>NC_092814.1:357657652-362625152 GCF_023375885.2 Dermacentor andersoni | reverse complement strand
AAATAAACGCAAGCACGACGGTGTGTTCAGGAGACGGCGACGCGTCGCAGACGACAGCTGGGCGCCGCCGAGGCACCGGATTGGCCGGAACGTCAGTGATTTTTCAATGATTTCAATTTCAATGATTTCAAATTTCAATGATTTTAGCATGACCTACTGTATAGGTCGTGGTTTTTTGCTTCACTCTCGCCGCTTGTCGGGGCCTCCGCTGGACTAGAGTGTACTAGAACATGAAGAGTGTCCGGAACGGCCGCTCTTTCATTGCATTCAAAGTGAAGCCGAATGATCGTAACGCGGCCGGGGACGCTGCATCTCTCTCCGATTCGATTATCTCTCTCCGATTCGATTAGGCTTGCATCATTAGTACGACAAGGATGCCCTTTGTCACCGCTCCTGTTCTGCTTGTATTTAGAACCACTTTGTATGAGCATTGTTAAAGAACAAAATTTCCAAGGGTTTAAATTACTGACTAATGAGGTTCGGGTTCTTGCGTATGCAGACGACGTGGCCGTTTTTTGTACAGATAAAGAGAGTGTGAAGACTGCTCTTGCAATTACAGAAGAATTTTGTGCGGCTTCTGGTGCAAGCGTTAGCTTTGAAAAAAGTTCAAGTTTTTGGTTTGGATTATGGGCCACAATGCCACACATTACGCAGGCATTCAATGGAAAGATCTGCGTTATTTAGGTGTGCCTCTCTCACAGTATAGAAATAGCAACGCTCATTGGTCGGGAGAAGTTGGCAAAATTCAACGTAAAGTGAATTCATGGCGAGGGCGGAATTTGTCAATGTTCTTTCGTGCTGAAGTGTGTAACGTTTTCTTAGCTTCCCGTCTTATGTATGTGCTGCAAGTACTGCACTGCTCACGACTTCGCCTTCAGGCACTGCATCGCGTATTTGCAACATTTATTTGGAGTTCCAGTTGTGAATCGATGCGGCGCGACAATCTGTTCCTCCCTCTTGAACGTGGCGGTCTAGGATTAGTCCACCTCTTCATCAGGCAAATTATTTCACGCCTGTTTTTCTTTCGAGACAATGACCATCCATTCTTGCATGAAATGTTGCAACTCCGTTTAGTTCATTATATTCCTAATATAGTAGTGTCATCAAATGCCAAAGATGTCCCACAGGCCCCTTGGGGCTTTCTTAAGGAGGTTGTTGACACATTTCTTTTCTTGAGAGTTAGATTCAGCCTGGAGTACGTGTTCACTGCGAGTCGAAAAGCAATTTCTGCGGCACTGGTGGACTCTATTTTCCCAGATCCTTTGTATCGTGCACCTTATTTAAGCAGACCTTATCAGGATATACTTAAGCGCGTCCGAAAAATGTGTGTACCTCCTGGAGTAAAAACATTTTTCTTTAAGTTACATTCGGAAACACTCCCTGTTAAAGGGAAGCTGAAGCGGTTTTCAATTTCCATGAATTGCTGGGGTTGGGAAGAACAGACCTATTCATTTGCGGTTCTGAAATATTTTTCTTTGTTTTGTTAATATAAGGGGCAGAAATAGCTTTCTAAATCCACCCGTGGACACGCCCCCGTCGCTTCCCGGAGCGCCGGGTGAGGTGGTTGCCAGAGGAGAGAACCGGCGAGAGTGACGTCACTCGCGGGGACCGTACTGCCGGACCGGCGTGCTGGCATGTGCTGGCATGTTTCTTCCCGTCCTGCGCTTTACTAAACGACCCTACGAGAGATATGCCGCCGCTGACGTTTGTTTTCTTTTGCGATTTTCGTGAACTGTGCTTGCTTTCTGTGCTGCGTGAGTCCCTACAGCCAAGGGCGCCTAACCTGCCCTCTTTCTGTGCACATTCGGCTGTGCGAACACAGGCGGCCGAGACGATGTGGTGTTTCACATGTTCCCGAAGGACAAGAAACTTGCAGCGCAGTGGGTCCGTGCGGTGAGGAGAGATAATTTCGTGCCGACGAAATAAACTGTGCTGTGCTCGGAGCATTTCCGCGACAGTGGTTATCATCGGAGCTTGACAACGATGCGGGCAATCGGTATTCCAAATAAATCGGCGCGACTGAAGCCCGGCGTTGTTCCGTCTATATTCTCCCACAAGACAAACACCTCGCCACCTCCAAGAGCGGCCTTCGTCAAGAGGAGAAAGGGTGAGGTAAGGGTTTTAATGTGCACACGGGCAATGTTTTAAACAGATGATCACCTGACTGTCGAACAAACGGCCTTACAGCGGCCTTTGACGGCCGCTGTAAGGCCGTTTGATGTGCATATTCCCGGCTGTCGCACATCAAACGGCCTTGCAAACAGCTTGCCGTTTTCATCCTGTTTTTCCTCTCCGCTGTGTCACGGAACACTGTACCACGGCTGTTTGTTCGGTGCTGTTTTGATACGGTGAAATAACTGACCGGGGGTACGCTTGTGCATTACGTGATATTTGCTATTCTTCCTACCACGCGGTGCCCGCAGGTTTAGCTGTTCAGCATTCGTGTTCAAATCGCACGACATGAGGCGTTACGGTAATATTTTCATGCTCGCGATACAGTAGTTGAACTCGGCGTGTAAAAACTTCGTTCCGTAGATTTCGCACTCACAGCTTGCTACCAGCAGCGAAATGCCGCAAAAACAAGCGTCGGCACAGCCGCGCCCGTGGCAAGGCGAACGGGCTCAAATAATGAAGTAACGTTGTGAGGTCTAGCCCAATACAGGCATCGCTGCTGCACAAGAAATGTTTTCTTGCCTTTGTACCTACGGAACTAGCTATGTATCAGGCATGACAAAATTATTATTTGAAAGTAATTATATTACATTACTCATTACTTTCTTATTACAATCATCGATTTGAATTACATTACCGATTACCGCTTTCAAAAATTGTATTACTTTACGATTGCTTCCAAAAAGTTTTCATGCATACAAGAAGCAAAAAGCATAGTTTAAAGGGACGCCAACCTTTCTTCAAGGTAACATACACTTGCCAACATTTCATGCCCTCCCCCCCATGTTCCTCCACGACACCTCACGACACTACCAACGTTTTGGCACCGTACACAACTTACTGGTGCATATTTAACGCAATTAATAAATTACTTCAGCCATGAAATTACAGCCACCAAATAATTCACATTGCTAAATCACTAGACAACTAATCCATCACATAAATTACTGAAAAAGTATTTCAATTACTGGAAGTAATCCAACTGTTGTCATGTTTGCTGATATGAATGATATGCTGAAATTCATCACATCCATACCTTGCACTCTTTCAGGTTCTAGCAGAGCACCTAGAGAACCGAGCCCCTGATGAACCTGTTCCACTACCATCACCAATCGAAGAGTTTGAAGCAGCCAGTGTGACACAGGCAGATAATGTTGAAGAGCTTGAAGTAGCTAAACGCGGCACTTATGTTCGCGATCATGTATCAACACGCAACAAACCATGGAACTTTAGACAAGCAGCGGCAAGGTGCTTGACACCGCGTAATTGCACCCGTGTTTACAATCTAATGAGAAGTTAGTGCTTCGGCTTTCTTCCAGCAGCAAGTTCCCAGTGACACTTTAGCGCATTTTTTCTCCCGTCATTGGAACGTGCAGCTACATGAAAAAGAAAAAAAAACATACGTACCAGCTAAGATTTCCAACGCGCGAGAATGTGCACACATCGCTCTCGCTGTTGGCACACTCAACATCGTCGTTGCCGCCATCGTTTTCCGTATCAGCTGTCGGTTCGAACATGTACGGCGAAAGCAGAAGCTGTCCGAGACAGCGAGAACGTTCCATAATGCTTACAACTCAGCCATAGAATAAAGAACAACTTTGACTCAGCTATGAAGCCAGAACAGAACAGCGTGCTACGCTCTGAAACGGCGGCGCCGACCGGCGACTGCCGCGAATGACGTCACAGCGGCCCCGACCAATCACGGGCAACAGCGGCGTTCGCGCGATGCCCTGAGGCGCTGGTGCGCGTTTTCTTGGAAAAACAGCCGCTTGCGTTTGTTTCCGCCCTTTTTGAACCAGATATTCGTGTTCAGGGGACTCAAAACTGTAGAATGCCGCAGAGAACTCATTTTTTTCGAAAAGTGTTTCAGCTTCCCTTTAACACTTGGTTGAATTCGAGGGGTTGCTTTGTGCCGTGGTCAACAAACTGTCGGCTCTGTCCACGTGCCAAAATCATAGATCACTGCTTCATAGACTGTAGGGATGCTGTATTCTTTTGGGACATTCTCCAACGGACGTTTAAAAAGGACATTGACATGACTCCATATACAATTAGGTTTCTACCGTTTAAGGTTACGGGTTGTCCTCCCTATGACATGTTCATAGTACTTGGTTTACATAGCCTATGGAGAAGTAGACTGTGTGACCGCCATGCCGAAAGCCCGCGATCTACAAAGTCCTGCTTTCGCGACAGTGCTGCTTATGTAAGAAGTGTCTACGCTGCGCAGGAACCTCCGCCAGACTGGATGCACTTGTTGGATGCGTGTGTGTGTTTGCCTGAGTTTTAAGTGTGTAGTTGTGTCCACTTTGTAATACACCTTCAGTTTTCTTTTCCATGTAACAAAGAAAAAAAAAACGGGGCGCGGTGCAGAGGTAGAGTATCTGCTTCCCACGCAAAAGATCGCACGTGGTTCGAATCTCAGCAAGGGGAGGTGCTTTTCTCTTTTTTTTTAATACTTCATGCGTTGATATTTATGTTATTTATACGGCTGCTTAATGCTTGCTTCCGTTGCTATCTAATGAAACAAATAGTCACACATAACATGCTGGAATAACAACAAAATAATTTTTTTTTAACGTTCAACGATAATTATTGCAGCGCCACCTCACGGGCATGAACAAAACTATCCCAACTAAAACATGGCCTCCGAGACCCGCACGCATACACAAGCCTGCCGACGCGCGTGCGTAAAAAATTCCTCACGTGACTTAGATCCTAGGTGCCTAGGGACAGGATCATTTAGGGATTTTTGAGAAGGCGCGATGGTGGCGCCGAGCGACGCCGTGGCATGTTCGTTCTCGGCGTGATCCGACCGCGCGCTGTTCAATGTTGCTTATGTGATTGTGCTTGCGTAGCTTGTGTATTGGTTGTAGGTTTTGTTTTACTTGGCAGAAAGCCGTGAGCAGTGGTGGTGCGGCTTTGGCCTCGGTGAGCTCTGACAGTGCAGAATCTGCGTTGTGTGATCTGTACTTCCTTAATTGACAACTCAGCGGTGGTGACAATTGAAATGTCGAAGCGGCCTAGTGGCTAGCGCCTCGGAAGCGAAGTTCTGCGAACGGCGATGTGGCGTCGCCGTGTCCGACTTTGCTTAACGGATATCGAGGGATGTGCTGCTCGCTACGAGTCATGTAAATGCGACTGCATCGACCGCCCACTGTTCAGCGCTGAATGTGTGTATGGTGTGCTGTGCTTTAAACGAGTGGTGCATCCGTGCAGCCGGAGGAGCTGAGTGGCTTAGGGGTTCTATTTGCGAGTTCACAAGTCTCATTAGCGGCTGTCGCGGGATTGTGGTGAGCTCCTTGCCTAGTATGAAGTTCACGATGCTAACACACAGCGTGTTAACGTTTTTCCGTGCTATATGTCATTTGCATGACGACCGAGTTGAAAACGAGGCATACGTTTGTGTTCTTTGCATTTTTGTGTTGTAAATTACTTCTATTGTGGAAGTTCTGGCAGTATTATTACGCAAGGAGTACGAAAGTAAACATGTAAATATATTTCTGTGTGTGAAATTTTGAATTGTCACGTGGTGGTGACGTTGAAGAACACAGTAGCAATACTGTGAAAGGCAAAACTAGCTTTTATTGGGCGAACCTGTGCCCGCAAAACAGGCTACACTTAAAGCACAACGAGAGCGGCGAACACAGTCGGCGATCGCCGAGAATCTGGGGACGTATTCTGAAACGTTCGCCGCCGCGAAAGTCACATTCGATAAGCCGACCGCCTGCTCACTCGTGACGTCAGCGTGCACTACAAGCGCGCGCTCTCGAACGCTTCACATCGCACGAGAGATCAGAGAGATCGCGCCCGGCGAGTGTAGAACGACTCGGGTGTGTCGTAATCGAGTGCAGTGGCCGTCGCTCGGTTCTGGGCACTGGCCACGGTTGGCTCCGGCCGCTTTATGTAAAGGGAATGGGAGAAAAAAGTGAGAAATGTTATATTTCAATGAATAAATTGTGCTACAACTGACATAGTTGCGAAGCAACATTTGGGTGATATCATAAACCGACGGTTTTTGTTTCTGCGTGTGTATGTCAGTCATCAAGCACCGCCAGAGGGGCGTCGTGTCAACATGGCGCCCTATTTTGAAAATGGGTAGAGCTAAGCAAACACGAAAGGAACCGGCGTAGCGCGTGTGCGAGTTTTATTGTGGCCGTTTCATTTTGAGAATGGGTGTGTGCAATGTTTTCGGGCACCGCCAAGGTCATGCAAAGAATGGCAAAGCTTCAGCGGAGCCCTCGAAGAAGACGCGCGGGACCCCGCTGTATAGTCGTCTGCTGCCCTTCTGCTGCCGTCCGAAAATTCGGTAAGTGTGCGTTGCAAGCGTTGAGTTGTGTAGAGACGGCAGTGTTCATGAGCGTTGTTTTTCTCCGAAATTGCAGGTTTCAAAAGAAAATATAGCAGGAGGCTAATTATTTGTCGGAAATAAAGGCTACCATCCCAGAAAATGTGTTCATTTACTTGGCGGTCTTGCTCGCAGACGGCCAGTTTGCCTGTGTTTGTACATGGACGAAGATCATCACAGCACCATGCCTGCGCGTCAAATCACCATTCGGCAAAAAGAAATTGTGGTAAATTTCATGGAAAGTAACCCCCGGCTTGCTAGTAGGTCGGGGGAATTCGGTGGGGAATTTTCGGCCGCTAAAAGGCAGGATTTATGGAATCAACTGGCGGCACTTCTCAATGCAGAAGGGCCGCCAGTTAAGAAAGAGCGAGAGTGGAGGCTGTGGTGGTGCCAGTTCGTGTACAAATGCAGACGTGACGCGGGGAATCTTTCGGCCGAGCAGAGGTGAGTGAAAAGTAGGCTGTAATGAATGCGGTTCGTATTCTTACGAGCGCACTGTTTCCTTGCAGGGCAACTGGCGGCGGCTGACTCGGGGGCATAAGAGGCCGCGTCCTGCAGCTTGTTGGGGGCGGCTGCACAAGAGGCCTCGGAGAGCCCTTTTTCGTGTCGAGCAGCTCGGAGGTGAGGATACTATTTTGCAAGTGTACTCTTGCGTTTTGCTTTTTGATGGTGATGCCAGTGCCTAAGAAGGTCAGGGAAGTGCACTGTGGTTGCACACAGCAGGAAATACAGAGCAGCCTGAGGTGTGCACAATATGCCATCGTGGTGGACAACACATGCCCTGCGTTGTGCCGTCTACATCCTCTTAACTACTCGACCAATGAAGTGGTAGTGCAGGGTGAAGCAACTCGACCTTGTGTTGAAATTTAAATTGTGTTGTCTGTAGCTGTACACTTTTCAAGAGAGGGTGCAGGTGTGATGCAGTGCAAAGTAGTAGCATATCGCATCTGAAAGGCAGTGTACAGGTGTTACAAAGTCTCCTTCCTTATGTTGGCATATTACTAGGCCAGCGAAACACCATCCGCGGCGCTGGAGACCACAGCCGAAGAGCCGCAGCCGGGCCCCAGTGGGCCAACAGGGAGGCGTCATTCGGCAAGACCCGCCCGGCCACGAAGGTCAAGGCCCAGCGAGGGTAAGCCACTATACGTATCACTTGTGGACACATGCAATGAGCACAACAAGCGTAGGTGTCGTATGCAATCTTTTTTTTTTTTTGCCTGGCCAAGCCGTAGGGTGCAGTTGCGCAAGAGGAGAGCTTATGGTGATGTCCGCACAATGCGTTACACGAAATGTACGCACAGTGTCGTGCATGCTCCAGCAGTTAGTCGTGCCGGCAGGCACGACTAACAGCTGCATTGTTTGGAGGAAAAGCCTGAAAGGGTAGTGATGTTGAGGAAGTTAACATGATGCAAAAAGTTTTGCTTTAGCAATATGTCTAGTTGTTGTCCACTGTCCAAGCTGAGGTAGGCGCAAACCGAAGAGTGCACACAAAGTATAATTTGGAAACGTTTAAAAGAATGGACATGACAGTCAAAGCCTCATACTGGCGCCGCTGACATCGTGATAATCTCTTAAGTCCAAAAAATGAAGTCTTGTATAGTGTACATTGTTTAGCATGGAACTTGTTTCTTCAGAAACGCTCCAATATTATACAGTTTATTGCAACAACGCAGACAGCCTAGGGAGGAGGAGCTGTCGGAGTAACCTGAGCCTCGTTAGCTTTGCACAACCACCAATTAATGAAAGAAGCTATGTAGCAGTGCAGATGACACAGTTTTCTGGATACCGAGCAATGTGCAGGAACTGCCGCTGTTGATTACATTTTCGCTTTCCGACCACCTTGACAGGCTAGAAAGAAGTTCAGTTATTGTATACACTCTTGTGCTAGGGAACTACACTGCCTACATATAGCAACGGACTACTGAGCCGAGGCACCAAATAATTCGCTTGTGTCGCGCTTGCAGTAGAAGTAATGCACATCGACAGTTGGAAGGATTATATGTCCTGTCACTGTGTGAGCCTCTGATGTGTCACGCATGCTCATTCTCCCTATATTTGCAAGCATTCACCACATGTTTCACCATTTTTTTTAAAGCAGCTGGCACACGGAGCAGGGGACCGACGTCAGAAGGAGAGCTGCTCCAGCAGGCAGTGCTGGATGGTGCGCGAACTGTGCATGTTGCGCAGAGCCAAGCCACCACCCAGCGCGAATTGCTTGCGGAGTCCAAAAAGGTATGCACTTCTCATGAGTAATGGTTCATTCAGTATAGTCAGCCATCATAAGCAGTGCTTTCGTTAGGTGCCTGCCTTGAGCACAATTCTTTAAGGGAATGTGTGCTGGAAGGAGGATGGCAGTGACTGGCAGTGTAGTGGTTGGTACTGAGCAGTAGTAGTGCCGTAAAGATTGGTATGTGGTGCGACCAATAGGTTGTAGTGGCATTCGGCAAGTGAAAGACCACAGGGATAGCAGTAACATGTGCTCTCATCGTGCAGTGTTTAGCAGATCTGTGAGGTTAGTGAAATTACAGGCACCAAGTATGTGCGTGGATGAGAGGTTGGATGGCGGGATGTGCTGCAGTGTGAGGACGACACTGTTATTTTGCTGCATGGAATGAATGCATAAGGCGGTTAGTTGCACTGTACGAGGAGCTTGTATTGCTGTTTTATGCATCCCACAAGCCGTGCACTTGTAAGCACGTTATGTAGACTGCAGGATACATCTGAGGGCAGCGCCTCAATGAGTTTGTATTGTTCTGGTAAAGTGGGGTTGGTATGTGCGATTCACATTTGGACGAACGCTGTTGTTGAAAACGAAACAATAACATGAAATATAATTCTGTAATAGCGCTCCTTTGATATGCAGGTCCCACATATAACCAGAACTACTGGCCGAAGTGTGCCAGACATGTTCAGCAACTTACATTGGCAAGTGTGGTCCTAGACGCAACTAGCTCAGTGAAATATTGCAATGCGGGTCTGTAAATGTGGCACGAATAAATTTTGTATTACACCTGCTACCTTAACCTGCGTACCGCTTAGGAGAACGCACTGATATCCATACAGCAAAAACATGTCACTGAACGTTCACACTGGCATTTCCAGAAGTACACCCACTACGACACGTGTAACATAACTGTGAGGCTGCAAGAGGGAACAGTGCAAGTTGGTTCTGTGTGAATACAACAAATCGGACAAGGTAGACTTGTAAGTGCATGACGTAACATTACATAGGTTCTGCAAACCAAACGAACACAGCAGTGAACCCGCGTGAGGACACACCGTATGTGAAGTGCCCTTTTTTCCCCCCTCCTCTCACAGCAAAGGGCCGCAATGGAGAGGATCGCCGACTGCTTAGAACGACTGGGCGGGATCATGGGGCGGCAGGAAAGCCATCTGCAACTGCTCCAGGAGCAGTTCGCCCCAGTGAGCACGCTTGCTGCGGCATTGACAGTTTTCCTGCGGCAACAGAACCTGCCGCAGGGGAACCAGCCGCAGCAGCCCCAGTAATTTTTTTTCCCGTTCATTCCTCCTGTGTCAGCAGGACCTGACACAGGAGGCCATTTATTTGTAATTTATAATTATTGTTACTAATCAATCGCAGCACCTTATGTATTTATTCATTGCTTATTGTTTCTTTTCGTTTCGTGTTGCATGTTCCTTGTTCATTGCTTGCGTGTTCGTTCATGTATCACATCGAATAGGCCTGTACTGTTTGTATTGTTGGAAACATACGTTGGTGTTGGTTCTTTACTATAAACTGCTTGGATGAGCCTTTTCGCTGCACAACAGCGGTGTGTGTACACAGCAGTGCAACATATAAAACCGATGATGCCCTGACCAAAGACAAATGCACTTGTCGAAACGTTGGCTTCCGCTTTCAACATATGTGTACTGGAAAAAGACGAGGCCACTTGCCAAAATGTTGCCTCCTGTGCTCACCTTGTTCTCATTATGCTCATTGAAATGAATGTCCATGTCTCGCGCTCACCCTGTTTTTGTCATGTTAGTGTGACAGCATTACGAGATTTTCGTATAGAGGTATGCAGATTCGTAATGAATTGTAAATGCACAGACACGGGCCATATTCGCAGCAAAGAGGGTCTGCGATGTGTCACGCCATGTAACGCTTCGTTTATTGCGTGTGCACATCTTTTGTGGAGGCACAGCAGTGGAAAAGTTTCGTGCTGCAGGAACATGTCTTTCGTACCGTGCGCAACGTTTGGTGTGTTTTTTTTTTTTCAATGTACACACTGCTCAATGACATTGCAATACTGCACAACAAGAGCGTGTTATTGCTCAGCCGTCGGTATGACTGTGCAATGTTTGTATCGCTGGTAGACGTTGTTCTGCAGTGCGCTGCAGAAATGCAATTATTTCTTTGTGAATGGAATCAGCCTTCGCCTTACATGCATGTGTGTGTGTAGCATCTGCACGGGACGCTTTGGAGTACTTCGTTGTACTTTGTAATTATTTCGTGAAATTTGCATCCATTAGCGCCCACTATTACATACTGTACATACCGGTTTTAACCCTTGCATTTCTTATTGCCACTATGCATCAATGCAAACCACGGTGCCTATACTTGTGCAGCAGTGAACATGTATGCACACATATTCACATGTCGCAGGAGCAAGCAATTTTGCTTTGGCAGCATTTTGAAGTGAGACGTTCGCTTACCACGTAAGTGCACAGATGCATGCAAGCAGTGGGGGTGGCAGGATAAAAGCAGCATAATGCCACCTTGATTGGCCCCACCTCCCCGTAAACAGCACGGCGAGGTGGGAGCAGTCATACATCATCTCCTTTGTGCGTTTCGCATGACCGGTGGACGTTTCGGGTTGCATTAAGGACGTGTTTGCGTCTTGCTTTGCAATGACCGACAAACATCAAAATTTCCTTATCTGTCCTGCTTGGACAGCTGTAACCCGTTGCATGCACGTATTCAGGGAGCGCCATGTCCATGTATGTTTACATGAAGCTGCACCACCTCTGAACATGTTTATATACCGGAACCTCTGCCGGAAAGCTTCGGGCGACAATTTGTACTTCCGCAGTAGCGCTTCCTTCACATCACTGTAGCTCTCAAACGCCTCTTTCGATAAGCAAGTTATTACGTCTGATGCCTTCCTAGGAAGCAAGGCTAACAGATTCTGTGCCCAGAGGGATCGCTCAATGCTATTCCGTTCGCACACGTGCTCAAATTTCACGAGGTATTTGGCCATATCCTCTCCGACGACAAAGGGTGGAAGTTGATCGCGTATTCTTGGAACGTTAGAAGTGAGACTAGGCGCCGGCGAGCTATTTCGGGTCTCCAACTCTTTCATTTTAAGCTCGTGCTCGCGACGTTCCCTTTCTGCCTGCCACTCCCGACGTTCCTTTTCTGCCTGCCACTCCCGACGTTCCTTATTTTTTCCTTTCCTCCTCGCAACGTTCCTTCTCCCTCTTTTCCTCCTCGCGACGTTCTTTTTCTTTCCTCCTCGCAACGTTCCTTCTCCTCCTTTTCCCGACGTTCATTGATATCCGCCCAGGCCTCTTCGGCTTCCTCAGCCGTTACGTCCCCAGTCCTCATGACCTCAAGGATCGCATTCTTTCTTTTGGTTGAGCCCAACTCAATGCCCAACTCCTCACAAATTTGGAGAAGTTCCTTGACCTTGTACTTCTCCATCGTTCACACTGTCCTCCTGCTGTTTACCCTTTTTGAATATACCTGCCGTACGCTACTATAATGCTACTAGTAAGACATATGCAAGTATTTCACCCACTGCCCTGTTTACCCTCTCAGCATCCCCTGGTTTTCAAAACACTCTCACTAGGCTTGAAACACACAAGGTTAACACAATGCAACACCAAATCCTTCCCTAAGCTACTATAACCTGTGTCGGAGAAAGTCTGGTGTTTGAGGTAAACTTCAGGCACTCACCGCGCCAAGGTAGCCGATGCCGGTCAATCCCGTAGCTGCCATCCACTGTTACGACTTTGCACCGGTGCCACCACTGTTACGACTTTGAGGTGGTCCCGTAGCGCTCGTCACCCGTTTCGTGACAGAGCGTTGGTAGCGAAGACTCCGAGTCAGGCGTCGGTCAGAATAACAAAAGGGACTTGATACACTATATACAGGTCATTATACAGGACATGAAGGGATCGGCACTGGGGCCGAGAGCTCACAGCAAACGCGACTGTTCTCGCACGGCGACGTCCGGCGAAAACGCGTGACACATCTCACTCCAGTCGAGAGCGGCACTCAGCTCCCGGTGGGTCGGCGG
This sequence comes from Dermacentor andersoni, assembly GCF_023375885.2. Taxonomy (NCBI): domain Eukaryota; kingdom Metazoa; phylum Arthropoda; class Arachnida; order Ixodida; family Ixodidae; genus Dermacentor; species Dermacentor andersoni. The sequence goes on along the minus strand of NC_092814.1, from coordinate 362,612,372 downwards.
ATCCGGTTTTTACAGGCGGCGCGCCCCGGCTTATAAGCCCCCAGAAACCATTGTCACTCAAACGGCCCAATACAAAGTGAGCACTCGACGGTCGTCCGAGAGGTCCAACCAGCGACCGCGCTGGCCACCCCGTTCAAAGTTGGCGGGCGCGGTGACCTCCAGGCAAGGGGAGGTACGGCGCCGGGCTGTCTGGCACTTGGCGACACGTTTGAACATGTTGCCCGCCGATGCTTCTCCGGCGGATACCACTGCCTGACGGCTCAGCATCTTGACTTGTCAAGGGAGAATTAGGGCGCTGTGCCTTTCGGCGCAGCCCCGGGTTTGTCCAAAGGGCGCTCGCAGGATAAATTCTGCATCTTGCAGATTCGGAATCCGGGCTTGTGGTAATGGCACAACACTGGCGAACGATGCCGAACAGGTGCTCTACTGGATCTGTGCTAAGCCGTGAAGTCATTAAATATTTGAACCCAAGGCTCTGTGTGAGGTATTCCAACAATGAAAGGGTACTGGCTATCGTGACCCTTAAACCTGTTGCAGTGGATTCACTAAGAAAGTGCCGCTCGTCGGGATCACACGCTTCCCACTTCTCGAGGTAGTCAGGAAATTCAGCCAAAAATGCAGTATCAGAGGAAGCTGGCCTGAGTGCTTCGGCGCGAAATCTTGATGTCATCACGGTGATCAGTGTGTTGATCTTGCTGGTTAAGAAATTGAAGAAATGCACGTCAGAATTGTTATCATGTGTGTGTGTGTGTGTGTGTGTGTGTGTGTGTTTTAATTACGTTATGTGAATTACGATCGCTTAATATGGGTGCATGGGCGCGTATAGGTACTCATGCAGTTTCACTGTCTAGAGGCAAGCCATGTGCTGTGGAAGAAGTTTTTTCTGGGAGAGTGGGTGCATGGCTATGTTAGGAAGAGCTGCGCGCATGAAAGGACGAACACAGGATATGACACACACACACACACAGATATATATATATATATATATATATATATATATATATATATATATATATATATATATATATATATATGTGTGTGTGTGTGTGTGGGGATGCGCGACTCTCACGTGTCCCCTGATACGTTGTTTTCGCGCATAGCTCCCGCCTCCTGTAATCCGGCTTCGCCGCGTGGCCTGGGGCCCGTGGCGGTCGGTATGGTTGAAGCGCAGTACGAGAGATGGCGCGAGTGTTGCGCTGCTAACGCCGCCTACCGGCGGGTTTACTTGGGCGCGAAAAGGAGAAGGCTTTTCCTCTTTGGTTCGGTAACGGAAAGCAGCGCGTGCGCCGATCCATGCTTCTGCGAGACCGTCTCGTGAGGCCTCGTGCGAACACGCCACCGTTCGCGTGACCGTACGCGCGAACGGCCAGGCGTTGGTATCCAGCATGGGGCGAACATATTCGCTCGCTATCCGGTCGCGGTGAGTCGGACTTCCTAGATTTGTCGCGCGCCCATCGGCATGTTTTGTGGATAGCAACTCGGCTAGCTGGCAGTGATCTATGAAAGGTGCAATGAATGCCCTTGTGATTGTTTGCATTACTGTGTTGTCGTTCCTTTGTCCCAAGTGTGAGAATCCCACAATATATATATATATACACCGCTTCGACACCAATAAAACCAGTTGATAATTGCGCTCTTTCCGTCTACCTCGTTCCTTTCCTGTGTTCCTCCTTTTACACGCGCAACTGTTCCGAACATAGCCATGTACTATTCGTGAAAAGTCGCTTTGAGGGCCATACGAACTCGTTTTTTGGCTAGATCTTCGCGACGATTAGCTAATTTCAAAATATACGTGCAAGCAACATCTCAAACAACTTTTGTATACATTAACCTTCTTGATTTACTGCACCTGTGCACTTGGTACGGAAGACAATGTCATCTGAATGGGAGATTTGCTGCTGGAGTGTTTTCGTAAGGGCTACCTTTGTGAAATCGTTCGGTTTACCTGCACCTCTACAAGGATGGAGGGAGTCTGCGGCGTACACGACTTTCTTTGCATCATTAACATTGTCGCATATTGTTTCGGACACTTGTTTCTTCCGAACATATGTCCGACAAGTGACCACACTTGGATCAGGCCATTAATTCATGAGCACGGTCTTTTCGATGCTGACGACTTCAGTATCACGGCTGAGGGAGGCCAAACATAAGCAATTCCATCGTAATTACAAAACTTGTGGATTGCCCAGTGCTCGGTTGGCGGGAGGACATCCCCGAGCTCAAATGCCTTGTCTTCGAATTCGCGCAGCTTTCCATTTTCATATGCCTCCAATGTAAGTGACGGTTCAGCTCTTAGCTGGGGCGTTCTCTTTCATGGTAGGCCTTTATTTATTGTTTGTGGGGCCGGTCTTTTTCGCGTGGCCTGCTTGTGTGGGGGCTGCTCGTAGTGATACTCTGAAACAGACGGCAAGATTGTGGGTCCGGCATCAGACCGCAGTGCAGGCTTTCCACGCTGGGCAGATACTTCCTGGCCGTCAATGATATGCACATAATGTCTCAGTATGTACTCTGCCTCAAAGTGCCGCTCACAAATTGCGTCGGTAGCTTCCAAGGGCCAATCGGTGCGGTGAAGATCGCGCTCCCACACTCGGCGCCTTTCTTCATCTTTCGGGACGCCCAAGAGCGAGAGCTTGGCCTCACCTTTCAACCTACGGTATGCGGATTCGCAACCCACTACGCAACAGTAGTTCTTTCGCCGTGATGTACTAGGTGTGGTCATCCTCTTATCTTTCAAACACTCTGCCGGGTTACCAGACAAACCATAGACATACGGGCGTGTACATCGTGCAGGCGGCATCGCTTGACAGACGCAACGAACCTTCAGTCATGGCAAAGCAGTAATTTTATTGTATTCTTTTTTTTACATACTAGGTACAAAAATCAATTAGAGAGAAAATGACGAAATAAACGCAAGCACGACGGTGTGTTCAGGAGACGGCGACGCGTCGCAGACGACAGCTGGGCGCCGCCGAGGCACCGGATTGGCCGGAACGTCAGTGATTTTTCAATGATTTCAATTTCAATGATTTCAAATTTCAATGATTTTAGCATGACCTACTGTATAGGTCGTGGTTTTTTGCTTCACTCTCGCCGCTTGTCGGGGCCTCCGCTGGACTAGAGTGTACTAGAACATGAAGAGTGTCCGGAACGGCCGCTCTTTCATTGCATTCAAAGTGAAGCCGAATGATCGTAACGCGGCCGGGGACGCTGCATCTCTCTCCGATTCGATTATCTCTCTCCGATTCGATTAGGCTTGCATCATTAGTACGACAAGGATGCCCTTTGTCACCGCTCCTGTTCTGCTTGTATTTAGAACCACTTTGTATGAGCATTGTTAAAGAACAAAATTTCCAAGGGTTTAAATTACTGACTAATGAGGTTCGGGTTCTTGCGTATGCAGACGACGTGGCCGTTTTTTGTACAGATAAAGAGAGTGTGAAGACTGCTCTTGCAATTACAGAAGAATTTTGTGCGGCTTCTGGTGCAAGCGTTAGCTTTGAAAAAAGTTCAAGTTTTTGGTTTGGATTATGGGCCACAATGCCACACATTACGCAGGCATTCAATGGAAAGATCTGCGTTATTTAGGTGTGCCTCTCTCACAGTATAGAAATAGCAACGCTCATTGGTCGGGAGAAGTTGGCAAAATTCAACGTAAAGTGAATTCATGGCGAGGGCGGAATTTGTCAATGTTCTTTCGTGCTGAAGTGTGTAACGTTTTCTTAGCTTCCCGTCTTATGTATGTGCTGCAAGTACTGCACTGCTCACGACTTCGCCTTCAGGCACTGCATCGCGTATTTGCAACATTTATTTGGAGTTCCAGTTGTGAATCGATGCGGCGCGACAATCTGTTCCTCCCTCTTGAACGTGGCGGTCTAGGATTAGTCCACCTCTTCATCAGGCAAATTATTTCACGCCTGTTTTTCTTTCGAGACAATGACCATCCATTCTTGCATGAAATGTTGCAACTCCGTTTAGTTCATTATATTCCTAATATAGTAGTGTCATCAAATGCCAAAGATGTCCCACAGGCCCCTTGGGGCTTTCTTAAGGAGGTTGTTGACACATTTCTTTTCTTGAGAGTTAGATTCAGCCTGGAGTACGTGTTCACTGCGAGTCGAAAAGCAATTTCTGCGGCACTGGTGGACTCTATTTTCCCAGATCCTTTGTATCGTGCACCTTATTTAAGCAGACCTTATCAGGATATACTTAAGCGCGTCCGAAAAATGTGTGTACCTCCTGGAGTAAAAACATTTTTCTTTAAGTTACATTCGGAAACACTCCCTGTTAAAGGGAAGCTGAAGCGGTTTTCAATTTCCATGAATTGCTGGGGTTGGGAAGAACAGACCTATTCATTTGCGGTTCTGAAATATTTTTCTTTGTTTTGTTAATATAAGGGGCAGAAATAGCTTTCTAAATCCACCCGTGGACACGCCCCCGTCGCTTCCCGGAGCGCCGGGTGAGGTGGTTGCCAGAGGAGAGAACCGGCGAGAGTGACGTCACTCGCGGGGACCGTACTGCCGGACCGGCGTGCTGGCATGTGCTGGCATGTTTCTTCCCGTCCTGCGCTTTACTAAACGACCCTACGAGAGATATGCCGCCGCTGACGTTTGTTTTCTTTTGCGATTTTCGTGAACTGTGCTTGCTTTCTGTGCTGCGTGAGTCCCTACAGCCAAGGGCGCCTAACCTGCCCTCTTTCTGTGCACATTCGGCTGTGCGAACACAGGCGGCCGAGACGATGTGGTGTTTCACATGTTCCCGAAGGACAAGAAACTTGCAGCGCAGTGGGTCCGTGCGGTGAGGAGAGATAATTTCGTGCCGACGAAATAAACTGTGCTGTGCTCGGAGCATTTCCGCGACAGTGGTTATCATCGGAGCTTGACAACGATGCGGGCAATCGGTATTCCAAATAAATCGGCGCGACTGAAGCCCGGCGTTGTTCCGTCTATATTCTCCCACAAGACAAACACCTCGCCACCTCCAAGAGCGGCCTTCGTCAAGAGGAGAAAGGGTGAGGTAAGGGTTTTAATGTGCACACGGGCAATGTTTTAAACAGATGATCACCTGACTGTCGAACAAACGGCCTTACAGCGGCCTTTGACGGCCGCTGTAAGGCCGTTTGATGTGCATATTCCCGGCTGTCGCACATCAAACGGCCTTGCAAACAGCTTGCCGTTTTCATCCTGTTTTTCCTCTCCGCTGTGTCACGGAACACTGTACCACGGCTGTTTGTTCGGTGCTGTTTTGATACGGTGAAATAACTGACCGGGGGTACGCTTGTGCATTACGTGATATTTGCTATTCTTCCTACCACGCGGTGCCCGCAGGTTTAGCTGTTCAGCATTCGTGTTCAAATCGCACGACATGAGGCGTTACGGTAATATTTTCATGCTCGCGATACAGTAGTTGAACTCGGCGTGTAAAAACTTCGTTCCGTAGATTTCGCACTCACAGCTTGCTACCAGCAGCGAAATGCCGCAAAAACAAGCGTCGGCACAGCCGCGCCCGTGGCAAGGCGAACGGGCTCAAATAATGAAGTAACGTTGTGAGGTCTAGCCCAATACAGGCATCGCTGCTGCACAAGAAATGTTTTCTTGCCTTTGTACCTACGGAACTAGCTATGTATCAGGCATGACAAAATTATTATTTGAAAGTAATTATATTACATTACTCATTACTTTCTTATTACAATCATCGATTTGAATTACATTACCGATTACCGCTTTCAAAAATTGTATTACTTTACGATTGCTTCCAAAAAGTTTTCATGCATACAAGAAGCAAAAAGCATAGTTTAAAGGGACGCCAACCTTTCTTCAAGGTAACATACACTTGCCAACATTTCATGCCCTCCCCCCCATGTTCCTCCACGACACCTCACGACACTACCAACGTTTTGGCACCGTACACAACTTACTGGTGCATATTTAACGCAATTAATAAATTACTTCAGCCATGAAATTACAGCCACCAAATAATTCACATTGCTAAATCACTAGACAACTAATCCATCACATAAATTACTGAAAAAGTATTTCAATTACTGGAAGTAATCCAACTGTTGTCATGTTTGCTGATATGAATGATATGCTGAAATTCATCACATCCATACCTTGCACTCTTTCAGGTTCTAGCAGAGCACCTAGAGAACCGAGCCCCTGATGAACCTGTTCCACTACCATCACCAATCGAAGAGTTTGAAGCAGCCAGTGTGACACAGGCAGATAATGTTGAAGAGCTTGAAGTAGCTAAACGCGGCACTTATGTTCGCGATCATGTATCAACACGCAACAAACCATGGAACTTTAGACAAGCAGCGGCAAGGTGCTTGACACCGCGTAATTGCACCCGTGTTTACAATCTAATGAGAAGTTAGTGCTTCGGCTTTCTTCCAGCAGCAAGTTCCCAGTGACACTTTAGCGCATTTTTTCTCCCGTCATTGGAACGTGCAGCTACATGAAAAAGAAAAAAAAACATACGTACCAGCTAAGATTTCCAACGCGCGAGAATGTGCACACATCGCTCTCGCTGTTGGCACACTCAACATCGTCGTTGCCGCCATCGTTTTCCGTATCAGCTGTCGGTTCGAACATGTACGGCGAAAGCAGAAGCTGTCCGAGACAGCGAGAACGTTCCATAATGCTTACAACTCAGCCATAGAATAAAGAACAACTTTGACTCAGCTATGAAGCCAGAACAGAACAGCGTGCTACGCTCTGAAACGGCGGCGCCGACCGGCGACTGCCGCGAATGACGTCACAGCGGCCCCGACCAATCACGGGCAACAGCGGCGTTCGCGCGATGCCCTGAGGCGCTGGTGCGCGTTTTCTTGGAAAAACAGCCGCTTGCGTTTGTTTCCGCCCTTTTTGAACCAGATATTCGTGTTCAGGGGACTCAAAACTGTAGAATGCCGCAGAGAACTCATTTTTTTCGAAAAGTGTTTCAGCTTCCCTTTAACACTTGGTTGAATTCGAGGGGTTGCTTTGTGCCGTGGTCAACAAACTGTCGGCTCTGTCCACGTGCCAAAATCATAGATCACTGCTTCATAGACTGTAGGGATGCTGTATTCTTTTGGGACATTCTCCAACGGACGTTTAAAAAGGACATTGACATGACTCCATATACAATTAGGTTTCTACCGTTTAAGGTTACGGGTTGTCCTCCCTATGACATGTTCATAGTACTTGGTTTACATAGCCTATGGAGAAGTAGACTGTGTGACCGCCATGCCGAAAGCCCGCGATCTACAAAGTCCTGCTTTCGCGACAGTGCTGCTTATGTAAGAAGTGTCTACGCTGCGCAGGAACCTCCGCCAGACTGGATGCACTTGTTGGATGCGTGTGTGTGTTTGCCTGAGTTTTAAGTGTGTAGTTGTGTCCACTTTGTAATACACCTTCAGTTTTCTTTTCCATGTAACAAAGAAAAAAAACGGGGCGCGGTGCAGAGGTAGAGTATCTGCTTCCCACGCAAAAGATCGCACGTGGTTCGAATCTCAGCAAGGGGAGGTGCTTTTCTCTTTTTTTTTAATACTTCATGCGTTGATATTTATGTTATTTATACGGCTGCTTAATGCTTGCTTCCGTTGCTATCTAATGAAACAAATAGTCAAACATAACATGCTGGAATAACAACAAAATAATTTTTTTTTAACGTTCAACGATAATTATTGCAGCGCCACCTCACGGGCATGAACAAAACTATCCCAACTAAAACATGGCCTCCGAGACCCGCACGCATACACAAGCCTGCCGACGCGCGTGCGTAAAAAATTCCTCACGTGACTTAGATCCTAGGTGCCTAGGGACAGGATCATTTAGGGATTTTTGAGAAGGCGCGATGGTCGCGCCGAGCGACGCCGTGGCATGTTCGTTCTCGGCGTGATCCGACCGCGCGCTGTTCAATGTTGCTTATGTGATTGTGCTTGCGTAGCTTGTGTATTGGTTGTAGGTTTTGTTTTACTTGGCAGAAAGCCGTGAGCAGTGGTGGTGCGGCTTTGGCCTCGGTGAGCTCTGACAGTGCAGAATCTGCGTTGTGTGATCTGTACTTCCTTAATTGACAACTCAGCGGTGGTGACAATTGAAATGTCGAAGCGGCCTAGTGGCTAGCGCCTCGGAAGCGAAGTTCTGCGAACGGCGATGTGGCGTCGCCGTGTCCGACTTTGCTTAACGGATATCGAGGGATGTGCTGCTCGCTACGAGTCATGTAAATGCGACTGCATCGACCGCCCACTGTTCAGCGCTGAATGTGTGTATGGTGTGCTGTGCTTTAAACGAGTGGTGCATCCGTGCAGCCGGAGGAGCTGAGTGGCTTAGGGGTTCTATTTGCGAGTTCACAAGTCTCATTAGCGGCTGTCGCGGGATTGTGGTGAGCTCCTTGCCTAGTATGAAGTTCACGATGCTAACACACAGCGTGTTAACGTTTTTCCGTGCTATATGTCATTTGCATGACGACCGAGTTGAAAACGAGGCATACGTTTGTGTTCTTTGCATTTTTGTGTTGTAAATTACTTCTACTGTGGAAGTTCTGGCAGTATTATTACGCAAGGAGTACGAAAGTAAACATGTAAATATATTTCTGTGTGTGAAATTTTGAATTGTCACGTGGTGGTGACGTTGAAGAACACAGTAGCAATACTGTGAAAGGCAAAACTAGCTTTTATTGGGCGAACCTGTGCCCGCAAAACAGGCTACACTTAAAGCACAACGAGAGCGGCGAACACAGTCGGCGATCGCCGAGAATCTGGGGACGTATTCTGAAACGTTCGCCGCCGCGAAAGTCACATTCGATAAGCCGACCGCCTGCTCACTCGTGACGTCAGCGTGCACTACAAGCGCGCGCTCTCGAACGCTTCACATCGCACGAGAGATCAGAGAGATCGCGCCCGGCGAGTGTAGAACGACTCGGGTGTGTCGTAATCGAGTGCAGTGGCCGTCGCTCGGTTCTGGGCACTGGCCACGGTTGGCTCCGGCCGCTTTATGTAAAGGGAATGGGAGAAAAAAGTGAGAAATGTTATATTTCAATGAATAAATTGTGCTACAACTGACATAGTTGCGAAGCAACATTTGGGTGATATCATAAACCGACGGTTTTTGTTTCTGCGTGTGTATGTCAGTCATCAAGCACCGCCAGAGGGGCGTCGTGTCAACATGGCGCCCTATTTTGAAAATGGGTAGAGCTAAGCAAACACGAAAGGAACCGGCGTAGCGCGTGTGCGAGTTTTATTGTGGCCGTTTCATTTTGAGAATGGGTGTGTGCAATGTTTTCGGGCACCGCCAAGGTCATGCAAAGAATGGCAAAGCTTCAGCGGAGCCCTCGAAGAAGACGCGCGGGACCCCGCTGTATAGTCGTCTGCTGCCCTTCTGCTGCCGTCCGAAAATTCGGTAAGTGTGCGTTGCAAGCGTTGAGTTGTGTAGAGACGGCAGTGTTCATGAGCGTTGTTTTTCTCCGAAATTGCAGGTTTCAAAAGAAAATATAGCAGGAGGCTAATTATTTGTCGGAAATAAAGGCTACCATCCCAGAAAATGTGTTCATTTACTTGGCGGTCTTGCTCGCAGACGGCCAGTTTGCCTGTGTTTGTACATGGACGAAGATCATCACAGCACCATGCCTGCGCGTCAAATCACCATTCGGCAAAAAGAAATTGTGGTAAATTTCATGGAAAGTAACCCCCGGCTTGCTAGTAGGTCGGGGGAATTCGGTGGGGAATTTTCGGCCGCTAAAAGGCAGGATTTATGGAATCAACTGGCGGCACTTCTCAATGCAGAAGGGCCGCCAGTTAAGAAAGAGCGAGAGTGGAGGCTGTGGTGGTGCCAGTTCGTGTACAAATGCAGACGTGACGCGGGGAATCTTTCGGCCGAGCAGAGGTGAGTGAAAAGTAGGCTGTAATGAATGCGGTTCGTATTCTTACGAGCGCACTGTTTCCTTGCAGGGCAACTGGCGGCGGCTGACTCGGGGGCATAAGAGGCCGCGTCCTGCAGCTTGTTGGGGGCGGCTGCACAAGAGGCCTCGGAGAGCCCTTTTTCGTGTCGAGCAGCTCGGAGGTGAGGATACTATTTTGCAAGTGTACTCTTGCGTTTTGCTTTTTGATGGTGATGCCAGTGCCTAAGAAGGTCAGGGAAGTGCACTGTGGTTGCACACAGCAGGAAATACAGAGCAGCCTGAGGTGTGCACAATATGCCATCGTGGTGGACAACACATGCCCTGCGTTGTGCCGTCTACATCCTCTTAACTACTCGACCAATGAAGTGGTAGTGCAGGGTGAAGCAACTCGACCTTGTGTTGAAATTTAAATTGTGTTGTCTGTAGCTGTACACTTTTCAAGAGAGGGTGCAGGTGTGATGCAGTGCAAAGTAGTAGCATATCGCATCTGAAAGGCAGTGTACAGGTGTTACAAAGTCTCCTTCCTTATGTTGGCATATTACTAGGCCAGCGAAACACCATCCGCGGCGCTGGAGACCACAGCCGAAGAGCCGCAGCCGGGCCCCAGTGGGCCAACAGGGAGGCGTCATTCGGCAAGACCCGCCCGGCCACGAAGGTCAAGGCCCAGCGAGGGTAAGCCACTATACGTATCACTTGTGGACACATGCAATGAGCACAACAAGCGTAGGTGTCGTATGCAATCTTTTTTTTTTTTTGCCTGGCCAAGCCGTAGGGTGCAGTTGCGCAAGAGGAGAGCTTATGGTGATGTCCGCACAATGCGTTACACGAAATGTACGCACAGTGTCGTGCATGCTCCAGCAGTTAGTCGTGCCGGCAGGCACGACTAACAGCTGCATTGTTTGGAGGAAAAGCCTGAAAGGGTAGTGATGTTGAGGAAGTTAACATGATGCAAAAAGTTTTGCTTTAGCAATATGTCTAGTTGTTGTCCACTGTCCAAGCTGAGGTAGGCGCAAACCGAAGAGTGCACACAAAGTATAATTTGGAAACGTTTAAAAGAATGGACATGACAGTCAAAGCCTCATACTGGCGCCGCTGACATCGTGATAATCTCTTAAGTCCAAAAAATGAAGTCTTGTATAGTGTACATTGTTTAGCATGGAACTTGTTTCTTCAGAAACGCTCCAATATTATACAGTTTATTGCAACAACGCAGACAGCCTAGGGAGGAGGAGCTGTCGGAGTAACCTGAGCCTCGTTAGCTTTGCACAACCACCAATTAATGAAAGAAGCTATGTAGCAGTGCAGATGACACAGTTTTCTGGATACCGAGCAATGTGCAGGAACTGCCGCTGTTGATTACATTTTCGCTTTCCGACCACCTTGACAGGCTAGAAAGAAGTTCAGTTATTGTATACACTCTTGTGCTAGGGAACTACACTGCCTACATATAGCAACGGACTACTGAGCCGAGGCACCAAATAATTCGCTTGTGTCGCGCTTGCAGTAGAAGTAATGCACATCGACAGTTGGAAGGATTATATGTCCTGTCACTGTGTGAGCCTCTGATGTGTCACGCATGCTCATTCTCCCTATATTTGCAAGCATTCACCACATGTTTCACCATTTTTTTTAAAGCAGCTGGCACACGGAGCAGGGGACCGACGTCAGAAGGAGAGCTGCTCCAGCAGGCAGTGCTGGATGGTGCGCGAACTGTGCATGTTGCGCAGAGCCAAGCCACCACCCAGCGCGAATTGCTTGCGGAGTCAAAAAGGTATGCACTTCTCATGAGTAATGGTTCATTCAGTATAGTCAGCCATCATAAGCAGTGCTTTCGTTAGGTGCCTGCCTTGAGCACAATTCTTTAAGGGAATGTGTGCTGGAAGGAGGATGGCAGTGACTGGCAGTGTAGTGGTTGGTACTGAGCAGTAGTAGTGCCGTAAAGATTGGTATGTGGTGCGACCAATAGGTTGTAGTGGCATTCGGCAAGTGAAAGACCACAGGGATAGCAGTAACATGTGCTCTCATCGTGCAGTGTTTAGCAGATCTGTGAGGTTAGTGAAATTACAGGCACCAAGTATGTGCGTGGATGAGAGGTTGGATGGCGGGATGTGCTGCAGTGTGAGGACGACACTGTTATTTTGCTGCATGGAATGAATGCATAAGGCGGTTAGTTGCACTGTACGAGGAGCTTGTATTGCTGTTTTATGCATCCCACAAGCCGTGCACTTGTAAGCACGTTATGTAGACTGCAGGATACATCTGAGGGCAGCGCCTCAATGAGTTTGTATTGTTCTGGTAAAGTGGGGTTGGTATGTGCGATTCACATTTGGACGAACGCTGTTGTTGAAAACGAAACAATAACATGAAATATAATTCTGTAATAGCGCTCCTTTGATATGCAGGTCCCACATATAACCAGAACTACTGGCCGAAGTGTGCCAGACATGTTCAGCAACTTACATTGGCAAGTGTGGTCCTAGACGCAACTAGCTCAGTGAAATATTGCAATGCGGGTCTGTAAATGTGGCACGAATAAATTTTGTATTACACCTGCTACCTTAACCTGCGTACCGCTTAGGAGAACGCACTGATATCCATACAGCAAAAACATGTCACTGAACGTTCACACTGGCATTTCCAGAAGTACACCCACTACGACACGTGTAACATAACTGTGAGGCTGCAAGAGGGAACAGTGCAAGTTGGTTCTGTGTGAATACAACAAATCGGACAAGGTAGACTTGTAAGTGCATGACGTAACATTACATAGGTTCTGCAAACCAAACGAACACAGCAGTGAACCCGCGTGAGGACACACCGTATGTGAAGTGCCCTTTTTTCCCCCCTCCTCTCACAGCAAAGGGCCGCAATGGAGAGGATCGCCGACTGCTTAGAACGACTGGGCGGGATCATGGGGCGGCAGGAAAGCCATCTGCAACTGCTCCAGGAGCAGTTCGCCCCAGTGAGCACGCTTGCTGCGGCATTGACAGTTTTCCTGCGGCAACAGAACCTGCCGCAGGGGAACCAGCCGCAGCAGCCCCAGTAATTTTTTTTCCCGTTCATTCCTCCTGTGTCAGCAGGACCTGACACAGGAGGCCATTTATTTGTAATTTATAATTATTGTTACTAATCAATCGCAGCACCTTATGTATTTATTCATTGCTTATTGTTTCTTTTCGTTTCGTGTTGCATGTTCCTTGTTCATTGCTTGCGTGTTCGTTCATGTATCACATCGAATAGGCCTGTACTGTTTGTATTGTTGGAAACATACGTTGGTGTTGGTTCTTTACTATAAACTGCTTGGATGAGCCTTTTCGCTGCACAACAGCGGTGTGTGTACACAGCAGTGCAACATATAAAACCGATGATGCCCTGACCAAAGACAAATGCACTTGTCGAAACGTTGGCTTCCGCTTTCAACATATGTGTACTGGAAAAAGACGAGGCCACTTGCCAAAATGTTGCCTCCTGTGCTCACCTTGTTCTCATTATGCTCATTGAAATGAATGTCCATGTCTCGCGCTCACCCTGTTTTTGTCATGTTAGTGTGACAGCATTACGAGATTTTCGTATAGAGGTATGCAGATTCGTAATGAATTGTAAATGCACAGACACGGGCCATATTCGCAGCAAAGAGGGTCTGCGATGTGTCACGCCATGTAACGCTTCGTTTATTGCGTGTGCACATCTTTTGTGGAGGCACAGCAGTGGAAAAGTTTCGTGCTGCAGGAACATGTCTTTCGTACCGTGCGCAACGTTTGGTGTGTTTTTTTTTTTTCAATGTACACACTGCTCAATGACATTGCAATACTGCACAACAAGAGCGTGTTATTGCTCAGCCGTCGGTATGACTGTGCAATGTTTGTATCGCTGGTAGACGTTGTTCTGCAGTGCGCTGCAGAAATGCAATTATTTCTTTGTGAATGGAATCAGCCTTCGCCTTACATGCATGTGTGTGTGTAGCATCTGCACGGGACGCTTTGGAGTACTTCGTTGTACTTTGTAATTATTTCGTGAAATTTGCATCCATTAGCGCCCACTATTACATACTGTACATACCGGTTTTAACCCTTGCATTTCTTATTGCCACTATGCATCAATGCAAACCACGGTGCCTATACTTGTGCAGCAGTGAACATGTATGCACACATATTCACATGTCGCAGGAGCAAGCAATTTTGCTTTGGCAGCATTTTGAAGTGAGACGTTCGCTTACCACGTAAGTGCACAGATGCATGCAAGCAGTGGGGGTGGCAGGATAAAAGCAGCATAATGCCACCTTGATTGGCCCCACCTCCCCGTAAACAGCACGGCGAGGTGGGAGCAGTCATACATCATCTCCTTTGTGCGTTTCGCATGACCGGTGGACGTTTCGGGTTGCATTAAGGACGTGTTTGCGTCTTGCTTTGCAATGACCGACAAACATCAAAATTTCCTTATCTGTCCTGCTTGGACAGCTGTAACCCGTTGCATGCACGTATTCAGGGAGCGCCATGTCCATGTATGTTTACATGAAGCTGCACCACCTCTGAACATGTTTATGATCGCTCTCCGTTAACACAGACTAATGAGGTTTCATTGGCAATGTCATGCATCTTGACCATTGTTGTGTCCCGTTCGCATAACACATAACATCATGAAACGTTAACCTTGTGTGATCCATATGCATCGACACTGTACGGTTTTGCAATGAACGGGTGGTGGTCTCCGTTGCCAAGCAACGGTAACTGCATATCAGATGAACTGATGTCGATAACTGTGTACATCTCTCTCAACTGCTTCAAGGCAGGTCTATTGTGGCTAAATGTGTAATGCGTATGTGCAATTGTGTTTTAGTTTTGTGAAGCGTTTCCTCAACAGCCGAGTTTGTGAGTTGGTGCGAGTACTGCAATCATTAACAGAGCGTTCCACATGTGCACAAGTCCGCGTAACTTGTGCCATGCCATTGTCCAGTATGAATTGTTAGTCATGCAGACAATGCGAGGCATGATTTGGGATTATTGTGGGTGCATTGCGAACGCAGCCCGTATGATGCAGTGTGCATACACATCGATGTGGTGAACTGCTTTGTTCGAAATGTGCCTTATTCCTCGATCATTTGAAGTAGTGCATATTGAGGTAGCGTGCTTACTGTGACAATGTGGTGAACGACAACTCATGACTCGATTTGATTAAGCATTTGTACTCGAGTAAACACGTGTGCCCGAAGGAGGTGCTGCAAGCACAACTAAACTTATATCATTTGAACACTGCAGCACATGATTACGTGCGGGAGGCAAGGGTAATTTATTGTGGTCGTGTAGGTATCAGCAGAACGAGTAACAGTTCTACATATGCGCGCATGCACAGGCCATAATAAAGAAGCAATAACGTAAAAGTCGCACCACAAACAGACAACACTTGCCACACGTACGAGTATAAGGGCAGAACACACGGCACTCCAGCAAACAGCACAGAAAACAACAAAATCAGAAAAATACAATGTCTTGGCATTATCCTGAAATTGACACTGCTCAGCAGTGCATCGATCCTCAGCTTACTTGCGTGGCTTTACCACAGGACAGATAGAATTGTGCGCCACTGTTGGAAGCGTACTAAATGAAATATAATGAATAGAAATGCCACATTCCCAAGCAAAATATACGTGAACACAGAGAGGCACTGCACGTGTGATATTGAATTATATCAAGGTGAAAGTGACATTCTGCGAGACGGCACGCAACATAGCCGGTACGAAATGCAATGTGGCCATACGGAGTGTGCGAACCCCATTAATGACAAAGGTGTTTCGAGAAATGCGGTATCTTGCACACTGGCGAAAATGCGAAGTGTGTAACGTTGCTGAACACTTGTAAACGGAAGGCATGTACCTGGGCCAATGTTTAATATTCCGCATCATTGCCACTCGAATGTGCCGAATGATGTGAGACTGTTTACAGGCTGTGCTGTAACGGCAGTGTGTAGCTGTGACATCAAAGGAATGCCTTTCGGCTTTCCATGTGCCGGGTAAGCTAGGTATTTGAGAACACTTACACCTATAGCCGCAGACCGCTGCATGCTCATGAAAACTATGTATGCATGTGGCAATTCGTTGGTTGACCACCTATCAAGGAAAAGGCGGACACTGCTCAGAAATGGAAGAGTTTGACGCAGAAAACGAAACGCCATGCCGTCCTCCTCACCGTGGCTGCATATCACAGCAACTTGGAAATTGTTACCTTCCTGAATGGAGCGAAGTCTCGCTTGGAAGCTTCGGACAGAAGTGTGTGTCATTGCAGTGACGTGGCATTTGTGGCTAAAAGGAAAAGCACAGAGAGTGGTCAGACCCTGCCAGAACCCCGGATTTCCTCTGGCGGCTGCAAGTCATCGCGAGTGGCCACCCAGGGAAGTTGACGCAAGACACTGCAAAGGAACTCAAGTGGCACAGTCGACTGGCAGGCTCGCTGTGCACGACAGCATGCGGTACCATTTGTATGTGATGACAAGGGGGCAACTTACGTCCGGTAAGACTCGGGAGGGTCACCTACTGGGCTGTGTCCCTAGCGATTGCTGATCAAGCTCGAGAGGCCTGAGGGGCCACAAATGCTGCGGTATTTATTTTCCGATGAAAAGAACTTTGAGCACGACCGAAAACTTTCCTGTCGTAATGGCAGGTCGCTTCGTGCAAGTTCCAATGAGTTAGCTGCAGTGTTCTACACGAAATTTCCATCGTCAGCAACAACGGTAACACCATGCCGGCACGCTGATTTGCAGAAGGTGTCCGCGTTAATGCTGCCGCGTACGTAGAGGTGCTCATCACTGCAACGCCCTGGACAGAGACTGTTTCTAGAGGAAAATGTTACGACGGTCAGCAACACCAAGCCCTCGCTCACACCGCCTGTATTACATAGGAGTGGTTTGCTGACAGCTTCCATGACCCTGTCATTCCCAACTTCAGACCTCCTACCTCTCCACATTTAAATCCACTCGACTAGCTCATCTGGGGCGGCATTGCGAGAGGTGCCAAGAAACAGCCAAATAATACAAAACACTCGCTGAGGGCTGCCATAGTTGCGTGAATGCGAACATTTGTAATGGCCCCTTAACCCCTTCACGCTGCCTCGTGTGCAGTTGAATGTGTAGTTGCTGAGGACGGTGAATCCATTGAGCAATTGTGGGAATAAAGCATTACGGAAGTATTGCCCACAGTTTGGTTACAAAAATCTGTGTTTTGCTATAGATGCTCTCCTGTGCGTGAAGGCAACAGTGTGCTCTCAAATACCTCGCGAACCCGGTACATATACATGCTGTTGAAAACGTTGCATACTTGAAGACGTGCATGCGCGGAAGGGTGGGACAATTTGGGAAAATAGTATGTTTTCAGAGTATAACAATCACATATGTTTTCAGGTGCTGCTCGCAAAATTAGCAAATTGTGAAGACTGCAATGTTGTGCATCACGTGCGTGCAGCAAATGTGAATGTGTAGAGCATGCAACACTACAACAGAGTATGTGCACATTGCTTGTAATTGGTGTTGTCCGATCTGACAGACTGAAAATGGATAACAAAGTGCTATGGCCATTTCTTATGCACGTGCTCATCGTGTGCACCGCATTATGGTCACATCAGGTTCTTGGGCACGTTGCAAGTGCTAGGCGGCGCTCCGTTTTTCGGACGCCTAGCGCCACCTGACGAATAGTTGCTGAAATGTGGTAGGATTACTCACGGCGTTAGCAGCTTGCGCTGCGTGTTTGGCTCCCTCTCAAACGGTAGTGATGGCACAGAACAGCGTGCCGATATTAATTTTAGCCGGGTTTCGGGAGTTACAAGACCATGAGAGGTTCTTTTGAGGAAAGAACTTGGAGAAAGGAAGACTACTATTTGAGGCGGGGCACGTCTACGACGTGAGGGAACTGCTGAACTGACACGGATCGGAGGTTACTGGTAGATGTATTCCGCAAACGAAAATCAACGCACCAGCGAGATGCGTCAAGCTCAGCGTTACTTCGTTATATACGATGTGGACGCGTGAAATTATAGGTGGCATTTTTTGCAGATCGGCGACAGCAGACAAATCGTAGCGGGTAGCTGCGATTGCCGTGCTGGCGTCGCAGGCTGGCGTCGCAGGAAAGTGCAAGCACGCCGCGGCAGTTGCTCTGTACATACAGGACGGCAAACGCGACAGCAAAACATCTCACCCAAGAACGTAAGGCGTACCAACGTCCCGTAAGAGCTACCCGAGCTTTTCTAACGTTGCTCTCCCCAAAAAGGAAAAAGGTGAGGAACTTACCAGCCGTGTTAGACTACGCTGAGAAAAAGTTTTCGCCTAAGTTACTGGAAGTCCGAGACTTTTTTATGTTGCGTTTTTTTCAGAGCGTGCAGAGGAGGTTCCGATAAACCACGTCGTCAAATATTTTGGCGATCTCAACTGCCCCTTAGTTGATATGCTGGCCGCAGAAGGGTGTATGCCAGCTGAGCCAGCTGTAACCCCTCCTCGTAGCTCTCAGCAAGCCCTGGCGCTGTTTGAATGGGACAGGACTGGGAAAGAGTTCCACAGCTTTACTGTGGTACAGTGTGGAAACAAGCTACTTCTTAAACGAATTAACTTCCTCGAGAGGTTTGTATTCCGATGTACAGTAATTAAGTTTTATATCTTTTTCTTCTCTTAAAGAACCTAATTTAAACACAATAAAGTTGTGGTAACTTCTGTAGTGTCTGACTTGCAATGCCTCCCATAGGTTGTCAGGACCGGAGCTACGAGTATACCAGCGCCACGTCGCTGTGCCGCCTGAAGATGCACCTGACCTGTCTGCTAGGACGGCGCTTGACCGTCGTCTTTGGGCTAATGAGAGGTTTCCTAGAATTACTGCGACAAAAGTACGGAGAAGTACCTAGCAGTTGGTCCAATTTCCTTACCCTTAAACAGACTCATTACTCTGATACGAACGTGGTTTTTCCTTGCCTTCTCTTCTGCAGGCTCACAGGATTCTTACCTGCCGTAACAACCTCTATGAGCGTGCAAAGACCATTGTTACCGAGGTGCCCGACATAGGCTACGAGGTGCAGTACAGACTGTTGAAGGAGCCATCAGCTCGTAAGGCGTTTGAAAAGAAGCGCAACGTGAATGTCGCCCAATTCGGCCTGGTAGTTTGTCCTGGAGAGCCGTGGTTTGCGTGCTCCCCCGACGGCATTTTCAGGTAACCACTTTTATCGGGTTATTCTTTCCAATAGAAACTCAAACTTTCAGGGATGAAGACGGCAGCGCAGTGCTACTGGAAATCAAGTGTCCGTTTTCAAGACGGCAACAGAGCTTGACCAAGAGGCCACTGCTGAAATATCTGTGCGGTCAAGACATTCTGGATTTGAGACGCAGCCATTCTTACTTCACACAAGTACAAGTGTGCTTGCACGTGCTCGGTTTGGAGTACTGTTACTTTTACATACACACAGAAGTGGACTCGCTCACTATCAAAGTAATAAGAGACGATGCGTTCCTGTCGTCGGCAGTGCCCAAGCTGCGAAACTTCTATTTTGAGCACTTTCTCAGAGCATTGCATGAATGTGCCGACATCTGAGGTGTTTACATTTTTAGCATTGCCCAAGAGCATAGGTAATATATTAGTTACAAGTGCCACGCCATCGCATTCCCAGTATAGAACATAGACAACAGTGCCTTTTAATAACATTATTTATTTTTACACATTTGATACATTTTATACAGACATGTAGAGTCTTATATGGTGCAGTAAAGCTCGTCATTTTAAGCCTTTGTGTCTATATGAAAATTGTGCCATCAACTTTTTCCCCTTTTTCCTGCTTTATTATTTCTGTAGTTTGGCAAAAATAGGTTTCTTCAGGTTTGTTAGCACTGCTAGCACGTGAGGAATCTCATCAGCATAGCCAGTCAGCTCGTGTGGTATCCTGCGTGTAATGATATCATAAATTTTGAGCCTCTGAATCAGTCTTTCTACATGAATGCGCACGGAGGCGGTTTCATATGTGGCATCCGCTTCAGACTCCGTGAATTGTGGGCTGGTAGCAAAAGGTGGCATCACCAACGTTGCATCCTGCGCGCCAACACCTGTTTTTATGCCTGGAAATCCTTTATCGGCTAAGACGACATCTCCTGGTTCAAGAAGGGACAAAAAACCTGATTCAACAGTTAGCGTTCCATCACTCGTTCTACCTCCAAACCCCTTTGAAAGAAAAGTGATAAGCCCACTCGGAGCTATTCCAACAAGGTACTTGATTGTGTGCCTTCCTTTGTAGTCCGAATACCACATGTTTTGGTTTTCAATTCCTGGAGGCACTTCAGTTTCAAGTTCGGTGCAATCTATGACAACTCTGCATTTCGGATAGTGCAGTTTGAAGCATGCAGGTAAAGTGGCCAGAACAGCTGCTTGTGATGGCCAGTATAGCCATTTCCTTGTAGCAGCATGGATGTTAACAAGTAGACCCTTGAAGATACGAGACGCTGTTGTTTTGTGGATGCCAAAAAGAACACTGAGAAAAGAGAATGGAAGCCCATGCTTAAGTTTGATCAAAAATAACAGAATCTTGTCTTCAATAGACAGCTCATTCAACTTTTTTGGAGCAGGTGGCGGTATGCTTAACAGCAGAGCAAATAAAGAAAAATCAATTGCTGTAAACGCATGAAAGGCGTTTTCATCATGCTGAACAGATCTGAACCCTGCGAAGAAAGGCTCTTTGCACGCCAGCCCAGTGCTTTTGTATGAAAAGCCTGGACTGCATGAGCTGCCCAAGCCTGTGCTGCTCACTGCTTTATGACTGATGTAGGATGACGCATTTCCATCGCACAACTCTGATATAAATGTGAAGTTCATGCTGAAAGTAGCGCTGCCGCCTTCCGTCATTGTTGAGGCCTGAAACAAGCATTTAAAACCAGCTTAGTACATCAGTCACATTAAATGCAACGAAAGGCACAAGTTATACGTTGTCGACTTTAGCTTACATCGAAACGATGTACGTCATCTGCAGACTGGTTGCAGGCGGACGCACTTAAGTTGTCACTGTAAGGCGGGCTGTCCGAAATCTGTGGTTCGGGGTTTGTGACACACCCTGTTTCTTGACTGTCAGAACTGGGTATCTGTCCTGCCTCCTCTATCTTTTGCTCCTGGCGCTTTCTTTTTCTGGCAAAACAAGCGTTATAACACATCCAAACAATATTGGTTCACTGAAGCACCGCGACCACGCAACAAAATCTACTCAACGCAAAAAATCAATTGGCATTAGCCCTTTGAGGGTCGATTTTTTTCGCCAGATGCGACCACCGAGGGTCGATTTTTTTATTGCACATTTAAATTCTTCAGAGGGACCTATTTCGAAAAAAAAAAATTTGCCGTAATTTTTCTAGGGTGACCGTAAAGTGAGAAAAATGTGTTTTGCGTTGGCATATATGTACTGTTTATTCATGAAAAACAATAAAAATAGCAAATAAAGTTATAAGAATTTAAAAAAAATTGGCGCATGCGCGAGCGATAACAGTCGCTCCAAAAAAGAAAAAAAAAACACCTATAAAACGAAAACCGAGAGAGAGAGACGCGAGGAAAGAATTCCATGTATTCCCACATAGTGGCAGCACATGCCAGGCAAGAAAAAGTTAGGAAATTAGCCCGCGTTTTAAACGTACAGACGGCGCCGTAAATAGATCACTTTCGGACCTGTTCGCGGTGCCGTATATTTACGGCATCGACCCTCAAAGGGCTAGTCACACTACCTCAAGCTGAGGGCAAATCTAATATATACTCTACCTCGCGTAACGGTCACTTGACACAGGCCCAGTCGATGTCTTGTACGCAGCGGGAAATATTGAGGGGAAGTAAGCGGGGTGGCCTTCTTTGTTAGCTTTCGTGCCACCGACGAAATGTTTGCTGCATATCCTGCTATGTGCTGCAGGTGTCCAATTGCTGCCATCATCTCTGTAAAAGCAACCGATTCAGCGTTAACTCACTTGACATAACGCCAGAACATCAAACAGCTTACCTCCGCCGTCGGACGAGCGCGATCCAGCGTTGACGCCGTTCTGCTTCATACGGTCGGCTCGGAAACCGGTAAAACTTTGTTCGTGGTGAGTTGCTGTACGTGCTGTTGCAGCCCACTACGCAACAATTCGTGTTGCACTTCTGCATTGCTCAGAAAAGCTGCAGCTACGCGCGAAACACTTGCACAGACACGCTTTCCGAGCGGAATCTGGTCGTATCCAGCCAGATCCGCGCTCGCCGCCGCAAGGGGCGCTCTAGTAGGCGCGGGAACTACGTTCGCAACCTGCCTTTAGTCTTCATTGCATGTGGAGACCCATCATGAGATTGCTTTGTGCCTGTACTGTGATTGCACCGACACGTGTTCGGGGCGCATTTTAGGTTCCGTTAAGTGCTCCTCCACACGTGGTGTACGAGAAGCCAAGAGCCAAGGAAGTAATATCGGGTTTAATCTCTCATACAAACAGGCAGGTACAGTAATAGAGCAGCAACTCCCAGGTTTATTTTATGCGGACGAGATTGTGTTGCTCGCTAACAAGCAAAGTGATTTGCAACGTCTGGCTAATATCTGTGGACAGGAAGGCAACAATTTAGGTTTGAAATTTAGTGTTGGAAAATCAGGTGTTATGGTATTCAATGAAAACAGTGAACAGACAGTGGAGATACAGGGCCAAGAAATACCTCGGGTAACAGAATATAAGTACCTTAGTATATGGATAAACGAAGGCAATGGATATATGGAAGCACAGGAAAAAAATCATAACAGTCAAGGGGAAGAGAAATGCAGCCATAATGAAGCACAGAGCGCTATGGGGATACAATAGGTACGAGGTCCTACGAGGTATGTGGAAAGGGGTAATGGTTCCAGGACTTACTTTTGGAAATGCGGTTGTTTGCTTTAAATCAGGGGTACAATCAGGGCTCGACGGGAACCAAAGGTCTGTGGGTCGCCTCGCATTGGGCGCTCACGGGAAGACTACAAATGAAGCTGTGCAGGGGGATATGGGCTGGACTAGTTTTGAAGTGAGGGAAGCTCGCAGTAAAATTGAGTATGAAGAACGGCTGAGGAATATGGAAGAAAGTAATTGGGCTGGGAGAGTGTTCAGGTATCTGTACAGGCAAAACATTGATTCACAGTGGAGCAAAAGAACTAGGAAGCTTACCAGCAAGTATGCGGCCTGTGGGGTGGGCAACACAGCAACAAAGAAGGTCAAGCGGAAAGTTAGAGAGGCTGAATTAATCTCATGGGTGGCGGCAATGGAAACGAAACCTGCCATAAGTAACTACTTAAGAGGAAAAAACGAAATCAGGAAAGAAACCATTTATGATAACTCAAAGGGAAGCTCATTACTTTTCGAAGCGAGATCGGGATGCCTTAGAACACGCACCTATAAAGCGAGATATAAGAAGGAAGAAGAAGCATGTGCTTGCTGCGGTAAAGCTAGGGGAACGACGGAGCAAATTTTATTAGAATGTGAAGACGTCTACCCAGCGGTCGATTTAGGCACCACTGGCCTCCTTGAAGCCCTTGGGTTCAGCGGGAGCAGTGGTAAAGCAAACAGGTCCGCAATAGACATTAGTAAGGGGCGATTGGAGGATTGGTGGAAGAAAAGTAGGGAAACGACAAAAGACGGAGACGTACAAAAACACAGTTCGCAATAGGGGATCAGAAAATTTGGACGTATTAGTTCATAGTGTTTTTTTCTTTTCTTTTTTCATTGGTTAACCTAGGTAGGATATCAGGCAGCATATTAGCAAGAGCTTGGTGGCGCAACCCACCGCCCCGTTCCAAAGGGGACGCTCATAACAACCATCCCATCCGAACTACGTTCGCAACCTGCCTTTAGTCTTCATTGCATGTGGAGACCCATCATGAGATTGCTTTGTGCCTGTACTGTGATTGCACCGCCACGTGTTCGGGGCGCATTTTAGGTTCCGTTAAGTGCTCCTTCACACGTGGTGTAGATGGTGGGTAGGAATGGAACCTGCCGAGAAGCCAAGAGACTGCAGCTGTGGCGGTGTGATTGTGCGCTCCAGTGCGCGTGAAGAGGGGTCGGCTGTGGGTTCGCTTTCAAAGGTGTCCGGCGCCATTCGCAGAAATTCGTGGTCGGCAAGGCGCTGGCACATACATATAATATCAGCAATGCAGGTCGGATCCTTGGTGGCCAACACATTCAAGGCTGCAGTCACAATGCCTTTGAGTACAAGGCGTACTCTGTCGGTTTCCATCATCGAATCGTTGACATGTCGGCGAAATGAGAGGACATCATCTACATGCGAGGTTTGGGACTTGCCTAGTTGCTGCTTTCGAGAGCGCAACAAACTGCGGGAGGACGAAAACCTTCTTCAAAGAATTCCAGCCGGGGAAGTTGATCTTGTGGTTGAATGAAGAAGCCTTCGCTACGCCCTTGAGTTAGAAGTATATGCGGCGTAGCCTAATCGCCTTGCCCCACCGGTTGCGTGAACTTACCCGGGCGTAGTTGTCAAGCCAATCCTGCACATCTTCACTGTGAAGGCCAGCGAGCAGATGGGGGATCGTGCAAGGGCCCAGAGATGATCCGAGGAGAGCATGTGGCAGACGTAGCCGAGACTGTAGATGGTGGTGTGTGTGATGGAGCGTCTTGCAGCTTGAGGGCGATTAGCTGGCGCAAGCGGCTACCTGAGCGAAGCTCCAGCACGTAGAGCAGGCGAGAAGACGTTCAGGAACCTATGAGCAACCTCCACCACGTGTGACGTAGCAGTTAACACGACCTTGAACACGGCCCGAACACGTTGCAGCACAATGAATGTATTGCCAAGTTTGCATTGCGAGGTTTTCAGATGCGATATGAACTGTGATCATAAGCTGCCATGTGTGCTCAGCCCCAACGTTATGTTGGACTCCTACTGTAAGGTATGCAATGTGCAGCTCGGTGTGGTGGCCACTTTGTGTGGCTGCAACGCGCAACTTCATGCATCTTCTTAAACTGCAAACATGCAAGCTAAGTACCATTGATCTGTTCGCGTGACACATTCGTCTGAACCATGGAGTGCCTATTGGAAAATTGTGATCACAACCCAGGGCAGGTCCTGTCACGCATGCAAACTGAGAACTGTTCGATGCATGCTGACTAAGTGGCAGTGCTGCAGTGGGAAAGCATAATTTGTTACACATCAGAACACCATGTGATCTACATGTGCAGCGTCTTTCACACAACATTTGTGTGATACATGGCGTGAAGTCGTTTTTGTATCACTGTACCTTTCTGTTTACTCGTTAGAGAATTTAGAGAATTGGTGCACAAAGTGAACCTGATTGGGTCGTTTCATGTCATATGCACGTGCATCACACCTTCGACTCAGAGTCGTTAAGTTAGCTGCCAAGGGACATGAAAAATGCGATGGTCATCACGATGTCGCAATACATGTAGCATCATCGTTACACAAAACAGGAAGTTTTGCTCTATGCGAACTGTATCGCTTCACCATGCACATGCTTACTGCAGCAATGATTCCTTCTGGGTAAAGCGGAACATACAATACAGTGCATTGCATGTAAATTCCTTGCTGGGATCACATTTGCAGCTGGCCGTGTGCTTCATGCTCTTCATCTTTGTATCTTGCAATCGAGCTTGTTGCAACATTTCTCATGGAGGCGTAGCCGGAGTTAAACATTTCTTTTCAAGCGTCCTTGCTCTACATTGCACCACCTTCCCAAGTGAATCACTTCAGATGACCACTGTATGATACGTGTAGCGAATTGTCTGCAGTATAAGTTGCGGTCCGCTTGTAATGCCACACGTGTTGCCCTATCGGAGCTATGGCAAAATGGTTTGACCCCTGTTGCTTCACACAATTGTCCAACTTAACTGGCAAGGGTCATCCGCCACCATATGACGGTGGCCATACGTACTTCGAGTGGGCAATGCGTGCTTCTATGCCTGCACATCAATACCTCCCGATTATTTCGTAGTGTACTGCTTCATGCCACATGGCACGTAATCTGAAGCACAGTTCACTTTTGCGTTTACGCCACAGACAAGAAAGCGCGCCTCAATGGGGCCTAGGCTATTTTCAGAAAGCCGAAAGGCCCCATTCTGAGAGTGCATCACTAAGCATTGGCCCCTTCACAGGGCAATGGCGCTCGCTCTTAAAGTGTACCATACTCATCTTCGTATTATGTGGTCAAAAATGCTGCGGCATCTCCTCACAACAAAAATTTCCTCAATGGGCCGAAAGCACTTGTGCACCTTTCTTGCAGTCATGCTTCTGTACCCATAGCGTGGTGTAGTAGTTCATACAAGAATGTCGCATACAAGATATGTGCCGAAATGATCTTTAAATGAGCTTCCAGACTCCTCCAATTAGCAAATGTACGAGGAGGTTCACACACGCTTGCCAGGAAATGTCTGCCTCGCATGTTCCACGCA
Organism: Dermacentor andersoni; assembly: GCF_023375885.2. Taxonomy (NCBI): domain Eukaryota; kingdom Metazoa; phylum Arthropoda; class Arachnida; order Ixodida; family Ixodidae; genus Dermacentor; species Dermacentor andersoni. The sequence goes on along the minus strand of NC_092814.1, from coordinate 362,586,107 downwards.
CCTGCTGAATAGAACAATCGGTGGAAACACATGCATTTGCACTGTTTGTGTGTCAAAACTTATTATGGAATAGGATATGAGCAAGCGTGTAATGTGTATGCTCTTTGCAAAATATGCATGTAACGCTGTTGGATGCTGTTGCATTCGATCCCACCTCGGCTCTATTTCCTCAGCTGCTACAAAACGTCGCATGCGTGCTGTGCCTTCATGATGTCAGACACATATCGTGGAGTGGCACATTTGTCCAAGTAACGTCTGCAGAACCGCAAAAGATTCATGCTCTACCTTCCCATGTCAGCACCTCAGCAAGGCAACGTACACGTTTAGTTACGTTTCCTTCACATATCATTGTGTCGCACACACTCCTACACCACCCCAAACATAATGTGTCAAGGGAAACATCATGTCCGCTACACTATCCCACTTGCGAACGGTTGTGTAATGATAGCTGCTTCTATAGGTGGACAGTTGCATTCCTAACCGCCTTGGGGCCAAGGCTTGTCGTGCTTTTACTGAACGAGGGAAAGGCATAGTTTCACGTTTTCTTCAAGTGCCATGGAGGTGTGCAGCACACACGGAGCAAGTCTGTAGCGCCAACGATGCATGAAATTCTATTGCAAACGATGTATTTTTGCCTTCACATTCTCAGAAACGCAGAATGTGTGTCCCCACGCATTGTGCAAAATCCCTTTAGTGCTGCTGGGAAAAAGTGCTCCCTTGCGTCACGTGCAACTTGCAATGTGCACTGGTGCACCTTCACTGCTGCCAACGGTAACAGCTGTAGGGCAACGTAATGCATCATGTATGATGACAATGCTAGGAATGCAGTCTACACAGGCCCCTGGTAATGAGGCGGCGATGGTGAAAAGAAATCATCTGACGCTATGTCATTCGCCAAACGAGCCACGTTGAGCTTGAACACCATTGCAAAAGCTGTAGAACCCGATTGCATTCTTGTATCAACTGTGGGGCCACAGAAGACGCTCGACAACTGTTGCAACACCCCATTGTAGGAAAAAGCAAACACGAGTCAATTTCTGCGTGTCATTGGCACCGCTCTGGGGGTGAGGTATTGGGGGTGAGGTGAGGTATCATTCCATGGCATGGTGGCGCTGCAGACTACGCGGAAGTTCTGTCTTTGCGGCTAAGGCACTTCACCAGCATGGCGCTGGATGGCAGTAATGATTCTTCGATTGGCTACGGTCGCTTCAAAAATATTTGCCACTACCATGGTGCTATGCAGCCATGTTTGCTTTTGCAAACAGACCTTCACGACCAGTCACACTGTCGCAAACAGCTTCCACACGAGGAAAGGCTCAACAGCGATTGGCAAATGGAGACTGTGCCTTGTTTACAGTGCACGTGTTGTATGCTTGGCAATACATGCGATTCCACTTCGTTGAATTCCTTCATGCGCAGATTTCTCATACGGATGCACAGCTGCATTAATTTCGTGCTCGTATTCTGAAGCACGAGGCTATAGCACTGACTACCCACATGTTGCGAGCAGTTTCAACAATGTTGCACAATGCAACACCTAAAGCAATGTTACCATTGTCCTGTCTTCACGTAGGAGCACAATGCTTCTCGTCCCCTTAGGATCTGCTTGACTGTTCTTCCTTGGTCAAGATCACATCGGTCAATGACACACAATACGCGTATGGCTGAACAAGGCCCACAACAGCACATGCATCCGCAACGCGCAAGGATGAGAGAGCCGGTTTCATGGCATAGGAGCATCGGGAGGTAGAGTGCTGCGAAAAATATGATGCTCACGTGCTTCAAAAAGTACGCGTAATCACACTTTTAACGGCATTTCACGAGGAACACTATTGCCGCCCATCAAGCATTGGCAAGTGCACATGACATGCCCTAGTTGGGCTAATTTTCTCTAGCATACACTATCATCGTCGTTCAGTAGCCGGGCGCCGTGATGAAAAGAGAAGCACGAAAGACATCACAATGACAGCAACACTATGAATGTCACCGTATGACACCAACGTAATGTTAATGATGCAACACTGCCACTGCCGTAACATCAGAAAGGCTAAAGAACAACATTAACACACATGCGACAGGCTTGCAGCCGAATGCAAACATGTCAAAGGCGCACCGATGCTGCATTTACAAGGATATTGAAACGACATCACCATTAGGGCAACCAGAATGGTATGATCACAGTTGCATTATTGCAACAGGCACACTTGTGTGACGACAATGCAGTGTTCACAACTGCTGCAAGTGAAAACGACAACGAAGACAGAGAAAACCGCGTTTGCCGTGGCGCGAGACTGGCGTCATCGCACGTGCCGGAGCAGCTTGAGAACATCTGAACAAAGGGCTATCACTGAATAAACGGGCGCAGTGTTCCCGTTCTTGTGTGGCCTTTATTACGCTCCTGGCCGTCCGGCCGGACGCTGTTCCCGCCTGGTAGCAGTCATAACAGTTGATTTATAACAGTGGTGACGAGCAACGAACCAGAACCCTGATGACGGCGAACACTCCTGCCATGGCGTACCAAGTTCCACAGTTCGACGACGCCAAGGACAAGTGGTCGTCGTACTACACCAGAGTCGAGTCGTACTTCGAGGGTGACGGCATCGTCGATGACGCTAAAAAAAGGGCGCTTCTCATCTCGGCACTGAGCTCGAAGCCTATCGACGTACTGAGTGGACGTTGTGCCCCGCGAAAGGTGAGCGAGTTAACTACGCGGAAGCGGTTACCATTCTCGAAGAATTTTACGCACCCCCGCCAAATGAGATAGCCGCAAGCTTAAAGTTCTTTACCCGCATTCAAAGGGAAGCGAAATCAGCTCAACAGGTTATCGTGGAGCTTTGACGCCTGGCTGATAAATGCATATTCGGGACCATGTTGAACCACCTGCTGCGAGACAGGATCGTGTGTGGAATTCGCAGCAGTGACGTGCAGAAGGCACTGCTTTCTCACCAGAAACTGACATTGCAGGAGGCACAACACATTGTGCTTGCAGCACAGGCTGCATGACAGGGTGTTCAGCTTATGAAGCAGACGGAACCGAAAGAAGAGCCCGAGCTTCACAGACTAGCGGGCGATCGACCGCAGCGACAGGCAGGAAAAACCTGTAGTCAGGGAAGTGGATCGTCTCAAAGTTGTCATCGATGTTGAATCCGCTAGCATTGTGAGGCGACTTGTGCCTTTAAACATGCCTAATGTTTCAGCTGTAGGGAAAATGGGCACCTAGCTGCCGTGTGTCGATCTAAGGAAAAGCGACCGCACCAGAGCTTGGCGCTGAGCAGCAGCTCAATGGAAAATGCCGAAGCCGAGCTCTCCGCACAGTTGTATACACTAAAGCCGCAACCAATCGCAGACAACGGAATCGTCAGCCCGGTACGATGCAATTTTTGCTGGGGTGGAGCCGACATCGTGATGGAAATTGACACCGGCTCACTCGTGCACGTGGTGCCCTGGGACGTCTACTCCCAACATCACACAAGCTAGCCCCGCATTGAAGAATCCACCTTGAGGTTGTCATGCTACTTGGGTGCGTTGCCTATAGCCGGGAAGCTAACGCTCCCAGTTTCATTCTGCGGTACGACTGTCACGGCGTCACTGACCGTTGTTCGCGTCTCCGGACCGAGCCTGTGTGGCCGTGATCTCATCCAGGCGCTGAACAACGAAGGGGCCGCGGTTTTGAGCGTGTCCAGCATTAAGGAGCAAGGGCTAAACTTGCAAGCGATCCTGTGTGAGTACGAGGACGTGATTACACCTGAACTGGGTCTGTTCAAGGTTCCGCCCACTCATCTATACATAAAGGAGGATGCAGTTCCAAAGTTCTTCAAAGCCAGGCCACTTCCATATGCATAGCGACAAAACGTTTCATACGAGCTGGACAGGCTTGTTAAATTCAGAGTCCTGTCCCCGGTGGCTCACTTAGAGTGGGCGACGCCGATAGTTCCGGCAATGAAGACGAAGCAGTTCGATTGTGTGGCGATTACAAGCTAACGGTAAATGCCAGCTGTGTGACGGAGCAGTACCCACTCCCGGTAATCAATGACCTTTTTGCTGCACTGCACGAGGGTGGCGTTTACAGCACATTGAACCTTCGAGACGCCTACAACCAGGTTCCCCTGGATGAGCAGTCAAAGAAGCTGCCGGTCATTAACACACATGGGGGATTATTTTGCTTTAATCGCCTGCCATTTGGTGTTTCTTCTGCCCCAGCTATCTTTCAGCGAATAATGGACAGCGTCCTAAACGGTTTGCCGGGAGTCCAGGCGTACTTTGACGACGTTCTGGTTGCCGAGAAGGGGAACAACGGTAGAAAGAACCTCAAGGCAGTTCTCCCGCGCTTTCGAGAGTACGGCATCAAGCTAAGGAAGGACAAGTGCACCTTCAGGATGCCTGAGGTTTCGTATCACGGCCACAAGATCAGTACTGGAGGGCTGCAACCTCTGGAGAAGAACATGGATGCTGTCATGAGGGCGCGAACACCCAGGCACGTGAGCGAGCTGCGTTCATACCTGGGTCTTCTCACGTATTACAGCAAGTTCATTCCCAATATGGCTAGTCTGCTATCACCGCTCTACAATTTGCTCACCAAAGAACGTCGCTGGAATTGTGGCTGTCAACAACGGGAAGCGTTTCAGAAGTCAAAAAACTCTTTATGCAATGCCAAAAAGCTCACTCACTTTGATCCCTCACTGCCGCTGCGCTTGGAGTGCGATGCGTCACCCAACGGTATCGGAGCGGTACTGTCCCATCGCACTGGCAACGTTGACAAGCTTACAGGCTTTTGTTCTCAAAGACTTAGCAAAGGGGAATGGAATTATTCCCAACTGGAGCGCGAAACGTTGGCCCTAGTGTTCGGGGTATGAAAGTTTCGAGACTACCATCTGGGAAGAACATTCACCTTCATCACATCTCACAAGCCGCTGGTGGGTCTATTTCGCGAAGATCGTCCCACGCCCATCATGGCTGCCGCAAGAATTCAGCATTGGTCCTTGCTGCTGGGAGCATACCAGTACAAGATAGAGTACGAACCTGGCTCGGACAACCTGAATGCTGACGCACTCAGTCGGCCTCCTCTAGAAACCACTGACGACACATCAGAGGAGCTACACGAGTTCGTGCACTCGCTGCAGCAGCTAGAAGACATGCCCCTTTCGTCGCAAGCATCGAGACAATTCACCGAGAAAGTTCAGGTACTTGGAAATGTCAATTCCTACATACTTCATGGTTGGCCAAAGAAGTATGCAGCACCCGATCCGTAGTTGGACCCATACTTCGCACGAAAAAGTGAGCTAACCGTTTACAAAGGTCTCATTTACTGGGGTCACAGAGTCGTGATACCCGAGGCTGCTCGTGGTGACATGCTGCAATTCCTGCACGAGACGCACCAGGGAATGTCAGCAATGAAGTCGTTGGCCCGTACTTTCGTGTGGTGGCCCGGCATCGACGGAGCTATCGAACAAATCAGTAGGAAATGTACTACATGCATACAAGCAAACGCAATGCCACCGGCAAAAATACCAGTAAACTGGCCACTAACGCATGAGAATTGGTCACGTGTCCATTTGGGTTATGCTGGTCCAGTGAACAACACCATGATCCTAGTGGCCATAGATTCACATTCAAAATGGATCGAAGCAATTCCAGTGCGTCATGCCACAGCACAAACGACAGTTACATCCTTGCGTGAAATCTTCAGCAGGCTGGGCATACCAAGAATCATTGTGGCTGACAACGGAACTCAGTTCACGCCAGACACTTTCACGAAGTTTGTGGCAGGAAACAACATAAAGCACTTTAGTACGGCACCATATAACCCCCAATCGAACGGGCTTGCTGAACGCGCCGTGCGGACGCTGAAAGATGGCCTCAAGAAGGTTGGGTCAGGTGACTTGTCTGAGCGATTGGCTAAACTGCTTTTTAGCTACCTTAGAACGCCCCTGGATGATCACAGTCTCAACAACTTTTGCGATACCAGATCCGTTCTCGGTTCGACGCATGCCTTCCACCACCCGTAGCCTTCCCTATCAGTCCACAGGCAGATCAAGAAAACAAGCTGATCCCGGGCACTCCTGTTCGGACTCGCAACTTCGGAGAGGAAGAAAGGTGGCTGCCAGCCACAGTGAAAGAAATAAGAGGATCCCGAATGATCACCGATGCAACGGCAGAAGGTGAGCTTCAGCGTCACATGGATCAAGTCCGTCCTCGATACAGTCTTGTTATAACTCAACTGTTATGACTGCACACCTGCTATCGAGTCACAATGTCAGTAAAGCATCATGGAAGTGACAGCAGTGAATGTATACTGCCAACTCAAGAGAAGAAGCAGAGACGTGACAACAATGCCGTGCTGGCATTGAAAAATTGCCAATGGTAACATGACGGTGCCATTACAATGGCAGTGCGAGCAAGACTACGCTGGAGTGGAAATGCTGATAACAGAAACGTGATGCTGATGTTATTGCAATGTTACAAGTGGATGATTGCAGTGGTGTTACGAAGGTGGAATAACTGCTACGATACGGTAACGATGGCATGACATCTAAAGATGTGGTATTGCGGTAGTGCAATATCATGAAGTGACAGCATCGAGAAAACAGCGTTTTGTTTTCAGATGTGGTGCACGCCTCGCTGCACCATGTCATCGCAAACTTCCACCTCCCACGGTACATATAGTGTTTACACTACATATGATGCACACGAATCTTGCACTTTTCTTTCACTGACCCTGCACACAAGGGTGTGGCGTTAGTGGTGCGATGGCACATCATCCATGACAGCAAGGCTGCAATGCTGTGAGAATGGCGAAATTGCATGATGCAAACGGATTCACACGAACGATGGCGTGCTGGTTGTGGAGATGACGTGTAATCACATTCACATCACCTGCCTTACTGATCTGCTCCTATTCCCACTGAATGCAGCGTTTCCTGGCCCTGCGTCTGGTGCTGCCGCAAGGATGCAGCCAGGAAGTAGCGGGGATACCAGTGGCACGACAGCCAGAACACATTATTGTAGCTTCGACCCTTGCATTCCACAAGACCTGTTGAACAAGGCAGCAGCTAGCATAGGCAATGCTCAGCAGCGCAAGCCGTTGCCTAGACACTGTACAAGAAGCTCCACCTTGAAAGAAAGCCGAGAAACATCACCACAAACACAAACACCTCTATCACAATAAGGAATGTTCGCACGTGTAGGTCAGGTGGGGCAACCAACTGCCACAAAACCACACACACGTCTAATGCCCCAGCAGATGGCGGCAGGTGTCGGCACACTGTAGCAGCAAGGAGGCACCACTTGACAGAAAACCACGCACACTACGAGCTCACAAACACACGTGTCAGCACAAGGGAGCAGGAAAGTGGAGGCACTCTCGGCCGAAATGCGGCAAACACTTGTAATGCAGAAGGGGGCGGCGACAGGTGCCTGCACATGGGAGCGGCAAGGGGAGGCGGCAACGAAACCACAAGCACACCCAGCACAGGAGGAGCAAGTGTCAGCACGTGAGAGCGTCTGGCACAAAGCGACGCACACTGCTCGGGCAGAAAGGGGCGGCGGCAGGTGTCTGCACATGGGAGCGGCAAGGGGAGGCAGCAACGAAACAACAAGCACACCCAGCACAGGAGGAGCAAGTGTCAGCACGTGAGAGCGTCTGGCACAAAGCGACGCACACTGCTCGGGCAGAAGGGGGCGGCGGCAGGTGTCTGCACATGGGAGCGGCAAGGGGAGGCAGCAACGGGCAAACTGCTACAGCATAGCGTTGCAGGCGACGTGCGTGGCGAACCGCTCTCTGTACATGCTGCAAGTGGCGATTACGAGCAATCGAGAGTATTGCAATCTGCCTTGCACGTGCCGCCCTCCCGCGCAAATAGAGTGCCCGCCTGGCCCGAGGTGCTTCACCCTGTGTTCCTGCGCTGCTTGAGCCATGCGGACGGTCGCCGTCGTCTCCTGAGTACACGCGGCCCGTATGCGGCACATCTTCGTCAATGCACAGATTGTGCAGTGCCGCACACGCTGCCACAATCGTAGCTGCCTTTTTGGGGCCGTAATGCAAGGCGCGGTGCCGCTGCAGACATCGGAATTGGCTCTTCATGACGCCGATGCAGCGCTCCACCGCTGACCTTGCGGAAGTGTGCGCGGCGTTGTAGCGCCCTTCCGGCGTGTGCGGGGCAGGGTGGCCGGGCGCAGGTGTCAGGATCCACGGCTCTACGGGGTACGCACTGTCGCCTGCACATAGAAAGATAGCAGTCAGTATTTCTGGCATCTTACGCAACATAGGACATCATACACACGCATCGAGTACAGTTTTCTTTTGAGAGCAACTTCGTTACTACTCACCGAGAAGGTACTCGCCGTCTTGGACGGCAATGCGGCCGCTGGCAATGCTCCGGCGAAGCGACGCGTACCGCCACACGTGCGCGTCGTGGCACGACCCAGGGAATCGCGGGTCAACGTGAATGACCCTCAAGTCCGAGTCACACACCTGAAACACATTGCAGACAATTGTGTGACGGTGACGCCAGTGACTGTCCATTAATTGTTTCATTACATGCAATTTCGTTTACAACTTACGACCATTGCATTCAGGGCGTAATAGCCCTTCCGGCACCAATACGTTGCCTTCTGCGCTGGAGGCAGGTTCGGGGCGACGATGGCGATGAACGTGCCATCCACGCACCCAATCACGCCGCCGAGCCTGCCGCGCTGCAAGAACGCTTGCTTAATTGCAGCTCGCTCGCTGGCGGTGCGTGGGAAGGCCACCCATCCTTGCTCCTTCCCAACCTGAACAATGGCCCGCGCGACTTTTGCAATGCAGCCGCTTACAGACGGCTGGGACATGTCGATGGCCGCCTCACTGCCGACTGGAAGCTGCCAGTTGCAAAGAACCTGAGGGTACAGAGGACTTGGTCCTCAACGCTCAGGCCCCCCGCGGTCGGCGGCTCCAGCAAGTGGGCAAGCTCACTGCAAAGCAGCCGGACGGCGCTCTTCGTCATCCGGAAATGGCGCCGAAAAGCTTCTCCCCTCATGGCGAAGGCGTCACGGTTGCAGCGGGTATGTTGTTCCCGCCGTCGCGCGAGGAACCACGCGAGCAGTGCGTTGTTCATGGCAAAAACACTGCCACCCACACGTGTCACTTGCACAAGGGAACACAGCCTGTTATACATCAATGAATAATCGCCTGGAAACAACACATGCACCACGCCATCAAAAACTCTACTATAAGCTACCACCTAACTACCCTGTACTAGACTCCACCAGCAACCGAACGCCAAATGGCGTGTTCGCTTATTCAATATATGTCCGGAGCACCCAATGACACCGTGACGTTAAAATGACGTAGACAGGAACTACCAGGTGGCGCAAGTGAATTTCCGGTTTTGTCAAAGCAGCCATTCAGCGCGCGCCGCAACGGCGGAGGCGTGGCCAGGGCGAAACTTTCGCGGCGGCGAGCGTTTCAGAACACGTCCCCTGACCAGCGGGTCAAGCGCGTCGGCTTTTATACAGCAGTCGTCGAATGTTCCAGGCTAATCGTTCGGACCCACGTGCTTTCCACAAAGTTCTACACCATTCGCGTCACGCGATGAAATCAGATAACACAGGGTTCGGCGACAACAGACAGCCGGGTAGAAGCATCGATAACTTTCCACAAACTTCGCATACATGCAGGCGTGTCCCGCGCTGTGCGATTACATTTGTTAGGCGGCGAAACGTGGTCGCCCGATAAAGATAAGTACACGTGTCAATACGCTTTACGACTGATAAGTGGGCTACACGGCCTGTGTGAATCGGCTACCTTTTGTTGCGACGCTCTTCCGTGTGGTAGACTGATGCATGGTGCGCGTTTATTTATGTACTGTTGTAAAAACCATTTGTTTATTCACTCAGTACAAATGTACTGCTCCTTCGCCTCAGTACATTTTAGTTACACGGTGAAGCATACCAAAAGTGGGAGGGGGCCGCTATCACTCGGCATAGTATGTCCACTTAGGCGACCTGAGAGGCGGCGGGTGCGCGAGTGTATAATTAAAGAACTCTTATTATGTCCAGTGACAGTGGCCCCTTTCCACTTTTATTATGCTTCACCGCAGTACATTGCTTAGGCATCACAGCGAAACATTGGTGCATTGCGAGAAAGGTAATCTTAAAAAGCCCAATTATGCAACGTTTCTTTGTAGCTTGCTACACCGCAATACAGGGGTGCAAATAAGCATCGTGCAGTAAATCATACTAAGAGTGAAAAGGGCACATAGGTTTACACTGTGCTCATTATTTTCAATTTATATAATTTGCAAGTGCATCTGTGCTCGTGGTAAGCTTCATTGACAATTCTTTGTACATTACAAACAATATTGCAGGGAAGCTTACTAAAGCACATTCGCCATTATGGAAGACGTTATTCACTTTCAACGCAGGAGCACAATGCGGATTCATGCCCATGCTTACGGCTGCAGTGAACATGCTCTTTGAGAATTGATTCGTTGTTCATAAGTGCACTGGTACTTTGAGCTGGAGGGCTCAAGTTGATATGGAAGCACGATTTTTATTATGGGGACAAGGTGTTGCCAAGATGGTTGGAGCACAGCTTTTTATCTTTCAGGCACTTTTTCTACTAGAAGATTCCATAGCAGTGTTTCGAGCCTATTTGAGCCAGCACATAGTGTATATAAAAATCGGACACTGATTGGGAACATCACCTATGCTCTGTGCAGTAAACTGTGCACAGGAGAAGTTTATGCCTATATATAGTAAAAATGTAGCACGACCAGACAAAATAAAAGAGGGTGGGCTGCAGCAATACTAAGTTTTAAATGGTGTTTTACCCTATCCCTTGAGTTTTCTGTTTTTGTGCTTTTCATTATGGATCCTCCACAGTAACCACGGGAGTGCCGAACTTGAGCTTGTTAGTTTCAGGTCTTATGGTTGTTGCTAACAGAACAGTGTGATAAACGAACAAGGGCTTGGAGGCTTCCAATGACCTTGCTTGTCTCATGGCGTCACTTCATAAGCACCGTGAGCCTCCAGACCAACTAGGAAGAGAGGTTTGTTGCAATCGCTTCTGAACGGTATTGCCACCAAACCAACAGTGCTCACAATGACAACTTTTGGACAGTAGAATGCTTGCACCCAGCAAAATCTAAGAAGGAAGCATTCAGGATGTGCAAAGTGGGCCTTTTGAAGCTGGCAGCATTGCTGAAGGGGCTTTGCCTGTCTGCCCTCTTCATGGATACACAAAGATGATTTCTCTTTGAGAGGGATTGTTTCAGAGGTCGTTACATGGCAACAATGCTGGGTGTTTAGTAGCAGAGAAGCGTGTCTTTGCCCACTGTCAGTAATCTATTCCTTCTCCAGTGCCACTGTGAAGTACCTACTTTTTGGACGAAATGTGCTCTCCATACATGCATGCATTTTTAGCCTGTAAAGACGTCCATTACCCCCTTGCCTCAAGCTGGTCCTTGCTGATGTCACCTAAGTAAGCATTGGGGAGTATGGCGATGCACACTTATAAAACACTGTTGATACCAGTGAGACCAGACTAATGGAGCAGCTGTTTTTTTTTTACACTCCATCCTCGTTAGTTACATGAGCAGTTCTTTGTACGAAAAGACGGCATATGGTCGTGCATAGCTTGCGCGCTAAGACTTGTTGGCGTGTTATGACACAGACCTGCCTGAGAACCTTAGCACACTGTCTATATGTAAAAACCTTCTGATGCGTTGATGACTTCCTTCTCATTATGGTTAATAGGTTGACCCAGCAACTGGGTCAACCTACTGTTCAACAGGCTTCCCACTAGTTTTCCCAGCGTCTCCTTTACCAGGGTGCTGCTCATAGGTATCTGTTTTCTTGACCTTGCGCTGGACTTCAACCATGGCCACACCTGCTGAACCTATAGCATGCGATCAAAAAAGCGCTATGCATCATGTTGCTCCAAACTCATGACGTGCTACAAGGACTTGAGGAACACCCTCATTTATTTAAGCCCTCATCATACTGTATGAAGCTTTGCATGATAAGTACGACAATTACCATTTGCTTGTTTTTCAGTGTTATACCTGTCCAGCTTTCTGAAAGCTATCCTGAGTGTTTCAAAAGCAAGATCACTGCCGGACAAGAAGTGCATAAAGCAAGGGTCGCTATAACCACATATATCACACAAAATGAAGAAGACCACTGAGTGTACAGGCGGTTTACTCCATATCCAACAAGCTTGGTTCTCCGTTTGCAAGTGAGTAAACTCAACCCCCAAAGACATGGCCTGTGACAAACTGTGCCAGATGCTATGTCTCCTGCAAAGCTGAAGATGTGTACAAGATCCTGACACCCCGCAGCGGCTTCTACACCGGGCAAACAGGCTACTATAAAAACAACTGTTTTTACTAATATGCTAATAACATGAAAACGGGCAGAAATTTGGCTATTCATTGGGCCCAACTGCAGGTGCAAGCCACTCTTCCACAAGATGTGTGTTCACAGGAACTGAAGCTATACAAATGCAGATAAAAACAATGGTGTTTGAAAGTACTAGAGTTGAACTATATTCTGCACAAGCAGTGCTAGCTGCACCGCTGGTACCTTATAGCCACAATTCATGGCTGCACCACCATTCGAAGGCACTATTCTTGAATTATTAACTTCTATTATATTTATGGTGCCCATATATTGCAAGTACATATCAACTGCATTGTGTGCAGTATGGTTAAATGATGTGAACTATGATAGCCATTCCTAATCTGAAATGCAACAAAAGAGCAAATATAGGCAACAAATTGTAATTCAAAAAGACAACCAGTGCACAGGATAAGTGACAGACTTTCTTATTGAAAAAAAAGTCACGTGTCATGCCACCACCAGTGGGTAGCAATCTTTCAAGCTTGGGTGAGAGGCAAAACTTAGCAAAATGCTACAATCACACTCAAATATAAAACAGCCTTGGACACAAAAAAAAAACGACACCATATTGTACAGAATGAAAGGGCAAGACTCCATCCAAGAAGTCTATGGCACCACATACTTGACGTGGTGTCTTAAAATGGAACGTGTAGAGTCTGAAACCAACAAGAAACTACCCAGAAAAGGTTTCGCTAAGTCTTTTAATGATATAAATTGTCAAACTGTCTCATCACTTCTTACAGCTGAAAAGAAGGCAAGAAAGCCCAATAGCATGGCCGCAGAAAATGTCACCAAATAAATATACTTTGCTTGCCAATGATACCTCCGGTTTAGTTGTGGTCTGACTTTGCGCAATAATTGTGTATAAGCTTGTGCAGAATAATTTTGCAGATAGGGAAGAACAGGGGCGCGATCGGAGATATTTTGTTCGATACGCGTTCTGTTCAGTTGCTGCAACGTCACCAATTGGCAGTATGCAAAATTTGTGACAAGGGGACGGAGAGAGCAGCCAATCAGCAAGCGGTGAACTCCCCGGACGTTGCGTTGCCTCGTCTGTCGTCTGCTTGGGGACCATATACTATAAACCGAAATGGTTTTCGCTTTCTAATAAATCAAACGTCTGTATGAAAAATATGTATTTTTATTCTCAAGCTTAAACACGTTCTCAAATAGTAATGTGTACGACTATTACAATTTATTAGAATCAGTTTTTCTGCAAGGTCGCTAGGTGGTGTTGCGCACGGCGCGAGAAAAAAAAAAAAAAGAGCGGTCTACTCGGCGCACTTTTCAAAATGTCGTCGCACCGAAACGTGCCGCTCGGCCCTCGGGTCTCGGCGCGTCAGAGGGAGCTCCTCCTGTCTTTTATGGAGGAGCACCCCGCCCTCGTGACGCCGTCGTACCCACTGGGGCCATCGCTCACAAAAGCCGACAAGGAGGCGCTGCTGGATGCCGAAGGCCCCGCACGCAAGACCGTGCAGCAGTGGCAGGCCTTCTGGCAGAAGCAGCGGTTCTACGCGGACCAGGCGCTGGCCCTTGTCAGGCAGCAGCAAAGGTGAGCGTGCGCGGATTAATTTCAGCCGGTCGTCTCATACGCTCGGTTTGTTATTTACAGGGGCACCGCAGGCGGTCAGCTTGCTGGATTCCACGGCCGCATCCTGCAGCTAACCGGAACCGCGCGGGTGGATGGTGGGCGAGCCGCTGTGTACGGGCGGTCGGAAGCGGTAAGCACTGGCTTAGAATACTATTATCGCCTAAGTGTTTTGAACTAGCACTTTGTGACCGTCAGAAATTCGGCAAGCGAGGTTCAATGCGACGCGGCCTACGGTGACAAAAAGCGTATTATGGTGTGTCGTTTGTCGCGACACGGTGTGTAGCTCACGTTTGGCGTCGAAAATATCCGCTTGCGTGTCGCGTCGAGACGGTAAAAAGTGGGTTCATTTGCCTACAAACGTTTAGGAAAAGTTCACGCTAGGGCGGTGTTGCTTAGAACTTTGTCGGAAACGGTCGAATCTGCAGGGGTGAAAGGACGCCCAAAGTTAATTTTGAGGCATATTAGAGGAACCTACGTGCTCGAAACTGTTTGAGACCATCGACTGAGGGGCATAGCCAGTGGCTGGCGCACCAAACACGCCCCCCCCCCCCCCCCTTCTCGAAGGTCTTTGTGTGGATAGCATGCTATGTTTTCAAACACCCCTCGAAAAGAAAAAAAATCTAGCTGCGCACTGTCCCCATTACGTGCAGACTCGCTACATTAAACCGTATCAGTTCTCAACACATGCTTACAGTTGGTCCCCCCAGATGAGAGCCTGCAGGCGCGAGCTCTCGCTGGGGACTTCCGGCGCCCTCAGCCCATCCAGCCATTGCCCGCCCAGCCTACAGTTTCGGTTGGCGAGACGCCCGGCACCAGTGGCTTGCAGGTGAATTTGCACACATCACATTTTTTTTTCGTTTATTGCACTCAGTGTGCATAAAGCAGTGTCTTACTTGAAGGGGCTTTTCAGAGCGTTGCACGCGGTGCCGGTGGTGTGGCCGAGCAGGATGCGGCCCAGGAGTGCCTGAGTGCTCCAGCTCGTAAGTTGGAGTCGCCTTGTCCTGTTAGCTGTACCAATATTAAGTTTAATGGAATCGCCCATCGGCATGTGATGCTTCTTACCATGTCATTCCTTTTAAACATGAGTTACATAGGCTTCTGCTGTGCAAAAAATAGCATAACTTGTATGCTTTCAGCACCACAACTCCAAAGGCGCCGCCGAGTGCCGCCGGCGGGTGCCCGTGAAGCCCTCCCACGCCTAGTGGAACTGCACACCCGGAGCAGTGAGCAGCAGCAGCAAACCAACACGGTTCGTGGATACTATTTCTGTGCACTGCGGATATATCTCAAAGAGATAGGATGCAAATGCATGTAGCCGAGAATTTTTCTTCAATAAGTTTGAAGTGCAATAAACAGCCATTCTGCCTTGAAATTAAACAAAAACATTATGGTGAATCTGGGCAAATGGAACATAAGAACATTTATGGACGAATATTTGCTATTTTACAATATTCGATGGAGTGTCTTTCTATTGAGTATTTTCTTCAAAATTAATTCGTACCAAACATTTACTATTTGCACACTCCTACAGAAAACCAAACCTAAGTATGTAAGGAACTAAATCCTCAGCATAGTCACCAAGTACAAATGTACATTTTTGCAATTATAACGTTGCATATGCACGCCTTCTTCGATCATTGGTTGGGGTATGTTTTGCATGCTGGAGCAGTAAACAGGACAGAGAATCGCTGATACTGCACAATCGCCCGCCAGGCAAACTGGTGCGTAGCCCTGAAAAGGGCTGTTTGGTTTCTTCTTACGAAGAGGTGTTTGGAGGTGTGAGATGCGTTTGAGGAGGTGACAGGAAATGAATTCTGACACCACTAGGGTCTGTCCAAACAACGGGAATTGGTTGTGCGCAGAACTCGGCACCATTGACGGATGCCGCTGGGTCAGTGGATTTTCAGCGGAGAGGATCTGTTGTGCACGCTGAGACTCCATAAACAGAAGCCCCCAGCGAAGTGTCGGTAGCGAAGAATTCCGAGGTGACATTGGCGACATATTTCTTCGTTTCCAGCTGATTGCGGAGCTCCGGGATGCGGCCACCCGCCAGGCTGTGGCCCTCGAACAGCTGGCAACCGAGGCCAGGCTCCACAGGGAGGCTGCAGGGAGGCAGGCTACAGCCCTGGAGGCCATCCTGCAGCAACAGGGCCAGGCTTTGCAGGAGCTGCGCAGCGTGGGGGCGCTCTCACGGGCCATTGCAGCGGCACTGCGGCGCCCTGCACAATAATTTAAAATTTTGCTATATTCCTTGATCTGCAGCAAAGACTGCTGCAGTTTTTTTTATCTGCAGCAAAGGCTGCTGCAGTATTTTTATCTGCAGCAAAGACTGCTGCAGTGTTTTTTTAATCTGTAGCAAAGGCTGTTGCAGTTTTTTTTAAGTCTGCAGTGCAGATTTCTTGAAATCTGCAGTGAAAGGTGTTGTGTATAGTTTTAAACCTGCAGCAAAAGGTGTTGTGTATAGTTTTAAACCTGCAGCGAAGGTTGTTGTGTATAGTTTTAAACCTGCAGCGAAGGTTGTTGTGTATAGTTTTAAACCTGCAGTGAAGGTTGTTGTGTATATGTTTAAACAAGCACCAAAGGTTGCCTTTTTTGTATACTTTCAAAAATATCGCATTCCACATGAGGGCACTTAAGAACTTGGACTGTGCACTAGGTTTTGTGTCGCGACTTCTGAAATACTTGCGGGAGTTTGTTTTTGTGTATTGCTTCGACTTTGTTGTGCTATGTGTATGTGTCTGTGCAGAGGAGAGGCAGGCGCCTCTTAACGTCTGTACGTATATTAGAAAATGACTCTTTTTTTCTTTCTACCTTACAGTAAGGGCAACTTTCTTTCACTTAACTATATTATATCGCGCAGTTCTGATACAATTTCAGTTCTAAGATGGCGCTCATGTCGTGCATTTAATTTTTTTAAGCATGATTCAGTATTCCCACTTGCCGGCGTTGCAGTCCCGATTCAAACAGGCTTTTTCGGACTACCCGCCAGTTTGTGGGGTGGTCACTTTGGCTCGGTGACAAACTCCGACACCGTGTTCCATTCACAGTTAGGCCGCTGCTTGTGCATAAGTGTTAGGCAACATACTTCATAGGAAGGATAGCAAGTTATTGTGTGCTAAAGAGGACAACAAAGAAGCACATGGCATATGCGCTTATGTTATGCTTCTTATGTTATGCATAAAAAATGTGCACAGTTCATCAGGATGGCATTGTGCACAAGCTTGTGCAGCCATAGGGTCATTAATTAAAAGAACATGGTTTTATTGAGATGGGTAGCTAATGTACAAGATGTTATCATGCCAAAAATATTGCGCCAGACTGGAGAACATAGTAAACTGAGTCGCAGCGTGATGCTCTGGGGAGGAAACAGTGCATTGTATTGCTTGACGTTGACTTGATAATAAGTGACTAATAAATTCACCGTGGCTAATGAGCCCACGCCAATAGTGTGTTTGTAAACTTTGGCATACCGACAGCATTCGTTTCACTTTCTTTTCCCACCTGTGAAAAAAAAATTACGTACCAAGCAGTTGCAGCATTACATTGGCTGCTGCCGACGAGGTCGCAGCAGGCGGCGGCGTACCCTCCGGAGGTGGTCAGTATGCACTCCGCGTGGTCCTTGGAAAGGTTCACCACGCGGTTGCGCTGCTGCTGGCCCCTCCGGTACAGCTCCCGCGGTTGTGGGACCCGCATGGGTGGTGCTGGCGGGTCGACCAGATCTGCAGTCTGCTGTACAGCTGGAGCAACGTCACTGTCGTCGTCCTCCTCTTCCGGGGCAGGCTCACGTGCCGCCAAGGCAATGTTGTGGAGAGCTGCACAAGCGGCAATGATGGACGCCGCTCGATCGGGGTTGTAGAGCAGGGTCCGGTAACGCTGCAAGCAGCGGAACCTGCTCTTTAGGACCCCGATGCACCTCTCCACAACATTGCGCATGGCGGTGTGCTCCTTGTTGTAGAGGCCCTCAGGGGTGCTGCCAGCTGGATGCCCCGGCACTGGTGTCAGGAGCCACGGCTCCAAGGGATAGCCGGAGTCTCCTGCGCAAGGGCAGGGTGACGGTTTAAGCGATATATACTTCATTGTGGCGCACGTTTGCAGCACTTACCAAGCAAACATTCACCAGGGCGCAGTTCTGCTTCAAGGTATGTACGGAGAGGGTTCCTACGCCACACCCATGAATCATGACAGGACCCCGGGAAGCAGGGGTTGATGTCTTCAATCCAGAGGTCTGCATCGCATGTCTGCAGATTAAAAATTAGTGCAAACAGTTGTCGTACAAGTCCTTTAAAGCACTTTCTTATATGAACCTAATTGAATATCCGCACACTGTGACAGACTGTTCGAATACTGCTATGAGCAAATCTCGGTCGGACATGGTTCGTTTCGTAGTTAAAGTTTCAACACGCGGACTTGTTTTCGTCAGGGAACTGTCAGACTAGCCCGCCTGTTAACTGCTCGGAACGTCACAAATTGCTGGCACCCCCGCGTTTACCCACATTACTGTTACGTGTTTCAGCTAATGTCCCGCAACACCTCCAACATGAAAAATTGCAGGCACAAAACCGGAATAAAAGAACTCCTTTAGTGCTATTAAATGGCACATGTATTGCAAGATGTAGCACCCATCATTAAACGTGTGCAGGACGGCAGCACAGGACAGCGAGTACTACGGCATATTCCAGCAGGAGCGGCGTTTTGAATCCATCGAAATCGTGAATCAAGCTTCGGGGATACTCCGCGATCGAGCAACGTCAATTTCATGCGCTGTGGAGACCGCTGAGCCGCAGTGTGTCCCGCACCGCAAGATTTCGTCACTGTTCCATCGCGATGTACCCTCAAAAAGAATCAATTCCCGTTGTGGATAGATCGAGAATACCGCTCCTACTACATTCTGTTGCAACAGTCCGAGTGAAATGAAAAATTACTGCGACACAAACGAACAAAAATATATCACTAAGGATACAATGCAAGAATAATACTTACGATCATGGTGTTCATGGCGTAGAAACCCTTCCTCGACATATAGCTCTGTGTATCCCCGGGGCTCAGGCCTTGGGGCTGCTGTATGGCGATAAGAGTGCCATCAACGCAGCCGAGCACACCGGGGATCCGTCCGAGCCGCGCAAACGCCGCCTTTGCTCTGGCCTTCGCGGCTGTCGTCTGGGGGAAGTCCACCCACCGCTTTTGCCCGCCAACGACAGTTATGGCGTTTGCCACTTCGTGGATAGTGTCGCTGACGGACGACTGCGACAGGCCGATGAATTCTTCACTGCCGACGCCCCGCGCTAGAATGCACTAGAATGCACTAGAAGAAGATTAATGAAGCAGATGCACCCAATCTCTGTCATTGCATGCAAGAAGAAAAATTATTATAGGACTGCCTTCACAAGTGGGAAGGTGATGTGTCAGAACTTGAAGGCGTGGACGCCAGCTATATATACATTATGCAGACATTGAGCAGGTGTTAGCCAATCATGGCACCTGTTGGCTTGATTGTGCTCTTCAGGATCAGTATTCACCACTACTATACCTTCAGTAGAGTGGCTGAAATATAGAATTGTGGACTGCCAATCTTTTGATCGTATGTTTGAATCGTCGCAGCACAATAAGAACTTTATTTGCAATATTCTATAAAGAAATTTGGGAATTGCAGTGACAACACCAGTACATATCAGAACGACCAGGGGAGTTAGCCCATAGCACCTATTACTGTAAAAAAGAAGACTGGCATAAGCACAAGAACTGAGATGGGCACACTAATGGCGTTGTTCTGGTAGCGGTCCACTACTGTGGTGCAACAGTTAATGATCTCGAGTGAGTTCAAGGAGCAAGAATTTAGCCCAGAAAAAATGTTACGCTTAACAGCTGCATCTAGTTGTATCATTTTGCCTATGCAGCTTTATATAACGCTGTCCACACTTGCCTAAAGCACCTGAGTGGCATCCTGAAAAAGAAAATGAGCTTTTGTTATTGCTTTGGAGAAAATTCATCTGTTTTGGCCTAACAGTACATATACGAGGTCTGTTAAAAGTATCCGACCTTTGGCCGAAGAAAAAAAACTGGCATAACTGGAGTATTGGAAACCTAATCACCCTCAAAGTAGTCTCCTTGGGACTCCACACACTTCTCCCAGCAGTGCTGCCGAAGGCCTCTTTTGGAATGGAGTTTAGCTCAGCTGTCATTGCAGCCATAATGTTCTCTATTGTCTGAAATCGCGATCCTTTCAATGACCTCTTGATTTTGTGAAACAGGCAGAAGTCGCAGGGGGCCATAGGAGAATAAGGACCCTGTTGAATTATTACAGGAGTCTGGTTTTTCGCCAAGAAAGTCTGAATCAAGTGCGAGGAATGTGCAGGAGCATTGTCGTGATGGATGCGCCAATTTCCTGTTGACCACAACTCCGGTCTCTTGCGCCGCGCAGTATTACGTAGGCAACGGAGGACATCCTGTAGTACTCTTTGGTGATTGTTTGACCCTGTGGTTTGTACTCGTGGTCTACCACACCGCGGGAGTCAAAGAAAGCAGTCAGCATCACTTTGACGTTGCTGCGCACTTAGCGGGCTTTCTTTGGTTTTGGTGACGTGGAATGCTTCCACTGCGGCAACTGGGATTTATTTGGCTTCCGGGTCGTACCCGTACACCCAAGACTCGTCACCAGTTATTATGGTGTTAATGAAGTTGGGGTCACTGTTTGTGGAATCCTAGCATGTCCTGTGAGACTTCAACACGAAGTTGCTTTCGCTCCACCTTGAGCAGCTTCGGCACGAATTTCGCCGCAACTCTCTTCATGGCCAAATCTTTGGTCATAATTAAATGTGCAGAAAAAGTGCTGATGTTCACCTCTTCCGCAATTTCTCGGATAGTCACACGACAGTCCCGCATCACCACGGTGTTCACTTCGGCAATGCCCTGGCCATTTCGGCATGTTGATGGCCGACCGGAGCGTGGCTCGCTCTCCACCGATGTGCGGCCGTCTTTAAACTGGTTGTACCACTGCTTATTCTGTCTGCTGCTCATAGCATCGTCACCGAAAGCCGTCTGAATCTTCCGAATAGTTTGCACTTTGCTGTCGCCCAGTTTCTGGCAAAATTTGATGCAGCAGCGCTTCTCCAGTCGCTCCGCCATTTTCCTTGCAATAAAAAACTGACGAGGGCACTGTGTACTACCTCATTCAAACGCTGCGTCCCAGCGACTGATGCTATCAGCAGGTGGGAAAAAATTCGCGCATGCGCACTAAGGTTTAAGGTCGGCTGATGCAAGCGCGCTTGTTTCATATCCATCAGGTGTTCGCAAAAAAAATAAGGTCGGATACTTTTCTAACAGGCCTCGTACACACTGTACATACTTGCATTCAGTGTACCTCACATACTTGCATTCGGTATACCTTATCACCAACTCTTAAGTCACCTCCTTACCTCATCAGCGAATCACTCCTGCAACCAAGTGTGCTGGTCCGGGTTTTACCTGTATTTCCACCTGTGCAGTTGGTAAAAGTTCTTTGGCTATTTACTGTAACTTCATATTTCAAACATTTGGTTGCATAAGAGGCTTTGACAACACTGGCAACCCTAATGCCTGGGCACGCTTCACGAAAGGCTACCAGCACCTCCTTGTTACAGACTGTGCCCAAAATTCTTCTTGGTTCGACTGCAACTAAGAACCCATATATATTTCCTCCGAAGCGGCTGGTATTGGTGACGCTTTGGTGCAAAAAGAGGCTATTATCGCACGTGTCAACCTTAGGCCAGAAACCAATCTGGCACAGGTGGAAGTAGCCTTGTCTTTCCCATATGGTAGTTCAGCCTCGCGAGGCACATTCCTTCAGTCAATTTGCACACTGTCAATGTGAGTGAGACTGATGAAAGGTTGGCTATGGTGTCAGGTTTCTTGCCTGATTTCGGTAGTGGCATCATGACCAAGTGTTTCCTCTCGTTGGGGAATTCCAATATTCCAGATTTCATTGATAACAAGCAATAGTGCTTGCTTCCTCGTTTCAGCAAGATTCCTCACCATCTGCGAAATGACACCATCTTTGCCATGTGCGCCTTAAGTGTTGACATGTTCGAGAGCAACAGGTTCTGCCACCGTAAAGAGGCTTTACATTGCTTCCTCGGCAAGTGGTCCATAAGGTGCGTACAACTCTGGTGACTGTGAGGTGGAGGGGGAAAGCATCTGCAGCTTGTTCCGCAAATTACTCAGATGTGCACTGAAGATCGAGCAGCCTGTTTTCAATAGTACTGCAGCATTTGTTTCATCCTTTTATAGCCGAGAATGTGTCGCATCTTACTGAGACCTATACGTTCAAATGACGCATAGTGGTCCATCCACTAGTCTCTGGCAAAGTTTCTTAGCATAACATCTTACCTGCTCAGTTTTGTCCAGAACATTGATCAGGGTTTGTTGCGTGCAGCCGCAATTTAAGTATGAAGTATGCAGCTTGGCTTGCTCACCCCAAAGTTGCAGCAGGCGCTTGTCAGGGCTGGATGTTGCCCCACTAAGCTCTAGTTCGCATGTCGCTCTTCGCAGTGTGCAAAAGATGCATGTTGCTAGCGATTCCTCAACACCTTCACATTCTCCAGGCTCAAGTGCATCACGGAAATGGTCCCAGCCTGAAACCCTGATTTTGTGAATGTGGCACATTTTCACCCCTACATAAAGTGTTATACTGGATAATGGTCGCTGCCTCTTGGGCAGAGTCGCACTGACACTCTGGATGAAGGCCCCAGTTGCCCATCATGCTAGGTAAGTGTACTGCCCTTCTGGTTTTAATGGAGGGTGTGGCAGTTGGGATAATTGCTGTGGTGTCTGCTTCGTCAAGGTGGCATCCTCTTGGTCGTACGTCTTTGCATCCCCAATGTGGGTGATGTGCATTGAGCTCACCTCGACTGAGTATTCTGTGCTCAGGAAAGCGAACTTGAAGATGTCAAAGCCAAGTGAAGTTGCCTCGGCTGCGGTGCCTGGTTTTGGGACAGAGGTAGACCAATGCCAAAACGGCTTCCTTCCACTGCCTTAGCCTGCAGCACACCACCACAACTTTCTGATAAGACATATGTTTATTCAAGCTGTTCTTTCCTTCCCCTAATTCAATATTAGCGAATTTTAGGAGCTGCAAATCAAGCTGACTTTTCAGCTACGTCTGGTAGCTTATTGCGCGGTTAATTTTCTAGTTGGGCATGACATGCTTCGTGCTTAAAAAAACGAACTGTTTAAAGAATTCTTGGCGTAATATTAGGACAGGCAACTCTGAGTGATCACTGCTTTTGTCGCAAAATGTGGCAATGAGCTAGGCAGGTGCTGTCACGACAGCGTAGTGTTTAGGTTGTATGAGTATAGAAGAAAGAAAATTGGAGTTGTGAAGTTCAAAGCCCTATTTTTACAGCCTCTCTTTATACTGCTGACATTAGAGAGCTTTAGATTAGTGGACGCAAGCAGCATGCGTAAACAAGAACCCTGTTTGGGTATTTCTGGGACCCATGTGGTTTGCATAACCAAGCAGCACACGAGTCGCTTGCATACTTTTATCCAATACTATTATTTTCATTGTAATGCAACCAATATCGCAGTAAGTCTGATCAACCTGCATCAATGTGCTAGAAATTTTTTAACACTTAAGGTGTGTCGGTTGAGTGTTTAAAGCACTTCACCACACCCCTGACCCCTAGACTTGTGCTTTCCAGTATTACTTGCTAATCAACTCTTGAGGTGTTTACATTGTTTTTCTGTGCTGTAAGATTAGTTTGACAGTCCAAATAAAATGGTTAAAGTGAAGTTCTATGTCACTCTAAAACTGTTAGGTCTGACAGTGTCAAAGCATTTGGCAACTTTAATAAGCTTCACCTCACTACATATATGTGTTGCGGTGGGACCATTCAGCATGTGAAAATAAAAATACCGGCAAATAGAGAGTTCAAGAGCGGGTGGGGCAGTATCTTCAGGGTAACGGCGACATCAAAGCTGTAACTAGGGCTGCCATACATCCAGTCAGCGCAACACACTGCTTGCTTCATCGCATTACACAAATATGTTGCGGTGAAGTTATTGCAGACGCACATATACACATTCATTCGTCCCAACTTTACACAGAACCCTGCGTCCCATTACTGAAACTACGAGCGCGAAACACGGGCAGAGATGCAGCTGAACATAACAGGGCACAGTAATAAAATCCATCTCACTGTGTTTATCGTGCTCTTAGTACGAATAATATTAAACATCTACGCCGCATTTTGGTTCGTGGAATTCTGCTAGACCATGTGATGTCCTAAAGCTCTGTTAAGTTCAAAGCACTACGCGATAATTGTCGTAAAGCCCACAATAAAAGTAAATCATGCGAAGTCACGAATGGCGCACTAGCGCTGAACACGATTGAAAACATGCGCTGCCTCATTTCAAGGACGCGTGAACAGTTGTGAGCAAACACCACCTTAAGCATTATATTACTTACGTAACGTAAGTCGTGGCGAAGAACACGTGCAATACCTCCGCCTACGACGCCCGTCAAGTAAAGGTGCATGTGCGATGTGATGACGCTGCTGCACAGCGCCAGTTCGCAAATCGCACTGCCGAGGCGCTACGCCACTTGAATATTTCGATCGTCAGCACCACTGAATTCTTCAGAATTACGGGTCTCACACCACCAGAGTTCACCGAGACCAAAAGCCGACATGCCGCACCACTACTACTGCATGACTTTTCGCCAACCAATACTGAACCTACTGCGGAGACGTACGACCAGCGGTCGGCGTGGGCCGGAGATTCAACGATTCAACGCGCCACTGGCGCCATGGCATCACTTGACGCCATCATCGCGCCTTCTCAAAAGTCCCTAAACGATCTTGTCCCTAGGTACCTAGGATCAGGTCACGTGAGGGATTTTTGTACGAGATTTAAGGTTTGTTCGATTCAGAAAAAGGTGCAAGGCACCACAAACGAAAAGGTGCAGGGGGTGCCGGGCTGCACCCACTCGCTGCAAGGTTCAAGGGTGCAGTGCACCGCGGCGGCACCTTGCCTTGCACCCCGTTCAATCGAGCACGGGGGTGCAGGGTGCACTGCTGCACCTCGGGGAATCGAGGGTCTAGGTGCAGTGCACCGTGAATAGGCGCAGAAGGTGCAGAGAAACTTGGCTGAATCGAATAGACCTTTAGACGCACACGCCCACGCCGGCTCGACGGGCTCCGCCGTGCAATCATTGCGCGCTCTTGACTTGTCGTCTGCTAGGATTGGTGACTCGTGCGACTGTGCGCAGACGGCATGTAAAATTGTCTGCGAAACAAAAAGAAATAAAGAAAACAAATATGTACTATTTCTTTATGTTACAGCTGAAGCAAAGCAAAATAAATTATGCAAATGCATTTATGTGTGTTAATTATTCGTCAACGGCCGCCTCGTTGTAGGCGCTCTTTTTTCATCTTTTTGCCGTCTGCTTCGATCGATTTCAACGGCAGCGAAACAGAAAAAAGGCGCCCAGGGCTCGCCCGCTTGCTGTGCTTTTAATGTTTACAGATCCAGCTTGCCCCCTAAAGAGGTGAGTGGAACTTGTAATTGTGACATGCTGAATTAGAAAAGCGCTAACCACAATAAAGTATTGTAGCATATTTTGTAGTATGGTGACATTGAATATGACAGCAACACTCGGCTCCACCGTTGTCGGTAAAGTTCAAACACGGAATTGTTTAACATGAGTAGGATAGCTTTCTAAAACTTTGCAGGTTAAATTAGGTGTTTGCGAACGTGACGAAGTGTTTCGAAAGAACAGGGAAATGCGTACTCGTTGACGATGCTTTATATATTAGCTATAGTGTATGTTTACTTGAAGGTGGGCAGAACATGGCAATAGCCGTGCAAGTAATTACATTAACTTAAGTAGATCCGTGCCATTCGGGCCATTTAGTGTTCCAAATGAGCATAAGCAAACATGTAATATATTTTTTTTCCTGTTTGGAATTAAGATATATTGCTCTACTGTAGCCTTTTTCACGTTGTGCTGCACAGCTAGCCCAGTAAATGTATCGTGTGGTTTGTGTCCTAGGAGCAATATGTATAACTCCAAGAAGCTTTACATTTCGGTAGCACTTGCATGACTGTGGTAATCCCTCAATTAAACCCAGACGGTAACCACCTTCCGCTAAGATTTGGTAGAAAATATTTATTTATTGATTTACCTACCTACCTACCTACCTACTAACTTACTAACTTTTTTTACTTACTAATATATACCTACCATCGGAGTTGCGCAATATGTATTGCAAATGTACTGGTTATATATTGTATGCAATTATGTTGTAAGAAGTGTCAGAAAAATATTGTTAGGGCAGTTAAAGTGATACGATAGCAGATCAGTGAGGGTGTAACAAACGTGGAGATATATGCACTACTTCGTTGTTTCTTTAATAGCCATAAAATTCCACCTACATGAAAACATTCGTGCATTCGCATATATATATATATATATATATATATATATATATATATATATATATATATATATATATATATATATATATATATATAATCTCCTTGAAATGTTAAGCCATGATCAGTGTGAACGTGTTGTCAAAAGCGGTTAAATCTAGTTTACCATGTGAGCCCTAATTGTCAACTTTTTATGGTCTGGAGCGGATTGAACAGATTGTTTTCGATCGAGCGCTTGACACTATTTACTGGCTATCTAACTCAAGCCTCTTCGCTTGCAGTGTACATGAGAGTGATATGTTCTATACATATTTCCAGGCAATGACACCCAACAGGCGGAACTTCTGCTCTGTTCCCGGGTGCGCGGCAAACTCCAGGAGAGTATCCGAAGATAGGAAACGTTCCCTGTTTGTTGTCCCTATGCCCTCAGAGAGAAATGGGAAGACAACTTGCAACTGCGCAAAGGAAGCTTGACAACCATGAGTGCGATGTGCGAGGCACATTTCGAGCCACATCATGCGATCCCGAGACTTTGTCCACATCATAAACCGCAGAGAAGTCAGGCTGTCCCGTGAGCGGCCAAAGCTAGCCGTTGTAGTGGTACCTGTCGGAGTCAGCACAGGGCATCGACTGCAGGGCGATGGATGGGAAGATACCAAGCAGCCGACACATCCTGATCACACCAAACTGTTCGGCACAGCAACCTTGGATGACACTCAAGAGACCAGTGAGCCATCAACGGCCCAGTGCGAAAAGAGAAAAAGGACATCCAGCGCTGCGAGTCTTACGGAAAACCTGCGGATGAAGCATAACAAAGCAGATCACTCCATGAATGACGGTAGTCTGGAGATAGACTGTGTAGGCAGCAATGACGAGAAAAACACGCAGACCCTCCTGTCTCTGATGATGCCTTCAACATCCAGATGGACAGCTCTTCAGTTCCCGAACGTTGGCGGTGTGTTCTACGTGACTTCTAGACTGGCACCACCAGCAGAAATATACCATGAACGAGTTGTATTCCTGATGTATGAGGAAGACACACTGCTGTGCCGGACACACATTAAAGGCACTCTTTACGATGAAAGGAAATGTCTTTCCCTGGCAGATGCGGAAGAACATATAAAGAAAGTTGATGCAATGTCAGTGTGCCGAGGCGCCATAGGGAAAAAATGAGCTTGCTGAAAGCCACATCACGATTACAGCCTCAGGTCTCGATTTCAATCTCAGGTGCCCTGGAGAAGTCTTCTACAGTACAAGCTGCCAGTGCATGGTACCTGACAAAGGTGAGCCGATTGCATACGAGTCAGATGGAGAAAGGTCTCTAAATAAAGGGGTGCGCGCATGCGTCGATAAAATAAATATGGTTGAGCAACCGGAAGCGCAAACTAAGCGAAACTTAATTACGGCATTATTATTGTGTGCTTTTATTTTCATTAGTTTGTTCTGGTTTTCCACAGGAGTAGAAAAGGAGTGACGGGCCACACGCTTGAATATTGGATGCTTGAGCAAAATAATACGCTATATACATATTCCGTTAAAATGATAAATTGTAGCCAGTCACGAACACACTTGTACGTGCGTACGTGATAGAGAAAGCGAGAGAGTACGCGTGTGTTGTCTAGGCCAAATAAGTTGTGCAATCAGCAGCCATGAGGAATGTGCGCCTTTGTCTTAACGTTAATGTTTTAACACAAATAAGCAGGAATTGCGGAGGAAAATATTATTTTAAAGAAATTATAGGGTTTTACGTGCCAAAACCACTTTCTGATTACGAGGCACGCCGTAGTGGAGAACTCCGGAAATTTCGACCACCTGGGGTTCTTTAACGTGCACATAAATATAAGTACACGGGTGTTTTCGCATTTCGCCCCCATCGAAATGCGGCCGCCGTGGCTGGGATTCGATGCCGCGACCTCGTGCTCAGCAGCCCAACACGTGCCATAGCCACTGAGCAACAACGGCGGGTTGAAAATATTCTGTTAATGACAATAAGGTATACTAAGGCTCATTACTGGTAATTCGTGGCAGGTGGAATATGCCGACCGTGTGCCAAAGCAAGGCTGTCCATCATGAAGAGGAAGTATGAGCTGAGCCGTTCCGGCGCTACAAAACGCAGCAGCTACCGCCTTATGAAACATCGTTCCAGCGCACAATTGAACACGGACGAGAAGAGAAAGACAACACGAACGCCGGGTGTTGTCTTTCTCACAAGGAACTAGCCCAGCTGTCCATACTTAGCAGCTACCGCCAACAGACGAACTTGAGACAGCAGCACCGGCGACTGAAACTTAGAATATCGAACCTGAAAGAAAAACTGCAGGCGATGACGAAACAGTGCAAAGGGGTGAAGCAAGCCACATTTGAAGAAAGTATTGAAGGCATGCCTCAAAAGCAGAGAGAAGCAGCACTCCATTTTTTTCCGTGCTTCCAAGCGAAAGAGCACCCGGGGCATGGAATTCACACAGAATTGGATTCTAGAGTGTCTGCTCATGAAGATGAAGAGCCGAAAGCTGTACAACTACATCAGGAAGAACAAAATTCTAGTTATACCTAGTGAAGATACTTTAAGGAAATATTTAAGCTCGTATAAGACTGGGCTTCGGTTTTTGCACAAGAGTCCTCAGGGCCCTGAACGAACAAACCAGAGGGATGGACTCTTTAAGAGGCACGGAGGCCTTCTAGTCGACGAACTGAAATTGTCGGAGCACTTGTCCGTCACATCTGCAGCCACAATTGAAGGTTTGGTAGATCTGGGCCGCTTTACCCCGCAAAGAGAGAAATATGAGCCATGCGACCAAGGCATGGTAATTATGTTTACGCCATTCACAGGCAAGTGGACGCAGGTTCTTGCAGTGTTCGCAACACACGGAAACGTGAAAGGCGAGTTGCTTGCAAAGCTGCTGGTCGAGGCCGTATTTACTCGCAGAAGATGCAGGCCTTTTCGCTGACTTCGTGACGTGCGACGGTGCCACGTGGAACCGCAAGATGTGAAAAGTGCTGGGAATTGGAGCGACTTCAGCCTCTATTAAGTGCAAAATGAGGCATCCGAAAGACGCTGGTCACTACCTCCATTTCTTTTCAGACTTTCCACACTTGGTGAAGTACCTGCGCTACAACCTGCTCTGTTACGACTTCGGGACTCCTGATGACCTGGTACGTTTTTTACGTAACACCGTAACAGCGTCTGGAAGTAAACTTTAGTTGGAAATTGCCGCTTGTGCCCGTCATTTAGTGCTTCAAGTGTCCCAAAAAATCCACTAAAAAATTTAAAGCATACATAACTCACATGTCATGGAATGGCCTCTGACAAAACAAATGGCGCACAAGTACTCAAATGAATCTTGCTATTTTTGTCGCTTTATCGCTTGGCTATACACTTTTCATCAATACAGGGCAACATTAATCAAGCAACATACTTTCTTTTTTTTTCGTTTTAAGTATCCTTAGGCACCGTCAAAAATGTCTACGACATGGATGGAAGCGCCGTGACACTTCGCCTTATGCATGGGAGACGCGAGGCCCACCTGAACCCAAACAACTTCGAGAAAATGCGCGTCACGTACGCCTACCAACTGTTCGGTCCACAAGTAATCCGTGGCCTGCGTTTTTTCCAGCAAGATGTGGAGCAAGAAACAGGCAATTGCATAGAGCCAACCCTGCGGTTTTTTGAGTGAGTTTGCCCAGTATTAGAGGTGGCCACAAGGGCAAAGCGAACGAGGTGATAGCTAAGATAGGAAAACGAACGGAATCGTGTAGATGGTGCCGAGCTGGGTTTTTACACAAGGCGCTGGGGCGAGCGTATATACTGTAGTGTGAGTGCAGCGCACATATCGCAATTCACAAGTCTGTAAGGTCTCGACGTGTATCACTTTACAGAGCCCTGCTTGTTGTCATAAGGGATGACAGGCAAGTGCAGGCGGTCGCTAAGGCATTTTATCCAGTACGTCATCCTGCAGTGCTTCCACTTGGACACTTCAGCCGGCTGAATCTAATCATTAGAACTGCGCAGTGTTATGGTAGGCACCGGACACCTCATCGCCAGGGCCTTTCGTTCCCCTCCCGAATTCATTGGGAACGAGCTGGCTGCGCTTGTTAGCACGCCTGAAGTTTCGCTGTTTTGAAAGCAGAGCGGCGTGTCCAGAAGCATCGCGTTCATCAAGTGAAAGGGCAATTTTGTTTACACACATTCTGTCTCATTTTAAAGTTGCTGGGTTATTTTCTGCTAATATTGCAACTTTCCGCGCCTTTGATCATCTGTGTACAAATTACGGTGTATATATTTTTCTAGAACGAAATTGTACCAGATGGCGTGAAACTAAATAATGGAATGAGACACATGGTTCCGCGCATTGTGGGCAGTATCTGTACATTGTGCGTTATTTTAGAAAATTAGACCGCGCGTAGTAACGGCCCAAACTAAAAAAAAAAGACATTAAAGCGACGCATCTTTTCTTATATTTTCTTTATCTTTTATATATGCAGGATGATCCACAGTATCATCACCATCACGTCGTCTCGGCACCCCAGAAGTGCGTTACGGATGAACTCAACCGCCGTCGACTGCCCCTCTGCCTTCCTTGCGTACGTGGCTGAGTGGGAGGCACACACGAAATGAACACGGGGCTTCATGAGTCAGTCAACAGCAGCAGGTTTACGGGTCACGATCAAAAGCGCACTGCTGCTGTTAGAGTACCTGACGTTCAAAATAGGTTACAAATACCTTATGACTTCCAGGCTCAACCAAGACTCGCTGGGGAGCACTTTTGGTGTAGTGCGGCAGTGCGGCGGCAATAATGACCACCCTACACCGCAGCAGTTTCTAGACACAATGTCCTGCATCAGCTTCTCCAACCTTGTTCGCTCGCCAGACAAGGGCAATGTAGGGCCCAACACGGTTCAAGCTCTCTTGTCTCCCAAAATACGCCCTCGATCCTCACCTCAAAAGCCGGGCCTCGCACATGAACTTGCAAGCATTCCATTTGTAGGCAACGAAGAACTGCTCAAAGATATGTTAGAAGACGAGAACGACCATGCAGCTTATATCTCAGCTAGATTAGATTATGGGGTTTTACGTGCCAAAACCACTTTCTGATTATGAGGCACGCCGTGTGGAGGACTCCGGAAATTTCGACCACCTGGGGATCTTTAACGTGCACCTAAATCTAAGCACACGGGTGTTTTCGCATTTCGCCCCCATCGAAATGCGGCCGCCATGGCCGGGATTCGATCCCGCGCCCTCGTGCTCAGCAGCCCAACACCATAGCCACTGAGCAACCACGGCGGGTTATATCTCAGCTAGGAGTGACCGCAGGCTGGTGCACTACATCAGCGGGTATGTGGCACGAAAATGTGTCTTGCCAGTGAAGTGTACCGCTTGTGAAAGGCATTTGCTCGTTTCTCAAGAAGATGCAGGCAGCACCGTCGCCGAGCTCACCCTGCAGTGCGATTACGGTGGCCTTTTGCACCCGTCGTCAAGCTTGTTTGAATTTATAGCCTTTTTGGAGGACACGTTCACAGACTGTTTTAGCGCACGCCGCGTGCACTACAACAGTATTCTTGATTTGGTGGAAATTCTAAAAGGCAATAAAGTCAAGCTAGTGGGGTGTGAAGACCACTGCGTTCAGCTGACTGAGCGGATCATGCGTTTCTATCTACTAACGAGGTTGCGCTTCTACGTCAAAGGATTGAACCGTGCACGACCGCCTAGGCGTAGATCTGCGCAAGAGAGAAAGCAGAGCAGATGTTCATAATTGAGCCAGCCCCGGCTCTATATCATTAATTCATGCAGTATGCAAATCAGACTTGCACACATCCCAGAAGAAAATTCAACGATTACAATTACTTCATTCGAAAATGGTATTGATCGCGGTTACCAATTACGGCCCCACAAAAGTTATCGAGGAATTACTCAAAATATTGTCACGTTGTCGGGACGGCGTATAATAACATATTCTCAAAAATCCTGACATCAAAACATTAATGCTTTATTGGGCGAACCTGTGCCCAGCAGAACAAGTGGCACTCAAAGCACAAAGACAGCGGTGAGCACATTCGGCGATCATCGAAATCTAATCTGCGAGTCAAGCGCGTCGGCTTTTACGTATGACGCGTCGAAAACTACGGCCGTAATTGCTGGTGTCCGCGTGCCTTCCAAAAACGGCTACACAATTCGTGTCGCGCATGTAATCTACTTATACAAGGCTTGGCGAGAACACGCACAACAGATAGAATCAACGCTAACATTTGTGTAAGTTCGACTTCGCGCAGGCGCGTCTAACGCTGAGCGACAACATTAATTTGTTAGCGGGTGAAATGCAGTCCCCGAGATAAGGATAAATGAGTACGCGTGTCATAATTGATTACTTCTACATTACTTTCCTTCGAACTTTTATTATATGCTAAACAAACCGACCAGCTGGCTTGCCA
This sequence comes from Dermacentor andersoni, assembly GCF_023375885.2. Lineage (NCBI taxonomy): Eukaryota > Metazoa > Arthropoda > Arachnida > Ixodida > Ixodidae > Dermacentor > Dermacentor andersoni. The sequence continues at coordinate 362,553,304 of NC_092814.1, read as the reverse complement.
GTTTCTGTCCGTCCTCTGCGGCCCATTAGCACACATTGGGTAACTTCACTAGCAATATTGATTTTCGAAAATTTCGCCGGTCATCTTCCTTTGTTTTGTAGTGAAGGCATGTACAGCGACGTTGAAAACTCATTCGATGCGCGCACTGGAAGGCAGGGCGGTAAAGTTGTATAGAAGGGATAAATTACGCACAAGATTCATCGTTACTGGATCCAGCATCCAGATCTCGATCAATGAAGGGTAGCGCTTCATTGCTGATGTGACTTAGAAAAGACGCGCCTGGTTGGCCCAAAGAAACGTTGACAAAACTCGCCCTTATGTGATTTCCGCGTATAATTTAATTAAGCGACGTCCTATGTAAGTGTTCGTCGCTCACCAACATCGGTTGAATTCGTTCGCCGTCATCTGGTGGAGTGTTCAGATGAGGAAACAAATGCTTCACGAGCCCCCGGGTTTCCGTACCTGAACATTCACATCCGAGAGGCAGACGCGCACGCTCTAGGTCTCAATTCTACTGCATATTTCCCGGCAAATTTGCTCAGGGTAATTCTCAATGTCGCGTCACCTGTCAGAGCTAGCTTGTCTTGTCAGCAAAATGACTCTTTACGATTGATTATTAATTTACAGTGAGATTTACATACAAAGTAATCATTAAATTACAAATTTACCAGAAATTTCATTGATTACAATTAATGACTATAATTAATTACTTCATTGTAACTAGTTACGTACAGGTCTGATGCAAATGCAGACAAAGTAAATGTCTGTTTTCTTGAGCTCCGTCGGCAGTGTTTTTAGTTGCGCGCCAGCTTTTCATTCATTTGATCGCGATTCAGACCGCGCTAATTCATTCTCTTTGGGACACGCTCTCAGCCACACGCCCGCCTGTGCGCGGGGACACAAACCAACTATATTGACCTTTCGCAACACATCAAGCACCGGCCAAACATTTCCAGCCTGTTTTCCGCTCGCTGATCTTCTTCATCCATGCCTGTCTCTTGATATGCTGAAGTTGTGGTCTCTCTGCTTAGAACGCTCATTCTTGCATACGCCGCTGCGCTTTCAACAGCCACTGCATATGCTGCGTCAACGCGCGTTCTCATACGTACACTGCACCCCAAGAGAAGTTTCCCATCGCTGATGGTATGCAAGAAGCATGCACTCCGGTAAATATTTTGAAAAGTCAAAGTATTACGCCAATAAAGAAGGTTGTTCAAGAAATGTAGTCTTCGCTGTTAATTAATTAAACCTACCTCTACGCATAGATCTCATTTACATGCACTTCGCTCATGCAAACTACCATGTCCACAGTTTTGTTTACAATTCGCAAGAATGAAAGCACAGGCACAATGTCGCTTCTTTAGTGGTATTGGAACCTGCGCCGTTTCGCGATCACCGAACGTCGGCTACTACAGCCCGTTTCTCCCTTTTGCGTCGATGGCTTCGGGAAGCACAGCCAGCGAAGCAAGCGGAACCTGTCTAGCCGGCAGGCTTCTGTATGCGTGCGTGTCTAGGAGGCCATGCTTTAGTTGGGATAGCTTTGTTCACTCCCGTGAGGTGGCGCTGCAACAGTTATCGTTCAACTTTAAAAAGATTATATTGTTGTTATTGCCATATGTTATGGTTGACTATTTGTTGCATTAGATAGCAACGGAAGCAAGCATTAAGCAGCCGTATAAATAATAAACATCAACGTATGAAGTATTTAAAAAAAAGAAAGAGAGAAAACACTACCCCTTTCTGAGATTCGAACGCCGGTCTATTGCGTGGGAAGCAGACCATAGAGAAAGAAATTCAACAAGAGGGGACACTCTTCAAAAAAAACACCCGCCGTGGTTGCTTAGTGGCTATGGTGTTAGGCTGCTGAGCACGAGGTCGCGGGATCGAATCCCGGCCACGGCGGCCGCATTTCGATGGGGGCGAAATGCGAAAACACCCGTGTACTTGAATTTAGGTGCACGTTAAAGAACCCCAGGTGGTCGAAATTTCCGGAGTCCTCCACTACGGCGTGCCTCATAATCAGAAAGTGGTTTTGGCACGTAAAACCCCATAATTTAATTTTTTTTTTCTCTTCAAAAACTGGCAACAGGAAACACGTCACGCCTAGTTTCAACTCCATCCGTTAGTTGACGCGAGCATCAGAAAAAAGAAGAATGTGAAATAAACTTACAGACAACGTTTTATTTTTTTTATTCTTTCCCACTACAAGTGAAAAAGTTTTGCGTGTAAATGAACTTATACTTTGCCACTTGTTGCGTTGCCTAGCAACAAGCTAGCGGCAGGCCAGACGCGCGTGCATACGTCATGCGCCAGACAAGCCGCAGGAGTGAGCGAGGCCGGCTGCGCATGTGAAGCTCGCGTGCTCGGCGGCCCGTCTCTTTTGGATGTAGCCCGTTTTTTGGGCTGCCGGCGTTCTTTTGTGTACCGTCTGCATTTCGACACGGCACAGCTGCACTACTCGACTACAGGAAGGTGAGGAATTTTGTTTGACAGTCTGCGACGCGCTTCAAGCACATTTAGGCTTACTGCACAAAACGGAACCTATATAGTGACGCAGTTAGCGAAAAACAGCTCCGCAGTCGAAGCCTAGTTAATTTGAGTTAATTATTCGTACTGGGAGATGTTTGCAACTCTTTCTATGAGCTCAAGCATAATTAAAACTTATTTTGGTAGTTTTTGGGCACGCTCGCCGCACCTGGCTTTGTGACGAAAAGCACCTTGGCCGTGTGACGCAGTTTCGCGTGTACTGAATCTTACCGGGACAAGTTTTGGCGCTTTCTCTGACCCCAGACATTATTGCAACTAATTTGGCTACTTTTTGGGGTACTTTTCAAGCACAGTGGCCGCGCTCGGCGTAGTGGCGCAGTTAGCGAGAAGCAGCTCGGCTGTGTGCCGCAGTTAGTTTCGCGTGTACTGAATCTTACTGGTAGAAGTTCGTGACGCATTCTCTGACCCGAAAAAGTATTGTAATTCATTTGGTAACTTTTCGGGATAGTTTGAGGCATGCGCGCCGCGCCTGGGGTTGTGAAGCTGGTAACAAAAAAGCAAGCCGGCCATAGTTAGTTTCGCGTGTGCTGAATTTTAGTGGGACAAGCTTGTGACGCATTTTATAGCCCTGCAACAACATATACCTTATTTCGGTACTCACGCTTGTCGAAAACGCGACGAGCGATTGCCGAGAGTGATAACACGGGAGTGTTGCTTGCGCCGGCAGGACGCGTAAAAGATAACACGGAGGAGCTCAATAACTTGACATTTATGTATTCTGAGCGACTGAAAACAGGTTTTGCACCCAGGAATCTGTCTTGAGTGCGACTAGAAGGCATTCTGCGAGCGTGTAACGTGGTCTGGCTGAGAGCCTGCGTTGTAGCCACCTCTGTGTACTTGGCGTAACATCGCGTCGACTGAGGCCAAGTTGTTTTGCAAACGCGCAGTCACCCGTGTATTTGTGCTCTTAAAGTGCAGGAAATAATGCCCGGGAAGGGAGGGATGCTTGAAAATCCGATGTTTTCTTCACATTTTATGGCATTGTTTGGGAGGAGTCTTTGCTGCGAGATGTACGTAAAAGTGAATTTATCTGTAATGCCGCTCATTCACCACTTACGCACGTTTCGCCTCTACACGCAATACTCCTGTTAGGTCAATATACCAAAATGATACATGCTTGTAATTTACTTTCTTTCAGCTGATAGCATCCGGTGGAGCTTCGTACGGCAACGACTGCTGCTTACCTGGTGCCACAACTTTGGATGAATGCAGAAGAAGCCTGGAACGAGCATTTATATAGAGCAAAATAAACATTTCATTATTTCAGAAGACGTCTTTCGTTTTCTTTATGAAATTGCACCTGACAGATTCGGCGCATTCTTGTAAAGGTCGTTCGCAATCATTTCTACTAAGTAATGAAACGATTCCACGCCAAGGCCACGCGGGGTTCAGCAGAAGCGAAAAAAAAAAATGCCGCGCCGAGAAGCGGAACCGGCGCGGCGTGTACCAACTGGTGTTCAAAACCGAAACCGGAAGGTGTTAATACCATCCGCTTGGTGTGCTACAGTCAATTCGGCCGCTGGGCTCTATGGGAGTGTCCGCACTTGCTGAAATTTCTTTCTCTGAGCAGACATTCTACCTCTGCACCACGCCGCGTGTGGATGGATGGATGGATGTTACGAGCGTCCCCTTTGAAACGGGGAGGTGGGTTCCGCCACCAAGCCCTTGCTACTATACTGCCTAATATCCTACCTGGGTTAAACAATGAAAAAAGTTAGTTAAATGTGGTTTAGTGGCTCAAAAGCGGCTAAGGCTACGTTGCGCCAAACACGAGGTGTTTTATAATACTGTTCAAGAGGAGAAAGGCTATGTTAGTCTATATTTTGTGTAAAAAGCCAGTCTCTTCTAGAAATTTGCGCAGGTCAGGTAATGGGATTATCGAATCATCTCCTAAAATCAAAGCAGGATGTAAAGGTATGTGCATTTGATATGGGTTGTGCAAAAAGTTTCGACTTTGTACTTCAACGTGTGTGCATGTGAGTAATATATGCATGACTGTTAGTTGTTCTTGGCATTTTTCACATGTTGGAATGTCTTCTTTTGTAAGTAGATAATTGTGTGTGAGGTGTGTGTGCCCAATGCGTAGTCGGCATAGAACTACTTCAAAGAAGCGCTCCTGATGGTTGCACGACTTCCACTCACCAAGTACCGGTTTAGTGAGATATAGCTTGTTTTCTCTACAATGGTCCCATTCGTGTTGCCACTTTGACGTTAAGGCCTCCCTAATGGCACGGATACTATCTTTATATGGAAGTGTTGTGTTTATTATGTCTTTGTATGCTGCCATCGATGCACATCTATCGGCTGCTTCGTTACCCGGTATCCAAACATGACTTGGTACCCAGCAGAAGCGGATTGATCTCCCGTATTTGTTAAGCGCGACCATGTTTAGTATGTCTCCTAACAGGGGTTCACACTCAGATTTCAGATTTAGAGCCTTCAGTGTACTTAAGGAATCAGTGTATATGACTGTGTTTTTGTGCTTGCCACTGATCTTTTTAACTGCAACCCATACAGCATAAACTTCAGCAGTGAAAACAGGCATGTTTTGGTAGACGAATACTTCTTTCCCAATTTTCTGTTACGGCCCCTACACCCACGTGTTCTTTTATTTTGGAGCCATCCGTGTAGAATTCCATGTGATTTTGATATTTGTCCTGAAGAGCACGGAATTCTTGTATGATATGTTCGTGTGGAGTGTCTTTTCTTTAAATGTGTTAATGTCCAGTCGCACAACTGTGTGAAATCGTACCACGGGGCCAACCGTTGTGGTTTCTTGGCAACCTGGAGGACTTCGTGGGGAATGTCATAATCCCGACAGTATTTCTCATACCGCAGGACAAGTGGCCTAATGATGTTCGGTTTATTTGTGTAATGTAAGCGTGAGTTGTAGTATATGTTGTAGCATATGTTGTAGCATAGCAAACGATGTTGTAGCATATGTGTTGCGGTTATGACTGAATTCTGAGTAGGTAAGAGAATGTGAGTAATGCTCTGCGCTGCTGTAATGAGGGTTCATTACACTCGACATATAAACTTTGAATAGGTGACGTTCTGTAGGCACCACTTGCCAGTCGCAATCCAAGGTTATGTACTGGATCAAGTAGTTGGATGTAGGACTGCCTGGCTGAGCCGTAAACCACGGAGCCGTAGTCTAAAAGGCTACGCACAAGAGAGTGGTAAATACGTAAAAGACAGGTTCGGTCGGAACCCCAGTGCTTATGAGATAAAACTTTTAGGATATTCAATGCTTTATTTGCCTTAATCTTTAGTGTTTTAATGTGGGCTAGGAAGTTCAGTTTTATGTCAAAGATTACTCCCAAGAATTTATATTCTTGTTTTACCGGCAGTGCGACATCATTCAATTTTAGAACCAGGTCTAAGTACAATCCTCGTTTTTGCGAGAATAGCGCTGTAACAGTTTTTTGAGTAGAGAAGCGGAAGCCATTTTTCTCAGCCCACTCGATTAGTTTATTAATTGTTATCTGGAGCTGTCTTTCACATGTTTGTAAGTTTGAGGCGCAGCACGCTATTTGCAGATCATCGACGTATATGGAGTGCATAACAGTGGGGGAATGACTTTGTTAACAGAGTTCATTTTTACTATAAAGAGTGTTGTGCTTAGTACGCATCCTTGTGGCACACCATTTTCCTGAATGAATACACGTGACAGCACCGTTCCTAAACGCACCTGGAATGTTCGGTCCGACATGAAATCGGCTAGACATTTCAGCATTCTACCTCGGATTACTAAATCTGCTAAGTCCCTTAAGATACCAAACCTCCATGTTGTGTCGTACGCTTTTTCAAGATCAAAGAAAACTGTGAGACAATATTGCTTGTGTAGAAAGGCCGCACGTATCTCGTCTTCTAGCCGGACTAGGTGGTCTATTGTGGAGCAACCTTTCTTGTATCCACACTGGTGGTTATCTAGCAGGTTCTCCGTTTCAAGGACGTATGTCAATCGTATGTTGATGATGGCTTCATAGGACTTTGCAAGACAACTTGTGAGTGCTATGGGTCTATAACTGGTTGCTGTTGTGGGAGGTTTTCCAGCTTTCAAGAAAGGGATAATAATGGCTTTCTTCCACTCTTTCGGCATTTTTCCCGTTTCCCAGATTATATTAAAAAAAAACAAAGCAAGGTTTCAACTGCTTTAGGGGATAGGTGAGCTAGCATTGCATAGTGTACCCTGTCCGGACCGGGTGCTGTTTTTTTGCCACTAGTAAGTACTCTGTTGATTTCTGGAAGTGTTAAAGCGGCATTATACAGTCTTTCTGAACTTCCTGTGGTCGGAAGCTTCAGTTTTTCTGCTAATTGCTTATGTTTTAGAAATGCAGCAGAGTAGTTTTCCGAGCTTGATATATCATGGAAATGTTGCCCTAATATGTCTGCTTCTTTTTCTAAATTTGTTTGTGTGCTTGGAGGTGAGAAGCGTAATCGCCTCTAAACTTGCGAACCTGATCCCACATTCGTTTGGATGTTATTGAGCTATTTATAGACGAGACATAATTTTTACAGGACTGTCTTTCGGCTTGTCTGCGTGTGTACCTGGCTTTCGCTTTTGCTTTTTTGAGAGTAGATTAGCTTGTGTTGGGTATCGCCGAAAGATACCCCACGCTTTGTTTTGTAGTTTTTTTTTTTTTTGCTTGCGTACATTCTTTTGTCCACCAGGGTTTTAAGTTTTTTCTTAGGAAGCCAGACGATTGCGATATTGTTTCTGCTACTGCAGCAAGTATGCAGGCGGTGATCTTATCATTCATTTCATCTATGGTTAGCTCATCTGATATGTTATCCAGAGTGGCCTTTTCGGTAAAAAGAGCCCAGTCTCCTAGATGGAGTTTCCAACGGTGTGGCCTCAGAGCGATGGTAGGAAAAGGAGATGTTCTTTTAATGATAGCAGGCATATGGTCACTACCGTAGGAGTTCTCAATAACATTCCACTGAAAATCGCCAAAAAGAGATGGAGAGCACAGTGCCAGATCTAAGCAACTCATAGCTCCTGTGCTTGTGGAGTAGTAAGTTGCCGCACCGGTGTTTAAAAGGCATATGTCATTTGTTAGGATAAAATCTTCAAGCGTTTGACCCCTGTTGTCAGTAGTTTTACTACCTCATAACGTGCTATGTGAATTAAAATCACCGCCTATTAAAAATGGTTCAGGTAGCTCGTTTAAAATTAACTCTAGGTCTAGATCATTCAGTTCCAGGAGGAGGTCCCCGCTAGAAATTTTGGAGGCTTTGTATGTCGGTCCGATTTTATCTTTCAGGGGAGGGGGAGGAGGGAAAGAGATAAGTAGAAGGCAGGGAGGTTAACCAGAATAACGTCCGGTTGGCTACCCTACACCGGGGGAATGGGAAAGGGGAAACAAAGATAACAGGGAGAGAGGAGGGAAGGAAAGAAGGATATTGCGGTGAATTCGCTGACGTGTGTGGTCCAACAGAAATTGCATTAAAAGTCATAGATGGTCGCACAAGCCCGTCGTCCTTAAGAAGCACAAAAGCGCCTTCACCGCTTTATGGGCCCACGGGCGATGGGGGCGGTGTTCCAGCAGCACCTGCACAGAAAGCGGTCGATTGTCCTGTTTTTAGACAGCTCTGGGAAGTCCTTGTCTCTCTGGGGTGTATCGTGGACAGTGGCACAGCAGGTGGTCGATGTTTTCTTCGGTGCCACAGACATCGCATGATGCACTGTCAGTCATTCCAATTAATGTAGAGTATGCCTTTGTCAAGGCAACTCCTAACCAAAGGCGACAGAGAAGCGTAGCTTCACGTCGAGGAAGTCCGATTGGAGGTCGGAGTTGCAGGGAAGGGTTTAGTCGATGTAGTCGTATAAGTCGTAAGTTTGGCGAGTTCCACTCGGTCAATGTGAAACTGCGTGCCAGGTGTGGAAGCTGCCTTGCGGCGTCTGTCCTCGAAAGCGGAATTGGAACGCTGTGCTCTTCTTGATGTGCTGTACGAGCAGCGTTATCGGCGGAATCATTGCACTGATTCCACAATGGCCAGGTACCCATTGAAAATACCTTTCAGGCATTTGACTACAAGGAATGGAGATGGCTTTCTTACTGGCATGTTGCTTTCGATGTGGTCTACATAGTACTTGGGGAAATACTGAGCATTGCTTCGAAAGGAGAATTGGAATGGTACTTCGGTGCGGCATCTTTTCAGACGCCGATCATAGACAACAGAGGCTTGCGCTGCCATAGGAAAATGTGTATGTTCGGCAACAGCGCCGACCGCCCACCACGGAGCCCAACGAGGGGACGCGGAAAAGCTTGTGTTCAAGCCTGCACGACGCCAGCCGTACGCCGTCACTACAACCAAATATGGTGTACCCAAGGTAGGATAGCCACACAAGGTTAACCCTTGCCGCCGTGCAGAAAGGAAGTAAATGGAAAAGAGAAGAAGACAGGAAAGATAAAAAAGTGAGAGATAAAGACGAAGGTTTGACGAGAGAGAGACAGGAAGATGCGACTGCCGATTTCCCCTGGGTGGGTCAGTCCGGGGGACTGACCCACCCAAAGAGGTGTGTTGCCTCCGCCGGGAGGCCTTAACGGTCCGAACACCCGGCATCGGCTCAACCCCCAGGATCCCCCTTTCCCCGGACACGGCCAAGCCGCGCACGGCTACACGCGGGAGGGTCCAACCCCCATGTGCTCGGGTACGTGGTGTCGCCACAAACGAAACGCCTGCTCACGCAGACGCCCCTGCGGGAAACAATGAAAAAAAGAAAAAAGGAACACTATGAACTACCACGCCCAAATTCTCTGATCCCCTATTGCGAACTGTGCTTTTGTACGTCTCCGTCTTTTGTGGCTTCCCTACTTCCACCAATCCTCCAATCGCCTCTTACTAATGTCTGTTGCGGACATGTTTGCTTTACCACTGCTCCCGCTAAACCCAAGGGCTTCAAGGAGGCCAGTGGTGCTTAAATCGACCGCTGGGTAGACGTCTTCACATTCTAATAAAACATGCTCCGTCGTTTCCCTAGCTTTACCGCAGCAAGCACATGCTTCTTCTTCCTCCTTATATCTCGCTTTATAGGTGCGTGTTCTAAGGCATCCCGATCTCGCTTTGAAAAGTAATGACCTTCCCTTTGCGTTATCATAAATGGTTTCTTTCCTGATTTCGTTTTCTCATCTTAAGTAGTTAGTTACTCATGGCAGGTTTCTTTTCCATTGCCGCCACCCATGAGATTAATTCAGCCTCTCTGACTTTCCGCTTGAGCTTCTTTGTTGCTGTGTTGCCCACCCTACAGGCCGCATACTTGTTGGTAAGCTTCCTAGTTCTTTTCCTCCACTGTGAATCAATGTTTTTCCTGTACAGATACCTGAACACTCTCCCAGCCCATTTACTTTCTTCCATATTCCTTAGCCGTTCTTCATACTCAATTTTACTGCGAGCTTCCCTCACTTCAAAACTAGTCCAGCCCATATCACCCTGCACAGCTTCATTTGTAGTTTTCCCGTGAGCGCCCAATGCGAGGCGACCCACTGACCTTTGGTTCCCGTCGAGTCCTGATTGTACCCCTGATTTAAAGCAAACAACCGCATTTCCATAAGTAAGTCCTGGAACCATTACACCTTTCCACATACCTCGGAGGACCTCGTACCTATTGTATCCCCATAGCGCTTTGTGCTTTATTATGGCTGCATTTCTCTTCCCCTTTACTGTTATGGTTTTTTCCTGTGTTTGCATATATCTATTGCCTTCGTTTATCTATATACCAAGGTATTTATATTCTGTTACCCGAGGTATTTCTTGGCCCTGTATCTCCACTGTCTGTTCACTGTTTTCATTGAATACGATAACACCTGATTTTCTAACACTAAATTTCAAACCAAAATTGTTGCCTTCCTGTCCACAGATATTAGCCAGACGTTGCAAATCACTTTGCGTGTTAGCTAGCAACACAATGTCGTCCGCATAAAATAAACCTGGGAGTTGCTGCTCTATTACTGTGCCCGCATGTTTGTATCGGAGATTAAACCCGATATTACTTTCTTCTAGCGCCCTCTCCATCCTCACCATGTACATCATAAACAGCAGCGGGGATAAAGGGCACCCCTGCCTCAGTCCCTTGTTGATATGAACTTTCTCCTCGCTCCTCATCCCTTCCCATTCAACGCAAACGGTATTTTCTAGGTATATCTCTCAAAAGCTGTAGACAATCGTTGCCTAAGCCTTCCCCATGCAGAATATCCCACAAAATGTTGCGGTCTACGTTGTCGTAGGCTCCTGTAATGTCTAAAGAGGCCACACACAACGCTCTGCTTTCTGCTTTTCATATTTCAATATACTGAGTAAGAACAAACAAGTTATCATCCAAACGCCTACCTATTCTGAAGCCATTCTGAAGCTCTCCCAAATTATTCTCTGCCTATGCTTGAAGTTTTAATTTGATTGCCTACATTGCTAGCCTGTGTATTACCGATGTAATGGTCAACGGTCTGTACGAGTGAATTCTGTCTTTTTCCCCCTTACCTTTATAAATTCATTCTACGTTGTCGCCAACTGTCTGGTATTCGTCTATCTTTTAAAGTTTTTTCCACTGCTTTCACCAGAGCTTCCTTACTTTTTGGTCCTAGTTCATTTATCAGCCTAACGGGAACCTCGTCAAGCCCTGTGGCTGTGCGCTTAGCAATTTTCTCTTCCGCTTTCTTCCAGTTTAAATTTGTCAGCACCAGCTCCTTTTCCACTTGGGTCTCCTTCATGCTCTTTTTTTCTTCAAATACAACCGCGTCATTGCCTTGGAAAGATTCGGCTGTTACGTTTTGGATGTAATTTATAGCCGCTTCTCCTTCCAGTCTGTTTTCATCTTCGTCTAGGATATATTGTATTGTCGACTTCCTGCCTAATAAGTTTATGTGATTCCAAAATATTCTAGGTGCGGCCTTCTTTTTCTCACGTATTTCTGACAACGAACGTTCACTTTCACTTTTTAATTTTGCTTGCACCAGTATTCGAACCATAGACTTTCTCCCGGTATATTTCCCATTTACTGGTTACTTCATCCTGTGGCAACAGCGCCTTCTTTGCCTGCCTGTGCTCTCGAGATGCTTTCTGTCGTTCGGCGATCGCTTCTCGTATCTCCTTGTTCCACCAGCTTTTTGGTTTCTTTTTTCTTTTCGAACGAACATGTTGTTTGTCTTTCCATATTTCTGTCGTTATGACACTTAGAAGCTCACCATATCACCACCTTCTTTACCTTCTTTACTTGGCCATTTGCCAAGTTCTTCCTCAACTATAGTGTCGATATTTCCTATTTGTTCAGCGTTCAAATTTGGACTTGCCATTTTGCTCACCTTGCTCTCTTTCCCAACTACTTATCCGATTTTCAAAATGATGCGTTTATGGTCACTCCCTATGCTGCTAAACCCTTCCTCATTGATGACCATTTCTCTCAACTTATCATGAATTCCTTCTGTCATCAGACAGTAATCAATGGTCGATTGCCGGTTTCCCACTTCACACGTGATCTGTCCTTCACACTTAGGCCCTGTATTCACGATCACGAGGTTATGTTGTTCTCAAAGGTCTAGCTTTGACTTCCCGTTATTGTCGGTATAGCCATCTAAATCCTGTATGTGGGGATTCATGTCACCTAATAGGACAATTTCAGCACCATTCCCGAAACCCTTAATATCAGCGCTTATGCATTCCACTAACTCTTTATTCTTCTCTGTGCAATTTTTTCCGGTCCACAAATACGTAACGCCCAGCCAAGTTTCTTTCCCAATCATTGTACCTGATAACCAAAGATGCTCTTGACATTGTGAATTCACTCTTTTTCATTTGGCTCCCTGATGGATGAGCGTTCCGACTCCCCCTCCCTTTCTTTCCGACTTAGTTCTGTTGCACCCTTCCCAAACATAATTCTCAATAACTGGCGGCTCTTCTGAGTCTCTAAGGTGCGTTTCTGTAACCGCATACACCCCTATTTGTTCTCTATGTAACTGCTCCTCAATCTCTGCCCACTTTTCCTTTCTTCTGCCACCCTGCATGTTTATGTAGCCTATTGCATGGCGAGCTCTTTTTCTTGCTTTCCTCATTTTTCTGTTATCGACGGCGACGCTTTTCTGATATTCCCCTAGGGGACCTTCTTCATTACTGTCTACTCTGACCTCCTGAGCGCCCGCGGGCCCCCTAAAAAAGCAACAGCGCGACCACCAAGTCGCCAGCCCACTTCTCGCGCTAGCCTGTAATTGAAGTGGATCCCGTCTCGTTTAAAACCACCACAACTTCTCACTTCCCTGTTTACTTCGACAGCCTCGAAGCCTTTCTCTCGGCTCATTTTCCATATTGCCTCATTAGCAGCCACTACGGCTCTTTGTACGTGACTGTCATGCACAGGCACCTCCGGCACCGTGCACACCACGATCTGCACCTGAGGGACGACTTGCTTGCGCAAGTCGTCCACCCTCTTCGCCAAGCGCTGGGCTAGTCCTGGCCCTTTCCTGTTTAGGACGTCATTTAGCCCACCTGCTACTTTGAGAAGGTTGCGCACGTGGGCATTTTCCGCGAGCTTTTCTTTTGCTCGCTTCATGACAGAACCCAGTGTCCGCCCTGGAAATGTCCCTACCGCCACTCTTTTGTCGCCTTTCACCCTCTCCACAATTGCTTTTGAGCACCCAGCCAGGTTTGAGTCGCCAGCGATAATCACCCTTTCACTCTCTCCTACCTCTCCCTGCTTCCCTTTGTCATTTTCCGCGTGATTCGGACTCGACAAGGGGCATTGTCCTCTGGGCTCCTGCTTTTTCTGCCTGGCGGCCTCAAGGTAGGTGCCGCTCTTTCCAGCTAACCCTTCATCACCCAGCATGCGTTCCACGTATTTCGCTGACCCTCCCTCGCCTGTCGCGTCGGGGGTCTGCGTTCCATTGTCACGCACATTCTCGGTCACAATGGCGGCCCTGTTCAGCTTTTCCTCGGCTGCTTCAAGTCTCTTTTCAACTACCTTCCGTGCATCACGCTCCCCGTTTAGCTCATTTTTGAGCTCTTGCACCTGTTTGAGAAGCTCTTCCTGTTTCAAAAACAATCAATGCCGCGGAGACCGAAGGTATGACACGCTCTCGCACGCGCTCAACCACGCGGCCACGCTCTCACTTTTCTACCAAAACACGCACAGTAAAATCACTAATAGCTATTTGTCTTGCCACTCCCAAGCTACCAGTTAAAGACTACAAACACTCAACGTGCCACCCGGCTGCACGTGTTGGAGCACGTGGCACGAAAGGACGCTCTAACCATCCTGCAAAACAAATGTACACGAAGGACACCCGCGCACCCGAAATACGAGAGACAAAAAAAAACGAAGGAAAAAGAAAGCCACCCAATTACTATTTAGAGACAAAAAACCAGCAAATAAAAAACAGAAGCAAGCTCAAAGCATGCACAAAAACTTATGATTTTGCCGCCTCCACGGAGCCCCGAAAAGCACGTCCATTCGCCACAGATCCAAACAAGACCACCCGTGAGTGCTACCGATCGCAGCGCCCCCAGCGGCGTTACGGTCGTTTGGCTTCACTTTTGGAACCTCGTTCGGGCACTCTCCAATTCTAGGTCAGAAGCTGGAGCAATGCCTCCTTTACTAGATGCCAGCCGCGTTGTCCGGTAAAGTCGGTTCCGGGACCTCTCGCTTTTCTCTCCACCGTGAAAAGGCAACGAGCGCCGCTTGTGGCCGACGTCTGCAACCTAGATCACGTGCTGCGGCCTCTGAGATTACCATGGCATCTGTTGCCATCTCGGAGGCAGCAGGCGCGGCGCGCGGCGGCACGGTTGCGGAGCAGACGACGTCGGCTGCGGGTAGCGCGTTGCGCGGAGGCGCAAACGACAGGCTATGCTACATTTTTTTGTTTGAATGTTTGAATAAAGAAATCAAATCTCGATGTGTGTTAAGAAATGCCATGAAACGTGTTTTTAAGCTTTCGAGAGTGGATTACACAGTTCTTAAACGCTCTTTACCAGTGTTGCGACAACAGTTGTAGTTAGCAGACGTGTTGCTTTGCATCAGTTTGTTTGTGAAGGATTTCGAGTTGACAGACGTACTTAATCGCAGGATTTGTTTAGGTGAATGCCGGCTCTTTGCGCTCGCAGTTCCTGCGCCTCTTATCTGTCATTTATCCATCAATTTAACCCTCTACTGCACCTTGTTGCATATATGCAACATACCGATAAACGGCCATAATAACAAAATCTAAGTTCAGTTGGTTCTTCCTGTACATGGTGTTGCATTTCTGCAACAATAGTTTGAAAAAGGCACCTTCATTCTCTGCCCTCTGTGTTCATTCTGCGCAACTATTGCCAAACAAACATGGTGGACGCTGCTCGCGTCAGCACGTAGCTATACAGATAAGTTTTGACAGTTATAAATGCCTTTCTCAACGGAATAACCTGTTAAAAAAAATGTTAAGCTGTGTAATACATCCTCCTAATCGTTTAGATGGCAAAAAACATTTTTTTCTCGCAATAGTTTGCTTCTCACGACGGAAAGTTACTACGTTGCGTATTTGCAACAACGTGCTCACTGGGTTTGTTTTTTGTTCTCAAACTAGAAATGGACCCTAAACGCTTTTATTGCCGAGCAATTCCGTCAGATAGCCAAGACAATGAACTTTCCGGGTGTGACGACGACCCCGAGTGCAAGTCTGTTTAGATTTATCGTGTGTGAAATGTGTTATCTGGTGGAATGCCCGAATTTTTTTATCAGGGTGTGTGTGTGCGCGCGCTGCTGTTTCGCATCGTTACGGCTTCACCCTTATATCTGTGCTCCTGCGTTTTAAATTTTTGGTTATAACCCGAAGACACCGTGCATAGTGGTTCCGTCTTTCAATATACAGAGGCACCTTGTTTTCTCTATCTGCATTTCGCTTTGTTTTATCGCCTATTTTATTCCCTGTATATCGCTGTCTGTTTGGGCTGCAGATGTTCAACCTGATCTCGAAAAGCTAAGTGACAGCACAAGCGAGTCGAGTGCATGCTCCGATGAGGACGAAGGTACAGCAAATGGCACAACACCTGACCACCGCTTTATACAAGCTAAGAGAAGGATCATTTGGAAGAAGGCGAATCTAGTGAGAGATCCGGAGACAGTTCAGTTCTCCGGACAAAGTGAACTCCAAGAGTACATTTCACAACTAGAGACACCATTCCAATACTTCAAGTTTCTCTTCCACGGCTCGCTGATTTAGCTATTTGCAGATCAGAGCAATTTGTATGCGCTTCAGAAAGACGTGAGTCAGGCCCTTTGTACCACCGCAGAAGATATGGAAGTGCTTATTGGGACGTGCCGCATGTGGATGTCGATCACTCAAATGAGGAACTCGAGGTGCTACTGGAGTTTAGAAACCAGGGTTAGCCAAGTGGCTGAAAACTTTCCTGTGGGTCGCTTTGAAAAACTGAAGCATAACACCCACTTCATTGACAATAGTACTCCCGGCCCAAAGGACGCGCGAGTAAGAGATCGGCTTACGAAAATGCGTCCTCTCATTGATACCATCAATGATCAGTTGTCGCTTGTGCCTCTTGAAGAGAATCTGTCTATTGATGAACAGATCATACCCTTCAAAGGTAGAAGCTCCCTCAAGCAGTACTGTCCCAAGAAGCCCCAAAGATGGGATTACAATGTTTTCGTGCTCTCCGGTGTAAGCGGCTTCTCCTACAAATTGGAGGTGTATACCAGAAAGGAGAACTCGGCGCAAGAACGTTTAGGAGAGCCTGACCATGGAGCGAGTGAAAATGTTGTTGTTCGCTTGAGTAGAATTATTCCGAGAGGCGTACACCACAAAGTGTACTTCGACAACTATTTCAACTCGCACATGTACCCGACTGACACGTGGTCATACCATTCCTGAGCTTGCGCAGATGAGTTTTGTGTCTTCTTTCTTTTTTCGCCTCAGTGCTCCCTTCAGTTCATAGTGGGCGTTCGTGTTGTCCACTTCTCTACTCTTGTGTCCTGTCTGCACGCCTCACCTCTTTTTTGCATAATGAATCATTACCAACTAGCTCAGCTTTCTGTCGTTCTAATATTTCAACTGCCCAAGTTTGCAGGTGTACCTAGAAAAAGACTCTGTACACTGCATTGGTACTGTGCGGACAAACCGGGTCCCTGCAGTGAGCCTCCCTAGCGAGCAGGAAATAAAAAAAAAAAAGGAAGAGGACATCTTGAAGAGAGGGTTGCAGTTGTGGATGGAATTGAACTGTCATGCACAAGGTAGCAAGATACCCGAGCAGTGACTTTGCTCTCCTCCTTTGTTGGAACACAGCCTGCTACAAGTGCATCAAGGTATAATCGTCAAAAAAAAGTGCAGAGTGAGATACCATGCCCTGCAGTGATCACCATCTACAGCAAGAACATGGCAGGCGTCGACATTTTGAACTCCGTCATCTCCATTTACCGTCCCGACCTTAAGTCGAAAAGATATTATTTTTGTGTTTTTCTGCACATCCTTGACTTGACAGCTGTAAATGCTTGGTGGCTTTACAAGAGGAACATCACGAAAAAACGCGATCAGTACACTGAAAGGCTACTTCCGTTGGCTGAGTTCAGGATGGACCTGGCTGCATCACTCCGTAAGGCTGGGAAGACGGCGCTGAAAAAGCGAGGAAGGCCTAGCAATGAGTCAATAGAACAAGCCTGTGATGAGAAGAAAAAAAGGGACCATCAACTCCAACTCAGGATGTCAGGCTAGATCATGTATTATTTCTCATCTACGAAGCTTTGCTTCAGTGCTCATTATTTTCATTTCTTTCCTCAGGTTAGTCACTGGGTTCTTTGGAGCAAGAAGCGGCAGCGCTGCCAGCTTCCTGGCTGCACAGGAATCTCCATGAGCTACTGCGTTAAGTGTGGAGTGCATTTCTGTTCCACAAACAAGAGCAATTGCTTTTTTGTGTACCACACTACAAAATGAGTCCACCGTTTCTCATTACTTACCGATTACTGCTCAAGGTATAGAACCAACCTTTTCAAGCAAGCAAGTGAAAAAGGCTTCTATTGTACGATGTCTTCCCCCTTGCTGACTGTCATGTAAATAAATGTTAGTTTGAAACACAATAACCCGGGCTTTCCTCAACTTTTTCTTTATGTGCACGTTGTTGCAAATATGCAACGTACCCTTTTTCTGCTAATACAAACTGTAAAAGTCCACTGAAGGTATTTTTTTTTTGTTAGTACAGCTATTGTTATGGTTCCCTGCAACGACATTAATAATTTTATGGCAAAAGAAAAAATTGTGCAGTAAAGGGTTAAGACCTCCTAAATGTGAATCCTTCTACCCGTGGTGTCCAACAAAGACTGCAGTCGTCATGCCTTATTGCTGTGTACCGCAATGTAAGTCAAGCACTCAATGCCGACGTCCCAGCGTATCGTTTCATGAAATACCGGTCGACAGCAGTTTGCGTGAAAGATGGCTTGAGGCTATCCCTAGGGAGAACTGGATGCCCACACTAACTTCAATCTGCTCGGTAGTTTGCAGTTTGCACTTTCGGGAGTGCGATTTCAGAGAAAGTTGCAAAATAAGACGTCGACTTAAGCCTGGAGCGGCCCCCAGCTTGGTCAGCGAGCGCTTTTCGCGAGAGCCAGACGCCGGGTGTGCCATAGCGGAAAAACGGAAGCGGGATTTGTCGCCCACAGGCGCGTGGCTGCGTGCTGTCTTCTCAAAGCAAAGTACTTGGCTCGCAGCCACACGATGAACAGTCAGCCGAGACAAACTTCAACGAGGACCCTTCTGGAACTGCCACAGAATTTTGCCCAATAACTGTTCCCGGCTGCAGTTTGGAACTTGTCCAGCGAAACCAAGAACGACCCGCTATGAGCAACTTTTTGTTTGGCGTGGCAGCCAGTAAAGATACGCTAAACGAGGATTCGGCGCCTAATCGGGGCCCTGGCTGTACTATTCCGATTGGTTCCTTGCCATCTGGTGGCTTGCAAGTTAACTCAGAAAACAATGGAGCGCATTTTTCAGAGCCTGCTACAGGGGAGGAGAATGACGCACAAACAGAAGACCAAAGCGCTCTAACAGATTCAGGGAAGTTTGCATCTAAGAAGAAAAGGCAACCAACAAAGGCTTTGCGCTTGTTCAAGACGCAAACAAAATGGAGCTCAAACACGTCAAGCGTGTTTGTAGAAAGAAAGCGATGGCGACGAAAAGAACGTGCGCTGCGAGCAGAAAATGATAAACTGCGCAGAACTGTAGACGCCTACAAAGAAGAGCTTCAAAAATTGAAAGAAGAGTGCTACGTCTCTGCATTTCTGGAAGTTGTGGCTGACGCCGAGGAGGGGACGGCAAAAGCAGTGCTGCTCCTCGACCAAGTAAAAAATTATAAAAACACCACGCTGATCGGAAGTAACAATCAGGCATGGCATCGTAATGCGACACCTGTCGACAAAAGCCTACGAATACTTGAGGTGCGAAGAGCTTCTCAAGCTACCTTGCAGAACAACGCTACAAAAATACTTCGGTACTACATCCGGCGAAGTTGGTTTCAGCGAGTTGGTTCGCACCCGCCTGGAAGCGGAGCTTGAGAATCTGGACACACCACAGTCAAAAGTATGTAGCCGCGTTGTTGACGAGATAAGAAATAAACAAAAGCTGCTCTACCACAAGCAAATGGACGCGTTCATTGGTGATGTCGACCCAGGTTCTGACCTCGAGTACCTTGCTCCTGCAGCTGAAGCTTAACATCTGGCGAATTCACTGCTGTGTTTTCTCCTTTGTGGCCTGCAAGCAAGATGTACGATCCCTGTTATTTCTTCAACAAAGGTTGCACTGGAGACCAGCTCGCCGAGGTCATTCGCCACGTCGTCATCAATACAGCCAGCATTGGCTTTGACATCATCAGAGTTGTAACCGACAACCACAATATCAACGTAACTGCTATGGAAATTCTGAGTGGCGGAGAAGCAAAAACACGGGCACCGCATCCGGCACATCCATCAATGGATGTATTTTTCGCATTCGATCAGAGCCACGTTATAAAGAACATCAGGTCTCAATTCCTGGCCAAGGAATTTGGTGAAAACAAGGAAATTTCATCAAAGTACATCAAAATGCTCTACAAGATGCAGAGACAATTAACAGTGCGGCCAATCAGGTTCCTTACAAGGAAGCACGTTTTCCCGTCGAATATTGAAAAAAAATGAATGTGAAGACGGCCGTGCAGTTATTTTTCCTGCAGTAACTGCAGCACTCAAATACCTCCGGGATCAGGCAGGTCACAGCTGCGATATTGAATTTGCATCTGTCGGGCCGACTGTTCAGTTCATGGAAGCCTTCCACAAGTGATCAACATGCATGGATGTGAGCAATCTTCAGCAGCACATCCATCGCAATGACGAAGATGCTCGTCAGTTTTCTGAAATTGATGACCCAAGGCTGCATTGGCTTGAGGGCGAGTTCCTTTCTTACATTGAGCAGCTGAAAACTAAAAGCCGTGCGGTAAACTTCCTGAGCAAGGAAACGCACCATGCGCTCGTCTTTACAACGATGTCAAACGTGGAATCGATTAGGTTCCTTCTTTCTCACAAGAAATTTAAGTTTGTGCTTACGCGCACGTTTTCAAGTGACCCCATAGCGGCCATGTTTGGATTTCTGCGGCGTAGCTCCGGCTGCAACGATGCCCTGGATGTAAAAAGCGCAGTGTGCGGAATAGAAACGATGCTCAAGACCGGCATCGTTGCCTCCTCCGCCCAAAGCAACGTGAGACGCTCGACATCGTTTTCGTCGACACAGCTTCTACCAGTATGCCAGACTCCCACAAAGACCACGAGTACTGCAGAAAGGGTTTTAGACGCGGCGGTGAATAGCCTAAAAGAACAATGCCTCTCAGACACGCCATGTGCGTCAAATCCAGATGTCGCCAGCGTGGCGATGGTCGGAGGATTCATTGTGAGGGCGGCAAGCGAAAACTTGCCCTGCGCCGAATGCGTTGCAATGCTGCAAGAAACCAAAGCAAACACTCCCCTCCTTGGCCTTATCGCACATCAAGATCGCGGGGGGCTCATGTATCCAAGCCAAGAACTCGTGAGACTTCTAATATGCCTCAGGAAATATGTCGACAGCGTGCTCCCGCATAGAAAATCATTCTCAAAACCACTCAAGGTTTGCGTGGAAAGGAGTGTCGAACTCCTCGTGGGACTACCACTTCTGCGATGCGGCAACACAGATACCGTTCACCGCAGAAGGCTTCTGCATCTCATAACTACGAAGTTCATCAAGCCACTTTTCAGTAACTATGCACTTGGAACAACCGACAGGCCTGCCACTGTCAAGCTGCTGGAGCGGAAACCTATTTCACGAAAAGTTATTAAAATGTAGACTGAAATGTCTACGCGTTTTGCCGCTGCAGTGATAATTCTCGCGCAGGACATTTGAACGACACACTCACGGCCATCCAATTTAAGCGTGAAGAAGTGGACGTGCTCAGTTCCCACGAAGAATATGAATGCCCCAAGCCTGGCCATCCTTATCGCCAAACTTCTTTAGGGCTGGGATCAAAAATCTATGGGCACTTTGTTGAAAGAGTGTCGGTGAACGCGAAATATTGCAATTATTCCTTGAACTGCTGGCAGTGTGAACTGCGCATAAGTTAACTTCACGTGTTACACCAGGACAATTGTGTTCTGTGCGATCAATGAACTCGGTCGACCAAGCAGCACTTCAAAACAAACTGCAATTAAGCGTTATTTCGTTCAAGCGCGGCCGACGAGCAAGCAGAAGCAACAAGCAATGGACTAGTAGACACTCGACGATCTCCTGACGACTGGTGCATTGGCGGAGGACCCGACATCACAAGCTAAAACGTAAGGCCCAATTTTATTTTAGAGTGCGTGTGTCGATTGTATGCCTGTACCGTGCATGTCACTGAAAAGCGTAGGTTAAGGTAGCCAGTTATTTAGTATTATTATGTAGTTTTAGCCAGTTATTTAGCACCACCATCGAAACGACAGCTGTGCACCGCCGTCGGTGGTAAACGAAACCAGAACTAAGCTTTTTATTGTAATTTTATTGTAAAACAAATAAACCTAACACGTTAAAATAATTAGCTTTCAAAGTAAGTTATTATCAAGTACAATGTAGATTATCTGAAAAGTGTAAGTGCTTGCCCGCGTGATGGAGTCGTCAGCGGTGAACAAGCGTCGGGAGCAGACGACGGCAGCAGACGACCTGAAAGTTTTGGCAGAACCGCTGGAAGCGAGTTCGATGCCTCCTGATGCCGCCCAATTATCATGTGCACTCCTATGCAATATGGTGCAACAGTTCCGGCTGCAAGGGTGCGAACCGTTTCTTGAAAGTTCCTGCGGACCACAGGTACGTGCGCCCACATCCGTTTCTATGACTGTCGCGTAACTTATGCGAAGCAAAATTAAGCGCGCCATTACGCACGAAACCGTTATTTGAAACAGTTACAGGCTGTGTGTCGTGTCAATGAGTGTAGTAATATTTATTTTGTTCTTGCTTTTATTCTGCTTTTCGGTAAATATACAGGAGGCGGTTGACAGCAAATTAAATCTCAATGTGCTGATTCGGGCGTGCCAAAGGGCGTGTATAGCATTTCTCTGACGGCGAAAATGACTTTTATTCGAGACACTTGGTGGTTTGTTATATTTCTGCCCGTATTCTTTGTAAGAGGCCGCTCTCCGCATAAGTGGCACTTCAAGTGACTCGCCTTAGGTTGAGTGCTTCTGCAGACTAAACAAACGGATATGTTACACAAGTAGCTACCTTAGCAGGCGTGGTTTTAACGCATCTTTAGTGAAAGCCCTGGTGATTTCCCACTCTGTTTACTCACTGCCACGGTAGATGTATGCGCTAATTTTGGAATACTGTTTTCATGTATGTTGTACAGTCTGAGAGGACAATTAATTCTATTTGACGAAATGATCGGTTCCGGGGACGGGGTTGCGTTGCTGCGAAGGCACCAAAACTCGATTGCTCCAGGCCGCAAAATTTACTCGCGCGCGCGCGGCACGGCGACTGTACAGATACGTATAGTGAGCTTCCGGGCGCGACGGGGGTCCTTCACTGTGCGAGCCGACGTTGCAAAAGCACGCAGATCTAGGAGATAAATGTCTGTTGAAGCGGTGCTCGAGAAGGAGAATGCTGCAAAGCGCCGAAGGCCGCGCTTAGCGGAAGTCCGGCCCACGTTTTATGGTCACAACGCTTTCGTTACTAGTAGTTATCAACATGTTTAATAAGTTATGTATGATCAGCTTTTTCTAATTTCTTTTTTCAATACATTCATGAAGTTATAGGACAAGCATACTTAATGGAAAATTGTGCATGTTTGGCTAATGAAAAATTATCATACAGATATGAAATACTGTATGTAGTCGTTAGCATACGGCATTTTCCTGCATTAAACTGTCATACCATTCACATTCCAAGCAGTAGCTTTTCTTGTATAAATAGTATAGAATGCAGAAATGCAATGCAGAAGTGCTAAACAGAACAAACGACCAGCTTAGTTTCTTATCATTTCAGATTGGAAGCCTGGCTTCAGTATGCAAACAGGCGAGATCTTTTGATCAAATCAAGGAGCCAAATAGACGGAACATATGTGCTCTGCATCAAACACTTCACACGGGATTGCTTCACAAGTGATGCCTGCACAAGGCTCACACGAGGAGCAGTCCCTTCTGTGAAGGTGTGTGAACCTAAACTGAGGCCCTTAATTGGTGCACCCAGGTGAACATAACTTATCATTCAATAAGTATACCTAAGGAGTCCTTTGGTAACGCCAATATAAATGTGTGTAATGTATTCGAGTATGTGAATGTGAATATCTTTTTTTATTGAAGACTTTTTCAAAGATGTCATGGAAGAAGGTAAGCCTCTTAGTTAAAAAAAAGATTCCATCCTAACCAAAGCGAGTTATTTTTTAAATATGTGCCAGAGCTAATTTGCAAAGCACAGGAATGATCTACTTCATTATTTCTTTGTTAATGAAAGCTTGCGCTACATGCGCCAGCGAATAGTTCTCTATGATACAGTTCTTTTTTTCTTTTTTGCAGACGTGCTCCAAGAAGACAACCCTCTACATGACCATGGTAAGCATCTGTTATTAGCTTATGCAGCATAAACACACCTGATAATAAATGTTGCCTCACTGCCCTGTCAAGCCCCTTCACAAGTACTGAGCAGTATTTTGTCAATGCAGACTACTGCCGAGCACCTGTGGCACTGGAATGGCAGGGCGCAGATGCAAACAAAAGTTCTCATCAAGGTAGCGTAACTGCATGTTACATTCTACATTTCGAAAACTAAGCCGAAAATTTTCATTGGCAATTGAATTAGTACCTTAGCCTCATCAGCATTAGTGGCTGTTGACTCCTGCGGTATAGTTACTTCCTCACAGGTGTCACTAACTTTTTATGGAAAACACCGTGAAGGCGGGAGTTGGAAATTCAAGACGATGAACAAAACGAGAACAAGGTGAAAGCAGGAGCCAACGTTTCGACAAGTGGACTTGTCGAAACGTTGGCTCCTGCTTTCACCTTGTTCTCGTTTTGTTCACTAACTTTTTATGACTCTTACGAATGCCACTGCAATGGAGTAACCAAATAGTTTCGTGTATCCAAAGTGGCAGCTTCAATAATTCGGCATGTCAAGCTTACTGCAAAACATTAAGTCATAAAGTACCTGCATGTAGGAACACCCATTCTTTAAAGCCATTATGCTGCACTGCTCCCTCACCACCATTTTACCGAAAGGCTTTTTCTTGCACAACAAGCCACTGGCCAATTCTACATATTTCAGATAGTAGCTGCGGTGTTGTCTCGTAATATTTCTTTAGTTTCAATTTCACCGACACATAGAATCTAAAAGAAGCATTTTTTTTCGCAGAAAATGCTCAGCTTCACAGCAGTGGAGGATAGGACGACAATTGCCCCTCTGGTAAGTTTTCCTTCACTTTTTAGAATGGTTGGCATGTAAGCAGGTTGTCTCTTTATTCCCGAGACATCAGTCACCTAGGCGTATTTTATAGCAGTGTTTTGCCACTGCAGTCATTGCCCTGCATAAGTGCAAGATGCATACAGCAAAAGAAAAAGTTGTGATATGCAAGTGGAAATCATGCTAACAGAAGTTTCGTCGTTCAGCTATATATGCGAAAAAATATGAAGCTTGTTCCACAACAAAATTTCTTTAATGTATTCGCAATAAAGTCATATACAACCTCCGCTTGTGTGGGCATTAGTATGATTGTTTCATTTGTTTTTGTACTTTGCAGATGACGACTTGGCCACAACAGCCACGCCCCTGTTATCGGAGCCAGTCGACCTGACAGATGAATGAAGTGCACTCATAGTTTGCATGTTGTTCTACTGTATATTCTAGAGTTTAAAAAGGCACATAAACATAAATTACTCCACACTGAAAAATTATGCCCACTTGATCAAGGTGGGCTACTATACGCCTCGTGTACCGCCTATAGAGGCGCCACTGAAAGCCACCTAGCGGACGCTTCCAACAGTACACGCGGGAGCAGTAGCAGACGACAACCCTTTGCAGCAAGGATGGCTGAAGTTCGCGGCTGCGATTTCTCCTTTGTTCGGGTGCCAGGCTGCTTCTTCTGCGGTGACAACTGTAGGGAAGATGCTGACCTCTGTGCGAGCGGGTATGAACACGATGTTACCGTTGTTTGGGACAACATGGTCCACATACGTGCAAGGTGTGTCCCGCAGACAAACGCCATGAACCCCATTTACATGACGTGGAGCTCATGTTCACTAGCCGACAAATTTTGTTGAGTGATGCGATCTCTCGATGTTTTCTTTTTTATTCTACCCTTGCCGCAATGCTGCTTCTGTACCTGAATAATAAGCACCCGTCGTTAGTGCAGATTTATATAAACAATCCGCACGGTGCAATCTCTGCATATGCCGTTGTGATTTTTCTGCCGATGAATACAAGTGGAATCGCCGAATAAGTGCAGTCGAAGTCGCCTCAAGAAGAGTAATTACCAATTTATTGATGGAAACGAAGTCACGAAACACACGGGTTAATAAAAGCGCGTGTTAGTGCTGTACCGCCGATGCAATTCTGCTGCATACGCCGATGAACTACCGTTCCCGCTGCAGTTTGTGCAATTTTAAATTCCCCAAGGAAGCTGCTTGCAAACGTACAAAGCTAAAGACTGACTAACTTTTCAGTACTTCTTTATATTACTAGATAAAGGTGCCACATGATATATTTAAAGGCAGAGCAGCTCCAGTCAAAGTAGATGAGCGCTGGCGGCAAGGCCCGGTTTAGTCGTCTGCAGCGGAAGTATAAGAATTCAGTTGAGTACAAAACTCACATGCAAGAAGGGACTACGTTGTGAAACAAACAAACCACTCGGCGTGTTAATTTTGCTCAGGCAGCATCGAAGTGTGATGACTTCCCAAACGGGACGCGAACTTTTCAGCGAGAAATGGAACAAAAATACCGTATGCAGCAGCTATTAGCAATTCTCGCTATGAACTACCTATTTTCTAAACACATTTCCAAAAACGCAAACAATATCTAAGATGCCCTCGGGCGAAAAGAATAAAGCTGTTAAAGAAGCACTTCCTTGGTATCATTCCGATAAGACACAGCGTGATTTATACCCATTACAAACAAGGCAGGGTGAAAACTTCGCAGCGCAAAACAATAGACAAGAAGATTCTGAAGAACTTCACTTTGGCCTAGTTGATGGTTACTGCATATCATATTGACCGCAAATAAAGACGGGGACAGAGGGAGAGAACACATAAACCCCGTGCTGTTTACGTGTTCTCTCCGTCTGTCCCCGTCTTTATTTGCGGTCAATATGATATGCAATCGACAAGAGTTATGCATGGAGCAACTAGCAACAGTTAAGCATGTGCGAAGCCACGCATAAAATAGATGTAAAAACATGAAGTGCGCGACAGCTGGTGCGAGGATTTACCGCGCCACATGAAACCAACAATTTCAGTTCTTGCAAACTTCAGTAGCTTTAACATACAACGTAATGCGCTCGTGCAGTCGGGCTGCCTAGCTAGCGCAATGCGGTAAAGAAGCGGAAAACAATATAAACGGCAAACAGCATTCCGAACTTTAGCGAAATGCCTTTAAACCTCATGCTGCACTGCAGACGAACTTCGTTGCTCACGCGTCAAACTATATGATCGAGTGGAAAAAAACACCGACGAGACAAAGGAAAGGATGAGAACAAGAAATTTCTCTTCGAAGCGACGATCCATTTTTGCTACCGTTGCTCTCGCTGATGGGGCTTTGCCGGGAATGATTAGAACCGTATCGCCGGCACGTTTTCACCGGTATTTGAGCCCCCCCATCCTGCAACAATTCTTCTTCGACATTCCCTGAAGCTTTGGCCACCTCACACGTGCAAATGGTGTTGCCTATCTTGCTCTGAAAACGTGAATAAGACAGAGAAGCACGATCAACGACACAACAAACTACGGCGCGCGCCAGGCTCCTCTCCCGCGTGTTCTGCGCAAGGCCGCCGCCAGTGGCGCGTCCGTCGGCGTGCACGGCGCGTATACCATGGGTATAAGTTTACTGTGATAAAAATACAGTTCTTAAAAGTTATTCTAGAATCCTTAGGCATTCAAATAAAGTGTCCCTACAAGAATGTACCGGCAATACATAAAATTGAGGTGCGTACCTAATTGGATGACAATATAAGCGGGGTGACGAAAGCGAGTATTTATATAGCCTCCTGTGTAGGCCATTCAATTTGTTGAAGAAATGTCAAGCGTTTCATAGAATTCCGATGTAACAGCATATAATTGCAAGGCTTGCTTTTGTTACTTCTAAACATTGCATGTTGTAAATTTAAGTAATGGATCTTGATAACATAGGTGAAAAATTGTTACAGTAGCAGACTTCCTTTTGCACTACAAGGATTTCAAGTGCACTCAGACTTTTAATGCCCGTCGTACAGATGTCAAGCACAAGCCAAAATGACTTAACTGCACATTTTTGCAAATACGTAGAACGCCCTTCAAATCGCTAAGAATAAAAAACGGAATTGAAAACCTTCCCATAGGACATTTCAAATTATAAACATTTATACGAATGATTTTTGCACCACAGTGTAGTTATTGAGCACATTGTGCAATTTGTTGCTCACTTTTAACATTCAGTTGACCTTTATATATAGCATAAAATATTAGTGCTCCACTTTCCTAAAATTATTTCAGTAATGTGCACCTAACTTAAGATGGCGCTATACAATCGGTACAAAAATTAAGGTATCAAAGAAGTTTTCATGAAAGCCTCTGCATGATGATCCTGCAAAGAAAGAGGTTGTCATAGTTTATGCCAAATTTTGTTTCTTGCCCACGCCACATGAAAGTCGTGTGCTGCTATTCAAAATACATTCAACCATAACAGCAGTTTTTTTATTTCGCTTTTAGGTCCTGCTGGTACCAGTGGTCCTTTTGGAGAAGTCGGGACCGCTGAAGAACATGCTGCATCAAGCGAACAGCCAAAGGTGCCCGCGGGAACCCCAAGCACCGCAAAAGCAGCCCGTAGGAAACGTGCCTCTGCATACACCCCAAAAACAAAAACCCGCTTTGATGAAATTGCCACTCGAAGTGAGAGGTACCGAAAGGAATTGGCACGAATTAAGAGAAAGCACCAGGCCAAACGCATAACACATAATGAGGCACTGAACAGGATTGAGCCGCATATACCAAGAGACCTTCTTGAACTGGTAAAAGCTCAAATCAGGCTCTGCTCTTTTCCAAAATCTAAAAAACACTGGTCCAAAGAAATGAAGCAATTCGTTTTAAATTTATTATTCCATTCTCCAAAAGCTTATCGCTTCTTAAGGGAGATTCTTCATTTGCCGCATGTGAGGACACTGAGGCGCTGGCTGGCAGACATTCCCATGGCACCTGGCATCATACCAAGTGCCATGGATGCAATTAAATCAATAAGTAAGGATTGGCCAGTGCAAGACAGAGCGTGCTGTGTGCTATTTGATAAAAATGCCCTAAAACAAAATTTAATATATGATCAGTCAAAGGACATTGTAATTGGCTTTACAGACAATGGAAACAGCAGAACTTCTCGTGTGGCGGACACAGCACTTGTTGTGGGAGTGTCTGGCATATCGAGAAGTTGGATGCAGCCAGTAGCCTTTGTAGTGTCCCGCAATGCAACTCCAGCCCTTGTGATTCGACGGCTTTTGCTTGCTTTAATACAACAGCTTGAAACAAAAGGTCTCTTGGTTAAAGCGGTGATCTGTGACCACGGCTCAAACAATGTGAGCTTGTCAAAAATGCTTATCCATTCTTTCCATGAGCCGTTCTTTGTTGTAAGCAATCGAAAGGTATACTTCATGTTTGACACTCCGCACCTCATCAAATGCACAACGAACAATTTGAGGCGTGGGAAACTTACAGTTGGCTCAGAGGTTGTGGAGTGGAAACACATTGAGGCCCTGTACACAAAAACTCGTAACATCGACCAGGCATCTAACAGACCTACTGAACATTTGGAAAGCAGATTGGCCAAAAAAACTTCGAGAACAACACATCTACAGGATGCCTTTCACTGACATGAGAGTTAAGTATGCAACGCAGGTTTTCAGTGAATCTGTTTCTGTTGCACTGCTCACTCTTATTGCCATTGGAGAGCTTCCTGTCGGTGCAAAAGCTACTGCAGAATTCGCAGAAAGGATGGATAAGCTTTTTGACACCCTCAACGGCTCTGTAGTAAAAAAAAAAACAAGAAAAAATTAGGTAGGCTATGTCACAGGGCTCGGAGCACCACACCTTCCTTGAGTTCTGCATTAGTTGGATTGCCCAATGGCACTTCGGTGGTCCTCGGGGCAAGCAGCCGCACACAATCAGAGGATGGCCAATCACAATCAAAGCCCTGCTCCTGCTGTGGACTGATCTAAAAGAAAACTTCAATTTTTCAAATCTGCAAACACGGCGTTTACAGCAAGACACAACAGGGAACTTCTTTGCAACCATTCGCCAAAAGCATGATTGCAATGAAACACCCAATGTGTACCAGTTCATAGCTTCCCTCAAACATATTTGTATAGGAAAACTTTTCAGTCTACCTGCAAAGGGTAACTGCGAGGTGACAACAAATGCATTTGTGGCGAAACACTCCGCGCAAATTTCTGCGCACCTTCCGTCTTCTTATCATCTGGCCCAGCATAACACAGCTGCACGCTGGACTGCATGGTCGATAAAACATAGCGCCACCGCCACGTCACCCGAGGTATGCGTCACCGACGGTGGCTATAAAAACAGGCTGCCTGGCTGAGAAAGACCGCTTTTCTACCTTCCGCTACTGGTACGAACGTAGCGTTGGTATGCCCCTCCACTGCCATCGTTAGTCGAATAAAGAATCGTTAGGTTTTTATGTTGGGATTCGTCCTTCGGCAGACATGACATCCCACATCTGGTGACCCGGACGTGGTGAACAACAACTCATCGCCATGGACGAACAAGACGCCCTTCAACGACAGCTGGAACTTCTCAACAGACAGCTTCACACGCAGCAAGAGGTGATCCAGAAGCAACAGCTTCAGGAACGGCACGACCAGCTCAATGGTTCCGTGCAGCAGCATCCTGCCGGCTCCACCGAGGACGTCACAACCCCGGCAGATGGCATCCCGCACGCTGCCCCGCACGGCGTCTGGCGTGTCGCTGTAAAGCTTCCGCCGTTTTGGGCCGACTCACCTGAGGTATAGTTGAGGCCCAGTTCTCCCTCGCGCACATCACGCAAGACCGGACCCGCTACGACTATGTCGTCGCCCACCTCGATGCCCGCTACGCCAACGAGGTCCGGGATGTCCTTGCCAACCCACCAACGGCCAACCTTTACGAACACCTTAAGACTGAACTCATTCGCCGCCTGTCACTCTCGGAAGACCAGAAGGTGCGACAACTTCAGTCCGCAGAACTTGCCGAGCGCAAGCCTTCGCAGCTCCTCCGCCACATGCGTGTTCTCGCGGGCAACATGGAAGTCCAGGATTCGTTACTGCGAACTCTTTGGCTTCAACGACTTCCACCGCACGTCCAGGGAATTCTGCAGGCTCATCTTACGCTACCTCTCGACCAACTTGCCGGGATCGCTGACCGTGTCATCGAGGTCTCCGTGCCGCCGTTGTCACCCACCGTTCAGGCTGTCGCCGCACCGCTGAACACCATGGAGCTTGCGCTCCGTATAGACGATATGAACCGACAGCTCAGCTCCATTCAACGACGACTGGATCAACACTTGCCGACGCGCCACTCGCAAAGCCGTGGCCAGAACACTACCCCGTCACAGCAGCCTGGTGACGACGACCGATGCTGCTGCCATCGACGCCTCGGGGACAAAGCACGATAATGTCGACCACCCTGCTCCGCTAGAAATCAGCGAAACGCCAACGGCAGCTCGTAGCCACGGCTGCGAGCTGCCAACCTGGAGGCCTTCGCATCTTCGTCACCGACCAAATTACGAAGCAGCGGTTCCTTGTCGACAGCGGTTCCGACATTCGCTGCTACCCGCGAGCCCATCTGCAAGGTCCCCGTCCTTCTACGTCTTTCGAGCTCAGCGCGGCAAACCGGTCCACAATAAAAACTTATGGCTCGCTCCGCCTGCACGTACAGCTTAAAAACCTACGCCGTGACCTTCATTGGAATTTTGTCATCGCCGACGTCACCGAGCCAATCATCAGCTCAGACTTTTTGGCGCATTACAACCTCCTTCCGGACTGCCGCCACGACCGTCTCATCGACGCGACGACGGGACATTCCGCGCCAGGACAGCGAACTACTACCCACCAGCCAAGCATGAAGGTACTCAGTGTCGAACATAATTAACCGTACCACGCCATCCTCGCCGAATTTCCCGGTTTGACGCGCCCCAGCGGGTTGCCACGTGATGTGATGTGCAACACACCACTGTGCACTACATCCGGACCACCCCAGGCGCCCCGGTTTTCTGTCGCGCCCGTCGCCTTGCCCCGGACCGCATGCGCATAGCCAAAGCAGAGTTCGAAGCCATGCTCCGGGAGCGAATCGCCCGCCCCTCCGACGGCCCATGGGCCTCACCACTTCACCTCGTCCCGAAGAAGACCGAAGGCTGGCGGCCCTGTGGGGACTACCGTGCCCTCAACGCCCGCACCATTCCGACCCCGTTCACCATATACAGGATTTCGCCCATTGCATTTCTGGCTGCCACGTTTTCTCCGTGCTAGACTTGGTCAAGGCCTACACACAGATACCAGTCAATCCAGACGACGTCCCGAAAACTGCAATCATTACTCCTTTCGGCTTGTTCGAGTTTCCCTTCATGAGCTTTGGCCTGAGGAACGCCGGACAAACCTTTCAACGCTTCATCGACGAAGTCGTCCGCGGCCTCGACTTCTGCTTCGTCTATCTGGACGACATATTGGTCTTTTCCCGCAACGCCGACGAACACCACAGGCACCTTAGTCTGCTTTTCCAACGCCTCGATGACCACGGCCTACTCGTCAATGTCCCAAAGAGCACGCTCGGCGCTTCAGTCGTGAAATTCCTCGGCCATGAAGTTTCATCAGAGGGAACTAGACCCTTACCTGAATGCATCTCAGACATGCAAAATTATACTCAACCAACCACCGCTAAAGACATTCGCCGTTTCCTCGGCATGCTGTACTTTTACAGGCGTTTCTTGCCACACGCAGCCTTGTACCAGGCTCCCCTCCATGATGCCTTGGCTTGTCTACGAGGAAACCAACCCGTCACGTGGACAACGGCTTTAACACAACTTTTCTAAAAATGCAAAGCTGCTCTTTGCACCGCCATCCTTCTCTCCCATCCTGTGCCAGACGCTCCCTTGGGGCTCTTCACGGACGCCTCTAGCATCGCCGTAAGCGCCGCCCTGATGCAGCGCGTAGACGACACGTGGCATCCCTTGGCGTTCTTCTCCAAGAAACTCTCGGCTCGCAAAACGACTCCTTCTGCGGCGAGTCCCACCGACGAAACCACGACCCCCGCCCCGTCGAGTTCGCCAGCTTAGTACAGAGAACTTCTGGCGATATACGAAGCAGTTCAGCACTTTCGCCACATTCTCGAAGCACAGCACTGCACTATCTACATCGACCATAAACTTCTGACCTACGCCTTTTCTGAACTCCCGCCGGTCCAGCAGAACCAGCTCTCGTTCATTGCCCAATTTACCACTGACATCCAACATGTCAGCGGGAAGGACAACGTGGTCGCCGACGCGCTTTCACGTGTGGCAGCTATTAGCCCTTCGCAGATAACAGCTCATGTCCTCGCCAAGGCTCAGACTACGGACGCCGAACTGCAGGAGCTTCTTAAGGGCGGGTCCTCGCTACAGCTGCAGCAAGTCCCCATACCTGAATTGACAACGACTATCTACTGCGACATATCAACAGCACGACGCAGGCCTTACGTGCCTCTTTCCCATCGCCGTAGCCTCTTTAACCAGCTACATAACCTCAGCCATCCCGGCATACGCGCCTCTGCACGCCTCGTGACCGACCGCTATGTCTGGCCCTCCATGCAGCGGGATTGCCGCATCTGGGCGCGCTCGTGCATTCAATGCCAGCGTGCTAAAGTCACCAGGCATGTCACTTCACCACTCGGCGCATTCCCCCAGACCTCTGGTCTGTTTCAACACGTCCACCTTGATATCATAGGGCCCTTCCCTCCAGCTGGACGCTATCGCTACTGCCTCACCGCCATCGATCGGTACACCCGATGGCCTGAGGCATGGCCCCTCGAGGGAATCACTGCAGAAGACGTCGCCTCGGCCTTCTTCGCCGGCTGGATTGCCCGCTTCGGGCCCCCTCACCGCGTCACCACCGACCAAGGACGACAGTTCGAATCGCACCTTTTCCGGCTGCTCGGGCTTACCATCGGGTTCGAACGCTCGCGGACCACCAGCTACCACCCATGCGCCAACGGGATGATCGAGCGTTTTCACCGACAGTTCAAAGCAGCCATCACGTGCCACCCGGACTCAACCTGGCCTGAAGCCATCCCAGCCGTCACCCTAGGTCTTCGCGCCACCTTCGAGCCCGACATTCAGGCTACACCCGCAGAGCTCGTCAACGGGGAACCCCTCCGTCTCCCAGGCGAATTTCTTGCTGCACCGCCATCCACCACCGCGACGTCAGATCCCACCGATTCCATCGCCCGGCTCCGACGCACCATCGCTGCCCTCCGCCCGTCACCTGCAGCTCACCACTGTAAGACCGCCCCCTTCGTCTTCAAGGATCTGGCAACGTGCTCGCACACTTTTCTCCGCGACGACACCGTCCGCCGGCCTTTACAGCCACCTTACAGCGGACCCGACCCAGTTCTCCGTCGCGACGACAAAACCTTCACCCTGCGCATTAAAGGGAACACCGTCCGCGTGTCTGTCGACCGGCTGAAGCCGGCCTATACCGATTTGCCGAACCAGGGAATACCAGTGCATCTACAGACGTCCATCCAC
The DNA here is from genome assembly GCF_023375885.2 of Dermacentor andersoni. NCBI lineage: Eukaryota > Metazoa > Arthropoda > Arachnida > Ixodida > Ixodidae > Dermacentor > Dermacentor andersoni. Next base: position 362,519,336 of record NC_092814.1, on the reverse strand, counting down.
GACCGCCGACATCGCAGCCTGCTTCTGTCCCTACACGCAGCGGACGTCGGGTACGCTGCCCAGATTTTTACAAGCCCTGACGGCTCTCCACTCCGCGGGCGGGTGATGTAGCGACACACTCCGCGCAAATTTCTGCGCACCTTCAGTCTTCTTATCATCTGGCCCAGCATAACACAGCTGCACGCTGGACTGCATGGTCGATAAAACATAGCGCCACCGCCACGTCACCCGAGGTATGCGTCACCGACGGTGGCTATAAAAACAGGCTGCCTGGCTGAGAAAGACCGCTTTTCTACCTTCCGCTACTCGGACGAACGTAGCCTTGGTATGCCAGTCCGCTGCTCGTAGCCTTGGTATGCCAAGTCTATTCTGCTCGTCTAGCTGCAACAATAAATTTGTAAGCATGTTTTGTAGGGCGAGGCTCTGTTGGCACATCGCATTTATTAACAAAAACACGGAAACATGGTCAAGACAGAGTTCCTCTGCTAGAAAAACATGCAAGTTGACCAATTAGAACAGAGGAGATGATTACCTGCAGCATAGCTACACAAGTTGCTTCACTCTTTCACAGTTGACCAAGTGCTGCACATGCACATACCTTTTGCAGCAGATAATTGATTTTCTATTGTGCCGTAAAAGGCCCTTGTGAAGTTTAACTGCTGGTTCAGTGGAATGCTGTTAATATTTTCTAATATTGGGTAACAAAGAGTAATTTATAATGAATGCCTCCATGGAATGCTCCTGATCGATGGGAGCTTTTGCACTCCACCCCCCATAAAAAAATATTGGCGCTGTAGTGGCATATGGAACTTGCTATGCTATGCTATGCTCAGCAGATGAGTGCCATAGCCACTGGACCACGGCATTGGGCACAGTATTTTCTACTGACCCTAATGATTAAGTCAGCTAGAATGTAGCTGAAAGACATGAGTTATTGTAGTACACTGCAGAAGCTTATATACCTTGGGTTTATGTAAAGCTTTTGTTTTACGTGCACAAATCAAATTCTGGGGTTTTATATGCCAAAACCATATTTGATAATGAGGCACGACGTAGTGGGGGCTCCAATTTTGAGCACCTAGGGTTTTTTAATGTGCACCCTATGCACGGTACATGAGCGTGCTTGCATTACGCCCCCAACGGGGATGCGGCGGCCGCGAATCGAACCCGCCATTTCGTGCTTCGCAGCGCAACGCCACAACCGCGGCGGGCTTTTCGTGCACGTCATCTGCTAGACAATTTCCTTTTGCGAGGTTGTCCGCTACAATGTGCCACCATGCTCAGCGTTATTTTTTCCCTACGATAGTCGGTAGGCTCAATATATGTATACACACACAGGATGCTTCAGCAACTGCCTGTTCAGTGGTTATTTGCGTTGGCTACACGTTTGTCCTAATAAAAACAAAAGGGGTGTATGCAGACGCGTTACTGTGGATGAAAAGTACAATTGCAATGAACACCTCCGAGGCTGTCTTTCAGGTGATGGAACTTTTGTTTACATTACTCACATTTGGTTTCCTGTTACATGAACAATTCAAAACGGCATGTAGCAGTGTATGCAATGTGAATGAGAACTATTTGGCGTGTATTTCGTGTACATGTATATTTGCTGATTTCACATAAATGAACTTCTATGAACTGCATTCCCACTGCGCATTACCTCATGCAGCGAAGCACTCATTTTTTACGCCACTGAAATGTGGGACCGTTTTTCTTTTGCCTTTTGAGAAAGTTTAAGCAAACACACATATATAAGCTATTCCAAGTGAAGCGCGTACAAAACATGTATGCATGTGTTTTAACTAACCCTTTTGTGCAAGTATGCAATACCTTCATAATGTGCTCATTCAGACTTTTTAAATGTGCACACATTGCGACTTGCGTGGCTTTTTCAGACATTAAGTGTGTGCGCCTATCATTCTGTATAAAAATGTTAACTATGTACATATATATTTGACGGCAATGCCACTGTAATAAAGAATTCTGTGTATTTACAAACTGCTTTGTTGGCGTCTTGCGAGCGAACGGCCGAATGGCCCACGCCGCACAACGAATGTCCGTCTCTGTTTCTCGGCAAACTGAGAGAAAATACACTTTGAAGTTCTATAACAAACAGGTAAGACAAACACTGACAAACCAAGGTACGACGTTGTAACCAAGCTGCCACCTGCTACAAGTGGCTAGAGCGGGCTGGCTTCGCTGCCGCATGCAAGCAGCCATATTGGATTGTTTATGGTTTGACCGAGTTTGACTCTCAAACAGACGCTGCGCAGCCATGCAGCAGCAGTCTTCTGCGCTATCAAACATAAAACATATTAACCCGTGCAACAACTATACATTGCAATGAAAGCTTTCTATTTCAAACAAGAGTCGAAATTCTATCAATTTCGCAGTACACCTTGTTCTTTATGCAATCGTTATATCTATTTTCTAATGTTCGTGCAACTACCGTTAGAAACCAGACGACGCTATCGTCTCCTCTAAACTTCGGTCCTATTGGCTGTATGGGAATGTCGCTGACTTGCCCACTCCCCCATTCTAGTACACTCTAGTCATATCTGCTCTGCGTTGTGTAGCTCTCAAGAAGCACGCCAGGAAGAGTATCGACGATGCGGTCTCATTGTAACGGACGTGTTACGTTTTGTTTCATCTCTTTAACCACGTTTTAACGCTCTCCGATTTGGTGGCTTGCGCTTACCAAGCGTGTTGTGTGTCCGAGTCGCTCGTGACGTGTGGTACAGTTACCAAAAAGGCTCCTAAAGGTGCGCGAGCTGCTGAAAAGAAGCATTGCTGCCGTGGAGCAGCGACATGTTTGGTGCGCTGCGTGGCCGCTGCAAGGACCCAAGTAACCACGGATATCCGTTGGACGTCCATTATAAGTCCCAACGTCCATCCATCCGGATATCCAACACGGACGTCCATGGGACGCACAGGAGAAGTCCATATCCTGTTTGGATGTCCGAAGGATACCCCAACGGGATGTCCATGGGACATCCAGTTTTCAACCTCCGCTGGCTGTCCGTAAATAGGCATTTCCAGGATATATATACTAGTTAACATAATTATGTAAACTAACATAAAAATATTGCCGGAAATTTGTCTGTTCATATTATGTTTGCTTGTTTTGATTCTCTGTCGGACACAGTCCATTCTTCGCGAAAGCAAAATAAATATCTTTCCAACTTAATATATATTCTGCCCACTTTAACATCGTAGTATTAAAATACGTTTTTTTTTCTATCAGTGGGTCACATGAATAATTGAAGTTTGCTTTAAAGAAATGCTTGTGGATGACTAGCAGAATAAATAAGCGCCCATTTGAAGCCACTTATTTGACCTAGAGCCAAGCACTAAAGTTAGCTCATTATGAAAAGGTCCTGCCCTCCGAACATGTAACTGGGACTTATGCTGCTATGTCGGTTCAGGTTTATCATTCAAACAGGAAGTAAAACACGTTGTTCGGCTAGTTTATGCATTGGATTAAGAAAAAACCAGCAAAAAAAAAAAAAAAAAAAGACGCACGTAGGAAACGTACACAAGACGGGAATGAGGCTGGTTCCTGTCTGTCCAGCCTCTTTCCTGTCTTGTATGTTTCCTGTGTGCGTATTCTTTCGCTGGGTTTTTTTAAATCAGGAAGTAGTTTACTGTGTTCAAATTTGCGTATAATTATTCAATTGCATGCTACAAGTGCAGAATTCTTATTCTGTTTCTTTTTGAATCCTTAATCACTATGTGAAGCCAAACAGGTCTAGTAAAGCTTTAGTAAAAGTCTAGAAAAACATTCCACAATTGCACAAGACTTTATTTTACACTTCTGTAGAGCTAATTTAGCACCATCCTGGCTCTTCATGGAAGAATCGCCTGGTTTCTGTGCAGCATCTGAAATAAACAGACAAGTAATAAACTCCATTTCAAGCGTTAGCTTCAAGCTCTGCCAAATGTTTACTCAAAGAAAACAATTTCACATACACTTTTAGTCTTTCTTCGCAGTGGCTGCACACCTTTCTTTTGCACTGCGCAGCCACTCCTTTATGTGGTAGAGGACGTCGTCTATTGTGCAGTCTTTGTGGTGGCGTGTCCACCGAGCAGCCGCTAAAGGAATTGGGCGCGCCTTAAGTTTCAAGAAACAGTCACTTTCTACCAGATGTAATTATGTATACTTACAGAACAGACCTTTGACGAGCTTCAGGTTCCTAAATCGAACCTTGCCTTTGCGGCCATCCATACTAAATTCAGACGCAGCCTGATCACTCATTATATACGCCATCATTGACTTAATAGTTGTATGGAGGGTTCTTGTTCCATAACCCATAAGGTTCAGAACCTGGAAGAAATTTAGGACATGATTGTAACTCTCAGCTAGCATGCAAGTTCATAGCATACTTCTGAGATGTAGGTGTGTCAGTGAAATGGGTTTACACAGATGCAAATAACAGGGCCACTGGGCCACTGAACACATGTATCTATGAATGCAAACAAGACGAAAATTGTATGCACTGAAACAAGTGGAGCAAAAGTTTGTCATTCACTGGCACACTTTTTTGAAGCAGGTTGTACCTATGCAAATATTCAGCAAAACCGAGGCGCTAGCATCTGAAACGAAACGTCTTACTGAACCATACCAGAGCTTCACTTCTTCCTTCCGTCAGTTCTTCACTGAAATCGAGGACTTCTCGCACACTGTCCAGTGGGCAGCGCAGCACTGGCTCAGGAGTCTTCAACGTTTCTGAATCTGGAGGACTATTTCTCTGAAGGTCTACTGTCAGCATCTGTATAATTTCAGCCTGGTTGTGCCATACGATGTTTAACCTGGTCACAACCCGCCGCTGAAACTCTGTAAGAGGGAAAACAGAGCATTAAACAGGTAAAGTAAGCCAGAGTACTGCTGTTCGAAAATTTACCAGCACAGCTCAAGGTTGTCCCCGAGGTTTTTCGACAACTTGGAAAGTGCGACACAGGAATTAATGAGCAAGCACCCCAAAAGTGTGTTGGAACTGTGAGAAATAGGCAAAGTGAGTACTACAATTGGCACTGGCTGGCATCCAAATGCTGCTGACTCTTATCTCCTGCGATAATAGCTGCTGTGTTTGTTATGCAACTCGGTTCTGAACGTGTGCAAGCAAGACAGAACAAAATGCCATGAAAATGGGAAAACCTTTTTACCTTGGGATTGCTGCTCCGTCTCAGCCACACAATCCCTAATTAGGCTGACTTCGTCCTCATTCCCATTTTCCAAAGGAAGAGCAGCTGTCTCCCGACTAGAAGCTGTAGAAACAGAGGGTCAGTGCAATCAAACGACACCTAGCTGGCAATGAGCTGATATGCTACCTGGCAGTGACGTCGTCTCTGAGTTTCGTTGGAGAGGCTCCATTCTGCGCTTTTTGGGGACTCTGCAAGCTGAAGAAAACCAATGAAAGCTCACATTGAAAGCAACTACCAAATGGTCTGCAAACAAAAAATATGACAATTTTATAAGCTTAGGGCCACCATCTAAAATTTCCTAAGTTGCTCATGTTACTGGATCCTTATCTAGTGCACCACCTGGCAATCACTTTTCCACACACTGGTGCCAGTGAAAGTAGCAACTTGACCAAGGCAAAATACGAAAATAAAAGTCTTAAGTGTCTTGTGCTGCATGGAAAGCTGCAAGGGGGCGCGCGAAAGGTCATCATTGGAATCCGATTCCCAGCTCTAGCGCAAAGGCTTAATTCTCTTCCGCTTTCCACCACCATCAGACTCCGATAAATCTGACCTGAACCGGGCCTCTTCCAACTTTGCACGGCCATCTTCATATGTACCTGAGGTATAGTGCATTGCCAATAGTTAATAGGCCGAAACTATGCACACGATTACATGTACCATCAAACATAAATTAATTGAAACGCGGACAGTAAAGTGATGACAACGACTGCTACGTGTAATCGATTTGGAGTAGGCTGTTTCTAAACATGCATGGAGCAGTTCAAAGTAAAAAATTTAGAGTAAATTAACCCACTGGCATGCATATATGCAGGTAAATTTGCAAACCAAACAAAGCACTGCAACATAACTTCGGAACTGGCGTTTGAATTTATATTGACAGTACACATAATAGCTGTCAATCACATAATACACATAATAGCGAATACTCACGGAATACACCTTTCACGAGCGCGTAAGAAAGAAGAGGTGCAAGAAGAAAGAAGCGCGAAAGAAGGAAGAGACGCGCCTCTGCTACTAGGCGACAACTGCCTGGGCGGAGCATGCGCAGAGCAACGGGCTTTTAGGGAACATACGCAGAAAGAAGCCCGAAAGAAATAAGAGCCGCGTCCCCGTTGCTAGGCGACACCGGCTCTACGGAGCATGCGCAGCGCTATTTAGGTAAATGCGCTCAATATTGTATGCCTGTTAAAGTATTAAAGGTTATTGTAACCTCTAGTTTAAGCGCACGCCTACTTACCTTTAATAGAAGGAACTTTGTAAAGGTTGATGTTTAACTTACAAATTAAATGTGCAAAAATTTGTTAGAATATACCCCTTTAATAAACCTTACCGTGCGAACAGCGCATAGACGTAGTAGTTCAACATCGTCCGCAGTAAACTGCCGTCCACGATCACTGATCACAACGCGTGGAGCACCGTGACGGAGAATCACGGAGTACAGCAGGAAAGATGAACCGTCAGCTGCTGCAGCCGAAGCAAGTGCCGCCGTCTCAGTATATCGGACTCGCCGTGGTTGCTCAGTGGCTATGGTGTTGGGCTGCTGAGCACGAGGTCGCGGGATCGAATCCCGGCCACGGCGGCCGCATGTCGATGGGGGCGAAATGCGGAAACACCCGTGTGCTTAGATTTAGGTGCACGTTAAAGAGCCCCAGGTGGTCGAAATTTCCGGAGTCCTCCACTACGGCGTGCCTCATAATCAGAAAGGGGTTTCGGCACGTAAAACCCCATAATTTATTTTTTAAAAGGTGTGATTAATTAAGTCTTGAATCTAGACGTGCGAGTTGAAGTATATTTGGGAAGGCTTAACTGTGGTCGCCAGAATGGCAAAAGTGGTGCTTTAAGATAGATATCAATTCATTCTGGATGCGTTCAGTGAGGCCAGAATTAGATTTGCTCGTTGCACCCCCTCCAACAGAGGCATACTCTAGTAGTTGGAGGCACACAGCAGAATTTAAGAAACACAACAGGTGAGTGGAAGTCATGCAATATACGGCATGCAATTCCAAGAGCGTGAATGGCATGTTGTGTAATTCTCTATGTGAATAGAAGCTTAGCATTTTGTCGAAGTACACACCAGGATCTTTGATTTCATCGACCATAAGGATTGGAGCATCACGTAGGGTGTACCAAATTTCACATGGTGCGTTTTCTGCATATAACTTAATGCATAGTACTGGAAGCATTTAAGAGTACTTCATGTTTCTGCACCAGTTTGAGTGTGAAAAAGTGTCTTTTTGGAAGTCGATGCAGTGGTGAACACTGTTGACAGTGGCAAATAGTTTTAAGTTGTCGGCACACAAAGTCATGCTGTTCATTTATTAAAAGGCTCTTAGCACTAACAGAAAGCAAAGAATCCAATATCGATTCAAACACTTTTGACGCACTGCAGAGGATAGATATAGGTCGGCAGTTAGTAACTGCACATCTAGCACCTGATTTGTGCATGGGCAATGTTCATGCTACCTTCCGAGTGCTAGAAAAGGTACTAGACTTTAGGGAACTATTGAAGATGCTTGTGAGAACAGGGAACAAGTATGCGTCCATGCGTCTTAACCCTTTGAAACGCCACTTCATCCCGTTGATTGAAAAGTTGCTTTCACCACATCTCTTGCATCTTCAGAATCGTAGAAAGTGTACAGCTGCAGAAAATATCAAGAATTTTCAATTGTTTAGCTACTTTTGTCAAGTTTACAAAATTTCGACTCCATGCGAAAACTCACTACAGGAGCACAAAATATGAGAAAATGTACTATTTCGTGTTTTTAAAAGCTTCAAAAGTACTTATCCAGCCACTTGAAAATTATGCCTGGTACATGACATTGTAAAACACAATGAAAGAAGCGAACCCGCTACATACAATGTAGTGACACAGAGTAAAAACACCCAGCCGTCTACCTTCCCGCTCATTTTGCTAAAACATTCTGCCCGTTATTCAAAATTGCAGCACAGTTCCAATAATAAGAGTTTTAAGATGTATGAAACACATTTTAAATACCATTACTTTCATCAGTGCTTTTGCTATTGATGCACTCCTGCTGTGCACAATTGTGTAGACAGCGTCTCAAAGGGTTAAGCTCTGCGGAAGAAATACCATCAACACCACAAGAAAGGGAAGGTTCAAGGCACTTCATACACTTGAAAACAAGGTTTTCATTGACTGATAGCGTACACACTGTGCCAGACTGAGAAGGAAGGTTACTTGAAGCATATTTCACACCATATAGCAAACAGAAATGTTCTGCAAAGGCATCAGCAGTGTTCCGAGACAACACCACTATTTTCATGAAGAAGACGTACATCTTTGGCACTCTTTTTAGAAGAGTGAGAGCGCACAAAGCTCCAGGAATATTTTGAATTATGTGTCACGCTGGCTTCAACACAATCAGTGTGGTCGTAGTGATGATTCTAATAATAATAATAGTAATAATAATAATCTGAGTGGTAACTTGGCACTCTAGTAAAAAAAAGGCTGATGCCTGTATGTTAGAGCGTCTGATAACCAGCCATCTAGAGCAGGAATTTGCAGGATGCAGACGACACCTCCTTCCCCTCCACATGCACACATGCACGCACACACACTTGCTCAATAACACAGCACGGCACACACGCACACATTCGACGGGCGCACAACACACAGGAGTGCCAATTCAGTCTGGTTCCAAGGAAGGAGAATCCAAATGGCCATGGGGGGTGGAGAGAAAGCTCTGTATGCCAGATATAATCATGAGTAGTGTCGGGCCATAGACAAGAACGGCACCGAGAGCGGCGCTGCTGCGCCGGCGTTGAGAGCGCCGCATGCGAAGCAAAATTCTATTAGCGGGTGGTACCCCTCTCCCACCTCTCGTTCGTGCCGCGTTGATTGCCTCCTGCACTGCGCGTGTTTTGGCACGTGTCGCGCCGCGCGCGGTGTGTGCCTACGTGTGTGCGCGTGGAGATTTCGTTCGAAGGGCGGTGTACAGTCTGTTTGACATTTAGGCGAAAACTCGCAGCGCATTGCATCGCGATGCGGCGAGCGCTTGAGTCAGGCGGCGGCAGCAGCTGGCGCAGGTGCTCGAGGGGCGGGATCTTGAACGGCGTCGTCTGCTACGGCGGCGCGCGCTGGCCGCATTGTCGGGAAACGTTCTAGTATCAGTTGCAGGGCGCCGATCTTGTATACAAGCAGAGTCAATGTGGTTAAGATGGCTGACCAGCAACAACACGCTCCAGCCAGCGTCTCGCCATCCCCCTCTCCCTTTCTCTTTTATCCTTCCGTAACAGCACTCCCGGGTGCTGAAGCGCCGTCTCGGCGCATGTTAGGCGAAGAACTGCGAGCGAAGTATGGCTTCAGCCGCGAAAAGTGCACGGTGTCAAGACTGGGCGGACTTGAGGATGGGTCAAAGTGTAACGGGGAGATCTCGTAATAGACGTTGTTCACTTGACCTAGGACTTCATAAGGTCCTCTGTAGCGAGAGAGAAGCTTCTGGGAGAGCTCCGAAGTCTGGATAATCAGCACTTACCTATCGCCGATGTTGTTTACGTTACGCGTAGGCCTAGCGCGTCCATCGAGTTCGTAACTGGCGAGTGAACGAACCCAGCTGAGAAACTCTGTCGAAGGAAATGAATTTTCAGGTCCGTTTGGTGCTGCAGTGATTTAAAATATGGCATTCCTGACTTCGTGTGATGTGTGATATGGTGAATGAACCGTGTGGAACTTGGGGTGGTCAACCGCGGCGTGTTTCGTGTGGTGTCGGGTGGCTGCAGTTTAACTGGCAAAATCTGCGCTGTTTCCACTGGCAAATATAACTTCCGAAAGCGAAAGACACTAGCAGCCGAACTATAGGAAGTACTTACATAATCAGCCGTGCCGCCCGTTTCAGCTGACACTGCGCTCTTCTTTTCGGCATGTGAATCCAGTTCAGTACAAGTGCATCCGTCTTTTGGGCTAGTTGGGGATAAATCGCTTGTGTAGCAATCAAGAACACTGACGCACTGAAGCATACGTGACAATGCAGTCATGTTTGAGTGAGTGTGTCCTTATACTTGAGCACTGCAAAAAGAAATTATCTGTTTGCAACGTGTGCCCCGTGTGCAGTGCATAACAGGATATGCATCATGCAAGACCTATGCGTGTAGCAGCGTATACCATGATTGCTTCGATGCCTGCTTCAGAAGCAGAAAGTACTGAGTCAATGAAACTGTAATTGATTTTTTGTCTCACTTTTTGTTTATGGAAACTGTAGATGGTGTGAGTGCATTGTGGGGAAGGTGAAAAGGTGTCATCAGTGTTTTGTGCAGTCAGTATTCTTAAACTGCTGGGATCCCTTCAGCTTTTACTAAAGTTTTTCTTGCTGCGTTACTATAAATTGTAGTCAGGACAAAGATCTACTCAAAACCAAGTTACTAATGCGTCTGCGGAGAATGTGTTAGATTAACAAGATTTCCACAACAAAAATATGCCGATGCACAGCATATGTGCTTGCAATAAATACATTCCGTAAAGGTGAACGACTGGGCCTTGTTAAGTATGGCCAGCTGCCGTGCAGGATTGCCAGCCACTTACGACAATGACGGCAACCTCCCGGCGCTGTTAAGAATGGCCAGCTGCAGTGCAAGAATGCCACCCGATTACGACTATGACGGCCAACATACCGGGAGCTTCGCCGCCTCCTTCTAGCCACAGCGTGACTAAATCGACTTTGTGACGGAATGAGCTCGGCGGGCCAACTATTGTTCTCAAACTCCCCAACGCGCTACTCGGAACGGCTCCGAGTGCTACGGGGCCCCTCTGATGTCGGCTCCGGACATTCGAACGTGTGTGCCATTGTGTGCGTAGGCCGTCCTGCAGGAGGCGGTTAGTTTGCGCCGACGAAAAGAACGTTCGCCGCCTTGTGTCGCCGCAGGATCGAGTGTTTAAAAACTGGTGTTGTGCGGGTGCTCGACACACTTCTCTTAAGCAGTCATGTTGGACTGCCACTCTCGCTCAAGCAGTCATGTTAGACTGATGTACTTTCTCAAAGAGTCATGTTAGACTGATATAAATATTGTAAATAAACCCATATTCCTCGTTCTCGATGAGAAGCAGTCCTTCCCTTCATCAACGTCCTCAGCGTGGATAAGTTGGACGACGGCATGGGCCAGCTACCTTCTAATTCATGCCGGACTCGTATCTTGACAACGGATCACGAGCGATGGGATTGACCCCCCAATCCTGACGGCCTACAAAAACAAACTTTGTAGTAGCACTGCAAAACGTGCTGCCATGCGTATCAGCCACAACAAAACTGCTGCACGTCCAACCTACTTCCTTGGAGGCACCCATTCTGGGCGTAACCTTTAGCTCCTCTCTCAACTTTTCCGCATATGTCGCCAGCACTGTATCTAAGCATCGGCCCATTCTTGGGTTTGTGTCCCGTGTCTCCCTTCCCTGGTGACGTAAGGTTTTCCGAGCACTCTACGCTTCTATCATTCTGTCACGACTTGAATACTGCTCATCAGTATAGTTCCCGTACCAAACTCGCGACGCTAACAAAGTTAAGCTTGTTCAGCGCCGAACAGCACGCACCCTCTACTCCCGTCTTTTCGGTTGTCGCAAGCTCATGCCAGCCTACGAGGATTGCCTCAAACCTCTCAAGTAGCACACCCTGCAATACCAGCGCAACATTGGACTAGTCTATAGTGCAGGGTGCTTGACGGCTCTCTGAACAGCACTAATCTTTCTTCAGTTCGTCTGAACAAGTGGTCAGCAAAGCCTGAGCCCTCATCGCGCCTCTATGGCCCGACACCACAACTCCATGATTATATCTGGCATACAGAGCTTTCTCTTCACCCCCCTTGGCCATTTGGATTCTCCTTCCTTGGAACCAGACTGAATTGGCACTCCTGTGTGTTGTGCGCCCGTCGAATGTGTGCGTGTGTGCCGTGCTGTGTTATTGAGCAAGTGTGTGTGTGTGTGTGCGTGTGTGCATGTGGAGGGGAAGGAGGTGTCTTGCGCATCCTGCAAATTCCTGCTCTAGATCGCTGGTTGTCAGACGCTCTAACATACAGGCATCAGCCTTTTTTTTAGTCGAGTGCCAAGTTACCACTAAGATTATTATTATTATTACTATTATTAGAATCATCACCACGACCACATTGATTGTGTTGAAGCCAGCGTGACACATAATTCAAAATATTTCTGGAGCTTTGCGCGCTCTCACTCTTCTAAAAAGAGTGCCATAGATGTACGTCTTCTTCATGAAAATAGTGGTGTTGTCTCGAACACTGCTGATGCCTTTGCAGAACATTTCTGTTTGCTATATGGTGTGAAATATGCTTCAAGTAAACTTCCTTCTCAGTCTGGCACAGTGTGTACCCTATCAGTCAATGAAAACATTGTTTTCAAGTGTATGAAGTGCCTTGAACCTTCTCTTTCTTGTGGTGTTGATGGTATTTCTTCCGCAGAGCTTAACCCTTTGAGACGCTGTCTACACAATTGTGCACAGCAGGAGAGGGCATCAATAGCAAAAGTACTGATGAAATTAATGGTATTTAAAATGTGTTTCATACACCTTGAAACACTTATTATTGGAACTGTGCTGCAATTTTGAATAACGTGGAGAATGCTTTAACAAAATGAGCGGGAAGGTAGACGGCTGGGTGTTTTTACTCAGTGTCAGTACATTGTATGTAGCGGGTTCGCTTCATTCATTGTTTTTTTACAATGTCATGTACCAGGCATAATTTTCAAGTGGCTGCATGGATAAGTGCGTTTCAAGCTTTTGAAAACACGAAGAACTACATGTTTTCATATTTTTTGTTCCTGTAGTGAGTTTTCGCAAGGAGTCGAAATTTTGTAAACTTGACAAAACTAGCTAAACAATTGAAAATTCTTAATATTTTCTGCAGCTGTACACTTTCTACGATTCTGAAGATGCAAGAGGTGTGGTGAAAGCAACTTTTCAATCAACGGGATGAAGTGGCGTTTGAAAAGGTCAAGACGCATGGAAGCATACTTGTTCCTCATTCTCACAAGCATCTTCAATAGTTCCCTAAAGTCTAGTACCTTTTCTAGCACTCGGAAGGTAGCATGAACATTGCCCATGCACAAATCAGGTGCTGGATGTGCAGTTACTAACTTCCGACCTATATCTATCCTCTTCAGTGCGTCAGGTGTTTGAATCGATATGGGATTCCTCGCTTTCTGTTAGTGCTAAGAGCATTTTAATAAGTGAACAGCATTACTTTATGTGCCGACAACTTAAATCTATTTCAGACTGTCAACAGTGTTCACCACTGCATCGACTTCCAAAAAGACATTTTTTCACTCTCAAACTGGTGCAGAAACAATAAGTACTCTTAAATGCTTCCAGCACTATGGCATTAAGTTATATGCACAAAACGCACCATGTCAAATTTTGATACACCCTACGTGATGCTCCACTCCTTAATGTCGATGAAATGAAAGATCTTGGTGTGTACTTCGACAAAATGCTAAGCTTCTCTTCACACAGATAATTACACAACGTGCCCTTCACGCTCTTGGAATTGCATGCCGTATATTGCATGACTTCCACTCATCTGTTGTGTTTATTAAATTCTGCTGTGTGCCTCCAACTACTAGAGTATGCCTCTGTAGGAGGGGGTGCAACCAGCAATTGTAATTCTGACCTCATTGAACGCATCCAGAATAAACTGATATCCATCTTAAAGCACCACTTTTGCCATTCTGGCGACTACAGTTAAGCCTTCCCAAATATACTTCAACTCGCACGTCTAGATTCAAGACTTAATTAATCACACCTTTTAAAAAATAAATTATGGGATTTTACGTGCCAAAACCACTTTCTGATTATGAGGCACGCCGTAGTGGAGGACTCCGGAAGTTTCGACCGCCGGGGGTTCGAAATGCGGCCACCGTGGCCGGGATTCGATCCCGCGACCTCGTGCTCAGCAGCCCAACACCAAATCACACCTTTTGTTCCTGTATAAGGTGGTCCATGACATTATATATTCCCTAAAGCTTCTTGATCATATGCGTTTGTTCGTGCCGCAACAGTATACCAAGTAGCCTTCCACATTCCTTGCCTGGCCTTGTTGCAAGATCGTGCTATATAAGACTCGACTCCAAAAGATACTTCAGAGTTCGTTTCCTCTGTTTTGTGTATCGGTAGATAATCACGTAGGATTAACTCCCTTTTACTTTTCCTCGTTTCCTTTTTTTCCCTATTTGTTTATGTTCCATTTTTTTGTCTACTACATTCATGTTTTCTGTACACTTTGTCTCACATAGTGCTCGTTAAGTGCACCAGTACAAAGGCTCTCTAGCTGTTCCTGGCACAATAAACATTTCAATGATTGATTATTATTGTAGTATAAAATCGTGCTTTTTAAGCATGTATTAGTATAATATTGAAGTGCAGTAGCTTTTGTGCAATTAAAAAAAGGGCATGAATTAAGAAAGTGCAATAATAATATGCTATGTGCCTGATCATATGCATAGTGCTATTAATTTCTTCTGAGCTTTAATAACGGCTGGCTACTGTATCCAGTGTTGTGCAATAACATAATATGCCACAGCAATTATTGCGTGCCTCGCAGAAGAAATTCAATATATCTTTCTCAGTCAAAACATCATAGGAGGCTGAAAACAAACTGCAATTCTTTTTATGGTGACGAAGTGTATAAATTGTGAAAATAACCTGTTTATATATTTCTTATACTATGGAAATGAGCTGCTCCCATACGTTCGAATAAGCGCTTCAATAGTACGACTTGGCAAAGGGCAACGAAAGACCCCTATTAAAACCCTCCAATTCTCAAGCTTGTATTATCTGACGGTATGTTATTTCATTAATGTAAAGAAAGACCAACCTGACATGTGGAAACCAGTTACAATAGAACATGGCCCCTACACTGTGAAAATGTTTTGCAGCAATACACTCAATGTGAAGGCCTCCAGATGCGGTTTTGATGCATCAAAACAACCAAGAATAATAGAGGTGCTCCACGGGCTAGATTTGACAGAATAAAGAATAGGGGGGGGGGGGGGTGAGACAAGGTGCGATTTACATATATTTCAGCTATTCTAGATTTTTTTTTTTTTGTGAGTGCTGCAGGTGTTTCAACTCTTTTTTGTTGATTTTCTCAAAACCCACTTTTTCACATTTCTTTCATGCACCAAGAGACATAATTATATTGACACGGATGCTTTATCTGTATCCGGTGACCGTATTTCGCCGGCTAAGAAATGTTAAACGTTATCGCTCGGTGCAGGATGCGCCTGAACGTATCGGGAGTTTCGCGAATGTTATCGATGGTTCTGTCTGTTGTCGATGAACCTTGTTAATCTGATTGCATACGCGACACGAATTGCGTAGTAGTACCCGCCGTGGTTGCTCAGTGGCTATGGTGTTTGGCTGCTGAGCACGAGGTCACGGGATCGAATCCCGGCCCCTGCGGCCGCATTTCGATGGGGGCGAAATGCGAAAACACCTGTGTGCTTAGATTTAGGTGCACGTTAAAGAACCCCAGGTGGTCGAAAGTTCCGGAGTCCCCCAACAAGGCGTGCCCCATAATCAAAAAGTGGTTTTGGCACGTTAAACCCCACAATTTAATTGTGTAGTAGTTAATGGAACGCGCGCTGGCACCAGCGAATACGCCGTAACTTTCGACGACTGATGTATGCAAATCGACGCGCTTGACCCGCAGATGAGAAGTTCGACGATTGCCGTCATTGCTCGCCGCTATCGTTGCGTCTGCGCTATTTTTTACCGTCACTACTACGAGACAATATTTCCAACACAGATTTTTATCAGTGATACTGTGCACGCCTAATTCATACATAATTGGCTGTGCAATGAGCTACCAAAAATGAAATGGTACAACAGTTTCTGATATGATATGGCATCGCCGTGCAGGTGTTTGCAAAGCGATCTTGCAGACAGACGACGCGCGAGCGCTGGTGTCGATATTTTGTGCACTATTGTTACTTCAAAAATAAAAACAAGCTGTTGCGGCAGGCGTATATTCATTATTCAGACGTGTTTTTATATCTAAAAGCGCATACAGATCACTAACTTATTGTTTCAAGCTTAGTTTACAGGAGGCTGTTTTAGGCCGGACTTTGACAGATGAAGACGAAATAGTCCAGCAACAGTGCGCCGCAAACGAGGAGCGAGCTTCAGCGCGCGTCAGAGCTTCTGTTCAGTGGTTGCGTGCCCTCTTCCTCCCACCAACGCGAAGCGAAGCGTTCGCTTGTCGGCGCGCGCCGAAGCTTGCCGACGCTTGCCAGTGGTTGGGGCAGAAGGTGGCGTGCGTAAAAAGATCCGGGTAAGTGCGCTGCGCATCATCGGGTGGTGGTTACGTCCGCAAGAACAGCGAACTTTTTAAATGTCTCTCAGCAAGCCACCCCCACTTTTTGTTATCGGGTATGTTTATAGTCTCTTTTGCGGGCTGATATTGGAGATTCTGCAATCAAAATCTGTTGCATTGGGTACGTGCAATGAGTTAATGTCGCGCTGATCCAGAAAGAAGTGCCGCGTATGAATGCGGTCAGTTCCCATGTGTATGTGCAGTTCAAGAATGGGTACCCATCGTAGAGATATGTACTAAAAAAATTGACCCGGCCGCCATCCCGACCCTGCGATAGGGGATGTCCAGTGAAGCTGTTGAAAATCACCGCTACAACTGCTGAGGGGGGTATGCGATGTTTTATTGCTTTAGAGTAATCGTAGTAATTATAATTTAGAGTAATGGGAGTAGTGGTAATTTTGGCAGCACGCCGCCGCTGGTCGCATTGCCGTTTCTTTTCGCTTTGCCACTCCTCGTATTCACGCTTGCTCCCTGGGAGTGATGACGATGCGTATACTCAGCGGTGCTGCAATAACCATGAAATCAGTTGCTAGGCTGGTTATTTTACATATCACAGGCTAGTGACGTCACTCCTTACGTCGTAAGCTCCTATCGGCGGCAGCTTGTGCAAGAGTAAACTTTACCGGGAAATATATACAGGGAGCGCTAAGTGCTTCGCATTGTTAGCAGGAGCGCTTCATGATCAGTGATGTGGATTAAACGCTGTTTTGTGCTTATTCTTTATTGAAACAAACGCTGTGTGGTATGTTGTATGCGTGAAAGCAAAGAGCGTATGCACTTTTCGCTTCAATCGCTGAAGGTTTTTTTCTTTTTTTCGTGAGGACGCAGCGCGAAAAATCCCGACCAACTACACTCGCGGACAACTTTTCTGTGGCTATGAAGGAAAAGCTATGGATGCTAAGCGCGCACAAGTCAGAGCGCTTCTGAAAAGAGTCCCGCGTTTTAGCCCACATCAGTTTGACCAGGGAAGATAAAACATAAACACTTTATTAGCAACAGTTAAATAAGACAGAACACAGCAATGAGTGCAAAGGTTTATTCATTTTGCGGCTTTGCGCTTCAGCGTCTGGGGCAACGCGAAACCATTGCGCGTGGAACCTGCGTCGGTTCAGCGTCTCTTCCGAGCAACCGAAAGCACTGTCAAGCGCTGCCGGACTACTTGGCGCGGTAACACATGTGCAGCAGCCACGCGGCCGCAGCGATTCCCTTCATAGCCACTGAAAGTTGTCCGCTAGCATAGAGGCTAACAGCTTCGCTGTAAAGAAAACTCCACATTTTCACGCTCCTTCTGCTTCCCTCACGCGAGGATTGATGACATAGAGTGCCCTGCGCTTATAACCCCGCCCCATTCTTTCCCCCCCCAACTGACTGCGGGTGAAATTGTATTAGATTGACATCACCTAGAAGTTCAATCGCTTTCCTATTTTTAATATCTGCACAGTTTCCGGGGGACGTTTAGAACTGGCCACAGAGCATAGCCATGCCACATGCCCTATACATACGGCACAGCCACTGTGCTTGTGAACGATCGAAAAAAAATTTACTTACGGGAGTTCTGAGCGATCGTCTGTGCGCAACCATGCCGTCTCTTTTCAGCCGATCTGAAGCGCAGGCGCAATTTGCGTAAGTGCAAGCTTACGGTTGCTTAATATTGTCACGAGAGTGTCGACACAACACCGTGTTATCTCCTTATAAAGACCGAAAAACGGCAACATAGTCAACTGTATGCCCCAGGCCACAGAGCGCTGCACAGTGTGAGCGTCCGATGTGAGGCTGTATATTTCGACGGCTAGTTGGGGGTTGTTATCTACCATCGTTGTCGCTGATAATTTAGCTCACCCTGCCCGCCACGTTGGTCACCAACTTCGTGGCTAAAAGCGACTGCGCTACGCTACCGCTCGTTTTATTCGCCGAGGCCACCGAACATTTTGCGTCGCCAAAAAAAGACGAGAGACACGAGAAGGCGAACCGAGATAACGTTGCACTGAAATAGATATTTTTTAGCAAGTGCCTCCACCGCAGCCGTGGCCTATTGCGTAGGGCGTCCGCCACGGCTGCGGGAGGTGGTTGGTTCGAAACCCACCGCCGGAAGCCCACCGGTTATAAGCAGCATACAGGCGGCCCCCTACCCGGCGCCCGGTGGTGTACGGGGTTTCTGAACGCCTGGGGGAGGTGATCCGTACCGCCGCTTCGTCCTACGTGGCCTCCCGGTTTCGAACGCTAAGCCGGTTAAGTGGTGTCTCAGTGAGCGCAATTACACGCGTAACTGTCCCGGTGTCTAACGTGCCTTGCGCACTAAGTTAAACCCCAGGTTAAAATGAACATTACAGCCATGGCGGGTGGTCGGAGCCTCTTTTTTTTCTCCCTCTAATGCGGACATCTTTTGGAGGACGAGTTTGTAAAGTCGATCTCAGATAGAGCCAGGAATACATCTAGTCATCCATGGAATCACCTTTTAAACTTCTAAGGAAAAAAAAAAATAAATTATGGGGTTTTATGTGCCAAAACCTCTATCTGATTATGAGGCGCGCCGTAGTGGAGGACTCCGGAAATTTCGAACACCTGGGGTTCGTTAACGTGCACCTAATCTAAGCACACGAGTGTTTTCGCATTTCGCCCCCATCGAAATGCGGCCGCCGTGACCGGGATTCGATCCCGCGACCTCGTGCTCAGCAGCCCAACACCATAGCCACTCAGCAACCACGGCGGGCTAAACTCGTAAAACGTCCTATCGATTGTGCTCTTTACTAGAATTGCCGCTGTATCATTATGTATTGAGCGTTCAATAAGAAACTCTGCATTCTCTTATTGGAATATGTCATACCCTGTTTTCGACCTTGCATTCTTTGCTAATTTTCGCATAGGGCGCACGCTTAGAAAACACGATTGCATACATCTCCATGGTGGCGTCGAACGTTTTAAGGTGTGGCTCGCCCTTCGGTGGACACTGTTGCGTTAAGGATACGATCCGCCGATACAAATTTGACGGGTCGAAGCTTTTTGACACTTTTATTTCGAGTGTAAACGTATTTGAAAAAAAAAAATATAATTCATGTGACGCCTCTTTCTGAAGAAAGTTTTCGGTGAATTTGTAAAAAAAACATAAATGCTCGCTTTGGTATCATGTGGAACTGCTGCGTTATTATTTCTTTTGCGCTGGGACTAATTAAAAAATTGTTGAAAATGCATCATACGCTATGACCAATTGATATAGGCCTGTCACAGTTTGTGCATTCAGAGGGTTTCGTGCTGTCTTATTTGGTTTTGCAAAACCAAATAGGACGGCATGAAGTAACAAATTCCATTCATTTGGCACTTAACTGCTATTGCACTATGTGTTCGTATTTCTAAAAATAAAAGAAGCCACCTAGTTCTAACACAATAGGTAGTATGCTTTTGCAAAATTCAGGAGGTGCTCATTACATATCTATGTGTGTATATATATATATATATATATATATATATATAAAGCTCTGAAGCACAACTTTACGGCTATCTTCGGTTTACTTAACTGTCTTTTTCGGTAGGTGGACCAACCTATATATATATATATATCTGTGCGTGTGTGTGTGTGTGTGTATGTGTGTGTGTGTGTGTGTGTGTGTATGTGTAAATAATAATTCCCAAATGAAGCAACGCTCGGTACGCCTCGTGGCATATTTACGGGCATGAGTAGAGATCAGGGACGCATACAATTATTTTTTTTGGCATCCTTGGCTTGTAACGCATTCTGGCTTAATCCAAAGCACCCGCATAAATTTCGTATAAAACACAAAAGAACTGAATCGCAAAAGGTCCAGCGGGAGCCTACAATTGCATTAATTGGAGATTCCGCTTATTAGAGACTTTTAGCGTGTCCGGTATTCGGGCAAGCGCGGGCGGTTTTCCGGTTTAGCGGAGGCGTCAACGAGAGCGGCCAGATTGGTGGCGCCAGCTGGTGGCGCAAAGCACAACCACACAAACACAGAGCTAATTACTATATTCTGCTTAGCTGCTGGCGTAAATTTTCGACAGTGGCGTAATCGTGTTCACAATTACGCCGCTGCCAAAAATTTGCACAAGTGGCGAAGCACCATATGGTGAGTTACTGCAGTTTTAGCTATGCGTTTGTCTGGTTGAGCTCTACAACACCAGGCGGCTTCACCGCTCACGTTTACGCCCCGACCATCCGGTAATCCGGCCAAACCGCTCCCGTTTACCGGAATAGCGTACAAGCTAAAAGTCTCTATTATTAGCCTATTAGCGCGAAGGAAAAGTTTGCCCTCGCGTCTAGTTTATTGGGATAGCGCCGTATGTGCTTTGCGTGGATAGTTTCCACGAAGCCCCGATTATGCTGCAGAAGCAAAACCAGTCTGTGAAGGAACAGTAATAGACAGCAACACGTGTATCGCACAGCGCAACCAGTTCTCTGTTGTGCCTGAGCACCCCCATCGACAACGCAGCGTCGGCGACGCTCACCCAGTTTGGACCACTCAGGCATACAGTGTTGGGTTGAGCCGCTAATGCGCAGAGTTCAGCGAGGCAATGAGGTGATCGTGGCGAGCGATATCAACGCCCCGTGCAACCTGGGGCCGAATCTTATAGCGGTTTGGTTGGGGAAGCGTTCGTTTGGCCTCACCTGATTGGCCAAAATTTTGGTTACGTCACAGGCCGTCAGAGGCAGCGGGGCGGTATCGCAATTTATGAATACGTCATGCATCTGTCAATCATTTACAAAGCGAACCGGTCGTAGGAACCGGCGAAGGGGTAGTCTGCTTTGGGTTCCATTGCTGTGGCTTGGTTGTTGGCTTGCGACCCTGGCCGCGCGCGCCGGTCGCGCGACTCCGGAGACACGTGGGCATCGCGCGCGCGTGCGTTGGTTGCTTCGGAGGCTATTCGTCGTCTGCTTGGCGTTGCTCTTTCGGTGTCGACCACGGCTGGTAGCGCGATATGAAGGGCGAAAAAAGAAGGAAAATTGACATAGTCGGCTAGTATAAGTGTCCCTAAGAACCAGTTCACGGTTTTGTCGCGCTCACTAGTTAAGAATTGCTGGCAGTGCGTTCCAGTTGCGTGCATCGTGCGAGTTCCTGGTAGCAGACGACATAGCGCGGCACTCTGCCAACTCATTTACTCTTGCGATACCGCCTGTCGGCTGAGAATGAAAAAGAATGACATTAATAAATTGCTTCTGCATTGCGTAAACGCACGGCAACACACGCTTATACTTCAGAACTTGGCGTATAATATTTAATTTATATTTCACATTTATTTAGCAAGCAGAAATATGCTGCAAGTTCAGAAGTGGCACCCTCTCATCTATTGGTCGCGTCCTCCCCTTCTTCTACCACCGTCTTGGGAGTGGCACATCTAGTGACTCCAACGTTGCACAATACGAGGCAACCACCTGTCCAACTGTCAGTTTGCCGTCGACAACCCCCAGCAGTTCTTGACAATGACCTTGTCATCGATTAGCGGCCCCTTCGTGACGGTTTGTCTGTCAGCATCGGGAGACTGGCCTTCGCGGTAGTCGGAGTGCGGCGTTGTTGTCTTGAAGTGAGACGTCATTGTTTACGCGTTACCGTCGCTGCCAGGTTCAGTCATAGTCCGGGCCGGCATTCGCGTCGCCTGTCAGTTCTGGGCGTTCGAAAAGCCAAAGATATGGAACCCGACTGCTTGTCCGTAAGGCTCCGGTGACGCCGATTTATTCGCCTTGAGTGAACGATGAAGCGCGAACAGCACCCGAGACAGCTGCAGGTCTGCCGGTGATGCATCTTTTCCTCCGAGAGATCACCACGCACAACAGTAGCTAGCTAAACGATGTAAGGAGATTAGTTTTATCGGCCATATAAAGTTGTAAACATAGGTATACTAACTAAGTTAACAAGCGTGGTGTCACGCACTCACAAGCTAACATGAACACATCCTACTCGAGGACAGCGGAAACTCGCTGTCAAAACGCTGCACTGAGGAAACGCAGCAGCAGTAGCAAGCTAATGGACCTTCGTGCAGCCGCTCGCATTCCCCCCCCCCCCCCCCCCCAACGCGAACTACGCCACGAAAACGCAGCGCAGCACGCCCTCTGCCATTTTTACAATGTCTAGTAAGTACAGTGGGGCGTGGCATTTTCCGAGGCACTTCTGGATGCGCCCGGCGTTTCTGCGCAAGTGCGAGTGAGAGCGTGTGCGAAATAGGAAATCTGGGGTCTTTTGCTCCTTGAATATCTGACTTTGCCTAGGCACCGCAGCAGAGAAGTTTCTTTGCTCGTCTTGTATGCTTTTGTCCTCTAGGCGTGCCAACATTGCGGAGTGCCGTTCAGTTTACGGTCCGACGCTGGCTGCCGGCGCGGTGAAGCAGTGGGCACGGACGCCCCATTTGCTGATCGCTGTGTCTGAAGCTACCGCGGACAGACTTTCTCGTGCCAGCGGCGCTGATGCTCAGTGCGTCATGTCGGATTAAACCTTTGTCACCCCTTACGGCGCTCTACCTTAACAAAAAACATCCCTGATTTTCCCTGGAGAGCAGTAGGGGCGTAGTACAGGCCCAGCCTGCTCTCCTGGTGCAGCATCTTCGTTCTTAGCAGGTTTTCTGTATGCTGATGTCCGGGACTATTCAGGAGCGTTTTTGAGTAGTCCCCTTTCAGTGAAATAAACGCACAGCGCCTTAGCAATCGCGGTTAAACGCCATTGCCTGAGGTCACGCTGTTAGCATTATTGGCTTTGCGTCTTGCCCACTTTAGCTTAGGTTAGCTTACGTTTAGGTTAAGTTTAGGTTAGGTTAGCTTAGGTTAACGTACAAGGCGTTTGGGTGCCGCGTCGTATTCTCACAGGGGCTACGCCGTGCGGATTATTGTCTTTGCGTCTCGGCCACGTTAGGCTAGGTTAAGTTAGCGTAAAAGGCATTACTGTAGCGCTACGTACTGAACGCGATTGAACGCGAGTAGGCATTCATCCACTCACGTTCCATCACGGTTGCTAAGGCGTTCGCTATTGCCTTTTAGATTTTCAGTATATGCGGTCCGTCCTCTACTACTGTTCCTACTGCTCTCACGGAAACATCTGTGATGTTATTTTTAAGGTACATCGGCGTCCCGCGGCTATTTTCCTGTGTGAAACGACGTCCTGGGGAGAATGACGTTTTCCCACCCTGCACAAACTATGTTCTCGTTGTGCCCTCAGCACTGCGACTGTAACTTCTGCGCGCCCTACACGATGACCAGACAGCCGGACACCTCGGGTTTTCCCGCACACTCGCAAAAACACAAGAAAAATATTGTGCGCCGCGACTGCCGACGTCGCCCGTTATGTCAACAGATGCCGACACTGCTAGCGACGGAAGACACCACCTACAAGGCCAGCAGGATTACTATAGTCCATCGAACCTCCTTCGCAATCGTTTCAGCAGGTCGGGATGGCTTTGTTGAAATCATTTCCGGATCATCACCTGCAAATAAGTGTATAGTCGTGGCCCACCGACTACGCTACCCGCTGCACCGCACTGCCCAAAGGTACAGTGCGGCGGAAGTAGCAAAAGTTTTCTTCGATAACATCCTGCTGTGACATGGTATACCAGAACTCCTCATTACTGACAGATGAGCGGCTTTTGCAGCTGAGCTTACTCAAGCCATCCCACAGCATAGCCAGACAAATCTCTGGAGGACCACCGCCTACCACCTCCCAGACGCATGGCCTAACGCCTGGTGTGAACAAGGTGCTCGCCGCTATATTAGTGATGCGCTTCGACGTCGAACACAAGACCTGGGATGCCCCCATCCTTCTATATGCAACCTTCACTTAAAACATGGAAGTGCAAGAAACAACGCAGATGAACCCGTTCAAGCTGACGAACTCCTGGACTTTGTTTCTTTGTTTTTTCGTTACTATGCGGGTACGTTTGCTTTTCGGTCTTGTGTGTGCAGCATCGAGATGTTTTAAAAAAGGGGGGGGGGGGGAAGGGAGGGTGAAGGGGCATTGACACGTGTACTTGTTTATATTGATCCGGCGACCACTTCTTACCGGCTAACACATTTGAAACGTTATTGCTTGGTTCCAGATGCGCCTGCGTGTATCAGAAGTTTCGCCAAAATTACTGGCGGTTCTACCCGTTGTCTGCTGTCAACGAACACGTGTAACCTGATCACATGCGCGACACGAATTCTGTAGTAGTTTCTGTAAGGCATGCGGGCACCAGCGATTACCCTGAAAATTTCGACAAGTCATCTTTAAAGACCGACGCGCTTGACCGGCTGATTATATACCAACGATCGCCGACTGCGTTTTCCGGTATCGTTATGGTTCGAGTGTCACTTGCTTTCGTGGGCACAGGTTCGCCCAATAGAACGTTAGTTTCGTTATTCGCAGTGTTCCTACTGTGTTCGCCACTACTACGTGACATACTCCCACCGAATGCTCGTATAAATTGCAGATTATCATTTGAAGAACTCGATGATCGACACAAAATTCAGTTGTTCTGTCGCATTACAGAGTGGGACGACTCACTCATTCCAGCAAGGATGAGCTGATTGATGACATCTTCCAATACTGGTTCCAATTCAAGGAACATAAGCTTTAGTAATCGCCTGAGGGATAGCACTGCCTGCGCTAGACGTCCTAACAGACAACATCACGCATGGAATCACAAGTTGATAACTTCAGATTCCTTCCACTCGTCATTTGCTGTCGCCACACACGGCGCGTATTTCCCGGTGGTCCACAAGTGATCACAGAGCACTTCCTCATCCAACGTCGATAGTCTCGGCGCTTGCCTGGAGGACGTGGAGGACTACGCTGCGCTCTCGCGACAACTACGACTCAATGTGGCCTCATCAGCCTTGTCTTCTTTTCACAGGCGCTTGAAGCAGTCCACCAAGACTGGCATCTAGGTGTGTTGGTATCAGCATGCGGTAATACTACCAAAGCTTCCGTGACGCCTAAAACGGTCTGGCCGATAAATAATGTCGAAGCGCTGCCAAAGCGTCCGCGTATTTCATTTCATATATTGTTACTGTTGACAAAGGAACAAGCCAACAAGTTATAATAAAACTTGGAGCCACATTTTGTTTTATCTCAGCGTCATGAGTCTACAACACCGATTGTGTACAAGCAGTGAACGGTACACACCGTAACGTTTACTTGCATCGTTATGTTATTCTGATATTGGTCCTCCCAAGACAGGTTTAACAGGCCCTTCTGGTTCCCGACCTTTTTTAATCAACCCTGCTGACCGTCTCACTGTCTGTGGTAGCCTGTGCCAAAGTGAAGTGCACCCGTCTCATGACCAGGCGTTGTTGCATAGGCTACCACTGCTGCAGCTACTTCGTATGTCACTGCGGCGAGCCATAATGAGACATTGGAAGGCTTTCAGATCATCTAAATCTCTGAGGCCGTACAGTTTGAAAAAAATCCCGCTATGATGTGCAGCATCTTGTTTCGAGCAAGGTTAGGGCACTTATTGATCTCTGACGAAGTCATAGCGTGGCCCCGAGCTCATTTATTTGGTCATGGCCACCGGGAACAGTAGGGCGTCAAATATTCTCCTCTTGCCAACAAGGCACCGAACGTGCTGTGCCTTTAGCACGCACGCCCAGGTGGCATTCTGTTTGATCACGCACCCTGCAGCTCCGCAGATACTGCAACCTAGAGCAGTTAACTTTTTTTGTATGCTCTTCTTTAGTAGCATGAGATTCACTATCCCTAGCGCTCCAAGCTCAGTTCTCAGTTCTCCCAGTGTCATACGGTCAAAGTTTGGTGCTTCTGATGTTGTGGTGCTTGGTCTGACGCTGATACGTTCGCGCCGTTTTCGGGATTCGCTGATACCACCCTCGTGCCAGTAATCCGTGTCTGCTTTCCTGTACGGCCGATGAGGTCGTTCTCCAGTGCTCCTTACAAGCCTTTTGCACACCCTCACCGCTTCTGCTGCAGAATCCCACTTGTTTGATCGGGCGTGGTACACATACATGAGTGCGTCATTTTTGTTTTCTAGCCCTTGACTAGAAAACTTTCCAAGCCCGTCAGCTGCAATGTGCTTCTGCGATGCATGGTGGCACAAAATGTGCATGTACGGAGTCACCCTTTGTCGGCCATAACCTCTCCTTCAAGAAGTGCCAAGTAGCACGAACGTCTCCAAAAAAGGTTTGAAGTCGTTGTCAAGGCCCGTGCCTGTTCTTTCGCCGGTGAACGACCGATCGAAGCAATGCTCATAGCAAAAGAACATTGTATCGAGTGTCAGCGTTCAGTAGGTTTCTTATTTTATCCGGGAGCTCATAACGAACATTTGTTTACTCTTTCCCTGTAAGGGTTGCGAACATTCGGCCTTTGTTCGGTGTTTCTTTGGAAACGTGCAACTCAGCGCCACACTCTTTCACAAGGCGAGTGAACTCATGCACATGAATGGTGATCACGGTACAAGTGACGACACTTTCTTCAGTGCCCATGTCTTCAAATTGTTGTAGCGCGTTATCCAAAAGACGAGCGAACACTCGCACTCGCATATGCATTGTGTCCGGGAACATTAGCCTCGGCTCAATGGAAATGAGTGGCATGTATTGCACACCGAACTGGAGGTTGTCTGCGTGTGCTCGATGGTTGGCCTGGGTCCTTGCGAGTGATGTACTGTTGAAATAAGCACAACTAAGCCAGTCATCCGACAATTGAATTTTACTGGCCAAGGGAAACGGGCAGGCGAAGTTGGAAGAGGCGCCTTTCATGCCAAACATTAAAAGCAAGAACTTGAGGTCACCCCCGAGGCATATACTGAGGCGGAAAAACTGTCCGTTGACATCCAGGCCACCTTTCTCGGCAACTTCACTTATGTCTTTGAAGAGCGGGCCACATGTTACGCGCATCGGAAAGTAAGCCTCTTCATTTTGAGCTATAAGGAATACTCGGTGCAGATCGCGGTCCTGGAGCACCTTTGCGGTCTTTCCGATAACGAAGAACAAAATCGTTGTCCAAGACACGTTGCGACTGACTTTGCATCCGTCTCCTTCAATTTTCACCAAAACATCCTCATCCATGAGTTCCACCAGAGACTTTCCTTGACTTTTGCAGATGCCTAAAATTGCGAAGCAGAGCTCTACAGAAAACATAATATTGCACGCCTGCTATAAGTAGACTCCTCGAAGTTCCGGATAAGGCCCCGTGTCGGTACAGCAAAGAGTGCTGCCATTTCATTCCAGGAAGCCTGGCTGACAAAGCTCCTCTCCAAAGGCACGGCAGTTTCCTGCACGCGACACACATCATCTTTAGGCAATTCAGTGATATCGGTGCATTTTGCAAGAAACGCCTTCTTGTTGTTCAGGTAAACATCAGCCGGTCCTTCGATTGGGTAGTGAATACCATGCCAACAATCCTGCTCCTCCTGCACGTAGAGAAACGCAACATGCAGTCCGTGGCGTGATGCTACAGGTTCCACAGCGTCTTCTGCTTCTTGCGCTAGTGCTTTCAAGTGCCGTTTGCCGGTTTTCGACGACCCTTCAGAAACGGTCATTTGAGCGCTCTTCTTTTCAGGCCGCTTGGAGGTAGTAGCTTTCAATAAATTACACTAAGGCTCCTCTCGAGTGTCTTCGGTGTCAGAAGGAAAACGTGCAGGCGGTTCAAGAAATCGGACGCCTTTTTCCACCTGCTTAGTGCGGCCCTCAAGGGTTTCTTGAGAGGCTAACTCCTCCAAAGACTCTGGAGTCCCCTGGAAAGGTGTGAAGTTTGCAGCGAGGTTCACCTCATGTAGCTTTTCATTATATTGCAGCCTCTGTCGACCTCGCAGCGTTTTCTTTGTTTTGTTGATACGTTTGAGCTGCGTGTCTAAAGCCACGTTCACAGAGCTATCATTGAGAACCGCAGTGCGGTCTTTGTGCTGAGGACTACCTACAGTGTTGATCCCGACAGTTGAAAGCTCACAAGATCCCCCATCTTGTTTATCACTTTGGTAAGCAATAGGCGCTGCGTGATGAATATACAGGATTGTTGCACACGATACTCCTCGCTATGTCGAGATGAGGTTCATGCTCATCAAATCGTCCATGAGTCCACTAAACGCAATTCAGTGCTGTCACAGCTAGTGGAACCTGCAAATAAAAAATAAATACATTGTTATATCACGTAGCAGCATTTACGAAATAATGAACCAGCGCTTTTTCTTTTTTCTTCTACATGCTTACATTGGAATAAAAGAAATTTATGACACATAGCATGCAAACTACTTCGCTTCTATCGTACATCTATAACAAGATGATTTCATGCCTCTTTTCATACCTCGACGCATAGTTTTCAATAAGTTGATTGGAAAATGCAGCCGCGTGTTCCATGAATGAGTCTTGCACACCGGTCTAAGTGTGAGCAAAACTGATCTTATTTATTCGACGAGCAACTGTTTCGCAGAGAGGACAGCATGAGAACGTCACGCCGACAATTATACAGTGTTGTGGCGGTTAGTGGTGTTTCTCACGCTTATAGTTTGATCTGATTTGTTGAACATAGGGTGAAAGTTTACGAGCCGATGGGAAGTGGCATAAGTTGCAATTATGGTTTACGCTAAAAATTGATTATTGCTGTAAATCTGTGCCGCAAACATAATAAACTTTCAAAGCGATAACTATCGCCTTGTGTATCCTGAGTGTATGGCTATGCTGTTGCTTCTGCAACAGCCAGGCTGCTGCTCCGGCCAGGCTGCTGCTCCGGCCGAAGCGGTCGAAAGTGCTTAGTACGCGTGCGCTACTGCTGCTACGGTGGGAACGCGCCTTCGCCGATACCCATGGCATAAGAGCTGAATCGAGCGCTGTGCCGACATCGTTTCGACCTGGTTGGATTCTCTGTATCGAGTAGAACGATTGATATCACTTCTCACGACATCATGATGCGCGGCTAACGGTGGTACGGATGGCGCGAGGAAAAGAATGGCCTTGCGATAGCCTATACAAGGACACTATCATTCAGTATACGTAAACATAAGCCGAGAGTGCACTCTAGTGCGCCTATGCGATTTGATTGGTTTATGGGAAATGAAAAACATTAGGCTTATGGCAAAATAAAGACATCCACGACTGTAGCAGTGAAATTGCCGCGACCACACACAAGCACGCAAAGGCGCACATGTATGAACACGTAATCTGAGGCCAACTGAGATTAAGGACATCAGTCGTTCGAATGCATATCCTAAAACATGCGCACATCACTCCCATTTAGCAGCTTACATTATTCTTTCAAAATCAGCTTTTGAGATTACGAGAACTGCAGCGACAAAAGGACGCTCTTGCTTTTATAAGATGACCGGTGAAGCTGCAGGGTGACAATCCGATCGATCAAAAAAGTTGAACGAGCCACTAGATCGGGTAGGAGCTGGTTCAGGCCTTTTTCCTGATTCTGCACCCGCTTTCTCAAAGCGAGACTGAGTCTCTAAACGCCTATCAATTGCAGCAAAACTGATTCACAGTCGACTAGACGGCCAAGCGGTTATTAAATCATCCATCCCGAATTCGCGTTCGGCGGTGAGACCTGTTGGCGATGTCGTGCTTTTCTTTATTTTATTATTATTATTATGCGTATTCTGTTTTCCTTCAGTGCAATGCGTGCGTCATCGCATGCAATTTGAATCATTGGGGTACGTACGCCACGTGGCGTAAAGGTGTGAACTAAAGGCGATGTCAAGGATTGCTGGGCTTGGGCGCTTAATTGACTAACGTCTGCTAATTTCATTTGCTAAGGTCTTTCATGCTAATGTATGGGCTATGGCCATAAAAAGTGCATCAACAAGCTATGACAGCACTTTAACACTTTTTTGAAGACCCGGCATTAGCGACGACTATTTACTGCGTCCTGAGTGATTCTATCATTCGTGCACCTTAAAAATTAAATTATGGGGTTTTACGTGCCAAAACCACTTTCTGATTATGAGGCACGCCGTAGTGGGGGACTCCGGAAATTTCGACCACCTTGGGTTCTTTAACGTGCACCTAAATCTAAGTACACGGGTGTTTTCGCATTTCACCCCCATCGAAATGCGGCCGCCGTGGCCGGGATTCGATCCCGCGACCTCGCGCTCAGCAGCCTAACACCATAGCCACTGAGCAACCACGGCGGGTATTCGTGCACCTGTGTGCACCAGTTATTGGCGGACTTACTTTCAAATGAGAACTTAAATTTCATTTTTTTTTGGTCGAGACGATATTTCTGCTCGAGAGTTCTTTCTGAGCATTAACTAGTGCAAGCATGTACAGTTAGTTTCTCTTTTTTAGCTTATAATTATCAATCAATATATAAGGGTTAGCGGTCGCGAGCCAATGGCGACAACAATTACACTGAATATTTTTATTTGAATAAAAATAACGAGAGAAAAAAAATAAAATGGTAGGCGACTGTAATCTTTGATTTAAGCGTCTCTTACTGGCACTTGCACCTCAGCGTCGGTGTACTTTAGGTTAACTTTAAACGCACGCAACACACGAGCCGCACACTGAGGCAACTGTTTTCTATTAATCAACCGGTTAAATATCATGCCACCTTGTTGTGCGTAACGTCATTACTTCCGCTTTCTACTTTCCGGTTGGCAGGAATTTCGCCAAAGTCGTGCTCATGTGACGGGTCTCGGTAATCAGTGATTGTAATTGATTCTCATTATTCCAGGCACCTCAGTAACTCAGCTCGTAAGTAAACTTATAACTCAACGTAACTAAACTTATATCACATCCACAATGACACCCATTAATTTTTGTACAGTACAATACTTTCTTTTTTCTCAATAGATTTAAAGCCATTGATTTAAAGATTTAAAGCCATTGTATCCCACTGCATCAATAACTATATTCCAATAAGAACCAAACAAACTAATAAAAATAACCCATGGATAACACGTGATGTCATTCATGCAAAGCGCAAAGTGAAGCGACTAAGACAATTGCTCAAAACAAAAAAAGGCCCTCAACATAAACGTAAACTCACGTGTGCTGTCAATGAAATGAAAGCAAAGATTAGTACAGCAAAAGCACATTTCTTTTCAGTTACGCTTCCTAACTTTTTAAAGCATTCCCCTGGAAAGTTTTGGAAGTATCTTAGCCCCCCAAAACAAAGCAACACTCTCAATTCTCAGGAACAAAATTTAAGTTTTGCAAATTCATTAAATACATACTTCCAGTCTGTGTTCACTGCTGACGATGGTCGCATTCCGGAGGTGAATCACTACAACCAGAGACCACTAGGCATGCCAACGATAACTGAGTCAGGAGTCCTGAACTTATTACTATCAATAGACACAAAAAAAGGAAACGGCCCGGACAATATTCCCAACACTTTTCTTCAAAGATATGCCGAAGTCAACGCGAAATATCTACATCTAATATTTAACAAATCCTTATCAACATGTAACCTTGCAAAGGAATGGAAAATAGCGAAAGTAATCCCCGTTCATAAAGCAGGAAGCAAAAGTGATGTTGGTAATTACAGACCAATATCGCTAACGTCCACTGTAGGGAAATTATTAGAGCATATCATATTAAAGCATATCACGAACTATCTAGAGCAGGCAGAAATATTATCGCCTATCCAGCATGGCTTCCGGCGGGGACTTTCAACAATAACCCAATTACTTGAAGTAATGCATGACTTATCCCAAAGCATTGATAATCAAAAACAAGTTGACTTAATAGCATTAGATTTTTCAAAGGCCTTTGACAGAGTAACCCATCGAAAACTAATCAGCAAACTGAAAACAACTTTAGGCGATGGTTCTATTGTCAATTGGATTGAAGATTACCTAACCAACCGGTTTCAGTATGTTGTTGTTAACAATGAAATTTCTTCCATTGTACCAGTTACATCGGGGGTGCCTCAAGGGTGTGTCCTTGCTCCCACTTTATTCCTTATATTTATTAATGATTTACCCTCTAACATCCGCGTTAAAATGAAGCTTTTTGCCGACGACTGCATTCTTTATAATGAAATTAACTCTATGAATGACCACGTTGATTTAAACAGCGCCCTTCACGATGTAGTGAAGTGGTGTAAAAAGTGGCAGATGGAGCTGAACATTAAAAAAACTGCCTTTTTATCTATAACCCGCAAAAAACATAGGTCAGACTTCGAATACACAATCAATAATATACCGCTCACCCGAGTTCATGAGCTTAAATATCTTGGCTTGATCATTTCACATGACTTAAGATGGGAATCTCATATTAACAGTATCATACCATCTGCTTTAAAACGGCTGTTCTTCCTCAGAAGAAGACTTCGAGCTGCGCCACCGGAAATTAAACTGCTATCATACAACGCATTTATTCGCCCAGTTCTCGAATATGGTAATACAATTTGGTTTCCTTATACACAACAGCTTATTAACAAACTAGAAGGAGTGCAGCGAAAGGCAATTAGATTCATCTTTAACAAATACAAGAATAGCGATTCACCTACCCAACTGCTAAAACAAGCCGGTATTCCTACTCTGCGAAACCGCGCCAAGCTAGCACGACTAAAATTATTGTTCCAATTGATACACAATGCATTACGAATAAATACTTCGTTGTATATATCCCTAGCTGACACCAGACCTTCCCGCCATAAGCATTCATTAACACTTAAAGAATATGCATTTCGCACTGAATGTTTTAGATATTCGTTCTTTCCTCTTGCAATAAGAGAATGGAATAGCCTGGACCCCTTCATAACGACTAACACATCGTTGCCGAAATTTATAACCCTTGTAGAAGAGCTGTTGTGCAATAATTAGATTACGTTAGCCGGAAATAACACCACTCAAGTCATTGTATAAAATGAAATCTGTATGAGCATTGTATTTGCCTATGTAATTTCACCCCCTTTTGCCAAATGAAATGTACCCTTGTTTTATTTCCTACCATATGTGTAAATCTGCTTTGTGTCGATTGCAAATATTATTGAAATCATGTAAACCTGTTTTTATCGCTATTTGTGAGTGTATAATATATGCCCAACCTGTAAAAATCCCGCTGGGATTGACAGTATCTGAAATAAAAAAAAAAAAAAATATATATTGAATTTCCTCCCCGGTCGTCTCAGGACGGAACGGGAAGCGCTGCGCATGAAACGAGCGTCACTAGATGCTCGTGCGACCAGAAACACGAGCAACACAAGAGTGTCGCTGGATGCCCGCCTGACGGTGAGGCGCCAGCAGTTTCGTCGCTCATTCGTCTAGTAACAGCGTAACACTTGCCTTGTTTGGGCAACCCAGTCTCGCTTTGCTTGTGTATGTAAAATTGGCCCGCGTTTATTACGCTGTGAAATTTAGCAGCATCAAATTTTTGCACTTCTAGAAGATGGTCACGAACATCTCGGATGTTGCTCTGCAAGACCCAAAGGGACTAATCGCATGACCTTTTTCGCCAAGAGGTGATTAGTCGAATTTCAATTTTCTTGACGAAACATGTCACTTAGTCAATTTCACTTTAAGTAGTCGAAATTAATCAGCCATATTATAATCTACGCCTATAATATAGTTACGGGGATGTTGGGAGTATATACAGGCTGTATTTACAATATGTATACAAGCAGAGTCAATGTGGTTAAGATGGCTGACCAGCAACAACACGCTCCAGCCAGCGTCTCGCCATCCCCCTCTCCCTTTCTCTTCTTTTATCCTTCCGTAACAGCACCCCCGGGTGCTGAAGCGCTGTCTCGGCGCATGTTAGGCGAAGAACTGCGAGCGAAGTATGGCTTCAGCCGCGAAAAGTGCACGGTGTCAAGAGTGGGCGGACTTGAGGATGGGTCAAAGTGTAACGGGGAGATCTCGTAATAGACGTTGCTCACTTGACCTAGGACTTCATAAGGCCCTCTGTAGCGAGAGAGAAGCTTCTGGGAGAGCTCCGAAGTCTGGATAATCAGCACTTACCTATCGCCGATGTTGTTTACGTTACGCGTAGGCCTAGCGCGTCCATCGAGTTCGTAACTGGCGAGTGAACGAACCCAGCTGAGAAACTCTGTCGAAGGAAATGAATTTTCAGGTCCGTTTGGTGCTGCAGTGATTTAAAATATGGCATTCCTGACTTCGTGTGATGTGTGATATGGTGAATGAACCGTGTGGAACTTGGGGTGGTCAACCGCGGCGTGTTTCGTTGTGGTGTCGGGTGGCTGAAGTTTAACTGGCAAAATCTGCGCTGTTTCCACTGGCAAATATAACTTCCGAAAGCGAAAGACACTAGCAGCCGAACTATAGGAAGTACTTACATAATCAGCCGTGCCGCCCGTTTCAGCTGACACTGCGCTCTTCTTTTCGGCATGTGAATCCAGTTCAGTACAAGTGCATCCGTCTTTTGGGCTAGTTGGGGATAAATCGCTTGTGTAGCAATCAAGAACACTGACGCACTGAAGCATACGTGACAGTGCAGTCATGTTTGAGTGAGTGTGTCCTTATACTTGAGCACTGCTAAAAGAAATTATCTGTTTGCAACGTGTGCCCCGTGTGCAGTGCATAACAGGATATGCATCATGCAAGACCTATGCGTGTAGCAGCGTATACCATGATTGCTTCGATGCCTGCTTCAGAAGCAGAAAGTACTGAGTCAATGAAACTGTAATTGATTTTTTGTCTCACTTTTTGTTTATGGAAACTGTAGTCAGGACAAAGATCTACTCAAAACCAAGTTACTAATGCGTCTGCGGAGAATGTGTTAGATAAACAAGATTTCCACAACAAAAATATGCCGATGCACAGCATATGTGCTTGCAATAAATACATTCCGTAAAGGTGAACGACTGGGCCTTGTTAAGAATGGCCAGCTGCCGTGCAGGATTGCCAGCCACTTACGACAATGACGGCAACCTCCCGGCGCTGTTAAGAATGGCCAGCTGCAGTGCAAGAATGCCACCCGATTACGACTATGACGGCCAACATACCGGGAGCTTCGCCGCCTCCTTCTAGCCACAGCGTGACTAAATCGACTTTGTGACGGAATGAGCTCGGCGGGCCAACTATTGTTCCCAAACTCCCCAACGCGCTACTCGGAACGGCTCCGAGTGCTACGGGGCCCCTCTGACGTCGGCTCCGGACATTCGAACGTGTGTACCATTGTGTGCGTAGGCCGTCCTGCAGGAGGCGGTTAGTTTGCGCCGACGAAAAGAACGTTCGCCGCCTTGTGTCGCCGCAGGACCGAGTGTTTAAAAACTGGTGTTGTGCGGGTGCTCGACACACTTCTCTTAAGCAGTCATGTTGGACTGCCACTCTCGCTCAAGCAGTCATGTTAGACTGATGTACTTTCTCAAAGAGTCATGTTAGACTGATATAAATATTGTAAATAAACCCATATTCCTCGTTCTCGATGAGAAGCAGTCCTTCCCTTCATCAACGTCCTCAGCGTGGATAAGTTGGACGACGGCATGGGCCAGCTACCTTCTAATTCATGCCGGACTCGTATCTTGACAACGGATCACGAGCGATGGGATTGACCCCCCAATCCTGACGGCCTACAAAAACAAACTTTGTAGTAGCACTGCAAAACGTGCTGCCATGCGTATCAGCCACAACAAAACTGCTGCACGTCCAACCTACTTCCTTGGAGGCACCCATTCTGGGCGTAACCTTTAGCTCCTCTCTCAACTTTTCCGCATATGTCGCCAGCACTGTATCTAAGCATCGGCCCATTCTTGCGTTTGTGTCCCGTGTCTCCCTTCCCTGATGACGTAAGGTTTTCCGAGCACTCTACGCTTCTATCATTCTGTCACGACTTGAATACTGCTCATCAGTATAGTTCCCGTACCAAACTCGCGACGCTAACAAAGTTAAGCTTGTTCAGCGCCGAACAGCACGCACCCTCTACTCCCGTCTTTTCGGTTGTCGCAAGCTCATGCCAGCCTACGAGGATTGCCTCAAACCTCTCAAGTAGCACACCCTGCAATACCAGCGCAACATTGGACTAGTCTATATAGTGCAGGGTGCTTGACGGCTCTCTGAACAGCACTAATCTTTCTTCAGTTCGTCTGAACAAGTGGTCAGCACAGCCTGAGCCCTCATCGCGCCTCTATGGCCCGACACCACAACTCCATGATTATATCTGGCATACAGAGCTTTCTCTTCACCCCCCTTGGCCATTTGGATTCTCCTTCCTTGGAACCAGACTGAATTGGCACTCCTGTGTGTTGTGCGCCCGTCGAATGTGTGCGTGTGTGCCGTGCTGTGTTATTGAGCAAGTGTGTGTGTGTGTGTACGTGTGTGCATGTGGAGGGGAAGGAGGTGTCTTGCGCATCCTGCAAATTCCTGCTCTAGATCGCTGGTTGTCAGACGCTCTAACATACAGGCATCAGCCTTTTTTTTAGTCGAGTGCCAAGTTACCACTAAGATTATTATTATTATTATTATTACTATTATTAGAATCATCACCACGACCACATTGATTGTGTTGAAGCCAGCGTGACACATAATTCAAAATATTCCTGGAGCTTTGTGCGCTCTCACTCTTCTAAAAAGAGTGCCATAGATGTACGCCTTCTTCATGAAAATAGTGGTGTTGTCTCGAACACTGCTGATGCCTTTGCAGAACATTTCTGTTTGCTATATGGTGTGAAATATGCTTCAAGTAAACTTCCTTCTCAGTCTGGCACAGTGTGTACCCTATCAGTCAATGAAAACATTGTTTTCAAGTGTATGAAGTGCCTTGAACCTTCTCTTTCTTCTGGTGTTGATGGTATTTCTTCCGCAGAGCTTAACCCTTTGAGACGCTGTCTACACAATTGTGCACAGCAGGAGAGGGCATCAATAGCAAAAGCACTGATGAAATTAATGGTATTTAAAATGTGTTTTGTACATCTTGAAACACGTATTATTGGAACTCTGCTGCAATTTTGAATAACGTGGAGAATGTTTCAGCAAAATGAGCGGGAAGGTAGACGGCTGGGTATTTTTACTCTGTGTCAGTACATTGTATGTAGCGGGTTCACTTCTTTCATTGTTTTTTACAATGTCATGTACCAGGCATAATTTTCAAGTGGCTGCATGGATAAGTGCGTTTCAAGCTTTTGAAAACACGAAGAACTACATGTTTTCATATTTTTTGTTCCTGTAGTGAGTTTTCGCATGGAGTCGAAATTTTGTAAACTTGACAAAACTAGCTAAACAATTGAAAATTCTTAATATTTTCTGCAGCTGTACACTTTCTACGATTCTGAAGATGCAAGAGGTGTGGTGAAAGCAACTTTTCAATCAACGGGATGAAGTGGCGTTTGAAAAGGTTAAGACGCATGGAAGCATACTTGTTCCTCATTCTCACAAGCATCTTCAATAGTTCCCTAAAGTCTAGTACCTTTTCTAGCACTCGGAAGGTAGCATGAACATTGCCCATGCACAAATCAGGTGCTGGATGTGCAGTTACTAACTTCCGACCTATATCTATCCTCTTCAGTGCGTCAGGTGTTTGAATCGATATGGGATTCCTCGCTTTCTGTTAGTGCTAAGAGCATTTTAATAAGTGAACAGCATTACTTTATGTGCCGACAACTTAAATCTATTTCAGACTGTCAACAGTGTTCACCACTGCATCGACTTCCAAAAAGACATTTTTTCACTCTCAAACTGGTGCAGAAACAATAAGTACTCTTAAATGCTTCCAGCACTATGGCATTAAGTTATATGCACAAAACGCACCATGTCAAATTTTGATACACCCTACGTGATGCTCCACTCCTTAATGTCGATGAAATGAAAGATCTTGGTGTGTACTTCGACAAAATGCTAAGCTTCTCTTCACACAGATAATTACACAACGTGCCCTTCACGCTCTTGGAATTGCATGCCGTATATTGCATGACTTCCACTCATCTGTTGTGTTTCTTAAATTCTGCTGTGTGCCTCCAACTACTAGAGTATGCCTCTGTAGGAGGGGGTGCAACCAGCAATTGTAATTCTGACCTCATTGAACGCATCCAAAATAAATTGATATCCATCTTAAAGCACCACTTTTGCCATTCTGGCGACTACAGTTAAGCCTTCCCAAATATACTTCAACTCGCACGTCTAGATTCAAGACTTAATTAATCACACCTTTTAAAAAATAAATTATGGGATTTTACGTGCCAAAACCACTTTCTGATTATGAGGCACGCCGTAGTGGAGGACTCCGGAAATTTCGACCGCCGGGGGTTCGAAATGCGGCCACCGTGGCCGGGATTCGATCCCGCGACCTCGTGCTCAGCAGCCCAACACCAAATCACACCTTTTGTTCCTGTATAAGGTGGTCCATGACATTATATATTCCCTAAAGCTTCTTGATCATATGCGTTTGTTCGTGCCGCAACAGTATACCAAGTAGCCTTCCACATTCCTTGCCTGGCCTTGTTGCAAGATCGTGCTATATAAGACTCGACTCCAAAAGATACTTCAGAGTTCGTTTCCTCTGTTTTGTGTATCGGTAGATAATCACGTAGGATTAACTCCCTTTTACTTTTCCTCGTTTCCTTTTTTTCCCTATTTGTTTATGTTCCATTTTTTTGTCTACTACATTCATGTTTTCTGTACACTTTGTCTCACATAGTGCTCGTTAAGTGCACCAGTACAAAGGCTCTCTAGCTGTTCCTGGCACAATAAACATTTCAATGATTGATTGTTATTGTAGTATAAAATCGTGCTTTTTAAGCATGTATTAGTATAATATTGAAGTGCAGTAGCTTTTGTGCAATTAAAAAAAGGGCATGAATTAAGAAAGTGCAATAATAATATGCTATGTGCCTGATCATATGCATAGTGCTATTAATTTCTTCTGAGCTTTAATAACGGCTGGCTACTGTATCCAGTGTTGTGCAATAACATAATATGCCACAGCAATTATTGCGTGCCTCGCAGAAGAAATTCAATATATCTTTCTCAGTCAAAACATCATAGGAGGCTGAAAACAAACTGCAATTCTTTTTATGGTGACGAAGTGTATAAATTGTGAAAATAACCTGTTTATATATTTCTTATACTATGGAAATGAGCTGCTCCCATACGTTCGAATAAGCGCTTCAATAGTACGACTTGGCAAAGGGCAACGAAAGACCCCTATTAAAACCCTCCAATTCTCAAGCTTGTATTATCTGACGGTATGTTATTTCATTAATGTAAAGAAAGACCAACCTGACATGTGGAAACCAGTTACAATAGAACATGGCCCCTACACTGTGAAAATGTTTTGCAGCAATACACTCAATGTGAAGGCCTCCAGATGCGGTTTTGATGCATCAAAACAACCAAGAATAATAGAGGTGCTCCACGGGCTAGATTTGACAGAATAAAGAATAGGGGGGGGGGGGTGAGACAAGGTGCGATTTACATATATTTCAGCTATTCTAGATTTTTTTTTTGTGAGTGCTGCAGGTGTTTCAACTCTTTTTTGTTGATTTTCTGAAAACCCATTTTTTCACATTTCTTTCATGCACCAAGAGACATAATTATATTGACACGGATGCTTTATCTGTATCCGGTGACCGTATTTCGCCGTCTAAGAAATGTTAAACGTTATCGCTCGGTGCAGGATGCGCCTGAACGTATCGGGAGTTTCGCGAATGTTATCGATGGTTCTGTCTGTTGTCGATGAACCTTGTTAATCTGATTGCATACGCGACACGAATTGCGTAGTAGTACCCGCCGTGGTTGCTCAGTGGCTATGGTGTTTGGCTGCTGAGCACGAGGTCACGGGATCGAATCCCGGCCCCTGCGGCCGCATTTCGATGGGGGCGAAATGCGAAAACACCTGTGTGCTTAGATTTAGGTGCTCGTTAAAGAACCCCAGGTGGTCGAAAATTCCGGAGTCCCCCACCAAGGCGTGCCTCATAATCAAAAAGTGGTTTTGGCACGTTAAACCCCACAATTTAATTGTGTAGTAGTTAATGGAACGCGCGCTGGCACCAGCGAATACGCCGTAACTTTCGACGACTGATGTATGCAAATCGACGCGCTTGACCCGCAGATGAGAAGTTCGACGATTGCCGTCATTGCTCGCCGCTATCGTTGCGTCTGCGCTATTTTTTACCGTCACTACTACGAGACAATATTTCCAACACAGATTTTTATCAGTGATACTGTGCACGCCTAATTCATACATAATTGGCTGTGCAATGAGCTACCAAAAATGAAATGGTACAACAGTTTCTGATATGATATGGCATCGCCGTGCAGGTGTTTGCAAAGCGATCTTGCAGACAGACGACGCGCGAGCGCTGGTGTCGATATTTTGTGCACTATTGTTACTTCAAAAATAAAAACAAGCTGTTGCGGCAGGCGTATATTCATTATTCAAACGTGTTTTTATATCTAAAAGCGCATACAGATCACTAACTAATTGTTTCAAGCTTAGTTTACAGGAGGCTGTTTTAGGCCGGACTTTGACAGATGAAGACGAAATAGTCCAGCAACAGTGCGCCGCAAACGAGGAGCGAGCTTCATCGCGCGTCAGAGCTTCTGTTCAGTGGTTGCGTGCCCTCTTGCTCCCACCAACGCGAAGCGAAGCGTTCGCTTGTCGGCGCGCGCCGAAGCTTGCCGACGCGTGTCAGTGGTTGGGGCATAAGGTGGCGTGCGTAAAAAGATCCGGGTAAGTGCGCTGCGCATCATCGGGTGGTGGTTACGTCCGCAAGAACAGCGAACTTTTTAAATGTCTCTCAGCAAGCCACCCCCACTTTTTGTTATCGGGTATGTTTATAGTCTCTTTTGCGGGCTGATATTGGAGATTCTGCAATCAAAATCTGTTGCATTGGGTACGTGCAATGAGTTAATGTCGCGCTGATCCAGAAAGAAGTGCCGCGTATGAATGCGGTCAGTTCCCATGTGTATGTGCAGTTCAAGAATGGGTACCCATCGTGGAGATATGTACTAAAAAAATTGACCCGGCCGCCATCCCGACCCTGCGATAGGGGATGTCCAGTGAAGCTGTTGAAAATCACCGCTACAACTGCTGAGGGGGGTATGCGATGTTTTATTGCTTTAGAGTAATCATAGTAATTATAATTTAGAGTAATGTGAGTAGTGGTAAATTTGGCAGCACGCCGCCGCTGGTCGCATCGCCGTTTCTTTTCGCTGTGTCACTCCTCGTATTCACGCTGCTCCCTGGGAGTCATGACGATGCGTATACTCAGCGGTGCTGCAATAACAATGAAATCAGTTGCTAGGCTGGTTCGTTTACATATGACAGGCTAGTGACGTCACTCCTTACGTCGTAAGCTGCCATCGGCGGCAGCTTGTGCAAGAGTAAACTTTACCGGGAAATATATGCATCGAGCGCTAAGTGCTTCGCATTGTTAGCAGGAGCGCTTCATCATCAGTGATGTGGATTGAACGCTGTTTTGTGCTTGTTCTTTATTGAAACAAATGCTGTGTGGTATGTTGTATGCGTGATACCAAAGAGCGTATGCACTTTTCCCTTCAATCGCTGAAGGTTTTTTTCTTTTTTTCGTGAGGACGCAGCGCGAAAAATCCCGACCAACTACACTCGCGGACAACTTTCTGTGGCTATGAAGGAAAAGCTATGGATGCTAAGCGCGCACAAGTCAGAGCGCTTCTGAAAAGAGTCCCGCGTTTTAGCCCACGTCAGTTTAGGCCAGGGAAGATAAAACATACACACTTTATTAGCAACAGTTAAATAAGACAGAACACAGCAATGAGTGCAAAGGTTTATTCATTTTGCGGCTTTGCGCTTCAGCGTCTGGGGCAACGCGAAACCATTGCGCGTGGAACCTGCGTCGGTTCAGCGTCTCTTCCGAGCAACCGAAAGCACTGTCAAGCGCTGCCGGACTACTTGGCGCGGTAACACATGTGCAGCAGCCATGCGGCCGCAGCGATTCCCTTCATAGCCACTGAAAGTTGTCCGCTAGCATAGAGGCTAACAGCTTCGCTGTAAAGAAAATTGCACATTCTCACGCTCCTTCTGCTTCCCTCACGGGAGGATTGATGAGATAGAGTGCCGTGCGCTTATGAACCCGCCCCATTCTTTCCCCCCCAACTGACTGCGGGTGAAATTGTATTAGATTGAGATCACCTGGAAGTTGAATCGCTTTCCTATGTTTAATATCTGCACAGTGTCCGGGGGACGTTTAGAACTGGCCACACAGCATAGCCACGCCACATGCCCTATACATAGGGCACAACCACTGTGCTTGTGAACGATCGAAAAAAAATTTACTTACGGGAGTTCGAGCGATCGTCTGTGCGCAACCATGCCGTCTCTTTTCAGCCGATCTGAAGCGCAGGCGCAATTTGCGTAAGTGCAAGCTTACGGGTGTTTAATATTATCACGAGAGTGTCGACACAACACCGTGTTATCTCCTTATAAAGACCAAAAAACGGCAACATAGTCAACTGTATGCCCCAGGCCACAGAGCGCTGCCCAGTGTGAGCGCCCAGTGTGAGGCTGTACATTTCGACGGCTAGTTGGGTGTCGTTATCTACCATCGTTGTCGCTGATAATTTAGCTCACCCTGCCCGCCACGTTGGTCACCAACTTCGTGGCTAAAAGCGACTGCGCTACGCTACCGCTCGTTTTATTCGCCGAGGTCACCAAACATATTGCGTCGCCAAAAAAAGACGAGAAACACGAGAAGGCGAACCGAGATAACGTTGCACTGAAATAGATGTTTTTTAGCAAGTGCCTCCACCGCAGCCGAGGCCTAGTGCGTAGGGCGTCCGCCACGGCTACGAGAGGTGGTTGGTTCGAAACCCACCGCCGGAAGCCCACCGGTTATAAGGGCACAGGCGGCCCCCTACCCGGCGCCCGGTGGTGTACGGGGTTTCTGAACGCCTGGGGGAGGTGATCCGTACCGCCGCTTCGCCCTACGTGGCCTCCCGGTTTCGAAC
The DNA here is from genome assembly GCF_023375885.2 of Dermacentor andersoni. Taxonomy (NCBI): domain Eukaryota; kingdom Metazoa; phylum Arthropoda; class Arachnida; order Ixodida; family Ixodidae; genus Dermacentor; species Dermacentor andersoni. The sequence continues at coordinate 362,476,061 of NC_092814.1, read as the reverse complement.
GCTAAGCCGGTTAAGTGGTGTCTCAGTGAGCGCTATTACACGCGTAACTGTCCCGGTGTCTAACGTGCCTTGCGCACTAAGTTAAACCCCAGGTTAAAATGAACATTACAGCCACGGCGGGTGGTCGGAGCCTCTTTTTTCTCCCTCTAATGCGGACATCTTTTGGAGGACGAGTTTGTAAAGTCGATCTCAGATAGAGCCAGGAATACATCTAGTCATCCATCGAATCACCTCTTAAACTTCTAAGGAAAAAAAAAAATAAATTATGGGGTTTTACGTGCCGAAACCTCTATCTGATTATGAGGCACGCCGTAGTGGAGGACTCCGGAAATTTCGAACACCTGGGGTTCTTTAACGTGCACCTAATCTAAGCACACGAGTGTTTTCGCATTTCGCCCCCATCGAAATGCGGCCGCCGTGACCGGGATTCGATTCCGCGACCTCGTGCTCAGCAGCCCAACACCATCGCCACTGAGCAACCACGGCGGGTTAAACTTGTAAGACGTCCTATCCATTGTGCTCTTTACTAGAATTGCCGCTGTATCATTATATATTGAGCGTTGAATAAGAACCTCTGCATTCTCTTATTGGAGTATGTCATAACCTGTTTTCGACCTTGCATTCTTTGCTAATTTTCGCATAGGGCGCACGCTTAGAAAACACGATTGCATACATCTCCATGGTGGCGTCGAATGGAACATTTTAAGGTGTGGCTCGCCCTTCGGTGGACACTGTTGGGTTAAGGATACGATCCGCAGATACAAATTTGACGGGTCGAAGCTTTTTGACACTTTTATTTCGAGTGTAAACGTATTTGAAAAAAAAAAAATAATTCATGTGACGCCTCTTTCTGAAGAAAGTTTTCGGTGAATTTGTAAAAAAAAACATAAATGCTCGCTTTGGTATCATGTGGAACTGCTGCGTTATTATTTCTTTTGCGCTGGGACTAATTAAAACATTGTTGAAAATGCATCATACGCTATCACCAATTGATATAGGCCTGTCACAGTTTGTGCATTCAGAGGGTTTCGTGCTGTCTTACTTGGTTTTGCAAAACCAAATAGGACGGCATGAAGAAACAAATTCCATTTGGCACTTAACTGCTATTGCACTACGTGTTCGTATTTGTAAAAATAAAAGAAGCCACCTAGTTCTAACACAATAGGTAGTATGCTTTTGCAAAATTCAGGAGGTGCTCATTATATATATATATATAAAGCTCTGAAGCTCAATTTGCGGCTATCTTCGGTTTACTTAACTGTCTTTTTCGGTAGGTGGACCAACCTATATATATATATATATATATATATATGTGTGTGTGTGTGTGTGTGTGTGTGTGTGTGTGTGTAAACAATAAATCCCAAATGAAGCAACGCTGGGTACGCCTCGTGGCATATTTCCGGGCATGAGTAGAGATCAGGGACGCATACCAATATTTATTTTGGCATCCTTTGCTTGTAACGCATTCTGGCTTAATCCAAAGCACCCGCATAAATTTCGTATAAAACACAAAAGAACTGAATCGCAAAAGGTCCAGCGGGAGCCTACAATTGCATTAATTGGAGATTCCGCTTATTATTAGCCCATTAGCGCGAAGAAGAAGTTTTCCCTCGCGTCTAGTTTGTTGGGATAGCGCCGTATGTGCTTTGCGTGGATAGTTTCCACGAAGCCCCGATTAGGCTGCAGAAGCAGAACCAGTCTGTGCAGGAACAGTAATAGACAGCAACACGTGTATCGCACAGCGCAACCAGTGCTCTGTTGTGCCTGAGCACCCCCATCGACAACGCAGCGTCGGCGACGCTCACCCAGTTTGGACCACTTAGGCATACAGTGTTGGGTTGAGCCGCTAACGCACAGAGTTCAGCGAGGCAATGAGGTGATCGTGGCGAGCGATATCAACGTTCCCGTGCAACCTGGGGCCGAATGTTATAACGGTTAGGTTGGGGAACCGTTCGTTTGGCCTCACCTGATTGGCCAAAATTTTGGTTACGTCACAGGCCGTCAGAGGCAGCGGGGCGGTATCGCAATTTATGAATACGTCATGCATCTGTCAATCATTTACAAAGCGAACCGGTCGTAGGAACCGGCGAAGGGGTAGTCTGCTTTGGGTTCCATTGCTGTGGCTTGGTTGTTGGCTTGCGACCCTGGCCGCGCGCGCCGGTCGCGCGACCCCGGAGACACGTGGGCATCGCGTGCGCGTGCGTTGGTTGCTTCGGAGGCTATTCGTTGTCTGCTTGGCGTTGCTCTTTCGGTGTCGATCACAGCTGGGAGTGCGATACGCGTTGGAAGAAGTGACGGATAATGAGTTGCACCGCCCTTGCCGGCTTTCTAAGTAGACCTTTTGCAGGCTACGCTATCAAATGGAGGAGACTCTGGTGCAAGCGTACCAGGGGTCATTCCACGCAGAGGAAGGAATATTGCGCGTTGCGGTTCATCGCCACCGGCCTGCAGCTCCCAGAGGTAGGTCGGACGCGAAGAATTCATCGGAATGGCCTAGATCTCTGCTGCCGACACTGTCCACAAAGTTGCTCTCGCAATTACCGTGTTGGCCGGTAGAAGGGTTGCGTCAGCTTTCCCGTGACCTCCACTTCAAAGCCAATGCCAAGGAGATATTTGCATGGTGAGATCGAATTCCCAGTGCTATCGCCAGCGTGAATAGCTCGCAGATCGCCGTTTAGCAATCATAAGGGTTCAACCTAGGCTGGTCCAGCGCTTCCTTCGTTAGGCTGGTAAAACTATACGGTCAGGACGGGAAGATATTGTGGAGATCTCTTATTTGGCTGCCCTTTTTTCTCTAGTTCGGGAGTGCCGCACTTTGTTCCTCAATTTCACGGCACAGCGCGCACCGTCAGCACCACACTCTTCAATTTTACTTCGTACAGGCAATGCAGGGCCCGTATATCGTGATGTTCGATTTCAAGTTCCATTCCTTCTATCACGCGACGCTTGTTGGGCAGATCGCAGGGATAGTGACAACGCGGCGGCGAGCGAGTCATGTCCGAGCCGATGACGAAGGGCGAAAAAAGAAGGAAAATTGATATAGTCGGCTAGTGAAGGTGTCCCTAAGAACCAGTTCACGGTTTTGTCGCGCTCGCTAGTTAAGAAGTGCTGGCAGTGCGTTCCTGTTGCGTGCATTGTGCGAGTTCCTGATAGCAGACGACATAGCGCTGCACTCTACCAACTCATTTACGCTTGCGATACCGCCTGTCGGCTGAGAATGAAAAAGAATGACATTAATAAATTGCTTCTACATTGCGTAAACGCTGGCACCACACGTTTATACTTCAGAACTTTGCGTATAATATTTAATTGATATTTCACATTTATTTAGCAAACAGTAACATGCTGCAAGTTCTCGATTAGCTCGTCATATAATGACGTACACTTCAGAGGTGGCACCCTCTCATCTACTGGTCGCGTCCTCCCCTTCTTCAACCACCGTCTTGGGAGCGGCACATCTAGTGACGTAAGCGGCGAAGCGAACGGTTCGTATTCCGAACCGTTATAAGATTCGGCCCCTGTTGTGCGCTGCATCGAGCTGATCCAGAAGGTGTTGTTTGCTCAAGTGTATTTCAGTAACAGCTGCTCCGGTCTGAAACTGATAACTTTTCATTTGGCAATGGATCCTCAGAAAGTTCTGCTTTGGATTTCGTTTAAACATAGCGGGAGAATATTAGTTGGATTCCTGTTCTTTTGAAAATCACCGCACAGCTCGTTAGGGTTCGCTTCGACACTGAAATAATATTACATCTTACAAAGGAGCTTTATTACACAACGGACCGATGACGGGTAGAGCGCTTCACCGAGCACAGTCTCTAAGCTCGAACATCTGCAGCACGCGATGCTGTTGGCAATCCTTCTGCCTACGTCCATGCGTTCGTCTTTATTACAATGGCCCCATCGGAAAAGGGAGCCTTCCTGGCGTCTGAAGATGAGGCCGCAGAATGATGGTGGGGCTTAAGCCGCTGGACGTGGACGACTTCGCGGTTGCGACTACGCATGGCAGACGGCGGTGTGAGTGGCTCTCTAGGAGGTAGTTGACGGGAGAAGTTCGCTGCACAACGCGGTATGGTGCATGGTATTTAGGAAGAAGTTTTGAAGCGAGTCCTGGTGTGCGGGTCGGTACGGAAAACCAAACGAGGGTTCCCGGTGGAAAAGTTGGAGTTGAGTTGCGAGCATCGTGTTTTGATTTTTGCCGATTCTGATCGTGCAAAGTGAAGCGGCGGGCCAACGGACGACATTCTTCAGCTTTTCTTGCGGCGTCCGAGATTGGCAGGCATTCTGATGGGTCTGGATGGTAGACCAGAACGGTATCGATTGCATGATAAGGACGACGGCCATAAAGAAGATCGAAGGGGGAGAAAGCGGTAGTGGCTTGCATTGTTGTTTTGTAGGCGTAGGTGACGAACGGAAGAACTAGGTCCCAATTGGAGTGGTCGGATGCGATGTACACAGCTAACATGCCACCAAGGGAGCGATTGAAGAGTTCCGTGGTACCATTGGTTTGCGGGTGATAGGCGGTGCATGTGCGATGAACAATAGTGCATTCAGCAAGGAATTTTTCAACGACTTCAGACAGGAAGGCGCGGCCTCGGTCGTTGAGGAGTTCACAAGGGCCTCCATGACGAAGCACAAAACGGCGCAGTATAAGAGTGGCGATTTCCTGCGCTGTAGCGGCTGGGAGGGCAGCAGTCTCTGCATAGCGTGTTAAGGGGTCGAGGGCAACTATGATCCACCGGCTGCCGGACAAAGACAAAGCAAGTAGACCATATAATTCGACACCGACACGAACAAAAGGTTGAGATGGGCATGGCAGGGGTTGCAGTTCAACGGCTGGGAGGTTGCTGACATTCCCGGCAAGAGTGGACGAAGTTCCGAATAGTGGTGCCGAAGTCGCTCATAGGTCTTGATAACGCCGGCGTGGGGACACTGGAGGTCCGAGTGGAAAGTGGAACAGATCTCTGACCTCAAGGGTCTCGAGATGACGAGCAACCACGTACGCCCCCCTGGCACATAGTTGCGTCGGTACAGGAGCTGATCACGGATCGCAAAATGAGGAACTTGGCGCCGAAATGTTCGAGAGGCTGGAACTGTTGAGGTATCCGAGAGCTCGAAAATGCATGCAGCCCAGGAGTCATTGTGTTGTTCGGTAGCAATATTGTCAAAGTCAAGATACGACAACGTGGGCTCACAGGGGGACTCACGAGTGGCCTCTAGCGAGAGTGGTGAGCGGGTAAGAGCGTCAGCGTCAGAATGCTTCCGCCCAGAACGATGCACCACGCGTATGTCGTACTCCTAGATTCGCAGGGCCCAGCGAGCGAGGCGGCCAGATGGGTCTTTTAAATTCGAAAGCCAACATTGCGCATAGTGGTCGGTCACGACGCCAAAAGAGCGGCCATATAAATAAGGGCGAAACTTGCCAAGCGCCTTATGTTAGTTATGCCTGCAATTCGCTGAGGGACGTCACTATTGGCTGTTCGCCATTTTATCTTCTCTTTAGTAACGAAGCCTCGTTTTCCTCGGTGCTTTGCTGGCAGCTGCTTTAAGGTCATATTTATTTATTTATTTATTTATTTACGCTCAAGGCCCAAGGGCATTAGAAAGGGGAGGGGCATACAAAATCTAAGGCGCACTTTTTGAAATTGTCAGTGTTGATTATGGTGGCGATGGAGGTAGGGCCGGAGGTGGTACATACGTTGCAGGTGCGAGGAATAAACAAATTCAGGCGGGTGTCGGTGCGGCACAACGAAATCCTTACCTTAAATTGATAGTCAGTATGGGCTGACATGCAGGACGGAAGAAAAAGCCATTGGTTGTTAAGAGTGGTATTATAGTAAATTTTATGAAACAGGCAAATCCGCAAGTGCCTGGGGCGAAGAGCAACGCCGGGAAGATTAAGGGTTATTTTCATAGGAGATACACTTGCAGTTCTTGAGTAATTAGACAGAATAAAGCGGGTGACACGGTTCTGTATAGATTCAATAGCCTGCGATAGGATTAGATGACCGGGGCCCCAAACGGTACATGTATCTTCTAGTTTGGGCCTTTAATATTAGAGTTTTATAAAAATGATGCTTTACAGGAACGGCGGCAGACGACAAATGACGGTGTAACCATCCAAGCATGCTATTAGCGTTATGATATATGAAGTCAACGTCCAATTTCCATGAGAGTACTTTTTATATCAGCGCCAAGATATTTATACGGTGGTACTTACATTAGCGAAGAAGTGCCGAGAAAATAGGAGGTGGGATTATAAAATAGGGCAGCGTGAGAATCGCACGTGCTTACATTTAGCGACGTTAAGGTTCATGAGCCAATCTGTACACCAGGAAAACTGAGTTAAGTAGTCTTCTAAAAGCGGCACTGTGAGTGGTGTCAGAAATAACGCAATAGATCACACAATCGTCTGCAAATAATTTTATGTGGGAGGTTAGTTCTGTGGGTAACTTAATAATGTAAATTCGGAACAGAAGTGGCCCTAAAACTGAACCTTGCGGAAAACCGTATTGTACACGGGTAGTAGCCGAGTCATGTTAATCAATGTGCATGTGTTGGTGATGGCACTGGTACGATCTGCCACATTCTGCCAGGTCGCTCACGAAGCTAAAGGTGTAACAAGCTTGCGAAACAGTTACAGGCCATTCCCGCATTCTGAAGAACTCGCCCAGCAAAACGACGAAGACGACGATCGAAAAAGCACGTTCATGTATGTTGCTGATGTGCCATCTTGGCTGTGACTAATCTGTGTATATATTTTGTAAATGTAGTTTTGCCTGATGTTTATCTTTGTCACATCATCACGTTAGACTTCCGAAAAGGGAACTCTGTCGCTGTTCAGACTCCCCTTTAGTTATTTAGTCTCTGTCCAGACGCGTTGGTCCGTCGAAAAAAGCTCTGATACCATATTAGAGTCGCGGTATTCATATTTGCGGACCCGACTTGTTTGTGCCGGTTACGTCGAGCAGCTATCGAAAAGTAAAAGCAATGGACATAAATGTATCGAACTATTGAAGCCCCTGCATATTCACTGTGCATTCAGTACACTTCGGTGTTCTGCGTGTTGCTACAGATGAGAACTTTGATTAAGGTATTGCCGGCATGGCTACGTTCTACGTTATTTGTTGCAGCAACAGTGTCAAACGAATATCATTTTTCTTTTTGTTATGAACGGAGGAAAACTTACCTGGCGGATGCATGTACTTCGACCCTGTGATTACATATTCTACGGTAAGGCGCAAGCTGACTGGCTCTGCATTAAGACAACATTCAATAGATCTTTTTTGAAGACGACTCACTAAGCACCATCTCATCAGCAGGACGGACGCTATCTCCTAACTGTCGTGAGTCACAGTTGCGTTTTAGCGTCCATCCTGTTTTCCTGCTTGCCCTCAAACTGTTTTACGCTGGCGTGCTAGTAGTGAGTTATTATCCAACTAGCTTGGCGGTCAGTTCCATTTTTCCTCCACATTATCTATTCTTTAATCTTAAGTTTGACCCATTTACAGAGTATACGGCAATTCGCACCTGGTACGAAGCGGTCGCACTTACGCAGTGAGCGTTGTTACTTACGACGTTGGCTCAGACGTTACTAAAGCGTCGTCTAGGCAACGCTGTAAACTACGGTATCTTTCGTGCTACTACGGCAGCTGGCTAAGAGTGAGCCACAGCGTTTATTGACACAGGCAGCCAGGCCTCCCTCATTGGTAAGCCGTGAACGAGCGCGAGGTGGGCAACTCGAAACAACGGCTATAATGACGATCGTTATTTGCCCGCGCCGGTTAGATAATGGGAATCAGTGCAGTAGCATTCTCTTTCGAAAGATTTTCTTGATAGGTCATTTGTGCTTGTTGTCTTCTTTTCTATATCATCCTATGTTTACGATAACTTGCGGAATCGCTTAATTGTTTAAAAAAGGCCTTATTTCTCATGGAAAAACAAAAGTTCCATTGATAGAAATAAAGAAATCCTAAATTTTGCCCGAAAGGCGAAGCATCGTTTGCGACAGCAAATTAGTGGCTAGTGTTGGGAAGTCGGCGGTCTGTGCGACCACGAAGGTTCCATAGATGGTGCTGTGCCAGGTGCCGGATAAAAGAAAGGGTCGTAGCGATGTTCATGGTATGAGAAAAACCTTTATGAACAAAAGCACATGATCAAGTTTTACAAACACGGCTCCAACTCTCGGAGCACACTACATCCCAGAGTCCTTGAATGTCCGAGCCTCCCTCTTCACAGCCGTCCAGATCCGCTTTTTATGCTGTTTATTCACTGGCCAACCACAAACGCCGAACCGCTCACATTTTTTTTTGTCTTTATTACCGACATGGCAACATACAAAACAAGACATTTTAACAATACACAACAGTCACGACAATATCTCTGCCATTGGTTGGCGGTCACAGGGCTAAAACGCTTGAAATTCGCAAGCTCAGTCATCACACTGAGCCATGTTGGTTTTTCTTTTTGCAAATTATACATTTCCTTAATATGACAAATCCTTTCAATAAAGTATTCTCTAACAGGCCGGTCGTTTATTTCGGCATGTCTCACGGCCATTCTAGTTTTCCATAGACTATGTAAGGACACCAGCATGAACAAGTCATAGGGTACTTTGTCTTCATTTAGAGTAGGCAAGAAACGAATGCCATATGGTGTAATCGGCAAGTCCTTCTTTAGCGTTCTCTGTAAGATGTGACAATGGAACACAGCATCCCAGCAGACAAGAAAAATGTGTACAACTGTTCAGGGTTTCCGGCACAGTAAACAGTTGACGCTCCAAGGCACGGAAAGTCCTTTTTCATCTAGCCACGGTTTCACAAGTAAAGTAATGGTGTGGTGCTGGAAAAAGAAGGACTTTACCGACAGGCGTACTGGCATTCGTTTTACTCTTTTTAGTACGTCCTTTTCAGGTCCAATGCAGAATATCGAGCGATACAATGGCACCGGCAACATTGTGTCTACCAACCGCTCACATTATATCCCCGCCCGAACGTGCCACCTTTTTGCAGTACTCCCACTTTTTTTGCCGAAACCACACCGTTTTGCCGGCTCTATTGTCTCCAACGTTGCACAATACGAGGCAACCACCTGCCCAACTGTCAATCTGTTGTCGACAACCCCCAGCAGTTCTTGACAATGACCTTGTCATCGATTAGCGGCCTCTTCGTGACGGTTTGTCTGTCAGCATCGGGAGACTGCCCTTCGCGGTGGTGTGAGGACGGCGTTGGTGTCTTGAAGTGAGACGTCATTATTTACGCGTTACCGTCGCTGCCAGGTTCAGTCATAGTCTGGGCCGGCATTCGCCTCGCCTGTCAGTTCTGGGCGTTCGAAAAGCCAAAGATATGGAACCCGACTGCTTGTCCGTAAGGCTCCGGTGACGCCGATTTATTCGCCTTGAATGAACGATGAAGCGTGAACAGCACCCGAGACAGCTGCACGTCTGCCGGTGATGCATCTTTTCCTCCGAGAGATCACCACGCACAACAGTAGCTAGCGAAACGATGTAAGGAGATTAGTTGTATCGGCCGTATAAAGTTGTAAACATAGGCATACTAACTAATTTAACAAGCATGGTGTCACGCATCCTACTCGAGCACATCCTACTCGTGAACACATCCTACTCGAGGACAGCGGAAACTCGCTGTCAAAACGCTGCACTGAGGAAATGCGGCAGCCGCTCGCATCAACGCGAACTACGCCACGAAAACGCAGCGCAGCACGCACTCTGTACCCATCGCAGCTGGCTTTCGACATACAGCAACCCGAAACGCGCGCCATTTTTACAATTTCTAGTAAGTACAGCGGGGCATGGCATTTTCCGAGGCACTTCCGGATGCGCCCGGCGTTTCTGCGCAAGTGCGAGTGAGAGCGTGTGCGAGATAGGAAATCTGGGGTCTTTTGCTCCTTGAATATCTGACTTTGCCTAGGCACCGCGGCGGAGAAGTTTCTTTGCTCGTGTTGTATGCTTTTGTCTCCTAGGCGTGCCGACATTGCGGAGTGCCGTTGAGTTTACGCTCCGACGCTGGCTGCGGCGCGATGAAGCAGTGGGCACGGATGCCCCATTTGCTGATCGCTGTGTCTGAAGTTACTGCGGACAGACTTTCTCCAGCCAGCGGCGCTGATGCTCAGTGAGTCATGTCGGATTAAACCTTTGTCACCCCTTACGGCGCTCTACCTTAACAAAAAACATCACTAATTTTCCCTGGATAGCAGTAGGGGCGTAGTACAGGCCCGGCCTGCTCTCCTGGTGCAACATCTTCGTTCTTAGCAGGTTTTCTGTATGCTGATGTCCGGGACTATTCAGGAGCATTTTTGAGTGGGCCCCTTTGAGTGAAATAAACGCACCGCGCCTTAGCAATCGCGGTTGAACGCGATTGCCTGATGTCACGCTGTTAGCATTATTGGCTTTGCGTCTTGACCACTTTAGCTTAGGTTAGCTTACGTTTAGGTTAAGTTTAGGTTAGCTTAGCTTAGGTTAACGTACAAGGCGTTAGGGTGCCGCGTCGTATTCTCACAGCGGCTACGCCGTGTGGGTTATTGTCTTTGCGTCTCGGCCACGTTAGGCTAGGTTATATTAGCGTAAAAGGCATTACGGTAGCGCTACGTACTGAACGCGATTGAACGTGAGTACGCATTCATCCACTCACGCTCCATCACGGTTGCTAAGGCCTTCGATATTGCCCTTTAGATTTTCATTATATGCGGTCTGGCCTCTACTACTGTTCTTACTGCTCTCACGGAAACATCCGTGATGTTATTTTTAAGGTACATCGCCGTCCCGCGGCTATTTTCCTGTGTGAAACGACGTCCTGGGGAGAATAACTTTTTCCCACCCTGCAGAAACTATGTTCTCGTTGCGCCCACAGCACTACGGCTTTAACTTCCGCTGCCCTATACGATGACCAGACAGCCAGACACCTCGGGTTTTCCAGTACCCTCGCAAAAACACAAGAAAAATATTGTAGGCCGTCCCTGACTGCCGACGTCGCCCGTTATGTCAACAGATGCCGACACTGCTAGCGACGCAAGATACCACCTACAAGGCCAGCAGGATTACTACAGTCGACCGAACCTCCTTTGCAATCTTTTCGGCAGATCGGGATGGATTTGTCCAGATCCTTTCCGGATTATCACCTGCAAACAAGTGTATAGTCGTGGCCCACCGGCTACGTCACCCGCTGCACCGAAACGAAAGCACTGCCCAAAGGTACAGTGCGGCGGAAGCAGCAAAAGTTTTCGTCGATAACATTCTGCTGCGACATGGTATACCAGAACTCCTCATTACTGACAGATGAACGGCTTTTGCAGCTGAGCTTACTCAAGCCAACCTACAGCATAGCCAGACAAGTCACTGGAGGAGCACCGCCTATTACCCCCAGACGCATGGCCTAACGCCTGGTCTAAACAAGGTGCTCGCCGCTATATTAGTGAAGCGCTTCGACGTCGAACACAAGACGTGGGATGCCATCCTTCTATATGCAACCTTCACTTAAAACATGGCAGTGCAAGAAACAACGCAGATGACGCCGTTCATGCTGGTTTACGGTGGAAACCCAAAAACGACTCTGGACGCCATGCTGCCGCGCGTCACCGACGCTGCGCGCCGAAGAAGCCCGACACCTCGCCCGTCTGCGCATCAAGAACCAACAGAGGACCGACAGCCGACACTACAATTTCCGACGACGCTACGTGGACTAGCAGCCCGGCGACTGTGTATACGCCGACGAGGGCTTAGTGAGAAACTATTGCGGCGCTATTTCGGACCTCACAAGATCACCCCACGCATTGGCTCACTAGACTGTGAGGTTGTGCCAGGTGACGTTTAGCAGTCGGCGCCACGCACGAACTGAAGGCGTCCACATGGTGCGTCTTGAGCCTTTCTATGCCCGCTGACGAACTCCTGGACTTTGTTTCTTTGTTGCTTTTTTTTTCGTTACTCTGCGGGTACTTTTGCTTTTCGGTCTTGTGTGTGCAGCGTCGAGATGTTTTTTAAAAGGGCGGATGGGGAGGGTGAAGGGGGCATTGACACGTGTACTTGTTTATATTCTTCTTACCGGCTAACACATTTTAAACGTTATTGCTTTGTTCCAGACGCGCCTACGTGTATCAGAAGTTTCGCCAAAATTACTGACGGTTGTCTGTTGTCAACGAACACGTGTAATCTGATCGCATGCGCGACACGAATTGTGTAGTAGTTTCTGTAAGGCATGCGCGCACTAGCGATTACCCTGAAAATTTCGACAAGTCATCTTTAAGGACCGACGCGCTTGACCGGCTGATTATATACCGACGATCGCCGACTGCGTTTTCCGCTATCGTTGTGGTTCGAGTGTCACTCGCTTTCGTGGGCACAGGTTTCGCCCAATAAAAAGTTAGTTTCGTTATTCGCAGTGTTCCTACTGTGTTCGCCGCTAATACGTGACATACTCCCACCGAGTGCTCGTATAAATTGCAGATTAATTGCAAACTGCTCGTATAAATTGCAGATTATCATTTGAAGAACTCGTTGGTCGACACAAAATTCAGTTGTTCTGTCGCATTACAGAGTGGGACGACTCACTCACTCCAGCAAGGATGAGCTGATTGATGACATCTTCCTATAGTGGTTCAATTCAAGGAACATAAAGCTTTAGTAATCGCCTGAGAGATAGCACTGCCTGCGCTAGACATCCTAACAGACAACATCACACATGGAATCACAAGTTGATCACTTCCGATTCCTTCCACTCGTCATTTGCTGTCGCCACACACGGCGCGTATTTGCCAGTGGTCCACAAGTGATCAAAGAGCGCTACCTCATCCAACGTCGATAGACTCGGAGCTTGCCTGGAGGACGTGGAGGACTACCACGCGCTGTGCTCTAGCGACAACTACGACTCAATGTGGCCTCGTCAGCCTTGTCTTCTTTTCACAGGCGCTTGAAGCAGTCCACCAAGACCGGCATCTAGGTGTGTTGGTATCAGCATGCGGTAATACTACCAAAGCTTCCGTGACGCCTAAAACGGTCTGGCCGATAAATAATGTCGAAGCGCTGCCAAAGCGTCCGCGTATTTCATTTCATGTATTGTTTCTGTTGACAAAGCAACAAGCCAACAAGTTACTTGGAGACACATTTTGTTTTCTCTCAGCGTCATGAGTCTACAACACCGATTATGTACAAGCAGTGAACGGTACACACCGTAACGTTTACTTGCGTCGTTATGTTAGTATGACATTGGTCCTCCCAAGTCAAGTTTAACAGGCCCTTCTGGTCCCCAACCCTTTTTAGTCAACCTTGCTGACCGTCTCTCTGTCTGTGATAGCCTGTGCCAAAGTGAAGTGCACCCGTCTCATGAGAAGGCGTTGTTGCATAGGCTATCACTGCTGCAGCTACTTCGCATGTCACTGCGGCGAGCCATAATGAGACATTGGAAGGCTTTCAGATCATCTAAATCTCTGAGGCCGTAAGTTTGAAAAAAATTCCGCGATGATGTGCAGCATCTTGTTTCGAGCAAGGTTAGGGCACTTATTGATCTCAGACGAAGTCATAGCGTGGCCCCGAGCCCATTTATTTGGTCATGGCCACCGGGAACAGTAGGGCGTCAAATATTCTCCTCTTACCAACAAGGCACCGAACGTGCTGTGCCTTTAGCACGCACGCCCAGGTGGCATCCTGTTTGATCACGCACCCTGCAGCTCCGCAGATACTGCAAGCTAGAGCAGTTAACTACTTTGTATGCTCTTCTTTAGTAGCATGAGATGCCATCGTGCGGAGCCTTTTTGAGTTTTGCGATGTTGTCACTATTCCTAGCGCTCCAAGCTGAGTTCTCAGTTCTCCCGGTGTCATACGGTCAAACTTTGGTGCTTCTGATGTTGCGGTGCTTGGTCTGACGCTGATACGCTCGCGCCGTTTTCGGGATTCGCTGATACCACCGTCGTGCCAGTAATCCGTGTCTGCTTTCCTGTACGGCCGATGAGGTCGTTCTCCAGTGCTCCTTACAAGCCTTTTGCACACCCTCACCGCTTCTGCTGCAGAATCCCACTTGTTTGATCGGGCGTGGTACCCATACATGAGTGCGACATTTTTGTTTTCTAGCCCTTGACTAGAAAACTTTCCAAGCCCGTCAGCTGCAATGTGCTTCTGCGATGCATGGTGGCACAAAATGTGCATGTACGGAGTCACTCTTTGTCGGCCCCAACCTCTCCTTCAAGAAGTGCCAAGTCGCACGAACGTCTCCAAAAAAGTTTTCAAGTCGTTGTCAAGGCCCGTGCCTGTTCTTTCGCCGGTGAACGACCGATCGAAGCAATGCTCATAGCAAAAGAACATTGTATCGAGTGTCAGCGTTCAGCAGGTTTCTTATTTTATCCGGGAGCTCATAAAGAACATTTTTTTACTCTTTCCCTGTAAGGGTTGCGAACATTCGGCCTTTTTTCGGTGCTTCTTTGGATACGTGCAACTCAGCGCCACACACTTTCACAAGGCGAGTGAACTCATGCACATGAATGGTGATTACGGTACCAGTGACGACACTTTCTTCAGTGCCCATGTCTTCAAATTTTTGGAGCACGCTATCCAAAAGACGGTCGAACACTCGCACTCGCATATGCATTGTGTCCGGGAACATTAGCCTCGGCTCAATGGAAATGAGTGGCATGTATTGCACACCGAACTGGAGGTTGTCTGCGTGTGCTCGATGGTTGGCCTGGGTCCTTGCGAGTGATGTACTGTTGAAATAAGCAAAACTAAGCCAGTCATCCGACCATTGAATTTTACTGGCCAAGGGAAACGGGCAGGCGAAGTGGGAAGAGGCGCCTTTCATGCCAAACATTAAAAGCAAGAACCTGAGGTCACCCCCGAGGCATATACTGAGGCGGAAAAACTGCCCGTTGACATCCAGGCCACCTTTCTCGGCAACTTCATTTATGTCTTTGAAGAGCGGGCCACATGTTACGCGCATCGGAAAGTAAGCCTCTTCATTTTGAGCTATAAGGAATACTCGGTGCAGATCGGGGTCCTGGAGCACCTTTGCGGTCTTTCCGATAACGAAGAACAAAATCGTTGTCCAAGACACGTTGCGACTGACTTTGCATCCGTCTCCTTCAATTTTCACCAAAACATCCTCATCCATGAGTTCCACCAGAGACTTTCCTTGACTTTTGCAGACGTCTAAAATTGCGAAGCAGAGCTCTACAGAAAACATAATATTGCACGCCTGCTATAAGTAGACTCCTCGAAGTTCCGGATAAGGCCCCGTGTCGGTACAGCAAAGAGTGCTGCCATTTCATTCCAGGAAGCCTGGCTGACAAAGTTCCTCTCCAAAGGCACGGCAGTTTCCTGCACGTGACACACATCATATTTAGGCAATTTAGTGATATCGGTGCATTTTGCAAGAAACGCCTTTTTGGTGTTCAGGTAAACATCAGCCGGTCCTTCGATTCGGTAGTGAATACCATGCCAAAAATCCTGCTCCTCCTGCACGTAGAGAAGCGCAACATGTAGTTCGTGGCGTGATGCTACATGTTCCACAGCGTCTTCTGCTTCTTGCGCTAGTGCTTTCAAGTGCCGTTTGCCGGTTTTCGACGACCCTTCAGAAACGGTCATTTGAGCGCTCTTCTTTTCAGGCCGCTTGGAGGTAGTAGCTTTCAATAAATTACATTAAGGCTCCTCTCAAGTGTCTTCGGTGTCAGAAGGAAAACGTGCAGGCGGTTCAAGAAATCGGACGCCTTTTTCCACCTGCTTAGTGCGGCCCTCAAGGGTTTCTTGAGAGGCTAACTCCTCCAAAGACTCTGGAGTCCCCTGGAAAGCTGTGAAGTTTGCAGCGAGGTTCACCTCATGTAGCTTTTCATTATATTGCAGCCTCTGTCGACCTCGCAGCGTTTTCTTTGTTTGGTTGATACGTTTGAGCTGCGTGTCTAAAGCCACGTTCACAGAGCTATCATTGAGAACCGCAGTGCGGTCTTTGTGCTGAGGACTACCTACAGTGTTGATCCCGACAGTTGAAAGCTCACAAGATCCCCCATCTTGTTTATCACTTTGGTAAGCAATAGGCGCTGCGTGATGAATATACAGGATTGTTGCACACGATACTCCTCGCTATGTTGAGATGAGGTTCATGCTCATCAAATCGTCCATGAGTCCACTAAACGCAATTCAGTGCTGTCACAGCTAGTGGAACCTGCAAATAAAAAATAAATACATTGTTATATCACGTAGCAGCATTTACGAAATAATGAACCAGCGCTTTTTTTTTCTTCTACATGCTTACATTGGAATAAAAGAAATTTATGACACATAGCATGCAAACTACTTCGCTTCTATCGTACATCTATAACAAGATGATTTCATGCCTCTTTCATACCTTGGCGCATACTTTTCAATAAGTTGATCGGAAAATGCAGCCGCGTGTTCCATGAATGAGTCTTGGACACCAGTGTAAGTTTGAGCAAAAGCGATCTATTTATTCGACGAGCAACTGTTTCGCAGAGAGGACAGCATGAGAACGTCACGCCGACAATTATACAGTGTTGTGGCGGTTAGTGGTGTTTCTCACGCTTATAGTTTTATCTGATTTGTTGAACATAGGGTGAAAGTTTACGAGCCGATGGGAAGTGGCATAAGTTGCAATTATGGTTTACGCTAAAAATTGATTATTGCTGCAAATCTGTGCCGCAAACATAATAAAGTTTCAAAGCGATAGCTATCGCCTTGTGTATCCGGAGTGTATGGCTATGCTGTTGCTTCTGCAACAGCCAGGCTGCTGCTCCGGCCGAAGCGGTGGAAAGTGCTTAGTACGCGTGCGCTACTGCTGCTACGGTGGGAACGCGCCTTCTCCGAAACCCATGGCATGAGAGCTGAATTAAGCGCTGTGCCGACATCGTTTCGGCCTGGCTGGATTCTCTGTATCGAGTAGACCGATTGATATCACTTCTCACGACATCATGATGCGCGGCCAACGGCGGTGCGGATGGCGCGAGGAAAATAATGGCCTTGCGATAGCCTATACAAGGACACTATCATTCAGTATACGTAAACATAAGACGAGAGTGCACTCTAGTGCGCCTATGCGATTTGATTGGTTTATGGGAAATGAAAAACATTAGGCTTATGGGAAAATAAAGACATCCACGACTGTAGCAGTGAAATTGCCGCGACGACACACAAGCACGCAAAGGCGCACATGAACACCTAATCTGAGGCCAACTGAGATTAAGGACATAAGTCGTTCGAATGCATATCCTAAAACATGTGCCCATCACTCCCAATTAGCAAGCTTACATTCAGCTTTTGAGATTACGAGAACTGCAGCGACAAAAGGACGCTCTTGCTTTTATAAGATGACCGGTGAAGCTGCAGGGTGACAATCCGATCGATCAAAAAAGTTGAACGAGCCATTAGATCGGGTAGGAGCTGGTTCAGGGCTTTTTCCTGATTCTGCACCCGCTTTCTTAAAACGTGACTGTGCCTCTAAACGCCTATCAATTGCAGCAAAACTGATTCACAGTCGACTAGACGGCCAGGCGGTTATTAAATCATCCATCCCGAATTCGCGTTCGGCGGTGAGACCTGTTGGCGATGTCGTGCTTTTCTTTATTTTATTATTATTATTATGCGTATTCTGTTTTCCTCCAGTGCAATGCGTGCGTCATCGCATGCAGTTTGAATCATTGAGGTCCGTACGCCACGTGGCGTAAAGGTGTGAACTAAGGGCGATGTCAAGAATTGCTGGGTTTGGCGCTTAATTGACTAACGTCTGCTAACTTCATTTGCTAAGGTCTTTCATGCTAAGGTATAACCCATGGCCATCAAAAGTGCATCAAAAAGCTATGAAAGCACTGCAACACTTTTTTGAAGACGCTGGCATTAGCGACGTCTATTTACTGCGCCCTGAGTGATTCTCTCATTCCCGCACCTGTGTGCACCAGATATCCGCGGACTTACTTTCAAATGAATACCTAAATTTCTGTTTTTTTTCTCGAGACGTTCTTTCTGCTGGAAAGTTTCTTTTTTTTTTGGGGGGGGGGGGGGGGCATTACCTAGTGCAAGCATGTACAGTTAGTTTCTTTTATCAATATTTAAGGGTTAGCGGTCGCGAGCCAATGGCGAGAACAACTACACATATTGTTTTTATTTGAATGAAAATAACGAGAGAGAAAATAATAGAATGGTAGGCGACTGTAATCTTTGATTTAAGCGTCTCTTACTGGCACTTGCACCTCAGCGTCGGTGTACTTTAGGTTAACTTTAGGCGCACGCAACACACGAGCCGGACACGGAGGCAACTGTTTTCTATTAGGCAACCGGTTAAATATCATGCCACCTTGTTGTGCGTGACGTCAAAACTTTCGCTTTCTACTTTCCGGTTTGCAGGAATTTCGCCAAAGTCCTGCTCATGTGACGGGTCTCTAAAATCTACCGTTATGTGCATTGGGGTACGGTAATCAGTGATTGTAATTCTGATTATTCCAGGCACCTCAGTAACTGAACTCGTAACCTATAACTCATCGTAACTAAACTTATATCACATCCACAATGAAACCCATTAACTTTTGTACAGTACAATACTTTCTATTTCTTTTTCTCATTATCTTGAATTTCCTCCCCGGCCGTCTCAGGACGTGAACCGGAAGCGCTGCGCAAGAAACGAGCGTCACTAGATGCTCGTGCGACCAGAAACACGAGCATGACAAGAGTGTCGCTGGATGTTCGCCATACGGTGAGGCGCCAGCAGTTACGTCGCTCATTCGTCTATTAAGAGCGTAACACTTGCCTTGTTTGGGCAACCCAGTCTCACGTTGCTTGTGTATGTAAAACTGGCCCGCGTTTATTACGCTGTGAAATTTAGCAGCATCAAATTTTTGCACTTCTAGAAGATGGTCACGAACATCTCGGATGTTGCTCTGCAAGACCCAAAGGGACTAATCGCATGACCTTTTTCGCCAAGAGGTGATTAGTCGAATTTCAATTTTCTTGACGAAACATGTCACTTAGTCAATTTCACTTTAAGTAGTCGAAATTAATCAGCCATATTATAATCTACGCCTATAATATAGTTACGGGGATGTTGGGAGTATATACAGGCTGTATTTACAATATGTATACAAGCAGAGTCAATGTGGTTAAGATGGCTGACCAGCAACAACACGCTCCAGCCAGCGTCTCGCCATCCCCCTCTCCCTTTCTCTTCTTTTATCCTTCCGTAACAGCACCCCCGGGTGCTGAAGCGCTGTCTCGGCGCATGTTAGGCGAAGAACTGCGAGCGAAGTATGGCTTCAGCCGCGAAAAGTGCACGGTGTCAAGAGTGGGCGGACTTGAGGATGGGTCAAAGTGTAACGGGGAGATCTCGTAATAGACGTTGCTCACTTGACCTAGGACTTCATAAGGCCCTCTGTAGCGAGAGAGAAGCTTCTGGGAGAGCTCCGAAGTCTGGATAATCAGCACTTACCTATCGCCGATGTTGTTTACGTTACGCGTAGGCCTAGCGCGTCCATCGAGTTCGTAACTGGCGAGTGAACGAACCCAGCTGAGAAACTCTGTCGAAGGAAATGAATTTTCAGGTCCGTTTGGTGCTGCAGTGATTTAAAATATGGCATTCCTGACTTCGTGTGATGTGTGATATGGTGAATGAACCGTGTGGAACTTGGGGTGGTCAACCGCGGCGTGTTTCGTTGTGGTGTCGGGTGGCTGAAGTTTAACTGGCAAAATCTGCGCTGTTTCCACTGGCAAATATAACTTCCGAAAGCGAAAGACACTAGCAGCCGAACTATAGGAAGTACTTACATAATCAGCCGTGCCGCCCGTTTCAGCTGACACTGCGCTCTTCTTTTCGGCATGTGAATCCAGTTCAGTACAAGTGCATCCGTCTTTTGGGCTAGTTGGGGATAAATCGCTTGTGTAGCAATCAAGAACACTGACGCACTGAAGCATACGTGACAGTGCAGTCATGTTTGAGTGAGTGTGTCCTTATACTTGAGCACTGCTAAAAGAAATTATCTGTTTGCAACGTGTGCCCCGTGTGCAGTGCATAACAGGATATGCATCATGCAAGACCTATGCGTGTAGCAGCGTATACCATGATTGCTTCGATGCCTGCTTCAGAAGCAGAAAGTACTGAGTCAATGAAACTGTAATTGATTTTTTGTCTCACTTTTTGTTTATGGAAACTGTAGATGGTGTGAGTGCATTGTGGGGAAGGTGAAAAGGTGTCATCAGTGTTTTGTGCAGTCAGTATTCTTAAACTGCTGGGATCCCTTCAGCTTTTACTAAAGTTTTTCTTGCTGCGTTACTATAAATTGTAGTCAGGACAAAGATCTACTCAAAACCAAGTTACTAATGCGTCTGCGGAGAATGTGTTAGATAAACAAGATTTCCACAACAAAAATATGCCGATGCACAGCATATGTGCTTGCAATAAATACATTCCGTAAAGGTGAACGACTGGGCCTTGTTAAGAATGGCCAGCTGCCGTGCAGGATTGCCAGCCACTTACGACAATGACGGCAACCTCCCGGCGCTGTTAAGAATGGCCAGCTGCAGTGCAAGAATGCCACCCGATTACGACTATGACGGCCAACATACCGGGAGCTTCGCCGCCTCCTTCTAGCCACAGCGTGACTAAATCGACTTTGTGACGGAATGAGCTCGGCGGGCCAACTATTGTTCCCAAACTCCCCAACGCGCTACTCGGAACGGCTCCGAGTGCTACGGGGCCCCTCTGACGTCGGCTCCGGACATTCGAACGTGTGTACCATTGTGTGCGTAGGCCGTCCTGCAGGAGGCGGTTAGTTTGCGCCGACGAAAAGAACGTTCGCCGCCTTGTGTCGCCGCAGGACCGAGTGTTTAAAAACTGGTGTTGTGCGGGTGCTCGACACACTTCTCTTAAGCAGTCATGTTGGACTGCCACTCTCGCTCAAGCAGTCATGTTAGACTGATGTACTTTCTCAAAGAGTCATGTTAGACTGATATAAATATTGTAAATAAACCCATATTCCTCGTTCTCGATGAGAAGCAGTCCTTCCCTTCATCAACGTCCTCAGCGTGGATAAGTTGGACGACGGCATGGGCCAGCTACCTTCTAATTCATGCCGGACTCGTATCTTGACAACGGATCACGAGCGATGGGATTGACCCCCCAATCCTGACGGCCTACAAAAACAAACTTTGTAGTAGCACTGCAAAACGTGCTGCCATGCGTATCAGCCACAACAAAACTGCTGCACGTCCAACCTACTTCCTTGGAGGCACCCATTCTGGGCGTAACCTTTAGCTCCTCTCTCAACTTTTCCGCATATGTCGCCAGCACTGTATCTAAGCATCGGCCCATTCTTGCGTTTGTGTCC
Organism: Dermacentor andersoni; assembly: GCF_023375885.2. NCBI lineage: Eukaryota > Metazoa > Arthropoda > Arachnida > Ixodida > Ixodidae > Dermacentor > Dermacentor andersoni. The sequence goes on along the minus strand of NC_092814.1, from coordinate 362,454,746 downwards.
CGTGTCTCCCTTCCCTGATGACGTAAGGTTTTCCGAGCACTCTACGCTTCTATCATTCTGTCACGACTTGAATACTGCTCATCAGTATAGTTCCCGTACCAAACTCGCGACGCTAACAAAGTTAAGCTTGTTCAGCGCCGAACAGCACGCACCCTCTACTCCCGTCTTTTCGGTTGTCGCAAGCTCATGCCAGCCTACGAGGATTGCCTCAAACCTCTCAAGTAGCACACCCTGCAATACCAGCGCAACATTGGACTAGTCTATATAGTGCAGGGTGCTTGACGGCTCTCTGAACAGCACTAATCTTTCTTCAGTTCGTCTGAACAAGTGGTCAGCACAGCCTGAGCCCTCATCGCGCCTCTATGGCCCGACACCACAACTCCATGATTATATCTGGCATACAGAGCTTTCTCTTCACCCCCCTTGGCCATTTGGATTCTCCTTCCTTGGAACCAGACTGAATTGGCACTCCTGTGTGTTGTGCGCCCGTCGAATGTGTGCGTGTGTGCCGTGCTGTGTTATTGAGCAAGTGTGTGTGTGTGTGTACGTGTGTGCATGTGGAGGGGAAGGAGGTGTCTTGCGCATCCTGCAAATTCCTGCTCTAGATCGCTGGTTGTCAGACGCTCTAACATACAGGCATCAGCCTTTTTTTTAGTCGAGTGCCAAGTTACCACTAAGATTATTATTATTATTATTATTACTATTATTAGAATCATCACCACGACCACATTGATTGTGTTGAAGCCAGCGTGACACATAATTCAAAATATTCCTGGAGCTTTGTGCGCTCTCACTCTTCTAAAAAGAGTGCCATAGATGTACGCCTTCTTCATGAAAATAGTGGTGTTGTCTCGAACACTGCTGATGCCTTTGCAGAACATTTCTGTTTGCTATATGGTGTGAAATATGCTTCAAGTAAACTTCCTTCTCAGTCTGGCACAGTGTGTACCCTATCAGTCAATGAAAACATTGTTTTCAAGTGTATGAAGTGCCTCGAACCTTCTCTTTCTTCTGGTGTTGATGGTATTTCTTCCGCAGAGCTTAACCCTTTGAGACGCTGTCTACACAATTGTGCACAGCAGGAGAGGGCATCAATAGCAAAAGCACTGATGAAATTAATGGTATTTAAAATGTGTTTTGTACATCTTGAAACACGTATTATTGGAACTCTGCTGCAATTTTGAATAACGTGGAGAATGTTTCAGCAAAATGAGCGGGAAGGTAGACGGCTGGGTATTTTTACTCTGTGTCAGTACATTGTATGTAGCGGGTTCACTTCTTTCATTGTTTTTTACAATGTCATGTACCAGGCATAATTTTCAAGTGGCTGCATGGATAAGTGCGTTTCAAGCTTTTGAAAACACGAAGAACTACATGTTTTCATATTTTTTGTTCCTGTAGTGAGTTTTCGCATGGAGTCGAAATTTTGTAAACTTGACAAAACTAGCTAAACAATTGAAAATTCTTAATATTTTCTGCAGCTGTACACTTTCTACGATTCTGAACATGCAAGAGGTGTGGTGAAAGCAACTTTTCAATCAACGGGATGAAGTGGCGTTTGAAAAGGTTAAGACGCATGGAAGCATACTTGTTCCTCATTCTCACAAGCATCTTCAATAGTTCCCTAAAGTCTAGTACCTTTTCTAGCACTCGGAAGGTAGCATGAACATTGCCCATGCACAAATCAGGTGCTGGATGTGCAGTTACTAACTTCCGACCTATATCTATCCTCTTCAGTGCGTCAGGTGTTTGAATCGATATGGGATTCCTCGCTTTCTGTTAGTGCTAAGAGCATTTTAATAAGTGAACAGCATTACTTTATGTGCCGACAACTTAAATCTATTTCAGACTGTCAACAGTGTTCACCACTGCATCGACTTCCAAAAAGACATTTTTTCACTCTCAAACTGGTGCAGAAACAATAAGTACTCTTAAATGCTTCCAGCACTATGGCATTAAGTTATATGCACAAAACGCACCATGTCAAATTTTGATACACCCTACGTGATGCTCCACTCCTTAATGTCGATGAAATGAAAGATCTTGGTGTGTACTTCGACAAAATGCTAAGCTTCTCTTCACACAGATAATTACACAACGTGCCCTTCACGCTCTTGGAATTGCATGCCGTATATTGCATGACTTCCACTCATCTGTTGTGTTTCTTAAATTCTGCTGTGTGCCTCCAACTACTAGAGTATGCCTCTGTAGGAGGGGGTGCAACCAGCAATTGTAATTCTGACCTCATTGAACGCATCCAAAATAAATTGATATCCATCTTAAAGCACCACTTTTGCCATTCTGGCGACTACAGTTAAGCCTTCCCAAATATACTTCAACTCGCACGTCTAGATTCAAGACTTAATTAATCACACCTTTTAAAAAATAAATTATGGGATTTTACGTGCCAAAACCACTTTCTGATTATGAGGCACGCCGTAGTGGAGGACTCCGGAAATTTCGACCGCCGGGGGTTCGAAATGCGGCCACCGTGGCCGGGATTCGATCCCGCGACCTCGTGCTCAGCAGCCCAACACCAAATCACACCTTTTGTTCCTGTATAAGGTGGTCCATGACATTATATATTCCCTAAAGCTTCTTGATCATATGCGTTTGTTCGTGCCGCAACAGTATACCAAGTAGCCTTCCACATTCCTTGCCTGGCCTTGTTGCAAGATCGTGCTATATAAGACTCGACTCCAAAAGATACTTCAGAGTTCGTTTCCTCTGTTTTGTGTATCGGTAGATAATCACGTAGGATTAACTCCCTTTTACTTTTCCTCGTTTCCTTTTTTTCCCTATTTGTTTATGTTCCATTTTTTGTCTACTACATTCATGTTTTCTGTACACTTTGTCTCACATAGTGCTCGTTAAGTGCACCAGTACAAAGGCTCTCTAGCTGTTCCTGGCACAATAAACATTTCAATGATTGATTGTTATTGTAGTATAAAATCGTGCTTTTTAAGCATGTATTAGTATAATATTGAAGTGCAGTAGCTTTTGTGCAATTAAAAAAAGGGCATGAATTAAGAAAGTGCAATAATAATATGCTATGTGCCTGATCATATGCATAGTGCTATTAATTTCTTCTGAGCTTTAATAACGGCTGGCTACTGTATCCAGTGTTGTGCAATAACATAATATGCCACAGCAATTATTGCGTGCCTCGCAGAAGAAATTCAATATATCTTTCTCAGTCAAAACATCATAGGAGGCTGAAAACAAACTGCAATTCTTTTTATGGTGACGAAGTGTATAAATTGTGAAAATAACCTGTTTATATATTTCTTATACTATGGAAATGAGCTGCTCCCATACGTTCGAATAAGCGCTTCAATAGTACGACTTGGCAAAGGGCAACGAAAGACCCCTATTAAAACCCTCCAATTCTCAAGCTTGTATTATCTGACGGTATGTTATTTCATTAATGTAAAGAAAGACCAACCTGACATGTGGAAACCAGTTACAATAGAACATGGCCCCTACACTGTGAAAATGTTTTGCAGCAATACACTCAATGTGAAGGCCTCCAGATGCGGTTTTGATGCATCAAAACAACCAAGAATAATAGAGGTGCTCCACGGGCTAGATTTGACAGAATAAAGAATAGGGGGGGGGGGGTGAGACAAGGTGCGATTTACATATATTTCAGCTATTCTAGATTTTTTTTTTGTGAGTGCTGCAGGTGTTTCAACTCTTTTTTGTTGATTTTCTGAAAACCCATTTTTTCACATTTCTTTCATGCACCAAGAGACATAATTATATTGACACGGATGCTTTATCTGTATCCGGTGACCGTATTTCGCCGTCTAAGAAATGTTAAACGTTATCGCTCGGTGCAGGATGCGCCTGAACGTATCGGGAGTTTCGCGAATGTTATCGATGGTTCTGTCTGTTGTCGATGAACCTTGTTAATCTGATTGCATACGCGACACGAATTGCGTAGTAGTACCCGCCGTGGTTGCTCAGTGGCTATGGTGTTTGGCTGCTGAGCACGAGGTCACGGGATCGAATCCCGGCCCCTGCGGCCGCATTTCGATGGGGGCGAAATGCGAAAACACCTGTGTGCTTAGATTTAGGTGCTCGTTAAAGAACCCCAGGTGGTCGAAAATTCCGGAGTCCCCCACCAAGGCGTGCCTCATAATCAAAAAGTGGTTTTGGCACGTTAAACCCCACAATTTAATTGTGTAGTAGTTAATGGAACGCGCGCTGGCACCAGCGAATACGCCGTAACTTTCGACGACTGATGTATGCAAATCGACGCGCTTGACCCGCAGATGAGAAGTTCGACGATTGCCGTCATTGCTCGCCGCTATCGTTGCGTCTGCGCTATTTTTTACCGTCACTACTACGAGACAATATTTCCAACACAGATTTTTATCAGTGATACTGTGCACGCCTAATTCATACATAATTGGCTGTGCAATGAGCTACCAAAAATGAAATGGTACAACAGTTTCTGATATGATATGGCATCGCCGTGCAGGTGTTTGCAAAGCGATCTTGCAGACAGACGACGCGCGAGCGCTGGTGTCGATATTTTGTGCACTATTGTTACTTCAAAAATAAAAACAAGCTGTTGCGGCAGGCGTATATTCATTATTCAAACGTGTTTTTATATCTAAAAGCGCATACAGATCACTAACTAATTGTTTCAAGCTTAGTTTACAGGAGGCTGTTTTAGGCCGGACTTTGACAGATGAAGACGAAATAGTCCAGCAACAGTGCGCCGCAAACGAGGAGCGAGCTTCATCGCGCGTCAGAGCTTCTGTTCAGTGGTTGCGTGCCCTCTTGCTCCCACCAACGCGAAGCGAAGCGTTCGCTTGTCGGCGCGCGCCGAAGCTTGCCGACGCGTGTCAGTGGTTGGGGCATAAGGTGGCGTGCGTAAAAAGATCCGGGTAAGTGCGCTGCGCATCATCGGGTGGTGGTTACGTCCGCAAGAACAGCGAACTTTTTAAATGTCTCTCAGCAAGCCACCCCCACTTTTTGTTATCGGGTATGTTTATAGTCTCTTTTGCGGGCTGATATTGGAGATTCTGCAATCAAAATCTGTTGCATTGGGTACGTGCAATGAGTTAATGTCGCGCTGATCCAGAAAGAAGTGCCGCGTATGAATGCGGTCAGTTCCCATGTGTATGTGCAGTTCAAGAATGGGTACCCATCGTGGAGATATGTACTAAAAAAATTGACCCGGCCGCCATCCCGACCCTGCGATAGGGGATGTCCAGTGAAGCTGTTGAAAATCACCGCTACAACTGCTGAGGGGGGTATGCGATGTTTTATTGCTTTAGAGTAATCATAGTAATTATAATTTAGAGTAATGTGAGTAGTGGTAAATTTGGCAGCACGCCGCCGCTGGTCGCATCGCCGTTTCTTTTCGCTGTGTCACTCCTCGTATTCACGCTGCTCCCTGGGAGTCATGACGATGCGTATACTCAGCGGTGCTGCAATAACAATGAAATCAGTTGCTAGGCTGGTTCGTTTACATATGACAGGCTAGTGACGTCACTCCTTACGTCGTAAGCTGCCATCGGCGGCAGCTTGTGCAAGAGTAAACTTTACCGGGAAATATATGCATCGAGCGCTAAGTGCTTCGCATTGTTAGCAGGAGCGCTTCATCATCAGTGATGTGGATTGAACGCTGTTTTGTGCTTGTTCTTTATTGAAACAAATGCTGTGTGGTATGTTGTATGCGTGATACCAAAGAGCGTATGCACTTTTCCCTTCAATCGCTGAAGGTTTTTTTCTTTTTTTCGTGAGGACGCAGCGCGAAAAATCCCGACCAACTACACTCGCGGACAACTTTCTGTGGCTATGAAGGAAAAGCTATGGATGCTAAGCGCGCACAAGTCAGAGCGCTTCTGAAAAGAGTCCCGCGTTTTAGCCCACGTCAGTTTAGGCCAGGGAAGATAAAACATACACACTTTATTAGCAACAGTTAAATAAGACAGAACACAGCAATGAGTGCAAAGGTTTATTCATTTTGCGGCTTTGCGCTTCAGCGTCTGGGGCAACGCGAAACCATTGCGCGTGGAACCTGCGTCGGTTCAGCGTCTCTTCCGAGCAACCGAAAGCACTGTCAAGCGCTGCCGGACTACTTGGCGCGGTAACACATGTGCAGCAGCCATGCGGCCGCAGCGATTCCCTTCATAGCCACTGAAAGTTGTCCGCTAGCATAGAGGCTAACAGCTTCGCTGTAAAGAAAATTGCACATTCTCACGCTCCTTCTGCTTCCCTCACGGGAGGATTGATGAGATAGAGTGCCGTGCGCTTATGAACCCGCCCCATTCTTTCCCCCCCAACTGACTGCGGGTGAAATTGTATTAGATTGAGATCACCTGGAAGTTGAATCGCTTTCCTATGTTTAATATCTGCACAGTGTCCGGGGGACGTTTAGAACTGGCCACACAGCATAGCCACGCCACATGCCCTATACATAGGGCACAACCACTGTGCTTGTGAACGATCGAAAAAAAATTTACTTACGGGAGTTCGAGCGATCGTCTGTGCGCAACCATGCCGTCTCTTTTCAGCCGATCTGAAGCGCAGGCGCAATTTGCGTAAGTGCAAGCTTACGGGTGTTTAATATTATCACGAGAGTGTCGACACAACACCGTGTTATCTCCTTATAAAGACCAAAAAACGGCAACATAGTCAACTGTATGCCCCAGGCCACAGAGCGCTGCCCAGTGTGAGCGCCCAGTGTGAGGCTGTACATTTCGACGGCTAGTTGGGTGTCGTTATCTACCATCGTTGTCGCTGATAATTTAGCTCACCCTGCCCGCCACGTTGGTCACCAACTTCGTGGCTAAAAGCGACTGCGCTACGCTACCGCTCGTTTTATTCGCCGAGGTCACCAAACATATTGCGTCGCCAAAAAAAGACGAGAAACACGAGAAGGCGAACCGAGATAACGTTGCACTGAAATAGATGTTTTTTAGCAAGTGCCTCCACCGCAGCCGAGGCCTAGTGCGTAGGGCGTCCGCCACGGCTACGAGAGGTGGTTGGTTCGAAACCCACCGCCGGAAGCCCACCGGTTATAAGGGCACAGGCGGCCCCCTACCCGGCGCCCGGTGGTGTACGGGGTTTCTGAACGCCTGGGGGAGGTGATCCGTACCGCCGCTTCGCCCTACGTGGCCTCCCGGTTTCGAACGCTAAGCCGGTTAAGTGGTGTCTCAGTGAGCGCTATTACACGCGTAACTGTCCCGGTGTCTAACGTGCCTTGCGCACTAAGTTAAACCCCAGGTTAAAATGAACATTACAGCCACGGCGGGTGGTCGGAGCCTCTTTTTTCTCCCTCTAATGCGGACATCTTTTGGAGGACGAGTTTGTAAAGTCGATCTCAGATAGAGCCAGGAATACATCTAGTCATCCATCGAATCACCTCTTAAACTTCTAAGGAAAAAAAAAAATAAATTATGGGGTTTTACGTGCCGAAACCTCTATCTGATTATGAGGCACGCCGTAGTGGAGGACTCCGGAAATTTCGAACACCTGGGGTTCTTTAACGTGCACCTAATCTAAGCACACGAGTGTTTTCGCATTTCGCCCCCATCGAAATGCGGCCGCCGTGACCGGGATTCGATTCCGCGACCTCGTGCTCAGCAGCCCAACACCATCGCCACTGAGCAACCACGGCGGGTTAAACTTGTAAGACGTCCTATCCATTGTGCTCTTTACTAGAATTGCCGCTGTATCATTATATATTGAGCGTTGAATAAGAACCTCTGCATTCTCTTATTGGAGTATGTCATAACCTGTTTTCGACCTTGCATTCTTTGCTAATTTTCGCATAGGGCGCACGCTTAGAAAACACGATTGCATACATCTCCATGGTGGCGTCGAATGGAACATTTTAAGGTGTGGCTCGCCCTTCGGTGGACACTGTTGGGTTAAGGATACGATCCGCAGATACAAATTTGACGGGTCGAAGCTTTTTGACACTTTTATTTCGAGTGTAAACGTATTTGAAAAAAAAAAATAATTCATGTGACGCCTCTTTCTGAAGAAAGTTTTCGGTGAATTTGTAAAAAAAAACATAAATGCTCGCTTTGGTATCATGTGGAACTGCTGCGTTATTATTTCTTTTGCGCTGGGACTAATTAAAACATTGTTGAAAATGCATCATACGCTATCACCAATTGATATAGGCCTGTCACAGTTTGTGCATTCAGAGGGTTTCGTGCTGTCTTACTTGGTTTTGCAAAACCAAATAGGACGGCATGAAGAAACAAATTCCATTTGGCACTTAACTGCTATTGCACTACGTGTTCGTATTTGTAAAAATAAAAGAAGCCACCTAGTTCTAACACAATAGGTAGTATGCTTTTGCAAAATTCAGGAGGTGCTCATTATATATATATATATAAAGCTCTGAAGCTCAATTTGCGGCTATCTTCGGTTTACTTAACTGTCTTTTTCGGTAGGTGGACCAACCTATATATATATATATATATATATATATATGTGTGTGTGTGTGTGTGTGTGTGTGTGTGTGTGTGTGTGTGTGTGTGTGTGTGTGTGTGTGTGTGTAAACAATAAATCCCAAATGAAGCAACGCTGGGTACGCCTCGTGGCATATTTCCGGGCATGAGTAGAGATCAGGGACGCATACCAATATTTATTTTGGCATCCTTTGCTTGTAACGCATTCTGGCTTAATCCAAAGCACCCGCATAAATTTCGTATAAAACACAAAAGAACTGAATCGCAAAAGGTCCAGCGGGAGCCTACAATTGCATTAATTGGAGATTCCGCTTATTATTAGCCCATTAGCGCGAAGAAGAAGTTTTCCCTCGCGTCTAGTTTGTTGGGATAGCGCCGTATGTGCTTTGCGTGGATAGTTTCCACGAAGCCCCGATTAGGCTGCAGAAGCAGAACCAGTCTGTGCAGGAACAGTAATAGACAGCAACACGTGTATCGCACAGCGCAACCAGTGCTCTGTTGTGCCTGAGCACCCCCATCGACAACGCAGCGTCGGCGACGCTCACCCAGTTTGGACCACTTAGGCATACAGTGTTGGGTTGAGCCGCTAACGCACAGAGTTCAGCGAGGCAATGAGGTGATCGTGGCGAGCGATATCAACGTTCCCGTGCAACCTGGGGCCGAATGTTATAACGGTTAGGTTGGGGAACCGTTCGTTTGGCCTCACCTGATTGGCCAAAATTTTGGTTACGTCACAGGCCGTCAGAGGCAGCGGGGCGGTATCGCAATTTATGAATACGTCATGCATCTGTCAATCATTTACAAAGCGAACCGGTCGTAGGAACCGGCGAAGGGGTAGTCTGCTTTGGGTTCCATTGCTGTGGCTTGGTTGTTGGCTTGCGACCCTGGCCGCGCGCGCCGGTCGCGCGACCCCGGAGACACGTGGGCATCGCGTGCGCGTGCGTTGGTTGCTTCGGAGGCTATTCGTTGTCTGCTTGGCGTTGCTCTTTCGGTGTCGATCACAGCTGGGAGTGCGATACGCGTTGGAAGAAGTGACGGATAATCAGTTGCACCGCCCTTGCCGGCTTTCTAAGTAGACCTTTTGCAGGCTACGCTATCAAATGGAGGAGACTCCGGTGCAAGCGTACCAGGGGTCATTACACGCAGAGGAAGGAATATTGCGCGTTGCGGTTCATCGCCACCGGCCTGCAGCTCCCAGAGGTAGGTCGGACGCGAAGAATTCATCGGAATGGCCTAGATCTCTGCTGCCGACACTGTCCACAAAGTTGCTCTCGCAATTACCGCGTTGGCCGGTAGAAGGGTTGCGTCAGCTTTCCCGTGACCTCCGCTTCAAAGCCAATGCCAAGGAAATACTTGCATGGTGAGATCGAATTCCCTGTGCTATCGCCAGCGTGAATAGCTCGCAGATCGCCGTTCAGCCATCATAAGGGTTCAACCTAGGCTGGTCCAGCGCTTCCTTCGTTAGGCTGGTAAAACTATACGGTCAGGACGGGAAGGTATTGTGGAGATCTCTTATTTGGCTGCCCTTTTTTCTCTAGTTCGGGAGTGCCGCACTTTGTTCCTCAATTTCACTGCACAGCGCACACCGCCAGCACCACACTCTTCGATTTTACTTCGCGCAGGCAATGCAGGGCCCATATATCGTGATGTTCGATTTCAAGTTCCATTGCTTCTATCGCGCGACGCGCCGTGGGGCAGATCACAGGAATAGCGGCAGCGCGGCGGCGAGCGAGTCATGTCCGAGCCGATGACGAAGGGCGAAAAAAGAAGGAAAATTGACATAGTCGGCTAGTAAAGGTGTCCCTAAGAACCAGTTCACGGTTTTGTCGCGCTCACTAGTTAAGAATTGCTGGCAGTGCGTTCCTGTTGCGTGCATCGTGCGAGTTCCTGATAGCAGACGACATAGCGCGGCACTCTGCCAACTCATTTACGCTTGCGATACCGCCTGTCGGCTGAGAATGAAAAAGAATGACATTAATAAATTGCTTCTCCATTGCGTAAACGCCCGGCACCACACGTTTATACTTCAGAACTTGGCGTATAATATTGAATTTATATTTCACATTTATTTAGCAAGCAGAAACATGCGGCAATTCCTCGATTAGCTCGTCATATAATGACGTACACTTCAGAGGTGGCACCCTCTCATCTATTGGTCGCGTCCTCCCCTTCTTCTAACACCGTCTTGGGAGTGGCACATCTAGTGACGTAGGCGGCAAAGCGAACGGTTCGTATTCCGAACCGTTATAAGATTCGGCCCCTGTTGTGCGCTGCATCGAGCTGATCCAGAAGGTGTTTTTTGCTCAAGTGTATTTCAATAGCAGCTGCTCCGGTCTGAAACTGATAACTTTTCATGTGGCAATGGATCCTCAGAAAGTACTGCTTTGGATTTCGTTTAAACATAGCGGGAAAATACTAGTTGGATTCCTGTTCCTTTGAAAATCACCGCACAGCTCGTTAGGGTTCGCTTCGACACTGAAAAAATATTACATATTACCAAGGAGCTTTATTACACAACGGACCGATGACGGGTAGAGCGCTTCACCGAGCACAGTCTCTAAGTTCGAACATCTGCAGCACGCGATGCTGTTGGCAATCCTTCTGCCTACATCCATGCGTTCGTCTTCATTACAATGGCCCCATCGCAAAAGGGAGCCTTTCTGGCGACTTAGTCTGAAGATGAGGCCGCAAAATCGTGATAGGGCTTAAGCCGCTGAACGTGGACGACTTCGCGGTCACGACTACGCATGGCAGACGGCGTTGTAAGTGGCTCTAGGAGGTAGTTGACGGGAGAAGTTCGCTGCAGAACGCGGTATGGTGCATCGTATTTAGGAAGAAGTTTTGAAGCGAGTCCTGGTGTGCGGTTCGGTGCGGACAACCAAACGAGGGTTCCCGGTGGAAAAGTTGGAGTTGAGTTGCGAGCATCGTGTTTTGATATTTGGCTATTCTGATCGTGCAAAGTGAAGCGGCGGGCCAACTGACGACATTCTTCAGCTTTTCTTGCGGCGTCCAAGATTGGCAGGCATTCTGATGGGTCTGGATGGTAGAGCATAACGGTATCGATTGTATGAGAAGGACGACACGGCCATATAGAAGATAGAAGGGGGAGAAAGCGGTAGTGGCTTGCATTGTTGTATTGTAGGCGTAGGTGACGAACGCAAGAACTAGGTCCCAATTGGAGTGGTCGGATGCGATGTACACAGCTAACATGCCACCAAGGGTGCCATTGAAGCGTTCCGTGGTACCATTGGTTTGCGGGTGATAGGCGGTGCATGTGCGATGAACAATAGTGCATTCAGCAAGCAATTTTTCAACGACTTCGGACAGAAAGGCGCGGCCTCGGGCGTTGAGGAGTTCACAATGGCCTCCATGACGAAGCACAAAACGGCGCAGTATAAAAGTGGCGATTTCCTGCGCTGTAGCGGCTGGGAGGGCAGCAGTCTCTGCATAGCGTGGTAAGGGGTCGAGGGCAACTATGATCCAGCGGCTGCCGGACGAAGACAAAGGAAGTAGACCATATAAATCGACACCGACACGAACAAAAGGTTGAGATGGGCATGGCAGGGGTTGGAGTTCAACGGTTGGGAGGTGCGGCGGCAATTTCCGTTGCTGACATTCCCGGCAAGAGTGGACGAAGTTCCGAATAGCGGTGCCGAAGTCGCTCATACGTCTTGATAACGCCGGCGTGGCCACACTGGAGGTCCGAGTGGAAAGAGGAACAGATCTCTGACCTCAAGGGTCTCGAGATGACGAGCAACCACGTACGTCCCCCTGGCACATAGTTGCGTCGGTACAGGAGCTGATCACGGATCGCAAAATGAGGAACTTGGCGCCGAAATGTTCGAGAGGCTGGAACTGTTGAGGTATCCGAGAGCTCGAAAATGGATGCAGCCCAGGAGTCATTGTGTTGTTCGGTAGCAATAGTGTCAAAGTCAAGATACGACAACCTGGGCTCACAGGGGGACTCACGAGTGGCCTCTAGCGAGAGTGGTGAGCGGGTAAGAGCGTCAGCGTCAGAATGCTTCCGCCCGGAACGATACACCACGCGTATGTCGTACTCCTAGATTCGCAGGGCCCAGCGAGCGAGGCGGCCAGATGGGTCTTTTAAATTCCAAAGCCAACATTGCGCATGGTGGTCGATCACGACGCCAAAAGAGCGGCCATATAAATAAGGGCGAAACTTGCCAAGCGCCTTATGTTAGTTTTGCCTGCAATTCGCCGAGGGACGTCACTATTGGCTGTTCGCCATTTTATCTTCTCTTTAGTAACGAAGCCTCGTTTTCCTCGGTGCTTTGCTGGCAGCTGCTTTAAGGTCATATTTATTTATTTATTTACACTCAAGGTCCGAGGGCATTACAAAGGGGAGGGGCACACAAAATCTAAGGCGCACTTCTTGAAATTGTCAGTCTTGATTATGGTGGCGATGGAGGTAACGCCGGAGGTGGTACATACGTTGCAGGTGTGAGGAATAAACAAATTCAGGCGGGTGTCGGTGTGGCACAACGAAATCCTTACCTTAAATTGATGATCAGTATGGGCTGACATGTAGGACGGAAAAAAAAGCAATTGGTTGTTAAAAGTGGCATTATAGTAAATTTTAGGAAACAGGCAAATCCGAAAGTGCCTGGGGCGAAGAGCAAGACCGGGAAGATTAAGGGTTATTTTCATAGGAGATACACTTGCAGTTCTTGAGTAATTAGACAGAATAAAGCGGGTGACACGGTTCTGTATAGATTCAATAGCCTGCGATAGGATTAGACGACCGGGGTCCCAAACGGTACATGTAAATTCTAGTTTGGGCCTTATTAGAGTTTTATAAAAATGAAGTTTTACAGGAACGGTGGCAGACGACAAATGACTACGTAGCCATCCAAGCATGCTATTAGCGTTATGATATATGAAGTCAACGTCCAATTTCTATGAGATTATTTTTTGTATCAGCGCCAAGATATTTATACGATGGTACTTACATTAGCGAAGAAGTGCCGAGAAAATAGGAGGTGGGATTATAAAATAGGGCAGCGTGAGAATCGCATGTGCTTACATTTAGCGACGTTAAGGTTCATGAGCCAATCTGTACACCAGGAAAACATTGAGTTAAGTCATCTTCTAAAATCGGCACTGTGAGTGGTGTCAGAAGTAACGCGGTAGATCACACAATCGTCTGTAAATAATTTTATGTGGGAGGTTACTTCTGTGGGTAAGTTAATAATGTAAATTCGGAACAGAAGTGGCCCTAAAACTGAACCTTGCGGAAAACCGTATTGTACACGGGTAGTAGCCGAGTCATGTTAATCTATGTGCATGTGTTGGTGATGGCACTGGCTGCGATCTGCCGCATTCTGCCAGGTCGCTCACGAAGCTAAAGGTGTAACAAGCTTGCGAAACAGTTACAGGCCATTCCCGCATTCTGAAGAACTCGCCCAGCAAGACGACGAAGACGACGATCGAAAAAGCACGTTCATGTATGTTGCTGATTTGGCTGTGACTAATCTGTGTATATATTTTGTAAATATAGTTTAGCCTGATGTTTATATTTGTCACATTATCACGGTAGACCTCCGAAACGGGAACTTTGTCGCTGTTCAGACTCCGCTTTAGTTATTTAGTCTCTGTCCAGACGCGTTGGTCCGTCTAAAAAAGCTCTGATTCCATATTAGAGTCGCGGTATTCATATTTGCGGACCCGACTTGTTTGTGCCGGTTACGTCGAGCAGTTATCGAAAAGTAGAAGCAATGTACGTAAGTATTTCGAGGAATTGAACCCCTTGCATATTCATTGTGTTTTCAGTACACTTCGATTTTCTGCGTGTTGCTACAGATGAGAACTTTGATTAAGGTACCGCCAACATGGCTACCGTTCTACGTTATTTCTTGCAGCAACAGTGTGAAACGAATACCATTTTTCTTGTTGTTATGAACGGAGGAAAACCTACCTGGCGAATGCATGTACTTCGACCCTGTGATTACATTTTCTACGGTAAAGCGCAAGATGACTGGCTTTGCATTAAGACAACATTCAATATATCTTTATTGAAGACGACTCGCTAAGCACCATCTCATCAGCAGGACGGACGCTAGCTCCTAACTGTCGTGAGTCACAGTTGCGATTTAGCGTCCATCCTGTTTTCCTGCTTGCCCTCATTGTTTTACGCTGGCGTACTAGTGGTGAGTCATTATCGAACTAGCTTGGCGGTCAGTTCCATTTTTCCTCGATATTATCATTTCTTTAATGTTAAGTTTGACCCATTTAGAGTATACGGCAATTCGCACCTGTTACGAAGCGGTCGCACTTACGCAGTGAGCGTTGTTACTTACGACGTTGGCTCAGACGTTACTAAAGCGTCGTCTAGGCAACGCTGTAAACTACGGTATCTTTCGTGCTACTACGGCAGCTGGCTAAGAGTGAGCCAGAGCGTTTATTGACAGAGGCGGCCAGGCCTCCCTCATTGGTAAGCCGTGAACGAGCGTGAGGTGGGCAACTCGAAACAACGGTTATAACGTTATTTTCACGCGCCGGTTAGATAATGGGAATCAGTGCAGTATCATTCGCTGTTTCAACACACTTTCTTGATAGGTCATTTGTGTTTGTTGTCTTCTTTTCTATTTCATCCTATTTTTACGATAACTTGCGGAATCGCGTAGTTGTTGAAGAAAGCCTTATTTCGCATGGAAAAATAACAGTTCCATTGTTAGAAAAAAAAATCCTAAGTTTTTTCCGAAAGGCGAAGCATCGTTTGTGACAGCAAATTAGTGGCTAGCGTTGGGAAGTCGGCGGTCTGTGCGACCACGAAGGTTCCATAGATGGTGCCGTGCCAGGTGCCGGATGAAAGAAAGGGTCGTAGCGATGTTCATGGTATGAGAAAAATGTTTATATACAAAGGTACATGATCAAGTTTTACAAACACGGCTCCAACTCTCGGAGCACACTACATCCCAGAGTCCTTGAATGTCCGAGCCTCGCTCTTCACAGCCGTCCAGATCCGCTTTTTATGCCGTTTATTCACTGGCCAACAACAAACGCCGAACCGCTCACATTTTTTTGTTGTCTTTATTACAGACATGGCAACGTACAAAACAAGACATTTTAACAATACACAACAGTCACGACAAAATCTCTACCATTGGTTGGCGGTCACAGGGCTAAAAACGCTTGAAATTCGCAAGCTCAGTCATCCCACTCAGCCATGTTGGTTTTTCTATTAGCAAATTATACATTTCCTTAATATGACAAATGCTTTCAATGAAGTATTCTCTAACAGGCCGGGCGTTTATTTCGGCATGTCTCACAGCCATTCTAGTTTTCCAGAAACTATGTAAGGACACCAGCATGAACATGTCATAGGGCACTTTGTCTTCATTTAGAGTAGGCAAGAAACGAATGCCATATGGTGTAATCGGCAAGTCCTTCTTTAGCGTTCCCTGTAAGATGTCCCAATGGACCACAGCATCCCAGCAGTCAAGAAAAATGTGTTCAACTGTTTCGGGTTTCCGGCGTTGTAAACAGTTGATGCTCCAAGGCACGGAAAGTCCTTTTTCATCTAGCCACGGTTTCACAGGTAAAGTATTGGTGTGGAGCTGGAAAAAGAAAGACTTCACCGACGGGCGTACTGGCATTCGTTTTACTCTTTTTAGTACGTCCTTTTCAGGTTCAATGCAGAATATCGAGCGATACAATGGCACCGGCAACATTGTGTCTACCAACCGCTCACGTTATATACCCGCCCCAACGTGCCACCTTTTTGCAGTACTCCCACTTTTTTTTTTGGCGAAACCACACCGTTTTGCCGGCTCTATTGTCTCCAACGTTCCACAATACGAGGCAGCCACCTGGCCAACTGTCAATCTGCCGTCGACAACCCCCAGCAGTTCTTGACAATGACCTTGTCATCGATTAGCGGCCCCTTCGTGATGGTTTGTCTGTCAGCATCGGGAGACTGGCCTTCGCGGTAGTCGGAGGGCGGCGTTGTTGTCTTGAAGTGAGACGTCATTATTTACGCGTTACCGTCGCTGCCAGGTTCAGTCATAGTCCGGGCCGGCATTCGCGTCGCCTGTCAGTTCTGGGCGTTCGAAAAGCCAAAGATATGGAACCCGACTGCTTGTCCGTAAGGCTCCGGTGACGCCGATTTATTCGCCTTGAATGAACGATGAAGCGTGAACAGCACCCGAGACAGCTGCACGTCTGCCGGTGATGCATCCTTTCCTCCGAGAGATCACCACGCACAACAGTAGCTAGCTAAACGATGTAAGGAGATTAGTTTTATCGGCCGTATAAAGTTGTAAACATAGGCATACTAATTAGGTTAACAAGCATGGTGTCACGCACTCACAAGCCAACATGAACACATCCTACTCGAGGACAGCGGAAACTCGCTGTCAAAACGCTGCACTGAGGAAATGCGGCAGCAGTAGCAAGCTAATTGACCTTCGTGCAGCCGCTCGCATCAACGCGAACTACGCCACGAAAACGCAGCGCAACACGCACTCTGTACCCATCGCAGATGGTTCTAGACATACAGCGACCCGAAACGTGCACCATTTTTATAATTTCTAGTAAGCACAGCGGGGCGTGGCATTTTTCGAGGCACTTCCGGATGCGCCCGGCGTTTCTGCGCAAGTGCGACTGAGAGCGTGTGCGAGATAGGAAATCTGGGGTCTTTTGCTCCTTGAATGGCGGCGGAGAAGTTTCTTCGCTCGTCTTGTATGCTTTTGTCCCCTAGGCGTGCCGACATTGCGGAGTGCCGTTGAGTTTACGCTCCGACGCTGGCTGCCGGCGCGGTGAAGCAGTGGGCACGGACGCCCCATTTACTGATCGCTGTGTCTGAAGTTACTGCGGACAGACTTTCTCCAGCCAGCGGCGCTGATGCTCAGTGAGTCATGTCGGATTAAACATTTGTCACCCCTTACGGCGCTCTACCTTAACAAAAAACATCACTAATTTTCCCTGGATAGCAGTAGGGGCGTAGTACAGGCCCGGCCTGCTCTCCTGGTGCAACATCTTCGTTCTTAGCAGGTTTTCTGTATGCTGATGTCCGGGACTATTCAGGAGCATTTTGAGTGGTCCCCTTTCAGTGAAATAAACGCACAGCGCCTTAGCATTCGCGGTTGAACGCCATTGCCTGATGTCACGCTGTTAGCATTATTGGCTTTGAGTCTTGCCCACTTTAGCTTAGGTTAGCTTACGTTTAGGTTAAGTTCAGGTTAGGTTAGCTTAGGTTAACGTACAAGGCGTTAGGGTGCCGCGTCGTATTCTCACAGCGGCTACGCCGTGCACATTATTGTCTTTGCGTCTCGGCGAAGTTAGGCTAGGTTAAGTTAGCGTAGAAGGCATTACGGTAGCACTGCGTACTGAACGCGATTGAACGCGAGTAGGCATTCATCCACTCACGTTCCATCACGGTTGCTAAGGCCTTCGCTCTTGCCATTTAGATTTTCAGTATATGCGGTCCGGCCACTACTACTGTTCCTACTGCTCTCACGGAAACTCTGTGATGTTATTTTTAAGGTACATCGCCATCCCGCGGCTATTTTCCTGTGTGAAACGACGTCCTGGGGAGAATAACTTTTTACCACTCTGCACAAACTATGTTCTCGTTGTGCCCGCAGCACTGCGACTATAACTTCTGCGCGCCCTACACGATGACCAGACAGCCGGATACCTCGGGTTTTCCCGCACACTCGCAAAAACACAAGAAAAATATTGTAGGCTGTCCCTGACTGCCGTCGTCGCCCGTTATGTCAACAGATGCCGACACTGCTAGCGACGGAAGACACCATCTACAAGGCCAGCAGGATTACTACAGTCCATCGAACCTCTTTCGCAATCGTGTCAGCAGGTCGGGATGGCTTTGTTGAGATCATTTCCGGATCATCCCCTTCAAATAAGTGTATAGTCGTGGCCCACCGACTACGTCACCAGCTGCACCGAAACGAAAGCACTGCCCAAAGGTACACTGCGGCGGAAGCAGCAAAAGTTTTCTTCGATAACATCCTGCTGTGACATGGTATACCAGAACTCCTCATTACTGACGGATGAACGGCTTTTGCAGCTGAGCTTACTCAAGCCATCCTACAGCATAGCCAGACAAGTCACTGGAGGAGCACCGCCTATTACCCCCAGACGCATGGCCTAACGCCTGGTCTGAACAAGGTGCTCGCCGCCATATTAGTGATGCGCTTCGACGTCGAACACAAGACATGGGATGCCATCCTTCTATATGCAACCTTCACTTAAAACATGGCAGCGCAAGAAACAACGGAGATGACGTCGTTCAAGCAGATTTACGGTGGAAACCCAACAACGACTTTGGACGCCATGCTGCTACGCGTCACCGACGCTGCGCGCCGAAGAAGCCCGACAGCTCGCCCGTCTGCGCATGAAGAACCAATAGAGGACCGACAGCCGACACTACAATCTTCGACGACGCTAAGTGGACTACCAGCCCGGCGACTGTGTTTGGGTGTGGACTCGGATACGCCGACGAGGACTTAATGAGAAACTATTGCGGCGCTATTTCGGACCTCACAAGATCACCCCATGCATTGGCTCACTAAACTGTGAGGTTGTGCCAGGTGACATTTAGCAATCGGCGCCGCGCACGACCTGAAGGCGTCCACATGGTGCATCTTGAGCCTTTCTATGCCCGCTGACGAACTCCTGGACTTTGTTTCTTTGTTACTTTGTTTTTTTTTTTCGTTACTATGCGGGTACTTCTGCTTTTCGGTCTTGTGTGTGCAGCATCGAGATGTTCTTTAAAAGGGGGGGGGGGGGGGGGGTGAAGAGGCATTGACACATGTACTTGTTTATATTGTTCCGGCGACCACTTCTTACCGGCTAACAAATTTTAAACGTTATTGCTTGGTTTTAGATGCGGCTGCGTATATCGGAAGTTTCGCCAATATTACTGGCGGTTCTACCCGTTGTCTGTTGTCAACGAACAACAGATTCTGTAGTAGTTTCTGTAAGGCATGCGGGCACCAGCGATTACCCTGAAAATTTCGACAAGTCATCTTTAAGGACCGACGCGCTTGACCGGCTGATTATATAACGACGATCGCCGACTGCGTTTTCCGCTATCGTTGTGGTTCGAGTGTCACTTGCTTTCGTGGGCACAGGTTCGCCCAATACAAAGTTAGTTTCGTGATTCGCAGTTTTGCTACTGTGTTCGCCACTACCACGTGACATACTCCCACCGAGTGCTCGTATAAATTGCAGATTATCATTTGAAGAACTCGTTGGTCGACACAAAATTCAGTTGTTCTCTCGCATTACAGAGTGGGACGACTCACTCACTCCAGCAAGGATGAGCTGATTGATCACATCTTCCTATAGTGGTTGCAATTCAAGGAACATACAGCTTTAGTAATCGCCTGAGAGATAGCACTGCCTGCGCTAGACATCCTAACAGACAACATCACGCATGTAATCACAAGTTGATCACTTCGGATTCCTTCCACTCGTCATTTGCTGTCGCCACACACGGCGCGTATTTGCCAGTGGTCCACAAGTGATCAAAGAGCACTTCCTCATCCAACGTCGATAGTCTCGGCGCTTGCCTGGAGGACGTGGAGGACTACGCTGCGCTCTCGCGACAACTACGACTCAATGTGGCCTCGTCAGCCTTGTCTTCTTTTCACAGGCGCTTGAAGCAGTCCACCAAGACCGGCATCTAGGTGTGTTGGTATCAGCATGCGGTAATACTACCAAAGCTTCCGTGACGCCTAAAACGGTCTGGCCGATAAATAATGTCGAAGCGCTCCCAAAGCGTCCGCGTATTTCATTTCATTTTACTGTTGACAAAGCAACAAGCCAACAAGTTACTTGGCGCCACATTTTGTTTTCTCTCAGCGTCATGAGTCTACAACACCGATTATCTACAAGCAGTGAACGGTACACACCGTAACGTTTACTTGCGTCGTTATGTTAGTCTGATATTGGTCCTCCCAAGACAGGTTTAACAGGCCCTTCTGGTCCCCGACCTTTTTTAATCAACCTTGCTGACCGTCTCACTGTCTGTCGTAGCCTGTGCCAAAGTGAAGTGCACCCGTCTCATGACCAGGCGTTGTTGCACAGGCTACCACTGCTGCAGCTACTTCGCATGTCACTGCGGCGAGCCATAATGAGACATTGAAAGGCTTTCAGATCATCTAAATCTCTGAGGCCGTACAGTTTGAAAAAAATCCCGCGATGATGTGCAGCATCTTGTTTCGAGCAAGGTTAGGGCACTTATTGATCTCAGACGAAGTCATAGCGTGGCCCCGAGCTCATTTATTTGGTCATGGTCACCGGGAACAGTAGGCCTTCAAATATTCTCCTCTTACCAACAAGGCACCGAACGTGCTGTGCCTTTAGCACGCACGCCGAGGTGGCATTCTGTATGAGCACGCACCATGCAGCTCCGAAGATACTGCAACCTAGAGCAGTTAACTACTTTGTATGCTCTTCTTTAGTAGCATGAGATGCCATCGTGCGGAGCCTTTTTGAGTTTTGCGATGTTGTCGCTATTCCTAGCGCTCCAAGCTGAGTTCTCAGTTCTCCTGGTGTCATACGGTCAAAGTTTGGTGCTTCTGAGGTTGCGGTGCTTGGTGTGACGCTGATACGTTCGCGCCGTTTTCGGGATTCGCTGATACCACCCTCGTGCCAGTAATCCGTGTCTGCTTTCCTGTACGGCCGACGAGGTCGTTCTCGAGTGCTCCTTACAAGCCTTTTGCACACCCTCACCGCGTCTGCTGCAGAATCCCACTTGTTTGATCAGGCGTGGTACACATGCTTGAGTGCGTAATTTTTGTTTTCTAGCCCTTGACTAAAAAACTTTCCAATCCCGTCAGCTGCAATGTGCTTCTGCGATGCATGGTGGCACAAAATGTGCATGTACAGAGTCACTATTTCTCGGCCATAACCTCTCCTTCTAGAAGTGCCAAGTCGCACGAACGTCTCCAAAAAAGTTTTCAAGTCGTTGTCAAGGCCCGTGCCTGTTCTTTCGCCGGTGAACGACCGATCGAAGCAATGCTCATAGCAAAAGAACATTGTATCGAGTGTAAGCGTTCAGGAGGTTTCTTATTTTATCCGGGAGCTCATAAAGAACATTTTTTTTACTCTTTCCCTGTAAGGGTTGCGAACATTCGGCCTTTGTTCGGTGTTTCATTGGAAACGTGCAACTCAGCGCCACACTCTTTCACAAGGCGAGTGAACTCATGCACATGATTGGTGATTGCGGTACCAGTGACGACACTTTTTTCAGGGCCCATATGTTCAAATTGTTGGAGCGCGTTATCCAAAAGACAAGCGAACACTCGCACTCGCATTTGCATTGTGTCCCGGAACGTTAGCCTCGACTCAATGGAAATGAGTGGCATGTATTGCTGACCGAAGTGGAGGTTGTCTGCGTGTGCTCGAAGGTTGGCCTGGGTCCTTACGAGTGATCTACTGTTGAAATAAGCACAACTAAGCGAGTCATCCGACCAGTGAATTTTACTGGCCAAGGGAAACGGGCAGGCGAAGTTTTAAGAGGCGCCTTTCATGCCAAACATTAAAAGCAAGAACTTGAGGTCACCCCCGAGGCATATACTGAGCCGGAAAAACTGCCTGTTGACATCCAGGCCACCTTTCTCGGCACCTTCATTTATGTCTTTGAAGAGCGGGCCACATGGTTCGCGTATCGGAAAGTAAGCCTCTTCATTTTGAGCTATAAGGAGTACTCTGTGCAGATCGGGGTCCTGGAGCCTTTTTGCGCTCTTTCCGATAACGAAGAACAAAATCGTTGTCCAAGACACGTTGCTACTGACCTTGCACCCGTCTCCTTCAATTTTCAGCAAAATATCCTCATCCATGAGTTCCACCAGAGACATTACTTCACTTTTGCAGATGTCCAAAATTGCGAAGCGGAGCTCTTCAGAAAACATAAGGTACGCTCCTGGAGTCCGCAGTATTGCAAGCCTGCCATAAATAGACACCTGGAAGTTCCGGATAAGGCCCCGTGTCGGTACAGGAAAGAGTACAGGAAACTTTGTCAGCCTGGCTGACAAAGTACCTCTCCAAAGGCACGGGAGTTTCCTGGACGCGACACACATCATCTTTAGGCAATTTAGTGATATCGGTGCATTTTGCAAGAAACGCCTTTTTGGTGTTCAGGTAAGCATCAGCCGGTCCATCGATTCGGTAGTGAATACCATGCCAACAATCCTGCTCATCCTGCACGTAGAGTAGCGCAACATGCAGTCCGTGGCGTGATGCTACAGGTTCCACAGCGTCTTCTGCTTCTTGCGCTAGTGCTTTCAAATGCCGTTTGCCGGTTTTCGACGTCCCTTCAGAAACGATCATTTGAGTGCTCTTCTTTTCAGGCCGCTTGGAGGTAGTAGCTTTCAATAAATTACACTAAGGCTCCTCTCGAGTGTCTTCGGTGTCAGAAGAAAAATGTGCAGGCGGTTCAAGAAATCGGACGCCTTTTTCCACCTGCTTGGTGCGGCCCTCAAGGGTTTCTTGAGAGCCTAACTCCTCCAAAGACTGCAGTCCACTGGAAAGGTGTGAAGTTTGCAGCCAGGTTCACCTCATGTAGCTTTTTAATATATTGTACCCTCTGTCGACCTCGCAGCGTTTTCTTTGTTTGGTTGATACGTTTGAGCTGCGTGTCTAAAACCACGTTCACAGAGCTATCATTGAGGAACTTGCCTACACTTCTTGCGGCCTCCCTGAGCACAGTGCACGGATTCACTGATCTTTCCTTGCCTTCATGTAACCGCAGTGCGGTCTTTGTGCTGAGGACTGCCTTCAGTGTTGATCCCGACAGGTGAAAGCTCACAAAATCCCCCATCTTGTTTATCACTTTGGTAAGCAATAAGCGCTGCGTGATGAATATACAGGATTGTTGCACACGATACTCCTCACTATGTGGAGATGAGGTTCATGCTCATCAAATCGTCCATAAGTCCACTAAACGCAGTTCAGTGGTGTCACAGCTAGTGGAACCTGCAAATAAAAAATAAACACATTGTTATATCACGGAGCAGCATTTACGAAATTATGCACCAGCGCTTTCTTTTTCTTCTAGATGGTTACATTGGAATAAAAGAAATTTATGACACATAGCATGCAAACTACTTCGCTTCTATCGTACATTTATAAGATGATGATTTCATGCCTCTTTCATACCTCGACGCATACTTTTCTATAAGTTGACAGGAAAATGCAGCCGCGTGTTCCATGAATGAGTCTTGCACACCGGTCTAAGTGTGAGCAAAAGTGATCTATTTATTCGACAAGCAACTGTTTCACAGAGAGGACGTCATGAGAACGTCACGCCGAGAATTATGTAGTGTTGTGGCGGTTAGTGGTGTTTCTCACGCTTATAGTTTTATCTGATTTGGTGAACATAGGGTGAAGGTTTACGATCCGATGGAAAGTGGCATAAGTTGCAATGATGGTTTACGCTAAAAATTGATTGTTGCTGCAAATCTGTGCCGCAAACATAATAAAGTTTCAAAGGGATAGCTATCGCCTTGTGTATCCTGAGTGTATGGCTATGCTGTTCCGGCCAGGCTGCTGCTCCGGCCGAAGCGGTCGAAAGTGCTTAGTACGCGAGCGCTACTTCTGCTACGGTGGGAACGCGCCTTCGCCGATACCCATGGCGTAAGAGCTGAATCAAGCGCTGTGCCGACATCGTTTCGGGCTGGTTGGATTCTCTGTATCGAGTACACCGATTGATATCACTTCTCACGACATCATGATGCGCGGCCAATGGCGGTGTGGATGGCGCGAGGAAAAGAATGGCCTTGCGATAGCCTATACATGGACACTATCATTCAGTATACGTAATCATAAGCCGAGAGTGCACTCTACTGCACCTATGCGATTTGATTGGTTTATGGGAAATGAGAAACAATGGGCTTATGGGAAATTAGAAACATCCATGACTGTAGCAGTGAAATTACCGCGACCACACACAAGCACGCAAAGGCGTACGTGAACACCTAATCTGAGGCCAACTGAGATTAAGGGCATCAGTCGTTCGAATGCATATCCTAAAACATGCGCCCATCCCTCTCATTTAGCAAGCTTATTCTTTGAAAATCAGCTTTTGAGATTACGAGAACTACAGCGACAAACGGACGCTCTTGCTTTTATAAGATGAGCGGTGAAGCTGCAGGGTGACAATCCGATCGATCAAAAAACTTGAACGAGCCATTAGATCGGGTAGGAGGTGGTTCAGGGCTTTTTCCTGATTCTGCACCCGCTTTCTTAAAGCGAGACTGAGCCTCTAAACGCCTATCAATTGCAGCAAAAGTTATTCGCAGTAGACTAGACGGCCAGGCAGTTATTACATCATCCATCCCGAATTCGCGTTCGGCGGTGAGACCTGTTGGCGATATCGTGCTTTTCTTTATTTTATTATTATTATGCATATTCTGTTTTCCTCCAGTGCAATGCGTGTGTCATCGCATGCAGTTTGAATCATTGAGGTCCGTACGCCACGTGGCGTAAAGGTGTGAACTAAAGGCGATGTCAAGAATTGCTGGGTTTGGCGCTTATTTGACTAACGTCTGCTAATTTCATTTGCTAAGGTCTTTCATGCTAAGGTATGGCCCATGGCCATCAAAAGTGCATCAAAAAGCTATGAAAGTACTGCAACACTTTTTTGAAGACGCCGGCATTAGCGACGTCTATTTACTGCGTCCTGAGTGATTCTCTCATCCGCGCACCTGTGTGCACTAAAGGACCAAGCACTTGGGGCGAACTGAACATCGCGATGGCACCAGTCATAACGCTCTTTTCGTATATGCTGCGAGGCTAATAAACGAGATCGGACGACTTGACGCGCCATGTGAGCGCGATCGATGACTTAACGAGCGTAATCAGTTGCAACACGTGGTCCACAAGGTAGGATGGTGTCAAACGGCAATGTGGGGTCGCGACCACGCAAAAAATAAAGGTGTGAATCCTGCGAGGTCATGTCGGGACGAGTTATAAGCGAATGTCACGTAGGCCAGCGTGGCGTCCCAGTCACGGTGATCTTTGGAGACGTACGCCGACAACATCTCTGTGAGTGCTCGGTTGAGACGTTCAGCAAGACCGCTCGTTTGTGGGTGGTAGGCGGTGGACACTTTGTGCTGAGTGGCACAAGAGCGGAGGAGGTCGTCGACAACTTGAGACATGAACAAGCGGCCGCGGTCTTTAAGTAACTGTCGAGATGCACCGTGGTGGAGAATGACGTCGTGGAGGAGAAAATCGGTGACGTCAGTTGCGCAACTAGTCGGCAACGCCTTTGTTATCGCGTAGCGTGCCGCGTGATCAGTAGCGACGGCGATCCACTTATTCCCTCTAGTTGTCGTCGGAAAAGGGCCAAGCAGGTCAAGGCCTATGCGAAAAATAGGTTCAGAGGTAAATTGAATTGGATGGAGTCGTCCGACAGGTGGCGACGACCAATGAACGAGAAGTATTCAGCTCCGTGCAAGCAGTCCAAGGCGTCATCAATGCGTGGTAGTGGGTAGACGTCTTTTCGCGTGATCTTGTTGAAATGGCCATAATCGACGCAAAAACGCCAGTTACCACCTCTTTTTTTCTCTCACAAGGACTACAAGCGAAACCCAAAGGCTGCCTGATGGTTCGATGACCCCTTTGTGGATCATTTTCTTCACTTTTGATTGGATGACTCTACGTTCAGCATGCGATACACGATAGGAACGCCGACGAATAGGATTCGTGTCTCCAGTGTTTATACGGTGGTGAACAACAGATGTTTGGCCTAAAGGCCTGTCGCCGAAATCAAAGATGTCACTGTACAATTCGAGCAGGATACGTATGTCCGTGGCCTGTGCAGAGGTGAGGTCAGGTGCAATCATCTTGGCGAAATTGTCCGTTAAGGAACCAGAGCTGTGAGCTGCAACAGGCGCTAGGAAACCACTCTCGGAATTCATTCTCCATGTCAAATTAGGAAGTACTAGAAACGCTTGCTAAGAACATCCCGGCCGGAAGCACTTGAGGGCACAGACTGAAATCCAGAAGCGGAAGAGCGACGTTGTTATTAGTAACCGTGACCAGCGTACGCGGAAGAGCAACGTTCCGGTTCAAAAGCACGTCGACGATGGGGCGAAGCACATATTTACCGTCAGGAACCTGTGGGTGAGCGGTCAAAGTGACGTAAGTAACTGCCTCGGGTGACAGATGTACATGTTGAAGCGGGTGCAAGTGCGGTGGGGCGGTGCGCGGAGCATTGGCGAGTTGAGGCAGTTCTAACTGAAGAACGCCGGTTGCGCAGTCGATGAGAGAAGAATGACTGAATAAAATGTCCAATCCAAGGATAATGTCGTGAAGACAGTTGATCACAGCAAAGCGAACCGCAGTAGGGCGACCGGCTATACTTAAACGCGCAGTACACATTCCAAGAACAACCAGCATGTCGCCGTCGTCCACACGAATCACTTGTGCAGCTGCTGGGGCGAGTACCTTCTCTAAACGTCTACGTAGACTAGCACTCATCACAGATACGTGGGCTCCAGTGTCGACGAATGCTTGGACAGGTACGCCGTCTATTTTAACATCAATGACACTTCTCTTTGTGGGCAAAGACAGAGGATTTGCTGCCGTAGTAGGCGATGCAGCACCACCTCCGAGGGCTGCATTTCGTAATTTTGCGAAAGGGTGCGGCCGAAAGCCACAGGGATGAAAGGCGACGTGGCTGTGGCGAACGGGATGATGGGCGACGTATTTGCGGTGAATGAGATGGTGTGCACGCGGCTATGGTGCGCGACTGTACCAGTGTTCCTAGCAGAGTTGTCGGGGCTGTTAGACTGGGCGGTGGGCGAAACATTGCGAGTATTTCCATCAAAACGGCTCAGGTTGGTCAGCATGCGAGGTGTGGAGGGCCACCACTTGCGATGGTATATCGGGCGACATGGTCAACATGGCGACAGGTGAAAGATATCGGCTGGTGGTCCGCTGTCTCCACTCAGTCGGGTTGCGATAGCGCGGACAGAAGCGTCGGGGTGGAGCGAAAATAGAAGGGCGTTCATTGGCTGTGTAGTTGGCGACAGCACAGACAGAATGGAAACCAATGTTTTCAAGTTCCTGGCGAACGATGGCTTGTACGAGGGGAACTGAAAAAAAGGGTAGCATCAGGGCTACGCGAACAGAAAGCTGCGGGCGCCATCGCGTCCAGTTTACGTCGCATGATACGCACCACGTCTTCTAATGGCAACGCATGCTGCTGTGCGACCTGGTCTTCGCACGTCGACGTTGCGGCAGTATTGGGAAGTCTGGCGAATGTTTGCAGGGCGCGTCGGCTCTTTGATGATAGCATCAAATGTAGAGCAGCTTTTGCACATGAGCAGATTAAAGGCGTCGTCAGCAATTTCCTTGAGCACGTGTCCGGCCTTCTCAGTTTCAGTCATTTCGTGATCGGCTTTGCGACAAAGCGCCACCACGCCCTGAATGTACGAGACATAGGACTCCGTGGGGGATTGGGCACGGGAGGCCAGTTCCTGCATTGCGGGAATTTTACGGCCGGCTGGTTTGCCAAACAACTCTTTTACCTTCTCTTAGCATTGGTCCCAGCTGGTAAGCTCCTTTTCGTGGTTTTCGTACCACACCTTTGCCGTGCCTCTTAGGTAGAACAACAGGTTAGCTAGCACAAGCTTAGGGTTCCATCTGTTTAGTCCACTCACGCGTTCATACATAGCCACCAACCCTTCAACGTCGGCGCCATCGGTTCCGCAGAAGGTTCTGGGATTCTTGGGTTGCACAACCACAACCGAAGGGTACAGCGACGTAGCTGGTGACGATGACGTTGGAGGCGGCAACGACGTTGATCGCGTGTGCTCATCCTCATTCATGGTGAAGACGGTGATGCGACGTGCACTGCAGAGCTCCCTTTCCAACTGTGGTACCCCGCACCTCTACCAATATATTACCGGGATGTTGGGAGTATAGATAGACTGTATTTAAAATATATATACAAGCAGAGTTAATGCTGACCAGCAGCAACACGCAACAGCCAGCGTCGCGCGATGTTCTTTTTAATTTCTCTTCTTTTATCCTTCCGTAACAATATCAAAGCAATGCCAAGGAAATTACATAATTATTGCATGTTCCCTATTTAACAGCGCGTGCATTACGACATCTAGAGTATGGCAGGTGTGAAATTGTAATTGTGGAACTTTAAAACAAGAAAGTGTGTACTTTTGTAGTGTAGGCCCGCAACCTGCTGTTCGTATTTTCATGCTGCACCAGCGTACGTTAAGAACACAATGTTGCAAAGTTCTGCTAACTGCGAGCACAAATGTTAAATTTTTCACGCTAACTGTCCATGTCGTGAAAACCTCCAATTGCGAGGTGATCATTGTTTAGTTTCCCGGGAGTATTAAACATCGCCTGTGGCAGATAGCATAATTCTTAATCGTCAGGTGGATTATTTGAAAAGGTAGGCATTACCAGCACGAAGTATTGAAAGAGTCAACTAATGAAGAACTCATTAACTAATTAATTATTTACTTTATGGCACATATTGCAATTTACGAATTTCAGCGCGTGACGTTGCTTAATACCAAGCAAGTTTCCCATGAGCCTCTATTTCAGCGCTCCATTCTTTACTAACTCTTATCGACCAACTGACTGAGCTTTTGGTGACACACCTACTGTTACGAAAACACAGTACCTTTGTTCAACACATTGAAGCCTTCCAAGAAAAGTATGAATTTGATCTTTGCTAATGCCAAAAACAAACCATATATTAAGATGGGGTTTCAGACAGGTTTATATGTTTCGCAAGCACACCCACGTGATGGCAGTACTACATAACTTTACAGCACGTGCTAAGGTCTCCCTCACAAGTAGTACTTTGGCATGCCAGCTGGGCATTACAACGGACGCTGCGTTCATATCTGGCAGCCCGCTGCAATTGCCGACAGAATGAATAAACTATCGTACTATGGCGGAGCACAACCAAGCAGCGCAACACGTCTGCCAAGTTGAACACTGTAAAGGGTTGCCTATTTTGTTTTTAGTCGCATCCAAAACGTTTAACTGTCTGCACCAGATAACACAACTGCGACGCTTCAGTTCTACTATTTAAATAAGCGGACATTACCTGGAGTACCAATCACACCTATATGCCAGGCCCTCACGACCAGAAGATTGTCAGCTATAATTCTTGTCACGGAATTAGACATTTACTTAGTTAGATCCGTGTAGCAACGTTAGTGTTCCCATGAAAACGGACGTGTTATTTCTGTTGAAAATAAGTTGTGAACTCACAGGCAGCTGCCATACATCCCTCACCAAATCTGTCGTTAAATGCTCTGAAGTTCTGCGCAATTTGGTATTCCATGACTGAACAAAATTGTTCTGGAATAAGAAACTTTGATGACCAATATATACTGCAACGCATCCTGTGCACGTACATTCCAAAAGAACTATCCTTTTCTTTTTTGGACATGGATGGTGTTTTCACCACTGGTTTGCTTGAGTTGCAGAATGTACGGTAAATTAACGTATTCTGGGATTTCAGCTCATGCTCTAACATCCATAATAATATCACGTGGTGGTGACGTTGAAGAACACAGTAGCAATAGTGTGAACGACAAAACTAACTTTTATTAGTCGAACCTGTGCCCACGAGACAGGCTACACCTATAGCACAACGATAGCGGCGAACACGGTCAGCGATCGTCGAAAATGTGATCAGCGGGTCAAGCGCGTCGGCTTTTATAGATCAGTCGTCGAATGTTCCAGATTAAACGCTGGGACCCACGTGTCTTCGACAAAGTTCTACACTATTCGCGTCGCGCATACATGCAATCAGGTTACACAAGTTGGGGTGAAAGACAGTGGCCGGATCCGTCGATAACATTCCAAAAACTTCTTTTACATGCAGGCGCGTCCTGCGCTGTGCAATAACATTTGTTAGGCGGCCAAACGTGGTCGCCCGATAAACATAAGTACACGTGTCATTACCCCCCTCTTAAAAAGCATCGAACCGCTGCTGCAAACTAACGAATGTAATAAAGAAAAGCACTCGTAGCAAAAAAAACAACAAAATAAGGAATGTTCGTCAGCGTCCGTAAAAGGATTTAAGACGCACCACGTGGACCACTTCAGATCGTGCGCGGCGTCGCTGTGAATGCGAAATGCCGTCTGGCACGACCTCATAGTCCAGTGCGCCAATACGTCGGATGAAATTGTAGGGTCCGAAATAGCGTCGCAGTAGTTTCTCACTGAGTCCTCGTCGGCGTATCGGGGTCCATACCCAAACTCGGTCGCCGGGCTGGTACTCGACGAAGCGTCGTCGGAGGTTCTAGTGTCGGCTGTTGGTCCTCTGCTGGTTCTTGATCCGCAGGCGGGCGAGCTGTTGGGCTTCTTCGGCGCGCTGCAGATAGGTAGCGACGCCAAGATTTTCCTCGTCAGTGACGTGCGGCAGCATGGCGTCGAGCGTCGTTGTCGCGTTCCTGCCGTAAACCAACTTAAATGGCGTGAGCTGTGTTCTTTCTTGCACCGCCGTGTTGTAAGCGAATGTTATGTACGGCAGGACCGCATCCCACGTCTTGTGCTCGACGTCGACGTACATTGCTAGCATGTCGGCGAGAGTCTTGTTCAGGCGCTCCGTGAGACCATTCGTCTGCGGATGGTAGGCAGTTGTCCTCCTGTGACTTGTCTGGCTGTATTGCAGAATGGCTTGCGTGAGCTCCGCTGTAAAAGCCGTTCCTCTGTCGGTGATGAGGACTTCTGGAGCACCATGTCGCAGCAGGATGTTCTAGACGAAAAATTTCGCCACTTCGGCTGCACTGCCTTTCGGAGCTTTAGTTTCAGCGAAGCGGGTCAGATAGTCCGACGCCACGATGATCCACTTATTTCCGGAAGTTGATGTCGGAAACTGTCCCAACAAGTCCATCCCGATCTGCTGAAAAGGTCGGTAAGGAGGCTTGATCGGCTGTAGTAATCCCGCTGGCCTTGTCGGTGGTGTCTTGCGTCGCTGACAGTCTCGGCATGTCTTGACGTAACGGGCAACATCGGCGGTTAGGTGCGGCCAGTAATACCTTTCTTGTATCCTCGATAGCGTCCGGGAGAAACCGAGGTGCCCAGAGGTCGGATCGTCATGTAGCGCGTGCAGTATTTCTGGACGCAGCGCCGACGGAACAACAAGAAGGTAGTTGGCGCGGACTGGTGAGAAGTTCTTCTTCACGAGTAGGTTGTTTTGAAGCGTGAACGAAGACAATCCACGCTTAAATGCCCTAGGGACAACGTCGGTGTTCGCTTCCAAGTACTCGACTAGGGCTTTTAGCTCCTGGTCTCCTCGTTGCTGTTCGGCGAAGTCTTGCGCGCTTATTATTCCAAGGAAGGCGTCGTCATCCTCGTAATCTTGCGGCGGCGGGTCAATGGGGGCGCGTGATAGGCAATCGGCATGTGAGTGTTTTCATGCGGACTTGTATGTTACAGTGATGTCGTATTCTTGTAGTCTGAGGCTCCACCGTGCCAGCCGTCCTGAAGGGTCCTTTAGGTTAGCTAGCCAACACAACGCGTTATAGTCGCTGACAACTTTGAATGGCCTGCCATATAGGTAAGGGCGAAATTTCGCTGTAGCCCAAACGGTGGCGAGGCATTCCTTTTAAGTTGTAGAATAATTGCCTTCCGCTTTTGACAGCGATCGGCTAGCGTAATCTATCACGTGTTCATGTCCATCTTTTCTCTGGACTAGGACGGCACCGAGCCCTAGGCTACTGGCGTCAGTGTGTATTTCGGTATCGGCGTGCTCGTCGAAGTGCGCAAGTACGGGCGGCGACAGCATGCGTCGTTTGAGTTCTTGAAATGCGTCGGCCTGCGGCGTTTCCCACTTGAACTCGACGTCACATTTAGTTAGCTGTGTCAGCGGCTCAGCGATGCGTGAAAAGTCCTTGACAAATCGCCTGTAGTAGGCACACATGCCAAGAAATATACGCACTGCCTTCTTGTCGATGGGCTGCGTGAACTTTGCGATGACAGCTGTCTTCTGCGGGTCGGGGCGGACTCCAGACTTGCTGATGACGTGGCCTAGGAACAGAAGCTCATCGTAAGCGAAGCGGCACTTTTCTGGCTTCAGAGTGAGCCTTGATGACTTGATGGCCTCTAATACTGTTGCAAGCCACCTAAGGTGATCGTCGAAATTTCCGGCGAAGACAACGACGTAATCCAAGTAAGCGAGACAGGTCTGCCACTTCAATCCTGCTAAAACCGTGTCCATCACGCGCTGGAACGTTGCAGACGCCGAGCACAGTCCAAATGGCATAAACCTTGAACTCGTAGAGCCCGTCTGGGGTGATGAAGGCGGTCTTTTCGCGATGTCTTTCGTCGACTTCTATTTGCCAATAGCCAGACTTGAGGTCCATCGACGAGAAGTATTTAGCGTTGCAGAGCCGATCCAATGCGTCGTTTATCCATGGGAGGGGGTATACGTCCTTCTTCGGTGATCTTGTTCAGACGACGATAATCGACGCAGAAACGTGGGGTTCCGTCCTTCTTCTTCACTAGGACAACAGGGGATGCCCACGGGCTTTTCGACGGCTGGATGATGTCAACGCGCAGCATTTCGTCAACTTGTTCTCTTATGGCTTCACGTTCTCGCGGGGAAACTCGGTACGGGCTCTGGCGGAGTGGTCGAGCGCACTCTTCGGTGATTATGCGATGCTTCGCGACTGGTGTTTGTCGAATCCTCGATGACGTCGAAAAGCAGCCTTTGTATCGTCGGAGCAGACTTCTGAGCTGTTGTTGCTTAATCACGGGGAGACTTGGATTAATGTCGCAGTCTGGTTCGGGAACCATGGTCGTCGGGGCAGATGTCGCGGAATGCGAGAGGACAAACGCATTACTGGTTTCCAGAATTTCCTCGATGTACGCGATCGTCGTGCCCTTGTTGATGTGCTTGAACTCCTGGCTGAAGTTTGTCAGCAACACTTCAGTTTTCCCTCCATGGAGTCGAGCGATCCCTCTTGCGAAGCAAATTTCACGGTCTAGCAGTAGACGTTGGTCGCCTTCGATTACGCCTTCTACGTATGCGGGTGTTTCCGTGCCGACCGAAATAACAATGTTGGAGCGAGGCGGGATGCTGCTCACTTGATCTTCGAGCACACTCGAGGCGTGGTGACTACGAGGGCACTCCGGCGGTATCGCTTTATCTTCCGACAGCGTTATTGACTTCGACTTCAGGTCGATGATTCCGCCGTGTTGGTTCAGGAAGTCCATACCGAGAATGACGTCCCATGCGGTCTTAACCTTCTTCAACTGGGCGGCGATGTGTCCACTCATTACGGAGTAATCGGCCCCTGTGTCGACTAAGGCGGTGACTGCGTGGCCGTCGAGAAGCACGTCGAGGTCGGTGGTTCTTTGTTTTGCGTTACAGTTAGGTCTTGGCGTCGGATCACAGCTGTGTCGCGTTGACCTGTGGCTGGTATGGGACGTCGTCAGGTCGTCTTTCGTCGTCGTATTCTTTGCTTCCACACTTCGTCGGGACGGCGGCGCGTTGTTATGTCGTCGAGGTAGTTTCTTCGGCGTCTTCGTCGGCGACGGAGGATCTTCGTCAGTTCGACGAACAGCAACCGCACCTGCATCGGTTGCTACTTTAGTTTTCCGGATATGGGCTCGCTGACCGGCCCCGGGCTGGGCCAATGTATGGACGGCACTGCGGCGACAGGTAGCGGCCTGGTGACGGCGAACGGGACGGTCGTCGAGGGCTCCACTGAGTAGCGGCGAGGTAGTCGGCGATGTCACGAGGGCGTTCACCTTCCCGAGGGCGCGGTGCGTTGACGGCGAACCCTCGCAATCCCAGGTCGCGGTACGGGCATCGGCGGTACACATGGCCGGCTTCCCCGCAGTGGTAGCAGAGCAGGCGGTAGTCAGGAGTGCGCCATACGTCTGTCTTCCTCGGGTAGCTGCGCTGGGCGACGGGTGGGCGTGGTGGCGGCGGCGGCGGTGGTCGACGGAATTGCGCCGTTACAGGGCCCTGGCGCGGTCGTGGAGGGGTACCTTGACGGCGGGCGACGGTCGGGAACTCCGAGCGATCGCTGGACTTCTTCTTTGACAATTTCGGCAATTGAGGCCACTTGAGGTTGCGATGAAGGGAAGATTCTTTGAAGCTCCTCTCGTACGACTGCCCGGATGATCTCGCACAGGTTGTCGGTGGCCATTGATTGAACTCCGGCATAGCTTGTTGGCTTGGTGCATCGGTCGAATTGCCGGTTCCGCAATTCCAGTGTCAACTCGATGCTGGTCGCCTCACGAAGAAACGCGTCGACGGTCTTCGGTGGGCTTCTTACCATTCCGGCGAAAAGTTCCTCCTTTACACCACGCATCAGTAGGCGGACTTTCTTCTCCTCGTACATTTCCAGGTCGTTGTGGCGGAACAGACGGCTCATTTCCTCAGTGAACATCGCGATCGTCTCATTCGGCAGCTGCGCTCTGCTCTCCAGTAGAGCTCGGGCTCGCTCTTCTCGCACGACGCTTGTAAATGTTTGCAGGAAGCCGCTTCGGAACAGGTCCCACATCGTCAAGGTGGCTTCTCGAACCACGTCCTGGCGGCGTCCTCCAATGCGAAATAGACATGTCGCAGCTTGTCGTCGCTTGCCCAGCTGTTAAACGTGGTGACCCTCTCATACGTTTCCAGCCAACTTTCCGGGTCCTCAAATGTGGAACCACGGAACATCGGTGGTTCCCTGGGCTGCTTCAGCACGATGGGGGACACTGGCGCTGCCATTGGGGTTGCCTTGGCCACAATCTTCTTGGTCTTCTCAGATAGAAGTCCGTGCTCCGGGGGCAGCTGTTGAAGACGGCGGCTTGCTCGATGGTCCGGGACTACGTTGGTGTTCTCTTTGCAGTCCGGGCTTGGATCACGGCTTGTCGGGGGCGTCCGGTACATGAACAAAAAGCACCTCCACCAGATGTCACGTGGTGGTGAGGTTGAAGAACACAGTAGCAATACTGTGAACGACAAAACTAACTTTTATTGGGCGAACCTGGGCCCACGAGACAGGCTACACTTACAGCACAACGATAGCGGCGAACATGGTCGGCGATCGTCGAAAATGTGATCAGCGGGTCAAGCGCGTCGACTTTTATAGATCAGTCGTTGAATGTTCCAGATTAACTGTTGGAAACCAGTTGGAAATTTTCACGTGGGATCAGAATGGTTTCGAGCTGAGATTGAGCGGAGAAATGCAAAATTTCAACATGGTTTTAATGCTTCGGATTCCACATATAGTAGTTTGTTGTAAATTGATTCTTCCGGAAACCAGCCTTGACAATATTTCGTGTTCTATCTCCTATACTACAACCACTCAGTGTAATGCACGTAGTGCATAATATGAGCAACCTTGGGCCCACCTTGCGTTCCTGCCAGCATTGTGAAGGGTAGACGTGCGGGTGAGCCCACGACAGGACTTGAATCGTTGAATGTTCGTTCGTCGCGCGCGCTGTGCTAGAGGAGCCGGCGGTTTAGCTGAGGTCTTCTGACATACACGTAGTGTGTTCGCCGTATAACATGGCACGGCGAATGCTAGCTTGGTTCCCGCAACGGGAAAGGTAAAATATATTGACATGTTCCCTCACGTGCATTATGAAGGCTCCTTTGAGCACTACAAGTCGGTGTCGAGGTCTTGACCGCAGCAGCTACAGTGTCTGTCGAGTAGTACACGTAATTCTGTGGCTTAACAGCGGGAAAAGCTGATAACTAGCCATGTGTCCCTCTAAAGAAAAACATTCTTGAGTTTTACGCGCGAAAACCGCGATATGATTACGAAGCGTGCAGTAGTGGGGCACTCCGGATTAACTTTATCCATGTGGGATTTTTTTAACGTGGACACAATGCACAGTACACCGACATTTTTGCAATACGACACCATCGAAATGCGGCCGCCACGACCGGGATTGGAACTTTGTCACGTGGTATGCTCTAATTAGAACAAAATAAAACAGAAGTCATATTTTCGCACGCTCCATTTTATTTTCCCTCATTTGTTCTATATCCTGGGCTCTATTCTAGACATTCCGCCGTTTCCTTCGCAGCGCGACATATGCAAAATGGCGCTCCTGGCCCGTTTTGCTTTCTAAACGTGCCTAAGAAACTGAAATGGAGGCACTGAACCTGACGTTCATGTTAAAACAGTTTTCATCATCGGTCAAAATAAAGCAGCTCGCTGAAAGCGTACGATTATTTCGTTACAAACGCCTCTCACTTCCGTCCCTAGGTGAAAATGTTCCCATTCCCAGGTGGATTATGAAAGCGGAAATTCCTCCCAGATGGAAAATATTCAGCTAGAAAGGCTACATTCCCAGTCAAATCCCAGCTGGGAATGGGAAATTTTCCAGTTGGAATCTTTTATTTCCAGCTGGAAATGGAAAATTTTCCAGTTCGAAGCTTTTATTTCCAGCCGGAAATGGAAAGATTTCCAGTTGGAATCTTTTATTTCCAGCCGGAATGTCTACCAGTTCCAGCTGCAAATAAAAAATTTTCTAGTTGGAATCTTTTATTTCCAGTTGTGTAGGCCTACCAGTTCAAGATGGAAATGGTAGGCATCGCAGCCGGACATGCAACATTTAAGAGTTCTAGCTGAATATAAATGAATTGGAATAAGGCCTAGGCTATTGTTAGCAATGTTTCTGGCTAAACCAATAAGGCAATATTACCTTAGGGCGATATATAACTAATCGTACAGAAGTACATAGATTTCTCAATACTTCAACAAAAGTGCAGAGCTTACAGCTGGCTCATCTGTCATTATTGGTGTACCTTCACTGAAATTTCTGATCAGCTCAGGTACACAGTAAATGAAAGCAAGATTGTAAAACTGAAAATACTTTATTTCAGCTGTCATGCAGCCTTTTCTAGGACGACATCCAAACTTCAAATGCGCAGCTTTTTTTAACGTCCTGAATTTTCTCACTGAGTACACGCAAGACGTTTCACAATGCCACTAAGGTGTCAACATCGTTTTCCTTTCCACAGTGGTACAGGCATGCTAACAGGAAAAAAAAGAAGTTAGTAAGAACAATTCAAGAACATAAGCCTAGCCACCCCCCCCCCCAAAAAAAAGCTCATCAAACACCGGATCCAACTTATCAGGTGATATCTCTTTGCACGGCTCCCCTTCACCGTGTCTAGTAGGTCCCAGTCTACCACTCGTTTAGCGCTGTGCTAGGGTTTCAATCCCCCAAATCACTTGTGCTGTTTCCAGCACAAGAATTGAAGGAAGGCTTCTTATTGCTAAAACGCTTTGCAGCTTCTGTGGTGGTAACAAAAATGTTGTTGCAGAGGTGGAACTAAAACAAATGACATGCCAAAAAAAAAAAAGGTTAGAGCCTTAAGCAAATGAAGTTTTCAGCATGCTGCTTGAGGACTACTTACACGTCCATCAGGAGTAGCAATAAATGAAGACGATGCGCAGTCCTGTGATGAGCTTTCATGACTTGCTAACAAATATTTTTAAAAATGTGTTGTACCACAGTATACATTTACCTGCAACATGCTCAGGAGTTTCACCAGATGGCATCGCGAGCTCCTCTGGGCAACCGGGCTCCCCAGTTGCAATGCCTGCATAAAATTTTGAACCATACTCAATAAGGCTGAGCATAGGGATAGCAGATTTAGGCAACAAGAGACAAATAGATGGTCACGATCAATTCTCTGTACAGAACTCAACACAGGTTTACAATCAACAGGAAAGCTGTCAAAATACCACAAATGTCAACCTATTGTTGCATGCAGCAAAGTAAAACATTACAAGGAATTAACTGCCCTTGAATAGAATGCAGAATTAATTTGCCTTTTTATAGCATTTCACGGTGCCTACTGCCTGTTTGATAAGTAGAGACATCACAACGTATCAAAAGGGTGGCCTTGATATTATGGCTTGCGGCTCTGTGGTAATAGTGAAACACTTTTCAGTGGCCATGGAAAACTTGCACATGCAGTTGCATTGCAGTGTTATGAAGCTCGTGCTGAATGAAGTCTGCTTCTGCAAGCAAACCACAAAGCAACCACAGTTTTTTGGCACAACAGTGTTACACATACATGTGCCTTGCGCATCACACTGAAGAGGCCCTTGAGGTGGAGGCATGTACACACTACTTTCTGCCCCTGAAAATACCACAGCAACATTGACATACAGTACATATCTGTGTGTCTAAACAAATGGTATTTCTACGTATTCTCATGCAATCAAGTATTCAATAATGCATCACATGTTTACGTGCTTCCGTCCTGATAGTATCCAGGGTTTCCTGAACTGTGAACACAAAGGTGTTGCTTATTCAAGAACACAATACTTGTACCCATTACATATGGCTGCTATGAAGGTCAGGAATAAAAGCAAAATGTAAATTTGTTAACTCACAACGTGTCAGCTGGCTGACAACTTTAGTTTGGAGGAACTCGACTTGTTCTTTGAGAGCAGCATTGTGTTTCTGCTCTTGCTTGCATAGCATTTTCCAGTACTTGATTTCCTTCATCGCACTTCTCAGCTGACTTGCTGGAATTAGTGCTTCATCAGAGCCAGCGCTTGGCTGTGACTCTCTGGTTGCAAGGCTGGCCATTTTCTGCACAATAAAAATAAATATGAGTGTTGCACAATCAGGCCTCTAACAGATGCACCATAACGTAACCCCATGACTATGTACATAGTCAAATATAAAAAGTGAAGAAGAAAAACGTCCTAAAGAAGGACTTGTAAACCGACGACTACACATGTGCATTATCATAGCATATTACTGCACATGATTTCAAATGTACCAGACTAAAAATAGAAAGGGCTTACAGGAAAGATAAAAACCAATTCGCATCTTTCTGGCAGGAGCTGCCGAAGGCTTTGACTTTTTCTGCGCTAAGGTGCCTTTCTCCAATGCAGCAGCACTGCCTGAAATAGGAAGCTGGAAAATTTCATAACACGGCATGTAATATATAAAGGCATATGGCTAGCACCCCAGCAAACGTTCTTGCACTACCTTTGCACGTTCTGCCTGATTTGCATCTGCAACGTTCTCAGCAATGTGCTGCGTGTACCGCGAAAGAATACTTGTGAATTGTGGTTTCCTAGCGGCAGCCTTCGTTTGTTTTTGCTTTTGCAATCCCTGCAACAAACATACATATATACTGTGACAATCAAGTTTCATATTGATTTATACTTTTACTAAAAAAGGGAACGTGTAAATATTGCGTTTGTAACCTGTCTGTTCTTTGTTGTTGTTGTTGCCTGCTTCTCCTCCTCCCCTTCCGAATCAACATCAGATAGATTGAGCTTAGGAATCTGAGGCCGCTTCAGCTCAAGTTGCCACTGCATCTCCTTTTTTGATGCTGAAATGCAATTGAAATGAAGGCATACTTATTGTAGTGCACAGTGCTACACAAATCATATCAAACTAATGAATATAGAGATGACATATATACTACCTTGTCAATTGGGCAAATTTCACAAAATAATGCGATGTTTTAACGAGACAAAACCACAGTATGATTATAGGGCAAGCATTAGTGGGAAATTCCAACTTAGTTTTGACCACCTGGGGCTCTTCAGTGCGCACCCAGACCTTACACAAGCGTTTTCCAACTTCGCCCCCAATGAAATGCGGCCGCGATTGAACTAGCGAGCTCGAGCTCAGCAGCACAATGCATATATAATCAGTAAGCGACAACGGCATTTAATGCAGCTATACGAAGTATTTTAAACAGCTAAGCTTTATATTATTGGCCACATTGAACTATGATGCAACAATATCGCGGTCTATGATATCGATACCGATGCAGCCCGATCCTGATCGAAAGTGGCAGTGTGACACCGGTATTATACAGAACCTTGATGCAAATATCTCATGCCCATACATTGCAGGTCGTGTTTTCCTATGCGCTTCTAGATCATCGGCTGTAATTACCTCGGCGTTGTAGTTCAATTTACCGTCGTTAGTTAGGCCCTTCGCCTAGGTAACCCCGACACGCGATTCTCTTCCCAGGACATCGATATTCGACTGCATAAATATCATCGCGGTAACGTATAATAAGCGCAAGAAATGTTAGGTGTTTGAGCACACAAAAAGGGTTCAGTGTGACGATCTGCTTACTTCCGAAGAACGCTAACAAAATAGGTACAGGACGAATGCCGGAAGAACAATCATTTTGTAAACACACATTGACAGACCATTTTAGTGCCTTAGAACATCTGCTCCAGGAGGGCACATAGCCTAAGGGCCTACAGTGTTCTATGCCTAGAGCACTGCTTCGATTGCACTGTCAAAGCACGTGGCATCAGTCGTACCCAATTAGTAGAAATTGAATGCGAGTAAAAAAGAAAAGCCACAACGCGTTTAATCAAATGAACACAAACCACTCACCTGAAAGCTTCAAAATTTGCACAACGCATTCACCGCTGTTCTTTTTGTCGGATGGATCACGCCAATACGCATTGTAGGTTGTCCGGCTGTCAAAATCTGACTCATCTTGGGGGTTAAAGCTTATAATATCTTTAACCGGGATTGTATACAATTGGTTGCTGCTACTTTCCTCTACGAAACGCACGCACGCGAACATAGTAGGAACTTCTGGCGCAGCAATGCAAAGTAAAAAGCTGAGAACTCCAAAACGCTATGTCAGGGTTTTACCACGGTGTCACTGCAACATAAAATAAAAATCCGACATAAAGGAAGGAAACGGAAGTGACGAAAACAAAAACGTCATGGGTTTCATGGTTGCTAACATCTGGCACTTCAAAATGTAATCCGCATGTATTCGGAAAAATACGCACGAACAACAAAGGACGCATTTTTTTGTGCTGTTCTTTTATTAAGGGTTAAATAATTGTGCTTGGATTTCGGTAGACTTTTAGAGGTAGTGTTAAAATAGTACGACGACACTGCCGCTGCTTGTAGCAGCTTGATGTAGCACTCTGATGTAGTACGCTCTAGCCACCATGACCATACTATTATCTATGCTACTAAGCAGTGCGGTTGGTGCGGTGGTGCGGTTCTTTAAGGAAGGGCGAGTAGTAATATCACGCTAGCATCGCGGGTGAAGATATTTTTTCAGTGTTCTCAATCTCGCACGTTTCGGCACAGATTGTGTATACGATGGGTCCACCAAAGAGCCGAAAGGCATGTCTGGATCGCGGATCAAGTGATTCCATACCGAAGACAACGAAACGGCGCCTTCACAATGCATCGTGCAATGCTTCGCAACCCATGTCACCTCGTCATACAGGGGCGAAAGATCACATTCCTCTACCCGCACCTTCACCGGAGAGTTCGTTGCCCCCTCGGCACGATCAGCATGGCGAGGAGCGGCAACTGTCATCTCCGGAATTTTTTAGTGATGACTGCGATGAAGAAATGCACGATGGTGGCACATCACCGGAAATCTTTAGTGATGACTGCGACGAAGCTTTGCACGAATCTGCGTCATTCCGAATGGTCAATGGCGCCACATCACCAAGTACACCGCCTCAGGACAGCTATGCAGTTGAGAATGTGTCCTCGGAAAGAAATGACACCTTTTATGCAGACTTAGCTGAACCGTTCGATGATTACGGGACACTAACCCGGGGCGATGCCTACATGATGCTTTTGGACGTCGCTAGGAAGTACGGTCTCTCCTGGACGGTAAGCGAGGGCATTCAAAAATTGTTCAGCAACCTTTTATGGAAAAAGTCGTTCCCTGAGCGAAAATATTTCTTCAAGAAGCTGTGTGGTGTCGATATCACAGATATCGTGTTTCACTTTTACTGCCCACATTGCAAGCTGTCGCTTGGAGAAACGAAAGGCAGTTTAAAAGAACGACGAGGACTTCAAGCTGAGTGCCAATTGTGCCATTCGAAATATCTTGGACGTGACCTCGTACGTTCGCGCAGTTTTTTTGTGAGCCTGCCTATCGTAAATCAACTGGAGTTCGTGCTTTCTAGCAAGACCGCTGGTACTGCACTGATGGATAGCCTGCATAATAGTTCTGGAAGCACTTCAGTGAGTGACATAACAGACGGCTCGCAGTATCTAGTGACGCGGGGGAAAGTTGGAATGGCTGCACACGACTTGACAGTGACCGTAAATTGTGATGGCAGCCCCGTTTTCAATTAATCGAAATACAGCATATGGCCAATTCAAATAACCCTTATTGAACTGCCGCCATTACTGCGTTGGAAGAACGTAATGATGCCGCTACTGTGGTATGGAAATGAACATCCCAACATGACACTGCTGCTGGAAGCCTTTGTCATTCAGCTGCAGAACCCCAACACAAGTGGCATAACTTGGATATTCAACGACACGGAGATATGCTCTAAAGTAAGAGTCCTTGATGTCCAATTACCATATATGTCTTGTCTATATAATTTTTTGCTTTGCAGGTGTTCTGCATCTGCTGTTGTGCAGGTTCACCCGCAAGAGCAGCAGTGCAGCATATGATGCAGTTTAACGGCTACTTCGGCTGCAGGTGGTGTTTCCATCCAGGCAACAATGTAGATGTTAAGATTCATACAAGAAGTGTGTGTTTTGTCTTCCTCGTTATTATAGCGTTCACATATGTCATCGGCAGATTCATTATTTATCTGAAGTTCAACTCAACTTTAACCCAGCAGCGCAGTATGATTGTGAAGCTCACTGAGGTTCACACGCTAGCAGGTGTACAACAGCGCCCAGAACCCAGTAGAATGTGAACTGGCAGTAGCCAGACGAATCATGGTTTTATGAATCTCATGTATTAGCATATAATCAGATTACTATCATGATACACCAGTGCCACTTGCTTGTCATTGTATTTACAGCTTCCTCTCTTGTATAATAACTTCTTGTGCACAGTAAAATCACTAATCACTAAAAGTTTGGCATTTTACTTTTATGAAGCAGTTACGTTAACTGTGGGTTAAAAACACCGTTCTTAATTTGCTGGACTAGGTGCTGGCACACGGTCAGTACTGGATGTGAATGTCACCTTGTCACTTTTTTTTCTGCAATGCAGGTAGAGTGAAGTACTGCTTAAGCGAGCCTCATCCTGACCGCACAGATGAAGGGCTAGTGGCAAACAGGGCAGCTGCCTGCCACACTGGCTCCACGGTGAATGGTGTAAAAGGCCCTTCTCCTTTAACCAATCTGCCTGGATTTAGCCCTGTGTGGTCCTGGTGCCGTGACTACATGCACTGTGTGTTGCTTGGAGTTAGCAGGCAAATAACCGAGTTATGGTTGTCAGAGTGTGGAATGGACTATTATTGCGGAAGGCCTTCTACAATGAAGGTCATTAATGAAGACTTCACTCAATCAAAATATCTGAGTGCATCAGCCGTCAGCCAAGGGCACTGACAGTTCGAAAGTACTGGAAAGCACCTGAGTGGCAATATTGGCTACTGTACTACAGCATGCCTTGCCTCAGTAATGTACTGCCATGGAAATATCTGAAACATTGGGGTCTTCTTGTAAAACGAATGTTTCTCTTCTTGAAAGATTCGGTGTCACCGTTAGACATAGAGCACAGTCCCCGATTTCTCACAGTTTGTAGTTGGTGTCGAGTTCATTTACGGTCAAAAGAACATGACATATAACGTGCACCAGCTCCTTCACATGCCAAAGTCGGTGGTCCTCTGTGGCAGTTTATGGGCACACTCATGTTTCAGTTTTGAAGTGAACATGGGCATGCTGCTGCGACTTGTGAGTTCTTCTAATGGAGTAGCCCTCCAAATTGCCACACGGCAGCTGCTTCACAGCAGTATGTTTGCCCTAAATGCATTGGCGTCTGACTATGCGTTGTCATTGATGGAAGCAAAGTCTAAAATATCCTTGGCAAATTTGTTCCTTTGGGAAATGGTGAAGCCGTCTCCTACAGTTTTCTCCGTGCTCACTCAG
Organism: Dermacentor andersoni; assembly: GCF_023375885.2. Taxonomy (NCBI): domain Eukaryota; kingdom Metazoa; phylum Arthropoda; class Arachnida; order Ixodida; family Ixodidae; genus Dermacentor; species Dermacentor andersoni. The sequence continues at coordinate 362,410,485 of NC_092814.1, read as the reverse complement.
TGTTGCTTGGATTTGAAGCAGTGGAGTATAAGAGGATAAATGTGAGCGGTGCCATCATTACTTCAGAGAAGTATATTAGACACATGAGAATAAATAGCACAGCCGTTATCTTGGCTGATGGTACTTATGCTAAGGTGAAAAGAATATTTTGTTGTAGACATGGCTCTACTGAACGGTTCTACGTAATGTCAAATGTGTACTGAGTCAGTGCTTTGATGCCAACTGAACACATAAAAATTGCAAGGCAATAAGATGAAAGGCGGTTTGAGATTGATAAGCATGCCCGCCCTTACATATACTTTGCTTTTGGCAGTGAAGAATTATGTTGTATTGTGATAAATAGTTATGAGTGGTCATAGAAAGACAATTCCCGATCGATAAACAGCGCTCCAAGTACTATTGTGCTGTGTTATCGTTTCAAAATTCTAAACAGACAAAGCTTAAAGGGACAGACAACCGCTCAGAACATGAATCAAGATAACCCTACTGATGGAATGATTCCATCTTGTAGTGGCTAAAACGAGCCAGGGTTTTTTCATTAAATATGGATTTATATAGTACATTGATCACTAAGTCGCGAAAAGTGACTTTTGGCGGCCGACGCGGCGAAAACATCAAGCTGCATAAGAGGTCCACCACGTGACCTTCTTCTAGTGTACGGGGTTCCTGGTCTTTTTATTAGTATTGAAATGCAGTATACTTTTTATTATTATCAGTTTTTGCTGACTTACAATGTGCAGATAAGCCTTCATTTATAGTGAGCAGAAAAGTGGCGCTGCCTTCGTTTTCGATGAGTTGGCTTGGCTCGTCTATCGACAGAACAACGACGGGAGCCAGCCAGTCATGACAGGCGTGTACTTGGGGAAAAACATGGTAGAAATATGAGAAATGTCTGTGCGATGGCGTTAACTTATTCCGCCAGTTTTTTATTTTGAAGAGTGGCTGAAAAGGTCAAAATGTAGGTGGTCAACCACAGTTACACTCACTCCTGTGAAAGCAGAACAATGGGTGGCTCTTTAACATTTTGCGAGGCAGCTATCGACATCACTCTCACTTAGCATTGCTGGAAGAGGGGCTCTTATTTTTTAGGGGCTGCTCAGATCGAAAAATTCTCCTTACTAAACATTCATGCACTTTTGGAAGTAACCGCTGCAGATGTAAACACTACCGACGGTGAGCTTTGCGTTGCACCATAAAAAACTAGGTCCTTAAAAATCGGTTCAGTCCCTTTAAAAATAAAGAGCAACATATCAGCTACCTGTATAATTATATCTCCCACACGTAAACAATAAAAAGTGTAGCGAAGGAATTGCATGAAATATGGTAGAGCGTTTGGAAAGTCTCGTACATTTCGAACAGGGATAGGAGCCATAGGACTTCCACCAGAAAGTTTGTGAAGTCGCTTATACAGCTTCCCTGCCCAAATATCAGCTGCTCAGATTGGCATACATCGGCAAAAGCTTTTTTCTATTGCACAGTAAGAAGGGTATCCTTAAATTCATAACATCATTGTTATGTCTGGTCGTTTCATACTATTGTCTGCTCTCGTCAGCTCTAGCTCGTGCTTGTTTGGTAATTGATTGGTTTGGTTTCATTTGCGCTTGTTTCGATTGTCATGGTGAGAAAGAAATGGGTGAACAGGTTCACAAAACGATTGATACCGCTAGAAACCATGCGAAAGCAGCGCACTTATACCAGCTGAAAGCACAGAAGTGCTCACAAGTGCGTGCGACGAATGCGAACAGTAATGTTGTGTCGATGTGGCTACACCCTTTAGAGTGAGCTGGCGGCCCCGAACATTTAGCGCCGCCCTTCGGAGGATGGCCAAAACACACGAAGTTGTCGACGCACCCTCAACACAGTGAGGCGCCACCACTCGCGCACGTCACACAATATTCGTGCACTGTGATGCTGCATTACGTATTGAAAATCTGTTCTTTCTCTTGGTATATATGTATAAAGTTGCATGTATAAAAAGTTCTGACAAATCGTGGCATTTTACACGATTTGCCACACACGAAATTGAACGTGCTGTCTATATCATAACGGAGAAATCGTCTTTTGCCCTGCCAAACAGTTGGCATTTTTAACTATGGGAATGACGAGTGAACTGCTAGAAAGCAAAGAAAGAGCGTTTTATTCAAATTACAACTGAGTTTCTTTCTCACTCTGAACAAGAATGAAAGTAAACAACTCTTTAATAACTTCTCATTTAAGATGATCTCTCTCAAGCTTCCTCACTCGGTGCTGTCTGTATCGTATCAGTTCAACGAGCACAAGCTATCGGCACGCTCGAACGACACGTGCCTTTCCTTGCCCTCTATTTCCATTACCCCCTTTCCCTCGCTCTGGTATAAAATGCCCAGCGCAATAAACATAAGGGTTCACTGTTGTCTTGACACGCCTGCTGTTGGTTTCTTCGACCGGGACTAGGTCGATACATGGTGTCAGAAGTGGGATTCTGAAGCACTGTGTGCCTGCAACAGAAGACCAAGGACATGGAGTACGTAAAGCCACCGGAACCTCTGGGCCTTGCGACCAGCGGAGGAAGGACGTGGAAGCTGTTCAGGCAAAAGTTTGATTTTTTTTTGGCAGCCACGGAATGCTCTGAAAAACCGAGGTCATAGGCAGCGAAGACAGCACTTTTCTTCAGCGTGGCTGGTGAGGAGGCCCTCGAAGTTTACAATAACTTCACGTTCAGCGAAGGCGAGGACAAGCAAGACTATGCAACTGTCATAGGTAAACTTGAGGAATACTACGTCGAGCAACAAAACATAATTCACGAGCGTTACGTCTTCCGCTCTCGACTCCAGAACGAAGCTGAACCTTTTGAACAGTTCCTTCGCGCGCTGAAGAGACAAGCACAGTTCTGCAACTTCGGAACGATGATGGACGAGATGGTGCGGGACCAAATTGTACTTGGTACTAACTCCCAGAAGTTGTTTACCCTGGATAAAGCTGTTGCTCTATGCAAGGCGGCGGAAACATCAGCACGCGAGAACGCGCTGTGGCAGAAGACAGACGGGGAACTTCACGTGCTTGCAACATCGTCGAGCCGAAGCGCTGCGGAAGGACCACGGCAAGTCTTTAATGTTTCCGCAGCAGCCGAACACATGCAGCACGACGCTGTCCAGCCTACGGAAAAACATGCTACTTGTGCAAGGGGCGTAACCACTTCGCATCATGCTGCGAAACAAGAGAAACCATCCGTGAGGTACAGCACGATTTTACGACTCGGGACCAAAACGATTTCAATGTGTTGGACGTCGCCATCGGTAATATTATCGGTGACCGGGACTGGATCATGACGGCAAATATCGAAGGCAAGGACATCGACTTCAATATCGACACAGGGTCTCAAGCAAACCTTATACCTCTGTCGCTTTTTCGAAAATTGAAAGCCGGTTCGCTGAAGAGAAGTCACGCAGTTCTACGGTCGTATAGCGGCAGCGTCATCAAACAGCTCGGCAGATTTTCGACGCACGTTACGATTGGTGATTGTAAGATATACACTGACTTTTTCGTTGTTAAGAAAGACCACAGCGCCCTCCTTGGTCTGAAAACCTCAAAGGACTTGGGGCTTATCAAGCGGAATGTTGATGCTGTAACAACGAGCAGCAGCTCAGCGGTCGTCGAGGGATTTCCGCAGCTCTTTAAGGGAACACGCCGTGTACAGCGCGAGTACAGGATCACCCTTCGCGAGGATGCTCTGCCCGTCATCCAGCCAGCCAGACGAGTGCCTTTGGAGCTCCGAGAACCTCTCCGTGTGGAACTACAGCGAATGGAAGCGGAGGGCATCATTCAAAAAGTCAGCAGCCCGACAGATTGGGTAAGCCCACTGGTCATCGTGCTTAAAAAAGACAAGTTGCGGGTATGCATGGACCCAAGAAAAATTAATGAATCGCTGTAGAGGGAGCATTATCAGATGCCCCGCCGAGAAGACAGAAGCGGAGCTTGCAGGCGCGAAGATGTTGTCTCGCCTTGACGCTAACGCCGGGTTTCATCAGATCCCTCTGGATGAGCAGTCTTCCAAAATATGCACGTTTGCAACTCTATTTGGCCGTTATCGGTTTCTTCGACTGCCTTTTGGCATTTCATCGGCAAGCGAAGTGTTCAGAAAGCGCTCAGTGAGATATTCGATGGCCTTCCAGGTGTGCGTGTATATGTGGATGATGTGCTCATTTGGGGCGCTACCAGAGAAGAACACGATGACAGGCTGAGAAACTCGTTACGAGCAGCAGCAAAAGCGGGGCTGACATTTAATGCGTCAAAATGCCTGTTCGGTGTTGAGGAAGTCTTGTTTCTTGGTGACATTATCAGCAACAGGGGCATACGTCCTGACCCTGCTTTGGTCGAAGCTCTGCTGAAGATGCCGGCACCACAGAACAAGTTAGCAGTTCAAAGGCTCTTGGGCGTTGTGAACTACTTTGGCAAATACGTGCCGTCGCTCTCTCAGCGCACTTCCATTTAGCGTTCGTTGCTAAAAAACGATGTTGTTTGACGGGACGCCTAATCATGAGCGAGTGGGAGGCTATATGCAAAGAGCTCAGTAAATCGCCACTTCTAGCAATTTTCGTGCCCGGCAGAGAAACAATGATAACATCAGACGCTTCTCAGTTCGGTGTCCGCTCGGCACTGATGCAACGTCACGGAAGTAGATGGAGGCCTGTGGCTTACGCTTCAAGAGCTCTGAGCGAATCGGAGCAACGCTATTCGCAAATTGAAAAGGGATCTCTGGCGTTGGTTTTCGGATGTGAAAAGTTTTATCACTTTGTATACGGTCACCGTTCATTCTGGAGAGCGACCATCGCCCATTAACTGACATACAAAAAAAAGCCATTGCTGATATGCCGCCAAGAGTACGTTTCTTTCTGCGGTCGTTGAAATATAATTACACCTTATCTTTTGTTCCCGGAAAGCAGATGGTGGTGGCAGACATGCATACCCGGGCACCTGCTCCTCAAGATGACACAGCCTCGCCCACAAGTGACGTCGAATTTTCACGGAGTCTCCGTAGTATCGGCACTCGTAAGTGAAAGAACCGCTTCAAGGCTTGCAAGTGAGACCGAGCGTGACATATATCTCAACCAGGTACTACAAAAGCTTGGGCAGCGGTGTGCTGTGGAAGGTCCGCTAAAGCCTGTTGCTTCTGAGCTCTCTAGTAAAAGGAATCCTTCTGAAAGGAACGAAGGTGGTAGTGACAAGTAGCATGCGCTTGGAAATATTAAACTGCATTCATGCAGGGCATCTCGGCATTGGAAAATGCAAAGCCCGAGCAAGACAGTTAGTATATTGGCCAAATCTAAATGCCGACATTCAAATGCTGATCCAGAAATGTCCACTGTGCCAGACTTATGCGTTTAAGCAGCAGTCAGAACCACTCATCTTGCGCCCAATACCCACACAAGCCTGGTACCGTGTTGGTGTTGATTTGTTTCTGTACGGCGGCCAACATTACCTGTGCGCCTATGACTCAATGTCGAACTTCCCTGACGTGGAACTATTTCCTAATACCACAGCCAGTTCTGTGATACAAAAATTGGGGGCCATATTTTCTCGTTATGGTATACCGACCGAAGTTTGCTAAGATCATGGCCCACAGTTTGCCAGTCATGAATTTGCGCTATTTGCTCAGTAGTACGACTTCAAACATGTCACGTCCAGCCCAGAGTACCCTGAGTCAAACGGTCTTGCCGAGAAAGGTGTACAGATAATAAAGCGCATTCTAAAAAAGACAAAGGATGCGAATGAAAACTTTTGGCTTGGCATCCTGAATTACAGAGCAAGTCCACTAGAGGATGGCAGCTCACCAGGGGAGCTGCTGCAAGGAAGACGTCTACGCACGCCCATACCGGACTTCGGACCCCTTGCTGCCACGCGAGTCAGAAAGCACAAGCAGGGCAAGCACAACAGGCGCGTACTTCCTGGCATCAAGAGCAACGACGTCGTTCGCATAAAGGGGACGGCATGGGCACGAGAAGCCAAAGTGCTTGGATCAGTCTGACCACGTTCTTTCTATGTGGAAACGTAGGACTGTAACCCCTTACGCCGTAATTGGCAGCACCTCTTGGCAACGAGCGAACCTTTTGAGGACACTACTGACGAAGAGTATTGCCATGAAGGCCAGGTTCTGGCCTCTCTAGAATCTCGCACATCCGACTAAAGTGCGCCAGTGGCAAGTTGTACGCAGCTACCTTCGCAACAAGTTAGTTGTACGCAGCCACCTTCGCAACAAGTTCTGCCACAACGGAGGTCGCTGCGTCACACCCGTCCTCCTGAACGTCTGGGATACGATCAAAACTTCCCGCAGACAAACCAAACGGCGTTGAAGGGGAAGATGTATCGTATCAGTTCAACGAGCACAAGCTATCCGGCACGCTGGAACGACACGTGCCTTTCCTTGCCCTCTATTTCCACAACCCCCTTTCCCTCACTCTGGTATAAAATGCCCAGCGCAATAAGCATAAGGGTTCACTGTTGTCTTGACACGCCTGCTGTTGGTTTCTTCGACCGGGACTAGGTCGATACACTGTCCACATAATTTTCCAGTGTCTTCAGGATGGCGCTTTGGCATGCAATAGTTTCAGCCTTTGGAATGAGGCGCATATGCACAGCAACTAACTTTCCGAAGTATTCAGTTGCATCTTCGGATTGTGCAGCTTTTGCTGGCTGGTCCATGCTTGTCGCTATCTTTTGTAGCACATTCTGCCTTTGTGTCCACATATCAGCTGATGACATAGCAGATCGCCGTCTCTTCCTGCCCACTATAGAACGAAAGCTTGCAGCAGATGCTTTGCCAGTCGGCAGGTCAACCACGATACTGGTGTCATCGTCGAACGCTGTGGTCTCTGTATCCGTAGCATCTGGAGTCTCCTCATTGACTCTGGCTGTCTGTAGTAAAGAAAATAATGTATTAAGTCTCGTGTATTTCCACAATTCATCAGTTTCTTTTCAGACCCCAACAAAATGATAGTTTGCTATTAAAACCTGTATAGTAATAATCTGCAAGCAATAAGTTATTACTGCAGCGCACAAACAAAAATCCAAAATTTGAACTTAAGCGCCAAAACTATTTTCATATCTTATCTACACCTAACAGCATTTGGAGATACTTCAATATGCTAACATGATATGTTAATGGACACGTATTATGCCTTGTTGTTATTGTAACGTCTTACAGAAGCTAAGCGCACATTAAATAAGACATATCTTCTAATATTTCATCTAGCAGAAACGGTTTATCACACAGACGAAAAGAGGAAATTTACTTCTGAGCTCTCCGACATAGCATGGTGAGTTTCACCACTCATCGAACGCCGGCAGGGCACTTTCGCCGCGTCCAAAAACTTCAGAATGTTATAGAAGCGCCAACGGCCTCGGTAAACATCTGAGCATGCCATGCCGCTCTTTGTCGTCTCCACCTTCTTTTTCTCCAAGCGGTAGGTGCGCCCCTTATGGTCGAAGAATCGTCGTAGGGCTTCTGTAAATGAAAACATATTTATTAGTACCACGTAAAAATTTCGCTCTGTTGTTATGTCAGTCGCCATGTCATCATATGACATGACATTGACTTTCCCAGTGCATCTTTCTGATAGTGTGAATATCGTCCTTTATTAGAGTACAAGACGAACTTGTTCTTTTTCTTTTTTTTTCTCTTCCTTTTCTGTTCCATATGTCTAACACAAGAACACATACTATTCTTGTCTTAAATGAGTGTTTGCAGAAATACGTCCACTTGCTTGGTCTGTATAGACTGCAATATGTACAAATAAATAAATAAAAATAAATAAATCACTTTGTCGTGGGAACGGCGTCACACGTATAGACAACGTTTATTATTCCACAACAACTTCCACATTACAGTACGCAGACGTACGTGCTATTCTTCGACGGCTACTTCCGTGAATATCTTCACTTTCGCCGCAATATTGCGTATGACTATCGTCGGTGGCCAGGGATGTCGGCATCCGCTAGTAACAGCGTTTGGGATCTATGCCACGGGAGCTTGATCAAACCTTGCGTTTTTATCGAGCGACCGTGCCTCTGCTGCAACAGCATGTTTGGCAGTAAGCAAACCAATCCTGTCGTTCCTAGACGCCTACGTGTCCAACGTCGGCGTACACGAAGTCTATCCACGTGACAGCGCCCAAGTATATCTATCTATAGTTACGACTACTTACTGGTGTCGCATGGCCCGTACGCTGGCCACTCCAGCTCCATTTCGCTGGCGATACGCTGCCAAATCGTCTCCTTGGCTCTCGTGTCCGCGTACTTGGCGAGAGTCATGTCCCACAATTCGGGGAATTGCTCCACCAGATGTAAGAAAAAGAAAGTTGCCTCGTCACTCAGGTTCATTTCAGTCGCTCGTGTGCGAGTCGCCCGCGAAAAGAGACACGAATGATGTCAGCAGCGATGAAGCTGTTTAAGAAAGATCCCAAAGCCGCGCTTGTTGCCAGACTGTAGAACATGCTAGCCGCAGCATTCGACCCCCAAAATCCGGATGCGAAAAATAGCTCGGCATTTTCCGTCCGCGGGGGTCGCGGATGACGCGCGGACGCCAGAAATCCGTGACGCGTAGTCACGTGATGCGCCGTCCGTCGCGGAAAAGACCAATTTAGTCTGTCGTGTGGATACACCATTAAAGAGAACGCCACCTGAGCGTGCGTGCTAAAGGCAAAGCACGTTCGGTGCCTTGTTGGTAAGAGGAGAATATTTGACGGCCTACTGTTCCCTGTGGCCATAAACAAATAAATGAGCTCGGTGCCACGCTATGACTTCGCCTGAGATTAAGAAGTGCCCTAACCTTGCTCGAAACAAGATGCTGCACATCATCGCGGATTTTTTTTTTTTTTTTTTCAAGCTGTACGGCCTCGGAGACATTTAGATTTTCAGTATATGCGGTCCGGCTTCAACTACGGTCCCCGCTGCTCTCAAGGAAATATCTCTGATGTTATTTCTAAGGTACATCGCCGTCCCGCGGCTATTTTCCTTGTAAAACGACGTGCTGGGGAAGAATAACTTTTTCCCACCCTGCACAAAATATCTTCTCGTTGTGCTTGCAGCAGTGCGACTATAACTCCTGCGCGCCCTACACGATGATCAGACAGCGGGGCACCTAGGATTTTTCCGTATGCTCGCAAGAAAAGAAAAATATTGTAGGACGCCCCTGACTGGCGACGTCGCCTGTTACGTCAAGAGATGCCGATACTGCCAGCGACGCAAGACACCACCTACAAGGCCAGCAGGGTTACTACAGTCGACCAAACCTCCTTTGCAATCGTTTCGGCAGATCGGGATGGATTTGTCGAGATACTTTCCGGATTATCACCTGCAAACAAGTGTATAGTCGTGGCCCACCGACTACGTCACCCGCTGCATCGAAACGAAAGCACTGCCCAAAGGTACAGTGGTAGAAGCAGCAAAAGTTTTCGTCGAGAACATCCTGCTGTGATGTGACATGCTCTACCAGAACTCTTCATTATGACAGAGGAAGGGCATTTGCAGCTGAGCTTACTCAAGCCATCCTACAGCATAACCAGACAAATCTCTGGAGGACCACAGCCTACCAGCTCCCAGACGGATGGCCTAACCCATTGTCTGAACAAGGTGCTCGCCGACATGTTAGTGATGCACGTCGACGTCGAACAAAAGACGTGGGTTGCCATCCTCCTATATGCAATCTTCGCTTACAACTCGACAGTGCAAGAAACAACGCAGATGAACCCGTTCAAGCTGGTTTACGGTGGAAAGCCAACAACGACTCTCGACGCCATTCTGCCGCGCGTCACCGACACGGCGCGCCGAAGAAGCCGGACAGCTCGCCCGTCTGCGGATCAAGAACCATCAGAGGACCGACAGCCGATACTACAATCTTCGACGACGCTACTTGGAATACCAACCCGGCGACTGTGTCTGGGTTTGGACTCCGATACGCCGACGAGGTCTCAGAGAGAAACTATTGTGGCGCTATTTCGGACCTCACAAGATCTACCGACGTATTAGCTCACTAGACTGTGAGGTTGTGCCAGGTGCATTGTAGGAATCCCAGCGATGCCTCGTAGGGCCTGAAGGCGTCCACATGGTGCGTCTTCAGCCTTTCTATGCCCGCTGACGAAGTCCGGGACTTTGTTTCTTTGTTGCCGTTTTTTTTTCGTTGCTATGCGGATACTTTTGCTTTTCAGCCTTGTGTGTGCAGCATCCAAAAGGTGCTTGTTAAGAGGGGGAGGGGGTGAAGGGGCATTGAAACGTGTACTTGTTTATCTTGATCCGGAGACCACTTCTAACCGGCAAAAAAATTTTAAACGTTATCGCTCGGTGCCAGGCGCGTCTGCGTGTATCGGAAGTTTCGCCAAAATTGCGCACAGTTCTACCCATTGTCTGTTCTCACCGAACACGTGTAATCTGATTGCATGTGCGACACGAATTGTGTAGTAGCTTCTCTAAAGCACGCGGGCACCAGTGATTACCCTGAAAATTTCAACAAGTCATCTTTAAGAACCAACGCGCTTGACCGGCTGATCATATTCCGGCGATCGCCGACTGCGTTTTCCGCTATCGTTGTGGTTCGCGGGTCACTTGCTTCTGTGGGCACAGGTTCGGCCAATACAAAGTTAGTTTCGTTATTCGCAGTTTTGCTACTGTGTACGTTCGCCACTACTACGTGACATACTCCGACCGAGTGCTCGTATGAATTCCAGATTGTCATTTGAAGAACTCGTTGATCCACACAAAATTCAGTTGTGCTGTCGTATTACACAGTGGGACGACTCACTCACTCCAGCGAGGATAAGCTGATTCATGACATCTTCCTATAGTGGTTCCACTTCAAGGAACATACAGCTTTAGTCATCGCCTGAAAAACAGGACTGCCTGCGCCAGACATCTTAACAGACAAGATCACTCATGGAATCGCAAGTTGATCACTTCACATTCCTTCCACTCGTCCTTTGCTGTCGCTACACAGGGCGCGTACTTTGCCAGCTGTTCTAAAGTGATCAAAGAGCACTACCTCATCCAACGTCGATAGCCTCGGCGCTTGCCTGGAGGACTGCCACGCGCTGTGTGCTCGCGACAACTACAACTCAATGCGGCGTCGTCAGCCTTGGCTTCTTTTCACAGGCGCTTGAAGCAGTCCACTAAGACCGGCATCTGGGTGTGTTGGTATCAGCATGAGGTAATACTACCAAAGCTTCAGTGACGCCTAAAACGGTCTGGCCGATGAATATGTCGAAGCGCTGTCAAAGTGTCCGCGTATATCATTTTATATATTGTTACGGTTGACAAAGCAACAAGCCAACAAGTTATAATGAAAGTTGGAGCCACATTTTGTTTTATCTCAGCGTCATGAGTCTACAACACAGATTATTTACAAGCAGTGAACGGTACGCACCGTAACGTTTACTTGCGTCGTTATGTTAGTCTGATATTGGTTCGCCCAAGACAGCTTTAACAGGCCCTGCTGGCTCCCAACCTTATTTGATCCTTGCTGACTGTCTCACTGTTTGTGGTAGCCTGCGCCAGAGTGCAGTACACGCGTCTCATGACAAGGCGTTCTTGCACATGCTACCACTGCTGCAGCGACTTCGCATGTCACTGCGGCGAGCCATAACGAGACATTGGAAGGCTTTCAGATCATCTAAATCTCTGAGGCGCTGCAGTTCGAAAAAAGAAATCCGCGATGATGTGAAGCACCTTGTTTCGAGCAAGGTTAGGACACTTCTTCATCTCAGGCGAAGTCACAGCGTGGCACCGAGCTAATTTATTTGTTCATGGCCACAAGGAACAGTAGTCCGTCAAATATTCTCCTCTTACCAACAAGGCACCGAACGTGCTGTGCCTTTAGCACGCACGCCCAGGTGGCATTCTGTTTGAGCACGCTCGACGCAGCTCCGAAGACACTGGAACTAGAGCAGTTAACTACTTTGTATGCTCGTCTTTAGTAGCATGAGATGCCATAGTGCGGAACCTTTTTGAGTTTTGCGATGTTGTCGCTACTCCTAGCTCTCCAAGCTGAGCTGTCAGTTCTCCCGGTGTCATACGGTCAAAGTTAGGTGCTTCTGATGTTGCGGTGCTTGGTGTGACGCTGATACGTTCGCGCCGTTTTCGGGATTCGCCGATACCACCATCGTGCCAGTAATCCGTGTCTGCTTTCCTGCATGGCCGATGAGGTCGCTCAAGAGTGCTCCCTTGAAGCCTTTTGCACACCCTCACCGCGTCTGCTGCAGAATCACACCTGTTTGAGCGGGCGTGGTGCACATGCCTGAGTACGTCATTTTTTTCTCTAGCCATTCACTAGAAAGCTTTCCAAGCCCGTCATCTGCAATGTGCTTCTGCGATGCATGGTGGCACAAAATGTGCATGTACGGAGTCACTCTTTCTCGGCCATAACCTCTCCTTCTAGAAATGTCAAGTCGCACGAACGTCTCCAAAAAAGTTTTCAAGTCGTTGTCAAGGTGCGTGCCTGTTCTTTCGCAGAAACTCTGAAACCGATCGAAGCAATGCCCATAGCAAAAGAACATTGTATCGAGTGTCAGCGTTCAGAAGGTTTCTTATTTTATCCGGGAGCTCATAAACAACATTTTTTTACTCTTTCCCTGTAAGGGTTGCGAACATTCGGCCTTTGTTCGGTGTTTCTTTGGAAACCTGCAACTCAGCGCGACACTCTTTCACAAGGCGAGTGAACTCATGCACATGATTGGTGATTGCGGTACCAGTGACGACACTTTCTTCGGTGCCCATATATTCAAATTGTTGGAGCACGCTATCCAAAAGACGGGCGAACACTCGCACTCGCATATGCATTGTGTCCGGGAACGTTAGCCTCGGCTCAATGGAAATGAGTGGCATGTATTGCACACCGAACTGGAGGTTGTCTGCGTGTGCTCGAAGGTTGGCCTGGGTCCTTATGAGTGATGTACTGTTGAAATAAGCACAACTAAGCGAGTCATCCAACCACTGAATTTTACTGGCCAAGCAAAAGGGGCAGGCGAAGTTTGAAGAGGCGCCTTTCATGCCAAACTATAAAAGAAGAACTTGAGGTCACCCCCGAGGCATATACTGAGGCGGAAGAACTGCCCGTTGACATCCAGGCCACCTTTCTCGGTAACTTCATTTATGTCTTTGAAGAGCGGGCCACATGTTTCGCGTATCGGAAAGTAAGTCTCTTCATTTTGAGCTATAAGGAGTACTCGGTGCAGATCGGGGTCCTGCAGCACCTTTTCGGTCTTTCCGATAACGAAGAACAATATCGTTGTCCAAGACACGTTGCAACTGACTTTGCAACCGTCTCCTTCAATTTTCAGCAAAATATCCTCATCCATGAGTTCCACCAGAGACTTTCCTTCACTTTTGCAGTTGTCCAAAATTGCGAAGCGGAGCTCTTCAGAAAACATAAGGTACGCTCCTGGAGCAGCCCCTGGAGTCCGCAGTATTGCAAGCCTGCTATAAATAGACACCTAGAAGTTCCGGATAAGGCCCCGTGTCGGTACAGGAAAGAGTGCTGCCATTTCATTGCAGGAAGCCTGCCTAACAAAGTTCCTCTCCAAAGGCACGGCAGTTTGCTAGACGCGACACACATCATCTTTAGGCAATTTAGTGATATCGGTGCATTTCACAACAAACGCCTTTTTGGTGTTCAGGTAAACATCAGCCGGTCCTTCGATTCGGTAGTGAATACCATGCCAACAATCCTGCTCATTCTGCACGTAGAGAAGCGCAACATGCAGTCCGTGGCGTGATGCTACAGGTTCCACAGCGTCTTCTGCTTCTTGCGCTAGTGCTTTCAAATGCCGTTTGCCGGTTTTCGACGTCCCTTCTGAAACGGTCATTTGAGCGCTCTTCTTTTCAGGCCGCTTGGAGGTAGTAGCTTTCAATAAATTACACTAAGGCTCCTCTCGAGCGTCTTCGGTGTCAGAAGGAAAATGTGCAGGCGGTTCAAGAAATCGGACGCCTTTTTCCACCTGATTAGTGCGGCCCTCAAGGGTTTCTTGAGAGGCTAACTCCTCCAAAGACTCTGCAGTCCCCTGGAAAGGTGTGAAGTTTGCAGCGAGGTTCACCTCATGTAGCTTTTCATTATATTGCAGCCTCTGTCGACCTCGCAGCGTTTTCTTTGTTTGGTTGATACGTTTGAGCTGCGTGTCTAAAACCACGTTCACAGAGCTATCATTGAGGAACTTGCCTACACTTCTTGCGGCCTCCCTGAGCACAGTGCACGGATTCACTGATCTTTCCTTGGCTTCATGTAACCGCAGTGCGGTCTTTGTGCTGAGGACTGCCTTCAGTGTTGATCCCGACAGGTGAAAGCTCACAAAATCCCCCATCTTGTTTATCACTTTGGTAAGCAATAAGCGCTGCGTGATGAATATACAGGATTGTTGCACACGATACTCCTCACTATGTCGAGATGAGGTTCATGCTCATCAAATCGTCCATGAGTCCACAAAACGCAATTTAGTGATGTCACAGCTAGTGGAACCTGCAAATAAAAAATAAACACGTTGTTATATGACGTAGCAGCATTTACGAAATAATGAACCAGCGCTATTTTTTTCTTCTAGATGGTTACATTGGAATAAAAGAAATTTATGACACATAGCATGCAAACTACTTCGCTTCTATCGTACATCTATAAGAAGATGATTTCATGCCTCTTTCATACCTCGACACATACTTTTCTATAAGTTGATTGGAAAATGCAGCCGCGTGTTCCATGAATGAGCCTTGCACACCGGTCTAAGTGTGAGCAAAAGTGATCCATTTATTCGACAAGCAACTGTTTCGCAGAGAGGACAGCATGAGAACGTCACGCCGACAATTATACAGTGTTGTGGCGGTTAGTGGTGTTTCTCACGCTTATAGTGTTATCTGATTTGGTGAACATAGGGTGAAAGTTTACGAGCCGATGGGAAGTGGCATAAGTTGCAATTATGGTTTACGCTAAAAATTGACCATTGCTGCATATCTGTGCCGCAAACATAATAAAGTTTCAAAGCGACAGCTATCGCCTTGTGTATCCTGAGTGTATGGCTATGCTGTTGCTTCTGTGAAAGGTTGCTAAACTCTGTGGGGGCTCCCGATGCAATGCGATGCTTATTGGATATGGCCGACGTTGGCGCCGAAGATATCAAGGACCATTGATTTTAAAACGATAGCTGTGCACTATGGCGTAGTCAAACGAGGTTTCAAGGTTACATTGTGAACGCTATTACAGCAAAGGCTTACACCAAAGATTACTATGGCAGGTAGAGTAGCGACTGGTTTTATTGCGAGAGTCCTGCTGCGGCCAATACGCCATAACTGTCGTAGATGATAACCGTCCTTCCGCACGGTAAGGAGTAACCAGATTTCGCGCTTTCGGTGTCATTCGTATGGCTCCGGTGCGCGGCTCTCCATTGTGCTCAGAGACGCTGCAGATATGGTATCGCGCAGCGTTGAGGGTGATGTTGCATACTGCTATACTGCACACAATAATTCACAGGGCCCCTTACGTTATCCTAAGACGGCTTGAAGGAGAAAGAAACCAGCGCCAATGCATTGAAGACGGACACATGACGTACATATCCCCCTTACTTCGCTTAGTCTGCTTAGTAATCTCTACCCGCAGTGGTCGCTTAGTGGCTATAATGTTGGGCTGCTAAGCACGAGGTCGCGGGATCGAATCCTGGCCACGGCGGCCGCATCTCGATGGGGGCGAAATGCGAAAACACCGGTGTACTTAGAATTAGGTGCACGTTAAAGAACCCCAGGTGGTCTAAATTTTCGGAGTCCCCTACTACGGCTTGCCTCATAATAAGAAATTGGTTTTGGCACGCAAAACCCCATAATTTAATTTTTAGTCATCACTCTTAATTCGCTTAGTCATCCCCTTAATTCGCTTAGTGTACTTCACTTAGGCACCTTTCTTAATTCGAAAGGTCGTGGGTTCTAGTGCCTTAATTAAGTATATCTAATTAAGTGTACCCTAATTAACTTTGCCTTCATTCATATTAAAGGTCTTTGATTTGACTCGCATCTATGGTCGTGCGTTGGAGTGCCTTAATTAACTACCTTGTGTTTGGCGCATGATAGCCTGAGTTGCTAATGCGCCATAGGATCCAACACAACCCCCCTTAATTAACTCTACCTCAATACCTGTGCCTTAATTAACTTCAACTTTATTACTACTAAATGTCTAGGGTTCAACTCGCACCGAAGGTCGTGGGTTCGAAGGTCTTAACTCTAGCCTAATTAACTGTGAGTGAATTAATTTCGCTTTCACTATCCCCAAATGTCAAAGGTTCGACTCCCACAAGGGGTCATGGTTCGACTCCCACTAAAGGTCGAGGGTTCGTACCTTCTAGTACCTTTCGCGTTGTCTACGCGTTTTCGTTCAAGGGCTTTGAAGGTCCATTGACTGATGAGACATATAAGGCCTTCGCCTTAATGAAGCTAGGCTGCTGCTCCGGCCGAAGCGGTCGAAAGTGCTCAGTACGTGTGCGCTACTGCTGCTACCGTGGGAACGCGCATTCGCCGATACCCATGGCATAAGAGCTGAATCAAGCGCTATGCCGGCATCGTTTCGACCTGGTTGGATTCTCTGTATCGAGTAGACCGATTGATATCACTTCTCACGACATCATGATGCGCGGCCAACGGCGGTGCGGATGGCGCGAGGAAAAGAATGGCCTTGCGATAGCCTATACAAGGACACTATCATTCAGTGTACGTAAACATAAGCCGAGAGTGCACTCTAGTGCGCCTATGCGATTTGATTGGTTTATGGGAAATGAAAAACATTAGGCTTATGGGAAATTAACAACATCCATGACTGTAGCAGTGAAATTACCGCGACCACACACAAGCACGTAAAGGCGCACATGAACACCTAATCTGAGGCCAACTGAGATTAAGGACATCAGTCGTTCGAATGCATATCCTGAAACATGCGCCAGCTTTTGAGATTATGACAACTACAGCGACAAAACGACGCTCTTGCTTTTATAAGATGACCGGTGAAGCTGCAGGGTGACAATCCGATCGATCAAAAAAGTTGAACGAGCCACTAGATCGGGTAGGAGCTCGTTCACGGCTTTTTCCTGATTCTGCACCCGCTTTATCAAAGCGTGACTGAGCCTCTTAACGCCTATCAATTACACCAAAACTTATTCACATTCGACTAGATGGCCAGGCGCTTAATAAATCATCCATTTCCGAATTCGTGTTCGGCGGTGAGACCTGTTGGCGATGTCCTGCTTTTCTTTATTTTGTTATTGTTATGCGTATTCTGTTTTCCGCCAGGGCAATGCGTGTGTCATCGCATGCAGGTTGAATCATTGAGGTCCGTACGCCACGTGGCGTAAAGGTGTGAACTAAAGGCGATGTCAAGAATTGCTGGGTTTGGCGCTTAATTGACTAACGTCTGCTCAGCTCATTTGCTAAGGTATGGCCCACGGCCATCAAAAGTGCATCAAAAAGCTATGAAAGCACTTCAACACTTTTTTGAAGACGCCGGCATTAGCGACGGCTATTTACTGCGCCCTGAGTGATTCTCTCATTCGTGCACCTGTGTGGACCAGATATCCGCGGACTTTCAAATGAAAACTTAAATTTCTTTTTTTTTTCTCGAGACGTTATTTCTGCTCTAAATATTTTTGTTTGAGCATTACCTAGTGCAAGCATGTAGAGTTAGTTTCTTTTTTTTTAGCTTATATTTATCAATCAATATATAGGGGTTAGTGGTCGCGAGCCAATGGCGAGGACAACTACACTGGTTATTTTTGTTTGAATAAAAATAACGAGAGAAAATAAAAATAATATGATAGGCGACTCTAATCTTTGATTTAAGCGTCCCTTACTGGCACTTGCACCTCAGCGTTGGTGTACTTTAGATTAACTTTAAACGCACGCAACACACGAGCCGCACACGGAGGCAACTGTTTTCTATTAATTAACCGGTTAAATATCATGCCACCTTGTGCGTAACGTCATTACATCCGCTTTCTACTTTCCGGTTTGCAGGAACTTCGCCAAAGTCGTGCTCATGTGACGGGTCTCTAAAATCTACCGTTATGTGCATTGGGGTACGGTAATCAGTGATTGTAATTAATTCTGATTATTGCAGGCACCTCAGTAACTCAACTCGTAACTAAACTTATAACTCATCGTAACTAAACTTATATCACATCCACAATGAAACCCATTAATTTTTGTACAGTACAATACTTGCTATTTCTTTTTCTCATTATATTGAATTTCCTCCCCGGCCGTCTCAGGACGTGAACCGGAAGCGCTGCGCAAGAAACGAGCGTCACTAGATGTTCGTGCGACCAGAAACACGAGCATCACAAGAGTGTCGCTGGATGCTCGCCTGACGGTGAGGCTCCAGCAGTTACGTCGCTCATTCGTCTATAAAGAGCGTAACACTTGCCTTGTTTGGGTAACCCAGTCTCGCTTTGCTTGTGTATGCAAAGCTGGCCTGCGTTTATTACGCTGCGAAATTTAGCAGCATCAAATTTTTGCACTTCTAGAAGATGGTCACGAACATATCGGATGTTGCTCTGCAAGACTCAAAGGGACTAATCGCATGACCTTTTTCGCTAAGAGGTAATTAGTCGAATTTCAATTTTTTTGACAAGGCATGTCACCTAGTCAATTTCACTTTAAGTAGTCCAAATTAATCTGTCATATTATAATCTACCTCTATAATATTGTTACGGGGATGTTGGGAGTATATACAGGCTGTATTTACAATATGTATACAAGCAGAGTCAATGTGGTTAAGATGGCTGACCAGAGGCTTCTGGGAGAGGGCGACCCCACGACATGGTGACTAAAGGAGTTAACACGGCAAGCTGCGCTGCCCACCCTTCGGACTAAAGGACCAAGCACCCTAGCACTTGGGGCGAACTGAACATCGCCATGGCACCGGTCATAACGCTCTTTTTGTATATGCTGAGAGGCTAATAAACGATATCGGGCGACTTGACGCGCCATGTGAGCGCGATCGATGACTTAACGAGCGTACGCAGTTGCAACACGTGGCCCAGAAGGTAGGATGGTGTCAAACGGCAATGTGAGGTCGCGACCATGCAAAAAAATGAAAGGGTGAATATCCTGCGGGGTTGTGTCGGGACGAGTTATAAGCGAATGTCACGTAGGCCAGCGTGGCGTCCCAGTCACGGTGATCTTTGGAGATGTACGTCGACAACATCTCTGTGAGTGTTCGGTTGAGAGATCAGCAAGACCGCTCGTTTGTTGGCGGTAGGCGGTGGACACCTTGTGCTGAGTGGCACAAGAGCGGAGGAGGTCGTCGACAACTCGAGACATGAACGAGCGGCCGCGGTCTTTAAGTAACTGTCGAGATGCACCGTGGTGGAGAATGATGTCGTGGTGGAGAAAATCGGTGACGTCAGTTGCGCAGCTAGTCGACAACGCTTTTGTTATCGCGTAGCGTGCCGCGTGATCAGTAGTGACGGCGATCCACTTATTACCTCTAGTTGTCGGAAAAGGGCCAAACAGGTCAAGGCCTATGCGAAAAAAAGGTTCAGAGGTAAATTGAATTGGATGGAGTCGTCCGACAGGTGGCGACGATCAATGAACGAGAAGTATTTAGCTCCGTGCAAGCAGTCCAAGGCGTCATCGATGCGTGGTAGTGGGTAGACGTCTATTCGCGTGTACTTGTTGAAATGGCGATAATCGACGCAATAACGCCAGGTACCATCTTTTTTTTTTCTCACAAGTACTACAAGCGAAGCCCAAGCGCTCCCTGATGACGCGTCAGCCTTGTTCTCGACTGCATCGAGAAAGCTGGACTGGTTCTAAACTAAAAAAAAATGTCGCTTTGGCGAACTTCAAACGCTGGTCCTGGGACACTTAGTCGACAAGGATGGCGTCAGACCCGATCCTCGTAAGATTGAAGCGGTGAGCTCCTTCAAGCCACCACAATCAGCACGAGAACTTCGCTCATTCATTGGCCTATGTTCGTATTTTCGTCGTTTTGTTCCCAGGTTTGCCGACATCGTTTACCCGTTGACAAGTATTTTGCGATTAAATGCATCCTTCAATTGGACACCAGAGTGTGACGCATCATTCTCTCAACTGAAGTTTATACTAATGTCAGCACCCCTCTTGCGTCACTTCGATCCATCTTGCCCGACTGAAGTTCACACTGATGCTAGCGGAATCGGGATAGGAGCGGTGCTTGTACAACATCGCAGTGGCGCAGAACATGTTGTCGCATATGCCAGCCGTTGTCTTAGCAAATCTGAACGCAATTATACGGTTACGGAACAGGAATGCCTGGCAGCCGTTTTCGCCGTACAAAAGTTTCGGTGTTATCTTTACGGTAGACGATTCAAGATTATCACCGACCATCATTCTTTATGCTGGCTGATCGGTTTGCGTGATCCCTCTGGTCGCCTCGCACGTAGGGCGCTGCGCCTCCAGGAATACGACTTTGTGGTGTCGTACAAGAGTGGCCGTCGTCACGCTGACGCAGACTGCCTCTCTCGGATTACTCTTGAGGCTACCGACTGCGATGCTGAGACTTTTGACGACTGTCTCGCTGCTGTTACTTCTACGTTCCCTGACGCGGCAGACTTTCAGCGAGAACAACGGAGTGATGTTACCCTCGATCCGCTTTTTGTCGCCGCCCGTACTTCTCAAGGCAGCGGTCGCTTTACTGTCCGTGATAAATTACTCTACAAAACTAATTATTCCGGGCATGGAGCGCGTTTTCTGCTTGTTGTCCACGAGGGCGTTCGCTCTACGTTCTACGCTCTACGTTCGACGCGCCATGCATGACGATGTGACATCCGGCCATTTCGGCTTCGTGCGAACGCTGCACCGCACGCAGGAGCGCTTTTACTGACCCAAGATGTACGAAAAAACCAAGCGCTATGTCGCTAATTGTGAAACGTGCCATACGTCACAAGCGACCGACCACCGTAGCCCCGGGTCCCCTTCGGCCATTGACACCGCCCAGCACGCCGTTCGAGCAAGTAGGCATTGACCTTTTGGGTCCATTCCCGTTATCTAACAACAAGAACCTTTGAATAATTGTCTGCGTAGACTATCTTACACGGTATGCAGAAACTGCAGCCATACCGTCTTCCACCGCCGCTTGCGCGGCGGTCTTCCTGTTGCGTTCCGTGGTCTTTCGTCATGGCCCACCACGTGTCATCATCAGCGACCGTGGTAGCCAGTTCACGGCTGATGCCATTGAAGAGTTACTTCGTTTGTGCACTTCACAGTTCCGTCATTCCACGCCGTATCATCCACAAACCAATGGCCTCGTTGAAAGGACAAACAGAACGCTGACCAACATGCTTGCCATGTACGTCTCCTCCAATCATAAGAACTGGGACGACGTGCTGCCCTTCATCACTTACGCATAAAACACGGCGAAACACGAAACCACGAACTATATAGCCCATTGTATCTCATGTATGCCAGGTTACCGCGAAGCCCTCTCGACAGTTTCTTACCCTTCGTTCTGCACAGTGACGATTCTGTATCGAAGACTTTGTGTCTCGCCGAAGAAGCCCGTCGAATAGCTCGTCTTCGTACTCTGGCCTCGCAAAGTCGTTCGAAAGAGCGATACGACGACCGTCACGTACAAGTATCGTTGCAAAAAGGTGACTTGGTCCTTCTTTGGGCACCGCAACGCAAGCGTGGATTGTGCCAAAAGTTCTTGTCACAATATTCAGGCCCATTTGTAGTTGTGGACCGCCTGAGCGAACTCACGTCATAGCTCGCCTACTGTGCAATGCTCGACGATCAAGCAGAATTCAGCTGACTCATATTGCTCGCCTGAAGCCTTTCTACCCTGCTTGTGCATCCTGACTCGCCCCACGGGCTTCGTCTGCTTGCGGGGAAATGTAACAGATACAAAAGGCACGGACAAGAGGAAAGAAGAGAAGACGAAGAGAACGGGGAGTTTGAGACGCCGAGCTGCGGTACTATCACGCTACGGTCATCATCCATCGCCTGTAAATAAAACCATTTCTTCGCAAGTCTTTGTAACAATATATATATATATATATATATATATACACTACACATGCCTTTATGTGCCACAAGTAGTGATAAGACTTTTTGTGCCGAAAAACTGTCAGCGTCAGAGCACACACTATGGCCCATAATAAATGTGAATTCTTTTTCTGACAGAAGAAGCGGCAGAGTGAAGCTAACTTTGCAATTTTCGCTGCTTTCAATTACTAATCTTATTATTACTCTGTGTTTTTGCAAAGCTAAGATCCCTTGAACGTATGGTTTGCACCCAAATGTGCTACAACGAAACACAAGCTGCTCACTGCATTGTTTCCTGACATTATAATGCTCTCTTAATTTAAGATTCAGGCAATGACCCAACCAGCTGGCACAGAGCTTTCCAAAGAACTGTGGTATCCACTAAACAACTGCTTCTTTGCAATCCACAAAAAGTACTAAAAGCCATTATTTTGCAAGAATACGTACGTTCCATCTGGTAGTGGACTACTACTCTTCTTACATAGTGCTTTTGACCATCTTGGGACTGAAAAAGCTACTTTAACAACACCTTCTGCCAGACCTCTCAAACTGTGCAACATTTTACGCAAGTAAAGACAGCACAACAGCGACAGCGGTGCCCATAATTTTGACTTGAAAAGGTTGGAAAGACTGCGCCGTTAAGGTAGCTTTTTGGCCCCGTGCAAGTCAGAAACAATTCGCAAGAGTAGTCCACAACCAGATAGAACATATGTTTGCTTGCGAAAAATGCTATTTAATGCCTTATGTGAATTGCAAGAAAGCAGTTGTTTAGCAAGTGAGCCAGATGGGCCTATAATAAGCAAGTGTTATGTCAAGAAACGACGTAATAAGTGGCTAGTGTTGCATTGAGCACGTGTGGATGCAGACATTTTTTTTACAAACCTTGGTTTTGCCGAAACAAAGTCAAAGTAACAAGAATAATAGCTGTAGAAGCAATCACTGCAACTTTAGGTGCCCTTTGTGCCTCCCTCTGCCAGAAAAAAATATTTCATTGGTTCTGGTGTGCATTACGATATCGTGCCCGTTTTCTCATGTATCAAAGCAAGAAGTCTTCCCAATATACATGGCACTTGTGAAGGCATGTGTGCATCCTCAGTGTTTATGTGCGCCTCGGTCTCAAGTAAACCATTTACCAGAAATTTAGTGCTCGTTCTCACTACCAGTCATGGAAGCATAGTCTGAATAACCATATGCAGGCACATGTAACGCAACGTCATTTACTGTGACAATGACATAAGCACCGTGTAATCGTCAGGGATCTGATTGCGAAAGCTAAATACATCCCTTTGAATGGCTGCATTGCTTGGACCCCACACAGCTTACCATGTCTTTCGTCATCCCCTTCAAGTGGAATTTGTTCCCTGTCAGAGCCTGCAGGACTTGCAGGCACGCCAGATGGGAGGAATTTAAACCTGGCTTCCACTAAAACAATTAGAACACATGTTTTTATGTCTTTTATAAACTTGTGATTGTCAAGTGTGCATTCCTTGCAGTGCGAATTTGAACACCAGCATGAAAACATAGAGGCACTTGCAGTTAAATATCTGTGACTGGAGGCGGCGTTGCAATGAGAATGTTTGCTCAAGTAGCTTTCGAATGTGGTTCTGGAGGTCGAGGGCTCTTTGCTTCCAAATTTTTTTTTTTTTTGTTTTATTGCTCGAAGGAACTCGCTCCTAGAGCAGAGCGAGTTGCTTTCACACGACGAACTCGACGGAGTTCGTGTCCGCTTTGCGCCCTGCAGGCAAGATAACTGTCAGCCTTGCAATACATATTAGCTAGCTACTAAATTCAAGTTGCACTTACCTTTCTTTGTCCAGCTTGGCTCGTTGGAACACAATCATTGCTGATTAATGCAGCCTTCACATTTTATTGCAAAATTTCTTCATATGCCATTGTCTTCGCAGCGGCACGATTATGCTTTCGCCTCTACAGACGGAAAAAAAGAAAGCATGCACACTTCCCTCGTGAAAAACTATTGGTGGAGCAGCACTACTATCCAACGGCTCATACATGTGTATGCAGGAGTACAATTTTAATTTAAGCTAAATGAAATGTACAAACAATGCATGCTGTACTTTGTTGATATACTTGGCTTATACTCCTGTGACAGTTGGTAAAATATCATTACCTTTCTTTCTTTCTTTTTGTTTTCTTCATCTTCAGTTGTGTCATCGTCCACATCGAGTTTTGGAATGTGCACCCTCTTTGCCGTTTGCCTTGTTTCAAGCCATCTCGTGTGCCTTTAACACACAAAAAACAGAGCATTATGTTTCTTGCTTTCCTAAAATTTTCACCTAACATCCTAGCAGCCAAGAGTACGTTTAGAAGAAGTTTGTGAAAGCAGCCGAAGTCCGGTGGTGCAATATTTATTTAACCAGCAAGATGTGTGAATGTATTACACCCGCATAATATTACCATAACTCCATCTATCAACTACCCATGCATCACAGTTTTAGTGTTACTTCACTATTTTTATTTGCACACATGTGCATATCTGCTTTACTGCCATATATTTTCGCATATCTTCAACTTCATATGTATATTTCGAGATATACCGTAGTTTATGTTTAGTTTATTACCGGTCCTGCATTCCAGCTCCAAGAGCGATTATCGCCGTTAAATTAATCAGCACTAATTAAACGATGATCTACAATAACTTGCATGCTGTCTACATGCGAGTGTCACATTTTGTAAGTAATTGGTTACGATCCCGAATTGGTTCTGTTCGCAAAGCACGGTCTTCAGGTTTGCGAATGTTGCGAGCGACTTCAAAATTTTCACAAGTGGTAGAGAAATAGAAACACCTTCATAAACGAGAATGTTAGCCACTTACGGGCCAACATCAAGATCTGTCCACTGTAGGTTCCCGTGTTTTCTTCTTTGACGTAGTTCCGCCACATGACAGAATAAGTCAAATCCATGACATATGTCATGACAACATGTCACATCCCTCGATGTTGTCAATGTGCACGATATGAAGACGGTTGTCCTCTTCGCAAACAAAGCGTACGAGTGCGAACATGACCTAACACTAATAGTAATTAAAATAAAGAAAACAACAAATGAGCCGAAGAGAAAGGGCGGCGGATACTAGACAAATTCGGAAGGCAAAAGACTATTAAAAGAGAGAAAAGCTGAGCTAGCTCAACTAAACGACGAGCGATCAAAAGACAAACGATCGAAAACACACAACTCACCACTGACGACGACAGGCAAAAGAAAAATTGCAAAGGCCGATGGCAATAGCATGCAATAAGCGACACATCGGCTTCCATGACCCTGATGATGTTATCAACTCGGCCGGCCAACTTACTTCTAGGCCATATTCGGTTCAGCTAATTCTTATTTTTTCAATTTCACGCTATTCTACACATTCGCGCACAACGTTTGTCACAAGCTAATTTTATATAATAGCCCTAAACAAAACTACGGGCAAACATTTTTTGCTAGGCAAATGGGTATGTAATACCCTCAACGGAAGGCTTTTAGGGTATACTGAAATAAATAAATGAATAAGTACGGCTCGGTAATAGTATGTGTTCATAATGAATGTGTATTATAATATCTATTTGTGTTTCGTTTTTTTTCTTGTCTGGCTAGAGTTTTATTGCAGATATTGACCGCTCACTGTAGAGATTGCCGCCATCGTCATCGGCGTTATGTTGTGTGGGTTGTGTGTCGCGGTCGGTTGTCGCGTGGAGCCCTGTGGTCGTTGTGATTGTTGCGGTGTGTATCCGATCGTGGTTCGCCCTGAAGAACATAGAGGGTCGATGGCATGTGCCATAAGTGTGTTAAATTGATCGAATGATCGAATGAAGCTGAACTGTTTTCCAGTTTTCTGATATCAGTGAATGTTCAGCAGTGTCTGGTGACACTGCCAATAGAACAGATCATTTTTTCCGATCTGGTGACCCGAGCAATACTGGAACAGCTTCTGCAGAAGATGATGGTGACCATGAAGACGCACACAACAGTCTCCCGCCGGGAGACTTGCTTGCTTTAACAGCGAATTTCGCTATAGAGTTTGGGCTTCCTTGGAATGGCGTCGAAGCTCTCCAGAAGCTGATCGCGTACGTTCTTGACAGGAACGACGTTCCTGTAACCAAATACCTTTTCAAGAAATATGTTGGTGCAGGTGTCGAAGCCGCGAGGTTTCACTTCTACTGCGCAGAATGCTTGACGTGGCTGGCTGAAACTTCAGGAAAACGTCAAGAAAGAAACAGCGTTGAGGGCTACTGTTCAATATGTCATAAAACGTACAGTGGCCGCAAATTGCTCCTCGATGGCCACTTTTTTTGACGTTGCCACTCCAACAGCAAATCTCCTCTCTCCTTGCTGATACATCTGTGGCAGCTGCCCTTTCCAGCCAACTTTAAGACATTGCTCAGAACAGAGATAACAACCGAATGACTGATTTCACTGACGGTCAGTTGTGTGAAGATATTAAGGCGAAGATGTCACGTCAGGACTTAACGCTACAGCTCAATGTAGATGGGGCACCGATTTTCAAATCATCCAAGTATTCAAGTTGGCCTATTGAAGTTACCATAAATGAGTTGCCACCACATCTGCGTAGCAAGAATGTTCTGATACCTGCTTTGTGGTATGGACAGTCCCACGCTGACATGACTCTGTTCGTAAACTCATTCGTGGAGCAGATGAATCAGCTTTAAACTGCCGGAGTCACATGGAAAGCTGGGTCGCAAAGCATTCACCCCAAGGTAATTGAGCTCAGGCAGATGTCTGTGATAAATACTTACCAGTATTTTAATCTCACCTCTTACTTTGTCATTACAGGTATACTGTGTAAGTTGGACTGCTGATGCACCGGCAAGAGCGCTCCTCGAGAACAGCGTCCAGTTTAATGGCTACCATGGCTGCATCTGGTGTCTTCACCCAGGGGAGAGTGTAGATGGTACGCACATGCTTGTGACTATCCTTTTTTTGTCTTTTTCCACTCTCTTCATCCAGCTTTTTAATCCTGCTCATGCATTGGGACAAACTTGCATCTGTTCAATTTACATGCCTATCTCTGTGGCATATGTATATACTTCATTTTAGACAAAGATACTGCTGAAATTAGTACCTCTCATCAAACGTTCAATTTAATGCACTGCCATTAACCCAGCCTTCAATTTAACAAAATTCATTTTGAAGGAACTTGGGTGCTATTTCATAGGTTCGTTAGATTCACCGACACGAATGTGAACCAGTCGACAGCAAGACTTGGGAAGGTCATAAATGGTGCAGCTGGATCACAGCAATGCAAGCAAAATGCTACTTGAAAACAGAATGCTGAGGTGCAGATGTAGTGCAGGCCTTATGCATGTCTACATAATGTGCGGTGTCTGTGCAAGTTTGGTAGGCCTTAAACCACAGGTACATGGCAACTTCTGAGATGTTTGGTTTTAAATACAGCAGGAAGGAGTATACATGTACATGATATGAATTCGGTTAACGAATAAGCATTTTTTATGCTGCAAAAGAACAGACTTTGTCGAACATCAACATGTCATGCCTTCACTGGCAAACATGTGGGTGATTCTTTTTCCTTGTAATTTTATTGCTTGGCTTTAGAGGACAATAAATACACAAGAAAACCGCCTGCGCTGAGAATTTACAGACGTTATGTTGTTTAATCCGAAATAGTATTGCTAATCGATGGCCACAAACGGTGGAATTGTGGGCTATGGTAAATACACATACACAACATCCTAGTATACATGTCTGACGAAAACAACACACTCCACATTGCATAGGCACAGCATATGCACGTGAGCGGGGTTTCGATTGGGCTTGTGCCCATGTGCTGCATTGTCTGCTTCCTGTCTACGCTAACGTGGTACTGTCAGTAGGAAAGTTGCAGAAAAATCGGGAACCAGCCCAGCACCTTTTTCTGGCATTTTCAGAGGCTGCCATTGCTACACCGCTGAAACAAATGGCAGGGTGCAGCACCTCGTGGCTGGTTCAGGTGGTGCAGGCAACTTAAACAGACCTCATATAGGGATGCATTGTAGTTTGTGTAATATACCATGTTGATTTGATTTTCTAATCTTTTAATTTTGCAGTCCTCTAAACCTAGAGCATATTGTATTCGAGATCCATTTGGTTTAGCTTAATCTTAGAAGTACCTATATCTTTTACTAAAATCTTTCAATCTTTTCAGTTGCAGTGAAAGGTTAAATACTGCAGTCTGTTCTGTGGTATGGTTAATTTATACTTTTATGTTCATGCATATAGGAACCATCAAGTACCCAGTAGACAATATTCCCAAAGAGCGAACGCGTGACCTAACACTTCAACAAATGGCTGAAGCTGCATCATATGGGACATCAGTCAGTGGTATCAAAGGGCCGTCTCCTCTCATCAACCTGAGACACTTCGATATAATTTGGTGATTTTCTCCTGACTATATGCACTGTGTGTTGCTTGGAGTGACTCGGCAGCTCACTGATCTGTGGCTAACAGATCTCAATGAGCCATATTATATTGGGGCACCACAGGTTTTTCAACTGCTGGACAACCGCCTCCAAAGTCTAAAGCCGCCACTCTGTTTGCCTTCAGCGTTCTTTGGCTTTGATAAAGTATTGGAAAGGTACAGAATGGGGGGAACAACACTGGCTTTTGTATTTTGCACTTCCATGCCTTCAAGGAATTTTGCTATCAGAATATAGGAAACATTTTTCAATTATGTAAAAGGCATTTTCCTCTTGCTGAAGAACTGTGTCTTCAAGAGATGTCACGGAAAGCACACATTGCCTTGCGAGATTTGTTGTAGACACACAGAGTCTGTACAGCAAGAAGCAGATGAGTTTTATATGCATCAAATCATGTACTTGCCAAAGAGTGTAGTTTTTCAGGGACCACTTTGGGCACATTCGTGCTTTGCATTTGAAACAAACCTTGGTCAGCTGAAAGAACTAGTGACATCAACCAAAGGTGTATCATTGCAAATTGTTGAACGTTTGCTGATGAGTAACAGCAGCAAACAACTGAAAGCATTGGCCACCATGCAAACACAGAAATTCATGTCAAAAGCTAAGAAAGCCTCGTGCAAGAACGCAGTCCTGCAGTTAGGCAAACCACGAAAACGCCATGAACCACTTCTTGGCTTTGTTACATCTAAGCTTCGTGACATTGTAAGTGATCCTATTGTTGAACACGACAGAGTTGAAGTCTGTGGGTATGTGTTCCAGAGTGAACATTACAGCAGGCCGCACAAGACAGATTCCACGGCTCTCATGACGTCTTCGGATTTGTTTGTAATGATTGAGCACATAGTGTCTTTTAAGGATACTCAGCTAACATAAGGTATTTTGCAGTCTGCAAAAATTCGTAGTAACACCAGCACTCATGACTGTACATATCTTGAAAGCACACCAGCTGCCCCACAAGAGCCTTGTAGAAATACTCCCAGGGGCTTTGCCATGTATATATATATATATATATATATAGACCTTAGGGACAAAACCTATTTTGTAAAAGTAGTGCGAAAGGCTTTGCATATCATTGATCACTCGCTTTTTCTAAATGCTATTGGCCTCCGTCTACCACCTTTTTTCTATAATCTTCATGATACCTTAAACACAATATATATAGTGCGTAACGTAAGTGTCAAAGGAAATTTTTTAATCATGCAGAGTTCGTAACAACACCAAAGGCTTGGTCAGCTATGAAATTGCTTCTGACACAATCAAAAAATATTTATGGGATGCTAATTATCAGCAGTTTAACCTTTCAATGCCCAGCATATCACGTTTGCTAACTTCAATATCTCAATTTAAGCATTACAAGCTTAATGGATAGCCCATTCTAGCATTTTTGATGTGCTGGAGTGAGTTTTCACTTGTAGATACTTCAGTTATTAAGTAATGACTATAAAAACTCGGGTGTTGCCCAAATAACATTTTATTTTGCTCAAATATACCCTCCATGGCCAGAGACAACGCTGCCCAAGTTGTTCTCGTTTTCTTTGGACATTACGAGGCTAATGAATCTTTGCTGTCTGTGATAAAGATAAATCCGAAGAAGTTTTGCAGTGTTGCAAGATTTATTTTGATGGCTTTTTTGACATCATTGACATCATGTGCACTTGATGGTACAAACACAAAACTACATAAAAATACAAATACTCTCTCACTTACCAAGTGTTCAATCTCAAGAATGGTGGTTTAGGCATGGCAATGTTCCATGATGTTCTTTTGACATCAACGCAACCCTAAGTGAAGGAAAAATAGGGAAAAAACTGGAGAACAGTTTATTACATGATACCTGTGAATTGCTTTTATACCAAGTGTGCAAAACGAAAACTACTCATACAACAATTTCTGACAGACCAAGAAATACCAACTCCTTGCATAATAGAGGTGCAGCCGGCAAGCTCACACGTCGTTCTAATTCATGCTATGGCTTCTGCTTTTGTAATCTCGCTTGTAAGCGGTTCGTAATTATTATAAACACTGGATCTGCTGAAGTTGTTGGTGCAGGCACAACTCTTGCATCATGCAAAAAATCTGTTTTTCTTGGTCTTTTGCCACATGTCACATGATCTGGTTTCATTCACTCACTATAAAAGCACTTTAGAAGTGACATGTAATAAAATGTTCAAAGTTTAGCACACCTCCTGTCTTCTTTTTCTTAATTTGCCTATTTTTCCTTCAATCATTCTGAGTTCCACTAGTGTAAAAAACACTTTGACATATGGCAAGTTACCTGGAGAGTGAAAGGAATGTTGCACGATTCCACGCCACAAATGCCACGAAAACACTCAGCAGCTAACCATTGTCCCAACTAGTTGTTTCCATTGAAATTTGAGCTTTCAAGCTGTTTGATAAATAATCATGTAGATTTTCTGCATTTAGTTTCTTGAGTCTTCTCTCCTGTACTCCATCCCACCGTGACCTTCGAAAGTATTTCTTGATGGCTTTGACATTGAGCTGACGGTCTTATGCTTTTGCAAAGCAGTTGTCAGAACTGTTTGCTTTAGAATGCGGGCAGCCAGATCACTGACTATTCAAACGTTTCACAGTATGTGCGCGCAAATAGTCATTACTTTTCCTTGTTAGTGGTCTCCGCCCTGCCCTGAGGCTCTGCTTGTGCCCTTGTTATTTTCGATGTGCATAAGACTTGCCTGGCAACCTCACATCACTATTTAAACTTTGCTGGTGATTGCATACCAGAAGAAGCAATATAAAAAAGTGATCCTAATATCATTTCTAAATGATTATAAGTGAAAGATGGCCCTTAACACACATAAACGCAAAATCTGTCTTTCATGTTGCACCACATTGTCTCCTTGTTCTGTAGTATAGAACAATGCCCCATTCCTTTGTTATATCGTAAATGTCCTGCATTAATCTAACACCCAGCCTCTCCTGGCATGGGCAAGACACATCTATTTTTGCCAACACTAATAGGATGTGCGGTTCCATAAATTATTTCGTGGCACCTGTATCCATCAGCATTCAAGTTGCATCTGTATAAAGCATTTGTGTGCTTGAAAATTGAAATTGAATGTAAAAGTATGGGTGCCCAATTCTTTACATTATTGCTCTTGAACCTGTGCAGAGTCAT
Source organism: Dermacentor andersoni (assembly GCF_023375885.2). Taxonomy (NCBI): domain Eukaryota; kingdom Metazoa; phylum Arthropoda; class Arachnida; order Ixodida; family Ixodidae; genus Dermacentor; species Dermacentor andersoni. The sequence continues at coordinate 362,378,907 of NC_092814.1, read as the reverse complement.
GCTGCATGATTATTCTTGTCTATAATTGTTCATCCCATGCAACATACATGGATTTCACAGTGCAATAATTGTATATGTTAGGTTGCTGACATGCCTATATTTGACATGCAGTAAGTCAAATGAATTCATTTCTGGAACATATGGACTGCAATTGCATTGCATCATACATAGCAGCAGTCGACACTGTTTAGGTATTTGGGAATAAATTATTTAGACTTATGGCATGTGATGCGAACTAAAAGCTTTGTCCTTTTCTTTTTATCCTTATTTACTAGCTGCTTATGTATTTTGCCATAATATCACTAGTGTACATATTACATACATTTATATAGTAATGAAGTACAAAAGAAAGTTGTGTAATAACCTCGTTTATCATGTTTCAATGCCACTTAACACTTATCTCAAGGCATTTGAATGTTCATTTGGTGCTGTTTGCTTGTAATCCAATTAGTGTATGCGTTATTCACTATATCAACCTTGTAATTATGTGTTGTGTTAAACAGACCGCAACATAGTCTATCCCATTCAGGTCATGAGGGTACAGAAAAAATAAACAAATCTTGCATCGGACAAATACCATTTGTTAGAATTTTCCACTGATGTTTTCCCGTCCGACTTAATTTGCCTCATACTATTTGTAAACAAGTGCATTTTGTGTGCCTGTACAATTACTGCATGCATCCCACTTGGATTTATGTGTGATATTTTCATGGCCTACAAATAAAGCAGTTGCATCCAGTTTTGGTCTCTTAAGTGAATCAATATTCATTTCCATTTGAAATCTCAGATGGCATGCCATGCTTAAATAAGTACACCTGTGTTTATAACGACCAGCCATACACAAATAGGTTAAACCTTCCATATAGGTTTCAGTTCACTTTCAAAACTGAATTACTCAGTATAAGTGAGACTAGCTGCTCCTGTTTTTGCAAGAACTGCACGTTACTTGCTTTCAGTTTAACTGGAACCAATTGCTACTGATACAACTGGTGAAAGTCCCAGCTGGAACGCAAGTGGAACCAGTTGATCCCAGTAAAAGTGGTAAGATTTCTAGTTGGATCCCAACTGGGTCCAGTTGGAAAGCAACTGGAACCAGTTGATCCGAGTACAACTGCTCAGATTTCCGGTTGGATCCTAACTGGGTCCAGACGCTACCCATTTGGTTTCCAACCGTTGGTTTCCAGCTGAGACCAACCAGTTGGTCCCAGCTGAAACCAGTTGGATCTCAGTTGGAAATTTTCAGCTGGGATCAGAATGGTTTCGAGTTCAGATTAAGCGGAGAAATGCAAAATTTCAACATGGTTTTAATGCTTCGGATTCCACATATATATGTGTTTTCGTTGTAAATTGATTCTTCCGGAAACCAGCCTTGCCAATATTTCGTGTTCTATCTCGTATGCTACAACCACTCAGTGTAATGCACGTTGTGCATAATATGAGCAACCTTGGGCCCACCTTGCGTTCCTGCCAGCATTGTGAAGGGTAGACGAGCGGGTGAGCCCACATGACTTGAATGGTTGAATGTTCGTTCGTCGCGCGCGCTGTGCTAGAGGAGTCGGCGGTTTTGCTGAGGTCTTCTGATATACACGTAGTGTCTACGCCGTATAACATGGCACGGCGAATGCTAGCTTGGTTCCCGCAACGGGAAAGGTAAAATATATTGACATGTCTCCCTCACGTGCGTTATGAAGGCTCCTTTGAGCACTACAAGTCGGTGTCGAGGTCTTGACCGCAGCACCAACAGTGTCTGTCGAGTAGTATATGTAATTGTGTGGCTTAACAGCGGGAAAAGCTGATAACTAGCCATGTGTCCCTCTAAAGAAAAAACAATTCTTGAGTTTTACGCGCAAAAACCGCGATATGATTACGAAGCGTGCCGTAGTGGGGCACTCTGATTAACTTTATCCATGTGGGATTTTTTTAACGTGGACACAATGCACAGTGCACCGACATTTTTGCAATACGACCCCATCGAAATGCGGCCGCCACGACCGGGATTCGAACTTTGTCACGTGGTATGCTCTAATTAGAACAAAATAAAACAGAGGTCATATTTTCGCACGCTCCACTTTATTTTCCCTCATTTGTTCTATATCATGGGCTCTATTCTAGACATTCCGCCGTTTCCTTCGAAGCGCGACGTAGGCGCAACGTATACAAAATGGCGCTCCTGGCCCGTTTTGCTTTCTGAACGTGCCGCAAAGTAGTAATTTTTCCTAAGAAACTGAAATGGAGGCACTGAACCTGACGTTCATGTTAAAACAGTTTTCATCCTCGGTCAAAATAAAGCATCTCGCTGAAAGCGTACGATTATTTCGTTACAAACGCCTCTCACTTCCGTCCCCAGGTGAAAATGTTCCCATTCGCAGGTGGATTATGAAACCTGAAATTCCTCCCAGCTGGAAAATATTCAGCTAGAAAGGGTACATTCCCAGTCAAATTCCAGCTGGGAATGGGAAATTTTCCAGTTCGAAGCTTTTATTTCCAGCCGGAAATGGAAAGCTTTCCAAAATTGGAAAGCGTCGTATATTTTGAACAGGGATAGGAGCCATAGGCTTTGCACCAGAAAGTTTGAGAAGTCGCTTATACAGCTTCCCTGCCCAACACATGAGCTGCGCAGATTGGCATACATTGCCAAAAGCTTTTTTTTTCTATTGCACAGCAAGAAGGGTATCCTTAAATTCATAACAGCATTGTTATGACCGGTCGTTTCATACTATTGTTTGCTCTCGTCAGCTCTCGCTCGTGCTTGTTTGGCAGTTGATTGGTTTGCTTTCATTTGCGCTTGTTTCGATTGTCATGGTGAGAAAGAAATGAGTGAACAGGTTCACAAAACGATTCATACCGCAAGAAACCGCGTAAAAGCAGCGCACTTATACCAGATCAAAGCACAGATGTGCTCACAACTGCTTGCGACGAATGCGAACAGTAATATTATGTCGTTGCGGCTTCACCCTTTAGAGTGAGCTGGCGGCCCCGAACATTTTGCGCCGCCCTGGGAGGGGAGCCAAAACACACGCAAGTTGTCGACATACCCTCAGCACAATGAGGCGCCACCACTCGCACACCTCTCATAATATTCGTGCACTGTGATGTTGCATTACGTATTGAAAATCTGTTCTTTCTCTTGGTATATATATATACATATATATATAATATATCTCACGTTTTGACAAATCGTGGCATTTTACACGATTTGTCCGAACTTTTTTTGCTATATGTAAGTTGTTCTATAATTAAAACTGCTGTAAACTGTGCTATTTTTCATAATTGTCCTCATTGGCTTGCATGCCACGCTGTAATAGTAGTAGAGGCATTCTTAAGGCAATGTGGCCTTCAGCCTTTTCACCTTGCATGCAAGGAGGAGAAAAAAGTGCAAATTGAATTCAATAAAGCATCGTTATGAAATTACACTTGTAAATTCTCATTTTAGTAGTGATAACACCACATGATCTGGCACGCATGTTCATAACGTTATGCAGACATATGTTATCTGGCCAGAGTAACATTAGGGGCTCAGCAATACAATTGAATGTAGAACCTAATTTAATTCTCTCTATTGATCACTCGGTAATCTCCCTTTCATATGTCTGCAGGTTGATTGTTTTTTCATATGGCTAACGTATGCTTTACACTTGCTTTCATTACGTGCCTTTTAATGCAAAATGCATGTGAATGTTTTCTTGCACAGGTTACATATGTATTTGCCGCACACTACACCACTGTTGTCGAGGCTCTTGAGCTAATAAATTTGCTGTTTGACATTCAATGTGGTTACAATCAGCACTCTTATGTATTTAAGACATAACTATAGGCGAGTTTATTCATCTGGAAGTATATTGTTGATCTGCATTTACTCCATATTGTGTATCATAGAATGCATGCAATGATAATGCACTTCTAATTTTCATATAGTCGCATAAGCAAATTTACAAGTTTTATGAATGCATGCCAAACCTTATGTGTAATCTGCTTTTAAATATTGAACTACAGCAGCACATTCAAGGCAGTTATGTAGAACAGCCTTTATGCAGCTGAAATTACTTTTGTCCACTGGAACTGCAGAACTTTCACCTCGACATAAGTTATGCCAAATAGAACTGGAAAATTTCCAGCTGGACATAAAACTTCCCAGCTGAAACTGGAAAATTTCCAGCTGGAAATAGCAACTTCCGAACTGGAAATGGAAAACTTCCAGCTCGGAAATGACATTTCCAGCTACATATGGGAAATTTCCAACTTGGGGAGCTGTTTCCAGCTGGAAAACTGAAAACAGGCTGGGTAATGATTTTATAGCTGGAAATTTCCACCTCATTTTCATGTGGGGATCGTCTGCTGCGTACAAGCCATCGTCTGCTTCATTTGCCGTTGTGTGTGTCCTCGAGAACCGGAATGAGTCATCGTATATTGGCGTCCACGCGCTTGTCTTCTTTCTTGAGAGAGCGTGCGCGACCGACCAGTGGCGATGAGCGCACGTCCTACGCCGCGTTATCGCTATAACTTGAAAGGCAAGTGACTCAGCCCAACTAGTTGGCTGAGAAGTGGCTGAAAAAGCGATAGCGTTGCGCGCGCCACAGGTATCCGCCTGCGTGACGCAAGCGCCGGTACTGGCATCTATGGTTCACTTCGCTGCTTACTCGCACCGCTTGAGGAAACTTGGAGTCGCCTAGCGTACATTTCTTTTTATACAATAAAAAAAAACGCCGTTTTCCTAACCTCTGATGATGTGAAAAGTCATTAATCTCTATTACAATGCGAATGCAGCACTGAAAAGTCCAAAAAGGAGTTGCAGAAGGTTTGCAATGTTCAACCTATTGCAACGGGGGTGTTCGCCTAGCAGCACTAGTTCTAGGTTGCAGCGGTAGGCTTTAACAGGTCGGTGCTGTATCGAAACGGGGAAGCAAGCACTCCTCGTCGTCTTCGTCTTATTCACTAGCACCATGCCCACTGCCCAGTGCCTTCAGTACAATAACTCCCCACCGAAAGAGTAGCCATCCTGGCGACCTAATGACAGGAAAACACAGGGGGATCATGGCACTGCTTGAGCCGGGAGACGTGGACAATTTCCTGGCCGCGACGACGCTGGTCGGAAGGCGCTTCCGTTGGCTCGATGAGGTAGTTGACCGCGGATGTTTGTTTCAGTACCCGATAAGGACCGTGGTACTTTGAGAGCAGCTTAGAGGAAAGGCCTGGAGGAGTAGAGGGCACCCACAATGAAACCAGCGAACCAGGAGCAAAGCACGTAGCCGCAGCAGAATAATCGTGGCGATGCTTTTGGCGCCACTGGTCCTGGGATGTGAACGAACGAGCGAGCTGGCGACATTCTTCGGCGTAAGCAGCCGCTCTAGAAACAGTCGTCTACTCCGAAGCATCTGGTCGGTAAGGCAGAATCGTGTCCATAGTGCATGAAGGTTCGTGTCCGTAAAGGAGAAAGAAAGGGGAGAACCCAGTGGTGCTTTGCGTGGCGGTATTGTAAGCGTAGGTGACGAAAGGCAGAATGCGATCCTAATTCAAGTGGTCAGAGGAAACATACATGGCCAACATGTCGCCAAGGGTCATCCTCTGCCATCCCATTAGTTTGAGGATGATATGCTGTGGTAGTGCGGTGAATGATGCGACATTCCTTTAGCAATGCTACAATGGCGTCTGAGGGAAAAACGCGACCGCGGTCGCTCAGTAATTCTCGAGGTGCTCCATGGCGTAAAACCAGGTTTTGAAGGATAAAACTGGCGGCGTCTTTTGCTGTGGCAGATGCTAGGGCTGAAGTTTCGGCGTAGCGCGTGAGGCGGTCGATAGCAACAATAACCCAGCGGTTACGGCTTGGAGTGTTCGGAAGCGGACCGTATAGGTCAATGCCGACGCGGTCGAACGCGCGCGCGGGGCATGGTAAAGGTTGCAAGGGGCCGGTGGCATGTTTGAGGTGGCGTCTTGCGTCGTTGGCATATGAGGCAGGACCGGACGTACTGGCGAACGAAGCGGTACATACCGCGCCAGTAGTACCGAAGCTGGAGGCGAGAGTATGTCTTTAAGACACCAGCGTGGCCGCATTGTGGGTCATCGTGGAACGTGGCGCGGATGTCGGAGCGGAGGTGTCGGGGTATAACAAGCAGCCACTTGCGACCGCTCGAATTGTAGTTGCGGCGGTACAGCAGGTTATCCTGAATGATAAAGTGCGCGGTTTGACGACGGAGCGTCCGAGAAATTGGCGCTGGCGACTGGCTAGACAGGAAGTCAATAAGAGAAGAGATCCATAGGTCCTTGCGCTGCTCTGATGGCATGTCGGTAATGTTGAGGGCGAAGGCTCCATATGTGGAAATAGACAAGTAGACAGGACCGGAGGGCAGGGGTGACCGGGATAGAGCGTCTGCGTCTGAATGTTTTCGGCCGGAGCGATAAACAACGCGGATGTCGTACTCCTGTAGGCGCAATGCCCAACGGGGGAGCCGACCACATGGATCTTTTAATGAAGATAACGAGCATAGGGCATGATGGTCGGTCACGATGTCAAATGGACGCCCGTACACATAAAGCCGGGAATACATGGAGCGATTAACCGGCGTCCGAGCGACGAACTTCCTCGGGCGGCGAACGCCCGACGGCCGGCGTCCAAAAATGTGACGGCCGCCGCCGACCTGCCTGTCCAAATATTTTCGTCGGGCCGCCGGAAGCGTCGAGCGCGCAGCGGCGGACGACAGCCAATCGGGAGGCGCCAGTTCCGGTCGCTAGGCATGCTGGTCTTTCGCGCGCGGGTCTTTTCTTGTCTTCTGCAACCACGTTGGTGTCTGCGCTAGTGTTGATGTCTGCGCCGAACAAGAGATGAACTCGCAGGAATGCGGAGAAGCGGTAGAAGTGGCGCCTAGGCGCTATTTAAAATCGGCCCGGCTGGAGTATAACGATAAACATATATCAGCCGTTCAGAAGCGCCCCACAATATGGGACTGCAGAAGGGCCGACTACAGAGACCAACGGAAGAAAACAACTGCGTGGCAGGATGTCGTCGCTGAAATCGGTGGCGACCCAGAAGGTAAGTTTCCCATGTCGCATTGAAGTGACTGTTACTTTATGTAAGCGAACGATCCATACAGTACCCTCGGTATACGGGCGGCGCGAACAGGCGTGAGTGTTAGGCCCGTGTGATTGTGTTGCATGTAAACAAAACGTTTCCCGCTTCGCGGTTTGCCTGCGGCGTTCTGTTTTTTTCCCCGCGTCACTACTGCCAGTGCCAGAGTCATTGGCGAACCTTCGTCGAGTCTTGCGAGCTTGAAAACGAAATGACGGCGACCGTGTACGTCCCGTACCGGTCGCCACTACCGTGCTGTAAGTTGCCTTTTGAAACTCCGTATTGCGTGCGTGCGCGCGCCTCTTTGTACCTGTTTATATGCTATTCAGCAACGAAAAGGCATGTCTGCCAGAGTCGAGGGATAGGCGATGTTACCTGACTACTACCGGCGTCTCCCTTCTGGAGTATACAGACTCCGTGCCGCCTGTGCCACGTACCATCGATAAACGTTTCCTTCGTCCGTGCGACTGCTTTGTAGCTCGTGAACAGGTCGCGGAAAGTACGCTTCGAACTAAGTCAGCACCTAAATGTACATGACCAAAAAGCAGTAGCTGCTTGCATAGAAAAGTGAAGCCTTGGCCAAAAAAACAAACAGGGTACAGGCGGAGCGTACTCGTGCAACAGGAATGGCCGACGCCACTGACGAATTGCTGTTGCTTAAGAACTTGTATAAGGTTATATGTTTATACTGTATTACAGCGCCTAGATGTTGCTCTAACACTCCCTTCCGCACGTACACTGTTTGCTCACTGTGACATGTGTCTCTTGCCAGCATATTTGACCTTTCTGTATTTTGATAATGGCATATTTTCGTATATTAGGTTCCACTGCCCAAGCTCGCTGGAAGAGCTTGAGGGACACATTCTCAAAGAAGCACCGCACCTGGAAAACTGGTGCGCCAAGTGGGTCTGGGGCAAGCGATAGCAAAGAAGTCCGCCGGCCTTATCTTAAACTGCTGTTTTTTTGAAGGATTTAGTTGACAACGGAAGGTAAGCGTCAACTTCCAATAGAGTTTTACGAAGTAGAAATCTGTTCTACTGCTGGTATATCATTTATATGTTGTTGAGCTGCTAAGTGTCCTTATGACATTTACCTTCATATGACCTTTCCACAAGACGGTGTTTGTGTACGATGTAATGTATAAGTTGCTAAGCAGCATAATTAATTTTTCAGCACTACAAGCAATATCCCGCCAGCTGAGGCAGAGAAGGCCGCCGGACAGGCCGCCATTGGAATATGAACCTGGCAACGTTTAACGCTAGAATGTTATCTAGTGAGGCGAGTCTAGCAGTGCTATTGGAAGAATTAGAGGGCAGTAAATGGGATATAATAGGGCTCAGTGAAGTTAGGAGGCCAAAAGAAGCATATATAGTGCTCAGAAGCGGGCACGTCCTGTGCTACCGGGGCTTAGCGGAGAGACGAGAACCAGGAGTCGCATTCCTGATTAATAAGAATATAGCTAGTAACATACAGGAATTCTATAGCATTAACGAGAGGGTGGCATGTCTTGTTCTGAAACTTAAGAGGTACAAAATGAAGGTTGTACAGGTCTACGCTCCTACATCCAGTCATGATGACCAGGAAGTCGAAAGCTTCTATGAAGACGTGGAATCGGCGATGGGTAGAGTGAAAACAAAATACACTATACTGATGGGCGATTTCAATGCCAAGGTAGGCAAGAAGCAGGCTGGAGACAAGGCAGTGGGGGAATACAGCATAGGCACTAGGAATAGCAGGGGAGAGTTATTAGTAGAGTTTGCGGAACAGAATAATATGCGGATAATACCTTCTTCCGCAAGCGGGATAGCCGAAAGTGGACGTCGAGGAGCCCGAACGGCGAGACTACAAATGAAATAGACTTCATACTTTGCTCTAAACCTGGCATCATACAAGATGTGGACGTGCTCGGTAAGGTGCGCTGCAGTGACCACAGGATGGTAAGAACTCGAATTAGCCTAGACTTGAGGAGGGAACGGAAGAAACTGGTACATAAGAAGCCGATCAATGAGCTAGCGGTAAGAGGGAAAATAGAGGAATTCCAGATCAAGCTACAGAACAGGTGTTCGGCTTTAACTCAGGAAGAGGACCTTAGTGTTGGAGCAATGAACGACAATCTTGTGGGCATCATTAAGGAGTGTGCAACAGAAGTCGGCGGTAACTCTGTTAGACAGGATACCAGTAAGCTATCGCAGGAGACGAAAGGTCTGATCAAGAAACGCCAATGTATGAAAGCATCTAACCCTACAGCTAGAATAGAACTGGCAGAACTTTCTAAGTTAATCAACAAGCGTAAGACAGCTGACATAAGGAAGTATAATATGGATAGAATTGAACAAGCTCTCAGGAACGGCGGAAGCCTAAAAGCAGAGAAGAAGAAACTAGGAATTGGCAAGAATCAGATGTATGCGTTAAGAGACAAAGCCGGCAATATCATTACTAATATGGATGAGATAGTTCAAGTGGCTGAGGAGTTCTATCGAGATTTATACAGTACGAGTGGAACCCACGATGATAATGGAAGAGAGAATAGTCTAGAGGAATTCGAAATCCCACAAGTAACGCCGGAAGAAGTAAGGAAAGCCTTGGTGGCTATGCAAAGGGGGAAGGCAGCTGGGGAGGATCAGGTAACAGCAGATTTGTTGAAGGACGGTGGGCAGGTTGTTCTAGAAAAACTGGCCACCCTGTTTACACAATGCCTCATCACCTCGAGCGTACCGGAATCTTGGAAGAACGCTAACATAATCCTAATCCATAAGAAAGGGGACGCCAAAGACTTGAAAAATTATAGACCGATCAGCTTACTGTCCGTTGCCTACAAAGTGTTTACTAAGGTAATTGCAAATAGAATCAGGAACACCTTAGACTTCCGTAAACCAAAGGACCAGGCAGGATTCCGTAAAGGCTACTCAACAATAGATCATATTCACACTATCAATCAGGTGGTAGAAAAATGTGCGGAATATAACCAACCACTACATATAGCTTTCATTGATTATGAAAAAGCGTTTGATTCAGTCGAAACCTCAGCAGTCATGGAGGCATTGCGGAATCAGGGTGTAGACGAGCCGTACGTAAAAATACTGAAAGATATCTATAGCGGCTCCACAGCCGCTGTAGTCCTCCATAAAGAAAGCAACAAAATCCCTATAAAGAAAGGAGTCAGGCAGGGAGGTACGATCTCTCCAATGCTATTTACAGCATGTTTACAGGACGTATTCAGAGACCTGGATTGGGAAGAATTGGAGATAAGAGTAAATCGAGAATACCTTAGTAACTTGCGCTTCGCTGATGATATTGCCTTGCTTAGTAACTCAGGAGACCAATTGCAATGCATGCTCACTGACCTAGAGAGGCAAAGCCGAAGGGTGGGTCTAAAAATTAATCTGCAGAAAACTAAAGCAATGTTTAACAGTCTCGGAAGGGAACAGCAGTTTACGATAGGTAGCGAGGCACTGGAAGTGGTAAGGGAATACATCTACTTAGGACAGGTAGTGACTGCTGATCCGGATCATGAGAGCGAAATAATCAGAAGAATAAAAATGGGCTGGGGTGCGTTTGGCAGGCATTCTGAGATCATGAACAGCAGGTTGCCATTATCCCTCAAGAGAAAAGTTTATAACAGCTGTGTCTTTCCAGTACTCACGTACGGCGCAGAAACCTGGAGGCTTACGAAAAGGGTTCTACTTAAATTGAGGACGACGCAACGAGCTATGGAAAGAATAATGATAGGTGTAACATTAAGGGATAAGAAAAGAGCAGATTGGGTGAGGGAACAAACGCGCGTTAATGACATCTTAGTTGAAATCAAGAAAAAGAAATGGGCATGGGCAGGACATGTAATGAGGAGGGAAGATAACCGATGGTCATTAAGGGTTACGGACTGGATTCCGAGGGAAGGGAAGCGTAGCAGGGGGCGACAGAAAGTTAGGTGGGCAGATGAGATTAAGAAGTTTGCAGGGACAACATGGTCACAATTAGTACATGACCGGGGCAGTTGGAGAAGTATGGGAGAGGCCTTTGCCCTGCAGTAGGCGTAACCAGGCTGATGATGATGATGATGAGGCAGAGAGTGCAGAAACCCTCCTGATCAACATGTGCTGCCAAAAAGAATGTAAGACAGTTATTTATCACTTCACAAATATATCAAGTTACAGTGCACATAAGAACAAACATGCTCAGGGTTTCCATGTCTTCACATGTCACATAGTATTGTGTAAGTATTTCTATGCCTGAGCCACTCTTTAGAGGAAGGTAGCAATACTTAAATTTAGCCGCTTTTCTTGCAGACACTACCGACGAATGCGGATCCCAGGCCACTGAGTCACCTGTGCCTGGGACTTCCAGCACAACTGACGAGGAGACGTCAGCCGAAGTATGCCGAAGTGCTACGCCAAAGCGAACACAAGCAGTCGCAGCGAAAAGGAAAAGACACAAGCTGGATGACGAAATCGCAACTGTAGATCATCTGCTTAAAAAAAATGAAGATGCGCCTGCTGTTTTTGGGCAGCTTGTTGCCCATAAATTAAGTTTTCAGAACGACAGCAGTCGGAATTGGAAATAGAAATTTTACAGTTGCTGAACAGGCACGACTATGAGTGAAAATAAAGTGTACCCTATTCACTGCGCTCTTGTCATATAAATGTCAAACCATAGCTATTGTTCCTGGCACAGCCGTCATCTCCTGCAACAGAGCTGCCAAACATATGGTGCAGAAGTTCTCACACATAAAGTACATGAGTTATGAAAAAGCACAATAACACTCTTGTATTCGAAACAAAAATTACATGTGACGTGCATCATAGGTTCTTCTTTACTGCTTAGTTGGTGCTGGAAGCCCAGCAGGTTCGATTAGAATTTTTAATTTCAATGATAACTACATCAAGGTCTTTTGAAAATCAACAGTTGACCTGAACTTCATGTACAAACGCAAGAATTGTTTCAGAAGATTGCCCACTCATGAAGCCATGTTCCACTGGAATGTGCTTTAAGTAAGGGGTCAAATGTTTGTGTACAACCATTTCAAAAACTTTTGCAAACAAAAACAAAGGTGCGAGTCTACCGTTCTCTAAAAAAAAAATTATAGGGTTTTACGTGCCAAAACCACTTTCTGATTATGAGGCACGCCGTAGTGGAGGACTCCGGAAATTTCGACCACCTGGGGTTCTTTAACGTGCACCTAAATCTAAGTACACGGGTGTTTTCGCATTTCGCCTACCGTTCTCTGCCTACGTCGTCACATCTATGCACTGGCACCACAACCGCTATTCTGGAAACTTTTTTGTAACAGTCAAATGTCTTGCTTTACAATGACATTGGAGGAACACTAAACACTTTCATAACAATCAGTTCGCCACTCACCAATGTAGAGTAGGCTTGGTCTCTTCGAAAAACCACATAGTTTTGAGGAATGTAGTGACTCATACTAAAGAATATCATAAGAAGCCAACAAACACTGACACCAAGGACAACATAGGGGAAATTACTTGTGCTTAATAAATGAAATAAAGAAACGATAAATTATAGGAAATTAAAGTGGATGAAAAAAACAACTTGCCGCAGGTGGGAACCGAGCCCACAACCTTCGCATTTCGCGAAGGTTGTGGGTTCTAAAGGTTGTGGATACTAAAGAACTCATTCAGGCAGCTTTCAGATGTTACTAGATGGGGTTGGAAGGTAAGTGTGTGCCCACTGCCATGGCACAGCACCTTCCGCCATAAAGTACTCCGCAAAGAGGTCGCGCGTCTCAGCAGCATCCACCGTGTGGTTTCTTGATGATGTTCCAGCTAAGCCACACAGCTCGCTTGTCAGAGCCTCTTCCCTCCACTGGCCCGGGTTAACGTTCCCATACCGGTCTTCACTGTCTACGTAACCAGGCGGGGAATGCGTAGATTTGCTCATTGAGCACAAAAAGTTATGCAGCGCGCAGCAGGCCAGCACAAGATGGGTTGCATTCTTTGGCAGGAGGTTGAGGGGGCCAAGGACTCTCCATCGTGCCACCAGAATACGAAAGGCATTTTCGACAATGCGCCTGGAACAAAACAGTTAGCAGGTTAATAATGTGATGTTCACAGACTGTCCAGCTATATAAATATTAACAAGCATGGCTGTTTTATTTCAAACACGAGCTCTACAGTGCAACCAGAACAATTATTTTCAAGTTACCTTACTCTGCTTAGCCTATAGTTGAATACTTTTCGGCTTGGCTGTATTCCTTTTCCGGGATAGGGCCGCATAAAATCCTGCCTCAGCTGAAAGGCTTCATCACCCACAAATACGTGAGGTGCCACCTTGTTGCTATTTGGGAGACGTGCTGGGGCTGGCAAGCTTAGGCAATTGTTCGCAAGGTCCTTGCTAAATGCTGTTGCCTTAAACACGCCCCCATCACTGTGTCGGCCTGGAGCCCCGACATTATCATGACAAATTTATAACTGTCATCCGCCACTGCCATCAACACAATGGAGAATGTTCCCTGAAAAATAAAAAAAAAAAAGCGAATACAGCATTGTCACATCTGGCTGCTATAACCTTCGCGCATGATTTACATACCTTGTAGTTGTAGTAGTTGCTACCAGAGTTTGGAGGCGCCTTTATTTGTATGTGTTTGCCATCGACGGCTCCAAGGCAGTTTGAAAAATTCCAGCGCTTTGCAAAGCCTTCTGCCACTTCCTGCCAGCGCGCAAGTCCTGGCACCTGTGCCATTGAAAGAGACGTGCACATGTCAAGGTTTACAGCACAGTTAGTTGGCAACTCGCATATATCACTTGAGTTTGTTGTAGCCACATTCTACCCGCTACATTGAAGACCATGAGGTATTGTTTCGCCTTTACTGATAACCCATTGCAGTGGCTTAGTAGCTGCCGTGTTGCACTGCTAAGCCAAAGATCGTGGGCTCGATACTTAACCATGGTGGCCATACTTCGTTGGAGGCGAAGTTCAGAACTCCCATGCACTTGACATTTTGGTCCACATTGACCCACTAAGAGCCTGAATTTCTCCACAGTCCTCCCCTTCGTCGTCACCTATACTCCAAGTCCTTTCTCAGCTATGGTAAGCCCCATTAATTACGGTAATTTGGCCCATAATGCTACAAAACCATAAGCTAGTTAGCATTAAGTCCAGCTGCTGATTTGTTTATTAATAAATGCTTGTGCAGCATATACTTACAGGCAGATAAAGTGGCTTTAGTCGCTTCCACAATGCTCGACAAGTGTCATGAATGACCACCCTACAAGTGGCAGGTGCCACACGAAAAACCATGGCGACTTGTTTTATGGCCATTCCTGAAGAGAGGTACCTGCATGAAAAAGCGAGTTTTCACATAAACGCTGAGATAAACTGAGATAAAATAAACATTGCTTCAATGCTTTGCCATACCTGATGGTAATGGCCAGTCTCTCTTCTGGGCAAAGTGGTGCATGGCACAAAAACTGCTTGACGAGGTCATTTTTGACAAGCCGGTGCAGGAAATCGAACGTGTCTGGCAACATCCGATAATTGAAGAACATTGGGGGGTCCTTCCTCATGTCCTGGAACTGCAGTAAATGCAAACTTAAACTGACCTCTTTCGCACAGATTTTTTACATGCAATACAGTATTTGCGCCGCATTTAGTGCAGCTTGATGAATGCACTGTTCTTTCGTTTTTTGCAAGATTAGTTTTCAATGTGTGCCATTTTCAGGCGCTTATTGGTTTCAAATTGTGCCGCACATATTCTGCGATGATCACCTCCCTGATCTACTTCTGCAAAAATGAACGCAATCGCTCTAACCACTTAAAGGGAAGCTGAAACGGTTTTCAATTTCCATGAATCGCTGGTATTGGGAAGAACAGACCTAACAATTTACGGTTCAGTAATTTTTTTCTTCGTTTTATTAATATAAGGGGCGGAAATCGCTTTCTAAATCACCCCCGCGGACACGCCCCCATCGCTTCCCGGAGCGCCGGGTGAGGTGGTTGCCAGAGGAGAGAACCGGCGAGAGTGATGTCACTGGCGGGGACCGAGCTGCCGGACCGGCGTGCTGGCATGCGCTGGCATGCCTTTTCCGTCCTGCGCTTTACTGAACGACGCTATGAGAGATCTACCGCCGCCGCGGCTCACGTTTGTTTTCTTTTGCGATTTTCGTAAACTGTTCTTTCCTTCTGTGCTGCGTGAGTGCCTACAGCCAAGGGCGCCCAACATGCCCTCGTTCTGTGCAGCATTCGGCTGCGCGAACACAGGCGGGCGAGACGACGTGGTGTTTCACAGGTTCCCGAAGGACAAGAAGCTTGCAGCGCAGTGGGTCCGTGCGGTGAGGAGAGATAAGTTCGTGCCGATGAAATCAACTGTGCTGTGCTCTTCATCTTCCATCCATACGCAGCACATGCAGGTGCACCTAGTTTAATGAAAGCCTGATTAGGCCCACATTGATGCACTCGAGAAATGCGAACATTCGCAGCCATTAACGTCTCGTAACACAGTTTTAGCGTAGCCGGATAGCCTTACGACAAATACGGAAACGCGTTGTTGCTAGCGTTGCTATGCTCAGTTTCATACATCAGGTGCAACGCTGTGGAGGCTTGAGATACTTCTTGCAGTGGCTGCGTTCGCACTTAGAAAAAGTGCGGTGTTTCTTGACCCGATTTTTGAGAAAATTTTCCATATATAAGCTCAGTTCTGAATGAAAAAAAAAGAAAGAATTTACTTATAGAAACAATCCGTGTATTTATACGGCTGCTAACACGTTCTTTTCGGTATTTTTTCATTGCAGCCCGGCGCGGCAGCTTCACGTGCATGCTCGCGCGAGCAAACGCCGCTGCCACGCTGCAAAGCATAGACGGAAACGCGCGCACTAATAAATTTCGGTGACCGGACTTCGTGAGTAGCTTCCACAGCGTTGCACCTGAGGTATGAAATGGAGTATAGGCTTGCCTAGTGACATTCGACGTACGGTTGCAGTTATCGTGCTTACCACACGGCGGTGCTAAAACTGCCTAATATCTTTATGTCAACACTAGCATGGAGCACGCATACCGATTCTTGATCGAGCCACAATCGCAAAGTCGTCGAACCATAGTATGAATATTGCACATATAATACCTCTGGTCATCTCTGGATTTGTATGATAAGCAACTTCCATGACTGTACCCCGCAGCACTGCATGTGCGCGCTTTGAAACGCGGCACTTATGTTCGCGATCGTGTATCAACACTCAAAAAACCACGGGACTACTTTAGACAAGCAGCGGCAAGGTGCTTGACATCGCGGAATTGCACCCGTGGTTACAATCTACTGAGAAGTTAGTGCTTCGGCATTCTTCCAGCAGCAAGTTCCCAGTGACACTTTAGCGCATTTCTTCTCGCGGCATTGGAACCTGCAGCTACATGAAAAAAAAAAAAAAAAAACATACGTACCAGCTAAGATTTCCAACGCGCGAGAAGGTGCACACATCGCTCTCGCTGTTGGCACACTCAACCTCGTCGTTGCCGCCGCTGGTGCCGTTGCCTCCATCGTTTTCCGTATCGGCTGTCGGTTCGAACACGTACGGCGAAAATACAAGCTGTCCGAGACAGCGAGAACGTTCCATAATGCTTACAACTCAGCTATGAAGCCAGAACAGGGGACGTATTCTGAAACGTTCGCCGCGGCGAACGTCACATTCGATAAGCCGACCGCCTGCTCACTCGTGACGTCAGCGCGCACTACCAGCGCGCGCTCTCAAACGCTTCACATCGCACGAGAGATTGCGCCCGGCGAGTGTAGAACGACTCGGGTGTGTCGTAATCGAGTGCAGTGGCCGTCGCTCGGTTCTGGGCACTGGCCACGGTTGGCTCCGGTCGCTTTATGTAAAGGAAATGAGAAAAAAGTGAGAAATGTTATATTTTAATGAATAAATTGTGCTAGAACTGACATAGTTGGGAAGCAACATTTGGGTGATATCATAAACCGACGGTTTTTGTTTCTGCGTGTGTATGTCAGTCATCAAGCACCGCCAGAGGGGCGTCAAATCAACATGGCGCCCTATTTTGAAAATGGGTAGAGCTGAGCAAACACGAAAGGAACCGGCGTAGCGCGTGTGCGAGTTTTATTGTGGCTGTTTCATTTTGGGAATGGGTGTGTGCAATGTTTTCGCGCACCGCCAAGGTCATGCAAAGAATGGCAAAGCTTCAGCGGAGCCCTCGAAGAAGACGCGCGGGACCCCGCTGTATAGTCGTCTGCTGGCCTTCTGCTACCGTCCGAAAATTTGGTAAGTGTGCGTTGCAAGCGTTGAGTTGTGAACAGACGGCAGTGTTCAAGAGCGTCGTTTTTCTACGAAATTGCAGGTTTCAAAAGAAGAAATAGAAGGAGGCTAATTATTTGTCGGAAGTAAAGGCTACCATCCCAGAAAATGTGTTCATTTACTTGGCGGTCTTGCTCGCGCAGACGGCCAGTTTGCCTGTGTTTGTACATGAGCGAAGACCATCACAGCCATGCCTGCGCGTCAAATTACCATTCGGCAGGAGGAAATTATAGTAAATTTTATGGAAAGTAACCCCCGGCTTGCTAGTAGGTCGGGGGAATTCGGTGGGGAATTTTCGGCCGCAAAAAGGCAGGATTTATGGAAGCAACT
Source organism: Dermacentor andersoni (assembly GCF_023375885.2). NCBI lineage: Eukaryota > Metazoa > Arthropoda > Arachnida > Ixodida > Ixodidae > Dermacentor > Dermacentor andersoni. Next base: position 362,361,261 of record NC_092814.1, on the reverse strand, counting down.
GGCGGCGCTTCTCAATGCAGAAGGGCCGCCAGTTAAGACAGAGCGAGAATGGAGGCTGTGGTGGTGCAAGTTTCTGTACAGATGCAGGCGTGACGCGGCGAATCTTTCGGCCGAGCAAAGGTGAGTGAAAAGTAGGCTTTAATGAATGCGGTTCGTATTCTTACGAGCGCACTGTTTCCTTGCAGGGCAACAGGCGGCGGCCGACTGGGCGGCATCCGGGGCCGCGTCCTTCAGCTTGTTGGGAGCGGTGCCACCAGAGGCCTTGGAGAGCCCTTCTTCATGTCTAGCAGCAGCTCGGAGGTGAGGATACGATTTTGCAGGTGTACTCTTGCATTGTGCTTTTCGATGGTGATGCCAGTGCCTAAGAAGGTCAGAGAAGTGCACCGTGGTTGCACATAGCAGGAAATACACAGCAGCCTGAGGTGTGCACATTATGCCATCGTGGTGGACAACACATGCCCTGCGTAGTGCCGTCTAGATCCTCTTAACTACTCGACCAATGAAGTGGTAGTGCAGGGTGAAGCAACTCGACCCTGTGTTGAAATTGTAATTGTATTGTCTGTAGCTGTACACTTTCCAAGAGAGGGTGCTGGTGCGACACAGTGCAAAGTAGTAGCATATCGCATTTGAAAGGCAGTGTACAGGTGTTATACAGTCTCCTCCCTTATGTTGGCATATTACTAGGCCAGCCAAACACCACCCGTGGCGCCAGGGAGCACTGCTGAAGAGCCGCAGCCGCGCCCCAGTGGGGCTACAGGGAGGCGTGCCTCTTCAAGACCCGCCCGGCCACGAAGGTCGAGGCCCAGCGAGGGTAAGCCACTATACGTATCACTTGTGGACACATGCAATGAGCACAACAAGCGTAGGTGTCGTATGCATTTTTTTTTGCCAGGCCAAGCCGTAGGGTGCGGTTGTGCGAGAGGAGAGCTTATGGTGATGTCCGCACAATGCGTTACACGAAATGTACGCACAGTGTCGTGCATGCTCCAGCAGTGCTTGATGCCGGCAGGCACGACTAACAGCTGCATTGTTTGAAGGAAAAGCCTGAAAGGGTAGTGATGTTGAGGAAGTTAAAATGATGCAAAAAGTTTTGCTTTAGCAATATGTCTAGTTGTTGTCCACTGTCCAAGTTGAGGTAGGCGCAAACCGAAGAGTGCACACAAAGTATAAATTGGAAGCGTTTAAAAGAATGGACGTGACATCCAAAGGCTCATACTGGTGCCACTCACATCGTGATAAGCTGTTAAGTGCAAAAAATGAAGTCTTGTATAGTGTACATTGTGTAGCGTGGAACTGGTGTCTTCAGAAACGCTTCAATATTATGCACTGTTAATTGCAACAACGCAGACAGCCTAGGGAGGAGTAACTGTCGGAGTAACCTGAGCCTCGTTAGCTTTGCACAACCACCACTTAATGAAAGAACCTGTGTAGCAGTGCAGATGACACAATTTTCTGGATACGGAGCAATGTGCAGGAACTGCCGCTGTTGATTACATTTTCGCTTTCCGACCGCCTGGACAGGCTATAAAGAAGTTCAGTTATTGTATTCACTCTTGTGGTAGGGAACTACACTGCCTACATAAAGCAACGGACTACTGAGCCGAGGCACCAAATAATTCGCTTGTGTCGCGCTTACAGTTGTGGGGATGCGCGACTCTCACGCATCCCCTGATATGCTGTTTTCCCGCACGGCTCGCGTGGCCTGGCGCCCGCGGCGCTCGGAGTGGTACAAGCGCGGTGCGAGAGATGGCGCGACCGTCGCGCCGCGGCGGGGTTACTCGGGCGCCGAGGGACAAGGCGCTGCCTCTTTCCCGCCGGGCCGACGAACAGCGTGGACATTCCGCGCGCGCTGCGACCATGCTTCTGTGAGACCGCCTCGCGTGGCCGCCTTCGAACGCACGACCGTTGGCGTGACCGACACGCGAACGACCAGGCGTTGGGATCCAGCCTGGGGCGAACATATTCGCTCGCAATGCGGTCGCGGTAAGTCGGACTTCTAGATTTGTCGCGCGCCCATCGGCATGTTTTGGGGATAGCAACTCGGCTAGCAGGCATTGATCTATGAAAGGTGCAATAAATGCCCTTGTGATTGTTTGCACTACTGTGTTGTCGTTCCTTTGTCCCAAGAGTACGGAGGAAGTACCCCATATCTCCAACATCTGGCGCCCAACGTGGGGCTCTAGGGGCATCGGACGATAGATTTAACAGTTTTGCTTCGTTCGAGACCTTTGTTTGAACCGAAGCGTAGGGCTAGCGTGGATTTTGATCGCTAGCGTTGGCGGCATGCTTTCTTGAGCGAGGCGGCGGTGGCTGTAGTGTGTTTGAACACGTCAACATGCTAAGCCTTTTCGCGAGTGTTTTCCTTAATGACATTCGTCAGTACGAGAGCCACGTGGTCTGCATCCTGGGAGAGCGAGGCTGAGCGCCCGCGGAGCAGTGGCAAGCCTGAAGCGAGTGAGTACGGAAGCCTCGTGGGTGGTCCGAATTTCTTATGTAAATAGCTTCTTCTATCTCTTTGACTCGGATGAAGTCGCGGCTCTGGGAGCCGGGTGGCCGCGGGCCACGGGTGCCACGACGGGCTGACTGGTATTGCGGCCTGGCACCGGGCGCTCCGACACCGTCTGGGACGGTGGGCGCCGTCAACTCGGATGTTGTGTGCACCGAGCGGAGTAGGACCACCTCACAGAGCTAACGTCTCCTCGCGGCTGCCTGTTTTGCGCTCATTTTGAGTGTTGTTTTTGGATGCCGGTTGTTGTCAGAGTAGCGACGCTTTAGGCCTAAGGCTTTACGAAGCTGCCTGTCGCACGTGGAGGGACACAACCTGGTGGACCGTGGCGTTGAGGTGTTGCAAGTTGCTTCCCTCATTCTAGTTAGCCTCGCCCGAATTGAAATTACTCGTTCGACTCAAGAAAGCGAGCTTCGTTCACAGCATCTGAGTAGCTGCCCGATCTTTTGCTAGCCGAGTTGAACATCGTACCACGTGGGCGATGCGCATGCAGAATTCCTCTCCCTTGCACTACTTTAGTGTTTGCCGAGTGTTTTGAGTGTACGCAGCGTGATTGGAGTCACCCCTGGCTGGCTGTCACCTGCACATCGTCTGCGCGGCTGCCCCGGACTACGATCGAGTCACCCCGGGCGATGGTGATGCTGTGGCCAGTTCGGCGCAGCGACTTCGGCGGCCTCCTGCATCCAGCTCACAACCCTCGGCGGCGGACAAAGGAGCCAGCGGTCACCGACAGCTACGGCGGCTCTTGCCAGCTGGGCGCGTCGGCGCGAGCGACGCTTGCTCGTACCGACCACTGCGTCGTCGTCTCCGGAGTTCTGGCCTGGGATCGTGCCGCCGAGTCGCAAAGCTGCTGCGGTGACCGGCGGACGCCAGCGGTGTACCCCAAAGACAGTCGGCTCGCATGTTATGGACAGCGTGTGGACATTTCCCCGGCGCGGCCACTGTTGCATGTACCACATTGTTCGCGAAGCACGTGTTGATGTTAGACTGTGTGAAATGTTTCGCCGGAATATGTAGTGATTTAAGGTTGGGGGGATGTGGGGATGCGCGACTCTCACGCATCCCCTGATATGCTGTTTTCCCGCACGGCTCGCGTGGCCTGGCGCCCGCGGCGCTCGGAGTGGTACAAGCGCGGTGCGAGAGATGGCGCGACCGTCGCGCCGCGGCGGGGTTACTCGGACGCCGATGGACAAGGCGCTGCCTCTTTCCCGGCGGGCCGGCGAACAGCGTGGACATTCCGCGCGCGCTGCGACCATGCTTCTGTGAGACCGCCTCGCGTGGCCGCCTTCGAACGCACGACCGTTGGCGTGACCGAACACGCAAACGACCAGGCGTTGGGATCCAGCATGGGGCGAACATATTCGCTCGCAATGCGGTCGCGGTAAGTCGGACTTCTAGATTTGTCGCGCGCCCATCGGCATGTTTTGGGGATAGCAACTCGGCTAGCAGGCATTGATCTATGAAAGGTGCAATAAATGCCCATGTGATTGTTTGCACTACTGTGTTGTCGTTCCTTTGTCCCAAGAGTACGGAGGAAGAAACCCGTATCTCCCACACAGTACAAGTAATGCACATCGACAGTTGGAAGGATTATATGTCCTGTCACTGTGTGAGCCTCTGATGTGCAACGCATGCTCATTCTTCCTATATTTGCAAACATTCACCACATGTTTCACCATTTCTTTAAAGCAGCTGGCGCACGGAGCAGGCCACCGCGCTCCGAGGGGGAGCTGCTCGAGCAGGCAGTGCTGGATGGTGCGCGGACTGTGCATGTTGCGCAGAGCCAAGCCACCATCCAGCGCGAGTTGCTTGCAGAGTCGAGAAAGGTATGCACTTCTCATGAGTAATGATTCATTCAGTATAGTCAGCCATCATAAGCAGTGCTTTCGTTGGGTGCCTGCCGTGGGCACAATTCTTTAAGGGAATGTGTGCTGGAAGGAGGATGGCAGTGTAGTGGTTGGTAATGAGCAGTAGTAGTGCCGTAAAGATTGGTAGGTGGTGCGACCAATAGGTTGTAGTGACATTCGGCAAGTGAAAGGCCACGGGGATAGCAGAAACATGTGCTCTCATCGTGCAGTGTTTAGCGGATCTGTGAGGTTAGTGAAATTACAGGCACCGAAGTATGTGCGTGGATGAGAGGTTGGATGGCGGGATGTGCTGCAGTGTGAGGACGACACTGTTATTTTGCTGCATGGAATGGATGCATAAGGCGGTTAGTTGCACTGCACGAGGAGCTTGTATTGCTGTTTTATGCATCCCACAAGCCGTACACTTGTAAGTACGTTATGTAGACTGCACGATACATCTGAGGGCAGCGCCTGAATGAGTTTGTATTGTTGTGGTAGAGTGGGGTTGGTATGTGCGATTCACATTTGGACGAACGCTGTTGTTGCAAAGGAAACAATAACATGAAATATAATTCTGTACTAGCGCTCCTTTGATATGCAGGTCTGGCCTTATATGCAGGTCTGGCACACTTCGGCCAACTACTGGCCGAAGTGTGCCAGACATGTTGAGCAACTTACATTGGCAGGTGTGGACCTAGACGCAACCAGCTCAGTGAAATATTGCGATGCGGGTCTGTAAATGTTGCACGAATAAATTTTGTATTACACCTGCTACCTTAACCTGCGTACCGCTTAGGAGAACGCACTGATATCCATACAGCAAAAACATGTCACTGAACGTTCACACTGGCATTTCCAGAAGTACACCCACTACGACACGTGTAACATAACTGTGAGGCTGCAAGAGGGAACAGTGCAAGTTGGTTCTGTGTGAATGCAACAAATCGGACAAGGTTGACTTCAAAGTGCATGACGTAACATTACATAGGTTCTGCAAACCAAACGAACACAGCAGTGAACCCGCGTGAGGACACACCGTATGTGAAGTGCCTTCTTTCCCCCGTCCTCTCACAGCAAACCGCCGCGATGGAGCGCATCGCAAACTCGCTCGACAGACTGGGAAACGTCCTGGGGCGGCAGGAGAGTCAACTGCAACTGCTCCAGGAGCAGCTCGCCCCAGTGACCACGCTCACTGCGGCACTGACGGCTTTCCTGCGGCAACAGAACCTGCCGCAGGGGAACCAGCCGCAGCAGCCCCAGTAATTTTTTTTTTCCGTTGATTCCTCCTGCGTCAGCAGGACCTGACGCAGGAGGCCATTTATTTGTTATTTATTTGCTTTATTTATTTATTTGCCATTTATGTGCCAATTCTTGTAACCAATGTATCGAAGCGCTTTGTTATGTATTTATTGACTGCTTGTATTGCTTGTATTGATTGCTTGTATTTATTGATTGATTTTTGTATTCGTTTCGTGTTACTAGTTCCTTGTTCATTGCTTGCCTGTTCGTTCGTTCATGTACCACATCGAACAGGCCTGTACTGTTTGTATTGTTGGAAACAGACGTTAGTGTTGGTTCTTTACTGTGAAGTGCTTGGATGAGCGTTTTCGCTGCAAAACAGCGGTGTGTGTACACAGCAGTGCAACATATAAAACCAATGATGCCCTGACCAAAGACAAATGCACTTGTCGAAATGTTGGCTTCCGCTTTCAACATATGTGTACTGGAAAAAGGCGTGGCCACTTGCCAAAATGTTGCCTCCTGTGCGCACCTTGTTCTCATTATGCTCATTGAAATGAATGTCCATGTCTCGCGCTCACCCTGTTTTTGTCATGTTAGTGTGACAGCATTACGAGATTTCCGTATAGAGGTATGCAGATTCGTTATGAATTGTAAATGCACAGACACAGGCCATATTCGCGGCAAAGAGGGTCTGCGATGTGTCACGCCATGTAACGCTTCGTTTATTGCGTGTGCACATTTTTTGTGGAGGCACAGCAATGGAAAAGTTTCGTGCTGCAGGAACATGTCTTTCGTACCGTGCGCAATGTTTGGTGTGTTTGTTGTTCTTTCAATGTACACACTGCTCAATGACATTGCATTACTGCACAACAAGAGCGTGTTATTGCTCAGCCGTCGGTATGACTGTGCAATGTTTGTATCGCTGGTAGGCGTTGTTCTGCAGTGCACCGCAGAAATGCAATTATTTCTTTGTGAATGGAATCAGCCTTCACTTTACATGCATGTGTGTGTGTAGCATCTGCACGGGACACTTTGGAGCACTTCGCTGTGCTTTGTAATTACTTAGTGAAATTTCCATCCATTAGCGTCCACTATTACATACTGTACGTACTGGTTGTAACCCTTGCATTTCTTATTGGCACTATGCATCAATGCAAACTAATGTGCCTATACTTGTGCCGCAGTGAACATGTATGCACACATATTCACATGTCGCAGGAGCTAGCAATTTTGCTTTGGCAGCATTCTGAAGTGACACGTTCGCTTACCACGTAAGTGCACAGATGCATGCAAGCAGTGGGGGTGGCAGGATAAAAGCAGCATAATGCCACCTTGATTGGCCCCACCTCCCCGTAAACAGCACGGCAAGGTGGGAGCAGTCATACATCATCTCCTTTGTGCGTTTCGCATGACCGGTGGACGTTTCGGGTTGCATTAAGGACGTGTTTGCGCCTTGTTTTGCAATGACCGACAAACATCAAAATTTCCTTCTCTGTCCTGCTTGGACAGCTGTATCCTGTTGCATGCACGCATTCAGGGAGCGCCATGTCCATGTGTGTTTACATGAAGCTGCACCACCTCTGAACAAGTTGATGATCGCTCTCCGTTAACACAGACTAATGAGGTTTCATTGGCAATGTCATGCACCTTGACCATTGCTGTGTCCCGTTCGCATAACACATAACATCATGAAACGTTAACCTTGTGTAATCCATATGCATCGACACTGTATGGTTTTGCAATGAACAGGAGCTGGTCTCCGTTGCCAAGCAACGGTAACTGCATATCAGATGAACTGATGTCGATAACTGTGTACATCTCTCTCAACTTCTGCAAGGCAGGTCTATTGTGGCTAAATGTGTAATGCGTATGTGCAATTGTGTTTTAGTTTTGTGAAGCGTTTCCTCAACAGCCGAGTTTGTGAGTTAGTGTTAGTACTGCAATCATTAACAGAGCGTTCCACATGTGCACAAGTCCGTGTAACTTGTGCCATGCCATTGTCCAATATGAATTGTTAGTCATGCAGACAATGCGAGGCATGATTTGGGATTATTGTGGGTGCATTGCGAACGCAGCCTGTACGATACAGTGTGCATTCACATCGATGTGGTGAACTGTTTTGTTCGAAATGTGCCTTATTCCTCGATCGTTTGAAGTAGTGCATATTGAGGTAGCGTGCTTACTGTGACAATGTGGTGAACGACAACTCGTGACTCGATTTGATTAAGCATTTGTACTCGAGTAAACACGTGTGCCGGAAGGAGGTGCTGCAAGCACAACTAAACTTACATCATTTGAACACTGCAGCACATGATTACGTGCGGGAGGCAAGGTTAATTTATTGTGGTCGTGTAGGTATCAGCAGAACGAGTAACAGTTCTACATATGCGCGCATGCACATGCCATAAAAAAGAAGCAATAACGTAAAAGTAGCACCACAAAAAGACAACACTTGCCACACGCACAAGTATAAGGGCAGAACACACGGCACTCCAGCAAACAGCACAGAAAACAACAAAATCAGAAAAACACAATGTCTTGGCATTATCCTGAAATTGACACTGCTCAGCAGTGCATCGATCCTCAGCTTACCTGCGTGGCTTTACCACACGACAGATGGAATTGTGCGCCACTGTTGGAAGCGTACTAAATGAAATATAATGAATAGAAATGCCACAGTCCCAAGCAAAATATATGTGAACACAGAGAGGCACTGCGCGTGTGACATTGAATGATATCAAGGTGAAAGTGACATTCTGTGAGACAGCAAGCAACATAGCCGGTACTTTATGCAATGTGGCTATTCGGAGTGTGCGAACCCCATTAATGACACAGGTGTTACGAGAAATGCGGAATCTTGCACACTGAGGGGCGAAAATGCAAAGTGTGTTACGTTGCTGAACACTTGTAAACGGAAGGCATGTACCTGGGTCAGTGTTTAACATTCCGCATCATTACCACTCGAATGTGCCGAATGATGTGAGGCTGTTTACAGGCTGTGCTGTAACTGCACTGTGTAGCTGTGACATCAAAGGAATGCCTTTCGGCTTTCCATGTGCCGGGTAAGCTAGGTATTTGAGAGGACTCACACATATAGCCGCAGACTGCTGCATGCTCATGAAAACTATGTATGCATGTGGCAATTCGTTGGTCGACCACCTATCAAGGAAAAGGCGGACACAGCTCAGAAATGGAAGTGTACAGAGTTTGACGCAGAAAACGAAACGCCATGCAGTCCTCCTCGCCGTGGCCGCATACCACAGCAACTTGGAAATTGTTAACTTCCTGAATGGAGCGAAGTCTCGCTTAGAAGGTTTGGACAGAAGTGTGTGTCATTGCAATGGCGCGGCATTTGTGGCTAAAAGGAAAAGCACAGAGAGTGGTGAGACCCTGCCAGAACCCCGCATTCCCTCTGGCGGCTGCAAGTCATCGCGAGTGACCACCCAGGGAAGTTGATGCAAGACACTGCAAAGGAACTCCAGGCGGCACAGTCGACTGCCAGGCTCGCTGTGCACGACAGCATGCGGTACCACTTATATGTGATGATGAGGGGGCAACTTACGTCCAGTAAGGCTCGGGACGGTCACCTACTCGGCTGTGTTCCTAGCGATTGCTGATCAAGCTGGAGAGGCCCGAGGAGCCGCAAATGCTGCGGTATTTGTTTTCCGATGAAAAGAACTTTGAGCACGACCGAAAACTTTCCTGCCGTAATGGCAGGTCGCTTTGTGCCAGTTCCAATAAGTTAGCTGCAGTGTTCTACACGATCTTTCCATCATCAGCAACAACGGTAACACCATGCCCGCACGCTGATTTGCAGAAGGTGTCCGCGTTAATGCTGCCGCGTACGCAGAGGTGCTCATCACTGCAATGCCCTGGACAGAGACTGTTTCTAGAGGAAAATGTTACGACGGTCAGCAACACCAAGCCCTCGCTCACACCGCCTGCATTACACAGAAGTGGTTTGCTGACAGCTTCCAGAACCCCGTCATTCCCAACTTCAGACCTGCTACCTCTCCACATTTATATCCACTCGACTAGCCCATCTGAGGCGGCATTGCGAGAGGTGCCAAGAAACAGCCAAATAATACGAAACACTCGCTCAGGGCTGCCATAGCTACGTGAATGCGAACATTTGTAATGGCCCTTTAACCCCTTCACGCTGCCTCGTGCGCAGTTGAATGTGTCGTTGCTGAGGACGGTGAATCCATTGAGCAATTGTGGGAATAAAGCATTACAGAAGTATTGCCCACAGTTTCGTTACAAAAATCTGTGTTTTGCTATAGATGCTCTCCTGTGCGTGAAGACAACAGTGTGCTCTCAAATACCTCGCGAACCCGGTACATATACATGCTGTTGAAAACGTTGTATACTTGAAGACGTGCATGCGTGGAAGGGTGGGACAATTGGGGAAAATAGCACGTTTTCAGAGGATAACAATCACATATGTTTTCAGGTACTGCTTGTACAATTAGCAAATTGTGAAGACTGCAATGTTGTGCATCACGTGCGTGCAGCAAATGTGAATGTGTAGAGCATGCAACACTAAAACAGAGTGGTTGCACATTGCTTGTAATTGGTGTTGTCCGATCTGACAGACTGAAAATGGATAACAAAGTGCTATGGCCATTTCTTATGCACGTGCTCATTGTGTGCAGCTCATTGTGGTCACATCAGGTTCTTAGGCTTCATTGCATGTGGACACCCATCATGAGATTGCTTTGTGCCTGTACTGTGATTGCACCGCCACGTGGTCGGGGCGCATTTTAGGTTCCGTTAAGTGCTCCTCCACACGTGGTGTAGATGCTGGGTAGGAATGGAACGTGCCGAGAAGTCAAGAGGCTACAGCTGTGGCGGTGTGATGGTGCGCTCGAGTGCGCGTGAAGAGGGGTCGGCTGTGGGTTCGCTTTCAAAGGTGTCCGGCGCCATTCGCAGAAATTCGTGGTCGGCAAGGCGCTGGCACATGCATCTAATATCAGCAATGCAGGTAGGATCCTTGGTGGCCAACACATTCAAGGCTGCAGTCACAATGCCTTTGAGTACAAGGCGTACTCTGTCGGTCTCCATCATCGAAGCGTTGACACGTCGGCGAAATGGGAGGACATCATCTACATACGAGGTGCGAGACTTGCCTAGTTGCTGCTTTCGAGTGCGCAACAAACTGCCGGAGGACGACAACCGTCTTCAAAGAATTCCAGTCGGGGAGGTCGATCTTGTGGTTGAATGAAGAAGCCTTCGCCACGCCCTTGAGTGAGAAGTGTATGCGGCGTAGCCTAATCGCCTTGCCCCACCGGTTGCGTGAACTTACCCGGGTGAAGTTGTCACGCCAATCCTGCACATCTTCACTGTGAAGGCCAGCGAGCAGATGGGGGATCGTGCAAGGGCCCAGAGATGATCCGAGGAGAGCATGTATCAGACGTAGCCGAGATTGTAGATGTTGGTGTGTGTGATGGAGCGTCTTGCAGCTTGAGGGCGATTAGGTGGCACAAACGGCTACCTGAGCGAAGCTCCAGGACGTAGAGCAGGCGAGAAGACGTTCAGGAACCTAGGAGCAACCTCCACCACGTGTGACGTAGCACTTAACACGACCTTGAACACGGCCCGAACACGTTGCAGCACAATGAATGTATTGCCAAGTTTGCATTGCGAGGTTTTCAGATGTGATATGAACTGTGATCACGAGCTGCCATGTGTGCTCGGCCCCAACGTTATGTTGGACTCCTAATGTAAGGTATGCAATGTGCAGCACGGTGTGGTGGCCACTTTGTGTGGCTGCAGCGTGCAACTTCATGCATCTTCTTAAATTTCAAACATGCAAGCTAAGTACCATTGACCTGTTCGCGTGACACATTCGTCTGAACCATGGAGTGCCTATTGGAAAATTGTGATCACAACCCGGGGCAGGTCCTGTCACGCATGCAAACTGAGAACTGTTCGATGCATGCTGACAAAGTGGCAGTGCTGCAGTGGGAAAGGTAATAAACATAATTTGTTACACATCAAAACACCATGTGATCTACATGTGCGGCGTCTTTCACACAACATCTGTGTGATACATGGCGTGAAGTCATTTTTGTATCACTGTACCCTTCAGTTTACTCGTCAGACAATTGGTGCACAAAGTGAACTTGATGGGGTTGTTTCGTGCCATATGCACGTGCATCACACTGTCGACTCAGAGTCGTTAAGTTAGCTGCCAAGTGAGATTCAAAATGCGATGGTCCTCACGATGTCGCAATACATGTCGCATCATCGTTACACAAAACAGGAAGTTTTGCTCTATGCGAACTGTATTGCTTCACCATGCACATGCTTACTGCAGCAATGATTCTTTCTGGGTAAAGCGGAACATACAATACAGTGCATTGCATGTAAATTCCTTGCTGGGATCGCATTTGCAGCTGTCCTTGTGCTTCATGCTTTTCATCTTTGTATCTTGCAATCGAGCTTGTTGCAACATTTCTCATGGAGGCGCAGCCGGAGTTAAACATTTCTCTTCAAGCGTCCTCGCTCTACATTGCACCACCTTCCCAAGTGAATCACTTCAGATGACCACTGTATGATACGTGTATCGAATTGTCTGCAGTATAAGTTGCGGTGCGCTTGTAATGCCACACGTGTTGCCCTATCGCAGCTATGGCAAAATGGTTCGCCCCCTGTTGCTTCACACAATTGTCCAACTTAACTGGCAAGGGTCATCCGCCACTGTATGACAGTGGCCATACGTACTTCGAGTGGGCAATGCGTATTCTTTGTCTGCACATCAATACCTCCCGATTATTTCGTAGTGTGCTGCTTCGTGCCACATGGCACAGAATATGGCACGTAATCTGAAGCGCAGTTCACTTTTGCGTTTGCGCCACAGACAAGAAAGCGCGCCTGAGTGGGGCCTAGCCTATTTTCAGAAATCCGAAAGGCCCCATTCTGAGAGTGCATCACTAAGCATTGGCCCCTTCACAGGGCAATGGCGCTCGCTCTTAAAGTGTGCCATACTCCTCTTCGTATCACGTGGTCAGAAATGCTGCGGCATCTCCTCACAACAAAAATTCCCTTAATGGGCCGCAAGCACTTGTGCACCTTTCTTGCAGTCACGTTCCTGTACCCATAGCGTGGTGTAGGACTTCATACAAGAATGTCACATACAAGGTATGTGCCGGAATGATATTTAAATGAGTGTCCAGTGTCCTCCAATTAGCAAATGTACGAGGAGGTTCACACACGCTTGCCAGGAACTGTCTGCCTCGCATCTTCTACGCACCTGCTGAATAGAACAATCGGTGGAAACACATGCATTTGCACTGTTTGTTTGTCAAAATTTATTATGGAATAGGATATGAGCAAGCGTGTAATGTTTATGCGCTTTGCAAAATATGCATGTAACGCTGTTGGATGCTGTTGCATTCGTTCCCACCTCGGTTCTGTTTCCTCAGCTGCTACAAAACGTCGCATGCGTGCTGTGCCTTCATGATGTCAGACACATATCGTGTAGTGGCACATTTGTCCAAGTAACGTCTGCAGAACCGCATTTGATTCATGCTCTACCTTCCCATGTCAGCATTTCAGCAAGGCAACGTACACGTTTAGTTACGTTTCCTTCACATTGAATTGTGTCGCACACACTCCTACACTACCCCAAACATAATGTGTCAAGGGAAACATCATGTCCACTACACTATCCCACTTGCATACGGTTGTGTAATGACAGCTGCTTGTATAGGTGGCCAGTTGCATTCCTAACCGCCTTGGGGCCAAGGCTTGTCCTGCTTTTACTGAACGAGGGAAAGGCATAGTTTCACGTTTTCATCAGGTGCCAAGGAGGTGTGCAGCACACACTGAGCAGGTCTGTAGCGCCAACGACGCATGAAATTCTTATGCTAACAATGTATTTTTGCCTTCACATCCTCAGAAACGTAGAATGTGTGTCCCCACGCATTGTGCAAAATCCCTTTAGTGCTGCTGGGAAAAAGAGCTCCCTTGCGTCACGTGCAACTTGCAATGCGCACTGGTGCACCTTCACTGCTGCCAACGGTAACAGCTGTAGGGCAACGAGGCGGCGATGGTGAAAAGAAATCATCTGACGCTATGTCATTCGCCAAACGAGCCACGTTGAGCTTGAAACAGCATTGCAAAAGCTGTAGAACCCGATTACATTCTTGTATCAAGTGTCGGGCCACAGAAGACGCTCGACAACTGGTGCAACAGCCCATTGTAGGAAAAAGCAAACACTAGTCAATTTCTGTGTGTCATTGGCACCGCTCTGGGGGTGAAGTACTGAAATTGGTATAATAAGCGTCTACGTTTCCAGAATCATTCCATGGCATGGTGGCGCTGCAGACTATGCGGAACTTCTGTCTTTGCGGCTAAGGCACTTCACCAGCATGGTGCTGGATGGCAGTCATGATTCTTCGATTGCTACGGTCGCTTCAAAAATATTTGTCACTACCATGGTGCTATGCAGCCATGTTTGCTTTTGCAAACAGACCTTCACGACCAGTCGCACTGTCGCAAACAGCTTCCACACGAGGAAAGGCTCAACAGCGATTGGCAAATGGAGACTGAGCCTTGTTTACAGTGCACGTGTTGTATGCTTGGCAATACATGCGATTCCACTTAGTTGAATTCCTTCATGCGCAGATTTCTCATACGGATGCACAGCTGCATTAATTTCGTACTCGTATTCCGCAGCATGAGGCTATAGCATTGACTATCCACATGTTGCGAGCAGTTTCAACAATGTTGCACAACTGCAGCACCTAAAGCTATGTTACCATTGCCCTGTCTTCACGTAGGAGCACAATGCTTCTCGTCCCCTTAGGATCTGCTTGACTGTTCTTGCTTGGTCAAGACCACATCGGTCAATGACACATTATATGCGTATGACTAAACAAGTCCCACAACAGCACATGCATCTGGAACGCACAAGGATGAGAGAGCCGGTTTCATGGCATAGGAGCATCGGGAGGTAGACTGCTGTGAAAAATATGATGCTTACGTGCTTGAAAAAGTACGCGTAATCACACTTTTAATGGCATTTCACGAGGAACACTATTGCCGCCCATCAAGCAGTGGCAAGTGCACATGACATGTCCTAGTTGGGCTAATTTTCTCTAGCATACACTATCATCGGCGTTCAGTAGCTGGGCGCTATCATGAAAAGAAGCATGAAAGACATCACAATGACAGCAGCACTATAAATGTCACCGAATGACACCAACGTAATGTTAATGATGGAACGCTGCCACTGCCGTAACATCAGAAAGGCTAAAGAACAACATTAACACACACGCGACAGGCTTGCAGCCACGAATGCAAACGTGTCGAAAGCGCACCAATGCTGCATTTACAAGGGTATTGAAACGACACCACCATTAGGGCAACCAGAATGGTATGATCACAGTTGCATTATTGCAACAGGCACACTTGTGTGACGACAATGCAGTGTTCACAACTGCTGCAAAGTGAAAACGACAACGAAGACAGAGAAAACCGCGTTTGCCGTGGCGCGAGACTGGCGTCATCGCACGTGCCGGAGCAGCTTGAGAACATCTGAACAAAGTGCTGTCACTGAATAAACGGGCGCAGTGTTCCCGTTCTTGTGTGGCCCTTATTATGCTCCTGGCCGTCCGGCCGGATGCTGTTCTCGCCTGGTAGCAGTCATAACAGTTTATTTATAACAGTGGCGACGAGCAACGAACCAGAAGCCTGATGACGGCGAACACTCCTGCCATGGCGCACCAAGTTCCACATTTCGCCGACGCCAAGAACAAGTGGTCGTCGTACTACACCAGAGTCGAGTCGTACTTCGAGGGTAACGACATCGTCGACGACGCTAAAAGAAGAGCGCTTCTCATCTCGGCACTGAGCTCGAAGCCTATCGACGCACTGAGTGGACGTTGTGCCCCGCGAAAGGTGAGCGAGTTAACGACGCGGAAGCGGTTACCATGCTCGAATAATTTTACACACCCCCGCCAAATGAGATAGCCGCAAGCTTCAAGTTCTTCACCCGCATTCAAAGGGAAGTGAAATCAGCTCAACAGGTTATCGTAGAGCTTTGACGCCTGGCTGATAAATGCAAATTCGGGGCCATGTTGATGGCCATCGGTGGTGAATCCGCTAGCACGGCGAGGCGACTTGTGCATTTAAACATGCCTAATGTTTCAACTATAGGAAAAATGGGCACCTAGCTGCCGTGCGTCGATCTAAGGAAAAGCGACCGCACCAGAGCTTGGCGCTGAGCAGCGGGTCAATGGAAAATGCCGTAGCCGAGCTCTCTGCACAGTTGTTTACACTAAAGCCGCAACCAACCGCAGACAGCGGAATCGTCAGCCCGGTACGATGCAATTTTTGCTGGGGTGGAGCCGACATCGTGATAGAAATTGACACCGGCTCACTCGTGCACGTGGTGCCCTGGGACGTCTACTGCCAACATCACACAAGCTAGCCCCGCATTGAAAAATCCACCTTGAGGTTGTCATGCTACTTGGGTCCGTTGCCTATAGCCGGGAAGCTAACGCTCCCAGTTTCATCCTGCGGTACGACTGTCACGGCGTCACTGACCGTTGTTCGCATCTCGGGACCGAGCCTGTGTGGCCGTGATCTCATCCAGGCGCTGAACAACGAAAGGGCCGCGGTTTTGAGCGTGTGCAGCATTAAGGAGCAAGGCCTCAACTTGCAAGCGATCCTGTATGAGTACGAGGAAGTGATTACACCTGAACTGGGTCTGTTCAAGGTTCCGCCCACTCATCTATACATAAAGGAGGATGCAGTTCCAAAGCTCTTCAAAGCCAGGCCACTTCCATATGCATAGCGAGAAAACGTTTCATACGAGCTGGACAGGCTTGATAAATTCAGAGTCCTGTCCCCGGTGGCTCACTTAGAGTGGGCGACGCCGATAGTTCCGGTAATGAAGACGGAACAGTTCAATTGTGTGGCGAGAACAAGCTAACTGTACATGCCAGCTGTGTGACGGAGCAGTACCCACTCCCGGTAATCAATGACCTTTTTGCTGCACTGCACGAGGGTGGCGTTCACAGCACATTGAACCTTTGAGACGCCTACAACCAGGTTCCCCTGGATGAGCAGCCAAAGGAGCTGACGGTCATCACCACACATCGGGGATTTATTTGCTTTAATCGCCTGCCATTTGGTGTTTCTTCTGCCCCAGCAGTCTTTCAGCGAATAATGGACAGCGTCCTGAACGGTTTGCCGGGAGTCCAGGCGTACTTTGACGACGTTCTGGTGGCCGAGAAGGGGAACAGCGGCTGAAAGAACCTCAAGGCAGTTCTCCTGCGCTTTCGAGAGTACGCCGTCAAGCTAAGGAAGGACAAGTGCACCTTCAGGATGCCTGAGGTTTCGTATCACGGCTGCAAGATCAGTACTGGAGGGCTGCAACCTCTGGAGAAGAACATGGATGCTGTCATAAGGGCGCCAACACCCAAGAACGTGAGCGAGCTGCGTTCATACTTGGGTCTTCTCACGTATTTCAGCAAGTTCCTTCTCAATATGACCAGTCTGCTATCACCGCTCTACGATTTGCTAACCAAAGAACGCCGCTGGAATTGCGGCTGTCAACAACGGGAAGCGTTTCAGAAGTCAAACAACGCTTTATGCAATGCCAAAATGCTCACTCACTTCGATCCCTCACTGCCGCTGCGCTTGGAGTGCGATGCATCACCCAACAGGATCGGAGCGGTGCTGTCCCATCGCACTGGCAACGTTGACAAGCCTATAGGTTTTTGTTCTCGAAGACTTGCCAAAGGGGAATGGAATTATTCCCAACTGGAGCGTGAAACGTTGGCCCTAGTGTTCGGGGTAGGAAAGTTTTGGGACTACCGCCTGGGAAGAACATTCACCTTCATCACATCTCACAAGCCGCTGGTGGGTCTATTTCGCGAAGATCATCCCACGCCCACTATGGCTGCCGCAGGAATTCAGCATTGGTCCTTGCTGCTGGGAGCATACCTGTACAAGATAGCGTACAAACCTGGCTCGGACAACCTGAATGCTGACGCACGAAGTCTGCCTCCTCTAGAAACCACTGACGACACATCAGAGGAGCTACACGAGTTCGTGCACTCGCTGCAGCAGCTAGATGACATGTCCCTTTCGTCACAAGCATTGAGACAGTTGACCGAGAAAGGTGAAGTACTTGGAAATGTCAATTCCTACATACTTCATGGTTGGCCAAAGAAGTATGTAGCACCCGATCCGTAGTTGGACCCATACTTCGCACGAAAAAGTGAGCTAACCGTTTACAAAGGGCTGATTTACTGGGGTCACAGAGGCGTGATTCCCGAGGCTGCTCGTGGTGACACGCTGCACTTCCTGCACGAGGCGCACCAGGGAATCTCAGCAATGAAGTCGTTGGCCCGTACTTCCGTGTGGTGGCCCGCCATCGACGGAGCTATCGAAGAAATCAGTAGGAAATGTACTACATGCATGCAAGCAAACGCAATGCCACCGGCAAAAATACTAGTAAACTGGCCACTAACGCATGAGAATTGGTCACGTGTCCATTTGAGTTATGCTGGTCCAGTGAGCAACACCATGATCCTAGTGGCCATAGATTCACATTCAAAATGGATCGAAGCAATTCCAGTGCGTCATGCCACAGCACATTCGACAGTTACATCCTTGCGTGAAATCTTCAGCAGGCTGGCCATACCAAGAATCATTGTGGCAGACAACGGAACTCAGTGCACGCCAGAGACATTCACGAAGTTTGTGACAGGAAACAGCATAAAGCACTTTAGTACGGCACCACATCACCCCCAATCGAACGGGCTTGGTGAACGCGCCGTGCGGACGCTGAAAGATGGCCTCAAGAAGGTTGGGTCAGGTGACTTGTCTGAGCGATTGGCTGAACTGCTCTTTAGCTACCTTATAACGCCCCTGGATGATCACTGTCTCAACAACTTTTCGGATGCCAGATCCGTTCTCGGTTGGACGCATGCCTTCCACCACCTGTAGCCTTCCTTATCAGTCCACCGGCAGATCAAGAAAACAAGCTGATCCCGGGCACTCCTGTTCGGAGCCGAAACTTCGGAGAGGAAGAAAGGTGGCTGCCAGCCACAGTGAAAGAAACAAGAGGATCCCGAATGATCACTGATGCAACGGCAGAAGGTGAGCTTCAGCGTCACATGGATCAAGTTCGTCTTCGATACAGTCTTGTTATAACTCAACTGTTATGACTACACAGCTGCTATCGAGTCGCAATGTCAGTAAAGCAGCATGGAAGCGACAGCAGTGAATGTACACTGCCAACTCAAGAGAAGAAGCAGAGACGTGACAACAATGCCGTGCTGGCAATGAAAAGATGCCAATGGTAACATAACGGTGCCATTACAATGGCAGTGCGAGCAAGACTACGCTGGAGCGGAAATTCTGACAACAGAAACGTGATGCTGAAGTTATTGCAATGTTACAAGTGGATGATAGCAGTGGTGTTACGAAGGTGGAATAACTGCTACGATACGGTTACGATGGCATGACATCTAAAGATGTGGTATTGCAGTAGTGCACTATCATGAATTGACAGCATCGAGAAAACAGCGTTTTGTTTTCAGATGTGGTGCACGCCTCGCTGCACCATGTCATCACAAACTGCCACCTTCCACGGTACATATAGTGTTTACACTACATATGATGCACACGAATCTTGAACTTCTCTTTTCCTGACCCTGCACACAAGGGTGTGGCGTTAGTGGTGCGATGGCACATCATCATCCATGACAGCAAGGCTGCAATGCTGTGAGAATGGCGAAATTGCATGATGCAAGCGGATTCACACGTAGGATGGCGTGCTGGTTGTCGAGATGACGTGTAATCACATTCACATCACCTGCCTCACTGATCTGCTCCCATTCCCACTGAATGCAGCGTTTCCTGGCCCTGCGCCTGGCGCTGCCACAATGACGCAGCCAGGAAGTAGCGGGGATACCAGTGGCACGGCAGCCAGAACACATTAATGTAGCTTCAACCCTTGCATTCCACAAGACCTGTTGAACAAGGCAGCAGCTAGCATAAGGCAAGGCTGAGCAGTGCAAGCCGTTGCCTAGACACTGCACAAGACGCTCCCCCTTAAAAGAAAGCCGAGAAACATCACCACAAACACAAACACCTCTATCACAATAAGGAATGTTGGCACGTGTAGGTCAGGTGGGGCAACCAACTGCCACAAAACCACACACACTTCTAATGCCCCAGCAGATGGTGGCAGGTGTCGGCACACTGGAGCAGCAAGGAGGCACCACTTCACAGAAAACCATACACACTACGAGCTCACAAACACGCCTGTCAGCACAAGGGAGCAGGAAAGGGGAGGCACTTTCAGCCGAAATGCGGCGAACACTTGTAATGCAGAAAGGGGGCGGCGACAGGTGCCGGCACATGGGAGCGGCAAGGGGAGGCAGCAACGAAACCACAAGCACAGCCAGCACAGGAGGAGCAAGTGCCAGCACGTGAGAGCGTCTGGCACAAATCGACGCACACTACTCGGGCAGAAGGGGAGGCAGCAACGAAACCACAAGCACAGCCAGCACAGGAGGAGCAAGTGTCAGCACGTGAGAGCGTCTGGTACAAATCGACGCACACTACTCGGGCAGAAGGGGAGGCAGCAACGAAACCACAAGCACAGCCAGCACAGGAGGAGCAAGTGTCAGCACGTGAGAGCGTCTGGCACAAAGCCACGCACACTACTCGGGCAGAAGGGGAGGCAGCAACGAAACCACAAGCACAGCCAGCACAGGAGGAGCAAGTGTCAGCACGTGAGAGCGTCTGGCACAAATCGACGCACACTACTCGGGCAGAAGGGGGCGGCGACAGGTGCCTGCACATGGGAGCGGCCAGGGGAGGCAGCAACGGGCAAACTGCTACAACTGGGCAAACTGCTACGGCCTAGCGTTGCAGGCGACGTGCGTGGCAAACCGCATTCTGTACATGCTGCAAGTGGCGATTACGAGCAATCGAGAGTATTGCAATCTGCCTTGCACGTGCCGCCCTCCCGCGCAAATACAGTGCTCGCCTGGCCCGAGGTGCTTCACCCTGCGTTGCTGAGCTGCTTGAGGCGTGCGGACGGTCGCCGTCGTCGTCTCCGTCAGAGTACGCGCGGCCCGTATGCGGCACATTTTCGTCAATGCACAGATTGTGCAGCGCCGCACAGGCTGCCACAATCGTAGCTGCCTTTTTGGGGCCGTAATGCAAGGCGCGGTGCCGCTGCAGACATCGGAATCGGCTCTTCATGACGCCGATGCAGCGCTCCACCGCTGACCTTGCGGAAGTGTGCGCGGCGTTGTAGCGCCCTTCCGGTGTGTGCGGGGCAGGGTGGCCAGGCGCAGGTGTCAGGAGCCACGGCTCCAGGGGGTACGCACTGTCGCCTGCACATAGAAAGATAGAAGCCAGTATTTCCGGCATTTTACGCAACATAGGACATCACACACACGCATCGAGTAGAGTTTTCCTTTTGAGAGCAACTTCGTTAATACTCACCGAGAAGGTACTCGCCGTCTTGTACGGCAATGCGGCCGCTGGCAATGCGCCGACGAAGCGACGCGTACCGCCACACGTGCGCGTCGTGGCACGACCCAGCGAATCGCGGGTCAACATGAAGGACCCTCAAGTCCGAGTCACACACCTGAAACACATTGCAGACAATTGTGTTACGGTGATGCCAATGGCTGTCCATTAATTGTTGTTCCATTACATGCAATTTCGTTTACAACTTACCACCATTGCATTCAGGGCGTAATAGCCCTTCCGGCACCAATACGTTGCCTTCTGCGCAGGAGGCAGGTTCGGGGCGACGATGGCGATGAACGTGCCATCCACGCACCCAATCACGCCGCCGAGCCTGCCGCGCTGCAAGAACCCTTGCTTAATTGCAGCTCGCTCGCTGGCGGTGCGTGGGAAGGCCACCCATCCTTGCTCCTTCCCAACCTGAACAATGGCCCGCGCGACTTTTGCAATGCAGCGGCTTACAGACGGCTGGGACATGTCGATGGCCGCCTCACTGACGACTGACGACTGGAAGCTGCCATTGCAAAGAACCTGAGGGTACAGAGGACTTGGTACTCAACGCTCAGGCCCCCCGCGGTCGGCGGCTCCAGCAAGTGGGCAAGCTCGCTGCAAAGCAGCCGGACGGCGCTCTTCGTCATCCGGAAATGGCGCCGAAACGCTTCTCCCCTCATGGCGAAGGCGTCACGGCTGGAGCGGGTATGTTGGTCCCGCCGTCGCGCGAGGAACCACGCGAGCAGTGCGTTGTTCATGGCGCTGCTCAAAAGCACTGCCACCCACACGTGTCACTTGCGCAAGGGAACACAGCCTGGAAACAACAAACAACATCAATCGCCTGGAAACAACACGTGCACCACGCCATCAAAAACTCTGCTATAAACTACCACCTAACTACCCCGCTAGACTCCACCAGCAACCGAACAACAAAAGACGTGTTCGCTTATTCAATAAATGTCCGGAGCACCCAATGACACCGTGACGTTAAAATGACGTAGACAGGAAGTACCAGGTGGCGCAAGTGAATTTCCAGTTTTGTCAAATCAGCCATTCAGCGCGCGCCGCAACGGCGGAGGCGTGGCCAGGGCGAAACTTACACCGCGGCGAACGTTTCAGAATACGTCTCCAGAACAGCGTGCTACGCTCTCAAACGGCGGCGCCGACCGGAGACTGCCGCGAAAGACGTCACAGCGGCGCCGACCAATCACGGGCAACAGCGGCGTTCGCGCGATGCCCTGAGGCGCTGGTGCGCGTTTTCTTTGAACAACAGCCGCTTGCGTTTCTTTCCGCCCTTTTGGTGCTATCGCGCAAACAGCTCGCTTTTCCGTTCGTTCGGTCTGGCTGCGACGTCACAAAGTAGGCCGTCCGCAAGATTTGTGAGAAAGGGAGGGAGAGCACAGCCAATAAACGAGCGAGCCCAGCCCCGGAAGTTTGCGTCACCAGTTTGGGCTTCGATCGGGGACGATACATTAAGTGCAGAATGCTTGTGATGCCTTAATAATTAAACACGTAATATAAGAAAAAAATTCTTACTGTTGCAACACATAATCTGCCTCGGAAATGTCATGCGAGAGAAGAAAACTAATTTAAGCGGCATATATTTTGGTTTAGTCCGCTAGGTGGTATCGCACACACCAAAACAAATTGGCGGGAGCGCGCAGTTCAATTGCAAAATCTCTGTTTGTCGGCTGCGAAATGTCGTCCGACAAGAATGTCAGGCTTGGCCCTCACGTGTCGCCACACCAACGTGAACTGTTGGTGGCGTTCATGGAGGGCTATCCGTACCTTGTGCGGACATCGTGCGCACTCACACAGGAGTGCACGGTGTACCGTAGGCGGTAGCTTTGGAGTGAGCTCGCCGCCCTGCTGAACACAGAGGGCCTGGCCGCCAAGACAGCGGAACAGTGGCAGGTGTTTTGGCGGAAGGAGGTATTTCTCTCCCGCCGAGATGCCGCCGCAGCTTCCGCAAGTCAAAGGTGAGTGCGAGGAGTGGTTCTGTTGCTCGCGATATTTACAATGCTGTCCGTAATTGCAGCGGCACGGGTGGAGGCCGGCTGCCCGGCCTTCGTGGCCGTGTCCTGGCCTTGGTGGGCACCTCCACGGTGACGGGAGTGTGCGAGCCCTTCTTCCAACCTCTCGACGAGGTAAGCCATTGACAAACGCACCAAAAAATGGGAGGACGCGGCAGCAATTTACAGTAGTTGCGCCGTGTATACTGCATCGCGTAAGCAGTGTTATACCCCAGTCACGCAGGCCGCTTCATTCGCGATCGCGCCCAGTTTGGATAGAATTTCTCGACAGCCATTGGCTCCTTTCTTCATTCCGCGGAAGGGAGGCAATAGAAATAGAGAAATTTTGCCCCGATCGGGATCGATTCAGATCAAAAGTGCCTGCGTGACACTGGTATAACAGATATAGTTTTTCTGCCTTTATGTGCATGTGTTTGCTGCTGGCATGCACAAGACGGTTTACTACTGGGATTTCAAGAGATTTTTTTTTTCTGCTGTCATAACTCTACGTTAGTTGCACATTGTGAGGAGCAGATTACGCAAACTTGACAAAACTGCTTCTTCGCATCTTATACATAAAGCAGCCCGCCATGGAGGTGACCGTGCGAACACAATCTGTGGGCACCACCGCTGGCACAAGCGGCCTTTCACGTGAAGGTAAGCTTTTGCTCTTCCCTGTTGCCTTCCTGTTTGTGGAATCTGTTTCGTATATGAGGAACGCAAACTATTTCCACTCTAACCGTTGAGTGAATGTACCCTTTATAACCAATATAGGAGCACTGCAGCAGCCAGAAGTGGTGGTCCCTGCCGAGCCACTGCCCCGAAGCCCTCCAGCCACTGCACAGCCTGCAGCTGGCCCTAGCGGAGTAGGAACCAGTAAGTGAAAAGGAAATATCCTGCAGTGTCACAGCTTGAATGCACTGGACGTAACGTAGTTGTGTGTTTAGTTCATTATAAAGTGGTACTTTTTCCAGGCCACCAACCCCGCGTGCAGCGCCGGTCTCGAGGCCCTCGTCGGGTATCCCACCGGGAGGCCTTGGTTGAACGGCTCGCCGACGACTACGCCAGAAGCGTCGTACAGAACGACGAGACAAACGAAGTGCGTGTGCCCTTGCCTGATTTATATGGTGGAGCGTAATGGAATGACAGTAGACAGGTGTAACATTTTTTTTTTAGGAATTTGATGAGCTGCACAGGACACTAATTCACATACATGGCTAACACGTGTTTCAATAGCTGAACTGAAAAAAAAAAAGACTAAGGGAGACGGACGAGAACATCATCATACATTATGTACATGGTCATAAACACGGTCACTTGCAATCATTAACACAATGTAACAGCTTCAAACACAGTAATCACTGCCATTAGCATTTCTGCAACAGGCAATAACGGTGTACTAGACAACAGGGACACTTGCAATCAATCACACAATAACAGCTTCATACAGTCCTATTTCCACTAAAGCTCTTTCTTTTGAGCAGTTTCACAAACATGGCAAGTTGCCTGTAATTAAATCACTCGTTTTAAAACACTGCCTCATATGACTTACTCGTTTGAAACCTTGGCCGCCCACTTTCAAGTATTAGCTAATGAATTTTTTCGCATATGCTTTAATTGCACCACACACATCGGATTGCGCATGCCGATTGTGATAGTTCTCCCCCATCACACAAAAATATTCATGTCTGAAACATTTTTCCCAAGGCAGCGGGGTAAATTGAGTGGCATATGTAAAACACACCTAAAATGCTCTGGGCCCTTCATCTTCATAATTATTTGCAAAGGCTGTAGCTAACTCACAGTTCAAATTTAGCCTGCACATCGCCGTAAAGTTTCCTTTATTTTGCCGCACTTAGAAACACTATAGCTTGCATAGTTCATTGAGGACGATGGAGAACACAAACCTCAATAAACTATTGAAACATAAAAAAGGAGAACACTGTTGATTAATGAGTTGCAATGGTTGTAATTAAGGCAGTAACAGGAAAGCTTTGCCACACAATACACTCAGGACTGCGGCTATTTCCACAAAGTTTGAAGTTGCTAACTTGTTCTGGAAGGCTGGGAAACATCACATATAATGGCAGTGCGACAGCTTGCAATGCTTGAATAACAATTTATATACAGGGTCCAATACATGCTTTTGCAACAAAATGCAACATAGGGCCTAGCATTCTTTGGTACGGTGATACATGTCATCGTCGCTTGCTCATTTGCAATCCCAAACTCATTGCTATGCCATCTGTAAACTTTCCGGCGGCTCGACAGCATAAAAGTACATATGGTATTGATATTGATTTGCACAACTACATGAAAAGCAACAACAAAAAACAGATACAATGGTGCAGACAGACAACAACAGAATGTCTTTTGTACGCGGACTACACCACTGTTTACGCTTCCCATCACGACATATGTACGCTAACTGAGCGTTTAAATGATGAACTAAGTAATATACTGCAGTAGTTGGTGCAAAAAATTAAATTGCTAATTAACCCTCAGAAAACAAAGTTTATGGTTTTTAGTTCACACAATAAACCTGGACCTAACCTTCCACCACTGTACATAGCTTCTCACCCAATATTTCCATCTAATGAGTGCTCATTTTTAGGTGTTCAATTAGACTACTTTCTAGAGTTTAATTTGAATCTGAGCTTCATAAAAAAGAAAGCCGCTTATGGTATCAGGGTGCTTTTAAAGGCCAGACACTACTTTCAAAAGCACACTCTCCTGAAATAATATTATGCCTTTATTTATTGCCATTTAAGTTACTGTATAAGTTCTTGGGGTCTTACAGATCGCTGTCATATAGCTCCCTTGCATCACATCCAAAATAACGCTGTCCGTATCATCGCTTCGGCTCCTTATAACGCTAATGTTACCCCCATCTTCACTGAGTTAAGTATCCTCACAATAAATAAAATTATCTGGTACAACCACTGCATGGTTATTTACCGCCTTGTTAAAAACCGACAATTACATCATATCACTGGCAGGAATAGTCTTGCTAATCTTAACACTACCAGGTTCTCTTGACAAAATAACGTTTTACTTCGAAAATCACGCAGCAACTTTGGCAAACTGTTGGTTTTGCTGGTGGGCAAATGTGGAATAATTTACCTGCTCACGTGAAATCCTCACCTACATTATCGTCATACCAGCGTTCACTGAGAGCTTACATTAATACCTTGTAAACTGCATCTCTTCTTTGAAGTATTTTAGACGTTGCTTATCGTGTACATTTTTTACATTTTTTATGTTGTAATGTGTTACCATAGGTTTTATTGCTTTAACATTGTATAAAATGTGTAATCCGTTCTTTGCTCATAACCGCAATTGACGCTTTTTTATTTATACATTATTATGTGACTAAGAACAAGAGGTCCCGATGCAGTTTCTAACTGTGGGACCTCTTTCTGTATAACTTCTACTGCATATATGTACCACTAATGAATGAAGCAATAAGCTTGAACGACTTGAAAAAAAAAGCGCATGCAAGAGTTTTGACAGAGGGCCATACAAAAGCATTAGTCTAGGATAGTGGTGCGTTTGGCAGGCATTCTCAGATCATGAACAGAAGGTTTCCATTATCCCTCAAGAGAAAAGTGTATAACAGCTGTGTCTTACCAGTACTCACGTACGGGGCAGAAACCTGGAGGCTCAAGGAAAGGGTTCTACTTAAATTGAGGACGACGCAACGAGCTATGGAAAGAAAAATGATAGGTGTAACGTTAAGGGATAAGAAAAGAGCAGATTGGGTGAGGGAACAAACGCGAGTTAATGACATCTTAGTTGAAATCAAGAAAAAGAAATGGGCATAGGCAGGACATGTAATGAGGAGGGAAGATAACCGATGGTCATTGAGGGTTACGGACTGGATTACAAGGGAAGGGAGCGTAGCAGGGGGCGGTAGAAAGTTAGGTGGGCGGATGAGATTAAGAAGTTTGCAGGGACAACATGGCCGCAATTAGTACATGACCGGGGTAGTTGGGGAAGTATGGGAGAGGCCTTTGCCCTGCAGTGGGCGTAACCAGGCTGATGATGATGATGAGGGGATCAAGTAGTGCATCTTTGGTATCATGTTCATGCTTGCAAAAGTGCCCTTAAAGCCACAGTAGAAGTCCTCAACGAGCACTTTCAGAAGTGCAGCTGCACCATGGCACACTTGAGGAGCAAGAACGATGTCTACCACAGCACGCAATGCGAGGTACACTTCATATGCTGCGCGCACAAGTAAAGAAAAAAAAAACCGAAAAGAAGCAAAGCTTTTCAGCAGCTGACCCCTTGATGCTTGATGTTACAAATATTGCCTGACGTGCCAGTGGAGGCAACCTGGATTTCTTGTCTACTCCTTGGAAAGGAAATGAGGCAAGCCCCTCATTGAGCCTTTCAAGGGTCAGATCACAACTTGATATAATGTGCAGGATGACACGCTTCATCAGAAATGGCGTTCCACCTTCAAACAAGTCGTGCATATCATCGGGTGGCAATCCTCGAGTCACATCAAATGACTGCAAGGAACTCAGGAAGCTTTTACCCGTTATAACATAGACACTAGAAAGGCTTGGGTCCTGCTGCATCAGCTGGACATGACGAGCATGCATCTGCTTTGTTTTAATGGTGAAGTCTTCTTCATGCCACTTCTCACTAATTCCTGCTTTTGTTGCCATACAGTAACGGCAGATCGGCCCAGAAAAAAAAACATTCACGGAAGCCACCAATCTGATGGCTTGACAGATTATCGCCACACACAAACAAAAGTGAGCCCTTAACTACTTCACCGTTCAGCTCAATGCCATTTTCGTCTCATTTCTGGAGGCCTTCAATAAGTGGCCAGGGAATTTCGAGCAAGGAGTATTTGGATACAAGGGAACTTTTCGCCAGAAGGGCCAGGTATTTGTGGTTTGTCTTGAGGCTAAAGTATGGAGAAAAGTTTAGAATTGTTAAATACCTTGCTAGGAGTTTCTGCCTTCCACGCTTACTTTCCAGAGGGTCGCAAATTTCAAAATCATCCAAATATAGTTGAAGCATTATTAGCTTATTGCTGTTGGCATTTCGGAATATGCTGTGCTCCTGATATGTGCCATCACACACATCCAGTAGAAGAATTGAGCAGCCTTATCCAGTTTCTCCAAACAGCTTACGAGCTCTTGAAACAGCTTGAACGGTTTTCAATAATGGAATATATTCAAAGCATTCACTATTACATTGCTCAGAAAGATTTACAGTTTTAGGGGGTCCAAAACTAAACAGTCTTTTCCAATAATTCTCCCTGCCTGATTTACTCCCAAGCTTCTCAAGTTTTGTCATAGCAACCGAATTCAGAGTTGCATGAAGCATTGCAGCAAAATTGATTACATCATTAGCAATTTCATTTACTGTGCTTTCGGGCAGTTGCCTTGCCCACCTGCCATTTCAAGAGAAGGGAGGACAAATGCATGACAGATTGATCACTTGCATTAAGAACACCATCATTACTGGGCTCCTCAGTGGGTTCATCACCAGTTTCATCACTGGGTTCTTCACTGGGTTCATCCACTGCATCATGAGTGTTGCCAGCCAGCAGCAATTCTACAAATTTATCACAGGAGCTCGAGGGAAACAGATGTTAGTGATAGCGGCTGACGGGTTTGCGGAATCAGCTGTAGAGTCAGTAGGTTCTCACACAGCCTTCAACTACAATTCCAGCCCCTCTGTGCCATGTGATGCACAAAGGTGCCGAAAAAGGGCAGCCAGACAATGTGTTCTCTGATGGCGCCGGCTGCTTCTTAGCATCCATCTGAAATGAAATGATGTTGAAAATAAATAATTTACATTAATATCAATATTAAAAACAGGCAAATGAGGATGAAACGCCAGGGGCTCCTAAGGTTTGAGCTAATGAAATGCAAACCCACGTGAAAAGCGCCGAACCAAGCGTAGAAATAAAATTTATGTGCATGGCACTTGCACTATGGATGCGGTGCATTCTTGCAGTGCTGTCCTGCACCTAGTATTTAACCCTTCCCGACGCTATCAGCACAATTGTGTACATTGCGAACTCGTGCCTTTTCCTCTAAGCAAGTCACAGATGCTGCCAATTTCGCGGTTTCAGCTGGGTTCTGCACTTTTGATCATGCAACTGTGAAGTTTCACGCGTCATATAGTGAACTTGCGTACAACTAATGAATGTTGAGCACGCCAGCGCCTGGTTTGGCCCTACCAGATGAGCTACTTTTATCATTTCTTTTTCTGCATTTTCAGCACTGTCTACTGTTTTTAAACACAATACCCACTGATGTAACACGCATGAGTGGTTTCAGACCAAATTACAACAACCACAAGCACCGGATGTCTTATCAGTTCCAGAATTTGTGTAGATTCATAAACGTGTCTAAGCGTCATGGTGGAAGTACTTGAAACACTACACAAAGCAGCATGCAACACAGATCAGGCTCTAATCGGCTACCTCGTACATCTCTGCAGAGTTGGTTGCACTGCTTTCTTCCTCGTTTTATGAGAAGAATATCAACGATGCGCAGAAGCAATGTATATATACAGAAAAGCTGCTGGAGATACAAGATCCCTAAATGTTTCGGATGTCAGGTCAAGTGAGAAGGAGGATGGCGATGTTGCCAGAGTAGATTTTGTCAGTTCTGCTCACATCAGTATGCTGGAGAGATTGTGCCAGATGTGTAATTACACAGGTAGCTTTAGTACTATGAAAAACTGTGAGTGGCACTGCTGAAACTTGCAATGAAAGCAGCTGCTGCCTCTGTTACCCATTATCTCCACCACACTCAGTAGACAGCCCAAAAGGGTGTTGAATGTGGACATCGTGCCAACACCACACACTTCTTGAGGAACATGCTTGCGTTAATCTTCAAAGTTGTTTTTGAAGCGACAAGTGCCTACAACGTTCAAACAAAACTAGCAAATGTGAGCACAATGCGTTGGCGGGCTAGTTGGTGCAAATCCATAATTACTTTGTTTAGCACAAAACAACGGGCACAAGAAAGACGACAGGACAAGGTGCTACTCTCTACTGACATCATTTTATTGTGTGACTCCTTTATAAAGAGCAGAATCCAGAAGAACATGCGCAGTGAGCGCCATGTGCAGGAACCACCACAACATCCGATCACCGGAGCGAATTCATGTGACAGAATCGAAAAAAAAACATATTCAGCGCTATACAAGGTTAAAGAAGGCACAATAATGTACTGCGAACCCGTAACTGTATGAAAAAAGCTTCCGGCAATTCTCCGGCGATGGTATCACGGCTCTTCTTCAAAATCGTAGTATCATGAAACATAGCTTTGCACTTGCATATCTTACAATGTTGAGCTAAATGGGAACCTGTGCCTATCGGTATGGATGGCTCAAGTTCTCTAAGGCGCTCGTTAACACAGCTGCTTGACTGCCCTACACACACTTTGCCACATGAAAACGGAACATTATATACCACACTGACGCTACAATCTACAAACTTCACGTGGTTTCTTTTGAAATAATCTGGCTTTTTACTTGTTTTTTAAAATATGGCTCCACAACATTAAGAGTTTCTGAGGAGCAGAAAGCACTACTGGTATTTGGTGTGAAGTGGCGACAGGACAAGGCCTGCTTGCAACTGTTTATTGAAACCAAAGGTGGCTGATTATATAGCCATGGGGAGAGGGGGACGAAAAAAAGCGCCTTGTTCTGTCTTTGTGTGCCGTCACTGTTGGCACTTCATTTTTTTGAAATTCTGTTGTAAGCCCGGTGGTTAGCGAACCTTAACTGGTGCGCGTAAAATCTAAATCTCCCTAGTAACGCGAGGAAACCAGTACGCGTCAGATGGGCAAACTTCAGCTCATTGCGTGCATTCAATTGAATTCTGTGGTTTAACATGCCAAATCCACGATTGCATTATGGGGCACGCCATAGTGGGTGACTCGGGATTAATTTTGATCAGCTGGAGATCTTTAATATGCCCCCCCCCCCCCACCCCCAAAGCACGGGACACGGTCGTTTTTGCATTTCGTCCCCATCGAAATGCAGCCGCTAATTGCGTGTTGCATTTCCGGCGAACAGCAAAGCGCGAGTCGACGGCGTTATATCATGGTGCGCGAATAGGCATTTTCGACATGTTTTAAAGCATCACCCGACGCTTTAGTGCAACACTGGACGCGAAAAACGGGCAAACATGTATTGACTCAGCTTCTGTCACACCCAATGCGGCTCCGAGTACGAAAACATTTGCAGTGAACGAAGTACAGCTACTCTTCAGTATTGTTGAAACTTCAGCACGTGTGTCTGGTAGGAACGAACAGCAGTTCAGAGTGAACCATGCAGATTGAGGGAGGGGGTCTAAGCCAGTTCAGCACGCGCTGCCCGCTGAGATTTTTTTTTTTTTGATATCAAAAAGTTGGTGGCGCCAATGCCGCGTTGACCTGAACGAGGAGCCCGGCGCGCCATTCGCAGGCTTGCGCATCGGAGGCCCTACCGCAGCTGCATGGAGCTTTGACAGGTGTTTCGCTCTGCTGCATCTAGTTTTGGTACTTCGTGGCGAAAATATTGATTTTATTCCCCACCTGCGTGTAGTCAACAAAACGCAGAAAGAGCGACGGAAACGATGCAAAGGATGCAACAAAGAGGGTGCGTCAAGCAGACGACAGCTACTAAGCCTGTGAGCTCGCCTCAGCCAATGGGCGCTGCCAGCCAGAGCTTCAGGATAAGGCGACGGCAGCGCCGCCACAATTTCAACATTTCTTGAATCATTCTTGGCGTTGCCAAGGCAACCGCAGGAGTCATAGAGTTTCATACAATAATTGTACGAAACTCCGTGGCTGGAGTCACTCCTCCACTCTAAAAGCGGTCGACAAGAAATGTCGCTGTAGCCAGCGTTTCGACAGCGTGGACATATGTCCCTGCAGTTTTTCAAAAAAATTTGGTATGAGAAATTAATGACAGCAAGTAATTTTTCATAAGTAGGTGTGAACGCGTTCTTTTAAACAATTTGAACCTTTATTGATAATACGCGGCCATATGTCCTTCCTTAGAAATTTAGAAGCGGCGCCAGGAACCGAGACAAGAAAAAATTCACGCAGAAACTTCTCTGGTATTTGTCCGAGTTTGCGTAAGAATTGTGCCACCTGGTTGTCTTCACGCAGCGCGGTGTAATCAATGTTATGGAGCTTGATCCGACCAGTATCACGCTTACCGCTTCTTTGTTATCATGTTCGATAGCGAACATCATAACACAGGTTTAAGATAGAGTTCATTACGACACTCGAACCCACGACCATTGTTGTTAACCCTTTAGTGCACAATCTTTTGTTTCCTCAAAATATTATTCATGGAGTTGTAGGAAAGCATAAGAGCAGCTGTACTCCCGTCGAAACTAACTTGAGTAAATTTCTATAGTTTGAATTTGCAGAAAAAGGGTATGTTATTGCGTATTTGCAACAACGTGCAACTAAAGAAGAAGTTGAAGGTGAAAGATCGACTTAGTGCGATTCATACTCAAATGTTTATTGGCACGTGACATCACTGGTGCACCTGTGATTTAGTGTGGAACAAAAAGAAGCAATTGTACTTCCTTATGCAGCACAGGTGGTTCCCACACTTCGTGTAGTGCGTCATGCAGATTCCTGTGCAACCAGGAAACAATGCAGTGTTTTCGCGTTATTGTCAAAATTTAGAACATAGAAGCACAGACGTAAGGCTGTGCCCGTCACGACGCGACACGGCAGCGTGCGGATGCCCCGCATTCTCTTGAAAAAAAAAAAAGGAAATTCATCCAGGAAACATCTTGCACACATACCAAATCGGAACGGACTTACACTCGGGGCTGTCGTCACTCCGAGAAAGGTCGCTGCCTTCACTATCAGGAGGAATAGCTCGGCCATAAAAGCGTTTGGAAGCCATTTCACTTTTCCGAAGAAAATAAACCATGTACACGTTGCATTTGCGCAACATAGCAACGTTCTGTCACCAGGAACAAACTATTCCGAGATAACAACCTTTTTTGAATCTACAGTGTCAGGAGGATGTTGAGCTTAGCGTAAGAATGTTTTTTTTTGCGATTTGTCTTATGGAGAAATACATCTACAATTGACAAAACTTACCTATATCACTGCTCGCGGGCGCGCGCAGCCTGCATCACG
Organism: Dermacentor andersoni; assembly: GCF_023375885.2. NCBI lineage: Eukaryota > Metazoa > Arthropoda > Arachnida > Ixodida > Ixodidae > Dermacentor > Dermacentor andersoni. Next base: position 362,328,023 of record NC_092814.1, on the reverse strand, counting down.
TTTGTTTTGGTAGAAGATGCGAAGGATGAGCGCAAATTGCAGCATAAGGCAGCGCGTTTTTTAGACGAATGTTGTAGAAATGCAACAACGTGTGCAGACAGCTCCAAACGGACTTTGCTTCTGTTTTTAACGCCGTTTATCCGAATGTTGCGTAAATGTAACAAGGTGCAGTAAAGGGTTAATTAGGGTGAAGTTAATTTGTCATAGTCAATTAAGGCACTCGAACCATCCACCTCTGGTGGGGGTCGAACGCACGAGCTTTTGTGTTAAGGTGAATTAGGGTTAATTTAGCGAAGCTGTTGCAAAACCACCACTACAATTGCTGAGTGGGGGAGGGGGCGGGGAAGGGTATGCAATGCTTTGTTGATGGTTCAGGTGCTTGTTTTCAGCTTGTTCTTTATTGAAACGCATGCTGTTCTGTGTGTTGTATGCGCGATTTCAATGAGTGTATTTGCACTGCTCGCTTCACTTTGCGCTGAGCGCTTGTATAGCCTCTGCCTAACGTGGGTATGAGCCATCGCATGTTTTGCTTGTTACGCAGGTATGAGCCACTGCTTAAAGGGTAGTGGCCACTCATTGTCTTACGTGACGGACATATTAATTTCTCGTTTGGTACTCAAAGAAATTCTTACGCATTTAAAAAGTGAGACGCAACGTCGGAGCCAAAATGACAGCCGATGCAGTGACGCTTACCCCCGTATTCTTAAACGCGCCTTCACTTGGTGCTTCACCTTAACTTCGCCAAGTCGTGGTGACGCGCCTTAATTCACTCAAGGTGCCGCTGCATTTCGTGAACGCTACTTGAGCACGACTCCGTCAAGGGTCTGCGTGAGAAAGCGGCCCTCACTTCAACGCCGCGCCATTAAACCTCAAACATCATAATCATCAACGGCGAGCGACACCGGAAAGCGCCCCTGATAACAAAAGTATATGGCCAAATATTGCAATAAGAACAGCGAAGAACACTTTAAACGCTTACGACATGTTTGTTATTGTAATTGATAAAGTTTTCTTTAATGTATATATGACACTTTCAACATAATTTCTGATCAATCAAACGCTGATGTAACCGAAACTGACTACTAGCCAAGCTTGGCCAAGTCGTGCCAGAGCACAATCCGTAAAAATCTAAAGGTTCGCTTGCACATGCTTCCGTTTGCCGGCTGCTGCTCCTGCTGCCAGCTTTGTTTTTCTGCCGTGTTCTGTGCGCGTTTCTATGTTTATTATGAGCATGAATAGCGACGACTACGGCAATCGTCGTGGCGATAAAACCGGCGTGTCGAGGTTTGTCTACACGCATGAGGAATGAGAAGTGCTCCGTAACCTACTGGTGAGGCACATAGCGGTTATAGAAAACCGAAAAACTGATAATGCATCGAAGCGTGCCAAGGACAGTGCCTGGGAGAAGCTGACCGAAGAATACAACAGCCAACCAGGCATTCGTCGCGTCACAGTGATGCAGCTACGAAAGCTGTGGGACAATGAAAAGTCGAAATGGAAGAAGATTCCGAAGAAAAGCGGGATTTGTACGCAACAGGCGAGAACTTCACCTTACGTTTGCTTGGCAAAATTAAGCAGCGCAGAGGTCTGAAGACTACGGTGCAACTAAATGTGCAAAAGAATTGTATGCAGCCTCAGCACCATTGAAGCATTCAACCCACCCAACCCCCCTTCTAGCTTACGCTGCGCATCCCCGAGCTACTCCATAATTTTATTAATAATGCTAATGCAAAGTGCAAGAAAATGCTTTTGCTGGTGTCAGGTTAATGAGAAATATTCTGCGCACGCGAATAATTATCGGCATATTCAGAAAGCGTAGCTAGTATCTGTATGTATTATCGAATATGTTCACATTACAGTTCGATAAGCTGCTCGTAGCGTTTATGCCTGTGCGTTGTTTTGTAACCTGTAATTTTGAATGTGCACACCCATTTACACTTTTTTACGTCAAGGGGTGGACCATCTACCTGCCGGCCAATGAGCCCATCATTGGCGCTTGTCGGGGCGGCTGCCTCGCACATTGCAACACGGCTCCCAAACCCGTATGACAGCGATGGAGCCCATATCAACCAGCCAGTGCTGTCTCTACCACCTGCGCGCATCTTTGAGGCTATCGTATCTGGAAATCAAGACAGCATGGACGAGTGGCTTGGTGAAGCCAAAAACTGTTAATTGGCATGTTGCTGCTGTTGTGTTGTGATATGGCTGCATGCATGTATACTGTTTGTGAGATGTCCTGTTTCTGTGTCTTTTATTTTTGTGAGTAACGCAGCTGGCGCAGCTGTTCACATGGTTTGTGTGTCTGTTTCACTAAAATTTACGTGTCTGTCATTACTATCTATCAGCAATACGCCATGTTGTGCCAGCATCTTGCTGTTACCTCACCAAATTATTGTCATAGGCAAGTATTTTTATTAAGCTTAAGGTGTCTTTGTGTGTCATAAATAAATATGAAGATCAGGGCTAGTTTGCTAGGCTTTCACCCCTTTAGAGCTGTAATTGAACCTGGTTGTTTTCTGTGTGCAGATCCTCTCTTCCATAGCACTACTTCCAGCACAGGAAATAGCTGGCCTGTCAATAAACCAGTAATTTTCACCTGCCATGGCTGAAATGCTTCACTCCGCCAGTCAACTCAACATTTGGCTGCAGTTGAAGCACCGGTTCGTGAAGGACAGCCTGTTTTTTCTCATTTGTTTGTGTCTTGCAAAATTAGCATGCACTTGACCGAGCTGTTTCCATCTCGCATTCTTTTTGAGGTGCCTCTGTGTTTGCATAGTGCCAGAAATGCACCCCCTACCACCTGTTATCCAATTTTAATGCTGATAACATTAAAACATTCATTGTGGTTCCTGTTGTACATGTGCAAAAATAAGTGTGCAAGCAGGCAAACAAAAGTGCCTCTACAGTAAAGTTGAATGAATGTTTGATGTTTAATGGCGCAAGCGCCAAGTATGGCCAAAGAGCGCCATGTCCGTGGTAATGAATTCGCAGTGTAATTATGAGTTCTATGAAGTTGGTGTGTCGTGGCTGTAAAGGGGCCTTAAATATCCTCGCTCTAAAATGCGTAAAATCTGTGAAAGATTATGGCGATAACGTATGTCTTGTACTATGAACATTGAGATGCATTTCAAAAGAATGATACAATATGTAAAATATATCAGGCTATAAGAAATGCTAGAGCACTACTGCCTCCTTAGAGCCCTTGAACCACAAGGGCCTGGAGGCACGTGCTATGCAAAACAATTATCGCAGCGGTATCCTATGGAGCGACGACGCTCTACGAATTTAATGGGCTTATCACATGTAGAACGACATCACTTAAGAAGTTGAGGACTGCCTTGGTGTTAACATAGCCGGGTGTAGAGAGATCTAATAACGGTATGCAAGCGGAAAATGTTCCTTTCTCTCCGTTTCGGCTTCCCGAGAGTCCAGGAGCACGTGGTGGGCGGTCATCCTCTCACCACATCTGCCACAGGTTGGAGGTTCACTTCCAGTAAGTAGAAAATGATGGGTCCCAAATGTGTGTCCTATCCTGAGACGACAGAATAGGACATCTGCTCGGCGTGATTTTGTTGCAGAGGGCCAGAATCCTAACTGTGGCTTTATCACGCGGAGCTTATTATTTGTTTGCGCGTTCCACGTGCACTGCCAGTGGTTTATCAGTTTCTTTCGTAAGAAAGGCCTCAGATCTGTGACAGGCACATAAGCGGTAGGGTTAACAGCTTGCGATGTGATTGACGTGGCCATCTCGTCTGCCAGAACGTTACCTTCGATTCGCCTATGGCCAGGTACCCAGCATATTATGATATGCTGGTTAGATGAGTACGCTTTACACAGGACCGCATAGAGTTCATTAAATACGGGATTATGTTTGCTGAGTGACATTAAGGCCTTCGCGACGCTTAGAGAGTCTGTATAGGTCGCTGCTTTTGGAAGTTCTGATTTTCTTATATGCTTCACAGCAGAGAGTAATGCGTAGGCCTCGGCCGTACAGATACTTTTTTCCGAATGCCGTACATCGGATTCCGAGAAGGATGGGCTGACGGCTGCATAGGACACCCCGGCATTTGACTTCGAAGCGTCTGTGTAGAACACTGCGCAGGAGTGATTGTATTGAAGTTCTAGGAAATGCATTCGGATTTCAGCCTCTGGAGCGTGCTTTGTGACTTTTATAAAGGATACGTCACATTCTATCACCTGCCACTCCCAAGGAGGTAAAAGCTTGGTTAGGTGCATTAAGCGATGCTCGAGGAGTGGGACATGCATTTCATCGCTAAGCTCTTTCGCACGCAGCGAGAAAGGTTGTCTTATAGAGAGGGGCGATTGCGGAAAAGTGTAGCACACGTCATATCGGTAACGGTATTAAAACATGGATGTTCAACATTAGAGCGCACTTTAAGGAAATATGTAAAGCTGATGTATGATCTCTGCAGGTGGAGTGACCACTCATTCGATTCGGCATATAAGCTTTCAATCGGGCTTGTTATGAAAGCGCCAGTGGCTAAGCGGATACCTAGATGGTGAACAGGGTCTAGCATCTTTGGCGCGCTCGGGGCGGCAGAGTTATATACCACGGCACCATAATCCAATCGTGACCGAATCAGGCTTTTGTACAGATTCATTAAACACTTCCTGTCACTACCCCATGTAGTCTGGGATAGAAGATTCTTAGGTTCATTGTTTTTAGACATTTTTCTTGAAGATGTTTAATGTGTGGGACGAAAGTGAGTCTATAGTCAAGTATAACACCTAGAAATTTGTGCTCTTTCTCAATAGGTATTTGTTGTCCACACACCTCTATGCAAGGATCCGGCACCAGGCCTCTCTTTGTTGTAAAAAGAACACAAGGACTTTTGTTAGCATTGATTTCAAATCCATTTTTATCTGCCCATTTTCATACTTTGTTCAAGCCATGCTGTACCTGTCTCTCGCACACTGCCAGGTTACAGGATTTTAAAGCTATTTGAATGTCGTCCACATAGACAGAATAAAAAATGGCCGGTGGTAATGAAGCACGAAGCGTGTTCATCTTCACGATAAAGAGCGTGCAGCTGAGCACGCCTCCCTGGGGTACACCAGTTTCTTTTGTAAAAGGACGTGACAGTACTTTGCCGACTTTTACACGGAAGGTACGATTGGTAAATAGCTTTCTATTAGGTTTAGCATATTACCGTGAATGCCCATTTGTGACAAGTCTCTCAAGATTCCGTAGCGCCACGTTGTGTCGTACGCCTTCTCCATATCGAAGAATATGGATAGGAAAAACTGTGTACAAATGCGTCACGGATATTTGCTTCAATATGTACAAGATGATCAGTTGTGGAACGCCCTTCCCTGAAGCCACACTGATAGGGATCAAACATTTTGCTCAGTTCAAGGAAATAAATGAGCTATCGGGCTGTAACTTGCCACTGAGAAAGGGTCTTTGCCTTGTTTCAAAATAGGGACCAGGATGGCTTCTTTCCATGCGGTTGGAAGGTATCCTACAACCCAAATGGTGTTGAAAAGTGCGAGTAGTGTAACTTGGGCGTGATTGTGTAAGTTTTTGTTCATTTCATACATGATTCTGTCAGATCCCGGTGCAGAGCTCTTGCATGCAGTCAAGGCAGCCTTCAACTCGGCAATATTAAAAGAACGGTTGTATGGTTCATTCTGTCGACATTTTCTGATGAATGGCTTACATTCTTCTATTTGTATTTGTGAAAGGATTGTGAATGTTTTGTTGAACTTGACACGCTCTCAAAATGCTCCCCAAGTGAGTCTGCCTCGTCTTGCAGGGTATCGCCTCGTGTGTTTACCAAAGGGAGTGAATATGTTTCTTTCCCTCTTATCCTATTAACCCTGTTCCAGACTTTGGCCTCATCTGTATACGAGTTGATATTCGATAAAAACTTCTGCCAACTCTCTCTTCTGGCCTGTCGGCGGGTTCTCCTCCCTTGGGACTTTACTTTCTTAAAGTTGATAAGGTTCTCTGCAGTGGGAGACGCGTGCAGCAACCCCCACGCCTTGTTCTGTTTGGTACGAGCGATTCTACATTCATCGTTCCACCACGGGACACGCCGTTTGCATGCCAAGCATTTACTTCTGATATGCATTTAGATGCGGCATCTATAATGAAGGCTGTAAAATACTGCACAGCAGCATCAATTCCTAATGACATGTCATTCCATGAGATACTAGTGAGAGTTCGGAATTTCTGCCAGTCGGATGTATTAATCTTCCACTTCGGAACCTGTGGTGGATATTCGTTTTCTTTATTTATTTATATTATTATGTTCTCCGCGTTTTCTTTACGCGGAGAACATAATCGACAAACGAAGCGTAGTCCGCCATAAGACTCGAGTGAAGGAGCTGCCCAAGGTAGCCTCGATGCTACCCTGATATTCGCTCCCGTAAGCATTGCTGGTAACTTCCCATTCAAGTTCAGGCAGTATAGACGGAGAAACTATGCTGAGTTCAATTGAAGAAAATGTTCTGTTTGCAATACAGTAATATGTGGGTTCCTTCTTATTCAGAAGGCACGCACCACAAGAAAAAAAGAACTGTCCAACAAGACGAGCTCGCGCATCTATACGAGAGTCGCCCCACTGGCAGCTGTGCGCATTGAAATCGCCAAGAACAACATAAGGTTCTGGCAATTCATCTATAAATGACTGAAATTCATGTTTATTTAATTTGTAATGGTGGGTATGTAAAGCAAGCAAACATTGATAAGTTTGTTTGGGAGAACAGCTGGAACCGCCACTGCTTTAAGGGCCGTTCGTAGCTGTAAACGTTGACACTCTATGCTTTTTTGAATTACAATGGCAACACCGCCCGATGATGCGATAGCATCATCGCCATCTTTGCGAACAGTAACATCCTGTCGAAGAAAGTTTGTGTTTTGATTTTAAGTGTGTTTCCTGTCAACACAGTACTTTTGGATTGTGTTTGTGGTTAAGTTCTTGCACATCATGAAGGTTTGCAAGAAGACCTCTGACATTCCATTGAATGATTTGTGTATCCATATTCAAAGTAAATTGGTGCTGTGTGTACGGAAACGGAAGTGATGCCTTAGATTACAGAGCTCTTTCCAGGCCCTGTAACGGGGACTTTGCCCTTTTTGGAGCGTTCGATGGAGCCTCGCCGCCCCTTAGGGGCTTGGTGCGCCGTGAGGATAGGTGTCAGAGATTTGTTTGAATGTTTGTTTTGTATTGCTTTAACATTATTAGAGACTTGTTCTTTCATCTTCACCTGCTACCATTTGTATAATTTCTTGGTACTCCTTTTTTGTTACTTCACACAGTCGTTTTATTTCATTTATCGCGTTATTTATATTGTTAGATATTTATTCTTTCATGTTTACTCGCTAACAATGTATAATTTCTTTTTACTGTTTTCTTTTTAGCTAATTCCCTGTATCCTCCCCTCATGCAATACTTCTTCGGGAGCCTGTGAGGTAAATGAATAAATAAATAAATAAATAAATAGTGTTGCCTCTTGTGAGGCGCCGGACACGCGCGCTCTTGCGAGCGAGAAGTTTGCCGAGAGAGTCTCACCTCGGAAGGCAAGACCCCTGCGCCCACCAGCCCGGAGGTCGATGGGGCTCCCTGACGGATTTGGCTACGCCGGCTGTTTCCAGCGCTGGAAGGGGCCGGGGAGGTTGGGGCAGCCTTGGCTGCGCCCGCCTTCGGGATCGATGGTTCCTTCTGCTGGGTTGGCGGAGCAGCGCTAGCTGCAACCGCCTGGGGGGCAGATGGCGTAACTGCCGACTCAGTGCTTGTGGGTCGGACAGCAGCCGGAAGCCTTTGTGTCGCTGCCCCCTAACGCGTCACATCGGCAAAAGAGTTCTTGGGCAGGTGGGATACCCGCCTGCGTGCCTCCTTGAAACTTATATTTTCCTTTACTTTAATTGTTACAATTTTCTTTTCTTTTTTCCACGATGGGAAGGACCGCGAGTACGCAGCGTGCTCCCCATCACAATTCACACAGTGGAGAGAGGTTTGACATGATTCAGATAGGTGTTCGTAGGCATTGCATTTCGCACAGGTCTGGCGGCCTCGGCAGTTCTGTGAACTGTGGCCGAATCACTGGAACTTGAAGCTTCGTAGGGGATTTGGGATGTACGGTATCACTCGGATTTTCACATACCCTGTCTCGATAATATCGAGTAGGTTGCCTGAGCCAAATGTAAGTATTAGGTGCATGGTATTAATTTCTTTTCCGTCACGTCTTATTTTAATTCTTTTAACATTGATCACGTTCTGATCATTCCAACCCTCTCGAAGTTCAGCTTCAGACAATTCTAGCAGATCAGAATACGATACAACGCCACGGGTAGTATTCATCGTGCGGTGGGGGTCACTGTGACTGGAACACCCCCAAAAGATAAAAGTTTGGACAGTTTTTCATATTGTTTCTAATCGCGGAGCTCTAGGAGAAGATCACCGCTAGCCATTTTCGATGCTTTGTATGCGGGACCGAAAATTTCCGTCAGAGATTTCGAGACTACGAAGGGTGAGATCATCCTCACCGTCTTCTCAGGCTTATCAGAGTGAATGACATGAAAGCGGGGAAAGTTCTGCGTACGATTGCCAAAAAACTTAGACATGTTCGGTGCGCCCTCGTTTCTGAGGGCGATCAGGAAGTGGGGGGAAGGAAGTTTCCATGTAAATACATAAAAATTCGGGAACAGCGCCGACCGCCCACCACGGAGCCCAACGAGGGGACGCGGCAGACCTTGTGTACAAGCCTGCACGACGCCAGCCGTACGCCGTCGCTATAACCAAATATGGTGTACCCAAGGTAGGATAGCCACACAAGGTTAACCTTTGCCTCCGTGGAGAAAGGAAGTAAATGGAAGAGAGAACAAGACAGGAGAGGTCAAAAAGTGACAGATAAAGACGAAGATTTGAGAAGAGAGAGACAGGAAAGGGCGGCGGCCAATTTCCCCCAGGTGGGTCATTCTGGAGGTGCCGTCTACGTGAAGCCGAGGCCAAAGGGGTGTGTTGCCGCCGCGTGTGTGAAGTGATTTTAGAAAAGGAAACGAAAGAGATGAGTGCAGCGCCGTAACTGTCTCTCACAGGAGGACACCTCAACAGCACTGCACGGGGAAGGGGGGAACGGGAAGAAAAAGTTGAAGGAGAGAAACACAGGACGAACGTGGCAAGGGGAAAAAAAGTGACTGCGGGGCTCAGAGCCGCGCTCTCAAGTGCGTCGCATTGCAGTAGTCTAGCAGTGCCGAAAGCGCGTGCTTCACGATGGATGAGTGGGCTGCAGGAAATAGCAGCGCGGTCGCCGTATCGCAAGTCAGTCCCAGTCGCCGATAGACTGTACACAAGTCCGTGCGTTCCACATCGAAGGCAGGGCAGTGAAGTAGCAAGTGGTCGAGCGTCTCCAAATCGGCGCAGTTGCTACACGTGGGGTCGCCAATTCCCTGCAGCCTGTGTGTTCTAGCAGCCGTCTTCTAGCATAGCAGCCGACACGCAGGCGAAGCAGGAAAGAGCGGTCCGCCCGGGAGAAGCCCACGCGGGGGAGGAGTCGAAGGGACGTACCTGCGGCGACGCGCTGGTCCGGGTGCTGCGCACGGAGCGTTCGCAGAATGGTTGTTTTGGCCACGTCGAAACCGCTGACCGAGGTGGCGAGGGGGAAGCGCAGGGAGTGAGCCTGCTGAGACCCTCGGCGGCGGCAACAGAGCCTGCTTTGTTGCCGCCGCCGAGGGGTTGTAAAGGTCCAAACACCCGGCATTGGCTCAGCCACCAGGATCCCGTTTTCCCCGGACACGGCTAAGCCGCGCACGGCTACACGCGGGAGGGTCGAACGCTCATGTGCTCGGGTAAGTGGTGTCGCAACACACCAAACGCCTGCTGACGCAGACGCCCCTGCAGGGCTACAGTAAAGTTGCAATGTATGAATGCTCTTTTGAGTGCACCACCTGCCTGTGGGGCACTAGTTCTCCTTCCTTTGTATTTTCAGGCACTACCCCTGTGTACCACAGCCGGCTTCGGATGTCTGCGCTCTATCAGAAGCAACGGGCATTTCACCATCTACAGGTCGCGCGCCTTCGGTTATAACGCTCATGCGCATGCTCCTCCAGCAGCACTGGCTCCTGGCGACATGTCTGCTTTGCAGCTGATTTCTGTGACTAACATGTAGCCGGCATCATCAGATAAGTTGTTTCTCCTGTTATTTGAAATTTCATGCTACAGCTGAGACGCCTCCAGCCAGCAGCAAAACTCAATAGCTTGCTTATCCAGCAGCACTGGAATCTGTGTGGAATTGAGCCTCCTTTGATAGCATATTTGTGTAACGAACATCTGTCACAAACATCACAGAGAGAAGTTGTATCTACTGTTATTTCAAATTACGTGCTACTCAGGTGCCAATATCCAGTAGTGAAACTTTATAGTCTGTTGCTACGGCAGCACTGAGTCTAGACTGGAACACACTTTTCCTATTTGTTTCTGTGACTAACACACTTGGAGGGCATCATACGGATAAGCTGCTTACTTTTTGTTTACACTTGCAGGCCTAGGTTACAGTTTAAAGCCACTAGCGCTTTTCATTTCCGTGTGTGACTGATCAGTTGTGGCTGTCTGAATAGTGTGCCTGCATGTATGTGTATTTGTATTCATAAGATGATCAAACTGTGAATCGACACTGCTTACAAATGAGTTTTCAACTGTAGTGCCTCCTAGGCTCTAATGTTATGTTTGTTTTATGCCTGCAGATAACCCAATTCAGGCAACACTACCGGCTCAGGAAGGTGCTGTCTTGGCAGGTCCCAGTACCGTGCCACTATCAACGACTGAGACCACGCCACATGCAGTGCCAACACCTGCTCGAGTGGAAGCTTCAGACACTGCAGCTGCCATTGACACACCTCAGCAACTGAGACCAGCAAGAGGCCGCACAGCAGCGATAGAGCGGGTGCTCTCACCTGAAGGAGCTGCCCGATTGAAGGCGCTTCAGAAAGATGAAGAGCGCAAAGCAGAACTGCACTGCAGGAGATCCCCTTACAGCCTTGAGCTTTGGGACCTCCTTCTGTATATCTTGTTGCTGTGCTTTTACTTTCGCGAATGAATAAATAAAATTCTTCTTCTTCTTCTCAAAAAAGAAAGATGTGCTTGCGTCGGCAGCAGCTCCTCCAGCAACGACAACGTCACAGGATGGACGAGCTACAGAAGCAGGAACTACACCAAATTGAAGTCCATTTGCGGCAACAGCAGCTGGAACAGCAAATGTGGCACGATGACGTGGAGCGCCAGATGCTCTTTCTTGAATTAGAGGCCAAGAAGCAGCAACTTGCATAACGCAAGCAGGCATAAACATAAATGTTTCATTATATTTTCACACACGTCTGTGCTTTAATATGCAAGAAGTATGATACAGCTGCAGCTGCTGTTAATGAGTGAGACTACTGGTGCGAATAAGCAATAATATACACAACACATGAAAAAATCACCTTAATATACATATGAAGGAAGTACTAAAGGAGTGTCCTGAACAGTAAAGTGTGCTTGAACTTTGATGGCGTTCCTTGTTTTAACTTCCACATCATTGGAGTTTGATTCAAATTCACTTTTATGATGTTTTAGTTAAATGCTAGCGTAATAAGCCTCATTCGGCATTGTGGTCCATGCAGTGTGTCAGTTTGCCTCGCCACATCAGGCTGCTGCCGCCTCAAGTGTTGTGGGATCACAACAGCTGGAGGTTCCGGGTCCTGCCTCGGGACTGCCAGCTTATGTAGGGCAGCACAGGCTGTCGTAAAGACCATAGAACGCTCCGTCAAGTGCTGCAGCCCCATGTCCAAACATGGGAAGCGACACTTCCACACACCGAAAGCCCTCTCTACAGTGTTCCGGGTGCGGATGTGAGCCGCTTGACACCTGTGCCAAACAGACAATGTTAGTTTGCACTTTTGCTAACTACTTTGATATGCACTTTATACCTCGGCATCATAAGCACGTTAGTCGTCAAAGCTCTTGCAGATAATATGTTAATTGTATCGCCTTATATTCAGCGCAGCGAAAACAGATCACATAAAATATATGAAGGTAATAATACAAAGCCATATTTTGCAAAATAACGTCATTGCTACTTAAATATCTATCGCGCTTACTCTAATTAAACCTTCAAACGCAAGAAACTGTACGTAATTACATAAGTATTGTTGTGAAAGCCACAGGCTGTTTAGTTTATACCGCGGTATTCACTTGCTCTCGGAGCTGCTCGGTAGTCGGGAGCAAGCTAGTGGGGTCATGAGGAAGGGGCATGCATAGCCAGCATCGCCAAGTCGAAGTCCAGGCACTCGTTTTGTCTTTTAGAGAACACGTGCACGGATCCGGGCCAGCTAGCCACGACGTCGTAAAATTGCAGCTGCGGCCCTGCAATGACCTAATAAAAAAAAATAGAGAATCGATTGTTACGCTTTTTTTTAGCTCAAGTGAATGTAAGCAACGCAATTTATAGATACACGATAGTCTTTTTCTGAACAGAAGCATTCGCTGCTTTTTAGGATTGCAAGGCCATACTTCCCTTTTGATGATCTAAAGAAATTCAAAGATACGTTGAGCCCCAATATGTACGATGGTATTCTAAAATAAAAACGTCTAGCACTATTTAATTGGTGCGCGAATCTTCATTTATCGGCCATATCACCGCGCATTGTCACGAAATGCGCTATGTCGTTATCTGGAGTAGGAAAAGGATCGGAATGGAGTTAATTGATTTCTGCCACGACTGATCCGGTTAGCCAGTATACTTTTTATTGAAGCTCGTACACATTAACACATGACTGTGTTTTTAAGAATTAATGCTGCACTAATATAGAGAAAAGAAAAGAGGTAGCAATTTACCTGTACATTAATGTAGAAGTAACCCTTCCGATAGCGGTAAACTTCGCCATTCGGCCCACCCGGTGCCTTGATGCGGATGTGGGTGCAGTCTATGCACCCCGTCACCTCGAGAAACTTGGCAATGCGGTAGAAATCCACCATCGTCACACGGATATCGCTCTCTGTGCTAGGAAACTTGACGACGACCGGGAACAGGTGCGCAGCAATTAGTCTTGGCATACGTTCGGCGACGCGGCTCACTGTCGGTTGCGACACGTTCACTAGGTCACCTGTCACAGCTTGAAATGTGTCCGCTCCATAAAGACGTAAAGCGAGAAGAACTTGAGGCACTGGTGGCAGATGGTGGCCACGGTTGCTGGAGTTCTGTTCAAGTGGCAGGCAGTCAAGCAGCTTCTTCGTGGTACACTTCGTGAACCGATAGCGTGCGAGAAATTCGCTGTTGGTGAAATGTTCCATGGGATTCATGCGGTCCCTCAGCCTCTGTCGCGGTGCGTTTGCAATGTCGGTGTCGTCCATGACGCCGCCGAATAGCTCGTCGACGCGGATAACATAATCGACAAACGAAGCGTAGCCCGCCATAAGACTCGAGTGAAGGAGCTGCCCAAAGTAGCCTCGATGCTACCCTGATATTCTCGAGGAAAGCGATCGGGGCTTTCTTCACTTGAGGAGCGTTTCAAGTCGAGGGCGATTTGTGAAATGAAAAACCGCCCTCAAGGAGCGTTTCAAGTGGGGGGGTAGATTCGAGGAGAGTTTGTGAATACGGGGGTTACATCCTACCTTGAGAAACCGCTATTCTATTTGTGCATATCAATTTTGTTGGATAGCAGTCTGGCGATTACCCAGAAATTTAGGAAGGAAAATCGTGTCCGTAACACAACAAGGGTTGCACCTTTTCTATGGAATACATAGGCTCCATAGCAAATACTTGGCCTTAGGGCGGGCCAAGCTAAATTTTGGCGTGATATATGGCGGTGAGCCAAGCTGGCGAAATCACTTGAAAAGAACAAAATATAACACAGGAAACGCATACTGTCACCCTTCAATGAATACTTTGGTGTATGCGAATTACGGAGCCTGGACCATTGACTTTTTATGTATTGAATACTATACATAAAGATGTATTATATTGTATTGCATTATTAGGATATTGTTCATGGCCCATGTATCGAGCCTCAAAAAGTATAGGAACCCATGCTGTCGGGCATATTATTGTGGGTCATATAAATAAGCAAAATAGAGACAGACGATGGTGTGGACCACCTCGGCAGGGGTACTGAGGCGTAAAAACCCTTTCAGTAAAAGGAATCAACTACTTTAATATGATGACGAAGCAGTCAAACATTTCATTCGCAAGATGTCTCTGTCCCAAGCTTGTTCAATGGCTATTATAACTGCAGAAAATGCGCTGTTTAGTGCAGCAAGCACATGCGTGGTAGGGAGGAACTCCGTAAATGCAATAAAGGATGCGGTTTTACTACTTCTGTCAAAATACGAGTTTACTACCAAAGAACAATATATATTTACATATATGGACTAATCATAAAGCATTCATACGAAATAAAGTAGTAGCCCCCCCCCTCACCTGGAAGAAACAGAACATCAGATATGTTCCGAAATATCACTGAAAATTACTGCAAGTTTCTAAAAATTGACAGATCAGCAGTTGTATATCATGGAGGAAGGAAAAAAACCACTTGAAGTTCCATCGCGTTCTGCATCACCTCGCGACGTTTCTTTCGATTAGTATAATGATTAATCCTTACAATTATTCATGTTGTTGCCACTCTTTCAGAGAACACATAATGAACCTCTTTTCGAGTAAACTTTTTGCTGAGGCTAGACAAGTTCGTATAACTTTTTTTTTTGCGTATGAAGGATTACGATTTGTGGCGTAATTGAACGAATCAATCATATTTTCTTTTGTTTCGTCGAGATGCCCTGAAAAGAAATTACGCAAGGCTGTTAATGATGAATTATTTCTATCAACAAATTTGACATGACAATTCGAGCAGACACTAGCGCCATACCATGACACATAGTAATGCCACCGCCTCGCGCGCTTTTCAGTAGTTAATCTGAGCCGCTCTAAACAAGAGATCGACACCTGAGCTGAGTACCTAGAGCAATAAATATCCTTTCTTGAACCACCGCGAGCTACGGCAGCAAGCGTTGTTTGCCTTGCCATGCTGGAAAATGGCCAAACGAAGAATTTAATTCTGCAGACAGGGCTACAAGAAGAATTGCTCACGCAGCTGTCATCAATTACAAACATCACTGACAGCACGTTGGTAAGCACCTTAGTGTTTGCACTTTAATACCGCAGTGTCGCACAGGCACTTTCGATAGCGATCGACCCCGTTCGAGTTCGAGAAATTTGCACTCGACTCGATTGCGGTGAAAACTATCTCTTGTAACCCAACGAGGGTTACACGCTCTTTGTTAAAGTTTTAAATTGCATCGCCGAGTGAATGGTACACGGCACGATAATTCTTACAACTCATCCAGGCCTTATGAGGGCCTGCTCAAAAATATGAAGGCACTTGCCGACGACGAAATTGTTTGTCAGTGCTGTGGACCCTACGCGCTTCTGGCCCATGCCTGAAGCATGGGCGAGAAATACAGCTCGAGAAAGCGAAGCTTCTGCAAAACACAGATAAAGAACATCCAACAGATATTAAGTTTTGATTTTATGAGTGAAACATCAATGCATTCCACCATAGATTTTGAGGCTCATGTCTAGAAACTGCTGTTGTACACACAATTCTTGCTGCATGGATAAGACTTCGTCATTGCTTAGCCTGGAGTCGGTACATGCGCCCCTCATGAATAATTTCTAAGGTAATTAGTGAAACTTTGTTCATTCACTAACACCGCAGAGCGATTTCGCGTATAAATGGTATCCTTCTTACCAAGAAATCCAGCGGATGGCATAGACTTGTGCTGTCAACTATTTTTAATAAGTCTATTTCCACTAATAAAAAACAGCTTTGTATCTATACAGCGCAATTTTTTCTGCAAAATTAATATCTTTCTCGTAAGAAGTCAGAAAGATGTGTGCGCACTTCTGTGCTGCAACTTAGATGTGAAGTATTCATTAGCCACTTTTATTGCATATACATCCAATATTGCATAGTGAGGAACTGATCAAGGCCACATGCTTGTCAGCATCCCTGTACATTAGTTTTTATATGTCCGTCCTGGAGCAGCTGCCAGCCAGCTGAGGTATTCAGAGCTCAAAAAGTTTTTTTCGTTGTGTACTATCGGTAACTTATTTATTTTTCCACTTACAAATGAAATGTGTGGTTTAGCTTCAGATATATGATGACGAGCTAAAAGATTTTGTGGATCTGGAGCCTGGCATGCCTGTGCATAACAAGGTGAAAATCAAGCTGGCAAGGAAGTTGGTTCCACAAGCAGATGTGAGTGTTTTGTTTCAAACATTAGCAGTGCTTTAGACAATCACATTGCCCTTTTATTACATACAGTTGAGTGCAATAGATTAAGGACCAGAGTTGCCGCTAAATTTGTTTTTTTCTTCTGAGCCTGCGTCTAAAGACTGAAATCAAGTGTACTGCCCACATGCACCTGCTTGACCAGTTTTATGCAATTTCATGTTGCACGGCTCTGCTTAAAGAAATTATTCTTATTCTTATTATTATTTTGTATGAGCCATGGTATAAAGACTTTGGCACTCGAGTGTGCATTTGCAGAAATGAGTGCTGTGAGCATGGGAATGGTGTATGTATACATGCAGACAAACATCATATTTACTCTGTTCTATTGTACACTTTGTCTTCAGAAAGACATATCGAAGTGTGATATGTATGTTATAATTGATTACGAAGCCAAAATTGTAATAGTTCGTGTCCAAATCCCTTTGTAGAATCCCACATTTCAAAATCAAAGGGTGAGCTTTGCCACACTGCTAGTGTCGAAGGCTCCTGGGAGCAGCTGAAGCTTGTCATCATTGGACGCCACCTAGCTACAACGTCACTATTTTAAATCACTATTTCTCTCTCTTGCCATGAAAATTGAAATGCAAGTTACCAGCAAGTGTTTATGGCATATGCTTCAAAATTACAATCATTAACCCTTATTTCCCCCATTTCTTTGTGTTCATGCTTCATGTCCTCGTACCTGTAAAAACAAGCATGACTTATCCTGATAGTTCAAATCATATCTGTCATATCATAATGCTATGAGCGAAACGAGAACAACGTGAAAGCGGGAGCCAACGTTCCGACAAGTGGACTTGTCTTTTTCAAACAAGAGAAGTTCAATTGTCGAAACGTTGGCTCCCGCATTCACCTTGTTGTTTTCTCATCGTCTTGAATTTCCATCTCCCACCTACCCCACGTTTTCTCTGCATATCATAATGCTGCATTATTGCACTTGAACATTGTATGCTTTTAAAATTAACATTAATAAAGGAATAAATGACACATTCACCCACACGTAGATAAGTGCTACAACGGAAACGCGAACAAAAGCTTCGCACTTGAAGAAAAATTCATCCTGGTCTGGGACTCGAACCTGTGACCACCGCCTTTTTGGGGCAGCCGCTCTACCATCTGAGCTAATCAGGTTGCTAGTAGATGGCTGGTGAAGTCGAGTTTAACAAGTCAGAAGCAAAGGCAACAGTTTGACGTAATAGTTCTGCAAGAACCGGCAACATGGAGAGAAATAATAAAGGGAAAATAAGACAACCACCCAAACGTAGCTAAGTGCTACAAAGGAAACCCATGCGGGTTCCTCGAAAGAAAAGCTTCGCAGCTGAAGAAAAATTCGTCCTGGTATGGGGACTCGAATCTGAAACGACCATATTTCCGGGGCAGCTGCTCTACTACCTGAGCTAACCAGGCGGCTAGCAGATGGCAGGCAAAGTCGAATTTATCAGCAACTCAGAAGCAAAGGCAAGCATTTGACGTAATAGTTCTGCCGAAACCGGCAAGATGGAGAGAATTGTTAATGAAGGGCAGCACTTTGTAGCACTTAGCTACGTTTCGATGCATGTCTCAATTTCCCGTTAATTACTTCTCTCCACCTTGTGGGTTTCCGCAGAATTATAATGTCAACACTTCACTTGCCATCTGCTGGCCGCCTGGTTAGCCCAGATGGTAGACAGCCTGCCCCGGAAAGGCGGTGGTCCTGGTTTTGAGTCCTGGACCAGGACAAATTTCCCTTCAACTGCAAAGCTTTTCTTTCGAGGAACCTATATGGGTTTCCTGTGTAGCACTTAACTACGTTTGGATGGATGTCTCATTTTCCTTTTATTAATTACTTCTTTCCACCTTGCAGGTTCTCGCAGAAGTAATACGTTAAAATTAACACTGTGAAAGTTCCAGTTTACCCCCTGGTTTTCAATTGCATTAGGTAATTCTAGTATGAATGCCTGAGACATTAATTTCCATGTTGCGGCGTTGTGTAGGGTGCACTTGACGGATTTGTCAAATGATGTGAACAAATGCTGTCATTTTATTAGAAAAATAAGGGCCAGCCTTTGCTCAACATACATATGATTTGTGCGTTCTCTTCGGCATATTTTATTATCGTAAGCTTGTCTGACTAATTTAACTTTAAAACCAATTAAGAGACTGCCGAAACAGACATTGCACCTTTTGTTCGCATCTTTTAAGTGAGATATATTTGTATTCTTACATTGGCAATGCAGTTATTGTGACAACCGACGCATTAAAAAATATATTACAGGGGGAAGGGGATGTGCTGTGCCATGACATAATTTAGTGCATGCTCTAAAATTTGATGATTGCATGAGGTGTTACTTTACAAGATGTAGTCTGTAATAGACTTCATGGCTGTGAAACATGGTTGAACTAGATATATCTAAGCATTGAAAGTAACCAACTGTCAACGGATCTTGGTAATTTCAAGCTTCCACCGTTTCAGTGAATAACCAATAAGTGGAATTATGATAAAAATGTGTTGATTGTTCTCAACTACATTCCACCTCGGTCAGGGCACTAGACTTTTCTCTGGCACGCAAGCGCCACCTGTGGTCGCAAAAAGTGCTCATGGGAAGTGTGTGCACGCCACAAAGACAGGCATCCTGCTAGCGACACGCCTGAGAGTGAAAATGTTAACTTCTTTAACGTGCTTTGCGAAGTTAGTTAAGCAAACCGCTTAGCCATGAGTGACCAATGAGAAGAAAGCGGATTAACCGAGGTGCCCGATTTTTATCAGTTGTATCATAAGAAGCCAACAAGCACTGACCGGTTGCCTTCACACAAAACGATCACATTCTTGTGACGCCTTCAGCAGAAGGGATGTTCCACATCCTCTGCCAAGGTTTGTGAGTGGTGGCACTGGCTAACACTCACTCCCAGGGTTAGTTCTAGTAGTAAAACATAAATACCCCAAAAAAAGGGAATGAGGAAACGGTGCCGCAGTAGCCTAATTAGTAGAGCATCGCACACGTAATGCGAAGGTTGTGGGATCGCTCCCTACCTGCGGCAAGTTCTTTTTTCATCCACTTTCATCTACATTGAGATATCGTTTCTTTATTTCATTTATTAAGCACAATTTCGCCTATGTTGTCCTTGGTATCAGTGTTTCTTGGCTTCTCATTATATTAGCCGTCAGTGGTGATTTAGTGCATGAACCGTGCTGCTGCTTAGCATGTGCCCCAAAAGCTAAGAAAAAGGCCCTACTAACTTTCGATGTACAGCTGACTAGAGTCACTTAAAAAAATTTTCCCCGCTAAGCAGCAACAGGCCTTATTGTGAATGCGCTCAATGAAAATATATTGCGAGCTACTTCATAGTTTTGGTGGATTGCTTCACATTAATGCAATGTTGGAAGTACCAATGCCATGATGATGATGATGTGTAGTGTTTTATGGCGCAAGGGCCAGGTTTGGCCAAAGAGCGCCATGAGAAGTGGTAGTGTTAACGATGTATTACTGAAAATGTGACTTGGCTGTGAAGTGGCCTAAAAAGAGTCGCTGTAAACTGCGTAAAATCTAAGTGCTATAAAATTATGGCGATTACTAATGACGAATACTATGAACGTTAAAATCCATCGTAGAAGAATGATGCATTGTTTAAATATGCGAGATGTTAAATTGCTTACAGCACTACTGCCTCGCCAGAGCCCTTGAACCACAAGGGCCTAGAGGCATGTGCTATTCAAAATAATTATCACAGCGTCATCCTCTGAAGAGAGGAAGCGTTATGAACGTGTGGGGCTAGTAACATGCAATACAACATCTTTCAAAAAACCTAGGACGGCGTTGGTGTCAAAGAGTGGTTCTGGACCAAGTAACATAACAGGATGAAGGGGGATGTGCTGCCGGTATGCTAAGAGAAAATGTTTCTTTCGTTCTGATTCGGCTTCCCGACACTCCAGTAGGACGTCAAGGACGGTCAGCCTCTCCCAACATCTACCACAGGTTGGAGGCTCGTTTCCCGTGAGTAAAAAGTTATGTGTGCCAAAAGTGTGTCCTATTCTTAGACGGCAGAATAGGACATCTGTCCGGCGGGATTTTGTTACAGGAGCCCAGAAACCTAATTGTGGCTTTATTACATGAAGTTTATTATTTATTTCTTCGTCCCACATGCGTTGCCAGTGGTTTCGTAGTTTCCTTCTTAAGAAAGGCTTCAGGTCTGTGACAGGGACCGAAGCAGTAGGATTAACTGCATGAAATGAAGTTGATGTGGCCATCTGGTCGGCTAGAACGTTTCCCTCGATGCCCCTATGCCCCTATGCCCAGGCACCCAGCATATAATCACATGTTGGTTAGATATATATGCTTTACACAGTGCGGAGTAGAGTTCATTGAATACTGGATTTTTGTGATTACAGAAAGACATCAAGGCCTTCACAACACTGAGGGAGGCCGTATATATAACTGATTTCTGGAGTTGTGATTTATTTATATGCTTTACGGCCGACAGCAGTTCGTAGGCCTCAGCCGTAAAGATACTAGTTTCCGGATACAGTACGTCGGATTCCGAGAAGGATGGACCGACGGCTGCATAGGACACCCCGTCGTGTGACTTCGATGCGTCTGTGTAGAACTCCGTGCAGGAGTATTTGTGCTGGAGTTCCCGGAAATGCATTTGAATTTCAACCGCTGGAGCGTGTTTTGTAAGTTGCATGAAAGATATATCGCATTGTATCAGCTGCCACTCCCAAGGAGGTAGCAGCTTGGATGGATGCATTAGGCGAAGCTCGAGGAGTGGGACATGCATTTCATGACTAAGCTCCCTCACACGCAGCGAGAAAGGCTGTCTTACGGAGGGACGATTATGAAAGAGTGTAGCATATGTCAAATCGTTAACGGTAGTATAACACGGATGTTGAGGATTAGAGTGGACTTTCAGAAAATATGTTTGGCTGATGTATGTTCTCTGGAGATGAAGTGACCACTCGTTCGATTCGGCGTATAAACTTTCAACGGGACTTGTCCTGAAAGCGCCCGTGGCTAAGCGGATACCTAGATGGTGAATAGGTATAGCATTTTTAGCGCACTCGGGGCGGCAGAGTGATAAATCACGGCGCCATAGTCTAGGCGTGAACGAATGAGGCTTTTATAGAGTTTCAATAAACACTTCCTGTCACTACCCCATGTAGTCTGGGATAGAAGTTTCATTATGTTCATTGTTTTTAGACATTTTTCTTTAAGATGATTAATGTGGGGGACGAAAGTGAGTCTGTAGTTAAGTATGACACCTACAAATTTGTGTTCTTTGTTTACAGGTATTTGTTGTCCACCCAGTTCTAAGCAAGGGTCTGGGATCATTCCTCTCTTTCTTGTAAAAAGAACGCAAGAGCTTTTGTTAGGATTGATCTTAAATCCATTCCTGTCTGCCCACATTGAGACTTTGTTCAGGCCATGCTGTACGTGTCTCTCGCACACTGCGAGGTTACAGGATTTGAAAGCTATCTGAATGTCGTCCACGTAGACAGAGTAAAAGATGGCAGGAGGTAATGAAGCGCGAAGCGTGTTCATCTTCACGATGAAGAGCGTGCAGCTGAGCACGCCTCCTTGGTGTACACCCGTTTCTTGCGTAAAAGGATGTGAGAGTGCATTGCCGACTTTTACCCGGTACGTACGATTTGACAGATAGCTTTCCATTATGTTAAGCATATTACCGTGGATGCCCATTTCTGACAGGTCTCTTCAGATTCCGTAACGCCACGCTGTGTCATACGCCTTTTCCATATCGAGAAATATCGATAGGAAGAACTGTTTATGTATAAATGCATCCCGCATATTCCCTTCAACACGTACGAGATGATCGGTTGTGGAGCGCCCTTCTCGGAAGCCGCACTGATAAGGATCAAGCATTTTGCTCTGTTCAAGGAAATGAATGAGTCGCCGATTTATCATTTTTTCAAACACCTTACAAATGCAACTTGTGAGTGCTATCGGGCGGTAACTTGCCACCGAGGAAGGGTCTTTGCCTTGTTTCAAAACAGGGACTACAATGGCTTTCTTCCACGCGGTTGGAAGGTACCCTGCATCCCAGATGGTGTTGAAAAAAAAAATTATGGAGTTTTACGTGCCAAAACCACTTTCTGATTATGAGGCACGCCGTAGTGGAGGACTCCGAAAATTTCGACCACCTGGGGTTCTTTAACGTGCGCCTAAATCTAAGTACACGGGTGTTTTCGCATTTCGCCCCCATCGAAATGCGGCCGCCGTGGCCGGGATTGGATCCCGCCACCTCGTGCTCAGCAGCCTAACACCATAGCCACTGAGCAACCGCGGCGGGTGGTGTTGAAAAGTGTGAGGAGTGCAACTTGCGTATCATTGTGTAAGTTTTTAAGCATTTCATACATGACTCGATCAGATCCCGGTGCGGAGCTCCCGCATGCGCTCAAGGCAGCTCTCAGTTCGGCAATACTAAAAGGACGGTTGTAAGGCTCATTCTGTCGACATTTTCTTGTTAATGGCTTACGTTCTTCTATTTGTTTATGTTTCAGGAAGGATTGCGAATAATTATTTGAACTTGATACGCTCTCAAAGTACTCCCCAAGTGAGTCTGCCTGATCTTCCAGTGTATCGCCCTGTGTATTTACTAGAGGGAGTTAATATGTTTGTCGCCCTCTGATTCTATTTACCCTGTTCCATGCTTTGGCCTCATCTGTAAACGAGTTAATACTCGATAGATACTTCTGCCAGCTTTCTCTTCTGGCCTGTCGGCGGGTTCTCCTCCC
This sequence comes from Dermacentor andersoni, assembly GCF_023375885.2. NCBI lineage: Eukaryota > Metazoa > Arthropoda > Arachnida > Ixodida > Ixodidae > Dermacentor > Dermacentor andersoni. The sequence goes on along the minus strand of NC_092814.1, from coordinate 362,305,005 downwards.
TGGGGACTTTACTTTCTTAAAGTTGACAAAATTTTCTGCAGTGGGCGAAGCGCGTAGCAACCCCCACGCTTTGTTCTGATTCCTACGTGCGATTCTGCATTCATTGTTCCACCACGGGACATGCCGTTTGCATGCCGAGCCGCTTAATTCACGTATGCCTTTAGGTGCGACATCTATCAGTACAATGAGCATTAAAATCCCCTACTAAAACAGATAGTTCCGGTAATTGATCTGTTAAATTTTCTAATTGTTTAGTAGTGAAGTGGGTGCGGGGTGGAATGCACAGTGAGGAAATGGTGATGGTTTTGTAAGGTAGAATGGTGACAGCTACGGCTTCTAAGGATGTATTCCATTGCACGTTTCGGGTAGGAGTGCCGCCCTGCACGACTATAGCCACTCCACCTGACAGTCGGCTAGAACATTCGCGGTCCCTTCGGACAACGGTGAAACCTTTGAGAATTTGACTATTTTTTGGACCGAGATTTGTTTCCTGGAGACTTACTGCAACTGGTGAAAAGTTGATGTCTTTGACGTCACCTAGATTGTGTATGAGGCCTGTACAATTCTAATGAATAAAAGCCATTTTAAAATTGAAAGGTAACCATGGCACCACGGAAAGAATAGGAGCTAGATGTTATGTGACATGCATTTAGAAAGGTTAATACAAATGAGCGATAACCTTTAGGCTGTCGCATTCATATTTTGAGTGGTTATTGGGATTTTGTCCCTCTTACAGCGCTAGAGAGAGCGCTTGTCCTTCGGTGTCAATGACACCGGGGTTTTTGTGTCGACCTCCATCGCTCTTTCTGAGGCGCTGGAGGATCAAGAGTTTGGCGCCGAGACACGTGCCTCGGACCTTGGACTTCGCTTGATCTTAGGGCCCTGCGGGACTGGTGTCTGCAGGGCTTCTGAAGAGGATGGAGCAGCGCCGGCTGCTTCCACCACGAGGGCGGGAGGGCCCACGGCGGGACCACTATGCGTGGTCTCAGAGGACTCCTGAGACCTCTGTGACGCTGCCCCCATCTGCGTCACATTGGCGTACCTTCTTCGAGGAAGGTACGATAGCCGCTTTCTGGCTTCATAGAACGAGATTTTTTCTTTGACAGTTAGTGCAATTACTTCTTTTTCTTTTTTCCACCAAGGGCAGGACCGCGAATAAGCTGGATGAACACAATGTGGGGAAGAGGTGTAATTTTCAGATTGGTGTTCGTTGGAGCTGCATTTAGCGCAAGTTGTTTGTCCTCGGCATGCATGTGAAGCATGTCCAAAACATTGGCACTTGAAACATCGTCTGGGGTTTGGGATATATGGTCTCACATTGACTTTAACATAACCTTCATCGAGCGAAGTAGGCATTACGCTTGTTCCGAAGGTGAGTATAACATGTTTGGTGGGGATTTCTTGATCGTTTCTGCGGATTACTATTCTTTGTACTTTGGTAACATGTTGTTCCTGGAAACCTTCCAGCAGTTCCTCGTCGCTTAAACCAATAAAGTCTTCTTCAGATATTACTCCCCTGCATGTATTAAGTGTTCTGTGGGCTGAAACAGTCAATGTCGCCTCGCCAACACTGGTAGGTTCAGACAGCTTATCTGCTTAATCTTTATTAATCAGTTCTAGGAAGAGGTCCCCGCTAGACATTTTGGAGGCTTTGTATGTCTGTCCGATTTTATCTTTCAGGCATTTGGCTACCAGGAATGGAGAGAGCTTTCTAACAGGCGTGTTGCTTTCACTGTGGAGTACATAGTATATGGGGAAAGATGGAGCGTTGCTACGAAAGGAGAATTGGAATGGTACTTCGGTGCGGCATCTTTTCATACGCCGATCATAGACTACAGAGGCTTGCGTTGCCATAGGAAAATGTGTTTGTTCGGCAACAACACCACCATGGAGCCCAACGAAGGGGACGTGGCAGAGCTTGCGTACAAGTCTGCACAACGCCAGTCGTACGCCATCACTGTAACCAAGTATGGGGTACCCAACGTAGGATAGCCACACAAGGTTAACCCTTGCCGCCAAGGAGAAAGGAAGTAAACAGAAGAGAGGAGAAGATAGGAAAGGCCAGAAAGTGAGAGAGAAAGACGAAGATTCGAAGAGAAAGAGACATGAAGAGGCGACTGCCGATTTCCCCCGGGTGGGTCGGTCCGGGGGTGCCGTCCACGTGAAGCAGAGGCCAAAGAGGTGTGTTGCCTCCGCCGGGGGGCCTTAATGGTCCAACCACCCGGCATCGGCTCAACCTCCAGGATCACCCTTTCCCCGGACACGGCTGAGCCGCGCACGGCTACACGCGGGAGGGTCCAACCCTCGTGTGCTCGGGTACGTGGTGTCGCAACACACCAAACGCCTGCTGACGCAGACGCCCCTGCGGGACCATTCAATTTATCCTTAACACATTTAGACGGGAGCTATTTAGCTATTTCTCGGATATTCACGCTCGAAGCACGAGCGAAACAGGCACGTTTAAAATTTCTTTATCAACTTCTGCATAATTATTTCAAAATTGACATTTCAAATTACATTCCTTATTAACAAACACGACCTACCAGGCACAAACATACAAATACCTTAATAGAGTATAAATGTATTAATGATACGTTTATATTCCTTTTTTCCGGTTGCCATCCGTGAATGGAATATGTTAACGCTTCTCACCACTAACACTGAGTCACTGTCTCAGTTTGAATTAAAAATAGAAAAAAATTCCTCGCAGGTTAAAATTGCCAGTGCCATTATTAGATCATGCAAACCAGCGTGTACTTCTACCCTGTGTAAGTAGTCGTGTATGTAGCGTAGAATGCCTAAATTGCCATTTTATTTTATCTTGAAAATTAGCATGTACTTGTATTTGGTGTATACATTATGTAGTGTAGATTGTCGATGTGTAAAATGCGAAGCTGATGTTATACATGTATTGCTTAATCCTTAATATGATGAGCGTTCTTTGTATATGTACACATATATAGTACCCACCTGCTATGGTCTCGGTAGAGACTGGTAGTATTGCAAATAAAAATAAAATAAAGATAAACTCTTTCTGTAAGTGATGTGACTTGGTGGGCCATGTTCATCACATAATCACTGTGGTGTATAATTCCAAAAATGCATTGCATGCTAAATTATTTGGCCTAAACTTCCTGTAGCATGTTCAGCCTGCAAACTGCTTGAATCAAATGTGGGGGAGGTGTTTGTCTTGGTGAAAAATTCGCTTAATTGTGCAGCCCCTGCCATCCCAGCATGGTAGACTGATGCTTTCTAGTTAGGTCATTGCCTTTTGTGGCACTTTCTATCCCTGAGTGAAACTTTCGTGGAAGTTTCAGGATTGAAGGACCCTGGTACAACCTTTGTTTGTAAAGTTTGGAGGCTGAGTTCATAAAAAAGGCATTCAACATTTTAACATTGTAGCTTGCATTCATATTCAGCTTGCAACGCTTCTTGAGGTCTCAGAAGTAGAATAAGTTTTTATTGGCAGGGCTGTCAGCTTCGTTGCTGCCCTTAAAGCTCCTTTACATCCTTAATGGCGTCAGCGCATTTTATCCAGCATCTCTTTAGACCTCTCTTTAAATGGGTAAATAAAACAGGCTCGCATTATGCCGAACGCTTATTGTCCAGAAGACCATAGGTGAAGCCGACAGCGTCCCAAGGCGTCATGCCTGCATTTGAGCACACCAATATAGAACTCGACTTACGTCAGCCCTTGTGAGAGACTCATGGTGTGCGACACTTCTGGCATCGAAAAAAAGAACTATGTAGGTCGTCTTTGCTTTCGACTGCTGCTGCCGCAGCTGTATTGATATCGGCTAACTTATAAACCTTCATTTAATGATCTGCCTGTTTGTTTGACGGTTGTAATAAAAGCACCATGTTTTGTCATCGATCATGACGATGTTGATGAATGCAGCATCCCTGTGTGCGCCTACGAGCAAATAGCACAAACTGACTGTTCTGTTGTAATCCTATGTGAGGGAGTGCGATACTACTCTGGCATTATAGTTTCATTTTCCCAACTTGCACAAAATTTGGTGATATGTTTTGCTGATGTCAAGGGTATCGATAGCATGTGTGCTTAACAGTGGGCTCTTGCTGTACGATTTCCCTGATCCAAACCATCTCATCGTTCTGTGAGGTTGAAAGTTGCCCCAGCCCTGTGTAATTTCCTGCTGACACTTCTCCCAAGGCAAACTGGTTTGGCCACTTCCACATGCTTGTTCACAATAATATCGTTGCCATAAGTGACACAAAGAAGCTCGTACAGGTCCCACTCCCCTGTCTAGCCAAGGTTCACTGAGAACTGTGTTTACACGTTCCACAGGGATCTCCATCTTTTCACAGTCACTCACAGTGGTATGTGCCAACTAATTGCTTTTCCACCACATAATGCTATCGTGGCTGCCACAGCGACTAAACCGAAAACCACAGTTTCATTACAAACGATGGTGTTGTACCTACTTGCAAACAAATGCTTCAACGAATCACTTATACAGAAGAAAATAAATGTCTTGGAACTTTACAGACAAAAGTTATGTATATACAAGGTAGTATGAAAAGATGTCGAGACTGGCTCTATTTTGAACAGAGTCAATTATGTGCATTCAAACACTATCACCTTTGCAAAACACTGTCACGCTGGCCCAACAATCAAGCAGTCCTGCCACTTTGCGAATATGGGATGAACGTATTCTTTCCAAATGAGCCAAGCACCCTCCTGCAATTTGCATTTGATTAAAACACTCTTGTCAAAATGGCAACATTTGAGCCGTATTTTTCATTTTGAGAAAAGTGAAATAAGCGGGACCGAAATCTGAATTAGTAGGGTAAATGTGCAAGAGAAACAATGTTTCCGACAATAAACTCGCTTGTGCACAGTTCTCTGTGACAGTGGGCATTGCTGCTGTGCAGCATCCAGCTCCTTGTGCGTCCCTGATCTGGGCATTTTCACTGAACGCCCCTCTCAGATGTTCTGAAAATTAGCAGTAAAATGTGCTTTTATATCTGGCCATTCAAGATGAATTCCTGATGCAAAATACTGTAAATGCAAGCAAATACCTAATAGGCATGCATTTTGTCGAGTTGCAGACTTTTGTAGCCTTCTTTCGACTGTAGAGACATACATTGGCCTTTTCTTCTGCAATGAATATTGCCTTGTCTTAGGGGTGCACCTGTACGCCTAAGTTTTCTCGCCACTGATGGTCATTGATGTGAAATTCATCAGGATTCACTTTCTTATTTCGTTCTCCTCCAAAAAATAAAGAACTCACTGCAAAAGCTGCAATAAAGCTTGTTATCGAGTTGTAAAATTTGCAAATAATCTTTGTAGGATGAGGGTGCTCAATTCTTTCTGGAAAGCACTTGCAGCACATACTTGCGAAGTGGCAGGAACATTGGGAGCACCCTATTGCTGCTCAAGGGAACTTTTTTGAAGGTTACAGCGTTTGAATGCACATAAAGAAATTACTTCCTTCAAAATAGAGCCAGTCTTGAAACATTTTGATTTCACATTGTAAGTGTATCCTTGGCCACATAGCTCACCCGTGTTTTCATTATGCAGTTTTTACTTTTTATGTGTTGGTAATTCAAGTAATGTGCAGGAGTGATGGGTTCTCTGCCTTCGCAATAATTTTTAAAATATGAGAAAGATAGAGAACTGCCCACCAGAGATGTCGCAGAAGCGGACACAGAGCCTTCACAAAAGGACACGGCAGCCTTCCCCACATACTTCAAATAAGAAGTTGTGCCGCCTGTTTGTGAGTCTTTATAAATGTTTTTGACACTGCATACCCAAAGATGTTCTTTTCAGAGAACCATTAGTGCAGTATTACAAGTACTACTCATTGTTACTGGCAGTTCATTGTGCTTTACGTTGCACGCCTGACCTGTCCCTAAGTTACCCTCTCCAGGCACCACTTAGCTTTCTCTGTTACTATCAAAACAGTGATTCTTGTGTTGACCTATTGTTCTGGTATAGCACAGCACATTGTTTGTTCATCGCAATCCAAGTAGTGCTCATCGAAACCATTCTTTATGGTTTACCGGTAACTGGAACTGGTTGAGATGGTTTCACACTTTCCATTAGCCTGAAACACCCAATGCCTGTTGGTCTAAAACAGAACAGCATAAACATATGCACGAATAGTTCGCAAGCTCGTTGAATGAAGCCCATGAAGCGCTACTTGATTGGCTTGTCATGGCCATGGAGTTGGCTATAAAGGTTGATTTCATTCCTAGTGTTTAGTTTGTGCCATTTAGCAAAAGGTAACAAATCAGTCATCTTTCAATTAAGCGAAGATTTTTACTGCGCCGGACATAGGCAACCAACCAAATAATGCTATTTACTTCCGTTTATCAGTAATTTTCATTTAACCGAGTTTCGTTTGACGGGTGTCCACGGTATTTGATTCGTTATTGGAAATTTTTAAATATTCCCGCACCCCGGAACATTACACAGCATTACACGTGGAATTTATTCAGTGTATAAATGTACGCTTCATGAGGTGGGCAGAAGGCAAAGTGCCTGGTGGGTCCCCTCTTTCTACAAACACACAGTCTAATCTCAATATAATGAATCAGGTGGAACCACCGAAAATTGTTTATTTTGAAATGTCGTAATTAAAAACATGCGGTTATAAGCCAGTGGGCAAACCTAGGAATGAAAATTATGTACCTTGGCAGTAGATGCGTGTGCAGACAAGCATACTCTTAAATTAAAATTTTTCACTCACTTTAAAGCTGCTTTATCTGAAGAAATCAGTGATTTTTTCTGGAGCGTGCAGCACGCACGAGGAATTAGGAATGCGTTCACATGTTCCACTTTGCGCAGTACCTCATTAGGCACTATCGCGCTCAGTATGAGCTACACCGCGCGAGCGCGTGGCCGTGCGCTCGGTATGGTCGTACAGTGGCCCCGATAGTGGCGTGCTTTCGAGCTATCTGGAGAGGGTGTAGCTGTTCCAGAAAGCTCGCGTCACCTCCACCTGCTTGCTTTCCCCTTCACCCTCGTTTAGACTGGTTTTGATATCTGTTTTGAAAATGATAACTGTAGCCGTAGGTGGACGCCCAAACTTCGTAATCGGGCCAGCGTCGGTCCACACAGCGGGTGTTATCTGGTGTGTCAGACTGATAAAAAGGAATACGTTCGTCAGCTCGCAAAATGTCCCGGGTGCCCAACAGTGATCGACTTTTTAATTCATCTCAGGTTTTAGCATTTACAGCACGCAAGCTGTCTTGGTGCGAACCAATTTTTTTTTTATTCGGGCTGGCTATATCTGTGACTGACCACACGACCCTTTCATGTCAGTGCACGTTAAAGAACCCCAGGTGGTCGAAATTTCCGGAGCTCTCGACTACGGCATCGCTCAGCCTGAGTCGCTTTGGGACGTTAAACCCCATAAACCAAACCAAACCAAACCACCAGACTTTTCGGAAAGGCAATTAAGTACCCTAGACAAAAATAAACTGCACATGACCTTGCGTTTATGTATCTAGGAACAGTATCCTCTGGATGAGCTGACTGGAAATTAGTGTATTCTGGTAATACCGGTAATGATCGGCGAAATCGGGGTTTGGGGCCATAGTGATAGCGCACTGTAAAATTTCGGAACCATTTAGTGCATCTTAAAAAGGCGTGGTGTGTTTTGGAGCCATCACGCACGGTGGGAAGTTTATGAAGACGACGCATGGCCCCAGGAGTTGCGGCAAATGAACAAAGTAGGCTGCTCCTCGCCAAATGTGAAATGTTGCTATAGTACGGAGAACGGCGATGGCAGCAATGGCAACGCGTTGCCGCATTAGCCCCGGGGCTGTGCTAACACTCTGTCGAAAACAATGCCTTGCCCACGTCGTGGCTGCTTCCGCCTTTACGCTGGACGCTGAGGCGCATTATCAGTGCTAAAATCATGTCTAAACGCACAGCCCTAATTCTTGGACGAAGAAAGCGCTGTCTTTGATAACCTTCGCCCGCCACGTCTGGTCGGTGGCAAAAGTGCAGCATGATCTTGCAGTTTCTGCTTCATCGAAATGAAAGTGAACAAGAAACAGATAAGGTGTCCTTCAGATAAACGGGGACGAGGGGTTCCAGCACGCTTGCTGGAACAGCTACACCCTCTCCAGATAGCTCGAAAGCACGGCGCAATCCGCGCCACTGTACAACCATGGTACAACCTTGCAGAGCGCTCGGCCACGCGCTCGCGTGGTGTAGCTCATACTGAGCGCGATAGTACGTCATTGCACCGAGTGATGAAAGTGCGGACATTGTGTATCTGCACTAAAACATCAACGTTCGACACGATCATATCTTCTGTGTTCGACGACCCACAGTCGTCTTCCTTCGGGTCTTCATCGTCACAGGAGAGATGGCAAACGCAGTTAACCATCTCTTCGGTTGTCGGGTCCGCCGCCGTTAGTGCTGCGCTGTCGCTCTCCATGTAGTCGAAGGAAGAGGCGGTGGGCAGGAGTTCCTCAATCTTGGTCTACAGGTCTCCTGTGTTGTTGTTGGTCACCTCCAGGTCATCTTGAAGCTGCGCACACGCTTTGACAAGCCCTGCTTTTCGCCAGCAGTTGCCAATGGCGGACTCAAGCTCCTGTGAGCATATCCGCTGCCTGACGAATAATGATTGCAGTTGGCTGCTTTAGCCGGAGATGGTTAATCAACCGCTGCACAAGGCGCTTACGAAATTTTGCTTTCACACTCTTTATAATGCCCTGGACAGCAAGGACGTGTTGTTTGGCGGCAGAAACTCCAAGCGAACGTACGTCAGGCGAACACTCACAATGTGAGCACAACAGTTGTCGACAACCAATAGAATTCTTCTGTTATCCGTCCTCATTTGGTCGTCAACTTTGAGGAGGCACTCGGAAAAGAGTTCTCTGGTAATCCAGGCTTCTTTGCTGGCGAAGTAGTCGTACGGTAACGGACACGATGTCTTTCATGCAGCGAGGCTTCGCATACTTGCCGATAATTCGCTAATTTTCTTCGTGCCTGTTGCATTACAGCAGAGCAGGACTGTCACGCGAAGATGTTACTTCTTGCCTCCTTTGCACCGCTGCCCTTTGAAGTGCATTTGTCCTGTCTTGCACGACCTGATGAAAACATGCGGTCTCATCTGCGTTCAAAATATCGTCTTCAGATTGCGATTCAACCACCTCTAGAAAGCGATCATTGCGCCAGGAATCCGCGCCTTCTCTGTCAGCAGCCTTTTCATCGCCCGAGACTACCTGCCAAGTTATTCCGTTCCTTTGGCGGAAGCGAAAAAGCCAACCCGCACTGGCGTCGAACCCAGTTATTTCAGGTGAATTATCAAATTCGCAAGCCTTTTCTTGGAGCATTGGGCCAGGCATGGGAACGTTTTGCAGTCTGTCATCTTTGAACCACATGAGAACAGCTTGGTCCACATTTTGAAAGTTTCTCAGTCGCGGCCGTTTCCTTTGTAGGAGTGAGCTGCGATTCCTGGTGAAGCTTGAGGCTTGTCTCGGTCTTTCAAAATGGTCGCGACGGACTATGCGGCAATGCCACGCTGTCTGCACACATCTATTTGCTTTTTCCCTGCGTTGATTTCCTGCAATACGTCCAATTTGTCCTGCAGCGAAAACTGCCATCGCTAGCTGCAATGATCATAGTATCTTGTGCGAACATCGCCAAACCTTTGTCGTGAAGTTCTTAGTGAAGATTGTGGTGAAGCATTTGGCACTCGACAGCGTGCTGATGATAGCTACTGCACTTGCGGTTTCTGTTTCACGCGGGAGTTGCGGCGCTGTTACTTTTAGCCGAATTCGTAATACTGAAGTTCCTCGGTTATAAAGGGGAAATTAAACTATGTGCGTTATCTGAAATATCGCTTTATTGAAATTTGTAGTTCCGAGATATTTTTACATTGCAAATATAGGCAATCTGGCGGGGATCTTTAAAATATTCGTAAATTTGGGAAAATAGTTAATGTGGGGTTCATATTAACGAGATTTGGCTCTATAGCATATGATAGTGAGCAGCAGCGACTTTAGAACAGAGTGAACGTACTCTGATGAGAGCTTCATGTGAACAATAACTTGATAAATGGCTGCGCAAAGCACTGCATGCTAAACATTACATTGAAAGCCACAGAAATTATACGTCTGTCATTAGGCTGGAATCGTTCCATGTTTAAAGCTTCAGTCCTGCAATACTTTCTTTTATGCATTGTAGGACTGCAGCCATCTGGTCGTTTATGCAGAAAAGGCCGAGTCACTAGAGCGGCACAACGAATAGCTGCAAGAAGATGCAGCGATTGCTGTGAGTGAGGAGATGAGGCCACGCCTTCTGGCGACTGCGCAGGAGCGGCATGAGAGCCTTCGAAGCCTCACGATTTCAGAGGCATTGGTGCTATACCATTTCTTAGCATGGGAGGCTTTGGTATGTTCACATTGTGTGGTTTTCTGGCAACTTATGGTAATCCCCTTACTTTTTATGTGCAGTTCCTCTTAGAATTCAGCATCGTGCTTAAGAAGAACGCTGCAGACAGTGAAATCGCAGCGTTCTCGTATGTTGCAGCAGGTAAACACCCAAGTTCAATTTATTATGCATGTGTACCCCGGTAAAAGCATTAAGGTGTTAGGCACTTTTGCACACTAACATGGCGCTAAAATGCTATGGACAAAATGTCGATTACATTTAGTCAAGCGAGAACGGTGGAACTGAGGGGCTCGATTTTTGTTGGTCACAATTATGTAGGACAGGCGTAAAGCGTGAAAAAGTGTAGGGGAAGTTCACATGCCTCTCCTGAAATTTTTGGGTTACGATGTGGTTTTCCCGAACCTGCTACCCTTTCGTCAAATGTGTGGACCACCCGAAAAATAAAATTGCTGGCTACGCCACTGGCTAGCTCATAACCCCTCGAATACCACTTCATGACATGAGTTAAAGCCGTGAGGTGCTTTTATGAGGTTATATTTTCCTTCACTTTGTTTGTACGCATCAATTAAAATAACTACTCATTTTTCTGATGCTCTCCCTGCCTTCAGTGTCTGTCGCTTCAGATATTTATGAAAAATTGAAATAAGTACACCAACAAATTGTAATACTTGCAGCTGATGGATTCAGTGTCTTTTGCATGTGTACGCCAGATGTCTTACATGTGAACAAAATGTGAACATTGCATGTCGGACGACAGCTATGAAAAACAATGCATGTTGCATTGTCATTCTGCCTTTCCCCTTTTATGTTTCTGATCCATGAAACAGCATGGCTTATCAACCATGCAGATTTTTACTTTTGTTTCTTGACATTAGACCCGATTATGTGCAGTTAAAAGGTGCTTGTAAAAGAACTTTTGTTAAAAAATAGTTTAATTGGTCCTGAGGGGTATTCTGTAAGAGTCCACCAAGTGGACTCCATTTCGGCCGCTACTGATTGGCTAGGGCCCCTCGTCTCCTCTTCGCTCGTACAGCTGCATCCAATCAGCAGTGGCGAAAGGGGACAGTGCACTAGGTGCACTCTTCCAGAACAACCCCCCTGGAACCCTTTTTTGAACATAGTAAAAAAAATTTGTCCATCTGTTAATGAGGCTACTGTGAACGTGTGAGCCAAATATTGCACAGCATGCAGCAGGGAATTTACAATCTGCTCAAAGTTGCTCTTGCATGCACTAATGTTGTCATTGAAAGGAGTTGGCCCACCTATGTGAGAACATTTTCAGTAACACATAATTGTTTGAGTTAAATGAAAACTATGTCTGAAATTTCAAAAAGACAAAAATCATTTGTTCTTTGCAACGCCCGCAGCTGAGTCTGTTGTGCATGGCCTCCGAGATGGCGGCGGTGTGCTGCGTAGGGCAATCTGTTGTAAGGCCATTCTGCAATTTGTTAGAAAAGTGTTTGAGGGCCCCTTTAACAATATCTACAGGTTTTCCCGCTCAGTTTAATCCAAACGCCATTGAAAATAATCCAGGTGCCAGCCAATTTAATCTGAGCGCCAGCATTTTTAATCCCAGTGCCAATAATTTAATCCAGGCGCCACCACATTTAATCTCAGCGCCATCCGAATTAATCCGCGTGCCAACTCATTTAATCCTTGCGCCAGCCATTTTAATCCAAGTGTCACACATTTTAATCCCGGTGCCAGTCAATTTAATCCTGTTGGAAATGGATTGAGAAACAAATAATTCTTGCAGAAGAGCTCGTAACAAGGCTTCATGAATGCCGTCTATTCATTGATGTGATCACTATACTGGCGTCCGCACTATAGAAGCAGTTTCCACGCTACCGGTGTTGTCATGGTTGCTTCATAAACAGTTCCGTGTGTTATACCGTCACGCTCATTTCCTCCTTTTCGCGTCGCATTTCTGGGTGACAAGAGACTCACACAAGTGAGGCAGAATCGTGACGGATATTACGCGACTTGGGTTGCGATCATGACATGCGATTTCCTTCCCTATCGTCTTATATATCGATCGACATAGTTGGCAAAGGTAAAAATTTGCTCACCATTACTCAGCATCATTACCCATGATCACTAAGCGATTCAATATAGCTCACTAATCTTGTATTTTGCATGTACTCTTATGCTTCCGACATGCATACCAAACGAAATGGTTCAGAGAATGTAACAGCATATCCTTGAGTGACATGATTAGGTCATATAGTGACCTAGTCGACTTCACAGCCCTCGCACCTCTCCTAACCTGCCTACTAACATATCAAAGGAAATCGCTTTCAGAGCTTACAAACCTGCTCCCTATCACTGACTCAAGTGACGATTCACTAGTGACCCGCGTGACGTCCCCACGCATGCATTATCCTAAACTGCTGGCATGCATATCAAACGAAGTGGCTTATAAAGGGTAGTAACCGTCTCACTATCACCCAGCCAATGAGGTGATCACTAGTGACTCCCATGACGTCATCGTGGTTCTCACCCAACCATTCACTCTCCTAACCTGCCGACATGCATATCAAACGAAATGGCTTTTGAAGAGCAACAACCTGCTCATTATCACAAAGTCAAATGAGGTGATCACTAGTGACTCACGTGACGTCATTACGGCTCTCGCCCAACCATGCACTCTCCTAACCTGCCGAATGCATATCAAAGCAAATTACTTTTGAAGGGAATGAACCTCCTCATTATCACAAAGTAGAATGAGGTGATCACTAGTGACTCGAGTGACGTCACCACGGCTCTCACCCAACCGTGCACTCTCCTAACCTACTGACATGCATATCAAACGAAATTACTTTTAAAGAGCAAGAACCTCCTCATTATCACAAAGTCGAATGAAGTGATCACTAGTGACTCACGTGACGTCAAGCACGGCCGTAGCACCGGGAGCACATAACAAAAGTTCAGACCGCCACTATTACAGAAGCGCCATGAACGTCGTCTGCTAAGTCCCGTGTTTTTGTTCCACCACCATCGCAGGAGAACGGCGTGTTTGTACAGTGTCGCCTGCGGTGACGCAGACGATAAGTTGTCTGCTTTAGCTTTTATGCGTTGCATATTGCAATCACTCAGTTCAGCCCTTGGGCGCGGCCAGGCAGCCACCATTCACCTTTAGCGCAACCACGTGACGTGACGTCACGACAGCCGGAGGAAAAGCTGGGCCCCAACTCGCGCGGCCGCAGCCACCACGTGACTCCCGCTCCTCCCGCTAGGGGCGCTGCGACGGCGCGTGACGTCACGGACCGCGCAATATGCAACGCGCGCAATATGCAACGCATTCTTGGCTTAACCAAGCTAAGCCTGGCCATTTTTCTGTTCTACTGCTCTATGTCATTCAGAAATACTTCCAGTAATGTAATTCTAAAGAGCACAAACTCTTCTTAGTACTTCCACGATTTCCCTGTCGTCTGCGAGCGCGTTCGGCTTTCCGCTTGAAAAGCAGACGATATCGTGTCGTAACCCAGCGGACTCAGCAGATGGCTTCACGCCGCTTCTGTAATAGTGGCGGTGTGACCTTTTGTTATGTGCTCCCGGTGCTACGGCTGTGCTTGATTTTTACCTGAGCTGACCGCCATGGAAGGTGGGACTCCTGAAGGCGAACAGGCGAGCGTCGTGCGAAAGCGGGGTCCTCCGTTCAAGGGTCAAAATAAGCCAGAAGGAAAAACAACAAGGTGTCTGACGTAATAATGAATTAATTATGGGGTTTTACGTGCCAAACCCACTTTCTGATTATGAGGCACGCCGTAGTGGAGGACTCCGGAAATTTCGACCACCTGGGGTTTTTTAACGTGCACCTAAATCTAAGTACACGGGTGTTTTCGCATTTCGCCCCCATCGAAATGCGGCCGCCGTGGCCGGGATTCAATCACGCGACCTCGTGCTCAGCAGCCTAACACCATAGCCACTGAGCAACCACGGCGGGTGTGTCTGACGTCGACCGATCAAGAAGCGTCGATGCCTCAAGGCGCGGCGGAGATTTGAGAAAACTCTCCGAGACGCTGGGCATCAACCTAAAAACTGTAAGGTCATTTGCAGCGACAGACTGTGAAGTGTCTCGGAAAACGGGGGGCTCCGTCAGAAAAATTGGTGCCGACGTTGTCGCCGTCGTAACAAGAACTGTCAACGAGAACCCAGCGTTCACGCTGAAACAGATAAACCGAACCGTTGAACCAGAAATACCTGGCCTCACAATCAGCACCAGTTCTGTTGACCGCCTCCTCGACGCACACACCTACTCGATCAAATTAGCGACCCAGAGGCCGGTGGACCGCAACCGCTCCGACGTGAAGAGGAAGCGAAAAGGGTATGTGCAATGGTTACAAACCAATGGGCCCCGGGTTTTCCGCTTTTATGTCGACGAAACAAATTACAATATATGGTGCTCAAGAAAATTCGGCCACGCAAAAAAGGGCACGGCAGCGCTCCAGACGACGATTTCTACGAAAGGCGAGAACATCAACATCATCGCCTGCATGTCGGCAAACGGTGTGCTGCACTGGGGAATTGTCGAAACAGTCCATTGGATCGTATTCAATGACTTTCTCGCCGACGTTCGGCCCAGGTTGACTCTGAGGAGCCGGATACAGAGGCCGTCTTCATTTTCGACAACGCTCCCGCTCACAATCGCGCAGAACAGGCAAATCTGGTCAGCTCGAACCATTCCATCAAGCGCCTGCCGCCATACAGCCCTTCTTTTAATCCCGTTGAGGAAGTTTTCTCCAAGTTTAAATGTCAAGTTAAACAGTACCTCAGTGAGCGGCGCGACGCAGTGCTGGTGACTCCACAAGGAGTCACACAAAAGGAGCACAGGCGCTCATTGCTTGTAAATGCTGCACAACACGCAATGGCACTTGTTCAACGCGTGGATTGCGCTGCATTTGATGGGCACAACTTTTCTTTTGTTCAGGCTGCGCTTAGAGAGGAGGACATGTAGTTGTTCTCGGTTTGTTTCTATAATCCTATTCAGGAAGTGCCTGGTATCTTGTGAAATTAAATACTGCATCGAATAAACTACATCTTTTCGTTCAAAAGATCTTACCGTATCTTTGTACATATCGCGTCGAGTGAGGTGTCTCATAAAACACATTAGGACGCTATTTTGTCGGTTGTACTTCTTGCAGTCCATCCTAGAGCTTTAGGAGAAAAGAATGCGCACGCAATCCCACGCATCCGAGATTCAGCTATTCGTTAATTTCCCACTTATATTTGATTAACGCGCGGCAACCATCAAAGTGTAAGCCTATACAAGGATATTTTCTTTCGAGGTCGGTAGCATAACAAGGTTGCTGGCCATATTAGAACCATCGTTCCATAATGACCAATTCATCTGTAAGAAAAAGATGTGACTCAATTCGCATATTTCGCCTCTTAAAATATTTTTTTCTTAATGCAGGCCTTAATGAACAGTGCGTGCTAAATAGCCTTCATGGTGACGTCATGTGAGTCGATCACCATCATAACACGGTTTGCGCGTGTCAATGCGCCTCTTCTCTAATACGATATCTTGAGCGAGTTCCTCGGAACAGCGCATCGTAAGTCACTAGTGATCACGTTATGTTACTGAGCGATAGTAAGCAGCTACCAAGCTCTGAGAATGTCTGCCGTATGCGCTGCAACCTATTTTTATTCTTCTGTAAATTTCCTTCTCGTGAGCCGTGGTGACGTCACGCGAGTCACTAGTGATGACCTCATTCTATGTGATAATGAGCAGGTTGTTGCTCTTCGAAAGTAATTTTGTTTGATATGCATGTCGGCAGGTTAGGAGAGTGCATGATCACCTCATTTGACTGTGATAATGAGCAGGTTGTTGCTCTTCAAAAGCCATTTCGTTTATTATGCACGTCGGTAGGTTAGGAGAGTGCATGTTTGGGTGAGGGAACAAACGCGAGTTAATGATATCTTAGTTGAAATCAAGAAAAAGAATGGGCATGGGCAGGACACGTAATGAGGAGGGAAGATAACCGATGGTCATTAAGAGTTACGGAATGGATTCCAAGGGAAGGAAAGCGTAGCAGAGGGCGGCAGAAAGTTAGGTGGGCGGATGAGATTAAGAAGTTTGCAGGGACAACATGGCCACAATTAGTACATGACCGGGGTAGTTGGAGAAGTATGGGAGAGGCCTTTGCTCTGCAGTGGGCATAACCAGGCTGATGATGATGATGATGTTTGGGTGAGAACCATGATGACGTCATGGGAGTCCCTAGTGATCACCTCATTGGCTGGGTGACAGTGAGCCGGTTATTACCCTTTATAAGCCACTTCGTTTGATATGCATTCCAGCAGTTTAGGATAATGCATGCGTGAGAAGCGTGGTGACGTCACGCAAGTCACTACTGATCACATCACTTGAGTGAGTGATAGGGAGCAGGTTTGTAAGCTTTGAAAGCGATTTCCTTTGATAGCTTAGTAGGCAGGTTAGGAGAGGGGCGACGGCGGTGAAGTCGAGTAGGTCCCTATATGACCTAATCATGCCACTCAAGGATAAGCTGTTACATTCTCAGAACAATTTCGTTTGGTATGCATGTCGGAAGCATAAGAGTACATGCAAAATACAAGATTAGTGAGCTATATTGAATCGCTTAGTGATCATGGGTAATGATCCTGAGTAATGGTGAGCAAATATTTACCTTTGCGAACTATGTCGATCGATATGCAAGACGATAGGGAAGGAAATCGCAAGTCATGATCGCAACCCAAGCCGCGTAATATCCGTCACGATACTGCCTCACTTAGGTGAGTCTCTTGTCACCCGGAAATGCGACGCGAAAAGGAGGAAATGAGCGTGACGGTATAACACACGGAACGGTTTCTGAAACAACCATGACAACACCGGTAGCGTGGAAACTGTGCTTCTATAGTGCGGACGCCAGTATAGTGATCACATCAATAAATAGACGGCATTCATGAAGCCTTGTTACGAGCTCTTCTGCAAGAATTATTTGTTTCTCAATGCATTTCCAACAGGATTAAATTGACTGGCACCGGGATTAAAATCTGTGGCACTTGGATTAACCCCGCAGGGGCGTCTGCGTCAGCAGGCGTTTGGTGTGTTGCGACACCACGTGCCCGAGCACACGAGGGTTGGACCCTCCTCCGTGGAGCCGTGCACGGTATAGCCGTGTCCGGGGAAAGGGGGATCCGGGGATTGAGCCGATGCCGGGTGTTGGGACCGTTAAGGCCCCCCGGCGGAGGCAACACACCTCTTTGGCCTCTGCTTCACGTAGACGGCACCTCCAGGCTGACCCACCTGAGGAAAATCGGCAGTCGCCTTTTCCTGTCCTCCTCTCCAATCTTCGTCTTTCACTCTCGCCTTTTTCATCTTTCCTGTCTTCAATTCTCTTGACTTCCTAGTTTCCCGGCGGCAAGGGTTAACCTTGTGTGGCTAGCCAGCCTTGGGCACGCTATATTTGGTTATAGCAGCGATGTACGGCTGGCTCCATGGTGGGTGGCTGGCATCGCGGCCGAAAACCCAACTATACTTATGGAAAATGCCTTTCCTAAACTACCTGATCGCCCTCAGAAGCGAGGGCGCACCGAAGATGTTTTTCAGTTTTGCGGACAAGTCCCCAACTTTCCTCGATTCCAAGTAATTCACTCAGAAAAACCAGACAAACTAGTGAAATCCATTTCACCGTTCCTTGTTTCCAAGTCGTTGACTGAAGTTTTTGGTACAGGATATAAGATGTCGAGATTGTCAAGCAGTGATCTCCTTTTGGAGTTCCAAGATCAGAAGCAACACGAGAAACTGCCGAAACTTGTGTCATTTGGGGAGACCCAAGTAACAGTAACCCCGGGCCGTACTATGAAACCACCCGCGGCGTTGTCTCGGATGATGACTTGCTAGAGCTCACTGAAGCTGAACTCTTGGCGGGCTTCAGTGAACAAAATGTCATAAATGTTAAACGAATTCAGATGAGGCGAGATGGTAAAGAGATCAAGACGAAACATCTGATACTAACTTTCGGTTCAAGTGTCCTTCCCGAGTCCATCGAGGCCGGTTATATCAAACTCCGTATTAGGCCATACGTGCCCAATCCTCTTAGATGCTTTGAGTGCCAAAGGTTCGGCCACAGTTCACATAATTGTCGAGGCCGGCTGACATGTGCCAAGTGCAGTAACAATGAACATTCCTCTGAAACATGCCAGAACACTCCACATTGTGTAAAAGTGTGATGACGAGCATGCCGCATACTCGCGGTCTTGCCCGTCTTGGAAAAGAGAAAAAGAAATTGTGACAATCAAAGTCAAAGAAAACATATCTTTCAAAGAGGCACGTAGGCGGGTGTCATACCTGAATGAATGAATGAATGAATGAATGAATGAATGAATGAATGAACATCGAGCTGGCGGCGCTGCGCGACATCCTGCGCGGCAACGTGGCCTTCTTCCACAACTACAACCTGTGCCACGTGCGCCACATCCAGTGGCATAGGATCCTGTCCGGCACGTCGGCGCACATGTTCTACGTGTACAACTTCACGGAACCCGAGCCCAGCTGCCCGCCGTGCGACGTGTCTTGCCGCTGCGGCCACTGCTTGGGCGAAGGGCCGCACAACTGCCCGAAGTTCTCCAAGGTGAACTGCTCGCCGCAGTGCCAGCAGAGCCGCTGCTTCGGGCCGGAGCCGCGGGAGTGCTGCCACCTGTTCTGCGCCGGCTGCCGCGTGGGGCCCAAGCAGAGCGACTGTCTGGCCTGCCAGAACTTCTACGACGACGGCGTGTGCAAGCAGCAGTGTCCGCCCATGATCCGCTACAACCCAAACACCTACTCATTGGACCACAACCCGCACGACAAGTACGCGTACGGCGACACCTGCGCCGAGGACTGGCCCGAGCACCTGCTGCGCGAGAACGGCGCCTGCGTCCGCAACTGCCCGCCCAACAGGAAGGCGCAGCAGGGCGAGTGCGTGCCCTGCGACGGACCCTGCCCGACAAGTGAGTGTCCTCCGCCTAATGTGCACGACGTCTGGCCTTATACCGAGAGAAAAAAAGTACGCGGAGTATTTAGGAGGGTTTGGCCTTCACTAAATGAAGTTTGTACTGTACCACCGCCGGCGCCGCGCCTAACAGGTGGTCTCTCCGTTGATATGACGACCTTATCGCCTTGCGCTCGCTTCGAGGTGGCTTCACTGTGATATATAGCGGTGCGCTACGCCTTGGTTGATCAGTCTCGCCATGGAAGTCTATATCCATTCAGATATTGCTTTCGCAATTCAACCCGATTTAACCAGAGCTAAAGCACAGCCAATTTTTAATCGTGTGCCCGAGATTGTCGTTCACTTTGCAGACACCACTTTCTCGACGCGGGTGGCGATTGTGAGCCAGACCACTAGAATGTGACGTTAGCGTCGTTTTTACATGAGTGATAGTTGAGTGCGATGGAAGGATGGATAGTATGCGAGTGAGGCCAAAAACAAATATGCCTTTCCTACTTCTCGGCACGAAGGACAGATCGTATGGTAGAAAAAAAGAAATCTTCTCAACTTCAAGCAGTATAGTGCAGCAAAGTTGCCGCCCAAAGGCTACTAGAGGGGAATGCGGCCTCTGATTGAAGTTTGTCGTCCAGTCCACATTCTTGAGTTTAAAAAGCTTTTGCCTTGATGATAGAAAGCTGCCCTTCCAGGAATACGTTTCTCTTGTCACTGAGGTCGCCAGTATCTTCTGCTTGCATGTTTATATATTTAAACGAAACTGCAGTTTCTCCGCAGTCATTGCTAAAATAGGAAGAAGGGGCAGTTCTTTACCCGGTTACACAATCTTCTCGTCTTTCAGTGCTGAGTATTATAATGAATGACTGACAAGTTTTGTAAATGGCTGTTTCGGACGAATTCTTTCTTATGTAACGATGTCGCTGTGTCATTATGTTGAACGCGACTGGCAACGGGCATGCGGTCATGACGTAATGCTTTTTTCGTGTAATGTATACGATGCTACAACTCCGTCGTACGTAGCTCTTTCCAACTGAGCACAGCGCAGCGCGTGACGGGCGGCTTTCCGCATTACTCAGCACTCGCACAAATATGTTTCACACGGCCATCATCTTTAACGACGTTCACTGCGCACAAGAGCTTTTATCAAGCTTATTGATAGCTATGCCGATGCGGTGAGCACCGCGGAAGGACATGCCCGTGCAGTCTTGTGCAGCACTGAGCGGAGAGAACCTCTTCGTCTAGGGTATATTGCTCGTGTAACAAGCGCTAACCATGGCGCTTTCTCCCCGTACTCCACCCAACGTCTACTCCACAGAAGAAGAGCCTGGACCTGAGCCTCCTGCGCGACATCCGCGAGGTGACGGGCTACATGCTCACCTCGCACGTGGACGTGCAGCGCATCCTGCTGCCGAGCCTGATGATCATCCGGGACCGCAGCCTCTTCAAGCTGAGCGTGCACGACGAGGAGTTGGCGCTCATCGTGACGCTGTCCGATTGTGGAACACCGAGCTGTCGGCGCTGCGCGACAACCTGCGCGGCAACGTGGCCTTCTTCCACAACTACAACCTGTGCCACGTGCGCCACATCCAGTGGGATGGGATCCTGTCCGGCCCGTCGGCGCACATGGTGTACGTGTACAACTTCACGGAACCCGAGCGCAGCTGCCCGCCGTGCGACGCGTCGTGCCTCTGCGGCCACTGCTGGGGCGAAGGGCTGCACAACTGCCCCAAGTTCCCCAAGGTGAACTGCTCGCCGCAGTGCCAGCAGAGCCGCTGCTTCGGGCCGGAGCCGCGGGAGTGCTGCCACCTGTTCTGCGCCGGTGGCTGCGTGGGGCCCAAGCAGAGCGACTGTCTGGCCTGCCAGAACTTCTACGACGACGGCGTCTGCAAGCAGCAGTGTCCGCCCATGGGCCTATCTACTCATTGGACCACAACCCGCACGGCAAGTACGCGTACGGCGACACCTGCGTCGAGGACTGCTTCGAGCACCTGCTGCACGAAAACGGCGCCTGCGTCCGCAACTGCCCGCCCAACAGGAAGGCGCAGCAGGGCGAGTGCGTGCCCTGCGACGGACCCTGCCCGACAAGTGAGTGTGCTCCGCCTAATGTGCACGACGTCTGTCCTCATAGCGAGAGGAAAAAAGAAGTACGCGGAGTATTTAGGAGGGTTTGGCCTTCACTAAATAAAGTTTGTACCACCACCACCCCCGAGCCGGCGCCCGCGCTTAACAGGTGGTCTCTCCGTTGATATGACGACCTCCTCGCCTTGCGCTCGCTCCGTGGTGGCTTCACTGTGATGTACAGCGGTGCGCTACGCCTTGGTTGATCAGTCTCGCCATGGAAGTTATCGACGAAGAGTCTATATCCATTCAGATATTGCTTTCGCAATTCAACCCGATTTAGCCAGAGCTAAACCACAGCGAATTTTTAATCGTGTGCCCGAGACTGTCGTTCACTTTGCAGACACCACTTTCTCGACGCGGGTGGCGATTGTGAGCCAGACCACTAGAATGTGACGTTAGCGTCGCTTTCACATGAGTGACAGTTGAGTGCGATGGCAGAATGGATTGTATGCGAGTCAGGCCAAAAACAAATGTGCCTTTCCTATTCCTCGGCACGAAGGACAGATCGTATGGTAGAAAAAAAGAAATGCTCCCAACTTCAAGCAGTATAGCGCAGAAAAGTTGCCGCCCAAAGGCTATTAGAGGGGAATGCGGCCTCTGATTGAAGTTTGTCGTCCTGCCTACATTCTTTAGTTTAAAAAGATTTTGCCTTGATGATAGAAAGCCGCCCTTCCAGGAATACGTTTCTCTTGTCACTGAGGTCGCCAGTATGTTCTGCTTGCATGTTTATCTATTTAAACGAAACTGCAGTTTCTCCGCAGTCATTGCTAGAATAGGAAGAAGGGGCAGATCTTTACCTGGTTACACAATCTTCTCGTCTTTCAGTGCTCAGTATTATAATGAATGACTGACGAGTTTTGTAGATGGCTGTTTCGGACGAATTCTTTCTTATGTAACGATGTCGCTGTGTCATTATGTTGAATGCGACTGGTAACGGGCATGCGGTCAAGACGTAATGTTTTTTTCGTGTAGTGTATACGATGCTACAACTCCGTCGTACGTAGCTCTTTCCAACTGAGCACAGCGCAGCGCGTGACGGGCGGCTTTCCCGCGTTTCCTCTTGCAGACTGCCAAGGGGTGAGCGTAGTCAACTCAATCAACATCGAGGACTTCCGCGGCTGCACAATAATCGAAGGTTCCCTTACCATCTTGGACTCGACATTTAACGGCTTTCAGAAAGTTTACGCCGAGTACGTGTTTCTTCCTTTTTTTCTTTTTTCCTTGTACAAGTATGGCCGTCCAAAGCCTCTGAGGTGTGATGTATCTTGAGAGTTGTCTGGCCATACTCGTTGGAAAATATCACGGTCCCTTACGAACTTTCTCGCAGTTTCTCGCTCGGTCCGCGCTACGACAAGATGGACCCGAGCAAATTGGAAGTGTTCAGCACGCCGAAGGAAGTCACTGGCTACGCCAACATCCAGGCTTCTCATCCAAACTTGACATCGCTGTCGTACTTTCGCAATCTAGAAGTAATCGGCGGTCGGACACTAACAGAGTAAGATTTATTGTTTCTCCATTTTCACTGTTATGAACAGTGCAGAAAAAAAAATGCCCATTTCATATCATGCCGCGTGCGTGGCATTTCACGGTAAAGAAAACGTTGCATTCATATGTGAGTCTCGGTGATTGGGCTCTTGTGCGCTGTGCGGGTCAAGTTGATCGTACTTGTACTTCCATCAGTCACATAACTGTGTTAACGACAACAAAAAAACCTGCTCTTTGGAAAAATAACTAATAGCAGATACCACGCTGAGATTTCGGGGACCTCCTAAAAAAGAAGCTATGGTGTAACATGCATGGTGCTAGCTGTCTCCTTAGCACGTTCGTCAATTCCTATTTAGCGATTTACCGTCGATGTTAGTCCAGAGAAGTGCCGCAGACTATCTGTTTGTATCAAGGTTGCTATAACCCTTGTTACTTCGACATCGAAGAAGTAGAGATAGAGAAATTTATTGACAGAAAGGCAGAGAGGTCGGCCTGAGCTATGACTTGCTCTGGCCTGCTACTCTACACTGGGGTAGAGGGACGGGGAGGGAAATGGCTGATGAATGATGATGGTATAAGGAAGAGATGCGTATATAGAAATTCACAGAGTTGTGGCCTCTAAAGCCGTGCGTCCAACCCAGTGGCTTGGAGAAAAGCAATAGCGGCTCTTGTTACCAGGGCTGCGCTGTTTGCATTAGGCCAAGGACCTAAAAGAAACTCGTCCGATAGCGGTCTCTCATAGATCTTTGCAATGGAAGAGACAAGTTGCTGTCGTTCTTGCGCGTAGGCAGCACACACACAAAATATATGTTCAAGTGTTTCTGGCAACACACATCATTCACAGTTTGGGCTAGTATCACTGGCACCTATCATGTCTATAACGGTTGGTGAATGCGACACCAAGGCGAATCCAGTGCACCATGCTCGTGTGGCTTCCTTTGAGCTTGTGAGGCATACGAAATTTCATTTCTTGGTCCCATTTGTGTAATCGCTTGTGTCGTCGATCTGGGTGGGTCCAGTATTCTAATGTAGAGTTGCGGTTTACGCGACGAAGTAGGGCGTTTGTGTGTGTACGTGAGAACGGAATGCGTACTTCACAAGCATTATCTAAAGCAGTTTCCGCTTCAGCGTCTGCCTGTTCGTTCCCGATCAGGCCAGTGTGAGGGTATCCACTGAAAGGTGACATTGCGGCCATTTCTAGTTGCGTGGTCGAGGCGTTCTGTAACTTCTATAGCCATGGAATAATACGGGCCCCGTCTGAGGACACAGTCAATCGTTTGAAGAGCAGGCTTGCAATCGCAGAATATCGTCCATGCGTGAGGAGGCTCCTCGGAGAGAAATCGAAGTGCCTCCCGGATAGTAACAAGTTCTGCGGCAGTTGATGTTGAGCTATGGTCTAGTTTAAACCGCCGAGCGATGATCGTATGTGGATGACGAAGGTTGCAGTGGAGGCATATGGTGTGACAGAGCCATCGGTATTCACGTGTACAGTATCTCCGTATTTTGCAGAAATGTGCCGCAGGGTGAGTTGCCTGAGGCCAATAGATGCAACGGATGACTTTTTAGTAATTCCAGGTATCTGCAATGTAACGACAGGTTTAGGCAAAACCCACGGGGGTATTCTTGGAATACAGGCGGGAGAAAATCTCGACGGCAAAACGCTTACCGCTTCAGTAAGGATCGCTTCAGTGCCTGATGCGCGTTGCCTCCTTCGTTCTTTGTCTTGCGTCTCTGATGCGCTGCATATTTTAGGGATGACCCCAACGTCATATCGCAGACGGTGGCTGCCCGTTAATACGTGTCACGCCAGTCACCTTGAAACACAACCAAAGAAAGATGCGGGCTGCGTTTTTGCTGAAGTCGCAGTTCCGCCCGAAAGGAAAAGCATTGACTGTGATGGCTAAACGAAGTAAAGTAGTTTTGTCAGCCGCGTAAACTGCTGTAAACATTCTCTTACTAAATAAATTGATAAGCACGTTGTCGCGCGCAGCCAGGAAAACACGAACACATTGCACTCGATGACTGCGTACAGGCGCTGTCAGAACGCTGGCGTGATAAAGGGCAGCAGCAGCGGCGGCTAGTGAATTCATCTTTGTGCTGACTTTCACGTCATTGAGAACCAGGCGCGCCAGAACGCAGTGCAAGCGAAGCAATCGTCTGTCTCGGGCCGGGCTAACCTTCGCACCCACCGCAGATTATCTCCAAGGTAGGGCGTGTGCGGCCGCACTTTGCCACCGCAGGCGGAGTAGGAGAGGAAATGCACACTAACCTGCCTCCTCGCTCACCCCACTCCTAGCACGCGCACCTCTCCCCACTCTCACCTCCCCTCTCCCCTTTCGCCACCTGGCGAGCGTGAGATGAAGCCGCTACGTCAAACCACCACCCCTCTCGGTTCTCTCTGGAAAGCTTTCCCTCGCACATACAGCATGGGGTGCGTGGTCGCAGTGTTATCACACTTGGCCGCTTTATACGGAACATCACGGCGACGCCGGCGTTGAAAATTCGACTGGAGTGTCCATATAATTGCTATCGCAATAATATAACAAATTTCAGATCTCGGGTCGCGTTTTAATGAACGCGGCAAACGGGAGTAACTGGAAACTGTGCGGCGTGGGTAGTGCCGCGTGTACGCAGTGATTTACAAATGCGAACTTACGCGTTAGCCGCCTGTATAGGTTCCGACATACAGGAGTGACCGCTACGTTATTAGAAACTTGAAAGCGCAACTATTTGCTGCTATCACAACTATGCTCGTGCTATATTTAGCTTTCCAATGGCTTGGTATAGGCCGCATCCATAAGTTAGGTTTAACTGGTTTAGTGGTGTAATTGCAGTGGTTGTTGCAGTGCAGTGCGAGCGGATTTGGAACAGCTACGTGTACTTTACATGGACTGCTGCATATCAATGTGCAGTGGTACATCTGCTCACTGTGTGGCTTTGTAAAATGATGATATGTGGTGTTTAATGGCGCAAGGGCCAAGTATGACCAAAGAGCGCCATGCCAAAAGGTAATTTTAACAATGTATTGTGAATGCAGTGGATAGTGGATTTATCGTGGTAAATGTGACATGGCTGTAAAAAGGCCTAAAAACTGTCGCTGTAAATGGCGTAAAATAAATAGGTACTAAAATGATGACACTGATTAGGGTATGGACGATGGCAATTGGGTTTCGTTAAAAAACACGATGGAACAAGGCAACACATAACAGTGATAGTAAAACCTCAAGAGAGCCCTTTTATTAGAAGGGCTGTTAGTCGTGTGCTAAACATTTCCTGTCCAAATGATTTTGAGAGTATCTGTTTCCAATAAAAACTGTAAGACTAATTTCATGTTAAAAAGTGGTTCATCACTAAGAAAAAATGCAGGGTGAAGAGGTGTACTTTCACTATATGCAGAAGGAAAATACTTTTTTCCTCTCTGTTTCTATCGCAGGGCATTGAATAAGAACATGGAGTACTGTGAGACTCTTGCCGCACTTACCACAAGTCGGGGGATCGCCTCCAGTCAAGAGATAGGAGTGAGTACCGTATGTGTGGCCTATCCTTAGTCGGCAAAGAATTACTTCCTTGTAACGTGCTGTTTTCCCACTGATCCAGTTCCCCAGTTTTGGTTTTATTATGCGAAGCTTATTCATTACTTGTGTATCCCACTTGCCTTGCCAATGATTCCTTAATTTACGGCGCAGAAAAGGCTTTAGGTCTGTCGCAGGGATGGGAATATTTCCATCTCTGTCGCTAAAAGTTACGGATGTAGCGCTTTCGTCAGCTGCTTCGTTCCCTTTTATACCTTTGTGACCGGGTACCCAGCATATGATAGTCACTTGATTGCACATATATAGGGCGCACAATAAGTTATACAGCTCATTCAAAACGGAATTCTTATGTTTTTGTAAACTAATTAGTGCCCTCACGACACTTAACGAGTCTGTGAAGAGAACAGCCTTAGCGATGTTTGTGAGTCTGATGTGTTTAATAGCCGAGAGTATAGCGTATGCTTCCGCTGTAAAGATGCTTGTGTGTGGGTTTAGTGTCCCAGATATTGAAAATGATGGTCCAAGAGCTGCGTAAGCAACACCATCAGCAGACTTCGAAGCATCCGTGTAGAATTCAGCACAGGAATACTTCTCTTTTAGTTCAAGAAAATGTGATTTTATGTGAGCCTCAGGCGCTCGTTTCGATATTTCTAGGAAAGATATGTCACATTGAATAGTTTGCCAGTCCCAAGGCGGTGGGAACCGAATAGGAGCCATTAGGGTATTTTCTACAAAAGGGACGCCTGTTTCTTCTGACAGTGCTTCCACTCGGAGGGACAGAGGAGGCCTGATGGCTGGGCGGTTACGGAATAGCCTGGCAGTGGACAAGTCGCTAATTGCAAAATGACATGGATGCTGAATATCTGATTTAACTTTCAAGGCGTAAGAGAAAGATAAATATGCTCTTTGTAGATGAAGAGACCATTCGTTGGATTCAACGTACAGGCTCTCTACAGGACTAGTCCTGAAGGCACCTGTAGCAAGACGGATACCCAAGTGGTGAATCGAATCTATCATCTTCAAGGCACTAGGCGTAGCAGAACTATACACTATAGCACCATAGTCAAGGCGTGACCTTATCAGACTTTTATACAGGCTCAAAAGGCATCTTCTGTCACTTCCCCAGGATGTACGGGACAAGAGCTTCAGAAGATTCATTGTCTTCACGCACTTCGCCTTAAGATATTTCAAGTGGGGGATAAATGTTAATTTAGTGTCTAATATGAGGCCTAAAAATTTATGTTCATGGCTCACTGGGAGCTGTTGTCGATTAAGATAAATAGCGGGTTCAGGTAATATACCTCTTTTGTTCGAGAAGAGAACACACGTGCTTTTTTGCGGGTTTAATTTAAACCCATTCTCGTCAGCCCACATTGACAATTTGTTTAGCCCAAGCTGCACATGTCGCTCACAGATGGAAAGACTACATGATTTAAAACCTATTTGTACGTCATCTACATACACAGAATAAAACATTGTACGTGGTATGATAGTATAAAGTGAGTTCATTTTTATAACGAATAGAGTGCAGCTAAGCACGCCACCCTGCGGTACACCTGTTTCCTGTGCAAATAGACGAGATAGCACATTACCAACTCTGACGCGGAACGTGCGGTTAGACAGGTAACTTTGGATGACATTCAGCAAATTACCTCGGACTCCCATTTCGGCCAGATCACGGAGAATTCCGAACCGCCACGTGGTGTCGTAAGCCTTCTCCATGTCAATAAATACTGACAAAAAGAACTGCTTATGTACAAAAGCATCGCGAATATTCGTCTCGATGCGGACAAGGTGATCAGTTGTGGATCTACCTTCCCTGAAACCACACTGTAGGGGATCTAATAGTTTGTTACTTTCAAGAAAATGAAGGAGACGCCGGTTAACCATTTTTTTAAAGAGTTTACATAGGCAACTTGTCAACGCTATAGGCCTATAGCTGTTGACTGAAGTTGGGTCCTTGCCGTCTTTTAGTATTGGAACATTTATTGCTTCCTTCCAGGCGGATGGAATGTAGCCGGCAGAGAACACAGAGTTGAAGAGTGTCAGTAGTGTTTTGTGGGTCTCAGGGTGTAGGTGTTTGATCATTATATACAATATTCTGTCACTTCCTGGAGCGGACTTGTTACAGCCATTCAGCGCAGCCTGAAATTCCGCCATGGTAAATGGGCGGTTGTAAGGTTCGTTGCTATTTCCTTTCCGACTCAGAGGCAGTCGTTCCGCTTGTTGCCGGTATCTCAGAAATGTGTCTGAATAGTGGGATGAGCTAGAAATCCTTTCGAAATGTACCCCTAGAGAGTCGGCTTGGTCAATGAGTGTGTCTCCTTGTGTATTTACCAATGGTAGAGGATGAGTTTCGCGGCCTTTTATTTTGTTTACCCTGTTCCAGGCTTTTCCCTCGTCTGTATAAGAATTAATACTAGAGATGTATTTTTGCCAGCTTTCCCTTTTGGCAAGGCGGCGCGTTCTTCTACCTTCTGATTTTATTTTCTTGAAGCTAATCAAGTTTTCGGTAGTTGGGCAGTCGCGAAGGCGACTCCAAGCCTTATTTTGATTTTTGCGGGCTTCCTTACACTGCTCATTCCACCAAGGAATACGCCGTTTAGAGGGTGATCCATTCGTTTGAGGGATACATATTGATGCAGCATCAGTTATAAATGCCGTCAAATAAGATACTATATCATCGATTGAGAGAGTACAGATCTCATCCCAGGTCAAATGTGTGAGCTCTCTGTATCTTTTCCAGTCAGCACAGTCGACCTTCCAACGCGGCAGATGTGGGGAACACTTATCGCCTTTTGTTAATCTTAGGATAATTGGGAAATGGTCACTCCCATATGGATTTTTAATCACGTCCCACTCCAGGTATGGAACTAGTGTACTTGATGTTATACTTAAGTCAATGGATGAGAACGTTTTGTTAGCCACGCTGTAGAATGTGGGTTCTTTTTTGTTTAGTAAGCATGCATTGGAGGATAAAAGGAACTTTTCTAATAAGCGCCCTCTCGTATCACAACGGGAATCTCCCCAGAGGGTGTTATGTGCGTTTAAATCACCTACTACAATGTAAGGTTCGGGGAGTTCTGCGATAAAGCTCTGGAATTCTATTGTGGAAAGTTTATGGCATGGAGGGATGTACAGAGAGCTAACTGTTACTAACTTGTCAAATAGCACGGCTCTGATTGCCACTGCCTCAAGGGACGTTTGCAGATGTAAATGTTGGCAGGCGATACTCTTATCAACTATAATAGCAACACCGCCTGACGAGGCGAGAGCGTCACTGCGATCTTTGCGGTAAATGGCATATTGTTTGAGAAAGTTAGTATGTGAAGGATTGAGGTGTGTCTCTTGCACACACAGCACCCTTGGATTAAACCTGCGCAGGAGTTCCTTAATATCATCAAGATTATGTAATAAACCTCTCACATTCCAATGCATTATCTGTGTGTCCATATTGGAAGTGTTTTATGGTGTGTGTCAAGAGATCAATTAGGTTGGCTCAAGGGACCTTTTCAGGCCCCTTGATGCGGGGTATTTCTTTTTTCTTGGCGCGCTCCAGGGAGCCACGCCGTTCCTTCGGCGTCTGAGACGCCGGAGAAGTTTTTGTGACATCCATCGCCTCGTCAGAGGCGCTGGATGACGCCCGCTCAGCGGGCACGCGCGGGGGTTTTTCGGGCCTGTCTGCACGAGCAGTGGCCCTGGGACCACCAGGCTCGGAGGTCTGCTGGCCCTTCGTGGTAGGGGGCGGAAGAGCAGTGACTGCTCCCGCCAGGGGGGCTGATGGCGTAACCGCCGTCACACTCCGTGTGACTTGCGCGGCCGCCAGAAGATGTGGCGCTGCCCCCCGGCGCGTCACATCACTGTAGGACGGATTCGATTGGTTGTTGACACTAAAACGCTTGCGCGCTTCTGGAAAAGAGATGTTTAGTTTTACCTTCAGTTCGATTATTTGTTTTTCTTTCTTCCATGACGGGCACGATCGCGAATAGGCGGGGTGGTCTCCGTCACAGTTGGCGCAGTGGGTTGTAGAAGAACAGTTGTCTGAAGAGTGGTCTTTAGATGCACATTTTGCACAAGTGGCACGCCCTCGGCTGCTCTGAGACCCATGCCCAAAACGCTGACACTTGAAGCATCGGCGCGGATTGGGAATGTACGGTCGTACGCGTAGTTTACAATATCCTGTCTCTAATGAATCAGGTAGTTCACTTGTTCCAAATGTTATTATTAGATGCTTTGTTGGAATTTCTTTGTCGTCACGCCTTAACTTAATTCGTTGCACCTTTACCACGTTTTGGTCTTGCCAGCCTTCCAACAGCTCGCTC
The DNA here is from genome assembly GCF_023375885.2 of Dermacentor andersoni. NCBI lineage: Eukaryota > Metazoa > Arthropoda > Arachnida > Ixodida > Ixodidae > Dermacentor > Dermacentor andersoni. Next base: position 362,274,215 of record NC_092814.1, on the reverse strand, counting down.
TCACTAAGATCAAGGAGGTCATCATCAGAAATGACACCACGCACAGTGTTCATAGACCGGTGGGGGCCCACAGATACAGGAATGTCACCAAACGCAACAAGTTTCGTCAGTTTGCTGTATTGGAGCTTGTCACGCACTTCCAGAAGAAGGTCGCCGCTTCCCATCTTCGTTACTTTGTAACCAGAACCGATTGCTTCTGTCAGGCATTTTGCGACCACAAACGGGGATATTGTACGGACTGTCTTGGTTTCGTGTTGACTATGTATTACGTGGTACTTGGGAAATATTTCTTTTGGTTTGAAGAGAAAGTTGAAGGTTTCATCGGTGCGCCCCCTCTTCAGGGAGCGATCAGGGAGTGTGGGGAAATTTGAAGCCATATATAGGATTACTGTATTCGGAAGGAATGCCCGCCGCCCACCTCGGAGCCCAACCTGGGGACGTCACAGGATTAGAAAAATTCTATTCTGCGTACGCCAGCGGTACGTTCCCACTATAACCTAATATATATATACCCAAGACTGGATATATTACACAAGGTTAACCCTTGCCGCCCGGAAATACGGAAGTAATTAGAAGTGAAGAGAAGACAGGAAAGATGGAAAAGTGGGAGAGGAAGACGAAGAATGGAGAGGAGGACAGGAAAAGGCGACTGCCGATTTCCTCCAGGTGGGTCAGCCTGGAGGTGCCGTCTATGTGAAGCCGAGGCCGAAGAGGTGTGTTGCCTCCGCCGGGGGGCCTTAAAGGTCCAAACACCCAGCATCGGCTCAACCTCCAGGATCCCCCTTTCCCCAGACACGGCGAAGCCGCGCACGGCTACACGCGGGAGGGTCCAACCCTCGTGTGCTCGAGTACGTGGTGTCGCAACACACCAAACGCCTGCTAACGCAGACGCCCCTGCGGGGGTGGCTTTGTAAAATGAACACGCAGAAATTTTGTCAATTTATCAGGAGCACAGCAAGTGGGGCACAACACTATTTGCGTAATTCTTCAGTAATAACGAGATCGCCTTTAATTATAACACAATCACTTGATACAGTACTGAAAAATGTGGAAATGTTATCCTGGCAGAAAATATAACAAAATTCCTTTAAGATTTTTCACTGACAAAGAAATGGAACAAGTAGCATCCAATACAGATGAAAAAGTGAGTTTTCGTGTCTCAGTTTGCTGGAGGTCAAATTGTACACTGTTTGCTGCTGCCCTTGTTTAGGGATTGTACTTCATTCATCGTAAAACATTCAGCTATGATTACGATACTCCCTGATGCGAAATTTGAGTGCAGCTGTAGCCATCGTCGCCGCAGAGCCCGTCTTGCACGGAACTACCGTACTTACTCTTCTAATCTAGGCCGACCCTGATATTAAGCTGACCCCCTAAAGTCCGAAGCCAATAAAAAAATATATATATAAAACCTCGAATGTAGGCCAAAAAAAAAGCGCGGACAGCGTTCACAATATGCAAACAGCATTTATTGAATCTGAACGTGCAGAGCTCATTCAACGGCGTCGTCGCTGCTAGACACGTAGCTGTGTTCCTTGTCACTGTCACCTTCAAACAGTGTACTATCTTCGGTGCCGTCAAGCGCATTAGATATGCTGCACTTTAAAAGGCGCGCACGGTCAAAGTACCTGGGATGTCGTCCCATGCGGAAGGTGCCCAGCCCACGAGCTGCGATAGCGATGCACGTTTGATGCGGCCCGTTGCCGTTAGCATGTGGTCTTCGTCAGTCAACGAGTCCGTGTAATATTTCCGCAGACGATTCTTGAAAGGTTTGTTGATGCAGACATCAAGTGGCTGCAACTTGCCCGTCATGCCGCCCGGTATGACGGCGAGGTCTGTGTTCCTTAAGCGCAGCCTTCAGGTTGTCGGTCAAGTGCCCACGGTAAGAGTCGATGACAAGGAGCGAGTTCTTTGTCAAAAAGGCTCCTGGACGCCGTCGCCACACAATCTTAACCCACTCTTCCACGATCGCACCTGTCATCCACCCGTTCTCATTCGCCCGCACAATGACATTTCTTGGGAAAGTTTCTCGAGCAGGCAGTGTCTTCCTCTTAAATATCATATAAGGAGAGAGTTTCTGTCCATCAGCTGTACTGCATAGCTTCACAGTTGTGCCCTGCTTCCCGTAGCCCGCAGAGCGCACCTTCACCTCCTTGGCACCCTTTTTATTCATGGTGTACGCCACTGGCATATCATAATACACAGCCGTCTGGTCGGCGTTGCCGATTTGCCCAAGGTCGTAGCCTGCCGTTTCTCTCTTTCGCAGCACGTAGCGCTGAACAGCTGTCAGCTTTTCTTCAAAATCGCTTGGCAGCTTCTGGGTTATTGATGTGCGACGTCGAAGGCTGAAGCCTAAGCGCTTCATGAATTTCTGAAGCCAGCCCCGGCTGGCTTTGAAATCCTTTGGCGTTAGGCCTTCCTCCCTCAAAAGTTCTCTAGCTTTTGCTGGGAGCACTTCTGTTGTCACTAAAAGGGCAGCTGCTCACTGCGTCCTAACAAAGTCGGCCAAAGCTGTCTCCACTTCGTGGTGACGGCCTTTCTTTGGTCCGCTAAATTCCATCCTCGTTGCGGCGTACGCGGAAAGCCGCTATCGTTGTCCCCTCCAACGACGGACGTTTTTCTCGCCGACGCCGAAGTCCCGCCCGGCTAGAAGGTTCCACGATGCCTCTTCAGCTATCACAACTGTTCACTTGAAAGCGGTACTGTAGTGGTATCTCCTGCTTGGTGCCATCGCGATAACACCACGCCGCACACCGATACGGCCGAAACGACACAGGTAAAAATGGCGAACTCGCTTGTGTACGGTTGGCTACTGGCACGGCTAGTAGCGGCTGCGATACTGACTTTTCTAGATGGCGCTAGCTATGCACCATATTTAGCAGTTTCAACGAAAAACTGGCTGCGTTTCTTTTTAATTCTCTAATGTAAGCCGACCTTAGAGTTTGGAATATGAATATTTGAAAAAAAAACAAAACTATCGGCCTAGATTCGAATAAATACGGTATGCTTTTTTTCTCCTGCTTTCGTCACACCTTCCTCCTATTCTTTCTGCCTCATGTTTCCTCTGCACCGTTCTCCGCTTTCCTTGCGCTTTCTTCGCTATCGCTACCTTTCATACCCCGCTGCACTACATGTTCGCTCTTTCATCCTTCACTGTGCTCATTTGCTCGGTTACGAGACGCTGACACTAACCGCAGGAACCAGCGCGGTCAATGAGCGCAGTGAACGTGGCGTTTTAAGGACGTAACGCTTTCAGCTCACGTTGTTGGCGACCTTCAAGTGCCCCTGAGCCGTTTTCAGGGCAATTTGCAAGAACAAAACGAGATCACCCGGGAAATCAGTCACCGCATTACATACGCTAGTTACTCCCTAAACAAGTTACAAAACATTGCGTTCGAGTTCTCCCGAATGTTTGTTCGCAATGTCATTCAAGCTGTAACTTCCAGTACGCTGGAATTTTATGTGTCATTTCCAGTAGCGCCGTTCAAAAGGCAGACACAGGGCACGATATACTTCATATCTTTTGGCGTTGAGACAGTGTTGCCTATGCTCACTTGATCAGCGGGACGGGTTTTGCGAGGCCGATCCAAATAGGCAGCGAAGCTTCAGGAGACAAGCGGTTCAGAACCTATGGCCATCTACATCAACAAGCGGAGTTATGGGAGTCACGATTAAAGCGCGACTAAGTGAGGAGGGAACAGGTACTGGTAACAAAAAAATTCATTTTTTAGTCAAGGGCGACGCAATTTTTTAATATTACTGAAAGTACATTGATTTCGCAGTCAATTTTATTTAGGCGCAATGCGTAAGGAAATTATGGCAGTGCTTTATCGTTATCAAGATATACATTTTTCTCAGCGCCCTCTGAAGAAGGGGCGAACGCCAGAGTCTTGCAATGCACCTCTTCTAGAGGCGTGCTCCTAAAGTTCGTCTGCTACGACACGCCCCCGCTCGCGCGTCTTGGTCTTTCGCTGCTGCATGGATTCTCTGAATTACTGAGGCACGAATTTACTTTTTTTTCTGACTGTGGTGTTGCGAGGTGCGTTTCATAGCGGGTGAAAATGTTGAGCACCCATGGGACGATGCGACCTAAAGTTAACACCGAACGCTTTCCTCGGTACCCACGGAAACGAAGCGCTCTGCAAGGATGCAATAGCAACACCGATACGGCTGGCGTTTCACTGCACCGGTTTTCTCTCTATTCCGCAAGGTGAGACCCCCCCAAGATGTATTACTGTTAGTTCGTTCCTGTAGGGATTTATGGCGGGTTGCCGTGGGGCTTTGAAAAATCTTTCTGAAACTTCATTTATTTTACAATTAACGCTTCGTTTGGACCTCCGTTGTGGCTCGGAGCTTTTGGTGTCGAGCAGCCCAGCTCTTCACAGCCTATTGCAATAGCGCAAATATTGTGCTACAGACTATTCAAACTCTCATCGCCTGAGTTATCTATATAAATATAACGCTGGTTGTCATTATTCCGCTACTTAGATGCACAACTAATCTAGATCGCAGTACCTAATGCTTTCGCTATCTGTGCTACAGCCACATCTTTCCTGCAGTCTGTTTTTCTTTTTATTTGCTGTCATAGCCTTGTATTCCTGTAGTCAATTTTTTCTTTTTTTTTCCTTATTTACCAGGACACGCGTGAATAACGCTTCTATGAATTAGCAGGCATGAATCCTGGGTGAAATTTTGTAGGAATTCAAGTTGTAGGAACCGGAAAACTACGGTTCAGAGTAGTGTACTGGCTGCACTTTCATGGATCAGAATTCGCTGCGGCCCGGTGTGCTTCGAGGCGCGGAGTCTACCTTACTTCCTGTTATCGGTAAACATCACTGAGCCGTCATTCGCCTGACAATAGGTATGCACGTACTTAAAGTTTATTGTGAAGCAGTGTGCTTATCCTCAATAGAACAAGGGGAATACATCCGAGAGAATTCATCGAAACAATTGCCTTAAGAACAGAATACATTACTACGTAAAAAAAAATTAATGTATATTAATTACACCCTTATGATAGCCAGCGGATCCAACACCCTGGACAACAGGTGTGGTAACGTTGGTCAGAACCATGTCCAGTCTTCCAAAATTGAAGGTGACTTTCATTTTAACTTTTCACGTCGCAGCATATAGCATCCTGCTAGTAACAGCGCAAAATGTAGACAAGAGACGAGACAAGAAGACACCGCAGCGCTCGTGGTGTCTTCTTGTCTCGTCTCTTGTCTCCATTTTGGCTGTTACTAGCAGGATGCAAAACCAACAAGCCCAAGCTGCTATTCTAGCATATAGCATAAAATAAATCGTCCACGTTACGTTTGCAGAGTCGAGGCCACGTGAGTTCATCCATCTGAAAAGGTGTGTCGCCAATGGGCTGCCAACTGTTTGATAACAGCGTCGTGAAGGGATTATCCAGTGTAGAAGGTAGCCTTGCGTCTTAATGGTAAGGCCGCATATAAGCGAAGGCATGACTGTTCCCTGACAATCAGTTCCCGAAAAAATATAAACTGCTGGATGGAGCGCCCTCAGGAACCACTGCGATCACGCCTTCGCCTGTCCTTCACTTGGATGTGCAGGAATTCCCCGGCGACTCCTGCCAGGGGACGTATTCTGAAACGTCCGCCGCGGCGAAAGTTTCGCCGCGGCGAACGTCACATTCGATAAGCCGACCGCCTGCTCACTCGTGACGTCAGCGCGCACTACCAGCGCGCGCTCTCGAACGCTTCACATCGCACGAGAGATTGCGCCCGGCGAGTGTAGAACGACTCGGGTGTGTCGTAATCGAGTGCAGTGGCCGTCGCTCGGTTCTGGGCACTGGCCACGGTTGGCTCCGGTCGCTTTATGTAAAGGAAATGAGAGAAAAAAGTGAGAAATGTTATATTTCAATGAATAAATTGTGCTACAACTGACATAGTTGCGAAGCAACATTTGGGTGATATCATAAACCGACGGTTTTTGTTTCCGCGTGTGTATGTCAGTCATCAAGCACCGCCAGAGGGGCGTCGTGTCAACATGGCGCCCTATTTTGAAAATGGGTAGAGCTGAGCAAACACGAAAGGAACCGGCGTAGCGCGTGTGCGAGTTTTATTGTGGCTGTTTCATTTTGAGATTGGGTGTGTGCAATGTTTTCGCGCACCGCCAAGGTCATGCAAAGAATGGGAAAGCTTCAGCGGAGCCCTCGAAGAAGACGCGCGGGACCCCGCTGTATAGTCGTCTGTTGGCCTTCTGTTACCGTCCGAAAATTTGGTAAGTGTGCGTTGCAAGCGTTGAGTTGTGAACAGACGGCAGTGTTCAAGAGCGTTGTTTTTCTACGAAATTGCAGGTTTCAAAAGAAGAAATAGCAGGAGGCTAATTATTTGTCGGAAATAAAGGCTACCATCCCAGAAAATGTGTTCATTTACTTGGCGGTCTTGCTCGCGCAGACGGCCAGTTTGCCTGTGTTTATACATGAACGAAGGTCATCACAGCCATGCCTGCGCGTCAAATTACCATTCGGCAGGAGGAAATTATAGTAAATTTTATGGAAAGTAACCCCCGGCTTGCTAGTAGGTCGGGGGAATTCGGTGGGGAATTTTCGGCCGCAAAAAGGCAGGATTTATGGAAGCAACTGGCGGCACTTCTCAATGCAGAAGGGCCGCCAGTTAAGACAGAGCGAGAGTGGAGGCTGTGGTGATGCAAGTTCGCGTACAGATGCAGGCGTGACGCGGGGAATCTTTCGGCCGAGCAAAGGTGAGTGAAAAGTAGGCTTTAATGAATGCGGTTTGTATTCTTACGAGCGCACTGTTTCCTTGCAGGGCAGCCGGCGGCGGCCGACTGGGCGGCATCCGAGGCCGCGTCCTTCAGCTTGTTGGGAGCGGTGCCACCAGAGGCCTTGGAGAGCCCTTCTTCATGTTGTTGGAATCGCACCGCTGGCACGAGTTGTTGCAAACTCAGCGCTGACGCCCGTTATTGCAAACGGGTCGCAAGCCCCAAGGGTAGCGTTGGCCTGGCGGCCTGGGGCACTGGAAGCATCCGAAGGTCCCGGCAAAGCATGAGTCGACTGGTAACAGAACAACTTGTTTATTCTAACATCGCAAAAGAGCGGGCGGTCAGGTCGACCGAAGTGGAGACGGGAGAGCACGTAGCTCAGCAGAAGAAATCGGAGCCTCTCTCTCGGCGTCCGGGGGCAGCTGCTCTTATAGTCTCGGAGTTGAGGGCGAGAAGGAACGCCTCGTCACTGGCGCACGTGACGGCGCCACGGACACGCTGAGAGACAGGTTGAGACGAGTGTAGTGACGCATCGCCAGGCCGGCGCCGTGGTCAGACCTCCTCGCTTCACTCTTGGGGAGCTCCTCTCCCCGGCTGCCGCGCTTTGACAAGCGTGGGCACACACACACACACGCACACACGAAGACACGTGGCACTGAAACACGCCTGGACGCGCTTGGCGGGGAGGCGTATCGGCGGCGCTGAACGGGCCAAAATGTCCGCCGCTTTGAACGAAGCCCCGGCGTCCGTTGCATCCGCGCCGGCTATACCGCGCGTTGTAGGCGAAACGTAACAGACCGTCCGTTGCATCCGCGCCGGCTATACCGCGCATTGTAGGCGAAACGTAACAGACCGCCCCGCCGGGGGAAGGAGATCCCGATGGTCAGGGGACTGCATCCGCTGTCCGGAGGGATGTCGCTCGATGATGCTCATAACCGAAATCGGGCGTCCTTCGGCGTTTCTTGAGCGCAGCGCACAGAGAAGGCCTCGTTCTCTCGTTCAGGTTCACCCAGGACACTGCAAAGTGACTTCGGGAGAGTTGACATTTTTGTTCTCGTTCCCGGCAAGCGTTAGAACTACGCCGAAACTCAACCGCTCAGTCAGCAAGCACGGCACAACCCTCACTAAGCCCTGCCAGGCTCTTTCCCCTTTTATACTACTGCCTAGTTCCTTACAGTAGTTTAGCAGCACTCAGAACACGTCCACAAATTGGAAAATTGCACGAGAAAGCACATCATCACTTTGAAACACTACACAAAAGCAATATGTTAAAAATCCTGCCTCAGGAAGAAAAACATCAGTAACAAACAATTTTGAGGCTGATTCCCACGTTAGGGGCTTCGACTTAAGCCATCGGCGTTACCGTTGAGACTCCCCTTTTTGTAACGCACCTCAAGAATATTGTTGCAAAGCGAGGCTCCAGCGCAGGAGGCGGCCATTTGTGGAAGAGATGGTCTGCAGCCATTGGAGAGGGCAGTGATCCGTCTCGAAGCATGCGAAGCGGAGATCGCAGCGAGCGACCGTACACTAGCTCAGCTGGCGAAAACCCCGTAGCCGCATGCGGCGCGGTCCGTAATGCAAACATCACCCCAGGCAGACACAGCTCCCAGTCAGTTTGATGTTCAAAACACAATGCTCTCAACACGCGCTTCATGACGGAGTGGAGCTTTTCAACGGAATTCGACTGTGGGTGGTACACTGAGCTGTGTAACAGCTTTACCCCGCACCTTTCGAGAAAGGCTGTCGTCAAAGCGCTCGTAAACACCGTGCCCTGATCTGACTGGATTTCCGCAGGAAAACCTACTCGCGCAAATATGGACAGTAGTGCATTGACTATCTCAACTGAGCTTAGTTCTTTAAGCGGCACTGCTTCAGGGAACTTTGTCGCTGGGCAGATCACAGTCAAAATGTGTCTGTACCCCGTGGCTGTTACCGGCAGAGGTCCCACTGTATCAATAACGAGCCGTCTGAAAGGCTCCGTAATGATAGGTACCAACTTCAACGGCGCCCTCGATTTGTCCCCTGGTTTGCCCACCCGCTGACAAGTGTCGCATGTCTTCAAGAGACGGTCCTTAGTTTTCTTAACTCCTAGGTGTCCGGACCACGAACCCCCATGCGACAAGCGCAACAGATCCTGACGATAGCATTGAGGCACGATCAGCTGATCGAACTCCACTCCTCTGCGGTCTAGATACTTCCGGTACAGGACGCCACCTCTTTCCACAAAGCGAGCATTTTTCTTGGCGATACCTTCCTTGACAATGCAGCGTATGTTTTCTAGGCTGCCATCCTTCTTTTGCTCGGCTATCAAAGCCGCCCGGCTGACTTTTAGCAACCTATTAAGTCCGTCTGACGTAGGCGCGATGAGCAAATCTGCAGATAGCTCTTCTAACTTTCCCGTGTCGGGCATTTCCTCTCCAGTATCTGGTGCCTTTAACGCTACAGGCTCAATCTTATTCAGTTCGGGCGTGCTCTGAATATCAGCTTGCTGCGCCTCTGACCCTTTCTCATCGTTCGACAACGTCGGTCCCGCAACTACCGCCTTTGCAGCGAGCTCCCGAACCTTCGATCTGGTTAAGGCCTGAACGCTAGCCTCACCAAACAAAAGCCCCTTCTCGCGCAGGAGGTGATCGGACCTGTTCGAAAATAGGTACGGGTACTGGGGGGGCAGCATAGATGACACTGCCGTCTCCGTCACAAGCGCTCCGAAAGGTCCTTCAATCAGCACTTTTGCTACGGGCAGACACACGCTGTGAGCTTCCACGGCTTGCTTGATCCATGCGCACTCGCCCGTGAACATATCGGGTTCTACGTAAGAGGGGTGAACTACATCCATTGTAGCTGCGGAATCGCGAAGCACTCGGCACTCTTTCCCGTTCACGAGGAGGTCTCGCATGTAAGGCTCGAGAAGCTTCCTGTTCTCGTCAGTGCTGCATAAAGACAAAAACACGACTTTTGTTTTAGTTTCTGGACACTGCGCCGAAAAGTGACCCGGCTTCTGGCACGTATAACAAACGCGCGCTTGCCTCGTCTCGAACCGCTTTCTGCGTTCGGCTTCGGTTGCCGCCGTCTCCTTACGTTCGGTCGGACTGCTTTCACTCGCATCCGCACTACGTGTGTCCCCCTTTGCTCTCATGGGCGTGAACTTTGGCCTCTCAAACTTGGAGCCAAATTCACCCTTTTGACCGTCCTTAGCTCCGCGAGCCCGACGCGTCACAAACTCCTCGGCTAGCTCAGCGGCTCGAGCCACCGTACTAACGTCTGGCCTATCCAAGACCCATTACCGCACGTTCTCAGGTAACCGACTATAAAACTGTTCCAGCCCGAAGCACTGCAGAACTTTATCGTGGTCACCAAACGCTTTCTCTTCTTTGAGCCACTCCTGCATGTTTGACATAAGCTTGTAGGCAAACTCTGTATATGACTCACTTTTGCCTTTCTCATTTTCCCGAAACTTCCGACGGAACGCCTCCGCTGACAGCCTGTACTTTTTTAGCGGACTCGATTTCACTTTCTCAAAATCCTCTGCCTCCTCTCTCTTCAAGCGAGCGACTACGTCGGCCGCCTCGCCGGGTAACAAAGTGAGCAAGCGCTGTGGCCACGTTTCCCGAGAGAACCCCTGCTTCTCGCACGTTCGCTCAAAGTTAACCAGGAACAAACCAATGTCCTCTCCAAGCTTAAACGGCCGCATCAGGTCAGTCATTTTGAACAATACTCGTTCTCCTGCACCGTGTGCCTGACTTCCATTACGAGCGCGTTCCATCTCTACCTCGAGACGCTTCATTTCCAAAGCGTGTTGACGGTCGCGCTCTTCTTTTTCTTTTTGTTCTTTTCGTTCGCGCTCCTGTTTCTGTTCTTTAAGTTCGCGCTCCTGTTTCTCTTTTTGCTCTTGAAGTTCGCGCTCCTGTCTCTCTTTCTGTTCTTTAAGTTCGCGCTCCTGTCTTTTTGCCCGCTCCTCAATGGTCTCAAGGCATTCCGACAGCTCGTCATCCTCAGCTTCTAACTCGAGAATAGCCCTTAGCAGTTCTGGTTTTCTGAGTTTGTCTGAGACATCCAGACCCAACTCTCTTGCAAGCTCCAGCAATATCGGTTTGCGCAACGACTTCAAATCCATGGCTGCTCTGAATGCTACTTTCTCTACTGCCTACTATTGTCTTGCCGCAATGTAACCCGGCAGCAACGACAACCACAATTACCAGCTCTGTTTCTGACACTAACAAAAGCCTGGCAAAACTAAGTAGAAGAAAGTCCCGCACTCACCAAACCTCGCAGCCAAGAATTCAGCGCAGCGTTCCGCTGCAGGCAACCAGTAATCACACAGGGCTCGTTGCACTGCTCCCGGATGGTCGTTGTGCTGCTCAGCATACAGTCAACTGCATCTCTTCGCTGCTGGCCTCCGTTGTCGCGATCCCACCGCTGACAACCAGTTGTTGGAATCGCACCGCTGGCACGAGTTGTTGCAAACTCAGCGCTGACGCCCGTTATTGCAAACGGGTCGCAAGCCCCAAGGGTAGCGTTGGCCTGGCGGCCTGGGGCACTGGAAGCATCCGAAGGTCCCGGCAAAGCATGAGTCGACTGGTAACAGAACAACTTGTTTATTCTAACATCGCAAAAGAGCGGGCGGTCAGGTCGACCGAAGTGGAGAGACGGGAGAGCACGTAGCTCAGCAGAAGAAATCGGAGCCTCTCTCTCGGCGTCCGGGGGCAGCTGCTCTTATAGTCTCGGAGTTGAGGGCGAGAAGGAACGCCTCGTCACTGGCGCACGTGACGGCGCCACGGACACGCTGAGAGACAGGTTGAGACGAGTGTAGTGACGCATCGCCAGGCCGGCGCCGTGGTCAGACCTCCTCGCTTCACTCTTGGGGAGCTCCTCTCCCCGGCTGCCGCCCTTTGACAAGCGTGGGCACACACACACACACGCACACACGAAGACACGTGGCACTGAAACACGCCTGGACGCGCTTGGCGGGGAGGCGTATCGGCGGCGCTGAACGGGCCAAAATGTCCGCCGCTTTGAACGAAGCCCCGGCGTCCGTTGCATCCGCGCCGGCTATACCGCGCGTTGTAGGCGAAACGTAACAGACCGTCCGTTGCATCCGCGCCGGCTATACCGCGCATTGTAGGCGAAACGTAACAATGTCTAGCAGCAGCTCGGAGGTGAGGATACTATTTTGCAGGTGTACTCTTGCATTTTGCTTTTCGATGGTGATGCCAGTGCCTAAGAAGGTCAGAGAAGTGCACCGTGGTTGCACATAGCAGGAAATACACAGCAGCCTGAGGTGTGCACATTATGCCATCGTGGTGGACAACACATGCCTTGCGTAGTGCCGTTTAGATCCTCTTAACTACTCGACCAATGAAGTGGTAGTGCAGGGTGAAGCAACTCGACCCTGTGTTGAAATTGAAATTGTGTTGTCTGTAGCTGTACACTTTCCAAGAGAGGGTGCTGGTGTGACGCAGTGCAAAGTAGTCGCATATCGCATCTGAAAGGCAGTGTACACGTGTTATAATGTTTCCTTCCTTATGTTAGCATATTACTAGGCCAGCCAAACACCACCCGTGGCGCCGGAGAGCACAGCTGTAGAGCCGCAGCCGGGCCCCAGTGGGGCTACAGGGAGGCGTGCCTCATCAAGACCCGCCCGGCCACGAAGGTCAAAGCCCAGCGAGGGTAAGCCACTATATGTATCACTTGTGGACACATGCAATGAGCACAACAAGCGTAGGTGTCGTATGCATTTTTTTTGCCAGGCCACGCCGTAGGGTGCGGTTGCGCGAGAGGAGAGCTTATGGTGATGTCCGCACAATGCGTTACACGAAATGTACGCACAGTGTCGTGCATGCTCCAGCAGTGCTTGATGCCGGCAGGCACGACTAACAGCTGCATTGTTTGGAGGAAAAGCCTGAAAGGGTAGTGATGTTGAGGAAGTTAAAATGATGCAAAAAGTTTTGCTTTAGCAATATGTCTAGTTGTTGTCCACTGTCCAAGTTGAGGTAGGTGCAAACCGAAGAGTGCACACAAAGTATAAATTGGAAGCGTTTAAAAGAATGGACATGACATCCAAAGGCTCATACTGGTGCCGCCCACATCGTGATAATCTGTTAAGTGCAAAAAATGAAGTCTTGTATAGTGTACATTGTGTAGCGTGGAACTGGTGTCTTCAGAAACGCTTCAATATTATACAGTTTATTGCAACAACGCAGACAGCCTAGGGAGGAGTAACTGTCGGAGTAACCTGAGCCTCGTTAGCTTTGCACAACCACCAATTAATGAAAGAACCTGTGTGAGAGTGCAGATGACACAATTTTCTGGATACGGAGCAATGTGCAGGAACTGCGGCTGTTGATTACATTTTCGCTTTCCGACAGCCTGGACAGGCTAGAAAGAAGTTCAGTTATTGTATACACTCTTGTGGTAGGGAACTACAGTGCCTACATAAAGCAACGGACTACTGAGCCGAGGCACCAAATAATTCACTGGTGTCGCCCTTGCAGTAGAAGTAATGCACATCGACAGTTGGAAGGATTATATGTCCTGTCACTGCGTGAGCCTCTGATGTGCCACGCATGCTCATTCTCCCTGTATTTGCAAGCATTCACCACATGTTTCACCATTTCTTTAAAGCAGCTGGTGCACGGAGCAGGCCACCGCGCTCCGAGGGCGAGCTGCTCGAGCAGGCAGTGCTGGATGGTGCACGGACTGTGCATGTTGCGCAGAGCCAAGCCACCATCCAGCGCGAATTGCTTGCAGAGTCGAGAAAGGTATGCACTTCTCATGAGTAATGGTTCATTCAGTATAGTCAGCCATCATAAGCAGTGCTTTCGTTGGGTGCCTGCCGTGGGCACAATTCTTTAAGGGAATGTGTGCTGGAAGGAGGATGGCAGTGTAGTGGTTGGTAATCAGCAGTAGTAGTGCCGTAAAGATTGGTAGGTGGTGCGACCAATAGGTTGTAGTGGCATTCGGCAAGTGAAAGGCCACAGGGATAGCAGTAACATGTGCTCTCATCGTGCAGTGTTTAGCGGATCTGTGAGGTTAGTGAAATTACAGGCACCGAAGTATGTGCGTAGATGAGAGGTTGGATGGCGGGATGTGCTGCAGTGTGAGGACGACACTGTTATTTTGCTGCATGGAATGGACGCATAAGGCGGTTAGTTGCACTGCACGAGGAGCTTGTATTGCTGTTTTATGCATCCCACAAGCCGTACACTTGTAAGCACGTTATGTAGACTGCAGGATACATCTGAGGGCAGCGCCTGAATGAGTTTGTATTGTTGTGGTAGAGTGGGGTTGGTATGTGCGATTCACATTTGGACGAACGCTGTTGTTGCAAACGAAACAATAACATGAAATATAATTCTGTACTAGCGCTCCTTTGATATGCAGGTCCCCCATATAACCAGAACTACTGGCCGAAGTGTGCCAGACATGTTGAGCAACTTACATTGGCAGGTGTGGACCTAGACGCAACTAGCTCAGTGAAATATTGCGATGCGGGTCTGTAAATGTGGCACGAATAAATTTTGTATTACACCTGCTACCTTAACCTGCGTACCGCTTAGGAGAACGCACTGATATCCATACAGCAAAAACTCGTCACTGAACGTTCACACTGGCATTTCCAGAAGTACACCCACTACGACACGTGTAACATAACTGTGAGGCTGCAAGAGGGAACAGTGCAAGTTGGTTCTGTGTGAATGCAACAAATCGGACAAGGTTGACTTCAAAGTGCATGACGTAACATTACATAGGTTCTGCAAACCAAACGAACACAGCAGTGAACCCGCGTAAGGACACACTGTATGTGAAGTGCCTTCTTTCCCCCCTCCTCTCACAGCAAACCGCCGCGATGGAGCGCATCGCAGACTCACTGGACAGACTGGGAAACGTCCTGGGGCGGCAGGAGAGTCAACTCCAACTGCTCCAGGAGCAGCTCGCCCCAGTGACCACGCTCGCTGCGGCACTGACGGTTTTCCTGCGGCAACAGAACCTGCCGCAGGGGAACCAGCCGCAGCAGCCCCAGTAATTTTTTTTCCGTTGATTACTCCTGCGTCAGCAGGACCTGACGCAGGAGGCCATTTATTTGTTATTTATTTGCTTTATTTATTTATTTGCCATTTATGTGCCAATTCTCGTAACCAATGTATCGAAGCGCTTTGTTATGTATTTATTGATTGCTTGTATTGCTTGTATTGATTGCTTGTATTTATTGATTGATTTTTGTATTCGTTTCGTGTTACTAGTTCCTTGTTCATTGCTTGCGTGTTCGTTCGTTCATGTACCACATCGAACAGGCCTGTACTGTTTGTATTGTTGGAAACAGACGTTAGTGTTGGTTCTTTACTATGAAGTGCTTGGATGAGCCTTTTCGCTGCACAACAGCGGTGTGTGTACACAGCAGTGCAACATATAAAACCGATGATGCCCTGACCAAAGACAAATGCACTTGTCGAAATGTTGGCTTCCGCTTTCAACATATGTGTACTGGAAAAAGGCGTGGCCACTTGCCAAAATGTTGCCTCCTGTGCTCACCTTGTTCTCATTATGCTCATTGAAATAAATGTCCATGTCTTGCGCTCACCCTGTTTTTGTCATGTTAGTGTGACAGCATTACGAGATTTCCGTATGGAGGTATGCAGATTCGTAATGAATTGTAAATGCACAGACACAGGCCATATTCGCGGCAAAGAGGGTCTGCGATGTGTCACGCCATGTAACGCTTCGTTTATTGCGTGTGCACATTTTTTGTGGAGGCACAGCAATGGAAAAGTTTCGTGCTGCAGGAACATGTCTTTCGTACCGTGCGCAGCGTTTGGTGTGTTTGTTGTTTTTTCAATGTACACACTGCTCAATGACATTGCATTACTGCACAACAAGAGCGTGTTATTGCTCAGCCGTCGGTATGACTGTGCAATGTTTGTATCGCTGGTAGACGTTGTTCTGCAGTGCGCTGCAGAAATGCAATTATTTCTTTGTGAATGTAATCAGCCTTCGCCTTACATGCATGTGTGTGTGTAGCATCTGCGCGGGACGCTTTGGAGTACTTCGCTGTGCTTTGTAATTACTTAGGGAAATTTCCATCCATTAGCGTCCACTATTACATACTGTACGTACTCGTTTTAACCCTTGCATTTCTTATTGACACTATGCATCAATGCAAACTAATGTGCCTATACTTGTGCCGCAGTGAACATGTATGCACACATATTCACATGTCGCAGGAGCTAGCAATTTTGCTTTGGCAGCATTCTGAAGTGACACGTTCGCTTACCACGTAAGTGCACAGATGCATGCAAGCAGTGGGGTGGCAGGATAAAAGCAGCATAATGCCACCTTGATTGGCCCCACCTCCCCGTAAACAGCACGGCGAGGTGGGAGAAGTCATACATCATCTCCTTTGTGCGTTTCGCATGACCGGTGGACGTTTCGGGTTGCATTAAGGACGTGTTTGCGTCTTGTTTTGCAATGACCAACAAACATCAAAATTTCCTTCTCTGTCCTGCTTGGACAGCTGTATCCTGTTGCATGCACGTATTCAGGGAGCGCCATGTCCATGTGTGTTTACATGAAGCTGCACCACCTCTGAACATGTTGATGATCGCTCTCCGTTAACACAGACTAAAGAGGTTTCATTGGCAATGTCATGCACCTTGACCATTGCTGTGCCCCGTTCGCATAACACATAACATCATGAAACGTTAACCTTGTGTGATCCATATGCATCGACACTGTACGGTTTTGCAATGAACAGGTGGTGGTCTCCGTTGCCAAGCAACGGTAACTGCATATCAGATGAACTGATGTCGATAACTGTGTACATCTCTCTCAACTTCTGCAAGGCAGGTCTATTGTGGCTAAATGTGTAATGCGTATGTGCAATTGTGTTTTAGTTTTGTGAAGCGTTTCCTCAACAGCCGAGTTTGTGAGTTAGTGTGAGTACTGCAATCATTAACAGAGCGTTCCACATGTGCACAAGTCCGTGTAACTTGTGCCATGCCATTGTCCAATATGAATTGTTAGTCATGCAGACAATGCGAGGCATGATTTGGGATTATTGTGGGTGCATTGCGAACGCAGCCTGTACTATGCAGTGTGCATACACATCGATGTGGTGAACTGTTTTGTTCGAAATGTGCCTTATTCGTCGATCATTTGAAGTAGTGCATATTGAGGTAGCGTGCTTACTGTGACAATGTGGTGAACGACAACTCGTGACTCGATTTGATTAAGCATTTGTACTCGAGTAAATACGTGTGCCGGAAGGAAGTGCTGCAAGCACAACTAAACCTACATCATTTGAACACTGCAGCACATGATTACGTGCGGGAGGCAAGGTTAATTTATTGTCGTCGTGTAGGTATCAGCAGAACGAGTAACAGTTCTACATATGCGCGCATGCACAGGCCATAAAAAAGAAGCAATAACGTAAAAGTAGCACCACAAAAAGACAACACTTGCCACACGCACAAGTATAAGGGCAGAACACACGGCACTCCAGTAAACAGCACAGAAAACAACAAAATCAGAAAAACACAATGTCTTGGTATTATCCTGAAATTCACACTGCTCAGCAGTGCATCGATCCTCAGCTTACCTGCGTGGCTTTACCACACGACAGATAGAATTGTGCGCCACTGTTGGAAGCGTACTAAATGAAATATAATGAATGGAAATGCCACAGTCCCAAGCAAAATATATGTGAACACAGAGAGGCACTGCACGTGTGATATTGAATTATATCAAGGTGAAAGTGACATTCTGCGAGACAGCAAGCAACATAGCCGGTACGAAATGCAATGTGGCCATTCGGAGTGTGCGAACCCCATTAATGACACAGGTGTTACGAGAAATGCGGAATCTTGCACACTGAGGGGCGAAAATGCGAAGTGTGTTACGTTGCTGAACACTCGTAAACGGAAGGCATGTACCTGGGTCAGTGTTTAACATTCCGCATCATTACCACTCGAATGTGCCAAATGATGTGAGACTGTTTACAGGGTGTGCTGTAACTGCACTGTGTAGCTGTGACATCAAAGGAATGCCTTTCGGCTTTCCATGTGCTGGGTAAGCTAGGTATTTGAGATCACTCACACATATAGCCGCATGCTGCATGCTCATGAAAACTATGTATGCGTGTGGCAATTCGTTGGTCGACCACCTATCAAGGAAAAGGCGGACACAGCTCAGAAATGGAAGTGTACAGAGTTTGACGCAGAAAACGAAACGCCATGCAGTCCTCCTCACCGTGGCTGCATACCACAGCAACTGGGAAATTGCTACCTTCCTGAATGGAGCGAAGTCTCGCTTGGAAGATTGGGACAGAAGTGTGTGTCACTGCAATGGCGCGGCATTTGTGCCTAAAACGAAAAGCGCAGAGAGTGGTCAGACCCTGCCGGAACCCCGGATTCCCTCTGGCGGCTGCAAGTCATCGCGAGTGACCACCCAGGGAAATTGATGCAAGACACTGCAAAGGAACTCCAGGCGGCACAGTCGACTGCCACGCTCGCTGTGCACGACAGCATGCGGTACCACTTATATGTGATGATGAGGGGGCAACTTACGTCCAGTAAGACTTGGGAGGGTCACCTACTCGGCTGTGTTCCTAGCGAGTGCTGATCAAGCTGGAGAGGCCCGAGGAGCCGCAAATGCTGCGGTATTTATTTTCCGATGAAAAGAACTTTGAGCACGACCGAAAACTTTCCTGCCGTAATGGCAGGTCGCTTTGTGCAAGTTCCAATGAGTTAGCTGCAGTGTTCTACACGAAATTTCCATCATCAGCAACAACGGTAACACCATGCCCGCACGCTGATTTGCAGAAGGTGTCCGCGTTAATGCTGCCGCGTACGCAGAGGTGCTCATCACTGCAATGCCCTGGACAGAGACTGTTTCTAGAGGAAAATGTTACGACGGTCAGCAACACCAAGCCCTCGCTCACACCGCCTGCATTACACAGAAGTGGTTTGCTGACAGCTTCCAGAACCCCGTCATTCCCAACTTGAGGCCTCCTACCTCTCCACATTTATATCCACTCGACTAGCTCATCTGAGGCGGCATTGCGAGAGGTGCCAAGAAACAGCCAAATAATACGAAACACTCGCTGAGGGCTGCCATAGCTACGTGAATGCGAACATTTGTAATGGCCCCTTAACCCCTTCACGCTGCCTCGTACGCAGTTGAATGTGTCCTTGCTGAGCACGGTGAATCCATTGAGCAATTGTGGGAATAAAGCATTACAGAAGTATTGCCCACAGTTTGGTTACAAAAATCTGTGTTTTGCTATAGATGCTCTCCTGTGCGTGAAGGCAACAGTGTGCTCTCAAATACCTCGCGAACCCGGTACATATACATGTTGTTGAAAACGTTGCATACTTGAAGACGTGCATGCGTGGAAGGGTGGGACAATTGGGGAAAATAGCACGTTTTCAGAGGATAACAATCACATATGTTTTCAGGTACTGCTTGTAAAATTAGCAAATTGTGAAGGCTGCAATGTTGTGCATCACGTGCGTGCAGCAAATGTGAATGTGTAGAGCATGCAACACTACAACAGATTGGTTGCACATTGCTTGTAATTGGTGTTGTCCGATCTGACAGACTGAAAATAGATGACAAAGTGCTATGGCCATTTCTTATGCACGTGCTCATTGTGCGCACCTCATGGTGGTCACATCAGGTTCTTAGGCTTCATTGCATGTGGAGACCCATCATGAGATTGCTTTGTGCCTGTACTGTGATTGCACCGCCACGTGTTCGGGGCGCATTTTAGGTTCCGTTAAGTGCTCCTCCACACGTGGTGTAGATGCTGGGTAGGAATGGAACGTGCCGAGAAGTCAAGAGACTACAGCTGTGGCGGTGTGATGGTGCGCTCCAGTGCGCGTGAAGAGGGGTCGGCTGTGGGTTCGCTTTCAAAGGTGTCCGGCGCCATTCGCAGAAATTCGTGGTCGGCAAGGCGCTGGCACATACATATAATATCAGCAATGCAGGTCGGATCCTTGGTGGCCAACACATTCAAGGCTGCAGTCACAATGCCTTTGAGTACAAGGCGTACTCTGTCGGTTTCCATCATCGAAGCGTTGACATGTCGGCGAAATGAGAGGACATCATCTACATACGAGGCGGGGGACTTGCCTAGTTGCTGCTTTCGAGTGCGCAACAAACTGCCGGAGGACGACAACCTTCTTCACAGAATTCCAGTCGGGGAAGTCGATCTTGTGGTTGAATGAAGAAGCCTTCGCTCCGCCCTTGAGTTAGAAGTATATGCGGCGTAGCCTAATCGCCTTGCCCCACCGGTTGCGTGAACTTACCCGGGCCTAGTTGTCACGCCAATCCTGCACATCTTCACTGTGAAGGCCAGCGAGCAGATGGGGATCGTGCAAGAGCCCAGAGATAATCCAAGGAGAGTATGTATCAGACGTAGCCGGGATTGTAGATGTTGGTGTGTGTGATGGAGCGTCTTGCAGCTTGAGGGCGATTAGCTGGCACAAGCGGCTACCTGAGCGAAGCTCCAGGATGTAGAGCAGGCGAGAAGACGTTCAGGAACCTAGGAGCAACCTCCACCACGTATGATGTAGCACTTAACACGACCTTGAACGCGGCCCGAACACGTTGCAGCAAAATTAATTTATTGCCAAGTTTGCATTGCGAGGTTTTCAGATGTGATATGAACTGTGATCATGAGCTGCCATGTGTGCTCGGCCCCAACGTTATGTTGGACTCCTACTGTAAGGTATGCAATGTGCAGCTCGGTGTGGTGGCCACTTTGTGTGGCTGCAACGTGCAACTTCATGCATCTTCTTAAATTGCAAACGTGCAAGCTAAGTACCATTGACCTGTTCGCGTGACACATTCGTCTGAACCATAGAGTGCCTATTGGAAAATTGTGATCACAACCCAGGGCAGGTCCTGTCACGCATGCAAACTGAGAACTGTTCGATGCATGCTGACAAAGTGGCAGTGCTGCAGTGGGAAAGCTATTAAACATAATTTGTTACACATCAAAACACCATGTGCGGCGTCTTTCACACAACATGTGTGTGACACATAGCGTGAAGTCATTTTTGTATCACTGTACCCTTCAGTTTACTCGTTAGACAATTGGTGCACAAAGTGAACTTGATGGGGTTGTTTCGTGCCATATGCACGTGCATCACACTGTCGACTCAGAGTCGTTAAGTTAGCTGCCAAGTGAGATTCAAAATGCGATGGTCCTCACGATGTCGCAATACATGTAGCATCATCGTTACACAAAACAGGAAGTTTTGCTCTATGCGAACTGTATTGCTTCACCATGCACATGCTTACTGCAGCAATGATTCCTTCTGGGTGAAGCGGAACATACAATACAGTGCATTGCATGTAAATTCCTTGCTGGGATCACATTTGCAGCTGTCCTTGTGCTTCATGCTCTTCATCTTTGTATCTTGCAATCGAGCTTGTTGCAACATTTCTCATGGAGGCGCAGTCGGAGTTAAACATTTCTCTTCAAGCGTCCTCGCTCTACATTGCACCACCTTCCCAAGTGAATCACTTCAGATGACCACTGTATGATACGTGTAGCGAATTGTCTGCAGTATAAGTTGCGGTCCGCTTGTAATGCCACACGTGTTGCCCTATCGCAGCTATGGCAAAATGGTTCGCCCCCTGTTGCTTCACACAATTGTCGAACTTAACTGGCAAGGGTCATCCGCCACTGTATGACAGTGGCCATACGTACTTCGAGTGGGCAATGCGTACTTCTTTGTCTGCACATCAATACCTCCCGATTATTTCGTAGTGTGCTGCTTCGTGCCACATGGCACAGAATATGGCACGTAATCTGAAGCGCAGTTCACTTTTGCGTTTGCGCCACAGACAAGAAAGCGCGCCTCAATGGGGCCTAGCCTATTTTCAGAAATCCGAAAGGCCCCATTCTGAGAGTGCATCACTAACATTGGCCCCATCACAGGGCAATGGCGCTCGCTCTTAAAGTGTGCCATACTCCTCTTCGTATCATGTGGTCAGAAATGCTGCGGCATCTCCTCACAACAAAAATTTCCTTAATGGGCCGCAAGCACTTGTGCACCTTTCTTGCAGTCACGTTTCCGTACCCATAGCGTGGTGTAGGACTTCATACAAGAATGTCACATACAAGATATGTGCCGAAATGATCTTTAAATGAGTTTCCAGTGTCCTCCAATTAGCAAATGTACGAGGAGGTTCACACACGCTTGCCAGGAACTGTCTGCCTCGCATCTTCTACGCACCTGCTGAATAGAACAATCGGTGGAAACACATGCATTTGCACTGTTTGTTTGTCAAAATTTATTATGGAATAGGATATGAGCAAGCGTGTAATGTTTATGCGCTTTGCAAAATATGCATGTAACGCTGTTGGATGCTGTTGCATTCGTTCCCACCTCGGTTCTGTTTCCTCAGCTGCTACAAAACGTCGCATGCGTGCTGTGCCTTTATGATGTCAGACACATATCGTGTAGTGGCACATTTGTCCAAGTAACGTCTGCAGAACCGCACTTGATTCATGCTCTACCTTCCCATGTCAGCACCTCAGCAAGGCAACGTACACGTTTAGTTACGTTTCCTTCACATTGCATTGTGTCGCACACACTCCTACACTACCCCAAACATAATGTGTCAAGGGAAACATGTCCACTACACTATCCCACTTGCATACGGTTGTGTAATGACAGCTGCTTGTATAGGTGGACAGTTGCATTCCTAACCGCCTTGGGGCCAAGGCTTGTCCTGCTTTTACTGAACGAGGGAAAGGCATAGTTTCACGTTTTCTTCAAGTGCCAAGGAGGTGTGCAGCACACATTGAGCAGGTCTGTAGCGCCAACGACGCATGAAATTCTATTGCAAACAATGTATTTTTGCCTTCACATTCTCAGAAACGCAGAATGTGTGTCCCCACGCATTGTGCAAAATCCCTTTAGTGCTGCTGGGAAAAGGAGCTCCCTTGCGTCACGTGCAACTTGCAATGCGCACTGGTACACCTTCACTGCTGCCAACGGTAACAGCTGTAGGGCAACGTAATGCATCATGTATGATGACAAATCTAGGAACGCAGTCTACACAGGCCCCTGGTAATGAGGCGGCGATGGTGAAAAGAAATCATCTGACGCTATGTCATTCGCCAAAAGAGCCACGTTGAGCTTGAACACCATTGCAAAAGCTGTAGAACCCGATTGCATTCTTGTATCAAGTGTGGGGCCACAGAAGACGCTCGACAACTGGTGCAACAGCCCATTGTAGGAAAAAGCAAACACGAGTCAATTTCTGCGTGTCATTGGCACCGCTCTGGGGGTGAAGTACTGAAATTGGTATAATAAGCGTCTACGTTTGCAGAATCATTCCATGGCATGGTGGCGCTGCAGACTATGCGGAAGTTCTGTCTTTGCGGCTAAGGCACTTCACCAGCATGGCGCTGGATGGCAGTAATGATTCTTCGATTGCTACGGTCGCTTCAAAAATATTTGCCACTACCATGGTGCTATGCAGCCATGTTTGCTTTTGCAAACAGACCTTCACGACCAGTCACACTGTCGCAAACAGCTTCCACACGAGGAAAGGCTCAACAGCGATTCGCAAATGGAGACTGTGCCTTGTTTACAGTGCACGTGTTGTATGCTTGGCAATACATGCGATTCCACTTAGTTGAATTCCTTCACGCGCAGATTTCTCATACGGATGCGCAGCTGCATTAATGTCGTACTCGTATTCCGCAGCATGAGGCTATAGCACTGACTATCCACATGTTGCGAGCAGTTTCAACGATGTTGCACAACTGCAACACCTAAAGCAATGTTTCCATTGTCCTGTCTTCACGTAGGAGCACAATGCTTCTCGTCCCCTTAGGATCTGCTTGACTGTTCTTGCTTGGTCAAGACCACATCGGTCAATGACACACAATACGCGTATGGCTAAACAAGTCCCACACCAGCACATGCATCTGCAACGCACAAGGATGAGAGAGCCGGTTTCACGGCACAGGAGCATCGGGAGGTAGAGGGCTGTGAAAAATATGATGCTCACGTGCTTAAAAAAGTACGCGCAATCACTTTTAAAGGCATTTCACGAGGAACACCATTGCCGCCCATCAAGCAGTGGCAAGTGCACGTGACATGTCCTAGTTGGGCTAATTTTCTCTAGCATACACTATCATCGTCGTTCAGTAGCCGGGCGCTGTGATGAAAAGAGAAGCATGAAAGACATCACAATGACAGCAACACTATGAATGTCACCGTATGACACCAGCGTAATGTTAATGATGGAACGCTGCCACTGCCGTAACATCAGAAAGGCTAAAGAACAACATTAACACACATGCGACAGGCTTGCAGCCACGAATGCAAACGTGTCGAAATCGCACCAATGCTGCATTTACAAGGATAATGAAACGACATCACCATTAGGGCGACCAGAATGGTATGATCACAGTTGCATTATTGCAACAGGCACACTTGTGTGACGACAATGCAGTGTTCACAACTGCTGCAAAGTGAAAACGGCAACGAAGACGGAGACAACCGCGTTTGTCGTGGCGCGAGACTGGTGTCATCGCACGTGCCGGAGCAGCTTGAGAACAACTGAACAAAGGGCTGTCACTGAATAAACGGGCGCAGTGTTCCCGTTCTTGTGTGGCCTTTATTATGCTCCTGGCCGTCGGGCCGGATGCTGTTCTCGCCTGGTAGCAGTCATAACAGTTGATTTATAACAGTGGCGACGAGCAACGAACCAGAACCCTGATGACGGCGAACACTCCTGCCATGGCGTAACAAGTTCCACATTTCGCCAACGCCAAGGACAAGTGGTCGTCGTACTACATCAGAGTCGAGTCGTACTTCGAGGGTGGCGGCATCGTCGATGACGCTAAAAAAACGACGCTTCTCATCTCGGCACTGAGCGCGAAGCCTATCGACGTACTGAGTGGGCGTTGTGCCCCACGAAAGGTGAGCGAGTTAACTACGGGGAAGCGGTTACCGTGCTCGAAGAATTTTACGCACCCCCGCCAAATGAGATAGCCGCAAGCTTCAAGTTCTTCACCCGCATTCAAAGGGAAGTGAAATCAGCTCCACAGGTTATCGTAGAGCTTTGACGCCTGGCTGATAAATGCAAATTCGGGGCCATGTTGAACCGCCTGCTGCGAGACAGGATCGCGTGTGGAATTCGCAGCAGTGACGTGCAGAAAGCACTATGTTCTCACCAGAAACTGACATAGCAGGAGGCACAAAACATTGTGCTTGCAGCAGAGGCTGCACGACAGCGTGTTCAGCTTATGAAGCAGACGGATGCGAAAGAAGAGCCCGAGCTTCTCAGACTAGCGGGCGATCGACCGCAGCGACAGGCAGGAAAAACCTGTAGTCAGGCGACTGGATCGTCTGAAAGTTCTCATCGGTGTTGAATCCGCTAGCACGGCGAGGCGACTTGTGCATTTAAACATGCGTATATGTTTCAACTGTAGGAAAAATGTGCACCTAGCTGCCGTGTGTCGATCTAAGGAAAAGTGACCGCACCAGAGCTTGGCACTGAGCAGCGGCTCAATGGAAAATGCCGTAGCCGAGCTCTCCGCACAGTTGTATACACTAAAGCCGCAACCAACCGCAGACAGCAGAATCGTCAGCACGGTACGATGCAATTTTTCCTGGGGTGGAGCCGACATCGTGATAGAAATTGACACCGGCTCACTCGTGCACGTGGTGCCCTGGGACGTCTACTCCCAACATCACACAAGCTAGCCCCGCATTGAAAAATCCACCTTGAGGTTGTCGTGCTACTTGGGTCCGTTGCCTATAGCCGGGAAGCTAAAGTTCCCAATTTCATTCTGCGGTACAACTGTCACGGCGTCACTGACCGTTGTTCGCGTCTACCGGCCCGACCCTGTGTGGCCGTGATCTCATCCAGGCGCTGAACAACGAAGGGGCCGCGGTTTTGAGCGTGTCCAGCATTAAGGAGCAAGGGCTAAACTTGCAAGCGATCCTGTGTGAGTACGAGGACGTGAATACACCTGAACTGGGTCTGTTCAAGGTTCCGCCCACTCATCTATACATACAGAAGGATGCAGTTCCAAAGTTCTTCAAAGCCAGGCCACTTCCATATGCATAGCGACAAAACGTTTCATACGAGCTGGACAGGCTTGATAAATTCAGAGTCCTGTCCCTGGTGGCTCACTTAGAGTGGGCGACGCCAATAGATCCGGTAATGAAGACGGAACAGTTCGATTGTGCGGCGATTACAAGCTAACGGTAAATGCCAGCTGTGTGACGGAGCAGTACCCACTCTCGGTAATCAATGACCTTTTTGCTGCACTGCACGAGGGTGGCGTTTACAACACATTGAACCTTCAAGACGCCTACAACCAGGTTCCCCTGGATGAGCAGTCAAAGGAGCTGACGGTCATCACCACACATCGGGGATTATTTTGCTTTAATCACCTGCCATTTGGTGTTTCTTCTGCCCCAGCTATCTTTCAGCGAATAATGGAAAGCGTCCTGAACGGTTTGCCGGGAGTCCAGGCGTACATTGACGACGTTCTGGTGGCAGAGAAGGGGAACAACGGCAGAAAGAACCCCAAGGCAGTTCTCCAGCGCTTTCGAGAGTACGCCGTCAAGCTAAGGAAGGACAAGTGCACCTTCAGGATGCCTGAGGTATCGCATCACGGCTGCAAGATAAGTACTGGAGGGCTGCAACCTCTGGAGAAGAACATGGATGCTGTCATAAGGGCGCCAACGCCCAAGAAGGTGAGCGAGCTGCGCTCATACTTGGGTCTTCTTACGTATTTCAGCAAGTTCCTTCTCAATATGACCAGTCTGCTATCACCGCTCTACGATTTGCTAACCAAAGAACGTCGCTGGAATTGCGGCTGTCAACAACGGGAAGCGTTTCAGAAGTCAAAAAACGCTTTATGCAATGCGAAGATGCTCACTCACTTCGATCCCTCACTGCCGCTGCGCTTGGAGTGCGATGCATCACCCAACAGGATCGGAGCGGTACTGTCCCATCGCACTGGCAACGTTGACAAGCCTATAGGTTTTTGTTCTCGAAGACTTAGCAAAGGGGAATGGAATTATTCCCAACTGGAGCGTGAAACGTTGGCCCTAGTGTTTGGGGTAGGATAGTTTCGGGACTACTGTCTGGGAAGAACATTCACCTTCATCACATCTCACAAGCCGCTGGTGGGTCTATTTTCCGAAGATGATCCCACGCCCACTATGGCTGCCGCAGGAATTCAGCATTGTCCTTGCTGCTGGGAGCATACCTGTACAAGATAGAGTACAAACCTGGCTCGGACAACCTGTACGCTGATGCACTCAGTCGGCCTCCTCTAGAAACCACTGACGACACATCAGAGGAGCTACACGAGTTCGTGCACTCGCTGCAGCAGCTAGATGACGTGCCCCTTTCGTCGCAAGCATTGAGACATTTGACCGAGAAAGGTGAAGTACTTGGAAATGTCAATGCCTACATACTTCATGGTTGGCCAAAGAAGTATGTAGCACCCGATCCGTAGTTGGACCCATACTTCGCACGAAAAAGTGAGCTAACCGTTTACAAAGGTCTCATTTACTGGGGTCACAGAGTCGTGATTCCCGAGGCTGCTCGTGGTGACATGCTGCAATTCCTGCACGACACGCACCAGGGAATGTCAGCAATGAAGTCGTTGGCCCGTACTTTCGTGTGGTGGCCCGCCATCGACGGAGCTATCGAACAAATCAGTAGGAAATGTACTACATGCATACAAGCAAACGCATGATGATGATGATGATTTGGAATTTTTATGGCGCAGCAGCCGTGCAGACTATAATGCGCCAAGAACATGATTTTCGTATTAGCTTATTTGTTTAAATGCTGTAAAATGGTGTAAATGGCCAAGTAAAAATATAAAACATGAAATGTGCTACAGTTCTTGTAGGATTCCTGTGGCTTTTAAAAAGTTGAAAGTATCTTCATATGGGACCAGTGGTTCATCGCTCAATAACAACATAGGATGGATAGGGATTCTTTTTTCGTAAAAAATCTTAAAATATCTTTGCCTCCATTTTTCTAAACCAGGACATGTTATTAAAATATGTAGCACGGTTAAAATTTCACCGCAGTGTTGGCATGTTGGTTGTGGTTTGTTATTAATTAAGTAACTATGTGTCAGCCTTGTGTGACCAATTCTTAAGCGACATAAAATAACCTCGTAAAATCTTTGTCTGTGGCGACAACTCTGCCATTCTCGTAGAATAGGTTTTATGCAATGAAGCTTGTTAAGTTTTTCTTGATCCCACACTTTCTGCCGGTGTTTCTTAACTGCTATTTTTAAAGTGGCTTTATAATCTTGCCAAGGTAGGCCAACATCATGTAGCTCCAAATCTTTGGTACTGACTGCCATAAAATCTGCTCTTTCATTACCGGGAATTCCTACATGACTAGGAATCCAGCAGAAAATGACATTTAACGCTCTCTTGTGACATGTTGTGTATTGTTTTTTTATTTTCTTCAATAGATTATTTCTAGATGGTAACCTAGATGCGAGAGCTTGAAGAGAGCTCAAGGAGTCGCTAAATATAACAGATTGGTTATTTCCTCTTTTCAGGATGTCTTCAAGAGCTAACGAAATGGCATGAAGTTCTGCAGTAAAGACAGTAGCCTGACTTGGAAGTCTCATTTGTTTTTCAAATTGATTTGATGTCACTGCAGCGCCTACATTGCCATTGCTTTTTGATCCATCTGTAAAGTATTTTACGCAAAAATTATATTCTGATTCTATTTCTAAATATTCGCTTAGTAACGCCTCTCTTGGTGAAAATTGTTTTTTGTTTTTTGTTAACCTAAAGTCGCATTGCGCATGTTTCATCTCCCAAGGAGCAAAAGGAGGTTCATCTTGCAAGAATTTATTTCTTACGTCGAAACATAGGTCCGCATTCAGCTTTTGGTACCTGATGAAAAAGGAAGGAATGATTGCCGGTTTGTTGCTAAAATGTGTTTCAAAGCGCGGCCTTGTAAATAGTCGTCTACAAGGATGCGTTGAACAGGACAGTACTCTCATTATGTACATGTTTCCAAGAAATAGTCTTCTGTGTTCCAAAGACAGCTGGTTGGTTTCTGCATACAAGCTTTGTACAGGAGACGTACGAAACGCGCCGGAGCACAGACGTAGTCCGAGGTGATGCACCGGATCAAGAACCTCTAATGCTGACTTTCGAGCTGAGCCGTACACAAAACATCCGTAGTCTAATTGTGATCGGACAACTGCATTGTATATGCGAAGCAGACATATTCTATCTGAACCCCATGATCGGTGGGATAGGAGCTTTATTAAATTTATGGTTTTCAGAGATTTCTGTTTTACATAAGCGATGTGCGCTTTGAAGTTGAGTTTTTTGTCAAAGATCATACCAAGAAATTTGTGTTCGTTCTTTACTGTGATTTGCTGTCCTTTAATATGTAATGTTGGGTCCGGTGTAAGCCTTCGGTATTGACTAAAAGGTACGCATATTGTTTTTTCTGGGCAAAATTTAAAACCATTTTCGTTTGCCCATCGCACTATAGAGTTTACACCCAACTGGAGTTGGCGTTCGCAAGTAGCCATATTACAAGAGGAGAAACAAAGTTGAATGTCATCGACATATAAAGAATACATTAAGAAAGAAGGAATAACTGTAGTTATCGAATTCAGCTTCACTAAAAATAGTGTAACGCTCAATACTCCACCTTGCGGCACTCCATTCTTCTGTATAAAACAGTTGGAGAAAGTTGGTCCAAACATTACCTGAAAAGTTCGGTCCTCCAGATAGCTTTTGATTATACAAAGCATGTGCCCTTTTATTCCGTGTCTGTGCAAGTCCATTAAAATGCCATGTCTCCACGTCGTATCATACGCTTTTGATAGGTCAAAGAAAACGGAGACACAATGCTGCCTTTGGACGAAAGATTCACGGATTTTTGTTTCTAACCGAACTAATTGGTCGATTGTGCTGCGATTGGCTCTAAAGCCACACTGGTACTGATCAAGTAACCCGTTACTTTCCAAAAGGTGTACAAGCCGTTTGTTAACCATTCTTTCGAATGTTTTTCCTAAACAACTGGTTAAGGCAATGGGGCGATAACTGTTAGGATCAGAGCGTGCCTTTCCAGGTTTTAGAAGTGGTAGAACTATCGCCTTCTTCCATGCTTTTGGAAAATAGCCTTCCGCCCACAACCTGTTGAAGAGGTGAAGGATTGTGTCGTACGTGTTCATGTGTAGGTGTCGCAGCATTTCGTAGTGTATGTTGTCCGGGCCTGCTGAATGGCTCTTCCCTAAATATATTGCATCGAAGAGTTCAGTTTTTGTAAAAGGACAGTTATATGGCTCAGTACTATTCAGAGATATCCGAAGATCTTTCTTTTCTGCCGTTGCCTTTATATTAAGAAACTCGGGCGTGTAGTGAGCGTCACTCGAAATTCCAGCAAAGTGCTCGCCAAGTATATTTGCTTGCCCTTTAAGATCCGTTTCCTCGTCCAATATAGGGAGTGTGTATTCTGTATGAACCCCGTCTATTTTTCTCACTTTCTCCCAGACTAATTTACTTGTTGTTTGACTGTTTATAGAGCTCACATATTTTACCCATGATGTTCTTTTTGCTATCCGTCTTTCTCTTCTAGCCTCACTGCGCTTTTGTTTAAAAAGCAATAAATTTTCGAAATTTGGGTACCTGTTAAGTCGAGACCATGCACAGTTTTGTTTCCTACGAGCTTTATCACATGCTTCATTCCACCACGGTTTTGGTCTACGTGGAAGTTTCCCTTGTGAAAGTGGTATGGAGTTTTCAGCTGCATCTAAAATTCGTTTCGTTATCGCATCACATAAGTCGTCAATATTGAGTGCGATGACATCATCAATCCTTATTTCGGAACTTTCCAAAAAAACTAACCAGTCTGCTTTACCCAGCTTCCATCTCTGTCTTCGTACTGGCGTTGTTGGAGGCGCGTCGATCGGCTTGAGTATTATAGGGTAGTGGTCGCTGCCACGTGGGTTTTCCCTCACGTCCCAAATAAAAAATCCAGCAAGGGACGGCGTGCCACAGGAGAGGTCAATGCTTGAAGTAGATTGTGATTTAGCAATAAAATATGTTGGCTTTGAATCATTAAAAAGGTACAGATTGCAGTTGTCTAAAAATTCTTCTACCATTTTCCCCCTTGCGTCAGTGTGATTACTGCCCCAGATGTTATTATGAGCATTAAAATCACCCAATAAAAGGAAAGGTTCTGGAAGTTCTTTCACGAGATTTTCTACTTCTTTTATTGTGATATTCTTACCTGGTGGTAAGTACAGGGAGCATACTGTTATTGTTTTCCCTATCTGAACCTTTACTGCAACAGCTTCTAAGTTGGTGTTAAGCTTCACTTCGCGTACTGGGACTCCTTGAGCGACCACTATAGCGACTCCTCCAGATGCGACTGACGCCTCTTCCCTATCTTTGCGAAAGATGCTATATCGACGCAGAGGTTGTTTATGGCAACCTTTCCAATGAGTTTCTTGCAAACACATAACAGAAGCCTCAGCATCCTCGAAAAGATCGTAAATGTCATCAATATTGGTTCTTAAACCACGGCAGTTCCACTGCACAATAGTAGCCATATTTGATGATGTGGATTATCAAGTACTTCACGAAGAGATTCTATGTAAGAGGTCACAAAGATGACTTATGTGAATGAGCAAGAAACTTGCTAAAATGCTTTGTAGGTCACTTCTCCTTAGCAGGAGGAATGACCGGAAGTCTACCCCCTTTGTGTTTTCCAGGGGGAATACCCGACTTTTTGGTTTGCCTACCAGATGTAGGCTCTTTTGTTTGATTCGTGTCCGGCGGACACACTTCCATCATATCATCGCCCTTTGGGCGTTCATCGTTGATGGTGCTTGGAGAAGGTGCCGTCTTCTTGGAAAGAAAGCGGTCCTTCAGCACCGGCGTTGAGACCTTCGTGGCCTCTACCACGTGCTGACTGCCGTCAGCCTCAGCAGAAGCCTCTGGGCCTCTTGGGAGAGGGTTTCGACGAGCGTCTGTTATTTCACTGGGTGAGGAGGGCCGGAGAGCTGAAACCTTGTCCAGCAGCTCCACCTGGGTTCCAATTGACACCATCGGCGGCGCACGCCCTCTGTGCACAGCCTGTGCGTAAGTACCTCTATCGGCAAAAGCGACTCTCTTTTTGGCTTCAATGTATGATATGTTCTCCCGTACCTTCAATGCAATCACTTCTTTTTCTTTTTTCCACTGAGGACAAGATCTGGAAAATGCCGCGTGCTGACCCGCGCAATTTGCGCAGCACAGCTCGTTTGTGCACGTTTCATCACCGTGGTCTGGTTGACCGCATTTAGCACAGGTTGCTCTTCCGCGACATGACTGGGAGCCGTGCCCGTATTTCTGACACCGAAAGCACCGGCGGGGATTGGGCAAATATGGTCTTACTCTAAGGTACAGGTAAGCAGCCTTAACGGCACTTGGAAGTGTTAAGGAGTTGAAGGTCAGCACAATGTGTTTGGTCGGAGTTTCAATGTTATTTTTTCTAAATTTAATTCGTCTTGCACATAGAACACCCTGATCTCTCAAGGCTTCTTCGATTTCCTCGTCTGTGCACTTAAGGAGTTCTGTATCTGAAATCACACCCTTCGCGTAGTTCAGTGTCCGATGTGGTGAGACAGACACACTGTTCTCACCGATCTTCTCAAGTTTCTTAATCTGCCTGCTATGCTCAGCCGTCATAACTTCGAGCAAGAGGTCTCCAGAATTCATTTTCTTGGCTTTGTAGGGCTCACCAATACACTCGTTAAGTGCTTTGGCGATGAGGAAGGGGGACATGTCTTGAATTTTTTGTTCAGTTTCAGACGTGATGCCAAAAAATTTTGTGAAGCAATCACTAGGTTTATTGAAATTTATTACCTCGGTCCGGTGCCTTTTCGGCCTCCGATCAGGTTTTGTTGAAGAGGGGGTTCTGTCCATGAAATTACATATAAGTTCGGCAGCTAAGCTGGCCGCCCACCATGGAGCCCAACACGGGAGTGTTTTAAAACCACTAGCCATACATAACTGCTATAACCATATAACCATGACCAAGGAAGGCCACGCCCACATGGTTAACCCTAGCCGCCCGGAAACTTGGAAATGAAATGAAGTAAATAGGAGACAGGAAAGGTCAAAAGTGAAAGAGAAAGACAAAGATTTGAGTAGAGAGAGACAGGAAAAGGCGACTGCCGATTTCCCCCGGGTGGGTCAGTCCGGGGGTGCCGTCTACGTGAAGCCGAGGCCAAAGGGGTGTGTTGCCGCCGCCGAGGGGCCGTAAAGGTCCACACACCCGGCATTGGCTCAACCCCCAGGATCCCCTTTTCCCCGGACACGGCTAAGCCGCGCACGGCTACACGCGGGAGGGTCCAACCCTCGTGTGCTCGGGTACGTGGTGTCGCAACACACCAAACGCCTGCTGACGCAGACTCCCCTGCGGGGACAAGCAAACGCAATGCCACGGGCAAAAATACTAGTAAACTGGCCACTAACGCATGAGAATTGCTCACGTGTCCATTTGGGTTATGCTGGTCCAGTGAACAACAACATGATCCTAGTGGCCATAGATTCACATTCAAAATGGATCGAAGCAATTCCAGTGCGTCATGCCACAGCACAATCGACAGTTACATCTTTGCGTGAAATCTTCAGCAGGCTGGCCATACCAAGAATCATTGTGGCAGACAACGGAACTCAGTTCACGCCAGAGACATTCACGAAGTTTGTGACAGGAAACAACATAAAGCACTTTAGTACGGCACCATATCACTCCCAATCGAACGGGCTTGCTGAACGCGCCGTGCGGACGCTGAAAGATGGCCTCTAGAAGGTTGGGTCAGGTGACTTGTCTGAGCGATTGGCTAAACCGCTCTTTAGCCACCTTATAACGCCCCTGGATGACCACTGTCTCAACAACTTTTGGGATACCAGATCCGTTCTGGGCTGGACGCATGCCTTCCACCACCTGTAGCCTTCCTTATTAGTCCACAGGCAGATCAAGAAAACAAGCTGATCCCGGGCACTTCTGTTCGGACTCGCAACTTCGGAGAGGAAGAAAGGTGGCTGCCAGCCACAGTGAAAGAAACAAGAGGATCCCGAATGATCACCAATGCAACGGCAGAAGGTGAGCTTCAGCGTCACATGGATCAAGTCCGTCTTCGATACAGTCTTGTTATGACTGCACACCTGCTATCGAGTCGCAATGTCAGTAAAGCATCATGGAAGTGACAGCAGTGAATGTATACTGCCAACTCAAGAGAAGAAGCAGAGACGTGACAACAATGCCGTGCTGGCATTGAAAAGATGCCAATGGTAACATAACGGTGCCATTACAATGGCAGTGCGAGCAAGACTACGCTGGAGTGGAAATTCTGACAACAGAAACGTGATGCTGAAATTATTGCAATGTTAGAAGTGGATGATAGCAGTGGTGTTACGAACCTGGAATAACTGCTACGATACGGTAACGATGGCATGACACCTAAAGATGTGGTATTACAGTAGTGCACTATCATGAATTGACAGCATGGAGAAAACAGCGTTTTGTTTTCAGATGTGATGCACGCCTCGCTGCACCATGTCATCACAAACTGCCACCTTCCAGGGTACATATAGTGTTTCGTGTGCATCATATGTAGTGTAATCTTGCACTTTTCTTTTCCTGACCCTGCACACAAGGGTGTGGCGTTAGTGGTGCGATGGCACATCATCATCCATGACAGCAAGGCTGCAATGCCGTGAGAATGGCGAAATTGCATGATGCAAACGGATCCACACGAACGATGGCGTGCTGGTTGTGGAGATGACGTGTAATCACATTCACACCACCTGCCTCACTGATCTGCTCCGATTCCCACTGAATGCAGCGTTTCCTGGCCCTGCGCCTGGTGCTGCCGCAACCATGCAGCCAGGAAGTAGCGGGGATACCAGTGGCACGACAGCCAGAACACATTATTGTAGCTTCGACCCTTGCATTCCACAAGACCTGTTGAACAAGGCAGCAGCTAGCATAAGGCAAGGCTGAGCAGCGCAAGCCGTTGCCTAGACACTGCACAAGAAGCTCCCCCTTAAAAGAAAGCCGAGAAACATCACCACAAACACACACACCTCTATCACAATAAGGATTGTTGGCACGTGTAGGTCAGGTGGGGCAACCAACTGCCACAAAACCACACACACTTCTAATGCCCCAGCAGATGGTGGCAGGTATCGGCACACTGGAGCAGCAAGGAAGCACCACTTGACAGAAAACCATACACAGTACGAGCTCACAAACACGCGTGTCAGCACAAGGAAGCAGGAAAGGGGAGGCACTTTCAGCCGAAATGCGGCGAACACTTGTAATGCAGAAGGAGGCGGCGACAGGTGCCTGCACATGGGAGCGGCAAGGGGAGGCAACAACGAAACCACAAGCACAGCCAGCACAGGAGGCGCAAATGTCAGCACGTGAGAGCGTCTGGCACAAAGCGACGCACACTGCTCGGGCAGAAGGGGGCGGCGACAGGTGCCTGCACATGGTAGCGGCAAGGGGAGGCGGCAACGGGCAAACTGCTACAACTGGGCAAACTGCTCCGGCCTAGCGTTGCAGGCGACGTGCGTGGCAAACCGCTCTCTGTACATGCTGCAAGTGGCGATTACGAGCAATCGAGAGTATTGCAATCTGCCTTGCACGTGCCGCCCTCCCGCGCAAATACAGTGCCCGCCTGGCCCGAGGTGGTTCACCCTGTGTTCCTGCGCTGCTTGAGCCATACGGACGGTCGCCGTCGTCGTCGTCTCCTGAGTACACGCGGCCCGTATGCGGCACATCTTCGTCAATGCACAGATTGTGCAGTGCCGCACACGCTGCCACAATCGTAGCTGCCTTTTTGGGGCCGTAATGCAAGGCGCGGTGCCGCTGCAGACATCGGAATCGGCTCTTCATGACGCCGATGCAGCGCTCCACCGCTGACCTTGCGGAAGTGTGCGCGGCGTTGTAGCGCCCTTCCGGTGTGTGCGGGGCAGGGTGGCCGGGAGCAGGTGTCAGGAGCTACGGCTCTAGGGGGTACGCACTCTCGCCTGCACATAGAAAGATAGCAGTCAGTATTTCCGGCATCTTACGCAACATAGGACATCACACACACGCATCGAGTACAGTTTTCTTTTGAGAGTAACTTCGTTACTACTCACCAAGAAGGTACTCTCCGTCTTGGACGGCAATGCGGCCGCTGGCAATGCGCCGGCGAAGCGACGCGTACCGCCACACGTGCGCGTCGTGGCACGACCCAGCGAATCGCGGGTCAACGTGAAGGACCCTCAAGTCCGAGTCACACACCTGAAACACATTGCAGACAATTGTGTTACGGTGATGCCAATGGCGGTCCATTAATTGTTGTTCCATTACATGCAATTTCGTTTACAACTTACCACCATTGCATTCAGGGCGTAATAGCCCTTCCGGCACCAGTACGTTGCCTTCTGCGCAGGAGGCAGGTTCGGGGCGACGATGGCGATGAACGTGCCATCCACGCACCCAATCACGCCGCCGAGCCTGCCGCGCTGCAAGAACCCTTGCTTAATTGCAGCTCGCTCGCTGGCGGTGCGTGGGAAGGCCACCCATCCTTGCTCCTTCCCAACCTGAACAATGTCCCGCGCGACTTTTGCAATGCAGCGGCTTACAGACGGCTGGGCCATGTCGATGGCCGCCTCACTCACTTCTGGAAGCTGCCATTGCAAAGAACCTGAGGGTACAGAGGACTTGGTCCTCAACGCTCAGGCCCCCCGCGGTCGGCGGCTCCAGCAAGTGGGCAAGCTCGCTGCATAGCAGCCGGACGGCGCTCTTCGTCATCCGGAAATGGCGCCGAAACGCTTCTCCCCTCATGGCGAAGGCGTCACGGCTGGAGGGGGTATGTTGTTCCCGCCGTCGCGCGAGGAACCACGCGAGCAGTGCGTTGTTCATGGTGCTGCTCAAAAGCACTGCCACCCACACGTGTCACTTGCAGAAGGGAACACAGCCTTGAAACAACAAACAACAACAACAATCGCCTGGAAACAACACGTGCACCACGCCATCAAAAACTCTGCTATAAGCTACCACCTAACTACCTTGCTAGACTCCACCAGCAACCGAACACCAAAAGACGTGTTCGCTTATTCAATATATGTCCGGAGCACCCAATGACACCGTGACGTTAAAATGACGTAGACAGGAACTACCAGGTGGCGCAAGTGAATTTCCGGTTTCGTCAAATCAGCCATTCAGCGCCAGGGACTGTATAGCAAATTTGTTTTGTAAAACGGCACTTAATAAAAGCGGACTTCCATGCTGCGTAAAGCAAATTCATTTTGTTACAGTACAACGCAAAAGCTGCCGCAGTCCAAAGAAATGCAAACGCAAGTGCTCTATTTTTGAAGTCGTAGCCACATAGTAGTCGGATGTGCATCCAATCCATGCCGTTGAGCGCAAGCAAAATGGCAGCCTTTGTTTACCTGTGAACAGCTGACAGCCCCTAGCGTGTCTGTCTGAACAGCTGACAGCCCCTTGCGTGCCCGTAATTGCGGCCCCGCCCCCGTGAGATACTGATTGAGGTGAGTAACTATTGCTCGTGTAGTGCTTGCATTGTCGTGTGGTTTTCGCTGCATGTCTGACGTGTGATAATTTCTTCTTTAGGAAGAGCCAAGAAGAATTATCCGTAGCCCCCGAGGTGAAACTTTGCAACATAGTGGATCGAGAACTGTCAAGGCATTTGCCATAGAGCACCGCCATGACATAACGATAGCTTCGTTAAAGTTATCGCTGCATCGGTAATACTTCCTGCACTGATACGCTCCGAGAAAGAAGCTGCTACAACATTAAATGTGAGTAGTGACTTCACCTTTTTTTACATTAGTGGTATAAAAAGGCAGAAATAAGTCGTAGTGAGCACTTTATGCAGGCGCTTAGCTTAGACAGAATGTTTGCCTCTAAATTTCTTACTGTGCTGCGGGCCGGCTGAAATTCCCAAGTTGACAAAGAGAAAATGGCAGCAAAAGGGCCGCGGGTGTCCAAAGAGCAGGCGGCTATTCTCGTGCAGTTCATCGAGCAGCACCCATACCTGGCGAGAGCTTCTACAGAGTTCTCGCCACGTATGACTGCTGCTCGAAAAAACGAACTGTGGGAGGAGGTGGCGGCGGTGCTTAACGCACAGGGGCCAGCCGTAAAGGCCACCAGCCGTTGGCGCAACCATTGGGCCAAGATGGCCCATAAAGCGAAAAAAGAAGCGGCCGGGGCCGCGAGCGAGAAGAGGTGAGCTTCTAATGATGCTGACAGTAACGTAGTTTCACGTTGTCGTTGTTGCCGTGTTTGCAGGGCTACTGGAGGTGGCAAAGTGGGTGGCGTGGACGGCCGCGTCCTCGACGTCCTTATGAGGACAGGAGGGGTCCTTGTTTCCCCCCCTGAGTACTTCCCCGATAGCGAGGTGCGTACATTGGATTTAAAAAAGTGTTGTTTGTGTGACCTCACAAATTTTCAGCATTACATTGTAACACAATATTGCAAAATTTTTAAGCCCTTTTTTTTTGTGCAAGTGACAATATAGGTTATGTACTCTGAGCAGCAACTTGTGTACATGATGCGCATTGCACACACTGCTCGCAATGTCTGAACACTACTCTGATTGCAGGACGAGGCAAGTTCAGAGGAAGCTGCAGGGCCCAGCGGTTCCCGCAGACATCTACCAGCGACAACTGCTTTCGTGGTGTCGGGCCCTGCAGCTGTTGCTGGGCCAAGTGGCCTTACACGTAAGGCAGTGACCTAGCTTTTATAGTAGCATTGTTGTTTGCAGTTGCTGTATGATCTTGCTATGAAGTAAAGTACGTCACTGTGCTGTTATTACCTTTGTGTCGAACATCCAGTTCTCATTCATGGAGGAGAAATGCAACACTACAAATGACATCATGTTGTAATAGAGATTCCTTGTGCTTCTTAAGGGTTACTGCTACCAGCAACTTTCTGTGGCATCTTTTGCTCTAACTACCTGTTTTGTGTATCATTATTGTAGCTATGCAGCTATAATGACATTTCAAAGTGACTGGTTAGGACAATCAATCTGTGTAGGTCGGATAACAGTGAATGAGCAGTCTTTGCTTTTGCCTTGCATGAAGAGCCACCGGCTACGCCCCAGGTGCTGCGGCCTACCACCCAGGTGCCGCGGCCTACCACCCAGGTGCCTCAGCCAACCCCGCAGGTGCCGCAGCCAACCCCGCAGGTGCCGCAGCCAACCCCGCAAGTGCCGCAACAAACCCCGCAGGTGCCGCAGCCAACCCCGCAGGTGCCGCAGCCAACCCCGTAGGTGCCGCAGCCAACCCCGCAAGTGCCTCAGCCAACCCCGCAGGTGCCGCAGCCAACCCCGCAGGTGCCGCAGCCAACCCCGCAAGTGCCGCAACCAACCCCGCAGGTGCCGCAGCCTACCCCTCGAGAGCCACGGGCACCCCGTAGACAGCCCAGGCAGCAGGAACTTGATGGTGCTGTGATGACGGCTACTGCCGCATACGTTCGCCAGAGCCAGTTGGAGGAAGCCAGAGTTCAAGAGGACACTCGCTTCCGCCAACAACTGCTGGAGCAAAACCGGCAGGTATGTGCAAGGCCACAGATGTATATTTTTCTGCGTATGAAATTGATGAGCATATGACCTCTCTAAAAATTATATTAATCAGTGAACAAGCATAATGTATACGTGTAGTCTTGTGGTGATATCTTGTACACATTCGCGTGATATAACATGTGTAAATATCTACGCAATTATGTGGCAAAAAGAAAAAAGTGGCGTTGAATTCAAGGAAGCAGGTATAGCAATGTAACACATCTTAATGGAATGCGACGGCACAAGTTTGATGGGCCAGAAAGATATTTCCAGTGTTTGAATATACAATGACAAGACAATAGCCTGCAAATGGGGATGAATGCAACACACAAAGGCCCTGTTACTGAGCTTCTGTAATTAAACTAATTACACATCTTTGCTAACAGCACCACGAGGCCCACCTGCAGAGCCTGCGGCAGCACCACGAGGCCCACATGGAGAGCCTGCGGCACCTCGGGGAGGAGGTGGCGGGAATGCGGGAAGTGGAGTCGCAGCGCCTCGAAGTGCAGCGGCAACGCCTCGAAGTGGCGCGTCGGTCGCACGAGACCAACGAGCGCCTGGTTCAGCTGCTGCTGGCTGCACTGGGGCATGGTGGCAGCCAAGCCCCTCCCCCCTCTCAGGCCCCACATAATTAAAGGATGCAAAGGTAGCATAGGCAAGGAATTTGTAACTTATCTTAAAATTTGCTGATGTATTAATGATATGAAGGGCAAATATTGCTAGCTTGCAAATAAATAATTGCTGAAGTCACCCTTTAATGCAAACATAAGTAGCATAGCCGTTGCAGCATGAATTTTTTCTTCAAGGTTTACTTCAGCCATAAGAGCGTGCACACCATCAGGCTCACCTGCAAAAGTGCCTGTAGGCCTGGTGTGTGCGGGCATTCCGTCTGTGGCGCTGCAATTTTGAGGTGCCTAGTTATTGTCATGTCAATTTAAGCACGACGCCACACTGATGTGATATGTGGTGTTTAATGGCGCAAGGGCCAGGTGTGGCCAAAGAGCGCCATGACAAGTGGTGATGTTGACGATGTATTATGGAGATGTGACTTGGCTGTAAACTGGCCTAAAAATTGTCGCTGTAAAGTGCGTAAAATCTACGTGCTATAAAATTATGGCGATGACTCATGACGAATACTTTGAACATTAAAATCCATCGTAAAAGAATGATGCAGAATAAAAGATATATGAGATAGTAAAATTACCTGGAGCACTGCTGCCTCACCGGAGCCCTTGAAACACAAGGGCCTAGAGGCGCGTGCTATACGAAAGAGCTATCACAGCGGCATCCTCTGAAGAGAGGACCCGCTACGAACACGTGGGGCTAAAAACATGCAAGACAACATCTTTCAGAAAACTTAGGACTGTGTTGGTGTCAAATAAAGGTTCTGGACCGAGTAGCATTACGGGATGTAGGGGGATGTGCTGCCGGTATGCTAGGGAAAAATGTTTTCTTTCAGATTCGGCTGCCCGACACTCCAGGAGGACGTGGAGGACGGTCAGCCTCTCCCCGCATCTACCGCAGGTTGGAGGATCATTTTCAGTGAGTAGAAAGTTATGCGTGCCAAATGTGTGTCCTATTCTCAGGCGACAGAATAGGACATCTGTTCGCCGTGATTTTGTTACGGGGGGCCAAGAACCTAACTGTGGTTTTATCACGTGCAGTTTGTTATTTACTTCTGCATCCCACATACGTTGCCAGTGGTTTCGCAGTTTTCTTCTTAAGAAAGGTTTCAGATCTGTGAGAGGGACCGAAGCAGTAGGACTAACTGCATGCAATGAAATGGATGTGGCCATCTGGTCCGCTAGAACGTTACCCTCAATGCCCCTATGTCCGGGCACCCAGCATATAATGACATGCTGGTTAGACATATACGCTCTACAGAGAATGGAATAGAGCTCAGTTATTACGGGGTTTCTGTGTTTACAGTGTGACTTCAAGGCTTTTACGACACTTAGGGAGTCTGTAAATAAAATTGTCTTTTGAATATTTGATTTTCTGATATGTTTCACAGCCAACAATAGTGCATGCGCCTCAGCCGTAAATATACTTGTTCCAGGGTGCAGTACACCGGATTCCGAGAAGGATGGACCAATGGCTGCGTAGGACACCCCGGAATGCGACTTAGAAGCGTCTGTGTAAAACTCTGCGCAGGAGTACTTGTGCTGGAGCTCCAAGAAATGCATTTTGATATGTGGCTCTGGCGCATGTTTAGTAACCTCTATAAAGGATGTGTCACACTCTATCAGCTGCCACTCCCAGGGTGGTACTAGCTTAGCTGGAGGCATTAAGCGTTGCTCGAGAACTGGGACATCCATTTCCGTGCAAAGTTCTCTTGCACGCAGGGAGAAAGGAAGTCTCATAGAGGGTCTGTTATGAGAAAGTGTTTCACACGTCAAGTCGTTAGCGGTTGTGAAACACGGATGTTCCTTATTAGAGCGAACCTTGAGAAAATATGTTAAGCTGATGTTTGTTCTTTGAAGATGGAGTGGCCACTCATCTGACTCTACATATAGGCTTTCAACAGGGCTTGTCCTAAATGCGCCAGTGGCCAAACGGATACCCAGATGGTGAACGGGGTCTAACATCTTAAGTGCGCTCGGTGCGGCAGAGTGATATGCTACGGCACCATAATCTAACCGTGATCGAACAAGGCTCTTGTAAATATTCAACAAACACTGTCTGTCGCTACCCCACGTTGTGTGGGATAGCATTTTAAGTAAGTTCATTGTTCTAAGACATTTTTCTTTCAGATGTTTTATGTGCGGAATGAAAGTAAGCCTGGAGTCAAGTATAACACCAAGAAATTTGTGATCTTTGTTTACAGGAATTTGTTGTCCGCCCAGTTCTACACAAGGATCTGGGACCAGGCCTCTCTTTCTTGTGAAGAGAACACAAGAACTTTTGTGGGGGTTGACTTTGAATCCGTTTTGGTCTGCCCACTTAGAAACCTTGTTCAAGCCTTGCTGTACCTGTCTTTCGCATACTGTGAGGTTGCAGGATTTGAAGCCTATTTGTATATCGTCTAGGTATACGGAATAAAAAATGGCAGGTGGTAGTGAAGCACGTAGGGTGGTAGCAAGAGAGTGCAGCTGAGCACGCCTCCCTGGGGTACACCAGTTTCCTGGGTAAAGGGACGTGACAGTGCATTGCCAACTTTTACACGGAAGGTACGATTGGACAAATAGCTTTCAATTATTTTCAACATATTTCCACAGATGCCCATTCCCGACAAATCTCGCAGGATCCCGTAACGCCATGTTGTATCATATGCCTTCTCCATATCAAGGAATATGGAGAGGAAGTACTGTTTGTGTACAAAGGCATCGCGAATATATCCTTCAATGCGCACAAGATGATCTGTTGTTGACCGCCCTTCTCGGAATCCACACTGATAAGGATCGAGCATTTTGTTGAGCTCAAGGAAATGTATAAGTCTGCGATTTATCATTTTTTCAAAAAGCTTACACAGACAATTAGTTAGAGCTATCGGACGGTAACTTGCCGCCAAGGAGGGGTCTTTCCCGTGCTTCAGAACAGGAACCACAATCGCTTCCTTCCATGTCGATGGGAGGTATCCGGAAGCCCAAATAGCGTTGAATAGTGTAAGTAGTGTAACTTGTGTGTCAGTATGTAGGTTTCTAATCATGTCATACATGACTCTGTCAGGTCCCGGTGCAGTGCTTTTGCATGTGTTCAAGGCAGCGTTCAACTCGGCAGTACTGAAAGGCCAGTTATACGGTTCATTCTGCCTGGATTTTCGAATGATTGGCTTACGTTCTATTATTTCTTTATGTTTAAGAAAGGACTGGGAATAATTGATTGAGCTTGACACACGTTCAAAGTGCTCCCCAAGTGAATCTGCCTGGTCTTGCAGGGTTTCGCCTTGCGTGTTTACCAAAGGGAGGGAGTATGTTTGTCGCCCTCTTATCCTACTAACCCTGTTCCAGACTTTGGCCTCATCTGTATACGAGTTGATACCTGATAAAAATTTCTGCCAGCTCTCTCTTCTGGCCTGTCGACGGGTTCGCCTGCCTTGGGATTTTACTTTTTTAAAGTTTATGAGATTCTCCGCAGTGGGGGAGGCGCGTAGCAATCCCCACGCTTTGTTTTCTTTCTTACGAGCGATCCTACAATCCTCGTTCCACCACGGCACGCGCCGTTTACACCCCAAGCCATTTACTTGTGATATGCATTTAGATGCGGCATCTATTATGAAGGCTGTAAAATATTCCACAGCAGCATCAATTCCTAACGAGGACATGTCATCCCATGAAATACTGCTGAGAGTTCGGAATTTCTCCCAGTCAGCTGTATCAATCTTCCACTTAGGAGCCTGTGGTGTATATTCGTTCTTTTTAGGTGTTCGTAGCAGTATGGGGAAGTGGTCGCTTCCGTAAGGATTGTTTGTAACTTCCCATTCGAGTTCAGGCAGTAGTGACGGGGAGACTAGGCTAAGATCTATTGAAGAAAAGGATTTGTTGGCAAGACAGTAATATGTGCGTTCTTTCTTATTCAGAATGCACGCACCAGAAGAGAAAAGGAATTGTTCAACAAGTCGTCCTCGCGCATCTATACGAGGGTCGCCCCACAGGTAATTGTGTGCATTAAAATCGCCAAGAACAACATAAGGCTCTGGCAATTCATCCATGAAGGACTGAAATTCGTGTTTAGTTAATTTGTAATGTGGGGGTATATAAAGCGAGCAGATAGTGATGAGTTTGTTTAGCAGAACAACTCGCACCGCCACTGCTTCAAGGGGCGTTTGTAGCTGTAAGGGCTGACAGGCTATACTTTTATGAGTGACAATCGCAACACCACCCGATGATGCGACGGCATCATCGCGATCTTTGCGAAACGTAACATACGTTCGGAGAAAGTTTGAGTTTTTAGATTTTAAGTGTGTTTCCTGTAAACACAGCACTTTTGGATTATATTTGTGGATTAGTTCCTGCAAATCATCAAGGTTTCTAAGGAGACCTCTGACGTTTCATTGTATGATTTGTGTATCCATATTTAATGTAAATTAGTGCTGTGTGTACGGAAACGGAAAGATGCCTTAGATTACAGAGCCCTTTCGAGGCCCTGTAATAGGTGTTTTGTTCTTTTTGAAGCGTTCGAGTGATTCTCGACGCTCCTTAGGCGCCTGGTGCGCCTTGAGGATAGGTGTGGTGTCCATTGCCTCTTGTGAGGCGCCGGACACGTGCTCTTGCGAGCGGGAAGTTTTCAGAGGGAGTCCCGCCTTGGAGGGCAAGACCCCTGCGCCCACCAGCCCGGAGGTCGATGGGGCTCCCAGAGGGATTTGGCTGCGCTGGCCGTTGCCAGCGCTGGAAGGGGCCTCGGAGGCTGGGGCAGCCTCGGCTGCGCCCACCTTCGGTGTCGGTGGCCCCGTCTGCTGGGTAGACGGAGCAGCGCTAGCTGCAACCGCCGCGGGGACAGATGGCGTAACTGCCGACTCACGGCTTGTGGGTCGGACAGCCGCCGGAGGCCGTTGTGACGCTGCCCCCTGACGCGCCACTTCGGCAAAGCTGGCCTTAGGAAGGTATGTTACCCGCCTGCGTGCCTCCTTGAATGAGATATTCTCTTTTACTTTGATTGTTACTATTTCTTTTTCTTTCTTCCAAGACGG
Organism: Dermacentor andersoni; assembly: GCF_023375885.2. Lineage (NCBI taxonomy): Eukaryota > Metazoa > Arthropoda > Arachnida > Ixodida > Ixodidae > Dermacentor > Dermacentor andersoni. The sequence continues at coordinate 362,229,231 of NC_092814.1, read as the reverse complement.
GCATGACCGCGAGTATGCGGCATGCTCGCCATCACAATTTACACAGTGGAAAGAATTCTCACAGGCTTCAGAGGAGTGTTCATGCGCGCTGCATTTTGCACAAGTTTGGCGGCCTCGGCAGCTCTGCGAACTGTGGCCAAAACGCTGGCACTTGAAACATCGGAGGGGATTTGGCACGTACGGTCTTACACGGAGCTTGATGTACCCGGCCTCGATTGACTCGGGCAGGACACTTGAATTGAATGTCAGTATTAGGTGTTTGGTCGCAAGTTCTTTACCATCTCGCCTCATCTTAATTCTTTTGACATTTATAACATTTTGTTCACTGAAACCTTGCAAGAGCTCGACCTCAGTGAGCTCCAGCAAATCATCGTCCGAGACAACGCCGCGGGAGGTATTCATTGTGCGGTGTGGGGTTACTACTACTTGGGTCTCCCCAAATGATACTAGCTGTGGCAGCTTCTCAAATTGCTTCTGGTCGCGGAGCTCCAAGAGGAGGTCACCGCTAGCCATCCTCGACACCTTATATCCTGGGCCAAAAACTTCGGTAAGAGACTTTGATACAAGGAACGGGGAGATTGTTCGTACTTGTTTAGCTGGTTTTTCTGCGTGGATGACATGGAAACGAGGAAAATTGTGGACTTGTCGTCCGAAAAACTGAAAAACTTCTTCGGTGCGCCCTCGTTTCTGAGGGCGATCAGGGAGTTTAGGAAAAGCATTTTCCATAAGTAATGTTGGGTTTTCGGCCGCGATGCCGGCCACCCACCATGGAGCCCTACAAGGGGACGTGACAGAAGTTCCTGCAAGGGAAACCCTGCCAACGCCAGCCGTACATCGCTGCTATAACCAAATACAGCATAACCAAGGCTGGCTAGCTACACAAGGTTAACCCTTGCCGCCGGGAAACTAGGAAGTGAGTAGAAATGATGAGAAGACAGGAAAGATGAAAAAGACGAGAGAGAAAGACGAAGAGTGGAGAGGAGGACAGGAAAAGGCGACTGCCGATTTCCCCCGGGTGGGTCAGTCCGGGGGTGCCGTCTACGTGAAGCAGAGGCCAAAGAGGTGTGTTGCCTCCGCCGGGGGGCCTTAAAGGTCCGAACACCCGGCATCGGCTCAACCTCCAGGATCCCCCTTTCCCCGGACACGGCTAAGCCGCGCACGGCTACACGCGGGAGGGTCCAACCCTCGTGTGCTCGGGTACGTGGTGGCGCAACACACCAAACGCCTGCTTACGCAGACGCCCCTGCGGGGGACGCCACACTGCAAGTGTTCTACAATTTAATCCTTGTCATCGAATGGTGAAATTTTCAGGCCTTACTATAATGTCGAAAGCAACCTGTCAATATACACAGCAAAAAAGAAAGAAGTTATGAAAATTCCTTGCCTATGCTCCTTCTTTTCATTTGTAATGTTTATTTTTTGTTTGTTGCATATGCATATTTGTTTGTGTCACTACGTACTGAGCTGGAATGTCTCTTTTCTTGCACATCTGTCTCATTATCAAACAATTTGTTGTCATTCAGTAATCTTTCAGGTTGTGATACATTGTATTTTAGCCCTTGTGGTGCAATTTGTGTGTAATATTTATGCAGTTTGTCTTACTGAATATCATAATATGGCGCTATGGCTCTTTCAGTTTGAGCGCCACAACAGCATGTTCCTTTCACATGTAGTGATGTACCTATACATTTCGCTGTGATAAATATTCGGTTGGCATGTGATTTAAGCACCTGCTCATTTCTGTTTCTGGTGCAGTTTAAGCCAGTTGTTATTACTGTGTACTTGTGCAGTGTACAACAGTTTTCTTAAACGATGCATGCCGTTACCTGTGATATATTATGATGCAAGAACAATGTGATCCGATATTTATTCCAACGTGTCTGTGATATGTTGCATAATGTCTCTGCTACTGAGTACTCATGATTCTCACACTTCTTCAATGTAGAGACTGTCGCATGTGATGTGTGCATAAACAAGTGTATGTTGAAGACTGAAATACAGAAAGGTGCAGTTTTCCTCTAGTGCTTTTATTTACACATCGCAACCACATTTCTAGTGCTAGCTTGCACTGTACAAATATTACTGATTAACATTGCTGAGTTCTGCTATATACAAGTGAGGTCACTTTGTTAAAATCTATCAACTGCTCGTGCGTGCACACACTTCGCGGGAGCCACAGCGTTTGACATGTCGGATGACCAGTTGGACGGCATTTTCGTCACTCGAAAGGAACTTTGCCGTTGTTGCGAGACAAAATGGTGGAGGACCTAGAAAGTGCGCGTGCAACAGCACGTTCCATGGAGCGGAAGGTGTGACGTGCACTGTACATCTTGGCTTCTGTGAGCTTCTCTGTGCTAGTAGAAAGTGAGGAGACAGGCGCTTATGTCCATCAATGCGTAAGGGGATACGAGTAAGAATCAGGCTACATGCATCTAGATGACGACAGCAGCAACAAGCAAATTGTGGCAGACACTTTGAATATGCACTTATTTTTAGCTTGCTTTCAATCTCATATGTCACCTCTAACGATACTGTTTTACTTACTATAAGTGCAGGCTTTACATAACCCTTCACTACACAACTTTTATGTACCCACCGTGGTTGCTCAGTGGCTATGGTGTTAGGCTGCTGAGCACGAGGGATTGAATCCCGGCCGCATTTCGAAAACACCCGTCTACTTAGATTTAGGTGCACGTCAAAGAACCCCAGGTGGTCGAAATTTCCGGAGCCCTCCACTACGACGTGCCTCATAATCGGAAAGTGGTTTTGGCACGTAAAACCCCATAATTTAATTTTTTTAACAACTATTACATTTCTCAACAAATCATGAATGCTTTGCATTACGCAGACATCAACTACAACTTAGCACGGGAAATGTATCTGCAATTGCACAGCATGAAATGCACAATGCAATTACTTAAAACTGTGTGCATGCACCTAACGATGCTGACGCTGCTGTTGACGTCGCAGCTGCCGCCGCACGCTCCTCAAATAACGCATGTGCTGCGCACGGGTTGTTCCACACATGCCAATGACATTGTCGCGAACAGCCCGCCCTCTCAAGTAGTGCATTCTAGAGCCCGTGTTACGGGGCAGACTGTGTGGCATGGGGTCGCCGTTATTGTCAAGCTCACTACTACTACTGCCGCTGCTGCTGTCGTCATCACTGTCATCGCCTGACTCGTCGCCTTCAGAAAGGCGAAGGTTGTGCAACACAGCACATGCCGCGACAATGTTGGCTGCACGTTCCGGCTCGTAGAGGAGGGTGCGATATCGCTGAAGACAGCGGAAACGGCTCTTTAAGAGCCCAATGCACCTCTCCACTACGGAACGCATGGCGGCATGTGCTGTGTTGTACTGCCCCTCGGCTGTGTGCACTGGAGGATGGCCAGGAACCGGGGTAAGGAGCCACGGCTCCAAGGGGTAGCCACTGTCACCTGCACAAAGATGGAAATAGTACATTGAGTACTCCGCTGACGAGAGGCAAGTTGTCAACTGAGAAAAGCTACAGCATCATTCAACAAAGGTAGACTTCAGGGTTGCAAGTCCCAAGTAAAAGCATGAGTTGAGCATGTCCATACCCGACACAAACTCTTAACCAATTTACAAGTGTACGCGGTGCCTGCCACAAACAAGAAATCAACACTTGTTGGTGCTATCAATGACAGTAGTAGCAGTAATGTGTGTTCATTTGTTCTGCTTCTGGCAGTCACTGGGTGCAGAAAGCACTAATACGTGTTGCTTTCGTCAGCTCCTCGCAGACACATAATGTGCTTGTAATTTAACACTTCGAACATTGCCAATGGTGGCAGTCAATGTCTTAATTTTCTTTTTTTACTCCGGAATTACTTATGTTCTTGTGGTTTGGTTAAAAGTTTGGGTTGGAGCGGACACGGCGTTCTGCGCTGCTGAAGCGTGACTGCGCCAAAAAAAGTGTTTTTTTCTCACCGAGGAGGTATTCCCCGGCATTCACGATGCGCCCCGCTTGGAACCGCCGGCGCAACCATGTCGTCCGCCAGACAAAAGCGTCGTGGTCCGACCCCGGTCGCATAGGGTCCAAGGCCAAGGTTTTCATGTCCGCGTCGCAGATCTGAGGTAAAACGTAAACCAGAGAAAATGCCCGTTGGCGAGAGCAACGTAACTTTCAAAAAGGATCGCAGAAAACGTGAGTTTTACTTACGAACATGCAGTTGAGGGCGTAGTATCCCTTGCGGCACATGAACACAGCCTTGCGCTCACCCTTGGGTGCGATAATGGCTATGAGGCTGCCGTCTACGCATCCGATGACGCCGGGGATAACGCCGCGCCGAAGGAAACCCTCCTTCACGGCTGCCTTTTCCTCGGCTGTCTTTGGAAAATGGACCCACTTGTTGCGGGCCCCTGCGTTCACGACAGCCTCTGCCACACGTCGCACGCAGTCGCTCACCGTCGACTGCGACACACGGATCGTCTCCTCGCTCCCAACGGACGCTTGGAAGCTCCCGGTAGCAAAGAAGCGCAGCGCACACAACACTTTCCGCTCCACCGACAGTCCCGTCGCTCGCTCAGCTTCTAGTTCCCCCGCCAGTTCCTCGCACAACAACCGCACCGTTCCCTTCGAGAGGCGAAAACGCCGTCGAAAATGGTCATCCGGCATGTCAAACGCGTCGTCTGGCTCTCCCTGTTCACGTCGGCGACGGCGAAGAGCCACGGCCATAGCGATCAGAGGGGCGGCCATTTTTTTCATGCCTTCGGAAACGACCCTGCCTCTGGCCGTTCCAAAAATCCGTGCCTTTTGCTCCGCATAATGAGTGCCTCAACGTCACGATGACGATTACCGTTTTTGCGGGTTCCTGACGTCGCGTGATTGACAGACAAAATGGGCGCGGCCCGGTCATTTTCGACCAATGGCTGCTCAGTGATGGCGGCAAAAGGCATGGAAAAAGTAATAGAATTCCTGCAAAATCGCACCCCTGGTGCAGTTTGCTCACTGCGCCACTCTTGTCGCTTCTTTCGTTCTATTTTTTTCTTTGTGTTCGACACGCTAAAATGCACCATACAATCTCGCTCATTCGCGGAAAACCATGTTGTCATGCAGTTACCGGACGTCGTTCCTGCACCAGAGGCCAGCGGTAACGCGCATCCCGGGGTTTCGCCGGTTGCACGGACTTCCAGAAAAAGATCTGTATGTGGCAGAGCTGCTGCGGTTTTTTTCGTAAATGTAAGCGTATTTACATCTTGGAAAGTCATTTTGGACGTCAACGTGCCGTTTCAATTTTACAAAAGAGTAAGGCACAAGGAAAAGCCATAACTAAAGTGAAAATTTTCTCACGAGTGCAGAAGTAGGTTTTGAAAAATTGTGACAGTATCCAGTTAGGATTACAAGACATCTGTTGATGTGGTTGCCTGCTATCGGCTGTTTGTCTTGAGCTCCCTTAATTATTACACTGGTAGGGCATTACAAAAACTCGGAAGGTTCTTCTGTGCACGCCACCAAAGGCGGGCATTAAAACAAGATCATGTTTCAGTGCGTTGTTAAATTCTTCTCTATCTTAAAACAATAATTTTTACTTAGTCTTACTATACTCTGAGCGCAAATTCATACAATATGAAATGTGTACAAGACAGGTGTAGCCTATGCGCCAAGAACCATTTGCCAAGCGGTCCCCTCGTTCCTCAAAAACGCAGAAATATTCGCACAAGTTCATTCAACGATGTAGAAGTCAGCCGATGCTACAGTAATAGGTATTCCTTAATGTTACACAAAAATCCCTCGTATAAAGTTACACAATCTGGTCATGCGTGCGTAGTGGCGAGAAGCGTGACCAAGCAATGAGAAGTACTATTTAACGCAGGCCTCACAATCGTCTCCTTTCCATCTCGGACGTCGACATTCATCGCTAGTTGGGTTCTGAAGCAAGCATTTATTTATGCATTTTTAATGTCAGTCACCTTATCTGTTTGTTATGCATTGACGTTCGTGTGTACGAAAAGCTGAAGTATAACAGCAGATGTTCTAGGGTTTTTATTTTTACAGTGCTGCAAGACAACGCGCACTGTAATTGCCGCCGGTAATTTTTTCCACAGAGAAACTGTTCATAGTGGCGTATCACAAACACCTTGTGGCTTGCACTTTGCATCGTACCTTTAGAAAAAGATTAAAGTTTCTCTGAGCTTCAAACCTCAGAGCTATGTCATGAAAATTGACCAAGATTACATGCTCAGCTTAACGACTTATAATATACATTGAACATATACGAAGCACACTCTTTAAAAAAAAACCGCATCTTTCACCCCCACAGCACCTCGTAAGTCACTACGAGGCTTTGAGAAAAAGCAAGGAACTCAAGGCAAAACTGCGGAAACGGCGAGATTTGAACCGGAGGCTGCAAAGAAGACTGCAGAGCCAACGCCAAGAGTCACAGATGAAGGAAGTCGGCCGGAGCGTCCGCTCAGACGTGTCTCCAGCCGTTGCTGCACTCGTGGAGGCTCAGCTGAGGACGAACAATGTGAGCCAATTTGGTCACCGATGGTCAAGCCAGAACAAATCCTTTGCCCTAGGGCACTAATTTCATAGTCCGAAGGGTTACAGGTAATGCAGCCGACTTCTCAGACTGCCATCAGTGCGAACCTTACAGTTTTGGCTTCAGCGTGTGCGACTAAGGGTTAGGTTTTTCGCGAAAGTATTTGACCTTACAAAGAGACGAGCGGGTACTTTTTCCATGAGTAACGTAACCTGTTGCACTGCTTTCGATGAAATGGATCTTAAAAAGAACTTTTATAGAAGCCAACGCATGACAGGCTTGAAGGTCTTGAAGAATATAACTGTGTTCAAGGCAATAGCCTCTGCAACATGGCTCTTGTGTTTGTGACAAAAATTATTCGAACGGCATGGAAACAATATTAGTTATTTTTTTTTGCCCATCGAGGAACACCCGCAAGCATTTTGAAGGAGCTGGTTTTACTATGCTTCAAGTCCCTTGTGGACTCTGTCTTGCAACCAGCAGCAGTAGCCTGTGACCAGGAAAGCCGGAACATGTACTTTTTTGCATGCCTGTCACCACCGAAGAGCCGCACACTGAGTTAGACGGAAGGAGGCTCTTTTTCCTTTTCGATGCACCGCACTATACTTAAACTCCTCCGAAACACGCTATTTAGGTATGATTTCAGAATAGGTGATCATCCTGTGAAGCGCCGTTAGATTAGACAGGCTTATGAAAAGGACCGCACGCATGAAAGTTTTTGGTTCCGAAGCTGAAGGACCGACATTTGAACCAAACGTCTGCATCAAAGGTGTCTCTAAAACTAGCCGCACAAGTTTTCAGCAACAACTGTGCTGCTGCAATGTACACCATGGTCATTTTTCAGCAGTTTCCCGCTGAAGCAATTCATAGTGCACGATTTGTAGAAAGAATAGATAGCTTGTTTGACTGCCTTAAGAGTTCGCAGAGATTTGCAAAGACACTTGCATCTGCCATGTGCAACGGCTCTGTTGATAAGAGTTTCTGGCGGATCTCATTGCAGCTGTACAAAACATGCGAGTAGTTGGGTGTCCGAGGCAGCCGCCTTGTGTATGCGGGTTTTGTTTAACCATGCGGTCTATTTTAATGTTCGGTGTTCATCTGACAATTAAAACTTTTCTGGCCAGGTGAATAAATCAGGACGCACTTGAAAACAGCTTTTCAATTATACGGTCCAGATCAGGTGCGAAAAGAAACTACAGCTCCTCAGTTTCAGGCCGCTTTCAGGCATCTTTTGGTCAATAACCTGTTCAAGTTGTCTGACAACTTTAACTTCGCAAAGGACATGACAACGGTTTTGCCAACTCTTCCTACTGGCGTTTGGGTACCGTCTCCGGCTCTTAGTATCGGAAGCACAGTTTCGCTTCGTAAGAGAGATGATTCTTCCTCAGATGAACGTTCGGACGTAGAGCAAAAAATACCTTAGTTTATTTTGCTGGTTGGTTACCGGCGAAATGTTTGAGGTCTCATTCGCGCGTGGGAACATCCCAGAAATGTCTTCCGAGGGTATATGATGCGTCATTTGCTGAGGGTAACAATAAGTGCTGTTTTATTTGAGCGTGAAAGGTACTTCGGAATCGGACTTTCGAAGCTTCTCAGTACTTCCCCTCCATTCATGTATTTTGTTGAAGGCTGCGAAAATGTGTTTCAGGAATCCATCGGTGGCCTTTTCTCCGTGGTCAGAGTAGGACATAAGTTGTGTACGCGTGTCATGAGAATGTCGAAAAGACACCGTTTGTGAACGGGATGTGTATAATGCCTTGTACACGCTCTTCGCCTGAGTCAAGTTGCATTGGTTTTTACGGCAAAGAAATATTGAATTTCAATGTGCACAAGCGAGGCATCAAGCTAACGAATAAGTGCAGAGGCAAAACAGTTGAAATTTCCCAGGATATATGCGACGCGATGAGCAAGGTAATGAGTCTCCTCCCAAAGAAGGCAAACTCATGCGAAAATACAAAGCACAATGGTAACATCAGAAGCAGGAGGAGTAACATGGGAGTAACGTGATAGCTGATACTATAGTATGAGCAGTAAGTTTTGTAGTTTGTCCACGAGTTTTCGTGTACTAGCGGATGGAATAAGTATTCGGAGGTGTGTGCCAGCAATCTGCTGAAGAAAAACTTGCTTTAAAGTCGACTGGGTTGTGGAGGTGGTGCTCCACGGTGGTGGAGTAAAGGGACACAGCTTGCTCCTTTCTTATCCTGTCTTTCGCTTCTTAGCATTGACTTCGTGGCCTCATACAATGATAGCTCTCCTGGTGCATCATTATTTTCTGTTGTAGCATTTGTGCGCGGTAGGGCTTGCGCTGTTTCGTGTGGAATTTTTTGCAGTAAACACTCGCAGGTGCACGCGGAGCTATCTCCTGTTGTGAAAAGAACAAAATTTTTATCGATGTGCAGGTGCAGGTTGCCCAGTGACATAGGTGCCGACTACGGGGGCGCTCCGGGGCCCGAGCCCCCTCCGGAAAACTTCGAAGGGGGCAGAGCCCTCCCCCGGCGATGCCGAAGCCTGCCCCCCCCCCCCCCCCACAAGCCTAATATGTCATTAGAGTGTTTTAGTTGAGCGTGTTAACGCTCCGCTAAGCAGTTGAGCGGAGCGGAAGCGCGAATGCGCATGCACCGGCCACTTAGCCGCAAGCGGAATAGCGGAGCGAGAAACGCGGTCCGCTTAGAAGCTGCTTAAGCGGAGGGTCGTTCCGCTATCACAGCTAGGGCGCCGCGGTGAAGCCACATCGACAAGCGCCATAGTGACAGCGATTTCAAATGGAAGATGGGTCCCAACAGTGTGAACGTGGTTTCTGCTTCGTCCTGTTCGGCTTCTTCTACAGCGCAGCGCAGACCCCGTAAGCGGTTCCGCATTGAAGAAGACTTGTGCTTGCTGCGCGAAGTAGCAGCTGCCGACCCCTACCAAAACCCCGGAGCATGGGAGGAAGTACTTCGAAATTTAATGCTCGCCGTGATGAGAGATTTCACTATTCGCGCTGTCAAACAGCGCGTGGATCTCCTCGTGGGGTATTTTCGCCAGCAAGATAACGTCAACCTAAGCAAGTGAGTGTCCTACTTTTCACAGTCATGTTGGCGCACTTTGTTCAGTATATGTGAAACGCACAGTCGCAACGTCACCTGATCTTGTTCTCCGTAGGTCTGGCGCACAGAGGAGAAGTATGGAGAGAGGGAGCAATTATTGCAAGAAATCTCCGATTTGACGAAGAACGCCGGCTATGTGCCGAGAACTTTGCCGAGAACGGGCAATGGCACCAGGCCGCGGCGGCATACTACATCGGCGCCGCAGGCAACAGTGCGACAGCGCCTGGCGCGGCAAATCACAGACGCGGCCACGGCATCGATGAACGTGTCAGACGGTGGCGACACACATGGCAAGTGAAATACAGTTTGCATTTGAGCCCTTGTTTCACCCATCTTGCGCGCCCGGTGTACGAGAGCGTAACGGGTCCCAGTACGCGTTCCTTAAGTGCACACGCGCGCCCGCGCCGTCTGTGATCACAGCACGAGCACTGAGATGCCTAGTATTTGTCCATGGCTCCAGCGTAGTTTACTAAGCTAAGTTCTGCAACACTTCTTACACCCTTGCAAATACTGAGCCCGCCTATTGTTCTGCACCATGCAGCCAAAATGTTCCACCCATGAGTTATTTCCTCTCAACAGAGAGAGCAAGAATGCGATTAGATTATCACGAGACACTCAATTTTAGCTGCTGCTGTTCCTGCCCTTTTGTCTCGTGCCAATTTCAGCATATATGTTAACTTCACTCATGTTTGCAAACACAAGACTATGAAAAGCCAAAGTAACTGGCAGGGCTGAGAAAATAAAATTGTACACCTTCTGAATGTGTATTTGCAATATTGTTTTTTAAAACTAATAAAAACGTTTGGTGTTATCCCTGTGCCTTGCTTTTTCCCGCTTGTATGCAGGTGAGGGTTGTGCGTCGGACTTGTAGCTGTCAATGTACGCCAGCCACGACGAAAACGCAGAAGAGCCTTCATTGGATGCGGTGTGCTACACTCAAAAGGCAATGGGGATGAAGGCAGCACGACCAGGCCAAGTCAGCAAGTGTCGGCAGCTGACCCGTCACGTAGGTGCAAAAAAAGTGATAGTAAATAGTTTGTTCAGTAATTGACAATTTCTACTGCAGGCTCCTTAAAGCAGGGTGTTTTTCTTTGTCTAAGCAGGGGGCGAACACACACGGCAGAAGTGCAATCTGCATTCCCTGTTTAATTACAGTCATGAAGAAGGGGCGTATGTGTAGAGACATGGCATTGACATATCAGTGTTTATTCATGTGCAAAAAGAATTACCACTGGGTACCACAAATTAAACCATGTCATCATTCCCGTGCAATGCCAAGGACTGTGCAACATGTTCAAATAACAAATAAAAGAAAACAAACAAAATGTAAGATGAAGCACTAACTAATGCAAGTGATGAGTAAGTATGCTATAAATTTGATTCCCTTGTAGCACTGGACACGACCCAAGGAGAGCAAACCACTGAAGAGAGTGAAGTGGACGAACAAGCACACGGACCCATGTACACTCAGAAAAGACGGCGACAAGCACGCGCTCCTCAAACAGGTACGGCAAACCAAACTGCATTGTTCGAAAACAGATGACAGGGGGCATCGCAGCTGCACAAGACTAATATTGTGTTCATTAAGCCGAAGTACCTGCGTTTAACATTATCTGATCTATTGAATTGTTTCTAGTAATAATAGCTGCGTGATTTCGTGGTTTCCTGTCTGACTGTTATGCACATATAACAATTCAAGTATTATCTAGCCAAAGTAAGTGGTACCTTATGCCAGCAGTGTTGTTATTGGTGTCTATTCAATTAATTCAACCATGTTTCGTCGCACCTTTTGCACTTGCGTATGGTGCACAGCACCTCGGTCCTTGATTGTCCTAGGCACAACAGTACACCCTACATGCCCTGTCGTCGACTGCACGAGGTGCAAGGTAATGTACTGCGACGGTGCTGTCACCCTTTAACATTCCATAGAATGGGAGCAGCAGAAGTCATGCCATTGCGGAAGTACTATACAATATTAATAACATTCAAGGGTTAAAAGTGTGATTAACAAGAAGACATTTGCAAGGTAGTGGGGACAGACAAGCCACAAACCAGTTAAGTCAATGGCGAACACTTCAAATAAATAAAATGCAATGAAGCTCAGAAAAGAGAAGATTTCGCGACATGCGTCTTAAGGTGTCAGGCCAGTGGGTACTTGATGGCTCAAAATAGGCCATGTCAAAAAGAAAGTACAAAAGAGGTAGTTCAAGCAAATAACAGTTTAGCACATAGAACACATTGTTTTAGCACATACAGTAATGTAAAAACAAAAGTAAAGAAGTCAACCTAACGACTGTATTTGCATTTGTGATTGATGTGAGTCACAACAATGGGGAAGTCTTGAGATGAGCGTACTTCGATATTTATTCGCTACTTTTCAGGAATCAGAGGCCTGCAAGGTATGGAGCTGCAGCTCCTGACAAGGAGAGGAGTATGATTTCATCCTTCGCCAAAAGGAAATAGAACTCCAGCACCGGAGGTTGCAGTATGATGGGAGGCGCATGGCCTTCGAAGAAGAAAAGTTCGCTCTGTGTGAGGAGGGACTCGAAAAACTGGAAACCTAGTGTAAGAAAAATAATGAATGTATGCTTGAAAACAAAAAATATGCTCCAGCAGCATGAAAACAAAATGCTGAGCCTCTTCCAACAGCACAGCTCATGAGTTTGGCTAGTAGGTGTGCACTCATCTTTCAATAAGGCTCTACAGAGAGATACGCACGAGTGTCATTGTCATTCCATGCCTGTCTTTCTATGGCACTGTTTTGAAAAATGTATGAAATGAAGTGCTTCTGCTGTGTTGAAACCTGAGTCAGTGTTGTGGCCTCAAATATTCCTCCAGCAGCTGGGGTTCCACTCCAAAATATTCTGAGACCTGCGAACCATACATGCAGGTGAGACAGTTCGCAAAGATAGCACCAACTTTATACATACGCCAGACATTTTGCTGGCGCAACTTCTGATTTTTTTCAAAAATCTAGAAAAGCAAACAACCCTGCTATTTTTCCGAAGCCCCACTCAACTGCCTGCCTTACAGTGCTCATCCTTTTGTTAAAGGCAAGCTGCTGCGCGGTTAGGCTAGACCCGCCATAAGGTTTTGGTAGCAGAGGTCGTAAGGGGTAGGTCGGATCACCGTAAAGGCAAAAGCTTCGTCCTTTCGCAAGCTTCTCAAGCTTCTGGTACGTCTTGCTCCTTCGGAGGATACCTGTAATGATAGGAGCACACAGAAGCATTTTACTAATTGGAATCACATCTGATAAATTTTAGTAAATTCTTGCAACGTGCATGGTTGGTGCAACGTGCATGGTTGGTGCAACGTGCATGGTCGCTTGGTTACCATTAAGTGCACACACATGCTGAGGAAACTGCTTTCTGCATAGTTTTTGATGCACATTTTTTTATGCAACAAGACTAGGTTTAGGATATTCCATCTAAATAATTTAACAGGGTTCTACCACAGTATCCGACAATCAAACTTGGATATTTCCACTGTTGCTTAGTGAACGCTCTTTCATGGGTATTATTCCTCATGTAAATGTGCGATACTCTGTAAACATGTGCGCTTACAAAGAAAACCAGTTTATGGCACAAGTGCTAATCGGGACATGCCATTATTTTAACATGTTCGTCTTACTAGGATTGATATAACCACTATCTTGCAGCCGCATTGTTTTATTGCCATGTGGTGCAGTCCCTATTTTATCTCACTGGCCTCGTGTACATACAACACCAACTCACTAGAATACTCGCATTCAATTATATTATAACAGCAGCAGTGCCTCTTCGGTGCGTCAGAGCATTAGCGTACCATCAGTTACTCACCTGTTGAAATATAACCTTGGAACTATGCGGTTCATATCATTGAATCATCTTTACACCACGATGCATATTTTCATTGTTCTTGACATCACTCCCACTACATTGTCAGAAAATTTTGGATGCTCTACCACCTCACCATAAACACTGGTCATAAGGTAGTACACTTGAAAACATTGTTTAAAATTTCCTTTATGATTTGGTTGTTTTTGTAATTTTTGGTTATTTTGTGTTCATTTTGTCCCTGTTATACAAGTTCACAGCTATTTCACAATTACTCTAAAACTTGACAACAGTTCCCAGACAGTCTTGTGCTCTCAGACCTGTTTTAGTATAATTATTATAATGTTGCTTCCTGCTCCGAATCTAAAAAAAACTTAGCTTGCGTTATGTCTGCCTTTAGACAGTACACACAAACGGATCGCTTGTTAATTCCTCCAACAACATGGAAAGCTTGCTCCTTGTCTGGTATACGTGCGACTGTATGCGTGTTAGTCTGAGTCACCTTATGCAGCAATTAGCTGTATATACTGACAATCATCACTACCGTGCACTTGCCTGCATTGACTGCCCACGTATGGCCCGTTCAACTGGCAGATGATCCCATTGGGGTACATGATGGCCTGATATTTGAAAGCATGAAACCGTTTGTGCCCAGAGAAAAAAAGAGCTTTTGGTCCCTTGATGGTCGGCAAATGGGGCCGTGCTGTACCATCGATGAAGCCCCAACAGTTGTGTAGCGGCGTCCCTTTGGAATACACGGCCTGTAAATAAACATTGGGTGAGTAGACCGCACACTGACACAGTACCGAGAGCGTACCTGGGAAAAGTCTTCCAATTTGGCGAGATCCAACCAGAAGTGGTTATTTGCATCTTGAAGAAGGTGTCCAAAAGTGTTCTCAATGTGGGCGAGCACCGCATTTGTCGCCGATAAAATCACAGAGTAATGTCGTCCGAAGAGCGACTACAGTTGGCGCAGCCTGTTTGGATATGCCAGACGCCGCAGAGTTAAACAAAGACTCTCGTCTCCTGGAATTTTGACGCACTGCGGTGTCGACACAACTTTTGGCAGTCATCATGCACTCTGCAGCCTTCGCAAATCATGTTGCTCGAAACGAAAATACCTCCGTAATTGCCCGCTGTCCATCCTGTCAGTGTTCAGGTAGCCGTGGACTGACAGCGGTTCTCGGCGCATGTATTGAAGCACTTCGAGGCACAGCAAATATATTTCGGACCACTTCAACGTGGACATAAGGAAAGGGTCCTCTAATACACTCTTCAATGGCATTGCTTGTCGTGCGAACGCGAACCACTAAACCAGGCAGCCCACGTTCCACAGAAGCTTTGCCACCGCATGTGCACCTGTCAATAAGGCTGTCAACAAGGCTTGGACTGGATCCGGAAAACGCTCGATGACTCTCACGAAGTCGACGCATTATTTTTCACTCTGGAAACTGCACCACTAACGCCTTAAAAGCACATGCCTACATGTTTTATAAACAAATAAGTTATATATATATGGTTTGCTTTGTAAAATTCACATAAAGTGATTTCATTTTTTTTCACTACGCCGTATTTGGTCCGAGGGCGCTGCAAGCGCGAAGGGCCCACTCCGCTACGCTAAACGTATAACTAAAACGCGAAAGCCGCCCGCGCTCCGCTGTGGCTTATCGGGGCAACTCGTAGCGGAGCGGACCGTAAACACGCTCAACTAAAACACTCTATTACCAGAGTTTTGCACCCACAACATTATGTTTCTTTTTACTTGCCTCGACCTTTTGACTTAGAATTTCATTGTGGCTAAGAGCTTACTGCATTATTGTTGGCACGGATGTACACGGCTTTCAGTTCACACTTTCGCTTTATTTCTGCAAATCTTGACAATAGCAAGAAAAGTGCATCAGAAGAACTAGCGGCGGCTGCCTCAGCCATATTTTCCCACTTCAACATTGTTTTGTATTTTCATTGTAAACACCACGCTCATATAGAGTATGTTTAAATATACACACAGGACAAAGTTATATATCTGAAAGAGAAGGAGGTAGCCAATTAAAATTATTTTTAAAGGTATCGATAGCCTATGTTTAGAGAACTAATATGTTGCTGTATGTTCACCTCGTTTCAAATTTCTTTGCCTGCTTTTTTGACCTTGAAAAACCTGCAGAATTCTGTGACTAATTCTGCAGTATTTTGTCAACGGCGTGTGATGCACGTGAATCATATGAGTCTCAGAATTGCTTCGTTTTCCAGTAAGCAATGCTAACGACTCATGAAAAAAAAAGGACACTCTTAATAATTTACACTTCTTATGAAAAAGAACATCGCTACTTGTATGCAGAGGTCATAAATATATACTGGGTGCCCAAATTATCATGCACCCAAATTTACCAAGACCAATTGCGTTACTCTAACAAAACCTAGTGCATATTGTTTCCAGTAGAGTTCAGTAGGTGCCTGTATCTTTTTCTATACCGAGATTTCGTTGGGTATTTGTAAATAATTACGTAACACGAGACGTACTATCCCAATTATCAAAGTGTCAGTGAGGCATTTGTAGGCACAGCCAAGGGACATCTAAGTGCGGTATTTTCAGAGACGTATCAATTGCGCAGAAATGTTTTCCGTCTCACAAACAAACCCCACGAAATTTGAAAAATACAACGTGACTGCGCTCCCACCCGCATCATAAAGCAGAGCCCTTTAACAAGCTCCTTTTCAGTTAGCCAAAACGAAATAAAGGAAATAAAGAAAAACATCGTGATGAAGCTAGCTCCTTATGTGCCGTGCCCCGGCAGAAGTAACACGTCGCGTTGAATGCTGAAAACAAGCTGTGATAGCTGTTGTCTTGGCGTAAAATGCACGGTTGATTTTCTTTTTTTCTTTTGCCACAAAACCAGTGACCACAACAGCGAATTGAGAATGTCAGTGTAAAGGTGTGTTTTGTTTCGTCCCAGTCGTCATGTCCGGCATCTAATGGGCAGTAGGCAAACATGATCCTTGCCTTAGGAGCTGGAAATGGCAACAAGAAGAAGGCCGCAAATATATATCAGTCATGGAAGTGTGGCGGTTGATCAAGCGCATCGACGATCAACAGAAATTATGAAAACCTGAGACGAACCGCCAGCTGCCCTACACTACGCAAGGATGTATTAGCATTTATGGCCTCGAAGGCTCATGCTAGCGTGCCGGACGTGGCCGTCCAGGTGCCAATTTCCAGGTCATCAGTTTAAGGGATTCTAAATGACAGCCTTTCAGCCGTCCCATCTTAACCAGCACCAATGCTCAGAAGATAGGGACCTGCAGAATCGTCCAGATTTCTCGATTCGGATCCTCACAAAAGCCGATGAGTGACCTGATTTTTTGATCAACATGTGCACAGATGAAGGCAATTTTTGCAGAAACGGCCAGGTAAATTTGCTTAATGCACACTATTGAAGTGACTCCAATCCACACTGGGTAAAGAGCACTCAGCACCAGTACCAGTTGTCGTTCAATGTGGGCTTCGAAATTTGCGCTGGAGCTGTAATCGGTCCGACCTACACCGGTCCCACCTTCTTCGATCGCACACTGACTGTACAGCATTACGTGGACGAAAACCTTGGAGTGGTGGATGATTTTCTCAGCGAAGTCCCGCTCTCACGTCCTCCACTTCTGCGCTATCCACAACATGGGGCGCCAACACACAGCAGCAGCCAAGCACGAAACAAGCTGGATGCGACTTTTCATGAACAATATATTTGAACGCAAGGGCCTGTAAATTCGCCAACTAGGTCACCTGACATCTCTCCACTCAATTTATTTCATTGGGCTTAAGTGAAAGATAGTGTTCACATGATGGAGACTGATGTCAGAGGAGGTTAATGCAAAGGTAACGGATGTCTGCCGCAGAATTACAGCGTCGGTCATCAAGAAAGCCAGAGAAGATGTAAGGAGACCTATTCGAACACGTCCCCAACACAGCACATGGTATTCAACAGGTGCTTACAAATTCATAGATAATAAGGACACACTGAAATCTGATAGTCTTACATGCGTGAGCATTTCTGTATTTACCCAACGGAAAAACCGTCCCTCCATCGGTGCGATAAGACGATCGCTTTCAACACTGCGTCCGGAGCAGCGAGCGAATTCACCTGCATGCTGCCTCTCGCTTCAACGCCTACCTAGCAGCGAGAACACAGCGCCCTCTCACGGAGCTCTCAGGACATGCCACACTCTGACGCTTTCACGGATCGCTGTCAAGGGCCGCGCCGCCACGCCAGTCTTAGCCGCCGCCGGAGCACGGTTGCTCACGGTTCATAATAGTTATGTGTACCTAATACATGTTTCATGTATTTCCTTCATTTATCCCGCGTCCACATTCACTGCCGGATATCTATAACGCCAGTGGACATTGCTTCTACTCGCCTCTTCTATGTCGTCTCGCGCAGGTGTGTTGTAATCGCGCTTCTCCGTTTCGCGGTTCTTTCGCGGTCGTTCTCGTAATTATACGAAACACACCAGCATACTACTACGAAAGATCACATCAGCACTATGAAATATTTACGTATAATTTAGAGAAATTACACAAAAGTTTCTGCGTGCATATTTATTTATTTTTGTGCAGGCGTCCCGATTCCCAATTCGACTCATTTAGAGGAGGCAGATTTACTTTCTTGAACGCCCCGGTTTGTTTTTTATTTACACGTGAGTCCTTCGTGGTGTGTTTGTTTCTCTTTTATTTTTTGCCACGAAGCTGTATTTGCAGCAGGCATACCCACTAATGAAAAATAAAGCCGTCACTTTAATTTGGCTTTAATTCGAAGCGAGTTGCCGGAGTGAAACAGCTGCGCGTGCACTCTTTCGATGCGGTGCGAGCAGAGCCGGGATTTTGAAACATTCTATGCCTATTCCATTGCTATTCGCATTTCCTGCGTGGTCAGAGCGGCGCTTCGACCGCGTTATCAAGGGGCTTTTGTCATCAATGTGATCAGTTTGCCTTGAGAGACGTATAGTAAGTGTGACGTAGAAAGGATAGGAAGGAATTGTTGCGAAGCCGCGAAAATTGCTGTTGGTGCTCCTTCCGTACCATTATCCATGTGATGCGCTCTCTCTTCGGGCTTGCGACAGGCAGAGCAGTTGCTTTCATTCTATGTACTTGAGGGCGCTGCTTAATTAAGATCCGGATGCGAGCGCAGTCACGTGGTATTTTTAATGGGGTATCTTTACTAGTTAGAAAAAGTGCACGCAATTAGTACATCGCTGAAAACACCGCAATTGCATGTCATTCTGGAGTGCCTATAAATGCCTCATTGACACTTTTATAATTACGACAGTACTTCTCGAGTTAGATTATTAATTACAATTACATGTTTAAATCTCAGTAACGCAAAATTATGCGCGGCTCTGCTATCGCAAAAAATACAGCCCAGCGGAGAAGGCCAGTGAAGTAGTGCCAAAGCGCCCACTTCGTCTAACTTTTGCTGGGCTTGCCCTATCTCCGCTGGTCCTTTTATTTGGTGAAGACTTCACATTGGCTGTCTTGTTTTATTCCTTTGCTGTGACAGGTCAAAAGTGTACCGTGATTAGAAACTATATATATATACATATATATATATATATATATATATATATATATATATATATATATATATATATATATATATATATTGAACATTTCGTCCGTGGCACGCCCTCCGTCAGAGTATGTAAAAAATATGGCCGGCAGCCGGGACACCTATTTAGGAAAGTAAAAATGGTAGCGCTTGGTAGTGTCCTCCAAGCCAATACGCACTCACCGTCGCGTCAGTTATACCTATGACAACCTGTTACACCCGGAGTGCTGTTCACAAGACCCAGCTGCAGACCTCGCCTGCCCGTTGTCGCTGTCATTGCATTGCCCTTCAAGTGAAACTGTAAATAATAAAAGACTCGGCCTATTTACTCACTTGTTCTTATTATTCTGAAATGAAGCTGCCATTCCTACAATGAATACGTATCAATTTATTGTTACAGCGAATTCCTCAGAAACAGGGACGAACACCTTTTGTGTAACCGTCGGCGCGGACGCCGATTCCTTCAGCACTGGCTTTAGAGAATAATTCTATATCCCTCAGGGCAACAAGGTGAGCGGCGCACCCTCTCCTGCGAGTGTGTTCGAGGGTGAGACGGAGGCACCGTTTCGCACCGATGAAGCACTACGCGAACGAAGTACACCATCCACACTCTTTGAGGGAAGACGTGCCTGAAAGCCGCTCTGCTTCCAGAGCCTGCGAACGCGCTTTATTCGATGCCCCTAGCCGGAACCCCCGAAGCATTTCCCGCCCGCACGGAAAGCCTCGCATCCCGAGCTGTTTCGGCTCGGAGCTTTCCCAGCTGATTCTCGGCTACGGGGACGGACGTGCGTTTTAAAGTCATGGTCTCTAAATCAGGCTTGAATGTCACCGCCATGGCTTAAGCCCGACACTTCGCCCTTTCTGGCCTGATTCAACGTCTAGCGACGCACAGAATAGTAGTTACTCGCCTCGGCGCGCACCTTGACCTGTCGAGCCTACCACCGTGCGATATATTCAATGCCGTTGGCGTTCCTCCGTCTCTCACAGCATAAGAGTAGCGAGAGACTTCTACCCATATGAGAACGAGACAAAACCTTGCTGTGCTTCTAGCTGTCGAGAGTTCGCTTTGAAAAAACTGGCGGAAATCTGCACCGTACAGCTAGATGGGGCCCTGTACATTGTAGCAGCACATCTGACTAATTACGCCTCAACAAATGCATATGCATCGTCCACGGCCTACCCCTAACTGTCCCAGAAGAACTGTTCTTGAGCACTATATCATTTCGAGACGGAACCGACTTCCTGGCGGCTAGCCGCTTCGATCAATATACCTTCCCATCAGCATAGGCTGTACTCGCATTCATTCACTCAAATTACGCGCAGTGCAATGAGCAAAATAAGTGGGGGGGGGGGGGGGGGGGGAGGGGGGCGTCTGGGGCTTCAGCCGCCACCCCCCCCCCCCCCCGCTGAATTTTTTTTTCGTCCTGTCATGCACCGCCGACCAAAAAAAACCCCGGCGCCAGAAATGATTCTGGATTTTGTCTAGAATGTCCTTTTCACGCTCGAAATTACATTCACATAGCGCAAGGAGCCCCATCCGAGCACAAAGTTTCGAGGGCGTTTTGATGGCGAACGGGCTCGTCGCGCCATCTCGCAGAGGCCGCGGAATCTATGGAGCACATGCATTTCAATCCCGAAACTTTATGGGTATAACGTTCTTACAAACTTTCGATGCAAAAAGTCTTTAATGCTCTAATTAATTGGGTTGAACATGACTGCGCGACATAATGGACACACCGAAAGTTGAACAGCATGGTTTCATGAGGTTTTTAGTCGCCGTATGGCTGCCATGTACGTTGAACATTGCGTTTTATTGACCACTGTAAAGCGATGGTTAAAGGAACGAGTCCCAGGGTTGCCAGATTTGGCTACTTTTTAGGCTGTTGGTGGGAAAAAAATTTCCTTGGCTACTTCTTTCGCTACTTTTGAAATAGCTTGACTATTGTAAAAATTGGATAGAAGCTTGTGTAGCTCATATTCTGCAGCAACATTATAATGCACATACTCAGGCCAACGCACTACCACGGCACTTCAAATCTTTTCAACTGGTCCATCATCATCGTCAATCTGACTCGGGCGCTTTCATTTCATGCAAAGTATTTCGCACTAGTGACGTCACAGCGTGTTCCATGATCTTCGCATTGACGTTTCGCGTCAGGCCTGCTTTGGACTTCTTCGGTTTTCCGAGTTCTGGCTGCCATCGGGCTGCCAGCTAGTTCCGGTCCTGATTGGAAGTGACGTGAGCTGGGATCCTAAGACAACCCGAAGCTGTCCGAAGTTTCTAAAATCGAACACTCGGACAGCTGGCTGCGGGATAAACGCAAACATGCTACCAGCATGGCAGCGGCCGGTGTGGCCGGCGCGCTCTCGGCGTAGTCGGTCCAATTATGCGTTGCCAGCTTGAAAATGTACAGCTGTATTCGAGAATACGATCACTTTTGCGAGATTTCACGCGACTGGGCATCTCACTTCGCACAGCGTAACAAACGGCCTGCGACGCGTCCGATGTCAAGACGCCAAATTGCACGTAAATAATAGCTAAAGCGAACGCTCGACGATGCGTCGAGCTTTGACATCCCTCCAGAAATGACTGCCAAGATTATCTCAAACATTTACACGTGAACTGCAGCTGTGATACTGATTTGGAATAATATTCTAGTCATATTACAGGCTGATCAAAGCGCTGTTAGCTGTAGTCATTTATACACGTTTCATAATATTTTTGTATGTTCCTACATTTACTAAAAGCAGGTTTCAATTGTCTGTGATAATGTCTTCAGAGTTGCAGAACAAATGCAAATGCAACGTTTTTCCAAAACGTGGCTATTTTTCGACTACATTTCTGTATCTGCCCAAAGTTGGCTACTTTTCTGGCTACTTCCCGATATTTTTTGGCTACTTTTCACATTTTGGACCTGGCAACCCTGAGAACGAAGTGAAAGTTGCAAAGACGATCCAAGACCGGGCCAAAGCCACCATGCGATCACCCCCAACAGAATTGCAAAGGCTGATGAGCGGATTAGACAAGAACGGAGAATATAGCATCGATGAATTGGCAGGGCGTGTGAACATCAGTCACGGTTCGGGTCACAATATAATTCATTAACATCTCGTTTATCGGCTCTTGTATGCGCAATGGATGCCCAAGGCTTTGAACCACCGCCAGAAGACGGATAGCTTCGGCGCTGCCTTGACTCATCTAATCCAGCATCACAACGAGGGTGACGACTTTTTTTCTGCAATTTTGGCCAGTGACGAATTATGGTGCCACTACTACGAGCCTGGAACACGATGGCAAAGCTTACAGGGGAAACATTTGAATTCACCACTCCCAAAAAAAGCAAAGGCCGTCATTTTTGCCGGAAATGTGTTGTTGCCTTTTTTTCGATCGTCAGGGGCCATCACTGATCGAATTTGCTAAACTGCGAGAAAAATCAGCAATCGTTTCCCATATTATGAAACGCCGCATCGGCTGCGTGTCGTAATCAAGAACAAACGACGTGGAAAATTGAGGAATGGGGTCATCTTGCTTCACGACAATGCCCGTCCCCACGTCGCTGACGTGGTTAATACAAAACTGGCAAAGTTCAAGTGGGAAACGCTGCAACATCCGCCGTACAGCTCCAACCTCTCGCCCTGCGACTTCAACATTTTGGGGCATTTGAAAAAATACCAGCTCAAGGGGACAAGATTCGTGTCGGACGATGACGTGAAAGAGTCAGTTACATACTCTTTGAAGCAGTAACCCAAGTGATGAGACGGGAATCACGTTACTCGGCAGTCACTGGAACAAATGTCTAAAAGCTCATGGAAACTAATTTTAAATAAAATACCCCGTTTGTTATATATATTCGCATTGGTTCACTTTTATTTGACTCGCCCTCGTATATTTTGCAGAACTCCTGCTTTTTATACGTGCTCTCTGTTGCGACTATAATTTCGGTGCAATTACTCACGATACATGGCCGGAGTCAGCAGCTCCTGCGTAATACATCGGAACAAATGACAGCATGATTGAGATTTTTCACTGGCCGTTATATATCTACCAGAGTGCAAAGACGGTTTTTGAATGACAAAGTTTCATTAACATATTTGTGCTCAACTTGTTCATTTCATGGCTTTTACATTTTTCATATCAGCGGCATGCACTGTCTTGCTGGTTTCCAATGGAAATAGTTCTAAAGTTCGTGTGATATTTTGTTGACTTATTAAATAGGCAAAACATGGAAGAATTGATATCAGTAATTTCGGGCACAATCTTTGTGACATACGTGCATATTCTTTTATGAAAAAAATACATATTTTACTTGTCTTGACAGTGCGTAGCGTTCAAGAACTCGTTTGCAGCATCTTTGGCAATGACAATACAGTTATTATTCACGTATTTGATCCCTCGACAAATTATATAGGAAGGAGGCCGAGCTGAAACGTGAGCCCCCCTCGCCCGAAGAACGAAATTTCTGGCTACGACACTCATGACAGGGTCGGAGGGAAACGTGGTGGTGTTCTAGTTCTCGTGAATCCCAGCCTACCTTCCTCTGCACTCGATATTGAATACTATCACGAAATTCTCTCCGTGAACATATCTCTCCCTTGAAGCTCTAACATACTCATCGCTTGCTATCGCGCGCCTGACTGTGCCGTTTCCTTTGTGAAAGAAGTACACACTGTCCTCGGTTTGAACAACCGCCTTCTAGAGCCAACCTTATAATCTGTGGCGATTTCAATTACACTGATATAGTCTGGGATAATTTATGCGCTACGTCTGCTCAATCCAAAGAATTACTCGATTTTGTACTTATGTGTAATCTTACACAGAAAGTCAGTATGACAACTAGCATCATCAACACCCTTGACCTAGTTTGACACTCAATGTCTTGTGCTAACGCTCTCAGCGATCACAACTCAATTTGATTTAACTTCTCAGTATCGAAGCCTCCCCGTATCCCTTCAACTAAAGTCATCCAGGATTATAAGAAAGCAGATTTCACTACTGTAAACGCTAAACTCATGAATTTTTTCACACCTTTAAACAGCTCGCTTTTTAGGACTGTTAACTAAAACTGGTTAATATTCAAGCACAAAATATTGGCACTAATTGAAGCCTCGGTCCCAGTAATTTATATTCGTGGCAATGCTGGCAAACCGTGCTACAGTAGTGCACTAAAGAAGCTATCGCGGAAGAATAAACGTCTTGTTCGCATAGCTAAGCATTCTAATTCAGCCCTCTGTTGGGAAAAATACTTGACGTCTGAAAGAGTATACAAGCCTCTTGAAGGCCTCCAAAAAGAAGTTCTTCATCAGGATCTACTAAACATAATTAGCGAAAATCCAGAAAATTCTGGAATCTAATTTCCCCTTCTAGCTATCGATCACACAACATATCACTTTCTAACACGGGCGGTTCATATGTTGTCGCCTGACGAACGATCTGATGAACTCTTACTTCGGTTTACACTCATGAACAGCATCATAACATCACGAACTTTCCTCGTCCCAGATTTTCTCACATGCTGCCCATTACAGTTACCGCGGAAGACATCGAAAAGCTGATCGACAAGTTGAATTTATCAAGCAGTCCCGGCCCCGATAACATATCTGCTAAGGTACCGAGATCCCTTCAAATCGTTCATTACAAATAATCTTTACTCAATCCCTTACTGAAAGAAAGCACGCTTCCAGATGACTGGAAGATTAGCAAAGCAGTCCCGGTATAGAAAAATGGTAACCTGTGTGATCCTTCAAATTATCGCCCCATCTCTTTAGCGTGCATTGCCTGTAAACGAATGGAACATATGATGTATTCTCAAGTCGCCCTATATCTTGACAACAACGGGTTCATTTTCGCCAATCAACACGGCTTCCGGTGTGGTTTTTCTTGTGAATCGCAATTTTTGAATTTACCACCGAGCTTCATTTAAACCTTCTATCATGGTTTCAAACTGATGTAATATTCTCAGACTTCTCCATGTTATTGGATCGTCCGTGTCCGACTAATTTGCAAACTGTCTTCTCTCAGCCTAGACCCTCAAATTTTAGCGTAGATTAAATGCTTCCTCACCGAACACCTTCAGCACACCGTTATAGGAGGAAGTCTTTCAGCCTCAACCAAGGTACTTTCTGGAGTTTCACAAGGATGAGTCCTTGGCCCACTTCTCTTTTATCATCTATATTAATGACCTTCCTTGTGGTATCTTATCATCTATACGCCTCTTCGCAGAATACTGTGTCCTTTTTTCGCCGAATTTCCAGAGTCCGACCAGGTCATTCTTTACAACTGCCTGCATTTAATATATATATAACTGGTGCACCAATGGTTGATGCAGCTAAACATTTCTAAATGCAAATTTATTCAAATTTCTCGCAAGCATGCTAACACCACGCATGCGTACTCATTACATACACTCAACATCTCGCAATACAAACATATCGTTACCTTGGTATCTTAATCGCTAGCAATCTAAACTGGTCGAATTAGCCCTTTTGTGCTCTACAAATCCAATAAACCGTTTGAAAGAATACATTGGTAGCCTAAACTCACGCACATCTGCTGTTCAGTGACTGTTTAAACTGCTTGTACTTCATATGCTTATCGAACAAAATCACAAAGATGAACTGGAAAATCACAATGCAAGCACCTAGGTTGTGTGCTTTCTATCCCACTCGATCAACTGGCGCTATAAACGTAAAAAAATGTACGAGCTAGGCTTTTTACTTACCCTTGCTTCTTGAAGGCTGAATGGGTGATAGAGGGTTATGCTTTTAAGCACATTCTAGTAATAAATGGGCAACAGCTTCATTTCAGAGAGATGGAAAGAGATGACTATACATCATGCTATTCTAGCGTGCATACAGGAATACAGAATACAGAATTGTCTGCGAGCTAATACATGTACTAGAGTAAACTAGCGAAGTGGCAGAAACTGGTTGATCCTAAAGTAGGAGCTAGCATGACGTCTTGAGCGAAATTCATCTCTCAACCACCTCTATAGTTGCTTACAATGTAATGAATGATGCAGCTGTGATCTGTCAGGTGATTTTACTCCACGGAGAAGGTTCCAATAACGTTGGTGCAATGGTAAGCGATACGAGGACAAATGAAAGATTATTTGTGTCAATTCGTATAGTTCAACTGAATGCGTACCCAATTTACCATAAGGCAAATGTGCATAACATGCAGCGGTGGCGTAGAGGTAGAACACCCACCTCGCGTGCAAGAGGTCCGTGGTTCGAATCCCGGTGCCGGCAATTTTCCACCGGATTAAAAAAAATCCGCGTGTTGATAAAATTGCACTAACAGGCCTGGAGTGTGGCCTGATACCGGTGACCAGAACCGGTAACGCACTCCCTCACCAGAGCAGGATTGGCCATCCTGGTGCAGTACTTGGCCACAACCTCCTACATGAACACAACAATCAAACCCCGGCCCTCAGTCCCCAGCAGCTGCGAAGCAACTGACCACGGCGGCGGTCAGACCTGCGACGCAGCAGACGGTGCTAAGAATCACTGGCTCCGGACAGGCTGCCATTGGAATATGAACCTGGCAACGCTTAACGCTAGAACGTCATCTAGTGAGGCGAGTCTAGCAGTGCTATTGGAAGAATTAGAGGGCAGTAAATGGGATATAATAGGGCTCAGTGAAGTTAGGAGGCCAAAAGAAGCATATACAGTGCTCAGAAGCAGGCACGTCCTGTGCTACCGGGGCTTAGCGGAGAGACGAGAACTAGGAGTCGGATTCCTGATTAATAAGAATATAGCTGGTAACATGCAGGAATTCTATAGCATTAACGAGAGGGTGGCATGTCTTGTTCTGAAACTTAATAAGAGGTACAAAATGACGGTTGTACAGGTCTACGCCCCTACATCCAGTCATGATGACCAGGAAGTCGAAAGCTTCTATGAAGACGTGGAATCGGTGATGGGTAGAGGGAAAACAAAATACACTATACTGATGGGCGATTTCAATGCCAAGGTAGGCAAGAAGCAGGCTGGAGACAAGGCAGTGGGGAAATTTGGCATAGGCACTAGGAATAGCAGGGGGGAGTTATTAGTAGAGTTTGCGGAACAGAATAATATGAGGATAATGAATACCTTCTTCCGCAAGCGGGATAGCCGAAAGTGGACGTGGAGGAGCCCGAACGGCGAGACTAGAAATGAAATAGACCTCATACTCTGCGCTAACCCTGGCATCATACAAGATGTGGACGTGCTCAGCAAGGTGCGCTGCAGTGACCACAGGATGGTAAGAGCTCGAATTAGCCTAGACCTGAGGAGGGAACGGAAGAAACTGGTACATCAGAAGCCGATCAATGAGTTAGCGGTAAGAGGGAAAATAGAGGAATTCCAGATCAAGCTACAGAACAGGTATTCGGCTTTAACTCAGGAAGAGGACCTTAGTGTTGAAGCAATGAACGACAATCTTGTGGGCATCATTAAGGAGTGTGCAGTGGAAGTCGGTGGTAACTCTGTTAGGCAGGATACCAGTAAACTATCGCAGGAGACGAAAGATCTGATCAAGAAACGCCAATGTATGAAAGCCTCTCACCCTACATTGTGATAATGAACAGGTTGTTGCTCTTTAAAAGGCATTTCGTTTGATGTGCATGTCGTCAGATTAGGAGAGTGCATGGTTGGGTGAGAGCCGTGGTGACGTCACGTGAGTCACTAGTGATCACCTCATTCGACTTTGTGATAATGAGGAGGTTCTTGGTATTCAAAAGTAATTTCGTCTGATATGCATGTCGTCAGATTAGGAGAGTGCATGGCTGGGTTAGAGCCGTGGTGACATCACGTGAGTCACTAGTGATCACCTCATTGGCTGGGTGATAGTGAGCCGGTTATTACCCCTTATAAGCCACTTCGTTTGATATGCATGCCAGCAGTTTAGGATAATGCATGCGTGAGAACTGGCAGAACTTTCGAAGTTAATCAACAAGCGTAAGACAGCTGACATAATGAAGCATGATATGGATAGAATCGAACATGCTCTCAGGAACGGCGGAAGCCTAAAAACAGTGAAGAAGAAACTAGGAATTGGCAAGAATCAGATGTATGCGTTAAGAGACAAAGCCGGCAATATTATTACTAATATGGATGAGATAGTTCAAGTGGCTGAGGAGTTCTATAGATTTATACAGTACCAGTGGCACCCACGACGATAATGGAAGAGAAAATAGTCTAGAGCAATTCGAAATCCCAAAGGTAACGCCGGAAGAAGTAAAGAAAGCCTTGGGAGATATGCAAAGGGGGAAGGCAGCTGGGGAGGATCAGATAACAGCAGATTTGTTGAAGGATGGTGGGCAGATTGTTCTAGAGAAACTGGCCACCCTGTATACGCAATGCCTCATGACGTCGAGCGTACCGGAATCTTGGAAGAATGCTAACATAATCCTAATCCATAAGAAAGAGGACGCCAAAGATTTGAAAAATTATAGACCGATCAGCTTACTGTCCGTTGCCTACAAAATATTTACTAAGGTAATCGCAAATAGAATCAGGAACACCTTAGACTTCTGTCAAGCAAAGGACCAGGCAGGATTCCGTAAAGGCTACTCAACAATAGATCATATTCACACTATCACTCAGGTGATAGAGAAATGTGCGGAATATAACCAACCCTTATATACAGCTTTCATTGATTACGAGAAAGCGTTTGATTCTGTCGAAACCTCAGCAGTCATGGAGGCATTACGGAATCAGGGTGTAGACAAGCCGTATGTAAAAATACTGAAAGATATCTATAGCGGCTCCACAGCCACCGTAGTCCTCCATAAAGAAACCAACAAAATCCCAATAAAGAAAGGCGTCAGGCAGGGAGATACGATCTCTCCAATGCTATTCACAGCGTGCTTACAGGAGGTATTCAGTGACCTGGATTGGGAAGAATTTGGGATAAAAGTTAATGGAGAATACCTTAGTAACTTGCGATTCGCTGATGATATTGCCTTGCTTAGTAACTCAGAGGACCAGTTGCCATGCATGCTCACTGACCTGGAGAGGCAAAGCAGAAGAGTGGGTCTAAAAATTAATCTGCAGAAAACTAAAGTAATGTTTAACAGTCTCGGAAGAGAACAGCAGTTTACAATAGGCAGCGAGGCACTGGAAGTCGTAAGGGAATACATCTACTTAGGGCAGGTAGTGACGGCGGATCCGGATCATGAGACGGAAATAATCAGAATAAGAATGGGCTGGGGTGCGTTTGGCAGGCATTCTCAGATCATGAACAGCAGGTAGCCATTATCCCTCAAGAGAAAAGTGTATAATAGCTGTGTCTTACCAGTACTCACCTACGGGGCAGAAACCTGGAGGCTTACGAAAAGTGTTCTACTGAAATTGAGGACGACGCAACGAGCTATGGAAAGAAGAATGATAGGTGTAACTTTAAGGGATAAGAAAAGAGCAGATTGGGTGAAGGAACAAACGCGAGTTAATGCCATCTTAGTTGAAATCAAGAAAAAGAAATGGGCATGGGCAGGACATGTAATGAGGAGGGAAGATAACCGATGGTCATTAAGGGTTACGGACTGGATCCCAAGGGAAGGGAAGCGTAGCAGGGGGCGGCAGAAAGTTAGGTGGGCGGATGAGATTAAGAAGTTTGCAGGGACGGCATGGCCACAATTAGTACATGACCGGGGTTGTTGGAGAACTATGGGAGAGGCCTTTGCCCTGCAGTGGGCGTAACCAGGCTGATGATGATGATGAAATGTCTCATGGGTCAATTTTGCATTCATCACAGAGATTCAACTCCTATTTACCCTTTTACAGTGTTCATGAAGCTATCCGCATTTTTTGCATTGGGGGAGTGACTAGATGATAACGGAACACACCCACTGTGAGGCTTTGCGTAGAATATATTGTGCATTCACCACAAAGCTCCACCCAATGAACTGTGTTTGGATTTGTCATAAACATAAAGAATAGTAACAAAGGTTTCCTCATTTTTGTTGCCCTGTGCATGGTGCTAAAGAACTAATATCTATAACGTAAACATGTTTTCTTGCAGTATAAGCTCGTGGAAGTTGAACAGACACAATGAACATGGATTCATTGCCTTCAATCTACTACGGATTGGCATTCATGTTAGTTGGATTTATTCGCAAAAAGGCAACTTAGACTTTACTGGGCCAGACCACGGTGTAAGAATACATTTAGGTGTTGACACTGCGCTCGGCGGCGCGACCAGGACTTGTTCGCCGCTCCCTGCGCTTCTCTCGAACGCTGACAGATGGCGCTACGCACCCGGGGCCCCTAGTCGCCGAGCTTCGGCAGCCGTAATGCAGATGCCACGGGATCTTTCGGTGCCGCTGCGTGTACGCGTGCTTTGTGAAGTGCGGCAAGACAACGAAGGATTGAAACTGCTGTCGACACCAAATAATTTTGGGCTACTTCGTGTTTTTCTTGCTGAGACTGCATGAATGGGCGGAACAGCAGCGAGGACGCAGCCCTGTGCTGCTTCCGAGCTCGTTATCGAAATGCGTTCATAGCAAATTTTTTTTTCGTTCACCCGCACGACTGCTGTGAGCATAGTTAACTACACTGCCTCTTAAATATAAAAGGTCGGACTCAACGCGCCCACATTTGGCCTGAAGAGCCTACGCGTACATTCAAACATTGCTTGAGCAGTGCATTGCGCCAATGCTGCGAGATGACCGCCGTGTTGAGAACATGGTTAACTTCGGCCACCTGGAGTTCTTTAATTTGCACAGAAACCTCAAGGACGTTTCCGCATTTCGCCTGCATCAGAAATACTTACTCCGCAGCCACGAATAGAACCCGCGCTCTTGTGCTGTATTGCAGAACGCCACTGCCGCTATACACGCGAACGCCGGGACCAAAACAAAAATCCAAGTGTGCATTTGCGGCTTTTTAATAGCAAGTGCAGTCCACAATTAGGTACGCGAAACGCAAATAGTTACTGGAAATGCCACTGGCGTTGTTTCTGCCAATCTTATCCCTCAGGTCGGCACCGACGATGCTGAGTGGTTGTCTCTAGCACTAGGCCCGAGAACGTAGGTGTAATGCCGGCTGCGGTGGCCGCGAAACAACGCAAAAGGTGCCCGTGTGCTGTGTGATGTGAAGAATCCCATGTGGTCTAAGTTTGGAGCCCTCCATTGCGGCATCTATTAATGCCCATATGCCCCTTCGGGATATTAACAGCACAATTTGCTTTTTTTTTTTGCTCAAATGCGGCCTGAATAGCCATTCTGTTGAACAAACAAATTTATTACTACAAGTAGCCTCTCTGAGAGATGTGATTTCCTGTAGTCACTAGGTTACGCACAAAACACAGTGAATCACAACCTACTGGGCTACTTTCGTGTAATCAAGAGCCAAGACCGTGACTGCAATTGTGATGATCACTGCATTCGTTTATTTGGACGATACACTGAGCGAATCATCCTCTATCATATAGGATGAGCACAGCTTGGCCTGTTTCTTTTTTTCTTGACACTGCTTTGTCATGACTGCATTGGTGTGCTTACAATGCTGCCTCATACGCATGCTGACGTAATAGTGGAGGAGCTGTGCGAGTACTTCTTCCTTGTGATCAGCACATGGGAATGTCATCGTGTATGTATCTATCACTGCGTCTATGGTGTCCCAGTACACCGTGTGGCAGTCTGCATAGTCAACAAAAAACCGCTCCGTATGCTTTAGAAGGTCAAATATGTTGACGTTAGGGTGGGTAAGACCCCCTCTGGTCTTCACATTTGTTAGAGCTGCTTCAGCAAAAGAATTATTTTTTACGCTGAAGGCTGACAAGCAAGCAGCGCAGCTGGTAACTCTTCGCATCTTTCTGCACAAAAAACCGGTGACATAATAAAGTATGCAGTCTGTAATTTGCCCTCCGTCTGATTTGTGTTTCCGAACGATATCTTCACATTCCCAGTCTTCTACTGAAACTAGATCGTCTAGCTTTTCTTTAATTTGATTGATGAATCCAGGCCATGATGCCACTTTGTCGTCTGTTCTAATGAGGGCCCTGAAATATGACGCATCCAGCAATGGTTCCTCACCCTCGACGACTTTGCAATTGCCATACTTCGGAGGTTTAAGGATACTGTAGATCGACAGCGTCTGGTAAAGCTGCATAAAGGTGAGCATCGAAGGGTGATCATTCTGGCTTCCTGCCAACCGTATTTTGCCAAAGAACCGCTCGATAGGATCTTGGTTCATTTTGTTGGTTAGGACATATTTGAAGTTGTGGCAATCAAGCAGCACCTCACAAAGATCCAAAGTGGACTTCAATGTGACTCGAAGTCCCTCGCAAGTGCTCTTTGTCAAGAACATGTCGTTTATAATGTTGCCACTTTCCAGTTCTCTTTCCCAGCTGTCCAGCCAGTCAATTCCATGCTTGAGAATTGCGAGGTCTCGGCTGTTCCTTGTGATCCCTTCTGCTGGAAATCGCCTGTTCAGTGCATCAAACAAATTGTTTAAAAACAACGTGAATTCTTGAGTTTTCTCGCTGCCTATGAGTTTGCGGATACCTTGTTCCCGATAAAACTGAATACCCGCCGCCATGGAGCGGCTAAAGACTTGGGTGGCTAACGTCACACGCATCTTCTCACAGTTACTCGGGTATATGTGAGAGTGCGTTATTTTCGGGCAGACTTTTAGGCCCCCCGCGTTGGCAACGTCTTCCTTGTAGACTTCAGCATAGTACTCCCACTTGATCCACTGTCCTTCGTTTTTCAAGTATCGCTGCTGCTTAAGTCTATTTCTCACACACTTAAACAAGTGTGGAGTGTCAGAAAACGCAAAAACTTTTCTTTCAGGGTCAACTGGGTGCGTGAACGAGTTGCAGCTCTCCTTGAGGCTTCCATTAACACCTAGAATGTTCCACATGCTCCTGTTTGTTGACGCGCCATCACAGACAAACCCATGAATCTTTGCACCGGCTTCTTCGAGCATCACAATAGCTTGGAGAAGCAACTGAGCGAGAATGGAGCCTTTGGTTGCATTTTTTGCTGCGAACACCCCTATAGGTTGAGCGTAGCTATCGCCAAAAGGACAGAACATGAAAACGAGGGCGTGATCAGCGAGCTCATCAGCGTTTCCAGCGTCTGTTGCTAGCCCTACATATGTCATCGTGCGAGAATTGACACGTTTACTTTTTCTAACCTGCATTTCATCGAACATGATAATCCCATGTCGCTTGAAGTCGTCCATTTTTTCTATTTTCCTTTTCAGAGCAGAAAAGAACTTGCTGTCAAATCCCGACTTAAATCCCACCATAGAGACATACCGGCGTATTGTTCGGACTGACGGCAATGCGAGCACTTCGTTTTCCATCAGGAACCTGTAGGCTGCTGGTGACCTGATATGAAGGAGCAAGCAAAGCAGGATCCAGCTGTCCGAGTATCGTCGTCCCTTCTTAGAACCAGTCTTGCCAGCAGCCACACATTCCTTTAACACAAGCTGCTGTGCCTCAGTAAGGTTCGCATCACGAGAAATGCGGTGTTTCATCACTTAATTGTTTAAGCTTGGCTTTGCATTTGCTCAGTTCCGCCTCAAGCTTTTTTTTTCCTTTTAGAAGTCGCACTTTGGACCTGTAGCAGGAAATTCTTGCCTTCCGCAAAAGGTCAATGCGGGCTTTTTTGGAAGGGCTGCTTAAAAGACGAATGTGCTTCATTTCTCCTCTCTTCTTCATACGGGAGTAATGTATCCGGAGTGTGTCTTTCAATCTTTCGCAACGGTCGCAACTTGCTTGTTCAGAAAATAACATGCAGTTTCTGTGCCGCCACACGCCACATGCGTCGATATATGCACACTCGGGTTGGATGTTGTGGTACATCTCGCCACCGGGGCCACCAGCGCATACGTGCAGGTTGTGAAACTTGTGAATCACACTCTCTAAGTCGCTTAGGCCGCATGGAACAACATCGCCGCTTATGGCGTTGACAGTTATAGGGTGACCATAAATGAAGGCACGCAGTGACAGCATTCCGCTGAATGAAACTGTAGCATCTAATGACTTCCTCAGGAAAGGTGCCTGGTCGCGTTTCTTCGCCAAAGCCACTTCCGTGAAGACTACAGCCTCCACACCAAAGCTATCAACAACTTGTGTTGCCCACGAGGTTCCTGGAAGTTGAATGCTGGATACATAACTCGAGAGACATGAAAATGTGAGCGGTTCCTTTTCATCTTGGCCGCTGACAGACACTCCCTCGTGACTTTCCTCGACTAATCCGAGGCTGCTGCATGCTGCCAATGGTGCTTCAGTCTGGACGTGACACAATCCATCTGGACCACCCTGATGTGGACTCGTGCGGTTGTCCTGACGAAAAATGAGAGAAATTATATCAGTGGAAATGGATTTAAGGTATTGTTATAAAACATATGCTACTATCAAAAGCAGCCAAACCCAAAAAGCTACAGGCAAAAGTTTCGCGGACTGCTTCATAAGCTAAGGGCTTAATCATGCTGTATGTTAACAACAGCTAAATTATTTAATGTCCTGGGCTGGGCAGTTACTATTAACCTGTATTGCAAGCAACTGTATCTCGTTATCCAGGGGCACCTATAGGTATCTATGGCATGCCGGGAGGACCGATACGGTTAGCAGAAAGTTATGTACAGGGAACACTAAGCACCTAGAATATTAAGTACCCGGAGCAGTGCAGAAGAGAACAAACCTTAACGTCATGAACGCCAAGGAAGACGGAGGTGGCACTTGAGGAGGTGCCTCCAAGTTCCATGGTGGGAGAAGGGCACGTTCCTTGATCACTCCACTCACATGTCTGCAGTTTCTTCTGAGGGCTCGATGATGGATCGGTGCCTTTTTGTTTTTCACAGACCGTCCCAACGGGCAGTGCGACAGCGGCGGGAGCGGGCCGCTTGCTTGACTGATCGCCACACGTGGCCGTAGACTGTCGTTTTCTAGGAGGCTTTCTTGACCTTGTCGGTTTTGTCAGATATTACGGACACCCGGGAAAAATACTGGGCACAGCATTCGCCGACAGCACCGGGATCTTCTTCGGTACATTTAAAAGTACCTTGCCATTGAACTCGGCATAGTACGATTTTGATATCATATGCTCGGGAAAGTGCTTCGCGCAGACGTGGTCGCTCGGTTGCAATATCCTATCTGCTCTGGGAATTGCCCGGCTTTAAAGTTCTAAGCGAGCAGGCTCCGACGGAGCTTTAAAAAGTGAAACTTGATCCGGACAACTCCGGTAGCCCGAACTGCAGTTGGGTACGAAGCACTTCTTACCCATAATTGCGTCTAGCAGACTTCTGGACCCGGCTGAAGTAGACAGGTGTGTCACAGCAACAAACAACAGATCACAGACACAATGCACATAGGCCGCGACGACCGTACATGGCGTCGGCCCGCGCCACCACGTGCGTTTCCACAACTGTCAATCCGGCTTGTGCCAAACCGCGACACAAAAAGCTAGTTCTCGCAAAATTTGCTCGTCCACGATGGAAGCTGACGACGTGGAAGCTGAGATCGCGGTGTTCACAGCTTGTGATGCACTCTCTCAGCCCAAAACATCGACCAACGCAGCCTAAAGCACCTAAAGCAGGGCACGCCGGAGAAGGGAATATACGGCTCTGGGCAGGCCGCTTGCCGCACCGAAAGCGAAGGGCCTCTGCTCCGCAGCGCCCCCGCGCCGCTGCGGTCGGCGCATGTACTAGAGGGCGAACACAATCTGTGCGCGCTCTCCGCCGCGGCGGGCGGCCAGTGTCAACACCTAAATACATTATTCTTACACCGTGGGCCAGACATAGGGTGTTAGAAAGTAAATGATAGAAACAGTAAAACCGGCATTACTTAAAGTCTGCTGAGACAGCCTACTTCATCTAAAAAAATCACTACATCTGTAAAAGTAACAGGTGAATCGTCTCCCAAAATGAGAGCGGGTGTAGTGGTAATTGCAATACGTATAGATGTGGAAGTGTTTTTTTCTTTGTCTTGCGATATGTAGGCATGTAATTAGAATGTGTAGTACTGTAAGTGGTTCTTCACAATTACCATATATCGGCTCTGCTTCCTTCGTGAGTAAATCATGGTGTGTGTGAGGTGTGTGTGCCGTATTCGGAGTCTTCCGAATACCTCAATGAAGCGTTCTTCGTGACAGCAAGTTTTCTATTCACCTAGCACCGGTTTGATGAGGTGCAATTTGTTAGTAAAATTCAAGTTCCACTGACACTGCCATTCGTTAAATGCTCTGCAAATAGCTTGGAGCCCATCCCGGAACGATACCTTTATTTTAGATAGTGTTATGTTTCGCAATAGCAGCACACGTATTCGTCTTTTCGTTTCTCGGGATCCCAAAGTGGCTTGGGACCCAGCAGAAACGAATTGAGCGGTTTTAATTTATGCGTAACAGTGTATGTAGTATGTCGCCGATGAGAGGTGAGGTTCTTGCTACGAAGTTCAGCTGAGGGTTTTAAGAGCACTTAGGGAGTCTGCGAAAATTACTGCTTTTTTGTGTTTTCTAGTTACGCCTTCTCGCCCTGTCAGCCACAGTACATAACATTCGGCTGCGAAAACAGAAACGAATAGCGGGAGCCTAACAAGCCGTACCAAAGTTCCCGATATGACACTGCTTCCCACGTAATCGTGTGTCTTGCAACCGTCTGTGTAAAACTCTTTGTAAGTGCTGCATGTTTCTTGTACTGTGCGGAACTCGTGTATTATTTGCTCCTGAGGGATATCCTGTGCCTTAGGATGTGTGGGTGAAAAATCATCGTGTAAATTCGCACCAAGGGGCTAATCTAGATGGCTTATTTGCCACATGAAGTGGCTCTTTTTGGACACTTCATACCGAAGTAAGACAGACTTGATGGCATGTAGTTTGTTCGTGTAGTGTATTCATGTTTTACAGTATGTGACAATATCATGCCATATATGTCCTAATGATGATCGAAATCTGAGAACATAAGTCTGCGTGACCTGTGTTGCTCTTTGTTCCAGGGATGGCTCGTTTAGTTTCTGCATATAGACTATAGGAACAGGGGAACTTCTCTAGGCGCCATTTGCTAAGCCTAGTCCTAGATTATGCGTTGAATCTAGTCGCCTGAGGTAAGACTTTCTGGTTGACCCACAGACTACACAGCTGTGGTCTATTTTGCTGCGTACCAAAGATCAGTATGTATGAAGAAGGCATCTCCGGTCAGAGCCCGAATGTTTCCGTGAGTAGACTTTAATTATGCTCAGTGCCTTGTTCGCTTTAATTTTCGAACTCTTCATGCGTGCTAGAAATATCAGCTTCTTATCAAATATAACGCCCAGAGACTCGTGTTCTTTTTTAACTGGTAAAACACATTGGTGCATCTTCAGGACAGGGTCTGGACATGAGCCCCTTTTTTGGGAAAAGACCACATCAAGTTTGTTCGGTAGAGAAATAAAAGCCGTTTTCGTTGCCCATTGTGCGAACTTATTTGATGTGATTTTTAACTTGTCGTTCGCAGATTAATATGTTTCATCTTTGGCACGCAATTTGGAGGTCATCAACGTGTTATGAATGCATGAGAGAAGATGGGATAATTCTATTTACTGAGTTCACTTTCACCACGAACAGTGTTGTGCTTAGTGTACATCCCTGCGGCACACCATTTTCCGGGACGAATATGCGTGACAACGCTTTTCCTAGACGGACTTGAAATGTTCGACCAGGCAAAAAGCCGGCTAGACATTGGAGCATTTTCCAACGGATCCCTAGATCCGCCAAATCTCTTAATATGCATAATCTCCGCATAGTGTCGTACGCCTTTTCGAGGTGAAAGAAAACTGTAAGGCAGTGTTATTCCTGTATAAAAGCATTGCGTATTTCATGCTCTAGTCGGACAAAGTCATCAGTTGTTAAACAGTTCTTTTTATAACCGCGTCGGTGAATGTCCAGTGCGTTTTGTGCTTGAAGAGTGAATGTCAGCCTTGTGTTTACAATGCTTTCGTAGGATGTTGCTAAACAGCTTGTGAGTGCAATGGGCCGGTAACTGCTGGTAGATGTAGGCGACTTTCTGGCGTTCAGGAAAGGTACTATGATTGCGTTCTAAGATTTTGTAATTATGCCTGTATCCGATATTTTGTCGAAAAATTCTAGGAGAGCTTTTACAGACGCAAGTGAAAGGCCGGAAAGCATAGCATTCTTTCTTTTTGCCTGCAGAAAGCACCCTGTTTATTTCTTGAAGTGTTAGGGGAGCATTGCAGGGTTCATTTGATGTCCCTGTAATAGCCAATCTCTGTTTTTCGGCAAACTGTCTGTATTGTAGAAATTATCAGAGTAGTTTGCTGAACAGGGAACATTATAAAAGTAATCACCTAACATGTCAGCTCGTTCTTATATAGTGTTGTCTGTATGCCTAGAGCTGTGAGTAAAGGCACTGTATGTGATGAATAGCCTCCCCTGAACTTCCCGAGCTGATGCCACAACTTTTAAATGTGGCTGAACTTTTAACTGAAGACACATATTCTTGCCATAATCACTTTTTCGCATGCCTCCGGACATATCGCGCTCTCGCTTTAGCCTGTTTGAAGTTTATAATGTTACTATAAGCGGCGTACCTTCTTAGGGTACCCCAATCCTTATTTTCCTGTTTCTTTGCTTGTGTACACTCTGGTGTCCACCAGGAGGTTAGCTTCTTTCACACAATGTTCGATGATTGGGGTATTGCCTTTGCCGCCGCTGCTATTAGAACTGCATGAGTCTTTAGTTTATGTCATCTACGTTGAGTTCTAGTGAAAGGACATCTTTGAGTTTTGTGTTCTCCACAAACCAATGCCAATCCGCATGTTGCAACTTCCACCAACGTGGCTTAAAGTTTATTATAGGTAATGTGAATGATAGTTTGATGACTGCCGGCAAATGATCACTTCCATGTGAAGTGTCGAGGACTTGCAACTCGTTAAAAACTAATGGTGAGCAGAAGGTTAAATAGAGAATAAATTTGCGCAAGCTTGGTGAAAACTACGCTAGTGAAACCGAGTTTAGAAGACATATGTTGATTGACAAAACAAAATCAATGACTTGACGTCTTTGGTCTGTTTTCGCGCTGCCCCAGAATGTACTATGACCGTAAAAATCACAGACTAAACGGAATGGTTCTGGCATCTGTACTGTTAAGTCCTAGAGTTCTCGGACGGTTAAATGTTCATGAGGCGAAATATAAACTGAAGAAATGGAGACGGTTTTGTGGGACAAAATCACAGCAGCGACAGCTCCTAAAGAGGTATTTAATTTGACATCACGGTTGGCGGTGCCGCTTTGTATGATTAGGGCGACTCCTCCCGATAGTCGGCTGGCGTGCTCGCGGTTCCTTCGAACCGCCGTAAAACCTTTTAAAAATTGCTGCTCTTTGGACGTAGAATTGTTTCCTGTAGACAAAGTGCCACATGTTAAAAACTGTGTGTAATGTCTTTATTGTCACCTGAGTTGTGGATGAGGCCCCTACAATTCCAATGCATTATGAACGACATGATAGCAGAACCCAAAAGAGATGGCTTCTTGTCATGGTGGTATGGGCAGAACTATAAATATAGGTGACAAGAAAGTGGAATGGAAAATCGGTCATGTGCCCTTTCCTGGGGCACT
This sequence comes from Dermacentor andersoni, assembly GCF_023375885.2. Classification (NCBI taxonomy): domain Eukaryota; kingdom Metazoa; phylum Arthropoda; class Arachnida; order Ixodida; family Ixodidae; genus Dermacentor; species Dermacentor andersoni. The sequence goes on along the minus strand of NC_092814.1, from coordinate 362,189,696 downwards.
CACCGGATGCCAGGTGTTTTTTCCCCTGCCAGAGAGGATCGGATGTACAATAGGCTGTTTTGCAGGCTTGGCGCTAGCAGGAAGCTCTCCAGACTCATCCATGTCCACAGGACACCCTTCTATTTAGTCTTCACCACAAAGTCGCTCCTCGTTGGGGGTGCTCTGTGGGGCTGTTCGCTTCTATGTAGGAAGCCTTCCCTTCAGCATCGTTAGTGAGGTCTGTGTGGCCTCCGCACTGTGCTGGCTGGTACCAGCACCGGTAGAGGCTTCCGGGCCTCGAGTGGAAGATATACATTGTGCACCCCGACTCCCTTCGTGAGGGCTGCAGTGCCGACACTGTACTCGCGGAAAACTTTCTGTGGCAATGAAGGGGAAGCTACGGAGGCAAAGCGCGCACAAGTGCGAGCGCTTCCGAAAAGAGTCCCGTGTTTTCATTCACGTTAGTTTAAGCTGAGGAAGAGTAAACATAAACACTTTATTAGCAACAATTAAATAAGATAAAGCACACCACTGAATGTAAAAGTTTACTTATTTTGCGGCTTTTCCTTTCCGCGTCTGGGCAAACGCGAAACCGTTGCACGCGAAGCTGTGCCGATTCAGCATCTGTTCCGAGCTACCAAAAGCACTGTAAAACGCTGCCGCACTACTTGGCGCGGTAACACATGTGCAGCAGACATGCGCTCGTAGCTTTCGTTTTATTGCCACAGAAAGATGTCCGCGAGTATAGGTCCTGTAGTTGGACATGAGTGCTGACCGATACCATATGCGGTACACGCCCCTCTGTACAGCTTAGCTGTCAGCCCTTATGGGCAAAATTACGTGTTTTCTCCCTTCAATGTACGAGGCATTCTTTGTTGTCTTTAATGCGTTAATTTATTTTTCTTTTTTCCAGACAGGACACGTTTGGGAATACGCAGCGTGTGAACCGTCGCAATTGATGCAACTCAAATCATTTGTGCACTCCTCATCATTGTGTTCGGTAAGATAGCACTTCGCGCACGTCGGTTTTCTTCGGCATGCCTGTGACCCATGTCCGTACCTTTGGCAGCGGAAGCACCTTCGCGGTTTGGGGACACAGGGTCTGAGCTTGAGGTATAGGTAGGCGGCGTGTACCGCATATGGAAGGGATGTGTTGGGAAAGTTAACACTATGTGTTTCGTTCTGATTTCTTTTCCTTCTCTTCTCACATCGATGTTGTGAGCGGAAAGCACTCCTCAATCGGCTAGGGCTTTGGTTATTTCTTCATCTGTGCATCTTAGGAGCTCACTCTCAGAAATGACGCCTTTGTCATGGTTTGATGATTTGTGTGGTGCAACATACACTTCGTGGTCGCCTATTTTGTTTAGTTTCTTGATGGTGTTGTTCGGCTGCACGTTCCGAACTTCCATCAAAAGATCACCGGAATTCATTTTCCTGGCATTGTAATCATCGTCAATGCATTATTTAATGGCTTTCGCGATAGGGAACGCTGGTATGTCCTGAATCGGTGTTTGTCTTTGATGTGTTTACAAAAATTTTGTGAAGTTGGTGGGCTTAGTGGTGAACTCTTTCGTTGCTTCGGTGCGGCCCTGCTTTCGCAACCGATGAGTTTTGGAGAGTGAGATTTTTACCAGTGCAATCAGTATAGCGTTCAGTAGTCATGCTGGGCGCCCACCTCGGTGCCTAACCAAGAAGTGTATCTCTAGCACTAGCCATACATAACTACATAACCATACGTGTCCAGCTGAGGAAGGCGGTTCACGCATGGTTAATCCTTGCGACCTGGAAAACGAAAGTAAACAGAAGAAAAAGGAGACAGGTCTAAACATTTCACTAGGGTACTGCAGGTAGGATCCATTTGTTGCTACATTCCACCGGCTAACCTCGTCGTCGTCTTCTCCCCCTCATTACCCCGCCCGCGATGTGGATCGCCACACTCTCAATCGGCTGTCCTGTACCCACGATGATAACACGGTAGCACGCTCCCAATTGAAGCCTTTTCAACTTTTTCACTGGGTCCTTGGTAGCACAATGTCTTCAGCAGTCCTTCCTGTCTAGCTGTCTTTACGACATAGTAAGGTCCTGTAAACAGCGTTTTCGAATGAAGTCCCTTTCGGACCACAATTCACGAATATGGTTGAATCTCCGGCATGTTTGTGCAGTGTCTGCGGTCAGAATTCTTTTTCATTGTCGCTCTATATTTTTGCCGCTGATGAGAAGTCTTGGGATGTTCTTTTAAATCAATTTGATTCACTAAGCCCAATATTTTTGTATTAAGCTCATCAACTTTGACGCATTTTCTTGTGAAGAACAGGACGAAAAAAATTTCGGATGATTGCATCAAGTAGAAATGGGCAGGGACAGCACACGTTATGAGAAAGCAACATGAACGGTGGTCGATTAAGGTAACGGGGTGGGTTCCAAGTGAAGTGAAGCGTAGCAAGGGGCGACAGAACGTCACGAGGGCACATGAGATAGGGAAGTATGCAAAAGTGGCCACAGTTGTTACGGTTAAGTGGCGGAGTATGGGAAAGGCATTTCCCTTGCAGTGAAAGAGCTAGGCTGAAGATTGCTTCTTTAACAGGGACACGTTCGCAGAGAGCTCACCGAAGGGCTACAGGGTGGCGTACCTTTTTTACCAGATCAGCCCGTAGCTTCGCTTTACTGCATGTTAGGAAAACAACTTTTTGTTTAAACTTGCCAATAAACAAACATTTCTTCGGTGGCATGAGTACCCAAGCAATGTTGCGAAATGACCTAGGTAGTAGGTTTTCCAAACTTACTTTCCTGCTCTTATGCCTTTAAGAAATGTTTGAGGAGATGGTGGCAGAGATGACGAGTAAGTGCTTTTATTTTTCGCACAAGTACAATACAAAAGCAACAGACATGACTGTTCGTTTGTTCGGCGGCATAAAGGAAAGTTCGAGGGAAAAATATAATCTCTCGAGTGTATGCTTTCAGAAGGAAAGGCGACGCTAATGACGTGTGAAGGCGCCTTGCGGCTCGGCTATGTCCTGAATGCGTCCTGGCAGTGAGGCGTATAACGTGACATGAGGCTCCTGTCACTCTCGAGTTCCTCACACACGTCATGGATGACAGACCAAAGGGCCTCCTTTGTTTCGTCTGAATAGTACGCCGCGAGATGCGGCGCTTCATCAGGCCCCAAATATTCTCGATTAAATTAATATCCGCTCCCTTGCGTGGCCATTCCAATGTCTGGATGCCAAGATCATCCAAAGTAGAGCGGACCAACCTAAAAAAATGGTGAGGTCGGGGCATGTAATGAAAATGTAGGAAAATAGATTTCACTAATAAAACATGTTGACAGATTAAATAACTACATTGTGGGAAAATCAACTTTAGTGGTTCAAAAACGCGTACTTTTGAGTTTGCATGGTTTGAACTACAATGCCCATTCTTAAAACCAGAAAACGGGGCTCCCGTTCATATTGACTACGATCAAGTTCTCATTTTGATGCTGGCTCCTAAAGAAAAAATGAACAGTTGATTAGTTACATTTAGTTAACATTTATTTAAGTTGTATTGCACACGAAATCTCCACCCTGTTGTATAGTGGATGGATGGATGGAATAACTTTAATGAAAGGTCCTGCGAGCAAATGGGCGCAAGGCCCCATAGAGCGGACTCGCTGGCCGCATCGTGGGCTCGCTGAACAGCCCAGAGCTGCTCCGCCAGGTCCGTGCTGCGTAATGCTTCTTGTAGCCTTGCGGAGTCTTGACTCTTGTTTGTGTGGGTCCGACCACACGGCCAGAGCAAGTGATATACGTCTAGTGTGCTATCGCAATGTGATGTGCATAGGTCAGGCATGTAGTGATCTAGTCTGTTGTGCGTGGGGTACGTGTTTGTTTGAAGCATTCTGAACGTGAGGGCTTGATGCCTGGTGAGCTTATTGTGAGGTATGCTGTATATTCTACGGTCTAGATAAAAGTGCTTTGTGATCTCGTTATATGTGGAGGGAGGGTCCCGATTCTCAGTGGGATGGTCACGACCAGAAAAGTCGGCGTCGCGGAGGGTTAGGTCTCGCGCGCTCCTATGAGCCATCTCATTGAGCTTGCGAGGGGCGTCCTCGATCTCTCCGAGGTGTGCCGGGAACCAGCAGATGGTGTGATGCAACAGCGGTGCGGATCTAGTGATTGTTTGTAGTGCTTCGCTGTAGACGTGGGTTGTGGTCGAGTCTGTGAGCGCGAGTGCGATGGCGACCTGTTCTGCTATCTCGGACTTGTGGGTCTTGACTGTGAGAGCGTTTGTGACTTGACCTTGCTTATTGACCGTCGTGGCCACGAATGCCTTCCTGGACAGGTACCGTGCCGCGACTACGAAACAGGCTAGGATCTTCTTATCACGTATTTCGCGCAGGATGAACGATCTGCGTGCCAGCCTTTTGGGTTGATGGTGCACGGGGTTCATGTTCCGCGGGAGTGGGCGAATCTCTCACTGCATTTCAAACACAAAAATCTCTAAACTAAAAAAAAGCACTTTGTATACAGATCCTTTCTTTTTTTCACTTCGGTGACGACGTCAAAGAGCGCAGCAGCTGAAGGTAGCCAGCAACTGGTGTACTTACTTTGACATGTGAACAGGAATCCTGCCATGCTGAAAGACACAGGGCCGTCGGGAAATTGTCCCGCGACAACAAATGGCAGTGACACCTGCTGAAGTATGTCTAAATATTCATTTCAAGTCAGGATACCATCGATGCGATAGAGCGCTCCAAGTCCATCATGTGCAATAGCTCCCCAAACGCCGATTCCACAGCGTCCACACGTAGCAGCTTGCTGGGTATGTCTTGGCTCTTATCTGGAAAAAAATCAATTGTTAAAACGACTTCGGAACATCAGGATTCAAACAGACTGAATGTCCAGAATGATCACGAGGCTTATTCCTGTCAAGATTCACTAAACTGGCACGTTCTCCATGGTAGCACAGGTTGACTCTTTTTGTACCTGTTGCCACCATTTGTTTCAAACTGATTACTTTCTCGAACGCTTACAGCAGTTTAAATGCATTATTAAAGTATACGCACAAAATCCCTAAACTGAATTTGTTGACGTCCGGAGTTATCCTATATTACTTCAAGCTCAATGTAAAGTTTATTCCTCCGATACCTTTTCCAGTCATTCTGCAATTTGTTAATGAAGAAAAGTGATTTTACCTTCTCCCGGCAATTCTCCACACGCGTTGTTGCTGATCCCAGCGGGTGACGGACGTCGAGTCGTCGCTGAAAACGACGGATTTCCACTCGTCTGCACACCACGCCTGGTGCTTACGCGTGAACAGTAGACGGGCTGCTGCTTAGCTTTCCAGGATTCGAGGATTTGACACGCAATACGACTACGAAGCCCCGCTGCGTGTAGCCTGCGGCGAATGGTTGGAATAGACGCTGCCACTCCTAGCTCTCGTCGAAGCTCCTGGAGGGTAAGCGTCGGGTCGCAGCCTACTGTTGCCACGATTAGCAGGTCTTCTGCAGCTGTCGTGACACGATGCCTCCCTCCTCGTGGCGCGTCTTCAATGCGGCCCTCATCTCGATAGGCACCGACAATGCGGTCTACAGAGCGTTTGCTACAACCCACAGTCCTAGCGATATTCCGTCGGCTCGTTCATCCAATAGCAAGGCCGAATATTTTCTGCCTTTTGTCGTGGTCAATTCGTACCATTTCTCTTTTGACGGCAGCGAACCGATGTGTGAACAGGTTGCCTCTCACTTGCAGAAAAGAACTTATCGCACACTTAGGCGTGCAAAAAAAGAACACGATAGAGGAAAAAGACAGCGCCACGTTTTTGGTGTCCTTTATACGGAGCTGCGCATGCGCGTCCGGTATTTTTATTTCCAGACGATAAACCACAACCGCGCACTACAGACAGCTACGAGTTCGCCGCTTCACTTAGATGCGCAAGCCATTTTACAGCGCAGCTCTGTGTTGCCCGTTTGTTGGCTTAGCGCCGCCGTCACCGTTTCCATCACCGTCGGCTCAACCAATCGGGAACATGAGCCGGGGCAACCATGAAAGAGAGCGAACACGGCAGATTAAATTCGGGGATAACAGATAGAACGAGAAGAGAGCGAAGAGCGCGAACCGGAACGTGGAGGAGAAGCATGGGTTAAGACATTGCTACAGTCCTGGCAATGCAGCGGTGGCTCATCGCGCCTGAGCATCGCGCGACCAGAAGCGTGGCGAGCGCGCTGGAACGCGACGGTGGCGAAGCGGAAACCACCCGACCAGCTATCATGCCGTTTGCAGCGTATGGTGGATGAGCGGGCGGAGGTCTCTGGTAGCCGCTGTCAAACGCGATACGCTCACATTTCGCATTTCCGAGTATCGTTATCGTCAGTAAATTTTTTCGGGACCAAATTAAAGGCGCAACACTATGAATAGTCTTGCGCATGCTCGAACAAGGGCACTTCACGAGGATCGTAGCTAAGATCTGACCTCAGCAGCTGAATGTTATATTATTATAATGTGCCGCAATGGGGCAGCTCGTATTTGCCATGATGATCGTCACAAGTAGCAAATTAACCAAGAAAGCATAACATTCAGGGCGGCAGCTGCATCTCTCGACGAAATCACAGGGGGGAGCGTGCCTTAAAGACATTAAGTGGGTTCTGTGGTTGCCCCGAACAATTGCAGCTTGCCCTTGTGTTTGACTGTCAATTAGCCAAGGTCTCTGGTTCTCGTAGAGACGAACGACACCTTAGTACACTAAATTCAAAATACTCCTTCCAGTGAACCCGCGAAAGCGACAGCACCGCCGGCGTGACGCCTTCACTGTGCGAAAATGTTATGATGTCGTGGCCGTGGCCTACTTTACGCGATTCAAACGCGTGGTGCCCAATGCAAACGGGCTGAACTTACACTGGCCTCATGTGTGCTTGAAAGTGGCCCCTAACGACAATGAGGCATCATGCACGAAGACCTCAAAAAAGGCCCCGTAGTGGGTACTTTCCAAAATGCCTAAGGAATGGGTCTAACTCAATTGGCTACTCATGCGGGACAAACGTCTTCTAGTCCCGAAAAGTTCTCATAATCTCACTGTGGTTTTATTTAAACAACTTCAACGCCGGAACGCAATCGTGTGGTCGTTCCTTAGTGGAGAAGTGCGGTCTACGTATTTGAAATATTGTAACGGTGGTTGCAGGCCCTTTCCGAAGAGAGCCCTTGCAGTTGAAATTACTGCTTCTTGTCCTTTTTAAACGAACGATGCGTGAATTTCCCGCATATTACAATGCAACCTGGAACAACGCTAGACAGCACTGACAGATGTAAGGTTTACATTTTCTTTTGTTTTCATCGCACCCTGAAATACGTTCAAAATGCATAACTAAAAGCATAATGCGAAGGCTCTCGCCTTTGCATGTGTAAGATAAAATTGTAATAGGAAATTTGATGATTAGGTTAATTTTTATACTCGAATGCGCTGCATGGAAGCCGGGCAGTTTCCCCTCGGCGACCGCATTTACTCGCACGAACCGCCATACCATGGCGACCGCAAGACGACCGCACACTGGCAGTACGAACACACCGCACTAGTTTTTCGCGAGCGCTGTTATCAAAGGACGCCTGACAGCATCCATGCTTGAGAGTAAAAGACATGCTTCCCTCGCTCTCTTTATGCTCGACGCAAGCGAGCAGCGGCGCGCGCCGGCGGTTGCAGCGCCGCCATAGCGGAGCGCAGCCGCTCCCCGGCCATTCACAGCTCGTTCAAGTTTTTTCACCAAGTCTGTACGTGCGAGCCGTGAAGTCACTGTCCACGAATGTTGCTTCGACAGCCAGAAAGATCTCGGTAGGCCGCGACGTCCAGACATCTCGTGCGATACAGACGTACTCCGCTCCCGCCGGTATTTTGGTCTGCAGCGCTGATACTTTCCCGGGTTGGAACTTCTGAGGTCATCCCGCGAAGGCAACTTTTAGACCGGGACGACGACTTGAATTCGAAAGAATACAAAGCAGTTACTTTGATGAAAGGCGGCTTATATTGTCAAACTTACTGTTACAAATTGTTTGAATCATACCTTTTCGACAACACGAAAGGGCTCCATATCAGTGCAAATCATGTTGATTATGGCATCGTCAAGAGCAACCTTTCGATGAACTGGCACAGAGCTGCACCCAGCGGTGAAGGCCGACGTTATCTTCTGCTGGCTTGCCGGCCCTTTCTCTTGTTGTGTGTACTCACGTTCATGCTTTCTTTGTGCCGAATCAGATGAAACTCCGACTACAGCATGTACAGTTTCGGAGCAGAGCTTGCAACGTGCAGCTTGTTTGTTTTCTTCGCGGGTAATGTCAACAAATTGTTTCCAAAGTGCCACGTTGGCGGACTTACTGTGTGCCTAAGCCGCTGGGCTCAGAAGCCAGTGTGGCAGTGCGTTATGGAAGCGTTTTTATTTGTAATAGAAAGCTAGAAAGGAGGGTGGGGTGGTGGCACAGAAAGCCGAGGGGGATGCTTAGAAGCATGGTCTAGAATTGAATAGCTTCTCTAGCCGTGAACAGGCGCCAGCGTGGCGGCGGCGCCACTCGGACGTCCTCCCCCCCCTTCCTAAAACAGCGCGAACGTGCGTTTTCTTCGGCGCTAATCGTCGCGTCGGGGCTCGGGCAGCTTCGGCTCTCCTGCTTCGGCTGCCTACCCGAACCATATGCCATAGAGAAAGAAATTCAACAAGAGGGGACACTCAGCAAAAACTGGCATCAGGAAACACGTCACGTATAGTTTTAACTCCATCCGCTAATTGACGCGAGCATCAGAAAAAAAAGGAATGTGAAATGAACTTAAAGACAATGTTTTAGTTCTTTAGTCTTTCCCACTAAAACGAAAAACGTGTTGCGTGTAAATGAACTTTGCGACTTTATTTTTCTTGCGTTGCCTAGCAACAAGCTAGCGGCACGCCAGACGCGCGTGCATACGTCATGCGCCAGACATGCCACAGGAGCGAGGGAGGCCGGCCGCGCATGTGAAGCTCGCGTGCTCGGCGACCCGTCTGTTTTGGATGTAGCCCGTTTTTTGGGCTCCCGGCGTTCTCTTGCGTTCCTTCTGCATTTCGACGCGGCACCACTGGACTACGGCAAGGTGAGAAATTGTGTGTGACAGTGTGCGGCGCATTTCAAGCACATTTAGGCTTAGTGCACGAAACCTAGCCTGCACTGCAAAACATTTCCGTAAAATAACGTAGAAAACACACGTAAAAAATACAGGCAGTGTCATGTTTTATGAAAAACGGAGCGATTCTACGCAAAAACTACCGACGACACTTCTGTTTTGTCGAAAACGGAGCAAACATACGTTTAAAACAAAAACAAAACGTGTTTATCGTCCGTATTTCCAAAAACGGAGAATTTCCGTAAATTGTGGCGGGCAGCATGCACTGAGAGTGAAAACTGCAGGTATCCGCATGCCTCTTTGAGGCGATGACTGTTATCATAAATAGAAATCAGAAAATATTGTGCGGTCGAGGTGAGGCGCTCATTATCACGCGTACTCACTAGCTAGTACTCATTAGCTGTCTAGCGGTAACACAAGTTTGGACTGCGCAAGCGGAAGGTGGCGACACTGGCGACACTTCACTCGGTTCGCTGCTCCTGTGATCGTCAGGTTGTACGAGTTTCTTCAGCGCCGTGTGACCCGTCTTTTGTCGAGTGCCTCGTCGCTGGACTTCTGATTTAAAATCAGGGGCGCGATAACGTAACTCTATTCCAAACAAAAAGTGTTCCAAACTCCGGACGTCAAAATGACGCCACAGTTTCTGCGTATGGGGGCGGGAACCAGCGACGTTTTTCAATCTGCCCAATCAGCAGCCTCCATCGTTGCCGGAAGCATGTTTTGCTTGTTTTTTATTTGCAAAGGGACCGTATAGCAAGTGACATTTAGATATAAACGTCTGATAAAAGAAAAATTGTATGTCGCTGAGAGTAAAGGTGTTTTGTAATTTTTTAACGCAAGAGAAGTTGAAGCGCGCTAGAAAGTAAACACAAATATTTAAATTTTTCGAGTCATAGCCACACACGTGCCGATTCCGCATCCAATCCATTTTGCTACGCACACTTAAGATGGCGGCTGCGTGAAAACAGCTGATCGGTTCTGTGGGCCGCTCTCGGTATATTTTTGACCGTAACGCGATTAGATGAAATCTCGCCGTACGAGGTACTTTCGCCCGAGAAGAATTCTGGAAGCTGTGAACATCATGAAGACTGTGAAAGCGTAGTGCTCGGTGAGTAAACACATCATTCTTTCTTGTGCTTAGTGACTGAGCAGTAGCATCTGAACATCTGGGTGATCGCATGGTGTTCACTTTTGCTTTTATTCGCATAGGATACGGAAGAATCGATGAAGGTTGGAAGGCATCTCAACAGATAGCTGGTAAGAAAACGTTTTCTATAAACGATCGCAACTATCTCCGAATGTAGGTCCTGATTTAAATCGAGGGTGGTCTGTAACAGAGGCTCATTTTTTTTTCTTTGCCACACACTGCTGCGCAGTGATCCATTCCCCCGTGCGGGCGGTACAGATACTTCTGCTGGATATAACTTGCACGAGAAAAGCTTTTTTTGTTGTTGTTATTCACTTGTGTTAAATTTAACGTGACATTTATGGCGTGATAAAATGACAACACATTAAATGAATGTAACCGTTATGTTTTAACGACGTAGTGATATCTGAAACGGTACGATTTGTTGGTATTAATTCGCTGCGGTCCGGCGAAAATTGAGCGCGAAAAAGAAATGGCGGATGCAAGAAAAAGCACGCGCGTTTCGGCCGCGCAGGCCGCTATGTTAGTTCAGTTTATGGAGCAGCATCCATACTTGGCGAGAGGCTCCACAAGCCTCTCGCCAAGTATGAGTGCTGCTCAAAAAAGAAAATTGTGGGAGGAAATTGTCGCCCCCTAAACGCCGTCGGACCGGCAGTCAAGACAGCCCGGCGCTGGCGCCTCTACGCCTCTATTGGGCCCTGCTTTTTTACGACTGTAAGAAGGTCGCGGCGCAGGTCGGCACCGAGAAGAGGTGAGCCCACGACTAGCAACATCTTCGGAACGTATAAGCTGACGGTGTTCATGCATTTGCAGGCAGACGGGAGGCGGAAAGTTGGGCGGCCTGGAGGGTCGAGTGCTCGCCGTGCTCGGCCGTACCCAGCTTCCGCCCCTGTGGATTTTTTCCCTGGCGATTCCGAGGTGAGTAGCAATGTTCGTTGCTATGTGTACCGATGTCGGGCAGTTACACCGTGGTGAATATTTTGCCGTTGTGTGCTTGTGTGTGTGTTTTCTTACAATTCAACACACATGCCAGCACATGATATCAGTACTTTGCAAGAACGGAAATGCTGCCCCACTGCTGTTAAGAAACACCTTGTGGTGGATTTCATGGCTCGTTAATCCGTAAAGCATTAGCAACGAGTTGTCAAAGCTCCAAGTCACTAGTATGTCGCATGCTGGATTAAGAATTTTCTGATTTAAAAACTATAAGTGAAATAGACATTGCAACCAGTTGATGGAACTTAATCACATTATGTCCTGTACTTTATTGTTCCAGCAGGACACCTCCAGTGAGGAGGAGCCTACGCCTCGGCCCCCTGCCCCACCAGCAGCTGCCCGCGTTTCTGTAGGGACGGAGCCGGGGACAAGTGGCACTGCACGTAAGGCACTTCAGCAGCTATTGCAATACGAACACATCACTCCAAGCAGTATCTATTAAGACCTTTGAAACAGAAATTGTGTATTTATATTATTTACATGGCAAAGAAAAAGTGCCTGCCTAAAAGTCGCTGCAAAATCGAACAATAATCTGGCTGTTAACACCATTTGTAATGCAACTTGTGCAGCGTACAAGCTGAAAGTACTATCAGTGTAGTATTTTTTGATGGTGTAGTGCCTTTCTGTTTATGCAAATTTGCTGTTCATTTTGTGAACGGTGTGTTGCTGGAAATATTTTTCTGGGCTTCCACCTGATAATGAACCAGTAAAATGTCTACGCAGGATGGAGCGAAATAAGTTTTTTTAACCTGTTAACTGATTTTATTTTTACGGACCATCAGCTCGGCAGCAGCCCCGCAGGCCACCCCGCCAACAGGTGCTCGAGGACGCGGTGTGCAGGACGGCCGCCGACTATGCGCGGCAAAGCCAGCAAGCCGAGGCGGCAAATGCGGAGGCCGCAAGCTTCCACCAGCTATTGCTGCAGCAAAATAGGCAGGTGCGTACAACTTGGCCGGGTCATTTTTTGAAGAGGTGATTAGTGCACATGGTAATAATGTACATTACAACCATGTTACACATGAGAGGCATCTGTAGTCATTTGGCTCATTGGCTCATGCACGTTTATACATCTCCTTTGAGGTGTTCTTTAACACATAGCAACTTACAGAACGTTTCCATGGTTGCATGTATCGCCACAGCATGATCATCATTTGTTTAACAATTCAACTAGTCACCAATACTGTCTTCTGACAGGCAGAGGCAGCTTGGTAGGATTTGCTACGTTTCACACCTTTTTAACATAACAGACCATGTACGTTTGCACGGCCATTTGTCATGTCATATGTAAATGATCTCGCTGCCCTCAAGAGTAACCTTGCTGAAACTGCAACACTTGCAAACAGTGCAAATCGAGCATTTACATTGCATAACCTGTAGCTAACTAAGTGAATTTGTTTCGCAGCATCACCAGCAGCTGGTGGAAGAACAGAGGGCGACGCGGCAGGTCCTGCAGCAGCTAGTAGCCGAGATGCGTGGTTCGCGAGAGGCCACTAGTCTCATCGCAACCACGCTGCGCCAGCTGCTGGCTGCCCTCGCTCACCTCCGCGAGCCGCCTCAGCCAAAGGGACAGCTTTTTTTTTTTTTTCGCCATATCATCCTTTAGTGCTGTGTAGGTACGAGTGTTGCCTATCTTTCCGTTCAAATCACCGCTGCAGCATTTGGTGGTGGTGCCCATACATCCTCACAAGCTGTTGTGCTGCCAAGTTGTAGCCAGTCTTGTGAACTGATGTGCAGGTCATGCGTGACCATGGCAGCGAAGACTAACAGTGCTGTGATGTCACTTGAAACACGAATGCATGTTGTTTTTTTTTTTTTGTATGTAGCACTAAAGGGTGATATGGCTGTTTTCCGTACATTTCTGTCCCTAATCATATTTTTTTTGCAAGGTAATTTCTCTTATGTGTATTTTCATTTGTAGTGCAAGTTTGACCAAGTGAGGCATTATATAACTTATATGTAAACTTTTGCGTTTCTCTTCCTAACCGTATTTTTCCCCAAGTTCATTCCTTTTCCTGTGTATTATTATTTGACCAAGTGAGACGGCATAACTTATATTTACAGTTTTTGCCATATTTTCGCATTTCTGTTCCTAACCGTATTTTTCCCCAAGTTCATTTCATTTCGTGTGTATTATTATTTGACCAAGTGAGACGGTATAACTTATATGTACAATTTTTGCCATATTTTCGTTAGGTGTTCACTTTTGTTTTGCTGTTACTGATATGTTTAAATGTGCGCCGTTCTTCCACGGAAGATACACTATGCAATCACTTTTACGGCAACTACGACATTGTCTCGCACACATACAGGTGCACTTAATAACTACAATACTGTGATAACTGGAAATCAATTTTCATGCCATATGTATGTCATGTTTGCAATGTATAACCATTCGTGCCTACGCAAAGTAGCCGAATTGGCATTTTTGTTAACACCAGCAAGTGTAGACACCCGAGCAGCAGGAAACGAAACAGCGCTTTATTGCGAGAAGCATGTGTGTTTATACACATGCAGGCCAGGCTTGCGCATGCGTATCAAAATATTCTTGATGACGTAGCCACTGGTCACATCTTCCTTCCTTTGAGAAAAAAAAAAAACAAAAAAAAAAACAAGATTGTACGACAGATTGCACAACTAACTAATAGGTCAATTTGCACAGCTTCCACTGAACTGTCTGTGTGTGGCGTTCTGGGAGAGGATACCGTTGCGGCTCTCTACGCTGTCGTTTGCTTCTACGGAGCGCCTCTTGAGGTGCTTGCTCCTCGGTGTTGCTCGGCTGAGGGGAGGACTGAGGGGTCCTTGTTGTACACTCGTTCTGCGGGGGGAAAGCTTGTCCTTCTGTTGATCTCAGGTGCTCTCTCGTGCGTCGTAGATGCTGCCCATTCTCTGTTGCAACAACATAAGAGCGCGGTGTACTTGCCGGGCCTATGACAACTGCTGGTGCCCATGTCCTGTGTGTCGTATCATAAACAGTCGCCGTGGAGGCCCTGTGAATATCCGGTAGACTTCGCCTTGTTATGTTGTAGAATACACGTTGTTTGCGCCTTATTTCGTCGAGTCGCTTTCGGACAATTTCGGTTGGCACGGTTTGCAGTTCGAGGTGGTAGTCAAGTACTGGCAGTTTAGTCCTCGTCTTACGTCCCATGAGTCGTGCGGGCGACTTCAGGCGGTCGTCCCTTGGCATGTTCCTCCATTCTAGCAAGGCACTGTAGAACTCCAGCGTTCCATACCGGCACTTCTTGAGCAGTTTCATTGCTTCTGGGATGGCCCTTTGAGCCATGCCGTTACCGCGACGGTAATGGGGACTGGAAGTCTCGTGAACGATGCCCAACTGTGTGGAAAAAACGCGGAAGCACACACTATTAAAGGGGGGGGGGGGGGGGCATTACCACTGCATATTTTTGCTGGGATGCCATGAGTGACGAAAATCTGCATGCAGACGTTTGTCACTGCTTCTGCTGTTCGACGCATCTGCTTGATCTCGAAAAAAGAAGAATAGAAATCTACCATAACAAGGTACTAATCGCTCTCGTGGTAGAAAAGGTCGACTCCGACTACTTGCCACGGCAGAGTAGGTATGTCGTGACTAAGCATGGGTAACCTGGCGTTCCTGTTCTTGTGCCTTTGACAAAGTAGGCACGTCTTCGCGAGAGCTGCAATATCCGCCGACATGCCAGGCCAGTACATGACTTCTTTGGCTCTTGCCTTCATTTTTTCTTCACCCCCCTGTGCCGCGTGGAGTAGACGAAGTACCTCTTGTCGTTTTCTGGGGGGAACGACGAGTTTGTTGCTTCTTAGGAGGAGACCGTCTTCGACATGTAGTTTGTCGCGGTAATTCCAGTATGCGCGTACGGCCTCGGATACCTGTTGCTTGCTCTCGGGCCATTCGTTGCTTGCGTAGCTACACAATTCAGTCATTGTTGCAGCTTCCAGTAGATCTTCACGGATTCCCTGCAGTTGCCGATCGGAGACTGGAAGTGAAGAAAGAGCGTGTACCTGAATATCCATCGATTCTTCCTTCAGCTCCGTCTTGTTCGGAAAGCGTGACAGCGCATCCGTTAGGAACAGTTCTTTTCCTGGCTTGTAGGGCACTCTTATGGGGAACCTCTGAAGAGTGAGTCTCATATGCTGCAAGCGTAACGGGCACTCGCACAGCTGTTTCTTAAATACTGACTCTAGGGTGCGATGATCAGATTCGATGATGACCTCTGGCTGCCCTAGCAAGTAGTCTTCAAACCTTGCGCACCCGTGAACAATGGCTAGCATTTCTTTCTCGATTTGCGCATATTTCTTTTGCGCTTGGGTAAGTGACCGGGATGAGTAGGCGATTGGGTGTCCGTTTTGCAAAAGAACTGCCCCCACCCCTTTCTGGCTTGCATCTACTGACAACGTCAGCGGTATTCCTTTCTCGAAACAGGCGAGAACAGGTGCCTTTGATAGACAGGCACGAAGGCCTTGGAAGCTTTGCTCAGTCTCTTCTGTCCAGAGCCATGCCGTGTTCTTTTTCAATAGTTCCCGGAGAGGCGCGGACAGGGAAGACATGTTGGGGATGAAGCGCGCCACGAAGTTAATCATCCGAAGAAAAACTTGCAGCTCCTTACAATTTTTCGGTGGCGGTACTTGCAAAATGTCTTCCACTCTCCCGGGATCCAGGGAAAGTCCTTGTGTGAGGATATGTCCCATGTAACGAACTTGCGGCTGCAAAAAATGGCACTTCTTTTATTTAGCTTTACATTGTGTTCCCTGCAGCGCACAAGTAAAGCTGCTAGGTTATTGTCATGCTCATCTTGAGACGTTCCCCAGACTAGAATGTCATCCATTACAACGGCGACGTCACTGAAGCCTTCTACTATTTGATGCATTGCCCGTTGAAAAACTTCCGGGGCAGAGGCAATCCCAAAGGGCATGCGCAGAAATTTGTAGCGGTCGTAGGGAGTGCTCATAGTGCATATTAATGAACTTTCTTCGTCAAGCCTAATTTGCCAAAACCCTGATGACGCATCTACAGTTGAAAAGTATTTTGCCTCATGCAGGCGCGGAACAACATCTTCTAATGTTGGCATATGATAGTGCTCTCTCAGCAAGGCCTTGTTCAAATCCGAAGGATCTAAACAAATGCGTACTTTGTCGTTTCTAACCACTACGACCATGTGACTTGACCAGACAGTAGGTTCAGTTACCTTTGCAATGACGAGGTCGCGCTCCATTTTATCGAGTTCCTGTTGCACGCGTTCTTGAAGAGCAACCGCCACCCTTCGGGCTGGCTTGACGCTGCCTCGTGCTCCTGGCTTGAGCTGAAGAAAGAAACTGTGCGGTGGCTGTACGACGAAGTGGCGGAGTGTGTTTATACACAGGCAGACCAGGCTTGCGCATGCGTATCAAAATATTCTTGATGACGTAGCCACTGGTCACACCAAGCACCTGTTACTTGTGGTGGTTGCTGTGATATTTCAGGTGTCCTTACCTATGATAGCAATACAACCTAGTCCCCATTGTTGTTGAGCACAGTTTGCGACATACGTAACGGAGCCATCGATGTGGCCGCTATTTTGACATTCGCTGCCAGGCTGCTCTTGCAGCCGTTATATGAAATACCGTTTTAGTGCCAAGCATTTTCTCACTTGTCGTTCCTTAAAAGCATGTCATGGCTGTTTTATATTGTGATCTTATTACGGCACTAGTCATTGAAAAGAAACTGTTTTGTGCTACAAACATGCCAACTAAATAATAGACAAGACATCTTTCTTGCTGTTTAGTTGCTGGATGAAGAAAAATGGTTGTCTGCGAGTTCAAAAAAATATCATTATGCTCGTGTCTTATTTATGCAATTTAACATCTGCCAACGGCCCATTGGTAGTGTACTGGGTCCCATGTAGTAAACATCACACGGCTATTTTGGCGCCATGAAGCCATGCTCTGTGTACTTGTCTGTCATTTGCTTTGATGAAAGATGGCATTGAAGATGGATCACATGGTTTTATTTACAATGCAGATATAAATAAACGATTTTAAACAATGCAAGTTGCACTTGAAATGAATATTTACAATTTGTGTTCTCCTTCAATTTCAGAACTATTTACATATGTACACTCTCCCAAGGGAGAATAACGCGCTCGACATGCCAGGCGATCGTTTTCGGCATAACTTGGCCTTATGTCTAGGAACTGTGCGGTGGCTGTGTGGCAAAACAGCGCAGGGCCTACGAGGTGCGTGAGAACAGTACACATGGTGGAGCGAGAAGTGTTGAATGAATGTTTGATTTTTATTGGCGCAAGGGCCAGTAATGGCCAAAGAGCGCCAAGCCAGGGTTGATGAATTCGCAATATAGTTATGAGTTCAATGAGCTTGATGTGACGTGGCTGTAAAGGGGCCTTAAAAATAGTCGCTCTAGAGTGCGTAAAATCTATGTATTAAAAAATTATGTCGATGATAATGACATGTTCAATGAGAAATAAAGTCCATCGTGAGAGAATGACGCATTATAAAAGATCTGTGAGATGGTAAAATTACCTGGAGCACTACTGCCTCGCCAGAGCCCTTGAAACACAAGGGCCTGGAGGCATGTGCTATACAGTATGACTTTCACAGCGGCATCCTCTCAAGAAAGGAAGCGCTACGAATGTATGGGACTAATAACGTGTAGGACAACATCTCTGAGGAAACCTAGGACAGCGTTTGTATTAAAAAGCGGTTCTGGACCGAGAAACATTACAGGATGAAGAGGAATGTGTTGACTGTATGCTAAGGAAAAATGTATCCTTCTCTCAGATTCGGCTTTCCGACACTCCAGGAGAACGTGGAGCACGGTGAGCTTCTCCCCGCATCTGCCACATGTTGGAGGGTCATTTCCGGTGAGTAAAAAGTTATGGGTGCCAAATGTGTGTCCTATTCTAAGACGACAGAATAGGACATCTGTGCGCCGTGATTTTATTGCAGAGGGCCAGAACCCTATTGTGGCTTTATTACGTGCAGCTTATTATTTGTTTCCCTGTCCCACAAGCGTTGCCAGTAGTTTCGCAGTTTCCTGCGCAAGAAGGGCCTCAGATCTGTGACAGGGACTGCAGCAGTAGGATGAGCAGAATACGATGCAATTGATGTGGCCATCTGGTCCGCCAGAACGTTACCTTCGATGCCCCTATGACCCGGCACCCAGCATATGATGACATGCTGGTTACATATATATGATTTACATAGGACGGAATATAGTTCAATGATTACTGGATTTTTGTGCTTACAAAATGACATCAAAGCCTTCACAGCGCTTAGGGAGTCCGTATATATAACAGATTTTTTGAGTTTTGTTCTCCTTATATGCTTTACAGCCGACAGTAGTGCGTAGGCCTCAGCCGTAAAGATGCTTGCTTCCGGATGCAGTACTTCGGATTCCGAAAATGATGGGCCGACGGCTGCATAGGACACCCCCTCGCGTGACTTCGATGCGTCTGTGTAGAACTCCGTGCAGGAGTGTTTGTATTGGAGTTCCCGGAAATGCATTTGTATTTCAATCTCTGGAGCGTGTTTTGTAACTTGCATGAAAGATATATCGCATTGTATCATCTGCCACTCCCAGGGAGGTAGCAGCTTAGCTGGAGGCATTAGGCGATGTTTGAGGATTGGGACATCCATTTCAACACTAAGCTCCCTCACACGAAGTGAGAAGGGCTGTCTTACCGAGGGACGATTACGGAAGAGTGTATCATATGTCATATTGTTAAGGGTATTAAAACACGGATGTTCAGGATTAGAGTGGACTTTCAGGAAATATGTTTGGCTGATGTATGTTCTCTGGAGATGGAGTGACCACTCATTTGATTCGACATACAAACTTTCAATGGGACTTGTTCTGAAAGCGCCAGTGGCCAGTCTAATTCCTAAATGGTGAACCGGATCTAGCATCTTTAGCGCGCTCGGGGCTGCAGAGTGATAAATCACGGCACCGTAGTCCAATCGTGATCGAATGAGGCTTTTGTGAAGATTCATCAAACATTTTCTGTCGCTGCCCCATGCTGTATGGGATAAAATTTTCAGTAAGTTCATTGTTTTTAAGCATTTCTCCTTGAGATATCTTATGTGTGGAATAAATGTTAGTTTAGAGTCAAGTATGACACCGAGGAACTTGTGCTCTTTGTTCACAGGGATTTGCTGGCCATACATTTGGATATCGGGATCTGCAACGAGGCCTCTCTTTCTTGTGAAAAGCACACAAGAGCTTTTGTTCGGGTTCACTTTAAATCCGTTTTCGTCTGCCCATTTAGATACTTTGTTCAAGCCCTGTTGTACTTGCCTCTCACACACTGCAAGGTTGCAGGATTTGAAACCTATTTGTATATCATCGACGTAAACAGAATAAAAAATGGCTGGCGGCAATGAAGCACGGAGGGTGTTCATTTTCACGATAGAGTGTGCAGCTAAGCACACCTCCTTGAGGTACACCATTTTCTTGTATAAAAGGTCGCGACAATACATTGCCGATTTTCACGCGGAAGGTACGCTTCGACAGATAGCTTTCTATTATGTTTAGCATACTTCCACGGATGCCCATCCGCGACAAGTCTCGTAAGATCCCGTATCGCCACGTCGTGTCGTACGCCTTCTCCATATCGAGGAATATCGATAAAAAGAACTGTTTATGTACAAATGCGTCGCGGATATTTGCTTCAATGTGTACAAGATGATCAGTCGTGGACCGCCCTTCTCTGAAACCACACTGATAGGGATCAAGCATATTGTGCAGTTCAAGGAAATGTATTAGTCTACGATTAATCATTTTTTCGAATAGTTTACAAAGACAACTTGTAAGAGCTATCGGGCGATAACTTGCCGCCAAAGAAGGGTCTTTGTCCAGCTTTAAGACGGGAATAACAATAGCCTCCTTCCATGAGGATGGGAGGTATCCGGCAGCCCAGATAGAGTTGAAAAGTGCCAGGAGTGTCATTTGTGTGTCTTCGTGTAAGTTCTTAATCATGTCATAGATGATTCTATCAGCTCCCGGAGCAGAGCTTCTACATGTGCTCAATGCAGCTTTAAGCTCGGCAATATTAAAAGGACGGTTATAAGCTTCATCCGGACGGCATTTACGATCAAGTGTCTTAAGTTCAGCTAAGTGTTTATATTTGAGGAATGATTTTGTGTAATGTGTGGAGCTTGATACATGTTCGAAGTGTTCGCCCAGAGCGTTCGCCTGGTCCTCCAAGGTAGTCCCTTGGTCGTCCACTAAGGGCAGAGGGTGGATTTGTTGCCCCTTTATCTTTCTTACACCATTCCAAACTTTAGATTCTTGAGTGTAGGATGTGATGCCCGAGAGAAACCTCTCCCAGCTAGCTCTCCTTGCCTGTCTCCGCGTGCGCCTCCCTTGTGACTTTGCCAGTTTAAATTGAATAAGGTTTTCTGCAGTCGGGGAGCGACGCAGCAAACCCCACGCTTTGTTTTGTTTCTTTCGTGCCAGTCTGCACTCTTCATTCCACCAGGGTACCCGTCTTTTACGAGAGAGACCTTGTGTTTGGGGAATGAACTTTTCAGCTGCGTCGAATATAAAAGAAGTAAAATATGCTACAGCATTGTCTATGTTAAAATCAGTGATAAAATCTCGTGATAAGTAAGTTGCTTCCTTAAAATCATTCCATTCGGCGGAGGCTAGTTTCCACCGGGGTGTATGTAGGGGGCATTCATGTTGAGGCATTGAATTTAACATTACAGGAAAGTGGTCACTTCCATATGGATTTTTTATTACATGCCATTGCAAGTCCGGCAAAATTGAAGCCGAGCCAATAGACAGGTCTATTGATGAATATGAATTGTTATGGATATTATAATAAGTTGGCTCCTTCTTGTTGAAGAGGCATGCACCGGAGTTCACAAGAAAATTTTCAATGAAACGGTCTCTCGCATCACATCGCGAGTCTCCCCACATGGTGTGGTGTGCATTAAAATCGCCTGCGAGTATGTAAGGGTCCGGAAGCTGATCGATTAGGTTATAAAAATCACTTTTTCCAGATGAAAATTGGGGGGTATGTATAAGCAACATACAGTGATCAATTTATTAAAAAGAATTGTCCGAATTGACACTGCCTCAAGGGGCGTCTGAAGGGCGACCTGGTGACAGGCTACGGACTTGTCTACAACTATTGCAACACCGCCAGACGAGGTATTCGCCTCGTTGCGGTCTTTACGGTAGATGGCGTACTGACAAAGAAAGTTTGTTTGTGTGGATTTAAGATGTGTCTCCTGAACACACAGCACCTTTGGGTTATGTTTGTGTAAGAGTTCTTTAATGTCATCGAGGTTATGGATCAGACCTCTAACGTTCCAGTGTATTATTTGTGTAGCCATATTGTTCGTGTTTATATGCTGTGTGTCAAGAGGAGTTTAGAGAGAAGACTTACGGAGCCGTTTCAGGCCCCGTGATTATGGTACGGGTTCTGTCTTTTTTGGAGCGGTCGCGAGACTCGCGCTGCTCCCGAGGCGCTGGATGCGCCTTCTGGCTTGGGGTTGTGTCCATCGACTCCTGGGAGCCGCTGGACTTCCGCTCACTAGAGCGGGGTGTTTTCAGGGTAGGCCTTGCCTCGAAAAGCAGAGCCTTGGAGGCCACCAACCCAGAGGTCGATGGGCCCTCCTTTAGAGACGGCGCAGCAGCGCTCGCTACTGTCGCCTGTGGAGCTGAGGGCACTGCCGTGGCCACACTCTTTGTGGGCCGGGCTAATGCCCCAGTCTGCTGCGGTGCTGCCCCCCTACGCGCCGCACCAGCATACCCTGCGGTATGGAGGAAAGAAATACGCTTTCGCGCTTCTTGAAAGGAAATGTTCTCCTTGATCTTTAATGTGATGATTTCCTTTTCCTTCTTCCAAGAAGGACATGACCGAGAGTATGCAGGGTGGTCACCCTCGCAGTTTGCGCAGCGGTGTGCCTTGGTACAATTATCGGCAGGGTGTTCGTTTGAAGCGCACTTTGCACATGTGGTACGGCCCCGGCAGCTCTGAGAGCCGTGACCAAATCGCTGGCACTTAAAGCAGCGGCGCGGGTTCGGAATGTAGGGCCTTAGTTTTATTTTCATATAGCCTGTTTCAATGTACTCTGGTAAAGTGCTTGTGCAGAATGTCAAAATTATGTGTTTAGTGGGGATCTCTTTGTCATCCCGCCTGATCTTTATTCTTTGGACATTTGTCACGTGCTGTTCCTTCCAGCCTTCAAGCAGCTCGGTTTCACTCAAATCAAGGAGATCTTGTTCAGATACGACTCCGCGTGTGCTGTTCAAAGAGCGATGCGGATTTATCGAGACGGGGGTACTATTAATTTCAACAAGTCCAGATAGATTCTCGTACTGTTTCTTGTCACTAACTTCGAGCAACAGATCGCCGCTGGCCATTTTCGTGACCTTGTAGCCGGGACCTAGTTTCTCAGTAAGAGACTTTGCGACAACAAATGGTGATAGGGTTCGAGCTGTTTTATCAGGGTTTCCACAACTTAAGACATGGTACTTTGGATCAATTTCTTTGGTCTGGCCAAAAAGTTTCAGCGAGTCATCGGTGCGCCCTCTCTTGGAAAGAGGGCGATCAGGGAGTCGGGGGAATGATGAAAAAGCCATCAAAATAAATATCACTTCGGTAGCTATGCCAGCCACCCACCACCGAGCCCAACAAGGGGACGCTACGAAGCCCAAAACCTACGAAGACGCCAGCTGTACATAGTCACTATAACCCAATATACGATACCCAATGTTGGATAACTACACCAGGTTAACCCTCGCCACCTGGAAGTCTGGAAGTAAGAAGAAGCGAAGAGAAGACAGGAAAGATTGAAAGTGAGAGAGAAAGACGAAGATTGAAGAGAAGGACAGGAAAAGGTGACTGCCGATTTCCTCCAGGTGGGTCAGCCTGGAGGTGCCGTCTATGTGAAGCCGAGGCCGAAGAGGTGTGTTGCCTCCGCCGGGGGCCTTAAAGGTTCAAACACCCAGCATCGGCTCAACCGCCAGGATCCCCTTTTCCCCAGACACGGCTAAGCCGCGCACGGCTACACGCGGGAGGGTCCAACCCTCGTGTGCTCGGGTACGTGGTGTCGCAACACACCAAACGCCTGCTGCCGCAGACGCCCCTGCGGGGGAGCGAGAAGTGTTGTGCTTGGCAGCAGCCCAAATAGGAAGCGAGGAGACGAAGACGAATATCCTCCCATGCAGTGCAGATGGCGGTGACAGTGTCGGTTATGACAGAAGCAACAATAGCAGCAGCAAATCATTTGGCAAACCCCAGCTGGCCAGAGAAGTGGCTACAACATTCTGCTGATGAACACAAAGTGTTCTATTCACAGCTACTAAATGAAAGGCTCTCGTGTAGTGTCACAGTGGAATAATGCAATCATCTCCGGTAGTGACAGCTCACTGGCAGAGGACAGGTGAAAACGCTGGTTATGATTGAGCAGATTCGATAAAAAAACAGCACGCTATCCACTAATTGCACAGATTTCTTCACATTGGTTCCTGCTCTCTATTAGGTGTGTAGACAGCAGCAATAAACATCTGCCTGCAGTGTCGGGCACGTGTTTATTGCTGCTGTCGGTGCTGCTGTCGGTGCTGCTGTCGACGCAGCCGCCTTCGCACCCTTTGAAGGTAGTGCTGGTGCTGCTGCCGTGTCGTGCCAAATGAGCGAATAACATTATCCCGGGTAGCACAGCCTCTCAGGTACATCATGCGTGCTGCCCTCACTCGGGGAAGTCTCTGTGGGGAGGGGTTGCCACTTTCATCATCACTGCTGCTGTTGCTGCTGTCATCACTCACATCATCTAACAACACGTCACCTTCGTCAAGACACAAGTTGTGCAACACTGCACATGCTGCAACGATGTTGGCAACGCGTTCTGGCTCGTAGTGGAGGGCGCGGTACCGCTGAAGGCAGCGAAAGCGGCTCTTCAGAAGCCCAATGCACCGCTCCACTACGGACCGCATGGCAGCATGTGCAGTGTTGTACCTGCCTTCTGCAGTGTGTAGGGGAGGGTGGCCTGTGACTGGGGACAGGAGCCATGGTTCCAGGTGGTAGCCGCTGTCACCTGCAGGATCATAAAACATGGTATGAACTCTGCACAAAGTTTAGTAGGCGAAGCATGGGTCATGTAAAATGCACCTACTACAGAAAGGCTGCAATAAAGAAATATACAGGCTGAGCACCTGACGCAGCTGTGATCACAGATAACAATAGCTGGGACATAGCATCCCTATTTGCAGCAAGGCAGCTCTTTGTGTAGTCTCCATTCACAAATGACTGTCAGTGTAAAAAAGAATGTGACAACGCGTGCACTGTACACTCACATTAAAAATTAGTTTAAAGTACAACGCAGGTGTGTTGTCACTTTGTTTTGTGCAGATACCATTGGAAAATTTCTACATCTCGCCTATACTTAATAACCTGACTATGACATAAGGGGTTCGGGCTTCAATATTCTCCTACGGCGCGAGCACGCTTTGCTGCATGCTGCCAGAATTGCAACTGTACAAAATTTTCCCGCTGCTCACCGAGGAGGTGTTCGCCGGCCTTGGCAATATGCCCCTCCAGGAACTGACGACGCAACCACGTAGTTGTCCAGACGTGGGCGTCGTGGTCTGACCCCGGTCGCAGAGGGTCGACGGCGAGGATCCGCATGCCTGCGTCGCAGATCTGACGAGAGCGCGCACAGCAGCATAAGCCACGCGTTGCTATGACGTGCAAATTAAGATACTTACGAACATTGTGTTGAGGGCGTAGTAGCCTTTGCGGCACATGAATGCCGCCTTCTGCTTGCCCTTCGGTGCGATGATGGCTATAAGGCTGCCGTCCACGCATCCGATGACGCCGGGAATGGAGCCGCGTCGAAGGAACCCTTCCTTCACGGCCGCCTTCTCCGACGTCCTCGGGAAATGGACCCACTTGTTGCGGGCCCCGGCGTGGACGATTGCCTCCGCCACGCGTCGCACACACTTGCTGACCGCAGGCTGGGTCACGCCCATCGTCTCCTCGCTCCCTACCGAGGCTTGAAAGCTGCCCGTTGCGAAGAATCGCAACGCGCACAACACTTGCCGCTCCACCGACAGCGCTGAAGTTCTCACGCCTCCGAGTTCCTCCGCCACTTCGTCGCACAGCCACCGCACAGTTTCTTTCTTCAGGCGAAAGTGCCGCCGAAACTGATCGTCTGGCATGTCAAACGCATCCTCGGGCTCCCTCCTCCCGCGCCCGGACTGACGAGCCGCCGCCGCCGCCGCCGCCGCCGCCGCCAACGCAATCACGAAGGCCGCCATTTTTTTCTATTCCAAACGGAACGGGGCACTCACCGGTTATTCCACGAATTCGGGGGGTTTGTTCGGCATAATTTAGCATAATGAGTGCGTAAACGTCACTTTGACGTGGCAGTTTTTGAGCATTCCTGACGTCGCTTGACAGGCAGGAAAAATGGGCGGGGCCTCAAAAAATTCGACCAATGAGCGAGCGCTGTCGGCCATTTTGGAATAGAAACAGAACGGAATAGTTTTACGTTATACCGACCCAAGAGCGCATGGGCGCGATAACGTAACTCTATTCCAAACAAAAAATGTTCCAAACTCCGGACGTCAAAATGACGCGACAGTTTCTGCGTATGGGGGCGGGAACCAGCGACGTTTTTCAATCTGTCCAATCAGCAGCCTCCATCGTTGCCGGAAGTATGTATTGCTTGTTTTTTATTTGCAAAGGGACCGTATAGCAAGTGACATAAAGATATAAACGTCTGATAAAAGAACAATTGTGTGTCGCTGATAGTAAAAGTGTTTTGTAATCTTTTAACGCAAGAGAAGTTGAAGCGCGCTTGAAAGTAAACATAAATATTTTAATTTTCCGAGTCATAGCCACACACGTGCCAATTCCGCATCCAATCCATTTTGCTACGCACACTTAAGATGGCGGCTACGCGAAAACAGCTGATCGGTTCTGTGGGCCGCTCTTGGTGTATTTTTGTCCGTAACGCGATTAGATGAAATCTCGCCGTACGAGGTACTTTCGCCCGAGAAGAATTCTGGAAGCTGTGAACATCATGAAGACTGTGAAAGCGTAGTGCTCGGTGAGTAAACACATCATTCTTTCTTGTGCTTAGTGACTGAGCAGTAGCATCTGAACATCTGGGTGATCGCATGGTGTTCACTTTTGCTTTTATTCGCATAGGATACGGAAGAATCGATGAAGGTTGGAAGGCATCTCAACAGATAGCTGGTAAGTAAACGTTTTCTATAAACGATCGCAACTGTCTCCGAATGTAGGTCATGATTTAAATCGAGGGTGGTCTGTAACAGAGGCTCATTTTTGTTTCTTTGCCACACACTGCTGCGCAGTGATCCATTCGCCCGTGCGGGCGGTACAGATACTTCTGCTGGATATTTGCACGAGAAAAGTTTTTTTGTTGTTATTCACTTGTGTTAAGTTTAACGTGGCATTTATGGCGTGATAAAATAACGACACATTAAATGAATGTAACCGTTATGTTTTAACGACGTAGTGATATCTGAAACGGTACGATTTGTTGGTATTAATTCGCTGCGGTCCGGCGAAAATTGAGCGCGAAAAAGAAATGGCGGAGACAAGCAACAGCGCGCGCGTTTCGGCCGCGCAGGCCGCTATGCTAGTGCAGTTTATGGAGCAGCATCCGTACTTGGCGAGAGGCTCCACAAGCCTCTCGCCAAGTATGAGTGCTGCCCAAAAAAGAGAATTGTGGGAAGAAATTGCCGCCGCCCTGAACGCCGTCGGGCCGGCAGCAAAGACAGCCCGGCGCTGGCGCCTGTATTGGTCGCGGATGACGTACGAGTGCAAAAAGCTCGCGGCGCAGGTTGGCGCCGAGAAGAGGTGAGCCCGCGACTAGCAACGTCTTCGGAACGTATAAGCTGACGGTGTTCATGCATTTGCAGGAAGACGGGAGGCGGAAAGTTGGGCGGCCTGGAGGGTCGAGTGCTCGCCGTGCTCGCCCATACCGGCCCAGCTTCCGCCCCTGTGGATTTTTTTGCTGGCGATGCTGAGGTGAGTAGCAATGTTCGTTGCTATGTGTACCGATGACGGGCAGTTACACCGTGGTGAATATTTTGCCCTTGTGTGCTTGTGTGTGTTTTCTTACAATTCAACACACATGCCAGCACATGATATCCGTACTTTGCAAGAACGGAAATGCTGCCCCACTGCTGTTAGAAACACCTTGTGGTGGATTTCATGACGCGTTAATCCGAAAAGCATTAGCAACGAGTTGTCAAAGCTCCAAGGCACTAGTATGTCGCATGATGGATTAGGAATTGCGTGATAAGTGAAATAGACATTGCAACCAGTTGATGGAACTTAATCACATTATGTCCTGTGCTTTATTGTTCCAGGAGGACACCTCCAGTGAGGAGTCCAGTGATGGAGTGCCCCCTGCCCCACCAGCAGCTGCGCGCGTCTCGGTGGGCACGGAGCCGGGGACCAGTGGCACTGCACGTAAGGCACTTCAGCAGCTATTGCAATGCGAACACATCACTCCAAGCATTATCTATTAAGACCTTTGAAACAGAAATTGTGTATTTATATTATTTACATGGCAAAGAAAAAGTGCCTGCCTAAAGGTCGCTGCAAAATGGAACAATAATCTGACTGTTAACACCATTTGTAATGCAGCTTGTGCAGCGTACAAGCTGAAAGTACTATCAGTGTAGTATTTTATGATGGTGTAGTGCCTTTTTGTTTGCGCAAATTGACTGTTCATTTTGTGAACGGTGTGTTGCCGGAATTATTTTTCTGGGCTTCCACCTGATAATGAACCAGTGAAATGTCTACGCAGGATGGAGCGAAATTAGTTTTTTTAACCGCTGTTTACTGATGTTATTTTTACGGACCATCAGCTCGGCAGCAGCCCCGCAGGCCGCCACCCCGCCAACAGGTCCTTGAGGACGCAGCATCTCGGGCGGCCGCAGACTATGCCCGACAGAGCCGGCTAGCTGAGGCGGCAAACGCGGAGGCCGCAAGCTTCCACCAGTTGTTGCTGCAGCAACATAGGCAGGTGCGTACAACTAGGCCGGGTCATTTTTTGAAGAGGTGATTAGGGCACATGGTAATAATGTACATTACAACCATGTTACACATGAGAGGCATGTGTAGTCATTTGGCTCATGCACGTTTATACATCTCCTTTGAGGTGTTCTTTAACACATAGCAACTTACAAAACATTTCCATGGTTGCATGTATCGTGACAGCATGATCATAATTTGTTTAAGAATTCAACTAGTCACCAATACTGCCTTCTGACAGGCAGAGGCAGCTTGGTAGGATTTGTTACGTTTCACACGTTTTAAACATAACAGACCATGTACGTTTGCACGGCCATTTGTCATGTCATATGTAAATGATCTCGCTGCCCTCAAGAGTAACCTTGCTGAAACTGCAACACTTGCAAACAGTGCAAATCGAGCATTTACATTGCATAACCTGTAGCTAACTAAGTGAATTTGTTTCGCAGCTGGTGGAAGAACAGAGAGCGACGCGGCAAGTCCTGGAGCAGCTGGTGGCCGAGATGCGTGGTTCGCGAGAGGCGACCACTCTCATTGCGACCACGCTGCGCCAGCTGCTGGCTGCCCTCGCCCACCTGCGCGAGCCGCCTCAGCAATAAGGGGCAGCTTTTTTTTTTTTTTTGCCATATCATTCTTTAGTGCTTTGTAGGTACAAGTGTTGCCTATCTATGCTTGTTTTTTTTTTATGCAGCACTAAAGGATGATATGGCTGTTTTCCGTAATTTCTGTCTCTAATCATATTTTTTTTTGCAAGGTAATTTCTGTTATGTTTATTTTCATATGTAGTGCAAGTTTGCCCAAGTGAGGCATTATATAACTTATATGTAGAACTTTCGCGTTTCTGTTCGTTACCGTATTTTTTTCCCCAAGTTCATTTCATGTGTATTATTCTTTGTCCAAGGGAGACGGTACAACTTATATGTACATTTTTTGCCATAATTTCGTTAGGTGTTGTTCACTTTTGTTTTGCTGTTACTGATATGTTTCAATGTGCGCCGTTCTTCCACGGAAGATACACTGTGCAATCACTTTTACGCCAACTACGACATTGTCTCGCACACATACAGGTGCGCTTAATAACTACAATACTGTGATAACTGGAAATCAATTTTCATGCCATATGTATGTCATGTTTGCAATGTATAACCATTCGTGCCTACGCAAAGTAGCCGAATTGGTATTTTTATCACCAAGTGTACACACCCGAGCAGCAGGAAACGAAAGAGCGCTTTATTGCGAGAAGCATGTGCGTTTATACACAGGCAGGCCAGGCTTGCACATGCGTATCACAATATTCTTGATGACGTAGCCACTGGTCACACCAAGCACCTGTTACCTGTGGTAGTCGCTGTGATATTTCAGGTGTCCTTACCTATGATAGCAATACAATTTAGTCCCCATTGTAGTTGAGCACAGTTTGCGACATACGTAACAGAGCCATCGATGTGGCCGCTATTTTGACATTCGCTGCCAGGCTGGTCTTGCAGCCGTTATATGAAATACCGTTTTAGTGCCAAGCATTTTCTCACTTGTCGTTCCTTAGAAGCATGTCATGGCTGCTTTATATTGTGATCTTATTACGGCACTAGTCATTGAAAAGAAACTGTTTTGTGCTACAAACATGCCAACTACATAATACAGAAGAGATCTTTCTTGCTGTTAAGTTGCTGGATGAAGAAAAATGGTTGTCTGCGAGTTCAAAAAAATATCGTTATGCTCGTGTCATATTTATGCAATTTAACATCTGCCAACGGCCCAGTGGTAGTGTACTGGGTCCCATGTAGTGAACATCACACGGCTATTTTGACGCCATGAAGCCATGCTCTGTGTACTTGTCTGTCATTTGCTTTGATGAAAGACGGAATTGAAGATCGATCACATGGTTTTATTTACAATGCAGATTTAAATAAACGATTTTACACAATGCAAGTTGCACTTGAAATGAATATTTACAATTTGTGTTCCTTCACTTTCAGAACTATTTACATATGTACACTCTCCCAAGGGAGAATAACGCGCTCGACATGCCAGGCGATCATTTTCGGCATAACTTGGCCTTATGTCAAGGAACTGTGCGGTGGCTGTGTGGCAAAACAGCGCAGGGCCTACAAGGTGCGTGAGCACAGTACACATGGTGGAGCGAGAAGTGTTGTGCTTGGCAGCAGCCCAAATAGGAAGCGAGGAGGATTAGACCAACATCCTCCCATGCACAGTGCAGATGGCGGTGACAGTGTCGGTGATGTCAGAAGCAACAGCAGCAGCAGCAAATCATTTGGCGAACCCCAGCTGCCCAGAGAAGTAACTACAACATTCTGCTGATGAACACAAAGTGTTCTATCCACAGGTACTAAATGAAAGGCTCTCATGTAGTGTCACAGTGCAATGATGCAATCATCTGCGGTAGTGACAGCTCACTGGCAGAGGACACGTGAAAACGCTGGTTATGATTGAGCAGATTCTATAAAAAAAGCAGCATGCTATCCACTAATTGCACACATTTCTTCACATTGGTTCCTGCTCTCTATTAGATGTGTAGACAGCAGTAATAAACATCTGCCTGCAGTGTCAGGCACATGTTTATTGCTGCTGTCGGTGCTGCTGTCGACGCAGCCGCCTTCGCACCCTTTGCAGGTATCGCTGGTGCTGCTGCCGTGTCGTGCCAAATGAGCTAATAACATTATCCCGGGCAGCACAGCCTCTCAGGTACATCATGCGTGCTGCCCTCACTTGGGGAACTCTCTGTGGGGAGGGGTTGCCACTTTCATCGTCACTGTTGCTGTTGCTGCTGTCATCACTAACATCATCCAACAACACGTCACCTTCATCAAGACACCAGTTGTGCAACACTGCACATGCTGCAATGATGTTGGCAGCGCGCTCTGGTTGGTAGTGGAGGGCGCGGTACCGCTGAAGGCAGCGAAAGCGGCTCTTCAGAAGCCCAATGCACCGCTCCACTACGGACCGCATGGCAGCATGTGCAGTGTTGTACCTGCCTTCTGCAGTGTGTATGGGAGGGTGGCCTGTGACTGGGGTCAGGAGCCATGGTTCCAGGGGGTAGCCGCTGTCACCTGCAGGATCATAAAAATGGTATGAAATCTGCACAAAGTTTAGTAGGCGAAGCATGGGTCATGTAAAATGCACCTACTACAGAAAGGCTGCAGTAAAGAAATATACAGGCTGAGCACCTGACCCAGCTGTGATCACAGATAACAATAGCTGGGACATAGCATCCCTATTTGCAGCAAGGCAGCTTTTTGTGTAGTCTTCATTCACAAATGACTGAAGGTGTAAAAAAAGAATGTGACAACGTGTGCACTGTACACTCACATTAAAAATTAGTTTAAAGTAAGGTGTGTTGTCACTTTGTTTCGTGCGGATATCATTGGAAAATTTCTACATCTCGCCTATACTTAATAACCTGACTATAACATAAGGGGTTCGGGCTTCAATGTTCTCTTACGGCGCGAGCACGCTTTGCTGCCAGAATTGCAACTGTACAAAATTTTCCCGCTGCTCACCGAGGAGGTGTTCGCCGGCCTTGGCAATATGCCCCTCCAGGAACCGACGACGCAACCACGTAGTTCTCCAGACGTGGGGTCGTGGTCTGACCCCGGTCGCAGAGGGTCGACGGCGAGGATCCGCATGCCTGCGTCGCAGATCTGACGAGAGCGCGCACAGCAGCATAAGCCACGCGTTGCTATGACGGGCAAATTAGACAAAAATTAAGATACTTACGAACATTGTGTTGAGGGCGTAGTAGCCTTTGCGGCACATGAATGCCGCCTTCTATTCGCCCTTCGGTGCGATGATGGCTATAAGGCTGCCGTCCACGCATCCGATGACGCCGGGAATGGAGCCGCGTCGAAGGAACCCTTCCTTCACGGCCGCCTTCTCCTCCGACGTCCTCGGGAAATGGACCCACTTGTTGCGGGCCCCGGCGTGGACGATTGCCTCCGCCACGCGTCGCACACACTTGCTGACCGCAGGCTGGGTCACGCCGACCGTCTCCTCGCTCCCTACCGAGGCTTGAAAGCTGCCCGTTGCGAAGAATCGCAACGCGCACAACACTTGCCGCTCCACCGACAGCGCTGAAGTTCTCACGCCTCCGAGTTCCTCCGCCACTTCGTCGCACAGCCACCGCACAGTTTCTTTCTTCAGGCGAAAGTGCCGCCGAAACTGATCGTCTGGCATGTCAAACGCATCCTCGGGCTCCCTCCTCCCGCGCCCGGACTGACGAGCCGCCGCCGCCGCCGCCGCCGCCGCCGCCGCCAACGCAATCACGAAGGCCGCCATTTTTTTCTATTCCAAACGGAACGGGGCACTCACCGGCTATTCCACGAATTTGCCGGGTTTGTTCGGCATAATTTAGCATAATGAGTGCGTAAACGTCACTTTGACGTAGCAGTTTTTGTGCATTCCTGACGTCGCTTGACAGGCAGGAAAAATGGGCGCGGCCTCAGAAAATTCGGCCAATGAGCGAGCGGTGTCGGCCATGTTGGAATAGAAACAAAACGAAATAGTTTTACGTTATACCGACCCAGCTCCGGAAAACGAATGTGGCAACAACTGTTTCGCTGCGTGCGCATCTGACAACACTCTGGATTGGCCTTTGTTGCTGTGAAGCTAGGACTACAACCTCATTTCTTTCGCCCATCCAAAGGCATGATACTTTGTGCTTGCGTTTCGTATGTATGCCGTGTTGACTATTTTCTTAAGTTGCGAACTGCAAGAAAATTTACTGTCAGCGGTAGCGCGCGTCAGAAGAAAATGACACGTGGTTTGCACTTGTTCTCGCGTCCCTTCACAGCATTACACAGCTGTCGTGCAGTGAAGCCATTATGGAATGCATGTAAGACCCTTGCTCCAGAACCTTTATATGTAGCGTCGTGTAAGCTGCACAGTCTCAGCGCTTCAAATTAACTTATTTTTACCTATATATGGTGCGGCATCTGCAAAGCACGCGAGGGAGCAGTGTTAAGGCATTACGCCCTTCTGTCACGTCACGCGAGTCCGTGGGTTTACTTGTTAAATATCGGTGTCACACCGTCACTTGATCGCGATCGGACCCCATCCGTATGGAATTTCTCGATTGCGATCGACAACGATCACTGCTACGCGGCCCAACGATCCGGATCCAATCTGGGCGAACTCAAGCGCACCAGTTGCCCTAAGCGGGTCCAAAGAACTTATGAAATTTGTATAAAATAGCAATATAAAACTCGTTTTCTTTTTTCTCAAGAAAACATTATTTCGTTTGTCGTAGTGCGTAAGGACGTTAGCTGATCGTCTGCGTCTCTCAGAACTACATGGTCGTTAACCTGCGATCGCGATCAGGCCCGATCGCGATGTACGGATCGCGAATTGCCTGCATCCATATCGAGCTCTGTAAGGATTGGTTCCTATCGCGATCGAAAGTGACCGTGTGACACCGGTATTAAAGCTGACAATGTACTTCAGGATGTGCGTACAGATCTATTAGCGGTTTATGTTCAGGCTAATTCCTTTGCTGATGTTCATTTTGTGTGCAGCAGATGCGGCCTTCACATATCCTCAAAATGTGAACTTGTATCTTCATTAATGGCAGACAACATAGACTGCGCCGGTTTAATCGTAATGCTCCATTTTCGTGAATGCATATGGCCAGATCATGTAATGATCGCATTTGATGGTATTTGCAGGAATATGTTTCTGCTTTGAAAAACCAATGCACTCTTAGAATGAAATGAAAGAAAATTAACGTTAGCTGACATGCACACAAACCATCAGAACTAATATGCTGGTGTGGATTTCATTATAGTACAATGGAAGTAATGTTATATTATTGAATAGTTCTGAAAAAAAAAGTGGACACAGGGAAAAGCATGTACTTTAGATAAGAAGTAATTGTTTGGTCTTTATTGCAGCTGTAGCACCAATGAAGAATGGCTGCTTGCCGCATTTGTGCACAGACTTTTGCAACGCTCGTGGACTACTTTGAGCACTACCGTTATCACAGCAGTGTGCTCGGTGGTGCCCTTCGCCCTCGTGACCCATGCTGTGCTTTGTTTAAAAACTATGAAAACCTGCGAAGCCACGTCTTCAGGCATCACAGGAGACAACGCAACAAACAGAATCATCCTGCATTTGTCTGCTCTGTGCCCTCATGTGGGGCGAGTCTACTCGCACCGAGTTCATTTCCCATGTTGCTGCAGATTTGGATAGAGGAATAGATGGTCATGTGCCCTTTTGTGGGATGTTCTATGTTTTGAGGTCAGCAGGGTCATTCAGGACACATGTGTCAAGGTACCATCGTGACACTACGGCAACACAGCTGTTACCTGTGCCAGATGTTGACTTCGAAGTCGAACTAGCTACTCCAGATGGGGAACATACTCTTGCCCCGATTCTTGATGTTGGGGGCACCTGTGAAACAGGCTCCAACGGTAGTAGCCAATTGGAGCACAATCCTTTTACTGACAATTTTGCACTTTTTCTTTTAAAGCTTGAGTCTCAGCATCATGTGCCAGCAAGCACAGTGCAGTACATTGTTAAGGAGCTGCAGAATCTTCACAATCTAAACAAAAACATGGCATTGCATGAAGTTGCCAAGACAGTTTCCACTAACACACTTTCTTCAATACGTTCTGCATTTTGTAGAGATGCCTTTGAAGGTGCATCTTCCGTACTGAGATCTTCGTACTCCCGTCATTAATATTATTAAAAAAAACGTTTTTTTTTTCGTGGCACCAGTGGAAATCACTTTAGGCATGAACAAGCAAAATGTCACATCTACTTACCACTATGTGCCAGTTGAGCATCTGATACATTTCCTTGTCTCTTGCTCTCCTAGTAGTCAGCAAACATCAGGAGACTACTACCAAGATTACATTTTCTGCCCGCCTTTCAGACAATCCACAGAGAATCTGATACACCTAATTTTGTATCAGGATGAATTTGAAAGAGTAAATCCATTAGGCTCGTCAAAGGGCAATTTCAAGCTACTTGCAGTGTACATGACACTTGGAAACTTGCCGCTGCGTTGCAGATCGCGGGTTGAACGCATGCAATTGGTCATGCTTTGCCGCCAGAAGGATGTGAAAGAGTTTGGTCTTGACAGAGTTCTTCAGCCTTTGACTGAAGATTTACTTCTACTTGAAACTAAAGGTTTAGTTATTAATGGGATGAATCACGTGGTACGGCTAGATTTCATTGCTGGTGATAATCTTGGAAGCCACATGGTTGGCGGTTTCACTCAGAATTTCAGTACGTCAACATACTTTTGCAGCTTCTGCCTACTAACACGTTCCCAATTCCATGAGAACCCATATATAGTAGGAGAAAGGCGAACCCCAGACAACTACAGACAGTCACTTGAACATGTTGTGAACACTGGAGGACATGATGATTGTGGTGTAGTGATGAACTCTCCTTTTCATGTACTGCAACATTTACATGTCTGCCGGTCTGGTTTGCCACCATGTATTGGGCATGATCTTTTTGAAGGTGTGGTTCGGTATGATATGCCGTTACATATTCGTTACTTTGTGACTGAAAAAGGCTGGTTTTCATATGAATATCACAACAACAGGATTTGTACTATGAAGTACAGTGCCCATGATTTGCGAAATAAACCAGCCAAAGTGTCTAGCCAAAGTGCCAAACTTGGAGGTCATGCATTGCAGAACTGGACACTAGTGAGACTGCTTCCTGTGTTTGTAGGTATGAAAGTAGCCAACGCAAGTGACCCAGTCTGGGAACTTTTTGTCAAGCTCATGGAGATCACTGACCTCCTTATGGCACCTACTATAACTCCTGCTCAAGTAGCATACTTGAAAGTTTTGACTGAAGACTACATAGCATCCCGAAGTCTTATTTTTTCTACTAACAAGCTGCGGCCAAAGCATCATTATATGTCGCATTACAGTCAGCTAATTCAGGAGTTTGGACCACTTTGCCATGTTTGGACCATGACATTCGAAGGAAAGCATCAGTATTTTAAACAGTGCATGCGAAGTGCGAGAAACTTCAAAAATGTTACAAAGACACTGAGTGAACAGCATCAGCTGTATCAGTCATTCCTGGCAGTACGAGGTTTATTTGACATTCCTGCAGTGTGCACAGATATGAGCCAAAATGAGGAGTCAACTGTTTTAAACAAGCTGAGGCATGTTCAAATACCCGACAACAGTGCTCTGCTAAAGAAAGCTACTGTGGATGGCTGTTTGTATACAGTGAATGACTACATTCTTGTGTCAGGTACACGGTTTGATGCAATGTTTGGCTCAATCATTGCCATTGTTAAAGCTGGCTGTGAAGTTTCTTTCTTGGTGCAGTGTGTTCGGGCCACTCTCGCTCCAGCCTTTTCTTTTTTTGTATGAATTAGAAAATCCATTTTCTGAAACAGTGCTTTTGCGCCCCTTGCAGTTACTGGACAGAACGCCATACCAGCCCTATTTACTTGGTCAAGCCTCTGTGATAAGGCTGAATTTTTCTTTTCCTGAACAACTGTGAGTTGCATCCTGAGGCTATTTCAACACAAATGTCACTTATTGTTTAAAGGTACACACGTGGTGCACTTATACCAAATGCTAATACAATATTGTTTTGTATATTCTTTCTTTCATTGTACTTCATTGCAATATTGACATTTTTAGATTTTGCTGCCTTTGTGCAGCATTTATATGCATCAGGGTGATAAACTAGTTACTCCATGACCAGTGCTTGAGTGCAAATTATTATGATGTGATTGCAGTTTGTAAACGACTACTGCTCCCATGTTGTAACATAGTTGTGGTTTAAATTGTCTACTGTTAGGTAAGTTTAGAGCATGCACATGTTAATGTGCTGAAGCTAAATTGACGTTTTGCTTTTCTGCTTTTCATAGCCATGAATCTGTTTCATAATGCGAACAGTGCATCAGCTCTGAAAGCCTCAACAATTGTTATTCACCAACATGTAGACACGAAGGCCTAGACATTTAAAGTTCATTTGTTCACATGTATTATATGTTTGATCAGGCATGAAGAGTTCATAGTCCAATTATTTGATACGTGTGGCTTACATTGCACAACTAGTGTGGCAACTGTCACAAGGAATTCATAGGATTCTTAAAGTGCGAGGTCTCTTATAGAGCAGGAACTATGCATTCGTATCAAGGAGAATGAAGAAGTGTTTATGCTTGATTGGAGCGCAGCCTTAGTTCATAGATTAATAAAATTAGGCTAGTGGGCCTGAAGTTCGTCAACCAATAGATGCTTTGCCCAAAAGGTTACCATTGTATAAAGCCTGAAAATAATTCCCTTTGGATGTCTTGTGTGCCATTAATCTTGTTCTCTTTAACGGAAGCATTTGACATGCTCTTGCTGAAAATTGGTCGAAAGCTTTAGCCATCTGTATGTTTTGTATTTTGTTTGTATTCTGGTGTAATATTAGCTGGCATGTAGAGCCGACTACTTTGTTGTAACAGGGGTGTGACAGCTGTGCTAGTTGCATCATATTGATACAAGTGTGAAATTCGGCACCTTCTTCCAAAAGGAGGAAGTTGGCCTGAATTAGGCCATCCTAGAATTAAGATATATTTAGTAACAGCTGCCTTATAGGTCATGTGTTCAATGCAAGAGACGGAGGAAGGAGGGCTGTTTCTCTTGCACCCGGGCTAGGAAAAAACGAGATGGCAAATGCTCTGCTGAAAGGTACAGCAACTTGATAGTGGTGATCTGATATCTTTGTTGTGACCATCTCACAGCAAAACACTGCGAGACAAAGTTAATGTCACTCTTTACTGTGCCAGAAATATTATCATTGAGGACTTGCATGTTCTTGTGCATCATCATGTACATTTTTCATTGATCGTATTGCAATCCTATGCATTGCACAAAAGGAATTGCCTAGCAGAGGTAGCAAGCCAGTTAAACAGCTTCATTTGGCAATTTGTTGGGAGCACTTGAGCTCTGCCCTGTAAGTGCTGAGCCAGATGCTGACCAATAGTCAAATTTCGATATAACAAGTCACGTGGGACTGCGGAAAATCGTTCGTTATATTGAAATATCGTTGTAATGAAAAACTTGCAGTTATAAGCCAGTGAACAAACCTAGGAATGAAAATGAACGTACCTTGGCAGTAGGCGCGTGCGCAGACAGGTGTACTCTCAATTAAAAATGTTTCACTCACTTCGAAGCTGTTTTATGTGAAGAAAACAGTTGTTTCCATCTGGCGCGTGCAGCACACATGACTGATTAGGAATGTGTGTACATCTTGCACTTTGTGCAGTACCTCATCGGATATTTCATTGCACCGAGATGAAAGTGTGGACTTTGTTCATGTGCACTGAAACATCAATGTTCGACACCATCTCATCTTCTGTGTTCAATGACTTAGTCTTCTCCATTCGGGTCGTCGTCACTGGAGACATTGTGAACTCAGTTAACAATCTCTTCGGTCATCAGGTCTGCCACTGTTAGTGCTGCAACGTCGCTCTCCTTGTAGGCGTTGAAGGAAGAGACAGCGGGCAGCAGTTCTGCAACCTCGGTCCACAGGCCCCCGGGTTGTTGTCGTCAGCTCCAGGTCGTCTTCAAGGTGCACAGGTGCTTTGACAAGTCCTGCTTTTCACCAGCAGTTGCTAATGGTGGACGCCTTCAAGTTCCACCAAGCTCCTGTGAACATTTCCACTGCCTGACGAACATTGATTGCGGCCAGCTGCTTTCAGCGGAAGTTTATAATCAACTGCTGCACAAGGCGCTTACGAAATTCTGCTTTCACACGCTTTATAATACCCTGGTCTAGGGGTTGCAGCAAGGACATGTTGTTTGGCGGCAGAAACTCCAAGCGAATGTGAGTCAAGCAAACATTCACAGTGTGACCAGAGCAGTTGTCGACAACGAGTAGAATTCTTCAATCATTCCTTCTCATTTGCTCATCGAATTCGATGAGCCACTCAAAAAAAGTTCTCTGGTCATCCACGCTCGTTTGTTGGCGTGGTAGTCCTACGCTAATGACATGGCATTTTTCGTGCAGCGAGGGTTTGCGTACTTGCTGTTGACGAGCGGTTTAATTGTCTTCATGCCTGCTGCATTGCAGCAAAGCAGGACTGTCATGCATAGATGAGACTTCTTCCTTCTTTTGCAGTGCTGCCCTTTAAAGTGTATCATCTGGCCTGGCAGGAGGCGATAAAAACATGCAGTCTCATCCGCATTGAAAATATCATCTTCAGAGCATGATTCATTCGCCTCTAGAAAACGATATTGCACCAGGAATCTGCGCCTTCTGTGTCAGCAGCCTTTTCCTCGCCTAAGACTACCTTCCAAGTTATGCCGTTCCTTTAGCGGAAATGAAAATACCAACCCGCACTGGCGTCGAACCCAGTTATTTCAAGTGCATCGGCAAATTCGCTGGCTTTTTTTTTAGTGTTGGGCTAGACGGAATGTTTTGCAGTCTGGCATCTTTGAACTATGTGAGAACAGCTTGGTACACATTTTGAAAGTTTCCCAGTAGCAGCCGTTTCCTCGAAGGAGCAAGTTGCAATTCCCAGTGAAGCTTTGAAAAACTTGTCTCGGCCTTTCAAAATGGCTATGATGGTCGATGGGGCAATGCCACGTTCTCTGCACATGTCGATTTGCTTTTTCCCTGCGTCAATTTCCTGCAATACATCCAGTATGTGCTGCAGCGAAAACTGCTTTCTCTTCTTGGCGCCATGGCTAGCTGCATTCATCTTTGGATCTCACGCGAACATCGCCAAACCTTTCTCGTGAAGTTCTTGATGAAGTTTGTGGTGAAGCAGTTGGCACTCGACATGGTGATGATGATAGTTGCTGCACTCGGGGGTTTCTGCTTCGCGCATGAGTTGCGGCGCTGCTACTTTTAGCTGAATTCGTAATACTGATGTTCATCTGTTAAAAAGGGAAAAATAACCTATGTGCGTTGTTCTGAAATATGTGCTGTGTTGAAATTCGTAGTTCTAAAATATTTTTACATTAGAAATACCGCAACCTGGCAGGGATTTTTAATATCTTCGTAACTTTGAGAAATTCTCTAATTTGGATTTCATAGTAACGAGATTTGACTAGCCTGCAGTGTGTGCCATAAAGTAATATTTTAATGTACCATATTTTTTCGGGCTAAGTCTGCACCCAGTGTAGAATCCACAGGGGCCAATGAGGGTCCAAAATAATGTTTTTAGATAGTTTGCACCTGCTGTGTAGTCCGTAGAAACAAACCTGTATAGAGTAGAGAAGCACAGTTTTTATGCTTCACCATTTGAAGTCTGGTTAGTGGTCAGTCAGTATTAGTCATGGAAATGAGTCCGGAAACCCATCAAAATCACTCTCATAAGGGCTGTCGGAACAAAACATGTCAAGCATGTCAGATTCGATGTATGTCAGTGTTTTCATTGCTTTCAGAATCAATGTCTTCATCACCTTCAGTTTTCCGTCCGACGTTCATGAAACCTTTGAGAATAACTTAAAATGGGACGGCATGCTACGGGTCGGTAGCCCGCCCACTTGCACACTTCTGCACAAGAGATTCCATATGCATTCATCTACTTTTTGTAAACATATGCAGCCCCCTTCTTCTATCCAGGCCCCATATTGCTTTTGAACACTGCTCTTGAATGTTCGGTGAGATATCCAGAGGCTGAAGGTGTTTGGTCGTGCCTTCTGGGATGATAGAAGTTGCAGTAGCTGTCTAAGCTTTCTGTTCAATGTCTACAAGTTGCACATGCATGGAGTTCATTATCACAAAATACTTTGGGTGGTGTCTTGTACTCCCATGCCTTCTGCCATTCTGTTG
Organism: Dermacentor andersoni; assembly: GCF_023375885.2. Lineage (NCBI taxonomy): Eukaryota > Metazoa > Arthropoda > Arachnida > Ixodida > Ixodidae > Dermacentor > Dermacentor andersoni. The sequence goes on along the minus strand of NC_092814.1, from coordinate 362,148,686 downwards.
TAGCACAGGCAAAATTCATAGGTGCAGTGTGTACTTGTTTTGTTCCAGCATGCTTCCAACCTCGCATATAGGATAGAGTAGGAATAACTTTAATAAAGTGCTGGCAACCGACGGTTTAACGCGTCGTGACGCTGGCCAAGCGTCGACCCGTGGTTATACCCTACTCTGCACTACCCTAGTTGGGCCCGTTTGTAGTGGGTAATGAGGCTTGTGCTTTTCGAGCGCACCCCGGGCCTGCTGGACGGCCCATAGTTGTGTCCTTGTCTGCAGACTGCAGTGCACCTTGAAGTTCGGATGGGTAAGTCCTGGAGCTAGCTGCCGTCGGGAACCTGGCAGTCCCACATGATGTGCCATTGGTCCGCCGGACCCGCTGCACAAACACCGCACAGCCCACTCGGATAGAGCTCTGGGTGAAGCACGTGCAGCATTGCGGGGGCGAGGAGTGACGCGGTCTGTATTTGCCTTAGGGTTACGGCCTCCTCCCGACTGAGTGCCGGGCGGGGAGGCGGCATTGTCCGTCGAGCTAAGCAGTAACACTTGGTTACTCCAGCATAACTGGTCAATCTGTCTTTGGTTTCGAAACATTACACGGAACGATCACTCTCAGGGGCGCGGAAGGCAAGCGCTCGCGCCGCCGAATGGGCCGTCTCGTTGTGGTTCGGTGAGGATGCACACTCGCCGGCGTGCACCGGGAACCACTTGACACGGATGGTGCTGCCACGGTCTTGAGGTTGGAGCTTGCCGATGATGGCGGCCACCGGCGCGCATATTTGCCCCTTGGCAAAGTTGTGCACGGCGTTCCTCAAGTCGCTGAGCACGATGCGACACTCGGCCTCGGTGATCGCCAGAGCAATGGCAACCTCCTCAGCATCTGTGGCGTTCGTGCACCGCACGCTCGCTGCCGTTGTCTTGGTGCCGGTAGCCGCCGCAACGACCACTGCCGCGAAGCCTTGCCACTTGTATTCTGCTGCGTCCACGTACCGGGCGTTGCAGGTCTTGGGCGTGTTGTTAGATGAGCGCCTTGGCCTGCGCCTGCCGCTATTCTTGGTTGTACTCTGGGTGCATGTTCTTCCGGATGGGATACACGTAAATGTGGGCCCGCACCTCCTCTGTGATCTCGCACGATTGCCGGCTGGGAGCTTCGGGGTTGTAACCCAGGGACTTCAGTATACTGCGGCCTGTCTTGGTGGTAGAGAGGCGCTCCATTTGCGCGGTGAGCTGTGCCTCGGCTATTTCTTCTAGGGTGTTATGGACGCCGAGCTGCCGGAGCCGAGCTGTACTCGTGGTCTCCATTAAGCCCAGCGCCGTCTTGTAAGCCCGTCTGATCAGCGTGTTGATCTTGGTCCTGTCAGTGACCTGCCAGTTGAGGTAGGCCGCAACGTAGGCGATGTGACTGAGCATAAACGCCTGGACAAGGCGCACGAGACTGTCTTCACGCATGCCCGCCTGTCGTGCAGAGACTCTGTGTATGAGCCGGATGGCGTCCATTGCCTTGGTGGTCAGCTTGTTGATGGTCTCGTAGTGGCCGCTCTTGTGGAGCAGCAGGCCCAGGACCCTGATCTTGGGAACTTCGGGGATTCGTTGCCCCGATGCAGTCACAATCTTGATGTGGTCAGACTCCCGAAGGGGAGCGCGCTTTCGTCCCGGTCGAAGCGGTGTGAGGACGAATAGCTCGGATTTTGCGGGCGAGCACATTAGGCCTGTGCGGTCACAGTGCTGCTTGATGGCGGTAACCGTCGCTTGCAGCTGTTGCTCAATGCTGGCATCGGTGCCGCCGGCCGCCCACAGGGTAATGTCGTCGGCATAGATTGTATGCCGGATGCCGGTCCCTGCTAGTGCCCTCGCTACCCCGATCATGGCGAGGTTAAAGAGCAACGGCGAGATGACCGAACCCTACGGAGTACCCGTACTGTTGGCCTGCGCTTGTGTTCGGGGAGCTTGAGGTCTCCGGCGTGCAGTTCCACTGTGCTGTTGGTCAAGAAGTCTTGAATATAATTGTAGCTCGTTGCCCCCATGTTGAGTCTTGATACTTGTACTAATATAGCTGAGTGTTTGACTTTGTCGAATGCACTTTGTAAATACAGCCCCAGAATTACTTTGCTGTCTTGTTGTCGATTTCTTGTTTGAGTTGTAACCTTGCATATAAATCATATAGTCCGCAGGCTATAGTTCAGAAAATACGGTAAGTGGGCAATTTTGCTGGTGTGGCAGAATCAGGCTACGTCAACAAATCTTGGAGGCATAAGAGCATGAGCAGTGTGAGTCTAAAACATGTGTTGTCATTCCCCACTGACTTCACAACGCGCTAGTCTTACTGAAAAGCAGCGTTCTGCGTACCGTTCCTAAGTCAAGAGTGACAGACCCGCAAATGGGCGGCTGTACTTTCTGTGCTAAGTACTTGTGGCTACCGGCATTAAAGTGTGATCAAGTACAATGGGCGCATAGCATCACTGCATGCAAGTGCACACATTACATTGCTACAACAGTTCCGCCACAGTGGTTATTGAAGATTGCTGATGTCGCAAAATATGTAAACTGGTGATACAGTGCTTTTTTGCAAAGCCTAGGCCACCATTAGCCATTACGTGCAAGTCTTACTGGTGACCCTCAGTATATGCAGAATGTACTGTTGACCACACATTTGGGCGCTCTTAGAAGCTGTGTTGCCTAGGATTAGTTTTCGCTGATTCTATTGTCAGCCATTGTGCCATGTGGCTGATAGTGAATGATGATGGCGTACCAGAGTGGGAACCATGACAGCGCAGAAGGTATACATGAGATAGAAAAGGAATGCACAGAGGAGCAGGGAACTTAATGGGAGGTAGTTTTGGTTAGCTACTTTGCACACTGGCTATGCACAGAGGAAGGGTTAAACGGTATAAGATTATTGCAGTATACTTGGACCTGAGATGTACATTCAGATGACTGATTCAAGGAATATAAAATTCTTGTATATGGTTCAGAAATGCTAGCGCTCTAATATGCTAGATGTGGGATAATCTGTTGCTGTCACATTGGTTCTCAAATATTTACTCACCCAAATTTAAGATTTGTCGGTGCCAGGCTATACCAAAATGAAAATTTGCCAAGCCTAACTTCTAACAGATATGTCGGCATGAAAAATTGCTAGCAAAAATTTCTGGGCTGTCCCACCCCTGATTGAGTCTTGTGCAAGAACAGCATTTGCCTTGGTTTAGCACATTTGTCAGAACTGAATTGCTTGATATGAACTATGTTTAGTTTTCCTCCCTGTGTTTTTTTTGTTTCTTTTTTTTGTGCACGATGTCGATTGAGATTCACATGCTTTCTAATGTATTACTGTTGCTAGCTGGTGTATTATTGCAATTCATATCTTCGATGCAACCTTACTTTTTTAATGCTAAAAGTGCGCAGTTGCTTGTTAAATGGCACAAGGGCTAGGTATGGCGAATTGTTCTGTGGAATGTGTTCGTCGAAATGCTGTAAATAAATTTTTTTGTTTCTTAGCTTTCGGCCAAGTGTACTGTGAGGAATTATACACTAAACACAGTACACGCCAGAGTTCGTGAACCCTTTAAGCTCAAGTTTTTCACCACATACTGCACGAAAAGAGCAGCAATGCCTCTAGTAAAACTGTGGAATGCTGACCGGACAATCAAAAAGGTGGCTCAGGCTAGTTCTTTAGAAGAGGTGCTGGCCCAGGCAAAAGAAAAGGGCATCTGCAATGCAGCAAATGCAAAGGTAAAGTACAAATATTATTTCACCAAGCAGAAACCTTCTTTAATGTAGTTTCATTCGTGTCAAAGGAGAACGAGCAATGCAAAACGACGAAGACAGGAACACAGAGTAACAGGACTTTCCAACCAAAGTTTATTCGGGCAAAAAAGCAGTTGCTTTCCATAAATAAATTTCAAGTGGTAGTTGGCGTACACCCTGTTACCGTGCTCCTTTAATCAGTATTTTGCCCGCTTGTTCCCCTTCATTATTTCACCAAGATGGAACTACATGAATGATTGCAAGAAGGCTTTTGCTAGCTGTCTTGGAGGAAGATAGGCTTCACATGTCAATAGAATTGTATTAGTTCTGATTTCGGTCACCGTTCTACGTTCTGTGAGGTTATTGGCAGTGCTTCAGAGAACTAGCTCCTGAAAAATTGGTTGGCAACTCGCTCTACATTCTTATTTTTTTGTTGTTGTTCCCTTGTCTGCTTAATGCGACCACAGGTCCTCAAACCACAGGTCCTCAAACATTAACCTTTCAACATTTGTAAACTTACAGACGTAAACATCCTTGTCGTGTGCTTCAATTCTTCGATGTGCACAGCTGCTTGATCTACACGTTTTGCACATGTGCAGCCTTACTTTTTCGTATCTTGGTCGCTTTTGGCTTAGTAAAAGTTATCGAAACTTGCGATGTTCATCTATCTCAATTAGGACACAGTGTAATCAATTTTTACCTAGGCCCCAAAGCAGTCATTCTCGAAATCCATGACATTGCGATAAGCTGGTGCATGAACTTCAAGGTGGCATCGCCATCTGCCTTATGCCTTTACGGCATATCGGGCCTCTTGTTAGAAAAGCAAGACCATTTTTGGTATTTAGAAGGATGATTTTTTTATACAAATTTTTTTCATCATCATCATCAGCCTATATTTATGTTTACTGCAGGACAAAAGCCTCTCCTGGTGATCTCCAATTACCTTTGCCTTGAGCTAGCCCATTCGAAGTTGCACCGCAAAATTTCCTAATTTTCTGCTGTCCTTGACTACACCTTGGCACACATTCTGTAACTCCAATGGTCCACTGGTCATCTGTCCTACATATTACATGGCCTGCCGAGCTCCATTTTCCCTCTTAATGTTAATTAGAATATTTGCGATCTCCATCTGGTCTCTGATCCACACTGCTCTCTTCCTGTCGCTTACGTTACACCTAACATTTCATTCCATCACTCTTTACGCAGTCCTTCACTTGTTTTCAAGCATCTTTGTGAACCTCAAGTTTCTGCTCCACATGTAGTTACTGGGAAAATGCAATGATTGTACACCTTTGTTTTCAGCAATACCGCTGAGTGCCCGGTTATGATTTGACAATGCTTGCCATATGTCCTGCAGCCCATTTTTATTCTATAAATTTTCTTATTATCATGATCCCCTGTGAATAGGTGAACTAGACAAGCGTACTCCTGCGAAGATTCTAAAGGCTGACTGCTGATCATGAATTGTATACTTGAATACGTCTATTGCCTTGGAGAGATTGTGTCTCCTTGCCAGGCCCTTTTCTTAACAGCAATTTTTTTTTGCTTTCCTTGAGGAGAATTTCTCTGTAGCGTCCCTTTAATTTTGTCATTGGTAGGTACTTTATTAGGTGCAGTTGACAGTATTGTGATATGGTTATGACAGAGCATTAGAGTTGAAAACATCGTACTGAATTTTCTTTTTCCACTTTCAGAATTTTAAACATTTTTTGTGGATAAAGCGACAACCCAAGTGAAGAATATGCTTCCCACAGCAGTATATTTCACTATTTTTTAAATACAAGAAACAATCAAATTTGTCGCAGTGGATGCCGGTGAAAAGTATTCCTCGTTACCTTGTAAATTTACATGGGAGCTCCTGAGCTAAAGCTTCCTTTTAATGGCCGAGCGTTTGTCTGAAGTAGCCAAGAACACACTGCAAATATAATTCAGGGAGAGCTTGAGTTGTGCTAATCAATTTCATAAAAACGGTATTTTAACATGTAGTGTTTCACAGAAACCACTTGAGATTGTAACATTCATTTTCAGCGAAACTAATCAATCCATCAAAGATGTTCGATTGTCGTATACTTCTTGCTTCACTAAGTAGGCTGGATAAAATTTGTATTTTGTGGTTACTATACAAATTTATGGGCTTCATCGTACTCTAACATCTCATGCAAAGTATTATCTTGATTAATCATTGAACAAACAAATAAAGCCCCCTTCTAAGGCTGTAGTGGTGCGAGTGCGGCTGCGAACAATAGACTCCGGCTCCAGACTTCAGTGTTCAGCGCCCCTGCGACTGCTATGATCGAGGAGAGTAAACACGGTGATAGAACAGGCTTTAACAATGCTAGCATTCCAGCACCGCCAAGGCCTTGCCAAAACCTTGATTATTTGACTGTAGAAGTATAAATGCATTTATCAAACATCATTTTTCCTTTACGTCATTATTGGCTCAGGTATTCCTGAGGGACTGGACTGAGCTAGAAGATGAGACGTTTGCGGAACTTTTACGTGAGCTGCCACTCAATGAGAGGGTGTTTATAGTGGCAGAGGTCATACCTGCAGCCTCTCCTGATCCTTTCCTGTCAGGTGCCTAACTCCTTTTACCTGTCATCCTTTATAGCTTTTACAGAACCACTTAGGCCCAGTAATGTCTGTGTATAAGTCACCCTGACTTTGTGTATAAATATATTGTTGAGAGGATACTACTATGTAGACCTTTCCTCTGACTAAATGTTTGCTTTCATGTAGTAAATTACATGTTCAGTACATCTGCCATGATTCAACTTTTCATGTGGAGCATATTTTTGTCTGGTTTCCGTTTACCTATTAGGCATACCCGAGCATGAAGCCCCATCGAACGTTGCCACAAATACATTTGACATTACAAACATGAGCCCACCTCCGTTAGACACTAGCAGCTTCACGAATAGCCTTAGAGAGACCCTTGGGAGTCAAGTGCCCCTCCTTCCAAGGGAGAGAAGGGACTTGGTGAGGCGGGTGGCGGATAATTTGTTAAATCTGTATTCGAGACCGATGAGAGAGGAGATACGCAGCACAGCTGCACAAATTGTAGCTGCGTATCCCCTCTCTCTTCAAGATAGGAAGTTAGATGGGGGGCTGCTGGGAAGAGGTTATGACTCTTTTTTCCAGCAGCTCGAAAACCGAATTGAAAATTTAAATCGCGGCAAGCGATCTGCCTCGCCTACGACAGGAGTTTCGGGCTCCAAGCTGAGAAGGTGGGCGTATGGCTGTGCCAACTGGCAGCCAGTCCGTAGATTGGAGCCCCCAAATGACATCCAAGAAAAAATACAATTCATGAAACATGAAGGAAGGAAAAACTACAAAGAAATTAATATGACACTTGCAACACAATACATGCAGGACACATATATAGAACAACGAACATTCATTAATACAGATCCATGTCCACACACATCGAAAGTGAAGGAGGAGTGGCCACTTCTATTCATCACGCCTTGCTTCTACAAGCACGCGGCCAAACTTCTCGGGAAGGATGTGAAGGTATGGAGTTACCCCAGTTGTTGCAAGGGAGCAAGTGTTTAGATTAAAAGAATATATTGTAAAGCAGGATCATGCATGTTTCTTCAACTACAGAATGTTCCTCTTCAATGCTTAAATGCAATTTATGGAAACAAAAATTAATGATATCTCAAAAGCCATTTGAATTTCTCTAGAGTAGTTCAGAAATAAGCTGCCAAATGTGAACTTTCGTAAGCTGGTTCCTAGTTTGAAAGCTGATCAAGTGTAAATGAGTAGACAAATCTTTCCAGATTCATCACATGCACAGTAGCCCTGCCAATGCCGTGATGCCAGTAGTCATCGCCCCTTTCTTACTGTACTAAGCTCAAGGCAACCTTGAGAGTAATGCCAAGGTGAACATCACTGAATTTTCCAGTGAATAACTGGAACAGTTAAACAATGGGTTTTCTCAATTTGCTTATGGTAGTGGAAGGCTACAGCACAATAACTGACGGAGACAAAGGAGGCACATCAGGTACACAGACACAGCGCTGACGTTCAACAAAAATGTTTATTTTGCCGCTGCAAAGCTAGTTTTAAAGCGAACACTTGGGAAAAAGAAAGAAGATCACACATGCGCACAGAATCTGCTTGTATTGCAATCGCACCCTGACATTTGAATCGAGGTGCGTCAGCTATTTTTCACACAAGGCTATCGAGGGACATCTGACACAGTTATTTCCCACACGTGAAATTGCGACAGCCACGATAATTTCTCTAGCGAGGCTCGATTTTCTCCTAGATGGTAATCTTGCATTTGTCGAAGATAGGTTTGCACCCACAGTCGCTACAGTGCACGCCTAGATGACCTTGAGTAGTGTTGCTAACATTGTTGTGGTGTTCCGTAAGCCAATCGTTAACGCATCAGCCAGTTTGCCTTATGTAGACATTGCCACATGAGATAGGTATCTCATATACGACACACTGGGCGCATTGTGTGATGCGCTGTCTCTGATTAGTTTTACACTGGGCCTTTTCTTGGAAGACAGCGTAAGTCTGCTTGCTCAGCCACACCAGTTTTCCATGCGCGGAAAAAACTTCAGCATTTGCACTTCGGCCAACCTTAAAATATGGAATAACTGCCTTCTTTACGTTGTCACTACGTCATCCTTCTGTGAACTGTGTCCTTGCACGACCAACTTTTCTAACTTTCTTAAGTAAGCCTTCTGTGACACTAACCTGCAAGAACAAGGTATATCCAACTGCGCTGAGGCAGGATACCTGCGACTGAAAGCTCTCTTCCACCTTGTGCACACAGGATTGCGCCTGTGCTCAGTGACTTATATTTAGCCAAATGTGATAGGAATCTTTACTTACAATTTCATGCTTTAAATGTTCATATTTTTAGATACGTCGACGATTTTTTAGTTCTTGACGTTTCAAGTAACGGTGAATTCACTGTCGCAGTGTGCTTGGAGTTCTTATAGATGTATAGAAGTCCCCTAACCTTGATGCATGAGCTTTCTGAAGAAAATAACATTCGGTTTTTCGACGTGCGGCTTCAGTTTTTGATGCAGCATGTGTGCTTGATGATTGATCCAAGGGTGAACAAACCTTTACTTCCATATGGGTCTGCACACTCTAAACTCTTGAAGAGAAGTATTGTCTCTTGCCTTTCAAATGCCTTGAAGAAATCTTGTGTGCGCAAGGTGGCAGAAAGCTTTCGGTCGCAAGTATCCCGCCTCGGCGCAGCTGGATATACCTTGTGCTTGCAGGTTAGTGTCGTGGAAGGCTTACTTAAGAAAGTTAGAAAAGTGTGTCGTGCAAGGTCACAATTCACAGAAGGATGACGTAGTGACAACGTAAAGAAGGCAGTTATTTCATATTTTAAGGTTTGGCCGAAGTGCAAATGCTGAAGTTCTTTCCGCGCATAGAAAACTGGTGTGACTGAGCAAGCAGACTTACGCAGTCTTCCAAGAAAAGGCCCAGTGTAAAACTAATCACAGACAGTGCATCACACAATGTGCCCAGTGTGTCGTATATGAGATACCTATCTCATGTGGTAATGTCTACATCGGGCAAACTGGCTGATGCGTTAACGATTGGCTTAGGGAACACCACAACAATGTTAGCAACACTACTCAAGGTCATCTAGGCGTGCACTGTAGCGACTGTGGGTGCAAACCTATCTTCGACAAATGCAAGATTACCATCTAGGAGAAAATTAAGCCTCACTAGAGAAATTATCGAGGGTGTCGCAATTTCACGTGTGGGAAATAACGTGTCAGTTGTCCCTCAATAGCCTTGTGTGAAAAATAGCTGACGCACCTCGATTCAAATGTCAGGGTGCGATAGCAATACAAGCAGGTTCTGTGCGCATGTGTGATCTTGTTATTTTTTCCCAAGTGTTCGCTTTAAAACTAGCTTTGCAGCGGCAAAATAAACATTTTTGTTGAAAGTCACCGCTGTGTCTGTGCACTTTGTGGGCCTTTTTTTTCTCCGGTGGTCCTCGCGCTGTAGCCTTCCGCAATGTTTAACCAACCAGCCCAGTTAGTTACTCTGCTTATGATAGTTGTCGAATTCGTGAAATCATTCTGCGATACTCTCTCACAGCTATATAATGTTTTCAATAAGTAGACCTACCTGGGTGTAGCATATTCATTCTTCTATAATTTTTCGTTTAATTTCAACATTGACAGGCCACGTTTCGTGAAAGAATGCTGGAATGCGCACCACAACTGATGCATCTAATGGAGCTAACTCCAAGAAAGGACACCATGCACATAGTCGTGCATGTCCAGGACCATAAAAATGAAAATGAGGAAGCAGTTCAGGTGGCTGTGCTTCCCCTTCTGTGTGCCCACTTCAAAGACGACGAGAAGTGCCTTTTTCAAGTCTTTGAGGTAGGTTGTATCTTTGTGCATTGCTTTTCTAAAAAAAATTCGATATCGTTTTGATTAATTGAGAATAGTTTTTGGTGTTGAGAAGTGTGAAGAAGAATGTTTCTGTTCCGGGACCTCAATCTGTCAAGTAGCCCTTTTCATTTTTCTACTGCACTACTTTGGAATCTGCTTACATTTTTGTTGAGTAGTCAAGCATTGCCACACTTCCAGTTTTAGTTTTAAGCGAGCATAGCTCTATCAAGTGGATCTGGGTTTCATTTCAGCTTATTCTTTCTTTTCCCTATTTATGCAATGCTACTGTTCTGTACACAACTCTGCACTAACCTGGTGTGCTCTTCTTTGTTCCAAGCTTCATACTGACTCCTTCTTATGTCAACTAGAACACATCGATTTGTCTAATTTATCAGACGGAAGTGATTAGACACCCAGACTCCACATATCTCAAATTTATCTGAACTTGTCAAGGGAGACCTCATCTTTAAAAGTGAACTGTGTAGAATGGCACCTCTAATGGTTGAGATTTTGTAAGGACAGCAGTTGCATGTGGGATTACTTGAGTGTGTATAGTTTGTGTACACGGGATCCTTTTGTTCATCCAGGAGGGCACCAGTCTTGTGGGGGAGCTTGGTCAGCTACCTTCAACTCCTACCATCGTCATACTAGGTAGGTTCCAATGCAGATATTAATGCCCACTGATCCTTCTATGAAGAAGTTAAGTAGCCAACAAGTCCCGATTACACTGAACCCAAACGAACCCAAAGCAAGCACAAAAGAGCGCGAAGTGTCAACAATGGTATTGAGACCCCCAGTGCTTGGGTGGGGCTTGCGTTCCGGAACCTAAAGCTCTCTAGTGACTGGATCTGCAATTCTTTGATTGTCCTAAGCACCTTCCTATTACTTCACGGCCTTTTGTTGAATGAGAAGTATTTTTCTATTATTGTCATCATGAGCATTTTCATGTTTGTGGCAAAAATGAGACCAGGGCCATGTGTGTTTCTAGAATTTAGTTGTGCTTCTTGAAGCAAACAGTGGAAGCAGTTTGGAGCCATAAAAGTTGTATTCATGTCCAAGGCAGTCTTACAATTTGTGTCATTTATGGGATGCTGAAACAGGAGTTGAAGGATAGCTGTTAGTCTAGTCTTGAAATACACATAAAGAATGAAAGTGTTCAATTGTTGTTAGGAATTCATACTTCTGTATATTGTATTCCTTATTCAATTGGCCACAGTGCCAGCACTGCTACGCACGGTAAATTATGTGTCTTGAATTTCAGTGTCTGTTATAGCGCAACAATATCTAGGCAGCAAGCGTGTCTGTTATAAGATGTGAACATAGCTCTTTGGTTACAGAAGTCATATTTGTCACGTTCCTCTTTCTGCACATTTTTGGAGGGAACATGCCCTACTTACTAAGCTTGTTTCACTTGGTGTAATTTTAATTATGATTTCACACATGTTCACAAGTGCAGAAAATGTGACCCTGTGCCTTTCATGCATTTGACTGATCTGTGACATTGCTTATGAAGTGGAGATGCAACTAATAATGTGGCTGAGAAGGGATATTGCATTACCATTCTTGTCCATTCTTTGTTGATATATTTACTGCAGCTGTTAGCTTTTCCTGTAGCAATATAATTAAGTATGCCAACAGTAACTAAGGCTTTCTCAAAGTGCTCCAAAATGTAAAAACCACAGCTACAGCAATTAATGCATGTGAATTGAAAATATGAAGCTGTGGAAAAAAGCTGCAAAAATATGTTTATGTGAAACAGGCATTGTTGGAGCTATATGCCTAGTTTTGTTGCAGCATTTGTCGACTGTGTGATCACAACCTCATTGCACCTGCTTGTGCCAGAGTGCATGAAGGAGATTTGCTTCATTTACTGAAGGAATATATTACTGACACATCAGTAAAGGGCTTGAAACCTTATGCGACCGCTAGTCCACTCTCTTACGCTGACGAGGACTGTCGCCTTCACTGTTAATCTTTTTTATCATCAGGCCACCTCGTCAACCCTAGCTTCACCATCGCTATAGCACAAAGAAAAAATTGAGTCCTTACATGATTTGAATGCGAAATCATTGACTTGTCCATCTAATTAATGCGAAACTGACCCTGTCCATCTAATTAATCGGTTACATCCATGATACATGTCATACATTGTGACACGTGTCCGTTACAACTCTACCTTAATCCACCTTGCTCTAATTTGCACCAACATTAAACAACCTTGACGTAATGGTTCTGCGGAAACCCGCAAGGTGGAGAGAATTAAGAGAAAATAAGACATCCACCCATTTGTAGCAATTTCTACAAAGGAAACCCATACGGTTTCCTCAAAAGAAAAGCCTCACAGTTGAAGAAAAGTTCGTCTTGGTGCGGGACTCGAACTCGGGACCACCACCTTTCCAGGGCGGAAGCTCTATCGTCTGAGCTAACCAGGCGGCTGGCAAATGGCAGGGCGAAGTCGAATTTGTCAACAACTCGAAGCAAAAGCCACAGTTTGACGTAATGGTTCTGCGAAAACTCGCAAGGCGGAGAGAAGTAATTAAGGGAAAATAAGACATCCACCCATTCCGGACCAGGACGAACTTTTCTTCAACTGCGAGGCTTTTCTTTCGAGGAACCCGTATGGGTTTCCTTTGTAGCAATTGTTACGAATGGGTGGATGTCTTATTTTCCCTTAATTATTTCAACCACCTTATTCCACTCTAATGTCACAGCCAGATGGCTGTGACGTGATGTGTGCAATGACACACGCACTAGGCACATTTTTAGTCAGCCAGAACCATCCAGCTGCCGTGGCGTTGGTGAAGCTTGCTTGTCTCGCACCCCAGAGGCCTGGGTTTGACTCCCACCTAGACCCAAATGTACCAAATTTTGTTTTCAGAGTTATTAATTTACCTTTTTTAAACATGTTTTTACTCCTTGTGTTGTCGGCCCTATTTTTCTAACCACCGCTTGATCATGCTGGATTTTCTGCCTCATCAGACATAAGGCAGAGATTTTGTGACCCCTCTGTACATGCCAGCTGCAGTGTAGCCCACTGTTAAAGGGAACACCTCAGTGTAGTGCTTGTGCTGATTTTTCCCTCTTGCAAGTTTACAATGTTTCAACTTTGCAGCAGATGACTTGTGGTTAGGGGCACACCAGCACGTTTCTACGTGCCTCTGCAGTGCATTGGCACAGCTTTAACAAAAACTTGCAGCTATAGCGCCAGCAGTATGAGAGGTGCGCATTAGTGAGTCCTAAATGCTCCACACTTTCCATGTTTCACATTCGACAAAATGCACTACTTTGTCACACAGAAAAGAAGGTGCATATGGCAAACACAATAAAGGTGCAACTTACTTATTTAAACAACTCTCTTCCTTCTTTGATATAACAAAATATGTTATTTTCATTGAAAGGCTATATAAAATATTCTTTATAGAAGACTATATAAAATTTGATATATTTTCAAATTCTCAATCTAATACAATATTTTACAACACCTAGCCCAATCAACAGCCCTACGATCACTAGCTTGTTATTGTTATGCCCCTGTAGTGGGTGAGCAAAATTATTTCGAGAGAATGCAGGCAAGCAAAAACTATATCATGGTCTCCAATGTGGGAAGGTGCTGCCGTCACAGTAAACGAGTATAGAACAGGAGGAATTGATGGTCTGCTATCTTTTTTCTGAGTAGAACTTGCTGCTGGGCGAGTTGGTTGGGATATAATGAATACATTGTTGCACCAAAAAAGGAAAATAAAGACTTGGGAAGGAAGAGTACGCAACGACGCTCAATCAGTGCTCAATCTGTCGTTTCGTACTCTTCCTTCCCAAGTCTTTATTTTCCTTTTTTGGCGCAACAATGTATTGATTATATCGTTTTTCCAGAGGGCAATAATGCAGGTTATAAAATGTCAAATGTTTTCAAATAGAGTGTAATTGTGTTTTGATCATTCTATTATTGCAGGGAGCATCTTCAAAAAAGACTGCTATATAGCAGCAGAACAGCAGCTCCTCTTTTCAGAAGGATTAGATTTTGTGGAGGCGACGTGCCTGCTGTTCCTAACATACTACGTATTAAATATGTCCTATGCTGATGGAGCAGCCACCACATTGGAGTTTTTGCAAAGGTACAAGACATCCGTATGCAGCGTTCATTGAGCATGTCAATTGCAAGTTGTAGAAGCTACGTGTGATGTTTTTTTTTTAATTTACCTATGTAATGTGTATTGGTATTCCCTTAGTTTTAAGTTGCAAAATGTAACATGCTGATAAATTCTCTCACTTGCTTCTTTTTCAAAGCTTTTCGGTGTATTAACACCGCTTCTGTGAGTTATCATACATATTGATCATACACAACATGATATTTTCAACAAGTGCCATCGTACATTTTTACAGTACCAGAGGCATATGTTCTTGAACTGTTGCAACCACATGCAAGTGCATTGGGCTCCTGCCCTCTTTAGCTTATTTCTGTTCCAACATTGCACATTGCACCATCTATAGAGTTTTGTATTACATGGGGTTATTGGGTGTGATATTCAGTTAAAAATTATAGCTGGCCATTGACTAGTGTTCTTATTATAGTGCAGAATGGTATTTCTAGTCTGATAAGGCTCGGGACTGGGAACAAACACATGTTTTGCTCCTAATTCTAATGTTTATCTTATGGATAGCCTTTTCTAATGGGTGTCATGAAAAATAGCCACAGAAATAACACGCTGTGGACTTCGTAGTAATGTATACAGGAACACATAGTCTGCTTGTTCAGATTCAAGGACAGCTAAAAAGGAACTGCTAGGTGTACCACCTGCACATCAGCACTTGATTACCAGAGAATTCTGTATGCATCTCATTTAGTGCTTCATTTTAATTTTGTGTACCTATATTCCTGAACAAAGACTAAAGTGGACTAGTTACTATTTCAAATTTTAGAGGTTACATGCTTTTACTCTGACTGGATGGCACACTCGTGGCATGTAACATCACAAATGACATATAAACAATGCAGTTGAAATGTGGGCATCTACTTCAAAAAGAACGAATGGGCAAACCACATATATGATGACTATCTAAGTATGTGGATAAAATTCTTTTGAGATGAAAATGAATATATTGCATACTGAGCTGGAATTTCTGGTGCGAGATGGTGGTGTAGAGCAACATGAACTCGATGCAAGAACCAGGGTAGAGTGAGGTGGCACGGAAGGTGCTTCCGTTTTATAATACATGTGACGTCACATACCACATTGAAGGTGGAGCCTGATTCGCGGAATCGGTTACCAGAGCAAGTGCAGTTTTGATAACCCGGCTTGTGTGACAGAAGTTCTATGTAGCGTCGCATAAATTTAAGAGGATTTCTTTTCAATTGAAGAGCAACGAGAATGTGGTTAAGCCCACAATGTCAGACTTGTGCTACCTGCAGGATCAGTCTACAATTTTAGACTTTAGTAGGATGCTCTTGAGGGCTAGTTGGTTCATACTTGAAAGAAGGTTGAAACCGCGCGAAAAAAAAACGAGAACAAGGGAAAGGAACACACAACACACCATAAGCACTTGTGGTGTCTTGTGTGTTCCTTTCATTGTCCTTTCTTTTTTTTTGTGCAGTTTTAACCTTCCTTCAGTTTTTGGCTGCACTATCTTTGGAATTGACCCCTTTTTTTTTGGTTAGGTAGCTAGAAAGAAAAGTCACCTGACAATGCCAAGAAGGCTGTTCACACTGAGAATTTGTGTCTGATGTGTTTACTTGTTTTACTGACAGATATTTGACATAAATCCGTCAAAGGGCAGCAGATGCCAAGGTGCAAAAAAGTCACGCACCAATGTGAGCATGAAAATAATGACACTCGCCCAGAAGCTTCGAGTGAATCAGTGAACCTGTGAGTATGTACCCTGTAGATTTTACTGTAGCCTTGCCATTCTTGCTGAATATTATTTCGGTTGTTGCTTCATACTGTCCATTGTTATTGTTAATTTGTGTAGTCTATTTACCATTACACCAGGGAGGTTGTTCTGTAAGGGTCTGCCTAGTTGAACGTCCATTTCAGTCGCTGCTAATTGGCTGAAGCAGTATGAGGAAAGAGGAGGCAGGCTGGAGGCACCTTACTCATTTTTGCTTGTTCAGCTCCAGCCAAACAGCAATGTACGAAATAAACAGTCGACTAGGTGGACTGTTACACAATTAACCATCTCGATTTGCCACAGTGGCTATGGCATTTTGCTGCAGACTAAGTCATGGATTCAGTTCCCAGCTGTGGCAGCCGCATGCTTATGGGTAAAGAATCAATAAATGCTTGTGTACTTAGATTTATGTGCACTTTAAAAAACACAAGATGGTGAACATTAATTTAGAGCCCTACATTACAGCATTTCTCATGGCCCACCGTGCTGTTCTGGGGTGTTAAACCGAATGATATCTCAACAATATAGTACCTTAGTGTGAACATGCCAGAGGTTGGTAACCAAGGCTGGGATGGAGCAAAAGTGGTCAGACATTTGTTCAATGCCAGCTTGTGATAATATGCATTTTATTCAGTATTTGTCCTAAGCAGATGGTACCTAAGCAACCTTTATATGATCAAGAATGTTAAGTACATATGGCACAACAAACAAAACATACTTCTGTTACAGTTGGAGAGTGTCGGTGCATAAAAGCATTGCCATTAAATTTTCATGATGGGCATGTATGAAGACGAAATTACTTTACTTCAGTTAATATAGCTGCACAGTAGTGTCACAAAATTTACTACCCGTCTTGTCATCATCATCTGTTTATCCACAGCTAGACAAAGGTCTCCCCTAGCTACCTCCAGTTAACCCTGTCCATCAATGCATGTTGAATCCTGTGTTAAATATCTTTAATCTAAAGCCACCTTGCATCATCCTTCATGAATTTTTTTATAGTTCTCACATATGTGGTTATATATATGAACACAGTAGTGGGTAGAGGTACTGAGGCTGGTTATATAGAACTAAAGGGGCACTAAGCAGAATAAGCTGTGCTGTATTTTTATGTTACCTAAAAAAAAGCAGCTCTTACCAGAGTGGCTTGGTAAGGCAAATATTATGCGGGCTTGACAGTATTTTCTTGGCCTAATTATTAATTTTTAGTTGGTCAAGGTAGTATTCTTGTATTCTGCCCGTTCCAAAGACTGAACTCTGCAGGATTTGAGAATTTATAATGTGCCACAATGGCTCAATTACAAAGGAGATTGTTTGAAATGCAAGCGTCACACTAACATACAAGCGCTGGGGTTTCGGTGCAAAATAAAAGGAAAGTTTGGCCTTCATTTTTTTAACCTGTTATTATGAGATTAGGAAAAATAAGGTTTAAGACCATCTTTTTATTCTACACTAATTCCATGCTTCTGTTTAGTTTGCCTCATTTTCACTGTACACATTAATTTTAATGTACATTCACGTTAGTGTCTACCTAACCAAACTGAGTCCTTCCAATTCTCTCAATTTTTTTCTACATTTTGTAGTGGGGCCTTGAAATCTGCAGTCTTGATGGATCAGGTGGCATAAAAGGATCATGTAGCGAACTGCCTGCATACAAGGCTGCAGCATAGGAACCGCTTCGTACCCGCTACCGTTGGTATGAGCAGGAGACGTGTAGTCAAGGCTGCATTTGTAAAGATATACATTAAGTTATGAAGGAACTTGTAGCTGTCGCAGCGCAATGTGAATTCAGAGCCTACTAGGAGCGTGCCTTTCTTCCTACTTTTATCTCCTTTTCACCTTATGAATATAAAGATTTGCTTGAAAAGATGTGCAAGCCTAAAACATCCAAGTATACTAGGTCTACTCAATGACAACCTAAGAATTCAGTACAAGCTAAATTGACAAACCACTGTGCATCTGCCCTCTGTTCCAATGTGGCTTAAAGTATAATTTCTTAGGAATGCCAATATTGAAAGCAGTTTTCGATGACATCATGGAAATGAGCTATAATTGGCTGGTGCAACTTCGGAAGATCTCTTTCATGTAGAAGTGGGGTAGAAAGTGGGGACCACTGCATTCTTGTCACATACTCCAGTAACAAATCTTTGAAAATGGTATTGCTTACTTTTGGCTATGATCAGAGCCAGTTATGGAATTTCTGCAGGAATCTGTTGTCCTTTGTGCAACAAAGCAGTGAAACATGGAGCTACCCCTGGTTTCTTGAGTTGTGTAGCCGTGATGGTAAACATGGGCCGCATTCACATGCTCAGTGCGCATTATATTTTTGTACTAAAGGTTTACGTTGTTGCGGTCTAAGTGTTTTGATCAGTTTCTGTCTTTCATTGTCTTTTCAGGCCTTCGAGACATCTTTGGCGTTGTAAAACAATTTGTAAATAAAATCATTCAACTTGTGTGAGAATTGCAGGTAGCAGTGATTACTTCTTTATTGGGCATGAGACACCAGAACAGGTTTATGCATGCACAATACATTAGCATAGTATCAGTGTAAGTTTAAATAGCATATGAGACTGATCACACAAGTAGAGTTACGATGTACTACTTCTATGCAGTTATGTACACAATTATCCTTATCGCACCATCTGAAGTGGCATAGACTTAATAAGCTTTAATCTACTCAAATTAACATATTGTCACGGCTCACTGGAGACAAGAAAGGAGAGCGGTATTTATTCGAGAGAGTTAGGGCTAGCGCTCAGTCCAGGCTTCTTCTTCTCTAGCGCCTCGCTTGCTCAGACGAGGTCGTCGTCTTTTTCGTCAACGTGGCTGGGCGCAGATGGCGTCGCGGCAATATTATGGAGTATTTGTTAGACATAACCATCCGTTTCATATAAAAACAAATAGGCGTGCACACAGCGGTCACAAACTATGAAAATTCAATAAACAAATTCCTCCGTTTATCCATATTTTAATACAACGGAGAGGATTTTCACGGGGGCATTCGTTTCACGGAACCTCCGTTGTTTCTTGTAGAAAAACGGAAATATGCTGTTTTCATGTATACGTAGAGAATTGCACGGATCTTCCGTTAAACGGAGCCCTCCGTTCTTTTTTTCTCAAACAACGGAAATTTGCTGTTTTCACAACGACGGAGAAAAAGTTACGGCCTGTCCGTTTAACGGAACACACCGTTTTTCATTGACGGAAAAGTGTCCGGCAACGTTTTACCTTCAGCTTTCGCCGTAAACTGAGACATTTTTTTACAGCGTATAGAGTGGCGCAGTTAGCGAAAAACAGCTCCGCCGTCCTGGCGCAGTTAATTTGAGTTAATGCCTCGTACTCGGAGATGTTTGCGACGCTTTCTATGAGCCACAACATTACTGTAACTTATTTCGGTAGTTTTTCGGCACGCTTGCCGCACCCGGCTTATTGACGCAGTAAGCGAAAACCAGCTCGGCCGTGTGACGCAGTTTCGCGTGTACTACGTCGTAGCGTCTAAGACAGATAAGTGTTGGCGCATTCTCTGGCCCGCAACATTATTGTAACTAATTTCGTTATATTTGGGGTACTTTAAGAGCACAGTGGCCGCGCCTGTCGTTGTGACGCAGTTGCGCGCGTACTGAATCTTAGTGGGACAAATTCATTACAATTTCTCTGGCTCCAAGATTGTAACTTACTTTTTTTATACTGAAATGCGAAAATGTGTGAACTTCGTTAAGGCTAATTGCCCTTGAAGGTAATTTTGGCCGTTCACCACTTTCGCACGTGTCGCCTTCTCAAGCTGTTTATGTGAGAATTGTACATGCTGTTATTTACGTTTTTCAACAGATGGCCTCCTGCAAAGCTTCGTACGGCAACTACTGATGTGTACCGCGGTGCACAAACAACGGAAGCGAAAGCAGCCCGCAACCCAGTTTTTTCGAATCCTACGGGACCACAGGTTTGCTGCGTTAAGAGTTATCAGCTCAGTGTTTCTCCTGATTTAATGAAGATATTGCCACGACCTCGACACAGTTGACAGCCACACGGTGCAATTCGGTGCCACATGCTAGGCATGTTGGGTGGCTCCCAGAAGAAGAGAACGACGAAGGTGCCAGGACAGCGATAAATAAATCGATCTACAGCGTCGACCGAAGTCCTTTGTGGCTTTGTCTGTGACAAACTGGTGGACGTACTGGGTACGCGTCTATGTACTCTGGCCCCCAGGAACTGGAAGTGGACAACCTACGCAAAAGCCGACGGCTTCAAAGACTGCCTCCGGAATACGGCCTGCAAGATCTGCCGAGGATGTCCACCACAACCGCAAGCCAGACACAGCCGACATATGGTACGGGACAGCCTCCTGCGTCGCTGGTTCTCCACACCCCACGCTGGCCGCGGCCGTTCCACGGTGAGCCTTTTGAGGACGTGGAAGACTGGCTCGACGACTTCGATCGTGTGGCTGACGTCAATTATTGGGACGAGCAGAAAAAGTTAAGGAACGTGTACTTCGCCCTAGAGGGCTCTGCCCGAACATGGTTCGCTAACCACGAGCCATCCATCACCACCTGGCAAGAATTTCAACAGCAGATACGCGATACGTACACCAGCCCCGCAAGAAAAGAGCGAGCAGAGCAAGCCCCTCAGAACAGGGTTCAAAGGCCGAACGAAAGCGTAGCCATGTTCGGAGAGGACATGTCGCGGCTTTTCAAGCGTGCTGATCCTGGCATGACAGAAGCGAAGAAAGTACGTACGCCTGCTGATGCGTGCGGTGAAAGAGCAGCTGTTTTCTAAACTCCCAGTACGAGTAATTAACTCATATCAACTAGGCTTAGACTGCCGAGCTGATTTTCGACAACTGCGTCACTATATAGGTCCAGTTTTGTGCAGTAAGCCTAAACGTGCTTTAAGTGCGTCGCAGACTGTCAAACAAAATTCCTCGCCTTGCTGTAGTGCAGCGGTGCCGTGTCGAAATGCAGACGGAACACAAGAGAACGCCGGGAGCACAAAAAACAGGCTACATCCAAAAGAGACGGGTCGCCGAGCACGCGAGCTTCACATGCGCAGCCAGCCTCGCTCACTCCTGTGCCTTGTATGGCGCATGACGTATGCACGCGCGTCTGGCGTGCCGCTAGCTTGTTGCTAGGCAACGCAACAAAAATAAGTTGCGAAGTATAAGTTCGTTTACACGCGAAACTTTTCACTTTTATTGGGAATGCATAAAAAAAATAAGATGTTGCCTGGAAGTTTATTTTACATCCTTTTTTCTGATGCTCGCGTCAACTAACGGATGGAGTTTAAACTATCCCCTCTTGTTGAATTTTTTTCTCTATGGTTTCGCCCCGGCGACCCCATTTACTCGTGCGAAGCGCCGTACCATGGCGGCCGCAAGACGATGTCGCAGCTGGCAGCACGAACGCCGCACTAGTTTTTCGCAAGTGCTGTTATCAATGGATGCTTGAGAGTAAGAGATATGCTTCCCTCGCCCTTTTTATCCTCGACACAAGGGAGCAGCGGCGCGCGCCGGCGGCGGCGGCAGCGCCGCGATAGCGGAGCACAGCCGCTCCCCGGCCGTTGACAGCGGGTTCAGGTTTTTTGACCAAAACTGTACAGGGTCGTCCACTCTTGATGCCGCACCGTGCTGCCGGCGCTCCGCGGGGCGCCTCTGTCGGGCGCCGGAGAAGCTATTGCGCAGGTGCAGTGAGAGCCGCAGGCGGGCCTTCGCGCGTTGTCTGCTACAGTGAGCCCTGTATTGCGGTGAAGTGGGTTTCAAATTTGCACCATAGAGAAAGGGATTGAACAAGAGCGGACACTCGGCGAAAATTGGAAACACGAAACACGTCACGGTATAATATTAACACCGACGAATTGGGGCCGCGAGCATCGACAAAAAGAAGAATGTGAAATGAGATTAACAGAAATTGTTTTATTTCTTTTATTCTTTCCCGGAAAAATTAAAAATATCTGCGTATAAATTAAACTAAACTTTGCGGCTTACTTCCGTTGCCTAGCGACAGGCGAACCGGCGAATGACGAGCCACATGTTTGCGTCATTCGTCAGACACACCGCTGAAGCGTGAGAGACTGGCCGCGTATCTGAGCGTTGGCCTGTTTGGTCACCCGTCTGACTTGTTTTTCTATTTTGGGATTTAGCCTGGTTTCATGGGCACCCGGCGAATTCTTGCGTTCGTTCTGAACTTCGACATGGCAAAATTGCACTATTGGACAACGGCAAGGTGACAAACTTTCTTTGACAGTCTGCGACGCATTTCAAGCAATTAGGCTTCGTGCCCGGCACCTAGGCTAGACTTGTGACGCAGTTAACGAAAAACAGCGTGGCCGTCGTGGCGCGGTTAATTTAGATTAGCGACTCGCACTGGGAGATGCTTGCGATGCTTTCTATGAGCCCCAATGTTATTTTAACTTAATTTGGTAGTTTTTGGGCACGCTAGGCACACAGGGTGCTATTACGCAGTTTCGCGTGTACTGAATCTTGCTGCGACAAGTTTTGGCAATTTTGGCGCTTTCGCTGTGACTAAATTGGTTACTTTTTGGGGTACTTTTCAAGCGCAGTGGGTGCGCCTGGCGCTGTGACGCAGTTAGCGAAAAGCAGCTCGGCCGTGGTGCGCAGTTGTTTCGCGCTTTAATGCACGAAGTTCGTGGCGCTTTCTCTGACGTCCAACATTGTTTAAAATCATTTTCGGTACTTTTTTGTACCTACGAGGCACGCTTGCCGCGCCTGTCGTGACGCAGCGAAAAGCAGCTCGGCCTTGGTGCGCAGTTAAGTTTCGCGCTTTAATGTACCTAGCAAGATAAATTTGCGGCCCTTCCTCTGGCGCCCAACGTTATTGTAACGTATTTTTTCTTAAATTCAAAATGTTAAAGCTAATTGCCTTTGTTCGTAATCTCTTCTGTTCGCCACTTTCGCGCATGTCGCCTCTTCAAGCGGTTTACATAAATGGCACATGCTTGTCATTTACGTTTCTCAACAGATGTCCACCTGTAGTGGTTCGTACGGCAGCTACTGTTGTGTACAGTGGTGCCAAAACAATGGAAGAACGAGAAAGAAGCCCGGAACCAGTTTTTTTCGTATCCCACAGGACAGCAGGTTTGTTGTGTCACAATTTATCAGCCCACTGTTTCTGCTTCTTTAATGAAAATATCCAGCAATGTGGAGTACTTCGCCCGATTATAACATTTATTTAGCTGAAGTAATCCAGTGAGGGGCATAACGTGTACGCTCTGGAATCAGTTTGGTATTCTTAAAAAATCGTGAGCATTTACACATTGCAGCAAATGCATTCTTTTTTTTTGTGGTATAAGCGTACCATTGTACCTGTAACTTAAGTGTTGTGTACCTCTTTGTCAGCATCTTGTTATAGAAAATTTGCAAAATGAAACGTTCTATCATTTTATGTCGAACATTCTAGAGGCCCCTACAGCTGTTCGGCAATTTCAAAACAAGTGTACACTTCTTTTTTTAATAACTAATGTAGCACTTTTGAAATTCCTGATTTGTCAAGCATGTACGCACTCATGCAATAAAATGCTTGATGCTTATTGTTTGTGCCATACGACATGCTGTTTTAAAACGTGCGCAGGTCGACGGCATGGGTGACATATTCCCGCAGAGCCGACCTTATGGAAAAACCGGCAGGTGTATTGTATAGGTCATACAGGATATGCAGCAACCATTTTACTGCACAAGATTTCCTGGACCCAGGTCGCACGCAACTCACTAGAACAGCTGTACCTACAGTTTCCACAGGTACGCAATAGGCCAAAGTTCCAAGTTTCAGCACTGTCTTGGTGCACTTTGCTGTAGCTCACGTACGTCTATGTGTCTTCATAGAATTGCTAGTGGTAAGAGCTTTGTGGCAATTCTTTCGACATGAACCAAGCTCAGGTGAACATTTTTTCTATTTAGCTTTTGCAGATGCTGCTGATGTGCCATCTGTTGGAGGTTTCGCTGTTGCATCACTTCAAAACACCGTCCCAGAGGACCATCTGGAAAAGTCTATAGGCATCAGCTCTATGTTTGAAGACCCTGCTTTGCAAGGTGCTTGCAGTGTCCAGTGTTTGCCACTAACACTCAGATTTGCAAATCAATGTAGGCTGCAGCCGTCCTGTAAGTGAGGAACAAGCTGGTGAGGACGTACTACATGAGACATGCGAGCAAGGCTCCCTCATGGCGGCAAGCCATGCTGCTAAAGGTGAGTTTGGTATCAAGTTAAACTTAACAAAGTGGCAATGATGGGTATTTTTCCAGCAAGCCTACAACAGATGTCTCGCTGCAACACCCCTGTGAGCGAGCTAGGTGCAACGGCCTCCCGAGTGGATATGTCTGGCAGCAGTTCTACCGAGGCTGAGCGTTGTGCTGTTGATGGTAACTATCATACATTTTATAGAGCAGACGCATAGTTCTGTTAACAACATTGTTGTTTCAAACCAGGGTGTGCTGAATTTGATTTTGAACTGAGTCCGCAAAAGGTTAACCTGGTTATATAGACAATACATTTCTCTTTAGAGACTTTTTATGGACTAGTCAATATTTAACTGTTGTTTTTCAGAAATCTCTCTCGACGTCTGTTATACCTTCTGCCTGGAAAACAGCTAAAATTATTCCGCTATTCAAATATGGGAGTAAGCAGTCCTTACTAAACTACAGACCCATCGCTATAACGTGTCATTCTTGTGAAATACTTGGATGCATAATTTGCGAACATATTGAATTTCTGCAGTGTAATGGTTTATCTGGTGCTCAGCACGGTTTCTGGCATGGATTTATCACTGCAACCCAGCTTATTGAATTCACTACCATCGTACAGGCCCCATCAGGCCCTCTATGCAGGTGATCGAATTGATGCAATATTTATTGATATTTCAAAAGCTTTCCACACTGTGTTGCACTCTGAATTGTTCAAGAAGCTCACTGTTATTCTTAACAACAGAGTGTTAAACTGGATTTCTTTTTTATCCAATCGGTCTCGGAACGTACTCTTTAGGTCTTCTCAATCCTCCACATGCAGTGTAACGTCTAGTGTGCCTCAAGGTTCAATATTGGGTGCGCTTCTATTTTTGACCTTAATAAATGATCTAACAAGTAATGGTCCTCTTAAAATCTGCATTAGGCAGATGATTGTGTTTTGTAGCATACGATTAAAACTCTTCACGATCACATCCATAATGACTCGTTTGCATCATTTTAATCATGGTGTGACTTGGCAGATGCAAATCAACTTCCAGAAAGTTGTACCTATGTCATTTACCAAACATTTTCCCCCTTCTCCAGTTACCTATTCGTATAATGGCTACCCTCTAGGAGATGTTTCAAATCGAACTCATGTGCAACCGTGTGCTTGGGCTACTTGCAACGCATATTACGTTCAACCCCACTTAGCACACGACTCCTCACTTATAAAACGCTGGTTCGTCCTATACTGAAGTGTGGCTCTGGCGTTTGGAATGCGCACAAAATATCTAACATCAAAAAAGTGCATCTGACAAGAAAGCTGTGCGCTTCGTTTATCGTTTTGACACGTATTTGTCGCCCATTTCCAATCTTAGTCTTCAACTTGCCAGTCTCTCTTCTCGCCATCACTTTGAATCTATCAAGTTTCTTTATATTCTTACTCCCCACGATTTTCCTTACTTTGCAAGTACATTGCACCTGCTAGACGCACAATCACCAGACATCACCATGAGTTCAATGCGTCCACTCGTCACCATCATGCCGAAGCGTTTAGTCTTCCTGTCCCTTCTGGAGATTGTGGAGTGCTCTGCCTGGCTACGCAAGATCTTTACCACGTGATGAATTTCTATTGCATATTAGTCATGATGTTGTGTGCTCTTTATGCTTTTCTATGTATTGTATTTCCTCACTCCTGCGATAGCCCTTCTGGGCTGCAGTATATCGAAATAAGTGAAATTAATAAATAAGTCGCTAGTCGACCATAACCTTAGAATAACCATTACATACGAGGTAACTGGAAGGTCAAGGTGCGATATTTAAGCAGTGCTGTACATAACACGCACTGTTCAGATTGGGGCACGCTCATAAAGTGCAAAATCTTTTAGGATGATTCTCCTTGTGACATATATTTTCCATATATGTGTACCATGATTGTATCTTTATGTTAAATCGTGTGGTGGAGACTGGCACTTGTGATATCAGAAATTGACGAAGCTTTGATGAATGCCTGTCTACAGAAGCATGAGCTTTGTAAATGCGTAGAGTGATATCTCTAACAAACTCTGTAAACACATGACGTACAACTTATAAACTATGCAATATTTATTTTGTTTAAAGAGCACAGTGGTATGAACTGTTGATGCTTAGCATTTGGTTAGGTCTTGCTCTGCAAGTTAGGAAATAATTGTCAACGCACAAGCTACCGTTGCTTTGTACTTTCAACTATATTGGCAGTAAGTGAGGGAGGTAATGCAAAATTGTGCCAGGCAAGTTCTTGTTAGCGTTGTAGCTCAAAAAGAATGCTTGGGATGCATAAGCTTTTTGGGTAAAATCTTGCTCTGTGTTTTTGTGCAGATGCCATTTCCGAGGTGTCCCCAAGCGCCAACATTTTCGATTCAGCTGAAAGACCAGTAGGATACTTTCCCGGTAAGTGTTTGGTTCACGTAATGCTAGCCAAAGGCTTTGTGGGTTTTCTTTAAGATGGGGGGTGTTCTTGTAATGGTGGTTCATTTTAATAATGGAAAAGTTGAACAGCTGAAGGAAACTCATTGTTTGATTTTTGTACTATTTACTCAAACCCCTTCAAGAGTAAATGCGAGAAAGGCTCCCTCATGGCTTTGACACAAAGCAATTCAGATCTACTTTTAATTGTGTTCATGGAGGCTCTGTGTAGGGATTGTACCTGCGAACCATGGTTACATTTGGTTGAATGTATCGTACTGTTTTACAGTTTCATAATGAGCTGTTCAGTATGAGGTAACCAGTACATTAGTGCTGTATCAAGAAATTGTCGAATTGTTGTACACGTAGCTTTATTTATGCGTGCATATTTTTTGTGTGTTACAGTTGCTTGCAAGAGCGCAGTAAGGAGCTCTCCGTCAAAAAAATTTAGGGCGACCGTCCGACGACTGCAGTCCAAGCTAGCAAGATGCCAGCGGACCATCAAACGGCTGCAGAAGAAGCAGAGCAAGCTACCGCCATCCATTTCGAAGGCACTGGGCATTATTCGTCCATCGGTGACAGAGGAGGTTTTTAAACTTTTGTGTACACACCTGCGGTTGCAGCAGAGGGGAAAAGGCAAGCGCTTCCCTATCTGACTCAAAAAGTTTGCTTTGCATTTGAACTTCCGTGGACCCCGTGCATACCGTTTTTTGGCACCAATTTTCTCTTTGCCAACACAGCGTACTCTGAGACGCTGGTTGAGCAACTTTAGAATGACACCAGGAGTGATTCCCGGAATTATTCAAAGTATTTCTGCTAGCACTCACGCATGGAATCAGCGCGACCGAGTATGCACCCTCATGTTTGATGAAATAGCTTTAAAAAAGAACTTATCCTATGATGCCGGTGAAGATGACGTCCATGGGTTTGTAGATGATGGCATAGAGCGGTCATCAAGTATTGCCGACAGAGCCATGGTTGTGCTTCTGGCGGGTATTTCTAAGAGGTGGGTTCAGCCAGTCGCATTTACGATAGGGCATGTTTTGACATCGGCAAATGTTATTGATAAATTACTAATCTCAATAATTGAGCAACTTAAAGCCGTCAGAATTGTTGTCAAAGCGGTAATCTGTGACCACGGCACGTCAAATGTCAGCTTGGCGCAGAAATTGGGCATCACTATTAGTAAACCATATTTTGAAGTTCTAGGCGAGAGAGTTTATTTTATTTTTGATGTACCTCATTTGATTAAAACGACTCGCAACAATATCCAAGCTCATGAGTTGCTCATTGGGAAAGAAGTTGTGAATTGGTCGCATATTGAACAACTCTACAAATCCACACATGAACTAAGGTTACGATTGGCTCCAAACCTAACAGAGCGGCACATATACCAGAGGCCATTTTCTAACATGAAAGTCAGCAGAGCTGCACATGTCCTGAGCTCATCAGTTAGCATTGCAATTATGACATTGGTTTATGTAAATGAGCTTTCCTCTTCAGCTATAGCTACAGCAAATTTTTGTGAGCGTATGGATAAGCTATTCAACAGCTCCAGCCCCCATAGGAATGCTCAGCAATACAGATATGCCATAAAAAGGGCCAAAATGAAATAATCAAATTTCTGAAAGAACAGCTTCCGTGGATTACGTCTTGGAAATTTTCTGGCAAGCGGCAGCCGCAAACAATCACTGGCTGGCAGATAACAATTCAGGCAGTCATCCATCTTTGGGAAGATCTCTCGGCCAATTACAACTTCATCTATCTGCTAACTCGTAGGCTCCAACAGGACCCACTAGAGAACATGTTTGGGCACATCAGACAAAAACAAGGTTGCTATACTAACCCAAATGTGTCTCAGTTCATTTGTGGTTTAAAGCATATTTGTATTCAGAAAGCCTTCAAACTCTCTGAGCAGGCCAACGTAGAAGAAGATAGATCTGAACTCCTTCATGAAGTGTCGCCGTTCTCTCTAAATAGCACCTCTCTGGTTGATGTAGTCGAATCAATTGGGCCTGATAACTTTCCGTCTCTCGAAGACATTTCAGTTCTTGCAAAAGACATTCAGTCACATATTATTGACGATTCAGCAGCATATTACGTGGCAGGCTTTCTAGTCAGTGTTCCTGGCAAAGTCATTCGAAGGGTGCACTTGCCGACAGTTACTGCAAGGTGACATAAATTCAGTGAGTGGCGAGTACCAGTATTTTACACTACTGAAGGCTTATCGCGTACCGAGCAAACTGTTTGGAAATTTGACGGTGCCATCACAAAGATTGTTTGATTTTGTTCAAGTGGGTGGTGGCACCCTCCGGAGGTGCAGCAGCTCCTCCGGGGGGAGGGGGGGGGGGACATGGTCCTGCAACATGCTATTCCTTGTGAACACGGCATCCACAGCAGGTTCAAAACAATTCCTTTTAACCTTTACCAAGTGCCGAAGTATAGAGCAGTGCGCACTGGTGGTTGCCTCGGAAATGTTGCTCTTGCCTGCGTCCAGTTGAAACGTTTAATGCTTCTATATTGATTTTGCACACGTGAGAGCTGATAAGGAGTGGGTAAGGATTTAAACCCAAAGCAATGCGGTAGTCTCAGCAAGACTACTTTGTTTGTTAATTGGATATCTAATGCCAAAAGTATGAGGATGTGTGCACGAGGAGGGGGGGGGTTAGCTTGTGGATTGAGGGATGGAGGGAGGGGGCATGGATTTAAATGCAAAGCAATGCAGTAGTCTCAGCAACACTAGTTTGTGTGTAAATTGGATATATAACGCCAAAAGTATATGAGGATGTGTGCGCGAGGAGGGGGGAGGGTTAGCTTGTGGATTGAGGGATGGAGGGAGGGGGCACGGATTTAAATGCAAAGCAATGCGGTAGTCTCAGCAACACTACTTTTTGTGTTAATTGGATATCTAATGCCAAAAGTATGAGGATGTGTGCACGAGGAGGGGGGGGGGGGCGGGTTAGCTTGTGGATTGAGGGATGGAGGGAGGGGGCACGGATTTAAATGCAAAGAAATGCGCTAGTCTCAGCAACATTAGTTTGTGTGTTAATTGGATATCTAATGCCAAAAGTATGAGGATGTGTGCACGAGGAGGAGGGGTGGCTTAGCTTGTGGATGGAGGGAGGGGGCGCGGATTTAAATGCCAAAGCAAGGCAGTAGTCTCAGCAACACTAGTTTGTGTGTAAATTGGATATATAATGCCAAAAGTATGACTATGTGTGCGCGAGGGGGGGGGGGTGGGTTAGCTTGTTGATTGAGGGATGGAGGGAGGGGGCACGGATTTAAACGTAAAGCAATGCGGTGGTCTCAGCAGCACTACTTTGTGTGTTAATTGGATATCTAATGCCAAAAGTATGAGGATGTGTGTGCGAGGGGGGAGGGTGTTAGCTCGTGGAACGAGGGATGGGGGGAGGGGACATGGATTTAAGTGCAAAGCAATTTGGTACTCAGCAACACTACTTTATGTGTTAATGGGATACGCAGCGGCAAAAGCATACGTGGATGTGCGTGTCATTTTTTTGTATTTCAGTTTGCTTCCAGCGCGCAAAATGAATTGCAGATGTATGATTGGTGTGAAAGCTGCTTTTTTATGAAGTGAGATAAACATTACTTTTTCTTTTTCTCTAAGCTTCTGTATTGTACTCAAAGCTTTATGTTGTGTATCTATTAGCATTCTTTTTAATGCTCCAAATGGACTGCATATGTAAATTTAAGTGCAAAGCAGTGTGGTGGTCTCAGCAAGACTACATACTACATTGTGTGTTAATTGGAAACGAAACGCCAAAATTATACGTGGATGTGCGTGTCATCTTTTCTTTGTTTGTCTGCAGCGTGCAAAATGAATGGCAAATGTATGATTGCTATGAAAGCTGCTTTTTTATGAAGTGAAATAAACATTACTTTTTTTTTCTCTAAGCTTCTGTAGTGTACTCATAGCCTCATGCCTTGTGTTATGTATCAGCATTCTTTTTAATGCGCCAAGTGGACTGCACTGTGTTTTATTTTTATGGAATGAAATAAATAGGGAATTCCATTGAAAGCTTATCCTAGCATCTCTTTTCTGGAATGGCACTGTCGTACAAACCCTGTGTGACAGCTGCCTTTCCGTATATTTTCACATCCTACAAAATGCTGCTTCCCGCCCTAAGCAGCGCGCGTCTATAGAAATAAAAAGCACGAGCATTAATAGTACGAAAAGGGCATCAGCGCAGCAGGCGCCACGTGTACTAGCTAGCATTCAGAACGCGCGCGCACAAAACCGAAACCGGAAGTGTGCTTCAGGTTTTAACATCGACGGCTTGGTGCGCTGTAGTCAATTCGGTCGCTGGGCTCTATGGGAGTGTCCGCTCTTGTGGTATTCCTTTCTCTATGTTTGCACTGCCTCCGCAGAACGCCGATCGGAGAAACGTTTCTGAATAAACAAAAGACTGCTGAGAAGCCTATCAGCTGCTTTTATCCCGTTGCAGCAACCGTAGCAAAGTTTCCTGCGTGCCTGGTGAAGTTGAAACGCACAAATAAGCATACCGGGGAGAAAATGCGCGCCTCGTAATATTCGAAGCTTTATACTGCTGCAGCACTACGATCCGCCAATATTTTTAATTTTTGGGGTCTTGCTGAGTAGCTGGTAATAAGTGTTAGCAGACGACTGCTGTTGTCTGCCCCCCTCACACATTGTCCTTTATTGCTTGTTGAAGTTTGTCTGAATTTTTTGACGCGGGTAGCTTCATCGCTTCTTAACCTGTTCAGTCAAAAGTAGTGAGTTACGACCGCCAGATAATTATGTAGTTGTTGTGCGACTGTGCTGGCCGACGGGCTTGGCATCCGACGATAGGATCAGCGCTCTACACTTAAAGCTTACGTCGGCCTCCAAAGAAAGTATGTTCTCTGCAGGGGTGCGATTTCGACAACCGTACGGCTGCCTTTTCCTGCATCGCTTTCCCTGCTGAAAGCTAGAAACGCCGAAATCGAATGGCGGGACATTTGAATATATAGCTCCAAAGGCAGACCAACAAAACAAATTTCGCGCCTTCCTAAACAAAATGACGTCACTTTCCAGAAAAGCGAGGACAAGGACAAACTGCTGACCACGATTTTCTGGAAAAGAAGTGGAAGCATGAACATGCGCTTACGGACAGGGAAGTCGCCCTTAAAGAAAAAATAATTGAGCTTGAAAGAAGCAGTCTGGCCCTCGAAAGGGATAATTTGCAGCATAAAAGCCAACTCTCCGCACGGAGGAGCTTCGAGTGAGGGAGGAGGACCATAAAGAGAGGAGCAGCGGCGGGCAAACGCAGCCAACCAGAGTGCCCTTCTCGAAATTGTACAAAAATTATTTCACGTCCTAAAGGATTGAATACATTTATTTCAGAAAACGCATGTATCGCACAGAATGCACACCCAATACTACTTTGTACTCCACCTGCAGGTCGCCGCCTTGGCCAGGCAGCAATACGTAAGTAGATATGTGCCAAGACTCATGGCCTCAAGTAAGCGTGACCGCTGGCTGGTAGTGTACCAAAATAAAGAGATTTGATTTTCATAAATGCGGGGAACATTCTGAGGCACAAGTTTGACTTTTTTTTTAACTAAAAAGCAAACTGTGAAACAAATTTCCAAAAGCACCTCACACTGCTTGTCTAACTGAGCTCAATGAAGTGTTAAGTTGTTACGGTGCTTGAGTAAGGTGGGCGCCACCATACGGCTTCATGAGAAGCGGCCAGAGCATACGCAGGGTGACAGTCTCTACATAGGACAAAGGTCTCCAGTTTTCTGTACAGGCCACTCTCATGCAATATGCCTGAAGTGAAACAAACGTTTTCCATCATTTATGGAATAACTGAATGACTCTGGTACTGCGTATCATAAGAAGCCAACAAACACTTACACCAAGGACAACATGGGGGAAATTACTTGTGCTTAATAAATGAAATAAAGAAACGATAAATTAGTGGAAATTAGTGGATGAAAAAACAACTTGCCGCAGGTGGGAGCCGAACCCACAACCAGGGGACGTATTCTGAAACGTTCGCCGCCGAGAAAGTCACATTCGATAAGCCGACCGCCTGCTCACTCGTGACGTCAGCGTGCACTACCAGCGCGCGCTCTCGAACGCTTCACATCGCACGAGAGATCGCGCCCGGCGAGTGTAGAACGACTCGGGTGTGTCGTAATCGAGTGCAGTGGCCGTCGCTCGGTTCTGGGCACTGGCCACGGTTGGCTCCGGTCGCTTTGTGTAAAGGGAATGGGAGAGAAAAGTGACAAATGTTATATTTCAATGAATAAATTGTGCTACGATTGATATAGTTGCGAAGCAACATTTGGGTGATATCATAAACCGACGGTTTTTGTTTCTGCGTGTGTATGTCAGTCATCAAGCACCGCCAGAGGGGCGTCGTGTCAACATGGCGCCCTATTTGGAAAATGGGTAGAGCTAAGCAAACACGAAAGGAACCGGCGTAGCGCGTGTGCGAGTTTTATTGTGGCCGTTTCATTTTGAGAATGGGTGTGTGCAATGTTTTCGCGCACCGCCAAGGTCATGCAAAGAATGGCAAAGCTTCAGCGGAGCCCTCGAAGAAGACGCGCGGGACCCCGCTGTATAGTCGTCTGCTGGCCTTCTGCTGCCGTCCGAAAATTCGGTAAGTGTGCGTTGCAAGCGTTGAGTTGTGAACAGACGACAGTGTTCAAGAGCGTTGTTTTTCTCCGAAATTGCAGGTTTCAAAAGAAGAAATAGCAGGAGGCTAATTATTTGTCGGAAATAAAGGCTGCCATCCCAGAAAATGTGTTCATTTACTTGGCGGTCTTGCTCGCGCAGACGGCCAGTTTCCCTGTGTTTATACATGAACGAAGATCATCACAGCACCATGCCTGCGCGTCAAATCACCATTCGGCAGGAAGAAATTGTGGTAAATTTTATGGAAAGCAACCCCCGGCTTGCTAGTAGGTCGGGGGAATTCGGTGGGGAATTTTCGGCCGCTAAAAGGCAGGATTTATGGAAACAACTGGCGGCACTTCTCAATGCAGAAGGGCCGCCAGTTAAGACAGAGGGAGAGTGGAGGCTGTGGTGGTGCAAGTTCGTGTACAAATGCAGGCGTGACGCGGGCAGTGTTTCGGCCGAGCAGAGGTGAGTGAAAAGTAGGCCGTAATGAATGCGGTTCGTATTCTTACGAGCGCACTGTTTCCTTGCAGGGCAACTGGCGGCGGCCGACTCGGGGGCATATGAGGCCGCGTCCTGCAGCTTGTTGAAGGCGGCTGCACAAGAGGCCTCGGAGAGCCCTTTTTCGTGTCGACCAGCTCGGAGGTGAGCATACTATTTTGCAAGTCTACTCTTGCGTTTTGCTTTTCGATGCTGATGCCAGTGCCTAAGAAGGTCAGGGAAGTGCACTGTGGTTGCACACAGCAGGAAATACAGACCAGCATGAGGTGTGCACATTATGCCATCGTGGTGGACAACACATGCCCTGCGTAGTGCCGTCTAGATCCTCTTAACTACTCGACCAATGAAGTGGTAGGGCAGCGTGAAGCAACTCGACCTTGTGTTGAAATTGTGTTGTCTGTAGCTGTACACTTTCCAAGAGAGGGTGCAAGTGTGATGCAGTGCTAAGTAGTAGCATATCGCATCTGAAAGGCAGTGTAGAGGTGTTATAAAGCCTCATTCCTTATGTTGGCATATTACTAGGCCAGCGAAACACCATCCGCGGCGCTGGAGACCACAGCCGAAGAGCCGCAGCCGGGCCCCAGTGGGCCAACAGGGAGGCGTCATTCGGCAAGACCCGCCCGGCCACGAAGGTCAAGGCCCAGCGAGGGTAAGCCACTATACGTATCACTTGTGGACACATGCAATGAACACAACAAGCGTAGGTGTCGTATGCAAATTTTTTTTTTTTTTTGCCAGGCCAAGCCGTACGGTGCAGTTGCGCGAGAGGAGAGCTTATGGTGATGCCCGCACAATGCGTTACACGAAATGTACGCACAGTGTCGTGCATGCTCCAGCAGTGCTTGATGCCGGCAGGCACGACTAACAGCTGCATTGTTTGGAGGAAAAGCCTGAAAGGGTAGTGATGTTGAGGAAGTTAAAATGATGCAAAAAGTTTTGCTTTAGCAATATGTCTAGTTGTTGTCCACAGTCCAAGTTGAGATAGGCGCAAACCGAAGAGTGCACACAAAGTATAAATTGGAAACGTTTAAAAGAATGGACATGACAGCCAAAGCCTCATACTGGCGCCGCTCACATCGTGATAATCCGTTTAGTGCAAAAAATGAAGTTTGTATAGTGTACATTGTTTCGCATGGAACTCGTTTCTTCAGAAACGCTTCAACATTATACAGTTTGTTGCAACAACGCAGACAGCCTAGGGAGGAGTAACTATCGAAGTAACCCGAGCCTCGTTAGCTTTGCACAACCACCAATTAATGAAAGAAGCTATGTAGCAGTGCAGATGACACACTTTTCTGGATACCGAGCAATGTGCAGCAACTGCGGCTGTTGATTACATTTTCGCTTTCCGACCACCTTGACAGGCTAGAAAGAAGTTCAGTTATTGTATACACTCTTGTGCTAGGGAAGTACACTGCCTACATAAAGCAACGAACTACTAAGCCGAGGCACCAAATAATTCGCTTGTGTCGCGCTTGCAGTAGAAGTAATGCACATCGACAGTTGGAAGGATTATATGTCCTGTCACTGTGTAAGCCTCTGATGTGCCACGCATGCTCATTCTCCCTATATTTGCAAGCATTCACCACATGTTTCATTATTTCTTTAAAGCAGCTGGCGCACGGAGCAGGGGACCGACGTCAGGAGA
The DNA here is from genome assembly GCF_023375885.2 of Dermacentor andersoni. NCBI lineage: Eukaryota > Metazoa > Arthropoda > Arachnida > Ixodida > Ixodidae > Dermacentor > Dermacentor andersoni. Next base: position 362,113,272 of record NC_092814.1, on the reverse strand, counting down.
GCTGCTCCAGCAAGCAGTGCTGGATGGTGCGCGAACTGTGCATGTTGCGCAGAGCCAAGCCACCATCCAGCGCGAATTGCTTGCGGAGTCCAAAAAGGTGTGCACTTCTCATGAGTAATGGTTCATTCAGTATAGTCAGCCATCATAATCAGTGCTTTCGTTAGGTGCCTGCCTTGGGCACAATTTTTTAACGGAATGTGTGCTGGAAGGAGGATGACAGTGACTGGCAGTGTAGTGGTTGGTAATGAGCAGTAGTAGTGCCGTAAAGATTGGTATGTGGTGCGACCAATAGGTTGTAGTGGCATTCGGCAAGTGAAAGACCACAGGGATAGCAGTAACATGTGCTCTCTTCGTGCAGTGTTTAGCAGATCTGTGAGGTTAGTGAAATTACAGGCACCGAAGTATGTGCGTGGATGAGAGGTTGGATGGCAGGATGTGCTGCAGCGTGAGGAGGACACTGTTATTTTGCTGCATGGAATGAATGCATAAGGCGGTTAGTTGCACTGTACGATGAACTTGTATTGCTGTTTAATGCATCCCACAAGCCGTACACTTTGTTGCAATCTCAGCGCTGACACCCGTTGTTGCAAATGTGTCGCAAGCCCCAAGGGTAGCGTTGGCCTGGCGGCCTGGGGCACAACTGGAAGCATCCGGAGGTCCTGGCAAAGCATGAGTCGACTGCTAACAAAACAACTTGTTTATTCTAGCATTGGAAATGAGCGGCCGGTCATGTCGACCGAAGTGGAGAGACGGGAGAGCACGCTACTCAACGGAAGAAATCGGAGCCTCTCTCTTGGCGTCCGGGGGCAGCTGCTCTTATACTCTCGGAGTTGAGGGCAAGAAGGAACGCCTCGATAGAGGCGCACGTGACGGGGCACGGACACGCTGAGAGACAGGTTGAGACGAGTGCAGTGACGCATCCGCCGGGCCGGCGCCGGTCAGACCTCCTCGCTTCACACTTGGGGAGCTCCTCTCCCCGGCTACCGCGCTTTGACAAGCGTGGGCACCAACATGCACACACACACACGCACACACTTGAAGACACGTGGCATTGAAACATGCCTGGACGCGCTTGGCGGGGAGGCGTATCGGCGGCGCTGAACGGGCCAAAATGTCCGCCGCTTTGAACGAAGCCCCGGCGTCCGTTGCATCCGCGCCGGCTAGACCGCGTGTCGTAGGCGAAACGTAACAACTTAGCACGTTATGTAGACTGCAGGATACATCTGAAGGCAGCGCCTCAATGAGTTTGTATTGTTGTGGTAGAGTGGGGTTGGTATGTGCGATTCACATTTGGACGAACGCTGTTGTTGCAAACGAAACAATAACATGAAATATAATTCTGTACTAGCGCTCCTTTGATATGCAGGTCCCCCATATAACCAGAACTACTGGCCGAAGTGTGCCAGACATGTTGAGCAACTTACATTGGCAGGTGTGGACCTAGACGCAACTGGCTCAGTGAAATATTGCAATGCGGGTCTGTAAATGTGGCACGGATAAATTTCGTATCACACCTGCTACCTTAACCTGCGTACCGCTTACGCGAACGCACTGATATCCATAAAGCAAAAACATGTCACTAAACGTTCACACTGGCATTTCCAGAAGTACACCCACTACGACACGTGTAACATAACTGTGAGGCTGCAAGAGGGAACACTGCAAGTTGGTTCTGTGTGAATACAACAAATCGGACAAGGTAGACTTGTAAGTGCATGACGTAACATTACATAGGTTCTGCAAACCAAACGAACACAGCAGTGAACCCGCGTAAGGACACACCGTATGTGAAGTGCCTTTTTTTCCCCCTCCTCTCACAGCAAACGGCCGCAATCGAGAGGATCGCCGACTCCTTAGAACGACTGGGCGGGATCATGGGGCGGCAGGAAAGCCAACTGCAACTGCTCTAGGAGCAGTTCGCCCCAGTGGGCAGGCTTGCTGCGGCATTGAAAGTTTTCCTGCGGCAACAGAACCTGCCGCAGGGGAACCAGCCGCAGCAGCCCCAGTAATTTTTTTCCCGTTCATTCCTCCTGTGTCAGCAGGACCTGACACAGGAGGCCATTTATTTGTAATTTATAATTATTCTTACTAATCAATCGCAGCACTTTATGTATTTATTCATTGCTTATTGTTTCTTTTCGTTTCGTGTTATATGTTCCTTGTTCATTGCTTGCGTGTTGGTTCATGTATCACATCGAATAGGCCTGTACTGTTTGTACTGTTGGAAATATACGTTAGTGTTGGTTCTTTACTATAAAGTGCTTGTATGAGCCTTTTCGCTGCACAACAGCGGTGTGTGTACACAGCAGTGCAACATATAAAACCGATGATGCCCTGACCAAAGACAAATGCACTTGCCGAAACGTTAGCTTCCGCTTTCAACATATGTGTACTGGAAAAAGACAAGGCCACTTGCCAAAATGTTGCCTGCTGTGCTCGCTTTGTTCTCATTACTGCTCATTGAAATGAATGTCCATTTCTCGCGCTCACCCTGTTTTTGTCATGTTAGTGTGACAGCATTACGAGATTTCCGTATAGAGGTATGCAGATTCGTAATGAATTGTAAATGCACAGACACGGGCCATATTCGCAGCAAAGAGGGTCTGCGATGTGTCATGGCATGTAACGCTTCGTTTATTGCGTGTGCACATTTTTTGTGGAGGCACAGCAGTGGAAGTTTCGTGCTGCAGGAACGTGTCTTTCGTACCGTGCGCAACGCTTGGTGTGTTTGTTTTTTTTCAATGTACACACTGCTCAATGACATTGCATTACTGCACAAGAGCGTGTTATTGCTCAGCCGTCGGTATGACTGTGCAATGTTTGTATCGCTGGTAGACGTTGTTCTGCAGTGCGCTGCAGAAATGCAATTATTTCTTTGTGAATGGAATCAGCCTTCGCCTTACATGCATGTGTGTGTGTAGCATCTGCGCGGGACGCTTTGGAGTACTTCGTTGTACTTTGTAATTATTTCGTGAAATTTGCATCCATTAGCGCCCACTATTACATACTGTACATACCGGTTTTAACCCTTGCATTTCTTATTGCCACTATGCATCAATGCAAACCACGGTGCCTATACTTGTACAGCAGTGAACATGTATGCACACATATTCACATGTCGCAGGAGCTAGGAATTTTGCTTTGGCAGCATTTTGAAGTGAGACGTTCGCTTACCACGTAAGTGCACAGATGCATGCAAGCAGTGGGGGTGGCAGGATAAAAGCAGCATAATGCCAGGTTGATTGGCCCCACCTCCCCGTAAACAGCACGGCGAGGTGGGAGAAGTCATACATCATCTCCTTTGTGCGTTTCGCATGACCGGTGCACGTTTCGGGTTGCCTTAAGGACGTGTTTGCGTCTTGTTTTGCAATGACCGACAAACATCAAAATTTCCTTATCTGTCCAGCTTGGACAGCTGTATCCCGTTGCATGCACGTATTCAGGGAGCGCCAAGTCCATGCGTGTTTACATGAAGCTGCACCACCTCTGAACATGTTGATGATCGCTCCCCGTTAACACTGACTAATGAGGTTTCATTGGCAATGTCATGCATCTTGACCATTGTTGAGTCCCGTTCGCATAACACATAACATCATGAAACGTTACCCTGTGTGATCCATATGCATCGACACTGTGTGGTTTTGCAATGAACGGGTGGTGGTCTCCGTTGCCAAGCAACGGTAACTGCATATCAGATGAACTCATGTCGATAACTGTGTACATCTCTCTCAACTGCTTCAAGGCAAGTCTATTGTGGCTAAATGTGTAATGCGTATGTGCAATTGTGTTTTAGTTTTGTGAAGCGTTTCCTCAACAGCCGAGTTTGTGAGTTGGTGTGAGTACTGCAATCATTAACAGAGCGTTCCATATGTGCAAAAGTCCGTGTAACTTGTGCCATGCCATTGTCCAATATGAATTGTTAGTCATGCAGACAATGCGAGGCATGATTTGGGATTATTGTAGGTGCATTGCGAACCCAGCCCGTATGATGCAGTGTGCATACACATCGATGTGGTGAACGGTTTTGTTCGAAATGTGCCTTATTCCTCGATCATTTGAAGTAGTGCATATTGAGGTAGCGTGCTTACTGTGACAATGTGGTGAACAACTCATGACTCGATTTGATTAAGCATTTGTACTCGAGTAAACACGCGTGCCCGAAGGAGGTGCTGCAAGCACAACTAAACTTACATCATTTGAACACTGCAGCACATGATTACGTGCGGGAGGCAAGGGTAATTTATTGTGGTCGTGTAGGTATCAGCAGAACGAGTAACAGTTCTACATATGCGCGCATGCACAGGCCATAATAAAGAAGCAATAACGTAAAAGTCGCACCACAAACAGACAACACTTGCCACACGTACGAGTATAAGGGCAGAACACACGGCACTCCAGCAAACAGCACACAAAACAACAAAATCAGAAAAATACAATGTCTTGGCATTATCCTGAAATTGACACTGCTAAGCAGTGCATCGATCCTCAGCTTACTTGCGTGGCTTTACCACACGACAGATAGAATTGTGCGCCACTGTTGGAAGCGTACTAAATGAAATATAATGAATAGAAATGCCACAGTCCCAAGCAAAATATACGTGAACACAGAGAGGCACTGCACGTGTGATACTGAATTATATCAAGGTGAAAGTGACATTCTGCGAGACAGCACGCAACATAGACGGTACGAAATGCAATGTGCCCATTCGGAGTGTGCGAACCACATTAATGACAAAGGTGTTTCGAGAAATGCGGAATCTTGCACACTGGCGAAAAGCGAAGTGTGTTACATTGCTGAACACTTGTAAAGGGAAGGCATGTACCTGGATCAATGTTTAACATTCCGCATCATTGCCACTCGAATGTGCCGAATGATGTGAGACTGTTTACAGGCTGTGCTGTAACGGCAGCGTGTACCTGTGACATCAAAGGAATGCCTTTCGGCTTTCCATGTGCCGGGTAAGCTAGGTATTTGAGAACACTTACACCTATAGCCGCAGACCGCTGCATGCTCATGAAAACTATGTATGCATGTGGCAATTCGTTGGTTGACCACCTATCAAGGAAAAGGCGGACACTGCTCAGAAATGGAAGAGTTTGACGCAGAAAACGAAACGCCACGCAGTCCTCCTCACCATGACTGCATACCACAGCAGCTTGGAAATTGTTACCTTCCTGAACGGAGCGAAGTCTCGCTTGGAAGGTTCGGACAGAAGTGTGTGTCATTGCAGTGACGTGGCATTTGTGGCTAAAAGGAAAAGCACAGAGTGGTCAGACCCTGCTAGAACCCCGGATTTCCTCTGGCGGCTGCAAGTGATCGCGAGTGGCCACCCAAGGAAGTTGATCCAAGACACTGCAAAGGAACTCCAGGTGGCACAGTCGGCTGCCAGGCTCGCTGCGCACGACAGCATGCGGTACCATTTGTATGTGATGACAAGGGGGCAACATACGTCCGGTAACTCGGGAGGGTCACCTACTAGGCTGTGTTCCTAGCGATTGCTGATCAAGCTGGAGAGGCCTGAGGAGCCGCAAATGCTGCGGTATTTATTTTCCGATGAAAAGAACTTTGAGCACGACCGAAAGCTTTCCTGTCGTAATGGCAGGTCGCTTTGTGCAAGTTCCAATGACTTAGCTGCAGTGTTCTACACGAAATTTCCATCGTCAGCAACAACGGTAACACCATGGCGGCACGCTGATTTGCAGAAGGTGTCCGCGTTAATGCCACCGCGTACGCAGAGGTGCTCATCACTGCAACGCCCTGGACAGAGACTGTTTCTAGAGGAAAATGTTACGACGGTCAGCAACACCAAGCCCTCGCTCACACCGCCTGCATTACACAGGAGTGGTTTGCTGACAGCTTCCATGACCCTGTCATTCCCAACTTGAGACCTTTCACCTCTCCACATTTAAACCCACCCGACTAGCTCATCTGGGGCGGCATTGCGAGAGGTGCCAAGAAACAGCCAAATAATACGAAACACTCGCTGAGGGCTGCCATAGTTGCGTGAATGCGAACATTTGTAATGGCCCCTTATCCCCTTCACGCTGCCTCGTGTGCAGTTGAATGTGCCGTTGCTGACGACAGTGAATCCATTGAGCAATTGTGGGAATAAAGCATTACGGAAGTAATGCCCACAGTTTGGTTACAAAAATCTGTGTTTTGCAATAGATGCTCTACTGTGCGTGAAGGCAACAGTGTGCTCTCAAATACCTCGCGAACCCGGTACATATACATGCTGTTGAAAACGTTGCATACTTGAAGACGTGCATGCGCGCAAGGGTGGGACAATTGGGGAAAATAGTATGTTTTCAGAGTATAACAATCACATGTTTTCAGCTGCTGCTCGTAAAATTAGCAAATTGTGAAGACTGCAATGTTGTGCATCACGTGCGTGCAGCAAATGTGAATGTGTAGAGCATGCAACACTACAAAGAGTATTTGCCCATTGCTTGTAATTGGTGTTGTCCGATCTGACAGACTGAAAATGGATAACAAAGTGCTATGGCCATTTCTTATGCACGTGCTCATCGTGTGTACCTCATTATGGTCACATCAGGTTCTTAATCTTCATTGCATGTGGAGACCCATCATGAGATTGCTTTGTGCCTGTACTGTGATTGCACCGCCACATGTTCGGGGCGCATTTTAGGTTCCCTTAAGTGCTCCTCCACACGCGGTGTAGATGGTGGGTAGGAATGGAACCTGCCGAGAAGCCAAGAGACTGCAGCTGTGGCGGTGTGATTGCGCGCTCCAGTGCGCGTGAAGAGGGGTCGGCAGTGGGTTCGCTTTCAAAGGCGTCCGGCGCCATTCGCCGAAATTCCTGGTCGGCAAGGCGCCGACAAATACATATAATATCAGCAATGCAGGTCGGATCCTTGGTGGCCAACACATTCAAGGCTGCAGTCACAATGCCTTTGAGTACAAGGCGTACTCTGTCGGTTTTCATCATCGAAGCGTTGACATGTCGACGAAATGAGAGGACATCATCTACATACGAGGTGTGGGACTTGCCTAGCTGCTGCTTTCGAGTGCGCAACAAGCTGCCGGAGGACGAAAACCTTCTTCAAAGTATTCCAGTCGGGGGAGTCGATATTGTGGTGAATGAAGAAGCCTTCGCTACTCCCTTGAGTTAGAAGTATATGCGGCGTAGCCTAATCGCCTTGCGACACTGGTTGCGTGAACTTACCCGGGCGTAGTTGTCAAGCCAATCCTGCACATCCTCGCTGTGAAGGCCAGCAAGCAGATGGGGGATCGTGCAAGGGCCCAGAGATGATCCGAGGAGAGCATGTGGCAGACGTAGCCGAGACTGTAAATGTTGGTGTGTGCGATGGAGCGTCTTGCAGCTTGAGGGTGATTAGCTGGCACAAACGGCTACCTGAGCGAAGCTCCAGGACGTAGAGCAGGCGAGAAGACGTTCAGGAACCTAGGAGCAACCTCCACCACGTGTGACGTAGCAGTTAACACGACCTTGAACACGGCCCGAACACGTTGCAGCACAATGAATGTATTGCCAAGTTGCGATATGAACTGTGATCATGAGCTGCCATGTGTGCTCGGCCCCAACGTTATGTTGGACTCCTACTGTAAGGTATGCAATGTGCAGCTCGGTGTGGTGGCCACCTTGTGTGGCTGCAACGCGCAACTTCATGCATCTTCTTAAATTGCAAACGTGCAAGCTAAGTACCATTGATCTGTTCGCGTGACACATTCGTCTGAACCACGGAGTGCCTATTGGAAAATTGTGATCACAACCCAGGGAAGGTCCTGTCACACATGCAAACTGAGAACTGTTCGATGCATGCTGACAAAGTGGCAGTGCTGCAGTGGGAAAGCTATTCAACATAATTTGTTACACATCAAAACACCATGAGATCTACATGTGCAGCGTCTTTCACACAACATTTGTGTGATACATGGCGTGAAGTCGTCTTTGTATCACTGTACCCTTCTGTATACTCATTAGAGAATTGGTGCACAAAGTGAACCTGATTGGGTCGTTTCATGTCATATGCACGTGCATCACATCGTCGACTCAGAGTCGTTAAGTTAGCTGCCAAGGGACATGCAAAATGCGATGGTCCTCACGATGTCGCAATACATGTAGCATCATCGTAACACAAAACAGGAAGTTTTGCTCTATGCGAACTGTATCGCTTCACCATGCACATGCTTACTGCAGCAATGATTCCTTCTGGGTAAAGCGGAACATACAATACAGTGCATTGCATGTAAATTCCTTGCTGGAATCACATTTGCAGCTCTCCTTGTGCTTCATGCTCTTCATCTTTGTATCTTGCAATCGAGCTTGTTGCAACATTCCTCATGGAGGCGTAGCCGGAGTTAAACATTTCTTTTCAAGCGTCCTTGCTCTACATTGCACCACCTTCCCAAGTGGATCACTTCAGATGACCACTGTATGATACCTGTAGCGAATTGTCTGCAGTATAAGTTGCGATCCGCTTGTAATGCCACACGTGTTGCCCTATCGGAGCTATGGCAAAATGGTTTGACCCCTGTTGCTTCACACAATTGTCCAACTTAACTGGCAAGGGTCATCCGCCACTGTATGACGGTGGCCATACGTACTTCGAGTGGGCAATGCGTGCTTCTTTGTCTGCACATCAATAGCTCTCGATTATTTCGTAGTGTACTGCTTCATGCCACGTGGCTCGTAATCTAAAGCACAGTTCACTTTTGCGTTTACGCCACAGACAAGAAAGCGCGCCTCAGTGGGGCCTAGCCTATTTTCAGAAAGCCGAAAGGCCCCATTCTGAGAGTGCATCACTAAGCATTGGCCCCTTCACAGGGCAATGGCGCTCGCTCTTAAAGTGTGCCATACTCCTCTTCGTATTATGTGGTCAGAAATGCTGCGGCATTTCCTCGCAACAAAAATTTCCTCAATGGGCCGCAAGCACTTGTGCACCTTTCTTGCAGTCACGCTTCTGTACCCATGGGCGTCTTGCGCTGGAGGTTGAGGTATAGTAGCGGCGCCTGGTGGCGGCGCGGGAAACGACATCTGGGTCGTACCAGCTTGGGTCGTATTCAGCTCTGGCTGTGGCGAAGCACGTTTCTAGGCGGAGTTTTGCGTCGATTCGCACTTTTTTCTGCCCTGTTGCGAGTGAGAAAAGGCTCGTCACTTCTCACAGACCACGTCGACCACGCTGCGAGCTGGTCGCAGCCTATAGTTTAACGAAAACGGACTCTCCGTGTGCCGTGGGACGTAATTCTGGAAGCAGAAGGAATCGGCGATGCCGATCCGGAGGGACCTAGCTCAGCATCGAAAAAGCGTTACCGTCGATACTGCAGCGTCGTGGGCTGCCATGAACAAGAAGGCCTGAATCCCAACATCCGATTCTATCGTTTTCCTTCAAGGCTTCACGAAGCGGAGCGTCGGGCGCGCTGGATAATTAACTGCAGTTCGTCGCGCTGGGTAAGCGAAACTTTGCGCCATGCTGACTGCTTCACCTGTCTTGAAGCTTGCTTGATTATAGATCTACGTTCTAAAATTCGGTCTTTTGCCCCTACAGTCCCGACGGCAGACCGACATAGCAGCAGGCATGGCTGGTGATTCACGATTCGAAACCCGGCCACAGCGACAATTAACAATTCGACCGGTGCGAAGTGGTGAAGTGCCCAGGTGTGCGCAAATGACCACAAATGGCCGGGCTGATTCGGTGACAATTCACTACCCCACTACGAGTAGCACAGGTTAGAGAGTTAAATGTGCTCATACTTGACCTCAAGCCAGCATGTTGAGGCAGCGCAGCAAGATAGTATTGATTACAGCAGATCGATGTTCTAGCGTTGTCATTAAAAGCTACATCAAGCGAGCAGCGCACGAGCTCGCGCTGCAGCGCGATTCGCACGTAGTACGTGCGAGCTCACATGCATTGCACGAGTTACTAAAACTACTTGTTTAGCGGCATGCAGTCAACAAAGATTGCAGGAGACCCGCCGTTTCGCGGCGTGTCGAAAGACCGCTGCCGTCGCGGTGCGTACGATCGTGCGCTCGAGCAGTTCGTACATCGCGGCATGGTGAAAGACCGCTGCCGTCGCGGCGCGTACCGTCATGTGCTCGAGAAGTTCCGTACACATGATGTCTGCTTATCGCTACTGTGGATTCATTTATAGCAAGCATTTCCTCGCGTTTGTGCGCCTGAATCTAGCAGCGTGCAAACCTTACCTGAAGTTCCACTTCGTACGCGACTCGCTTCACTTGCGATCGACACCGCGCTAAAACTTCGCCGCTTAATTCTTGAACGGCATACACGTGTTCGGCACTGCATCATTTCTTGCCTTTACGCAGCGTGCCACCCCTGAAAAAATCTTCGGCGCCCGATATTCGCTGCAGGCCGTGATAAAACACAACCGAAAGTGGCGGGTCCATATTGTAAACGTGCTTTCCGAAGCAGACGACCGAGCTTGGTACGACCCATTTTAGAACAGAGGGCGCTTTTTAGCACCTTTTTCGCAGCGCCCCCTGGGCAATGCAAGAGCCCCATAGCGTGGTGTAGGAGTTCATACAAGAATGTCGCATACAAGAAATGTGCCGAAATGATCTTTAAATGAGCTTCCAGTATCCTCCAATTAGCAAATGTACGAGGAGGTTCACACACGCTTGCCAGGAAATGTCTGTCTCGCATGTTCTACGCACCTGCTGAATAGAACAATCGGTGGAAACACATGCATTTGCACTGTTTGTGTGTCAAAACTTATTATGAAATAGGATATGAGCAAGCGTGGAATTTGTAGGCGCATTGCAAAATATGCATGTAACGCTCTTGGATGCTGTTGCATTAGATCCCACCTCGGTTCTGTTTCCTCAGCTGCCACAAAACGTCGCATGCGTGCTGTGCCTTCATGATGTCAGACACATATCGTAGAGTGGCACATTTGTCCAAGTAACGTCCGCAGAACCGCAAAAGATTCATGCTCTACCTTCCCATGTCAGCACCTCAGCAAGGCAACGTACACGTTTAGTTACGTTTCCTTCACATAGCATTGTGTCGCGCACACTCCTACACCACCTCAAACATAATGTGTCAAGGGAAACATCATGTCCGCTACACTATCCCACTTGCGAACGGTTGTGTAATGATAGCTGCTTCTATAGCTGGACAGTTGCATTCCTAACCGCCTTGGGGCCAAGGCTTGCCCTGCTTTAACTGAACAAGGGAAAGGCATAGTTTCACGTTTTATTCAAGTGCCAAGGAGGTGTGCAGCACACACGGAGGAGGTCTGTAGCGCCAACGATGCATCAAATTCTATTGCAAACAATGTATTTTTGCCTTCACATCCTCAGAAACGCGGAATGTGTGTCCCCACGCATTGTGCAAAATCCCTTTAGTGCTGCTGGGAAAAAGTGCTCCCTTGCGTCACGTGCAACTTGCAATGCGCACTGGTGCACCTTCACTGCTGCTAACGGTAACAGCTGTAGCGCAACGTAATGCATCATGTATGATAACAATGCTAGGAACGCGGTCTACACAGGCCCCTGGTAATGAGGCGGCGATGGTGAAAAGAAATCATCTGACGCTATGTCATTCGCCAAACGAGCGTTGAGCTTGAACACCATTGCAAAAGCTGTAGAACTCGACTGCATTCTTGTATCAACTGTGGGGCCACAGAAGACGCTCGACATCTGTTGCAACACCCCATTGTAGGAAAAAGCAAACACGAGTCAATTTCTGCGTGTCATTGGCACCGCTCTGGGGGTGAGGTACTGAAATTGGTATAATAAGCGTCTACGTTTCCAGAATCATTCCATGGCATGGTGTCGCTGCAGACTATGCGGAAGTTCTGTCTTTGCGGCTGAGGCACTTCACCAGTATGGCGCTGGATGGCAGTAATGATTATTCGATTGCTACGGGAGCTTCAAAAATATTTGTCACTACCATGGTGCTATACAGCCATGTTTGCTTTTGCAAACAGACCTTCACGACCAGTCACACTGTCGCAAACAGCTTCCACACGAGGAAAGGCTCAACAGCGATTGGCAAATGGAGACTGTCACACTGTCGCAAACAGCTTCCACACGAGGAAAGGCTCAACAGCGATTGGCAAATGGAGACTGTGCCTTGTTTACAGTGCACGTGTTGTATGCTTGGCAATACATGCGATTCCACTTAGTTGAATTCCTTCATGCGCAGATATCTCATACGGATGCACAGCTGCATTAATTTCGTGCTCGTATTCTGAAGCACGATGCTATAGCACTGACTATCCACATGTTGCGAGCAGTTTCAACAATGTTGCACAATGCAACACCTAAAGCAATGTTACCATTGTCCTGTCTTCACGTAGGAGCTCAATGCTTCTCGTCCCCTTAGGATCTGCTTGATTGTCCTTGCTTGGTCAAGATGACATCGGTCAATGACACACAATAGGCGTATGGCTGAACAAGTCCCACAACAGCACATGCATCCGCAACGCACAAGGATGAGAGAGCCGGTTTCATGGCATAGGAGCATCGGGAGGTAGAGTGCTGTGAAAAATATGATGCTCACGTGCTTAAAAAAGTACGCGTAATCACACTTTTAACGGCATTTCACCGGGAACACTATTGCCGCCCATCAAGCATTCGCAAGTGCACATGACATGTCCTAGTTGGGCTAATTTTCTCTAGCATACACTATCATCGTCGTTCAGTAGCCGGGCGCCGTGATGAAAAGAGAAGATCGAAAGACATCACAATGACAGCAACACTATGAATGTCACCGTATGACACCAACGTAATGTTAATGATGGAACGCTGCCACTGCCGTAACATCAGAAAGGCTAAAGAACAACAGTAACACACATGCGACAGGCTTGCAGCCACGAATGCAAACATGTCGAAGGCGCACCGATGCTGCATTTACAAGGATATTGAAACGACATCACCATTAGAGCAACCAGAATGGTATGATCACAGTTGCATTATTGCAACAGGCACACTTGTGTGACGACAATGCAGTGTTCACAACTGCTGCAAAGTGAAAACGACAACGAAGACAGAGAAAACCGTGTTTGCCGTGGCGCGAGACTGGCGTCATCGCACGTGCCGGAGCAGCTTGAGAACATCTGAACAAAGGGCTGTCACTGAATAAACGGGCGCAGTGTTCCCGTGCTTGTGTGGCCTTTATTATGCTCCTGGCCGTCCGGCCGGATGCTGTTCTCGCCTGGTAGCAGTCGTAACAGTTGATTTATAACAGTGGCGACGAGAAACGAACCAGAACCCTGATGACGGCGAACACTCCTGCCATGGCGTACCAAGTTCCACATTTCGACGACGCCAAGGACAAGTGGTCGTCGTACTACATCAGAGTCGAGTCGTACTTCGAGGGTGACGGCATCGTCGATGACGCTAAAAAAAGGGGCGCTTCTCATCTCCGCACTGAGCTCGAAGCCTATCGACGTACACAGTGGACGTTGTGCCCCGCGAAAGGTGAGAGAGTTAACTACGCGGAAGCGGTTACCATTCTCGAAGAATTTTACGCACCCCCGCCAAATGAGATAGCCGCAAGCTTCAATTTCTTCACCCGCATTCAAAGGGAAGCGAAATCAGCTCAACAGGTTATCGTGGAGCTTTGACGCCTGGCTGATAAACGCTAATTCGGGACCATGTTGAACCGCCTGCTGCGAGACAGGATCGTGTGTGGAATTAGCAGCAGCGACGTGCAGAAGGCACTGCTTTCTCACCAGAAACTGACATTGCAGGAGGCACAAAACATTGTGCTTGCAGCAGAGGCAGCACGACAGGGTGTTCAGCTTATGAAGCAGACGGAACCGAAGCAAGAGTCTGAGCTTCACAGACTAGCGGGCGATCGACCGCAGCGACAGGCAGGAAAAACCTGTAGTCAGGCGAGTGGATCGTCTGAAAGTTGTCATCGGTGTTGAATCCGCTAGCATGGTGAGGCGACTTGTGCCTTTAAACATGTCTAACATTTCAACTGTAGGAAAAATGGGCACCTAGCTGCCGTGTGTCGATCTAAGGAAAAGCGACCGCACCAGAGCTTAGCGCTGAGCAGCAGCTCAATGGAAAATGCCGAAGCCGAGCTCTCCGCACATTTGTATACACTAAAGCCGCAACCAATCGCAGACAACGGAATCGTCAGCTCGGTACGATGCAATATTTGCTGGGGTGGAGCCGACATCGTGATGGAAATTGACACTGGCTCACTCGTGCACGTGGTGCCCTGGGACGTCTACCGCCAACATCATACAAGCTAGCCGCGCATTGAAAAATCCACCTTGAGGTTGTCATGCTGCTTGGGTGCGTTGCCTATAGCCGGGAAGCTAACGCTCCCAGTTTAATTCTGCGGTACGACTGTCACGGCGTCACTGACCGTTGTTCGCGTTTCCGGACTGAGCCTGTGTGGCCGTGATCTTACCCAGGCGCTGAACAACGAAGGGGCCGCGGTTTTGAGCGTGTCCAGCAATAAGGAGCAAGGGCTCAACTTGCAAGCGATCCTGTGTGAGTACTAGGACGTGATTACACCTGAACTGGGTCTGTTCAAGGTTCCGCCCACTCATCTATACATAAAGGAGGATGCAGTTCCAAAGTTCTTCAAAGCCAGGCCACTTCCATATTGAAAGCATATTTAGCGCCAGCAAACAAGGACGTAAGGGAGACGACAACACAATGCGCTATATAGCGCATTGTGTTGTCGTCTCCCTTACGTCCTTGTTTGCTGGCGCTAAATATGCTTTCAATTTACCAACACGCCCAACAAATGGCAACACTTCCATATGCATAGCGACAAAACGTTTCATACGAGCTGGACAAGCTTGTTAAATTCAGAGTCCTGTCCCCGGTGGCTCACTTAGAGTGGGCGACGCCGATAGTTCCGGTAATGAAGACGGAACAGTTCGATTGTGTGGCGATTACAAGCTAACGGTAAATGCCAGCTGTGTGACGGAGCAGTACCCACTCCCGGTAATCAATGACCTTTTTGCTGCACTGCACGAGGGTGGCGATTACAGCACATTGAACCTTCGAGACGCCTACAACCAGGTTCCCCTGGATGAACAAGGAAGCTGACGGTCATTAACACACATCGGGGATTATTTTGCTTTAATCTCCTGCCATTTGGTGTTCTGCCCCAGCTATCTTTCAGCGAATAATGGACAGCGTCCTGAACGGTTTGCCGGGAGTCCAGGCGTACTTTGACGACGTTCTGGTTGCCGAGAAGGGGAACAACGGCAGAAAGAACCTCAAGGCAGTTCTCCCGCGCTTTCGACAGTACGACATCAAGCTAAGGAAGGACAAGTGCACCTTCAGGATGCCTGAGGTTTCGTATCACGACCACAAGATCAGTACTGGAGGGCTGCAACCTCTGGAGAAGAACATGGATGCTGTCATGAGGGCGCGAACACCCAGGCACGTGAGCGAGCTGCGTTCATACTTGGGTCTTCTCACGTATTACAGCAAGTTCGTTCCCAATATGGCCAGTCTGCTATCACCGCTCTACAATTTGCTCACCAAAGAACGTCGCTGGAATTGCGGCTGTCAACAACGGGAAGCGTTTCAGAAGTAAAAAAAAACTCTTTATGCAATGCCAAAATGCTCACTCACTTCGATCCCTCACTGCCGCTGCGCTTGGAGTGGGATGCGTCACCCAACGGTATCGGAGCGGTACTGTCCCATCGCACTGGCAACGTTGACAAGCTTACAGGCTTTTGTTCTCAAAGACTAAGACTTAGCAAAGGGGAATAGAATTATTCCCAACTGGAGCGCGAAACGTTGCCCCTAGTGTTCGGGGTATGAAAGTTTCGGGACTACCGTCTGGGAAGAACATTCACCTTCATCACATCTCACAAGCCGCTGGTGGGTCTATTTCGCGAAGATCGTCCCACGCCCATCATGGCTGCCGCAAGAATTCAGCATTTGTCCTTGCTGCTGGGAGCATACCAGTACAGGATAGAGTACAAACCTGGCTCGGACAATCTGAATGCTCACGCACTCAGTCGGCCTCCTCTAGAAACCACTGACGACACATCAGAGGAGCTACACGAGTTCGTGCACTCGCTGCAGCAGCTAGATGACATGCCCCTTTCGTCGCAAGCATTGAGACAGTTGACCGAGAAAGGTCAAGTACTTGGAAATGTCAATTCCTATATACTTCATGGTTGTCCAAAGAAGTATGTAGCACCCGATCCGTAGTTGGACCCATACTTCGCACGAAAAAGTGAGCTAACCCTTTAAAAAGGTCTCATTTACTGGGGTCACAGAGTCGTGATTCCCGAGGCTGCTCGTGGTGACATGCTGCAATTCCTGCACGAGACGCACCAGGGAATGTCAGCAATGAAGTCATTGGCCCGTACTTTCATGTGGTGGCCCGGCATTGACGGAGCTATCGAACAAATCAGTAAGAAATGTACTACATGCATACAGGCAAGCGCAATGCCACCGGCAAAAATACCAGTAAAGTGGCCGCTAACGCATGAGAATTGCTCACGTGTCCATTTGGGTTATGCTGGTCCAGTGAACAACACCATGATCCTAGTGGCCATAGATTCACATTCAAAATGGATCGAAGCAATTCCAGTGCGTCATGCCACAGCACAATCGACAGTTACATCCTTGCGTGAAATCTTCAGCAGACTGGGCATACCAAGAATCATTGTGGCAGGCAACGGAACTCAGTTGACGCCAGAGACTTTCACGCAGTTTCTGGCAGGAAATAACATAAAGCACTTTAGTACGGCACCATATCACCCCCAATCGAACGGGCTTGCTGAACGCGCCGTGCGGACGCTGAAAAATGGTCTCAAGAAGGTTAGGTCAGGTGACAGGTGCCGCGGTAGCTCAATTGGTAAAGCATCGCACGCGAAATGCGAAGGTTGTGGGTTCGGCTCCCACCTGCGGCAAGTTGTTTTTTCATCCACTTTAACTTATCGTTTTTACATTCCATTTATTAAGCACAAGTAATTTCCCCTATGTTGTCCTTGGTGTCAGTGTTTGTTGGCTTCTTATGATATGACTAATAAAAATCGGGCCCCTCGGTTAACCCCCTTTCCTCTTGTTTGGTACTGCGTAAGTGCTACAGAACATCTTATTCGAACTATGTAAACAATTATGCAGATCACATGCACATATTAGTCTATGTGAGGCAACGCTTCATTTAAGTGTTAATAAAATCTTATAGTCAGATTGCATTAATGTCATCCTTGCTGCCATCTTGATGAGGTCCTGGCAGATTGACAAGATGCATAATGAAATTCCACAGCATGATAGGCAACCCGATGCAATGTTTATTTACTACACCACTTGCAAGCTTCAGCGAGATCTATACACCAAATAAGGTGGACGCGTAGTGTGAGACGTCCACGCAGCAATGTCACAAACGGTGAGACTCTATGCATGTCCAGAAAAAGGCAATGGCGGGTACGTGCACAGTGCAGTATTACACATATAGTTACATACAAGGCTGCTGTACCTCTTGTGTCAGAGTCCAGTGTAGCCATTCTGGAGGATTGGTAAAGAATAAGTACATGCCGATTGCCTATATTATACAAAATCTGAACTAAATTTTTCTTCGTTCTTGCATACCTTCTACAGCGTCAAATCTCTTATCATGGCAAGAGTGTCTCTTGCTATTGCACTAATACAGCTTTAATGTGATTAGCATAAAAACAATTTAGTTACACGTGGTCGCACCACCATCATGTCTCTTTCCTGGATACGGGCCATCGAGCACACGAACGAGACCCGGCTTGATACTTAGGACATGCAAACGCTTGTGTCCAGAAAATGTTGTCGTTGGTGCTTCGAGTCTGCAGAGTGGTCGTGCAGTGCAATCAATAAATGCCCAACGGTTTGGCAAAGCAGCTCCTTTGCTGTACACTGCCTAAAAGGCAAAACGCAGTGTCATTAATTAATGAAAACGTAACAGTGCTTAAAGGCCTGACATGTCATATATTATTCTGCTTTCTGTCAAGTACAGTACTTTTAGATCGCATTTATTTATACGTTAAGGAGCTTCTCGGTGAGCTTAAATAACTGGTACTAAATAGACCTCCCTGGCGTTCATATATTCATGGTGTCAGAGGAGTCGTCTAGGCTTTACGACACTCAGCAAAGCAAGTTTTTGACATGGCATCACATATGATGGTGATTCTGATCACTGATATAGCAGTGCAAGTGAATGACAGTCACCTGAAATATAGAAAAAACAAAGCAGGCATATTTGTTTTCGTGTATTTTTTCTACATATTCCGTCCTCATTTCCAAGTCGTAATAATCACGTTCATGCAACCTCTCAACAGTTACACTTGCACAATTTTGTGTAAGATCTGTTCCGTAATACTATCATCATCGCATGACTTGAGTGCACGTGTTTCTATTTTCGTAACACTAGAATGAGCTCGTACTTTGAGTTATGCATCGGTCTGTTAGAAGCTCCTTCCAGCTAGTCATTCCATTCACCACAGCGCCGATAAAAGGACATGCCGATGTTATACTTCTCTTTTTCAATATGTTTTTCGCCACCATACAAAATATTTCCCTGGTTTCAGTTGGCTTACACCTGAGAAAGCCGGTCCACGTGGTCAAGTGAGCCGCACTCGTGCTTGGTAAGCTCATCCAAAACGTGGCCGAACGTAGACTTGTGATCAACCACTTTGTTGCTTATACTGCAAAATAGAGTGTAATGACGGCGGAAGAAATGCTGCACGTCAGACAGTCGGTTCGGGTACGCCAGCCGCTTCAAATGCACAACGCTTCGAAACCACGAAGCTGCATACCTTGAGTGCTCGTTACTATTCCTGGAATTTTCAGCGTCCGCTGAAGAAGAGAAAAGTCAGCTTTTTCAAAGCGAAAGTGCCGCTGAAAAACATTGAGTGGCATTGCCTCAGTCTTTAATAAGCCATGTTGCTAGACGCAAATCCTGGGCTGCACTTTTGATGCGCTTATCATAAGCGCCTCGATGTACCACCCAAGAGTTGAAAGATATTGCGTGTCCCACAACACAAAGGATGGCATCATCTATCACACAATGTAAACACCAGGACGAATACTTACAAGCAGCAGCTGTCAACGCTGCGCGCGAATACGCAGGCTCTTTCCAAGGCTAGGCGCGGCTCAAAATGACTAGTGTTGTCGCAACGCTGCTTGCTGCTTTGACTGCTCTTAACTAGATGTCCAGCCTGTCAACTTTGGAGCTTTGACTACTCGCACCTAGATGGCGCGGTGAAGTTTGGCGCTTTCAGGCGCATCGTTGTATTACGCTATACTAATGTTCCATCGAATAGCGTCCCGCAAAGCTTTCGCTAGCGCAAGCATTTTACTCCATACTAAACCCTATTATCGTGCAAAACACTCCATTGTCAAGATGTCCATAGGCCAGCGCGATTTGGCCGCAGTACATCGTGCATGCGTTCGAGCACTTTGGCATAAAACTCTCGATTCACCGTCAGCCCTTGCGCGAATAACATCTGTTGCATGACACCTCTGTCACAAAAACCCTATCAACAGTGTCTTTCTGCCACTGCACCTTGATGACTGAGATACTGGGCTCGTCCTGAAAGCCCCATCTTTCGTTTTGAGAAATTATGCTGTAAACAAATGCAGCATGATTCTGTGCCGCAGAGAGCAAACCAACACAAATTGACGCCTGTATGTCATTTTCGTCTTATGCGAGGTCTTACGTGAGTGCGGCACTGGTCTGAAATTTAGCTTCGTTTAAGTTCTCACACAAAATCTGGTGGCATATAGTCTTACTGATGTCGATGGCATCTGATTGCATGTGAACTGTAATGCTGCTAATTTGCTGAATGATTTTCCTGATTGAAGCCACGTTGTGGCCATTCCGTGACGTTGAAGGCTGCCCTTGCCTTGTTAACTTCCGCCAATGTTCTCCCAGAGACAAACCTCCTTTGCTGCTCAAATACTTGCAACCGCAATTATTGTTCATAGTAATATGTGTCAGAGACAAGCTCCTATGTCTTTCTGGCTGTTTTTCCAAGGTTCACATAGTTTTATCTTAACACACTGTTCAGAATGAACATTCATCTCTCGATAGTTACTCACAGTATAATGTGCCAAAAACTAGCGGCAACAAATCTTTCCACCATGTAATGCCACTAGCAGCTGCCACAATTTGTGCAAATGCGGACAAATATGACGTGGTATTGAAAGTTCTCGGACTGGGTGTACAGGATGGTTTATTGTTGTCATACGTCGGTTTAAGCTTAGTGCCCTTCGAAGTAGTCGCCGTGGGATCGATTGCATCTGTGCCAGTGCGTTCGCCAGTCTAGGAGCACTCTCCTATGACCCCGCCATATTTACTCGCGTGGAGCACGTGCTTTTCTTTTATCCCACATAATGATACCAGTCCGGGAACTCTAGGCTAACACCATACACTACAGCTTAGTGTCAAAACACTGTAGTACTACACACATGCACCAACACATGAGTTTTGGGGAATCACTTCTATGGAAGAAAATAAATTGGTCTATTAGGGACGGCGGTTGTATTAAAAGTCTAATTTCTTTCACAGCTTGGTTTGAGGGGTATTCAAAAGGTTACTAAAGGAAAACACTGAATCAGTTTACACTGATAAGGTGCTCTGGTAAAACGCTAGTTTCATTGATTTCCATGCAGTAGGTTGATATATTAGTAGAAAACAAATACGCTAAAACTTTCATTTGTGAAATTCATGCTGATACCCCAGGGTCGGTACGTCAGTGTGACATCACGAATGCCACAGTATTATTCTTGGGTATCAGCCGTTGTGGTTCAGGTAATGTTCTTCAAACTTCCTAATTTGAGAATTTCGCTCCTTTAGAATTCAATGTAATTCATTTTGACCGATGAAAATTCAACTAAGCCTGAGGGGACCCAGTCGGAATCAATGCAGTCACGGTGAGTTGGTGCAGGAACTTCAAGGCATTGTCGCCACCAGCCTTTAGTATTTTCATCTTTTCTGGCTTACCAAGAATCTTCTCACCGTAAGAGTGGATATATTGGTACTGGGGAAGGGCAATGTACTAAACGCTGCTGAAAAAAAAAATTTAGTATCTCTTTAACTGGCTTCAAGACTAACTTTATATTTCATGGTGCACGAATATGTGTTGTGATTGCAAACTACAGCAACACACTTTGGTACAGCAACCATTGGCACTGTGATGTGTTATGCAGTGCATTTGGCGACGACAAACTGGGAGGAACTGTTCCTGCAAAATGTTCGCAACACTTTGCTGCACACCCTGAATACTTTGACGCGCAGGACAATTGGCCTGACACACGTGCATTTCGCATGCCCCTCAGAATAAACTGCAATGATATCACTTAGACGGCAAAAGTGAATGCCAACAAGAGCAAAAACATTTACTCTCTTTGATTTGTCAACTTCCGCAGAGCAAAATGTGAAGGAGCCTATTGTCATCTTCCTATACTAAATGTCATCAGTCCGGTCTACAGCTTTCCAACACCATCTCCCCATTTTGTATACACTTTTTTCTCAGCTTTTAGCCATTTACTACCATTCCGAAAATGTCGTCTACATCAGCTCTCCTTTTTGTTACATGCTGTCTTAACAATGGCAGGGTCTGCATCAAACGAAACTTTTCGATTTACCCAGAGAGGACAACCAGGCGACTATAACAGTAATAAGTTTCGCCATTCAGCAGATTTCCAATATTTGACTTCCTTAAGGGACCTTGGCACCGTAGGCATCTTCCAGACAGAACGCATGCCCAGAACCTTCCATCAATCTACTCAAAACGATCACGAAAGTTATAGCCCTGGGATGGTCTTGACTTCAGCAATAGTACAGTTGTCGCTTTAACAAAACCGGAGCACACTGTATGCATAAAATGAACAACGAAGCCAGAACAAAATGTGAATGAAGCCAGAAGTGTGAACGTTTGTGCCTTTCACTCCACAACTCGCTTTCTGTCTGTGCTGTAGCTTCATAGGCATGTTCAATGAAAGAGTAATTTGTGCGCAGCTTGGCACAGATTTCGGTGCTGGGTAAACACGGCAGTGGCCATTGCCTCAGGCAACCACTTGCTGCGGGGCTTCGTAACAACCGCAGCCATGTTTCCTATTAAATTGGGTCAAGCCCAAAAGATCACTCCTGGATAAACTATCAACCGTGCAAAGGCCAGGATACACGTTCGTTGTTCTCTCTCCATCTTCAGAGTCCTGCACTTACACGAGTACAGGAAAGCTCATTCATCTTGAGCACAAAAGGCACAAGTGTTCATAGAAGGTTCCTGGTTGTCGAACGACAAACTAGCTAAAATAAGATTATTAGTCCTTTCTTTAATTTGCAATTCATTTACTTGGGAAAGAAGTGGCCAAATTCCATAGGCACTGCTCTGAAACAGTGAAACACCACCTGCATTGAATGTCAAACTAATATCATTTGCAGAAAGAGGAAGCTTCCTATAACCCTTGCTGTCTGTAATATCAGTAATATCAGTATGAAGATATATCGCATTGTATCAGCTGCCATTCCCAAGGAGGTAGCACCTTGGCTGGATGCATTAGGCGAAGCTCGAGGAGTGGGACATGCATTTCATGACTAAGCACCCTCACACGCAGCGAGAGAGGCTGTCTTACGGAGGGACGATTACGAAAGAGTGTAGCATATGTCATATCGTTAACGGCATTAAAACACGGATGTTGAGGATTAGAGTGGACTTCCAGAAAATATGTTTGGCTGGTGTATGTTCTCTGCAGATGAAGGGACCACTCATTTGATTCTACATATAAACTTTGTATGGGACTTGTTCTGAAAGCGCCAGTGGCCAGTCGGATTCCTAGATGGTGGACTGGGTCTAGCACCTTTAGCGCGTTCCGGGCGGCAGAGTGATAAATCACGGCACCATAGTCCAATCGTGAACGAATGAGGCTCTTATAGAGATTCATTAAGCACTTCCTGTCACTACCCCACGTAATCTGAGATAGAAGTTTCATTACGTTCATTGTTTTTAGACATTAGTCTTTCAGAAGCTTTATGTGTGGGACGAAAGTGAGTCTGTAGTCAAGTATAACACCTAGAAATTTGTGCTTTTTGTTTACAGGTATCAGTTGTCCAAACAGTTCTAAGCAAGGATCTGGGATCAGGCCTCTCTTTCTTGTAAAAAGAACACAAGAACTTTTGTTCGGATTGATCTTAAATCCATTTTTGTCTGCTGACATTGACACTTTGTTCAGGCCATACTGTACCTGTCTCTCACACACTGCGAGGTTACAGGATTTCAAAGCTATTTGAATGTCGTCCACGTAAACAGAATAAAAGATGGCCGGTGGTAATGAAGCACGAAGCGTGTTCATCTTCACGATGAAGAGCGTGCAGCTGAGCACGCCTCCTTGGGGTACATCCGTTTCTTGCGTAAGACGTGAAAGTATATCGCCGACTTTTACCCGGAAGGTACGATTGGAGAGATAGCTTCCTATTAGGTTTAGCCTGTTACCATGGATGCCCATTTCTGACAAGTCTTCTAAGATTCCGTAACGCCACGTTGTATAAGAAAAATTGTTTGTATACGAATGCGTCCCGGATATTTCCTTCAATACGTACAAGGTGATCAGTTGTGGAGCGGCCTTCTCTGAAGCCACACCGACAGGGAACAAGCATTTTGCTCAGTTCAAGGAAGTGAACGAGTCGCCGTTGAATGATTTTTTCAAATACCTTACAAAGGCAACTTGTGAGGGCTATCGGGCGGTTCCTTCCCACTGAGGAAGGATCTTTGCCTTGTTTCAAAACAGGGACCACAATGGCTTCTTTCCATGCACTCGGAAGGTATCCTACAACCCAAATGGTGTTGAAAAGTGCGAGTTGTGTAACTTGGGCGTCATTGTGTAAGTTTTTGATCGTTTCATACATGATTCTGTCAGACCCCGGTGCAGAGGTCTTGCATGCGCTCAAGGCAGCTCTCAACCCGGCAATACTAAAATGACGGTTGTAAGGCTCATTCTCTCGACTTTTTCTTGTGAATGGCTTACGTTCTTCTGTTTGTTTATATTTGAGAAAAGATAGTGAATAATTGGTTGAACTTGACACGCTCTCAATATGTTCCCCAAATGAATCTGCCTGGTCGTGCAGGGTATCGCCTTGTGTGTTTACCAAAGGGAGGGAATTGTTTGTCGCCCTCTTATCCTATTAACCCTGTTCCAGACTTTGGCCTCATCTGTATACGAGTTGATACCCGATAAATACTTCTGCCAACTCTCTCTTCTGGCCTGTCGGCGCGTTGTCCTGCCTTCAGATTTTGCTTCTTTAAAGTTAATAAGATTCTCCGAAGTGGGGGAGGCGCGTAGCAACCCCCACGCTTTGCTTTGTTTCTTACGAGCGATCCTACATTCGTCGTTCCACCACGGCACGCGCCGTTTGCATGCCAAGCCACTTCAGATATGCATTTAGATGCGGCATCTATTATGAAGACTGTAAAATATTCCAGAGCAGCATCAATTCCTAAAAAAAACATGTCAGCCCATGAGATACTAGTAAGAGTTCGGAATTTCTCCCAGTCGGCTGTATCGATGTTGCACCTAGGAGCCTGTGGTGGATATTCGTTTTCTTTATATGTTCTTAGCAGTATAGGGAAGTGGTCGCTGCCGTAAGGGTTGTTGGTAACTTCCTATTCAAGTTCAGGCAGTATAGACGGGGAAACTATGCTAAGATCTATTGAAGAACAGGTTCTGTTTGTAAGAGAGTAATATGTGGGTTCCTTCTTATTCAACAGGCACGCACCAGAAGAAAAAAGGAACTGTTCAACAAGACCTCCAGGCGCATCTATACGAGGGTCGCCCTACAGGTAGTTGTGTGCATTGAAATCGCAAAGAACAACATAGGGTTTTGGCAATTCATCTATAAAGGACTGAAATTCATGTTTGCTTAGTTTGTAATGTGGGGGTATATAAAGCGAGCAAATAGTGATAAGTTTGTGCAGCAGAACAACTCGAACCGCCACTGCCTCAAGGGCCGTTCGTAGCTGTAAACGTTGACACGCTATGCTTTTTTGAATTACAATTGCAACACCGCCCGATGATGCGATGTCATCATCGCGATCTTTGCGAAAAGTAACATACTGTCAAAGAAAGTTTGTGCATTTGGGTTTTAAGTGTGTTTCCTGTAAACACAGCACTTTTGGATTGTGTTTGTGGATGAGTTCTTGCACATCATCAAGGTTTCTAAGGAGACCTCTGACGTTCCATTGAATAATTTGTGTATCCATATTGGAAGTAAATAGGTGCTGTGTGTACGGAAACGGAAGTGTTGCCTTAGATTACAGGGCTCTTTCGAGGCCCTGTAACCGCGGTATTGCCCTTTCTCAAGCATTCGAGGGAGCCTCGCCGCTCCTTAGGCGTTTGGTGCGCCTTGAGGACAGGTGTAGTGTCCATTGCCTCTAGTGAGGCTCCACACACGTGCTCTTGCGAGCGAGAAGTTACCAGAGAGAGTCGCGCCTTGGAGGGCAAGACCACTGCGCCCACCAGCCCGGAGGTCGATGGGGCTCCCTGAGGGATTTGGCTGCGCCGGCTGTTGCCAGCGCTGGAAGGGGCCGGGAAGGTTGGGGCAGCCTCGGCTACGCCCACCTTCGGGGTCGATGGTCCCTTCTGCTCGGTTGTCGGAGCAGCAGCGCTAGCGGCAACCACCGTGGGGGCAGATGGCGTAACTGTCGACTCACTGCTTGTGGGTCGGACAGCCGCCGGAGGCCGTTGTGACGCTGCCCCCTGACGCGTCACTTCGGCAAAGCTTCTCTTGGGCAGGTATGCTACCCCCCTTGAGCCTCTTTGAACCATACATTCTCTTTTACTTTGATCGTTACAATTTCTTTTTCCTTCTTCCAGTAGGGGCACGACCGCGAGTACGCGGCGTGATCCCCGTCACACTTTACACAGTGGAGAGCGTTCTCACAAGCTTCAGAGGTGTGTTCTTGGGCACTGCATTTCGCACAAGTTTGGCGGCCTCGGCAGCTCTGCGAGCTGTGGCCGAAGCGCTGGCATTAGAAACAGAGTGGATTTGGCACGTACGGCCTAACACGGAGCTTGATGTACCCGGCCTCGATTGACTCGGGCAAGACCCTTGAACCAAACGCAATTATTACGTGCTTCGTATCTCGCCTCATCTTAATTCTTTTGACATTGATCACATTTTGCTCACTGAAGCCCTCCAGGAGTTCCGCTTCAGTCAGCTCAAGCAAATCATCATCCGACACAACACCACGGGTGGTGTTCATTGTACGTTGCGGGGTTACTGTTATGTAGGTCTTCCCAAATGACACTAGTTTCGGTAGTTTCTCACATTCTTTCAGATCGCGGAGCTCCAAGAGAAGGTCACCGCTTGCCATCCTCGACACCTTGTAACCTGGACCAAGACATCAAACACTTTGAAACAAGGAATGGCAAAATGGTTCGCACTGCTTTGCTTGACTTTCCAGAGTGAATAACATGGAAGCAGGGAAAATTCTGGATTTGGTGTCCGAAAAACTTGAAGACATCTTCGGTGCGCCCTCGTTTCTGAGGACGATCAGGAAAGTGGGGGAAAGAAGTTTCCATGTAAATATATAAACATTCAGCAACAGCGCCGACCGCCCACCAGGGAGCCCAACGAGGGGACGCGGCAGAGCTTACACACGAGTCTGCACGACGCCACTCGTACGCCGCCACTATAACCAAATATGGTGTACCCAAGTTTGGATAGCCACACAGGGTTAGCCCTTGCCGCCAAGGAGAAGGAAATAGAAGAGAGACAGGAAAGATGGGAAGTAAGGGAAAGACGAAGGTTGTAGGAAGAGAGGCAGGAAAAGGCGACTGCCGATTTCGTCCAGGTAGGTCAGTCTGGAGGTGCCGTCTATGTGAAGCCGAGGCGGAAGAGGTGTGTTGCCTCCGGCGGGGGGCCTTAAAGGTCCAAACACTCAGCATCGGCTCAACCCCCAGGATCCCCTTTTCCCCAGACAGACACAATAACAGACACAATACTGCAGACACAATACTGCAATGATACACAATACACAAATAACAGACACAATACTGCAATGATGTCGGTATGCAGCTGACTTTAGTTGGAAAAAATGCGTTCCATTGCAGATCATGTTGACTGCAGTGAAAGGCACTTTCACAACATCGGCTTGTCAATACGCGTACATGGGCCCTGTAACTTAAAACTATTGCAATATGTTTTTGTTCCAATCTACTGACGTAAAATTTGCGTAACAGCCGACGCAAACATCGGACGGTGACCTGCAGAGTTGTCTGAACAGACCAATCAAACGCTCACGTCGTTCATAGATCACTTTTGCTTGCTTTAAAAACGAATAAAATGACCTATACTGAGCGGCTTCTCCTTTCTAGTTGGCTGACAAGAGGCGAGGAGCACCCTGAAGTGGAGCGAGATTCTATGGGGCCGAGCCAGTGCACTGCAAATCGATAACCGGATGAGGAGGGTGGTGCCAGCTTCTGCGATTGGTCCGCTTTCCCTTACCTAGCTTCAGGTGGCTGGTCGAAAATCGCAGCGGCATGCGGCGGAAGGTCAAGAATGCCGCTAAAAGTGATCCTTAGCAAAGAGTTGGCAGAGCGAGGTACTAAACGTACCGAAAGTGTTCGAAAACGTTGCACAGCCATGCAAAAGTTTTATTATATGAAAATAGAACCATGCTCTCCAGCAGGTGCGAGTAGCGAGTGCCCGAGCGATCGGCGGCAGCCATCTCTCATTCCTTTCGGAACGGGGCAGCCAGCGGCTATTCAGAAGAAAATTCAGTTTTGTTCGACATATTAATGCATCTTTAACACGTACACGTCACTTTGACCCGGTGAGTTTTTGCGGTTTTGTGACGTCACGTGACAAGCAGGTGCAGTGGGTGCATGACATGGCATGGCAAGAACTTTATTTTGGTCCAGAGAAACTATGGCCCGAGGGCACAAGCCCCCAGGCTAACTCTGGGGCTCCGCCCACGCAGGCACCGGTAGGCTAAAGGCTTTCCCAATGTCATGAGCTCTCCGTACGGCCAGGAGTTAATCTTGAAGGACTTCCGTGGATATGGACCGGCTCCAGTCCTCCTCACTATTGAAATCCGAAGCCCTTTGGTTGGGGCACAGCCAGAACATATGATCAAATAGACACGGAGTGTGTCCACAACTTTCACATTCCGCTGGAAAATCCTGGTCAATCTTGTTAAGCATGAAAGATGTGGGATAAGCTTTAGTTTGAATCATTCTTAATGTGACTGCCTGAACTTGGTTGAACTTCTGATAGGGGGAGGAAAAGGCCTCCTGCCGTCCCTATAGTGCGAGTTGAACTTGGGCTTCACGGCCGGGGCGAAAAAGGCGAGTAGCGACATTTCTGTCCCAGACGGGACCCGGCGCCGGATTCGGGTAGACCCCATCCCGAGAAACATGAACCCGGAGTTTAACAAGGGGAGAAGAGCGGTGAGGGCCAAGGTCCTCATCGACTTTCACGCCAAGGACGAGCACGCAAGGTTCGTGGATGCGGCAGAATACCAGGGAGACAGCGCAGCGTTCGTAGCTACCGTCATCGAGGCGTCGTCCGGCGCGACGAAGGCAGCGGCGAGCTTACGGGTCCGCGAGGCGTGTCAGGCGGAGGAGGTGGCCATTGCCCTGGCTATTGCCGACCCCGGGTGCCAGACGATGTTGTGACTCGCGAAGTGCAGTGCGGAATTATGCCAAGGGAAAGTGTGTGGTGAGGCTGTTCGCTATCTGTGCTCGGCTGACCTGCAACGAGACAATAGGTATGTTAGAATCGAGTGGTTCCCGGCGCACGCGGGAAACGATGCGTCGGAGAAGCACGATAACCACAACGAGACGGCACACGCAGTGGCGCGAACGCTAACCAACCGCGCCGCTGCAACTGACCGTCCAACGTGGTGTAGTGCCAAGGACCGCATCACGACGTTCAACGAACTTACACAGTTCCACCGCCTAGCTCGAAGGACTTTCCCACCCCCGCACCCGGGGTTGAGCCGAGCGGAGGCGGTGCTTTTCTGACAATTGCAAACTGGTTCCTTACCCACCCCAGTGTTAATGAATCATCTGTACCCGAAATTATATGTGTGATGTGTGCCGCGTGTGCCAGCGGGAGAGGGCCACCCTGACGCACATCCTATGGGATTGCACCATGGAGGAAGGAAACTGAGGAGGCCCTACCCCCTCCGCGCGCTAGGAGAAACGTGTGGAGGAAATGACATAGTGGGTTCTCTTTTTTGCTGATTTTTTATTTCTTTGCCGTAGCGGCCACGCCTTTCGGGCCACAATGGCGGTTTTGTTTTGGTTCTGTGCAACCCGAAAACTTTTCAGCAATAGCCGAGGTCTAACGGCAAAAAGGCGTCGACTCATAAAAACTAGATTTCTTTTGTTCAGTAAATCATGTATAATCAGTATGTACACCTCATATCAGACGGACAGCTATCGCGGTTTTCGTCACGTCGCGTGACACACAAGTGAAATGGGGGTGGTCCAAAACAATTTTTGACCAATGGCGGAGGGCTGATTGCAGAAATGGAATAGAAAAGTTTGGAATAGTTTTACGTTATACCGCCCCATATCCCGTAGCCCCGACAGAGGTTAAATGATGTTTTGTTCGACAGTGGGATCAAAACGCTGCTCATGGAACTACCACTTTTTTCTTTTACGCACCATGCTTCATCTTGTCTTCCTTTGGCGTGTTCGTACTTCACCAGAACATGTGGACTTTAAAAAAAATGTGCATACCTGTAAATATGATTTCCAAGGGATCCCAGCCACACTAGGGCTTGCCCATGCAGACGGGACTACTTATTTCGTCAACACCCGCCGTGGTTGCTCAGTGGCTATGGTGTTGGGCTGCTGCGCACGAGGTTGCGGGATCGAATCCCCGCCACGGCGGCCGCATTTCGATGGGGGCGAAATGCGAAAACACCCGTGTACTTAGATTTAGGTGCACGTTAAAGAACCCCAGGTGGTCTAAATTTCCGGAGTCCTCCACTACGGCGTGCCTCATAATCAGAAAGTGGTTTTGACACGTAAAACCATATAATTTTTTTTTATTTCGCCAACGCAGTGTCCTGTCTGACCAACACTGCAATAGTTGTACAACAGCTGTACCGTAAACTATTTGTGTTCTGCATATTACAAATTGTGCAGTGGCTTTCTTGCACTGACAGCAATTTTTTCTTTTATACACCGCTCAACACGTGCGTGCCTGGTTATTCGGCACTGAAATACAACAGAGCACATTCTGCAGCTGTTTTCATAGGAAATTTAGAGCACATAAGACAGTATAACTGGACTCATCTGCCCCAGTGGAAGTGCTACTGTTAGTTCAACCACTGCGCTTTACTTTATTGAGGCGAAAACGGAGGCAGCAATATCTTGTAGAAAGCTTACTCCTCTTGTACTGCACTTTACCTGCGAGCCGCTAGTCGGTATGTTTTAATGTGGATCATTCACAGGCACTTTAGACCTTTATCCTGGCAAGCACGCATGCACGCAAGACAAATGAACTGTTACAGTGAGCTTCGGTTGCGTTGCGGACTAGTTAAATAGCTCTTTTCATCTTCTATTGATAAAATCAAGCATAGGGTGCTCAGAGAGAAGGTGATAGTTGTAGGAATGCATCATCTATCCCACTTGTCAAATAAATGATTAGCTCACCTCCGTGAGGGGCTACATGTTATGCCTACGTGTTCAGTTGTGAGAAAGACATGTCAATGGTGCTACACTTGTGCCAAATTATGCTAAGAACAGTCCTCTGTGCCATTCTGCTGTAATACCGCATTTGATCAGAAAATTACAGGAAGCTTCTGCCAAAGAAAGCATAACAACAAGAGCATCATTTTGAACATGCTGCCTCGCTAGTAAAAGTGAAGCAAAAATTGAAAATACGCTGTCATCAAAGTGGAAGTCAGTGGAGTGGCTATGAGGCTCCTGCTTTGCCCAGGGGGCGCTGCGAAAATGGTGCTAAAAAGCGTCCTCTGTCCTAAACTGCGTGGTACCAAGCTCGGTCGTCTGCTTCGGAAAGCACGTTTAGAATATGGACCCGCCACTTTCGGCTGTGTTGTACCACGGCTTGGCGCGATTATCGGGCGCCGAAGATTTTTCAGGGGTGGCACGCTACATAAAGGCAAGAAATTATGCAACGCCGAATACGTGTACGCCGTTCAAGAAACAAGCGGCGAAGTTTTAGCGCGGTGTCAATCGCAAGTGAAGCGAGTCGCTTACTAAGTTGAACTCCAGGAAGGTTTGCACGCTGCTAGATTCAGGCGCAGAAACGCGAGGAAATGCATGCTATAAATGAAGTCAAGCAGCGATAAGCAGACATGTGTACGGAACTGCTCGAGCGCATGACGGTACGCGCCGCGACGGCAGCGGTCTTTCAGCATGCCGCGATGTACGAACAGCTCGAGCGCACGATCTTACGCGCCGCGACGGCAGGGGTCTACATGCCGCGAAACGGCGGGCCTCCTGCAATCGTTGTTCACTGCATGCCGCTAGACAAGTAGTTATGCCTGTGCTGTAGTAGCGGCCATCTGTCCCTTTAGTAACTGATAAATAACTGATGCAATGCATATGAGATCGCCGTAACGTACGTGCGAATCGCGCTGCAGCGCGAGCTCGTGCGCCGCTCGCTTGATGCAGCTTTTAAAGACAGCGCTCGAACATCGATGTGCTGTAATCAATACTACCTTGCCGCGATGTCTTAACGTGCTGGCTTTAGGTCAATGATGAGCACATTTAACTCTGTAACCTGTGCTGCTCGCAGATAACCTGTCCTGCCCGCAGCAACGCAGATAATCAAGCAAGCTTCAAGACAGGCGAAGCAGTCAGTATGACGCGAAGTTTCGCTTACACAGCGCGACGAATTGCAGTTATCCAGCGCGCTCGACGCTTCCCTTCGTGAAGCCTTGAAGGAAAACGATGCAATCTGATGTTGGGATTCAGGCCTTGTTCATGGCAGCCCACGACGCAGCAGTAATGATGCTTTTCGAGGCTGATCTAGGTCTCTCCGTATGGGCGTCGCCGACTTCTGCTTCCATCATTACGTCTCACGGCACACGGAGAGTCCGCTTTCGTTAAACTATGGGCTGCGGCCAGCTCGCGGCGTGGTCTGCGAGAAGTGACGAGCCTTTTCGCACTCGCAACAGGGCAGAAAAAAGTGCGAATCGACGCAAAGCTCGAGCTAGAAACGTGCTTCGCCACAGCCAGGGCTCAATAATACCCAAGCTGATACTACCCAGATAACGTTTCTGCCGCCACCAGGGGCCGCTACTATACCTCAAACTACAGCGCAAGACACCCATACGTAACCATGGGTATGGTGAACCAGCGTTGGAGTTTCGACAAACATGCAGCGCCGCTCTGTTGACACGGCCGCAAGTTTTCAGTAATACAAACAAATACAAATAGCAGCTAACGTCACCACACCGCGGTGCATGACGGTGAAACGAGGAAAAACAAACTTCGAGGCCGGCGGACTGCTTTGTTTTTACGTGCCACAACAAAGAAGGCTTTGATAGCAGCGTGCCTTTTTACACGTACCCTTCAAAGCTATACGAGTTAGAGCGGCGGCAGCGTTGGATATAAGCAGTTCGACGTGCTTGGTGAGTGTGCTGAATTTTAAAGCGTGGCACTTAAAACAGGCGGGACTACGCTTGAACTTATATGCTTCATTCATTCGAGAGGCCTGACGGCAAACCATGCGAGCCGAATGGAAACGCCAGAATATGCAGCCGGCACTTCGGAAATACAAGGAGTATTGCATGCACCATCCCGCATACGTGCCAACAATTTTTACTACAGCATACCGCCGCACGGTTCCTTGCAACCTTTCGGCACCAAGAGAGCGTTTCCACCGGACCGGTTAGGCATCGAGCGATCGCGTCTCGCGAAAGCCGCTCCGTCACCTTGTTGCGGAGAGGAGCGCAGCTTGCACGCCACGCGCGTAAGGGCCCGTCAGGCGGTTGGAAATTTGTAGTGTTCGGCTACTGTGCCAGTGAACTGGTTTTCGGCAACCCTAAAGGCCGAACTGTTCATTTTATGCAACTCGTCATCCACCGTTCATGGCCGGCTGATCCTGTTGATAACGCGGACGATTGAACGTCGCCCTGGCCACGAACGATCGCGGCCGGCTTTATTATTTCCGGGGCTATTTTCTGCATTGCAGTACAAACGATGCGAACTGTTGATTTATAGCAAAAGCCTTCATGTACGCATTGACATCTCATTACACCGCTGCTGCTTCGTACGTTCTTATACCCCAGTCGCTTAATTCTACACAGCCGACGGTTATGTTTCCGGGCTATCGCGACACCAAACTGCATTTGACACTTTATTAGTTTCAACGCTAAGGCTATAGCGGCTGACGAGGTGGTAGTTAGCTTGCAAAGTCCAAGAGTGTCGTCTTTCGACTTATCTTATACGTCTCCTCCGTCAACCTATCACATTAATGTCGCGTTGACGCAAGCGGAATGTTGTTAAAGCCATACATACAAGTGCACTGATTTTTTTCTTTCTTCCCAGATGGGCAGTGCAGAGCTCGAGCACGTAAGGAATGGCCCACGAATTGCCAGGTGCCATCACAACAAAGTGAAAACAGGGCAAGTGGAAAACAATGGTGCATTTTGGTTCAGAAATCATAGAAAAATTTACTTTGTACATTTACACAGGACAAGGACACTCACAGTTTGGTTGAAGGCTCCAATCAGCAGCAGTCATGCCTTAAACCACCAAATGAAACTAGCCTGGAGCTGGTGCGTTCACCTTTTGCTGGAGCTCGATTCATATTTTCTCTCATTCCCGACTTTCAGGTTTAATACAATCTTGAAGAGAAGCACATTGAGGCATTATACCTTACAGTGCAAAAGGTGTGCCAGTGGGAAGAATCGGCCACACCGTGTTCCACAACACCACTAGGGAACTTGCCATGCATATTGCACCGTACTGCAGGATCATACACTAGGGTGTGCTTTTTGGGGGATTCGACACAGTGTTGAGACCTCTGTGGCGTTGCTGACAATGTTTTCTTGCTCCTGTTAAGTTTCCTGCCTCACACAAGAGATAAGAGTACTGACGTCAGCCTTCCAAACAAACTTTTAATATTTCTATTCAAAATGAAGCATGGAGTGCCTTTTAGTGCAACTGCAGTAAGTTTTGGCACTCATAAAACAGTAACACGAACGTTTGATGCAGTTCTGGGCACGCTTGTGGGTGCTACGAGAAAGTGTATATACAAACCATACATGCAAGTGATACAGGATACACGTCCAGAGAGCCTTAAGGTCATCCTGACTGCACACTCATTGTCGATTGCACTGAGGTGCGCACAGAAACACCAGAAGAAGTGACGCAACAGCATTTCCATTCCTCCATGTGCAAAAGTGGCTTTACGTTCAAATTTTTATTTGCGATTGGCCCCTCTGACCTCATTGTTTTCAAGTCCAAATCCTATAGTGGGCGTTGCTCAGACACACAAATCGTGCTGGAATGGGGATTCCTTGAAATAATTGGTCAACGTGATGTTATTCTTGCAGATAAGGGTTTTCCTGGAATACTAGGTGTATATAGTAAAAGTGCGGTACTGATTGTGCCACCATTCCCGACTGGCAACCAGCCCTTCTCACGTGCAGAACTGCAAGGAACGTACAATGTTGCCAAAGTGCGCGTCCCTGTAGAGAGAGTGATACAGCGCATACAAACGCATGGAGTTTTGGAGCACCGTATTGCTGCCACTTTGATTCCTGCCATGTGATTTTCGCATGTGCTGCATTTTGGCAAACCTGTAAAGTCCAATAATTCCAAGCAACAGAAAGTAAGATGCTTTATTTTTACTAATATATAAACAGAGAGTAACAAACATATTTTGACATAAGCACTGCTCCCACCGAGATTTCGCAAAATATCCCAGTCATGTATGTTTTTCATCACTTATGACCATAATAAAAAAGCGGACCAATCCATTCGTGTAAACATGTGTAGACCTATGTGCCTAGCTTGCAAACAATACTGCTGTATTGCAGGCAAGCTCAATACAGAAACAAATTACTTAGATTTTTTTAGAACTATTTTAGAACTTTTTTAAGAACTATTTTTAGAATTCTTTTTAGAACATTGAGCGCAGTATGATAATGAAGAAACTACTCGTAGCAGTGATGTTTTAGCCAGTTAACATAGTAGTGCCCAGGTAACCAGGAATGCTAGCAGCTTCATCTGTGACTAAAATTGTAAATTTGGATGAGAAATTGTAAAGCAAGGGGACAGCACTAGGCTGAACAAATTTACAAATATACCTAAAAAGATGTGGTGTGGCTCTTAACCATCATCGACGAAAAATGGCAGACATCAATTAATATTAAACAAGACATTATCAGATCGATGGTGAGCAGACCTCTAGTCTGTTTAGACCTCGTTATGGGTGGGCCTCAAGGCTTCATTCCCTACAGGCATCAAAAATGGCTTAAGGACTGCAACTGTGAACTAGCCTTAACTGTGCACCAGAAAAGCCTGTCACTAAGGAAATACAGTCTGCAAGCTTAGATAGAACTGAAAAAAACACTGCAACTCCTTCAGTGACAGAATGGACCTGTCAAAGCCATGGTACACGTTCAGAATCCTTTTGAGGCAGACCTCGATGTTCCAGTTATGAAGCAACAATAAGGGAAGAAATTGGTGGTAATAAAGCATTTCTGTTCACTTGCAAGTTCCTGGAGGTCAGGCAATTTCAGAGGAAGATGCACCTTAAAACTAGCTTTCGCCATCAGGTAGCTCGACTAGAATCAGCCAGATACCCCAGTCACACCATGTGTAATAACACTGTTTAACACTAGCAACTTCCTTAAGGGACCAACAAGTGCAAAGAATGTGTCATGAAATGGTGGAAAGGAAAAGACCGTGATTTATATCGATAGAAACAAGCACGCTGTACATGTTTTAAGTAGCAATTATAATTTTAAGTTGGCACAGAAATCGAAGAGTTTGTCACTCTCACTGGAGGTGAAACCTTGATACTAACATACTGCAGGTAATTGAGCTGTTAAGTTCAGCATAATTTATAAATCAGCCTTTATATTACAAAGGCCTAGGGTCTGTATCCAGGCTAGTTGGTACAGTGGAAGATTGAGACAAGTTGTTTGGTAAGGCATGGTACGGCAATTACAATGGATTTTCTCATTCTTTCCGCTGTGTTTTATTTGTGCTTTACCTGCTTTAAAATCACAAGTGTTTTAATGTGCGAGTATTACAAGGTAAAGAAGCATGCACGGTGGTACACAAGGATGCTATTACACACATGCAAATTTGCACGCAAGAAACCCAAGTTCTGTTGTCCCTCTGTGATATACAATATGATATAAACTATGCCGCAAATCGACCAACTCATTGAAAATGAAGGCAGAGCTACTTTTCTGCACACTATAAACGAAGGCTTATCTGCACATTGTAAGTCAGGAAAAACGCATAATAGAAAGCATACTGCATTTCAGTACTAATAAAAAGACCAGTAACCGCGCACACTAGAAGGTCACGTGGCAGACCTCTTATGCAGCTTTATGTGTGTGCCACGTGGTGCGCGAAAGGTCATGTTTCGCAACTTTTAGTGATAGATTAAAAACAAATATCCAAGTTTAATGCGGAAAACATGGCTAGTTTTAGCCACTACGATAGGGAATCATTCCATAAGCGCAGTTATCTCACTTCACGTGCTGAGCCGTTGTATGTCCCTTTAACAGCAAACTTACTCCCTGCAAGCAGAAATCTGGTTTAAGGCATGAGCTGCTTAATGAAATATGAATAATAAAAAGCCTCCAACCGAGGAATGTTTCGAGCAACGAAGTCTTCACGTCTGTCCACAACTATAGCAATATCTCACTTGCCTGTATAAACAAAAAAGAAACATACTGTAGTGTTAGTGACATACTAGGCAACCTGAACCTGTGAATAATATGGGTGGCTGCGAAGCAACTGAAGCATTCCATCATGTCTCATAACTAACGTAGCTTTCGCACAGAGCATAGTCTATGATTATGTCATCTTTCCTACTGTCGGGTCACTTGATTTCACGCAACATTACACCACTGGTTATTTAGAAAAGCCTATCGGGACTTGTGCGAAGTCATGGCTGATAGGCATGAATCAAAACGCCAACCTGCAAAGCATATTCTGTAAATTTGGCGAATAATATGTACAACATGCCCGAACACCATATTCAATATGGTTTGCCCAATAGTCATGCTTTCATGTAGCAGTAGCAATCACTGTGTGTGCAGCAGTGGCTGTGACATTTCAGTATGCGTGAGCCAGCCTCAGTATAACAGCACTTCAATAAAAATGCATTATTCTGCTCT
The DNA here is from genome assembly GCF_023375885.2 of Dermacentor andersoni. Lineage (NCBI taxonomy): Eukaryota > Metazoa > Arthropoda > Arachnida > Ixodida > Ixodidae > Dermacentor > Dermacentor andersoni. The sequence continues at coordinate 362,076,008 of NC_092814.1, read as the reverse complement.
ATAACAGTGCTCAGGGCGAAAATATTTGGTTTTACTTTTATTTCAATAATGAGTAGTGGAGAGCGGAATAGAGAGAGAAGGCTAATGCTGCCAAGCTCTACTGATGACGCACTCTTGAAGTCTAGGTATTCTTTCAGCTATACTGATTACACTTGTTCATGAAATTTAAATTTGCCGTTATCCGTTGTGAACTCACTTAGCAGTTCCTATAAAAGCACTAGAAAAAACAACTTGAAGCCTGTATTATTAAACTGATAGACTAGTTAGTTCCAATTTTCAAATGCATTGTTATGCGGCAACGTAGTTACCACCAGAACAGGAATTGGCCTCCCTGGTGCAGTATTCAGCCACAACCTCGCTGATGTCTACAATTAACCAATGACTCTCAGTCGCCAGCAACTGCCGAGCACCAGGGCAAGGCGGCGGTAAGACCTGAAAAGCCTAGACCACACGTACGCTTGCGGACGCGCGCAAGCTCGCGTTCACGCGCCCACGCATGAGCAGACGGTGCGGCATGGATCGTACGCGTCCAAACGCAGAGTGATCTTGGGGAACAGTTCCTCTCGTGTCACGCGCTTGGGTTGCCTCGCGTCGGCGCGCCTGGCTACGCAGCTACGGCGCGGAACGTTCAACTCTCAGTGAAGCAGGTTTATATCATGCAAGAAAGTGCTTCTTTCCTTCTTGCGTTGATCCTAACAGCTATAAAAATATAACAATTACGTTTATAGATACTGAAGTATTTTGAAATACTGTCGATAACAACGTATGAAGCGGCGCCTGCCAAGGCGTCTGTGAGGGAGCCGAGTGAGCGCGCGCTGGCGCGCGTCTTTGTGGATGCAAAGTGCCATTACTCGCGAGGCGCGGCAGGCACTAGGAGCGCGGAAGCGAGCTTGCGCGCGTCCGCAAGCGTACGCGTGGTCTAGGCTTAACGCAGCAGAGGGTGCTAAGAATCTCTGGGCCCGGAAAGGCTGCCAATGGAAACTGACCCTGTCACCTTTACTGGCCGAACTCTATCGAGTCAGGCTAGCTTACCAGGTCTCTTTGAGGAACTATCATACGTTGTTTGGGATATTATCGGCCTTAGTGAAATTAGAACAAGTGAGGCTTACACATTGCTAAATAGCGACCACGTCCTTTGCTATAGAGGTCTCCCTGATAACAAGGAATACAGGGTAGGATTCCTAATTCATATGGACATAGCGGGCAACATTCACGAATTCTAAAGCATTAACGAGGGCGTAGCAGTAGTAATCAAACTTATTAAGAAGTATAGATTAAACGTAGTACAAGCCTATGCACCAACGTCCAGTCACGACGATGAGGAAGTAGATCAGTTTTAGGAAGATGTTTGAATTGGCGATGAGAAAAGTGCAAACTCGGTATATAGTAGCAATGGGTGACTTCAATGCAAAAGTGGGGGAAAAGCACGCGGGTGAACAGGCAATTGATCTGGGAGGCAAGGCACCAAGGCAACCAGTAGACAAGCTCTCCCAAGTAACAAAGGACCTAATAAACGACAAAGAATGAAAGTGCCCAACTCAATATATAAGATAGAATTCGCGGAACTGTCAAAACTGATCAACAAAGAGAGAATAAGTGATATTCGAAATTATAACGTGAGAAAGACTGAAGAGGCCGTAAAAAATGGATGCAACCTGAAATCAGTGAAAAGAAAACTTGGCATAGGACAAACCAAGATGTATGCACTGAAAGATAAGCAGCGTAGTATCATCAGCAATCGCGAAGGTATAAAAGCAGAGAAAGAATTCTATACTCACCTGTACAGTACCCAGAAGACTCAGGAGTACTCTATTCGAAACAATAATAAACAAGATACAGAAACTCCTATCACTAGAAATGAGGCAAGCAGACACAATCTCTCCAATGCTATTCACTGTGTGCTTGGAAGTATTCAAACTATTAAACTGGGAAGGTTTAACAGTAAAGATCGACGGTGAATACCTCAGCAACCTTTGGTTTGCCGATGACATTGCTCTATTCAGCAACACTGTGGACAAGTTACAACAAATGATTGAGGGCCTTAACAAAGAGTGTAAGAGTGAGTTGAAGATTAATATGCAGAAGACAAAGATAATGAGAAATAACCGGGCAAGGGAACAAGAGTTCAAGATCGCAAGTCAGCCTCTAGAATCTGTGAAGGAGTACGTTTACCTAGGTCAACTAATCACAGGGAAGCCAGACCATGAGAAGGAAATTCACAGAATAAGAATGTATTGGAGCGCATACGGCAGACATTGTCAGCTCCTCAATGCAAGCTTACCACTATGAAAAGGAAGGTGCACAATCAGTGCATTTTACCAGTGTTGACATATAGGGCAGAGACTTGGAGACTGACAAAGAAACTTGAGAACAAGTTAAGGCCTGCGCAAAGAGTGATGGAACGAAGATTGCTAGGCGTAACTTTAAGAAACTGAAAGAGACCGGTTTGGATAAGAGAGGAAACGGGTGTAGACGATATTCTAATGGACATAAAGAGAAAAAAAATGGCGCTGGGCAGGTCATGTAATGCGCAGATTAGATAACCGTTGCACCATTAGGATGACAGAATGGGTACCAAGAAAAAGGGAAGCGCAGTAGAGGTCGGCAAGACTACGTGGCGCGACGAAATTAGGAAATTTGCGGGCGCTAGTTGGAATCGGTTGGTGCAGGACAGCGGTAAGTGGAGATCGCAGGGAGAGGCCTCCGTCCTGCATTGAACACAATATAGGCTGATGATGATGACGAACGTAGCTACACACCGGCGTTACTTTAGCGCCAATTTTTTCTCGAATGCTGCCCTTGCTGTTGGTTCCATAGCAGTACCTTAGAAAAAGATGCAGATGCAGTATGCACAAGCTTCCATCGCATGGGTTCAACATGGAAAAGCTTAGAGAGCCTAACGTTCATTAATGATATGATGGATTTTGCTCTGAAATTCTTCCATAAATCACTTGTTGGTAACAGTGTTGAACATTTTTAATGTGCTAAGCAGTTATGAGTGTATCCCTTTAACATCATGGCCTCTGGTAACATCAAAGTTGAAGTGTGAGAAGTGAAGAAGAAGAAAAGGTTCATGAATTTTCGTTGGTTCGAACAAAGAACCTGATGACTGCCAAGCAGGTCAACACAGCTAGTTGGGCGAGTTGAGCATTGCGATCGTGCGTGTTCACGTTTACCAAACATTACAAAAGAGATGACGAGACGCGCAGCACACTAGCTGTGCGTGTCTCATCCTTCGTTTTTTAGTCTACTAAGCACATCTGCACACTAGCAAAACTCTTAAACAAGTGCCCTACCAGTACACAACTGCTTTTCATTCCAGGTGAAATAAAATTATACAGACAAGACTGAAGAAGTACTATACGACACACAAGCGCTGGCTTGCAAGTCAAAATGTGGGCACCGCGAAACCGAAGGGATTATGCCGCTCACCAAAAGATTTATGTTCCTTCCACAGGTTTTGCTGTTTGTCAGCGCCGTTTCATCGACTACAGCAAGTTCGTCGACAGTGCTCCCAGTGCGTGACGTGGACGACGGCCGCTCCCCGTTGCCTCACTTCCTATCACCTGCCGATCTACATGTGCGCATGTTCCATACTGCGCACGCCAACTCACCGCCTGTGACCACATCGGATCGGGATATAAAAGATAGTCCGCACCTTTTCTTCGTCAGTGGGCACGGCGAAACCGAAAGGATCATGCCGCTAACCAAAACATTTATGTTCCTTCCCCAGGTTAGTTTGTGAAATGCAGGGTCGAGCGAAGCAGGTTATAACGGCACCCCCGCACAAATAAGCACGGTCAGGCACGATCGTGGAGACTGCAAAGGAACGGAACGCCAGTGTTGACGTCACTACGCCGCGCTTTCCGGTTTACGCTCGCATCGTCAGCGGCAGCAGCAGCAGCGCGCGGCGTTCGATGGGGGGCTGACTGACAGCGCAATTTTAACTGACGATTGCGTCGCTCCTAAGTGAAATGTCCCCCCACCCCCAAATTTTACCTACGTGGTTTATAAGGATCCCGCATCCATATATGAGCGTCTTATTGAATCTGACTCTCTCCAGCTTCCCTTTGTAGATGCAGGACGGTTTGAAGCATTTTGTTGCTAGGATTATTGCTAATTATACTGAATCAGTGCCTTGTCTACAGTAAATTAAGCAACAGTTGTATAACAAATGATAAAGTAGCCAGACCACCGGGGCAGGTAGGTTTAATAAGCACACATAAATCCAGTTCCAAGTTTGTTTGGCTAAAATTAAGTTAAAGTTGCTTTGCGGGCTAACTCAATAAAAATGAGCTGGCAATATATCTTAGAAGGTTGAATATTCTGTTTATGTGCTGTAGCACAAACTGACTTCATCAGTGTAATTGGAATATTTGAGATTCATGCTTCTTTTCGAGGACACATCTTCATTATCGCGTTGTCATTATTTTCATTAAGAGTTCTCAATTTTGAGAGCGAACGGCACGCGCGTTATCAGACGGGGCACTCCAAAGGGTGTAAACTGTTCTATGCTGATAACGCGCGTGCCGTTCGTTACTGGAAAGTACCGGGCTCACAGCGTTAAAGAAAGGAAACGCATCAAGGCAGATAACGATTATTGTTGTGTGGCAGAAGGGGCAAGCCAAAGGGTGTAACTTTGCCTAAGAGTGTACTCGGAAACATAAATACCCAAGAAAGTGGATGGGGAAACGGCGCCGCGGCAGCTCAATACATGGCTTGCATGTGACGTCACTTCGGCCGCAATCAAGCGCTGGCGTCCATGCTAGCGAACCATTCTTCATTTCGCTGGTTCCGCAGCTGTCCGTCCGTGCGGTCCGTACCGTAAAGTGCTTTGCCTGTGACGCCTGACCGCTCCCGATACGCTGTGGATTATTTTCTTATCCTTTCGGGCACAATGCCTCCTCCCCAGAGGAGTGAGCCATTCAGTGCAGGCTATTGCTCTGAACTTGCGGGATCGGCGCGCAAATGTGCGACGCTACGGACCCGTACACGCGGCGACCGGGCGTCGACACGACAGTGGATGTGAATGTGTTCCCTGAAGTGACCCACGGGTATATTGTAAACTATCTAGTTTACTCCTTCAGCTTTGTGACGTTGGAAGAAATGAAAGCCTTCAAATCAATGGGAGGACACAACTATTTCACCAGCGGGTGGGTGAGAAGCCTGTCTGCAATGCATCTACGAGAGGAAAAGCTGCTTCTCCACGGAAAGATGAGCTCAAGAACCTTTTCTGGCACGTTTCTGGAAAAATAGCATGCCATTGTGATTTGGAGTGAAAATTAAACCGTGCGTCTGGATGTGGTGGCAACGTTTTTACATGACCGGCAAACTTCAACGACGTCCGCCCACCGAAATTTACGGAGCATGTCAGGAAACGCTTCGAGGTTCATATTCCGCCCCGATTAGTCTGATTTCCACTGTAAAAATACAGTAATGAAGATAAACAATGCCTGTTCTTTTACCCTGCTTGAACAATTAAAACATTTTCTGTTCGCGGCCAGGGTATCTGGTGTGCATACGTTTTGTAAAAAGTGCACGTTTGTGTACAACCCGATCATCTGTTTTTGCAGGTTAACCGTTCCCAAAGGCTCAACAACCACCCACTTAAAGCCTGGATATTGTGCAAGGCAGAATACAGTGTGCGTGTTGCCTATTTCACCTGTATGGCAGGTACAGGCGAGACATCGTCCCACGTTGGAGCTTGCCTCTTTGCGATGGAAACTGGCGTGCGCACCAGGAACTCTTTCATGCACCCAGAAAAACATCTGGCTGCCTGCCTATGTTGAAAAAGTGCAATTTAAACGACTCAGAGACATCGATTTCACTTCATCGAGAAGCCGGAAGCAGCAAATTGATGGCACATGTGCTGAAGGACAGCAAAAGATGTTGGAAATTCCAAGTCCTTCACCACAGGAGCTGAAAGAACTTTGTGACGACATTGCAAAAGATGACATAGTACCAGCACTATTCTCTGCGCATAAGGATAGATGTGACGCAATTCAAGAGCCAGTTCAAAAGCCAGCAGCACACCTGATAAACCTCTTCAGGGATGATGCATGAGGCGATAGCTATGAGGTTCTCGTGAACAAAGAGCAGGACGAATAACTGTTTTTGCTATGAAGACAGTGTGTCGCACAAAAGTAGCACATCCTAGTGTTCCATAAATAAAGAGATTTGGTACCCAGAGGTACAATCTGTGAGAGCACTAGCTATCATGTGGGGTATGAACCATGAGAAGGACGCCTTCGATGCTTATGCACAAAGTGAAACCACGAAACATGACAATTTCAAATTGTCTAAGTCAGGTCTCCACCTCAGCACCAGTTACCCTTTTGCTGGGGCTACACCAAACGGTCTGGTCTGATGCAGTTGCTGCGGGAGAGGTGTGGCAGAAGTCAAATGCCCATACATGTTTAAAAATGCAACTGCATTCAGTGAGGAAAATACTTGCCTAATGGAAGTAAATGGGACCATACAGCTTCAGAGAAGCCATGCCTATTATTACCAGGTGCAGACACAAATGGCTATGTGCCAAGTAAAGTACTGTGACTGTGGTTTGGGCACCAAGCCTTCGTCACATAGAACGCATAAGTGAGATGAAGACTTCTGTGCAAACATCTCAATTTCGAGAAGGTTCCTTGTGAGTGCAGTGCTCCCCGAGCTTAAGCCAAATATTTCAGCAGGCAGAACAGTGTTGACACAACTGCATTATGTCAAAGGGCATGCTGTTTTTGTAATGGACCCGAGAAAGGCAAAATGGTCGCCTGTGACAATGACGTCTGCGCGTACAGATGGTTCCGTTTTTTTTTTTTGTTTTGCCTGTCGGGCTGACACGAGCGCCTAAAACAAAGCAGTGGTGCTACCCACAATGCAGGGGAGAGAGAGGAAATGTGCTTAAATTTGAATTCTTTGTATGAGTAGTTGTAGTCATGGAGACTTCCAAGTGTTTTGTATTTCGCTGCGCTGCAGCTACTGATGGCAGACTTTTGCAAGGCTAACCGTACTGGTAGATCAAAACTTAATTCTACGAACTGTATCACCTTGCAGCTTAAACAAGCAAATATGTGGGTTGGCAGCCTTTCATTTCCTGCCATCAAATAGCTGGCCATTGATTCTGCAGCTGCAGGTAGTGTCAAGCACTGCAAGTATGTAACAGACGAACAATGATGCTTGCTCTTAACTGCAAAAAAGGTTATTAACTTTAAAACTTGTAAATACTGTTCAAAAGTTAAATGTAGCATGCCAAAGGGTTGAAACCATGCCAATGGCAACTGCTGCCACCAAATTTTTCAGTTCACCCGAAGTCTGTACAATAAAGCTCGAGGTCTTTCACCACCTTGCGTGGCTACCTGTACGAGTGCAACTTGTTGAAATCGAAGTTTTCACGTATGAACTACACATGACTGCTTGAGGATGAAGTGGTTTATTACAAATACAAAAAAAAAGTAGACACGAAACGAAAACATGTCAGCCACGGCAACTTCTGAAATTAATCCGCAAGTACCTGATTTGCGGCTGATGAAAAATAAACATTGAGAAAGGGCACGGAACAACCATATACACCACCAGAAATGAAGCATGAGGGGACATGCACGCCACATCCCCTGAACAAATATCAATTGAATGAGTTGTGAGAGAAGGCAGATATGAATTATTTTCGACGAATCTGCACCGCGTTAACTCTTGTCCATCTCCCCATTCTTGACCTTGTGCATAAATCACAAGCTATCATGGGCACTCGTGAACACATAACGGCGCGTGCTTTGTGCTTGACTCCAACGCTGCGACAATGGAAGGGCAAAATTTGACAGCGCACAGCAGAGTCACTATTTTGTTCAGTGGAGTGACGTTATCACCTTGTCGGCATGTCACATATCACACTTAAGCAGCAAAAATTTGTTTCTAATAAGTCCAATTACCCTCGACACGTGAATCCTCACATTTGCGAGCCTCCTTGTACTTTCTACTTCTGCCGATAGCTGCTTTTTGCCTTTAGTGTATGCTGGCAGATGTAGGCGAGCACAGTAGAAAGCCACGCTGTCAGCAATGTTAAAACCTCGATCAGCAAGGACAACGTCGCCAGTAAGCAAGTTGTCCAGTAGCCCGCAGTGCTCCGTCATGTGTTTGTCGCTTGCACGATCACCCCAGCCTTCAGAGATAAACGTGACAACACCCTATGGCGCAATTCCTATAAAATACTTTGCACTGCTGCTTGCCTAGTATGTCAACCAAGTTTCACTCCTCGGCAAATATGAAGACAGCCGTTCGATCTTAACCTTAAAGCAGTCAATGATGAATGCCACATCGCTGCGAAATCAATCGTAGAAAGCTTGCGGCATGGTACGCTGGAGACCACTTCGTTCAGGTAACGTAATTTGGGACTTCGATCGGCAGTATGCAACATGAAGCCACTTGTCGAAAATCCTGGACACAGTTGATTCGGACACATTGAATCTGAAGGCGCGGTCAGCATTTTGAAGACATAACCTTATCTTCGTCAGGAAAAGGACGAACGCTTGAAATTTTGCCAAGCTGTTGTTGACACCATGGGCTACAAATGGCTCCAGCGGTTTGAAAACCGCGAGCAGCATCGTGAAACTTGCCATCCCTGTGTAGGCTCCGAAGTTCTGAATGATTCCTCTGACATTGCAAGGTACTCATTTGTTTTCTGAACGTGCAGTGTACAAGCAGTCATTTAGTCTGATGCATTCTTCTTTCAACGTCCTGATGTCGCTCGTGGCCACGCCGGTCTGCACATGAACACCTGCAAGAGAATGTTCCTCATTTAGGTGCGTGTAAATACGGAGCCGGCGACGGGCCGGAATGTAAGACTGCAGCTAGTTAAGGCTATGAAGGCATGGTACAAGGCTGACTCACCATTTTCTTCTCTAGCGTCAACCTCCTCGGCTTGCTGTGGTGATGGGGATCAGGCACGGTCGCGGCAACGCCACACGGCTGTTCCGGCGCGGCCGACTCGGCTTCCTCGGCACGCCGCTTTCTCTGCCGTCGTTCTCGCTGCGCTCGTGGCTGGGTTTGTGTGCGTGCTATCGAACAAATCGGATGGCGCCCCAGCGAATGAAAAACATTTCCTTCAGAGTGTAGTCCTTGCTTCCCCCGTTTTCACGAACATTGTACCGTGAACATTTAGTTCACGGTACAAGCCTCTTACCTGTCACGAAGTGCGCTCCGCACACACGTAAATTGGGGTTCTGGGGGTCCAGATCGGCTCGATTAATGCGAGCCAGCCACGACGTGCACCGATTTGTGCTGATCGTCTTAGAGCGCTCGGACCTGTCTCCGACGAGCTTCGGAATTCGGAAGTTCGTGTTAGTACGGCTCTTCTTTCGCGTGGAGCTGTCGCTACGGTTGGAGCAGCCAACGACTGCGCACAAAACCATATTGAAGCTGCGAGTGGTTGCGAACACAATACGAGCTGACAGAGGCGGCGGTTAGCAAGGAGTGGTCCGGCAGCGGTTTGTCAGCACGGCCGACGGGCATCTCACGGTGACCGGATGTGGCGTCGGTGGAAGCCATGTATTGGTAGCCCATCGCACGCGAAATCGAAGGTTGTAGGATCGTTCCCCACCTGCGGCAAGCTGTCTCTTCGTCCACATTCATTTATCGTTTCTTTATTTCATTTATTAAGCACACGTAATTTCACCTATGTTGTCCTTGGTATCAGTGTTTCTTGGCTTTTCATGATATGACTAACAAAAATTGGACCCCTCGGTTAAATCCCCTTTCTTCTCGTTTGATACATAACGATGGTCTCGAATCCGGCAACATTGATGCCTTCCGGTAGCATGTGTGGGTTGATTGACCGGTTGCCTTCACACAAAAAGATCACGTTCTCGTGACGCCTGCGGCAGAAAGGATGTTCCACATCCTTTCGGTTCTCCCTTCTACATTAGCATTTCTCCGCCCCAACTTAAGAACTGCGCCTTCCACCACTAAGAAAACTAGCTTACATAACTATTGTACGGCCACACATTTTAGTACGCCTCATGTACATGGTCTCCTCATCGAAAATACCTCATCGAACTCCTAGAGAGCATCCAGAAAAGAGCGAGCCGTTTCATTTCAGAAAATTATAGTAACCAGTCAAGTGTAACCCAAATAAAAGTCGATCTGTCGTTGCAACCACTAACAACTCGCCGTGATATTGCCCTTCTATTATTATTTCATAGATTCATTCACACAGATGGCCTAACCTTACCAAACCTAAAAAAAGCGTCCTCAACGTCACAAAGACTGAACAATCAGTTCAGCTACACTCGTATTTATGGCAACACACACGCTTTTAATTTTTCAGCTTTGCCCCGTGCGGTCCGTTTATGGAACTCTACCAGATAGCGTCGCTTGCCAATCTGAACACAGTGCATTTCGCAATCTTCTAATCGATCAATCTGCCGTTTCAACCATCTAACACGTCTTGTCTTAATTTCTTTCCTGCATTTTTCTACATGTTAATAAAAGAATTTCAGTGATCCTGATTTTTTCACTACTGTATACATGCAAAAACTTTTGTTGTTATGCTATTGTTTACCGTTCATTGTTATTGTTCAAAATATGTATTTGCTTATGTATTATTTTCCATGTTGTGTGCATATTCCTTTCATTCTCTGATGTTTATTTTTCCCGATTCCATACTAATATGTTACTGCATTTCCCCCCTTACACAATGCCTTCTCGAAAGCCTGTATGGTACATGTAAATAAAATAAAATAAAATAAAAATCCGCCGCCAAGGTCTGTGAGTGGTGGCACTGTAACACTCCCAGGGTTCTACTAGGAAACATAGATACTGTTGCGACTTCGGGGTGGAGGACGAAAGACTGACTTGTTCCGTAGACGAAGAAACGAAATATTTTATACAATCTTTACAGATAGTGGATGATAGACAGGTAGCACTAGGAGCGCGTCAGACCGACTGGGCGGCTGCAAGCGACAATGGGCCGGTTCTCCCTTAAATCTCTTAGGCGACCCCTCGTCGGCAGGAACCAGGCCGGGCAGGGTGATGACCACGCACGCGTCGAATTCTTGATTCGCCATGGAGACGGCAGGGCCCCATGGGGATGGCTGGGCATTGTTTGAAGTCGCCTCCCATGTCGAATTCTTGATTCGTCGCGGAGAAGTGGGAGCTCTCGTCGCCTCGTCGTGCATGTAGTATGGGAGCTCCCGTCGCCTCGTGGTGCTCGTAGTATGGCACAACAGCACCCCGCCGCCACATAATACATCCAGAAGTCGATTGGGTGGCGTCCTTGATGGGGCCAAGGAAATATCTTTGCCATCCTTTCATCCGCTGGTCTTTCCTTTGCTTGGATCTGACAAAGCTCACGGAGGTCCAGAAAATCAACGCCAATCACTTTGGTGAAAGTGAGCACCCTCCCAATGCCAGACCAAACATACGGGGGTAAGAACGAAACCAGCCTTTAGGATCCTACATCTCTGTGCAGTGTGTACAATGACAAACACATCTTCCTTGTGACATGGCTGTCCTTACCTCTCTCAAAGAACAGTTCGTGTATTTCGGCGTAGATATAGCGAACGGAGTAAATCGTTTTGACCGGCACGGCGCATAAACATCGTATAAGCTTGTTGCATAAAAATGGTGGAAATATGGTGAAATAAAGACAGCTGTGTGTATCGAGTTGTTTCATAACATGAAAATAGCCGCTTCATAAAAGATTCGCTTCACACAGGATCCAGTATGAATGTCAAATGTGCATATTTTATTCGAATGCAGAGTTCTGTCTTTCTTTGTTAATTTTTAGTGTAGCGAACCATTTTTTGTTTTTCTTTTTTTTAATAGGAGAAACGCACTATTCCTTAAGCCGACAGTTCAGGGTAGGACACTTAACTGTCAACCAGTTCATAGAAGAGACGTGTGGCAATCTACCTGGAGCTGAAAGACGAATTCTTGAAGACTCTCAAGACTGGTGGAGAGTGGTCTGCCGTCATGCAAGACTTCAAAGTGGCAGATCCCAAATTGTGTAGGTGCGATAGATGGAAAGCATGTGTGCATCATCAAGCCAAGACTGAGGCTCTTTGTATTTCAACTACAAGGAAACCTTCAGCATAGTGATATTTGCGCTCGTTGATGCAAACTATAGGCTTCTATATTTGGACATTGGCGCCCCTAGTTCACAAGGTGATGGAGGAATTTGGCAGTCAACGTCTCTGCGAAAAGCAACTGATGAAAAAAATGCGGGACTGCCCAAAACCGTGAAAGTGGCAAGTTCGCCGGATCTTCACATGCCCCCGGTTATTGTAGATGATGCTTTTCCTCTGGGTGAAAACTTGATGAAGCCGTTTGGAGGGGATACCTTGACGCCAAGGCAGCGCATCTTCAACTACAGGTGAGCAGCAGTCGCTCAACTGCTTCGTAACTGCACATGTATGTTTGTATCAAATTGCAGCTTTCTTTGCCAAGCCTATCAGTTAGGATCTCGCATGTTATGTACTTACAGATCTTTCAGCCATATTTCTGCAAACACCTCTCCTCATCTTTCATCCTTGCTCAAACATCGTTTATCATATTGGTCCACTTGACATTGCTGCACTGAAGTGTCACGTCTAGCACACCCATGAAGTCTAGTTTGCATTTTGAAGTAGGACGTAAACACTGCACGACAATATTAGTACTACTATTGTACGTTAACACATTGATTGATATTACACTTGATATTTATTCGAGCGTTTCAGAGATCCTTCGCTTCACACAAATTCCACCGTCTGCATTCAATCCGTCAACTGTTTTTCTTTTTTTTTCTGCAGGTTATTGAGAGCCCGCAGAGTTGCTGAAAATGCATTCGGGATCCTCCCCAATCGATTTAGGTGTTTTCACACCACCATAGCAGCTACGCCAATAGCAAGGTACTACGTTGAAGCAGCTTGTTTTTTGCACAATTTCTTGGCGACTGAACTTCCGCCGCCAGCTGAGACTCCAGTGGAGCACGAAAGGGCTTTCTTCTCAGTTCAACCATGCTGCGGCCGGCTCAGGGCAACAGCATGCTCGTTGCGAGAAGACGTGTGATTTTTTCACTGGATTAGGTGCAGTGCCATGGCAGAATGACATGGCATATGTGAACGTATCGACGCACAGGGCTCTATCCCAGTGAATAACTTGTGTTGTGTGGGACTCTTGCCTACATCAGACTCACTATTAAAAGTTAGTTTCATAGTGAGCCACTCCATCAAGTGAACTGTCCTTCATATCGCCAAGCGTGCGCTTATGCTTTTCACGATATTTTCTTGAAGGTCGGATGTTGACCGTGTGATGTGCCCTCATAGGTATTTCGTGCTCGTTGCTTTGTAACTAGAAATAAACATGTACAAGTTTTACTATAAAGAAGCGAGAAAACCAAGACTAACTAGACGTTATTTCAAATAGAGTAAACAGTGGACGGCGCTGCACATGCAATAAAAGTTCTTTTTCCCTGCGATGCCACTCTCTTTTATTGTAAACTACGGCCACGGCTCTGGCACGCTCACAGAACAAGAAATATATTAAATAAAGCTTAACTGAATTGCACTTTCCTCTGCACATGTGGTCTTTGCAAATTAATACGATAGTAACACGTGCAGCAACTTGGCAGTGTATGACTCTTACGTCTCACTGAGATATAGTAGAATGGCGTTAATTGCATCTTTCTGACACCTCAGGATGGCAGTGGGACTTAACTGGCGCATGTATGAGGCAACCAACTTTCCAAATAACGACGCAGTCCTCTAGCGTTCTTAGAAAGCGCATCAGCCACTTTTTTCAGCGCTGCAGTGCGCTGAAGCATCATGTCGGCATTCTTTCATTTTCTCCCAGGAGCAGCTCTTTCTTGAGAGAACACAACTGGTTGTTCATGGCATGGTGGAGATTGCAAAGCAGATGTCTCCTCTGTATGGACAATGCCTTGAATTGTAGTGTCCGTTGCCAGGCCAGGTGCCTGTATTCACAGAAATGAAGAAATGCGACACGTTATACTGGCTTTAAAAGTCGCTATGGCTACAATAAAAATAGAGAAAAGAAACAATGTTATAAAGGAAAATAAAATATCCTGACGTAAAACAGAGCTCTTGTCTGTGCAATCTTAGCATCCAGAAATAAGAAAAGCAAAGGCACGGTCTGTTCACGGAGCTGTTCCACTTCAGCTGGCTTTAAGCTGATAAAAAAATCGTGAATTCAACATTGTCACGTAGTAGTGACGGTGAAGAAAACAGTCGCAAAACTGTGAATTACGAAACGGACTTCTTATTGGGCGAACCTGTGCCCACAAAAGCAAGTTGCACTCGAAGCACAAAGATAGCGGCGAACACTGTCGGCGGTCGTCGAAATCTGATCAGCGGCGAAACGCGTCGGCTTTTACACGAGTCATCGAAGGTTCCAGAGTAATCCCTGGTGCCCGCGTCTTCCAGGGGTGCGATCGCGCAAACAGCTCGCTTTTCCGTTCGTTCGGTCTGGCTGCGACGTCACAAAGTAGGCCGTCCGCAAGATTTGTGAGAACGGGAGGGAGAGCACAGCCAATAAACGAGCGAGCCCAGCCCCGGAAGTTTGCGTCACCAGTTTGAGCTTCGATCGGGGACGATACATTAAGTGCAGAATGTTTGTGATGCTTTAATAATTAAACGCGTAATATAAGAAAAAAATTCTTACTGTTGCAACATATAATCTGCCTCGGAAATCTCATGCGAGAGCAGAAAACTAATTTAAGCGGCATATATTTTGGTTTAGTCCGCTAGGTGGTATCGCGCACGCCAAAACAAATTGGCGGGAGCGCGCAGTTCAATTGCAAAATCGCTCTTCGTCGGTTGCAAAATGTCGTCTCACAAGAACGTCAGGCTTGGCCCTCACGTGTCGCCACACCAACGTGAACTGTTGGTGGCGTTCATGGAGGGCCATCCGTACCTTGTGCGGACATCTTGCGCACTCACACAGGAGTGCACGGTGGAGCGGAGGTGGCAGCTTTGGAGTGAGCTCGCCGCCCTGCTGAACACAGGGCCCGGCCGCCAAGACAGCCGAACAGTGGCAAGTGTTTTGGCGGAAGGAAGTATTTCTTTCCCGCCGAGATGCCGCCGCAGCTTCCGCAAGTCAAAGGTGAGTGCGAGGAGCGGTTCTGTTGCTCGCGATATTTACAATGGTGTCCGTAATTGCAGCGGCACGGGTGGAGGCCGTCTGCCCGGCCTTCGTGGCCGTGTCATCGCCTTAGTGGGCACCTCCACGGTGACCGGAGTGTGCGAGCCCTTCTACCAACCGCTCGACGAGGTAAGCCATTGACAAACGCACCAAACAACGGGAGGACGCGGCAGTAATTTACAGTAGTTGCGCCGTGTATACTGCATCGCGTAAGCAGCGTTATACCCCAGTCACGCAGGCCGCTTCATTCGCGATCGCGCCCAGTTTAGATAGAATTTCTCGACAGCCACTGGCTCCTTTCTTCATTCCGCGAAGGGAGGCAATAGAAATAGAGAAATTTTGCCCCGATCGGGATCGATTCAGATCAAAAGTGCCTGCGTTACACTGGTATAACAGATAGTTTTTCTTCCTTTATGGGCATGTGTTTGCTGCTGGCATGCACAAGATGGTTTACTACTGGGATTTCAAGAGATTTTTTTCTGCTGTAATAACCCTACGTTAGTTGCATATTGGGAGGAGCAGATTACGCAAACTTGACAAAACTGCTTCTTCGCATCTTATACATAATGCAGCCCGCCATGGAGGTGACCGTGAAAACGCAATCTGTGGGCACCACCGCTGGAACAAGCGGCCTTTCACGTGAAGGTAAGCTTTTGCTCTTCCCTGTTGCCTTCCCGTTTGTGGAATCTGTTTCGTATATAAGGAACGCAAACTATTTCTACTCTAACCGTTGAGTGAATGTACCCTCTATAACCAATATAGGAGCACTGCAGCAGCCAGGAGTGGTCCCTGTTGAGCCACTGCCCCGAAGCCCTCCAGCCACTGCACAGCCTGCAGCTGGCCCTGGCGGAGTGAGAACCAGTAAGTGAAAAGGAAATATCCTGCAATGTCACAGCTTGAATGCACTGGACGTAACGTAGGTGTGCGTTTAGTTCATTAAAAAGTGGTACTTTTTCCAGGCTACCAACCCCGGGTGCAGCGCCGGTCTCGAGGCCCTCGTCGGGTATCCCACCGGGAGGCCTTGGTTGAACGGCTCGCGGACGACTACGCCAGAACCGTCGCACAGAACGACGAGACAAACGAAGTGCGTGTGCCCTTGCCTGCTTTATATGGTGGAGTGTAATAGAATGACAGTAGACAGGTGTAACATTTTTTTAGCAATTTGATGAGCTGCACAGGTCACTAACTCACATACATGGCTAACACGTGTTTTAATAGCTGAACTGAAAAAAAAAAAGACTAAGGGAGACGGACGAGAACATCATCATACATTACGTACATGGTCATAAACACGGTCACTTGCAATCATTAACACAATGTAACAGCTTCAAACACAGTAATCACTGCCATTAGCATTTCTGCAACAGGCAATAACTGGGTGGACTAGACAACAGGGACACTTGCGATCAATCACAAAATAACAGCTTCATACATTCCTATTTCCACTAAAGCTCTTTCTTTTGAGCAGTTTCCTAAACATGGCAAGTTGCCTGTAATTAAATCACTCGTTTTAAAACACTGCCTCATATGACTTACTCGTTTCAAACCTTGGCCGCCCACTTTCAAGTATTAGCTAATGAATTTTTCCGCATATGCTGTAATTGCACCACACACATCGGATTGCGCATGCTGATTGTGATAGTTCTCCCCCATCACACAAAAATATTCATGTCTGAAACATTTTTCCCAAGGCAGCGGGGTAAATTGAGTGGCATATGCAAAAGACCTAAAATGCTCTGGGCCCTTCATCTTCATAATTATTTGCAAAGGCGGTAGCTAACTCACAGTTCAAATTTAGCCTGCACATCGCCGTAAAGTTTCCTTTATTTTGCCGCACTTAGAAACACTACAGCTTGCATAGTTCATTGACGACGATGGAGAACACAAACCTCAATAAACTATTGAAACATAAAAAAGGAGAACACTGTTGATTAATGAGTTGCAATGGTTGTAATTAAGGCAGTAAGAGGAAAACTTTGCCTCACAATACACTCAGAACTGTGGCTATTTCCACAAAGTTTGAAGTTGCTAACTTGTTCTGGAAGGCTGGAAACATCACATATAATGGCAGTGCGACAGCTTGCAATGCTTGAATAACAATTTATATACAGGGTCCAATACATGCTTTTGCAACAAAATGCAACATAGGGCCTAGCATTCTTTGCTTCAGTGATACATGTCATGGTCGCTTGCTCATTTGCAATCCCAAACTTATTGCTATGCCATCTGTTAACTTTCCGGCGGCTCGACAGCATAAAAGTACATATGGTATTGATATTTCTTTGCACAACTACATGAAAAGCAACAACAAAAAACAGATACAATGGTGCAGACAGACAACAACATAGAAAGTGTTTGTCCTTGTCCCCATAACTGATGAGCATATGGTAATCTGAATGAGCATACATGCAGTTGAGCGCCTTTATACCTAAAGGTCTTGGGACCACCAAAATCATCCGTTTTACAGCTCACTTTGTAAACATTGTGCACAGCACGCCTCACACTAGGAACCGACCGAACATAATTACTCTTTCGTTATGCAGGTCACTTTGCTGTAGAGGTGCTTGACCGATTGTGCGAGAATGGATGCTGATGTAATGATTTCTTTCTAGCACCTTCGTGGTATCCGCCAGGGCGTAGACCGGCTGGCTGCAGCTACTTAGCGGGTCGTGGCTGCTGTGGAGCGGCAGGCTGACCAAGTAGCGGAGGCACTGCGGCCAGTAGGGCAGCTTTCGCAGCTCTTGGGCCAGCTAATGCAGGAGGCAGTGGCTGCAAGGAGGCAATAGAAAATTTGAAGTTTTATTATTTATTACTTGTATTTTTTCTATTATTCATTATTATTCGTTCATTATAACTTTGATCTTGTTTTGTACATTTAAGTATTTTTTTAGTGATCTCTAAACTTTGAGATGTTACTCGGAGGTAGCAGAAATTAAATAGTTACCTTATTTCCGTTATGTGCACAAGAAATTGCATACTATTTTTCTAACTTTATCGTTAGTATGTTTTAGTATTTTTTAGCAAGTATCATTAATATGTTTAGGGTGTTTCAGTCATATGAGTTAGGTGGCAGTCATGCTAGCGTTGCTCTTTCTGTACTCTGTGTTGTTGCACTGAGGTCCAATTTTTTTTTCCTGCAAGGTTCCATATCCAGTGTCTACCTGAAATCACTAGATGGCTGCTTTAGAATTGTGTTACACATTACATATAGTGAAGCTAACTCTTGATTTGGCGCCTGATGGGGATTCTCCAGCTAACAGCTGATGCCTTGTACACGGAGAAAAACAGTATTAGTCATATTGTTTTCAACTAGGTCATGTTATTCCTGCCATTTATATCGAAGTACAGAATGCTAGTCAGGCTTGCATGATGCTTTTCATTTGTATGCTTACCCCTTTTATAATGAGAGGGTAATAAGTGTTACATGAAGCACTTCTGGCTAGCCACATAGGCTCCTGCTGTGATATTTTTTTGCTACTACTTCCATGTAACTTTATATATGCTAAGCTACAGCTATGGAGTGCATTACTGTACCTGATACTGAAGAGTAGTTCAAGGTGCTGTGATATGTGACATACACACGTCCTGCAGGCTTGCTGCTACAGCAGCACGTTAGTCCAGCTCATTGTGACATATTTCGACACTGTTACTACTTCAGATATGTTGTATTATATGGGGTGTACCTGAATGCAGAACATGTAGCGGCTGACATTTATCTGTATTTTTTTGTGACACGAGGATGTTTACAAAGTTGAAACCATGGAGTACATTAAAGAAATACCATTTCCTTGAGCTACACCATTTCTTGGCTTTACTCCATGCTGGCTGAATATAGTACATGAACAATGTGCCCGTTGCAGTGTGAAATGAAATGTTCTTGTGACGTTTCAATCTAGCTACCCAGCTGGCTACAGGGGTGGACAAAAATGTCGAAATGGCACGACATGTCTCCGTGCAAAACCTACCTCTGTCTGTTTTGTTTTCAAAATTCCCTGTTATAACAGTGTCATTTTGTATTTTGTGTTTCTAGTTATTTAAGAATAAAATTACAAAAGAAAAAAGAACCCGGAAAAGAGACGCAGCAGCACACCCGCTCAGGTGCTTGTGCCGTTTTTTGTATTCTTCTTGAATTTGCGTTCCCATCAGGAACCAAGTTGCCCAGCAACACTTTTTTAACGTCTCTCTTGCACTGTTTCTAAAGCTTTTGTTACTGTGACACACCCTGTGAAAATCCGCAATGGAGATTACAGTATTAATCAAAACAAATACTTTTGAAAATGCCTTGCATCCTTCTGATCAAGGGTGGCCATTTCAATTTTTCAATAGCATCATGAGGTTTGCCTTTTCACGCCTATGTTGGAGAACTCACCTGACTTTACGGTTGAGCCGCGCGACGAGCCTGCTGTTGCTGCCTCAGCTGATGATGCAGCGCACGCAGATGAGCGGTACGCCAGGTAGGGGCCGCAGAAAACAGGTTGACAACCTGGCTCCTCATCTGCTTTGCCCTCATGAGCAGCTCTCTGGGCGTTTCTTGACGGCAGGTGTGGTGCCCGTCAGACACAGGCAAGCCCTGTTGCAGCGGTGGCTGGTTGTCATCGGCCTCCTCATCACTGTCCTGCAGCTCCGGCTCCCCTGCCTTCAAAGCAATGTTGTGGAGAGCGGCGCAGGCTGCTACGATTGTGGCTGCATCCTTGGGCTCAAAGTAGTGTCCGGTACCTTTGAAGGCACCGGAACCTTGCCTTCAAGACGCCAATACCCCTCTCCACAACGTTCCTCATGGAGGCATGGGCCTGGTTGTAGCGCCCCTCCGGAGTGTCAATGCCTGGATGGCCTGGCACAGGTGTCAGCAGCCATGGCTCAAGAGGGTAGCCTGAGTCTCCTGCATGTTGGAAACATAACTGTGTAATATACTTCACTGATTGCAACATGTCTGCAGCACTCACCGAGCACCCATTCTCCACGTCGCAGGTTACGTGTGAGGCGGCCTAACAGTGGTGAGTGCCTCCACACGTAGGAGTCGTGGCAGGATCCGGGGAAACGGGGATCGATGTCCACGATGCGCATGTGGGCATCACACACCTGGAGGGCAGAACAAACGGGCGGAAAATGGTTCAGAATAATCAATTTGAGCTGGAATATTTTCGTATTTCACGTCATGCTGACAGATAAATAGTCTGAATGAAATGTTTTTGCACCAACATGATTTCATAATTCTTTCCCAGACACAGCTGCATTCTTTCTCACATTAGTAAAAAGCAATCTCCGAAATAGTCTTCTTTCATTATTGCAAGAAATGTGCAAAAAGCTACATTCACGAGACATTTGTGAATTAACGCTCATCATAGCCGCCTTGGTTGTTCAATGCGTACTCTTATACCCGTACCGCAAGGGCACTATCGATCGATTTGATTCGGTTTGAAATTATCAACCGCGATTACCTGCCTCCCGCAGCTTAAGCAAATGAGTCAATCTGGACCGAGAAATTAAATTCCGAACGGGCTCGATCACGATCGATATTGCTTTACGTGGTACCCGTATTGTACACACTACGACGGCATTACATAAAACCGATAACTTAATAAAAGATGACAGCGTGCAAAAAAAACGTCAGATCGTGAGTACTTACGATCATGGTATTCAAGGCGTAGAAGCCTTTTCTTGACATGAAGCCCGCGGTCTCGCCCGGGCTGAGTCCTTCGGGCTGTTTGATCGCTATGAGCGTCCCGTCGACACAGGCCACTACACCGGGAATGCGGCCCCGATCCGCAAAGGCCGCCTTTGCACTAGCCTTGCCGGCCGTTGTCAACGGGAAGCTCACCCAGCCCTGTTGCCGGCCCACCACGGTTATTGCTTCCGCAACTGCGTGAATGCTTTCGCTCACGGAAGCTTGCCCCATGGATACGAATTCTTCGCTGCCGATGGATCTTTGGAAGCTCCCCGTCGCGAAGAAACGGAGAGCACAAAGCACCCTGTCTTGCGTCGTGATGCCACCGGTCCGAAGGCCACCGATGGCGTCTTCCAGTTGCTCGCAGAGCCAGCGCACAGTGCGCTTCGAGAGCCTTAAGTGGTCGCGGAACTCTTCCTCGGTAAGCTCGTCAAATGCGTCCCGAAAGATGCGTTGCCGAGGCTGCCCGAGAGACTCCAAAAGCGCGACGATAGGAGCGGCCATCGCGACTCGTGAGCGCCAAACAAACCGCCGAACAATGAACGCGATTCACTGAGCACAACGTGAAACGGCGAGCATTCTCGACAAATGCACTCGGATCAATCAAAATTAAAACAGCACTATTTATATTTATCACAGCGCAGGCGCAACATTTAATTTCACTGTGATCACAGTTGTTTTCAATAATTAACATCGCTAACGTTCGGCGATGGCGGATCGCGTTTTAATCTCGAAAAACTCGACCCCCGTCAGGGCCAGCCACGTTCGGCGAGCGACGACATTATGAGCAGACGACAGGCGCATCGTCTGCTACTAGCGCTGCTATGGCAACAGCCATTCATTCTTCGAAACGAATGCCCTTGTCGACCGTTCCACGAAAGCGGCCGTTTCCCCTCGCTTTTGGAATGATTGACAGGAGTGTGACGTAAGCGCATTTTGTGGTCCCGCCCCGGCGCAATGGCCGCCGTGACGAAACGCGCGGGCGCCAACGAATCACGAGAGGGCAAGCGAGAGAACGGAAAAGCGAGCTGTTTGCGCGATCGCACCCAAAGTACTAGACAATTCTCGTCGCTCATACAATCAGCATACATAAGCGCCGGTGACAGCAGATAGAAGCATCGATGACGTTCGAGAAACTGCCGATACGTGCAGGCGCGTCCTGCGCCGAGCGATAACGTTTAACATTTGTTAGCCGGGGAAAAGCGGTCATCGGTGAAAGATACGCAAGTATACGTGTCAATGTGACTTGACCAACAATACCCTATTATAATTCTTAAATTATTTCCAGCCATAAAATGAGCCCCTAAAATGTCTAACAACACCAGTAAAGTGGACCGTAGCAGAAAGAATGTGATTGACACAAATGCGATTCACACTTTGCTTTTCCACAAACTCCTCGGTGACGAGTCTTGCGTCGTCACTTTTTAGTGTCAAGAAAAGTGAGGCACGAGTAGAAGCGCCACTTCCCAGCATAGACCTCCTCGGTGCCTTGGCCACTTTTAGTTGTCTTTGTTCTTTTTTTCCCTCCTGAAGGTGCGGCGTTTGTTCGCCAACACCGCTTTTCGGAACTCTGCAAAAGTTCAATCAGATGAACATAATGGGTCAAATCTACAAGAGCATTCCCAAAAATGAAGCAAAAGTTTCGGCTACATGGTTCATATTGAACTAGTGACATGCTGCTAACCACAAAAAAAAAGAGAGAGACAGGGCTGAGCGCAGAAAGGACAAATCGCCCTGCCCTCTCTTTATTCTTTAGTTGCACAGCACGTCATTATCCCCAAAATGAAGTGCTAGCAAGTTATACATACCGACAGAGTAAGGCGCTGATTCTGCATGCCGCTGAGTCATTTCGAGAGCGATCTCTTGCCATAGCCTGTTACGCAGCTCCGCGTTTGCATAATCGGCGGGCTCTATATTCCATAGGGCTGGGAATCCCTCAACAAGGGCCAAAAAAGTGACGGTTGCCTCGTCGCTTAGCGTTTTCTTCTGCACCTCACTCATGTTGAGGTCATACAGGCTGCGCGGTCTAAATAGAAATGCGAGCGCAACCACGACTCGCCTTTCCCGCTGCACCACAAGAAAAGCACATGCGCTCACTCCTGCACAACAAAAACGCACGTGGCTTCACGCCGACAACCCGCCATCGTAGCCACGGCGATCCGTCCAATGTTGACAGATTTGACGCTGACTACGCTAAATTGGGGGCAGACGACTGCCAAACGGACGGATGGAAATACCTGCGAGCATTTTCAATCCGGACCGCGAGCGGAGGAGGCCGGACAAAGCGAGGGCGGCACATTTTGATGACGCGCGCGTCACGTGACGCGCAATCCACTGCGAAAATTCCTGCTCCGTCCGGTCGTGTGAATGCACCTTTACGGGATCGCCACCACGGGATAGCGGAAGGAAAGGGACGAAGATACGCAAGCGCTTGGAACGCCGACAAAGAGAGGGCGGTGCGAACGTAGACGTGTCCTACACGGGTCAATGTGTAATATCTGCTCTTAGCTTAATATCTGATACGGGTTGTATTTGAACCTAAGATGTTAAAGTAATTTTTGCAAGCTGGCGGAGTGCTTAGAGCCTGCTTCACCTCCGCCTCGAGTCGGCTCTGTAGTACACTATCTTCGGGGTCGGCCCACTGGGGAGAAATTCTCGATCTACACGGCTCGATAGAAGCACGCACTTTTTTCCAGAACCTAGCCATATACAGCTTCGCTGTAAAAATACTCATATGCCGTACTTTGAGAGCATGTTAAAATCCCGGGGGATCAAAATTAAGCCTATGGCGTGGCAAAAGCCACCATAATGCCGACAGAATTTAAGTGCAAGAATCGCATTTTACAATCGAAAAATGCGAATTATACTGTCACAGGATGGAAATTTATTCACACACTATCAGGCACCTTTTTATCGCTTTCTGTGTACCGCAGCATACTGCTCCCATGGATTCCATTGCATTTGATAATGGACTGTGAAAGCCATGAGCAGGATGATTACGCATGCGTCAACTAATTACTTGACCAGTTGGTCTTCTGGTGTAGCTGCTGCTATAACTTAGCACATAAAATATTTTTGAATTTGCGTTAGTAGCTAGATCCGGCACATTAGTATCGCTACCGTAAGTGAAAAGTGTTCTCTCGCCCCTTGTGATGATGACACTAGCTCTGAAAGTGGGCTGTTGCGAAAGCTGTGGGGGCAATTTGGTATTCTACACGATACACACAGGCTATTTGTGGTCTGAGAACTAGGTACATACAGTGTGTTTCTGGGGCCTATTCCAAAGTTTTGTTAATTTTTTTCCTTTCTGTTACGCAGGATACACGTGCACGCACTTCCACACATCGAAACTCCACATCATTAACAGCCTCTCATCGATGATTAGTGGGGAGATCAAATGAAAGAAAAATATCAGCCATAAGCAGAATTATTCTACATTTTACTTTCATTGAACCTCCCTCTGCATGCCAGGAAGCATAGTATATGCCTAGTAAATATTTTCGTCAAAGTCATTACGTTGAGAATTGTTTGATGTATAGCATATCTGCACGTACACCCGTGAGCAAAAGTATACGGACAGGGTCACCGAAAAAACAGAATTTCTTCGTAATTAACAGGCATAAACGGAAACTGACGAGTACACTAGAAAATCAGCAATGCCAAGTGTGAATTGCAGTCTTCAATTTCAAGTTACACTCACAGGCAAAGGAGAAAATCAATTTGATCGCGCAATCCCCTGTCCGTATACTTTTGCTCACGGGTGTACATGCTATATGATGTACTGCCCCTTCGCTCATATATATACATATGCTGCATATATCAATCACCAAAGGCACTCAGGCACAGTTAAAATCTTTAAGTAATACCTGATTGCATCGGGATACATCAGAAAACGTTACCACACGTGGTGCCTAATTTTTTATAGGAATGTTATGAATGTCAGCAATCCAGTGCATACGTTCATTAGAGGTTCATTATGAAGCTATTACTGTCATAAGAAAGCCACTCTGGAGCACACATCAGGAAGACATTTCACGCTTCTAAGAAGAACACTCAAGTATGCATCAGCACGACGGCGGCAATATGTTTTACAATGACATTACGAATACATTAGAAAATTGCAAAGAAACATGAGAAAGTCAAATGGCTGGGATGTCAAAATTCATGAGACTTTCATGTGAAACTCGTCTCACATTTTCTTAACGAAAGATAGGGCGCCAGCGAGCCGCGCCGTACGCTGCAGCCACGGAGTAGAACGCACCCCCTCGGCGCCCCGCACAGGACGGAGGACGGCGCGCTTCCTTCCCGCTTTAATCCGTTGCGAGCGCAAGATTGAGCACAGATTGTCGGGAAACCGGCGTAAGTTTCACCAACGCCTCCTATAATATACTATGCCTGGAACGTGAGCCGCAAACGCGCTGCCCTTCCCTCGCCTGTACTCTCCTCCTTTTCGCACGGTGGCGAGCGCCTCTCGCGGCCAGCCCTTGTAAACACGCCGGTGGCGCGGCTACCGGGAGCGACGTCGGCAGCCAAGCGGCTGGCGCGTCGTGAGCACACGACATCGTGCGTTTTCACCGTTGCTGCATGCATACGACGACACACATGTGACGTTTTTTATCGCTGCGACGAGATGAAAAATTGCTGAATAAAGTAAACTTTACTTTCTTGAAACTCTTTTTTTTATTGGAAACTGAGCCACAGGCTAATGGTGGTAAGTTCGTCTGCTAAGCCTGTCAGCTTTGCCTTCGTTCGCGTGATGCTTGCTCGCCGTCTGTTACTGCAGAGCCGGTATTTTTATTTCAGTACCACCAGGGCCTAAAATTATGTTACAGAGCCGGTGGGTGTTTACTGTATGTGTGTGTCCGCCTTACTAACTTTTAGTGATTTACACGCGCAACGATGCGTTGCTGTTGCGTACCAGGCTGCCCGTCAAGTTGGGGACGGACGCAACCGGGGGTGTCCTTCCACGAGGTGCCAGCGGAAAACGCTTTGCGTACAGAGTGGCTGAGAGCTATATCAAGAGACGCTTTGCCGATCATTACTATCTCGGACTGCTTCTGTTGTGTGTAGCCTCCACTTCCGTCCTACGGATTTCAAGGAGAACTTCACGAAGCGACTTCTGAAACCCGGTGTGTTCGCTGAACGGACACCGTGCCTTGCACAAACAGAGCACGACAGTGTCCGGTGTGTTCGGCGAACGGACACGGTGCCTCGCACAAAGCGAGAGCGGGACGGAACCTCAAGGCAGGACGCGAAAACGTAAGCGTGCCCCTTCGAGTGCTTCGTTGCCTTGCGAACCACCGGGATGCGCAAATGAAGGAAATCAAGGACCAGCCGCGCCTCCAGGGCACGAAAGTAACGAGAGCAACACTGAAGGAACCGAGCCAACGCGCCATGCCATTTAACTTCAGCGAGAGGAAACCACGATGAATGATCTAACAGCCGAGAATTCCGGTAGCTTGAATGCGCCACGTACAGGGATGGTGCATGCTAAACGCTCGTACAAGACACAGACACCATTGAAGTTGTATTCCTCGACGTATTTTGTCCAGCGCAAGCGGTGGCGCGAGAAAGAACGAGCGCACAAAGCGAAAAATGAGAGGCTGAGTAGGACTTTAGAATCGTACAAACAGGAACTACTCAAGCTGAAAGAAGCAGCGCACGTTAGTACATTCCTAGAAGTGACGTCCGATGCCGATAAAGGAAATTTAAAGGCACTCCTAATCGTTGACCAGGTAAAGAACTACAGAAAGAAAAAACCGCAATGGTCAGGAACAACGCTGTGACATAGCATCGTACCCCGAAATTTGTCAGCGAAGGCGTACGAGTACTTGCGCTCCGAAGACCTGCTGAGGTTGACTTGCAACAAGACCCTCCAAAAATACATCGGCGCGGTTTCCGGAGAAGTTGGCTTTACTCAGCTAGTTCGTTGCCGCCTGGAAACAGAAATATTAGCGCTTGAAACGCCACAGTCAAAAGTTTGTTCACTTATCATAGACGAAATGAGAATTCGCCAGAAACTACAATATCACAAACAAAGGGACGCGTTCATTGGCGACGTCAACATGGGCACGGAGCTGCAACACCTTGTCCCAAACTCTCAGAATGAGTGCCTGGCAAACTCTGTCCTCTGCTTTTTGCTCTGCGGGCTCCACGGTCGATACAAAATACCTGTCGGGTATTTCTTCACAAAAGGGTGCACAGGGGAGCAACTAGCAGAAGTCGTGCGCCATGTTATCGAGAAAACGTCGGAGATCGGCTTCGATGTCGTCCGCGTTGTCACAGAAAATCACAAGATAAATGCGACAGCCATGCAAAGTTTGTGTGATGGAGTCCTGCGTATACGCGCTCCGCACCCTGCAGATCTCACTAAGCATATCTTTCTGGCTTTTGATCAGAGCCATATAATTAAAAATGAGATCGCAATTTCTGGCGAAAGACATCGGCGGAGAAAAAGAGATATCATCGAAGTACCTAAAGATGGTGCACAAAATGCAGAAGAACTTAACAGTAAAGCCAATCAGGTTCCTCACGCGAAAGCACCTCTACCCGTCCAATATTGAAAAGATGAGCGTGAAACTGGCCGTGCAGTTGCTGTCGACCGCAGTAATTGGGGCCATCAAATATTTGAAAGACCAAGCAGGGCACACTGCGGACATTGAGTTTGCATCGGCAGGGCCTACAATCCACTTTCTGGAAGCGATGCAGAAATGGTTTACTCTAATGGACATAAGCAATTGCCAGCAGTACATTTGTAAGAACGATGATTGCCGTCCATTCAGTGATGTGGATGATCCGAGGCTCGACTGGCTGGAACAGGCTTTCGTCGCGTACATCGAAGATCTGAGGGATGCCAGCAAGACTGAACTTTTTCAGCAAGGAGACGTGTCATGCTGTGATATTCACAACGCAATCAAATGTTGCTTGCATCCGCCATCTGCTGACTAAGAAGCAATTTAGCTTTGTTCTTACCCGCAAAATGTCGAGTGATCCTATCGAGGCAATGTTTGGATTCTTGCGGCGTAGTGCTGGATGTGATGATGCCCTAGACGTCCGGAGCACAATATGCGGTCTCGAAAACATGTTGAAAACAGGCATCATAGCCGGTTCCAGTGGCAGCAATGTGCAGAGTTCGGCAAGTTTCACATCAAAGCAGCTTCTTTCAATTCAGCACGAGCGCCATACGACCGCAGGCACAGCCGAGCGCATGTTGAACATAGCAGCAATGAGTCTAAGAGAGCACTGTTTGTCAGACAGACCACTTATCTCGAACCCCGACATTGCCAGCGTGGCCATGATGGGAGGGTTCATTGTTCGAGCTGTAAGCGAGCGCATTCCCTGTGCTGACTGCGTTGCAATGCTTCAGGCACCAAAGAGCAGTGCTCCCGCTCATGGCCTCATCACTCACTAGGACCGCGGCGGCCTTTTCTACCCGACGGAGGAGCTCGTCAAAGTTCTTATAGGTCTTCGCAGATTTGCTGGCTGCATACTGTCTCAGCGACGGTCAGTCGAGAAGCCTCTCCAAGTATGCGTGCAGAGGACAGTGCAAGAGCTCATGAGTCTGCCCGTCTTGACCTGCGGCAAACACCGATTCAGACCACCGCAAGGGCCTGTTGGAACTCATCGGATGATGATGATGATGATGTGTTGTGTTTAGTGGCGCAAGGGCCAGGTTTGGCCAAAGAGCGCCATGACAAGTGTTAATGTTGATGTACTATGGAAGATGTGACTTAGCTGTAAAGTGGCCTAAAAATAGTCGCTGTAAAGTGCGTAAAATCTACGTGCTATAAAATTACGGCGATGATTAATGAAGAAAACTATGACCATTAAAATCCATCGTAGGAGAATGATGCAAAATGGAAAATGTATAAGATAGTAAAATTACTTGGAGCACTGCTGCCTCGCCAGAGCCCTTGAAACACAAGGGCCTAGAGGCGCGTGCTACACGAAAGAGCTATCACAGCGGTATCCTCTGAAGAGAGGACCCGCTACGAACATGTGGGGCTAAGAACATGCAAGACAACATCTTTCAGGAAGCCCAGGACTGCGCTGGAGTCAAACAGCGGTTCTGGGCCGAGTAACATTACTGGATGAAGGGGGATGTGCTGGCGGTATGCTAAGGGAAAATGTTTCTTTCTTTCAGATTCGGCTGCCCGACACTCCAGAAGGACGTGGAGGACGGTGAGCCTCTCTCCGCATCTACCGCAGGTTGGAGGCTCGTTTCCGGTGAGTAAATAGTTGTGTGTGCCAAATGTGTGTCCTATTCTTAGACGACAGAATAGGACATCTGTCCGGCGTGATTTTGTTACGGAAGGCCAGAATCCTAACTGTGGCTTTATCACGTGGAGCTTATTATTTGTTTCCGCGTCCCATAGGCGTTGCCACTGGTTCCGTAGTATCCTCCGTAAGAAGGGCTTCAGGTCTGTGACAGGAACTGCAGCGGTGGGATTAGCAGAAAATGATGCAACTGACGTGGCCATCTGGTCCGCCAGAACGTTACCTTCGATGCCCCTATGACCTGGCACCCAGCATATGATGACATGCTGATTACTTACATACGCTTTACAGAGAGCAGAATAGAGTTCGTTAATTACCGGATTTTTGTGGTTAGAGAATGCCATCAAGGCCTTCACAACACTAAGGGAATCCGTATATATGACTGCTTTCTGGAGTTTTGATTTCCTGATATGCTTCACAGCCGACAATAGTGCGTAGGCCTCAGCCGTAAAGATACTAGTTTCCGGATGCAGTACGTCGGATTCCAAGAAGGATGGACCGACGGCTGCATAGGACACCCCCTCGCGTGACTTCGATGCGTCTGTGTAGAACTCCGTGCAGGAGTGTTTGTATTGGAGTTCCCGGAAATGCATTTGTATTTCAATCTCTGGAGCGTGTTTTGTAACTTGCATGAAAGATATGTCGCATTCTATGTGCTGCCACTCCCAAGGAGGTAGCAGCTTGGCTGGCTGCATTAGGCGGAGCTCGAGGAGTGGGACATGCATTTCCTCACTAAGCTCCCTCACACGCATCGAAAAAGGCCGTCTTACGGAAGGACGATTATGAAAGAGCGTAGCATATGTCATATCGTTAATGGTATTAAAACATGGATGTTGAGGATTAGAGTGGACTTTCAGGAAATATGTTTGGCTGATGTATATTCTCTGCAGATGTAGTGACCACTCATTTGATTCTGCATATAAACTTTCTATGGGACTTGTTCTGAAAGCTCCAGTGGCCAGTCGGATTCCTAGATGGTGGACCGGATCTAGCATCTTTAGCGCGCTCGGGGCTGCAGAATGATAGATCACGGCACCGTAGTCCAACCGCGATCGGATGAGGCTCTTGTACAGATTCATTAAACATTTCCTGTCGCTGCCCCATGCTGTGTAGGATAACACTTTAAGTAAGTTCATTGTTCTTAAGCATTTGACCTTGAGGTACTTTATGTGTGGAATGAAAGTTAATTTCGAATCAAGTATGATGCCTAAGAACTTGTGTTCTTTGTTTATAGGAATTCGCTGACCATACATTTCGATACTGGGTTCTGCAATGAGCCCTCTCTTTCTTGTGAAAAGCACACAAGAACTTTTGTTGGGGTTGACTTTAAATCCGTTTTCTTCTGCCCATTTGGACACTTTGTTCAAGCCCTGTTGAACTTGCCTCTCACATACTGTAAGGTTGCAGGATTTGAATCCTATCTGTATGTCGTCTACGTAAACAGAATAAAAAATGGCTGGCGGTAACGAGGCACGAAGGGTGTTCATTTTCACGATGAAGAGCGTGCAGCTAAGTACACCTCCTTGAGGTACACCAGTTTCCTGTATAAAAGGTCGCGACAATACATTGCCGACTTTCACGCGAAATGTACGGTTGGACAAATAGCTTTCTATTAGCACGAGCATATTGCCACGGATGCCAATTCCCGACAAGTCTCTCAATATTCCATAGCGCCACGTAGTGTCGTACGCCTTCTCCATATCGAGGAATACGGATAGGAAATATTGTTTATGTAGAAAGGCGTCGCGAATGTTTCCCTCAATGCGCACAAGGTGATCGGTTGTGGACCGCCCTTCTCTGAAGCCACACTGAAAGGGATCGAGGATATTGTTGAGTTCAAGGTAATGTACAAGTCTGCGGTTAACCATTTTTTCAAAAAGCTTACAAAGACAATTTGTAAGAGCTATCGGACGGTAACTTGCCGCCAAGGAAGGGTCCTTGCCCTGTTTAAGAACAGGGACCACAATCGCTTCTTTCCATGTGGATGGGAGGTTTCCCGCAGCCCAAATAGCGTTGAAAAGCGTGAGTAGTGTAAGTTTGGTGTCAGCGTGTAAGTTTCTGATCATTTCGTACATGACCCTATCAGGCCCCGGCGCAGAGCCCGTGCATGTGGTCAAGGCAGCTCTCAACTCAGCAATATTAAAAGGCCGGTTATAAGGTTCATTCTGCCTGGATTTTCGTATTATGGGCTTACATTCTTCTATTTGTTTGTATTTCAAAAATGTTTGCGAATAATGGTTTGAACTCGACACGCTCTCGAAGTGTTCCCCAAGTGAATCTGCCTGATCTTTTAGTGTTTCACCTTGTATGTTTACCAAAGGAAGTGAATATGTTTGTCGCCCTTTTATCCTATTAACCCGGTTCCAGACTTTGGCCTCATCTGTATACGAGTTGATACCGGATAAAAACGTCTGCCAACTCTCTGTTCTAGCCTGTCGGCGTGTTCGCCTGCCTTGCGATTTCACTTTCTTAAAGTTAAACAGATTCTCCGCAGTGGGAGAGGCGCGTAGCAACCCCCACGCTTTGTTCTGTTTCTTACGAGCGATCCTACAGTCCTCGTTCCACCACGGGACACGCCGTTTGCATGCCAAGCCATTTACTTGTGATATACATTTAGTTGCGGCATCTATTATGAAGGCTGTAAAGTATTCCACGGCAGCATCAATTCCTAACGAGGACATCTCATCCCATGAAATATTACTGAGAGTTCGGAATTTCTCCCAGTCTGCTGTATCAATCTTCCACCTAGGAGCTTGCGGGGGAAATTCATTTTCTTTAGATGTTCTTAGCAATACGGGGAAGTGATCGCTCCCGTAAGGATTGCTCGTAACTTCCCATTCGAGTTCGAGCAGTAGAGAGGCGGAAACTATACTAAGATCTATTGACGAAAAGGTTCTGTTCGCAAGAGAGTAATATGTGGGTTCTTTCTTATTTAGAAGGCACGCTCCAGAAGAGTAAAGGAACTGTTCAACGAGACGCCCTCGCGCATCGATACGAGAGTCTCCCCACAAGGTGCTGTGTGCATTGAAATCGCCAAGAACAGCATAGGGTTCTGGCAATTCATCTATTAATGACTGAAATTCATGTTTGCTTAGTTTGTAGTGTGGGGGTATATAAATCGAGCAAATAGTGATAAGTTTGTTTAGCAAAACTATTCGAACCGCCACTGCTTCAAGGGCCGTTCGTAGCTGTAAATGTTGACATGCTATGCTCTTTTGGATTACAATTGCAACACCTCCCGATGATGCGATTGCGTCATCGCGATCTTTGCGAAAAGTAACATGCTGTCGGAGAAAGTTTGTGTGTTGTGTTTTTAGGTGTGTTTCCTGTAGACACAGCACTTTTGGATTGTGTTTGTGTATAATCTCTTGCACATCATCAAGGTTCCTAAGAAGACCTCTGACATTCCATTGAATGATTTGTGTATCCATGTTGAAAGTAAATAAGTGCTGTGTGTACGGAAAGGGAGGTGATGATTTAGGTTACAGAGCTCTTTCGAGGCCCTGTAACGGGGGTTCTGGCCTTTCTGGAGCGTTCGAGGGAGCCTCGCCGCTCCTTAGGCGTTTGGTGCGCCTTGAGGACCGGAGTAGTGTCCATTGCCTCTTGTGAGGCGCCGGACACGTGCTCTTGCGAGCGAGAAGTCACAAGAGAGAGTCCTGCCTTGGAGGGCAAGACCCCTGCGCCCACCAGCCCGGAGGTCGATGGGGCTCCCTGAGGGATTTGGCTGCGCTGGCCGTTGCCAGCGCTGGAGGGGGCCTCGGAGGTTGGGGCAGCCTCGGCTGCGCCCACCTTCGGGGTCGATGGCTCCGTCTGCTCGGTTGGCGGAGCAGCGCTAGCTGCAACCACCGGGGGGCAGATGGCGTGACTGCCGACTCACTGACTGTGGGTCGGACAGCCGCCGGAGGCCGTGTTGACGCTGCCCCCTGACGCGCCACATCGGCAAAGGTTTTCTTTGGCAGGTATGCTACCCGCCTTCGTGCCTCTTTGAACGATATATTCTCTTTTACTTTTATAGTCACAATTTCTTTTTCCTTCTTCCAGGAGGGGCACGACCGCGAGTACGCGGCGTGGTCCCCGTCACAGTTTACACAGTGTAGAGAGTTCTTACATGCTTCAGTGGCGTGTTCAAGGGCACTGCATTTGGCGCATGTTTGGCGGCCTCGGCAGCTCTGCGAGCTGTGGCCAAAACGTTGGCATTTGAAACATCTCAAGGGATTCGGCACATACGGTCTTATACGAAGCTTGATGTACCCGGCCTCGATTGACTCGGGCAGGACACTGGAGTTAAAGGTGAGTATTAGGTGTTCGGTCGCAATTTCTTTTCCGTCTCGCCTCATCTTGATTCTTCTGACATTTATGACATTCTGTTCGCTGAAGCCCTCCAAGAGCTCAGCCTCAGTCAGCTCCAATAAATCATCATCGGAGACTACGCCACGGGTGGTATTCATGGTACGATGAGGAGTTACTGTTACTTTGGCGTCACCAAATGAAACTAGATGGGGTAGATTTTCATATTGTTTCTGGTTGCGGAGCTCCAAGAGGAGATCGCCGCTTGCCATCCTGGACGCTTTATAACCTGTACCAAAAACTTGGGTAAGAGACTTGGACACGAGGAATGGAGAGATTGTTCGCACGGGTTTGCCTGGTGTTTCAGAGTGCACTACATGGAAACGAGGAAAGGTTTCTTTTTGGCGGACAAAAAATTCAAAGACATCATCGGTGCGCCCCCTCTTGAGGGAGCGATCAGGTAATGGGGGGAAAGAAGAAGCCATAAGAGATTATAATTTCGGCAGTAACGCCAGCCACCCACCGTGGAGTCCTACAAGGGGACGCTGCAGGATCCGTAAAACACGGCCTGCAAACGCCAGCAGTACGTTACCACTATAACCAGATACGAAATAACCTAGGTTGGCTATTCACACAAGGTTAACCCTTGCTGCCTGGAAAAATTGGAAGTAAGTGGAAGCTAGGAGAAGACAGGAAAGATAAAAAGTGAGAGAAAGACGAAGATTAGAGGAAGAGAGAGACAGGAAAAGGCAACTACCGATTTCCCCGGGTGGGTCAGTCCGGGGGTGCCGTCTACGTGAAGCCGAGGCCAAAGGGGTGTGTTGCCGCCGCCGAGGGGCCGTAAAGGTCCAAACACCCGGCATTGGCTCAACCCCCAGGATCCCCTTTTCCCCGGACACGGCTAAGCCGCGCACGGCTACACGCGGGAGGGTCCGACCCTCATGTGCTCGGGTCCGTGGTGTCGCAACACACGAAACGCCTGCTCACGCAGACGCCCCTGCGGGGGGAACTCATCGGAAGAAAGCTCATTAAACCACTTTTTGCAAACTATGCGCAAGCAAAAACGACACGAATGCTGTCAAGTTTCTTGAGAAAAAGCCCCTGTCGAAAAAAGTATTAACATTGTAGTGCATTTGTTGTGTGTCAGTACACGAAGCGCCGTGCCACACTTTAATCACCAACCACTTTCTCCATGAAAGTGCGTGGAATCATCTTGTGATGAACCAGAAAAGAATATCTCACATGAACTATATTAACGTGTGCTTTTTATGACAAGCAGGTGCGAGTAATGTGGTCGAGTTTCGAACATTGCTGAGCTAGCACTGCGATCTGCTTAGGAACGATTTTTGGGCCGTGCATTAAATTCTCGTGACATCACAACTGGGCAATTATGTGCACTTAGTGTTATTTTCTTTGTCTTGTGTTTCGTTCAACCTACCCCGAATCAATAATGTGTACAGGCGCTGTGTATATGTCCTATCTTTCGATCATGTCTTCTTCACCACGGGCTTAAGTGCGCTATTATTCGAGTAAATATAATTCCTGGCGCCTTAGGACACGGAACATCGCGAAGCACATGCTTGAAGCTCTTAAATATTCAAATCACTTTATCCAGAAGCCTTCTACATAAGGCTGATATTCCTCTCCACGCCATTAGTATTGTCAATCGACGCACGTACGATGACCTATCTTCCCTGTAACAAGGCAGCCAATCCAGCGTTTACCGATCTAGATAAAATGAATGAATTAATATTTGATGTTTAATGGCGCAAGGGCCAGATGTGGCCACAGAGCGCCATGCTAATGATTAATGGGTTCGCAGTGCCTGATGGGTTTCTGGTCTTAATGCGCCGTGGCTGTAAAGGGGCCTAAAAGAGTTGATGCAAATTCCATAAAATGTACGAGTAATAAAATTATGGGAATGACTATTGGCGTGTACTATGAACATAAAAATGGATTGAGAAAGGATGATGCAATATATAAAATATGTGATTGTCTAGATGTATAATATTGTCTAGAGCACTACTGCCTCACCGGGGCCCTTGAAACGCAAGGGCCTAGAGGCATGTGCTATACAGAGAATCTATCCTAGCGATATCCTCTGGAAAGAGGATGCGCTAAGAAATGAATGGGCTTGTAACATGTAGTACAACATCTTTCAAGAAAGCGAGGACTGCTTTGGTATCAAAAAGCGGTTCTACACCAAGAAACATGGCAGGATGCAGAGGGACGTGATGGCTGTATGCAAACGGAAAATGTTTTCTCCGGTCTTTTTCGGCTTCCCGGCACTCCACGAAGACATGGAGGACGGTCAGCCGGTCGCCACATCTACCACAGGTTGGAGGCTCGTTACCGGTCAAGAGAAAATTATGAGTGCCAAATGTGTGTCCTATTCTCAGTCTAGTGAATAGGACGTCTGTTCTTCGTGTTTTCGTTGTTGGCTGCCAGAGACCTAACTTAGGCTTAATTACGTGAAGCTTATTGCTCGTTTTGCGTCCCACAAGCCTTGCCAGTGGCTTCGCAGTTTGTTTCTGAGGAAAGGCTGCATGTCTGTGGCAGGGACTGCAGCAGAACGAGTACCCTGCGATGCCATTGATTTGGCCATCTCGTCAGCAGGCACATTTCCCTGGATTCCTCTATGGCCAGGAACCCAGCATATTACAACATGTCTGTGTGATGAGTAGATGTTACATAAGTGTGTGTAGAGTTCATTGAAGACAGGATTTGCATGCTTTCGTAAAGAAATGAGTGCGTTTATAAGACCTAACGAGTCTGTGAATATTATCGCTCTGTCAAGTTTCAGTGTCTTTATATGTTTTAATGCAGACAGTACTGCATAGGCTTCTGCAGTGAAGATACTTGTTAGGGGGTTCAACACGTCAGATTCAGAAAGAGAGTGACCAACAGCAGCGTAGGATACGCCAGCATGGGATTTGGACGCGTCTGTGTAAAATTCGTAGCAGGAGTACTTCGATTGAAGCTCTCGGAAATGCTAGCATTTTCAAGCTCAGGAGCGTGCTTCGAGACCTCTACAAAGGATGTGTCACATTCTATCACCTTCCACTCCCAGGGCGGTAATAGATTAGCAGGAGCCATTAGGCGATGTTCGTGGATTGCGACATCCATTTCTTCACTAAGTTCTCTTACACGCAGCGACAAAGAAAGTCTCATGGAGGGTCTGTTACGGAAAAGTGTTTCACACGTTAAGTCGTCTATTGTCGTGAAACACGGATGTTCCTTATTAGAGCGCACTTTAAGAAAGTAGGTGAAGCTGATATATGTTCTCTGAATATGTAGTGAGCACTTGTGTGACT
Source organism: Dermacentor andersoni (assembly GCF_023375885.2). Classification (NCBI taxonomy): domain Eukaryota; kingdom Metazoa; phylum Arthropoda; class Arachnida; order Ixodida; family Ixodidae; genus Dermacentor; species Dermacentor andersoni. Next base: position 362,039,336 of record NC_092814.1, on the reverse strand, counting down.
CTGCATGTAGACTTTCGACGGGGCTTGTTCTAAATGCGCCAGTGGCGAGGCGGATATCCTGATGGTGAACGGGGTCTAACATTTTTAGCGCACTCGGTGCAGCAGAGTGATATACTACGGCACCATAATCTAACCGTGATCTAACCAGGCTCCTGTAAAGATTCAACAGGCACCTCCTGTCGCTACCCCATGTAGTGTGGGATAGAACTTTAGGTAAGTTCATGGTTTTTAGACATTTTGCTTTAAGACATCTTATGTGTGAAATGAACGTAAGCCTGGAGTCAAGGATAACACCTAGAAATTTGTGTTCTTTGTTAACAGGAATTTGTTGTCCACCCAGTTCTACACAGGGATCAGGTACCAGGCCTCTTTCTTGTGAAGATAACACAAGAACTTTTGTGGGGGTTGACCTTAAATCCGTTTTGGTCTGCCCATTTGGACACTTTGTTTAAGCCCTGCTGTACCAGTCTTTCACATACTGTAAGGTTGCAGGATTTGAAGCCTATCTGTATATTGTCTACGTAGACGGAATAAAAAATGGCTGGGGGCAGTGAAGAACGAAGTGTATTCATCTTAACGATAAAGAGAGTGCAGCTAAGCACGCCTCCCTGGGGTACACCAGTTTCCTGCGTAAAAGGACGTGACAGTGCATTACCGACTTTTACACGGAAGGTACGATTTGACAGATAGCTTTCGATTATGTTCAGCATATTTCCACGGATGCCCATTTCCGATAGGTCTCGCAAAATCCCGTAACGCCATGCCGTGTCATAAGCTTTTTCTATGTCAAGGAATATCGATAGGAAATACTGTTTATGTATAAATGCATCGCGGATATTTCCTTCAATGCGCACAAGGTGATCGGTTGTTGACCGCCCTTGTCTGAAGCCACACTGATAGGGATCGAGTATATTGTTGAGTTCAAGGAAATGTACGAGTCTGCGATTAATCATTTTTTCAAAGAGCTTACACAGACAATTGGTAAGAGCTATCGGACGATAACTTGCTGCCAAGGAGGGGTCTTTTCCCTGCTTCAGGACAGGAACCACAATCGCCTCTTTCCATGTAGATGGGAGGTATCCCGCAGCCCACAGTGTTGAAAAGTGTAAGTAGTGTAAATTGCGTGTCAGTATGTAAATTTCTGATCATGTCATACATGACTCTGTCAGGTCCCGGTGCAGTGCTTTTGCATGTATTCAAGGCAGCTCTCAACTCGGCAATACTGAAAGGCCGGTTATAGGGTTCATTCTGTCTGGATTTTGTAATTATTGGCTCACATTCTTCTGTTTGTTTATATTTTGAGAAAGGACTGAGAATAATGGGTTGAGCTCGAGACGATCTCAAAGTGCTCCCCAAGTGAGTCCGCCTGATTCTTGCAGGGTATCGCCTTGTGTTTACCAGAGGGAGTGATTGTGCTTGTCGCCCTATTATCCTAATAACCCTGTTCCAGACTTTGGCCTCATCTGTGTACGAGTTGATGCCCGATAAAAACATCTGCCAGCTTTCTCTTCTGGCCTGTCGGCGGGTTCGCCTGCCTTCGGATTTTACTTTTTTAAAGTTGATAAGATTTTCTGCAGTGCGAGAAGCGCGTAGCAAACCCCACGCTTTGTTCTGTTTTTTACGTGCGATCCTACAATCGTCGGTCCACCACGGGACACGCCGCTAGCACGACAGGCCATTTACTTGTAATATGCATTTAGATGCGGCATCCATTATAAAGGCTGTAAAATACTCCACAGCAGCATCAATTTCTAACGAGATGTCATGCCATGAGATGCCAGTAAGAGTTCGAAATTTGTCCCAATCAGCTGTCTCAATCTTCCACCGAGGTGCCTGTGGTGCATATTCGTTTTCTTTAGGTGCTCGTAGTAGTATGGGGAAGTGATCGCTTCCGTAAGGGTTCTTTGTAACTTCCCATTCAAGTTCAGGCAGAATAGAAGGAGAAACTATGCTGAGATCGATTGAAGAAAAGGTTCTGTTTGCTAGAGTAATATGTGGGTTCCTTCTTGTTCAGAAGGCACCCACCACAAGTAAAAAGGAACTTTTCAACAAAACGACCTCGCGCATCAATACGAGAGTCGCCCCACAGGGAGCTGTGCGCATTGAAATCGCCAACAAAAGGTTCTGGCAATTCGTCTATAAATGACTGAAATTTGTTTAATTTGTGGTGTGTGGGTACGTAAAGTGAGCAAATTGTGATGAGTTTGTTTAGAAGAACAGCTCGAACCGCCACTGCTTCAAGGGGCGTTTGTAGCTGTAAACGCTGACAGGAAATACTTTTATGAATAAAAATGGCGACACCGCCTGATGATATGACAGCATCATCGCGATCTTTGCGAAACTTGACATACGGTCGGAGAAAGTTTGTGTGTTGTGGTTTTAAGTGTGTTTCCTGTAGGCACAGCACTTTTGGATTGTGTTTTTGGATAAGTTCTTGCACGACATCAAGGTTCCTAAGAAGACCTCTGACGTTCCATTGGATTATTTCTGTATCCATATTGGAAGTAAATAAGTGCTGCGTGTATGGAAACGGAGGTGATGCCTTAGGTTACAGAGCTCTTTCGAGGCCCTGTAACCGGGGTTTTGCTATTTTTGAAGCGTTCGAGGGTACCTCGCCGCTCCTTAGGCGCTTGGCGCCCCTTGAGGATAGGTGTAGTGTCCATTGCCTCTTGTGAGGCGCCGGACACGTGCTCTTGCGAGCGAGAAATTTCCCGAGAGAGTCTCGCCTTGGAGGGCAAGACCCCTGCGCCCACCAGCCCGGAGGTCGATGGGGCTCCCTGAGGGATTTGGCTGCGCCGGCTGTGGCCAGCGTTGGAAGGGGCCGGGGAGGTTGGGGCAGCCTCGGCTGCGCCCACCTTCGGGGTCGATGGCCCCGTCTGCTGTGTTGCCGTAGCAGCGTCAGCTACAGCCGCCGGGGGGCCGGATGGCGTCACTGCCGCCTTACTGGGTGTGGGTCGGACAGCCGCCGGAGACCGTTGTGGCGCTGCCCCCTGACGCGCCACATCGGCAAAGCTTTTCTTTGGCAGGTATGCTACCCGCCTTCGTGCCTCTTTGAACGATATATTCTCTTTTACCTTTATCGTTACTATTTTATTTCTTTTTCCTTCTTCCAGGAGAGGCACGACGGCGAGTACGCGGCGTGATCCCCGTCACAGTTTACAGTGGAGAGTTCTTACAAGCTTCAGTGGCGTATTCAAGGGCACTGCATTTCGCACATGTTTGGCGGCCCCGGCAGCTCTGCGAACTGTGGCCGAAACGCTGGCATTTGAAACATCTTAGGGGATTCGGCACATACGGTCTGACACGGAGCTTGATGTACCCGGCCACTACAGACTCGGGCAGAATACTTGAAGCAAATGTGAGTATTAGGTGCTTCGTTAGAATTTCTTTTCCATCCCTTCTCATCTTAATTCTTCTCACATTGACAACATTCTGATCACTGAAGCCCTCCAGGAGCTCAGCCTCTGTCAGCTGGAGCAAATCGTCTTCCGAGACAACGCCGCGGGTGGTGTTGAGAGTGCGGTGTGGAGTTACTGTCAATGGAACATCTCCAAATGATACCAGACTGGGCAACTTCTCGTACTGTTTCTGATCATGGAGCTCTAACAGGAGATCACCACTTGCCAGCCTTGATACCTTCTGGCCTGGACCAAGGACATCAGTTAAGGACTTGGAAACTAGAAAAGGGGAAATGTTTCGTACTTGTTTATCGGATTTTTCTGAGTGGATCACATGGTAACGTGGGAAGTTTGGTCTTTGACGTCCAAGGAACTGGAAAACTTCATCGGTGCGCCCTCTTTTGTGAGGGCGATCAGGAAGCGGAGGGAAGGAGCTAGCCATAAAGGAATTGAATTTTCGGCAATAACGTCAGCCACCCACCATGGAGCCCTACAAGGGGACGCTACAGGGACTGTATGTACAGGTCTGTAAACGCCAGCTGTACGTCATCACTATAACCAAATATGAAATAACCTAGGTTGGCTATTCACACAAGTAAAGAGAAGCGAGGAGAAGACAGGAAAGATGGAAATTGAGAGAAAGACGAAGGTTGGAGGGAGAGCGAGAGACAGGAAAAGGCAACTACCGGTTTCCCCCGGGTGGCTCAGTCCGGGGGTGCCGTCTACGTGAAGCAGAGGCCAAAGAGGTGTGTTGCCTCCGCCGGGGGGCCTTAAAGGCCCGAACACCCGGCATCGGCTCAACCCCCAGGATCCCCCTTTAGCCGGACACGGCTAAGCCGCGCACGGTTAAACGCGGGAGGGTCCAAACCTCGTGTGCTCGGGTACGTGGCGTCGCAACACACCAAACGCCTGCTGACGAAGACGCCCCTGCGGGGACCGATCTAGATAGAGTGCTTATGAAAAAGCACAGCATCAGAATTTATCAATGACCCTTTTTTTTATGGCCGCTCTTAAACGGGCAGCGTGAACGAAATCTCCTTCAAAAAAGCGCGCAACACTATGCATCGTTTATATCCCTGAATAACTGTTTCGTGTGAGCAACATTATTGTGATTTTTTGACGCCCGTTAGTTTGTCTTCGCAGTTTGTCAGCGCGCCACTCGCCCGACTGCCGGCCTGAAAGCGGGGGAGCAGCGGCGTGAAGCCACGATGCTTTCGGCGGCGGCGGCTGTGGTTGTCATGGGGACCGGTACGGTGGCGCGCGCCGTCCGGTGGCGCGCGCCGTCCTGCGGCGCATGGTCGCAACACTCGGCAGAGAGCTCCCTATGGAAAAGAGAGCGACGTTCCAGGCATATAGTATTAGGAGGCGTTGGTTTCACTCGCACATACGGCGCACGGCGACGATGTTCGTGGTCGCACTTCATACGGAACATCATTCCGACGGCAGAACTGCGCCTGAAGTGTCCATATAAGTGATATGTTGTATAAGATGTCTGTACTCCCGGCACGACTACTGAAAGAATGTAGGTCCCGTAGGCCTCAGGCACAGCACATGTGGGCCCGTTTCATCCGCATGCCGAGAGCGATATTTATTACTATTCCTGTTAGGTCTAATCACTAGGCGAACAAAAGGGCTCTCTTAGCATGCTAATTTTTTGAACTTCCACATTTAACAGGCTCGTGCTTGAACAATATAGCCGCGGCGCGCAGGCGCACTGAAGTAGACGAGTGTAACCACTATGCAAAATATTGTATTGCATGCGGAAATCGCAGTTAGCAGGGGTGCGATCGGAGATATTTCTTCGGCGTGTTCATTCGGTTAGCGGCGCGCGTGATTGGCCTACTCCGCGCCAACGTGGCCAGCCGCGGCCACGTTCTTGGTGACGTCAAAATGAGGACACGCTCCTGTCAATCATCTTGCACCGAGCACGTTGTCTGGTAGGCGCCGAACGCGACGGGAATTGGAAAGTTTGGAGCTATGAAACGCTCGTTGGCGCGTCTGGTAGATTGGATCGGATCCAAACGGCGGCTTCGGCGGCGCAATGGCACGTTCGGGTCCAAAGCAAAGTTTAATTCGAGAAAATGGAGCTTGCGATAGGAACTTCGGTTGTCGCATTAGCGTTAGTTGAGGAGGAACGAGAACACTGAAGGTGCGAAACGCGTTTCAAGAAATGGAAGAAAGCGAATTCCGGCGTCGCTTTCGTTTCTCGAAACAAATAGTACGTTGGTAGTGCGGCGAACTCGACCTCATCATCGGGAGCCAGCGAGCCACTGGAATGTTGTTGCCTCTTGAGTGTGCCACTGTTGCCGTGGTTCCTTTTTTTTTCCTCGCTGCGGGCGACACCACCTAGGCACGACGCACAGAAACAAATAGTTATAAATTGTAATAGTCACATGTATTACCATTTGAAAACGTGTTTAAGCTTGAAAAGAAAAAAAAAATACATTTTTAGATGAAGATTTCATTCACTGTTAGACGAGAAACATTTGGTTTCGTAGTACATTGTCTGCAAGCAGACGACAAACGAGGGAAGTAAACTTCTGGGGAGTTCACCGCTTTCCGATTGGCTCCTCACTCCGTCCCGTTCTCACAAATTTCGGATACAGCCACTTTGTGACGTTGCAGCAACCGAACACAACGCGTAAAGATCTCAGATCGCGCGCCAGCACGCTCAAGCACCGACTGATAACATTTTTGCTTGCTTCGTTCAGAAACGGCGGCGGGTGTTCTTATATAAATATAAAATTATATTCGTAGCAATGAACACATCGCACAAACAGAATGTCATTATGCAAGCTGTCAGTGAGTATCACTGTGAGTTACACCTCGCAAATATTGCCGCAACGGGGCTATACATACATGGATATTTATGGGAGGCCGATCAAGCCTACAGGGCGCACGCGTTTTATTGCGCTCATCCGGTCTACAAGGTAAATAATATGACAGCATACAAGTGCACTTTATTTAAAAAAGCATTCTTTTCATTGTCATGTGATGCGATCCCCAAATTTAAAGAAAGACTAACATTTCTAAACCAGCGAGGGTTTACCTGTAAGAAGAGTAAATGTTTAGATACAAGTCGTCTTATTTTTATTATTTTTAATTTTCTCGTGATTAATCTATGACCCACTGTGGTAGACCCAGCGTTGATCGCATTGAGCTGACGTCAGTACATGCACTATGCATATGCAAGAATGCAAATTAGCCGCCGTTCCTGCGGATGCATGCAGGATATGGGACGTCGATGCAGAAATTTCACGAGGTCGAAGGCGATGTTGGATATGCTTGAAAAGGGGATGAAGAGAGGAATACAAAGAGATGCGTCTAACACACGTACATTTGAATTGTGTCACAGTGGCACATACCCAGAAGTGCAAGCATGTGGGTATGCGAGCCACGAGAAAGGGAAGCAATATACACATTGCGCGCAGTGCACAAATTGTTCCCTTTCTCGTGCTGCAAAGTGTGTACACAGGGAAGACGGGCGGAAGCCTAAATGACAGGCTAAGCAAACACAAGCAAAAATTTGAACTGTTATCGAGATAGACGTCTCTGTGCATTGTGATCATTGCCGGTGTAAATTACAGTCTAACGATTGTGTAGGCGTGTTTAGAAATGCTGATTAAGATACGAGGGAGATTCTAGCAGCAAGCATGATTGAAAAAGGTGCAAACTGTGTCAGCGCTCCGTGGATTTCTCTGAGCAGAAAGGAACTGGCCTATCTAGAAAATTCCTGGGTGGCGAGTGCAATGATTTCGACTTGTTTGAGCCGGTATATATACCACGCTTTTCTGAAAGAAAATTGTTGATAGTTAGCGCACGTTCTGTCGTCTTATCCGTGTCAATTAAGCGCTATGACTTCCAATTGATGCAACGAACCAACTAACCCAAAAATCTGGATTTCATTTCTAGTACAACAGGCCCTTTTGTATGTGATCGCGATCGTTGAGTACTTGTGTCGCTCATCGTTCTTGCAACCTGCAGAGCCAGAACGCTTGCCTTCTGCATCAGAGCTAGAATTCTTCCGGATGAAGTCAAGCTAGTGTTTGGCGGCTTTATTCCTTCCTTTGGCCACGGCATAAGGATTCGCAAGATCCTAAAATCGGAATGGCAGCGCTTGATACGGATCTACAGGAGCCTCCTGTACCAACGCATGCATCTGTCCACACAAACGAAAACGGAGGCCAATAATGCTGTCCAGGAATTTTTGCTTCTCCCAGACCGGACAACATAATTTATGTGGTATAGCATACTTTCAAGACTGCGAGCCGCCGTGCCCTCGATACAGCGATCTTCGCGGCAGGCCGTCAGGACGTCGGGCGAGGTTCCCCTTCCTGCCTTCGCCAGGAAAGTGCTCAGCCTTTGGCCCAAGTTCGCCACCGAACCAAGGAAGTCATCCCCCCAGTGCTCTCAACTACTCTACGGGTCGGCAGGGCGCTGGGTACAGCAGTTCCTGCGGGGCAGGGCGTTGTGCGTATTGCCGGCAGACAAAGAGGGAGGCTTTGTCGTTCTCACTGAGAGCGAGTTCAAATTTAAGGCTGTAGAAGCAGTTTCTTCTGTATTGAAGCGCTGTGATGATGTCTCAATGCAGAAAGTAAAAGCGGAAGGCACAAGGTTGTGTTCCCGAACTAACCTTCCCCGCCTGTCCAATTTTTTTTTAAAGTGAGAACCTTCATTTAAGGTCATGTTTTCTGTAAAGACTCACAAATTAGATCGGCCATTTAGAGTGATTGTTTGCGAAAGACGTACATGGCAGAATGCGCTGGCTAGTTTTCTGGAAGCTTAGCTTGTTTCGTATTAACGACCCTTTCATGGTGAGAAGATTTAACGAGGTGGTAGGGTACCTTAGGAACAATCAAGACAAAGGCATTTCGGCCTGCTCCATCGACATTAAGGAATCGTACTACTCCATGCCTCAAGCTGCTTTACTGCGATGTATTGAAGACTGCACAGATAACTATGGCGTAATTGCATCCGAAACTGACAGTCATTTCACCCAGCGAGTTCCTAGAGCTTCTGGCGCTTTATCTAAAGTCTACCTATGCTGAATGTGACGGGCTCATGTATCTTCAGACGGAACGTGTGTATCGCGTCATGCCTAGCCCCTGCCTTGAGCGACCTGTTTCTCGCCCATCACGACAGACTTCTATAGGGAAAACTCGCGACGATAAAGATTTTAAATAACTTTAGATGCGTGGACGACTACCTCGTGATGTATGATTTCAATTCAAATAATACTGAAAGAGTGAATGGCGTGGTTGCCGTGTTCAATGGATGTCTTGACAATCTGGTTATTACACATGAGCTACCCAACAATAAATAATGCTATCCAGTTTTGATATATAAAACTAAATTTGACTGCCAATCATTGCTATTGCAAATACCACGCTAGGGAAACAAAGATGCTGCTTCCGCATGGCTCGTAACATTCAAAGTTGTTGAAGAAAGCAATCGCAAACCTACGTTTTGTGAATGCGCTCCGAAAATGATGCCCCCACCGGATGCCTGGGAGTCTTTTGAGACAAAAAGAGCGGCTACTGGAAGCAGGCTAGTTACAAAACTTTCCCTGCATTCACAAGTTCAAAAGGTGTCCTCAAGAAGACGCCTTGTTGCTCGAGTCTTGACGTCCGCACTCGGGTAGGACCGAAGCCCTTCCTTGGTTGGATTCAATGCCCTTATGCGAGCCGCCAAGTAGATAATGCTTAAAAGGCGCCTCGTGTGGTTGGATACAATGTTCTGTACTGGGGTAAAAGCAAATGGGGAAAGTTGGTTAGAATTAGTTATCGACACTAAAATCGAGCGAACAAAAAAAAAAAAAAATTGAGACAACAGCTGGAAGAACTTAGCAAACCAATGTAGAGAATCTACTCAGCACAATGATGCTGCCGAGCAAGGTGCGGACCCACAACCACCTGACGTACCTCTTAGACAACCCTAGACATCCCCAGCTCTCGGTAGAGCATAGACCTGGCTCCCAAGGTCATTCCATAGATTCCTACAGTCTTCCCTGGAAAATGTTTTTAGCGCTGCATACTTCCTTCTCTTGGCGGCACACGTTCGAAGCAGTATACCCTCGTTGGAATCCCAGGTGAGTGAGTGAGTGATTTCGGTCCAGAGAAGACGCAGGGGAGACCCCGCGCCACCTGGCTAGACCCACGTAGGGACCGCCAAGCCGAGCTTGACGGCCCGATCGCGGGCGCTCTGGACGGCCAGCGTTTGGTCGTTGAGTTCGGGGCTGCCCAAGAGCGCAGCCCACCTATCCTCGCTAAAGGAGGAGCCGATGGCTTCACACTCCCACAACACATGGTCCAATGTTGCCCTTAGTCCACAGGCAGGGCAGTCCGCACTGTGATATATTTCAGAGTATGTGGTGACTACAAATTTCACAATGGTTACCATATTCGACCGCGAGATCGGGTTTGAGACGGACATTTCTGTTTTTTGTCACGAGAAGTCTTTCCGTTTGGACGGTGGCTTGAGGGTTTCGCTTTCATCATGCGAACAGCCTTCTTGGTGATGAAATTGTGGCGCTATACTCTTGGAAGATGGCCGCTGGGACACTCCTGTAGAATGTGAAATGTTGTCTCAGGTCTTTCGTTACAGCGGCGACATGGTCGCGTACTCGGGTCGGTGGCGTGTCTGGTAGACAAGGTTCGCGTCAGCACAGGTTTGTGCGCATAGGCAGCGCTTTGTCTCCATCCTGCAACTCTTTCGATTCGTACGCCAACCAAGATCTTGCAGTGAACTGTGCCTTACGGGCAAACAAGTCCGGGTTAGCTTATCTGGCTGTTAGCTTTTTCCACCATGATACGGAGCCTTTCAAGGCGGTTTTCACTACCGAGGCATCAGCGGTGTCAATCGAAGTTTCAAAGATCGCTGCTATGCGTTCCCTGCATGCGTCCAAAATTTTCTTAAATAGCTTGTCAACGAATTCATCGCCAAGGCGAACGAGTCCACTAAGTGCCTTGTAGTGAGTGACCAAAGCAACTCTTTGTAGTTGCAACATGCCCAGACCACCACATCTAGTTGGCATCCAAACGTCAATGTTTGGAAAGCCTTGAGGAAGATGCAGTGTCGACTTCACCTCTGTAGAAATAAGACGATCAAGACTCTGCCTGGACTTGAAGTGAATATGAGGTTCCATAAAGATATACAGGCTGAACCAAGTGTCTCCAGCAATGAATCTTTTGAAACGGTTTAAGTTTGGCTTTTCCGATGAGCTCTTCATTCGACAAAAGGGGCCTTGTTGACGAAGAAATGTAGTACTAAATAGTTGATGGGTTGATCTTTGAAAACTAGATGGACCTCAGTACCTGCAACTGGCATCAAATCTATGCAATAGTCAAAGCCTTTTGATTGATAGTTTGCCCGCCAACCAAAATACTGGGATTTAGGTGGATTAATATGAAGACCTACATTTGTTTAATGAGCGAGGAAAGCCCCTTTATAGGTGTCGGACACCAGAACCAGGTTGTTTTCAAATGGCATGGCTCACATGGGTGCCATTAAGCTGAACACCCAGTTTCCACATGTTCAATCTTTCTAACAGAGGATCAAGGACACAGTTGAACAAAAAAGGTGATAGTGGATCACCCTGCTTCATACCTCGCCTCATAGGTACCCTTTGTGAATCCATCAGGCCCCCACACCAAAATGTAGTGGAGCTAGTCGACACATATCTTTTAGAATATACATCATACATTCAGGAATACCTCGCTCCGAAAAGCCATGAACAGATTATTGTGGGACACTGAATCAAATGCTTTTCTAAGGTCGAGGTTCATTGCAAAGGACGATGCTTATTCATTAACGTTCGGCTTAGCGCTTGTAGCAAAAGTACTTAGATGATGTGGATTTGTCATCCTGAAATCCAGCATGAAATTTCTGTAACTGGTTATCCTCTGTAAAACGCGATAGAAGCATTTAAAATAGATACGGTAGAGAACAGGGGAGACTGCGATGGGTCTAAAATCACTGGGAGTAACAGCGTTTGCACATTTAGGTGTGAAGACCAGTCCGGGACAACTTGATTTCAATAGGAATGGAACCGAAGGAAAACCAACTGTTGAAGAAATCAAGTAATGCATCCGAGGGAAATTTCTTCAAATCAGCGATTTTAATACCATCTGGTCCTGCAGCGGATTTGTAAGGGAAGGATTTCAAGGCTCGATTAATCTCCGTTGCCACAAACACTCTCAGCAACCTGTCCTTGCCTGACAATGGAGACCCTCCCCTACAGGAGTGGATTCTTCCCCAAAGATTGGATCATACTCATTGTGCAGATCCTCTATCGCACATCGAGCTGAGATCCACCGAGCAGGAGAGAGTACCTAAGGGCAGCAGGGCCCAAGTCATATAAACGCCGATGCTCAGCAAATGGCGCCCGGCGGGAATTTTTCCTTGGCAACGCCGATAAGTCAATCTGTGATTTGGGAGGACGCGGTTCTGGAGGTGAACGTTTAATTTTATAGTAGTCTAGTCAGAGGTAGAAATCTTGCATTGATATCGGGCCCACGCTTGGTGCGGAAGCAAGTCCTTCATCCCCAATGCCTACATTTGTAAGAGAAAGACGAATAGCATTAGTATCTAGTGTGAGTAGCCCGAATTCTAAATTTTCAAATGGACGTAGAGGTGGCTGATTTAGCCCGCATTGCTTTGCCATGTCAGGGGCATCCTTGTAAAGAGATGTGTGTAAAACGTGACAGATTGCCCGAACCGTTCTGGTACGAATTTGTGTCTTCATTTATGGCGCGACTGAATGGTAGTGCAGCCCCGGCCATTGCAAGTGCAGCTATGCCCGAATCTGTCCAACAACGGTGAGAATAACCTGGCATAGGGGGGATTAGTGGCGACGGCTCTCCAACATCGTCTGCCTCGACGTCATCTTTCTGCAGTTAATTGCATCCTTTCAGCGTGCTGTCCTCCTTATGTGTTCTATTGCAGCCTCCGTAAGCAATTGAAAAATCCTCTATAGCTAATCATCTAAGCACTGCTGTTCCTGCTGGGAGACAAATCTCGGCTGCCGCCTATGGTCTGATGTCTTCTACAGTCCGCCTTCCTTGACCAGTACACTGGTATGTCCCCTGTGTTGCACGCGAACTAGCTTCACGAGACTCATCTTGATACACTTGATCAAGAGGCGTGGCATGCCATCGCTTGAACCAGGTAGTGTTGTAACATCCATCACATCGCAACTATCTCAGCAGCCCTCGCACTAGGCAAAACACCTGAATTCAATTGAAGTCCCCCCTGTTGTAGTCGGCAGGGGCGTAGCCAGGGGCGGGGGGGGGGCTTATGGGGCTTTAGAGTCCCCCGAAATTGTTTCGTGCTGTCCTGCACCGCCGACCAAAACCCACTGCGCCGCAAATCATTCTGGATTTTGTTTAGAATGTCTTGCTCACGCTCGAAAAGACAGACATTTCAGCGCCAACATTGCGAACTCGGGCTGAATTTCGTCGCCACGCCCATGCACCTGGAGTCACATAACACAAGCAGCCCCATCCAAGCACGAATTTTCAAGGGCGTTTTGATGGTGAGCGGGCTCGTAGCGGCATCTCGCGGAGGCCGCTGAACCTACGCAGCGCGTGTATTTCATTTTCGAAACTTAATGGGTATGAAGTTCTCAAACTTTTGATATGAAAGGTGCACTGACATTTCCGAAGTCGTGCAACACGAGGGGCCCTAAACGTTCGATTCCGGAACTTCGCGGGTTTAATGTTATAAATATTTCCCGCTAAAGGTGCGTTGACTTTTCCAAAGTCGTAGATAAGACCATACAACCAGACCGGCCAAATCAACACACTATCAGACAAGCTGAAAAGCACGCAGCGAGGTCCGATGAGACGAAGCGTTGTGGTGGTTCATTTGTGCCGTCGTGTCACAGAAAAGAATATCAATATTTTTCTTCACCTGCGCCAAAGTATCCATGTCAAAACAGTAAAACCAGCAAAAGTAACTACGTGCTTATTTTTTTGTAGTTTCACTTATTCGCGAGGACACTTGAGCCTCAATTTTCTTGTTCTGGCTGCCCGCAGGCTGCCAGAGCCAGCCAGAGCGCATGCGTTTTTCTCGTGTTGCCCCGACCACTGCGTGGGCACTTTGGTGCACGTTCGTTTTTCTCTGGCCGAGTGAATTTTCACCTGGCAGAGTTCTAGACGCTTTCCGGCAAGCAGACGAGAAGAAACAATGATCGCTCGCCGTCATCACTGCGGGGACTCGACGGATTGCAACGCGCTCGCTTGAGCACAACCTCTCTGGAAAGTCTTGTCTCGTCGGTGTAGGATACCGAGCAGTATGCGTGTGGTTATTTGTGGGCCATGATGATGATGATGATGATATGTAGTGTTTATTGGCGCAAGGGCCAAGTGTGGCCAAAGAGCGCCAAGACAGTGGTGATGAGTTTGCAATGTAGTTATGGCATCGATGGGGTTAATGTAAAGTGGCTGTATAGGGGCCTTAAAAATAGTCGCTCTAGAGTGCTTAAAATCTATCTGTAATAAGAATATGTCGATGACAATGACGTGTTCTATGTGCAATATAATCCATCGTGAAAGAGTGATGCAAAAAGAAAATATATAAGCTGGTAAAATCACTTGGAGCACTGCTGCCTCGCCAGAGCCCTTGACACGCAAGGGACGAGAGGCATGTGCTATACGGAAAAACTATCACAGCGCTATTCTCTATAGAGAGGAGGCGCTGCGAACGTATGGGCTAAATACATGTAATACAACATCTTTCAGGAAACCTAGGACTGCGTTAGTGTCAAAGAGCGGTTCTGCTCCGAGTAACATAACAGGATGGAGGGGGATATGCTGCCGGTATGCTAAGGGAAAATGTTTCTTTCTGTCATGTTCGGCTTCCCGACACTCCAGGAGGACGTGGAGGACGGTCAGCCTTTCCCCGCATCTACCACAGGTTGGAGGCTCGTTTTCCGTGAGCAAAAAGTTATGTGTGCCAAAAGTGTGTCCTATTCTTAGCCGGCAGAGTAGGACATCTGTCCGACGTGATTTTGTTGCAGAAGGCCAGAACCCTAATTGTGGCTTTATTACGTGCAGTTTATTATTTGTTTCCATGTCCCACGAGCGTTGCCAGTAGTTCCGCAGTTTTCTACGCAAGTAGGGCCTCAGATCTGTGACAGGGACTGCTGCGGTAGGATTTACAGAATACGATGCTATTGATGTGGCCATCTGGTCCGCCAGAGCATTGCCTTCGATGCCCCTATGACTCGGCACCCAGCATATGGTGACATGCTGGTTACATATATACGTTTTACATAGGACGGAATAGAGTTCATTGATTACTGGGTTTTTGTGCTTAGAAAATGACATTAGGGCCTTCACAGCACTTAGTGAGTCCGTATATACAACTGATTTCTCGAGTTTTGATTTCTTTATATACTTTACAGCCGACAACAGTGCGTAGGCCTCAGCCGTAAAGATGCTTGTTTCCGGATGCAGTACATCGGATTCCGAGAAGGATGGGCCGACGGCTGCATAGGACACCCCCTCGCGTGACTTCGATGCGTCTGTGTAGAACTCCGTGCAGGAGTGTTTGTATTGGAGTTCCCGGAAATGCATTTGTATTTCAATCTCTGGAGCGTGTTTTGTAACTTGCATGAAAGATATATCACATTCTATGTGCTGCCACTCCCAAGGAGGTAGCAGCTTGGCTGGCTGCATTAGGCGGGGCTCGAGGAGTGGGACATGCATTTCATCACTAAGCTCCCTCACACGCATCGAAAAAGGCCGTCTTACGGAAGGACGATTATGAAAGAGCGTAGCATATGTCATATCATTAATGGTATTAAAACATGGGTGTTGAGGATTAGAGTGGACTTTCAGGAAATATGTTTGGCTGATGTATGTTCTCTGCAGATGTAGTGACCACTCATTTGATTCTGCATATAAACTTTCTATGGGACTTGTTCTGAAAGCTCCAGTGGCCAGTCGAATTCCTAGATGGTGGACCGGATCTAGCATCTTTAGCGCGCTCGGGGCTGCAGAATGATAGATCACGGCACCGTAGTCCAACCGCGATCGGATGAGGCTCTTGTAAAGATTCATTAAACATTTCCTGTCGCTGCCCCATGCTGTGTGGGATAACACTTTAAGTAAGTTCATTGTTCTTAAGCATTTGACCTTGAGGTACTTTATGTGTGGAATGAAAGTTAATTTCGAATCAAGTATGATGCCTAAGAACTTGTGTTCTTTGTTCACAGGAATTCGCTGACCATACATTTCGATACTGGGTTCTGCAATGAGTCCTCTCTTTCGTGTGAAAAGCACACAAGAACTTTTGTTTGGGTTGACTTTAAATCCGTTTTCTTCTGCCCATTTGGACACTTTGTTCAAGCCCTGTTGAACTTGCCTCTCACATACTGTAAGGTTGCAGGATTTGAATCCTATCTGTATGTCGTCTACGTAAACAGAATAAAAAATGGCTGGCGGTAACGAGGCACGAAGGGTGTTCATTTTCACGATGAAGAGCGTGCAGCTAAGTACACCTCCTTGAGGTACACCAGTTTCCTGTATAAAAGGTCGCGACAATACATTGCCGACTTTCACGCGAAATGTACGGTTGGACAAATAGCTTTCTATTAAGACGAGCATATTGCCACGGATGCCAATTCCCGACAAGTCTCTCAATATTCCATAGCGCCACGTAGTGTCGTACGCCTTCTCCATATCGAGGAATACGGATAGGAAATATTGTTTATGTAGAAAGGCGTCGCGAATGTTTCCCTCAATGCGCACAAGGTGATCGGTTGTGGACCGCCCTTCTCTGAAGCCACACTGAAAGGGATCGAGGATATTGTTGAGTTCAAGGTAATGTACAAGTCTGCGGTTAACCATTTTTTCAAAAAGCTTACAAAGACAATTTGTAAGAGCTATCGGACGGTAACTTGCCGCCAAGGAAGGGTCCTTGCCCTGTTTAAGAACAGGGACCACAATCGCTTCCTTCCATGTGGATGGGAGGTTTCCCGCAGCCCAAATAGCGTTGAAAAGCGTGAGTAGTGTAAGTTTGGTGTCAGCGTGTAAGTTTCTGATCATTTCGTACATGACCCTATCAGGTCCCGGCGCAGAGCCCCTGCATGTGGTCAAGGCAGCTCTCAACTCAGCAATATTGAAAGGCCGGTTATAAGGTTCATTCTGCCTGGATTTTCGTATTATGGGCTTACATTCTTCTATTTGTTTGTATTTCAAAAATGATTGCGCATAATGGTTTGAACTCGACACGCTCTCGAAGTGTTCCCCAAGTGAATCTGCCTGATCTTTTATTGTTTCACCTTGTGTGTTTACCAAAGGAAGTGAATATGTTTGGCGCCCTTTTATCCTATTAACCCGGTTCCAGACTTTGGCCTCATCTGTATACGAGTTGATACCGGATAAAAACGTCTGCCAACTCTCTCTTCTAGCCTGTCGGCGTGTTCGCCTGCCTTGCGATTTCACTTTCTTAAAGTTAAACAGATTCTCCGCAGTGGGAGAGGCGCGTAGCAATCCCCACGCTTTGTTCCGTTTCTTACGAGCGATCCTACAGTCCTCGTTCCACCACGGGACACGCCGTTTGCATGCCAAGCCATTTACTTGTGATATACATTTAGTTGCGGCATCTATTAAGAAGGCTGTAAAGTATTCCACGGCAGCATCAATTCCTAACGAGGACATCTCATCCCATGAAATATTACTGAGAGTTCGGAATTTCTCCCAGTCAGCTGTATCAATCTTCCACTTGGGAGCATGTGGTGGATATTCGTTTTCTTTAGATGTTCTTAATAGTATGGGGAAGTGGTCGCTTCCGTAAGGATTGTTTATAACTTCCCATGCGAGTTCAGGAAAAATAGAAGGAGAAACTATGCTGAGATCAATTGAAGAAAAGGTTTTGTTGGCAAGACAGTAATATGTGGGTGCCTTCTTATTAAGCAGACACGCACCGGAAGAAAAAAGGAGCTGTTCAACGAGACGACCTCGCGCATCGATACGAGAGTCGCCCCATAGGGAGTTGTGCGCATTGAAATCGCCAAGAACAACATAAGGTTCTGGCAATTGATCTATAAAGGATTGGAATTCATGTTTCGTTAATTTGTAATGTGGGGGTATATAAAGAGAGCTAATGGTGATGAGTTTGTTTAGGAGAACAGCTCGAACCGCCACTGCTTCGAGAGGCGTTTGTAGCTGTAAAAGTTGACACGCAATTCTCTTATGGATAACAATGGCGACACCGCCCGATGATGCGACAGCATCATCGCGATCTTTGCGAAAAGTTATGTACTGTCGGAGAAAATTTGTGTGTTTAGATTTTAAATGTGTTTCCTGTAAACACAGCACTTTTGGATTGTGTTGGTGGATCAGTTCTTGTACATCATCAAGGTTTCTAAGGAGACCTCTGACGTTCCATTGTATGATTTGTGTATCCATATTTAATGTAAATTAGTGCTGTGTGTACGGAAACGGAAAGATGCCTTAGATTACAGAGCCCTTTCGAGGCCCTGTAATTGGTGTTTTGTTCTTTTTGAAGCGTTCGAGTGATTCTCGACGCTCCTTAGGCGCCTGGTGCGCCTTGAGGATAGGTGTGGTGTCCATTGCCTCTTGTGAGGCGCCGGACACGTGCTCTTGCGAGCGGGAAGTTTTCAGAGGGAGTCCCGCCTTGGAGGGCAAGACCCCTGCGCCCACCAGCCCGGAGGTCGATGGGGCTCCCAGAGGGATTTGGCTGCGCTGGCCGTTGCCAGCGCTGGAAGGGGCCTCGGAGGCTGGGGCAGCCTCGGCTGCGTCCACCTTCGGGGTCGATGGCCCCGTCTGCTGGGTAGACGGAGCAGCGCTAGCTGCAACCGCCGCGGGGGCAGATGGCGTAACTGCCGACTCACTGCCTGTGGGTCGGACAGCCGCTGGAGGCCGTTGTGACGCTGCCCCCTTACGCGCCACATCGGCAAAGCTACTCTTAGACAGGTATGACACCCGCCTACGTGCCTCCTTGAAAGATATGTTTTCTTTGACTTTGATTGTCACAATCTCTTTTTCTCTTTTCCATGACGGGCAGGCACGCGAGTATGCGGCGTGCTCGCCATCACAGTTGGCACGGTGTGGAGTCTTCTTGCATGTTTCGGAGGAATGTTCAGTGTCACTACACTTGGCACATGTCAGCCGGCCTCGACAGTTCTGTGAACTGTGGCCGAACCTTTGGCACTTAAAGCATCTGAGAGGATTGGGCACGTATGGCCTAACACGAAGTTTGATGTAACCGGCCTCGACGGACTCGGGGAGGACACTTGAACCGAAAGTGAGTATCAGGTGTTTCGTATTGATCTCTTTACCGTCTCGCCTGATCTTAATTCGCTTAACATTTATGACATTCTGTTCACTGAAGCCCTCCAAGAGTTCAGCTTCAGTGAGCTCTAGCATGTCATCGTCTGAGACAACGCCGCGGGTGGTGTTCATGGTTCGGTGTGGAGTAACTGTTATTTGGGTCTCCCCAAATGAGACAAGTTTCGGCAGTTTCTCGTACTGTTTCTTATCGTGGAGCTCCAAGAGAAGATCACCACTTGTCATTCTCGACGCCTTATATCCTGTTCCAAAAACTTCAGTTAAGGACTTCGAAACAAGGAACGGTGAAATGTTACGTACTAGCTTGTCTGGGTTTTCTGAGTGGATAACATGATATCTTGGAAAGTTCTGGACTTGTCGTCCGAAAAACTGAAAGGGATCTTCGGTGCGCCCTCGTTTATGAGGGCGATCAGGGAGTTTAGGAAAAGCGTTTTCCATGAGTACAGTAGGGTTTTCGGCCGCGATGCCGACCACCCACCATGGAGCCCAACAGGGGGACGTGACAGGGGTTGCTGCTAGAGAAACCCTGCCAACGCCAGCCGTACATCGCTGCTATAACCAAATACAGCATAACCAAGGCAGGCTAGCTACACAAGGTTAACCCTTGCCGCCGGGAGACTAGGAAGTTAGCAGAAGTGAAGAGAAGACAGGAAAGATAAAAAGGCGAGAGAGAAAGACGAAGATTGGAGAGGAGGACAGGAAAAGGCGACTGCCGATTTCCCCCGGGTGGGTCAGTCCGGGGGTGCCGTCTATGTGAAGCCGAGGCCGAAGAGGTGTGTTGCCTCCGCCGGGGGGCCTTAAGGTCCAAACACCCAGCATCGGCTCAACCCCCAGGATCCCCTTTTCCCCAGACACGGCTAAGCCGCGCACGGCTACACGCGGGAGGGTCCAACCCTCGTGTGCTCGGGTACGTGGTGTCGCAACACACCAAACGCCTGCTGACGCAGACGCCCCTGCGGGGGTTTGTGGGCCAGCGTCTCACGTTTTATTCATTATTTCTTCGGTAGCCACATTAGGTGCCCTTAGTATGCATTCGATTGTGGCTAACGTGTTTTGCTTGGGATTTTTCATTACGGTGCCCCCGCCTTACGAATGGAAAAACATTGTTGCGACGCAGCGAATTGTCACATGGGGAAAGTTTGATTTTGTTACGTATTCATTTGCGGAAAGCGATAAGCCGCGGTACGCTTCAGTTGCCGACTACAGTCCAGCCCACTTATAACAGCCGCAGATATAACGAACGCTCGCTTAATACGAACGAGGGCGGTGCTACCGTCAAAATATATATTAGCGCAATGGCACAGTGTCTCACATAGAACGAAATGTTCTGGCCTCAACACTCGGTTAGAGCGAACGCGAAGCTGTCGGGCTGGATGGAACTCACCGCGGAGTGCATAGAAAATTACTTCCGCAAGGCGGGTTTTATTATGGGCCCAGGCACCGAGGACGCCATAGATCACCCACCGGAAGGCCGGCCGGTCGCACGAGGACTTGTGGCAACGCGTCGTTGACACGCAGCTGGCCGTACCTGACGTTGCCTGGGACGATTTCGTTTCTGCTGATGACGACGCCGACATTGCGGAGCCATGCACTGACGAAGCTATTGTGCGTGAAGTGCGAGCCCTTCCTGACTGCCCAGAGACCGACGAGGACGATGACGAGGATGCTGCTCTACCGCCGGTTGCTGTGAACGCTTCAACCGCGATCGGTTACATCGCGTCGCTTAAGGAACTCGTGTGCAGCAGAGGCCTTGGCGATGAACATATTATCGCGCTGGAAAAATTAGAAACGGCAGTGATGCGATCAGCTCTGAAGAAGCAGACATGCATCACGGACTTTTTTCAAAACTAAAGTGAACTTTCGTCTCGCTTGCTCTTTTTTCCCGTATTATAGGTGGTCCACTTAGTACGAACTTTGGATACAACGAACAAATGCCACGTGACGATCAAGTTCGTTATATGTGGGCTGGACTGTACTCATATTATTGCGATAGCAATTATATAGACACTCCGGCGCATTCCTGCCGTCGCCGTCACCGTCATGTTCCGTACGAAGTCCAAGGGCAATAACATCGTTACCGCAAGCCCCATCCTATATGTGCGAATGGAAGCATAGTGAGGGATGGGGGGTGGTGGCATGGGTGAGCCCACGGTGGTGGCTCAGTTTTGTGTGCGCAAGGGAGAAAAGCGGGGAGAATGCACGCCGCCTTCCATCGCGCGCGATGCACCAGGGGGAGTAGAGGGAGGGAGGGGGGGGAGCCTTAGATCTGTGATCTGATTGCGCAACGTGTTTTTGCCGTGTTTGACGCAACATACACAGTGACTTTTTCTTAGATTTATTGGAGACTAACGTATATTTAAATATCTTGTTGCGAGGTTTTCTGTATACGTGCAGTAAACCTCATCTTCACATTTGTAATGTACGAGGGCGAGTCAAAAGAAAGTGAGTCAGCCCGTCCCGCGCAATGATAGTTTTGGATTGGGGCCCCAAAGAAATAGCGTCGAAGCCACTGCGCATACGGGAGACGCCAACTGCCTTTGGGTTTTGCGTCGGGCATGCTATTTTAGTGATTTACAGGGAGCCCCGAAAGTTGTCCCTGAAAATTTGCGGAAACAAACGGCGGCACCCATCGAAGCGACTGCTCTAACCCAGCACGAAAGTGGGTTCGATTCGTGGTAACGCGTGAAGTTCGCAAGCTAGAAGTGACTGCGGTTATCGCTTTCTCTCAACTAGCGCATGTTATGAAGATTGATTCATTATACGCCACCGATTCCGAATTCAATTGTGGATTTTATGGCACGTAAAGTTGGTTACCCAAAACTAAGGGCAACTAATTGTTCGCTGCTTACAGAATAACCTGTGAATTGTAATCAAACGCGAATACACAAAAGTTAACATGACTATTATCATAAAATGGTATATTTTATTTATCATTTCTAATAGCTTTTCCTTGACTCCGTACTGGCACTGTCAGGGCAAGACGCTATCCGCAAACGCGAAGCCCTAATCTCTTCACTCCTGCGTGCCCCAACGTTAACACCCGCAGCTCTTTGGGGCCACAAACTATTGGGGTCACTATTCTAAAATTCTAATGGTTCGGTTCATTATCTGCGAAGCATGCTCGTGGCACACAGGCATCTCATTTACAAAAGTGACACACAGATATGAGGATAAATGTTCTTTAATGCTGTCATACACTGCGTTGAACATGCTTCTGTGACATAATGGACGCTCCAAAAAGTCCAACAGCATGATGTCGTGAGCTTTTTGACAACTGAATGTGTTTCCGAAAAAGAAATTAGTCGGCGTATGGCTGCCGTGTACGTTGAACACTGTATTTCATTGACCACTGTGAAGCATTCGAGCAAATGGTTCAAAGGATGTCGAAGTAGGAAATACGATCCAAGACCGGGCCAAAGCCACCGTGCAATCACTCCCAACACAATTGCAAAGGTTGATAAACTGATTAAACAAGAACGGAGGATGAGCATCGATGAACAGGGAGAGCGTGCGAACATCAGCCACTGTTCGGTTCACACCATGTACTTAAACTAATTTTTAATGGGTGTACAGTGCACGTGTTGTCACATTCTTTTCTACACTGATAGTCATTTATGAATGAAGACCATACAACTCGCACATGGAGCTCACTTGCTGCAAATAGGGATGCTACTATGTCCCAGCTATTGTTATCTGTGATCACAGCTGCGTCAGGTGCTCAGCCTGTATGGGCACGTTGCAAGTGCTAGGCGGCGCCCTGTCTTTCCGACCCCTAGCGCCATCTGACGAATAGTTGCGCGAATGCGGTAGGATTACTCACGGCGTCAGCAGCTCGCGCTGTGTGTTTGGCGCCCTGTCAAACGGTAGCGATGGCGCGAACCATCATGCCGATATTAATTTTACCTGGGTTTTGGGAATTACGAGATCTTGACAGCTTTTTTCGTGAAAAGAATTTAGAGAAAGGAAGTCGTCCATTCTAAGTGGGGCACGTCTACGACGTGAGGGAAGTGTTCAACTCGCACTGATCGGAAGTGACTGCTAGGTGTATTCCGCAAACAAAAATAACGCACCAGCGAGATGCGTGAAGCTCAGCGTAAGTTACTTCGTTATCTACGGTGTGGACGCATGAAATTATAAGTGATATTGATTCTTGAAGATCGGCGACAGCAGACAAATCCTAGCGGGGAGCTGCGATTGCCGTGCTGGCATCACAGGGAAGTGCAAGGACGCCGCGGTAGTTTCCCTGTACATACGGGACGGCAAACGCGAATCCAAAACAACTCATCCGAGAACGTGGGGCGTACGAACGACTCGTAAGACCTACCCGAGGTATTCTAACGTTGCTCTCCCCAAACACAAAAAAAGGGGATGAACTTACCAGTTGTGTTAGACTACGCTGGGAAAATATTTTCGCCCAAGTTACTGGAAGTGCGATACTTTTATGATGCGATTTTTCAGTGCGTGCAAAGGAGGTTCCCATAAACCACGTCGTCAAAAAATTTGGTGATCTCAACTGCCCCTTAGTTGATATGCTGGGCGCAGAAGGGTGCATGCCAGCTCAGCCACCTGCAATCCCTCCTCAAGTCTCTCAGCAAGCCCTAGCGCTGTTTGAATGGGAGAGGATTGGGAAAGAGTTCCACAGCTTTACTGCGGCACAGTGTGGAAACAAACTACTTTGTTTGCTGCATATGCTGGTACGCACTACAGGTGTCCCGTTGCTGTTATCATGGCTGTAAAAGCAACGAATTCAGCGGTAACGCACTTGGCATAACGCCGGAACATAAAACAGCTTATGCCGTCGGACGAGCGCTATACCGTGTTGACGCCGTTCTGCTTCATACGGTCGGCTTGGAAACCTGTAAAACTTTGTTCCTCGTGAGTTGTTGTACGTGCTGTTGCAGCCCACTGCGCAACAGCTCGGGTTGCACTTCGGCATTGCACAGAAAAGGCAACAGCAACGTGCGAAGCAGTGCACAGACAGGCTTTCCGAACGCAAGCGGGCCGGTCGTATCCTGCCGGTTCCGCGCTCGCCGCCGCGAGGGGCGCCCCAGTAGGCGCGGGAACTACGTTCGCAACCTGCCCATATTCCTTTATTGCCGCCTTTCTGTAGTAGATGCATGTTACCTGACCCATGCTTCGCCTACTCAACTTTGTGCAGATTTCATACCATTTTTTATGATCCTGCAGGTGCAGCGGCTACCCCTTAGAACCATGGCTCCTGACCCCAGTCCAAGGCCACCCTCCCATGCACACTGCACATGCGATCCGTAGTGGAGCGGTGCATTGGGCTTCCGAGGAGTCGCTTCCGCTGCTTTCAGCGGTACCGCGCCCTCCACTACGAACCAGACCGTGCTGCCAACATCGTTGCAGCATGTACAGTGTTGCACAACTTGTGTCTTGACGAAGGTGATGTGTTGGATGATGTCAGTGATGATAGCAGCAACAGCAGCAGTGTCGATGAAAGTGGCAACCCCTCCCCACAGAGTTCCCCGAGTAAGCGCAGCTCGCATGATGTATCTGAAAGGCTGTGCTGCCCCGGATAATGTTATTAGCTCGTTCGGCACGACTCGGCAGCAGCACCAGCACTATCTGCAAAGGGTGCGAAGGCGGCTGCGCCGACAGCAGCAATAAACACGTGCCTGACACTGCAAGCAGATGTTTATTACTGCTGTCTACAAACCTAAGAGAGCAGCAGCCAATGAGAAGAAATGTGTGCAATTAGTGGATAGCGTGGTTTTTTTATCGAATTGCTCAATCATAACCAGCGTTTTCACGTGTCCTCTGCCAGTGGGCTGTCACTACCAGAGATAATTGCATCATTCCACTGTGACACTACATGAGAGCCTTCATATAGTACCTGTGGATAGAAGACTTTGCAGAATGTTGTAGCCACCTCTCTGGACAGCTCGGGTTTGCCAAATGATTTGCTGCTGCTGCTTGTCATCTTGATGCATTTCGCTGCTGGCATCACCAACACCGTCACCGCCATCTGCACTGTGCATGGGAGGATATCGGTCTTCGTCTCCTCGCTTCCTATTTGGGCTGCAGCAAAGCACAATACTTCTCGCTGTACCATGTGTACTGTTCTCACGCACCTTGTAGGCCCTGCGCTGTCTTGCCACACAGCCACCACAGTTCCTCGACAAAAGGCAAAGTTATGCCGACAACGATTGCCTGGCATGTCAAGCGCATTGTTCTCCCTTCGGTGTACATATGTAAATAGTTCCGAAATTGAAGGAACACGAATTCTAAATATTCATTTCAAGTGCCACTTGCATTGTTGAAAATCGTTTATTTAGATCTGCCGTGTAAATATAACCATGTAATCCATCTTCCATGCCATCTTTCATCAAAGCAAATGACAGACAAGTACACAGCATGACTTCATGGCGACAAAATAGCTGTGTGATGTTCACTACATGGGACTCGGTACACTACCAATGGGCCGTTGGCAGATGTTAAATCGCATAAATATGACACGAGCATAATGATGTGTTTTTTTTTTAACTTGCGCACAACCATTTATCTTCATCCAGCAACTTCACAGCAAGAAAGATGTGTCTTGTCTATTATGTAGTCAACATGTTTGTAGCACGAAATCGTTTCTTTTCAATGACTAGTGCCGTAATAAGATCACAATATAAAACAGCCATCACAAGCTTTTAAGGAACAAGTGAGAAAATGCTTGGCCCTTCAACGATCCTTCATATAACGGCTGCAAGAGCAGCCTGGCAGTGAATTTCAAAATAGAGGCCCTCCATTACGTATGTCACAAACTGCTCAACTACAATGGGGACTAGATTGTATTGATATCATGGTAAAGACCCCTGAAATATCACAATAACTATCACATGTAACAGGCGCTTGGTGTTAAAAAAATTCGAATTCAGCCACTTTGACTTCCGTAGGCACGAAAGGTTTCACATAGCAAACATGACATACATATGGCATGAAAATTCATTT
Organism: Dermacentor andersoni; assembly: GCF_023375885.2. Taxonomy (NCBI): domain Eukaryota; kingdom Metazoa; phylum Arthropoda; class Arachnida; order Ixodida; family Ixodidae; genus Dermacentor; species Dermacentor andersoni. Next base: position 362,013,658 of record NC_092814.1, on the reverse strand, counting down.
TCAGTTATCACAGCATTGTAGTTAAGTGTACCTGTATGTGTGCGACAATGTCGAAGTTGCCGTAAAAGTGATTGCATAGTGCATATCTCCCTTGGAAAAACGGTGCACATTGAAACATATCAGTAACAGCAAAACAAAAGTGAACAACACCTAACGAAAATATGGCAAAAAGTTCTATATACAATTTATAACGCCGCACTTGGACAAGGAAAAATACACATGAAAAGAAATGAACTTGCGAAATAAATATGATTAGGAACAAAAGTGTACGGAAACGTCATCCTTTAGTGCTACATACAAAAAAATGTGCATTTATGCTTCAAGTGAAATCACAGCACTATCAGTTTTCGCTGCCTTGGTCACGCATGACCTGCAGATCATTTCACAAGGATGGCTACAACTCGTAACAACAGCTTGTGAAGATGTATGGGTACCAGCACCAAATGCTGCAGCGGTGATTTGAACAGAAAGATAGGCGACACTTGTACCTACTAGCACTAAAGGACGATATGGGGGGGGTGGGGAAAAAAGCTGTCGCTCATGGCTGAGGCGGCTCGCGGAGGCGAGTCAGGAGCTGGCGCAGCGTAGTCGCGGTGAGGCCAATGGCCTCTCGGAAACCACGCATCTCTGCTGCCAGCTGCTGCTGGACCACCCGAGTCGCCATCACCTGATCCACCAGCTGCTGATGATGCTGCAAAACAAATTCTCTTACTTCAGCTACAGGTTATGCAATGTAAATGGTTGATTCGCACTGTTTGCAAGCGTTCGTTTCAGCAAGGTTACTCTTGAGGGCAGCGAGATCAAATACATATGACATGAGAAATGGCCGTGCAAACGTATATGGTCTGTTATGTTAAAATGTGAAACGTAGCAAATCCTACCAAGCTGCCTCTGCCTGTCAGAAGACAGTATTGGTGACTAGTTGAATTGCTAAACAATAGTTGATCATGCTGTGGTGATGCATGCAACCATGGAAATGTTTTGTACGTTCCTATGTGTTAAAGAACACCTCAGAGATGTATAAACGTACATGAGCCAAATGACTACAGATGCGTCTCATGTGTAATATGGATCTAATCACTAATCACTTCAAAAAATGACCTGGCCAAGTTGTACGTACCTGCATATTTTGCTGCAGCAGCAGCTGGTGGAAATTGGCGGCCTCCACGTTCGCTGCCTCAGCCAGCTGCCCCTACCGCGCATACTCAGCGGCTGCCCTGCAGGCCGCATCTTCCAGCGGCTGTTGGCGGGGTGGCCTGCGGGGCTGCTGCGGAGTTGATGGTCCTTAAAAATAAAATCAGTAAACAGGATTAAAAAATTTTGCTCCGTTCTGCGTAGATATTACTGGTTCACTATCAGGCGGAAGCCCAGAAAAATAATTCCAGCAACAAACCATTCACAAAATGAACAGTAAATTTGCATAAACAAAAAGTCACTACACCATTATAAAATGCTTCACTAATAGTAATTTCAGCTTGTACGCTACACAAGCTGCATTACAAATGGTGGTAATAGTCAAACAGATTATTGTTCCATTTTGCAGTGACATTTAGGCAGGCACTTTTTCTTTGCCATGTAAATAATATAAATACATAATTTCTGTTAAAAGGTCTTGACAGATACTGCTTTGAGTGATGTGTTCGTATTGCAATAGCTGCTGAAGTGCCTTACCTGCAGTGCCACTTGTGCCCGGCTCGGTGCCAATGGACACGTGGGCAGCTGCTGGTGGGGCAGGGGGCACTGGATCAGGACGCTCCTCGTCACTGGAGGTGTCCTGCTGGAACAATAAAGTACAGTAGCCATAATGTGATTAAGTTCCATCAACTGGTTGCAATGTGTATTTCACTTATACTGTGTCAATCAGAAGATTCTTCATGCAGCATGGCATACTAGTGACTTAGCGCTTTGACAACGCGTTGCTAATGCTTTACGGATTAACAAGCCATGCAATCCATCACAAGGTGTTTCTTAACAGCATTGCCTTAACAGCAGTGGGCCAGCATTTGCATTCTTGCAAAGTACGGATATCATGTGCTGGCATGTGTGCTGAATTGTAAGAACACACACAGAAGCACACAACGGCAAAAAATTCACCACCACCGAACGGTGTAGCTGCCCCATTTGGGTACACATAGCAACGAAAATTGCTACGCACCTCGGCATCGTCGACGAAAAAGTCCACAGGAGCGGAAGCTGGGCCGGTTCGCCCATGTGCGTCAAGCACGCGGCCCTCCAGCCCGCCCAGCTTTCCACCTCCCGTCTTCCTGCAAATGCATTAACACCGTGAGCTTACACGTTCCGAAGATGTTGCTAGCCGCGGGCTCACCTTTTCACGGCGCCCACCTGCGCCGCGATACTCCGGCAGTCGTAGCACAGCCGGGCCCAATATAGGCGCCAGCGCCGGGCTGTTTTCACTACCGGACCGATCGCGTTGAGCGCCGCGGCGACTTCCTCCCAGAGTGCTTTTTTTTTTGAGCAGCACTCATACTCGGCGAGAGGCTTGTGGCGCCTCTCGCCAAGTATGGATGCTGCTCAATGAATTCGATGAGCATGGTGGCCTGCGCCGGCGAAACGCGCGCCCTTTTGAGTGCAGCCGCCATTTCTTCTTGCTCTGAATTTTCGCCGGAACGCAGCGAATTAATACCAGCACATCGCACCATTTCAGATATCACTATGCCGTGAAAACATAATGGTTACATTTATTTAATGCGTTATTTTATCACGATATAAGTGTTACGTTAAATTTAACACAATTGAATAACAAAAAAGACTGTTCTCGTGCAAGGTATCTCCAGCAGAAATATCTGTACCGCCCGCAGGGGGAATCTATCGGTGCGCAGCAGTGTGTGGCAGAAAAAAAAATGAGCCTCTGTTACAGAACACCTTCGATTTAAATCAGGACCTACATTCAGAGATAGTTACGATCGTTTGTAGAAAACGTTTACTTACCAGCTATCTGTTGAGATGCCTTCCAACCTTCATCGATTCTTCCGTATCCTATGTGAATAAAAGAAAAAGTGACCACCATGCGATCACCGCAGATGTTCAGATGCTACTGCTCAGTCATTAAGCACAAGGAAGAATGTGTTTACTCACCGAGCACTACGCTTTCAGTCTCCATGATGTTCACAGCTTCCAAAATTCTCGGGCGAAAGTACATCTCGGACGCCAAGATTTCATCTAATCGGGCAGCGTTACGGGTAGAAATACACCAAGTGCGGCCCACAGAACCGATCAGCTGTTTTCACGTAGCCGCCATCTTACGTGTAGGTAGCGAAATGGATTGGATGCGGAATTGGCACGTGTGGCTAGGACTAGAAAAATTAAAATATTTGTGTTTACTTTCAAACGTGCTTCAACTTACCTTGCGTCAAAATATTACAAAACAATTTTACTCAGCGACATACACAAGTGTTCCTTTTATTAGGCGTTTATACCTAAATGTTAGTTGCTATACGGTCCCTTTGCAAGTAAAAAAACAAGCAAAACATACTTCCGGCAACGATGGAGGCTGCTGATTGGGCAGATTGAAAAACGTCGCAGGTTCCCGCTCCCATATGCATCAATTGCAAACATCCCTTAAGTCTTTCACTTACTCTGGCCATGCTCGCAAGCTCACATAAACTGCGAACAGGACAAGCGCAAGTTTGAGGAACTAATCCGGAGCGAAGAACTAGCTCTCCAACTCTGGGCAGTCCAGCAGGTCCACGACGCCGCCAGGAAACTCAACCTTCCGGTTCCGTCGTGGGAGACGCCCACTCCATGAGAGCCCAAAGCTCTCGTAGCCTGAAGGGCCTCGAATAAAGTTTTCTTTCCTTCCTTCCTTCCATATGCAGAAAGTCGCTTCATTGTGACGTCCGGAGTTTGGAATACTTTTCGTTTGGAATAGAGTTACGTTATCGCGCCCATGGTGCCACTACTACGAGCCTCAAACACGACGGCAAAGCTTACAGTAGAAACATTCGAATTCACTGCTTCAAAGAAAGCAAAGGCCGTGATTTCCGCCGGAAAGGTGTTGATGACTTTTCTGTCGTCAGTGGCAAACCTGGAGGTAATATCAATCGTTTCCGATATTGTGAAACGCCGGATGGGCTGCGTCTCGCAATCAAGAACAAACGACGTGAGGTCATTTTGCTCCACGACAATGCCTGTCGCCACGTCGCTGATGCGGTTAACACAAAACTGGCAAAGTTCAAGTGGGAAACGCTGCAACATCAGCCATACAGCCCAGACCTGTAGCCTTGCGGCTTCCACATTTTCTGGCAATTGAAAAAAAAAAACAGCTCAAGGGAACCAGATTTGTGTCGGACGATGGCGAGAGTCAAGAGACTTTTTGAAGCAGCAACCCAAGCATTTCTGAGACGGGAATCCCGCGACGCGTCAGTCAGTGGGACAAATGTCTAAATGGTCATAGAGACTACTTTTAAATAAACTACGCCGTTTGTCATATTCGCACTGGCTCATTTTCATTTGACTCGCCCTCGTATAATTTGCAGAACTCCTGCTTTTTATGTGCCCTCTGTTGCGACTATAATTTCGGTGCAATTACTCGCAATACACGACTGGTGACAGCTGCTCCTGCACAATACATTGGAACAAAGAACGGCGTCATTGAAATTTTTCCCTGGCCATGGAATATATGCAAAAATGTAAAGAAGGTTCTTGAATGAGTTTCATTAAAATATTTGTCAACTTGTTCATTTCACGGACTGTACATTTTTCATATGAGCAGCATGCACTGCTTTGCTGGTTTCGAACTGATATAGTTCCTAAGGTTGAGTGATATATTCTTTATTAAATAGACAAAAACAGAAGCATTGATATCCGTTATTTCGAGTACAATTTTTGGGACCCATACGAGTATATTCCTTCATAAAAAAATTCATTGTCCTTATCTTCACTGTGCGTAGCGCTCAAATTCGTTTGCAGCATATTTGCAATGCAGTTATTACTGCAATACAATTATTACTGTATTTGATTCATAACGAGGCGGCCGAACTTCAACACCAACCTCCCTCCCGCCCCCCCTAAGGAAATTTCCGGCTACGCCACTGGTAGTAGGTGTATCCCGCGTAGCGTTTGGGCATCCTCTAGCTTGTTCGGCAGCAGTTTGCCGCATGGAGTGGACGAAGATTGTGCAGATTGTGTGTTGTGTGGAGTGACACGCTTAACCCTTTCAGTAATCCGAAGATATTTTCTCTGAAGAGCTATATTCGCGACCGCATGATAGGCACCGCCATAGAAGTTGTATACTATGTGTAACATGGTGATCTTCCAGTTTAATACGAGGTAGCTCGAAATTCACATACATGACATACAAATGTTGTCTCTAAATGACGTCAAACGGCCTGTGATGAAATCTCTTGTAAACGTAGAAGACATATTGGAGATATGCGCCGTACTACCACGTCACCCGGGGCGGGCGATAATAAACACGCGGATACCCGCTCACTAAAAAGAGGGAGAACCAACTACCGAACTACCGGCCACAAACTGCTGAACTATAAACTACAGAACCACCAGACAACCTTTAACACGTTCGAACAATGCTTGGAACAAACCTCGGAACTGAAAGTGGCAACCATGTGGAGAGCACTTCATTCATTATATTGACGACATAGATGAAGAAGACAGGTCGAAAGGTCTGTTTAAACAGAGCCGCCTGGAACAACGAGGGCGTTGTTTTAAAGGGACACTAAAGCGGAACAATAAATCAGTTTAGACTAATGAAGCATTGTTTGAGAACCCTGCAGGCAGTCATTTAAAAAGATAGTTTGATTACTAGATGAGAAAATGAAGGTCCAAGTATCAGTATTTGAATTTCGCGCCGAAACCCCAGCGCCGGTACGTCAGCGTACGTGACGTCAGGGATTCCAAAGTATGTTTTCGCATTTGGGTCGCGTTGGCTGAGTAAAGGTTCCCGAAACTTGCCATATTGAATATTTCGTTCCTTTAAACACTATGTAGTCAATCCTACCGCTATATATAATTTGTAGGCCCTAAAAGATGCCATCAAAATCCAAGACGTCACAGCCTCCAAGTGCAGGGACTTTAGTAGGCGTCGCCACCCCTATTTCGTTCTTGCGCTTTTTCTGGCTTACCAAACGTCTTATCGTTGTAAGAGTGGTGTTTTTGGTGTTGTAGAACGGTAATTTACTGATTGAGAAGAAATCATTTCACACTTTAGTGTCCCTTTAAGTACGGTACAACGAACCGTTTGTGCAGTGGCCCCTTCCTTAAGTCAGCCAAGGACACTACTTCGTGAGAGGTGTGGTGTACCTCTTGTGGAGCATGCTCCATGCTGCCCAAGGGCAGGCACTACTTGGGCGAGGGCGTAGTGAGCCTCTTGCAGCAGCGCTCCCTGCTGTCACAAGACAGGCACTACTTGGGGAGAGGTGTAGTGTACCTCTGGAGCATGCTCCCTGCCGCTTTGAAGCGGCCACTACCTCGTGAAGGCGGTAGTGTGCCTTTAGGTTTTCGCCGTCGAAGCAATGACACGCTGTGACCCTTCAGGCTTAAGCCCAGGCTAAGTACGTAGATGAGCACAGCTCGAACCCACTCGCAGCACTGCTGCTACAGCCTGACCCTTTTCACGAAGAAACGCAGAAGGGAAGACCTCCCCTCACTGGTTACAAGCACCAGCTTCCGAGGCCTTGGACCTTCCACTTGCGGTACCAGCCGCTCCGTCAATTCCGGTAATGAGTCCGTGTTATGGGGCGGAGTGGAGACGCAGGCTCCGTCAACCACTTGCAGTTCAAAACTGCTATTAGTCACATTCATATGTGGCTAGAGGCCAGTAGTGCAATGTCGCATCCAAGGAAAAAAAAAAGCAGTGTCGCCCGGAGGGTAGTGTCCTCATTGGGTACTGGCCAGAGGCCCGAGAATTTTCAAGTATACGTAAGTTTCCCTCCCGGCCTTACCCTTGCATAGGGTCAGGAAGCATTTCGCAACAAGATGTTTCCACCTTGTATCCAGGGGCGCCAGTGGAGGCGTGCCTGCTCGACGTCGAGTCTATTTGCCAAGCTAAAACCAGATTAGATCGCAACCTCATGCACATCTTTCGAAATGACGAAACTTTTGGGCGACTTATTAGGCTACTGCCTATTTGCATGTGGTCGAATGCAAGTTGACCACCTTTGTCATTACAGCTGGTATACCAGACGTAAAGACAGTCGTGGCGGAGTTGAGCAGTGCGGCCGGCCAATGAGCCATCACGTGCAGCATATGCTCCGATCGAGATACCGATGCCTACATCTGCATTTCACATCCCAAGGTCACGCACAGACACGCTTTTTCCTTCATTCCAAGGTCAGCGACAAAGCGTTCCATCATCCTTCAAAACCACAATTTCCACTTATTGTACAGTACCCCACCCCTCTTTGTAACGCCCTACGTGACATTCAGAGTATTGAAACAAATAAGTAAAGGGGATTCAGTTAATCCATCGTTACGCAGTTTTTACGATTGCTATCGAGACCGCTAAGCAAACAAAACACCAATGGCAGACGTAGCTTAAGCGACACGGTTAGTCACTACGAGCGCGTGATGAAGTCAACTCTCACAAACTCTCATAATAAAAAAATTCGACCACGTGCGAACTCGCTAATCAGCGCGCACGTTTCGTCGTTACAGGGCTGAGACGTGAAGTTGACCTTAACACCATACTAGCATGCATCCGGCTCACGTTAAATAAGAGGAAGCATAACAACTCGCCCATATATTTCGTTCTTACAACTACGTGCACGACACTGTTAGCCAGAAACAATACCAGCCTTAAATACACGCGTCGTTAAATTCAGCAGCGGGACTGGCCTACACGGGCAGCAAATTCTCAGATCACGGTACAAACGCCAACAAACGTTCTGTTATTCCGAACGTACGCAGTTTTACAATTACTTTGGAAATCGCTGTTACGCAAACAAACCGCCAACAGGACACATACCGAAGTTTAAGCGACACGGTTATCGCTACGAGCACGCGAAAGAATCAGTCAACTGAGAAAAGGTTTCACTGTTACGTACTAAAAAATACGCCCACGCCAACGTTTCGTTCATCACAGACAGCAGAGCAGTAAACTTCTCTTGATGTCACCAACATACTAGCATCCGATCACGTGTAAGTATGCAGAAGTCTAACAAGCCGCCCTAAAGCTTTGTTATTCCAAGAAAAGTGGATAGCACTGTTAGTAAGAACGACATAGCAGCCCAACGGCGTATTAAAATACCGCAGCGTTGCCGGCCATAAGCCAGCAAGCGCCCCGACCGTGATAGAAATGCATACAAAATGTCAGCTATTTCAACCTTCCGCAGTTGTGCAATTATTGTTCTCGCAATCCCAGTTGCGCAAAGAAAGCGCCAACTAAGCTCAAGCAAGGCTATTCCGGACAGTGTGTGTCGAAAAGTTATTATTATTAATATTCATTTTCTTATTATTCGCCACTGTTCAGGAGAGAGAACGATAACTCTAGCGGACCCATCCTGTGAGCTAATTGAAGGAGTTTGCGCTTTTAAAGTTTCAAATTCATAAATTTCTTTTAGGCTGATCTCAGCGCTGCGCAGAAATATAGGACAGCCTAAGCTCGGAAGTTGGCAGAAAACCAGTACGATGCGACCAAACGCAGCACAACGGATGGTCAATCGCCGATTGGTGTTACCGTCGCCGCAAGCCATGGGTATGTACACTGCCCGTCATTCGGTTACGCGCAGACACTAAACTTCAGTCGAAAAGACTGCAGGGCTGCTAATAAAAAAACACTGGCTCCATAAACTGTCACTTACCTCTTAACGGGCGTAAGACGTACAGGCGTCGTGGAAATGGAACTCCAAAGCGCACGACGAGAACGTGCACCTGGAACTGACAAAACGTCCGCGCTGAAACACATGAGCACACAACAGACGCACTAGGTTCAGAGAAAACCCGCAAACTGAGCGTGAGAGCGCGGAGCGCACCTTCAGGCATTGCGAGCACATAGAGGAGGGCGAAGAGATCCAATCAGACAGCGGCGTTAAATCATGTGACCAACTGCGCGCAAATGAGCGGAAAGCGTGCGCGGGCATGCAACAGACAGTGGCGATTCGACTGGGTAAAGGCAGTCACTGCTCTGGTCCACGGCAGGGGTTGCAGCCGTTGCAGAGGCTGCCGTACTCTGCTTCCTCGACAAGGTCGTTGAGCGTAGTAGCATAGAACACGATTGATTCGGTTCCGCCTTGCGGTAGGTGGTAATGCGCAGCTGTTCCTGTGCTGCGATCACTTTATCCCTTTGTGAGGTGCTACTTTTTCCTTGAAATTTCGTTCATAAAATCTGAAGAATAGCATTCAGCAGGGCAAAAGAAAATGTTTGACACGTTTTTCAAGAAACATGGTGCAGCAGATCTCGAAAGAAAAGTGCTACATATATGTACCACTGACTTTACTAGAAGAAATGAAATGTGGTACACATTTGTACCGCTGTCCGCAGGCGGTTTAAAATGAAGAGACAATGTGTAACAGGAACGAGATTTACAAAGTAAATGCTGCTGTTCACTTGTGGAATGGCTAAAAACATTCGACACATAGCGGAACTTGGCATTTGCTGCACAGAAAGCTCGTTCGAACTTGCTGCTGTGTCGTGGAGCCCCACCTACACCTCTGTCGACAGGCCGACCGCTACGGGTGAAGATCTCGGCTGAGAAGTCTGATGTCGTCAGGAACTCCTACCATATGCTTGCCGTCCCCTTCTTGCTTTTACGGGCGACAATCTTTTGCTATTACCTCCGCTTTCAGAAAGAATGCAAATGCACGGCCTGTGCGATTTGACCGGTGCGATAGCCGTCCACTTAGGCCTAACAACCCCAGCCAAAAGCGAGCCCAGAACAGACAATGCAAAATAGTGAACAATTAGGGCGCCCTCAATGTATGTATATGGTTGCAGATGAATCACTAGGTTCCATTTAGTAAACGGGTAAAAGGATACACTTAGTAGGCATGTTGAAACAGCGTTTTGAGTGAGTTTTTCCCACGCCACAGCAGCACGTACTGAACCGCAATGAAGACATTTGCAGAAACTAAGTTACTCTTCGCGCCACATGACGGAATAAAATAAAAACGCCCATAAAGCTTTCTAAATGCCTTGGTAGATGGCAGCACTAGTAAAATTGGCTCCAATTTGAAGAGTTGTTTCATTACGGGCATTTGAAACGTGCCCAAAAAGTGGTACATATTTGTACCACTGTACCACAAAGGGTTATGAAGCTTCGTCCCGATAGGCTTGTGCAGTTTCGGTCGTTCATTGCAACTTCTCCATTTATCGTCTGTATTAGAAGTATGATTCTAAATGCAGCAGGTTCACATTGCTGGCTGACATGTCTTTTCGGAAGAGCGTGCGCTGAAGGCAGCCGTGGAGGAGACTTAACATTCCCCGATATGATCGCGTAGCATGCGTTGGATTGTGTGCGTTAATTGGTCCCACATATGGCCGGTATGGGACATCCCGTTGAAAACATCCTTCGGACATCCATAGGAATACACTTTCGGGGTGTTGCTTAGATACCAGAAGTTCAACCGTGTCGATGTCCGAACAATGTCTTAAATAGAACATCCAAAAATTAATGTCCACATGTTATCCACTGGACGTCCTGACCGGGACTTGGACGTTCGTATCCAATCGGGATGTGCAGAGGATATTCGTGGTCGAATGGGGACCTACCTGGAGGAAATCGGCCGTCACCTTTTCCTGTCCTCTGCAATCTTTTTACTTTCTCTCACGCTGTTTCTTCTTTCCTGTCTTGTTTTCACTTCTCACTTCTGAATTTCTGGGTGGCAAGGGTTAACCTGGTGTAATTATTCAACCTTGGGTACTTCATATTAGGTTCTAGAGGCGATACATGGATGGCGTCTGCAGGTATTTTTTATACCTTGTAGCGTCCTCTTGTTGGGCTTGGTTGTAGGTGGCCACCATCGCCGCGGAACTCCCCAAGGATTAGAGGCAAACGCTTGCACCCCCCTTCAAGATCGCCCCCTAAAAATAGGACGCACTAAAACAACTTCCCAGTTCTTTATGAAACACAACGAACACACCTTCCCAAAGTACCATGTCCTTCACAGTGAAGGCAACGCCCTTGTAAGAAAACTGTCACATATCTCGTATCTAAATGCCTAGCAAACACGATTGGACCTAACTGCAAAGCCTCAAAGATGGCATGCGGAGACCTCTTCCTCGAACCGACATTTGAAAAGCTCGCTGAAGAAATGAGTATCGGTGACATTAATCTGACGATCTCTCCACACCGCTCGCTCAACACAAGCGGGGAATAATATCAGAAGACGATTTCCTGAACCTCAGTGACGAAGAGCTCCTTGAAGGATTCCAGGAGCAAATGTTAGTACAAAGAATAACACTCCGGCCAAATGAACAGATCCCTAGGAAACACGTGATACTTACATTTGGTGCGAGTACTGTGCCCAGTTCACTTGACGCAGGATATATGCAAACCAACGTCAGACCATACGTACTAAACCCGAGGCGGTGCTTCAAGTGCTACGTGTTCGGGCATGCCTAACAAGAATGTAGAGGAAAAGAAACATGTGCGAAGTGTGGTTCCAACAACCATCCATCTGACAACTGGAATGTTCCTGCACAATGCGTCAATCGCAAGGACGACCATACAGCTTACTCACAGAGCTGCCCTTGCTGGAAAACAGAAAAAGAATCGCACTCACTGTAAAGGGAACAATATCATTCTACGAAGCGAGGAATAGGCTAGGGCACTCACCTGAAGTAAGTTTTCCCGAAGTGGTGGGTCAGGCGCAGAGCGAACGGCTTCCGGCGGCTGTCCGGCCCACACGCAGTGTGGCCGCCAGCGACGCCATCGCCCCGTTTGGCAGCTGCAGCTAGCGCTGCTCCGCCGCTCCAGCAGAAGGGTCCATCCACCTCCGCGCTGGTGGCCTCAAAGGTCTGTCGGACGTGTCCGCGCGTGCACGTCAAACACAGTGCTCACAAGAACGCGTGCCCAGTGGCCGACAAGAGGCAATGGACAGAAATCTATTCAGACGGCGCAGCCAGCGCCTAAGGCGCGAGGGGATTTTCTCGACCACTTCAAAAAAGACAAAGCTCGCGTCACGGCCCTGGAAAGTGCCCGTGAGCTAATACTCGTCTCTTAACCAAACAGCGAGAACACTTGTGTCATCACGGAAACAAAAATACTACAATGGAATATTAGCGAACTTCTTCATAACATCGACGATATTACAGAACTCCTTCACAAACATAATGCAAGCTTGCTGTGTGTTCAAGATACACATCTCAAACCCTCACACAAACTTTATTCGTCCGTACAGGATCTATCATAAAGACCGTGACGAGGCGAACGTGTCCTCTGGCGGCAGATCAAGAGTTGCCGACAAGTATGTAGCTTGTCATCATGTCACCCTTCAGACGCCCCTTGAGGCAGTCTCAGTCCGGGTAATTCTTTTTATTAAATTGATAACTGGATATTTCATATATATATACACCCCCAATCATCGTCTCCGCAAAACCAATTTCTATAACCTCATTGATCAGCTTCCGGACCTCTACATACTCGTGGGTGATTTTAATGCCCACAGCACGGTGTGGCAAGACTCGCAATACGACACGAGAGGTCGATTCATTGAAAACTTCCTTGTAAATTCCGCTGCGTGTCTCTTAAATAAGCAGGAGCGAACCTATTATATGAAGATTATAACTCACATTCATCAGCAGACTTGTCGATTGACTCTGCTTCTATTTTCCCCGACATGGAATGTAATGAAACTATCACGGTGCGGCATTATTCGATTCGGCGAAGCACCAATCAACGGGCGCCAAAAGGTCGTGGAAATAGGGACCGCCGAGTAAGACGGGTATTGTCGGCTACTCGGGCAAGCGGCCCAAAGTCGACGGCAGGTTTAGAGATTATTGTCTTTTGGTCGTCGGCGCGACCGTGACGCCCCGACAGCTTTTTGTAGGTATCCCTGTGTATTCGCTGCCCCGCGCGTGCATTGACAAGCTTACTAAGATGGCGGGGTGCGAATACTCCGAAATATGTGGTGTCTGTGCAATGCTGCGTCCACGAAATGCTGACAGTGTATGTGTGCCGAGAGCGCGGTATGGCAGGCCGCCGTCGTTTCTCCTGTGTTTGTGAATGAACAATAGAGTCCCGCCACGAACTCAAGGGTGTGTGTGTGTGGTGCAATACGAGTGCGCCGCCTCTAAATGCAGGGGCAATCACCCGTTCCCTCGCCCCTAATTAAGAGGGGCGCGGCCAGGACCTTGGGAGGAGCGGGATCTAATTGGGTGAACTTGATTGGATCGTCACCAATATCTGCCGTTCCCCAACACAAGGACCTAGGGAAAGGAGTTATTTAAACGCAGGTTTTAGGCCGAGCTAAGCAGTATAGAATCTGACACTACAATCTGCCCAATAGCGTCAACGAGCTGGCGCCGTCCAGTATCGCCTGGGCCGCCTAGCCGCGTCTGAACTACGAGTTACAAGTTGACGTAGGAGACGACAAACCAACGTCTGCAAAAAAGCTTACAGTAGTTCCCCTCAAGTTAGCTCAACCTGCTCGAGGGAAGAAGTCAGACCTAGACTCCCGGGAAGCCTAGCCCAGCAATCGCATCCACCGCAACGAGATCGGCTTGCCAGCGTTCTTCCGGAAAGCTCTACCGTCGACTACACGCTTCATGGACTTGCTGCTGCTGCTGCCCGGCCATGCGTATGCGACCATTTGTTTTCTTTTGAACTCTTTTAGTTAACCACTGTTATGTGTGTTTTGTGTAGTGTTAATTTATATATGCAGCGGTAACTGTTCGCTGTATTTCTTTTGTCTTCATCATTGATCTAAAATAAGTGCATGTGTGTTAGTGTTCTTGTGTTTTTGTGTTTCTTTTATTTGTGTATCGAGTGAGTAGATATTTTTTCTTTCTTTCTCCCGACTCTGACTTCTTCACTGTGTTCGCTTCAGTACGGAACGACCAACCGGCTTGTATACCCCGTCAAAGACTTCGCGCCGACGGTGAACTGGTGACAAGACGTGACAGCAGCCAGTAATCCTTATGGAAGTGACCACTTCTGTGTAATGTTAAATGAAGCACAGAAACACGAATTACCTCCACATTCCCCTTGGTGGAAACTAGCATCCGCCGAATGGAATCATTTTAAGGAATCGACTTACTCACCACGAAATTTTATCGACGATTCCAGTATCGACAACGCAGTAGCGTATTTTACCGCTTTTATCAACGCAGCAAATAAATTCATTCCACAATCAAGCAATAGCTCATACAAAAGACGAATGCGGTGGTGGAACGATGAGTGTAAGACGTTGCGGAAGAAACAAAATAAAGCCTGATGCATACTCCGTCGATCCCCCACTGCGGAAAATCTGATCCAATTCAAAAACATTAATTCACAGGGAAGGCCGACGCGACGGCAAGCTAGGAGGGCAAGTTGGGATACGTTCTTCTCCGTCACAGGAGGCACAACTATGAAAGGCGCTAAACGGGCATAAGGGACAAGAAGTATATTCGTGGCCCCTAATAGATGAAGAAGGCAGCAAGTTGGAAGACCAGGCGAACGCTCTTGGTGAACACTTCGAGCGCGCGCCTAAATACACCCACTATTCGGAGAAATTTCAGAAATATAGAAGATTAGAAGAACGTATACCACTGAAACAGAAATTCAGTCCCAAATGATCCTTATAACCGTCCTTTTAGCATTGCCGAACTTAAAAGCTTCCTTGAATGCCTGCCAGAGCTCTGCACCGGTCTCGATAGAATCATGTACGACAAGATTATGTACCTCCACTCCGACACGCAAATCACGCTACTCACACTTTTCAATACTATCTGAACTGTTGGGTGTCTCCCATCTACATGGAAAGAAGCTACTCTCATCGCACTTTTGAAGCACGGTAAGGATTCTTCATTGCTAACCAGTTACCGTCCTATAGCACTTACGAGCTGCCTTTGTAAGCTTCTTGAGAAAATGATCAATCGCTGTCTTGTACATTTCCTAGAGTCCAGCAAAATGCTTGACCCATTTCAATGTGGCTTTAAGAGAAACTGATCTAAAACCGACTATCTCGTGCGCATAGACGCAAACATCCGTGATGCATTTGTACACAACCACTACTTGTTTATATTCATAGATATGAGAAAGGTGTATGGCACGACATGGCGCTGCTGGATTCATACGACAAAGTATGCTTAAAATTATAGAAAACTACCACTCCTACCGTACTTTCAGACTCAGAATTGGCAATGTATTGTCCCGTTCATTTACACAACAAGCTGGTGTACTTCAAGCAGACGTACTCAGCTTCACGTTGTTCATTGTTAAGATGACCTGGCTGTCTATGTATGACGATGTACAATCAGGCTTTAAATCTTGTAATCTCCCAGTTTGTGAACGACAGGTACAGCAAGGCCTAAACAAAGTGTCTAAATCGGCAGAAGAAAACGGACTTTAACTTAAACCCCAGAAAAGTTCCTGTGTTCTTTTCACAAGAAAGGGAGGACTAGTTATAGATTCCAGTATGGAAGTGTCTGGGTAACGAATACCTGTGAACAACGAGCACAAGTTTTTAGGTATCGTGCTTGATGCGAAATTGACCTTAATTCCATATAACGAATGCCCCAAGAAAAAATGCCTGAAAAGAATTAACTTAATGAAAATTCTGTCCCATACAATATGGGGGAGTGACAGGAAGTGCCTATTAAACCTCTACAAGAACCTTCTTCGTTCACGTTTGGATTACGGTTCCGTGGTATATCAATCTGCCGCGCGGAGCGCGCTTAAGCTGCTGGGTCCCGTCCACAATCCGGGTAACCGCCTGGGCACAAGCGCCTTCAGAAAAAACCATGTTGAGAGCCTATACGCTGAATCGGATGGGTGGTCCTTCCATCTACAAAGAACATACAGTAGTTTCAGGCAGTTCCTTAAAGCCCTAAATCCTTGCTACACATACGTTAATGATGTGGCATGTGCTGCCGTATTCCATAATCGACCCTCAGTGAGAGAGCCTGTTTCAATGCGTGTCAAAAAAGAGTGGTGAAATGGGTGTCCCGATCCTCCAACATCACCTAATGGCTGCAGTAAAGCTGTGGCCGCCGTGACAATGGCACATTGTTGAATGCGACACATCATTTGTAGATGTTACAAAACACGCTCCAGGTGCGCACATACATATAACTTTAGAGAGCTCCAGTCGAAGTAGATCTGCCCAGAGTTTACACAGATGCGTCAAAGTCACAAGCCAGCGCCCCATCGCGGCTGTCGGCCCATCGTTTTCTGAATCAGACGTTCTACATACTGAAATCAGTATCTTCACAGCAGTTGCCTTTGTAATACCGTCGGTTACTAAACACATTAAGAAAGCAAAGCTCCCAAAGGCCATCATTTCACTGATTCCTTCAGTGTGGTCAAAACTGTACTACCATTCCGAAAACAAACATCCTGTAATAAACAACATCTATTCGCTGCTGTGGAACACGTATGCATCTAACCAAGAGGTTGTAATATGTTGGGTGCGTGGGCGAGGCTGTACAGAGGCTAAAGAGCTCGCAGATAGGATGGTAACTTCCATAGCAACAAATTCTAGAAATCCGTCTATAGCCATTCCTGCCACAGACTTGAAGCCATTCCTACTTGGCTTTGTCAAGTTTGACTTTGTAAAGAGGATTAAAAATCTTGAACTCTGAGTTCTAGCGCGAAGTTCGACTTCTGCAAGACTGGGTGCGCATTGTGTGCCACCACGGTAATCCAGAATAGCTAGCGAGCAGGAAACTGCGTAAGTTTAGACAACTTGCGGCTCAGATCAAGGAGACAATGTGGAGGACCATGCTCAACTTCCTTCTGAGGTTTTCAATCACCAACCGTTCTGCACAGGGTAAGCCGGTAGTCGTTTTAGAACAAGTGTCGCTTCCCGAGGACGTGTTAAGGCTATTGGAAAAATGTGCGAAGTATGCTGTTCCACCCTCCGTCCGGCCCCACGTCCTGTTAGGGCTCAACACAGATGTTTCTGCAAGGTGTAGCCAAGAGGACTACGACCAGTGCCTCAAGGAGAGAATGTTCTGCATCTCAAAGTGTTCAAAAAGGGCTACTGGCTTTCACGCTACAGATAGATTAGAAGGCGTGGTGAAGTTTTTCAAACATAAAAAGCCTATGCTGTTGCAGTCAGGTAAGGAAGGTGGTTTTGTTGTGTCTTCAAGAGGCCGGTTTAACGAGAAAGCGCAGGCAGCGTTGAATTGAAATTTCGCTCTTATTACTAACAGTGCTCGTAGGGTCAAGTCAAGATTCATCAAGTTCGGCAATAGTTTCGCCTTCACCACCCTTGAGAAAGGAATCCAGAACAACAAAGAAAGCTGTTTGACGGTTTTCTTTACAGGGAAAACGCACAAGCCCGGTATTCCTTTCAGAACTATTGTTGGCCACCGCGAGGCGTTGCTACACTGCGTGAGCCTTTTTACTTTTGGAAAAGCTTAAGAGGATACATGTGGACGATCCTTTCCGTGTGAAACGTTCTTCGGAGATAGCGTGTAACGGGTAAATTCGATAAGTGTAAAGACGGCATTAAGCATGGTTTTTCTGTTGACGTAGATCTTTTCTACTCAATTAGTCAGGATAAGCTTCTGGTTTCCTTAAGCGGATGCAATGAGTACAATGATGTGGTCGAGTTCCAGAACTCAGCGGTCCTGTCAGTGGACAAGCTTTTCGCATTACTCGAAATTTATTTGTCACTTTTGTTCCTTTCAACGAGCAGTCATCTCTGCAACGCCGGGGAGCTTGTAAAGGTTCATGTCTCGCTCCTATCTTGTGCGACATTTTTTCGTCATTCATTGTCGGGCCTTTGGAGTTTGTTTTTAATGGGGTACAGATTTGAAAGGTTTTTAGGCATGTTGATTTTTTAGTGCCTTTATACAATAAGGGTACTTCACGTCCCCTGCATTCATTTTAGAAGCTTTTTACAACCAAGGCCAAGGGCTCGTTTTTACACATTAACTTAGATTTAAAGTTGTCTTTTGAAGTTGGTCACGTCTGCTGGGCCGATCAACCGCGAGCCTTGAAGCAATTACTGCCGTATGATTCCGCACTGTCTAAGGCGGTGAAACGAGCAGTAGCTAGTCTTTGCTTGGTATCAGCTCAGCGAAAATCGTGCATGCACCAAATGGGGTCTAGTTTCTCAAACCAAGTGGGATGCCTTTTGCTAGCTGGATTCCCTTTGACGGTCGTCAACGCTATAGCAGTGTCTCTACTGCAAAAAGTAGAGCTTGGAGCATCAAGGGCAAGAGGAGAGGTCCAACGACCGAAGGTGAGGCCGGAGGTTATACCTAACGTGCACAATGTGTCACACAACTTCAAAAAGGTTGCTAACCGTCATGGTGTTCTAGTTTTTCTGCTCCCAACAAGCTTGCGGGGCTGCCGCACTAGGCATGAGAAGCGCTATGTTAAGTGCTCCAAAGAGGTCCTATATGCCATCCTCTCGCTCCCTTGTGGGCAGCTGTACACTGGACAAACCGAGCATTGCGTGAACGACCGCTTAGAGGGACACTACAGGCAAATATTAAGTCAAGCTAAAATAACAGGTTAGTGCTCGGGAATCTCTGAGGCGTCAATATTATCGCGAACAGAGCCTTAATAATCGTAAAATTGAGGTAAATGCTAGACATGATTAGAGACTCGCCCGGCACATTCCAGTACTTGCCCGATGACGACAGCGCGTCTCAGTTAAATTCTGTCGCTAGTACTCAATCAATAGTTACAGAAAACATCTTTTTATTGTATTATAATACGAAATAAAATGCTGCTTCTCGAGTTCTATGTCACTTTTGAGAAAAAGAACTGATTGAAATAACCCTCACAACGACGCGGGTGGTCAAAAGGCTTCGTTGTCACTCGACTCCGCACGGCGCACGCTTTCGCATTTCAGTAGTTATTACGTAGTGCCCCGCTGGTTTTGCTGGCTCGCGAAACTCGCACAAACTGCAAGTAGTGGAGAAATCAACTTCCATGTGACGTCACAGAATGCCCGAACTGTCTACGCCACTTGACCAAAAAGCAGCTGCAGCGGCGAATCCGCTGCTGTCTTTAAAGCCCCTCAATTTTCCAAAAGTAGCGCCATTCTTAGATTTTTCCGCCACCCCGCTCTCCCCGACGTTTCCTCCTCCACGCGTCCGGTCGCCCCAGCTTCCTCCGCTTCCCCATTGGCCAATTTGTGTCACGTGGAAGCAGGCGCCGCGCTTTTCTATATTTTTTTTTCTTTCCAGCGCACTCCGACCTCCATTGTTGGCTTTGCGCAACGAAAATACGCGCACAAGGAGTGATCGAGTGCGTCAGGGGAACAAATCGAGTGCGTTAGGGAGAACTAAATCGTCATGCCGTGCTGCTGCATCTTCGCTTGCCGCAACCGACACAGCGACGGCAAAAGGCTTATTACCATCCGGCGGGCGCAACACAAAAAGAAGAAAAGTGTGGATACATAGGATCGGGCGGGCTGACTTCGACGAAGTGGCAAAAAAGGCACGGCTTTCTTAAGTGCCATGGTTCCTCACAATCTCTTCTTTTGAGCCTAGTTCACGCCTGCCGCTTCGAAAAAGTGTGTGTTCATGCTGTGCGTGATTTTAGCGCGTTTATGTTGACGTTTTTTTTTTCGAATGTGCTCTTTTTTTTTTTTCATGTAGTTTCGTTTTGCGGCGAAAGTGTACGCATCTTAAATTATGGGGTTTTACGTGCCAAAACCACTTTCTGATTATGAGGCACGCCGTAGTGGAGGACTCCGGAAATTTTGACCACCCGGGGTTCTTTAACGTGCACCTAAATCTAAGTACACGGGTGTTTTCGCATTTCGCCTCCATCGAAATGCGGCCGCCGTGGCCGGGATTCGATCCCGCGACCTCGTGCTCAGCAGCCCAACACCATAGCCACTGAGCAACCACGGCGGGTGAAAGTGTACGCATCTGCAGCTGGCCTGTGACAAAAGCGACTTTATTCATGCTATGTTTTGAGTTCCACCAGAAGTTAGCACATTCTTGACGCTTTTGCAAGGCTCACTATGACTTACGAATGCAGTCGTTTTGCTTCGAATGTACGCCCGCATGTATTGATTTGGTTTGTGGTGATTAACGTTTTCAACGTCCCGAAGCGACTACCGCTATGAGGGAGGTCGTAGTGGATGGCTCCGGATTACTTTGCTTGGGTTGCCTGGGGATAGTTTAACGTGCACTTTGATCGTAGTTGTACGTGGGCCGGTAAATTGCTCGTTGGCGTTTCGTAATCATCGCGCGGGCGCGGTAGCTGTGCGCCAGAAGTTGGCGCGTCGGCGTGATTGTATTTGTTCATTAGGTTTTATTTACAAGTTGTAACAACGTGTCATTATTTCGTATTATTGACGGCGCCTCCAGGGCAGCAAAGCGGAAACGGGAACACTTGTAATGTCACGTGCTCTCCAGAGGCCTCTGTTAGCCGTTACATGTGCCCTCCTGGAGCAGTGCTTGTAAAAAAAAACTATCAATCGTCGCGATTACGAAAGCACACCGCAAATAAAAAAAGCGCCCCGCGACTGCTGCACCATACCGCGCCCGTGCGAGAATTGCTTTGTGTGTCCCCAAAAGTAATGAAAAAAATTTTAAATGAAATAGGGAAGCCCGCACCACCAGTAAGGTATAGCAGGCGTACAAGCCAATAAAAAATAAATGAATAGGGGAAGCATGAGGTATCGTAAATGAAATGTATGTAAAAGCCAATTAGTAAAAGAAAAAATCGGGGGCTAGCCTGGATGGGTGGTCAGGAGAAAAATGTGTTCGCCTTAGGGAAACAAGAAATTGTTTCGCATAGCCCTTATAAAAATGTTTAATGTGTTTTATAGAAAGTCTTTTGAACTTATTCAATAGAATTGTATTGTGTTTATTTTCACTTAGAATTTTCCTATAGATTGCCAAAAATTATTTGGCCACGGCGTTCTTATAGGAACTGTACAGACACAATGCTATAGAACATTCCTGTGTAGTTCCTTTAACGATCCTAAAGAGAAATTTCTACAGAACATTTCTATGGAGTTGCTTTAGAGATGCTAAAGACAAATTTCTATAAAATATTTCTGTCGAGTTGCTTTAGAGATGCAAAAGACAAATTTCTAGAGAAGTATTTCTATCGAGTTGCTTTAAAGATCCTAAAGACAAATTTCTATAGAACATTCCTATGTAGTTCCTTTAAAGATCCTAACGACAAATTTCTATACAACATTCCTACGTAGTTCCTTTAGAGATCCTAAAGACAAATTTCTATAGCACATTTCTACGTAGTTACTTTAAGATCCTAATGAAAAACTTCTATAGAACATTCCTACGTAGTTCTTTTAAAGATCCTCAAGACGTATTTCTATAGAACATTCCTATGTAGTTCCTTTAAAAATCGTAAAGAGAAATTTCTATAGAGTTCCTTTAAAGAATGTAAAGCCAAGTGTCTATAGCATTCCTTTAAATTTGCAAAAGGCAGATTTTAATGGAAAATTCTATGCAGTTGCTTTTGAGACCCTAAAGGCAAATGTCTGTAGAACCTATATCTATAAGTATATTGCTCACTCTTTACCGAGGTTCTAGGGAACGGCACTGAGCGTTTAGAGACCACAGTATATGAGTGGCAAAGAAAAATTGGCACCACAACGAAGTCACTTGTCTTAAACATGTATTGCACTGAGCGACTAGACCATGCTGCACAAGACATGTCTTCTGCAGCACATTAGGATGCACAAACATGCACACATAAACAGTAGCGGCCAATGTGCACCTCAGGTCAAGCTGGTGGTACGAACGTACAGAATAAGAGGGAAAGAAATAACATTGCAAGACTCGACTAGAGTTGACACCTGACAAAGACAACGAAGTTTAGAAAGCTTGTATATTGTTCAAAGAAAATAAATTGAGATCAGACACAACATTCCAAAATTAGGGTGGGCAATACAAACCAGACTAACGCGCGCAATGCCTAAGCAGAACTTCGAAGTAATAGTTCTAAAAAATTGTGGGGTTTTACGTGCCAAAACCACTTTCTGATTATGAGGCACGCCGTAGTGGAGGACTCCGGAAATTTCGACCACCTGGGGTTCTTTAACGCGCGCCTAAATCTAAGTACACGGGTGTTTTCGCATTTAGCCCCCATCGAAATGCGGCCGCCGTGGCCGGGATTCGATCCCGCGACCTCGTGCTCAGCAGCCTAACACCATAGCCACTGAGCAACCACGGCGGGTGAAGTAATAGTTCTGCGGAAACCCGCAAGGTGGAGAGAAGTAATAAAGGGAAAATCAGACATCCACCCGTTCGTAGCAATTGCTACAAAGGAAACCCATACGGGCTCCGCGAAAGAAAAGCCTCGCAGTTGAAGAAAAATTCGTCCTGGGGTGCTATGCAGGATGCGCCGAGTTTCTCGTTCACCCGAGTTTTACCCGAGTTTGCCCGACGGCAGTCAGTGACCGGAGATAGCGTGAAACGCGCAAAGGCTGCAGGCGAAAAAATATGTAGACAAAAAGCCGCGTATGACAACATGAGCGCACCCTGCGCGGCACGCTGCTTCCACGTTTCAAGCGCAGACGGCTGCACAACGAAACGCGTCAGCGCCGCGTATTGTTATCAACGGATTATCGCAACTTAGCAATACCGTGACTGTCCCGCTGGCTGTCTGCAGACTTGCCGTGAGCCGCTTGCCACGCCTTTCCCGGGCGCGTCAAGGGCGTGCCTCCTCTTTCGGCAACTATCTTTATATCCTCGATCGAATGCGAACAGGGTACATGCGGCGCATTCTTGCACCTACGCTTTCCCTCAAACGAATACGTTAAAATACAAAAAATAAAATAACGAACCTTATTATTTCTTTAAGTGTCTGTTTTTCGTTTTGAATGCTAGAAATTTCTGATGACAAACGGAGATCGAGCAAATTATTAAATTTTGCACTTTTTGCCGCGAGTGGCGACAGTGAGGCGAAAGCTTAGAAGCGGATACATTGAAGCGGGTCGCACGCACGAGGCAGTTCATACGGTGAGAAGTCGCCTAGGGGCGCTACAGTGCTATTCTCAATAATGTCAGTGATCACCACTCTTTCTCTATTAGGTGAATAGAAACGCAGCGCCGTGGTACGGCTGTTCATCGCAGGCGCCTTAAGGCCCCCGCTTTACCAACTAGAAACGATACACTAGTCATAAATACGGGAGCAACGGCCGTCGCTAAACATGGCGGTCCGTCGTGCCCGTAGTGACGCAGTTCAGTGAAAATGTACCAGTTTATCTTTGTGCGCGAAGCCTCGGCGATGCATTGCGAAGAAGTGCGTGCTTCCCATCGACACAATTCATCGCTTGTCATCGCTTGCCCAGTGAAAGTGCCTCTGAGCGCATGTACGCAGTATTTGAGTGTTTTGTGCGCACCAAGGTGCTTGCGGATTACTTATGCTGGAGCCAGCAACGATCGCAGAAGGATATCGTAACGACACCGCAGCAATTGCATTTTGGCAGGTGAGGGCTCTTGTGTGCGGTTATGGAATGAGACTTGGAACTGAGGAAGGTGTTGGAACTGTTGAGTGCGCAGTGCTTGTGAAGAAGAAATGCCATTGCACTGGGTCTAGAAGAGCGAGCGATTCTCGGACGCTGATCGTGTTTACGACGTTGTGGCTCCGATACATCACCGATGACAGAGCAGCCATCTCAAACGACTGCTGCGATACGCACTCCTCAGCATCGTCGTCACCCTCGGCGCATCGACGCCTTGCAAACAGCCACAGTGACGTGCCGATAATTATTTAACTGTGCGCTACGTCGCCACAATGCAGGCAATGAAACCGTGCTGTGGGGCCATCTCAGCCCGAGAAGCCAGCGACAGTCAACGCTTTGTTTTTGATGGTAGTGCGCAGTACATCACCGATGACAGTGTGTTGTGCGTGTTTTATGTCGGTGGTGAATATTGTTGATGCTTCTCAGCTCGGCACCGCGTCGCTGTTGCCGAAAGATAAGTTTGGGCGTGGCCCAACCGTGGTGGGTGTGCGCACAAGAGTTAGATGCCTCGCGCGGGGCGTGACCTCTGGCATTGATTGACAGGCGAACTCGTGCTAAACTCGTACATCGCGAAACCCCCTCCGAGTTCAACTCGCGAACATGGCGGCGGCAGCCTGTGTTATTGCAGCCAACGGCAGCAAGCGTCAGTATGACCGTCTGCACCCGTTCGCGTACATGACCGCCGTGGAGTTTCAGCGTCATTTTGGCTTGTCGAAGACATCAGTGCGCTGGCTGTGTGACGAGCTAGGCGAAGACTCTCTTCTGTGGAGACAGCGTGGCGGGCTTCATTCGCTCACCGTTGAAGAGAAAGTCCTCTGCGCCCTCCGTTTCTACGGGAGTGGGAGTTTTCAGGGAAGCGTCGGCGCCGAGCGTTACATTGGACGTCATCAAACTATTGTGAGCCTCTGTGTCAGAGATGTCTGATGCGCTTATTGATGCGGCAGTGCGGAAGCGGAGGCTGGCTTTCCCGAAGACTGCGACTGAGCGGGCATTTATAAAAAAACTCTTCTTACTTCGCGGAAACATTACGAACGTAGTCGGGTATGTCGACGGAACGTACGTAGGAATTAAGGTGCCTTCCATGTCAGCGTTACTGTGATTAGCATTGAAGCAATGTCTAGAAGCATCATATCGCCAAATTTGTCACTTCTGTGTAACCCACTTAAATTTTGTGTTACCGACGTCACACATGCGGCAGCCTATGATACTGACTTTTTCGCTAGTTGCTGACTTTTTACCGATTGTTCTACTTGTCTATCAGGGTGCCTTCCAAAGGGCTCACTTTTTGGGGGAAAGAAGTTATTGAAGTATAAATAGATAAATGGATATCACAAATTGTGTGATGTACCCTGTGAATGCTAATCTCATAAAGAACTTGGGTTTTTTTATGAGATTACTTAGTACAAATTAGTTTGCATAATGCTGAATTTGGTCATGCGTCATCTATCGGCCGCACTATGAAACAGCAAGGCATTGCACAATTCGTTGCAGTGCGGGATGCGGATGTGGCGCGCAGCCGGTTGTGCCTATGCATTTATGGCAAAATGAAAATGCATTGAGAATCTCAGTGTGCTGGCTTGCATGAAGAAAATACTTCAGAGTGTTTGCTGTGTTCACTGTTGGTGCATGTGCCATTGGTTCAGTGTATTTTCTTTTGGGGGGGCAGCGTTATTCTGTATGGACACATCGTATATTTTTGTCTCATAATGGGGCTCTAATTCTTCAGCAGTAGAACAATGCAGATCCAATGCTCTGCAGAACTCAGTGTGCGTTACGATGTCGTGAACCACCAAGGCAAAATTACATATCGGGAGAAATGTGGTGCGGATGCCAATGAAAAGTTGGTCTTTAACCCGCCATGATAAAAACAAACATTGCAGAGGGAATAGACCTTTTGTACAGCTTTAGAGCAATGATTACACAAACTATGACATGCTCAAACGTGTAAAAGCTTGCCGCAATGCCAAAGTAGGATGAGCGATATGTAGCATATTTTGGCATTGAACATGTCTTGTAAATGCTATTTTTATTGTAAGCCTCAAACCTCGCTGTCACGCCTTTCCCTCCGGCACTCCTTTTACTGAAACGCTGCACTGTCTTTCTATTGGTGTCATGATGATGATGGTAACGGCAGCAGTAAGGCTGGTTAATGCTTGCCCCTTTGATTCCTGCGAGTTTAGTGGTACAGAATATGGCATGTGCATACACCTGTGCAGCAAAATTTTATGCTTGCGGTGATTTGTTGGAGAGCTAATTCGTGTTGGGACATTTCAAAGATGTGCGCCATTGTGGCTTAATAACTAGATCATTGGTGAGGTTGAAGACTCGTTGTATCGGTATAGAAGCTTGAAGCTGAATTGCACCACAATTCGACGGGACACAAAGAAGAGAAATACACACAGCAGAACGCTCTGCTGTGTGTGTTACTCTTCTTTGTGTGCCGTCGAATTGTTGCGCGATCCAACTTCAAATAGAGCATTGGGCGTCTTTGGTGCAGGACCGAGGAAGTGTGAGCTATTCGATACCATGCCAGTGCCTTGCCACATAATTATGGAAGTCTGAAGGTTTGCAAACAAAGCTTTGCTTTCAAATCCACCTGCTCATGTAATACAAGCACTGATTGAAAGAACCATCATACAAAAATAATGGTGAAATGAATGGCCTTTGAAAATTTGTATGTTGACACTAATGACATAATAGGTGCCACAGCGAACTCGACAATTGTACTGGACAGAGCACTTTGTTTCCTACGTGAAGCACAAGCTTTCATTACATGCTGTGCAGATAACCAAGCTCAGTTTGTTTTAACGTGGTACACAGCATTCACTGTAATCTGTTTTTTATTCTAAAGTGCCAAACACCACCTCTTTTTCAAGGATGTCATGGGAATATTTGGCGAGAACTGTTTACAGCCCCTCATAATGGAAGTGTGGCCAGCCAGCTTTGCTTGGGTGCCTTTATAGATTTCTGTTCCTGATCATTGTATGCTATCAAGTTGCGCAAGTCTATGCAACCAGTGCAAGGCATTACGTGATTCTATAGTCAGATACAACTTTAGGAGGCCGCAGAATCTGCTCTTCAACGGCAGGTGAACACAAGCCTGCACCAACGGGCACACACTCTACACTGACATCTTGCCGCTGGACGCACTAATACCCGCTCATTGGAGAGGGACTATTTCTTTATACGTGGAGGCAATCGGCTGCTGTGCTTTGGTCATCTGGGCGGGGCCTCTCCTGTCTTGTGAAGTTGTATCCGACTAGAGGATACCGCTTTTCATACAACACAAAAGGACAAAGTGTACAATTATTTGGCCTATGAAATGGATACATCACAAGTGAGCTATGCATGGGCTTAAGCTGTGTGAAAATTAGTACATGCAAATATATGACATTGTTAAAGAATATGTGGTATCGAACATGCATATAATGGCACGTTTAAATCGGGGAGTGCTGCATTCATGTGCACAGTCTATAGGTGATAGCATTATTAAGGTCATGCTGTTTCCTGTCTTTTCATTGTGAAATACACACACCGTTCATCTTGTGGCTAATCAACACCCACTGTATTCTTGCACATAGAAAGAACAAACAGCACAATGACGTATATGCTGCATTAGTGTCTTTTTCATTTACACGGTCCAGGTTGTCTTACGTGTTTGCCCATTTTGAAGAGACATCAAGTGCATGTTACAAGTGTCCCAATATGCACAGCACAATGTTTACTGCAATAATTTTATTCATGCTCTTGAATAACAAACAAAATAATAAACTGAAAGCTCCTTTATAAGGTGTGTTCTGGGGGCTCGACTGGAAAGCAGTGAGTGCACTGATCCTACTGTTGCAGTGCAGCCCTCTGGACCTTGCCACACTCTCAAGAGCATGTGCCTGACGCTCGCCTACTGCCACCAGGCGGTTGAGTGCCTCCTGCAGCAGAATGTTTTGCTGCAAAAAAATGGATTGTTGGAATGAATCAACCGCATATAAACCATTATTTACAAATAAAAATGCTCATTGCACTATTGGTACTAACTGCCCTTAACTGTGGAGGCCTTTAGTGTATGCATAATAAAACAACTTGTTGGGACAACATTGCTTTATTTTTCATAACGGGTTGTTTTTTTTCAGAGCCAATTGTAATGTTTATTAGTGTGCCAACAGCTGAGGTGTCCTCGAACCTTCACGAGTCTCTACTGTCAGCACCACAAACCTATTTTTGTTCACTGCAAAATCAATGGCGCTTCCTACAATCCCGTCTTATGCGAGCTGATTGCATCCTATGCCTACAAACATCATATTTTTGTCCCATTACGTAATTTTCTACCATCCTCGGCTGCAGTTCTCTCTCCTTGACATTCATTCTGTAACGTTTATGTAATCACCCGTTATAAATTGGCAACAAGTGATTGAAGACGTGCATGGCCTGCCCACCGACTCCATTTTTTTTTCTTAATCTCAACTAGTATACAAGTTGCCACGGTTTACTACGCCACTGTCTTCCTGCCTTAATGCTATCTCCAACAATTTTTGTTACTTTGCTTTCTGCGCAGTCCTCGACTTCTCAAGTTTCTTTGTTAACCTCCAGGTTTATGTCCCATATTGCATAACCGGTAGAATGCAACGATTCTAAACATTTTTCAAGGATATCGGTAACGTGGCGATCACGATTCGGTAATGCCTCCCATGTGCTGTTCAACCCATGACATTTTTGTATAAGTTTCCTGCTTTATATCAGTACCTGCTATTGATATTTCACCTGGATAAAGATATTCTTCCATAGATTCTGCGGGCTGAATGTCACTGATGAATTTCTGTTATATCACTAAGTTAGTGAAGGCTACCTTTGTCTTTTCCATATTTTCGCGGGCCCACGTACATGTAAAAGCATGAACACTCATTGGCTCTCAATGCCTTTTTTCAACTGCAGGACATTCAGTTCGTAACTACGAAAGTGACTTAATCCGTGCACTATTATTATGCTAAATATGAAACAGTAGACACGTACTTATCTGCAGTTTGTCGATGCCTCCGTCACTGTGTTGGTTACGAGATCCATCGTCGGCACCACCTCCTTGTCGCATTGTAGCTATATCGGCTGTCTTCCTTTTGCACACACTATGCAATATTCGTGACGCTCGCAGTCACACAGAGTGGAGGAACTCAGCGCACTCACAGAAGCAGCACCGGATAAGTTGTTTGTTCAGGATTGTGCCGTGAACAGTAGGTACGCGTTGCGATCTGTAAAATCGCCTAAGCTATTCGCAGTCTTTCGGGGTGCACGGAAAGATTGCTCACAGAGGAACAGAACTATCCAAGAAATAGTGGTCATCGTCGCGCCTGATCACTACGTCGCGCACTGCAAGCTCGTTGTACGAGTTTGTTTACACTGGGCCTCTTCGATGTTTAGCCGCCATATGTTCGCCCGATGAATGTATGTGATGACGCCACCACAGCGTTCCCTCGTGGTATAATGCGAAGCGTACTAAATTACAAATTAGTCGAATACACATTCAGTGTACATCTTGTAAACTGTAAAATGCTTTTAAACCACGTTAAACTAACTAATAATGTTGTATTAAATGCATTTGTTTTATAACTCGCTTGTGCGTGTAATGCACTCGGTGGAACGACAAACAAGTGAAAGAAGGCGCGACCATGCACCGACGGTATGATCACGTGAGCCCCAGTTTGTCGACCGCCCAGAAGGCAACGCCCAAGGAATGATAGCGACCCAGAGTGAATCTAGATAAACCAATGAAACTGGAGGCTTGTCGAAAGATAAATTGTGTCTCGGTACCATTTGTGCTTTCATCTTGGGGTGTCGCCAGAGCTCGTGAAGATCCCGAGTTTCGCCAAACTCGGCGCATCCTGCATAGCACCCCTGGTCCGGGACTCGAACCCGGCACCACGGAAAGGCGGTGGTCCCGGGTTCGAGTCCAGGACCAGGACAAATTTTTCTTCAACTGCGAGGCTTTTCTTTCGCGGAGCCCGTATGGGTTTCCTTTGTGGCAATTGCTACGAACGGGTGGATGTCCGATTTTCCCTTCATTACTTCTCTCCACCTTGCGGGTTTCCGCAGAACTATTACGTCAAACTCTTGCCTTTGCTTTGAGTTGACAAATTCGAGCAGGCGGCTGAAGCGGAATTCGCCAGCCGCGCTACGCAAGTAGATTACGGATGCATGGGCCAGCATACCAGAGGACCTTGTGCGTCGCGCATTCAAGAAGTGCGGCATCTCGAACGCGCTCGAGGGCACAGAGGATGAGTTCCTCTGGGAAGATATGTCCGACAAGGAACTATCCGAAGAGAGCCCAGCTGAGGAAGAGAGCGATTGAAGTGCGGAATGCAATTTAAATAAATGTTTTCCTCGTGTTTTCCTAACTCGTATTATACGCGGATAAAACCTCTTTTTTTTTTCATTTCGCTTACCAAAAATTTCACCTCGTACTATATGTGGGTTCATATTACACGCAGGTTTTTACGGCAGTTGCAACAAACAAATTTATTATTGCTGGAGGTTGCGGAGAAATTAGTAAACGGATTGTTGCAGTTATTTTTGGAACAGACAAAGTAACTGTGAAGTTTCAGCATACTTAAGTAAAGAAATGTAGCGACTGTCAGAAATAAATTCTCTCTCCACTGCCTTTCCTTACCTCGAGTGGCAAACCTTCCTGTTTAGACTGTTTATCAGCTAACAGATGCTTACCAATTGCAGTAGCGACACCTGTATGAATGGCAGTGCTTACATCATCCATGTGCTGAGGCATAGTTACTAGCGTGGACAAGACTACGGAAAAAGGGTGGGACAGGACAGAGCACTACTTTTTAGACAGTTGAAAAACAAGCGCTCTGGCCTGTCCCACCGTTTTTTATGTAGTCTTGTTCAACTAGCCCAACTTTCTACGCTAATTACAGTATCCATGCGCAGTGAACATTTGTTGAATGACACACTACGAATGATTTGAGGCAAAAATGTTGCACAACTCTGGCTGCTCTCGTACAAGGAATATGCACATGCATTTACCAGAAGTGCAGCGCAGTGGCTTGCCACAACTCACTTTTTGAAAGGGGTCCTGAACCACCACCCAGACATGGTGAAATAAAGTGTGCGGATAGCATTTGCTGCTGTGAACATTTCAGCCAGGTTTTGCAGTCGGGTACGGCATGTTCAGCTCGCAAGCGAAGTGCAAACTCATTATTGTCCTCTCAAATGCTCTCTTTTCAACAGAAGCCTGCTCGTCACTGCTTTCCGGACAACTCACTTCGTAATAAAGTGCCCTGAACATGTGGCTGCTATTGGCTAATAGCTGACATCAATCAAGAAGGGTGTTTGGATCAGTGCACTTTTTCCTATTGTTACTGAGTGAATTTAGTGATGAAGTTTAATAAACAGGCTGGAGTAAGCGAAAACCTGCTTTTAAATTTTGATAATAACTACGCACTTCTGCAAGAAGCCGACTATCATCTGCTCATGTATCGATGGCGACGGCCGCCCACGTGGGAATTAAACTTTGGTTACCCTGCTTATTGGTGTCATGGCCATCGGCTCTGTCGGGTCTCACTAATTTAGATTAGTTTGGAGCCTTCAACTAGCCTAGAACCACACAAAACTTGGGATCAGAACATGCGCACGCTTGTCAGAGCACTGTCACTTGTCGCAGCTCCTGGTTAGGTGCCTTGGCATACTTTGCACTTCAAAATGCACAAGTTGGATTTGACTACTATCCGTCGATCAAGCTGAGGGCAAAGCCGGTGTGCAGCATGGCCGCACTGGACCACATGTCCACAAGCCCACACTGAAGGCCTGTCGTGCACGAAGCAAAAGTTGCACATACCCACTACAGCTGCAGTGTGCTACGTAGCAGAAACATTGTGGCCGTTGTGAGAAGTTCACTGGCTGAGCGCACTTTCACTCAGTGATATCGCTCAGTACAAATCTCACCATCTTACGTTGACTATGTTTACTAGGCTGTCTTTGGCCGTGACTTCGAAGATGTGCACGTGCCGGCTTTGTCTATGGCTGGTGCGCGCATTTCTCGGAGGCCATGTTTCATCACAGCTGGTGGCAATGTAGTCGAAGTCAAAATGCATAGCGCCTTCACTCCTTCTGCTGCTCAGATTCGTCGCTTGCTTGATCACGTGAAGTTGTTGTAGAAGACATGGCACGCAATACCTGGAGCGAATATGGCAACAGACGGCAGCTATGCACCGCCCTCACGTGGTGCAGTGGCTGGTTTTGTAGCAGACGATCGCTCGGTTTTATGCAGCAGATGACGTCATGCATGGCTTGGCAATATGGCGGTGGGCGCCAGAGGGCGGCGCTTAGAGGCAGTGAGTTCTTGCTCATATTTTGGACAGAAATGTGCTTTTACCGCCCAGTTTTTACATGTGTATAGCCATAATAGACCCTTCTATTACAATTTCTTGCAGAAAACTGCAAAATGTTGGGTGACCATGTCATGCCCCCTTTAAGGTCACCTGAAAAGGCTAGTGTGAGAGAACTCTGCCAGATAATAAATGTTGTACTTATTGGTGCAGTAATGCAAAAGAAAAATCGGAAGTGAATTGCAGATACGCATGCACCAGGGAATGAATAAAATGATGATGGGAATTTATCAGCATGCACATGGTACGGTAAGGAATTTGTGTTAATGATGGAGCCTCA
Source organism: Dermacentor andersoni (assembly GCF_023375885.2). NCBI lineage: Eukaryota > Metazoa > Arthropoda > Arachnida > Ixodida > Ixodidae > Dermacentor > Dermacentor andersoni. The sequence continues at coordinate 361,981,462 of NC_092814.1, read as the reverse complement.
TGAATACAGAGCATGTGCCCTGCTAAGTGGGGGAGCACAGCAGAGATTTGCACCGAAGAATGCATTGCGCATGTGCACATATGATTGTCAATCTCAGCACTTGTTGCTGTTATAAGGCGCTGATATAATGTGCGGTCAATGCTTGATTGCTCACGCGCCTCATAAAGGATCAAAATTAGGTCTGGAAATAAAAGTACATAATTTACATACATACCTTACATAACCTTACATACATACTGCTGACATACGTGCTCACAATAAAATGGGAAAATGGCTTATCGATAATGGCGTTCACTTTGACGGGGTCCAGCGATTCCCGCTGAGGTGCACAAGGATGCGCATTGGACCGCCGTCCAAACAGCGATTCGCCATGCAGATCCTCTGCTGTGAACAGATGCCGCATGAGGCCCCTTGCAACCTTAGCAGGGGTCCCAGGGCAATTGCGTCGCAGACCTTCAATTATTGCGTTGTCTACGGCAACTCCTCCTCCGATGCCCATCTGTGAAAAATGCCCAACAGTGACAAAACGCACACCAAATAAACTTGGGCAATACAGCATCGATGCACATGAAAGAAGTGCCAGATTCATATTTAAAGAATTATTCAGCTTACATTTTTCAACGAGATTGTTAATAGAAAACAGCAGTTATATGCCACATTGTATTCCTTATTGCGCGAAGGCTTCTGAACCACTTTAGATGTCCAACAACTTTGTAATCGAAAGTTTTACAGAAGCCCATCTGGTCAGGATGAAACATTACAAACAAAGACTTACACTGACCAAATAAAACTTTAAAGCAACACGTTTCCACTTCCAAGCCCCATAGGAAGGCTTCCACAAGGCTTCCATATGGAAGCCAAAATGGCTTGCATTTAAAGTTTTCTAGGACAGTTTACATGCTTCTTTTATCATGTTTCATCGTGACCAGACGGGCTTCCGTCGAACTCGCGACTACAAAGTTGCTGGACTTCTAAACTTGTTCACAAGTTTTTTTGTGAAATAAGGAACGTAATGTGGCATATAAATGCTGCTTTCCTTTAAACATCTGTGTAAGCCTTAATATAGCGCTTGGAAGCCAAAACGTCTTGCTTTCAAGTTTTATTTGGTCAGTGTAGGTCTTTCTTTGTCATCCTACTTTATTGCCGAACTCTAGCAAAAATTGTTTCCACATTTCTAAATTGAGCAAATATGACATATGGAACCTGAAACCCAAGAGCCCTAATTGGAAATCAAGCTTAATTATTGAGGCCATATGTTACAATTTCGCATAAGACTTCCAAGACAACTATGTAGTCATAGTAGGTGTCCAACTGGAAGCACAACATGCGTTTTGTGTACAATCCCTTTCTTAAAAGAGAAAACATTAATATATGTTGTTTTACGTGCCAAAACCACTTTCTGATTATGAGGCACGCCGTAGTGGAGGACTCCGGAAATTTCGACCACCTGGGGTTCTTTAACGTGCACCTAAATCTAAGTACACGGGTGTTTTCGCATTTCGCCCCCATCGAGATGCGGCCGCCGTGGCCGGGATTCGATCCCTCGACCTCGTGTTCAGCAGCCCAACACCATAGCCACTGAGCAACCACAGCGGGTGCTCTTAAAAGGGAATGCGAGTGCATACCAAAATTTTTTTAAATGATTATTCTTCGAGGTATAGTGCTGAAAACTTGTACATATATGTAATATTGTTACGGTGAAGAGAAGGACGAAGTTGAATTAGACTAGAGGAAGACGAAGTCTGGCAGTTGCCTGAACGCCATATACCTCTGTTGTAAATATACATTATTTTATACTCGTGGGCCTGCTTTCTTCCTGCAACATTTTGATGGAAGGTGCGGGGTACAATCGCGGAACTTCGCAGCGGACGTCATCTACCTGCCGCCACAATGGCAAATCAACCGACACAAGTGACAACGCCTCAGCAGCCCGTGCCAACGGTCATCCTCACTCATCCGCGGGACCCAGGGACATTTTGTGGCACGGACAACGCCGACGTCGAGGACTGGCTTACGACGTACGAGCGAGTGTGCGACAACAACAGGTGGGATCCAACAATGATGCTAGCAAACGTCATACTTTATCTAAGAGGAACTGCGAAGCAATGGTACGACACACACGAAGCTGACCTAACGAGCTGGGATGTCTGCAAAGAAAAAATGCGAGACCTGTTTGGCAGACCTGTCGGTCGTCAGCTGGCAGCAAAAAAGAACTTGCGTGCCGCGCTCAGACGTCCACAGAATCCTATGTCATGTACATACAGGATGTGCTGGCCCTCTGTCGCAAGGCTGATAACAACATGACCGAGGCAGACAACATTGGTCACATACTGAAAGGTATTGCAGACGATGCCTTCAATCTCCTGATGTGCAAGGATTGTGCCACTGTGGATGCAATTATAAAGGAGTGCCGGCGCTTCGAACAAGCGAAGGGCCGCCGCGTCGCTCAAACTTTCGACCGATTGCCCAATACCGCCGCGACATCTTCTTGCGAAGACCCTCCGCGGTTCGTTCAGCCCACAGGACCGGCAGATATCACGCGCATCGTTCGCCGTGAGCTTGAGGCTAAGGCTCCGGCTCCAGTTTGTTCCGACTGTCGGGAAAGCGTGCCCGCTATCTCCCTTATACAAGCGGTCGTTCGGGAGGAAATAGCAAGTTTGGGCATTCCGTCTCTCTGCTCGGTCCGCCATACAAACACCTACTCCGTCGCAACCCTGCTGACTGGCGCACAGCGTATGATAAACCCATCTGTTTTAATTGCTCCGGTATTGGACACATCGCCCGTCATTGCCGCAACCACTGGTCGTCGCCTCCTCGATGGTCGTCTCCGAGCCACTACCGCCAAGTACCAGACAATCGTACTTTCTCGCCCTATACGCAGACTAGGAACATCAACGCCGACAGTGCTCCACCAAGATCCAGCCGCTCCCCGTCTCCGCAAGGTCGTAGGTCCCGTTCGCCTCTCGTTCACCGCTCTTCGTCCCCTTCTGCAACCGGTCGCTTCGCTTCGGGAAACTAGGCGGTGCAGCTCCCGGAGGTGAAGCTCCAACTCCGACCCCGCCCACAAATCCTCCGTTGACCCTGCCTACATGTGGAAACCTACTGGACATTGAAGTTGATGGCGTTCCTGTTAGATCTCTGGTTGATACAGGAGCGCAGCTTTCAGTTATGAGCGCTGCTCTCCGCCGAAGGCTCAGATAGGTTCTGACACCCGCCGTACCGGGCACTGTGCGAGTCGCCGATGGGAGTACTTCACCTGTCCTTGGAATGTGCACAGCACGTGTGACCATTGGGGACCATTATACCGTTGTTCTATTTATCGTCCTTGAACACTGTCCGCACGACCTAATTCTCGGCCTCGACTTCCTTTCGAAATACTCTGCCCAAATTGACTGCTCCGCAGGTGTTGTACAGTTGGATCTGCCACTTCCTGCCGACGCAACAACTTGTGCTTGACACCGCTTATGTTCTGCTGAGTTTGCAAGGCTGTCTCCACAAGCGGCTACAAGTGTCCTCCTGACGCCCTGTCCTCCCGTACCTTATGGCGAGTACGTCGTGTCGCCGCTTACTGACGTGGTTTTTTCGCGCAATATTGCCCTGCCGAGCACCTTAATCCGGATCCGCGAAAACTGCACTCGCGTGCCCATCCTCAATCTTGGATTTTCGTCGCATGTGCTGCCACACAGTATCGCGATAGCGCATATCACTCCTTTGGAAGAATTTGAGGTTTCTTCTCTGACCTCTGAATCCTTCCTCAGTACGCCAGTACCAACGGACCTTTGTCACCCACTCCTGCGTACTCGACGCCCGTGGACGATGTTCCTAAGATGATCGCCCCTGACCTTCCTTCCGAGCAAACAGCAGCTCTTCGTCACCTCCTGTCATCTTATCGGGACATCTTTGATATGGATGACCGTCCACTTGGCCAGACGTCTGTTGTCACGCATTCCATCAACACCGGCGACGCCAGCCCCATTCATAGGCGGCCATATCGTGTCTCCGCAACAGAAAGGGCCATCATACAGAAAGAGGTAGACAGGATGATGAACAAAAACATCATTGAACCTTCCAGTAGCCCGTGGGCATCACCGGTTGTCTTAGTAAAGAAAAAAGACAACTCGTGGCGCTTCTGCGTTGACTACCGTCACCTCAACAGGATAACAAAAAAGGATGTTTATCCCCTGCCTCGCATTGATGACGCTATTGACTGGCTTCACGGATCCCAATACTTTTCATCAATTGACCTCCGCTCCGGCTATTGGCAGATTAGCGTCGATAAGATGGACCGCGAGAAAACCGCCTTCGTCACACCGGACGGTCTGTACCAATTTAAAGTCATGCCCTTTGGTTTATGCAATGCGCCAGCTACATTCGAGCGAATGATGGACTCTCTCTTGCGCGGCTTGAAGTGGTCTACATGCCTCTGTTACCTCGACGATGTGATTTTGTTTTCGCCGAACTGAGAGCCAGCTGCGGCGCTTCACAACCATACTTTCCGTGTTTCGCAGGGCTGGCCTTCAGCTAAACTCCAAGTGCCATTTCGGTCGCCGTGAAATTAACATGCTCGGCCATCTCGTAAACGCCGCCTGAATCCAACCTGATCCACAGAAAGTTCACGCCGTGCGAAATTTTCCTGTACCTTGTTCAACAAACGATGTCCGTAGTTTTCTGGGCTTATGCTCTTATTTCCGGCGATTTGTGAAAAATTTTGCCGACATCGCTCACCCTCTCACTGACCTTCTTAAGAAAGACGTCTCTTTCTCTTGGGGACCACTGCAGGAGAAAGCCTTCTCTACCCTGATTGAGCGGCTTACAACTTCACCAATTCTGTCACACTTTGATCCTTCTGCGCCAACTGAAGTACGAACTGACGCGAGTGGTCATGGCATCGGCGCTGTCCTCGCTCAGCGTCAACAGGGCCAAGACCGTGTAATCGCTTACGCTAGCCACCTTCTTTCCACGGCCGAGCGAAATTACTCCATTACTGAGAGAGAATGTCTCGCGCTCGTATGGGCGGTCGCGAAATTTCGGCCGTACCTTTTCGGTCGGAGCTTCGGCGTCGTAATCGATCATCACGCCCTCTGCTGGCTCTCCTCTTTGAAGGACCCAACTGGACGACTTGCACGTTGGGCATTGCGTCTACAAGAATATACATTTTCTATTATGTATAAGTCAGGGCGCCTGCATAAAGACGCTGACTGCCTGTCCCGCAATCCCGTGGTTTAACCGGACGATACCGATGCAGACTCGGACATCAGTGTTCTATCCCTCTCCGGCTTCCTCCATATTGGCGACGAGCAGCGCAAAGATCCTGTTCTTCGAGCACTTATGGAACGCATAAGCTCCTCGCCCAACGACCCGTCCCTCCGGATGTTCACCTTGCGCGATGGAACTTTATACCGTCGTAGCGTCCGCCCTGACGGCCCGGAGCTCTTACTTGTCGTTCCCAAGCACCTTCGACTCGCCGTGCTCCAGCAATTTCACGATGCTCCTACTGCTGGACATCTGGGCATCACTCGTACATACGACCACCTGCGGCGCCGCTTCTTCTGGCCCGGCATTTATCGCTCTGTGCGCCGTTATGTCGCTTCTTGCGACCTATGTCAGCGCCGGAAGATGCCTGCTATGCCTCCTGCTGGTTTGCTGCAACCAATAGATATCCCTACAGAGCCCTTCTTCCGTGGGCCTAGACCTCCTGGGCCCCTTTCCGATTTCCATCAAAGGAAACAAATGGATTGCTGTAGCAACAGATTATGCCACGAGATATGTCATCGCGCGAGCGCTACCAACCAGCTGCGCTACAGATGTCGCCGACTTCTTACTATACGATGTCATCCTGCACCACGGCGCCCCTCGCCAGTTGCTTACGGATCGCGGCCGCTACTTTCTATCGAGGGTCGTCGATGATCTTCTCCGCTTCTGTTCTACAGAACACCAGATTGCTACCGCGTACCACCCCCAAACGAACGGCCTCACCGAGCGACTCAACCGCACGCTAACTGAAATGCTGGCCATGTACGTTTCCGACGATCACCGCGACTGGGACGTCGCTTTACCGTACATCACTTTCGTATACAACTCGTCCCGTCATGACACTGCCGGATTTTCACCATTTTACCTGTTGTATGGCCGCGACCCCGCCTTGCCCTTTGACACGTTGCTACCTTCCGCAGTGCAATCACCCAGCACTGGTTACGCTCGCGATGCTATTGACTTCGCCGCCCAGGCCCGAGAAGTCGCCCGTCATCGCCTCACAGTCCCGCAAGCTTCTCAAAAGCGACGCTACGACCTTCGGTACCGAGACACCCATTTTTCACCTGGTTCCCTTGTCCTTCTCTGGACGCCTTCACGTCGAGTCGGCTTGTCGGAAAAACTACTTTCGCGTTATTCTGGTCCGTACCAGATCTTACGCCAACTGTCCGACGTGACATACGAGATCGCCCCAGTCTTCAGTGCCTCCCAACGTCACTAGCGATGTTGTTCACGTCGTCAGGCTCAAACCCTATGTCCCCCCATTAAGCGAGGCTCTATAACTTGCACCGGGACGGAGCTACTCCGCCGGGAGGGTGATGTTACGGTGAAGAGAAGGACGAAGTTGAATTAGTCTCGAGGAAGACGAAGTCTGGCAGTTGCCTGAACGCCGTATACCTCTGTTGTAAATATACATTATTCTATACTCGTGGGCCTGCTTTCTTCCTGCAACAATATTATGTGCTTATTTTGAATATAAGGTCATTTTCATCTTTCTTTGTTCAAGTTTTACTCGAGCTTCCCTTAATTGTCTTCTGCGATGATTAGGGACTACTGCGAGGTATCGAATTGAATCTGAAACTCGAAAAGGTGTTTTTTTTGGTGAGTAACTTTGAAGTCTCGCCACTAGTGTTCTTGGCAAGGCAAAGCAACAAGGTTGGCCTTATTTCACTCTTGAATCATACAGAAGGTATCGGTGCCCTGTTCGGCAAAATTTCAGGAACTGGTACTCTGCAAATATTTGCAAAAATTATATAAAGGAAGCTCGGATAAAACTAGAACCAGAGGACATAAACAAAGATGTTCAAAGTAAGCACGTCACATTACATATATCTACAAGTTTTCAGCCCCCCATATCAAGATTTTTTTTTTAAAACCTACCTCCCACCTAATGGGGACCTGAACTGCCCATCCAGCTCATTGAAGGAACCCTGTCCAAGGACGGCATATGCCACTGTGATCATCTCAGCCAAATGTTTCACTCGTGCGTGGCGCATGTAGCTCACAAGCAGAGCGTGAAGTCAAATACTTTTCAAAAACTGTTTTCAAACGAGGCCTTTTCAACCACTTTGAAGCTGTCACAAGCTTGAATATGCCGTCTGCTAATGGCTGACAGCTGATATCAATCGAGAAGAGTATCAGTCCGTTTCTTCCTACAGATAAAGTGTATATTTATTGAAGCACTTTATTAAACAGGGTCAAGTAAGCAAGAACCTGCTTTCGAATTTTGATAAAATTACGTATATTTCAAGAAAAAAACCGGCTATCTTCTTCTCATGCTCGGCCGTAAAAATTAAACTTTGCCCACCTGCTTATCAGTGTCGTAGCTGTTGAGTCTCGCAAATTTCAATTAGTTTTCAACACAACTAGCTTCGAAGCAGCAAAAATTTAAGATCAGACCACATGTATCCTTCCCAGCACACACCCCCTTCTGGCTGCTCCTGGCTAGATCCATGGGAGACAAGCTACTGACAGCACTTCGGTATGCGCAAGTTTGATGTGGCTATTATCCATTGGTCAAGCAGGAGGACAAAACTGGTAGGTCCACACTACGAAGCGCGGCCAAACTGGAGAGGATGAGCGCGGGCACACACTGGAGCCCTGTCGTGCACAAAAAAAATGCTACGCACGTCACATGTGGCTGATGGACTGACTGATTTGAAAATTGCTGCCAAGGTTACACATCAGCATCCTGCAAGGCTGAAACTGTGGATCTTGACGAATCCTACGCTCCAAACTTCTTCTGAGGCTGCAGCTGCCTTAACTGCGGTGTGGCATTATTTAAGCATAATGGAAAGCACTGGGCTAGAGTAATGAGATGCCTTGCGAGTGTGAATGCCTTATAACATGATGTACCATTAATGCAGAAAATCAAGCAGTGCTGCCTATGTCCTTTTGGCCACAAAGAACAGTTGCGTTTGTTCACATGTCTGATGAATTCTATGCTGGCTGCCAACTGATATGCACTATTGTTAGGTTTTTCAATGTAACTTTATGTAGCTAATTTTGACTACAAGAAACTATTTCGTGAATTTTATGGAGTTTGTTCCAATAATGTTCAACTGTAAAAGTTCACATATATCATTATATGGGCAGACAACACGCAGGCACTGGATCTTTGATTGCCACGTTCGATCTGGTGTCAGGCCCTATATAGATGGGATACAAATTTACAAAATCCTACATTATACACACACTAAACATAGGTCTGACCTTTGGGCATGGCTTCACACTAGCCCTGATGACATCGTGCTCATTAAATTTGTTTTCACTTTTTCACCATCCTGTGGCCTTCTAAAAAAAATTTCGGCACATTCAGATTAGGTAGAACTAAGGTATAAAATTTTCTAACAGCTTCTGCTCGCAGCCTGACCATATGCCAAATAATGTAAAAAACAGTGTAAAAAAACCTACCATGGAGTTTCTCCAGTTCTTCATTTCTCCGCTTGAGGGCTGCCAACTCCTCTCTCAGCTGCTCACAAGTGGTGCACACCTACAGTGGTGGATTGACAGAGAATCCGTCAAGCCTACTGTTTTATAGACTAACATGTAAAGCATGAAAAACAATATAAAATATTTGGTCATGCTTTATGCATCATCACTTAAAGAAAACTGCAGTTTAGTTTCTTGTTAACCATGAGAAGGCATTATTTTGGAATACAGTAATGGAAAGTAACTTGGGGGGGGGGCTAATTCAGTTAATCATCGCATAAGAAGCCAACAAACAATGACACCAAGGACGATACAGGGGAAATTACTTCTACTTACTTGATATATTGATATCAAGTAAGTAGAAGTAATTCTGATATAGACTTGATATAGGCTGTGCAAGTATATATTGCCCGATTGGGACAAACAAACCTTGTTGTGAGTCAGCGGCGTGTCTGTCTCCTTTTCCTGGTCTCCTATCTTTTCCCATTTTAATTTCCCAGTATGTAGTACCAACTCGCACAAGCACCTACACTAGCAAAGTTATTAAAAAATGGGCACACAGCAGAACATCCTCAAAGGAAGTTAAATTGTGGTGTTTGGTGTCCCTGACCTGCCACAGTGGATTAAGGGTAACTGCAGTGGAGAACTTCATATCTGGACCTCTTGTAGTACATAAACGCGCACCGAAAACTCGGTACACGACCATTTCACCATTCCCCGCTCCTGGGAGTGCGGCTGCTACATTCAGCAATCGAATCCCCAACTACCTGTTTACCAGCACAGCCACACTCGTGGTTAACAATGAAACGTCTTATCTTCATTAACAGTGAGGCGGTCTGCAAATTTAGTTCAGCAAATTCAGATAAAAGCGCGGGTTAAATCAGCGCATAATAAAGATAAAACAACAGGTTAAATGATCACATGCTCAGTCTCTCGTTAGGCTAATGTCAATGTCACGCTGCCATGAATTCCGTATTCGGAAAATATGTACCGTCATCGCTACATTGAATAAAATTGGACAAAGCCTCGCATTTACGGCTCTTATATTGACACAGTTGCCAATAACAGAGTTCAAGCGCAATTCTGAGGTAACGCAATACGGTATTAGCACTCTACCAGGCCACAACGCGCGAGGCAAACCAACAAATTACCGTTTCGCCCTCATCAGCACTAAACGTGTCAGATGTGTCTGACAAAAGACAGCAGTCATCGGCGACGGCGATGTCGCCTACGGCGGCTGCGACGAGTTGCGCGCGCTTCTTTTCGAGAGCGCGCGGCTTGCCGGCACAAAATATAGAATACGGCTTCAGTCGTGCAGAAGCAGTTGCGTGAAACATTTATGAAGAAAATTAAACATTGGCATGTCACCGATGTCCAAAAGCTCAGCAGCGGCAGCCTCTTGTCCTTTCTCCCATGTGCAGATGAGGACGGTGGCGCGTAAATCTTCGATAGCGTTTTCGTCCGTAAATAAGAGACAGCCTACGGCCACGTCTACTATACAGCTTATAGGATATATATCCCACTTTTCCTCCTCCGTCCACTTAATCAACACGTGGCTCACTGCGCTGGTGCAGGGAAGTGTCGCGTACGAAAGTTTCTGAATGTACAGAACAGACAGATCTGATACACTTCGTGCTTGTCCTCCAGTAACACAGGTGTTGTTCAGCACATTTACAATTAAAGAGCACTGCCTCGCAACCCTCTTGTAGCAGAAATGTCTTGCTTTGCACTCGGCTAAAAATTCTATTCTAGCAGTATTGGGTAGATTTTTCAACATGAAGACACTGCCTCATAAGTGCTAATTTCCACATTTCTGATAATTTTTTTCCAGCGCAAGCACCTGCTACAGATAGGAGGGAAGTAGCTGCGTGAGGTGGCATCCAGTGCCATGAAGGCTGTAACGGCACATTCGGTGCAAGTACTTTACAGCGTTCATGGCAGAAAGGGCAAACGAGCCTTTATTAATTTGAAGCTGTGCCGTATAGTCACAGGTAAGATTTTCTTGGTCATCTTCTTGCATTGTTGAAGTCTTGTGTATACAGCCGAACTTTACAATGAATGACCTGCATAGCAAAAGATTATATCCTGGCCAAAATCCTATGTTTCATATGAATTGTGAACCTCTACAATGAACGAATTTAGGCGTCCCTGTCAGCTGGTTTCATTATTTACTATGAAATCCGCATAGCGCACTCACCACTGTCATCGCAGATGTCACCAAGATGTGCTCTGGCGCTAGTGCCAATGGCAGCGTAGGTGAATTGCTTGACAAGCATGCCGATCGACTGCTAAACTAGTACGTTCTGTTGCGATACATCAGCGGGCGAGCCGGTTGATGAATATGTCTCGGTTGGTAAAAACATGGTGTAATGATCACTGATGACATCAATGCTATGTTAGGGTGGAAAAACAGGAAAGCCAACAAAGGCAACACGGATGAATATCCTGTACATAGATCAAGAATTTTGACGGCGAGGAAGGCGCTAGCAGCATTTGATGGTCCGCAGCTTTACTTTGCATAGTTCCTGCATTTTGCAGCAGAACATGCTGTGAACTTCGATTCAATAAGGTTCGCTGCAGTTGGCTCATTCTCTCAGATGAAGTGTGCGCTAAAGACTTAGCAACTTATCACTAAGACTCTTGAGTTCATGATGAAGTTTTTCGTTTGTTGAAAACGTCTACCCTGCTCTATTCTGGGTGATCTTTATGGTGCAGGATATTTGCATTGAAGTTACCTAGGATGAAGGATTTTGAACGTCCCAAGCAGAGTGTATGTTGTATGTACTATTTGTGGTCTTTATGTTTATGTGCAGATGTATGTGAGAAGGGCCATGTGGTCATTATGGAAGCCCAGAGCTTCATAAAGAAGTGGTTGCCGGGGTCTGTGGACAGGGGTTGTGGCAGGAAGAGGTGTTTCGCAGAAACATTCGCAACAGAGGATCTCAATGATCCCTGCCCTCAGGACCGGAATCATTGCTTGCCCACTGCTGCCCTCTCCCTACCCCACCCTTGCCCTCAGAGCCATGGCCAGTCCACCGACTCCTCCTGTCGAGCTGCCTCTCCTGCAGACGTGCAGTGCTGTACAATCTGATCTATAAATAAGTTATTTTCGTTTCCGATTTGCATGCATCTGCAGGACTTCCTTCGTGTACTTAGTCCCATCACGTTTTAGCTAATAGTATAGGCAGTAAGCCAGCATACAAGCAACAAAATGGCTAAGCACTGGCTATGCTGGGCACACATTGGATACAAAATGTCTGAACACTGGCTCTAAAACACATTGGATACGAAATGGCTGAGCACTGGCTATGCCGGAAACACATTGGATACAAAATGGCTGAGCACTGGCTATGCTGGAAACACATTGGATATAATATGGCTGAGCATGGCTATGCTGGAAACACATTGGATACAACATAGCTGAGCACTGGCAATGCTGGAAACACATTGGATACAAAGTGGCTGGGCACTGGCTCTATGCTGGAAATACATCGGATACTACAATGGCAAAATGTAGGGCCAATGTTGGCTTGAACATTGGCTGGACATTGGATCGGGTTGCACGTTGCCAAAATGCCAAGATTGGGCCAACATTTGCACCAATTTTTGCCAGCATTGGGCCATGCTTGGTCTAATGCTGTTGTGCTGCCTGGGATGTTTTCCCCAAACATGTTTGGTAAAAGAATGAGCCTCATGTGATATTTGGGCTCTCGACACGAATGTATAGCACAGTCAGAGAAGACAGTTGGGCTAGTTGGTGCGCACTACTGACTTCAGACATCATTAACTAATGTTAAAAGGACAATGAACGACAGTGAGAAACACGTAGGACAAAATGCTAGTACGAATGTTTCCCTGTCCACTTGCCTCTGGAGCCACTTGAGCACATGAGTGCTTTGAAACTGCAGTGCCCGAGCGCCTACGGCAATGATCAGCCAGATGGCCACCAGGGTCTAAGGCACTGACAGCTGCCCCTATCTTCCCTCGAGCGATCGTTAAAACACCAAACCGATTGGCCAACTAGCATTTGCCGCAGGATAGGGCAATCATGTAAACAATAGCCACACGGCAGTCAACAAAGCATGTGACATGCTTTTTCAAGCAGGCATTAGTACATTGACCTTCATTCACCATGCGGCACAATCTCGATACCTTTTGTGGTGCTATGAAAACAACTGGAACACTACACTTTCCTGCTACTTTGTTGAGGTGGTGCGACACATTGTCCATGTATGGCACCGGCACGAGGTTGTTCACATAGCCTACTGGACTGTCGCTGTTGCTGGACCTCGTAAATGAGGTTCTCAGCCACTGGCATTGTTGTGTCTCCAGTGAACCTGGCACTACACAGTCGACTAGCCTGGCGTTACACGCCACAGGCCACCTGGTGCTCACAGGATTCTTGCAAAGCGGATTTTTGCTAGCACTCTGGCCTGTGTGCTTCCTGCCATCATCCGTTGTCCTTTTCATGCTAGTTAATGTCTGAAGTCTGAATATAAAACCCCCTTTTTTTCTTTCTTAATGGCTACCTTGAGCCAGATGATTTATTTATTTCCATAACTTCAGGGCCGATAGGGCATTGTAGAAGGGAGTGGTAACGATGAACAATAAAAAAAAACAGCAAATATGAGGTAACATATTCAACCACATTTTTAAAGTCACCTGGGTCTATAATAGATACAGTACAGGTGGGCAAGTGGTTCCAATCATTACAAGTTTGAGGAATGAAAGAATCGAAGTGTTGGTTAGTGTGACGAGGAAGAAACACTTTATGACGACGGTCGATACGAGATGATATGAATGAAGGATGGGAAAGTAATTCTCGCTTAAAACAAAGGTTATGGTCGTAGATCTTATGAGATAAGGAGAGATGCTATTTTCCTGCGTAAGGAAAGGGATGAAAGCCATAACGCGGTTTTCATAGACAAAACACTGGATAGATGGGAGGAGTTAGAAAAAATGAAGCGGGCGCTACAATTTTTTACAGCTGCAAGGTAACATATAAGACTCAGTAAATATTATACTTTTCAATATTCTAGTTTGGAACGAACTAAAGGTTTTCATTCATTCATTCTTTATTTACAACATATTTTACAAAATACGAAAGCCTTACTGGACCCATAGCCATTGGCTAGTCCCGGGTCCATAGTGAACTTAGGCTATAAAACGCAAGACGCAAGCACACAAAAGCAGCAGACATATTACATAATAGTAATATAAACATAGATAACTCAGGCACGAAGGTAAATATAACTCAGTGTTCTTTTATCCTGAACGCGCGCGAGCAATAAAACAGACATAATACTTAACAATGACATTGACATGCGCAACTTGAGCAATTGATATGTACAACTTAGACAGGAATCTAAATTTAAAGAAGTTTCCTTTTATCGACAGTATTTTTCAAAAAAGTATTTTCTCACAGCAGACCTAAAGTTACGGGCTTCTTTTATATGTATTTGCAAAGAATTCCAAATAAGTACGCCGTTAAATTCCACGAGCCTTTTCCCATACAGGTTGTGACATGGGGGCAAATTAAAACACTGATTACTTGCAGCTCTTGTATTTCGTAACGGGATTTTAAACAAGGTAATTGGAAGTGGATTATTGTTTTCGATAATACTATGAATTATCTCAGCAAAGACGAAGGGGCCATTGAAAAATTACAGCGCAGGCACCCAAGCGTGCAGTCAGCATTATTGACAATACAATTAATGTCTGGTTACCAAGACAGGTTATAATTAATGTGGACCCTTAAGTATTTGCTAGTAGTCACTTCTTCGAGATGGAAACCATTTATGCTATACTTACAAGTGTTAGTAGAAAGTTTACAAGAAATTTTTATTAGTTTGTACTTAGTTGCGTTGTTTCATTCTTCATTTGTTACACTAATTGGTGGTGTTGTGCAGACGTGTCAAATCAACAGACATTTATGTAGGGCACTGGTTTCACTGAGCCATTCGTTAAAAGCTGTGCCATATTTGATTGCATTGCAAGCATTCGTAAAGTGCTGCCTGCCAATTAACTTTGGTGGGTGTCATGAAATATGATGCTACTGCCCTAGCTGACTAACGAAGAAACTCGTCATCCCGGACCTGCGAAAGAGGACATCCAGCGAAGCTGTTGAAAACTACCGCTACAAGTGCGTAGGATGGTATGCATTGCTTTAAGGCTTTAGAGTAATGGTAGCAGTGCTATTTTAGGGTAACGGTAGGAATACGAGTAATCATAATTTTGGCAGCACACTGCTGCCCTTAGCGGTGCTGCAACAACATTAAGATCAGTTGCTAGGGTGGGTATTTTATATACTAAAAGCTAGGGACGTCACACCCCAAGTAGCAATCTGGCGTCGCCATGGCAGCTTGCGCAACAGCAATCTTTACTGGGAAACGTATGCAGGGATCGCTACATGCTTCGCACTGCTATCACTAGTTTTATCATCAATTATGTGGTTCAGATGCCTTTTTTTTAGCTTGTTGTGTATTGAAACGTGTGCTGTTCTCTATGTGTGATTCCAAAGAATGTATGCACTGTTCGCTGTACATTTCTGAGTGCTTGTAGCCTCTGCTGCCTTATGGGGGTATGAGCCATTGATGATGACAGTTTTCAACATGCTGTTTTATACGTTGTATGCGTGATTCCACAGAATCTAACCACTGTTTGCTTCATAAGGCTGAGTACTTGTACCTCTGCCTTATGGGGCTTTGAGCCATTGCATTTTTCGTTTGCTTGAGCCATTGATGATGATAGTTATTGTCAGTGAAACCGAAAGAATACCTGGGATTCTAGCCATATACAGCTTCGCTGTAGAACATCAGCACTCGTCCTGCCTCTATGCGATGGCAATTCACAACATTGAATAAAGCCCTGTGGGCATCTGCTTGTATGTGTTTCTCATTCATTTCTGGCATCTATTCACATTGCAATCATAATGTATACGTATGCATACAACATCCTTTTGTGAGAGACTAAAACTCGCTCTCTTACATTGTATTTATGGTTGCATTATTACGTGCAGCTTCGGTAATTATAGGTTGTTTACGATTGCAACAAATTTTGCATAAAATGTTTTGCCAGATAGTAGTGATTCCTAATAGGGCATTACTGCAGACATTCGTGCTTAAATAAGGTTGTAGAGAAACATCTGGCATTTGCTGATAGGCGGAAGTGCTGCACACAAGGTATTGTAGAAAACATGACTGTCCTGATCTCTACCTTATGCCTGTAGATATCGTGTTTGCTAAAATATGTGGCATTGCAATTATTGAATTTAAATGGCACTAATATGCTCAAGACTAAAGTGTTCTTCTTTAGGTGCAAAACTTTTTACAGCTGTATTGAACAGTACATAAAAAGCATTAGTTCTGGCAAGTGAAAAACCTAACATGCACTCTAAAGCCACTGAAAACGACAATTTCAAAGGAAGATGCAAACTTTGAAGTGATGAGCAGTAGTTGAACAAGTAATGTTGCTGAAGCCATTGTTTCCACAAGGAGACTTGTCCCTTACAGAGACAAGTTCCCTTTTCGAAATGTTGGCTTCAGTGACATTTTTTGTTTGACTGTGCTATCACTAAAGCTACCGAATGTTTTTGAACTGTATACTATTTGAATGCAAGAATCAGTCTTCTTTTCTAGTGCATTATTTTGGACGCTATACATTTGTGCAATAAACTTGCAAATAATCGTGTACAATACAGAGGTGTTCCTGAAATTTCCGCATGAATTCCTTATGATAATACAACCCAATGCTTCATTAATTAGAGATTGCAGTAGATTTCTACGAATAATGCCCTACTTTTATCGATAGCTGATTCTCCTGACTGTTAAAAGCACGAAAAGTGTTGTGTAGACCAAAGCACTTCGTTGTCTTTGGGATTGAACTGTCGCAATCAGACTGCCCTGCATCTTTCAGGGGGGTACCTCCACTCTAGGAATAGTTGATTAACTTTCTTTATTTGAATGATGCTTAATCATTCATCATTTTAGCTTTTAATAGATTAATCGCTTTTGATGCAGCGTTTTTCATCGGTTAATTGATTAACAGAAACTTTTTCTGGGCACTTAAGAAGGCTGAAAAACAGTTATCTGGTTTTGTACGACCCTATTTCAAAGTTTGAGAGGTGGAACCTAGTTATAAATACTAACGTATAAAATTTGATAAAGCATAGTCTTTTATTTGGTGAAGGCTAAATAGAATTTCCACTAGTGGCCTTTCAAAAGAAACAATATATGTTCTAAAATGAAACTTAGAACAAAATAAATAATATACATGGTACTAGTGAATCACGACCGGAGCGAAAAAATTGCGACACGCGGCGCTATTGTTGCCGAACGCGCTGATAGCGAGATTGCCAGGAATATTCCATTTCCAAAGCGGGGGTGGTCGTCAGAAAGCTGCCCATCCGAAAGCTTGCATTTTAAATGATAGCTTATGCGCTGCTTATCGCTAGAATCATGCGCCAACGTTGTCGCGCACATGACTTCATTTCTTTTTCTTTTTTTTGAGCTGGCGTTTTGGCCGGCAGCATTTTCTTTAGCGAACGTTTCCCTCAAAGCCCACAATTTGCTGGACGATAGACTGTCAAAGGCTGTCAGCGCTAGTGAAGATACAGGGGACCATGCATGAACATGCACATTCTAGAGATGAGTTTACTTTTTGGCAACACATGATCGCAGCACAGCTTGAGCTCCAAATATTGTCTTTAATTTTCAATGTCCTTAACATTATAGCACAGAACGTGAAATAAAGAAAAGTATAAAATGAATTGACAGCTGTCAATAAATTAAGAAATCCCTTCCAGGCTAGTGGCTTAGTGACGGGCGAAAGCTCCACCAGCCATTACGACATTGCGTGCCCGTGCGGGCAGTGAGGCATAGAGTGTGCTCGCAATTGGCGGCGAGGAGTTACGGAGTCGCCATCTATCGGAAGTGCCTCGCTGGCGTATTATGAGGGATCACGTGGCGCGCTCCTCATAGGTTTTGCTGTCAGCGCTCACTGAAAACACCATGCGCGAGCTCTTCCGGACATTTCTGTAAGTCCTTTCGAAACGAGAGAAGTTCATTACTGTCTAAATAATAATCTTGGACAAACTGAAAGCACACAATCGTTTACAGACGCTATTTCTTTACCAAATACGTACAGTGAACGCCACTGCGCGCGGTCGCCGCGATAGAGTCTCCCGAACCGGCTTCTTGCGTGAAAGGTAGGCAAACGCTGAGAGCAAACTATGGGAAATATGTTCTTATAGTGTTTGTATAACTAAATGGAGTGTAATAGAACGAAGCCTCAATGCAGCGATCGCGCAGATTCGCAGCGACCGACTGCGCGTCTGCATGCTTGTCCGCGCACTGTTTCGTTTTCACCGCGCGCGCGTTTTCGCACCGTGCCATGAGATTTAGGCAGCAGAATATGAGCATTTGACAGTATACAAGCAACCATTGTTGCGTGGGCGCTATCACAGCTGTTCAAAAATAATTTCATTGTAGAGACTTCGACGCCTACGGGGACTGTGATGTGCCGTCGCGACGATTCAATCTTTTTTTTCTTCTAAATTCTTTGACCTTTCAATAGTATTTCTCGAGTTGCGTCGCACTGTATATTTATCGGTGTTCTCAGCGTGCAATTTCCCGCTGCTCCTTTTTTGTAATTTAGCGCATTAATTCATAACACAAACATGACCATATGCCATGCTTTCCTTAAATGTGCTTCTTACCGCTGCCTTTCCACTCCACTGAACTTGCCAGTATCTATAGCATCGACAAGTTCATAGACCAAACAGTCACGACATTAGTCGAGCAGCGGACTCGGGCGAGCGTCTCAGTGCGCGTTTTCATAACATCGCAGACCGGGCGCCGTAGCAGAAATGTTCCTCGCGTCTGTGCTTGCTGCATACCCGAGTTGTAGCCGATGACTGTTTGCCGGTTTTATGTTTCGCCAGCCAAGCTTCACGCAGCTTCTTGTCCTGCGGCTACGTGTGAATAAGGCTGACACCGGCCTCCGTTACGTGCGTCCGGCCCTGCGGCACCGAGCAGTAGCCTACCATGTTGCGCGCCTTCAAAGGCAGCCACTACCCATTGTAGTGCTTTCAAGCGTTGTAAAGGAGACACTCGAAGCGGGAAAATTTCGCCACTAAATGAGGACCGCAGCGTACGAGGGAATTTTAACTCGTTTTCAGCTCGCTTCGGCGCGACCGAAGCAGCCGACGCGGCCGCTATGTCCACGTGATCCCTCCTAGCACGTCACGCCGACAGTGGCGCCAGCTTTTCCAGTGGTGGAGCTCGAGGCCAATACCAGGCAGGCCCTGGAGTCGCGTCCATTCCTCTTGCACAGCCTCCCAAAGCAGATCTTTTGACGCTCCGTGCAGTTGCAGTCTTGCCAGTTGCTGCTTCATGAGGCCCCACACATTTTCAATAATATTGAAGTCCGCTCCTTTTGGAGGCCATGGAAGCTCCTGAATGCACAGCTCCTCAAGCCTCTGCCGCACCATACTTAAAAAGAAAAAAAAAAGACATTTTGAGATCATAAAGCCTGGGAAGCTTTTTGCTTAGCAGAAACATAGGAACAGCACATGGGAGTTATGAGGGTGCAATAATTGAAAGCTAACGCTGTTGTGCATAAGCACCGCGGTGCATTACTCTCTTAAATACCGAACGAAACCACTCGTTCGGAAAAAATAACAGCCTTAGGGCTCGACATTTTATGAACAGAGAAAAATTATAGTGACAACTTTTCTGAAGGATCAGCCAGAAAATAACGTAAGTGGATAAAGATAAAAAAAGTTAAATGACAACAGTCACATGTTCATTAGCCCCAAAAGGCACCGGTAGAATGCCCACATCATATAGGCCTCAACTGAAAATAGTATTTAAAAAAGAAACAGACTCTTAGTCCTCCATTTCAATGCACTAATATCAATTCATAGCATCCATTTACAAATTGTGAGCAAAAAAGTTTGCCAGTTCTTTTGTGCGAAGTGCATATAGGTTGCAAGTAATTATACCTGCTTGTGTGGATGGGGCTCCTGTCATGCTGAAAAATGAAGCATCCATCCGGAGACGGGCCATCCAGGATGAAAGGAATTAAGTTCCTTTCGAGTATGTCTGCATAGGCTGATGCTGTCAGAGCTCCATCTATCCGGATGAGCGGCCCAAGCCCTTGGTATGTTATAACACCCCACACATTGACGGATCGTCGGCCGCTAGCAGCGACGTGTTGCGTATACTCGGTTTCAAACCTGTAACAAAAAACAAAGCTCACGTGTTGCTTGTTACGCAGCAGCTCAACAGTTTTTTTTTTTTTTTTCAGAAATTCGCGTAGTAGGATTTAAATGAAAAGTAAACTCCTTAGCAACAGGTTTTAAAATATGCCAGGCATAGAGAAATGCAATAAAATTAAAAGACCACCGCAGCAGCTGCCATAAACATTCGGCCATATTGTTCTTAACATATGTGAGACGAAAGAACACGTAGGCAAGCGCTGCTTCCCGGTCCTTTTATACACGGAAGCACATGACCTACCGGGCACGGTCTGGCCGCCAGACACGGCGCTGTTGGTCCCACTTGCTGCTGAAGGTAGATTTGTCGGTGAACACTACATTCATCCATTCTTCAGTCGTCCAGAAAAGACGTCTTGTGGCAAGCTCCAATCTCAGCGTCTTGTTTTGTCGCGTCAAAAGTGGCCTCTGGCAAGACATTCTACTGCGGAGCCCCACTGAACGAAGGCGTTCCCTTATAGTAGTAAGCGATATCTGAAGGCCGAGTTCCTGCCGTATCTCCTTGGCTGTTATAAAAGGGTCGCAACAGGCAGCGGCGACAATCAATCTGTCTTTTCCTCGCTGGTCCGTCTTGGGCGCCCATCTCGAGCCGCGTCTTCAATCCTTGCCTCTTGGAGGAAAGCTCGAACAATCCGCGTAACGCTTCCAAGCGAGCACCCAACCTCCGCAGCAACGCTCCTCCTTGTCCGCCCAGCTTGAACAAGGGTTAAGATTTGGACCCTTGTTTCCTTGTCGATTCGCGGCATCCTAAAGTCGTTCTGGCAAATTTCATGCGAACTACACCTGCTTTTAAAGTCTTGCTGTCGTGTGACGTAGGCACTTCCACACGCTACTTTTGACAGTGCATCGCCCAGCAAATCTTTTAAAGGAAAGCTGCGATGAAGATACCGTTGCTCGCAACGCCAGAGCAAAAAAAAAAAAAAAAAAAAAAAACCGAAATTATGTGCGCAGCTACATCGGCGCATGGTTCGGCCGATAAGAAATGCACAAGCGTGTTTTTAAGATGTTGAATATCCGATGGGGCAACGTCGGGATGGGCTGCTTTCTGCCGGCCACCCCCGCTTTGGAAATGGAATATGCCTGGCAATCTCGCTATCAGCGCGTTCGCCAACAATAGCGCCGCGTGTCGCAATTTTTTCGCTCCGGTCATGATTCACTTGTGCCATTCTTTTTCCGTTGCAGCTGTACGTTACAGTTAAACAAGAAATAAGAAAAATGGCAAAACTGAAAGGTGAAGTCCAACTAAAGTATGGAAGAAACTGCAATGTACGCAGGGGAAAAGAAAATGACTGGTTTATGATTTTAAGCCACATGCTCTTTTCTACAGAATGAAGGATTGTCAATTGGCTGGGTTGTTCGGGTGAAAACGAAACTTTCTTTGAATGGCCACGCAATCAGCATGCGAGAATCGACGCTCAATCCGAAGCTATAGTTTTGCTGGAATCGACACGAACTCCATCGCTATGTTAAATACTCACTCCAAGCCGGTGCGAATGCTGTGCCACGTCTTTAGTGGACTGGGAGTATGTGGCACCACGATCAACGACATAGTTTGCTGTAGTATGCCTTGAATTGTGAGGACATTTTGAAGCTTTCCGGCTTCGGGCGACGTGGTGGCGTGTGGGAGAAGAGAGGGGAAGCGCTCGGTTCGACATCATTTGGGACTCGCAAAAGCAGTCGACAGTCCTATCACAGCCGCACAGTCAATGCTCGTGCTCCGCCATTCTGCGATTTCAACATTTTCATGCCACTCCTGTCAAACTCTAGAAAGTTGATTGAAGTCGATTAAATGAAAGGTGGACATTGATGAAGATTAATCGTTTTGCAGGATTTTTTTTTTGTTTAATCGTTCATCGATAAATATCAACGCACTCGCTTTTCCCAGAGGCAGAGTGCGTGAACTCCTTCGAGGTGGAGGAAGTTAAAAGGAAGCAGGATGCGAGTATATGGGCGGAGAAAAACGCATGAAAATCACTGAACGCAGATGTGAGGTGTACAGATGTAGCCTTTAAGGACCTTCATATATCTGCCAATTAACTCCCGAGCTTTTTAGCATATCCAAATTTGGGCTTCTACGAGTTTACGCATTGTGTGCGAATTATTGCGGGAAATAAATTGTGATATTGCGAAAAAGTTTAGAGGTGTTGGACGATGGGGACGGTGCAAACTGCAGAAATGTGCATGCAATAAAATTTGTTTTGAATAAGTCTAATTGTGCCTAAAGTAGGCTTATACATTAAGGTTAAGATTAATATATGGTGCCTTCTTGTGGCAGCAAAATACATGCATATACCACATACGTACCCTCATGTCGGGTGAGGGACATGAGGGTCTCTCATGGTCACTGTAGTTCATTCGTTTGCATCAACCCTTGACAAGAACGGACAAACAGACATAATTTTCCTTGACTTCCGTAAGGCATTCGATACGGTCCCTCATGATAAATTAACCCTAAAACTTGAAAATGCAGGAATCCCTCAGATGCTTATCTCTTGGATTTATGCTTATTTGTCTAACCGGAAACAATTCGTTGAGATAAATGGCGAAAAATCGGGCTGCCTTCCGGTCACATCGGGTGTTCCCCAGGGCCGTGTGCTCGGTCCTCTCCTTTTTGTTCTATATATTAATGATATTGTTAACACGGTTGAAGGTGGTGCACAGACGCGAATATTTGCCGATGATTGTGTGCTCTTTAAAGATATTGTTCCTCTCCATGATCAAACTAGTTTATGTTGTAGTTTAAATAATATTCTTGCATGGTGCGGGTGCTGGGGAATGACACTAAACACAGATAAAAGCGTACTACTGCGAATGACACATAAGAAATCACCCCTACTTTATACATATAAGTTAGGTCCATCACCTCTTCATGAAGTCTAGCTATAAATACCTAG
This sequence comes from Dermacentor andersoni, assembly GCF_023375885.2. NCBI lineage: Eukaryota > Metazoa > Arthropoda > Arachnida > Ixodida > Ixodidae > Dermacentor > Dermacentor andersoni. The sequence continues at coordinate 361,958,611 of NC_092814.1, read as the reverse complement.
GAGTGACCCTGAACAATTCACTATCATGGAATGATCACATAACTAACACTTGTGCTTCAGCCTTCAGAAAACTATGCTTGCTGAGACACAAACTTAAGAAAGCCCCACCTAACGTTAAAATGCTATGCTACATCTCCCTAATTAGACCTAAGCTCGAATATGCTTGCATAGTTTGGGATCCATGCACAAAAACTAATATCAATAGTCTTGAGAGAATTCAGAGACAAGCGGTCAGATTTATATTTAACAAATTTTCCAGATGCGATTCCGCCACCGAACTTATGGAAATTACCAACATTGAACCACTCGAACTTAGAAGAAAAAAAACAGAGACTTGAATTCCTTAAACTACTTCACACTAACAATTTATCCCTTGACCCATCTGAACATTTATCGCCGTTATCGACCAGAACTACACGCCACCGCAGACACGATGCATTAACCCGTTACTTTGCGAGAACAAACACATAAGTTGTCTTTTTTTCCTCGAACTGTAACCGAATGGAATAGTATAAATTGAATCCACTTCCTAATCTCGTTTTTCATTGTTCTGTTTGTTTTGTCCATCTGATTTGCTTTGTATGTACCATATGTCGCCCTCCCTGCTTGGACCACGTGTCCGCAGTATTCAATAAATAAAAAAAAATGTCTGCTTTTCAATCCCTGCTAAATGCAACACTTATGCATCATACTGCAAATAGCCCGGACAGTTTCGCTTATGCATTGGTCTATGACCATATATACCCTTAAGGAGTCCAAATGGAGAGCTATTCTATAGACAGGCCGCACTTAAGCTTCTTTTGATATCCTATAAGCGTTCCTCTGTAGAATTCACTGCATTATATGATGTCAATACGCCTTCTACTGCACATTTATAAAGTGAGAATGCGGAGCCATCTCATAGACAGGCTACATTACAAAGGCTACATCTAAACAGGCTACATTACATTACGGTGCTAAAGACGTTCTATAAAAATTCCTGTACACAATTCAGTACATATGATGTGTAATGCGGTTTATTGGACAGTCAGGAACGCCACCGCCTCAGTCGAGCGTCAGACACCGAGAGCGCGAGCTCCTCTTCGTCGGCGGGCCGATGATGGTAGTGCGTCCATAGGGCGCGCCAGTCTTCTTCGCTACAACTGCCCCCTGCAGAAGAAGGAGCCATCCTGGCGACTCAAGGAGAAGCGACGACAAGGGGGTCGTAATGGGGTTTAAGCCTCTGGACGTGCACTGTCTCGCATCCGCGATGCCTCAAGTCAGTAAACGGCGTTAGCGGCTCGACGACGAAGTTGACTAGCGTCGTCTGTCGGACGACGCGGTAGGGACCGTGGTATTGAGCGAGGAATTTAGAAGATAGACCAGGGGTGCTTGAAGGTATCCAAAGCCAGACTAGTCAGTCCGGCTGGTAGGTGCAGGGAGGTCGGTCATCATCGCGACGGAATTTTTGGAGACTCTGGTCTTCCGCCGTGAACGAACGGGCCAGCTTACGGCATTCCTCGGCATACTTGGAGGCTTCAGACAGAGGCTTGCCCTCTGATGGGTCAGGCTGGTAGGGAAGAATGATGTCGAGCGTACAGGTAGGTTCACAGCCGTAGACGAGGAAGAATGGTGAAAATCCCGTTGTGGCCTGTGAAGCGGTGTTATAGGCGTACGTAACATATGGCAAAACAAGGTCCCAGTTGGTATGATCCGATGTAATGTACATGGATAGCATGTCGCCCAAAGTACGATTGAACCGTTCTGTTATGCCGTTAGTTTGCGGATGATAAGCTGTAGTGGTGCGATGGACGGTATGGCACGCGGTCAGAAGCGCGTGAAGAACTTCGGAAAGAAACGCACGCCCTCTGTCACTCAGAAGTTCCCGTGGTGCCTCATGACGCAGTATAAAGTGATGCAGGAGGAAGGACGCAATGTCGCGGGCTGTCGCTGTTTGCAGTGCCGCAGTTTCTGCATAGCGGGTGAGGTGGTCGACAGCGACAATAATCCAGCGATTGCCAGCTGATGTGCAGGGAAGAGGACCGTAGAGATCGATGCCGACGCGGCCGAATGGTCGGGACGGACAAGGAATGGGCTGTAAAGGACCAGAAGGACGAGGGGCAGGAAGCTTGCGTAGTTGGTACGCTGTGCACGAGCAAATGTACTTCCGCACAAAATTATACATGCCACGCCAATAAAAGCAGGAACGAAGCTTGGCGTAAGTCTTGAAGAGGCCGGCAAGGGCGCATTGCGGTTCTGAATGGAGAGCGGAACATACATCTGTGCGCATATGGCGGGGGACGACTAATAACCATTTGCGGCCATCGGAAGCGTAATTTAGACGATAGAGAACGCCATCCCGTAACTCAAAATGAGAAGCTTGGCGGCGGATAGCGCGTGAAGGGCGTGTTGTTGAAGTGTCAGAAACGCAATCCATAAGTGCCGCAATCCAGGGATTTTTGCGTTGCTCCACAGCCATGTTAACGTGCAGAGGCGACGAAAACGCCGATTCCATGATTGAAATGCAAGTCATGTCACTTGGTGTGGGCGACCGAGAGAGGGCATCCGCGTCGGTGTGTTTACGGACAGACCGGTAAATGGCGCGTATGTCGAAGTCTTGTAACCGTAGAGCCCATCGCGCAAGGCGGCCAGACGGATCTTTTAAAGTCGATAACCACCATAGAGCATGGTGATCTGTAACGACGTTGAAGGGGCGGCCGTACAGGTAGGGTCGGAATTTTCCAAGGGCCCAGATGATAGCCAGGCACTCCTTTTCGCTGACGGAGTAGTTGGATTCCGCTTTCGTTAGTGTTCGGCTTGCGTAGGCTACTACGTATTCATCATGGCCACTTTTTCGCTGTGTAAGTACGGGAGGCGAAGTGAGCAAACGCCGCATTGCTTCAAAAGCATCGTGGCAAGCTGTGGCCCAAGTAGAAAGTCGTGTGTCGCTGCGAAGCAGCTGAGTCAAGGGAGCAATGATAGAAGCGAAATTCCGGATAAAACGACGAAAGTAGGAGCAGAGCCCGATAAAGCTCCGAAGTTCTTTCAGGGACGTGGGTTTCGGGAATTCGGCGACGGCGCGAAGTTTGGAAGGATCAGGTAATATGCCTTCTTTCGATACGACGTGTCCAAGTATTGCAAGCTGCTTGGCTATAAAGCCACATTTCTTCAAGTTGAGCTGGAGGCCTGCCTCGGTGATGCACTGCAGGATTTGTTCGAGACGGCACAGATGTGTGGGAAAATCTGGAGAAAAGACGACAACATCGTCAAGGTAACATAGGCACGTCTTCCACTTTAGCCCACGAAGGAGCTTGTCCATCATTCGTTCGAATGCAGCAGGGGCGTTGCAAAGCCCAAACGGCATAGCCTTGAATTCATATAGGCCGTCTGGGGTCACGAAGGCTGTCTTTGGGCAATCAGCAGGATTCATAGGCACTTGCCAATAGCCTGAGCGTAAATCGAGCGAAGAAAAATACTCTGCGCCTTGCAAACAATCCACAGTATCGTCGATGCGCGCTAGAGGGTAGACGTCTCTGCGAGTTATTAAGACGGCGGTAGTCGACGCAAAATCTAATTGAGCCATCTTTTTTCTTAACCAGGACTACAGGTGACGCCCAGGGTCTATTAGAGGGCTGAACCACCCTACGCTCAAGCATTTCGCTTACTTGACTTTCAATGACACGGCGCTCCGCGGGTGATACACGATAAGGCCTCTGGCGCAGTGGTGCGTGGGTGCCGGTGTCGATCTCGTGACGTACTGTCGATGTGCGGCCTAGTGGTGCTTGTTGACAGTCGAACGTAGATTGGTATTTCCGCAGAAGGCTGAGAGGCTGCGAACGCTGCGTAGGGCTCAGGAGGGCATCTACTGAGCTGTGGAAGACGTCTTGGGTAGGCTGGGGATAAGGCAAGCTATAAGTCAACCAGTTCACGTCTGAACAGCTGTCGTCAAGAGGTGCGTCAAAGATGGTCACTGAGTCGGCAGACTGAAGACGCCCAAGGCACTCGCCACGACGTAAGACGAGGGGCGTGACCTTAGTGTTGGAAACGAGCAATCGCGTGCAGCCACCGCTGAAAGTTAGGACAGCGAAGGGAAGGGAACACCGTCGGCGAACAAAATGTCCGATGGGACAAACAGGGCAGTGGTGTCAGTGGCGAAAGTAGAGCAGGCATTCGCAATCACAGAAATGTGCGGAGGGATCGTGGTGTCTTCTGTGACGGCCAGTTTGTCACCAAAATCGTCAAAGTCATGGAAACGGGTATCGGGAAGCGCAGAAAATTCAACTTAGGCGCGAGAACAATCAATGATGGCCTGATGACCGGAAAGGAAGTCCCACCCCAAGATGACGTGCTATGTACAGGATGAGAGGACGACGAACTCGACTGTATACCTGTATCCTTGAATGACGATGCGGGCGGTACATGCGGCAACAGGGGTAATGCACTGGGAACTTGCTGTCCGGAGTGACAGCGCAGATAAGGGCGTCATTACTTTTCGAAGCTTGCGGCAAAGTTCTTCCGTAACTACTGAAACGGCGGCGCCTATGTCGACTAATGCCAGTGTGACGACTCCTTCTACAGATATTTCGATTACGTTCGTCGGAAGAGAGCGAAGCGTTGTTGGTTCGACTGGAACGCAGTTCTCGCCTCTTGAACTGCGGTAGCTAGTTTTCCTGCTCGGATGGGACCGGACGCGGCCGCATGGGGAAAAGTGAGCGGCGACGAGGGGATGGCGAGCGACGATCACGGGCAAAAGGGATGACGTTGGTCGTAGACGACAAGTGCGAGTCATTTGGCGGTGAGAAGGACGAAGCTGGCGAAGCGTAGGAGCGGACAGGTTGGTCATTACCTTGAAGCCATAAGCGACGGCGACAGTGCCGCGCCATGTGACCAGGGATTCCACAGAAGAAGCGCACGGGGCGATTGTCAGGTGTACGCCAGGGTCCCGTGCTAGCCGGTGATCTGGTGGTGTACACTGGATGGATTGGACGTGGCGGTGTAGCAAACGGTGGTGCTGAAAAAGTCGATGAGGTGGTTGTGCAGCAACCTCGGCGTAGCTTAGAGGTACAGGCAATGGTAGCGCTGCACGAGGGGACTGAATAGCTTCGGACACTTGTTCCTAGAGCATCTGACACAACGTAGGAGCCAAGGACGGAGTAGGCCCTGGGACGGCGGTCAGTAGGGATAGCTGGCGGGCAACTTCGGAGGGTATAAATTCCTTGATTTCGCCAAACAGATGGTCGTTGTTAGTCACAGCGACTAAACTTGCAAGGGAAGTATCGGGGACCGATGAACGTCGAGTGAGTAGACGTTGCCGCCTGAGTTGGTCGTAGCTTTGACAAAATTCAGTGACTTCGACCACGGTCCACGGGCTTTTCGAGAGGAGCATTTGGAATGTGTCGTCTTAGATGCCTTTCATTACGTGACGGATCTTGTCAGACTCAGTCATCGGTGGATTGACGCGCTTGCAAAGGTCCACGACGTCTTCTATGTACTTGAAGTTTTCACCCGGTTGCTGGGAACGGCTGCGCAAGCGCTCTTCGACACGGAGCTTCCGCACCTCAGGGCCACCGAAGACTTGTGTAATGCGCGCCTTGAAATCTGCCCAAGTGCTGAGGGCGGATTCGTGGTTGTGGTACCACACGCTAGCGACACCCGTGAGGTAGAAGTTCACGTAACTGAGCTTCGCAGCATCGTCCCATTTATTGTGGGCACTCTCCCGCTCATATGTCGAGAGCCAATCTTCTACGTCGTATTAGTCGGAACCGCTGAAGATCGGAGGATCGCGTTGACGCACTGAGCCAGGACAAATCACTGTTGGCGATGCCGGAGGTGTTGTTTGGCTGGCGTCGTGAGGCATGATGGCCGGCAGTGTCCGATTACGTAGTTCCAGGATGGTTGGGGAAGTACTACCCAGCACAGCTCCACCAAATATGTAATGCGGTTTATTGAACAGTCAGGAACGCGACCGCCTCAGTCGAGCGTCAGACACAGAGAGCGCGAGCCCCTCTTCGTCGGCGGGCCGATGATGATAGTGCGTCCATAGGGCGCGCCAGCCTTCTTCGCTACAGATGTTAATACACCCTTCATAGAACGTTTATAGATGGCGAATGGAGAGCCAGTCTGGAGACAGGCCGCTTTAGAAGTGCTAAAAACGATCTCTAAACATTCTTCTATAGAATTTGGCACATATGATGTCAATACACCCTCTATAGAGCGCTTATAGACGGTGAATGGAGAGTTAGTCTATACACAAGCCGCCTTAGAAGTGTTAAAAACGTTCTATAGAGAATATTCTATAGAATTTAGTACATATATCAATACACCCTCTATAGAATGTTTATAGAGTGCTAAGGGAGAGCCAGTCTGAAGACAGGCAGCATTAGAAGTGCTAAATATGTTCTATAAATATTCTTCTATAGATTTTGGTAGATATGATGTCGATACACCCTCTATAGACCGCTTATAGAGGGCGAATGGAGAGTCAGTCTATAGACGAGCCGCATTAGAAGTGTTAAAAACATTCTATAGACATTTTATAGAACTTAGCACATATATCAATATATATGTACTAAGTTCATATATATATGTACTAAGTTCACATATATATATATATATATGAACTTAGTACATATATCTCTATAGAATGTCTATAGAGGGCTAATGCAGGGCCATTCTATAGACAGGTCGCGTTAGAAGTTTTAAAGAAGTTGTATAAAAATACTCTATAGAATTCAGTACATAGGACATCAATATACCCTCTATAGCACATCTATTGTGTGTGAAACGACTTGTTTCTATAGAGAGGTTTCTTTAAACTTCTTATAAATATTCTATGCAGACGACTCTATAGATCGCGAGTTCCTACAGAGTCCCTCTTGACTCCATAGGAACTCATTAGGAGTTCTAAAGGAACTCTAAATCCAGTTTCATAAGGGAGTGGAGAGGCGTGCTCCTATTTAAGAACCCCACAACCCCCAAAACCGCCCACCCACCGGAGCGGCTGCCATCCGCAGCACTGGAGAAGTTTATTGAAATCAAATCAATTTGAGGGCGCAAAGCGCTCTTCGGAGCTTGCGCATGTCCACGGGTTAGCAGTTGACGCCGGCAGAGCCCAGCAAGAATGTCATACCAGGCGTCCAGTAGAAACGGCCAGGCAGGTGGAGCCGGTGCCTTGGGCTGCACGCTTGGCTCGAGACATGATAAATAACGGCCAGAGAGCGCAGGGAAACCAAAGAATGGCCAGGAAGAAGAGGAAGCTGATACGACAGAACCAGGGAAGAGAGAAGAAAAGAAATGATAAAAAAAAGATGAAGCATGCAGCTAGAGTCAGCTGACACGAGGAAGCCCCGCCAATTGTAGGCTGAAACAGTGCAGGTGACACGAGCAAACATGCAAAAGTAACGTGAGTGAAAAAAATGAATAAGATGAATGAATGAAAGAGTTAGGAGGAATCGGGAGCTAGGGAAGGGAGAGAGGAAGGAGAGACGGAAAGGAGGAGACGCGCTAGCTGCAAGAGCAAGGCCCGCGATCGTCGAGAATTAAGCAAAGCAGAGTAACTGTCGGGAGACAGAGACTGAACGCGTGCTTCGCGGCACAATTGTCGTACTACGTGCGCCGTGTGGGGGCAGAAGGTGAAATAGTGCGTCACGTGGTCGCACACTGCGCAGCACGTGCACAGGTTGGAAGCGCGAAGGTGGAATCTACGGAGCTAAGAAACAAAATGCCCGTGTCCCGTGAATGAATGGCCAAGAAGTTTGTATGGCGGCAACGAATCGGGGATGGCGTCTACACTGGGAACCCAGTGGTAGAGACGTGTGCCGCAGCCCTCTCGTTGCCAATAACTGCTCCACTGGTTTCGCGCGATGCGGTAATAGCGCACGCGCACTGTTTTGGTGGATGCAGTGTTAGTCCGAAGCCTGCCCGTTCTAGCCGCCGACGAAGCAGCGGTGTCTGCCAGCTCATTACCCACAACACCCCCGTGTCCAGGAACGTGATGCATGAATATGTGTCGACACTCGCTAGCCAGCAAAGTGAGCGCGCGTTTTCACCTTCACACTCCGGAGTCCTTGTCACGAAGATGTGTGATCGCAGACAACAAAGAAAGGCAGTCCGTGTAGACGTGGACGGGCGCTCCCACAGGCATCGAAGCTATGTACGCTAGTGCCTCGGCGAAGGCGACAGCCTCAACGCTATACGCGCTTGTGGCGTTGAAAATCCTGAACTTGCGTACAATCGTCAAGCGTCCGCGAGGTTCGAACACAACAAAAGCCGCCCACGCCGAGGCACTCGTGAACGCGCCGTCAGTGTAGATGTGAAAAGCTGAGCGTGCAGCGATTCGAGCAGCATCAGCTGGAGGGAGGTGCGTGAAGGTGTAGCGACATATTTCGCGAGGATGACGAGACCACTGGTTAAACAGGGAGTCGATGTCGCTCGGATGGAACGTGTCAGACCCGTAGTGTGTGATCTGACGGAGTGTGAAAACCGAAAACTCCGCGTTCAGGCGTTCTAACTTCACAGTGAGAGGCGGACAGTTCCACCAACAAAGACCGTTGCACCGACAGGACGCGTGTCTTAAGGTGCGTCGTCGGGAAAGACGGCCACCATACCGGCGACGCGTATGCAACCGCAGGCAGCAGGAGAATTGCGGAACACCAACGAGGAATCTCTCCACGGGCCTCGTGCATTTCGCCTCTATCCCGGCTGCTGCCGGACGCGCCCTCAATATTGGCGGCATCAGCAGCGGCTACTCGCACGTCTTGTGTGCAGGCTTATAACGGCCGAGAAAGGCCGCAGAAGACCGCAGGCCCGCTGATAAGGATTAACATTTTTACTGCTTAACGTTAACATTTTTATACGTCCGATTAAGTAAATGGGTATCGCATGCGTCATATGCACAGTATGTGAACCGACAAAACCGCGTACACATACTTTCACGCTGTCAAAACCTGAAACTCTGGTAATTACGCGCGTGTTTGAGCATACCGCGTACATGCGTCGTGTTTCAGCAACACGAACTCTCAACGTGCGCGTGCTTACGCCTTAAACAATGGTCCTTTTGTTTATTTTTTTCCGCAATTCCAACATGATATTCTTAAGGCCAGTTTACCGACTGACGAAGCAAGATCACGATTGAAAAAACTGCTCTGCAGGGCTCGAACAAATTTTTCCGCGGATTTCCTCCGGTAGCGTGTTAGCCGTCGTCTGCTACGGCACGGATAAAATTGGCGGCACCACTGTCGAGGCCGCGCGGAGGATGAGGGAAGTGCACTAGGGTTGAGGATTGGGCGAGTTGGTATTGCATTCTAAAACTGTTACAGCGCAACACAGAAAGGAAGAATCAAGCCGAGCCGGCCAGATACAGGAACAGAGCGCTACTTTTGGAGATTGAGGGTCTTTAGCTGTCTTGGCTCGGTACCGCCTTCTGTCGGGCGCCGTTTTACTCACCGACGGCAGCAAAGCGATGCAAAGGCAGCAATGATGGCGTATGCAGCTTCACCACTCGCCCTGTTCGATGGCGGGAGATTTCAATTTCAAAAAAAAGTATTCGGACCCTTCGAGTGCAATTTTCTCGTAACTAAGTCTTTTCTGGCCCGAAACAAGCGTTGCGAGGTTTCTGGAATGGTATTTAAACAGTCGACTTAGTATTTGCCTTTGGTGTCCCTTTAAGGGAACCTGCGCAAACAAAGAAATCTTGAGAGACTTGTCGGGAACTGGCATCCGTGGCAATATGCTCGTCCTAATAGAAAGCTATTTGTCTAACCGTACATTCCGCGTGAAAGTCGACAATGTATTGTCGGGCGCCCATATGGTGGCTGGTGTTACTGCGTGTGGGCGCGTCGCTCGATTTTTTCACAGTATTATTCTGGGCATGAACGGCAATGCCTCTTTTAGAGTTGCATTGGAGGCCTTCTTTACCAAGAACAGATAGAGGAGTATAAGTGAACCTTCCATCTTATTACTTGATGCTGAACATGACTTTTTGTGCAACCGGCTTTGATGTGCATGTGCCTGGCCTTATTGCTTGGTGTGCGCATGCGTGACAACAGGGTATATTTGTACAATTCTATCCTTTCATTAAAGAGTTGCCAGTAGCGCTTGTTTTTGTCCAGCTTTCTTGTGTCTGTGGTATTTATTGCGCTAAGTTACTAGTTGAGTCCCTCTATCGAGAGGGCATTGCTGCGAGCGTACTGTTCTCTAGAGCACGGGCTTCGAAGCAATTAAGTATATGTAAGCTGGTAGCGAAGCCTGCATAGGAGCCTACATGACAAGAAAATGACATCGTGTGTCAACCGTTCTCGGTGTGTCGTGGGGAGAACTTCTGTAAAAAAAAAAAAGGAAACAGTATGACGTCCCACACGCAAATTGAAGTGACATTATGACGTGAAACAGTATGACGTCCCACACGCAAATTGAAGTGACATCGCGATCTTATGCTGCATGGGGTGGATGTTTTAATTTATTTTGTGTCCGGTATGTAGACCGCTACGCCAGTAGTTATTTTTCTTTTGAGTTCGAGGCGAGCTTGCACGACGCCTCAGCGGATGCGCCGGCGTGTCATCAAACTATAGAAGTGGCGTATGTCTCAATGTGAGCATAATTATGCTTTTATTGATAGCTTTTGTTCCATTAGGTTGCTTGGAAAGGTGAGCGAATGGGATGGAAATAAATGACAGTACCACAAAGGTTTCAAAAGCAACTTCTATTCGTCTAGAATAATGCAACCAATATACTTGACCAAACAAAACATGTTCAATGGATGAAAAGTACTATCGCCAGTACACAGTCGTAATGTAGAGTAACATATGCGAAACATGTTCAATCATTCTTAATCCCGCGCCCGACACCATGTATTCATATCTAACAGTTATCCAACAACATTGCATCATATTGCTACACGCGTGTGGTATTCGATTGTTTGAACGAGCCGCGCGGGCACCATCACTCGAGAAAAGAGGAAAAGCGAACAGGGCTCGCGCTGTGAATCTAACCGGCCAGCGCTGCACCCGCTGTTGTAAATATAACCTGTAAATAGTTGCTCGTCTTACTAACTCGTCCTTCGCGTAACATTGTGGTGGAGCTGGAACGTTCTCCGTCGTCGCCACGGAGCTCCGAAGCGGCCGCACCGTCGTCTTCTCAGCCATGGCTTCCGATGGAACAACTCCGTCACCACATACAACTGCGGCGCCAACCACAACGCACGTTACGGTTCCTAGTCTCCGTGATCCTGGGACATTCTCCGCCCAAAATGGCGTTGACGTCGACGACTGGCTCAGCATGTATGAGCGTGTTAGCCAAAGCCACCACTGGGACCCTACCATCATGATTGCCAATGTGACATTTTATCTGGACGGGACACCGGGTGTCTGGTTTCACACCCATGAGGTCGAGCTCTCGAGTTGGGACATTTTGAAAGAGCGGCTTCGCGACCTATTTGGCAACCCGTCAGGTCGCCAACAGGCTGCGCGAAAAGAGCTTGCCACCCGTGTCCAGTCGTCGACCGAATCGTATGTCTCTTACATACAGGAAGTGCTCGTGCTTTGCCGGAAAGTCGACGAGCACATGACCGAGTTTGACAAGGTGGGCCATATCCTAAAAGGCATCGCGGACGAAGCCTTCAATTTGCTCGTCTATAACGACATTTCTACCGTCGACGCCATCGTCAAAGAATGCCGCCGCTTCGAGGTATAGCCGAAAGCCGCTGCGTCGTCCCACAGTTTTCCCGGCTCCCAAGCACCACTGCCACGTCATCTTGCTCCGCTCTTACCGCCACACGACCATTTCAAGAGAACGTCACACGTATCGTTCGCAGTGAGATTGAAGCGGCGAGTCCGGCCTCCCTTCATCCACGACCTCTTGACGGTACTTTTGACCAAGCGGCCCCCACTATTTCCGTTATTCAAGCAGTTGTGCGGCAAGAAATCGCAAACCTTGGCAGCCCTACCGCCTGCTCTGTCTCTCGACCTGATTCGGCACCCATTCCCATGTCCACAACCTGTAATGACCAGTATTTCGCTCCCAGACCACGCAGTCCTCCTGAATGGCGAACCCCAGACGACAAACCGATCTCCTTCCGCTGCCACCGCGTTAGTCACACGTCCCGCCACTGCCGCACCACCTGGGTACTGGTGCTCATTCCCTACTCCTCGCCCATACGCTGACACTCGCCGTTAATCACTTCGCCGTCTGTACCCTACTTCTGGTGCCCCCGACAGCCGCTCCTCCGTGCGATCGCCGTCGCCTCAACGGCGTCACTCCCCGTCACCCCAACCTCGCCGCTTTTCCTCGCCAAACCGACGGACGGAAAACCAGGCCATCCAGCTCTTGGAGGTAGGGCTGCTTCACGTTCGTCCTGTCCAAATCCTCCGCTGGCGCTCTTTACCAACACAAACCTAATTGAAGTAGACGTAGATGGTGTTCCGTCGACGGCATTATTGGCACTGGAGCCCAAGTATCCATAATGAGCGCTAACCTATGTGGTCGCCTCAAAAAAGTTCTTACGCCTGCCATCACTCGAGTCGTACGCGTCGCCAATGGCTCCACTGTTGCCGTCAGGGGTATATCCACCACTCGTATAGGCATTCCTGGCCGCCAAGTTCCAGTCCTGTTCACCGTACTGACCAGTTGCCCTCATGACCTAACCTTCGGGCTCGGCTTTCTGACGACGCATTCCGCCCTCATCGACTGTTCCACCGGTACGCTGTGCCTCGATCTTTCTCTTCTTTCAGACGTTCACCCCGAACAACCGAACACCCTCTGCACTACAGCGTTTGTTCGCTTACCTCCAAAAGCCCTAACCTTCGTCCAATTGGCCTCAACGGTAACCGTGCCTGATGGCGACTATGTCGTCGCACCTGTTCGTGATGTCCTCCTGGCGCGTGACATCTCTGTGCCACACTCCGTCGTAACCCTTGCCACTCATCGGATGCGTCTCCCCGTTATCAAATTTGGCTCGACGAAGCAACTCTTACCTGAAAGCATAGCGGTGGCCACGCTTCAGTCAGTGACAGACGACCACGTCACTGCTTTTGCAGCTGACGCATCTCCAGATCCTCTTGATTACCCTCAGGGGAACTTGAACCTCGACGGCCCATTACGTCACATGGTCGCTCCGAACCTCGCACCTGACCAAGCAGCCTCTCTATATCGCCTCTTGCTTTCCTACCACGATATATTAGACACTGACAATCGATCACTTGGTCAGACGTCCCTTGTTAAGCATCGGATAAACACTGGTGATGCTATTCCCATTCACCGCCGACCGTATCGCATGTCCTCGGCAGAGCGGCAAGTTATTCAGCAGGAAGTAAACGAGATGCTCGCCAGAGGCATTGTTGAGCCCTCGTCGTGTCCTTGGGCGTCGCCTGTCGTGCTCGTCAAAAAGAAACATGGCACATGGCGTTTCTGCATTGATTACTGCCACCTAAACCGAATCACTAAAAAGGAAGTTTACCCTTTACCACGAATAGACGACGCTCTTGGTTGTCTTCACGGTGCCAAATACTTTTCGCCCATCGACCTTCGATCTCGTTATTGGCAGATTGCCATCGATGAGCAAGACCAAGAAAAGACCGCTTTCGTCACTCCAGATGGCCTCTACCAATTCAAGGTTATGCCGTTCGGTTTATTCAATGCCCCCGTCATGTTCGAACGGATGATAGACTCTCTGCTTCAAGGTTTCAAATGGTGAACTTGCCTTTGTTACGTCGACGACGTCCTTGTGTTTCCCCTACATTTGAGACGCACCTTGAGCGCGTCGCAGCTATCGTTGACGTCTTCCGCAAGGCTGGGCTCCAGTTAAACTCATCGAAGTGCCACTTCGGGCGCCGACAGATTACAGTGATAGGCCATCTCGTCGATGCTTCCGAAGTACAACGTGATCTGGAGAAGGTTCGCGCAGTAACGGCTTTTCCTGTGCCTCACTCTGTAAAAGACGTCCGGAGTTTTCTGGGGCTCTGTTCTTATTTCACACGGTTCGTGAAAGATTTCGCTGCAATCGCTCGACCACTCATTGAACTTCTGGAGAAACACGTGCCTTTTACGTGGAATTCCCCTCAGGCTGCTGCATTTTCACGATTCTCACCAATCCACCGGTCTTGACCCACTTTGACCCGTCCGCACGTACAGAAGTCCGAACCGATGCCAGTGGTTATGGGATCGGCGGCATCTTATTGCAAAGCCAACACGGACACGACCGCGTTATAGCCTACGCTGTCCGGCTGCTGACAACTGCAGAGCGCAACTATTTGATTACCGAGCGCGAATGTCTTGCTCTCGTCTGGGCTGTTTCAAAGTTCAGCCCATATTCATATGGCAAGCCCTTATTAATCACAGACCATCATGCGCTCTGTTGGCTTTCGTCGCTCAAGGATCCTACTGGCCGGCTCGGTCGTTGGGCCCTCCAACTACAAGAATATCCCTACACAGTGACTTACAAGTCGGGACGCCAACACCAGGACGCAGATTGTCTCTCGTTACCCAGTCGAAGACGCGACCTCTACGTCTGATACTGACACCAACGCCTGTGTTCTCTGTTTTTCCACTGCTCCATGTCGCCGACGAGCAGCGCCCTGACCCGTTCTTGCGTATCATAATTGACCGCCTGGAATCTGCACTTGCCGACAGTTCACTTCGCTTATTCACACTTGTAGATGGCGTACTCTACCGCCAAAACGTTCACCCCGACGGCCCTGCATTACTCCTTGTGATCCCCAAACACCTTCGATCGGCTGTTCTCCACGAACTTCACGACCTCCCCACTGGCGGTCACCTGAGTGTGTCACGTACCTACGACCGCATCCGCCACCGCTACTTTTGGCCAGGGCTTGCTCGCTCCGTTCGCAGATACGTAGCTGCGTGTGAGAACTGCCAGCGGCGCAAGACACCATCGACGCTCCCTGCTGAGTACCTTCAACCACTCAACATTCCCGAGGAACCATTCTTTCGGGTTGGTTTGGACTTACTTGGCCCTTTTTCTCTTTCTACCTCTGGGAACAGACGGATCGCTGTAGCCATGGATTACGCCACGCGCGACGCCATCACCCGAGTGCTTCCTACAAGCTGCGCCATAGATGTCGCCGATTTTCTTCTACGCGACGTGATTTTATTACATGGAGCTCCGCGACAACTCACAGACCGTGGCCGGACATTCCTATCAAATGTTATCGCGGACATCCTGCAGTCTTGTGGCACGAGGCACAAGCTATTCACGTAATACCATCCGCAAACAAATGGCCTCTCGGAGCGTCTCAATCCCACTCTCACAGACATGCTCGCGAAATATGTCTCTTCGGACCACACTGACTGGGACCTCGCTCAACCGTTTGCCACATTTGCTTATAATTCCTCGCGCCACGACACAGCCGGTAATTCCCCATTTGTCCTTCTGTTCGGCCGAGAACCACCAGCACTGCCCCTCGACACAACCCTCCCTGTTCATGAGGCACCGACCAATGAATATACACTTGACGCCATCAGCCGCAGTGCCCACGCCAGGGAAATTGCCCGTGACCGCCTTCTGAAATCCCAGGAGAGTCAAAGGCGTTTGTACGACCGGCGACACCGACACGTGCACTTCCTGACTGGTTCTTTAGCGCTTCTATGGTCTCCGTCGTGTCAGGTCGGCCTGTCAGAAAAACTGCTGTCTTGTTACACAGGCCCATACCGAGTGCTTCGTGCCGTGACTCCCGTCACCAACGAGATCGCCCTAACGCCCTATCTGCTTCCCAGTACAGTGATATCGTGCACGTTACACGACTGAACCAGTAGCACCCTCCCAGTGATGACATTTAGACGCTCCGCGACGTCGCTTCTGTCGCCGGGGATCATGCTACACGCGTGTGGTATTTGATTGTCTGAACGAGGCGCGTGGGCACTATCACTCCAGAAAAGAGGAGGAAGAACGAACAGGGATCGCGCTGTGAATCGAACCGGCCCGCGCTGCAACCGCTGTTGTAAATATAACCTGTAAATAGTTGCTCGCCTTACTCACTCGTCCTTCGCGTAACAAAATTATCTAGAAAGCGCTCCACTTGCTAATTCTGTTGCCTGTATGACACTGAGAGCCTGTGGTAAAGAGAGTGAACTAACATAGCGCGACGTTTATTCGAGGAGCGCTCCCTGATTGATTGATGAATATTGTTTCTTGGCGCAAGGGCCAGAAATGGCCAAAGAGCGCCATGACATTTGGTGAAGAATGGCAATGAGTATCGATGTATATGGCGGTTATCGAGTGGCTGTATATTGGCCTAAAATATTCGCTGTAAATGCTGTAAAATATCTATCAATTAAAATAATGTCAATGAGAAGTGAGTCCTACGGTTGTAAAAGTACGTTGAGAACGATAAGATACTAAAAGATGTTAATTTATAGCAGCACCAGTGCCTCTGCAGAGCCCTTCAGTGCAAGGGCTGCGAGGCATGTGCTCTGTAAGTGATTTCATTGCAGCTACAGCCTCTAAGCAGAGGCTGTGCTACAAATAGCCTGGCCAAATGATTTCTATGGTATTAGTTTCTTCTAAGAACTTGAGTACTGATTTAAAATTAATTAGAGGGTCGTTGCCTAAAAAGAAGACTGGGTGCAGAGGTATATTATGACGGTATAAGGAAGGGAAGAACTTTTTTCTCTCCTCTTCTAATAATGGGCACTGAACGAGAACATGAAGGACTGTAAGTCTACTTCCACACCTAGCGCATGTCGGAGGGTTAGTTCCAGTTAGAATGTATGAGTGAGTGCTATAGGTATGCCCAATTCTTAACCTACAGAGCAGTACTTCCTTATGTCTCGTTGTTTTCTCAGAGATCCAGTTTCCTATTTTCGGTTTGATTAGGTGCAGTTTGTTGGATACCTGAGTGTCCCATTGCCGTTGCCAATATTTCCGTAGTTTATGCTGTAAAAATGGTTTAAGGTCTGTGTAGGGTACAGGTATAATAATGTTTGCATCACAAAAAGGTACGGATGTAGCCCTTTCGTCAGCAGCTACGTTGCCCTCTAGGCCTCTATGGCCAGGCACCCAACAAAGAACAATCATTTGGTTAGACAGGTACGCTGAACATAGAAGGTTATAGACTTCATTAAGGATGGAGTTTTTGTGTTTTCGTATACTTGATATGCAGCTAACAACGCTTAATGAGTCTGTGAATATGACAGCCTTTGTTATACCTGTTTGTTTGATATGTTTCACAGCAGAGAGGATCGCGTATGCCTCCGCTGTGAAAATGCTCGAGTTTGGATTTAATGCACCGAACGTTGAAAACGAAGGTCCCAGCGCTGCATAAGCTACACCATAGGTAGACTTTGAAGCGTCTGTATAAAACTCTGCGCAGGAGTACTTCGCCTGGAGTTCGAGGAAGTGTGAATGTATATGCACCTCAGGCGCATGTTTTGTTATTGCGACGAAAGACATATCGCACTGGATAGACTGCCATTCCCAAGGTGGTGCAAGGTTAGTGGGAGTCATTAGGACTGTTTCTTGATGTTGAATACCGGTTTCATTAGCCAGTTGTTCTAAGCGCACAGATACAGGAGCTCGAACAGACGGGCGGTTACGGTAAAGTCTTGCAGAAGATAAGTCAAGTACAGTTGAATAACACGGATGTTCGTCATTCGATTTACATTTTAAAAAGTAGCAAAAGCTTAGGTATGTTCTGCGTAGGTGTAGGGACCATTCGTTCGCTTCGACATACAGACTTTCCACAGGGCTTGTCCTAAATGCGCCTGTTGCCAGCCGTATACCTAGATTGTGGACCGGGTCGAGAATTTTGAGAGCACTGTCCGATGCGGATTGGTACACCACGGCTCCGTAGTCGAGGCGTGATCGTACAAGGCTTTTATACAGGCTAAGCAAACACCTCCTGTCACTTCCCCAGCTTGTTCGAGAAAGCAGCTTCAGCAGGTTCATAGTCTTTAGGCACTTGGCTTTAAGATATTTTAAGTGGGGAATGAAATTAAGTTTTGTGTCCAAAATAATACCTAAAAATTTATGTTCAAGACTGACCGATAGTCGTTCTCCGTTAAGGTCAATGGCGGGTTCCGGTGAAATGCCTCTCTTGTTTGAGAAGAGAACACATGTGCTTTTTTGAGGGTTAAATTTAAAACCATTTTCTTCTGACCACTTGGAGAGTTTGTTTAGGCCAAGCTGTAACTGTCTCTCGCAGATGCTAAGATTGCATGATCTAAAAGCTATCTGTACATCGTCTACATAAACCGAGTAAAAGAGTGTGCGTGGTATGATGGTATGTAAGGAGTTCATTTTCACAATAAAGAGTGTACAGCTCAGCACTCCACCCTGCGGTACACCTGTCTCCTGTACGAATGATCGTGACTGCACATTGCCAACTCTAACACGAAACGTTCTGTCAAACAGGTAGCTTTCAATAATGGTCAGCAGGTTGCCACGTATACCCATTCCAGAAAGATCCCGAAGGATCCCAAAGCGCCACGTAGTGTCATACGCCTTTTCCATATCAAGGAATACAGATACGATAAGCTGTTTGTGGATAAAGGCTTCACGGATGTACGTTTCCATGCGGACAAGCTGGTCTGTCGTCGACCTACCTTCCCTGAAACCGCATTGGTATGGGTCTAATGTTCTGTGGGTTTCAAGATAGTGGATCAAGCGTTTATTCACCATTTTTTCAAAGAGTTTGCATAGGCAGCTTGTCAACGCTATCGGTCTATAACTATTTGGCAAAGAAGGGTCCTTACCCTGTTTCAAAATGGGAATTATAATGGCCTGTTTCCAAACAGAGGGAATCTGGCCGGAAGACCATATACCATTGTAAAGAAAAAGAAGGGTTTTTTGTGTTTCAGATGGCAAGTGCTTTAACATTTCATATATTATGCGGTCAGAGCCTGGGGCAGATTTGTTGCAGCCGTTTAGTGCTGCTTGAAGCTCTGCTATGCCAAATGGTCTATTATATACCTCACATTTTGCAGTTTTTCCTACTAATGGCTGCCGTTCTATTCGTGATTTATGTCTTTGAAATGTGTCCGAATAGTGCGACGAACTGGATATGCGTTCAAAGTGTGCGCCTAGAAAGTTCGCCTGGTCTTCCATACTATCTCCCTGTGTATTTACTAAGGGTAGCGAGTAAGGTTGTCGACCTTTTATTCTGTGCACTCTATTCCAGACCTTTGTCTCATCCGTGCAAGAGTTAATTCCTGATATATAATTTTGCCAACTCTCTCTTCTAGCTTGTCGGCGCGTTCTCCTTCCCTGAGATTTGACATGCTTGAAATTAACAAGGTTTTCTGCAGTCGGAGAATCGCGGAGCAGCCCCCATGCTTTGTTCTGCTTTTTACGCGCGTTACGACATTCCTCATTCCACCATGGAACACGGCGCTTCTTAGATGATCCCTTTGTTTCTGGGATACATTTGGTCGCGGCATCAATCAGAAAAAAGGTGAAGTATTCAACCGCGGCTTCCAGGCTTAGAGCAGAAACGTCAGCCCACGATATGAGAGTAATTTTTCGGAACTGTTCCCAGTCGGCTGAATCAGTTTTCCACCGAGGAAATTGTGGGGGACATTCATTCGTCTTCGGTGTAGATAGAACTATCGGGAAATGGTCGCTCCCGTATGGATTTCTAATAACGTTCCATTTAAGATCAGGTAAAAGGGTGGGAGATGCAATACTGAGGTCAATAGAGGAATAGGTCTTATGTGCAGTATTATAATATGTAGGTGCCTTACTATTCAAAAGGCATGCACCAGATGAAAAGAGAAACTGTTCAATCATCCGACCTCGCACATCGCAATGAGAGTCACCCCATAGGTTGCTGTGTGCATTGAAATCTCCTAGAACCAAATAGGGTTGGGGTAATTGATCTATTAATGCATAAAATTCATGTTTATGGAGCTGATAGTGCGGGGGTATATACAGAGAGCAGACGGTAATAAGTTTGTTTAGAAGTATGGCTCGAACGGCCACTGCCTCTAGGGGCGTTTGTAGTTGTAGATGTTGACACGCTATACCTTTATCGAGTATAATGGCTACACCGCCAGATGATGCGATGGCATCATCACGATCTTTTTGAAAAATAAGATAATGACGAAGAAAGTTAGTGTGTTTAGATTTCAGATGGGTTTCCTGTACACACAGCACTTTTGGAGTGAGTTCGTAGAGAAGTTCTTGAACATCATCAAGGTTTCTGAGGAGACCTCTGACGTTCCACTGCATAATTAGCGTGTCCATAGTGAAGTTAATTTGGTGCTGTGTGTATGGAAATGGAAGTTATACCTTAGATTACAGAGCCCTTTCGAGGCCCTGTAATCGGGATTTTGCCCTTTTTGAAGCGTTCGAGGGAGCCCCGCCGCTCCTTAGGCGTTTGGTGCGCCTTCAGGACAGGTGTAGTGTCCATTGCCTCTATTGAGGCGCCGGACACGTGCTCTTGAGAGCGAGAAGATTTCCGGGTGAGTCCCGCCTCGGAAGGCAAGACCCCTGCGCCCACCAGCCCGGAGGTCGATGGGGCTCCCTGAGGGATTTGGCTGCGCCGGCTGTTGCCAGCGCTGGAAGGGGCCGGGGAGGCCGGGGCAGCCTCGGCTGTGCCAACCTTCGGGGTCGATGATCCCTCATTCTGGGTTGACGGGGCAGCGCTAGCTGCGACCGCCGCGGGGGCAGATGGCGTAGCTGTCGACTCACTGCTTGTGGGTCGGACAGCCGCCGGAGGCCGTTGTGACGCTGCCCCCTGACGCGCCACTTCGGCGAAGCTTTTCTTTGGCAGGTATGCTACCCGCCTGCGTGCCTCCTTGAATGAGATATTTTCTTTCACTTTGATCGTTACTATTTCTTTTTCTTTCTTCCAGGATGGGCACGACCGCGAGTACGCGGCGTGCTCTCCATCACAGTTTACACAGTGGAGAGCGTTCTCACAAGTTTCAGTGGTGTGTTCTTTGGCACTGCATTTAGCACACGTTTGGCGGCCGCGGCAGCTCTGCGAGCTGTGGCCGAAGCGCTGGCATTTAAAACATCGGAGTGGATTGGGCACGTAAGGCCTGACACGGAGCTTGATGTACCCGGCCTCGATTGATTCGGGCAGGACACTTGAATTGAAGGTGAGAATTAGGTGTTTGGTCGCAATTTCTTTACCATCGCGCCTCATCTTTATTCTTTTCACATTAACAACATTTTGCTCATTGAAGCCCTCTAGGAGCTCTGCTTCTGTCAGCTGAAGCAGGTCATCATCTGAGACAACGCCGCGTGTAGTGTTCATAGTGCGGTGCGGAGTCACTGTCACTTGAAAGTCTCCAAAAGACACTAGATTGGGTAGCTTATCGTATTGTTTCAGGTCACGGAGCTCCAAAAGGAGATCTCCACTTGCCATCCTTGATGCCTTGTAACCTGGACCTAGAGCCTCAGTTAAAGACTTCGAAACTAGAAATGGGGAGATTGTGCGTACTTGTTTATCTGGCTTTTCTGAATGTATGACGTGAAATCGTGGAAAGTTCGGTCTTTGTCGTCCAAAAAACTGAAATACATCTTCGGTGCGCCCTCTTTTCTGAGGGCGATCTGGGAGGGCAGGGAAGGAACTAGCCATAGAATAATGTAAATTTCGGCAATAACGCCAACCACCCACCGTGGAGCCCTACAAGGGGACGCTGCAGGGCCTGAAAAACAGGGCCTGCAAACGCCAGCTGTACGTTATCACTATAACCAAATATGAGATAACCTAGGTTGGTTATTCACACAGGGTTAACCCTTGCTGCCTGGAAAAATTGGAAGTAACCGGAAGCTAGGAGAAGACAGGAAAGATGAAAAGTAAGAGAAAGACGAAGATTGGAGGGAGAGAGAGACAGGAAAAGGCAACTACCGATTCCCCCCGGGTGGGTCAGTCCGGGGGTGCCGTTTATGTGAAGCAGAGGCCAAAGGGGTGTGTTGCCTCCGCCGGGGGGCCTTAAAGGTCCAAACACCCAGCATCGGCTCAACCCCCAGGATCCCCTTTTCCCCAGACACGGCTAAGCCGCGCACGGCTACACGCGGGAGGGTCCGACCCTCGTGTGCTCGGGTCCGTGGTGTCGCAACACACCAAACGCCTGCTGACGCAGACGCCCCTGCGGGGGAGGAGCGCGCCCTGTTTGCCGTCACGAGAAGACACAACGCGTCGGACGTGAACTCGCACGATCACAGAAAGTCTGCCCTCACACTTTTGGCGAATAAATGCCGTGCGCTAGGTCACACAAAATTTGAAGTGAAGCGCTCGCCACGCTATGAGCAAACACGCAAGGCAGTGAAAAAAAAAAAAAGCTCGGACGAAACCGGCACGTTCAAGCAAGAGCAGCACCAATCTGCAGGACATAATAGCTGGCTTGCACAGGCCAGCTATTTCTTGCGCCAGAATCACTGGCTGGTATAGGGTCACTAAAAACGAACTAATAAATTGTAAAATTAAAGGAAACTTCGTTTTACTACCGCAAAAATAATTGAAAGAATATTCACTCGTATGAGAATATTCTGATTAAAAATCTTCGTACATTTTTTACATCAGTTTTCTAGTTTCAATGTTTTCGCTTCCCTCACCTAGTCGCGCTGCAATCGTTCACCACTGATATCTCTGACAATAGGTTTTGGCACGCTTTTCGTTCCAAGCTTCGCGACCTATTTGTAGACCTTGGCCCTTGTGCCCAAGGGTCTTGGTGAGGCGGTAGTCCTACTACAAGTGCTACTTATAGTGGTACTATAATGAGTGTATCATTACAATGCAAGGAAAAGCCTTGTTGCTGTTCTATGGTCATTCGGTTTCCCGCTTGTTAATGGGGGTGTCGAGGCAAATTATGTTATGAAACAGCTGGCAACGCTTCGCAGGAGCCCTGGCTGTAGCCGTCGTCGAATTGGTGAGTTGTTTTTGCCTACAGCGTATTCTGATTTGTCAAAAAGTAGCCAGGTCAAGATGTAAATCGATTTGTTGCGTAAGTGCTCATGAAAACATTGAAGTACAAGACATGATGAAATTAGGCTAGCAGTGCGGGAACGTGGAGAACATGAAAGCGGAGACCTCGTTGCGCATGCTGGATGCACAGAAGTGTTGTTTATGTCCTTTCTTGACGCCTTTTCCTCACGTGTTTTCTCAATTAACTAAAAATGACGTTGAGTGGAATTGAGAAACGCCGCAGGCCGACGCATTTGAAGAACTCAAACGACGCATGCAGTCGCCACCGGTACTGGTGAACTTCGAGGAGGACGCCGATACAGAAATTCACACTGACGCCAGTAGCCTAGGCCTTGGTTCCGTCCTAGTCTAGAGAAAAGACGGACTTGAACGGGCGATAGCTTATGCTGGCCAGTCGCTGTCAATAACGGAAGACAATTATTCTACAAAAGAAAAGGAATGCCTCGCCATCATTTGGGCTACAGCGAAATTCCGCCCTTATCAAAATCGTCAGCGATCATAACTAGTTGTGTTGGCTGGCGAGTTTAAAGGACCCTTCAGGACGCCTAGCACAGTGGAGTCTGACTGCAAGAATATGACATCACTGTAATCTAAAAGTCCCGACGAAAACACTTTGATGCCGACTGCGTGACTCACACTCCCGTGGACCCACCGCCCCAAATTGACCAAGACGAGGACGCCTTTTTAGGTACGACTTCGCCGAGCAGCAGCGAGCGGACCCGGAGTTCAGAAGCCTTGCGGAGTATTTGCAAGTCAAGGCCGACGCTGTCCCGAGGCTATTTAGCTGCAGTTTGTTGTCGTTTTTCCTACGAAACGACGTCCTGGTCAAGAAATTTTCGTCAGCCCGCGCACACTACCTTCATGTCAGCACTCCAATCAGAAGTGCTGCATGCCCTGCACGATAAGACAGCCGGGCACTTCGGGTTTTCCCGTACAAGTACTGTACTGTATTCTGTCACGGCGACAGAACCGCTTTCCTTTCATGAGAAAATTCGGGTGATCCGACACATTGCCGTTACAATGTCGCAGAACATGTAAAAAATAGCAAGTTCAGAACAACGTAAGCACTGAACTCGTCCACATGTAGCGAATTTGAAGGTGACAAAATAAAATATAGCCCGCGAAAATATCAAACAGACTCAGAGAGCACAGACTTTAATATCGTGCACCAGAAACAGGTAATTTCACTCAACATGGTCGCCACCATAACAAGGTCCCTCCTGTGCAACTGTCGCCTGGAACATATTGGAGTAAAATCTGCCTGCCAGCAAGCTCAGGACAGCGGCCAAACAGTCCGCTAGTTCCGAGCCGGCGGCGGTAGAGCAAGCCGCACGAATGGTTTGCACGGCATCAAGTGCTCCATGTTCCAGCAAAAGAAGACAAAATTACGAACCCTTCCCCTACAGGAAAATGGGGGTAAGCGAAGCTTGTCCTGCGTGCACCTTACCTTCTCCATGGCTAAGCGGGAGCACGCAACCAATCAAACCGCCCTATTGTGTGCGCTTTCCCGTAGCTGCTCTGCTCTGGGAGTAACTGGGCTTTTTGGCGTGACCACATCGCTGCTGAAACTTGAGCCGTTACAAGCTTGGCTTCAAAAAAAAAAAAAAAGCGAAGATTCGACGATAGCAGTCATAAGAGAAAGACTACCAAATCCACCTCATCTACTCCGAATAAACGTAGCGGTGATATATCGTATGGGCAAATATAAAAAGCGGATCGCGCGCCGTCATTCCAACGACCTGTCGCGCACAGATAATTCCTAGTGTAGCAGACGAGACGCCGCAGCGGTCCTCTGCGGACGCAGTATCGTCGTCACGCGGTAGACAAAAATGCGTTGGGCCAGCGATTCCAAGGTGCCAACCGTCAGCTGCAGTGCGATCTTGGCGCCGAGAACAATTGCGCCCGCGACAACCCATTCCGGCAGCGCATCAGGCCTCGCGGCTAGAGCGGCATCATCTCTCGCTGCTCACTGCGGTTAAAGAGGGCTAAGCGGATATTAACGATAGTGCCCCTGTATATGCGCATAGGTCCGCCACAATGTTCCAGCTATGCAGTGAAACCAGTCCTCACGCGCGCAGGAGGCAAATGCCGCGTGGTGTCGCATTTGCTTTTTTGTCGGCTGGTCGCGAGCTACATGCGCCATTTCGGAAGCGCTGAGCAAGATGGCACTTCTTAATGCATGCTACGCTCGAACCATTGGCGTAGCCGGAATGGGGTAGGGTTTCGATCCCCCGAACTTTTGTTTGGACGTACATATATATACACAAACACACGCACGAACGTATGTATAGGGGGTGGGACTCCTCTCAATCCCGCGAAATAAAAGCCTCATTACGCGCATGGCTCGAACAGTTCAAACGTTCGCGTGCAAACGACGCGCTCTGCCTTGCAACAAAAAGCGGTGCAACGTTTTACAGCATTCATATGAAGTTTGCTCACCGAGGCCGGAAGGCAAGAAATCTTTTAAAGGGCGTTTAAAGAAAACTTCACACACGTTAGGTGGACAATTATGTGAGCGCATTTTGACTTTCGAAACCAGCCTATTAATGATGGTTGCCAAGAGAACTATCGTGTCTGCAGTTATGTCAGGGACCGTTAACAGAGCGTCATTTATCACTAACCGTCGTTCGCAGGAGCTACACGTTTTCGATATATGTGGTGCCGACACATATTTAAACGCAGTTAAAATGTGCACATGCGCACATTTTATGCAGAGCTTAATTTTACGATTCCTTCATAACTAATGCTAAGCAGCTGCTTCGTAACAGCAAATCTTCCAAGTGGAAAAGCATTCAAGATGCAGGGGCTTCTAGATCAAATTTATTGCGTACAAGGTAATGGATGACCTATGGCTGCTGGCAAAAGGGCAAGAGTGCTGGTTCCTGGATCCTTGGGGCGCAGAATTCAAAGCAACTGGAAGGGTAGCAAGCTATTACGAATAACAACATGTTATCTTTATTGCACTAATCATGCCAAGACGGCAAACTTGCAAAGTAATTATTCACACTTTGCAGTGTATAGTATGATGTATACATTTTTCTTTATTTTTTCATCCTTTCATACTAATTTCATACTAATTATAGTTTACTATAACATGAAACGGCACCCCCGGCCGGACCCACCCGAGGAAAATCGGCAGTTGCCTTTTCCTATCTCAGCACCCAAGACGTGATGATCCAACTTCACAAACTGGTCGTCAAGCCGGCAACGAGGCACGCGCCGCGCGGGATACTCGCTCTCGACCTGAAGGGAGCGTTTGACAACGTGTCCCACGCGAGCGTGTTTGCAGAATCTAAACAAAAACCGGTGTGGCCGAAAGACATTTGGCTACATAAAATATTTTCTGTCAAACCGAACGGCGACCATCAGGATAGGGGAGGAGAAGTCGGACCCTGTCGAACTCGGCGATAGGGGCACCCCTCAGGGATCGGTCTTGTCGCCCCTGCTCTTCAATCTGGCCCTGCTGCCCCTGCCCGGTCTACTCAAGCAAATTGAAGGCGTGGACCACACGTTCTACGCCGACGATATTACGGTGTGGACGGCCCGAGCCGGATCCGATGCCTGGATGGAGGAAGTCTTGCAGCGGGCGGCAACGACCGTGCGCGAGTACGCAAAGTCGTGCGGACTGAGCTGCGCTCCCCAGAAATCAGAGCTGCTCATGATCCAACCGGGAAAATCCAAGAAGGAGCTGCCGCCGAACGTGATTATCACCATCGCCGGAACTACCATCAAGCCAACACAGCAGATTAGGATTCTCGGCCTACTACTTCAGAGCGACGGGAAGGCACAGGCCCCCATCACAAAGATCAAGCCTTCAACCGAACAGATACTTGGTATGATTCGGAGGGTATCTAATAGAAACCGAGGCCTTAAAGAGGACGATGCCATGCGCCTGGTACGCGCGTTCGTCGTGTCGCGGGTTACCTACTCCGCACCGTATCTCCAGTTGACGAAGGCGAATAGGGACACCCTAAACACGATGCTTCGTAAGGCAACGAAACAAGCGCTGGGCATGCCCATTTACTCGTCCACTCAAAAACTGCTAGACATGGGCGCCCACAACACGGTGGAGGAGCTCATCGAAGCCCACCTCTCTAATCAGAGAATCCGGCTCAGTCACACGGAACACGGACGAGCCGTCCTACGCAAAATAGGATGGCAGATCGAGCCAGTACCCATAAAGACGGCCCTTACGGAAGACTGGAAAACAATCATTCAGACAAAACCCCTTCCCCGGAACATGACGCCGGGCAAGGACGACGAGAGGCGCACCGCGCGAGCTAAAGCCCTAGCCCGGAAGCTGGAAGAGAACCCTAGGGTCCTCTACGCGGACGCCTCGCTCCGAAAACACAGTGACCGTGCAGCGGTGGTGGTTACATCAAAAGACAGGCTGATCGTCAGCGCGTCCCTGAAGACAACAGACCCCGCAGTTGCCGAAGAAGCGGCCGTGGCCATCGCACTCGCACAGCCGAGCGTGGACACCGTAGTCACCGACTCAAAGACAGCCTACAGAAGCTTCCGCAGGGGGGTAATCTCCTCCGCGGCCCGAGCCATTCTAGCCAAGCACAAGCCTCCGGGAAGAGCCATAGAGCTCGTGTGGGTCCCGGCTCACTCGCAGGTAGTAGGCAACACCATCGCCGACTACCATGCCCGAGAAATGTCAATCCGGGCCGAGCACGAGCCGGAAGAGCTACCGCACCCGGTTACCAGCTTTCGGGACATTACCCGGATGTACAGAGATGAAAGGTGCAGACTGCCAGAACCACACCCCAAACTCACCAGGCAACAACAGACGATCCTGCGTCGAGCGCAGGCGGGATTGCTTGCGCATCCCGTAGTCATGAACTGCATGTACCCTGCGGAATACGATATCCTCTGTCCTTTTCGCAGAAGAGAAAAGGGCACCCTGCCGCACGTCTTGGCAGAGTGCACAGAACTCAAGACCCCCCCCTCCTCCCCTTCCCACCAACACCCCCATTCCCCAGCCCCTTGAGCGATGGGAGACCTTGTTATCCAGCCCCGCCCTACCGATTCACCTCGCACTGACGGACAGGGGCCAGGAGCTGCTGGAAACATATGGGTCCCGTAACTAGGGAACCACCCCGTCTGGTGCCTGCGTGCACCACCGATTTATTTCGGGCCCAGCAAATGTTGCTTCACCATCATCTCCCTCCAACCTTCGTCTTTCTCTCGCTTTTCATCTCTCCTGTCTCCTTCTCATTTCTTTATTACTTCCAAGCTTCCTGGCAGCAAGGGTTAACCTTGTGTGAGTAACGAGCCTAGGTTATGCCATATTTGGTTATAGTGACGGCGTATGGCTGGCGTCGTGCAGGCTTATACACAAGCTCTGCCGCGTCTCCTGCTTGACCTCCGTGGCGGGCGGTCTGCGCCGTTGCCGAACACATACATTTTTCTATGGCAGCGCAAGCTTCTGTCGACATTAATTGGCACCTGAAGAGGTGCCGCACCGAAGCACCATTCCAATTCTCCTTTCATAGTAACGCTCCATCTTTCCCGAAGTACTATGTAGTCCACAGCTAAAACAACATGCCAGTAAGAAAGCTCTCTCCGTTCTTCGTGGCCCCGTGCCTGTAAGACAAAATCGGACCGACATACAAAGCCTCAAAAATGTCTAGCGGGGAGCTGCTCCTTGAACTAAATGACAAAAATCAAGGCCAAAGGCTCACGGAACTTACTAGCATTGGCGACGCGTCAGTGACAGTTTCACCACACAGAACACTAAATACAAGCTGGGGAGTAATATCAGAGGAAGACTTTATTGGCCTGAGCGATGAGGAACTGCTGGAAGATTTCCCGGAACAAAATGTTACCAAAGTACGAAGAATTGGCATCCGCAGAAACGACCAAGAAATCCAGACAAAACGTGTTATATTTTCCTTTGGAACTAGTGTAATGGCTACTTCGCTGGACGCAGGGTATGTAAAAGTAAACGTGAGACCATATATCCCAAAGCCCAGACGGTGTTTCAAGTGGGAAAGGTTTGGACATGCTTCACATGCATGCTAAGGCCAGACCTGTGCTAAATGCAGCTCCAACGATTATCAATCTGACAACTGCACTTCTTTCCCACATTGCATTAACTGCAAAGGACATCATCCAGCTTACTCGCGGTCTTGCCCTTGCTGGAAAAAAGAAGAGGTAATTGCAGTAACTGTTAAAGACAAAATATCGTTCTTTGAGGCAAGAAAGCGATTGTCATACCTTTTGCGAAGAAGTTAGGCCGGTGTGACGCAGGTGGGGACAGCGTCACAGAGGCGTCCGGAGTCCTCTGAGCCCACCACAGTGGTGCCGCAGTAACCACTCCCGCCCCGTGGTGGAAGCAGCCAGTGCTGTTCCACCCCTCTTCGAAGGCCCTGCAGACACCAGTCCCGCAGGGCCCTAAAATCAAACGAACCCCAAGGCCCGAGACACGTGTCTCGGCGCCTAACTCTTGGTCCTCGAGCGCCTCAGAGAGAGCGATGGAGGTCGACCCAAAAACTCCGGTGTCATCGACGCGGAAGGACAAGGGCTCTCTCGAGCACGGAAGGAGGGACAAAGTCCCAATGACCACTTTAAATAAGAAAGCGGTAACCTAAAGGTTATCACTCCTTCGTATCAGCCTTCATTAGAACTTTGCCCCCTAACGTCTTTTTCATTCTCATTCTCTTTTAATGCCATTTTTTACCTTTCAGTTTCATAATGGCTTTTAATATCCACTGGAATTGTAGAGGGCTGTTACACAACTTAGGTGACATCAAATACATGTTAAGTAACTTCTCTCCTGTGGCCTTGTCCTTACAGGAAACAAACTTAGGCGAAAAGCACAAAAACGCTTTAAAAGGCTTCACTGTTGCACGGCACGACCATACTCAAGCAAATCGGCTCTAGGGTGCTGTAGCCATTGTTATGCCGAGCGGTATTCCAGCTGCAGAAGTTGCCATTAATAGACAGATGGAAGCCGTTGCTGTCTTTGCTTTAGCACACAAAACCATCACCATTTCCTCAATATACATTCCACCACATTCACATTTTACTGTAAGAGATCTGGAGTTAATTTTAAACCAGCTACCTGAACCTTTCTCAATAGCGGGTGATTTTAACGCACGTAAGACGTTATGGGATAGCAGAACAAGTGACACCAGGGGACAAACACTTTATTGTATATTAACAAATGACATATACCTTCTAAACACTGGCGCTGCAACTTACTGCTCCCCAAGTACAGGAGCTACGAGCTGTCTAGATCTGGCGCTGTGCTCTCAATCTCTCCTTATCGATTTTAAATGGGGTGCTATCGACAATCCTTATGGTAGTGAACATATATGCCTGGTAGCATTAAAAAGTTATCTCCTTTCGAGACAATATCATCGAGATCACCTCGTTGGAAACTTCATCTTGCATACTGGCCTCTCTTCAGCGAAAAGGCCAGTCTGAATGACATATCTGCTGATCTAACAATAGATGAAATGAACCAAGCGATTACTGCCTCTATACATGCTGCAGCAGAACAGCTGATCCCGCAATCCTCCGTCTTCTAAGGAAAAAATTTAAAACCCTGGTGGACACTTAAATGTACACAAACAAAAAAACTACAAAACAAAGCGTGGGGTATCTTTCGGCGATACCCAACACAAGATAATCTACTGTCTCAAAAAAGCAAAAGCGAAAGCCAGGTACACACGCAGACATGCCGAAATACAGTCATGGAAAACCTATGTATCGTCAATAAATAGCTAGATAACGTCCAAAAGATTGTGGGATCAGCTTCGTAAGTTTAGAGGCGACTACGGTTCTTACACTATCCCCATACTCTCACCTCCAGGCACGCAAACAAATTTAGAAGAACGAGCAGACATATTACGGCACCATTTTCTTGACATATCAAGCTCAGTAAACTGTTCCGCTACATTCCTAAAATATAAGCAATCAGCAGAAAAACGAAAGCTTCCGACCACAGGAAGTTCAGAGAGATCGTATAATGCCCCCTTAACGCTCCTGGCAATCAATAGAGTACTTACTACTGGCAAAAAAAAAACAGCACCTGGTCCTGACAGAGTGCATTACGCAATGCTCGCTCACCTACCTCCTAAAGCAGTTGAAATCTTGCTTCGTTTTTTTATTATAATCTGGGAAACGGGGAAAATACCCATTTAGTGGTAGAAAGCCATCATAATCCCTTTCTTGAAAGCTGGAAAACCTCCCACAACAGCAACCAGCTGCAGGCCTATAGCACTCACAAGTTGTCTTGCAAAGTCTTACGAAGCCATCATAAACATAAGATTGACATATGTTCTTCAAACCGAGAACCTGCTAGATAACCACCAGTGTGGGTACAAGAAAGGTTGCTCTACAACGGATCACCTAGTCCGGCTAGAACACGAGATACGTGCGGCCTTTCTGCGCAAGCAATACTGTCTCACTGTTTCCTTTGATCTAGAAAAGCCGTACGACACAATTGGAGGTTTGGTATTTTAAGGGACTTAGTGGAATTAGGAATTCGCGGTGGAATGCTCGAAAATCTAGCCGATTTCATGTGCGACTGAACATTCGAAGTGCGCTTAGGAAAGGTTCTGTGACGTGTATTCATTCAAGAAAATGTTGTGCCCCAGCGATGCGTATTAAGCACAAGACCGCTTGTAGTGAAAATAACCTCGGTCAGTAATGTAATTCCATCCTGTGTAATGCACTCATATGTGGATGACCTACAAATTACGTGTCGTGCATCGAACCTGGCAACCTGCGAAAGGCAAATTCAAATTACATTACATAAACTAACGCAGGGGGCATCGGAAAATGGTTTTGGCTTCTGAAGAGGAAAAACTGGTAGTGTTGTCTTTACACAAAAACAAGGCCTACAACCAGATCCCGTCCTTAAGCTACAGGAAGCTTGTGTTCGATAAAAAGTTGAACTTTCTCGCGCACATCAGTAGCCTTAAAATTAAAGCGAACAATGCGCTTACCATCCTCGAAGTTCTGTCCCGGAAGCGCTGGGGCTCTGACCGTGAGTTCTGCTACGCATCTACCGCACTTTGATACGTAGCATATTACACTATGGTAGCATCATATATGGTTCAGGCAGACATTCTTACGTCCGACGACTTGATCCAGCTCATAAGCTAGGAATACGAATGGCAAGTTGTGCTTACAGAACATCACCTGTCAAGAACTTACACGTTGGATGTAATGAGCCTCCTTTATAGCATCGCAGAGCGCTACTAACTTTTTCCTACATACTCAAAATCCAGTCCTCACCACAACACATATGCTACAACATCGTCATGCAGTGCACCTCATGATTACACTACACAAATAAACCGAACATAATTAGACCTCATCTGGGATATGAGGAATACTGTCGTGATTACGAAATTCATGATGAGCTCCTTCAGGTTCCTAAACGGCAACAATGACTACCCCCGTGGGGCGAATTCATGCAGTTATGTGATTGGGCATTGGTACCTCTAAAGAAAAATGACACGCCGCACGAAGACATCACATATTCAGCTTTTCTGGATGGATGGATGGATGGATGTTATGAGCGTCCCCTTTGGAACGGGGCGGTGGGTTGCGCCACCAAGCTCTTGCTATTATCTTTCCTAATGTCCTACCTAAGTTAGACAATAAAAAATAAAAAAGATAAACGGTATGAACTCCCACACCAAAATTTTCTGATCCGCTATTGCTAACTGTGCTTTTCAACGTCTCCATTTTTTGTCGTTTCCCTCCTTTTCGTCGACCAATCCTCCAATCGCCTCTTACTAATGCCTATTGCGGACATGTTTTACTTTTCCACTGCTCTTGCTGAACCCAAGGGCGTCTAGAAGGCCAGTGGTGCCTAAATCTACCGCTGGGTAGACGTCTTCACATTCCAATAAAACATGCCCCATAGTTTCCCTAGCTTTGCCGCAGCAAGCACATGCTTGTTGTTCCTTCTTATATCTCGCTTTATAGGTGCGTGTTCTAAGCCATCCCGATCACGCTTCGAAAAGTAATGAGCTTCCCTTTGTGTTATCATAAATTGTTTCTTTCCCGATTTCGTTTTTTCCTCTTAAGTAGTTACTCATGGCAGGTTTCTTTTCCATTGCCGCAACCCATGAGATTATGTCAGCCTCTCTGACTTTCCGCTTGACCGTCTTTGTTGCTGTGTTGCCCACCCTACAGGCCACATACTTGCTGCTAAGCTTCCTAGTTCTTTTCCTCCACTGTGAATCAATGTTTTTCCTGTACAGATACCTGAACACTCTCCCAGCCCATTTATTTTCTTCCATATTCCTCAGGCGTTCTTAATATTCAATTTTACTGTGAGCTTCCCTCACTTCAAAACTAGTCCAGCCCATATCACCCTGCACAGCTTCATTCGTAGTCGTCCCTTGAGCGCACAATGCGAGGCGACCCACTGACCTTTGGTTCCCATCGAGTCCTGATTGTAGCCCTGATTTAAAGCAAACAACCGCGTTTCCAAAAGTAAGTCCTGGAACCATTACACCTTTCCACATACCACGGAGGACCTCGTACCTATTGTATCCCCATAGCGCTCTGTGCTTCACTATGGCTGCATTTATGTTCACCTTCACGGATACTGTTTTTTTCCTGAGTTGCCACCATATTTCTACGCAGTGGCACCATCTATGAGCAATCGGCATGCTGGCTTTGGCGAGTGGGCCGTTTTGCATGGCAGGTGTACGCCCGGCGCTGGTTTCTGGGGTTTGCTCTCGCGCTCGCGATGTCTATTTAGTGTGACGTGGCGTCTCCTACGTGGAAAACGGTTTTGTGAGACGTGCTGAAGTGGTTTAAGTCAGTATGGGCGGACTTCCTGCTGGCATTGAGGCGGACGAAGCCTGCAGTGCGATGTGTGCGCGCATGTTTGGGTCTACAATGAGCCTCGGAGACCAATTGTGTATTTCTGAATGTTCCATTCACTAATGTAGCTTTATTGCAGTTTTATCCTATAGTTGTAAGCTGCGGCTTAGGAACAATGAAACATACGCGACGATCGTAACAGCGTTGGTACCGTTCTGCTACGATAGGAGCTGTGCCGTTACAATTTGACAAGCCTTCAAACTGTTAGCTGCAGATTACATTGCGTGACCACTTGGTCCGATGGATGAGGTTTCCACCCATGAATAAAATAGTTTTGGTCATTAATAACAGCATACCTTACAGTGTGAACTATCCTTGTCCAGCAAAGCGACCATTTACGAACTGCAAGAGCATCCTTAGCAGTGGTAGCTGCCGGAATAAAGATATATTTGTTCTATATAGCGCTCGGTGCAACAATGCGGCATCAACGTTTGTAGATCTATAAACGTTGTGCGGCGTGACTATGCGAAGTCGTACTGCGGCGTTATCCCGTTTTCTCTTTCTTTTTCGAGAAAGAGGATGATAACCGATTTTTTTTTCAGTTTTGTTCCTTCCGTTCTCTACGGCGCACTCACGTATTACGGAAATTTTGTCCTCAAAAATAGCCATCGCATTCTTTTTATGCGATCCCTCTCGGATATTATGGCTTTACAGGGCAAAAACGCAATGCCGAAGCACATAGCTTATATATACATAATGCTGGTTCACCATCCGCAGTGATAGATTTGTTGAGCAGCGCCATCGGCGTCGTGCAGGAGGCCAGCGTAGACATATAGTGATTTCAAGCCTACTAGACTTGAAATGCGTGAGAACGATGCCGGTTCATCACAAATATTTGATAACGCCTGCAGCTTAGACGTTTCGTGATTGCCTTAGGTTGGCCTTACACGAGCATGCGCTCTTATGTTTTAGTCCCTACGCCAAGTGATCAGATAGTGACCAGATTTACCATTTCATGCTGGCAAAAGAGACCCCGGTTCCCTTCGTTGAATTAAAACCGATAAACGAAAAATAGTTAACACACACACACCGCGCCTGATAACGCGCTGTTGGAACCTCAGTGCTGACGCCCGTTGTTGCAAATGGGTCGCAAGCCCCAAGCGTAGCGTTGGCCTGGCGGCCTGGGGCACTGGAAGCATCCGAAGGTCCCGGCAAAGCATGAGTCGACTGGTAACAGAACAACTGGTTTATTCTAACATCGCAAAAGAGCGGGCGGTCAGGTCGACCGAAGTGAGAGACGGGAGAGCACGTAACTCGACAGAAGAAATCGGAGCCTCTCTCCTGGCGTCCGGGGGCAGCTGCTCTTATACTCTCGGCGTCGCGGGCAAGAAGGAAGGTCACGGGATGACACCACGTGACGGCGGGGCACGGACGAGCTGAGATACATGTTGAGACGAGTGTAGTGACGCATCCGCCAACCCGGCGCCTGTCAGACCTCCTCGCTTCACACTCGGGGAGCTCCTCTCCCCGGCTGCCGCGCTTTGACAAGCGTGGGCACACACACACACACGCACACACGAAGACACGTGGCACTGAAACACGCCTGGACGCGCTTGGCGGGGAGGCTTTGCGGGAGCTCCGAACGGGCCAAAATGTCCGCCGCTTTGAACGAAGCCCCGGCGTCCGTTGCATCCGCGCCGGCTATACCGCGCGTCGTAGGCGAAACGTAACAGCGCCCAAGAGATATTTTCGCGTACTGTAGTTACCGATGCACCGAAAGGCTTTCCTGACGACCTCATATGAGCGGACACGGTCTAAATTTCACAACGTACAATCTCAAACATCTCGAAATCGTTCCGCAGCATGCGACAGCAATACTTTCAATCCGCGCCGGATCGCACAAGCCAGAGAGGAGGAGAGGCTCGCCGTGCGCCCTTTCCTCCTTGCCCGATGAAAAGGGCTATAGGACGGGAAAACATTCGCTTCAAACTTGACTGCGACAATTGCTTGCGAGTGGTCGCCTCGTCACGAAAGCATTATTTACGCCGTATCAAGTTCGCCATCCGGAACTGTGTTCGACGTCGCTTGTCTCCATTCTTTGACCACGCGCCATCCGTTGTAGCTACAGCGTAGCATATACTGCCACTACCAACGGACTGTTCAGCCAGGATACAAAGTGTTAAGCCAGTAAGCGATGTCGTCCTCCACTGAGCTCGCGCAACCAGTCCGCAGAGCCCCTAACGTCGTGGTACCCTTTCCGCCTGAAGTGTGGACTATAATCTTCAGTCACCTAGACGCCGCGTCTCTTTTGGCCATGGCCGTGGCGGTGCCGGAACTGAAAGACTTCGCCTTCTGCTCCAGGATCGTCCAGAGCGTCACCTAACTCAGACAGACGAGCGAGCGATCAGGAAGTTTTTCGTGGCAATCCGCGAGCACCATGTTCACAACTGCGCTTCAGAAACTTTCTGAGGTTGTCATCCGAGTTGATTCTCGACTGTGCCAGCCACTGCCATAACCTCCGAGAGCTGTACTGCGTCAACTGCGTCGTGGAACCCCCGGCACTCTCTAATCTCTAGTCCCTGAAGCTGCCCGGCCTTCAAGAGCTCTACTGGTCGCTGTACGAGGACGGCTACAACAAGACTTGGCTGGATAGCCACGCCGTTACGCACATTGGCACCCTACCTAAGTCTCAGGGGCCCCAGATAAACACCATGTACGTCGAGCTGGTCTTTGTGCAGGTGACCGTCATTCTCTTGGACCACTTCTCGTCCCGTTGCAGCACGCTGGAAGGAGCCGTAGTCTGGAAGGAGCCGCCTTGTCTGCCGAGCGCCGAAGCCTGCCGCGGTGCGCTGTCAAAACACGAGTGGCATCTGGAAACTCAAGTATAGCTGCGAACAGCTGCTGATGCTAAGTGGCCAGCAAGCTCGGATCGAAGAACGGGACGAGCGACACCGTACTTTGCAACCCAAAAGCGCAACCTGGGGCAAGATCGACTGCCGGTTCAAACCCGAACACTCAAGCAGCCTCGTCAACTTGACCGACGTCGTGGAACAGAAGGTGACTCTGCATAGCGTCAAGCAAGGCATTGTGGTCGTGGAGGCCTGCTCGAAAACCACCCGCCTGTTCGAAGTAGCCGCCACGAAGCTCCAGTCGTGGAAGGACCCCACTCGTCCTGATAGCACCCAAGGGTGTTGAGGTCCCGAGCTCCCCAAACGCGCACAGCGGCCACATGATCCCGATGAAGCAGTTCAGTTGGTGCGTCTCGTGAATCGTGAAACTCAACTTGTCCGCTTACCACTTCGCGACAGAATCCGACTGCTGCTCCGTAGTGGCATCGGCGGTATCCAATCTGCGCTCGCTGGCGCAACCATCAACAGTCTCAAGTTTCTCGCGCGTGCTGCCACTTTCTGGAGCAGTTCGAGGTTGGGTCCGACGCTACTTCATCGTGTGGAACCTGCCAGCTTCCTCTGCAGTTTACCGGCCGCTGCTTTGCGCGACTCCACAAAAGAACCAGGCTGCGCCGAATAAGCATGTAGGGGACAGCCAAGGTTGTGAACCTGAAGCTCCTGGCCGTGTGCCAGGTCGAAGAACTACGTCTCAGCGTGAACAGCACAAACGCCAAGAAGCTTAAAAACCGCCCCTGGACACTGGGTCGGCGTCTTTACTACAACCCTCGGTTGCCTTCCTTGGCAGCAGGGCACTCGGCAGCAGGGCCAGTGTTCCGGCAGCTCATCGTCTCGTCTGTACGTAGTTCGTGGCGGTAATCGACGTGCGGCGGCCCAGCCTGACGGAGCGCGTAATTCAACAGCCTCGTAGCAACGAATCTGCGCAGCCACCCCAGCGCCACCAGCCTCCGTCTCGTTCGCCGCCTATAATGATAGGCACTTCTTGGCATCCGGCACTCGGTAGCAGGGTTGCGGCAGTGCTCCGGCAGCTCATCGGTTTCTTTTCTGTACGCAGGTTGGTTGTGGCTCGCCGAAGCCTTTCCTGCACGTGCATTTCCCTGCCGCACCTGTGCTGCCATTTGGCGTTAATTGTGAGGAGCTAGTTCATTATGCCGACGAACGCAGAACTTCCGAAATATGTTTAAAGTTTTACTAATGAGGTTGAGGAAAAGCCTAACCATGATCACTAATGAGCTTTACGAGGAAACTAAAAGTCAGTAAGCCGCCCTTCCCAAAGTTAACTATGAGTTGTCACGGGCAAACCGGCAGCTAACGCTGCGCGTGGCTGAACTCGAGCAGTACTCCCGCAACAACCTAGAAATAAAGAGTTCCTTAGACACAGGGTGAGTGCTGCGCCGCAGTCCTTACGCAGATCGGCGAGAAAGTGGGCTGTCCAATCAGCGATTCCGACATTGACGTTATACACCGTGTTTCGGCAAAGGAGGGACCGCACATTAGTGCCCGAATCTTTTCGCGTGTCAAGAAAACAGACTTTGCTGCAGCGGCAAGAAAAGCGC
The DNA here is from genome assembly GCF_023375885.2 of Dermacentor andersoni. Lineage (NCBI taxonomy): Eukaryota > Metazoa > Arthropoda > Arachnida > Ixodida > Ixodidae > Dermacentor > Dermacentor andersoni. The sequence goes on along the minus strand of NC_092814.1, from coordinate 361,920,487 downwards.
GTTTGACGCCCAAAAACAAGTGGCTCCTTGCACAAGCACTTGCGCTAAAACGAGAGAAACAGTAGGGATTTCTCTGGACTACTAACGGCAGAATTCTAGCTCGCAACTGCAAAGACGGTCGCGTGCACCGCATCTCGGGGGTCAATGATCTTTCCGTCTTCACATGAAAAATCAACCTTCGGAAAGCCAACCTTACACTTATTACAGCGTAGATCAACTAAAACAATTACTCATGCCATCTTCGGCTGGTCGTTTCTGAGCGCTCTGGAGCGCTCTCGCGAGCGACGTTGTCTTCGGCTGGTTGAAAGAGGGTGCCCGCCCTGCCTTCGGCTGGTTCTTCTCGATTGCTCTTCTCCATCTTCGAGCACTCTGAGGCGTTCCGAGCCCCGTCGTCGCAGCAGTCGTCGAGATTGAAACATCGTCGCCGCGCTGCGTCGCTGCTGCTTGCGACGGCCCACCGTAACCTGGCAAGCTAGGCCACTGCATGCTGGCGGCTCGACGAACGCTCGTCCCGCCGGCGCGTCTGCCGGTTTTCCCGGCAGCGCCGGAAGCTTTGGATTGTCCTCCACCTCTGAGCTCGGGGAACGCCGGATCTGCCCGACTCAGCTTCGGGGGATGGAGGCGACCAGTCGAAGATACCATCAGTAAGTCGTCCGCATCACACAAGTCTCATCCGTTCTAACACGCGCAGCTTGCCCAAGTATAAGGATGACGTAATAAATTTTCTAACTCTTGCTTTTTAGGTTATCTGTCTCTTGGAGACATGGCTATCACATCAGGATAATAACCTATTCAGAGTACAGGGTTATGATGCGGAATACAACCACCGAAACAGGGACCGCCACGGTGGTTCTGCCATTTCCATCTTAAAACAGCTTTCCTCCAAGCGCCACTCTGACATTACATTTAACCTTGATAAAGTCGAATCGCTGTGGGTTGAGTTTGACCGCGCTTCTTTTCCGTCTAAAAAAAAACATCACTGCATCCATTTATCGTTCCCCGTCGTTATCATACATCAGTTTCTCCATAGAACTCGATGGCATTTTAACCCGTCTGAATCGTGAAAACAAAAACTTAATTATTGTTGGTGACATAGACATTGCAGATATCACGAGCAGTTGTTGCGCAGAATACCCAAGCTGCTTTGTCGGCCATGGAATGGAATCACTGTTACAATCGCCTACACGCTGCATGTCACATTGCCCTGGCACTCTGATTGATCATGTTCTAACAAACGTCATTTCGCCTCAGATTGCTGGCGTTGTTAGCTTTCATATCACGGAGAATTACCTCATTTTCTTGTTGGTCGAATCGCACAACCATTGCAAGATAAAAACTTCAAAAAGGAATTAATTCGACGCGAAGTTCTTTCAACAGACTTTCACAAATTGACTGGAACGTTAATTCTTCATTAACCGAATGTTGAGGCAGCTTATAACAATTTTTGCGCTAACATAACGGAAACAATTATCTCATGCTCGTCATTTTCTGTTACTTGCAAGCGGTACTCGGTCCCAGGAAACCGATGGATCACGAATAACTGAGTTATATTCGTAAAAATGATAACCTACATAAAGTTAAATTGCGACCATTTAACCTGGCTTTCAAAACTCGCTTAAAAAAATACTCTCAAACATTATCTCGAGTATTAAAAGCCGCTGCACGAGATTATTACCAAAATCAGATTAAAAATGGGAACCAAAAAATTTTTGAACATGCCTATACAACGACCTGTAGCAAATGAACTTAACGGTGCTGGCCTGCGTCTCACTAACCCTTCTGATATAACGCATTCAATAAGTTTGTTTCAACGGTGACCTCAAACCAACCGACTCGTATTTCGCACTATGCTCGCTGCTCCCGATCATATTATTTACGACCGACGTTACCGGAGGAGGTTTTTCGTGTTTGCACTGGCCCAGGGTTTGACCTCATCCACCCATCTCAAGTTAAATTGGTCGCCCATGAGCAATCGGGTGTTCTCGCTGCCCTTATAAATAATATATTGACCATTAGTATTTTCCCCTCCGTACTAAAACAAGAAAAAGTTGTGCCTCATTTTTGAAAAAAGGAGATCCGAGCGCTTAGGTAACTATCGCCCGATAACGATCCTACCATTCTTTAGTAATCTAATCGAGAAACTTTTTGCTGACCGCCTCATGAAGTACCTTGAAAAATTGAACCTTCTGACGCCGCATCAATTCGGTTACCGCCCTAATTATTCCACGGAACTTGCTCTAATAGAATATACTGACCACATTAATAACTTAATTGATAACTGGTGCTGGGCCGCGGCGTTATTTATTGATTTTACTAAGGAATCTGATACAGTTAACCACACTCTACTGTTTTCTAAGTTAGAATCGCTGGGTATCACTGCACCTGCCCTAATAACCCTTAATAATTCGCTGATGCCCTATCGCGGCCAATAAATACTAATCAAGGTGTTCCGCAACGATCCATTTTAGGCCCTCTTCTTTTTCTTTTGTATAATAATGACTTGCCTAATTGGCTTAACAATTCATAATGCGTACTTTACGCTGATGATACAACTATATTTGCTGGAGATAAAGACCTTAATTTTACAACACGACTAAACAAAGGCCTTAGAAAAATCGCGTCTTGGTGTCTTGAGAATGCGCTGCAAATAAACGTCGCAACAACATGCTTCATCATTTTTCATACTCATCATAAGCAAACCTCTTTAGTTCCGAGTCTTAATGTAGATAACCACATAATTTATCCATTTGATACAACCACATTTCTATTCGTCGTTCTTGACTCGCATTTTAATTTAACAAACATACCATATCCCTGGTTAAAAAAATTTAATTTGGTTTACGTGTATGAATCAAGTCTCGACATTACTTTCAGCAGCACATCTTACGGTGACTGTATTACGCATTCATACATAGTCACCTGATATATTGCCTCACTTCATGGGGAAACACGTATGAAACACCCGTCATGCCTTCATCACTTACAAATCCGTGCAGTGCGCCTGATTACACTTCGTCATCACCTGGCATCGGCCCTTCCACTTTACTAGAAACTAAACATCCTTCCGCTCACTTACTCGTTAGACCTAAAACTTGGTCTTCTAATTTATCGCATCTGAAATCAAGGTACTCTCATTATTAATACTTCTGCCCCCCAAATACTCAACCGTAACAATACAAGGTTCTGGGAACAAAATAATATGCTATTACCTAAAGCACGCACAAATTACGGCAAGCAGACAGCGCTATTTTCGGGAATGTTTTGGAATTCATTGCCCATGGACATCAAGTGCGTCCATTCAGAACGCTCATTTCATGAAGCATTGAAAATTCACTTGTCGTCAACTGCATGTTAGTAATAAATGACCTTAATTGACAACAAAGCGTGTTTTGCTTTTTACACTTCATATTATGTATCGCCGTCTAGGGGGCACTTAATTCGTTTTATGTATATTTCTCTGCATAATGATGTAATGAAGTTATGTATTCTCTTTAATTTATCTTTGCTAATACTGTTTCACTGATCTGCAACACCACTGCCTTTCTGTATTTGATTATTTTGTGTACCTAGCACAGGAGGTCCCCTCGGCAGTTTAAACTCTGGGACCTCCTTCTTTACTAATATTTACCATATACGTTCCTGAACCCAAATATTTTCCAATAAAACCTTCAAACTCCTCTCGCCACCAAAAACACTGCGTCCACGCCTCGTCTCTTAGCATGGCTCGTAGCCTGCGCCATCTCTGTGGGCTCACTTCGACTCCCACCCCAGACAGTATGGAGGAGCTGTTTTTCGTAATCCTGCAATCTTACTTGCCGCCAGCTGCAGTCGCTTCACGCACACTACAAGAGCCTCCGGAACACTCTGCAGGCCCTCACGTGGATTCGTCAATGGAGGCCCGACTACACCGCGCCGACCATCGGAAAGTGGCCATCGTCCGTCGGCCTATTCCTGCATCCCAGCCCCCGTCATGGCCGGCTTTGGAGCGTAATTACTTTCATCGGACTAGCCCGGCCAAGAAACCGTTGTTAGAAGACATTCTCGTAAGAAACTTTCCATTTCGTCGATGATGTTTAGCTATATACAATACTCTTTGATGTTTTACTGTAGACAATCGTCTGTGATACTTAACAATGCCAAGTGCTACAAACGAGTTCGTAATATTACACAATTACGTACATACATATTTTACGTGAAGTACCTTCGATGAAATATTTTATCTGGAATACTTTACGAATGAAGCTTCGTCGTGCTAATTTTCTGCGATAGCTTATTGTAGGCAACGATGCAATACGTAAGCAAGCGAAGGTGTTGCAAACTATTTTGTGACGCCTAATGGCACTTATTTCCTTCAAGAGTAAACATTCATGCTTCTGTGTTTGGCTCTTCGGTGATATTTAACTGCAGCAACTCGTGTACAAGCGATCGTATGTAATGTTTTTAAAAAGGTTAGCTGTTACATTTCAATCAACTCGAAAGTTAGTCTATGATAGCAAAACAATACGTGATCCGACTCACTGCCTTTTATATAGCAGCTGCTCTAGTCACAACAGTGTTATGGAATTCGGGTTAACTCTATTACATAAAATTCTTTACTTGTTTCATATTTTCATCCCGTTTACGAGAGTACCTCCATGATGTAGCATGGCTACGACAATTGTGCCAAATTACTGTAAGCATACACTTCCCTTGGGGTACACGAACTCTCGCAAAGCAGGCCAGCCGTTACTAGTGTCATTATATTCCCTGTGCGCGATTGTCTTCTTGTACACCAAATTCCTGTGCAATAAATATCGCTTATTACGCACGTTTATCGGCGTCTGTGTGTATTTCTGTTCACGCTCGCCAAATCGAAGTTCGCTTCGTTTGGCAGCTGCATGCTAATACCTGCTGTTACTGCGTAAGAACGCGAACGTTGTTTTCTCTCTCGAGTTTTCTTTAAGGGAACACTCAAATAGCAAGCACCTTTTGGATGTCTGCTTCGCACCATCGCAAACACCCAAGTCGTATGGCGTACAACGGAATTTGGGGAAATGAAGATGTCCCCAAATCTGCACGAATTTACATATAGCTATCAGCTGTGTCAGACATTCCGGCGCGCTCTTGATGGTGAGAAATAGTACAGCTTTTTCAACTTGCAGTTATATAGTTTGCGCTAGCAGTTATATAGAATAATGAAAAAATGGGTCAAGAATCACATCCGGCGAGTGGTAACGACGTTCTTTCTTTTTCCTTTAAGCGTATCAAACGCATCTTCCTTTGCGAGCTTTTCGCGACGCGTCCACTTGTATTTCAAACGGAAAATCTTGAACCGAGCCTCCTCCCTTTTGTGCAGTGTGTGAAACTAGGCTTTTCTTACGCGGTCCGATGATCTTTCGCAGTTGGAATCTAAAGCGAGAGACACAGGGTCCGATTCGGTGTCCGATCCCTCGTCCGACGCGCCGAAATCAAGGTGTATTGCAGTGTCGAATTGCCGGATTGGACACCCGGCGGGCGACAAACCGGGCAGGTTTTCCTCGTCCGACATGGTCCGACGCGTTCGACCACCGCACCGCTGTTTTGCCGCAGCCAATGGCAGCGCGGTTGGCCTGTGACGTTCTGTGCCAGTGCCGGCGCGCCCGTTTCTCGCCGCCTTTTCTTTTCTTTCTCGCCGGCTACAGTTCGTTTCCAACGCGATGTAGTTACCAGCTCAGTAAAATTATCTCGAATGTGTGCCTGTTCTGCAAAGCAGGGCCTAGTACACAAGTACTAAGCAACTGGCGAGATAATAATAATTATGGGGTTTTACGTGCCAAAACCACTTTCTGATTATGAGGCACGCCGTAGTGGAGGACTCCGGAAATTTCGACCACCTGGAGTTCTTTAACGTGCACCTAAATCTAAGTACACGGGTGTTTTCGCATTTCGCCCCCATCGAAATGCGGCCGCCGTGGCCGGGATTCGATCCCGCGACCTCGTGCTCAGCAGCCTAACACCATAGCCAGGCGGACAGCACACACCGACTGTCTGAGCGAGGCCGCTCGCTTGGCGCTGCACGCTTAGCCTTCGCAACCACTTCGTAGAGTAAACCAATCGTATTTAATTACGGGTGACCTAAGTGTACAGTGGTAATCGTTTTGGCAAAAATAAACACTCTTAGACGAGGCCGGGCTGGATCGCAACGCCGCAGGCCGCGGCGTCCGCCGAGCTAGGCCTACCGGCCCTCTCGCTGGCTCTCAGCGGCCGTCAGTTGACATCGCGCCGTTGGAGAGTGCGTTGTCACTCGCACAGGCATAATTTTAACGAATGCGAAGCAGCGTTCAGCAAAGTTGTTTATATTGCGTTTCTGAACGTGGATATGAAGTCTTCTGAGCTGACAAGCTGGGCCGCTGGATCTGGGCGGAGCTTGCGCGGAGCTCGCTCCTCTGGATGCACGCATACCGTGTGCCCCGAATCGTCGTATGCCGCAGCATGCAGCGTCGCACGTCGGATCGGACGCCGAATTGCACCGTGTGTCTCCTGCTTTAAGTCCCTGCCTCACCGCGCTACACCTGTATGGACGTATACGCTGAACTGCGCTTGTTGGCGTATATTGAAAATCTAAGAGGGCTATGTGCCAAGTTTACCGTTCGTTGCATCTTTCGCGCTCTAATGGATGGGCTTTGAAGGAGCCCCGAAACACTTCTTGACTAGAGTACGAAAACGTTCCCGACCTGTACAGGAAGCTCCTGTGAACGTGTGAGCCAAATACTTTTTCCGCTGTATGCAGCAGGAAATTTAGAATTTTCTGTCAAAGACGGTCGAAAATCTATTAAAATGTCCCTCGCAATATCGCTCGCAAACGACATTCGCAATGTAGCCAGCATCTGTGTTGCAAGCAGCCAACCAACTGAAATTAGTGGATTTGGGGTCCGTGGCGACATTGTCAGTAATATTCTGTCATATCATTGCTCATTTTGCGCTAAAACAATGAAAACTGTATATATCTGCGACCTCAGGAAAGAACAAAGAAAATGTATTTGACACATTAGGGCATCCAGTCTACACCTGAGAGTGGCGCGTACTGGGCATCGCAGATACCGTTGTTTGCCCTCTTTCCGCCGACGACCGCATGCGCTGATTGGTCTCTCTGTGGGTGGCGTGCCTGCAGGGGCGTGGTGATACCAGGGAGCCCAAGAGCCATATCGTGTCTAGAGAAGAATGCGCGCGTCTCAAATCGATATAGCGTGGTAGAAAACAAACAAAACAGCCAAAATGTCCAGCATCTGGCTGGAGACTTGATTCCATGCCTGCGTAAATTCCAGCGCGCTAGTGAAGGCGGAAGCAGACAGAAAGGCGCGTATCGGAGCGAAGAATACCCCTGACCCCTTTTATATCTAAACGATCTGAATTTCTATTTTCTCAATTTTTTTTTATTTTTGCGGCGAGAGACTTGTGAGGCAAGGTCCTTGAATTGTGTTTTAGGCAGTGCCTCAACTTATGTACATTTACTTTATTCCAAGTTTTCTTGCTATATGACTTGACCATGTCTCCAGTACCCGCGAGAGCGCCGGAACCAGAGCCTTTGATAGATTTAGTTTGCTTATGAAATATTTCAATACCAACGGCGGCGTCATACATCGACAAGGCGCCTTATGTACGCTCTTCGTTTTCATTGAATGGCCATGAAGTGTATAATGAAGTAATTCCATCAGAAGTAATAATCAAGTAATTCCACGAACTTAATCAAATCAGAATAATAGGATAGAATTCGATTATATTTCCCCCCCAAAGTCTAACTTTCAATTAGCCACTTTTTATAAATAACCTGTTGCAATATTACCTTGCACACTTGAAAAGGCGGGCGTAGGCATTTTCTCGCTTCCGCTTGGCTGGTCATTCTCGTTGAGACTGCCAGATTTCACTCCCGTTTCTCAAGCCGATCTTTCAGCAACGATTTGAGCGCTTCGGAAATTCCCTTTAAACGCAATAAGTGTAGTTGTGATAAGTCATTCCCTTTCTGTTTGTATTTCGCCTTACAGCTTCATTCAATTCGCCAACTCTAAACATGTTTCTAACATTATTTCCTCTCGATTTGTATTGTCTAAGATTATTATGGGCACCAAGCCATGGTGGATTACGTTTAAATGAAATGAGACAATACAGCAATAAAGAATACAATAAACAAGCCCCCGGTGCTCTTCAGTGTGCTTGATGGGTCCAGAGCTGGCGTGACCCATAGCTTTTAGTGCACGACAACCATTTGACGAGACAAACCTGCCTCCTCGTCTGCACCTTCAGCTCTTTTTTTAGTGGCCACTGTTATGCATTAGAAAAAAATAGACGATCTCCCCTGAACCCCTGCAGGGGAGAAAGGTGAGCGGAGCTCAGAAATGGTATGGAGGAAACTTTTGCTTGGCAACAATGCTTGATTCCACTCGGCAGTGGACAAAATCATTTTCAACCGAGCTCATGTGCAGCAACGTTTTCGCAAACGGTCCAAAATTTCTATGACACTTGACTTTGTTCTTGGGCACAACGTTTTGGACTGCAGGCTACATTTCTACCTTGCGGTATTTCTCCATACTTAACCTCGGTTTTTTTCATGGCGGCCGGTCCCTTTAAGGTGAAGGTATTAAGGCCGCCATCTTGCGTGTACTTTGGATTCTCCCACCAGGCAACGTCACTCAGTCATGATTTGAAAAAGGGAAAAAAATCTCTTAGCGGTCGCAGCATGCTCCGGTCTGTACAAGTTACGGACGCTGCGACAGGTGAACTGCTGCAGTCAGCGTTTTTAGATCTAAAACCGTTGCCTGATCTTGAGGTGGTTAATTATTGTTGTATTTTGTAAAAATGTTTTGCTCGTTCTCACCAGTTCTTAGTTTTTTTTCTAAGGGAGCGTCAACGATCCGATATGGCCTCGCACAAGCGAAACAGGTCTGATACCAGGTAGCTGAAGTTGGTGGGGCTAATTTCTTGGAATGCAGGTTCGGTTGTTGTCTTGTACCAAAGGGGTCCCCCATGATGTAACTTTAAGTAGGGATGATAATTTTATGTGCCCTGTCATGGTTTGTGCAACAACTGTACAACACCTTCATCTGTCGTGCTCACCCTATTATACGGACTTTGACTGCACATGTAGTTGAACCACTGTAGTTCCTCATTTTCCAGTGAGTGCAGGTTTAGCGTTATACGCTGCTTGTTCAAGTGCTGTAGGCTTGTGTTCTGAATGTTGTGCTTTTAAGTGGTTGCACGATACAATTAGCCTTGTGTATTCTCTATTCCATTTTGAGAGGACTTTATATCTTCCCAGCAGTTATGGTATGGAAAAGAACTACAGCCCTTCTTACTATAACATGTAGTTTGTTTTCAATGTGCAGGTGGTGAAGGGCAGGCGTCTGCTAATCAGGCAGGCTGTAGACCCAGTCAAACGAACTCGCCAGTGTGTTGCCGAACGTGGTCAACCCAGTAGTGACCATCACAAACAAGACCAAACTGAAAGTGCAGAGGACAATGTTCTGCGTGCTGGTGGAAACCTAGAAACGTTGTTGCATGCTGATACCCAAGCACTACCTCCTGCATGTCCACAACAAGAGCAATAGATCATTCAGCAGCAAGGGCACACATCACAGCAGCTAGCGTCTGTTCACCTACCTGCAGTGGACGCCCTGACTGAAACAGCGAAAATAGACACCAGGTCGCACTGAAACAAGTGTAATAGAAGCTACAAGCACAGTAGAGCTGTAAAACAGCAAACTGCAAGAGTTGACATGCCAACGGCTTGATACTGTCCTTGCTACATACGAGGTAGTGGTTGAAAGCGTGGGTCGGGAAAGCGTAGCGAAGTAATGGGTCGGGGCTCCGCGGACTGGTTCTGCGGAGCCCCCAGCTTCACTGGACCCTTTCCGCCCGAAGTGTGGACCATGGTCTTTAGTCACCTAGACGCCGCGTCTCTTTTAGCCTTGGCCAAGGCGGTGCCGAAACTGAAGGACCGCCTTCTGCTCGTCGATCGTCCAAGGCGTGGCCTTCAAACCTCAGACACATGAGCGAGCGATCAAGAAGTTTTTCGTGGGAATCCGCGAGCAGTACGTTCGACATCTGGGCTTCATAAACTGTCTCAGGTTGTCATCCGAGTTGATTATCGACTGTGCCAGGCACTGCCGTAACCTCGGAGAGCTGTACTGCGTCAACTGCGTCGTGGAACCCACGGCACTCTTTAACCTCTAGTCCCTAAAGCTGCCCGGCCTTCAAAAGCTCGAATGGTCGCTGTACGAGGTCGGCTACTAGAAGACTTGGCTAGATAGCCACGCCGTTAGGCACATTCGCACCTTCCCCTAGTAGCAGAGGCCCAAGATAACCACCATGTACGTCGAGCTGGTCCTCGTGCACGCGACCGCCATTCTGTTGGACCACGTCTTGTGCCGCTACAGCACGCTGCGCCACCTACACGTTCACATAGTCCGGAACGAGCCGGCTGATCTGCCGAGCACCGAAGCCTTCCGCATAGAGCTGTCAAAACACGAGCGCCATCTGGAAAATCAAGTATAGCTGCGAACAGCTGCTGATGCAAGCTCGGATCGAAGAGCGGGACGAGCGACGCCGTATTTTACTACCTGAAAGCGCAATCTGGGGCAACAACGACTGACGGTTCAAACCCGAACACTCAAGCAGCCTCGTCGACTTTACCGACGTCGTGGGAAAAAAAGGTATTCCTGCACGGTGTCAAGCAAGCCATTGTGGTCGTGGAGGCCGTCTCGGAAGTCACCCGCCTGTTCGGAGCAGGTGCCAGAAAACCCGAGTCGCGGAAGGACCCGATATACCTGTCCCTCGTTTTGATGGCACCGAAGGGAGTTGAAGTCCCGAGGTTCCCGACCGCGCACAGCGGCTACATGATCCCGATGAAGCTGTTCTTCAGTGCGTGCGTCTCCCGAATCCTGGGGCTCAACTTGTCCGCTTACTACTTCGCTACAGAATCCGACTGCTGCTCCGTAGTAGCATGGACGCTGTCCAATCTCCGCTCGCTGGCGCTCTCGCCTTGCGGAGCCAACCATCAACACTCTCTCAAGTTTCTCAAGCGTGGCTGCCGCTTTCTGGGGCAGCTCGAGGTTGGGTGTGACGCTGCTTCATCGTCGCGAAACCTGCGAGCTTCCCCTGCAGTTTACCGGCTGCTGCTTCGCGCGACTTCCACAGAAGAACCAGGCTGCGCCGACTCAGCATGGCCGAGACAGCCAAGGTGGTGAGCCTGAAGTTCCTTGCCGTGTGCCAGGTCGAGGAACTACGTCTCAGCGTGGACAGCACGAACGCCAAGAAGCTTAAAAGCTACCCCTGGACACTGGGTCGGCTTCTTTGCTGCAACCCTCGGTTCAGTTCCTTGACCCTTCTAGCCAGCAAAGACGCCTCGCTTCGACACTTAGCGTGGCCCGTTGCCTGCGCCATCTCTGCGTGCTCACTTCTACTCCTACCCTAGACACTATGGCGGAGCTGTTTTTTTGTGATCCTGCGGGCTCACTTGCCGCAGCTGCATTCGCTTCATGTACGATACAAGAGCCTCCGGAACAATCAGCAGGCCTTCACGTGGATTCGTTAATGGAGGCCCGACTAGACCGAGCCGACCATCGGAAAGTGGCGATGCTCCGACGACCTATTCCTGCATCACAACCCGTCTTCGCAGGCTTTGTAGCGTGACTGCTTTGATCGGACTAGCCCGGCCGAGAAACAGTTTTTCAGAAGACATCCTCGTAAGAAACTTTCCATTTCGTCGATGATGTTTAGCTACAGACAATAATCTTTTGTTTTACTTTAGATAATCCTCTGTGATAGTTAACAATGTCAGATGCTACAAAGCAATTTGTAATATTTCATCGAAGGTAAACATGCGGAATACTTCACGAATGAAGCTTCGTCGTGGTAATTTTCTGTGATAGCTTATTGTAGGCAACGATGTAATACGTAAGCAAGCGAAGGTGTTGCAAACTATTTTGTGACACTTAATGGCACTTATTTCCTTCAAGAGTAAACATTCATGCTTCTGTGTTTGGCTCTTCGGTGATATTTAACTGCAGCAACTCGTGTACAAGCGATCTTATGCAATGTTTTTAAAAAGTTCAGCAGTTACATTCCAATCAACTCTAATGTTAGTCTATGATAGCAGAACAATATGTTTTACGACCCACTGCGTTTTAAATAGCAGCTGCTCTAGTCACAGCAGTGCCATAGAATACCGGTTAACTTTATTACATAAAATTAATAAATGTTCCATATTTTTATTCCGTTTACAAGAGAAACTCCATGATGGAGCATGGTTACACCACTTGTGCCAAATTATTGTAAGCGGCCAGCCGTTACTAGTGTCATTATATTCCCTGCGTGCTATTGTCTTCCTGTACACTAATGTGCTGTGCAATAAACATCTCTCATTACCCACGTTTATCGGCGTTTGTGTCGATTTCTGTTCGCGCTCGCCAAATCGAATTTCGCTTCGTTTGGCAGCTGCGTGCTAATACCTCCTCCGACTGTGTAAGAAGGCGGACGTTGTTTTCTCTCTCTCTCTCTCGAATTCTGTTTTCGGGAACACACAAATATCAAGCACCTTTATGGCTGTTTGGTTTGCACCGTCGCTAACACCCAAGTCGTATGGCGTAGGACGGAGATGAAGATTGCACTCCTTTTTTGCTGTATGTGTCAAGTCATAGTGGTGATGGCTGTAATAGAATATAAAGCTGCACCAGTTTACAAATAGCTATCACCTCTGTCAGATATTCCAGTGCGCTCCTGCTGATGAGAAATAATACAGCGTTTTCAACTTCACTTTCTCTCCTTTCAGGTAACGTTCACGCTAGCAGTTGTATACAATAATGGCGGAAACAAGCGGGTCAAGAATGACATCTGGCCAGTGGTAACGACATTCCTTTTTCTTTTAACCGTGTCGAACACATCTTCCTTTGCGAGCTTTTTGCGACGCATCCACTTGTATTTCAAAGAGAAAATCTTGAACCGCGAGGCTCCTGCATTTTGTACAGTGTGTGAAGCTAGGCTTTTTACGCGGTCCGTTGTTTTTTCGCCCTTGCCTCACCGCGCTACGCCTTTATGACGGTGTACGCTGAACTGCGCTTGTTGGTGCATGCTGAAAATCAAAGGGTTCCGTGCATTCTCTACCGTTCGGCGCATCTTTCGCGCTCTAATGGATGGGCTTTAAAGGAGCCCCGAAACACTTCTTGACCAGAGTAAGAAACCTTTGCGGACCTGTAGAGGAAGCTGCTTTGAACGTGTGAGCCAAATATTTTTCCGCTGCATGCAGGAGGAAATTTAAAATTGTGTCGAAAACTGTCAGAAATCACTTCCAAACTCCCTCGCAAACGACATTCGCAATGTCGTCAGCATCTGTGTTGAAAGCAGCCAACCAACTGGAATTAGTGGATTTCGTGACCGCGATGACATTCTCAGTAATCTCCTGTCATATCATTGCTAATTTGGCGGTAAAGCAGTGGAAAATGTATATATCGGCCATGTCACAGGCAAAAAAAAAAGTATGTATTTGACAGCTGAGCACTACCAGTCTACACCCAACAGTGGCGCGCGCTGGGCAGCGTAGATACAGTTGTTCGGCCTCTTTCCGCTTACAACCGCCTGCGCTGATTGGTTTCCGTGGGTGACGTAGCTCCAAGGGCGTGGTGTCTGAACTGAACTCAACTGAACTTGTGGCCGTACCGTTTGTAACGGGTGAGTAGTATTGCAACTCGAGGCAGCCCAAGCGCCATCTCGCGTCTAGAGAAGAATGCGGGCGTCTCAAACGGATGTAGCGTGGTAGAAAACAAACAAGAAAAGAGAGCCAAAATGTCCAGCTTCTGGCCGGAGCCTTGACTGCATGCCTGCGTAACTTCCAGCGCCATAGTGAAGGCCGAAGCAGACAGAAAGGCGTGTATCGGAGCGATGAATACCTCTGACTCATTTTATATCTAAACGATTTCAATTTCTATTTTTTATTGTTTTTTTGCGTCAGGAGACTTGTGAGGCAAGGTCCTTGAATTGTGTTTTAGGCAGTGCCTCAAATTATGTACGTTTCCTTTATTCCACGTTTGCTTACTATATGACTTCATCATGTCTCCAACACCCGTGAGAACGCCGGAAGCAGAGCGTTACATAGATTTAGTATACTTATGAAATATTTCCACAACTACTGTGGCGTCATACAGCAACAAGGCACCTTATGTACGCTGTTCGTTTTCACTGACTGGGCATGAAGTGTATGTCGCCCGTACTACTGCTGTCTATACATTGACGATTTGAAAGATGAGAGCGTGCTTTACGCATTTTGAAGCTCCGAAGTGGGGAGGAATTGGTTCAGTACAAATGAGTTGTTTGCAACTGATGCTGGGTACGCTGACCAATGGTCTACGCTAGAGTAACTAGTCTACATTAGTGAACCTCGATGCCGTATTAGGGCACCTTAAGGCAGCGTAGTCTATACTAGGCTGCCTAATAGGCGGCGCTGACGTCGACGCACGTTCATAGGTGAAGTACACATCACAGGATCGCTTGGGTTTAATGTGGACTGAAGCATCAACCGATGAGCCGTCGAGATGAGCGAGTGATGTATAGAGTATTCGTCGGGAAAAAAATGCACGGAAGAGATTGATACGACCGGATCAGTTACTGACATAGGTAGATGTACAAGGTAGATAGGGAAGCTCTGAGAAAAAAAAAAAGAAGAAGACGTACACAAAAGGCTATAACGAACAGCATGTATAGCATACCTGATTAACTAAAGCAGGCTAAGGTGAGTATTTATCGCCGCTCCGTTTCAAAGAGGACGCCACTAAATCACCATCATCACCACATAGTCTACATTGAAAATTAAATGCAAGCATAATAATTTGCGGGTGGGGCGTATACATATGATACAATGTGTTAAGTTGATCCCGTGCATTTTCCACAAACGCCCCAATGGCTGTTTATCAAATTCACAGGGCGGAAGGTGATTTCGCAGGCGCCTAACCAGACAGCGCAAACAAATCAACAGAGTCGTCAGACTGGGATAATAATAGTTCTCTTGGGCTACATTATTTCTCCGCCTCATGGTTGAGAAATTCATTTTGGCTACATGGATATATTTCGTCTATATTTCGCCTTCGGTTGACATGTAAAAAAACTCGAGTCGATCTCTGTTGAAAATAGCACACCAACGCAGACGAAACATACGACAAGAGAGCCAAAAACGACCGTTCTCTTTTGTCAGCTTTGCGTCCGCTTGCGCATTGTTCTTGATATTGGCGTCGAGCTCCACCACTGGAAAAGCTGGCGCCACCGCCGCCGGGACGTGCTATTAGGGATCACGTTGACATAGCGGCCGCGTCGGCTGCTTCGGGAGCGCCGAAACGAGCTGGAAACGAAAGTTTAAATTCCCTCGTACGCTGCGGTCCTCATTTAGTGGCGATCGCTTCGAGTGTCTCCTTTACAACGCTTGAAAGCACTACAATAGGTAGTGGCTACCTTTGAATGCGCGCAACATGGTAGGCTACTCCTGGTAGGCTGCTCGGTGCCGCAGTGCCGGACGTACGCAACGGAGCCCGGTGTCAGCCCTATTCACACGTAGCCACAAGACAAGAAGCTGCGTGAAGCTTGGCTCGCGAAACATAAAACCGGCAAAGTCATCGGCTACAAATCGCGTATGCAGCAAGGTCAGATGCGAGGAGGATTTCTGCTACGGCGCCGGGTCTGCGATGTCCGGAAAACGCACACTGAGACGCCCGCCCGACTCCGCTGACCGACTAATGTCATGACGGTTTGGTCTATGAACTTGTCGATGCTATAGATACTGGCAAGTTTACTGGAGCGGAACGGGAGCGGTAAGAAGCACATAAAAAAAGCATGGCATATGGTCATGTTTGTGATATGAATTAATATACTGGATTACAAAAAAGAAGCAGCGGGAAATCGCACGCTGAGAACACCGATAAACATACACTGCGACGCAACTCGAGAAATAATATTGAATCGTCCAAGCATTTAGAAGAAAAAGAAAGATTAAATCGTCGCTACGGCACACCACAGTCCCCGTAGGCGTCGAAGTCTACAATGAAATTATTTTTAACAGCTCGGATAGCGCCCACGCAACAATGGTTGCTTGTATACTGTCAAATGCTCACATTCTGCTGCCTAAAGCTCATGGCACGGTGCGAAAACGCGCACGCGGCGGAAGGGAAAGAGTGCGCGGACAAGTATGGAGACGCGCAGTCGGTCGCTGCGAATCTCTGCGATCGTTGCATTGAGACCTAATTCTATTGCGCTCCATTTAGTTATGCAAACACGACAGGCGCATATTTCACATAGTTTACTCTCAACGTTTACCTACCTTTTACGCAAGAAGCCGGTTCGGGAGACTCCATCGCGGCGACTGCGCGCAGTCGCGTTCACTGTACGTATTCGGTAAAGAGATAGCGTCTGTAAACGATTCTGTGCTTTCAGTTTGCCCAAGATTATTATTTACACAGTAAAAAACTTCTCTCGTTTCCAAAGTACTTACAGAAATGTCCGGGAGAGCTCGTGCGTGGTGTTTTGAGTGAGCGCTGACAGCAAAACCTGTGAGGAGCGCGCCGCGTGATCCCTCATACTACGCCAGGGAGGCGCTTCCGATAGATGGCGACTCCGTAACACCTCGCCGCCAATACCGTCAAGGAGTGTTCATGGTGTAAACATTAGTCATGGTTCGATATAAGTGTGCATAGTACACGGCTGCATGAGCAGCAAGGATGATCAGGAACGGAAAGCCGCTCCACTTTATATTGATTTATTTTTTTCCTGCTGTCAACCAGCAACCGAAGATGCGGTCTTCGCAAGGGTTCGCGTGCCAGGTTTGTCCAGTCGCAGGAGCTAACCATTTCTGAGGTCACATTCTGCCTGCAGGGAGTCGTATGCAATACATGTGCGCCGCAAGTGGCCATTGCAACCATGGCAACGCGGCTGCAGGTTGTGGTTGGAAGGCCACAGTTGGGAATAAAGGTTTCGCTACCGCTAATTCATTGTACAAGCCACGTTCTGAGCGGGTACGCAGGAGGGGAGCGTAAACTTCTCGCTGGGTGAGTGAAATGCAGAACGGTATGCCGTGTTCTGTCGTACGCTATTATTTTGAATTTGTAAGAAACGCGAATGCCTTTCGTCTGGTCACGTATTTTTTTTCATTCCCCTAAGGATAGCACAAGGAACGCGTTGAGATAGAAAACATCGGGGTTATAAAATGGTTGCAGGGACCCTCTTTCTTGGAGCTTCCATTCAGATGGTGTCGCTTGCAGGTCAATTAAGGCGGGACAACGGGACAACTTTCTAAAGCCAAGCTTCCTTTGCCGCTTTCTTATACTTTCCGACTTCTGCTACTGCTGTTGCTGTGGTTGCTCCTGTGTGGAACATAGCGTCTTTTTTGGGGGGGGGGGGGGAGGTGGGAAGGGGGTTAAGTGCCTGTGCGTACACGACATGAGGGAGTCAGAGAGGAAAGGCGAAGCGCCAAACTAATTTGGACCCACCGCGTCGAATCTCCACAGTGCCCTCTGGAGATCCCTGGGTGTCGCCACATTAGCTTGTTGACAGCTGTTACTGTCCGCGACTCCCCTCAAAAGCATTGCAGAACCTGCAGCGCTCCCCTTTCTACTAAAGTGAGAGTCCAGAGGGGATGTAGACAGAATTGTAGACAGGAGGGAGGAGAAGAGGAAGTTCCCAGACAAGGGTTGGGGGAGGGGGATACAGACGGGATCACAGAGCTGAATGGCGGGGAGTTCGTTCTTTGCGCTGCTTTCTATACCGTCCACCGCAGCACGTGTCAAGTTTTCGCAGGTTGGGCGTTGTGCTTTTCTCTCTCTTTTCGTGTTCTGCGCATCGCTCGATTCTCGCACATGGATTTTGTGCCTACTAGTTTAGGACTTTATTGGTCACGTATGCTCTGGCCTCAAGCACAGGTCAATAACACGAGCAAACCATGCGAGCGCATGACCGAGGATGTGCGCGACGTGTTGATACCAGACAGAAAAAACGCAGAATCACTACCTGAATAAATACGCAAAACAAACATGGATGAGACTAAGCAGCACGCTACATGATGAAGCAGCGACAGCTATAGAGGTTAGTGCGTGTGGTCCTTAATATGTACAGTACCGATTTTTGTGCGATGACGTCGAAACCACTGTAGCATTTCGTTCGCACGGTTGACGAAACCTGCTTCGACGAACTGTCCTGAGCTGTCTTGACATGTGGTCGTGACTTTTAAGTGAAAAAATCGCAGTAATAAATGATCTATATTCAGGCTTGCAATAAAGTGTCAAAGCTTTCTTTTCTTCTTGTAGTGAAAACTGAAATAAATGTGGCCGACATCGCGCTGTCTAGAAAGTTTTTCATTTTGACTCTGTTTTGAACGAACTCAGGGCAAAATTTGTGCCGCAACAACCCACGCATTCTTTTTGTTTGTTTGTTCTTTCTATCCTATTGATTAATATATTTTCGCTGCTTACTATATGCTTAACATTTTCAAAGCGCGCTGTAATGCCCGGCCAATCCTTCGATAGAAGATATAGAGTCACGCTAGTAGGCTAAAGCATCATTTCCAAAAAAAAAAAAAGAAGACGTCGTATTGCCGCTCCTTGACCAAGGATGCGAACTAACGGACGCATAATACACAAAAAAAATCCCCCCCCCCCCCCCCGCTCGCTAGGTGGGGGGCAGCATCCTTACCTCAACGTCGTCTCGTCCATTCTTTGATTTGATTTTAATCGCTCATTTCGTTGTGTCCGCTGCCGAAAAAGCAGCCCTAGGTTGATGCTATAGGGCTGTCCCTGGAATCTGGCGGAACAATCGCACTTATTTGCCTCTTCCATAAACTTGTTCATAGCCATCATCCATTTACCCTACGTCTTACACAGCCGAATCGCATATCGTACCGAGTGCATCATCACCACAGTTTCCAACAGCTTTCCGGAAAAAAACACCGCATTCAACTCATCAGCAATGCCACGTGCAATCATCTATTGGAATGGTCTTCCGGACAGCATCGTTCACCTCTCTGATCCCGTTATCGTCAAAGAAAAAATATGCAGCATTTTGTTTTGAAGTGTCTTTGTTTCGTTCAATTTACCAGTTTATTTTTTTTATTTACAATAGTATAAAGATGTTCAAATAACAATGTTCAGACTGCTTCTGGTCGACCCAAATTTGTAATCCCGCTCACATAATACTCCAGTTGGAGCCCGTGAGGTACCTGAATAAATAAATGAATAAATTCGTCGCTTCACATTAAGCAGCCAACGGAAAAGCTGGGGTGGACGCCACAGAACAAAGGTGAAAGTAGCAGCTGTGCTATTGAACGAGCAGTTACCCGTTACCGCGCTGTCAAGATGGCGGATGGCGCTTTGCGACAGGGGGCCTAATGCGATGTCGCATTCTTGAATATTCGCCGTTATGCAACTGTTACAAATGCAGGTAAACCTCGCAATGGGGATAACCCATTAAGATTACTCTCGGAATTGTTCACTATTGAATTTACACTGATTGTGCTTGTCGGTTGGTATATGTATAGACAGTTCAGAGGCGTCAAAGAAACTTGGCTACTTTTGGGAAATGGGTCCGGAGAACTAAGGAATCCATCGTCTCGAAAGCAGGACTTCTCTACGTCACTCTAACCATGGCCCTGGTGAGGACGTAAACCCCTTGTAGACCCCTGCGGGCTGCATGCGGCTACCTCTGTTAGCACTCCCCCTCCCCATTTCTGTACAATTTTACTGAAACACACACCACAAACTCCGAGCTGACGGTGTCAAAATGAATGACGTCACGCAATGTCGTTGCAGGAGTGTCAGAGTGGCGGCGCCACGCGTCTTTTGCTTTCGCCATTCTTTGCTGTCTTAACAGGCTTCGATGCGGCCGTATTCTCGATTGACCTCTGTCGGCGATGCTGTCACGCATGCCCGACTTCACGTCTGTTAGGGTTTACCCAATAAACACGCGTTCAAAGTGAATATTTCCAAAACGCGTTGGTTGACTTAGTGCACGGCCTCAACTCTCCGCAACATTGACATATATGGCATTCCAGTAAGCGTATCTTTATATTTTTGATAGAGACTACATTGTGCTAGTGTTCTTAGCTTTGTAACTTCAATTTGGACCTGTGGCGTCACGACTGGTGAACTACTCGCGGGAACTGGTTCTACAATGCATTTCAGCACGGTGGAGGAAGCCTGAAATAGAAACCGATATGCAGGAACTCATCTAGGACTTATCTAAGTATGAGTTGTGCTACTTGCTCATCTAGACTCAGCCCGGGGCCATTACTAATGTTATGAAAATTCATCCGACAAGTATAAACCCTTATCGGTTGTTATCAATCTTATCGTACTAGATCCGACCATTATCAACCAATATCGGCTGTTATCAAACTTAGCGGCCTCGATGCGACCCTTATCTGTCCTTATCAACGTTATCGGATATGATCCAAACCTTACCAACCTTCATCGGTGCTTATTAACCTTCTCAGGGTGGCTCCGACCATTATGAGCTCTTATCGCTCTTTAGAACTTTATGCATCCGCGTCGAACCACTGTCAACCGTCTCTACATGTGGTCCTAGAGATATATTATTTTTTTCCACCGTTACAAAATCTTCCAAAAATGCCTTCATAGAAACTGTTCTCTTTTGGCATTTGTTCTATACCTCATCTGTACAACAGATTCACATGGTTCACACATATTCACCTCCTGCATGCGGCGGTGTTTAGCCCCTCAATAACGAAAGAAGACAAAGGTGTTTAACGCAGTGGGGGTGGCACTCGGCTTCTAGGCGTGGGGTCGTAGAACTTGAAACTCACCACTGCGAACGGGTTTTCTCTCGAATTTACTTTTTTTTATACAGTAATTTCCCTGCAGCCATTCGTCTTACGTGGCAGACGGACGGACGGGTTTGCTCGTTGGGTCGGCAAAGGAATGCCTAATTATGCATTGAAAATTTTAATACGCTCGAGTATTGCGCTGAACTACAAAGGAAGCCCATATAGGCTTCTCAGAAATAACGTTCGACTCCCAGATGAAGAATTTGTCGTGATCCGGGATCTCAGTCCCAAATACCGCACCAGGCCAAATTTTTTCCTCAAGTGCGAAGCGTTCTTTCTGAAGAAACCCCCATGGGCTCCCTTTGTAGCTTCACTCTACATTTGGGTGGGTAACGATTCATTCCTTTCAATGATTCTGATGTCGCTATAGCTGTACTCATCTCAAGAGAGTTTCAATTTTGCTGCAAGGAAAAACAGAAGGCACGGAGGTTAACCGTTCGGTTGGCTACCCTACAACGGGGTAATGGGAAAGGGGAACACAAAGATGACAGGGAGAGAGGAGGGAAATTTTGCTACACGTCGCAACTTAAGAACAGCCGGTGCCTGTATATGCGATGATGATGATGTATGGGGTTTTATGGCGCAAGGGCCAGGAATGGCCAAAGAGCGCCATGTCTGTGGTAATGGGTGTGCAGTGTAACAATGATTACTATGAAATTGGTGTGACGTGGCTGTAAAGGGGCCCTAAAATATACGCTCGATGATGATGATGATGTGTGGGGTATTATGGCGCAAGGGCCAGGTGTGGCCAAAGAGCGCCATGTCTGTGGTAGTGGGTGTGCAGTGTAACTATGATTACTATGAAGTTGGTGTGAGGTGGCTGTAAAGAGGCCTTAAAATATACGCTCTAAAGTGCGTAAAATCTGTATGCTAAAATTATGGCGATGACGTATGACTTGTACTATGAAAATTTAGATGCATATAAAAAGAATAATACGATAGGTAAAATATATCACGATTATAAGAAATGCCAGAGCACTACTGCCTCCTTAGAGCCCTTGAAGCACAAGGGCCTGGAGGCATGTGCTACGCAAAACAATTATCGCAGTGGCATCCTCTCGAGAGAGGAGGCGCTACGAATTCATGGGACTAATAACATGTAAGACGACATCTCTGAGGAAACCTAGGACACTGTATTAAAAAGCGGTTCTGGACCGAGAAACATTAGAGGATGAAGAAGAATGTGTCGGCGGTATGCTAAGGAAAAATATCTCTTTCTCTGAGATTCGGCTTCCCGACACTCCAGGAGGACGTGGAGTACGGTAAGCCTCTCCCCGCATCTACCACAGGTTGGAGGCTCTCTTCCGGTGAGTAGAAAATTATGGGTGCCAAACGTGTGTCCTATTCTGAGACGACAGAATAGGACATCTGTTCGGCGCGATTTTGTAGTAGAGGGCCAGAATCCTAACTGTGGTTTTATCAGGTGGAGCTTATTATCCGTTTCCGCATTCCACATGTGTTGCCAGTGATCTCGCAGCCTCCTTCGCAAGAAAGGCCTCAGATCTGTGACAGGCACCGCAGCGGTACGGTTAACAGCTTGCAATGTGATTGACGTGGCCATCTCGTCCGCCAGAACGTTACCTTCGATTCCCCTATGGCCAGGGACCCAGCATATTATGATATTCTGGTTAGATGAGTACGCTTTGCACAAGACCGAATATAGTTCATTAAATACGGGATTTTTATGTTTGCTGAGTGACATTAAGGCCTTCACGACGCTGAGAGAGTGTATAGATCGCTGCTTTTGGAAGTTTCGATTTTCTTATGTGCTTTACAGCAGAGAGTAACGCGTAGGCCTCGGCCGTACACATACTTGTTTCCGGATGCAGTACATCGGATTCCGAAAACGATGGGCCGACGGCTGCATAGGATACCCCGGCATTTGACTTCGAAGCGTCTGTGTAGAACTCTGCGCAGGAGTGCTTGTGCTGGAGTTCTAGGAAATGCATTCGGATTTCGGCCTCAGGAGCGTGCTTTGTAACTTTTATAAAGGATATGTCACATTGTATCACCTGCCACTCCCAAGGAGGTAAGAGCTTGGTTAGGTGCATTAAGCGATGCTCGAGGAGTGGGACATGCATTTCATCGCTAAGCTCCTTCACACGCAGCGAGAAAGGCTGTCTTATGGAGGGGCGATTGCTGAAAAGTGTAGCGCACGTCATATCAGTAACGGTATGAAAACATGGATGTTCAGGATTCGAGCGTACTTTAAGGAAATATGTAAAGCTAATGTATGATCTCTGTAGGTGGAGAGACCATTCATTTGATTCTACATATAGACTTTGTATGGGACTCGCTCTGAAAGCGGCAGTGGCCAGTCGGATTCCTAGATGGTGGACAGGATCTAGGATCTTTAGTGCGCTCGGGGCGGCAGAGTTATATACTACAGCACCATAATCCAATCGAGACCGAATTAGGCTCTTGTATAGGTTCATTAAACACTTCCTATCACTACCCCATGTAGTCTGGGATAGAAGTTTCATTAAGTTCATTGTTTTTAGACATTTTTCTTTCAGATATTTAATGTGTGGAATGAAAGTGAGTCTGTAGTCAAGTATGATACCTAGGAATTTGTGCTGTTTGCTGAGAGGTATTCGTTGTCCACACAGTTCTAAGGAAGGATCCGGAACAAGGCCTCTCTTTCTTGTAAAAAGAACACATGAGCTTTTATTAGGATTGATCTTAAATCCATTCTTGTCTGCCCACATGGAGACTTTGTTCAGGCCGTCCTGTACCTGTCCCTCGCACACTGCGAGGTTACAGGATTTGAAAGCTATTTCTATGTCGTCCACGTAGACAGAATAAAATATTGCCGGTGGTAATGAAGCGCGAAGCGTGTTCATCTTCACGATGAAGAGTGTGCAGCTGAGCACGCCTCCTTGCGGTACACCCGTTTCTTGCGTAAAAGGACGCGAAAGTACATTTCCTACTTTTACCCGGAAGGTACGACTGGACAGATAGCTTTCTATTAGGTTTAGCATATTACCACGGATGCCCATTTCTGACAAATCTCTTAAGATTCCGTAACGCCACGTCGTATCGTACGCCTTCTCCATATCGAGGAATATGCATAAGAAGAATTGTTTGTGTACAAATGCGTCCCGGATATTTGCTTCTACACGTACGAGATTGTCAGTTGTGGAGCGCCCTTCTCGGAAGCCGCACTGATAGGGATCAAGGATTTTGCTCACTTCAAGGAAATGGATGAGTCGCCGATTAATCATTTTTTCAAACACCTTACAAATGCAACTTGTGAGGGCTATCGGGCGGTAACTTGCAACTAAGGAAGGATCTTTGCCTTGTTTCAAAACAGGAACCACAATGGCTTCTTTCCATGCAGTTGGGAGGTATCCTGCAGCCCAAATAGTGTTGAAAAGTGTGAGTAGTGTAACCTGCGTGTCATTGTGTAAGTTTTTGAGCATTTCATACATGATTCTATCAGATCCTGGTGCGGAGCTGTTGCATACGCTCAAGGCAGCTCTCAATTCAGCAATACAAAAAGGACGGTTGTAAGGCTCATTCTCTCGACCTTTTCTTGTTAATGGCTTACGTTCTTCTGTTTCTTTGTATTTGAGAAAGGACTGTGTATAATTTGTTGGACTTGACACGCTCTCAAAATATTCCCCAAGTGAGTCTGCCTGGTCTTGCAGTGTATCGCCCTGTGTGTTTACCAGGGGGAGTGAATGTGTTTGCCGCCCTCTAATCCTATTTACTCTGTTCCAGGCTTTGGCCTCATCCCTAAACGAGTTAATACTCGATAGATACCCTTGCCAGCTTTCTCTTCTGGCCTGTCGGCGGGTTCTCCTGCCTTGGGATTTTACTTTTTTAAAGTTGACAAGATTTTCTGCAGTGGGCGAAGCGCGTAGCAACCCCCACGCTTTGTTCTGATTCCTACGTGCGACTCTGCATTCATTGTTCCACCACGGGACATGCCGTTTGCATGCCGAGCCGCTTATTTCGCGTATGCATTTAGATGCGGCATCTATTACGAAGGCTGTGAAGTACTCCACAGCAGCATCGATTTCTAAAGAAGACATGTCATCCCATGATATACTAGTTAAGTTTCGGAACCTCTCCCAGTCTGCTGTGTCAATCTTCCACCTGGGAGCCTGTGGCGGATATTCGTTTTCTTTAAGTGTTCTTAATAGTATGGGGAAGTGGTCGCTTCCGTAAGGATTGCTCATAACTTCCCATTCGAGTTCAGGCAGAATGGACGAGGAAACCATGCTCGGGTCAATAGAAGAAAAGGTTCTGTTTGCTAGGGAGTAATACGTTGGTTCCTTCTTATTCAGCAAGCACGCACCTGAAGAAAAAAGGAACTGTTCAACAAGACGACCTCGTGCGTCTGTACGAGAGTCGCCCCACAGGGAACTGTGTGCATTGAAATCGCCAAGAACAACATAAGGTTCTGGCAATTCGTCTATAAATGACTGAAATTCATGTTTGTTTAATTTGAAGTGTGGGGGTACATAAAGCGAGCAAATGGTGACTAGTTTATTTAAAAGAACAGCTCGAACCGCCACTGCTTCAAGGGGCGTTTGTAGCTGTAAACGCTGACAGGAAATACTTTTATGAACCAAAATCGCAACACCGCCTGATGATACGACTGCATCATTGCGATCTTTGCGAAACTTGACATACGGTCGGAGAAAGTTTGTATGTTGTGGTTTTAGGTGTGTTTCCTGTAGACACAGCACTGTTGGGTTGTGTTTTTGGATAAGCTCTTGCACATCATCAAGGTTCCCAAGAAGACCTCTGATGTTCCATTGAATTATTTGTGTATCCATATTGGAGGTCAGTAGGTGCTGTGCGTACAGAAACAGAAGTGGTGATTATGAAAATTACAGAGATTAAATTACAGAGCCCTTTCGAGGCCCTGTAACGGGAGTTTTGCCCTTTCTGGAGCGTTCGAGGGAGCCTCGCCGCTCCTTACGCGCTTCGTGCGCCTTCAGGATAGGTGTTGTGTCCATTGCCTCTTGTGAGGCTCCGGACACGTGCTCTTGCGAGCGAGACGTTTTCAGAGGGAGTCCCGCCTTGGAGGGCAAGACCCCTGCGCCCACCAGCCCGGAGGTCGATGGGGCTCCCTGAGGGATTTGACTGCGCCGGCTGTGGCCAGCGCTGGAAGGGGCCGGGGAGGTTGTGGCAGCCTCGGCTGCGCCCACCTTCGGGGTCGATGGTTCCTTCTGCTCAGTTGGCGGAGCAGCGCTAGCTGCAACCACCGTGGGGGCAGATGGCGTAACTGTCGACTCACTGCGTGTGGGTCGGACAGCCGCCGGAGGCTGTTGTGACGCTGCCCCCTGACGCGCCACTTCGGCAAAGCTTTTCTTTGGCAGGTATGCTACCCGCCTGCGTGCCTCTTTGAACGATATCTTTTCCTTGACTTTGATTGTGACTATTTCTTTTTCTTTTTTCCATGATGGACAGGACCGCGAGTACGCGGCGTGTTCCCCATCACAGTTCACGCAGTGTGGAGCATTCTCGCAATTGTCAGATGGGTGTTCTTGGGCACTACATTTTGCGCAAGTCTGGCGGCCTCCGCAGTTCTGTGAACTGTGGCCAAATCTTTGACACTTAAAGCATCGGAGAGGATTGGGGATGTACGGTCTGACTCGGATCTTTATGTAGCCAGCCTCAATGGTCTCAGGTAGCATACTTGATGCAAAAGTTAAAATTAAGTGCTTTGTCTCAATCTCCTTGCCATCGTGCCTGATTTTTATTCTCTTGATATTGGTCACATTTTGATCGCTCCATCCCTCCAGTAGTTCGGCTTCAGTCAGTTCCATGAGATCGGCACCGGAAACGACTCCGCGGGTGGTGTTCATTGTGCGGTGCGGTGTGACCGTCACTGGAAGATTCCCAAAGGATACTAGATTAGAGAGTTTCTCGTACTGTGTCTTATCACGCAGTTCTAAGAGGAGGTCGCCACTTGCCAACTTAGAGACTTTATAGCCTGGGCGAAAAGCTTCACTAAGTGTCTTCGCAACAAGAAAAGGTGAAATCATTCTCGCTGCCTTTTCTTTTTTCTCTGAATGTACTACATGAAATCTTGGAAATTGTCATTATTTCGGCGAAAAAACTTGAAAACTTCTTCGGTGCGCCCTCGTTTATGAGGGCGATCAGGAAGGGTTGGAAAAGAACTTGCCATAGATATGTGTAAAAATTCGGCAGCGCCGCCAGCCACCCACCATGGAGCCCAACAAGGGGACGCTGCAGGACCGTGAAAAGACGGCCTGCACGCGCCAGCTATACGACACTACTATAACCAAATCTGTTATAACCAAGGTTGGCTATCCCACACAAGGTTAACCCTTGCCGCCGAGGAGAATGAAGTAAATGGAAGAGAGGAGAGGACAGGAAAGGTCAAAAAGTAAGAGATAAAGACGAAGATTCGAGAGGAAGAGACAGGAAAAGGCGACTGCCGATTTCCCCCGGGTGGGTCCGTCCGGGGGTGCCGTCTATGTGAAGCAGAGGCCAAAGGGGTGTGTTACCTCCGCCGGGGGGCCTTAAAGGTCCAGGCACCCAGCATCGGCTCAACCCCCAGGATCCCCCTTTCCCCAGACACGGCTAAGCCGCGCACGGCTACACGCGGGAGGGGCCAAACCTCGTGTGCTCGGGTACGTGGTGTCGCAACACACCAAACGCCTGCTGAAGCAGACGCCCCTGCGGGGTATACGCTCGAAAGTGCGTAAAATCTGTGTGATAAAATTATGGCGATGACATATGACTTGTACTATGAACATTTCGATGCATTTAAAAAGAATGATACGATAGGTAAAATATATCAGATTATAAGAAATGCCTAATGTCCTACCTAGGTTAAACAATAAAAAAAAACGAACTCCCACAACCAAATTTTCTGATTCCCTATGGCGAAGTGCTTTTGTAGGTCTCTGTTTTATGTGGTTTCCTCAATTTTCTTCCACCAATCCTCCAATCGCCTCTTACTAATCTCTATTGCGGAAATGTTTACTTTTCCACTGTTCTCTCTGAACCCAAGGGCTTCACGGAGGCCAGTGGTGCCTAAATCAACGGCTGAGTAGACGTCTTCACATTCTAACAAGACATGCTCCATGGTTTCCCTAGCTTTACCACAGCAAGCACATGTTTCTCCTTTCTTCTTATATCTCGCTTTATAGGTGCGTGTCCTAAGGCATCCCGATCTCGCTTCGAAAAGTAATTAGCTTCCCTTTGAGTTAACATAAATTGTTTCTTTCCTGAATTCATTTTTTCCTCTTTAGTTACTCATGGTAGGTTTCTTTTCCATTGCCGCCACCCATGAGATTATTTCGGACTCTCTGACTTTCCGCTTGACGTTGGTTGTTGCTGTGTTGCCCACCCTACAGGCCGCATACTTGCTGGTAAGCTTCCTAGTTCTTTTCCTCCACTGTGAATCAATGTTTTTCCTTTACAGATACCTCAACACTCTCCCGACTCATTCACTTTCTTCCTTATTCCTCAGTCGCTCTTCATACTCAATTTTAGTGCGAGCTTCAGTCACTTCAAAACTAGTCCAGCCCATATCACCCTGCCGAGCTTCATTTGTAGTCTTCCCGTGAGCGCCCAATGCGAGGCGACCCACAAACCTTTGGTTCCCATTGAGTCCTGATTGTAGCCCTGATTTAAAGCAAACAACCGCATTTCCAAAAGTCAGTCCTGGAACCATTACACCTTTCCACATACCCCGGAGCAGCTCGTACCTATTGTATCCCTATAGCGCTCTGTGCTTTATTATGGCTGCCATTTCTCTTCCCCTTCACTGTTATTGTTTTTTCCTGTGTTTCCATATATCAATTGCCTTCGTTTATCCATATACCAATGTACTTATATTCTGTTACCCGAGGTATTTCGTGGCCCTGTATCGCCACTGTCTGTTCACTGTTTTCAATGAATACCATGACACCTGATTTTCTAACACTAAATTTCAAACAAATTGTTGCCTTCCTGTCCACAGATATTAGCCAGAGGTTGCAAATCACTTTGCTTGTTAGCTAGCAACACAATGTCATACGCACGAAATAAACCTGGAAGCTGCTGCTCTACTACTGTACCCGCCTGTTTGAGATTTAAGCCGATATTACTTCCTTCTAGCGCCCTCTCCATCCTCACCATGTACATCATAAACAGCAGTGGGGATAAAGGGCACCCCTGCCTCAGTCCTTTGTTGATATGAACTTTCTCCTCGCTCCGCCTCCCTTCCCATTCAACGCAAACGGCATTTTCTAGGTAATTCTCTCTGAAAAGCTGCAGACAATCGTCACCTAAGCGTTCCCCTTCCAGAGTATGGAACAAAATGTTGCGCTCTACGTTGTCATAGGCTCCTGTAATGTCTAAAAAGGCGACATATACAGTCTGCTTTCTACTTTTAATATTTCAATACATTGAGTAAGAACAAATAAGTTATCTAAACGCCTACATATTCTGAAGCCATTCTGAAGTTCTCCCAAAATGCCATTATTCTCTGCCCATGCTTGAAGCTCTAAGCTTCACGTCAAGCATGAAGCTAGCGCGTTTTCAATGAAACGAGCGGGTTTTTCGCAAATAACAAAACCTGCAGGTAGATTATTGAAAAAGGCAGGTGACAGGCACGTTCTGGAAGACAGTCCACACGATTCAAATGCAGTGATCACGCCGTGGCAAGCCAGAATTTTGTTCCCACAGCGGTTAAGTTTCAGGAATGGAAGCCTATGGAAACGAAGAGAATTTGTATTCAATTTCCGAGGCAAAAACAGTAGGTGTGGTACAACAACTGCGTCTATCGTAAAAGTCGCTGCAGCGCATGTAGTCCGGAGACTCAGCGTTTTATTGATGCCTATCTCGACTCTCTACACATGGCGTAACACTGTTCCCAAAAGCGATTTTTGATACACAGTCGTGCAAGTTCACGTGGTATATATAAAAACCCGATTGTGTCACTTGCTGAAACGTTGGAAGCCGTGGCCGAGTCGTTTAATCGCTCGCACGTATCGTTCCAGGTCATGCTGGCAGCAGGTCGATGCCGCGATACCGTTTTTCTTTAACGCCGCATAGGACTAAGTTCGACACTCTTCCACCGGATGGCCGAAACACAAAACTCAAGATTTTGTTTTGGTTTTTTTCAGTAGGACTCTTCGAATATTATGTTTTCTATTCTTGCTTCCTAAAACGTAGGAATGGTTGCTTATTTGTTAAGTCATCCCTTTTATTATCAGATTTTATTCCTTGGACAACATAACAAGCATGCGCATGTCTTTGTGTAACGTTGAAAAAATATATACTACAGCGCCTTGTAGCATGGACATACTCAGGAATTACGGATATTGCACCTTCACCATCCTGTGGAACTTCACGGCAGTGCATATGCGTAACTGAATGGGCAAAGTGTAGACAATTTTATTTCAATATAATAGCCGAGTATCAACAAATTTCAACTGTCTGCGCCAAGCGGGTAGTCTTTTGTAAGAACATATGTATTTATGGCACTTAGTCGGACTTTGGTGGTGCGTTAAAGCAATGCTTTGGTCGGGGATGGGCGGTTACGTCAGACGACAGGAACAGATGGTTTGGTACCGTATGGGCAGAGGGCACATTGACTTGAACAAGCGCCAAATTTAAACCGTAATGCTATTTATTACAGCTGGAGTTTGAACGGTAATTGCAGAACGAGTGTCATTCAGTCTGCGCGCACATGTTTTTGCGAGGCAGCAGCGAAGGAGAGGAAGTGTATATGGGTGTGGCAGGCGTTGAGCGCGCATGATGTGTACTTGCATTTGCGCGGGCGCGCGTGTTTGTCTCCGTATTTGAATCTGCGTGCGCACGAGTGCGTGTGTGCATGTGCGATCACACGTGCGTTTGTGTGTGCGTGCAGTTCCGTGTAACTGCGTGCGTGCGTGTGTGTGAGAGAGGGAGAGATAGCACTTCCCTGCTTAGGCCTACTCTCCGGGATGAATGGGATATAGTTTATTTAAACCCGCATTTAAATCTATGAGACAAGAACGAATGACACTGCATTTATAGCACCATCCTTTTTGAAAGCGAAATCAACGAAAAAAAAAGACGCCTGAGCTGTCAATATCGCCGCCACAGATTTCGTCACGATGGCACCGTCACCATTGGCACGGCTGCGTGAGCAGCTATCTGGCTGTTCACCTTCGTTATCTTCCTTCCCTTGGCGGCAGCTTAAGCCGGCTTCACGACTTCACGGCTTCAAGCCATCGACGCGTATACCTGCACCATCGTGCGTTGCTTCTACGAAAAAGCAAGCTTTCGCGGCACACGTTCGCTGCTTAATTGATATTAAAACTGCGAACTGCTTGCCTTCGAATAAACAGCGTTAATAAAAATCGAAAGCGGACTGGCCACCAGGAACACGCTCACAGAGCCGTAGTACTGACATCACAAAAGGCTACTTGCCGTCAGGTTCACTTTACAGACGTTATTTTTTTTGCGTCACTTACGCTTTCCGAGACCGCTTAATTGGAAAATATTTGTTCGCATAACTCTTACAGATGTATGGTTAATCAAGATGTCGTCCCTCGGCTAGGTAATTTCGCGGAAGGGCTCCAAACTGCAAATTTTCGTTAGCCGTTTCAATTTTTCAACGTTTCAACGTTTCAATTTACTCTGTGTCTAGAGGTTACCAATATGAACAATCGAATGGTGAAATGATCTCAGCAAGAGTTATACTAGTTAATATTTTTATTTGGTGCAGTTAAAAACAGCCGGCATATTGATAGTGCAGTAGGCTTTCTATGAAACAAGTGTGAAAGCATGGACAGGTTTTCTTGGCGCAAATCAAGTTCATGAGCTTAAATGCACCCCCCCCCCCCCCCCGATGCCCAGCATTGCACTTCTGTCTTTGCAATGGATTCTTCTACATTATAGAAGAAGCACCTCAGCCCTACGGTACATCACAGAAGGTGTGCGAGAACATTGTGTGCGCTCCCGATTATATTTCTGAGCGCTGCTGACATTAGGCTCGATTTCCTGGCGTCATTAGGAATAAAAAATCGGTGGGCGCTTAAGCTTTGCCTTTAAGAGTGAAACGCGATAGCATTCAAAGATCCCTGACTGCTTCTCACGCTTCCCGGCAACTGCAGCTCATGTAACTGTAATGTTTACCGGTGAACGCTGGCGGCGAGCGCTATCCACGAAGGCGAGCGTTCTGGTAGAAACACGGCCTCTTGCGGGGGCCGATCCCGGAGGTAGTGCACAACCGCGCCAAGAAAATTACGTCATTTTTTAATTTCTTACCTTGTTTTGCACTTTCAATATTTCAGATTTAACATATTTATCATAAAAGGTATGTGCTGTCGGTATTTTGTTTCAAGCCATTTGTTTGTGGGTTGTCAGTCTCATAATTGCGTGGAATATCATTGTCAAGACTGTAAAACAAGGTATGAGCAACTTTAGCAATCTAATGTTGTGGCAGCATAACCCGCATATGCCGCATGTCATCTAGCAAGGCATGGCATTAACATATGCCTAAATATCTACGAAAATTTATGCTCGCTTTCAACGCCGCCGACGCCGACAAGATTTTCTGAGACACGGGGCCCTTAAAGCTTTTGTGTTAGAACAGCTGCCCGGGGGAAGGCATTGGATATATTCTTCAGTACTTTACAACAGGTGGAGCAGCGTGGACATGTACGTTACACACGAAAAAAAGTTTACACCCTTGGAATGTATACCTGCCACACAACGATAATCGTCATCTGCCTTGCTAGCGCTTCCTTTCTTGAAAACGCCGCGCCCGCTACTTACCTGTCGGCAATGCTATGTCATGGTGATAACGCGCATGCCGTTCGTTACTGGGAAGTACTGGGCTCGCAGCGTTAAAGAAATGAAATGCGCACAAGACAGATGACGTTTATCGTTGTGTGGCAAGATACGAATCAAAGGGAGTAAACTTTTCTTAGAGTGTAGAATGAAAAGTATTAGGATGAGTGTTTGCGGTATACGTTTTGGCTGTGTAATGTTAAGACCTAAAAAAGCAAATACCGTGATTTTGTGTCAGTTATTGCTGACATATGTAAAGTCACGTGAAATATGAGCTCCGACACAGTGCCCGTGATGAAACTGGCCCCTGGACTACAGGGCTACATTTACGCGCAAAATACTGGTTTAATAACTACCAGTAATCTGAAAGTGTTTAGCTCTGGAACTTTTGGTATGTCTGCGCTGCTGTGCAGCTTGGGGGTCCCTTTTACCATGCGCATTCTATTTCAGCTAATATTTGAAACAACAGCACATCATTATTTTTTTACGAGTGAGCTTCCTTTAGCGTTTCACCACTCTTCCAAAGCCGTGGTTGCTCAGCGGCTATGGTGTTAGGCTGCTGAGCACAAGGTAGCAGGATCGAATCCCGGCCACGGCGGCCGCATTTCGATGGGGTGAAATGCGAGAACACCCATGTACTTAGATTAAGGTGCACGTTGAAGAACCCCAGGTGGTTGAAATTTCCGGAGTCCTCCATTAAGGCTTGCCTCATAATCAGGAAGTGGTTTTGGCACGTAAAATCCCATAATTTAACATTCTCGGTCACAATTCCGCGCCCGCGAATGCGCTGCAATGTACGGCCATTCAAATCTGATGAACCGATGCCTTGATTAATAAATCTGAGGAAGCACTATTTTGCGCGCAGCTATCGTGGTGCTTTGAGTTGTTTTTTTTTTTTTTTCAGCGCAAGCTCGTCTTATAGTGAGTTAAATTCGTGACTCACTCTTTTGCAACAGCCTTGTTCTTCACATCACTAGAACTTGACAGTATAGATGTGCTACATCTTCACTGAGTCACTACTGGGAAAGGGAGTAGGATTTTTATTGCGTGTGAGTTTACTCATTTATAGAAAGAAGTTATTGTTCACAATTGACTTTTTTATCTAAGGAGTTGTTAATGACAGCAATCCGGACACTAAAAGAAGGACTCAAGAAAAAGAAAATTTAAATGCTTATTAGTCTGCTTTCGTATGATGGGAAGGAAGGACATTTCAATAAAAATATCCTTAAGACAACTAAAAGCCTATCCACTTGAAAACGTTTCATCTGAGCTCCCCCTTTGCAAGCTGATACCAACTTGAAGGTGTTCCCTATTGCGGGTCCTTGACGTATGTCCAACCTTCGCAAAAAGGGTCATTCGGAATTTTTCATTTCGGGAAGGCGTGTTATGCTCCTGCATTCCACTCCGGTTCACAACCACGCAAAAGACGAAAGTTCTGCTTGAGTAGCGTCGTTAGTCCAAATCCGCGAGCTACCGTAACTCACCTCGCCTGTATCGCTGCCATTTAGGCTTGGATCTTTTGAATCGACGCATCAGGAATCCGAAAAAAGCTGCCCTCGACTAGCGCAGCTAGGTTTCTTTCATTTTGTACTTCGTCCTGTGAGAGATGAGGCAGGCCACCAAATAAAAAAGAGTGCAACATACTTAAGAAAATGGCAGATAATACAAGTGCGAAAGGCAAGGAGTTTAACCGTGGATGTGCCGGATTTGCTGCCGTACACATGGGGAGGGAAAAAATATAATGGTAATTTAGCGGTAAGTGCGAGAGAAATGCGGTAAGCACTATGTCGCACTTCTGTGAGGTCCCTGATCCATGATTTCTGCCGCGTGCACTAAATTGCAGTGTTGTTCAGTACCTCACCCGACACACGTCCCGTCTCTTAGAGGAGCGAAGAGTAACCGACGGTGGGGTCTGGAGCATACCACCATATATATATGTTGTAACGAAGAAGAGTAGCCTGCCTGCGCCACAGCACCATCGCTACCGGCATGAGCTCGCGGTTGCTGTCTTTCGCCGAACGCTTGTGACGGCTACCCGTTCGCGCCCGTTGCTAATAAATCTCTTCGCTATATATATATATATATATATATATATATATATATATATATATATATATATATATATATATACCACTTTTATAAGCGGTCCCATCTCTCTACCTCTCCCACGTGATCAGCTTGCTAAACTTCACACGCTTACTTTTTCTCCACTTTAACAATCCTAATTCTACGTATTAAAATATAAACAGAGATAAGGAAAAATAATGAAGAGGTACTGAGTGTGAACACTGCAGTAAACACAGTGCCAGCACTTTCAAGAAGCACAGTTGGTCATTTATGGCTTTGTGCGTCGACTTAGACAAAGTTCCAGGATATTTTTCTCCGATAGCGGTCTGCCTTCGAACCGGGCAATAGTTGCTCACGGAGCAAAGTACTGAGTGTGGAAGTGGCAAAGAAGATGCAATATAGGCACCCTGCAATGGTCAGGCGGCGCAGCGATCGGCTCAGCCATCGGCGCCACCGGGTCAATTCTGCAAAACACTGAGGCGGCCGCTTCTACGAAGGCACGCTTTTGCGGCGCTCGCTTGAATCATGTCGGTGGTGCTGCATTGTGGATTTAAGGCAATCGAAAACCTTGAGGCTGATTTCCGACCATCGACGCTTGAAAAAGGACGCCAGCTTTACAACAACAATCATGTATATCGTGTCAGAGAGGTGAACGGTACGGACATCTCGGCGAAGTGCTTGTCACAACAAAGCAAGCAGGCTTACGACGTCAATCTCCAAGTAAGTTGACAAATAATTATTTTATTGCACATGAGTGCGCACATACGGCTGCAGAGCCTTTTCAACCGTCATTTGTAGCTTAATTACTTGGAACGTGCCTTGCATCTCTCACTTCTAGAAGTTTTGGAGAGTTCTCAACGATAAGCAAGAACAAAAGGGAAGGCTTGCGTCCCCGTCCGTCTCTCTCTTTTTTGTTCTCGTTTATCGTGGGCTACGTATCAGAATTGTACATGCAGCTCGCGTCCGTGCCGGTAAACGACAGGCACTGCTCACGATTTCGTTCCCGTCGACAGTTCGCTCGCGATGTACTACGTATGCGTGTGCCACCGCGCGTCATGCCTAACTCTCGTTTTTTGTTTTTTTTTTCGTTCGCCGTCTTCATTTGCAGCTGTCGATCGCGCCTCGAACTATACTGAAGGGGACGTGTACGTGCCGTTATGGCGCCCTCGGTGACTAAACACTGCGCAGTGGTGGTATTTTACATCAACCTGCACGAGGACGTGTCGTGTACGAGCGGCCCCCAGTCATGGGGGAAACCATCGACGAAGCCCGACCATGACGACAAAGTGCCATTGAGAAAGCTGTTTGGAGGTAAGATGCTCTTGCTTTCTATTCTATGTGCTTTCGCTATATTATTTAGCCTTTTTATCCTAGCTTGTGTTACGTACGCGCTCCGAATATTTTCTGTGCAGTCTACACGTGAATAGAAACAGCTGAGTTTTTCGCTAATGCATTATAGCGATGCAAATTTACCAAAAAGAACTCGTAATTACTCATGCAGTGTTCATTACTATATCCACGCACATAATGGCTATTTCTTATTTCACGAAGTGCAATTAAAGCAAGCCTTTAGAAATTTCTTGCTTTCACCAAAGATGGGTCACTTATGAGGGAAAGCATCCTTTTTACTGTGCAACCTGACATAACCAAGTAAGCAGTTTTTATTCCCGCTTCTTCTCTCGAAATCTACTCCTGTACGAAGTCAAACCCGTCTTTCTGTGTATTATTTTAATGCCCTATCCTATTTCTTGTCCTCCTGTTTGCAGATAACAACAGTCCCTTTGTGGGAAACAAGCAGCCTGCAGAGCTGCCATCTACCTACGTCACCCAACATTTCGGGGGCATTGAATCCCCTTTTACAACCGCACTTAAGGAGATGGAGAAAAGTGAGGCGGAGATCAGGCGTGGCGAAATTCTTCATGGCATTTTCGAAAAAGATCGAAGAACATTGCTGCAGCAGAAGCTTAGCATACTGCTTAAGTCACCACACAGACCACTTCACATGCTGGACGTGTTAGGTGACTCCCCTAAAGTAACCATAGCCCCAAGGGACCATCTACAAGGACTGACACCAGAGGAGAGGGCTTTTTACAACGATTTCGTTGTATGCGAGTCTGCTAATGAGCTATGCGTGTTGAGTGCTGGGCAGTTAAGTTGTCCGAGGTAACAATGGTTCAGAAAGCATTGCATAGGTATATTTCTGACATGTTCGTTTCGTTATGTTTATGTTGTGTATACATACGTCTATGCAGGTGGCACAAGGAACGGAACGTGCGCATCAGCAGCACAGCAGCTCATACCATTTTGCGTACCCGCTGAGGCCCTAAAGAGGTTCTTCACAGCCTTTTCAAGTCAAATTTTTTTTTCGTCCGAGGCTACAACATATGGTACGTTAAGATTGTTGGATCTAATTAAGCAATGTAAATTACATGTATGTTCTATATTAGGAATACGTATGAAGCCAGCGGCCAGCAAGGACTGAGCAGCAGCGTGGTGTTACGGTGACAGAGGTGAGCCGGTCACTTGCGTTATCTGGAGAGCTAAGTACAGCCTATTTGGGATAACAAATAAAAAAGATAACAGTTGGAATCATTTTCAACTATGCAATGTTTAATGTTACAGTACATATCGTCTCATATCGTGCTGCATATTTTCGCAGGCAGCCTATAGGTGAACTGACAACATATCAAAGTACATTGTCATCTTTTATGCTGATGTGTACAGCATCACAGTGGACCTGAAAGGAACGAGGGAGGCACGCGCTTGCCTTTGTTGTGCCCTTCTGTCCATTGTTGCGCTGTTCACCTCGTCATGGATTACCAACTATCCCAGTCTCGCACCCTGCTTCTTTTATACATCTTTTTGAAATTGTACTAATGTTGTAAAACATGCTTTATTAAACCTTTAGTGTGTCGCCATAAGCACCCTGTGTACATATTTTTCTTCGTCTGGTCCCTTGTGTTCTCTGGCGCTGTTTTATTACGGATATGAACCAACTAGCCCAAATATACATTTTGACTATTAGGAAGCTCGAGGAAAGGTTGACAATATTGAAATAAGTAATGGGGAAAGAAATAATCTGTGCAAGAATTTTTGTCTGCGTAACACAAATGAGCAAAAAATGACATTTCAGGTGGGCCTGCTACTTCATCCGCAACAGGCATGGCTTTGTGAAAGCCCTGATGGAATTTTTTCTCTCTCTGGCGAGACATGCTCGCTGGAGATAAAGTGCCCATACAAATGCATAGACAGAGGGATTTTTGATGATTCAGGACACAGCATCGTTGACTATGTGCATCATGTTGATAGAAACCCCATACAGATTTTGATGTACCTGTTTATAGTAAAGCAGTGTTTCTTTTTTGTATATTCAAAGAAGCAGAGCTTGACCATGGTTGTCTGTAGGGATGATGCCTTCCTTCAAGAAGCTATTCCAACTCTTGAACAATTTTATTTTCAGTGGATGTTGTGTGAACTTGTAAGGCAGCAAAGTTAGTAGAACGAATGATGCCTCGCTCTAGAGTGGTACTTCTCTTTACTGAATAGGGTTTTTCAACGCTTGGTATACAAGTAGAATACATTTCGTTTCATTGGGCAGCTTGGGCAGGGATCAAACGCTGGAAGAGACAGTATAGTATAAAGACTAGTGCAAATGACTGTTGCATCCTGGCGGCTATACCATGCTGTATTTGGGTGAACGTGACACTGTTCAACATTTCAGGCGGCGGAACACGCATCGCATTATATTCTGGTTCACGAAATTAATATAACAAATTTCTTTTTTTCTTGGTTTTCCCTGGCCCTTCAAACTACAGTAAGCTAAAGTGCTAGGCACCCCCGCAATCACTAATGTGTATGAAGCCATGTTTGATTGTGCCGGAGGCCTTTCTGCAGTGCTGCCTGTTCAATAACATTTATGGAATGGAGGACGAAGTAGCTCTTGCCTACATAACTAAAACGTCAAAAGTGATGCGTAAATTGTGGCTGCGCTCGTCCTTTCACTGAATTTTGCCACGACAGTTCATAGTAACAACGAATAATGCCCCCAGTGCCCACCCTATATTGTACGTCGTTTCCAGTTTTTCTCGCTGTCGTCAGTTGCCATTATATGTGCATTTTTTTTTAATTTTTCCGAGAGACAGAAAGGCCTCCATCATGTTATTTA
The DNA here is from genome assembly GCF_023375885.2 of Dermacentor andersoni. Lineage (NCBI taxonomy): Eukaryota > Metazoa > Arthropoda > Arachnida > Ixodida > Ixodidae > Dermacentor > Dermacentor andersoni. The sequence goes on along the minus strand of NC_092814.1, from coordinate 361,881,683 downwards.
CTTGTAAATATAGTACACTATATGGCATAAGCGTTTTGGTACTATCAGTGGATCAGACACGACTGTGTTTAGCAGCAACACACCATAACCACTTTGTTACAGCACTTTGTGGGCAACTTAAGGACATACTCCAGCAAAACGCCACGGGTAGACAGATATATTTACAAGCGCTCTGCAGCGACCTGCAACACAGCCAAAATGGTGGGAAGACCAGCATTACAATTCTCGTTCTCTTCCATACAGTAACCGACGCCATCTGTCACAATGCTCACTGACTAGTGATACCCAGCTGAGTTAAAATAGGAAAATTTACATATGCCATTAGATCAGTTTCTGATTACTGAAAGCAAGCCTATAAAGCCGGTATGTTTTTACAGTGACTTGCAGTGACTTACAGAATGGCCTCAACAAGAACCATGGATGCCCGAGATATCAGACTACATAAAGAGGCTATGCAACTTGATTGCTCGTTACATGGCTAGTAGGTTCATATTGTACAGAGAAATATTAGGGATTGTTTGTGTTGTTTACTTGCTTCTACCTGTCCTCATATTCATTTCCCAGCAAAGCTTTATCATCTGTACTTCATGTAAGTCTCCTTTGATACAAGTCACCATGGCCAAGGCTTTGTGGTGCTAGTTTTTTCTTCTTCAGTGGTATTAGTATTACCGGAGTGAATGCTCATCTGAACCTTCTATATGCATCTTGTCACGCATGGTAAATTGGTGTACTTATTCTTTAGGCAACCAACCAGACTAGTCTTATTGTGCAAAGAGTCATCTTTGTTGTTTACTTGCTTCCGCCTGTCCTCATATTCATTTCACAGCAAAGCGTTGTCATCTGTACTTCATGTAAGCCTCCTATGATACAAGTCAACATGGTCAGGGATATGTAGTGCTACAGTTGTTTTTTCTTCAGTGGTATTAGTATTACCGGAGTCTCAATGCTCATCTGAACGTTCTATATGCATCTTGTCATGCATGGTAAATTGGTGTATTTATTCTTTAGGCAATCAACCAGACTAGTCTTTTATTTTGCAAAGAACGATGTTTTGTGAAGTGTAATTATGCATACTGTGATGTCTTAGCTTTTGCTTTTCACTTGTGTTTCCTAATCAAGCTTTGTTACGGTTATGCAAGCTTTAAGTGCACATGTACGTCTATAAGCATTAGAGAATTTCTGAGGGAAGTTTGCGCATTAAATTTTCTGATCTGAGGCAACACCTTTTGCTTTTACATGGTCAAAGAAAACTGCACCCACACATTCATGCTTGTGAAATCAAGTGGGAACAATAAATACTGATTTTAAAATGTCCACATGTGCCAAAGTTTATTGGCAGATTAAAAGTGAGTACATCTTTCTGGTGTCTTAAATCTGCAAACACCGGTGACAGGATTCAAGCAAGACAGGTGCTCTTTGTCCGACTAGAGCAGTTGCGTGCTCTTTGTCCGACTAGAGCAGTTGCTCAACAACAGTATCAGCCAATGGAATTCGTTTTCACTGTCTAAATGTACGCAACTTGAAACATGCTACAGAGAAAATCCGTGAATAATGTACCATCAACTTAAATTTGACATGCGAACAGGAAAAAAACGGATCATAACGCCTGTTACGTGTAATGCTAAAGTGCAATGTGTGAGCATACTCTAGCCAGTTTCAAAGCACAGAGCAGTGCCAAGTGTGCGTCTTGGAGTAAATGAAGCTTATTAAAAATGTAGGTGGACCTGAAAACCACGAGGCACTCCTGTTCTGAAATTGTTTGCAACTGAATTTATTCTGATAGTGCATATATAATTTCTCATTGCACCAATATGGTGCCCAAATTCAGGTCAAAATAACGATATTAAACACATGATAAAATATACATACAAGGTAAACAAATCAAGCTAATGAAATTACAGAGGAATAACTATAACATCAAGAATTGAGAACTACTGGACACAACGAATTCTGTTGTGAAACAAAAGTGATGACAAACATATTGTTGCCTTACTGCAGACTGCACATATGATAAACACAAATGTGTTCGGCGCAAGTCTAGAAGCAATAACAGTAACGAAATAAGTTCACATATTGTACAATGCATCCTAGCATATATTTTGCTGTACAAGTGGAACAAATGAAAAAAAAAACATATCCTAGGACGGTCACGTCAAGGCGCCACTTATATGCCAAATATATTAAACCTTGTGGAGTAACAACACACAACAGGATTACTTCCACAGATGTTGCAGCACTCATGTCAGTATTAACTGTGCCGAGTAGACAAGATTTTCGCCAAGGGGAGCCGTGAAACGTTGCGCTAACCTATGTATCAGTACCCCGTCAGTGCATCAGATGGATAAGGAATTTACATTCCTCGCCCTTGGCTGAAGTTTCTAGGCCTTCTCCTCTGTTCCCCTCCCCCCGAAGGTTTTTTGGAATGAGTTCTGTCGGGCCACTTGCACGTGGCCTTGTTGCTATCACCAACACTTGCTGTCATTATTGATGTAGTGATGCATGCCCCATTGTTAGGCGATTTTTATATGTAAAAGAAATTGTAAACTTTTTTTTCACGATTCTCGATGGCAGCGCATACGCAATAACGTTCCTGGTGGCTTGTCTCTGAAAATATACTTAGTAGCAAGTGAGCGTCTTTCCTGTCCACGTCTCCTTTTTTCGCAACGCTTCTGCACTCCCCTTTGCAAAAAGCATGTCAAACCAACTGACCCAACAGCTTACTATTCTAACACAAATATATAGGCCATTTCTTGTGCAGCACACAAGGCTATTTTTCTCCATTTGTACTTGAAAATAACTGCATATCGTCGGAGCATGCACAGACGCAGCAACAGTCTGCTAATAGGCCAAAGGTGCGGCTGCCATTTACAAATTTTTGTTTTCTGAACCTTCCTCCACCTTGTGGATATTGACAAAAATGATCTCTTAAATGAGGTAGTTGCTACGCTAGAGGACTCGATTCTCAGTGATTTAACTGAATTTAATTATTGGAGGCTGAAGGTTCGCCAGCACACAGTACGCGTGAAACACGTCTGTCATGAGTGCTATCATTTGAATTGGCAACCACTTGTTTAAGATGTTATGAACTTTAATTCTCTGGATCATCCTCTCCACATGAACTCCCACTTGCGCAGTATTGTATGTGTCCCTGACTTCTTGAGCACTGAACTGAGGGCCTTGTAAAAATGGGGGCATGACAAGTACAGCATTTCGTTCACTAATAATTGTACGCATCCCAGGAAATCCCTTGTCTGCAAGTATTTTATCACCAGACTCAATGACATCAAGGAAACCAGAATCGACAGTAATGTATGTATCGGTACACCCTTCCCCCATAGGCATATGAGTGGAAACATATCATCCCGCCAGGTGTAACCCCAGCAAGAAAATTCAAAGTATACCCGCCTTTGTACTACGAGTACAGAGTCCTCTGCTGCTGTAGAATAGGTGGCTGCTCAGTGCGGATTTCTGTGCCGTCAATTATCATTGTGCAGTCCGGATAATGTGTCCTAAAACAGTCTGGCATGGTAGCCTGAATATCTCTTAGTGGGGGACGAAAAATCCATTGCTTTGTAGCAAATGCCAAGGTTTTGAGGACACTTTTGAAATGCCGTAAGGCTGATGTTTCACTAATGCTGAACAGGGTAGCCAGGGATGAATAGCTGATGCCAAGTTTCGATTTCATCAGGAAGAGCAGCAGTCGGTCTTCTTTAGATACGTCACATCTGCGCTCAGTCGAGACCGGAAACACACGAGCACGGCGAACGCCACCTTACTTACATTACATAAGTCCTCAAGAGCCCTTGTACTCCTTGAAACACTTTCGTGGCCAGCAAAATAGCTTCTCCGATGGTCTGGACCACTGTGCTTGCTAGCAACGTTCGGAGTGCTTGCTGGCAACGTTCGACTTCACAGTCGCGTGTCTCGTGGTGAGTTATCTGCGTTGTTGCCTTCAGTGTAGCAAATAAACACTGAAAAGCTTCTGGTCGCGCTGCTCGTTTCCGATGTTTGAGTTTCCTAAGAGAAATTGCATGTTGTATTATAGGGAAGTGCTCCTCTCACAATTCTAACACTTGATAGCAATTAAAAAGTATAGACTGACATGTTCTCAAAAGGTTTGTTATGTGTCAAAGCTTGTAAGGATAACTGTTTACTTTCATCCATATGCAACGTGTAATCTCGTGCAACAGTTATTTCTGATGATGTATGGGGTTTTATGGCGCAAGGGCCAGGTATAGCCAAAGAGCGCCATGTCTGTGCGAATGGGTTTGCAGTGTAATTATGATTACTATGAGTTGGTGTGACGTCGCTGTAAAAAGGCCTTAAAATATACGCTCTGAAGTGCGTAATATCTGTATAATAAAATTTTGGCGATGACGTATGACTTGTACTATGAACATTTAGAGGCATTTAAAAGAATGATACGATAGGTAAAATATATCAGATTATAAGAAACGCCAGAGCACTACTGCCTCCTTAGAGCCCTTGAAACACAAGGCCCTGGAGGCATGTGCTATGCAAAACAATTATCGCAGTGGCATCCTCTGGAGAGAGGAGGCGCTACGAATACATGGGACTAATAACATGTAACACCACATCTCTGAGGAAACCTAGGACTGTGTCAGTATTAAAAAGCGGTTCTGGACCAAGAAGCATTGCAGGATGAAGAGGAATGTGCTGTCGGTATGCTAATGAAAAGTGTCTCTTTCTCTCAGATTCGGCTTCCCGATACTCCAGGAGGACGTGGAGCACGGTCAGCCTCTCCCCGCATCTACCGCAGGTTGGAGGCTCACTTCCAGTGAGTAGAAAATTATGGGTGCCAAACGTGTGTTCTATTCTGAGACGACAGAATAGGAAATCTGTTCGGCGCAATTTTGTAGTAGGGGGCCAGAATCCTAACTGTGGTTTTATCAGGTGGAGCTTATTATCCGTTTCCGCGTCCCACATGCGTTGCCAGTGGTCTCGCAATCTCCTTCGCAAGAAAGGCCTCAGATCTGTGACAGGCACCGCAGCGGTAGGGTTAACAGCTTGCGATGCGATTGACGTGGCCATCTCGTCCGCCAGAACATTACCCTCGATGCTCCTATGGCCAGGCACCCAGCATATAATGATATGCTGGTTAGATCTGTACGCTTTACACAAGACGGAATATAGTTCATCAAGTACTGGATTTTTGTGTGTATAGAGTGACATCAGGGCCTTCACGACACTTAGGGAGTCTATATATCGCTGACTTTTGAAGTTTTGATTTTCTTATATCCTTCACAGCAGACAGTAATGCGTAGGCCTCGGCCGTAAATATACTTGTTTCCGGATGTAGTACATCGGATTCTGAGAAGGATGGACTGACTGCAGCATACGACACCCCGGCATTAGACTTCGAAGCGTCTGTGTAGAACTCTGCGCAGGAGTGCTTGTGCTGGAGTTCTAGGAAATGAGTTCGTATTTCGATCTCTGGTGCGTGTTTTGTTACTTCTAAAAAGGATATGTCACATTCTATGACCTGCCACTCCCAAGGCGGTAACACCTTGGTTGGATGCATTAGGCGAAGCTCGAGGATTGGGACACGCATTTCATCACTACGCTCCCTCACACGAAGCGAGAAAGGCTGTCTTACAGAGGGACGGTTATGGAAAAGTGTAGTACATGTCATATCGTTAACAGTGTTTTAAAACATGGATGTTGATGATTGCAATATATTTTTAGGAAATATGTAAGGCTGATGTAAGTTCTCTGTAGATGGAGGGAGCATTCATTTGATTCCGCGTATAAGCTTTCAATCGGGCTTGTTCTGAAAGCGCCAGTGGCTAATCGGATACCTAGATGGTGAACAGGATCTAGCATCTTTAGCGCGCTCGGGCCGGCAGAGGTATATACTACAGCACCATAATCCATTCGAGACCGAATTAGGCTCTTGTATAGGTTCATTAAACACTTCCTGTCACTACCCCATGTAGTCTGGGATAGAAGTTTCATTAAGTTCATTGCTTTTAGACATTTTTCTTTCAGATATTTAATGTGTGGAATGAAAGTGAGTCTGTAATCAAGTATAATACCCAGGAATTTGTGCTCTTTGTTGACAGGTATTTGGTGTCCACACAGTTCTAAGAAAGGATCCGGAAACAGGCCTCTCTTTCTTGTAAAAAGAACGCAAGAGCTTTTGTGAGGGTTGATTTTAAATCCGTTTTTCTCTTCCCACTTGGAAATCTTGTTCAAGCCCTGTTGCACCTGTCTCTCGCATACTGAGAGGTTACAGGATTTGAAGCCGATTTGAATGTCGTCAGCGTAGACAGAATAAAGAATGGCAGGTGGTAGCGAAGCACGAAGCGTGTTCATCTTCACGATGAAGAGCGTACAGCTCAGCACGCCTCCCTGTGGTACACCTGTTTCTTGTGTGAAAGGTCGCGACAATACGTTGCCGATTTCACTCGGAAGATGCGATTCAACAAATAGCTTTCAATTATTTTCAGCATATTGCCACAGATGCCCATTTCCTACAACTCTCGCAAGATGCCGTAGCGCCATGTTGTGTCATATGCTTTCTCCATGTCAAGGAATATTGACATGAAAAACTGCTTATGTACAAATGCGTCCCGAATATATCCTTCAATGCGTACAAGGTGATCTGTTGTCGACCGCACTTGTCTGAAGCCACACTGATAAGGATCGAGCATATTGTTGAGCTCAAGGAAATGTATAAGTCTGCGATTTATCATTGTTTCAAAAATCTTACACATACAATTTGTTAGAGCTATCGGACGATAACTTGTTGCCAAGGAAGGGTCTTTTCCCTGCTTTAGAACAAGAACCACCATCGCTTCTTTCCATGTGGATGGGGGGTATCCCGAAGCCCAAATAGCGTTGAATAGTGTAAGAAGTGTAACTTGTGCGTACGTATGTAGGTTTCTGATCATGTCATACATGACTGTCAGGTCCCGGTGCAGTGCTTTTGCATGTGTTCAAGGCAGCTCTCAACTCGGCAATACCGAAAGGCCGGTTATACGGTTCATTCTGTCTGGATTTTCGTATGATTGGCTTACGCTCTACTATTTCCTTATGTTTAAGAATGGACTGAGAATAATGGGTTGAGCTCGAGACGCTCTCAAAGTGCTCCCCAAGTGAGTCTGCCTGATCTTGCAGGGTATCGCCTTGTGTCTTTACCAGAGGGAGTGAATATGTTTGGCGCCCTCTAATTCTATTTACCCTGTTCCAGGCTTTGGCCTCATCTGTAAACGAGTTAATACTCGATAAATACTTCTGCCAGCTTTCTCTTCTGGCCTGTCGGCGGGTTCTTCTACCTTGGGACTTCACCTTTTTGAAGTTGACAAGATTTTTTGCAGTGGACGAAGCGCGTAGCAACCCCCACGCTTTGTTCTGATTCCTACGTGCGATTCTGCATTCATCGTTCCACCACGGGACACGCCGTCTGCATGCCAAGCCACTTCCTTCAGATATGCATTTTGATGCGGCATCTATTATGAACGCTGTAAAATACTCCACAGCCGCATCAATTTCTAAAGAAGACATATCAGCCCATGAGATGCTAGATAGAGTTCGAAACTTCTCCCACTCGGCTGTATCTATCTTCCACCTAGGAGCTTGTGGGGGAAATTCATTTTCTTTAGATGTTCTTAGCAGTACGGGGAAGTGATTGCTCCCGTAAGGATTGCTCGTAACTACCCATTTGAGTTCGGGCAGTATAGACGCGGAAACTATACTAAGATCCATTGACGAAAACGATCTGTTTGCAAGAGAGTAATATGTGGGTTCTTTCTTATTGAGAAGTCACGCTCCAGAAGAAAAAAGGAACTGTTCAACGAGACGACCTCCGGCATCGATTCGAGAGTCTCCCCACAAGCTGCTGTGTGCATTGAAATCGCCAAGAACAACATACGGTTCTGGCAATTAATCTATGAAGGACTGAAATTCAGGTTTGTTTAATTTGAAATGTGGGGGTATGTAAAGGAGAACAAATAGTGATGAGTTTGTTTTGCAGGGCAATTCGAACCGCCACTGCTTCGAGGGCCGTTCGTAGCTGTAAACGTTGACACGCTATGCTTTTTTTGAATTACAATGGCGACACCGCCCGATGATGCAACAGCATCATCGCGATCTTTGCGAAAAGTAACGTGCTGTCGAAGAAAGTTTGTGTGTTTTGGTTTTAAGTGTGTTTCCTGTAAACACAGCACTTTTGCAAGAACTCATTCACAAACACAATTCAAATCATCAAGGTTTCTAAGGAGACCTCTGATGTTCCATTGAATAATTTGTGTATCCATATTTAAAGTAAATTAGTGCTGTGTGTACAGAAACGGAAGTTATGCTTTAGACTACAGAGCCCTTTCGAGGCCCTGTAATCAGGGTTTTGTCCTTTCTGGAGCGTTCGAGGGAGCCTCGCCGCTTCTTAGGCGCTTGGTGCGCCTTGAGGATGGGTGTAGTTTCCATGGCCTCTTGTGAGGCGCCGGACACGTGCTCTTGCGAGCGGGAAGTTACCAGCGAGGGTCCCGCCTTGGAGGGCAAGACCCCTGCGCCCATCAGCCCGGAGGTCGATGGGGCTTCCTGGGGGATTTGGCTGCGCCGGCTGTTGCCAGCGCTGGAAGGGACCTGGGAAGTTGAGGCAGCCTCGGCTGCGCCCACCTTCGGGGTCGATGGTCCCTTCTCGGTTGACGGAGCAGCGCTAGCTGCAACCGCCGCGGGGGCAGATGGCGTAACTGCCGACTCACTGTTTGTGGGTCGGACAGCCGCCGGAGGTCGTTGTGACGCTGCCCCCTGACGCGCCACTTCGGCAAAGCTTTTCTTTGGCAGGTAAGCTACCCGGCTGCGTACCTCTTTGAAAGATATGTTTTCTTTAACTTTGAACGAACGATTTCTTTTTCTTTTTTCCATGATGGACAGGACCGCGAGTACGCGGCGTGTTCCCCATCACAGTTCACGCAGTGGAGAGAGTTTTCACAAGCTTCAGAGGTGTGTTCGTGGGCACTGCATTTCGCACAGGTTTGGCGGCCTCGGCAGCTCTGCGAGCTGTGGCCGAACCGTTGGCATTTGAAACATCTCAGGGGGTTTGGCACGTGTGGCCTAACACGGAGCTTAATAGACCCTGCCTCGATTGACTCGGGCAGGACACTCGAACCGAAGGTGATTATCAAGTGTTACGTTTGGATTTCTTTTCCGTCGCGCCTTATCTTAATTCTTTTGGCATTTATAACATTCTGTTCACTGAAGCCCTCCAAGAGCTCAGCCTCAGTGAGCTCCAGCAAATCATCGTCCGAGACAACGCCGCGGGTGGTGTTCATAGTACGGTGCGGTGTTACTGTTAGTTGGTTATCCCCAAATGACACAAGCTTAGGCAGTTTCTCGTATTGTTTCTTATCGCGGAGCTCCAGAAGAAGATCACCGCTTGCCATCCTGGTCGCCTGATAACCGGCTCCAAAAACATCAGTCAAAGTCTTCGATACAAGGAAACGTGGAAAGTTGTGGACTTGCCGTACGAAAAACTGAAAAACTTCATCGGTGCGCCCTCTTTTCTGAGGGCGATCAGGGAGTGGAGGAAAGGAGCTATCCATAAATATATGTGAAATTTCGGCAGTAACGCCAGCCACCCACCGTGGAGTCCTACAAGGGGACGCTGCAGGGCCTGAAAAGCAGGGCCTGCAAACGCCAGCTGTACGTTACCACTATAACCAAATATGAAATAACCTAGGTTGGCTATTCACACAAGGTTAACCCTTGCTGCCTGGAAAATTGGAAGTAAGAAGAAGCCAGGAGAAGACAGGAAAGGTGGAAAGTGAGAGAAAGACGAAGGCTGGAGGGAGAGAGAGACAGGAAAAGGCAACTACCGATTTCCCCCGGGTGGGTCAGTCCGGGGGTGCCGTCTACGTGAAGCAGAGGCCAAAGAGGTGTGTTGCCTCCGCCGGGGGGCCTAAAAGGTCCGAACACCCGGCATCGGCTCAACCCCCAGGATCCCCCTTTCCCCGGACACGGCAAAGCCGCGCACGGCTACACGTGGGAGGGTCCAACCTCCGTGTGCTCGGGTACGCGGTGTCGCAACACACCAAACGCCTACTGACGCAGACGCCCCTGCGGGGAACAGTTATTTTTATGCGCCACAAACGTAACAATTTCTATATCTCTTATGCCATGTTGGTATTTAATTGTAAATACATTTAAGACTTTTATATTTCTTGCGTAACAGTGGCACGTACTCATTCTTGACAATTAGCCAATAATTCGCACATACTGAATGGCTAAATCATAAAAAAATAAAGTACCTGAAGGAAGCAATTAAATACAATGCGCTTTTTCATTAAAGAATTGGTGTCCTTTAGATATGCCTACAAGCATACATTGCGGGCTAATGTGTTATGTATGAAATGTTTTATTACACAGTACAGTCATCCACTTCCTCGCACACCTTGTTGGTTAACATACAGTATATATGATGATGATGTGTGGTGTTTTGTGGCGCAAGGGCCAGGTTTGGCCAAAGAGCGTCATGACAGGTGGTAGTGTTAACAATGTATTATGGAAGATGTGACTTGGCTGTAAAGTGGCCTAAAAATAGTCGCTGTAAATGCGTAAAATCTATGTGCTATAAAATTATGGCGATGACTAATGACGAATACTATGAACATTAAAATCCATCGTAGGAGAATGATGCAAAATAGAAAATACATAAGATAGTAAAATTACTTGGAGCACTGCTGCCTCGCCAGAGCCCTTGAAAAACAAGGGCCTGGAGGCACGTGCTATACGAAAGAGCTATCACAGCGGCATCCTCTGAAGCGAGGACCCGCTATGAACATATGGGGCTAACAACATGCAAGACAACATCTTTCAGAAAACTTAGGACTGCGTTGGTGTCAAATAAAGGTTCTGGGCCGAGTAGCATTACGGGATGTAGGGGGATGTGCTGCCGGTATGCCAGAGAAAAATGTTTCCTTCTCTCAGATTCGGCTGACCGATACTCCAGGAGGACGTGGAGGACGGTCAGCCTCTCCCCGCATCTACCGCAGGTTGGAGGATCATTTTCAGTGAGTAAAAAATTATGCGTGCCAAATGTGTGTCCTATTCTGAGGCGACAGAATAGGACATCTGTTCGCCGTGATTTTGTGACGGAGGGCCAAGAACCTAACTGTGGCTTTATCAAGTGCAGTTTGTTATTTAGTTCTGCGTCCCATATGCGTTGCCTGTGGTTTCGCAGTTTCCTTCTTAAGAAAGGCTTCAGGTCTGTGACAGGGACCGAAGCAGTAGGATTAACTGTATGCAATGAAATTGATGTGGCCATCTGGTCCACTAGAACGTTACCCTGGATGCCCCTATGGCCAGGCACCCAGCATATAATCACATGCTGGTTAGATACATATGCTTTACATAACACGGAATAGAGTTCAATTATAACAGGATTTTTGTGCTTACAGAACGATATCAAAGCCTTCACAACACTTAGGGAGTCCGTAAAAATAACTGATTTTATGAGTTTTGATTTCCTTATATGCTTCACGGTCGAAAATATTGCGTAGGCCTCAGCCGTAAAGATACTAGTTTCCGGATGCAGTACGTCGGATTCCGAGAAGGATGAACCGACGGTGGCATAGGACACCCCGTCGTGTGACTTCGATGCGTCTGTGTAGAACTCCGTGCAGGAGTGTTTGTGCTGGAGTTCCCGGAAATGCATTTGGATTTCAATGTCTGAAGCGTGCTTTGTAACTTGAGTGAAAGATGTGTCGCATTGTATCAGCTGCCACTCCCAAGGAGGTAGCAGCTTGGCTGGATGCATTAGGCGGAGCTCGAGGAGCGGAACACGCATTTCTTCACTAAGCTCCCTCACACGCAGCGACAAAGGCTGTCTTACAGAGGGACGATTGCGAAAGAGTAGCATATGTCATATCATTAACGGTAATAAAACACAGATGTTGAGGATTTAAGTGGACTTTCAGAAAATATGTTTGGCTGATGTATGTTCTCTGCAGATGAAGTGACCACTCATTTGATTCTACATATAGACTTTGTATGGGACTCGTTCTGAAAGCGCCAGTGGCCAGTCAGATTCCTAGATGGTGGACTGGGTCTAGCATCTTTAGCGCGCTCGGGGCGGCAGAGGTATATACTACAGCACCATAATCCAATCGAGACCGAATGAGGCTCTTGTATAGGTTCATTAAACACTTCCTGTCACTAGCCCATGTAGTCTGCGATAGAAGTTTCATTAAGCTCATTGTTTTTAGACATTTTTCTTTCAGATATTTAATGTGTGGAATGAAAGTGAGTCTGCTGTCAAGTATAATACCCAGGAATTTGGGCTCTTTGTTGACAGGTATTTGGTGTCCAGACAGTTCTAAGGAAGGATCCGGAAACAGGCCTCTCTTTCTTGTAAAAAGAACACAAGAGCTTTTGTGAGGGTTGATTTTAAATCCGTTTTTGTCTGCCCACTTGGAAATCTTGTTCAAGCCCTGCTGCACCTGTCTCTCGCATGCTGAGAGGTTACAGGATTTGAAGCCGATTTGAATGTCGCCAACGTAGACAGACTAAAGAATGGCAGGTGGTAGCGAAGCACGCCTCCCTGTGGTACACCTGTTTCTTGTGTGAAAGGTCGCGACAATACGTTGCCGATTTTCACTCGGAAAATGCGATTCAGCAAATAGCTTTAAATTATTTTCAGCATACTGCCACAGATTCCCATCCCCGACAAGTCTCGCAAGATGCCGTAGCGCCATGCTGTGTCATATGCCCTCTCCATGTCAAGGAATATTGACATGAAAAACTGCTTATGGTCAAATGCGTCCCGAATATATCCCTCAATGCGTACAAGGTGATCTGTTGTCGACCGGCCTTCTCTGAAGCCACACTGATAGCGATCAAGTATATTGTTGAGTTCAAGCAAATGTATGAGTCTGCGATTAATCATTTTTTCAAAAACCTTACACAGGCAGCTTGTAAGAGCTATCGGACGATAGCTTGCCGCCATGGATGGGTCTTTCCCCTGCTTCAAAACAGGGACCACAATTGCTTCTTTCCATGCAGTTGGAAAGTATCCTGCAGCCCAAATAGTGTTGAAAATTGTGAGTAGTGTAACTTGGGTGTCATTGTGTAGGTTTTTGATCATTTCATACATGATTCTGTCGGAACCCGGTGCGGAGCTCTTGCATGATCTCAAGGCAGCTCTGAACTCGGCAATACTAAAAGGACAGTTGTATGGTTCATTCTTTCGACATTTTCTTATGAGTGGCTTACATTCATCTATTTGTTTGTATTTGAGAAAGGATTCTGAATAATTTCTTGGACTTGACACGCTCTCAAAGTGCTCCCCAAGTGAGTCTGCCTGATCTTGCAGTGTATCGCCCTGTGTATTTACCAGAGGGAGTGAGTACGTTGGTCGACCCGGTTCCAGACTTTGGCCTCATCTGTAAACGAGTTAATCCTCGATAAAAAGTTCTGCCAACTTTCTATTCTGGCCTGCCTCCGAGTTCTCCTGCCTTGAGATTTTACTTTGTTAAAGTTTATGAGATTCTCTGCAGTGGGGGAAGCGCGTAGCAGCCCCCACGCTTTGTTCTGTTTCTTACGAGCGATCCTACATTCGTCGTTCCACCACGGGACACGCCGTCTGCATGCCAAGCCACTTCCTTCAGATATGCATTTAGATGCGGCATCTATTATGAACGCTGTAAAATACTCCACAGCCGCATCAATTTCCAAAGAAGACATATCAGCCCATGAGATGCTAGATAGAGTTCGAAATTTCTCCCAATCGGCTGTATCTATCTTCCACCTAGGAGCTTGTGGGGGAAATTCATTTTCTTTAGATGTTCTTAGCAGTACGGGGAAGTGATCGCTCCCGTAAGGGTTGCTCGTAACTTCCCATTTCAGTTCGGGCAGTATAGACGCGGAAACTATACTAAGATCTATTGACGAAAAGGTTCTGTTTGCAAGAGAGTAATATGTAGGTTCCTTCTTATTGAGAAGGCACGCTCCAGAAGAAAAAAAAGGAAATGTTCAACGAGACGACCTCGCGCATCGATGCGAGAGTCTCCCCACAAGCTGCTGTGTGCATTGAAATCGCCAAGAACAGCATAAGGTTCTGGCAATTCATCTATGAAGGACTGAAATTCAGGTTTGTTTAATTTGTAATGTGGGGTTATATAAATCGAACAAATAGTGATGAGTTTGTTTTGCAGGACAACTCGAACCGCCACTGCTTCTAAGGCCGTTCGTAGCTGTAAACGTTGACACGCTATGCTTTTTTGAATTATAATGGCAACACCGCCCGATGATGCGACAGCATCATCGCGATCTTTGCGAAAAGTAACGTGCTGTCGAAGAAAGTTTGTGTGTTTTGGTTTTAAGTGTGTTTCCTGTAAACACAGCACTTTTGGATTGTGTTTGTGGATGAGTTCTTGCAAATCATCAAGGTTTCTAAGGAGACCTCTGATATTCCATTGAATGATTTGTGTATCCATATTTAAAATAAATTGGTGCTGTGTTTACGGAAACGGAAGGGATGCCTTAGATTACAGAGCCCTTTCGAGGCCCTGTAATCGGGGTTTTGTTCTTTCTGGAGCGTTCGAGGGAGCCTCGCCGCTCCTTAGGCGCTTGGTGCGCCTCGAGGATGGCTGTAGTGTCCATTGCCTCTTGTGAGGCGTCGGACACGTGCTCTTGCGAGCGAGATGTTTCCCGAGAGAGTCCCGCCTTGGAGGGCAAGACCCCTGCGCCCACCAGCCCCCCGGAGGTCCATGGGGCTCCCTGAGGGATCTGGCTGCGCCGGCTGTTGCCAGCGCTGGAAGGGGCCGGGGAGGTTGGGGCAGCCTCGGCTGCGCCCACCTTCCGGGTCGATGGCCCCGTCTGCTGTGTTGGCGTAGCAGCGTTAGCTGCAGCCGCCGAGGGGGCGGATGGCGTCACTGCCGCCTCACTGGGTGTGGGTCGGACAGCCGCCGGAGACCGTTGTGGCGCTGCCCCCTGACGCGCCACATCGGCAAAGGTGTGCTTTGGCAGGAAGGATACCCGCCTGCGTGCCTCTTTGAAACTTCTGTTTTCTTTTACTTCAATTGTAACTATCTCCTTTTCTTTCTTCCACGATGGGCATGACCGCGAGTATGCAGCGTGCTGCCCTTCACAGTTTACACAATGGAGAGAGTTTTCACAAGTTTCAGAGGCGTGCTCATGAGCGCTGCATTTCGCGCAGGTTTGGCGGCCTCGACAGCTCTGTGAACTGTGACCGAAACGCTGGCATTTGAAGCAACGCAGGGGATTTGGAACATGTGGGCGAACACGGAGCTTGATATAGCCGGCCTCGATGGACTCGGGCAGAATACTTGTGCCAAAAGTAAGTATCAGGTGTTTGGTCGGAATTTCCTTATTATCACGCCTCATCTTAATTCGCCTAACGTTGATGACGTTCTGCTCGCTGAAGCCCTCCAAGAGCTCAGCCTCAGTCAGCTCCAAGAGATCATCATCGGAGACTACGCCACGGCTGGTATTCATAGTACGATGCGGTGTTACTGTTACTTTGGCGTCGCCAAATGATACTAGATTGGGTAGCTTTTCATATTGCTTCAGGTTGCGGAGCTCCAAGAGGAGATCACCGCTTGCCATTCTGGATGCTTTGTAACCGGTACCAAAAACTTGGGTCAGAGACTTCGACACGAGGAATGGTGAGATTGTTCGAACGGGTTTGTTTGGTGTTTCAGAGTGGACAACATGGAATCGAGGAAACATTTCTTTTTGACGGGCGAAAAATTCTAAGACATCATCGGTGCGCCCCCTCTTCAGGGAGCGATCAGGTAGTGGGGGGAAAGAAGAAGCCATAAGAGTTTGTAATTTCGGCAGTAACGCCAGCCACCCACCGTGGAGTCCTACAAGGGGACGCTGCAGGGCCTGTGAAACACGGCCTGCAAACGCCAGCTGTGCATTACCACTATAACCAAATATGAAATAACCTAGGTTGGCTATTCACACAAGGTTAACCCTTGCCGCCGTGAAGAAAGGAAGTAACTGGAAGAGAGAAGAAGACAGGAAAGTTCAAAAAGAGAGAGATGAAGACGAATGTTTGAGGAGAGAGAGAGAGAGAGACAGGAAAAGTCGACTGCCGATGTCCTCCAGGTGGGTCAGTCTGGAGGTGCTGTCTATGTGAAGCCGAGGCCGAAGAGGTGTGTTGCCTCCGCCGGGGGGCCTTAAAGGTCCAAACACCCAGCATCGGCTCAACCCCCAGGATCCCCTTTTCCCCAGACACGGCTAAGCCGCGCACGGCTACACGCGGGAGGGTCCAACCCTCGTGTGCTCGGGTCCGTGGTGTCGCAACACACCAAACGCCTGCTGACGCAGACGCCCCTGCGGGTATACAGTATATATAATCCTGTTAGCTTGTACTACCATTCAGAGCACATATAAGCTTCACATATGCATCTACGAATATGTCAGGCAAGAAAACAGACTCATGCCAAACTGCAGGAAGAGGCAAAGAAAGGTTTAGTTCCAAATTTTCTGCTGAGGAAATGCAGTGGGGTGTTTCTGCTAGTGCACAGTTTCTTATAAAGCTCACCACTGATCTCGCTGCTAAGTGGACCTCAGCGGCAGCACACAACAGGTTCAGGCCATCCCATGCTGCTGCATCTACAGAGTCACGAACCACCTCGGCTGGTACAGAGATCGCACTGCTGCTGGCGTCTTCAGCATCAAATTCTGCTACTTCTGCCGCACAAGGCGCTGCAATAGCCGAAGCCGCATATCTGTGCATCCATCTTCAAAGGCACGGAAAGCTCAAGTGTGACAACCTCTCTATGTAATTCGGCCAGAAATCATGTCTGCTATAATGTGCGATACCACACCACAGGCCATATTTTATTTATGATGAAGGCACTCAAGATGCAGTATCGAAAGAAAGGCTTATGTGTTGACGGTTGTCAAAGGAAAATGAGGTATATTTGATATCTCGAGCAAAAGTGATATCAGAACAACAAATAAGGATGTGTGAACAACAGCATGTCAACATGAAAAAATTTATGCACCTCAGCATCGCAAGTAAAATGCAGCTGAAGTTGCGGCTACAAGCGAATACCCCCCCCCCCCCCTTCTGTTGTGGGTGCTTTTTGTTCCGTGCAGCCCAGTACCGCAATTCGTTGCATGAATATAGTTTGCATTACTGCAAATATAAACCTTCAGTTGAAAGTCAGTGTTGTGTTGACTGATCACTCATGCTCATGCTAATTCTTTAGCTTTCTTTTGTTTGTTTTTTTCCTTTCCAAACCCTCCTCAAGCGACAAAAGTAAGCGCGTGTACAAGGGGCCGTCCGATACGTATCATATATAATTATTTACCGCGGCACGAGTAAAGCAGATACCTGCTGAACCTGGAAATCTGTGCAGCAGGAGCCGTGGACCGCTTCTTGTAGACGGGTGGGAATATTGTTGGGAGGTAACCCGGATGATTCTCGATGTTGCTCTTTTCTTCGGTGACGAAGTGCCTCGAACAAATTCTCGTATTGTTATTCGGGCTCCAATGTGAGAGGTCATCACCGCTGAAACATGACAGAGAGCAATCATCTGACACTAAGCAACGCGAAGACTGAACAAATGTGTGCTAGCGTGCGCGAGAGAAATGCTAATTTGCGAACACTCGACGTGCGGTGCAGTGCACTCCAGCCTTGGTTCTGTTCTACGCGTGAGACAGCATCGGCATGATTGAGTCCGGTTCCAGCACTCGCGTCTTGATCCCGGCGCAGACACGAGCTGAACGTTGGCTTATGAATGCACAACAAAAGCACACTGCGTACAAAGTTCCCGCACGGAGCGCTTACGAAGCTATATTTGACACGTAACAACCACTGCACCTTTGTTTTGGAGCGAGACGAGCTAAACGACTATTTAACAAATTTACAACAGCAGGAATCAGTTGACGCCCCTTTATGCACTGGTCACTTTATTTGGCCGTTTACGCCTTCGTTCGTTTAACGGAAATTCGCAAGAGCGACACTTACTTGACGCGCCGAACCGCGACGATCCACTTCAGCCGCCAGTTTCCTTCCCACGGTCTTGAAGGGAGGCGGTAAAATGTGATGCCGTCATCCCCTTCGCAGTTGTGGCAATCCTTAACGCAGGAGCATCTGCGCTTGTTCTTCACACGTATCACGGAGGAGCTGCCGTGAGGCAGTGGTAAATCCATTGCAACATTGGAAAACGAGGCTGTCCGGCGTGCTTGAGCGCAATACGAACAAAGGTGCCGCGGTGGCGAAGGCCTACCTGCGGGTGCTCACCGCCGCTGCTAGGTGGCGCGACGTGTACAGCCAAACTAGCCAAACTGCATTGCAGGGTGCCCATACTGTCTCGTCACCCACCGAAAATTGCATGCGCGCTGCTGGGCATTCATAGAAAACTGTATGTGCCACGCCCAGACATACGCAATAAAGCAGCATTGTTTTGCGATGGCAGATTCCAGGTGAGAGAGAGGATTATGGAGATGAAGATACGCTATCGGCTGCAGCAGTTTAGGGTTAAATGAACGGGTGAATGAAGTCATAAAAGGAGAACCGAACGTCGGTGAAAGCACGTCTCCGCAAATTGTGAAAGGAACGAGGTAGAAAAGGAGAAAAAAAAATAAACTCCAGGTGGCAGGTGAAGTCGCAGTTAAGTGTCAAGAGAATTTAAGCGGGAATCTCTGAAACGAGTTTAATTTCAGTGTAAATGTGTGATCTAGCCACCAAATGATTGGAGTCACCGTCCAGCATGCGTCCTTTGCGGTAGTATAAGCACCCGCTTTCTTGGTAATTAACGTTTACCAAATACCAATCTTCGCAATTGCTTAATCATCGACCATATCTCGTCGCGTATCGCTTAGTGACAGGGTCTGTGAACTACAGCTGCATGCGTTATCGCGACAACTTTCTATCATACCGTGACTTGCGGTTACGGTTGCCATACTCGTCACCCTTGCGTTTGCGCTAATACTGTAAACATCGGTTTACTGTCTAAACTGTCTGTTAGAGAACAGACAGTTTAGAACAGCGTTTCTCGCCTTACATACGCTCAACGCATGCACCGTTCTAGTACGTTACGGTACGCGTCCCTTCAAGACAAAAGAGAGTTATAGCTCAGCAGGCCAGCGTGCCCAGTAAGCTAGCGTAGACGGCAGTGCGTGCGCGGTACAACATGCGCAGTGGCGTCTGCGCTGGCCCCCTGTGGCGGGTGGCTCGCTGAGTTATAACTCTCTAAAGACGCGAACGCAAACATAAGAGCGCCTTAGAAGACAGGGCGCCGTCTTGGGCCTCGTGCCAAACATATCCAAGCCAACAATCTATTAGCGACCTTGCTTACATTCCTATGCAAGGAGGTTATATACTTAAACTTCTGGAGTGCCAGTCCCAGACGCCGCCTACAGGAGCGCGTGAAGCCGCCGGCGGCCATATTGCTAAAGGAAAAAGAGCGCGGCTCCAGCATATACGTGGCTTGGTGTACGCGCGGCGCCCCCTGCGCCTGCGGTTCTGCGATGAAAACTAAATGTAAACACATTTAAGAAGTATTTAGGAATTATTTGAGAGGTATAGAATAAATATCAGTCCACCGTTCTGCGTCGTTGCTGTACAAAAAAGAAAAAAAAAATGCCATAGTGGCGAGTCCCTTGTGTTTAATAAGTTGCGAGAACTGAAAAACAGTCATTTTCTGTTTTCATCATTCAGTAACCTGCCGCGTGCATCTGCAGTGTGATGCCCTTTCGTCGTTACGTGGTGTTGGGCTGTATTGGCAGCGACATGATCTCGAAATACAGTATCCTTATGCAATTTTTTTTAATCACAATTTGTTTAAATGAGTGTTCAAGTCGCTGATGATGACGCTGTCGCTGCTTTGAAGTTAGGCATGAGCGTTTTTGATTTAAACCTAGAAAACAAGCAAAAACACAACGGTATGTCTTATTTTTGTCGAGCGTTCAGTTTTACCCGGAAAGACTCAGTGAAAGCAAATTTACAATAAAGCTAAGGCGGTGATCTGCGCGCAGCCGCAAGTCCTCATGCGCTCCGATGAGAGTAGCCTGCCAAAGTTATTCATGTGTTTCTTAGCGGCTCAAGCTATCTTCACTTGTTTTTTTTTGTTTCTACGTCTCTTCTGCCTGCGTCTGCGACGAAAACGAGTGGGAAGGCCGATAAATCGACCTTGGCGGGGGAAGGCGGTAGCGTAGTGGTTAACGCGCTCAGCTCCTAAATGTAGAACGCTGCAGACACAGAGGCATGAATCACGTGGCTCATTTGTGAAACACCTTTCTGTGCTCTCTGGTGATGATGACGAAGTTCAGAATGAGGCGGCGGCCTGACGACCACAGCCTCCGTCAGCGTAACAGAATAAGCGTGCGTGCAAAGTTGCATCTAAAGACAAAAGTATAGTCAGAGGAAATACAGTATGCTCCTATCGACGAAAAAGTGATGAATAACGTGAACTGTTGTTGAGCGAGATTGTAGACCGATAATGTCACCAAAGACAGGCTAGCACGCTCCTTTCCCTGTAATTTGAGGAAATGTACATCTACAGCATGTCAACTAGCGTGTAATTGATACTTCATTATGATCGTTGCGTGTTTATGTTGTGAGTAGCACGAGCGAGTAGTGTAAGAGATGACACTGAAGAGAAAGCGGTGAGGGAAGTCCGCGAAAAGTACTTGAGTATAGCCATATTGAACGTCACCGCCGTGTTGAAGAAAGTCTGCCATTTCAGTTGCTCAGGTCGCCAGAAAGGCTTGAGTGGTAGCATACCCTTGGGCGTATTTGGCAACCACAACGCTAGACACACTTTGCGAAAACGAAAAGGGGAAAAGGGCCGAGTGAGTTGAAAATTAATGAGAGAACTCGTGTGGTGTATGAAGAGACCAAAGAAGATAATTTGGTTATATGGACGGCGTTCTGAAGCTAAGTAGTATGTGCTGGCCCAAATGAATCAGCGTGGTCGTACTTGCGCGACACGCTATGGTTCTCTGACACCAGGACATCATGTAGTTACGGCGATGACAATTTGCATTGGGTGCTTGTGAATAAAAACGAGCGAATCAGAGACGTCCGAGGAACGTTTCTACGGTACAAGATCACATCTACAACGCTAAATACTTCTCGTCGATGGATCTTATGTTTGGCTAATGGCAAATAGAAGTCGACGAGAGAGAGATCGCGAAAAGACCGCCTTCATCATGCCAGACGGCCTCTACGATTTCAAGGTCATGTCATTCGAACTGTGCTCGGCGCCTGTAACGTTCCAGCGCGTCACGTACACGGTGTTAGCAGG
Organism: Dermacentor andersoni; assembly: GCF_023375885.2. NCBI lineage: Eukaryota > Metazoa > Arthropoda > Arachnida > Ixodida > Ixodidae > Dermacentor > Dermacentor andersoni. The sequence continues at coordinate 361,860,435 of NC_092814.1, read as the reverse complement.
ACTGATGTGGCAGACCTGTCTTGTTTACTTGGATGTCGTCTTCGCCGGAAATTTCGACGATCACCTTGCGGCTTGCAAAAGTACTAGAGGCCACCAAGGCATCTGGCCTCACGCTGAAGCGAGAAAAGGGCCGCTTCGCTTAGGTTGAGCTTGTGTTACTAGGCCACGTCATCAGCAAGCCTGGAGTCCGCCCCGAGCCACAGAAGACGGCTGCCATCGCAAAGTTCACACAGCCCAACTACAAGGCAGTGCGCCGATTCCACAGCATGTGTGCCTACTACAGGCGCTTTGTCAAAGACGTTTCAAACATCGCTGAGCCGCTAACACATCTAACCAAATGTGATGTTGAGTTCAAGGGGGAAACGCCGCAGGCCGATGCATTTCAAGAACTCAAACGATGCATGCAGTCGAGTACCAGCCCGGCGACCGTGTTTGGGTTTGGACCCCGATAAGCCGACGACGACTCAGTGAGAACCTATTGCGACGCTATTTCGGGCCCTCCAAGGCCATCCGACGTATTGGCGCACTGGACTATGAGGTGCCGGACGGCATTTCGCATTCACAGCGGCGCCATGCACGATCTGAAGTGGTCCACGAGGTGCGTCTTAAACCCTTTTACGCACGCTGACGAACTTGCTTATTTTGTTGTATCTGTGCTGCGGGTGTTTTTCTTTATTACTTTCGTTTGTTTGCAGCATCTGGTCGATGCTTTTTAAGAGGGAGGTATTGACACGTGTACTTCTTTATCTTTATCGGGCGACCACGTTTCACCGCCTAACAAATGTTATCGCACAGCGCAGGGCGCGCCTGCATGCATCGGAAGCTTCCGGAAATGTTATCGATGGTTCCAACCGATGTCTGTCACCAAACCTTGCGTAATCTGATTGCATGTATGAGCGACGCGAATACTGTAGAACTTTGTGGAAGACACGCGGGTCCCAGCGATTACTCTGGATCATTCGACGACTTATGTATGAAAGCCGACGCGCTTGACCCGCTGATCAGATTTGCGACGATCGCCGACTGTGTTCGCCGCTTTGGTTGAGCATTGAGTATAGCCTATTTTTTTCTGGACCCAGGTTCGCCCAATAAAGTTAGTCTCGCCATTCACAGTTTTGTTGCTGTGTCCTCAACCGTCACTACCACGTGAAAATATTTTCATTCGCAGTGAGCAAAAGCGGGTGTCATGTCAACGGTGGAATTGCTTTAAACGGCTTCAATCACATGGCCGTTACATCACTGCCAACGTCCGTGGGTTCGTAGTCCTAAAATGGGATATGAGTGACGGAAATCACGAAGTTGATAAATGGCAAGGCAGAAGCTTGCACAAGACCTCAGAAAATAAAATGACTTTTTGAGCAGCATGGTCAGGGCGCCGTGCTATGGTTTCAACGTCTATAAAAGATACCCCAATTTATGAACAGAGGCCAACAGAATCACAGGCATTTTGGGAAAGTTGAACCCGCTGGAAATCTCAGGACAGTACTAGCGGAAATATAAAGGATGACTTAAAGATTAAAAAAAAAACATAAAGTTGGTAGCCAAAATGTCGGACAAATTAATTGTCTGCTGAAGGAGTTCAGCCGAAACCCGATGGTGCGAAATAAGGCGAGAATGTCGGCAAGTGTTGTAGAGACGTCAAGGAGGTCCTGTGGCCGACGCCAGTGCCCGGCAACTGTCAGGCGACTGCACATATAAGCGAGATGCCTGGTCGTCAGTCGATGAGGGCGATTCGGGTATAAAATTTTGGGCATGGACTACATCACATTAAATACGATGCACTGTACGGTCATTCTTCAACGGCTCGTACCGATTCTCGCGCCATGATGGGGCAATCGATTTGTCTCACGTGCCGACTGTCACCTTTCTCGAACTGCCAAGATTCCTTACCCGCGGTAGTTGCTTAGTGGCTATGGGGTTCGACTGCTAAGCACGAGGTCGCGGGATTCAATCCCAGCCACGGTAACCAGTATTTAGACGGGTGTGAAATGCGAAAACACCCGTGTGCTTATATTTAGGCGCACGTTAAAGAACCCCAGCTGGTCCAAATTATAACGGAATCCCCCACTATCGCGTGCCTCACAATGAGATCGTGGTTTAGGCACGTAAAAGCCCATAATTTATTATTTACCATTCCTTAAGGATGGCCTTGGGAGTCGCATAACTCTTGAATACAAGTGTCAGTTGTGCGCAAGGTATTTGAATATGTCGGTGGCCTTTATGGCGTTCGACACCTGTAACTCCACATTGCGGCTATAATATATAGGCGGAACTGAAACATGGTAGACAATATGCAGAACAGACAAATGCCGCATATATTACTGCACAATAATTTGAAATAACGGTCTTCTTTCACGCACGTGGATAACCATGACAGGACAGTACTTGCACAACTAACTGCAAGTACTCTATATGTCATGCCCACAGGTGTATCTGACCCGGTGGCCAGTAAATGGGACGTAATACTGTGAGCAGCTTCGGCCACAGCATGTTAACAGACGACCACACAAAGGCAGTTTGTACAATTCTTGTGTCGCGCCTTTTGCCTCAAGGTGCAAGACCAACTTATCCATGTATCCATCTATGTAATTATGCACATCTCGATTGGCAGCTGCAGCGGCAGCCCACGAGTGCGGATAGCAAAGTCGCTAGTGAAATAATTAGAGACACCTTAACGAAATCGATAAGACAAAAGCCGTCCACGACGGCGTCTCTCGTAGACGCTGTGCGATGTTCGGTCGTTAAGAATGTGTGCCGACTGAAGAAAGGCTGCCTCGGGGTGCTTCCGACGATTACCCTAGCTTGATTACTCCGTAGCGTCGAAAAGACAAAAAAAAGAACGAAACGAACCGTATCAAAAAGCCCAGAATCAATCGTCGCTAGTCGCGACTGAAAACTCTTAGCATGACAAGTCATTTCCAGGCGACGAGAAGCTACGCTTCATCGAGAACACTGATAACGCCGGCGGGACAAGCATTGCGGCGAAGTTCAATGCGCAGGGATAGCTTTTAATTATTGTATTTTTGTTTTGCTGACATCACGCGTCACCACGGGAAGTTTGAAAAGTTTAAGGTCAGTACGCCACGTCGTGGCAATCACGCGAACTAAACTCTCCTGTCCAGAAAAGCTGGATACGCACAAGAATTTCGCGCTCTTGACGACAAATATAACAATTACATGGAATATTACACTGATGGCTCTAAAACAAAAGATTACGTGGGCGTGGGGGCCGTGACAAGAAACTGGGAAAGAAGTATTAGTTTGCCTCAGCACGCCTATGTCTACACAGCTGAAATTATGCAATATGCACTGCGGTTAAAAAGATCGCTGAAAAACACGAAAACACAATTATATACAGTGATTCATTAGGCACGCTGAAGGCTCTTCACAGGAAATATGAATGTGAACCCCTAATAGGGGATATTCTAAACATGCTAACATCAAATAAACACGGCAGGTCAATTAGGTTTGCTGGTGCCAAGCCATGTTTGTATACCGGATAATGAAGCAGCGGATAGATGTACATGACAGGCAGCGCACAAATATGAAACAAACAACGCTTCCATATAAGGATAGTATCACTGCGATTAGGAACGCCTTGACGTCAAAATGGCAACAAGAATGCGACCATTGTATAAGCAACAAGCTACATCTTACTAAACCCGTAATTGGTGAGTGGAAATCGCGCACTCACCAGTAACTGTTCTATGAAGTGATCCTGTGTCGACTTCGGATTGGATACACACATCTAAGACGACTTGCGAAAAATGCAATGACCCTCCTGCAGTAATGCATATCCTTATAACATGTCCACACTTTGAAACACCGCGACGGAAGCTTTTACACGAACTATATAATTTATATATACCTTTACACCCTGCCCTATTACTGGCAGATGACCCCTTAATGCTCTAACGTTGCGTTTCGTTTTGTCTTGTGACTGGCGCAACATGGCCTTAGTTGCCTTTGTGCCATTAAACCCGGAATAACTAACTAAATATTACACAGCGCTTATTAAACATACGTGCATAAGTTTACGGTGCTCGCGTCGACTAACACCGATCGAACAAGCAAGATATCGCGGGCGATGAATGCTGACGATATCAAAGCTTATCGTAAGCGCGACGCCCCATGTTTTCGCTTACTGCAAAACAATGAACACTAGCACATGAATCAACGTTACATGCAAAAGCAGAACACCGACAAAAAATACGAAAAAATACAGAGGTGAGAAAAACCAGGGTGCAGCGGGCAAATTCTATCCGCTAGTATTTACTCTGTTTAGAAAACACTTTTCTAGAGCCGCATAGTCGGAACAATCGTACAAGCAACACAGAATCGGGCTAGTTGGCAAGTTAACATTCATGGCGTATATGCGCAGCGCGACGCAGACGTGTCGTTCATTCTTTGTCCCGCCTCTGTGTCGCGCTTCATATATACGCAAAAAAATCGTACAAGTGAACAGCCTTTCATGCCACCCGTACGCATCTCAGCGTTAACAGGGGTGATACTCGAGATAAATGTTGCTTCGGTGCAAACAAGGAAAACTTACCTCTCTAAACAAGGCGAACACATCTGGCATATCCTGGTCCCTTTCGGAGATGGCCGGTCTCGGCTGATACGCAGTACCAATAGCAGTCGCCGGCCCACGTCTGTCCATCCGCGCGTTACCACGTAAAAAGGTTTGCCACCTTCCGTGTGGTTTGTGCACTTTGGTGCGCTGCACACCGTCGTACTGGAATACAAGTGTCAATATGATGTGTTTCGCATCACTTCACCTAATACCGTCGAATACCGTACCTACAGCCCGGAGCCGATAAATGCAAGGCACGCTCGACGGTCCGCTGATTGCAATGTCGATGGCAACTAGTCGGCGTCGCGCCCCTAAAGTTTGCTTGGCAGCGGCGCAGTTGAACATTTGACGTCATTTTGTGCCACGTCACAGCGCTCGGCGAGTAGCGCTGCGAGCGGCACCGGAAAAGCTATGCGCAACTCTGCTCCCTGCGGTAGCATATGCAAGAACACTAGCTAACGATTTGGGGAGGGTGCATGCGAAACCAGACGTCTCGACACCAAACCCATATTCACTAATTGGCACAGGTTACCGTTTTTTAAATGAAGCCATGGTTCGCTTTATTTTGTCCGCCCTGCAAATCCCGACAAAAAAAAAAAGAACTACGGGACCTCTTTCCTTCACAGTGCGGCGGTTTCATGGCCTTCGGCCATCCACTACTGCAAGACAGCGCAAAGCGTTGAACTACTGGTGATTCACGCGGCCCTTCTTTCCACCGTCAGCAGTAGAGCAGCCGAACGCTGACCTTAAAGAAATTAATAAAGCGTCACAAGCACCAGGACCAGAGCGAGGGTGCGAGGACCAAGTTTGACGTCACTCGAGGCACTCTCTCCGTGAGCGCGAGTACATGCAAAGTGCCTCGAACGGCCAGTCGCGCGGCAATTTTGCGTGCATTTGCAGGCTTCGATCACGCTCGGAAAAACCTTTATGCAGCAAGTATTGAACAGAAACGCTGTATCGGGAATTTTTCATGTTGCTCTATAATTTTCTCATTGACATTTTTCATATAACTTTAATATTTGAGAAGTTGATTAATTAATTAAGAATAATTATCTAATTAGGCGAAATCAAACAATTTGATTATCTACAAGCGATGGCCAACAACATTACCTTGGTTCTGTGCAGCTGCATGGCACCCGCATATTTTTAAAATCTGGCTAAAATTAGCTTGGACCCCCTGTTTATCCAAACACAGGGTGCAGAAACGCGAAAACTTCGTGTCACAAAAAGGAACAACTGTTACAAAGCTAACCCATGTAGCACATGTTCAGAATCATCACATTTTCATTCATCCGAACATGTAATACGCGTCTCAGTTTACATTTTTTTACGAAGGAAGAGTCAGGATATTGGCACGTGTACTTGTTTATCTCTCTCGGAAGACCGCTTTTCACGAGCTAACAAATGTTAAACATTATCGCGCAGCGCAAGACGTGCCTGCATGTATTTGACGCTTCTCGAATGTAATCGATGGTTCTATACGTCGTCTGTTGTCACCGCACCTTGTGTAATCTGATCGCATGCGCGACGCGAATTCGCTAGTACGCATGTGGAAGACATGCAGGCACCAATTACTCTGGAAACTTCGATGACTCGTGTATGAAAGCCGACGAGCTTGACCCGCAGATCAGGTTTTGACGATCGCATACTGTGTTCGCCGCTATCGTAGCGCTTTTAGTGTAGCCAGCATTTGTGGCCACAGGTTCGCCTAATGAAAATTTATTTTCATGATTCACATTTTCGCTACTGTGTTTGTCAACGTCACTACAACATGACATTATACACATATTACGTCTTCCAATTATTCACCTGCTGATAATGTGTGCTAGTAGAGTTTTAGCCACTCTCCCCCCTATGTTGCGCAGTTTCCAAGTAAATATGAGCAAAATATGCTTTAAAGCCGTTCTGGCTGCACCATTTTATTCTGACGAGATGGCGAAGGGGAAGAAGCCTACTCACAATAGTCAAAATTATTTACAGTTGTCATGAGCAGCTTGCCCTCGCAAAATATATTTGCAGCGCCTACCAAAAGCATGGAGTGACAAAGCTACGCACTCTCAGTAGAACAATAATAACGTTTGCTGCGTTTTTACGGCGATATATGACAGCAGACAGCGTATGCGCTCAATAGCTTCGTACACTTGACGATAGAGCAATCAGGGAAGAAAATTTCTGGCTCTCCCGCCATTGAGAGTGAATGTAAGCATGAAACGGCAACCGGCAAAGCAGATTGGTTGGAGATGATACGATCCACAATTTCAAAATGGGTGTAGTGCATATTCGCAACGACACACCACACGGCAACACCAAATTCTGTGCAGTGGTCCATATGGTCGCTGCATAGATAGAAGAAAACTGGCTGAAGGCGGCACGACAAGCAGTGAAAGACGCCAGGGAGGCAGAGCGCACTTCCCAGCTAGAAAATGAGCCTGAAAGAGGTGCCACGCTGCGCGGCGCCATCTATCGAGGCGACGCCAAACCCGCGCCGCAGAACTCACGGAACGCTGGCGTTCAAAAGAGCACAGGCTACCTTGTCTCAGAGCCAAAAGATGACAATGAAATCTATGTTGCCGTGTATCTTCCTTTTGAACGTTCGCTACTGGAAATTAGAATAAAACTTCATCGTACTAGAAGTTACAGCTTGAGTGATATTGTGAACAAACATTAGGCAGTAACAAGCGTATGGAATGCGGCCCTGTACAGAGGGTGGGGGGCCAGAGACCCCATTTTCTTAAAGAGCCCCTCACTAGGTCGGGCCATTTGAGCTGACAAGCACAGAGCCTGCATTGCGCTGTAACGATCGTGTCTGCAAAGCATTACATCGCTACGCGCCGCGGAAAGACCCGAAATTTCAATCCGAACGCCGTTTTTCCTTCTCCTCGTGGCCGCCGCGCTCCAAGCCGGAGGATGACGTACTCGCGTCCCTGCGCCTACGTACTCGGTTCCACAGTGTGACGTCGCTCGTGGTGACACGTGACTTCGAGAATAATTCAAAGCACCATATGTTATTTCTGTGATCTGTTGCTCGAATTGACGAATTGAAGTTTAGAGAAATAATAAAACACACAAACAGAATGTCTGAGTGTTTTTTGTTTTACTTCGCGCCGAAGCAAGAGAGATGTACATCCGCTTCGTCTGCTTATTCCCACGGTCGTGCAGTCACGTGCGTAGGTATCAAAACTATGCCATTTATTCCGTGTTGCAGCACGCGATCATGCACTGCGACCCCCTTGTTCTGCCTCAGTGTTCGTGTAGCACTGAATTCTACCGCTAGTCATGTGTCCTTGTGCACAGCTCGCAAAATCGTGCACTCCGCGAACGAGACAATAGTTCGCGGTCGACGCTGTCAGCGCAAGTGCGTAGCGCCGAAAAAAATATTGAGGAGAAAAAGGAATGAAGGCGGGGCCTGTGACGTATGCGTCACGCGATCCTCGAGGTCCGGTATGGGAGAACGCAGGGTAGGAATTTCGGTTGTGGAGGCTTGACGGGGCGAGTGGAGAGAGCGTCTTGCTTGGAAGTTGAGCCCGCTTGCTGAAGTAATGCGTTCGCGGAACTGAAATATTTATATCTCGGCTATTAATGAGCCAATTTGAAAAATTCTTGCGGCAGAACCCTCCCTAGAGGACATGTATTAACTTCCAGTGTATAACCAATATTTGCTATGGGGCCTGGTGAGGGGCCGTTTATGTTTTGAGTGGTTTTTGCCCGGGTCATCTCATTTTGTTTTTGCAACTTGCCCGGATGTTCTCGTCTGAATGCCCGGATAACGGCTCTGGCTTCTGGCTCAAAGTCACTTGAAAGTCGCCGACAACGGGAGCTAAAATCATTTCATGCTCTAAAATCAGAACGAGAACCGAGAAAGCAACCCTTGTGCTCCGTAGCCTGTTAACTAAGAAGAAAGCTCTGTTCGTACACTTTTGAACCTTTAATATCCTTAAAAACAATCCCTAACATAAAAACACAATAACAAAGTTCTTCAATGATGCGGGTAGCCATGAAATTTGGCCAAAACATGTCGAATGCTTTACGAAGGCCTCGCTGCAGCAATTCGACGGCCAGCTGTCATGGTGACGTGTGTGCCGAGACGAGGCAAAGATTAAAAGGTAGAGCAAAGGGCGCGACAAGTATCACATCGCGGCGTTCATCCATTTGCGAGGCGCAGGCCTTCTCTCCTACTTTCTCCAAGCTCCTCGCAGCAGCTGCGGCGGCGGCAAGATCAAAGAATGTCGCTACCTTTAGTTTTATTCAGGGAGTTTAGTGATCGCTGGGTGATCGCTGAGTGACTGAATGCACTCAAAATACACCACAAACAATCATGCTTTCATGTGATACAAAAATGCATGAGCTCGGGTTCCTCAGCGCCATCGGTGGCGCAAGTACTGGCAGTCATGCGCTCTGACTTTCGCGTTTTAATCGCTGAGCACTGTAAAGCTTTGCGCAAACTGCGCAATGTCTACACTCTTAGAACTGTAGGGAGTGTAGCCAGAGCATAACGACTGTGTTACTCTCGCCAGAGTTCTGTTACTCGGTGCAAAGCCGGTGCGGAGTTGGCTGCAGGACTTGCTCTCTCCGTGAAGGTAGAGGGAAATAGCCTGCGTGCTCTCTTCCAGTCAGGTAGAGTTCCTGGCTCATTCAACTCCTCCGCCGACGTAGCGTAAGTGGGGTCGCACACTTCGTCCTTGGCAGGCAGAGTACTATCGATATAGTGTTTTAACGCGCTTGAAGTGAAGGTGGCGCACAGGAATGCGCATATATACTCTTGCCTGTCCAGAAGTGTTTACACACACACACACACACACACACACACACACACACACACATATATATATATATATATATATATATATATATATATATATATATATATATACATACACATTGATGCGCCACGTGGCCGTTGTGCTCGTTGCACGCATGCATGCATCGAACGGATGGTATAGACATCCATCAGTCGGTCACCTGATTTGTTGTTTCCACTCATGCTTGATTTTACAGCGAATTTTAGAACTTAAGAGGAAAGTTTAGCTTGGGAGCTCATATCTTGGTCGCTCGGGAGCCCGAAATCAGTGAGTGTCACAAGTGAACACCGCTGTATTGCGGCAAAGCCCCCGACTTTAGAAACCCAGCACTATATATCCGTTTCATCGTTGCCGCTGATGTGTGCGATAAAGGCTGTGAAATCAAACCTTCGCACATGTTGTTTTCTTCGAAGACTTCTAAAGTTTGCTTGATGGGAATCTTGCGTGTATGTGTTTTTAGGCACAAGCATAAGCTAAACGTAAACATGGAATTAAACAACCACGCCATATTTGAAAACGCAGTATCCAGTGCGCCGGATTATGCGCCCAGTGTCGCGCGCTGTATGCTGGGCAGGCGTGGCGTACTGGGACGCGCTGGCCAGTGTGCGAAAAACACCTCTAGCGCGTTAAATACGCGGTGCCTGGACACCGTGCACATTTTTTTGAATACAGAAAGCAACAGAGAGTGTTTTAGTGCATAAAAAAAACGTAGAAATAAAAGCCCAGGATTCCATCGTCCGACTAAGCGATCCCAAGCCCGGTACTTTACCACTGCGCCACGCCAACAGGTGAACATGGGCTGATAATTTGCCATGTCAACGTCGCGAAGCAGTTTCAGTTTCGCAAAGCTACGTCTCGCACAGGCATGGTAGATGCGCTATCGCCCAGCAACTCACGCCTGTACTACAAAGAAAAATTTGCTGTCCGTATTCAGTAGCATGCTCGGAAGTGCTACAACATCGTTTTTCACTTGCTATTGGTATTTTACCTTCAAAAAAAGACCTAAATGAACCCCCGACCCGGGACGCTGTATGAGCCGTTACTGCCGATTTCGATAGCCATTTCTCGTTCTTCACGCGTGGGATATGCAACGGTTTCTTAGTTCAGTGATGCCTTTCAGTCAACATGTCTGTCTAGTCATATATCTTCGTCAGTGAAGCGCAGGCTAGTGCTGGGAGCTTTCGGCGACAGCACATATACCTGTGTTTATGACGCGTCACATCGGCGGTCATCGCTTCTTGTGCTGGCAGTGTATATATAGACATGGAAAAGTTGTTCATTTAAGAACACCGACGCGAAAGCTGGAATATAGAGTGATTTATCCTTGTTTGACTTCTTGATTCCTGAGCCTAGACGGGGCGATAGCGTGCGGACGGACCCGGCGGATACGCTAGGCCTAAGCTTCGGTGGGGACTGATCTCGGTGCGGGTAGCTGGCGAAAGCTAAAATGTGTGTATTTGAGCCTCAGAACCTTTCTTTAGTACAATAGGGAAAGTGGTAGCGCACGAATCACCTCAGCTTTGTTATCGGTGCGATAAGTCGGGGTCCGTTCGCGCGCGTCTGAACGATTTCTGGATTTCATGTCCACTCCACAACACTGCGACAACGGCGACAACTCCAAGTCATATGTTACGTGCGAACTACTAAAGAACGCGGCGTCCTCTGCGTTTGCGTGGTTTTGTTCAAGAATTTAGCTATCCGCCCAGTCAAAAGGAAAAATGCAAAAAACGAAAGTGATCTTCAGTGTCAAAGGTGCATGAATAAACAGGCCAGCTCGCGCACCTTTATTCCAAGCTGCGACACGAAATAGAGTTTCATGACCCCAAGATATAGCGGTATTTAGGACAAGAGACTAGTATCAAGCGATGAAATTGTATAAAGCATTTAATATTCAGCAGCACTCGTCCTCGCGCACTGGAAATATGCGGCACAGGTACCACCAGCAGTTTCCAGTGCGCCCAAGCGTAATGGCAGTAGAACCAGCGCCTCTTCCAGTGTGACCCAGCTCTTATCCAGCTTTCTCACTGGTGTCCCAGTGAGTCCCAGCGAGTGCCAGCCTACCCAGTGCGATCCAGTGCCAAAAAACGTGCTGGTTTCACACACAGTAAGGCAGTGGAAGACGCTGGTTTTTGCAATAGGGCGTACAGTACATAAACACCTCAATATGACGCCCGAAACCGCAGTTGCCTGTGCCTCGCGCTTTGCCACTTTCTGGTGGCATTTTAATAAATACCGAATTGTTGAGATCATATAGAAAACTCGGCGCCACCGTCTTATGGGCAAGGGGGATTTCGTTTAAATTTGCAAAAAGTTGCACTCACGCCGAAGTGACGTGTTGTCGCGTATGTATACGGCTCCACATGACTGCAATAGGATGTGTTACCTTCCACTGATGACGAAACCGCGGTGCCGCTATTTACCTTGCATGAATTGGCCAGCAGTAGGACGTTGTTTATCATTGAAAATTGCACAGTTAAACGCGCGACGATGGAGCATAAAAAGATTGTCATTCGTCCTTGTTAATCTTATTCTTACGTCCGTCCCGCATTTACATGCGTAGTTTTCAAAAAAGGCAACCTTACCAACATGACTAGCTGTACATAGTTTTGATGCACAAATCCATGAGTGTAACTGTAAGTGCAGTGCTGGTTGTTGACTCGAAAAGTAAGGATGTTAATTATTAATCAAGGTAAATTAAGACGTTTTATAAAGGTCTTCGTCTCCTTTAACTGAGTTAAGGAGGGCTTCTCATGCATGGCACATAAGCACGTATGTCGAGCAGCTATACCCTCCCTGTCGTTGCAAGAACATATGTGACTCAGAACATGTGGAGTTCGGTGGAGTCCTGCAGTCATTACATGTGTCCAGTCTTTCTGTTCTGTCGATTCACAGTTAGAACTGCAATGAACATCGAAGTGTGCATCCCTCCTGCTGACATGTTCATGGGCTTACTAAGGCTTTTCAAGGGACTGAGACCTTCCACAGAAATCTGCAGGGCTGCCCCTTCCCCAAATTGCCCCCTGTGACTTAAGCCATGCATAAGCCATTAAGTATGACTTCACAGTACACAATTCTGTGGTACATATAATTAATTTCAGAGCAACAGACTACAAACTTGACTCACACAGCTTTACTGCAAGAAAATTGCTGTTTTTTAATTGATGTTGGACCCTGCTATGCATTTAGTGCTACACCCAGCTGCCTGCATGTGCTTACTGAAAACAGATACCTCAAAAGATCCTTTGAATTCGTACACACACATGTGCCTCGTAGCCATGCACAGAACCAGGGGGGTTGCCCACACGTCTTGACCCCTGCCCCTCAAAATGATTGTGTGCTCAATGCCAGTGTACTACATGTGACAAACTAGTGGAATCCTTATTCCCACCTATTACTGCCCTTTTGCTTGGGAGAGACAGGAAATGTTTAATGACCATTCAAGAGATCAAGAGAACCCGCCAGCACATTAAAACTCATCGTTATCATCAATCACCATCTCAGTCAGACCTCCACCCCCTTTGAAAAAAAAACAACCTAGATCTACGCCTGATCTGTGCCTATATATATATATATATATATATATATATATATATATATATATATATATATATATATATATATATATATATATATATATATAACACATTATTCCATATACAAACAAAACACAAGTTCAAAGGAAATGGATGCTTGAAGAGATGAGCAGTAGTCGAACAAGAAATGTCGCTTAAGCCTAAATTTCAACAGGAATTGTCTTTGCCAGGGCAGCAACTGCTGTCCTTAGCAGCATTGCTTTCTATTCGCAGCTCACTCTTGCCACGAGTGTGAGCTACGTGTACATGAGCCTGCTGCTAAGGAATGCAGTGGCTGTGCTCACGAAGACCTTTTTGAAAAGTCGTTTTCATTAGCATTTCTCGTTCGACTGCTGCTCCCCATTAGGCCATATGGCAACCATAATTCCTAGTGAAAGTTCTATTACAGATTTCTGTGTCTAAATAATTTTTATATCTTCTGTCTAATGTATTTATTAGCCTAATAGGTCTTTATATTAGCATAGTACAATTGTTTCTTAGTTTAATTGTTGCTAGTCTATTAGGAACTTGCACTGATATATTTGGATTGACAAAACACAGCTTTCAAATTTATTTGTATCTGTGCATATAGAGTGTGATAGCACTTGCTGATAGCCTCTAACAGAAGTACACATTTGGTCCAAAGCCAGTGTATTAAGACTATTACGGACAAAATAAACTTTCTACCCTTGTTAGTCGTAGTAGCAGACTATGATCCTTCATACATGTGTTAGAATTTGCACCAGTTCTTCTACCCTCACTAACGCCAATGATATCGCAAACAACGCCTGATAGTTCCTCAAAGAGTCCTGCTAAGCTAGCTTCACTCGAGAGGGTTTTTGTATTTTACGTCGCTAGGGCCAGTTTCCAGTGGCAGCAGGTGAGCCTTTTTAATTATGCTGATCCAATCACGGTACAGAAGCAAAGCAAATTTCATGCACGCAGTCTGGCGTCGGCATTCTCACGGCAAGATGCTCACCCTTTTACAGAGAAGTGTCACGCTATCGTAATGTGAGTAACAGGAATATATAAAACGAATATACTGTCACGGTACATGAAAGAAAAGCACCTCCACCAGATGTCACGTGGTGGTGACGTTAAGAACACAGTAGCGATACTGTGAAAGGCGCACTTTTATTGGGCGAACCTGTGCCCACAAGAACAGGCTACACTTATAGCACAACGATAGCGGCGAACAAGGTCGGCGATCGTCGGAAATCTGATCAGCGGGTCAAGCGCGTCGGCTTTTAAAGAATAGACGTCGAATGTTCCAGACTAATCGTTCGGACCCGCGTGCCTTCCACAAAGTTCTACACCATTCGCGTCAGGTGATGAAATCAGATAACATAAGGTTCGGCGACGACAGACAGCGGATAGAAGCATCGATAACTTTCCAGAAAATTCGGATACATGCAGGCGCATCCAGCGCTGTGCGATTACATTTGTTAGGCGGCGAAACGTGGTCGCCCGATAAAGATAAGTACACGCGTCAATACACATGAAGTTCCAACAGTAATGAAGAACGGAATTCCAAGACTGTTGGTTGACTTCGAGACATGAGGCTGATCAATATCTGGTGGCACACCCTTGCTGAACATACGAGATGCTTAGGAGGAACAACCGCTGGCCAAACTAACCCCACCTGCTGCAACACCACCACCATATTGTTACGGTGGAAAAAGAGGACTAGGTTGTCGACAGTAAAGACGACGAAGTGGCAACAACCTCTCGGGATTCTGGGCTGCTGTTTATATAGGCATCGTGTTAATGCATCGTGTAAATAGTTTTATACCCGTGACAATATAACGAAGTTGAGCTTTCCCTACGCATAACACGAGGATTTAGTATTAAGCCAAGATGTTTGTATTATCTAGGAAAATTTTTAAAGCAAGTAGTACTTTTCTGTGTGGAAGGTGTGGTCGGCTGGTGAGCTCGCCTTCACACTGTGCCACTTTCAAAGTGATGCTGAGTTTGCATTATTGTGGCTGCTGTCTTGCCTGATGGGCTTATCCTGGAGATAGTGCAAATTGGGAAGCCTGGAGCAACCAGGGACATATTATACTAAGTGTAGGTGCAAACATTGACACAAACAAAATGAAACCATAACATGTATATAGTGCTGAGGAGACAGGCTCAAAGGAAGCGTCCAGAAGACTAAGGTCTCCAATATGCAACGAAGGGTAGTTAAAGGCGCATAAACACTAGTGGGAAAACGCACAAGGCATGCCGCCGCCAGCAAAATGCACGCCGCAAGATGGATCGGTCCCGGACTGATTTTCTGCGACTCCCTAGGTGGCAAGCGAGCCGCGAATGCCGGTAGCCAATAAGACTGGCCCCTTCACTGACATGCACAGGGGAAACTGGTTTCCTGTGGACCCGCCCGACCGCTCGATTTGTACTCGGATGTGGTATGCCAGCGTCCTCGTTTCGCACTAACATCTACTTGTATCAGCTCTTACTCGCGCTTGTTGAGGTCTCGTTTGCGCTTGTTTTGATTGTCATGGTTTGCAATTGTTTTTCACAATGAGTCTAAACCGAGACGTCCCTGTCGAAAGGCGTTTAGAGAGAGAGCACCCTATCTGATTCTGTATGAGAAGACAGACCCCGACTAGAAGGGCATGGAGGCGACACTAGTTTATTGAGCAGAGCCTTGTCTATTGAGCAGAGCAACACCGCACCAACATGATTATGATTAGTGGCAATGACGTTGTCATCTTCATAAGACATACCTAACTTGTGTTAAGAATGAAGAACGTGAACACAGCACCAATCTGTCAGCAGATGAAGGAAAAACCATGCAACGTCTTGCACCTACATGCAGAGTAAAGGATAAGAGGCAAGATTTACATGCTGCTCTGCTGCAGCTGCGTTTTGCCACCGGCGATGTGCCGCGCGCATTTTTCCGCTAGTGTGTATTCGTCTTAAATGGCACAGATGCATGCCAAGTTTTAAAGGCCCCTAACCATATCTGGGCATTGCCAACAGATAAGTGCGGTGCGTAACCAGATAGTGATGGCTGTGTCTGCAAAGTACCAAACCACTCTACAGCACAAAAACGGCTCAAATTTCAAATGAAAGCTTCTGCAGCTCTACTCTCTAGGGTGTCCCGCTTCCTGCTGAAGAATCAACGGCACATGCATAAATGCCTCTCATAAGACACACTGATTGCAACATCACCGATTATGGTATACGGTTTTGATAAACCATCCAATACAGAACATGCAATACCACCATTGTGAAAAACAAAAAGAAAAAAATGTTGGTGGGTCCTGTGAAACATCGTGACATGTCTCCGAAACGGGCGAAGGCAGAGGAAGAATATCACTTGCGGATGCTTCGAGGCAAGGTGAAGAGTTTTGTGTTGAAAATGCGAAGTGGAGGAGAGCTGATACAAAGTGAGGTCAGGCTTAGAATGCAAAGCTGGGCACCATCAATATGCAGTGATTAAACAAGCAGCACAACATAATTGTGTTGCTTAGAGGTGTAAACAAGTACTTTGAGAAACACTTCGTACAGGAAGAGTTTATTTAGGTGCTTAGTGTTTGCAATACTTTGGCTTTTGTGGAATGCGTTTGCAGTGTTGGAGGGC
Source organism: Dermacentor andersoni (assembly GCF_023375885.2). Taxonomy (NCBI): domain Eukaryota; kingdom Metazoa; phylum Arthropoda; class Arachnida; order Ixodida; family Ixodidae; genus Dermacentor; species Dermacentor andersoni. The sequence goes on along the minus strand of NC_092814.1, from coordinate 361,843,902 downwards.
CACCAATTTACGTTGAGTGAGGCATTTCAGAACGAAAACTTCTCCAACTCTGTTATACGGTCTATGCTTAAAAATAATATGTACACAAGACAAGCGTTTTTCATAAACACATAATGAAATCTGTTTAAAGCAATCCCCACCACACATACGGTCAACAACATGTTTTTCTCTCTGATCTGCCCCAGAGTTTAGTTTGCTAATGGGCTGATGCACTAAAGTAACTACATGCTAAATGCAGATTTCACATCTAGGCATTACTTCTACCCCAAAATACAGGTCCAGTCGCTGTGGTGACAGTTCCTCTCCAGGCTGGGTAACATAGAGCTCTCCTGATTTCCTTACTTGGTATGAATATCGATGCCGGCTAAAGCACTTAACTTCGAGGGGTGCCATTATGAGCAGCACTGTTTCATCTATTGTAAAAATCTAGTCGACTATGGCAAATGTAGGTTGCTCTCCTTTCCTCATAATGAGAAAGTCCTGTTCTCTGTATGTGCGGTGGTCCGTGGTAACCGACTTAACTTTCCAAACACTCTGTTCCCCAAGCTTTTCCCTTACAATAGCCGGCACATCGTCATCTTTGACTTCTTTCGCACCAATGGTGGACACACCATTGGTGTGTCCACCATTGGTGTGTACAGCCTTAAGCTGTATAGCTGAGATGCTTGAAGAAGCTGGTGCCTGTGCGCAAGCGTTTTGCAGATGTTCTTAAAGTTCATTGTGCGAGAGGCAAGTGCTTTAAAATATTGATGTTTTGCCTCAAATCTCATGCACCAGAACTGTGTGAGTGGCACAAGCTGTTCTGTAATTCTAGGATAATGCACCATGTAGTGCATCTTGGGTGTTACAGCAGAATCTGGGTAACAGGCTTTAAATTGTTCAAGGAATGTCTTTATTTTTAGCTGAAGATAGGGAAGCCATGAAATGGGGACCTCTTCTGCTAGCTGCATGTCAACTATTTCTCTAAATTCTAAGTACACCTCCCAGTGTTCATTGCCTTCTGGAATTTGTGATGAGAACATGAAAGGCAATAGTCTTAAAAGGCACCATTTCTGGGCTGCTGAGCCTTTAAAGCTTCCTTTCAAGCCTAAATATGAGTGCATTAGTGGCTCTGGCTTGTTCTTCCTTTCATTGTAGCCATATGAAAATGTGCTCACTTTATCGAAGTCAGATGTAGAGAGCACAGAGTCACTCACAAGGCCACGGAGAACATTTCGTAATACATGACTGACTGTTCCTTCGAAAATGTCATGCATAACATCAGATGGCATCTGTGTACACAAAGAAAAGTAATCTAAAGTAAGCAATGATGATCGCCCATTTACGCGATAGACCCGCTTTAGGTCATGATTGACAGTAAAGGCATTCAGATGTTGCATGTGAGTGTGCATCTGGCGCAGAACACACATCGATTCCTCAGTTATTGACTTCACATTTTCAGCGTGTGCCATGCAAAATCGACACAACCTACCATTTGAGAATGCAATACTGAACCCTCCCATGTTATGCATAGAAAGTCCCCACAAAAAGCAAGAACTATGACCTTTGTCTGAACAACACCTCCTGTTGTTTGTACACTGAGGCCTTGATGTTTTAGGCATTGTAAATCACTTAAAAGGGGAGAAAAAACTTCACTAAGGCCATACTTTGTGACATCCCGATAACGTGCACAGAGGACAAGGTGAATACTATACAGCTGGAACCGATACCTGGGATGCAGGTTTAGAACAGCGCAATATACAAGAAAGAGCTTGTGCTTGCCGCGCTTTGCACCCAATGGATTAGATATCTCCACCTCATCAGCATACAACAAGAAAATATGGTGCTTTTTTCAGAATTACCCAAAACGACTGTTAGGTCTTTTTGATAAACTGTACCATCCCGAAAATCATTAAAAACCATAGCATCAGGCTGGCATTGAGCTCGTGGCGGTGTTTGCGAGAAAAACACCAGGTTGGCAACGTCTGGCACCTCAAGAAAATTCTGCAGCATGCTAGAAATAGGCACATACTGAAATGTCTCCTCGCTTTGAGGGGTAAATTTGCACATTCGAGCAGCTGTATACGGAAGACACTTCGTGGCAAAAGCCTCGCGCATGAATTTGGACCTCGAAAATGTAAAAATTCTGGGCACAAAATCGCACTTCAGGAGCTGATCAAGCTCTTCGGTCATTACAAAACTAGGGACTCACTTTCGCACCTCCAAGGAAAATTCTTCCAATGTTTCTTGAAAAAGACCCTTTAAGTCACTGAACACTTGCTCACACACGGAATGAGGTACCTTATGCTCCTCGGACACCTTGTAAAAAAAAAACAAGCAAACCTTCTTTTGCATGTTTGCAATCAGCTCTGAACTCGGCCCTCGTACACCTGTAGTTGGATTGTTAGTACAATCACTGTCCTGTGGTGCGTTGGCGCGGCTTTCATCTGCGTCTGTTCGCTGCGTCTGATGTGATGGTACATCGTCTAAAGTCACTGAATTTGCAAGGGCCGGGTCGTCTTCGTCACTATCACTTGTGGGTAGCTGATTAGATTCCGCTTCGCAAAACGCGCGACCGTGTGGTACAGTGCTGCTGCTGCTGCTGCCTATAACACTTCTGTGCTCGCGGTACACATGCTTTTTCAGCGAGTCGACTACGGCATAGGTTTTGGGGCAACCTTCAATACCACAAACAACACGGAAGTTCGACTCCCAGCTGTGTGCATCGCGGATGTGCGCTAGCAGAAGCAGATACTTAGGCGAAAAGCATGGACATTTTCTACAGCGATAAAATATCGGGTGGTGCAACACGCGATTTGCCATTGATGACAGGACCTTCTGCAGGGAACACAACACACCAAGGTCAGTTTAGTTCCGTTTTTTTTCTGTGATGGTGCAAAGTCCCGCGAAGATTCGGATGGTATTAGGAATTTGCAGCTGCTGCTTAAACAGCCTGAGCAAAACAAACCGCGATTCTCGGGAATAGGACCGCATTTGAAAAATAAATGCTTTTTTTAAGGGTAGCCTCGCGTTAGAATTAAAGCTCTAAATAAATATATATATTTTTACTGAACTTTTGGAGTGCTTGCGGCTGCCCCATGTCTTGCTGCACTAAAAAGTATGCTATCTGCGGCGCGACGTTTCAATTGTTTGATGGCATGGACGCGGATGTATATAAAGCGGTGCGTTGCACGTGCGTCCTCTTGGCGAGTTTTTTATTTTGTTGTGCACTGGTCTGCAATCTCTTCGTGCACTATGGCCATCACCTGTCTCGTCAATCGGCGCCCATCCAGCTTTGTCCTGAAGCTGACTGGCGACACGTTGGTCGAACTGAGAAAGGCAATGGCGGCCCATTCGTCGCTTCGAACGGTGGAGGACTGCGCATTTGTGCAGGTAATGTATATTTTCGTCTTCAAAAAGTATTTTGTTACCTTTGTCCCTATTCTTGATCTGCACAACGACGCTATGTTGTGATCCAAACGCACCGCAAACACGTATTCTAACCGCGCATGCCTTGCCCGACCGCACGAACCGGCATGTCGTGTATAGAGCGATAACAGGCGTTGCGCATACGCGACATCGTGGTAGCGTACGCGTTTAATGGAAATACCATGGGAAGGATTATATAGTGTTACCACAGCGGTTGAAGAAAATCGTGCGTGCGTCACACAAGCCGGCTTTGTGTGTCTCCTTTGGCTTCTGCTCACCTACAGCATCAAGGCGTACACTATGCATATATACCGAAGTATGGCTAATTAGGAGATTTGGTATCGATCCTTGCCTACAGCACCATAAATACATACGAAGTATAGCGGACAGGACACGTGCTGGGCATGTGCTTGCACATGTGCCATTGTTTCACACATATGAGCGAGCTTAAGAGTAAGCGTGCTTATGGCATGTTATTGTAGGCATTATTGGCGGCTTGACATAAACTATTGCATCCTTAATAGTTCAGTAGGCAGGCAGGCAAATTACATCTTCGAAATTTGTTCCAATATGCTAGGTTTAATTCCTTTGCCATGGTAAATCAAGGAAACTTATGTTGGCCCATGGCAAAAGCTCAAAGCTGGCTTCCCTGTACACCAGGAAATTCCATGTGGCCACCATTCATAGGAACGGGATTGAGGCGAAAAGAGATACGTGCTATATAGTGGGATGAATAAGCGTGCATTGTCATTGCATCCACCTGCCAACACTCGTTTGCTAGAACACCACTTAATATGTTTGGTTTGTCTGTTCTCATGATAGCCGTGAGAATTTCTGTCCATAATTTCACAGAAGTTACCTTCCTGTTGGCTGCAGCCTAACACTATGACACCAACTGTCAGTAGAAGAAATGTCTTGACAAAACTTTTGCCTGTAATTTGTAGAAATTTCCTAGGCTTGTGTGCATGGATTCTAATAGCTGAGGCCTCCAAGGAATTAAGAATTTGGGCAAGTACTAAGTGAAGCAATGCTTCGGTGTTTATTATATTTTGGCAGTGCCTCTGGGGTACCAAAGCGGCGACGGGACACGAAAGCTGGAACTTGGCCTGGTTTGTGGGATGGGGGCTCGCTGAGGCCACCTGCTGAGGTGTACAAGATTGGCTTTTTGCTAACAGTAGATCTTGTATGTGCACACCCAACTCACTCTGGCCTGCACCCATGCACTGCTCTGGTTCCAGCTTTGATCCCTTTGTTGCCTCACGGTTGTCCTGGAGGTCCTGCACTGCGTGCTTTATTATAATCTCAGGTGCTTGCCCTGAGGCCTCCATTTGCTAACACAATTGTTTTTCCTTTTGCATGCTGAATGATCTCATAAAATCAAGGAGGAAGGGTGTTAACCGAGGGACCCCCTTTCTTCTCGTTTATTACATAACGAGGGTCTCGAATCTGGCTAAATTGATGCCTTCAGGTAGCAAGTGTGGGTTTATTGACCAGCTGCCTTCACCCAAAAAGATCACGTTCTCGTGACTGTTGCGGCAGAAAGGATGTTCCGCATCCGCCGCCAAAGTTCTTGTGGTGGCACTGGCTAACAGTTCCAGGGTTCTACTAGGAAACATAAATACCCAAGAAAGTAGATGGGGAAACGGCGCCACGGTAGCTCAATTGGTAGAGCATTACGAAGGTTGTGGGATCGTCCCCCACCTGCTGCAAGTTGTTTCTTCATCCAAATTCATTTCCATTAATTTATTGTTTCTTTATTTCATTTATTAGCACAAGTAATTTCCCCTATGTTGTCCTTGGTTGGCGATTCCAAGGGATCAAGACGGGCCAAAAAATTCATATTTTAGATTTCATTGAATACTTTATATTTTATGTGCATATCACTTGGTAGCACTCAAGTGAACGTGGCTTCTTCGCCAAACAAAAATTTTAGGAGAAAAAAAAACGATTCTTCAGTGTGGAGGCACCTATTTCATGCACAAAGCATTTTCACAGATTCACAACTATGTGAAATACAATATATTGTAGCTACAAAGAATACTATTTTGTGTGTAAAACGTAGACGTAAAGGAGGGTCAGCTAGTACTGTTTGAGGCTTCCGGGCGAAGTGGAAGTGTTTTAGAAAAATTTATTTGCTACAATCTTCAAAAGTTGCCATATTTACGATTCTTTATCAGGTAAACCAATCCATGTAGCCTAGTGAAATTTGGTGGACTGTGAGACCTTAACTTATTCAACAATTCTGCTGAACATTCTTGCTGTATCACAAATTCCCCTTTTTGCAACTCGCCTCAAACGTGAAGTTTTCACAAAAATGAACGCTATTTAAAAATCAAAATAAAAAGAACCCATCGTAATTTTTTCTAAAAATCTCGTAAACAGCTGTTCACAAGCACTTGAAAAAGAATATTAAAAACATGTTGCATTATTTTGTTTGTAATGACGATACAGGTGGTAGAAATGAAAGCTTTGCCAGAATGCAGCAAAGTGCTAAGAAAAAGGGACATTGGGGTAAAAGGAATGTGCATAAGGCTCTGACTTGCCTAAACGTGGCCGTTGCTGTGACGTAAAGGCTGTTTTAACCTTATAATTAATAATTCTGCATAAAAGTGTGTTTAGTACACTACTTATACGCTTGAGTGGGAATAAAGACGCGTCATCGCCTTTACGTGGCTCATTTTATTTAACAGCAAGTGCGTGCACCTTGCAGCGTAGATAATTTGTGCCTTCTGTTAATGTAGGTTTGTATTTCTTTGTGTGTTACAGGATTAACGGCTAAGTCTCTGTGAATGTACATACGTAACAGAATGTACGGCAGGTAAATGCCTCTAAAAATGTCGCACTGGTCATTATCTAAACGTCAATATATAACCTAAGAGGCGGTAGTGGGAAGTGGCGATGGTGTTGGTTAGGGCAGGGTTAGCTGGCAGATAGTGCCAGCGATTGCTTATTTACCTCCTCTGAAGAAAAAGAAAAAAAATGGACTGTTAGATGACTATATAATGAAAAGGCCACAGTCCCTAAGGATCACTACTTGTCGGAAAGTTCAATTTCTTAGAAAAGCTGGAAAGAAGCACGACACTTCCTCTTTGAGATGCTTGGGTCTTTTGGGAAACATTATCTGTTCTGCGCACTCATGAGGAAATTGCTTTCTGTGCAAAGCCTCAAATAGAGCGTTTCTTCATTGAAGTATTGGCAGGACCAGATGAACTCTCGGCGAAACTTGCTGGTATACAATGCATGGGATAGTTGAAGCACCGCTGGCGAATGCGAAACGATGGCAGCGTGCTGAGAACACATCCTCAGTTTACGAAGCGCAGCAGTACTGGCAGGTCTTTCCGCATTCTTCTATAGGCCCAACTGATCCAGAGGGCCAGATCATGCAGTTCTAATGAAGCGAATCCAATATGCAGTGGTGGCACGGTTGCTTGCCTGTTGAGTTACTGAGCCGTCAGTGTACACTTGTTGATGATCCGGATATGCCGCATTGAAGCCTAGCATGGACGCAGGGAGAAGGGAACAAGGCACTTCGAGCGGAGCCGATGTATCTGCTCAATTACCTGCACCAGTGCGAGACACTAACACAATGCGATCGAAATTGGTGGCGTCAGGCTCGCCTAACCAATTGTGCCAAGACCGTATGCCTGAAACACGTGGCAAAGATTTCCACTGGTTCTTTTTGAGGCAGCGAAAGTTCTCTACTTCGTCTGCATCTGCATAGAGCAGTTTTACGTTTTTTCAGCGTTGCGGTCATCTGCGCCACCATTTCAGAGGCTGACCTAATGACTTAGTGCTGTCTGCTATGAGATTGTAGAGTAAGACTTGGTGCTTTACTAAGCCACCAACACCATCGCGAGCCTTTTTGCCATGTCCTGTGGCCGAAAGAAGCCACTTCGTTGACGCGTGCTCCTTCTGTGACAGCTTGTAAAGCTGATACTTGTTTTTGAAATGGCTACTGGCACGGTCAGACACATATGTATCATGTTTGTGAAGCTGAATATCTTCCTTCATGCACTCATAGATTTTTTCCAGTGCAAAACAAGCGTGTGCAGCATCATGACATACGTCGCCACTGATGACAACAAAACATTGAGTAGATCCTCCACTCGTGGCTACACACGTAAATAGCGAGACCTGTTTTTTGTGCCAATGGCATGATTGTACCTTGCCCCGAACAAAAGCTGTCCGATTCTCTGCAAAGTCAAAGAGAAAGACACGGGATCCGGGCTGTTGATTCCGTTTGGCGTCGTGTATTGCTGATGCTTGAATGCCCCTTATCTAATCATGGGTGATCCACCTGGCAAGCCATACGCCAAGCTCCTGCAGGTTGTCGAGGTTGCCATTTTCCCGTACCCATACCTGTCAACCCTCCCGATTCGCCCGGGAGACTCCAGATTTTTGATTGACCTTTCGGATTGTACGATCACAGTCTTATATCTCCCGAACTGTGGTGTCTGTTCGCACAATAATGGTTTTTGCGAAACCGGCACTGCGAAATCTAAAGCCACATTGTGATCGTCAGCATCAACAACAACGCCCGCACTAGCACCGTCGGTATCATCGACTAAGCAGCCGACTACGGAGCATACTTTTTGTTCCTATCAATTGAAACAGATACTACATCCTTTTTGTTGGGACTCTGCCGAGAACATCCATTCTTGTCTTTGGTATAATATTCCACAGCGGTCTGGACGTCTGTTGGGTTCAACTGTGTTCTCTCAGGTGCATCTGGTGCTGACCATATTCCACGCTTCTCGCGCCAACGTCAGGATTTGTATGTCATGTAGGCTGACAAATTTGGAATGAGAGCTTGAACTTTTTGGCGCTCCAGTTGACTTCGCAGCAGAGTCAACAAGCGCATTCACTCTTGGTATCTGGTACGAAGAGCACGTGTCATAGGCTTCATTAAAGTCGACGTACCATTCGGTGCACACGCCGCATTTGGTACCCGAGGGGTCCAAATGGCACTTGCACTCTACGAAGTGAGATTTGGACCTTGCAGTGCCACCGAGTTGAATTTGCTTTTGCACCGGTCAAAAGTTCCTCAGTCGCGAATCAGACTTCTGCTGATGCACGTGAGGCAAAGTTTTAAGTGGATGTAGGCATTCCTTTCTACCTCCCAGTTCGTCTTCCTCCGGTAGGAACTCATCAGCTGTTTCAGCAGGGGAGGCATCGAAAAAATAGAGTATTTCTTTTAGTCGCCGGAAGCAATTTCGGCATATCTGTTCGTCATTTGTGACACCTATGACATATTACCGGCTCCCCGATTGCTTGCGGTGGTTGCAATCAGCAAGAGCATGACGCTCGAGATTAGCTTGTGTTACCCGAAGAGCACCATCGCTGGGGCATGAATTTGGACACCAACTATACCTGAAAACCCATAAACTAAATTACTGCTTCCGAAACGGGGAGCACGGTGTCCAATCTCGGAGTTGCCGAGCAAAAGGCAGCTCTTGAGTAGACGGCAGATGGCAGCGCATGGGAAACAACCGGAGTGCACGTAGCTTCTTCTGGAAAAGGCGGCAGCCTCACTTTAGGAAAATTTCTACGTATTTTACTTCACTTGATCCGTCTGCCACTGCCTCCCGTGGATCCAATCCCCATTCTGCTGTACTATACCAGCTCGATCAAAAGAGATGATTTTTACAGCAGCCGCATCTGAAAGCGTGAACTAAATATGGGGGCCAGTGATGGCCGAGAGGCCACTCCACGAACTTATGCAGAAATTCAGTCATTTTAGAACGACGTGGTTGAAATAATAATTCTAGTTTACCAGAACTGCCTTTACGTTGCAATCACGGTCAAGTTTAGAGCAAGTCAGAGCCTTATGCACGTTCCTTTTACCCCAATGTCCCTTTTTCTTAGCACTTTGCTGCATTCTGGCACAGCTTTCATTTCTACCACCTGTATTGTCAATACAAACAAAATAATGCAACATGTTTTTAATATTCTTTTTCAAGTTCTTGTGAACAGCTGTTTACGAGATTTTTAGAAAAAAATACGATGGGTTCTTTTTATTTTGATTTTTAAATAGCGTTCATTTTTTCAAAACTTCACGTTTGAGGCGAGTTGTAAAAATGGGAATTTGTGATACAGCAAGAATGTTCAGCACAATTGTTGAATAAGTTAAGGTCTCACAGTCCACCAAATTTCACTAGGCTACATGGATTGGTTTACTTGATAAAGCAACTTTTAATAATAAATAATAATATAGCAATAAATAAATAATAAATATAGCAACTTTTGAAGATCGTAGCAAATAAATTTTTCTAAAACACTTCCACTTCGCCCGGAAGCCTCTAACAGTGCTAGCTGACCCTTCTTTACGTCTACGTTTTACACACAAAATAGTATTCTTTGTAGCTATATCATATTGTATTTCACATAGTTGTGAATGTGTGAAAATGCCTTGTGCATGAAATAGGCGCCTCCACACTGAAGAATCTAGTTTTTTTTCTCCTAAAATTTTCCTTTGGCAAAGAAGCCACGTTCACTTGAGTGCTACCAAGTGATATGCACATAAAAATGTAAAGTATTCAATGAAATCTAAAATATGAATTTTTTGACCCGTGTTGATCTCTCGTGGAATCACCCTGGTGTCAGTGTTTCTTGGCTTCTTATGATACTCATAAAATCAAATCACACTGGAGACAAAGCACTTTTGTTCAACCTAAGGTAACTAGGGACTAGCTGCGCAGTACCTGCCTGGCTGCTGCCAGAATAGCTGCTAATTTGTTAATCTGAAATTGAAAGTTACTGGATCTTTTCTGGATTGTTGCGTAGGAAGGTACCATGCTTTAGAAGACACTGTGCTGCAATGGTAATGGTGGTAAAAGCTTTTAGTGTGTAACAAAGCTAGCTGTTCTTGTGTGTCGGTTGTTTGTAGAACTGAGACACTTGTCGGTTCTGCAAAGAACCAACAAATGTGTAGAAAAAGCAAACATGATTGGGGGAAATATCCAGTCCATGAATTTTTTTTAATTTTCAGGTACACAACAAAACATTTGACACCTATTTCAATGTGGAAGAAAACACAATCTTTGAAGAAAACTCCATTCTGAGAGTAAGGGATGTGACAGTAATTGCTGATGGGTGCACTAGTGGAAGTGTGACAGACCTGTAAGTTGATGGGCAACTCTTTGATAGTTTTCCTTGTCCCTGCTTCTGATATCTGATAGCAGATTGCAAAGGGTCTATTGCGCACATTGTGTTCATGAGATTGGTTTGAATGCATAGGTTACAACACCGTTTCAGTACTTTTGCTAAACTCCATTTGAGTGTATGAATGGGCTGATCTTGGCTGAATCCTGTTTTCTTCTGTGCATCAAAAGCCATATATACTAAGCACCAAGTGCCACTATACCACAATATGATAGAAAGTTGGGCAAGTTGGCGTAAATTAATTTCGTAACAACTATGTAGACAGATAATACACAGACCAAAAAGGCCACGAGACAAGTGCCTACTTGCAGCTAAGTTTTGTTCATGCACAACAAGGTAATCTATGTACACACAATATCAAGTTCCTTTACATAAGCACAGGCAAAAGAATGTGTCACCACCTGTACAACGAGCTATCAAGGTACACCAGTTCCTTCTGTCAGAAGGATATTGAAGGCTGGCTAACGCAGCTAGCAGCTTTGTGGGTGATGTAAGCTGCTTTGGCTTTTAACCTGATCATGAGATCCCTGTATTTAAACAGTATGCAAGTGTCAGAAAACAATGGTGAGCACTTGCAAACGCGGCAGCGCACGGACACATGCGCATCATTTTTGTTATGCAACAAAGTTTGTTGCATACCTTGATAGCTCATTGTATAGAGGGTGCAGGCGGTGGCACATGCTTTCGCTTGTGCTTATGTAAACAATCTTGATATATTTTGTGTACACACATTATTTGTATGAACAAAACTTGGTTTCAAGTCTGTATTTGTGCCGTGGCCTTCTTCATTTTTGGGTGTTGTCTGTTTGCACAGTCATGAAATGTCACTATGATTAGTTTTACTAAACGTCATCTGCTCCACTGATTATCTTTTCTCCTAAATTCATTTGCTATTCAAAAATAAAGTAGAATTGCATTCACGCAGATTACAAGAATGCCTATTTTCCCAGAAGTGTGTAAATAGAGCATTCAGTTTGATTACATTGTGTTACTATTTGATTGGAGCTAAAGAAGTTGCTGTATTTGCCCATACCTACCGTTATAGACTCACATAAGAATAGCCTTATTACATTTCTGTGATGTTTGGTTTTCTTACACATATGCTTATGTAGGTGATACCTTAATGCTATGAAAGAGCTCTCTTTTTTTTTCAGAGCACTTAACATTCTTGTTCTGTACTAACGTGAAGAATGTGACTTTTAATTTGTTGAAAGTGCACTTGGACAATAGTGTGGGAAAATGATGTGTGAGTCAAACAAAACCAGTGGCAAGTGGTACTGTTCAAAGGCATGGTACTGTTCAAAGGCCTGTCTGTAAAGGGTCTGACAACCAATTTTCATGGTACCCCCCCCCCCCCCTTTTTTTTTAGTGCAGCGGAAAGCTTACAAGTCAGTGCCTCATCATGAAATGCTAATGTGGAAAGCGCTGTGGAACATTTTTTTCCGAATGTTTTTACCTGCAGTGCGGATGTAGTCATTCACTGGAAGCATGCTGAGAACGGTGATAGGTGAGCGCGGTAGTGGTTATACGCCGGCATTAGTGGGAGGCAGAAAGTGCGGCCGTAGCTGTGAGAAAATACTATTTTGTTTATCAAGTCGATGTACCTGTGATTCATGTTTTCCGCAGTGTTCAAGTATTTCTGTTATAATGGCTACGTGTTTGCACGGTTTTGTGTCCAACTGCTTTGGTATTTAGCCAGTCAAAACAATACGAATTGGATCGAAAACGAGAAGTTCTTACACATGATACACAGTTCAGTGTGTTGCCGTAGCCATGCATGCACTTTTCATTTCTGAAGTACAGAATGAAGTACAAGTGTCTAATAATATAGGAACTGCAATTTTAAGCAATGATTATATTGTACTTAATAACAGCCGACTTACGTACAGTAATCTCATAGACTACATCCGAAGTAGCAAGATTTCACTTCCAGACCTCCCAACTTACTGGGATTTGAGACTTGCTTCGCCAAATTAAATTTGTAATTCCTACGTAAAATGTGAACAGCCTGCTGTATTTTATCACTATAAGTCGGGGTCATTCCGTTTCCACCAACGTGTCGCAACACATACTGGCCAGTTGTCAGTCCCGTTAAGCTTTCAACGGCGCAAAAGTAGGTGTGATCGAAAGATAGTAGTAGTAGAACTGTTTTACCAAGTCCAAATTATGGTAAAGCCTTTCGTGGTGGCATAGTGGCTGTGCCCTGTGCTGCTACGAATTTTGTGGATTTGCTCCCCAGCTGTGTCGGCCGAATTTTAATGGGGGCGAAATGCAAAACCGCTTGTATACTTTGATTCAGGTGCATGTTAGAAGACCCCAGGCATTCAAAAATTAATTTGGAGACTTCCACTACGGCAGCCTTTGCTGCAGTTTGCTGTTTGTTGTGTGCTGCGTGTAAAGCTGAAACATCATGAACCCTTTCAGCGTCGCTAACGTACCAATACGTTTCCACGTTTTTGTCCTGCCATGTTCTTTCTGACGTTCCTTTTGTCATATAGGACTGTGAGGACCACACGAAGCGACCATTTGCTATTATCTGTGTCATTTGTTCATTTCTGCACAACCAATAATGAACCGTTGGGTTCGTTTTATAATATCCTAGAGAAAAGATTGATGCTGGGGTGCGTTGCCTCTAAAAAACCCAGACACTGAAAAGGTTAATAAATCACATGTGTATTCCACCAAAGGCATGTGCTCGGGGCAAGTTTAACAGAGCATGCTATCCCTCTTCCCCCCTTCGGTGTCATGTCTGTGGAATTTCTTAACTTGTACTGTTTACTGCTTGACAGATATACACTGTGTTTAAGTTCTGCATAATTACCCATTGATGTGCAAGGCGCTGCTGTAGTTCTTGTCGTTTGAAAAGTTGTACTGCAGAAGCTGTACTCGGCAGCACTTAAGCTAATTTAGGCAAAACTTGTTGAATCCTGACTGTCAGGTGAGACCTGAATAACTTGGCTTTGAAATTAATATTACACTGTGCTTTCAGGGATGTGTCATTCATTGGGGTGAAGACCTCGGATTTCTCCCCCTTTCCTGGAACGTCAAGGTTCCAGTTTCCGAAACCGCCCGTAGATATAAGGGCACAATTGGCCAACACGAGGGTCGCGGAAGTGCCCAACAGCCTCCGAAGAAGAATTATAGATTGGCTGTGGTACGAGCTGTCAAACCACACACTTTGAGTTTTGTGCACTTGTTTAACTGAAATCGTACCAGACAAGCCTTATTTCAAAGTGACCACATTTTCAAAATTGCTAGTTAAAAATGTTTGTCAAGTGTTTCACGGGCATTGAGACTTGGAATAGTTAGTCATTACTTTCTGACGTAATGAGCTAGTAAATGCCATAGCAGAGGTCATATGTTTATACAAAGTTCTTCCAAGTAGTTAATGCAGTTAATGCAGTTAATGCTACCATTCTGCAGAATGCGCTGGCAGAGATTTGAATTTCTATCTTTCCATAAACAACTTAAACATATTATGATGACTGCTTTCCTAGAGGCAAATTGTGCGTCACGGACAAAGACAATCTGCCAGTAGCATAGGGTAACATGTCCGTAGAAGTGTCAATGAATCACTTGTATTTACACAGGCTGTTTATTCGAATGTTGACATGACTGTCCTCTCAGCAGTTTTGCCTACAAAGCAAACATTACTGATAAGCTCCTATCTTTTGCTGTATACTATATTGCGGGACTTATGCAGCACAGCATATCTCTAGATCAAGCATTTTCACATTGCCGAATTGCCAACATTGACGTTAGCATGTGTTGTGTTCAAAATTAAGAATCTACGAAGAGTAACCTTTGATAAATGGTGTTGCAACATGCAGCAACAGTCTATTCTACCAGCGTTTGTATTGGCTACACAGGTGTATTGTGTTTGTTGTATTTCTCTAAACATTTGAAGCGAAGAGACAATTAGGCCGTGAAAATACAGGATGTTAACAGTTTCTTTTTACTTGAAATGTACAAATAATAAAGTGAAAGTAAATGAAATTGGATGAAAAGTAATCTTCCCACATTTGGGAGGTCCCACTTGCATCAAGCTTTTATTGTGATGAGCATTCTTTTGGAAATTTCGGCCAGTTTTTGGTATATCTGTCTGTCTAACCTCATTCATGCCAACTTGGGTCAGTGGGTGGTCAATGGTCTAATCGGTAAAGCATCGTGCTGCCGTGCTAAGAGTTGACACTGTGACACTGGGTAGTGATGCTCTTCAGTGGCGAAAAAAAATTACTTACGATTTCTCCAGTGCTTGACAGAATCTAACCCTGAATCCACACTTGAATGTGCATGCTATGCCTGAATATAGATTCACACATGCACCACATGCAGACTTTGCAGTAGCAGTGTTAACTGGCGCACCTTGTCCAGAGATGCATGAGGCCGACTTCTTAGACACCTTATATATGAGGCATTTTGGTGGTGGCAATATGGTGTGTCACTGAAACGCCAATCATGCATTTCTTCAATACTAATCACGTTAACATAGCCATTTATGTGTGGTTGGTTCTGCCAGAATTTTCTTTTGTCCACTTTCATTTGAACCCGCTTGCCTTTATTATTCTCACTCAGTGTATTGCTAGTGTGACAATGCGTGCCATTTTTTTGTAATATGTTCAGCTACCCAAACCATCTATATGCAGTTGCTGCAAGGGAGCTTGTGTACAAGTTCCCACAGCTAAAAGATGTATGTGGGGAAGGTCATGTAAGTACTTTAACATTTTATCTGTGGCACTGCTAAAAGTTGCATATGTAGGCATAAGAGCTTGGGAGATGACAGCGTGACAATGACCTGGACAGTGGTAATGCTATAGCAGCATGCATTGTTAGAAAAGATTCTATATTGAGCAAAGGATAGCGGCAAAGGAGGAACAACAGTGCAAAGAGCAGGTCTCTTTGTCATCCTGTTCCAACATGGCATTATAGCAGAAAAGTGTGCCGAGTCTGTGCCAAAGAGAGCATAGAAGCCTCATTTCGTCCATGCTGCCTCGCTAGCAAAGCTGAAACCATAACCTTAAATACATATTAGGGTAGAAGTTTGGGCGAGCTGGTCATGGTTAATAATGGTGGAGTTCGCGTAGAGCGAGAAAGTACGAAAGGAAGGACAGAGACGAGTAAAGAGCGCTAACTTGCCGCCGCTTTTTCTCACGTTTGGATTACCTGATTCAAACACCCTTCGATTTCTTGATTTGAAGCTTTTATTCACGGTTACATAGGTTTGCTGGATGTATGAACAAAGAAGTGGTAAACCACCTCTGCCTTTCAGCTCAGCCCACTCACAGATAGCATCACTAACCTTCGCTTTGCCAATGCCCTCAAGAAATCTTGCCCCCGCACAATGCTAAATAGTTTCACTCAACAGGCGAAGCCCGAGAAACGTGACATTGCTGAGGAGAGCCGGCCCGTTGTTCTGCCGTATGTGCACAGCACTTCAAACACGTTAAAGAAGATTGCCCAGGGCGGTAGAGTGTGCATGGTTTTCTCGGCCCCAGTGAAACTACAGAAGCTTTGCAAGTGAGTCGACGCACCACGCACTCATTTTTCTTCCCGCTTCATCACGCACTAGTCCGGTTTCGTCCCATACGTAGAAGGGGTCGTTTACTCAATCCCACTGAAGTGCGGCAAGACTTATGTTGGCCGAACTAGCAGATGCCTCAACGACCGCTTCCGCTAGCATGAAAACAATGTGCACAATACGGTGCAGAGGCATTTTGGCATTCATTTTCGGTATTGCAAGTGCACCCCCCTCCTTCGTCAGCGCGTGGTATTGGCAAGGCACTGGTCGCAGTTAACTAGAGCAATAATAGAAATGGAGTACATTCACAATCTAGGTGACCGCTGCGTAAGCACCCCTTCCATTGCTCTGTCATGACCTGAGAGAGATTACCTGGCCGAGCGCACGGCAATCGTGGGCACGTCATCTGATTTGACTTATCAGTGATGTGCAGGTTCTACATATCACTTCTTTCTGTGGATTTTCCTATTTGCCGCGCATATACGGGGTGTTTCAGCGAACACTTTCAATAATCGTTAACAGTTGCCTGTGGCAGATATCGCAGTTCTAGTTCATGAGCTGGTCTACTCGAAGCGGCGGACAATACTTGAAAAAAAAATTGAAATGCAATATCGACTAATTCACAAAAATCAGTAATTAACTTAACTAATTAACTTCTGGCCCATATTGCAATTTACAAATTCTAGCCGTGGAGTTCCCAAGGCGGATTCACTTGGAACGAATTTTCAAGATGACACGAGTTTTCAAGCTTGCCGAACTATGCAGAGAAATGCATTGGCGTTCCAGTTCAATTGTTAACAAAACGTCATTTCATGCACTGAAGCACACAAGTAACTGGGATGCCAATGCATTTCTCTGCATAGTTCGGGAATTTACATCTCGAAACTGGCGTCCTGATAATTCGTTCCAAGTGGATCAGCCTTGCGAAGTTCACAGCTAGAATTTGTAAATTGCAATGTGGATCATAAGATCATTAGCTCACAACCTAATTAGTGAAGTCTCGTTAATTAGTCTATTTTGCATTTCAATTTTTTGTGCTAGTAGTGGCCACCGCTTCGAGTAGACCGGCTCATAAACTAGAATTGAGCTATCTGCCAAAGCCAACCTTTAAAAAATTTTGAAAGTGTTCGCTGAAACACCCTGTATATTAAGCTCGTCCGCAATAAAGATCAGTTGGAAGTTAGGGCTCTTTACTGGTCTCTGTCCTTCCTTTCCTACTTTGTTGCGCTACGCAAACTCCGCCCTTAAATACATTATCATCAACCTCAATGTCAGTGGAGTGGGCATAGCCACGGATATTGCAAATACTGTTAGTCCTTAATACGTTGCATTTTATTTGGTGAAGCGTCCAATGTGCTGGTACTGAGCTGTTCTTATGCATATTTTTTCCCCTGCAGTTCAGTATTCTTGGTACTACCGTGTTGTCGCAAGGTTTGCCAGAGGAGGTTGTCATATGAAAAAGAAAGCCTGATATAATGCACAGTGTCATATTGCTTAACATAGATGTTCTTAGTTCTGCACAATTGAAAAGGCTCATTACATGGTTGTAATTTTACAGGTTTCATGTGGCCCAAGGCACAGTTATTGAATACAGATTTGGCACATGAAATGTTTAAAAAATAGACTGTACGTCCTCTCCATTACGTCGGTTGCAGATGTCTCAGGGCATTGTATTCCTTGCGCGACTTTTTTTCTGTGATCACTCTTTTTTTTGTCGTTCTTTTTTTCGCACTTGAAACATGCGAACTGCAGAAATGGCTACTGCTAGTCAAATTGACAGAAGCAGCTTTATACCACAATATACACAGGGAGAACCACTCCTTTAAAAACTAATGAAACTAGTTTTGTAGTATTCTTCCTGAATGAATTATCTAAGGGAGAACGCTACAATAAAATGTTAAACCAGGTTATATTATTTATCTAATGTATGTCGTTGTTTGCTACATGCCAGTATATTACTTTGCTGCATAAAAAATTGCCACCGAAGTTCCTGCTGCTGGTACACAATTTGAATCGCCCTTGTCAAAATGTATGAGTTGATGTGATCGCCATGCTACCTCCCTTTATACCAGTCTGTGAATTAGGCAGTACTGATGTCACATTAGAAGCACACTTGTCCAAAATACTTAGGTGGAGCCACTCCAATTTTCCATCTGAGTCATTTTCTCGCTTACAAAAGGTCTGTTATATCTGCAAATGAATTCGCTATTACAGAAGCCTAATCTTTCAATCTAGCTTGACTTATCATTTTTTCTTTCGTGTACCTTTTGTGCTGAAGTACAATCTGTAGGATGTGCTGGCCATTCATAGTATTTTTGGTAGTACAGATAGTGTGCATTCAGTAAAAAAAATTCTGATGAGTATTCATCTCATTATGGTGCTTACAATGTTTCAGTTCACGTGGCAGACAGCCCTCAAGTTCAAAGCAAAGAATATGAGAAAGAAGCTGCCCTCAGGAATTGCAGAGCTCGATGCCAATCGGCAGAAAGCGCAAAAACGAAAAGCTGCCCATAGTGAGGCAGGTGGCAGCACGAATGCTGTCAAACCGTGCATCAGAAAGGTGACTCATTCACACCAGTGTCCTGTTTGCTTAACTCCCATTTAACTTCACACTTTTTGTTGCAGCACATCAAAACTTGATATCTTTTAATCTGGACTTAAATCTCAAGGACCCCTTTTTTCCGATTCAGAAATGTATTTTTAAGCTTAACTTCAGTGTACAGAAACTAGGATTA
This sequence comes from Dermacentor andersoni, assembly GCF_023375885.2. Classification (NCBI taxonomy): domain Eukaryota; kingdom Metazoa; phylum Arthropoda; class Arachnida; order Ixodida; family Ixodidae; genus Dermacentor; species Dermacentor andersoni. The sequence continues at coordinate 361,825,080 of NC_092814.1, read as the reverse complement.
ACAGTGCATTCCAGGTTGCAGAACATAAGCTTCATTTTCCACTAATGTTGTTTTAGACCTGTAACATTTGCGTTCATAGCCACTGCTTAACCGTGTACCATTATCTGATCAGTTTTGCTATTTATGTATGCCTTGGGTGCACATTTGTGGACAATGCTTATTATTTTATAATTTCCAGGCCGCACTTTGGAATTCCGCCTTTGATGAAGGCGGAGAGAAGTCTCAATTCTCACATTGAGATCATAAAACGGGAGCTGCGCAAGGCAGGTGGCAGCCTTGAAAAAGTACAAAAATCAATGGTCAAGACGTTTCGAAGCCGAAGGATCTTGATTGAAGTATCGAAGCCTTCACTTGAGCAGCTGCTTGAGCTTTACCCGGCACTGAGGGTTGAGCGAGAGGCAAGTGCTCAGATTGCATTGTCTTTTTTATAGGTATTAAGCATACATGTATTTCTTGAGATTGTGTTTTGCATTCCTGGCCATGCTTACACATTTCTGTTCATCATATTGAGATAAAGATGTGTAGCTGGTCACTTGCAATTTAATTCTAATGCCAGCATTTGAATAGAATAATTTATTTCTTTGCAAAAGTGATTCCGAGTGTTCTAAATATCCACAATGTACTGACATTATTGCATATTGAGTCAAAATTTTATGCCAGCAGTACTGGACATTTTAGTCAGCCATCTCAGATTTCTCTAAGTTCTAGCAGTTAATTGCATCATCATCATCACAGGGACCGTAAAAAAATTCTATTCGTCATATGATTGAATTTTCTGAGGTAAAAGTACAACTTATAATTAAAAAAAAACATAAATATAGGTTTCATGTACTACCTTGCTGAAGCACTTATTATGTAGAGTAGGAATACTGTTTCTTATTGTTGCCACGTACAGGCGTGGCCACTGCTAGCAGGAACGAGTGCCTCGACTGGCACCTTGCGAAGTCTCGCGAAGGGCCAGTCACTTTGCCACATGACTTCATGAGCTGCCGCTTGTGCAGCACTCTGTGAACGGATGCCACAGGCTCCATGTTCCTGTTAGGACTGGCTGCGTCTGTACATTGCTAATCTTTCTTCGGTGACTTTTTTTTTACATCTACCACTGTTACGAAGCACAAGGTGTAGCTATTTTTATCTGAAACCACAAGAACTTTGTTGCTGATTCTATAGTGGAAAAAGTCCTATTGAATCAATTGAGTGTTGCTCGTTTCGCTAAGCGCAAGTGTGCCCAATAAAGTGCTAAATTTTTTTAGGAGTGCATTTTTCTCTTAAAACCTTGTTAATTCAACATTCGGCTAATTTGAACATTTGCTTTGGACTTCTGAAATCTGCGGTTTTAATTCGACATTCGATCAACTGGGACATTTGTTTTGGACCCACGAAATACAAATTAACGAAGTTTTACTGGATATTGTTTACTTTCACTACAACATCACAATCTGGCCTAAATTTGGAGTTCATTCCTATAGCGTCAATTTATTATTCTAAATTAAAGTGCCAAACTCTGCCTATGTTACAAATTTAATAGAAGAAATATATCCGTGTGACAGTTGAAGAATATTTTATGCATCCACCGTTTATATAATACTTGACATCAATGTACACTTTCTCACCTTGGAACTTAAATGTTTTTCCAGGGAAGAAATAATCAATTCCAGAAAAACACAAATTAAATGCACAATAATATTGCAGTGTAGTAGTCTAGGTTAAAATATAGAATTGGGTGGTCATGATAGTTAATCTGTCAATTAATCCTGCATATTTTTTTAAAACGAGTAGAAAGACAATACGGGCGAAACGCAAGAATATTTGCGCATTTACATTTAGATGCATGTTAAGAACCCTCAGGTGGTGCAAATGTGGATTTTTGAGTTTTGTGCGACATGCTTGCAAGCATGCTTCATGGTGTTTTGTTGTTGTCGCTTTGCTGCCACACATAACAAAGCACAGGAGAGCTGCTCTTGGTACTTGGGTCATCACTTTTCATTAAGATGAAGTGCCAAGATATGTCATATTTTCGTAATCGTGGTGATTGTTTCATTTTAACCACAGTGCTTCTGGAGATTTTTGCTTTCCTGGTCATAGCGTATCACGTAAGCCTAAGGGGAAAGTTGACAGTGATGTAGGTAAAAATTGAAATCGTTCTGTCCCCTCAGTAGCAACTTGTGGCCCTCTGACATAGTTCGGCTCTGATGTTTTTTTCACCCTTGTGACGTGACTGACAGGACTGTGGCACCATTGAGGTCATGATTGTACCATTCAGATAGCTAAAGTGGTGTCACTGTTTTGTCGTGGAATAGCTCCGAAAAATTTGATTCAGCTGCCAGATACTTCACTGTATCTCCTACAAAGTCAAAAGCACTTTTACCATCGAATGTCGCAAGAAATTTCCACTCTGCTACCATATTAAAATAATTTTTTGTCGTGGCAGAGGTTTAAGAAGTTCTTGTTTGTTGAGATTGTGCACTGTTATTCAAGTAGGAAATCTTTTTCGTTTTCAATAATTAATTCAGCTTGCTTTCATTGAAAAATGAATGCCACCACTGTGTCATACTGCAAGCAAAGGGCAGCAGAGGGTCACACCATAAATTCTACTCTTCTGTGCAAATGTAAATAAAACCAACTGAAGGGCGGCTTGCATGTTAACATGAAATTATGCAGGGCATCTTGCAGAATAAAGCTAAGTTGTGGTTCTTGGTAAAGTTTGTGAACACAATTTTTTCTCTTGCCGGTTCTGGAGATGATCGATGAACGCAGTGTCAGGGGCATTTAGTATAGATTGACCCTATTAGAAATGCATTTGTTGCCCCCAAAAAATGCATGTAGCTAGACTGAAGCTTACTGTGATTTATTCAACCGCGGCGGGAAGTTAGAACTGCCAGTATATCAACTACTGAAGTTTTATGGTGCTTATCATCTTTAGATTTCTTAGTCATTGGTTGAAGTTGCAGGCCGCAGTTGTCCCTTCTATGCATGCTATCCTTATAGTCATATCAGCATTATTAGTTATGTTTAAAGCCTTTTTTTAGAGCTTCGTGCGGCTGAACAGAATACAGTTGAATTAATACTGGTAATTTTGTAGGTGCACCTCTATAGACAACATTCGTGCTCTCCTGTAACACTGTATTGTTAGTTAGGGTTGCTTACAGGGACTTCCAAACATAGAAAGTGCAGTTTGTTGTTAATTATTGGGAATGTATCATATATACAATCCCAGTAATGCCATATTGCATACTGAAGAACTTCAGGTGTGTGGTAATCCCAAGTACTACAGTGTGTTGTCTATTGTACTTCAAGCTGCTTTATGTTCACGTTGCCTACTCTTCACATTAGTGTTATATTTAGGGCCATCTGTATCGAAGAACTGACCTGACCAACTATCATTGACGTCTGTGCTGTGTATCTCCTTCATTTTTCTAGCTCCACAATGAGTTTCAACGGCTCGCGGCAACTTCTGCCAAAGCCTCTATAGGGAATCTCATCGAAAACAGAGGCGATAGGATTCTCAGCTTTGTGCAGAAATGCTCCAAATTGACCTTTGAGAATGTTCACGACAGCAGTAAGTTGTAAACCTCAAAGTGAGCCAAAGCATCAAAGTAAACCAGTCACATCTTGGCCTGTGTTCAAATGATTCCAAATGCTTTCAGAAAATTCCCTGACGTAAAAGCGCACTGGAGCACACAAATTCCATGCAAAATTGGCAGCCAGCAAAACATGAGTGCTGACAGGATCTTGCACTATGTCGAAAGCAGCATAGCTTAAGCGGATGACTCTTGCTAATGGCTGGAATTGTGCTTTTGCGCTAGGATTTTGTAATTCATTACTATTTCTTTTTTCTATAAAATAATAAATAATGTGAAATCTGGCCACTAGCAGAATGCCTCTGTGTCATTCTATGGGTGGCCAAAGTATAGTGGAAATTTAAAAATCTTCATGATAGCACAGGTTATTATTAGAGGAATATTGCAGATATCGTGCCGTGTGAAAATGAGTGACACACGTCTTCGGCTGAGGTGTTCACAGAATTGTGCATTGCTGTTTATTTACCAAGTTTCAATGGTGTTTTAGGGCCCCTTTAAAAAATGTTCTCACTTTGGCTACAACTACCACATACTTATTTGCTCACTAATAGGAATTGCTGATTGTATTGCCATCGAAATTGTTCTGTGCTATCCTTGCCTTATCTTGCTTCATGCATAATTTGTTTGCAGCTGCTCAACATCGTCATTTCTCCCATGCACTTTCCTCGAATTATATGCAGTGGCTGTGCTGACAAGCCTTCCACGGCTCTTGAAGGAAGACCCCACTGCGATTCTTTCGCCACTCGTATGCATACTACTTTGTTTGCACCATATATAAGCAGCCTCTGTGGGAAATGTTTCTCAGTCCTGTACAGGAACGCTAGTAATGGCAGCAGTGAAAGCAACGTTGATAGTCCGAGAATACTGCTCAAGTTTGTCAAAGCATTTCTGCATGCACAAGTACTTGCCTGCAATCTGTTCAGTCTGTACCTCGAGTATTGTCATGTCACTACAAATCGACAAAAGTACGGTCAATGCATGTACGAATCTTCATCACCTGGCAAACAACAGAAGTTAGCTGTGCTGCAAAGCCAAATGTTTGCAGGTTTCTGTGACAGCCAACTGTCTGGCATTTCCCTTATTTAATTGCTACTGCCGCAGACATTGAGGACTAAGTTGGCGCCACTGGAAACTGCTTGAAACCACTCGGGACTGTGTGGCTAAATAAGGGAAGACGAGGCACTTGAAAAAACTTATTTTTCAGACAATTTGAATGAAATTCACACAGTTAATTCATTTTACGAGCTGCTTTCAAAAATGCAATAATTTTTTTCTATAAGTATTTTCTGATATCTAAAACAGGAGGTGTTTTGTTTGGATACTAATTAGCTAATTAAGAGCAACTTGCACGGTAACGTACAGCACACGGATACAATTGTGAGTATTCATAGTGTATCATAAGCTATATATAGCCTTAGGCCATCTTGAAGCAAAGTTATAGGCTGTCGAACTTAGTCATAAAAATGCCCACTTTGATAATCGAAAAATATCAACTTGGACATTTTTGATGACTAAGTTTGGCAACCTATAACTCTGTTTCAAAATGGCCTCAAACAACGGTTTACAGCTCACAACACACTACGAACACTAGGTTCCGTGTGCTGTACGTTACCGTGCAAGTTGCTGTCTGTTAGCTAATTAAGCTCCACAAAAAGAACATCCTGTTTTGGATATAACAGAAACAAAATAATTGCATTTTTTAAATTGGCTCATAAATGCATTAACTGCAAATTTCATTCAAATTGTTTGAAAAATAAAAGTTTTTTTAATGTACCTCGGTCCCCCCTTAACACATAAATGAAGAAGTGCTGGACTCACTGCACATGCAGCCTTTACAACTGAATGGCTCGGATTGGGAGGCATTGGCAACATGGCCAGTGGCATATTGTAACCTGAATATTGCTATTTTTGTTAGACTCCGCTGCACTATTAGCACCTGGTCATGCGGGCTGCGCCTCAACTATTGAATATCTACCATATTTACTCGAATCTAAGGCGCACTTTTTGTTCGATAAAACGGGTCAAAAATTGTGTGCGCGACAGAATCGAGTACGACCCTAACTCTGCATTACCATATCACCATCGGCATTTCAAAATGGCCGCCTCGTATGCTTTTCTAGCCTAGCTGCCGTAGCTTCCTCCATGCGGTGCAGTACGTGGGCTTAGGCAATGCTTCCTTTGGCTTAGGTTAGTGCACTGTCCGTCTTCCCGTTTTCTGCGTTTGCTGTATCAGCATGGAAGTGCCGACTGCGAAGACATGCCGAGTTGATCACAATGCCGCAATTAAAAATAAAGCAATCACGCGTCAATCGGAATCAAACGGGAATCGGGCCGCATCACGAGTGTTCAGAGTTCACGAAACTTGTTTGCGGGACTGACGCAAACAGAAGAGGTGTTATACACCGGCAGCTGCTACACTCCAAAACAAATGTACAGGTGTACATTTGCCACACAACGATAATCGTCATCTGTCTTGTCTGCATTTCCTTTTTTTTAATGCTGCGAGCCCAGTACTTCGAAGTTGCGAACAGCATGCACGTTATCAGCATGACAGAGCAGTCTCGACAGGAAAGTAGCAAGCGAAGCATTTTAAAGAATGAAAACGCAAGAAAGATAGACGACGCTTATTGTTGTGTGGCCAATATACACCCCAAGGGGTGCACATTTGTTTAGGAGTGTACACACGGCATGGCCGCGCGGCCCCTATCTTAAAAGCGATCTGCGACGGAGACAAGAGTCTACGCACCGTGCTGTGTTCTCGTCGTTTATTTCGCATTAAAGCGAGAGGGTGCGCACAAAGTTCAATCTCCTCGCTCCTGCTACCGCACTTCCTCGCTCCAGCGTTGTGATAAAGTTTCCGCGGTCATTGAGTGAGACGTGTTCATGTTTGCTTGTGCGCGTGCGACGCCATGCTCGTTAATTTAGCTAGGAAGCGAATGTTTAAATGTTTATACAGCTTATAAACCTACTATTATTACTTTTTGTATGGCTGTCTACTAATTTGCTATTGTAATTGATGCTTCGCCTTTCGGGCGAAACCGCAACCTTTTTTTATTTATCCGAACTTTAGTGCATTGGGAGTAAATTCTTTCTTCTAAATGAGAGAAAGATGCATTTCTGTATGAAAGAATGAAGTGCGCATTAAACGACTTTTTTTTTGGTCGCGGAAAACGGGTGCGCATTAGAATCGAGTAAATATGGTAATATCTCAAATATTGTGGTCGTCCTTATGCATTAGGTATATGGGCAGTGCAACGAGGCTGCTTGATGTGGTGCTGGTAGTGGTAGGCTCTAGGAACAAGTGGGTGAAGCATATGGTGTGCAAATTATGGTGTGGCTGTTGCCGAGTCACTTGTCCAGTTCGCAGTGGTCGTGAAATATCGCAGCCACACTAGGTCTGTCGGCTTAGTTCAACTGTGATGGGCCTTGCTTCGATTGATGTATTCATATGACGCATGTGTGGCTTAAGAAGCTGATTGGCTGGTGAGTTCTAGTGTGCACGTTGCTTCATTCCAAATTAGCCAGAAGCTCATGGGGAAAGGTGCAGGGATGCACTTCACCTGATGGCTGCCTATATCCGTACTTATACTCACTTCTTGTGTCAGCGCACACACCGGATTCGTGCAAGGAAGTCTAAGGTCGCATGTTACATTTTGCACGTAGTTGCATTTCAGTCTTCTCTAACATTCAATATATGGGAAGAAAGGTGGTTAACCCAGGGGCCCGATTTTTATTAGTCATATCATAAGAAACCAACAAACACTGACGCCGAGGACAACATAAGGGAAATTACTTGTGTTTAATAAAAGAAAGGGTAAATAAATGGAAGTGAAAGTGGATGAAGGGTTGTGGGATCATTCCCCACCTGCGGCAAGTTCTTTTTTCATCCGCTTTCATTTCCACTATTTATAGTTTCTTTATTTCATTTATTACGCAGAAGTAATTTCCCCTATGTTGTCCTTGGTGTCGGTGTTTGTTGGCTTCTTCTAATATTTAGGATATCATATATGCATACAATTGAGGGCTCTTTAAAGTAAATGTGGCGTTTTTAGATTTGTACTTCCGAGAGACATTGTCCTGACGATGTATTTACTTATTACCAGTTTTCTTATTACCAATTTTTTTATTACCAGCTTCAGGTGTAGCAGAAATATATCTATGCACCTCTTGATCCATTAGTCTTGCTCTTTTTTAGGTGAATATGATTCATGTGAAAAGAGAAGTTCTTGTGGTGTGAGTTAGTTACGCTTTTTGTTTTCTTCTACCTGCAGGTGCCAGGAGCCACCTCTGCGCATCCACACCTTTTTTTATTCCGGCGAGAAGCCGGAGACTTCCGCCACCTTTTTATTGACTTTTGAAGATCTGAAACTGGCAGCCATCGACATAGCAGATGGGTTCGCTTTGCTTCTTGCTCTATATTGGGCATTTATTGTCCAGTATGCACAAAAAACAAAGCGGACTTTTCTGCTGCTGGAAACTTTGATGGGCATGCAGCGTAGCGCCCTTTTGGCATGCGTTGTCAAGGCAGTAACTGCCATTGACAGTGCATAAAGCAGTTCATATTCATTTTTTGTTTATTTCATAGTTCTATAGTGTGCTTTTTTCAGCATCTTGCCCAGGCAGTCTGTTTCTGAGGTTCTAATCGTAAGACACTGGCTGGGCGTGTAACAAACGTTTGTCCTAGGACCTTCTCATTGCAGGTCCTGTTGAGCTCGTTGTGATCATGTCATTGGGACATGGTTGAATGGATGCAATACCTTTAATTGGTCATTAGCCAGGCTGTTGATGCCACTAGTCGAAATTTGTATCACAATATTTATTTAGCTTTATTTATTTATTTATAAAATACTGTATACAAGAAGTCCAATGCAAGGTGGACGTAATACACAGAACAAGATTATTTCTACAAATGCAGGCAAAAACGTTTGTCACACAGATTGGGCAAATGCTTGAGTTAGTTGGTCCCAGGCAGCCATTGTTTGTAGAAAGAAAGAATAACTAAATGTGTCAAATTATTGGGTTTTACGTGCCGAAACCACAATCTGATTATGAGGCACGTCGTAGTGCGGGATTCCGGAAATTTGGACCACCTAGGGTTGTTTAACACGCACGTAAATCTAAGTACATGGGTGTTTTCGTATTTTGCCCCTATTGAAATGCGCCCGCTGTGGCTGTAATTCGATGCCTGACCTCGTGCTTAGCAGCCCAACACCATAGCCACTAAGCAACCACGGCAGGTTAAATGTGTCAGTTGTGAAGATTGGTGTTGGAGAATGAGGGTAGTGGTGCTGAATAGGTATTAAGTGGGATAAGTATGTTGGAGAATCTACAGCTAGCTTGTAATTTAGCAGATGTGAAACTAGTCAACATTTCTTTCATTGGATTTCTAATAGGTCAATCCCGTTAGCTGTAAGTAATGCATTGTGGAGTCAGTGGCCATGAATTGTACTGCTTTTCTTTGAATTCGTTCCAGGTTTTCAATTATTGTTTTTGTATGAGGCTCCCACACTGTAGAAGGTACTCGAGTTTTGGCTTAACACTAGATAGAGCAATTTTAAGCTTGTGGCATAGAAGGCATAGCTTCTAGAAAGTGGAAGAGTAGATGTTGTTTATGTGCATGTTCCAAAAGAAGTTACTTGTTATCGTTGTACTGAAGTATTCATTGCTGGCTACTTTCAGTAAGGTTGATGATTCCAGTTCGTAGACATTTATTTGCATTAAGAAGCATTTCCCATTGCTCACACCATTAAATTACCCAAGTTAGTATTAAAGTCTCGCTGGTCACTATTGCAGATGATTGAAAACACAGTCGTCAGCAAACAGTCGACTCTGTCTGGGGGATCAACCACATTGACAGTATCGTCTATATAAACGAGAAAAAGGAGTCGCCTGAGTATCCGTTCCTCCAGAATACCACAAATTACTGGAAGGCAGCCAGAGCGTTGTTCTCCCACTTGAACGTATTGATTGCAATTATTCAGATGGGCAGATATCTGTGACATAATTACTTCTGGTATGCCAATTAACCTAAGCTTCGTAATTTGTTTACAGTGGGGAACTGTATCGAACGTTTTACTGTAATCTACCAGTATTATGTCAATTTGATTGTTATCATCAAGACAAGCTGCAATGGTGTGAACTATATTTCATTGAGTTGTAAAAAAAAATGATTTTCAAAAGCCACGTTGACAATTTATTAAAATCGATTGTTCCAAGACTTCAATTTGTGAGCCACTGTGTGTTCAATAAATTTAACACGATGATGTTACGCAGATCGGGTGGCAATATTGTAATAATAGATTGCCACCATTTTTAAATATCAGCTCAACTCGGGCTGGGGGGCTATTCTGCAAGAGTCCACCTAGTGGACTGTCCACTTTGGCCTGACGTCATCAGATGCGCGTTCTGTTGTTCTCAGCTTCGGCGAGTGCTGACGTCATCAGAAGGGAATCCGAACTTGCACTAAAATGAAGTGGAAGGCCTCGTACACGAAGAGCATAGTGCCTGGGGCGCCCTGGAACTCACCCGTGACAACGTAAATCGAATGAAATGCCGTTTAGCCGTTTGCTGTTAGTTTCGGTTGTGGTTTGCCGTGTGAAGATGTGAGACGAGCTTGGCCGCGTGACTGGTAACAACATAATGTGTCTGACAATTTTATTTTTATCATCTTTGTGTACGGTATAGCGGCGTTTCACTTTTTTCCGGCATTGTAACGACTGCAATTGCTAGTTTGCCACCAGAGGGCCACGTATTGAACCGAAACTCAAGATGGCAGCTGTTTGAAATGAATGAAACAGCTGACCACAAACCGTCGCTTACCGAGCATCCCCGTAAACTGACGGCAGCACAGTATGTCTTGTTGGTAGTTGCTGTCTTGGTGCATTCGCTGACACTAGTGTTCGAACTGAAGCGCAAAATGACAGCGTCCACGCTTGCAGTGAATAGTTGCAGTGAGGTGACCAGCAAATTGTAAAACGCACCTAAAAACAAAAAACTTCGTATGATCAGCCCCACATTGCTTTTAACACAATGCTTAGTTTCCGTTGTAAATTTATTTTCACAGTTGTGCAACACAAAAGAAGGGAATAAAATTTAAATTTTGTCAGCCACTCAAACGAGGAACAATTGTGCAAGTTGCACTTTTTAACATTAACATGGCCATTTTCAGTTGGCCGTGAGGTGGAGCTTCCTATTAGATATATGGTGGAGGCTACAAAATGCTTCAACTATTTAAAGAAAAGGCAGTACGCAACGCTTTCACATGTTTAGAAACTTCTGCAACATTGCAGGTTAGGAAAGTATTACACATTCAGCTCGAAGTGACGCTTTTGTGTTAGAAAGAAGCAATCACGTGAGATTACATCCATAAAAAAATACTGCTCCTCCACATACGGTGAAGGTATGAGTCCCACTTTCATTGAGCAAAAATTGTTCTTGCAGTCTCCATGCATTAGAATTGCTTCACGCAAACCTTTCGTCTATGTTTTTGAAGAAAGCTGTTGCTCCTCGAAAATTAGCAATTGCACACTACATGGCTCATACGAACACTTGCAATAGACCTCCTTGCTCTACAGTGGTGCAACAGAGTTGATGCCAAGTTGATAAGATTCTGTCAAGGGAAATGCGAGACTGGACCCACAACCACGTCACTGCTATGATACTACCGGAATGTCACAAGGCCGACAGTAGAGCAACCATTGAACGACAGTTCTGGATGAAGCTATAATGACAACAAAGAACCCATATGATGTACACGATGGTGTGGTGATGACGGCATTACGACCACTGCACGTCAACCATGAAATGTTGAAGCTATGTAGGAAATATGATGACAATGGCCTAACACACACAGCGAGATGACATGATGATGGAATCATAAACCTGGTATGCTGACAAAAAAAGGATGACAGTGGTGTCATCATGAGATCAAAGCCAATGATGGAGATGGTATTGTGCAATTCTGACTCAGAGATGCGGGCACAATGAGTGCAACGGCATGACTGATGTAGGGTAGCAAAGTGGACTCAGTCTGGTTAACCTCCCTGCCTTTCCTTCTTCCCTTTCTCTCTCTCTGTCTGATGAAATAATGATGGCTGATTTCACGGTACGACGACAACGGCATAGGCAGCAGCACGATATGCAATGGCAAGGCGGTGAGGGTGATACTGAAAATGACACAAATACAATGAAGTGACAAGAAAGAAATCACAACAGCATTAGGGGGATGAAGTAGTGGCAACATCGCAACTGCATGCTATAATGCAATTACGCTATGAGACACGGTGCATTACATTCATCTACTGCCAACAGAAAGCGAGAACACCACAGCTACACATACCCACACGGCACGACACACAGCCACACAGGTGTTGTGTCTCAGAGGCAGTAAACTGCTAGCTTCAGCATAAACACAGCACACAAGCAAAACTGCGAGTACGTGTACCCACACTGCACGACACACAGGTGTTGCGTCTCAGAGGAAGTAAACTGCTAGCTTCAGCCCAAACACAGCACACAAGCAAAACTGCGAGTACGTGCACCCACACTGCACGACACACAGGTGTTGCGTCTCAGAGGAAGTAAACTGCTAGCTTCAGCCCAAACACAGCACACAAGCAAAACTGCGAGTACGTGCACCCACACTGCACGACACACAGGTGTTGCGTCTCAGAGGAAGTAAACTGCTAGCTTCAGCCCAAACACAGCACAAAAGCAAAACTGCGAGTACGTGCACCCACACTGCACGACACACAGGTGTTGCGTCTCAGAGGAAGTAAACTGCTAGCTTCAGCCCAAACACAGCACACAAGCAAAACTGCGAGTACGTGTACCCACACTGCACGACACACAGGTGTTGCCTCTCAGAGGAAGTAAACTGCTAGCTTCAGCCCAAACACAGCACACAAGCAAAACTGCGAGTACGTGCACCCACACTGCACGACACACAGGTGTTGCGTCTCAGAGGAAGTAAACTGCTAGCTTCAGCCCAAACACAGCACACAAGCAAAACTGCGAGTACGTGTACCCACACTGCACGACACACAGGTGTTGCGTCTCAGAGGAAGTAAACTGCTAGCTTCAGCCCAAACACAGCACACAAGCAAAACTGCGAGTACGTGCACCCACACTGCACGACACACAGGTGTTGCGCCTCAGAGGCAGTAAACTGCTAGCTTCAGCCCAAACACAGCACAGAAGCAAAACTGCGAGTACGTGTACCCACACTGCACGACACACAGCCGCACAGGTGTTGCGCCTCAGAGGCAGTAAACTGCTAGCTGCGGCCCAAACACAGTGAAGGAGAAAAATTGGGAGTAACTGTAGTCCCACCACACGGAACACAGTGGCGCACATGTGGCGCCGTGCCGGAAGTAAGATCAGTGTGCATAACTTTCTAGCTGTCCAGTGCGTGACGTTGCGCTCGACGGCGAGCTCGCTGAATGTGCCGCAAATGTGCATTGCGGCTGATGCCATACGGTGCTATTTGCCTGTCCCGTGTGGCCTTTCCCCTTGCGTACAGCGTTCTGCCGCCACGGGTCGGACCACCGTCATCACTTGGCAAGACGTCTTCCTTGTCGTCGTCGTCATCCTCACCGGCAATGTTGCTGTCGTCGTCAAGAAGCGGCTCGCTGGCGTCGAGACATAGGTTATGCAGCGCTGCACAAGTCGCGACAATCTTTTCCGCTACAGCGGGGCAGTACTGCAGCACGATAACGCTGCAAGCAGCGGAACCGACTCTTCATAAGGCCGATGCAGCGCTCCACCACAGACCTCATTGACGCGTGAGCTTAGTTAAAACGGCCCTCCGGAGACGATATCGCGGGATGTCCCGGAAGCGGCGTGATGAGCCATGGCTCCAGTGGGTATGCACTGTCGCCTGCAGAATAAATGTAGCGCAGGAATTGCGCTGAATTCATTACAGACATTGGCTGTGGTTCACAAGCGCATTTATATACATTTCTGTACTCTCCAAGGAGAAACTCTCCTCTGTGGACGATTTGAGTGTCGGCGAAAATGATCCGCAGGGCTGAGCCACGCCATACGTATGCATCGTGACACGAGCCCGCGAAGCGAGGGTCGATGGCCAGCACTCGCATGTTAGAGTCGCACACCTGTGAATTGTAGTATATCAGTAAATTAAGTCGCTGTTGCGAGTTGGTATTTTATATATATCATGAGTATATTAGGTAGAGCGCGCTTACCACCATGGTGTTCAGCGCGTAGTGTCGCTTCCGACACCAGTACGTCTGCTTCTCGGCTGGGGGCAGGTCCGGGCCGGCTATAGCAATGTAGGTGCCGTTCACGCATCCTACGACGTCAGAGATGTTGCCGCTCCGCAAGAAACCTTGCTTGACGAGCGCTATCTCCGATCTTGTACGCGGAAACGACACCCAGCGCTGTTCGGTGCCGACACGGACGATTGCTTCCGATACCGCGCGAACGCAGTGGCTGACAGACGGCTGGGAAAGCGATACGGTGGCTTCGCTACCGACAGCCGTTTGGAAGCCACCGGTAGCATAAAACTGAAGGGCACAAATCACCTGATCTTGAACGGTGAGCCCTTCTCTCTCGCGCGCCAGGTCGTCCGATAACTGCTCGCACAGCCACATCGCCGTCGTTTTCGAAAGGCGAAAGTGCCTCCGGAAAGACTCGTCGGACATGGCGAACGGGTCCCGTTGTTCTCGAAGTCGCCTCTCTCCTCCGTCATCAAAAAGCAAAAAAAGCAGGCTCGCATCCATCGTAGTGCTGCGTTCTACTCCAAACAAAGGAATCGCAGAAAGACCCGTTGATGCGCGGTGACAGTTTGAATCACGTGTACGCGCCGAAGCATGTACAGTTATCACACAAAACGTGAAGAGTAAGTGCAAGACTACTGACGTCAGCCTGACGTTTCAGAAAGGAACCGGAAGCTAGGAGCGCCGGTCGTCATCGTCATTCGTAGGCCTACAGCCAATCAGCGGCGGCCGAAGTGGACAGTCCACTAGTTGGACTCATGCAGAATAGCCCCCCTGATCTCTACTCATCTGGCAAGTCTGCTTGCAAGCCAAAGCGACGAAGAAACGCGTTGGGGATACTGTCAGGTCCACAAGATGTTTGTACTCAAGTCAAGCAGTATAGCAACGATGTCAGGATAAGTGAAATTTGCAGCATGGTCCACCTTCTTGATGGGTATGGAAGCACCAGGGGCAGAAAATACACTATGGAAGTAAGCATTGAAGGGTTGAACAATGGCTGTCTGGTCAGGTACTACGACAAAAACCTATAGTGAGAGTTTTTTTTTTTTTTGCTTGCATATTTCCAAAACTTCTTTAGGTCATTTTTGATGAAGTTTTGGAGTGCCATGCTGAAAGGTGCTGTTCTTCCTTTTTGTTTGCGTAGAAGTGCTCGTGCCATTGTCATGTCCTTTTTCGCTGTACAAAGCGTTTATGCTGTGAATTGTAAATAAACATGCTGGTTGTTCTTCGTCATTTCTGTCCCTGTGCTATGCACCGATTTTGTCTTTAAGGGCCCATCAACACGAACATGAACATGAACATTGAGGCTCCATGAAAAACTATTGCCCTAAAAATGCCTCGGCATATGGGACAAAAGTTTGTGCTCTTCATGTGAAAACCGCTTTCTGGGGTGTAATTTCAGGAAAGCTTCACTATATTCATGGGTAGTAGGGTGCTTTTAACAATTTGAAAAAAGCCCGCCATTTAGGCTTAATCACGGTTTGTGCTATGGAATAATGGTATGCTGTACCCACAGAGTAGCAGGATTCCTCTGGAGAGTAGGGAAATGCTTATCCTGAGAGTTGTGCAACTCTCAGAGGGAGTTCATACACTCTAGCTAAATTGCATTGGGAAAACTCTATTAGGGAGTAGCATTCCTCCTGACAACTCTTCGAAGGAGTTAACACACTCTAGCCGAGATGGGATCGTACTACTCTCTGAAGTGGTAGCACAACTCTACAGTGGCAAGAGCTTTGTAATTCTTGCAAAGAGCACATACACTCCATCGCAGAAACTCCACTTTCCTCTTGTGAAGGAGCTCGTCACTCTCCTACAGCCAGAGTGCCAGTACTCCGTTCGAGAGAGTATGCCTGCTCTAGGCAGCAGAGGGTTCCTGGCACTCTCGAAAAGAGAGTGAAATATGGGACAAGCGTTTACTCTCGCTAAGAGTTTCCGGCACTCTGTCACTTTTAAGAGTGTAAAACACGCTGCGGGGATGGCTTCTGAAAGCGATCATGCAATTTTCGTGACGTAGGTAACCTTACTTGTGAGCAATGCTATGACAGAAATGCGCACCACGCATTCATAAATATTTATACGAGGATATTGAAAAAAATGAGACACTTTGCTTCTCCGAAGATATGAGCAACTCAGACTAATGCATCTCATAATTCATTAGCTCTTGCGCCACATTTATGGACAGCAATCTTATTATGCCCACTGCAGAGCTCTGCCAATGTGTTTACTTCGCTTGATTTTACACACTTATGTAAGCAATTTACAATATTTCTCTTTGCAGCAAAAATGTTTTTGTTTTTGGTTCCTACATGACGGACTCACTATTGCCTTCTCTGGACTAGTGAATATTGTGAGTACAAATTCTATCAAAATATTTACATTGTGTTGAGTTCCGAGATGACCGTCTCCACATTATGTTGCCCATTGGAATTTATGCCTTGTAGTTTTACTCTGGTATTATGCCGTGACACAAACATTTTAAATAATAGTTATTGAGGATTGGAATAACAGCTACTGTTCACTTGAGTAACATGTGTGTACAATTGCGATGCATTTACAATTTCTTTAGCTCTCTTATTTACAAAGAAGGATCATACTCGATTTCTATAACCTTGCTTGGATAACATGTGCCTAGTTTATTTCTAATCTTTGGAGAATTGGTAATGCTTTCACTAAATTTGCTGATTTTTATCATTGGTCAAGATCTGTGCAAATGTGATGAACGTGTAAATGACCAATGATTCAATAAGACACGTCAAGACTTCATTGTGCCCTTGGACCTTCTTTATTTGTAAGGCACACTAAATATTTTTTTTCGCTGGGTACTCACATACTGTGACTGAAGAGGTTGTATACATAATTTGTCATAATATTAAAGCTTGATGGTTGCAATTCCCCTCGTACTGCGTATGGGGCCCCCATAAAATTTTTGTTGTTCCAAAGGCTAAGGTCTCTTTTTTCTTCTGTGGGTTTTGGAGCATTAGGTTTGTTATTGAAGTTTTGGACAATGTTTCATGACAAATCTTATTGCTTGTCATATGCGTCAAAACGTTTGACAACGGGGGGAAGAATACATGGTCTTAGGTTTAAACTAGCACACACTCTAAGACAAGGACAAAAGAAAGGCATCACAGCTCACAAGTCAAGATTGTTCGAAAGAAACGAGAGGCATAATAAGGAGCGAGGAAAGTGCGCATACCGCACAGCGCACATGTACAGAACATCATAGTCGTGTTGCAAGCAAGAAACAGCCTAATCGCGTAAGTTTTTCTAGAATTCTCTGTTTTCTGCTGTACAGCATATCAGACGTGCCAGTGATGCCAGCTTGCTCTTTGAGAATGTTTCCAGTAATGTCGCCAAACGTGTCACCAATATTACGCAGAATTGAGACGCTAGGAAGTGCAAAACTGACAGCTTGGTGGGGTCATGATTTGGGGAGCATCTGCTCAAAGTGAGATTTCAGAGGACAGTACACGTGCACAAGACACAAAAAGCCTGTTTATTCAAAGCGTGACAGGCAAATGCGAACAATATCCACAAAAGTAATTTAGAAAATAAAATTCAAGACGCATAAGATGTTCATGCTCCTGAGCTGATTGTCCTTCAAGCATTCACAGGGAGCATAATGGGTGGCTTCAGTCCTTTGTGACAGAACGGCCAAAGAATATGTGGGGATCGGCATTCTAGAGTGTTGGCGCATGATTAGAGATCGCTGCCTACAGTTCCAGCATCCCTAACTATTGTAGGGCATCTTCAGTTGGTCGCAATTGTTGAGACATGATATCGGGCTGGCCAGAGTGTTCCAAGACTTCGTACTTGGACTTGGCTCTGAACTCTTGCCACAGCACTGCACATCTAGCTTTCCTCTGCCTCTTCGAATTTAGACTTCAGCACCATGTATCACCGTAGCTGCTTGCGCCAGGTTCTTTTTCTTATTTGTCTCGTGTTCCGGTAAGCGCATTTTTTTTTCATGGTGTTTTGTTACGGTGCACTTCTGAGCACTTAGGCCCTTGAGCTCATGCTGAAATATCCTTTACCTTTCGTCCGTGTTGAAATTTGGCCACTGCTTTTATGTTTCCTTTATGTATCCTTAATGTTACCGTACTTTGTTTCCTCCACGTTGATCTTGGCCACTGCTTTTATGTTTCCTCCAGGTATCCTTTCTTTGTGTATCCTTCATGTTACCGTACTTCATGCTTCCTCCATGTTGATCTTGGACACTGCTATTTGCTTTCCTCCATGTGTCCTTCCTTTATGCATCCTTTACGTTGCAGTAGTTCATGTTTCCTCCGCTTTGAAATTTGGCCACTGCTTTTATGTTTCCCTCGTGTGTCCTTTAGGTTATCATATTTTATGTAGCCTAGATGTTGAAATATGGCCCCTGCTTTTGCCTGTATGACGCAGCTTAAGACAGCTGCGTCATACAGGAATACCTCTTTACCTGCTTGTAAACAGGGTATTCATACACTACTGTTGCAAAATGATTAGTTTATTAGACTTTATTCTATACAGTGGCGGGAAGGAACGTCCAAAAGCGTTTTATAGCAAATGCAGCGGGCAATTCATGCACACTATAATTAGGAGAAGCTGCTTCTACTTCTGCACCAGGTAGAAGTAGAAGCATGCCAAAGATAATGCGTTTTTTTTTCTGGCCCTTTGAACTGCACTGGTATGAACAACCAGACACTACCATACATGATCGCTACTGCATATGAGCAGTGTTCAAACAAGCTCAATCAAACTGTCGCGGGCATGAACCTCTGAAGTGCTGCCTATATTCAATAAACTTGGTTGCATGGATGACGACGCCGTTGCCACCATCAGTGACAAAGATGTCGGGAGTGACGAGCAAATTGAGAATGCACTCATAGTTCCACTGTATTTTGCAATGGCAGTTCACAGTAGCAATAACTAAATCACCCTGCGATCATCCGCTCCTAGCGTCGTTTGCAGTTTACAGTAGCAGATCACTTGGTGATCCCCCCTCCGCGTTATATTTGTGGTCACATTCATGTACGTGCATGTACAATACAATAGGGTTCATATTAAGTTTCTTTCGTTTAAATCAAAATATTGAAGTATCAAACAGCATATCAGAAACAATATTTTACCCTCCAAGGGCTAATTATGTCAATTTTCAGTTGCCCAGAAGGGACAGTCAAAGCGGCATAAATGCAAAATAAATACTGGCCAGAATGAATAATAAAAGCCCACCTGATAATTATACATGTTTCAAAGTCAACAAAACATATACCAAGTGCTTCTTTGTGAGCAGTACACTGCCACGCCAATGAAACATCACACAGAAGACTAAATGAACTAAATGAAGATAAAATGAACATAAAGATATAAAAAAACGAAGGTCATAGTTCTTACCACAAAACACAACTCGCCAGATCCGTTGCAACACCAAGACAGAAAAAGAACATGAAAAAAAATTATGCAGATCCAACACACCTGTTAACATAAATGTGAAGCAAAATGGTTCATGAAATGCTAATTTCTCCATTTCCTTTCCTCCAGCCTTTGGGGTAAAATAATACAGCATTTTCTGTCATAGCAGGACCTCTATACGCAATATGCATTAGTATTGGCAGGATACCGTGACGTATGCAATGTGTTAGAGAAGTATAAAGATTGCCCGCAATGTGTATACTAGAGATGGGCCAATATCATTTTTTTCTGATACGGGCACATGTATTTACAGCAGAAAACTTATTTTGGTATATTTAGATACCACGCCTGCACTGATTAGTGCAAGAGAGCTAACCTCAGGTACTAAATTGTGTTAAGGACATCACTAATTGTCATTAAAACTGCACGAACAGCCTCTCAACATCGTTAGAGACTGGCAGCAAACAAGCACGAAAGAATTACTGCTGTATGACTAGTTGTGGGGGGAAAAGCTGTTGAAGGACCTGTGTGCCTAAAACACATTAAAAGGGCCTGCATGTTACAAATATTGTGAGAATTATATTACCCCTTCATCTTCTTCATCTGTATATATTGATCATCATGGCTAGCGTCATCGTCTTCAGCGCGCGACCTGCAAAATAAACGGTCGAGGCTTAACAGCCGTCTCGCAAGTGGTTGAGGCTGCTCTCGATCCCTTGGTCCTCTACGCCTTCGAGTTTCTCTGGAGCTTCGTTCAGGTCGCCGCTTGCTCCGCCTGTCCGCCACTGTGCCCCAAGAAGATCCACCAGCAGCCTCCGGCGTCACCGTCTCTGCACCACCAGCCGTTCCTTCAGGGACCGTCAGCACGAGGCAGCGCGATCCCACCATGTTCGCTGGCCTTCGTAGTGACGACGTTGACGACTGGCTGGACAATTATGACCGCGTGAGTGAGTCTAACCGGTGGGATGATATGCACAAGCTTCGCAACGTCGCATTCTACCTCACTGACCTTGCCAGGACTTGGTTTCCTAACCACGAGAGCACATTGCCTGACTGGGCGGCATTCAAACACCAGCTATATCGAGGACGTCCTCGCCCTTTGTCGCCGTGTTGACGCCTGCATGACGGAATCTGATCGTGTTCGCCATATCCTAAAGGGCATTGCCCCCGTCGCGTTCAACGCACTGGCGATCAAGAATCCGAACACCGCTAACGATGTGATCGCGACTTGCCAACCCCTGGATGCACTGCAGGCCATCCGTTTACAACCTGCAAACGCGCCTCCTTTCTCGGATACGGACCTGCGTATGCTGATTCGGACTCTCATACGCGAAGAGCTCTAAGCGTGTGGCCTGCTCAGTCCTCCCGTTCTCCAGCCTCAACCTTCGGTTCCTGGCCTGCGCGACATCATCTAAGAGGAGCTGTACTCCATGACCTGCGCTGCGAGCTGTGCCACTCCTTCGCCGTCGACCTTGTATGCTCAGGTGGCCGCTATGGCACCAGCGTTCGTTCGGACAGCGCCTCCTGCTCTTGCTACTGCTCCCAATCATCTGGCGACTCAAGCCCCCCGTCCGCCTGCCACAGCATTTTACACTACCCGGCCTACGCACCACCTCATTTGTTATTATTTCGGTATTCGCGGGCACATATCGCGTTTTGCCGAAGACGACAACAGAACGAACGCTGTGGCTGCGATATTTATGAGAGAGACCCGTTGCTTCCTCCGAGTCCCTACCAGCGCCGGCTTTCCCCACGCTCACTTTCTCCACCGCCCGAAGTACCTCGCAACTACCGTCCAGGGCGCCGCCGCTCGCCCTCCCCTCTCCGACGCTCGACATTGCCCCTGCAACCGGCTACCCGCACTTCTGACTACCGATCGGAAAACTAGATGGTGCAGTTTTTGGAGGGAAAGCTGCATGGCTCGCAGACTACCATTCCTCAAACGTGCCCGGCCAATACTTTATTCGTGTGTGTAGAAGGTGTAACAGTTCTAGCATTGATTGATAGGGGAGCAGCTCTTCCTATTATTCACGCTGGCTTGTGCTCTGGTCTACACAAAGTTACTACACCTTACAATGGAGCTCTTCTTCGGGGTGCAAATAATGTTGTGATTCGGTCATCAGCGCAATGCACCGTTCGAGTTTCGATCGACTGGATGCGCCACCATATCCAGTTAGCAGTGTTGACTTCCTGTGCTCACATGCTTATACTAGGTTGGGACTTTCTCTCTCTTCGGTGTCTGCTTTCCGGCAATTCCGACGACGTGCACAAACCGCGCCTTCGCTTACGAACTGCTGACGATTGTATGTTGCCACCTGGCCGCGAACAACTCCTTGTATTTAAAACTCTGACATACCGATGGTGACGTTTTAGTTGTACCGTCAGCCCGTTGCATATCCAAAGGGGTTGCTCTGGCACCCAGCCTTGTTCGCTTCACCAACAGCACGACCTTGTACTCAACACAACCTCTGAGCCAGTCCTGCTTCCTAAAGGAGCCGTTCTCATGTGCGTCTTGGACACTCAGCCTATCTCTGTGCTTACCTCGACTACTGCTGTTTCACAACCACCCACAGCTATAGATCCGGTCCAAGCTTCTGTTCTCGCTAGTGCCATCAGCTACGACCTAACGCCACAACAGACGGGGGAGTTACTGGAGTTGTTATCCAAGCATAAAGACTCCTTCGACGACCACTCTCCTCTTCTAGGACAGACTTCTGCGACGGCTCATCGCATACACACAGATGGAACTTCCATCGTGCGCCGGCAGCCATATCGCGTTTCTTCCGCTGAACGCCAGATCATTCATACCCACGTTGCCGACATGCTGAAACGTAGCCTAATCCGCCCTTCCTCAAGCCCTTGGTCGTCACCTGTCGTTTTGGTGCGTAAGAAAGACGGCTCAGTGCGATTTTGCGTAGACTACCGTGCCTTCAACAACATAACCCGCAAAGATGTATATCCACTGCCCCGAATCGATGATGCGTTAGATTCATTACAAGGCGCGGGGTATTTCTCCAGCCTTGATCTACGCTCCGGATACTTGAAGATCCCTATGCACGAAGCAGACAAGCAAAAAAGTGCCTTTGCCACACCCGATGGACTTGACGAATTTAACGTAATGCCTTTCGGCCTGTGTAATGCTCCCGCCACATTTGACCGGATGATTGACATCGTACTACGGAGCCTTAAGTGGAAGACTTCCTTATGCTACCTTGACGACATCATCATATTTTCGTTGACGTTCCATCAGCACTTGCAGCGCCTCGACGAAGTCCTGACATGCCTCTTAGTTGCTGGCCTTCAGCTGAATACAAAAAAGTGCCGCTTCGCCAACAAAACCATTAAAGTACTCGGTCACCTTTTCAGCAAGGAGGGCCTTCGACCCGACCCCGATAAGATTACCGTTGTCCTCCGCTTCCCCAGGCCTCAACGCGCCAAAGACTTGCGGAGCTTCCTTGGCCTAGCTTCGTATTTCCGGCTTTTCATACGTAACTTGGCCACCATTGCGGCGCCGCTCCCTCAACTCCTTCCTTCTGGAGCTCCCTGCGTATGGTCGGACCAATTCCAAACTGCTTTTGGCGCCCTCATGCGTACCCTCACGTCCGAACCTGTGCTTTGTCATTTCGACAACACCGCACCCACTCTTCTACATATTGACGCCTGCGGCCACGGTATCGGCGCTGTCCTTCTGCAACGTCAGCCAAATTCCGAAGAACGTGTGGTTGCATACCCAAGTCGCACGCTAACAACTGCACAGAAAAATTATACGATTGCCGAGCCAGAGTGTCGCGCCGTTGTTTGGTCCTTCCAAAAATTCGCGCTTAACCGCACGGCCGCTACTTTACGGTCTCTACTGATCACCACGCCTTGTGCTGGTTGGCGACGCTAAAGTATATTGCGGGACGTCTCGGCCGTTGGATACTTCGTTTGCAAGAATACGACTTCGACGTCACCTACAAGTCTGGAAAGAAACACCAGGATGCCGATGCTCTCTCTCATTGTCCCCTACCACCGTCTTCAAACGCTGCATGCTTACCCCCTCCCGTGAGGAAACCGCAGGACGCATCGCCTGCATTCCCTTCGCTCGCAACTCTCGACCGGCTGCCATCCAGCCATTCTCATACGTTTGCCTCTTGCCAACGTAATGACTCCTACTGCCACTCCGTTATGGAACGTATTCGCGGATCATCTCGCACACGTACCGTTCGGCTCCGTCGGCAGGTGAACTTCAAAATCGAAATTTCGATGTTATACCGGTACGTGTTTCATCCCGAAGGACACCGTTGGGTTCCTGTCGTTCCCCGATCACTTCAGGCCCAGGTACTGGAGACCTTTCATGACGACCCCACTGCCGGTCACTTTGGTTTCCATAAAACCTATGAGCGAATGCGCAGCCGCTTCTCTTGGGCTGGACTTGCAACCAGCGTAGCGGAATACGTGGCTTCCAGTTCGCTCTGCCAACACTGCAAACGACTGACCTCACCTCCGACTGGACTGCTTCAACCTGTCGCGTGTCATGAAGCTCCTTTCGCAGTCGTTGGTATCGACTTCTATGGACCGCTACAATTAACCACTGGAGGTAAACGATGGATCGTCACAGCTGTAGACCACTTTGACACGGCACGGTGAAACAGCCGCACTGTCTACGGGATTCGCAGAGTAGGTTGCAGCCTTTTTCTTGGAAGCCATCTTTTTACGGTACGGAGCTCCACGTGTCCTTTTGAATGACCGCAGCAGGACCTTTCGGTCTAATCTTCTCGACGATGTTCTCCGTGCGTGCAGTACCATCCATAAAACGACTTCCAGCTACCACCCTCAAACTAATGGTATCACAGAGCGCTTTCATCGCACGCTGTCCGACATGATATCAATGTACATCAACCCTGACCACACCAATTAGGATTTCATTCTACCATTCGTCACTTCCGCATACAACACGGCCATGCAACGCACTACGGGGTACTCGCCCTTTTTCGTTGTGTATGGTCGTCAACCGATCACTATCCTCGACGTTTCTTTCTTCGGTGTCCCCGTGCCCTCGTCCACATCAATGTGTGAGCAGTTCGTGCCCGCCTCAACACCGACGCCAGTCAACAAGAGCGCAAAGCTCGCAATGATACATTTCACCGTGTCGTTTCCTTCCACCCTGGAGACGAAGTGTTACTGTGGACCCCAGTTCGTGCTCCTGGCTTGTGCGAGAAGTTTCAGTCCCGTTTTATCTGGCCCTAAATTGTTCGGGAACAGACTTCGCCAGTTAACTATCGTGTCACTCCAGTTGTTCCGCCTTTGAACGGCCGCTGCCGTGCCACAGAGATTGTCCATGTTTCGCATTTAAAGCCTTTCATACGGCATTTGCCGCCATAACCAGCGTCCAGATTTCCCGCTTCCACGCGCGGGGAAAATTGTGTGAGCATTATATTACCCCTTCATCATCTTCACCTGTATGTATTCATCATCATGGCCAGCGTCATCGTCTTCAGCGCGCGACCTGTAAAATAAACTGTCGAGGCTTAACAGCTGCCTCGCAATATACCTAATAGTTCACTTTCAAATACAAAATATTACTGTTACTTTGGAATATTCACCCACCACTAATTACTGCTTCAGCACTTGGATGGCAAAGAAATGATATGCTTCTTGTAAATACAGCAAAGATGTTAGGCGACAAATAATAAGACTGAGCAGAATAAATGACTAGAAGAACTGCTAAGGTTACAAAGAATAAAAATGACTAGCGGAAATGCTGAGCCTATAAATAAGAATAAATTTATCAAAGGCGTAAAACAATTTCGGCTGAAACCATATCACTGACCTAAGAGGTTTACAGGAAGAATGGAGTGATTAAAAGTCATAGAAAAAGAAATGGCGGTAAAGCCAACGTTAAGAGCAGTGGACTAGTGGAAAATGCACTTTTCTTCACAAATACAAGTTCACGGGTCAAAGCATTCGTTTTGCCGACATTTCTTGTTCTACACCTATTGCTCACTTCATGAAGTTGGAGATGCTAGTGCACTTGTCCGCGAGCCAGCTTTGCTACACAGGCTCCCCTTCGTCTCCTTTACTTCGACGTTGAAGATGTAGCACGTGTAGGCTGCAAAGAAAAAAAAATTTAAAATAAAAGAAATCCATTATTGACTGATTTCATTTGCAAACCCTGTCTGAACTGTCTACACACTGTATTTTGACCTTACCTACAAGAATGTAGTGGTACAAATAACTTACACACAACCGCCACAACCCTCTTCCGGTCTAAAGCCTTTTTTGGCGCGGCCTCTTTGTTAGCCCGGCAAACCTTGCCGTGGAGGGAGGTATTTTCCAGCTCCTCCAGGTTAAACACTGCACGAAGGAGCGCCCGTGAATTTGGATGGCTGGTGCTGCGTGCTGAGGCCGATCCTGTCAACAAGCTGCTTCTCTACCAGCACCCCGTATCCTATGTCCAACTGCACAAAATACAGAGTCGTTCATAATATTTCACTTCTTTACCATGGACAAGCATGCAATGAAGCAATACATTGTAAAACAGAATATGGAAAAATTTGCACATCCGAAGGTAAGCAAGTGTACTTATTCAGTATTGAATAGCCTGAGACTAAAGCTAGCTAATTATTATAATGGCAGCTCAACATATCACAATGCAATCAAGGCACATAACTGTGAAGTGACGAAATGTTTCATTATATGCAGCACTTGTTCAGGGGCATAAGAGGCGCATAAATACAGCGACTGAACATGAAAGCACTCTGCACCGTTTATGCAACATCCGTGCTGAAGTTAGCATTTTCGCACAATATAACCAAATAAATGATGCATTCAAAGCACATGGAGAAAAAAAGACAAATTAGACATGGTGGAGTTGAACAAACACATGGGAAGGTTGTACATCGCAAAATTTACAAAGGGTGGCAAGTAGGGTGTGCGAATATTCAAAATGTCATTGTTTAGACCTTTTCATGCAATCTGTGTTGGATTAGTCACTATTTTAGCAGTGTTAAATATTCGTTTTTGTTCAAAGATCTGTGGTAACACTTCTTTAAGCCTCAAAGGAAACAGACCGATTCCAGCAGAGGACAGTAATAATATTACTGCAAAATAGTCATTGCAGTGGCACTAGTTCCTAAAAACCCAACCTTCAGACAGATAACTCATGCTCGATAATGTAGAGTCATTCACTATTTCAGCACCTTTATATCATATATATAGGAATCTGTTCCTTCGATTACAGCAAACCAACATATATGGCTGATCCCCCCATGTCTATGTTCGTTTAAAGCAATCTACGGTGCCTTGTTGCATCACACTCTTTGCCTTCGAGAAACGCAACACTAAGTGCATCTGATCCTTGCTGTTCCCTTGTATTTACTGCCATTGCCTTGGTGCACCACTTATCTAAAAGCAGTTGTGTCACATTTTCAAGCTCCTTCATTGACTGGTTGAGAACAGAATTACATGCATGTATCGAATAATTGAAATGAACGTTTTTTTTTAGAAAATGGTACTACCTACTAAACTTTCATTCTAATTTGTTCAGAAATGACCAAACTTTATATTAGATTAGAAAATGACACCATTCTAACTGTCATTGGAAGTGCATCGGGTAATGATGTCAACTTGTTCCAAGGAGTCCTTACGCTTTAACAAATGAAGAATTAAGCAACTTCACCATTACAAAGCAGCACTGTAAAGAACACAGGGACAAAAATGAAGTACAGCACTGCATCCTCAGGCTTCTCTATGACTGTTTGCAGTGCTGGTTTCCATTGATGAGTCATAACTATTTCTAAATGTTGTGCACCACTCGTAGGCTAGGCTACAATTACAAGAAAACTGCATTGAAAGAGATGTGGGAACACGCTCAGTTAAAGTTAACCAGCAGACGAAGGCAACGCCAGCATCACCACTACCTAGTTGTGATGCTAGGGCGGGGCAGTTGATCAATTAACTTACGAGTTAATCAATTAAAGCTTTAATTTCTGTTACTTTTTTACAGCAATTGATCCGGTAAAGTCACATAAAAAAATCAGGCAAAAGACGGCATTTTGTGCTTTGTTGCCAACTTCCAGCAAAGAGCAAGCATGGATGACTATAGGAGTGAAGGGAAATATTGCAGTAATAATAAAAGCAGCTCAATTCACTTGTTTCATCCTTCAGAATGTGGGTCTCGTGAGAAAGTCATCGCATGTAATTTTTTTGACTTATGAACATAAATCCACAATTCAGATTATACGATTGAGAAGTACTGATTCATCAAGCTGAAATTTTAAATCGACACCCAGCTCTAATCGCCACATAGTGTTGTGCTAGAGCAGGCACGACATAGCCATGACCACATAAAATGTGAACTTAAGGGGTAAGATATTGCTAAGAGCAAGGTAATGTTTCACTAATTCTTGGCTGCTTGTCTTAAAAGTCTTGTGTGAGCACTCCGAGACATACTCTGTAAACAATTAAATCCGGGGATATTAAGTGCCATAGTCACAATATAATTATGAGGCATGCTGTAGTAAGGTACCTGCGGGTGCATAACGGGCACCAAATGCACCGTACACAGGTGTTTTTGCATTTCGTCCCATTGAAATGCAGCCGCCACAGTCAGGATTTGATCCCGCACCCTCAGGCTTTGCAGTGCAATTCCAAAGCAACTATACCACCAATTGTACAGCATTAGAAGTATTGACCCCCAGGGTCACGAAATATGCTTCTGCCTTTTTGCACAAATAGAAATTTCTCTGTTCTGACAGGTAAGAATACAAAGGGGTATCACAATTTTCGAGAGTAGCTTTGTTTTGAAGAAAGTAATTTATTTAGGTGTATTGGGAACACCATCATCATCAAAATGGTCTTCTTGCACAACAATACAGCACTCTAAGCATTCGTGCGAATCAGTGACTATGTCCTGGATATCTTTTCGGAACAATGATCACCTTCTGCAATTTGTGCTAAATTTCAGCAATCATAACAAAACGATGATCCTTATGCTGGGCTTTCTTTTGGGGGCGAGGGGAGGAAGAGAGCAAAATAAGCAGGGCAAAAGCTGGCAAATGACCTGTTGGTAATGCCAGCAATCACAGGGACGAAACTCGGATGTACAGCTGCAACTGAGCCTAAGCAAAAGTAATCGCAATGAAAAGACCCTTCTCCACAACAACAACCAGAAAAGGTGACCAATGCCCGAAGCACAACGATGTGCTTCAGGTTTTTTTAATGCATGGCATTCTGTACCGGAGATTACCACCGAGTGGCCAGAGCACCCACAGTTAACTTTAGTTTTAGTGCCTCTGGAGACCCTGTTCAGCGAAAACAGCCAGATCTGGCGTGCATGAGGAACAGACTGCAGCATGACAAGAATGCGTGCCGAGCGCCCTCTCACAGAACAATGTGCACACGCGTTTCTCAACACAACCAATATGGTTAAATTTTTACACTCATCCTACTTGCCGAACTTGGCTCCCACTTGCTGTATATACTCTTTTAAAGCCGCACTTTTTTTTTCATCAAATTTTCTCAGGCGCGGGTTTTACACAGATCAGGCCTATAGCTACACATTAACACATTGTAGTGCCACTACGACTACTCTGTCAGATAAAATTGCTGACATATAAAATGTTATTTCACCATTTGTCGCCGCTTTCAAGCTAATCACTCTCGGACAAGCTCAGCTCATCGACACGTTCCCAAAGCTGGTCGTCCTCTGTGCCGTCGATGGCGTTTGATATCCCTGTGACTCTAAAGCTCTTTGCGATGGTGTCCACTGACAAGGAACGCCATGCGTCCAGAATCCAACCGGACACTTGCTGAAGAGACGCTCGCTTCAGTCGCCCTCTCGGAGATGTTTCGTGGTTGCCCGCGGCCATTTACTCGGTGTAGCACCGCCGAAATTCTGTCTTGAATGGCCGGTTTACGCAAACATCGAGCGGTTCCAGCACGCTTGTCAAGCCACCAGGAATCACGGCCGAGTTCATTAAGCAGTCGGCCAGCCAAGCCTTCACTCGGTCACTTACGTCGACGCGCAACGATGATGAGAATGGTATGCGGTGTGAGAGAGTAAAACTAACTGGCACCATCTTGTAGAACTTTGTGGGACGAGACATGTTTAGGCGTTTTTTTTTAATTCTTGCGTCGGCAAGTGGGGGGGTGTGGGCTATACACGGGGGTAGGTTATATATGGGTATATAGGGTATATTGCTCTTTACACAAAATTAAAAACACAGCTGAAAAGTCACCGTTTTCACACGACTGCCAAAGTTCACACTTCTCACAGGACTGCTGAAGTAAAGCTCAATTGGTAGAAGGTGCTCAACTCGTTCCAGAAAGGAGACTTCAAGGCCATATTTATCAAGTGGCAGGAACACTGGAAGCACTTGACTGGTGTGCAACGGAACTATTTCAAAGGTTACAGTGTTTGAATGTACATAATTTAATTTCGTCAAAACACATCCAGTCGTGAAGCTTCTTGGTACCACCTAGTATGCAGTGTCACCTACGATACCATGAGTTGAGTATGAATGTGGTGACTAAAAATAAGTACACAACAGAACTCATCGTCTCTGCTACCAGAAATAACTACTGTATGAAAACCACTTAAATAAGCTTGAAGGTGCCCCCATATCATGAAACACATAATTTCTGATCTATAAGGCTTTTTTACTGACAGAGTGGCTAAGAATTATAATAGAAGAATCCAACAGGATGAATATATTTCATTCAATAGTAGCACCACACTGTTCTCTTTAGTATTTTTTTTTCATTCCTTTCTGATACCCCAGTAAGAAGCGAACATTTTTGAACATTACGTAAGTGCACTTCCTGGCAATGAGTACCACTTTGATGGCATGCTGCGAGACCGGAAAGAAAAGTGTTACTTGGAATTGATTGCAGCGTCGAGTGGAAAATCGGCCACCACTTTATGTTTTAAGAAGCCAACAAACAAAGATAGGAAGGACAACACAGGGGAATTACTTGTACTCGCTAATTGAAATAAAGAAATTATAAATTAATGGAATGAAAGATGGATGAAAAAACTGACCGCAGGTAGGGAACAACCCCACGTCTTTGCATTACGCGTGCGATGCTATACCAATTGTGCTGCCGCCGGCACCATCCTCCCATCCACTTTCTGGGATATTTATGTGCTGCTACTAGAACTAACCCTAGGAGTGTTAGCTAGCACCACCACTTGCGAACCTTGGCGGCGGATAGGGTACGGAATTTCTTCCGCAGGCATCACGAGTACATGATCTTGTTGGGTGAAGGCAACTGGTCAATAAACCCACACGTGCTACCTGAAGGTATCAATGTTGCCGGATTCGGGACCTTCGTTAAATAATGAATGAGGGCTCATTTGCGAGCTGGCTGGGCTAATACGAACGGGTAAAAGCAAGAAGTAAGCACTTACATCGTAACAAACACGAAGGCACCCAGTTCAGACACACTGAGCATTGCATTTCAAGAAGCATATGAAATATACACAGGCCACTTTGGGTAAGCACACATTTGGGCAAATATTCAGCATCTGCTCTGCCACATCAACAATTTCTATTCCAAAGCCACTGTAACACATTTCTTATGTTGAACTTAATTCACCTGATGTATTTATAATGCATTCACTTATTCCTACTGCAAGCCATGCTTGCTTGGCCCAAGCAGGAGCTAATATAGCGTTTACTACAGCGTAAAGAGCAGTCAAAATCGGAAACTTTGCTGGCAGGCAGGGTCGCAGGCGCTGAAGATGCCACAGACATAGCCTCTGTCAGCTCTTGTGTCGCCTTCTTCAAATTCCTTGCCTCTTTGTCAAGGTCTCAAAAAAAGAGAGGAGTGTGAGGAACCCGTATGGCCTTTCAGCGATACAAAGCTCGAGGAATATAGGGTATATTGATTGATATATGGGGATTTATGGTGCAAGGGCCAGATATGGCCAAGAGCACCATACATATGGTGATGGTTTTTCAATGAATTGTTAAGAATTCTACTTCGAATGGTAGATATAGTATGGCTGTAAACGCCCTTAAATCAGTCGCTTTAAGTTGCATAAAATATGCAAGTACTAAAACAATGACAATGATCAGAGACATGAACTATGACGATAAACGTTTTGTTAAGCAGGGATAATGTAATAAACTGTATACGTGAACGTAACACTACTGCCTCATCAGGGCCCTTGCATTCAAGGGCCTGGAGATGTGCTGTACTAGTGTACATAACGCAGCAGCAGCCTCTAGTAAGAGGCCGTACTACGCAGCTTTTGTACTGATAATGTGCAGTGCAAGAGTGTCATTTAAAAAATTTTCAAGCAGATTTGGTGTCGAATAATGAATGGGTTTGTGCCATTAATGCGATGTAAATGGGTACGCTGTTGATAAGCTAAAGGAAAGTGCTTTCTCCTCTCGATTTCTGTTTCCCGACACTACACAATGACATGCATGACCGTCAGTCTTTGACCACATCTGCATGTAGAAGGTTCATCACCAGTCAGCAAGAAGTTGTGTGTACCATATTTGTGCCCTATTCTAAGTCAACGGAACAGGACATAGGTTTCTCGTGGTTTTATTATTGATGGGGAAGTGCGTAACTGTGCCTTCAATATGAACTTAGATGAGAATTAGCGTCCCTCAATTGTTGCCAATAGTCTCTTAATTTTTTCCGAATGAAAGGTTTCAAATCTATGGTGGGGACAGCTATGGAAGAGTTGAAATCTTTTGTCACTGTGCATGTGGCCATTTCGTCGGCGAGAACATTACCCTTGACACGTCTGTGCCTGGGTACCCAGCATAGCACGTTCATTGCATGCATACAGAACGTACAAGAGTGAATAAACATCAGTATTTACAGGATTTTCATGCTTTTCTAGCGATACTAGAGCCTTGACAATGCTTAGATAGTCAGTAAATATAACTGCCTTTACTAGTTCTAATTGTTTGATGTGCTTCACAGCGATAATAGTCTATAGGATTCAGTCGTAAAGATACTTATTTGCGCATGGAGAATGCCAACCTTCGGAAAGGACAGACTAAGTGCTGCACGAGACACGCCGGCTTGTGACTTTGATGCATCAGTATAAAGCTCCGGGCTACAGTAGTTCAATTGAGTTCAAGGAAGTGCATCTGAATGTGCATCTCAGGAATGTGGGATAGATGCTGTGAGGTAACAAGTAGAATATGAGATAAAATTCTGTTGTTAACGTTGGTGACAACAGTTGTTACGTTGAATTTACTGCAAAAGTAGGTAACGCAAGAGATACTCTTCATTCTACATATAAAGTAATTGTTTTGCGTCGGCGTATTTTCCTTTAAGCCCGCTGGCTTTCGCCGAGGCTATGTCTAGTTTGTGCGCCAGCTCCTGGGCTTTCGCTCGCGAAATCTCCAGCTCTTCTTTTAGGCACTGCACTTCTTCTTCATGCCCACATCTGCATTTACGCTGTTGAGAAATTTGTGTCACAAAACCAGCGTTAATGAAAATTCAACACCAATGAAGTAAATATTCTGCTGTCATATATTTACAATCCTGCACCACACAATGCACCTGCGTATGGAAAAGAAGCATATGTGGTCCAGGCTTCGCGGATGAGATTTCAAAGGCAAGCATTAAAAAATTAAATTATGGGGTTTTACGTGCCAAAACCACTTCCTGATTATGAGGCACGCCGTAGTGGAGGATTCCGGAAATTTCGACCACCTGGGGTTCTTTAACGTGCACCTAAATCTAAGTAGACTGGTGTTTTCGCATTTCGCCCCCATCGAAATGCGGCATTTGATGGTATCGCGGGATTCGATCCCGCGAATTCGTGCTCAGCAGCCCAACGCCGTAGCCACTGAGTAATCACGGCGGGTTTAAGCTAAAGGTTGTCAACCGAGAAGTCCATTAATATTTTCTAAACGTACATTGAATGAGCCTGACATGATGCAAATTATAAAATGCAAGACCATTTAATTATACCACGCCACTTAACTGCGCCTCCCTTTAGCGCTGGTATTGTCACCTCCATGTTTCACAACAAAATGCTCACGACTTCTGTTTTACATTTGTTATGTCCTTTTACTGCCGTCATCTAGACATGCATCTAGACATGCATAAACACTGGTTCCGTTTTAAGACTATAGAATGACGTTCCACTTATTTAAAGGGTAGAAGCAGCACCTTCATAGGTTTCCCTATATTCACTCACAGTAGAAAACAAAGACAAGGTTGAGGTCAGAAATAATTAGAATTATTGCTGAAGGAGCAATACCTCCTTGTAGTGTGGCTACTTAGTTTAGTATGAAGTCAATTTGTTGTACTAGACTTGCCTTCTGTCCAGCAAGGCAGCTCTGAGGCACTTAGTCAGCTACCAGTCTTGTCCGCCTCCTTTCCATGGCAACCTGTGACCCTGGAACATTATAGAACACCACACTCGATTTCATTCACGTAGTGTAAGAATCATCTGGCTTTTCTCTTTTGCAAACTAAGCAATAAATAAAAGAGTTAAGCACTGTAAACTGACCGATGAAATATATGCTATTTTACTAATATCACTGCCTGCAACTTGATCGCAGAGAAAGCTATGAAATGTACTGGGATAAGGAATAAGGCATTAAGTGCAAGTGTTTGATCAAATAGGTGAAGCAAAAGTTCTGCACAAATAGTAGTTTATTTCATGTGGTGCCACGATATCTCAGACAGATATCAAGCAAGCTAGACAGAACCATGTCATATTCTTTCCAAATTATCATCCACCCTGTTGTTCAGGGTGAATACAGCACAGCTGTGAAATAACTGCACAAGAATTCTTCTGTTTAATGGGCAGTGTTAACTAGCAGGTCTTAGTGCAGGGTGTGCAAATTTAATGTAAAGGAAAACCGCTGGTATGGCAGTTCAGTGCTCAGAGGCAATAGGATGAGACTGTGAACCGTGTGTTGTTGTCATTTGCTTACAGTGCTTCCACAGCTGAATAGCTGTAGAATGCATGAATGCACATCATGATTGCATGAATCACTAGAACAGAGAAGTACAAGCATCTCGTAGCATAATACTAATGTCCTTGCAGTTACTTTGAGCAAGAGTATACCATTTACATGAATAATTTATAACTACTGACCATCTAGCAGGTCTCTGTGGAGGGCGTACAAATATCGTGTTAAAAAATTCGCTGAGCCGGTAGTTGCAAAAAAAATGAGTCATTACAAGTAATAGATTACTTGTAATTGACCATGTACACTTTTCGGAAAATAAGCACACCGCATGAAAATTACTAACTGAGGACGGAGCAAAGTAAATCTAGCATAGGCTGGGCGTTCAGATGACAAAACATACCCCTCGCTTTTTCGCAATCTTCGATAGCTACGCACGCAAGAAGACATTAGGCCAGAGACGCAACATAGCGTGCACATGTTTCGGTGCCGACGTCCCTGCCGCCATACGACTAGCCTACGCGCAACTTGCCTGATGTTCGGTACACATCTGCTCGCGCAAGAAACTAACCCTATGGAATATTAAAACTGCTCAGTGCAGCGAACATTCTACTAAAAGGCGTCGCGATGAACGATTTTCGCTACACGAGGCCTAAAGGTAATCTGCTTCCCTTCCGTGTTCTTAAATATTTCTCGCAGTACATACACATATAATTCCGTAGCAAGAAAAAGACTTACATATGGAAAGCTTGCTGGGCAAGGTTCTGAATGGTGTTGTATAAGTCGCGGGCCACTTTTCTTTGTCGCAACAATAGATTGAATTTTTTACAAGCACTGCTCCAGGAGGGCACATGTAAACGGCAAAGGGAGGCCTCAGGAAAGCACCTGAGATTATAATAAAGGAGGCGGCGCAGTATCACCAAGGCACCCAAGCGGTAGGGGGGGGATCAAAGCTAGAAGCAGGGCGGCCCGTGGCTTGGGGCCGCAGAGGCTGAAGCGTGCCAGGGGGTGTTCGCATAAAACATTGACTGTCCGCTATCGCGGACAGCCGATCTTATACACCCCTGGCATGCGCAGTCCTTGGCGAGCCCCAACCCATGGACCAGTCGAGGTTCTAGCTTTGGTGTCCTGGAGGCGCCACCAATAATGTGAACTAATGACACGTTGTTACAATTAGTAAAAAGAACACGATTGAATAAATATAATTTGTCCAGCGGCTAACTTGTGACGCTATGTTCAGGGGTACCGCGCCTCACGACTTCTGCAACACCAGTCAGAACTTTGCCGCTTGCTGTACTAATCATCGGCGGAGGATCCACATGGCGCACTAACACACACACCAGTACTAAACAATAATGAGAGACTCCCTCTGCGAAAGCCCCGACAAATAAGCCGTATTTTTCAAGCTCTGTATTTTCTCTGCAGTATTTTATAAATTTTGTCTCTAGGTCGAATGGAATCGCAACAGAAGAAGCGTGATGAAATACGTATGCATGAGGGATGTGGGACGCTATTTCTTCACTGCCTGCGCCTTAAGCTTTCTTATAATGTCCCTTTCGTAAGCTCAGCAGTACCTGGCATGCGACCAAAACAAACCATCGTGGCTTCCCATATGCAGTCAAAAAATTCATTTTACTCTTACAATAGTAAGCTGTTTTTCGCTTATAAGCTTTTTGACAATGCTCTACGACAAGAGATTGCGAACGGCGCCAATGACAACTGATCAAACTTAGATAAAAGCTTTCCTTAATAGTGCAACTGCCAATTTATCTCCGCCTAGAACATACTGTTGCCGGAAGCAACGAAAAAGGACTGCTCACCCATTGCCAAAACGTAGGCAGGCGCACACTCACTGTCCGCCCACAGGACCTCCACTTCTTCACTGGCCAAAGCCTTGGTACTTCTTGGGTCGTCAATGAGCTGGCAAATAACCTCCTGCGTCTTTATATGTCGCAGGGGAGACACGTCCCATTTGTCGTCCGTGGTCCAATTGACGAGCTAATGGTCACCCATGGTATATGTAAAACTTCACGGCGCACGGAACACGCAAGAATGCTAAGTGCACGTTTAACCAACGTGCGCGACATTTTCTTGACATGATTGCGATATTCACTTGTCCTCACAAATAGTATATATATATATATATATATATATATATATATATTGTAACCAACAGTTACGACAGCCGTTTCTACGACAACTAATTTATTCTGGGCGAACCTTTGCCCGTCAACAAAAACCGACGGAATACTCACCAACAACAACAAAACATCCCTCGAGCTTCGTTTCGTTGTTCTCCTCTTTCTCGCCTCCTGTCGTGTGTCAATCATCCGATTCTCGCGCACGAGCCGCCGATCTGTCGACACCGGCCCAGCGTTGCCTTGCGGTGCTTTGCTTGACGCTCGCGGTGTGGCGGCTCTTTGAAATGCAGTTGGGATGTGTCGATCGTCTTTTTCTTCTCGCAATGCTGGCGGCATTAGCCCCCTCCAAAAAAGCAGCGTCCCGATACGTAGAAAAGCCCTACAGAGGCCAACTGTTTTAAACGGACAGTGGTCAGAGGATGGCCGGTGCTAGGCTTGATCGTACGTGCAGCTTCTGTTAATGCCTTTCATGGTATGGTTTCAGTCGTACTACGTGTACGACCTCTGGGCGAGTCCTGCGTCGTGTGGAGCAGACTTAGCCTTCAAGAGTTACGTGGTAATTTAAGGGACTTAACCGGCGAAGTACTCTGTAGGGGCCAAAGTAACGGCGCAGTAACTTCTCCGAAAGACCGGGCGTACGTGTAGGCTTCCATACTCACAGTTTGTCTCCGGGTTTGTACTTTACCTCTCTTCGCCCTAGG
The DNA here is from genome assembly GCF_023375885.2 of Dermacentor andersoni. Taxonomy (NCBI): domain Eukaryota; kingdom Metazoa; phylum Arthropoda; class Arachnida; order Ixodida; family Ixodidae; genus Dermacentor; species Dermacentor andersoni. The sequence continues at coordinate 361,788,152 of NC_092814.1, read as the reverse complement.
TTGTACCGCTTTGCGTCGACGTATTACTGTTGTACGATACGGGGCCTTGCTAACTGCCGTGCTTTTTCTGCCCTTTCTATGTACTCACTAACGTTATGGTCGTCTTCGGTGCTGTTGTTTACAGGTAACATTGCGTGTAGTGTCGTTGTTACTGTCCGACCGTAAACAAATTCAAATGGCGTGAAATGTGTCGTCTCTTGTACTGCAGTATTACACGCAAAGGTGGCATATGGTAGAATGCTGTCCCATGTCTGATGCTCGACGTCCACGTACATTGAGATCATGTCAGCGAGCGTTCTATTCAGCCGTTGTCAGGCCGTTTGTTTGCGGATTGTACGCTGTGGTTTTCCTATGAGCAGTATGTGCTAGTTTCATAACAGACTGCATCAAACGGGCCACAAAATGTGTTCCTTTGTCTGTTATGAGTACCTTAGGTGTGCCATGTCACAACACTATGTGTGTGACAAGAAACTGAGCCACTTCAATGACGGTTCCTTTTGTAAGAGAAGAGGTCTCAGCATACCGGGTCAGATAATCGGTTGCTACCACAATCCACCACTTTCCTGAGGTTGAAACGGCAAATGGTCCAAGTAAATCCATTCCTATTTGTTCAAATGGCGCTGCTGGTGGCTGTATCGGTTGCAGAAAACCTGCTGGTTTGAGTGGCGGTGTTTTGCGTCTTTGACAATCTCGGCACGATTTGACATAGTGCTGCACTGAATTCATCAACTTCAGCCAGTAATATTTCTGGCGGATTCTACTAACCTACTACCCTAACCTACTAACACCTAAGTGGCCAGCTGCAGGGTCATCATGGCAAGCTTCTAAGATCTCAGCTCGCAGCGATGATGGTACGAGAAGTAGAAACGTCTCACCACTGTGCTCGAAGTTTCGTTTGTAGAGGACGTTGTTCCGGAGGATATAAGAACACAATCCGCGGACAAAAACTCGAGGCACTTTCACTTGTCGACCCTCCAGGTACTCGATGAGCAGGAGTAATTCCGGTTCAGTACGCTGATGATGAGCCATTTCCGTCGTATTCACAGCCCCAAGAAATCGGAAATCTTGCTCGTGTTCAGGTGACGTAGCTTCCATTGGTGCGCGTGATAAGCAATCAGCATCATTGTGCTTGAGACCGGACTTGTAAACGACCGTGATACCGTGAAGGGCTCAAATACCGGTGAAAACGTGCCGGCGATACGGTTCTAATCATTCCCGGCAAAGCCTCATCAGCGGGAGCAACGGTAGCAAAAATGGATCGTCGCTTCGAAGGGAAATTTCTTGTTCTCATCCTTTCCTTTGTCTCGTCGGTGTTTTTTTTTCCACTCGATCATAATTATACGCGTGAGCAACGAAGTTCGTCTGCAGTGCAGCATGAGGTTTAAAGGCATTTCGCTAAAGTTCGGAATGCTGTTTGCCGCTTATATTGTTTTCCGCTTCTTTACCGCGTTGCGCTAGCTAGGCGGCACGACTGCACGAGCGCATTGCGTTGTATGTTAAAGCTACTGAAGTTTGCAAGTACTGAAATTGTTGGTTTCATGTGGCGCGGTAAATCATCGCACCAGCTGTCGCCCACTGCATGTTTTTACATCTATTTTATCCGTGGCTTCACACATGTTTAACTGTTGCTAGTTGCTCCATGCATAACTGTTGTCGATTCTTTTGAGCTGCGAAGTTTTCACCCTGCCTTGTTTGTAAAGGGCATAAATCACGCTGTGTCTTATCGGAATGATACCAAGGAAGTGCTTCTTTAACTGCTTTATTCTTTTCGCCCGAGGGCATCTTAGATATTGTTTGCGTTTTTGGAAATGTGTTTAGAAAATAGGTAGTTCAGGGCGAGAATTGCTAGTAGCTGCTGTATATGGAATTTTTGTTCCATTTCTCGCTGAAAAGTTCGCGTCGCGTTTGGGAAGTCATCACACCTCGATGCTGCCTGAGCAAACTTAACACGCCGAGTGATTTGTTTGTTTCACAACGTAGTCCCTTCTTGCACGTGAGTTTTGTACTCAACTGAATTCTTTCTTATACTTACGCTGCAGACGACTCAACCGGGCGTTGTCGCCAGCGCTCATTTACTTTGACTGGCGCTGCTCCGCCTTTAAATACATCATGTGGCACCTCTCTCTAGTAATATAAAAAAGTACTGAAAAGTTAGTCAGTCTTTAGCTTTGTACGTTTCCAAGCAGCTCCTTTGGGGAATTTATATTTGCACAAACTGCAACGGGAACGGTAGTTCATCCGCGTATGCAGCAGAATTGCATCGGCGGTACAGCACTAACATGCGCTTTTATTATTACATAAGTCTGCAGTAACGACGGGTGCTTATTATTCAGGTACAGAAGCAGCATTGCGGCAAGGGTAGAATAAAAAAAAACCATCGAGAGATCGCATCACTCAACAAAATTTATCGGCTAGTGAACATGAGCTCCACGACATGTAAATGGGGTTCATGGCGTTTGTCTGCGGGACACAGCTTGCACGTATGTGGACCATATTGTCCCAAACAACGGTAACATCGTGTTCATACCCGCTCGCACAGAGGTCAGCATCTTCTCTATAGCTGTCACCGCCGAAGAAGCAGCCTGGCACCCGAACAAAGGAGAAATCGCAGCCGCGAACTTCAGCCATCCTTGCTGCAAAGGGTTGTCGTCTGCTACTGCTCCCGCGTGTACTGTTGGAAGCGTCCGCTAGGTGGCTTTCAGTGGCGCCTCTATAGGCGGTGCACGAGGCGTATAGGACGTCCACACATCCGTTACGCAGGTGAACTAGGCCTCGTGCCGCGCACATTTGCTTTTCTGCAAATCCGTTTGCCGTCTGCAAGTCCCTCATAGTCACGAAATACGTCGCTCCTTACAACGACAGTCACACTGCACCGTGCCAGCACCGTCACGTGTTCATCCACAATACGGAGAGAGGAAATATGTGGCTCTTCTGTATCAGAAATGGTAACAGCATTTTCTGTGGAAAACAAAACGCGTGATTCTCGCAAGTCGATAATTGCGCCATTCGTTTGCAAAAAGTCCCTGCCCAGTATCAGATCACGGGAACACTCAGGGAGAACAATAAAGCTGCTGACGTATGTAAAGCCTCTAATTCCGATTCTTGCGGTGCAGATTCCTACGGGGTCGACTAAGTGTCCCCCCGGTGTACGTATTAGAGGTCCGGTCCAATAGGTCAATACCTTTTTCAATTTTCTGGCGAGTACACTGTTAATAACTGAATAGTCCGCAGCAGTGTCTATCAACGCAGTCACTTCGAAGTCGTCGATGATGACGCGCAACTCGGAAGTAACGGCGTCATCGCTGCACTTCTTCTTCGTTTCGTCACTGCCGTCGTCTTGTCGGATTGGCGATGGAGGGTCTTCGGTGTTCCGGGCGTCAGCGGCCTTGCCTCCACAGGTCGCTGGCTCTAGTTTTCCCGTCGCGGACTTTGTGAGCAACGCCTCGGTGAAATGGAAGAGGGTGGCGGACTGGGCGACCTATGACGTATAGGCGCTGCCGATCGAGGTTCATGTTGCTGGGGATTCCGAATAGTTTGGCGCGTAGATAAAAATGCTTCAATTTCATAAGGGCGCTCACCGTTTCGACGGCAAGGCGCATTCACAGAGAAGCCACGGAGTCCTACTCGGCGATAGTGGCATTCCCGGTATAGGTGACCAGCCTCTCCACAGTGGTAGCAGAGGGGACGCCGGTCTGCAGTGCGCCATACATCGCTTTTACGTGGGCTTCCTTCTGGCATGGGCGGTCCATTGCGAGGAAGTACCTGGGGTAATGTGGCCGTTCGTCCAAAGTCGGTGCGTCCTAGGTCCTGACGTAAAGCTTGGGCGTACGATATCCGCGGCTGACGCTCTGGCTGTGCGCGGGGCCGTACCTGAGGCGCTGGCTCACAAATTACTTGCCGGACTTCTTCGCGTATGACATAAGCAAGCGAGGACATTGTTGGAGGGCTTTGGGCCAGCTGCAGTTTCTGCAGCTCTTCCCTTACGACGGACCTCACCATTTCGCGTAGGATGTCCATGTTGTTGGGGAGGGCTCCTAACCCAACGTCAAATGATGCGACGCTTACATCTCTGTTGTACTGCCTCGCACGCAGCTGCAGCGTCTTGTCCATCGTCGTCGCCTCTGATCGAAATTCGGCTACAGTGCGGGACGGATTACGAACCAGGCCGGCAAAGAGTTCCTGTTTCACACCGCGCATTAGGCGCCGCAATTGCTTGTCCTCAGCCATGTTCGGGCCGGCTCGGCGGAAGAGGTGGGCCATGTCTTCAATGTACATAGTCACACTTTCGTTTTTCCGCTGGTTCCTCGCCTGAAGAGCGGCTTCTGCCCTCTCTCTGCGGTCCGTGCTCGGTTACGTAGCAAGCAGCTCTCGTCGAAAGTCGTTCCACGATGATAACCGCGCTTCGTGGTTTTGAAACCACGTGCGTGCAGATTCCTCCAGCGCGAAGTACACATACCGGAGTTTCTCTGTCTGGTCCCAACCGTTACACCTGGCGACACGCTCGAAGTTTTCGAGCCAGTCCTCCGCATCCTGGAATGTGTCTCCGTGAAAGGATTCTGGCGTCCGGGGTGAGTCAACGACGACGTGAGGAGGGGTTGTCAAGTTGTTACTTGAGTAGCCATCGCACTGGTACCAAGGCTGACTGCCGCCGCTGTCCTTGGTGAATCGGCGAGAGGACCAAACTCGGGGGCCTCACCTCGTATGCGGCGGCCCGTGCGTTGGTGCACAGGCGTTAATTCCGCTGACTCCAAACTTCGGGGATCCGGGCTACCTTCCCTAGCGTGTGTGGGGCTTGGAATCATACCCAGCACCTCCACCAGATATGTAACCAACAGTTACGACAGCCGTTTCTACGAAAACTAATTTATTCTGGGCGAACCTTTGCCCGTCAACAGAAACCGACTGAATACTGAACAACAACAAAACGTCCCTCGAGCTTCGCTTCTTCGAACGTCATTCTCTTTGTCGCCTCCTGTCGCGTGCCAATCACCCGATTCGCGCGCACGAGCCGCCGGTCTGTCAGCACCGGCCCAGCGTTGCCTTGCGGTGGTTTGCTTGACGCTCGTGGTGTGGCGGCTTTTCGAAACGCCGCTGGGATGTGTCGAACGTCTTTTTCTTCTCGCAATGCTGGCGGCAATATATATATATATAGATATGTCAAAGACGTTATTCATTATCAAATTTCGCAAATTATATGATACGTTAATTTCCGCGTACTTTCTGTTGCCGTAAAATGTGGAATGTGGTTGAGTGGAGCTGTGCTGGCCACCGTAGTGCGGCGAACGGCACACATAGCGCACGCGGTAACAAAACATTTAGTGGCGGCGCTGCAATCTCAAAGGATTCATGCGCAATGCCAGGATCTTATAACCTCTTCATCTAAGTTCCTCTGGGCGCTTGTATTTGCGATTGCTGCTTTAAATGATAGTTGTTTCAACGTTCTATACGTTCTATAAATCGTTCAACGTTCTATAAATCGCTTTACTGCACGCGGGATAATTGTTGATTTGTGTGGGGTACCACCAGACTTCTCTGTGGTTTGTACTGCACACGCACTGTAGACTTGAATAGTTATTTTAGCACACTTTTTTGGTAAATAGCGCCTTGAATCGACCTATCGCGCAGTCATTTCGTCGGCTACATGCATCTCAAGACTTGATCGGCCTTGTATAGTGAGCCCACATGTGTTCGATCGTATGTATGGTGATGATGATGATGATGTGTGGTATTTTGTGGCGCAAGGGCCAGGTTTGGCCAAAGAGCGCCATGACAAGTGATAGTGTTAACGATGTATTATGGAAGATGTGACTTGGCTGCAAAGTGGCCTAAAAATAATCGCTGTAAAGTGCGTAAAATCTACGTGCTATAAAATTATGACGATGACTAATGACGAATACTATGAACATTAAAATCCATCGTAAAAGAATGATGCATTGTTTAAAATATGCGAGATGTTAAATTGCTTACAGCACCATTGCCTCGCCAGAGCCCTTGAACCACAAGGGCCTAGAGGCATGTGCTATTCAAAATAATTATCGCAGCGGCATCCTCTGAAGAGAGGAAGCGCTACGAACGTGTGGGGCTAATAACATGCAACACAACATCTTTCAAAAAGCCTAGGACGGCGTTGGTGTCAAAGAGTGGTTCTGGACCAAGTAACATAACAGGATGAAGGGGGATGTGGTGCCGGTATGCTAAGAGAAAATGTTTTTTTCTTTCGGATTCGGCTTCCCGACATTCGGCTTCCCTATTCGGCTCCAGTAGGACGTGGAGGACGGTCAGCCTCTCCCCGCATCTACCACAGGTTGGAGGCTCATTTCCCGTGAGTAAGAAGTTATGTGTGCCATAAGTGTGTCCTATTCTTAGACGGCAGAATAGGACATCTGTCCGGCGGGATTTTGTTACAGCAGGCCAGAAACCTAATTGTGGCTTTATTACATGCAGTTTATTATTTACTTCTTCGTCCCACATGCGTTGCCAGTGGTTTCGTAGTTTCCTTCTTAAGAAAGGCTTCAGGTCTGTGACAGGGACCGAAGCAGTAGGATGAACTGCATGCGATGAAATTGATGTGGCCATCCGGTCCGCTAGTACATTTCCCTCGATGCCCCTATGTCCAGGCACCCAGCATATGATGACATGCTGGTTACATATATACGTTTTACATAGGACGGAATAGAGTTAATTGATTACTGGATTTTTGTGCTTAGAAAATTACATTAAGGCCTTCACAGCACTTAGGGAGTCCGTATATATAACTGATTTCTCGAGTTTTGATTTCTTTATATACTTTACAGCCGACAACAGTGCGTAGGCCTCAGCCGTAAAGATGCTTGTTTCCGGATGAAGTACATCGGATTCCGAGAAGGATGGACCGACGGCTGCATAGGACACCCGGTCGTGTGTCTTCGATGCGTCTATGTAGAACTCCGTGCAGGAGTGTTTGTGCTGGAGTTCCCGGAAATGCATTTGTATTTCAATATCTGGAGCGTGTTTTGTAACTTGCATGAAAGATATATCGCATTGTATCATCTGCCACTCCCAAGGAGGTAGCAGCTGAGCTGGAGGCATTAGGCGATTTTGGAGGATTGGGACATCCATTTCAACACTAAGCTCCCTCACACGCATCGAGAAAGGTTGTCTTACGGAGGGACACTTCCGAAAGAGTGTAGAACATGTCATATCATTAGCGGCATTAAAACACGGATGTTGAGGATTAGAGTGCACTTTCAGAAAATATGTTTGGCTGATGTATGTTCTCTGCAGATGAAGTGACCACTCATTTGATTCTACGTATAAACTTTCAATGGGACTTGTTCTGAAAGCGCCCGTGGCTAAGCGGATTCCTAGATGGTGGACCGGATCTAGCATCTTTAGCGCGCTCGGGGCGGCAGAATGATAGATGACGGCGCCATAATCTAATCGTGACCGAATCAGGATCTCATAGAGATTCATTAGGCATGTCCTGTCGCTACCCCACGTAGTCTGCGATAGAAGTTTCATTAGGTTCATTGTTTTCAGACATTTTTCTTTAATATGTTTAATGTGTGGGATGAAAGTGAGTCTATTGTCAAGTATAACACCTAGAAATTTGTGTTCTTTGTTTACAGGTATCTATTGTCCACACAGTTCTAAGCAAGGATCCGGAACCAGGCCTCTTTTTCTTGTAAACAGAACACAAGAACTCTTGTGAGGATTGATTATAAATCCGTTTTTCTGTGCCCACTGTGACACCTTGTTCAAACCATGCTGTACCTGTCTCTCGCAGACTGTGAGGTGGCAGGATTTGAAACCTATTTGTATATCGTCTACGTAGACGGAATAGAAAATAGCTGGTGGTAAAGATGCACGAAGCGTGTTCATCTTTACGACAAAGAGCATGCAGCTGAGTACTCCACCCTGGTGTACCCCAGTTTCCTGTATGAATGTAAGCGACAGTGCAGGACCTATTTTCACTCGAAATGTACGGTTCTCTAGGTAGCTCTCTATAGTGTTTAACATATTGCCGCGGATACCTAGCGCGGAAAGATCGCGCAGGATTCCGTACCGCCAGGTTGTGTCGTACGCTTTTTCCATATCCAGAAATACAGATAAGAAAGATTGCTTGTGCACGAAGGCATCGCGAATGCTCGCTTCGATGCGCACAAGATGGTCGGTTGTAGATCGCCCTTCCCGAAAACCAAATTGAAATGGGTCAAGCATTTTACTGGACTCTAGGAGATGCACGAGACGGCGATTGATCATTTTTTCAAATACCTAACAAAGGCAACTTGTCAGGGCTATCGGGCGGTAACTTGCCACTGAGGAAGGATCTTTGCCTTGCTTCAAAACCGGGATCACAATGGCTTCTTTCCATGCAGTCGGGAGGTATCCCGCAGCCCAGATGGTGTTGTAAATTGTGACTAGTGTAACTTGGGTGTCTTTATGTAAGTTTTTGATCATTTCATACATGATTCTGTCAGATCCCGGTGCAGAGCTCTTGCATGCGCTCAAGGCAGTTCTCAACTCGGCAATGCTAAAAGGGCAGTTGTATGGTTCATTCTCTTGACATTTTCTCATGAGTGGCTTACATTCTTCTATTTGCTTATATTTCAGAAAGGATTGCGAGTAATGGTTGGCACTTGATACGCTCTCAAAGTGCTCTCCAAGTGAGTTCGCCTGGTCTTGTAGGGTATCGCCTTGTGTGTTTACCAAAGGGAGTGAATATGCTGGTCGCCCTCTTATACTATTGACCCTGTTCCAGGCTTTGGCCTCATCTCTGAACGAGTTATTACTCGAAAGAAACTTCTGCCAACTCTCTCGTCTGGCCTGTCGGCGGGTTCGCCTGCCTTGGGATTTTACTTTTTTAAAGTTGCTAAGATTCTCCGCAGTGGGAGAAGCGCGTAGCAACCCCCACGCTTTGTTCTGTTTTTTACGAGCGATACTACAATCGTCGTTCCACCACGGGACACGCCGTTTGCAGGCCAAGCCTTTTACTTCTGATATGCATTTAGATACGACATCTATTATGAAGGCTGTAAAGAACTCGACTGCAGCATCAATTCCTAACGAAGACAGGTCAGCCCATGAGATGCTAGTAAGAGATCGAAATTTCTCCCAATCAGCTGTCTCAAGCTTCCACCTAGGAGCGTGTGGTGGATATTCGTTTTCTTTAGGTGATCTTAGCACTATAGGGAAGTGGTCGCTGCCGTAAGGGTTGTCGGTTACTTCCCATTCAAGTTCAGGCAGTACAGACGGGGAGACTATGCTAAGATCTATGGAAGAATAGGTTCTGTTTGCTAGAGAGTAATATGTGTGTTGCTTCTTATTCAACAGACACGCACCAGAAGAAAAAAGGAATTGTTCGACAAGACGTCCTCGCGCATCTATACGAGGGTCGCCCCACAGGTAGTTATGCGCATTGAAATCGCCAAGAACAACATAGGGTTCTGGCAATTCATCTATAAAGGACTGAAATTCATGTTTGCTTAGTTTATAATGTGGGGGAATATAAAGCGAGGAAATAGTGATAAGTTTGTTTAGCAGAATAGCCCGAACCGCCACTGCCTCAAGGGCCGTTCGTAGCTGTACACGTTGACAGGCTATTCTTTTTTGAATTATAATTGCAACACCGCCCGATGATGCGACAGCATCATCGCGATCTTTGCGAAATGTAACATACTGTCGAAGAAAGTTTGTGTATTTTGATTTCAAGTGTGTTTCCTGTAAACACAGCACTTTTGGATTGTGTTTATGGATGAGTTCTTGAACATCATCAAGATTCCTAAGTAGACCTCTGACATTCCATTGAATGATTTGTGTATCCATATTTAAAATTAAATTAGTGCTGTGTTTACGGAAAGGGAAGGGATGTCTTAGATTGCAGAACCCTTTCGAGGCCCTGTAATAGGGGTTTTGCTCTTTCTGAAGCGTTCGAGCGAACCTCGGCGCTCCTTAGGCGTTTGGTGCGCCTTGAGGACAGGTGTAGTGTACATTGCCTCCTGTGAGACGCCGGACAAGCGCTCTTGCGAGCGAGATGTTTTCTGCGAGAGTCCTGCCCCGGAAGGCAAAACCCCTGCGCCCCCCAGCCCGGAGGTCGATGGGGTTCCCTGAGGGATTTGGCTGCGCTGGCCGTTGCCAGCGCTGGAAGGGGCCTCGGAGGTTGGGGCAGCCTCGGCTGCGCCCACCTTCGGGGTCGATGGCCCCGTCTGCTGGGTTGGCGGAGCAGCGCTAGCTGCAACCGCCGTGGGGGCAGATGGCGTAACTGCCGACCGGAGGCCGTTGTGGCGCTTCCCCCTGACGCGCCACTTCGGCAAAGCTTTTCTTTGGCAGGTATGCTACCCGCCTGCGTGCCTCCTTGAATGGGATATTTTCTTTCACTTTGATCGTCACTATTTCTTTTTCTCTCTTCCAGGATGGGCACGACCGCGAGTACGCGGCGTGCTCCCCATCACAATTTACACAGTGGAGAGAATTCTCACAAGCTTCAGAGGAGTGTTCATGCGCGCTGCATTTCGCACAAGTTTGGCGGCCTCGGCAGCTCTGCGAACTGTGGCCAAAACGCTGGCACTTGAAACATCGGAGGGGATTTGGCACGTACGGTCTTACGCGGAGCTTGATGTACCCGGCCTCGATTGACTCGGGCAGGACACTTGAATTGAAAGTGAGTATTAGGTGTTTGGTTGCAATTTCTTTACCATCTCGCCTAATCTTAATTCTTTTGACATTTATAACATTCTGTTCGCTGAAGCCCTCCAACAGCTCAGCCTCGGTGAGCTCCAGCAAATCATCGTCCGAGACAACGCCGCGGGAGGTATTCATCGTGCGGTGCGGGGTTACTACTATTTGGGTCTCCCCAAATGATACTAGCTGAGGCAGTTTCTCAAATTGCTTTTGATCGCGGAGCTCCAAGAGGAGGTCACCGCTAGCCATCCTCGACGCCTTATAACCTGGGCCAAGAACTTCGGTAAGGGTCTTCGATACAAGGAACGGGGAGATTGTTCGCACTTGTTTAGCTGGTTTTTCTGCGTGGATCACATGAAAACGAGGAAAATTGTGGACTTGGCGCCCGAAAAACTGAAAGACCTCTTCGGTGCGCCCTCGTTTCTGAGGGCGATCAGGGAGTTTAGGAAAAGCGTTTTCCATGAGTACAGTTGGGTTTTCGGCCGCGATGCTGACCACTCACCATGGAGCCCAACAGGGGGGACGTGACAGAAGTTCCTGCTAGAGGAACCCTGCCAACGCCAGCCGTACATCGCTGCTATAACCAAATACAGCATAACCAAGGCTGGCTAGCTACACAAGGTTAACCCTTGCCGCCGGGAAACTAGGAAGTGAGGAGAAGTGAAGAGAAGACAGGAAAGATTTAAAAGTGGGATAGAAAGGCGAAGAATGGAGAGGAGGACAGGAAAAGGCGACTGCCGATTTCCCCCGGGTGGGTCAGTCCGGGGGTGCCGTCTATGTGAATCAGAGGCCAAAGAGGTGTGTTGCCTCCGCCGGGGGGCCTTAAAGGTCCAAACACCCGGCATCAGCTCAACCTCCAGGATCCCCCTTTCCCCAGACACGGCTAAGCCGCGCACGGCTACACGCGGGAGGGTCCAACCCTCGTGTGCTCGGGTCCGTGGTGTCGCAACACACCAAACGCCTGCTGACGCAGACGCCCCTGCGGGGCGTATGTAAGCTAACGTCGAATTTCGAAGCCATCATATGCGTGAAAATACTGAGAAAATTTTGCGACACGTGTGCTTGGTTGGTTGACAGGGATCGAAATACAGTAATATATTTCATGCATGTGCGCCTATTTCGCTGGTGAGTTCAAGATATTGCTGCAATATTACTTTTCACACGAGCCGCGCAGAATACGTGCATGTATAGCGATATCCGCACCCTCAACAGCGAAATTGGCGCACATGGAACATATTACTTTACTTCGATCCCTGTCAAACAACGAAGCACAAGTGTCACAAAATGGTCTCGTGGTTTTCACGCGAGGGATGACTTCGAAATTCGAAGGTAGCCAACATATATGTTCGCACGCACGTGGGTTCGCAAGGGAAGGCCGACCAACTCTTATATATATTTATATATATATATATATATATATATATATATATATATATATATATATATATATATATATATATATATATATATATATATATATATAGGAGCGGGTGTGGCTGTTATTCGCATTTGCATATATCCCGGTATCGTCGCATATGTGCGTGCCTCCATGGCGATAAACGCAACAATTCCTACTCTAATGAAATACAAATAAATAAGAGAAGCAATGTACTTAATCGTACACGTATTAGCGATTACTTAACATATATTAGCAATTGGTCGGATAAACATGGTTGCAAGCATGAAACTAGCTGTCCTCGATTTTGATAACAAATCTATAATGTGAAAGACCGTATAACTGTAGTTGAATGAAGGATATCAGTAACATATATCTGCTAGCATTAGGACATCCTAGCATCATATCTGCTTGCCCATGAAAGAGGGATAACAATACGCACATGACTGATGACTTGCAGCATGCATGGCCCTGATGCCATATAAGGCTGACAATGCGTGCGAAATGATATTCTGCCATACAGAAAATACGCGATAATGTGGCAGTTTTCAGTGCATTGATTTTGTCACGTACTGGCCGGGTCATAAATTTAAAACGACTCATGGTATACATTAGATAAAAATAAAAACCAGTCTATTGACTCTTAAACTGTATAAGCCAAGCGCGATTCGTCGTTTCGGACTTGCAAGCCGCGGTCATCTCAGGAGTTCATAACCGGTTTAAGGTTGACGCTACTAATTAATTCCATGTATGATTACGTTCTTCCTACATTTACTGAGAAATGTAGATCGGATCGCTGATTCTGGTGTGTACTTATTAAGCAACAGCCTTAAGTCGCGTCAACATTCTGCATTTCCGGAACCGTTTATGAATTCCTTGCATGACGCGCCTAGATCAAGTCGTGAATGAGAATAGAAAACTGATTATTTCGCCTAAAAGCTCAAGGTAGTAGTCTTGTTTCCATTATTAATAGTGTAATTACTGCCTCGTGTAATTTGAACGTGCATACTTCGCTGGTAAAAGTAATCCCAACAAAATCACTTAATTATCGCATAGTCGCTTCACTGTTCTTAAGGGAGAGTTTTTTAATTAATTAGCTCTTGTACCTAAACACATTAGAAGGGAGAGATCGTCTTTCGCTCCTCCTACTGCACATATTTTCGAAAGCTATGTGTCAGTTAAAAGAAAAAGTTATAAAGAAGACCTAGTGACTGTAGGAAGCAAATTTTTATTTACGTTGCAGCAGAACTGATAGTTGGGCGAGTTGGCAGGAATTCATAGTAAAATATTTAGCGCGCACAATTGACAAGGAGAGAGTGAAGGGGGGCACACGAGCGCTTGTGTGTCCCCCTTCACTCTGTCCTTGTCAATTGTGCGCGCTAAATATTTTACTATGAATTTATTTACGTTGTCAACTAGAGACAAATTTTTCAAAATTGCATACCTAAAAAAAACAGAAACATCAGGTTTACAGCTAGGTAATGAAAAACGGCATCAAAATTATGTAAACTGCACGTAATAAGGCATGTTAACGGACAACTTCCATGTGTTTTAAATATATTACTAATTTATTTGTGTGTAGAAATCTATCTTGCAATGCGCTCCTTAACAATGTGACACTTTCCCGGCAGCTGTAAATTTATACAGCAACTTTATCCGCTTTAGACGCTCTAACAGATGCCGTACACAGAATTAACTGCAACAGCTATTATACTGGTCCGTTACACCGGTGCCACACGACCGCTTTTGATCGCGATCAAGCCCGATGCCGAACTAAGTTCTCGACTGCGATTACCTCCATCGCGCAGCTTGCGCAAAGGAGCCAATCACGTCCGAGAAATCCGATCTAGATCGGGCTTGATCGCGATCAAAAGTGCGCTGCGTGACACCCATATTAGAGATATGTCTAAACTTCGAGCTTCGATTTTTTTTCGAAACTTTCACATTTCGGAATTTTTGTAGAAAGAAGTCTTGGCTACTAAACGGAATTCTGCTTGCTGGAGTTGCTAGAATTTAGCTTTCTCTCACATGCAACACATTCCATTAGTATCGATCATCACAAGAAATTGGGCATGGGCAGGATCCGTTTCTGGATCTGGTAGTGTCCCGGGGTTGCGAATTCGGGCTTTCTTCGTACGGTAGTTTTACATGAGCTGAAATGGAGAGTTCTAGTTACCGTAATGAAGTTCAAGTGCCCGCCAGCACGATTACATTACAGATAACAAAATGCGCTGATCAGTACGTATTACACTGGTGTGGTGTGATTAGCAAGCTGAAAGGAGTAAAAAGCGCAGTAAAGGTTACGAGGGCATGAATAGTTGTTTACATTTCGTGCAGAGAAATTGCCACCTTACAAGAAACCAAATGGGAGTACGTGAACTCGCTAGCAGACGATGCTCTTGACAATGACAGAGAAATTAGACATCTCGATGTATAATTCAAGTCTCAGACATATACATGCGACAAACTAATGTGAATCTTCATTTGATGTTGAAATGAAGCGCCGAACACGCATGCTATCGAGGGGTTGTCAGCGTCCTGTATATAGCAGGTGCTTTACGTATAGTTGCGTGGATGGATGGATGAATATTATGAACGTCCCATTTGGAACGGGGCGGTGGGTTGCGCCACCAAGCTCTTGCTATTATATTGCCTAATCTCATACCTAGGTTAAACAAGAAAGACAAAAGCCAATATGAACTTCCACAACCAAATTTTCTGACCACCTTTTGCGAACTTTGCTTTTGTACATCTTGGGTTTCTGTCGTTTCCCTACTTTTCTTTCACCAGTCGTCCAATCGCCTCTTACTAATCTCTATTGCAGACATGTTTACTTTTCCCCTGCTGTCACTGAACCAAGAGCTTCAAGGAGGCCAGTGGTGCCTAAATAGACCGCTGGGCAGATGTCTTCACATTCTAATAAAACATGCTCCATCGTTTCCTTAGCTTTACCGCGGCAAGCACATGCTTCTTTTTCCTTCTTATATCTCGCTTTATAGGTGAGTGTTCTAAGGCATCCTGATCTCGCTGCGAAAAGAAATCAGCTTCCCTTTGAGTTATCATAAATTGTTTCTTTCCTGATTTCGTTTTTTCCTGTTAAGTAGTTACTCGTGGCAGGTTTGTTTTCCATTGCCGCCACCTATGAGATTATTTCAGCCTCTCCGACTTTACGGTTGACGTTTTTTTGGTGCTGTGTTGCCCACCCTATAAACCGCATACTTGCTGGTAAGCTTCCTAGTTCTGTTCGTCCACTGTGAAAGAATGTTTTTCCGGTACAGATACCTAAACACTCTCCCAACCCAATCACTGTCTTCCATATTCCTCAGTCGTTCTTCATAATCAATTTTACTGTGAGCTTCCCTCACTTCAAAACTAGTCCAGCCCATATCACCCTGCACAGCTTCATTTGTAGTCTTCCCGTGAGCGCCCGATGCGAGGCGACCCACTGACCTTTGGTTCCCGTCGGGTCCTGATTGTACCCCTGATTTCAAGCAAACAACCGCATTTCCAAAAGTGAGCCTTGGAACCATTACACCTTTCCACATACCCCGGAGGACCTAGTACCTATTCTCCCCATAGCGCTCTGTGCTTCATTATCGCTGCATTTCTTTTCCCCTTTACTGTTATGGTTTTTTCCTGTGTTTCCATATATCAATTGCCTTCGTTTATCCATATACCAAGGTATTTATATTCTGTTACCCGAGATATTTCTTGGCCCTGTATTGCTACTGGCTGTTCACTGTTTTCATTGAATACCATAACACCTGATACACTAAATTTCAAACTTAAATTCTTGCCTTCCTGTCCACAGATATTAGCGAGACGGTGCAAATCACTTTGCTTGTTAGCTAGCAAGACAATGTCGTTCGCATAAAATAACCTGGAAGCTGCTGCTCTACTACTGTACCCGCCTATTTGTATGAGAGATTAAACCCGATATTACTACCTTCTAGCGCCCTCTCCATCTTCACCATGTACATCATAAACATCAGTGGGGATAAAGGGCACCCCTGCCTCAGTCTCGTTGATACCAACTTTCTCCTCGCTCCTCGTCCCTTCCCATTCAACGCAAACGGTATTTTCTAGGTAAATCTCTCTCAAAAGCTGCAGACAATCGTCACATGGGCCTTCCGCTTCCAAAATATCCCACAAATATTGCTGTCTACATTGTCATACGCTCCTGTAATGTCTACAAAGGCCGAATATAAAGGTCTGCTTTCTACTCTTGATATTTCAATACACTGAGTAAGAAGAAATAGGTTATCATCCATACGCCTACCTATTCTGAAGCCATTCTGAAGTTCTCCCAAAATGCCATTATTCTCTACCCATGCTTGCAGCTTTAATTTGGTTGCCTGCATTGCTAGCCTGTTGATTATCGACGTATTGTCAACGGTCTATACGAGTGAATTCTATCTTTCTCCCCCTTACCTTTATAAACTAAATTAGTTGTAATTTGTCGCCAACTGTTTGGTATTTGTCTATCTTTTAAAGTTTTTTCCACTCTTTTTACCAGAGCTTCGTTACATTTTGGTCCTAATTCATTAATCAGCCAAACCGGAACCTCGTCTAGCCCTGTGGCTGTGCGCTTAAGAATTTTCTCTTCGGCTTTCTTCCAGTTAAAATTTGTCAGCACCAGTTCCTTTTCCATCTGGTTCTCTTTCATGCTGTTCTTTTTCTTCGAATACAACCTCGTCATTGCCTTTGCAAGATTCGGCTGTTAGTTTGCGGATGTAATTTAAGCCGCTTCCCCTTCCAGTTTGTTTCCATCTTCGTCTAGGATATGTTGTATTGTTATTGACTTCCTGCCTAATAATTTAATGTGGTTCCAAAATATTCCAGGTGCGGCCTTCTTTTTCTCATGTATTTCTGACAACCAACGTTCAGTTTGACCTTTTATCTTGGCGTGTACCAGTATTTGAAACAGAGACCTTTTCTCTCGGTATATTTCCCATTTACTGGCTACTTCATCCTGCGGCAGCTGCGCCTTCTTTGCCTGCCTGTGCTCTCGGGATGCTTTCTGTCGTTCGGCGATCGCTTCTCGTATCTGGCTGTTTCACCAGCTTTTCGGTTTCATTTTTCCTTTCCAACGAACATGTTGTTTCTCTTTCCGGATTTCTGTCGTTATTACACCTAGAAGCTCACTGTATTCCCACTCTTTACTTGGCCATTTGTCAATTTCTTCCTCGACTCCAGTGACTATATTTGTTATTTGTTCAGCGTTCAAATTTGGACTGGGCATTTAGCACTCCTTGCTCTCTTTCCCAACTACATATCCCATTTTCAAGATGATGCGTTTATGGTCACTCCCTATGCTGGTATACCCTTCCTCATCAATGACCATTTCTCTCAACTTATCAAGAATTCCTTCTGTCATCCGACAGTAATCAATGGTTGATTGTCGGTTTCCCACTTCCCACGTGATCTGCCCTTCACACTTAGGCCCTGTATTCACGATAACGAGGTTATGTTGCTCACAAAGGTCTAGCATTGACTTCCCGTTGTTGTCGGTATAGCCATCTAAATCCTGCATGTGGGCATTCATGTCACCTAATAGGATAATTTCAGCATCGTTCCCGAAACCCTTAATGTCAGCACTTACGCATTCCACGAACTCTTTATTCTTCTCTGTGCAATTATTTCCGGTCCACAAATACGTAACGCCCAGCCTAGTTTTTTTCGCACTCTTTGTGCCTGCGTCTAGTTCGCTCGGAGCGCCTCATACGGAGGGGGAACGCTTTTCTGCACCACTCCCTCCACTACTACACTTGTTCTGTACGTGTTGCCGGCCGTGCTGTCAGTGCTACTGGTTTGTCGCTGACTGCCTGGACGAAGTGCTTACCATGCCTCCTCGCAAGCGCTATAATAAGCACCTGCGTGACATTAACGTCGACGTACCCGTCCGCGCCAAGTATCGGTTGAAAGATGGCTCGCATCGTTCCGACGCGGTCCAGCCGCTTGCCAGCGCTTTGTCGCCGGAGCCAGACTCGCCTCTTCGAAGTACGGACTGGGCGGACACGTGCTCTCAAGACGACCCGAGCCAACACTCCGACGACCAAAACAGCAGTGTCTTGGATGACGATATTTCTGTAGCTGACGATGCAATTGCAATGTCACCTGGCAGCACTTCCGCCTCGAGTGACGGTGACGACGACGACGGAAACAGTTTTTCCGCTTCCCAAGGCTCTACAACTGCAAGTACTGGATACGTCAAACAGTTTTGCCTCGTATGTCTGGCACCCTTGGGTTCACCTTCGGGTAAATAGAATAGTGCTACGGGAGGGGGCTTTTCACCGTGACATCATCAGTGTTTATCGATCGGTGTTTATTTCACAAGTAGAACAAACAGAGCTATAAATTTAAAGGAGGAGGTCCCGGAGCACAAGCGTAGCAGCATAGATGAAATCTTCGACATTTCTGAAGCTGGTAAAGAGCATTTACAATACATATCAACTGCACTAGTCAGACTAGTGGCATTGACTTGAGGTGTTGTAATGTGAGGGCACGTTTATGTGACACGGATGTTGGCCATTGTCCTCGTAGGCCTGCTAATGTTCAAAAAGCCTGCTCTCATTGCATCAGGCATCCCAGCAAAAGAAAAAACTAAAGCATACAGATCCAATGCCATGTTGGAATCTAAACGATGCGAAAGTTGTTCGCGTTATTAAATTAAAATTCTTGGATTTTATGTGCCGAAATCACAATATTGATTATGAGGCCTGTCATACTGGGCGAAGACGGATCAATTTTGGCTGCCTGATGAACCGTTAATTATCGGACTCAAAATCACAATTGCAAAGTTCTAAAGAGTCGTACATTTTGCAATAAAATCGTGACATGTGACGAGCATGAACATTGTTTTCAGGTGAAGAGCTGAGTCAAATTGTGAGCGCGTACTGTCCTTACGTTGTTTGTCATAATTTCTATTTTTCAGGAGAGCTACGTATACCCAGGGTGCCAGATAACCTGTGCGGAAAGCCTGCAGCTACTGATGGGCCACAGCCTACGCCACTATACCAACAGGGAGGCAACTCAAAGCCTTTTGAAAGTGGTTGAGGCACATTTGCCACATGGGTCATTTCCAACAACAAAGTATTTGTTCTTTAAGGAGTTTAGTAGAGGTATCGAAGGACCACAAATGTTCTTCTATCGTAAAAGGGATAAGTCGTTACTTGGGAAAGCAGGTGCAGCAGCACAGTTACATTGCCCTTCCTGCAATGAAGATTGCAGTGTTGAAGAGATGACAAAAGAGGGTCATTACTTCCTTGTCCTTGATATGGAATCTCAAATGCATGACATGTTGCAAGAGAAAAACACGTTACTTCAACTTTAAGAAAAGGAAGGAACATTGGACGTGAGTGACATAAGACAAAGTAAAGCGTACAATGAATTTGATGTGGGAACTTATGACATTTCTGTGTCGTGGAACACAGATGGGGTTCCACTTTTGGAGTCATCAAAGTTTTCGATCTGGCCACTTTAGCTGCAGGTTAATGAACTACCATTTAAATATCGCGTCAAGCGAGTCTTGCGGGCAGGCCTGTGGTTTGGCGAGCAGACGCCTGATATGGATTGTTTTTTAAAGCCATTTGTGGATGAGCTCAACCGGCTGTCAAGTAAAGGCCTGAGTCGGACAAATTCAGATGGGCTCTCCAAACGCACCCGGGTGTTTCCTGGTCCGTGTGTTGTTGACACAGTTGTACGTGCAGTTATAATATACAGGACGCTGGTCAATGGAGCCCACGGATGTGCTTGGTGCGAACAAAAAGGTGAAGTTGTACAAAAGGGCGATGGCTATGTAAGAGTGTATCCCGTGCAGTCGCTGAAAGGCAATATGAGAACTGATGTCTCCATGAGGCGCTGTGCACATAAAGCAGAGAAGAAAAAGATGCCTGTGCTCGGTGTAAAGGAAAGCAACATTATTTTCCGGTCTTCATTTATCAAGTTTCCATCTAGTTTTGTGGTTGCCTGCATGCATGCTGTGTGCTCTGGCTTTGTACGGCACACAGAATTCATGTGGTTCGACCAGAAGGCCATCCCTAGTCTTGGAGGCAGTATTTCTTGTGTTGATGAGCGTCGAAGTGGACTCCAGCCAGTGTTTGAAATACCTCGCCTTCCAAGGTCACTTGCACACAGAAAGTATTGGAAGTCTTGAGAGTGCCGCTACTGGCTCCTATTTTTTTCGCCCATTGTGCTTGTTGTAATTCTTCCACAGCCTTACTATAATAACTGGCTGAAGGTTGTGTCTCTCATGCATGTTCTTCTTGCGGACAGTGTGACTTCTGAACTCTTAAGATCAGCGCAGAAGCACATGTTTTTGTTTTTGAAAGAATACGAGGTGCTGTATGGGAAGGAAAATATTACTTTCAATGCCCATTCTCTTTTGCATCTCGTTGATTCAGTTCGAGAGTGGGGTTCCTTGTGGAACTTCTCAGCCTATCCCTATGAAAGCATGAACGGCCGTCTCGTGCGACTCGTGAACGGTACAAGACATGCACAGTGGCAAATTGCCGATAAATTCCGAGTTCTTTTGGCAATGCCTAGACTTTGTGCGACAACAGTGGTTTCATCATCACTGGTGAGAGACCTTTTGATTGCAATGTTAAAAGGGTATAGACTAAGAGTCCATTGTACAGTTCTGCCAGAATATATCCTTATTGGCAAGGGACGGAGGACACCACTTGGAATAGAGTACAAGAAAATTGTAGCTGGCTTCACCATTAATGTTAGTCCACTAGACAAATGCCGTAGGACTAATTCATATGTCCAGGTAAAGGCAGGTGAACCTTTGTTTTGGCAGATTACATGCATTGCTCACGCACCCTGTGAGAACCATTGTCAAGGCTGCCATTGCAATGTCATAATCTTTTTCTTAAGCAAATGGAGTGTTAAGGAAAGGGTAATCAAGCATGACATTACTCCTACTACCAGGAACATATACCTGGTAGAACCCACCTCGACTTTCATGGAGGCAACCGTGAACGAAGTTAAGAAATGTGTTGGCATGACTGTTGAAGGCAAACTTTATGTGAGCCCACCTGAAAGTAACCATGTTCTAGAGTTTCTGTGAATGAAAGTACAGTAGGCTTCCGTTAATATGACTGAATAATTCAATTTTTCACTTAATTGAGCCCGGACTGAATATCTTGGGTGCACCTTTGCATTCCCGCGGGCCTAAGCTTTTTTTATTTCAATCCTAAAATTGGCGTTTGCCTAATAATTTAAACTAGTTTCGTCAGCACGCATGCAGTTGACCCCAAAAGCGTCAATGTCTGTCTCTAGGGGATGGTGAAAACATTAAATGCAAGTCATTTCCCACTGAGAAGGCCTATTTTCAGCCTGCTTTTCTTGGAAGGTCAAGTGAAAACAGTAGCTCCTTAAGTGATTACAGTAATAAAAATGATTGGTGGAATTCACTTAGTAAGTGACTCATTTACGTTATTAGATTAGGTGTACGGTCGTTTACAATTGGACGTGTTAGTTCTAAACAGAAAAACATTTCAGCTAATTTGGAGTAGTGAATTCTAACTTTATTGTGAGTTGAATATCAAGGACTACTTCATTCGAACATTTGCACGCGCCTAATTGTCTTATATGGAAAGCTAGTGGTAACTACTGGCGTCACATGTTTTTGGTGGTTGGAAAATAGCACTCATCACAGGATGAACATGTGGTTGGACTAGGCATGGGCCACCCTCCCATTGGCCATTGTTGCAGAGTTTGATAAATGCAGAATATCAAATGTGCAGTGGACTTCACAGAGTACATCTAGTTCACATGCAGCGATAAATTACTGTCCAAGACTGACGACAGTTGTTGTTGAGTATAATTAAGTTTCCATTTTGTAAAAGTAATGTTTGCTAGTTTACTAATTTTTTATTTGCCAGAATTGCAGGCATGCTACATTTTCCTTAAAAATTGTGTGCATGTTAGATTAGTGCATTGCTTAGGAGCTCTAATGTAACTTCAATGTTAGTTTTTTACTTTGACCCCACTAAAATGGTACTCTTCAATCGCAGGGCATTGTAGAATTGGGCAAATATATTGCCAAATAATTTAGGAGCATGCTTTGGTGTTGCATTCAACCCACTGGATAATTCATTGGTCCTGTTTTGTTCGAATTAACGGAAATCTGCTGTGGCGTCTCTAGCAGTGGCTCAGGGTGCATTTGACCTGGCGAGTGCATGTCGGCTGGTTTATACAAAAAGGTAACTTAGGCACTCTTCTATCATTGACGCTGCAAATGTACATATTGTTCTAGAGAGAGTTGCCTTGCCATGAGGAATCAAGAACTATACTTGTGGACAACTTTCTGTGGCAATGAAAGGAAAGCTACGGAGGCAAAGAGCGAAGAAGTGAGTGTACTTCTGAAGATAGTCCTTTGTTTTCATGCACGTTAGGTTAAGCTGGGGTAGAGAAAACATAAACACCTTATTAGCAACAGTCAAATAAGGTAAAACGCACCACTGGATGTAAATGTTTCCTTATTTTACGGCTTTTCCCTTCCGCGTATGGGCAAATGCTAAACCGTCGCATGTGGAAGCTGCGTCGATTCAGCGTCTGTTCGGAGCATCCAAAAGCACTATCTAACGCTGGCGGACTACTTGGCGCGGTAACACATGTGCAGAAGTTCCGCCCCTGTAGCTTTCCCTTCATTGCCACAGAAAGTTGTCCGCAAGAACAGTAAATTTTCTAAATTGTATTCTTTAGCTGTATAACGTCCACAAAATGCAGGGTTTATTGTCTCAAAGCAACACAAAGGCTCTGAGAACTCTGTAGTGGTTGGCTGCAGATTAGCTTCAATCACCTTGGATTCTTCATTGTGTGGCTGTTAGTTCCCTGATGTCTTTTGTATTTTGCACCCATACGAATGCAACTACAGTGGCCCAAAATTGAAATCGGTAAACTCATGCTAAGTAGCCAAATGCCATAGTCACTGAGGCATTGCGGCGAGTTTAAATTGCAGGTTCTTCCTCATTCATGCAGATTTCATTCCTGGTTTACAATACAGTGAACATTTTTCCTCGCATCCAAGGCTTACTTTTCTGACAGGGCTGCTCATCGGGCCCCATTTCAAATTTTAGTTATACACTTGAATTTCCAAAGCGCCATCTAGGAATTCTCTTACAAAAATAATTTAAAATATTGGTTTATTATTTGAGAAAATCAAAGAAATTTAATGGCCCTGTTATCATACTGCTTGGAGGTGAGCGCGACTGCTAACAGAGATACTCTCTCGCCCTGCCTCGATACTTTTTAATATACTTTTTAATTGTGCAGCGCACTTCCGGTAGCACAACTGCGCGTTTGTCAATGGACAATTTACCGATGTAACATGTCATATTGAGTGACGGTGCTAGGACTGCATTTTATGATACGGTGCTTGTGCACGTAACATCAACTCTGGCGGGGAGCGGTACTTTCTTGAGAAAAAGGGCGTGTTTCAAAGTGGGTTGCTTTGAAATTTCAGCTGTTTTTGTAGAACCTAGCAGTGAATACTTCGCAGACACAATCGTAAGCGTTTGAAATATGTGCTGTCCTTGTCAGTTTAAAATGCACATATCTGGCAGCGGGCATTGATACAGAGCCTTCTACATCTTTGTGCAGCTTACTGTGACATGAGTTAAAAGCTTGAAACTAGGTTTACTCTACCCGTTCATTTTTAGTGCGAAAGCATTATATGCCCCCTTACGGAAATATCCAGTGTTGGTGGCGCGACCGAGCGATGGTACCAAACAAAAATGGCCGACTGCGCAAAGGGTAAGAAAACATAAAAATATGCATGGATGGGCATCAAATTTCTCAGGGAGGTTTCTGTAATCTAAGTGAATTGATGAATTGAAAAGGAAATTTGGTATATTTCAGTCTGAGTGGGAATCAGAGCCAGGCCTCCAGGGTGAGCAACACAAAGGCTTCCTCGGCAGCACGGTGGCTCCACGGTTGTGGCTGACTAAAGGTGCACCTAGCGCACGCATCATTGCACACATCACGTCACAGCCATCTCACTAACTAGAGGTGTGGCCTAGTGAGCGCTTCATTTGGCACGTGATGGCACAGCCATTGGGGAGGAGGTGGCACCCTGTCATGAGTGTATAAAATAAAAACACTTCACCAAATGGGCTATGATGCTTGTACATTCGCACACGTAAGCAGTCTTAAGGGCCCGTACATGGTCAGTCCGCCCGTCCGTTCCGCCCTCGTCTGCCCGCGTGCGGAAGCCCAAAAGGCGGAAGGTGTCGCAAAATTCGATGCACGCTCAATCTGCACGAGCGGAACGCACGCGCACTCCTATTGGGCGACGCGGCCTGTTGACAGCTGGCAACCGTTCGGCGGAGCAAAGTGTTCAAGGTTGGCAACGACCTTTGACAGCAGACGACACTGGCATATTTTTGCAGATGTGATTTCAAGTTTCCGCGTCCCGGTGAAAATGTGACTCTAGGCTGCCACATTCTGTTCTGCAGCCGTATGTGTTGCATTGGCACCGTCATCCTTCTTCGAAACATTGCACAGTCGTCTTATCTGCGCCAACTTTTTCAGATGTACTGCAATCGCATCAGGTCGCATCACGCGACGTATTCTCGGATGATTACTTTCAGTGCGCGCTGCCTTGGCTGGTTGAACAAAACCTCTCTAATTATCCAACGTGCTGCGTGCTGCGTCACGCGAAACTGACAGTGTCGCCGGAAGCGCGGTGGCGCGGTTTCTGTAGTGCTAGTGACAACTTGCAAGAATACGGAACACACGCACATCTGTCGCGGAATGCATTTGCGTAGGTCGCCAAGACGCACCTTTTTACTACTGAGCACACGTGTGAGGCTCCGAGTACAGCTTGCTGATACGCTTGCTCGTGCTTTTCTTTTTTCACTCTGCTAATTTTAAGAGAGTGCTTAATGCAGTTGGATGCATGGAATGCCTTTTTCTTTTTTTACAGATATAAAGGCACCAAAGATGAGGCATGAGACATGCACCTTAGAAATTTAATACTTGCGGCTTGTAAACTTTCCAAACAACATATAACCTTAAATGATGTGCTCAGCGATGAATGAAGTTCTCACCATGTGCAAGAAGGTTGTGCATAAGTGGTTACTTCGTGCAGCAAGGAATTGAAGGTTAAGCAGTGAGTGTACGATTCACTACGACTGGCTTAAAGCAATATGTATGTATAGCAGTGGCCTTATGCAGATATATGTATACTCATGAGATGTTTCCAAGGGGAGTATTTATTTGAAAGCATATAATTTACATTGCTGATAAGAAAACTTATTTTGAGTGAAATCGAACAATTACATTCTTTCTTGCCAGCCTGGGTGGCCAATATGTTGCCGCCTTACTACTTAACATACCTAATTTAACATTTCAACAATGTACAAACATTACCAAAGCGCACAAAATAAAGCAGTACCTTGACAGGCATGCTCCCTCTCTCACCCATGGCACCAAACTAGGATGTTCGACTTGAGACTGTTTGATACTGTCAGCATCATACGTGCGTGTTCTATTTTGATTGCTCTACATATAAAAAATAAGCTCTACTCAGGTTATATGAGTTAGTTGGGCATGGGCTGCATGTTGTTTACGTATTTATGCAGTAACAACCTAGCTAGCTCATGCATAGCCATATTTTAGGAAAATGAAAAATGCATAGCATAACATAAACAGCTGGCCAGTGCCTGTATTTATTTGAAAGCAAACCGAGATTATCAAGTGTAGCTTAGGAGTGACTTCAGTGACCTCTTGTGGTGTAAAAAGGTTGATGTAGTTAGTAGTTTTGTGTTTGTCTTTCTTAATTAGTTGCTGTTTTAACATGCACATGACAATGAAATGAAGGCACGTGGGCAGAAGACAGGGCCACACAAAAAGTGAGGAAACATTCATTGCCATTTTTTTTATTTCCATAACAAAGCAGCGAATAGTTCCTTAGGTTCAGTTTTCTGAATAATGCACAAGGTGCTCTGCGTAAAACTGAAAGATTGTAGTGTTCTATTACCTATTCACTATTCGGGTAGCCAAATGAATGATACTCCCATTAGCCCTGTGAGAGCACAGAAATTTGCAGTCAAGAGGCCGTAGTGGCTCAGCCTCTGGGCCAAATGTAAAATTGTTCCATAAGAAAACATGCATACTGGTGAATTGGGTATGCATTCACATCTACTATTCAAATCCACACATCACAAGTAATCTTTCATTCCTTGGCGCATTTCTCACCATTGTACAGACTTTGTTTCAGCGCTGTGTGTGTGCAGCGATATAACTCGGCAAATCAAAGCTGTGGTTATTCAGTACACTGAAAGCAACTTTGCGTGTGGGTTAGCTAATATAATGCTCCTACATATGGGTAAGCTTAGTATTATCAGCCGCTTTGTTTACTAGTTCACTGTTACGCCTGAACTATACGGTGCCACTGGACAATGCTGTATCCCTGCAGGCACGCTAGAACAGCTTGGCTATGCACAAACAACCCTTTACCTCGCACTTAAATTAAGGTGGTGTAGATTTGCTGTCACAATGTGCTTGTAAGCATAACTGCCGAGCATTCAACAAAGTGTTTGAAATGTAATGGTGGATGCTCAGGTTTGCAGGTGTCACGTTTTACATTTATAGTGCAAGGACACACCGATGAACAGGAAGGATACCACACAAATGCTCGTGTTGTGACCTCGCAGACACAATGCAAGTAGTTTTCTGTGGTTTTTAGCTATAAACATGTGAAGCAATCTGTAAATTCAAAACTGTATTAAGTAAACTGAGACACCATGAAAAGCAACATAACACTAAGGTGTACACATTTTTTTGTCACATCAGCTCCTTGTGGTGCAGGTCAAATATGTATACACGCTGTATCTAGCTGAAAACAGCATGCATCACATTTAGAGCTCAGAATGTTCAATGCAAAAGATTTTTAATGTGTCAGACATACATATGGTACCTTGTGCAATGCTTTGCACACAGATAGCTATGCTTGGCACAACTTGAGTAGCACATTCATAAGGGACTACTACATGCAAAATCCGTTTTGCACCTCTCCTTTGATATTCTACCCTACGACACACAAGTACAGACTGAAATTTTTCTTTATGTCAATATTTAAAAGGCAAACAAGTTTTTCGCATCACAGGTCTCAATCTCCCACACAGGGCACTTATTGCATGTTCTGAATGTGCATTAATTGCCGATGGTATATCTTCTATTGTGAAAATGGTTTGTTCGACATAGTTTGACCTGTTTATTTTTGAACTTGCCCACAAGTTCTCTGCCCTACTTGTATATACCTCCTTCAGTACTGGTATCTGTGCTGTGCCTTCATTAGCGCAGTAAATGTTGTGAAAGCTGTTAATTCATAAAGTAGGAAGCCTATCCAATATAAACAAGAAACTTGCAGGCAAGGTAATCACGACAAACCAGCTGAGACGGTGGTGCTGTTCTACTTGTTTTCGCTTGTGATAGCACAAGTGTTCCCACTTGTGCTGCTGGATGGTTGTGACTGATATGCTCACGAAGGTTAGGGTCATTCACAATTCAAGGGATGAGTAACTGTTACATACGTGCATCATCTTCCTCTGCCTATATCAATGACTTAGCTATATGTGGCAGGTTTAGCTGTGTGATTATTGGTGTAGCTGAAGTGATGTATCACACATAGTTTCCGCGCACTACCCAATTGGCGAAAAGCATGCAGGAATTGGTCTTTGAGCTATTGGTTCAGTGGTGGCTTTCCACTAAACTCACTGTTGAAGAGGCAGATTTCACTTCATCGAAAGGCCCATGTGAAAATTAGCCTAGAACTCATGACGCCAAATACTGTCACCTTGTGTGACTGAAGAACAACACGTTACAGAACAATGAGCAGTGGAATTAATCTCACTAGCATACAAAGAATTGCAGCTGCATTCAGTATTTCACTGCTGGTATACTAAACACAAACCTTTATATGAGTTGTTTGGATGGCATAATCAACAAGATCCCTCTAATAAGCTGTGGCAAAAGCTAACTAAAAAGCTGCTACCCCAGGTACTGCATTGGCCTAAAATATGCATTCTCACGTGCAGTGAATACAGGTCTTAAATTGGTTTACATGAAGGTATGAAATGTTGTAACTGCACCATGTGATAGAATTTCAATAAGATCAGCAGAATACCACATAGAACATCTTTAATGGGTAGAGTTGGTACAACGTGCCTTGATATTACAAGTTGTGCTGTTTCATTCACACACACATGCACATAAATGCAAGGTACACATACATTTGTGTTCACGTGTTACTGTGTGCATCAAATGAACAGCACCACTTATACTACAAGCCATAAAGACAAATACTTTTTTCGTACCAGTCTAATTCCTATTAGCTATGCAGTGATTTTTTTTCTCACATGCAGCAACTCAACTCCGTGCATAAGTTAAGCTGATGTTGCGAATCTAAGCTAGACATGGATGTCCATGTCCAGAATATCATAAAATAAAGAAGTGACCATGTGTACGGGCCTAAAATTGATGGTTTGGCAATATCTTGTCTGGCTGGGTAGTAAATTTCTGTCAAAAAAAGAACAATTCAGCATACTGACCAAGCAGTGTGGCTAACATAATATAGGGAGCAGACACTCTGCCTGCAGAGTCACTTGAAAATTTTGCCAGCAGTTCGTGCTCATTGGCTGGCTTCGGTCACATAACTAATGCTTACATAACTGTGAAAATTTGTGTTCAGGATAAACTCATAGCAGCCAATAGGCACGTTTTATATTGTGATAGCAGCTGACTTCTCAGGGACAATGAATGCACTGTGGCCATGAACATGCTAAAGAATGATAAGAGGTGAGGTCCCCCTTTCTATAGTCTGGCAGCGCAGCTGAAAACGGTTCAGTTAATGAGTGGAACCGTGGCCTATTCAAAATAAAGATCAGTCAAATAGCCACCTATAGCGTCCAACATCCCACACCCACGAATGATAGGTAGCAGTAAACTTACTGGCAGATGAACGTGCACTGGAAAAACATTTAATGGACATACTTTACAGGCCCAAGTCAGTTTAATGCACATTATTTGCTAATGACTGTTGGCAGAATGAACACGAGGAAAGAAAATAAAGCACTTATCAGGCATATAATGCTGATACTTGTGCTATTGTTCGCTTTAAACTGAAGGCTCGTGCCAAAACAGGTGACACGAACCAGATAATCAAATAGGGTGGATGAACAAACTAACCACAAACTTTCGCTTACCCAATTCTGCCTGCATTAGTAACGTGACCATGGCTGGCTAGTGAGGAAGAACTCTGGGCAAAATTTCTTTCACGCAGTTCTGCTGGCTGCTAGCAGAATATTACATAACACCATACCTGTGACACTTACTTGTTACTACTCGTCCTACGTGTTCATTTTTACATTCATATTGCTTTTTGTCAGCAAGCGTAAAATTTTTAGTTAATAAGAAGGTAGTATCCAGTTCTTACTTATAACATATTCAACTACCATGCCACTGGTGTCTTCACAAACAGACGCTGTGCTTAGTCACTAGTCAAAAACAAGCAGCTCAGATTTTTGGCTATGTAAGCCGCTTGCATCACAAAATATAAAGCAATTTACTTCGTGAAATCTAGAAATTCTTGATCTTCACACTAGTGTACACATTATGAAAATCAAGCCTGCCGGAAATTCGCATTCATGACATTAGTGCTCTCAGGCGCGTCCACATTTCACGACAGCGCTGAACGTCTTGACGTATGCAATTATTATGATGTTCCCTAATTTCCCCCCACCGATAGAAGCATCTTCAACCGTGCAGTAACAACTTTTGAAAGAAAAGATAGATGTACGAAGCAGAAAAGGCCGGTGTGATAGGGCTTATCTGTAAGGGTACTAAATATGAAAACGCGATCGGCAACACTTCTGCACAGTTCACTTCTGGGCAAACGCACATCGCGTAGAACGAGCACTTCTACACCCAGCAACGCTGCGACACATCGCACATACATATCACGCTTTGTAGCTTGCAAACGCACTTCATAACAGCAAGAACACAGCTCGAACGTCGCGGTCACCTGGACGCGTCGCAGCCGCCAAAACGGCTCACACGCATTATAGGACACACTTCATAACAACAACACAGCTCAAACGTCGCGGTCACCTCGGCGCGTCGCAGCCGGCAAAACGGCTCAAGCGCAGTATAGCACACGCGGAATGGCAGCGATAACAAGGCGATACGAATTTATCGCTACTGATCGTATCATTACTTCTGAAAGTTGCGAAGGGCTGGCGTTCACCACTTCGCGGCAACGATCCGCATACACAGAGCAGAAACCAAACGTGTACGCTGGGTGCGCCAATCGGACGCTACTTATTTCGCCACGCCTTGAACGTGTGTGCTGCTCAGAATGCACGTGTATGTGATGGAGTTCTCGTCTGCGACGCACACGCGAAGCATGGCACAAGAAATCACGAAGTCGACGGCTTCAAATATTTTTTCCGATGCTCTCGTAAACACAACACACACTTCCTGCGCTCCGTCTGTTTTTGTTGGGGATCGCACGCACTGATGAGGTCTGGAAGGGTACACCGGCTTGCTGCTTTCGATGACTATCTCCGTGGGTGCCAGATAACTCTAGTAAAAATCCCAAAAAGGAGAAAAAATTGACTGTTCCTGACGCGGCTGTAGCTTAGGCCTTACGTCCCCGCTTCGCTTCGCTTCGAGCACGCGCCATGTTTGCTTTGACGACAGCCGAACCATCCGCCTCGGACCAGCCAATGAGAGACGAGCAGGCGTGCGGACGGGAAAGTTGCGACCGCTCCTCGCTCACCAGTAGAGAGCCATCAGCACGCGGGCGGACGAGGGCGGAACGGACGGGCGGACTGACCATGTACGGGCGCTAAGTGTCTGCCAATGTTTTTTTTTCGTTAAGTTGTCGTCAAGCCGCCTCCATGTCATCTCTTCAACATATAGCAATGAAAATTGTGCTGCTGAGCTCTCTGCCTCAGTACTCAATCCCTACCTCTGCAGCAGTTTGCAGTAGGGAGCCAGGTGCAAAGGGCTGAGCCACTGCACAACACATACTCATGAATGCAGGGGCGCAGCGTACCACAACAGCCACACAGCTATCATATATGCATATTTCAATACTCACAGCAGGGAATACTCTAGCTGATGGTAACATTTGGGACATCACAGAGCTTGTAAAACGATGATGGTGTTTACTGTGAAAAACTGCTGCTGCAATAATTAAGAGCCTGAGGACTCTCTTAAGTCTGCGGGCAGTGTTACAACTAACCCTCAGCATCTGTGAAGCTTCCCATTGCAGTGGACATAAAGTTCGCTTATAATCCATAGAGGGCCGTTTGAGTGTTGGTTTACTTGTGCAAATTCATTTGCTTTTTCATGTTATTGAATAATGAGAATGCTCTTTGTATTAGTTTTGTAAAAAATTTTCTGCACTAATTCAGAAAAACTGTCATGTCCTTGAGAAGCATTCAACATGGGAAATCTTGTAACTCATATGTTCAGGCACATTTACTATTAGAATTCCTTAATGTGCCAGCTGAAATGTTTGTTTTGCAATGTACCTTGTTCTTAGTTGTGTTTGAGTAGCGAAGTAATTCAATTAGCAAGATTGTGCTTTATTGTTACTGAGTTATTTCTTGTGAAGCTTTTATGGAAAAAGACTTCTATCGCCATTGCGTGCTGTTTTGGTACAATTTTTTGTTTAATTTTGATATCTATGAAGCAGTAGTGCTCACTAGCCCCTGCCTTTGTGCAGTACTACACATAGCTTCTTCAACAGGTACATCACTGGATTTGTTGACATGATATTCTCTTGCATAACGACTGTCATTGTCATGATACGCCAGATAACACTTGTGAATGACATTACAGGCATATGTCAAGCTTGTGAGCAAGCACTTACAATGTGGTGAACTTTCATGCTATTTTCACAGTTAGCCATTGCAGCAAACACCACATCAAGTGGCTGCCCATTTGTCAGAACCTGTACCTATTTATGCTTTAGGTGAACGTAAAAACCTGCGTGAATACGAGGTTTTTTGCCTATTATTAGCGTCCCAAATTTTCGCCTCGTACTATATGGGGATCCGAACTAAAATTTCACTCAGAAATTTGGCCTATGAGCTTTGGTGTCGTTATTGCTGCGTGTCTATGGCTTGACTTCGTTATTGCTGCGTGGCTACGGCTTGGCTTCGTTATTGCTGCGTGGCTACGGCTTGGTTTCGTTATTGCGGCGTGACTACAGCGTCGTTTCTTTATTGTTGAGTGCTCACTTTGGCAGCATGCGTGCGAACCAATGTTGGCGAAGTGCATCTTTTTTATAACGCATTGAAGAACCAAGACGTCCGGAACACGAAAACAGTACTCGTCCGCTTTCAAAAGAAAGGTTATTTTAGCCGCACAGGACATCGGCAACATTGCGGCCGTGAGGCAGTTTGGCGTCAGCGGGGGAAGCACTCGCGGGTGGCGTCGACAGAAGGAAGCCCTATTCGCGTGCAGCGGAACGCGAAGAAGATTTCGCGGCCCGAAGACTGGGACATTCCCGGAAATCGAACTTGCCCTGACGGAGTTCGTACGCTAACAGCGAGCCGCGCATCTAGCTGTGAGCGTGGAGGCCATGCAGGCAAAAGCTAAGGAGCTTGCAAGAGAAAAAGCGCTACGAGCTCCGCCTTCAAAGCGAGCAAGCACTGGATTTGTCGCTACATGTGCAGTGCTGGATTTTGCTTGCGCCGCCGAACTTCGATTTCGGAAACCTGTCCAGGAATTCTGGACATTCTCCTACGGAACTTCACCGCAATACACAAGTGCAAGGCAATGGGAAAATTTTGTCTCAGAATTATATTTCAGAATATCGGCGGAGGGTCAGAAAGTTTCAACTGACGACAAAAGGGTTGTCCATTCTAACAACATATTGAATTAAATTTTATTCTCGTTGAACAAATACACAAGGAAGGAGTAGCCACAAAAAGCTACTGAGATTAGTAGCTTGACGAGGTGGCTGCCCCTTTACACAGCAGCAGCAGCAGCAGCAGCAGTTATTAAAAAAATTTGAATTTTGACACTTAGTCGTTCCGACTAAGTGTCAAAGTTGATGGTGCGTTAAAGCAGGTCAAAGTGGGGTGGTGAAGTCCCACAACAGCAGGAAATTGTTTTGCCCCCTCCCGGCAGAGGGCACACTGACTTGAAGAAGCGCCAAATTTAAACCGTAAAACGATTTATTACAGCTGGCGTTGTAACGGTAATGGTGGAGGAAGTGTTACGCGGTGTGCTTGCACGTGCAGGTTTTTGAGAGGCAGCCCAGACGGTAGGGAATGATTATGCGTGTGCACGCGTGTATGTACGCACGTGCTTGTGCCTCGTTAGTTGCGTTTGCTTGCGCGTGAGTGCGTGTATGTGTGTGAAGGCCCAACCACACGCAGTTAATCGTGCGCGCCTGGCTACGCGTCACGCGTCTGCGTGGCCGTGCGCGCCTGTCCTACGCGTCTAGAGAGGGGAGACGCGCAGGAATCGCGCGCGTCAAGGAGGTCTTGATTATGGGCTTCAGAAGAACTTCACTTTGGCCTAGTTGGTATTTACTGCATATCATACTGACCGCAAATAAAGACGGGGACACAGCGAGAGAACACACAAACAGCCCGTGCTGTTTATGTGTTCTCTCCCTCTGTCCCCGTCTTTATTTGCGGTCAATATGATATGATTATGGGCGTCATTTTGAGCGTTCGCGACGGAAGTGGCAGCTTGCGCACCGACGTCACGTGGGCCGCATTTACGCTTCCGGTGGTTCGGAAAGGTTGTTGAAGTTTCAAAATTGTACGGAGGCGCCGGGAGTAAGTGCTGATTTTTTGTCGCTAGAGCACAGACGCTACGGAGGCGATCAACAATGAAGTGCTGATCGCCTGCGTTGAGGCTCGACCTGCGCTTTGGTGGCAGGCGAAACACAAGCGCCACAAGAACACGTACATGTTGAGGTGCTCGTAGATCCTCATGCCCAACGCTGCCTAACAGGTGAGTGCTCGGAATTTTACACGGGCATCATACGAGAGCAGTTTCAATCGCGATCGAGCCCGATCGGGATCAGATTTTGTGATCACGATTGCCTGTACTGCGCAATCTGCGTAGAACCGATCGTGATCGAGAAATTTGATCGCGCTCGATCGCCATGGAAAGCCTAGCTGTGTGGCACTGGTGTAAGCTGCCTCTCTCATTAGCCGACTCGCAGATGTCTAAAACGCGTTTCATCTGTGCAAATGACGTTACCACAGCGCTACAGAAGTGATGGAAGTCCTTGGGAAATAAATTCTGCGCTCTGGAAGACGCCTCAAAAAGAAAAGAGCCGTGCCGTGCCAGACGACGTTCAGGACCACGTCAACTGGCTGATTTTCGAACAGATGATGTTCCTGCGCTACACAATGGAGTATAGACCGTAAGTGATTTTGAAGTTTCGACCTTAGCCGGCGTGTTAAAAATGAAACGCAGGATTCTAGCGCTTTCCCTTTACCACGTCGGCCGGGGATGCCGTATGTTTGTATTATAGCTGGCAATGCGCCGCATTTGTGGGGATCGACTCAAAATTGTGCTTACACAAGTAAATCGACCCGCAGAATGCATTATATTCAGCTTTGTCTAATTTGCGATAAAAGATTTGTGCGGCATCGCTGCTCCGATTATCGCATATTTCGTTAAATGTGATCCGGTAAGGGGACGTATAAGCAGTACAAGGGTAGCTTTGTATATTTATTTATTTAACTACCCATGAAGCCAGTTTGGTTTTGCAGGGGGGGAGCAGAGAGAGAAGAAATACAGGTACAAATAACAAGTAAAATAGCACATAAAGACCTAACGTAATAAAGCATAAGGCAGAAATACAGACAATATCGCATACAAACTAGCAGGATGGATAAAAAGAAAAGGACTTGCATGATGTACACACAAAAACAAAACACAAAAGATGCAAGTAGTTTCCTTTGATTCTGTGCACTGATCCTAGAAGGCAGCATGCAAGTCAATAGGCAGTATTTAGCCGAGTATTGAATGTTTCTATATTCACGTGTGTCTTGGGCACTGCAAGCTTTAATTTTGCATTTTGTTGCTTGCCAGCAGTACGCAAATACATGTTTCATCAAAAACCCTCAAATTTTGCCTAGCTTGCTCAAGGATTCATTCAGTGCCCTTATGCTGCAGGAATAAATGCACCATAGTAACAACGCCATTATCAGCTGTGTAATTGATAGTGCTGGTTTTTGTGTCTGCTCAGCAGTATCCTTACCTAATTGCCTGCTTGCGGTTATTCTACAGACACCAAGCGCTGAGGTTACTGGTTTAAGCGAAGCTTTCACGATGTTTGTGGAGAACACTGTTCCTGGTTAGCAAAATTTCCAAGGAAACACTAGACGATCCAGTTAGACACATTTTCACTGTGCATAAAATGATTACTCGAATTTTACATGCGAAAAACACGATCTAGTTATATTATTATATCCGGTGTTTGTACTATGTCCGGTACTGGTCACTCGGGCAAGACAGTAGCCAGTAGACAGCTGCCATGACAATGGTTCAACGACTACATTAATATCAGTGCGAGGCATTCAGTAAGAGCTATTTGGCAAGACAGCAGCAGCAGAGGTGGGAAAGTCCAAAGAAGAGGCAAAGAAATCTTAGCTTTAAGAAACCTTCTGGAATGGTTTGGGCGCTAAAATAACCTTCACTGGGCCAAAACGCCCTTTACAAGGCAGATGGCAAGATGACAAACATGACTATACTTAACTTCCTGAATACAAGCAGGAAATACACTGACTGCTACGTACACAGCTTCACACATTGTTTAGACATATATTCAATTAAGAAAAACAGTTTAGAATGCGATGAAGTTTGAAAACAAACGAAAGGAAAACAAAGTTACAAGCCAAGAACATTTCAAGTATGAAAATTGTAACAGGAAAGAGCCTTATGTTAAAGCAAGACATAACAATACTACTCTACGTTTAGAAAGTGCAAGCGTAGGTATTTCAACATAAAATTTATTAAGTGGTTGTACTGATTAAAGGTAGTGGAATGATAGCTGCTAATTATTGCGAAACTGAAACATTCCAGATATCACGCACTCTTTTAAGTACAAGGTATACTAGGCTTTAGGCATGGAAATGTCATAAGAACTGCCTGAATGCATCAGAAGTATCAAAATAAAAATAATACAAAAGCTACACTTCAGCGCATGCAGAAAATGTTCATTCTGGTTGTGTATGCAAGCCACTTTTGTCCCTACAAAACTGACTCACAGCTTGGGCGTTGTTCTCTAATAAAATGACACCTTTAAACAAATGTGGAGGGACTTCAGCCATTCACATTTTGCAGTCAGACCGACACATTATTTGCCAATTAACAATATGTGAAACCTTATTACGCTCACATGCAGGACATCCGCCAACCTTCCACCAGTGCCCCCATCAAGTAAGGAGGGAAGCGCTTCGGACATCTTAACGAAGATGTGCCAGTTTTCTGATCTGGCAACGCTTGCAGTGCCGCCACTGTCAAGTGAAGAGTCACAAGCGCCAGCATCGACTTTGTCTTCGGCGTCGCATCATTCTGTGGAGTCTCGGGACATTTTAGAATCTCTTGAATCACCGGTGCTTCAAGAATTGCTGATTCTTGAGGCTTCCGAGGCACACCACAGAAGGCTGCAGTCACACGCATCGCTGGCTTGAGCAGGCAGTCAGAAGCTGGACACGTTGGGAAACACTGCTTCTGAAGCGACAACGTAAAAAGGGAGGAAAAAGAAAAAGGAAGATGGCAGTCAGTTAATAATGGAGGAATTAGGCAATGTTCTAAGTGCAATCTAAAGATGTAAACCACAGAACGATCTCGAACTTTTGCTGTCTCTCTGCTCAAACACATGAGGGAGTTCAGGTGGAAGCACGTGTCCCCGTGTCAGAGACCTCGTGGAACCGATGTCGGCCAGCGGGGTCGGACAGCAGTGTCGGCCAGCAGGGTCGGACAGCCGTGTCGGACGGCCGGGTCGGACAACAGGGCCGGACAGCAGGCTCGGACCACCTCGCGCCGCTCAGGTGGCCCTGCGCAACTGTCGATATACTAGGAGCCTCTGCGTGCCCGGTTTCCCTCCGGCGGGGTTTGCGCTCGGGAGCCCACGGCCGCAGTCACCGGGTCACGTCTAGAGCCGGCGGGGTAGCCCTGTGGCCGCTCACCCGAACGCTCGATCACCCCGGTTCAGGACCGCCAGCCCTCCTGGACCAGTTGCCCAGCGGAAGAGCGGGGCGAGGTAACCTCTCAGTGGGCGACAGCGTTGACTCGGGTGCGGCGTAGTGGCGCGGGCGGCGACAGCTCCTATGGGCCAGACGCCCAGCGAGGAAGCTCTTTTCCGTGGAACGCCGAACCTCCCGCACTACTCCCGCCACGGAGCCACGGGCCACACTCGCGCACCACGCTTTTTGAGGCGCCACTGCCGGCGCTCCCAAATTGGTTCGATGATGATGATGGTCCTCTTCGCCACCGCACGGCGCACTGTCTTCATATGTTTATGCTTCCAACTCCCGCGTACCATATATGCGTAAATGCGTAAATGAGGAATTTGTACATACGACCTTGCTTCTCTGGCAGGAAGCAGGGCTACCTGACAGGAGCCGTGAAGAGCATGTGAGCTTTAAAATATTCTTAAGCTTAAAAAACATGTAAGAAATTTCTACTGCTGCGATGTTGTGCAGCAGTTTAATACTTTGTAGACATGATCCTCACAATACAACTTACACACCACTGCAGAGTCTAGCCGTCTCAATCCCCACACGGTAAGCAAAGGCGACGTCTTTGTTGTCTTGCCCGGATACCAAGTAGCTGGAACGCAAGTTCGAAAAAAAAATAGTACCAATGTGTCAATTGCTGTTTGCAAATTAATTATGATGACATGAATTTTCTTGACAGTGACTTCCATGGCTGTGGGGCCACTTCTTGGGTGACGTAAGATCAAAATTCGTTTGTGTAGGTTAGCTACCACCTTTATTTAATGCTATATGTGCATGCATTCCTGAGTGCATGTTTTACAAGTGGCGCAAGGTCAAAAGCGCTGAGGAAGCTTTAGTGCGATGCCACTCGATGGCAAAGTTTTTCGATTAGTTTACCCAGAACTGCTACACTGGTGATGCACCAAGTGCAAACTTTCAGTCTCTGTGACCATGTCATAATTTTTTTTCAGGTATCTTTTTTCACGCGGATTGTCAGTAGCTTCATTACTATTTCTCTTGTTTTGTACCAGTGTGTTGTGTCCCATCCTTTATGTTTTTTTGAGTTAATAACTATTTGGTTGTGTATAATGAACTAGATTATGTATCAGTATTTTATATGCATGCTCATTCTCAATTGCTTCGTTCTTTCTTTTGTTTTGCTTCAATGTTTTGTGACCCCTCCCTGCTCTGGCTGCCAAAAGGCAACAGGCAGTATTATGTAAATAAATAAATAAAATAAGTTATACAAAAACGCAAACTTCCTAATCTCATGCGCCCACCTAACTTTCCGCCACCCCCTGCTACGCTTCCCTTCCCTTGGCATCCAGTCCGTAACCTTTAATGACCATCGGTTATCTTCGCTCCTCATTACATGTCCTGCCCATGCCCATTTCTTTTTCTTGATTTCAACTAAGATGGCATTAACTCGCGTTTCTTCCCTTACCGACCCAATCTGGTCTTTTCTTATCCCTTAACGTTACACCCATCATTCTTCTTTCCATAGCTCGTTGCGTCGTCCTCAATTTAAGTAGAACCCTATTGCTAAGACTGCTGATTTGCCCTGCTGGGATAATGAAAGGTAAAACCGAAGAGAAAGGTCATTGGCGCGAGTCTGAGTCCGCTATACGAGCGCGCGAAGCCGCAGCTAAGTGTCGAAAACAAACTGAAGAAGCCGAACTGCAAAAACAGCAACGCGACGATGCGAGACGGCGAGATGGTGTATAGGCGGCCGAAGTTCACTGACAACGGCTTGACGCACGTTTACTTCACACTGCGGCTCGTTATGTGTTGCAAGAAGTCTGACACCTTCGATTTCATAAGTCAGTGCATTACCAATTCTACAGCAGGATTTCGCCTTCATGTGTTACAGGAGTGTTAACACGCTGCCGAACTTTATTCATATTCAAGGAAATATAATCATGCAAAAAAGCACACATTGAAAAAACAAATGGACAGTCAGTTCAGCATACGCCGTAGAGGGTGAAGCTGAAAGCCTGCGCGCTCATTTATTGATTTTGTTGACATTGTCATTCGAATGCGTTGTTACTTCTTATTGCTGGTTTTCTCCCACCAAAGGCCGTGGGGTCGAGTGCCTTAATCGATGCTACCTTAATTGTGTCTTAATTTCGCTCTCATTAACATCAGAGGTCTTCAGTTCCATAGCAAGCAAAGTTCGTGTGTCCGAGTGCCTTAAATAACTATAATTAACTATTCTTTAACTAACTTCGCCTTAACTGCAAAGGTTGTGCGTTCGACTCCCACCGAAGGTAGCGGGTTCGAGTACCTGTATTAACTGTAACTTCAATAACTTTGCTTTTTTCTTGGCATGGTGAGCTGCACCGTAGCCAGCTGTGGAAGAAAACGACGACGAACGCGCGAGCAGTGGCAAGGGCGCGGCTCTGCGCAATACGAGCTCGCATGACTCTGTACCACCCGCCGCGTTTTCAAGGCCACGGTTTGATGAGACATTTAGAGATTTCGCCTTAAAAACGGAAGTGGCACTTCAGGACCACTGCTGCTATAGACACGTAACAGCGACGGCGTCGTATTTAACGGAGTGGTCGGCATCAAACTTTCATTCAATTTCACGAAAATAAAACCATACAAACAGCACACACATTGAAAAAAAAAATACTGAAGCGATAACAGCCGCATGCCTGTGCAATTTCGCATGGCTCAGGAAGCGGCAGTTGCCATAGCCACAAGTTAATTCCTTTTCAATCTTGAAACAAGGTCACCCAGCCAATAGATAACCGCTGCCGGTGCAGGACTGTCGGCTGCCCGCCACTTGTAGTTAATCCTGTCGATCGCTCTTCCCTGTTAACCTTGCAGACTCATCACCTTTAAACCAACGCGCCTAAGTTACAGCTTCGTTTTGAGAACACGCGCAAAAGCCGCAACTGTGACGACACGTTGAAGCCACCCGGTCAGCCGCCGAACGACGCTGCGTGACTGCTGTCTCGGCCAACGCTTGCGTTTCACGCTACTTCCGGAGCAGTATTACTTAATAAGGAGAGGTGCGCTTGAGCGTAGAGGGTGCCCCTCTGTGCATGTTTAAATGAAAAAGGCTACATCACAGAGAAAGGCACTCTCAGATATCGGTATGGCTTGAGTGCCGCATGCCTTCATTTGTATCATTTGAACTGCGTATCGGCGCCAAAGAGCCGTGTGCAGCCGGTTTATGCACTGTGCGGGATACTAACGTCCGAGTGTGCGAACCAGTTCCGTCAGAGCGTTCACGCGCACACCAGTGACCCACGTACACCGATAATCGGAGGTAAGAGCCTTCACTATACAGAAAAGCACTCAACATGTGCCCTTACTTTGACAGATGGGTTTATACGTCCCAAAACGTTGTGTGTGGCTGGGCTCAGACGATGAGTGGTTGAATGACTCGACTAGCTTGCTATTGTTTTATAAACTGCAACGCGTCTACATGCGTTCTAATTCCAGCACATGACCACGTTTGCTTTCTCATGATCGAAGTTCTGTTCAGCTGATTGGCGATGAACGTACAGTCAAGTGCTGCAAAATAACATTTAAATGGTAAGGTTACTTATTCTTTATTTCAGATGAAGATGTATCCCTTTGTACTGCACTGTTAACAGAAACTATTTATTGAAATTTTGAGTAACATTAATGAGTCGGAACCGATGCTTCCGCAAAACCTGGCTTTGGAGCGTGCCAAGGTTGCAGGGCAATTTAAGCCATTATATAAAGAGCAGGCGATTTCGCTCGTACGCCCTAAAATTGTAAATTTCCACATGTCCAGGCCCTGGTAGCGGCATTTGAATGGCGTGGAAATGTGACAATCCCTGAAGAATCAAACGCACAAAAAAATTTAAATGCTACAGAGAGTCAAAATTAAAACCGAGTCTTCTACGACGACATCCTTAATAGCTCAAGTACTGTTTCGGGACGTTAAATCGGATCAGTTATGGAGATATTGCCGTATGGCTTTTTTTTTGATAATATTTCCTCGCCATCTCAAAATCGCACACACATATATTGAACAGTGAAGGAACGTCTTTTCTTTGGCAGGAACATCGTCATCCAGGAATATTTCTACGGTGCATTCAATGACCCTCTACAAAGTTGAACGTGTAATAGGCAACACGGTAAGAGGCCTTCCTAAATCTTAAATGTTTTTTATTAAAAAATGAAAATAAAATAAAAAAATATAAAACAAAAAATTTTTGTAATTATTTTATTTCACAATACTGCAGGCCAGATTGGCCCAAGCAGGAGGGGCATGAAAACAGAAATCATAACAGCACGTACGTGCAAAAAAGAAACTACATTGCATGTGACATACAACAGTATCAAAAATTAAAAGATGACAGAGCAGAAACGAAAGCAATGAACATCGAAACTTCCCATAAGAAAATTGTTTCCTTTCTACTGAAGAAACAAAATTTGAAGGGCCTGTTCCACGTCAGGAGGTCGAAAAACCGATTCAGGAAGCGCGTTCCAATCAGCTATTGTTTGAGGGAAGAAACTGTGCCTAAATGAGTTTGTTTTACCGAATATAGGCTGTAATGAGTGTTCGCTATAATGGTGGGTCCTTCGAGTAGTGGAGTGTCTGAGCAATGAGGGGGCAGCAATACGAAGCTTTCCTGCCAAAATTTTATGAAGGAAAGAAATGCGGTTCAGTTTTCTACGTGTACTAAGCAACGGGATATTATTGTCCTTTATAAGCTGTGTGGAGAGTCTGATCTTCTGTATTTATGAAAAATGAAACGTGTTACATGTTACATACAAATGAAAAGTGTTACATTATTATTTTTTTGTGTGAAAAGCGTCCATTGAAGAAAATCGTATGCTGACAGCTTTGAGGTAAAAAAAAAAAAAAGAAAGAGACATTCCGCAGAAACACTTAAGACTGCTTACTTGTTGGAATGCGAAAGTCTTATAATCGCTTACAAGCAACGTTTTCGAGTTATGTTTTCGACATGTGTTGGTCTTTCTGCTGAATGGGTGCGTGTGTTAGCCTATACGATATCCACAGACCAGAAACAGTCGGTACATTTTGCTGCATAACGATGAAGTTTTTTTTTTTTTTTTTTTTTTTTTGCTTTCCTTGCTTCGTTTTCGGAGGCGTGCTTCCATGGGCGACCACGTTTCACAGCTGCCGCTGAGGTGGACGCTTCGGAGAGCATCCCAGTTGATACAGCACCGATGAAATCCGAAGGCAGCGACGTGACGTGTGCAATGACGCATGCACAAGACACACCCCATGTTATACTCATGATTTAGCGCCGAGAGTGCATCGCATTAGACACCTTCTCTACAGAAAGGCACCTTCTCTACTGAAACCTGCCTGACAAATTTGGCGCCAATCCGAGCATTTGGACGTGTTTTTGCTCTTCGCGTCGTCGCCCATTTTTGGTACCATCTTCCGGTCATGCCGCCGACGACAACGCCAGATTTTCGCGTAATGGGGCATGTAATGTTTTCGCATTAAAACTTATTTAAGCGGTTCATGTTATGCACTGCATCACTAGTAGGGCTGGCGTTGTCCGTTCATCCGCGTTCCGTTAGTGCACGGCCTAAAATCTCTCGAAATTCGCACGACCGCAGCTTTCTTTCAACAGAAGTGCTTTTGTCTGCAACCGCTCCTAGTCTTTCTTGCAGAGATTAGGGTTGAAATACTAGTTCATGCAAGGCCACCTTGGCTCATGACCTGTCCTCTTGCTCAGCGCAGCTTCGTTCGGTCTTTCTCGGCGTGGCGAGACTTCAATTATAAAAGCCACTGCCTAAGTCGCAGCCGGTCCAGTATATAGCTGGTCCTTCATCGTGTCTCATCCTTTCTGATGGCCAACAAGTAAGAGACTTAAGAAATAAAACAACGTATTTGCACTTTTATGACGACATTTAGTTTTGTGCGAGGAAAAATTACACTTTTTAGTGCGATATTCCACCACAAAACAATATTTTGGAGCCGATACTAAGTAGTAAAGCATAATAATCAACACCACTAGTCTACGAATTTTTACTTTATACTAAAAGACCACTGAATGAACAAGGCCTGATTTCCTTCTTCACTAGATAATTTTACGCGAAGAGGCTTTCTGGTGAATATCTCATTTTGTTATAATGTTCAACTGTGCATATAGCGCCTTATCTGATTGGTTGCAAAAGATAAATAAAGCTCTTTGTTTAGCTAATAATAAATTAAGAAAAATGCCGGATCTGATGAAATTTCGCGGTGGCCATAATAGCACCCTGAGCTACATGCGAGCAACTCCCCACTTGAACCTAAGATACCGCTGCAACGTCCCGGCTACGACACTGTGCTTTGCATCCGACTACTTTCCCGAACTAGTGACTGTGTGAAGGCGCCCACGCGACGATTTCTCATCAAACGAATGTCGGTAGATGCTAATCAAACAAGTATTTCAGTGTCCTAAAATGTCCGTCCTTGCCAACATATCGGGCATTTCATGAAAGTTGTTTTAAAACATGGAAGCTGCAATATTAAGCCATTTCCACCAGATTACTTGCATCGCAAATGTGCACATTAGTATGTCAAATGAAAGATAATTACGCAGATTAGACGGACGCTTTAGTCAGCACAGACGTGCTATTGGCTTACTTGATGAAAAAAGAGAGCGCTACGAAGACGAGGACGAAAGAACAACATGTACGAC
The DNA here is from genome assembly GCF_023375885.2 of Dermacentor andersoni. NCBI lineage: Eukaryota > Metazoa > Arthropoda > Arachnida > Ixodida > Ixodidae > Dermacentor > Dermacentor andersoni. The sequence continues at coordinate 361,744,233 of NC_092814.1, read as the reverse complement.
AGACAAGGCGCTACTTCCAACTAAATGTTTTTTGAAGAAACAGAACTTTAAATAGATGCAACCAAGGATGGCCCATCGTGACATCACGACCTCCCTATCTCTTCAGAAAAGCTATCTCCTTTTCGGTAAGCGTCACTGAAGGGCAACTAATGCACGTGCCCTCGGCCTTTGCAATGTAAAAAGCTTCCAATATCTCCCGTTCTAGTCTATCTCTAGACCATGCCAGAAACCTGGTGTCGCGAAGATACGGGCGGCGATTGTGACGTTTACAGTGTTCTGCCAGATGGCCCCCCGCATTGTTATTTACGGCCCAATTGTGCTCACGCGCCGTTTCATTAAAGGACCGTCTGGTTTGACCGATATAAACCGGTTGGCAACTTAGGGGTATCTCGTATACGACATTACTTTTGCAAGCAGTCTACTGCGCTGCATGTTTCTTAGAGCATGGTTCGGGTTTTGCTTTTGTCATCATAGGGCATATCTTGGCCACCTTACATGGTGCACTGAACGGAAGATTGATACTGTGCCTTTGTGCCACCTTCTTGAGGTTGTGGGATACCCTGTGCCAATAAGGAATCACATGTAATCTGTTCCTATCAAAAGGCTTTTTTGTGTTAGTGCCCTCTCTTGCCTGTTTGATCTTTTGAAGAAGCTTGTCGCAAACGCTACAGATCAATAGTGAAGGGAAACCGGCTAGGCGTAGCCTTGAAACTTGGTTATTGAAACTGATTTCTATTTTATGGCTGCAAGATTTGTTTAGCGCTTCTTTTAGACAAGTCATTGCAACTCCTCGTTGTACTAGCTTGGAGTGCGCAGTGTCGTATGAGATTAGCAGCTTGTTCAACCTCGGCTGGTATTCGAAACAGACATGCGTGTTCATCAGAGTGAGATTGAGGTCCAGAAAGCGAATGCTGTTATTACAAGGCCTTTCGCACGTGAAGTTTAGAGCCTCCGATGCATTTCTAAATGTGTTAATTATCGATTCTACAGTGCCATCTAGCCTAGACCCTGGAACGTCGTTAACAACCACGAGGTAGTCATCGACATACCTCATTATAGAAGGACCACATGACTGATTCAGAATGCTGTTTACACACTTGTCAAAGGCGCTGAGAAAGATGTCTGAAAGAATGGGAGCGAGCGACGATCCAATGCAAATGCCCTTGCGTTGTACATAGTGTTGGTTTTTTAAACTAACGACAGTGGAATGAAGATAAAAGCTTAACAGTTCTAAAAACTGGCCGCTATTCACTCCGGTTGCACAACTGTACCTAACTTCACCAAAATCTTCGATTTTGTTCCTAATGGCACTGAGCACTCCGTCATGAGGAATCGCATAATAGAGGTCTTCAACGTGCAGTGAAAACGCGTACACATTGCTCCAAGTTCCTTGTTCTAAACTCAGCACGACTTCTCTAGAGCTCCGCACAAGGAAAGGGTCATCTAGGGGTAACTGGCATAAATGGCGCTTCAGGTAGTGCCCTACTTGCATCTGCCATGTCTTCTTCTCAGAAACAATAGCCCTAAAGGGGCAGTCAGGTTTGTGGGTCTTGCCGGAGAAAAATACTTCCAAGACGCCGACCTCAGCCCGGTTCGTCGCCTTCCGAAGAGCTTCCAGGTTGAAGTTATCAAGCAGCTTGACCGCTTTGGCTTTTTGCTTTTTGTGGTTGAAATCTACGGCTTTGAAATTCTTCTCAATCGCGCTGATGGCCCTCTCTCCGTAGGCGCCCTTGGAAAGGATGACGAAGCCATCCTCCTTGTCCGCCTGTACTGCGACGAGGTCATTTTGCCGTAGGAAGCCCGTTAACTTCTTGAAGGGTGGGTTAGGGGTGGTTTTCGAACGCACGGTCCGAAGAAGGGTACCCACTGCGTCACTGGTGGCTCGATCCCGCTCTGCCTCGCCAGCGCAGTTTCCTATTCCCCGGGCCGTAGCGAGCAGCTGGTGCTTCTTGGAAGGTGGCTCAAAGCTGTATTTCGTTCCTTTTTGAAGTAGACTCCTAACGTCGTCTGGGAGCACAACATCACCGGGTAGTGTCACTTTAGTTGGCTGAATGTTTCGCCGACTTCGCTTAGTAAGGCCTATTCTTGACCTTTGCCAAAGGAATTTAGTCACTTGTTTGGCAATCCTTTTGGACTGGGCCAATTCCCGGCCGCCTACAACCTCATCCTTGCTTTCGTTGCACAGGACCCAAAGACAGTCGTTGTACCTGCGTTCCTGCCGCCCTTTCTCAGACTTCATTATCCTGTACATCCTTTTGACGTGTCCCCAAGAAGGTTCCAGGCCACCCAGGAAGACTTGAACTTCGGGAGCAACAATTCCCTGTTTGAGGTAGTGTGTCACTATCCGAGACTGACAGGAGTTGATTGCGATGAGGTTGATGCACGTGGCGATGGGACATGGTTGAACTTGTGAAGACAGGAAAGAGCCCAATGTAGAAGAAATCTGAAGCAGCAGAAGCTTGATGTGGGCGAGTTGGTTGAGCATACTTGATGAAAAAAGAGAGCGCTACGAAGACGAGGACGAAAGAACAACATGTACGACAGACAAGGCGCTACTTCCAACTAAATGTTTCTTGAAGAAACAGAACTTTAAATAGATGCAACCAAGGATGGCCCATCGTGACATCATGACATCACGACATCACGTGTTCTTTCGTCCTCGTCTTCGTAGCGCTCTCTTTTTTCATCAAGTATGCTCGACCAACTCGCCCACATCAAGCTTCTGCTGGTGCTATTTGTCTCAGTGCAAGAATTGAGCCTAACCTTAGGTGCTCATAAGCGCTTCAAAGAAGTCAAAAGTTCACTACGATTTTTCCAACGTAATGCATGAATTCAGTCCAGCTCTGTGCACACACACACGCACACACACAAAGAGAAAAGCGTTATCGAACTGCCGAGGAGCGCGTCTGTTAGCCCTTAGCAGACGCATATAAGCGACGTGGCTCATTTTGTATCACCGCCGGGCGACCGCCGAGCACGCGAGATCGCATCTTGATAAGGACGTTCACTTGTTGGCCGTCCAACGGTAAGGCGCCCGACGGTAACACGGTGAGGCTTGCTCTTAGAGCTATTTAAAAGGAAGCATTCGCTCGAGGCAAACTCCTGTGCCGAGTATTGAAGTACATGCAAAACGTAGAAAGTGTCCATGAGGCGAACACTGGACCGATTTGAATGAAATATCCTTCATTTGAGAGAAATAGTTCAACTCTGATGACTGTAGTAAACAGAAACCTAATTTAAAGTATGGTGTGTTTTACACAAATTTTGAAAATTGGTAAGTTTACGTATATATAAGCACGAAGTTTATGAATCCCTGACTTCGCACCAACAGTACATATCACAATTCTCTCAACGACATTTCATGTTTGGTAAATCAGTCTAAAGCTTAACGTGAACTAGTTACGTTATCTATTCAAGGATTTCGGGGAAGCGCAAGTCACAAATTGTGGATTTCAAAGTGGCGCACAATACACAGGACGTACCAGGTAACTTGAGGCAAACTTTAAAAATATGCAAATGCCACGTAGCTGGACAGAAACAAGGTAACGTTCTTTGCCGTCGCTTGGAGACACATTATTTTGATCCCTCCTAATCAAATAATTATTCTTAATTATTCTACTTCTCAAATAAGAAAGTTAAATGAAAATTGTCAAGGCGAAAATTGTAGAGCAACATGAAAAATTCCCGGTGCAGCTTTCTGTCGCTCAATACGAGCTACATAAAAGTTTTTCCGAGTTTGAAAGAAGCCCGCAAATACACGGAAGATTGCCGCGCGACTGGCCGCTCGAAGCACTTTACGCGTATTCCCGGGCTTCTTTCACGCTCGGAATAACATTTTTAAGTCGAGGCGCAAGTTTTACGTTTTGATGGTCCGGCGGCGGGGGGGGGGGGGGGGTGTTGAATTCTCTTGGATAATTGAGGGTGGGAGGCCGGGCGCGGTCCGTTATGGTTCTGACCAGGGAGGGGGGGAAGGGGCTAAAGGAGGGGATGTTCAATTCGTCTTGGCTACTTGAGGCAGATAGGCCGGACGCGGTCCGGGATGGTTGTGTATTTGTCGTGAACATAAGCTCACGGCAGGTTTCCTTGGAACGGTTTGGACTGCCGTTTTTGTTGTAAGAAATCCGGTTCCTTCGAATGATCCGTGTCTTCCGAATTTTCGGCTAGGGGGTTTCGCTGGGTCACCTGTCTTGTCTCTGTGTCATGTCATCTGCTCTGTCATCGTTGTGTTGCTGAGGTGGGGAGGGGGAGGGTGGTCTCTTCATGGCTACACAAGGGTGGTGGGCTGGGCGCGGTCCCAGATGGTTAATGCCTTTTTTTTGGCTGCGCTTAAATCGTGAATATAAACTGACGTCAAGTTTCCTTTGGAACCGTTTGAGCTGTATCAGGTGTTTTGTATATACCACGACTCTAACAACAGGGAAAATAAGGGGAAGGGGGGAGAGGAAAATTCAAGACGACATATACATCGCCTAGAAGAAGACAAATCCATTTGTCGAAACTTCAGCTTTTGCTTTCCCCCTTGTACTCGTTTTGCTCATCGACACCAACAACAGTTGTTTATTTTTGTTGGTCTCAGTTAGAATTTCGGCTTCTTCGAAGGCAATTTAATGGTCTTCATCTGAGTGTTCAGGTAAGGGAATACTTTGGAGAACGTTCTGACATCGTTCTTGTGTTGGTTCATTCTTTCGGTCAGGTTTCTACTTTGGCCAATGTATGCTTTTCGACAGTCGGGGCATTTGATTTTGTAGATGACTCCTTGGGCTCTCTCTCTTCTCTTGGTGAATGGTACTTGGGTTTCGGTAGGAGATGGTTTATTGTGCTAACTGGTTTGTGCGTGACCATTATGCTTTCTTTAAATTCTACTGATGGCTTCATTGGTACCTGGGGAAGGATACCTGGGAGGATACCTGAGGATATATATTCGTTTCCGCTAAGGAGGGGGGGGGGGGGGGGGGGGCTGACAGCTGTTTTCGAAGTTCGTTTCTTTTTCGCCTCAGGATTGCTTTTCGTATGAAATGCTTGGGGTAACCTTACTTTCGGAGTGCGATGTGTTTTGTTCTTTTTATTAAAGTATTTCCTACTGACGTTTTGTGGCTTGCAGGGTGATTTTAATTATAGTGTAGGTAGCGACGTGTATGCGTTGGTTTCCGGTAGAGTGAGAAATTTATACCGTCTACTGCTCGGACCGTTCGAAGAAACCAAAATTCTTAAAAGCGACACGAACCAACACGCACGAAAGTCTAAACGGTTCCAGAAAACCTGCCGTCATGTTATATTCACGATAAGCACAGAACCATACCGGACCGTGCCCGGCCTGCCACCTTCAAGCAGCCAAGGAGAATTCAACACCCCCTCCTCCATCCCCCCTCCCTTGCCGGACCGTGAAAGCTTAAAAGTTGCGCCTCGACATCTCCGTCATCATCCCCCCTGACGACGGAGCGGAGTTCTTTCCTGAACTTTAGGAAAATAAACCTACTTTTTGGCTGCAGCCACTTGATAGTCATAACATTGGAAGATATTTGTTTTTTACTCTGGAGGTTATGCAAGCATTGTTAGTAATGTCCTAATTACTGCAGGCATTTAAGTTGCCAGCCTATGTAACTTCAGATTTAAGATAGTCGTTTCGATCTTATCTTTCAGGAACCGAGAAGTTACGTTTACTGCGGGGCGAAATATTGAGCGATGATATTTCAAGTCCATAATATTAAGCACTACTCAGTCGCTTATCTGCCATACTAGAGTGGACAAGCCAAACACCTCAGTGGCGCGACGACAACGACAAACTGTTAGATATCGTTCTTTTTTTCAATTAATGTTACGTAATGATTGGCGGTATCGAGCACAGAGCATTATTCTTGTGTGAGGTGCTGATTTTGCTCTTCATGAAAAGAATTTAGAAATGACACCTTCGCTGCTGTTGCAATAACAATTATCTGTAGCTAAAGACAGAAAATCAGCTCTCACGCTAAGGATGGTTGCGCTTAAAGCGAGGCTCATATTTGCGCAGAAAAACCATTAGTGGCTACTACAAGTTGCTTTTCTGAGTTAAAGGGACATATTGCTTCATTATTGTGTTCTGCTTAAACGGTTCAGTAACAGTGGTCTTTGGCCGCTGAATGATGCCTTAGCCATACGTACACTTCAGGACCCCAGTTGTCTTTTTGCTTTTGAGAAAATTTTCCTTGCTGTTTCTGCTCGATGCAACCTTTGTCAAAAGAAGCGAACCCACTGCACACATACGTGTTTTCATATTCCTTTTCTTTATGACATGCAAGCCCTCGAAACACGATCCGAAGTATCAGCGTAAGCGAAAGACTTGCGCCGTGTGCCTGTGGAGAATGAATATCTGTATTGTCTGCCTTTGTGCTTGAGCCTTAGAGTGGCAGGCGCTGAAACTTCACAATTGTGTAACGATTCCGTGAACTATCCCAGACAATGTTAGCTACTAAATGGCAAAAGTAAAATTGTAAATTTTACCGAACTGCCTAGTCGTGTAAGCCTACGGTAAGGAAACTACATGAGGGTGTCTACTTGAACTGAGCGGCGCAGGGAATGCTGTCATAATTTCACGTGTATTATAAGGCGCAACTCTAAAGCAACAAAGTTTGTATTGACTAACTGTTTTTCATCTTACCAACCTAACTGGGTGGCGCAAAAGAAACGCTCAGACGACCATGGGCAAGCTTTTTATTTTTTCGGAAGGAGAATTTGGAAGAATAAACATTTCCCAACGCTTAATATGCCTATTGTTCTTCCGCGTGTGTTGTCTATTGAATATTCTTCCCTAGTACAGATCGTGACAAAGAGCCTGTATTGTCTGTTTCAGAAAAAAGGTTTCCTTCTGAAGTGGAATGACTGCCCTATATGGCAAAGCCCCATTGAGCCAAGACACAACTTAAATCAGAAGTGCTTGGATTCTTTCAACAAGCCTCCGACATCTGAGCACCGGCAACTGGAGGCAGCGCGAGCTAAATTTCTTTGCGCAGTACAGCGGAAGCTGAGCAACGCGAAGAATAGTGAGCGCAGACTTGTAGCATATAACTTTGAGCTGGACTTCTTCAGATGGGCTTTCGCAAACAGAGGAAAAGAATTGAAACGAAGTTGGCTACAGTGTGAAAAAAAAGGACTTTGACCGTCTCCTCCTGCCGGATGATTGGTTTCAAGCGAAAAACAGGTTGGGCGACGTTGTTGCCATCTGTTTTCCCTTTCGAGTGACCGGCTGGCTACGGCTTCAAAAGTCGTCAGTCTTGAAGAGCGGGTGTCCTTTAGAGTCTCTGCACTTATGTTTCCTTTCACAGAGTGTACGTTAAATTTAATCAGCCTGCACATAATTCCGTTCATATATTTCTTTCTACTTGAAGCACTTGTGGTAATAAACATGTGCACTTCTGCAAACGAAGAGGTGTGGCTTTTAGTGTCGGATGGCATGGTTGTGGTGAACATTCTAAGGGGTGCTGCAGTCGACATACTACACGAGACCTTTTTATTGAACAAGACTTACCGCGACGCCCTTTTAGTTCGCACAAGGAAGGGCAATGAACACATAGACCTTTGCTCCGGTATAGAAGGCAGGTTGAAAACCTTTGCAAAGTTGTTTCCAAGAGATGTAAACAGCCAAACGGTCAAAAACGGGAATACTTAGCGAAAGTCAGCAGTCTAGAGTTCCGTCTGCCTGCTGCCAAAATGGCAACATTTCAGCCTGAAGTTATCAAAGAAGGAAAAGTCAATTCTCTCCAAGAAGTCAAGAGACGAAGAGATGGAAATCCTGAAAGCAAGAATAGAACACATGGAAACTGCAATAAAGGCTCGTGAAGATGAGTGCGCTGTCTTACGTTCAACGATGGAAAGCCTAGAAACTGCCCTTGACCGACGCAGCCGCTACCTCAACACTGGCAAAGTCGTTGGGTCAGGGAGCAGAAACGCTGACAAAAGAAAACTCACTTCCTTTGGCCCTACTATATATGAGGTCCTCGAAGAGGTCTTGCAGAGCTACGGGCTAGAGCTTAAAGAAGCGACTGTCGTAGACAGTAAAGGTTCACTCCACAGAATAACCATGGAATCGGATACAATGGCTGTGCACTTAGGAGTAAGGCATTCTTTTCAGGGAAAAGGCTCACATAATTCTGATTCTCTGTCCCCAGAAGACAAAAAACTTGTCAGAGAGCTAGTCTGTCTCCTTGATGATCACTTCATTAGTGACACCGTGTGGCAGGAGCTGTGTAACTGCTTGCCTAATTTGCCTTCGCCTCTGCTTCTCTGCTCGTTTAGGAAAAAGCTTGGCTTAAAGTCAGACATATTGCGAACACCGGGAGACTACAGTGGATGTCAGGCTTCCTTTTGCGAATTGCCGAAAGCCATTCGACATCTGGCAGAAAAAGACAATGCATCAGTAGCAGGCTTGGCAGATCATCAGCTCATCGCGAAGGCAGAGGGTGACAGTTGTAAAATAAGCCGCCCCACTTGATGGACAACACTTTCATTTGTTTCAATAAGACGGGCACAGAGAATGCAGTCTCACAACATGAACAGGCTGCTAGTGCTATCAGAGGCGCCTGAAAACTACTACGCTTTATGGACTACATTTGCTGCTGTTCTGAAAGAAGTTAACAAAACGGCCAAACAAGGGTTTATAAAGATGGACGACATTAACGTTCATCTTACAGTATGCCTTGGAGCCGACCTATAATTTCTCCTTATTATTCTTGAACTTCAATCGGCATCGTCTAAATACCCTTGCCCATTATATTTTGCCACCGAGAGTGAACGATCCAACCCGTCTTTTTCCTCTGTCGCACTTCAATGATCTGTGCGCCAGAACATTGGACAACTTAAAAAAAGGATTATGACTCCTTGTCAGATGGAGTCCAAGATGAACAACTTTTTTCAACTGGAGCCAGCGCTGGTCTTACCACATACGTAGCATATGAAAATAAGGATAGTAGATCGCCTCCTGCAGTCGTTGGCCTTAGAATTTGAAGGGTTTGACTTAGCCGACCAAGTGAACGACGTTGAAGCATCCAAAGACCACAATGTTCAATGCTTGGTGCGCCTTGCGCGAAGCTGTGGGGTGAAGTTTGATGTTTGGAACGATGAAAAAAGGGGCTGTCAGCCTTCTCGCTAACTGGATGCGATTCGCAATTATTGCTGGAAGGCCTACCCGAGAAACTTCAAAGAAAGCTTCACAAGGAGTCTGAGTCGGAAGTGTTGAAATTGTGGTGCATCATCTGCATGACTTTTAACTACTACTCTCACGGCTGCTCAAGGAATGACATTGAAGACGAAACAAGACAATTTTTGAAAACATTTGTTCACTTTGGTTCTTCTAGCCGTAGAGGGTACGGATGTGCACGGGTCACACCCTACATACACATTTTTGCTCACCACGTGACGGCAAAGCACGAAAGATTCATAAATTCAAGTTGGTTCTCCAGCCAAGGCTTAGAAAAGAAAAATGACATATTGAAGCATATTCACCACACAAGAACTAACAAGTGGAACTCTGCTGCAGATGCTACGAAACTGGTGAAACGGCAAGAAGACCACACTGCTGCAAGGTGTGTTCGTGCATATACCAAATCGGATCTCGACTACTGGTACGAGGGTGGCATAGAGTTGAACAGAAAGAAAAGAGCAAGGCCGACAGAGCAAAAGCCGGGTACTACCGCTGGAACACCTAACTACAGCAGTATGACGGATTGTGAGCTTCGCACTGAACTAGGTTCGTTAGGGGTGTATACAGCGGCGAAGTCTGTCACAGCTTTTAAGAAGTTGCTGAGCAGACGCCTTGGACGCCTTGTGTAGCAAACAATGTGACTTCACGTCGTGCAAGTTTGAGCCTCGAAGTCGTGGAACACTAGGTCAGAACATTCAGGGCAGAAGTCTGTGACGTACTGCTGCACCTCACCACGCTGGAAACTCTGTCTTCTCCGTAAGACTGTCTGATCTCTGCGGTGGTGCTTGGATGAGAGCTCACAGGGCACCGGAAAAACGGAAAAAACATACACCAAACTTTTTCACTTGGGCAATTATTCTCATATGGGCAAGAACAGCTTTGCCTGTCTGCACACAGCTAAGAAACATGCAGCAGTCCAAACATACTTCATAAAAAAAAAACACCAGGGCAACACAGCAGCCATAAACTTACTGTTGTTTGAAACAGACTGTGCTGCTGCTATCTGCCAGTCCGGTCAGGTATGAAACTGCCTACAAATTATTTCAAACGTTATTGCAGCAGCTGCTAACAGAAGATTAACTTTAGGAGCAGGTAAATGGCCAATAAACCAATCGCAAACCAAAATGGCATCACGGTTACCAAAGTTCAGGCCCTCGCTATGCCATGAGCAAGAACTTGTCAGTATTTACCATGAACGCTTGCTTATAGCACAGGCCTCCCATCGTAGCACACTGTTGTTAACGCCATAAAGTGCAGGGGTTAGAAGTGTGCTCGAATTGATTATGAACAGCACATGAACTCACCAGCAGGAGACATTGCCATATACGCAAAGGGGAAAATGTATGTGCAACCATACATCCTTGACTCGCAAGCGAACAATGCCACCGACTGTGGGGATGTCTGCACCGTACAAATGAAAAACGGAATTGGGATATCTACTGTGTATGTATATCTCCAGGCACATTGGGGCCAAGTGTGATATCGAGAACTCCATGAGCGCGCACATTGCATAGGCTAGCCTTGATCATGTTACCCCTGTGATCATCATTGGAGACTTCAATGCGGACATTTCAAAACCAGAAAAATGGTTCGCGGAGTCTGTGCCAGAGTTTGGTTTGAAGTGTCACACCAGTCTAAGTCACTCCACTAATAAATAATGGTCGTCTATGGATTTAATTTTGACCAAGATTCCGTCTAAGGTTGTAACCGAACCAATCAGTGTAGATCACAATAATAACAAAGCTATCGTCACTACCATTACCAAATGATGAAAATAAATACATGCCCCCTTGTCTAACCAGTGTGATGTGTAGCAACTTAGCTGGTCATCCACCTTCACAGAGTCGAATGACTCCTATATTTTTTTCTTCGCTTTCAGTTTCACAAAGAAATAATGCTTAAAGGCAGTGTCATTCGTCCTTGTCTCTGTGGTTATAAATATTACTTCAAATAAACTCTATACCCCTTGTCTCCGAGAGTAGGGCCAAGCAAGGAAACGCTCGCTTGCTCGCCCAAACATATACATGCGAACAGACAAACACCGCTCTCTCTCTTTCACACACGCACACACAGCCGCACATATAACAAACATGATCGCCCTCATATACATTCACACACGCCCATGGATGTACACACGTACAAGAATGTTCTAACGCCCGCACACGGACATGCACGCATATACAAACGCGCATGAGCTCGCGGACGCATAAACGCGCTAGTGCGCGTGCACATTCAAATACGGCGACACGAGCACGCGCGCGCACACAAACTCAAGCACACACGCGCGGACACTCAAGACGGGCTCAGGAATATACACTCCCATCCCCTCTCTGCTCCCTTTAAAAACTATGCGCGTGCAAAATGACTGAGTTGCACTCGCTTTGCAATTACCGTTGCAAGGCCAGCCACAACAAATTGCCTTACGGTTTAAATTTGGTGCTTTTTGAAGTCAATAGGGCTACTTTTTTACCTACACTGGCTGCACGAGTGTAGTTTGTGTAGGAAGCCGCCATTATGGTGTAGAAAAATATAGCTCTGCCTACCTAGAGGAAGCCATTTCTTATAGCTGTAGCGTAGCATGAAAACTACACTTCCCGAACTACTACACTTCCCGAACTACACTTCCCGAACAGTTGCACCCTTCAGGGTGTGTATTTGTCCCACCACAATATGCGTCATCTGCCATGCTTGCGTCGCGTTCTTGAAAACTCGGCGCTCGCTATTCTCCTGTAGAGAATGCTGTGTGCCACTGATAGCGCGCATGCCGTTCTTGCCTTGGAAGTACCGGGCGCGCAGCGTTACATAAAAGAAACGTAAGCAAGGCAGATGCCGATTTTTGTTCTGGGACAAATATACACCCCAAAGGGTGCAACTGCATTACGAGTGTGCACTCTCAAAAAAATTACACCCTCTGTGGCTTATGTTGTCCCACAACGACAACCGTCAGCTGTCTTGTCCGTGTTTCCTTTCTTTAACGCGGCGAGTCCGCTACTTTCCAGTCACGAACGGCATGCGCGTTATCTGTGGGGGGGCAGAGCATTCTCGACAGGAGAGTAGCGAGCGCCGAGTTTGCAAGAAAGGAAACTCAAGTAAGGCAGAAGACCATTATTGTTGTGGGACAAATATACACCCCAAAAGGTGAAACAGTTTTAAGAGTGTGTGGTTTCGACTAGTGTAGGCAGCGGACTTCAAACAAGCAAGCTCGCGTTGCAAACACCTCGAGCCATTTGATCTCATACTGTAGGCGCTGATATAGCGACGATATTTAATGTTCACTGCAAGGACAGTAGCGAAGTGCCTGCGTGACCATTTGTCACAGAGGAAGGTGAACTAAACATCCAAAAAGGCAAAATTATCTTACTCAGAGATAGCGCGGACTTTTTCAGACTCTGCGCGGTATTAAATACGCATTGAGAAGACGTCTTCGTGCGCTGCGCATTCGCCATGTATTTAGCTGCAGTTTGTCTAGATTTGTTTATGAATGGAAAACCGTACATTGGGGTTTAGTTTCAGGGTAGCGTGAGGTGGGTAGTGCTACGCTCGTCCGCGGCGTCATCAGTCCGCGGTAACAGCGTGTGTGACTGGGATCATTGCTCCTGAAAGGGGCGATGGCAGTGAAGCATACACGTCATAGCTTCTATCCGGCACTACACTCGTCTTTACGAGTCGATACGAAGTGAACTTTAAAAAAAAATGGCGCTAATCTTTCCTCTGCCAGGAACGTGCAAAACAATTTGCTACTGAAGTGAAGTGTGGCTTCACTGGCCATCCCCGACCAAAACACCGCACCACCAATGTTCCGACTAAGTGCCGTATACGCATATGTTCTTAGAAATGGCTACGCTCTCCGCGTAGTAATTTGAAGCTTCTATATCCTCGGCCGATATATATATATTTAATTTTGCCCATTCAGTAATGCTTTATTGTTGCTTTGGAGTACCACAGAATGTGTCCAGAATTCCTGTGCATGAGAAGCACCGCATAAAACACGAGTTTTACCAGTTTTGGAGTATGCTTACCCTGTGTGGGGTCCGTTTTGTGGTGTGAATATAGATGTATTAAAAGAATCGAATTCGTCGCGCCAAGGTATGTCCTGGGGACATACGGTCGCTTTTTAAATGTAACAGCAATGAAAAAAAAAGATCTTAGCGTTGCACCTTTATTTGAATGAGGAAGTAGGTTAGGGCTTAAGCTGTTTTATTCACATTGCATAATCATACGGAAGTATGCTCATCAGAAGGCCCTGCATTGTTTACTCGTGTGAAGTCTATCCACGTAAAGTTAGCTGCTACATTTCCAGGTGTTATCACTTTGAATGTCCTTTTTTTTCTTCTAAGAACCATTCTCGCTTGGAATTCACTTCCTGCGGATGTGTTGTACCACGACAATGTTGATGTTTGCAGCAGCCAATAACACCTTAATATCGCTGTGTTTCATATATAAATAAAAAATAAGGTTCAAGTAATCCGTGAGACGCTAATAAATTTATATTGGTTAGAGTTTATTTCCATGAGCCATCCGTTACACCAATTAGTTTCGGTGTCAAGGTAAGGTAGGAATGTAGTTTTACCTTTGCCATTCTTTTATTTCTCTATAGATAACTCAGTCATTAGTGAACAGATGAACGCTGAATAATTATCACCACCTTTCGCCTTTCCTCTTCTTACTGCCATCTTCCTTTGTTTTTCAAAGAAGAAATTGTTAACAGATACGTTAAATACTGTTTAATAAGTTTAAATCACACACAGATTCGATAGTGGTGCTAATGGCGGATTCTGGTGGCACAAGAACAGAGAAAGGATCTATCATTTGCTTCACCATAGCACCTTCTCGGCATTCTCTGGTTTAATTATGAGCTCTGCATATAATTTGTGAGTACTACTTTTCCCCCTATTTTCATGCGTATTACGACGCACGTAGTAGGCATCCCCTGTTGTTACACCTAATCGTCGTTGTCGTTGTTGATGATCGTTCAGGAAGGCACTGCCGTTTGATGCGTATAATGTCGTTTATTCTTGAAGTTACAGTTATACAAATAAGAGCACTTCCTTTACCATCTTAAGGTCTCGTCAGAGCGGCCGTTACAAGGTGCTTGTGCACCAGCTCCTCCGAGTCGTTCTGCCTCCGTCCGCTCTCCCAGCTTCTTAAGGCAGAGCATCTGGACTATCTCAATTCACGATGCAAACAAAAGAACCAGACAGTCAGCCAACACAACGAAAGGACACCAGTGAGCACAAATGTCTCAACATGCCCATTGTTCTTTGTCAGCTAAACTAGGCAGCGACTTATTATTTTTAGAAATGGCGCAGGTTACGTTAGATATGCATGCTAAGTTTAACTCGTTTTGGTTATTTATTGCTTTATGTAGGCGTTAAACATGTATTTTAAGGCGTCTTTGGAGAACAAGACGTGACTCTGGCTTCCATTGTGGAGAATATGGAGTTCAGGGATGAATCACATGCGTGCAAAGTTTTAAGCTGTATGGTAATATTACATGCAATTAAAATTTCTACTGCAACTGTTCGACAGTCACCTTCACTGAAAATCTTGCTGTATTCTGTGAGGTCGCAGAACGGCTCTGCGTTTTTGAGATTGCCATGGTATTGCTTCATAATATTTCAGCCGTATATTAAGAATAAGCAGGGGAGAACAGGACCTCTGTAAGGCAACTTGTAGCGCAGCGCTTTGAAAATCTCTGGTGCACACGGCAGTAGCATCTACTAAATTATTTACTCTAACCGTTATAGAATTTTCGAAATAAGCATTTAGTTATTTTTAGCCAGCCCGACGTCCTTCTACTTACCATCCCTGGCTTATCCCTTTCTATGCTCTTCTTCCTTCCCAAGCTGTTTTACAAACATATCCTCTCAACAAATATATTGTTACACTGCTCCGCACAAGGCTGAGGAAGATGAGCACGAGCGTGGGGCTCAAGAAGACGAAGCTTCAGCGACTAGCCTGCTGTAGATTTGTATTTGTCAATTACTGTAGATTACTGTGCATTCTGTAAGCAAATTTCCCGTCTTGTTTCTTCCTTCCGCAACATATTTCTTGGAGGTGTGGGCTACTACGACGGAGCTCCGAAGCGGACGTAGGCTCGCCATTAAGAAAATGACGACCGATGGAGCCAGTTCAACGACAGCCACCACGCCGATAAACGCAATGACTACCATAACGCCGACAGTCATCTTGTTGCAGTTCCACAACTCAGGAACGTTTTTCGGGACCGACAACCTTGAAGTCGATGAGTGACTCCAAATGTACGAGCCCGTCAGCGCCCATACCAGGTGGTACCGAACTGTTATACTGGCTAGCAATTTTATGCCTGAATGGAACAATAAAATTAGGAAATTTGCAGGCTTCACTTCGGCAAATTTCGTTAGAATAAAAAAAGAAAGCTAGAAAAAAAAGCGTCCGCGACAGGACTCGAACCTGCAATCTCCTGATCCGGAATCAGGCGCCTTATCCATTAGGCCACGCGGACACGCGGGAACCGATGGCACACGCACATAAACAGCAGTGTTACACCAGTGAAGAGAAACAAAAAAATAGATCGCATAAAATTCTGGCGTTTGACGTGCCAAACCACGATTTGATTACGAGGCACGCCGTAGTGGGGTACTGCGGCATTATTTTGGCCACCAGGGGATGTTTAACATTCCCGCGGGGCCCCACGGACGTTTCTGCATTTCGCCCCCACGAAATGCGGCCCCCGCGGCTGGAATTTGATCCCTGAGAAAGATGAACATTTGCCCATAATAGTGTTACGGGGATATTGCGAGTATATAAAAACTATATTCACAATATATATACAGGATGAATCAGAATATCTAAGATGGCTGACCACCAACAACACGCAGCAGCCAGCGTCTCCGATCTTCTTCTTCCTCTCTCTTCTCTCATCCTTCCGTAACAATATGATGAACTCCAATTGATAACCGGCGCAACATGTTACTAAGTAAACCTTTGTTTCAGGCGGTATCAGTTACAGTAAGCTTTCGCTAATGAGCCCGAATAATCTGCTTTCGAGACGAAGAGAAAAAGAAGATTGAAACTCCATTCCACCCTGTGAAGGTGGTCGACCATCGAAACTTTGTTGGCCGTCACGGCGGTACGACTGCACGTACAACACAGAGTTACACGGAAATGTTTTGCAGTAGCATACGTGCTACGACAAGAATCACGCCGCGTGTCGTTCCTCGGATCGTATTCCGTTCATCTCGGAGAGATCGTTGTGAAACTGTAGTCTGTTGCATGCCCGGCATCTCGATGCAAAGTGACGGTCCAGAAAGCCTCCCCGAAACCTCGCGTTGGCACCGGCGAAGTCGTTGTTGCGGCCATCGGTGGTGTCGTAGTCGGCGTCGCGGGCGCGCTCTTCTTCCCGGGCAACTGGATCGGCCGACGTCGACGGTAACATTCTCGCCGCTGTTCTCCTCGTGGTTCCTCGTACATTCGCTGTTCCTCGGGCGGACGAACCACTCGCGGCCGTCCCATTAGAACCTCGGAGTGAAAATGAGCCTCTATCCCCGTATCGGACAGCCGTACGTCACAAACACGTGGTTTCAGACACGTATTACAGAGAAAGAAATTCAAAATTGGCAACAAGGAACATGCCACTCCTAGCGTTCGCCCCATCCGTTAGTTGACGCGAGCATTGGAAAAAAGAGTGTGAAATGAACTTACCATGTTTTATTTCTTTTTATTCTTTCCTGCTAAAACTAAAAAGTTTCTGGTATAAGTGAACTCATACTTTGAGACTTCGTATTCTTCAGTTCCTTGGGCGCTTCGACTCGGTACCACTGCACTATTGGACGACGGCAAGGTGATGTAAAGCAGTGATTTGGGCTTGTCGGTAAGGTGATAAGGTAAGGTGATATATTTTGTTTGACAGTGTGCGTCGCATTTCAAGCAATTTACGCTTTTACGGAACGGAACCGAGACTTGTGATGCAGTTAGCGAAAACCAGCTCGGCCGCCCTCGTGTAGCAATTTGAGTTAATGACCCGTACTGGGTGATGTTGCGACGCTTTCTATGAGCCCCGACATTACTGTAACTTATTTAGGCAGTTTTTAGGCATGCTCGCCGCATCCAGCTTTGTGACGCAGTTAGGGAAAAGCAGCTCTGCCGTGTGACGCAGTTCGTTTCGCGTTTACTGAATATAACTGGGACAGGCTTTCGCGCGCTCTTTGTCTGACCTCAAGATTATTGCAAGTTGCCACGCCCGGCGTTGTGACGCAGTTAGCGAAAAGCAGCTCGGCCGTGTGACGCAGTTAGTTTCGCTTGTACTGAATCTTACTGGGACCAGCTCATGACGGATTGTCTGAGCCCCAACATTATTCTAATTAATTTTGTTACTTTTCCACATACTTTTGAGATACGCTCGCGGCGCCTGACATTGTGACGCAGTTAACAAAAAGGAGCTCGGCCGCAGTGACAGTTATTTTGGCGTGTGCTGAATCTTAGCGAGACAAGTTTGTGACGCTTTCTATGGCCCCCGCAGCATATCGTATACCTTCTTTCGGTAGTCACAACTGTCGAAAACACGACGAGCGATTGCCAAAAGCATAACACGGGAGTGTGTTGCTTGCGCCGACAGAACATGCAAAAGATAACGTCGAGGAGCTCAAAAAAAAAAAAACTGGGAAATTGTCTTCTGAAAAACTGAGAACAGGCTTTGCACCCAAGCATGTCTTGAGTGTGAGTAGAAGGAAATCGTGCAAGCGTCTAAAACGGTCTGGTTGAGAGCCTGTGTGTGGCCACGTCTGTGTATACGTAGCGTACTATCGCGTTGGTTGCAGCCAAGTTCTGTTGGAAATGTGAAGTCGCCAGTGTATTTGTACTATTAAAGTGCAGCAACTAAGCCCTGGGAATGGGAGAAAGCTTGCTAATCAGATCTTTTCTTCATATTTCATGGTATTGCTTGGAATGAGTCCAGTATATTCTACGCCATGTACATAAAAGCGAATCGGTTTGTTTGTAATGCCACCCGTTCACCACTTTCGCAAGTTTTGCCTCTACACGCAGTGTTCCTCTAAGGTCTAAATACCGAAATTACACATGCTTGTAGTTTTTTTTTTCCAGCTGATGCCGTCCGGTGGAGCTCGGTACGGGAACCACTGCTGCTTACCTGGTGCCACAACGTAGGACGAATGCACGAAAAGCCCGGTACAAGCGTTTTTATAGAGCGAAAGAAAGATTTCCTCATTTACGAAGCGTCTTGCGTCTATCTTACGAAATTGCACGTGGCCCAGATTCGATGGAGGCTTGTAAATATACTTCCCAATAATTTTTACTAAATAAAAGATGCACGACGGATATGCCGAAACCCAGGATCGAATAAGGGACCTCTAGATCTTCAGCCTAACGCCCACAATTGAGCTATTTCGGCACTCTTTATTTATTACTGACTTAGCAACATAAAAATGGTACGTGACTCTAATTTGTGACTTATGTGTCTTTTAGCGGCACTCGCACCTCGGCGTTGGTGGTCCTTACGTTAACTTTAAGCGAACCCAACGCACGAATCGAACGCAGAGGCAGCAGTTTTCCAAGTAATTAGCCGGTTAAATATCATGCCACTTTCTTGTGTGACGTCATTAGTGACGTCAATACATTTGTGATTTCCAGGAATTTTACCAGAGTCGTGCTCACGTGGTGGATCTTAAAATCTACGATTGTGTGTTTTGGTATGCGATAATCAGTGATTTCTAATTCTAATTATTCCAGACGCTTGGGTAAGTCAACTTGTAACTAAACTTATCCTGTGATATATCTATAATGAAGCTCATGAATTATTATATTGTACGATCTTTTCAATTTTTTTTCTTATTGTTATGAGTATCGTCCCTTGTGTCACATATTTCTGCTCAATTCTAATTATTCCAGACGTTTTAGTAGCTCAGCTTGTAACTAATCTTTTGCTCTGATATCAGATCTGTAATGAAACCCGCGAATATTGTATTTAAAAAAATTTAATTCTGGGGTTTTACATGCCAAAATCACTTTCCGATTATGAGGCACGCCGTAGTGGAGGACTCTGGAAATTTTTACCACCTGGGGTTCTTTAACGTGCACCTAAATCTAAGTACACGGGTGTTTTCGCATTTCGCCCCCATCGAAATGCGGCCGCCGCGGCCGGGATTCGATCCCGCGACCTCGTGCTCAGCAGCCTAACACCATAGCCACTGAGCAACCACGGCGGGTGAATATTGTACTTGTAATGATGTCAAATTAAAGGTGAAAAACAGTCGATAAACAGCAGCCTAGCAGCAGCGAGCAGCCCGAGCTCTCTTGCAAATCACAGCGCGGGTCGTCGTCGTCGTCGTCTCCGAGCTGCTACCGGAAACACGAGGCGCGTCTGCTTCATTACATTGTCCCTGGGTGTAAAACGGAGCCAACCTGGCGATTCAGGGAGCAGAGAGGATGAGGAGGTCGAAATAAGACTTGAGCTGGCTAACATGCACTTTTTCGCGACCTCGACAACGAAAGTACGGCGATGGTGTGACGGGCTCAACGATATAGTTCACAGGGGAGGAGGCGTCGATGATCCGGTGCGGACGACCGTGGTAGCGCGCAAGTAGTTTAGAAGAAAGGCCGGGCATGTGAGGCGATATCTATAGCCAAACAAGGGAACCAGCAGTTAAGGTGGGCGTGGCCTGATGACTGTCGGGACTTTTCTGCTGACGCCCCTGATCTTCGCTGGTGAACGAACGAGCCAGCTGGCGGCAATCTTCAGCGTGTCGGGCGACTTCTGAAATATTTGCGCACTCGGAAGCGTCAGGTCGGTAGGGCAGGATAGTTTCCAGAGGACACGAAGGCTCAAGCCCATACAAGAGAAAAAAAGGTTAAAAACCGTGGTCGCTTGTGTCGCGGTGTTATAAGCGAACGTAACGAACGGGAGTACGGTGTCCCAATTGTGTGGTGGGACGAGGCGAACATCCTCAACATGTCGCACAGTGTTCGGTTGAAGCCCTTCGTGAGACCGTCCGTTTGGGGGTGATACGCGGTCGACTTCCGGTGAATGAACTGGCACTCGCGAAGGAGGGATTGCATCGCTTCTGCCAAGACATGACTCCTATCGCTGAGTAGTTGTCCAGGAGCACCGTGGCGAAGGACGAAGTTGCGAAGAATGAACATCGCAACGTCGCGAGCGGTTGCGGCGGGAAGAGCCACGGCCTCGGCGTAGCGCGTCAGGTACTCGACGCCAACAATAATCCAGCGGTTTCCACATCGCTGTATCCGCAGAGCACGGCAGCGGCTGTAGTGGGCCAGTAGGGCGCAGTGGAGGAGTTTTGCTTTGTTGGCAGGCGGTGCATGATCCAATGTGCTGCTGCACAAACCGATACATTCCACGCCAGTAATACCGTTTACGCAGCCTTGTGAAGGTTTTTTGGACGCTCCCGTAGGCGCTTTGAGGGTCAGCATGGAAGTACGCGCATATATCGCACTGCAAAAAATTTCCGTAATTTAACGTAGAAAACATCCGTACAAAATACACACACTGTGATGCTTCATCAAAAACAAAGGGAGTCTACGTAAAAAAAAAAAGAAAAAAAAGAAGACGCGCCTTCTGTCTTGTCGAAAACGGAGGAAACAGTTAAAAGGGCAAAAAAAGACGTGTTTATCGTCCGTATTTCCGAAAACGAAGAATTTTCGTAAATTGTGGCGGGCGTATAGTTAGAGTGAAAAGTGCAGGTGTCCGCATGTCTCTTTGAGGCGATGACTGTATCATCATCATCAGCAGCCTAGTTACGCCCACTGCAGGGCAAAGGCCTCTCCCATACTTCTCCAACTACCCCGGTGATGTACTAATTGTGGCCATGTTGTCCCTGCAAACGTCTTAATGTCATCCGCCCACCTAACATTCTGCCGCCCCCTACTACGCTTCCCTTCCCTTGGAATCCAGTCCGTAACCCTTAATGACCATCGGTTATCTTCCCTCATCATTACATGTCCGGCCCATGCCCATTTCTTTTTCTTGATTTCAACTAAGATGTCATTTAATCGCGTTTGTTCCCTCAACCAATCTGCTCTTTTCTTATCCCTTAACGTTACACCTATCATTCTTCTTTCTATAGCTCGCTGCGTCGTCCTCAATTTCAGCAGAAGCCTTTTCGTAAGCCTCCAGGTTTCTGCCCCGTAGGTGAGTACTGGTAACACACAGCTGTTATACACTTTCCTCTTGAGGGATAGTGGCAACCTGCTGTTCATGATTTGAGAATGCCTGCCAAACGCACCCCAGCCCATTTTTATTCTTCTGGTTATTTCAGTCTCATGATCCGGATCCGTGGTCACTACCTGCCCTAAGTAGATGTATTCCCTTACCACTTCCAGTGCCTCGCTACCTATCGTAAACTGCTGTTCTCTCCCGAGACTGTTAAACATTACTTTAGTTTTCTGTAGATTAATTTTCAGACCCACCCTTCTGCTTTGCCTCTCCAGGTCAGTGAGCATGCATTGCAATTGGTCTCCTGAGTTACTAAGCAAGGCAATATCATCAGCAAATCGCAAGTTGCTAAGGTATTCTCCATCAACTTTTATCCCCAATTCTTCCCACTCCAGGTCTCTGAATACCTCCTGTAAACATGCTGTGAATAGCATTGAAGATATCGTATCTCCCTGTCTGACGCCTTTCTTTATTGGGATTTTGTTGCTTTCTTTGTGGAGGATAACGGTGGCTGGGAAACCGCTATAGATATCTTCCAGTATCTTTACATATGGCTCATCTACACCCTGATTCCGTAGTGCCGTTGTGACCGCTGAGGTTTCGACTGAATCAAATTTTTTTCGTAATCAATGAAGGCTATATATAAGGGTTGGTTATATTCCGCACATTTCTCTATCACCTGATTGATAGTGTGAATATGGTCTGTTGTTGAGTAGTCTTTACGGAATCCTGCCTGGTCCTTTGGTTGACAGAAATCTAAGGTATTCCTGATTCTATTTGCGATTACCTTAGTAAATACTTTGTAGGCAACGGACAGTAAGCTGATCGGTCTAAAATTTTTCAAGTCCTTGGCGTCCCTTTTCTTATGGATTAGGATTATGTTAGCGTTCTTCCAAGATTCCGGTACGTTCGAGGTCATGAGGCATTGTGTATATAGGGCGGCCAATCTTTCTAGGACAGTGTTCCCACCATCCTTCAACAAATCTGCTGTTGCCTGATCCTCCCCAGCTGCCTTCCCCCTTTGCATAGCTCCCAAGGCGTTCTTTACCTCTTCCGGTGTTACTTGTGGGATTTCAAGTTCCTCTAGCCTATTCTCTCTCACCTTATCGTCGTGGGTGTTACTGGTACTGTATAAATCTCTATAAAACTCTTCAGCCACTTGAACTATCTCATCCATATTAGTAACGATATTGCCGGCTTTGTCTCTTAACGCACACATCTGATTCTTGCCTATTCCTAGTTTCTTCTTCACTGCTTTTAGGCTTCCTCTGTTCCTGAGAGCCTGTTCAATTCTATCCATATTATAGTTCCTTATGTCCGCTGTCTTACGCTTGTTGATTAACTTAGAAAGTTCTGCCAGTTCTATTCTAGCTGTAGGGTTAGAGGCTTTCATACATTGGCGTTTCTTGACCAGATCTTTCGTCTCCTGCGATAGCTTACTGGTTTCCTGTTTAACGGCGTTACCACCGACTTCTATTGCGCACTCCTTAATGATGCCCATAAGATTGTCGTTCATTGCTTCAACACTATGGTCCTCTTCCTGGGTTAAAGCCGAATACCTGTTCTGTAGCTTGATCCGGAATTCCTCTAGTTTCCCTCTTACCGCTAACTCATTGATTGGCTTCTTATGTACCAGTTTCTTCCGTTCCCTCCTCATGTCAAGGCTAATTCGAGTTACCATCCTATGGTCACTGCAGCGCACCTTGCCGAGCACGTCTACATCTTTTATGATGCCAGGGTTCGCGCAGAGTATGAAGTCCATTTCATTTCTGGTCTCACCATTCGGGCTCCTCCACGTCCACTTTCGGCCAACCCGCTTGCGGAAAAAGGTATTCATTATCCGCATATTATTCTGTTCTGCAAACTCTACTAATAACTCTCCTCTGCTATTCCTAGAGCATATGCCATATTCCCCCACTGACTTGTCTCCGGCCTGCTTCTTGCCTACCCTGGCATTGAAATCGCCCATCAGTGTACTGTATATTGTTTTGACTTTACCCATCGCCGATTCCACGTCTTCATAGAAGCTTTTGACTTCCTGGTCATCATGACTAGATGTAGGGGTGTAGACCTGTACAACCTTCATTTTGTACCTCTTATTAAGTTTCACAAGAAGACATGCCACCCTCTCGTTAATGCTATAGAATTCCTGTATGTTACCAGCTATGTTCTTATTAATCAGGAATCCGACTCCTAGTTCTCGTCTCTCTGCTAAGCCCCGGTAGCACAGGACGTGCCCGCTTTTTAGCACTGTATATGCTTCTTTTGGCCTCCTAACTTCACTGAGCCCTATTATATCCCATTTACTGCCCTCTAATTCCTCCAATAGCACTGCTAGACTCGCCTCACTAGATAACGTTCTAGCGTTAAACTTTGCCAGGTTCATATTCCAATGGATACATAAACAGAAATCAGAAAATAATGTGCAGTCGAGGTGAGGCGCTCATTATCACGCGTACTCAGTAGCTAGTACTCATTAGCTGTCCAGCAGTAATACAAGCTAGCAGAAGTGCCTAAGCACAAGGTGGCGACACTTGGTTCGCTGTTCCTGTGGTCGTCAAGTTATCCGATTTTCATCAGCGCCGTGTGCCCTGTCTTTTGCCAAATGTGTCGTTGCTGGTCTTCTAATTTAAAATCAGGTAGGCTTTATTTTACTACTTTCATCAGTCTTCTTATGTACATCAGTTGCAAGCCAGACGGGAATGCCCTAAAGGCCCACAACTGTTGCGAGTCGTACGCGTGAGCCCGATAAGAAATTCCGTTGGCGAGGGCAGACAAAGAGCTCACGCGTTCGGTGTTTTCAGCGCTGATGGGACATATATAGACTCACACAAAACCAGCTCTAGAAAACGAATGTGGCAACAACTGTCGTTTAGCTGCGTACGCATGTGACAACACTCTGGATTGGCCTTTGTTGCTGTGAAGCTAGGACTACAACCTCGTTCCTTTCGCCCGTCTAATGGCATGATACTTTGTGCTTGCGTTTCGTATGTATGCCGTGTTGCCTGTTTTCTTCAGTTGCGAATTGCGAAAAAAATTACTGTCAACAGTAGCGCGCGTCAGTATAAAATGAGACGTGGTTTACACTTGTATATTTGGGAGAGTTGTCGCGTCCTTTCACAGCATTACACAGCTGTCTTGCAGTGAAGCCATTATGGAATGTGTGTAAGACCCTTGCTCCAGAAGTTTTATATATAGCGTCGTGTAAGCTGCACAGTTTCAGCGCTTCAAATGAACTGATTTTTTACCTATGGTGCGCCCTCTGCAAATCGCGCGGAGAAGCAGTGTGAAGGCATTAGGCTTTTCTTTCACGTCACGCGAGTCCGTGGGTTTACTTGTTAAATATCGGGCTCACACTGTCACTTGATCGCGATGGGGCCCCATCCGGATCGAGTTTCTCGATTGCGGTCGACAACGATCGCTGCTACACAGTCCAACGATCCGCATCCACTCTGGGCGAGCTCAAGCGCACCAGTTGCCGTAAACTGGTCCAAAGAACTTATGAAATTTGTATAAAATAGCAATTTAAAAGTCGTTTTCTGTTCTCCCAAGAAAACATTAATTTCATTTGCCGTAGTGGGTAAGGAGGTTAGCTGATCGTCTGCGTCATCCAGAACTACATGGTCGTTAACCTGCGATCGTGATCAGGCCCGATCGCGATGCACGGATCGCGAATTGTCTGTTTCCGGATCGAGCTCTGTACGGATTGGTTCCTATCGCGATCGAAAGTGACCGTGGGACACCGGTATTAAAGCTGACATTTTACTTCAGGATGTGCTGACACTTTCACCAAATGTACGCTCTATTAGCGGTTTATGTTTAGACTCGTTCCTTTGCTGATGCTCATATTGTGTGAAGCAATCACACTCGATAATACACCCGACTCTAATTCTGCAGGCGATTCGGCCTTCACATATCCTCAAAATGTGAACTTGTATCTTCATTAATGGCAGACGACATAGACTGCACCAGTTTAATCGTAATGTTCCATTTGTGAATGTATATGGCAAGATCGCGTAATTCTCACATTTGATGACATTTGCAAGACTATGTTTGTACTTTGAAAAACCAAAGCACTATTAGAATGAAATGAAAAAAAATTAACATTAGCTGACATGCACAAAAAGTATCAGAACTAATACACTGGTGTAGATTCTATTATAGTATAATGGAAATAATGTTATATTATGGAGTAGTTCTGAAAAAAAGTGGACACAAAAATGAGCATGTACTTTAGATTAGGAGAAGTAATTGTTTGACCTTTATTACAGCTGTAGCACCAATGAAGAATGGCTGCTTGCCGTATTTGTGCACAGACTTTTTCAACGTTTGTGATTTACTTCGAGCACTACCGTTATCACAGCAGTGTGCTCGGTGGTGTACTTTGCCCTCGTGAGCCATGCTGTGCCTTGTTTAAAAGCGATGAAAGCCTGCGAAGCCACTTCTTCAGGCATCACAGGAAACAACGCAACAGGATCATCCTTCATTTGTTTGCTCTGTGCCCTCATGCAGGGCAAGTGAGCCTAGTCGCACAGACTTCGTTTGTCACGTTGCTGCACATTTGGATAAAGGAATAGACGCTGTCAAGTGCCCCTTTGTGGGGTGTCCTAGTGTTTTGAGGTCAGCAGGGTCATTCAGGACACAGGTGTCAAGGTACCATCGTGACACTACGGCAACACAGCTGTTAAAAGTGACAGATGTTGATTTCGAAGTCGAACCAGGAACATACTCGTGCCCCTATTGGTGTTGGGGACACCTGTGAAACAGGCTCTAATGGTAGTAGCCATTTGGAGCACAATCCCTTAACTGATAATTTTGCTCTTTTTCTTTTAAAGCTTGAGTCTCAGCATCATATGCCAGCAAGCACAGTGCAGTACATTGTTTTAAAGAGCTGCAGAATCTTCACAATCTAAACAGAAACATGTCATTGCATGAGGTTGCCAAGACAGTTTCCACTAACACACTTTCTTCAATACGTTCTGCATTTTGTAAAGATGCATTTGAAGGTGCATCCGCCGTACTGAGATCTTCGTACTCTCGTCGTAAATATTATAAAAAAAGTTTTTTTCGTGCCACCAGTGGAAATCACTCTAGGCATGAACAAGAAAAATGACGCATCTACTTACCACTATGTGCCCATTGAGCATCTATTTCCTTGTCTCCTGATCTCCTAGTAGTCAGGAAAGCATATCAGGAGGCTACTACCAAGATTACATTTTCTGCCAGCCTTTCAGACAATCCACAGAGAATGCGATCCACCTAATTTTGTATCAGGATGAATTTGAAATAGCAAATCCATTCGGCTCGTCAAAGGGCAATTTCGAGCTACTTCCAGTGTACATGACACTTGGAAATTTGCCGCTGCATTGCAGATCGCGGGTTGAAACCATGCAATTGGTCATGCTTTGCTGCCAGAAGGACGTGAAAGAGTTTGGTCTTGACAGAGTTCTGCAGCCTTTGAGTGAAGAATTACTTCTACTTGAAACTAAACCTTTACTTACAAATCGGGTGAATCACTTAGTACGACTAGATTTCATTGCGGGTGATATTATTGGAAGCCAGATTGTTGGAGGTTTGACTCAGAATTTCAGTACGTCAACATACTTTTGCCGCTTCTGCCTACTAACACGTTCCCAATTCCATGAGAACCCATATATAGTAGGAGAAATGCGAACTCCAGATAACTACAGACAGACACTTGAACACTGGAGGCCATGATGAATGTGGTAGAGTGATGAACTCTCCGTTTCATGCACAGCAACTTTTCCATGTATGCCGGTCTGGTTTGCCACCGTGTATTGGGCAGGATCTTTTTCAAGGTGTGGTTCGGCATGATATGCCCTTTGTGACTGAAAAAGGCTGGTTCACATATGAATATCTTAACAACAAGATTTGTACTATGAAGTACAGTGCACATGACTTGTGATATAAACCAGCCAAAGTGTCTAGCCGAAGTGACAAACTTGGAGGTCATGCACTGCAGAATTCGACACTAGTGAAACGGCTTCCTGTGTTTGTAGGTGTGAAAGTAGCCAACACAAGTGACCCAGTCTGGGAACTTTTTGTCAACCTCATGGAGATCATTGACCTCCTTATGGCACCCACTATAACTCCTGCTCAAGTAGCACACTTGAAAGTTTTGACTGAAGACTACATAGCATCCCGAAGTGTTATTCTGTCTAGTAAGCTACGGCCACAGCATCATTATATGTTGCATTACAGCCAGCTAATTCAGGAGTTTGCACAACTTTGCCATGTGTGGACCATCAGATTCTAAAGAGAGCACCAGTATTTTAAACAGAGCATGCGAAGTGTCAGAAACTTCAAAAATGTTACAAAGACGCGTAGTGAACAGCGTAAGCTGTTCACTAAGTGTCTTTGCAGTCATTCCTGGCAGCACGAGGGTTATTTCACATTTCTGCCGTGTACGCAGATATGAACCAGAATGAGGAGTCAATTGTTTTAAACAAGCTGAGGCATGTTCAAACACCTGATAACAGTGCTCTGCTAAAGAAACCTACCTAGGATGGCTGTTTGTATGCAGTGAATGAGTACATTCTTGTGTGAGGAACACGGTTTGATGCAATGTTTGGCTCAATAATTGCCAATAAAGCCGGCTGCGAAATTTCTTTTTTGGCGCAGCGTGTTCAGGCCACTCTCGCTCCAGCTTTTCTTTGTATTAATTAGAAAATGCATTTTGTGAAACTGCTTTGCGCCCCTTGCAGTTACTGGACCAGAACACTATACCAGCCCTATTTACTTGGTTAAGGCTCTGTGATAAGGCTGAATTTTTCTTTTCCCGAACAACTGAGTTGCATGCTGAGGCTATATGAACGTAAGTGTCATTTATTGTCAAAAGGTACACACATGGTGCACTTATACCAAATGCTAATACAATATTGTTATTTTCCTTGTACTTCACTACAACATTGAATTTTTTAGATTTTTGCAGCCTTTGTGAAGCATTACATGCATCAGGGTATTAAGCTAGTTACTCCATGACCACTGCTTCAGTGCAAATTATTATGATGTGATTGCAATTTGTAAATGACTACTGCTCCCATGTTGTAACACAGTTGTGGGTTAAGTTGTCCTTTGTTAGGTAAGTTTAGAGCATGCACATGTTAATGTGGTGAGGCTAAATTTACGTTTCGCTTTTCTGCTTCTCATAGCCATGAATCTGTTTCATAATGCCAACAGTGCATCAGCTCTGAAAGCTTCAACGATTGTATGGAAGAGATTCCAGACTGGTTGCCCTGAATGTAATGCGCGACGTTATTCACCAACATGTAGGCACCAAGGTCTAGACATGTAAAGTTCATTTGTTTGCATGTTTCATAAGTTTGATCAGGCATGACGAGTTCACAGTCCAATTATTTGATACGTGAGGCTTGCATTGCACTAGCGTGGCAACTGTCACAAGGAATTCATAGGATTCTTAAAGTGCAAGGTCTCTTAAAGAGCAGCAACAATGAATTCTTATCAAGGACAACGAAGAAGTGTTTATGCTTGATTGGAGCGCAGCCTTAGTTCATAGTTTAATAAAATTAGGCTAGCTGCCCTGAAGTTACTCAACCTATAATACTTTGACCCAAAAGGTTACCATTGTATAAAGCCTGAAAATAATTATCTTTGGATGTCTTGCGTGCCATTAATGTTGTTCTCTTTAACTCCCTAGCATTCATTCCGCTCTCAAGCATTCAATAGGTGCTTCTTGAAGCTTGGTCGAAAGCTTTAGTATGTTGTGTATTTTGTTTTTAATCTGGTGTAATATTAGCTGGCATGTGGCGCTGACTACTTTGTTGTGACAGGGGTGTGACCGCTGTACTACTTGCATCATATTTATACAAGTGTGAAATTCGGCACCTTGTTCCAGAATGAGAGAATTGGACTAAATAAGGCCATCCTACAATTAAGATATGTTTGCTAACATCTGTCTTAAATGTCATGTGTTCAATGCAAGAGACGGACGAAGGAGCGGTGTTTCTCTAGCACATATGCTAGGAAAAAATGGATGGCAAATGCTCTGCTGAAAGGTACACAAACTTCATAGTGATGATATATGTTGATTGTGACCGTCTCACAGCAGAACACTGCGAGACAAAGTTAACGTCACTCTTTACTGTGCCAGAAATATAATCATTGAGGCCCTGCATGTTCTTGTGCATCACCATGTGCATTTTTCATTGGTCAGGTTGCAATCCTGTGCGTTGCACAATAGGAATTGTCAGGCAGAGACAGCAAGCCACAGCTGAACAGCTTCACTTGGCAATTTATTTGAAGCACTTGAGCTCTGCCCTGTACGTGCTGAGCCAGATGCAGGCAAATACAGTAAAATGTCGATAGAGCGAATCACGCGGGACCGCCGAAAATTGTTCGTTATTTTGAAATATCGTTGTAATGAACAACTTGCAGTTGTAAGCCAGTGGACAAACCTAGGAATGAAAATGTCGTACCTTGGCAGTAGACGCGAGTGCAGGTAAGCATACTCTCAAATAAAAAGGTGTCACTCACTCCGAAGCTGCTTTATGGTAAGAAATCAGTTATTTTCTTCTGGTGCGAGCACCACGCATGACCGATTAGGAATGTGTCTACATCTTCCACTTTGTGCAGTACCTCATCGGATACGGCATTGCACCGAGCGATAAAAGTGTGGACTTTGTTCATGTGTGTGGACTTTGCACTGAAACACCAATGTTCGACACGATCTCATCTTCTGGGTTCAGTGCCCCACAGTCTTCTCCGTTCGGGTCGTCGTCACTGGAGACATTGTAAACGCAGTTAACAATCTCTTCGGTTGTCAGCTCTGCCGCTGTTAGTGCTGCACTGTCGCTCTCCTTGTAGTCGTCGAAGGAAGAGACAGCGGGCAGCAGTTCCGCAACCTCGGTCAACAGCTGTCCTAGGTTGTTGTCGTCATCTCCAGGTTGTCTTCAAGCTGCACAGGCACGTTGACAAGCCCCGCTTTTCGCCAGCAGTGCTAATGGTGGGCGCCTTCAAGTTCCACCAAGCTCCTGTGAGCATCTCCATTGCCTGACGAACATTGATTGCAG
The DNA here is from genome assembly GCF_023375885.2 of Dermacentor andersoni. Classification (NCBI taxonomy): domain Eukaryota; kingdom Metazoa; phylum Arthropoda; class Arachnida; order Ixodida; family Ixodidae; genus Dermacentor; species Dermacentor andersoni. Next base: position 361,713,845 of record NC_092814.1, on the reverse strand, counting down.
TTGGCTGCTTCCGGAAGAAGTTGATAATGAACCGCTGCACAAAGCGTTTACAGGATTCTGGTTTCGCACACTTTATGATGCCCTGGTCTAGGGGTTTCCGCAAGGACGTGTTCTTTGGCGGCAGAGACTCCAAGCGAATGTGCGTCAGGCAAACATTCACAGTGTGACCAGAGCAGTTGTCGACAACCAGTAGAATTCCTCGGTCATTCTTCCTAATTTGGTCGTCGAGTTTGATGAGCCACTCTGCAAAAGTTCTCTGGTGATCCAGGCTCATTTGTTGGCGTGGTAGTGCTACGGCAACGAGATGGAATTTTTCATGCAGCGAGGGTTTGCGTACTTGCCGATGACGAGCGGTTTAATTTTTTTCGTGCCTATTGCATTGCAGCAAAGCAGGACTGTCATGCGAAGATGCGACTTCTTCATTCGTTTCCACTGCTGCCCTTTAAAGTGTATCATATTATATGGCAGGAGCTGATAAAAACATGCAGTCTCATCGGCATTGAAAATATCGTCTTTAGAGTACCATTCAGTCACCTCTCGAAGACAATTATTGCCCCAGGAATCCGCGCCTACTCTGTCAGCTGTCTTTTCCTCGCCCGAGACTACCTGCCAAGTTATTCCGTTCCTTTGGCGGAAACGAAAAAGCAAACCCGCGCTGGTGTCGAACCCAGTTATTTCAAGTACATCGGCAAATTGGGCCAGTCATGGGAACGTATTGCAGTCTGGTATCTTTGAACTATATGAACTTCCCAGTAGCAGCAGTTTCCTCCTAGGAGCAAGTTGCGACTCCCAGTGAAGCTTTGAAAATTTGTCTCGGCCGTTATAAATGGCTGCGATGGTCGATATGGCAACGCCACGCTTTCTGCACATGTCGATTTGCTTTTTACCTGCATCGATTTCCTGCAATACATATAATTTGTGCTGCAGCAAAGACTACTTTCGTTTCTTGGCGCTGTCGCTAGCTGCATTCATCGTTGGATCTTGCACGAACATCGCCAAACCTTTCTAGTGAAGTTCTTGGTGAAGTTTGTCGCGAAGCAGTTGGCACTCGACGTAGTGATGATGATAGTTACTGCACTCGCGGTTTCTGTTTCGCGCGAGAGTTCATAATACTGATGTTCCTCGGTTAAAAAGGGAAAAATAACCTATGTGCGTTATTCTGAAATATGCGCCGTTTTCAAATTCGTAGTATTGAAATATTTTGAAAATACAGGCAACCGGCGGAGATTTTCAAAATATTTGTAAATTTGAGAAATTATTAATTTAGGGATCGTAATAACGAGATTTGAATGCAGCCTGCAGTGTGTGCTATAGTGTAATATTTTAATGTGCCGTATTTAATGTACCCAGTGTAGAATCCACAGGGGCGAATGAAGGTCTAAATTATTATTTTTAGATTTTGTGCACCTGCTGTAGAGTCCGTAGAAACAAACCTGTATAGGGTAGAGAAGCAAAGGTTTTATGCTTAACCACTATAAGTCTGGTTAGTGGTCAATCAGTATTAGTCATGGAAATGAGTCCGAAAGCCCATCAAAATCACTCTCATCAGGGCTGTCGGAAAAACATGTCAAGCATGTCAGATTCGATGTACGCCTCGTCAGTGTTTTGATTGCTTTCAGAATCAATGTCTTCATCGCCTTCAGTTTTCAGTCCGACGTTCATAAAACCTTTCAGAATAACTTGAAATGGGACGGCAGACAGATCGGCAGCCCACGCACTTGCACACTTCTGCATAAAATTCCATGTGCATTCATGTACTTTTTGTAAACGTATGCGGCCCCTTCCATCCGGGCCTCGTAGTGCTTTTGAACACTGCTCTGGAAGGTTCAGTGAGATATCCAGAGGCTGGAGGTGTTTGGTCATGCCTTCTGGGATGATAGAAGTTGCAGTAGCTGTCAATTTAAGGTTTCTTTTCAGTGTCTACAAGTTGCGCATGCATGAAGTTCATTATAAAAGAATACTTTGGCTGGTGGCTTATACTCCCATGCCTTCTGCCATTCTGTTGTAGCACAGGTAAAATTCATAGGTGCAGTGTGTACTTGTTTTCTTCAAGCATGCTTCCAACCTTGCGAATTCATCGTAAAGTCCGTGGGCTATAGTACAGAAAATACGGTAAGTGGGCAATTTTGCTTATGTGGCAAAATCAGGCTACGTCAACAAATCTTGGAGGCATAAGAGCATGAACAGTGCGAGTCTAAAACAACTGATGTCATTTCACTCTGACTTCACAGCGTGCTAGTCTTACTGAAAAGCAGCGTTCTGCATACTTTTCCTAAGTCAAAGATGACACACCCGCAAATGGGCAGCTGTACTTTCTGTGCTAAGTACTTGTGGCTACCGGCATTAAAATGCGATCAAGTACAATGGGCGCATAGCATCACTGCATGCAAGAAGTGCACGCATTACATTGCTACAACCGTTTTGCCACAGTGGTTGCTGAACATTGCTGTTGTCGCAAAACATGCGCACTGGTGATGCAGTGCTTTTCTGCAAAGCCTAGGCCACCCTTAGCCATAACGTGCAAGGCTTACTGGTGACCCTCACTATATGCAGAATGTAGTGCTGACCACACATTTGGGTGCTCTTAGAAGCTGTGTTTGTTTCCGCTGATTCTATTCTCAGCAGTTCTGCCATGTGGCTGATAGTGACAATGATGGTTTATCATAGTGGGAGCCATGACAGGGCAGAAGGTATAGATAACAGAAAAAAAAGGGATGCACAGAGGAGCAGGCAGCTTAATGAGAGGTAGGTTTGGTTAGCTACTTTGCACAGTGGCCATGCAAAGAGGAAGGGTTAAGGTATAAAATTGTTACAGTATACTTGGACCTGAGATGTACATTCAGGTATCTAATTCAAGGGATATAAAGTTCTTGTATGCGCTTCAGAAATGCTAACACACTAATATGCTGGATGCAGGATAATTTTTTGCTGCCCCATTGGTTCTCAAATATTTACTCAGCGGAATTTAACATTTGTCGGTGCCAGGCTAGGCCAAATGAACATTTCCCCAAGCCTAACTTCTGACAGATATTTCAGCATGAAAAATAGCTAGCAAACATTCCTTGGCTGTCCCTCCCCTCATGGAGTCTAATGCAAGAACGGCATTTGCCTTGGTTTAGCACATTTGTCAGAGCTGAATTGCTTGATATGAACTATGCTTTGTTTTCCTCCTCGTGTTTTTTTCTGTGTTTCTTTTTTTGTGCACGAGGTCGATTGAGGTGCACATGCTTTCTAATGTATTACTGTTGTTAGCTGGTGTATTCTTGCAATTCATATCTTTGATGCAACTTTTCTTTATGATAAAAGTATGCAGTTGCTCTATTGTTTTTGTTTAATGCAAGGGCTAGGTATGACCAATTGTTGTGTGGAATGTGTTGGTCGAAATGCTGTAAATAAAATTTTGTTGTTTCTTAGCTTTCGGCGAAGTGTAGTGTGAGGCATTATACACTAAACACTGTACATGCCAGAATCCACGTACCCTTTGGGCTCATGTTTTTCACCACATACTGCAGGAAGAGGACAACAATGCCTCTCGTAAAACTGGAATGCTGAGCACACTATCAAAAAGGTGGATTAGGCTAGCTCATTAGAAGAGGCGCTGGCCTAGGCAAGAGAAAAGCGCATCTGCTATGCAGCAAATGCAAAGGTAAACTACAAATGTTATTTCACCTAGCAGAAACTTCCTTTGAGATATTTTAATTCATGTCAAAGGAGAACGAGTAACGCGAAACGACGAAGACAGGAACACAGAGTAACAGGACTTCCCAACCAAAGTTTATTCGTGGAAAAAAGCAGTTGCTTTCCAGGAATAAATTTCAACTGGTAGTTGGCGTACACCCTGTTACCGTGTTCCTTTAATCAGTATTTTGCCCGCTTGTTCCCATTCATTATTTCACCAAGATGGAAATACATGAATGATTGCAAAAAGGCTTTTGCTAGCTGTCCTGGAGGAAGTTGGGTTCACATGTCCATGGAAATGCATTAGTTATGACTTCGCTCACCGTTCTACGTTCTGTGAAGTTGGTGGCAGCGCTGCAGGGGATTCTGAATTCACCAGCTACTGAAAAATTGGTTGGCGACTCACTCGACGTCCTTTTTTCTGTTCCCTTGTCTGGTTAATGCGAAAAGCACAGGGCCTCAAACATTATCCTTTCAACATACGTAAACGTACAGACGTAAACATCCTGGTCGCGTGCTTTAATTCTTCTATGCGTACAGCTGCTTTTCTACACGTTTTCACATGTGCATCCTTATTTTTTCGTATCTTGGTCGCATTTGGCTTAGTAAAATTTATCGAAACTTGCCATGTTCAATCTGTCTCAATTAGCGCAGCGCGTAGTCAGTTTTTACCTAGGCCCTAAAGCACACATGGTCGAAATCCATGAAATTGCGATAAGCTGGTGCGGGAACTTCAAGTTCGCTTCGCCAGCTGCCTTAAGCTGGAACCGCATGGCGCGTTTTTCGCGAGCGAGAAACGCGGCGCGCGGCAAACGCCCGCGTTGCCACTGACCCGCGAGCACCCGTACGTTTTCCGGGCTGCCAGACAACTTAACTCCCCAGGACATGAATTGTCTTTGTTACTGCTTATATTACATGCCCTTAAACTTACAGAACATTACAATAAAACCAGTCCTCGGGTAATTAGACAGCGACATCTTTTCCAAAGTGTACCTATGAAGCTTCATTTCAAGCAGCAAGATTGTGTGCGAAACTGCGACTATGTACCTTCCGCATGCTGAGAGGCCGCTGCTTGTTTACAACTTCACATGGAAAATGGAGTGTTGGCCGCTTACTACCTAGCAGAAGAGACGATTGCTACTATTAAGGGGGATGCTGATACTGAAGCACGAACAAATGCAGGTCAGGAGGGCTATGTGGGTGCGGCCTGCATGGTTGAGAAGAAAGCAGGAAAGCGAGTACCATACACTGGTAATATTATTTCAAATTGTCTTGCCAGCATTAGCGATGAGAAATGAGGCCCTGTAGCCTAGGTGTTGTTATATGCAGTTTCAGGTTATGAGGGAACTGGATCCGGAGCTCTTCTTCAAATATTATCGAATGACCCCCGAACTTTTTGATCTAATTCATGGCCGTGTGCGGGAAAGGCTCATAAAGATGCACGTCGTTCAGGAGCCCATCTCATCTGGCGAGCGTCTGGCTATGACATTAAGGTAACTAACTGTACTGTTCACTTTGTATGTGTGCTTGATTATTTGACACCCACACATTTCTCACAGGGAAGTTGTCCAACCAAATGCAGATGTATGTAATATGCCGATATAACTCAGATATGCGCAACACCTGGTGTAATATCGACTTATGGTCTTTCGTTTTTAAAGATGAATTAACACCGTCCTGCTGATACTGGACCTGATTAAAAGCACGGCTTAAGAATTGCATTTAAAATAATGCTTAAATGAGCTATAAAACATGTGCGGCATGGTTTCGGTTGTTATTGTTGTTCTGGAAAGACACCTGTGAAAGAATGGACGTTTGTTTATGCTTTCTACAATGCTTGGCACGCGTCAGGTATCTATGTTCAGGTAATTGCATTGTTGACATCGCCAAGGACTACCGTGTCGGGCTGGATACTGCACGAGAAGCGATCCAATTGACTCTGCAAGTGCTGTGGGATGATCTCGCTCCTCAGTATATGAAGGTGCGTCATTTAGAATGAATACATGCTTTTGTGAAATGACAGTCCGCCTCTTACAAGACCCGGGCTATTTTTCTAAGATTCTGTGATGTTATCTAGACTTACTTAAATCCTGTAGTGGCTTTTCCCTGAGGCACAACTTTTGTCCAAACTGTGTATTAACTATTGCATGTAATAGGCATCACTGCTGTGGCTTGTATCCTTGCGGCCTCCAAATGACCAAATGTGGAGGAACATTGCTGATGGCTTCTGGAAGCGGTGCCAGTTTCCGAACTGCCTCGGATCAGTGGATGGCAAGCACGGTCAGATTGTGGCACCAGCAAATTCTGGCAGCCTATACTACAATTATAAGGTAAATAACACATAAGTAATGAATATTCGAATGTTTTGATTCAGGGTGTTGAACCTTGTACACATAGGTGTGTGATTGCACGCGCTCAAACACTGACAGATTCACTTACTTGAACTGTTTTAGGCCTTGAAATTTTCTGCGTCTGAATGCTGCCTCTTATCCAATTTCTTTTTTACTTTTTCCTGTGGCCATGTCTATTGCTCAAAAGCGCGTTTTTGTGCTTATTTGTTACAGGGCACATTTTTAATCGTGCTTATGGCTGTAGCTCACAGCGGATATCTGTCGTCTCGTCGACGTTGGGGCTCCTGGCCGCATAATTGATGGAGGTGTCTTCAAACGCTCTCCAATTGGCCGACAACTGCATGCTGGTCTGCTGCAGCTGCCTTCACATTCACAGCTGTCTGGCTCCCACAAAACACTCCCGTTTGCCTTTATAGGGGACGAGGCTACTCAGCTGCGAGAAGACTTTACGAGACCATCCCCTGGATACAGGGAAGACCCAGCTGAGCGAATATTCAATTACCGTCTGAGCCGTGCACGGTGTGTGTATTTTCCATATCCTCTTGAAAGGAAAAGTACATCATTTTGAACTAGTGTTTATTTTGACACCGTAATTATGCTCTCATGCAAAGCAAGTTCCTTGGTATGAGTGTAACAAAATGAAAACTGGTAAATTATATAAATGGGTTAATTCTGTATTCATCCACACTAAATAAAAGGGAAGCAGTAGGCAAAAAACTTCTACAGGAAAATAGGTCACACAGATGGAATGTTTGTGTTGTCTGCTCTCTTCTTGTGCGTTTCCCCTTTTGTTCAGTATGAGAACACATAATAGCTAATCGGCAGCTTGAGAAGGCAAGTATTACTGCAAAAGCTGAGACAGAAAAAAGCTGTGGTTTCAACATTATGCTATAGCCCTGACTTACTCGGTACAACAAATTACCTTTTTTTTGTTTCTAATTAACGGTTAAAGACACTGTTTCCTGCTTTGTTATTGCCGCCACAAACTTATACTCTAATTCTGAGCTCGTTTTTTTCCCTGCTGTGCAACTTTAAATTTATTTACTTTGTTGTTTACTTAGCACGACTAAAAATGATTTGCACATGAAAGCCCAATTTTGTCGTTTGTACGAATCGCTTTGCTGTGAATGCATTTTCCTTTATTTTGCAGGAGATGTGTAGAGAATGCCTTTGGCATTCTGCGGGCACAGTTCAGACTCTTTCGTAGCCCCATCAACCTGAGTCCTGAAAATGCCAAACGGGCTGTGAAGGCAGCGCGCGTGTTGCACACTTTTTTGTGCATGGAGTCCAATGGACGCTCTTCATATAGCCCAGTTGGATTTTCCGACCATTAAGATGTATATGGCAATATGATTGACGGTGCGTGGTGAGCAACAACTGACACAGATTCGGCAACATTTGGCCTGCAGCCAACGCATGCACGGAAGTGTGCTCGCTCGGCATTGCAGGTGCTCAAGCAGTATGCAGCGTACTTTGCGAATGAAGGAAAAGTTCCCTGGCAGTGGAAATTAGTAGAAATTGATGAACCCAGTTGTGAAGTGCAAGACTAGTGTCTCAGTATTGTGGAACTGTTCTTCTGGAAAAAGATGTCAAGCGTCAGAAGAAAAATTGTATTGTAATAAATGTTTCTTTAGCTAACTTATTTTTTCACTGTTTGCCGAACTTCCTTTTTCAAAAGAGACTGACAACTCCCCATTCTTCACTGACAGCTTTACTCATTGTCCACATAACGAGCTGAAACTTGCTGAAGTTCCAATTCCAATTGTCCTCGCAGATTCTGTGGGACTCGTCGGTGTTTGTTCTTTATAAAAAGCCCGATTAGTTCAGAAGCGTCGGCTCGTTGGGAAGCTAATTCTCCCAGGATTCCTATTTCTTTTTCAAAAGCCTTATCATGGCCACTTTTCCTTTCTTGTGGACCAGGTCATGCGCTGCTGGCTGGTGATGGCGCTGATGTTGGGCTGGACGATCCACACCCATCTTCCTCTCTAGGGGTGGTAGGAAAGTTGGTAGCACCCAGATTGGCTTCAATGTCTATGATGCTAGCTCTTTCAGTCTGGAGATATGCGGTGCTTGTTTCGTCGAGAGAGTCCATGTCTTGAATATCTACGAAGTTCCCGCTCGTCCTGCATGGATAATAAACATTGCAAAAGCACACTATATTTCAACATTTGTGTAAAACTACCATGACTTGTGGCCCGGACATTTTGCAACTTGTCATAAGCTGATTATGAATAGAATCAAACATGCAGATAAATGAACCGCAAGCTATTCCCAACACTTCGCCACTATTATAAGCAGAATTAATTTAACCGTACACAGTACATTTCAAATGTATACCTTATACACATATGACTTTGAGTAATGTGCTCGACTTATTTATTGAAAATACCTTTAGGCCCCTTGACAGGGCATTGAGTAAGGGGTTAATAAAAGTGCAAAGTAACTCGACAGAGTACATACGGCTCAAATTTGCAATTTAACTCAAAGAAATAGAGAAATCGTTCATAAAGTGGTATGACCGCAATATAAGGTTGGGCAGGCAAGAGGATAGCACTAAAAAAATTATATTGGCTGGCATTATACATATGACAAAACTGCACACAATAACTATAGAGTGCACCACTCACAATCACAAAGAAAAGAAACTACAACCAAGGATAGACAGCCAGATATCTGGGTTCTAGGCGCATAAACAGTAGACTGTCTTTCAATGACGCACAATGGTAGGGCATGATAAAAAACGCATGGACTAATCGAGTGCACAGTAATACAAACATTTTTCAAAATAAAAAATGCAATCGGGCACAAAGTGGGATACTGGTAAAACTATACTGGTAGGGAGACCAGATAGATGCGGCGAATTCAAGCGGTGGGCAAACGAACGTCTGATAAACTAGTTGACGAACGTGAGTGGGACAGTTATGTAAATTTCGACGTAAATATCCTAAATATTTTGAAGCTTTTGCGCATATGGTGGTAATATGATGAGACCAGGAGAACCTGGGTGTGAACTGAATACCAAGGTACTTATAAGATAATGCCTGTGACACTTGGTAATTGTCAATAGTGTAGCAGTAGTTGGAAATGTTTTGCTTGCGTGTGAAAATTTTGAATTTTTCTGCACTCAGTGACATGAGCAATTTTTTACACCAGTTGTTAATGCGGTAAAGGTCGTTTTGGAGCATTAAGTGGTCGTCGGCACAGGTTATTGGACGATATATGATGCAATCGTCAGCGAAGAATAGCATGCAGGAAGAAATGTTTTCTGGCAAGTCATTTATGTAGATTAAAAACAACAGGGAGCCGAGGAAGTTTGCAGCAGATGCAGGTTCGGAAGTATGTTAATCACCGGCTTTAAACACAGGCACTATTTCACCAATTTTACAATCGGAGGGAAGTTGACCTGTCGCTAAAGATTGCCTGAAAAGGCGGTATAAAATGTTAACAGGAACGGAGACAGTGTTCTTAAGAATTTTAGAGTTCATATTCTCAATGCCGGCTGAAATGGATAATTTAAGGTTATTAATTAGGAATATTATGCCCTCGGCAGGTATTTCAATCGGTTCCATATATGGGAAGTCAAGATCGGGTACGTATGGAACGTCAAAACGGTCTTTCCGGGTAACAACAGACGAAAAGAATGTGTTAAATGCCGAGGTTGAAGGGAAGGTAAATCACTAGAAAAATATTTTTGTTTAGCAGATTCTACTATGGAATAATAAGTTATCATAAAATAGATGCCCTAGATATTCGAAAGAAAAACTCACTCAGGATATTCCACTGTGTCAAGGAGAACAGCAATTGGTTGTAATGGGGCCACCGCACACTGACGACACTGTCCGCGCCGTCGCCACTTTTCGTTGTAGTCACTTCTTGGGGTTTTTTACGAAAGTGTCTCGTAGCGATTTCCACCACTTCATTACTTGCGTTACTGTAAAGCAGTAACAAAGTATTAGTGTGAGCACTTACATATATGCGCTCGCAGGAAGGTGATGCAACTAATGAAATGTGCTCCACAAATTTATTTTCTGCAGGAAAGAAAAAACAAAATCGAGAAGCCTGTATCAGTCCACGCTAGCTTCCTACTGCTAGTATTTTCTTACAGGCATATTCATGCCAATCAGATGTCAAGAAACAACACAGCTTGCAATGATCAAACTTTTTCTCTCGCAAATAAACAAAGAAAGCGCGGCGGCACGCTCTCTGCCTGCGAGATAAGTACGAAAACGGCGGGTAAACATGCCAAGTTCACACGCTTGTCGAGGCGAATTTAGTACGTAGAACAAGCAGGGCAACTACACCACGTGTGCACAGATTTGGTACATACCTTCTACGCTGAGGGCATCTGCTATTGCTCGACAAGCCTGCTCACGTTTCATATTATTCTTGTAATTCCGGTCGCGTACGTCCCACAGGACGCGAAGCTTCTCAACTTCGGTTATTAGGGAGGGCCTCGGTGAAGGTTCCCTCGTCCATGTTACGATGCGCGAACGAAATCACGATAGCACGTGTTTTGTTTGACGCACGCGCCAGTTCTGCCGAGAAAAAAAATTGCGCCAAAGAGGTTCCGTCGAGATGCGCAGAGCAGGGCCATCTGGTGGCAAAACCAAAAAGCCAAATGCCACGTGACTTAACTGCACTCTGATTGACGGACGCGCTGCGCGACGCGCTTTGTTTCTACTCCGAGCAGCAGCACGCGGCGGCGCGATTTCGTGACGGATCATGCTGGGCACGCGTCAAATGACGCGCGCGTCCCAGCATCCGCGCGTCAATCGCGCCTTAAATCGCGCCATGCGGTTCCGCCTTTAGACGTTTACGGCATATCGGGCCTCTTGTTAGAAAAGCAAGACCATTTTTGGTACTTAGAAGAGTGATTTTTTTTAATACAAATGAAATATTCATTTGTATTAAATATGAAAAAGATCACTAGGAGAGGCGACAAAAGCCTCTCCTAGTGATCTGGAATTAGCTCTGTCTTGAGCTAGCTCATTCTAAGTTGCGCCTCCAAATTTCCACATTTTCTGCCGTCCTCGACTACACCTCCCTTCTCTTGGCACCCATTCTGTATCTGTAATGGTCCACTGGTCATCTGCCCTACATACTACACGGCCTGCCCAGCTCCATTTTTTCCTCTTCATGTTAATCAGAATATTCGCTATCTCTATCTGCGCTCTGATCCACACTGCTCTCTTTCTGTCTCTTACGTTACGCCTAACATTTCATTCCATCACTCTTTATGCGGTCCTTCACAAGTTTTCAAGCATCTTCGTTAACTTCCAAGTTTCTGCTCCACATGTAATTACTGAGAAAATGCAATGATTGTACACTTTTGTTTTCAGCGACACCGGTAAGTGCCCGGTTATGATTTGATAATGCTTGCCATATGTCCTGCAGCCCATTTTTATTCTATAAATTTTCTCAAGATCATGATCCCCTGTAAGTGAATTGGACAAGCGAACTCCTGCGACGATTCTACAGGCTGACTGCCGATCATGAATTGTATACTTGAACGCATCTATTGCCTTGGAAAGATTGTGCCTCCTTGCCTGACCCTTTTCTTAATAGATATTTTTTTGTTTTCCTTGTGGAGAATTTCTCTATAGCGTCCCTTAAATTTTGTCATCGTAAGGTACTTTATTAGGTGCAGTTGACAGTATTGTGCTATCGTTATGACTGAGAATCAGAGTTGAAAACATGGTACTTCTTTCACACTTTTAAAATTTTGAACATCTTCTGTGAATAAAGAGACAGCCTAAATAAAGAATATGCTTCCCACAGCAGCATATTTCACCATTTTTTAAATGCAAGAAACAATCAAATTTGTCAAAGTGGATGCTGAGGAAAAGTATTCCTTGTTACCTTGTAAATTCACATGGGAACTCCTGAGCTAAAGCTTCCTTTTAATGGGCGAGCGTTTGTGTGAAGTAGCCAAGAAAAACACACTGCAATTATAATACAGGGAGAGCTTGAGTTGTGCTAATCCATTTCATAAAAACGGTATTCGAACATGTAGTGTCACACAGAAACCACATGAGATTGTAACATTCATTTTCAGCGAAACACTAATCAATCCATGAAAGATGTTCAATCGTCGTATACTTCCTGCTTCTTGCTTCACTAAGTAGGCTGGATAAAATTTGTATTTTGTAGTTACTATTCACATTGATGGGCTTCATCGTATTCTAACATCTCATGCAGTCTTATTTTGATTAATGATTGAACAAATAAAGCCCCCTTCTAATGCTGTAGTAGTGCGAGTGCGGCGGCGAACAATCGACTCCCGCACCAGATTTTGGGTCAGTGTTCAGCGCCCCTGCGACTGCTACGATCGAGAAGAGTAAATACGGTGATAGAACAGGCTTTAACAATGCTAGCACTCCAGCACGGCCAACGCCTTGCGAAAACCTTGATTATTTGACTTTGTAGAAGTATAAATGCATTTATCAAACATCATTTTTCCTTTACATCATTTTTGGCTCAGGTATTCTTGAGGGACTGGACCGAGTTAGAAGAAAAGACCTTTGCAGAACTTTTAAATGAGCTGCCACTTAATGAGAGTGTGTTTGTAGTGGCAGAGGTCACTCCTACAGCCCCTCCTGGTCGTTTCCTGTCAGGTGCCTTACTCCTTTTACCTGTCATCCCTTATAGCTTTTATAGAACCACTTAGGCTCAGTACTGTCTGTGTTTAAGTCACCCTGACTTTGTGTATAAATATATTGTTGAGAGGATAATACTATGTAGACCTTTCCATTGACTAAATGTCTGCTTTCTTGTAGTAAACTACATGTTCAGTAAATCTGCCATGATTCAACTTTTCATGTAGAGCATGTTTTTGTCTGGTTTCCTTTTACCTATTAGGCATATCGGAGCATGAAGCTCCGTGGAACGCCGCCACGAATACTTTCGACACTACAAACATGAGCCCGCCTACGGTGGACACCAGCAGCTTCCCAAACAGCCTTAGAGAGGCCCTTGGGAGTCAAGTGCCCCTCCTTCCAAGGGAGAGAAGGGACTTGGTGAGGCGGGTGGCGGATCACTTGTTAAATCTGTACACGAGACCGACGAGAGAGGAGATACGCAGAACAGAAGCACAAACTGTAGCTGCGTATCCTCTCTCTCTTCAAGATAGGAAGTTAGACGGGGGGCTGCTGGGAAGGGGCTATGACTCTTTTTTTCCAGCAGCTGGAAAACCGAATAGAAAACTTAAATCGCGGAGGGCGATCTGCCTCGCCTACGGCAGGAGTTTCGAGCTCTAAAGCAAGAGGGTGGGCGTATGGCTGTGCCAACTGGCAGCCAGTCCGTAGATTTGAGCCCCCGAGTTACGCACAAGAAAAAACAGAATTTATGTAACGTTGAGGAAGGAAGAACTACAAAGAAATTAATATAACACTCGCGACACAATACACGCAGGACACATACATAGAACAGAGAACATTCATTAATACAAATCCATTTCCTCACGCATCGAAAGTCAAGGAGGAGTGGCCACTGCTATTGATGAAGCCTTTCTTCTACAAGCACGCGGACAAACTTCTCGGGAAGGATGTGAAGGTATGGAGTTACCCCAGTTGTTGGAAGGGAGCAAGTGTTTTGATTAAAAGAAAATATTGTAAAGCAGGATCATGCACGTTTCATTAACTACAGAATGTTGCTCTTCATTGGTTAAGAGCAATTTATGGAAACGAAAATGAATGATATCTCAAAAGCCATTTGAATTTCTCTGGAGTTTTTCAGAAATAAGCTGCCAAATATCAACTTTTTTGCAAATGTTCATGTTCTTGCTTCCGCGCTTAGAAAACTGGTGTCACTGAGCAAGCAGACTTGTGCTGTCTTCCAAGAAAAGGCCCAGTGTAAAACTAAACAGAGATAGTGCTTGACACAATTTGCCCAGTGTATCGTATATGAGATACCTATGTCATGTGGTAATGTCTACATCGGGCAAACTAGCTGATGCATTAACGATTGGCTTAGGGAACACCACAACAATGTTAGGAACACTATTCAAGGTCATCTAGGCGTGCACTGTCGCGACAGTGGGTGCAAACCTATCCTCGACAAATGCAAGATTATATCTAGGAGAAAATCGAGCCTTACTAGAGAAATTATCGAGGCTGTTGCAATTTCACGTGCGAGAAATTACTGTGTCGGCTGTCCCTCGATAGCCTTATGTGAAAGATAGCTGACCCACCTTGTTTCAAATGTCAGGGTGCGATAGCAATACAAGCAGGTTCTGTGCGCATGTTTGATTTTGTTTATTTCTGCCAAGTGTTCGCCTTAAAACTAGCTGCGCAGCGTGAAAATAAACGTTTTCGTTGAAAGTCAGCACTGTGTCTGTGTACTTTGTGTGCCTCCTTTGTCTCTGGTGGTTCTCGCGCTGTAGCCTTCCACTATGTTCAACCAAGCAGCCCAGCTAGTTACTCTGCTTATGATAGTTGTCAAATTCGTGAAATCATTCTGGGATACTCTCTGACAGCTATATAGTAGAGAGTTTTAGTATAGCGTAAAGCAGCAAACGCAAAGAGTTAGCGTTAGCGTTGCGTGCACCACACTGCGCATGCGCTATACGTAAACGCTGCTGGAGCTCTTACGTACGTACGCTATTTTCAGGATTTAGCGTTGAACGCTAACGCACGCAAGGGGAGCCTTACGTACGGCAAGATCCCCGCAGGGGCGTCTGCGTCAGCAGGCGTTTGGTGTGTTGCGACACCACGTACCCGAGCACACGAGGGTTGGATCCTCCCGCGTGTAGCCGTGCGCGGCTTAGCCGTGTCTGGGGAAAAGGGGATCCTGGGGGTTGAGCCGATGCTGGGTGTTTGGACCTTTAAGGCCCCCCGGCGGAGGCAACACACCTCTTCGGCCTCGGCTTCACATAGACGGCACCTTCAGACTGACCCACCTGGAGGAAATCGGCAGTCGCCTTTTCCTGTCCTCTTCTCCAATCTTCGTCTTTCTCTCCCACTTTTCCATCTTTTCTGTCTTCTCTTCACTTCTTATTACTTCCGTATTTCCTGGCGGCAAGGGTTAACCGTGTGTTATATATCCTGCCTTGGGTATATATATATTAGGTTATAGCGGCGATGTATGGCTGGCGTCTGCAGGTATTCTTCCAACCTTGTAGCGTCCCCTTGTTGGGCTCGGTGGTGGGTGGCCACCATCGCCGCCGAACTTTCCTGCTCTATATGGCAAATAACTTTCCTCCGCTACCTGATCGCTCCCTGAAGAGGGGGCGCACCGATGAAACATTCACTTTCTTCATGCAGCCAAAACAATCCTTTCCAAAGTACCACGTTGTACATAGTCAGCACGATAAGAAAACAGTCAGAATGATCTCACCATTTGTCGTAGCGAAATCTCTCACTGAAGCAATTGGCCCAGGCTATAAAGTAACTAAGATGGGAAGTGGTGATCTTCTTCTCGAACTTCGCGACAAAGCGCAATATGACAAACTCTCGAAACTTGTTGCATTTGGAGAAATTCCAGTCTCAGTGGGCCCACACAGATCCATGAACACAGTGCGCGGGGTCGTCTCAGAAGATGACCTTCTCGAACTGAGTGAAAGCGAACTACTAGAAGGATGGCAAGAACAGAACGTTGTCAAAGTGCAAAGGATTAAAATAAGACGAGATGACAAAGAAATACCAACTAGGCATATAATCATAACATTTGGAACCAGCATTCTCCCTGAATCAATAGAAACCGGTTACTACAAGCTTCGTGTTAGACCGTACATCCCAAATCCGCGTCGATGCTTTAAGTGTCAGCGTTTTGGGCATGGGTCGCAAACCTGCAGAGGACGTGCTACTTGTGCTAAGTGTAGTTCTTCTGAACACGCTTCTGACATCTGTACTTCACCAAACCACTGTGCCAACTGTGAAGGAGATCACCCCGCCTACTCGCGATCGTGCCCCTCGTGGAAAAAGGAGAAACAAATAATAGAACTGAAAGTCAAACTAAACCTATCGTTTCCAGAGGCACGTAAGCGTTTTTCACTCCAAAATCAGTCCAGTCCTTCCTACACCGATGTGGCGCGCCGGGGGGCAGCGCTACATTTTCAGGCGGCCGCGCAAGTCACACGGAGTGTGACGGCGGTTACGCCATCAGCCCCCCTGGCGGGAGCAGCCACGGCTCTTCCGCCCCCTACCACGAACGGCCAGCAGACCTCCGAGCCTGCTGGTCCCAGGGCCACTGCTCGTGCAGACAGGCCCGAAAAACCCCCGCGCGTGCCCGCTGAGCGGGCGTCATCCAGCGCCTCTGACGAGGCGATGGATGTCACAAAAACTTCTCCGGCGTCTCAGACGCCGAAGGAACGGCGTTGCTCCCTGGAGCGCGCCAAGAAAAAAGAAATACCCCGCATCAAGGGGCCTGGAAAGGACCCTTGAGCCAACCTAATTCATATCTCTTGACACACAGCACATAAACACAAACAATATGGATACACAAATATTACACTGGAACGTGAGAGGTCTGATCCACAACCTCGATGATATCAAAGAACTCTTACACAAATACAATCCAAAGGTGCTGTGTGTTCAGGAGACACACCTTAAATCTACGCAAACAAACTTTCTTAGGCAATATGCTATTTTCAGGAAGGACCGAGATGATGCTGTTGCATCGTCCGGCGGCGTAGCAATAATAGTAGACAGAGGCGCTGATTGTCGGCAACTGCAACTCCGAACTCCCCTTGAGGCAGTTGCTATCCAAGCAGTACTATTCAATAAACTAGTTACTGTCACGTCCGTACACATCCCCCCAAATTATCAACTCTCTAGCACAACATTTCAAAGCTTTATTGATGAGCTGCGTCACCCTTACATAGTCGTCGGTGATCTAAATGCGCATAGCACACTGTGGGGTGACTCACGCTGTGATGCGAGAGGACGGCTTATAGAAAACATCCTATTCACTTCGAGTTCCTGCTTGCTTAATAAGAAAAAGCCAACATTTTACAGCTCTACACATAAAACATTTTCTTCGATAGACCTAAGCATAGCGTCTAGTACAGTTGTGCCATATCTCCAGTGGGATGTCATTAATAACCCTTATGGCAGTGATCACTTCCCCATCGTCCTAAACCTTAAAAAACAAAGTGAGTATCCTGCACATGTTCCTCGATGGAAAGTTGATTCAGCCGACTGGACGAAGTTTCGCGAACTAACGCAGCTGCCCTGGAATGATATCTGTGAACTTAGCCTAGACGACGCAGTAGCATACATAACAGCGTTCATTATTGATGCTGCATCAGTATGTATCCCCCAAACAAAAGGGTCGCCCTCAAGACGACGCATTCCATGGTGGAATGAGGAGTGTAGAGAAGCCAGGAAAAAGCAAAACAAGGCTTGGAATCTCCTCCGTAACTCACCAACCGCAGAGAACCTCATTAATTTCAAGGCGATCAAGTCGCAAGGGAGAAGAACGCGCCGCCGCGCTAAACGCGAAAGTTGGAAAAACTACATAAGCAGCATCAATTCATATACAGACGAACGAAAAGCCTGGAACAGGGTTAACAAAATAAAAGGCCGCGAAACTCATCCCTTACCTTTATTAAATACACAAGGAGACACCCTGGAGGATCAGGCAGATTGTCTAGGAGCACATTTCGAGCACATTTCCAGTACATCACATTACACAGATACATTCCTAAAATACCAGCGACTAGCAGAGCAGATGAATTTGGATCGGAAAAGCACATCCAACGAAGCATACAACCGTCCATTTGGAATGGCTGAGTTCCAGGCCTCACTGAACTGTTGCAACAAGTCCGCTCCAGGAAGTGACAGGATAATGTATGAGATGATCAGACACTTACACCCCGAAACACAAAAAACACTACTGTCACTCTTTAATTCCATGTTCTCTGCAGGCTACATTCCTACTGTTTGGAAAGAAGCAATCGTAATCCCTATTCTCAAAGAGGGCAAGGACCCTTCCTCACCCAACAATTATAGGCCCATAGCTCTGACAAGTTGTATATGCAAATTATTTGAGAAAATGATTAACCGTCGCCTCATCCATTTTCTTGAAAGCAGCAAGATACTCGATCCCTTACAGTGCGGTTTTAGAGATGGTAGATCCACAACAGATCACCTTGTCCGCATCGAGACAAATATCCGCGATGCCTTTGTCCACAAGCAGTTTTTCCTGTCTGTATTTTTAGATATGGAGAAGGCATACGACCCAACCTGGCGCTTTGGAATCCTCCGCGATCTGTCTGAAATGGGAGTTCGAGGCAACTTGCTATACACCATTCAGAGTTACCTCTCCAATCGCACGTTCCGTGTAAGAATTGGTAACGTTCTGTCCCGTCCATTTACGCAGGAGGCTGGTGTTCCACAAGCAGGTGTGCTCAGCTGCACTCTTTTTATAGTCAAAATGAACTCGATCCAGACTGCCATACCACGTAGTATGTTTTATTCTGTATATGTAGATGACATCCAGATAGGTTTTAAATCATGTAATCTAAGTATCTGTGAGCGACATGTACAGCTTTGCATAAATAAATTGTCTAAGTGGGCGGACGAAAATGGTTTTAGGCTAAATCCGAGAAAAAGTACGTGCGTCCTGTTCTCTAATAAAAGAGGTATACTGGCGGAACCAGTAATCAATCTCAATGGAGAACGGTTATCTGTGAGCTGTGAACACAAATTCTTAGGGATCCTTCTAGACAGTAAGCTAACCTTTGTGCCACACCTGAAGTATCTTAAGGCAAAGTGCCTCAAGACTATGAATCTTCTGAAGCTGTTGTCACGCACAGCTTGGGGAAGCGACAGGAGATGCCTAATAAAGTTGTACAAAAGCCTAATATTAACACGCCTTGACTATGGGGCCATAGTCTATAATTCTGCTGGACCTAGTACTCTAAAAATGCTAGATCCTGTCCACCACCTAGGCATCCGCCTTGCAACAGGCGCCTTTAGAACTAGTCCTGTGCAAAGCCTTTACGTCGAATCTAATGAATGGTCGCTGTACTACCAAAGGACATATTTGTGTCTTTCGTATGCCTTGAAGGTAAAATCAGCTGTGGATCATCCATGTCATTCAATTATGTCATTCAAGTTTAGAAATTACTATATACACACTACAACGCTAAACTTATGCATTTAAACTTAAACATATGCAATTTGTTCCACTGACTATTGCGTGGCAGGCTTCAGGTAATCCAGAAGACAAGGAGGCTGCAGGTCAAAATATGAAGACACCTCGTTACCATACAGACAAGCGTGGCAATTGATGAGTAGGACGGCCACTCTGTACATACGAGGTATGGCCTGAAGTAGTATTTTCTGGTTTTTTTTTTAAATCTAGGAAGGCAAATTCAGAGATGATCTTCCCAAACCCCCATTCAACTGACTGTCTGACGCTGCTCATAGCAATATTAAAATCCCGCTGTTGTTTTGTTAGCCTTGCCCCCCCATATAGTCTCATAAGTAGCTGACGGAGTGGATAGGCAGGGTCGCCATACAAGACAAATTGGTGGTTGTCTCCATTCAGCTGTTCAAGCTTTTCATAGAGCCCACTCTCCCGGAGGATCCCTGCACATGAAGCATGAAAACAAGCATAGCAGCAGAAATTAAACATGCGGATAACCATTGAAATAAACAAGTTTATTGCGATGAAACACAAGTACAAGATGTGTGCCAGAGAAGCAACTGAAAACCGGTCTGTGCACTTCATAATTGGGATCATATGGTACTAACAAAAGGTCCCAGAAAAAAAGTATTGCATGTAGGCAAACTTATTTCATTTAGGTACTGCACCCTGGTACCTGATTAACTTACCTTGTGCATATTAGACGACTATGCAAACATGTTAAGCACAGGTAAAATGAGTTGCACACATTTTTTTCTTTTACATAACGAGGAACATAAGTCAAAAGAAGAGCTTCGATTAGACCACACACAAATAAGTTTGGCTAGTGGTGCTTAAGGGCCAATAAAAATACAGAAACCATTCCCGTAAAGCTCACAAGTCGATATGAACTTCAATATAAATTTCAATGCACACTTTAACTGCGTTCTTAATTCTTTGTAATATCTGGTTAGTACCTTTACAGGGTTGCCATATCGTAAACATATATTCATATCTTGACTTACTAATAGATATACGAACACTCGATAACGTACCAGCATCATGCCTGCTCCCGGGGTACGGGCCATCCAGCTCGCATATCAAGCCGTTTGGGCACATTAACGATTGGTACTTTAAGGCATGTACCCGCTTGTGCCCAGAAAAATAAATGCGCTGATCTTGTGACGGTCTGCAAATGGGTCGCACCGTTCCGTTTATGAAGGCCCAGCAATTCTTCAAAGGCGCACCTTTACGATGAACCGCCTGTAAACGAAAGAACAAACGGTGACGCTGCAGAAAAGAAACAAAACTCGGCTGAGATAACTGAACATTACGTAGATGAGATAAATTTTGCGGCACCATGGATGGAGCACGCGTTGCTGAAAACAATATCACATTCAAACGAGGAACGCTTACCTCGCTCATTGCTTCCAAGTTCTCGTGCGTCAACCACTGATGAACGGTGAGTTCATCTAGGAGAAGGCCAAACTTGCTTTCTACATGGAGCATTACTTTGTTTGTGACACTTGAAATCACGGAATAGTGCCTCCCAAAGTATTCCTGGAGATCGCATAACCGGTTTGTATACGCCAGCCTTCGCAGACACATGCACAGCGCTTCGTAGCCCGAGACGCGCACTCCGTGAGCGCTCGTCACATGTTCCGGTATCTGCAGGGCACTGAGAAGAAGTGGGAAATCCGCTTTCTGGAAGCGAAATTGCCGGCGAAACGTACTTTCCGGAATGGCCTCGATGTTGAGCAGGCCGCTTCTTGAGGACACGTACAACCTGCGCGGTCGCTCTCGTTCCCGAAGCAGTAGGGCATCTATATCATCCCAACTTAAAAAGTAGAGGTAATATGGGTCCCACAGAACACTCGATCGCGGCATGCTAAGAATAATCGGTGTTACGCGACCCTCAATATAACAACACTGAAACCAGAGACATACATGCGTAATTAACGCAGCGATTGTGGCTTTGGATAAGCTTGACTTAGGGACACACTTGCGGATTCGGCATTGGATCAGCTCGACATTTTGTGTGGATTTGGCTTTCCAGTACTTTGTGTTTTTACGTCTAGATGGCGCCGTATATGTTTGCGTTAGCGTTTTGCTCCGTTCCGCTATTCTAAAACACTACCTTGTGCCGCGCAATGCAGTCTTTCTTTGCGTTAGCGTTGCGTCGCACGCTAACGCAAGGATTTTACGCTATACTAAAACTCTCTAATGTTTTCAATAGACCTGGCTGTAGCATAATCATTTATCTGTAATTTTTTGTTTAATTTCAACATTAGGACAGGCCACGTTTCGTTTAAGAATGCTGGGGTGCGCACCACAGCTGATGAATCCAATGGAGTTGACTCCAAGGAAGGAAACCATGCATATACTTCTCCATGTCCAAGACCAGAAAAAAAAATGAAGCGGTTCACGTGGCTGTGCTTCCCCTTCTGTTTGCCCACTACAAAGACGACGAGAAGTGCCTTTTTCAAGTCTTTGAGGTAGGTAGTATCTTTGTGCATTATTTTTTCCAAAAAAAAAATTGGATGTGATTTTGAGTAATTGAGAATAGTTTTTGCTGTTGTTAGTTAGTTAGTTAGTTAATTCGGGTTTAATGGTGCAAAAGCGACTAAGGCCATGCTGCGCCAGTCACAGGACAGTATAAGATCCAATGTTAAGGTAGTTATAGCTGTGTTACCTTAAAGTCGATGTAGATAATCGGTTTCACCTAAAAACTGGAACAGGTTAGTGAATGGCACTAGTGGGTCATCGCCCAATATTAAGGCAGGGTGCAGAGGTATATGTAAGTGATACAAATTTTTGAAATGTTTCCGTCTCTGTGTTTCAGTGAGTGGGCATGATATAATGATGTGGGTTACTGTGAGCGTTTCGTGACATTTCTCGCATGTTGGTGGACTTTCGTTTCGAAGTAAAAAATTGTGTGTTAGATGCGTGTGTCCAATTGGAAGTCGACATAACATTACCTCATAGAACCGCTCTTGGTGAGTGCATGATTGCCACTCGCGAGGCAGGGGTTTAGTTATATGTAACTTGTTATTTACGCACGAGTTCCATTCTTGTTGCCATATTGATGCTAGGGCCTTACGAACCGCTCTGATGCTGTCTTTGTATGGAAATGTTATGTGTGTGATGTTTTTGTGCGCTGCCATGGATGCACTTCTATCTGCAGCTTCATGCCCTGCTATCCCAACATGGCTTGGGACCCAGCAGAATCGTATGGTTCCTTCGTATTTCTTGTTAAACACTATGTTTAAGATATCGCCAAGCAGCGGTTCAGACGCGGAGTTGAAGTTAAGGGCTCTTAGGGCACTTAACGAGTCGGTATAAATAATAGCATTCTTCTGCTTGTCGGAAGTAATTTTCTTAACTGCCATCCAAATCGCATAAACTTCGGCGGTAAAGACTGAAGAAAAATTATTTATGCGAATGCTATTTTCCCAATTTTTTTGTTACGATCCCGACACCTACGTATTCTTGTGTTTTAGAGCCGTCAGTGTAAAATTCTGTGTAATTTTTATATTTTTCTTGGATAGCTCGGAACTCTTGTATTATATGCTCTTGTGGAATGTCTTTTTTCTTTATATGTGTTAACGTCCAGTCAACCAGCTGTGTAAAATTGCACCACGGGGGCAATCTTGGTGGCCTTTCGGCAACCTGCAGGGCTTCTGGAGGAACATCATAGGTCTGACAATATTGTTCGTGTCTTAAGATGAGTGGCCGAATCATGTTTGGTTTATTTGTGTAGTGTATTCGTGATTGGCACTGTGTTACGATGTTGTAGCATATATGTTGTGGTGATGACCGAATTCTTAGTACATAGCAAAGTGTAAGTTGTGCTCTGCGGTGCTGTAATGAAGGCTCATTAGCGTCAACGTATAAACTTTGTACAGGCGATGTCCTGTAGGCACCGCTCACCAGTCGTAGGCCAAGATTGTGAACTGGATCAAGTCGCTTAATGTACGACTGCCTAGCTGCACCATAAACTACACTACCGTAGTCGAGGATGCTACGTACAAGGGATCGGTATATACGTAGTAGACATGTACGGTCAGATCCCCAGTGCTTACGTGATAAAACCTTGAGGATATTTAGCGCTTTATTTGCTTTAATTTTGGTTGGGTTAATGTGGGCCAGGAAGTTCAGTTTAGTGTCAAACGTTACGCCTAGAAAGTTATAGTGCTCTTTGACCGGTAGCGTTGTACCATGCAATGTGAGACCTGGAGTACAGTGTAACCCTCGCTTCTGGGAAAAGAGAACTGTAACGGTTTTGTGTGTTGAGAACCGGAAACCATTTTTGTTAGCCCATTGTGTAAGATTATTTATCGTTATTTGTAGCTGTCGTTCACAGGTGGGTAAGCTTGAGGCGCGGCAAGCCATTTGCAAATCGTCGACATATATTGAGTGCATAACAGATGATGGGATGATCTTATTTACAGAGTTCATTTTGACTATGAAGAGCGTCGTGCTCAGAATGCAACCTTGTGGAACGCCATTTTCTTGTGTGAATGTGCGCGAGAGTATTGTGCCGAGACGTACTTGAAATGTTCGGTTTGACATGAAATCGCATAGACAATTTTACATTCTTCCGCGAATTCCCATGTCAGCCAGGTCTCTCAAAATTCCGTATCTCCATGTGGTATCATATGCCTTTTCAAAATCAAAGAAAACCGCGAGGCAGTATTGCTTGTGAAGAAACGCGTCACGTATTTCATGCTCTAGTCGCACGAGATGGTCAGTGGTGGAACAGCCCTTTTTGTATCCGCACTGGTGTTTGTCTATTAGGTTTCTTGTTTCTAGGATGAATGTGAGTCTTATGTTGATAATGCTCTCATACGATTTGGCTAGACAACTTGTTAGTGCAATGGGTCTATAGCTGCTAAGGGATGTAGCGGGTGTACCAGGTTTTAGAAAAGGCACTACTACCGCTTTTTTCCAATCTGTGGGCATTACCCCAGACTCCCATATCTTATTGAAAAATTTAAGTGCCCCTACCGACGCTTGGGATAGGTGTGCCAGCATTGTGTAGTGCACACGGTCAAGACCTGTTGCCGTTTTTTTACCAGCAGTGAGAACTCTGTTCAATTCATGTATTGTTAGGGGTTTATTGTACATTTCAGCTGAAGCCCCAGTGGTAGGCAGCCTCTCTTTCTCAGCCGATTCTTTATATGGTAAAAATGTATTTGAATAGTTTACTGAGCTAGATATGTTATGAAAGTGTTCACCTAATAAGTTGGCCTGATCCTGTAGTGTTGTTTGTGTGCCTGGACATGTAAGTAGTGGTATAGTGTATGATGAGTACTCTCCTCTAAATTTCCTCACCTGGTCCCACATTCGTTTTGATGTGACTGTACTGTTGATTGAAGATATGTATTTTTGCCATGATAATTTTTCTGCATTTCTTCGAATATATCGTGCTTTGGCTTTGGCCTGTTTGAAATTTAGAATATTGTTATAAGTGGGGTACCTTCGTAGGATTCCCCAGGCCTTATTTTGTTCTTTTTTGGCCTTAGTACATTCGTTTCTCCACCAAGGATTTAGCTTTTTGCGCACAATACCGGAAGGCTGCGGTATCGCCTTTTTTGCCACTGTGATTATAACTTCAGTGATTTTTTTTATTAAGATCATCAATACTGAGCTCTGGCGAAAAGACATTTTCCAGTTTCGCGTTCTGCATAAAAACCTGCCAGTCAGCGAGCTGTAATTTCCATCGGCGTGGTCTAGTTACTAGGGTTTGTGGTGATGATAGGTGTTTGATGAGTGCGGGTAAGTGGTCGCTACCATATGACGTGTCGAGAGCTTCCCATTTAAAATCAGTAAAAAGAGAGGGTGAACAAAAAGCTAAATCTAAACAACTAAATGTGCGAGAAGTCGGTGAGAAATAAGTTGGCGCACCTGAGTTTAAAAAGGACAGATATCGTTTGACAGAATAAAATCTTCAACGAGTTGCCCTCTTTGGTCAGTTTTGACACTGCCCCAAAGAGTACAATGAGCGTTAAAATATCCTACCAAGACAAGTGGCTCCGGTAACTGATCTGTTAGATTTTCTAAGTCATTGATAGTAAAATGTGTGTGGTGTGGAATATATAGTGAGCAAATGGTGATTGTTTTGTAGGATAGAATGGTGACAGCTACGGCTTCTAAAGATGTATTTAATGGGACATTTGGGGTAGGAGTGCCGCCCTGCACGACTATAGCCACTCCACCTGACAACCGGTTGGAACATACGCGGTCCTTTCGGACAACGGTGAAACCTCTAAGGAATTGACTGTGTTTAGGGCCTAAGTTTGTTTCCTGTAGGTAAAATGCGATTGGCGAAAAGTTATTTGTTATGTCCTTAATGTCACCTAAATTGCGAATCAGTCCTCTACAATTCCAATGCACGATAAAAGACATAGTGGCAGAATTGAGAATGGTAATTTACATATATGTACTAAGTAACTGTAGGTGACATTTGTTGGTGGGAATGTGCGATTGGAAGAACGGTAACCGTTCAGGTTACCGGTCCTTTTGTTCGCGTAGTTATTGTGAGCTTGTCTTTCTTAGTGCGCTCCAGAGAGCGCTGATGTTTTGGCGTCGATGACGCCGGAGTTTTGGTAACGACATGCATAACCTCCTCCGAGGCGCTGGATGATCGAGAACCAGGCGCTGAGACGCGCGTCTCAGGCCTGGGAGTTCGATTTAGCCTGGGGCCCTGTGGAACCGGGGTCTGCAGGCCAGTCTGTGATGACGATGATGATGGAGCAGGACTGGCTGCTGCCACCAAGGGGACGGATGGAGTTACTACTGGGCCACTGACTGCGGTCCCTGTAGTCTCCTGAGACCACTGCGGTGCTGTCCCTTGTCGCACCGCACTGGCGTAGGTTGTTTGAGGTAAGTGTGCTAGTTTATTTCTTGCTTCATAGAAGGAAATCTTGTCTTTCACTGTAAGTGCAATTATCTCTTTCTCTTTCTTCCAGCAAGGGCAAGATCGTGAATATGCTGGATGATCTCCTTTGCAGTTTGTACTGTGTGGAGCAGCATTACAGTTTTCCGACTGATGGTCATTGGCACTACACTTTGCACATGTCGATTTACCTCTGCATGATTTCGATGCATGTCCGAATCTCTGGCACTTGAAACACCGCCTCGGGTTTGGGATATACGGTCTTACGTTGATCTTAAGATAGCCTGCATCAAGTGTAGTAGGTACAATACTGGTACCAAAGGTAAGTATAACGTGTTTGGTCGGGATTTGTTCGTCATTTCTTCGAAGAGTTATTCTTTGAACTTTGATTACATTTTGTTCTTGGAAACCTTCCAGGAGTTCTTCATCGTTTAGGTTTAAGAAATCTTCTTCTGATATTACACCTCTGCTTGTGTTGAGAGAACGGTGTGCTGAGATTGTGACTTTGATGTTACCGACACTGGTTAGATCAGCGAGCTTTGCAACTTGGTCTTTGGTTTTAAGTTCAAGGAGGAGGTCCCCGCTTGACATCTTTGAAGCTTTGTATTGCTTTCCGATTTTTTCTGCTAGGCATTTTGCTATTAGGAATGGCGATAGTTTTCTCATTGGCAGAGATCCTTCACTGTGGATCACATGGTAGCGTGGGAACGTTTCTGCGTTGGTTTTCAAAGTGAAATAAAAAATTGCTTCGGTGCGCCGTCTTTTGATAGGACGATCTGCAAGGGGGGGGGGGGGGGGGAATGCATTTGCCATGTATTCTTGGAATATTCAGCGGCGATGGTAGTCACCCACCACCGAGCCCAACAAGGGGACGCTACGAGGCTAGGAACATACCTGTATACGTCAGCTATACAACGCCGCTATAACCTAATATATGTACCCAAGGTTGGGTAGATACACACGGTTAACCCTTGCTGCCTGGAAAATGAAAAGTAAACTGAAGTGAGTAGAAGACAGGAAAGATTCAAAGTGAGAGAGAAAGACGAAGAGTGGAGAGGGGGACAGGAAGAGGCAACTGCCGATTTCCCCCGGGTGGGTCAGTCCGGGGGTGCCCTCTATGTGAAGCAGAGGCCAAAGAGGTGTGTTGCCTCCGCCGGGGGGCCTTAAAGGTCCAAACACCCAGCTTCGGCTCAACCCCCAGGATCCCCTTTTCCCCAGACACGGCTAAGCCGCGCACGGCTACACGCGGGAGGGTCCAACCCTCGTGTGCTCGGGTACGTGGTGGCGCAACACACCAAACGCCTGCTTGCGCAGACGCCCCTGCGGGGTTTTTGCTGTTGAGAAGCGTGAAAATGAATGTTTCTGTACCGTGATCTCAATCTGTCAAGTAGCCCTTTAAATTCCTTTTACTGCACTACTTTGGAATCTGCTTACATTTTTGTTGAGTAGTCAAGCATTACCCCACTTTAAGCGAGCATAGCTCTAACAAGTAGATCTGGGTTTCATTTCAGCTTATTCTTGTTTTTCCTATTTATGCAAGACTACTGCTCTGTACGCAACTCTGCCCTAACCTGGTGTGCTCTTTTTTGTTCCAAGCTTCATACTGACTCTTTTTTTATGTGAAATAGAACACATCGATTTGTCTAATTTATCAGACGCAAGTGATTAGACACCCAGACTCCACACATCTCAAATTTGTCTGAACCTGTCAAGGGAGACCTCATCTTTAAAAGTGAGCTGTGTAGAATGGCACCTCTAATGGTTGAGATTTTGTAAGGACAGCAGTTGCATGTGGGATTACTTCAGTGTGTATAGTTTGTGTACACGGGATCCTTTTGTTCATCCAGGAGGGCACCAGTCTTGTGGGGGGGCTTGGTCAGCTACCTTCAACTCCTACCATCGTCGTACTAGGTAGGTTCCAATGCAGATATTATTGTCCACTGATCCTTGTATAAAGATGTTAAGTAACCAACAAGTCGCGATTACATTGCACAGTTTGTGTGATTGTAACTGCTAGCGGGAGGTGCAGTTGAGAGTTGAACCTCTAAATTTGTCTAGTGCTGTAAAAATTAAGCTGTCACTATCACTTGCCCTTTACCATGTTGTGCTGCTGCGAGTCAATTTCTGTGAGATGGTCAGCTCAAGAATATCCGCGAATTGCATTCTAGCTATGTGTTACTAATTCTGCCGTATATGTAAAGCCTATCACGGAAAGAAATATATGTGTACTCATTCTGTATTTACCTGATAACATTAGTGTTAGAGAAAAATAGAGAATAACCCGCCGCGGTTGCTCAGTGGCTATGGTGTTAGGCTGCTGAGCACGAGGTCGCGGGATCGAATCCCGGCCACGGCGGCCGCATTTCGATGGGGGCGAAATGCGAAAACACCCGTGTGCTTAGATTTAGGCGCACGTTAAAGAACCCCAGGTGGTCGAAATTTCCGGAGTCCTCCACTACGGCGTGCCTCATAATCAGAAAGTGGTTTTGGCACGTAAAACCCCAGTATTTAATTTTAATTTAAAAATAGAGAATAGATAGTTACATGTTATCGGACGCAAGCTTCACTGAATCGCTGGGGCACGCAAGCCGCCATGCATGCAAAAGAACCCAAAGCAAGCACAAAAGAGTGCGAAGTGTCAACGATGGTATTGAGACCCCCAGTGCTTGGGTGGGGCTTGCGTTCCGGAACCTAAAGCGCTCTAGTGACTGGATCTGCAATTTTTTGATTGTCCTAAGCACCTTCCTATTACTTCACGGCCTTTTGTTGAATTAGAAGTATTTTTTTCTATTATTGTCATCATGGGCCTTTTCATGTTTGTGCCAAAAATGAGAGCAGCGCCATTTGTGTTTCTAGAATTTAGTTGTGCTTCTTTAAGCTAACAGTGGATTCACTTCGGAGCCATATAAGTTATATTCATGTCCAAGGCAGTCTTACAATTTATGTATCATTTATGGGATGCTGAAACAGGAGTTGAAGGATAGCTGTTAGTCTAGTCTTGAAATACACATAAAGAATGAAAGTGTTTAATAATTGTTATTAGGAATTCATGCTTCTGAATTTTGTATTCCTTATTCGTTTGGCCGCAGTGCCAGCACTGCTACGCAGGGTAAATTATGTGTCTTGAATTGCAGTGTCTGTTATAGCGCAACAATATCTAGGCAGCAAGCATGTCTGTTATAAGATGTGAACGTAGCTCTTTGGTTACAGAAGTCATATTTGTCGCGTTCCCCTTTCTGCGCTTTTTTGGAAGGAACCTGCCCTATTTACTAAGCCTGTTTCACTTGGTGTAATTTTATTTATGATTTCACACATGTTCACAAGTGCAGAAAATGGGACCCTGGGACTTTCATGCATTTGACTGCTCCGTGACATTGCTTATGAAGTGGAGATAAGCAACTAATAATGCGGCTGAGATCGGATATTACATTAACATTCTTGTCCATTCTTTGTTGATATATTTACTGCAGCTGTTAGCTTTTCCTGTAGCAATATAAATAAGTATGCCAACAGTAACTAAGGCTTCCTCAAAGTGGTCCGAAATGTAAGAACCATAGCAACAGCAATTAATGCGTGTGAATTGAAAATATGAAGCTGTGGGAAAAAGCTGCAAAAATATGCTTATGTGAAACAGGCATTGTTGGAGCTATATGCCTAGTTTTGTTGCAGCACTAATATTATTTGTCAACTATGTGATCACAACCTCATTGCACCTGCTTGTGCCAGAGTGCATGAAGGAGATTTACTTCATCTACTGAATATACTACTGACACAGCAGTAAAGTGCTTGACACCTTGTGCGACCGCTAGTTCACTCTCTTATGCTGACGAGGACTGTCGCCTTCACTGTTAATCTTTTTTATCATCAGGCCACCTCGTCAACCCTAGCTTCACCATCGTCATAGCACAAAAAAAAAAAATTGAGTCCCTCAAGTATCCTTACATGATTTGAATGCGAAATCATTATGACTTCTCCAATTAATTGGTTACATTCATGATACATGTGATACATTGTCACACGTGTCCTTCACAACTCTACCTTAATTTAATTAGCACCAGCATTAAACCACCTTGACGAAATGGTTCTGCGGAAACCCGCAAGGCGGAGAGAATTAATTAAGGAAAAATAAGACATGCACCCATTTGTAGCAATTGCTACAAAGGAAACCGTACGGGTTCCTCAAAAGAAAAGCCTCGCAGTTGAAGAAAAGTTCGTCCTGGTCCGGGACTTGAACTCGGGACCACCACCTTTCCGGGGCAGTCACTCTACCATCTGAGCTAACCAGGCGGCTAGCAGATGGCGGGGCGACGTCGAAATGGTCAACAACTCGAAGCAAAGGCCACAGTTTTACGTAATGGTTCTGCAAAAACCCGCAAGGCGGAGAAAAGTAATTAAGGGAAAGACATCCACCTATTCTGGACCAGGACGAACTTTTCTTCAACTGCGAGGCTTTTCTTTTGAGGAACCCATATGGGTTTTCTTTTTAGCAATTGCTACGAATGGGAATGGGTGGATGTCTTATTTTTCCCTTAATTAATTAAACCAAATGTCACAGCCAGATGGCTGTGCCGTGATGTGTGCAATGACACACGCACTAAGCACATCTTTAGTCAGCCAGAACCGTCCAGCTAAATGGCGTCGGTGAAGCTTGCTTGCCTCGTACCCCAGAGGCCCGGGTTTGACTCCCACCTAGACCCCAATGTACCAAGTTTTGTTTTCAGAGCTATTAATTTACTTTGTTTAAACGTGTTTTTCCCCCTTGTGTTGTCGGCCCTATTTTTCAGACCACCGCTTGATCATGCTGGATTTTTTGCCTTATCAGACATGAGGCAGAAATTTTGCGTCCCCTCTGTACGTGCCAGCTACAGTGTAGCCCACTGTTAAAGGGAACACCTCAGTGTAGAGCTTGTGCTGATTTTTCCATCTTGCAAGTTTACAATGTTCCAACGTTGCATCAGATGACTTGTGGTTAGTGGCACACCAGCACTTTCCTACGTACCTGTGCAGTACATTGGCACCCCCCCAGCTTCAACAAAAACTTGCAGCTATAGCGCCAGCAGTATGAGAGCTGCGCATTAGCGAGTCCTAAATGCTCCACACTTTACGTGTTTCACATTCGACAAAAGGTATTTCTTTGTCATACAGAAAAGAAGGTGGATATGGCAAACACGATAAAGCTGCAACTTATTTATTTAAACAACTCTCTTCCTTCATTGATATAAAAAAAATATGTTATTTTCATTGAAATGTTATATAAAATATTCTATATAGAAGGCTATCGAAAATTTGAAATATTTTTCAAATTTTTAATCTAATACAATATTTTGCAATACCTAGCCCAATCAACAGCCTTACAGTCACTATCGTGTTATTGTTGTGATCCTGTAGTGGATGAGAGAAATTATTTCAAGAGAAAGCAGGCAAACAAAAACTACATCATGGTCTCCAATGTAGGAAGGTGCTGCCGTCACAGTAAACCAGTATAGAACAGGAGGAATTTATGGTCTGCTATCTTTTTTCTGAGTAGAACTTGTTGCTGGGCGAGTTGGTTGGGATCTAAGGAATACATTGTTGCGCCAAAAAAGGAAAATAAAGACTTGGGAAGGAAGAGTAGGAAACGACGCTCAATCAGCGCTCAATCTGTCGTTCTCCTTTTATTCTCTTTTAGTCTTTATTCTCCTTTTTTGGCGCAACAATGTATTCATTATATCTTTTATCTAGAGGACAATAGTGCAGGTTATAAAATGTCAATAAATGTTTTCAAATAGAGTGTAACTGTGTTTTGATCATTCTATTATTGCAGGGAGCACCTTGAAAAAAGACTGCTATGTAGCAGAAGAGCAGCAGCTCCTCTTTTCAGAAGGATTAGATTTTGTGGAGGCAACGTGCCTGCTGTTCTTAGCATACTATGTATAAAATATGGCCTATGCTGATGGAGCGGCCACCACGTTGGAGTTTTTGCAAAAGTACAAGGCATCCGTATGCAGCATTCATTGAGCACGTCAATTGCGAATTGTAGAAGCTACGTGTGATGTTTTTTTTTAATTGACCCGCGTAATGTGTATTGGTATTCTCTTAGCCTTAAGTTTTGCAACGTAACATACTCATAAATTTTCTCACTCGCTTCTTTTTCAAAGCTTTTGGGTGTATTAACACCGCTTCTGTGAGTTATCATACATATTGATCATACAAAACATGATATTTTCAACAAGTGCCATTCTACATTATTACAGTACCAGAGGCATATACACTTTCTTGAACTGTTGCAACCACATGTAAGTGCATTGGGCTCCTGCCCTCTTTACATTATTTCTGTTCTACCATTGCAAATTGCACCATCTATAGAGTTTTGTATGACATGGGATTATTGGGTCTGCTTTTGAGTTAAAAATTACAGCTGGCCATTGACTAGTTTTCTAATTATAGTGCGGAATGGTATTTTTAGTCTGATAAGGCTTGGGACTGGGAACAAATACACGTTTTGCTCCTAATTCTAATGTTAATCTTATGGACAGCCTTTTCTAATGTGTCATGAAAAAGAGCCACACAAATGACACGCTGTGGACTTCGTAGTAATGTATACAGGAACACATAGTCTGCTTGTTCAGATTCAAGGAGGACAGCTAAAAAGGAACTGCTAGGTGTACCACCTGCACATCAGAACTTGGATTACCAGAGAATTCTGTCTAGTGTCTGATACCCTCTGTTTCCTTGCTTGCTTGCTTTCTATGTAACTGCTCCTAATGAATCTCCTTTAGTGCTTCATTTTAATTTTGCGTACCTATATTCCTGAACAAAGACTAAAGTGGACTAGTTAATATTTCAAGTTGTAGAGGCTACATGATTTTACTCTGACTGGATGGCACACTCATGGCATGTAACATCACAAATTCAATAAAACTTGGTGCAGGGCTAGTTGGTGATGCATTCATTAAAACTGAAGGTAGCGCTAAAAAGGACAAACACAGGGTGAAAAGACGACACAACGTCCCTCAACCTGAACTTTTAGTTGCTGTGAAGGAGACTGTCGCAAATTCAGGTAAACTCTCTTTTCAGTCCACAGCAGGAGTGTCCCTTGATGATTTTTTTAAACTTTTAGAATTTTATCTGAGTGTCACTTTTATCCTTTTTGACAGGCAGCCTTTTCTGCAGCGCAATGGCATTTGCATAGGGTCGTGTGTTGCACCTATCTTGTGCGACATCTTCTTAGCTCATGTTGATCGCCTTTTGGATCGAGATTTTATTGGAGGCCCGGTTTTAAAGGTTTTTAGGTATGTCGACGATTTTTTTATCTTTTTAAAAGCTCGTAATTACATTTCTTTTGAAGATTTTGTACGATGTTAGGAATGGCCTGCCGAGGTGGCAACGTGCAAGTTATTTCAGCCCGCTGCACGTGTGTCGATCCACCCGCGGTGGTGGCGTCCTTCAGAGAACCAGCGAGGACAGCGCTAACCAACCATGAACTTACTTCAGCGAACTCAGGGTCAGCTCAGGGGAGTTCTCGAGGGGAGGTAATTGGGGGAACCTCCCCATGCGCTTTTCAAGACACCAGACAATGGACCGCGGCGGAGGCCACTGTGCGTGGTCCGCTCTGGAATTTAGAGGCGCCGGCTGGGGTCGGGAGTGATCACCTGGCTACGGGGACGCAGGACAATGGACACCACGACGACTGCGCTGCAAAGGTCGCCTGCCCGCGGAGGGGGCACTGAAACCTGTGTGTGCGTGTGTGTGTTTGTAAAACGTCCCGCAGAGAGGCGGCTTGTTTACAAGGGCGTCGAACGTTTTGCCTCGCCTAGGGATCTAGGGAACACGAAGTGGATATAACGAGCTGTTGTCGGCGGCTAGAGTGTGCTCGCCGTCGTGCTCTGCGCTCATGTTTGTACTCGTGAGCTGTGTGCTCGTTTGCTGTATGCTTCGTCTTGCGGGCTCCATTTGCGAGCCACGCTAGACTGTCGATGTATATGTTGTCTAAAATGTAAATACTGTAAATAAACCCTGTTCACCTAGTTCCTCCCAAGTTCCTCTCTACGACCTTCAACCCTTACAAATGGTGGCAGCTGCGAGATAGTCCAACAACTCCTACAGCGGTGGGATTGTCCGACGACTCTAATAACTGAATGGCAGCGGAGGGATCGGCCTACGGCTCGTAGATCGGCCTACGACTCGGGAGACAGCAACGGCGGCTCACGGACGTTGGCACATAGTCACCGAGCGGTATCCTCATCAAGTTGGAGGCGACTTGGTATTGACCACCTCTTGCAACTGACTGGGTACGGCGGAGAAGAACTGATGATATGGTGCTGCTTCAGTGGGTAAGCGTTTGGCTTTGGCTGTAAGAATTACTAGGCTTCAATTTCTCTGTATTTGTGGATTTGATTGGCTGGGGATCTTTTACTTGTATTTTCATTTGCGTGAGTATAGCAGCAATTATTGTGTGACTGCAGAGCCAAAGCTTAAAGTAGTGACCATGGTCCTAATGTGTTTGACGAGAGCTGACCTGTTGTGGTTGTGTGAAGAGATCGAGGTAAACTACGTTTACCTCGATTGTAGGTAAACGAGTAAACGTAGTAAACGTAGGTAAACGGCCGCGAATTCCATCCCGATTACGCAATGTGCGCGCTGAAATATCTTTTGGAGCGCGAAAAGGACATTCTAGACAAAATCCAGCATGATTTCCGGCGCCGGGGCTTGTTTTGGTCGGCGGCGCACGACAGCACAAAAAAATTTCGTGGGGGGGGGGGGGGGGGGGGGGGGGGCTTAAGCCCCATAATCACCCCCCCTGCTTACGCCCCTGGTCGTCTGGTAGGGCGACCACAACGCCTTCCTTCAGATGTATAGTGCCAAAGCGAGCAGGTATTTCCTGTTTTCGAGGCAATTACGCGGATGGGACATTGAACCTATATACCAAATCTCTGAGGGCTCAGTCTCGATTTTATTAAACTCATTATATCGTCGTCGTTGCGGTGAAAAATAGTGCAAGGCATGCAGCTGATATGTGAAGAACAATTGATCACATAGAGGAAGATCAAAAGTGAGCCTCGTTGTATTCCCACGTGGTTGCGGTGTCTCCTTCATGGGATGTTATTTCGGGCTATATGGGCTATTTATCGTTCACAAATTATTATACATAAAATGACGAAGTCGAAAACGCTGTGCTGGTAGTAGGCACGCACCCAAGGGGCGACCCGGGAGGCCCCGCCCCCGCCCCCCCCGAAATTAAGCGGCATGTCCCCCCCCCCCCCCCCCCCGCCCTATCCGCCCGAGGCACCACTCCTCACACACCTTCCTAGACCTTCGACAAGACAATCTACTCGGCGGTCAACATTGTGCTGCCTTTTACAGCGAAAGCAGTGTATGACTAACTTCCGTAGTTTTTTTCGGCGTCCGTAAACAGAAAAAATCGTTATGTGGGGGGCCGATCCTTGTGATAGTGCAAAAAGGGTTCAAGATCAATGGCACATACCCCTGTTACTTGGGAACCTATAAGGCGCCCTTCGGAATCTTCGGCATGGGCCCACATATGGGGAATGCTTAACGCTTGCTTCACCTCCACCGCGGGTCGGCCTGGCATTGCACTACCTTCGGGATGGGCACACGTGTGGGGAGCGCTTAACGCCTGCTTCACCCCCGCCGAGGGTCGGCCCAATATTGCACTACCTTCGAGATGGACCCACGCGTGGGGAGGGTAACGCCTGCTTCACCCCCGCCGCGGGTGGCCCCGGTATTGCAATAACTTCGGGATCGGCCGACGTATGGGGAGTTAATGCCTGCTTCACCTCCACCGCCGGTCGGCCAGGCATTCCAATACTTTCGGGATGAACACAAGTGTGGGGAGCGCTTAACGGCTACTTCACCCCCGCCGCGGGTGGGCCCGGTATTGTAATATCTTCGGGATCGGCCGACGTACGGGGAGTGAATGCTTGCTTCACCTCCACCGCGGGTCGGCCCGGCATTGCACTACTTTCGGGAGTGGCCCACGTATGCGGGGTTCTTAACGTTAGC
Source organism: Dermacentor andersoni (assembly GCF_023375885.2). Lineage (NCBI taxonomy): Eukaryota > Metazoa > Arthropoda > Arachnida > Ixodida > Ixodidae > Dermacentor > Dermacentor andersoni. The sequence goes on along the minus strand of NC_092814.1, from coordinate 361,677,848 downwards.
CTGTTTCACCTCCGCCGCGGGTCGGCCCGATAGTGCACTATCTTCAGGCCGACCTGCAGCGGATGTGAAAAACTTTGCTTTTCGTTTGAGAGCTTTGACTGTCGTCAGCTTTCGCTGCCATTCCATCTTCACGGAGCGAAATAGTTGTCAATTTTTTCACTCCTTTTGGATGGCGGTAGTTATCCGCACCTCCTGGGTTGTGGAGGCCAGTTTCGTCATCGATTCGGTGCCTGCGCGATTAACTCAAGATAATTTCAGTTGTCACCATCTATTGCAGCAGGCAGGGCGTAGTGTATTGTTTTAATTGGATGAATGGATGCAAAAACTTAATGAAGGTCATAATATTTTATCTTATTTATAATGCGCAACACAACTTTTATGTCACCATCGATTCAACGATCACGCGCATCCCTGTTGCTTCGTTAGTTCAATCTTCTTTGTTTAGGCTGATCCTGTGGCCAGGAAAGGGATTCGGTTCATAGTCGGCTGGTCTCTTTGCTCGCGGAACGAGTTGTGGCCAAAGAAAACTCCAGTTGCGTTTAACTTTTCCATTTGCTTCATTATTTATTTCCTCGAGTGACAGCTCACCGCGACGCTGGCAGATCCTCGGAACTATATATTCGCGATATCGGTTAGATAAGGTGGAAAATAAAATAGTGCGAAACAGCGTCCATCATCAGAACGTGCAATAACCCTTATACCCGTGTCACATGGGCGTTTGGAAGGCCTTCCAACCGATAGTCATTTGACTCAAAGGTCAAGTTCGAGTTGATACAGGGGCGGCTTCGAAGGCCGCCGAGTCAATAGTCTATCGAGTCAACGGAGCACCTTACAACTCTATCGAAATCTCGATGGCCTTTGAGCAACGGAAACGGAAATAGCGCGAACATGCCCTCTCGTTCACAGCGTGCTCGTACTCAGGGTTAGAAAGAACAAGTCAAACCAAAATGCTCTAGAAATACTATATATGAGTGTTATTAATTATTCAATAAAGTACTTTTTGCCACATGATACGTGGGAACTGCACATACTCTCGACAACAGCGACGTGCTTGTGTTCCTTCCTCCATGTTGTCTAGTACACTCTCCCTCTACTCCAGCTGCCGTCATATCGCCGCCATTCTGCTCTCTGCATTGTTTGTTTTTGCCTGCGTACTTTCTTGCTTTGTCAGTTCCGCGTGTTTAGTGTATTTTGCAGTTTTTTTTTTATCATTAACGTAAAAGGTAGTGTATAACTTTTTTGTCCTCACCTCACAGTGAATAAGTGTTTTCTCGGGCGAATGATTTTTTTTTGTTTGTGTGCGTGTGAGTTTGAAATGGAGCGCGCCCAGCCGCAGAAGAAAATAAAGTAGCGCCATCGCAAGCGCGGCAGCTGTGGGGAGAGCGCGAAACGGTGTTCCTCATAGATTTGTGGGAGGACCGCCTTATGGACCTACGCCGTCAGAAGAGAAATAGCGGCGTTTACGACGATATCGCCGCGGCCCTGCGACAGGTGGGCTTTGAAAGAAGTCAGCTGCAAGTTCACCACAAGATTGAAAACCTTGCGCAGACTTATCGGTAAGTGGCTTTCATAAATTTGTCCGATGACCTTACGATTAACCGTTTGCAGGGGCTTGGCCGTGACAGAGAAAGGTGTTTATAGAGAAAAAAAAATGAACAGGTGGATTTTTGCAGAATTTTATTTGTCGCGGAATTTTTGTTCCGCCACCCCATGACACTCTTAATGAGCCGTAAACTCGGCCTCGAACGAGCATAACTTTTCAAGAATATTGCTTGTGTACGATGCAGTTGGTTAGTGTCTTAACTGAAGGTAATTGACTAACGTGACTTCAGGGGTCCCATGCGGAAAATTACACCGCAGCATACTGTGCGAAAATTATAGTCACGTGAAGAGGATATTAAAAAACAATTTCGTTACGTTCGAATGAAATGTAATAAGACTCTCTGGTGTTCCTGTTCCACTTATCCCTCGGTTAGGCGAACTTGATGAGTACATTTTTTTATCTGTGCCCGCAGATGCATCTTTATAGTTAACCAAACCTTCTCGTTTATAACATTTCAGGTTTTGGCTGAAAAATCAAGACTGATGCTGGCGCCATACCTTGGACGCATTTCTGGCGAATACATAGTTTTTTGTGGACACTCCCGGCCAACGACCCATCAAGGGCTCAAGAGAGCCAAGTTACTGTTGAAGAGGTATAGCAGTTTTTAAAAGCCTCCAGTTAGTGCAGAATAATGTGTGAAGCCAGTCACTTGCTCGATGACGTAACTCAATGTGCACAACTCGTTCTATTAGATGCTACTTTGTAGGATGAAACTGCAGCATTGTCGTAAATTGTGGCTCATACTGCTGGTTGCAGGTACTACTTTTCCATGCGTGTACAGTCCTCAGGATAGTATAAGCGCATAAATATAACAGCGGTTTGCTGGCACCCAGTAATTGGAATCACGTAAACGAGAGACGAGGTGCATTCCCATTTTGTTGGCGTTCTCTGTTCAACTACAGCACTTACAGTAGAGTATGCGTTGGTGTGCGTATTATTGCATCAGAGTGTTGAGACCCATGATGGAATGTCATCTTTCAAAACATTCTGAAGTTATGAAAGATGCAAGTAACATTAAATCATTGTGCAGGTCATCGTGGAGATGATAAACGGCAGCGAAAATGCTGTCGTTGACAATGAGAACAGGCTGCAATGGGAGGGCAGTGCGTCCATCAGACCTCTGGACAACCCCGGACTGAACTCCCCGTCCACGTGCAGCCCGGCCTCTCCCAGCCCGGCCTCCTCCAGTCCGGCCTCCTCCAGCCCGGCCTCCTCCAGCCCTGCCATCAGCAGTGCTACCCCTGCTAGTGTGGCTACTACAAGGCGGGGTCCAAGGAAGAGGAAGATGGGTGATAACTTCAAGCAGCAGATACTGGCTGAACACATACTACTACGGGAGCAGCTGGTGGGGAGCCGTCAGAGAGAGTACGAGCAAAGAGAGAGACACATGCAAAAGCAAAAAAAGCTTTTTTAATTCAATGTCAAAATATTTAGAAAGAAGATCCAAATAAAGTTGCTGTAATTAGGAAATGGGAAATGCAGCATCCACCCATTCGTAACAGATTATTACAAAGGAAAGCCCTTTGGTCAAGGGTGTACGGGTCTTCATTGTAGCAATTTGCTGCGATTGTATGGATGCCTCATTTTCCATTTCTTACTTCACCCATCTTGTGGGTTTTGTACAGAATACTTTCTTCAATGTGTGCTAAATCGCTCTTTTGAGTGCAGAAGAATACTTGTGCGCTTAGCAGAAATTATCTTCTGCTAGGCGCACAAGTATTTGATGATGACAGTGGACTCATTGACCTACCAAAGCATGAACGTCCACAAAGCTTCAGCATAAGATTCTCAGCTCTGCTGGAAGTGCCTGACAAGAGCTGCTCTCACATCACCGCCTGTGCATTTCTCAGCATCTGTGCTGTGGTCAGGCTGATGGAGGCCGCCATCATTGTTTTGAGCCTCGACCAACCAGTGTTGGAGCATAGTGTCACCAAAATGCTCGCACACATTGTTCAGTGCACAGCAGGCACGAGTGACAAGGCGGGCATTGTCGATGTCGCACTCCATCCTTTTCAAGATAAAGCGAAATCTTGCCTTGAGCCTACCAAAGGCATTTTCCACAATCCGTCGAGCTTGAGCTTTAGAAAGGTTGTAATTAAATAACCTTTGTTCTTCACTTAACTGTGCCCTGTGGCTGAATGGCTTGATCAGTTTGACAGCGAGCGGAAATGCTTGGTCGCTTAGTATTAAGGGTGGCACAGCTGTACCACTGATTGTTACTAGTGGTCGGCGGAACAGGGGGCCCTTGACTGCGTCTGCTAGTCTTGACCGGTGGTATACATATTCATCATGGCAGCGGCCAGGAGACCCCACATTGATGTAACGGAACCTATACTTGTGGTCGACCAGTGCGAGGAGGATGATGCTGTACCTGCATAAAAAAAAAGACCTCATTAATTCGGATCGGTAGTATTTACCCATTCTCCGTACTCTAAAAATATGACGTAACTTGGAAGCTGTAGGTGATGTAATGAAAGTGCACACCATGTCAGAGGTACGACTTACCATCCTTTATAGTTCCTATAGTCGGTGGCGCTCTCTCTGGGCGGTGAAACGGAGAAATGGCACCCGTCTAGTGATCCCATGGCTTGCGGGAATTCCAACGTGGCCGTGAACTCGCGAATTTGCTCGGCCATGCTTGAAGCTGTGGGCATCTTGATCCACTCCGCCTCCATAGTGTGGATAACAGCCTCGCACAACTCTCTGTAGGCCACGTTGACGGTTGAGCGTCCCACAGCAAACAATTCGGCGACACTACGGTCTTCGGCTGAAGAACACAACCGGTACAAGCCAATCGCGACACGTTTATCAAGCGTGATGGCTTCACGCATGTTCGTGTTCTGACGCTCGAGCAGCGTTCTCACGGCGTCCACGATGTTGCGAAAAGTCGCCGGTGTTACGCGGAATGCACGTTTGAAAAACTTCTCACCAAGCAATGGCACAGCCTCCTCAAACCACCTCGTCCGGCGAGAGAACGACCATCTATCTCTGTTCACGCTTCGTTCGGTCACCGAGTCTATTGTCATCATCAAATTGTTGACGATCAGCAGCTCTTCCTCGATGGCGTCGGCTTCCGCTTTTGCCGCCTCAATCTCGGCATCAAACTGCATGATCGCACCCATATAGGTTATCATAGCAGTCTTGTCATCTTGAGCCTCTGTTTCTGTGTCACCAATAGCGGTAGAGCAAGAATGCAGTAGAAGCGCACTTTGAAGTTTGAAACCTGTAAACACACACCAAAACGGCAGCCGCATCAATCGGCGCAAACGTTGCCGCAGTTTCGCTAGTCAACAATTTAAAAACTAAACATATATGTATGGCAATATATAAACAATTAATTTTTTTTAATGTATAAACAAACATAAAAAAATTATAGTGCTTTTAAGTGCTTTTAATGTTGTTTAACTTTTCGTGACATGAAAACGAAAATAAAGGTCCGCAGCGGCACAGAATTTTGCGAGAAACGCCTGAACCACTCAACGGCCTTTCAAAAGTGCCCTGTAGCAGCGCGACAACTCCTTTGAGTCAATAGAGTTGTGGCGTTTCGAAGGCCGTCGACTGGAAGGCCCGTGTGACACAGGTATAAAACCCATAAGCAGTATGACTGACACCCATTACCTCGTGTGATTTTTCCCTTATTGTACAGCACTTTTCGCGCAGAAGTGGCTACTGGAAACAATAGTCGCAAGCAGATGAGAAATTAAGCGATCTACTAAGCTAGAAAGCCAAGGCTACAGCCAAACAGGGACGAAAAGCGAAAATTGTTTGTGAAAATATTTACGGATCAACATCTTTTTATTTAAAAAGGAAGTAGAGAAAACGCCGCCGCAACTGGAGAGTAATTCCGTGTGTTTTGAATTACGCTTCTACAGTAATCAATCGAGCCGCCTGACGTAGCCACTTCCCTGCTCTGCTAATGAGGGGGGGGGTTCTAACCTACCGCGGTGCGTACATCTAGAACCGCAGCGTCCAGCACTCTACGCGGTTGTACGGGACTGGTGACCACGCATCATTACGCAACTTCCCAAATAACAAGACCAGTCGGTTTTGCTACTTGGTAGAGCAGTAAACGAGGGAGGCAAAAGAACTGTAACTGTTCCGCAAATATACATTTCTCTAAAATTCTTCCAGAGCTCATTCAAAAAACGTTACTAGAAATCTTTATTTTGCACTTTCACTTGTTTACTTGTTCTTGGCAAGGTTCTTCCCGCGCATCTTTCACGCGGGAGTCCATGTGATATGATATGATATGAATAACTTTAAAAAAATTTAAATTATGGGGTCTTACGTGCCAAAACCACTTTCTGATTATGAGGCATGCCGTAGTGGAGGACTCCGGAAATTTCGACCACCTAGGGTTCTTTAACGTGCACCTAAATCTAAGTACACGGGTGTTTTCGCATTTCGCCCCCATTATGAATAACTTTATTGGGTCCTGAAGGTCAACCCTAGGTTGACACGGGCCACTCCCACGTTGGGACTGTCAGGCCGAGCCCTTCAGCCACATCGCGGGCCTTCTGGACTGCCCGTAATTGGTCAGAGAGTGATTCACTGTGTAGCATTTGCCCCCACCATTCTTGTTCCTTGTCACAGTCTGTGAAGACAGCGGGGCACTGCCAAAGCAGGTGGTCAAGAGTAATGATGCCATTGCACTTATTACAGTTGGTTTGCGTTTCCCTCTCCGGATAGATCCTGGTAATAAAATCTGGACTTGGGTATGTTTTTGTCTGTAGCGAACGTAATGTGACCGCTTGGGCTCTGCAAAGCTTACTCTGTGGCAATGGGTATTCCCTTCTGCTTAAATAATAGTGCTTCGTGATTTCGTTATATGTTAATAATCGATCCATGTGCTCCCTGGGTGACGTTTAAGTTGCTCGGTCTTGAAGAGCACGGCTAGAAACTCGTCGTGCTGCTTCATTTGCCACCTCATTGAGGTTTCTCCGAGCTCCGTTTACCACCCCCAGATGTGCAGGAAACCAGCGGATTTCAATCCTCTCACTGTTTCCGTTAGTAAAGTTGCGTATGGCTGTTCTAGAGTCGCTGCAGATATGTGTCCACCGGTTAGCCCGGATGGCTAAGGCGATTCCTACTTGTTCTGCTACTGTTGGGTCCTTGGTATAGACGGTGGTGGCATCCCGTATATTACCTTGAGTGTCTACAACAACGGAGGTATACGCATCCTTATTTTTAACCCAGGCAGCGACAACGAGCACCGCCTGCTGCTTATGTCGATCTATGTCTTGAAGCATTGCCTTCACCCTTGCCTTCCGTCTCTCGAGGTTATGTGTCGGGTGCATGTTCCTAGGGAACGGGGTCGTCGTTATTGTTTCTCGTAGTCCCGCTTGCAATCTGTTAATAATTCTTCTTCGTTGGTGTGGTTGTTAATTTCTACGCCAATTTCTCCAAGTAGCGCCCTCCCAAGTCGTGTCCCCAATAGTCTCTCCTGGTTGGCCACCTGTTGAGCCTCAGCTATCTCTTTTAGTGTGTTATGCAGCCCTAGGCCTGATAAGCTATCATTGGCCGTGCTGATGGGAAGTCCTAGTGCAGTTTTTATAAGTCGTCTGATTAAAGCGGTTAGCTTGTTCTTATCAGCCTGTGTCCATTGGAGCATGCCTGCCACGTACGAGAAGTGGCAAATGGCGAATGCATGTACCAATCTTATGTACTGTCTTCTCCTAGCCCCTTATGCTTGTTGGTAATTCTACGCAGAAGCCTAATGACTTCTTCTGGCTTGTTAGAGATATGTTCTATCATCCTGCAATTAGATCCATTCGCTTGCAGGAGAAGTCCTAGCACTGTAATAGTCTCCACCTGTCTGATTGGTTCTCCATTCTTGGCGCATATGTCACTGCAGGGTTCTTCCTCTGGGATATATCCGTTCGGCTTGCGCCCACGCTTACTGCTCCGTAGTACCAATAGTTCTGATCTTTAGCAGCGTAGTTCAGTCCCATACCCTCAAGTATTGTTTCCACAACATAAATGCTTTCTTATAGTTTGGTCTCTGTTTGTCCCATATTACCTTCGGCACTCCAGATTATTACATCATCTGCATATATGTCAAAGTGGATACCCTCAATTTGCGCGAGACCTCGAGCCACTTTTGACATTGCCAAATTAAATAACATGGGAGATAGGACAGACCCTTGTGGTGTCCCACGATTCCCAAGTTCCAGGGTTGTCGATTGAAGTTCGCCTAACCTGAGACAAGCAGAACGGCCACCGAGGAAGGCTTTGACTATATTGTGCAATCGCTTACCCAATCCCATCTCCGAGAGGATATCCAATATGGCCCTGTGCTTGATGCGATCAAAGGCATTTTCTACATCTAGGTCTAGGAGAGCGCTCGTATGTAGCAGGCTAGCAAGAATAAGGTGATGTTTAATTAAAAGCATTGCATCTGGAGTCGATAGTCCAGGACGGAAACCGATCAGGTTATGCGGAAGAACATTTCACTTTTCTACACACTTAGTTAGTCTATTGAGTATGACATGCTCCATGGTTTTGCCCAGAGATGATGTTAACGATATGGGTCTTATGTTATCCAGATTGAGTTGCTTGCCTGGTTTGGGCATAAGAATTGTGTTAGCAATTCTCCATTCTTTCGGATAATCACCGTTTTTCCAGAGTTCGTCGAAATACTCTGTTAAATATTTTAGAGAATCATCGTCCAGATTTTTCAACAGCCTATTGGAAATGCTATCTGGACCGACAGCGAATTCTACGGTTGAGGGCGTGCAGGGCTGCGCGAACTTCGCTTTCTGTGAACTCTTGATCCATAGGCTCAGAGTCTTCCCCTGTATATTCAGGCTGGTCTGTACTCTCATTGCTCTCATTAAGTGGTAAATACTTAGCTGCGAGCTGATCCAGAATGTCCTCCTCCGTTGTGTCCTGACTCTCACGATGGACGAGTCGTGCTACTCCTGTTCTCCTATTAGATGTCGTGTCGTTCTCATGAAGCAAATGTCTAAGTAAGTTCCAATTTTCACCACGTTTTATTCGACCATCTATTGAATTCCAAAGCTCATCCCATTCTTGTTTCTGTAAATTTCTGGAGTGTTCTTCAATCTCCGTATTCAACAATGCTATGCGCTTCCTGAATCTCCTGTTCAGCCGTTGCGTTTTCCATCTCTTTAACATAGCTGGTTTGGCTTCAATCAAGTGCGCCAGCCTACTGTCCATGATTTCGATATCCTCCTCTGTGGTAATATCCTTCGTTGCCGCCTTTAAATCTTCCCTGAGCTGACTGGTCCAAGTTTGGAGTGTTTTCTTTTGTCTTGTCTCTGTCTCAGCTCTGCTTTTCCTTGCTTTCCAAAAAAGATCCCAGTCAATGTAGTTAAAGTGCTTTATCTCATTACTGGGTGTTTGCAATAGTATTTGTAATATGTAATGATCACTACCCAGGTAAATATTGGAGTTATTCCTGCCAGCGTTCGCTAAATTTGATACAAAAGTAAGGTCTGGGGTAGAGTCCCTCCATGTAGATGTACCACACCTAGTGGGATAAGCTGGGTCTGTGATGAGGGAGAGATTAAGATCTGTAGCTAGGTGCCAGAGTCCATCCCCTTTCTTAGTATTCCAGCGATATCCCCAGGTTTGATGTTGCGCGTGAGACATTGAGAGAAAAGAGGCTTTGCGGTTTGCTTCTATTCCTTTTCAAAATGATTTCCACAATTGAGTATTCGAGTTTGTGTAGTCCAAAGCGCAAATTATGTTCTATGTATGGTATTTTCTTATCTACGAGCGTGGCTAGCCCCTACTCGGCTCTTTGCCCCTGCATGTCACTTTGTATCCGGATAGGCTGATCTCAGTCGCCAAGGTTTCCTGCAGCATAATTATTTTCGGTTTGTCTGGAGAGGTTTTTATTAACTGCATGAGAGGTGCTTTTTTGTGATAAAATCCTCGGCAATTCCATTGCCACACGGTAAAGCTCCCCCTGCTAACCATTGCTTATGGAACCCGCCTTACTGCTACCCGCTAGAGTACCGTAGAACCCCCCGACGCGCCAGGGAGCCACCTGACGTTTTCTGCTTCTGAGGGTAGGTATTCGTCGTCCTCGCCTTGCGCTTCTACTTTGGTAAGCCTCTTTTCAGCCGTCAGTCCCCATTTCCATAACTTATCAACTTTGAAGGTAGTGTTATCTATGGCATCTCTAAGTTGTTTAATCGCCTCCTTGATCTCTTCCAAAGTAGAGCACACTGTTGTTTTTACTGGGCTTATTGCCCGCTTCATTGGAGCTGGTGTGTTTTCTTCAACCTGATTGTTGTGATTATTCACCGGTTTGGCTATTGCTATTTTTGTGGAGCTAGTGTGCGAGTTCTTGCGAAGTTCTACAACCTGCTTCGTAAGTTCTTCATTTGCCTTTCTCAGATAAGTTACTTCTTTAATGAGCTGTTCTATCCTGGCATCATTATCTCCGACCGGCCGCCCCGCACCGCTCTCCGCAGCCCTCACAGTACCTTTCACTTTGTCGGCCCAGGCTGTTCCAGATGTCTTGTCACCAGGCGTCTGCCCTCCTCCTTCGAAGCGCACCTGCACTTCACGTGATGTGGAGCGGCTTCTGCCCTTCGACGGCGTGCGGCGTCTTGCCCGTGTGGGGCTCCTTGAGCGCGTGCGCCCCCTGGTGCCCGTTTGGGCATCCCATTGCTGCTGAGCTGATGTCGCCCCCGATGAAGATCTGTTACGCTCTCGTCGTAGAATTTGCACCACGTATGGAATTCGGTACCGCTGCCGGCAAGTCTTGTCCCCAATTGGGTGTTCCCCTCCACAGAATTTGCAGTTAGGCACACACATGTGATTGTCCTCCGGGTTTTGAGTTCTACATCCTCTGCACTGTACCACGTCCGGTATTGGACATACATCTCATCGATGTCCAATCTTTCCGCAAGCATAGCAGACATCAAACTGCTTCCTATCAGGTAGCACCTTACAAGGGTCGATACGTATCTGACGTAATTGGGTAGCTTGAGCCCATCAAAGGGAACAATGACCGAGCCCGTCGATATAATACGTTTGGCTGCCAATGCCAGTGGGTTAAAGTCATGCACAACGTTCTTCGTTATTGTGACCTGATTGTCTCTGAGGTCAACTCTCCGAATCACCCGTTTACACGTGGTATGCGGAGCTGTCTCGTAGGCGTTAACTTCATATTCGGTTTCCAATATAATGATTGACCTGATTCGCACATACCTGGCAGCATGACTGGGATCTGGTGTACTAACCACCACAATGTTTTGCGTGAAGTTAGGGCAAACGACATCCTCTCGGGCTTGTTGCGGAGTCAGGCCCGATGCTTCAATAATCGCCGCGCCTATCGCTGTATCGCTATCGCCTATCGCATTTGATGTATTTCTTTGTTTTCCAAGTAAAGAAGAGGTGTATCTCACAGGCGTACCTATGAGATACACGTTATTTCAGTTCTCTTTTGCAGCTTTATGCGTCGTCATGGCAAATGGTGGGCATTATTCACATTTGTACAAGTAAAAGTACCCTCCACCTCATTTGCATAGAAAAGTTACCTAGGGTTGCTCCCCCCCCCCCCCCCCCCCGAAAAAAAAATCCTGCGTACGTGCCTGGCTGGTAGATACAACGTTCACAGCGCAAAAGTACTTCCAGTAGTAAGCCTATTTGCTGCCTATATGTGTATTTGTCTCGACACGGTAAAAAAGGTCTTGAACGACCTTCCTAAAGACCGAATTTTTTTCCCAAGCATACACAGAAATAGAAGGTACATTGAAAGAGCGTAAGTTTGGGCATTTTGGTATTCCATAACTTTACGTTTTTAGCGCACGAAAAGGGACGAGAGACAGAAGTACGACGCGGACACAGCGCTAACTTCCAACAATTGCTTTTTTTTTATTCTACGAAGCGGTACAAGTATATCTAGGGAACACACAGCAGCGCACGCATGCGCATATGTACAGGTTTTGAAGAAATCAGAGAGCAACGAGACATGTGTAATGGAAAGTTAAGATGATATCGAAGATGAAAAAAGCGACCATGCATAGCGAAAAAAATTTTGTTTTCTGACTGCAAGATTAAAATTCCATCTCCATTAAGCAACCCTCTGTGTCGCGTTCAAAAAACCGAATTCTTTTTTTTAAAGATCAATTAAAGGTGTGCTAACACAAGCGTACCCCAAACTAGCGATCTTCAACGCTTCAATAATCTCACGTGTTGGCGTTGGGCTTCCTCCTATCACGGTGCACTGATTATAATTGGGCCTGCACCCATGCTTTCTGCAGTGAAAAGCCGGATGTCCCACTCCTCCAGTTCGCACATTATTTGCGTGTTACCGCAGCCTATCATTTACGCACATTCCCGTTTGGCCAATGTATTCTTTGCCACACGACACGGGTAGTTCATACACGATATTGTTCTCACAAAGAACATAGCCTTCCTTGTGATTTGTCCAGCTACTGTGGTTCTGAGAAGCCCAGGTTCTTCCACATTCCTCAGCCGTTCTTCATACTCAATTTTACTGCGAGCTTCCCTCACTTCAAAACTAGTCCAGCCCATATCACCCTGCACAGTTTCATTTGTAGTCTTCCCGTGAGTGCCCAATGCGAGGCGACCCACTGACCTTTGGTTCACAGCGAGTCCTGATTTCACCCGTGATTTAAAGCAAGCAACCGCATTTCCAAAGGTAAGTCCTGGAACCATTACACCTTTCCACATAGCTCGGAGCACCTCGTACATATTGTATCCCCATTAGCGCTCTGTGCTTCATTATGGCTGCGTTTCTCTTCCGCTTAACTGTTATTGTTTTTTTCCTTTGTTGATACCGTATTTCTACGCAGTGGCGCCATGTATGAGCAATCGGCGTGCTGGCGTTGGCGAGTGCGCCGTTTTGCATGGCAGGTGTACGCCCGGCGCTGGTTTCTGGGGTTTGCTCTCGCGCTCGCGATGTCTATTTAGTGTGACGTGGCGTCTCCTACGTGGAAAATGGTTTTGTGAGACGTGCTGAAGTGGTTTAAGTCAGTATGGCCGGACTTTCTGCTGACATTGAGGCGGACGAAGCATGCAGTGCGATGTGTGCGCGCATGTTTGGGTCTACAATGAGCCTCGGAGACCAATTGTGTATTTCTGAATGTTCCATTCACTAATGTCACCTTATGGCAGTTTTATTGTATAGTTGTAAGCTGCGGCTTAGGAGCAATGTAACATACGCGGCGATCGTAGCAGCGTGGGTACCGTTCTTCTACGATAGGAGCTGTGCTGTTATAATTTGAGAAGCGTTCGAACTGTTACCTGTAGATTACATTGCGTGACCACTTGGTTCGGTGGATGAGGTTTCCACGCAGGAATAAAATAGTTTTGGTTAGCGATAGCAGCATGCTTTACAGTGTGAACTATCCTTGTCCAGCAAAGCAGCCATTTACGAACTGCATTTGCATCCTAAGTAGTGCTAGGTGCCGGATGAAAGACATCTTTGTTCTATATAGCGCATGCGGCATCAACGTTTATACATCTATAACCGTTGTGCGGCGTGGCTATGCGAAGTCGTACTGCGGCGTTATCCCGTTTTCTTTCTTTTTCGAGAAAGAGGATTGATAACCGATTTTTTTTTCGGTTGTGTTCGTTCCGTTCTCTACGGCGCACTCACACGTATTACGGAAATTTTGTCCTCAAAAATAGCCATCGCATTCTTTTTATGCGGGCCCATCTCGGATGTTATGGCTTCACAGGGCAAAAAGGCAATGCCGAAGCACATCGCTTTTATATCTATCATGCTGGTTTACCATTCGCAGTGATAAATGTGTTGGGCAGCGCCATCGGCGTCATGAAGGAGGCTAGAGTAGACAGATAGTGATTTCAAGCCTACTAGACTTGAAATGCGTGAGAACGATGCCGCTTCATCACAAACATTTGATAACGCCTGCCGCTTAGATGTTCCGTGATTGCCTTAGATTGGCCGTACACGAGCATGCGCTCTAATGTTTTAGTCCCTACGCCAAGTGATCAGATAGTGAGCAGATTTACAAATTCATGCTGGCAATACAGAGACGCCAGTTCTCTTCGTTGAAATAAAACCGATATACGCAAAATAGTTCACAACACACACACACACACACACACACACACACACACACACACACACACACACACACACACACACACACACCGCGGCTGATAATGCGCGTCACAGGTTCGCGCCCCCAAGAGATATTTCCGCGTACTGTAGTGACCGATGCAGCGAAAGGCTTTCCTGACGACCTTATATGAACGGACATGGCCTAAATTTCACAACGTACGATCTAAAACATCTTGAAATCGTTCTGCAGCACGCGACAGCAATACTTTCAAGCCGCGCCGGATCGCACTAGCCAGAAAGGAGGAAAGGCTCGCCGCGCGCCCTTTCCTCCTCGCCCGATGAAAAGGGCTATAGGTGGGAAAAAAATTTCGCTTCACACTTGACTGCAACAATTGCTTGCGAGTGGTCCCCTCGTCACGAATGCATTACCTACGCCCTCTCGATTTCGCCATCCGGAAGTGTGTTCGACGTCGCCTGTGTCGATTCTTCGACCACGCACCATCAGTTGTAGCTACAGTGCAGCATATACTGCCAGTACCAACAGACTGTTCAGCCAGGATACAAAGTGTCAAGCCAGTAAGCGATGTCGTCGCCCACTGAGCTCGCGCAACCAATCCGCAGGGCCCCTAACTCCGTGGGACCCTTTCTACCTGAAGTGTGGACTATGATCTTCAGTCACCTAGACACCGCGTCTCTTTTGGCCGTGGCCGAGGCGGTGCCGGAACTGAAGGACTTCGCCTTCTGCACCAGGATTGTCCAGAGCGTCACCTTCTAACCTCAGGCAGAGGAGCGAGCGATCAAGAAGTTTTTCGGGGCAACCCGCGAGCACCACGTTCGACAGCTGCGCTTCATAAACTGTCTGAGGTTGTCATCCGAGTTGATTCTCGACTGTGCCAGCCACTGCCATAACCTCCGAGAGCGGTACTGCGTCAACTGCGTCGTGGAACCCCCGGCACTCTTGAACCTCTAGTCCCTGAAGCTGTCCGGCCTTCAAGAGCTCTACTGGTCGCTGTACAAGGACGGCTACTACAAGACTTGGCTGGATAGCCACGCCGTTACGCATATTCGCACCTTACCCAAGTCTCAGGGGCCCAAAATAAACACCATGTACGTCGAGCTGGTCGTCGTGCAGGTGACCGTCATGCTCCTGGACCACTTCTTGTGCCGTTGCAGCACGCTGCGCCACCTACACGTCCGCATAGTCCGGAAGGAGCCGCTTGGTCTGCCGAGCGCCGAAGCCTGCCGCAGAGAGCTGTCAAAGCACGAGCCTCATCTGGAAACTTTCAAGTATAGCTGCGAACAGCTGCTGATGCAAAGTGGCCAGCAAGCTCGGATCGAAGAACGGGACGAGCGACAACGTACTTTCCAACCCAAAAGCGCAGTCTGGGGCAACCTCGACTGCCGGTTCAAACCCGAACACTCAAGCAGCCTCGTCAACTTGACCGACGTCGTGGAAGAGAAGGTGCCTCTGCACGGCGTCAAGCAAGGCATTGTGGTCGTGGAGGCCTACTCGAAAGCCACCCGCCTGCTCGAAGATCCGCCACGAAACTGCAGTCGTGGAAGGACCCCACACGCCTGTCACTCGTCCCGATGGCACCCAAGGGAGCTGAGGTCCCGAGGTCCCCAAACGCTCACAGAGGCTACATGATCCCGATGAAGCAGTCCTTTAACTGGTGCGTCTCCCGAACCGTGGGACTCAACTTGTCCGCATACCACTTCGCGAGAGAATCCGACCGCTGCTCCGTAGTGGCATTGACGGCATCCAATCTGCGCTCGCTGGCGCTCTCGCTTTGAGGAGCAACCATCAACAGTCTCAAGTTTCTCGCGCGTGGCTGCCGCTTTCTGGAACAGCTCGAGGTTGGGTCCGTCGCTGCTTCATCGTGTGAAACCTGCCAGCTTCCCCTGCAGTTTACCGGCCGCTGCTTCGCGCGACTCCACAAAAGAACCAGGCTGCGCCGACTTGAGCATGGACGGGACAGTCAAGGTTGTGAACCTCCAGCTCCTGGCCGCGTGCCAGGTCGAAGAACTACGTCTTAGCCTGAACAGCACAAACGCCAAGATGCTCAAAACTGCCGCTGGACACTAGGTCGGCTTCTTTAACACAACCCTCGGTTGACTTCCTTGGCAGCAGGGCACTTGGCAACAGGGTTGTGGCAGCTCATCGTCTTGTCTGTACGTAGTTCGTGGTGGTCATAAACGCGCGGCCGCCCAGCCTGACGGAGCGCGTAATTCAAAAGCCTCGGAGCAACGAATCTGCGCAGCCACCCCAGCGCCACCAGCCTCCGTCTCGTTCGCCGCCTTTAATGATAGGCACTTCTTGGCATCCGGCACTCGGTGGCAGGGTTGCGGCAGTGCTCCGGCAGCTCATCGTTTCCTTGTCTGTACGCAGGTTGGTTGTGGCTCGCCGAAGCCTTTCCTGTACGCGTATTTCCCTGCCACGCCTGTGCTGCCATTTGGCGTTAATTGTGAAGTGCTAGTTCATTATGCCGACGAACGCAGAACTTGCGAAATCTGTTAAAAGTTTGACTAATGCGGTTGAGGAAAAGCCTAACCATGTTCACTATTGAGCTTTACGAGGAAATGAATAGTCAGCAAGCCGCCCTTGCCAAAGACAACAATGAGTTGACCCGGGCAAACTGGCAGCTAACACTGCGCGTGGCGCAACTCGAGCAGTACTCCCTCAACAACCTAGAAATAAGAGGGGTTCCTTCGACACAGGGCGAGTGCTGCACCGGAATGCTTAAGCAGATCGGCGAGAAAGTGGGCTGTCCAGTCAGCGATTCCGACATTGACATTATACACCGTGTTTCGGCAAAGGAGGGACCGCACATTAGTGCCCGAGTCTGTTCGCGTGTCAAGAAACCCCACTTTGCTGCAACGGCAAGAAAAGCGCGATTGACGCCCAAAAACAAGTGGCTCTTTGCACAAGCACTTGCGCTATAACGAGAGAAACAGTGGGAATTTCTCTGGACTACTAACGGCAGAATTCTAGCTCGCAACTGCAAAGACGGTCGCGTGCACCGCATCTCGGGGGTCAATGATCTTTCCGTCTTCATATGAACAATTAACCTTCAGAAAGCCAACCTTACACTTAATACAGCGTAGATCAACTAAAACAATTACTCAGTAAGTCCGCATCACACAAGTCTGTCATCCATTCTAACACGCGCAGCTTGCCGTGCACTCTTGCCGCTCATAATTTTTAGGTTATCTGTCTCTCGGAGACACGGCTATCACATCAGGATAATAACGTATTCACAGTACAGGGTTATGATGCGGAATACAACCACCGAAACGGGAACCGCCACGGTGGTTCTGCCATTTCCATCATAAAACAGCCTTCCTCCAAACGCCACTCTGACATTACATTTAACCTTGATAAAGTCGAATCGCTGTGGGTTGAGTTTGACCGCGCTTCTTTTCCGTCTAACACAAACACTATCATTGCATCCATTTATCGTTCCCCGTCGTTATCATACATCACTTTCTGCACAGAACTCGATAGCATTTTAACCCGTCTGAATCGTGAAAACAAAAATACAATTATCGTTGGTGACATAGACATTACAGATACCACGAACAGTTGTTGCGCAGAATACCCAAGCTGCTTTGTCGGCCATGGAATGGAATCGCTGTTACAATCGCCTACACGCTGCATGTGACATAGCCCTGGTACTCTGATAGATCACGTTCTAACAAAACGTCATTTCGCCTCAGATTCCTGGCGTGGTTAGCTTTCATCTCGCGGACCATTACCCCATTTTCTTGTTGGTCGAATCGCACAACCAATGCAAGATAAAAACTTCAAAAAGGAATTTCTTCTACGCGAAGTTCTTTCAACAGAGAATTTCACGCATTGACTGGAACGTTTTTATCCTTGAACCGAATGTTGAGGCAGCTTATAACAATTTTTGCGATAAAATAACGGAAACAATTAGTTCATTCTCGTCACTTTGTTACTTACAAACGGTACTCGGCCCCAGGAAAGCGACGGATCACGAATAACTTAATGAGGTGTATTCGTAAAAAGCTTAACCCACACAAAAAAGTTAAATTGCGACCATTTAATCTGGCTTTGAAAAATCGCTTCAAGAATACTCTCAAACATTATCTCGAGTTTTAAAAGCCGCTACACGAAATTACCAAAATCAGATTATTCAAAATGAGAACAATAATTGCAGAAAATGGGAAATAAATAAAGAATTTTTGAACATGCGTAAATAACGACCTGTAGCAAATGAGCTTAATGGTGCTGGCCTGCGTCTCACTAACCCTTCTGATATAACGCATTCAATAAGTTTTTTCAACGGTGACCTCAAACCAACCGACTTATATTTCACACTATGCTCGCTGCTCCCGATCATTTTATTTACCACCTACGTTACCGGTGCCGTTACCGATCTCGGTGCCGCACAATTCTCCACCGGAAAATACAAAAAAAACCGTGTGTTGAGAAAATTGCACAAACAGGCCTGGAGTGCGGCCTGATCCCGGTGACCAGAACCGGTAACGCACTCTCTCACCAGAGCAGGATTGGCCACCCTGGTGCAGTACTTGGCCACAACCTCCTATATGAATACAACAATCAAACCCCGGCCCTCAGTCTCCAGCAGCCGGGAAGCAACTGACCATGGCGGTGGTCAGATCTGTGACGCAGCAGAGGGTGCTAAGAATACCTGGCTCCGGACAGGCCGCCATTGGAATCTGAACCTGGCAACGTTTACCGTTAGAACGTTATCTAGTGAGGCGAGTCTAGCAGTGTTTTTGGAGGAATTAGAGGGTAGTAAATGGGATATAATAGGGCTCAGTGAGGTTAGGAGGACAAAAGAAGCATATACAGTGCTAAAAAGCGGGCACGTACTGTGCTACCGAGGCTTAGCGGAGAGACGAGAACTAGGAGTCGGATTCCTGATTAATAAGGAAATAGCTGGTAACATACAGGAATTCTATAGCATTAACGAGAGGGTGGCAGGTCTTGTTGTGAAACTTAATAAGAGGTACAAATTGAAGGTAGTACAAGTCTACGCCCCTACAGGAAGTCGAAAGCTTTTATGAAGACGTGGAATCGGCGATGGGTAAAGTCAAAACAAGATACACTATACTGATGGGCGACTTCAATGCCAGGGTAGGCAAGAAGCAGGCTGGAGACAAGTCAGTGGGGGAATATGGCATAGGCTCTAGGAATAGCAGAGGAGAGTTATTAGTAGAGTTTGCAGAACAGAATAATATGCGGATAATGAATACCTTTTTCCGCAAGCGGGTTAGCCGAAAGTGGACGTGGAGGAGCCCGAATGGTGAGACTAGAAATGAAATCGACTTCATACTCTGTGCCAACCCTGGCATCATACAAGATGTAGACGTGCTCGGCAAGGTACGCTGCAGTGACCATAGCATGGTAAGAACTCGAATTAGCCTTGACTTGAGGAGCGAACGGAAGTAACTGGTACATAAGAAGCCAATCAATGAGTTAGCGGAAGAGGGAAACTAGAGGAATTTCGGATCAAGCTACAGAACAGGTATTCGGTTTTAACCCAGGAAGAGGACCATAGTGTTGAAGCAATGAACGACAATCTTATGGGCATCATTAAGGAGTGCGCAATAGAAGTCGGTGGTAACGCCGTTAAACATGAAACCAGTAAGCTATCGCAGGAGACGAAAGATCTGATCAAGAAACGCCAATGTATGTAAGCCTCTAACCCTACAGCTAGAATAGAACTGGCAGAACTTTCGAAGTGAATCAACAAGCGTAAGACAGCGGACATAAGGAACTATAATATGGATAGAATTGAACAGGCTCTCAGGAACGGAGGAAGCCTAAAAGCAGCGAAGAAGAAACTAGGAATAGGCAAGAATCAGATGTGTGCGTTAAGAGACAAAGCCGGCAATATCGTTACTAATATGGATGAGATAGTTCAAGTGGCTGAAAAGGTTTATAGAGATTTATACAGTACCAGTAACACCCACGACGATAAGGTGAGAGAGAATAGTCTAGAGGAACTTGAAATCCCACAAGTAACGCCGGAAGAGGTAAAGAACGCCTTGGGAGCTATGCAAAGGGGGAAGGCAGCTGGGGAGGATCAGGTAACAGCAGATTTTTTGAAGGATGGTGGGAACACTGTCCTAGAAAATTGGCCGGCCTATATACACAATGCCTCGTGACCTCGAACGTACCGGAATCTTGGAAGAACGCTAACATAATCCTAATCCATAAGAAAGGGGACGCCAAGGACTTGAAAAATTATAGACCGATCAGCTTACTGTCCGTTGCCTGCAAAGTATTTACTAAGGTAATCGCAAATAGAATCAGGAATACCTTAGACTTCTGCCAACCAAAGGACCAGGCAGGATTCCGTAAAGGCTACTCAACAATAGACCATATTCACACTATCAATCAGGTGATAGAGAAATGTGCGGAATATAACGAACCCTTATATATAGCCTTCATTGATTACGAAAAAGCATTTGATTCAGTCGAAACCTCAGCAGTCATGAAGGCACTACGGAATCAGGGTGTAGATGAGCCATATGTAAAGATACTGGAAGCTATATATAGCGGTTCCACAGCCACCGTAATCCTCCACAAAGAAAGCAACAAAATCCCAATAAAGAAAGGCGTCAGACAGGGAGATACGATATCTCCAATGCTATTCACAGCATGTTTACAGGAGGTATTCAGAAACCTGGAGTGGGAAGAATTGGGGATAAAAGTTGATGGAGAATACCTTAGCAACTTGCGATTCGCTGATGATATTGCTTTGCTTAGTAACTCAGGAGACCAATTGCAATGCATGCACACTGACCTGGAGAGGCAAAGCAGAAGGGTGGGTCTGAAAATTAATCTACAGAAAACTAAATTAATGTTTAACAGACTCGGAAGAGAACAGCAGTTTAGGATAGGTAGCGAGGCGCTGGAAGTGGTAAGGGAATACATCTACTTAGGGCAGGTAGTGACCACGGATCCGGATCATGAGACTGAAATAACCAGAAGAATAAGAATGGGCTGGGGTGCGTTTGGCAGGCATTCTCAAATCATGAACAGCAGGTTGCGACTATCCCTCAAGAGGAAAGTGTATAACAGCTGTGTCTTACAGTACTCACCTACGGGGCAGAAACCTGGAGGCTTACGAAAAGGGTTCTGCTGAAATTGAGGACGACGCAACGAGCTATGGAAAGAAGAATGATAGGTGTAACGTTAAGGGATAAGAAAAGAGCAGATTGGTTGAGGGAACAAACGCGGGTAAATGACATCTTAGTTGAAATCAAGAAAAAGAAATGGGCATGGGCCGGACATGTAATGAGGAGGGAAGATAACCGATGGTCATTAAGGGTTACGGACTGGATTCCAAGGGAAGGGAAGCGTAGTAGGGGGCGGCGGAAAGTTAGGTGGGTGGATGACATTAATACGTTTGCAGGGACAACATGGCCACAATTAGTACATGACCGGGGTAGTTGGAGAAGTATGGGAGAGGTCTTTGCCCTGCAGTGGGCGTAACTAGGCTGATGATGATGATGATGATGACGACGTTACGGGAGGAGGTTTTTCGTGTTTTATGTGGTCTAAAATGCACTGGCCCAGGGTTTGACCTCCTCCACCCATCACAAATTAAAGTGGTCGCCCATGAGCAATCGGGTGTTCTCGCTACCCTTATAAATAATATATTGACCATAAGTATTTTCCCCTCCGTACAAAAACAAGGAAAAGTTGTGCCTGATTTTTGAAAAAGGAGATCCTAGCGCATAGGTAACTATCGCCCTATAACGATCCTACCATTCTTTAGTAAACTAATCGAGAAACTTTTTGCTGACCGCCTCAAGAATTACCTTGAAAACTTTAGGCTTCTGACACCGCATCGATTGGGTTACCGCCCTAATTTTTCCACGGAAGTTGCTCTAATAGAATTCACTGACCACATTAAAAACGTCAGTGACAACGGGTGCTTGGCCGCGGCGTTATTGATTTTACTAAGGCATTTGGTACAGTTAACCACACTATACTGTTAGAATCGCTGCGTATCACTGCACCTGCCCTAACCCTTTTACAGGGTTATTTACTTCACCGTAAGCGGGTTGTCCAATTCGCTGATGCCCTATCGCTGCCAATAACTACTAATCAAGGTGTTCCGCAAGGATCCATTTGAGACCCTCTTCTTTTTCGTTTGTACATGAATGAGTTGCCTTATTGCCTTAGCAATTCAGAATGCATAGTTTGCGCTGATGATACAACTATATTTGCTGGAGATAAAGACGGTAATTTAACAACACGACTAAACAAAGACCTTAGAAAAATCGCGTCTTGGTGTCTTGAGAATGCGCTGCAAATAAACGACGCAAAAACATGCTTCATTACTTTTCATACTCATCAAAAGCAAACCTCTAGATAACCACATAATTTACCCATCTGATACGAGCAGATTTCTATTCGTCGTTCTTGACTCGCATCTGAAATTTGACAAACATACCATATTCCTTGTTAAAAAAATTGGTTTTGGTTTACGTGTATGAATCAAATCTCGACATTACTTTCAGCAGCACATCCTACGGTCACTGTATTACGCATTCATACATAATCGGCTGATATATTGCCTCACTTCATGGGGAAATACGTATGAAACATGTCATGCCTTCATTACTTAGAAATCCGAGCAGTACGCCTGATTACATTTAGACATCACCCGGCTTCTACCCTTCCACTTTACCAGAAACTAAGCACCCTTCCGCTCACTTACTCGTTGGAGCTAAAACTTGGTCTTCTAATTTATCGCGTCTGAAATCAAGGTATTCTCATTATTAATATTTCTGCCCCCCAACTACTCAACCGTAACAATACAAGGTTCTGGGAACAAAATAATATGCTATTACCTAAAGTACGCACAAATTACGGCAAGCAGACAGAGTTCTTTTCGGGAATGTTTTGGAATTAATTGCCCATGAACACCAAGTGCGTCCATTCAGAACACTCATTTCATGAAGCATTGAAAATTCACTTGTGGTCAACTGCCTGTTAGTAATAAATGACCTTAATTGACAACAAAGCGTGTTTTGCTTTTTACACTTTATATTGTGTATCACCGTCTAGGGGGTACTTAATTCGTTTTATGTATATTTCTCTGCATAATGATGTTGTAATGAAGTTATGTATTCTCGTTGTTTAATTTATCTTTGCTAATACTGTTTCACCGATCTGAAACACCACTGCCTGTCTGTATTTGATTATTTTTTGTACTTAGCACAGGAGGTCCCCTCGGCAGTTTAAACTCTGGGGCCTCCTTCTGTACTAATATTTACCATATCGGTTCCTGTATCCAAATATTTTTCAATAAAACTTTCAACCTTCAAACCCTTCTATACACCAAAAAGACTGCGTCCACGCCTCCGGTCGACTTTCAGTATGGCCCGTAGCCTGCGCCATCTCTGCGGGCTAACTTCCGACTCCCAGCCCAGAGAGTATGGCGGAGCTGTTTTTGCTAATCCTGCAAGCTCACTTGCCGCCAGCTGTAGTCGCTTCACGAACAATACAAGAGCCTCCGGAACACTCTGCAGACCCTCAAGTGGATTCGTCAATGGAGGCCCGACTACACCGCGCCGACCATCGGAAAGTGGCGATCGTCCGACGGCCTATTCCTGCATCCCAGCCCCCGTCTTGGCCGGCTTTGGAGCGTGATTACTTTCATCGGACTAGCCCGGCCAAGAAACCGTTTTTAGAAGACATTCTCGTAAGAAACTTTCCATTTCGTCGATGATGTTTAGCTATATACAATACTCTCTGATGTTTTACTGTAGATAATCGTCTGTGTTAGTTAACAATGTCAAGTGCTACAAACGAGTTTGTAATATTTCACCGAAGGTAAGCATGTGGAATACTTTACGAATGAAGCTTCGTCGTGGTAATTTTCTGTGCAAGCTAATTGTGCGCAACGATGTAATACGTAAGCAAGCGAAGGTGTTGCAAACTATATTGTAATGCCTAATGGCACTTAATTCGTTCAATAGTAAACACTTCATGCTTCTGTGTTGTGCTCTTCGGTGATATTTAACTGCAGAAACTCGTGTACAAGCGATCGTATGTAATGTTTTTAAAAAGGTTAGCTGTTACATTTCAATCAACTCTAAAGTTAGTCTATGATAGCAAAACAATACGTTATCCGGCCCACTGCCTTTTGAATAGCAGCTGCTCTAGTCACAACAGTGTTATGGAATTCGGGTTAACTCTATTACATAAAATTCTTTACTTGTTTTATATTTTTATTCCGTTTACGAGAGTAACTCCATGATGGAGCACGGCTACAACACCCCCGCAGGCGCGTCTGCGTCAGCAGGCGTTTGGTGTGTTGCCACACCACGTACCGGAGCACACGAGGGTTGGACCCTCCCGCCTGTAACCATGCGCGGCTTAGCCGTGTCTGCGGAAAGGGGGATCCTGGGGGTTGAGCCGATGCCGGGTGTTTGGACCTTTACGGCCCCCCGGCGGAGGCAACACACCTCTTTGGCCTCTGCTTCACATAGACGGCACCCCCGGACTGACCCACCCGGGGGAAATCGGTAGTTGCCTTTTCCTTTCTCTTTGTCCCTCAAATCTTCGTCTTTCTCTCACTTTTAATCTTTCCTGCCCTCTCTTTATTTTCGTATTACTTCCGGCTTCGTAGGCGGCGAGGGTTAACCTTGTGCACTATATCCAGTCTTGGGTATCTGTATTTGGTTATAGCGGGGTTCTACCGCTGGCGTGCACAGAACTGAATATTTCCGTCCTGTGTCGTCCCCTGGTTGGGCTCCATGGTGGGCGGCGGTCATCCCTGCCGAAAAAACCATACTTCTAATGGCCACTTCTTTTCCCCGACTACCTGATCGCCCTCAGAAACGAGGGCGCACCGAAGATATTTTCCAATTTCTTGGGAACAAACAGCCAAACTTCCCCCGATTCCATGTAATTCATTCAAACAATCCTGAAAAGACCATGAGTATGATTTCTCCTTTCCTCGTATCTAAGTATCGAACTGAAACTCTTGGTACAGGCTATAAAGCAACGAAAATGGCTAGCGGCGATCTCCTTCTGGAACTCCGCAATCCGAAACAGCTTGAAAATCTTCCTAAAGTTCAGTCATTTGGGGAAATCCCAGTAACAGTAACCCCACACCGAACTATGAACACCTGCCGTGGTGTTGTTTCTGACGACGATTTGATGGAGCTCACAGAAGCCGAACTGTTGGAAGGCTGGAGAGAGCAAAACGTGATCAATATTAAAAGAATCATGCTAAGGCGCGACGGCAAGGAGATAAAAACCAAGCATCTTGTATTTACTTTCTCCTCAAGCATTCTGCCTGAGACACTCGAGGCCGGCTATGTAATGCTACGGGTCAGGCCGTATGTTCCAAATCCTCTCTGCTGCTTCAAATGCCAGGGTTTCGGCCACAGTTCCCAGAACTGCCGAGGCCGGCAGACATGTGCAAAATGTAGTTCCCGTGACCATGCCTCTGAAACGTACGAAAACGCTCCACACTGCGTGAACTGTGATGGCGAGCATGCCGCATACTCGCGGTCATGCCCGTCTTGGAAGAAAGAAAAAGAAATAGTCACAATCAATGTAAAAGAAAGCATATCATTCAAAGAGGCACGCAGGCGGGTTGCATACCTTCCTAAGGCCAGCTTTGCCGAAGTGGCGCGTCAGGGGGCAGCGTCACAACGGCCTCCGGCGGCTGTCCGACCCACAAGCCGTGAGTCGGCAGTTACGCCATCTGCCCCCGCGGCGGTTGCAGCTAGCGCTGCTCGTCAACCCAGCAACCCCGAAGGTGGGCGCAGCCGAGGCTGCCCCAGCCTCCCCGGCCTCTTCCAGCGCTGGCAACAGCCGGCGCAGCCAAATCCCTCAGGGAGCCTCATCGACCTCCGGGCTGGTGGGCGCAGGGGTCTTGCCCTCCAAGGCGAGACTTTCCCGGGAACCTTCTCGCTCGCAAGAGCACGTGTCCGGCGCCTCACAAGAGGCAATGGACACTACACCTATCCTCAAGGCGCACCAAGCGCCTAAGGAGCGGCGAGGTTCCCTCGAACGCTTCAAAAAGAGCAAAACCCCGGTTACAGGGCCTCGAAAGAGCTCTGGAACCTAAGCTCTGAAATCTCTGTAATTAATACTTCTGCTTCCGTATACACAGCACCTATTTACTACCAATATGGATACACCAATAATTCAATGGAACGTCAGAGGACTTCTCAGGAACCTTGATGACGTGCAAGAGCTTATCCAAAAACACAATCCAAAAGTGCTGTGTCTACATGAAACACACTTAAAACCACAACACACAAACTTTCTCCGACCGTATGTCACGTTTCGCAAAGATCGCGATGATGCTGTCGTATCATCAGGCGGTGTTGCCATTTTTATTCTTAAAAGCATAGCGTGTCAACCTTTACAGCTACGAACGCCCCTTGAAGCAGTGGCGGTCCGAGCGGTTCTCCTAAACAAACTCATCACCATTAGCTCTCTTTACATACCCCCACATTACAAATTAACGAAACATGAATTCCAATCCTTTATAGATCAATTGCCAGAACCTTATGTTGTTCTTGGCGATCTCAATGCACACAGCAGCCTGTGGGGAGACTCTCGTATCGATGCGCGAGGTCGTCTCGTTGAACAGTTCCTTTTTTCTTCTGGTGCGTGCCTTCTGAATAAGAAGAAACCCACATATTACTGTCTTGCAAACAATACCTTTTCTTCAATTGATCTGAGCATAGTTTCCCCGTCCATACTGCCTGAACTCGAATGGGAAGTTACCAACAATCCTTACGGAAGCAACCACTTCCCCATACTATTAAGAACACTTATTAAACAAAACGAATATCCACCACAGGCTCCTAGGTGGAAGATTCACACAGCAGAATGGGAGAAATTCCGAAACTTAACTAGTATATCATGGGATGACATGTTCTCGTTAGAAATTGATGCTGCTGTGCAGTATTTTATAGCCGTCATAATAGATGCCGCATCTAAATGCATACGTGAAGTAGGTGACTCGGCATGCAAACGGCATGTCCCGTGGTGGAACGATGAATGTGTCAAGAGAATGAGCCTTACAACCGTCCTTTTAGTATTGCCGAATTAAGAGCTGCCCTGAGCGCATGCAAGAGCTCCGCACCAGGATCTGATTGAATCATGTATGAAATGCTCAAAAACTTACACAATGACACGCAAGTTACACTACTCACACGTTTCAACACCATCTGGGATGCAGGGTACCTTCCAACCGCATGGAAGGAAGCCATTGTGGTCCCTGTTTTGAAAGAAGGCAAAGACCCTTCCTCAGTGACAAGTTACCGCCCGATAGCCCTCACAAGTTGCATTTGTAAGGTGTTCGAAAAAATTATAAATCGGCGACTCATCCATTTCCTTGAACAGAGCAAAATGCTTGATCCTTATCAGTGCGGCTTCCGAGAAGGGCGCTCCACAACCGATCATCTCGTACGTGTTGAAGGGAATATCCGGGACGCATTTATACATAAACAGTTCTTCCTATCGATATTTCTCGATATGGAAAAGGCGTATGACACAACGTGGCGTTACGGAATCTGAAGAGACCTGTCAGAAATGGGCATCCACGGTAATATGCTTAATATAATAGAAAGCTTTTCCATCTGTCAAATCGCACCTTCCGGGTAAAAGTCGGCAATGCACTCTCACGTCCTTTTACGCAAGAAACGGGTGTACCCCAAGGAGGCGTGCTCAGCTGCACGCTCTTTACCGTGAAGATGAACACGCTTCGTGCTTCATTACAACCCGCCATCTTTTACTCTGTCTACGTGGACGACATTCAAATAGCCTTCAAATCTTGTAACCTCGCAGTCTGCGAGAGACAGGTACAGCATGGCCTGAACAAAGTGTCAATGTGGGCAGACAGGAATGGATTTACAATCAATCCTAACAAAAGCTCTTGTGTTCTTTTTACAAGAAAGAGAGGACTTATCCCAGGTCTTTGCATAGAACTGCGTGAACAGATACCTGTAAAAAAGAACACAAATTTCTAGGTGTCATACTTGACTACAGACTCACTTTCGTCCCCCACATTAACCATGTTAAGGAAAAATGTCTAAAAACGATGAACATAATGAAACTTCTATCCCAGACTACATGGGGTAGTGACAGGAAGTGTTTATTGAAACTCTATAAAAGCCTCATTCGTTCACGACTAGACTATGGTGCCGTGATTTATCACTCTGACGCCCCGAGCGCGCTAAATATGCTAGACCCAGTCCACCACCTAGGAATCCGACTGGCCACTGGCGCTTTCAGAACGAGTCCCATACAAAGCTTATATGCAGAATCGAATGAGTGGTCCCTTCATCTCCAGAGAACATACATAGCCAAACATATTTTCTGAAAGTCCACTCTAATCCTCAACATCCTTGTTATACTACCGTTAACGAGATGACATATGCTACACTCTTTCATAATCGTCCCTCCGTAAGACAGCCTTTCTCGCTACGTGTGAGCGAGCTTAGTCATGAAATGCATGTCCCACTCCTCGAGCTTCGCCTAATGCATCCAGCCAAGCTGCTACCTCCTTGGGAGTGGCAGCTGATACAATGCGATATATCTTTCATGCAAGTTACAAAACACGCTCCAGAGATTGAAATCCAAATGCATTTCCGGGAACTCCAGCACAAATACTCCTGCACGGAGTTCTACACAGACGCATCGAAGTCACACGACGGGGTGTCCTATGCAGCCGTCGGTCCATCCTTCTCGGAATCCGACGTACTGCATCCGGAAACTAGTATACTTACGGCTGAGGCCTACGCACTGCTGTCGGCTGTAAAGCATATAAATAAATCACAACTCCAGAAATCAGTTATATATACGGACTCCCTCAGTGTTGTGAAGGCCTTGATGTCTTTCTGTAATCACAAAAATCCAGTATTCAATGAACTCTACTCCGCACTGTGTAAAGCATATATATCTAACCAACATGTGATTATATGCTGGGTGCCTGGTGTTGTAATCTCAGCGCTGACACCCGCTGTTGCAAATGGGTCGCAAGCCCCAAGGGTAGCGTTGGCCTGGCGGCCTGGGGCACAACTGGAAGCATCCGAAGGTCCCGGCAAAGCATGAGTCGACTGGTAACAGAACAACTTGTTTATTCTAGCATCGCAAAAGAGCGGGCGGTCAGGTCGACCGAAGTGGAGAGACGGGAGAGCACGTAACTCAACGGAAGAAATCGGAGCCTCCCTCGGCGTCCGGGAGCAGCTGCTTTTATAGTCTCGGAGTCGAGGGCAAGAGGGAACGCCTGATAGAGGCGCACGTGACGCGCGGCACGGACAGGCTGAGAGACACGTTGGGACGAGTGTAGTGACGCATCCGCCGGCCCGGCGCCGGTCAGACCTCCTCGCTTCACACTTGGGGAGCTCCTCTCCCCGGCTGCCGCGCTTTGACAAGCGTGGGCACCAACATGCACACACACACACACGCACACTTGAAGACACGTGGCATCGAAACATGCCTGGACGCGCTTGGCGGGGAGGCGTATCGGCGGCGCTGAACGGGCCAAAATGTCCGCCGCTTTGAACGAAGCCCCGGCGTCCGTTGCATCCGCGCCGGCTATACCGTGCGTTGTAGGCGAAACGTAACACTGGACATAGGGGCATGGAGGGAAACGTTCTAGCCGACCAGATGGCCACATCAACTTCATTTCATGCAGTTAATCCTACTGCTTCGGTCCCTGTCACAGACCTGAAGCCTTTCTTAAGAAGGAAACTACGAAACCACTGGCAACGCATGTGGGACGAAGAAATAAATAATAAACTGCATGTAATAAAGCCACGATTAGGTTTCTGGCCTCCTGTAACAAAATCCCGCCGGACAGATGTCCTATTCTGCCGTCTAAGAATAGGACACACTTTTGGCACACATAACTTTTTACTCACGGGAAACGAGCCTCCAACCTGTGGTAGATGCGGGGAGAGGCTGACCGTCCTCCACGTGCTATTGGAGTGTCGGGAAGCCGAATCTGAAAGAAAGAAACATTTTCTCTTAGCATACCGGCAGCACATCCCCCTTCATCCTGTTATGTTACTTGGTCCAGAACCACTCTTTGACACCAACACCGTCCTAGGTTTTTTGAAAGATGTCGTATTGCATGTTATTAGCCCCACACGTTCGTAGCGCTTCCTCTCTTCAGAGGATGCAGCTGTGATAATTATTTTGAATAGCACATGCCTCTAGGCCATTGTGGTTCAAAGGCTCTGGCGAGGCAGTAGTGATGTAAGCAATTTAACATCTCGCATATTTTAAACAATGCATCATTCTTCTACGATGGATTTTAATGTGCATAGTATTCGTCATTAGTCATCGCAATAATTTTATAGCACGTAGATTTTACGCACTTTACAGCGACTATTTTTAGGCCACTTTACAGCCAAGTCACATCTTCCATAACACATCGTTAACACTACCACTTGTCATGGCACTCTGTGGCCAAACCTGGCCCTTGCGCTATAAAACACCACACATCATCATCATCACGGCTACAACAATTGTGCCAAATTATTGTAAGCATACACTTCCCTTGGGCTACACGAACTCTCGCAAAGCAGGCCAGCCGTTACTAGTGTCATTATATTCCCTGTGCGCGATTGTCGTCTTGTACACCGAATTCCTGTGCAATAAATATCGCTTATTACGCACGTTTATCGGCGTCTGTGTGGATCGAAGTTTGCTTCGTTTGGCAGCTGCGTGCTAATACTTGCTGTTACTGCAAGTATTAGCACGCGAACGTTGTTTTCTCTCTCGAGTTTTCTTTAAGGGAACACTCAAATATCAAGCACCTTTTGGGTGTATGCTTCGCACCATCGCTAACACCCAAGTCGTATGGCGTACAATGGAATTTGGGGGAAATGAAGATGTGCCTCTTTTTTTTAAAATCAATTCATTGGGCTGCTTTGTGGGAAAAGTCAAGATGGTGATGGCTGCAATAGAATAGAAATCTGTATGATTTTACAGATATCTATCAGCTGTGTCAGATATTCCGGCGCGCTCTTGGTGGTGAGAAATAATACAGCTTCAACTTCACTATCCCTCCTTTCGGGTAACATCTGCGCTAGCACTTGTGTACAATAATGAAAAAACAAATGGGTCAAGAATCACATGCGGCGAGTGGTAACGACGCTCTTTCTTTTTCCTTTAACCGTATCAAACGCATCTTCCTTTGCGAGCTTTTTCTGCGACGCGTCCACTTGTATTTCGAACGGAAAATCTTGAACCCAGCCTCCTCCATTTTGTGCAGTGTGTGAAACTAGGCTTTTTTACGCGGTCCGACGTTCTTTAGCAGTTGGAATCTAATTGCCGTGTCGAAATGCCGGATCGGACACCCAGCGTGCGACAAACCGGGCAGGTTTTCATCGTCCGACGCGTCCGACCGCCGCACCGCTGCTTGGCCGCAGCCAATCACAGCGAGGTTGGCCTTTGAAGGTTTGTGGCGGTGCCGGCGCGCCATTTTCTCGCCGCCTTTTCATTTTTTTATTGCCGGCTACAGTTTGTTTCCAACGCGTTGTAGTTACCAGTTCAGTAAAGTTATCTCGAATGTGTGCCTGTTCTGCAAAGCAGCGCCTAGTACGCAAGCGCTAAGCAACTGGCGAGATAGGCAGCCGTGATGTGAGGGCATTTCGCAGGCAGACAGCACACACCCACCGTCTGAGCGAGGCCGCTCGCTTCGCGTGCAGGTTTAGCCTTCGCAACGACTGCGTCGAGTAAAACAATCGTATTTAATTACGGGTGACCTAAGTGTACAATGTTAATCGTTTTGGCAAAAATAGGCGCTCTTAGACGAGGTCGGGCTGGATCGCAAGCGCCGTAGTAGGCCATCAGTAGACATCGCGCCGTTGTAAAGTGCTTTGTCACTCGTAGAGGCATAATTCGAACGACAGCGTTCGCATCACGCGAAGCAGCGTTGAGCAAAGTTGTTTATATTGCGTTTCTGGTCGTGGATATGAAGTCCTATGAGCTGACAAGCTGGGCCGCTGGATCTGGGCGGAGCTTGCGCGGCGCTCGCTGTTTGGGATGCACGCATACCGTGTGCCCCGAATCGTCGTATGCCGCAGCATGCAACGTCGCACATCGGATCGGACGCCGAATTGTACTGTGTGTCTCCTGCTTTAAGTCCCTGCCTCACCGCGCTACACCTGTATGAACGTATACGCTGAACTGCGCTTGTTGGTGCATATTGAAAACCAAAGAGTGCTGTGCGCCTAGTCTACCGTTCGTTACATCTTTCGCACTCTAATGAATGAGCTTTAAAGGAGCCCCGAAACACTACTTGACCAGAGTACGAAAAAGTTGCCGACCTGTACAGGACGCTCCTGTGAACGTGTGAGCCAAATATTTTTACGCTGTATGGAGCAGAAAATTTAGAATTTTCTCTCAGAAACCGTCGAAAATTTATTACAATGTCCCTCGCAATATCGCTCGCAAACGACATTCGCAATGTCGCCAGCATCTGTGTTGAAAGCAGCAAACCAACTGGAATTAGTGAATTTTGGGTCCGTGGCGACATTGTCGGTAATATTCTGTCATATCATTGCTAATTTTGCGCTAAAGCAATGAAAACTGTATGTATCTGCGACCTCAGGGAAGAACAAAAACAAATGTATTTGACACCTTAGGGCTTCCAGTCTACATCTGCGACCTCAGGGAAGAACAAAAACAAATGTATTTGACACCTTAGGGCTTCCAGTCTACACCTGATAGTGGCGCGTACTGGGCAGCGCAGATACCTTTGTTTGCCCTTTTTCCACCGACGACCGCCTGCGCTGATTGGTGTCTCGGTGGGTGGCGCGCCTGCAGGGGCGTGGTGATACCAGGGAGCCCAAGAGCCATCTCGCGTCTAGAGTAGAATGCGGGCGTCTCAAATCGATATAGCGTGGTAGAAAACAAAGACAGCCAAAATGTCCAGCTTCTGGACGGAACCTCGACTCCATGCCTGCGTAACTTCCAGCGCGCTAGTGAAGGCGGAAGCAGACAGAAAGGCGCGTATCGGAGCGATGAATACCGCTGACCCCTTTTATATCTAAACGATTTGAATTCCTATTTCTCATTTTTGTTATGTTTTCTTTGCGGCAGAAGACTTGTGAGGCAAGTTCCTTAAATTGTGTTTTAGGCAGTGCCTCAAAGTATGTACGTTTCCTTTATTACACGTTTTCTTGCTATATGACTTGACCATGTCTCCAGTACCCGTGAGAGCGCCGGAACCAGAGCGTTTGATAGATTTAGTTTGCTTATGAAATATTTCAATACCAACGGCGGCGTCGTACATCGACAAGGCGCCTTATGTACGCTCTTCGTTTTCATTGAATGGCCATGAAGTGTATAATGAGGTAATTCCATCAGAAGAAGTAATCAAGTAATTCCATGAACTTAACCAAATCAGAATAATAGGATAGAATTCTATTATATTTCCCCCCCAAAGTCTAAGTTTCAATCAGCCACTTTTTATAAATCACCTGTTGCAATATTGCCTTGCACACGTACGAACAATAGCTACAGACGCTTCAGTGAACAAATAAAGGAGGGCGTAGGCATTTTCTCGCTTCCGCTTGGCTGGTCATTCTCGTTGAGACTGCCAGATTTCACTCCCGTTACTGAAGCTGAGCTTTCAGCAATGATTTCAGCGCTTCGGAAACTCCCTTTAAACGCAATAAGTGCAGTTGTGATAAGTCATTCCCTTTCTATCTGTATTTCGCCTTACAGCTTCATTCAATTCGTCAACTCTAAAGATCTTTGTAACATTTATTCTCGATTTGAATTTTCTAAGATTATTATGGGTACCAAGCCATTGTGGATTACGTTTAAATGAAATGACAGACTCATTAGCGCGATATCCCTAAGTCGATCTATAATTGCGGTTCTTCCAGTAGTGCGCACATACCAACAATTACATATCGAAAACATTCAATTCATAGATATGCCAATGAATCAATAAGAACATGGACAGAATTTGAGCACCTAAAATTTCCGTGGAAAAACCAGTGGTGGTCCATGAAGACAATCAGAAGTAGTGATCACGAGATTACGCTGGCGTCTCCCTGCATTAAACCTATATCTACACAGGACTGGTCTCACGCTATCAAGTCTTTGTCCACACTCCCGAGAAACAGAATAAGTAGATCACTATTGTTTTACTACGTCGGCGATACAGATCGTTAAAGGACATCTAGAAATTTCGCTTGCTAAATTAGGGTTAACGTTATCATCAGAAATAATATATACTACCTTTCGGTGCGTCACTTATAGGGGTCAGCCACAGCGACATGTTTGATGCCATTTTCGGTTACGTACAATCAACTAAACGAATAACTTTTTGAATGTTCTGTCGTAATTTGTTTTTGTATGTCTTTCTCTTTTGTAGCTGAGTAAGTAACACTTCAAAAGATTAGGTAAATGTTTCAACACGCAATTACTGGCCAATATTCCAGTGTTGGTATCAGCCATATGATGAGGAAATCATTATCATCAACATCATTTATGCAGTACGTCTTGTTTATTTCTCAACCCGCGATATCTTGTCAATCTTCCTGGCCTCGGCTCCAAACTCCACAGGTCGTCCTCATTCTGGCATTTTCTGGTCCCTTAGGTGTACGATTATGCGGGATCCCTCTTATTAGCATTGAGAGACAGTCTCCAGATTATCTTTGACGATATATCCACAAAGAACGCAACACACCTATCTTACAATATATTAACTGGGCTATTACAAAATCCATCAGTGGAGCTAACAATAAACTTTGTCGTAGCGACAGATGCATCGCAAACAGAAGAAAAATCTGGAATTGAAATTTTGTCTTCCGCTTTCAACTGGTTCGTTTCTTTAAGACTTTCTGACCACGTGCCAGTATTTATAGCTGAGTTTCAGGCGGTTACATTGGATCTACGGAAAGGGAACTCGTCAATCTTGAAAGTTCTAATAACGGACTTTCTATCTTTATGTTCAGCTCTCACTGCAAAGAATGGCTCCCATAGTTCACGTACTTTTCATTGTTTAGTACCTTCTCACTCAACACTAATTACACAGGTATGAGTGCCTAATCACAGGGGCTTAGTTATCAATGAATTAGCAGACAGCTTGCCGAGAGCTGCCATTAGTGGTCCAATTCTTCCAGTCCTTCCTGTAGTTGGTTTCGTAACTGCCGCTAGATTAAGGACATGCGAAATCATGCAAGATTCATGGAACCTATCATTAACAAATTTAAGTGATTACCGACACCGCTTATTCCCTTGGAACAGAAACTTCTGTCGTAATTGGAAAGTTCTGTTGAAGAAAATTCGATATCGAATACCTGCATTAAACTATTATCTGCATCAATCTGGCCTGGCATCCTCCTCCTTGTGCTCACACTGTGGTAAAGACAGTAGAAGAGAACAGTTATTCCTCTCATGTCACCTTCTTACCCCATTAAGGAAGCACACTTTAGGAGGGAAATTTCATAGTGCTGAATTGCATATAAGCATTCCCGATATTCTATCATTGGGAGCCTCTTCTCTGGGACATTGCCATAGGGATGTTGGTGCAGCTTATGTGGGGAATATAACTGAATCGGGACGATTTCCTTGTCAAATTCTTAGAAATTTTCTGAATTCATTTCGTCACCCACTCAAAGTTTCTGAATATCGATTGTTTCCAGACTCGGATAATGTTAGATCACCCGATTCTTGGCCAATCCCCCATGATGGCTGTGAGCCACTCTACGTGGAAAGCAAAGCGAATCAACGATCAAGGCACGTACAAATAAATCTATGCTCTAAACTGTGCTTGGTGGTTTTGCAGTTACTGGCGACCCGGACTCCAGACGGCCACAACTCTGCTCCTACTACCTCTGAAACCGGTCACGTACCTTCTACGGGTGTTATGAAAGCTACAGCTACCGTACAATAAGCAAAACCTCGGTGCTCTTCGCTGTGCTTGATGGGCCCAGAGCTGGCGTGACCCATAGCTGTTAGTGCACGACAACCATTTGACGAGACAAACATACCCCCTCGTCTGCACCTTCAACTCTTTTTTTACTGCCACTGTTATGCATTAGAAAAAATTACACGATCTCCGCTGAACCCCTGCACGGGAGAAAGGTGAGCGGAGCTCAGAACTGGAGTGAAGGAAACTTTTGCTTGGCAAGAATGCTTGATTCCACTCGGCAGTGGACAAAATCATTTTCACCCGAGCTCATGTGCAGCAACGTTTTCGCAAACTGTCCAAAATTGCTATGACACGCGACTTTGTTCTTAGGGACAACTTCTTTCCCTGGAGGCTACATTTCTACCTTGCGGTATTTCTCCTTACCTAACCTCGGTTTTTTCATGGCGGCCAGTCCCTTTAAGGTGAAGTTATCACGGCCGCCATCTTGCGTGTAGTTCGGATTCTCCCACCAGGCAGCTTCACTCAGTCATGATATGAAAAAGGAAAAAAAATCTCCTCTTAGCCGTCGCAGCATGCTCCGATCTGTACAAGTTACGGATGATGCGACAGGTGAACTGCTGCAGTCAGCGTTTTTAGATCTAAAACCGTTGGCTGATGTTCAGAAAAATGGACCCCCCCCCCCCCCCACCTCCCTTCTTTTCAGGATGAGTTGCGCCAGGCACCATTGTGGTAGGATTGAACATTTCTCTGGGGAAAATGGTCGGTTCTGCTGATTGATGGGGGCTATAGACCAGAAAACGATAGCCTCGCACCCAGACTAACCGAACGCATACTCTAACACCCGGGTTGCCCGGTCGAGCAGCACCGGATTGTACTGGGCTGCCAAGGTGTGTTCGTCGGCGACCAGTGGACATGGCAAACGCCAGCTCTAGGACTTCAAAGTGCGGAAATGTGCCCGTTCACGCAGATCCAAAGTACAAGAAGTCATCTGGGCGGGATTGCGTTGTGTTTGGATGCCAAAACAACCAGAGCAAAAGGAGCAGCTTACTTAGCGTTGTTTGCGAAGTAGGGAATCGTGCCGGTGCGGTGTTTTCAGCTTGCACCGATTTCCATCCGCAGCGAAGAACGCCAAGCTGCGCCACCGGTGGATAGCTGCAGTGAATAGGAAGAACTACCCACCCACTGAAAATGCACGAGTGAGTATGTAAGCTGTGTATATTTTGGTGCCAGGTTCAACTTTGCGCCCTATGAATGTAATATGTGTAAGACGCAGGTTTGCTCCGAGAACTTTCTGGACAGCAATCCTACAGAGCAGAATCCCATGCTGGCGATTCCCCTTGGCTATAACAAAAAGGAAAGCCTTTTCGTGCTTTCATTCATGCACAGCTCCCGACGGTTAAGAGGAACAGTAGAGTTTGCGGTTAGAGAGACTTGCAGCTGGTGCACGGCACGATCATAAAGCGGAAACGACAAGTCGTAGGCAATATAATGTTTCTCTGCTGGTGAGCGTTATTGCTAATGAAAGTAAACCGAAGTCTGCTATTCACGTAGCATGCGTCCACAAAAGGTAAATGACGACTGCTCGTCGTTTACCGAAGGTGTTCTTGCAGCGCGCGTGTCTTTACGAGCTGGTGTTGCAGGTGTCATTCGTAACGAATTTATTTGAGCCTCCCGAGCTCTAAATTGCGTGCGTGCTGTTATGCGGGGCAAAGCGCAAAATTTTTCCGTTCATATAGTGAGGAAAATGAGAGAGTTAATTATTGTTGTATTTTGTAACAAAATTTTCCTCGTTTTCACCAGTTCTTAGTTTTTTTTTTCTAAGGGAGCGCCAACAATCCGATATGGCCTCACACAAGCGAAACAGGTCTGATACCAGGTAGATGAAGTTGGTGGGGCTAATTTCTTGGAATACAGGGGTGGTTATTGTTTTGTACCAAATGGTTCCCCCATGATGCATGTTTAAGTAGGGATGATAATTTTATGTGCCCTTCCATGGTTTGTGCAACAACTGTACAACACCTGCTTCTGTCGTGCTCACCCTTTTATATGGGCCATGACTGCACATGTAGTTGAACCTCTGTAGTTCCTCATTTTCCAATGAGTGCAGGCTTAGCGTCATACGCTGCTTGTTCAAGTGCTGTAGGCTTATCTTCTGAATGTTGTGCTTTTAAGTGGTTGCACGATACAATTGGCCTTGTGTATTCTCTATTTCATTTTGAGAGGACTTTATATCTTCCCAGCAGATATGGCATGGAAAAGAACTACAGCCGTTCTTACTATAACATATAGTTTGTTTTCAATGTGCAGGTGGTGAAGGGCAGGCGTCTGCTAATCAGGCAGGCTGTAAGCCCAGTCAAACGACCTCGCCAGTGTGTTGGCGAACGTGGCCAACCCAGCAGTGACCATGACAAACAAGACCAAACTGAAAGTGCAGAGGACAGTGTTCTGCGTGCTGGTGGAAACCTAGAAACGTTGTTGCATGCTGATACCCAAGCACTACCTCCTGCATGTCCACAAGAAAAGCAATAGATCATTCAGCAGCAAGGGCACACATCACAGCAGCTAGCGTCTGTTCACCTACCTGCAGTGGACGCCCTGACTGAAACAGCGAAAATAGACACCAGGTCGCACTGAAACAAGTGTAATAGAAGCTACAAGCACAGTAGAGCTGTAAAACAGCAAACTGCAAGAGTTGACATGCCAACGGCTTGATACTGTCCTTGCTACATACGAGGTAGTGGTTGAAAGCGTGGGTCGGGAAAGCGTAGCGAAGTAATGGGTCGGGGCTCCGCGGACTGGTTCTGCGGAGCCCCCAGCTTCACTGGACCCTTTCCGCCCGAAGTGTGGACCATGATCTTTAGTCACCTAGACGCCGCGTCTCTTTTAGCCTTGGCCAAGGCGGTGCCGAAACTGAAGGACCGCCTTCTGCTCGTCGATCGTCCAGGGCGTGGCCTTCAAACCTCAGACACATGAGTGAGCGATCAAGAAGTTTTTCGTGGCAATCCGCGAGCAGTACGTTCGACATCTGGACTTCATAAACTGTCTCAGGTTGTCATCCGAGTTGATTATCGACTGTGCCAGGCACTGCCATAACCTCGGAGAGCTGTACTGCGTCAACTGCGTCGTGGAACCCACGGTACTCTTTAACCTCTAGTCCCTAAAGCTGCCCTGCCTTCAAAAGCTCGAATGGTCGCTGTACGAGGTCGGCTACTAGAAGACTTGGCTAGATAGCCACGCCGTTACTCACATTCGCACCTTCCCCTAGTAGCAGAGGCCCAAGATAAACACCATGTACGTCGAGCTGGTCCTCGTGCACGCGACCGCCATTCTGTTGGACCACGTCTTGTGCCGCTACAGCACGCTGCGCCACCTACACGTTCACATAGTCCGGAACGAGCCGGCTGATCTGCCGAGCACCGAAGCCTTCCGCATAGAGCTGTCAAAACACGAGCGCCATCTGGAAAATCAAGTATAGCTGCGAACAGCTGCTGATGCAAGCTCGGATCGAAGTACGGGACGAGCGACGCCGTATTTTACTACCTGAAAGCGCAATCTGGGGCAACAACGACTGACGGTTCAAACCCGAACACTCAAGCAGCCTCGTCGACTTTACCGACGTCGTGGGAAAAAAAGGTATTCCTGAACGGTGTCAAGCAAGCCATTGTGGTCGTGGAGGCCGACTCGGAAGTCACCCGCCTGTTCGGAGCAGGTGCCAGAAAACCCGAGTCGCGGAAGGACCCGATATACCTGTCCCTCGTTTTGATGGCACCGAAGGGAGTTGAAGTCCCGAGGTTCCCGACCGCGCACAGCGGCTACATGATCCCAATGAAGCTGTTCTTCAGTGTGTGCGTCTCCCGAATCCTGGGACTCAACTTGTCCGCTTACTACTTCGCTACAGAATCCGACTGCTGCTCCGTAGTTGCATGGACGCTGTCCAATCTCCGCTCGCTGGCGCTCTCGCCTTGCGCAGCCAACCATCAACACTCTCTCAAGTTTCTCAAGCGTGGCTGCCGCTTTCTGGGGCAGCTCGAGGTTGGGTGTGACGCTGCTTCATCGTCGCGAAACCTGCCAGCTTCCCCTGCAGTTTACCGGCTGCTGCTTCGCGCGACTTCCACAGAAGAACCAGGCTGCGCCGACTCAGCATGGCCGAGACAGCCAAGGTTGTGAGCCTGAAGTTCCTTGCCGTGTGCCAGGTCGAGGAACTACGTCTCAGCGT
This sequence comes from Dermacentor andersoni, assembly GCF_023375885.2. Taxonomy (NCBI): domain Eukaryota; kingdom Metazoa; phylum Arthropoda; class Arachnida; order Ixodida; family Ixodidae; genus Dermacentor; species Dermacentor andersoni. Next base: position 361,638,114 of record NC_092814.1, on the reverse strand, counting down.
GGACAGCACGAACGCCAAGAAGCTTAAAAGCTACCCCTGGACACTGGGTCGGCTTCTTTGCTACAACCCTCGGTTCAGTTCCTTGACCCTTCTAGCCAGCAAAGACGCCTCGCTTCGACACTTAGCGTGGCCCGTTGGCGTGTTTCTATTTACGCCCAAGCCCAGCGCTCGACCGCTGCGCCACTATGCGGTGCTCGCACGAACCACGTTTTAGGTACTTTTTCACCGAAGCGGCACGGCACGCGCCCTAGATCCTACTAGGTACGTCCCTAGGCACTAGGGAGATGCGGTACGCCTGGGGCGTGCACGCCCAGCAGTCTGCTCAGCCCAAGCCCGCTTTGCCTGCATTCGCAAAGTTTGGGCGCGTGCAGGTAAGCTTTTTGTTGTTGTTTTGCTCCATGTCACGCGATAGTTTGTTTAATGTGCGTAATGTGTGGCGCCTGTGCCTTGCTACCGTTTCGCCTGGAAGAGAGGCAGTGATGTGAAGAAGGACGCTTCATTGCAGCGATGATATGGCTGGTGCGAGAAACGCTCCATCCCACACGATTATCCCAGCTTTTGTAGATCGAAGCGCCTCGCGCACTATATACACCTTCTTATCACGTCCCTTTATCCCCTTATCCATACTGAAAAATTTCGTCGTGTGTTACTCCTAGCGCACGCACGCAACTTTTATCTCGGAGTAGCCTAGGCGGCGTGTATCAATTGAAAAACCCATACGCCTTTAGCGACGCGATCACTTGTATCAAGTACAAGTGCTCCACATGTAGAACGTATTGTTTCATAATAAACTGGTAGACACTCGTGCCGCCCCTTCTCAAGGTTCCAACATAATTTTTCTTTTTTTGGAACAGTATCAAACGTGGCTTCATACCAATGAAAGCTATCCCCGATGAACTTTTAGCGACTATACTTTGCTGCGATTTAAAACGCGACAATGTATTTTGCATTATTCGTCATTCAGTTATTTTGTCACTATGTTGCACTCCTGTATTCCCGTTTCACTTGACGAATTCGCGTGTGCAGAATCATATACGCGAGAAACCATGTGAGCCGCGCAATTTTCCGAAACTCGGTGCGAATCCGCATTTGATAATTGCAAATGCTCAAGCAGCAGCCAAAAATTAAGTTATAAGTATGCTCAATGTATGAGGGGCAGTGCTGCAGTTGAACAAGAACATTGTACTCGTTTTCCACTGCCAATTAAACAGTGAACCGCATTTGTATGAAGAGGCTGTACCATTACTTTTATTTGGTGTTTGAATGGAGGCCGTATAGCTACATTTCTGGTAGTGCAAATTACAAAAAAAAAAAAAAAAAAAAAAAAAAAAACGCTGAACCTTTCGAAAAGCACACAACATTGCAAAGGCTCAAATTTTCAACTGAATAGCCTCATAGGCCTCTTATAATTACCCACACTGATGTGCTCGGTGGCATTTCCAGCCACATAGATGGGAAAGGGTGCAGTGCCTGAGCGGAGTTTCAAGGTGTTCCTTGCTTAAATTAAACAGTGAACCGCATTTGTATGAAGAAGCTGTACCATTACTTTTATTTGATGTTTGAATGGAGGGCGTATAGCTACGTTTCTGGTAGTGCAAATTACAAAAAAAAGAAAAAAAAGAAAACGCTGAACCTTTCGAAAAGCACACAACATTGCAAAGGCTCAAATTTTCAACTGAATAGCCTCATAGGCCTCTTACCCACACTGATGTGCTCGGTGGCATTTCCAGCCACATAGATGCAAAAGGGTGCAGTACCTGAGCGGAGTTTCAAGGTGTTGCTTGCTTAAATGAATTTTTTTTATAAGTCCTCATGGGCCTCCTGAAGCTCCGATCCTACAATCAGTGTACACTGACAATTTGTAGAAAAAAAAGTTTGTTGTGTTAATCATTGTAGCAGCTCCACTGGACTTTACTATTGTCTACTGCAAGGTTGTCCCACTTCAACGCTTTCTTTTTTTGCAGGTCGTGAAAACGCTGTCATGAAAATGCATTCAAAGAACAGGATACAGAGCGTTGATGTGACCAAGCACAGAGTTGTTCTGAAGGCGATTTTATTATTGGCAGCCAACTTCCATTGCTTATCATGTGGTGAAGTGCATATTTCCCACTCAAAGTGCTGTACAGGTGCCATGGGGGATCAAGTGAAGTGACCCCCTGTTTTGAGTTTCTTCCCTGGCAATAATTTACTTGTAGCACACAGAGAAAGACACGCTATCTTTTGTACAAAAAGGTGCCTGCAATAGTGTGGCTCTGGTCTGCTGCTCCACCCATTCCTTTTACTTATTGGCAAAGTGCAACTCATTGCTTTAGTTGCTATAGCTACTGGGAGAGTTCATATTGAAGACAATGAGAAGGGTTGGAGAGTCAGTGGCAGGAGAGGCCCTCATAGCATTTCATATCAAGAAATTCGGAAATGTATGTCAGCAACACATCACTTTCATTGTACAACACGGGAATTGCTCTCCAGCATGCTGTAGTATAAGGAACAATACCCATGTGCACCTCCAGTTTTATATATAAAAAAAAAATTCTGATGTTTAAAGCAAAACTACCGTATGATTAAGAGGCACGCCATAGTGGATGGCTTCCAATTACTCTTGACGATTTAGTTTTCTTTTTTAACATTCATTGCAATGCAGGCAGCAGATGGATGTTTTTGCATTTTGACTCCATCAAAATGCAGCCACTGTGGCTGCAATTTAATCCCGCTGTCTCATGCTTAGCAACAGTTCTGCCTTAGCCAATCATGATGGGTGTTATAAAAAAAAAAAGAAAACTTGTACTGTGAAAGAAAATTCAGTTGGTAGAGGCACTTTGTTTGGATAAACCTTATTTTGTGTACAGTTAGGCACGCATGTACATGCACCCTTCTCGCTGTCTATTTTTTACATCTCTTCATACAGTGGTAAAGAAGAAGGCAAATAACAGTAAAGTTATTCACACATCATTCAACACACAGGCTTCTCAGCCACAAGCACCACCTGGACAATGTGTTTGTGCACCATACATTACACAGAACATTTCGATTAACTGCAGTCTCAAGTGCCCAATGTTAAAGGTCTAACACGGCTTCAAGTGTGTATTCGGCACTGTTTTGTCAGGCACCCAATATATTTTCTTCTTTGAAGAGAATATTTAGTAACATCTGGGCGCTTGCTATGTGCACCTTTCTGGTAGATTTAGGATCGCACTCAACAAAACTCCTGCGAAATCCATCCAAATTAGTATAACGAAAGGTGCATAGTACTAAATGTACTGTCAGGAACAAATAGAGACCACTTAACTATACTACATGTTAAAACAATTTTATGTGGATAATAAATACATATTTTCTCAGATTAGGGGATTCAAGTAATATTAGTCTCAGTAAATTACAGGTGTACATCTTCAAATTCTTAATGAACATGCCAACAAAATTTAATGCAAATTTGTCTTTACTTTGGCATCATGTGATTGCCAAACTGCACCTACCTCGTGCAGGAAGAATATTTGACAGAAGCTTCATAAGTGGCACCAGTTTAAAGATATTCCAGATGCAGTGACATCCTGCTCTCTATTCTACCCGCCTATCTATGTTTGGTCAGTGTGCGAAAATTTTGCGTGCAATGTTTAATTCTAGTGCACATTTCTTGAAGCTGCTGCCAGTTGACATACCTACTAACAAATACTTTCCCGACTGGCTAGCTTTGACTTTCATAAGCAATTTCAATATATGCATCTGATGTCCACCACAGCAAATAATGGATTACTGGAAGAAATGCACAAATATATACAACTCTTTTTTTACATTTACTTGACTGAAACACATGGTCTGTGTAAAAGTTACTGCAGTGTTGCAGTATATGTATACTACCTGATGTCCTGAGAGAGCCAGATGGTCTGGCATCCATTCCCAAGTTACAACACAGACATATCTGTGCACTCCAGTGCAGTTTGCACTCCTTGAGAAGCTTTTGTTTCCACCGGATAGAAAACCGCTAAGAGTAAGAGGTTTCTGGCTTGGTAACAAGTGAAATAAGACCTAGGTGTCTCCATAATGCCAAACAGCTCAAGTGCTGACTAGTAAAAGAAGCCTGTGGATTGAAATATATAAATCTCTTGCAGTCACAAAAAGTGCATGTTTTCTTGTAAAGTAATTTATTTAATGTACCTTAGACTCTTCAAGGAAGCATTGTGTAAGGGGGGGTTACATGACCAATAACACGTAATACTACATAACTTCCGTCAGAAGCTTGAGGTGAATTTTTTGCAGTAGTGCTGTATTATGGATTGGTCCGATTAGTCCATAATTTGTTCATTTTGTGATGTGTTGCACTTTCTTCTTCACTTGCAGTCAAATGCTCTTTTAGTGCTTTTTTCACAAACCTGCTATGGTCTCAGTAGAGACTGGCAGTATTGTAAATAAATAAAATAAATAAATAAATATTTTGTTGTGTTGCATATTTTTGTTCACTTGCATTGGAACCCTGTTTTGTATTTTGCAATTTGCTTTGTTGCATTACATTTCGATGTTACTAGTTTGCTTGTACTTTCACTGTAATAACTAAACCCCGCTTACTTAATGCCCTTTGGGCCTGTAAGGTATTTTAAATAAATACATAATCATTCTCGGAAATAAAAATCTTGAAGCAATCTCATGCCAATAATTAAAAAGTGAGCAGTTCCGATCATTTCAAGTTAATCAAGTGCAACACATAGTGCAACGAAAGTTAAGGCACCGAAACTGCAATTTCTATCATGAAGAAATTTTTAAATTATTAAATAAAAAATGTCAATGTGTGGTATATGTGTATACAGTAGGTCCAGTACGAGCTACATTTTACAGTGCAGTTAAATATGTGCTTGCTGTAAATGATACTTGATCTCTGAAACACCCCACCCAGCACTTGTATCAAACAGTAATGAGGACAGCCATTCTTTTATGAAAAAGATGCATTTTTATTGCACAACCAGAAATTACATTCAACAATGTATATATGCATCTCAGTATGTCTATTCTTAAACAGTAATTACTCTACTTCTTGGGTGACATGGTAAAAACTGCAATACACAATGCAACCAAAAGAAAAAGGCTTAGTCTTCCACACCAAAAATAAAATTGCTCAACACCAGTGAGAAGCAACCACTAATAGTATTATAGTTGAAAGGCTCACACTAGCATATTGCTCAGAGAAGAGAAAAAATAGACTAATGTAAGTGCATGTTGAAGATTTCACCTTTTAAATTTTTTCAATTTGTCAGACTTGGCTGCAAAATTGGTTCAGCTTCACAGTAGTACCAACTGTAATTACTAATTGAACCAAGGTGATCAGTGATTTGCAAGTCTGTAACCTTATATCTTAACAACTTATAATGCATGTACTGCTGCCTTGCTTGTGCTCTCAACTATGTGCACAGGCAGCATTTTCAGCCAGCTACGTACCCAGCCACTCGCCGAACAAGCTGACTGGACAGGTGGTCTAGCCTGCAAGATAAAAATGTGACACGTTGCACAGGTCAGCCAAGAAACCAACTAGCCCACCTTGCACCTGAAAATTGCTTTGCTTAGGCACTGAAACGAAATGGCTTAATTTTCCCATTTTTCCCCTCGAAGAATTATTTACACAGTCTAAGGGTACTTTTGTCCTCGTCACGGTCATTAGAACAGCTTTCATTGTCTTGACATTTGTCACTGCTCACAACCTCCCCTTTGCTAAGTGATACACTCCGAGAAAAGTGGCCCTCGTAATTACTAGTTTTATGGTACATGAGTATCCACAAAAAGCTTGAGGGGCCCGGAAACACTTTCTATGAAAACTGAAATATGCATTGCAGCGAGCGCATTGCCCTTCCCAAAGGCTTGCCAGAAATAATTTTTCAGATTGGTCGAATATTTTCGGAGATACGAAAAGGATTCTGCATAGTTGTCACCTCTTTGGTTAACAGTGACAATATTCAACCGAGCCATACAGAATTCATCCGATACATGCTCACTGTCAATGTGGCCATCTTTTCTACAAAGCTTCACAGAGGCCGCATACAGTAGTGTATCGGAAATGATTATTCTTCTGAATCAGAACAATAGAAATATAAGCTTTCACCATCACAAAACCCACTGTGATTGTACCAAAGCACAGGTTGCCACCTTACTTGTTCATTTTGCACCCACGATGTCATCAAGTTACGGACATGATAGTGTCGAACAACCATGCCTGGCAGCGCCAATGAGAAAAGCAATGTTGAACAGCGAAACATTGCTCTTCGGAGCTCTACAGGCTGGAAGAACTGAAGCATTTTGACTCCGTGAAGTTCAAAATATAGAAAATAAAGAAGATGCTGGAATCTTCTTCGCTCCCAGATTGGCTACATGAGCACTAATTTAACAAGAGATAGTTAGAAACACTTGTACTTGTTCAAGACGTCTTTACATATAGGGTGCGTTCAGATAAGGACCGACTCTGGGAGGTCCTTATGTCTCTTCTCCGGTTCTGAATTGCCCTTGAGAGTTTTTTTGTTGTTTCACAACATCTGTCAGTGTTTATTGCTGTCTCAGCAGGCAGAAAGTTGACCAACAATACCCTTTTCCTGTCCCAAAACACAGTTGCCATGACTTTATTGGCAGACTGTGTTGGAATTTTTGTGGCTGGGGCAAAGAGGGATGCCGTAACTCGTGGGACTGTTTTGTCTCAGGTGTAAAGTGGAATGCCATGGTACCCATCTTGCACACACCTTCTGATATTGCAACGTTTCCATTAAAATCCTGTGGATGGTGCTTTGGGAAGCCTCCGGAACCAAAATGCAGAGAGTACCCAGAGTGACCCTGCGATCTTCACGCATGACCTCAATCTTCGCGACTGTCTCTTTGGAAACTGACGCCCTACCGCTCCTTTCTTTGTCGTGAATTTCAGTACAGCCGGCTGTAAACTCTCTACACCACTTGCAAACGTTCTTGACATCCATGCACAAGTGGTCATACACTTCCATCAATTACCTATGAATTTCAACCTGCTTAACGCCTTTTGCATTAAAAAATTTAATAACTGCGCGAACTTCACACTTGGCAGTAGCGTTCAACGGGAGCTTCATTTTCAATGGCTGCCAAACCAAGACTGAGCATCCGAGCAAAGCGCACACAGGCTTATTTGAGAGTGGAGGAAGCGCCACTCACAACAGTGTGGCCAACACTGTATTAACAGTTTCTCTATGTCCCCCAAAAATAGGAGAACTTTCATTTGGAATTTTCCTCGTATGTAGAATAACAAAATCGAAATTACATTCATATTGTATTCCAAGCTCGCTGTTTTTCTGTTAGTAAGGAAAAGCGACTAATATCGCACCTTTTTTGCCTCTTCTAAGCCACGAAATGACATGAGCTTGAGTTTTCAGTAGGGGGTGTGCAAATATAAAAATGTTTCAATATGATTACTTACAATCGAATATCAAATGATATGCACATGCATTTATTAGCAAGTTGGTTTAACATGTTGGAACACTGCAATTACATTGTCATTGGTACAAAAATAAACTAGTAAGGTATACTAAAAGATTGTTATCTCTTGAAAATTGAATAATTTCCACTGGTTGTCTGTTCTCACCAACCTGTGCCCTGTTATACTGCATGAATTTCCTGGAAACTCAGGGGCATTTGACCCTGTACCTGCCGAAACTCATCGAATTTGCTGACAAGCAATAAGCTCAGGATTGCAACCTGCAATAGAGTGCACCCTCGCTGTTTACAAATCCGTGTCCATTGCCAGAGAGAGGTTAGCTTCCCTGCACAGCTTAGAAGTCCAGCAGCTAAGCATGTTTTACAAATGAAATTGTGCCAGCTGCATAAAATCGCGAAATTCAGCACAAAATCACGCACTTGCTTATATTGGTTAAAACCAAACGTTATGAAGCGTGTTTACTCCTGCACCGAAAGAAATATATTCAATTTATTTCAAATATTCCTATCCAATAGAATATTCAAAAATTATCGAGTACCTATTGTCGAGTCGAGTATGACTAAAAATATTCCATATTTTTGAATATTTGCACACCCTTAGTTTTCAGGGCTCCTGTATCAATATTTCACCTACCATATGTTAAGGTAGCAAGCACACAAGAGAGCGCAAAGCAAGCTGGTGAAGGCTGGTCTGGGAAACTACTACTGGCACTACTCTCTAAAATGCTTTGTTTATATGACCGGTGCACCAGCCAGTGGGAAATCGCAACGACACCGCAGTTGTAGAGGAGTAATGTGTGTGTGATCAGTTAATGACAGTTACAAATGAGGCCCAGAATATTTTTTTTGTTAACATATTTGTATTAGGCAGAAAAACCTATCCACACATTGTAACCGAGACTACTTTCCCCACATACGTCTTCGTTTCACACAGAAAAAATCTTGAATAAGATGAAGTGCAAAAATGTCACATCCATGTTTCAGAATGTTCTAACTTAAAAAGCGAGTGGTATAGAGAATACAGTTTTGTACACATTGAAAAGTCATCTATACAACCTCTCTCACAGAATTAAGGTAAGTTGAGTTTAATCGTGGCACGGCATGAACAAAAATGCTAACTTTCCACTTTCACATACAAGAAAAAATTGGTGGCTTATTTGGCATTTTGAAATGATGGCTTAAACTTCAAAGAATTCATGCAGGAACTCCACAGGTGTTGTCCAAGTATGCATAATCATTGTGCCACTTGCTCATCTCCATGCAACCCAGTACCACTATCAATCTTATCAAACTTGATCCGGCCGGTCAGTATAAATGCTTATCAACCCTTATAAGTCATTATCAATCTTATCGCAATTGATTGGGTCCTTATTAACACTTATCTGTCCTTATGGGGACACAATCCAACTGCTATCAACTACTATCAACCTTACTAGTATTGCTCTGATCATTATAAACCCTTTTTAGCACTTCATCCACCCACACTGAACCAGTAGCAACCGTGACAAGACCAATACAACCCCTCATCACTCCTTATATCAATTCATTGACTCCTTGTGTATCTGTGCTGCGAGATGCGAAGCACACGAGCCCTTGGAGATCAGTGGCATTTCGGTCGGTGAAGGGAACCCTCAATGCAAGGCGCATCCCGTGACCACTGAAATGCATTGGGGATGTGGCGTGTTTGGCATTACATTTTCCCAAAGTCTGAGTTTTCATGATATGCACAACGCTCCAAGATGGCTCTACGTGTGGTCCTAGAGATGGCTTTTATTCCACCATCATCAAATCTTTCAACAAAGCCTTCACAGAAACTGTTCTTGACATTTGTTTTGTACTGCCGGTACAACATTCATATGGTTCAGCTATATTCAGCAAGCGTGGGTATTTAGCCCAGTGCATAAGAAACTCAGTTTTGGAGTGTGGGGTGTTAGGTTCAAAATTCAATATTGCTAACGTTTTTCTTTTCGAATTTATTTTGTTTTACACATTCATTTCTTTATAGCGATTCATCTTACATGACGGATGGATGGGTTTCCTGGTTAGGTACGCCTAGAACTGCTTACGTATGGAAAATCTTTAGCTCTATTCATAATGTGCTACATTACTTACAAAAGAGTGTATTTACCATTTTCTTTATCGCTAGGAACTGGATGGTAAATGTAAAAAAAAAAATCATAAGTCAGAATATCACCTATTTTTGTCTTCAGAAAATAAAAATAATTTCCGATTTCTGTAAAATTACTTGACGTTCATCTCTTGTGATCAGTTTCCAGCAAAATTATGTTGCTATGTTTTGTTATTGATAAAAATATGCAACATATATACTAAGGTACTCACTTCACTGTTCAACGATGGGGGTAGTTATCAAGGTCAACAGCATACTTATTCCAATTTTGTTTCCAAGAAAACAAATTTCACAGTAGCTGGAGTTGGTGGCAATCATGCACAGGCAGCCAGAATCATTATTGCGATAAAGGGCCGTTTCGAAGCTATGACGAGGCTAATAGAGATTGACTAATTTATCATTAAAAAAATAAATTATGGGTTTTTACGTGTCAAAACCACTTTCTGATTATGAGGCACGCCGTAGTGGAGGACTCCGGAAATTTTGACCACCTGGGGTTCTTTAACGTGCACCTAAATGGGCGTTTTCGCATTTCGCCCCCATCGAAATGCGGCCACCGTGGCCGGGATTAGATCCCGCGACCTCATGCTCAGCAGCCCAACACCATAGCCACTGAGCAACCACGGCGGGTTTATCATTCAAAGCTTGGGTTGAGAGGTCTGTGTCTGATGAAGTTATACGAAAGTGGAAGAACCGCAGCTTTAGGTTTACAACTTCGGAACGTAATTATTTGCGTTATTTGTGCCCAGTAAGTAACCATTCAGAGAAGTAAGTACTAATGCAAACCGAACATTCTTTTTTCAATCTGTGCATGCACACTGCACAACATATAAGGAATTTCCTTGGTCAGGTCGCACAACGTAATGTTCTTTCACGTACTGAATTCACCTTAATTCAATAGAATTATAGTGAAATGTTTAATGTGTAGAAAACTACTCTCTATACCATGCGTTCTTCCAGTTGCAAAATTTTGCGGCCTGATAATGCGATTTTCGCACTTTTTTACAGTTGAGATTTCTTCTGTGACAAAGTAGCCTCTGTCCTATTCTGTGGGATGGTTTTCGTGCCTAAAATAAATATTTGGAACTGCTTCTACAATCTGTCCTTATCTAAACACACCCAGCTGACTCCTCCACTGCAGTTGCGTCACTTCCCACTACGCATATACACTGGTCATGTAAATGGGATGAATTTCAGATATCAAGCTTAATTAGAGAGCAGTGGCAGTAGTACTTTACCCAGACTAGCCTTATGCTTGTGTCATACAGGCACCCACAAACTTCTTTACGATAAGAGAGTTCGACCTCAAGGAACTTGTGATTGTGTCACGGCCTATAAAAGAAGCCGCGAGAGGTGCATTCAGTACAAGAATGTAACTAACTGTTAATTATGCTTGTAGCTATTACAATGAACGCTCCTTCCACAAAAATATTATTCAATATATTTGATGCATGAAAGATACACCTCGTTAAAAAACAAAATGCGCTCGCTAAACAGCAGTGCTGACAGCCACACTAGCCACCCTGTGCTTATCGACATTTTCCTTTGCGGTCTAGTGGGTAGGCTCTGCGTTCTGCAACCCAAACTGCTGCAAACTGTACTAAAACGCAACATTTCATGTAATGGTCACCTTGTGAGCTTTCTTATTTTGTCTACCCCTGCATGACTAGCACGACAAAGGCTGCATTTACATTTACCCAACGCAAGTGGGCAGTAAAAAATTGGGCTGACTGAGCCCCACGTGACCGCGCTTACATGAACTCGCTTCTGACAAGTCCAGACAACGATGGCACACGGTGTCGAGCTGAGGCACCAACGCGTCCTAACTGAGCTTCTGGTTCGTTTCTGTCTGCAACAGCTCTATTCCGTGGGTCTTATTGCTACGATGAGGTTGGGCTGCACAGTGCTTGTTTCGGCCTCATCCTGATGCTATTCCCGCTGCTGGCACCTAAATCGCGACATCACAGTGTTCCCGCACAAGTCTTGGCACTGGCGGGCCCGACCCTTCTACGTGTGCATACACGCTGCAAACAAGTTGGGCAGCCCAACTCAACGCTTGTTCAGTCCAACCGGCTAATGTTTACGTGAACTTGACAGGTACTGTATTTACTCAAATCTAGGCAGAGTCCCTAAAGTCCAAAGCCAACAAAAAAAAAAATATATATTACCTCGAATGTAGGCCGAACAAGAAAAGTGAGGACAGCGTTCACAAAATGCAAACAGCATTTATTGAATCTGAACGTGCAGAGCTCATTCAACGTCATCATCGCTGCTAGACTCGTCGCTATGTTCCTTGTCACTGTCACCTTCAAACAGTGCACTATCTTCGGTACCGTCAAGCACATTAGATATGCTGCACTTTCTAAAATGCAGCACACGATCAAAGTACCTGAGATGTCGTCCCATGCTGCAGCTACCCAGCCCGCAAGCTGCGATTGTGATGCAAGTTTGATGCGACCCGTTGCCGTTAGCATGTGGTCTTCATCAGTCAACCAGTCCGTGTAATATTTCCGCAGACGATCCTTGAAAGGTTTGTTGATGCAGACATCAAGTGGCTGCAACTGGCCCATCATGCCGCCCGGTATGACAGCGAGCATGACATTTCTTGGGAAAGTTTCTCGAGCAGGCAGTGTCTTCCTTTTAAATATCATATAAGGAGGGAGTTTATGTCCATCAGCTCTGCAGCGCAGCATCACAGTTGCGCGCTGCTTCCCGTAGCCCGCAGAGTGCACCTTCACCTCCTTGGCACCCTTTTCATTCACGGTGTACGCCACTGGCATATCAAAATACACAGCCGTCTGGTCGGCGTTGTCAATTTGCCCAAGGTTGTAGCCTGCTGCTTCTCTCTTTCGCAGCACGTAGTGCTGAAAAGCTATCAGCTTTTCTTCGAAATCGCTTGGCAGCTTCTGGGTGATTGAAGTGCGACGTCGGAGGCTGAAGCCGAAGCACTTCATGAATTTCTGAAGCCAGCCCCGGCTGGCTTTGAAATCATTTCGCGTTAGGCCTCGCTCCCTCGAAAGTTCCCTAGCTTTCGCTTGGAGCACTTCTGTTGTCACTGGAAGGGCAGCTGCTCTCTGCGTCCGAACAAAGTCGGCCAAAACTGTCTCCACTTCGTGGCGACGGCCTTTCTTTGGTCCGCTAAATACCATCCTTGTTGCGGCGCACGCAAAAAGCTGCTGTTGTCCCTTTCAACGACGGACGTTTTTCTTGTCGACGCTGAAGTGCTGCCCGGCTTGAAGGTTCGACGATGCCTCTGCGGCTATCACAACTTTTTCGCTTTAAAGCGACACTGTAGTGGCATCTCCTGCTTGGTGCCATCGTGATAACACCACGGCCGACACGACACAGGTCAAAATGGCGACCTCGCTTGTGTACGGTTGGCTACTGGCACGGCTAGTAGCGGCTGCGATACTGACTTTTCTAGATGGCACTAGCTATGCACCATATTTAGCAGTTTCAATGAAAAACTGGCACGTTTTTTTAAAATCCTCGAATCTAAGCCGACCCTAGGTTTGGAATATGATTATCTGAAAAAAACTATCGGCCTAGATTCGAACAAATACGGTATATTCCAGCCCGACAAGCTGGCTCAACCTGATTCTGTCGGGTTCATGCAAACACCCTGAAAGACGAGAAAAACACTGTGCCAAGCGGCCTAGGTCAAGGGTATTGTGCAGCAGCAAGTACAACTGCTGCTGAACTGTGCTTGAGCTTTTATTTAATTCAATACTAATGTTCTAAACACACACAACAATAAAGTTTAATGCAAACAATCTCAATTTTACAACAACCAGTATGGGCACGAGAGTGCTCCATTTAGCCGTCTTGCGGTGTCGCCAATCCCCTTTGACCAAAAGCTCCATTAAGTTCCCTTAGCGGAAGGGTGACTGTGAGCCACCAAGTGCATCTCCCTCGAGATAAAGACGGCAATGTTAAAAGAAGTTTGTGGGTGCTTATGTCACGGGTATTAAACAGCTCGCTGTGCCCGCTCTCCCATGCTTGCTACCTTAACGTACCGCAAGTAAAATGTGGATACCAGAGCCCCGAAAACCCGTTTGTCATTTCGTGAGTCGGAAGAGGCAAGAACTGCACAATTTAGGTCGCTATTCTTTAGTAACAGAAAAACAGCGAGTTCGGAATGCAATGTGAATGTAACTTTGATGTTATTATTACAACTACACACATCATAGGGCTCTAAAATATAGGACCAATCTTTCTGCCTAAAATAATGCTGAATGTTCTTGCAGCACTAGATTTATGACTCCTGTGAGGGTGTACTGTAAAATTTTGGTGACTTCGCCATTTTCTTACAAAACAAATACGCAGTGTAGCTGCTAATTTTTTACGTTAATTTGCAAAAAACTTCTTCGAAGATTTGTCTGGAAATTTTCTGCTTCGCTGCCCTGTCTAAAATAGCCCCACATGGCCGCTGATCTCAGGGTCAATGAGAGGCGCTTGCTGAACAAGAAAAGTACGGCAACTTAAAGAAAAAAGATTGTGGGTGGCATAAATCGAAGTTTTTTTGGGCCAGTAGTTCCAATAGTTTAATATTACGAAAAATATGTTTGGCAGTGTACAAAGTTTTATTTTTGAAGTGATTGGTCTTCAAGTTTGCAAAATCTGAAAGTCGCAAGAATGCTCTTCTCCACGATTAGACTTTCTCCAAATTCGCTCTGAGTTTCTTAACACAAAGGTTGATTGATTCTTTTCTATAGAGGCACTAGACCACATGCCCACTTCATACAAAATTTTTCGCTGAGAAAGAATAGTCGGCACTCCCCCAAGTGTGTCCTCATCTGAACACGCCTACGCCGTTATTTCTCACTTCCTAGTGGAATTCTTCATTTTCTTCTTTTTTTTCAACTGATGCTTACAGTTTGCCTGTCTTCTCTTCTCGATTTTGCCTTACATCAAAGTCAAGAGCCGCAGCAGGCGAAAAGACACTCTTTCTTCCCTGCGCTCGGGGATAACACGTAACCTTTTCCGTCGTGTTCCTCTTGGTACATTGCTCTCAACACCATGTTACATACTGACAACAAGAAAAGAAAAAGAGAGCGATAAAGTAAGTTGCTAGCATTAGCCTATGATTCAACTCTGAAACAAGGGCGCTCGTACGAGAGACGCTTAGTCAAATGTGATGCACGCCAACAGAAACATCACGGGACTCCTAAATGCTACAGCAATATAAGCAGTCATCGCAAAAAAACTTCATTTACCTTTCCTGGAACAAAAACCACGGTGAATTGTTATGCGAGTCGCGCGGAGTGCTGGTGCTACTGGGGGACGCCATGTTTGAAACACTTCACAGAGAGGCCCCTGGTGACAGGAATCGAAAGTAACGGGAAGTGAGAACCCTATCAAAGTTTGTAAACCGTGTGCTATACCAACAATTTCAGATTAGATCTATAAATGTTCGTGCTGTACTAAGCTACTGCAAAAGCCTTGCTTATGGCATTCACGTAACTGACGTAGCGGCCACATCATGTTAAACATCCGAACGCCGTAACGGCAACGTATGCGTGGAGAGGGCAAGTGGCATTTCGCGTTTTTTGCGCCGAAACCGAAACCGTAACGTTCTCGCGCTTCAATCACATGTAATGCCGTTTATTGTTTTATTTTTCGCGTTCCGCGCTTTTTAAAAGACTAAACTGCTTCTTCGCAGACATGGTGGGAGCCTACCTTAATCTTTCCAAAATGATAGCTGCTCATCGCGTTGCGCCCAGCTTTTTTCCTGCGGTGGCGATAGCAAATGGCTATCAAATCCAGCGTGCGGGTAGCAGTGGTGTGTGGTACAAACGTTTACCACCGTTTAGCAAAACTGAGCCGCTTCTCTTACTAATCCGAGTGTGCTGCGTGTTGCCCATTTCTGTCACACGCCTGTAAGCCACAAAACCTCCACAGCACAGGTAAGTGGAAAGTACGTAGCGAAGAGGTGCCAATAAGTCCAGTACAGATAAGCCCGACTTGGCACCGTCAACAACGTGCCACATCAACAAGTGGCACTATCAACAAGCTACTCACCCGCAACCGCAACGTGCGGCGAAAACGTAACCCAAACTTTAAAACATCCGCGAACCAAAACCGAAACTATTGCGTTTTTTTTTTTAGATAATACTGCCAAGACCGAAACAAATGAAGTGCACGGCAAGCGATGCGCTTTCTCAGCCGCGTGTTTCCATTGCTTTCCATTGCCGCAGAGTCAGTGGGTCTCACGCGTGGCAGCGGGTTTCTTTATGATATACGACTGCCCTACTGGATCTGCGCACGTGTGTGATCGTGCACGGTGTGAACAGACGTTAGCACAGACGGTACCATGCCGCGCAACTGCTGTGTGCCGCTGTGCAGCACCAACGCAAGGAAAGATCCGACGATCCGATATCATGAACTTCCGTGCGATCCTCAACGGCGGGCAGCATGGTTGAAAAACATGGTTTCGCCATGTTTGGCGAAAACAGCCGTTAAACTTCCCATTCAGGATGGTGAAACTTGTCTTGCCAGCTGTCATCTCTTCTGCAGCCAGTGAGCTCTCGAGTGAGCTTGAATTCATCACTATATGGAGTGAGCTAGCAGGTGATATAGAGTTAGCACCAATTGCATACCTGGCCGGCTACGTTGCACGTGCATGTGAGGAAAAGGTACAGTTGTTTTACAAGTTTAATAAATTGGATTAGGCGTGCATTCTTTGGTCCTTTGTTCAAGCGACTAATTCACACACACACACACACACACACACACACACACACACACACACACACACACACACACACACACACACACACACACACACACACACACACACACACACACACACACACACACACACACACACACACACACACACACACACACACACACACACACACGCACACATGTCCGGCGCTGACTTGTGAAAAAGAGGATCGCAACCACGCTGAGGACCTCTGCAGAGTATTTTTGAGCAAGCTCATAAGACCATTGTTGACGAACTGGGCTAGCAGCCTGAATTCGACAATGGGAAAAAATTTTGCTTACACATAAACCTCTCCCAAGGAAAGTTCTGCGCTTGTAACGCTTTCAGATTCTGTGTACATGAACTATTAAATGAAAAGAAAAACTGGACGCAACCTACTGACTTCTGGCTTTACTGTTTTCTTTGCGACCATTGATGTAGGCTAGTACTGCCCATTTGCAAAATATTTCCCGCGTGAACCAGCTGAACTATAATACAGTACATTTCTGCATGTCCAGAAACGTAAAACAGCATTAATCATCGGCTCTAATTGCGGACCAGACTGATCAGAGTTCGGACTTCTTAAAACGAGCATTTTTATGCTAACCAACTAATTATATGCAACAAGTTAATATAGCGGATAACCGGCTTCGTGTGTGTTGAACGCTCGAAGAAGCGCACCTAACATAGGTGACTTCCGACACAAACTGTCGCTGACAACTGCAGCGATGCTGACGTACTGCTATCAGTAGCAAATCGCCAGTTGACATTACCATTCATATTTTGTGAAACACCGCTACACAGTTCTTTATCGGAACAAATCAAGCGCTGACCGCGCGGCCGCGGCGGGCGGAGCACAGCTCTCCCCCCCCGCAACTGTCCCGGAGCAGTGGCGCTGCGGCGGTGGCGATGGGAACTAGGCGCGTCACGCCTCTCTCGGCCGACGCGACGGGCCGCACCAAGTGCGTTATATTGAGCGGCCGTGAATTGACGCTTACGTCACACGCTAGCGCGGGTATATATACGCGCGCGCAACCGGCGCTTTTCATTCACCTGTCAAGTCCTGACTCCCGAGTTGTTCCAGCGAACCTCAAGGCCCCGAAACATTTTGGAGTTTTCTGTAAAGATATTTTCGAGATTGGTGCAGGAAAGGCGTGCACAATGTCGTGCGAACTATCTGGCGACGTTGGAGCCGAGGAAATCGCGTGCGATATGGACTGCACTGATAACTTTTCTGGCGACGTTGGAGCCGAGGAAATAGCGTGCGATATGGACTGCACTGATAACTTTTCGGTGTCCAGATCAGCTGCTTGGCACAATTTCGGCAACACAGAGTGCGCGGAGGACATTGCTGCGTCGACATCAGACACGAGAGTCCTGCGAATGAACATCGCAGATCCAGCATCTGCTGAAGAATGGATGCGGCAGTACAAGGCGGCGACAAACACGTCATGGATTATGAAATACAACCAAACGAACTGCACAAAGTGAGTACCATTATTTCAGTCTGACAAAACAGTGCAGCAGGCAAATGAAACTGCTATAATAGCTTTTATAACATTTTTGAAGTGAAGCCAATGGGCGATATGCGAAATTCCGCAAGTGCGCTCTCCGCACACCTAGTTTGACCTAATCACGTGCGTGATGGCGGTCGTCAGGTTAGAATCGGAAATTAAGGTGTAAGCATGCGAACTGCTGGCATTATTTCTGCTGCCTTCCCTCCTGCGCACCATCTTTGAAAACGCGTCTCAGGTTTAACAATGCGACTAGCTGGAACACGACCACCTTGGTTAGGTTGTGTTAGCTATGTGGGAATTTCCCTGCTTACGAAATTTTGCAATGGTCTACAAGGCACTAAAAAGGAAAAAAATGCCTAAAACATTTACTTTTGCATACTTATTTTCCCTATATTCGTGAATTTTTACTGGCTAGCTTATTCATGCACTGAATGCAGGAAAATGCACTATTTAATGTCAGTACACATGACAAACGTTTATTCTCATGAGATAGTAAGAATTGCTGAAAATGCACAATTAAAAATTAGATCACAAAATATTACTTAATGATGATGATGATGTGTTGTGTTTAGTGGCGCAAGGGCCAGGTTTGGCCAAAGAGCGCCATGACAAGTGTTAATGTTGATGTACTATGGAAGATGTGACTTGGCTGTAAAGTGGCCTAAAAATAGTCGCTGTAAAGTGCGTAAAATCTACGTGCTATAAAATTATGGCGATGATTAATGACGAGTACTATGAACATTAAAATCCATCGTAGAAGGATGATGCAAATTATAAAATATATAAGATGGTAAAATTACTTGGAGCACTGCTGCCTCGCCAGAGCCCTTGAACCACAAGGGCCTAGAGGCATGTGCTATTCAAAGTAATTATCATAGCGCCATCCTCTGAAGAGAGGAGACGCTACGAACATGTGGGGCTAAAAACATGAAACACAACATCTTTCAGATAACTTAGAACTGCGACGGTGTCAAATAGCGGTTCTGGGCCGAGTAACATTACTGGATGAAGGGGGATCTGCTGCTGGTATGCTATGGAAAAATGTTTCTTTCTTTCATATTCGGCTTTCCGACACTCCAGAAGGACGTGGAGGACGGTGAGCCTCTCCCCGCATCTACCGCAGGTTGGAGGCTCGTTTCCGGTGAGTAAATAGTTATGTGTGCCAAATGTGTGTCCTATTCTTAGACGACAGAATAGGACATCTGTCCGGCGTGATTTTGTTACGGAAGGCCAGAATCGTAATTGTGGCTTTATCACGTGGAGCTTATTATTTGTTTCCGCGTCCCATAGGCGTTGCCACTGGTTCTGTAGTTTCCTCCGTAAGAAGGGCTTCAGGTCTGTGACAGGAACTGCAGCGGTGTGATTAGCAGAATATGATGCAACTGACGTGGCCATCTGGTCCGCCAGAACGTTACCTTCGATGCCCCTATGACCTGGCACCCAGCATATGATGACATGCTGATTACCTATATACGCTTTACACAGAGCAGAATAGAGTTCGTTAATTACCGGATTTTTGTGGTTAGAGAATGCCATCAGGGCCTTCACAACACTAAGGGAATCCGTATATATGACTGCTTTCTGGAGTTTTGATTTTCTGATATGCTTCACAGCCGACAATAGTGCGTAGGCCTCAGCCGTAAAGATACTAGTTTCCGCATGTAGTACATCGGTTTCCGAGAAGGATGGCCCGACGGCTGCGTAGGACACCCCGTCGTGCGACTTCGATGCGTCTGTGTAGAACTCCGTGCAGGAGTGTTTGTGCTGGAGTTCCCGGAAATGCATTTGGATTTCAATGTCTGAAGCGTGTTTCGTAACTTGGATGAAAGATATATCGCATTGTATGAGCTGCCACTCCCAAGGAGGTAGCAGCTTGGCTGGATGCATTAGGCGAAGTTCGAGGAGTGGAACACGCATTTCATGACTAAGCTCCCTCACACGCAGCGAGAAAGGCTGTCTTACGGAAGGACGATTACGAAACAGTGTAGCATATGTCATATCATTAATGGTGTTAAAACAGGGATGTTCAGGATTAGAGTGGACTTTCAAAAAATATGTTTGGCTGATGTATGTTCTCTGGATATGAAGTGACCACTCATTCGATTCTGCATATAGACTTTGTATGGGACTCGTTCTGAAAGCACCAGTGGCCAGCCGGATTCCTAGATGGTGGACTGGGTCCAGCATCTTTAGTGCGCTCGGGGCGGCAGAGTGATAAATCACGGCACCATAGTCTAATCGTGATCGAATGAGGCTTTTATAGAGTTTCAATAAACACTTCCTGTCACTACCCCACGTAGTGTGGGATAGAAGTTTCATTATGTTCATTGTTTTTAGACATTTTTCTTTAAGATGTTTAATGTGGGAGACGAAAGTGAGTCTGTAGTCAAGTATGATACCTAGGAATTTGTGCTCTTTGCTGATAGGTATTCGTTGTCCACACAGTTCTAAGGAAGGATCCGGAACCAGGCCTCTCTTTTTTGTAAAAACAACACAAGAGCTTTTGTTAGGGTTGATCTTAAATCCATTCTTGTCTGCCCACATTGAGACTTTGTTCAGGCCATGCTGTACCTGTCTCTCGCACACTGCGAGGTTACAGGATTTGAAAGCTATCTGAATGTCGTCCACGTAGACAGAATAAAAGATTGCCGGTGGTAAAGAAGCGCGAAGCGTGTTCATCTTCACGATGAAGAGTGTGCAGCTGAGCACGCCTCCTTGGGGTACACCCGTTTCTTGCGTAAAAGGACGCGAAAGTACATTACCGACTTTTACCCGGAATGTACGACTGGACAAATAGCTTTCTATGAGGTTTAGCATATTACCATGGATGCCCATTTCCGACAAGTCTCTTAAGATTCCGTAACGCCACGTCGTATCATACGCCTTCTCCATATCTAGGAATATGGATAACAAAAACTGTTTGTGTACAAATGCGTCCCGAATATTTGCTTCTACACGTACAAGATGGTCAGTTGTGGAGCGCCCTTCTCGGAAGCCGCACTGATAAGGATCAAGCATTTTGCTCTGTTCAAGGAAATGAATGAGTCGCCGGTTTATCATTTTTTCAAACACTTTACAAATGCAACTTGTGAGGGCTATCGGGCGGTAACTTGCCACTGAGGAAGGGTCTTTGCCTTGTTTCAAAACAGGGACCACAATGGCTTCCTTCCACGCGGTTGGAAGGTACCCTGCATTCCAGATGGTGTTGAAAAGTGTGAGTAGTGTAAGTTGCGTGTCATTGTGTAAGTTTTTGAGCATTTCATACATGACTCTATCAGATCCTGGTGCGGAGCTCTTGCATGCGCTCAGGGCAGCTCTTAATTCGGCAATACTAAATGGACGGTTGTAAGGCTCATTCTCTCGACATTTTCTTGTTAGTGGCTTACGTTCTTCTATTTGCTTATATTTCAGGAAGGATTGCGAATAATGATTTGAACTTGATACGCTCTCAAAGTGCTCCCCAAGTGAGTCTGCCTGATCTTGCAGTGTATCGCCCTGTGTATTTACCAGAGGAAGCGAATATGTTTGTCGCCCTATAATTCTATTTACCTTGTTCCATACTTTGGCCTCATCTGTATAAGAGTTTATACTTGATAAAAACTTCTCCCAACTTTCTCTTCTAGCCTGTCGGCGGGTTCTCCTGCCTTGGGACTTTACTTTCTTAAAGTTGACAAGATTTTCTGCAGTGGGCGAAGCGCGTAGCAACCCCCACGCTTTGTTCTGATTTCTACGTGCGATTCTGCATTCATTGTTCCACCATGGGACATGCCGTTTGCATGCCGAGCCGCTTAATTCACGTATGCATTTAGATGCGGCATCTATTACAAAGGCTGTGAAGTACTCCACAGCAGCGTCGATTTCTAAAGAAGACATGTCATCCCATGATATACTAGTTAAGTTTCGGAACCTCTCCCAGTCTGCTGTGTCAATCTTCCACCTAGGAGCCTGTGGTGGATATTCGTATTGTTTAAGTGTTCTTAGTAGTACGGGGAAGTGGTCGCTTCCGTAAGGATCATTCGTAACTTCCCATTCTAGTTCAGGCAGTATGGACGGAGAAACTATGCTCAGATCTATTGAAGAAAAGGTATTGTTTGCAAGACAGTAATATGTGGGTTTCTTCTTATTCAGAAGGCACGCACCAGAGGAAAAAAGGAACTTTTCAACAAGACGACCTCGCGCATCTATACGAGAGTCGCCCCACAGGGAGCTGTGCGCATTGAAATCGCCAAGTACAACGTAAGGTTCTGGCAATTGATCTATAAAGGATTGGAATTCATGTTTCGTTAATTTGTAATGTGGGGGTATGTAAAGAGAGCTAATGGTGATGAGTTTGTTTAGGAGTACAGCTCGAACCGCCACTGCTTCGAGAGGCGTTCGTAGCTGTAAAAGTTGACATGCAATGCTCTTATGGATAACAATGGCGACACCGCCCGATGATGCGACAGCATCATCGCGATCTTTGCGAAAAGTTATGTACTGTCGGAGAAAATTTGTGTGTTTAGATTTTAAATGTGTTTCCTGTAAACACAGCACTTTTGGATTGTGTTGGTGGATCAGTTCTTGTACATCATCAAGGTTTCTAAGGAGACCTCTGACGTTCCATTGTATGATTTGTGTATCCATATTTAATGTAAATTAGTGCTGTGTGTACGGAAACGGAAAGATGCCTTAGATTACAGAGCCCTTTCGAGGCCCTGTAATTGGTGTTTTGTTCTTTTTGAAGCGTTCGAGTGATTCTCGACGCTCCTTAGGCGCCTGGTGCGCCTTGAGGATAGGTGTGGTGTCCATTGCCTCTTGTGAGGCGCCGGACACGTGCTCTTGCGAGCGGGAAGTTTTCAGAGGGAGTCCCGCCTTGGAGGGCAAGACCCCTGCGCCCACCAGCCCGGAGGTCGATGGGGCTCCCTGAGGGATTTGGCTGCGCTGGCCGTCGCCAGCGCTGGAAGGGGCCTCGGAGGTTGGGGCAGCCTCGGCTGTACCCACCTTCGGTGTGGATGGTCCCTTCTCCTCGGTTGACGGAGCAGCGCTAGCTGCAACCGCCGCGGGGGCAGATGGCGTAACTGCCGACTCACTGCCTGTGGGTCGGACAGCCGCCGGAGGCCGTTGTGACGGTGCCCCCTTACGCGCCACATCGGCAAAGCTGCTCTTAGACAGGTATGACACCCGCCTACGTGCCTCCTTGAAAGATATGTTTTCTTTGACTTTGATTGTCACAATCTCTTTTTCTCTTTTCCAGGACGGGCAGGCGCGCGAGTATGCGGCGTGCTCGCCATCACAGTTGACACAATGTGGAGTCTTCTGACATGTTTCGGAGGAATGTTCAGTGTCACTACACTTGGCGCATGTCAGCCGGCCTCGACAGTTCTGTGAACTGTGGCCGAACCTTTGGCACTTAAAGCATCTCAGAGGATTGGGCACGTATGGCCTAACACGAAGTTTGATATAACCGGCCTCGATGGACTCGGGGAGGACACTTGAACCGAAAGTGAGTATCAGGTGTTTCGTATTGATCTCTTTGCCGTCTCGCCTGATCTTAATTCGCTTAACATTTATGACATTCTGTTCACTGAAGCCCTCCAAGAGTTCAGCTTCAGTGAGCTCTAGCATGTCATCGTCCGAGACAACGCCGCGGGTGGTGTTCATGGTACGGTGCGGAGTTACTGTTATTTGGGTCTCCCCAAAAGAGACAAGTTTCGGCAGTTTCTCGTACTGCTTCTTATCGTGGAGCTCTAAGAGAAGATCACCACTTGTCATTCTCGACGCCTTATATCCTGTTCCAAAAACTTGAGTTAATGTCTTCGAAACAAGGAACGGTGAAATGTTACGCACTAGTTTGTCTGGGTTTTCTGAGTGAATCACATGGTATTTAGGAAAGTTCTGGACTTGTCGTCCGAAAAACTGAAAGAGATCTTCGGTGCGCCCTCGTTTGTGAGGGCGATCAGGGAGTTTGGGGAAAGAAGTTTCCATGAAATATATAAAAATTCGGCAACAGCGCCGACCGCCCACCACGGAGCCCAACGAGGGGACGCGGCAGAGCTTGCACGCAAGTCTGCACGACGCCAGTCGTACGCCGTCACTATAACCGAATATGGTGTACCCAAGGTTGGATAGCCACACAGGGTTAACCCTTGCCGCCAGGAGAAAAGAAGTAAACAGAAGAGAGAAGGAGACAGGAAAGGTCAAAAAGTGAGGGATAAAGACGAAGATTCGAGGAGGGAGAGACAGGAAAAGGCGACTGCCGATGTCCTCCAGGTGGGTCAGTCTGGAGGTGCCGTCTATGTGAAGCCGAGGCCGAAGAGGTGTGTTGCCTCCGCCGGGGGGCCTTAAAGGTCCAAACACCCAGCATCGGCTCAACCCCCAGGATCCCCTTTTCCCCAGACACGGCTAAGCCGCGCACGGCTACACGCGGGAGGGTCCAACCCTCGTGTGCTCGGGTCCGTGGTGTCGCAACACACCAAACGCCTGCTGACGCAGACGCCCCTGCGGGGGCAAAATATTACTTAGTGCATTTGGGGAAAAACATCACAATTTACTTTTACACACACGACAAAATTTCCCTATTTCTGCCCCGCTTTACTAGGATATGTAGCTTACTGTTCATGCTCTTGTGGTATGTACTGTGCAGTAAACAGGTCAAGTTTTTTTTTTTCTTTTGATACTAAGGGTTGTGTACATGCACGACAGTATTCCGAGCTAAATGACTGACGAGACCACGGAGGAAGGAAACTAAGGAGAGGCCCTGACGTCACTCTTTGTGAAGCAAAAGTGAAGCCGGAATTCGGCGTTGCTCATGGCGATGCTCCGCCTTTTGGGCCACCCTCCTCTCTTGTTTACATCTTTCGCGAAACCACGGCGCGCTGCGCGTGGTGTCGCGCGCGGAGCGCGCGCGCTCGCGCAACATCTGGCAGAGCACGGTGCAGGTAACACAGCGCAACAAGACACGGTGACTAACGCAAACCCGCCCACTCAGCGCCTTTGCCACGGCCCGAAACCTACCAGAGCAACACGTGTGAGCGCTCAAAACCATAACAACGCCGCCATTGTGGCCCAAAAGGCGTGGCCATACAACAAAAAAATAAAAAAGCAGCAAAAAAAATGAGAACCTACTACGTCATTTCCGCCACACTTTTCTCCAAGCGCGCGGAGGGGGTAGGGCCTCTCCTTAGTTTTCCTTCCTCCGTGGACGAGACAAAACAGTGCTATCTGCATCTACAATGCTTAAAGTGTCTGATACTAGTTACTTAAAACATTACACCTATAATTTAGCCCCTCTGCAAATGTAAACTAAACCTATTTAATTCATGACATCATGGTTCATGCTACATTCAAATAATTGTGGCCTATTGTAGATATAGTTGTATTTCCATCGCATTCTTTAATTAGCACTACTTTTCAGATATACATAGTTAATATGTGTGGCAAAATACAGATATGTCCCAGTTACTTTTCTACCTCTTTGCACATTTTTACACAGCATGATGAAAGTAACTGTGACACCCTTACGATGATGTGTTGTGTTTAGTGGCGCAAGGGCCAGGTTTGGCCAAAGAGCGCCATGACAAGTGTTATTGTTGATTTATTATGGAAGATGTGAGTTGGCTGTAAAGTGGCCTAAAAATAGTCGCTGTAAACTGCGTAAAATGTACGTGCTATAAAATTATGGCGATGATTTATGAAGAAAACTATGACCATTAAAATCCATCGTAGGAGAATGATGCAAAATGGAAAATGTATAAGATAGTAAAATTACTTGGAGCACTGCTGCCTCGCCAAAGCCCTTGAAACACAAGGGCCTAGAGGCGCGTGCTACACGAAAGAGCTATCACAGCGGTATCCTCTGAAGAGAGGACCCGCTACGAACATGTGGGGCTAAGAACATGCAAAACAACATCTTTCAGGAAGCCCAGCACTGCGCTGGAGTCAAACAGCGGTTCTGGGCCGAGTAACATTACTGGATGAAGGGGGATGTGCTGGCGGTATGCTAAAAGAAAATGTTTCTTTCTTTCAGATTCGGCTGCCCGACACTCCAGAAGGACGTGGAGGACGGTCAGCCTCTCCCCGCATCTACCACAGGTTGGAGGCTCGTTTCCGGTGAGTAAAAAGTTATGTGTGCCAAATGTGTGTCCTATTCTTAGACGACAGAATAGGACATCTGTCCGGCGTGATTTTGTTACGGAAGGCCAGAGTCCTAACTGTGGCTTTATTAGGTGGAGCTTATTATCTTTTTCCGCGTCCCACATGCGTTGCCAGTGGGCACGCAGCCGCCTTCGCAAGAAAGGCCTCAAATCTGTGACAGGCACCTCAGCAGTAGGGTTAACGGCTTGCGATGCTATAGACGTAGCCATCTCGTCCGCCAGAACGTTGCCCTCGATGCTCCTATGGCCAGGCACCCAGCATATAATGATATGCTGGTTTGATATGTACGCCCTACACAAGACGGAATATAGTTTATTAAGTACTGGATTTTTGTGTCTATAGGGTGACATCAAGGCCTTCACGACGCTTAGGGAGTCCGTATATATAATTGATTTCTGGAGTTGTGATTTATTTATATGCTTTACGGCCGACAGTAGTGCGTAGGCCTCAGCCGTAAAGATATTTGTTTCCGGGTGCAGTGCGTCGGATTCCGAGAAGGATGGACCGACGGCTGCATAGGATACCCCGTCGTGTGACTTTGATGCGTCTGTGTAGAACTCCGTGCAGGAGTATTTGTGCTGGAGTTCCCGGAAATGCATCTTTATTTCAATCTCTGGGGCATGCTTTGTGACTTCCACGAACGATATATCACATTGTATGAGCTGCCACTCCCAAGGAGGTAGCAGCTTGGCTGGATGCATTAGGCGAAGCTCGAGGAGTGGAACGTGCATTTCTTCGCTAAGCTCCCTCACACGTACCGAGAAAGGCTGTCTTACTGAGGGACGATTATGAAAGAGTGTAGCATATGTCATATCGTTAACGGTATTGAAACATGGATGTTGAGGGTTAGAGTGGACTTTTAGGAAATAACTTTGGCTGATGTATGTTCTTTGAAAATGGAGTGACCACTCATTTGATTCTACATACAGACTTTCAATGGGACTTGTCCTAAAAGCGCCCGTGGCTAAGCGGATACCTAGATGGTGAATAGGGTCTAGCATTTTTAGCGCACTTGGGGCGGCAGAGTGATAAATCACGGCACCATAGTCTAGTCGTGATCGAATGAGGCTTTTATAGAGGTTCATTAAGCACTTTCTGTCACTACCCCACGTAGTCTGGGATAGAATTTTGATTATGTTCATTGTTTTTAGACACTTTTCTTTAAGATGTTTAATGTGGGGGACGAAAGTGAGTTTGTAGTCAAGTATGACACCTAGAAATTTGTGCTCTTTGTTTACTGGTATCTCTTGTCCACACATTTGTAAGCAAGGATCCGGAACTAGGCCTCTCTTCCTTGTGAACAGCACACAAGAACTCTTTTGAGGATTGATTTTAAATCCGTTTTTCTCTGCCCACTGTGACACCTTGTTCAAACCATGCTGTACCTGTCTCTCGCAGACAGTGAGATTGCAGGATTTGAATCCTATCTGTATATCGTCTACGTAGACGGAGTAGAAAATAGCTGGTGGTAGAGATGCACGAAGCGTGTTCATTTTGACGACAAAGAGCGTGCAGCTGAGTACGCCACCCTGGGGTACCCCAGTTTCCTGTATGAATGTACGCGACAGTGCAGGACCTATTTTCACTCGAAATGTACGGTTCTCTAGGTAGCTCTCTATAATATTTAACATATTGCCGCGGATACCTAGCGCGGAAAGATCGCGCAGGATTCCGTACCGCCAGGTTGTGTCGTACGCTTTTTCCATATCCAGAAATACAGATAAGAAAGATTGCTTGTGCACGAATGCATCGCGAATGCTCGCTTCGATGCGCACAAGATGATCGGTTGTAGATCGCCCTTCCCGAAAACCACACTGAAATGGGTCAAGCATTTTCCTGGACTCTAGGAGATGCACGAGACGGCGATTGATCATTTTTTCAAATACCTTACAAAGGCAGCTTGTCAGGGCTATCGGGCGGTAACTTGCCACTGAGGAAGGATCTTTGCCTTGTTTCAAAACCGGGATCACTATAGCTTCTTTCCATGCAGTCGGGAGGTATCCCGCAGCCCAAATGGTGTTGAAAAGTGTGACTAGTGTAACTTGGGTGTCTTTATGTAAGTTTTTGATCATTTCATACATGATCCTGTCAGATCCCGGTGCAGAGCTCTTGCATGCACTCAAGGCAGCTCTCAACTCGGCAATGCTAAAAGGACAGTTGTATGGTTCATTCTGTTGACATTTTCTCATGAGTGGCTTACATTCTTCTATTTGTTTATATATGAGAAAGGATTGCGAGTAATGGTTGGCACTTGACACGCTCTCAAAGTGCTCCCCAAGTGAGTCCGCCTGATCTTGTAGGGTATCGCCTTCTGTGTTTACCAAAGGGAGTGCATGTGCTTGTCGCCCTCTTATCCTATTGACCCTGTTCCAGGCTTTCGCCTCATCTCTGAAAGAGTTAATACTCGATAGAAACTTCTGCCAACTTTCTCGTCTGGCCTGTCGGCGGGTTCGCCTGCCTTCGGATTTTACTTTTTTAAAGTTGACTAGATTCTCTGCAGTGGGAGAAGCGCGTAGCAACCCCCACGCCCTGTTCTGTTTTTTACGAGCGATCCTACAATCGTCGTTCCACCATGGGACACGTCGTTTGCAGGCCAAGCCTTTTACTTCTGATATGCATTTAAATGCGACATCTATTATGAATGCTGTAAAAAACTCAACTGCAGCGTCAATTCCTAACGAAGACAGGTCGGCCCATGAGATACTAGTTAGAGATCGAAATTTCTCCCAATCAGCTGTCTCAATCTTCCACCTAGGAGCGTATGGTGGATATTGGTTTTCTTTATATGATCTTAGCAGTATAGGGAAGTGGTCGCTACCGTAAGGGTTGTCGGTAACTTCCCATTCAAGTTCAGGCAGTACCGACGGGGAGACTATACTAAGATCTACTGACGAAAAGGATCGGTTTGCAAGAGAGTAATATGTAGGTTCTTTCTTATTGATAAGGCACGCTCCAGAAGAAAAAAGGAACTGTTCAACAAGGCGACCTCGCGCATCTATACGAGAGTCGCCCCACAGGGAGCTGTGCGCATTGAAATCGCCAAGAAGAGCATAAGGTTCTGGCAATTGATCGATCAAGGAGTGAAATTCATGTTTGTTCAGTTGGTAGTGCGGGGGTATGTAAAGGGAGCAAATGGTGATGAGTTTGTTTAGTAGGACAACTCGAACCGCCACTGCTTCAAGGGGCGTTTGTAGCTGTAGAGGTTGACACGCAATACTTCTATGAGAAAGAATCGCAACACCACCCGATGATGCGACGGCATCATCGCGATCTTTGCGAAACGTAACATACGTACGGAGAAAGTTTGTGTGTTTAGATTTTAAGTGTGTTTCCTGTAAACACAGCACTTTTGGATTATGTTTGTGGATGAGTTCTTGCAAATCATCAAGGTTTCTAAGGAGACCTCTGACGTTCCATTGTATGATTTGTGTATCCATATTTAATGTAAATTAGTGCTGTGTGTACGGAAACGGAAAGATGCCTTAGATTACAGAGCCCTTTCGAGGCCCTGTAATTGGTGTTTTGTTCTTTTTGAAGCGTTCGAGTGATTCTCGACGCTCCTTAGGCGCCTGGTGCGCCTTGAGGATAGGTGTGGTGTCCATTGCCTCTTGTGAGGCGCCGGACACGTGCTCTTGCGAGCGGGAAGTTTTCAGAGGGAGTCCCGCCTTGGAGGGCAAGACCCCTGCGCCCACCAGCCCGGAGGTCGATGGGACTCCCTGAGGGATTTGGCTGCGCTGGCCGTTGCCAGCGCTGGAAGGAGCCTCGGAGGTTGGGGCAGCCTCGGCTGCACCCACCTTCGGGGTGGATGGTCCCTTCTCCTCGGTTGATGGAGCAGCGCTAGCTGCAACCGCCGCGGGGGCAGATGGCGTGACTGCCGACTCACTGCTTGTGGGTCGGACAGCCGCCGGAGGCCGTTGTGACGCTGCCCCCTGACGCGCCACTTCGGCAAAGCTGGCCTTAGGAAGGTATGCAACCCGCCTGCGTGCCTCTTTGAATGATATGTTTTCTTTTACTTTTATGGTCACAATCTCTTTTTCTCTTTTCCAGGACGGGCAGGCGCGCGAGTATGCGGCGTGCTCGCCATCACAGTTGACACAATGTGGAGTCTTCTGACATGTTTCGGAGGAATGTTCAGTGTCACTACACTTGGCGCATGTCAGCCGGCCTCGACAGTTCTGTGAACTGTGGCCGAACCTTTGGCACTTAAAGCATCTCAGAGGATTGGGAACGTATGGCCTAACACGAAGTTTGATATAACCGGCCTCGATGGACTCGGGAAGGACACTTGAGCCGAAGGTGAGTATCAGGTGTTTCGTTTTGATCTCTTTTCCATCTCGCCTCATCTTAATTCGCTTAACATTGATAACATTCTGGTCACTGAAGCCCTCCAAGAGTTCAGCCTCAGTGAGCTCCATCATGTCATCGTCAGAGACAACACCACGGGTGGTGTTCATCGTGCGGTGCGGGGTTATAATTATTTGGGTTTCCCCAAATGAAACAAGTGTTGACAATTTTTCATACTGTTTTTGATTGCGGAGCTCCAAGAGGAGATCTCCGCTTGCCATCCTCGACGCCTTATATCCAGGACCAAAGACTTCAGTCAATGACTTGGAAACAAGGAAGGGTGAGATTGTTCGTACTGGTTTATCTGGTTTTGCAGAATGTATCACGTGGAAACGTGGGAAGGATTCTTTTTGCCGTCCAAAAAACTGGAATACTTCATCGGTGCGCCCTCTTTTCTGAGGGCGATCAGGAAGTGCAGGGAAGGAACTAGCCATAGAATAATGTAATTTTCGGCAATAACGCCAACCACCCACCATGGAGCCCTACAAGGGGACGCTACAGGGACTGTAAAAAACAGGTCCTGTAAGCGCCAGCTGTACGTTATCACTATAACCAAATATGAGATAACCTAGGTTGGCTATTCACACAAGGTTAACCCTTGCTGCCTGGAAAAATTGGAAGTGAGCGGAAGTTAGGAGAAGACAGGAAAGATGGAAAGTGAGGGAAAGACGAAGGTTGGAGGGAGAGCGAGAGACAGGAAAAGGCAACTACCGATTTCCCCCGGGTGGGTCAGTCCGGGGGTGCCGTCTACGTGAAGCAGAGGCCAAAGAGGTGTGTTGCCTCCGCCGGGGGGCCTTAAAGGTCCGAACACCCGACATCGGCTCAACCTCCAGGATCCCCCTTTCCCCGGACACGGCTAAGCCGCGCACGGCTACACGCGGGAGGGTCCAACCCTCATGTGCTCGGGTACGTGGTGGCGCAACACACCAAACGCCTGCTTACGCAGACGCCCCTGCGGGGTGTGACACCCTTACATTTTGCTTCAATTTTGGGATATCTACACTACATATACTGCGTTCATATAAAACATGATTTTATATAGAACTAATGGCCGATATACGAGACGTCATATATGTACTGCAACACATCACCACACTGTAGGTAATTGACAGATTCCAAAATTGTGAGCGCCACCTGCAGGGAAAACTGAGAATCTCGTGCCACACAGTTCGTGCTCCGTGTATCGATACAACCTGCTTTCTGGGTCGTTTCAGTGCTTTCAATCAGTGCATGAGTAATGATTTAAGAAGACAATGTACCCCTCTCATTTGTGCAAACGGGGATTCTCGAAGTGCTCCATAATGAACGATGGCATTTGGTGGTATCTTTTCTCGAACACTTCAACTGTTCGTCAGGTGCATCGAGGCTGGGCGCTACATGATGAAGGCTACGTGGCAAATCAAATTATAAGCTTCCCCACAGCTGATTCAGAAGGTGGACTGACTGGTACGGGCAATGTGCAAGCCGTCAATGAAGACGGGCAGTGTATACATGGTGTCGGTGTAGTATATGACTGGAACCTGTGTTGGCAGTTCCTGTACAGCTTATACATAACATGATATGCTATATACGGCCAAGCAACGTTTAGATACTTTTAGAAATTGTTAAAACAACGTCAAAAATGTCTTTATACTCACTCACATCATTAACTACTCTATTAAAATAACACATTTTTGCTGCCTTTAAGTCTCAGATCATGATAACTTTTCAGTAAGCGGAAATGCTAGTGGACGACATTGTTGCACAGCAATGTAATGATATGTTTCTGTTACAAGCAAATACAGTTGACTGTACGATTTAGTGCATTGGCTTCATAAGACAACTCGCATGCTGCATTTACATTAGAAAATAATAGCAGTGTGGCTGCGTGCAACTCAAGGCAGCGCACAGTGCAATCGCGTGCAGAAAAAGAAAAGGGGGAAAGAATGAAGGGAGAAGGGGGGTTCGGCTCGCGCTGTCCTGTCAGTGTGCATACTAAGGAAACATATTAAACACGGCCAATGATGGTACATACGTTAAAACATGCAGAATATGAGCGGTGGATAGAAAGCTAGCTGACGTGACAATGAACCACCTTCACGTCGGCACGATGACGTGTTGTAGACCTTATGCAAGAGCCTATAGTAACGAGGCAGCCAAACTATAGACGGCCCCAGAACAATTCAGAGCCGAACGAACTTGAATAAACACCCTGACAGGATCCTACACACCTTTCAGTCCCTGTGCATGGTGACTTAACATCGTGACCCACAGGGCAGCAATACAAATTTTTTGCGACAGCACATTCGTGTACTTAAGTTTCACGTACAGCAGCATCGTCCGGAGTCTTGCTGTACGTGATCACTGTTGGCACATAGTCCGGATGATTTATCAGCAGTGGCGTAGCTAGGTCGTCTGGCACCCGGGGCCCATAGGTCTTCTGTCACCCCCCCCCCCCCGGGTGTAGCCGGCGGAAAGAGGGGTGTCTTCAGACGTATATGACACCCCCCCCCCCCCTCCACAGGCCCCTTGCACCCGGGGCCCACGGCCCCCCGGCCCCCCCTATTGCTACACCACTGTTTATCAGCTTCAGCGGCCGGTGTACGTTTGAGAGAAGGAGGTTGCAATACGATGGTCACTCGGAGTTTTTTTTTTTTTTAAAGGAAACTTGCCAGTGATGAAGTGCGCCCAGAAGATTCTAGAATGCTCTGCTGGCTGCCACAGTTAGCTGTCCCGGTTTGCACGCCTCGCTGCAGATATCCACAGAGCCATCTTCGCATACATTTTTGCAGATGGAAATTGGAAGAAGCTCGAGTTTCCATTTGCACAGTAGTTCGTGTACCCATAGGCGACACAATTAACCGGTATACTCGAAAAAAAAATCAGAAGAGCAACCACCAGTACTTCCGTAGCAACACTGTCCAGAGTAGCCGCGTGGCCGCGTTGTCTCGCATTGTTTCCCAACCAAGTCTAGTTACGATAACCATCGCAAGGGAGACTCATGCCGTGCCGGCTTGGCGCACGCGCAGAAAGATTTTTGGAATCGGCCAATTATTATTAACTGCAGTTCCATCTCAAGCAAACACTAAATCAATATGTCTACATGAGTGAGGACTGGCATTCAATTGCAATAAACAGTGCACATGCACATCAGCACAATACCAGGATAATGTGGCTGTAACTATGAAATTTCGAAGTGCTGGTTTCAAAGTTGAACGTTAACACTTCAGGGCCCTGCACCAGGGCAAGGAGGGACTTTGTTATCAGTTGGTGGCTGTAAAGTATGGTCAGAGGAATGTTTTTCACTTGACTTTTTTAATGCGACTATAGTAACACCAGAGATACAGGACAATTACTGATGCGAAGGAACCATGCCACAAACGCACCACTTTTCTCTAAGCACAGGCTCTCTTATAGTGTCTCAGTAAGCATGAGAAGAAGTATGGGATTCAAAAGCCTCTGGAGGAAGTGAGGAATCTTAATTGGAGGTTCCCTCTTCAATGAGCGGAAAAGTGTGGTTCACCTGTTCAGGACAGCTTTTTAAAGCGAAGCTTTCTTTGCCTCTTCCTTCGACTTTCCCACAGCTGCTGCTGCTGTGGGCTACTGTGGCTGCTGCAGTCGTTCACAGCGCGTGGGCGGTGGGGGGGAATCAGAGCCTGTATATAGATGACGGGCAAGAGTCAGAGAGGAATGGCCACAGGAGAAACTCGTTTTCACCCTACCATGTCGAATGTGCACAATGCCCTCTGGAGCTCCCTGGCCAGCGCCCCATTAGCCACTTGACAGCTGTAATTATTTGACTCCCCTCAGAAGCATTGCATAAACTGCAGTGCTTCCCTTCCTACTAACGTGCCAGGCCAGAGGGGACACAGAATTGTAGAGAGAAGGAGGAGAAGAGTCAGTTCCCATATGAGAGAGGGGAGGAGGTGACGTGAGTAGGCAAGGAAACCCCACTACTTTAGGACAGTGGTCGGGTTGCGGGAAAACAGAATAAGCTTAAGTTCAAGGTACGTTGCTGCTATTTCTGAAAAATAAACGCCATGCAAATATGTGAAGTGGGCAACTTACGCAGGGCGTGGAGAAGCAGAGCCGCATTAATTAAAGTGCACCGCAGGGTCCAGGAGACACTACGGAAGCAGTCGACCGTCAAATCAACAGTTCTGTGCCCACCGCATTACCTTTGTGGCTATGGCATTGCTAGACGTCATGGATTTGATCCCAATCGCGACAGCCACATTTCGACGGGGGCGAAATAGAAAGTGCATGTGCACTTATATATTGGGATACGTTAAAGAATGTCACGGTGTCAAAATTAATGCGGAGTCCGCCACTACGGTTTGCCTCATAATCCTAGTGTGGTTTTGGCACGTACAACCCCATAATCCAATTCAAGTTTAATACTTTTGCCAGAATGCGATGCGCAAAGTGAGGGAATGACAACGCTGAACTCGCTCAGAGGTTATAAAATATGGCCCACAACAACACCTGAAGCAAACACCTCTCCCTATGTGTTCTGTGTACTACGCAGACAAACAGCAGTGGTGCACGCAAGGTAATGTGGAGCATCAGCTGACCACTCTCGTGTTAGCCTAAATGTTGAAGAAATAAAGCTTTAGCTGTCAACATCACCGCTAACTATTGTCAATAAAAGCATCCAGCATGGAAAGCTTCGCTTACATTGATTCCCACAGTGTGTGGGACCTGCATAATTTTATACATGTCAAGAATGTTTTCTTATTTTGGAACAGACTTGTTTAGAGCACTTGTAATCAAAAGCAACAGATTATACGCTCCAGCAGCAGCTAAATTGTATGGCAAACTCCACTAAGCTGTACCTTGTTGCCACTATTTTGCATTCTTAGAAATGAGGCAAGTGCTATTGAATTCACTTCCAGTAATAAACTTATGTTAGACAGGTTGAATGTGACCATGCACCAGGTTTGTGCTGGACAGCATTTTCATATTTCCAGTACATCTGTGCTTATTACTGACATGTGTAATTACATTTCACCTGCAGGATGGTCTACCACAAGGTCTGGCATTGCCAGCATAGTAAGCGCAACAAAACTGCAGCAGGACGCAATACTGACTGCCAGGCAAGAGTTGACATTAAGATAAAAAAAGTGAACAAGGACACAAAAAAAAATGATGAATTCTTGCGTAAAGCAGTACCATTGCCTGCTGTGGTTAAGTTGAGAGAGAGGCACAACCACAGCACTGAGTCCGCTGATGCACTCCGTCTACTACGTGCAAGCCCTGAAGTAAGAAGTGCCTTCTCAGAGTACTTTGAGGAGGGCATGACTCCGGCAGAGGCAATCCAGCGTCATGAACAACTTCTGTCCGCCAAGCCTGATGGCCCATTTCTTCTTGCCAATGGGAGCATAAACCCTAACAGGAAGAGTGTTTACTTTTGGCATCAAGAGTGGAGAAATGCTAAATACGGACCAGCAGGGAATCCTGTGGCAAAGCTGCTGGAGAAAGTGGATGAATATGCAGCTGGAGGTAAGTCTCCTCATGAAAATGATTTCTTAGCAGTCATAAAATATACTGAACTGTTCCTAATGCAATAAGAGAAAATTTCGGCAGGCACACTGAAGACTGCTTAAGTCTAGGAATGCAAAAGCATTATAGTCCTTTTGGCATTATAGTCCCTTTGGTGAAACACCTTTAATCACTCAAATGGCTACGACGTGACGTGTGCAATCACGCATGCGCTAGGCACACCTTTAGTCAGCCAGAAACATGGAGTCGCTGTGGCGTTGGGGAAGCATGCTTGTCTCGCATCCCGGAAGCCCGGGGTTCGATTCCCACCCAGACCGAAAGTTACAAAATGTTCTTTTCAAAGCCATTAATTTACCTTGTTTACAGGAAGCTTCCTCACAAATGTGACATCAATCCAAGCCTTTTTGCATGTATTTTTACTCTTTGCAGCGTTGGCCATTTTTGGTACCATCTTTCGGTCACGCTGATGCATTTTTGTGTAATGGGCCACATAATGCTTTTGTATTAGTATGATTCACCTAAATATTGCAGTAAAACACCGCTTGTGAATTCCGTTCATGTAAATCTAGCCAGCATATGATAAACACCAGCATTTTATTTCTTCTTAACTAGAAGAATTGATGCTGCAGAAAGAAAAAGAAACATTTGACTGGTATCTAATGACACAAAAGAAAAGTTGCAGAAATTCTTTCAGCAGTTCCCTATGATAAAAAACGAAATTGGCATCATAACTTGTATGTTCTGCTTGTATCAATACAACTTAGCACCCGTTAACTTTGTACCTTTTGTGGCAAATATGCAGGAGCAGACGTCAGCACTTGTGAAACATCAGATGGTGGCTGGGCAGCACTGGTCATAACGCCCATCATGCGCCGTGCCCAGAACCTGGAATCCGCCCAGAACATCATTTTTGTAGATTCGACATCATCATGCGATGTAGATGGGAATACAGCTACTATACTTCTGACAGCGACCAAAGCAGGTGCAGTTCCTATAGCTGTGCTTATACACCGCGGTCAGAGCAGAGAAGCCTACAGGCTTGCCTTCAAGCTCCTCGAGAAGAACTATCCCAAATGCTTTGGCAACAACAAGGTAAAACCCTTTTATATTTTATTCACAGCATTCTATGCCTAACAATATCAAAGCAAATCCAAGGCAACTGTGATATTGAAATGCGAGTTTTCAAAAAATTTAAGCACTGCTCTCAAGACCTGGTAGTCATCACTTGCCAGGCAGCTGTATGAATAGCCAATAAGGTATCTTTGAATGGAGCAAGGTGACAGCTGCCTCAGCATTTCTATTCAACAGAAACATGTGAGACTAACATGTAACAACAGTTCAAGTGCTTTGGTATATGTGCAACTGCTAAAAACAGAACAGCCTTAAAACCACAAGGCAAAGATGTCCCAAAGCTCAAACAAACATTGAAGGGAAACAGAGTGTGACAACCAGACTCGGCACACAGCAGGAGCAGAACTCGCACATTGTAGCAGGGGCACGAACTGCACTGACTTGGGTACATTATGTGCGCCTATAATGAGAACGGCAGAGATAGTTATGCCAAAACACATATAATGACATCATTACTTATCACATTGAGTTAATGACCTTTTCGAATACCAAATACAACATTATTAGCATGTGCTGCACCTTAGCAGACCCGAGGGAATGCAAAAAGTGAAGAGGGAGCAGCGACATAGTCTTGCGATTCCCTGTTCTTTTTCTTTTTCTTCAGTTTATAGACCTGTTTGATCTTAACGGGCTGCACTGCCTCCCAAGGTACCTACAGGGTCAACAGGCAAAAAACTTCACCTTGTGTTATTCCACAAAGGCGAAAAAGCTATACAATTTGATACCATGCCGTCACTGTAGCCACAAAGTGGCACAAAATTAAATACAAAATATTTGTCAATTTATTTTCCCCTTCACTAACCAGACTTTTTACAACAAATAAATGAAACAAAAGGGAATGGGAGGGAGGAGGCAGGCTCTAAAGTAATATTTTATAAGAATAATCTAATTTATTGCTTTTATTCACTGTTCAGCTTTGAATTAGCATTGTAAAGAAAAAATAGTGAAACTGCAGCCTACTCTGCACTACATGTTTCTTTACAGCCAACAGGTTTATAAGGACACTTGGCAATCCATCTATCGGGGCAGCAACGACATACTGCTTGAATTATTGTGATGATCTTGAGTTCATATTGTGCAGTGAACGTACACTGTCATCCAAGCTTAATAGGCCATAAATAAAGTATAGCATTAGAAGTACAAAAGTGAAGTAGGTAAATAAATAAATAGAAGGGTAGTTGACGCAGTGCTAAGCACAACATTGTTTCATGATAATGTTCCTACGTAT
This sequence comes from Dermacentor andersoni, assembly GCF_023375885.2. Lineage (NCBI taxonomy): Eukaryota > Metazoa > Arthropoda > Arachnida > Ixodida > Ixodidae > Dermacentor > Dermacentor andersoni. The sequence goes on along the minus strand of NC_092814.1, from coordinate 361,600,015 downwards.
GTTGCTAGCTAGAAATGAGCTAACATACCAGTTAGAAACATTTTAAAAAGCTACGTACTCGTAGGTGTGAACGTCGGGGTAATGTGGCATACTGGCAGGTCAATTTGCAGCTACATTTCTGTCCTCACATTTTCTTTGTTGTGTTTCCTTAAAGCCTCTGACTCCCTTCACTCATGGCCTGTCTTCTTCTGTGGGCTAGAATGATCCTAACATTTTGTTAGAGGAAAGTAGAGGATGGTGGCGGCACTCTTGTCAAAAGTGCCTTTGTTTGGCTCTGCACCTGTTGCGCAACATTCAATTTACCACAGGCAATGATTCTGTGGTTACAGAGCATGCTAAGGAATGAAAAATAACCGCTCGTGTGCATGCATGCTTTTTACCAATATGTACCCATTATGACTTGCACTGAAAAGTGACCAATGAGCTGTTGCTGCATAATAGGTCATAATATATAAAAAAGTGCTGCATAACACTACTAACAGACACTATTTTTGTGATACGCAGGTGCCCTGTGCGTTCATGACGGACAATGCCAGAGCGGAAAAAGATGCCCTGCGTGACGTATGGCCCTCCGCCAGGCAGCTGCTGTGCCATTTTCATGTGTTGCAAGCGGAGTGGCGCTGGCTCAAATCAGCACAGAACAGCATAGGGAAAGCAGAAAGACGTCAGCTCATGGCAGCTTTCCAGAAGGTAGAGCAAAGTTTCAGATAATTAATACTTTCGTTGCGTATACTTAGATACTAATTAGTAAAAGACCCTAAAATGATTTTGACGATTTTGTACAATCGTACTGAGTTGTTAGGGTAGATCTTTATGATCGTTAATTGACATATCTAAGTGCTCTGCGTAAAGCCTGTAATTTATTATAAGGTTTTAAAAACGTACATTGCTACCAATCGCACCATGTCACTCGGCTGAATTTTCAGCCACCCCTGACTATTTGACGCAAGTTTTCCTAATGATGGCAGTGTGGTGAGTTATCCCATAGGCTACCTAGAGCGCATCATCTATAATTTTTCTACCTTTATGGTGAACAAATGTTTGTACTAATTGGAATGTTATTAATTTTTTTCTATAAAAAGAAAGTAACTCAAAGAGAATGCACCAGGACAATTTCTCACTACACTTAAGCACTTGTGGCACAAAGCAAGTGTTTGCTTTTGTTACAACGTTCTCCGTGTCAACAAGAGCCCCACAGTCAGTGTTGATCTCGATCTTTACTTTCACAAGCACCATGGTTCACCCTTGTCACATTGTGGGCCGCAAACCTAGCAACTGGCAATACGTCAAGCTGCAACTTTGTGTCCCTATGCAAGGAAGCAGACGAGCGGAGTGGCTACAATGCATAGACTGTTGCTATCCGATCAATGCCATTTTGCGCGTTTGTGGCCGTCACTTTACGCCTGAGAATTACTACCACAATAGTGTTTCGCGTGTCCATTATTTGGGTAAATGCAAGCGCAAGCAGACTGGACCCGGCCATTTGACTGTGCCGTTTTACAGGATGAGCAGAAGTGCAAATGTGAATAGTCTGCACGGTGAAGCCACCTGGTTGCAAAAGTTCAACCAAGGACAGTAGCTGTAGCGAAGTCTATTATACTTTGATACTGGTGTAAATTTTTCTCAGGAGCATAATCATGAACACATTGTTTTTGTAAATGTTTAAGACGTTTTACACTTGGTTAGAGCAATATTAGCTCTTTGGGTGGTTAAGCTCTGCACCACTAGGTGGCTGGACCATGCAGACCAATCAGGCCACTCACATACATCTACGCCAAAGCTTTTTCATTAGCTTGAGTTTATGCCTCCACCCATCCTTTGAAACGCTCAGCTCGCTTGCGGTTACCGAAATAGCAGACACGTTCAGCGCTGCGATAGAATGCTCGCAGCGCACGCTGCTTCGATAGCTCTCGCTTACACCGTGGGATCGACTGCCAAGCAGCTGGCGGAGAGGTTGGAGAGGCTTTGAGCACTCGCTCCCAGACAAATGGAAGTAGATGACATGACCTGTCATCATGACGCAGAGCCAGTGAAGGCGGAGCTTAGCCCCGATCACTCGGTGAACAAGTTGAGGAGAAAATGCATCACTATGGAGGAGGGTAACTTGTACTCGTCTCTAGCTATCTTAACATGCGGCGCTTCCTACGAATTGTGATGCGAATAATCTACTGTAGCTGAACCCTATGCGTCTACAATATTTCTCCAAATTGTTTCAGGGGCCCTTTGAGTAGCAAGAAATTTAAGATATTTAAGAAGACTTGATGCAGTGTCATCAAAACCTCTGGCATGAAACTATGAACTACTGAAGTTATGTATTTATAAAGTCAAATTGTTTTGGTCAGCTTAAATATTTTTTGTGCTGTAATTTTATCTTAGACTGGTAGGTGTACATTGGCTCGGAATGCTTGGATGTCAGGAGGCCTTAGTTTGCTTACTGAACATGGTTTATTAAATACGGCACACTGAACATTATGCAGCTACAGCAAACAATGAGACCATTATCGGAACTTCTGAGAACTGTTCACATTACCAAAATTTTGGAAACAGAACTTTTATCCAACAACTGCCCTACGATGCCTATGTAACATGGATTCCTGCTTCAAGTGACATGCACCTTGAAATGTGTGTAGTATTTTGCATGTTGTGAAGAGCTATGCCGTGTAGCATTAGACAAAGGAATGATGCACAGAAATGCACCATGGGCCAATGGAACACCAAGTCTTATGATGGGTCACGGGACTAGGCAGTAGTATTAAACGATGTGTATGCACAGTGTGTTTGCAAACTACAACAAGATTTGGTTAGTCTTTCTTTTCCACTGCGAATCCTTTAGCATGTTCAAAGATGTGAAAACACACATACACAGACAAAAATAAGAACAAATGGAGCTTGGCAACAAAGAAGTGAAATTAAGAAAGAAGAACCGCTGCGCACTCGTCACCGAACACACATGATATGCGCTGTCACATTAGTGATGGAGTGTAAGCCCTGTGAACAGCGCAAACTTCGTTTCACTCCTTAAGCCACCCAACTTGCAAGAATACAAACAGATAAGTGACATCTCCCACTCAAACTGACATACTGCGAGCACACATAGCAAAAACACCAAATATTCACGTTTGCAGTTGTGGAAGGATGCACATGCAGAAATATTACTGTCAATAACAAGTGTGCACCGCTATAAGGTGCAGAAGCCTATTTTGCCATGTGGTTGCATGCCATGCAATATTTTGCGGCTGGGGGTCAATCTATTAGCGCTTCTTTATTGCAGTTGTTTGCAACTAAACTTGTCAAAAGTAACAGGCCGTTCATGTACCTCACAATCCAACTTGCCTGTGAAAAAAAAGAAAAAGGAAGAATAGGTTACATCCCTTTCTTACTGTAGGAATAAGTGAGCTGACTTAATTGCATGCATCATCCCAGAGGCAATGTGCACTACCTTGTTCACTCTCTCACTCCAATTACAATGTAGAGCCATAGCATAATATCAAAACAGAATCAGCACAGCACTATGGCGAAGCAGTGCAGATGACGGGACATGTGAAAAACGGGACAGGACAAGACATTTCCTGTTGGCATTGTTTCACCGTAATGTACAGTCAACCAAAAACAGACTACGGGAGGACCCTCATGCCACCTAGCATGCTAATCCAAATTTGTCATGCTTGTACTGCTCTGTCACGTCTGTCACATTCACATAATTTCCTCATTCATGGGAGCTCTGTCTGAGGTAAGAATGTAAATTATTTCAAAAACAAATATCCCGATTCTAGCGAAGGCCTCTTGTGTCACTCTAAACTCAACAGTCTTATTAGTGTGTTCATACCCTTTTATATATTTTCATTTTTTCTTGTTTGCTGCATACTTTATACAAATTAAATACCAAAACAATGCAGCAATCCTGTCTCTCCACACCAAGTAATTTATTCATAATTAGAGCAGAAAAGTTGCAAAAATTATTTTCATGCTTCCGCACATGCAGTGCTATCTCTAAGCACTTTCAGCTGAACAGCTTTCAATTGAGATTAATAAGAGCAGCCAGGAAATTTTGGCCATGACTTTTCTTTGGCTAGCATGAACCAGAACGCATAGCACAGAAAACAATGTCACACACATGCACTCACAAACACACATCACTAGAAAAACTACTATTTATTAGAAATGTGGTTCCCATTAAAAGGCAGAAAAAGAGCATGCTTGGAGGGACTAAGCAGTGAGCCCACATGACCCATGCTGATAGGCACAGAACAAACCTACACTAAGGATTGGATATTGAATTTCCACTATCTTTTAATAATTTATTTTTCAGGTGACATTATCAACACTTAAATATCTTTTTTGATAAGTTATAACCAATAAAGCACAGCACCTTTTACTGCCTTTTCCCAAAGGCCTGTGCATGTAGTGTCGAATTAGCATGAAATTTGGCAATCTTTTTTAACAGTAACAGAAGAAAAGGAACACAGCATACAAGTTATTTAAAGTAAAAAAAATATGTAGCTGAAGAGAAGTCATACTGAAAGCAAAGTTACTGCTATCACTGACACGTGCAATGAAATGAAAAAAAAGAAAAAGAAATATATCATGATACTGTACTCTTTCCATGTGGAAATCTTTTCTGGAAAAGTTATACTTTTTAATGGTTGCAAAACTCTGCTTTAACAGAGAAATGGAAATAGCAGATAACGAGATATGCTGAAAACAAAATGCTAATAAAGAAATGCATGCTTGAACTGGTGTTTCAGATTCTCTATGCAAAGGAGGAGCACGAACTGGAGACAGCCATTGCAGAGCTTCAGTCCCTGCCTCATATGCCCTATGTTCAGAGAGTGAACACGTTTCTTTTGCGCCAATGTGAGTGGGTGCTCTTGTATCGTACTGGTGTGCTAACAAGAGGCCAAAACACAAATAACTATTCGGAGGCTTCTGTCCGTATTCTAAAGGACATCATCCTAAACAGAACAAAAGCCTACAACGCAGTAGCTTTAATTGAATTTGTGATTACTAATTGGGAGAAATATTTCGAAACACGGCTGCTGCGCCACGCACACAATCGGGAACCTACCCACCGAATTGGCTATGAGCACCTTCTGCAAAAAATGCCGGAATCCCCCCCAAAATCAATTCTAGAAGTAGAACAAAATTGCTACCATGTTCCGAATTCTTCTGGAACTGGGACATATGAGGTATGGGCGGACATTGGGCTATGCAGCTGCAGGGCAGGGAACCAGGGTGCTTTCTGTAAGCACCAGGCTGCTGTGCAACAAGCCTTTGGTGGTGCTTTCCCGAACAGCCCGGAGCTGACAGTTGGAGACCGCACAGAGCTTGGCCAGCTTGCCCTCGGAAAGCGTTGTCCAGCAGCAGGCTTTTTCATGCCTTTGACTGCACATGCCCCCACCTTGGCACCCTCATCTGTGTGCGAAGCAGGACCATCCACTTCGCACGAAGACGTAGGGCAGGAGACGCAGACAATCTCCACAGCGCCAGAGGTGCAAGAAGAGATGGCTGACTTGGGCCAAATACATCTGGTACGAGGTTTTGATAGCATTTTCCTTTACAAAATGTGATGAGCTCAATTCTGAACAGGTTTGACTCAACACTATCAACAGAGAAAAGATGCGTCCATCACACACTTACACCAGCATTTATAGTACTATGCATTACACAACTTGTCTATATCCACTAATTCTTCTTAGTGTTGATTTGAAAGTTAGGTACTTTGATTTCACTAGCTGTTCTCTCTGCTTTCTACAGCAGTGGGAAGAGTAAATTTTTTTTCGTATACACTACAGTTTTTCCTTTTGTCAACCAATGCATGACCCTTACCTCCTTTTCAAACTTCTTTGCCACCAAAAAGCTTCTGCCTAAATGCTTAGGTCTAGCATTATACAGCTGTTATAGTGTGCTAAGTATATCTAGAAATGTGAATAACTTTTTAAGATATCCAATCAGGGCTACATACAACTTTTCCACCTTTTAGCTTATTTAACCTAGCCAGTGCCACTCGGCTTCCATTACCAGTTGGTGCCCAAACATCAATAATGGGTAACGCATCCAAAGGAAGGCATTCACTTTAAATGATTAGGAGGGGGAACAGTGATAAGCTCATGTGCGTTTTTTTTAAAACAAAAAACGTTACTATGATTTTGGCATGCAGTAAAATACCTACAACTTTTGAAGAATATCACTAAGCTGTCATTCAGGAGCAGACACTGGGTTATATCTCCATTTCTTCAAATCAAAGGCAGAAGATTAGAATTTATGGGTTATGAAGAAATTTAGCACAAGTTTGATGGTGCCTGTGAGTTGTCAATTTTCTAATCTACATGCCTATAGATGCCAATTAGAATTTTAGCATCTCAATTTCTGTGCAAGCAAGTGGCACATGATGCATTGTAAGAAGTGTAGCCCTTATATCTCCATTACCTGCTCATTGCATCAGGAACTGTATGAAATGGCAGGTTTGCTGCAACATTCTATTAGTCCATGTGGTAGCCTGTCGCAAATCCAACCAAGTGTAGAGACTATGAAGGGTTGCACAATACTGTTCCTCCCCTAAGTGAAGGCTTTTGTACTTTAAGGTAGATATGAGACATAACTTTACTAGTAGTTTCGAATATTGTGCAATTCTATGTTCACAACAAAAATAGTTTTTCAAAGTGTAATAGTAATAATCGGTCTTTTTGATTCCGCTCCGTCGCAATACTAGTGTGTCATGCGGTGAAGCATATATACCATGCAGTGAAGCATACCAGGACTGCAAGAGGCACTGTAACAGAACTTAGAATGCATTCGCTTACGTGTGTGCACGCGCTGGCTACAGTGTCAGTATGAGCACCAAGATGTCTATTAAGTGTAATCGAGATGTCTAATTAAAGTGAAAGCACTGTTATGGCACCATCCCCGTTATACTTCTAGTCATAGCTGTAGTCTAATTGTTAATGCGTGCACTGTTTTACTTTTGTTTCTTCTCATTAACTTACTGCATTCACAAAGACAGTTGCACCATGCTTTACTATCAATTAACCTCTTTATAGCTTTTGACATTTATTTAACAAGTCCTACAGCACCAAAGTTTGATCTCATTCTTCCACAGAACAATTAGTACAATATTCAGTAGTTACATTCCATAACCCCCTGTTTCTCCCTGATAAATAAAAAAAGTTCACTCATTCATTCATTCAAGTTTGCAGTGAATTCTCTACACAACAGCTATTCAATATTCGATAAAAAAATGTTCATCCAAAATCAATATTTGCTTCGAGCTCAAAATCTACTATTCGCACATGCCAAAAAAAATGACTGTGTGCAAACAGCTTGTGCATATTGTGGCCTCTACAGCACCTAAAATACACCTTTGGGTGCTTAATATAGCCTTTTTTTAATAGCTAATATCCAATCTCCATCTATAGCTTGTAGATTTTTAGAAAATGTACTCTGTTAAGATGTCCACAAACTAGAACATGACTTGAACAACTTATCAAAGGAGTGTATTTTTGATGGCTTCATCCGTCTGCATCCCTGTTCTCTTCTTTGGCTTTTTCTTTTAACACATATGTAAGTGCGTTGGCTTTAACAAACATCACTTCAAAGCAAAAAAACATTTGTTGGCTTAAAGGACTTTCAAGATTTAAACATGTTCATTTACGTGACTTTTTGCAGGACCACAAAAAAGAGTGTGCTGCATTCAATGAAGCATACCAGCGCGCCCATGGACTTGGTGAATGCATTCCTCAGTATGCTGCTGTTATCAAGTCCATAACAGAAGACCTGTTAAAGCTGAACACCAGCAGCGCTGTGTTTGCATACATGTTGAGGCAAAAGGCCATGGGAAGGGCTATCAGGCACGGTAACAAAATTAAGGTACAACCAACAAGCTTGGCAAGGCGCCGACCTGGCCTACCGAGAGGTTCGGGACGCATTCCTGCCGGCCGACCAAGAACAGCTGGAAAAATCAGGAAAACAAAACGTGGGCATGTGCTCAGCCAAAGTGTGCGGGATGATGTACCTGGGGCCAAATGCCATTAAGAACTCAAACTCTACGGACACCTCACAGTTGACCCACCAAATATGTCTCAGCATGCTTAAGGACAGTGAATATGTTGAACACACGTCATAGGTCATCGAAAATGCCGTTTCGGCCTGCACTAGGACGATTTTCAAGCAGTAACTGTAGCTCACAAAGTCTGATTGCAGTGGTTACTAATGCTAACATGCCCCTTCCCTTTTGCAGTTTGTTATTTTTATGAAATTGCATAGCCAGCTGCTCCTGAACCCTATATCAATTGTCTGTCCCTTCTTGAGGTGGTTTAAATACTTCATGCAGCATCCGCACATTACCAAGAGTCCACCTCTAGTTCTGTTGCCTTCATGGTGCCATTCCTTCAAGCGACTTTTCAAGGATGATATTGCTATTTGTATTGAAATCTAGCACTAATATTATATGACTGAGACCAACCAAGCTGTCAAGCGCTTTTTATTCCAAAAAGGAAACGCCCCAGCTCATGCGTGAAGAAGTAGAACAGGGAAGATGATGGCTATGTACAAATTAAAATGACGAAGTATGTTAATAGTGCTTACAATATCTACGTTCGCAAGTAAAAAGATGTTTACTGAACATGGGCCATGAATGCAGAAAGGTCCGCAGCGATGAGCGCTGGTTCAGGTCGAGCACTGTCTCGTGCTCTGCATTGGCGATCCTGCTTGCACTTCGGCTGTCCTCCACTCCTTCATTATGTGTGTAACAACCACCAGTGCTGTGGCTATAGTGAGCTGTAGGGCTAGCTTTTGTTTATCAGGCAGGGCTTCTTGATTGGTAGCAGTAAGGTACAGCCCAAAGCAATGTATGAATAGCATCCGTTCAGCTTGCAAGTTGCCAGCCTTGCGCATAAGTTGTGCTTCAAACATTGATGCCACATGGTGGCCCTCGGTTCCTCACACCTCAGTAAATTGTGATTGGCAGTGTTACACTGGCGCTCTTCGTAAATTTTGTTACTTTGGTCACAGGAACATTTCTAGCTCTGCTTGTGTCGTTCTCAACCTAGTGTGAATAGAGTGTGAATTTTTTTATATTGAATTCTGGGTTTTACATGCCAAAAGCATGATTTGATCATGTAGCACGCCATTTTAATTTTTTTGTAGCGTTAGTCCTGTGTTGATTAGATAAGTGACCAGCACCAATACATGCCATGATGCAACATAAAGACATGCCTTGATGCAACAGAAATGCATAATAGAGTTAGACGGTGCACTGCATGAAAAAGGTAACCATGGAAGAGACGTAAGATGAGCTGAACAAAAATGCTATCTTCGTTTTGTACCATATCCTTTTGGCATTGTACAGCTCTTTATTTTCTCTGCCGCCTCTCCTCTGTGACTTCACTTTTCACCTTTTGTTCTTTGTTGTACTGTCTGTTACGTTTTTGCAGCGCAAATGTGCCAAGTTGTTTTGTAACTGCTGTTGACACATTTAAAGAATAAATTGTTCTCGTTGGCAGCCTATTATTCTTTCTTGTTTCTCTTTCACAACAATCTGCGTCCTTCGATATTGACACGCAACATTTGCTCTAATCATTTAGTGAAGTTCTTATAACTGAGTACTGACAATGGACATCACATTCCAGCTTGAACAAGCAAATGAGACTAATGATCATGAACCACCTCTTAGTTAACATACCATGAATTATACTCAAAACATTTCACATGAAATATGTAAGCCAACTAAGCGGCCATCCATCATACTTCTATTTTTGCCAAACTTACCAATCACCATCTCAAAGAGCTGTTGCCCTTCCTAAAACACGAATCTGAGCAATCTTTTCCATGTCAGTGTGGATACATCTAGAGTTACTGATGCGCTTGGCTGAAGTTACAGTGCCTGCTTATGATCCTCACTACTTTTATCGTTAATATATTTACTTGAAAACATAAAATAAGAGGTGACAATGAATACACATGGCTAAAAGGTGAGAATATTAATGTTCTTAGATCTGGCAATTGTTCCTTCTGCAAACTGTATGTATGGAGCTAAACTGGAGTAATATTACCCATTAGGTAAGACATTCAGTAGGATAGTCAATCTAAGGTGGGGTTAGTTTTCTTTATTTAGATCTGTAAGGAAGTGAGTATCGGCATATGTGCACGTCTTAGTTCTGTGTACATGCAGCCCAGCTAATATTATTGCATTAATGTTTACAGCTTACAAACACTCACAGATTAGACAAGTGGGCGCCAGGCCAGCAAGTTAGTTTTTTGATAGCTACATGAGATAAGTGCAGGACATATGCAAGTTATCTATTTTTCGCACTTTGATGTGTTTACACCAAGACAAATCAATAGTGTGCAGGAGACCAACATATTCAGGCATGCCTGTAGCAAGGAATTTTTTAAGGTACTGTCATGCACTGGCTGGAGCGCTCCAGATGGCAGAAAAAAAAAAGCAACAAATGAAAATAAAGCTTTATTTTGGCAAGCTTGTGCCCAACAGGAAAGCCAAGAATAATTCATTAGCAGTGATGACAGAAAATGTATTCTGTAATCATAATATGAAATCCCACAGGCTTCAGCTGTCGTTATTTATCTCAATATCATCACACTTTCATAAGTAATGGCAGCGATGGGGTAAACTGCGGAACAAACACAATCATCTTCAAACTTGCACATAAGATGATACGACGAACCCACTTTCCTTGAAAAAACGGGAGTACTCAAGACACGTGCACAATCCGACTTCACTAGTGCATCATCATGCGACAGTACAACAGAAGCTAGAGCTCATTTGCCCAGTGTCAGATACATGGAGAGTATGTGAACTCAATGTTAAAAGTAATCTGACCAATGGAATCTCATGGAACGGCATGCAGCCAACTATGTTGGGACATATTTTGATAGCAATAAGATGTGGCAATTCATTATTAAGGAGTTGAACAAGGCTGAGGGCAGTGCCCTGCAGCACACGGGATGAGACACATGCAAAAGGCGAGTTATTTCAGTTACAGGACTTGTTAAAGGGACACTAAAGCAAATATTAACTCAAGCAAAAGTGATAGATCAGTGCTTGAGAATCTCTAAGGCGTCAAAAACTGCACCTAGAGTCAACCAGGTATTAATTATATGAAAGAGTTAAATTCAAGGTAAATAAAAATATGTTTACACATTGTATTTTTTAGCAGTTGAAGAGAGTAAACCCATACTTCAACTAAATTGCTTGTAATTTTTTCAAAAGACCCAAACCGTGACCACAGTGCTTGAATGTGGTACTTCAAAAAGGAAAATAGAAGCCAAGTAAATCATCAATTTTGGCACAGCATGGTACAAAATGATCACAAAAAAGTAATAGAGCCATTAATCACATGAGTGAAATACTGAAATCTAGCGTAGAAAACGTTTCTACATAAACAGGAAGGGTACATAAAACTAAGACCACTTTATGATAAAAATTGAAATTCGTTGAACGCGGTGCGTATACCACGCAACGTGGGTTATACCGGTGTCACACGTACACTTATGATCGCGATCGGGACCGATCTGGATGGAAGTTCTCGACTTCGATTGGCTCTCTCGCGCATCAAAAGTGCGCACCCGTGTTACAAAAACGGCTAAGTTCTGACTTGGTTCTGACTTCATCTCCTATGAGAAACGCGGATTACTGCACCAGTATAGCGTTCAGTATATAGCGTTTGCCTTCTCCCAGCCCAGACAGCAGCAAGACGCAGCCGCCACACAGCGATACCAAACTATCACACCAAGTTCAGAAACAAAAACAAGGAAATGCTTACCTCTACACTCTGCGAAGACCCGCAGTGTATGCGCACAAAAACAACGGAGTTCTTGCCGAAGACCCAAACGCGTAGAACGGCGGTGCGTTGCCGAGGCATGAAGGCGGGCGTCGCCGAAGGCCGTTGGCGAGCTGGCGAAGCAGACTGCGCGCCCAGGCGTAGAACACCTCCCTAGTCCCCCAAGTACCTAGAAGAATCTAGGGGATTTAGGGCGCTTGCCGTGGTGCTTCAGCGAAAAAAGTACCCAGAAGTGCGGTACGCGCGAGTGGCGCATGGCGGCGCAGCGGTCGAGCGCTGGGCTTGGGCGTAAATAGAAACACGCGGCCCGTTGCCTGCGCCATCTCTGCGTGCTCACTTCTACTCCGACCCTAGACACTATGGCGGAGCTGTTTTTTTGTGATCCTGCGGGCTCACTTGCCGCAGCTGCATTCGCTTCACGTACGATACAAGAGCCTCCGGAACAATCAGCAGGCCTTCACGTGGATTCGTTAATGGAGGCCCGACTAGACCGAGCCGACCATCGGAAAGTGGCGATGCTCCGACGACCTATTCCTGCATCACAACCCGTCTTCGCAGGCTTTGTAGCGTGACTGCTTTGATCGGACTAGCCCGGCCGAGAAACAGTTTTTCAGAAGACATCCTTGTAAGAAACTTTCCATTTCGTCGATGATGTTTAGCTACAGACAATAATCTTTTGTTTTACTTTAGATAATCCTCTGTGATAGTTAACAATGTCAGATGCTACAAAGCAATTTGTAATATTTCATCGAAGGTAAACATGCGGAATACTTCACGAATGAAGCTTCGTCGTGGTAATTTTCTGTGATAGCTTATTGTAGGCAACGATGTAATACGTAAGCAAGCGAAGGTGTTGCAAACTATTTTGTGACACCTAATGGCACTTATTTCCTTCAAGAGTAAACATTCATGCTTCTGTGTTTGGCTCTTCGGTGATATTTAACTGCAGCAACTCGTGTACAAGCGATCTTATGCAATGTTTTTAAAAAGGTCAGCTGTTACATTCCAATCAACTCTAATGTTAGTCTATGATAGCAGAACAATACGTTTTACGACCCACTGCGTTTTAAATAGCAGCTGCTCTAGTCACAGCAGTGCCATAGAATACCGGTTAACTTTATTACATAAAATAATAAATGTTCCATATTTTTATTCCGTTTATAAGAGAAACTCCATGATGGAGCATGGTTACACCACTTGTGCCAAATTATTGTAAGCGGCCAGCCGTTACTAGTGTCATTATATTCCCTGCGTGCTATTGTCTTCCTGTACACTGAACACCTGTCTTCCTGAACACCTGTTGCAGTGTTCTACTTTTGTCTTTAGACTTGTCCTGTTGCTCTCCTTTCCTCTTTCCTTTTCCTCCCCTCCTTCCTATCTTCCATTTCTGTGTTGATGTCACCTCCCTTCAGAGGAGTAGGCAGGCGTTGTGCCCCTTCTGGTGGCAGTTGCCAGCCTGCTCCTCGCTTTCCCTTTCCTGATACCTGTGTATATGTGTATACGTGTTCAATAATAATACACTAATGTGCTGTGCAATAAACGTCTCTCATTACCCACGTTTATCGGCGTCTGTGTCGATTTCTGTTCGCGCTCGCCAAATAGAATTTCGCTTCGTTTGGCAGCTGCGTGTAAATACCTCCTCCGACTGTGTAAGAAGGCGGACGTTGTTTTCTCCCTCTCTCGAATTCTGTTTTCGGGAATACACAAATATCAAGCACCTTTATGGCTGTTTGGTTTGCACCGTCGCTAACACCCAAGTCGTATGGCGTAGGATGGAGATGAGGATTGCACTCCTTTTTTTGCTGTATGTGTCAAGTCATAGTGGTGATGGCTGTAATAGAATATAAAGCTGCACGAGTTTACAAATAGCTATCACCTCTGTCAGATATTCCGGTGCGCTCCTGCTGATGAGAAATAATACAGCGTTTTCAACTTCACTTTCTCTCCTTTCAGGTAACGTTCACGCTAGCAGTTGTATACAATAATGGCGGAAACAAGCGGGTCAAGAATGACATCTGGCCAGTGGTAACGACATTCCTTCTTTTTCTTTTAACCGTGTCAAACACATCTTCCTTTGCGAGCTTTTTGCGACGCATCCACTCGTATTTCAAAGGGAAAATCTTGAACCGCGAGGCTCCTGCATTTTGTACAGTGTGTGAAGCTAGGCTTTTTACGCGGTCCGTTGTTCTTTCGCCCTTGCCTCACCGCGCTACGCCTGTATGACGGTGTACGCTGAACTGCGCTTGTTGGTGCATGCTGAAAATCAAAGGGTTCTGTGCATTGTCTACCGTTCGGCGCATCTTTCGCGCTCTAATGGATGGGCTTTAAAGGGGCCCCGAAACACTTCTTGACCAGAGTAAGAAACCTTTGCGGACCTGTAGAGGAAGCTGCTTTGAACGTGTGAGCCAAATATTTTTCCGCTGCATGCAGGAGGAAATTTAAAATTGTGTGTCGAAAACTGTCAGAAATCACTTCCAAACTCCCTCGCAAACGACATTCGCAATGTCGTCAGCATCTGTGTTGAAAGCAGCCAACCAACTGGAATTAGTGGATTTCGTGACCGCGATGACATTCTCAGTAATTTCCTGTCATATCATTGCTTATTTGGCGGTAAAGCAGTGGAAAATGTATATATCGGCCATGTCACAGGCAAAAAAAAAAAAATATGTATTTGACACCTGAGCACTGCCAGTCTACACCCAACAGTGGCGCGCGCTGGGCAGCGTAGATACAGTTGTTCGGCCTCTTTCCGCTTACAACCGCCTGCGCTGATTGGTTTCCGTGGGTGACGTAGCTCCAAGGGCGTGGTGACTGAACTGAACTCAACTGAACTTGTGGTCGTACCGTTTGTAACGGGTGAGTAGTATTGCAACTCGAGGCAGCCCAAGCGCCATCTCGCGTCTAGAGAAGAATGCGGGCGTCTCAAACGGATGTAGCGTGGTAGAAAACAAACAAGAAAAGACAGCCAAAATGTCCAGCTTCTGGCCGGAGCCTTGACTCCATCCCTGCGTAACTTCCAGCGCCATAGTGAAGGCCGAAGCAGACAGAAAGGCGCGTATCGGAGCGATGAATACTTCTGACTCATTTTATATGTAAACGATTTCAATTTCTATTTTCTAGTTTTTTTGCGTCAGGAGACCGTTGAGGCAAGGTCCTTGAATTGTGTTTTAGGCAGTGCCTCAAATTATGTACGTTTCCTTTATTCCACGTTTGCTTACTATATGACTTGATCATGTCTCCAACACCCGTGAGAACGCCGGAAGCAGAGCGTTTCATAGATTTAGTATACTTATGAAATATTTCCACAACTACTGTGGCGTCATACAGCAACAAGGCACCTTATGTACGCTGTTCGTTTTCACTGACTGGGCATGATGTGTATGTCGCCCGTACTACCGCTGTCTATACATTGACGATTTGAAAGATGAGAGCGTGCTTTACGCATTTTGAAGCTCCGAATTGGGGAGGAATTGGTTCAGTACAAATGAGTTTTGTTTGCAACTGATGCTGGGTACGCTGACCAATGATCTACGCTAGAGTAACTAGTCTACATTAGTGAACCTCGATGCCGTATTAGGGCACCTTAACGCAGCGTAGTCTATACTAGGCTGCCTGATAGGCGGCGCTGACGTCGACGCACGTTCGTAGGTGAAGTACACATCACAGAATCGCTTGGGTTTAATGTGGACCGAAGTATCAACCGATGAGCCGTCGAGATGAGCGAGTGATGTATAGAGTATTCGTCGGGAACAAAATGCACGGAAGAGATTGATACGACCGGATCAGTTACTAACATAGGTAGATGTAAAAGGTAGATAGGGAAGCTCTGAGAAAAAAAAATAAGAAGACGTACACAAAAGGCTATAATGAACAGCATCTATAGCATACCTGATTAACTAAAGCAGGCTAAGGTGAGTATTTATCGCCGCTCCGTTTCAAAGAGGACGCCACTAAATCACCATCATCACCACATAGTCTACATTGAAAATTAAATGCAAGCATAATAATTTGCGGGTGGGGCGTATACATATGATACAATGTGTTAAGTTGATCCCGTGCATTTTCCACAAACGCCCCAATGGCTGTTTATCAAATTCACAGGGCGGAAGGTGATTTCGCAGGCGCCTAACCAGACAGCGCAAACAAATCAACAGAGTCGTCAGACTGGGATAATAATAGTTCTCTTGGGCTACATTATTTCTCCGCCTCATGGTTGAGAAATTTATTTTGGCTACATGGATATATTTCGTCTATATTTCACTTTCGGTTGACATGTAAAAAAAACTCGAGTCGATCTCTGTTGAAAATAGCACACCAACGCAGACGAAACATACGACAAGAGAGCCAAAAAACGACCGTTCTCTTTTGTCAGCTTTGCGTCCGCTTGCGCATTGTTCTTGCTATTGGCCTCGAGCTCCACCACTGGAAAAGCTGGCGCCACCGCCGCCGGGACGTGCTATTAGGGATCACGTTGACATAGCGGCCGCGTCGGCTGCTTCGGGAGCGCCGAAGCGAGCTGGAAACGAAAGTTTAAATTCCCTCGTACACTGCGGTCCTCATTTAGTGGCGATCGCTTCGAGTGTCTCCTTTACAACGCTTGAAAGCACTACAATAGGTAGTGGCTACCTTTGAATGCGCGCCACATGGTAGGCTACTCCTGGTAGGCTGCTCGGTGCCGCAGTGCCGGACGTACGCAACGGAGCCCGGTGTCAGCCCTATTCACACGTAGCCACAAGACAAGAAGCTGCGTGAAGCTCGGCTCGCGAAACATAAAACCGGCAAACAGTCATCGGCTACAAATCGCGTATGCAGCAAGGTCAGATGCGAGGAGGATTTCTGCTACGGCGCCGGGTCTGCGATGTCCGGAAAACGCGCACTGAGACGCCCGCCCGACTCCGCTGACCGACTAATGTCATGACGGTTTGGTCTATGAACTTGTCGATGCTATAGATAATGGCAAGTTTACTGGAGCGGAACGGGAGCGGTAATGATGATGTATGGGGGTTTTTTGGCGCAAGGGCCAGGTATGGCCAAAGAGCGCCATGTCTGTGCTAATGGGTTTGCAATGTACTTATGATTACTATGAGGTTGGTGTGACGTGGCTGTAAAGGGGCCTTAAAATATACGCAATAAAGTGCGTAAAATCTGTATAATAAAATTATGGCGATGACGTATGACTTGTACTATGAACATTTAGATGCATTTAAAAAGAATGATACGATAGGTAAAATATAGCAGATTATAAGAAATGCTAGAGCACTACTGCCTCCAGATGGCCCTTGAAAACACAAGGGCCTGGAGGCATGTGCTATTCAGAACAATTATCGCAGCGGCATCCTCTGGAGCGAGGATGCTCTACGAATTTATTGGGCTTATAACGTGTAGAACCACATCCTTTAAGAAGTCGAGAACTGCCTTGGTGTTGAAAAGTGGTTCCTTACCAAGAAACATTGCTGGGTGAAGAGGTATGCAATGACGATATGCAAGAGGAAAATGCTTCTTTCTTTCAGGTTCGGCTTCGCGACACTCCAAGAGGACGTGGAGGACGGTCAGCCTCTCACCACATCGACCACAGGTTGGCGGTTCGTTTCCAGTAAGAAGAAAATTGTGTGTACCAAATGTGTGCCCTATTCTGAGGCGGCAGAATAGGACATCTGTTCGCCGTGATTTGGATGGGAAGGGCCAAAAACCTAGCTGTGGCTTTATAACGTGCAGTTTATTGTTTATTTCTGCGTTCCACATGCGTTGCCAGTGTTGTCGCAGTTTCTTACGCAAGAAAGGCTTCAGATCTGTGAACGGGACAGCAACTGCAGAAGAAGAGTTTAGTGATGTGAGTGATGTGGCCATTTTATCAGCCAGTACATTGCCCTCGATACCTCTATGGCCAGGTACCCAGCATATTATGATGTTCTGGTTAGATGAGTACGCTTTACACAATACCGAATACAGTTCATTGAATACGGGATTTTTATGTTTGCTGAGTGACATTAAGGCCTTCACGACGCTGAGAGAGTCTGTATAGATCGCTGCTTTTGGAAGTTTCGATTTTCTTATGTGCTTTACAGCAGAGAGTAGTGCGTAGGCCTCGGCCGTAAAGATACTTGTTTCCGGATGCAGTACATCGGATTCCAAAAACGATGGGCCGACGGCTGCATAGGATACCCCGGCATTTGACTTCGAAGCGTCTGTGTAGAACTCTGCGCAGGAGTGATTTTGCTGGAGTTCTAGGAAATGCATTCGGATTTCAGCCTCAGGAGCGTGCTTTGTAACTTTTATAAAGGATATGTCACATTGTATCACCTGCCACTCCCAAGGAGGTAAGAGCTTGGTTAAGTGCATTAAGCGATGCTCGAGGAGCGGGACATGCATTTCATCGCTAAGCTGCTTCACACGCAGCGAGAAAGGCTGTCTTATGGAGGGACGATTGCTGAAAAGTGTAGCGCACGTCATATCGGTAACGTTATGAAAACATGGATGTTCAGGATTGGCGCGTACTTTAAGGAAATATCTAAAGCTAATGTATGATCTCTGTAGGTGGAGAGACCATTCATTTGATTCCACATATAGACTTTGTATGGGACTCGTTCTGAAAGCGCCAGTGGCCAGTCGGATTCCCAGATGGTGGACTGGGTCTAGCATCTTTAGCGCGCTCGGGGCGGCAGAGTTATACACAACGGCACCATAATCCAATCGAGACCGAATTAGGCTCTTGTATAGGTTCATTAAACACTTTCTATCACTACCCCATGTAGTCTGGGATAGAAGTTTCATTAAGTTCATTGTTTTCAGACACTTTTCTTTAAGATGTTTAATGTGTGGAACGAAAGTAAGTTTATTGTCGAGTATAACACCTAGAAATTTGTGCTCTTTTTTTACAGGTATCTGATGTCCACACATTTCCAAGCAAGGATCCGGGACCAGGCCTCTCTTCCTTGTGAACAGCACACAAGAACTCTTTTGAGGATTGATTTTAAAACCATTTTTCTCTGCCCACCCTGACACCTTGTTCAAACCATGCTGTACCTGTCTCTCGCATACTGCGAGGTTACAGGATTTGAAGCCTATTTGAATGTCGTCCACGTAGACAGAGTAAAAGATGGCGGGTGGTAGTGAAGCACGAAGCGTGTTCATCTTCACGATAAATAGCGTGCAGCTGAGCACGCCTCCTTGGGGTACACCCGTTTCTTGCGTAAAAGGACGTGAGAGTGCATTGCCGACTTTTACCCGGAAGGTACGATTTGACAGATAGCTTTTTATTATATTAAACATATTACCGTGGATGCCCATTTCTGACAGGTCTCTTAAGATTCCGTAACGCCACGTTGTGTCATACGCCTTTTCCATATCCAGAAATATCGAGAGGAAGAACTGTTTATGTATAAATGCGTCCCGGATATTTGTTTCAATACGTACAAGATGGTCGGTTGTGGAGCGCCCTTCTCGGAAGCCACACTGACAGGGATCAAGCATTTTGTTCTCTTCAAGGAAATGGATCAGTCGCCGATTTATCATTTTTTCAAATACCTTACACATGCAACTTGTGAGGGCTATCGGGCGGTAGCTTGCCACTGATGAAGGATCTTTGCCTTGTTTTAGAACAGGGATCACAATGGCTTCTTTCCATGCGGTCGGAAGGTACCCTGCGTCCCAGATAGTGTTGAAAAGTGTAAGTAGTGTAACTTGGGTGTCATTTTGTAAGTTTTTGAGCATTTCATACATGATTCTATCAGATCCTGGTGCGGAGCTCTTGCATGCGCTCAAGGCAGCTCTCAATTCGGCAATACTGAAAGGACGGTTGTAAGGCTCATTCTGTCGGCTTTTTCTTGTTAAAGGCTTACGTTCTTCTATTTCTTTATGTATGAGAAAAGATTGCGAATAATTGTTTGAACTTGACACGCTCTGAAAGTGCTCCGCAAGTGAGTCTGCCTAATCTTCTAGTGTATCGCCTTGTGTATTTACCAGAGGGAGTGAATATGTTTGTCGCCCTCTAATTCTATTTACCCTGTTCCAGACTTTGGCCTCGTCTGTAAACGAGTTAATGCTCGATAAATACTTCTGCCAGCTTTCTCTTCTGGCCAGTCGGCGGGTTCTCCTGCCTTGGGATTTTACTTGCTTAAAGTTGACTAGATTCTCTGCAGTGGGAGAAGCGCGTAGCAACCCCCACGCTTTGTTTTGTTTCTTTCGAGCGATCCTACAGTCTTCGTTCCACCACGGGACCCGCCGTTTACATGCCAAGCCATGTGCTTCTGATATGCATTTAGATGCCATGTCTATAATGAAGGCTGTGAGATACTGCACAGCAGCATCAATTCCTAAACAAGACATGTCATTCCATGAGATATTTGTTAAGTTTCTGAACTTCTCCCAGTCGGCTCTATCGATCTTCCACCTAGGAGCCTGTGGTAGACATTCTTTTTCTTTATGTGTTTTTAGCAGTATGGGGAAGTGGTCGCTTCCGTAAGGATTCTTGGTGACTTCCCATTCGAGTTCAGACAGCATACAAGGGGAAAGTAGGCTGAGGTCAATTGAAGAAAATGTTCTGTTTGCGAGAGAATAATATGTGGATGTCTTCTTATTCAGCAGACACGCACCGGACGAAAAAAGGAACTGTTCAACGAGGCGACCTCGCGCATCGATACGAGAGTCTCCCCACAGGCTGTTGTGCGCATTGAAATCCCCAAGCACAACGTAAGGTTCTGGCAATTCGTCTATGAAGGACTGAAATTCATGTTTAGTTAATTTGTAATGGGGGGGTATGTAGAGCGAGCAGACAGTGATAAGTTTGTTGAGGAGAACAGCACGAACCGCCACTGCCTCAAGGGGCGTTTGTAGCTGCAAACGTTGACACGCTATGCCTTTCTGAATAACAATGGCAACACCGCCCGATGATGCGAGAGCATCATCGCGATCTCTGCGAAACGTAACATACTGTAGCAGGAAATTTGTGTGTTTAGATTTTAAGTGTGTTTCCTGTAGACACAGCACTTTTGGATTGTGTTTGTGGATGAGTTCCTGCACGTCGTCAAGGTTTCTAAGAAGGCCTCTGACGTTCCATTGGATTATTTGTGTATCCATATTGGAGGTCAATAAGTGCTGTGTGTACAGAAACAGAAGTAGTGATTATAGAGATTACAGAGATTAAATTACAGAGCCCTTTCGAGGCCCTGTAACGGGAGTTCTGCCCTTTCTGGAGCGTTCGAGGGAGCCTCGCCGCTCCTTAGGCGCTTGGTGCGCCTTGAGGATAGGTGTAGTGTCCATTGCCTCTTGTGAGGCGCCGGACACATGCTCTTGCGAGCGGGAAGATTTCAGAGGGAGTCCCGCCTTGGAGGGCAAGACCCCTGCGCCCACCAGCCCGGAGGTCGATGGGGCTCCCAGAGGGATTTGGCTACGCCGGCCGTTGCCAGCGCAGGAAGGAACCTCGGAAGTTGAGGCAGCCTCGGCTGCGCCCTCCTTCGGGGTCGATGGTTCCTTCTCCTCGGTTGACGGAGCAGCGCTAGCTGCAACCGTCGCGGGGGCAGATGGCGTGACTGCCGACTCACTGCTTGTGGGTCGGACAGCCGCCGGAGGCCGTTGTGACGCTGCCCCCTGACGCGCCACTTCGGCAAAGCTTTTCTTTGGCAGGTATGCAACCCGCCTGCGTGCCTCCTTAAATGAGATATTTTCTTTCACTTTGATCGTTACGATTTCTTTTTCTTTCTTCCAGGATGGGCACGACCGCGAGTACGCGGCGTGCTCCCCATCACAGTTTACACAGTGGAGAGTGTTTGCACAAGCTTCAGTGGCGTGTTCAAGGGCACTGCATTTGGCGCATGTTTGGCGGCCTCGGCAGCTCTGCGAGCTGTGGCCAAAACGCTGGCATTTGAAGCATCTTAGGGGATTTGGCACATATGGCCTGACACGGAGCTTGATGTACCCGGCCTCTACAGACTCGGGCAGAATGCTTGAACCGAATGTGAGTATCAGGTGCTTTGTTTGAATTTCTTTTGCATCCCTTCTTATCTTAATTCTTCTCACATTGACGACATTCTGATCACTGAAGCCCTCCAGGAGCTCAGCCTCTGTCAGTTGGAGCAAATCGTCATCCGAGACAACGCCGCGGGTGGTGTTGAGAGTGCGGTGTGGAGTTACTGTTAGTGGAACATCTCCAAATGATACTATACTGGGCAACTTTTCGTACTGTTTCTGATCATGGAGCTCTAACAAGAGATCACCACTTGCCAGCCTTGATACCTTGTAGCCTGGGCCAAGGATATCAGTTAGGGACCTGGAAACTAGAAAAGGGGAAATGTTTCGTACTTGTTTGTCGGATTTTTCTGAGTGGATGACATGGTAACGTGGGAAGTTTGGTCTTTGACGTCCAAGGAACTGGAAAACTTCATCGGTGCGCCCTCTTTTGTGAGGGCGATCAGGAAGCGGAGGGAAAGAGGTTGCCATAAAGGGATTGAATTTTCGGCAATAACGCCAGCCACCCCACCCACCGTGGAGTCCTACAAGGGGACGCTACAGGGACTGTAAGAACAGGTCCTGCAAACGCCAGCTGTACGTTATCACTATAACCAAATATGAGATAACCTAGGTTGGTTATTCACACAAGGTTAACCCTTGCTGCCTGGAAAATTGGAAGTAAACGGAAGCTAGGAGGAGACAGGAGAGATGAAAAAGTAAGAGAAAGACGAAGATTAGAGGAAGAGAGAGACAGGAAGAGGCAACTACCGATTTCCCCCGGGTGGGTCAGTCCGGGGGTGCCGTCTACGTGAAGCCGAGGCCAAAGGGGTGTGTTGCCGCCGCCGAGGGGCCGTAAAGGTCCAAACACCCGGCATTGGCTCAACCCCCAGGATCCCCTTTTCCCCGGACACGGCTAAGCCGCGCACGGCTACACGCGGGAGGGTCCAACCCTCGTGTGCTCGGGTCCGTGGTGTCGCAACACACCAAACGCCTGCTGACGCAGACGCCCCTGCGGGGGCGCACCATCCGTTGCAACTACAGTGTAGCAAATACTGCCAGTACCAAGAGACTGTTCAGCCAGGATACAAAGTGTCAAGCCAGTAAGCGATGTCGTCGTCCACTGAGCTCGCGCAACCAGTACGCGGAGCCCCGAGCTTCACGGGACCTTTTCCGCCCGAAGTGTGGACCCTGATCTTCAGTCACCTAGACGCCGCGTCTCTTTTCGCCTTGGCCGAGGCGGTGCCGAAACTAAAGGACTTGGCCTGCTGCTCGTCGATCGTCCAGAGCGTGACCTTCGAACCTCAGACAGACGAGCGAGCGATCAAGAAGTTTTTCTTGACAATCAGCGAGCAGTACACGTTTGACAGCTGCGCTTCACAAACTGTCTCAGGTTGTCATCCAAGCTGATTCTCGACTGTGCCAGCCACTGCCATACGAGAGCTGTACTGCGTCAACTGCGTCGTGGAAACCCCGGAACTCTTTGACCTCTAGTCCCTCAAGCTGGCCGGCCTTCAAAAGGTCGAATGGTAGCTGTACGAGGACGGCTACTACAAGATTTGGCTGGATAGCTACAGCGATACGTACATTCGCACCTTCCCCAAGTAGCAGAAGCCCAAGATGAAGACCATGTACGTCGAGCTGGTCCTCGTGCAGGCGACCGTCATTCTCTTGGACCACTTCTTGTCCCGTTGCAGCACCCTGTGCTGCAACGGGACAAGAGGACTTCAGGATTTCCACAGGATTCCACAGACAGAGGACTTCAGGACTTCCACAGAAGAACCAGGCTGCGCCGACTCAGCATGGACGAGACAGCCAAGGTTGTGAGCCTGAAGTTCCAGGCTGTGTGCCACGTCGAGGAGCTACGTCTCAGCGGGGACAGCTCGAACGCCAAGAAGCTTAAAAGCTGCCGCTGGACACTGGGTCGGCTTCTTTGCTACAACCCTCGGTTCAGTTCCTTGACCCTTCCAGCCAGCAAAGAGACTGCGTTCACGCCTCGCTTCGACACTTAGCGTGGCCCGTAGCCTGCGCCATCTCTGCGTGCTCACTTCTACTCCGGCCCCAGACACTATGGCGGAGCTGTTTCTCGTGATCCTGCAGGCCGCAGCTGCATTCGCTTCACGCACAATACAAGAGCCTCCGGAACACTCTGCAGGCCTTCACGTGGATTCGTGAATGGAGGCCCGACTACACCAAGCCGACCATCGGAAAGGGGCGATCCTCCGACGGCCTATTCCTGCATCCCAGCCCCTGTCTTGGCAGGTTTTGCAGCGTGACTGCTTTGTTCGGACTAGCCCGGCAGAGAAACCGTTTTTTAGAAGACATCCTCGTAAGGAACTTTCCATTTTGTCGATGTTTAGCTGCAGACAATAATCTGTGATGTTTTACTTTAGACAATCGTCTGTGATAGTTAACAATGTCAGGTGCTACAAAGCAGTTTGTAATATTTCATCGAAGATAAACATGTGGAATACTTTACGAATGAAGCTTTCTCGTGGCAATTTTCGGTGATAGCCAATTGTAGGCATCGATGTAGTACGTAAGCAACAGAAAGTGTTTCGAACTATCTTGTGATGTCTAATTGCATTTATTTCCTTCAAGAGTAAAGACTCCATGCTTCTGTGTTTTGCTCTTCGATAATATTTAACTGCAGGAAATCGTGTACAAGCGATCGTATGTAATGTTTTTAAAAAGGTCAGCTGCTACATTCCAATAAACTCTAATGTTAGTCTACGAGAGCAGAGCAACATCTTATACGACCCACTGCGTTTTAAATAGCAGCTGCTCTAGTCACAGCAGTGCTATAGAGTACCGGTTAACTTTATTACATAAAATTAATAAATCTTCCATATTTTTATTCCGTTTACAAGAGAAACTCCATGATGGAGCACGGTTACCCCACTTGTGCCAATTTATTGTAAGCGGCCAGCCGTTACTAGTGTCATTATATTCCCTGCGTGCTATTCTCTTCTTGTACACTAATGGGCTGTGCAGTAAACATCTCTTATTACCCACGTTTATCGGCGTCTGTGTGAATTTCTGTTCGCGCTCGCCAAATCGAAGTTCGCTTCGTTTGGCAGCTGCGTGCTATTACCTCCTGCGACTTTGTAAGAAGGCGAACGTTGTTTTCTCTCTCGAATTCTGTTTCTGGGAACACACAAATATCGAGCACCTTTATGGCTGTTTGATTCGCACCATTGCTAACACCCAAGTCGTATGACATGGGATGAAGTTTGATGGAAATGAAGATTGCACTCCTTTTTTTGCTGTGTGTGTCAAGTCATAATGCTGATGGCTGTAATAGAATATAAAGCTGCACGAGTTTACAAATAGCTATCGCCTCTGTCAGATATTCCGGTGCGCTCTTGGCGGTGCGCTCTTGATGCCTGCGTAACTTCTAGCGCCATAGTGAAGGCGGAAGCAGACAGAAAGGCGCGTATCGGAGCTATGAATACATCTGACTCCTTTTATATCGAAACGATTTCAATTTATACTTTCTATTGTTGCTTTTTTGCGGCAAGAGACTTGTGAGGCAAGGTCCTTGAATTGTGTTTTAGGCAGTGCCTCAAATTATGTACGTTTCCTTTATTCCACGTTTGCTTACTATATGACTTCATTATGTCTCCAACACCGGTGAGAACGCCGGAACCAGAGCGTTTCATAGATTTAGTATATTTATGAAATATTTCCACAACTACTGTGGCGTCATACAGCAACAAGGCACCTTATGTACGCTGTTCGTTTTCACTGACTGGGCATGAAGTGTATGTCGCCCGTACAACTACTGTTCATACATTGACGATTTTGAAGATGGGAGCGTGCTTTAAGCATTTTGAAGCTATGAAGTGGGGAAGCATTGGTTCAGTACAAGTGAGTTTTGTTTGCCACTGATGCTGGGTGCGCTGACCAGTGGTCTACGTCAAAGTAACTAGTCTACATTAGTGAACCTCCATGTCGTATTAGGGCACCTTAAGGTGGCGTAGTCTATACTAGGCTGCCTGATAGGCGGCGCTGACGTCGACGCACGTTCGTAGGTGAAGTAGACATTCCGGAATCGCTTGCGTTTAAAGTGGACAGAAGCATCAACCGGTGAGCAGTCGAGATGAGCGAGAGATGTATAGAGTATTCGTGGGGAAAAAATGCACGGAAGAAATTGATACGACCGGATAAGTTACTGATATAGGTAGACGTACAAGGTAGATAGAGAAGCTTTGAGAGAAAAAAAAAAGAAGACGTACACAAAAGGCTATAATGAACAGCATGTATAGCATACCTGATTAACTAAAGCAGGCTAAGGTGAGTATTTGTCGCCGCTCCGTTTGAAAGAGGACGCCACTAAATCACCATCATCACCACATAGTCTACATTGAAAATTAAATGCAAGCATAAGAACTTGCAGATGGGGCGTATACATATGAACAATGTGTTAAGTTGATCCCGTGCATTTTCCACAAATGCCCCAATGGTGTTTATGAAATTCAAGGGGCGGAAGGTGATTTCGCAGGCGCCTAACCAGACAGCGAAAACAAATCAACATGGTCGTCAGACTGGGATAATAATAGTTAACTTGGGCTACTTTTTTTGTCCGCCTCGTGGCTGAGAAATTTATTTTGGCTACATGGATATATTTCGGCTATATTTCACCTTCGGTTGACGAAATGTAAAAAAAAAGAAAACTCGAGTCGATCTCTGTTAAGAATAGCACACCAACGCAGACGAAACTACCGACAAGAGGGCCAAAAAACGACCGTTCTCTTTTGTCAGCCTTGCGTCCGCTGGCGCATTGTTCTTGCTATACTCTCAAGGAGGGTTCGTGGTGTGAACGTTAGTCACTGTTCGATATAAGCCCACAGTACAGGGCTGCATGAGCAGCAAGGAAGATCAGGGACGGAAAGCCGCTCCACTTTATTTGGATTTATTTTTTCCTGCCGCAAACCAACAACCGAAGATGCGGTCTTCGGAAGGTTTCGCGTGCCAGGTTCGTCCACTCGCAGGAGCTAACCATTTCTGAGGTCACATTCGGCCTGCAGCGAGTCGTATGTAATACATGTGCGCGGCAAGTGGTCATTGCAACCATGGCAACGCGGCTGCAGGTTGTGGTTGGAAGGCATGTGCACATTCAGGAATAAAGGTTTCGCTACCGCGAATTGATTGTACAAGCCACGTTCTGAGCGGGTACGGAGGAGGGAAGCGTAAAGTTCTCGCTGGGTGAGCGAAATTCAAAACGTTATGCCGCGTTCTATCGTACGCTATTATTTTGAATTTGTAAGAAACATGAATGCCTTTCGTCTGGTCACGTATTTTTTTTTCATTCCCCTCGGGATAGCACAATGAACGCGTTGTGATAGAAAACATCACGGTTATAAAATGGTTGCAGTGACCTTGTTTCTTGGAGCTTCTATTCAGATAGTGTGGTTTGCAGGTCAATAAAGGGGGGACAACGGGGGAGCTTTCTAAAGCCAAGCTTTCTTTGCCTCTTTCTTATACCTTCCGACTTCTGCTACTGCTGTTGCTGTGGTTGCTCCTGTGTGGAACATCGCGTCGATGGGGGGGGAGGTGGGAAGGGGGTTAAGAGCGTGTGCGTACACGACAGGAGCGAGTCACAGAGGAAAGCGGAAGCGCCAAACTCATTTGGACCCACCGCGTCGAATCTGCACAATGCCCTCTGGAGATGCCTGGGTGTCGCCACATTAGCTTCTTGACAGCTGGTATTGTCCGTGACTCCCCTCAAAAGCATTGCAGAACCTGCAGTGCCCCCCTTTCTACTAAAGTGAGAGTCCAGAGGGGATGTAGATAGAATTGTAGACAGGAGGGAGGAGAAGAAGTTCCCGTACAAGGGTTGGGGGAGGGGGGATACAGACGGGATCACAGAGCTGAATGGCAGGGACTTGGTTCTTTGCACTGCTTTCTATACCGTGCACTGCAGCACGTGTCAAGTTTTCGCACGTTGGGCGTTGTGCTTTTCTCTCTCTCTTCGTGTTCTGAGCATTGCTAGATTCTCGCACATAGATTTAGTGCGTACTAGTTTAGGACTTTATTGGTCACGTACGCTATGGCCTGAAGCACAGGTCAATGACACGAGCAAACCATGCGAGCACATGACCGAGGATGTGCGCGACGTGTTGATACCAGACCGAAAAACGCCGAAGTACAATCTGAATAATTGGCGAAGTACGCAAAACAAACATGCGTGCGACTAAGCAGCACGCTACATGAACAAGCAGCGACAGCTATAGAGGTTAGTGCGTGCGGTCCTTAATATGTACAGTACCGATTAATGTGTGCCGACGTCGAAACCATTGTTGCAGTTCGTTCGCACGGTTGGCAAAACCTGCTTCGACGAACCCTAGTGAGCTGTCTTGACATGTGGTCGTGACCTTTAAGTGAAAACATTGCAGTAACAAATGCTCTATGTGCACGCTTACAATAATTTGTGCAAGCTTTCTTTTATTCTTCCTTTTTGTAGTGAAAATTGAAATAAATGTCGCGAACATCGCGCTGTCTAGACAGCTTTTAATTTTGACTCGGTTTTGAACGAACTCAGGGCAAAATTTGTGCTGCAACAACCCGCAGAGTCTTTGTTTGGTTGTTCTTTTCTATCCTATTGATTAATATAGTTTCGCTGCTTACTACATTCTTAACATTTTCAAAGCGCGCTGTATTGCCCGGCCAATCCTTCGAAAGAAGATATGGAGTCGCACTAGTAGGCTAAACCGTCATTTCCAAACAAAAAAAAAGTCGTGTTGTCGCTCCTTGACCAAGGATGCAAATTAACGGACGCACAATACTAGTCGAAGAAAAGGCACGAGAAACTGAGATGTAAATGAAACGCTATACTGTTACGTGCTATAGGCAGCATCCTTACCTCAACGTCGTCCATTCTTTGATGTGATTTGATTTTAATCGCTCATTTTGTTGTGTCCGCTGCCGAAAAAAGAGCCCTAGGTTGATGCTATAGGGCTGTCCTTGGAATCTCGCAGAACAATCGCACTTATTTGCCTCTTCCATAAACTTGTTCATAGCCATCATCCATTTACCCTACGTCTTACACAGCCGAATCACATTACGTACCGAGTGTATAATCACCACAGGTTCCAAGGGCCTTCTGGAAAAAACACTGCATTCAACTCATCAGCATTGCCACGTGCAATCATCTATTGGAATGGTCTTTCGGACAGCATCGTTCTCATCATCGTATAACGATGTTCAAATAACAATGTTCAGACTGCTTCTATTCGACCCAAAAGCCGGTGAGGTACCTGAATAAATAAGTGAATAAATTCGTCGCTTCACATAAAGCAGCAAACAGAGAAAATGGGGTGGAAGCCACAGAACAAGGGTGAAAGTAGCAGCTGTGCTATTGAACGAGGAGTTACCCGTTACCGCGCTGTCAAGGTGGCGGATGGCGCTTTGCGACAGGTGGCTAAATGCGATGTCACATTCTTGAATATTCGCCAGTGTGCAACTGTTACAAATGCAGGTAAACCTCGAAACGGGGATAACCATTAAGATTAGTCTCGGAATTGGTCACTATGGAATTTACGCTGATCGTGCTTGTCGGTTGGTATATGTATATAGAGTTCAGGAGTGTCAAATGAACTTGGCTACTTTTGGAAAATGGGTGCGGAGAACTAAGAAATCCCTCGTCTCGAAAGCAGGACTTCTCTTCGTCACTCTAATCATGGCCCTGGGGAGGACGTAAATCCCTTGTAGACCCCTGCGGGCTGCATGCGGCTACCTCTGCTTGCACTCCCCCTCCCCATTTGTGCACAATTATTTTACTGAAACAAACACCACAAACTCCGAGCTGACGCTTTCAAAATGAATGACGTCACGCAAAGTCGTTGCGGGAGTGTCAGAGTGACGGCGCCAAGCGTATTTTGCCTCCGCCAAACTTTGCTGTCTTACCAGGCTTCTAACGGGCCGTATTCTCGATTGATCTCTGTCGGCGATGGTGCCACACATGCGCGACTTCACGTCTGCGGGGTTTGCCCAATAAACACGCGTTCAAAGTGAATATTTGCAAAACATGTTAGTTGACTTAGAGCACGGCCTCAACTTACTGCAACAGTGACCTATATATGGCATTCCGGTAAGCGTCTCTTTATATTTTTCATATAGACAACATTGTGCTAGTGTTCTTAGCTTTATAACTTCAATTTCGGACCTGTGGCGTCACGACTGGTGAACTACTCGCGGGAACTGGTTCTACAATGCATTTCAGCACGGTGGACGAAGTATGAAATAGAAATGGATATGCAGGAACTCATCTAGGACTTATCCAAGTAGGTACTGTGTCACTTGCTCATCTAGACTCAGCCAGGGGTCATACTAATGTTATGAAAACTCATCCGACAAGCATAAACCCTTATCGGTCGTTATCGATCTTATCGTACTAGATCCGACCATTGTCAACCAATATCAGCTGTTATCAACCTCAGCGGCCTCGATCCGACCCTTATCTGTCGTTATAAACGTTATCGGATATGATCCAAACTTTATCAACCCTAACCGGTGCTTATTAACCTTGTCGGGCATAATCCAAGCCTTCTCAACCCTCATCGGTGCTTATTAACCTGCTCAGAATGGCTCCCTTATCGCCCTCAGCCCTTATCGGTCTTTAGCGCTTTATCCATCCGCGTCGAACCACTGTCAACCGTCATGTGACAAATATAATCATCATCATCATTACCAGGCTGGCTACGCCCACTGCAGGGCAAATGCCTCTACCATACTTCTCAAACTAATATAACCATATTGGTTATAGCAGGCTGTGCCAGGCTTGTGTATGTTGTTGCGGGCAATAATGTAGTACACATTGCACAGTTCACTGTGCATAGTGTCATTTGTCTACACGCTTTGACACGATTTTTACGCAACGTTTACTTTGTTTATATACATACTACGTGGTCGCGTTAGTCGTATTTGGTGCGCTTAATCTTTTTGTGCGCCAACTGGCTTGAGTTCGCGGGCACGCGAGGCCTGCGTGCGATAAGATTACGACATTTTTAAGATTCAGCGCCGTCCTTTCGACAAAATTTCAGTCTCTATCATGAAAGCTACTCTTAGGAGAGCAACTCTCTGCTTTTGTGGTTACTTACTAGCCTTCTTTAGATAGTATAGCTTTGTTTGACTCATCTATACGTGTTCCTCGTTGGCGGTCGACCGGTGGATTTGCGATACAGAGGCACCGATGAAAAGCGGGCGTGCTCTCCCGAAACCGAGTTACGCGGTGCGTTCGTCGCCGAGCGACAGCATCATAGGTCATTGAGACGTATGTGCTAATTCGCGCGAGGTTTAAAGTGTGCGAAGCTTAAGATGCGGCGGTGGAGCACTTGCAAAGAAAACGTGCGGTCGCCCGCCCGTTCACTGGCTGTTTTAGCCATCGTTCGTTCTCGTTCCTTTAGTTCGCTTGCTCGTTCATTCCACTATTAGTTTCTACAGTCACTATGTCTAATTGAGACGCGCTTGCTGTAGGGCTCTTAGGCTGGTGCGTTTAATTACGCAATGAGACAATAAATGGTGCCTAACTGTCAACGACTGTAACAAATGTACGCATTCAAGCGCATCATTCCTTTAATAAAAAAACGAACAGGTTTCCCGAGGGTTTCGGCTGATGTTTACATTGGGAATCACTGTCAGTATTTTCTGCATATCCTTTTAACTGTCGGGTCTACTGGCCGAGACACGGTCTTGCACTCGCGCATCGTTTACTCTAAGGTGCAGTGCAAATAACAAGTACTAGCCAAATTCTATTCTAAGTT
The DNA here is from genome assembly GCF_023375885.2 of Dermacentor andersoni. Lineage (NCBI taxonomy): Eukaryota > Metazoa > Arthropoda > Arachnida > Ixodida > Ixodidae > Dermacentor > Dermacentor andersoni. The sequence goes on along the minus strand of NC_092814.1, from coordinate 361,568,514 downwards.
GTCTAACTGAAATTACCTTTTTAGGACCATTTTACCGAGGACCAATTCGAGCCTTTGTTTCTGAGCAAGCTCGGAATTAAGAAATTACGACGTAACACTCTGCCAAGTGTGTTCATACACCGGAAGCTACCAAAGCCTAGGAAGCCCCCTTTGGAACGTAACAGAGGTAATCCCCCCCCCCCCAAAAAAAAAAAAAATATGTGGTCAGTTTACTCTGTTCATTTTGCTGTACGATAGGGACAACTTTGTATCGCGGTTAACCCATCTCTTTACAATTCTGGTGCCCTATTGTCGAGAAATGCAGATTCTTGAGAGGACCCTCCATCGAAAGGTATATTATCACCATAGCCATGACGTGTGGTTACAGCGAAAACTTATTTTTAGCTTCTTAACATTCCACTAATTTTACCGAACAATATATTTTGGGGGGATTTCAGCTGCAGAAGTCAGCCATGGCGCATCGGGGCTCTCCTTAGGCAGCAAGCACATCAATTTTCTGGGCAACAATTCGGTATCATTGCTGCTTATGCTTACTGAATCATCATATGCAGGGCTTCAAAGCTTAGTACAAGATACGGGCTCAACTCCCGCGTTCGAAGCTATGGATGATACTGAATGTGAGTCGTTAGTTTCTTGGATTTACTTTGTGCACCTTTTATCCGATCAAGCATTGCAACTTCATTGCAGTTAATAAACATTACATACCTGTTGTTTTGCTCACTTAAAGTTTTGTATAATATTTTCTATTCCCAGCTACCTCTACTGACAACAATAAAATGTGTGGTTACAACTGGCAGGGTATGCATGCCACTTGAAATAACGTATTCGTAACAAGGACGGCAATTACTGTGCTCCAATCATTTTATTTATGCTAAATGCAGCTGGAGAAACCAATGCGAACAATGTGGGTGCATGCCTCCTACTGGTAGCTGCGGCTCATCTTGAATGTAAGTTGTCATTTGTGTTTTGTGCATGTCTGGCTTACCATTTGTGTGGCATGCTTTTCTTTCCTGCAACAGTTCATATTTCCAGAACAAGCTCTGCTCGGAAGCTGCCACCTCTCACAGGAGTTGTAAGTCACGCACTAAATAAACTAGATGCTCGTATATTGCTTTGTATTTGGTAACAATAACACCATATGAAGCATTTCTTTGCAAGTTAGTTACAATATTTCTGCAGTATAACTGCACAAGCCATTGTACTTTCCGGATTTATGGCAACATTAGAGGTCCACAGCTGTTTTCACAAGACGCGGCTCTCTTTAACTACCACGTACTTCTGGTTGACAGTGAATGTGAGTATATATTTGCTTTCTTTTGTGCTTGTGTCTAGCTACATTCATGCGCTGTCGGTTTACTGTTCCATGTACTCAGCAGCGCTAGCCTCTAGTCCGGACAGCCCAGATGTCCTGGATGAGGAACTGCCTGAGCGCACTGCACGTAATGCTTCAAGTAGGTCTCATCAGCAACTTTGGTGTCTGAAACCCTACTTTACATAACTTACTATTTGTTTCACACTTTGAGCTATTCCTGCATCTCGTAGTGTCTTTGTGAAGTTGCGCTTCACAAGCTATGTGCTACATCTTCAGTGAAAACCTTGTAGTAGTAAAGTGGTGTGCAATATCTAGGAAACATTAATTTTTGTCTTGTGGAGCTTCACAAATGAACAAGAATGCGGGTGCTTATGTCCTTTTGAAAGTGTCAGCTCATGTTGTGGTGAAATTTTCATTGTGTTGTGCCACCTTTGTATAGCTACGCCTAAACTCCAAGTTTTCTCTGTCAACAGCATCCTTGACCAGTGCACGTATCCCGAACAGACATGACTCACAGGCTACAATGTGTGACAGAAGGTGTGGGTTGTGTTCCTTAGAATTTTGCCTCCCTGCTATGAAAAGCAAGCACACCTTTTTTATTAGGCATTCCTATTTGCAGCTACCCCAAGTGTTATCTATAATATTGAATCTTAGCACGGAGAGTGTCACAGCTTGGAGAGGCTAACAAAAATAGGCGGTGAAAGTGCCAATTCTACCGTTGGTATGCCTCGCTCCTGTTTTCTTTTTCTTCCACGCTGAATTATTGTAACTGCTGTTGCCTCATTTACAGCTGTATCAAATGTCATGACTGACAGTCTACTTGTACGAGTTCGTCCGGAGGCCCAGTACCTTTCATCAGATACTGTAGGTGCTCTACAGGAGAGGATACGGCAATTAGAAAACCAGCTGCAAAGTACCAAGAGAAGCCTGGCGTTTACACAGCGAAAGAAAAACAAAGCAGTCCAGGGAAAGATTAACATGAAGAAACAAATTGATCACTTTGTAGCCTGTGAGCAGCCCCAGTGCATGGAAAAGTCATCGACGAGAGGCGTGGGTTGGTCTCCAGAAACAATTCAAAAAGCTCTCAAGGTTAGACTGTCCTGTGGGGCCCGTGGGTATTCTGTTGTAAAGTAACTTTGCATACCGCTACCATCTGAACTCACCCTACATAGGCACTTGGAAAAGCACAATTTTCTCCAGGCATGCTTCATGACATTCTGCACTGTCTTGCTCTTAAAGTAAGTGTGTATGACAATGTTCATGATACATAGTCATGATATTCTCTACATTGCTGCTTTTATTCTTCATGTTAAGCTTACGGATGACCATGAGCGGCACGCAATCATAATGCCGGACGAGATTCAACTCACACCAAGTCTAGCTCTTGATCAATCAACCGGCCTTGTAATTGGCAGGCCTACCCTACCGTTGGCTGATAGGACACTGCCAGAGGATGCCTTGGCTACCCATACGCTAGTTTTCATGTTAGGTGGTGTGACCACACGGTGGAAGCGGACTGTGGCATACCATTTGACAGGGCAATCCTTTAGTTCTAGAGCTGTTAAGAATGTAGTCTTGGAGGTAATTCAGCAGTGTGAAAAAATTTCCATCTACGTGGATGCAATGGTCAGTGATATGGGAGGCGGTAACCAAGGTGTTTGGAGGGAATTAGGAATAATTGTCCGCAAGTACTACAAAACCTTCATGTCATGCCCTCACCCCTGCGATACAAGTCGAAGGTTGTATTTTGTTGCCGATGTAGCGCATATCTTAAAGAACCTTCGCAATCATTTTACAAGAGGTCAGTCATTTTTCTTACCAAGTGATAGTGTAACTGACCATAACTTGCCGTCTAACGAGGTTAAGATTGAGCACATAAAGATGCTTGTAGAGCTTGATGCGAAGCTTGATTTGAATCTTCCACCTCACTTGAAGCCAGCTTGCTTAGATCCTGGACATTTCAAGAAAATGAAAGTAAGCCTTGCCTATTAATTATTCAACCATGACACTGCAGCTTCAATTCGTTTCCTAGTTCAGAAAGGAGACTTACCCGTGGAAGCTCTGACAACTGCTTGGTTCTTTGAAATTGTTTTCAGGTGGGTTATCTTGATGACATCGAGAACAACAAAGCTTGCCATGAGCAAGCTTGATGAGGAAAAGTACGGAGAGACAGTTTCATTCCTTAATGCTGTTATTGACCTATTTGAACAGTGGAAATTGGCACAGCAAACAAAAATACTTGGAAGCCGGTACAGCCGGTACTAGTGACAACAGTTGCACTCGAATTGCAGGAGTACTACTTGAACAAAAAGGACTTTTTCTGTGTACTCCTAAGCATAATCGGTCAACACGCATTAGATAATCTGTTTTCCACATTCCGCTCAACAAACCCAGTGCCCAGGGTTTCAATTTCAATAAAAATATCCTTAACATCATCGATAGATGGAAACTCAAGAAAGGCCCTACCCCCTCCGCGCGCTAGGAGAAAAGTGTGGAGGAAATGACGTAGCAGGTTCTCCTTTTTATTGCTGTTTTTTATTTCTTTGCTGTAGCGGCCACGCCTTTCGGGCCACAATGGCGGCTTTGTTATGGTTCTGTGCGCTCACACGTGTTGCCCCGTAGGTTTCGTACCGTGGCAAAGGCGCCGTGCAGGCAGGTCTGCGTTGGTCTCCGTCTTCTGTTGCGCTGCGTTATCTGGACCGTGCTCTCCCGGATGTTGTTGTGGCCAGGTGGGACAGGAGGAACTAAAGTTCGTGAAATGAACGCGCATGTAATCCTATCCTGAGTTTCTGAGCTCCCCCTTAGCAAGCTCATACCGACTTGACGGTGTGCCGTATTGTGGGTCCTTGACGTATGTCCAATCTTCGAACAAAGGGTCATTCGGAATTTTTAATTTCGGGAGGGCGTGTTACCCTCCTGCCTTTCACTCCGGTTCACAACCACGCAACCGACGAAAGTTCAGCGTGAGTAGCGTCGTTAGTCCAAACTCACGAGCTACCGCAACACACCTCGCCTGTATCGCTGTCATTTAGGCTTGGATCGTTTAAATCGACGCATCAGGAATCCGAAAAAAGCTGCCCTCGACTAGTGCAGCTAGGTACATTTTGTACTTCATCCTGTGAGAGATGAGACAGGCTGCCGACAAAAAAAGGACAACATACTAAAGAAAAGGGCAGATAATAGAAGTGCGAAAGGCAAGGAGTTTAACCATGGACGTGGAGGACTGACTACCGCACAGATGGGGAGGAAAAAAAATTTAATGCTAATTTACTTGTAAATGCGAGATAAATACGGTAAGCATTACGTCGCACCTCTGTGAGGTCCCGGATCCATGATTTATGCCACCTTTATTAAATTGCAGTGTTGTTCAGTACCTGACTCGACACACGTCCTGTCTCTACGAGGAGCGAAGTATAACCGACGGTGGGGTCTGGAGCATACCACCATGCATATATATATATATATATATATATATATATATATATATATATATATATATACTTTTCTAAGCGGTCCCATCTCCTCTCTACCTCTTCCACGTGACCAGCTTGCCAAACTTGACCCGCTTACACTTTTTTTCCACTTAAACAATTGTGATGCTACGTATGACTATATAAACAGAGAGATAAGGAAAAAGAATCAAGAGGTAGCGAGAGTGAACGCTGCAGTACACACAGTGCAGGTACTTTCAAGAGGCACAGTTGGTCTTTTTTGGCCTTGTGAATCGAATAATGTTTTGACCAAGTTCCCAAGATATTTTTCTCCGAGAGTGGCCTGCCTTCGAACCGGGTAATAGTTGCTCACGGAGCGGAACGCTGAGTGTGGAAGTGGCAGAGAAGGTGCTCTATACTGTCTCGTCACCCACCCAACATTGCATGCGCGCTGCTGGACATTCCTAGAAAACTGTATATGCGACGCCCAGCCATATGCAACACAGCAGCACTGTTTTACGATGGCAGATCCCAGGTGAGAAAGAGGATGATTATGGAGATGAAAAGACGTAATCTTCTGCAGCAGTTTACGATTAAATTAATGAGTGAATGAATTCATTAAATAAAAAGAACGGAACGTCGGGGTGAGCACGTCTCCACACATTAGGAAAGGAACGAGGTACAAAGAAGAGAAAAAAATAGAGTCCAGGTGGCAGGCGAAGTCGCAGTTAAGGGTCGAGAATTTAAGCGGGAATTTCTGAAACCAGTTTATTTCAGTGTAGATGTGTGTAGTTAGCAAATGATTGAAGTCACCGCCCAGCATCCGTCCTTTGCGGTAGTATAAGCACCCGCCGTTCTTGGTAATTACCGTTTACCAAATACCAATCGTGGCAAGTACTTCTTCATCGACCATACCTCGTCGCGTATCCCTTAGTGACAGGCTCTGTGAACTACAGCTGCATGCGCTGTCGCGACAACTTACGACCATACCGTGACTTGCAGTTACGGTTGGCATACTCGTCACCCTTGCGTTTGCGGGAATACTATAAACATCGGTTTAATGCAGAAGTTAAGAGAACAGACAGTGTAGAACAGCGTTTCTCGCCTTGCATACGCTCAACGCAAGCACCTTTGCAGTATGTTACGGTGCGCGTCCCTTCAAGACAAAACATTCGTAGCTCAGCTAGCAAGGAGGCCAGCGTGCCCAGTGGGCTAGCGTAGGCGCCAGTGCGCGTGCGCGGTACAACATGCGCGCTGGCGTCTAGGCTGGCCCGCTGTGCCGAGTGGCTTGCTGAACTATAAGGGCCAGAATCCATGGAGCGGACTTTCACGACGAAGTGCGGGCGGCAGAAAATCTGCCGCGGCGCGACGCCGTATGTTCGCCGGGCTGCGCTACATCGAGCGAAGACACGGCGGCCGCCGCCGGCGACTCCCTGCGTTATCAGTGTGGCTAGACGAGGAAAATGCGCTGTAGCGAAACACCATGACAAAAAAAAAAAAAAATTGTAACGACAACTATCATCGCTTTTGAATTGCGGAACAGTCTAAACACGCGTAAAATTTTGTTTAGAAATGATCTCTAGTGTTTTTTATGTGTTTGAGACATTCATATGCCGATGTAGTTTAAAGAAAGCGGCGATGCTATGCGTTGTGGCAACACTGGGCGGGTAAACAACTTTCGGCTCCTCCAACTCCGCGGCTCTGTTCTGCGGCTCAACGCGCACGCGGCCGAAGCAAGCAGACCGAAAGCAGCGCACGTGAGCTTGTCTAACCATGGCTGTTATTCGGAGCCTCCTCCTTCAGAAGAAGAAATTATTGTTCATGAAGTTAATAGAACTTGAAAGAAAAAAGAAAAGGCAGCGTAAACACTGGGTGCACCAGGTATGGCAACAGAGAAATAAAGAAGGAGAGTACCACACCGCGGTAAGTAGCGGTTTGTGTTTCCTACAATTTTCGAAATTGCCGCTGACATGTAAGTGTAAACAACACAGAGTGTACTGGTCTGATGCATCACCCTGGTAAGCCATTTCATTCAGCAGTTTGTGTCTAAAAACTTCTTGCCGCGCTGGCAGTCTGAGCAATATTAAATGGGCCATCTCCATCCGCCTAGACTCAAGAGTTAGTCAGTAAAGCGACATAGTGCGTCATTCTCCTACGTCTCATTTCCGATTCTGCGCTAGTGATTACGCCAGCCGTCGGGAGAAATTTTTCTCTTTGGGTGCTGACGGCAGGTGACGCAACCTTTGTAATACGGTGAGGGCCGCGTCGTTGATCTATGTATTTATAGCTTTTGGCAGCTGAGCAAGACTTCATGAATTGCTCCCCTAGAATAAAAAAAGAGGGAAAAAAAAGCTACATACGCCAGTCATAAAGTGCTTTGTAAAAGACTCTACATTTAAACAGTTCAATAATGTTCTTGTTTTACTCCAATCGTTTCAGTTCCAAGTCATGAAAAAGGACGCAGACCCCACCATGTTTTTAGATACTGTAGAATGACACCACCCAAGTTCAAAGAACTGCACAAACTGGTGAAACGGGACTTCGTGAAGTCGTTTACGTGTCGCGAACCTTTGTGTTCTGAAGAGAGGCTAGCCATCACCCTCAGGTACAGCATCGATTGCAATATGACTAATGCTTTCACATACTAGTGCCCTTCGGTTTACAATATCGAACTCGCCGCGGATTGTTTGCAGGTAGTCCTAGAATTTCCCACGCCACAGAAATATGTGTTAAAAACGAATGCTAAACTGCTTCTCGGGGAGTCGACGGTGAGTCCGAGTCTGTAAATCGAAGAGCCCCACTGTTTCACCTCATTGATTGAGCGTTTTCCTATGTGCGCAGGTACCTCTCCTCAGGGAGTGCAATCAAGCAGATTGCAATGAATTTTAGAGTTGATCCATCAACATGTCGTGTCGTCATTCACCACACCTGCAATATTCTCTGGCGGCACTTACAGTCGCTGTACCTACCTCTGAGTATGGCTGGCCTCATTTTTGCTTATACTCTTTTTTGTGAAGCGAATCACAGGTGTAGCAGGTATTAAGGGCATTAAATACTCAGCAGTGAAGTTATTTCAGTTTAAGCGATGTCATGCATCGCAACCTGTTCAAAATGCACTGCTTTCTTGTTTGTGTAACCTAGGAGCCAGGACTTGCCCAATGGCAAAACATCGGCGAGATATTCAGCAGGCGCTGGAATTTCGCCAATTGCATCGGGGCAGTCGATGGCAAGCACATCCAAATTAAGGCGCCGCCAAACCCTGGAAGCAAATATTTTAACTACAAGGTATAGTATTTAGTGTTATTTTTTTTTTTTGCAGCGAACTGGTTTGTGCTGTTTCTAATAATGTGAATGACTTTTTACATACTCCAGGCCACATTTTCTATCGTGTTGATGGCGATTGTTGACGCCAGGTACCGCTTCATCATGGTCGTCGTTGGGGCTGCAGGCCGGCACAGTGACGGGGGAGTGTTCAAGGCAAGTTCATTCGGAAGGCAGCTTGCAAATGAAGGCCTGAACAACCCAGTACCAGCACGTCTCCCAAACAGCAACAACGTTGCACCTCACGTGTTTGTTGGGGACGAGGCATTCCAGCTTCGACCTTATTTTCTGCGTCCGTACCCAGGAAAACACGTGCCGCCGACCCAGAGGGTCTTCAACTACAGGCTGAGCAGAGCAAGGTATGGGGAGGGGGTTTCCGGCAAGCCTCCATTCACCATAGGAAGACAACTTGTGCTTCGCTAAGCACGAATTACACAAGCATACTGAAGTTTGTCTGTGTTCCTTACTTTCTCTGTATTATTATACTCTGTATTATTCACACTTAGGTGAACTACACGTCCCAGTGGGGTTATGGAAAGAGGAAAAGGTACCAGTCGGAGAAAGCAGAGCAACGCAGATATGATATTTACTTGCATTTTAGACACCCATGCAGGTCTGCGGTGAGTCAAACCAGATGTCTCTAGGAACTTTTTGCTGTGCAAAGAAGTTATTCCAACTAAATTTAAAAGATGGTTGCTTGTCAGCACATTGTTCCTAGCTTTATTTTTAGGAACACTGGAGTTCTTTTTTTTAACATATGCCATGAAGGCTTTAGCAGCATTTGAACAATATTTTATGAATGCGCCAAGTGTATTTTTTCCAGGCGCATCGCCGAAAATGCTTTTCGCATTCTGGCTGCCCGATGGCGAGTTCTACTTGGCCGCATCAACCTACCTGCCCGACAATGCAACTTATGTTGTCCTGGCGTGCTGTGTGCTCCACAACTTTCTGTGTGCGGCAAGTGACGCAACGTGCAGTCCGCCAGGCTATGCAGACGTGGAGGACGACTATGGCAACATTGTTCCAGCTCAATGGAGGACTGAAATCGAGAGGAGCGACTTGCTTGACTTGGAAGCAACACCGTCAAGGAACTATAGTGCGAGTGCTGCGGTAACAAGAAACATGTTCGCGCAGTACTTCATGAATGAAGGTGCTGTGACGTGGCAGTGGGCGCATACTGGCCTCCCGCCACCTCAAAAAACTTAGGCAGAACACCTGTATGCATGAGGTTTTCATTGAGGTTCTTGGAACCCCTATATTTCTTTAAAAAATCTAAGAGTTCAAGTTCCATTTCTGGCTTTAGCCTTTTATGGCAAGAGCGAAACTTTTCTGCCAACAGCTGTCCGTACAAGGCTTCTTTGGCGCTGTTAGCGACTATTTGGGCGTCAACTCTGTCCAGTTCTTGTTCCCACGTACCCCTATTTGCCTTCTGGGCTCGCCTCCTCCTCGGAGTTTCTGAGACATGTTTTATGGTGCTGGAGTGTAATGCTGCTGTGTCGTGACTATTCGACGTCTTTGCCTCAACACTACTTTGTTCTACGGAGCTTGTAGGGGCACTGCAAATCTCGTCCTCCTCCTGTTCTTCCTGCGCTCCTGGACAAAAGTAAAAGCCAAAGCAGCGTAAACATCCACAGCACTGACTCTAATGATTAGTAACCCCAGCCGTAACTTTTACCTCCAGTGTTGTAGAATCTCTCGAACACTTCCTCAGCGGTTTCAGTCTCGGCCGGCTGAATAATGTTGGATATGGCGCTGAAAAAATACAACCAGTTTTATAAGAAGCGTGTCGACGGTAGATACGTGTTTTATGGCATAGAAGAGAGGGCACTCTTTTCTCTCTCTCTCTCTCTCTCTCTCTCTCTCTCTCTGTGTGTGTGTGTGTGTGTGTGTGTGTGTGTGTGTGTGTGTGTGTGTGTGTGTGTGTGTGTGTGTGTGTGTGTGTGTGTGTGTGTGTGTGTGTGTGTGTGTGTGTGTGTGTGTGTGTGTGTGTGTGTGTGTGTGTGTGTGTGTGTGTGTGTGTGTGCGTGCGTGCGTGCGTGCGTGCGTGCGTGCGTGCGTGCGTGCGTGCGTGCGTGCGTGCGTGCGTGCGTGCGTGCGTGCGTGCGCGCGCGCGCGTGCACACAAGCACAGACTGTCCTTATTTTAATTTTTCCCATGTTACTACTATTAAAGGCTCAAACAGACGTACGCGTTCCAATGCGCCCGCACGCGCCGCACCAAGCCTGGGCGCGTACGGCGTCAGGCGCGGAGGCTGTTTCGCGTGTCGGCGCGCGGCGGCGTGGAGACCTACAACCGCTAGGATTTTTGCGCCCGCGCCGAAAGCTGCCGCTCGCGTTAGTAGCATGACGCACCTCACATGACCACGGCGAGCCAACGTCACTTCCGAACGACTCTTCGCGCGACGTTCAGGCAAGCCCGGGCAAGCTGCTTCAGTACCACCTTGTTGGCTCTGCGCGTTGAGATCGTTCTTCATGGCAGGTACGGAAATCTTCAGCCGTGACGGCTGCATTTTAATAATGAAACTTTGATAGCCGAAGTGCAACGTCGCCAACCATTGTGGATGGCCTCTCATAAACAACATAAGGACCGCAACCTCAAAGCGGCACTGTGGAATGAAGTGACGGCCTCCGTCCTGCCAGATGTCAACATCCAAGGTAAGCACGAGATTTTGCAGCTTCAACGTGAATAATCGTTTACTAAGCAGTCTTGCATTTCTCTGTGCAGTGGGACTGGAGTTGGTGCAGAAGAGATGGAAATCGCTCGGTGATAAGTTTCGCCGCATCTTCAATGGCCGCATAAAGACACAAAAGAGCGGCGCCGGCGCCGACGATGTCGAGTCGGTCGACACGACATGGCCCTTTTTGGAGCTGTTGCTGTTTTTAAAAGACACCATGGTGACGAGACCGTAAGCTTTATATTATTGTTGTTGCGAACATTTTGCTGGCCAAAGGAAACCCACCTTGATTACGTCTATGTCAGTGAGATGAGGTGCTTGTATCTTCCGAATGGGCAATTAACCTCATCGTAAAGCGAGATAGTAAGCCTTTTACCGGCTAATAATTTTGAGATATACTTGGCTAAGCCTACTGCTATGAACGATGGTAATGGGCATTTAAATGTAACAAATTTCACTGTGCAATAAGTGGTTTTTGCGGTGGAGGCGCGTACAAAGGAAGGGGGGCCATGCTGTGCTTGGGTATCCACCAGTGGTGCAGCCAGGAATTACGAGGGGAAGAGGGTCCGGCAATTAATCAGGGTAGGGGAGTGGTGGGGAGGGGCTTGTGCTCGGTGTTGCTACATCCGTATTTTTTGGGTATGCTGATACCCACGCCGGCTCACCGAAGTAAACAAAATGAGGGGGAAAGTTGGCAATTCAACGTTTATGCAAGCAAGCTGTAATATACAGGTGGCCTTCATTGTAAATACCACATGCCTAGGCTGTGAATTATATAGTTTTCGGAGTTATCACGGTGCAATTCCAAGGGTTTTCACATCTCCATGTTATAGCATGTGGTGCCGCTTCGATCGTAGTCATTACCTTAAATCATGAATATGATGTGCATGGCTATGTTTCATGTATGCTTGCCAAATTGCCGACTTATATAAGTTACTTCTAGTATGGCATTTTTACTGCGATTAGACACTTTACAAGGAATATATATTTTCTTTTACAGATACACTGACATGCACGAAAATATTTTGATGCACCTTTACTTATATTTTTCTTTTGCATTTCTCTTTTGCACAATGCACGGTAATACGGATCACATTAGTGAATGACAACTTTAACATTATGAAAGTGCTAGTATTGTTCATAAGTTTTACAGTGTGTGAGGCTATAACAATAATGAAGAGCAAGAAAAACACTGAAATGGTTTCACTTTGTTTTATTGCAATGTTACAAAACGTCACAACATAGAAAACATGCACTTTTTCTTTTTCTTTTACATAGGCAATTATGTAGTGCCTGGAAGCCCGAGAGTGGTGAGCCAGCAGCTGGACACAAGTGAGCGACTTGGTGCGAACCAGCTGCACAGTAGTGCCGAAAACATTTTAATGGGCATTGCCCAGTTTGAAGACCAGGACTTGGACGAACAATCAGATTTTTCTGATCTGTCAGGCTTGGTGTCAGCGTCCCAGGTCTCGTCAGCCTCGACGTCATCCCCAGCGCCAGCCTCAACATGATCCCCAGCGCCAGCCTCGACGTCATCTATGACATCAGCTTCGACGTCAGCAGCACAAGGAGCGGCTGCCGCTAGCCAAAGACTGCAAAAAAAAAAAAAAAAGAAGAGAAGGCCAAGTGAAGACGCTCTGGTGACTGAAATGGGCGAACTGTCCAAGACCCTCCAGGCTTGCCCTTTAGAGGCCGAGTACTATCATATGGCCTTCAATATAGTAAAATTCTTGAGGAAAGTGCCAGAGGAACGGCAACTCGACTTTCAGATTGAGTTGCTGCAACTAATAAAGAAATATTCAGAGTGATGAAGGGTCTGTTGCACTTTTCTTAACGTGAAAAATGTTTTACTGGTCTTCACCACGAATTCTAGCATGTACGAGCATCACAGAAATGTCTTGAAAAGACAAGGCTCGTTTTCTAGCACCCCAGGAGATGGCACTATTTTGATATTCTCTCAGCGTTGTGGTCATACTGTCAGCGGTAACAACGCAGTTTCGTCGCATGGATTCCGTTTAACGTTCGATTGCCGCCTACTGCTTCGCCTTGAATGGCGCCAATTAACAATGCTGTTAAGTGCAGCAGAAAGGCAGTGAAGTTCATGGGGAAATGTCGCAAGACATGTTTCACTTTCATGTTATGAGTGATTCCTATGAAAGAAGGATTAACCAATGTTTCTACAACGCTACAATTACATTTAAGCATGGACAGCCATGCTAAGAGCAAGTAGTATTTTATCAGAAGTTTTCAATGCATTTGCTGGCGTGCGCACATCTCGTTCCCCCTTAACAGATAGCAGGCTAGCGGACTTGCTTCAGGCTACAGTAGCTGATTTTCCTCAGTTAAATCTTCCTCTCACTGTGAAGCGGATATGTTGTACAGACACAGCCCAAAGTGTGGGATATCTATATAAGCATTCTTAAAAGTGAAGTACCGTGGGAGGCAATTGTTTTGAAGGACAATAAGCAATGTTTCTGCATGTATATACTGGTTTTCCTGCATATAAGTAACAAAACAAATAATTCACCATAATTGATCACAGGTTCTAAAATAAGTATACCTTGTCCAGCCATTCAGAGTTAATGCAAAATGAAAGGCCACTGAAAGCAGGAGCTTTGATGTCAGGTGCGAGCGCTTATTGAATTTAAGCATAGCTCTCTCAAAACGAATTGCCTATGCTATGCCTAGGCTCCAGGTTAATTTTGAGCACCTGGGGTTCCTTAATGGCCACCCAGTGCATAGTGCACCGGTTTTGCATTTTGCAGCCGAGAGGCAATCTCACGCACTTTGGGCTTTGATGATTCTCATTTAGCAATGATGCACTGTGGCAGCGATTTTCAGCACAAAGGCAAGAGGACGTGAGGAGACTGTAGTAGGAAAATGATTGGACATCAGTTATACATTCTTAGCAGTGTACTGGAGATATGCATACACCTGCTCATGTTAATCACCATACCATTTGCTTAGAGGATAAAATATGCTTTTCAGGATTACTTCAACATCACCATATCCAAGTGGATCCATACAAATGTTTAATTTCTGTTCTAATCTTTGTAATAGATTCCCGAGTTATTTGTCACTCTAAAGATATGTACAACCTTTGATGCAAATATTATCCCCAGACAATCAGCCTATCCTGCTTGCATATTCCCATCAATATTGCAACGTTACATTGATAATGCACATGTTGTTCATGACCTGGAAGTACTAGGTGCCCAGCGTTAAAGGAGGTGTACGTAACACACAGAAGCATTGTTGTTACGTGACAAGACAATTGAAGGGGCACTAGCTTTTTTTTAAAGCTTAATACAACAGAGCCTGCAGGTGTGATGTAAATGTAACGAATAGATTTCTTTACTGTGAACCCATAAACTGTGACATGAGGCTTTAGCCTTGTAACTTTCATAGCTCACCATCACTGAATTGTTAGATGTGTCTGCTCCCGTAGCCGCTTGACAACTGCTTCTTTGGACACCCCAGGGAGATTCCATTGCTAAGGAACCTCCCCAGCACTGCTACAAAAGTATGCTGCGAAAAGGTTCCTGGCAGCTGCCGCATTACCTAGGTAGTTCCTGCAATGTGTTGCCTTTATCGGGAAGTGGGGTTCCGATTTGTTTCGTGATGCTTGTTGGACACCTTGTCGCCACTGTCCTGCGACGAGGTTACCAAAGCTGTCCTCTGTATCGGTGAACGTGTGTGACTGTGGGTTGTGGACAGTGAGAAAATTGTGCAGAATACAAGCAGCCTTGATAACGAAGTTCACATTCTTCGGTTTCAGGTGGATGGTACGTAGCAGAATTCTCCATCTGGCCGCCGTTATCCCAAATGCGTTCTCTGCACAGCGCCTGGGGGAAAATTGAAACACCTTGAATGCCAATTTTAAAGAATACAAATACAGTTGAATCCCGCCACAACGAATACCGCTACAACAAATAATTCTTAATTCCCCGTCAGTATTTCATAGAAATTAATGCCCTAAGTTTCTCTGCACAATGAGTCATTTTTGGGGAGCGTTTCCGCTTCAACGAAATTTTTACGGTCAAAATCGAAACCGAAACAATTGTTATTGGCAAAAGAGAACTGATTCACGTGAAGAAATCCCGTGAGTGTAGTTTCACCATTGTGGTATCAGTTATCAGTTCAGCACATGCCTATGACGTAGGGCTGTCAATGCTATAGAAGCAGAGGTGCTCTCGAATAAAGCACATTCGTTCCTGCCCTGGCTTCCTGCGTCGTGGTCTTTCCTTGGCCACAACATAACAATTGGTGACAAAGATGGGATGATGCTACGATTCTGAACCAAGCACCGACGCAGCTGTTGCGGCGCAACGGACGGCTAGGCCACCATCAGAAGGCAAACATTTAAAAATGGCAATCCCTGTAGCTTCGCAACGTTTCGGAAGCATGCCAGAGTTTAACCCAAGAAGCGAGGATATGAAGTCGTATTTCGAGAGGTTTGAAAATTTTGTGGCACTTAACGAGGTTCAGGAGACAAAGAAGTTGAGGTTGTTCTTGAGCGTAATAGGCAGCACACTGTACAGAGAGCTGAAGAAAATTTTAGTTCCTGACAGCCCTACTGACAAGACCTCCGAAATAGTGTACTAGAACAACACTAAAGCCCCGAGTATTCAGTAATAGTCGAGCATTGCAAGTTCAACAAGCACACGCAGCAGGAAGGAGAATGCTTCAAAGTCTTCATGACGGAGCTTAAACGTCTGGAGCGTAATTGAGAGTTCAAGGCGTTTCTGAATGATACCTTGAGGGATCGACTAGTGGTAGGATTACGCGACCAAGAGACTCGAAGGATATTGTTGGCAACAGAAGACTTAACCTTTGAAAAGGCATGAAAGATTGCGCTCGAAAAAAAACTTGCTGCAAGGCAAACAAAGGAGCTGCATTGCCAGGCTGAACGCTCGGCTGACATAAATGTGGTAAACGAGGGAAAGCCGAAACAAAAGCCAGGCCGTTGGGGCGTAAGAAAAGAAGGGGGCACAAGCAGACCGTTTGTTATCGCAGCGGGAAAGGGCACAATTCAGACAGGTGCTGGTACCGCAACGCGAAGTGCCGTTCATGTGCAAAGACTGGGCACCTGCAAACGATCTGCCGAGAGCGAAAAAGTCGTCCAGTGAACTATGCTGAAGCGACGGACGAAGAAGCGGATGATTCCGAGACATTTCACGTGTTACTATGCGCATGAGATGGAAAGCGAGGCTACAAAGTTTCCGCGCAGATTGAAGGGAAGCCAGTTTCTATGCTTTTGGATACGGGTGCAGCTGTCACGTTGATGCCTGAAAGTGTTTTCAGACAATGGTTTCCGCGGACTGAATGATTCGCTTGCATGCAAACCTGAAACGACCAAGTGAAACAACTAGAAGGCACTCACCTGCCAACTTCCGCCTGATCTTTTAAGAACTTCAGCAAGGTGAAATAAGGCCAGCTCACGCTTGCATCATTGATTTCCTTCCCGTCACTTGCACCTGAGGCACTCGGGGAGCCGTGTTTGTA
Organism: Dermacentor andersoni; assembly: GCF_023375885.2. Lineage (NCBI taxonomy): Eukaryota > Metazoa > Arthropoda > Arachnida > Ixodida > Ixodidae > Dermacentor > Dermacentor andersoni. The sequence continues at coordinate 361,552,271 of NC_092814.1, read as the reverse complement.
CGCCCGGTACTTTTTCGTGAATGTATCCCGCAGGCTCTTCCACCTAGCCTATAGATTTTTTTCTGGAAGTAGAGCACAATAATAGCTCACAGCTACCTTCGCATGCCAGCAACAAGCACGGGTGCAGCATCAATTTCAATGCTATCACCTGACTACTGTCACTACCACTATCACCTGAATACTATTTCAATGCTATTACTCCTTTGTCATTGGCTTGCCGCGGCGAACCATATAGGTGTGCACAAAAAGTATTAACGTAGCTAAGGGTCACGTGCCAAATAGTGGGCCGAAACTGCTGCGCCCAAACCCATCCGCGCGCCCAACATCACCGCACATGCAGCTCAGCCTCTTGTAGCGGTTGCAATCTTTCCCGCAGATAATCGTTGCATCGTCGCGCGATTGCATGGGGTCGCTGTTGATTGACTGATTACGAGAGCTAACAACTTTCGTTCGCTCGAGAGAACACGCAACTGGCGTACGGGCACCACCATCGTAACATGCAGGGCGCGTGGCGGTTGGAGTTGTATGTATTTTGACCACGGCGAGCTATGATGAAAAGTGGGTACATTGAACGGGTGACACTCCCTTCTAAGTGAGAGCGACATAGCTGCAGGAAGCCCACCCTGCGTGCGGAAACATAGAGGCACTAATAGTTGTAAACATAGCTTCCAGGTCGCATCCTATTTCGGCGGCAACTTCTTCCCACGCCTGAGTCTTCTTTCTTTGATCTTTGTAGTCATAGCGACTGCAGTCCCACAGGATGGCACGCTTCTGAACAGCCGAAATTAACTTGTGAAATTCCAGCCGCGCCGCTTTGGATGCCACGAATACGAAAAGCGGGAGACCGGCGTGAACGATAGAGCGGGATCGGGATACACGGACAAGCGGGGAAGCCTAGTCGGAAGTCGGGGCGGATAGTGAGACCTGATTGGTTCGCTTTGAGCCGCCGCTCGTTTGCCGCTTCCGGTATCCGGTATCGTCGACGCCCGACGAACTTTTCTGCGCCAGCTAGATCGGCGGCGAACGACGTTTTCTCCGCCGCCGGGCGCGAACGCCGACTATTCGTCGCATATTCGCTCCATGTATTCTGGCCTCAACTCTCTAAACACGCGAACGCAAACATAAAGGCCCAACCACACGCAGTACGGGATACTCGTCTCGCTACGCGTACACGTAAGCGTACGCGCCTGCGGGCGCGTACGCGGGTGATGAAGGGAAGGGCGGCCAGTCACACGATACGCGCACGCGTTCGCGCTTCGCTGCGCGTAGCACAGGGCTGACAGACCAGCGGCTCAGCGTTGGCGGGAACGTTCGTCTTTGGCTTCCAGAAAAGTTTATCCTTAATTTCATTATGGCTAGCCATTCTTACTTAATTTATCAATGTTAGAGGTAGTACATTGTTTTTAAGTTGAGAAATGCACGCCGTTTGTATCTACACATCCTTATGGCAAGAAAAGCTACATCAATGGTCAACATCACGCGCGACGCGAGACAGCGTCGATAGCGATCTGCGGGCGACCACGCACGACGTTGCTGTCGAGCTTTTGCTTAGCCGCTTGCTTCGCTGGCATCAGTGTTCTCTTCCCGCAATGTATCACACGAGAAAGAAGCTTTTGCTGCTGCTGCTCTTGAAAAGGCGGCGGGAGCGCAGAAAGCGCCTGCGGCGACGTCCGGCCAGTCTTTCAACTGCGTAAAGAAGAAGGACTTTACGGCTGTGAGTAACTTCTTTCCTTTCCATGAACTACAGAGGTAGAACTAGGAGCCAGTGTTTGGACATGGGGAATTATCTTTGTGAGGACAGCAATTACTTATCAGCGTTTATGTGCGCGCATATACGAGACATAAGCGAAAAGGTTATACCCCTGTTACACGGGCACTTGCAACGGCCGTTAACGCAAACGGCAGTTGAATGCCGTAACGGCCGTGGGAACGGAACGGTGGTGGCTCATACGGCACTTTCCATGTTTAGTCGATTCACTTCCGTTTCGACGATTTATCACGTGACTTTTGAACATTTAACCTTGCCAACTCGAAAAAAATTGTTTCTCTAATTATTTTCTGCGCTACATGCTGTACAGTGTGCTTTTTAACTATTTGCAAGAGTTGTTTGCAAAAGTAGCGGAGAAGCTCATTTAGCCGATCCAATCTGATCCATGGCGTTCTGAAATGGCTGCGTTTGTTGCGGTTTCAACCTGGTGAAGCGTCCCATTTCTCGTTCCATCGCCTGCGCTAACCGCAGCATCACTGTGCATTTCCTTTATTTTTTTTTCTTACCGGGAGTGACCGTGTGCGCAATTCAGCAGGTCCAGTGTTGAACGTGGTGCGACTTTGCGACCCGCAACCGAGAACAGCCGTGTAATGGCGCTTAGCCGGCCTCTTTATGAATGCGACCGTCATCGTCCACCCGATTTGCTTCACCTGGTTGCGCAGTACGAGGCCTTGTCTGCAAAACGGGCTGAACTGCAAGCTGTACGTATTCAGAAAGCGTCAATCAAGAGGAAGCGGAAGGCGGCCGAGAGGCGATGTCGCAGCCTCGCTGCGGTCATGTCTGCCAGGTAAAGGAGTGTGTGGACGCTGTCCAGACCACCGTCTTGGTACGACACCACCCTGCCGACGTTGTCGGATCAACATTTCAAGGCCAACTTTCGCGTGACCCATTCCACATTTGCCTACATCGTGAGCTCGTGTCCCTCACTAGCACCGGAGGATACGAACATGCGAGCTTGCATATGCCTACACCAGCGCGTTGCCCTCTCGCTGTACAGACTCGCCACGTCGGCAGAAGAAAGGACTGTGGCGCATCTTTTCGGCGTGAGTCAGCCATCCGTGAACCAGATCTTCCGAGAGTTTTGCGACGTTCCCGTAGATGATCTCGAGCCCCAAGTTGTGCGGTTTCCGTCACTGAACAATGTTAGAGACCCCGTGCGATAGTTCGAAGCCTGCACAGGATTTCCGCAGAGCTTTGGCGCGCTGAACGGTTGCCATATAAAAGTCTCGCCACCCAAAGAAAATGCACACGACTATTGCAACTATAAGGGCTGGTACACCATAATTTTGCTTGCTGTTGTACACCACAACTACAAGTTCATGTTTATTAATGCAGGGTCTCCAGGGCGCAATCATGATGCAGCAGTGTACAGCCGCGGCCACGTCTGTGTAGAGCGCGCGAGCAGACGGCCTTGCTCTGCGGGGCGACACCGTGCGGCAGTCGCGGGATCTGACGCACTGTGCTGAGGAGCATGCGCGGCCTAATAGACATGCAGGTCGGCGCACGCTGCTTTAAACCAGAAATTATGCTGGTAAGCGCACGTGTTTTGCCGGTTGTGCGCATTACCCGAGGGCGCCCTCTTACTACGCGCGATGACAAGGGAATTGCGCACGTGAGTGATAGCGTGTGCGATTCTGTCAGGGCACTTGATATGAAAAACTATGTCGTCACCAATCCCAGATAATGTTATCGCCAATGAAATGACAACATCGCATGCGTGCTGCCTATATTCGACATAGAAGTCAAACCTTTTCGCAGAATTTATTCGCAATGGCTCCCCGACTCACAGCGGATGAGCGACCCGCAATTGCTATTATGGGGCGCACAATGTCCCAAAGAGCGATATGCGCAGCTACCCGGCGCCCTATGGACGTCAGACTCTGGAGTTTTGCAAGACGCGTAGCGCCACCTGCCGTTGCGAAGAGGCAGTAATTGAGTAGTGCGAAGGCCGACTCCCTTGCTAAGTTGCCTATGCAGCTAGCGACTGCGAAACAACGATTTAACTAGATTTTGGTCCATATTGCGAGTGTATTGCGCATTTAACACCCAGACAGAGAGCTATGGATTTCTACGATAGTCGGACGGGCCGCCGAACTGCCATAACGCGCTTGCTGGCTCACTCTTCAGACTGATGGCGGAAACGAAGGCAACCGCGATAGCTTCTCGCGCTACGAAGAAACGCCGCAATCGACGCTAATGTTGTGTTGTAAATTGCCATGAACGTGAAAAACGGAATAACAACGTTCAGTTTTCCCTATTTCCATCGCAATCGTATGAAGGGGAAAGGCGAGAGCGCTGGATACGGGCCGTTCAACCTGTTGGGTAATCGGATTACTTGCATTCCCCACAACACAGCGGCTCGCATGAGAAAGGGCGACAATTGTGTTCTTCTGCAATTGTGTTGCGTAGCCCTGACGGAGGACCGTGGTAACCAAGCGAAAACTGAAGAATCTGCAGCCGCCAATTCGTTGGTAACAGAAAAAACAACGTTGCGAACCATCCTGCTTATGTGCCATCGATATCTCCACCTTTAACAGATGTCCGCCTACGCTTGACTCAACAAGTGGAACGGACAGATTTGGCAGGTCAGCTTAACCAAACATTTTGGTTCGTTTATGAATTCAAAATCCTGTTCTAGAGCATCGTTGTATCGCGAGCTCATTTCTGCTTTCGGTATTTTGTATGTCCTAGCTGCGCCGATACAACAAGCACGCTTCGCAATGTGCTGAGCCTGCTCGACTGAGTTTTTCAAATGTGAGCAATAAAGTTGCTGTAGGAGCACTGGATGAGTAATTGCGAAGTAACGCACGTGTGTAAAGAAAAAAAATGTCGCGTTTATTTACATTTATTTGTGCGCACTTGTTGCTCGAAGCGTCTGCCAAAAGTTCAAATTAAGGTACTGAGCGATGCTGTAGCTCCTGCGAGAAAGAAAGATGCAGCGCGTAGGCACTGTAGGAAGCTTACTTTCGTTATGATCGCACGCTGTTTGCTGCCTTCGAAAACGTTTTCTGTTTGCTGCCCTCGAAAAGGCTATGAAAGGATTTAGTCTCTGTCAATAATTGCGAGACAAAACATTACGATAAAATACATAAAAATACAGGAGATACTCAAGTCTTGTGTTCAGGACATATTCATATGAACCAATTTGAAATGCTTAGATTTTTATGCTGATATGCCTATAGACAAACCTGATGCTCTCTGTACTTGCGAGTTGCAGCACGCCGAAATAACACTCGAGACTTTGTTTTATATGGTACACGTACTTCGCCCTGCTGAGCTTCCTTTCCGAAGCGTGCATGGGTGGAAGAAGCTTTCCAGGTCCTGGGTATTTTGTAAACCGTGCCTCAACAACAAACGAAAGAGAAGGGTCCATTGTGGCCTATGCAGCTTCGCTTGCGGACAGCTCTCCTTGCACTACTCAGTTAGCGCCAAGGCTGCGATGGGGGCGCTGGTGACGGGTTTTTCCGCAGCGCCGCCTGGGCAGAGTCTGAGGTCTATACGCGCAGTTAACAGGGTCCTTCAGGCTGCTTATTATGAAGGACGAATTAGTGATGCTCCTCGTGCAAGTCGACAGCGAGTGACATCAGAATATGAGGACCGCTTAATCGTGGCAGCAGCTGTGGCCGATCCTCACCTCAGCGCCAAAGAAATAAGGGACGAAGTTGGGCTCGGAAACATCAGCCTTAGGACAATGAAGAGACGGCTTCACGAAGCCGGTGTAAGAAGCAGAGTGTCAGCGCAAAAAGTGATGCTGGCTGAAAGACACCGCAATGAGCGATTTGAATTTGCGTCTGCGGTGGAGTCTTGGTGCCCGAACAACTGGCGCGCCGTTGTGTTCACGGATGAGGCCTCGTTCTGCACCCGTTGGGACCAGCAGAGGAGGGTGTGGGGTCCGCGCAACTGCCGGTATGTCATGCATTCCTATACCGTTGTTACTGGCTGCGAGCGCTGGGTAGTTCCCCACTTCTTTCAGGAACAGCGTTGCTTGAAAATGAAAACGCCTTTTGTGTGGTCTCAAGCTTCTAAGCAGATACATGTAATACGATATTTAACTTCAGCATTGCAACTAATACTTTTTTTTCTTCCTGCCTGGTTTCGGAGTTAGCCTTACTCAGTGAAGCTTTAATTGACATCCAGCACTTTCATTTCGTTTTTTTTTTTTTTGTAACGTGTTCCATGCTGGTTTGCCAAAAATGTGAACGCATTAGCTGTTAGTTTAATTCATATGTCGTTGACACATCTCCTGCAGGTGCAAGGAGCGCTATGTCTTGGGTACTCGCTCAAGCGGGCGCACCACTGTTCACGTGTGGGGCGCGGTCAGCCACACAGGTTTGGGACCATTCCATCGATTTTAGGGAAGATGACCTCTGAAACGTACATAGACGTTTTAGAGACAGTGCTTATTCCGCATGTTCTCGATGGCCCCTTCCCGGATGGACTTTACTGGCTAGAACAGGACAACGCACCCATCCACACATCAAAGGCAGTGCATAAGACGCTGGACAATTAGGGCATGACAAGGCTAAAATGGCCTGCGAGAAGCCCCGATATAAATATCATAGAAAATGTATGAAGAATGATGAAGTCAAATCTAGCCAAAAAAGCAGGTCTAGCCGCAGTCACCACTGACGAGCTTTGGTTAGCTATTAAAGAGGAGTGGGACCGTCTCCGACAGCTGCCAGACCTTGTGAATCAGCTGTACGACTCGCTTCCCAAGAGGATCGAAACTGTGAAACAGAATCGTGGAGGACCCATTTTCTATTACAATATACCCGCCATTTCTCGTTGCATATTTTCGCATAAATAAAAGTTGTTCTTCAGTGTTTCCATGTTTATTTTTAAAAAGTGCAAGTCGTCGTGCAACCTAATGATCTAACGAAGCGGTCATTGCTGCTCTAATGGCTATGGTATTGAGCATAATGCAGTTTTCTCAAAAGAACGACAAGGGAGCCTCAGAAAGACAGCGATTCGAAGTAGTCCGCAGCGGCCTAACAATGGGAACATCAGGAAGGAGGCAAAGTTTTAACCACAAGACCCCTTGTGGAAACGCTGTCCGTAGGCTGAGGCTTCTCTTCTTCGGCAATGCTAAACACGTCACGTCCTGTAATAAATAATTTTGAGCCAAAATACAAGATAATACATTATTTAAAAGCGCCAAGGGCAGGCAGAAGACGGCATCGAAAAATTAACGCCTCGATTTTCTTTTTACGCTGTTGTTGGCGTTATCATTTTTTCGTATCACCGCGTAATCGGAACGGCCAGAAAGCACGCATAGTTTGTTGTGAGAGTCGGGCGCGTGTTATCAGCTGAAACGCGCAATCTTTTGGCATAGCGATACCGAGAGCGCCCTGAAGAAGCGTACATATTCGGCTAAACAAGTGCCCGTTTCAACGATGCCACTCGGGCAATGCAGTTCTGCATGTATATTAGGCCGCGCATGCTCCTGGGCAGAGTGCGTCAGATCCCGCAACTGCCGCACGGTGTCGCCCAGCAGAGCAAGGCCGTCTGCTCGCGCGCTCTACACAGACGTGGCCGCGGCTGTACAGAGGCTCGATACTAGGCCTTTTCGATTTTCGGAGTTCTGGCATCCAGCTAGTTCCGGTTCTGACAGGAAGTCACGTGGGCTGGGATCCCAAGACAACCCGAACCTGCCCGAAGTTTGCAAAATCGAATGCCGGTACAGCTGGCCGAATGTAAACATGCTACCAGCATGGCAGCGCTCGGCGAGGCCGGCGCGCGCTCGGCGTAGTAGGCCCATTTATGCGTTACCAGCTTGAAAATATATAGTTGCATTCAGGAATACGATCACTTTCGCGCGATTTCGCGCGACTCGGCGAAGGACGCGTACTGGGCCAACCTCGCCTTGCGCAGCGCAACAGATGGCCTCCGACGCGTCGGATGACAAGACGCGAAATCGTGATTGTATACTCGAAAGCGATAGCTGGAGGATCCTTGTTCGCAGCGATCACGTCGACCACCGGCGACATTGATGAGTTGGCGCTGTGTCATCACAAGACATGAAAAAGCAGGTTATCGGGTACATCCCATACGCATAAAATTTCGCGCCGACATGCTTGGGCTTCGATTTCAGAAAGTTTGTTGTGGCTGATGGTGCTTCCCATTTTGACCCTAAGGAGCTGGGGACGCGGCTGGCGCATGAAAATGCACGTCGCCTGTGACCAGCGAAAGGTTTCACACGAAAAACATTGGTCGCAATCATGAGAGCAATAAGCCAATGTACGTGTGTCTAATGTACCGAGTGCAAACAGTGTATTCTTATATCAACGGCCTGCAGTTCGAACACATATCGGTTTCGAGCTGCCACCTAAGCATACGACAGAGAGACGGAGCGAACACGGGCTAGCTGCAAAGCCTTCGCTAACTGCAGAGAAAGGAGAGATATACATACGCGAGATATGTGAAAAGGAACGCCACCAGTGAAAGACGAAACCAAAATGTACCGCAATGTGTGAATGAGCGTCTACAACTTGCGTGGAACACGATGCAGTTAACATGCACGCATGAGAGCGCGGCGCTCTGTTCACCGCCGCGAAGAAGCAATCAGGGGACACACACACATACACACACACACAAAAGCTTGAAACGGTTCACCACGGCTCGTATCACACCGCTTCGCGATGCGGAACGGAGCGTTAGCACCTAAAAAGATAACACTAGAAGTAAGGAAATCTGAAGATCACCGTAGACAGTTGGCTGAGCCAGGTAAATGTAAATCCTCAAGCGCCCGCGTTGCAATCCGTGAAGTCCCAGCAAAGATGGCGGGGAGCGCCCATCGCCTCTTTTTTAGTCGTCTGCTAGCCAGAGAACTTCCAGAGAGCAGCCAGACTAAGATCGTCCTGGCAGGTTCTGGCAGCCCGCGGGTAGCCAGAACCGTCCAGCCCGAGCAAAACGAACGCCCGGCGGAAGTGCGTCGCGCGGGGGGCGGAGCAACCCGAGAAAAACGAAGGCGCTCTGGCTGGCTCTGGCTGCCCGCCGGTAGCCAGAAGTGGAAAATCGAAGAAGCCCACTGCCGGACGCAGTAGGAACTCATCCCTTCACTCTACCAAGCCATATTAATGACGGGATGCCAATAGGAGCGGTCCTCCTATGTGACCACGCATTTCCTTTGCAGCGTCCCTTTAAGCCTTTCCCTTATATGAGTGCAAGCAACCCAACAGTGCAAACGTTCAATTACACACTCTCAAAAGCAAGGCATGTCGTTGAGAATGCCTTTGGGAGATTAAAGGCCAGATTCAGGGTCTTGAAGGGAATTGAGTGTCAAATCGAAAATGTCAACAGCATTGTGCGAGCTTATTGCATGCTTCACAACGTATGCGAGCACATGCGTGATCAGTGCGACACAGTGGACTGCTGAAGCAGTAGCCGGCCAGCTTCCGCAGCCTGATTGTGTCAGCAACGCAGTGATCTAGTCAGGTGAAAGCCTGAAAGAGCGTGACGTGTCCAATTCCCCGCCGGCGGGTAGAGTCTGTCTGGTGTAGCGAATGATTGTGGAGAAAAATCATTTCCAGCTCATTGTCTGAACCTAAAACATTCATTTAATCCTATCCGTTTGTTTCATCGTGTTCGACTCCCATAGTTATCATTGTTGAGTGCTTTGTTTTCCTTTCGAGTCAAACAAAGACTGAACACGTTGCGCGCACACCTTGGTGCGTCTTGTCGCTGCTTATTACGGTAGCACACACAGTGAAGAAATATGCGTGCACTGCCTCTGACAGTAGCACGCTTCCCGACAATGCGGCCAGCGCGCGCCGCCGTAGCAGACGACGCAGATCACGACTCCGCCCCTCGAGCGTCTGCGCCTGCTCGAGCTGCTGCCACCGCACGACTTCATTGCTTGCCGCATCGCGATGCAATACGTTCCGAGTTTTCCCCTAAGTGTGAAACAGACTGTACACGCTTCTATTTGCCTTTAAGAAGATCGGTAGGCTTGACGATTATTTTTATGGCTGCAATGCGGCGAAATGGCAGCGTCTGCTTAACCATGTAAGTGACGCTCAGCAGGTGATTGGAAACGACATCGTATGTACCGCCGGAAAAATCGTCAGCACATACGATGCGGCACATGCATACGGCACATACGAGCTAAAGTCATTTTTGCAGTTTCTCACAATATGTTTGCGACAAATCCGTGTTGTCTCTGATGGCGACAACGGTCTTCCATCGACACTGTGCGGAAATAAACAAAATATATCGATTACTTAAATGATATTGCGCGACAAAAAACGACAAGGACGTGAGAGACGACACACCAAGCGCACGTCGTCGACACACCAAGCGCTTGGTGTGTCGTCTCACGTCCGTGTCGTTTTTTGTCACGCAATATCATTTAAGTAATCGATATATTTTGTTTATTTCCGCACAGTAATGGATTACCAACTTGCCCAGAATGCTGCTCTCAAAAATATATCGCTGCATAGCACAAGTACGACATGCGCACACAACTTAAACTAGTGCGTCCCCTACAATATGGAATAGAAGCAGCAATGCAGACAGCTTGGTCATTTTTTAACAGTGCTCACGAGACGGAAGTTGAAAGTATTAGTAATCATTCCTGCTTCAGCAATGCCGGCGCGACCAAGACGCGGGCGTGTATCGTCCAGCAACTCGATCGATCGGTGCAGTGGTGAAGCGGGAACGAACTCCGGTCATGTTCAATGCATCGTGCACATATTCAATTTCTCGGCACGCGTGAACTTCGGCCACTGCTAGCGCATACAACAGAAGTGGTTTCCATTCTTGGGCAGCGCACACATAAACGAAACACGAGAAAGAAGACAGGACAAGCGCTCGTCGAACAATTTAAAGTTTTTATATGAATAAAAGGATTATGTACCGAGTAATTATTAAATTCATGTGGGTTACATATAAAAACCGTCATACACTCGAGTGATCAATGAACGAGCTCGCTTCGTTTGCCAGTTGTTTACTTCGCTCGGCGCACCGCAGTAATCCATGTGTGTCGTCTGCTTATTTCGTACCACTTTCTTGTGAATCGGCAGAATTTCACTGGTGGCATCAACCATTTCGTGTTTACATTGCTGTCGCGACAGTTAACAACACAATCATAATTTCCGGTCATCCGAAGAGGCGCCGTCGCAAACAAGAGACGTTTCGCGCGCAGCGCGAACTGAACGCGGGCGCGACCGCGGAAGCGGCGGCGGAAACCTACACCCGTTGGAGATGAAATCGTTGCGCCAGGGGAGAAACGAGCGCTGGCGTCTAGGATGAAACTTGGCGTGCGGTCGTCCATGTCGGCTTAAAAATCACTAATACATTCATGGTAACTTACTTGTGAGCATGGGCAAAGTTTTCCATGTTGTGCTTGATCTGTTTAACTGTGACGCGCAGAGCGTGCCCACATTCCTCGCTTGCAAGCTGGTTGAACAGCGCCGTCATCCTTGCGTACACGGGCGCATCGTGTTTCTGAGCTCGCAGTTCGGCGAGGTGATCCTGCCACAAGCTCGTAAGTAAATGAGCCAGTGACGGTGTCCAGGCAAAGCGTTTTTGCGCCGGCACGCTCGCCTGCAGCGGGGACACGTTGCTGCTGGGGGCTGCCATCTTGCCTATTTCACGACAAAACGGACGGAAACGGCGGCGGAACGGAGACCGGCGAGCTCCGTTGGATTTCCAACGGCGCTCGCGCTGCCGTGTAACTACGCCTAACGGCCGTTAAGGCCATCTGCCGTTTTCCTTAACGGCCGTTAAAGTGCCCGTGTAACAGGGGCATTAAAATAGCAATGCGGGCATGGTGCTCGCAGCGCGCGAACGCCCAATTCGCAGGACAGCATCGCGTCATCGGCACAAGGTTCGCCCAGGTTGACAGCACTGATCGAAACAATAACGTAACGTACGCGAACAGAGGGAACGACAAGAGCAGGGTGCAGTTCGGAAAGCGCGAAAGCATAGGCGAAGATCGGGCTGATTAGCCGCAGGAAGCACACAGATCGTATATTGGATACGTGGTGACGACACCTCATGACGTTTCAACAGCCGTCTGTCTAACCCGTGTATGCAGTACAACATACCGTCAATAATTCTTCAGCTTCAGAGGGGAAGAAGCACTTGATTCTATTTAGCAGACGATCTGTGACACTAATTTGGAGCTTCCTTCATTATTAACAGTAGACCATACTGTTTATACAGAGCTTGTGTAGCACCCTATTGCACAAAAGTTGTAAGGATTAAGTTTTGTAATATATTTTCCGCTTTTCTATATTTTATTTGATACCGAGCTTATTTTTTCTTCATTTGATTCGATATTCGATTCTAAATCTACTTTTCGGTGTTGGTTGTCATATATAAAGCTTGTGGATGAGATACGATTTCCTATATTTTCTGTCTCGCAGAAGTGTCACTGTACAATATGAAGTCTAATGTAATTAAATTGTGACCTGGCAGGTTAAAATGCTGTGCGACTAATTTCGGAAGTTTCTTGGCAGTGGCCGCACGATTTTTGTTTAATATACCGTTGACTGGGTCTCGTGTTTTGCCGACACACTGTTCGCATTCAAGCATATAAACAAAGCAGGGGATAAAGGCAATCATGGCTAGTTGCTATGCGTGTGTGTCAGTGAAAAGTGTACAGCTCCTGATACCTGCGCGTGTAAAGCCCAAGATATAGTCCGACGTTCTCGGCGCGCCAGGCCGCGGCAGGCGAAGTCGGATACGCTGCGCTAGCGACGCCAGGGGTGCAAGAAATTTGCTTCCTCTACAGTTCGGCGTGCGTGAGCAGCTCGAAGCTGGCGCCATCTCTGCGTCCGGGAGCGCAACTTCACGGCTGCGGGCCGTTCGGGTAGAGCGCGCGCTTTTTCTCCTTCCGCGCGCCTAAAACGAAAACTTTTGCGGCATGGCGTTAACTTGTCTTGACAGCCAGAACATCGCACTCATATCGCTAGTACGTCGCCTACGTCAAAAACGGAAGCGGACCATGTACATACGAAAACTATTCGACAAGCGCCCTCAACTCGGCGACTACCACCAGCTAGTACAGAGCTGCGAAATGCAGCTTACCTGTGGCGAGACCACACTGCTTTCGTATAGCTTCCCACGCGTTGTTCTTCCGCTCTGTGTCGCGGTACTCCATGCGTTTCACATCGTATACACATGGATGGTTGCGAATCGCTTCAAGCAGCCGTCCTCACTCGCGCTGTCATCACACATGGATGTTGAAAAAACCACAGCCGCACTGTCAGTATGCGCTCCGCAGGCCGCCATTCTGCCTTCTGCTCGCTGCCGCTACAGCGCGCAGTGCATTCTGGTCTAGCGTCAGCCGCGTGAAATAGAACACGCTCTATCTCCGCGCCGGCGGCGTTGAGTTCGCCAAGCGCACCTGGGCACGCCGGCTACGCCGTGACGCCGGACTGTAGACTGCGCGCTTTTCACCGACGTCGCTTAACCGCGACGCGCGCGCGCGTTACGCCGGAGTATATCTTGCCCTTAATAAGTGGGTAGAGCATGGTCTTGCTGCCAGTAATAAAGCTCAATTTTTTACTGATGCAACAGATACCTCAGGATGACCACGGATTTGTCTACAAGTTCTTTCGCAAGACGCCGCAGCTCTTTGACAAGCTATTGAGCTTTGTAGCAGAGGACCTCACACGGCAGCACAACATTGGAGAAACCCCTGGAGCCTGGAGAACGACTGGCGGCAGCACTGAGGTTTATAAAGGATAGTTGCTCCGAGAGTAATAATGTGCGATTGGAGGAATACAGAAGAACACCGCTTCCTTGTCATTTAATGTATCATTTATTTTATTTATTTACATAACACTGCCCGCCGCCTTTTGGCAGCCAAATCAGGAAGGGGTCACTAACATTGAAGCAAAACAAAAGAAATAATGAAGTGACTGACAATGAGCGTGCATAAAAAATACTAATACATAATCTAGTTCATTGTACACAACGAAATATTTATTAACTCATAAACAAATAAAAAATGGGACAAAATATACTGATAGAAAACAAGAGAAATAGTAATTAAGGTAGTGACAATACGCGTGAAAAGAAATACGAGAAAAAAATGATCACATGATCACAGAGACTGAAAGCTTGCACTTAGTGCATCACCTGCGCAGCAGTTATGGCTAACGTAATAAAAAAACTGCCATCGAATGGCACCGCACAAAAGCTACCTCAGTGCTTTTGACCTTGCGGAACCTGCAAAACATGCAGTGAGGAATGCTTGCACATGTAGTATTAAACAAAGGTGCTAGCTAACCTACACAAATGAATTTTGATCGTCTGTCACCCAAAAAGGGCCCCCATAGCCATGGAGATCATTTTCAAGAAAAGTCGTGTCATTATAATTAATATGCAAAGAATTGAGACATCGGTACTAATTTTTTTCAACTTGCATTCAAGCTACTTGGCATCCGGGCAAGACCTAAAAGACGTTGCTTTGGCTAACTGTGTGGGGATTGAGGCGGCTAGAATCTGCAATGGTGTCTAAGTCGTATTGCGGCGATCGTGCCTGCAAAGTATTAAATAACTGCATAACGGCACGACAGCAGCAGAAATTCGTAACATTGTTTTCAGCTTAAGAATTTTTTTAAAGCTCACATGCTGTTCACGGCTCACGTCAGGTAGCCCTGCTTCCTGCCAGAGAAGCAATCATACGTATAAATGTATCATTTACGCACTGCCTTCAATGTCGCTGATTACGTACAAAGACTTTGGCCAAACATCCAATGCAGAACATGCAAAACCAACTCTGAAACTGAGCCACGCAAAAAAAAAAAAAAAATTCAAGGAATGTGGCTTGTGGACGATAGTTGTGGGAGAGGTAGAGGTTGTCTATGTTGGCAGCGAACCTCGCCTGCTGGTTAGGTGGTGGCAAGACTTTCCCTTTCTGCTATCTGTTCTAATAATAATAAAGCAATTTGAAAAATGCTTGCGCTGCCAGAACGCCCCGACACGCTTTACAACTTGCAGCATATAACCGAAAGTTTCAGTGGGGACTGGCTGAAGGTCCATTACATTTCTTTTTCTTTACAGGCATGTACAGGTATCCATAGATGCATGCACAAGCTCTACGTGCACAGGTGGTGAAGTCCAAAAGGTTCATTGCTGCAAGACTGGCTGAATGAGTAGGGACAGATGAAAGCGATAAACATCTGTCTTGCAACAACAAACCTTTAATTGCAGGTCAGTGCTTGTTTCTCTATCGTAGGTGTGTTGCTAAAACATGGTCACACATCTCTACAGCAGCAGTGGCCAACCAAGCAGACCCAAAGATATCAACGTTATGAAATTCTAGACTAATAACGCACAAAAATACGGTTACAACACAAGGTAAAATGAACAAAAAAGAAGAGCTGAGGCGCTTTGATATGAGAACAACAAACAAGGAAACGTAGTAAAGCATGAAGGAGAATAACTGTCGTTTTATTTGTAATGTCGACATCACAAGGAGAAGGGAAATGGAAGTGGACAAAATAAAACTTGCCACTGGTTCGAGCTAAACCCAAAACCGATTGATCTGGCGGCTATTCCACCATCAATTTCCTAGGATGTTTATGTGTACAGTGGTGAGCAGCCTTGTCTAGAGCGCGGCGACGGTGCTTTGCGGAGCAAGTCAACGCCACCTAACGTTACGCTTTGGCTTTGAGCTATGCGTCTCGTGCGCATGCGCGGCCAAAATAAAGCGGTGCCTGCTCGTGGGTTCTCGGCCTCAGTGCTTGCGCTTCAGTCCGCCAGGGCCGCGCTGAATGATATGTAACAGCGGCCGGAAAACCAACGCGTTTCGCGCGAATCACGGGGCGGCTAGGCAAGCAAGTGCAAGTGATAGCGGGTGACCGCGCGTTTCAGGCGCAGACCAGGCTAAGAGTGCGAGAATTGGGCCTATATGGTTGTTTGGTGTGTATTTTCGTCTTCTCCGTATACAGTATATATAGGGTTTGAGCGTTACCACTACGCACCATGCGTTGCAGGCATATTGTGTGATGGCGTATCTTCGCGATGTGTCATCACCTAGCTACAAGTGACACCGCATTTGGCATCCATACAGATCTGAGAATTTGGCTGCCTCTACGCGGAGTGCACATGGGTGCAGCAGTTTATGTCGCTACCAGTGCAGAAAAATAACTCCTTCAATATCGTTTCAGTGGCGTCACTTAACGTGCAAGGCTCGATATTCAAGTGCTCTTTCTCGGAAACGTTAAAACAAAAATAAAAGACGAGAGGTGATCTAAACAAAGAACAGCACATTCATTTCAATGATACAAGCACTTGCGATACCGACGAACGAAAACAGATGAAAAAAAAATTACGGATGAATGAATGAGAAACAACGTGGATGACAAAATATAAAGCGGGACAAGAACATCATGACGCAGTTGGGAGCTGGATTTGTTTCAGAACCGTTGTAGTTCTAAGCGCCTAAATGTCAGATCGCTCGACTTAAAGATGGATAGGCCATTCTCGCTTGCTCTATACTAGCTATTCTCTGCAGTGCGAAGCTGCATATCGAGTCGACAGTTTGGCACGTCACACAGGATGTTTCAGTCGTCTCCACTTGCTTGCCAGAAATCTTCTGCGGTGAAGCCGTCGGGGCGGCTCAGAGGCTTTAACGTTCCGCTGGTGATTACAGGGCTGCAAGTTTGATCAGAGGCGTGGAGGTTGTATTTAGATGGAGATGATATACAAGAACGCCATAGTGCTGTGAGGCATCACCGCATATAAAGAACCCCCAGGTGGCCTAAATTATTAGACAAACTTTCGGTAATGCATAACTTATAGCCCGTGTGTTACTTCGGACGATACCCTACTTGTTGTTTCACCATTCCCACCCCAGGCGTATAGGTATAGGTGAAGACTGCACACAGGCCAATCCCGTCCATCATGGATTGCTATAGCCACCTTAGTGATGTGGTTAGATGCTTCATCCAACTACAAACAGAGATAATACGGGAAGCGGTCTTTGGCAGAAATCGAGGCAGCATCCCTGCGACAGTATTTTGGAGCTCTGATCTAGTAGTAGAAATCATTTTGGTGGCAGCTTTGAGTTTCCTACGGGTCGTGTCTTGACACGGCAACACCTCCACAGAACTCTGCAAGTATGTAGGAAGCAATACTGAGAGGGCAGACAAAAGCTGTTGAAATGCCGAGCTGGAATAAAACTAAGTTCTTTTGGCGCGAAAAAAAAAAGCGACATATGAACCCACTCAATCATTTGTTATCCTAGCAATCCATATTACAAGCACGGTTGCTATGTGCCGACACGCTTTTCGTTATCATATCGTGCATGTTTTTCGCATTGACGAACTTTGTCGTGATAAAGCTTGCCCGCGGCACGGCACGTAAAACTGTCGACCGAAAGCCGGACTGGCCACTGAGAAGAAGAATGCAAAGTATCGGTCCTGTTAGCGAAGTATAAAGTCTACCTCCTCTGAACAAACCTGCATTCCAAATGGCACCCCGTTTGACACCAGAAGAGCGGCGAGCTATAGCGGTGATGGGAAGGACAATGTCAGAACGAAATATAAGCAAGTTGACAGGGCGCCCGATGGCAACTGTTAACCGCGTTTTACAAGCCTTCAACGGTGAGGGTAGAATAGCTTATGCTCCCCGTGCCGCAAGCTACGAGAAGACGACGGTTGA
Source organism: Dermacentor andersoni (assembly GCF_023375885.2). NCBI lineage: Eukaryota > Metazoa > Arthropoda > Arachnida > Ixodida > Ixodidae > Dermacentor > Dermacentor andersoni. The sequence continues at coordinate 361,534,885 of NC_092814.1, read as the reverse complement.
AAAGGACCAGCAGATTGTGGCGGCAGCTTCGCAGGATCCGTTCCTGAGTGCACGGGAAATTAGGGACGAGCTGGGTTTGGATAATGCGAGCGACTCCACTATAAGACGGCGCCTGCGTGAAGCAGGCATGAATTCCTACATCGCCGCCCAAAAGACGCTGTTGGAGCAACGCCACGTGGACCAAAGGATGGAGTTTGCCTCACAGTGGTTGAATCCTGGTCGCCTTCGAACTGGCGCGCCGTGGTGTTCAGTGACGAGGCATCCTTTTGCACCCGCTTGGGCCAACAAAGGCGCGTGTGGCGTCCAGAGAACTGCCGGTAAGTGTCGGGGACTCGTGGACATCTGGTAGCTTGCGGATCTTTGTCTTTCTCTCCGCAGCTTTGAACACATCAGCGGTGAAATAACTACCACAGTTGCGGGTCCAGCAAATTGTATTTGTGCGATCCGAAATTTTTGCTCTAATACTGTACCTCTTTGAGGAAGGTCTGTCTATAAAGATGCGAAATTCTCTTAATATCAATTGTCTCCTGCGCAGCTTGGAATCAATGCGTTCCGCATGTTTTCAACTGATTCACATGGAGTGTGGCCGTCTAGGTCATCCTGTTGCTAAATTCCTTATCGTTGAGTTCACCGCTAAATCTGACGCTGCGTGAATGCTCAAATTCAGAATTTATTTCTTTCTAGCAAATTGTGAAATAAACAGAGTGATACCATTTGGACGTCAAGACCATAATAATAGTAGCACAGAAATGCAAAATCATATCAGTAAAGTGTTAGGTTTTCACTGAATTTGCCTAAATTAATTTCGCCGTAGGAGTTTTCGCGCGGCTTTGTTTATGTCAGCTGCAAAAGTATCCTGTTCGCACCTGTGAGCACTTGATCAGGATAGCACAATAATATAGGTCGGTATTTTTCTCGCACTGCAGGTGGGGTCTACGCTACGTGTGGAGTATTCGTTCAAGCGGCCGAAGAACAGTCTAAGTTTGGGGAGCTATTTCTTATCAAGGTCTGGGGCCGATACACAGAATTGAAGGAAGAATGGCGTCATCGAGCTATTCATGGATACTTGAAACGATATCCTTCCATACTTTCTCGACGGGCCATTTCCCGATGGACTGTTTCATTTCCAGCAGGATGGAGCACGCATTCATACCGCCAAAGCTGTGCGAGACCTCATGGACGAGCCGGGCATCATGCCCCTAGATTGACCAGCGCGCAGTCCGGACCTTAATATAATAGAAACCGTCTGGCGAATCCTAAAAAAAAAATCTAAGCAAAAGTAGTGGACTCAGTGTCGCCACAGGTGACCAATTGTGGAAAGCTGTTGAGGCTGAGTGGAATCGCCTGCGAGGTGTGCCCAACTTTGTCGACCCCCTCTACGACTCGCGACCGGGCAGAATAGCCAGTGTTAATGCGGCTCAGGGGGTACGATACCATACTGAGTGGAGCGATCCCGGAAAGTGATCACTTAGCCACATTCGCCTACTCCTGAAACTTTTGCAACAATGCCACCGCCTGAGCCCTTCATGGATGTTATATCCGAGTCGACATTCATCCTTCTCCTGTACTGCATTTGTTTTGACGCGTTGATTGGTTTATCCTCAATTTCTGTTCTTCTGTTTCACTTCATAAATATCTTCTTCTCCCATTCTATTGCTGTCCAGCAACGTTTTTCATTCGCTTTTTCATTAATTACTTCAGATTGTGTGTGTTTATTTTATCGGTTTTATCTCACACCAGTTTGTACCATTTAAATAAATGTGCCATTCTTTCTTCAAAGCACCTTCCGGTGCTTTTTTTTTTAATTCTAGAGAAACCGAACTTGAGTTTAGAGTGTTACAGACGCCAATCAAACTATCGTAGAGGAGTCATTTACTCCGCTACACTTGCAGCGGCATAAAAAGCCCCAGAGGCAGCCAAGTTGGCCGCGGTCTGAAAAGACGCGAAATGCGCTGTCGCCCTTAGTTAATACGCAGTGCAGATACACGCCGAAAGACATTATGGCCGCGGCGAGTGGTGCCTGTGCAGAAATGCGCGGTCACTCGCGCTTGCTTGCCTGGCCGTCTCGTTATACTCGTGAAACACGGCGGCATGGCGACGCCGTCACAGCGTCACAATTGCAGGCAGCGCGTCCCTGGCGGCACGAAACGAACTCGCAAGGCGGTGGCTGGACAAGGGGCGCTATTCTAGACATTCCGCCATTTTCTTCGGTGCGTGACGTAGGCGCGACGCAAACAAAATGGCGCTGGTGGCCCAGTTTTGCTTACGTAACGTGACGCCAACTTGACGTTTCGCCTAAGAAACTGAAATGAAGGCACTGAACGTAAGGTTCTAGATAAATTAAAACAGTTTTCCTCTACAGTAAAAATAAAGCAGCTAGCTGAAGAGGTACGACTATTCCGTATCAAAAACGTCTCTTACTTCCGTCGTCTGCTACGTGAAAGCTATCGTTCTATAGAGCAAATATGTTAGTGTATTATAAACAAACAACACAACATAGGCAGCGTAAAAAAATTGCAATTGAAGTGAGAATGTTAACCTTGAAGGTATTAAGATACGACCCACGTGATGACGTCGTCTGCTACAAGTGAAACTATGGCCGCCGCGAATCGCAGCATGTCGTTGAACCGCCGCCCGTACTCGCCGCGCATGAGTGCCGAACAGTGGCAACTCATGCTGAACTACATAGCCTCTAACTCGGCAAGTAGCTTCGAACCTGTGCGCCGACTTGCGCCAACACATGTGGCTAGCGCTTACAAATGAGCTCAACGAGGTAGGCCCTGCGAGCCATTCGCCACAAGGGTGGCAACGCCCATGGCAGGCACGTGTGGCAGCTGCGCGGGCGAAAGCTGCAGAACAGGCGGCTGAAATCAGGTTAGCGATCGGTTCAATGCGAAGTGTTCGTGCCTTTACGAAGGTGCCCTTTAACATTACAGAGGTACCGGCGGAGGGCCGCCATATTTGGCTGCTTCGCTGGGCGAAGACGACGCCCAAGTACTCAATATCGTTGGCGTTGACTCCGCCTTAGGCTGTGGCGGCCCCTCTTTCCCCAGGCGCCGAATAAGATCCCTTGTTAGCCGCCAAGTAAGAAACCATGCTCATGCCCCTTATCCGTGTCAATGACTTTGCGGAGTACCATATCGCTGCCTAGTAGACACGTAATTACAATAATATTATAAAATAGTATGAGGAAGACCTCAAGCAGTAAAATGGAGATGAAGTACATATATTTCCATATATGCATCTCCATTTCAAATTTGCATCTACACAAAGCACGGTACAGACATGCCTCTTAAAGAAATTAGTGGAACGACAAGCTGCAAGATATAAAAACAAACATGCGGTATATAAAAACAACAAATGAATGATGCGCAAAATTTTTTAACACTGCTTATTACCAAACAACAGTAAAAGCAGCATCACAACACTGCATAATATGAAAATAAAAAACAGTTAACACAGCACTACAAGTGTAAATAGTGTGTAGATTGCGTAAAAAATAATCACAGTTGCACTTTTATATCACTGAACTTTCAGAGTAGAGTCATCAGAAGTGAAATCACTTTACATTCCATACAGAATAGTGCAGAATGCTTTATCATAGAGATCGGGTTGATATGTGGAAATTCATAGAAAATCATATGATGGTATACGGATATCTATGTACACCTGAGTATAGGTGTGCACTCAACATATTGAGGTCCCTGAAATAAAGCTGGGCCCTCGCCTATGTCTTCTGTCATAGGCGAGGACCCACCTTCTGCCATAGCGCAGTGCTGGAACATCAAATGAAATTAAATATTGTCATTGCAACACAACACAACATACAGGCCAACTCCACAGAGGTTGCATTAAACAGAAACAAATCCTTGCATTTTGCACTAAGTGTGCTTGCCTTCCTTTCTTGGCCAAATCCCATCATATCACAGATTGCACGTGCAAGCCTCGCATCACAGACTGCCCGTGCAAGCCCCCAGCTTGAGCCAGTGCCGCAGGAGTGTGGAGACGTTGCGGCTAGCATAAGTATCGCGGCACTGCAAGAGCATGATTATGCTGCTGCGACAGTGCCAAGTTAGTGAGGGTCCCGATAAAGACCTCGGTACATCAAGGTATCATGTGACAAAGTAGTGATGGGGAGTTGGTATTCCTTACCAGTGCATACACTAATGCTGAATAAGTAATGTAACACAAATGAACGCTTATTTTTTCATGCGGGCATCTAAAATAGGCATGCATGTATTTATCTCGTGACAATAAGCAGCTGTGAGCGGAGTGGTTCTCTTTTCATGCTTAATATTACTTTTACATGCTTCATGATACCTGGAAAAACTGAAACGTGGCCCCAATTTTAATTTAATAAAAGTTCATTGTCTGTCTGTCTGGCCCCAATTTTCCATAGACATTTGTTATGCACAAGCATAAGTCATAAGCATAAGCACTTATACGAGAAAAAAAAAGTGAGAATGCAGCAACCGAGTGTTGCACTCACAGTCAAACTGCCTGTACAGTCAAACGATTGTTCAATGGTACTGCACAAGCGTAGACTGGCCAGCCAGTCAGTGCTTTCTAAGAGCGCAAAGTGACAAGATGAGCAAGAGAGATCAGCAATACCTTGCCGATATCACCACTTTGCGCCATTAAAAGGCACTCATCGACGGGCCAACCGACGCTCATGCGGTGCTGTTAAAAGAATGAGACCCTTGTACTTTATAAAATACATTGCGATGCCAGTGCCAAAGAAATGTGCACTTGCAAGAATAAAAGAAAAATAAAGAATGTGACGTTTTGGGCCCTATATGGGTCCCTTGATCACAATGAAGATGTAAGCGTGGGCTCGTGGCAAATACGATGTGAGTTATACAAACAGTTACACAAACCTTCATACAGAGGAACAATAAGTGCAGACACTAGTCTCTGTTCCTGTAGTGTGAAAACAGCATTATGTTAAATGCATGTCACAAACATTGCATTGGAGAGTATGCTAGGAAGCGTTGCGTAATTAAATATGAGGTTAAATGCATATTTCTTACTTCTTGTTCAACTTATACAAACAGAGAAGGCACTGCCTCCTTTTGTAAGGCTATTGTTGTCCTAGTTGGAACATGGTGACCATGAAATAAATTGTCATAAATGTGGAGAAAAAAAGATACATTTTTTTTACCTGTGAAAATGTAGCTTTGCAACACTTGTTTGTACTTTGTGAAGAGCATTATGCTAAAAAGCATACTGAATATAAAAATGTACTGTTCTTCATTGAGCTTTAAGTTTAGACAATGCGTGCACCAAACTACAGCTCTCTACAGGACTGTCACATATGAATACATAAACTATTTAATGTCTAGCTTACTTGCGAAACACCCATTTAGCAACTAAACATATATGGTGAATGAAAACATTGTGCAAGAAACAATGAAAGAAGAAACGCCAATGCACATGACATGCTGATGGTGAGAGCAAACAACCAGCCTTTGAACACATTTAGCTGAAACATCTTACGCAGATTATTCAAACTGGCACCGCAGGTACCATTTCAAGTGTTTTTAAGATGTCTGCGACACAGTACAAAAATAATGATTTTTATCAGTTGGGCCTTTGATGCATTAGCTCTGTGTGCACAAATGCATACACACTGGCTCAAGATATTAATTCTTTAATTACTACTATAAATGTGCTACACAATGGGAAGGATCGTACACATTAATCTGTACGTGAGTTCAAGTGCTCATGGATAAATGCAACCCATGGGGGAACATAAAATTGTACTTTGCTAGTCAAACACAATTATCGAACTAACACACAGTCATGAGCATTCACCGTTGTATGAGACATTGTTATGATAGCCTAGACATCAGAACAGAAAACTGACAGCCCATCTTCGCAGCTGCTGTCATTGAAAAGTTGTGTTGCCGGGTGGACAACAGTGCAAGTTTTGGGCCTTTTTATTGAAGAAGCGGTTGAAGCATTGGAGGCTACTTTCGACGATACCTCCAGTCGACGTTTTATTTTATCAGACTTTTAATCGGCAAAATCTGCCCAATAGTTAAAATTCAGTCGTCATATCTCATGGTGCATGATGGTGTTAGCAGAATTCACACAGAAATGTTTAACAAGGCAAAACTGTCAGTCATATCAATCAATTTCTGCGCGGTAACGAAAGAGTTAATTGTTCTCATCCAAAAACAATTTCACTGTCAGAGGTGCCACAGGGGAGGGCTTGACCTAAATTGTCAGGACTCTCAGCAATCTTTAGTGTTCACTGAAGATACAAAGTTAATGCATGTCTGCAAGCCAACCTCCAATCCACTGGAATGCATCTGCTGCAGCAGGTTGTTATCCCCTAGTTAAATATGAATGTATAGCAAATGCGTAAACTGCATTGGTAATACGCATGCTCATGAAAAACACACTGCAAAAGAAATATAGAACAAGTGAAGCAAAACAACAGAGCTTGAAATAACTAGTACATGCTTTTTTGGCCATGGTCATCTCTTTTGCAAATGAAATGATGATTTGCAGATGAAAACACATCCTTAAAATCCCATTAAAATGTATGCAGTCATCACAGCAGGACACCGTCTGCATGCTCCCCAAGTGCACCGAACCCTTCCACCCCTACAACCACGCGGCCGGATGACTGCAGTGCAAAGGATGCACAGCAGCGCCGCCACTCTGGCAGCAGACCAGCGTCGCCTGCTAGAGGTGCAGGAGCAACACCTGCAGGTACAGACAGGCTTCATGCAGCGAATCGACCAGAGCATGGCAACGGTACTATACTAAATAATTTGTTTTCACATGCATCCTAAAGAATACAGTTTCATTGCCGTTGCTTTCAACAGATCGCAGCACAACAGGTGGAGCAAACCCAATCGCTTCGGCAATTAGTCACCACCTTGCAGCAAATGCTTGCAACTTTGCAAAGGCAAAACTAACTCTCAGGTGAGTTGGGCAATGGTTTCCCTGCGAGCACATCAAAGCTATGAAAGGCAGTGCATAAAAAATGGATGCACGGTTTTCTCCGAATAAGCTGCTTTGTAACCATACTTCCCTGTATATAAGCAGTGCATGCTGACCACTGCGCTGAACAATGAGACATGGTTGTCTTTTTATGAGCAGTCCAAGGCGACTGTTGCCAAAACTAAACTAGTGAGCGCTTGTGATGTGATTTGGCATCACTTGGAAACTAGATAAACTTTGCAGTGCTGCAGCATGGGAAAACCTTTTGTTTTTCTTTTCACTTTAATGAATGCATAACTCGAGCAGTGCTGCTAACCATGTGGCTGTGAAAGCTTGTGCGATGACATTTTATTTAATGCGTAGCAAATTAGACACTTACAAATCAGCCACATCACCATTACGATGCCAGCATTCAAGAATGGCACTTAGTTGTCGCTACGTCGAAGAATGCGAAAGCACTGCAGCCATGTCAGCAGAAGCGCGGCGACATCATGTGACCAGCGGTGTTCATTACAAGGTGTAAGGTCGTGGGTTCGACTTCCACCAAAGGTCGAGGGTTCGTAGCCTTCCTGCATTATCGTGTGGTCACGCCGCCAACACTGCGTTTCCTGCCTCATAAGCCACTCAATGCTTTCGCATTAAAACAAGGCCAATGAATGTGGACAGAGAAAGGACGAAATTATTAAACATGCCGTCCAATAGAAACGTGTCGACTTTGTAGTACCGCTGTACCTATTCCATCACTGTGGCTCCCACAAGAATATCTGGGACTATCCTGATTGATTCCTTCGCAGGCAAACATATTCTTTGCTGTGCACATGAACAGTTACACCTTATCCTCCATTATAAGGGGAGGAGCACATAGCAAGAGATTCTCCACAGACACTAGCTTACTTACATCTCACTACTGAAGTCTGCATAAAGCAACAAGGTTAAGAGCAAGCATGAATTACTAAGACATAAAAGAGCGCCCTCAGGCAGTATACCATGCTACACAAAGCACACACTGCAGACTCATCATGCATGCCCAGTGCACCAATAAATGAAGCACTTGTTCTTCTTGCACATGAAAATCACATTATCTTGGGAGAACACTGCTTATGCACACCAGAGCATCACACTGTAGGCTCATCACCACGCACACGTAGCACATCTCAGATGGAGAACATGTTCCTGTGGCACGTGAAAAAAAGACTACCGAAGCCAGCATACACACAGCACACTTAGGCAATACACCCAGGCATCACACTGGAGGATAAGCATCCTGCACGCCAACTGTTGGCAGAGTGACTGTGCTGCAGGTCTTCCGATATAGAAGTCAATGTTTCAGGGAAGGTAACATTGCTAGCTGCTGGTCAGGGTCAGATTTTCCATTGACCAGGCAGACTGCCTTCTCGGTATTTGGATTCTCCCATGCTCCCATCATGTGGCCGATTATTCTTCACCGGGACGGTAAAACAAGACGCCGTGACGGTAGTCCAAGGTGTGCTCACCCTGCTGATGAGAGTTCCCACCTTCTCAGCACATAGGGCTAGGGCATAGGGCATAGGCTCAGCACATAGGGCCAGAAATGTTAAATGAGTGTGCTACTAGGAGCACAATATTGCGGCATGTGGAAAATGAAACCAACAAAGGTCTGTCCTCTTGCATTAATACTGAACATGAATGGAGCTTACTGGTGGCTTCTCATTGTTTGCCGCTATTATAACGTGCAATGGCACATGAAATCGTGTGGCACATAAAACGAAAGTAATCCCTGTCGTCCTCTATGAGAACTGAAGGGTACATGACATTTCACACTATACTTGCACCAAGAAAATAATAAGTGTCTGTTGTGTCAGCTTTAATAAGTGTCAGCTGTCTGTTGCTTTCTGCAACAAAAACAAAAAAAATACCATAGATAAAAATAAAACTTAAACAAGAAAAAAAAGCACTGCGCTTGCAGGGACTACAATTACTATTTTAATGGCTGTCATTTGCAGGGTGGCTACTTGGATCTGCTGAACTGCTGGCCTGCTCAGAACATTTGCAGCATCCTTTCGCGTTTCTGCCTGCCCGCCCTGTAGAGTGCTGCCGCCGTCACATCTTCGCTGTCATCGTATGCGTTCACGTCTCCGTGAAAGTCGTCGATCCCAGAGGTGCAATCTGGCTCTGGAAGCTCAGCGCGCATGCACAAGTTGTGCAGCACTGCGCAGACTGCAATGATTTTTGACGTGAACATTGGCCCATAGTAGAGGGCACGGTGCCGTTGCAGACACCTGAAGCGCATCTTGAGGACCCCAAACAGCGTTCCACAACTGAGCGCAGCGATGAGTGGGCAGCGTTAAACATGGCTGCAGGGCTACCAGAAATGTGGTTCCCAGGAACAGGTGTGTCAAGCCATGGCTGGAGCGGATAGGCGCTGTCACCTGCACATTATATAAAAATGCATTGCACACTAAATAAATACCTCATTTGAAGACATGAGACAACAAGTAACCTTTTCGTAGGTCAGAGAATACACTGATAGCACATGTTATTTCAATGAGCTGAGCATGTAAAAAATTCACTCAAGGTATGGAGTATTGCCTTGACAATTAGATTCATTTTCAGTCACCGTTGTTTATTTGACGGCATCTCAACATATGTGCACAAACTAATTTCATATTGTTTCAGTTTTACAAGTTACAGTAACTACGCTTTCACGTTAAATTGCACAACATTACTGTAGATTTCGTTCGCAAAATGTGAGTGATAATTAAGAATGTTCACAAATTTGCCAAATGTGCGTGACATTTGCAGGGATCTTAGACAAACAGCAAAATCTGGAGAGCAGCCTTTAAGTAACCTTAATTGTGCCACTTTCATGAAAACTCTTTCCACACTAGTATTACCACCACTGCTCACAATTGTATTTCGTTCATTACAAGTCACATACCAAGCAGGTATTCACCACCATGAAGCAGGCTCCCAGATCGGCACTCTACGTAGAGGCTTGATGCTTTCCACACAAAAGAGTCGTGCAGAGATCCTGGGTATGAGGTTTCGAGGGCAGTTATTGTGAGGCTCGCATCACACACCTGCACAAAATTGTGTGTTAGTTACATATCACCGAGTGCTTTGCAAAGTAAATATTATAGTCATGCAGCACTAGACAATGACACAGTGCAATATTCATCTGGTCAAATTTAATTATGCCATCTACATCAAAGGACGACGTGATATTTTTCTGCTGCTTTCTTTCTAGAATGCCCGAGCCCTTTCAATTTGCTTTTTATTTAACTAAATATTTCTTAGAACGATCGTGTGCATCATTTCATTCACCGAAACACTTTTTTAGACCGATCATGCGCATCCAAAATAAAACGCCTGTCTCTGAACTGTGTTCTTTAAGTGTGTTTCTCTATGTCAATGGGGCGTCACATTTATGTTGATGTCACAGGGACACTTTCCATCTAAATATCGTTCGACCCAGTTTCGTTGAACAAAGTGCCTAACGGTACATCAGACGTAGGCAAAATCCCAGAAGCTAAAGGTGCGTCGAACGTACCTTTCGAGGCAAAGTTTTGACAGGGGTTGCAGAAGTAGCGGGGCGCGGTAGTGCTGAGCGCGTCACAAGTTGGCAGCTGGACGTAATTATATCGATTTAATCGTCTTTTTAACTAATTGTAACAACGTATCATTCTTTCGCATTATTGGCGGCGCCTCCAGGACACCCAAGCTAGAACCTGGACTGGTCCGCAGCTTGGGGCTCGCAGAGGCCTGCCCGTGCCAGGGGTCTATAAGATCGGCTGCCCGCGATAGATTTATTATAAATCTCAGGTGTTTTCCTGAGGCCTCCGTTTGCTAGTTACATGTGCCCTCCTGGAGCAGTGCTTATAAAAAATCCAATCTATCGTCGCGACGGAAAAAGCGGCCCGCGACTTATGCGGCTGTTATACGGCGCACTTTTGATCGCGATCAAGCCCGATCCGGATCGAATTGCTCGGTCGTGATTGGCTCCTTTGCACAAAATGTGCGAGAGAGCTAATCGCAGCCGAGGATTTCGATCCCGATCGGTACCGATAGCGATCAGAAGTGTACTGGTGTTAAGAATGGCCGTACGGGGTGGCAACGTGCCAGCTTTCAGCCCGCTGCACGTGTTCCAAGCACACCAGTCGGGGCGCCCTTCCGAGAACTGCGGACGGCCGGCAGCCGCGTGGCGCGCGATCAACAGGAAATTGGTACTTGGCCGAGCCACCCGGGACAAAGCAGTTCTACGAAGCCCTCTGACGTCGGCACTGAAAGCTGGGCGGTACCGAGAACTGCGGATGACCGGCGGCCACGTGGCGCGCGATCAACTCAGGAAATTGGTACTTCGCCGCGCCACCCGAGACGGAGCACAGTTCTACGAAGCCCTCGGTCGTCGACTCCGGAGCCTTTGTGTGTATGGGTTCGAATGTGTGTGCCTTTGTGTGTGTGAGCCATAGTGCGGGGCGGCGGCGAGTTTACAATGCTTGGACGAACCTTCCCGACCATTCCTGCTCCGACACACCCCATCCTCCAAGTCGGCACACCTCATCCTCCAAGCCGGCACACCCCATCCTCCAAAAAGGCGGCTCATCTTGAATGACGTCGAACTATAACGTCGAGCAAGGGCTTATAAGCAGCGTTTGCCGGCTGCTAGGGAGTGCTCGTGTCGTGATCGTTGTCGGGAGCTGAGTGCTCTGTCATACTAGAAATGTACTAGTGAGCTGTGTGCTCGTAAACTGTTTGCTGAATGTTAGTTTTGCGGGCTCCATATGGGAGTCGCGCTAGTCTGCCAATGTACCTCGTGTTATCAACTGTTAATCCTGCAATTAAATGCTGCTCGCCTAGCCCTGTCGTCCCAAGTTCATCTCCACAGCTACGTCTGCCAAATCTTACAACTGAATGGCAGCGGTGAGATCCGACTACGGCTCCTAGATCGGCCTTTCGACTCGGAGACAGCAAGGGCAGCTGACAGACGTTGGCACATGGTGACCGACCGGCATCCTGATCAAGTTGGAGGCGACTTGAGATTGACCACCTCTTGCAACTGACTGGATACGGCGGGGAAGGACTGGTGATATGGTGCTGCTTCAGTGGGTAAGCGTTTGGTTTTGGCTGTAAGATTTACCAGGCTTCAATTTCTCTGTGTTTTTTATTTGATTCGCTGGGGATCTTTTACTTGTATTTTGATTTGCGTGGGTATCGCAGCAAGTATTGTGTGACAGCAGAGCCAAAGCTTAAAGTAGCGACCATGGTCCTAATGTGTTTGACGAGGGCTGACCTGTTGTGGTTGTGTGAGGAGATGGAGGTAAACGTAGAGGAGGACTTGACGGAATCAGAAATTCGTAAGACAATTCTAGAAAATAACAATGATTCGAAATTCATAGAACAAATGGGTAAACGAATTCTAAGAAAAAGGCAGGAACAGGAATCAATTAAGCAAGAATGCCAAGAGCGCGAGCGAAAACGCCAAGAGCGTGAGCGAAAATGCCAAGAGCGTGAGCGAAAACGGCAGGAGGTTGAAAAAGAAATTGCAGCAGTAAAGAAACAGATACAGGATTTGCAGCAGCTAAACGCAGGAAGTCAACAGCGGCTTGAGAAATCTGTAGGCTGGACGCAGCAAAAGTGTGAGGAAGTAGATTGCAGATTTTCGTCGAAAGCCGAGAAAAGTAGTAGTACCTGTGAGAGTAGCAGCACGTTCATAGGTGAACTCGAAGTGCTAGCAGCTAACGAAGCCTTAGCGGCAACAGAGGCCGTTAAAGGCCAGAGTGAGAGCGACGAGGTGCTGTGCCAACAGATGACTGTAGAGACAGCTAGGCCAGCTGCGAACAAATTGGCACAGTTAACGCGCGTGTGCGTCGCATCTCATGGTAGCGAGGTCGTTAGCGAGGTACAGAATACTACGGACTTGACAGACGCGAGCACCCATGTCAGGTCAGATCTGCGTGCAGAAGTGAAGTGCGAGCTGGACGATGCAGTTGAGAATAGTTCTCGGGGTGGCGAGCTCCGTAGCTCACGAGAGAACAACTGCATTGTTCAGGGATCGGTGCGGCTCTCCGCCAGTCTAGATAGCCTAGATAGGGATGATTCAGTTGTTAATCATTCGGACTGTGCGCGTGAGACAGCGATCGATACCGACGGGCTGTGTGCAGATGCACAGCGTGAGCTGGGCAATGTAGTAGAGGGCAGTTCGCAAGAGTGCGAGTTGTCTAACTCGAGTAAAGCCTGCTGCATTGTGCCAGAGTCGGTTGAGCTGTCCGCCAGTCGAGGCAGATAGAGTGTTGATTTAAATGAAAATCACTCAGACTGTGCGGGTAAGAGACCGATCCGGGCCGACGAGATGTGTAACGGCCAGCACGAGCCGCGAGGTGACGGCATGAAAGAGAGTTCGAGGAGAAAGCGCCGCAGAAAGAAGCGCCGAAAGGATCGGAATGCGGTGGCTAATGTAGCGAAGCACAAGACGGCGACAGGCGCGAAAAGGCAAGGCGCGAGGAAAAAGGTGCGGTCGTCACGGACGATGTTGACGCATCCTAATCGTTCGAGCCACCGGTCAAAAGGGGACCGAGAAGCATGTTCTGCACGGACGCGGACAAAGGGCACGGGGCAGTTAAATTCCTCGTCGTTCCGTCGTTCTCTTCGAAGCTCAGCGTGCAGTACAAAGGAGCGCAAGGTGGCAAGACGAGACCAGGTGGGGAGTAGCGACGCGGTCAATCGAGGACATGCTGAAAGCGAGGCGCGAGGACACAAATTGGCAGGGGACTCTAACGTCTTGGGGGAGCTGATAGTGAGTCAGCCCTTTTGTTCTTCCCCCGCAGCCAGAGTAGCTTTCGGACCGCGACCACCTCGAGTACGGCTCAAAAGTATGAGTCAGTTGTAAATGCTTGGAACGGGAGGCCAAGGGAGCTTCCGTGGAAGTAAAGCCTGTTGTTTTGTTTTATTTTTGAGCACTCGGATAATTTTCGCGATTTAAGTTTCTTTCAATATGTAACGCATGAGCTCTGTTTATGTTTTGTTTGAGAAGCTCGAGATTTGAAAGACGCGTTTTAAGTAAACATGTAGTTTCGCGAGGTATTCATTAATAAGTATATGGGCTTGCTTTTTTGTGTGTGTGAGTAACCTGAAGGTCAAGGTTATCATTGAGAGACCTATCGTAACGCGCGTGTGTGTTATTTAACCTTCTTTTTTTTTAAGTGTTTTTTGAATTTTCTAAGGTTAAGCACGTAGATTTTCGGTAAGTGCACGATTTGCACTGAGAAGAGCTCTTAAGTCCATTAGCGCGTGTCCTGTGTGGACGGAAGGAAGCAGAACGTTTATGACTGGGTTGCTCGGGTGTGTCGAAGGCAGCCGTATTCTGACTTCTCTAGTACGCGTGCGAAGAGCTAGTTAGTAAAAGACGCATTTGTTCGAAGGTTCCTCTGTGATGCGTAAGTTACGCAAGTGTGGTTGTTGGTTTAAGGAATGTGTCCTGTGTGGATTAAAGGAACAAATGTGAGTCAGCGTGATAAAAACTTTGTATGATGCAAGCACGTGTTCGGAATAGGGACCTCAAACTTAGCGCGTCTGTGATGACGTACCTGTGGAGTTGGCCAGACGGTTCAGTGGCAGCAGTACATGAAATAAGTACGCCACTGCGATAGGGTAAGAATAGGCTGTTCGTGAAGTTAAGCTGCGTAAGTTATGTTTGGGTATTGGTGTTTGAAAACCTTCGGTTTAATTCTGCGTAAACCTTTACTCTTGTGCAGCGCGACGGTCGGGTTTGGTCGAACTCAGGAGGAACGTGAACGCTCGCTTTGGCGGCACGAAATTTTGGGGCAAAATTTGGGATTCCCAGTTGAGTGACTTGCATGGAAATTGTGATGGGAGGCCTGGTGGGTTGGCAGCTAATTCCGGGCGTTTGAACGCTGAGCGGTATTGTGTTGCCGGGTCGACTCTTCTGTGCCAGTTGTTGTAAGATGGTTGTAGTCATTCCGAGTACGCAGGGGTTGCAGAGAGCAAAGCCGTCATCTTGCTCGCCAGCCATTCTCTTCCTGCCCAGCGGTTGCCAGCACTGGCCAGGCGAGATTTTCCGGGCCATGGAGGAGCTGTTAAGAATGGCCGTACGGGGTGGCAACGTGCCAGCTTTCAGCCCGCTGCACGTGTTCCAAGCCCACCAGTCGGGGCGCCCTACCGAGAACTGCGGACGGCCGGCAGCCGCGTGGCGCGCGATCAACAGGAAATTGGTACTTGGCCGAGCCACCCGGAACAAAGCAGTTCTACGAAGCCCTCTGACGTCGGCACTGAAAGCTGGGCGGTACCGAGAACTGCGGATGACCGGCGGCCACGTGGCGCGCGATCAACTCAGGAAATTGGTACTTGGCCGCGCCACCCGAGACGGAGCACAGTTCTACGAAGCCCTCGGTCGTCGACTCCGGAGCCTTTGTGTGTATGGGTTCGAATGTGTGTGCCTTTGTGTGTGTGAGCCATAGTGCGGGGCGGCGGCGAGTCTACAATGCTTGGACGAACCTTCCCGACCATTCCTGCTCCGACACACCCCATCCTCCAAGTCGGCACACCTCATCCTCCAAGCCGGCACACCCCATCCTCCAAAAAGGCGGGTCATCTTGAATGACGTCGAACTATGACGTCGAGCAAGGGCTTATAAGCAGCGCTTGCCGGCTGCTAGGGAGTGCTCGTGTCGTGATCGTTGTCGGGAGCTGAGTGCTCTGTCATACTAGAAATGTACTAGTGAGCTGTGTGCTCGTAAACTGTTTGCTGTATGTTAGTTTTGAGGGCTCCATATGGGAGTCGCGCTAGTCTGCCAATGTATCCTGCTTAAACTGTTAATATGTAAATAAATCCTGTTCACCGAGTTCCTGTCTACGACCTTCATCTCCTTCAAATGGTGGCAGCGGCGAGATAGTCCGACGACTCCTACATCTGGTCGACAGCGGTAGGACCGTCCGACGAATCTTACACCGGTCAGAAACTTGCCCCTTTAGACACAGCGTTAATAAAAACTCACCACCATGACGTTCAAGGCGTAATAGCCTTTCCGGCAGAAGTAAGCCGCCTTGTTGGCATCGTCCCTCTCCGATGGTGCGCGAATGCACACAAATGTGCCGTCCACAGCCCCGACGCAACCCTGGAACCTGCGGTCTCTGCGCATGAACCCTTCGGATGCAGAAGTCAATGCCGCTGTGTCGTCTGGAAACGAGATCCATGCGAGCCGATGCAATCCACGATAGCCTCGATGACTGCGTGAATCGAACGGCTAACGCTAGATTGACTTGTAGTCAAGTCCTCGTCACTGGCAATCGCACGTTCAAATCCGCCTGTGGCAAGGAAGCGAAGCGCGCACAGGACTTGAACTTCTACAGTAAACGCTGTGCGAGTGTTCACTCGCTCCCGCACAAGCACCGGACGAAGCTCTTCGCACAACCACCGTGCCAAGTCCTTACTCAGTCGATACCGAGACCGGAACATTTCCTCGGGCATCTGGAACGCATCGCGATGCTCACGAAACTGCCGCTCTTCTTGCAACTCCAGCCACTGCACAATAAAAGGCACCGCCATTGTTTCTGCGTTCTAAAATTTACGAGAGGCGGCCGCGCTCAACGGCTGTAACTACGGAGTGCCTCTTGGAAGGTACGTAGAGCCCCCTCGTTGCACCAGCACGAGTTCGCGTTAGAGTATTAACAAAAATGGCCTTGTAAATGCACTCACATAAAAGTTTTGTTTGGATGCTCTTAATAAACAAAAAATAATTTAATTTGCCCTTCCTATTGTTTGCATAACAATATGCATGCTCCAATGCGGCGACGCAGCAGCCGCCTATTCAGCGTTGCCACCACCGTTGCGTATGGCCGCTCATTACCATAATCCGCGCGGCTCGTCGCAGCAAAAATTATGGCGGAAAATCTCAGCAATGCTCCTATGTGAGGGTGAAACTTTCCTTTTCATTAAAATATGGTTCAGCTTTATTGATTGGTGTAGCATCCTCATCACTTTGTATTGCAGAATTTGATCAATATTAAGGACATATCTTGTAAAAGTTCTGGAACTACCTCTATTTCTCCACATTCTTTCACAAATTCTTCTCAGATTCTTAACAAATCCACTTATGAAGTAGTTTTGCATGCCTCCATTTGTGCCAGTGAAGCGTAGATTGTTGAAAAAGTAGTTCATGATGTCAACATGTATCTTCCTATGCAGAGCTTTAATCAGTAGTGCCGATCCTTGTGAGAATTTCCAAACTGTTGTGCGGTCCTTCAGGTTACTGCGAGCTTATTGAAGTACTCAGGTGGAATTCCATTCGGCTCACATTAGTCATTGCCACACACATTTAAGCATTTGCGCATTGCAACTTCACAATGTTGTCGTGGTCAACTGAGCAACTGGTGCTACAGCTGCGAGCCGTGTGAGTGTTGTGATCTACCCAGCAGCGGCAGAGGTGCAAAAAGGGTGCTAGATGTAGTGAAAAGTACCTATTAGAGGTTGACAGGCATAAAAACCTAGCACTGTACTTGTCCTGCTGCTGTCACTTAGTTGCCGTTAGCACAGCACAGTTGCAGAATAGTGCTCCTTACATTGTGTACTTATGTTGATGGGCACCTTTGCAGGAAAGCTAAGCACCCTTGAGAAAAAACGTGCCAAGATGGCAGCCTCTGCTGCGTCAGATGATTCAGCGTTTGGAAGCGAGGCAGTGGTAAGTATTACTTTTATTGCTTACACTATATGCAAAACATGAGTCATTTGAAAGGGAGCAAAGTGCTGTTTGGGTTCTGTAATATCCTGTTGGTATGCTTACATTGAAGCTTGCATAGTGCCCAATGAATGAAATGAAATATTACTTCGTGCATACATCTACTGGTTTACAGGCCGAGCCTTACGGGAGCATGAAGAGAAAAATTATTTGAGCATGTTAGCAAGTTTCTTGTAAAATACTGAATGAACAGCCACTCTTATCAAAATTTAGGAATTTAAAGTTGAATGCCTTGTTACTACTACTAATGCTTGCAGGAACCGAGCTGCAACTGAGCCATAAAAATATCCTCGCTGGAGGATAAAATTAAGGAGTTGCAAGAAGAGAAAGAGACACTGAGTTTGGAGCTTCAACAAGCACGGGACTGCCTTGGTCAGTTTGTCTCAAGCACGGCGCTTCATTACTACCTTGTAAGTATATTGAGTTGAAAATAATACTGCATTTTATTGTATCCTTTGAATTTTTAGGAGTCTCAACATGCTTTTCAATGAAGCTTAAAAGTGTGTCGTTTAATAATGTTCTCTCTCATAAAATTTTAACTATTCTTTTCTAGGTTTCCGGTGACAGTTATCTGCAGAAAGCTGTGAATCTTCACAAGAATAGAAAGAGACACTGAGTTTGGAGCTTCAACAAGCACGGGACTGCCTTGGTAAGTTTGTCTCAAGCACGGCGCTTCATTACTACCTTCTAAGTATATTGAGTTGAAAATAATACTGCATTTTATTGTATCCTTTGAATTTTTAGGAGTCTCAACATGCTTCTCAATGAAGCTTAAAAGTGTGTCGTTTAATAATGTTCACTGTCATAAAATTTTAACTATTCTTTTCAAGGTTTCCGGGGACAGTTATCTGCAGAAAGCTGTGAATCTTCACAAGAGTGTCGAAAGAAAGTTTGTGTCCCATTAAAGTTACGATTGTGCTTCTGTTCAGCTCTTTAGCTGATGGGTTACTCACATAAGCAAACTAGCCGTATTTGATACCGTGCTCAGATATGAAGTTAAACATTTCAACAGCATTACCTGTCTGGTTGGGATATTGATTAGGACTTTCAGACTGACTCCTCTCAAATAAGTGAATTTTATTAGCCCCGTTTCGGAGCCCATTCGGCTCCTTCTTCAGGGGTTGTTCTTCCGGTGTGATGGTGTCCAGCTTTCGAAGGGTCATTTTGTAAAAATTAGGGGAGGCTACGAAATGTGGGGGGACACTTCACAGACGGGAGGGGGGGGGGGGGAAGGGGTGAGATGGCTGCACAGCGCTGCTGGGCGGCTGGGATGACCGGTGCTGGGGGAGCTTGACCCGCAAGAGTGCCGTTGACTGGAGGCGGGGGAGGTTACATGGCAGCGCAGACGTTTTGGTGCTGGTGAACTCGAGCGGGAATCTACCTGGCTGGGCATCCTTTTCTTCTTTACGTCATGTCGCCAAGGCTATGGATATACACTGAGGGTAGGTTACCCTTCACGCGGTGTATGTTTCCTATTGCTTCTGATTGTGCCATAACTCCAGTAGTAGTCTTTCACGAGTTCGTCTCTGTTTGAAGGATTTGGGTTTCCTGGAAAGAAATTTTGCGGTCAGTGTCTTCATTGTTCGGCGACGGTGCTGCATATACAGTTGAATGTTGTGACGTCGTATCTCGTGTTGTGCAATTCTTGCTTTTAGATTTTTGCTTTCCCTGATGTACGACGCCAGACAGTCGGCACAGCTGATTTCGTAGACGACACCTTGAGCTTTTTTTTTTTTTTGGTGGACGATCTTTTGGTTTAGGGAGGAGGATATTGAAAGTGTTTATCGGTTTGTGCACCACTTTGAAGCCTTTTATAAACTATTCAGCTGAGCGCTTCACTGGTACCTCCGACGTTAGTGATGGACACTCGTTGCTTGGGTTTGAGTTAAGTCAACGGCTGAAGGTCCTCGAAGTGTGCTTCTTCGTTTTTGTTGTCGAGTTGTTTTTCGAATGAAGTCATCTGCGTAGCCATTACTTTTAAGTTAGTTGAAAACCATTCTCTTTTCTTTCTTTTCATGAGATTCTGATGAGGAATGAGTTTCTGCTCTTTTGAATCAAGAATTTACAACAGATACCTTGTGGTTTGCCAGATGGTCGTATGGGAAGTGAAGGTAGCAGCCCGTGTGGGTTGGTTTTTGGTAGACTGTAACATTTAGCATGCCGTCTGTTAGTGTAAGTTGTACATCTAAGAATGGGAGCGATCCGTTCTGTTCGCGCTTATATGTGAACTGTATATCCGGGTATACAGTTCAGATATACAGCCATATACACATACATATACACATACATATACACATACAGCCTCCAGTCAACGGCACTCTTGCGGGTCAAGCTCCCCCAGCACCGGTCATCCCAGCCGCCCAGCAGCACTGCAGCCATCTCGCCCCTTTTGCTTCCCCCCCCCCCTTCCCGTCTGTAAAGTGTCTCCCCACCTTCTGTACTCTCCCCTCCTTTTTACAAAACACCCTTTAAAAGTTGCATACCGCCACTCCCGAAGAACAACCCCTGAAGAACGAGCCGAATGTGCTCCGAAATGTCGGGCTAATAAAATTCACTTATTTGGCTGGAGTCAGAGTGAAAGTCCACGCACAGATAGTGCCCACTGCAGCTAAGCCACAATATAGATGATACTACCATTATTCACTTGCCCATGGGAAGCTTCATACATAAAAATAGTTTGTTAGGCCTTGTAACTACTAAGCATTACTATGGCTAGCCGTTATTGAGGTTCAGCTTAATCGTTTCTAGCTTACCCATATAAATAGGGTGTTAATCCTAATACATCAGTATCAAGCATATACCTTGTACTGAATCGCTTGATGATCACCTTTGGCAACCATGGCAGCACTATAGCCTCACGGATGCAACAGCTAAAGAAGCAGTGCCCTGCTGCTCTCTAGGCTCTTCAAGTTTGTTTGAAGTCATAGAAAAGGTTTATAGGTCAATCGACAAAAGATGAGAACGCCGTGACGAAAGCCAGCTGCGTGGTATAAGAAAGGCTTGCTCATCATGCATCACTGATCCTTCCGTGACATTTTTATTCGGTTAGCATCACAGAGGGGTGGACAATGGAGGAGCTCTTCTAGGTCTCTTTTTCTTGGCTGGCAGGACCTGTAGATTTAGCTGCTCAGCATGATATTTGTGAGAGGGCGTTGTGGGTAGGGCAGTGAAGGCAAGCAAGAAAGCATGTCAGCCACATAGTTCATTAAATGCTTGTAACTTTGCCATCACTGCAATATTTTGAAAATTTCTTGCAGCTGCACGTTCATGGTACACTGTTGTACAGTTGGCATTACATAACAAATTTCGAAGCTCATTCCCACAGAGAAACACTATTATCTCGCAAGCCATTTGTAGAACTGCCGAAAGTAGATGCACACAAGCAGTATGATTGCTCAGCGAAATATAGTTCCAGGCATAACTGATCATAGTTTTGTTTTTGTTAGGTTATGTCCTATCTTATGTCCTTTGTGTATGCACGTCATATACCACGTGTTACTCTGGCGGTTACCACGAGTACCCGTAACAGCCAACCCTGTTTCCGCTTATCTTGGCAACATGGCATCACCCATGCAGCCCAGACTGCCCGCTTCGATACAAATTTGCACTTGTTACTGACCCTCTGCTCTGACAGCAAGAAATACGTAGCAAAATCTGGCCTCGCTTACCGTATTTATTCCATTGTAACGCCCGCCCATTTTTCATGACAAAAAAAAAAAGAGTACAATATGCGCACCCCGTGCCTTCGTATAGAAATACTATTTTTTCTCATTTGGAAAAAAGATTTACTCCCAGTGCACTAAAGTTGCAATCAACAAAAACACAAATGAAAGCGGCGTACCTTGCGGCCGGGATTTTCACTGTGCCGGTACGAGTCGCATGGGGCAATAAATATCACTCGTCGCTATCAGACAACTCCTTGTCCGGTATCAACAGACCAGAGCATTTCATCCTCGGTGCCGTCCATTGCATTCGAAATCCCGCACTTTTTAAAAGCCTTGTTGACCACGGCAGACGGGATCGTGCACTATGCATCTTTCACCCATCCAGCAAAGTCCTCCAGCGAGGCACGCTTCATTTTATTGGCGGGCACGATTTCGTGGCAGCCACTGAGAAGCCATCCGGTATAGAGTGCCCGAATTCTATCTTTCACTGGCTTGTTCAAATGAACATCTTGCGGCTGGAGCTGCGATGTCATGCCGCTGGGTATCGCAACAAGGTCACTGGTGCATGCAGCCAGCTTGTTCTTGATGCGCTGGTCAAGGTGGCACCTGAACGCGTCGAACACAACCATCCCACGCAGACCCAAGCTGCCACCGGGTCTCTTCAACCAAAGGTTATCAAACCAGTCAGCAACCCAGTCCGTGGTCATCCAACCTCTCATTTGCACGCACAATCACGCCACATCTGAAGATAAGATACGGGGGCAGCTTGGTGCCCATTCACAGTGTGACAAAGCATTGTGGTGACTAGTTTTTTCGTGGCAGGAAGACAAAACACTCCGTTGTTTTTCGCCCCTTTCTTTTCAACGGTTGTGGTGGCAGGCATGTCAAAGTAGAGCGCCGTCTTATCGGCATTTCCAATCTGTCTGAAGTGGTAGCTGTTTCTATGGCGCAACTTCAAAACGAAACACTGAGAAGTGTGCAATTTCTCTTCATATTCTTCAGGCAATCTTACGCATATCCCTGTCCACCTTCGAAGAGAAAAGCCTTTTCTTTTCATAAAATTCTGTAGTCAGCACCTGCTCGCTTTGAAGTCGCTCCGCATTAGCCATTTCTGCAGGGCTAACTGCATCGCCCATACTTCGAGCAGATCGGTCGTCACAGGCCGCTGTGTCTCTCGCTGTTCTTGCGCGTATTCCGCGAGCAGCTCTTCTATTTCGGCAAAGCGACCCTGCTTCGGTCCACTGAAACCTTTCCTTGTTGCTTTGCTGACGAAAATATTCTCCTTCTATTTGCGCATGTCCCGCATGCAAGTTCCGGGAACTTCGATTGCCTGTGAGCGGCCTGATTTCCGTTCGTCTCCGTGCACATAACTTTCCTTTTAAATGCAGCATCATGGTGGACTCGGCGTGTCTTCGCAGTCGGCACTTCCATGCTGATTGAATAAACGCAGAAAATAGGAAGACAGGCGGTAGACTAGGTTACACCAGCGCCTGGTTACACGTACAACATGGATGTTTGCACATGGAGGAAGCTACCGCAGCTAGGCTAGAAGCATATACGAGGCGGCCATATTCCGAATGCCGATGGCGATATGGCAACACAGATTTAGAGTTGTACTTGATTGTACCGCGGATGCAATTTTTGGACCCATTTTGTCGGGAAGAAAAAGGTGTGCGTTAGATTCAAATAAATACGGTAGTCTCATCTCACGCTAACAGCAAAGCATTACTGATGTTTTTTTTGTGTGATATTGAAATAGGCTGTTTGTTTTACGCTGTTAGGACTACAGATGCTGTGCCCGAGCCGTAAAGCTGGTTTGATTTCCAGTTAGGAGACGGCACCACAGCATTAGTACTGGTGATGTGCTGATAGTGTGTAAGGTCGTAAAAGCCTAATGGTACACTGCATTATCTATTACTCCGCTCTAGTATGGTACGTGATGACTGGTTAGCAAATGCCAAATAGGTGCTGAAGAGATGTGGCACGAGTGAACATTTATGAGAACATTTACCCTTACTACGTACGAGATAAGGAGGCTGCAAGAAACTATTGAGACAGCGTATATATTAAGTGAAGCCGCACTGTCACATTCATGTAAATGCACCTCATGTTTACAATGCCAGAATATTTGTTGCATAAGTATGCCTATCAACAGGATTGTAAGCAGACGATGCAGCATGTATGACTACGCTACGAGGGGCGTTCTGCTTTCGTATTGGCTAAGCGGTCTTGTAACTTTCACGGTGCTCCAAGGAACTAGTGAGATATAGGCAAGAACCAAAACAAACAGCGTTGGCCCTGTGCATGTGTGCCACTCATCCTCTAGATGCTTTCTTTCCTTGTTATCTCAACAGAAGCTCAATCTGTTGCTATTTGTTTAAACATCAGATGAAACGTCAGTTTAAACCAAAACCTGCGTATAATCAAAAGTAGTCCCACTGACATCTATCACAGTGATGAACTAGGTGCTGGTCCTACTGCTGCTGCTGCTGCATGTGCACAATGTTGTTTCTGTGTGTCATCTAAACACGTTCCAGTCTGACCCATATAGCAGCTTCCAGATGAGAGCGTTAACTTGTAAACCACCACAGCTCTTCATGTAACAAAGCATGTTTCATTCTTTTCCTTCTGAATATAAAGGATAATGATACTAATTGCAGTCTACAGGGAGAAAGCCAGATCGATGCAAGTGGAGAGCTTTCCGATTTTGCTGCAGGTAGCCACGCTGGCTACGGAAAGAAACAGTTGTCTGATGAAACTCTAGGAGTAGTTAACTACTGTCCAAATAGTTTCCATTCATTGAGGTGCCTCACTGTCAGGCAGCCTGCAAATGTTTTTTGATTTAGGCAAAACACTTTATATTTTGACAATCTTGTGTTTCGTTACTGTCATTTAACGAGGGAAGAAGGGAAACAGAGGGGCTCTTTTAAGGGGAACAATATAAAGTCAACAGACAATGAAGCCAAGGAAGGCATAGAGGTAATTAGCTGTGGTTGAAATTGAAATATAGAAAATAATGAAGGGGGGGGGGAAATGAAAGCGGTCAAAACTATAAATTGTTGCCAGTGGAGACCGAACCCTTACCCCTTGCATTAAGCATTACTGTCATTTTTCACATTGCACAAGATACAAATACTTTTCGCTTCTCATTTGACAGAAAGTGCAGTAGGGAATCGCATTCTATGTATGAAATAACGTAACTAAAGCTTTATACTACTTTTTTAGTGAAATGGGCTCCATGCAATCTTTCCATTTCAGTTTGTTTCGAACTCCACAAATAATACGTATTTGATGTTCCAAGGTTGGTTTTCTTGACTATTCGTACTAGATTTGGAAATTTTGTTATTTGGGCAACTCCAGCAGACCTAAATGGTTCCTATTCTGCGCTTTATACTGTATAACCATGTTTACATTGGATTGCTGTTTGCCTGCTGCCCTTTGTTTCAGAGGCTTCAAAAATGGTGAAGACGCTCAAGCACCTCACAGAAAAGGCTGCGGGAGCAGAAGAGAAATCAGTTTCTTCACGGAAAGTAACTTGAATTAAACTGTTGCCTCATACTAGTTTTTCTAGTTTAATGCTTGCCAGAAACTTCATATAGGCATTATCTTGTTTCATTTCTATGAGCGTTGAATAAAAACAGCTGCTGCTAACTTTCTTCCGTGTTCCCAACCTTCTTCCAAACTGCTGTAATGGAAACAAAGAAATTTAAAGTGTGCAGCTTCATTTGTTAAGAACCATGCAGAATGACTAAACAATGTACAGACAGAAGACAACTCAACAAATCTGAATGAGCCTCATTAACAGAACATACACAGGGTGTCCTAGCTAATAAAGGCATAGAAGTGCTGCACCAATTTGGCCATCTTGCTCCAAACCGACAAGGTGTGCCAACCTGTATGCATGTTGTTGACCACCTTATGGACCAAGTGCAAACAATATTCGCGTTCTGTTTATTTACATAATTAGTCAAGGTTAATTATCTTTGCAAGCTTTAAATCTTAAGCACAACTTACAATGGGTAAATTACATGCTCCATTCTGTTACTTAAGTCGTGGTCTTATTTCGAACAACATCACATGACCCATTATGGGCCGTTTTCTGTCAGTTTGTCTAATCTGTGTAATGCTCACTCATTCTTCTCTTTTGTTTTCTCCACTTGGCAGGTTGACATCGGTGATGGTGTGCTTATAGAGGAGGGGACCCTGGCCCGTATTAAAAATGATAGTAATGGGTCGGCATGCCGATTTGCCAGGGGTCTCCTCGGGGCCACTTTTGCCCCAGAGGAACTCACAAACAATTCCCTCTTCGGCAAAAAATCGGGCGCACACAAGGACTTTGTGGCAAAACAGGGTTTGGACCCACGGAGGGTGAACGCCGTGCTGGGTATGTATGCAAAATCCTTCTGTGCTTTGAAGGAGATATGTTGTAACCTCAAGTGCGAGCTATTCTCTTGCCTGTTTGTACCAATACTGCCAGCAATGGATCCTACTTCATCCGGCGCTTTTCTTGACTAGCAGTAATGAGTCATGCGTATTAGCTCAAGTACTCTTGCAATCAAATTGTAGTTTTCGTTATAGAGAATATTATTGTACTTTAGGGAAAACTGATTGCTGTCATATTATTATTTGCATTAAATATTTCGGATAAACCATGTAGGAGAACTAATAATTGGGCGAGTTGATAAGCATTCACGGTGAAATTTGTAGTGGGCTCAATCGACCGGGATGCAGAGAAGTGGATACATGAGCGCTTACTCACAACTATTTCTTTTGGAAAGAGACAGAACACAAAAGCGCCAGCTATCTGCACTGAGCATGTGCAAAACGAGTCATTTTTATATAAGCAGATTACAAAGCTTCAAGCAGTATTCAAGAATACAAATTCTTTGTCAATGATTGCAATCAATGCTTGACTGATGCATCTTTCAGCACACCTTATTATATGGAACGCTTCTGTAATTTCATGTGCTCGTTTATTTTTATTCGAAAACAACATATCGGGGTCAAAAAATACCAGTTCACAATAACCTAGGTTGCAGTGGTTAGACAACTGCAAATAATTTTCTTTCACATTCGCACTTGTCTAACCACTGCAACCTATGTCATTGTGAACCGGTATTTTTAGGCCGAAAAACTCCAGTAGACCTAAATGGTTCCTATTCTGTGCTTTATACTGTATAACCATGTTTACACTGAATTGCTGTTTGTCTGCTGTCCTTTGTTTCAGAGGCTTCAAAAATGGTGAAGAGGCTCAAGAGTTTCTTCACGCAAAGTAACTTGAATTAAACTTTTGCCTCATACTAGTTTTTCTAGTTTAATGCTTGCCAGAAACTTCATATAGGCATTATCTTGTTTCATTTCTATGAGCGTTGAATAAAAAACAGCTGCTGCTAACTTTCTTCCGTGTTCCCAACCTTGATAAAATCAAACTGCTGCAATGTAAACAATGAATCTTGAAGTGTGCAGCTTCAATTGTTAAGAACCATGCAGAATGACTAAACAATGTACAGACAGAAGACAACTCAACAAATCTGAATGAGCCTCATTAACAGAACATACACAGGGTGTCCTAGGTAATAAAGGCATAGAAGTGCTGCTCCAATTGGGCCATCTTGCTCCAAACCGTCAAGGTGTGCCAACCTGTATGCATGTTGTTGACCACCTTATGTACCAAGCGCAAACAATAGTCGCGTTCTGTTTAGTTGCATAATTAGTGAACGTTAATTATCTTTGCTAGCTTTGAATCTAGAGCACAACTTACAATGGGTAAATTATAGACCAATTTAGGAAACACTTTACTCAGCGGTATTGTGCTTCCTACTGATTGTGAAATTCTTTTACGGTGTCGCTAAGAAGGCCCGCAATATATGAAAAAAAAAAAAATACAGGGCTACATGCTTGCATGGCATGATCAGTGTTCACACTAGTGTCGCACATGAACGAACGCCTCAGGTTTAAGCACTGCCACTGAGAAAGTTACAGGGTCATGATGATTTCAGGTTCTTTGTTCTGCTGATCACTGTCAGGAATGGTTGCATCTGTTGCTTTTGCAATGCAAGTCAGATCAGTCGCTGGCCTGAATTTTAGTCAATGCCTGCGTCGCTGCCCTGTAACTTATGCCATGGCAGTGCGCAAGGTTGGGAGCTCTGTTTGTACTAATGTAGCACTTTTGAGAGTGCAATGGTCACGGCACACCAGCACATAGGCATGTCCACTTCTTCATATTGTGGGCTTTCTTTATGATGCAAAAGAATTGTGCAATTAGTAAGAAGCTAAGTACCATTGATTCAAACATCTTGTAAATAATTCACAACTTTGCCCATAATAGCCCACCTGCTTTGGTTTCACTGAGACCGGTAGTATTGCAAAAAAATAAATAAAAATAAACTTTCTCATGAAAATTTTCTCAAACTATAAAACCATGATCGTTAATCAGCTATACTGGGCTAACTACGCAAATACTACATGCAAAAGCCTGTGGTTGGCTCACTAGGATGATCAACAACATGCTTTTAAATGTGTCCTATAACTCTATGTATGCACTGCATGTGAACACAAGGTAGAGATGTAAAGCTGATACATAAACCTCGAAGTGTAACTACCAGCTGTATATCCTTGTAGAAACATCAGAGCCTGTATTGACCTGTTTTTTCTACTAGCTCTTTTTTTTTCGTCCCTCCAGAACATTCAAGAGCTTGTCAGACTAAACAGTTGCAAGTTACGTTAAAACCTCATTAATGTTTACCCAAAATGCATACAGGTCTAACTATTAATGACGGCACAGCTATGTGAAACTCTGCTGTATTGAATCTTGCCCTCATCAAAAAGTTGTAATATCCTCCTGGAAATCCCCATGCTAAAGCATAACACTGTACTTTGTGTGTATTAAACTCTTGTTCACCACAACACTAGATATATTGAATGCTGCACTGTTTTCCAGCAAGTGCACGTCTATGAATGGGAGTTAGTTATCACATTTTGCACCGTCAGAAACATTTCGTGCTGACAAATTGGGTGTGGTGCTGTCAAGTAAGGCATTGAATGTGAATGCCAGTCCATGCCATGGAGGTAAAATGAGCAGTGTACATGTCTTGCTCGCTGGGCACAAGGCTCATGCACACTGGTTACGCGCCAAAGCAAATTGCCACTGCTTTAAGATTGCCGCTTTGCATTCCACAACAATGCACGGATGACAAGCTATGGTTTTACTGACTTCCTCCAGGCATGGGAGACCAAACAAGATGTCTGCACCACCATGTTTCTCTTGTGGACAAGGGGTTTCTATGATACCATTCAAGTGTCCTGTTTTCGGCCAAAACCATTTGAACCGCACTCCCCACTTTCAAAAGATTTTTACACTGCAGTTTGGATTTAACAGAAGCAATTTATACGCCATATTCATATTTCATAGGAAGATCATTGCGACAGTGTGCAAGACTCATTACAGCACGAGTCATGAGACCACAATTTGTGCTGAGCCTGCGGAGCACATATTGTTCATGGCTATAGCTTTAAGTGCAAGTAGGAATGGGCTTGGGCGTTATACAAGCTGAAGACCACTGTTGAATTTAAGTGTCTGTTTAGTGCGGTCATCACCGATGCAGTGGCCAAAGGGTAAGGGCCAAAAGGCCCATAACGCGTTGAAGTGCAAAGTTGCACACGAGAAGACACGGACACACTTGCATGGACAAGTGCTTCTGACCGGCAGTTGGTTCTAAAGCCGAAACCCAGCACAACTGCCTGGCTGACGCGATGCTGACATACACAATTGAACAAAAAGATATATTCTGCCTTTGCGTTCTGTGAGCAGAACTGCTTAAAGTGTTGGTGCTGTACTATGCCAGACTGCTGGTCTAGGACAATAGTCTCTTGAGCACGCACTACCTTGTTGCATTATTCAGACGAGATAGCCCACCCACTCTGCACACATACTGTGTATTCGAAGAATGTATCGCAAGGAAACCGTATACATCAACCAGTATGTGAAAATACATGTGTGCTGATGAGGGAAACTTTAATGATTGATTGCTATTGCACTAATGACAGCCAGGTAACGTACGGTAACCTGAATTCATATTGTAATACCAAGGCTTCTCGGGAAGTTAGCATCAAATACTGTTCTTGCAAATTTCTGTGCCAATTTAAAGTTAATTCTTACTTTAGTCTTGAACAGGATGCTCCATCCTGTTACTATAAGTCATGGTCTTATTTCGAACAACATCACATGACCCATTATGGGCCGTTGTCGGTCAGTTTGTCTAATCTGTGAAATGTTCACTCATTCTTCTCTTTGGTTTTCTCCACTTGGGAGGTTGACATCGGTGATGGTGTGCTCATAGAGGAGGGGACCCTGGCCCGTATTAAAAATGACAGTAACGGGTCGGCATGCCGATTTACCAGGGGTCTCCTCGGGGCCACTTTTGCCCCAGAGGAACTCACAAACACGTCCCTCTTCGGCAAAAATCGAGCGCACACAAGGACTTTGTGGCAAAAGAGGGCTTGGACCCACGGAGGGTGAACGCCGTGCTGGCTATGTATGCAAAATCCTTCTGTGCTTTGAAGGAGATATGTTCTAACCTCAAGTGCGAGCTATTCTCTTGTCGGTTTGCACCAATACTGCCAGCAATGAATCCTACTTCATCCGGCGTTTTTCTTGACTAGCAGTAATGAGCCATGCGTGTTAGCTCAAGTACTCTTGCAATCAAATTGTAGTTTTCATTATAGAGAATATTATTGTACTTTAGGCAAAACTCATTGCTGTCATATTATTGTTTGGATTAAATATTTCGGATAAACCATGTGGGAGAACTAATAATTAGGCGAGTTGGTAAGCATTGACGGTGAAATTTGTAGTCTGCTCAATAGACCGGCATGCAGAGAAGTGGATACATGAGCGCTTACTCACAACTGTTTTTTTTTTGGAAAGAGACAGAACATAAAAGCGCCAGCTATCTGCACTGAGCATGTGCAAAACGAGTCATTTTTTATATAAACAGATTACAAAGCTTCACGCAGTATTCAAGAATACAAATTCTTTGTCAATGATTGCAACCAATGCTTGACTGATGCATCTTTCAGCACACCTTACTTATTATATGGAACGCTTCTGTAATTTCATGTGTTCGTTTATTTTTATTCGAAAACAAAATATCGGGGTCAACAAATACCAGTTCACAATGACCTAGGTTGCAGTGGTTAGACAACTGCAAATGATTTTCTTTCACTTTCGATTGTCTAACCACTGCAACCTATGTCATTGTGAACCGGTATTTTTTGACACTGATATTTTGTTTTCGAATAAAAATAAACAAACATGTGAAATTACAGAAGCGTTCCATATAATAAGGCGCGCTGAAAGACGCGCCAGTCAGCCATCGGTTGCTATCATTGACAAGAAATCTACTTTTAAATAGTGCTTTAAGCTTTGTCATCCGCTTATATAAAAATTGATGACTAGCACATGCTCCGTGCGGCTAGCTGGCACTTTTATGTTCTCTTTCCAAAAATAAACAGCTGTAAGTACTCTTGTGTCCACCTTTCTCTGCATCCTTGTCTATTGTGTACGCTACAAATTTCACTATGAATAAACCATGTAATTGACTTTTTGAGTGGGTAAATTATTTGTGCAGAAAATTGGTTAAAAAAACATTTTGGGAAACAAATTTTCAGGCCACAACTTTAGGGGCTCTAACAATAGTTGTAGGCTGTTCCCTCTCTTACAGAAACGACCTAGCACACTTTCCTAATTTTAATAATGCGTAGTAAACACCACACAGCAAAGGACATGCATTGCCAAATGTGCCCCATCCTTGCCATTTCCTCTGCAAATATACAGGAATGATGGCTACAATTTCAGCATTCATGTGAATTTGCATGTGAACCTCATTAAAAAGTTCTATATTTGTAATCCACTAACCTGAACATGTTAACACTGACCATATTGTTTCTGTGCAGGGTTCTCTACAAACATTCCCAGCGACATCGGCACTGAGTCTGAAGACTCTCTTGTCCCTCCTTGCCCGTGACTACACCGCTGCCATAGCAAATTAGGTTATTTATTATATTTATTTATTTATGGATAGATGGATGGATGCAAAACTTCAATAAAGGTCCTGAGGTACGTGACTCAGCGCGCTGTGGGCCGCTCCCACGTTGGGACAGTCAGGTCATTCCCGACCGCCGCATTCTGTGAGTAAACTTCTTTTAGTGAAAACTTGCATCTGGTTTCCATGTGCATGCACCTGCTAGGCTGTATATTGCCTTTTACCAACATGTTCACACATACAAATGTTACTAGGGGGGCTCATAAAACGTCAGTAGCAAGTACATAAGCACATGTAAGTAAAATGTCGCCACAATGTCACTACAGAGCCTAGACTTGTGTTGGTTAACGGTGACTATGGGCGCGATAACGTAACTCTATTCCAAACAAAAACTGTTCCAAACTCCGGACGTCAAAATGACGCGACAGTTTCTGCGTATGGGGCGGGAACCAGCGACGTTTTTCAATCTGCCCAATCAGCAGCCTCCATCGTTGCCGGAAGCATGTTTTGCTTGTTTTTTATTTGCAAAGGGACCGTATAGCAAGTGACATTTAGATATAAACGTCTGATAAAAGAACAATTGTATGTAGCTGAGAGTAAAAGTGTTTTGTAATCTTTTAACGCAAAAGAAGTTGAAGCGCGCTTGAATGTAAACACAAATATTTTAATTTTTCGAGTCATAGCCACACACGTGCCAATTCCGCATCCAATCCATTTTGCTACGCACACTTAAGATGGCGGCTGCGTGAAAACAGCTGATCGGTTCTGTGGGCCGCTCTTGGTGTATTTTTGTCCGTAACGTGATTAGATGAAATCTCGCCGTACGAGGTACTTTCGCCCGAGAAGAATTCTGGAAGCTGTGAACATCATGAAGACTGTGAAAGCGTAGTGCTCGGTGAGTAAACACATCATTCTTTCTTGTGCTTAGTGACTGAGCAGTAGCATCTGAACCTGGGTGATCGCATGGTGTTCACTTTTGCTTTTATTCGCATAGGATACGGAAGAATCGATGAAGGTTGGAAGGCATCTCAACAGATAGCTGGTAAGAAAACGTTTTCTATAAACGATCGCAACTATCTCCGAACGTAGGTCATGATTTAAATCGAGGGTGGTCTGTAACAGAGGCTCATTTTTTTTTCTTTGCCACACACTGCTGCGCAGTGATCCATTCCCCCGTGCGGGCGGTACCGATACTTCTGCTGGATATAACTTGCACGAGAAAAGTTTTTTTGTTGTTATTATTCACTTGTGTTAAATCTAACGTGACATTTATGGCGTGATAAAATAACAACACATTAAATGAATGTAACCGTTATGTTTTAACGACGTAGTGATATCTGAAACGGTACAATTTGTTGGTATTAATTCGCTGCGGTCCGGGGAAAATTGAGCGCGAAAAAGAAATGGCGGATGCAAGAAAAAGCGCGCGCGTTTCGGCCGCGCAGGCCGCTATGTTAGTTCAGTTTATGGAGCAGCATCCATACTTGGCGAGAGGCTCCACAAGCCTCTCGCCAAGTATGAGTGCTGCTCAAAAAAGAAAATTGTGGGAGGAAATTGCCGCCGCCCTAAACGCCGTCGGACCGGCAGCAAAGGCAGCCGGGCGCTGGCGCCTGTATTGGGCCCGGCTTTGTTATGGCTGCAAAAAGGTCGCGGCGCAGGTCGGCGCCGAGAAGAGGTGAGCCCGCGACTAGCAACATCTTCGGTACGTATAAGCTGACGGTGTTCATGCATTTGCAGGAAGACGGGAGGCGGAAAGTTGGGCGGCCTGGAGGGCCGCGTGCTTGACGCACATGGGCGAACCGGCCCAGCTTCCGCCCCTGTGGATTTTTTCCGTGGCGACTCCGAGGTGAGTAGCAATGTTCGTTGCTATGTGTACCGATGTCGGGCAGTTACACCGTGGTGAATATTTTGCCGTTGTGTGCTTGTTTTCTTACAATTCAACACACATGCCAGCACATGATATCCGTACTCTGCAAGAACGGAAATGCTGCCCCACTGCTGTTAAGAAACACCTTGTGGTGGATTTCATGGCTCGTTAATCCGAAAAGCATTAGCAACGAGTTGTCAAAGCTCCAAGTCACTAGTATGTCGCATGCTGGATTAAGAATTTTCTGATTTAAAAACTATAAGTGAAATAGACATTGCAACCAGTTGATGGAACTTAATCACATTATGTCCTGTACTTTATTGTTCCAGGAGGACACCTCCAGTGAAGAGGAGCCGCATGCCGATGTGCCCCCTGCCCCACCAGCAGCAGCTGCCCGCGTTTCTGTAGGCACGGAGCCGGGGACTAGTGGCACTGCACGTAAGGCACTTCAGCAGCTGTTGCAATACGAACACATCACTCCAAGCAGTATCTATTAAGACCTTTGAAACAGAAATTGTGTATTTATATTATTTACATGGCAAAGGAAAAGTGCCTGCCTAAAGGTCGCTGCAAAATGGAACAATAATCTGACTGTTAACACCATTTGTAATGCAGCTTGTGCAGCGTACAAGCTGAAAGTACTATCAGTGTAGTATTTTATGATGGTGTAGTGCCTTTTTGTTGATGCAAATTTACTGTCCATTTTGTGAACGGTGTGTTGCTGGAATTATTTTTCTGGGCTTCCACCTGATAATGAACCAGTAAAATGTCTACGCAGGATGGAGCGAAATTAGTTTTTTTAACCTGTTTACTGATTTTATTTTTACGGACCATCAGCTCGGCAGCAGCCCCGCAGGCCGCCACCCCGCCAACAGGTCCTCGAGGACGCGGTGTGCAGGACGGCCGCCGACTATGCCCGGCAAAGGCGGCAAATGCGGAGGCGGCAAGCTTCCACCAGCTGTTGCTGCAGCAATATAGGCAGGTGCGTACAACTTGGCCGGGTCATTTTTTGAAGAGGTGATTAGTGCACATGGTAATAATGTACATTACAACCATGTTACACATGAGAGGCATCTGTAGTCATTTGGCTCATTGGGTCATGCACGTTTATACATCTCCTTTGAGGTGTTCTTTAACACATAGCAACTTACAAAACATTTCCACGGTTGCATGTATCGCCACAGCATGATCATCATTTGTTCAACAATTCAACTAGTCACCAATACTGCCTTCTGACAGGCAGAGGCAGCTTGGTAGGATTTGCTACGTTTCACACGTTTTTAACATAACAGACCATGTACGTTTGCACGGCCATTTGTCATGTCATATGTAAATGATCTCGCTGCCCTCAAGAGTAACCTTGCTGAAACTGCAACACTTGCAAACAGTGCAAATCGAGCATTTACATTGCATAACCTGTAGCTAACTAAGTGAATTTGTTTTGCAGCTGGTGGAAGAACAGAGGGCAGCGCGGCAGGTCCTGCAGCAGCTGGTAGCCGAGATGCGTGGTTCGCGAGAGGCGACTACTCTCATCGCAACCACGCTGCGCCAGCTGCTGGCTGCCCTCGCTCACCTCCGCGAGCCGCCTCAGCCATAAGGGACAGCTTTTTTTTTTTTTTGCCATATCATCCTTTAGTGCTGTGTAGGTACAAGTGTTGCCTATCTTTCCGTTCAGATCACCGCTGCAGCATTTGGTGGTGGTGCCCATACATCCTCACAAGCTGTTGTGCTGCCAAGTTGTAGCCAGTCTTGTGAACTGATGTGCAGGTCATGCGTGACCATGGCAGCGAAGACTGACAGTGCGGTGATGTCACTTGAAACACGAATGCATGGTTTTTTTTTTTTTGTATGTAGCACTAAAGGATGATATGGCTGTTTTTCGTACATTTCTGTCCCTAATCATATTTTTTTTTTGCAGGGTAATTTCTCTTATGTTTATTTTCATTTGTAGTGCAAATTTGCCCAAGTGAGGCATTATATGACTTATATGTAGAACTTTTGCGTTTCTGTTCCTAACCGTATTTTTTCCCCAAGTTCATTTCTTTTCGTGTGTATTTTTATTTGACCAAGTGAGACGGTATAACTTATATGTACAATTTTTGCCATATTTTTTCGTTTCTGTTCCCAACTATTTTTTTCCCCAAGTTCATTCTTTTTCGTGTGTATTATTATTTGACCAAGTGAGACGGTATAACTTATATGTACAATTTTTGCCATATTTTTGCGTTTCTGTTCCCAACTATTTTTTTCCCCAAGTTCATTCCTTTTCGTGTGTATTATTATTTGACCAAGTGAGACGGTACAACTTATATGTACAATTTTTGCCATATTTTCATTTGGTGTTCACTTTTGTTTCGCTGTTACTGATATGTTTCAATATGCACCGTTCTTCCACGGAACATACACTATGCAATCACTTTTACGGCAACTACGACATTGTCTCGCACACCATACAGGTGCACTTAATAACTACAATGCTGTGATAACTGGAAATCAATTTTCATGCCATATGTATGTCATGTTTGCAATGTCAAACCATTCGTGCCTTCGCAAAGTGGCCGAATTGGTATTTTTGTTAACACCAAGCACCTGTTACTTGTGATGGTTATTGTGATATTTCAGGTGTCCTTACCTATGATAGCAATACAATCTAGTCGCCATTGTAGTATAGCACAGTTTCCGACATATGTAACGGAGCCATCGATGTGGCCGCTATTTTGACATTCACTGCCAGGCTGCTCTTGCAGCCGTTATATGAAATACCGTTGAAGTGCCAAGCATTTTCTCACTTGTTCCTTAAAAGCATGTCATGGCTGCTTTATACTGTGATCTTATTACGGCACTAGTCATTGAAAAGAAACTGTTTTGTACTACAAACATGCCAACTACATAATAGACAAGACATCTTTCTTG
This sequence comes from Dermacentor andersoni, assembly GCF_023375885.2. Taxonomy (NCBI): domain Eukaryota; kingdom Metazoa; phylum Arthropoda; class Arachnida; order Ixodida; family Ixodidae; genus Dermacentor; species Dermacentor andersoni. The sequence goes on along the minus strand of NC_092814.1, from coordinate 361,498,714 downwards.
CTGTTAAGTTGCTGGATGAAGATAAATGGTTGTCTGCGAGTTCAAAAAAATATCATTATGCTCGTGCCATATTTATGCAATTTAACATCTGCCACTGGTAGTGTACTGGGTCCCATGTAGTGAACATCACACGGCTATTTTGGCGCCATGAAGCCATGCTCAGTGTACTTGTCTGTCATTTGCTTTGATGAAAGATGGCATTGAAGATGGAGCACATGGTTTTATTTACAATGCAGATATAAGTAAACGATTTTAAACAATACAAGTGGCACTTGAAATGACTATTTACAATTTGTGTTCCTTCAATTTCAGAACTCTATTTACATATGTACGCTCTCCCAAGGGAGAAGAACGCGCTCGACATGCCAGGCGATTGTTTTCGGCATAACTTGGCCTTCTGTCAAGGAACTGTGCGGTGGCTGTGTGGCAAAACAGCGCAGGACTTACAAGGTGCGTGAGAACAGTACACATGGTGGAGCGAGAAGTGTTGTGCTTGGCAGCAGCCCAAATAGGAAGCGAAAAGACGAAGACCATCCTCCCATGCACAGTGCAGATGGCGGTGACAGTGTCGGTGATGACAGAAGCAACAGCAGCAGCAGCAAATCATTTGGCAAACCCTAGCTGCCCAGAGAAGTGGCTACAACATTCTGCTGATGAACACAAAGTGTTCTATCCACAGGTACTAAACGAAAGGCTCTCATGTAGTGTCACAGTGGAATGATGCAATCATCTCCGGTAGTGACAGCTCACTGGCAGAGGACACGTGAAAACGCTGGTTATGATTGAGCGGATTCTATAAAAAAACAGCACGCTATCCACTAATTGCACACATTTCTTCACATTGGTTCCTGCTCTCTATTAGGTGTGTAGACAGCAGTAATAAACATCTGCCCGCAGTGTCGGGCACGTGTTTATTGCTGCTGTCGGTGCTGCTGCCGACGCAGCCGCCTTCGCACCCTTTGCAAGTAGTGCTGGTGCTGCTGCCGTATCGTGCCAAATGAGCGAATAACATTGTCCCGGGCAGCACAGCCTCTCAGGTACATTATGCGTGATGCCCTCACTCGGGGAACTCTCTGTGGGGAGGGGTTGCCACTTTCATCATCACTGCTGCTGTTGCTGCTGTCATCACTAACATCATCTATTAACACGTCACCTTCGTCGAGACACAAGTTGTGCAACACTGCACATGCTGCAACGATGTTGGCAGCGCGTTCTGGCTCGTAGTGGAGGGCGCGGTACCGCTGAAGGCAGCGAAAGCGGCTCTTCAGAAGCCCAATGCACCGCTCCACTACGGACCGCATGGCAGCATGTGCAGTGTTGTACCTGCCTTCTGCAGTGTGTATGGGATGGTGGCCTGTGACTGGGGTCAGGAGCCATGGTTCCAGGGGGTAGCCGCTGTCACCTGCAGGATCATAAAACATGGTATGAACTCTGCACAAAGTTTAGTAGGCGAAGCATGGGTCATGTAAAATGCACCTACTACAGAAAGGCTGCAATAAAGAAATATACAGGCTGAGCACCTGACGCAGCTGTGATCACAGATAACAATAGCTGGGACATAGCATCCCTATTTGCAGCAAGGCAGCTCTTTGTGTAGTCTCCATTCACAAATGACTGTCAGTGTAAAAAAGAATGTGACAACGCGTGCACTGTACACTCACATTAAGAATTAGTTTAAAGCGCAACGCAGAGGTGTGTTTTCACTTTGTTTCGTGCAGATATCATTGGAAAATTTCTACATCTCGCCTATACTTAATAACCTGACTATGACATAAGGGGTTCGGGCTTCAATATTCTCCTACGGCGCGAGCACGCTTTGCTGCATGCTGCCAGAATTGCAACTGTACAAAATTTTCCCGCTGCTCACCGAGGAGGTGTTCGCCGGCCTTGGCAATATGCCCCTCCAGGAACCGACGACGCAACCACGTAGTTCTCCAGACGTGGGCGTCGTGGTCTGACCCCGGTCGCAGAGGGTCGACGGCGAGGATCCGCATGCCTGCGTCGCAGATCTGACGAGAGCGCGCACAGCAGATAAGCCACGCGTTGCTATGACGGGCAAATTAGACAAAAATTAAGATACTTACGAACACTGTGTTGAGGGCGTAGTAGCCTTTGCGGCACATGAATGCCGCCTTCTGCTCGCCCTTCGGTGCGATGATGGCTATAAGGCTGCCGTCCACGCATCCGATGACGCCGGGAATGGAGCCGCGTCGAAGGAACCCTTCCTTCACGGCCGCCTTCTCCTGCGACGTCCTCGGGAAATGGACCCACTTGTTGCGGGCCCCGGCGTGGACGATTGCCTCCGCCACGCGTCGCACACACTTGCTGACCGCAGGCTGGGTCACGCCGATCGTCTCCTCGCTCCCTACCGAGGCTTGAAAGCTGCCCGTTGCGAAGAATCGCAACGCGCACAACACTTGCCGCTCCACCGACAGCGCTGAAGTTCTCACGCCTCCGAGTTCCTCCGCCACTTCGTCGCACAGCCACAGCACAGTTTCTTTCTTCAGGCGAAAGTGCCGCCGAAACTGATCGTCTGGCATGTCAAACGCATCCTCGGGCTCCCTCCTCCCGCGCCCGGACTGACGAGCCGCCGCCGCCGCCGCCAACGCAATCACGAAGGCCGCCATTTTTTTCTATTCCAAACGGAACGGGGCACTCACCGGTTATTCCACGAATTTGCCGGGTTTGTTCGGCATAATTTAGCATAATGAGTGCGTAAACGTCACTTTGACGTGGCAGTTTTTGAGCATTCCTGACGTCGCTTGACAGGCAGGAAAAATGGGCGCGGCCTCAAAAAATTCGGCCAATGAGCGAGCGGTGTCGGCCATTTTGGAATAGAAACAGAACGGAATAGTTTTACGTTATAGCGACCTATATCGAATGTTTACGGACTATCTATGAACATGCTTCAATTGAGTTAGTTGGTTAGTTAGATGGGGTTTAATGGCGCAAAAGCGGCTTAGGCTATGCTGCGCCAAACACGAGGTGTTTTAAAATCCAGTTTATGAAGGAAAAGGATTTGTTAATAATGTATATTTTATGTAAAAAGCCAGTGTCATCTAGAAATCTACGGACGTCACATAATGGTACTAGCGGATCATCACCTAAAATTAGAGCATGGTGAAAGGCATGTGTAGTTGATATAATTTGTGCAAAAGTGCTCGTCTGTGTGTTTCAATATGTGTACATGTCAGTAATATGTGCATAACTGTTAGTGGCTCATGACATTTCTCGCATGCTGCTGTGTCTTCTTTCATAAGTAAGTAATTGTGTGTGAGGTGTGTGTGCCCAATGCGTAGTCGACATACAACTACTTCGATGAACTGCTCCTGATGATAACATGACTTCACTGGCCAATTATGGGTCTAGTGAGATGTAGCTTGTTGTCGCCACAACGGTCCCATTCGAGTTACCATTTTGCCGTTAAGGCTTTTCTAATCGCACGGATGCTATCTTTGCATGGAAGTGTTCTGTTTGTTATCTCTTTGTATGCTGCCATCGATGCACATCTATCAGCTGCTTCGTTACCCGGTATCCCAACATGGCTTGGAACCCAGCAGAAACGAATTGACCTCCCGTATTTATTAAGCGCCAACATGTTTAAAAGGTCTATCAGGGGTTCACACCCAGATTTCAGCTGTAGAGCTTTCAGTGTGCTTAAAGAGTCAGTCTATATGAGTGCATGTTTGTGTTTATCAGTGATAATATTTTTAACGACAACCGAGATAGCGTAAACTTCGGCCGTGAAAACAGAAGCGTGTTGTGGCAATCGAATACTTGTTTCCCAATTTTCCGTTACGGCCCCCACACCCGCGTGATCTTTTGTTTTAAAGCCATCAGTGTAATATTCCATGTTATTTTGATATTTGTCCTCAAGTGCACGGAATTCTTGTATAATGTGTTCGTGTGGGATGTCTCTTTTCTTTGGATGTGTTAATGTCCAATCACAAAAGTGTGTGAAATCGTACCACGGGGCCAACCTTTGTGGTTTCTTGGCAACCTGGAGGACTTCGTGTGGAATGTCATAATCCCGACAGTACTGCTCATACAACAGGACAAGTGGCCTAATCATATTCGGTTTATTTGTGTAGTGTAAGCGTGAGTTGCACTGCGTAAGGATGTTGTAGCATATGTGTTGAGGTGATGACTGAATACTGAGTATGTAGGAAAAAGTGAGTAATGCTCTGCGCTGCTGTAAGGAGGGTTCATTACACTCGACATATAAACTTTGAATCGGTGAAGTTCTGTAGGCACCACTTCGCAGTCGCAGTCCAAGGTTATGTACTGGATCAAGTCGTTGGATGTAGGACTGTCTGGCTGAGCCGTAAACCACGGAGCCGGAGCCTAAAAGGCTACGCACAAGAGACCGGTAAACACGTAAAAGGCACGTTCGGTCGGAACCCGAGTGCTTATGAGACAAAATTTTAAGGATATTTACAGCTCTATTTGCTTTAATCTTTAGTGCTTTTATGTGAGTTAGGAAGTTAAGTTTGGTGTCAAAGGCTACTCCTAAAAACTTATGTTGTTTCACCCGCAGTATGGTGTCGTTCAATTTTAGGACTGGATCGCTGTGTAGCCCTCGTTTCTGAGAGAACAAAACAGTAACTATTTTCTGTGTGGAGAAACGGAAACCATTTTTGTTAACCCATTGTGTAAGTTTATTTATTGGCATTTGAAGCTGCCTCTCACAGGTTGGCAAATTTGAGGCGCGGCAAGCCACTTGGAGATAGTCTATGTAAGCAGAGTGCATAAGAGACGACGGTATAATGTTATTAACTGAGTTCATTTTTACTATAAACAGTGTCGTGCTGAGAACACAGCCTTGTGGAACGCCATTTTCCTGCGTAAATGCATGAGAATGTACTGTACCCAGACGTACCTGAAATGTTCTAGTAGACATAAAATCAGCTAGGCAATTTAGCATTTTACCACGGATGCCGAGGTCAGCCAGGTCTCTTAAAATTCCATATCTCCATGTGGTATCATAGCCTTTTTCTAAATCGAAGAAAACTGCAAGACAGTGTTGTTTGTGTAAAAATGCATATCGAATTTCATGTTCTAGACGGACAAGATGGTCAGTAGTTGAACAACCCTTTTGATATCCACACTGGTGGGGGTCTATGAGGTTTCTTGATTCTAAAATAAATGGGATCTAATATTGATAATGCTTTCATATGATTTTGCCAAACAGCTAGTGAGGGCAATGGGTCTGTAGCTGCTTGGGGATGTTGGGGATTTACCGGCTTTTAGAAATGGAACTACTATTGCTTTTTTCCACTCTTCGGGCATTATACCAGATTCCCAGGTTATGTTGAAAATTTTAAGGAGTGCATCTACAGATGCCTGGGATAGATGAACCAGCATGGCGTAGTGAATACGGTCATGACCTGGCGCTGTGGTTTTCCCTGCAGAAAGGACTCTGTTTATTTCTTGTTGTGTGAGGGGGTATTGTACGGTTCACTTGACGCGCCACTAGTGGGCAGCTTCTGTTTTTCAGCAGACTGTTTTTACTGTAAAAATTCCTTTGTATAATTCCCTGAGCTGGAAACATCCCGGAAATGTTCGCCAAGTATATCTGCCTGTTCTTGTATTGTTGTTTGTGTGTCTGGACTTGTAAGTAACGGTATTGTGTAAGATGAGTAATCTCCGCGAAACTTTCCTACCTGTTCCCGCATGCGTTTAGACGTGACTTTACTGTTTATGGAAGATACGTATTTCTTCCATGATGATTTTTCTGCCTGCCTTCTGATAAATCGCGCCTTGGCTTTGGCCTGTTTAAAGCATAAAAGGTTGGTATAGGTTGGGTGTCTTCGTAACATACCCCAGGCCCGATTTTGAAGCTTTTTGGTTTCTGTGCACTCAGGAGTCCACCAGGGGAAACTTTTTTTTGCGCACAGGACCGGATGTTTGAGGTATTGCCTTTTCTGCCGCTGAAATTAAAACTGCAGTGAACTTCTCAATAATTTCATTTACATTGAGTTCATTTAAAAAGACTTCTTCAAGTTTTCCATGTTTCATAAAAAGCGCCCAGTCGGCAAGATGTATTTTCCAGCGACGTGGCTTAGAGCTTATGGTAGGTAATGTGGATGATAGCTTAATAAATGCCGGCAAATGATCACTTCATATGAAGTGTCGAGGACTTCCCACTTAAAATCGCTAAAGACAGACGGTGAGCAGAAGGCTAAATCTAGAGAGCTAAATTTTCGTGTGCTTGGTGAAAAATATGTTGGTGAACCCGAGTTTAAAAGACATGCTGTTAGACAAAATAAAATGTCCGATTACTTGCCCTCTGGTTTGTTGTATAGCTGCCCCAGAGGGTACAATGGGCATTAAAATCTCCTACTAAAATAAAAGGCTCCGGCAACTGGTGTATTAGATTTTCCAGTTGTCTAGTAGTAATATGAGTATGGGGTAGGATGTAAAGTGAACAGATGGTGATGGTTTTATATGATAGAACGGTGACGGCGACAGCCTCGAAGGAGGTATTCAGCTGAACATTTCGTGTAGGGGTGCCGCCCTGAACGACTATCGCGACTCCTCCTGACAAACGGCTATAGTGTTCGCGGTCCCTTCGGATAATGGTAAAACCTTTCAGAATGTTACTATATTTCTTGGACCAAGATTCGTTTCTTGAAGACACACTGCAACTGGCGAAAAAGTGTTGATAATGTCTCTGATGTCACCTACATTGTGTATAAGACCTGTGCAATTCCGTGTACAATGGAAGCCATGGTTGTAAAATAAAAAAAAAATGTACTGATGTTAGCGAATTTCTTAAAGGTTAAAGGTGACATGCGATATGGGACAGTACACGTTTATTTGCCGGTAACCGTTCAGGTTGCCTGTCCCTTTTTCTACATATTTATAAGGACCTTTTCCTTCTGGGAGCGCTCAGAAGAGCGCTGTTCTTTTGGCGTCAATGACGCCGGGGTTTTGGTATCGACCTCCATCGCCTTCTATGAGGCGCTGGATGATCGAGAGCCAGGCGCCGAGACACGCGCCTCGGGCCTTGGCGTCCTGTTTAGTTTTGGGACCTGCGGAACAGCTGTCTGCAGGGCCGTCTTGGATGATGGTGGAGTAGCACTAGCTGCTGCCACCGAGGGGGCGGATGGAGTTGCTACAGGACCACTGACTGTGAGCCCTGTAGACTCCTGAGACCGATGTGGTGCGGCCCCCTGTCGCGCCACATACGCATAGCTTATTTGAGGTAAGAGTCACAGCCTCTTCCTTGCTTCGAAAAATGAAATCTCTTTTACTGTGAGAGCAATTACTTCTTCCTCCTTCTTCCAACAGAGACATGATCGTGAATACGCTGGATGATCCCCTTTAGAGTTCACACAGCGTGGGGGAGCGTTACAGTTTTCAGATGGGTGATCGTTGGCGCTGTATTTCGCGCATGCTTCTTTGCCTCTACATGATTGTGATGCGTGGCCGAACCTCTGGCACTTAAAACACCGCCTTGGGTTCGGTAGGTATGGTCTGCCATTTATCTTCAGGTATCCTGCGTCGGGAGAGGTGGGGAGAATGCTAGTACCAAGTGTGAGGATCACATGTTTGGTGGGTAGTTGTTCACTGTTTCTTCGGATTGTAATTCCTTGCGCTTTGATCACATCTTGTTCTTGGAACCCCTCGAGGAGTTCCTCGTCACTCAAGCTGAGAAAATCTTCCTCTGAGATAACGCCCCTGCAGGTGTTTAGGAGAAATCATGACTTTGATTTCACCAATACTGGCGAGTTCGGACAGCTTTGCCACTTGTTCTTTTTTCCTCAGTTCTATAAGCAGGTCTCCACTGGTCATTTTCGGGGCTTTATAGTCTTTGTCAATTTTTTCTATCAGGCATTTCGCCACCAAGAAAGGGGATAGCTTATGCATACTTAGTGTTCCTTCATTATGCAAGATGTGGTAACGTGGAAAGTTGTCTAGGTCGGTTCGGAGGGCAAATTGAAATGGTGCATCGGTGCGGCCTCTTTTCAGAGGCCGATCTGGAAGTCGCGGGAAAGCTTCTGCCATAACACGGTATAAAATTCGGCGGCAGTGGTAGCCGCCCACCACCGAGCCCAACAAGGAGACGCTACAAGTTCTGAGCAACCTCCACACGCCAGCTATGCACCGCCACTATATCCTAATGCATATAACCGAGATTGGGTATACTACACACGTTTAACCCTTGCCGCCAGCCAATTCGGAAGTAAGAAGAAGTGAAAAGAAGACAGGAAAGATAAAAAGGCAAGAGAGAAAGACGAAGATTGAAGAGGAGGACAGAAAAAGGTGACTGCCGATTTCTTCCAGGTGGGTTAGTCTGGAGGTGCCGTCTATGCGAAGCAGAGGCCAAAGAGGTGTTTCCTCCGCCGGGGCGCCTTAAAGGTCCAGACACCAGCATTGCCTCAACCTCCAGGATCGCCCTTTCCCCAGACACGGCTAAGCCGCGCACGGCTACACGCGGGAGGGTCCAACCCTCGTGTGCTCAGGTACGTGGTGTCGCAACACACCAAACGCCTGCTGACGCAGACGCCCGTGCGGGGATGCTTCAATTGAAGTGCGGTGGCCAATTGTTGACGGGATGTTATAGGGTGTATAAAGACAAATGTTAATGGGCAATTGGTAAGAAGTCGACGACGTCTACAAGCATTCTTCTATTGGAAGAATGTTAACATGGTGTATAAAGAAGACCTGTTAATAGGGGATTGGTAGGAAGTTGGCAGAACATTTACAAACATTCTTCCATTGGAAGAATGTTAATATGGTGTGTAAAGAAGGCTTGTTAATAGGGGATTGGTAGGAAGTTAACAGAAAATATCTGAACATTTTTCTTTTGAAAGAATGTTGATATGGTGTATAAAGAAGACCTGTTAATAGGGGATTGGTAGGAAGTTAACAGAAAATATGTAAACATTTTTCTTTTGAAATAATGTTAATATGGTGTATAAAAAAGCTTGTTAATAGGAGATTGGTGGAACTTAATAGAATATATATGAATATTTTTTTGAAAGAATGTTAATATGGTGTATAAAGAAAGCTTGTTAATAGGGGATTGGTAGGAAGTTAACACAAAATATATGAAAATTTTTCTTTTGAAAGAATGTTAATATGGTGTAATGAAAGCTTGTTAATAGCGGATTGGTAGGAAGTTAACAGAAAATATATGAACATTTCTCTTTTGAAAGAATGTTACTAGGGTGTATAAAGACAAATGTTCATAGGAAATTGGTAGGAAGTTTAAAGACATCCTATGAACATGTTTCTATTGGGAGTTGGTGTCCAATTCCTTCTAGGGTGCTACTAGAGGGTTGGTAGGATGTATAAAGACAGCTGGTAGAATTTCAATTGACTGTTGGTAGGTTCCAGTAACAAAAGTCTATAGACTGTCTAAAAAATGTTGCTAGAACTTTTTATAAGGGATGTGCTTTATACGGAACCTCACGGCGTCGCCGACTACGATGCCGACGGGAGAAATGCGCCTGAAATGTATATATACTTGGTATCGCAGTCAAAAGCCTCTTATATGGCCTGGTCTCGCATTATAGTTGCCGGCTAGTGCTTCTTCAAAAATATAATACGTGTACTCAGCCAGGAAGGAGTTAACTAGCAGGGAGCATTATGTCACGAAATCAGCCTCGGCAAGTGCACTTTCCGTAAAATCATTCTCTTTTATTTTTTCGTTTGCAGTATCGGCCCAGAACGTGATCTCTGAGACTCAGTGTATTGTGCAGGAGTGTTCCGTTATTATTTCTTAAATGACACGCACTTGTTCGGCTGTCCTGCCATAGCTATACCTGCATAGCGGATCACTAAAACCTACCCCGCAGACTGACGTGACGATCACTTGCTGGGCCGACGTGTTTAGCTTCATTCCAGTTTCGCCATACTGACTCCTAATTCCTCTCATCCTGAATGCACGTGCTCAACGGCTGACATACAATTTGCTTATGTGTGGACGCCCCTTTACAGCTCCGCACAATGGGAAGAGCAGATTCGGTGGTAATTTATCCAGCTTTCACGTGTTGGGCATTAGAAGAAATCCGTGGACGTCCTCATTGTAGCTTCGGTTTAGTCGCACGCATTCTAGGGCGTGGTCTTGCTGACATGGCCTGTTTCCGCGAATTTTTTAAAAACAATCTTTCCTTGTCACTTCCTTCGAGCTTTCCACTGCTGCTGTTGCTCTCTGGCAAGTCTCGTTGCGGGTTGTGGATGATGATTTATGGATTTTATCGGCGCAAGAGGCAGGTATGGCCCAAGATCGCCAAGCAAAATATAATGAATGTATTGTTCGTATAAAGTGGCAAGTGTCAGTTGTGAATCTGAATTACGAATACTAGATGTAACTAGGCTGTACAGAGGTCTAAAAATTAGTCGCTGCAAAATTCGTAAAATGTACTTTTATTAAAATAATGACAATGACTAGTAATGTATACTATGAACATAAAAGTTCTATTACAAAGGGATGATGTAATAAACGCGTGAGAAATAGTGGTACTGGTGCATCGCCAATGAGCCCTTGAACGCTAGGGCTGGGAAGCACGTCCTCTAAAAAATGCTATCGCAGCAGCAGCCTCTAATGAAATAATGTGCTACATATACCTCCGGCTGATAACATGCCATTCACCAGTATTTGTAAAAACTTTAAGATTAAGTTGTCGTGAAAAAGCGGTTGAGTGCTGAGAAATATTGTCGAGTGCAGGGGAATGAGTTGTTTGTATGCCAAGGCAAAATGTTTTTGTTTGAGGTTCTACTTTTTGACACTCTAAGAAGACGTGAAGGACTGTTAGCGTCTCGTCACATTTATGGCAGACAGGAGGATCATCATCGGTCAATAGGTAGGAGTGATTTCTATACGTGTGGCCTATCCTAATTTGGCAGAAAATAAACTCAGTTTGTCGTGTTTCTCTTATTGCTGGCCAGTTTCCTACGTTTTGCTTATAAATGTTTCAGTATCCCGCCTACGTTGCTAATCGCCTCTCAGTTTTCTACGTAGGAAGAACTTTAAATTTATGACAGGGACAGCTGTGGTGGAATTACTTCGTTTTGTAGTTACTAATGTGGCTAAATGCTCCTCAAGCACATTACCATGAATGTCCTTGTGGCCAGGTACGCAGCATATTATATGTTGATGAGATGTGTACAAAACGCACAGGATTGAGTAAAGTTCTCTAAAGAGAGTATCTTTGCTTCTTTCATAGGAACATTAAGCCTCTGACGATGATTAATGAATCTTTAAATATTATTCTTTTGTAGTTTTATTTCCTTGACGTCTTACATCCGACAATAGTACGTAGTCCTCAGCCGTAAGGATACTTATTTGCGGGTGCATACAGCCGAATTCCCAGAAGGATTGGCTGAATTCCGTATAAGAAACGCTAGCATACGACTTTCAAGCATCAGTGTAAAATTCGACGCACGGATACTTCGACTGAAGTTCTACGAAGCGCGTTTTTATATATTTCTGGGGCGTTTTTGTAATTTGTATAAAGAAGTGTCACAATCCATCAGCTGCCATAGCCACAGTGATACTGGCTTGGCTGGAGTGATTAGGGGGTTTTAAAGAGGTGATACAGCCATAGCTTTCCTGAGATGTCTCACATGCAGTAAAAAAGCGTTCTTAAAATTTTGGGGTTTTACGTGCCAAAACCACTTTCTGATTATGAGGCAGGCAAAAAAGGTGCTGTCCCTGTTGGACAGTTGTGGAAAAGTGTGGCACAAGTTATATCGTTTATGGTTTCGTTACAAGGATGTTCACGGTTAGAGTGTGCTTTCAGCAAATACATGGAACTGCACAACGACCTTTGAAGATGGAGTGACTACTCATTGGATTATATATAGACTTTACCGGGCTAGTCCTTAAAGCTTCTGTGGCCAGACGTATGCCTAAACTATGAACAGCATCGAGAATTTTAGGGCATTCGGTGTAACTAACGATACACCACAGCACCGTTACCTACACGCGATCGTATCAGACTTCAAAAAATCCAATAAGCATCTTCTCTCACTGCCCCAATTTGTACGCGCGAGAAGTTTCAGTATGTTCATTGTATTGAGGCAGTTGGCCTTGAGGTACTGGTTGTGGGGGATGAAATTAAGTTCTAAATTGGGTATGACGCCCAAGAATTTGTCCTTTCTTCGCAGGAATGTGCTGGCATTGCAGTTCAGTAGTGGGATTAGGGAGCTGTTCTCTCTTGAAAAAAAAGGACACAGGAGCTTTTATGTGGATTGACAACTGAAGCCATTCTGGTCTGGCCATTTCGATACTTTCATCAGTCCAACCTGTACTTGTCTCTCGCAGACTGAAAGGCTACAGGATTTAAAACCTATCTGTACGACGTCTACGTAAACAAGGGTGCAATTTTGTAGGAATTCTATGCTTTTTGCCACCATCACCGCTCTACCATTGGTCGAAAATCACCGGGCCATGCCCATTTTATCTGTCAGCCACGCGACGTCAGGAACCCGCAAAAACCAGAAACGTCAAAATGACGTTGACACACTCATTAAGGGGAGCATAAGGCACACATTTTTCGCACGGCCAGAGGAAGCGGTCCCTTCCAATGGAATAAAATATGGCTGCGCCTCTCATCACTATGGTGGTGGCTCTTCGCCGTCGCCGACGTGAACACGCACAGCCAGACGACGCGTTTGACATACCGGATGACCATTTTCGACGGTATCTTCGACTCTCGAAGTGCGAGGAACTGGAGGGGGAACTACAAGCGGAGCGAGCGACGGGACTGTCGGTGGAGCAGGTGTGTGAGCTGCGCTTCTTCGCCACCGGGAGCTTCCAAGCGTCCGTAGGGAGCGAGGAGACGATCCGTGCGTCGCAGTCGAGGGTGAGCGAGTGCGTGCGACGCGTGGCAGAGGCTGTCGTGAACGCAGCGGCCCGCAAAAAGTAAGTCCATGTTCCGAAGACGGCCAAAGAAAAGGCAACCGTGAAGGAGGGTTTCCTTCGGCGCGTTGCTATCCCCGGTGTCATCGGATGCGTCGACGGCAGCCTCATAGCCATTATCGCACCCAAGTGTGAGAGCAAGGCTGCACTCATGTGCCGCAAGGGATACTAGGCCCTCAACTGCATGTTCGTGGGTAAACCTCACATTTTCTGGTGCCGATTCTTTTTGACAGTTATGTTGTTCTTCTCAACGGGCACATTGTCTGTTCAAGTTTTACGTGAGATCTGGCACGTGGACCCTCTGCGATCGGGGTCGGACCACGACTCCTTCGTCTCGTAGACGACAGGGCTGCGCCGGCGTTTCCAAGCGGTGCGCATTGCGAATCCCGGGGAATACCTCCTCGGTGAGACAAAACATTTTTTTGGCGCAGTCGCTCTTCAGTAGCAAATAGAACGCCGTGTCTGCTCCAACACAAACCTTTAACCAAATTACAAGCATATGAGTAAATGCCAGGAGTACAAAAAATGAAAACATTTATTGCCACCATTGGCAATGTTCGAAGTTTAAGTTACAGGCACGTTCAGGTGCTTGCCAGAAGCAGAAGAAATGAACAGACAATATTGCTACTACTCTACTGTCATTGATATCACCTACAAGTGTTGATTTTTTTCTGCTTCTGGCAGGCACCGAGTAGTGCGCTTGTAAATTGGTCAAGTTTCTTACGCGTACGGGCATGCTCAACTCATGCTTTTACTGGGGCTCACAAACTCTGAAGTCTACCTTTGTTGAATGATGCTGTAGCTGTCCTCAGTTGCCAACTTGCCTCTCGTCAGAAGAGTACTCAATGTACTATTTTCATCTTCGTGTAGGTGGCAGTGGCTAGCCCTTCGAGCCGTGCGCCTGACCCCAGTTCCCGGCCATCCTCCAGTGCAGACAGCCGACGGTACAACACAGCACATGCCGCCATGCGTTCCGTGGTGGAGAGGCGCATTGGGCTCTTCAAGAGCCGTTTCCGCTGTCTTCAGCGACATCGCACCCTCCTCTACGAGCCGGAACGTGCGGCCAACATTGTCGCGGCATGTGCTGTGTTGCACAACCTTCGACTTTCTGAGTGCGACATAGAAACGGACTATCGCAGCAATGACAACAGCAGCAGCAGCAGTAGTAGTGAGCTCGACGGTGACGGCGACCCCATTCCACACGGTCTGCCTCGAAACACGGGGCCTAGAATGCACTATATGAGAGGGCGGGTTTTTCGAGACATCGTTATTGGCATGTTTGGCACAACCCGTGCACAGCACATGCGTTACTTGAGGAGTGTGCGGTGGGAGCTGCAACGTCAACAACAGCGCCAGCATACTTATTCATCTAAATTAAACACCAGAGCCATTTGTCTGTTGGCTTCATTAGGTTCTGCGAGGAAACAGACCAAGTAGGTATAAGTCGTGGGAGCAATATTTGTAAAAGAGGTGCTTCGTAATCCCTTGCTGGAGAAATAGTGAATTCGCATCTCCATATATCCACCCACGAGTCCCTAGAGAAATCCCCTGTACTGCAGACCCCTTACCCCGAGCGAGTGTTCAAAGCAGACATAACACACTCATCAGTTCGTGTACATTGAAGTCGATATTAAGTACCATCACAGCAGCAGCAAATTACTGGGCAACTATAGAATGAAAACCAGGCTTGCCTCAGGCTAGAAGATGGTGTAACACCTTATCCTGAACACAATAGGCAATTTGAATCGGAAGGCACCTACACTAAAATGCTGTTCTCAGAACGAAATGAACTTGTTAACTGAGTCATCTTCTCATTTCTTTTATTAAAGAAAGACAGAATGCACCATTGTCTGCATAAGGAGATCCCTCCATTGAATTGTGATTTATTGAAGATTTTGAATGCTTTGTTACTGCATATTAACAAGCCATAGTACGACAGATAATCTTTTTCGCTCTGACAGACAAGTGCAGCCAAGCTAGGTCCGGAATAGAATCTAATTTCTGAATTAGACTTCGGAAAAATTAAATGAAATCTAGAAGTCAGGCTCTAATTACAGAAAAATGTCCAGCACCTCATTTGAACACTCCACGCACTTGATGCAGAAATCTATTTTGCAAAAAAAAGAGCGTTTGGTGGTGAAAGTTCTTGTTGTGCAGGAAAGCCAAGTTGCCAGTTTTGCAAAGTGCTCATGGTGTATTATCCACATTCCGCGAACTCGTCTTTCGAATGGATTTCCATTGTGTCTCATACTTGTAATGAAATGTAACAGTGAATGCAATGAAAAGACATGTCGGGTTTCCAAAAGGCAAAAATGGCCTGTGTGGAAGCGCGACTGTCACGAAGAAGAAATTGGTGTGCAAGTTAGGTACAGGACTACTTCTCCTGATGTAAGCCACCTTATAAGCTAGCCGTGAAGCGGGTTGGCACTTCTGCAAATTATCTCACAATTTGTGCCTAAGGATGCTGTCAAGACATCAGCACCTCGTCTAGCGTGCCAGTGTTCGCGAACAATCGCCGCGACTATAAGGAGCCATTCTACGCCTAGTCTCCGTGTCGAGTACGGGGCACGCTGCAGTTGAAAAGTGTTTGTTCTATGCAGTGAATCTGTTTTAGAGGCTTTGCTAAAGGGTCCACTGGATTCCACAAGCCGTCCGCTATGTTCAAGCACCGTTTCATTAATATAATCGATCCACGGCATAAGGCTAGAGTTTTCTGTGCAAGCGTGCGAAATCGGCCGTTTTATTAGGCATTTATCCTTTTGCACGAGGTACAGGCTCGTCTCCCATGAAGAATAAAGCTAGCGGAAGCTGTTGAACATGTTTGCTCTAAGTTGTGAACAACACGTAGCGGAAGCATGTGTCTGAAGCGAAATGGTACATTCTGACCTCATTTTCTCGCACGAACCCGTACCACTCGTACGGGACGAACAGGGATCACTAAAGAAGTCTTAGATTATTTTTGAGGTGCATTAGTGTTCGCAAAGAATTCACATGGCTTTGTTTACCACCGCCGCAGAAGCGGAGTCGGAATTCCTCGTGATACGAGTAATTTATTTCCTGGCCGGCACGGTTGCGTGTGGACTCCGCTGCCCTAAAAGATGCCAGTGATGACATGTGGCCGGGTGACACTCGCAGATCCCTGACAGACCTCATTCAGGATGTGGTGTAACTATTTTGCGCAAGTTGTGCATGAATTCTTCGCTTAGTGTCCTTCTGCGATTCAAAAGAGTGCTCTATTCAATGCCATTCCACAGTGCGTTCTTTATTGGGCCTAATAATGAGCTTACAAATGGGGTTATACATATATAGATACAGAGGGATGGTCCCATAGTCAACAGACTGTACAGGGTACCTCTCATTACAAATGAGTAGGATATGTAATTACAAAGCAACTATATGCAAACGCGCAAGACACGATACTAAGTTCGTCACTAGCTAACGCTGTAAAATATTTATTTTATTTTTATTTATTTATTTATTTAGTACATACTGCAGACCCTTTTCAGGGTCCAAGCAGGACAGGCATATGTTCTTAAAACTCAAAAGATACAGAACACAATGAAAAGAAATACACATAAAAATGAGGAGACAAATATTGCAAACTATTAAGATGTCATAACATGGTTCCAATCGGATATTGTCCGCGGAAAAAAGGAATATTTAAAACAGTCAGTTTTCGCAAAATACGGTGTCAATGAGTGAATGTGATGATGTCGGGTATGACGTGTGGTTAGAGGGGATATGTACTGTGAAGGATCCAAAGCAAACTTATGGTTAAGTAAAGAATGAAGAAACTCAAGGCGATACTTTCCTCTTCGCGTTTCAAGTGTTTCAATATTGTTAGCCGCCATGAGGTCAGTGGGGGAGTCGGTGATTTTAAATTTGGAATAGATAAACCTAACAGCTTTTCTTTGAACCCTTTCTAATTTATCTATGTTAAGTTTAGTGAATGGGTCCCAAACAACCGAAGCATACTCGAGCTTTGGCCTGATGTAAGTGTTATACGTTAGAAGTTTTACGTGAGAAGGTGAATTTCTTAGTTTATGCCTCAGAAAACACAGCTTTTTAAATGCAGAGGAGCATATGTTATCTATATGTGAGTTCCAGGAAAGACGGCTTGTGATTGTTACACCTAGATATTTGTAGCTATTAACCTGCTTTAGTGTTGATGATCCGAGTGTATACACGTGGTTAATTGGGTTCTTTTTATGTGTTATTTGCATCGAAACTGTTTTTTCAGTGTTAAGAACCATGGAAAACTCGCTGCACCAATCAAGAACATTTCGAAGACACTGATCAAGTTCGTTTTGATCGTTAGTACACGTAATTTGCCGGAAAATGACACAATCATCAGCAAACAAGCGAATATGAGTTCCTGGAGTAACTACATTAACAATATCATTTATGTAAATCTGAAAAAGCAAAGGCCCCAAGACGCTTCCTTTTTTTTTTAATGACACAAACCACTTATTAATATAATGATAGCGATCAAATTGTTATATTGAGTGCAAAAAATTACGCAGGTTTCATTTAAATGTGTAACAATGAGAGAACATCTTAATATGACACGGTAATGAGTTCCAAAGTAGTGTGGCTGAAGCATTAGGAGTAAATTTGCCATAATTAGTTCTAGGGTTTGGTAGTAAATAGCTGTTGGCAGAAGCGAAACAGATAGACGTGAAATGTGGATACTGGTTGTTAGTAATTATAGGGAATAGGGAAGAGATTTATAAACAAGTATTCCAAGTGAGTATTTATTTAGTTTCTGTAACGATAAAATGCCGTTAGATCTGAGCATTGGGGATGCTTCCAATGTGTAATGTGTAGCTGCTACGTGTAATGATGCGAAATGCTTGATTTTGGGCATGGTGTAATGGGGATAATTTTGTGGGATACGCGTTTCCCCATGACGATATGCAATAATTAATATGCGTGTGAATAAAGGCGTAGTAGACGGAAATGAGTGGCTCCACATTAAAGAAACAGCGAACTTTATTTAATATTCTAATTCCATATGCTGCGTTCTTTATTAAGGATAAAACATGCTCGTCAAATTTGAGGTGTTTATCTAGTATGACGCCAAGAAACAGTACAGTATCGGTAGGATAAAGTGGACTGCAAGCAGAGGTTAGCGATGGATACACCGAGATATATTTTTGTTTAACTGAGAACGTGACGAAGTTAGATTTGGCAGTATTAATGTGTAGTCTGTTTAGCCGGCCCCAGGTTACAATATTAACCGCGTCGTGGTTGAGCTTGCACATTAATGAATCACGACTTTTGTCTGAGGAGAAGATGGTAGTGTCGTCAGTGCAAATAATAAAGTCAGAGGACTTTAGGTATTGTGGGAGGTCATTAATGTATATTAAAAACAAGGGAGGTCCTAATACAGATCCTTGTGGTACACCAATGTTAGCTGTTTTAGGGTGAGAGTAAGTGCTGGATATTGATACACTATATTCTCTATATTTCAAATAGTTACGTAATAATCGCAGTGCCGGGCCGTTCATACTAATAAAGTCTAATTTAGCAAAAAAGGATGTCACGAACAAGTGAATGGAACGCTTTTTAAAGGTAAATAAATAATGCGCCAGCAAAATTTCCAGTGTCAATTGCCTGCCGAATTTTGCCTGTTAGAAATATTATTGCCAAATCAGTTGAGTAACCCTTCCTAAACCCAAATTTGTTTAGTGATAGGATACCAAATTTTGATAAATAAGCTGATAAGCGTGTTGCGATTAATTTTTCGATAATTTTACTAAAGAATGAAATTACAGCTACAGGGCGGTAGTTGCATGTTAGACGCTTATCTCCCTTCTTGAAAACGGATTATTGTGGCCCTTTTCAATGAACTTGAATATATTCCTGTTTAAAAGATAAGGTTCACTGTGTGACAATATTTCAGATATTAGGTACGCTATCATTTTTATGAGAGACGGGCTGAGCTTATCAAGACCAGGCCCTATATTTTTCAGAATGGAAATGACTGTGACAGTCTTCAGGTGTCGCGGGAAGAAGGAAAAGCTATGAGACACACGGGAGTAAGTTACGGTCAATGAATCGTCGCACCTTTCATTATCGGCACAGAAGAAATTAATGAAGTAGTTTGCAATGTCCACGGAATAATCAAGGAGATCCCCCGATTGTGTCACAGCTATTTCGGAATTATGATTGGATCAACCTAAAAAACAGTGTAATTCTTTCCATTGCTTTTTGACATCATTACCTGAAGGCTTAATTTCATTTTCATAATGCGTCGTTTTAGCCTGTTTGAGTAGTTTTCCTAGTAATTTATAACATTTATTATACCTTTCGTGATGTGCAGAGCTGCATGGCTGTTTTTTTGTTTTTCTGTAAAGGTTATCTTTTTTCCTTAGACAATTTAGCAAACAGGGAGATAACCATGGGTTACGAGGAGCTGAAAACGTTTATTTACAATTAATTAGTACCGTGGAATTTGAAATAGTATTATAAATTATTTGTGAGAATGTGTTATAGGCAGTTTTAGGGTCATCGCATACCATTACTGGCAATCAGTCTAAAGCGGCAATTAATTCAATAAAAATTGACGAAATGAACTTATTTCTGGTCAAGCTTGCATTGGTAGTGCCAGCAGTAGAAGTTAAGGGCACGAACATTGGGATATAATCGGTTATTGAAGCTTCGACAACACCGCAGTCAGGGTTAGGTAGAAGATTGGATAATGTGTGGTCGATAAGTGTGCTCTATTTATTCGTAGGACAACGAGTTGGAAGTGTAATTTGGTTTTCATATCCGAACCCATTTAGGCAGCTAACGTCATCATTAAGTAGTGGGTTGGATGTATCTAAAAGGTTAATATTAATATCGCCCATGATAATGACATTTTTCTGTTCGAATGTTAAATTATGCAGCAAATTACCTAGGGCTAAGCAAAACGCGCTTCCAGATGATGAGGGTGAACGATAGATGCAGCCAACTATTACGTTTTTTGTCTTGTGAAAAAATATGTCGTCAAATTCGACCCAGACAGATTCACAGTTCGCCAGTTTGAGTGTCAAGTCAGATCGCCTATGAAACCGCAACTCTGAGGATACAAAAATAGCAGCACCACCATGATCACTGTTACCACGGTGGTAGTATTCAGATGAGTACGAAGGAAATCTATACAAGTTATTGTGAGATGCGGAGAGCCAGGTTTCACTAAGGCAAATAACAGAAATTATGACGGCTCGATGATAAAAAATGTGTGATGCCATCCATGTTTTCTTGCAGATTTCGCGCACTGAAATGGATCACTGAACGGCAGTGCAGTGAAAAATAAGCCTCAAAGTCTTCAGGTAAAATGTGCGAAGCCATTGGACAGAACCTAAAAATTGAAAGTTGGAAGGCTTATGCAAACTTAGGGAATGATAGATAGACCAGAAGAGATGCGAAATACCCGACTATCGGGAAATTTCCGCACTTTGATCTGACAATTTTCCGTCCAGATGAACTGTCAACCTTTTTCCTTCTTTAAGGCAAGCGTCCTGGAGAACAAACGCTTATTGTCTGGCGATAGATGCTCATTGACGAATGCCGCCTGCGAGGGCTCTCCTGAAAGCCCTATACATCGGGTATTCAGTCGGGCTCTTCCGGCCTTCTTCATCAATTCATTTTCTTTTTGTTCGAGAGCAAAACCGCTAGATTATATTCTTTTGACCAGACTTTGCTGCTACGCGATGAACTGTGTGGACATCAGTGGCGGAGACAGTAGAGTTGATTTTGTCGCCGATGGCAGTCAGGATTGCGGTACAATCCTTCCCCTGGGTACAGGGCACCCCCTTTATTTCCAAGTTATTTATTCTTGAGTATTGCTCAAAGTCGGCGACTTTCCTTTGAAGGGCATCGTTTTCTGCTTTCAGAGCGCGGCTTGCTGCAGATAACTCAAGCTGCTGAGATCGGGTTGACTCGACTACTTCTTTTAGAAGCTTTAAGCTGTCACCCACGCGACCAACTTCAGTTCTCATCGCGCCGACGTCTAAGCCTGCGTCCTGAAGCTTAGTTGGTATGCTAATAACAAGCCGCTCGACCAATTCATTCAACCGATGTTTGAATATAGCTTCTACCTCGTCTATTCGCTTACAAAGTTCAGCATTTGTCGGCTGTACGGTGATGGCTAAATAGTGAACACAATGTGAGCACAGAAACTGGGAAACACGATAGCAGCAGTAACAGTAGCAGCAGCAGTTACAGGAATTGAAACATTCAAAAAAAGATATCGAGAATAAAAGCAACCTACCTGTGAAACCAGGGAAGTTTGCTAAGATGCGTGCTTGAGAATGGAACTGCTGCTGCTAGAACAGCGATGCTCTCACTGGGAAGGCTTTTATGGCAGGAATCCGGACTACGTAGAGTGCAGCTTGGGATGGTTTCAGCGTAGTGCGCGCCGAGACCAGCAGGGTAGTCAGTGCCGCGCAGGCACGTGTACGATGCAAGGATGATCATGCTTGAGAATGCAACTGCTGCTGCTACAACAGGAGTATAGGACATGTGCGCATGATCGAGCGCATCTCGATATCACGTAGTACGCGACCGATCACCTGGCCACGCGTGCGCTCGCTGCATATTTGGCACGTGCCATTAACTACGCAAATACTCGAACACGACGTTGACCCGTCTATGAGAATGCATATAAGGTACAATCCCGACAAAAAAAAAACCTCTTATGAAAAAAAAAAAAAAAACACGAAATGCGCACTCACGTACACGTTGGGGACAAGGCAAGGCTTGGCAAAGCTGTTGATGCGATGGCGCGACGATATCTCGGACGATAGACGATAGGAGAGAGGAAAGCGAGGAACCGACGTTCTTTTATAGCCGCGAAATTTCTTAGCTTCGCTATACGCCACCTCTCGAATCGCCAGTGCAAAGTACACTATTACTTCATGAATTACGGCGCGTCATACCGGGACGTGCGTTCGAGTCGCGCGGGTCACACCAGAATCATAGAATGACAAAAAAGTGTAATAATCGTTGTATTAATCGGATCCACAATCCAGCTTTCCGTGGCGGCTTCGCTACGGTTCGTAGGTGAATCGAACGAACCTATAAGGTTCGTTCGATTCACCATAAGGTACGTTCGATTCACCGGCACCAGTTCGCGAAGTGCTCCACCTCGCCATTCGTTTCAAAAGGTGCAGCAAAGGCGCAGAGCTGATTCACGAATACGTTGCGCCCTCTCTACGCCCTCTAGTGTGCGTGCCGGCTTGGTGCAGACGTACAGGTGCGAAACAGCAGCGCAGCAGAGGACATAGCACATATGCGCAAGCTTTGTTAAAAGCCGGCTTACGGGCATCTGCCGTAGCGACACAAGCGCTGGTGTATGAACACTTCAGAAGCTGATCGTACCAGAAGTTCAGGACCTTTCAAACTCAGGCACTCCGTGCACGTTAGTGGGACAGGAAGCCTGCACCGTGTCTGCATCATGTCTCCATCTTGCCATTCGTTTCGAGTGTCGCGCTCTGCCTGACCCGCAGAAATGGAGCTCCGAACTTCTCATGAATCGATGCGAACTGGTTTACAGTGGTACGGGCGAAAGAAACGTACCTTAACACGAACGGACGAAGGTCCGTTCGATTCCATTTGGCTCATGTGCAAGCTGCCCGGCTGCTCCTTGCTGTGACTGACTGACTGCCCCACTGCACTGCTGCTATCCACGCCTTGGCCTCGCTGTCGTTTTGCGTTTTTTGGCACGTGTTGCAGTGTTGCGGCTTGGGTTTCTGATTCACCTATTTCGTACAGTGGTGAGCAGCCTTGTCTAGAGCGCGGCGACGGTGCTCTGCGGAGCAAGTCAGCGCCACCTAACGTTACGCTCTGGGTTTGAGCTATGCGTCTCGTGCGCATGCGCGGCCAAAATAAAGCGGTGCCTGCTCGTGGGTTCTCAGCTTCAGTGCTTGCGCTTCAGTCCGCCAGGGCCGCGCTGAATGATATGTAACAGCGGCCGGAAAACCAACGCGTTTCGCGCGAATCACGGGGCGGCTAGGCAAGCAACTGCAAGTGATATCGGGTGATCGCGCGTTTCTGAAGCACGTCCGAAGTCCTCTACGTCCTCTACGACTCGTTACCGGGCAGAATAGCCAGTGTTAAAGCGGCCCAGGGTGGTACGATACCATACTGAGTGGAGCCATCCCGGAAAGTGATCACTTAGCCACATTCGTCTACTCCTGAAACTTTTGCAACAATGCCACCGCCTGAGCCCTTCATGGATGTTTTATCCGAGTCGACATTCATCCTTCTCCTGTACTGCATTGGTTTTCACGCGTTGATTGGTTTATCCTCAATTTCTGTTTTTCTGTTTCACTTCTTCATAAATATCTTCTTCTCCCATTATATTGCTGTCCAGCAACGTTGTTTTTCATTCGCTTTTTCATGAATTAGTTCGGATTGTGTGTGTTTATTTTAACGGTTGTATCTCACACCGGTTTGTACCATTTAAATAAATGTGCCATTCTTTCTTCAAACCACCTTCCGGTGCTTTTTTTTGTAATTCTAGAGAAACCTAACTTGCGTTTAGAGTGTTACAGACGCCAATCAAACTATCGTAGATGAGTCATTTACTCCGCTACACTTTCAGCGGCATAAAAAGCCCCAGAGGCAGCCAAGTTGGCCGCGGTCTGAAGAGACGCGAAATGCGCTGTCGCCCTTAGCCAAATACGCAGTGCAGATACACCCCGAAAGACATTATGGCCGCGGCGAGTGGTGCCTGTGCACAAATGCGCGGTGATCTGCTATCACTCGCGCTTGCTTGCCTGGCCGTCTCGTTACACTCGTGAAACACGGCGGCATGGCGACGCCCTCGCCGCCGTCACAGCGTCCCAATTGCAGGCAGCGCGTCCCTGGCGGCACGAAACGAACTCGCAAAGCGGTGGTTGGACAAGGAAGCGATGAACAGGCATGCCTCTCTTTCTGCTGCGTTTGCGCGCGGGACGCATAACTCAAACCCAGAGCGCAACGTTAGGTGGCGCTGACTTGCTCCGCAGAGCACCGTCGGCGCGCTCTAGACAAGGCTGCTCACCACTGTACACCATCATGTCTTCCAAGTGGAGGAAACGTAGAGTCGTAAGAAAGGAATACGACAATATATTGAATGAACTAGGACTCGCGCGGCTTGTTGCTGGGCCTTCATCGGGTTCCCAGTCCAACAACCGAGCTGCAAGCACCACCTTTGCGCACAGTGTTTGCGTAGCGCCACTTTCGCCTCCGAAGCAAGAAAGCAGCAGGCAATCGGGAAATTCAATTTTGATGGGCGACGGGGGTGAGCCTCCCCTCAAACTGTTGAACGAGCAGTCGGCAGGCAAAGCCTTACTCAACAGAGTCTGCGGACAAGGTGCACCTTTTGTTGAAGAATTCCGATCAGAAATTGTGGACATGTCTTCAGGTGAGCACCGCGACTCTGATAGTAGCTCAAGTGACAAAGGTGGTGTCCAAGGTAGCAAATCTTGTGATGAGTCTGATGACTTTGTTGCTTCAGGCAGCTGCACTGGGATAGATGGAGTAGCGCTCACTAGTAGCGCAGCGCTGTCTCATGTATCTCCTGACATCTGCACTTCCTGCTAATGTCAGGAAGTGCAGAGTTTGCTGTCATTGCTTCCAAACATAATATGATTCATGCATGCATTAACGATGTCCTCGATTTCTGCCGTCGATAAGGCATCTATGACCTTCGAAAGGATGCTAGGACAGTTTTGAAAACCGAGCGCAAAGCGCAGGTGGAGCAAAATGGGTCGTTTGTGCACTTTGGCATTTCAGCTGAAATTCGTCAAGTGTTGCGGCCGGGATAAGTAGGTCCAAGGGAACTCACGATACAGGGCAACATCGATGGAGTTTCTCATTGACAGAAGTAGCCAGCTTTCCTTTTGGCCGATTTTGTGCCGCATAACAAATGTGGAGGCATCACCACCATTTGCTTTAAGTGTGTATTGTGGTGCAGGGAAGCCACCATGTCTGCAGGATTATGTAGAGCCATTCGTGTGAGAGGTCTTGGGGCTTGCCTCTGAGGGGTCAAGCATAGATTTTCGAGTAAAGGTGAGCATCGAAGTCGTCGTGTGCGATGCTCCGGCAAGGAGCTGCGTGAAATGTACTGTTGGCCCCATTGACTATTATGCGTGTGAGCGATGCAACCAAAAAGCGCGGCACATTGAAAACAGGGTGAAATTTCCCAAACTGCATGCACCAACGCGAACGAATGTATCATTTCGATTTCAAGAGAACAAGCGCCACCATTCTGGTTTTTCACCATTTCTATCGCTTGACGTCGACATGATTGCATTTTTCCCATCTGAACACATGCACCTCGTTTGCCTGGGAGTCATGCGACGACTCTTAAAGAATTGAGTATGCCAAGGCCACAGTAATAGATTGAGCAGACTGTATCGTTGCCAACTAAATGAAAGCCTGCGAGAGGCATCCAGAGCATTTCCACATACTTCCAGTGAAAGCCAATGGGTGCAGAAGAACATTATCGTTGGAAGGCAACAGAGTTTCGGACATTCCTTCTAGGCCACTCTGACTCCATCACACTAGAAGCATTTTGTAATGTTTGATGTAGCTATCAGAATTTTAGCATCACCCCAGCACTACTGTGAGTAGAATGATTTTGCCAAAGATGTGCTGAGGTACTTTGCTCAAGTGTTTAGTGAGGTATGCGGAAAAGAACAGCTTGTGTACAATGTGCACTCACTAATTAATCTTGCTGACCAATGCATGGCCCATGACCCATTGGATCAGTTTAGTGCATTCCCTTTGAAAGCTACCTTGGACGAATGAAGAAGTTTCTGCAATCCTCCAACAAGCCACTTTCCCCGGTAAGTAGGAGAATCTCCGAACTGAGGCGCTCGTCCAAGAACCAAGTCGACCAGAAACTGCAACATGTGAAGCCTGCCGACTGCTTCCTGATTGACAGTGCGCCTGTGGTTGTTCTGGAAATAATGGGAGACCACTTCGAGGGTGGGATTTTACCAAATACCACGGACTTTTTCAAACTTCCACTTAAGTCGTCTCAGTTGAATATTTGGCGCTGCGACACCTTAAGTAATAGAAGTAAGGTCTGGCCTCTTAATGACCTCCGGAATACTGCTCAGTGCCTGAGCCTTAGCTAAAAGCAAGATGTTGTTGTTCCTCTTTTGCAGTTTCACTGAAGCTGTCAGGGGTCGATGGACTTATAACCCAAACTGCCATAGTCAGTCATCTGACTGCCATATTGCTATGCCTCCAATGACCACAATGTCTGTTCTATATGAGGCCGACAGTTGGGCTTGTTGGAATTCAACGACAAAGACATTTTCAAACAGAAGTTATCCTTTTGTCTCTGCACCTCTTTTCATTTCTCCTATGTGCTGGAACATGTCCTTGCCGCGAATCACCTATTCAAGCCATGTTCAAGCTATCTGCTTCAAGCATCTTGTCACTAATACAGTCGTTAGAACTATTGTCCAGAGTGTTTGAATGGCATCCTTTGGCCTACACAGGTGGCATTTGGTGGTAACACTGGATTCGGGTAGCTTACAACTGTGTATGGACTGCTGCACTGATGGTACTTCCCTAATCTTTCTCCTCGCAGGCCTTCGTGTCTTCCGCAGCTGCAATTTCCTGAAGGCACCGCGTTGCCACTAACCAAAAGTAGAGATAACACATTGCAAAACTTTCATCAGTACACGCCAGGATGTGTTATCTTGACTTTTGTTCCATGGCACCTCCACACGCTACAGTTACCGAAGCCACAGTGGCCACTAAAGTGAAAAAGATTAAGGCAGCATTGATCGGTGCAGCAGTGCAAGTCCCTGTTCAATGGCAGAGCTGCAAGCTCTCCCTTTGAGGACTGCACTTGCATAGCACCACTTTTGCCTCTGCTGCCGGGAAGCAGCAGACGATCAGGAAGTCCATCAGATACAAGCATGAGCGTGTTCTCAGATGTAAGGTATCTAGAGCCAGGTGTTATCGGTAGATGTCACCCAAGCAGGCTTAAGCATGCAGTTCAAGCACTTAAGCATGCTGATAACTGTACAACCCGGAAAAACTGCATGTCAAGCCTCCAAGGTGCAACCCGAGCTTTCATTTCAGGCTCGGGCTGCCATGCCTCTTGAGAAGTCACCGCTCTCATTCGGGCACATCACAACCTCCACTGCTTATGTTTTGATTGACACAGCAGAGCATCTGAGCCATCCAGTTCTGCAACACAGAATCCAGCTGAGCCTGCACCTTACTTGCTAAAACTGTACTTGTGCCTTTGATACCTCCAGTTTCTACGTGTTCATATGCACTTCACCTGGAACAAGCTGCAGCACCGAACACTAAACGGCCTTTTTCAAGGCCACCCAAACTATATGACTGGTGCGGACATGGCAGCTCCTACTCTGCTCTCCCTGACCCTCTAGAAAAATAGCACGTAGTTATGCACGTGGAAATATCATTTGGAATCTTGGGAAGCTCTTCTGGAAAAGAAATATATACAGAACAGTATTTCTTTTCTAGAATAAACAGAATGAATGAGCAAGAGAATAAACAAACCATCTCTTTAGTAATCATACATAATGCTGCTATGGAATAAAAGGAAATAAGCATAACTAGGCAACATGAAGTGAACAAGAAACCAAAGGTTTCCAGACTTGTTTACCATGAGAGTAACAAAGAAAAGTGGCAATGTGATGCCATTTTAGACTTCATCTGTGCAAGGGCTGAGTGCCTTTTAAATGCTGCTGCAGACAGGTTAAGCTTTCTAGTGCTAGGCGCCCTGTGCTTGCAAGCTTACTCAAAACTCGGGGATGAATTTCTACAACCAGCATGTTTTAAATACAGCCGCCTTCTTTTAGAAAACAAACCACCATAAAATTGAGGAAAACACAAGCAAAGGAAGTGACAGAACGTAAGCTAGACTTACAAATGTTAGTTTAACTTCACAATGCGCACCAAATAATTTTTGATACGCCGAGTTTGGTACCTCAAAATGCCGACTTAAGTTTGGGAAAGTTTATGCGAAATTCACTCTAGTATCTTCGACACACCGGACCTAAAGTTTCATTGTGGGTAGCTTAGATAACCAATAATAATTACGAACTTCTAAATAGGATGTGTCTGCACTCACCTACGCAAGATCCAAACGTTATTCTAAATGTCTGCATTACTTCTCAGCGAGCATAACATATGGAATACCTGCACATCCAGAGCTGTGTTAAGTATGTTTCCAAAAGGTCAATTTCAAGAGCTGTGCATGCTTTTCCTATCTCATACACACAATTAAAATTGGAGGTAGAGCCACATTCACAACAAATAAAGAATACAGGTAAGTGGTCACATGTGTGCCCATGGGCAGCAAAGAGCAATGTTCGCGCATTCTATCGTTCATGCGCTGACCAATCTGCAGTATGTGAACCCTGCCATATATCAAAGGGTCCTGCAAATGATATCTGTTGTATGTGAACTCTGTGGCATATTTTGACATGCAGACACCATTGAATTGGTTACCAAATGGCTACAGAAGCCATCAAGCATGCTGTGTGCAGAAAACAGAAGATTCACCCCATTATGCCCCTTCTTTACTTTCTTATGCGAAAATGCACAAACATGACATAATTTGCTGTTTAGTCTCCGCTGTGTGATGATTCCTTGTTACGTGTATTGATGCCTCACATCTTTTTACGTTCACTGTGACACCGCAGCTGTTGTACTACTGATGCTCATCAGCTTCCAGGCAACAAATTTCTTGCTGACCGCTCAATTCATTTGGGTGAATGCAGCACTCTTTCCAGGCGTTAATCAATAACCACATGCCTAACACTACAAAAAAGAACTGCAACAAGGCGCATCAACTGACTTTACTAAAGCCTGCCTAGATTGCAACATTTGCATCCCCATCAATCTTAGCCCAAGCAATAGAGCAGGTTAGTGATTTTCATCACCTCACGTATTTATTACTCACACCTTAAATGCAGCAGTTCTAGCTGCTTCCACACATGCAAAAAGATAGCACCAACAGAGTATATACATCTGCATCTGCATCTATGCATGCAGCATGCACGGCGTTACTGAAACAGCCTCTTGGTTTGCTGCTGGAACAATGAAGCAAGACTGTATTCCACACTCAATTTTACATTATCTTCAGCTATGCCGTGGAAGCCGAGACGCGGCACCATTAGTGTATCCGTGATTCCTCGTGGCATGTTCTTATGTTTGTCATGCACGCGCTGTTTTCGACATGACCCCAATTACGAATAAAGCTTATAAGTTTAACCACTACCCCCCACCACATCAAAGGTACACTTAAAATAAAAAATAAATTACCTTACACTCGTAAAGCATTCTTTCAAACTATTTTCATTCATTTGGCAGGAAGAGATTGACTTTTTCTTCAGAATATAACGGCCAAATGTTTTTTTCTCTTTCTTTTAGTGTCGTACGGGCACACGGGCACATCGATACGTATGAAAGATATCAGAGTGTTCTCTCATATTCGGGATGAGTTAAGATGGGGTAAGTAGGAAAATGTTTCTAAGGTTATTCTTTGGTTCCTTTAGAATGAAGTCATTTTTACACAGCATACACATTTAGATCTTGTCAAAATTCAAAACGTCGCACTGAGCTGGTGCCGGAACTTCACTGCAGCACCACCACTCATGTTTCACTTGTGCCTTCGCTGACTTCCAAGCTGCCTTCTAACAGTGGCGGTTTTGCCATTGCAGTGCATAATTTACTAATATAGCGTAAATTGGTAACTCTCTTTAGCACATCTTTAACGTAAAATGTAACATTGCTGTTACAGTTGTGCCTAACTTGAGGTGACCACGCGGTTATGAAAACAGACACCAGAACCACGAAAATGTTTGCGTGGAATGCCATGGGAGATAATGACGATTTGGTTTGAGTGAATGCACTAGCCACTCAGGCTTGCACCGTGTCATGCTAAACATACTCTGCTTCTCAGGTCTCGTTATATAGTCTATGCATGGTATGGTATATTAGCAGCAGTGCATAAAGACAGGCTTCCTTGTAGGAGCACGTAGAAGCAATAAACAACGAACAAATTTTGTGTACACGTGACTTCTTCAAGCTTAGCACCATTTTGGTTGCCCTATATAGAGAGACAGATTGCAGACATGTAAATATTTGTTTAGTATTCAGGAAACATCATGCAAACATAGAAGATTGATAAAGGAGCAAGGGGAAGTGCTGACTCGCAGCTGAGGTTTTATAGATGCTGTGTGCAGCGAGATATACAACAAAAATAAAAAACATAACAGACTACTAACTTGAAAATAAAAAGCGCAACTATCTATGCACTAAAGAACGCCTTTATAATTCAGGGAAATGGAAGTATACCTGCTGTGTATTTCATCGATTCTGGTATCGTACATTTGTGTAATATTCTACATGGTCAAGCTGAGTATTGCTGTGATAGATGATTCTTTAAACAAGTATCTGGCTGCACTGTTGATAACTGACCACAATGTGGTTGTTTGTTGGCTTTATGCTCCTGCAATGTTACATCAATGTAACTTCGTGTTTCTCCTGTATAGCCGAGTCAATACAAGAAATTCTGCCTCCAGCTATTCAAATGGCTGGAGGTGTTTCTAGCACCACTGCCCCCTTTTTTAATGAAGCGTTACTTGTTTATAGCAGCGTAAAATTTGTGAGCTCATACTTTATTGTGCGACAGGATTGTGACTTGGAACTTGCACTGGGCAACCACTTCATCATGTAATATGGCATGTGCCTATGGAGCTGTGGTAACCGTCTGTATGTTCTTTTCTTCCCCATACATATGCTCCCTGCCAGTTCGAGCTTTCCTGGAAAATCACTTTCTGGAACGTGCATTTGTTAAAAAAACTTTCTCATCATTAGTGTGTTACCTCGAGAAAGCCTCATTGTATCAATAACTCAAACACAAAAAGAAGGGCCTAAGGACACCTGGAAATTCTCATATTTTAAGCAACATAAGAATCACACGCCACCCATATGAAATAAATGAAAACAGCATGTTGGTGTAGTTCTCACAGATGTTCAACAAGTGAAATTTCCTTCCAATAGCACTAGCAGAACGGAGCTTCTAGAGAACAGCTGCAAACAGGAGCACGTAAACAAGTTTCTTAAATGCAAGAACATTCACTCCGGCGTTACACTTTTATGAGGCTAATCATAGGCAGGCTACACTTGAACGCACAGCACTGAAAGCCTCAGCGAAGAGCATTATACATGCAAACAAACTGACAACATACCCAAAGAAACCTGACCATACATTGTGTAATGTTTACCTACATATCGAAGCTCAGTGGCGCAACTAGAATGCATTGAAATGATAAATGTAAAAGCGTGCTGTTGGCCGCTCTACTGAAGAAATAAGTACTGCATGTGCCAAAGACAGAGACTGCACATGTACATGAATAAAAATGACATCTTCAGTGTTTTGAAATAAAAGAAAATGCTATAAAATGAACAGATGTGGGTTTGGAACTCATTTCATCTGTCCCTGTATGTCCTAGTTACATGTCTGCGTTAATAAGTGCCACTAGCAGCATGCATTGCCATGAAGTGTTGTTAACTAACCAGGCTTCTGCATTGCTACTTTCTGGTTCCAAAATACTTTAATCAATTCAAACCTATGCATTTAAATGTTTTTGCTCGCTACCACAAAGTGTGTGTTACTTGCAAGCACCTACTTGACTTCCTTCAAGCAACTGCATGGTAGCAGTATTCTGGCGCATGATAACTTCTGTGCTGTAAACAGTTTGGAATGTATGCATAAGTAAGGACAGCTGAGGCATTGGTGGGGAATGCAATGAAATAGCACTGAAGACGAACGCACAAGGAGAAACAGATAGTGCTCGTGACTATCAACTAAAGTTTATTAGAAAAGTTGGTGTTATTTCATCATGTTACCAT
This sequence comes from Dermacentor andersoni, assembly GCF_023375885.2. Classification (NCBI taxonomy): domain Eukaryota; kingdom Metazoa; phylum Arthropoda; class Arachnida; order Ixodida; family Ixodidae; genus Dermacentor; species Dermacentor andersoni. The sequence continues at coordinate 361,466,949 of NC_092814.1, read as the reverse complement.
GCCAGCTTTCCAGCTGTAATTAGTTATGCAGATTTGAAACCATTTGCAGTGCTAAAAATGAACACAAAAAGCAGAAACAACACGCCTTTTGAGCAAACTTCAGTTCACATAAAAGGACTATTAGAGGGCCTAGGTGCATATATGACATGATTTCAGTGATAAAAAACACAGCACGAAACTAAGGGTAGACATGAGGCAAGTGCTTTGGGGGTTGGGATTGTTGACTGTGTATGTGTCAGATGGTGCAACATTTAACTAAAAGGCCTTCTAAGAGTTACCATGGAAGGGTATACATTACCTTCCAGTGTGGACAACCCTGAATACACTTCTTTTGTCTATTCAGTAGACGTGGTGTTTGTGACTATGCTACTTCGCTGGTGAGGCTGAGGGTTTAGCTCGATCGTACGAGTTGTGCCCACAATACAATGAATGTGGGCAAAATGCAAAATAACGCTCGTGTATAATGTGCTTTGTTGGCTGCATGTTGTGGACTCCTAGATGGCCAAAATGAACTCGAGTTCTTTCATTACATCTTCTCCGACAGCTATATACTTGTCGCTCAGGAACATCGAACCCCATGAGTCAAGTTTTTCTATGAACAGTATTTGTTGGTCACTTGTAGGAGTTGTTATTGTGCGCAATGTAATGGACGACTGTGGAACTTTTAATGATGAACTCAAGAGTTTGTCATGACACGGAATGCTTCGTATTATACTCTATGACTTTAGCAGCGTCTAATATGTGTTAAGATAGGCATACTAGCCTCGACCACACATAAAGAATGCGGTCTGTAGCTTTGACTGCAGTTATTTTTTGATGAATGTATGTAGAAAAAGATGAAAACAATTAATGTAAAGCAAATTTGCAACAGATATGTAAACAGCCGCCTTTAATGAAATAATGGTATTGCACTTGTTGGGTGGATCATGCACAACATCAAAAACCTCAGTTTCTTAATGCTCCATGAGTTGTGCATAACGTTAGTGCTAGTGCTAAATTGCTGTACAGGATAAACTAAACTACTGTATGGCAAGATAAACTAAAAGAAGTAACGGTATAATAGAGTGAGTCATCATCATCATCACCAGCCTTGTTACGCCCACTGCAGGGCAAAGGCCTCTCCCATACTTCTACAACTACCCCGGTCATGTACTAATTGTGGCCATGTTGTCCCTGCAAACTTCTTAATCTCATCCACCCACCTAACTTTCTGCCGCCCTCTGCTACGCTTCCCTTCCCTTGGAATCCATTATGTAACCCTTAATGACCATCGGTTATCTTGCCTCCTCCTTACGTGTCCTGCCCATGCCCATTTCTTTTTCTTGATTTCAACTAAGATATCATTAACTCGCGTTTGTTCCCTCACCCAATCTGCTCTTTTCTTATCCCTTAACGTTACACCTATCATTCTTCTTTCCATGGGCACGTTGCAAGTGCTAGGCGGCGCCCTGTCTTTCCGACCCCTGGCGCCATCTGACGAATAGATGCGCGAATGTGGTAGGATTACTCACGGTGTCAGCAGCCCGCACTGCGTGTTTGGCGTCCTGTCAAACGGTAGCGATGGCGCGAAACAGCGTGCCGATATTAATTTTAACCGGGTTTAGGGAATTACAAGATCTTCATAGCTTTTTTCGTGAAAAGAATTTAGAGAAAGGAAGTCGTCTATTTGAAGTGGGACACGTCTACAACGTGAGGGAAGTGTTGAACTCGCACTGATCGGAAGTGACTGCTAGGTTTATTTCGCAAACGAAAAATAATGCACCAGCGAGATGCGTGAAACTCAGCGTAAGTTACTTCGTTATCTACGGTGTGGACGCATGAAATTATAGGCGACATCGATTCTTAAAGATCGGCGATAGCAGACAAATCCTAGCGGGGAGCTGCGATTGCCGTGCTGGCATCGCAGGGAAGTGCAAGGACGCCGCGGTAGTTTCCCTGTACATACCGGACGCCAAATACGAATCCAGAACATCTCATCCAAGAACGTGGGGCGTACGAACGGTTCGTAAGACCTACCAGAGGTATTCTAACGTTGCTCTCCCCAAACACAAAAAAAGGGGATGAACTTACCAGTTGTGTTAGACTACGCTGGGAAAATATTTTCGCCCAAGTTACTGGAAGTGCGATACTCTTATGTTGCGATTTTTGAGTGCGTGCAAAGGAGGTTCCAATTAACCACGTTGTCAAAAATTTTGGTGATGTCAACTGCCCCTTCGTTGATATGCTGGGCGCAGAAGGGTGTATTCCAGCTCAGCCGGCTGCAAACCCTCCTCAAATCTCTCAGCAAGGCCTAGCGCTGTTGGAATGGGAGAGGATTGGCAAAGAGTTCCACAGCTTTACTGCGGTACAGTGTGGGAACAAACTACTTTGTTTGCTGCATATCCTGGTACGCACTGCAGGCAGTGGCGCAGCAAAGGGGGTGGGCCGTAGGCCCCGGGTGCAAGGGGCCAGTGGGGGGGGGGGGGGGTGCCATATACGTCTGGAGACACACGGAAATTGCTGATATCCTCGCCTTCCTCCAATAAACCCGTGGGAGGGGGGGGGGGGGTGTGGACAGAAGACCTATGGGCCCCGGGTGCCAGACGACCTAGCTACGCCACTGACTGCAGGTGTCCCGTTGCTGCCATCATTGCTGTAAAAGCAAAGAATTCAGCGTTATAACGCACTTGGCATAACGCCGGAACATAAAACAGCTTATGCCGTTGGACGAGCGCTATCCAGTGTTGCAATGACGTCGTTCTGCTTCATACGGTCGGCTTGGAAACCTGTAAAACTGTATTCCTCGTGAGTTGGTGTACGTGCTGTTGCAGCCCACTACTCAACAGCTCGGGTTGCACTTCGGCATTGCTCAGAAAAGGCAGCAGCTACGCGCGAAGCAGTGCACATACAGGCTTGCCGAACGCAAGCGGGCCGGTCGTATCCTGCCGGTTCCGCGCTCGCCGCCGCGAGGGGCGCCCTAGTAGGCGCGGGAACTACGTTCGCAACCTGCCTATAGCTCGTTGCGTCGTCCTCAACTTAAGTAGAACCCTTTTCGTAAGCCTCCAGGTTTCTGCCCCGTACGTGAGTACTGGTAAGACACAGCTGTTAGTGAGTACATCGCGTCACAGAGTGAGTACATCGCTTCAAATTACGGGCGGATCCAAGGCAACTTCACAGGGAGCAGAGGGGACAATTGTTTCAATGTCACTATTACTAAGCGTACATTGTTATGAAATGTGCTGTCATTCGATGCTGAGGTGAAGTAAAGTATGTTAACGAATGATGACCTACGTAGGACAGTAACTAATGTGTTTAATTCTATGGTTTTGTCAAGGTTTATGGCAATGTTGTGCTTAATATGATGGTTTTGTAAAAGTGTACGACCATGTGAACAGGACGTGTGTGCCTCTGCTGTTGTCTTTGCCAGCGTGGGGGCGAAGGACTCCCTCAAGCGATCCTCGAATGGCTTTTCCCTTTGCCTTCCATCACACGTATATGTGATAGACCAATAAAGAATCAATCAATCAAGTTATAAAAGATGGGGGTTTCTCGGAAGTCCCCGATACATGCCGACGCGGAAGCGGATTTCGGCCAGTAACCACAGATTTACCGGGTGGAAAGCGCATGAATTTCAAACGTTAAACATGCAATAATAAACTCTTAAAAAAGAAAGAAAAAATAACACGGAGAGGGGGGCGGATTTGAACACGTTCAAGCTTAGGTTTCAACTAAGGTACCCGTAACCTACGCACACCACCACAGAAGTGTTTTTTTTTTCTTTCATGGTATTTATTAAAGTAGCATTCAACCCGACATTCACCAGTTCTGCATAGTATGAGAATGGAGGGCACAATGAAAGTCACACACAGAAAAGCCAGCGTTCGTACGGTGAGCAGAAACGTTGGTTTCACTTTAGAAGGGTGGTAAGGATAAGCACCTCACCAAAATAGGGTACCAGTCCCGTTGTATGACACCGTACCGGGTTTTAAATAGGGCTTTTCTGTTCTTACTTTCTCATCTGGCTTTACAGACTCACTAATGCTTAAATGACAATGTAAGGTTCGATTAAATTAGAAAGGGAGAATATCGACATGCCGTCGACACCGACGACCGAGTCGACGGCCTTTTTGCGCCGACGACGCCAAGAAAAAGGCTGGCTGTTGCGTGCGCCCCAGGTCTTCGGCTGGAGCGCCAACTTCGAATTCGAAGCACATATGCTAGCATAACCTGCTAGCAAACATTACCAGATTTCAGTGCTTTGTTTAGTTGTGCCCAAGGTGACGCGAAATAAGTTAGCGAGTACTAATTTAGAAGCTTCAAACACTGGGCAACCGCCCATAAATGGATCAGTTGACCACTTGCGAATACCTTACTATGCGATTCTCTGGCATGCTGCCAGAGCCTGTAATGCAACCGTATATGTTCGCCGTAATTGGTTTTCACCATTATGTCATTAATACACCATCGGTTATCACGTACGTGTGGAGCACACTTAAGCGGAAGGCGTTAGAACCCGTACCCTGCTGTGAACAAGCCCGTCTTGTCGCAGAAGTGAGCCCGTCGGCCGCGGCAATAAGCATATAAGTGAACTGTTATTAAACCTCAACAAAAATAGTATTGCTTGTATCCCGTGTCAAGCGAATTAACAAACTTGGTACCAGCTCTGTTGAAGGGGTCGCAGCTTGCAAAGATATTTCTGGTTCCTGCGCAGTGTGCCTTGGATCAGTGCGTTAGTTTTTAAAACATGTTGTTCTACCTCAGCAAGTTGTAGAGCACTAAAAACCGACAAGGCAAAAATTGGCTTATTACGGGCCAATGTCCCATATTGCCAATCCATATTGGCAAATCCGTACGAAAGTCGGCACAATAATTCCCGCCTTGTTGAACTGAAGTGCTAATATTGTTTACTGACTGTGTAATGCGGTTTAACGTTGGATCTCTATCAGAATGACGCAGCTAATATCCGCGCCAGGCTGTTAACCTTAGGCCATCATTGGGCCCGGAATGTCAGGTCGGGCCAACGTTTCGAACGTTAGCCCGACCTGACATGCCGCCTGGGTTGTAGTGTAACATATGCTAATTTAATTGCATCGTGCATTTCATGCTGTGAAATCGCACACGCATTTTCCATGCTAAGTTGGTTTATTTGTCTACGAAATGCAAATCACTCATCATTTGCTGAGAAATGAAAAAGTTGTGTAATGAAGGGTTATGTAAAGCCTACATTTATAATAAGTGAAACAGTATCTTTAGTGGTGACATATAGGATTGAAAGCAGGCTAAAATAATTGCGGTTTGAGTATCTGCCACGATTTGCTTGCTGCTGCTGTCGTCACCTAGATCCCCTGCGTGCCATGCATGTAGCCTGCAGTCCTGTAACTTTTATTCTCTCGTATCGCTGAGAGTTCTCTTCTCCCCTTGCGCAATGTGGACATAAGCGCCTGCCTCCTTGCTTTCTACTCGCGCAGAGAAGCTCACAAAAGCTAAAATGCACAGTGCACGTCACACCTTCCGCTCCATTGAACATGCCGTTACATGCGTACCTTCTACGTCTTTGACCATTTCGTCTCACAACAAACGCAAACTTCCTTTCTAGTGATAAAAAGTGCCGTCCAGCTGGTCATGCGACATGTCAAACGCTGTGGCTCCCGTGAAGTGCGCGACGCGGGAGCAGTTGATAGATTTCAACAAAGTGCCCTGGATTGTAAATAGCAGAACTCAGTAACTGGAATGTTAAACGGGAATATTTCTACAGTGCAAGCTAGCACTACACATGTAGTGGCGACATGTAAATAAATGCACTACCCTCTGAAAACAATGAGAGTTCCGGGCACCCTCTTTGAGGGAGTATTTGCTTGTCCCATATATCACCCTCGTTTCGAGAGTAGATCGACCTCTCTGAGAGAGAGTAGAATAACTCTTCCTGACAGAGTTTTCTTACTCCACCGCAAGAGAGTGGTAGTACTCCCGCAGATCGAGTGCTTCTACTCCTCCAATTAAAAGAGACGTTTGGGCGAGTCGGTAAGACATATTCGAAACAGAACACCGCGGTTTTTCACCGGGACAAGCAGGGAAAAATGGCACGGACGAGCGCTGACTTGCAAGTGAAGTTTATTGCTTGGAAAGAAGAATATATAACAGCTCCAACCAACAGGAGGAACCAAAAAAACCATACATATATTCAGAGTCAATCATACTTGCTGCACTGAACAAGGGAGATAACTGTAATCATCCCATCCCCCCCGCCACCCGCTAAAAATGCCAGTTCTTTGGACGTAATGCGTCTTTTCACCATGCGATGTGCGCTGCTTCGATGATTTCAAGCGTTAGTTCGTTACTATGTTTACTTAAAGCTTGCGTTCGAGCGAAGTCAGGGTGGCAAGACTTGCTGTCGCAGTCTCTACAGTGAATGCCAAGATGCCCTTTTTCAGTACTGTAAAAGGGCATCTAGGCATCCAGGCATCACAGGTTGCTTTCGACGTTAAGGTCCGAATTCGCTAACCAATGAACTAGCCACTTTCGCCATTCGATGAGAGAGGATTAACTTGTAGAACATTTGCAACGCGGCCTGGCGCTTAAATTGACATGACAACAACTAGGCAATCCGAAACTACAGTGCCACAGTCAGAATGCCCGTACCACCAGGCTTACTGGCACTTGTGCACTTGAGCCAGATGATCTGGACACTCTTAATGCTGAAGTATAAATTCAATAAAAAATTCATGCTGCATCTGCTATGCTACTTCTGATTGTATCAAAGGCAGCCTTGAGCAATTATTTCTTGCAAACTAGCAATACTCAGCCTTCATATCATAATTACTATATCAGCAAATTTTCAATTAATAAAAAATTGTGGAAAATTTCCTTGCCCATGCTTCCTTTAATTATCATGTGGGGGCTGAGAAGGGCGAGGGGCTTGGCTGCCACCACGAGCTAGTGCAGCCAGCAGCAGCAGCAGGAGGCGTTCATTAGTCTGGTGGGACCGGCGATCCTGCTCAAGGCGCTGCTGCTGGATCTCCCACAGGCTGTGAACTTCTGCCACCACTTGCCACAGGACAGCCATCTGTGCCTCGTGGTGCTGTTTGCAAATAAATTTAAAATTAATGTTCTTACAGAAGTTCAGTTACAAGAGCTTGGCATGTTGTAATCGTCCGTATTCGCACGCTTTCGAGTTACTGCAATAACGCTATTGTGTCACTCTATACTTTCACCCCGAAAATATTTTTCTGGCCCATCATACCTGTGCCGTCCCATTCCATTCCATTCCAGAAAAATATGCATCATAGGCCTTACACATACCTGCCAGTTTTGCTCAAGCATTTGCTCGTGGAAGCGAGCCTCCTTTTGAGCTCTTGCTTCCGCCGACTGGCCCTGCCGAACGTATTCGGCGGTAGCCATCACGACCGCACCCCCCAGCTCCTGCTGATTGGGCTACCTGCGATGTGACTACAGCTCCTGGGGGGTAACCGGTGGCTCTGCATGCAAGACAAGAGCAAAGACTGCTCAATCACTGTTATCCGACCCACAGAGCTTGATTATCCTAACCAGTCACTTTGAAAAGTCATTGTAGCTGCATAGCTATAATAATGATACACAAATCAGTCGCCTAGTTAGACCAAAAATATGCCACAAAAACTTGCTTTTAACAGTAACCTATAAGAGGCACAATCAATCTCTATTACATCATGTCATTTTTATGCTTGCATTCCTGCTCCATGAATAGGAGCTGTAATGCATTCTGGACACAAAGGTAATAACAGCACAGTGGAGTACTTCAAAGCAAGATCATGCGGCAACTGAAAACAATGCTACTACACAAGCTAGGTCAATTCCTTATGTGTAAGGCCACTCGGCCCAGCAACAGCAGCAACACGCTTGTGGCTGGTGCCTCCCTGCGGGAACCGCTCAGTCCTGTCGCTTCCTCCGAGCTCGTGTCCTACAGTCAGAGTGGTGTTTAGACATCGCGAGCAGTGTGTGCAATGCGCATCATTTACACAAGGTGCTGCTCAGAGTACATAACCTCTATTGTCCCTTGCACAAAAAGCAAAAAAAATGGCTGAAAGCATTTTGCAATGGTGTGTTACAGTTTAATGCTGAAAATTTGTGAGGCCACAGGAGACACAAACAACACTTTTTTAATCCAATGCACGCAACTCGCTATCGGCGAAGAACTGGGAGGGGGGGGGGGGAGGGAAGGACCCCGCCGGCCCTCTTCAGGACATCGAAGACGCGGCCGTTTATGCCACCGACTTTTCCGCCTCCCGTTGCCCTGCATATCCACCACCACAACAACAACGTGTAGTGGCGTTACTGTCAGCATCATCAGAAAGCGCACCTCTTCTCGCTCGCGGCCCTGGCCGCTTCTTTTTTGGCTTTATGGGCCAGCTTGGCCCAATGGTCGCGCCAGCGGCTGGTTGTTTTTACCGCTAACCCCTGCGCGTTAAGCACTCCCGCGACCTCCTCCCACAGCTCGTTTTTAGAGCAGCCGTCATACGTGGCGGGAGCTCTGTAGAAGCTCTCGCCAGGTATGGATGCTGCTCTATGAAGTGCAGGAGAATAGCCGCCTGCTCTTTCGACACTCGTAGTGCTTTCGCCGCCATTTTCTGTTCCTTTTTAAACTTGGGAATCTCAGCCGGCCCACAACACAGTAACAAATTTAAAGGCAAAAATTTTTTTCTAAGCTAAGCGCCTGCATAAAGTGTTCACTTCGATTTTATGATTTTTACCTTTTTGTAACAATAATGTAAAAAAAGTTGAAGTCGCTACTACATTTACCGTTGTAGCACTTCCTTTCTCGGAGCGTAACCGTCAGTGCAGGGATGCCTGACCGAGGAAGTACTAACGTTGCCGCCATCACTTTGACCAAGCCATTGTTCTATTGTGGCGGTGCCCTATTGAAAGAAAGGTGCTGAGTCCTTCACAGTTCTCTATCCACGATGTTCCAAAGTTTGCCCGTGGGTGTTATAATTCTTGTTGGCCCTTCCTAAAGAATAAATTACCACACGTCATACAATACGTGCAGCGAAAACCACACAACAATGAAAGCAATACACGAGCAATATTTACTCACCGCACTCTTGTACGGTGTCGTATATATCACGGCTCCTGCAAATAGCGCTCAGACGCAAGTATACCGCTTTGGGCTGCAATTAGTTGCACTGCGTTAGGGACACGCTCGGCACAGTCAACCTGTGTACGGACACGGTAAGGGCTGTCAGCTGTTCGGATTCAAGAGCGGCCGCCATTTTTCCTGCTCTTAACGGCATGGATTCGATGCAAACCCGACAAATATGTGGCTACGGCTTCGAAAATAGAGCACTTGCGATTGCACTCCTCTAAGCAGCGGCAGCTTTTGCGTTGTAAGGTTACAAAATAAATTTGCTTTACGCAGCATGGAAGTCCGCGCTATTATGTGTGGTTTTAAAAAATGAGTTTGGTATACACCCCCTAAAAAAGAGAACACGAAAGAAGCATCCGCCCAATGAAGGGAGCTTTTGATTGGACTATCCAAAAAACGTCGTGCATATGCAACCACCATTTGCAAAATCGCTGGCACAAAAGTGATTTCTACAAAATCGCACCCCAGAATAGATAATGATTGGAGGTAGCGAATAAAATATGACAAAAATTCAGCACCCAGTGCACCCTCTGGAGGTGGTTGGACATCGAAGCTGTGGGGGGACCACCACCTACGATATGGGGACGAGAGAAACAGTAAAGTTTGGCAAACATATTATTTTGTAACAATCCACACCATTTCTTTGTGGCGACTATGATAGACGGCTAAATTTTCAGTTTTAACCTGAGAAACATTGTTGATTGAGTGGCATCGGTGAAGCACATCCCGGCAAACTCGTCGGCGACGAACTGGACAAACCACGTGTTTTGTGGCTTGGCAGGTCAACGTTAAAATCCTGAGTACGACGTCTTCGATCACACTGGCACCTCTGTTCTTTTCGGCGTTCTCCGTGTGCACGTTGCTCTGCATGAGTGCGCACAACACATGGCCTTTCCATCTCACGAATACACACGTTGAACTTGGCCCCAAGTTCGCCGTAGAACCAAGGTTGAGCGCGCCGGAACTTCTAAGCATTGTGCGAAGGATTTCAAAGTGCGCCCCACAAGGTGAAGTGAACCGATGTATCTCTGAAGGGGTCGATGTGGTTTCGCGCAACACACCGATAGTCTCACGTGTACCGGTTAAGCGCGCAACTTCGTTTTTGAGGCAGAACGGTCTGTGTGTTTTGCCAGCGGACAAGGAAGGTGATTTTAATACGAAAGCCTGCTCTGCGATTGCTTCTTTGTTCGACCAGTGTAGTAATGTATCTCTCAGAAAAATCAAGCTAGAAGCAAAGCGTCTTTGTAAGAAGGCAGACCTTAGTCAGTTGGTTTGTGAAATTGACAACGCGAAGTCTGGTTGCCTTCAAATTATGTTTAGTGCGAAGACGCAAAAACCCGAATACCCTTTAAGGGTAATAGTTTCAGAAACAGGGTCATGGCAGAAAAAGTTCGCTCTTTTCTTGCAAGATAAGCTCCGAATTCTTAATATTGACGACCCATTTTTGGTTAGGAGCTCTGCAGAAATCGTAGATTTCCTGAAAGAAAATTCTGACAAAAGATTATCAGCTTGTTCCTTTGACATAAAGGACTTGTACTACTCCTTGCCTCAAAAGAAACTAATAACTTGTGTAGAAGAGTGCATAAACGAGTTTGGCGTGGTTCCGTTCCAAAATTCAGCCGGTTTGTCCGTTCAGGGCTTTTTAGATATGCTTAGTTGCTACCTTCACTCTACATATGCAGCATGGAATGACGACATATTCATTCAGAAGCAAGGGGTTTGCATAAGTTCATGTTTGGCGCCCATACTTAGTGACATTTTTCTAGCTCACCATAACAGAAACCTGTCCCGTACCTTGTCGGAGCACAGGGTGGTTAAAGTTGTCAGATACGTTGACGACTATCTCGTTCTTTTTGAACCAGACGCACGCTTAACAGTAGGCAAGCTTTACGAAGTTTTTTATGCAGGCCTTAGCCCACTTACTCTCACGATTGAAGAGCCCACCAATAACGTGCTGCGTTTCCTAGATATTCAGCTCGCGTTTACGGAACGGCACACGTGTTGGGAGTATAAACCTAGAGCTAATACGCCCCTGTTATCGTACCGGTCAGCCCACTCGAAGCTCGTCAAGAGGAGCATTGCCAACTTATGCTTTGGAAATGCTCTATAGAAGGCCTGCCACCATAAGATCTATAAGAGTCTTATGGATCAATAGGGAAGGTTATCAGCAGCAGGGTTTCCGGAATCGGTGCAAGTTTCGGTCGTAGAGGGGCTGCTAAAAAGGTGCAGGTCAGATAGCACAACTCGGGACACGGCAAATCAAGGGACGGAACGTAGAAGGAAGGTAGCGGTAGTGCCCTACCTGCATAGAACGGCACATAAACTTAAGAAAATGGCTAGCCGGGTGGACACAAAAGTGATCTTTTCCGCGCCAGAAAAGCTGGCAAAAATATGTCGATTAACGGACCCGTACCGTAAGCCAGCTGCCGGATGCTCTACGAATCATCGAAAAGCGCCAGTGGGATGCGTAGAAGCTGTTGTATATGAGCTTCCGCTTTCCTGTGGGAAAAAATACATCGGACAGACAGGCAGATGTCTTAATGACCGATTACGGGAACATTGTCAAAATGTGAAAAATAAGTAATACGGTCGTCTGTCAACCCACTGTCAGGAATTCGGCTGTGCGCTGGTGTATGGATCCTGCCGAGTTCTTGCGAAGCACAAAGATAAAGACGTGCGAGAGATTATTGAGGCTCAGGCTATCTGGCGGAATAGTGACACGTGTGTTAGTGCCCCTTCAGTCGACTTGTTAGATAAGGAGACGGCTTTTTTGGATGGGTAAGATTTGGATAAGGTGGCGCCACTGTGCATGCGTTATATAGGTGTATTTCCTGAAAATCAAGTTGTTCAAGTTAGCGCATTGTGGTGTCGTCTCCCTTCCGTCCTTGTTTGCTGGCGCTAAATATGCTTCCCCCTGATAGCCATTCGTGACAGATCTCGGGGGATTCTGTAGCGCCGCGTGGTGTTGTAGGCCTTTTCCATGTCAAGAAATATCGATGAAATGAACCGTTTATGGACAAAAGCATCACGAATATTAGCCTCAACGCGCACGAGATTGTCGGTTGTGGACCAACCTTCTCTAAATCCGCATTGGTACAGATTAAGCATTTTGTTTGATGCAAGGTAATGTGGAAGGCTATGGTTTATAATTTTTCCAAACATCTTGAATAGGGGCGATTCCACGAGAGATCAACACAGATCAAGAAATTCATGTTTTAGATTTCATTGAATACTTTATATTTTATGTGCGTATCACTCCGTAGCATTAAAGTGAACGTGGCTTCATTGCCAAATGAATATTTTAGGAGAAAAAAATACGAGATTCTTCAGTGTGGAGGCGCCTATATCATGCACAGCGCATTTTCACACAATCACAACAATGTGAAATACAATATGTTACAGGTACAAAGAATTCATTTCTGTGTGTAAAACGTATCCGTAAAGAAGGGTCAGCTAGCACTCTTTGAGGCGTCCGTGCAAAGTGGAAGTGTTTTAGAAAAATTTGTTAATTTGCTACAATCTTCAAAAGTTGCTATATTTACGATTCTTTCGCAACTAAACCAATCCATGTAACCTTGTGAAATTTAGTGGACTCTGAGACCTTAACGTATTCAACAATTGTGCTGAATATTCTTTCTGTATCATAAATTCCCATTTTTAAAACTCGCCTCAAATGTGAAGTTTTGACAAAAATAAACGCTATTTAAAAATCAAAATAAAAAACCCATCGTAAATTTTTCTAAAATCTCGTAAGCAGCTGTTCACAGGTACTTGAAGAAGAATATTAAAAAACATGTTGCATTATTTTGTATGTAATTACAATACAGGTGGTAGAAATGAGAGCTTTGCCAAAATTCAGCAAGGCGATAAGAAAAAGGGATATCGGGGTAAAAGGAACGTGCATAAGGCTCTGACTTGCCTAAACTTGACCGTGATTGCACCGTAAGGGCAGTTTTGGTAAACTAGAATTATTATTTCAACCACGCCGTTCTAAAATGTCTGAATTACCGCATAAATTTGTGGAGTGATGCCTTTCCTCGGCCATCACTGGCGCCCATGTTTAGTTCACGCTTTCACATACGGCTACTGTAAAAATCGTTTGTTTTGATGGAGTAAGTGAGTAGAGTGTTGCAGAATGGGGACTGGATCCACGGGAGGCAGTGGCAGACAGATCAAGTGAAGTAAAATACGTTGTTCCCCGGCAGTGCGGCCGCCGCCTTCACCAGAAGAAGCTACGTGCACTCCGGTTGTTTCGGATGCGCTGCCATCTGCCGTATACTTAAGAGCTCGAAAACTCCGAGAGTGAACACCGTGTTCCCCGTTTCGCAAGCAATGATTTAGTTTATGGTTTTTCAGGTATAGTGGGTGCCCAAATTAATGCCCCAGCGATGGCGCTCTTTAGGTAACAGAAGGTAATCTCGAACGTTATGCTCTTGCTGATTGCAACAACTGGAAGCAATCGGGGAGTCGGTAATAGGTCATAAGTATCATCCTTTAAACACCACCTGTAGGTGATGGTACAGTTATCTTAGATATTATAAAAAATGAACTTAATGTGGATTAACTACGGAATCAATCTAGTACACCTTAATTTTTGCCTCCACTTCGTTCAGGTAGCAGCTGTCAGTCTTACATCTGCTTGTATCAGACGTGAACGACCTCGAAATCGACGACAGGCCAGTTTCGCGCTGAGGGTTCTGCGCACATCAGTCATCCATCATAGACAAGCACTAACGCTGTTCGCAGCAACTTGAGCTGTAAGTAGAGCTGCGATGGCTCACCGTTACTGCGGTGATAGGGTTTTTTGTGCGGATTACTTGAAGGTGCACAAAAAGAAAATACCGCTTCAAAGAAATTTCCGCAAGGTTGGAGACATTGGTGTATCTGCATTGCAGAAACTCTTGCCGCGAGCTGCCCGCCATGCACAGGATGGCGACCAGATATGTGAAAATTGCTTCGAGCGACTAAAATACTCTATTTTTCAGATGCCTCCACTGCTGAAACAGCCGATGAATTCCTACCGAAAGTAGACGAACTGTGAGGTAGAAAGGGGTGCCCACATCCACTTGAAACTTTCCCTCACGTGCATCAGCAGAAGTCGGATTCGCGACTAAGGAACTTTCGCCCGCTGCAAAATCAAATTCAACTCGGTGGCACTGCAAGGTCCAGATCTCACTTCGTAGAGTCCAAGCGCCATTTGGACCCTCAGGTATCAAATGCGGCGTGTGCACCGAGTGGTTCACCAACTTTGAAGAAGCTTAAGACGCGTGCTCTTCGTACCAAGAGCGAATGCGCTTGTTGACTCTGCTGCCAAGCGAACTGGAGCGCCAGAAAGTTCAAACTCTCATTCCGAAATTGTCAGCCTACATGGTATACAAATCCCGACGCTGGCGCAAGAAGCGTGGAATATGATCAGCACCAGACGCACCTGAGAGAACACGGTTCAGACCGCTGTGGAATATTATACCAAATACGAGCATGGATGTTCTCGGCAGAGTCCCAACAAACAGGCTGTAGTATCTGTTTCGATTGATGGGAACAAAGAGCATGGTGCCAAGAGGTTCGCGACCCGCTCAGTACGGGAAACATATCGTCTCTTTTAGGAAGCCAATCCGTATATATCTATTGGGCACTCAAAGTTTTATTCTCTCCTGTCAAAATGGGTTCTTCTTGCTCCACAACAAGAAGTGTGCCTTTGCATGTATTGCGCCAATGCCACACAGTGTGTTTCCGCGCTAGACGAGGTCACTGAAGGTCCTTACACAATTACCCACCTGGAATAACTGTCTTTGCATGTCGCCCACGACTGATTCTTTCCTGGGCAATTGTGATTAGTGTGCAAATGAGGATGCTTTAACTACTACAACTTTGGAAATCCCTGAAGAGACAGAGGTAAAATTTGCGGTATGAGAAAATGGCAACCTCATCAAAAAAAAGTGCAGGAGCTTGGCGTATGGTTTGTCAGGGATCACCCATGATTACATAAGGGGCATTCACACATCAGAAATACATGATGCCAAACGGAATTAACAGCACGGATCCTGTGCCTTTCACTTTGACTTTGCAGAGAATTGGACAGCTTTTGTTTCGGACGAGCTGCAATCATACCATTGGCATAAAGAACAGGTTTCGCTATTTACGTGTGCCGTCACGAGCAGAGTATGCACTCAATGTTTTGCAGTCATCAGTGATGACGTATGTCTTGATGCTGCATACGCTTGCTTTGCAATGGAAAAATCTATGAGTGCATGAAGGAAGAACTTCAGCTCGACAAACATAAAACATATTTGTTAGACGGTGCCTGTAGCCCTTTCAAAAACAAGTATAAGCTTTATGAGCTGTCACAGAAGGAGCAGGCGTCAACGAAGTGGCTTTTTTCGGCCACAGGACATGGTAAAAACGCTTGCGATGTTGTTGGTGGCTTAGTAAAGCACCAAGTCTCGCTCTACAATCAGAGCAGACAGCACTACAGTCATTGAACAGCCTCTGAAATGGTGGCTCAGATGAGCGCAACGCTGAAAAACATAAAACTGCTCTATGCAGATGCGGACGAAGTAGAGAACTTTCGACGCCTCAAAAAGAACCAGTGGAAATCTTTGCAACGTGTTCCAGGCATACGGTCTTGCCACATTTCGTTATGCGAGCCAGACGCCACCAATTTCGATCGCGTTGTGTTAGTGTCTCGCACTGCTGCAGGTAATTGGAAAAGGATCAAGCGTTTCTGAGCGCATACATCGACTATGCTCGAAGTGCCTTGTTCCCTCTCGCTGCCTCTATGTTGGAGACTTGAATGCGGCATATATTGATGCGGCACTTGCCATCATCAGAAAGTGTACACTGACGAGTCAGAAAGTCAACAGGCAAGCAACCGTGCCACCACTGCGTATTGGATTCGCTTCATTAGAACTGCGTGATCTGGCCCTCTGGATCAGTTGGGCCTATAGAAAAATGCGCAAAGAGCTGGCAGTACTGCTGCGCTTCGTAAACTGAGGACGTGTTCTCAGCACGCTACCATTGTTTGGCATTCGTCAGCGGTGCTTTAACTATCCCAAGAATTGTATACCATCAAGTTTCGCTGAGAGTTCATCTGGTCCTGCCAATACTTCAATGAAGAAACGCTCTATTTGAGGCTTTGCACAGAAGGCAATTTCCTCTTGAGTGCGCAGAACAGATAATGTTTCCCAAGAGACCCAAGCATCTGAAAGAGGAAGTGTCGTGATTCTTTCCAGCTTTTCTAAGAAACTGTGAACATTCCGACAAGTGGTGATCCTTAGAGACTGTAACCTTTTCATTATATAGCAATCTAACAGTTCATTTTTTTCTTTTTCTTCAGTCGCAGTAAATAAGCAATTGCTGTCACTATCTGCCAGCTAACCCTGCCTTAACCAACACCATCGCCACTTCCCACCACCACCTCTTAAGTTATATAGTGACGTTTATATAATGATCAGTACGACATTTTTAGAGGCATTTACCTGCCGTACATTCTGTTACGTATGTATATTCACAGAGACTTGACCGTTAATCCTGTAACACACAAAGAAATACAAACCTACATTAACAGAAGGCACAAATTATCTACGCTGCAAGGTGCACGCACTTGCTGTTAAATAAAATGAGCCACGTAAAGGCGATGTTGACGCTCCTTTACTGCCATTCCAGCGAATGAGTAGTGTACTAAACGCACTTTTATGCGGAAGTATAAATTATAAGGTCAAAACTGCCTTTACGTCGCAATCACCGTCAAGTTTAGGCAAGTCACAACCTTATGCACGTTCTTTTTACCCCGATGTCACTTTTTCTTAGCACCTTGCTGCATTCTGGGAAAGCTCTCGTTTCTACCACCTGTATTGTCATTACAAACAAAATAATGCAACATGTTTTTTAATATTCTTTTTCAAGTGCCTGTGAACAGCTGTTTATGACATTTTTGGAAAACTTTACGATGGTGTTTTTTATATTGATTTTTAAATAGCGTTCATTTTTGTCAAAACTCACATTTGAGGCGAGTTGTAAAAATAGCAATTTGTGATACAGCAAGAACGTTCAGCACAATTGTTGAATAAGTTAAGGTCTCACAGTGCGTTAAATTTTACAAGGCTACATGGTTTTGTTTAGTTGATAAAGAATCGTAAATATAGCAACTTTTGAAGATTGTAGCAAATTAACGAATTTTTCTAAAACGCTTCCACTTGGCAGTGAAGCCTCAAACAGTGCTAGCTGACCCTTCTTTACGTCTACGTTTTACACACAAAAATGTATTCTTTGTAGCTGTAATATATTGTATTTCACATTGTTGTGAATGTGCATAAAATAGGCGCCTCCACACTGAAGAACCTTGTTATTTCTTTTCTCTTAAGATATTCATTTGGCAAAGAAGCCACGTTCACTTTAGTGCTACCGGGTGATTATGCGCATAAAATATAAAATATTCAATGAAATTTAAGATATGTAGTTTTTGACCCGTGTTGATCTCTCGTGGAATCACCCATAGGCAACTTGTTAGCGCTATCGGTCGATAGCTTGTTACTGAGGCTGTTTCTGCACAGTGCTGACAATACATTCTTTTCATACGGATGTAAGAAGTCCACCTGCTCAGAGAGTGTTAAATAGTGCGGGTAGTGTGTTGCGGGTGTCTATGTGAAGGTGTTTAATCATCTCATACATAACTTTGTCGGGACCTGCAGCAGACTTCTGACATGAGTTTAGAAGAGCTTTCAGCTTGGCAATACATAAAGGCTGGTAAAAAGGTTCGTTTGGGCTACATATATGGTGGAATAACTTCGGCTGCTTCGTTTCTTTCTATTTCATAAAAGACAAGGAATAGCGCATAGAGCTAGCAACGAATTCAAAGTGCTCACTAAGAGCGTTGGCTTGGTCCTTCAATTTGTTTGCTTGTTCATTTACCAAGGACAACCGATAGATTTCCTGCCTCTTCATCCTTCTCTGCCGGTCGCAAAATTAATACCGGAGAGAAACCTGGTCCATCTTGCCCTCCTTGCTTGCCTTCGCGTACTTCCCTGCGATTTAATGTGTTTGAGTGTAGTGAGGCTCTCCGCACTAGCATATCAACGGAGAATGCCCCCATGGATTAATTTGTTTCGCGCCTGCCTACAGTCATCATTGCACCAATGGAGTCATCTTTTGCTTGTGTTATCATTTGTCTGTAGGATGCATCTTTCTGCTGCATCTTCCTAGCAAAAATGCTGATAGAGATTGGTACAGGTCCTATAGGAAATTCTACAGGATCCGTAGGAATCTCTATAGGTCAGATAGGGGGTTCTACAGGTCTAATATCTCTCTGTATTTGACCCATAGATATTTCTATTGCCCTCAGGAGCATTCGTATCAGGTCCCATAGGATTTTTATTAGACTGAATGAAGTTTTGTTGGCCAATCGCTACATATATATATATATATATATATATATATATATATATATATATATATATATATATATGATAGCCTCAGACTCTGGAATGTGAAAGTTTTTGATTGCTACAGCGCTTGTATGTGGACCACCGCCAGATGCCCCAACAGGATTTAGTACATGTATTTGACATTCTTAAATGCAATAGTCAACTCTAAGAGAGTTTTGCAGTGTTTGTAGAGCTCGTTATAAAAGCCCTCATTGATAAAATCAGGAAACTGTGCATTCTTGCAAAGTTTACAATTTCTGCACAAGAAAATTCACTGTTACTCATGTACACTTGCATGTCACTTTTGCTGCATGAGATGAAGAGTATGACGCTCCATGCTCTTTTCATATCCGGTGGTAATTAAAATTTCCCCAAGAAAATACACGAAAATGCTTTCATACGAGTGCATGTTGGATATGGTTGTTGACCAAATGTTTTATTAGAAATTCATGAGTAAACACCAGCATATTACAGTAGCTGCACACATGCTGAGCACCTGAACATTTGGAAAAAAAGCCATACATTTGCAAAGAATAATGATAAGTGGTGCAAAGCTGCGAGTACACAAATAGCTCAATGCAAGTTTACAAACCTCTCAACAGCCTAAACAATACGATCAGAAGCATAGCATCAACTTACATACAGAGATATAGAAACAAGCACTCCCTGTTTCAGAGCATGTCATTCTGCAAGAGGTTTCAGTACTTCTACAAATGCTGGTGACAAGCACCTTATTTCAGGTTAGCTGCTTCATTCTTTACGTCTTGGCACTGTTGCCACAGAGTTAGAAAATAGTAAACTGCAGCCCCGCTCTCAGTCAATACAAAACAAATACACTTGAAAACAAATGTCGGCCACAGCAGCAGAAGCTACCAGTGCAAACCGCCAGCTTCTACACTTCTGCGATTAGCTAACCAGTGTGTGAAGACAGCACACCTCTGGATGATGTTGCGTTGTGCCCATAGCTTCTAGAAGAGTGCCCCAGGAAATTGTGAACCAAACTTTTTGTTGGTTGTATGAACAATTTTCAAAAGAAATAGTGGCAGTCTAGAAATGCTACATACATATGTAAGCCTACATCTGAATATATAGTTTCACACTGTTTTATCACGCATTACGTTGAATTCAGCTTGTGATTATTAGCAACATTAGTAGCAGAGAGAAACTGAATATGGACATGTTTTTTTTGGTTTGGTTTCACCTTTACATAAACAACCTGTGCAAAAGCTCTTCTATCCTTTTGAACTCATGCACATGACAAAGGATCAGCAATCGAATTCCGTCTCTCCAAAGAAAGATACACACACTGACTTCTTTCTGATTCTCCAAGTGTTAGTCCTTCGTGTAGCAATTGGGCATTGTTGACACAAATAAGGTGCTTCCTATTTCCATTAATACAAAAAGGCGATCAACTTCACTGGGGCAGACTAGGTCATGTGACCCTGTCTTTTTGACTCAAACAGTAAGGTGTGTGCATGTAGGATACGAACACAAACTAACTCTTGACATTGAAAAATGATGCGACAGTCCCCTACAGTGAAAATTCTGGTAATCAGGAAGAAAGTGCCTGAAGGACTAATGAAAACTGAATTGCATGTCTTGGAAGGCCTTGTGTACTGTGCACAGTGAAATGTTTGTTGAATAATAATTACCCGGTGATATTCAATGAGATTGGTTGTCTCACATCCCAGCCTGTCTGCAGTCATTTGCACATCTACATTTCTACAAAGTTTGCCTGTTCCTAGTAGTAATGTCCTCTCATTTGTTTTCTTCATTGGTGTGCCTAGAAATGCGGTTGCCTGTGGCGAAAAAACAATGCTAGTGCTGAGTGTTCTCAGTTTCTAAGGAAGCACATAGCGTTCTAGAATTTGTAAAGGAACATCTTTCGCTCCAGCAACTAATTTTACGAGGACCCCATTTCCATCTTCGAAGATAAATGAGGAATGTGACCAAAGGGGGCCGAGTTTTGAAACGCTTTTAGGCAAATGTAGGAGCTGGTTGACATCGCAAGTCATCGCACCACAGCCGTAGAGAGTCTGTGTGAGTGCTACAAACTCTGACAAAACATTTGACGATCACAAAATGTCACTTTTAGTTATGCTGTCTTTCAGAAGAATGTAAATTGCTTCCACAAGCAAACTGAAGTGCTTCGGGTATCGCTCTGGCAAAATACCATCAAGACATGGCAAGGAATAGTGCAAGATCCACCATTTCCATTCGCTAGCTTTCCATACACTAAAGTGACAAACTGCGAGGCAAGCGAGTAAACCAATTTGGTGGCCTAATTGACAAAAGGCTGTTCAAACATGCGACAGTCAGTTGATGTTGAGCCTGTATAGTATTCAGAACCAGAGGACTGCAGACACAGAGCACAAAATTGTTTTGCAACACCTTCTAGAACGACATGCATGTAGTCTGGACATGTTCCCTATACAAGGTCATAGCCCTCAAGCTGCTACAACACAGTTTCACTCCTCACTCCATTCACAGTGCCGTGAGAGCGCCCAGCTTTTGTTCCATCCTCCTTCATACCTCTTGAAGTCCTTTCCGCAGCAGGTACACTGTGATCAGTGTAACTGTACCGCAGTGCACCTAAGCAGAGGCAAAATGAACAGTCGGCCATGAACATTTTGGAGAACCTCAACTGCAATATGAGTCGACAATCGTTTGTGCTATTCTAAATATTGCCCTATGCCTTCAGCTGTTCTGAACACCCACCTAGAAATTTCAAAGCAAATAGTGAACTGTGTCGTCATTCATTGTACTCCTCCATTCCATGAGCTTTAGAGCGCGTGCAATAAGTGATCTACAGTTAACTAAGCAGAGTTCTCTCTTTTAGCATCAAGTTGAACCCAAGTGTAAAAGCGGAAAAAAAACCAACCACATGCGACCGGTAGGTGCCCAACCCACAACCTCCGAATTTCGCTTTTGGTGCTCTACCAACTGAGCTACGCTGACAGCTATGTAATCTTCTGCTTTCGGAGGGGGGGTACTTATGTTGCATGTAGCCTAACTTTGAGAGCGCTCACCAGCGCCAACCTCATCCGTAGTGGTAAATGTAGTACGTTCTGCATTACCACAAGTGTCACAGTTGTTTTTCCTCTGCTTTCTAAACAATTATCTTGAAGTGATCGAATAATTACACTGTCCATCTCACATTCATTACACTATAAGATTAAAAAAAAACGTTCCACTATGCTGCTTGATTTTAATGACTGCTGGCTTCTTCCATGAATGTCATGACGAGCCCCTCTTCCCTTCCCTGCTAAATATACCTCCAGCATTACATGCTTTTCTTTCATACATGAATTCTACACTTAGCTAAACCACTGTTTTGAAGTGGCAAAATGTTCCTTAAAACATCAATCCACACAATCTGATGAGTCCATTCTTTTTCTGAAAACGTTAGAGAGCTTGAACTGCATCTTTTCAATTTTAGGCATTAATGTTAGCGATAATGCAACAAGCATATAATTCAATGTACAATAAAAAAACTAAATAAGCTGCAAAAAATAATCCTGACACATTTATGCCAAGTACAAACTGTATGGGAGGGGGAGCATATCCAGGTGCTCATCCAGCTTTTCCCACCCCTCCCTTAATGATTGGATGAACACTAAATGCAGTATTACTACTGAACTCTTTTCATTACTCTATCAGGAAATCAATAGGAGCAGCAATAAAAACTTGATATCATAAGGCCAGCAATGAAAAGAAACAATGTGCAGAACTCTGGTCATAGCATAAACTCACCACTAGAATATATTCCTTGTTCCAGGCATGCAACACAGCCATAATGTCCATTGAACTGCTTGATACAAAGCGCCCTTGCACGGGCAGGGGCATCCACGCACACACAGGCTACTTTCACTACCGACCGTATTGTTCTGTTACAATGCTTCCACACAACTGGACCCATCTCGCTAAGTTCATTTATAAATGTGCCCAAAAACTGCTGCATATCCGGATGGCCACGGCCAAACCATAGGCCGCCCAAGACCACATTGCTCCATCTTAGAAAAACGGGGAGTTCATTGACTACAAACTGAATTGGCCAGAGTGAGTTTTTGCTGCTGTTGAATACACGTGTGCCATCTGTGTTAAGAGTAATGGTAATATCACACCAGTGGGACTTCTTTCGAAGCCTCTTGATTAGTGATCCGTCAGTGATATCATGAAAGCCTGCAGTATCATTACGACAGCTTTGCCTGAAGCAAGGCTTTTGCGATAGTCTCATTCAAGAGAAGGTTTTCCAGTTGTTTTTTTGGTATTCAAAGTTGAAAAAAGTGTTCCCGTTGTTGAAGTTAGACAAAGAAACGATGCTGCCACATTTGCTGCAGGCAGCCTGCTTTTCTGTTGGCTTGCCAACATGGCTTTGGCACGATGAACACAAAACATGATGATGTACCATGTCTGCAACAGAACTGGCCCACAACTTCCGGAGAGCATACTGTGAAGACGGAATGTTTCTGCCCCCAAGTAGAAAGTTCACTAGTTTTACGAGTCCTTCAATTTGCGTCCAATTCAAGCCTGCTGTTACACTATAGCTGCGAATACCTAGAAGTGCTTGAGCCACTGTCAGGGTTGAATTGGGAAGTCTTTCTTGAGAAGCTGTGCTCCATCCATCTTCAAAGGAAAGGCCACTGTCAGCATCAATAACTGAGCTGTCAACGTTTAAGGTGTCATCAGTTGTGCTGTCCACAGAGGCACTGTCACCCTCACTTGGCCAGTTTTTGTCACCTGCAAAAAACCACACCTTCGTGGTATTTCACTCGTAAAAATATGCATACATACATACACGCACTAATCAACAATAACAAAAGCCTGGCCCTATTTATAAGCCAAGGCAAGAAAATACGACTCCACTTGAGTGCTCTTCAATGCGAGCCCTTCAAGAGCTGCTCAAAACATGTACAGTTACACCAAAACAAAAATTTGGGCGCTGCCTAACACTACACTAAACATTTGCAAATTGTGATTAACTGCGTACCCGAGTGACGGAACAGCAGCAGAATGAAGTAATTTGGGTAGTTGGTACATCCTTTTTCTATATCTGGGGTCTCACGCGCTTCCGCTCTCGACTTCCCCTCAAGAAAACTACCTTCTGCCCCATAAATAACAAAAACATGGCTCCGAACAAGATCGTACGTACCGGTCGTCAGCTCATCGCACGCGTAGCTGCAGCACGTCAGGTCGAGGGTGCCCTCATTGGAAAAATTCCATGTCTCACGGGAGTGGCAATCTGCGGTTGATGCCGTAGGAGCTGCAGGAACAGTTGCTGCGTTTCCACCAGGCTGTGACACGAGGGGCGGTCGCGAGTTTAATCACCATTTCGTCGATCGCGGCATACTGAATTCTGCGTCAGGCTCGAGGTACAGCTTCCGTCTTTTCGGCAGAACGGCAGACGTGTTCCTAGTAGCACATTGCTGAGTGGCCATTGCAACGCTGATGTAGCACACGAGCAGAAGCGAAAAAACCTTAATCAATTGCAGTTTTTTGTGTGTGTCGGCGGCTGGCTGGAGACAGGCGTTCATAACGTCAGTACTGTGCGATGCATTTTTCGTTGCTCTCTGCAGATCCCGACGAAAGTGCCGGTTCTTCTTTAAGCAGTGGGCGATACAGCAGGAGCTGCAAGCAGCGTAGTGCGGCTTCGGAAAGAATTCAGACTGCGCTAACTGCACGCCAACATTTTTCTTCCATGCGCGCCATAATGCGCGCCAAGCTCATCCTCGCTCTTGTGCTCATTGTTTCCAGCGGCGGCTTCGCTTGTGCCAAACATGCGCTGTTTATGGCGGAGTAGTTTTGTGATGCGACTAAAATAATTTGCTGCAGTCAAATTATTATTTACTCTCGTGTTTTTGTTTAGCCATTTTTTTTTTACATTTTAACATAAGGAATTATTTGCGGTTAAAGTCGCTCTTGAAACGACAGATCCGCAAGTGAGCATGCTGCGCATTGGCTGTGTGGCTCCAATTTAGGGACCATACAATTAGTTCCTGAATGTTCAGTACTTTCGGAATTGAGACGTGCGGTGGATGTGACATTTGTGTTCTGTATGGTGCGGCTTTGTAGCTTTTCTTTTTTGTCGTATGGCTGCTAGCAAGGTAATGTGCGCTTATGTGAAATTCTCAGACGACAAGGAGCGGCGCATCGTTCCAGTTGAAGACATTTCTTGCTTTCACCCATCTTCGGCTAAAGACTTCACGCTGGGTAAGCTATATCACGTCGAGTGGACGGACAGCGTTCAGGACGGGTATTTCCGGGCCCGAATTTCGGAACTGTTTGGTAAGTGCGATTGATATAACGTTGTATAAACATATCTTTAGCTGCTTTTCAAGTTTTCTCGTTGCTAGCATGTATAATTTCTCGGTCCTTGTAATGACCTCGCTCTCGTTCGTATGCACTCTCGCAGGCGCCGTGGTGCCGAGTTTCCATGTTTTGGACCATGTATTGTGAATGCGAACTGCGCTCAAATACCTTTTGCCGCCGACAGATTAAAGTTCTGCTAACTTTATGTGCGCCTAACTATCAGCAGGCATTGTCTCTGGCTGTGCACGTGCTCCATCATAAAGCTTTGATATTTTAAACTGTGAATGGCGAAGTTGCTCTTGTGCGCACTTGGGCATTTTTATTTTCTGCATATTGATGCAGATTGTCACTTCTAAAGTAGAGACCGCCAAGGTGTGGTTCTTCACAAAACCGGAAGACCGCACTCGGCCGCGGCTTCTGCATGCGTCTTTGAACACAGCAGTATTTTATCTTTGACGCCATCCTTTTTTTGTCAAATCTGCTTTCCGTGCTTTTGCTGCTAGGCTTGCACGGGGCTGCGAGCATATTGAGTTACCTTATATATATATATATATATATATATATATATATAATCCTTTCGGTCGACGCCACTAATGCATAGGCAGGTTATCGCTGTTGCTGCTTAGTGTTGCTATTTTTGTTGCTGTCTTTGCTACAAAGCTTCTCGATCGTAAATTTTCCAGAAAGCCGCGAAAAAGCAGAGAACCCCGTAAAGAAGACGCGGTTTTCAATACGACCTATCATGTCGGAGTCCAGCAGTGAATGTGAAGTGGGGAGCTCGTCAATATACTCGAGTATATTAACAGGGTTGCAACATTCCAAGTTTGCTAACAAAAGCGTTATAACTCATGCAGGTAAAACCAAAGAGGCCACGACATACATTGTCGACTACTCTCAAGCAGCGGCAGCGCATGCTGCTGCAAAGTGACAGTTCCAGCGATGAACTTGTTGCTCGCTCGGAGCTTTCAGATTTAAAGGATGAGAACAAGAAGCTCCAAATGAAAAACAAGGCTTTGCACAATGAGAATAAAGAGCTCAGGGCTCTGAACGTCGGCCTGCAGAAAATTATACTTGGTAAGTTAATTATGCATTTTAAAGGATCCGAGAAATGGGCTCTCAATGAAGTTGCTTCATAATTATCCTCCAGCAAGAATATTTTAATGCGTTTTGTGGAAGCTGAGTTATATGCAGAAAAAATTTGAACATCCGTGACTTTCTCGGCCGGGGATTTACGATCAGACCAGCTTCCCCTTGGCAGCAAAGGCACCCCGCAAGATTCAGTTATTTCTCCCATGCTCTTTAACTTAGTCATGATTGGCCTTGACAAGCAACTGCAGCAAGTCGACAATATCAACCATACCATCTACGCCGATGACATCACCATCTGGTCGTACCGAGGCAGTGATGGTCAAGTGGAATCAGCCCTCCAAACGGCGATTGACACAGTTGAAGCCTATCTCCAAGGGACCGGACTGCGCTGTTCGCCGGCTAAATCGGAGCTTCTGCTATACAAGCCCATTCAGCGGGGTCGCCCTCCCAAACACCAATCTGATCACCGACCCTGTGACCGCATCACCCTACGCCTTCAAGATGGCAGTCCTATCCCACACGTCCCTAGTATCCGGGTTCTCGGTCTCACCATCTCTACCAGCGGCTCCAACGCCTTGGCTCTCAACAAGATCTGTGCCCAATCTCAAAACACCCTACGACTTCTTAAACGTATATCTAACCGACGAGGGGGATTCAAAGAAGAAAGCCTTCTCCGACTCGTCCAATCCTTTGTCATATGCCAAATTACCTACGTTGCTGCGTACCTGAACTGGTACCGAGCTGAGCAAAACAAGCTCGACACCCTCATACGGGCGGTCTACAAGCAAGCACTTGGTCTCCCGCATTGTACCAGCACTGAACTCTTCAACGAACTGGGAGTTCACAACAACCTTTCCGAACTCATTGAAGCCCAACAACGCTCCCAGCTTGAACGGCTCACCCTTACTGAAACTGGGCGCTTTATTCTGTCCACGCTTGGCTTCACCTACCATCAGCAACAGGGCCCCAAACAACCGATCCCGACCGAAATCCGTAGCTGGATCTACATAGACCCTATCCCTAGAAACATGCACCCTGAATATAACAGGGCCCGGCGCCAAGCTCGGGCCGGATCTATCATAAAAGCCCTTGCCCACGTACCTGGCGTCACTTTTGTTGATGCAGCCCAATACTCCCATGGCACTGATTTGTGGCCGTCGCCACACGCGATGGAGTCCTAGACCACGCCTGTAGCGTAACTACCCCCACTGCCGAGACGGCTGAAGAAGTGGCCATCGCCCTGGCCACTTTAGATCCCACCTGTCACACCATAGTGTGTGACTCTCGCTCAGCCGTTACTAACTTCAGCAAAGGCCGTATTTCTCCGCAAGGTCTTCGCATCCTCTGCCAGGCACCACACTCTAAAGACAGCATAATCTCCCTGACATGGATCCCGGCCCATGCGGGCCCTGTCCACCCACACCTCCCCAATCTCAACGAGGTCACCCACTCCATTGCGCGAGGCCTCGTCTACCGCGCCGGAGTCACTGGAGATGAGTTGGACACCAGGGACAATCTGACAACCTATAGCGATCTCGTTAAGGCCTTTTACCTCAGTCGGCGAACCTTCCCCCCGCCTCACCCAAAGTTCAGCCGGCCGCAGGCTACCACCCTGCGTCTACTACAAACAAACACGTACCCTTCACCCGCCCGCCTCCACCTATATATTTCCAGACGTCTACACTACCCCCAACTGCCGGTGCTGTGGAATTCACCCGGCTACACTTCCGCATATGCTATGGGAGTGCCCAGCACAGTACACACAGACTAACACCACGACTCTCTCCTTGAGGTTGCATGAGGCTCTGCGGAGCTCCGCCCTCGACGACCAAACCTGGGCGACCCAGCACGACCGCGAGGCGGCGGCGAGGCAAGCCCTCGACGTCCCTTCCTGGGAGGCTTAGGCCCGGCCATCATAAAGTGCTGGTTCTACAACAAAAGTTTATTCCTCCTCCTCCGCATCTTCGCGTCTTTCCCTCTCGCATGCCAAAACGGCAGCTCTCCTCCGCCGGCCTCGCCCACTTGGCTCCTTTCCTAAGGATGGATGGATGGATAAGGCTGAACCCTTTAAATCGGGCGGTGGTTCAAGCCACGTAGCCATGACTTGTGAAATTTTACTCTTGTCTTGATTTTAGCCACCAATCACATAACCTTTGCTTGGTTACTTCTCCCGGCTTAAAATCTACTTTCCCTTTACTGTCCTTAAACCCCAATGCTTTGGATAAATCAGCCCCGCTGCTTTCCCCTGTAGGGTGAAGCCCTTTACAGAAAAGTATCAAGTGTTCAGCCGTTTCCTCCTCCTCTCCGCATGCAACGCACAAGGTGTCTATCTGGTGGTACCTAACTCTATATGTATTAGTTCACAAAACTCCCGTCATGTCCTAGATACTTTCTTTGGCGATTTCCTGCTTAAAGATCCTGTATGTACGTCCGCCGGCTGCAGCGCGCGTAGTGGCCGCGGCCGCAGTAGCGCGTGACGTCTGAAAGAATTTGGCGCTGTGAACCAATGATAACCCCCGTGCCCTGACGTCAGTTGCACGACGTGACATATGCCAGGTTTTTGCGTGAAAGACTGGCACGGCGCGTCGCGGCGAGGTGCGAAAGCGGGAATTTTTAAAAATGTATTGTAAATTTTTCCGCTCGCTTTTGACGTCTCGCACGTGGCATGGACACTCGGTGGCCTGTATTCTAGAGAGTGCAAGCATTTTAAAGCCAAGCTCAAGCACCCCTTTCTGTGGCCCTTTAAGCACTCTTCCAACAGGCTGTCGATTATTGAGAAGAGCAGTTCGTAAAGAGTGCAGTGAATAAACGAAATGGGGTGTTTCTCACATTATGAAATTGAACAGACTGCCTCAGGCCATAGTTTTGACAAGTGACAAGGAATTTGCCAGTGTGCTTACACAGCATCTTCGTGGTAGTGCGTAGCCAGACTGTGACCGCTTGTTGCCTTCAGCAGTGTTTTGTATTGATTTTTTCCCTCCCTCTATTTTGTAACAACTTGCGTCTCGGCTTGACACTTCACTCTGTACTGCTTCCGACTTGTAGAAATGACGTTCAAAGCCTTTTACCTGCTTTCGTTGCAATAATGCCTTGCTCACTTAACCATTGTTCACATGCATGCATTCTTCCCTCTGTAAGTTGTGAAGAAGGCAGCACAAAATATGGACGAAGAACAGAAGGACATTCACGAGCATTTGTGTCCTGTATTCTGTCCCTCGTCGGTATTTTACGTTGCCTTCCTCACAACATGCATCACAACTAGCCCGGCAGCTTGCTTCCCTCAGTAACATCCCCCTACAACAATTCTTTTAGTCGATTTCATAATAAATAAACAGATAAATGGGAACTTTACGAGAAACGGCTGTGAGAACAGCATTCGATGCACCATATGAAAAGTTTTTCCTCTGTAATCACGGCATGACATTGATAAGCATGCCATAGTTGTGGACATGCTCTTCGCGTGTTTCACTTTAATGCATGATTCTGCTCATAATGAGTGTCCCCAAGCCCATTCAGTGATTGCTCTATTGAGAGTCACCTGGTTGTAGGAGCAAATAGGTTTGCTTGTGTGTGTACTTTTGGATATTCTCAGACAGTAGTGTGTGTATAGCTGCATGTGCATATGATATATGTGCTAGCTGTGGTTGAAGTTATGACGCGTTGAACCAAGTAATGGTTTACTTTCCTTTGTGTCTTTTGCACACATGCAGTATAGGCAAAATGTGCCACAACTGGTATTCATGTTTCAAGGCTAGAAAAGTGTCATTTTGTATTCACATCCGAAGAGCAGTTTGATATGCAAAAACTTTTAAGTGCAATAAATTCAGATTTTATTGGGAACTCATTTGGATATTTAAGTGGGCCATAGTATACCTTCTGGTGATTATAATGGTGAATTTTTATGGCGCAAGGGCATCTGTGGCGAAAGAGCGCCATGACAAGATGTTTTCGTCCACTGAAGGTGGGATCAAAGACCGATTTTCGAAGCATTCCACACCTGATAAGCCGAGCACCAGGCCAGGGGAAAGATTGTACCCACTGTATCATAGGTGGGTACCTGGCAGCACTGGGGACCGAACCTTGCACCTCCTACATGCGAGGCGGATTGTCATCATCATCATCATCAGCCTGGTTACGCCCACTGCAGGGCAAAGGCCTCTCCCATATTTCTCCAACAACCCCGGTCATGTACTAATTGTGGCCATGCCGTCCCTGCAAACTTCTTAATCTCATCCGCCCACCTAACTTTCTGCCGTCCCCTGCTGCACTTCCCTTCCCTTGGAATCCAGTCTGTAACCCTTAATGACCATCGGTTATCTTCCCTCCTCATTACATGTCCTGCCCATGCCCATTTCTTTTTCTTGATTTCAACTAAGATGTCATTAACTCGCGTTTGTTCCCTCACCCAATCTGCTCTTTTCTTATCCCTTAACGTTACACCTATCATTCTTCTTTCCATAGCTCGTTGCGTCGTCCTCAATTTGAGTAGAACCCTTTTCGTAAGCCTCCAGGTTTCTGCCCCGTAGGTGAGTACTGGTAAGACACAGCTATCATACACTTTTCTCTTGAGGGATAACGGCAACCTGCTGTTCATGATCTCAGAATGCCTGCCAAACGCACCCCAGCCCATTCTTATTCTTCTGATTACTTCCGTCTCATGATCCGGATCCGCAGTCACTACCTGCCCTAAGTAGATGTATTCCCTTACGACTTCCAGTGCCTCGCTGCCTATTGTAAATTGCTGTTCTCTTCCGAGACTGTTAAACATTACTTTAGTTTTCTGCAGATTAATTTTTAGACCCACTCTTCTGCTTTGCCTCTCCAGGTCAGTGAGCATGCATTGCTGTTGGTCCCCTGAGTTACCAAGCAAGGCAATATCATCAGCGAATCGCAAGTTACTAAGGTATTCTCCATTAACTTTTATCCCCATTTCTTCCCAATCCAGGTCTCTGAATACCTCCTGTAAACAGGCTGTGAATAGCATTGGAGAGATCGTATCTCCCTGCCTGACGCCTTTCTTTATTTGGATTTTGCTGCTTTCTTTATGTAGGACTATGGTGGCTGTGGAGCCGCTATAGATATCTTTCAGTATTTTTACATACGGCTCGTCTACACCCTGATTCCGTAATGCCTCCATGACTGCTGAGGTTTCGACGGAATCAAATGCTTTCTCGTAATCAATGAAAGCTATATATAAGGGTTGGTTATATTCCGCACATTTCTCTATCACCTGATTGATAGTGTGAATATGATCTATTGTTGAGTAGCCTTTACGGAATCCTGCCTGGTCCTTTGCTTGACAGAAGTCTAAGGTGTTCCTGATACTATTTGCGATTACCTTAGTAAATAGGTTGTAGGCAACGGACAGTAAGCTGATCGGTCTATAATTTTTCAAGTCTTTGGCGTCCCCTTTCTTATGGATTAGGATTATGTTAGCGTTTTTCCAAGATTCCGGTAAGCTCGACGTTATGAGGCATTGCGTATACAGGGTGGCCAGTTTCTCTAGAACAATCTGCCCACCATCCTTCAACAAATCTGCTGATACCTGATCCTCCCCAGCTGCCTTCCCCCTTTGCATATCTCCCAAGGCTTTCTTTACTTCTTCCGGCGTTACCTGTGGGATTTCGAATTCCTCTAGACTATTTTCTCTTCCATTATTGTCGTGGGTGCCACTGGTACTGTATAAATCTTTATAGAACTCCTCAGCCACTTGTACTATCTCATCCATATTAGTAATGATATTGCCGGCTTTGTCTCTTAACGCATACATCTGGTTCTTACCAATTCCTAGTTTCTTCTTCACTGTTTTTAGGCTTCCTCCGTTCCTGAGAGCATGTTCAATTTTATCCATATTATACTTCCTTATGTCAGCTGTCTTACGCTTGTTTATTAACTTCGAAAGTTCTGCCAGTTCTATTCTAGCTGTAGGGTTAGAGGCTTTCATACATTGGCGTTTCTTGATCAGATGTTTCGTCTCCTGCGATAGTTTACTGGTATCCTGCCTAACGGAGTTACCACCGACTCCCATTGTACACTCCTGAATGATGCCCACAAGATTGTCGTTCATTGCTTCAACACTAAGGTCCTCTTCCTGAGTTCAAGCCGAATACCTGTTCTGTAGCTTGATCTGGAATTCCTCTATTTTCCCTCTTACCGCTAACTCATTGATCGGCTTCTTATGTACCAGTATCTTCCGTTCCCTTCTCAGGTCTAGGCTAATGCGAGTTCTTACCATCCTGTGGTCACTGCAGCGCACCTTGCCGAGCACGTCCACATCTTGTATGACGCCAGGGTTAGCGCAGAGTATGAAGTCTATTTCATTTCTAGTCTCGCCGTTCGGGCTCCTCCACGTCCACTTTCGGCTATCCCGCTTGCGGAAGAAGGTATTCATTATCCTCATATTATTCTGTTCTGCAAACTCTACTAATAACTCCCCCCTGATATTCCTAGTGCCTATGCCATATTCCCCCACTGCCTTGTCCCCAGCCTGCTTCTTGCCTACCTTGGCATTAAAGTCGCCCATTACTATAGTGTATTTAGTTTTCACTCCACCCATCGCCGATTCCACGTCTTCATAGAAGCTTTCGACTTCCTGGTCATCATGACTGGATGTAGGGGCGTAGACCTGTACAGTCTTCATTTTGTACCTCTTATTAAGTTTCACAACAAGACCTGCCACCCTCTCGTTAATGCTATAGAATTCCTGTATGTTACCAGCTATATTCTTATTAATCACGAATCCGACGCCTAGTTCTCTTCTCCGCTAAGCCCCGGTAGCACAGGACGTGCCCGCTTTTTAGCACTGTATATGCTTCTTTTGGCCTCCTAACTTCACTGAGCCCTATTATATGCCATTTACTGCCCTCTAATTCCTCCAACAGCACTGCTAGACTCGCCTCACTACATAACGTTCTAGCGTTAAACATTGCCAGGTTCATATTCCAATGGCAGCCTGTCCACTTGGCAACCACTGCAAGCATACTTTCCAGTCAAATAGAACCCTGAATCAAGTGTTAATTGATTCAGTCTGCTAATTCATCTTTACATCTCCCCACAGAATGCTCCAGTCATCGCAGCACAGAGAACGCCATGAATTGCATCCCACTCCACAGGTGGTGCAACCTTTGGATGAAGAAGGTGCCTCTTGCGCTGTGCCATGTAGCATAACTTATTCAATTCAAACATCTGACCAATTCTGTTCCCACATCGAGTTATTGATCAATTCGCTTTCGCCCTACCATATGCTAGCCGCCTTGGTTAGCTCAGCTGGTAGAGTGACTGCTCCGGTGTAGCGGTGGTCCCGGGTTCGAATCCTGGTCTAGGACGAATTTTCTTTCAATGCGAAGCTTCTTTGGAAGCCCTGTAGCCTTCCTTTGTACCTGTATGACCGCACTTGGGTGGATGCAGATTAGTAATTACTCCCTTATCACTGTGTACGCTTATAAGTGAATAGTTTTTCAGTCATAGCAAAGGACTACCTATTTGTATAAGTGCTACCTATATATATATATATAAGGACTACCTATTTTGTATAAGTGCTTACTAGCCTTCCAGTGTGTCTCCTCCATATTGCTTCCTTTCGCCATACTTGGGGACAAGACGACGCAATTTCTCCAAGCTACTTACAAAACATGCAGCATAATGATGACAATTTTAGGTGATTAAAGAAATAATAAACATTATAAACCCGTCTCAAACCATTCAAGCTGTCTATTAAATATTCCATCTACATACAGTGAAGGCCAGCGAACAATTGCACCAAGTTTGTTATTGCAAGCAGCCCAGTAATTCTAAAGTATTATTTCAAGGCGTTGGGTTGGCATTGTATTAGCTTATGGGACCAATCACCTTCTTTTTTGTTTTCAGAAAGCAGGACCTAACATTACACTAACAGTGAGGCATGCCACTCACTGGTTACTGAAGGGCTTGCCTGCCTTCTTTTTCTGGCCCCTAGCGATCATGACCCAGCCTAGTCTCTTTTTCATCTGGCTAATTACTAGGCTAGCAGGAAGGGGACGAAATCAAATTTCTGATCTTCCTTCATTGAAAAAAAAAACAACATTTGGTGCATTAAATCATTACGTGCTGCACTGAAACCTCTTAATGGGAATTTGAGTAATGCCAAACTCTCGTGCACTGTGAAACTAGTGTAAAAAAGGGTTTGTTGCATTGATCACATGCCAGATAAATAGGTTACACTGCATCTCTGATTCTGCTTTTAAGGCCTTCAGTACCCTGACCCTAATTCAAATGTTAAAAGTGGTGTCCAGTGTATGATTTCATGAGGGAGCAAAGGCAAATAGTTGTTTAAGAGAGCATGTTATGCACAGAATTTCTGTGTGTGCACATGCTTGGCCAGATTCTAACTTGCTCCAATTTTCCTTTAACCTTGCAGCTTTGCAGTTTTTAGGTGCAGCATGCCCTGAACATCAACAAGCACGGATTCAAGCCAGGTGTCTCCCCAACATACGCTTTTCGAACAAAATGATGGACAGGTATCTTCTGCTTAGCTTTTACTTCTTTTTTCCTCTAATGAGTTAACCTGCTCACATGCAAAGTACAACCATGCCAATCTGAGCACCCTTTATGGTTTTTTTATTATTCTAGGTATACATAAGTCAGCGGGTGCACTTGTCGCCTTGCGACTTGAACACAATTATGAAGGCACGGAATGATTCCGTAATTATCCGGCAACTAGCATTTTTTCGACTGCTGGTCTTGTAAACAGAAGTGTCACGGGAAAGGCATCAAACAGGACAAAGGGCCCACCAAAGCCAGGTTTGGACAAGGAAAAACTTGAAGCTCTGAAAGGTACGTGCACTATTAGCTTTGAAAGGTACGTGAGACATGGGAGAGGTCTTTATCCTGCAGTGGGCGTAGTCAGGCTGACGACGATGATGAATAAGTATTACAACTGGAGCTGCAGATTTAGTGCAGAATAAGGCACATCAGCATATACTACTGCTTATATGCAATTATTATGCGAAACATGATTTCTTTTTCAATTTTAGGCCTCAGGTGGTTGCAGTTTTGGCTAAGGTTATTTCTTGATAAAAATACCTCCCCACATGAGACTGCTTGGGTCGGCTTGTTACTGACCGGA
The DNA here is from genome assembly GCF_023375885.2 of Dermacentor andersoni. NCBI lineage: Eukaryota > Metazoa > Arthropoda > Arachnida > Ixodida > Ixodidae > Dermacentor > Dermacentor andersoni. Next base: position 361,431,932 of record NC_092814.1, on the reverse strand, counting down.
GTGTAAGGCTGGTAGGGCATAGTTTTTAACGCCACAAGGTCAAGGTTTGCCATTAGGAAAAAGAAACAAAGCATCTTATTTGCACATTGTAATACAATCATTTTTTGCCGTCTTTTCAGATTTCTTCCTTCACTTTATCAAGTCTGGAGCACTGGCAGCCAGGAGTGAAGCTGAGGTGAAAGGAAGAATGAAATGTTTGGACGCATCTTGCATCAAAACTCGCTGATATTGCTCCCCCTAAGTGCTTTTTTTTTCACCCATTTCTCTTTCGTGAAAGTCTCACATTTTTGTGCCCATTTTGTATTTTATTGCATATATTAACGTGTGCCAGTTTGCCTAGCATCATGTCATCCTTTGTTTACAATGTTCAGGTGCTATATAAATTTTTAAAATGGTTGCTAAATCTATTTGTGATGCCTTTTCTAGGTATTACCTTAACCTTTCCTATTTCATGCCTTCTGCCACTGTCTGCCTAACCAAAGGGGTGTTCATTGCTCAGTTGTAGCTCTTACTAGGTGTTTACATCGTTTTTATTTTTACATTGATTCGTAGTACATTAAGTTCTGTTCTAGTCATTGCTTTACCTTACCTTGTTTGGTGCCTTGTGCAACCATTAGCCATGTACACTGCCACTGTGTGCTTCGTCTGGATATGGTGTGCCCATTGCTTAAGTGTAGGGCTAACTCGACTGCCTACCTTTTTTAATTTCGGGTAGTTGGCAGCACTCTTTGTTCTGCTCATTGACTTCCCTTTTGTTTTTATATTTTATGCATGCTTATCTCGTGCCACCTTTCATCACCCTGCAGCAAGAAGTGTAGATTTACCTGGACTAGTTGTAGTTCTTACTTTTTTGGTTGTTATTTTCAATACATTTGGCTGCGGTCATTTGAGACTCTTAATTTCAGGTCAATGCCTTAGTTATCTTTCAGTTCTTTTGTATCATATGCTGCATATCCTGTTCTTGCTTATCCGCGTCTGCCTTAGCCACTTAAGCACTATCTTTCTCAGTCTGATATGCGCCTTGAGGTTTAGTTTTGATTTCATAAAGGTTATATTAGCAGTTTTTTTTTCAAACCAAATTTTTCTCATCCTGCGGTATTTTTATAGCTATTTAGAGCCATCAAACCAAACTGTGCTACATATACTGTTTGGTGCTAACTGCAGTTCGATGCGAGCTAAAATTTGCTCTGATATTCGTAAATATGTCAACAGCACTTTCAAGGTCTATGTCATCATGCTACAATTACTACAGTGTCTACAATGACTGTGATTTGATTCCCTGGAGCTTTTCCAGAAATGTGTAACCTGTGCTGTGACATTTTTGTACCTGTTATGAGCCAATCAGACAAGCTGTGCTGTGACATTTTTGTACCTTTTATGAGCCTACCAGGCAAGCTGTGCTGTGACATTTTTGTACCTCATATGAGCCTACCGCCAGGCTGTGCTGCTTTTTGGTGTCAGCTGTGGCTCTGTGTGAGCTAAATATTGCTGTGATATTGCGCAAATCTGACGGAGTTTTCATCCTGCCTTTGGAAGTATGTAGTTTGCTTAAAATTTTTTAAAATACATCATCATATAATACGGAGCTGTGTGCGTTTTTCTTTTAACGTTATGAGAACTACACACTCGCAATATATGTAATGTGCTTGCCATACATGCATGCCTAATACATGCACATAATGTGATTGTATATATATATATATATATATATATATATATATATATATATTCCATTATTCCATATATAGAACCTAAGAACCTATACACCAACAGAACCAATAAAGCCATATATGGCTTTATAGGCCCTATACAATAATGCAGCCTACATACCTATACATTGACCAATAGGATCTGTATCAGTGAATAGGTCTATCGTTTCATAATACAATACTGAGAAAGAAATAGCATTTTTATTTGTTTCTCCAATCAGAACTTTTGCTAGGGCTATTATAAAAGAGGTGCCTCTACTGCCTCGTCTATGCTGAATTCGCTCATAAAATCTTGTGATAAATAACTTGCTTCTTTGGAGTGATACCATTAGGCCGATGATAGCTTTCACCAGAAACATTTGGAGGACATTCGTATTGCTGTATCAGCTTTAGGATTACAGCGAAGCGGTGATTTCTATATGAATTTTTTATTACACTCCTTTTTAAATACGGAAAGATGGCCGCACAGCCTATTGCTAAATCTATTGAAGAATATGAATTATGCTGCACACTGCAATACGTGGGCTCTTTTCCTTGATTTAAGAGGGAAGCACGAGAGGATACAAGAAAGTTTTCTATTTGCCGGTCTCTTTTACCCGAAGAGTGTGATAATCATTATAATCGCCGTTGATCGTTAGTGCTTCTGAGACTTGGTAAATGAGGCTGTAAATTTTCGTTTTCCTGAGTTGACAATTGGGGGAGGGGGGTATGTAAATGGAGCAAATGGTTGTGAGCTTGTTAAAATGGCTCGCACAGATACAGCGTCAAGGGGCGTCTGAAGGGCAAACTGTTGGCAAGCTACACCTCCGGACGAGGCAAAAGCGTTGTCACTGTCTTTACGGAAAATAGCATATTGCGTGAGAAAGTTGGACTGTGTGGGTTTTAAGTGTGTTTCTTGGACACACAGCACCTTCAGATTAAATTTATGTGTGAGTTGCGTGATGTTGTCCAGGGTATGAAGTAGTCCTCTGACGTTCAACTGTAGTAGCTGTGTATCTAATGCAGATGTTCGTGCTTTTTAACTTATGTGGTTTTACGTGCCAAAACCACTTTCTGATTATGAGGCACGCCGTGGTGGAGGACGGAAATTTCGACCACCTGAGGTTCTTTAACGTGCACCTAAATCTAAGTACACGAGTATTTTCGAGACGCTTGCGCTGTGTGTCTAGTAAAAGAAGGCTAGCTTAAGTTACAGAGCTCCTTTCAGGCCCTGTGATAGGTTTTTTTTTTTTTTTTTTTTTTTGTGGCGATAGCGAGAACCTCGCCGCTGGCTCTCGCGGCGCCTAAGGAGCGCTGCTAGCGCCTCTTGTGAGGTGCCGGACACACGCTCTTGCCACCGGCTCGTTTGACGTGAACGCCTCGTCTCGAGGGAGGCCCTTGAGCAGTGGCGTAGCTAGGTGGTCTGGCACCCGGGGCCCATAGGTCTTCTGTCACCCCCCCCCCCCCCCTCAGGTGTATCTGGCGGAAAGAGGGGTGTCTTCAGACGTATATGACACCCCCCCCCCCCCCCCCCACTGGCCCCTTGCACCCGGGGCCCACGGCCCCCCGGCCCCCCCTGTTGCTACGCCACTGCCCTTGAGGCCACAAAACCGGAGGTCTGTGCCCCCTTCTTCTTCGACGGCGGAGCAGCGCTGGCTGCAGCTGCCAAGGGCGGAGGACGGACATGGCGTCGCCGCCGGATCACTGTGTGTGGACCGGACAGCTGCCGGGGCCGTTGTGGCGCGGCCCCCTGACGCGCTACTTCGGCAAAGCTATTTCGCAGGAAGGTTACGCGCCGTCGTGCCTCCTTAAACGAAACATTCCCTTTTACTTTGATTGCCGCTATTTCTTTTGTCCAAGATGGGCAGGACCTCGAGTACGCGGCAATGCCCCCTTCGCAATTCACACACTGTGGAGCGTTCTCGCATGATTCAGACGGATGTTCATGGTAGCTACATTTGCCACAGGTAGTCGGTCTCGGCAGTTCTGAGAACTGTAGATGAACCTTTGGTATATGAAGCATCGGAGGGGATTTCCTTTATATGGCTGACCCTGATATTCACATAGCCTGTCTCGATTGTCTCGGCCAGCACACTTGAACGGAATGTCAGAATAAGATGCTTGTTTGTATTTCTTTACAATAGTGCCTAATTTTGATTTGTTTTACAGTGATCACGTTCTGCTCACTCCAGCCCTCTCACTCTCTGTGAGATCAATAGATCACTATCGGATATGACATCACGGCTGGTGTTGATCCTACGTTGTGGGGTAACACTCACTGGTACGTCCCCCAAACACGCAAGATTTTACGGCCTTTCATAGTGTTTCTTATGGCGGAGTTCCAGGAGATCTTCGCTTGCTAACTTGGAACATGCTTACGCTTGGCCAAAAGCATCAGTTGGTGATTTTCATACCAGAAAAGGGAAAATCATCTTTGCTACCTTTTCTGTTTTCTTGAAGTGCATGAGATGACACCTGTTGAAAATTGTCACTTTAACGGCCAAAAAGTTAAGTACTTCTTCCGTGCACCATCGTTTCTGAGGGCGAGGCAGGAAGTGGGGAAAATAACGTCCACGTCGAATTTTTAGCAGGAGCGCCAGCCAGCCACTATAGAGCTCAACGATGCGAAGCTGCAGGACCTTGAAAAGACAAGTCCTGCATACGCCAGCTGTACGACACTACTATATTCAAATATGGTATGCCCAAGGTTGGCTACCCACACAAGATTAACCTCTGCCGCCAAGAAAATCAAAAGTAAAAGAAAGTGAGTAGAAGGCACGATAGATTGAAAGCGAGACAGAAGTGCAGGAAAAGGCTAATGCCACGATTTCGTCCAGGTGGCTCAGTTTGGAGGCCAAAGAGGTGCGTTGACTCCGCTGGGGAGCCATCAACGTCCGAATACATGGCGTCGGATCAACCCCTAGGATCCCCCTTTCCCCCAAAACGGCAAAGCCGCGCACGGCTAAGCGCGGTAGGGTTAAACCTCATGTGTTCGGATACATGGTGTCGCAAAACACCGAACACCTGCTGACACAAAAGCCCATGCGAAGCAGGTGGGTTGAGAAAGTGTCTATTTACATGGAGTAGGAAGGACGGATTTTGGAGACCACCCCAACCCTCACTACAATGCCCTCTGCAGCTCACTGGCCGCTGCCATAATACCCATTGGAACTTTGGCCGTGACACAAAGGCCTGTGGACGGCTGTAATTATGCGTCAGCTCCCTGCGATACCATTACAGTAGCTGCAGCGCTTACCTTCGTACTCACGCGCAGATGTTCTGAGAAAAGAGAATTGTAGAGAGGAGGTCGAGAAAGGAAAAAGAGCATGGGGTAAATCCAACACCATTACGAAACGTAGGAGTAACGATGGTGCCCTTAAACATTCAACAAGATATTGCCTCACACAGTTTGAGGAGATGGTGCTGTTCATGATGAGAGTGAGGCTAGGCTGCCAGGTTGAAGATATTGCCGACAGGTTTTCTGTTTCTCAGTCGACTGCGTTACGCATCGGCGAGAGATGGCTTGATGTATTTTTTGATCGACTTCGGCCTTTGGTGTGTTGGCTACATAAGGAGCAAGCGATGAAAGCAATGCCAGTTGCATTTATTGACAACATCGGTCTCAGAGTGAGACTGAAGTTGCTTTGAAGTTTCGATTGACAGACAGAGCACGTACTTGCCAAGAGCGGAGGCAAGGTGTGATTATATGCACCACAACAATGTCAAGATTGTGCTGGGCATCAGTCTTCAAGGTGCTTTGCTTTCCTCTCAAGGGCATTTGGTGGTCGTGCGAGTGATAAATTCATTGCGGAAGAGTGCAGAGTGTTGGAAGTTCTAGAATACAGAGACGTAATACTCGCCGACAGAGGTTTGGTTGATTGCAGAATGCATAGGGATGTGTCACGCCACGCTCCTCGTGCTTCCGTTGACGAAGGGTAATAAATAACTTAGCAGTGGTGAAGTTGAGAGTACAAAGTAGATTGCCAATGTTCGAATTCATGTTAAAATGGTAATTGGCGTGGTCAGAAGTTTTTTCACCATTTTAAAAACAACCCTTCCAGTGGAAGTGCTGGAAGCAAGTGAGCATGGGGAGTGTCAAATCGATGAATTTGCGGACGTGTGCTATGCATTAACCAACCTGTCTATTTCAGTTGTGTCATTTGATTTATTCTCAGGACACATGGGCAAAGTGCCAGTACCAATGCCTGTAGATATAAAGTTCGAATGAAGGTTGGTGCCAGTCATGCACTTTTAATTACGTGATATCACGATGATTATGCAGTTTACAAGACAAGTTGCTTTAATTGTAATAGCGACTTTCAAAAGTGAATTCAACTTGTAACTGTGGACACTGTCTGAATAAGACCTCTTCCTTGTTTTGGAAATCAAATCATATTGTTAACGTTCCTTCAGAGCGATGCAAATATGCTGTTCACGACAAACATTGAGAACTAATACGCATTCGATGTCGTACCATATTGCTTGAACTTGGCAAACCAGGAATAGCATTACTTCTTGATGCCAGTGGATTTGTCTGGTTCTTACATTAATAGACACGCACAGCTGTGTCTAAACACAGCTGCGCACACAACACGCACAAAAGTGTCTAAACAATGGCATTTTTTTACAATGCACAGGAATAAATGTCCATAAATAAATATTTATATGCCGCTCTGACAATAAAATGGTACACTCAGGACTGTTCACTGGACTGGTGTAATCAAGTTCATGGATGAGACCAGCATAAAGAAACAAAGATACTGCCCATTTAGGTGACAGTTCCGTCCACTGATATTTAGTTGCAGCACATTTCTCGCGTCTTCGAATCACGAACAGCATGCAGCAGCAGAGCATAATAATATGTTTCAGTTTCTCAGTGAGTTTTCTCAAGCTAGCAGAAAGCAAACTCCATCAGAGAACTCTCTACAGGGACGTCGGACGTGCACCTATTCTGCCTCTCGAAAAATATTTCTGATATAAAACATTGGAAAACACTAAAAGAACCGGCTGCAATGACGACATATTGACACTCAGAGTAAACATCTAGCCGGCTACTTTCTACCTCGTTCTACTAAAACACCTTACACGTACTATTTGAACTTGCAGCACAAGTCCAATCGAAAACGTTTTAAGATGTATCCGAAAGGCTTTGAATATTTTGATCACTGCTTTTTTTTTTAAATTTGATGCCCTTTGTTGGCGTGTGTGACAGTGCACACAGCACCTGAAGCGGATATAAAAGGAGACTACGAAGCGCTGAATGGTTTGAGAAAGAGCAGTTGCTAGTCAATGCCATCCTATCTTTTTCACTGCTCCCAGTTTCTTCGCATAGTTTCCATTCATGAAAATGTTGCATGTTAAATACACTTGTACATATTACACAATTCTACAACTTTCAGATAGAGACTAAGCGCAAATGGTTAATCAAATCTTGCAAACAGTACAAAACCACTTGTCACTTTTGGGTTACCTTTTTAGCCCCGCGCACTCCAAGTGAAACCGTACAATGGTGCAGTTAGGATGGTGGCATGCAATAATCTTGCCTTTTTGAGGTCCTTTGCACATGCAATATATCTCATCATTTGCATCTGTGGAGTTACTATTGGGCTCGGCATTACGAAGATTGTGAGCTGAAATCACAGCTGCCTGGTTTGCAGGAGGGGGCTGGTTCTGGTCATCCCCAGTACTGCTCGATTGGCCTTAGTCTGAGAGAACGGTTCATGACTCCGCAGTTTGCTTTATAGAAGGCGGCTTCTTCCCATTGGTCCTTGTATACCAGCGTGCTACAAGTTCAAGCAAGAGTACCTCCTAAAAAACTGTTGTGCGCGTTTTACTAGTGGCACCAAAAACTTCTCATCTTTTATTATAATTTGAATGTTTACTTCACTTTCGTTATACAGTAAAAAGGCACAGTAGCTTCTCTGTCATACAAAGCGTTGAGAATGGCCTTTGTAGTAATAGCGGTGGTTTTGCTTGGACTCAAAAGTGCCTTTATTGTCGAAAACTTAGGTGTTCGTGGCGTTCAAAGATTGCTTATATGCCCATCTGTAACTCACGATGGGCCCTTAACCTCATCAGTACCCTTACTACGACTACAGTTGACTAGCATGTCAGGCGTCGCGGTAAGATAGATATGCGCTTAAGATAATAAGAGGCCTGCATAATCAAATTTCGCATTTTTATGTCATTCGCAAATTACCTGCATGTACTTGGCATGGGCGTGCGGTTCGTTTTGCTAGCCATACTTTACAGCAGGTGTAGAAAGCTTGTTTTGATGCAGCCCAAAGATCCGCTGTGACGAGGTCATTTAATGGCGCTTCAATTTTCGTGTGGCAAACTTCATAAACTATAGATTAAGTTACGCGGTCAGCTCTGTACTTAAACCACTGTGGACTGATAGCCTGCTTCCTTATGCGTGCTTCATTGGTAGCCACAGCCTCTCTGTTTGTCAATAGTGTCGTACGCAGCTCTACAGTGTATAAGATCTATGTAGCTTAACATTTGTTCTCTGCGCCTGTAGAAACGACGAAAGTCGTATCCTTGCAGATTCTGGCAGGTGGCCTGTACACTTGGTTGTATGCGGGGTACGTCCTAGCCAATGCCGGCCAGTGGTCAGTGTAAATCAGGCCGTCGAAAAGCGCCTTTCGCTTTTCTCTGGTGCGCGCTGGCGCACCTCACTGCAGAGAAACATTTCGTGTGCTACGCGGCGTTGGCGACGGTGTTGCCGTCGGAGCCGACGTTTTACAGCGAAGGCGCATATGGCTAGCCCATTCGTCCGCCCGTCCGCCGCCTGTACGTCGAAAACTCGTCAAGCAGAATCCCATGCGCATGCGTGAAAAAAGAAAAAAAAAAGAAGACGTAATTGGTCTCCGTCACAGCGGATCGCGCGCGCAGCACTTTCTCTCCGGCTCCCAAATGGGTAGGCCACGCGTCATATGCACTCCTGAGGAGCAGGCAGCTTTCGATCAGCACCGCCGGGAGCAGAACAGGGAACGAGCTCGTCTAAGCCGTGCCGATGCGGCAGCCCGGGTACAAGAACAGGCTTGTGCAGCCGAGTGCGAGCAGCAAATGCGTACCAAGGACAGGCAGCCTACCAAGCCGTTGTTTATTGAACCGCCGGGAGGGATTAAGCCAGTGATAAACACCGGGAGCTCATGTTTCTGCTTCGGTGGTGAAGCATTTGTATGGAGTGCTTGGGCGGTGATTTTGTTATTCTGTAGATTTTGTGCCGTCGTGTAAGGTCTGTGAGATCGATGATTTTGAGCACTTTTTTTAATAGACGACGATGCAAAATCCATTTTCGCAATCAGCCGCACGTGCATCTTCCTAATGTTTGTAGGCAGCCACTTGTTAACATTCTGTGCAGGAACGTTTTTGGTGCGCCCCTTTCGATTCTTTCTCTACAGTAAAACAGCCGCGTGTGAACATGTATGGCCGGAAACCGGGGGGGGGGGGGGGGGGGGGTAGGCTACACTGGGCCGCGATCACTTGCCCGTCGTGCTTTGCGCACTAGGGGTTTGTCGAGGCTTTGGGAGTGTTCAACCTGAACAAAAAAAAATTCAGCAGTCTTATTTGTGAAGGGCGAAGCACAAATTCTACAGATCGATCTTTACCTACGCTGATCAATATATCAGTTCCTTCAGCCATAGCTCGCGCACGCAGCCGCTTGTCAGGAAGTTGTGCCGTTCCATTGCCTTTTAAAGCGATGCTTTCTTTGCCTTTTCCTTCAACTTTCACACTGCTGCTGCTGCTGTCCTGCACACCGCGTCCGGGGTGGTTCAGAGCATGTATATACATGGAAGGAGCCTGGCAGAGAAGAAAACCAATGCAAGGAACTCGTTTTCACCGCACCCCGTCGAATGTGCACAATGTTCTCTGGAGCTCCCGAGTCGTCGTCACATCAGCCTGACAGATGCAATTATCCGTGACCACCCGCAAGCGCTTACCTTTCTACCAAACTGCAAGTTCAGAGGGAAGCTAGATAGAATGGAAAGAGAGAGGGGAGAGAAGGCAGAGAATGGGTAGAGCCGACGCAGTCGCGAAACGAGTGAATAACAGCCTTCCCACTCTTCGTTCGCAGTTGCCATCAAAATGCAAGTGGGGGGACAGGGCAAAGGTGACTTGAGACGGCAAGGAAACGCTGGAGAAACTTAAGTTGAAGGTACGGTACGGTGCGTTTCTGCTCTTTCTGAAAAATAAAACCATGCAAATATGTCTAGCAGACAACTTACGCAGGGCATGCAGAAGCATAACCGCAATAATTAAAGCGCACGGCAGGGTCTAGGCGAAACAACGGAAGCGGCAGGAATCAACACTTCTGTGCCCGCCGCGATAACTTTGCGGCTATAGCATTGCTCGACGTCGCGGATTTGACCGAGGCAGCCGCATTGTGGCGGGGGCAAAATAAAAAACGCTTGCGCACTTTGATTTAGAGACACGTTAAAGAACACAATGGTGCCAAAATTAATCCGGAGTGGGCCACTAGGGCCTGCCTCATAATCTGATTGTGATTTTGGCATGTACAGCCCCATAATCCAAGTTCAATGCTTCGGCCACGATGCGACGCGCAATGTGAGGCAATAACAATGCTCACCTTTTTCAGTGGTTATGAAATATGGCGCAAAACAACGCCTGAAGCAAAAACCTGTCCCTTTGTGTTTTGTGTACTACGCAGACCAACAGTAGTGGTGCACACAAGGTAAGGTGAACATCAACTGACCACTCTCGTGTTAGACAAGATGTTGAAGAAATTAAACATTCGCTCTCCACATTACCACTAATCAAACATTACCGCTAAACAAACACCACAGAAATCTTCGCTTACATTGATTCTCACAGTGCGTGGGATCTGCATGATTTTTCTTTTTAGTTCAATTGATTTCTCGTGAAAAAGCTCGTTCTCAGAAGGAGGAACTGCATGTCCGAGGCGTCGACGCGGGGTCATTTGTCAGGGTTCGTGATCGTAGTGCAGTCGGCTGCGCGCAGCACGAAGGGGTCGACACCGCAAAGTTTCACCTTCTCCTTGTATCGCGCGCTGCCGCTTCCGCTGAGAGTTGTCGCGTAGGCGAGAGTATCCCTAGTCATGCTGCATTCACTAGAGAGATTTAGTATAGGGGAGGCAAGCGGCTTGCGTATGCAAGAACTAGGGGCGACGTTACTGCGCATGCGCAGACCGCTACGTCTACTTGCGTCCTTGGGTTGTTGGAGCGGCCGAAAACATCGCTGCCCCTAAGAGGTCACGTTACCCACGTGACTCTCGCGGTGTACGAGAACTTACGAGAAGCGAGACCAGCCGAGTCGAGCCGCGCTCCATGCGCATCTCGCCAGACAGACGGAGAACATGACTGCGCCAACTCCACCGGCGAGGACGGGTGCGCGTGTGCACTTCACGGCCAACGTGGACGTCCAAGTCCTACGCGCAGTGAGGGCGATCAACCCATTCGAGGAGGTGTCGCGGTGGGCGGTGATCGCAAACAACCTCCTGCTGGCGATTCGAGAGAATTTGTCAGCCCGGAGCCTGCGGGACCGCATAGACCTGCTTCTCACGCAGTTCCTCGCACGTGACCGAGCGAACCTAAGAAAGTAAGTGTGCTGTTCACTCCCCTGCTTCCAGCAATTGTTCTCCGAGTTTGTGCTACCAAGTTGCAACCTTACCTGTGGAACGTTCTTTTAGGTCCGCAACCGAGGAGGACTATGACGAGAAGGAACAACTTCTGGCGGAAGTCTATGAACTCGCACAAGATAGTGGCTACAAACTCAAGCACTCCGCTGTGCGCAAAGTTGCGGCGACACTGCGGCAACGGCAGCAGCAGGAACAGTCCCGGCAGCCGGCCACGGATAAAAGCATAGCGTCGGCTGCCCGGAACCTTGCTGCCTCGGAAGTACGCACCGAGTCTGATAATGGGGCCACCTCTTGTGACGACGACAACCTTTGCAAGTTCCTTGTTAAGCACCAAGAAATAATGCTTGAATTAGTAGCCCTAGCAGTTCTAGTATAGTATCTAACGGTTGTTTAGTTTATATGCTAGCAGTTAAAGGCCTGTATTTGTTAAGGCTAAAATATCGTGATGAAACGGCCGTGCTGCGCACAAGTGTCGCGGTACTACATACATATTGAACGTATTAGCCTACCTTTCCGTCGTGCTACATGTAAGACAAAGATTGTACTGCCACTATTGCAGCGGTCTTTCCCTTTTCCTTAATTAGGGAACAACGTTGGACCACTGTTTTCGCCTGATTATAGAGCTAGTGACAGCTCATCCTCCATGCTCCCATTGACGAAAAAAAAAAGATTGTGGTAAAGGCTTCATATGGTCAGTAGCGATGGAATCTTGGACTAGTTGGTTTGCCATTGGAAAGGATTAAGTAGCGCAAAAAACAAACGAAGGCATATGTGCATTCACATTGCCTGCGTGTGTCTGTAGGTCACAATTTATATCCGTTTGATTTGCTGTACACCCTATTCATTACATATATATGTACCGGCTCTTTCAGGGTCTGCAAATGGCAATGATGTAGCAGTGGTGTCCGAGGCAGAGCCCCTTCACGGTGACTACGAGGTGCTGGCCATAGCTCCAGAGCTACATGCCAGTGCTTCGGTAAGTATGTCACCGTGGATGGCAACCTCTACAACCTCTTTTTGCCCCATCCGAGGCCCCACCACTAGCCCCACACCTGGCATTACCCCAGGACCCGCACCTGACGCTACCTCTGGACCCGGCCCAGGCCCTATACATAACCCCAGCCCAGGCCCTATCCATAACCTCACCCCTGTCTGTCTCTCGGGTACCACCCCTGCAAGCACCACGACCCCAACTGGCACGCACCGGAAAATTGGTACGTTTTAGTAAACCATTGATAGACCTTGAAGATGGGGTGCACCAGCCACCAACTGTTGGCTGCAAGGACACGACACGCTGGGGTGCAGCATCTTCTTTGGCGGCGCCAAGTGTGCTACAATTTGCTTTGTATGGGCGCGGAATTTTGACCGGTTGTAGCAGTATCTTTTATGTGCAAGGGTTTTTGTTTTGATTCCGCTGTTCTGTACACTGTGTGATACATTCCTGTGTTTTTATGCCTTTTTATCAAACTTTGGTTGTGGTGTGCCCAAAGTGAATTTAGCTCTAAGTAACATTTGGGCTTGTCTCACCAGGTTTAGTACTACCAGTGATTTTGCGCCTGTGACAAATAGCACAATTCTAGCCCTTGAGCTGACCTACTCAAAGAGGCAGACATTACTTGCACAAGAAATCGAAGTGCTTAATCTACTTCACGAATGAAGATTTTAACTAATTGACTTGCATCTCATGTTGCAATTTACAAATTTTAGCTTGTGATACTGGGATTCTCTGGATAACATCATCTTTAAGATATGCACCATCAAACTTGCTGTAGAAATGAACTTTCATTCCACTTACATTTTCAACGAAACTTAATTTTGTGCATTAAAGCACAAAAGTAACTGCACCACTAATGCATTTCTTCGCAACGTTTGCGAATTTGTCTCAAAACTGCTGTTATCGTGATCATTTATTACAATTGGATCTACCTTGTGAACTCTCAGGCTTCAATTTGCAAATTGCAGTATGTGTGATAAACGGCGAAAAAACTTAGTGTATTATTTTAATTATTCAATAATGCATTTTGATTTCTAGTCCCAATAGTGTCTGCCTGCTTGGCCAATCCAGCCAAATGATTATAATTGTGCTATCTGCCACAGATGATTTTTTTTAAAAAGTTACCAAAAGTCTTCGCAGAAACACCCAAGTTTTGACTACCTAGATTAACAAGCATGTCTTGGTCATGTGTATACTGCCTGTACCGCAAATATACATACGCTGGGGAAGTGGACAGACAAGCACGATAGCTTCGCGAGAGATATCATTCATCAAAAATCTATTCTGGCTTTTAAAGCATACACATTTGTACGCAAAATCATGGGTCCTAACCCACAGTGATGTTTTCGGACACGGGCAAGTGTACACAATTGAATTGATATCAGAGCGGCAAATGACAGTAACACAGAAAAAAGACACAGGATGAGCGCTGTGTGTCCTTTTTGGGTTGCCATCATGTATCGCGCTGATTTCAGCTATGCACCCATTCAAAGTAGTATGGCGAACAGCGCACATGGCGTCACAGTGTAAATCTTCAGCGCTTAGCAGGCTTGAACATGAAAGGTAATTCTCCCATTAAGGTTGAAGAGCTCATTCATTGCTGGTGGGCTTAATTCCCAAACACATGAGCCCCCATATGTTACTTCGTTGGTCCAATCGAGCCATTGTATTTTGCCTGTGTATATTTCCATGCTGTTTTATATGTGCACAACTGTGATGTAAGCATCTAGTGCAAAATTATATTAGCCTTCGCCATGAGTTCTTGCTTCTGGATTACTTCGTGGCTGAATGGAGATCAAACACAATCAAATTAATGAGCCTCATCTGTGTTGCGTGTTCGACACGTTCGGCAAGGTAGTAAATAGGCATGAATTCCTACAAGAAAGTCTGAGACGGCCAAGCGGCATGTCCGGGACATTTCGCATGCAATGACTAACATATACGTCCGACTTGTAAAGGCCATATTTGGTATCCAGTCACAAGGCAAGCAAGAAACTATTTTCGGTCACTTTCACACAGGCTGTGCAGCTCATTTGATGAGTGCAAGTGGTGGTGGTGATCTTGTGTAGATAAGTTTTGCGGCACCAACTCTTAGTGACTGCTGATGTGCAGAACATATTCATTGCCCCTCTTGGCATGTACCCATAATCTACATATCTGTTTTGTTTACATTAAAACGGCATGCAGACCCTCATTTGTAGTTTTTTTGAAAAAAAAAGAGGCTGCAGATGGAGAAAGGGACGAGAGGCAGAGAAACGGACCTTGAGAGGAGCCACCTTGCTCTTGAAGATAGGCATATTCGTCTTGAAGAAGACAGGCTCTCCTTCGAAAAAGAGTAGTTTCTACAGAAGAAACGTGAGGCGGCACAAGAGGAGAAAAAAGAAGAGCGTCTCCAGCAGCTCAAAGAACCGAGGGAGAAGCGAGAGTTCTTCCTCAGTCAGCAGCAAGCTCTGCTGGAAATTATAAAATCATGGTCACCAAATTTAAAGCAAACTTCTGGTTGATCAGCAAAAGTTGAACCAGGGATGGCTCTGGAGCCAGTGTTTCAACAAGGGGACTTGTCTTTAGCGGGGAAACAAGTGCCTTCCTTGAGAGCGTTTATGTCCTTTGCTCTCGAACAACCCCTATAGGGGAGAATAAAATGGGGCCCATAGAGAAGAGTCAGGCACTTTGTAATTTTTCGATGTGCTTTACGCTACTATGTGCACCTCTTTATTCTCCTGCCCCGTAAGGGGTGTTAGAGAGAAAGGTACATAAACACTATCAAAGAAAGCAGTTGTTTCCCTGGCAAGGACAAGTCCCTTTGTTGAAACACTGGCTCCCGAGACGTCCCTTGTTCAACCTCTGTTGACCACTTCGTCCACGACTTCAAACAGTTCAGCCAGTCTACCAGTTCAGCAGCCTCGGTCTGGCAAGCAACACAAAACGGTCCTTATCAGGACCACCTTCATGTCTGCTTCGGCCATGTCTACTCCGCACTCCACCGGTACCCTCTTTGCACGCTCGGCAGAGCTTTATATTGCACATAATTTTATGAGAAGAAAGTAAGTTGTGAGAGACTTCCTATCCTACTGTTGGTTTCTTCTTCCTCTGATGCTTTTGGTACCCTCTTTGTCTGTCTGTATGTCTGTGCGTGGTGAACTGGCTGCTTTGGAGGCGAGGTGGTACCCATACTCTATCTCAGTAGTTCTTTGCAGCACTGTGGAAGCTACACGAATTAACAAATCTGAAGGCCGAATGCTCCTCGAGACGTGCTCATCTGCTACGCATCGTCTGCTCAGCGTCCGCTTGCCATCCTGTCCATACAGGCATGGTGGGTTGACGAAAAAATGTTTTGTCACCATAGCCATAACCTCCGTTTTCGTGGATGCAAAAGAAAGGCGCTTCACTTCAGCTGTACGCTTTCCTTGCAGTTACTTTGCAGCCTCCGTAACAATGAGGGCGAACGCCCTCATAAATGTTCACCTGCAGCACAGCGTCTACTTGGCGTTTCCTCGCTACCATCATCACATGCCATGCAACAGCGGGATAGTAAATTAATGATGCAGTGAACAGTTTTGTCTTTATAGCGTTCCACATCATCAACATATCACCAGTGTTAATGGTATGGCACCATCTGCTAACTAGAAATGAAACCAGTTTTACGGCTCGACGCCGTGTCTGTAGTCTTAGCAGCGCGAAAAAAAACCGCCGATCTCAACAGCTATGAAAAACATAACTAATGCTTTGACCTCAGCTTGAGATGAGACAGCAATGACTGCGTTCACGATTTGTTTCTTGCTGACACGACGGAGAGACAGTAAAAAGTGCGAATTCAGATCGAAGCGAGTAGTCGGTGCTGTAAGGGCGCTGCCATGTTGCTATAGTTGATAACGGTTAGTGTGGCTATTACGGTTAGCCGGGTTAACTGCCACAGTAATTCTCTCTATACGACAGGTATGCACAAAGGCCACGGCATTAGGTGACGTAAAGCGTATTCTTCTGTTGCCAGAAGAATACGCTTTCAGGTAACGTCAATAATTTTCAGGTTGGAAAACCTTCGGTTCAGATTCACGAGCTTAACTCAAGGAATTGCCATCTCCTGTGATGGCATAGTGGCAATGGTGTTCGGTTGGTTCAGTGCAAAAACATGTGAATGCAAAGGCATTATCTTATGCTACATGCCTGTTTCAGTGTTATTTAATAAGTCTACAAATATCACACCTGGGTAGCAAATGGCACGAGACAACAGTGTGATGTTCTATCCTTGCATAACATTACTTGTAACTAAAATTCGGATAATTACAATTCAAAGGGCAAAATTCAGGCTATACGAGGTTTAAGGCAAAGTGACAGATAGCAAGGCTACAAACTAAGCTAGTTCACAATACTTCATATTTAACAAGTAGAGGTGACAGAAACAAACTAACAATTGTTTATTCTTACACATCTGCTTTTCCTTAATGACACAAGAGCAAACCTATCGCTTCTTTATCTATGCATGTGAGCAATCTCCCACTCTGTTTATGCAGTGGTGCGATAGTGAACGTATGCTAAATAAATAAATAAATAAATTTTCATAAGCCCGCCTGATGGTGTGGATATCTGAAGTTTTGAATACGAATGGAAATATTAGAAACGGATGGTATTTGAAAATTCACGATTTGCTACATTGGAAGTTAATGAAATATTTTGCAACCAACACCTCTTAAAGTCTAGTTACCGCTTTCCCTATGCTAAATGAAATATTACAAATTATCAGAAGTGAAGCAAGAAAAATTTTCGGAGGAATGCAGAAAGAAAGAGTAATGCAACCTTTGTTTATGCTTTTGTGGCGGAAGCCTATATCGCATTCTGACTTTCACTTGTATCTATCACACAGTGTTTTCGGCAGTCTAGTCAGAGGCAGCTGTATCTTTTAAGCTACAACAAAGGATGTTTTTCTTGCAATGGGCCCTCTTACCTGTCACTATGTCAAACAAGTCCTTCAGCAGTTTTTTTTTTTGCTCGTTTTGCTCGCTTGAAGGTTTGTTTGCCATCAGGCCCTAAAATGTTGCGAATGACCAGTGCGATGAATTATCTAAGCAGGGGGCACAATGTACGGTGGGTGATTAAGGGAGCTGTAAAAAAATTAACGGAAGAGAGAGAGGGTGGTGACCTGTTGACGGAAAGAAAGCGTTGCCAAGCCAGATTCCGCTGGCAACGATGAAATGCTGGTATATGAATATGATGAGTGAATAAATCTAGTAGCACGATTTTGTAGCGACTCGAGTGCATTCATGATATAAGCTTAATGCGGGCTCCAGATGGGAGATGCACACTCTAGTTTTGATCTTACAAATGATTCATCGGCTAACATTTTTTACTTGTCGTGGAGTATGACGTAGATGTCTCCTGAGAAATCGTAGTGATTTATTAGCAGCTGTGATGATGTTAGTGGTGTGCAAGCGCCAGTACAGATCACAAGATAGAGTGACACCGATGTATTTGAATGATTCGACTGATTCGATTGGAACAATTGCAATGGAATAGGTAAATCTATAGGGCTCCCGCCGAGGTTACGGCCAAGAGTTCTTGACTCTCGGCGGATTTCTCAGCCCACTGGACTGCCCAGAGTTGGTCTTCCAGGTTCGAGCTGAGCAGCGCGGCCTGCCATCATGCGCGGAGGCTGTTGATGGAGGCTTCGCTCTCATAGTCCTGTATTAGTGCCTAGCATTCTCGTAGCATGTGTTTTAGCGTGGCTCTGGTGCTACACACTTTGCATCTATCTGTTGTGTATATGTCTGGATAAATAGTGTGGATTAGTATTGGACTCTTGTATGATTTGGTTTGTAGTTGCCGCCACTGGACAGCTTCCGATCTACTGAGTTGTGGATAGGGTGGCGGATAAGTGCATCTTTGCATCTTGTAATGGTTGGTGATGTCGTTGAACTTGGTCATTCTGTCTTCCCATTCCCATACATCTGAGGGCCCTGTGCAGGGGTCTATGTTTGTCGCAGCTTGGAAAGTGAGTCCTCGAACTACGTTGTATGCTGCCGCATTAGTGTTGTCCTCTCCCGTTGAGTCGGTGATGTGCGCTGGTAACCGTAGGATTTGGACCCATCTGTCTTCCCTTGTTGTTTTGCCTTTTCTCAGTATGTTTAGCGCCTCAGCTGAGATCCTGCCATTCGCGAAGTTGCGTACTGCCGTCTGGGAATCGCTGATTATATAGTATGTGTCGGTTTCTGCTATGGCTAACGCTATAGCCGCTTCCTCCGCTGTTTTGATGCGTGTTGTGTTTATAGTCAAGCTTGTGTAGCATCATCTGTTGTGGTAAGTACTGCTACGACAAAGCTGCGTTTGTGTTTGTAATGTGCAGCGTCTACAAAGACCGCATCCTCGTTTCTTCTGTAGTTCTTCGCCATGTTCTTTGCACTGATTTTTCTCCTGCCCTCATGGCATATTCTTGGGCAAAGTGGGTACCGTGAGTTAGGCCTTTATTTCCTTGGGTGTGTCCCGTTTGTCTCCGTGTTGTTTGTGGTAGCGGATCCCTAATTTATCTAGGATGTGTCTGCTCGCCTTCGTTTCGGAGAGGCGTTCGTATTGCAATATACATTGCGCTTCTATTAGCTACTCTAACGTGTTGTGCAGTCCCAGCTCTAGGAGTTTCGCCGTGCTTGTGCTTAGCATGAGTCCAATCGCTTGTTTATATATCTTCCTAATCAGGCCGTCTAGTTTCTGCTTTTCTGCGGCGCACCATCTGTGGTATGCCGCCACACTCATGATCTGACTTATGACGAACACCTGGATGATTCTCATGATGCTTGCTTCTTTCATTCCCTCGTGCCTGTTGGTGATTCTCTTGATCAATCGCATCGTCTGAGAAACTTGGGCTTCGATGTTGCGAGTGGTTTCCCCATTGGTGCCCTTGGCTTCTATGACTAATCCCAACACCCTTATCTTCTTGACTTTGGGTATGGGTCGCCCATCTTGGGTCATGAGTTGTATGACTTTGTAGGTTTGTGTGCTGTGGTTCTTGGGAGGTATCCCCTTTAGGGTTGGTCTGTACAGCACCCGCTCAAATGTTTTGGCCTAGCATGTTAGACCGGTGCCTTCTAGGTATTTCTCGACTGTTTCAACTGCTTCTTGTAGTCTCTGTTCAATCGATCTATCACTGCCATCGCTAATCCATAGCGTCATGTCATCTGCATAGATTGTGTGGTTAAGTCCTTTCATTCTTTGTAATTTGCTAGGAAGACCAATCAGAGCCAGGTTAATGAGCATAGGCGATATAACCGATCGCTGCGGTGTGCCGGCACTCCCAATAGGCACTTTTTCGGACATCAGGTCTCCTATCGTGATTATTGCTTCTATATCCGTTACGAAGTTTCGTATATAGTTGTACGTCCGCTCGGCCTAGCCAAGGTTGCTGATTTGGTGCAGTATGGTTTGGTGTGCCACATTGTCGAATGCCTTCTTGAGATCTAGCCCGAGGATGGCTCGAGTCGATCTCCCTGGTTCGTCTATTACTTGGTGCTTCAGTTGCAGCATGGCAACTTGTGTAGACAGGTTTCTTCGGAATCCTATCATCATGTTTGGGAGTAAGTCATTGCCTTCTATGTAGTTGGTGAGTCTCGCGAGGAAGGAATGCTCCATTAGTTTGCCCACGCAGGAAGTTAAATATATGGGTCTTAGATTCCCGAGTTGTAGTTTATTGCCAGGCCTTGGTATTAAGATGAATTGTGCTGTCTTCCAGTACTGCGGTAGCTTTCCTTGTTTCCAGCACTCGTTGATGTATTCTGTTAGTTTGCCAATGGACGCGTCGTCCAGGTTTCCGAGTGTCTTGTTTGTAAGGGCGTCTGGGCACCAGGCTGCTTTGGTGTTGAGTTTGTGCAGGACCACTGTTATTTCTGCATCGCTAAACTCTTCATCGAGGTCGGTGTTCTGTTCCCCCTCGTATTCGGAATGAATACATAGCGATGCCTTTGATATGTGTGCGAGTTCGACCTCTCAAGAATTCTTGCTCTGTTACTTTATACGCGTATAGGATCTTGTGCTTGTTTTGCCTGTGTACCGTTTTTGTTTCGTCTTGGTTAAGGAGATACTTGAGTAACCTCCACGTCTTGCTCGTGCGCTCGTGCTAAGTTGCTGATCCATCTCCGTATATAGTTCCTCCCATTGTCGTCATTGGAGCTGTTGTGCATATTGTTCTATTCCTTTGTTTAGTGAGGGTATCTTCTTCCTTAATCTTGTGTTTCCACGTTTTCCATTGTTGCAGCCCTTTTTTGGCCTCCCAGATGTGAGGGGAGCCTGCTGTCTATCGCTTCTAGCTGAGCCTCTTGTGGTTTCACCTGCGTTGATTTGGAGACATCTTTCTTTAGATTGGCTGTCCACTGATCAATGTCTGTAATGGTTTCTATATTCATCTGTTCTCTTATTTTCCTGAATTTCACCCAATCAACTAATTTGAGTTGATTATCCTTGATGGCATAATTTTAATTAGTATGTTGTCTATGTCTGTGACTCGTGTATCATGTACAACCGCATGGTCTTTTCCGACTAGGGTGGTAAGGACCTTGGTTCTACCTACGGCATTGCCTATGGGTTGGTGCTCTGATAGTCTGGCGAGACCATTCGTTTCTTGTGGAATTATGTCTGGCTTGTCTTTCATATTTAGATATGGATAGAGATTCGATCTTTTATTTCAGTAACATCTGCAATTCCATTGCCATATGGTATATCTACGTTTTCTTTGCCTGGCCATGATTATGCTGTGATATTAGAGGTTGTCGGATCTAGTATCGACGGCTGGAGCAGCAAAGGACACTTGGGAGTTGCCTGGACTGTTTCTATTTCCTTTCCAGGGCCTACAACATCCATTCTGTCTTCTAACCTCATTACCCTTATGTTTATATTCTCAAGGTGTTGGTGTGCGGTTTGTAGTTGTTGTGTGATTATGCTGACCATGGCCGCCTCAATTGATTCTTCCATCTGGCACATGCGCTCTTCTATCTTTTTTTTCAAGTTTGTGGTTCAAATTCTTCTATACGTACCTTTGTTATGCTTGCGGTTTTAGTTTTCTTGGGTTTGGTCCCATTGTCCTCAATAATCTCTGCGGCCTTTCGTTTAAGTTGCGGAGTAGCGCCGTGTTCTTCCATGTTCACATTCTTGCTCTCCATTGTGTTTGTTGTACCTTCGCTCTGTTTTCGTTTTTCAACTTGGGAGTTTGTAGACTTCTTTTAATCTCGTGTTCTCCTTACTCAATACTGCCATTTATTGTTTCATTGCTGCAACAACTTGATTTAGCTGTGCCAGCTCTTCCTCTAATTTGTGATTAGCTACAGCCTCCGTCTCCGCTCGCTTCCCTTTAACCGCACTTGCCCAGCTCACCGTTGGTGTTGGCGGGGAGTTACGGGGAGTCTGTTAGAATAATGGTTATTAACGAAGACAAACTGAGAGCAGTTATTCAAGAATGGTTTCAATCCACTTTACCACATCAGGGCGTAAATTTAACTGAGACAGTTTTAGGAGTAAACATTTATGAAGACCGTTGTCAATTGCTTTAGCGAAATCCAGGAATATGCGATCAGTCTGAAGGTTATGGTCAAGATTAACATGCAGGTCGTGAAGGAAAATGGCCAGATGGTGTCCTGTTGTAAATGTATGTGTTTGCATTTGAATACATGTACTATATATTCAATAAATAGTATTCAAAAAGTTGGTATTCGCCCATTTCAACAATAACACAATATTGTTGGAGTGCATGCGAATGCTTAGAAAAACACTTGTACACAAAAATGTAGCAGCCACTCTATATGCACAATCTCACGCCCTCACCGTCGTTGAAGGCTTCGAGACATCTCGATGGTGTTTTTGCTCTCCCCGCAGCTTTGGTCGTTGTGTTTACTCTTTCTGGTTGGCATTCAGTTTTGAGGAAATGGTGTCCAGCTCAGCGGCCTCAACCACTTCTCCCATGTGCATTTTTTCGAAGGTTCGTACATCGAAGTTGTCACGGCATGCCAGCAAGTAATTGCAAATGTGTAAGCCCACACCAGGAAGCGTTTCCCGGAGAAGTACGTCCGGGAAAGTACCGTGTTGTGAGTGAGGACACTGGAGTATCTTCCCACACTGTCATCAAATCCAAGGCGGAGCGTCTGTGTGGGCCTTTGGCGTCTCCAAAAAAAGACCTCACAGCATGAAGATTTCAAGCTCGCGAACCGTCAAGCTTGACAGCTTCTCAGTCCATGCCTTCTATCTGAAAGTGCACAGCATGTACAGGAAGAGGGAGGAGCAAAAGGCTGTCAACGAAGACCGATCTGCCGAACTTCAATAATACGATGGACATCGGAATGAGGGGCGATCGAACAGTCTTAGAGCAGCGCTTTCGGTGCAGTTGGCACGGTACATTGGTGTTTCGGAGAGTGGCGTATCATAGAGCTATGGACGCAGCCTGTTGTAGCTTGATACCAGGCACGGGTTAGAAGATACCTTATTATCGAGGCGCATGCTGGCAGCCTCAAGTCAACAACAAGAAGAGAACACGACGATACTCGAGCTCCTAATAAGCACACGTCATCTCTAGGCGCATGCGCAGCCAGCAGTAGCTTGCGAGCACACACATATGCCATGCAAATGACTGATGCCGTTACAACATTTCATTCACGCACAATTTTAGAAATGATAAGTTAGGCAATCAGGTGGGTGCCAATCCCTTGTGCTCCTTCGTAGGGGTACCGGCTGCTCATGGCTGCCGGAATGCAATGGAGTCGTTGCTGGCGATTACTCCTGGCTTTGGTCTGTCGTCGGTGTAGTATCAGTGATGTCAGGTGCAAGTGGCAGTTCTACTTCAACCAGCAGGTCACGTATCTTGGATCTATGTTGAATGGTCGCAGGTGCTCCACGTGTACGAACCGCACTTTCTTTCGAACATTCACTAGATATGTTGAAGACCACTTCTTCGCGCACAGAACACACTAGTACACGATCACCTACAGCAAACACTTGCGGCGGACCTCTGCGCATGTCAGCAGACGTTCTTATTTTTGGCAATCTTAGCGCTAATTGCATGTTTTATGTCTAAGTGTAGCAGCGACAACCGGGTCCACAGCTTCCTTCGTACAATACAGCAGGTGTTCTTCCTGTGTGAAGCTGTGATGCGTTGTTCGATAACAGAATACGATGTTATCTATCCTGTGTTGAAGTGTTCTATTAGTGCCCTTTTCTGTGTCTTGTAGCACTTGTTTGAGCAGTGCTTTTTTAGTTGTCTGAACTGCGCGCTCCGCCGCACCGTTAGGCTGCGGGTGGTACAGTGGCATCAGTGTGTGCCCCACACCATCAGCTTGCAGGAAATATTTGAACTCAGCGGCTCAAAGCTCTGGCCCGTTGTCCGTGACTACCTCCAGAGGAAGGCCATGCGCTGCGAACCAAGAGTGCACCACTGTCTTCGAGGTGGTTGTTCCGCTCATGATCCTAATTTACAACAATTTGGAATACGTGTCAATAGCCACAAGAAATGTCTTCCCTTTTTCTTGGGTGAAATCTAAGCGCACTCGTTCCCACGCAGTTTGACACAGTTGCCACGGCGATAAAGGTATGGGTGGTGCTTCAAGGAGTACAATGTGGCATATTTCACATTTGTGCACAATGTTTTTTGAGGTTCTTGTCCATTCCAGGCCACTAACTATTGACCTTGCTAATACTTTCATTTGGGTTATTCCCAAGTGCTGTTCATGCAGCAATTGTAAAAGAGCAATTGCAGGTCCAACTGGCATATCCAGAATAGCTTTAGCTCCCCGGACACTGCTTTGGGCCATGCATGCCACAAATCATGTCACGCACAGCTCTCAGCATTTCATTGCGCCCCGTTTCCAGGCTGACATCCTTTGATGTTAACAGCAAATCACTTAGGGCCGAAAAGTAAAAGATTTCCTCAGGGTTGCTGCCTGTGTTGGGTAGGGGTAACCGGGACAATGCGTCGGTATGCTGGATAGCCAATCCTGGCTTGTGTTTGATGCTATAGCTGTAGTCGGCCAAAAAAGTCAAGCAGCGATGCACTCTTGCAGTGGCCAATGCACTGCCTGGCTGTTTAGCATCAAACAAAATTGTCAAGGGCTGGTGATTGGTAATTATATCAAAAGAGCGCCCGTGCAGGTACTTGTGAAATTTTTTACAGCAAGCACGATACTAAGCGCTTCTTTTTCAATTTACCCGTAGTTACGTTCGCACACAGACAGTGACCATGAAGCAAAAGCAACTGGCTTTTCCTCCCCGTTCACCACCTGCGTTAGCAAAGCACGTTACCCCTTAATCGGATGCATCGCATGTGATCGCTGTTTTTTTTCACATCATAGAGTTGCAGCATACTCTTATCAGTCAACATTTCTTTACATCTGCCGAATGCCTGATCACATTCACGTGAGCAGTGCCATTTGGTTTCTTTTTGAAGCAAGTAGTGCAATGGTTCCACGACCGAGGCCAAATTTGGCAAAAATTTCCAATAGTAGTTAACCAAACCCAATATGGGCTTCACCTGGGTCACGCTAGTGGGCCGTGGTGCTTTTCTAATGGCTTCTACTTTTTCCGTCGTTGGGTTCAAGCCATTCTTGTCGATCTCGTGCCCCAAATGTGTGACCCGCTGCTGGAAGAGACCGCATTTCTTAGCGTTCACTTTTATGCTGTGTTCACTTAGGCGTCGAAGCACTTGCTCCAGTCTGTGGTAGCACTCCTTGCAATTGTCACCTGCAATGACTACATCTAAGTAGCAGGCGGTTCTCAGCATATCGCGCTGTATCTGCTCCACCACTGCTTGCAAGCGGCGTTGCCCAAGTACTGCGTCTGGCCTTGTATATGATACCTGCTCTTTCTAGCTTGACCAATTTTTGCTCAACTCCCTCGCGCAAAGCATGTGGCACTGGTCGTGCTTTGATGAATACAGGGCACGCTTCATCCTTCAATTCAATGTTGCATTCAGCCCCTAATGGTACCAAAACCCGCATCAAACACTTTGAGAAATTTCTCAGCAAGCGACGTCTTTTTATCCAAAGCCTTTACAGACAAGACTTTAAGCCAATTTATTTTGATTTCATAAAGCCACATAATGTAGCCATTCTTCCCCCTGCGCTTTATTCACTATGACCAGCACTGCTCTTCGTATTGCACCTTTACATCCATGACGCCTACCGTAGGGACTGCCTTGCCATTGCACATGGCTAATTTGACATATGCTTGTCTGCAAGAGGCATTTGGAAAGTGTTTCGCACACTTTACTTCTGACATTATTGACACTGCTGCGCCCGTGGCAAGTTCCATGCGTATCACTTTATCATTAGAACCTCGAGCAAAATGGCGGGCATGCATTCCTTGTGGTTCATGTGACGCAAAGTGAGTTCGTTGTTGCAGTCTTCACTCTCTACATTGCGGAAAAGCTTAGATTTGCACATTTTGGCAACATGGTCCTTTTTCGTAGGCTTATAGCACATACTGTAGCTGCCGGCAGGTGGCAACACAAGTTTATGGTCACGCCGTCATGGCAGCTGCACTTTTTTCTTAAGAATCAGGAAATTCATTATGAGAAGTGTTACACTGCACACTGTAGACTCTAAAATGCGGTCCTTCTGCAAACTTTTAGCAAGAACAGTGCAGCAGTAAGCACAAATCTTTTTTCGAATTCGCTAAGCGAAATATGCAGGACCCTGTCTGCTAATCAGCCCCAAACCACTCTAAACAATTTACTGTTAGGACTATTCCACAACCATTTTGGTTTACTTTCTTAGGAGATCTATGTGGCCTGCCATCATGACGCAAAGGGTGGTGGTGGTCAAATTGGAGCATGCCATTGTGAAATTGTTGCATTTTCTTCAACTTGTGATCAGGGGGTTTGTTATGCTTCTACACTGAGCTGCGCAATGAACATCAGCAGCATAGCAGATGACCGTGCAAGCTGCAGTGTGTGCCAAACTGTCAAGATGCTGTGCTGCCATGTCACCGCTCTTCATATCGTGATGTCGTGCAACGGAGCTGCTGAAGAAAATTATTTAGGGTACTCCGAGGGCTTGTTAATATATTTTGTGAGGTTTCGAGCTCAAGTACCTTCATTTAAAGGGACACCAAAGAGAAAAATGATTTCTTCTGCATCAGTAAATAACCGTTCTACAACCCCAAAAACAGCACTCTTACAACGATAAGACGTTTGGCAAGCCAGAAAAAGCGCGAGAACGAAATACGGGTGGCGACGCCTACTTAAATTCCCGCACCTGGGGGCTGTGACGTATTGGATTTTGATGGCATCTTCTAGGGCCTACTAGTTATATATAGCGGTACTGATTGACTACATTGTGTTTTAAAGGAACCAAATATTAAACATGGCAAGTTTCGGGAAGCTTTACTCAGCCAACGCGGCCCAAATGCGAAAACATACTTTGGAATCGCTGACGTACCGGCGCTGGGGTTGTGGCGCGAAATTCAAATACTCATACTTGGACCTTCATTTTATCATCTAATAATCAAACTTTTTTTTTTAAATGACTGCCTGCAGGGTTCTCAAACAACGCTTCATTAGTCTAAACTGATTTATTGTTTCGGTTTAGTGTCCCTTTAAAGAAAACCATGAAGAGTCAAATATCATCTTGGTACTCCTTTAGAGCCCCAAATGTTCGTGCAGTTCAGGTGCACGGATACCAAAAAAACATGCCAGTCTGACTTCCATGGATACATGTCTGGCAGTTCGCAAGCAAAGTTTCGACACGGTACATCTGCTCAAGGTTTTGCAGCAGCAGCTTCTGATTTTTTTTTTGAAATGAAGGAATGAAAACTCAGCCACAGTCTTGCCGAATCCACGTTCCACTGCTTGATGAATTGTGCTCATTTGCTTGTTGAAGAGCTCTTGCTGGCGAGTGAGGGCAGCACAGGCGTAAGGCCTCATCAGGAGAGGGCTCAAAGGATATGCAGGGTCACCATATATG
Source organism: Dermacentor andersoni (assembly GCF_023375885.2). Taxonomy (NCBI): domain Eukaryota; kingdom Metazoa; phylum Arthropoda; class Arachnida; order Ixodida; family Ixodidae; genus Dermacentor; species Dermacentor andersoni. Next base: position 361,404,710 of record NC_092814.1, on the reverse strand, counting down.
CAGTAAGAGTTACCCTGCAGTAGCCTCTCCAACTTCTCGTAGAGGTCACTCTCACGCAGGATACCTGTGTAAAAAAAGAAGAAATGCTTTTAAAAATGGCCATGAAGTTGTGTATATTCACTGCAGGGTGGCTCTAGCTCTGGTACTCTTTCAGTCAGTGCTTCAATAGGTTGTGATGGCCCGCACCATAGAACAATTCGTAGCAGATGGTTGTAGTTCAACATTTTGGACAATAAAATCAATTATGGGTGGTTGCCTTTTCCAAATTACAACTTGTATGTGTGTTTAATGCATTTTCACCTCAGTGTAAGTGGCATGGTAAACAACATGCAGTAGCAATGCGGAAATGAGGCAAAATCAGTGGTGTCATATTAGACTTTTGTGAAACTGTCATTGATATAAACATGAAAAATTGTTTACATATGGTTAAAATGAGGAGAAAGGTGTAGGCAATGTGTAGGAATTATTCCAAGTGTGTGGGCATCTAGTTGGGTTAGAGAAGTTGGTTCTAGATAAGGGGCACACAAGTGGCTCCCATATGCAACATCTAAACACTGCTTGGGTCTCGCTTGAACCCAAGAAGTTCGCACACACAATTCGTTTGTGTCTGCAAATTTAAACTTTTGTATTAAGGGCAGCGTTATAGCTGACGTTCAATAAGAGAAAGACACCATACGACAGACAAAGCACTGAATTTAAACTAGCAGATTTCATTAGGTAAATTTTCATATATGTCACATGCAAAGTGCACAACTCATTATAGGAGGAAGCAAGAATACAAAAGAAGCATAGAAAAGGACACGAAAGACTGGGATAACAGCATGCACTGCAGTAGTACCTGTAGAGCAATAACACCCGTGTTCTTGTACTGTTATAAAGGATCTTAAGGTATTTCACGGACATATGTAAACATTTACCTAATAAAATCAGTCAATTGAAAGTCGGTGCTTTACCCGTTGTATTGTGTCTTACTTTGGTTCTGTGTCAACTATAGTGCTTGCAACGCCCTAACAAACATTCTATAGAGTTGATCTAGCTGTATTTGTTTTACAAACTCTACATTAAACAAAAAAACACTGACCAGCGTCATGCCTTTGCCCTTCATAAGGCCCTTCAAGTTGGCACACAATCCCATTGGCACACGTCACTGCTTGAAGTGCGTGGTGCCTCTTATGCCCAGAAAAATACAGCCGCTGGTTCACTGAAGGCCGGGAAATGGGCCTTGCCGTGCCATCCACAAAGCCCCAACAATTGCGCAAGGGAGCACCTCTGTCATACACAGCCTGTAAAGACAAACAAATCCTCCTCAGGCAAAACTGCATATACACGCTCAATTTTAGCGGTAACGCTGAGCTAAGTGTCACAATATATTTTAGTTGGGAGTATACATTTGCTGCTCAAACAGTTACCTAATTTACTGGCAATCTGATGGTGGCAGGAATGAGCAGCCATAGCATGCCGCATGCAAAACTGGAGAAAAGAATTTTAATACCTCGTATCAAGGAAACATTCATCTGCTGCACAGAAACAAAAGCACAAAAAAGGGTGCAGTGCAAGAACATAAGTGTGCGAAAGCAAATCACACCAATACAATTTTCGCCCACTTACTTTGGGAAAATGCTCCAGATCACTGAGACGCAGCCAGCTGTAGTTATTCAAGTCGTCCAGCAGATGCCCGAAGGAGCTGTCAATATGATTGAACAGTATGCTGACGATGCTTGACATTGCGGACGCGTGACGGCGGAACAAGGGCTCTAAATCCCACCATCTATTGGGGTATTCAAGTCTGCGCAGACCCATTAAGAGAACTTCCTCTGCCGACACAGTGACTCCCTGGCTGCTCCGGATTTCTGGTATGCGCAAGGCATCCTAGAGCATGTGGAGGTCATCCTTCTCAAATCGGAACAGCCTCCGAAAAGTCTGGTCCATAGCCGCAGCGTCCACGAAACCGGTGGACGACATCCTCTTCCTTTCCGTGGGCGCGTGGCGGGCGAGGAACAAATCTACATCTGTCCACGACAGATCAAGGTAAAGAAGCTGGTCGCAGAGCACACGGGCACGCTGTCGCCGCAACGGCGTCATGTCAAAATTTGCAGGACGCTCTAAATAAAGAAAACACAGACCACGACGGATTACGGTGCACGAGAAGCCTAACAGCTTACCAAACGTATGTTTGGATTGCTTCGGCTCGGCCTCAGTCGTAACGTAAGCGCGTAGATAATCTCATAAATCTTTTGCCTAGTGTCGACAGACATCGTTTTCATATATATTAACTGCTTTTAATAAAAAGAGTTTAATGTACCTTACTTCATATGCTTGATTTCATGTTTTATAAAATGATAACGCAGCAACGATCAGACGTTGGTGGTGCTGCGAGCGCATGCGACCTCATTGCGGCTTGCGTTTGGGGCCGCTAAACTATAACATGTTTCTGCTTGCGTACACAAACGCACCCAAGCGCTAGGGACCCCAACGCCTTGCGTCCCCTAAACTGAAACTCTCTACTGTCGTCGTCGGTGCTCGCGGCAACAACACCCAGAAAAAGACCACGGCGGTGGCTCTCGACCGTGGTGCACTACGCTGGCAGTATGGACCTGGAGTCGAATGTTCTTGTTTACCAATATGTCGCACCACCCAAAATGTATCGCGTCACCGCCGCTTGTGCATACACCCTATAGAACATGTCCGATCTCACCCAGGAGCCGCTGCAGGAGAGTGCATCGCGCGCTAGCTTGGCTGATCACCAGCACGCTGGCCTATATACAGTTCAGGCTCAGTGAACGGATCCTGCTGAGTGTGCGCCTTCGACAAACAACAAAGCGCTCGCTGGCCACGCAATACGCCTTTTGCGATGCATTGTGGCGCCATCGTGCGGTGGTCACTGGAAACAATTCGGCTGGCTTGAAGAAAAGAGCGCTACGAAGACGCGGACTAAAAAAGGAACATGTACGACGGACAAGGCGCGCCTTGTCCGTAGTACATGTTCGTACTTGTGGTACTTGTTCGTCGTACTTGTCCGAGCGCCTTGTCCGTCGTCCATGTTCCTCTTTTAGTCCGCGCCTTCGTAGCGCTCTTTTCTTCAAGTATGCAAAACCAAGTAGCCCAAATCAAGCTTGTGCTAATTCGGCAGGCGCCGCTGCGCGCCGTGACAGCCGCCTCACGCGAGACTCGCGACCAAACAAGCAGCGTGTGAGACAAGACCGAAACAACGTGTACGGGCCGTCATATTTTGTCATCGTCAGCTAGTCGTCGGACCGGCTGGTGAATACTTTGTACCCAGAGGTTTCTTCAGCGTGACGAACGGTTCGAAGAAGAGCTTCAGCCACGCTTTACAGGCTCCTCCTTGGCCTGAAACCGCTGCACGTGTGGCGTAAAGTGAATAAGTAATAAAACTGTATGAGTACGCACAAAAACGCATGACTCGAGTAGGGCATGATGTGTAGTTCTTAGGGAAAATGGCACGTTTCACCACTGCATATATTGCATTATGGTGTGCCATAGTGCTAGGCCTACATATATAGGCAGTGGGGAGGCCAACAGAATGCCAAGTTGCGTACTTTATTTACCCACATAAATTTTGCGCACATCTACAAAAGTGCTAAAAAAAATGGTCAGAATGACCAAAATAAGTGACGCCTCCTGTTTGTGGGGCGCCTGTCTTTCTCTTACAACGCGCCGCGCTTTACGAACATAGCGGTCGACCGCGTCCTTTTTTTTTTTTGAACTGGTGCGTGTACACAAACACCGTCGGTATATTCAAGCACTTGTGACGGCAAAGAACACAGTAGCAATACTGTGAAGGACGAAATTATGTTTTATTGGCCGAACCTGTGCACAGAAGAACAGGGTACACTTAAAGCACGATAGCGGCGAACACAGCGGGCGATCGTCGAAATCTGATCAGCGGGTCAAGCGCGTCAGCTTTTGCATATGAGCCATCGAACGCTCAAGAGTAATCGCTGGTGCCCGCGTGTCTTCCAGAAAGTTCTACACCATTCGCGTCGCGCATACACGCAACAACATTACACAACCTTCGGCCAACAACAGAGAGCGGATATAACGATCGATAACATTTTGAGAAACTTCCGCTACATGCGGGCGCGGCCCGCGCTGACCTATAACATTTGTTTGACGGTGAAAAGCTGTCACCCGAAAAAGATGAACAAGTACACGTGTCAGTATGAAGTCCAGACGTCTGGGCGACGCTGAAGGCGCCCCTGAAATGTGTCATTTACACAATAAGATACGCCACTCTACTCCAGAAGATTACGCACAGGAAAATGAACCTTAGTACATACCGTACTACATACCAATTCGCGAGTGAAAGAACTTCATTGGAAGTCCGGCGAGACGCGAACTCGTCGCGCACCCGGCTGGTCCCACGTCGGGACTGGCAGGTCTAGCCCACCGGCCCGGTCACGGGCACGCCGATAGTCAGGACTTTCTTGTCTAGAGCGAGGCTACGCAGACGCGAGTCCCACTCATCCTTGCTTAACCTGGAGTAACTCGACCCGTACTCCCGGAGCATGTGTGCTAGAATGGAGGTCTGCCCGCTGGACGTGCAGGCGTCGATCGCTATACGTCGGGCTAAACCGTGTAGAACGGCAAGACACGGACATGTGCCGGTGGAGTCCAAGAGAAACGGCGGGCGCCCTATTCCACTAACAAGTGCAGCGCCTGCTACGGCCGTACTCCACTCACTCAGAGGAGAAAGTCGAGTCCCGCCGTGCGCCCATGTGCGCCTGCCAAATTGCTTCGGTCCTCAGCCGCTAGGGCGCTGCGCATGCGCAGTTCGGCGTCGCAAAAGGCGCATTGTGCGCTTGCACGGCGGCAGCAACTGATCGCCACGCTGCTGTGGGCCGATACAACAATGAGCGCAAACGACAGTCGTTTGCGCTCATTGTTGTATCGGCCCACAGCAGCGTTCTTCACTTTTCCCAGTTAAAGAATGCAATCAAAGAAATCAAATGTTGTACTGAATGGTGCGGCACCAAAAAATATTCCCTTGCTGAAAATTTGAATGAAAAAAGTCATAAGCTGTGAACCTCCTAGTTAGCGTAAAAGCGGAGGTCACTATGTCGTAGTATTCATTCTAGGAAAGGCATGTAGAATAAGAGACACACGCGAAGCAGGATGGCAGGACGCACTGTCATTCGCCTTGTCCCTTGTTCTTGGCGCATTTTCTAAATTGAAACCATGTGAACTCGCCCAGTTCGTTACTATTCGCAGCTGTATGCTATTGTTTTCGGAAAATAGTACAAAGAATAGAAATGTCAGGGTGTAAAATACCGTCTTAATGAATAAAAAATATAGGAAGTATCTGGTGACCGGTGCTTTGCATGATTGCAAGGAATGCAGTTACCAAGCCATAATCGAATACTTTTTAGTTTTATAAAAACAGAAAAGACGCATTATCAAAGAGGCTGACTGAAAAAATGTGTTAGTAAGAAATGGACTGAACTCTGAAATCAAAAGTTCCTTCGTGCTTGTGCTAAATTGTCCTCTGGAACTAGCTAAAATAAATAGTGCGTTTGTTTTTGTCAGTCACGTTAGCCTCTCTCTATCAGTATTGCCATGTGACATATGAAAGTATACGATGCATTGGGCTCCTGAAAAAAAATTTTTGAAGTAAGTGTTATCTGAGCGTCTTCTTACAGTGACGTCTCGTGAGCACTTGACAAATATGAATGAAATATGCTGTAATGCCACTCACAAACAGCCTGAATCGTAGACTGCAGTTTACGGCATCCAATGTGTTGTTTTGCAATTTTCAAGAAATAGTCAGCCATACGATCGTATTGACAACCAGGACGATGGACCAGATAGTCACAGTTCTTTGAACATCTAAACTGCAAGAACATTTAGTGCAATCAATTTACGCAACAGAAAGACCAACATGCTACTTTCAACTGACAATTTTACTTGTGTAACCCGTATGCATTAATGGATCCATGCGTAAAATGTATGCACATAGCCATCACTGCGGCAACCAAGTGAATACTGCAGTGAATTGAATGAATGGAATGAATGAATGAATTTTCATTTTGACAGAAAAATGCGAAGAATCTCTGTTAAAGAGGCTCACAAAAAATCACGAATGCCTCACTAAGTGTCAGTCCCCTTCCCCGACCCGTTCCCAGTGCACAAAACGCTCAAGCACACAGGGTATGGCACACACGGTACACAAAGTGGATACACGCACAAAAAAAGGAAAAGCACATGAAATAAGTGACAGAAATATTGAATGCGATTTCTGTACAACAGAATGAGCAGTCATACTTGAAGCGACAATAAATGTAGGTTCTTTTTTTTTATGCTTAGGGACGGCGATTCATTTATCATAGCGAGTAAGCCAGAGTAATGATTCAGAAAATCAGCAACTACGAATTCTTGCTTTTGCATGCCGTAATTTGTCCGGATCATGCGCTTGTTATAAGTTATGTGCCTTGTGTTGTATTTATGTTCATTCGGAAGGTATGCTCTGAAAAGGGCGCTTTCAATGAGCCTTACGTCTCTGAATATTGCAATGGTTTTTTTTTTTTTTGTTAATAAAGTTTTCTATTGTTAAACTACAACTCTTCTGGAAAAGTTGAGCGGAGGGGCTTCTATAGGGCGCATTCTCAATTACACGAATCATGCGTTTCCGCAAGGTTAGTAAACTACAGATGTTGGTTTTCTTCGTGGTACACCAGACAGATAAATAATATTCGAGGCGCGAATGCAGTAGGCTGTAGTCTGAATCCGAACTAACTGAATCCATAAACTAAATTTCACTATTACGGAAAGCAAGAGACGTAACACTTCCCTGTTCCGAGCTGATATATGTTTAAGATATTGTGCACATTTCACGCACTGTGGGAATCGAAGCATTGGCAGGTATACGGCTATCGAATGTTCTTCGGAGTCCCTGAAACGTTACTATGCGGATCAACGTGGTGAGGTATATGAGTCTTGTATCGTATGGACGGGATTCAAGAATGAAAAGAACGTTTATTGAGGAAACACGCAGGGTATATATCGTCGTCGGCATTCACAGGCACGTGTTGCCGTAATCTTCGTGCTGTCAGTCAGTTCAGGCCGATACGTGCGACGCATGCGTAGTCTGCACGATACATCTTTCTCTGTTTAATAGTTGGATACAGCCGAGATACACAATGCACTTGATTGAAATTGTGGTCGTACTGCAGCCGTCTTGGCTGACGAGTAGACCGTCTTGGGATCGGTGTTGTAAGTTGAGTCGGGCTTGCGGGCACTCCAGTTGGGAATGTTACCGGCTGGTCGTCCTCGCTTTCCGGTTCATTGCTGTCGAGGTCATCTTGTCGAAATCGCTCACGCGTTGTAATCAGGTGTCTCCGGTTCCGACGAAGTACTTGGTCACCTTCAGTAACGATGCGATAGGACCTAGGCGCAGCCGGTCCCACTACCTGCGCTTTGCGGGCCCATGCTTTATCTCGGATCCTCACCACATCCCCTTTTCGGAGTACTGGTAGGTCCTTTCTGTGTGCGCCAAGTTGTCTATGCTTAGACACAAAATATTTAGGTTGCGAGCTGAAGTCTGGAAGCCTGGTTCGTCGTCTCCTGCCTTGGCAACAGCTCACCCGGGGAACGACCGTGCTCCAGTGGTGTAGATCGGTAGCTGAGCAGGCTCAGCCAGAAGTCGTCGTGGTTTTCTTGTGTTTTTTTTCATGATCCGTTTTACTATCTGGACGCCTTTCTCCGCTAGTCCATTGGACTGTGGAAAGCCAGGACTATATGTCACGTGCTTGAAATCGTACCTGTACGCAAAGGTGGCAAACTCGTGAGACGCGAACTGGGGGCCGTTGTCACTGCATACTTCGACTGGGATTCCATATCGCGCAAAAATGCAGCTCAATTTGGCAATGATCGTGCTCGACGTGGTGTCGCCCAGTTTTTCCACTTCCGGGAAGTTTGACTGCGCATCGAACACGCACAAGTACGAGCTTCCCCCATGCTGAAAGATATCAACGCCAACTCTGTACCAAGTGTGGCCCGACGTTGGTCTGAGCATAAAAGGCTCGCTTGGTTGCCTGTATGCATACTTTCGGCAGACCGCGCGACTTTTCAACATCGTTTCAATATCTGCATTAATTCCGGGCCAAAACACCAATCGTCGGGCTTGTGCTTTGCATTTGTTTATGCCCAAGTGCCCTTCGTGTATACGTTGCAGTATTTCGTTCCTCATCGACTTTGCAACAAGAACTTCGGTTCTTTTAGCACCACTCCCTCTATTAGTGACAGCTCAGTAGCAAAAGGTTTCATGCAGCCATCAAGATTGTCGCTGCCGCTGATATAGCTCATCACTTTTTGTAACTCCGGGTCACTTGCAGTTGCGGCAACTAAGCGGTCAAGAGTTTTTCTGCTTACCAGGTCCGAGACTGCATCAACTGCGTGAACCTCTATTTCTTCTGTCGAGCCACTCGTGTCCGCTGGGTGGTTGATGGCCGTCGACCTTGAGAGCATGTCGGCCAGCAGCAGTTGCTTCCCTGGTACAAATTCAAGCACATAGTCGTAGTTCAGTAAGCGCATGAAGAAACGCTGAAGACGCGGCGGCATGTCACCGATTCCTTTGGTTGAAATGGCTAGCAGTGGTCGGTCTCTACGATTATCTTACGCCCGTATGCGAAGTGGTGAAATTTTTCACACCCGAACGTTATGCCCGTTGCCTCTTTTTCGATATGTGAATATCGTTGCTCAGTCTCATTCATCACGCGTGATGCATACGCAACCGGCCGCCAGCTGTCACCGTGAAGCTGTAGAAGTGCAGCGCCTAGTCCACTTTTAGAAGCGTCAGAAGAAATTTTAGTTGCCCTGGCAGCATCGAAAACAGCCAACACAGGTGCGCTGCTGAGCCATGTGCAGATGGCTGTCCATTCATTTGCGTGGTTGGCCGACCATTCAAACTTGGTGTCCATTTTGATGAGACTGCGCAAAAGTTGTGTCTTTTCTGCCAGATTCGGAATGTATTTCCCAAATTAGTTGGCAACACCTAACATTCTGTGCACTGCAGCTTTGTCCGTTGGTTGCGACATTTCTTTAAGGGACATGCTCAGTGTGGCATTTGGCCTTATTCCGTCTCGGCTGATGACATCACCCAAAAATTCAACTTCAGTAAGCCCGAACTTGCACTTGCTTGCGTTAAAAGTTAATCCAGCGTTTTTTGCCAGTTGCAATACATTTCGAAGGCGTGTGTCATGTTCTTCTTTAGTGATGCCCCAGACAAGAACGTCATCTACATATACCCGCACCCCCGGAGCCGTGTCAAAATTTCGCTCAAGGTTTTTTGAAAGACTTCAGGAGCCGAGGCGATACCGAAGGGCAGCCTCAGAAAACGGTAGCGACCAAAGGGCGTGCCGAATGTGCAGATTTTTGATGTGGCGTCATCCAAAGGAATTTGGTGGAAACCTGAATTCGCATCGAGGCGGGAAAAATATTGAGCGCCGGCGAGCTCAGCCTCAATGTCTTCACGCTTAGGCATCTGATAGTGCTCACGTTTCAGGCATTCATTGATATGCCTAGGATCAATGCATACACGTAGTGTGCCGTCCTTTTTCCGTACAACAAGCGGGCACACCCAGTCCGTTGGTTCTGTCACTTTCGTGATGATGGCGGCTCGTTCCATGCGGTCCAGCTCCTCCCGCAGCGGTTCTTGTAGTGTCAAGGGTACGCGCCGCGCTGGCTGGACTACAGGTATCGAACCAGTGCGTAATACCATCTGATACTGGCAGGCGACACAGCCTGTTCCTTGGAAGAGTTGAGGAAATTCCTGCAGTATTTCGTCGGCAGCGCTAGCGTTGACTGCATCCACCGACCTCGCGACCAGTCCGAGCGCCTCACTTGCAGATAGTCCGAGTATTGCCTGGTGGCCTTTTTTTACTATAAAGAAGTCGAAACTCCCAGCCCGATTTTTTATGGTGCCTGCTAACGACGCAACACCGAAGTGACTGATGGCGTCACCGCTATAGGACCGCAGAATGGAACTGCTCGGCTTCAAACTTTACATCCCTTTGCACTTCCGATAGACCGAGTAAGGCAGCAAGTTAGCTTGGGAGCCTGTGTCTACTTTCAAGAAGTCATCCTGGCCGGCCACTTTAGCCTTTACGATCCAGTCCGTCGAGCTTCTCACCTTGCAAGTTTTTACATCAAGGATGTCGAAAGTGTTCTGCACGTTGACCACTTCGCTTACTATAGACCCTTTCTAGCAACACGCTGCAAAATGATTGGTGCCACCACATACAAAACACGTCTTACCGAACGCGGGACACCTACTATGTTCGTGCGAGCGGTTGCATTTCATGCATTTAAACGGACGCTTCTTTACCGACGTTTTTCCGCCTGAGCCCATGCCTCGTTCTGCTGGCTAGACAGTTCAGCAGCCTTGCAGATTTGTTCTGTCTTGGCTAGCGTCAGGTCTTTTACTTTGAGGAGCTTCTCCCGCAACTTGGGGTTATGTACACCGAACACAACCTGGTCGCGGATCATTGACTCCGTTAATTCAGCGAAGTTGCAGCTTCGGGACAGCTTTCGCAAGTCGCGCAGGAAGTGCTCAAAGGGCTCCGCTTCGTCCTGGGTTCTTGACCGGAAAATGTACCTCTCATAGACTTCGTTTTGCTGTTCTTCACAGTACTCTTTAAACTTCCGCACGACCGTCTTGTAATCATCCTTGCGTTCCCCCTCCAGAATGGTGAAGTTGTTAAACACCTCAAGTGCATCGTCGCCAGCAACACTCAGCAGCAGCGCAGCCTTGACAACTTCCGACCTTGGTTCTTTCGTAGATGCTGTCGCTTGTAGGAACAGTTCGAACTTCTGGATGAACAGGTTCCAATGCTTCGCGATGTTGTCGGATGAGCCGGAAAGTTGCAGGTGCTCCGGTGGCTTGACTAGCTCCATTGCTCTGAATGGTTACGTTCATCCAGCAGCACCACTTCTGACACCATGTATCGTATGGACGGAATCCAAGAATGAAAAGAACGTTTATTGAGGAAACACGCAGGGTATATGTCGTCGTCGGCATTCACAGGCACGTGTTGCCGTAATCTTCGTGCTGTCAGTCAGTTCAGGCAGATACGTGTTACGCATGCGTAGTCTGCACGATACAAATCTCTCAGAATCCCCAATATCTAATGAGCGCTTCAATGACCATCTGTGGTCATTATCAACCAGAACGGCCTCCTAAACTTCAACACTCCAAAAAATAGTATGTGAAAAGCACTTTTCTAGGGAAACTAACCCAATGAAAACAAGCCGAGACACTACTGTCCACAAGGCGTAAGAAAATATACAGAAAGATAGGGCTCAGACTGTCATTGCTGCTTTCATTGCTTTCTGTCTTAGTGATCTTACATTTTTTAATTCACTGATGTGCTCTCCATCATATAGTTGTCATGGCCGTTTCTCTACAAATGCTTATCAAACAGGGGTCCTTTAGAAATAGATCACATAGTTGAAAATTTTAGTTGAAAGCATACTCTGTTTTGTGTTTCGCTGTTGTTCTCTTTATACTAAGCATCATTAAGCTGAATTGTATTTTGTTCTTAATCTCAGACTTACACAGTGGCTGTTAGCAACCCCTTTGTCATCACCATTCGGCATCTCTACTACAAAGCAGCCTTGTCTACACCCTCTGAAATGTTTGAGCTAGCCGGGTTATCTTGGAAATCTTTTGTAGCTTATAAGCATAGTGCGTTTCACTTCGACGTTCAGGACCGCACAATTTTATCGGAATCTGCCTCTTTGTAACAGCTAGCATCCATGCCAGTTTGGTAGAACATATTTTTGCATGAATTTAATAAAAAAGTACTGCGCAATTAATATTTTTATGCTCACAATGTCCAGTGATGTGCATTCATCTTTAGCAGCTGAGATAATGTTCCTGCAGGCAAATATCAGAAAATCCTACGATAATTGCCAAGCAAATACATGACACTTCTTCACAACCATTTAGAGCATACGCTCTAGCTTTTGGCAGGTTCATTCTCCACGTCAGTTCAGCACACAACTTGCGCAACAGGCCCTTTTTGTATATATGAAGATATTTTATGAGGTTATGGTGGTGTCAAAGCATGACATCAACCATAAGCAGTTAAAATATCCTTTGAAACACTTGAACTGGCTCATTTGCTTTGTACAAGGTTAGTAAAGGCACCAATTTTGAATTTGTCGCATTTGTTTGATAGCACCATAGTAGAAATATATCAAACCTAGTACAGCCTGAAAAAAAAAAAAAAAAAAAAAAAAAACTAATGAAGAAACTCGGAAAACCGCAAGACAATTCTGCCTGTCAGGTGTTATGGTTTCTTCAGAACTTACTTTTTTAAACTGAGTCAGACCTATCAACTGAAGTTTACTGAGAAACAAATGAACAGCAATATCTCTCAAGTCACATGGATAAAAGGACTCATAGCATCGTACAGTGGTGAGCAGCCTTGTCTAGAGTGCGCCGACGGTGCTCTGCAGAGCAAGTCAGCGCCACCTAACGTTGCGCTCTGGGTTTGAGTTATGCTTCCCGCGCGCATGCGCGGCAGAAACAGAGGCATGCCTGCTCATCGCTTCCTTGTCCAGCCAACGCCGTGCGAGTTCGGTTCCTGCCGCCAGGGACGCGCTGCTTGCATTTGTGACGCTGTGACGGCGGTGAGGGCGTCGCCATGCCGCCGTGTTTCACGAGTGTAACAAGACGGCCAGGCAAGCAAGCGCGAGTGATAGCAGATCACCGCGCATTTCTGCACAGGCACCATTCGCTGCGGCCATAATGTCTTTCGGCGTGTATCTGCACTGCGTATTTAGCTAAGGGCGGCAGCGCATTTCGCGTCTTTTCAGACCGCGGCCAACTTGGCTGCCTCTGGGGAGTTTTATGCCGCTGCAAGCGTACCGGAGTAAATGACGCCTCTACGATAGTTTGATTGGCGTCTGTAACACTCTAAACTCAAGTTCGGTTCCTCTAGAATTACAAAAAGAAAAGCACCGGTAGGTGGTTTGCGGAAAGAATGGCACATTTTTTTATATGGTACAAACTGGTGTTGGATACAACCGATAAAATAAACACACACAATCTGAAGTAATTCATGAAAAAGCGAATCAAAAAGAACGTTGCTGGACAACAATATAATAGGAGAAGAAGATATTTATGAAGAAGTGAAACAAAAAAAACAGAAATAGAGGATAAACCAATCAACGCGTGAAAACCTATGCAGTACAGGTGAAGGATGAATGTCGACTCGGATATAACATCCATGAAGGGCTCAGGCGGTGGCATTGTTGCAAAAGTTTCAGGAGTAGGCGAATGTGGCTAAGTGATCACTTTCCGGAATCGCTCCACTCACTATGGTATCGTACCCCCCTGGGCCGCTTTAATAATGGCTATTCTGCCCGGTAAAGAGTCGTAGAGGGGGTCGACAAAGTTGGGCACACCTCGCAGGCGATTCCACTTAGCCTCAATAGCTTTCCACAATTGTTCACCTGTGGCGACACTGAGTCCAGTACTTTTGCTTAGATTTTTTTTTAGGATTCCCCAGACGTCTTCTATTATATTAAGGTCCGGACAGCGCGCTGGTCAATCTAGGGGCATGATGCCCAGCTCGTCCATGAGGTCTCGCACAGCTTTGGTGGTATGAATGGGTGCTCCATCCTGCTGGAAATGAAACAGTCCATCGGGAAATGGCCTGTCGAGAACGTATGGAAGGAGCAGCGTTTCAAGTATCCATGAATAGCTCGACGACGTCTTTCTTCTTTCAATTATGTGTATCGGCCGCAGACCTTGATAAGAAATAGCGCCCCAGACGTGGACTGTTGATCGGCCGCTTGAACGAATACTCCACACGTAGCGTGGATCCCACCTGCAGTGCGAGAAAAATACCGACATCTATTATTGTGCTATCCTGATCAAGTGCTCACAGGCGTGCCTACAGGTGCGAACAGGATACTTTTGCAGCTGACATAAAGAAAGCCGCGAAATATCCTACGGCGAAATTAATTTAGGCAAATTCAGTGAAAACCCAGTACTTTACTGATATGATTTTGCATTTCTGTGCTGCTATTATTACGGTCTTGCCTTCCAAATGGTATCACTCTGTTTATTTCAGAATTTGCTTGAAAGAAAGAAATTCTGAATTTGAGCGCTCCCGCAGCGTCAGATTTAGCGGTGACTTCAACGATAAGAAATTAAGCAACAGGATGACCTAGAAGGCCACACTCCATGTGAATCAGTTGAAAACATGCGGATCGCATTGATTCCAAGTTGCGCAGGAGACAATTGATATTAACAGAATTTCGCATCATTATAGACAGACCTTCCTCAGAGAGGTACAGTATTACAGCAAACATTCCGGATCGCACAAATACAATTTGCTGGACCTGCAACTGTGATAGTTATTTCACCGCTGATGTGTTCAAAGCTGCGGAGAGAAAGACAAAGATCCGCAAGCTACCCGATGTCCATGAGTCCCCGACACTTAGCGGCAGTTCTCTGGACGCCACACGCGCCTTTGTTGGCCCAAGCGGGTGCAAAAGGATGCCTCGTCACTGAACACCACGGCGCGCCAGTTCGAAGGCGACCAGGATTCAACCACTGTGAGGCAAACTCCATCCTTTGGTCCACGTGGCGTTGCTCCAAAAGTGTCTTTTGGGCGGCGATGTAGGAATGTGCTGTTCTTTCTTTAGATCACCTCTCGTCTTTTATTTTTGTTTTACCGTTTCAGAGAAAGAGCACTTGAATATCGAGGCTTACACGTTAAGTGACGCCACTGAAACGATATTGAAGGAGTTATTTTTCTACACTCGTAGCGACATAAACTGCTGCACCCATGTGCACTCCGCGTAGAGGAAGCCAAATTCTCAGATCTGTATGGATGCGAAATGCGGTGTCACTTGTAGCTAGCTGATAACACATCGCGAAGACACGCCATCACACAATATGCCTGAAACGCATGGTGCGTAGTGGTAACGCTCAAACCCTATATATACTGTATACGGACAAGACGAAAATAGACAGCAAACAACCATATAGGCCCAATTCTCGCACTCTTAGCCTGGTCTGCGCCTGGTCTGCGCCTGAAACGCGCGGTCACCCGATATCACTTGCACTTGCTTGCCTAGCCGCCCCGTGATTTGCGCGACACGCTTTGGTTTTCCGGCCGCTGTTACATATCATTCAGCGCGGCCTTGGCGGACTGAAGCGCAAGCACTGAGGCCGAGAACCCACGAGCAGGCACCGCTTTATTTTGGCCGCGCATGCGCACGAGACGCATAGCTCAAACCCAGAGCGCAACGTTAGGTGGCGCTGACTTGCTCCGCAGAGCGCCGTCGGCGCCCTCTAGACAAGGCTGCTCACCACTGTACACCTCTTTAAGGTGCAAGTGTGTTCTTGTTTTTGAGACAAACTGCATACTTAATTTCTTGAAGCCTACACGATTATCTGTCACAGCTATCGGAAAATGACAAAGTGGAAAAAAGGTGTTGGTGCAATTCCACAATTTCAACTATTATGCACAGCAACAAAGATAAAGCGCGATATGGCTCATTCCTCCTCTGCCTAAACCGCATTCAGTTCAATGTCATGTCCACTCCTATCCTTCTGGCAACAGAAACAGGAAGACCGCGGCGTGGTTCAGAAAGCGGACCGGGAGAGTAAAAAAAGGGCGCTGGGCCGGCGATGTAATGCTTAGGGCACTTAACCGGTGGAATATAAGCTAGAGAATGGATGCCAAGGGTGGACAAGCGTAGTCGACGACGTCAGAGAATTAGGCTGCATGATGAAATTAGGAAATTTGCAGGCTTCACTTCGGCAAATTTAGTTACGAGAGTCAAAAAGAAATCCGCAAAAGAAAAAACGTCCGCGACAGGACTCGAACCTGCAATCTCCTGATCCGGAATCAGGCGCCTTATCCATTAGGCCACGCGGACATGCGGCAGTAGACGGCACACGCATATAAGCAGCAATACTACACCAGTGAAAAGAAATTAAAAAGCGAAGATTTTATAAAATTCTGACGTTTTACGTGCCAAACCACAATTTGATTCCGAGGCACGCCGTAGTGGGGTACTGCGGGATTATTTTGGCCATCAGGGGATGTTTAATGTTCCCTCGGAGCGCGTATGCTTTTGCATTTCGACCCCACGAAAGGTGGCCCCCGCGGCTGGAATTTGATCCCCGAGAAAGATGAACATTTGCCCATAATATTGCTACGGGGATGTTGCGAGTATATAAAAACTATATTTACAATATATATACAGGATGAGTCAGAATATCTAAGATGGCTGACCACCAACAACACGCAGCAGCCAGCGTATCCGATCTTCTTCTTCCTCTTTCTTCTCTCATCCTTCCGTAAGAGAACCCCCGGGTGGCGAAGCGCCGTCTCGGCGCATGGCAGGCGAAGAATTGCGAGCGAAGTATGGCTCCAGCCGCGAAACGTGCACGACGTCGACAGACGTCTGACTTGAGGATGCATGAAAGTCTAGCGGCGAAATCTCGTAATTGACATCGGTAATTTGGTGCAGGACTTCATAAGGCGCTGTGTAGCGAGAGAGAAGCTTCTGGAAGAGGCCAACCCGACGATATGGTGACCAGAGGAGCACCCAATCACCTGGGGCTAACTTAACATCGCGATGGCAGCAGTCGTAACTCTCTTTCTGTATATGCTGTGAGGCTAATAAACGAGATTGGGCGACTTGACGTGCCATGCGAGCGCGTTTGATGACTTCACGAGCGTACTCAGTTGCAAAACGTGGCACCAAAGGAGGATGGTGTCAAACGGCAGTGTGGCGTCGCGACCATACAAGAGATAAAAGGGTGAATATTCTGCGGTGTCATGTCGCGACGAGTTATACGCGAACGTCACGTAAGCCAGCGTGGTGTCCCAGTCGCGGTGATCGTTGGAGACGTACATCGGCAGCATTTCTGTTATTGTTCGGTTGAGACGTTCCGTAAGACCGTTTGTGTGTGAGTGGTAGGCGGTGGACAGCTTGGTGCTCAGTGGCACAACCGCGGAGAAGGTCGTCCACAACTCGAGACAAGAACGAGCGGCCGCGGTCTGTAAGTAACTGTCGAGGTACACCGTGACGCTTGGAGAATGACGTCGTGAAGGAGAAAATCGGCGACATCAGTTGCGCAACTGATGTCGCGGTTCCCGTAATCAGTAGCGACGGCTATCCACTTGTTCCCTCTAGTCGTTGTCGGAAAAGGGCCAAGCAGGTAAAGGCCTACGCGAAAGAACGGTTCAGAGGGAACTTCAATGGGATGGAGTCATTCGATAGGTGCCAGGGGAGGTTTCTTTCGGCACTGACGCAATGCGACATAACGACGCAAAGAACAGTAGAGGCCCAGCCAGAAGAACCGGTGTCGTACGCGGTCGTATGTACGCAAAACTCCAAGGTGTCCCGTCGTCGGTGCATCGTGAAGTTGCTCGAGAACGACGGGTCGCAGATGACGAGGAAGGACAAGCAGCAACTCAGGGCCGTCAGGGTTGATATTGCGGCGGTAGAGGATGCCGTCATGCAGCACAAATATGCCGCACGTGCCGTCGGTGCTGCCAGATTGCACTCCGCCGATGATGGATTGTAAGGATGCGTCGCGTTGTTGATCAGAGCGCATGTCGGTCACGTCAGTCAAAGCCATCACGGATGTCACCGGATCATGCGCAAAAGGATCAGGAGGATCCACGGGGTGACGCGGGACGCAGTCAGCGTCCTTGTGGAAGCGTCCAGTCTTGTAATGGACACTAAATGAAAATTCCTGGAGCCGCAAAGCCCAGCGACCAAGCCGTCCAGTCAGGTCCCGTAGGGAAGACAGCCAGCAGAGTGCGTGGTGGTCTGTGACGACCGAAAACTTGCGGCCGTACAAATATGGCCGGAACTTGGCGACAGCCCAAACCAAAGCCAAGCACTCCCGCTCGGCAACGGAGTAATTTCTCTCCGGAGGTGACAGCAGGCGGCTGGCGTAAGCTATCGCGCAATCGGTACCATTCTGGTGTTGGGCGAGAACAGCACCGATGGCATAGCCGCTTGCGTCAGTGTGGAGTTCGGTCGGTGCAGACGGATGAAAGTGGGCAAGTATGAGAGGGGTGGTCAGAAACCCGATGAGAGCGGCGAACGGGTAAGCCTGCTCCGGGCCCCATGAGAATGGCGTGTTCCTATTTAGGAGATCTGTCAAAGGCCGAGCAACGTCGGCGATGTTTTTGACGAAACGGCGAAAGTAAGAACACACGCTGACGAAGCAGCGCACGTCAGAGGCAGAAAGTGGCACAGGGAAACTCCGTATGGCGCGAACTATTTCCGGACCTGGTCGGACACCGGATGCGTCAACGAGGTGTCCCAACACGGTGACCTGACGGCGCCCGAATTGACACTTCGTGGAGTTCAGTTGAAAGCCGGCTTTTCGGAAGACCGCAAGAATTGCAGCGAGTCGGGTAAGGTGGCAGCCGAACGTGGGAGAAAAAACACTAACGTCGTCAAGGTAACAAAGACAGGTGGTCCATGTGTAGCCCCGCAGAGGAGAGTCCATCATACGTTTACAAGTCGCAGGAGCATTGCATAGGCCAAAGGCCATGCCTTTGAACTGATATTAGCCATCCGGCGTGATGAAGGCCGTCTTCTAGCGGGCCATTTCATCAACTAAAATCTGCCAGTAGCCGAATCGAAGATCGATGGACGAGAAGTATTTAGCTCCGTGCAAGCAGTCCAAGGCGTCTTCGATGTGTGGTACAGGGTAGACGTCTTATCGCGTGATCTTGTTTAAGTGGCGATAATCGACGCAAAAACGCGAGGTACCATCTTTCTTTTACACATGGAGGACAGGCGAAGCGCAAGGGCTGGCTGATAGCTCGATGAACCCTTTGCGGAGCATTTCGTCCACGTCTAATTGGATGACTCAACGTTCAGCATGCGATACACGATAGGGACGCCGATGAATAGAATTCGTATCTCCAGTGTTTATAGGGTGGTGAACAACAGATGTTTGGCCTAATGGCCTGTCGCCGAAATCGAAGATGTCACTGTACGACTCAAGCAGAAGCCGTATGTCCGTGGCCTGTGCAGAGGTGAGGTCAGGTGCAATCATTTTCGCGAGGTCATCCGTTAAGGAACCAAAGCTGTCAGCTGCAACTGGCGCTAACAATCCACTCTCGGCATTCAGACTCTCAAAGTCAATTTCGCAACCACTAGAAACACTGCCCAAGAACATGTCGGCCGGCAGCACTTGAAGGCACATGCTGAAATTAAGAAGCGGTAGAACGAGGTCGTTATTAGTAACCGTGACCAACGTACGCGGAACAGCAACGTTCCTGTTGAAAAGCACGGCGATGATGGGGTGAAGCACATATTCACCGTCAGGAACCTGTGTCTGGGGGGTCAAAGTGACGTAAGCAACTGCCTCGGGTGACAGACGCACATATTGAAGCGAGCACAAGCGCGGTGAGGCGGTACTCGGAGCATCGGCGAGTTGAGGCAGTTCTAACTGAACAACGCCGGTCGCGCAGTCGATGAGAGAAGATGGGTTGGATAAAAAGTCCAATCCAAGGATAACGTCGTGAGGGCAGTTGTCGATCACAGCAAAGAGAACAGAAGTGGGGCGTCCGGCTATAATTAAACGCGCAGTACACATTCCAAGAACAACCAGCACGCCGCCGTCGGCCACACGAAGCAGTCGGGTAGCTGCTGGGGTGAGGACCTTTAAACGTCTACGTAGGCTAGCACTCATCACAAATCTGTGGGCTCCAGTGTCGACGAGTGCTTGGACAGGTACGCCGTCTATTTTGACGTCAATTACACTTCTCCTTGTGGGCACAGACAGATTTTCTGCAGTAGTCGGCAATGCAGCACCATCTCCGAGGGCTGAATTTCCTAGTTTTCCGAAAGGGTGCGGCCTAAAGCCACAGGGGACGAAAGGAAACGTGGCTGCGGCGAACGGGAACATGGGCGATGTGTATGCGGTGTACGACACTTGTGTCCCCGCGGTTTCGGTGAGCGGCTGTGAGAACCACGTGTTCCCAGCAGAGTTGGCGGTGCTGTTAGACTCGGCGGTGGGTGAAACATTGCGGGTATTTCCATCAACACGGCTCAGGTTGGTCGGTGTGCGAGGTGTTGAGGGCCACGAGTTGCGACAGTATCGGGTGACATGACCAATGGGGCGACAGGTGAAATATATCGCCTGGTCGTCCGCAGTTCTCCACTCAGTCCGGTTGCGATAGCGTGGAGAGAAGGGTCGGGGTGGAGCGAAAATAGTCGAACGGCGTTCGTGAGCTCTGGGATTGGCGACAGCACACACAGACTGTAAACCAATGTTTTGAAGTTCCTGGCGAACGATGGCTTGTACGAGGGGAACTGAAAATGTGGTAGAATCAGGGCTACGCGAACAGGAAGCTGCGGGCGCCGTCGCATCCAGTTCACGTCTAACGATTCGCACCACGTCCTCTGATGGTGACGCATGCTGTGTGCGGGTTGATATTCACACGTCGACGTTGCGGCAGTATTGGGAAGTCTGGCGAATGGTAGGAAGACGCGTCGGCTTTTGGCCTGCTCGTACTGTCGGAACTCTTTAATGATTGCGTCAACTGTAGAGCAGCTCTTGCACATGAGCAGATTAAATGCGTCGTCAGCAATGCCCTTAAGCACGTGCCCGACCTTCTCAGCTTCTGTGATGTCGTAATCGGCTTTACGACAAAGTGCCAGTACGTGCTGGATGTACGAGTCATAGGTCTCCGTGACGGATTGGGCATGGGAGGCCAGTTCCTGCTTTGCGGTAATCTTACGGCCGGCTGGTTTGCCCAGCAACTCAGTCAATTTCTCTTTGCATTGGTCCCAGCTGTTTTCGTACCACACCTCTGCCGTGCCCCTTACGCAGAACAACAGGTTAGCTAGCATATGCGTAGGGTCCCATCTGTTGATTCCACTCACGCGTTCGTACATGGCCACGTACTCTTCAACGTCGGCGCCATCGGTCCCGCAGAAAGTTCCAGGATCCTTGTATTGCACAACGACAACCGAAGGTGACATCGACGTAGCTGGCGACGGTGACGTTGGAGGCGGCAACCACGTTGATTCCGCATGTTCATCGTCATTAATCGTGCGGACGGTGATAAGACGTCCACTGCGGATCTCCGTTTCCAGCCGCGGTACACCGCACCTCCACCAATATGTTACGGCGATGTTGCGAGTATATAAAAACTATATTTACAATATATATACAGGATGAGTCAGAATAGCTAAGATGGCTGACCACCAACAACACGCAGTAGCCAGCGTCTCCTATTTTTTCCTCTCTCTTCTCTCACCCTTCCGTAACAATATGATGAACTCCAATTGATAACCGGCGCAACATGTTACTAAGTAAACCTTTGTTTCAAGCGGCATCAGTTGCAGTAAGCTTTCCCGGATGCACCTGAATAATCTGCTTTCGAGACGAAGAGAAAGAAAATTGAAACTTCCTTCCACCCTGTGAAGGTGGTCGACAATCGAAGCTGTGTTGGGCGTCACGGAGGTACGGCTGCACGTACAACACAAAGTTACACGGAAATGTTTTGCAGCAGCACATGTGCTGCTGCAGAAGTCGAGTCTTCCAATTAGACGTGGACAAAATGCTCCGCAAAGGGGTCATCGAGCCATCAGCCAGCCCTTGGGCTTCGCCTGCGTCCACGTGTAAAAGAAAGATGGTACCTCGCGTTTTTGCGTCGATTATCGCCACTTAAACAAGATCACGCGAAAAGACGTCTACCCACTACCACGCATCGAAGACGCCTTGGACTGCTTGCACGGAGCTAAATACTTTTCGTCCATCGATCTTCGATTCGGCTACTGGCAGATTTCAGTTGATGAAATGGCCCGCTAGAAGACGGCCTTCATGACGCCGGATGGCTAATACAAGTTCAAAGGCATGCCCTTTGGCCTATGCAATGCTCCTGCGACTTGTAAACGTATGATGGACTCTCCTCTGCGGGGCTACAAATGGACCACCTGTCTTTGTTACCTTGACGACTTTAGTATTTTTTCTCCCACGTTCGGCTGCCACCTTGCCCGACTCGCTGCAATTCTTGCGGTCTTCCGAAAAGCCGGATTTCAACTGAACTCCACGAAGTGTCAATTCGGGCGCCGTCAGGTCACCGTGTTGGGACACCTCGTTGACGCATCCGGTGTCCGAGCAGGTCCGGAAATAGTTCGCGCCATACGGAGTTTCCCTGTGCCACTTTCTGCCTCTGACGTGCGCTGCTTCGTCAGCGTGTGTTCTTACTTTCGCCGTTTCGTCAAAAACATCGCCGACATTCCTCGGCCTTTGACAGATCTCCTATATAAGAACACGCCATTCTCATGGGGCCCGGAGCAGGCTTACCCGTTCGCCGCTCTCATCGGGTTTCTGGCCACCCCTCCGATACTTGCCCACTTTCATCCGTCTGCACCGACCGAAGTCCACACTGACGCAAGCGGCTATGGCATCGGCGCTGTTCTCGCCCAACACCAGAATGGTACCGATTGCGTGATAGCTTACGCCAGCCGCCTGCTGTCACCTCCCGAGAGAAATTACTCCGTTGCCGAGCGGGAGTGCTTGGCTTTGGTTTGGGCTGTCGCCAAGTTCCGGCCATATTTGTACGGCCGCAAGTTTTCGGTCGTCACAGACCACCACGCACTCTGCTGGCTGTCTTCCCTACGGGACCTGACTGGACGGCTTGGTCGCTGGGCTTTGCGGCTCCAGGAATTTTCATTTAGTGTCCATTACAAGACTGGACGCCTCCACAAGGACGCTGACTGCGTCTCGCGTCACCCCGTGGATCCTCCTGATCCTTTTGCGCATGATCCGGTGACATCCGTGATGGCTCTGACTGACATGACTGACATGCGCCCTGATCAACAACGCGACGCATCCTTGCAATCCATCATCACCGGAGTGCAATCTGGCAGCACCGACGGCACGTGCGGCATGTTCGTACTGCATGACGGCATCCTCTACCGCCGCAATATTGTCACGTGGTGGTGACGTTAAGAACACAGTAGCAATACTGTGAAAGGCAAAACTAGATTTTATTGGGCGAACCTGTGCCCACAAAACAGGCTACACTTATAGCACAACGAAAGCGGCGAACACAGTCGGCGATCGTCGGAAAATCTGATCAGCGAGGCAAGCGCGTCGGCTTTTATACAGCAGCCGTCGAATGTTCCAGACTAATCGTTCGGACCCGCGCGCCTTCCACAATGTTCTACACCATTCGCGTCACGCGATGAAATCAGATAACACAACGTTCGGCGACAACAGACAGCCGGGTAGAAGCATCGATAACTTTCCAGAAACTTCGGATACATGCAGGCGCGTCCCGCGCTGTGCGATTACATTTGTTAGGTGGCGAAACGTGGTCGCCCGATAAAGATAAGTACACGTGTCAATACCCCCCTCTTAAAAAGCATCGACCCGATGCTGCATACAAACGAAAGTAATAAAGAAAAACACCCGTAGCAAAGAAAACAATAAAATAAGGAAGTTCGTCAGCGTCCGTAAAAGGGTTTCAGACGCACCACGTGGACCACTTCAGATCGTGCGCGGCGCCGCTGTGAATGCGAAATGCCGTCTGGCACGACCTCATAGTCCAGTGCGCCAATACGTCGGATGACCTTGTAGGGTCCGAAATAGCGTCGCAATAGTTTCTCACTCAGTCCCCGTCGGCGTATCGGTGTCCAAACCCAAACACGGTCGCCGGGCTGGTACTCGACGAAGCGTCGTCGGAGGTTGTAGTGTCGGCTGTCGGTCTTCTGTTGGTTCTTGATCCGTAGGCGGGCGAGCTGTCGGGCTTCTTCGGCGCGCTGCAGATAGCTAGCGACGTCAACATTCTCTTCGTCAGTGACGTGGGGCAGCATGGCGTCGAGCGTCGTTGTCGGGTTCCTGCCGTAAACCAGCTTAAACGGCGTGATCTGTGTTGTTTCTTGCACTGCCGTGTTGTAAGCGAAGGTTACATACGGCAGGACCGCGTCCCACGTCTTGTGCTCGACGTCGACGTACATTGCTAGCACGTCGGCGAGGGTCTTGTTCAGGCGCTCCGTGAGACCATTCGTCTGCGGATGGTAGGCAGTTGTCCTCCTGTGGCTTGTCTGGCTATACTGCAGAATGGCCTGGGTGAGCTCTGCTGTAAAAGCCGTTCCTCTGTCGGTGATGAGGACTTCTGGAGCACCATGTCGCAGCAGGATGTTCTCGACGAAAAATTTCGCCACTTCGGCTGCGCTGCCTTTTGGTAGAGCTTTAGTTTCAGCAAAGCGGGTGAGATAGTCCGTCGCCACAACGATCCACTTATTCCCGGATGCCGACATCGGAAACGGCCCCAACAAATCCATCCCAATCTGCTGGAATGGTCGGCGAGGAGGTTCGATCGGCTGTAGTAATCCTGCTGGCCTTGTCGGTGGTGTCTTGCGTCGTTGACAGTCTCGGCATGTCTTGACGTAACGGGCGACGTCGGCGGTCAGATGCGGCCAGTAATACCTTTCCTGTATTCTCGACAGCGTCCGGGAGAGCCCCAGGTGCCCAGCGGTTGGATCGTCGTGTAGGGCGTGCAGTATGTCTGGACGCATCGCTGAGGGTACAACAAGAAGGTAGCTGGCGCGGACTGGTGAGAAGTTCTTCTTCACGAGCAGGTTGTTTTGTAGCGTGAACGAAGACAACCCGCGCTTAAATGCCCTAGGGACAACGTCGGTGTTCCCTTCCAAATACTCGACGAGGCCTTTTAGCTCCGGGTCTGCTCGTTGCTGTTTAGTGAAGTCTTCCGCGCTTATTATCCCAAGGAAGGCGTCGTCGTCCTCGTCGTCTTGCGGCGGGGGATCGATGGGGGCGCGTGATAAGCAATCGGCGTCGGAGTGTTTTCTTCCGGACTTGTATATTACCGTGACGTCATATTCTTGTAGTCTGAGGCTCCACCGCGCCAGCCGTCCTGAAGGGTCCTTTAAGTTAGCTAGCCAACACAACGCGTGGTGGTCGCTGACGACTTTGAATGGCCTGCCATAGAGGTAAGGGCGGAATTTAGCTGTAGTCCAAATGATGGCGAGGCATTCCTTTTCAGTCGTAGAATAATTGCTTTCCGCTTTTGACAGCGACCGGCTAGCATACGATATCACCCGTTCAAGTCCTTCTTTCCTCTGAACTAGGACGGCACCAAGGCCTAGGCTACTGGCGTCAGTGTGGATTTCGGTATCGGCGTCCTCGTCGAAGTGTGCAAGTACCGGCGGCGACTGCATGCGTCGTTTGAGTTCTTGAAATGCCTTGGCCTGCGGCGTTTTCCACTTCAACTCGACATCACGTTTGGTTAGATGTGTTAGCGGCTCCGCGATGCGTGAAAAGTCCTTGACAAAGCGCCTATAGTAGGCACACATGCCAAGGAATCTGCGCACTGCCTTCTTGTCGGTTGGCTGCGGGAACTTTGCGATGGCAGCTGTCTTCTGTGGGTCGGGGCGTACTCCTGATTTGCTGATGACGTGGCCTAGAAACAAAAGCTCATCGTAAGCGAATCGGCACTTTTCCGGCTTCAGAGTGAGCCCTGATGACTTGATGGCCTCTAGTACTGTCGCAAGCCGCCTCAGGTGATCGTCGAAATTTCCGGCGAAGACGACGACGTCATCCAAGTAAACGAGACAGGTCTGCCACTTCAATCCTGCTAAAACCGTGTCCATCACGCGCTGGAACGTTGCAGGCGCCGAGCACAGTCCGAATGGCATAACCTTGAACTCGTAGAGGCCGTCTGGGGTGATGAAGGCCGTCTTTTCACGATCTCTTTCGTCGACTTCTATTTGCCAATAGCCAGACTTGAGGTCCATTGACGAGAAGTATTTAGCGTTGCAGAGCCGATCCAGTGCGTCGTCTATCCGTGGGAGGGGGTATACGTCCTTCTTCGTGATCTTGTTCAGACGACGGTAATCGACGCAGAAACGCAGGGTTCCGTCCTTTTTTTTCACCAAGACTACAGGAGATGCCCACGGGCTTTTGGACGGCTGGATGATGTCGTCGCGCAGCATTTCGTCGACTTGGTGTCTTATAGCTTCGCGTTCTCGCGTCGAAACTCGGTATGGGCCCTGGCGGAGAGGTCGAGCGCCCTCTTCGGTTATTATGCGATGCTTTGTGACTGGGGTTCGTCGAATCCTTGATGACGTCGAAAAGCACTCTTTGTATCGTCGAAGTAGACTTCTGAGCTGTTGTTGCTTAATCGCGGGGAGACTTGGATTTATGTCGAAGTCTGGCTCGGGAACTAAGGTCATCGGGGTAGATGCGGCAGAATCCGAGAGGACAAACGCATTGCTGTTTTCCAGAATTTCCTCGATGTATGCGATCGTCGTGCCCTTGTTGATGTGCTTGAACTCCTGGCTGAAGTTTGTCAGCAACACTTTCGTGTGTCCTCCGTGCAGTCGAGCGATCCCTCTTGCGACGCAAATTTCACGGTCTAGCAGTAGACGTTGGTCGCCTTCGATGACGCCTTCTACGTCAGCGGGTGTTTCGGTGCCGACCGAAATAAAAATGCTGGAGCGAGGCGGGATGCTCACTTGATGTTCGAGCACACTCAAGGCGTGGTGACTACGAGGGCTCTCCGGCGG
This sequence comes from Dermacentor andersoni, assembly GCF_023375885.2. Classification (NCBI taxonomy): domain Eukaryota; kingdom Metazoa; phylum Arthropoda; class Arachnida; order Ixodida; family Ixodidae; genus Dermacentor; species Dermacentor andersoni. The sequence continues at coordinate 361,378,151 of NC_092814.1, read as the reverse complement.
TATCGCATTATCTTCCGACAGCGTTATTGACTTCGACTTGAGGTCGATGACTGCGCCGTGTTGGTTGAGGAAGTCCATGCCGAGAATGACGTCTCGTGAACACTGTTGGAGGATAACGAAGGTGACAGGGTAAGTCCGGTCGTGGATGGTAATTCTTGCCGTGCACATTCCTGTCGGCGTAATCAGGTGTCCTCCAGCGGTCCGAATTTGAGGACCTTCCCATGCAGTCTTGACCTTCTTCAACTGGACGGCGATGTGTCCACTCATGACTGAGTAATCGGCGCTTGTGTCGACTAAGGCGGTGACTGCGTGGCCATCTAGAAGCACGTCGAGGTCGGTGGTTCTTTGTCTTGCGTTGCAGTTGGGTCTTGGCGTCGGATCACGGCTGCGTCGTGCTGAACTGAAGCTGGTACGTCGCGTCGTCAAGTCGTCTTTCGTCGGTGTAGTCTTGGCTTCCTGACTTCCTCGGGACGGCGGCGTGTCGTTATTATGTCGTCGAGATGGTTTCTTCGGCGTCTTCGTCGGCGGCGGAGGATCTTCGTCAGTTCGACGAACAGCAACCGCACCTCCATCGGTTGCTGCTTTTAGTTTTCCGGATATGGGCTCGCTGACGGGCCCCGGGCTGAGCCAGTGTATGGTCGGCGCTGCGGCGAGAGGTAGCGGCCTGGTGATGGCGAACGCGACGGTCGTCGAGAGCTCCACTGAGTAGCGGCGAGGTAGTCGGCGATATCGCGAGGGCGTTCACCTTGCTGCGGGCGCGGAGCGTTGACGGCGAAACCTCGCAGTCCCATCTCCCGGTATGGGCATCGGCGATAAACATGGCCGGCTTCTCCGCAGTGATAGCAGAGCGGGCGGTGGTCAGGAGCGCGCCAAATATCCGTCTTCCTCGCGTAGGTGCGCTGGACGACGGGTGGTCGTGCTGGCTGCGGCGGCGGCGGACGACGGAACTGCGGCGTGACAGGGCCCTGGCGCGGTCGCGGAGGGGGACCTTGACAGCGCGCGACTGCGGCGTAGGTCATCGCTTGCGGCTCAGGCTGCGGCGATTCAGGGGCTACTCCAAGTTGTTGTTGGAGCTCCTCACTCACGGCGTCGGCAATCGAAGCCACTTGAGGCTGTGATGATGGGAACAGCTTTTGTAGCTCCTCCCGCACGACAGCTCGGATAGTCTCGCGTAGGTCGTCGGTGGCCAGTGATTGAACCCCGGCGTAGTGGGTAGAGCTTGTACGGCGGTTGAATTGCCGGTTCCGCATTTCGAGTGTCTTCTCGATGCTGGTGGCCTCGCGAAGGAACTCTTCTACGGTCTTCGGTGGGCTTCGTATCATTGCGCCGAAAAGTTCTTCCTTCACACCACGCATGAGAAGGCGGACTTTCTTCTCCTCGGGCATATCCGGGTCGGCGTGGCGGAACAGGCGGTTCATTTCTTCCGTGAAGATGGCAATGTTCTCGTTAGGTAGCTGCACTCGGGCGTCCAGCATGGCTTCGGCCCTTTCCTTGCGCACGACGCTCGTAAAGGTGCGCAAGAAGCCACTACGGAAGAGGTCCCATGTCGTCAAGGTCGACTCGCGGTTCTCAAACCACGTTCTGGCGGCATCTTCTAAGGCAAAGTATACATGCCGCAGCTTGTCATCGGAGTCCCAGTTGTTAAAAGTCGCGATTCGCTCATAGGTCTCCAGCCAGGATTCTGGGTCTTCAGTCGCTGCTCCATGGAAGGTCGGTGGGTCCCGAGGTTGTTGTAGGATAACGGGGGACGCTGGGGCAGCCATTGGGGTTGTTTTGACCACGATCTTCTTTGTCGACTCAGGTAGAAGTCCGTGCTCTGGGGGCAGTCCTTGCAGTCTGCGGCTAGCACGCTGGTCTTGGGCGATGTTGGTTTTGTCCTCGGGCTTCGGGCTTGGATCGCGGCTTTGCGGGGGCGTTCGGTACATGAACGCACTAGCACCTCCACCAGATGTCACGAGGTGGTGACGTTAAGAACACAGTAGCAATACTGTGAAAGGCAAAACTAGATTTTATTGGGCGAACCTGTGCCCACAAAACAGGCTACACTTATAGCACAACGAAAGCGGCGAACACAGTCGGCGATCGTCGGAAAATCTGATCAGCGAGGCAAGCGCGTCGGCTTTTATACAGCAGCCGTCGAATGTTCCAGACTAATCGTTCGGACCCGCGCGCCTTCCACAATGTTCTACACCATTCGCGTCACGCGATGAAATCAGATAACACAACGTTCGGCGACAACAGACAGCCGGGTAGAAGCATCGATAACTTTCCAGAAACTTCGGATACATGCAGGCGCGTCCCGCGCTGTGCGATTACATTTGTTAGGTGGCGAAACGTGGTCGCCCGATAAAGATAAGTACACGTGTCAATATCAACCCTGACGGCCCTGAGTTGCTGCTTGTCCTTCCTCGTCATCTGCGACCCGTCGTTCTCGAGCAACTTCACGATGCACCGACGACGGGACACCTTGGAGGTTTGCGTACATACGACCGCGTACGACGCCGGTTCTTCTGGCTGGGCCTCAACTGCTCTTTGCGTCGTTATGTCGCATTGCGTCTGCGCCGAAAGAAACCTCCCCTGGCACCTATCGGACGACTCCATCCCATTGAAGTTCCCTCTGAACCGTTCTTTCGCGTAGGCCTTTACCTGCTTGGCCCTTTTCCGACAACGACTAGAGGGAACAAGTGGATAGCCGTCGCTACTGATTACGCGACACGCTACGCCATAACAAAGGCGTTGCCTACTAGTTGCGCAACTGATGTCGCCGATTTTCTCCTTCACGACGTCATTCACCAGCGTCACGGTGTACCTCGACAGTTACTTACAGACCGCGGCCGCTCGTTCTTGTCTCGAGTTGTGGACGACCTTTTCCGCGGTTGTGCCACTGAGCACCAAGCTGTCCGCCGCCTACCACTGACAAACAAACGGTCTTACGGAACGTCTCAACCGAACAATAACAGAAATGCTGCCCATGTACGTCTCCAACGATCACCGCGACTGGGACTTGCTTACGTGACGTTCCCGTATAACTCGTCGAGACATGACACCGCAGAATATTCACCCTTTTATCTCTTGTATGGTCGCGACGCCACACTGCCCTTTGACACCATCCTCCCTTCGGTGCCACGTGTTGCAACTGAGTACGCTCGTGAAGTCATCGATCGCGCTCGCATGGCACTTCAAGTCGCCCAATCTCGTTTATTAGCCTCACAGCATATACAGAAAGAGAGTTACGACCGCTGCCATGGCGATGTTAAGTTAGCCCCAGGTACTTGGGTGCTCCTCTGGTCACCATATCGTCGGATTGGGCTTTTCCAGAAGCTTCTCTCTCGCTACACAGCGCCTTATGAAGTCCTGCACCAAATTACCGGCGTCATTTACGAGATTTCGCCGCTACACTTTGATGCATCCTCAAGTCAGACGTCTGTCGACGTCGTGCACGTTTCGCGGCTGGAGCCATACTTCGCTCGCAATTCTTCGCCTGCCATGCGCCGAGACGGCGCTTTGCCACTCGGGGGTTCTCTTACGGAAGGATGAGTGAAGAAAGAGGAAGTAGAAGATCGGATACGCTGGCTGCTGCGTGTTGTTGGTGGTCAGCCATCTTAGATATTCTGACTCATCCGGTATATATATTGTAAATATAGTTTTTATATACTCGCAACATCCCCGTAGCAACATTATGGGCAAATGTTCATCTTTCTCTGGGATCAAATTCCAGCCGCGGGGGCCACCTTTCGTGGGGTCGAAATGCAAACGCATACGTGCTCCGGGGGAACATTAAACATCCCCTGATGGCCAAAATCATCCAGCAGTACCCCACTACGGCGTGCCTCGGAATCAAATCGTGGTTTGGCACGTAAAGCGCCAGAATTTTATAATATCTTTTTTTTTTTATTTCTTTTCACTGGTGTAGTATTGCTGTTTATATGCGTGTGCGGTCTATTGTCGCATGTCCGCGTGGCCTAATGGATAAGGCGCCTGATTCCGGATGAGGAGATTGCAGGTTCGAGTCTTGTCGCGGACGTTTCTTCTATTGCGGATTTCTTTTTGTCTCTCGTAACAAAATTTGCCGAAGTGAAGCCTTCAAATTTCCTAATTTCATCATGCAGCCTAATTCTCTGACGTCGTCGACTGCGCTTGTCCACCCTTGGCATCCATTCTCCAGCTTATATTCCACCGGTTAAGTGCCCTAAGCATTACATCGCCGGCCCAGCGCCCTTTTTTACTCTCCCGGTCCGCTTTCTGAACCACGCCGCGGTCTTCCTGTTTCTGTTGCCATAAGGATAGGAGTGGACATGACATAGAACTGAATGCGGTTTAGGCAGAGGAGGAATGAGTCATATTGCACTTTAACTTTTGTTGCTTTGCATAATATTTGAAATTGTGGAATTGCACGAACAACTTTTTTCCACTTTGTCATGTTCCGATAGCTGTGACATATAATCGTGTAGGCTTCAACAAATTAAGTATGCAGTTTGTCTCAAAAACAAGAACACACTTACACCTTAAAGAGATGTACAGTGGTGAGCAGCCTTGTCTAGAGCGCGCCGACGGCGCTCTGCAGAGCAAGTCAGCGCCACCTAACGTTGCGCTCTGGGTTTGAGCTATGTAAAGCCCCTCAATTTTTCAAAACTAGCGCCATTCTTAGATCTTGCCGCCACCGCGCTCACCCTGGCGCGTCCTCCTCCACGCTTCCTGTCGCCCGAGCCTCCTCCGCTCCCCCATTGGCCAATCTGTGTCACGTGGAAACGGGCGCCGCGCTTTTGTATATTTTTTTCTTTCCAGCGCGAAGCAGGCGCCGCGCTTGTGTATATTTTTTCTTTCTAGCGCGCGCCGACCTCCATTGTTGGGCCTGCGCGACAAAAGTACGGCAGGCGGACTGGCGGAGTGCGTTAGCGTAATAGAATGTGCAGGGCCGAGAACTTAATTGCGATGCCATGCTGATGCGCCTTCGGTTGCCGCAACAGACACAGCGAGGGCAAAAAGCTTTGCTTTGCCGTCCGGCGGGCGCAACGCAAAAAGAAGTGTGGATTGCAGGATCGGGCGGGCTGACTTCGATGAAGTGGCAAAGAACGCACGGCTTAGTGAAGTAAGGGCCACGGCTACTCATAACCTTTTATTTTGAGCCTAGTTCACGCCTTCCGCTTCGAAAAAGTGGGTGTTCATGCTCTGCGTGGTTTTTAGCGCGTTGTTAGACTTTCTTTTTTCGAATGTGCTCTCTTTGTTTCATGTAGTATCGCCTTGCGGTGAAATGCACGCATCTGCAGCTGGCCTGTGACATAAAAGCGACTTTATTCAGGGTGTGTTTTGAGCTCCACCAGAAGTTAGCACATTCTCGACGCTATTTCAAGGCTCACTATGACTTACGATGCAGTCTTTTAGCTTCGAATGTACGCCCGTATGTATTGATTTGGTTTGTGGTGATTAATGTTTTTAACGTTCCGAAGCGACTAAAGCTAGGATGGAGGTCGTAGTGGATGGCTGCGGATAACTTTATCTAGCTCGCCTGGGGATGTTTAACGTGCACTTTGATCGTAGAATCGTACGTGGGCCGGTAAATTCCTCGTTGGCGTTTCATAATACTCGCGCGCTAACGCTGCTTCAGAAGTTGGCGCCTCGGCGCGATTGTATTTCTTCAAAAAAATTTATTTACTGGTGTAACAACTTGTCATTATTTCGTATTATTGACGGCACCTCCAGGGCACCAAAGCGGCAACGGGAACACCAAAGCTAGAACCAGCGCTGGACGGGGCTCGCCGAAGCCTGTGCATGCCAAGGGGGTATAAGATCGCAGACAGCCAATTTTGTATGCGAACACTCCCTGCGACGCCTGCATTAGTGTAATGTTACGTGCTCTTCAGAGGCCTCCGTTAGCCATTACATGTGCCCTCTTGGAGCAGTACTTGTAAAAAAAAAACAATATATCGTCACGATTACCAAAGCACCCCGCAATGAAAAAACGGCCCTGTTGCCAGGCATTGCTGACCGCACACAGCCGGAATCTCTCACGCGCCGACCGAACAAAAGTGTCCTGCAGGTACGTGAATGAACCTACGAAACCACGTACACATACTTTCACGCTGTCAACACTTGAAACTTTGGTAATTACGCGCGTGTTTGAGTACACCGCGTGCTTGCCTCGTGTTTCAGCAACACGAACTCTCAACGTCGCGCGCTTTACGCCTTAAATACGCCTTGAATAATGGTCATTTTCTCTATTTCTTCCGCAATTCCAACACGAAATTCTAAAGGCCAGTTACCGACTGACGAAGAAAGATCTCGATTGAAAAAACTGCTCCGCAGGGCTCGAACGAACTTTTCTGCGGATTTGTCCCGTAGCGTGTTAGCCGTCGTCTGCTACGGCAGGCCCACCACCGGCGGCGCCACCGTCGAGGCCGCGCCGAGCGGAGGAGGAGGGAAGCGAATGGCGCTACTTTGGGAGATTGAGGGGCTTTAGAGCTATGCGACTCGTGCGCATGCGCGGCCAAAATAAAGCGGTGCCTGCTCGTGGGTTCACGGCCTCAGTGCTTGCGCTTCAGTCCGCCAGGGCCGCGCTGAATGATATGTAACAGCGGCCGGAAAACCAACGCATTTCGTGCGAATCACGGGGCGGCTAGGCAAGCAAGTGCAAGTGATAGCGGGTGACCGCGCGTTTCATGCGGAGACCAGGCTAAGAGTGCGAGAATTGGGCCTATATGGTTGTTTGGTGTCTATTTTCGTCTTGTCCGTGTACAGTATATATAGGGTTTGAGCGTTACCACCACGCACCATGCGTTGCAGGCATATTATGTGATGGCGTGTCTTCGCGATGTCTTATCAGCTAGCTACAAGTGACACCGCATTTGGCATCCATGCAGATCTGAGATTTGGCTTCCTCTACGCGGAGTGCACATGGGTGCAGCAGTTTATGTCGCCACGAGTGTCGAAAAATAACTCCTTCAATATCGTTTCAGTGGCGTCACTTAACGTGTAAGCCACGATATTCAAGCGCTCTTTCTCGGAAACGGTAAAACAAAAATAAAAGACGTGAGGTGATCTGAAGAACGAACAGCACATTTATTTTAATGATACAAGCACTTGCGATACCGACCAACGAAAACAGATTTAAAAAATTCCGGATGAATGAATGAGAAACAACGTGGATGGGAAAATATAAAGCGGGACAAGAGCATCATGACAGTTGGGAGCTGGATTTATTTCAGAACCGTTGTAGTTCTAAGCGCCCAAATGTCAGATCGCTCGACTTAAAGATGGATAGGGCATTCTCGCTTGCTCTATACTAGCTATTCTCTGCAATGCGAAGCTGCATATCGAGTCGACAGTTTGGCACGTATCGCAGGATGTTTCAGTCGTCTCCACTTGCTTGCCAGAAATCTTCTGCGGTGAAGCCGTCGCGGCGGCTCAGAGGCTTTAACGTTCCGCTGCTGATTACAGGGCCGCAAGTTTGATCAGAGGCGTGGAGGTTGTATTTAGATGGAGATGATATACAAAAACGCCATAGTGCTCTGAGCTATCACCGCATATAAAGAACCCCCAGGTGGCCTAAATTATTAGACAAACTTTCGGTACTGCATAATTTTTGACCCGTGTGTTACTTCGGACGATAACCTACTTGTTGTTTCACCATTCCCACCCCAGGCGTGTGAGTATACGTGAAGACTGCACACAGGCCAATCCTGTCCATTATGGATTGCTATAGCCGCCTAAGCGATGTGGTTAGATATTCCATCCAACTACAAACAGAGATAATACGGGAAGCGGCCTTTGGCAGAAAGGGAGGCAGCAGCCCTGCGACAGTATTTTGGAGCTCTGATCTAGTAGTAGAAATCATTTTGGTGGCAGCTTTGAGTTTCCAACGGGTCGTGTCTTGACACCGCAACACTTCCACAGAACTCTGCAAGTATGTAGGAAGCAATGCTGAGAGGGCAGACATTTGGTTTCTTTTTGAAGCAAGTAGTGCAATGGTTCCAAGACCGAGGCCAAATTTGGCAAAAATTTCCAATAGTAGGTAACCAAACCCAAAATGGCCTTCACCTGGGTCACGCTAGTGGGCCTTGGTGCTTTTCTAATCGCTTCTACTTTTTCCGTCGTTGGGTTCAAGCCATTCTTCTCGATCTCGTGCCCCAAATATGTGACGCGCTCCTGGAAGATACTGCATTTCTTAGCGTTCACTTTTATGCTGTGTTCACTTAGGCGTCGAAGCACTTGCTCCACTCTGTGGTAGCGCTCCTTACAATTCTCACCTGCAATGACTACATCTAAGTAGCAGGCGGTTCTGGGCATATTGCGCTGTATCTGCTCCACCACTGCTTGCAAGCGGCATTTCCCAAGTACTGCGTCTGACCTTGTATATGACACCTGCTGTTTCTAGCTTGACCAATTTTTGCTCAACTCCCTCGCGCAATGCATGTGGCACTGGTCGTGCTTTTATGAATACAGGGCACACTTCATCCTTCAATTCAATGTTGCATTCAGCCCCTTAATGGTACCAAAACCCGCATCAAACACTTTGAGAAATTTCTCAGCAAGCGACGTCTTCTTATCCAAAGCCTTTACAGACAAGACTTGAAGCCAATTTATTTTGATTTTAGAAAGCCACACAATGTAGGTATTCATCCCCCTGCGCTTCTTTCACTATGACCAGTGTCAATTCGAAGCACTGCTCTTCGTATTGCACCTTTACATCCATGACGCCTACCATAGAGACTGCCGTGCCATTGCACATGGCTAATCTGACATTTGCTTGTCTGCAAGAGGAATTTGGAAAGTGTTTCGCACACTCTACTTCTGACATTATTGACACTGCTGCGCCCATGGCAAGTTCCATGCGTATCACTTTATCATTAGAACCTCGATTAAAATGGCGGGCATGCCTTCCTTGTGGTTCATGTGACACAAAGTGAGTTCGTTGTTGCACTCTTCACTCTCTACATTGCGGACAAGCTTAGATTTGCACATTTTGGCAACATGGTCCTTTTTCGTAGGCTTATAGCAGGTACTGTAGCTGCCGGCAGGTGGCAACACAAGTTTATGGTCACGCCGTCATGGCAGCTGCACTGTTTTCTTAAGAATCAGGAAATAAACAATGAGAAGTGTTACAATGAACACTGTAGACTCTAAAATGCGGTCCTTCTGCAAAATTTTAGCAAGAACAGTGCAGCAGTAAGCACAAATCTTTTTTCGAATTCGCTAAGCGAAATATGCAGGACCCTGTCTGCTAATCAGCCCCAAACCACTCTAAACAATTTACTGTTAGGCTATTCCACAACCATTATGGTTTACTTTCCTAGGAGATCTATGTGGCCTACCATCATGACGCAAAGGGTGGTGGTGGTCAAATTGGAGCAGGCCATTATGAAATTGTTGCATTTTCTTCAACTTGTCATCAGGCGGTTTGTTATGCTGCTACATTGAGGTGCGCAATGAACAGCAGCAGCATAGCAGATGACCGAGCAAACTGCAGTGTGTGCCAAACTGTCAAGATGCTGTGTTGCCATGCCACCACTCTTCATATCGTGATGTCGTGCAACGGAGCTGCTGAAGAAAATTATTTAGGGTACTCCGAGGGCTTGTCAATATATTTTGTGAGGTTTCGAGCTCAAGTACCTTCATTTAAAGGGACACTAAAGAGAAAAATTTCTTCATCAGTAAATTACCCTTCTACAACACCAAAAACACCACTCTTACAACGATAAGACGTTTGGTAAGCCAGAAAAAGCGCAAGAACGAAATACGGGTGGCGACGCCTACTTAAGTTCCCGCACCTGGGGGTTTGACGTCTTGGATTTTGATGGCATGCTCTAGGGCCTACTAATTATATATAGCGGTACTGATTGACTACATTGTGTTCTAAAGGAACCAAATATTAAACATGGCAAATTTCGGGAACCTTTACTCAGCCAACGCGGCCCAAAATGCGAAAACATACTTTGGAATCCCTGACGTCACGCTGACGTACCGGCGCTGGGGTTCTGGCGCGAAATTCAAATACTGATACTTGGACCTTCATTTTATCATCTAATAATCAAACTATTCTTTTCAAATGACTGCCTGCAGGGTTCTCAAAAAATGCTTCATTAGTCTAAACTGATTTATTGTTTCGGTTTAGTGTCCCTTTAAAGAAAACCATGAAGAGTCAAATATCATCTTCGTACTTCTTCAGAGCCCCAAATATTCGTGCAGTTCAGGTGCACGGATACCAAAAAAACATGCCAGTCTGACTTCCATGGATACATGTCTGGCAGTTCGCAAGCAAAGTTCGGACACGGTATATCTGCCCAAGGTTTTGTAGCAGCAGCTTCTGATTTTTTTTTAATCAAGGAATGAAAACCCAGCCACAGTCTTGCCGAATCCCCATTCCACTGCTTGACGAACTGTGCTCATTTGCTTGTTGAAGAGCTCTTGCTGGCGAGTAAGGGCAGCACAGGCGTAAGGCCTCATCAGGAGAGGGCTCAAAGGATATGCAGGGTCACCATATATGCAGTAAGAGTTACCCTGCAGTAGCCTCTCCAACTTCTCGTAGAGGCCACTCTCACGCAAGATACCTGTGTAAAAAAAGAACAAATGCTTTTAAAAATGGCCATGAAGTTGTGTATATTCACTGCAGGGTCGCTCTAGCTCTGATACTGTTTCAGGCAGTGCTTGAATAGGTTGTGATAGCCCGCACCATAGAACAATTCGTAGCAGATGGTTGTAGCTCAACATTTTGGACAATAAAATCAAGTATGGGTGGTTGCCTTTTCCAAATTACAACCCGTATGTGTGTTTAATGCATTTCCACCTCAGTGTAAGTTGCATGGTAAACAACATGCAGTAGCAATGCGGAAATGAGGCAGAAGCAGTGGTGTCATTAGATTTTTGTGAAACTGTCATTGAAATAAACATGAAAAATTGTTTACATATGGTTAAAATGAGGAGAAAGGTGTAGGCAATGTGTAGGAATTATTACAAGTGCGTGGGCATCTAGTTGGGTTAGAGAAGTTGGTTCTAGATAAGGGGGACACAAGTGGCTCCCATATGCAACATCTAAACTCTGCTTGGGTCTCGCTTGAACCCAAGTTTACACACACAATTCGTTCGTGTCTGCAAATTTAAACTTTTGTATTAAGGGCAGCGTTATAGCTGACGTTCAATAAGAGAACGACACCAGACGACAGACAAAGCACTGAATTTAAACTAGCAGATTTCATTAGGTAAATGTTTATATATGTCACATGCAAAGTGCACAACTCATTATAGGAGGAAGCAAGAATGCAAAAAAAGCATGGAAAAGGACACAAAAGACTGTGATAACAGCATGCACTGCAGTACCTGTGGATCAATAACACCCGTGCTCTTGTATTATTATGAAAGATCTTAAGGTATTTCACGGACATATGTAAACATTTACCTAATAAAATCAGTCAATTGAAAGTCGGTGCTTTATCCGTTCTATTGTGTCTAACTTTGCTTCTGTGTCAACTATAGTGCTTGCAACGCCCTAACAAACATTCTATACAGTTGATCTAACTGTAATTGTTTTACAAACTCTACATTAAACAAAGAAACACTGACCAGCGTCATGCCTTTGCCCTTCATAAGGCCCATCAAGTTGGCACACAGTCCCATTGGCACACATCACTGCTTGATACTTGAGTGCGTGGTGCCTCTTATGCCCAGAAAATACAGGCGCTGGTTCACTGAAGGGCGGGAAATGGGCCTTGCCGTACCATACACAAAGCCCCAACAATTGCGCAGGGGAGCACCTCTGTCATACACAGCCTGTAAAGACAAACAAATCTTCCTCAGTCAAAACTGCATATACACGCTCAATTTTAGCGGTAACGCTGAGCTTAGTGTCACAATATATTTTAGCTTTGAGTATACATTTGCTGCTGAAACAGTTACTTAATTCACTGGCAATCGGATGGCGGCAGCAATGAGCAGCCATAGCATGCCGCATGCAAAACTGGAGAAAAGAATTTTAATACCTCGTATCAAGTAAACATTCACCTGTTGCACAAAAACAAAAGCACAAAAGAGGGTGCAGTGAAAGAACATAGGTGTGCGAAAGCAAATCACACCAATACAATGTTCGCCCACTTTGGGAAAATCCTCCAGATCACTGAGACGCAGCCAGCTGTAGTTATTCAAGTCGTCCAGCAGATGCCCGAAGGAGCTGTCAATATGATTGAACAGTATGCTGACGATGCTTGACATTGCCGACGCGTGACGGCCGAGCAAGGGCTCTAAATTCCACCATCTATTGGGGTATGCAAGTCTTCGCTGACCCATTATGAGAGCTTCCTCTGCCGATACAGTGACTCCCTGGCTGCTCCGGATTTCTGGTATGCGCAAGGCATCCTAGAGCATGTGGAGGTCATCCTTCTGAAATCGGAACAGCCTCCGAAAAGTCTGGTCGTCCATAGCCGCAGCGTCTACGAAACCGGTGGACGACATCCTCTTCCTTTCCGTGGGCGCGTGGTGGGCGAGGAACAAATGTACATCTGTCCACGACAGATCAAGGTAAAGAAGCTGGTCGCAGAGCACACGGGCACGCTGTCGCCGCAACGGCGTCATGTCAAAATTTGCAGGAGGCTCTAAATAAAACACAGACCACGACGGATTACGCTGCACGAGAAGCCTAACAGCTTACCAAACGTATGTTTGGATTGCTTCGGCTCGGCCTCAGTCGTAACGTAAGCGCGTAGATAATCTTATAGATCTTTTGCCTAGTGTCGACAGACATCGTTTTCATATATATTAACTGCTTTTAATAAAAAGAGTTTAATGTACTTTACTTGATATGCTTGATTTCATATTTTATAAAATGGTAACGCAGCAATGATCAGACGTTGGTGGTGCTGCGAGCGCATGCGACCTCATTGCGGCTTGCGTTTGGGGCCGCTAAACTACAACATGTTTCTGCTTGCGTACACAAACGCACCCAAGCGCTATGGACCCCAACGCCTTGCGTCCCCTAAACTGAAACTATCTACTGTCGTCGTCGGTGCTCGCGGCAACAACACCCAGAAAAAGACTACGGCGGTGGCTCTCGACGGTGGTGCACTACGCTGGCAGTATGGACCTGGAGTACAATGTTCTTGTTTACCAATATGTCGCACCACCCAAGATGTATCGCGTCGCCGCCGCTTGTGCATACACCCTATAGAACATGTCCGATCTCACCCAGGAGCCGCTGCAGGAGAGTGCATCGCGCGCTAGCTTGGCTGATCACCAACACGCTGGCCTATATACAGTTAAGGCTCAGTGAACGGATCCTGTTGAGTGTGCGCCCTGGACAGACAACAAAGCGCTCGCGGGCCACGCAATACGCCTTTTGCGATGCATTGTGGCGCCATCGTGCGGTGGTCACCGGAAACAATTCGGCAGGCTTGAAGAAAAGAGCGCTACGAAGACGCGGACTAAACAAGGAACATGTACGACGGACAAGGCGCGCCTTGTCCGTCGTACATGTTTCTCTTTTAGTCCGCGTCTTCGTAGCGCTCTTTTCTTCAAGTATGCAAAACCAACTCGCCCACATCAAGCTTCTGCTAATTCGGCAGGTGCCGCTGCGCGCCGTGACAGCCGCCTCACGCGAGACTCGCGACCAAACAAGCAGCATGTGAGGCAAGACCGAAACAACGCGTACGGGCCGTCATATTTTGTCATCGTCAGCTAGCCGTCGGACCCGCTGGTGAATACTTTGTACCCAGAGGTTTCTTCAGCGTGACGAACGGTTCGAACAAGAGCTTCAGCCACGCTTTACAGGCTCCTCCTTGGCCTGAAACCGCTGCACGTGTGGCGTAAAGTGAATAAGTAATAAAACAGTATGAGTACGCACAAAAACGCATGACTCGAGTAGGGCATGAGGTGTAGTTCTTAGGGAGAATGGCACGTGTCACCACTGCATATGTTGCTTAATGGTGTGCCAGAGTGCTAGGCCTACATACATAGACAGGCAGTGGGGAGGCCAACAGAATGCCAAGTTGCATACGTTATTTACCCACATAAAGTTTGTGCACATCTACAAAAGTGCAAAAAAGATGGTCAGAATGACCAAAATAAGTGACGCCTCCTGTTTGTGCGGCGCCTGTCTTCCTCTTAAACGCGCCGCGCTTTACGAACATAGCGGTCGACCGCGTCCTTTCTTTTTTTTTGAACTGGTGCGTGTACACAAACACCGTCGGTATTTTCAAGTAGTTGTGACGGCAAAGAACACAGTAGCGATACTGTGAAGGGCGAAATTAAGTTTTATTGGCCGAACCTGTGCACACAAGAACAGGGTACACTTAAAGCACAACGATAGCGGCGAACGCAGCGGGCGATCGTCGAAATCTGATCAGCGGGTCAAGCGCGTCAGCTTTTGCATATGAGCCATCGAACGTTCAAGAGTAATCGTTGGTGCCCGCGTGTCTTCCAGAAAGCTCTACACCATTCGCGTCGCGCATAAACGCAACAACATTACACAACCTTCGGCCAACAACAGAGCGCGGATATAACGATCGATAACATTTCGAGAAACTTCCGCTACATGCAGGCGCGGCCCGCGCTGACCTATAACATTTGTTTGACGGTGAAAAGCTGTCACCCGAAAAAGATTAACAAGTACACGTGTCAGTATGAAGTCCAGACGTCTGGGCGACGGTGAAGGCACCCCTGAAATGTGTCATTTACACAATAAGACACGCCACTGTACTCCAGAAGATTCCGCACAGGAAAATGAACCTTAGTACATACCGTACTACAAAGCAATTCGCTAAACGAAAATAAAAGCCTTCTGTAAGTAAATATAACTAAGTGCCGACAAGAATGACGAAACGACGACAAGCCAAGCAACGATTGCTAACTAGCACTATCAGCTATGTTGTAGCTTCGACGGGGCGGCCGGACGAAAGGTTTAGGGCCGATTTACGCTCAAACCGCCCAACGGCGCACGCCGCACCGCATGCATGCGGTTCGTGAAAAACGGGCGGTCGTCGCGATCGGTCACAAAATTGCATTTACGCTCAAACCGCATGATGCGGTGCGTTTCGCATGCGCCCTCTGGTTGTCCAAATAGGTAGCCAGCAACTGGCAACATGCGTCCGCGAGTTGGCAGTCTCGTGTGCTGGCGACCAGCAAAATTTCGCGCCGTGCCAGAATTTTACTATTACGTTTGCTCTCTCATTAGTTATTTTTTTATTAGTTCGGTATTTTTCTTTAGTGTTCACTCCGGTTTGCACACATGGACAGGCTACGGCGACACGATACAAGTGGCAACCATCACCATCAGGCTGCTGCTTTGCCCCGGCAGCGCATGTGGCATCAGCATCAGTGACGTGCCCACATTTCAGCCCGCGCGGTTGGATTGATTGGCTGCGATACACCTAACGCACGTGTTGCTCTTGTCAGCTATGGCTCCCATTAGTTATCAGATGAGTGATAAAACTGCAGATTTTTTACTCAAATACATGTCCAACACCTCTAGGGTAGACTGGCTGCGGGTGTCTATGATAATGGCTGCAGACGTACTCAACGAGCAGTCGAAGCGGAAACGCAAACCCGTCCGACGAATCTTGAAACAACGACGTCAGTTGAGCGAATATTTCACTCTGGTGCAAGTAATGCGTTCTCAAGACGACCAGTACTTCTTCGAGTACTTCCGGATGTCTGTCGAAAGGTAAATACGCATTGTGCAGTTTGTTTTTTACGTGCGCTTGCTTGACCTGTGCGTGAGCTTATTTAATCGCGTCAATTCGGGGTATCGCAATAAATGCTACAAAGGAACGTACCGATATGTTGGTGAGCCGCTCAGTGTTCATGCACTCGTTATATTCCAGCGTTTCTCTTCTGCATTCTCTTGCTAATTTATCGCTGCTTGCTGCACGTGTAAATGACTCCGAGGCTTGCACGAGGCATCAACATTGGATGAAAGAACAGGGGCTAGTGTGCGCTTAAATAGTGCTTCATTTGTAGTGCATTACTCCGTAAAT
Organism: Dermacentor andersoni; assembly: GCF_023375885.2. NCBI lineage: Eukaryota > Metazoa > Arthropoda > Arachnida > Ixodida > Ixodidae > Dermacentor > Dermacentor andersoni. Next base: position 361,362,198 of record NC_092814.1, on the reverse strand, counting down.
GTAAATAAATGACAGTCATCATGCTGCACCCTCTTCTGGCCACTGCATGTTTTATCGGGCGACTTTTATTATGTAGTACTTTAAAATCTCGTAACCACAGGTTTGATCGTCTTCTGGCGCTCGTGGAGCCTCCGCTACGGCCAGAAAGGGTCACCTGCAACACGTTGTCAGCCGGCGAAAAACTTTCATTCACGTTGAGGTAGGTTTTGTGTGATACTTATACAACGAATCGTACGCGGCGCCAATTCAATATGTATTAACTGACATGTTTCCTTTCGCCGCATTTTGTCGTCATCTTTCATTAACAGAGATTTAACGTGTTTCGTAATAGAGCCTATTGATGAAGTTATATTGCGCACGTGCTGTCACACTGCTATGCTTCAAGTTCTATAGTTGCGGGACCTTAGAGAGGAATAACTGTTTGGGTGAAAAAGGTATATTTTTTTTCTCTGGGCATAAAAACCCCTAAATAAAAAAATTCCAACTCGGTGTTAGAGGCAAAGGTTTGGTCTAGCAGTTCATTAGGCACTTTAATAGCATGATTGTAATTACATATTGTTTTCATGCCATACAATGCTTTTTTCCATGCACCGCGCATGTCACAACTTTCATTACAAGAAGTGCGTATAAACACAATCAGGTGGGAATTAGTCAGAATGAGATGCTGACACAAGGGAAGGAAGGCAAGTGGAAAATGTGGGGGGGGGGGGGCACAGATAGCTATGACGTGTGTTAATACATTTACGGCTTCTGTGGCACTAGGGCTATATAGCACAAAGCCATTTTTGAGGCTTTTGAGGGAGCCTAAGAAGCAGTTGCATATCAGCTAACGTCACATTACAGTGTTTAAGTTGTGGTTTATTAAGAGAAGTGTACTCACTGGCACTATTTTTATTGGTTAGCATTCAGTGCCGTACAAGTCTATCAAGCTATCACCACATACTAAGAGTAAATTCCAGACTTGCAGGCATATGTTGTTTCACTTTGCAGATAAACAGGACAAATTTAATCACCAAAATGCAGCACTATTAGGTGAATCATCTGCCGCATAGGTTGGTGCCGCATTCATGTGACAGATTAATTTTCTGCAGTTTTTCTACAATCTTTCATGTTTTTCATGTTCCTTCCCTAAGAATACAATGTTGGCATGAGTTATTATAATAAATAGAATCTGGCCTTTATAGCTGACCACTAACGTGGACGGCTGTTCTGGTAATGTTCTCTATCATTTCGGAAAAAACTCTGACAGCTGTGCTTTCCCTGGTTTATGGATGTTTGGGTTGACACGTTGACAGGAACTTGCCCTTTTCGTTAATTGTAATGGTACCTATGATCTTAGATATATATGTGCAGTATTGTTCAATAGTTCTGCTTTTCTTGTATGTCTTTGAATCACAGCAAGTGAACTACCACATCTTTCAGAGTTGGCACAGATTGCATCATTTACCCTGCATTTAGGAAAAATTTTTTAACAGCTATTCCTTAGATAAAAGTAGTATGACTTTTGGGCTCATTTTCTATAGGCATTATTTCCCTTGACTCAATTTCTCTGCAACTCTTTAGGCTGTCAACTTCTCTTGGCAAGATGTCTGATTGCACAAATTAAATTCACATCCATCTAATACAACATTTAGAAGGTGATGCTCCAGCTTATTTTATAAGAAACACAAAAGATAAGGCTGTGTTATTGAATTCACTAACGAGTTATCAAAATGTGTATCAGAAACTTTAGGACAAAGAATAGAATGAATATTGTATTCAATTCGGTGTTCACATAGAATACTCACTATTTGTAAATATGAATATTTTTCGAACACTTATTTAATTAAATATCAGCTGTGCTCGGCAAAGTTTTACGTATGTGAACTACTAATTTGTTCAAGTGCTCCATTTGTACTGTTTATAGCCAAGGCTTCAACGTGTAATGTAAGAGACGCTCACCGACATTATTGGCACTAGGATGTGAACTTAGTTTTGTCGTCACAGTTGTTAATTGGTCAAAAACTACTCAAAAGTATTTGATTCTGTTCACTTCTGCCACTAATATAATCTGCGTTCTGTTCACTCTCGCCAACTACTGTTTGCACACCCCCTAGTCACTACAAAGTGGACAATTTTACGGTCAGATAATAATTGTCCTGAACCAGCTTGTCATGGAGCTTTACAGCATTTGCCTTGTCTATTAATTGTTTAGGGTTGAAGTAGCCGTGGATCACACTCTAAAAAACCAAGGACACTGGTTAGCGAGTTATGAAAACCTTTGCTATTGCAACGTCCCGAAAACAAAAAAGTCATGAACCATTCCATTCTGTGAAGGTTGGTGCCGAGCAGAGTTGTTTAGTACACGACACAGCATTGACACGAAATTTTGAAGAAAAGTACGAACTCATTTTTCGTGAACTGCTGCCCCGAGGGTCTGATGGAAACTAGACGCACATTACGTTTCGATGGCACTAGCACCACGGGAGAGGGTAAGGAAAAGAAAGTAGATACGCAAGCGCTTGAAACGTCGACAAAAAGAGGGCAATTCAAACGTACACATGGCCAATGCAGGTCAAAGTGTATGTGTTCTTATGAGCTTAATATCTGACAGGGGTTCTACTTGGACCCAAGATATTAAACTTATTTTTGCAAGTTGGCGAAGTGCTTGAAGCCTGCTTTACCTCCGCTGTCGGTCGTCCCGGCATTGCACTATCTCGAAATTGGCCTATGGTTTTTGCACTCATAGAACCAAACAAAAATGCATGAAACCCTAAGCATAAACCGCTTCACTGTAAAAAAAAAATTGCTCTGGAATATACAATGTGTAGCTAACGTACTGGAAGTGATTTTTTTTTTCATTGTAAAATTCAATTATAAAATAACATTTCTTAATTAACATGTCCATCACAATGAGTGGAAATATAATATCAGAATTTCATTCTAAAGTTTTGTCCAAGTTGGCAGCAAAGCATAAGCAAATCAGTGAAATGAGTTTCGGAGGGATTCTGAAAGGTGGAGCAAGCTTCAGTACAGGAATACCTTTCCTTCACCGAAAAGTAGTACAAAGCATGCAAACCAATACTGGCTTCTTGGAAAGCTTTGCAATTCCTAGTCTGGCCATCAATCCTCGTATCAACACCTTTCTGGAGCAGTTGGTCTCTCAAGAATATGAGCAAATAAAAAGTTCCATTGGAAACATCTTGCCTGCACTCTGCTTTGCAGGTATATTTAGTTAGCTATGCTAATGCTATCAAGAAAGACTTTTCAAATAATTGCAAAATTATGACAAGAAATTTTAGCTTTTCCATGCTTTTCTCTTGTGGCATTCCTTGAATGCTGTGGTCTTCACTTTCTGTGGCTACAGGGTAACAGCTTTAGTTGCTTCTTGTAATTGCAAATGGTGTGCAGTTTAGTGCTTGCTTTACAGTCTTCTGCATATTTCTCGCTTCTGCCATTTACAGGTACCTTGCTCATGGCTCCACCATGTCGATCATCGCTAAATCATACCGCATCTCTGACGCCACAGCCACCCTAGTAATTAGGCAAACCTGCCAGGCCTTACGCCAGGTTCTGGAACCTATGTTTCTAGCCATGCCAACTACAGCCCAATGGAAGGAGATAGCCATGGATTTTGAGGCCTTGTGGCAATTCCCAAATTGCATTGGTGCAGTTGATGGAAAGCATGTTTACATAGAAGCTCCAGCGCACTCAGGTTCCATTTTTCATAACTACAAAGGACGTTTTAGCATAATCCTCCCTGCTGTGTGTGATGCTAGGTATCGCTTTACGATGGTGGACATTGGCGAGTGTAGATCGCGTGGGGATGCAGGCCTATTTAGTGAATGCCAACTAGGAATCAAACTGAAAGCCGGGCTACTCAACATTCCCCCAGAAAGCAAGGTACCAGGTTCTTCAGTGAACTTGCCCCACGTGTTTGTTGGTGATGAGGCATTTCCTTTAATGAAAAACCTCATGCGGCCGTTCCCTGGTTCCAGCCTTGATGCTGAGCGCAGGGTATTTAACTACTGGTTGAGTCGAGCTAGGCGCACCATCGAAAACACCTTTGGCATTCTTGCAAACAGGTGGAGAATCCTCCGTCAAGATATCCGAGCGGCTGTAGAAACTGTAGATCACATTGTGTGGGCTACAGTACTTCTACACAACTACCTTAGGACTCTTGATTTGGAAGGCTCTGATAGCTTTAAGTACTGTTCCGACAGCGATGTCGATAGAATTGGTCCGAGCGGTCAGTTAATTCCTGGCAGATGGAGATCAGATGCTCCGTCTACTGGAGGTCCGCCCAAGAACATCCAATTTTCTGGGAGTCACAATCACAGTGCCCGAGTGAAGGCAGTGCGAGAAGCCTTCAAAGCGTGCTTTCAGTCTTCTGAGGGGCGTGTGCCATGGCAAGAGAAGGTGCTGCATGTAGGCTTGTGAAAGTGTGCAGCCTTCCCACTGTGCTTCCAATTGCTAATACTCAAGTGGTCCTTATGGCGTTCGAGCTGTTCGTTTGTATTAGTAAAATCTTCGAAATTTACTTGTCCCCAAATAACACTCCAAGAACAATGGAGGGGAAGCCTTCCAGCACTTTCTGGTTGCCTTGGCACAGGAATGCGTTGCCTGGTACAATTCAGTTATTGTCATGTTGTTTTCGGAGGCCCATATGTAGCGTGATGCAAAGCCAAAATTGATGCCGTTCGGTACTTTTTGGATTTTGCTACCTTGCGCAGCATATTGTGCCTGTGTTTCGCGGCCTGTCATCAAGCCACTGCTTGCATCAGCATGCCTGGTGAAGCTGTCGAGCCACACCTCTGCTGTGTACACAGCGCATTTCATGTTTAGGAAATTAACAGCGCTAAACAGAAAAGGAAAACAAGAATATGAAACTGGCGCTGACTCGCAGCTGAAGTCTATTTTGGGGAAAGTTACATTTATATACACAGGCCAACATGTCAACAACTAAGTGACTGTACATGCGCATTAGGAGCCATCCTGGTCACTTGTCGAAACACATGTGGAAAGAAATCAGCGTGTCATATCATAAAAAACACATAAAGCCAATAGATGATTTCCCTATCAAACTTAATAGCAATCTTTCGTGAAACACTTTCTTTCAAATATCTCAATTCTTTTTTACTAAGAGTGACAGGCGGCTTACTAATGTACCTTTCCCATTCCCTATCAATATGAAAAGCTTCCATAGTCTCCCTTGTGCTTCGGTATTTACGCCTGAACAGAGTTTTTTTCCGCTAACACTTGGCACCCACACTCTCTACAAGGTAAAGGCAATTGCAAAGCCCTTGTACCTTTCAACGACACGTGCACATTCAATCTAATGTTCACGCAGCGGCTGGTCTGGCCTACATAAACCTTCCCGCATGACAGAGGCAACCTGTACACAACGAAAGATCTACATGTAACGTATCTATTTTTTTAACTTCTTGCAACAGAAGCTGCATTCCTTGCCATGGCCCAATAATTTTCTTTGCAACCGCGAACAAAATCCTAGCAAATTTCTTGGGCGCAGACATGACCACACGCACCCCATAGCTACTAGCCACATTCTTCAAGCAATGCGAAAACTTGTGCAAATATGGCACCACCACCAGTCTTTCTTCATTGCGCACAGAATCCTTTGATTTTTCTTTACCTTATCAGTACCCTTTACCCACATAATAAGATTATGACAGGCCCTCAATATTTCCCTTTCAGAATAACCAGCGTTCTGTAATTCCTGAATCTGGCCAAGGAAACTCTCCGTCAACGAATGCTCACATGTCTTCTGTAACATCGCACGCAGCGCTGCGTAAACAATACCGGTTTTTGCTATATTAGAGTGTCCTGAAGCAAAATTTAAAAGTGCCTTTGCCAAACGAGGCTTATATATCCAACACAGATGGTCCTCCCAAAACCTTGTTCTAATATCCAGGAATTGTAGCTCATCTTTGGGAGGCAACTCAAAAGTAAATTTTAAACCTTCACAGCGTTCCTGAAAAAATATTTTAAGATACCAGTTACTTTACTATTTTGATTAATTCTGCGATGATGAAGAAATCAACGTACCTAAAAACATTAGGGGCCAAACTTCCTAAATTATCAACTCAACTAAGGAAAATATGGCTTAAGGCTGGGGCCACCCTCGACCCTATACAAATTCCAGACTTCTATTAACAGCGTGCTCCCTTTCCATTCAGCATACATAGAGCGTATATAAAATGACAATCCTAAACAACTTTCCACAGATGTTCTGCAATTCCCCGTCACAAGATCGAATCCCGGCCACGCCGCATTTCGATGGGGGCGAAATGCAAAAACACCCGTGTACTTAGATTTACGTGAATGTTAAAGAACCCCAGGTGGTCCAAATTTGCGGAGTCCCCCACTACGGCGTGCCTCATAATCGGAAAGTGGTTTTGGCATGTAAAACCCCATAATTAAATTTTTTTTTTGCAATTCCCCAACAAACCTGGCTTCGTCATTAGGATTAACCACACAAGACCTGACACTCTTCATAAGTTGATTGTGCAGTAGTGAATAAAACATATCTTTAATGTCAATACTAAAACCGAACATGATCCAGGATTCTGTCTTGAGAAACTTGGCCAGGTTATCCGAGCTCCTAACATAAACAGGGCCAACAATGTTAAGAGCCTCCAGCTGTTTTTGCAAATACCCCTTATTTGTGGCCCGGAATGGAAGATCTGGTTTATGGGTATTAACTGAAAAAAAAAAAAAAAATACCCGCAGTTTTAAACCATCAGTCTTCTTGACTCGAGACGTCAGGCCTTCCAGATTTCTATCCTGTAGCATCGCAAGGGCCTGCTGCTTAACCTTTGATGGTTAAAATTCTTCAAAATTTCTTTAAAACTGCCTTTTCAGAATTTTCCCAAAACACCTTCCGGCATTACTGCAAACATTCCTCCCTTATCCGACACACACATTCTGAGCTTGTTCCTCTCCAAAAATTGAAGAACAGAATTCACAGGCGAAGCATTTATTCTAGCGTGCATGTAGTCATTTCCACGTCCAAGAAATTTGCTAGAATTTGTTCATGGTTGGACAAAAAATTATTGGGCCATGGCAAAGAATTCAGTTCCTGTTGCGAGAGGTTAAAAGATGTACATTATGTGTAGATCTTCAGTTGTGCACATGTTACCTCTGTCATGCGGGAAGGTTTATGAGAGCCAGACCGGCTGCTGCGTGAACATTAGATTAAACGAGCACTTGTCATTAAAAGGTACAGAGGCTCTGCACTTTCCTTTGCATTGTAGAGAGTTTGTGCAGAGTGTTAGCGGCAAAAACTCTTTGTTCAGGCATAAAAATCTAAACGCAAGGGAGATCATGGAAGCTTTTCATATTCATAGGGAAGGGGAAAGGTGCAATAGTAAGCTGTATGTCACTCTTAGAACAAAAGAATTGAGATATTTGATAGAAAGTGTTTCACGGTAGGTTACTGTTAAGTTTGACAAAGAAGTGGTCTATTGGCTTTATGTGTTTGTTATGCTGCACTGATGTTTTGCACGTGTTTTAACAAGTCACCAGGATGGCTCCTAATGTACATGTACAGTCACTTAGTTTAGTTATTGACATGTTGGCCGGTGTATATTAATGTCACTTTCCTCAATATAAACTTCAGTTGTGAGTCAGTGCCAGTGTTTTCCTTCGTCCTTGTCTGTTTAGCACCGTTACATTCCAAAACATGAATTACTACCAACTCGTCCAATTTTCTCTTCTAGTACAGCACATTTCTCTTGTGTGTGTGTCAGTGCCCTGGTTGGGAATTCGAAAGACATCCCTTGTTATTGTGACGGCACGGCGCTAGGACGCGATAGCTGCTGTTGGCGATTACTCGGGCTCCCCCGTTCCTCGAATTCCTAATGGCCTTGGTTGGGAATTCGAAAGACGTCCCTTGTTATTGTGACAGCACGGCGCTAGGACGCGATAGCTGCTGTTGGCGATTACTCGGGTTCCCCCGTTCCTCGAATTCCTAATGGCGTTGGTTGGGAATTGGAAAGACGTCCCTTGTTATTGTGACAGCACGGCGCTAGGACGCGATAGCTGGTGTTGGCGATTACTCGGGTTCCCCCGTTCCTCGAATTTCTAATGGCCTTGGTTGGGAATTGGAAAGACGTCCCTTGTTATTGTGACAGCACGGCGCTAGGACGCGATAGCTGCTGTTGGCGATTACTCGGGTTCCCCCGTTCCTCGAATTCCTAATGGCCTTGGTTGGGAATTCGAAAGACGTCCCTTGTTATTGTGACAGCACGGCGCTAGGACGCGATAGCTGCTGTTGGCGATTACTCGGGTTCCCCCGTTCCTCGAATTCCTAATGGCCTTGGTTGGGAATTCGAAAGACGTCCCTTGTTATTGGAGCTGAATAAACCTGATGTAGTCTTGCGACCTGTATTTCGCTTTGTTGACTGCAACGCTGCCACTACCATGTGGCTGCTGCAAACCTTGCAAAACAAATATATGGTTTGCACGCTGCCCAGTACTCCATTGCATGTTTCTGTTTAATGCCAGCAGTTGACAGCAAATGGTGCTGACCATGAGTGCGTGCATTTGCATTCAACATTGCTTGGCACACGGAAAACTGCAAATCGCAGATGCAGTTTGTATTTTAGGGCATCTCTATCTCTGGATGAATGGTGCATACTTTGCTGCAACTTAGCTGCCCGCATCTCGGCCCACTTGTTCCAAAATCTTGCCGCCAATTAATAAAGCGAAGCTTAGCTTTCTTTGCCTCTTGCTTCAATTTTCCCACTGCTGTGGCTGCTGCTGTCAGGCGCACCGCGGCGGGGGGGGGGGGGGGATCATGCATGACAGGAGCGAGTCAGAGAGGAAAGAGGACACTAGAAACTATTTTTCAACCCACCGCGTCGAATGTGCACAATACCCTCTGGAGCTTCCTGTTGTCGCCACATTAGCCGCTTGACAGCTGTAATTATCCGTGACTCCCCTCGGAAGCATGGCATAAACTGCAGAGCTTCGCTTTCTACTAAGGTGCGAGTCCAGAGGCTGTAGGGAGGAAGGAGATGAGGCAGTTTCCATTAATAATTATTTACGCTACATTCACGCCTTGTGTCTAAGGTACGCACCATACAGAGACATAAAATTATGAATGGAGAGTACTTTGGGTGGACTTTTTTTTTTTACAGGTATACCATAGCACAATGGTGTTGCTTTTCTTAATCTTCCGGCAACTGGTAACACAAATGTGTTATCAGCCCATTTGTTTTATGCTGAAATAAATTACTGCATGTCCTGAATGCATACCAGTACTGTTGGCACCGTAAAATGTAAGGGGCCTTTCTGATCGCATCACGGCACAGTTGCTCTGAAATGCACATGCTAGTACCAAGCAGTGCTATGCCAAGAATGCTATTGAATGCGTTGCGTGCAATGTTTTGCATGTAGACTGCAGAGATTAGTAGTAGTTAAGCAGCATTGAAAGCATTTGGCAGGAAGGACAGCATAGGTGCATCCTTTATTATAAACACCATGCATGAAAATGGGATGCGACCAGCTGCATTGCTGGTAGTTTAACATCTTGTTTTGAGCAACTGACATACTGTTCCTTGACAACTTGCTCTTGTTATTTTACGTGGCATGTAGCGCAGAAATCTTTTGAAAAGATTTAACATCAAAGTAAAGGTGGTAGAGGTTGTAGGAAGGTTACACCTGCCAGTGATTTCACACTTGTCCTTTAATTTCGGGGATTTCACGTCTCAAAACCAATGTCTGATTATAAGACATGCCGTAGTGGAGGCTTCGCGATAATTTGTCCACCTAAGGTAATGTAATGACCTAAGTACACCCAGAGAGCATCGTCTACGTGCTGCATATGTGTGTGTGTGTATATATGTAAAGTTGCAGTTAACTAGCAAGTTATAACTATTGGGACAAGCCACCACCTGGTTTCATGATGTATTCACTCATCATCACGACAATGACAGTGTGGCTATTCCCTTTGAATCGTGTCCGGTGTTGCATGTGTTCCCTATCGGTTTGGGAGAGAGATAGTCATCACGCCAGTAGGGGCGTATTCTGGGACAATCACTTTCGGATACCTACCTTGGCGATAGCATCACCAAGGTAGGTATCCTTGGTAGCAAAGATTACATAGAAGCCTATACATTCAAAACATGGCGGTTCGTCAGAAGCTCATGGGACGTAGCACCATCTGTGTGAGAAAGGTACATTTCGCCGGGAAAAAAACAATAATGTAATGCCACATACATTAAAAACATACATGATGTCATTTTGTTCTCGACAAAAAATTTGTTTTGGTGGATTGCCATTAGAACTGTATATTCAGATGCCCCGCCATTCGACTTGATGGGTGTCGCATTTCAAGCATTCATTGTGGAATGCAACACAGGAAAAGGCCAGCCCTGTGGGTGTCGAAATCAAACCCCTGCACAGAACATACTTTCTTTGGAGACCGACGAAAACTTTAGATGTAGAGTGCTGGTCCTATTGTCAGACGCCAAGCCCGTCTGCCAGCGCAGTTGCACGAAAACAACTAAACAATTGTGTGACGATCACAACTCGCTATTTGCGACTGAACAGGTTAAGATACGGTGAAGCTACCCGCATCACCAAATTCAGACAAACGCCGACAAGCACAATAGAGCAAGTCAGGGGTGCATATTGCAACAGGTGAACTTAACACGTGCGCCTTTCTGCACACTTCAAGAGCTGCATTGCATTGCAAGTGCTAGCGGCGTCAGTGCCTCCTCTTGTGATGGGCGCTAAAAAAGGGTACTTATTTATAATAAAAAAATAGTTATCGTTTCTTGTCACTCATATAAAATTTATTAGGCATTTTACTTTCGTTGTATGAGTCTGTCTCGCTTTAATTTAAAAAACGCTTTTTCGTTTTCCAATGCTTGTTCCCTCCTCGCATATTTGCACTTCAATCGCTACTCCTGTAACCACCCTTGCTGATGTCGGTGACAATTTGTTCTGAACCGCTTTTTCCCCGAAGCTTGGTGGCCTATTTGGATCGACCTTGCAAGTGGTGAAATCATTTACTGTCGAAATCGCAAATTAGCCTTGAAAAAAATGCATTTGGTATGCTTGCCAGTTATGGTATGTCTTTATTCATTGTACAGCTAATGCCCATAAGGCATTGATGTAGTGAGGTACATGACATTGTAAGACGCAAATTTTGTACGTCAACAAGCAGTCAACAAAAAATGGGGCGGGGGGAATACAAATTCAATACAACTGGTGCTATGCTTGCACAGCCTTAAAAGAATGAAATAAAACATTTCTTGGAGCATACACTGAAAACTGTTGTGCACGTCTCCATTAGCTATTGTGACACACATGCTCATACTGAGTTTCTCATACATGGCATACAGTTTGTGCCGTCTGAAGCACACAGTAATTGGTTGGCCTGGCAGTCAGCTGGGCAATGTTCTTGGTGAACGAATAAAGAGCACCTACACATAAAATGAAACAGAAAAATACAGCATAGAAATGTGCTTTCTAATCCCCATTGTTAGAGTTTTTCAGTCCACGTAAAATGTAATGCTATGTTGCCTTGCATATAAGAGCACAATAAGAACATTTTGTAACAGCACAGCCTTTGAAAATATGACAAAAACGAAGATGTAAGGTACACCGCAGTGCTGATGAACACTTGGGACAAATTCTTGGCCGAACTCTTGCCATGGGCAGTTTCCACTAGTACAGAGAAAACACCACCACTGCACATTTCACTGGCCTATCCTGACCAGACATCTCGTCTTCCGCCACCCACAAATACAATGAAGTGCATCATCTTCAGTACTATCCTAAGCAAGTACACAATAAAAGGCACATACAAAAATAATTGTCTTGCCTAATACAGTAAGCAATAAATGAAAAATATTACAAGAACGGCTAATGCAGAATTACTAAGTGACCACAGCAACACGCCATTTCCTAAAATGACAGTGAAAGTGGCAAAAAGAAATTCTGAGACCCTTGGTAATGCACGAGAGGTTGGCCTTTGAGAAAGGTTTAGCTCAGGGGCTTGTGTAAGCACATAGAAACAGTGCACTAGTTTCTGTCAGCAATCACTGCACGAACTTCGAAGGGATTTTTCACATTAAAAAAAAAAACATAACTAGACTGGCTTTCGGAAGCGGTTTTTATGTTTCATCTGTAGTTCTAGAAAAAATTTATCATGCTTACAGCTCTAACTCTGCAATAAAAGTGATGTCACAATTATACAAAGTATGCCTAAAGCAAACGAAGCATTGATGTTAAATACACTGCTCTGAACTATACTACTAATCTGTGAGTAAGAATTTTGAAAAATCCCCCCATATCTGTTACAGCAGTTGCACTTAACTGGCACATTCATATATCAAATTTGTAGATTTTGGTGTACTAATGGATGGAGCTTAGAGAACTGCAATATCTTTTTGTTTGGTAGCAATTTGTAAATTTTTCACAACTTTTCCGGCACTCTTTGTAAAATATGCAAGATGTAAATCGAAATCCTGCTTGTTACAATCACTAGCATTTAACTTTTAGTGTCAACCTGCCATGGCTGCTTATGGCTGGTCGAGAGAGCAAATCCCGGCCATGGTGGCCGCATTTCAATGGGGGCAAAATGTGTAGTTAGATACCCATGTACTTAGGTTTACGTGCATATTAAAGAACCCAAGGCGATGAAAATTAATCCGGAGTCTCCCACTAAGGCATGCCTCATATTCAGATCGAGGTTTTGGCACGTAAAAACAATAATTTAATTTTGATTTTTGTTTCAAATTCCATAATTTAACATTTCTTTTTGTCTCAAATTCGACATACGGTGTTGAAATCAGTCTAGTGCCTGCTTTTATGAAGAATTTATGCCTGAGCTAAACCTTTCACTGCATTAAAACGGGCTGTGCTTCGCTCAGGAAGGTTTTGCAGCTGCCACTGTAATGCCCGTTGGCCTTGCAGGCTGTACAGTGCAATACCTTCCATAGCTGTGGCACAACCCCCCTGTCAACTGGCTGCCACTCATCCCGGAATGCAGCCCTGACGGCCAGGCTCAATGATCTGGCCAGGGCCTTTATTCCAAGTCCCCTCGAGACATGGTAGCCATCTGCCCCATAGTGGTTCTGCTTCCCAGTCTTTCTTCTGCCAAGGAACCTGTCCTGCAATAGTGAACAATACTTATTAGCATTTCATTTGCAGGTGAACCCTGTGAAGTTAATCCTAGCAAGCAAAATAGATCATGGAGAAATGCTGACTTGAGCTGACCAATATTAAGTGTATAAGAAAAGGCTTTCGCTGGAGCCAGTGTAACACTGATGGTTCCTGACTTTGTCAGGGAAATGCTGACAAACACAGGTTTCCTTGGGAGCTTGTCAGCACCAGGCTGAGGCTTCCCTTGTTGGCCAGCTGTACCTGGACTCATAATCTTAAAAAAATTTGTATTGTTAAATTTGCAGAAGTTATAAACATGCTGTAACGTCATCCTCTGTTAAGTGTAACATTACAGTTGTGCTGCATATGTTTACATTTGCACATTTCTTTATGAAACAACCAGACAAATAAAGTATGAAAGCAACATTCTGCTTTGACAATGACTAACCCATAGAAGCAAAACAAAAAGAAAAGCAATGACTACTACATTACGGTGTCCAGGAGAAAATTGATGCAATTTCTTTGTATATAGCAAACGGTCATCAACACTGCTTCATCGCCATTTCAAAACAAGTTTTAAATTGTGTCCGCAGGAACTGCTTCGCTTGCAGCACCACTGCACACAGGGCCAATTTTTGCAAGTCACTGGGTTAAATACTAGGTGGAATGTGATGGCAGTAGCCACTGAAATTGTATTTCCGCTGTAAGCACTAGGGTTTTTTTGTTTGTTTTAATAATACAAACCCAGCTGAAGAGATGTATAGAGAATACCAAATTTTGCTTGTCACTTCATTATGTTCACTTACAGAGGCAGTTGATTTTTTTTTTAATGCTACACATGTTGCGAAAGGTAGAGTAAGTGTTGCTTGCCAAGTGCACTATCTGTACAGTTTGGTATCAGAGAGTATGACTGTGGTCGTGTGAAAGGTGACACTAAGACTGCATGATGCCCCTCAAAGTAACACTACTTGATTCAACATATCCTTTACTCAATACTACATACAAAAGGCTGTCTGGAGAAACATAGGAAGATAGCAATATGACATTAACAGTGTTCATGCCTTTACCCACTTTGCATAACTTGCAAATTAGGTATTAAATGTTGAGGCTGTAAAGTATACAGGGTGTCCCAGCTAGCTTTAGCCAGAGTTTAAAAATATGCTAATGCCACCTAGCTGGACAGAACCAAGGTAATGTTGTTTGCCATCTTGGAGAGACTCAAATTGTTTTTGTCATTATGCGTAATTAGATAATTAGTCTTTATTAATATTTCTGATTCTCAAATATTATACATTGGTGATAAGTGTAAACGAGAAATTTGTATAGCGACATGAAAAACTTCCACTACCACTTTCTGTTGCTCAATACGTGCTACATAAAAGCCTGCAAACGCACGGGAACCTGTCGCATGACTGGCCGCTTGAGGCACTTTGAGTGTATTCGCGGGCTTCTTTCACACTCGGAAAAACTTTCATGTAGCACGTATTGAGCAACAGAAATCTGTATCGGGAGTTTTTCATGTTGCTCTACAATTTTCCCGTTGCCACTTTTCATCAATTTATAATATTTGAGAAGTTGGTTACTTAAGACTAATTATCTAATTACGCAGAATTAAAAAGTAATTTGAATGTCCCCAAGAGACGGCAAACAACATTACCAAGGTTCTGTCCAGCTACGTGGCATTCACATATTTTTAAGCTCTGGCTAAAGTTAGCTGGGACAACCTTTATAGTACAGATTGAAAGTAGTGGCAGCCAGAACAGAACCTCTACATCTCTGCTAACAGAGGTAGCATTTCCTTGCTCGTATACTCGGTTTTATGGCTCAGTGCTACTGCTTGTCAAGCTGATTATGTGATATGCATTAAGTTGTATGTGTAGCTGAAGCGATGACTGAGAAAGAGCTTCTACTGGCAGAGCTACTTTCTGGCTCAAGGGCGTCTTGGAATTACCTATTCCACGCTTGCTGTAAAGTGTGTGAATTTTTAGTTAAATGTGGAGGTCATTTTTTGCAGTAATTGTAGTTGGTGAGACCAGCCAAGGAATATTAAATTAAAAATTAAATTATGGGGTTTTATGTGCCAAAACCAGTTTCTGATTATCAGGCACGCCGTAGTGGAGGACTCCAGAAATTTTGACAACCTGGGCTTCTTTAACGTGCGCCTAAATCTAAGTACACGGGTGTTTTCGCATTTCGCCCCCATTCAAATGCAGCCGCCGTGGCCGGGATTCGATTCCGCGACTTTGTGCTCAGAAGCCCAGCACCATAGCCACCGAGCAACCACGGTGGGTGGCAAGGAATATGTTGCACCACCTTAATGTAGGCGAGAAATTTTAGATATGCTGCTAAAAAGTGATTTAATTCCCACAAATTACTGAGCAAATGTTACCTGCCCTTCCTGGTCACTCAGGGACTGCTGCATCTGTGCGACAACTGCAGTTCCCCACGGCACACTTGTGGGAAACAGTGCCTATCTGCATTGCTCTCCCTTTATAAACTCCAGTAAATGTACCGCTATCTCTAATGCTCAGCAATTTCCAATGTCAACAGCAAAGACTATTAAATCCATATCAGAAATTTGAAATATTCGTGCACCGCTAGTAATACAATATCTATGTAACAAAGAACCATGTTGACATACTTCCAAATTGATGCAGACCATGTTTTCCTTCTTTGAGACATATTGCTTCATGATGGCGTTCACCATCTGTCGCGTCTTCTTGGAGGCTGCGTCCTCGTGTAGTCGTGGTGGTATCATGAACCAGAATATTTTGCCTGCCATACTGGAGGCACATTCCAGGACGTGCTGCACAATACAAAACAGCATGTGTGTAACATAACGGCACCAATATTGCACATGACTGCGATCAAAACCAATGTTTTTTTAACGTGTTTGATTACACAGGGTTTTTAAAAAAATGCCTGCGGTAGATAGCATCATTGCAATCGTCGAGATGCATTACTGGAAGCAGAGGGCATTGCTTACATGACAAATTGAAATACTTAAGCGACTTATTAACCAAAATTCACTACTTAATACAGTATGGCACATACAGCAACTTACAAATTGTAGCCGGTGAGTTTGCAACTTTGAACAACCTATAAAGATAATGCGGGTTTTGAGATATGCACTGTGAAACTTTGTGAAAAACACAGAAATGTTTCATTTACGTTTTTAACTCAGTGCCTTTCATGCATTCGAGCAAAAAAGGTAAGTGATATGCCCATGTATTCGTGGCGCACACTTTGGGAATGAATATCTCGAAATATGTGTGATCTTGAAAAATCCTTCTAACGCCACCTACAGTTCATAAATTGCAGTATGCACTGTGAGGTAATTAATTAAAATTTTGATTAGTGTTTTTTTATTAGTACGTTACGTATTTTGATTTCTCGTGCAAGTAATGTCCGCCTCTGACTTATCTAGCTCATTGACCAGCATTATGTTATATATCTACCACAGGCGATTTTTTTACACGCGCTGCATGGTCTGAAATTGAAGAACACGCTATGGCAGCAATAAGGATGCGACATGGCCGCGGGGGATACCCCTTGGACTGCTCCGGGGACACAGTGGTTGAAAGAAGCTTCCTTATGCGGAAGATTATGCGCGCTTACTATAGCGTAACTTTTTAAGAGGATGCTTTAGCTCGGGTGCTCCTATCTAACTACATGTAAAAGGAGAATTCGTTTTTTCTAGGCAACCACTGCACCAAATTTGGCGAAGTTTGTTGCATTTAAAAGAAAAACTTGAAATCTAGCGACTGCTGGTTTCAAATTTCTGATTTAGGTCGTCAATGTTTCATGAAAAATTGCCAAAGATGGAAAATTTTCAGAACACAAACTATGATGTTTACAACTCTGCAACTCAGCAAAAAAAAAAATATCACAATTCTGTGAATTGCACCTAATTAGTACCTCTAAAGCGGACAAAATTGATACGTTATATGTGCATCTCAAAAATTCAGTAATATGGAAATACAGATTTTGCACAACCCTTGTACAAAACGTAACGAATTCATGTAAGATACGAATTGAGATATTGAATTTGTCCGCTTTGAATGATATTATGGGTGCCGTTTACAGAACCGCGATATCTGTTCTTGATGCAGAGCTATCAATTTGTAAACTTAGTGCTTCTATATTTTTCGAAATTTTTGAAAATTCCTTTAACAAACTTCAGCCCCTAAATCGAAATTCCGCTCCCAACAGTGACTAGAATTTAACCTTCTCTCTGAAATGCAACAAATTTCATTAAAATCGTTCCAGGGGTCATCTCAGAAAAACGTTTTTGCGTTTTACATGTATTCGAAAAGGCCGCGTCGGAGTTGGGGTCTAAGCTAAAGCTTCAAAGGCGCTTTGCGCCGATGCGCGCGCACAGCATTTGCGGCTGCGTGGGGTACTGCACACGCTATGCACCGAACAATGCGCGCACGCTGACAGCGCCTGGCCGCTAGCATTGCCGATGTCGCACGTTACAACGCGCTCGTACCTGATGTAAATCGCCAGGGGGCCTTACTTTACACGCCGATGCAAACAGTTCTAAAACCTATGATACATCAGTAACAATTCAGTAGATAGATTCATGAACACGCGCGCTACGCACCTGATGATCGACATGCACGCAGTTCATTAGAGTCGCGCTAATGCGCATGCCTATTGTAAACATTATGACGCACAGGTATTTATAAAAATGACAAGGAAAATATTAACCTACCTTTATATTACCGGCTATCTCCTCATCGACGTCAGCCGACGCCAAGTCGTTGCTGCCGACATAGACAGCCATGAAGTCCTGGCCAGGCCGGAGTCGATGAATTTTTTCTGCAAGCCGAGATGCAAGTGCACCTCCAAAGCTGAATGTGCAAGTGGCACACGTTGGCCCTAAATATAGCCTTGTGTTGTTTAAGAACTTTAGCTGGCTGTCGCCAACGATTGAGCCACGAAGGCAATTTCCGCCTGCAGTCGCCATGACGATCTCTACAGTTGTGAACCAAGCTAGGGGACGTATGCTTTTAACATCCATTTCGGCGATACTATCGCCATGGCCATCATGCGCGCGCTCATTGGCTTGTTCAGCATACGTCGTCCAATTTTGCTGAAACAGCGAATGAGCGCGCGCCTAACGGTAGGCGACACTGTCGCCGGAAGTGACGTCACATAATACATCCCTACTGGCAATTTGGCTCTCTATCTCTCTCTCCCAAACCGATCGCGGACGCATGCGACACTGGACATCATTCAAAGGCAATAGCCACATTGTCATCGTTGCGACGATGAGTGAATACCTATTGAAGCCGGGTGGTGGCTTGTCTCAATAGATTTATAACTTGCTAGTTAACTGCAGCTTCATATATATATATGGAGAGAGAGAGCTGCAGTTAGCTAGCAAGTTATAAGTAACAAGTTAACTTGGACAAAATTATCGCGAAGGCTCCACTACGGCATGTCTTGCAATCAGACATTGGTTTTGAGACGTGAAATCCCCGAAATTTTAAAGGACAAGTGTGAAATCACTGGCAGGTGTAACCTTCCTACGACCTCTACCACCTTTACTTTCATGTTAAATCTTTTCAAAAGATTTCTGCGCTACATGCCACGTAAAATGACAAGAGCAAGTTGTCAAGGAACAGTATGTCAGTTGCTCAAAACAAGATGTTAAACTACCAGCAATGCAGCTGGTCGCATCCCATTTTCATGCATGGTGTTTATAATAAAGGATGCACCTATGATGTCCTTCCTGCCAAATGCTTTCAATGCTGCTTAAATAGAAACATGCAATGGAGTACTGGGCAGCGTGCAAACCATATATTTGTCGCGTTTTGCAAGGTTTGCAGCAGCCACATGGTAGTGGCAGCGTTGCAGTCAACAGAACGAAATACAGGTCACAAGACTACATCAGGTTTATTCAGCTCCACAACATACACTGGCTCTGCAACCCAAAGCTCGGCTGGAGTACCTAAAAGAATCGGGGGGAGAAAAAGCCTGTTGGTCGGCGAGGTGCGAGCACCACTGCTTATGCCGTATGTGCAAAAGCAGGCCCCCCATCCGCCACCTGGGGACCGCGCTCTCTAGCAGGCAGGTGCTGCCGAGAGTGCCACTGTAATGGTCTGGCGTTACAGCCGTTTGATCAAGGACGCCGTAAGTAATATAGCACCAACACAATAGTTTCAAAGCTAGTAGAAACAAAGGATACGCAAAGGAATCTGTTGACCGAGTAGCACCATGACCAGCAGCACCAGGGTCCCATTGACTTGATGCTGCAACATAAAGAAAGCAAAACACAAACAAGCAAGCAAGCAAAGAAAGAAAGAAAGCACAACTAACATAATTACAAACATGCATAGAACATTCATGCTCAAGGCAGAGAGAGAAACACGCTATGTACACATAAAGGGTGTGGCTCGACAGCTTCACCAGGCCATGACATGTTTGCAACTAGCCTGTACCCGCACCCGAGCAACCGCATGGTGCGAGCCTTTGGCTGCTCGGATGCAGGCGCAAGCAGTGGCCCGGCGAGAAGCCGCAGAACACTGACACCATTAGGAATTCGAGGAACGGGGGAGCCCGAGTAATCGCCAACAGCAGCTATCGCGTCCTAGCGCCGTGCTGTCACAATAACAAGGGATGTCTTTCGAATTCCTAAATATGCCACACAATATTGCTATGTTAACATATTACTGCAGGCTGCTGGGATTCGTGGGCTCTGCAGCCTCAGCTAAAACTTGAAAAAATTTACTAATGGTGGCATTATGCCTTTCGCTCGGTATATTGTCAAACATGTACCCGAAATCTATTAGCAACCTTTCGTTTCTAGACAGTTCATGTACATGTTTGTGGGGACATGCAGATAAATTATCTCGAGCGGTAACTTGTGAAGCGCAGTATGCCATAAGGACTTCCGCAGAGTTTCGTGTTAACTCCCTCTGCAGCCTTTTGCCAGACGGGGGGGGTCCTCTCTGGAATCACACGGTCTGCACGCTGGCCGTCAGTCCGCAGTCGTTTTCTATTCGAACCTGTGCTTTGTGAGGCAGCCTGTAGAAAGAAAAGTGATTTCAAAAAGTTATGCTAGCGAATCATATGCGGCGTTACCGTAACTAATTACAAAATATTTTATAAACACTGGCTTGCCGTTTCAGGAGAGGTAGACGGGGAATCCTCTAACTGCTCATTCACACCTTCGAACTCTGCATCTAGGTCTCGAATTAGGTCATTAGGAAATTCTTCAGGAGTGTGACCCCCCTCGTGCAGGCGTAAGTTGTCAGTCACACCGCCAGTGATGACTTGGGCACTACATGGCTTCTCTGCGTGCTCCCCTGAGATGGACATGAGGATACCTGCATAGCACAATTGCAGTTTTACAGAATGTTAGGTCCCACTCCAAAAATGCAAGGAGTATGAGTAACGTGAGTAATAGGAAATACATCATGCAACAGTCACTTACTCTCTGCAGTCACCTTGGCATATGCAGTTGCCTCTGCTACACTTGTAGCACAGGAAGCCGCAATCATGTTATTATAATGAGCCCTCCTGCACAGAAAGGAATTGTATTTTTACCAGGTGCGCAAGATATTTAAGAAATTGTACGAAATCTAAATGCATGCGCACAGGGTGACTTACCTGCGACCAACCACAAGGCTCCTTAGAAATTCGAACATTTCAAAAAATATCCACGGCTTCGTTCTTGTTGCTGGCGCGCCACTTTTAGTTTTTTCAATTGTGTAACTGCAACTTCAATTGTGTAACTGCAATTGTGTAACCTGCAATGACAAAGAGCAACCACAGCTTGTACAGTGATTTCTTCAACTCAAATCTATATTTCGTACGTGTAGTGCAATATGTGCGCACGGCGAAACACGCTGCAAAAGAAAAAAAAAACTAAATAAACAAAAAATAACTAAATAAAAAACCAGTGCCGCCGCATGGTTACTTGGCATACATTGGCATGAGTATACTCGAGTACAACAGAGTATACTCGAGTAGCAAAAGAAAGAGCGCGAATTTCGAGTGACCCGATTTGTGCCGGGCATCATTACGTCGGCCGGCTGCGAAAACCAATTCTGCACGTCGCCAATTTTCAAGAAAGCACATGTCAATCGGTGTAATAATAAGTAATCATGCAAGTGTTCCGTGACAATTTGCCTTTCGCGCAACCATACCTCGATGACAGGGCTTCGAACACGTGTACTTCACGTGCAAGTGCACGTGTGCGAAGGCCTACCATGCACAGGATACGCGCAAGGCGAACACGAACGCGTGCTTATGTTATAATTAAATTGCATTAATCACTGGAAACGGTACAAAGGCATGCACTTGTCTAAGATATCGTTGCTTACCAGTGAAGCCAAGTTCCTTGCCGATGGCTTCCCACGTGAGTGACCGCTTGAATTGGTCCTTGTAATCAGCATCCGTCAAATCATACAAGTGCGGATGCGACCGCACTAAGCTAATTAATTCTTCCACGTGGTCGTTAGTCCACGCCGTTTGTGAGCTTTCGAAAGTCTGCGTCGACGATTGCGACAAGCAGTCCGACATGTTGCTGCACTCCATCGTCCTCAGCAGAAGCAGAAAGATGATGTGGATGTCTTTCTCGATACCTCTACTTATATACCATCAGTGGAAAGGAAGAAGAAATGTAGGGAGGGGCACCTGTACCTCCCCCACTGTCAAAAGTGCTTATACTTATCGCTTATCTATTTATTTATTTATTTAGGCATTTATTTATTTATTTACACATACTGCAGCCCCTGCTGGGGCTATAGCAGGAGTGGATAATACAATACAAGAAAGAAATACGATAGGCAACAAAGAAAGTTTAAGCGCAGTGTTGAGGGAGTACAGACAAGAATTCATTTAATGAGAGAGAACGCTTGGTTCCTGGTAGCGAATTCCATGTTTCAATTGTTTTAGGGAAAAAGCTATACTTAAAAGTATTAGTGCGTGCAAAAAATGGTGTAGTGTTAAGCGCGTGATGTCTCCTACTACAAGAAATTTTTGCAAAGGTGATATATTCATTACTGGAGAGGCGACAAGATGAGTGAATAATGCCATGAAAAAATTTTAAAGAATTAACGTGTCGCTGTTCGGCGAGAGATGTCAGGTTGAGTGAGGACATGACTGACGATG
The DNA here is from genome assembly GCF_023375885.2 of Dermacentor andersoni. NCBI lineage: Eukaryota > Metazoa > Arthropoda > Arachnida > Ixodida > Ixodidae > Dermacentor > Dermacentor andersoni. The sequence goes on along the minus strand of NC_092814.1, from coordinate 361,339,956 downwards.
GTGAGAACTGGTGGTAATAACGTCGGTAGACAAATCTAATGGCTTTCCTTTGTATGGCCTCAACTCTGTCTATTTCGTACTGCTTGTAGGGATTCCAAACGATAGTACCATATTCAAGTATAGGGCGAACAATAGTTTTATATAACAGTAATTTAGTGTCGCGCGGAGAACTAGAGTACGAAGTAAATAACCGAGTTTTTGTAGAGCTTTAGTCGTAATGGAATCAATGTGCTTTGACCAGGACAGGTTAGTCGTGAACGTGAGACCAAGATATTTATATTCAGAAACGCGTTGAATTAAATTATCATTAAATCCGTAGCTGAAAAGGAACGGGTTAGCTTCATTAGAGAAGGACATAACGACAGTCTTACGGAAGTTAATATTCATTTGCCATGTTTCACACCATTTAGAAAATCTGACGAATGATTCACTAAGGCGAACATGCTCAGAGGGAGATGAAATGATGTCATACAATAAGCAGTCATCTGCATACATTCGAATTTTACATGATATCTCGCGTGGCAAATCATTAATATACAGTAAGAAAAGTAGAGGTCCGAGCACCGAGCCTTGAGGGACGCCTGATGACACATCCACCACCGAAGAAGCGCTTATACTCGGACTCGCAGTTCAAAAGACAAGAGATAGCTATAGTTTCGCCGGAAAAGGAAAGTGGAACTGGTCTAAACTATAATATACTCACAGTAAGAAAGAAAGAGAGAGAGAGAGAGAGACAAAAAGCTGGAGTTTAGCCGGCAAAGCTAAGTAGTTTAGCGATAGCGACTCATCCTGGAACTGGGAAAGAGACTCAGTTCCTAGTAAGCTGGGCTGTATACGTGTGAGGCGAGCTGCGGCCTGAGGAAACGCCAGCTTCATAGCTTTTCGTTCTGCTTCATTATTTCCTGGAGCGACAGCTGGCCGCGCACCTCCTTCGTTTTGACTCATCCAGGGACCATTGAAAGGGACTCAGTTCGTAGTAAGCTGGGCTGTATACGCGTGAAGCGAGCTGCGGCCTGAGGAAACGCCAGCTCCCTAGCTTTTCGTTCTGCTTCATTGTTTCCTCGAGTGATAGCTCGTCGCGAACCTCCTTCGTTTTGACTCATCGAGGGACCATTGAAAGGGACTCACTTCGTAGCAGTGGCGTAGCTACGTCGTCTGGCACCCGGGGCCCATAGGTCTTCTGTCACCCCCCCCCCCCCCCCCCCCCCCCCCCGGTTGTAGTCGAGGAGGGCGAGGATATCAACAAGTTCCAGGTGTCTTCAGACGTATATGATACCCCCCCCCCCCCCTCTGGCCCCTTGCACCCGGGGCCCACGGCCCCCTGGCCCCCCCCCTGTTGCTACGCCACTGCTTCGTAGTAAGCTCGGCTATATGCTCGTGAAAGGAGTTGGAGTCGGAGAAAATGCCAGTTCCATTTAACGTTTCCTTTTCCTTCATTATTTCCTCGAGTGATGGCTCGCCGCGACACTGGCAGATCCTTGGTACCATATACACGTGGTAAGGGTTAGATAAGGTGGATAATATAATCATTCGAAAGAGCGTCCATCATCATACACTGCAATAACTGTTAAACCCATAAGCAATATGGATGTTACCCCTTACCTCGTGTGTATTTAGAACTGAGGTTAAACAGCGCGAATAAAACAAGGAGACAAGAAAACACATACCACAGACAAGCGCAAACAAGCGCTGACTGCCAACCGGAAGTTTATTTGAAATTCACCAGCCATTTATACTTTATTCGGCACAGGCATGCGCACACCCAATCGCAATAACATCTGCAAATCACCAACATCATAGTCGTTCATCCAAAAGCGCTGTATCTTTCTCCGTCCTTCTCCTTCCTTTCTAATGTGATAAGCCTCTACTATTTCCCTTTGCCCCTTACATTCTCCTTTCGCTATGAATTTTGTTTTTTCAAATATCGGACTGCAGTGGCACTTGTTACAGTGCCCTGCTAAATGACTCCCATAGCCATTCTTCAAGTTAGTGCTGTGCTGACGAGCTGTTTCATTGAAACACTGTCCCGTTTGACCTATATAAGTTTTTCCACAGCTGAGCGGTATCTGATAGATAACGTTGCGCCTGCACTCAGTGAAACGGGATTTATGATTTGTGGTGCACAGGGGCCTTTCGCGCTTTTTCATACAATTACATGTCGAGGACAGTTTGCACGGGGCACTGAAAAGCAAATTAATGATATGTCTACTGGAAAATTTCTTTAGATTGTGCCACAACTTGTGTAACTATGGCACCACGTGCGCTTGTCTCTTGTCTTTATTATTTTCTTTTTGAGAAGTTTCGGAACTTTTCTCTCTCTTTCGGCTTCGCATATTGAAGTGATCACAGAACCTCGTGTGGTTTTTTAAATCCATGCTGCTGAGCGTGAAAGAAGCCAACACAGGTTAGAAACTTGGTTATATGCAAATATATGACGTGTTCCATTAATTTATAGGGCACACTCGTTAATAAAATTGGTTGATAGCTGTAACGTTATTAAGTAGTACCTTTTTTTGGAACTGGGTTAATCTTGGCCACCTTCCAGTCCTGTGGCAGCACTGCTAATGACAAGGACTGTTGGAAAATATGAGACAGGATGACGCTTGTATAATGTTTGGTATCTTTAATACCTTCATAGTTAGTATCATCGATGCCTGCAGAGGATGACAACTTAAGATTGTCAGTTAGTTTGCTGATACCATAAGGGCTGAATAGTATATGTCGGGCATAGTAGGGTAATTCTGGGGAATAGGGCAGTTCATCACTGGGTTCGAGGGTAAATACAGAAGAAAAAGTGTCATTGAGCACATTAGGGACTTCTGTTTCAGGAAGAGGGTTATTATGATGGTCGCATAATGAGACAGTTTTCTGGTGGCCTGGTTTAATTGTTTTCCAGAATTGCTTATTCCGCAACATGGTAGGTAGTGTCGTAGAAAGGAATCGTTGCTTAGCATCCGCTGCAAGGCGCTGAAATGCCTTCTCTATCGCATTGTATCGTGCGCTAGCACATGCGTTGTTTTAATTTTCGGCACCTCGAAACCGCCTCTTCTTTTTGTTGTTCAGACGTTTTCAGTTTTTATTGAACCGATTGAGGGGGGCATACACGCTCTGTAACATAAATTGTTGGTATGTATTTATTAATTAGGTTACACATTTTGTTTGTAAACACTAGCCAGTATGTTTCAACTGATCTACACAGAAAATCAACTAGGAACCAAGCGCAGAACTCAGCTAAGTCTCTATTCACGCTGGAATAATCTCCTTTATCGTACAGTGTTAATTTCCTTTCATTTTCAGGGTGTAATAGCTTGCAATGAATGGAACAGAGAAATAATGCGTGATCGCTCAATTAAGGTAAAATTGTTAGTGACAAGACATTATCAGGATGTGACGTCAGCAAAAGATCAAGTATGTGCGCGCTTTTATCAGCAAGTCTCTTTGATTCCAAGATTAGCTGTGTAAGATGAAATGTGAGGCACGAGTTCAAAAATTCGCATTCTTCGTTATTCCTTGATGTAGATGATAGAAATTCAAGCCAGTTTATGGAGGGAAAGTTAATATTGCCGTATAATATGATGGAAGCATCACGGTGTGTGAACGTTATACAGAACAGAGTAATTAGTGTAGCGAAACAACGAAGGAAGCTTCAGCGTCTGGAGGGCAATAGCATACGCCGAATATGACACGTGGATATGAAGTTCTGCAAACAAGAAATAAGGCTTCGAGTGGCGTAGCTGTGTCGATTAATGAGAATCTAAGACTACGGTGGGTCACCAGCATGACACCACTAGCTACCACGCCTACCGTCTCGGTCTCGCCGAAAAATATCAAAATCGGGGAAAATGCGGAATTGTTCACTCATGAACGGAATAATTTAGCCATTTCTCAGTTAACGCAATTAGTTTAGATCCAGTTGTTTCAACAAGGTATTGAGTGAATCACTTTTCGGAAGAATGCTTCTAATGTTGGTGTAAAGAAAGGGTCACACGTGTTTCCGGAAGCATTGTGAGGTAGCTATGTTTTAAATGGGATGACCCTATTGGAGTGATCAAATACGTAGCTCCCGTTATCTATAACCACCTTGTCGTGGCGAAGTTTAACAGCTTGCCCTTGGGATTTGCCATAGTCCACAAGGTTTCTGCGGGCAATACGGCAATAGTATGTTAGTGCCAGTGCCCGCTCTCAAAAGCGGGGGGGGGGGGGGGGGGGGGGCAATTACATATTTGTCCTAATTATGAAAGCGGGGTACTGGCACTTTCGGCTGCACGCTGGAAAGTCCATTAAAACTACAACTGAAGCTCAATTTTCTTTCTTAGTAGTGCGACCACATAAGCAATGCTTTTCTTTAGTACGCACATCCCTGCTTGGACAACGACGGCTGTAGTTTGTGCCTTCTCGGAATGCTGTGTAGCGGACGACGCGCGGGATTCGCCATACACACTAGCGTTGCGGTGAAAGCCTGGCGCTGGGCAGTTTCCGCCCTAACGTACTGTCAGCTTGCGCAAGTTGCGGCATGCCCAGTTTTTTGGGACCGCTAAATGCGTATTCTAAAACACAATCGGCCTGTTATATTTCATCTGAGGGTGAGGTCCGGAGGAAGTATTATAATCAGCCGCGCCCGACGATAGGTGTGCCTTAGACTGAATTTGTTGGATTATCAAATGCTGCAACTATTTAATATATGTCCGTTGTAGCGTTATAGTCTCAGTATGTTATCGCCATCAGAAATCTAATCAATTTTCTTACAGGTATAACGGTCGAATTTCATTGTGTAATCACGACTTATCGTAGATATGCTCGTGAAAATTACCTTGGTCTAACTCGCAGAGCCATTTAAATACCAATGGAACACTGAATTGAGTTTTTTCTAAAGATACGTGTCACTTCTGACTGACTATATCATTTTCAGGCTGTTTCTAAACAAGGGCTACCCTGTTACTTGTTTCCCGGCGGGAGGAAAGACGGCAGATATTTCGTATTTTGACAAAATCAGGGCCACTTTTTGGTGATGTGTACCGAAAATTTGCACTGCGTAGGTTGCTTATGTACTCTGAAAACAGTAACTGACTGGTCGCTCTATCCCAATTTTTATGCGTTCAACACGGCATTTGGTTGCTTCCCCCCGGTATCCTCGGTAGTATATGCGGGGCACCGCGGTGTTTAATACTTATTCGACGTACGTAACAAAGTTCCGAGTGACGAGTTATATATGTTTATTGTCTGTAGGTTCATTACAGTCTTTGTAGAAAGTTAATCATTGAAGTGTTCCACGGTGTCATGCTGAGGCTAATCTAGAAGTTTCCTAAACTCCGAAAAGCACGCACGAGCGCGCGTGAAATTCCGTGGAAATGGGCAAAACTTAAGCGCAAAGCGTTGAGAAATGTTCACTTTCCTGCTGTAAATTCATTTGTCACAGATAATTATACTAAACCCTTGTTTTTAAAGCGAAGCTTTCTTTGCAGCAGAAGCTTGACGTGGGCGAGTTGGTTTCGCCTGTCCTGTCGTATACATGTTCTTCTTTTAGTCCGCGTCGTTGTAGCGCTCATTTTTCTTCAAGCTTTCTTTGCCTCTTCCTTCGACTTTCTCACTGCTGCTGCTGTAGCGCACACCGCGTCGGGTGATGGTTCAGAGCGTGTATATAGATGGCAGGTGCGAATGAGAGAGGAAAGAGGACATCTGAAAATCGTTTTCACCCCACTGCGTCGAATGTGCACAACACCCTCTGGAGCTCCCTAGCCTTCGCCACATTAGCCGCTCGACAGCTGTAATTATCCGTGACTCCCTTCAAAAGCAGGACAGAAACTGCAGGGCTTCCCTTTCTACTAGCCTGCCAGGCCAGAGGGGACGCAGATGGAACTGCTGAGAGAAGGAGAGGGAGGAGAAGAGGCACTTCCCATACAAGAGAGAGGACGAGGCGACCTGAGAGGACAAGGTGTCCTGAGAGGACAAGAAAACCCAGCAATGACTCAGGCACAGCAAAATTACATTTAGTCACGCTTTCCTTGCACCTTGTGTGCAAAAGAGAAAGATAGGCGAAACGAAAAAGGAAAAGCAGGGGACGGGGACGATTTGGCATGCCCTAAAGCAGCGCCACCCCTAATGGCATTCCAAGGTTCAGTTCTTTCTGGTGAACTTCCACTGCCCAATCCGGTTTTTTTTTTCACAAGAGACACCACGTGTACGGAGTCCAGATAAGAGTGTATTATTTAGCACCAAGTACTGTTGTTTCAGTGGCACATGCAGATATGGTGATACTGGCGAAATAATACATTCCTTTGCTACCCATGACAACAGAGTTGCAAAATACAACGTACAGTCGCGATGAAAAGTTTGGGGACGACGGCACCAGCAAAAAATAAAATATATTGAAATGCAGCTCTGCGACCTGGTATTGGTTTAATACATTGTATTGGTCAAACATGCGCGCTCTTGATTTCAGCCGTAACGACCAGGCTGAGGAAAAAAAATTAAAAAATCGCGGCACCGTTGAAATCGCGGCACCGTTGACCATTGTTCCTTAAACTTTTGGTCGCGACTGCATATCTACCAGCAGGCCGTAATTACGCATCAATACGGTGCAAACAACAACGCAATTATATGTCCTGAATGTGATGCATATAGATGATGCAATGTTGCACAACTGCATCGTAGTGGCAATCATAATTGCCCGGCCATCTTCCCAAACCACACTGATCAGGCACATACCCAGGATTTTTTCTTCGGCGGGGGGGGGGGGGGGGGGGAGGAGGAGGAGGAGGAGAAGAAGGGGCGCAACACAAAGTAACTCTTCTATGCAATAGAAGGCGGGTGGGGGGGGGGGGTTGTACAATTGTGAATAATGCCCACAGTTCGCCGTAAAGACGCCTAAACACGCAAAAGAGAAATAAGGTGTATGTCACAGGTACGCCTCTGAGATACACCTCTCCTTTACTTGGCAAACAAGGAATCATATCAAATGGACTTGCGCAGGAAAGATGCGGATGAAGAACACTGCCAAGAACAAGAAGCAAAAATGTAATATAAAGATTTCTAGTATCGTTTCTTGAATTAGCTCTGGAAGAATTAGAGAAATATATATTTTCGGAGCAATCACAGTTCTTTGAGGTGTCGCGTTTACTTCTCTTCCAAGGGCCAAAATCGACTCGTATTCTTATTCAGGAAGTTGCGTAACGGTGCATGGCCGCAACTCCCGTTGGAAAAGTGTAATTCAAAGCACACAGAATAATTCTCCACTTCGGGTGGCGTTTTCTCTACTTCCTTATTAAACAAAAAGATATTCATCCATAAATATTTTCACAAAGAACGATTAAATTTGTTAATTTCCGCTTTCTGTGCCTGTTTGGCTGTTGCCTCGGCTCTCTCCCATGGTAGATCACTTAATTTATCAATTCCTTGCGACTCTTGTTTCCAGTTGCCAATTTGACACGAAAAGTGCCGTACAATTAGAAAAAAAAACACACGAGGTTAGGGGTAACGTTCATATTGCTTATGAGCTTAACGGTTATTGCAGTGTGTGATGATGGACACTGTTTCGAAAGATTATATTATCCGCCTTATCTAACCCATATCACGTGTATATATGGTTCCGAGGATCTGACAGCGCTGCGGTGAGCCATCACTCAAGCAAATACATACGCGCAAGTACCTGCTGCGCATTCATCGTTAAAGAACTTCAACGGGAAAAAATAATCGTTGTGTTGTCATATGTACAGAACATTTAGGACATCAAGGTAGACTTTTCCACATTATGCAAGTACTCATGAAAGACAAGACTACAAGAAACAGCACAACACATTTGCACAATCTATAACTGGTTATGTAAATGAGATTTCTATTTCATGTGGCAAAGTAGTGCATAGGGCAGATGGGATGCGACATCTGTCATTAAGTGATGCGTCATTGTGTATGGGCACAAGTGTTATACAACTTATCATTGTGAGAATAAAGGAATAACAAGCAGTGATGCCCAGTATGTCATCACACCACTTTTATCTGAGAAGTAACTATCATTTATGTATCTGAGCTTGCACTTGGTATACGTGCTTTGAGCATCACGTTTGTGCCCGTATATGTGTACCCCATTTGTAATGAACTGTTGCATGAAGTTAGAACCAGTGTCATGTAATTCCTGTACATATTTGTGTTTTTGCACTATGCACTTATAAAACATTTGGTCAGCGTCGTACTACTCTTCCTTGTACATGCACACTGGCTTTTTGTCACCACACCCACTTGGTATCCGTGATAAATACACACACCATGTAACTGCAGTAAGCAATATAGAGGTTTAGACTAAGGTAGCAAAATTACTTTCATTCCAGCAAACTTCAAGCAAAGTTTAGGCTCTTGAGAACACTAACCTGCAACCTATGATGTAAGATTGTTTTGCTGTACGCAATGACTTTTAGGATTTCTGCTGTTTACATCAGTGTCAACCTGATAAACGGGATGGCGAGCTAGAACTTGCACTCGTGGTAGTAGTTACTACTGGGGCCAGATTAACCTATGGGCGAAGCGGGCTGAAGCCCTAGGCCTTCAAATGCCATGGGGCCCTATGAGAACAATGTTCCCTGGAACTGAATTTACTTCATGCGTACAGTAGAGAGTAAAACATGTGAACAAATAATTTGGATCCCGAGCATGAGGGTAGTTGGGATCCATAACATAAATATGTAGAGGAAGCAAAGCAATTAAGATAGCTTAGACGCAAGTACTTAACTAAGCAACAATAAGCATAACTGATGTTTTTTAGCGCACGAAAAGGGACGAGAGACAGTGGCAAGACGCGGACACAGCGCATCTTTACCGTTGGATAACCTTGTAGCACTGTGTACGCGTCTTGCCACTGTCTCTCGTCCCTTTTCGTGCGCTAAAAAACATCAGTTATGGAATACAACCATGCCCTAACCGACGCTCTTTCAACAATAAGCACTTTACATCAGTCAAGATAGAGAACACAATACAAAGAATCCTCAAAATGAAAACAATATCAATGAACATTTACAAGTAAAGAAAAATGCACAAGAAAAAAAGAAAAAGGAAGCAGTGAATGTAGTAATAAGCATAGGAAAGAAGGTCACGAAAACACAGTTGAAATTATCTCTGAAAATTAGCTACCCGTTTAACTTATGTGGGCAGAATGTTCTGCTTGACTACTCTAACACTTGAAGTTGTCCATTTATCATACACATCACGGGCCTTTGGAAGCAGAAAGTTCCTTTTTAGTGCACTGCATGCAGAGTGTCTCAATTGGGTAAATTTGGTCACAGTTGGTAGTTGGTAATGATGCTATTATTAACTACTACAAAAGTTTTAAAATTTAGTAATGAGGTAAACAGTAAAATGTTTACTTGTTGACAGAGCGGCGGCATTGTGTTACCATTGTAATGTGAGGAAGTCGTAAATCTGACAGCCCTCTTTTGAAGTTTTATAACTGGCTCAATGCATGAATGGCCCCAAGATGTAACACAGTACGACACATGGCTGTGGAACAAGCTGAAATAAATTTCTCTAAGGGTTTCTGTATCAAAACAAGTTTGATGCTTCAGCAGCATATAACAAGCTTGCTAAGGTTTTCGCAAACCTTGTCAATACGAGGTTTACAGTGAAATGACTCATCTAATACAACCCCAATTTAATAGGACCCTTCAGCAAGGCCCTGTCGAAATTATTAGTCATACTATAAAAGTTGTAAAGTGTCTTGCTGGGAGGGTTCTACCTCTAGAATTCTTTAAAACGGTATAATAGTAGCTGAAATAGAAGGAAAGAATGGGTAGTACAAGGAGGTGACCTGCTCTTCTTGTACAGAGGCATTCTTCCTTTGCTCAAGCAGCACACAAAGGACCTTTCTCTCTTGACTACTCCCATATAAGAGACGAGAGTTGACCTGCTCCTCTTTTGCAAAACACCGACCCGCCTTTATTGTATTTTCTTATTTGGACCATGACAATTACGTAATTCATGCATCTTATATTCGCAACTTGAACTGAGATGAGTCTGTCGACATGATGGTAGATAATTAATGCGAGGCGGTAGATCATTGCAAAAGTGCAAAAAGCTGAACATAGCTCCCTCGTCAATTCCATGCCATACATCTCTGATGTTGACTAGCCATCCATTGTCCTTTGCTTCAGGTTAAATGGAGACATTCACAAAAGATTAAGTGCATTTATACCAGTTACACACTGCTGAAATTCAGGTAACAACCGTGTGTTTTCTTCAAGATAACATTTCAATCAATAGCTGTTGTGGCCAGTCCTACGACTACATCAGCAACACGGCTAGAGCACACTAAACTATAAACATGACAGGGAAATACGAGGGCCTGCATTTTCTTGATGAAGAACTCGCTGGCCATGCATGTACAATGCTGAGATCAATCTCTAAATGTGGTAGGTGCTTGGACTGTAGATTGTGGCGAGGCAGACACATCTTTTACTCTGTCAGAAGTTGTATGTGTTCTCCTTCGTGCAGCCAAAGCAGTGGAACTACTTTTTGATCAGCTTTAAACAACATAGGAAGCCTTGCTTTATGAAGTCTGTCCAATACAAGGTAATTTCTATATGCTGACTCGTGCAAAAGAAATTATGAATTTGTGATGCATCAAAGATTGTCTCCATACTCAGGCTCTTTCAATCTTGGCTTCTAGTCTAAAACTGAGAACAAACACTCATTTTCTGAGCGTTTCTTGGTTCAGAATTGCTTGCACAGCAGCTTCAAGGTTTACTCTCTAGCCATTATGTCCATCGAACGGGACTTGTTGAGTGCTTCTTTTAATGACTCTATAGCAGAGTTCGTGGCAGCAAAAGCCACAAGATGCATTTTTGGAGGTGAAATTTGTTTATGCTCCATGATATTCTCAGAAGTTTCATTTTTGTACGTCAACAATATCAAGTGTCACATGCATACAGTTTACTCTGGGTACCTAAGTAGCGATACAAAGACAAGAGCATATTTCAGACACGAAAACACACACCGCCATGTGCTGTCATTGTTATGTCCATCCTTGCCTTTTTAGTGCTATCAAGATCGCAGTATTGTAGACTAACTAGCCTGAATTACCGCCTTGGTCTACTTGTTTACTGTCACCTTCTTGGATTGGTGACCTCTCAAAAATTATTGACCATTCGCATTGTTTTCTGTTTAAGGTCTAAAGTGCTTGCAAGAATTGCACATGCTATGAACCTCCAATTCCATTTTATGGTTTAAGGTAGAGTGTTAGAGTCTGAGTCATACTTGTCATGGTCGAGTGGTCAGCTGTGGACTATGCCAGTGTCCAAAGTTGTTACCTTGTAATGTCTGCTAGGTTCCACATGTTTGTCCTATAGCAAATGGAACTAGCTTGTGGCATGACCACGCATGGTGTCATAGCGGCGCCAAAGTGTGATTACTACTTTTGGACAACACAGCGGCCGATTCAACACTCTAGACAAGTGTGACTTATGCTGCACATGTTCTTTCTGTTATTCACAGTTATTTAATGCCACATATGCAGAGCAATTTAATATGTCCATGTTTAACTAAAATGTTTGTTGCTTTACAACAAGCAGTTTTTTCCTGACTGATGGCAGTGAAGCAGTTAATGAATTTGAGACCAACATCACGGTTACATGAAAGCAATATTCCCAAAAGCCATAACAATTGCATAACAATATAACCAAAGAAAAAAAAACACGTTTTCACAAAGCAGACAAGTTGCAAATATTAAATCAAGATGCAAGATGTACTGGTATACGTACATTCAAAGGCAAATGGTTCACCTAAAAATAAACTTGAGAACCGTATGCAACCCCTGGAACAGTTTAAATGTTTCAACTGATCACCGTGATCGTTGTCGGCATCATAGTCAGCATCAGTGCTGCCCCAAAGCAAACATAGCCGCGGGCTCAAATTTCTTATTCTGGCACTGGATACTACATACTTCATTTAAGGCATGTAAACCTTTCAAGAACACCCAGAACATATTCAGGTTGATTTCAATAGCTGACGCATCATTTGCATTTACAGGATTTATTTTGTAAACAAAGGAGGTGCATGCAGTAAAAGCACTATTTCATAGAGTTTCTCTGCCGACATAAATATATGCAGCCAACTATTACACAGACACAGAAATGCAGAGGGAAAGGCAGGGAGGTTAAGCCCGTGCTCAGTTGTCTACCCTACACATTGAGAAGGGGACAAGGTAGATGAGAAAAATAATCGAGCGACACATTCAGTGTAAATGCATTTGAAAGGGAATGTTTGCCCAACAGCCACAGGTACTTGCACAGTCCAGCTGCCTTCAAGAAGCACAATAGGTCTTTCGTAGCCTACAAGAGCAGTCCGTTACACAAGCTCCTCAGACTATATCTGACAGGTGACTCGTGGCACCGCCGAAGGTATGAGGTGTACAGGGAAAAATCTTTGTTCCAGGCTTTACCGCCTGATTACTGGAGGGATTAGAGAGCTTCTATTTCTTTTTTGCTTGACACACAATATGTTACAGTGATATGCAAGATGTCAGGCCCTTGTTGCATGCACGTTGTATACCCGCAAATCACTGTGGTGGTTGGCACCGATAAAATTAACAGCTGCTTTAACAGCGATTACGCAGCAACATGGCAGTGCCGCATGTAGCCCACATCACCCACTTCAATTCAAAGTCATGCTTGTTGCTGGCTCTCCACCCTGACAGCAACAAATAAATGGTAACAACAAAAAATTATCGCTAAGCCTTATCTAAAGCTGAAGACGAAGCATTAGGTACAATTTGTTAATATTATCGAAATAAGCTGTTTGTTTTGTCACTGCTAAGACTACAGAGGCAGCGTCGAGCAGTGAAAGTGGTTTGATTTCTATTTAGCAGATGACACCAAAGCAGTAACGCTGGTGATGCGCTGACAATGTGGAACACTATAAAGGCCCCTTTGCTCGTTGCATAATTAATTTACTACCTTGCTGTAACATGGTACATGATGACGGTAGCGAGCATATGCCTAGTAGACACCAAGCAGACGTTTTGCCGTAAGAGCACATCTATGAGGGTGTTAATCCTTGCTGCTTCCCTCCAAAGTAAATGGAGGGAAAATGTACAGGTGAAGTGAATCTCCGCTGTCTCATGCACGTAAACAAAGCTTATGGTTATGTCGTCAAAACCTTATTTCCGTCAATCCACCAACTATGGAGCATGTACCGACAGGATGGCATGCAGATACAGAGCAGGCCACGCAGCAGGGATGAACACATCTCGAGGGGCATTCAGCCTTCCTATCGGCTAAGGAGCTTAGCAGCTTTCCCAGTGCTGCAAGGAACTACTGAGATAGTGTAAAGGTCACAGAACACAATGTTATTATGAGAGGTTGGGCAGTAGCAGAGAAGGTGCTGTAATGTGTCGTCGCATGTGCAAAAAATTGCATAAGGTGTATTTGCACAGCTAACATTACGGCACATGACACCTAGCACAAAATAAGTTATTCCAATACGTGGAGCAATGACACAACTTCTAAGCTGTTCCCTAGCCTCCCCTCTTCATAAACAGTAAAATGTGCAGAGATAGTTCTGGAAACAAACCTGTACAAAGCAAGGAATCTGGTTCTATACAATACCTGCCTATACTGAGATGCATAAGAGCATAAGCGACCAGCGATGCTTCTGCAATGCTTATTACTTCAGAGCACATGCAATTGACATAAAAAAATCACAGACGATTACAATACTCCGTAATATGAAATTTGAGTGCAGCTCTGTATGTGCTGTCATTTCGCAATATATCGTTACGGAAGGATAAAAGCTGAGAAAGGAAGATCGCGAGACGCTGGCTGTTGCATGTAGTTACTGGTCAGCCATCTTAACCACATTGACTTTGCTTGTATTTATATTGTAAATATAGTCTGTCTATACTTCCAACATCCCCATAGCATATTGTTGGAAGGCGTGGGGTACCACGGCTGGAAACGGAGCTGTGCAGTGGACGTCGCATCACCGTCCTCACCATGAATGACGGTGAGCACACAGGATCAACATCGTTGACGCCCCCAGCGCCACCGTCGCCAGCTAAGTTGCTGTCCCCTTCGGTTGTAGTTGTGCAAACCAAGGATCCCGAAACATTCTGCAGGATCGATGGCGCCGACGTTGAAGTGTGGGTGGCTATGTATGAACGTGTAAGTGGAATCAACAGATGGGACCCTACGCTTAGGCTAGCTAACCTGTTGTTCTACCTAAGAGGCACGGCAAAGGTGTGGTACGAAAACCAAGAGGAGCTAACCAGCTGGGACCAATGCAAAGAGAAGTTGACAGAGTTGTTTGGCAAACCAGCCGGCCATAATATTGCTGCGGAGCAGGAACTGGCCTCCCGTGCCCAATCCCTCGTGGAGTCTTATGTCTCGTACATCCAGAACGTGTTGGCGCTTTGACGTAAAGCCAATCACGACATGACAGAAGCTGAGAAGGTCGGGCACGTGCTTCAGGGCATTGCTGACGACACCTTCAATCTGCTCATGTGCAAAAACTGTTCTACAGTTGATGCTATCATTACAGAGTGCCGACAATTCGAGCAGGCCAAAAGCCAACGCGTTCTGCAACCATTCACCAGACCTCCCAATACTGCCACAATGTCAACATGTGAAGATCAACTCGCACAGCAGCATGCGTCGACATCAGAGGATGCGGTGCGAATTGTTCGACGTGAACTAGCTGGCGTGGACAATTGGCCTCGTGCGACATGTTGCAAACGGAGCGAAGTGTGGCGCCACCATCTTGCTAATCTGGAGATCACGTGAGCCAGTGCATGGGTGATGCGTGGGCTTGATTCACAGAAGCCGCCCCCAACAAACCTTCCAGACATTGCGTGCTACTTGGCACCATCTTATAATTATCACTACCGCACTTTGCTTTTATTCTCACGCTTTTACCATACACTACTCTGCTTACTGCCTCATGATTCTGCTGCACCTTCCTCTCCGCTTTCCTCCTCGTGCCTCTTCTCACTTGGCATTTTTTTTTATCTCCCACTGCATGCTGCGTTCCCTCTCATCATTTGCTGAACTCGTTCGCTCGGTTAAATGAGCGAAAGAGTGGTCCTCGCAGCACGACAAAAGCTAGAGGGAAACCATCGATAGGAATACCCTGAATGCATGCGCTATAAACCACGTTAAAAGATTGATTGAATGCACAATAGATGTGGTCTACAAGATACCTTTGACATGTGGGGCTGATTACGTGGGCCAAACAGGCAGGTACGTAAATGATTGACTGTACGAACATCGATACAACTGCAGTCTGATACAAGCACTCGGAAACCTTGCCATACATTGCGCTTCATGCAAGTGCAAGCGTATCTTCCACAGGATGGTGATCTTGCTGAAATGTAGTAACCAAAGAAAAAGAGAAGTTGTGGAAGCCTACAACATCAAGATGACCCCATGTGCTATCTACATCACTTAGCAAAGAGATGAGCTTAATGACTAACAATAGGTGCTGTGGGTAGACTGGGAAGAGCATGGAATAAAAAAAATATTCATATTTACAAAAAGTGACCACCCAATCAAATAGGGCACTATTCGATGCATTAATACAAAGTTGCAAATATTCGCACATCCCTATGCAATATCGACAGCTTCAAATATTGGTTTCGACGCTTACATACACACTGCATGCTCCAGCAGCCAACAGAACATCATATATTGACAAAAGGGTGTTTGACTGGGCTATTTGGTTCATTCTTCGAGGATTGTAGCAACAAACCTTAAGGAATGCAGACATAGAAGGAACGACTAGATGCGCATGCAGTTGCACTGTCAACTGATTTCTTTATTGAAATTACCACTCTTATTTATTTTGTCGCTATATCTCTTATTTATCTGAGGCTGTCTCAAAACGGTGACTTCCTTTCTTGTCAAGGTGACTGACGGTGTGCTTACACATTGCACTCCTGTTTTACTTATCTCAAATGCCTCAAGAATCTCCCGAGTTAGCCTATTGTTCCTTTTCAGGACTTGAACTTCATGAAATTCGGGTGGGCACATGCTTACTTGGCTATCTTGTCCCTTCTGTGTCCGCATTCCTTAAGTTCTGCTGCTACAATCCTCGAAGAATGAACCAACTAGCCCAGTTGAACACCCTTTTGACATTCATTTTCAGCGCTTTGAGCGTTTCTACTCATTTACCACATCTGCTTGACCCACGACAAATATGTCTTCACATTGCCTTCTTCACATGCCGGGCTCACTTATTTTCATGTTTCATCAAGAAGAATGTTTTGGTGAAAGTCGTTATGTTGCTACTCGGGATGTTGCCGCCTTCCCAAGGACATGCAAGAAGAATTATGAAGATACTGCGGGCTGAAATGTGGAAAGAGACTCGCCTACTCACCGACTTCCTCAAGGCGAGATCCTGTGAAAAAAATCTCGTCTTCACTTGGCCAGTGCCAGTTTTAACACTGAACACATGTGGAATAAGTGGTTCCTGCCAATTTTGAAATCAACAATACAAGGTCAAAGAGAGTACGAGAAGATAAGCAAGAATCCAGTGGTCACAGTAGGACAGGTGAAGCTCTCACAACTTTCTAAGGATGTATTGGAACTCGGTCCAAAATTTGCGCTTCCCCCGAGACTAGATGCAGCAGGGAAGCTTGCCATTATCAGACGAGTCGCAGCAAAAGGGAATGAAGAGCACGCTAGCAGAGTTGTGGCTGAAGGAGTAGATACACTGGTTCATTCAAAAGAAAGCAAAAGCCATGTGCACAGTAGCATTAAAAATGTAAAGGAATTGAAAAAAGAAAACTTAAGATTGTGCCTTTCAGACAAAGAAGGAAGATTTGTAGTGTTCAATGCCAGCAGCTAGAACGCAAGAGAATAAGAAGTCATCAACAAGAACTTCCGCAAGGCAAAATAAAGACCTAAAGGAAGCGAAAGGAAAGGTCAAGATGCTTCTAGAAGAAGGAAGTAATGGTAGCCAGCTGTGCAACAAGGTTAAAGCAGCAAAAACCAGCATGCTGTCGCTGTTCTTCAGTGCAATAACCCATAAAAATGGTACCCCCCCTCCATGCCATTTTATCGGAAGCAGACACATGGCGAACGCTGCTTTCGCGCACATCTTTTCAAGCAACTTTCCCAAGTTAGGGTAGAAGATTCGTTCATGATGAGGAACTCTGAAGAAATAACCTCCGAGATAAGAATGTACGAAATGAATTATTGGTACGGGTTCTCGATTGACATGGAATACATGTATTATTCAATACCGCACGCGGATGTGATGAATGTACTGAGAGAGACCACCGAGGGCCAAGGAGCCAATCCATTTCAAAACTCGGTAGGCATGTCTGCGGAAACCTTGCAGCTGCTGAGCGCTTATCTCGCTGCCACATTCACTGTACATGATGGTACCTTGTTTGCCTAAAAAAACAGAGGTCTGCATTGGATCAAAATAGCACCAATCCTGAGTTACTTGTATTTGGCAGCATGCGACAAGAAAATTCAAGGATCCGTCAAGGAAAGGCGCGTCACACGGATCTATCAATACGTGGACGACTTCTTGATACAGTGCCGAACAGAGAATGCAACCGATGGCCAACAACTTAAGGACACCGTACTGGAGTCCTTTCGATCAATGTGCCCAGAGCTGAACTTCACTTACGAGCGTCCGAACCACAGTTCTTAGCAGTTCCTCGACATTTTACTAGAATTCCAACCAGGACGCCTATGCTGAGGGTACGACCCCAGAGCACAGAAACAATTTCTTCCCATCACTTCAAGCCATCCCAAAACTGTAAAAAGGGCAATAGCGAGTGCAGCGTTTAGTTCAGCACTAAACAAATCATGCCAGCATCAAACTGAACAAAATTTTCAGCGGCGGTTAAGTGGGCTGAAAAATGCAGGGTACCCAGTGTCAATGCTATGCAGCATAGCTGAAGGCCTCGTAGAGAAGATTAAAAGAAAACAAGAGAGCAAAAGCGGACCTGAAGTTGCGGATGCCAAAAATAATTCAGCAAAAATTCCATGTGTGCATGGACTGACCCACGTCATCAAGATTGGTAAAAGTAGTGTGCTCAGCACCAAACAAGGGAAAAAGTATGTGCACACGAATGAACCAGGGAAAAAAGGAACCACAGTGCCAGATCACGCACCAGAGCAGACACTGCGATTGCGCCAAAGGAGTACTGTACACCATCCCCCAGTCCTGTGGAAAACAATACATAGGGCAAACAGGAAGATGCCTTAATGATCGAACAAGAGAGCACGCATTATCACTTTCAGGGACCCCTGGCAGCAATCTGGCCTTGCCTGCAAACATTGCAAAATGAACAAGAAGGGACAAGATAGCCAAGTAAGCACGTGCACCCCCAAATTTCATGAAGTGCAAGTCCTGAAAAGGAACAACAATAGACTAACTCAGGAGATTCTTGAGGCATTTGAGATAAGTAAAACAAGAGAGCAATGTGTAAGTACACCGTCAGTCGCCTTGACAAGAAAGGAAGCCACCGTTTTGAGACAGCCTCAGATAGATAAGAGATATTGTCCGTGTTTATTAAGTTCTGCTGCTACAATCCTGAAATCATACATCGACCATACCAGTTGTGTTGTCATCTTCATGCTTTGTTACATGCCTATGGCTTTTTATCGAAAAATGCAAATTGTCAAGAATCAAAAGGAAGTAATCAATTTTCACACATTATATGTCATGCCGTGCCACTGGTGTTAGCACTAACAGTGTGTACTCAGATACTAACAAGAAACAAGCAGCTGAACACCACTGTAACCACAGTTGATGAGGAACAACTTCAACCGGACCTCGCCCTTTTGCAACTTTGGGCAAAGCGACGTCAGGCAGAAGTGTATGCGTCGAGGAATCCCGATGCACCAGGTAGCCGTGCACGTGCTAACCATATGGCGGCAAAGGCGCGTCGGCACGAAAAGAAACTTTCTTGACGACGATGGTATGAGTGGGGCGAGAATCTTGGATCAGGCATTGGAAACAGAGCGCTTTGGCGTACATTCCGATCAATGGAACGCGGTCATAAGCAACCTGACCCTCCAGCGAGCGTTAGGTTAGCGATGCAGAGTTCGCCACATCAATGTGCAGAACACGCTGCTAGAGCGTTTTTCCCGAAATACGATCCCGCGTCACCTATAAACTGCCCCGAAATTGATGAGTCTGACACAACTTCCAAATCCGAAATATCCAGCCCTTTCAGCACGGCCGAACTAATAGCAGCGATTGAAACTTCGAATCAACGAACAACACCTGGTCCCGATGGTATTCCTTATGAGGTTTTCAAGAACATGGAAGGAGCAGCTCTCGACGCACTTCTTCAGGCTATTAACAAAGTATGGGAGACTGGAAACGTTCCACCTGATTGGAAGCATTCAATTGTTGTCGCGATCCCGAAACCAGGAGTCTCCAAATAGCCTGCAGTCTTTACGCCCAATTTCACTAACCTCAACTGTCTGCAAGCTTACTGAAAAGATGCTGGCCCCACGTGTTTCCTGGTGGCTTGAACGCCATGATAAATATCATCCTGCTCAAATTGGATTCCGTTCTTACTTGGGAACTGAAGACGGACTTTCTATCTTATCAGACGATGTTTTACAGGTTTCACCACACAGTCACGCTGTGCACACGGTAGTAGAAACAGACATAACGAAAGCTTATGACAATATAGACCATGAAATCATTATAGCCAACCTCATCGATCCGGGGCTTCCACTGCGGGTGATAAGATTCATCTACTCATTCCTTCAGAATTGCACATTCGCGATTAGAGTAGATGGAAGGCAAGAAAGATACTTCACATGGAACAGAGGAGTCCCACAAGGTTCGGTTTTGGCTCCTCTTCTCTTCAACGTTGCTCTAATACCTCTAGCCTGGCAACTACATCGGATTCCAGACGTGAGGTTCTTAATCTATGCAGATGACGTCACGTTGTGGTCCGTGCATGAAGATATATCTAGACAAACTCAACAGCTTCAAGAAGCCCTTGATGTTCTGAACAACTACGCTCAGAAAGCAGGGTTGGACATTTCCGCCCAAAAATCAAGCTATGTTGTGGTGGCCAACAAGAAAAGACCCACAAGAATCACGCAGCACCCCTTTACATTTAGACTCGGCGCAGTGACAATCCCCGAGGCCTCTGAGGTCCGATACTGGGTCTCGATATTCACCACTCCGGCAGTGGTGCACACGGGCTCCGTAAAACCAGACAGAGTTCCACAAAAACACTTAACCTTATTCGTCGCATTGTAGCAAAAGCAGCTGGAGCTCATACTGACGTAGCTCGACGGTTGGTGCGTGCAGTGTTGCAGCCACGAATTTTATATCTGGCACAATTTCAACGGCTCATGACTTTGGCACAGCTGGCACAGTTGGAGACGATTAATCGCGATGCTATGCGCACAATCACAGCACTGCCCCGCATCACTCCGATACCAACCTTACAGGAACATGCCCAGCTCAACACAATTGCAGAGCTAATTTTGCAATGTGAAAAAGCATGTGTAATAAAAAGGCAACTTGTTCCCGCTGTCGCTGCGTTGCATGTTCATTTTCAACGCGGCTCTCGGATTGACAATCAGCCCTATCCAATGCCTCCCTGGGAATTTACCAGTATCACAACTAGTAAGCCAACGAAGTTACGACGCAGCGATACAAGAGGTATTATTGACGAACACAATATCGCCGATGCATCATGCGCTAACATCTGCAAAGTCTATACGGATGCTGCCATTCTTCCAGACGGCGGAAGGACATCATTCCTGAGTACTACACATAATTTCATCAGCGGCCACCAGCGCTATTTATCTGCGGAAGCCAGCGCTCTAGTAATGGAACTTCAAGCCATCCACGACGCTGTGCAAGATGCGACATCTAAGCTGCCTACCATCAAGCAACTAGGTATCTTCACTGATTCTTTAGCGGCTATTCAAGAACTCAAGAAGGTTGATAAGGCGATGGAAATCTGCGAGACAATACATACTATGAATAGTAAAACAGCTACTTGCGTCAAGGTACACTGGATTCAAGGCCATTCAGCGAACCCTCACAACATTGCTGCTGACCAACAGGCACACTGCCCTCCTAATCCTGATCCTCCACCTATTCCCCTCCCACCCAACCGTAACTCGCTCCGAGCCCGTAAAAATTTTCCCCGGCAGGTCACACGCGCTCTTATCCCACCATGTGTCTGCTCTCTACCCCTTCACCTTACTAGGGCGGAGGAAGTTGTGCTTAGGAGGCTTCGAGCCGGGGTGGCCCTTACACCAGCTGTTATCTCAAAGTGGAACTGGTCGCATTTACCACTGGGTGCTACGTATCCATACTGCTCCATTCCTGTGGTGGAAGCAGATGCATACCACCTAATATGGACATGTACGGGTTTACAATCAGAACGCTCGCGTCTCCTACTGCAAGCCGGCCTCCGCTACAGTGTGACAACCAGCTATGACCGCTGGATACATGACAACAGATTCCACAAAACACTGCTTCAATTCATACACAACACAGGCCTCACAGCACACATATAATACACATATACGCATCAAGAATTATGCCTTAATGGCAAGTCTTTATTGCAATAAAAAAAAAAGAATTTCTTGCACATGCAAGGCGCTCACATCCCTCAGTATAATACTGTATACTTTGCTTAATCTAGAAATACGCCTCAGGATTTCTGCTGTTCACACCAATGTCCACATGACAAAAATGAACAGTGCCCGAAATTTGCGTTCATGAGAACAGTGCATATAAGCGCGCCCACATTTCACGACAGCGCGCATGTACTCATGTAACTTTTAAGCTGTTCCTTATATTGCCCTCACCGATTATAAACACCTTCATAGCACAGAAATAACTCCTGAAAAACACACAAGATACGTGAACGAGGCAGAAAGGGCCGGAACCAAAACTCGCCCGCAACGCTTATGCACTGTTCACTTCAGAACATATGCATATTGCATAAAACGAACACTTATACACCTAGCACCACTGCGACACATTGCACGTACATATCACAGTACACTTACGCTTCGTAAAAGTAAGAACCCTAGCGCTCGAACGTTCTGTACGTGTTCGCGGTCACCAATGCGCATCGCAGCCCGCAAAACAGCTCACACGAAGGTAGACACAAACAGCACATTACAAATGACTGCGATGAGGCGATAATGAAGCTCATCGCTACACATCGTGCCATCACTTCTGAAACACAAACCAGTACTGCACAAACTTGCAATCTTCGTATCGATGAAGCGCGCACACACAACACCTACGAACACCATATGCTGAGGAGGGCGATCGCAATCTTTTCATTTTGCCGCGTACCGAACTAGTGTCATGCTTAGAATGCAGGTGTATACGATGGCCTTCGCGTTTGTAATGCGCATGCAAAAAACGGCAAAACACACGAAATCGGCGGCTCCATAACTTGCCACCCTCGCGTAAACACAGCACACATCCGTCTGTTTCCTTTGGCGATCGCACGTACTGAAGAGGTCAGGAAGAGTACTGCTGCTTGTTGCGTTAGACAAATAGCTTTGCAGGTGCTGAATAGCTCTTGCAATAATCACAATAAACCACACAAAAAAACTAACTGCCGCTGCAGCCTAGGGGCCTAGGCCTCGCACTCCGCTTCGCTACGAACCAGCGCCATGTTTATGCGGGCGCCGCACGGAGGCAAAAGTTCACGACCGCCTCCCGTGAAGTCACGTCGGCCATTACTGGCGGACCGCTGGCTTGCGGTTCGGCGTGCGGCGATGGGCGGTTTGAGCGTAAATCGGCCCTTACGGCATGAGGCCTAAACGGCCGGGGCGCGCAGCGCCGCAAGAAAGAGCCGGACTGCTTCAGTCGGGGACCCGACTAAGAAATGCTCTTTTATTTCTCCGAGGGGAAGCAGGAGGAACCTCGCAACGTTTGGCGCTAAGTGGCGCCCTGACGTAAAGGACCCAAAACAGAAACCAGAAGCTAACACAGGATACCCTCCCTTGAAAGGAAAAATGCTCTACTAGCTCTCCTCGCAACAAAAGTAAGTCATGAGTCAAAGAACACATGTTAGCACTGTAGTAATGATGTGCGTACTGCACGATTACGCTACAAGAAACGTAATGTATCCCCTATACCAGTAGTAACTGGAAGAAAAGGTGGGAGACAATCATCAAGGGAAGGGTAGTCACTGGAGTGACTCTTTTCAGTGAATTTTCCAACAAAATCCTGTAGTGCAGGGCATTTCACAAGTTTGGATGAATTCCATCGTTTGCCATTTTCAAGCGTGAAATTATTGCGACCTACCCTACGGTAAATCTTAAATGGACCCGAGTATTTAAGACCAGACTTTCGAGTCATGTACTCGGACAAGATCTCCTGGACGAAATTGAGGGGATTTTGATGCACGACGACGGTCCACGTATGTCTTAACACTTTTGGCGTAAGAGTCGAATTCGCATGCGATCACCTCCTTAATAGTCTGGAAGCTATACTCTGTATCCTGATCCTAGACAAACGGTTGTCCTTGCTTTAGCAGTTTCCTAAGCGGCTCTACCAATTCAGCGTACTGGGGAATCAGTTTAGCGTAGTATCGCGTGACACCAAGAAATGAATGCAGCGACTTCTTGTCAGTTGGCTGCGGTGCCTCAACAACCGACTAAACTTTGTTTTCCAGCGGCGAAATACCCTTTGCAGCGCAGACTTCCTCACGGAGAAACCGAGGTTGAGGACGCAGTTTCGCCGAGACTGGTTGCATTGAAGCTCGAAGATGAACGTCGTGGATGAAGTCGTTTACAAGTTCCGATTGTCCTGAGTACGACTGGGCGAACTCCGAAGGAGCGTTATGCGGAATAGATGGAAAGTGAACGCTTGGGTCAGCTGGAACTCCTGACAGTTGTTGGCATGTAGCGAAATCAAGCTGCGTAGGAGCAGGGGACTGTCGATGCTTTGGGTTCCTCGAACAGCAAACTGAAGCGAAATGTCCTACTTTTCCGCACGCACGGCAGGAAACGTGCTTGGCTGGACAGCCTGGATCAGATGCGATGTGGTGAGGTGAACCACATTGGTAGCAATGGCCCGCGATGTCTCGACTGGCTTCGCGGAGTTCGGGCCGCGCGCCATGTTGGCCGGTGTTAGAATCTGAGCGCTGACGCCCGTTGTTGCAAATGGGTCGCAAGCCCCGAGGGTAGCGTTGGCCTGGCGGCCTGGGGCACAACTGGAAGCATCCGAAGGTCCTGGCAAAGCATGAGTCGACTGGTAACAGAACAACTTGTTTATTCTAACATCGCAAAAGAGCGGCCGGTCAGGTCGACCGAAGTGGAGAGACGGGAGTGCACGTTACTCAACAGAAGAAATCGGAGCCTCTCTCTTGGCGTCCGGGGGCAGCTGCTCTTATACTTTCGCAGTTGAGGGCAAGAAGGAAGGCCTCGTGACGAGACCACGTGACGGCGGGTACGGACAGACTGAGAGACACGTTGAGACGAGTGTAGTGACGCATCGCCAAGCTGGCGCCTGTCAGACCTCCTCGCTTCACACTGGGGGAGCTCCTCTCCCCGGCTGCCGCGCTTTGACAAGCGTGGGCACACACACACACACGCACACACGAAGACACGTGGCACTGAAACACGCCTGGACGCGCTTGGCGGGGAGACTGCGGGAGCTCCGAACGGGCCAAAATGTCCGCCGCTTTGAACGAAGCTCCGGCGTCCGTTGCATCCGCGCCGGCTATACCGCGCGTTGTAGGCGAAACGTAACACCGGCCTCCCCAGGTGGCGACTTTCCGCCATGCCGCCGAGCGCCATCTTGAAGCCGCCGGGTCGAGGGAGAAGGGTGGCGGGAACCGCCATCTTACGCGCCCGGGCGAGGTAGGTGATGGCTGTCGACGCTATCTTCGCGTTGCGTCGAGACGCGCTGAACAGACGAGCTGTTAAAAACTTGAAGTTCTTTGTGAACTTGCTGTACGGTTCGTCCAATTTCCTGGGCCTTCTTGAGCGTGAGGGACGCTCCTTCGTAGAGTAACCTTTCTCTAATTCTTGTTGATGCGACGCCTTGGAGGATTTGGTCGCGAAGGGACTCGTCGTGCCAAGCGCTGGACGCACAAGCAGGCGCTAGCCTTTGTAGCGCGGTGACGAAGTCCTGAAAGGTTTCTCCCGGTAGTTGCTTCCTGTCCCGGAAGATAATGCGGTGCACCAGGGGATTGGTGCATTCTTCGTAGTGCTGGTCGAAGATGCGGAGAATGTCTTCGAACGTAGTACCCGTCTGGTCCGTTTGCGACGCCAGGTCGTAGTAGAGACGCTGCCCCTCGAAGCCTAAGTTACTCAGTAAAATGGCCTTCTTCCTCTCGTCTTGTAGTGCCTCGCCTCCGGTTGCCTCGAGAAACGCGCAAAAGTACTGTTTCCACGTGAGCCACGGTACCGCAGGAGTACCGGGTAGCGCCAGGAAAGGCGGCATGGGGGGTACGAACGCCATGCTGGGCACCGAAAAGAAAGGCGGAGGAGTTGCGGTTGACGGAGGAGACGTAGTTGCGGCGTCTTGCATGCGGGAAGCAGGAGAGGAGCAGAAATACGGCAAGGGCACGTAAGAAGCAGAGTAATAGACAGTTTCAGCTGAGCGTTTGCTTGCGCTCCGCTCCGCAAACGTATCACGCGCACGGGTGGCTGCATAGAATGCATTGATTTCGCTTATCTAACATGCGCGTTTCCCAGAGACGCCGCTGACGTGCTCTCACCTTGGCGGTAAAACGATTACGAAAAGAACTACACGCTCCCTGACGCACCGCTAAATCAGGTTCCTAGCGGAACGGGGTCAGGGTTCCACTTTCCGCTGCCGCTGCGTGTGCTGTGCGCACGCGCGTCAGTGTTCCCAGTAGCGTTTTGCCTAGCGGCTGCGTGCCAATTGCTGTGATAGGCCGGTCTGAGCGGAGCGAACCGTAAACGCTCTGCTAAAACTCTCTAATGATTTACCTCGTCGCCAGTTTGTTGTAGCTTCGACGGGGCGGCCGGACTAAAGGTTTACGACATGAGACTTAAACGGCCGGGGCGCGCAGCGCCGCAAGAAGAGCCGGACTGCTTCAGTGGGGTACCAGACAAAAGAAATGCTCTTTTATTTCTCCGAGGGGAAGCAGGAGGCAACTTACAGCGTTTGGCGCTAAGTGGCGCCTTGACGTAAACGACCCAAAACCGAAACCAGACGCTAACACAGGATACCACAAGCTACTTCCACAGTGCGCGCTGTTTCCCACGTCAGCCCGGCAGTGCAGGTGAGCTCGGCTCCGACATGTATCTACGCCGACATCACGAGCATTCGCTGAGCGTTTATAAAGCTGCAAGTGCGCATGGTGTGAAGTTGGCGAATGAGGCTTCACGGCGCTGTGGATCGCGTTTTACCGACGGAAATCGGAAAATCCGCATTGCCCTGCTGGGATGGTCACGGGAGGTGCAGCCGTAAACGAGACACGACATTGCCATAGCGCCAAATTTCGATGGCAATAATGTTCGAAAGACATTCTGTGCGCGTGGCAGCGATAATGGCAAGGTTCACGAGTTAAAGAACTTCATTGGAAGTCCGGCGAGACGCGAACTCGTGGCGCAGCCGGCTGGCCCCCCGTCGGGACTGGCAGGTCTAGCCCACCGGCCCGGTCACGGGCCCGCCGGACCGTCAGGACTTGCTTGTCTAGAGCGAGGCTACGAAGACGCGAGTCCCACTCATCCTTGCTTAACCTGGAGTAACTCGACCCGTACTCCCGGAGCGTGTGTGCTATAGTGGAGGTCTGCCCGCTGGACGCGCAGGCGTCGTTGCGATATACGTCGGGCTAAAACGTGTAGAACGGAGAGACATGGACATGTGCCGGTAGAGTCTAAGAGAAACGGCGGGCGCCCTATTCCACTAACAAGTGCAGCGCCTGCTACGGCCGTACTCCACTCACTCAGAGGAGAAAGTCGAGTCCCGCCGTGCGCCCATGTGCGCCTGCCACATTGCTTCGGTCCTCAGCCGCTAGGGCGCTGCGCATGCGCAGTTCGGCGTCGCAAATGGCGGATTGTGCGCTTGCACGGCGGCAGCAACTGATCGCCACGCTGCTGTGGGCCGATACAACAATGAGTCGTTTGCGCTCATTGTTGTATCGGCCCACAGCAGCGTTCTTCACTTTTCCCAGGTAAAGAATGCAATCAAAGAAATAAAATGTTGTACTGAATGGTGCGACACCAAAAAATATTGCCTTGCTGAAAATTTGAATGAAAAATGTCATAAGCCGTGAACCTCCTAGTTAGTGTAAAAGCGGAGGTCACTATGTCGTAGTATTCATTCTAGAAAAGGCATGTAGAATAAGAGACACACGCGAAGCAGGATGACAGGACGTGCTGTCATTCGCCTTGTCCCTTGTTCTTGGCGCATTTTCTAAATTGAAACCATGTGAACTCGCCCAGTTCGTTACTATTCTCAGCTGTATGCTATTGTTTTCGGAAAATACTACAAAGAATAGAAATGTCAGGGTGTAAAATACCGTCGTAATGAATAAAAAATGTAGGAAGTATCTGGTGACCGGTGCTTTGCATGATTGCAAGGAATGAAGTTACCAAGCCATAATCGAATAATCTTTAGCTTTATAAAAACAGAAAAGACGCATTATCAAAGTGGTTGACTGAAAAAGTGTGTCAGTAAGAAATGGACTGAACTCTGAAATCAAAAGTTCCTTCGTGCTTGTGCTAAATTGTCCTCTGGAACTAGCAAAAATAATTAGTGCGTTTGTTTTTGTCAGTCACGTTAGCCTCTCTCTATCAGTATTGCCATGTGACATATGAAAGTATACGATGCACTGGGCTCCTGAAAAAAAAAAAATTGAAGTAAGTATTCTCTGAGCGTCTTCCTTACAGTGACGTCTTCGTGAGCACTTGAAAAAAATGAATGAAATATGCTGTAATGCCACTCACAAACAGCCTGAATCGTAGACTGCAGTTTACGGCATCCAATGTGGTATTTTGCAATTTTCAAGAAATAGCCATACAATCGTATTGACAACCAGGACGATGGACCAGATAGTCACAGTTCTTTGAACATCTAAACTGCAAGAACATTTAGTGCAATCAATTTACGCAACAGAAAGACCAACATACTACTTTCAACTGACAATTTTACTTGTGTAACCCGTATGCATTAATGGATCCATGCGTAAAATGTATGCACATAGCCACCACTGCGGCAACCAAGTGAATACTTCAGTGAATTGAATGATTGAATGAATGAATGAATGGAATGAATGAATGAATTTTCATTTTTACAGACAAATGCGAAGAATCTCTGTCAAAGACGCTCAGAAAAAATCACGAATGCCTCACTAAGTGTCAGTCCCCTTCCCCGACCCGTTCCCAGTGCACAAAACGCTCAAGCACACAGGGTAAGCACACACGGCACACAAAGTGGATACATGCATAAAATATGAAAAGCACATGAAATAAGTGACAGAAATATTGAATGCGATTTGTGTACAACAGAATGAGCAGTCATACTTGAAGCGACAATAAATGTAGGTTCTTTTTTTTTAAATGCTTAGGGACGGTGATTCATTTACCATAGCGAGTAAGCCAGAGTAATGATTCAGAAAATCAGCAACTACGAATTCTCGCTT
The DNA here is from genome assembly GCF_023375885.2 of Dermacentor andersoni. Lineage (NCBI taxonomy): Eukaryota > Metazoa > Arthropoda > Arachnida > Ixodida > Ixodidae > Dermacentor > Dermacentor andersoni. Next base: position 361,311,389 of record NC_092814.1, on the reverse strand, counting down.
TTGCATGCCGTAATTTGTCCGGATCTTGCCCTTGTTGTAAGTTATGTGCCTTGTGTTGTACTTATGTTCATTCGGAAGGTACGCTCTGAAAAGGGCGCTTACGTCTCTGAATATTGCAATGGTTTTTTTTGTTGTTGTTAATAAAGTTTTCTATTGTTAAACTACAATTCTTGAAAAGCGGAGCGGAGGGGCTTCTATAGGGCGCATTCTCAATTACACGAATCATGCGTTTCTGCAAGGTTAGTAAACTACGGATGTTGGTTTTCTTCGTGGTACACCAGACAGGTAAAGAATATTGGAGGCGGGAATGCACTAGGCTATAGTCTGAATCCTAACTAACTGAATCCATAAACTAAATTTCACTATTACGGAAAGCAAAAGACGTAACACTTCCCTGTTCCGAGCTGATATATTTTTAAGATATTGTGCACATTTCACGCACTCTGGGAATCGAAGCATTGGCAGGTATGCGGCTATCGAATGTTCTTTGGAGTCCCTGAAACGTTACTATGCGGATCAGCGTGGTAAGGTATATGAGACTCTCAGAATCGCCAATATATAAATGAGCGCTTCGATGACCATCTGTGGTCATTATCAACCAGAACGGCCTCCTAAACTTCAGCACTCCAAAAAGTAGTATGTGAAAAGCAGTTTTCTAGGAAACTAACCTAATGAAAACAAGCCGAGAAACTACTGTCCACAAGGCGTAAGAAACTATACAGAAAGATAGGGCTCAGACTGTCATTGCTGCTTTTATTGCTTTCTGTCTTCGTGATCTTAGATTTTAAAATTCACTGATGTGCTCTCCATCATATAGTTGTCATGGCCGTTTCTTTACAAATGCTTATCAAGCATGGGTCCTTTAGAAATCGATCACATAGTTGAAAATTTTACTTGAAAGCATACTCTGTTTTGTTTCTCTGTTGTTCTCTATACTAAGCATCATTAAGCTGAATTGTATTTTGTTCTTAATCTCACACTTACACAGTGGCTGTTAGCAACCCCTTTTTCATCACTATTCGGCATCTCTACTACAAAGCAGCCCTGTCTACACCCTCTGAAATGTTTCAGCTAGCCGCGTTATCTTGGAAATCTTTTGAAGCTTATACGCATAGTGCATTTCACGTCGACGTTCAGGACCGCACAATTTTCTCGAAATATGCCTCTTTGTAACAGCTAGCATCCCTGCCAGTTTGGTGGAACATAATGTTGCATGAATTTAATAAAAAAGTACTGCGCAATTCATATTTTTATGCTCACAATTTCCAGTGATGTGCATTCATCTTTAGCAGCTGAGATAATGTTCCTGCAGGCAAATATCAGAAAATCCTGCGATAATTGCCAAGCAAATACATGACACTTCTTCACAACCATTTAGAGCATACGCTCTAGCTTTTGGCAGGTTCATTCTCCACGTCAGTTCAGCACACAACTTGCGCAACAGGCCCTTTTTGAATATATGAAGATATTTTATGAGGTTATGGTGGTGTCAAAGCATGACATCAACCATAAGCATTTAAAATATCCTATCAAACACTTTAAGCGGCTCATTTGCTTTGTACAAGGTTAGCAAAGGTACCAATTTCGAATTTGTCGCATTTGTTTGATAGCACCATAGTAGAAATATATCAAACCTAGTACAGCCTGAAAAAAAAAAAAAAAAAACTAATGAAACTCAGAAAACCGCAAGACAATTCTGCCTGTCAGGCGTTATGGTTTCTTCAGAACTTACTTTCTTAAACTGAGTCAGACCTATCAATTGAAGTTTACTGAGAAACAAGTGAACAGCAACATCTCTCAAGTCACATGGATAAAAGGACTCAAAGCATCGTACAGTGGTGAGCAGGCTTGTGTAGAGCGCGCCGACGGTGCTCTGCGGAGCAAGTCAGCGCCACCTAACGCTGCGCTCTGGGTTTGAGTTATGCGTCCCGCGCCCATGCGCGGCAGGAACAGAGGCATGCCTGCTCATCGCTTGCATGTCCAGCCACCGCCTTGCAAGTTCGTTTCGTGCCGCCAGGGACGCGCTGCCTGCAATTGTGACGCTGTGACGGCGGCGAGGGCGTCGCCATGCCGCCGTGTTTCACGAGTGTAACGAGACGGCCAGGCAAGCAAGCGCGAGTGATAGCAGATCACCGCGCATTTCTGCCCAGGCACCACTCGCTGCGGCCATAATGTCTTTCTGCGTGTATCTGCACTGCGTATTTAGCTAAGGGCGGCAGCGCATTTCGCGTCTGTTCAGCCCGCGGCCAACTTGGCTGCCTCTGGGGATTTTTATGCCGCTGAAAGCGTAGCGGAGTAAATGAATCCTCTACGATAGTTTTATTGGCGTCTCTAACACTCTAAACTCAAGTTCGGTTCCTCTAGAATTACAAAAAAAAGCACCGGTAGGTGGTTTGCAGGAAGAATGGCACATTTATTTAAATGGTACAAACTGGTGTTTGATACAACCGATAAAATAAACACACACAATCTGAAGTAATTCATGAGAAAGCGAATGAAAAAGAACGTTTCTGGACAACAATATAATGGGAGAAGAAGATATTTATGAAGAAGTGAAACAGAAAAACAGAAATAGAGGATAAACCAATCAACGCGTGAAAACCAATGCAGTACAGGAGAAGGATGAATGTCGACTCGGATATAACATCCATGAAGGGCTCAGGCGGTGGCATTGTTGCAAAAGTTTCAGGAGTAGACGAATGTGGCTAAGTGATCACTTTCCGGGATCCCTCCACTCAGTATGGTATCGTACCCCCCTGGGCCGCTTTAACACTGGCTATTCTGCCCGGTAAAGAGTCCTAGAGGGGGTCGACAAAGATGGGCACACCTCGCAGGCGATTCCACTTAGCCTCAATAGCTTTCCACAATCGTTCACCTGTGGCGACACTGAGTCCAGTACTTTTGCTTAGATTTTTTTTTAGGATTCCCCAAACGTTTTCTATTATATTAAGGTCCGGACTGCGCGCTGGTCAATCTAGGGGCATGATGCCCAGCTCGTCCATGAGGTCTCGCACCGCTTTGGCGGTATGAATGGGTGCTCCATCCTGCTGGAAATGAAACAGTCCATCGGGAAATGGCCTGTCGAGAACGTATGGAAGGAGCACCGTTTCAAGTATCCATGAATAGCTCGACGACGTCTTTCTTCTTTCAATTCTGTGTATCGGTCCCAGACCTTGATAAGAAATAGCGCCCCAGACGTGGACTGTTGATCGGCCGCTTGAACGAATACTCCACACGTAGCGTGGATCCCACCTGCAGTGCGAGAAAAATACCGATATATATTGTTGTGCTATCCTGATCAAGTGCTCACAGGCGTGCCTACAGGTGCGAACAGGATTCTTTTGCAGCTGACATAAAGAAAGCCGCGAGAAAACTCCTACGGCGAAATTAATTTAGCCAAATTCAGTGCAAACCTAATACTTTACTGATATGATTTTGCATTTCTGTGCTGCTATTATTACGGTCTTGCCGTCCAAATGGTATGTTTATTTCAGAATTTGCTTGAAACAAAGAAATTCTGAATTTGAGCGCTCCCGCAGCGTCAGATTTAGCGGTGAACTCAACGATAAGGAATTTAGCAACAGGATGACCTAGAAGGCCACACTCCATGTGACTCAGTTGAAAACATGCGGATCGCATTGATTCCAAGTTGCGCAGGAGACAATTGATATTAACAGAATTTCGCATCATTATAGAAAGACCTTCCTCAAAGAGGTACAGTATTACAGCAAACATTCCGGATCGCACAAGTACAATTTGCTGGACCTGCAACTGTGATAGTTATTTCACCGCTGATGTGTTCAAAGCTGCGGAGAGAAAGACAAAGATCCGCAAGCTACCCGATGTCCATGAGTCCCCGACACTTACCGGCAGTTCTCTGGACGCCACACGCGCCTTTGTTTGCCCAAGCGGGTGCAAAAGGATGCCTCGTCACTGAACACCACGCTGCGCCAGTTCGAAGGCGACCAGGATTCAACCACTGTGAGGCAAACTCCATCCTTTGGTCCAAGTGGCGTTGCTCCAAAAGTGTCTTTTGGGCGGCGATGTAGGAATTCATGCCTGCTTCACGCAGGCGCCGTCTTATAGTGGAGTCGCTCACATTATCCAAACCCAGCTCGTTCCGAATTTCCAGTGCACTCAGGAACGGATCCAGGGAAGCTGCCGCCGCAATCTGCTGGTCCTCTTCAACCTTCGTCTTCTTGTAGCTTGCGGCACGGGGAGCATCAGCTATTGTACCCGCACGGTTGAAGGCTTGTAAAACGCAGTTAACAGTTGCCATTGGGCGCCCTGTCAATTTGCATATTTCTCGTTGTGACATTGTCCTTCCCATCACCGCTATAGCTTGCCGCTCTTGTGGTGTCAAACGGGGTGCCATTTGGAATGCAAGGTTTGTTCAGCGGAAGTAGACGTTATACTTCGCTAACAGGACCGATACTTTGCATTCTTCTTCTCGTTGGCCAGTCCGGCTTTCGGTCGACAGCTTTACGTGCCGTGCCGCGGGCAAGCTTTATCACGAAAAAGTTCGTCAATGCGAAAAACATCCAAGATATGATAACGAAAAGCGTGTCGGCACATAGCAACCGTGCTTGTAATATGGATTGCTAGGATAACAAATGATTGAGTGGGTTCATACGTCGCTTTTTTTTTCACGCCAGAAGAACTTAGTTTCGGCATTCAACAGCTTTTGTCTGCCCTCTCAGCATTGCTTCCTACATACTTGCAGAGTTCTGTGGAGGTGCTGCCGTGTCAAGACACGACCCGTAGGAAACTCAAAACTGCCACCAAAATGATTTCTACTACTAGATCAGAGCTCCAAAATACTGTCGCAGGGATGCTGCCTCGCTTTCTGCCAAAGACCGCTTCCCGTATTATCTCTGCTTGTAGTTGGATGGAACGTCTAACCACATCGCTAAGGTGGCTATAGCAATGCATCATGGACGGGGTTGGCCTCTGTGCAGTTTTCAGCTATACTTATACGCCTGGGGTGGGAATGGTGAAACAACAAGTAGGGTATCGTCCGAAGTAACACACGGGTTAAAACTTATGCAGCACCGAAAGTTTTTCTATTAATTTAGGCCACCTGGGGGTTCTTTATATGCGGTGATAGCTCAGAGCACTATGGCGTTTTTGTATATCATCTCCATCTAAATACAACCTCCACGCCTCTGATCAAACTTGCGGCCCTGTAATCAGCAGCGGAACGTTGAAGCCTCTGAGCCGCCGCGACGGCTTCACCGCAGAAGATTTCTGGCAAGCAAGTGGAGACGACTGAAACATCCTGCGGGACGTGCCAAACTGTCGACTCGATATGCAGCTTCGCACTGCAGAGAATAGCTAGTATAGAGCAAGCGAGAATGCCCTATCCATCTTTAAGTCGAGCGATCTGACATTTGGGCGCTTAGAACTACAACGATTCTGAAACAAATTCAGCTCCCAACTGTGTCATGATGCTCTTGTCCCGCTTTATATTTTCCCATCCACGTTCTTTCTCATTCATTCATCCGGAATTCTTTTTTCATCTGTTTTCGTTGGTCGGTATCGCAAGTGCTTGTATCATTTAAATAAATGTGCTGTTCTTTCTTTAGATCACCTCTCGTCTTTTATTTTTGTTTTACCGTTTCCGAGAAAGAGCACTTGAATATCGAGCCTTACACGTTAAGTGACGCCACTCAAACGATATTGAAGGAGTTATTTTTCTACACTCGTAGCGACATAAACTGCTGCACCCATGTGCACTCCGCGTAGAGGAAGCCAAATTCTCAGATCTGGATGGATCCCAAATGCGGTGTCACTAATGACACATCGCGAAGACACCCCATCACACAATATGCCTGCAACGCATGGTGCGTGGTGCTAACGCTCAAACCCTGTATATACTGTATACGGACAAGACGAAAATAGACACCAAACAACGATATAGGCCCAATTCTCGCACTCTTAGCCTGGTCTGCGCCTGAAACGCGCGGTCACTCGCTATCACTTGCACTTGCTTGCCTAGCCGCCCCGTGATTCGCACGAAATGCGTTGGTTTTCCGGCCGCTGTTACATATCATTCAACGCGGCCCTGGCGGACTGAAGCGCAAGCACTGAGGCCGTGAACCCACGAGCAGGCACCGCTTTATTTTGGCCGCACATGCGCACGAGACGCATAGCTCAAACCCAGAGCGCAACGTTAGGTGGCGCTGACTTGCTCCGCAGAGCGCCGTCGGCGCTCTCTAGACAAGGCTGCTCACCACTGTACACCTTTTTAAGGTGCAAGTGTGTTCTTGTTTTTGAGACAAACTGCCTAGTTAATTTGTTGAAGCCTACACGATTATCTGTCACAGCTATCGGAACATGACAAAGTGGAAAAAAGTTGTTGGTGCAATTCCTCAATTTCAACTAATATGCACAGCAACAAAAGATAAAGCGCAATATGACTCATTCCTCCTCTGCCTAAACCGCATTCAGTTCTATGTCATGTCCACTCCTATCCTTATGGCAACTGAAACAGGAAGACCGCGGCGTGGTTCAGAAAGCGGACCGGGAGAGTAAAAAAGGGCGCTGGGCCGGCGATGTAATTCTTAGGGTACTTAACCGGTGGAATATAAGCTAGAGAATGGATGCCAAGGGTGGACAAGCGTGTCGACGACGTCAGAGAATTAGGCTGCATGATGAAATTAGGAAATTTGCAGACTTCACTTCGGCAAAATTTGTTACGAGGGACAAAAAAAAAAATCCGCAAAAGAAGAAACGTCCGCGACAGGACTCGAACCTGCAATCTCCTGATCCGGAATCAGGCGCCTGATCCATTAGGCCACGCGGACTTTTTTTTTTTTCTTTATTGCCGGCTTTGTCATACACAAACAAAACAGAAAAAGGAAAAAAATATGTCAACAAGGATTTTGCTGGCATGACATATCAAAATTTTTTCAATGCTGCAAGTTTATCTAGCATGTCAATCCATGTTGGTTGTTCAGGGAGTGCCCGATGGACATCCCTGAACCGTACTACAGATTCAATGAAGTGATCACGTGTAGGTCGCGAATTTACATCGGCATTGTTGAATTGAGTTCTAGCTTTCCACAAACTGAGGAGGCCCAGGAGCATTATAGCGTCATACGGAAAAGCCTCCGTTTCTACCGGTAAGAATCTTATTCCATGTGGATCTAAAGGTAACTCTTTCTTTAAAGTCCTTTGTAGCACATCCCAGAAAAAGATGGGATCCCAGCAATCTAGAAAAGCATGCTCTATCGTTTCAGGTTTCTTGCATAAGAAGCAGTTAATGGACCACGGGACAAAAATACCCCTGTTATGCATCTATGTTTTAACTGATAATGTGTTAGTGTGTAGTTTAAAGAAAAAAGTTTTTACCGAAGGGTGTACTGGCATTCTTTCAACCCTTTTGAGGACATCTCCTGGGCCTCCACGGTTTGACATACGGTAAATCGGTACAAGGAGCATAGTGTCAATTAGGTCCTTATACAGTTTTTTCCTAGTAATATTGGCGAGATATTGCACAGAAAACCGCACATGCAACATTCTGTACGCAAGCACGACTTCTCGCAGGTAACCTTTAACGGAACCATGCATTGCTTCACACGAGCATACAACAAATCCTGGAAGTTGACGACATAAAAGCACTTGCATGACTGTGCGAAGGAACACATCATTCTGATCGCGAAGGTACATAAAGCGCGACACAACTTGTCGCACAAATAAATGTGCCAACCCAAGGCCCCCTTTCATTACTGGCAAGAACAAGTTTGTGCGGCTGGTCCTTTGCCAAGTCGATGCCCATATGAAAACGCGAAGATACGGTGGATTTTTTGGATGTTGATCCGCGAAGCACACAGCACATTCATGACATACCATATCTTGGACGTAAGAAATAGGTTACAGACCGTGGCGCGCGAGAAAATTGACAGCTGTCGCCCCTGCCACGCGTTAGTCTTTTCCTTTGCTCTCGCCACTTGTTCATTCCAGTACGGCTCAGGGTCGCGATAAGAGTCGAGAGGCACGCCTAGGTAGGTTGTTGCAGTGGTTGACCACCGAAGTCGAGCGAAGCAGTCTGGCGTTTCTTCCCATTCACCATGCCAAAACCCATAACTCTTCTCCCAGTTTATTTGCGCCCCGGTGCACTTGCAGAAGGATTCAACTACCGCCACGGCCTCACAAATACTATCACTATTTGAACAGAATATGGCGATGTCATCGGCATGCGCCAATATTTTCACCTGTGTGGACTGTAACCTGAAGCCAGTTATCCGTTCATTGCTTTGGATGGCCTTGCACAAAGGCTCAAGGTAAGCCGCGAATAGCAGGGGCGACAGCGGACATCCCTGCCTCACAGAAGACAGCACTTGCACGCTGTCTGTCAGGTCCCCATTTACAATGACCCGAGTTGAGCAGTTAGCATACGCCATCCTGACACCGTCTGTTATTACGCTTCCCACGTTGGAATGCTCTAATATGGCGAAGAGAACATCGTGCGAAACACGGTCGAAGGCTTTAGCGAGATCTAGTTGCATCATAGCCACTCGATCGCCAAATACATCGCAACATTCTAACACACTTCGAGCTACATGTATGTTCGTGGCGATGCTTCTACCCTTTATACCACAGGTCTGATGCGTGCCAACCAGCCTCGTTATCACACCCTGCAATCGTTTGGCCAATATCTTCATAAATATCTTGTAGTCGACGTTGGTAAGGCTTATCGGGCGATAAGACCCCACCAACTGACGTTTTTCAGGTGTCTCAGTTTTTGGGATGAGAACGATGTGCGAAGTTGTGAAGGACAGTGGCATATGTTTTTTCTGATACGATTCGGCGATAACGTTGAGTAGAATCTGGGCTACAATTGTTTTGAATGTTTTATAGAATGCTACTCCTAGGCCATCAGGGCCGGGTGCCTTGCCGACAGGTAGTGCATCTATTGCATCCTCTATTTCTTTCATGGAAACTGGCTGTTCCAAACGCGTTCTTTCTTCTTCTTCCAGCTTTGGCACTAACGACAGAAATTCTGCTTTAAAGCCCCCTATAATGGTGCGCGGTTGACCGAGCAATTCTTTGAAATTATCAGCGACGACGCGTTTGATTACATTGCGGTCCTCCGAAACGTCATTACCGTTTCTTATTTGCCTTATTTCCTTATTACAGGCGTATTGTTTTTCGTCCGATAACGCACGTTTTGTGGGCGTTTCACCGGCCCACAGCTTCTCGGCGCGTGCACGGATAACCGCCGCTCTGTACTTTTCTGTATCAATTCTCTCTAACTGAATTTTTATGTGTCTTAATTCGTTGGTGTAAGTACGTGGTTGGGAGGATTCTATACCCGTAAGAAATTCAAGTTGCTCACGAAGCAGTGTTTCGTTTCGTTTGTCTTCATAACGCAATGTGCTACTTCTTTCGATGGCTTTCATTTTTACTAATTGCTTAAACTCCTCCCACTCTACACCAATACTTAAAGATTGCACTGTGAGTAGCTTCTTTAGCTTCTCATCTACATCCTTAACGAAAACCTGATCCTCCATCAATTTCGCATTAAGTTTCCAAAGTTCCCACTTGAAGTACTTTTCGTATTCTTTTTTACCAAAGGTTGCAATAACTAGACAATGGTCACTGAAAGACACTGGCTTAACCTCGTACGATGTGCATAGTGGCACAAGTTCAAGCGACACATACAGCCTGTCCAATTGTGCATGGCTATCGCCTTGAAAATGTGTGAATTGCGGACGCGCACCATTTGTGACAACTCTTCCGATATCTTCTAAGTTGTGGTCGTGAACTACAACATTCAAGACCTCCGCACTCTTATCTCGCACTGGCAAACCTTTTACACGGTCTACCGAACGACAAACACAATTGAAGTCACCCAACAAAACTAGTACTTTTTTACAATCAAGATACATCTGAAAACGCTCAAAAAACTCTTTTCTCTCCGCCTCTACATTTGGAGCGTAAGCACAAATGACAAGGAAATTCAGACCATATTGCAAAAAATCGGCAACCAGGAGGCGTCCACTTAAGCACGAAAAGAGCAATTGCACAGTTATACCGACACTATTGCGGATGAAAAGGGCACAACCACCAGAGGCACCGACAGAATGACACACACAAACATCGTAATGCTGACGGAAAGTGGACACCATTCGATCAGTCGCTTCCTGGCTATCAATTTTGGTTTCTTGGATTGCCACCACGTGTAGATTATTTTCTAAGAGAAGGCGACTAAGTTGACACTGTCGCCTTCTTGCTCCAAGACCTCGTACATTCAGAGTCGCTACACGTAGTGCTTCAGGAAGGTGGATCGCCATATCGACAGAAAAGAAACCCTATCTTATGGTGTCTACCCTCACGACAACATCGCACGCCCCCATACCCCATTTCGGGATCTACAGCACGTTACTCAGGAAGTGGTTTCCCCGCCTGCCGTGATTCGGCCGGAATGTTCGGCCGCAGTTTCCAGGACGCTCGCCTCATACCTGCTGCTTTAAAAGGAGGCTCATCACCGCCTATTTCATCCGGTTGCGACGCCTTGCTCACGGCCTCCTCGTGCGACCGCTTTCCGGCCATGTGGCTGCACCCTTCAGGGGAAAAGTCCATGGGCTCCGCCACCGGTTGGGTGGCGTTCTCCGAAGACGCGTCAGGCGTTTCCGCTGTGTTCTTTGACGCCGCCACGGCGTCCTGTGCCGGAGGTAGAGGCGTCTGTCCGGGAGATGCGCGAGCCTTGGGTTGCGCATCCAGCTGATGCGCCCTAGGAGCAGCCGACGTGGTCTCCTGCACCGCTGATCCGCTAGCTTCTTTCGATGCCTCCTCCGCGTCGGCCTCATCCATGAGAAGTGCTGACGGCTCATCACTGCTCACTGGCCCGGCGACGCTGGCGTACGACCGTGCGCAGTGGCCCTCGTCGTGTCCAAAGCGACGGCACGAACCACACCGTGGAATTTTACAGTCACGCCGAATATGACCTGTGCCACGGCAGCGAAGGCACAGGGGTGGCCTGCCCGATACGACAACCAGCGCCAGCTCTCCAGCAACGTTCACCTGGTACGGCAGGTCGTCGAGCTTCACGCCAGCGTTCAACTTCAAGGTCACCATCCTCGTAGTTGACCCCTTATCAGACACGCCGTGAGCGCGCCACAGCTCTCTTGAGACGTCCGTCACCTTCCCAAATGGCGGGAAGGCAAGACGCGCGTCCTCGTCTGGTACGCTGTGAAGGAGCCAGTACAGCTTCATTCGAACATCCCGGTTTGCAGGGTCGATCACGAGACATCTCGCATTCTTCACTTTCAACTCGCCGATGTTGACAATCTTCTTCGCGGCGTCGGCATCCTTGAATGTAACCGCCCACACATGACTCATGCGGTACGCGCCTAAGGCGATAACTTCCGGCAGGAGCGAAAGTGGAGCGAGCGCGTCACGAAAATCTTCCACCCGGTATGGGCGGGCACTGATATAAACAGCAATACTACACCAGTGAAAATAAAAAACGAAGATTTTATAAAATTCTGACGTTTTACGTGCCAAACCACGATTTGATTCCGAGGCACGCCGTAGTGGGGTACTGCGGGATTATTTTGGCCATCAGGGGATGTTTAATGTTCCCTCGGAGCACGTATGCTTTTGCCTTTCGACCCCACGAAAGGTGGCCCCCGCGGCTGGAATTTGATCCCCGAGAAAGATGAACATTTGCCCATAATATTGCTACGGGGATGTTGCGAGTATATAAAAACTATATTTACAATATATACAGGATGAGTCAGAATATCTAAGATGGCTACCCACCAACAACACGCAGCAGCCAGCGTATCCGATCTTCTTCTTCCTCTTTCTTCTCTCATCCTTCCGTAAGAGAACCCCCGGGTGGCGAAGCGCCGTCTCGGCGCATGGCAGGCGAAGAATTGCGAGCGAAGTATGGCTCGAGCCGCGAAACGTGCACGACGTCGACAGACGTCTGACTTGAGGATGCATCAAAGTGTAGCGGCGAAATCTCGTAATTGACGCCAGTAATTTGGTGCAGGACTTCATAAGGCGCTGTGTAGCGAGAGAGAAGCTTCTGGAAGAGGCCAACCCGACGATATGGTGACCAGAGGAGCACCCAAGCACCTGGGGCTAACTTAACATCGCGATGGCAGCGGTCGTAACTCTCTTTCTGTATATGCTGTGAGGCTAATAAACGAGATTGGGCGACTTGACGTGCCATGCGAGCGCGATCGATGACTTCACGAGCGTACTCAGTTGCAAAACGTGGCACCGAAGGGAGGATGGTGTCAAACGGCAGTGTGGCGTCGCGACCACACACTAAAAACTAGGAAGGGTATCGCAGGAGTGAAGCTGCCGGTTCACTCTTCAAAGCGTCGTTTTACTCTCGCAAAATGTCGAGGAGAGTGAAATGCATTGTTCACTCTGTCACCAAGGAAAGAGTGAAATGTGCTTTTCACTCTCCCCTTCAGAGAGAGAGAGTGAAAAGACTCTTGCGACAATAGATAAGAGAGACTCTTGCGGCAATAGAAAACAAAACGTAGCGTAATCTTCTGCTTAAACTGTAGGTGGCTTGCCCCGAACATGGCAATGTATCATTCATGCACGCTGAGCAAAGAACACATCGTTTTGCTTCTAAGAGAACAGGCCGCCGCAGTTCAAAGGAACGCGTAGCGAGCGCTCTACTTTTTCACTCGGAGTGGCTCCACAGCGCGCGCGCGCGCGCGCGCGCTCAAGATCGCGGAACAACACAGCACCGGAGAAAGAGGATCCGTCCAGCGAGCAAAGGCCAGCCGAGGGAGATCGTGTGTCAGCAATCTCGCGTCGCTACGAAAACACGACAGTCGTTCGTCATGCCTTGGATATAACAACAAATCCTCCACGGTAAGTGAATTCTAACTTAGGTGCACATTCTCCGTATATGTCATGCTATCGCCAGGAAGTCGTCGCTGCGCTTAGCCGACGCGATTGACAAAGGACTAGGCGTACGCGCTGTCTCTCGATGTCGATCGAAAAAGCCAGTCGTCGCGATAACTGCATGTGATTTTATCACTTTGCCGTTGTCCGTAAGAGCTTTAAAAATCGCAAACGCTGCCAGAACTATGGTATGTTCAATAAGACGCCAGGCGAGAGGACGCTTAAAATGGTTAGTTCACCAGCCCGTGATTCCGAGCCTATGCGGAGCGTGATTAGCGTGCGTTTTGTGTGTTTGAATTTATTCAGTTTGGCAGTCTACTGTGTACGGAACGCTGTTGAACTAAGGAATCACATAACAGAAGGCGTCATTTTGCTGGCAGCATGCTTTTTTTTTTTATAAATAAACCGCGCGCTTGACGGTGTCTCGCGCAGGGGGAATCTGCGACCACTGAAGTTACGTGCAGCACCAGTGCTAGTTAGAAACTTTGCCGCAGGCATTCAGCTGCATGCTGCAAGAGGTCAGTTGGGCGCGTTATCTTGAACTTACTGAAAACGCATGAGGAATCCATGTTTTTATGCTGACAAAAGTATAAACCCCATATAAGCGATCTTGCGCGCGGCAGCTACAAGCGACGCGACGGAGATGGCTGTCGCGTTCGCTCGTCGCCTACAAGTCGTACTCCGTGCGAGCGACGATTTTGAGCGACGCCTCCCCGGTGTTGCCGGCATGAGGGCTGCAGTCACGCGTGAAGCGTGCTTTAGTAATTTACGTTGATGTATTTTACTATATAAAGTAGCATAAAATATTTCCGGAGGTCTTGCAGTACGTTCTTATCCTTGCACGTATAAAAATTGAATCATTTGCTCGTTCCGCGCGACAATCGGTAGTATTTGAGCGATGTATGTACATCCACTTCCGGCTTCGCGCTATTGGCTAGTCGCTCATAGCACTTCTGGGCGACGAGCGACGATTTCTAGATTTCCAGAACCGAGCCATCTGTTCAAGCGACGGCCCGTTTTGTCGCTCGAAGCCGTCGCTCGTCGCCGTCGCGCACTAAATCGCTCTCACAGTGTTCATCCCTAAGACTGAACTGTTTTTGCTCATGTTGAAATGGTGTGATTATAGGTCTGGTTTTGTCTCCTGTTGCGGTTTTCGTGCACGGTGCGAAACTAAAAGGATGCTTATGTCTACGAACTCGGTGAATTGTCGAGCAGCTAGTTACGCATCGGCATCGAATATAACGGCTGCTGTGTGGAATTACAATTGCAGGGGCGCTTTGCATACGCTTATTGTTTTGGACATGCCTGTGCATTTGCTAATATGAGTTGGCGTGTCAGAGTTATGTCATATGAACAGCTAAATCAGCCTTCCTCTGGGGTTTACAAGCGTAATGTGTGCATCTTGCTACTGAATTGCAAATCAAAATGTGGTTATCGCTTGAATATTTTTAGTAGAGAAATAAAGTATGAAAATAAAATGTTGCTTTAATTCCGTGTTACCAGTCTGTCGTACACAGAACAATAGGTTGGTGTAATAAACTAATAACTGCGGTTTAACTGCAACTTTTACATGCCTACAACAATCTAAAATGCTAGATTTCAAACTGCAGCAGTAGTCGGGTCTGTCAAAAATGAACTCCACTGCGCACCTCATGCATGAAAATAAGTTCATGCCTTTTAGTAAGCTTGAAATGTATTGAAAGTAAGTATTGAAATGTGGGTAAGCTTGCCATAACAAGCCTTGTTGCCCTTTTTTATAGGCACACCCATATATCCATTGAGCTTAAGGACAATATTTTCATCCCTACTGAGCATCATGTTTGCAGCGATAATTCTCAAATTATGGCTTCAGCAGTGGCACAACCAGGGATGGTGCGGGGGGGGGGGGGGCACACTGGGCACGTGCTTAGGATGTGTCACAAGTGGTGTTTGCGATACACCAGACTCATGACAGACCTATGACGTCTGAAAATGACCAATATTCTATTCATTAGCAGGAGTATTCTAACATTCATGAAAAACAAGGATGAACTGTGGTTTATTTGTTTTTTTGCTTAAATCTAAAAATTGAAGTTAGTTTAGCAGTTGACTGTTGCAGTCATTTGGATGTTTTGCATGCATTTCACTAGGAAGACTAAGAGCTAAGACTTTTTTATTGCCATGGCCTTGACTGTCTTGATGTTGTTTTGCACCATGCCCTTGTGTTGACGTTTGCATACGATATTTTTCAGGCACCCGCTTTATATAACGCCAGAAGGCAGCTGCAAGGACACGAGGATGTGAAAGAGCCAGTGCAGCGCGACTTCACGTAGTGCAGAGGAGCCAATGCCAAAAAATCAAAATACATTGGCATGTTATTTGGACAAGAAAACTAGTATGTGGGTATATTGGGTGTACCATTTGACCAAATGTCAACAAAATCAAGATACAGTATGTTACACGAAGATGAAAATTCTCACGTGCTCCAGGCAGTCATCTTAACATGGTATATTTATGTAATGTCTCTGATTGGAAAGTCAAATTAAGTATGCTCTCTGGAGACAAACACATTGCAGCAAGTGTCATTGAAAAGTTAAAAATGTGTTTTAAGAAAGCTGATTAGTTCTGAGAAGTGACTGCTTTTTGTCTTGCCTCTCAACAGATATATCCATGTGATAAAAAAATAGTGGTACAATGAAATTGCATATTTGCTTAGCGACATGATACATACTTGCAATGAGCACGGTGCCTGTGTTTACTATAAAAAGCAACAGCCCATGCTTGGTTAGGTTAGGCCAACTACAACATGCAGGCATGGGTGATTGGCGCTTTTTTTATTTCTGTGTCGTGAGGTTTATTGACGTGCGTATAGGTGCAGTGGCACGCAGTATGGCTAGTACAAAAAAGGGGGGGGGCAGATATATGTAGCTCACTGTACACGACACAGGGCAAAGGAAATCCGTGTTCAGTAACTCTGTTAAATGCCATGTACGTAAATTTTACAACGCTTCTCGTTCGAAGCGCACACAGGTGCATATTGAAGAAAAGTTTCCAGGGTAGATAATTTAGTTCGTAATTTACACTAATTTTGCTCTAACCACGAGACATAATAATTTGAATATACTGCACGGAAAAACCTACAGCGAATTAAATTGTGTGTCAGCTTCGTGTATATACATGTAGTCTTTCCTATGCATTAGGTTTTTTGCGTAATGCATTAGCAGTTGACAGCCTATCTTATGATGTGTACTCTGTTTACATTACAGTTGTTTATTAGTTTACTCGTTTGTTTTGCGACTGATGAAATGCCGGCATATATATATTTTCCACATTTGACATAACCCTGTATGTTTTGCAGGGACAACCCAGGATGTGCATTTCTCAGCACCCAGTCAATTGCCAAAAGTGACTCAAACATAGGCCACCAGTAAGTGGACATCAGTTGCAATTTCACATTATGCAGTTGGCGGCTGCCTTGTACGGAGGCTTTTTTTTTAATGAGATGGTGCTGTCGTTCTAATGTACATTTTGACCACAAAGGTGCGATCATATCTCACAGAGGCATATATGGTTGCTATTCTCTGCGAGGGACGTGTTCTCGTGTTCGTGAAGCATTTGTGTTTGGCAGTATTGTCGCCCAATGAGTCGGATATAAACACTTAACTCGCCACTGCCGGCAAGTAGTTGCGAGAAACGCATTATGACGCTGTAAAGTTATTTCATTAATTCCAAGGAAAGTTTTGCAGCAGGAAAAAAGGTTGCTATTCCAGGTAAACATGTCTTTTTCTCACAGGTTATTTAGCCAAACTGTGGATTCATGAAATTCGTGACTTATGAATAGATTTTAATTTATTCTTTAGTAATGCTTCTAAAAGAGACTAGAAATAGCATGTGACTACCTCTGCTATCAGCAGACCATACATATACAGTCATAAGTGGCAGTTCCATGCAGTCTCGCACTTTATATAACCTTTCCTTTCAGCAACATTGGAACTGGTGGCTGCGTTTTCAGAAGGAGAAGTGCACTTGACACTGTATATGTATGTGTGAATTCGGTTTTCTTTGTATGTGTCGACTCACTGACAAACAGTGCAAAAATCTGTTGTACCATGAGCCTGACGACGCCTTCTGCTGCTAGAAATGCGGCACTTCGTATTTTATAGTACAGCATGACATTTAAATCAAAGCTACCACATAAAATGATCAAGAAAACTAACCGCTGTTATAGCTGTTTTCCTCAAAGAACGCTTGTCCTTTATGGGCTGTGTTAATCTGAGCTCTGCACCGATGTTTCAGTAGTATTATCCCTTAGTGAGTGAGAGATTGGGGGCAATTAATCGTGTTAGTGTTTAAGTGGTGTCCTAATTATGTGCATTTGTTCCAACAAAGTTGTCTAGATTACTTTATTGTGTAGTGTAAAGCTTATGAAACCATCAGCAACTACTGAGTTGCTAACACGCATATGGATTTGTCACCATACAGGTGGAACTCGGCTGTACCACTGCAGTGCTGCGGAAATTGCCTTCACCAGCGGCTTTGCAACAGCTGTTTCGCAGCATGTCGGTATGTGTTAATTTATAATTATGTTGGGATGGGCTAGTATTATGGACCACTGCTACTGTGTATTGTGACAGATCCATATGATAAGGGATGTAATGGGCACAGCGAAAACCTTTGAATTTTTTACTATGGTACATAAACAGGCTCTCCTTTTCGTCACTGGAGCAGGAGAGAAGGGCATGCAGGCACTCCTGAATGTACATATATTTCAAAACATGACACACACACACACACACACACACACACACACACACACACACACGCACACGCACACGCACACACACACACACACACACACACAATTAAACTAAAGGCAGGGACGTTCCATCTTTCATCTTGAATTGAATTGTGCAGCGCAGGAATACAACACAGACCACAGAGAAGCACACATGTTAACAGGTTTGATACACATGTTAGTTCAACAGATTTGATACTTCAAGTGTGCTATTTTACACAAGGGGGAAGGGAAAAGGGAGAAAATCTGAAAAAAAAGTGGAGTGGAAAAAAAAGGAATCGTGCCAAAGAGCATGAGAAGCATCGTGCAGCCAGGATCACCAGCAGGACATATAAAAAGCACTCTGATAAAATTACATACAGGACAACCTTACGTATAGTTTGTTTCAATCAACTCAGATCACATGCAGCCATTACTGCAATCAAGTTGTTTCCTTATGTCATATGAGGGAATGATGTGGGCCCAAAAAACTGTTTAGAGCTGAAGGATTATGTTGCATTCTAGCCTCATTGCCTGCTTTTTTATCATATTGTTATCAGCTGCTTATGTTTGGGACAAAAAGTAAGAGTACGAACTGTTTCCCGATTCGCCATTCCACACAACATGTCTTTGTGACTATATGTACATGCAGATGATCCATAGTTGAAAAATATTCAGTACAGTAGAATCTCATTACAAGACGCACTTGGTTGTAAGAGACATCTGAAAATGGTTTGGTTGGTTTTCCGATGTTTGCCACGTTAACAATACTGTATACAAGAGACACCTTTGTTACTAAGGATGACTTTTTAATTATTCACTACTTCGAAGGGACACAACCCAGACACATTCACTTTGTGCACCTTGTGTGCTCCGAAGGGCATAAAGATCACGCAATCCTTACACAAGTCAATCGCGCATGTCTCTTTTAGCATGAACCAGAAAAGGAGGGCAACGAGGACAGTGCAGGGCAGAAAGTGTCGGCAGTTGAAGCTGACGAGCGTCTAAGAGCATCTCAAAGGTACTGCGAGCAACAAGGCTTGCAAAGTGAAGGGTTTAAATTCCAGAAGTTGGGAAGGAAGCTAACACAATCTACAGTCACTAAAATGCTGTGAATGTCTTCTTTAAAGGGCCCCTAAACCACCGAGGTTGAAATTTAGTTGCGGTGTTGCAGTTCTACACAATAAGGCAATGAACAGGTAGCCACGAGAATTTTTCGAAACGGTGCAGTAATAGTGGAGCTACGTGTGTTTGATTATCGAAAAGTAGTCCCCACTCATTTTACTCTTTCATCTGGTACACGCCATATGGACAGTATCGTCTTTTCCTTGCCTAGTACACCTCCAAATGTTACGGGACAGGCCAACACCAACGAGCTCTGTTGCTGCCGCGCTGGCCCGTCGTCCTGCGAGGGGTGGCGCTAATACAACGGAACTGTATGGCGACTCGTGTTGAAGAGCCTCATAGGGAGACCCTTCTGTTGGCGTTTCTGTTCTTTGCCCCCATTGGCTGCCCACAATGGCATCGCGCGCAACGCGACGAGGAAGAAGGAGTGTGTGTATTTGCTTGCAGGCCTTGCCGGCAGTCGTACACTTTCGTTTGACCAATCGACAGCACCGGAAACTGGTGACATCATCAGAGACAGCCTGGTGATGTCAGGACAAACTGGGGGGTGCAGAATAGGTCCAGAGAGGCGCACGGGGTCATTTTCTTCATATTGTGGTGCTCCGGCAGTGCTACGCACTCTGGCATTTGGCTTCGTCGATCGTGACGGCATTCTGATTTCGATACGCGTGTTTACTTGAAATGTTCAAAAAATGTCGAGAAGTGGTTTAGGGGCGCTTTAAGCCACCCTGAGCATTTATTCCTTCAGATATATCAAAACATACTTTAGTGATGATGCATAATAAAGTGATCTAGTCTGGCTCCTCAGTGTCTCAAAATTTTTGGTTTCGAGAGACATGTTTCCCGTGCCTCTTGAATATCTTCTGATGAGGCTTTACTGTAATATACACAAACAATTGTGTAACTCCTCCTGCAAGTATTATTCATTGAGCCCAGTCACTTATGTGCAAAGCTTGTGGTTAAGTCTTGATGTCCGTACTTTTTAGAGCTGTTTATTAATTCATGCTGTTCTTATTGGTTCTTCGATGCAGGAGACAATGCCTACGAAATTATTGGCCCTGATCATGAGAGCCCTCAAGGGGCAAACAACATCTCTGTTGCAGAAGTGAGCCCGATACCACTTGGAAGTTACCATGACAGATGACACGGCAGCAATAGATACAGAGACTGCCATGTCCACTGCAGCTGCAACAGTGTACGAGGCAAGCAGCAGCGCGTAAGCATCAGCAGCAGTGTCAGAAGGAACCACACCAGGCCTGGTAGAGCAACATGTGTGCTATCACTGACTTTTTTTGTAGTGGATACAACTCATTTGCGCAACATACAAAAGCTTTTCACCACGACTGTGAGCCAGTGTTATTGTGCAGCAAGTGCAAGATTAAGTTAGGTGTTATAACACACTACAAGCATCACTTTAATATATGCAAATGCAAACATATTACAGTTGTTGCCTCCCCAGCCAGCCCACATAGTGACAACAATGTGGAACACATGGTGGGACACACCTCTCCTCCATTACAAGATAGTAGAGACTGTCAGTGTTGTTGCTAGATTGACTGGTCTTTGTAGGCAACTAGAAGGACAACACAGGTGTCATAAGGTTGTTGTTGATGTTGTTGAAGAGGTAAAAAAGAAGTTTGATGCAGCTGAAGTGCCAACTGATATTGAGCAAATCAAAAGCGACCACCTGAGAAAGAAACACTATCGAAATTTGGGTATCTATGTGCCGCCAACACTGGTAAGAATGGCATAGGACAGAAGTGTGATGAAAATCACACCGACACTGCTGTTGCATCACTGGCCACTGTGAGCAGCGACTTGTAGGGCAAGAGAGTCAACTGAAACTGACATTATGATATAGTGTCATGCTCCCATGTGACCACTTTTCAAGTTATTTTGCAAGATACAGCTCAACCTCCAGAAACGAGACTGCAACTTGTCTGTAAAAAAGCTTTCACAAAAAATTATCCATAACACTATTAACATAGCAGTATGTCTTTTTTTGTCGGTTCGAGGTTCCCGGCTGTCCATTAATGCAAAAATTGAGGAAAAAAAGAACATGTGTCGTACTTACACCTTTTTAACAAGTACGAGGGGGACAGAACTTTTCTAGTCATGCATCTTCATCATACTATCAAGTTTTTAAATGCCTTTTATAATTATTATTACCAGTTATATCTGAGTGCATTGTATGCATGTAGCAGGTGTAAAATCAGGTCAGTTGGATCAGATGCCTTATCTGCAAACGAGCCCTATATTCAAGAAATTTAAATTAAAATAGTTACGTTAGAGACGCAGTCTTTCAGCACTTTATTGCCTGTGGTTTAAGCATTGCTCAATACTTTTGTGGGTGGCAATTTCAACCGGCACAGCACTGCGCTTTGCCACAGTCACATTTGTCTTCAAAGCGGTGTTTACCATTTGTGTTGATCTGTTTGTGTATGCATAGGGCAAGTTTTTAATTTATATTTTTCTGCATTCTTGTGCTTGCACTAAGCTTGTATAAGGCAGTTACAAAATGTGCGTCACTATAACGAACTGTTCTGTTGAGCTTACACTTGCAAATAATCGTGTTCAGATGGCCGCACTTCTATGCGGGTACACCGCTAGCTTTGTGTATGTTTTCATGTTTGTATAAAGCTTATATAAGCTAGTTAGAAAATGTATGTCACTAAGCATTGTGATATTCTTTAAAGAACTGCTTGGTTGGTTTTACACTTGTGAATTAGTATTGAGGCGGTGGTTTCCCATGTATGCCCACTGCTAGCTTTCTGTGTCCTGACGTGTTTGTATTAGGTTTCTACAAGGGAGTTACAGCATGTACGTCACTAAGCGCTGTGATATTTTTTAAAGAACTGCTTTGCTGGTTTTACACCTGTGAGTAATAGTACTCGGGTGGCACTAGTCATGTGTAGGTACACAGGGACCATTTGTATACATTATGCTCATGTAAAGCAGTTACAAAGTGTATCTCACTAATTACTGTGATATTTGTTGAATTGCTGTGATGGTTTTACACATGTGAATAATAGTGGTCAGGACACAGTACTTGCGGTGTATAGTTGAATTTATACACTGCCAAGACATGGGCTGTATACGTACCAAAAGAAATGTATGTCATTATATTGTTGTGATTATTACTGTTTGGATTTTATTAAACTGTAATAAAATTGTTTCTTGTATCTATTGAGGTATGGCAATTTGTCATGCAACCAAACTGAGGACCTGAACTTGTGCATACAAATAAACAGCTAATTTAAGAGTATACTCCTCATATTCTGCTAAACCAGTTTAACAAATCTTGTACTACAATGCTGGAAAAATGACAGAGCTGACTTGGGTGTACAGAAAAAGTTCTGCACTGACTGAAGGACTGCCCCACACTGGAGTTGGTAATGTTGCGTTTATTGGAGTAGAACAGAAAGTGCACTTCTATTAAAAATGCGACAGTCGGTGCAGAAACATAAGGCAGACGAGCAGATGCACATTTATTTCAGGGCCCTCCATGCCTACTACTGCATTTCTAGTGTTCCTGTGCTCTGCGTATAAGCCCCTGTTCAGCCAAGGTTTTTACTCCATGACAGTTGTTCTACTGGGTTCGTAGCAATATTGAAGAACAAAATTCAATGGTTTTCAAGGACTTTCGAGGCCCCGACACAGTAACTTCAAGGACCTCGTGCAATGTGTGTAGTAGTTTGGACAGGCAATAACTTGTTCAAGAACACCGTTAACTTTAATGCAAACGAAAGAAAACAAAACAAATCGCATTTCAGTGATTTCAAACATTTGAAAGACTGCTAATTTACTCTTCACGGCTTCTCTTCGAATGCCTCAACTGTTGAGCTTCCTGCTTCTGCTCCACCAAGCACATTTGTCGCCGGTTCCATGTGCATAAAACTGGTATCTGCAGCTCCTTTGTAATTTCAACATTAAGGATGTCGCTTTCCTTCTATTGCCTCCAGAGACAATTTTCTGTGACACGCGAAAGAGTGTCACAGAAGAGAAAAAAAGCGCTTGGCAATGTCTGCTAAGTCTAGCCAAGTGTACAAGTTTAAGGACTTTCCAGTACTTCTAAAAATTCAAGGGTTTTCAATGCCTTGAAAATGGCATTTTAGAAATAAAGGATTTTCAAGGATCGCTACAAACCCTGGATTCTAGCACCTAAATAATTTTACAAGCTTATTTTGGCATGGAGTTAGGAAATTCATGCTTTCTAGCTAACGCTGCACTATCTCTGTACAGTGAAGCCACGAGAGCGCAACTATTTTGGAGTAAAGAAAAATACTGAAAGCTTTTAATACCACTCTTCTTTTTTTCTATGGAGCTTCGTATTGCCTAGTTAAGTTTACGAATGTGCCTGGTTTTGGCGGGCGTTTCTTCGACATTTTCTGGAAGAAGCAGATGTCTAGCCCCCGTATTCAGAAATGTATCTTAATACAAAGCTCATGCTTGACTTGATATAAACGACGCCTGGCGCGAACGTCCCCCAAGACGCTCACTGCCTTTCTTTTGGTGCGTTCACGACTTGCATCGTTTAGATCAAGTCAAGCATGGGCTTCAAGTTATGATGCATTTCTGCATATGGGGGTAAGCGTGCACAATTCCGGGCAACGCACTGTGCCATTGACACTGAGAGAAAACGGGGAAAACAGAGTTAACCACTTATGCTCCTAAACTTTCGCGTACCTGTGGTGTGCGTGTATCGTGGAAGAAGAAACAGCGCAAACACAAGGACGAAAAAAAGCATCAACCACACCAGCGCTTAGTGGTGTGGCATGTTTTTGCGTCGTCCTTGTGTTGCGCTGTTTCTTCTAAAATGCTCAACCAACTAGCCGGCAAGTCCATCCTGTGCATATATAAATTGAACACACGCATGAGTGTAGATGGTCTTCGAAGCTTTTAGAACGAGCACTGCCGCAGGATACGAGCAGTGCACGCGTAACAAGTGGACACATTAGTCATTTAAACATGCGTGCCAATGCATTTGACGCGGCTATCGGCATAAGCAGTCTCCAAATGCTGGAATGCATGCGCTTCAAAACGCTAACGATCCGCTGCTAATGCAGGACAACAGCTCACAGCGGACTGAACCAAACTCTAAACTAATGCACTTGAAAAGAACGCCTACACGGCAGCGTGAGGCACGTCGAAATGCCTGGTACTGGCGTCGCAGTTGCTCACCAGTATACGCGCGAATTAAATTCACATACGTGGATGGTTGGCGCAATACTTTGTATCCGCGTATTTTGGAGAACATGGACTGGAGAAGCACTCGATCATGAGCTGAACGGCACATTTGTTATTTCCCTGCGGTGACGACAAGCCGTGAATAGTTCTCACGTTGTCGTCTACGTTGTCTTCCTTCGTTAGTCGTAGCAAGGAATGGAAATGATGCAAACGCACACGTATTCTAGTACACAACAGCACACCACACTGCAGAGAAACCCCACCCACCACAGCCGATTCATCAAATACGTTTGGTATATATATAACCTCTAAAAGAACACGACTGGGCGTGGCGGCGCTGTGGTGTAATGGTTATGATCTGTGTTTTGCATTGTACAAATGCGAGTGTACGCGGGTTCGAATTCACATGATGTATAGAGCATTGTGATTCCTGATAAGTATGTGATGCCCTTGGCAATTGTATTCTAATTAGATTGTGTGACTCCTGATTGTGAAATTTGCGAAGATATTTGCAGATTAAGTGTTAATTAGCTTTTTTTACTCCTCAGTGGCGTTCGTGACGCATACGCATAGGCCGCTTCAGAGCAGCCACGGCTCACGGTAGGCAGCAAATATAGACAGGAAAAAATGACTTTAAAATCCTGCGTAACTTTGCTCACGCCTATTCTGAAGGCCGCTTGGCATCGGGCCAGTGTCTCTGAGGAGCCGCCTAGGGAACAGTATATCAGCGGCCCTAATTTGATCTGATTTCCTGCCTGCATGCGTGACCAGGACTTTGCTAAGAGGGTATTGGGAAGAGTACTAGCACTCTGTTCTGAAGGAGTACAAGCACTCTGTTTGGGGGAGTAGAAGTACTCGGTCTGGCGGTGTACTATTAACCCTGCGGGGAGAGTATTAGCACTCTGCGGAAGAGTACTAGCACTCCCTGTGGGAAGAGTATTATCACTCTGCGGAAGAGTACTAGCAATCCCTTGCGGTGGAGTAACAAAACTCTGTCAGGAGGAGTTGACCTACTCTCTATCAAAGAGGGTCGATCTACTCTCGAAAAGAGAGTGAAATATGGGACAAGCAGCTACTCCCTCAAAGAGAGTGCCCGGCACTCCCTTAGTTTTTAGAGTGCATACAAGAGATAAAAGGGTGAATATTCTGCGGTGTCATGTCGCGACGAGTTATACGCGAACGTCACGTAAGCCAGCGTGGTGTCCCAGTCGCGGTGATCGTTGGAGACGTACATCGGCAGCATTTCTGTGATTGTTCGGTTGAGACGTTCCGTAAGACCGTTTGTTTGTGAGTGGTAGGCGGTGGACAGCTTGGTGCTCAGTGGCGCAACCGCGGAGAAGGTCGTCCACAACTCGAGACAAGAACGAGCGGCCGCGGTCTGTAAGTAACTGTCGAGGTACACCGTGACGCTGGAGAATGACGTCGTGAAGGAGAAAATCGGCGACATCAGTTGCGCAACTAGTAGGCAACGCCTTTGTTATGGCGTAGCGTGTCGCGTAATCAGTAGCGACGGCTATCCACTTGTTCCCTCTAGTCGTTGTCGGAAAAGGCCAAGCAGGTAAAGGCCTACGCGAAAAAACGGTTCAGAGGGAACTTCAATGGGATGGAGTCGTTCGATACGTGCCAGGGGAGGTTTCTTTCGGCGCTGACGCAATGCGACATAACGACGCAAAGAACAGTAGAGGCCCAGCCAGAAGAACCGGCGTCGTACGCGGTCGTATGTACGCAAAACTCCAAGGTGTCCCGTCGTCGGTGCATCGTGAAGTTGCTCGAGAACGACGGGTCACAGATGAAGAGGAAGGACAAGCAGCAACTCAGGGCCGTCAGGGTTGATATTGCGGCGGTAGAGGATGCCGTCATGCAGTACGAACATGCCGCACGTGCCGTCGGTGCTGCCAGATTGCACTCCGGTGATGATGGATTGCAAGGATGCGTCGCGTTGTTGATCAGAGCGCATGTCAGTCATGCCAGTCAAAGCCATCACGGATGTCACCGGATCATGCGCAAAAGGATCAGGAGAATCCACGGGGTGACGCGAGACGCAGTCAGCGTCCTTGTGGAGGCGTCCAGTCTTGTAATGGACACTAAATGAAAATTCCTGGAGCCGCAAAGCCCAGCGACCAAGCCGTCCAGTCAGGTCCCGTAGGGAAGACAGCCAGCAGAGTGCGTGGTGGTCTGTGACGACCGAAAACTTGCGGCCGTACAAATATGGCCGGAACTTGGCGACAGCCCAAACCAAAGCCAAGCACTCCCGCTCGGCAACGGAGTAATTTCTCTCGGGAGGTGACAGCAGGCGGCTGGCGTAAGCTATCACGCAATCGGTACCATTCTGGTGTTGGGCGAGAACAGCGCCGATGCCATAGCCGCTTGCGTCAGTGTGGACTTCGGTCGGTGCAGACGGATGAAAGTGGGCAAGTATGGGAGGGGTGGTCAGAAACCCGATGAAAGCGGCGAACGGGTAAGCCTGCTCCGGGCTCCATGAGAATGGCGTGTTCTTATTTAGGAGATCTGTCAAAGGCCGAGCAACGTCGGCGATGTTGTTGACGAAACGGCGAAAGTAAGAACACACGCTGACGAAGCAGCGCACGTCAGAGGCAGAAAGTGGCACAGGGAAACTCCGTATGGCGCGAACTATTTCCGGACCTGGTCGGACACCGGATGCGTCAAAGAGGTGTCCCAACACGGTGACCTGACGGCGCCCGAATTGACACTTCGTGGAGTTCAGTTGAAAGCCGGCTTTTCGGAAGACCGCAAGAATTGCAGCGAGTCGGGTAAGGTGGCTGCCGAACGTGGGAGAAAAAACACTAACGTCGTCAAGGTAACAAAGACAGGTGATCCATTTGTAGCCCCGCAGAGGAGAGTCCATCATACGTTCACAAGTCGCAGGAGCATTGCATAGGCCAAAGGGCATGCCTTTGAACTGATATTAGCCATCCGGCGTGATGAAGGCCGTCTTCTAGCGGGCCATTTCATCAACTCAAATCTGCCAGTAGCCGAATCGAAGATCGATGGACGAGAAGTATTTAGCTCGGTGCAAGCAGTCCAAGGCGTCTTCCATGTGTGGTACAGGGTAGACGTCTTATCGCGTGATCTTGTTTAAGTGGCGATAATCGACGCAAAAACGCGAGGTACCATCTTTCTTTTACACATGGACGACAGGCGAAGCGCAAGGGCTGGCTGATAGCTCGATGACCCATTTGCGGAGCATTTTGTCCACGTCTAATTGGATGCCTCGACGTTCAGCATGCGATACACGATAGGGACGCCGATGAATAGAATTTGTATCTCCAGTGTTTATAGGGTGGTGAACAACAGATGTTTGGCCTAATGGCCTGTCGCCGAAATCAAAGATGTCACTGTACGACTCAAGCAGAAGCCGTATGTCCGTGGCCTGTGCAGAGGTGAGGTCAGGTGCAATCATTTTCGCGAAGTCATCCGTTAAGGAACCAAAGCTGTCAGCTGCAATTGGCGCTAATAATCCACTCTCGGCATTCAGACTCTCAAAGTCAAATTCGCAACCACTAGAAACACTGCCCAAGAACATGTCGGCCGGAAGCACTTGAAGGCAAATGCTGAAATTAAGAAGCGGTAGAACGAGGTCATTATTAGTAACCGTGACCAGCGTATGCGGAACAGCAACGTTCCCGTTGAAAAGCACGGCAATGATGGGGTGAAGCACATATTCACCGTCAGGAACCTGTGGCTGGGGAGTCAAAGTGACGTAAGCAACTGCCTCGGGTGACAGACGCACATATTGAAGCGAGCACAAGCGCGGTGAGGCGGTTCTCGGATCATCGGCGCGTTGAGGCAGTTCTAACTGAACGCCGGTCGCGCAGTCGATGAGAGCAGATGGGGTGGATAAAAAGTCCAATCCAAGGATAACGTCGTGAGGGCAGTTGTCGATCACAGCAAAGAGAACAGAAGTGAGCGTCCGGCTATAATTAAACGCGCAGTACACATTCCAAGAACAACCAGCACGCCGCCGTCGGCCACACGAAGCAGTCGGGTAGCTGCTGGGGTGAGGACCTTTAAACGTCCACGTAGGCTAGCACTCATCACAGATACGTGGGCTCCAGTGTCGACGAGTGCTTGGACAGGTACGCCGCCTATTTTGACGTCAATAACACTTCTCCTTGTGGGCACAGACAGATTTTCTGCAGTAGTCGGCAATGCAGCACCATCTCCGAGGGCTGAATTTCCTAGTTTTCCGAAAGGGTGCGGCCTAAAGCCACAGGGGACGAAAGGCAACGTGGCTGCGGCGAACGGGAACATGGGCGATGTGTATGCGGTGAACGACACTTGTGTCCGCGCGGCTTCGGTGAGCGGCTGTGAGAACCACGTGTTCCCAGCAGAGTTGGCGGTGCTGTTAGACTCGGTGGTGGGTGAAACATTGCGGGTATTTCCATCAACGCGGCTCAGGTTGGTCGGTGTGCGAGCTGTTGAGGGCCACGAGTTGCGACAGTATCGGGTGACATGACCAATGGGGCGACAGGTGAAATATATCGGCTGGTCGTCCGCAGTTCTCCACTCAGTCCGGTTGCGATAGCGTGGAGAGAAGGGTCGGGGTGGAGCGAAAATAGTAGAAGGGCGTTCGTGAGCTCTGGGATTGGCGACAGCACACACAGACTCTAAACCAATGTTTTCAAGTTCCTGGCGAACGATGGCTTGTACGAGGGGAACTGAAAATGTGATAGCATCAGGGCTACGCGAACAGAAAGCTGCGGGCGCCGTCGTATCCAGTTCACGTCTAACGATTCGCACCACGTCCTCTGATGGTGACGCATGCTGCTGTGCGGGTTGATCTTCACACGTAGACGTTGCGGCAGTATTGGGAAGTCTGGCCAATGGCAGTAAGACGCGTCGGCTTTTGGCCTGCTCGAATTGTCGGCACTCTTTAATGATTGCGTCAACTGTAGAGCAGATCTTGCATATGAGCAGATTAAACGCGTCGTCAGCAATGCCCTTAACCACGTGCCCGACCTTCTCAGCTTCTGTCCTGTCGTAATCGGCTTTACGACAAAGTGCCAGTACGCGCTGGATGTACGAGACATAGGTCTCCGTGGGGGATTGGACATGGGAGGGCAGTTCCTGCTTTGCGGTAATTTTACGGCCGGCTGGTTTGCCCAGCAACTCTGTTATTCTATTTCTATTCGCATTGGTCCCAGCTGTTTTCGTACCACACCTCTGCCGTGCCTCTTACGTAGAACAACAGGTTAGCTAGCATAAGCGTAGGGTCCCATATGTTGATTCCACTCACCCTTTCGTACATGGCCACCTACTCTTCAACGTCGGCGCCATCGGTCCCGCAGAAAGTTCCAGGATCCTTGTATTGCACAACGACAACCGAAGGTGACATCGACGTAGCTGGCGACGGTGACGTTGGAGGCGGCAACCACGTTGATTCCGCATGTTCATCGTCATTAATCGTGCGGACGGTGATACGACGTCCACTGCGGATCTCCGTTTCCAGCCGCGGTACACCGCACCTCCACCAATATGTTACGGGGATGTTGCGAGTATATAAAACTATATTTACAATATATATACAGGATGAGTCAGAATAGCTAAGATGGCTGACCACCAACAACACGCAGTAGCCAGCGTCTCCTATTTTTTCCTCTCTCTTCTCTCCCTTCCGTAACAATATGATGAACTCCAATTGATAACCGGCACAACATGTTACTAAGTAAACCTTTGTTTCAAGCGGCATCAGTTACAGTAAGCTTTCCCGGATGCGCCTGAATAATCTGCTTTCGAGACGAAGAGAAAGAAAATTGAAACTTCATTCCACCCTGTGAAGGTGGTCGACAATCGAAGCTGTGTTGGGCGTCACGGAGGTACGGCTGCACGTACAACACAAAGTTACACGGAAATGTTTTGCAGCAGCACATGTGCTGCTGCAGAAGTCGAGTCTTCCAATTAGACGTGGACAAAATGCTCCGCAAAGGGGTCATCGAGCCATCAGCCAGCCCTTGGGCTTCGCCTGCGTCCACGTGTAAAAGAAAGATGGTACCTCGCGTTTTTGCGTCGATTATCGCCACTTAAACAAGATCACGCGAAAAGACGTCTACCCACTACCACGCTCGAAGACGCCTTGGACTGCTTGCACGGAGCTAAATACTTTTCGTCCATCGATCTTCGATTCGGCTACTGGCAGATTTCAGTTGATGAAATGGCCCGCTAGAAGAAGGCCTTCATGACGCCGGATGGCTAATACAAGTTCAAAGGCATGCCCTTTGGCCTATGCAATGCTCCTGCGACTTGTAAACGTATGATGGACTCTCCTCTGCGGGGCTACAAATGGACCACCTGTCTTTGTTACCTTGACGACTTTAGTGTTTTTCCTCCCACGTTCGGCTGCCACCTTGCCCGACTCGCTGCAATTCTTGCGGTCTTCCGAAAAGCCGGCTTTCAACTGAACTCCACGAAGTGTCAATTCGGGTGCCGTCAGGTCACCGT
This sequence comes from Dermacentor andersoni, assembly GCF_023375885.2. Taxonomy (NCBI): domain Eukaryota; kingdom Metazoa; phylum Arthropoda; class Arachnida; order Ixodida; family Ixodidae; genus Dermacentor; species Dermacentor andersoni. The sequence continues at coordinate 361,280,983 of NC_092814.1, read as the reverse complement.
GTTGGGACACCTCGTTGACGCATCCGGTGTCCGACCAGGTCCGGAAATAGTTCGCGCCATACGGAGTTTCCCTGTGCCACTTTCTGCCTCTGACGTGCGCTGCTTCGTCAGCGTGTGTTCTTACTTTCGCCGTTTCGTCAACAACATCGCCGACGTTGCTCGGCCTTTGACAGATCTCCTAAATAAGAACACGCCATTCTCATGGGGCCCGGAGCAGGCTTACCCGTTCGCCGCTCTCATCGGGTTTCTGGCCACCCCTCCCATACTTGCCCACTTTCATCCGTCTGCACCGACCGAAGTCCACACTGACGCAAGCGGCTATGGCATCGGCGCTGTTCTCGCCCAACACCAGAATGGTACCGATTGCGTGATAGCTTACGCCAGCCGCCTGCTGTCACCTCCCGAGAGAAATTGCTCCGTTGCCGAGCGGGGGTGCTTGGCTTTGGTTTGGACTGTCGCCAAGTTCCGGCCATATTTGTACGGCCGCAAGTTTTCGGTCATCACAGACCACCACGCACTCTGCTGGCTGTCTTCCCTACGGGACCTGACTGGACGGCTTGGTCGCTGGGCTTTGCGGCTCCAGGAATTTTCATTAAGTGTCCATTACAAGACTGGACGCCTCCACAAGGACGCTGACTGCGTCTCGCGTCACCCCGTGGATCCTCCTGATCCTTTTGCGCATGATCCGGTGACATCCGTGATGGCTCTGACTGACATGACTGACATGCGCCCTGATCAACAACGCGACGCATCCTTACAATCCATCATCGCCGGAGTGCAATCTGGCAGCACCGACGGCACGTGCGGCATGTTCGTACTGCATGACGGCATCCTCTACCGCCGCAATATCAACCCTGACGGCCCTGAGTTGCTGCTTGTCCTTCCTCGTCATCTGCGACCCGTCGTTCTCGAGCAACTTCACGATGCACCGACGACGGGACACCTTGCAGGTTTCCGTACATACGACCGCGTACGACGCCGGTTCTTCTGGCTGGGCCTCTACTCCTCTTTGCGTCGTTATGTCGCGTTGCGTCAGCGCCGAAAGAAACCTCCCCTGGCACCTATCGGACGACTCCATCCCATTGAAATTCCCTCTGAACCGTTCTTTCGCGTAGGCCTTTACCTGCTTGGCCCTTTTCCGACAACGACTAGAGGGAACAAGTGGATAGCCGTCGCTACTGATTACGCGACACGCTACGCCATAACAAAGGCGTTGCCTACTAGTTGCGCAACTGATGTCGCCGATTTTCTCCTTCACGACGTCATTCTCCAGCGTCACGGTGTACCTCGACAGTTACTTACAGACCGCGGCCGCTCGTTCTTGTCTCGAGTTGTGGACGACCTTCTCCGCGGTTGTGCCACTGAGCACCCCCCCCCCCCCCCAAGCTGTCCACCGCCTACCACTCACAAACAAACGCTCTTACGGAACGTCTCAACCGAACAATAACAGAAATGCTGCCGATGTACGTCTCCAACGATCACCGCGACTGGGACACCACGCTTGCTTACGTGACGTTCGCGTATAACTCGTCGCGACATGACACCGCAGAATATTCACCCTTTTATCTCTTGTATGGTCGCGACGCCACACTGCCCTTTGACACCATCCTCCCTTCGGTGCCACGTGTTGCAACTGAGTACGCTCGTGAAGTCATCGATCGCGCTCGCATGGCACGTCAAGTCGCCCAATCTCGTTTATTAGCCTCACAGCATACACAGAGAGTTACGACCGCTGCCATCGCGATGGTAAGTAAGCCCCAGGTGCTTGGGTGCTACTCTGGTCACCATATCGTCGGATTGGGCTTTTCCAGAAGCTTCTCTCCCGCTACACAGCGCCTTATGAAGTCCTGCACCAAATTACCGGCGTCATTTACGAGATTCCGCCGCTACACTTTGATGCATCCTCAAGTCAGACGTCTGTCGACGTCGTGCACGTTTCGCGGCTCGAGCCATACTTCGCTCGCAATTCTTCGCCTGCCATGCGCCGAGACGGCGCTTCGCCACCCGGGGGTTCTCTTACGGAAGGATGAGAGAAGAAAGAGGAAGAAGAAGATCGGATACGCTGGCTGCTGCGTGTTGCTGGTGGTCAGCCATCTCAGATATTCTGACTCATCCTGTATATATATTGTAAATATAGTTTTTATATACTCGCAACATCCCCGTAGCAATATTATGGGCAAATGTTCATCTTTCTCGGGGATCAAATTCCAGCCGCGGGGGCCACCTTTCGTGGGGTCGAAATGCAAACGCATACGTGCTCCGGGGGAACATTAAACATCCCCTGATGGCCAAAATAATCTAGCAGTACCCCACTACGGCGTGCCTCGGAATCAAATCGTGGTTTGGCACGTAAAGCGCCAGAATTTTATATCTTTTTTTTTTATTTCTTTTCACTGGTGTAGTATTGCTGTTTATATGCGTGTGGGGTCTATTGTCGCATGAAGGCGCCTGATTCCGGATCAGGAGATTGCAGGTTCGAGTCCTGTCGCGGACGTTTCTTCTTTTGCGGATTTTTTTTTCTTTTGTCTCTCGGAACAAAATTTGCCGAAGTGAAGCCTTCAAATTTCCTAATTTCATCATGCAGCCTAATTCTCTGACGTCGTCGACTACGCTTGTCCACCCTTGGCATCCATTCTCTAGCTTATATTCCACCGGTTAAGTGCCCTAAGCATTACATCGCCGGCACAGCGCCCTTTTTTACTCTCCCGGTCCGCTTTCTGAACCATGCCGCGGTCTTCCTGTTTCTGTTGCCATACGGATAGGAGTGGACATGACATAGAACTGAATGCGGTTTAGGCAGAGGAGGAATGAGTCATATTGCACTTTAACTTTTGTTGCTTTGCTTAATATTTGAAATTGTGCAATTGCATGAACAACTTTTTTCCACTTTGTCATGTTCCGATAGCTGTGACATATAATCGTGTAGGCTTCAACAAATTAAGTATGCAGTTTGTCTCAAAAAGAAGAACACACTTGCACCTTAAAGAGGTGTACAGTGGTGAGCAGCCTTGTCTAGAGGGCGCCGACGGCGCTCTGCGGAGCAAGTCAGCGCCACCTAACGTTGCGTTCTGGGTTTGAGCTATGCATCTCGTGCGCATGCGCGGCCAAAATAAAGCGGTGCCTGCTCGTGGGTTCTCGGCCTCAGTGCTTGCGCTTCAGTCCGCCAGGGCCGCGCTGAATGATATGTAACAGCGGCCGGAAAAGCAACGCATTTCGTGCGAATCACGGGGCGGCTAGGCAAGCAAGTGCAAGTGATAGCGGGTGACCGGGCGTTTCAGGCGGAGACCAGGCTAAGAGTGCGAGAATTGGGCCTATATCGTTGTTTGGTGTCTATTTTCGTCTTGTCCGTATACAGTATATACAGGGTTTGAGCGTTAGCACCACGCACCATGCGTTGCAGGCATATTGTGTGATGGGGTGTCTTCGCGATGTGTCATCAGTGACACCGCATTTGGGATCCATCCAGATCTGAGAATTTGGCTTCCTCTACGCGGAGTGCACATGGGTGCAGCAGTTTATGTCGCTACGAGTGTAGAAAAATAACTCCTTCAATATCGTTTCAGTGGCGTCACTTGACGTGTAAGCCACGATATTCAAGCGCTCTTTCTCGGAAACAGTAAAACAAAAATAAAAGACGAGAGGTGATCTAAAGAAAGAACAGCACATTTATTTAAATGATACAAGCACTTGCGATACCGACCAACGAAAACAGATTAAAAAAAATTCCGGATGAATGAATGAGAAACAACGTGGATGGGAAAATATAAAGCGGGACAAGAGCATCATGACACAGTTGGGAGCTGGATTTGTTTCGGAACCGTTGTAGTTCTAAGCGCCCAAATGTCAGATCGCTCGACTTAAAGATGGATAGGGCATTCTCGCTTGCTCTATACTAGCTATTCTCTGCAATGCGAAGCTGCATATCGAGTCGACAGTTTGGCACGTATCGCAGGATGTTTCAGTCGTCTCCACTTGCTTGCCAGAAATCTTCTGCGGTGAAGCCGTCGTGGCGGCTCACAGGCTTTAACGTTCCGCTGCTGATTACAGGGCCGCAAGTTTGATCAGAGGCGTGGAGGTTGTATTTAGATGGAGATGATATACAAAAATTCCATAGTGCTGTGAGGTATCACCGCATATAAAGAACCCCCAGGTGGCCTAAATTAATAGACAAACTTTCGGTACTGCATAATTTATAGCCCGTGTGTTACTTCGGACGATAACCTACTTGTTTCACCATTCCCACCCCAGGCGTATGAGTATACGTGAAGACTGCACACAGGCCAATCCCGTCCATTATGGATTGCTATAGCCGCCTTAGCGATGTGGTTAGATATTCCATCCAACTACAAACAGAGATAATACGGGAAGCGGCCTTTGGCAGAAAGGGAGGCAGCAGCCCTGCGACAGTATTTTGGAGCTCTTATCTAGTAGTAGAAATCATTTTGGTGGCAGCTTTGAGTTTCCAACGGGTCGTGTCTTGACACCGCAACACTTCCACAGAACTCTGCAAGTATGTAGGAAGCAATGCTGAGAGGGCAGACATTTGGTTTCTTTTTGAAGCAAATAGTGCAATGGTTCCAAGACCAAGGCCAAATTTGGCAAAAATTTCCAATAGTAGGTAACCAAACCCAAAATGGCTTTCACCTGGGTCACGCTAGTGGGCCTTGGTGCTTTTCTAATCGCTTCTACTTTTTCCGTCGTTGGGTTCAAGCCATTCTTGTCGATCTCGTGCCCCAAATATGTGACGCGCTCCTGGAAGATACTGCATTTCTTAGCGTTCACTTTTATGCTGTGTTCACTTAGGCGTCGAAGCACTTGCTCCACTCTGTGGTAGCGCTCCTTACAATTCTCACCTGCAATGACTACATCTAAGTAGCAGGCGGTTCTCGGCATATTGCGCTGTATCTGCTCCACCACTGCTTGCAAGCGGCATTGCCCAAGTACTGCGTCTGACCTTGTATATGACACCTGCTGTTTCTAGCTTGACCAATTTTTGCTCAACTCCCTCGCGCAATGCATGTGGCACTCGTCGTGCTTTTATGAATACAGGGCACACTTCATCCTTCAATTCAATGTTGCATTCAGCCCCTTAATGGTACCAAAACCCGCATCAAACACTTTGAGAAATTTCTCAGCAAGCGACGTCTTCTTATCCAAAGCCTTTACAGACAAGACTTTAAGCCAATTTATTTTGATTTTAGAAAGCCACACAATGTAGGTATTCATCCCCCTGCGCTTCTTTCACTATGACCAGTGTCAATTCGAAGCACTGCTCTTCGTATTGCACCTTTACATCCATGACGCCTACCATAGAGACTGCCGTGCCATTGCACATGGCTAATTTGACATTTGCTTGTCTGCAAGAGGAATTTGGAAAGTGTTTCGCACACTCTACTGCTGACATTTGACACTGCTGCGCCCGTGGCAAGTTCCATGCGTATCACTTTATCATTAGAACCTCGAGTAAAATGGCGGGCATGCCTTCCTTGTGGTTCATGTGACACAAAGTGAGTTCGTTGTTGCACTCTTCACTCTCTACATTGCGGACAAGCTTAGATTTGCACATTTTGGCAACATGGTCCTTTTTCGTAGGCTTATAGCAGGTAGTGTAGCTGCCGGCAGGTGGCAACACAAGTTTATGGTCACGCCGTCATGGCAGCTGCACTGTTTTCTTAAGAATCAGGAAATAAACAATGAGAAGTGTTACAATGAACACTGTAGACTCTAAAATGCGGTCCTTCTGCAAAATTTTAGCAAGAACAGTGCAGCAGTAAGCACAAATCTTTTTTCGAATTCGCTAAGCGAAATATGCAGGACCCTGTCTGCTAATCAGCCCCAAACCACTCTAAACAATTTACTGTTAGGCTATTCCACAACCATTATGGTTTACTTTCCTAGGAGATCTATGTGGCCTACCATCATGACGCAAAGGGTGGTGGTGGTCAAATTGGAGCAGGCCATTATGAAATTGTTGCATTTTCTTCAACTTGTCATCAGGCGGTTTGTTATGCTGCTACATTGAGGTGCGCAATGGACAGCAGCAGCATAGCAGATGACCGAGCAAACTGCAGTGTGTGCCAAACTGTCAAGATGCTGTGTTGCCGTGCCACCACTCTTCATATCGTGATGTCGTGCAACGGAGCTGCTGAAGAAAATTATTTAGGGTACTCCGAGGGCTTGTCAATATATTTTGTGAGGTTTCGAGCTCAAGTACCTTCATTTAAAGGGACACTAAAGAGAAAAATTTCTTCATCAGTAAATTACCCTTCTACAACGCCAAAAACACCACTCTTACAACGATAAGACGTTTGGTAAGCCAGAAAAAGCGCAAGAACGAAATACGGGTGGCGACGCCTACTTAAGTTCCCGCACCTGGGGGTTTGACGTCTTGGATTTTGATGGCATGCTCTAGGGCCTACTAATTATATATAGCGGTACTGATTGACTACATTGTGTTCTAAAGGAACCAAATATTAAACATGGCAAATTTCGGGAGCCTTTACTCAGCCAACGCGGCCCAAAATGCGAAAACATACTTTGGAATCCCTGACGTCACGCTGACGTACCGGCGCTGGGGTTCTGGCGCGAAATTCAAATACTGATACTTGGACCTTCATTTTATCATCTAATAATCAAACTATTCTTTTCAAATGACTGCCTGCAGGGTTCTCAAAAAATGCTTCATTAGTCTAAACTGATTTATTGTTTCGGTTTAGTGTCCCTTTAAAGAAAACCATGAAGAGTCAAATATCATCTTCGTACTCCTTCAGAGCCCCAAATATTCGTGCAGTTCAGGTGCACGGATACCAAAAAAACATGCCAGTCTGACTTCCATGGATACATGTCTGGCAGTTCGCAAGCAAAGTTCGGACACGGTATATCTGCCCAAGGTTTTGTAGCAGCAGCTTCTGATTTTTTTTTAATCAAGGAATGAAAACCCAGCCACAGTCTTGCCGAATCCCCGTTCCACTGCTTGACGAACTGTGCTCATTTGCTTGTTGAAGAGCTCTTGCTGGCGAGTAAGGGCAGCACAGGCGTAAGGCCTCATCAGGAGAGGGCGCAAAGGGTAGGCAGGGTCACCATATATGCAGTAAGAGTTAGCCTGCACTAGCCTCTCCAACTTCTCGTAGAGGCCACTCTCACGCAAGATACCTGTGTAAAAAAAGAACAAATGCTTTTAAAAATGGCCATGAAGTTGTGTATATTCACTGCAGGGTGGCTCTAGCTCTGATACTGTTTCAGGCAGTGCTTCAATAGGTTGTGATAGCCCGCACCATAGAACAATTCGTAGCAGATGGTTGTAGCTCAACATTTTGGACAATAAAATCAAGTATGGGTGGTTGCCTTTTCCAAATTACAACCCGTATGTGTGTTTAATGCATTTCCACCTCAGTGTAAGTTGCATGGTAAACAACATGCAGTAGCAATGCGGAAATGAGGCAGAAGCAGTGCTGTCATTAGATTTTTGTGAAACTGTCATTGAAATAAACATGAAAAATTGTTTACATATGGTTAAAATGAGGAGAATGGTGTAGGCAATGTGTAGGAATTATTACAAGAGCGTGAGCATCTAGTTGGGTTAGAGAAGTTGGTTCTAGATAAGGGGGACACAAGTGGCTCCCATATGCAACATCTAAACTCTGCTTGGGTGTCGCTGGAACCCAAGTTTACACACACAATTCGTTCGTGTCTGCACATGTAAACTTTTGTATTAAGGGCAGCGTTATAGCTGACGTTCAATAAGAGAAAGACACCAGACGACAGACAAAGCACTGAATTTAAACTAGCAGATTTCATTAGGTAAATGTTGATATATGTCACATGCAAAGTGCACAACTCATTATAGCAGGAAGCAAGAATGCAAAAAAAGCATGGAAAAGGACACAAAAGACTGTGATAACAGCATGCACTGCAGTGCCTGTGGATCAATAACACCCGTGCTCTTGTATTATTCTGAAAGATCTTAAGGTATTTCACGGACATATGTAAACATTTACCTAATAAAATCAGTCAATTGAAAGTCGGTGCTTTATCCGTTCTATTGTGTCTTACTTTGCTTCTGTGTCAACTATAGTGCTTGCAACGCCCTAACAAACATTCTATACAGTTGATCTAGCTGTAATTGTTTTACAAACTCTACATTAAACAAAGAAACACTGACCAGCGTCATGCCTTTGCCCTTCATAAGGCCCATCAAGCTGGCACACAATCCCATTGGCACACATCGCTGCTTGATACTTGAGTGCGTGGTGCCTCTTATGCCCAGAAAATACAGGCGCTGGTTCACTGAAGGGCGGGAAATGGGCCTTGCCGTGCCATCCACAAAGCCCCAACAATTGCGCAGGGGAGCACCTCTGTCATACACAGCCTGTAAAGACAAACAAATCTTCCTCAGTCAAAACTGCATATACACGCTCAATTTTAGCGGTAACGCTGAGCTTAGTGTCACAATATATTTTAGCTTTGAGTATACATTTGCTGCTGAAACAGTTACTTAATTCACTGGCAATCGGATGGTGGCAGCAATGAGCAGCCATAGCATGCCGCATGCAAAACTCGAGAAAAAAATTTTAATACCTCGTATCAAGTAAACATTCACCTGTTGCACAAAAACAAAAGCACAAAAAAGGGTGCAGTGAAAGAACATAGGTGTGCGAAAGCAAATCACACCAATACAATTTTCGCCCACTTTGGGAAAATCCTCCAGATCAATGAGACGCAGCCAGCTGTAGTTAATCAAGTCGTCCAGCAGATGCCCGAAGGAGCTGTCAATATGATTGAACAGTATGCTGACGATGCTTGACATTGCGGACGCGTGACGGCCGAGCAAGGGCTCTAAATCCCACCATCTATTGGGGTATGCAAGTCTGCGCAGACCCATTAAGAGAGCTTCCTCTGCCGACACAGTGACTCCCTGGCTGCTCCGGATTTCTGGTATGCGCAAGGCATCCTAGAGCCTGTGGAGGTCATCCTTCTGAAATCGGAACAGCCTCCGAAAAGTCTGGTCGTCCATAGCCGCAGCGTCCACGAAACCAGTGGACGACATCCTCTTCCTTTCCGTGGGCGCGTGGCGGGCGAGGAACAAATATTCTGTATCTGTCCACGACAGATCAAGGTAAAGAAGCTGGTCGCAGAGCACACGGGCACGCTGTCGCCGCAACAGCGTCATGTCAAAATTTGCAGGAGGCTCTAAATAAACAAAACACGCACCACGACGGATCACGGTGCACGAGAAGCCTAACAGCTTACCAAACGTATGTTTGGATTGCTTCGGCTCGGCCTCAGTCGTAACGTAAGCGCGTAGATAATCTTATAAATATTTTGCCTAGTGTCGACAGACATCGTTTTCATATATATTAACTGCTTTTAATAAAAAGAGTTTAGTGTACTTTACTTCATATGCTTGATTTCATATTTTATAAAATGGTAACGCAGCAACGATCAGAGGTTGGTGGTGCTGCGAGCGCATGCGACCTCATTGCGGCTTGCGTTTGGGGCCGCTAAACTACAACATGTTTCTGCTTGCGTACACAAACGCACCCAAGCGCTAGGGACCCCAACGCCTTGCGTCCCCTAAACTGAAACTCTCTACTGTCGTCGTCGGTGCTCGCGGCAACAACACCCAGAAAAAGACCACGGCGGTGGCTCTCGACGGTGGTGCACTACGCTGGCAGTATGGACCTGGAGTAGAATGTTCTTGTTTATCAATATGTCGCACCACCCAAAATGTATCGCGTCGCCGCCGCTTGTGCATACACCCTATAGAACATGTCCGATCTCACCCAGGAGCCGCTGCAGGAGAGTGCATCGCGCGCTAGCTTGGCTGATCACCAGCACGCTGGCCTATATACAGTTAGGGCTCAGTGAACGGATCCTGTTGAGTGTGCGCCTTCGACAAACAACAAAGCGCTCGCTGGCCACGCAATACGCCTTTTGCGATGCATTGTGGCGCCATCGTGCGGTGGTCACCGGAAACAATTCGGCAGGCTTGAAGAAAAGAGCGCTACGAAGACGCGGACAAAGAAAGGAACATGTACGACGGACAAGGCGCGCCTTGTCCGTCGTACATGTTCCTCTTTTAGTCCGCGTCTTCGTAGCGCTCTTTTCTTCAAGTATGCAAAACCAACTCGCCCACATCAAGCTTCTGCTAATTCGGCAGGCGCCGCTGCCCGCCGTGACAGCCGGCTCACGCGAGACTCGCGACCAAACAAGCAGCGTGTGAGACAAGACCGAAACAACGTGTACGGGCCGTCATATTTTGTCATCGTCAGCTAGCCGTCGGACCCGCTGGTGAATACTTTGTACCCAGAGGTTTCTTCAGCGTGACGAACGGTTCGAAGAAGAGCTTCAGCCACGCTTTACAGGTTCCTCCTTGGCCTGAAACCGCTGCACGTGTGGCGTAAAGTGATTAAGTAATAAAACAGTATGAGTACGCACAAAAACGCACGACTCGATTAGGGCATGAGGTGTAGTTCTTAGGAAGAATGGCACGTGTCACCACTGCATATATTGCTTAATGGTGTGTCAGAGTGCTAGGCCTACATACATAGACCGGCAGTGGGGAGGCCAACAGAATGCCAAGTTGCGTACGTTAATCACCCACAAATTTTGTGCACATCTAAAAAAGTGCAAAAAAAATTCCTCTTAGAACGCGCCACGCTTTACGAACATAGCGGTCGACCGCGTCCTTTTTTTCTTTTTTTTAACTGGTGCGTGTACACAAACAGCGTCGGTATTTTCAAGTAGTTGCGACGGCAAAGAACACAGTAGCGATACTGTGAAGGGCGAAATTATGTTTTATTGGCCGAACCTGTGCACAGAACAGGGTACACTTAAAGCACGATAGCGGCGAACACAGCGGGCGATCGTCGAAATCTGATCAGCGGGTCAAGCGCGTCAGCTTTTGCATATGAGCCATCGAACGTTCAAGAGTAATCGTTGGTGCCCGCGTGTCTTCCAGAAAGTTCTACACCATTCGCGTCGCGCATACACGCAACAACATTACGCAACCTTCGGCCAACAACAGAGAGCGGATATAACGATCGATAACATTTCGAGAAACTTCCGCTACATGCGGGCGCGGCCCGCGCTCGCCTATACCATTTGTTTGACGGTGAACAGCTGTCACCCGAAAAAGATGAACAAGTACACGTGTCAGTATAAAGTCCAGACGTCTGGGCGACGGCGAAGGCGCCCCTGAAATGTGTCATTTACACAATAAGACACGCCACTCTACTCCTGAAGATTCCACACAGGAAAATCAACCTTAGTAAATACCGTACTACATACCATTTCGCTAAACGAAAATAAAAGCCTTCTGTAAGTAAATATAACTAAGTGCCGACAAGAATGACGAAACGACAACAAGCCAAGCAACGAATGCTAACTAGCACTATCAGCTATGTTGTAGCTTTGACGGGGCGGGCGGACGAAAGGTTTACGGCATGAGGCCTAAACGGCCGGGGCGCGCAGCGCCGCAAGGAGGAGCCGGCCGGACTGCTTCAGTCGGGGACCCGACTAAGAAATGCTTTTTTATTTCTCCGAGGGGAAGCAGGAGGCAACTCCCAGCGTTTGGCGCTAAGTGGCGCCCTAACGTAAACGACCCAAAACCGAAACCAGAAGCTAACACAGGATACCACACCACCTCTCCCTTGAAAGGAAAAATGCACTACTAGCTCTCCTCGCAACAAAGGTAAGTCATGAGTCAAAGAACACATGTTAGCACTGTAGTAATGATGTGCGTACTGCACGATTACGCTACAAGAAACGTAATGTATCCCCTATACCAGTAGTAACTGGAAGAAAAGGTGGGAGACAATCATCAAGGGAAGGGTAGTCACTGGAGTGACTCTTTTCAGTGAATTTGCCAAGAAAATCCTGTAGTGCAGGGCATTTCACAAGTTTGGATGAATTCCATCGTTTGCCATTTTCAAGCGTGAAAGTATTGCGACCTAGCCTACGGTAAATGTTAAATGGACCCGAGTATTTAGGACCAGACTTTCGAGTCACGTACTCGGACAAGATCTCCTGGACGAAATTGAGGGCATTTTGATGCACGACGACGGTCCACGTATGTCTTAACACTTTCGGCGTAAGAGTCGAATTCGCATGCAATCACCTCCTTAATAGTCTGGAAGCTATACTCTGTATCCCGATCCCAGACAAACGGTTGTCCTTGCTTTAGCAGTTTCCTAAGCGGCTCTACCAATTCAGCGTATACTGGGGAATCACTTTAGCGTAGTATCGCGTGACACGAAGAAATGAATGCAGCGACTTCTTGTCAGTTGGCTGCGGTGCCTCAACAACCGACTGAACTTTGTTTTCCAGCGGCGAAATACCGTTTGCAGCGCAGACTTGCTCACGGAGAACCCGAGGGTGAGGACGCAGTTTCGCCGAGACTGGTTGCATTGAAGCTCGAAGATGAACGTCGTGGATGAAGTCGTTTACAAGTTCCGATTGTCCTGAGTACGACTGGGCGAACTCCGAAGGAGCGTTATGCGGAAGAGACGGAAACTGAACGCTTGGGTCAGCTGGAACTCCAGACACTTGTTGGCATGTAGCGAAATCAAGCTGCGTACGAGCAGGGAACTGTCGATGCTTTCGGTTCCTCGAACGGGAAACTGAAGCGAAATGTCCTACTTTTCCGCACGCACGGCAGGAAACGTGCTTGGCTGGACAGCCTGGATCAGATGCGATGTGGTGAGGTGAACCACATCGGTAGCAATGGCCCGCGATGTTCTCGACTGGCTTCGCGGAGTTCGGGCCGCGCGCCATGTTGGCCGGCCTCCCCAGGTCGCGACTTTCCGCCATGCCGCCGAGCGCCATCTTGAAGCCGCCGGGTCAAGGGAGAAGGGTGGCGGGAACCGCCATCTTGGCGTTGCGTCGAGACGCGCTGAACAGACGAGCTGTTAAAAACTTATAGTTCTTTGTGAACTTGCTGTACGGTTCGTCCAATTTCCTGGGCCTTCTTAAGCGTGAGGGACGCTCCTTCGTAGAGTAACCTTTCTCTAATTCTTGTTGATGCGACGCCTTGGAGGATTTGGTCGCGAAGGGACTCGTCGTGCCAAGCGCTGAACGCACAAGCAGGCGCTAGCCTTTGTAGCGCGGTGACGAAGTCCTGAAAGGTTTCTCCCGGTAGTTGCTTCCTGTCCCGGAAGATAATGCGGTGCACCAGGGGATTGGTGCATTCTTCGTAGTGCTGGTCGAAGATGCGGAGAATGTCTTCGAACGTAGTACCCGTCTGGTCCGTTTGCGACGCGAGGTCGTAGTAGAGACGCTGCCCCTCGAAGCCTAAGTTACTCAGTAAAATGGCCTTCTTCCACTCCTCTTGTAGTGCCTCGCCTCCGGTTGCCTCGAGAAACGTGCAAAAGTACCGTTTCCACGTGAGCTACGGTACCGCAGGAGTACCGGGTAGCGCCAGGAAAGGCGGCATGGGGGGTACGAACGCCATGCTGGGCACCGAAAAGAAAGGCGGAGGAGTTGCGGTTGACGGAGGAGACGTAGTTGCGGGGGCTTGCATGCGGCAAGCAGGAGAGGAGCAGAAATACGGCAAGGGCACGTAAGAAGCAGGGTAATGATTTACCTCGTCGCCAGTTTGTTGTAGCTTCGACGAGGCGGCCGGACGAAAGGTTTACGGCATGAGGCCTAAACGGCGGGGGCGCACAGCACCGCAAGAAAAGCCGGACTGCTTCAGTGGGGGACCAGACAAAGAAATGCTCTTTTATTTCTCCGAGGGGAAGCAGGAGGCAACTTACAGCGTTTGGCGCTAAGTGGCGCCCGGACGTAAACGACCCAAAACCGAAACCAGAAGCTAACACAGGATACCACAAGCTACTTCCATAGTGCGCGCTGTTTCCCACGTCAGCCCGGCAGTGCAGGTGAGCTCGGCTCCGACATATATCTACGCCGACATCACGAGCATTCGCTGAGCGTTTATAAAGCTGCAAGTGCGCATGGTGTGAAGTTGGCGAATGAGGCTTCACGGCGCTGTGGATCGCGTTTTACCGACGGAAATCGGAAAATCCGCATTGCCCTGCTGGGATGGTCACGGGAGGTGCAGCCGAAAACGAGACGCGACATTGCCATAGCGCCAAATTTCGATGGCAATAATGTTCTAAAGACGTTCTGTGCGCGTGGCAGCGAGAATGGCAAGGTTCACGAGTGAAAGAACTTCATTGGAAGTCCGGCGAGACGCGAACTCGTCGCGCACCCGGCTGGTCGCACGTCGGGACAGTCAGGACTTGCTTGTCTAGAGCGAGGCTACGAAGACGCGAGTCCCACTCATCCTTGCTTAACCTGGAGTAACTCGACGCGTACTCCCGGAGCATGTGTGCTAGAGTGGAGGTCTGCCCGCTGGACGCGCAGGCGTCGTTGCGATATACGTCGGGCTAAACCGTGTAGAATGGCAAGACACGGACATGTGCCGGTAGAGTCTAAGAGAAACGGCGGGCGCCCTATTCCACTAACAAGTGCAGCGCCTGCTACGACCCTACTCCACTCACTCAGAGGAGAAAGTCGAGTCCCGCCGTGCGCCCATGTGCGCCTGCCAAATTGCTTCGGTCCTCAGCCGCTAGGGCGCTGCGCATGCGCAGTTCGGCGTCGCAAATGGCGGATTGTGCGCTTGCACGGCGGCAGCAACTGATCGCCACGCTGCTGTGGGCCGATACAACAATGAGTCGTTTGCGCTCATTGTTGTATCGGCCCACAGCAGCGTTCTTCACTTTTCCCAGTTAAAGAATGCAATCAAAGAAATCAAATGTTGTACTGAATGGTGCGACACCAAAAAATATTGCCTTGCTGAAAATTTGAATGAAAAATGTCATAAGCTGTAAACCTCCTAGTTAGTGTAAAAGCGGAGGTCATTATGTCGTAGTATTCATTCTAGAAATTAAGGCATGTAGAATAAGAGACACACGCGAAGCAGGATGACAGGACGTACTGTCATTCGCCTTGTCCCTTGTTCTTGGCGCATTTTCTAAATAGAAACCATGTGAACTCGCCCAATCCGTACTATTCTCAGCTGTATGCTATTGTTTTCCGAAAATACTACTAAGAATAGAAATGTCAGGGTGTAAAATACCGTCGTAATGAATAAAAAATATAGGAAGTATCTGGTGACCGGTGCTTTGCATGATTGCAAGGAATGCAGTTACCAAGCCATAATCGAATAATCTTTAGCTTTATAAAAACAGAAAAGACGCATTATCAAAGAGGCTGACTGAAAAAATGTGTTAGTAAGAAATGGACCGAACTCTGAAATGAAAAGTTCCTTCGTGCTTGTGCTAAATTGTCCTCTGGAACTAGCAAAAATAAATAGTGCGTTTGTTTTTGTCAGTCACGTTAGCCTCTCTCTATCAGTATTGCCATGTGACATATGAAAGTATACGATGCACTGGGCTCCTGAAAAAAAAAAATTGAAGTAAGTGTTATCTGAGCGTCTTCCTTAGAGTGACGTCTTTGTGAGCACTTGACAAAAATGAATGAAATATGCTGTAATGCCACTCACAAACAGCCTGAATCGTAGACTGCAGTTTACGGCATCCAATGTGGTGTTTTGCAATTTTCAAGAAATAGTCAGCCATGGAATCGTATTGACAACCAGGACGATGGACCAGATAGTCACAGTTCTTTGAACATCTAAACTGCAAGAACATTTAGTGCAATCAATTTACGCAACAGAAAGACCAACATGCTACTTTCAACTGACAATTTTGCTTGTGTAACCCGTATGTATTAATGGATCCATGCGTAAAATGTATGCATATAGCCACCACTGCGGCAACCAAGTGAATACTTCAGGGAATTGAATGAATGAATGAATGGAATGAATGAATTAATTTTCATTTTGACAGAAAAATGCGAAGAATCTCTGTTAAAGAGGCTCAGAAAAAATCACGAATGCCTCACTAAGTGTCAGTCCCCTTCGCCGACCCGTTCCCAGTGCACAAAACGCTCAAGCACACAGGGTAAGCACACACGGTACACAAAGTGGATACATGCACAAAAAATGAAAAGCACATGAAATAAGTGACAGAAATATTGAATGCGATTTGTGTACAACATAATGAGCAGTCATACTTGAAGCGACAATAAATGTAGGTTCTTTTTTTTAAATGCTTAGGGACGGTGATTCATTTATCATAGCGAGTAAGCCAGAGTAATGATTCAGAAAATCAGCAACTACGAATTCTTGCTTTTGTATGCCGTAATTTGTCCGGATCTTGCCCTTGTTGTAAGTTATGTGCCTTGTGTTGTACTTATGTTCATTCGGAAGGTACGCTCTGAAAAGGGCGCTTTCAATGAGTCTTACGTCTCTGAATATTGCAATGGTTTTTTTTTTGTTGTTAATAAAGTTTTCTATTGTTAAACTAGAATTCTTGAAAAGCGGAGCGGAGGGGCTTCTATAGGGCGCATTCTCAATTACACGAAGCATGCGTTTCTGCAAGGTTAGTAAACTACGGATGTTGGTTTTCTTCGTGGTACACCAGACAGATAAAGAATATTGGAGGCGGGAATGCACTAGGCTGTAGTCTGAATCCTAACTAACTGAATCCATAAACTAAATTTCACTATTACGGAAAGCAAAAGACGTAACACTTCCCTGTTCTGAGCTGATATATTTTTAAGAGATTGTGCACGTTTCGCGCACTGTGGGAATTGAAGCATTGGAAGGTATACGGCTATCGAATATTCTTTGGAGTCCCTGAAACGTTACTATGCGGATCAACGTGGTAAGGTATATGAGTCTCTCAGAATCTCCAATATATCAATGAGCGCTTCAATGACCATCTGTGGTCATTATTAACCAGAACGGCCTCCTAAACTTCAACACTCCAAAAAGTAGTATGTGAAAAGCAGTTTTCTAGGAAACTAACCTAATGAAAACAAGCCGAGACACTACTGTCCACAAGGCGTAAGAAACTATACAGAAAGATAGGGCTCAGACTGTCATTGTTGCTTTCATTGCTTTCTGTCTTAGTGATCTTAGATTTTAAAATTCACTGATGTGCTCTCCATCATATAGCTGTCACGGCCGTTTCTTTACAAATGCTTATCAAGCATGGGTCCTTTAGAAATAGATCACATAGTTGAAAATTTTAGTTGAAAGCATACTCTGTTTTGTGTTTCTCTGTTGTTCTATTTATACTAAGCATCATTAAGCTGAATTGTATTTTGTTCTTAATGTCATACTTACACAGTGGCTGTTAGCAACCTCTTTTTCATCAATATTCGGCATCTCTACTACAAAGCAGCCCTTTCTACACCCTCTGAAATGTTTGAGCTAGCCGCGTTATCTTGGAAATCTTTTGTAGCTTATACGCGTAGTGCATTTCACTTCGACGTTCAGGACCGCACAATTTTCTCGAAATATGCCCCTTTGTAACAGCAAGCATCCCTGCCAGTTTGATGGAACATAATGTTGCATGAATTTAATAAAAAAGTACTGCGCAATTCATATTTTTATGCTCACAATGTCCAGTGATGTGCATTCATCTTTAGCAGCTGAGATAATGTTCCTGCAGGCAAATATCAGAAAATCCTGCGATAATTGCGAAGCAAATACATGACACTTCTTCACAACCATTTAGAGCATACGCTCTAGCTTTTGGCAGGTTCATTCTCCACGTCAGTTCAGCACACAACTTGCGCAACAGGCCCTTTTTGAATATATAAAGATATTTTATGAGGTTATGGTGGTGTCAAAGCATGACATCAACCATAAGCATTTAAAATATTCTATCAAACACTTTAAGCGGCTCATTTGCTTTGTACAAGGTTAGCAAAGGTACCAATATTGAATTTGTCGCATTTGTTTGATAGCACCATAGTAGAAATATATCAAACCTAGTACAGCCTGAAAAAAAAAAAAAAAACTAATGAAACTCAGAAAACCGCAAGACAATTCTGCCTGTCAGGCGTTATGGTTTCTTCAGAACTTACTTTCTTAAACTGAGTCAGACCTATCAATTGAAGTTTACTGAGAATCAAGTGAACAGCAACATCTCTCAAGTCACATGGATAAAAGGACTCAAAGCATCGTACAGTGGTGAGCAGGCTTGTGTAGAGCGCGCCGACGGTGCTCTGCGGAGCAAGTCAGCGCCACCTAACGCTGCGCTCTGGGTTTGAGTTATGCGTCCCGCGCCCATGCGCGGCAGGAACAGAGGCATGCCTGCTCATCGCTTGCTTGTCCAGCCACCGCCTTGCGAGTTCGTTTCGTGCCGCCAGGGACGCGCTGCCTGCAATTGTGACGCTGTGACGGCGGCGAGGGCGTCGCCATGCCGCCGTGTTTCACGAGTGTAACGAGACGGCCAGGCAAGCAAGCGCGAGTGATAGCAGATAACCGCGCATTTGTGCACAGGCACCACTCGCCGCGGCCATAATGTCTTTCGGCGTGTATCTGCACTGCGTATTTGGCTAAGGGCGACAGCGCATTTCGCGTCTCTTCAGACCGCGGCCAACGTGGCTGCCTCTGGGGCTTTTTATGCCGCTGCAAGTGTAGCGGAGTAAATGACTACTTTACGATAGTTTTATTGGCGTCTGTAACTCTAAACTCAAGTTCGGTTTCTCTAGAATTAAAAAAAAAGCACCGGAAGGTGGTTTGAAGAAAGAATGGCACATTTATTTAAATGGTACAAACTGGTGTGGGATACAACCGATAAAATAAACACACACAATCTGAAGTAATTCATGAAAAAGCGAATGAAAAACAACGTTGCTGGACAGCAATATAATGGGAGAAGAAGATATTTATGAAGAAGTGAAACAGAAGAACAGAAATTGAGGATAAACCAATCAACGCGTCAAAACAAATGCAGTACAGGAGAAGGATGAATGTCGACTCGGATATAACATCCATGAAGGGCTCAGGCGGTGGCATTGTTGCAAAAGTTTCAGGAGTAGGCGAATTTGGCTAAGTGATCACTTT
This sequence comes from Dermacentor andersoni, assembly GCF_023375885.2. NCBI lineage: Eukaryota > Metazoa > Arthropoda > Arachnida > Ixodida > Ixodidae > Dermacentor > Dermacentor andersoni. Next base: position 361,262,058 of record NC_092814.1, on the reverse strand, counting down.
CCGGGATCGCTCCACTCAGTATGGTATCGTACTCCCCTGGGCCGCTTTAAGACTGGCTATTCTGCCCGGTAACGAGTCGTAGAGGGGGTCGACAAAGTTGGGCACACCTCGCAGGCGATTCCACTCAGCCTCAATAGCTTTCCACAATTGTTCACCTGTGGCGACACTGAGTCCACTACTTTTGCTTAGATTTTTTTTTTTTAGGATTCCCCAGACGTTTTCTATTATATTAAGGTGCGGACTGCGCGCTGGTCAATCTAGGGGCATGATGCCCAGCTCGTCCATGAGGTCTCGCACCGCTTTGGCGGCATGAATGGATGCTCCATCCTGCTGGAAATGAAACAGTCCATCATGAAATGGCCTGTCGAGAACGTATGGAAGGAGCACCGTTTCAACTATCCATGAATGGCTCGACGACGTCATTCTTCCTTCAATTCTGTGTATCGTCCCCAGACCTTGATAAGAAATAGCGCCCCAGACGAGGACTGTTCATCGGCCCCTTGAACGAATACTCCACACGTAGAGTGGATCCCACCTGCAGTGCTAGAAAAATACCGACATATATTATTGTGCTATCCTGATCAAGTGCTCACAGGCGTGCTTACAGGTGCGAACAGGATACTTTTGCAGCTGACATAAAGAAAGCCGCGAGAAAACTCCTACGGCGAAATTAATTTAGGCAAATTCAGTGAAAACCTAATACTTTAGTGATATGATGTTGCATTTCGGTGCTGCTATTATTATGGTCTTGCCGTCCAAATGGTATCAGTCTGTTTATTTCACAATTTGCTAGAAAGAAATAAATTCTGAATTTGAACGCTCCCGCAGCGTCAGATTTAGCGGTGAACTCAACGATAAGGAATTTAGCAACAGGATGACCTAGAAGGCCACACTCCATGTGACTCAGTTGAAAACATGCGGATCGCATTGATTCCAAGCTGCGCAGGAGACAATTGATATTAACAGAATTTCGCATCTTTATAGACAGACCATCCTCAAAGAGGTACAGTATTACAGCAAACATTTCGGATCGCACAAACACAATTTGCTGGACCTGCAACAGTGATAGTTATTTCACCGCTGATGTGTTCAGAGCTGCGGTGAGAAAGACAAAGATCCGCAAGCTACCCGATGTCCATGAGTCCCCGACACTTACCGGCAGTTCTCTGGACGCCACACGCGCCTTTGTTGGCCCAAGCGGGTGCAAAAGGATGCCTCGTCACGGAACACCACGCTGCGCCAGTTTGAAGGCGACCAGGATTCAACCACTGTGAGGCAAACTCCATCGTTTGGTCCACGTGGCGTTGCTGCAAAAGTGTCTTTTGGGCGGCGAAGTAGGAATTCATGGCTGCGTCACGCAGGCGCCGTCTTATAGTGGAGTCGCTCGCATTATCCAAACCCAGCTCGTCCCGAATTTCCCGTGCACTCAGGAACGGATCCAGGGAAGCTGCCACCACAATCTGCTGGTCCTCTTCAACCGTCGTCTTCTTGTAGCTTGCGGCACGGGGAGCATCAGCTATTCTACCCGCACGGTTGAAGGCTTGTAAAACGCGGTTAAGAGTTGCCATTGGCCGCCCTGTGAATTTGCATATTTTTCGTTGTGACATTGTCCTTCCCATGACCGCTATAGCTCGCCGCTCTTCTGGTGTCAAACGGGGTGCCATTTGGAATGCAAGGTTTGTTCAGCGAAGGTAGACTTTATACTTCGCTAACAGGACCGATACTTTGCATTCTTCTTCTCATTGGCCAGTCCGGCTTTCGGTCCGCATTCTTACGTGCCGTGCCGCGGGCAAGCTTTATCACGACAAAGTTCGTCAGTGCGAAAAACATCGAAGATGTGATAAAAAAAGCGTGTAGGCACATAGCAACCGTGCTTGTAAAATGGATTGCTAGGATAAGAAATGATTGAATGGTTTCATATGTCGCTTTTTGTTTCGCGCCAGAAGAACTTAGTTTCATTCCAGCTCGGCATTCAACAGCTTTTGTCTGCCCTCTCAGCATTCCTTCCTACATACTTGCAGAGTTCTGTGGAGGTGTTGCCGTGTCAAGACACGACCCGTAGGAAACTCAAAGCTGCCACAAAATGATTTCTACTACTAGATCAGAGCTCCAAAATACTGTCGCAGGGATGCTGCCTCGCCTTCTGCCAAATACCGCTTCCCGTATTATCTCTGTTTGTAGTTGGATGGAATATCTAACCACATCGCTAAGGTGGCTATAGCAATCCATGATAGACGGGATTGGCCTGTGTGCAGTCTTCACCTATAGTTATACGCCTGGGGTGGGAATGGTGAAACAACAAGTAGGTTATTGTCCGAAGTAACACACGGGCTATAAGTTATGCATTAACGAAAGTGTGTCTAATAATTTAGGCCACCTGGGGGTTCTTTATATGCGGTGATACCTCACAGCACTAGGGCGCTTTTGTATGTCATCTCCATCTAAATACAACCTCCACGCCTCTGATCAAACTTGCGGCCCTGTAATCAGCAGCGGAACGTTAAAGCCTCTGAGCCGCCACGACGGCTTCAGCGCAGAAGATTTCTGGCAAGCAAGTGGAGACGACTGAAATATCCTGCGGGACGTGCCAAACTGTCGACTCGATATGCAGCTTCGCACTGCAGAGAATAGCTAGTATAGAGCAAGCGAGAATGATGATGATTTGGAATTTTTATGGCGCAGCAGCCGTGCAGACTATAATGCGCCAAGAACATGATTTTCGTATTAGCTTATTTGTTTAAATGCTGTAAAATGGTGTAAATGGCCAAGTAAACATATAAAACATGAAATGTGCTACAGTTCTTGTAGGATTCCTGTGGCTTTTAAAAAGTTAAAAGTATCTTCATATGGGACCAGTGGTTCATCGCTCAATAACAACATAGGATGGATAGGGATTCTTTTTTCGTAAAAAATCTTAAAATATCTTTGCCTCCATTTTTCTAAACCCGGACATGTTATTAAAATATGTAGCACGGTTAAAATTTCACCGCAGTGTTGGCATGTTGGTTGTGGTTTGTTATTAATTAAGTAACTATGTGTCAGCCTTGTGTGACCAATTCTTAAGCGACATAAAATAACCTCGTAAAATCTTTGTCTGTGGCGACAACTCTGCCATTCTCGTAGAATAGGTTTTATGCAATGAAGCTTGTTAAGTTTTTCTTGATCCCACACTTTCTGCCGGTGTTTCTTAACTGCTATTTTTAAAGTGGCTTTATAATCTTGCCAAGGTAGGCCAACATCATGTAGCTCCAAATCTTTGGTACTGAATGCCATAAAATCTGCTCTTTCATTACCGGGAATTCCTACATGACTAGGAATCCAGCAGAAAGTGACATTTAACGCTCTCTTGTGACATGTTGTGTATTGTTTTTTTATTTTCTTCAATAGATTATTTCTAGATGGTAACCTAGATGCGAGGGCTTGAAGAGAGCTCAAGGAGTCGCTAAATATAACAGATTGGTTATTTCCTCTTTTCAGGATGTCTTCAAGAGCTAACGAAATGGCATGAAGTTCTGCAGTAAAGACAGTAGCCTGACTTGGAAGTCTCATTTGTTTTTCAAATTGATTTGATGTCACTGCAGCGCCTACATTGCCATTGCTTTTTGATCCATCTGTAAAATATTTCACGCAAAAATTATATTCTGATTCTATTTCTAAATATTCGCTTAGTAACGCCTCTCTTGGTGAAAATTGTTTTCTGTTTTTTGTTAACCTAAAGTCGCATTGCGCATGTTTCATCTCCCAAGGAGCAAAAGAAGGTTCATCTTGCAAGAATTTATTTCTTACGTCGAAACATAGGTCCGCATTCAGCTTTTGGTACCTGATGAAAAAGGAAGGAATGATTGCCGGTTTGTTGCTAAAATGTGTTTCAAAGCGCGGCCTTGTAAATAGTCGTCTACAAGGATGCGTTGAACAGGACAGTACTCTCATTATGTACATGTTTCCAAGAAATAGTCTACTGTGTTCCAAAGACAGCTGGTTGGTTTCTGCATACAAGCTTTGTACAGGAGACGTACGAAACGCGCCGGAGCATAGACGTAGTCCGAGGTGATGCACCGGATCAAGAACCTCTAATGCTGACTTTCGAGCTGAGCCGTACACAAAACATCCGTAGTCTAATTGTGATCGGACAACTGCATTGTATATGCGAAGCAGACATATTCTATCTGAACCCCATGATCGGTGGGATAGGAGCTTTATTAAATTTATGGATTTCAGAGATTTCTGTTTTACATAAGCGATGTGCGCTTTGAAGTTGAGTTTTTTGTCAAAGATCATACCAAGAAATTTGTGTTCGTTCTTTACTGTGATTTGCTGTCCTTTAATATGTAATGTTGGGTCCGGTGTGAGCCTTCGGTATTGACTGAAAGGTACGCATATTGTTTTTTCTGCGCAAAATTTAAAACCATTTTCGTTTGCCCATCGCACTATAGAGTTTACACCTAACTGGAGTTGGCGTTCGCAAGTAGCCATATTACAAGAGGAGAAACAAAGTTGAATGTCATCGACATATAAAGAATACATTAAGGAAGAAGGAATAACTGTAGTTATCGAATTCAGCTTCACTAAAAATAGTGTAACGCTCAATACTCCACCTTGCGGCACTCCATTCTTCTGTATAAAACAGTTGGAGAAAGTTGGTCCAAACATTACTTGAAAAGTTCGGTCCTCCAGATAGCTTTTGATTATACGAAGCATGTGCCCTTTTATTCCGTGTCTGTGCAAGTCCATTATAATGCCATGTCTCCACGTCGTATCATACGCTTTTGATAGGTCAAAGAAAACGGAGACGCAATGCTGCCTTTGGACGAAAGATTCACGGATTTTTGTTTCTAACCGAACTAATTGGTCGATTGTGCTGCGATTGGCTCTAAAGCCACACTGGTACTGATCAAGTAACCCGTTACTTTCCAAAAGGTGTACAAGCCGTTTGTTAACCATTCTTTCGAATGTTTTTCCTAAACAACTGGTTAAGGCAATGGGGCGATAACTGTTAGGATCAGAGCGTGCCTTTCCAGGTTTTAGAAGTGGTAGAACTATCGCCTTCTTCCATGCTTTTGGAAAATAGCCTTCTGCCCACAACCTGTTGAAGAGGTGAAGGATTGTGTCGTACGTGTTCATGTGTAGGTGTCGCAGCATTTCGTAGTGTATGTTGTCCGGGCCTGCTGAATGGCTCTTCCCTAAATATATTGCATCGAAGAGTTCAGTTTTTGTAAAAGGACAGTTATATGGCTCAGTACTATTCAGAGATATCCGAAGATCTTTCTTTTCTGCCGTGGCCTTTATCTTAAGAAACTCGGGCGTGTAGTGAGCGTCACTCGAAATTCCAGCAAAGTGCTCGCCAAGTATATTTGCTTGCCCTTTAAGATCCGTTTCCTCGTCGAATATAGGGAGTGTGTATTCTGTATGAACACCGTCTATTTTTCTCACTTTCTCCCAGACTAATTTACTTGTTGTTTGACTGTTTATAGAGCTCACATATTTCACCCATGATGTTCTTTTTGCTATCCGTCTTTCTCTTCTAGCCTCACTGCGCTTTTGTTTAAAAAGCAATAAATTTTCGAAATTTGGGTACCTGTTAAGTCGAGACCATGCACAGTTTTGTTTCCTACGAGCTTTATCACATGCTTCATTCCACCACGGTTTTGGTCTACGTGGAAGTTTTCCTTGTGAAAGTGGTATGGAGTTTTCAGCTGCATCTAAAATTTGTTTCGTTATCGCATCACATAAGTCGTCAATATTGAGTGCGATGACATCATCAATCCTTATTTCGGAGCTTTCCAAAAAAACTGACCGGTCTGCTTTACCCAGCTTCCATCTCTGTCTTCGTACTGGCGTTGTTGGAGGCGCGTCGATCGGCTTGAGTATTATAGGGTAGTGGTCGCTGCCACGTGGGTTTTCCCTCACGTCCCAAATAAAAAATCCAGCAAGTGACGGCGTGCCACAGGAGAGGTCAATGCTTGAAGTAGATTGTGATTTAGCAATAAAATATGTTGGCTTTCCATCATTAAAAAGGTACAGATTGCAGTTGTCTAAAAATTCTTCTACCATTTTCCCCCTTGCGTCAGTGTGGTTACTGCCCCAGATGTTATTATGAGCATTAAAATCACCCAATAAAAGGAAAGGTTCTGGAAGTTCTTTCACGAGATTTTCTAATTATTTTATTGTGATATTCTTACCTGGTGGTAAGTACAGGGAGCATACTGTTATTGTTTTCCCTATCTGAACCTTAACTGCAACAGCTTCTAAGTTGGTGTTAAGCTTCACTTCGCGTACTGGGACTCCTTGAGCAACCACTATAGCGACTCCTCCAGATGCGACTGACGCCTCTTCCCTATCTTTGCGAAAGATGCTATATCGACGCAGAGGTTGTTTATGGCAACCTTTCAAATGAGTTTCTTGCAAACACATAACAGAAGCCTCAGCATCCTCGAAAAGATCGTAAATGTCATCAATATTGGTTCTTAGACCACGGCAGTTCCACTGCACAATAGTAGCCATATTTGATGATGTGGATTATCAAGTACTTCACGAAAAGATTCTATGTAAGAGATCACAAAGATGACTTATGTGAATGAGCAAGAAACTTGCTAAAATGTTTTGTAGGTCACTTCTCCTTAGCAGGAGGAATGACCGGAAGTCTACCCCCTTTGTGCTTTCCAGGGGGAATACCCGACTTTTTGGTTTGCCTACCAGATGTAGGCTCTTTTGTTTGATTCGTGTCCGACGGACACACTTCCATCATATCATCGCCCTTTGGGCGTTCATCGTTGATGGTGCTTGGAGAAGGTGCCGTCTTCTTGGAAAGAAAGCGGTCCTTCAGCACCGGCGTTGAGACCTTCGTGGCCTCTACCACGTGCTGACTGCCGTCAGCCTCAGCAGAAGCCTCTGGGCCTCTTGGGAGAGGGTTGCGACGAGCGTCTGTTATTTCACTGGGTGAGGAGGGCCGGAGAGCTGAAACCTTGTCCAGCAGCTCCACCTGGGTTCCAATTGACACCATCGGCGGCGCACGCCCTCTGTGCACAGCCTGTGCGTAAGTACCTCTATCGGCAAAAGCGACTCTCTTTTTGGCTTCAATGTATGATATGTTCTCCCGTACCTTTAATGCAATCACTTCTTTTTCTTTTTTCCACTGAGGACAAGATCTGGAAAATGCCGCGTGCTGACCCGCGCAATTTGCGCAGCACAGCTCGTTTGTGCACGTTTCATCACCGTGGTCTGGTTGACTGCATTTAGCACAGGTTGCTCTTCCGCGACATGACTGGGAGCCGTGCCCATATTTCTGACACCGAAAGCACCGGCGGGGATTGGGCAAATATGGTCTTACTCTAAGGTACAGGTAAGCAGCCTTAACGGCACTTGGAAGTGTTAAGGAGTTGAATGTCAGCACAATGTGTTTGGTCGGAGTTTCAATGTTATTTTTTCTAAATTTAATTCGTCTTGCACATAGAACACCCTGATCTCTCAAGGCTTCTTCGATTTCCTCGTCTGTGCACTTAAGGAGTTCTGTGTCTGAAATCACACCCTTCGCGTAGTTCAGTGTCCGATGTGGTGAGACAGACACACTGTTCTGACCGATCTTCTCAAGTTTCTTAATCTGCCTGCTATGCTCAGCCGTCATAACTTCGAGCAAGAGGTCTCCAGAATTCATTTTCTTGGCTTTATAGGTCTCACCAATACACTCGTTAAGTGCTTTGGCGATGAGGAAGGGGGACATGTCTTGAATTTTTTGTTCAGTTTCAGACGTGATGACAAAAAATTTTGTGAAGCAATCACAAGGTTTATTGAAATTCATTACCTCGGTCCGGTGCCTTTTCGGCCTCCGATCAGGTTTTGTTGAAGAGGGGGTTCTGTCCATGAAATTACATATAAGTTCGGCAGCTAAGCTGGCCGCCCACCATGGAGCCCAACACGGGAGTGTTTTAAAACCACTAGCCATACATAACTGCTATAACCATATAACCATGACCAAGGAAGGCCACGCCCACATGGTTAACCCTAGCCGCCCGGAAACTTGGAAATGAAATGAAGTAAATAGGAGACAGGAAAGGTCAAAAGTGAAAGAGAAAGACAAAGATTTGAGTAGAGAGAGACAGGAAAAGGCGACTGCCGATTTCCCCCGGGTGGGTCAGTCCGGGGGTGCCGTCTACGTGAAGCCGAGGCCAAAGAGGTGTGTTGCCGCCGCCGGGGGGCCGTAAAGGTCCAAACACCCGGCATTGGCTCAACCCCCAGGATCCCCTTTTCCCCGGACACGGCTAAGCCGCGCACGGCTACACGCGGGAAGGTCCAACCCCCGTGTGCTCGGGTACGTGGTGTCGCAACGCACCAAACGCCTGCTTACGCAGACGCCCCTGCGGGGACAAGCGAGAATGCCCTATCCATCTTTTAAGTCGAACGATCTGACATTTAGGCCCTTCTGAAACAACGGTTCTGAAACAAATCCAGCTCCCAACTGTGTCATGACGCTCTTGTCCAGCTTTATATTTTCCCATCCACGTTGTTTCTCATTCATTCATCCGGAATTCTTTTTTTTCATTTGTTTTCGTTGGTCGGTATCGCAAGTGCTTGTATCATTTAAATAAATGTGCTGTTCTTTCTTTAGATCACCTCTCGTCTTTTATTTTTGTTTTACCGTTTCCGAGAAAGAACACTTGAATATCGAACCTTACACGTTAAGTGACGCCACTGAAACGATATTCAAGGAGTTATTTTTCTACACTCGTAGCGACATAAACTGCTGCACCCATGTGCACTCCGCGTAGAGGAAGCCAAATTCTCAGATCTGGATGGATGCGAAATGCGGTGTCACTTGTAGCTAGCTGATAACACATCGCGAAGACACGCCATCACACAATATGCCTGCAACGCATGGTGCGTGGTGGTAACGCTCAAACCCTGTATATACTGTATACGGACAAGACGAAAATAGACACCAAACAACGATATAGGCCCAATTCTCGCACTCTTAGCCTGGTCTGCGCCTGAAACGCGCGATCAAGCGATATCACTTGCACTTGCTTGCCTAGCCGCCCCGTGATTCGCACGAAATGCGTTGGTTTTCCGGCCGCTGTTACGTATCATTCAGCGCGGCCATGGCGGACTGAAGCGCAAGCACTGAGGCCGAGAACCCACGAGCAGGCACCGCTTTATTTTGGCCGCGCATGCGCACGAGACGCATAGCTCAAACCCAGAGCGCAACGTTAGGTGGCGCTGACTTGCTCCGCAGAGCGCCGTCGGCGCGCTCTAGACAAGGCTGCTCACCACTGTACACCTCTTTAAGGTATTAAGTGTGTTCTTGTTTTTGAGACAAACTGCCTAGTTAATTTGTTGAAGCCTACACGATTATCTGTAACAGCTATCGGAAAATGACAAAGTGGAAAAAAGGTGTTGGTGCAATTCCACAATTTCAACTATTATGCACAGCAACAAAAGATAAAGCACAATATGACTCATTCCTCCTCTGCCTAAACCATATTCAGTTCTATGTCATGTCCACTCCTATCCTTATGCCCACAAGAAACAGGAATACCGCGGTGAAGTTCAGAAAGCAGACCGGGAGCGTAAAGAAAGGCGCTGGGCCGCGATGTAATGCTTAGGGCACTTAACCGGTGGAATATAAGCTAGACTATGGATGCCAAGGGTGGACAAGCGTAGTCGACGACGGCAGAGAATTAGGCTGCATGATGAAATTAGGAAATGTGCAGGCTTCACTTCCGCAAATTTTGTTACGAGAGACAAAAAAAAAATCCGCAATAGAAGAAACGTCCGCGACAGGACTCGAACCTGCAATCTCCTGATCCGGAATCAGGCGCCTTATCCATTAGGCCACGCGGACATGCGGCAATAGACGGCACACGCATATAAACAGCAATACTACACCAGTGAAAAGAAATTAAAAAAAAAGAGATTTTATAAAATTCTGGCGTTTTACGTGCCAAACCACGATTTGATTCCGAGCCACGCTGTAGTGGGGTACTGCGGGATTATTTTGGCCATCAGGCGATGGTTAATGTTCCCTCGGAGCACGTATGCTTTTGCATTTCGACCCCACGAAAGGTGGCTTCCGCGGCTGGAATTTGATCCCCGAGAAAGATGAACGTTTGCCCATAATATTGCTACGGGGATGTTGCGAGTATATAAAAACTATATTTACAATATATATACAGGATGAGTCAGAATATCTAAGATGGCTGACCACCAACAACACGCAGCAGCCAGCGTATCCGATCTTCTACTTCCTCCTTCTTCTCTCATCCTTCCGTAAGAGAACCCCCGGGTGGCGAAGCGCCGTCTCGGCGCATGGCAGGCGAAGAATTGCGAGCGAAGTATGGCTCGAGCCGCGAAACGTGCACGACGTCGACAGACGTCTGACTTGAGGATGCATCAAAGTGTAGCGGCGAAATCTCGTAATTGACGCCGGTAATTTGGTGCAGGACTTCATGAGGCGCTGTGTAGCGAGAGAGAAGCTTCTGGAAGAGGCCAACCCGACGATATGGTGACCAGAGGAGCACCCAAGCACCTGGGGCTAACTTAACATCGCGATGGCAGCGGTCGTAACTCTCTTTCTGTATATGCTGTGAGGCTAATAAACGAGATTGGGCGACTTGACGTGCCATGCGAGCGCGATCGATGACTTCAAGAGCATACTCAGTTGCAACACGCGGCACCGAAGGGAGGATGGTGTCAAACGGCAGTGTGGCGTCGCGACCGTACAAGAGATAAAAGGGTGAATATTCTGCGGTGTCATGTCGCGACGAGTTATACGCGAACGTCACGTAACCCAGCGTGGTGTCGCAGTCGCGGTGATCGTTGGAGACGCACATCGGCAGCATTTCTGTGATTGTTCGGTTGAGACATTCCGTAAGACCGTTTGTTTGTGAGTGGTAGGCGGTGGACAGCTTGGTGCTCAGTGGCACAACCGCGGAGAAGGTCGTCCACAACTCGAGACAAGAACGAGCGGCCGCGGTGTGTAAGTAACTGTCGAGGTACACCGTGACGCTGGAGAATGACGTCGTGAAGGAGAAAATCGGCGACATCAGTGGCGCAACTAGTAGGCAACGCCTTTGTTATGGCGTGGCGTGTCGCGTAATCAGTAGCGACGGCTATCCACTTGTTCCCTCTAGTCGTTGTCGGAAAAGGGCCAAGCAGGTAAAGGCCTACGCGAAAGAACGGTTCAGAGGGAACTTCAATGGGATGGAGTCGTCCGATAGGTGCCAGGGGAGGTTTCTTTCGGCGCTGACGCAATTCGCAAGTTGCGACATAACGACGCAAAGAGCAGTAGAGGCCCAGCCAGAAGAACCGGCGTCATACGCGGTCGTATGTACGCAAAACTCCAAGGTGTCCCGTCGTCGGTGCATCGTGAAGTTGCTCGAGAACGACGGGTCGCAGATGACGAGGAAGGAGAAGCAGCAACTCAGGGCCGTCAGGGTTGATATTGCGGCGGTAGAGGATGCCGTCATGCAGTACGAACATGCCGCACGTGCCGTCGGTGCTGCCAGATTGCACTCCGGCGATGATGGATTGCACTCCGGGATGATGGAATACGAATTCTATTCATCGGCGTCCCTATCGTGTATCGCGTGCTGAACGTCGAGTAATCCAATTAGACGTGGACAAAATGCTCCGCAAAGGGGTCATCGAGCCATCAGCCAGCCCTTGGGCTTCGCCTGTCGTCCACGTGTAAAAGAAGCATGGTACCTCGTGTTTTTGCGTCGATTATCGCCACTTAAACAAGATCACGCGAAAAGACGTCTACCCACTACCACGCATCGAAGACGCCTTGGACTGCTTGCACGGAGCTAAATAGTTCTCGTCCATCGAACTTCGATTCGGCTACTGGCAGATTTTAGTTGATGAAATGGCCCGCTAGAAGACGGCCTTCATCACGCCGGATGGCTAATATCAGTTCAAAGGCATGCCCTTTGGCCTATGCAATGCTCCTGCGACTTGTAAACGTATGATGGACTCTCCTCTGCGGGGCTACAAATGGACCACCTGTCTTTGTTACCTTGACGACGTTAGTGTTTTTTCTCCCACGTTCGGCTGCCACCTTACCCGACCCGCTGCAATTCTTGCGGTCTTCCGAAAAGCCGGCTTTCAACTGAACTCCACGAAGTGTAAATTCGGGCGCCGTCAGGTCACCGTGTTGGGACACCTCGTTGACGAATCCGGTGTCCGATCAGGTCCGGAGATAGTTCGCGCCATACGGAGTTTCCCCGTGCCACTTTCTGCCTCTGACGTGCGCTGCTTCGACCACCATGTGTTCTTACTTTCGCCTTTTCGTCAAAAACATCGCCGACGTTGCTCGGCCTTTGACAGATCTCCTAAATAAGAACACGCCATTCTCATGGAGCCCGGAGCAGGCTTACCCGTTCGCCGCTTTCATCGGGTTTCTGACCACCCGTCCCATATTTGCCCACTTTCATCCGTCTGCACGGACCGAAGTCCACACTGACGCAAGCGGCTATGGCATCGGCGCTGTTCTCGCCCAACACCAGAATGGTACCGATCGCGTGATAGCTTACGCCAGCCGCCTGCTGTCACCTCCCGAGAGAAATTACTCCGTTGCCGAGCGGGAGTGCTTGGCTTTGGTTTGGGCTGTCGCCAAGTTCCGGCCATATTTGTACGGCCGCAAGTTTTCGGTCATCACAGCCCACCACGCACTCTGCTGGCTGTCTTCCCTACGGGACATGGCTGGACGGCTTGGTCGCTGGGCTTTGCGGCTCCAGGAATTTTCATTTAGTGTCCATTACAAGACTGGACGCCTCCACAAGGATGCTGACTGCGTCTCGCGTCACCCCGTGGATCCTCCTGATCCTTTTGCGCATGATCCGGTGACATCCGTGATGGCTTTGACTGACGTGACCGACATGCGCTCTGATCAACAACGCGACGCATCCTTACAATCCATCATCCCCGGAGTGCAATCTGGCAGCACCGACGGCACGTGCGGCATGTTCGTACTGCATGACGGCATCCTCTACCGCCGCAATATCAACCCGACGGCCCTGAGTTGCTGCTTGTCCTTCCTCGTCATCTGCGACCCGTCGTTTTCGAGCAACTTCACGATGCACCGACGACGGGACACCTTGGAGTTTTGCCTACATACCACCGCGTATGACGCCCGTTCTTCTGGCTGGGCCTCTACTGCTCTTTGCGTCGTTATGTCGCAACTTGCGAATTGCGTCAGCGCCGAAAGAAACCTCCCCTGGCACCTATCGGACGACTCCATCCCATTGAAGTTCCCTTTGAACCGTTCTTTCGCGTAGGCCTTTACCTGCTTGGCCCTTTTCCGACAACAACTACAGGGAACAAGTGGATAGCCGTCGCTACTGATTACGCGAACCGCCACGCCATAACAAAGGCGTTGCCTACTAGTTGCGCAACTGATGTCGCCGATTTTCTCCTTCACGACGTCATTCTCCAGCGTCACGGTGTACATCGACAGTTACTTACAGACCGCGGCCGCTCGTTCTTGTCTCGAGTTGTGGACGACCTTCTCCGCGGTTGTGCCACTGAGCACAAGCTATCCACCGCCTACCACTCACAAACAAACGGTCTTACGGAACGTCTCAACCGAACAATCACAGAAATGCTGCCGATGTACGTCTCCAACCATCACCGCGACTGGGACACCACGCTGGGTTACGTGACGTTCGCGTATAACTCGTCGCGACATGACACCGCAGAATATTCACCCTTTTATCTCTTGTATGGTCGCGACGCCACACTGCCGTTTGACACCATCCTCCCTTCGGTGTCACGTGTTGCAACTGAGTACGCTCGTGAAGTCATCGATCGCGCTCGCATGGCACGTCAAGTCGCCCAATCTCGTTTATTAGCCTCACAGCATATACAGAAAGAGAGTTACGACCGCTGCCATCGCGATGTTAAGTTAGCCCCAGGTGCTTGGGTGCTCCTCTGGTCACCATATCGTCGGGTTGGCCTCTTCCAGAAGCTTCTCTCTCGCTACACAGCGCCTCATGAAGTCCTGCACCAAATTACCGGCGTCAATTACGAGATTTCGCCGCTACACTTTGATGCATCCTCAAGTCAGACGTCTGTCGACGTCGTGCACGTTTCGTGGCTCGAGCCATACTTCGCTCGCAATTCTTCGCCTGCCATGCGCCGAGACGGCGCTTCGCCATCCGGGGGTTCTCTTACGGAAGGATGAGAGAAGAAAGAGGAAGAAGAAGATCGGATACGCTGGCTGCTGCGTGTTGTTGGTGGTCAGCCATCTCAGATATTCTGACTCATCCTGTATATATATTGTAAATATAGTTTTTATATACTCGCAACATCCCCGTAGCAATATTATGGGCAAACGTTCATCTTTCTCGGGGATCGAATTCCAGCCGCGGGGGCCACCTTTCGTGGGGTGGAAATGCAAAAGCATACGTGCTCCGGGGGAACATTAAACATCCCCTGATGGCCAAAATAATCCAGCAGTACCCCACTACGGCGTGCCTCGGAATCAAATCGTGGTTTGGCACGTAAAACGCCAGAATTTTATAAAATATTTTTTTTTTTAAATTTCTTTTCACTGGTATAGTATTGCTGTTTATATGCGTGTGCCGTGTATTGACGCTTGTCCGCGTGGCCTAATGGATAAGGCGCCTGATTCCGGATCAGGAGATTGCAGGTTCGAGTCCTGTCGCGGACGTTTCTTCTTTTTTTTTTTTTTTGTCCCTCGTAACAAAATTTGCCGAAGTGAAGCCTTCCAATTTCCTAATTTCATCATGCAGCCTAATTCTCTGCCGTCGTCGACTACGCTTGTCCACCCTTGGCATCCATTCTCTAGCTTATATTCCACCGGTTAAGTGCCCTAAGCATTACATCGCCGGCCCAGCGCCTTTTTTTACGCTCCCGGTCTGCTTTCTGAACTTCGCCGCGGTATTCCTGTTTCTGTTGCCATAAGGATAGGAGTGGACATGACATAGAACTGAATGCGGTTTAGGCAGAGGAGGAATGAGTCATATTGCGCTTTATCTTTTGTTGCTGTGCATAATAGTTGAAATTGTGGAATTGCACCAACACCTTTTTTCCACTTTGTCATTTTCCGATAGCTGTGACAGATAATCGTGTAGGTTTCAACAAATTAACTAGGCAGTTTGTCTCAAAAACAAGAACACACTTACACCTTAAAGAGGTGTACAGTGGTGAGCAGCCTTGTCTAGAGCGCGCCGACGGCGCTCTGCGGAGCAAGTCAGCGCCACCTAACGTTGCGCTCTGGGTTTGAGCTATCCGTCTCGTGCGCATGCGCGGCCAAAATAAAGCGGTGCCTGCTCGTGGGTTCTCGGCCTCAGTGCTTGCGCTTCAGTCTGCCAGGGCCGCGCTGAGTGATATGTAACAGTAAAGCCCCTCAATCTTTTGCTACAAATAGTCTGCAACGGCATTTCGGCGATGGGGCGTGGAACCGGCAGCATGGCGGAAGCGCTTACCAGTTTCCTACTGCTTACGCAGGTTGGTGCTCTCGAAACTTTTTGTACGACACCATGTTCTGTCATGCCGGTTCCGCCCCAAGTGCTGTTTTCTATGTTTGCATCACGGTCGCATTCGAAAAGAAGGCAGCCGACACGGCAGTTTGTTGTTTTTCGTAGTTCAGCACTTTATTTGCTGATTTTATTGCTGTGTGGCGGTGATGTTGAAGTTAACCCAGGGCCAACTGATGCGCAATTTTCAAAGATCCTAGATGGTCAAAGTAAAATGATGTCGAAGTTAAATTCTATCGAAGAAAAACAAAACCAATTGACTGTAGATGTCACAGACTTGAAGGCTCGTATTTTTTCGCTAGAAGTTAACATTGGCAAAGTCGATGACGTACGCAATGCTGTCGCAACAATGGCAGACCAACAACAGGGTGATCGTGCTACACTGATCGCCCTCACCCAAAAGATAGACGATATTGAAAACAGGCAAAGAAGGGACAATCTGGTCTTCCGCGGGTTGGATGATTCATCCCCGAAAGAGACAGCAGCCGAATCTGAAGAACTTATTGCAGAATTATGCAGAAGCAGGCTTGGCGTCACAGGCCTGAGTATTGAGCGTGCGCATCGTATAGGGACATATAAGACAGGGAAGCCACGTCCAGTCATAGCAAAATTTTGTTCCTATAAATGCCGTCAGTCGGTGCTGTTGAACGCTTACAAACTCAAAGGCACCAGATATACCATATCTGAAGATTTTTCACAATCTGTCAGGGACAAAAGAAAGAAGCTATGGGACTATGCGAAGTTGAACAAGCGGGAAGGGGACAAGGCTGTTTTGAAGCATGATACGCTTTACCTGCGGGGAAAGCGCTTTCGGCTCGATGGGGCAACAGGAGATATAGTTCAGCAGTGACCTTCGCATAAGCGCACAACAGGATTGCCTCTCAGGGTTCTAATCATAAATTGCAGGAGCACACAGAATAAAATTGACAAATTTCAGTGTCTGCTACGTACCCTACAGCCCACGGTAGTGTTGGGCACCGAGTCATGGCTGGATTCTGCGGTTTTAGATTCTGAAATTTTTCCGGCAAGCTACCAGTGTTTTAGGCGTGATATAAATTATCATGTGGAGGTGTCTTTATTCTTGTAAATAGTAGAATACATTGCGTTCATGTGGCAAGCCCACTACTTGATATCGAGGCAGTTTTTTGTAAGATTCGGCTGGTAAATGGAAAAAGCATGGTGTTCGGCTCCTACTACCGTCCACCTGGCGCGTCGTATGAGCAGTTCATCACTTTCTGACTTTTTGGAGTGTTTGAAAAATGACCGTGTTTTGATCGGAGGGGACTTTAACCTACCTGAAATTCACTGGTCATGTGCAGTTCCCAGGAACTCTGTTAGTGGTTGTTTGTACTCCTCGTTTTTTGATCTAATGGACACTCATGCATTTGAACAATGTGTCCTCAGTGCGCCGCGTGATGATGGTACTGGCCATGTCGTGGACTTGCTATTGTGTAATGGGTCTGGTATTGTATCAGACGTTCATGCACTACCTGGATTGAGCGACCATAACATTTTTATTGCTGACGTTAGTGTTACAAATGTGCCAATAGTGAAAAAACCGCCTTGAAAAGTGTGCTTGTATAGTAAGGCTGATTACTGTTCTATAAATCAGTCGTTAGATTTGTACTTCCCAACGTTTGACACATTAGCGGGTGGTTTGAGCGTTGAACAGTTGTGGGAAAGCTTTAAAGAAAAGCTCTTCTATCTTCGAGATAAGTTCGTTCCAACTCGGATGCTTTCATCTAAACGTGATAAAGATAAACCGTGGTTTCGGCAGGAACAGCGCATCTTGCTGCGCAGGGTGCGGAGAGTATACTTAAAGTATAAAAAACACAGGTCCCTGGAAGACTTATCCAAACTAAAGAGGCTAAAGCTTGATTTTGAGAATTCAGCCAAATCGGCTAAGGAATCTTATTTTGCTCGTCTTGGGGAACGGTTGGTAGAAGATCCCAAAGAATTTTGGAAGTATATTCGGCACAGTGGACAGAACGACAATTCTGTCCCTCCTCTTGAATACTTAGGCACGGTACTTGATGATGACAAGCGCAAAGTTGAAGCAATTGGTAGTTATTTTTCTTCTGTGTTTAGTAATCGCCAGTTTCGGGTTGTAAGTCTCGATTTTGCGCTATGCAATGAAGAAATGCCCGAAGTTGAGTTTGCTTTGGAAGGTGTACGCAAGCTATTAGAAATGTTTCTCCCAGAAAGGCGAATGGACCAGACAATATAGCAGCAGCAATGCTTAGTAGTTGTTGTGAATCGTTGTGCATGTATTTACGCCGTCTTTTCCAAAAATGTTTAGACATGGGTGCCGTACCTACCGACTGGAAATTGGCAAATGTCGTGCCTGTACACAAAAGTGGGCACAAAAACTGCATTGAGAACTACAGACCGGTGTCTTTGACTAGTATTACATGTAAAATAATGGAACACGTTATATATAGTTGTATTATGTCACATCTAGTTAAAGATGATCTATTAAATGCAAACCAACATGGATTTCGGCAGGGTTTTTCTTGTACTACTCAGCTTGTAGAATTCACTCACGATTTGGCTCAAGCAATAGACAAAAGGCAGATAATTGATTGCATCTTTCTAGATTTTCGTAAAGCATTTGACGTTGTGGCTCACGACCTACTTATTAGCAAAAGTCGCGCAAAAGTCGCACAAAAAGGTAATTGCATGGATATCTGAATATCTTTCACATAGACAACAGTCTGTGGTTCTCAATGGCATCTCCTCTGATCTTGCTGCAGTGACCTCTGGAGTACCCCAAGGCTCTGTGTTGGGGCCCCTCTTGTTCTTATTATATATAAATGATATCACTAGTGGTATTATGTCATCTTTCAGGATGTTGGCAGACGACTGCGTAGTATATAGGGTTATTGATAGTGATTCCGAGTTTTATGCACTTCAGAGTGATTTAGACAAACTTTCAACTTGGTGTGCGAAATGGGAAATGTCACTTAACGTTTCAAAACGTTTAAACATCACCTTTACAAGGAAACATTCATACAAGACATACGAGTACAAGTTAAATAGCATTACTCTAAGCAGGGTTACGGAATGTAAATACTTAAGAGTTTGGTTTACCTCGGATTTAAGGTGGAACAGGCATGTACAGGATGTAAGACAGAAGGCGGCACAAAAGTTGGGCTTCCTCCGTCGAAATTTTGGCCAATTACCTAGTAAATTGAAAGAACAGCTGTATTTTACTCACGTACGTTCGGTACTTGAGTACGCTTGCATCTGCTGGGATCCTTATACGTGTCAGTTAGTCGATTTACTTGAAAAATTCAGAATAGGGCGGTTCGATTTGTTCTTGGTAATTGCGACAAAAACCTTAGTATTACCGAAGGCAAGCGCAGACTTCATTGGCAAGATCTAAAGGATAGAAGAAAGTGCCTCAGACTCAAATTTTTTCACAGTGTTTACTATTCTAAAATAGGCATCGACAGGAACAAATATATTAAATTACCATCGTACATTTCCCGTAGAAGAGACCATGCCTTGAAACTCCATGAATTTCCTTTTAAGGGTGACACCTTGCGTTATGAATTTTTTTACAGGACCACGAGGGAGTGGAATGCTCTCCCGTCAAATATTGTTGGTATACAATTTAATGAAACGTTTTACCGCGCTTTGTGTGTTGAAATGAGTGTCAACTGATGTAGATATGTATGTACCCCCCTGCTGTAATGCCTTCTAAGGCGATGCAGGTACTCAATAAATAAATAAATAAATAAATAAATAAATCTCCCAAGGTAGCGCCATTCACTTCCCTCCTCCTCCGCTCGGCGCGGCCTCGACGGTGGCGCCGCCGGTGGTGGGCCTGCCGTAGCAGACGACGGCTAACACGCTACGGGAGGAAATCCGCAGAAAAGTTCGTTCGAGCCCTGCGGAGCAGTTTTTGCAATCGAGGTCTTTCTTTGTCGGTCGGTAACTGGGCTTTAGAATTTTGTGTTGGAATTGCGGAAGGAATAGAGAAAAGGACCATTATTCAAGGCGTATTTAAGGCGTAAAGCGCGCGACGTTGAGAGTTTGCGTTGCTGAAACACGACGCAAGCACGCGGTGTACTCAAACACGCGCGTAATTACCAAAGTTTCAGGTGGTGACAGCGTGAAAGTATGTGTACGTAGTTTCGTAGGTTCATTTACGTATCTGCAGGATACTTTAGTTCGGCCGGCGCGTGAGGGATTCCGGCTGTGTGCGGTCAGCAATACCTGGCAACAGGGCCGTTTTCTTAATTGCCGTTTTCTTAATTGCTCCCATGACGCCACGTGAGGTGAGAACGTCATTGGCATTGGTATTTTTATTTGTTAGAAATGACTATGCATTATGCATTGCTGATTATTTATGTAGTAAACATTAAAACCAATCTAACTTAGCACGAAATGCTAGTGTAAACTTCATGGTATTGAGGTTTGGTGTCGTATATCTTATGCTAAATTATAATTTAAAGTAACCTAACCAAGGAATGGGGAGTGTGTGTTAAGCATTAACATTTCTAGTTTGCTTATGTACGGCTTTGTTATGCACTATGGACATTTAGTGCACGTAATACTGTACTTATGGCTCTATACTAGTTACTGTGGATAAGCTTTTCTTTGCTTCGTTGCACATTCCTGCTTGTGTAAAGTCTAGCTTCTGTATCACTGGTGAGCACTAGGTAGCATTATTGTGCAATGCATGGAATCCTGCTAATATGTCTGCAGTGTAGATTTCTCAGCGACATTGCTTGAATAGGACTTCCTCTGCAAAATCATTACAATTGTTTTCTGAAATAAAATGTATTTCGCAGTGCTAGAAACAATGTGTAAACTTTTATTATGGGTTATGTTTCGATGCAGTGGCAGTATAATTAGCAGAGTGGCAAATTGAACGAATCGGTATTCGTTGTCAAATAAAGATAACAGCACTAACAACAAGGGAGAAAAAATACACGACACAGGAAAGTGCCTGTAGCACTAGCTGTTACTTCCCTTTCAAAATTAGCTAAAGTTCTACCCACCACAGTGGTTCAGCTACTGCGACGTCCTACCACAGAGCACAAAGTCACAAAAAACAATCAGTGTTGTGAGCCACAATCCAATGAGGCCAGAATTCAAAATGGCTCATGCATAGATTTATGTGTACATTGACGAACCTGAGGTTTTAAAAAATTATCTGGAGCCCTTTATATGGCTTTTCTCATAATCTATGGTATTCATGTCCAAAGGCCAGGTTATTATATCTCCTTTGCATTAAACAGGCATACGCAGAAAAAGCAGATACTCGCTCATACTTGCTCGCCTATATATTTGGTGGCTATGCACTCACTTACACTCATTGGCACTTGCATTCCTGAAAGAAAAAAATCTTTATTCCCGCATAGTGCAATACAAAATGGTATACAGTATTATGTGGCATTTGCAGTTGCTTGCATTGACACTTAAGGGTACCCAGTCATGCTAATTCTTGCATCCACAACAATTCACTCGCATTACATCACTCGCACTTATGGACAGCCACCTATTATACTCGCGTTAACTGAAACTCGCTGCCACCAAATTTCATTCATAGTCGTGTTTATCAGAACTCGCTGTTATTCATACGTCCCCTCAAGTTTGTTAACACTCCCATTCAACACAGATCCTTGCACCTATCATTACTCACTAGCACCCTCCTATGCTTGTGAAATAAGTGTGGAGCAAGTACGAGTCAGTATACTTTTGAACATTTTAACCGATACAAATGAAAAAGCTGGTGTTTTCTTCCAGCGCAGCAATATGCAATAGTATAATAATTCATTACAAGTTTCTGGGGCTTTACTAGTTATCAACAGTAGGGATAGCATGATGCGCTCTGCAGTGTTACATAGTTGCCAAACATGAGATAACACATGGGCTGCAGTATTTTGGTCAGCAAGATAACCTTATGCATTTCAACTGAAGAGAACCATGTAGTGTTACACAAATTTTTACGTGGTTTGAAGCTTCAAATATTGGGTACGCTTGCTTTGAATTTAGAGACTAATAAATGTACACACTTCAAGTTGTCCCCATGCAGCAACCAAATGAACAATCAGTGTTTCACGTTTCTCTTTCCTCTTGTGCTGCATCATTCCTACATTCTGCTCCCAAGCGATCTTTTTTTCTAGCCCAGACGTGTGTTCAAGTAATAGCTGACAAGCACGCTTCTTGCTTCTCAGTCCAGATCTATGTGTTTTGAGTCATTGGCAAGGAAGGAGGCAGGTTAGGTCGTTTAATTTGAGAAAGGGCTCAAAAAGAACTTTGCCATTGCTCTTAGGAAATTCACAAAGCTTCTTTATAGTTCATGTGCTAATGCTGATAAGTCTGTGGCCTACAGATTTAAAGAATTGATGTGTGGTGATAATCACAATTCGGTTGGTTCCTGGATTTCAGGATAATTTCATTCAAGCAAATTCCCAAATGGCCAGTGATCAGCAACAAGGATGTACCACGCTGCATGAGGTATGTATACACAATACATGAAAGCCAAGATAGTGTGTTTTGCATGGGGCTGTGAAAAATTAAGATCTGGAAATCTGAACAGCCAGAACAAAGACAGATTTGTACGCATTTAGCTTGTACTTTGCAAGCCTGATGTAGCAGCCACGAGACTATAAATGACATTGTTGCTATCGCCACTTTATCTAAGAGAGCATACGCTGAAGTTAGTAGGCAAAAGCACTGTCTTGTGAATTTTTAGCAGAATAAAACGACCTAGTGAACATTGTCGTCATCTGTTTGGATTGCGAGCACTTTTTTTCTTAAAGCTAGCAGTCATGGAGGCATTACGGAATCAGGGTGTAGATGAGCCATATGTAAAAATACTGGAAGATATCTATAGCGGCTCCACAGCCACCGTAGTCCTCCACAAAGAAAGCAACAAAATCCCTATAAAGAAAGGCGTCAGACAGGGAGATACGATATCTCCAATGCTATTCACAGCATGTTTACAGGAGGTATTCAGAGGCCTGGAGTGGGAAGAATTGCGGATAAAAGTTGATGGAGAATACCTTAGCAACTTGCGATTCGCTGATGATATTACCTTGCTTAGTAACTCAGGAGACCAATTGCAATGCATGCTCACTGACCTGGAGAGGCAAAGTAGAAGGGTGGGTCTGAAAATTAATCTGCAGAAAACTAAAGTATTGTTTAAGTCTCGGAAGAGAACAGCAGTTTACGATAGGTAGCGAAGCACTGGAAGTGGTAAGGGAATATATCTACTTAGGGCAGGTAGTGACCACGGATCCGGATCATGAGACTGAAATAACCAGAAGAATAAGAATGGGTTGGGGTGCGTTTGGCAGGCATTCTCAAATCATGAACAGCAGGTTGCCACTATCCCTCAAAAGGAAAGTGTACAACAGCTGTGTGTTACCAGTACTCACATATGGGGCAGAATACTGGAGGCTTACGAAAAGGGTTCTGCTGAAATTGAGGACGACGCAACGAGCTATGGAAAGAAGAATGATGGGTGTAACGTTAAGGGATAAGAAAAGAGCAGATTGGGTGAGGCAACAAACGCCGGTAAACGACATCTTAGTTGAAATCAAGAAAAAGAAATGGGCATGGGCCGGACATGTAATGAGGAGGGAAGATAACCGATGGTCACTAAGAGTTACGGACTGGATTCCAAGGGAAGGGAAGCGTAGCAGGGGGCGGCAGAAAGTTAGGTGGGCGGATGACATTAAGACGTTTGCAGGGACAACATGGCCACAATTAGTACATGACCGGGGTAGTTGGAGAAGTATGGGAGAGGCCTTTGCCCTGCAGTGGGCGTAACTAGGCTGATGATGATGATGAAGCTTTCTTTCCTATATTTTTCTATCTCCCCCTTTCCTAAGCCTGTGTTTGGCATGGTTGCTGCTCATACCTTTGTAGGTATGATTGTGGATATGTATATGAAGGTTTATGTGCAAAGATTGCAGGCTGCAGCACTTGGGCTGACCTAGCTCGGTACGCTCTCGGAATCACCAATGCCAGTTAGTATGCTATGTTCTGCATAAAAAGAATGTTGCTATTTAAAATGTGGATATAATGATGGCTTGAAGGTATTTTTAATTAACAATGACCCCTTAATTAAATGCCATGTTATATCCAGTGGCACCTTGGGTTTAGGCATGCGGCATGTGCCACTGTCACCCAAGGGGGTACAGAATTCTTAAATTTAGCTGGATGCGTGTCATACAAACATCATGATATTGCTTTTGTCATTGTTGCATCGCTGCATACAGTATACATCTCGCACTGTGTATCTTCATCTGCTGTGTTTGGCATTTGCAATATGGCATAACCTGTGAGCAGTGTAGTGCATACAGAAAAAAAAATTGCATGAGACACTTGCGCACGTATGTTTATGGTGAATAAACATAAACATTGCATAATTAAGATTACAGGTCCCACAGGGTGAACGTAAACACAATTATATGCACCTTTACTTTTATAGCACTTCATTAAGTATGTCACTAGGACTTTGCTTCACATTGACTCCATTGTGTCTTGGATCTGCATAATTATTTTTTGGTGTTCTGCATGGGCTGCCACACTGACTATTGCTCAATTGTATTTGTTCTCTAACCTGCATCCATTGTACACCCTTCAGGTACTCGTTGCTATGCTGTGCTATCAACTTGCTATTTGTGTTCAGGACTTGGATGTGGGCACTGCTCCAATGGATGGGGCACTGCCAGCCCATTGTGAGTCAGCACAGCCCAGCAGCGTCCTTAGGCCTCGAGAAGAGGTGGCAGGCAGCCAAGTAGCCAGTCGTGTGATTTCCACCCATGTGAGTGTATAGATTTATCCTGATAATTTGCAGCTGCTAGGCCACTATGCTTGCTAGACAAAGCCTAACGAACTGTTTATTTGTTCTTGTTAAACATTGTGTCATACTGAAGAACTAATATTGCCATGAATGCACTTGCAGTTGGTTCGCTCGAATTTTAGAATCCTACTTTGTATACTAGTTTATGCCAACTCATTATGAGAATCATGCTATGCGGCTGCCTCCTGCGCAAAAGGCGCGCTACACACCTCTTTGACCTCTGCTTCACGTAGACGGCACCCCCAGACTGACCCACCCGGGAGAAATCGGTAGTTGTCTTTTCCTATCCTCCTCTCTAATCTTCGTCTTTCACTTGCTTTCGATCTTTCCTGTCTCCTCTTGGCTTCCTTTCACTTCCACTTTTTCCAGGCAGCAAGGGTTAAACTTGTGTGAAATGGCCTACCTTGGTTATAACAGATTTGGTTATTGTAGCGTCGTACAGCTGGCGCCTGCAGGACGTGTTTTTTCACGGTCTTGCAGCCTCCCCTTGTTGGGCTCCATATAGAGGTGGGTGCCTGGAGGTGCTGCCGAATTTCTGCATATATTTATGGCATGTTCTTTTCCCCCACTTGCTGATCGCCCTCATAAGCAGGGCGCACTGAAGAAGTATTTAGGTTCTATGGCCAACATAGTGAAAACTTTCCCAAATTTTATGTCATACATTCCGAGAAAACCGCAAAGCCAGTGATAATGATCTCTCCTTTTATGGTGTCGAAATCAATAACCGATGTTCTTGGTCAAGGCAATAAACTTTCCAAACTTCCAAGTGGAGATCTCCTTTTAGAACTCTGAGATAAAAATCAGTTTGAAGGGCTGCCCAATCTTGTCTTGTGGTGACGTTCCAGTGAATGTGACGCCGCATCGCACCATGAACACCAGCCGTAGTGTTGTATCTGATAGTGACCTGATTAATCTGACAGAGGCTGAACTACTTGAAGGCTGGGGTGACCAGAATATGATCAGTGTAAAACGAATCAAGATGAGGTGCGATGGTACAAAATACAGACTAAGCATCTTATTATCACATTCGGCTCAGGTGTTCTGCCTGAAACAATCGAGGCACGCTATGTGAAGATCAGGGTCAGGCCGAATATACCAAATCCCCACCGATACTTTAAATGTCAAAGGTTAGGCCACAGTTCCCAGAACTACCATGGCTTACTAACCTGTGCCAAATGTAGCGACCATGAACATCCGTCCGAGTCATGCGCGAACACTGCACACTGTGTGAATTGTGAAGGGGAGCACCCCGCGTACTCGCGATCCTGCCCATCTTGGAAAAAATGAAAAGAAATAATGGCAATCAAAATCAAACAGAATCTTTCGTTGAAAGAGGCACGCAGGCATGTATCCTTCTTGCCAAAGAGTAGCTTTGCCGATGTGGCGCGTCGGGGCAGCGCCACATCCGCCTCCGGCGGCTGCCCGGCCCACACACAGTGAGCCGGCAGTGACGTCACCTGCCCCCTGAACGGTTGCAGCTGGCGCTGCTCCACCGTCCGAGATGAAGGGGCCATGACCTCCGGGCTGGTGGCCTCGAAGGCCTCATCCCTTGAGAAGAGGCCTTCTCGACAAACAAATCGCTCTCAAGAGCCGGTGTCCAACGCCTCGCAGGAGGCGATGGACACGACACTTAGTCAAACGGCACCACCAGCGCCTTAGGAGCGGCGAGAATCTTTCGACCGTTCCATAAAAGAGAAACATCGCATTATGGGACCGGCAAAGGGCCCTGTAACCTAACTTTTCTTGTTAGACACACAGCACTAACCTCGTTGCCATTACGGATACCCAAATATTACAATGGAACGTGAGA
Source organism: Dermacentor andersoni (assembly GCF_023375885.2). Lineage (NCBI taxonomy): Eukaryota > Metazoa > Arthropoda > Arachnida > Ixodida > Ixodidae > Dermacentor > Dermacentor andersoni. Next base: position 361,235,930 of record NC_092814.1, on the reverse strand, counting down.
GGACTTCTTCACAACCTTCACGATGTTAAAGAACTCCTCCGAAAATTCACTCGAAAGGTGCTGTGTGTCCAAGAAACACACCTAAGATTAACGCAGATCAACTTTCTAAGGCAATATGCTACTTTCCGCAAAGACCGTGATGATGCACTCACCTTCTCAGGGCGTGTAGCCGTAATAGTCTATAAGGGCGCTCAATGCCGGCAAAAAAATCTCCGAACCCCCCTCGAGGCAGTTGCAGTACGAGCTGTGCTATTTGGTCAGCTAATCACGGTTAGTTCGATGTACGTCTCCCCTTCCTGTCAACTTAATAAAGCAGAGTTTCACAGCTTCATCGATGAACTTCCTCCGCCATATATAGTCGTTGATGATCTAAATGCACATTGCCCCCTGTGGGGCAACACATGTTCCGATGCGCGTGGGCGCCTGATATAAATTTTTTTCTTCAGGTGCATGTTTGTTGAACAAAAAAGAACCAACGTACGACACTGTTACACATAAAACATACTCGTCCATAGACTTGAGCATAGTTTCGAGCTCACTATTTGCGTACCTGGAGTGGTCTGTTCTCAAGAACCCCTACGCGAGTGACCGCTTCCCAATTACATTAAAGCTAACAAAACCAGATGCATGCTGTCCGCATTTTCCTCCATGGAACCTCGAATCAGGAAACTGGGAGCTGTTTCGAGAACTCGCATATTTAGGCGGGGACGACATTTCTAATGTTAACGTAGATGATGCTGTGGCATACCTAACTGATTGTGTTATTGACGCTGCAACAAAAGGTATTAAACAATTTAACGGACTGGAAAAGATTCGTCGCAACCCATGGTGGAATGACGAATTGAGGAAAGCCCTCAAAAATCAAAACAAAGCTCGGGGATTGTTTCGAAATTCTCCAGCAGCTCAAAACCTTATTTCATTGTGGCCAGAATATTGTCTCAGGCTTTTGCTATCATGAGGTTTGACTATGTGTTAACTGAATGCTACACTAATGAACTTGTTTGGTGTGGGAAAATTTGTGTTTATAGCATTGAAGAACCATTTATAAAAAAAAGCTTTTAATGTATCTCAAAATAGGTTGTACTTATGTAGTTTTTAGTTTACTTTTTGTCATTGTCGTTGCTGGCTAGTTTTATAGCATGTGCTTGATGTACAAGCAATGTGGAAATGAGCTATAATCATATTCACTGATTATGCATGCTTATTGTATGCAGTCTTCTGTAGGGTACTCTTTCTAATGTCAGGTTTGACATTTTTTGTGTAAAACAGAAAAGGAAGGAAAGGTAGGTTGGCTAACCACATCGGTGTGTTGCTTTTATTTCAGGGGCCAGTGCCAGTACCTGCAGAGCTGGGTGTGTAAGCTCCACTCTTCACACCAGTTGGTGGAAAGGCAAGCTGTGTTTGCTTATCTGAATCAAACTAGTTTGTCATTATAAACTAGAATATGTGCTGAGTACTTTACTTGGTACTAACTGTGGAGCATAGTGTATGCAGTTGTCGAAGCAGCCAGTACAGCAGTATTCTGAAAAAATAACAGATGCTGACGTGCTAGTATTTCAAGTTCATTCATAGTCCATATAAGGATTGCCATTATTCCACTAAAATTCGCATTTCTGGGAATGTACCACTCCTACAATTGTTTTATTCATCTGTTAAAAGGAATGCTCTGCTAGCAATGGTGCATTGCTGTTTGAGCAGGAAAAGTCGACATCGTGTATGAGCAATGATTTATGAGAGTGCTTATACCCGCCGTTGTTGCTCAGTGGCTATGGTGTTGGGCTGCTGAGCACGAGGTCGCGGGATCGAATCCCGGCCACGGCGGCCGCATTTCGATGGGGGCGAAATGCGAAAACACCCGTATGCTTAGATTTAGGTGCACGTTAAAGAACCCCAGGTGGTCAAAATTTCCGGAGTCCTCCACTACGGCGTGCCTCATAATCAGAAAGTGGTTTTGGCACGTAAAACCCCGAATATTATTATTATGAGAGTGCTTATGTGCAGTAATACCTTGTTAACTCAAAGTAGTAAAATCCGGAAAACATTTTGAGACAAGTAAATTTTCCAGATAAACAGTCCTGGAAATTGCAGTGAAAAGTTTAGTTGGTTCTAAAAAATTTACCACTACTGGCAAGCTTTTCAACAAGACCTAAACGTAAAGGTTTCAAAGGAAAAATAAAAACATGCCAGAGATATCAATCAGCTCAATTTTGTGGCAGTGCAATCTTATTCTGTGCATAAAAAGTGTGTAAGGCTGGTCTGCTTCATGGTAGCTCCTGGACCTAGAAAAGCGTCCTCGAGCCGCTTCACACATCGCACGAGCCGATCGTTCCCGACGCTGCATTTAACTTTATTTCGCAGCAAATGAAGCACGTTTCTTGTTTCAGCAGATGTCGGCCCCTTTTGAGGTCTTTCATCAACATAGCCTTCACCGTCCCTTCCGTTTGTAGCCATCCCAGCGATTTCGGTGTCAGTAAATTCACCTGTCACCGGTACATCCTGGAGGCATAGCATACACTTGTAAATGCTCATGTCGCTTTCTTCTATGCAAGAGACGCAGCACAGACTTACAGGGAACCCTAACACAGAAAGCGACGTGAGCATTCACGAGTACGCGCTATATGCAAGCAGGGCGTACCGAAACGCATGCTGCACATGGGTTTTTAATCTACGCTGTGTAGACCAAAATTCAGTGTCGCGTGCATTGCGTAGAATAAAATTAAAACGGAAATCAGACCTCTGTTGGTAAATCATGCGGCTGCACAAAGCGAACACAACGAACTGTGTCAAGCATGCTATTTTGCCGGGCCTGCCTCTGCGCATGTCTCTGCCATCACATGACGTGCTACATGTTGCTTGACAAATTTGTTATGCCACTAGGGTTTGACTTCACATCCTAGGAAAGTGTCCGCTTTGTGGTAGGTGCAGCAGTCTTCCGCGAAGCTTGTTTAACGGTCCTGTGGCAGAGTTCTTATTCCACTCTTAGCTAAGATTTTGAGGTATCCGCAATTTGGTGTCCGCAACTCGGAAAATTTCCACAGCCGATTTTTTTAGATATGAGAGTTTGAGTTAACACGGTATTACTATATATAGTATGATAAGGCAGCTGAGGATTTCTCACCATGTTTACTAAGTAGTGTGCCAATGTATTTATTCAGGCAGGTTGGTCTCGTACTGGGAGCCTCAATATCGCTTGAAAGCAGGGACAGATAAATGACTACATATGGTGCTAACTTCCAAGTGCTTATTTTGGAAAGGAAGATGTCTTTTTATGGACTCTCTACACATGTCCACAATCGTGTGACATCCTGTAAATGATAGCACGCATACATCACTTTTTAACTAAGCAAGTTCTTTATCGGATGGTGACGGGGACGTAGTGCTGACGCACCTGTCTGCTAAGTACCGAGAATGAACAGCTTCTATTACCTCGCATGTCAGCTGTTGTCTGGCTGTGCCCACGATACTGCACTGGTCAAACAAATGTGCAACCACACTTTCTACAATATAGGGCCAGTGACTCACTGCCAAATTTCTGTTATTATGCTCCCGTAGCCAATCATTCACGCTTCATCCTGTTTGTCCTACATAGGATCTAAAGCATTGCAGGTGTAAGTGGCAGATGATACAGTGGTGTTTGGCAGCAGCATTCGGGTTAGTCATCCGACATAGCCTTGCTAGCTTGATAGGTACGGAGAATACTAGTTGTACATTCAATCGTTGGGCAATCTTTCTTGAGTTGCGTGATAACTTATGTATTTAATAAAAATGAAAGCCTCGCAGTAGAAAAATCATTTGTCCTGGTCCGGGACTCGAACCCGGGACCACTGCCTTTCCGGGGCAGCCGCTCTACTATCTGAGCTAACCTGGCGGCTAACAGATGGCAGGGCGAAGCCGAATTTGTCGACAACTCGAAGCAAAGGCAATAGTTTGACCTAATAATTCTACGGAAAACCGCAAGGTGAATAGGGATCTGCCAAGGCATTCATTATCCGCAACCGCAAATCATCGGCAACCACGACTATAGGCAACATTCAGTGCGAGAAAAGAGAGCAAAAATCAAGTTTGGTGTAAATTATCTCGGCTGCTAATCAACCCTTTTCTTTCTGCAAAATATCTTAGCAATTGCTATGAACGGGTGGATGTCTGATTTACCCTTTATTAATTACTTCTCTCTACCTTGCGGGTTTCTGTAGAACTATTAGGTCAAACTCTTGCCTTCGCTTCGAGTTGTCGACAAAATTGACTTCGCCCTGCCATCTGCTAGCCACCTGGTAAGCCCAGATGGTAGAGCGGCTGCTCCGGAAAGGCAGTGGTCCCGGGTTTGAGTCCCGGACCAGGACAAATTGCTTTTCAACTGCGAGGCTTTCCTTTTTATTAAATACATAAGTTATCACGTAACTGAAAAAAGGCTGCCCAACAATTGAATGTACAACTAGTATTCTGTGCACCTAACAAGCTAGCAAGGATATGCTGGATTACTAACCCAATTGATGAAGCCAAACTCCGCTGCGAAAAAAGGCGTGAAAATAAGTTTGTTTATAGTGCCTAGTGCATCATCGGGCACATACACCTGCAGTGCTTTAGGTTCTCTATGTACGAGAAACAGGATGATGCCTGAATCATTGGCTACGGGAGCAAAACAATGTAAAATTTGGCAGTTAATCACTAGCGTGTCATTGTAGAAAGTGTGGTTACACCTTTATTTGACCAGTGCAGTGTCGGGGCAGGGCCGGACAGCAGCTGACATGTGATGTAATAGAAGCTGTTCATATTAAGTACATAGCAGACAGGTGCGTTTACATTGTGCCCCTGTCACTATACCATAAGGAACTGGCAGCAAATGTTCTAGGACAGTAAAAATAATAGAGTAATGCTGAATGTTGCAGGAAGCTCATTGCATAAAAGATATCTGATAATAGTTTCAGTCCTCCATCTATTGCGCTACCCAATAAAGAAAAACCCATGCTAAAGGTTGTATCCTACATGTGCGTGGATTGTGGTCTGGCTAAAGTACCATGTGTTGAACAGTTGCTTATGCTGTTCTGTAACATTTAAGAGCTTTTTTTTTTTCAATGCCATGAAACCAGTTGAAGACCAGTGCCCTTTCTGTCCTGTCATCCTTTCTGCATTGTAAGACATTTCTTTTTTCCTCCAAAGGATGAGTACTTCTAGTCAATTGCCTAATGACTCGTGCTCTGAGCAAGGTGTGCGACTGCTGTGCAATGCAAAAGAGCAAAAGCAGTGCCAATGTTTAACTGAATTGACACACGAAGTCAACATTGCCTTGTCATTGGGGGAAACAGTACCGGAATGCCAAAATGTATCATGCCTTGTTGTGTCTTTATTCTCACATTTGCTAGCTGCCTTGCTTGACACTGCATTGGCCACCTGCCTTCAGAACTGCATAGTTGCCCTCTGTAGTCGTGATGATCATGACCACGGTTTCGGTCGCAGCTGTTGTGACAAGTAGTAGTTTCATTGTGACTTAGGGCAATGCATGCAGTCTCACAAACGTAGTGGCTATTGACGATAGTGATTGTACTGTGGCTGGGCCTGCACGCTGGCATCCAATCAGCCAGTTACATTGAGATTGTTGGACGATCTCTTACGGCCAGCTCAGTGGTGAAAAAATTATCGGGATGGACATGTGGTAGTGAATAGCATGCCTCTGATAAAGATGCGGCCAAGTCTTGTGCTATGACTGCACTGCAAAGGAAGTACTTCCTCAGGCCCTTGCCGCTGCGAGCTGTATCATCAGTCGCGAAATGACATCTGCAGCTCCCGCACTGCTTATATGCGAAATAGAAACATGATTTGTGGATTCATTCAGTATAAAAGTGTGTTGCTGTGAACATTTGTTTTTTTTTGTTTTCATGCCCTTAACAATTCAACATTCCGTTATTTCAGAATTTTGTTCCAGTCCTGTGAAATTTGAATAAATGAGGCTTTACTGTATTACACCCCTTCTTTCACCGCATGTTAATTTGAGCTCCCTGGGGTACTGCAAGAACTTTTTTCAGCCTCAAGGGTAAGATTGCAAGCTCTGGGACAAAGCAGCTCCTTAAGCATGCAAGAAGTTTTACTGTGGTTTCTACTCTTCCCATCTGCTTCCCTAGACTTTTTCTCAAGTCTAAATAAAAACTAGTATGTACAGTACCAAAGATGCTTGTCGCTGACGGTGGGATTAAATGTGGTGAATCCTGTGACTTAGAATTGTTGTCCCTGGGCCATTATCAGTGAAGCTTCATCGACTAGGACTTTCCTACAGTCAGGACGTAAACTTTGAACCTTTTGCATATATTTTGGTATTATCCTTGAGTGCCATCACAGTGTTTGGCAACCTACTTTTCCTTAATAAGTGTTACCTTTTTTATCCATTATTTCAGCAAAAGTCTTTTTCTGAGAGTACATATGCTCTTTTGTATTTGAGTAATTAATCTCTTGCAATTATTATCTTTCGTAGGTTCACATTGGAAATGCTTTATTTATTTGTGCTAACAAGTGGACGTGGGTGAATCAAGCCAAAACGGACAACACGTTTGCCAGGGAGGTTGCCCGATGCTTGTGGCAGCCACATGAATTGATCGGCAGGAGTGTTACGGGCAAAATATGGATGCGGGAGCTGAAGTAAGGTGTAAAGGCAAAGCCAGCATTGACACCACAAAAACTTGGTGCAGTTCGAAGTAAGTAGACCCTGTCCTGCTAGCTCATGTTTTCATAAGGATTGCAAAGTGTTTTGAAGTTAAAGCAGCAATGCCTATCACACAGTGCTTTTGCTGCATGAATATAATGGGCTGTCGGTAAGATGGAGTTGTGTTGAGGTGATCTTCTCATATGGGCCGACATACTTTACATCTACACACCAGGGGCATGCATAGCTGTATGTGTATATTCAGTGATATGCTCTCGCTAACAAAAGCTATCATTTAGTTTCTATAGTGGTATTAAAGGTGCATTAATCTTTCCTACAAAGAATTCTGTACTGGCGTCTATGCAGTGTTTTCCATCTGCATATACCGCAGTGCGGTAGCGAAAAGCTGTGCGATCTGTGTAGTCACTTGCATGAGCTGGTTATACTTGTTAATTTAATGTAAAATACGTGTGCAAAAGTATAAGACTATTTCTGTGGTATTGTATTGCAATTCTGCAGCCATTTATATTTGTAAAACACGAACACTTGCTTTCAACTACTGTCGTTAATGTTGAAATATCAATTTACATAGGTAGAAAGCTCATAAGCCTCCGTGTTCTCTTCTTGCGGTTTCTCTGTGAGATGTTCACGCTTTACACTCAATATCGTGCCAGAACTAGCCCAATCAGTTACGCAGTGGAGCCACCTATTGTGCATGTCAGTTCCAATGGCTTGTTGGAATCTAACAGGGCATGCTTTGTTTGCATTTTTTGTGCAGAGGCATACGAGCACTTTGTGGCAAAACATCCCAGCACTGTGCACACAGACGCAAGGAGGCTCAAGGACCTTAACAAGCACCTGGCCACCATGCTTAGGGATGCAAAATAAAGATGGTTAGTGTTGCGTGCCCTAAAAAGTGTCCTCTTTGTCTCGGAGCTGGCACATTGCCCGACTCACGTGTGATCGGAATTCACTCGGCGTAATGTTGGCAGGCGATGTTACTGTGTACAACTTCATCAGAAATATTGCATGAACAAAAGAACTCGTTCAACATGAATGAGAACACTTGTAGAATGTAGCTAAATAAGAATAGTGTCATTTTGCATAGCAGAACGAGAACATTTTCATGTAGCATATACAAACGAGAACGATATCGTAGAGCGTAGCCGTGCGATAGCTATGTCGCCAAGCATAGCTATGAGAGAATAATGTCGTTTAACATACCCACACGAAAACGATCTCGCTTAATGTAGCCATATGAGAATCTCGTTCCGTGACGATGTCCATTCGTACATATGTGACATACGACGTCGTTGAGTCTACGAAGCAATAATAGCGTCAAGAAGTTCTCGTTCAATTATCATACATATTTTTTTTTCAATAGGGTTAGCGGTTTATGTTCAGACTCATTTTTTGATGATGCTCATTTTCTGGAAAGCAATCACACTCGATAACACGCCCGACTCTAATTGTGCAGTCGATGCGGCCTTCAAAATGTGAACTTGTATCTTCATTAATGGCAGACGACATAGACTGCATCAGTTTAATCGTATTGTTCCATTTGTGAATGTATATGGCCAGTTCATGGAATTGTCACATTTGATGGTATCTGCAAGAACGTATTTCTGCTTTGAAAAACCAAAGCACTATTAGAATGAAATGAAACAAAATTAACATTAGCTGACATGCACACAAACCATCAGAATAGACTGCTGTGGATTCCATTAGAGTGCAATGGAAATAATGCTATATTATTGGATAGTTCCTAAACGGAAGTGGACACAAGGAAGAGCATGTGCTTTAGATTAGGAGAAGTAATTGTTTGATCTTTATTGCAGCTGCAGCATCATTGAAGAATGGCTGCTTGCCGTATTTGTGCACAGCCTTTTCCAACGTTGGTGGACTATTTCGAGCAGTACCGGCATCACAGCGGTGTGATCGGTGGTGCACTTTGCCCTCGAGAGCCGTACTGTGCTTTGATTAAAAGCTATGAAAGCCTGCGAGGGCACGTCTTCAGGCATCACAGGAAACAACGCAACAAACAGGATCATCCTGCATTTGTGTGCTCTATGCTCTCATGTGGGGCAAGTTAGACTAGTCGCACAGAGTTCGTTTGCCACGTTGCTGCACATTTGGATAAAGGAATGGACGCTCTCATGTGCTCTTTTGTGGGGTGTTCTAGTGTTTTGAGGTCAGCAGGGTCATTCAGCATACATGTGTCAAGGTACCATCGTAACACTACGGCAACACAGCTGTTACAAGGGTTAGATGTTGTCTTCGAATTCGAACGAGTTACTCCAGATGGGGAACATTCTAATGCCCCTATTCTTGATGTTGGGGACACCTTTTAAGCAGGCTCTAATGGTAGTAGCCATTTGTAGCACAATCCTATTACTGAGTTTTACACTTTTTCTCTTAAAGCTTGAGTCTCAGCATCATTTGCCAGCAAGCACAGTGCAGTACATTGCTTAAAGAGCTGCAGAATCTTCAAAATCGAAACAGAAACACGTCATTGCATGAGCCTGTCAAGACAGTTTCCACTAAAACACTTTGTTCAATACGCTCTGCATTTTTGTAAAGATGCCTTTGAAGGTGCATCTGCCGTACTGAGATCTTCGTGCTCCGGTCATAAAATATTATTTTAAAAGGTTTTTTTTCGTGCCACCAGTCGAAATCACTTTAGGCATGAACAAGCAAAATGTCGCATCTTTTTACAACTATGTACCCATTGAGCATTTGATATATTTCCTTGTCTCTTGCTCTCCTAGTAGTCAGCAAAGCACAACAAGAGCCTACTACCAAGATTATATTTTCTGCCAGCCTTTCAGACAATTCATAGAGAATGCGTTACACATAATTTTGTATCAGGATGAACTTGAAATAGTAAATCCATTAGGCTCGTAAAAGGGCAATTTCAAGCTACTTCCAGCCTACATGACACTTGGAAGTTCGCCGATGCGTTGCAGATCGCGGGATCAAAGCGTGCAATTGATCATGCTTTGCCGTCAGAAGGACGTGAAAGAGTTTGGTCTAGACAGAGTTCTGCAGCCTTTGACTGAAGATATACTTCTATTTGAAATTCAAGGTTTACTTATAAATCAGGTGAATCACTTGGTACGACTAGATTTCATTGCGGGTGATAATCTTGGAAGACACATGATCGGCGGTTTCACTCAGAATTTCAGTACGTCAACATACTTTTGCCTCTTCTGCCTACTAACACGTTCCCAATTTCGTGAGAACCCATATATAGTAGAAAAAATGCGAACACCAGACAACTATAGACAGTAAATTGAACATAATGTGAACACTGGCGGACATGATGAATGTGGTATAGTGATGAACACTCCGTTTCATGTACTGCAACGCTTCAATGTACGCCGGCCTGGTTTGCCACCATGTATTGGGCATGATTTTTTGAAGGTGTGGTTCGGCATGATATGCCGTTATGTATTCGTTACTTTGTCACTGAAAAAGGCTGGTTCATATATGAAAATCTTAACAGGATTTGTACTATGAAGTACAGTGCCCATTACTTGCGAAATAAACCAGCCAAAGTGTCTAGCCAAAGTGACAAACTCGGAGGTCATGCATTGCAGAAGTGGACACTAGTGAGACTGCTTCCTGTGTTTGTAGGTACGAAAGTAGCCCACACAAGTGACCTAGTCTGGGAACTTTTTGTCAAGCTCATAGAGATCACTGACCTCCTCACGGCACCTACTATAACTCCTGCTCAAGTAGCATACTTGAAAGTTTTGACTGAAGACTACATAGCATCTCGAAGTCTTATTTTTTCTAACAAGCTGCGGCCAAAGCATCATTAGATGTTGCATTACAGTCAGCTAATTCAGGCGTTTGGCCGACTTTGCCATGCCTGGACCATGCAATTCGAAGGAAAGCACCAGTATTTTGAACACTGCATGCGAAGTGTGAGAAACTCCAAAAATATTACAAAGACGCTGAGTCAACAGAATCAGCCCTTCCTGGTAGCACGAGGTTTATTTCACATTCCTGCCATGTACGCAGATATGAACCAGAATGAGGAGTCATCTGTTTTTAACAAGCTGAGGCATGTTCAAATACCAGACAACAGTGCTCTGCTAAAGAAAGCTACTGCGGATGGCTGTTTGTATGCAGTGAATGACTGAATTCTTGTGTCAGGAACACGGTTTGATGCAATGTTTGGCTAAGTAATTGCGATTGTTAAAGCTGGCTGTGAAGTTTCTTTTTTTGGTGTAGTGTGTTCGGGGCACTCTCGCTCCAGCTTTTTTTTGTATGAATTAGAAAATGCATTTTGTGAAATAGTGTTTTGGGGCCCCATGCAGCTCCCTCACAAAACGCCATACCAGCCCAATTTACATGGTCAACCCTCTGTGATAAGGCTGAATGTTTCTTTTCCCGAACAACTGTGAGTTGCATGCTGAGGCTATTTCAACATAAATGTCATGTATTGTTTAAAGGTACAGACATGGTGCACTTATACCAAATGCTAATACAATATTGTTTTGTATTGTTTTTTCATTGTACTTCATTACAAAATTGACGTTTTAGATTTTTGCAGCCTTTGTGCAGCATTTACATGCATCAGGGTGATAAACTCGTTACTTCATGACCACTGCTTCAGTGCAAACTATTATGATGTGATTGCTGTTTGTAAATGACTACTGCTCTCATATTTAACATAGATGTCGGTTAAGTTGTCTTCTGTTAGGTAAGTTTAGAGCACGCACATGTCGGGGATGTGCTGATGCTAAATTGACGTTTTGCTTTTCTGCTTTTCATAGTCATGAACCTGTTTCATAATGCCAACAGTGCATCAGCTCTGAAAGCCTCAAAGATTGTTTGGAAGAGATTGCAGACTGGTTGCCCTGAATGTAATACACCAAGTTATTCATAAGAATGTAGACGCGAAGGTCTAGGCATTTAAAGTTCATTTGTTCACATGTTTTATATGTTTGACCATGCATGCCGAGTTCATAGTCCAATTATTTGACACGTGGGGCTTACATTGCACAACTAGTATGGCAACTGCCCCAAGGAATTCATGGTATTCTTAAGGTGGAAGTTCTCTTAAAGAGCAGCAACAATGCATTCGTATCAAGGACAATGAAGTGTTTATGTTTGCAGCGCAGCATTAATTCATAGATTAATACAATTAGGCTAGTGGGTCTGAAGATGCTCAACCAATAGTACTTTGACAAAAAGGGTTACCATTGTAAAAGCCTGAAAATATTTCTCTTTGGATGTCTTGTGTGCCATTATTCTTGTTCTCCTTAACTACCTAGCATTCATTCAGCTCTGACGCATTGATAGGTTCTTGCTGAAAATTGGTCGAAAGCCTTAGTATGTTTTGTATTTTGTTAGTAATCTGGTGTAATATTAGCTGGCATGTAGAGCTGGCTACTTTGTAGTAACAGCAGTGTGACAGCTGTGCTGCTTGCATCATATTGATACAAATGTGAAATTCGACACCTTGTTCTAAAAGGAGAAAGCTTGCCTAAATTAGGCCATCCTACAATTATGATATATTTGGTAACAGCTGGCTTAAAGGTAATGTGTTCAATGCGAGAAGGAGGAAGGAGGGCTGTTTCTCTTGCTCACATTCTAGGAAAAAATAAGATGGCAAATGCTCTGCTGAAAGGTACAGCAACTTCATGGTGATATACGTGTATTGTGGCCGTCTCACAGCAAACACAGCGAGACAAAGTTAACGTCACTCATTACTGTGCCAGAAATATAAACATTCAGGTTGCAATCTTATGCGTTGTACAAGAGGAATTGCCAGGCAGAGTTAGCAAGCCACAGCTAAACAGCTGCACTAGGCAATTTGTTTGGAGCACTTGAGCTCTGCCCTGTAAGTGGTGAGCCAGATGCTGGCCAATAGTCAAATCTCGATATAGCGAATCACGCGGGACTGCCGAAAATTGTTCGTTATTTTGAAATGTCGTTGTAATGCAAAACGTGCAGTAATAAGCCAGTGGACAAACCTAGGAATCAAACTCGTAGCTTGACAATAGACGTTTGTGCAGACAAGCATACTCTCAAATAAAAATGTTTCACTCACTCCGAAGCTGCTTCATGTGAAGAAATCTGATTTTCTTCGGGCGCGATCAGTACACATGACCGACTAGGAATGTGTATACATCTTCCACTTTGTGCAGTACCTCATCGGATACGTCATTGCAACGAGCGATGAAAGTGTGGACTTTGTTCATTTGCACTGAAACACCAGTGTTCGACAAGATCTCATCTTCTGTGTTCAGTGACCCACAGTCTCCTCTGTTCGGGTCGTCGTCGCTGGAGACATTGTGAACACAGTTAACAATCTCTTCGGTTGTCAGCTCTGAAACTGTTACTGCTGCACTGTCGCTCTCCATGTAGTTGTCGAATAAAGGGACAGCGGGCAGCTGTTCCGTAACCTCAGTCCACAGGTCTCCAAAGTTGTTGTGGTCATGTCCAGGTCGTCTTAAACCTGCACAGGCACTTTGACAAGCCCCGCTTTTCGCCAGCAGTGCAAATGGTTGACGCCTTCAAGTTCCACGAAGCTCCTGTGAGCATTTCCACTGCCTGACAAACCTTGATTGAAGTCGGCTGCTTCCGGAGTAAGTTGCTAATGAACCAGTGCACAAGGCGCGTACGAAATTCTGCTTTCACACACTTTATAATGCCCTGGTCTAGGGGTTGCAGCAAGGACGTGTTGTTTGGCGGCAGAAACTCCAAGCGAATGTGCGTCAAGCCAACATTCACAGTGTGACCATAGCAGTTGTCGAAAACCAGTAGAATTTTTCGGTTATTCCTCCTCATTTGGTCGTCGGGTTTGATGAGCCACTCGGCAAAAGTTGTCTGGTCATCCAGGCTGATTTGTTGGCGTGGTAGTCCTACGGTAACGACGTGACATTTTTCATGCAGCGAGGGTTTGCGTACTTGCCGATGACGCGCGGTGTACCTTTCTTCGTGCCTGTTGCATTGCAGCAGAGCAGGACTGTCATGCGAAGAGGAGACTTCTTCCTTCCTTTGCACTACTGCCCTTTAAAGTGCATCGTCCGGTCTGGCAAGAGCTGATGAAAACATGCAGACTCATCCGCATTGAAAATATCGTCTTCAGAGTACGATTCAGTCACCTCTAGAAAACGATTATTGCACCACGAATCCGCGCCTTTTCTGTCAGCAACCTTTTCCTCACCCGAAACTACCTGCCAAGTTATTCCGTTCCTGTGGCGGAAACGAAAGAGCAAACCCGCCAACCCAGTTCTTTCAAGTGCATCGGCAAAGTCGCGGGCGTTTTTTCGGAGCATTGGGCCAGACATGGGAACGTTTTGCAGTCTGGCATGTTTGAACTATGTGAGAACAGCTTGTTCCACGTTTTGAAAGTTTCCCAGTAGCAGCTGTTTCCTTGTAGGAGCAAGTTGCGATTTCCAGTGAAGCTTTGCAAACTTGTTTCTGCCTTTCAATATGGCCACGATGGTCGATGGGGCAATGCCACGCTCTCTGCACACCTTGATTTGCTTTTTCCCTGCGTCGATTTCCTGCAATACAGCCAATTTGCGCTGCAGCAATAGCTTCTGTCGCTTCTTGGCGCCGTCACTAGCGGCATTCATCGTTGGATCTCGCGCGAACATCGCCAAACCTTTCTCGTGAAGTTCTTGGTGAAATTTGTGGTGAAGCAGTTGGCACTCGAAATAGTGATGATGATAGTTACTGCACTTGCGTTTTTTGTTTCGCGCGAGAGTTGCGGCGCTGCTACTTTTAGCGGAATTCCAAATACTGAAGTTCCTCGGTTAAATAGTGAAAAAACACCTATGTGCGTTATTCTGATATATGCGCTGTATTGAAATTCGCAGTTCTGAAATATGTTTACATTGAAAATGCAGGCAACCTGGCGGGGATTTTTAAAATATTCCTAAATTTGAGAAATTTGCTAATTTGGGGTTCGTAGTAACGATACTTGAGTATAGCCTGCAGCGTGTGCCATAGTGTAATATTTTATTGTACCATATTTTTCCGGACTGTAGTCTGCACCCACTGTAGAACCCACAGGGGCCAATGAGGGTCTAAATTAATATTTTTAGATTGTGTGCGCCTGCTGTAGAGTCCGTAGAAACAAACCTGTATAGAGTAGAGAATCAAAGTTTTTATACTTACCCATTATGAGTTTGGTTAGTGGTCAATCAGTATTAGTCATGGAAATGAGTCCCATCAAAATCACTCTCATCAGGGCTGTCGGAACAAAACATGTCAAACATGTCAGATTCGATGTACACCGCGTCAGTGTTTTCATTGCTTTCAGAATCAATTGTCTTGATCACCTTCAGTTTTCACTCCAACGTTCATAAAACCTTTGAGAATAACTTGAAATGGGACGGCAGACAGATCGTAGCCCACGCACTTGCACAGTTCTGCACAAAATTCCATGTGCATTCATATACTTTTTGTAAACATATGCGGCCCCTTCCATCCGGGCCTCGTAGTGCTTTTGAACACTGCTCTGGAAGGTTCAGTGAGGTATCCAGAGGCTGAAGGTGTTTGGTCATGCCTTCTGGGATGATAGAAGTTGCAGTAGCTGTCAATGTAAGCTTTCTCTTCAATGTCTATAAGTTGCGCATGCATGGAGTTCATTATCAAAGAATACTTTGGCTGGTGTCTTGTACTGTTGTAGCACAGGTAAAATTCATAGGTGCAGTGTGTACTTGTTTTCTTCAAGCATGCTTCCCACCTTGCAAATTCATCGTATAGTCCGCGGGCTATAGTACAGAAAATACGGTAGGTGGGCAATTTTGCTTATGTTGCAGAATCAGGCTACGTCAACAAAATTGGAGGCATAAGAGCATGAACAGTGCGAGTCTAAAACATCTGTTGTCATTTCACTCTGACTTCACAGCGCGCTAGTCTTACTGAAAAGCTGCGTTCTGCATACCGTTCCTAAGTCAAGGATGACACACCCGCAAACGGGCGGCTGTACTTTCTGTGCTAAGTACTTGTGGCTACCAGCATTAAAGTGTGATCAAGTACAATGGGCGCATAGTATCACTGCATACAAGAAGTGCACGCATTACATTGCTACAACAGTCGCAAAAAATGCGCACTGCTACTGCAGTGCTTTTCTGCAAAGCCTAGGCCACCCTTAGCCATAACGTGCAAGTCTTACTGGTGACCCTCAGTATATGCAGAATGTACTGCTGGCCACACATTTGGGTGCTCTTAGAAGCTGTGTTTGTTTCCGCTGATTCTATTCTCAGCCATTGTGCCATGTGGCTGATAGTGATAATGATGATGGCGTACCAGAGTGGGAGCCATGACATGGCAGAAGGTATAGATTAGAGAAAGAAGGGATGCACAGAAGAGCAGGGAGCTTAATGAGAGGTAGTTTTGGTTAGCTACTTTGCACAGTGGCCATGCACAGAAGAAGGGTTAAAGGGTATAAGATTGTTACAGTATACTTGGACCTAGATGTACATTCAGATGTCTAATTCAAGGAACACAAAATTCTTGTAAGCGGTTCAGAAATGGTATCACACTAATATGCTGGATGTAGAATAATTTTTTGCTGCAACATTGGTTCTCAAATATTTATTCACCGAAATTTAAAATTTGTCGGTGCCAGGCTAGACCACAATGAAAATTTGCCCAAGCCTAACTTCTGACAGATATTTCAGCATGAAAAATTGATACCAAGCATTTGTTGGCTGTCCCACCCCTGATGGAGTCTTGTATTTGCCTTGGATTAGCACATTTGTCAGAGCTGAATTGCTTGATATGAACTGTTTGGTTTACCTCCTCGTGTGTTTTTTCTGTTTGTCTTCTTGTGAACGAGATCGATTGAGATGCACATGCTTTCTAATGTATTACTGTTGTTAGCTGGTGTATTCTTGCAACTCATATCTTAGATACAACTTTACTTTTTTAAGGATAAAAGTACGCAGTTGCTCTATTGTTGTTGTCTAATGGCGCAAGGGCTAGGTATGGCCAATTGTGTGCAATGTGTTGATCGAAATGCTGTAAATAATTTTTTTTATTTGTTTTCGGCCAAGTGTACTGTCAGGCATAATACACTAAAGACAGTACGTGCCTGAGTCCACGAACTCTTTAAGCTCAAGTTTTTCACCACACATTGCAGGAAGAGAACAGCAATGCTTCTCGTAAAACTGTGGAATGCTGACCACACTATAAAAAAGGTGGATCAGGCTAGCTCATTAGAAGAGGCGCTGGCTCAGGGAAAAGAAAAGG
The DNA here is from genome assembly GCF_023375885.2 of Dermacentor andersoni. Lineage (NCBI taxonomy): Eukaryota > Metazoa > Arthropoda > Arachnida > Ixodida > Ixodidae > Dermacentor > Dermacentor andersoni. The sequence goes on along the minus strand of NC_092814.1, from coordinate 361,219,075 downwards.
GCATCTGCAATGCAGCAAATGCAAAGGTAAGGTAGAAATGTTATTTCACGTAGCAGAAACTTCTTTTGAGGTATTTTCATTCATGTCAAAGGAGAACGAGTAACGCAAAACGACGAAGACAGGAACACGGAGTAACAGAACTTGCCAACCAAAGTTTATTCCTGGAAAAAAGCAGTTGCTTTCCATGAATAAATTTCAACTGGTAGTTGACATACACCCTGTTACCGTGTTCCTTTAATCAGTATTTTGCCCGCTTGTTCCCATTGATTATTTCACCAAGATGGAAATGCATGAATGATTGCAAGAAGGCTTTTGCTAGCTGTCATGGCGGAAGATGGCTTCACATGTCCAAGAAATTGCATTAGTTCTGATTTAGGCCACCGTTCTAATTTCTGTGAAGTTGGTGGCAGTGCTGCAGGGGATTCTGAATTCGCTAGCTTCTGAAAAATTGATTGGCGACTCACTCTACATTCTTTTTTTTCTGTTCCCTTGTCTGCTTAATGCGAAAACCACACGTCCTCAAACAGTAACCTTTCCACATTTGTAAACTTACACACGTGAACATCCTGGTCACGTGCTTCAATTCTTCGATGCCCACAGCTGCTTGGTCAACACGTTTTGCACATGTGCAGCCTTATTTTTCGTATCTTGGTCGCTTTTGGCTTAGTAAAGTTATCGAAACTTGCGATGTGCAATCTGTCTGAATTAGGACACAATGTAGTCAGTTTTTACCTAGAACCTAAAGCAGACATTGTCGAAATCCATGACATTGCGATAAGCTGGTGCGTGAAGTTCAAGGTGGCATCGCCACCTGCCTTATGCCTTTACGGCATATCGGGTCTCTTGTTAGAAAAGCAAGACGATTTTTGGTATTTAGAAGGACGATTTTTTTTAATACAAGAGAAATAACTTTTTCGTCATCATCATCAGCCAATATTTATGTTTACTGCAGGACAAAAGCCTCTCCTGGGGATCTCCAATTACCTCTATCTTGAGCTTGAGCTGAGTGTGCATTACGTGTTGCAAAGACAGAAAAAAGGGGTTTTGTTTCTCCCTTTTTATTACAATCGACCAAGTTATTAAGGTCTGCAAGGGGAAAAGCGTTGTGAATTTTTGAGGCGCAGGAGGTTACTCTGATGCCACTGCCACTACTGAGCTCCAGTGTTCTGACTTAAACTACCGCTTAGTGCCCCGCATCCACAATAAACTGGCGACCAGCGGGTGCTTTCATCCGCTGAAGGAGTGGCGCCGCATGTGGTACGGCGAAATGTTTTAGGGAAGTCCGATACTGATAAAAAACAGCGTTTTTAGTTGTGAAGCCAGTTCCTGCGGTACAATATACCAGAGTTTACGTGCATCAAAACACAGACGAAAATGTTAACTATTTGACCGGTCAAATAATTGGTTTTTCCAGCGATAGCTGTTAGCCGCCTGTACATGGATTCCCCCGTCGTAGTCGGCGTAACCGGTGGGTGCATGTAGTTGCCATGGTATACACCCACCGTTGGGTGGTATCCATGGCAAATATCTTGGTGTAACCGAACGGCTGGTGACCATGGTGGCTATCCCCATGGTGGTACAGATTGCAACCACCATGCACCCACTGGAGCACGGGGGTGCTTTCCGTCGTATGCACCCACAGAAGAAACCATGGCAGACCCCATGCACCCACTGGGAACCACCTCATGCACCGCTGGGTGGGGTACGCACCTACCGAAGGCTGATAAGCATGTCAACACCCCCATCATGGTTGCCGTGATGGTGATATGCACCTACCATGCACCGGTGGGTGCATGGTGTGGTTACCGTGGTTTGTACCTACCGGAGAGCTGTTACCCACCAAAGGTTTGCAATTATACGGAGACTGGTTGCCTTTCAGCTCCCGACTGTGATCGGAACGCAGCCTGGGTCGCATAAGCCTCACGGGTGGCTGTTGGGAAGCAGCCGCCTGGCATGGCACCCGGGCATCACTTAACCGCTGCACGGCGGAGCGATGAGTAGTGTGAGGACTGTCGATACCCTATGAATCTGCCCAGCGGGTTCCGAGGGAATTGCCCATGGAGGCAGCAAGCAGTGAATTTATCGAGAGCTACGTGGGTATCGCGGGTGCCACAGCTTTGGAGTAGAGTTGAAGGCGATCGCGGAATTTCGTGTTACACCCCGCCACCGTCCTATGACATTCTTTAGCATTACTGTTAGGCACTCTGTTGCAATTACTTTTTTATCCGGTCGTCAGTAACGTCCCCATCAATTTTGAGAATCTCAAAAACGCGATACGCCTTGTTCCAGTGGCTCAAAAAAATTTGGCTTTTCTACAAGTGACGGCCACTAGAGCAATTTTGTTTGTCTGTGGGCTATTCCACAGCGCATATATTTTGCCACAATGTAGGCAAACATTACTGCGCCACAGTGCCGAGTGTAATCGCGTTTTCAAACTTCCAAAACCTCATATGGCGTTTACTCACGGCAAGCTACAAATCGGTAATGGCAACTAGGTGCCAAACAGTAGCGGTTGAAAAGGTAATTATGAGAAATAAGATAACCGGCTAACTAGTAAAATTATTCATTTGCTTTCGGGTGTCCTCTCACGCTGGCAATAATGCGGTGCAATAGCTGTCTTCATATCTCAACGAAACGCTATTTAAAATTATGGGTGCACTGAAACACCTTGTGGTGCCCTGAAGAGAGATTGATAGAACGCTAATACGAATACTAGTGCAGCCCCGCAAAAAACTTCGAAATAAATGAAAGAGTCAATGAAGAACGTGGACATCTTTTACTCAGAATGTGAAAAAAAAATTGCGAAACTGGACGCCAAAAAAACATGGAAATGGAAACATTACGAAATGGTGGTTCCATTGAATCAGATAACGAAAAAGGAGGGGTGCATGGAAAGTGAGGCATAAAGAAATCAGACTGGAAATAAAGGCTGGCTGGAAAGAATAGCACTTCCACAAATCGCTCAAGCGCTGTTGTGCAGGTGTCACACTTCTAAACCTAATGGCGAGTGACGTTACCGCCAGCTTCTATCACGGCTCTCCTCCTGTTGGGAAGAGATCTCTATAAAGAATCACACAGGTCTGCATTTGTCCGTCGTTCTTCCCATCGCTGCTGAACTGCAGCCCAGAGATTGTAATGTGACAGGCCGTGCAGGTTGAGGGATGAAAGCGACACTTTCACATTACCCCACAAATGATCAATAATGTTCAAGTCTGGGGACTGGGGTGGCCAATTAAGCACTACGATGGCGCGCTCTTCCAGGTAAGTGTAAACCTTCTTCGATGTGTGCACTGGGGAGCAATCACGCTGCAGGATGAAGTCCCCGTCTGGGAAGGGTCCCCCAAACAAGAATGGCAGCGCCACGTCATCCAGGATAGAGCAGTAGCTCTCAGCAGTGAACCTGCCTGGAACTCTGACCAGCGGACCGAGGCCGTCTTTCGTCATCGCTCCCCAGACAGAAACCGACGTTCGCCCACTCGCCGCAACTCTCTGGACGAACTGGGGCATATACCTGTAAGAAATGAAAGGAGTTTGGGTAATCCTTTCTCCCCATTCCTTGGTGAGTTCTTGAAAACTAATCACTGAGTTAAGCGACATTGTTAGTAGTGACTAATTTGTTTCTAGACATCAGTGGCTGTATGGCGTGCTAATGCAACGGTATAATCGCTATTTCCGTCCCTGATTGCAGCTTACACACTTCCAAGTGTGAATTTTGTATTTTTCTCCCCTTCCGAAATGCCGTTTTACAGTTCCGCAATATGTCGCAGTCACATTAAAAACGGTGAAAGGCACAGCTTGCCAGCTTTTAACAATATTGCACCAGCGTCAACCGGTCAGTATACCAGCGCCTAAAGAAATCGCCATGTCAGCTACTGGGAAAAGTAAGAAAAGGGGGCGAGGAGCAGCGAAGCGAAGAAGAGTAGGCGCATGCCTAAAACACTGAATCGAATGGGACATTGGCTACGTTTGTCATGAGTGCTAGCCTCTGCTGGTACGCAGGCATGCATTAACTGACAAAAATTGAGTGCGTTCGTTCGACGGAGTTACTTCATATATATAGTAGGTTATTCCTTCACAGCTTTGTAGTAAAGAATGCCACTCATTTTCACCTAAGCCCTGCCTTCAATTTGTGTGTGCTGGGCTCGGGGACACAAGATTACGAGGAAGTGGTCATGATTATGCTGCAACATCACTTTGTTTATCATAGTTTTAATTCCCCCTACTTCACATAGATGCAGTTTCAGTCCTAAGCACACCATTCATCTGATACCCATACAATCTAGATAACTCGCCAAAGTGCAACATGTATTAAAGATGTATCAATGGATTTCATTGTTTCTTCCGCCCCCTTCCGAAACTGGGTGCTCAGCGTGCGCCACGCCCGGAAGCTCGGCGAGAAAAATTATGGACATTCAATGGTGACCTTCTCCATCGCTCTTGTTGTTTACAATGTTCTAGAAACTACATTAGTTCCAGGCAAACACAGCTATAGAGCTGTAGGCATTACATACAGCAGAGTGAATAATTAAAGTAAAAATTTAGTGCAATTTAGTACGAATAGTACAATTTAGCCCCAGCACACAGTAAATGATGGCAGCGTCCGCATAGCCATAAACGTCACATTTTATAAATCGCCAAAGGTTCGGAAAAATCACCCCAAATTTGACACAAGGTAGCATATAAGAAAACCCACGCATGCACTTTCTTAACGAGAATTCCCCTTCTCAGCGCAAAGTGCCTCCGGCTATACATGGAGTGATATTTTATTTTTCGAGTTCCACGCTTTCTCACGACGTTGTCATTTTTTAGTACTGTGCACGGGCGCGTAATCTTGTTTCGGACGGACTAGCGGTAAATGCTTAGGCTATGCATGTTCTAGGAAAATTCGCCGGTTGCAAACATGAAATGTAAATCTTGCTGGCTATAAACAATCATCGAGAAGTTATTTCAGCAATCACTCATGGGGCTGAAAACAACGACTCAATTTTTTTTCTTTTGCTGTACTCTATCTTGTAAATGCTTAAACGCAGCTACGCTTACCGCGTGTTGACGGGGCGCCAGACCCGTGTCCTCTGATCCCACCTGGTGGTGAACGTCGATTCGTCGGTGAAGACGACGCGTTTCCATCCATCAAACGACCAGTCCGCATGCTCTTCAGCGAACTGGAGGCGTTTTGCCTTATTCTCTGCTCGCAGGAGCGGCTTGCGCGTGGCAGTGCGCCTCTTCAAACCTGCCTCATAAAGGCGGCGCTTGATAGCACTAGCCGAAACTCGGCTCAGCCCAAGGTATACTTGCAGCTCCCGGACCGACGTGGCAGGGTTGTCTGCAGAAGCTGCCACGATCGCCATGTCTTCCTCTCCTGTTGTTGCTCTTCGGCGGGGCTGCCGAGGGGCGTCTTGAATTTGTCCTTAATTCTACACGCCTAAATAATCCTATTTACAGTAAATAGCGGACGATTTGTCATCGAAGCGATTGCGCGCTGGGTGTATTCCCTCAAACATAAATCGATGATGCGGCTTCTTTCCTCGTCCGAGACATCTTTCTTCGCTTGCGGCATGAGAAAGAAATGGTCTCGTTGAACACACACATCCTTGCTGTTGCGCAGCGACAAAACGAGACGGTAGTTTCATCCCGCTAATGACTCTGCGTTTAGTTGATCCCGCAAATGATGAAACGCTTATCATGATAGGGCGACTGATGTCAAACAGCTACCTTAAAGCGCCGAATTAGTCGGGAAAAGACGCTGGAGACAGCACGGCGGCCTGAGTGCATAGGTTTTGGAGCCAACTTTGCGGCAAGTATCAGACAGCATGCAGAATTTTATTGGTGACTCATCGCTAAAGAGGCAAAAAGGGGTCACCGTGCCGCTTTTTCGACGAACTGATAGCACGCTTTTGTTTCAAATGTAGAGTAAGGGCGTAAAATGTTTGTCAAGCGATTTCTGTGGACACTGCAAGAAAGCAGTTGCCGCGTATGAACAGCAACCACGGCCGACCACGAGAACGCGAACTTCACCACACGGCTAGCGCGACCCGGCAGTGCTGGCGCGCTGTAGCAGACGACGCGGCTGAGGCCACGCCTGTGGCTGCCAGTGCGCCGGCGCGTTAGTTGCTCCGGCGTCCACGAGCGGCGCTCCGCGGAGCGCCGGCCGCCCGGAGCCGTGTTCAATTGGAAGTGGACGACCGTGTACCTTTTTCGGATACAATGAAGCGAAGAGCGCATTCACGTTATTGAAAGTGTACTTGACGTCTACCTACGCTACCTGGGACAAAGCAACTAACCTGCAGAAGGAGGACGCCTGTATTGGTTCCTCGATAGCGCCTGTCCTGAGTGACCTTGTATTTAGCCAAATATGATAGGAATCTTTACTTACAATTGAATGGTTTGAACGTTCATATTTTTAGACACGTGGACGATTTTTTAGTTATTGACGCTTCAAATAACATGGAATTCACTGTAGCAGTGTGTTTGATGTTCTTATAGATGTTTTAGGTCCCCTAACTTTGATGCATGCGGCTTCTGAAGAAAATGACATTTGCTTTTTAGACCTGCGCGTTCAGTTTTTGACACAGCATGTGTGCTGAATGTTTCATCCAAGGGCGAACAAGCCTTTACTTTCATTTGGGTCTGCACACTCTAAACTCGTGACGAGATGTATTGTTATCTCTTGCCTTTTTCGAAGAAATCTTCTGTGCACAAGGCGGAAGAAACCTTTCAGTGGCAGATAACCCGCGTCGGAAACCCGCCTTGTGGGTTTCCGCAGCCACCATTACGTCAAACGCTGGCCTTTGCTTCGAGTTGTTGACAAATTCGACTTCGCCCTGCCATCTGCTAGCCGCCTGGTTAGTTCAGATGGTAGAGCGGCTGCCCCGGAAAGGCGGTGGTCCCGGGCTCGAGTCCCGGACCCGGACGAACTTTTCAACTGCGAGGCTTTTCTTTCGAGGAACCCGTATGGGTTTTCTTTGTAGCAATTTCTACGATTGGGGGGATGTCTTACTTTTCCTTAATTAATTAAACCACCTTATTCCACTCTAATGTCGCAGCCCGATGTCTGTGACGCGATGTGTGCAATAACATACGCACTAGGCACATCTTTAGTAAGCCAGAACCGTCCAGCCATCGTAGCATCGGTGAAGCGTGCTTGTCTCGCACCCCAGAGGCCCGGCTTTGATTCCCACTCAGACCCAAATGTACCAAATTTTGTTTTCAGAGCTATTTACTTTGTTTAAACGTGTTTTTACTCCTTGTGCTGTCGGCCATATTTTTCTAACCACCGCTTGATCGTGCTGCATTTTCTGCCTCATCGGAGACGAGGCAGAAAATTTGTGACCCTTCAGTACATGCCTATCTACAGTGCAGCCCACTGTTATTGGAAACACCCTAGGGTAGAGGTTGTGCTCATTTTTCCCTCTTGCAAGTTTACAATGTTCCAACTTTGCAGCAGATGACTTGTGTTTAGTGGCACATCAGCACTTTTCTACATACATGTGCAGTGCATTCGCACAGCTTCAACAAAAACGTGCAGCTATAGCGCCAGCAGTATGAGACCTGCGCATGAGTGTTTCCTAAATGCTGGACCACACTTTACGTGTTTCACATTCGACGAAATGCATTACTTTGTCATACAGAAAAGAAGATACATATGGCAAACACGACAAAGCTCCAACTTATTTATTTAGACAACTCTCTCCCTTCTTTGAAATAACAAAATATGTGATTTTAATTGAAAGCCTATATAAAATATACTACATAAAAGGCTATATAAAATTTGAAATATTTTTCAAATTCCTAATTTAATACAATATTTTACAACACGTAGCTAAATCAACAGCCCTACAATCACTAGCTTGTTATTGTTCATGCCCCTGTTGCGAATGAGCAAAATTATTTGAGGAGAAAGCAGGGAAGCAAAAACTACATCATGGTCTCCAATGTGAGAAGGTGCTGCTTTCACAGTAAATGAGTATAGAACAGGAGCAATTGATGGTCTGCTGTCTTTTTTTCTAGAGGGCAATTGTGAAGGTTGTAACATGTCAATAAATGTTTTCAGTCTGTGTTTTGGTCATTCTATGATTGCAGGGAGCCTCTTCAAACAGGAATGCTATGTAGCAGCGGAACAACAGCTCCTCATTTCAGAGGGAGTGGATTTTGTACAAGCAACGTACCTGCTATTCTTGGCATATTTTGTGTTAAATATGACATATCCTGATGGAGCAGCCACCACGTTGGACTTTTTGCAAAGGTACGAGACATCCGTATGCAGCATTCATTGAGTACGTAAAGTGCAAGTTTTAGAAGCTGCATGTGATGCTTTTTTTTAATTTACCTCTGTAATGTGTATTGGCATTCCCTTAGTTTTATGTTGTGAAACATAAGATAGCGATATATTTTCTCGCTTGCTTTTGGAAAGCCTTTGGGTGTGACGCCGCTTCTGTGAGTTGTCATACATATTGATCATACAAGACATGATATTTTCAACAAGTGCCAGTCTGCATTTTTACAGTACCACAGGCATATCTGCTTTCTTGAACTGCTGCAGTCACATGCAAGTGCATTGGGCTTCTGCCCTCTTTAGCTTATTTCTGTTCCACCATTGCACATTGCACCATGTATAGAGTTTTGTATGACACGAATTTATTGGGCCTGGTTTTCAGTTAAAAATTATAGCTTGCCTTTGACTAGTTTTCCTATTGTAGCGCAGAATGTTATTTCTAGTCTTATAAGGCTTGGGACTGGGAACAAATACGCATGCTTTGCTCCTGATTCTAATGTTTGTCTTATGGATAGCCTTTTCTACTGTGTATCATGAAAAACAGCCACACAAATCACACACTGTGGAACTCGTAGTAATTATACAGGAACACATACTATGCTTGTTCCGATTCAAGGAAGACAGGTTAAAAGAAACTGCTAGGTGCACCACCTGCAGATCAGCACTTGGATTACCAGAGAATTCTCTTTACTGTCTGGTGCCCTCTGTTCCCTTGCTTCCTTTTTTTCTTTGTAACTGCTCCTAATGCATCTCCTTTATTTCTTCATTTCAATTTTGTGTACCTATATTCCTGAACAAGGACTAAAGTGGACTAGTTACTATTTCAACTTGTAGAGGTTACATGCTTTTACTCTGACTGGATGGTACACTCGTGGCATGTAACATCGCAAATGAGATATAAACAATGCAGTTGAAGTGTGGGCGCTTCCTAAACTTATGCTTCTACTTCAAAAAAAAAACGTGTGGGCAAACCACATCTACGCTGACTATCCAAGCATGTGGATAACATTTTTTTGAGATGAAAATGAATGTATTGTATACTGAGCTGGAATTTCTGGCGCGAGATGGTGCTGTAGAGCAACATGAACTCGATGCAGGAACCAGGGCAGAGTGAAGTGGCACAGAAGGTGCCTCTGCTTTATAATACATGTGACGTCACATGCACTTATTGAAGGTGGAGCCTGATTTGCAGAATTGGTTACCAGAGCAAGTGGTTTTGAGAACCCGGCTTGTGTGACAGAGGTTCTATTCTATGTAGAGTCACATAAATTTAAGAGGATTTCTTTTCATTTGTAGAGCACCGGGGACGTGGGTAAACCCACACTGTCAGACCTGCACTACCTGCAGGATCAGTCTACAATTTGTGACTTTATTAGGACGTTCTTGAGGGCTAGTTGGTTCTTAATTCAAAGAAGGTTAAAACTGCGCGAAAAAAAACGAGGACAAGCGAAAGGAACACACAACACACTATAAGCACTTGTGGTGTATTCTGTGTTCCTTTCACTTGTCCTCTTTTTTTGTGCAGTTTTAAACTTCCTTCAATTTTAGACTGTGCTATCTTTGGAATGGACCCAAATATTTTGGTTAGTTAGCTAGAAAGAAAAGTCACCTGACAATGCCAAGAATGCTCTTCACACTGAGAATTTGCGTCTGATGTGTTTACTTGTTTTACGGGCTGATATTTGACATAACTCCGTCGAAGGACAGCAGATGCCAAGGCCGGAAAAGGTCTCGCACATGAGACTAGCTCAGAAGCCACGAGTCAATCAGTGAACCTGTGAGCATGTGCCCTGTAGATTCTACCGACGCCTTGCCATTCTGCCTGAATATTAACGTGGTCGTTGCTTCATACTGTCCATTTTTATTGTTAATTTGCATAGTCTATTTACCGTTACACCAGGAGGGCTGTTCTGTAAGGGTCCGCCTAGTTGACCGTCCATTTCCGTCGCTGCTAATTGGCTAAAGCGGTATGAGCAATGGGGAGGCAGGCTGGAGGCACGTGCCTCATTTTGGCTTGTTCAGCTCCAGCCAAACAGCAATGTACGAAATAAACAGTCGGCTAGGTGGACAATTACACAATTAACAATCCTGATTTGCCACAGTGGCTATGGCATTTTGCTGCACACTAAGTCATGAATTCAGTTCCCAGCTGTGGCAGCCGCATGCTTATGGATAATTAATCAATAAATTCTTGTGTACTTATATTTATGTGCACTTAAAACCCAAGATGGTGAAAATTAATTTAGAGCCCTCCATTACAGCATTTCTCATGGCCCACCGTGCTGTTCTGGGGTGTTCAACCGAATCATATCTCAGCAATATAGTACCTTAGTGTGAACATGCCAGAGGTTGGTAATCAAGGCTGGGATAGAGCCAAAGTGGTCAGAGATTTGTTCAATGTTAGCTTGTGATAATATGCATTTTGTTGAATATTTGTCCTAAGCACCTTTGTTGCCTGAAAAAGCAACTCTTACCAGAGTCGTTTGGTAAGGCAAATATTATGTGGGCTTGACAGCATTTTCTTGCCCTAATTATTAATCTTTAGTTGGTCAAGGTACTATTCTTGTATCCAAAGACTGAACTCTGCAGGATTTGAGAATTTATAATGCGCCACAATGGCTCAATTACAAAGGAGCTTGTTTGAAGTCCAAGCGTCACACTAACATAGAAGCGTTGGGGTTTCGGAGCGAAATAAAACGATAGTTTGGCCTTTATTTTTTGAACCTCTCATTATCAGACTAGGAAAAATAAGGTTTTAAGATAATCTTTTTGATCTACACTGATTCAGTGCTTCTGTTTAGTTTGTCTCATTTTCACTGTAAACATTGATTTTAATGTATATTCACATTTTTGTCTACCTAATCAAATTCAGCCCTTACAACTTTCTCAATTTTTTCCTACATTTTTTAGTGAGGGCCTCGAAATCGGCAGTCTTGATGGATCAGGTGGCATAAAAGTATCAGGTAGCGAACTGCCTGCCCACAAGACTGCAGCATAGCAACCGTTTCGTACCCACTACTTTTGACATGAGCAGGAGACCTGTATATACTCAAGGCTGCATTTGTAAAGATATACATTAAGTTATAAAGTATGTTGTAGCTGTCGCAGCGCAATGTGAATTCAGAACCTACTGGCAGCGTGAGTTTCTTCCTACTTTTATCTCCTTTTCAACTTATGAATATAAAAACTGGCTTGAATATATGTGAAAGCCTAAAACATCGAAGTATACTAGGTCCACTCAATGAAAACCTAATAATTGATACTTAAGGAAGGGAACTGCGCTAAAAAAGACACGGACGAGTAATGACATGGACGGGCGCGAACTCGCGACTGAGTTTGCGCCCGTCCATGTCATTACTCGTCCGTGTCTTTTTTAGCGCAGTTCCCTTCCTTAAGTATGTACGACCGACTCGCCCAACAACGTGCTCTCCTAATAATTCACTGCAAGCTAAATTAACAAACCACTGTGGATCTGCGTTCTGTGCCATCGTGGTCTAAAGTATAATTTCTTAGGAATGCCAATATTGAAAGCAGTTTTCCATCACGTCATGGAAATGAGCTAACATAATTGGCTGGTGCAACGTGGGAATTTGTCTTTCATGTAGAAAGTGGGGTATTTACCACTGGCATTCTTGTCACGTACTACAGTAACAAATCTTTGAAAATGGCATTGCTTACGTTTGGCTATGATCAGTGTCAGTTATGTAATTTCTGTAGGAATCTCTGTTGTCCCTTGTGCACCAAAGCAGTGAAACATGGCGCTACCCCTGGTTTCTTTAGTTGTTAGCAGTGACGGTAAATATGGGCCCCGTTCATATGCTCAGTGGGCATTATATTTTTTTACTAAAAGTGTACATTGTCGCGGTCTAAGTGTTTTAATCAGTTGCTGTCTTTCATTTCCTTTTCAAGCCTGCCAGACACTGTGTAGATCTTTGGCGTTGTGAATAACGTCACAAGTGGGCTTGTGACAATGTCCATATGCAAATAAAATCATTCGACTTGTGTTTAGAATCGCAGGTAGTAGTGATTACTTCTTTACTGGGCATGAAACGCCAGAACAGGTTTACGCAATTACAATACATGAGCATAGTATCAGTGAAAGCTTAAATAGCATATGAGACTGATCAGACAAGTAGAGTGATGACGTACTACTTCTATACAGTTATGTACACAATTACCCTTACTGCACCATCTGAAGTGGCATACAGACTTAATAAACATTAATCTACTCAAATTAACAATTTATCGTGTATTTGTTGGACATAACCCTCTGTTTCATATAAAAACAAACAGGCGTTCACACAGCGGTCACACACTATGAAAATCCAATAAACGAATTCCTCCTTTTTCCATATTTTAATGCAACGGAGAAGATTTTTACGGGGGCATTCGTTTCACCGAACCTCCGTTGTTTCTTTTAGAAAAACGGAAATATGCTGTTTCAAGTAAACGTAGAGAATTTTACGGGCTTTCCGTTAAACTTAACCCTCCGTTCTTTTTCTCGAACAGCGGAACTTTGCTGTTTTCACAACGACCGAGAAAAAAGTTACGGGCTGTCAATATAACGGTACACACCGTTTTTCATTTACGGAAAAGTGCCCGGCAACGTTTTACCTTCAGCTTTCGCCATAAACTGAGACTTTTTTTTTAGTCCGGAGCGCATGTGGCGAGAGATAGCCAGAAGCCATTTCCGACCGTCAGGCATATAGTTGCGGCGGTAGAGGGTGTTGTCTCGCACGGCAAAGTGGGCTGCTTGACGGCGTAGCGTCCGTGTTGAAGGAACGAATGATAGAGCGGCAAGGTAGTCGAGCAGCAAGGCTACTGAAATCGCGATGGGTCCTTGCGTTATTCAGAGGGCATGACAATAGCGGTCAGTGGTGACGGGTCTCAGGTTGCAGAAAGAACGGAAATAGAAGCCGCATCAGGTGTCATCGGCGACCGGGAGAGCACGTCAGCGTCGGAGTGCTTTCGACCAGAGCGGTATGCGAAACGAATGTCATATTCCTGCAGGCGAAGCGCCCGACGGCTGAGGCGGCCCGACGGGTCTTTCAATGAGCAGAGCCAACAAATGGCGTGATGGTCAATGTTGGTGCTGAAAGGACGGCCGTAGAGATAAGGATGAAACTGGCCCTATGCCCAAATGATGGCTACGCCTTTCTTCTCTGTAACGGTGTAATTCATATCAGCTATAAGGGAACGGCTGGCATAAGCCACGACGAATTCTTCATTCGTGGTTTTCCGTTGAGCCAAGACCGCACCAAGGCCGACACTACTGGCATCGGTGTGAGCATCTGTCAGCTGAGTTGGGTCGTAATGGTGAAGAATCGACGGTGAAGTCAGCAACTCGTGTAACTTGTCAAAGGCTTCATTGCATGCAGATGACCACGCGGAAATGTCTGCTTGCGGTAAGCAGCTTCGTCAAAGGTGCGATATTAAAGGCGAAGTTCCGCAGGAAGCGTCGAGAATAAGATCACAGGCCTATGAAACTTCGCAGGGCCTTGATATAGATGTGGGCTTCGGAAACTCGGCGACTGAGCGAAGCTTGTCGAGACCAGGAAGGATGCCGTCTTTCGAGACAACGTGAACCAAGACAGTTGATTTTCGGGCTGCGAAACGGCACTTCTTGAGGTTGAGCTGTACGCCAGCTGAAGGGAGACATGTCACGATGTCATGCACACGGGCGAGATGTGCCGAAAAATCCGGTGAGAAAACAACTATGTTATCCAGGTAACATAAACAAATCGTCCATTTGTGTCCGCGAAGCATGGTATCATTCATGCGCTCGACGGTAACGGAAGCATTGCATAGCCCGAAAGGCATAACGTTAAACTCGTACAGGCAATCGGGAGTGATGAACTCTGTCTTTGGGCGGTCAGCCTCAGCCATGGGAACCTGCCAATAGCCAGAGCGGAGATCTAAAGACGAGAAGTATTCGGCACCTTGCAGACAGTCAAGAGCATCGTCGATCCGAGGCAGTGGGTAGACGTCTTTTCTTGTAATCCTGTTTAGGCGGCGATAATCGATACAAAACTCAATGGTGCCATCTTTTTTGCGCACTAGAACGAGAGGTCACGACCAAGGGCTTTGAGAAGACTGAATGACGCCGGGCTGTAGCATGTCGTCCACTTGTCCCGTGATAACTCGCCGCGCTTCTGCGGAACCGCGATACGCGCGCTGTCGCAAGGGGGCATGGGAATCGGTGTCAATATTATGAGAGACACTTGTCGTGCGACCCAAGGATGGTTCGTTTCAGTCGAACGAAGAAACGAACTCGTTCAGTAGAGTAAGAAGTTGAATGCGATGAGACGGCGAAGTGTCTGCGGCGATGGCGTAGTCGAAAGCAGCTAAATGCAGTGTTAGTCAGACGGTCATTATGGCGTCCAGATGCAAACGGGTGGCGCCATCGTGAACGTCAAGGTCTTCAATACACGTGACATCTTGCACAAATCCTAAGCTCTCACAGCGCAGTATGGTCACTGGATACCGTTGCGGATTAGAGATGGGTATCAAAGCGGATTCAGACCTAACAGTGAGGACGGCGAACGGGAGAAATAAGTACTTGCGGTGAGCAAGCATGTCAGATGGCGTAAACGCCACAGTTGAGTCTGGCACAGCAGTATACGACAACGTCACAAGCACCGACGTCTCCGGAGGTAGACCAGTATCATCATCAACGAAGACTGGGTGAACACTGAGGGCGGCGCCGACCGATGGCGAGTCACATAGCGGCAAAAGGGCCACTTTCACGCGAGAACAATCGATGATGGCACTGTGACGTGACAGGAAGTCCCACCCGAGGATGGAGGAGGAAATAACTATTTTGTCCTGAGGAACCCCTCCCCACCCACTCTTGGTTTAGTGGCCGGCAGGGATCGCGGGCCGCACCCACGTTGGGACGGGAAGCCCGTGAGCCTCCGCCCTATCGTGAGCCCTCTGGACGGCCCGGAGCTGGGTCTCGTGGTCGTCGCTTTGCAGGGCGTCCACCCAGTCTTCTTCTTTAGTGAACACGGTGCCGCTTAACGCGGAGCATTGCCAGAGCATGTGCGCTAGCGAGCAGTACGATTCGCCACAATCCGGACATTGCGGCTCTACTTCTGCTGAAGAATGAAATCATGAGAACAGGAGAGCAACACAAAAAACTCATGATGTACAAAACGTATTGGATGACTACACGGGCGGTGCATAGAGCTGTGGGATGAATGCGTTGCGCGCTAGCAGTGGAGAGTGCGATGCCAGGTGGAGAGGTCGTGACTTCTTTCAGCTTGCGACAAAGCTTTTCATGGATGACGGAAACGGCCGCCCCGGTATCGATAAGCGCTTGGGCGGATGCTCCCTCGATATGGACGTCAATGACATTCTGTGGTGAAAGTTCGATGAGCGTGCAATTATTGCCTCCTGAACCGCGCTAGTCAGTTTCCCT
Source organism: Dermacentor andersoni (assembly GCF_023375885.2). Taxonomy (NCBI): domain Eukaryota; kingdom Metazoa; phylum Arthropoda; class Arachnida; order Ixodida; family Ixodidae; genus Dermacentor; species Dermacentor andersoni. Next base: position 361,203,383 of record NC_092814.1, on the reverse strand, counting down.
CGGCAGTACAGGTATATAGGTGGCCAACAACGAATAGGTGACAGCGACCGTCGACGCGGAGAAGGAGAACGGCGACTGTCTGAACGGCGGTCGCAATCGAAGGGTCTCAGCGGTGAGTCAGCGGCATCTTGGCAACGTATATCGGTGGCATGTTGTGGCACGTAGGGAAACTGGTCGAAGGCGTCACGGTGCGAGGACATGTTACCACGACAAAAGCGCGCAACGTGACCAGCAATGCCACAGGCGAAGCAAATAGGCCTGTTGTCTGGCGTGCACCACGTGTCGGCTCGACGAAGCTGGGGTGACTGCCGTGGAACGGGAGCAGGGGGAACTCAGTGCGTTGGTGGTGGGACGGAATATGACAGTGGGGATGGCCGTGCGACAGCGGCAGCATAGTTGAGCGGCGGAGGTGTGACCCGCGACGGCTAGCCGGCATAAAAGAGCGGTGCCGTCGGAGATGCGAATAGCGCCGGGTAGTCAACATAGGAGAGCGGTCTCCTCACAGGAGCTGGCGGGCGAACGGGAGTAAGTGCGTCACATATTTGGGCACGGATGGCGTTGCACGACCGGAGTCTTGTGTTGTGGCAGGCTCCTGGCTGTGAGGGAGGAGCAACAGCTGGCGGGCCACCTCCTCGCGAATGAAATCCTTGAGCTGAAGGACGATAGCAGAAGGATCGGTATGGCCAGCGGCAACCGTAATGGCTGAGACGGAGTCAGCCTGTGGGACGTTTGGGCGAGCGATGTTACGTTGGCGGCGCAATTCGTTGGAACTCTGACACAGATTGAAGAGTACGGCGACGCTGGTTGCACTCTTCGCCAGCAGCATTTGAAACGCGTCGTCCTTAATACCCTTCAGAATATGGTTGATCTTTCGTCCTCCACCATTGTTGGATTAACACGGCTGCAGATGCCCAAGACATGCTATGGACGTTTGGGCGAGCGATGTTACGTTGGCGGCGCAATTCGTTGGAACTCTGACACAGATTGAAGAGTACGGCGACGCTGGTTGCACTCTTCGCCAGCAGCATTTGAAACGTGTCGTCCTTAATACCCTTCAGAATATGGTTGATCTTTCGTCCTCCACCATTGTTGGATTAACACGGCTGCAGATGCCCAAGACATGCTCAATATAGCTGGGGAAAGTCTCACCCGATTGCTGTGGTCGCTGGCGTTGACGCTGTTCGGTGCGTAGCGTGCCGACAGCGGGGCGGCCAAACACTTCGGCGAAATGTGTCTTGAATGCGGACCAACTCGGAAATGTCAGATTCGTGATTCTTAAATCGTAGATTTGCGACCTCAGCAAGGCGAAATGCGAAGGTATTCAGTTTACACTGGTCGTTGCACTTATTCTGAGCGCTTACACGTTCATAGGAGGACAGCCAGTCTCAGACGTCATGTTCTCCCGTCCCGCAAAAGATGGCCGGGTCGCGCTGACGGAGAACGCCGACGCAAGTAACAGAGGAAGCCATGGGTACAGTAGGTGCGTAGGTCGCATCAGTCATGGTGTCGCTGAGCAACGTACGATTGCGGAGCTCCAGGGTGACTTGAGCGATTTCAGCAATATCCACCAAATGTAATGAGTTTAATTAAAGGTGACAAGCAGCGGATAAACAGCAGCCTAGCAGGGGCGTCGTCGTCGTCTCCGAGCTGCTATCGCAAACACGAGGCGCGTCTGCCTCATAACATTCTGTACTATTTTTCTTTCTATTTTTTTCTTATTTATATTTCTAATTATTCCTGACATTTCACTAGCTCAGCTTGTAACTAGTGTTGGAATCTCAGCGCTGGCACGAGTTGTTGCAATCTCACCGATGACACCCGTTGTTGCATCTGGGTCGCAAGCCCCAAGGGTAGCGTTGGCCTGGCGGCCTGGGGCACAACTGGAAGCATCCGAAGGTCCCGGCAAAGCATGAGTCGACTGGTAACAGAACAACTCGTTTATTCTAGCATCGCAAAAGGCGGGCGGGCAGGTCGACCGAAGTGGAGAGACGGGAGAGCACGTTACTCGACAGAAGAAATCGGAGCCTCTCTTCGGCGTCCGGGAGCAGCTGCTTTTATACTCTCGGAGTCGAGGGGGAGAAGGAACGCCTCGATAGAGGCGCACGTGACGGGGCACGGACACGCTGAGAGACACACAGGCACACTTGAAGACACGTGACATTGAAACATGCCTGGACGCGCTTGGCGGGGAGGCGTATCGGCGGCGCTGAATGGGCCAAAATGTCCGCCGCTTTGAACGAAGCCCCGGCGTCCGTTGCATCCGCGCCGGCTATACCGCGCGTCGTAGGCGAAACGTAACAGACCGCCCCGCCGGGGGAAGGAGATCCCGATGGTCAGGGGACTGCATCCGCTGTCCGGAGGGATGTCGCTCGATGATGCTGATAACCGAAGTCGGGCGTCCTTCGGCGTTTCTTGAGCGCAGCGCACAGAGAAAGCCTCGTTCTCTCGTTCAGGTTCACACAGGACACTGCAAAGTGACTTCGGGAGAGTTGACATTTTTGTTCTCGTTCCTGGCAAGCGTTAGAACTACGCCGAAACTCAACCGCTCAGTCAGCAAGCACGAAACAACTCTCACCAAGTCCTGCCAGGCTCTTACCCCTTTTATACCACTGCCTAGTTCCTTACAGTAGTCTAGCAGCACTCAGAACGCGTCCACAAATTGGAAAATTGCACTAGAAAGCACGTCATCACTTTGAAACACTAAACAAAAGCAATATGTTAAAAATTCTGCCTCAGGCAGAAAAACATCAGTAACAAATAACTTTGAGGCTGATTCCTACGTTAGGGGCTTCGACTTAAGCCATAGGCGTTACCGTTGAGACTCCCCTTTTTGTAACGCACCTCAAAGGAATAATGTTGCAAAGCGAGGCTCCAGCGCAGGAGGCGGCCATTTGTGGAAGAGATGGTCTGCAGCCATTGGAGAGGGCAGTGATCCGTCTCGAAGCATGCGAAGCGGAGAACGCAGCGAGCGACCGTACACCAGCTCAGCTGGCGAAAACCCCGTAGCCGCATGCGGCGCGGTCCTTAATGCAAACATCACCCTAGGCAGACTCAACTCCCAGTCAGTTTGTTGTTCAAAATACAATGCTCTCAACACGCGCTTCATGACGGAGTTGAGCTTCTCAACGGAATTCGACTGTGGGTGGTACACTGAGCTGTGTAACAGCTTTACCCCACACCTTTCGAGAAAAGTTGTCGTCAAAGCGCTAGTAAACACTGTGCCCTGATCTGATTGGATTTCCGCAGGAAAACCAACTCGCGCAAATATGGACAGTAGTGCATTGACTATCTCAACTGAGCTGAGTTCTTTAAGCGGCACTGCTTCAGGGAACTTTGTCGCTGGGCAGATCACAGTCAAAATGTGTCTGTACCCCGTGGTTGTTACCGGCAGAGGTCCCACTGTATCAATAACGAGCCGTCTAAAAGGCTCCGTAATGATAGGTACCAACTTCAACGGCGCCCTCGATTTGTCCCCTGGTTTGCCCACCCGCTGACAGGTGTCACATGTCCTCACAAAGTGGTCTGCGTCCCGAAAACACCCTGGCCAATAGTACTCTTGCAAGAGACGGTCCTTAGTTTTCTTAACTCCTAGGTGTCCGGACCACGAACCCCCATGCGACAAGCGCAACAGATCCTGACGGTAGCAGTGAGGCACGATCAGCTGATCGAACTCCACTCCCCTGCGGTCTACATACTTCCGGTACAGGACCCCACCTCTTTCCACAAAACGAGCATTTTTCTGGGCGATACCTTCCTTGACATTGCAGCGTATGTTTTCTAGGCTGCCATCCTTTTTTTGCTCGGCTATCAAAGCCGACCGGCTGACTTTTAGCAACCAATTAAGTCCGTCTGACGTAGGCGCGATGAGCAAATCTGCAGATAGCTCTTCTAACTTTCCCGTGTCGGGCATTTCCTCTCCAGTATCTGGTGCCTTTAACGCTACAGGCTCAATTTTATTCAGTTCGGACGTGCTCTGAATATCAGCTTGCTGCGCCTCTGATCCTTTCTCATTGTTCGACAACGTCGGCCCCGCAACTACCGCCTTTGCAGCGAGCTCCCGAACCTTCGATCTGGTTAAGGCCTGAACGCTAGCCTCACCAAACAAAAGCCCCATCTCGCGCAGGAGGTGATCGGACCTGTTCGAAAATAGGTACGGGTACTGGGGGGGCAGCATAGATGACACTGCGGCCTCCGTCTCAAGTGCTCCGAAAGGTCCTTCAATAAGCACTTTTGCTACGGGCAGACACACGCTATGAGCTTCCACGGCTTGCTTGATCCATGCGCACTCGCCCGTGAACATATCGGGTTCTACGTAAGAGGGGTGAACTACATCCATTGTAGCTGCGGAATCGCGAAGCACTCGGCACTCTTTCCCGTTCACAAGGAGGTCTCGCATGTAAGGCTCGAGAAGCTTCATGTTCTCGTCAGCGCTGCATAATGACAAAAACACGACTTTTGTTTTTGTTTCCGGACACTGCGCCGAAAAGTGACCCGGCTTCTGGCACGTATAACACACGCGCGCTTGCCTCGTCTCGAACCGCTTTCTGCGTTCGGCTTCGGCTGCCGCCGTCTCCTTAGGTTCGGTCGGACACTGCGCCGAAAAGTGACCCGGCTTCTGGCACGTATAACACACGCGCGCTTGCCTCGTCTCGAACCGCTTTCTCATGGGCGTTAACTTCGGCCTCTCAAACTTGGAGCCAAATTCACCCTTTTGACCGTCCTGAGCTCCGCGAGCCCGACGCGTCACAAACTCCTCGGCTAGCTCAGCGGCTTTAGCCACCGTACTAACGTCTGGCCTATCCAAGACCCAGTACCGCACGTTCTCAGGTAACCGACTATAAAACTGTTCCAGCCCGAAACACCGCAGAACTTTCTCGTGGTCACCAAACGCTTTCTCTTCTTTGAGCCACTCCTGCATGTTTGACATTAGCCTGTAGGCAAACTCTGTATATGACTCACTTCTGCCTTTCTCATTTTCCCGAAACTTCCGACGGAAAGCCTCCGCTGACAGCTTGTACTTGTTTAGCAGACTCGATTTCACTTGGTCGAAATCCTCTGCCTCCTCTCTCTTCAAGCGAGCGACTACGTCGGCCGCCTCGCAGGGTAACAAAGTGAGCAAGCGCTGTGGCCACGTTTCCCGAGAGAACCCCTGCTTCTCGCACGTTCGCTCAAAGTTAACCAGGAACAAACCAATGTCCTCTCCAAGCTTAAACGGCCGCATCAGGTCAGTCATTTTGAACAATACTCGTTCTCCTGCACCGTGTGCCTTACTTCCATTACGAACGCGTTCCATCTCTACCTCGAGACGCTTCATTTCCAAAGCGTGTTGACGGTCGCGCTATTCTTTTTCTTTCTCTTTTTGTTCTTTAAGTTCCTGTCTTTTTGCCGTCTCCCTCTCCTCAATGGTCTCAAGGCATTCCGACAGCTCGTCATCCTCAGCTTCTAACTCAAGAATAGCCCTCAGCAGTTCTGGTTTTCTGAGTTTGTCTGAGACATCCAGACCCAACTCTCTTGCAAGCTCCAGCAATTTCGGTTTGCGCAACGACTTCAAATCCATGGCTGCTCTGAATGCTGCTTTCTCTACTGCCTACTATTGTCTTGCCGCAAGCTAACCCGGCAGCAACGACAACCACAATTACCAGCTCTGTTTCTGACACTAAGAAAAGCCTGGCAAAGCTCAGAAGAAGAAAGTCCCGCACTCACCAAACCTCGCAGCCAAGAATTCAGCGCAGTCGTTCCGCTGCAGGCAACCATTCATCACACAGGGCTCGTTGCACTGCTCCCGGATGGTCGTTGTGCTGCTCAGCATACAGTCAACGGCATATCTTCGTTGCTGGCCTCCGTTGTCGCGATCTCACCGCTACCAGCCAGTTGTTGTGATCTCACCGCTACCACCAGTTGTTGGAATCTCAGCGCTGGCCCGAGTTGTTGCAATCTCACCGATGACACCCGTTGTTGCATCTGGGTCGCAAGCCCCAAGGGTAGCGTTGGCCTGGGGCACAACTGGAAGCATCCGAAGGTCCCGGCAAAGCATGAGTCGACTGGTAACAGAACAACTTGTTTATTCTAGTATCGCAAAAGAGCGGGCGGTCAGGTCGACCGAAGTGGAAAGACGGGAGAGCACATTACTCGACAGAAGAAATCGGAGCCTCTCTTCGGCGTCCGGGAGCAGCTGCTTTTATACTCTCGGAGTCGAGGGGGAGAAGGAACGCCTCGATAGAGGCGCACGTGACGGGGCACGGACACGCTGAGAGACAGGTTGAGACGAGTGTAGTGACGCATCCGCCGGGCCGGCGCCGGTAAGACCTCCTCGCTTCACACTTGGGGAGCTCCTCTCCCCGGCTGCCGCGCTTTGACAAGCGTGGGCACCAACATGCACACACACACACACAGGCACACTTGAAGACACGTGGCATTGAAACATGCCTGGACGCGCTTGGCGGGGAGGCGTATCGGCGGCGCTGAACGGGCCAAAATGTCCGCCGCTTTGAACGAAGCCCCGGCGTCCGTTGCATCCGCGCCGGCTATACCGCGCGTCGTAGGCGAAACGTAACACTAGACTTATACTCTGATATCACATCTATTATGAAACCCATGAATTTTGTACTGTACTACCGGGATCAAATCACGGCCACGGCGGCCGGAATTTCGATTAGAGAAAAATGCGAGAACGCGTGTGTGTCGTGCATTGGGAGCACGTTAATGAATACCAGGTGTCGAGAATTATTCCAGATCCTCATCGTACTGCAGCCCACTGCGCAGCTCTTCAAAAAAATTAGAATAGTGAGACACATATGAGTACAAATTGTTTCGTGAATATCGCTTAAATTATGATGTCCTAATTGTCTCTTCATGGGATTAGTAAATCTACATCCGAAGGCAGCAGCATGTAACACATGAAAAACATAAATATGGAATGTTCCGTATAGTCGCGCTTGCTTCGGTCGGCAAATTACATAACAAACTTCCGCGTTTACTGTGACTATAATAAAAAACTAAATAGATATTCGCGAAGTAATATTATCTAATTGTACGCCTTCTTTCTAACCTAAAATTTACCTCTAGAGCTGTCTTTGATTGGTATTTAATTATATTGTTAGAGAGATAAGTTATTGGAAATGCAGTGAGGTCGGCCTGAGCTAGCATGCCCCGGCCTGCTACTCTACACAGGGGCAAAACGAAAGGGGACAAAAAATAGTTATGAAAGATGATGATGAGGAGCACAGGAAGAAGGAATGCATATATATACACTAACGCAGGGGTTTCCATAAAGCCTTATGTCCAGCCCGGTCATCTTCAAGTTGTCCAGAGCAGCCCTTGTAGCTATCGATGCTACTGTGCGGTCCCACATTGCAGACAGAATGGTATTTTCAGACAATGCTTGCCAATGCCTGCTATCGCAGAAGTCAGCGTCTTCGGCTGTGAGGTGTAGACAATGATGTGTAGAAATTTCTGCTAAACACATGTTGGACAGTCTCAGGCACTTGGCAGCGTTTACAGTTGGGGCTGCCCGCACGGCGGATGAGAGGTGCAAACGTCTAGTAAAGGCGACACACAGGCGAATCCGATGAAGCTTGTTTGCTTCAAATTGCTTGACTTTAGCCGGGAGGCGAAAAGTCCTGTCAGAGCCTATTTACAGCAGGCGCCTGTACCGATGGTCTGGTTGAGCCGAAAATTGCCTACGTTTTAATGAATTGTTGTGGTGGTGTTTGATGCTTATGTGATGTATGCCCTACATAGACCATGACGCTCTGTGTAGGGCAGTGTTGTGATCGGCCGTTCACCGCGCGACAACCTCCGGTCACGGATAAAGAGATTATGGGAAAGGGGCCGACGGGCCTGTCAAGGCCATTCTCAAATGGGTTGTTGCATGGCCACCACTGGAGTACCTCGCTCAGGACAGGTTTGGGCAATCAGCAAGAATACGGTCCTTCACCTGTCATCCGCCCAAATTGGCATGTCCACGCCGGAGGCGCGGTCAGCTGCTAAGGTATATCAGGTGCTAAGATAGATCAACTGCTAAGATATATGGTCATTATATATATGGCTGCTAAATGTTCTGCTTAGGTCACCAGCAGCGGGCAGTCAGCGCGCTGCGGTTCCGCGTTCCTCGTTGTCGCAGTGCGCTTATGCCCGAATCCCTTTCCCCGCATAAGATATCCAGACGCTGCAGAGATGGCCTTCGCGCTCAACGCGACAGTCAGGAGTAGTGAGAAGACGCAGAAAATGGTCAGAACCGGATGTCCTTCTCAATGAGTCAACGACGCAGTCACGAAACGACTGAAGAACTTTACTGCTCTTTGCCTACGGCAGCTCGCCTACACGACGCTGGACATGAGAAAGCATGCGTCACATCGGGTTTATTTAACAAAGGAAAGGCTACTAGTACACGTAGCGCACTGTCAAGACGACCGTCAGAAAGAGGCCGCCCGGCGAATCAACCCTCCTGTACTCAGGAGACGGGTTTTCACAAGGCTTACCCTACACTTTAAAAGCTAGGTAGGATATCGCAGGAGTGAAGGGGCCGATTTACTCTTCAAAGCGTTGTTTTACTCTCTCTCAAAATGTTGAATGGACTGAAATGCATTGTTCACTCCGTCAGCAAGGAGAGAGTGAAATGTGCTTTTTTTCACTCTGCCCTTCTCAGAGAGAGGGTAGAATGCATGTTTTACTCTTTCAGGAATAGAGAACAAAACGTAGCGTAAGCTTCTGCATCAGCTGTAGGAGGCTGGCCCTGAACATGGCGATGTATCACACACGCACGGTGAGCAAAGAACACACCGTTTTGCTTCTAAGAGAACAGGCAGCCACAGTTCAAAGGAACGCGGAGCCAGCGCTCTACTTTTTCGCTCGGAGTTGCCCCAACGCGCGCACACAACATCGCGGAACAGCACAGAACCGGAGAAAGGTGATCCGTCCAGCGAGCAGCAAGGAAGGCCATCCAAGGGAGATCGTGTGTCAGCCATCTCGCATCGCCGCGAAAACACGACAGTCGTTCGTCATTCGTTGGATATAACAACAAATCCTTCACGGGGTGAGTGAATTCTAACTTAGGTGCACATTCTACGTATATGACATGCTATCGCCAGGAAGTCGTCGCGGCGCTTGCCTGACGCAATTGACAACGGACTAGACAAGCTCGCTGTGCCTCTCAATGTAAATCCGAAAAAGCCTGTCGTCGCGATAACTCCATGTGATTTTATCACTTGCCGCTATCCGTAAGAGCTTTGAAAATGGCAAACGCTGCCAGAACCATGGTATTTTCAATAAGACGTGAGGCGAGAGGACGCTTAAAATGGTTTGTTCAGCCGCCCCATGCCGAGCCTATATATGCGGAGCGTGCTTTTAGGAGTGCGTTGTGTGTTTGAATTTTCTCAGTTTGGCAATCTACTGTGTACGGAACGCTGTTGAAATAAGGAGTTGCATAACAGAAGGCGTAATTTTGCTCGCGGCATGCTTTTGTTATAAACAAGCCGCGCGCTTGACGGTGTCTCGCCCATGGGTAATCTGCGACCACTGAAGTTACGGGCAGCGGCAGTGCTAGTTAGAAACTTTGCCGCAGACATTGAGCTGCATGCTGCAAGAGGTCAGTTGGACGCGGTATTTTGAACTTACTGAAAACGCATGAGGAATTCTTCTTTTATGCTGAATAAAGTATAAATCCAATATAAGCGATCTTGCGCGCAACAGCGACAAGCGATGCGATGATACTGAGCGACGTCTATACCCGGCGTTGCCGGTATGGGGGCTGCAACTACGCGTCGAAACTAGCGTGACGCTTGCTTTAGTAATTTAAGTTGATGTATTTTACTGTAAAAAGCAGCACAAAATATTTCTGAGGGTCTTCCAGTAGGTTCTTATGCTTGCACGTATACAAATTCAATCGTTTGCTGGTTCCGTGTGACAATCGGTAATATTTTAGTGATCACGTACAGTCGTGCTTATAAATTTGGCGACCGTGGGCGCGCCGTCTGGCGGCTCGGTGCCTGCTGTCCCGAGTGTCGTAGCGCGCATGCGCGTCCATCCTATGTCGCTGGCCTGCATGGAGGAAGGAAATTGAGGAGGGGCCCTACCCCCTCCGCGCGCTAGGAGAAAAGTGTGGAGGAAGTGACGTAGTACGTTCTGCTCTTTTTGCAGATATTTAATTTTTTTGCCGTAGCGGCCACGCCTTTCGGGCCACAATGGTGGCTTTGTTTTGGTTCTGTGCGCTCACACGTGTTGATCCGTAGGTTTCGTACCGAGGCAAAGCGCCGTGCGGGCAGGTTTGCATTGGTCTCCGTGTTTTGTTGCGCTGCGTTATCTGGACCGTGCTCTCCCGGATGTCGCTGTGTCCAGGTGGGACAGGAGGAACTAAAGTTCGTGAAATCAACGCGCATGCAACGCTATGTACCGCGCCACGGCAATGGCTACGGACGAAAGAATATCCGCGGGAATTTCGCCTTCTTTCGCGGAATCATACTAACGTGCTAACGACTGCTTAGTATTGCTGCGGAGCACGCGCGTCCGAGCAGCACGGCTGCGCGCAGCGCGGCGTGATTTCGCGAGAAATGTAAACAAGAGAGGAGAGCTGGCCCGATAGGCGGAGCAGCGCCATGACTAACGCCAACTTCCGGCTTCACTTTAGCTTCACAAAGAGTGACGTCAGGGCCTCTCCTTAGTTTCCTTCCTCCGTGCTGACCTGCTTGCTCGCCCGCTGCGCACTCGCGAGGGCGCCGTTCACTAGAATTTGCCGCCGCCGCCGCCAGTAGTAGTGTTCGCGAAGCAGCGACGCGGCATCTTCGATCCCCTTGGTTCGATCTTGGCGCTGTTTTTCAACTACGGAAGCGCCTGCTTTCCCAGCCTTTGTCACGACTGTCTGGCCGATGGTACGGTGTAAGATATATGTACTCTTTAGGTGCAACCGCGCGCATCGATGGCAGCGGATACCTATCGGCGGTACGACGCAACATCGACAGACCCTTATAAAAATTTCTAGCAACATTTTTTAGACAGTCTATAGACGTTTGTTACTAGAACCTACCAACAGTCAATTGAAATTCTACCAAACGTCTTTATACATCCTACCAACGCTCTAGTAACACCCTAGAAACAATTGGCCACCAACTCCCAATAGAAATATGTTCATAAGATGTCTTTAAACTTCCTACCAATCCCCTATTAACAAACTTTCTTTATACACCATATTACCATCCTTTCAAAAGAAAAATGTTCATATATTTTCTGTTAACTTTCTACCAATCCCCTATTAAGAAGCTTTCTTTATACACCATATTGACATTCTTCCAATAGAAGAATGCTTGTAGACGTCGTCGACTTCTTACCAATCGCCTATTAACATTTGTGTTTATACACCCTATAACATCCAGTCAACAACTGGCCACTGCACTTCAATTGAAGCATGTTCATAGATGGTCCGTAAACATTCTATATAGTGACCGTCAACCAGCACAAGTCTTTAGGCTCCGTAGTGACATTGTGGGGGCATTTTACTTACATGTGCTTATGTACTTGCTACTGACGTTTTATGAGCCCCCCTAGTAACATTTGTATGTGTGAACATGTTGGTAAAAGGCAATATGCAACCTAGAAAGTGCATGTACCATGAAAACCAGATGCAAGTTTGCACTAAAAGAAGTTTATTCATAGAATGCGGCAGTCAGGCATGGCCTGACTGTCCCAACGTGGGAGCGGCCCACAGCGCGCTGAGTCGCGTACCTTCATTGAAATATTGCATCCATCCATAAATAAATAAATATAATAAATAAGCGAATTTGCTATGGCAGCCGTGTAGTCACGGGCAAGCAGGGACGACAGAGTGTTCTTCACACTCAGTGCTGAAGTCGCTGGGTATGTTTGTAGAGTGAACCCTGCACAGAAACAATATGGTCAGTGTTAACATGTCCAGGTTAGTGGATCACATATAAAGAACTTCTTAATGAGGTTCACATGCAAATTCACAGGAATGCCGAAATTGTAGCCATCATTCCTGTATATTTGCAGAGGAAATGGCAAGGATGGGGCACATTTTGCAATGCATATCCTTTGCTGTGTGGTGTTTACTGCGCATTATTAAAATGAGAAAAGTGTGCAAGGTCGTTTCTGCAAGAGGGAACAGCCTACAACTATTGTTATAGCCCCTAAAGTTGTGGCCTGAAAATTTGTTTGCCAAAATGTTTTCTTAACCAATTTTCTGCATGAATAATTTACCCACTCAAAAAGTCAATTACATGATTTATTCATAAAGAAATTTGTAGCGTGCACAATAGACAAGGATGCAGAGAAGGTGGACACACGAGTACTTACAGTTGTTTATTTTTGGAAAGAGAACATAAAAGTGCGAACTAGCCGCATGGAGCATATGCTAGTCATCAATTTTTATATAAGCGGATGACAAAGCTTAAAGCAGTATTTAAGAGTACATTCTTTGTCAATGATAACAACCAATGGCTGACTGGCGCGTCTTTCAGCACGTCTTATTATATGGAACGCTTCTGTAATTTCATATGTTTGTTTACTTTTATTCGAAAACAAAATATCAGTGCAAAAAATACCGGTTCAGAATGACATAGGTTGCAGTGGTTAGACAAGTGCGAATGTGAAAGAAAATCATTTGCAGTTGTCTAACCGGTGCAACCTAGGTCATTGTAAACTGGTATGTTTTGACCCCGATATTTTGTTTTCGAATAAAAAACAAACACATGAAATTACAGAAGCGTTCAATATAATAAGGTGTGCTGAAAGATGCATCAGTCAACCATTGGTTGCAATCATTGACGAAGAATTTGTATTCTTGAATACTGCTTGAAGCTTTGTAATCTGTTTATATAAAAAATGACTTGTTTTGCACATGCTCAGTGCAGATAGCTGGCGCTTTTATATACTGTCTCCTTCCAAAATAAACAGTTGTGAGTAAGCGCTCATGTATCCACTTCTCTTCATCCCGGTCTATTGAGCGCACTACAAATTTTACCGTGAATGCTTACCAACTCGCCCAATTATTAGTTCTCTTACATGGTTTATGCGAAATATTTATTGCAAGCAAGAATATGACAGCAATGAGTTTTGCCTAAAGTACAATAATATTCTCTATAATGAAAACTACAATTTGATTGCAAGAGTACTTGAGCTAACACGCCCGACTCATTACTGCTAGTCAAGAAAAACGCCGGATGAAGTAAGATTCATTGTTGGCAGTATTGGTACAAACAGGCAAGAGAATAGCTCGCACTTGAGGTTACAACATATGTCCTTCAACGCACAGAAGGATTTCGCATACATACCCAGCACGGCGTTCACCCTCCGTGGGTCAAACCCCTCTTTTGCCACAAAGTCTTTGTAGGCGTTAGATTTTTTGCCGAAGAGGGACTTGTTTATTAGTTCCTCTGGGGCAAAAGTGGCCCGCAGGAGACCCCTGGCAAATCGGCACGCCGACCCATTACTGTCATTTTTAATACGGGCCAGGGTCCCCTCCTCTACGAGCACACTATCACAGATGTCACCCTGCCAAGTGGAGAAAACAAAAGAGAAGAATGAGTGAACATTTCACAGATTAGACAAACTGACAGACAACGGCCCATAATGGGTCATGTGATGTTGCTTGAAATAAGACTATGACTTATAGTAACAGAATGGAGCATCCTGTTCAAGACTAAAGTAAAAATTAACTTTAAATTGGCACAGACATTTGCAACAGTATTTCATGCTAACTTCTCGAGAGGCCTTGGCATTACAATATGAATTCAGGTTACCGTACATTACCTGGCTGTCATTAGTGCAATAGAAATCAATCATTGAAATTTCTCTCATCAGCACACAAGTATTTTGACATACTGGTTGATGTATACGGTTTCCTTGCGATACATTCTTCGAATACACAGTATGTGTGCAGAGTGGGTGGGCTATCCCGTGTGAATAATGCAACAAGGCAGTGCGTGCTGAAGAGACTATTGCCCTAGACCGGCAGTCTGGCATAGTACACCACCAACACTTTAAGCAGTTCTGCTCACAGAACCCAAAGGCAGAATATATCATTTTTCTTCAGTTGTGTATGTCAGCATCGCGTCAGCCAGGCAGTAGTGCTGGGTTTCGGCTTTAGAACCAACTGCCTGTCAGAAGCACTTGTCCATGCAAGTCTGTCCGTGTCTTCTCGTGTGCAACTTTGCACTTCAACGCGTTATGGGCCTCTTGGCCCTTACCCTTTGGCCACTGCATCGGTGATGACCGCACTAAACAGACACTTAGATTCAACAGTGGTCTTCAGCTTGTATAACGTCCAAGTCCATTCCTACTCGCACTTAAAGCTATAGCCATGAACAATATGTGCCCCGGAGGCTCAGCACAAATTGTGGTCTCATGACTTGTGCTGTAACGAGTTTTGCACACTGTCGCAATGGTCTTCCTATGAAATATGAATATGGCGTGTAAATTGCTTTTGTTAAGTCCAAACTCCAGTGTAAACATCTTTTGGAAGTGGGGAGTGCGGTTCAAATGGTCTTGGCCGAAAATAGGGCACTTGAATGGTGTTGTAGAAACCCCTTGTCCACAAGGGAAACATGGCGGTGCAGACATCTTGTTTGGCATCCCATGCCTGGAGCAAGTCAGTAAAACCATAGCTTGTCATCCGTGCATTGTTGTGGAATGCATATCGGCAATCTTAAAGCAGTGGCAATTCGCTTTGGCTCATAACCACAATGTGCATGAGCCTTATGCCCAGCGAGCAAGGCATGCACCCTGCTCATTTTACCTCCATGGCTTGGACTGGCATTCACATTCAATGCCTTACTTGACAGCACCACTCCCAATTTGTCGGCACGAAATGTTTCTCTGACGGTGCAAAATGTGATAACTCACTCCCATTCATAGAAGCGCACTTGCTGGAAAACTGTGCAACATTCAGTATATCTAGTGTTGTGGTGAACAAGAGTTAATACACACAAAGTACAGTGCAAATCCCTCTGCATGAGGATTTCCAGGAGGATATTACAACTTTTTGATGAGGGCAAAATTCAATACAGCAGAGTTTCACATAGCTGTACCGTCATTAATAGTTATACCTGTATGCATTTTGGGTAAACATTAATGAGGTTTTAACGTAACTTGCAACTGTTTAGTCTGACAAGCTCTTCAATGTTCTGGAGGGATGAAAAAAAAAAGTCTAGTAGAACAAACAAGTCAATATAGGCTCTGATGTTTCTACAAGGATATACACCTGGTAGTTACACTTCAAGGTTTGTGTATCACCTTTGCATCTCTGCCTTGTGTTCACATGCAGTGCATACATAGAGTTATAGGACACATTTAAAAGCATGTTGTTGGTCATCCTAGTGAGCCCACCACAGGTTTTTGCTTTGTAGTATTTGCATAGTCAGCCCAGTATAACTTATTAACTATCAGAGCTTTATATTTAGAGAAAAATTTCATGAGAAAGTTTATTTTTATTTATTTATTTGCAATACTGCCAGTCTCAGTGAAACCAAGCAGGTGGGCTATTATGGGCAAAGTTGTGGAGTATTCTACAAGATGTTTGAATCAATGGTACTTCTTACTAATTGCACAATTCTTTTGCATCACAAAGAAAGCCCACAATATGAAGAAATGCACATGCCTATGTGCTGGTGTGCCATGACCATTGCACTTTCAAAAGTGCTACATTAGTACAAACAGATCTTCCAACCTTGCGCACTGCCATGGAATAAGTTACAGGGCAGGAACGCAGGGCAGGCATTGACTGAAATTCAGGCCAGCGACTGATCTCAGTTGCACTGCAAAAGCAACAGATGCAACCATTCCTGACAGTGATCAGCAGAACAAAGAACCTGAAATCATCATGACCTTGTAACTTTCTCAGTGGCAGTGCTTGAACCTGAAGCATTTGTTCATGTGCGACACTAGTGACAACACTGATCATGCTATGCAAGCATGTAGCCCTATATTTTTTTCTCATATATTGTGGGCCTTTTTAGCGACACCGTAAAAGAATTTCACAATCAGTAGGAAGAACAATACCGCTGAGTAAGGTGTTTCCTAAATTGGTCTATAATTTACCCATTGTAAGTTGTGCTCTAGATTTAAAGCTTGCACAGATAATTAACCTTGACTAATTATGTAACTAAACAGAACGCGAATATTGTTTGCACTTGGTCCATAAGGTGGTCAACAACATGCATACAGGTTGGCACACCTTGACAGTTTGGAGCAAGATGGCCCAATTGGCGCAGCACTTCTATGCCTTTATTAGCTAGGACACCCTGTGTCTGTTCTGCTAATGAGGCTCATTCAGATTTGTTGAGTTGTCTTGTCTGTACATTGTTTAGTCATTCTGCATGGTTCTTAAAAATGAAGCTGCACACTTTAAAATTCATTGTTTCCATTACAGCAGTTTGATTATATCAAGGTTGGGAACACGGAAGAAAGTTAGCAGCAGCTGTTATTTATTCAAAGCTCATAGAAATGAAACAAGATAATGCCTATATGAAGTTTCTGGCAAGCATTAAACTAGAAAAACTAGTATGAGGCAACAGTTTAATTCAACTTACTTTGCGCGAAGAAACCAATTTCTCTTCTGCTCCCGCAGCCTTTTGTATGAGGTGCTTCAGCCGCTTCACCATTTTTGAAGCCTCTGAAACAAAGGACAGCAGGCAAACAGCAATGCAATGTAAACATGGTATACAGTATAAAGCACAGAATAGGAACCATTTTGGTGTACTGGAGTTGCCCAAACAAAAACATTTCCAGATCTAGTACGAATAGTCAAGAAAAACAACCTTGGAACATCAAATACGTATTATTTGTTTAGTTCCAGACAAAGTGAAATGGAAAGATTGCATGGAGCCCATTTTACTAAAAAAAGTAGTGTAAGGCTTTATTTACATTATTTTATACATAGAATGCCATTCCCAACTGCACTTCCTGTCAAATGAGAAGCAAAAAGTATGTTGTATCTTGTGCAATATGAAAATGACAGTAATGCTTAATGCAAAGGGTAAGGGTTTGGTCTCCACTGGCAACAATTTATAGTTTTGCCCGCTTTCATTTCCCCCCCCCCTTCATTATTTTCTACATTTCAATTTCAAGCACAGCTAATTACCTCTGTGCCTTCCTTGGCGTCATTGTCTGTTGACTTTATATGGTTCCCCTTAACAGAGCCGCTGTGTTTCCCTTCTTCCCTCGTTAAATGACAGTAACGCAACATAACATTGTCGAAATAATAAAGTGCTTTGGCTAAATCGAGAAACATTTGCAGGCTGCCTGACAGTGAGGCACCTCAATGAATGGAAACTATTGGACAGTAGTTAACTACTCCTAGAGTTTCATCAGACAAATGTTTCTTTCCGTAGCAACCGTGGCTACCTGCAGCAAAATGGGAAAGCTCTCCCCTTGCATCTATCTGGCTTTCTACCTGTAGACTGCAATTAGTATCATTATCCTTTATATTCAGAAGAAAAGGAATGAAACGTGCTTTGTTACATGCACAGCTGAGGTGGTTTACAAGTTAACGCTCCCATGTGGAAGGTGCTATATTGGTCAGATTGGAACGTGTTTAGATGATACACAGAAACAACATTGTGCACATGCAGCAGCAGCAGTAGGACCAGCACCTAGTTCATCACTGTGATAGATGTCAGTGCGACTACTTTTGATTATACACAGGTTTTGGTTTAAACCGACGTTTCATCTCATGTTTAAACAATATAGCTGTTGATCTGTTGATTGATCTTCTGTTGAGATAGCAGGGAAAGAAAGTATCTAGAGAATGAGTGCACACATGCACAGGGCCAACACTGTTTGTTTTGGTTGTTGCCTATACTCTATCTCACTAGTTCCTTGGAGCACTGTGGAAGTTTCAAGACCCCTTAGCCAATACGATAGCGGAACGCCCCTCGTAGCGTACTCACACATGCTGCATTGTCTGCTTACAATCCTGTTGATAGGCATACTTATGCAACAAATGTTCTGGAATTGTAAACATAAGGTGCATTTACATGAATGTGACAATGGGGCTTCACTTAATCTATACGCTTTTTCAATAGTTTCTTGCAGCCTCCTTATCTCGTACGTATAAGGGTACATGTCCTCATAAACGTTCACTTGTGCCACATCATCTGTTCAGCACCTATTTGGCATTTGCTCACCAGTCATCACGTACCATACTAGAGCGGAGTAATAGGTAATGCAGTGCACCATTAGGCTTTTACGACCTTGCACACTGCCAACACATCACCAGTGCTAATGCTGTGGTGCCGTCTGCTAACTGGAAATAAAACCAGCTTTATGGCTCGAGCACAGCATCTGTAGTCCTAAAAGTGTAAAACAAACAGCCTATTTCAATATCACACACACAAAAAAACAGCAGTAATGCTTTGCTCTTAGCGTGAGATGAGACTACCGTATTTACTTGAATCTAACGAACACCTTTTTTTCCCGATAAAATGGGTCCAAGAATTGCATGCGCGTTACAATCAAGTACAACCCTAAATCGACGTTGCCATATCGTCATCGGCATTCGAAAAATGGCCGCCTCGTATATGCTTCTAGCCTAGCTGCGGTAGCTTCTTCCATGTGCACACCTCCATGTTGTACGTGTAACCAGGCGCTGGTGTAACCTAGTCTACCGCCTGTCTTCCTATTTTCTGCGTTTATTCAATCGGCATGGAAGTGCCGACTGCGAAGAGACGCGGAGTTCACCATGATGCTGCATTTAAAAGGAAAGTTATGTGCACGGAGGCGAACGGAAATCAGGCCGCATCACAGGCAATCGAAGTTCCCGAAACTTGCGTGCGGGACAGGCGCAAATAAAAGGAGAATATTTTCGCCAGCAAAGCAACAAGGAAAGGTTTCAGTGGAACGAAGCAGGGCCGCTTTGCCAAAATAGAAGAGCTGCTCGCAGAATACGTGCAAGAGCAGCGAGCGACACAGCGGCCTATGACGACCGATCTGCTCAAAGTATGGGCGATGCAGTTAGCCCTACAGAAATGGCTAATGCGGAGCGACTTTAAAGCGAGCAGGTGCTGGCTATAGAATTTTATGAAAAGAAAAGGCTTTTCTCTTCGAAGGTGGACAGGGATATGCCTAAGATTGCCTGAAGAATATGAAGAGAAATTGCACACTTCTCAGTGTTTCGTTTTGAAGTTGCGCCATAGAAACAGCTACCACTTCAGACATATTGGAAATGCCGATAAGACGGCGCTCTACTTTGACATGCCTGCCACCACAACCGTTGAAAAGAAAGGGGCGAAAAACAAGTGAGTGTTTTGTCTTCCGGCCACGAAAAAACTAGTCACCACAATGCTTTGTCGCACTGTGAATGGGCACTAAGCTGACCCCGTATCTTATCTTCAGATGTGGCATGATTGTGCGTGCAAATGAGAGGTTGGATGACCATGGAATGGGTTGCGGGCTGGTTTGATAACGTTTGGTGGAAGAGACCCGGTGGCAGTTTGGGTCTGCGTGGGATGCTTGTGCTCGACGCGTTCAGGTGCAACCTTGACCAGCGCATCAAGGACAAGCTCGCTGCATGCAACACTGACCTTGTTGCGATACCCGGCAGCATGACATCGCAGCTCCAGCCGCTCGATGTTCATTTGAACAAGCCAGTGAAAGATAGAATTAGGGCACTCTACACCGAACGGCTTGTCAGTGGCTGCCACGAAATCATGCCCGCCAATAAATGCCTCGCTGCGGGACTTTGCTGGTTGGGTGAAAGATGCATAGTGCACGATCCCATCTGCCATGGTCAACAAGGCCGTTAGAAAGTGCGGGATTTCAAATGCCATGGACGGCACCGAGGACGAAATGCTTTGGTCTGTTGATAGTCGACAAGGAGTTGTCTGATAGCGACGACACCGAGGATGAAATGCCCTGGTCTGTTGATAGCGGACAAGGAGTTGTCTGATAGCGACGAGTGATATTTATTGCCCCATGCGACTCGTACCGGCACAGTGAAAATCCCGGCGGCAAGGTACACCGCTTTCATTCGTGGGTTTATTCATGGCAACTTTAGTGTACTGGGAGTAAATCTTTTTTCCAAATGAGAGAAAATAGTATTTCTGTATGGAAGCACGAGGTGCGCATATTGTACTGTTTTTTTTTTTTTGTCATGGAAAATGGGTGGGCATTACAATCGAATAAATACGGTAAGCGAGGCCAGATTTTGCCACGTATTTCTTGCTGTCAGAGCAGAGGGCCAGTAACAAGTGCAAATTTGTATCGAAGCGGGCAGTCTGGGCTGCATGGGTGATGCCATGTTGCCAAGATAATCGCAAACAAGGTTGGCGGTTACGGTTACTGGTGGTAACTGCCAGAGTACCACGTGGTATATGACGTGCATACACAAAGGACATAAGACAGGACATAACCAAACAAAAACAAAACTATGATCAGTTATGCCTGCAACTATTTTTCGCTGAGCAATCGTACTGCTTGTGTGCATCTACTTTCGGCAGTTCTGCAAATGGCTTGCGAGATAATAGTGTTTCCCTGTGGGAATGAGCTTCGAAATTTCTTATGTAATGCCAACTGTACAACAGTGTACCATGAACATGCAGCTGCAAAAAATTTTCAAAATATTGCAGTGATGGCAAAGTTACAGGCATTTAATGAACTATGTGGCTGACATGCTTTCTTGCTTGCCTTCACTACCCTACCCATAACACCCTCTCACAAACATCATGCTGAGCAGCTAAATCTGCAGGTCCTGCCAGCCAAGAAAAACAGACCCAGAAGAGCTCCT
Organism: Dermacentor andersoni; assembly: GCF_023375885.2. Lineage (NCBI taxonomy): Eukaryota > Metazoa > Arthropoda > Arachnida > Ixodida > Ixodidae > Dermacentor > Dermacentor andersoni. The sequence goes on along the minus strand of NC_092814.1, from coordinate 361,182,655 downwards.
CCATTGCCCACCCCTGTGCGATGCTAACCGAATAAAAATGTCACGGAAGGATCAGTGATGCATGATGGGCAAGCCCTTCTTATAACACGCAGCTGGCTTTCGTCACGGTGTTCTCATCTTTTGTCGATTGACCTATAAACATTTTCTATGACTGCAAAAAAACTAGAAGAGCCTAGAGAGCAGCAGGGCACTGCTTCTCTAGCTGTTGCATCTGTGAGGCTATAGTGCTGCCATGTTTGCCAAAGGTGATCACCAAGGGATTCAGTACAAGGTATGCATGTTTATTTTAAGGGTGCTTAAAATGTCATTAATAATTGGGGCCCTCTAAGCACATTTTTGCTGCACTTCAGTGTATGTCAGCTTTGTGTCCAGGTTGATTTTAAATGGATAACACTTATCTTGCAACCCATCCTTTCTGTTTACAGATTTATTTATTGATACAAGCTTGTTTTAGTGTTAACTATTCACACATGCTTGATACTGATGCATTAGGATTAACACCCTATTTATATGGGTAAGCTAGAAACGATTATGCTGAACCTCAATAATGGCTAGCCATAGTAATGCTTTGTAGTTACAAGGCCTAACCACGTTTGTGTACGAAGTTTCCCATGGGCAATTGAATAACAGTAGTATCTATAGTGTGGCTTAGCTGCAATGGGGCACTGTCTGTGCATGGACTTTCAGACTGACTCCAACCAAATAAGTGAATTTTATTAGCCCGACATTTCGGAGCACATTCGGCTCCTTCTTCAGGGGTTGTTCTTCGGGAGTGGCGGTATGCAACTTTTGAAGGGTCTTTTGTAAAAAGGAGGGGAGAGTACAGAAGGTGGGGTGACACTTCACAGATGGGAAGGGGGAAGCAAAAGGGGCCAGATGGCTGCAGTGCTGCTGGGCGGCTGGGATGACCGGTGCTGGGGGAGCTTTACCCGCAAGAGACTGGAGGCGGGGGAGGTTACAAAGCAGCACAGGCGTTTTGGTGCTGGTGAACTCGAGCGGGAATCTACCTGGCTGGGCATCCTTTTCTTTTCGTCATGTCGTAAAGGCCATGGATATACACTGAGGGTAGGTAGCCCTTCACACGGTGTATGTTACCCCTCGCTTCTGAATGTGCCATGACTCCAGTATTAGTCTTTTTCGCGGGTTCGCCTCTGAAGGATTTGGGTTTCCTGGAAAGAAATTTTGTGGTCAGTGTCTTCAGAGTGTTCGGCGACGGTGCTGCATATACAGTTGAATGTTCCGACGTCAGATCTCGTGTTGTGCGATTCTTGCTTTTAGATTTTTGCTTTCCCTGATGCACGAAGCCAGACAGACGGCACAGCTGATATTGTAGACAACACCTCGAGCTTTTTTTTTTTTTCTTGTGGACGATCTTTTGGTTTAGGGAGGAGGATATTGAAAGTTTATCGGTTCGTGCACCACTTTGAGGCCTTTTTTAATCTATTCAGCTGAGCGCTTCACTGGTACCTCCATCGTTAGGGATGAACACTCTTTGCTGGGGTTTGAATTAAGTATACCTGTATACCTGGATATATACCCGGATATACAGTTCACATATGAGAGCGAACAGAACGGATCGCTCGCATTCTTAGATGTACAAGTTACATGAACAGACGGCATTCTAAATATTTCAGTCTACCAAAAACCAACCCCTACGGGCTGCTACCTTCACTTCCAATACGACCATCTGGCAAACCACAAGGCATCTGTTGTGAATTCTTTATTCAAAAGAGCACGAACTCGTTCCTGATTGGAATCTGATGAAAAGAAAGAAAGGAGAATGGTTCTAAACTAACTTAAAAGGAATGGCTACACAGATGCCTTCATTCAAAAAACAACTCAACAACAAAAACGAAGAAACACACTACGGGACCTACAGCCGTTGACTTAATTCAAACCCCAGCAACGAGTGTCCATCCCTAACGATGGAGGTACCAGTGAAGCGCTCAGCTGAATAGTTTAAAAAAGGCCTCAAAGTGGTGCACGAACCGATAAACTTTCAATATCCTCCTCCCTAAACCAAAAGATCGTCCACAAAAAAAAAAAAGCTCGAGGTGTTGTCTACAATATCACCTGTGCCGACTGTCTGGCGTCGTGCATCAGGGAAAGCAAAAATCTAAAAGCAAGAATCGCACAACACGAGATCCGACGTCGGAACATTCAACTGTATTGCAGCCCCGTCGCCGAACACTCTGAAGACACTGACCACAAAATTTCTTTCCAGGAAACCCAAATCTTTCAAACAGAGACGAACTCGTGAAAGACTACTAGTGGAGTTATGGCCCATTCAGAAGCGAGAGATAACAGGCACCGCATGAAGGGCAACCTACCCTCTGTGCATATCCATAAAAAAATTATGGGGTTTTACGTGCCAAAACCACTTCCTGATTATGAGGCACGCCGTAGTGGAGGACTCCGGAAATTTTGACCACCTGGGGTTCTTTAACGTGCACCTAAATCTAAGTACACGGGTGTTTTCGCATTTCGCCCCCATCGAAATGCGGCCGCCGTGGCCGGGATTCCATCCCGCGACCTCGTGCTCAGCAGCCCAACACCATAGCCACTGAGCAACCACGGCGGGTGATGCATATCCATAGCCTTGGCGACATGACGAAAAGAAAAGGATGCCCAGCCAGGTAGATTCCCGCTCGAGTTCACCAGCACCAAAACGTCTGCGCTGCCCTGTAACCTCCCCCACCTACAGTCAACGGCACTCTTGCGGGTCAAGCTCCCCAGCACCGGTCATCCCAGCGACCCAGCAGCACTGTAGCCATCTCACCCCTTTTGCCCCCCCCCCTCCCGTCTCTGAAGTGTCTCCGCAGATTTCGTACCCTCCCCTCATTTTTACAAGATGACCCTTCAAAAGCTGCACACCATCACCCCCGAAGAACAATGCCTGAAGAAGGAGCCGAATGGGCTCCGAAACATCGGGCTAATAAAATTCACTTATTTGGCAGGAGTCAGTCTGAAAGTCCTAATCAATTTCCCAACCAAACAGGCAACGCTGTAAAAATGTTTAACTTCATATCTGAGCACGGTATCAAATACGGCTAGTTTGCTTATGTGAGTAACCCATCAGCTAAAGAGCTGAACAGAAGCGCAATCGTAACTTTAATGGGACACAAACTTTCTTTCGACACTCTTGTGAAGATTCACAGCTTTCTGCAGATAACTGTCACCGGAAACCTTGAAAAGAATAGTTAAAATTTTATGACAGTGAACATTATTAAACGACACACTTTTAAGCTTCATTGAGAAGCATGTTGAGACTCCTAAAAATTCAAAGGATACAATAAAATGCAGTATTATTTTCAACTCAATATACTTAGAAGGTAGTAATGAAGAGCCGTGCTTGAGACAAACTTACCAAGGCAGTCCCGTGCTTGTTGAAGCTCCAAACTCAGTGTCTCTTTCTCTTCTTGCAACTCCGTAATTTTATCCTCCAGTGAGGATATTTTTATGGCACAGTTGCACCTCGGTTCCTGCAAGCATTAGTAGTAGTAACAAGGCATTCAACTTTAAATTCCTAAATTTTGATAAGAGTGGCTGTTCATTCAGTATTTTACAAGAAACTTGCTAACATGCTCAAATAATTTTTCTCTTCATGCTCCCGTAAGGCTCGGCCTGTAAACCAGTAGATGTATGCACGAAGTAATATTTCATTTCATTCATTGGGCACTATGCAAGCTTCAATGTAAGCATACCAACAGGATATTACAGAACCCAAACAGCACTTTGCTCCCTTTCAAATGACTCATGTTTTGCATATAGTGTAAGCAATAAAAGTAATACTTACCACTGCCTCGCTTCCAAACGCTGAATTATCTGACGCAGCAGAGGCTGCCATCTTGGCACGTTTTTTCTCAAGGGTGCTTAGCTTTCCTGCAAAGGTGCCCATCAACATAAGTACGCAATGTAAGGAGCACTACTTCTGCAACCCTTCTGTGCTAACGGCAACTAAGTGACAGCAGCAGGACAAGTACAGTGCTAGGTTTTTATGCCTGTCAACCTCTAATAGGTACTTTTCACTACATCTAGCACCCTTTTTGCACCTCTATATGTCATTAATATTGATCAAATTCTGCAATACAATGTGATGAGGATGCTACACCAATCAATAAAGCTGAACCATATTTTAATGAAAAGGAAAGTTTCACCCTCACATAGGAGCCTTGTTCATAATTATAGGAACAAATATCCTCAAATAATTTGCTTAAGTAGGCCTGAACAGGTAATGCAGGCAGCAAGCAGAAACAGAGATGAGTTCGCTATCAGTTGTATTCAATGTGTGCTGCGAGATCCTTGTTCTCTAGCAATAACACGCCGTCCCCAGTCACTTGAGACAGTTTTGTCTATTGAACAAGGCTACCATGAGAAGCCAATATGCTTTTTTTTTCAGTTTTAGTCTTACTGAAGATAGTGCAGCATCCATTTTTTACCCTTTACAATGTTTCGCCCTAGCCAGGTTTGCTTCCACAGAAGTTTGCGCTTCATGTAGTACACTTAATTTATTGACCACGTTATCAATGATTGCCAGACTAATTTTGGTACTATCACAAAGCTGCGAATCTTGGCATGCAAAAAGCATCAACTTGCTTGAACACCCTATTTAATCAACAGTGCCATCACTGACATGTATTAACATAAAGTGCATGCCAAACCTGCATTAATTTCGGGAGCAGCTATGATCTAATATGTTCAAAAGCAGGAACCCTTAATACATCAATCAGTACACTACATTCGAACTATTCCACTTTTCATACTTTGCAGGCTATGCTACGAAAACAACACTAGTAGCACTGTCATCACTCTGCACTTTCAAAGTGCAGTTATATTTTATTCTGCAAGCTTTCAACTGAATAACTGTGTCATATAGTGCACCTACATCAGGTTACATCAAATAATGTGTTATTCATGCTCCTTTGTGCTTCGACTATGCGGCATAAAAAGAGTTTGGTCATAAATGCAAGTGGTGCACTGTGGCCAGTGGTAGCAGGAACATGCCATTCTGCTCATTCGATGATAATAGATAGGTTCACATCATGGAGGAAAGAAACAAAATAGGAGATGCCCTGACATCACATTTTTGAAGTCTGAAGTGCAGCCACGTTGGTGCGCCATCTCCCTTTGTGCTTGTAATCAGCTTGCCGAAGCAGATAGGTGTGAGCTTTTAATTCGCATTGCTATGAGCCGCCGGAAGTGTGTGCTGCTGACGTGCGTCAGAACAAAGGCTATGAAACTTCTGTAACACCTATAGTGAAGCAGACGTGCTGCTGTGTTTTTCTGTGGCATGTGAAAGAACATGAAGACCTACACCGTGATTACTTGAGTGTGTGTGTTGCTGGCTGGCTGACAGATCTATTAGTTTCAAGCTTACACACACTCCAAGGTCAGCTTGTCTCACAAACAGAATGTACTGCAAGAGAGACAAAGGCTGAAAAACCTCTTTTGTAAGAGACCAAGAACAGCAGCAACAGCTTCAGGAGTGCGGTTGCTATGGCAACGTTCATGTTTGGCACACCAGTCCCAGTGCTCTTTGCGAAAAACAGGTGACTTCCGCCACACACTCAACTGATCCAGGCTAGCCGGGACCTCTCCTATGCTTTCTTTTCTCCATGGCCCGTATCGGTAATGCCTTCTATGTAAATATATCGTATTTTGTAACCTAAAACTCGGGACATGTAATGTTGCATTAAATTAGATGAAACGTACTTAAGCCTTTCATACATGTGGCAAACATTTTGCCTTCAAATTCAGAGTGAGAAAATGCCTTTGCAGCATTGTCTCCTATTATATGAAATAGAGTACAACTGTTCCCAGAGGTGCGAAATAATGACAAATTGCTCCACACCAACCAGTATGCAAAAACCGCATTCCCAGTGAAAACCTGTTCACACATATCTTCCATGCGGCAAGAACGTACAGCACATGCTTATGAAGACAGCATATGCAATGAGACAAGATGGAGAGCGGTCTCCTTTCTCTTACTCTGCTCTTTACTATTCCGTCTTCCTCTGCTCGTGCTGCAAGTACTTGCAATGTAGCACAGCTAGCCTCAAGAAATGTTGCACACTGTAACATCTTACAAAACGATACATGAAAAGAAGAAAAAAAAAACCTCAAATGTGGCAACAGAACTACAAAAAGATTAGACTCAGTGGTGTACTGCGCCTCTTTGCATGCCTACTGTGCTTAGCTATATTCTGAAACTGGCTAAAGCATGTTGGCGCTGTGCGTATCAAAATTCTTCTGTGTCCTCGTACTGTCACACTGCATTGTTTTATACAGGGTGTTTCAGCGAACAATTTCAAAATTTGTTAAAGGTTGCCTGTAGCAGATAGCTCAATTCTAGTTGATGAGCCGGTCTACTCGAAGCGGCGCAAACTACTTGCACAAAAAATTAAAATGAAAGATTGATTAATTAACAAGAATTTAGGAATTAATTTTAGCCAGTTATGACCCATATTGCAATTTACAAATTCTAGCAGTGGACTTGGCAAGATGGATCCACTTGGAACGAATTCTCAGGATGACAACAGTTTCGAGATATAAATTCCCGAACTTTGTAGAGAAATGCATTGGCATTCCAGTTGTGCTTCAGTGCATGAAACTACGTTTTGTTGAAAAATTAACTGGAATGCCAATGCATTTCTCCGCAATGCTCGGGAACTTATATCTCGGAACTGGTATCATCTTGAAGATTCGTTCCAAGTGGATCCGCGTCCAAGTGGATCGACGGCTATAATTTGTAAATTGCAATATGGGCCATAATGTAATTAGTCCAATACTTAGTGGATTTTTACTAATTAGACGATAGTGCATCTCCATTTTTTCTGCAAGTATTGTCTGCCACTTCGAGTAGACGAGCTCACGTACTAGAATTGTGATACCTGCCACAGACAACTTTTAAAGATTTTTGAAAGTGTTTGTTGAAACACCCTGCATATCCTGAAGGCTAAATGTACTTTAGGCACAGCACAAACAAACTTGGCTAAGTGCTTAATGAACATTCCAGTCTGCCTACTGCTTCACTGCAAATACACAGAATTCACTACGGACAAGAGAGAGGTGTTGAGAACTACATGCAGCTTTTGAGTTACATTCAGCTTTTCAGTGCACTAGAACAAGAAAACAGAGGCACGCGGTAGCTATTCCGGATACACAACAGTGTTGTCAAAAAGAAGAAGATTAATGCAGAAGCCACCTTTATTGATTATGTCATGTGAAGCATTTCTGAAAGCTATAGACAATGCAAATGTATGAAGAGAGTCAGGACTATATTATGATGGAAATAGTATGATGACGCTGAAATGACAATGCTGAGGTACGTTGAATTCGCTTGCACCACCTGAACCAGTTCACGAGCTGCACATTGCCATTTGTTTCAGCGATGCTGCAATGGCACTCTCTGAGCCATGCCATTTGTTTCAAAAGGTGCAGGAAAGGTGCAGGCTGTTCCACAATTTTGCTGCATCCTCTCTACTGTTAGTGCCAACTTGGTGCAAACGTACAGGCGCAACATAGCAGTGCAGCAGACAAAACAGCACACATGCGCAAGCGCTGTCAAAACCCTGTTTACGTGCATCTGCAGAGTCGATCGAAGCGCAGGTGTACTTATATATCAGAAGCCAATCATACTAGCAGTTTTCAGGAATTCTCAAACTTACGCACTCCGTGCACATTAGTCGGCAAAAGCAAAGCACCTGCACCGCGTCTGCACCTTGACATTCGTTTCAAATATCGTGCTGTGTCTGCACCGAATAAATCGAGCTGCAGAATTTCTGAACTTCTCGTGAACCACCGGGAACTGGTTCACAGTGGTGTAGGCGAATCGAATGGGCCTCTGTTATAATAACCATGGTGTGAAAAGCATGGTATGACAACGATAGTGTGGGAACAAAGATGTGAAGACAATGGGTTTACGACAGTGCAATCGCTACAACAAACTGATGATGTCACGACGATGCGACAACTAGAAAATGCCGCTGATGGCGAGATTACGAGGAGAGCATCGCATGCAACAATGCAGTGGCAGCAACAGAGTAAAAAATGGCAGAAAGATGACAATGACATGACAACAAAACAATAATAACAATGTCATACAGGCAATGAAGTGACAGCATTACGACAGCGTGTTGCTGTTGGAGCTCAAGTCTTCAGTCAAGTGCATTACCTTCCACTGCAGCCTGCCTTAATTCGCACTACTCAACTCTGCCCTGTAATGGCCAATCCGGCCACTTTAATTGGCATTATATCGAGTGTTTGCACTATGTCCGTTACTAGCCAATCAGGCTGCTTTAATTCGCACTATATCTGGTGCTTGTTCGCACCATGTCCGGCGGCTTTTCGAGTTGCACTGTCTCCAGGATCAGCCAACATGTTGTGGATACATTGTCACGTCCTTGTTCCAATGCGACCAGGCAAAAAATTGCTTTGCATTAAAATAAGAAAGGCAGTCGCAAGAAGCTGTATAAATTACAAATCTTCCCTATTACTGCTGCTCAATATTCAATTAGGGTAGCTGCAGCATCGGTAGTTTAGCTGACCAATGCTTTATAAATATATGGCCTTCTATTATCGATATCATAGTTATAGAAAAGGGAGACTCTCTCGGTACTCCAGTTAGGCTGATCAGGTCGTGCTGCCAGGAAGGTTGGCGCTTGGTAACAAGTGATAAAAATGGAGAACAAGTTAATGAAAACTTGTTGATGGGATAATTGGTTCGTAATTCTAAGAAAAACCTTTGTGCTAGTCTGTTTCGCTAAGAACAAGTCAAATGCGCCGGTTTACAGAAACTGAGAGGCAGTCTTGGTTCTGAATTTAACGAATTCGTGCAATTCAGTAACAATGGAACGCAGACATTTCATTGTAACAAGAGAACTTCACATGAAAATGGAGGCTTAAGCGATTAACAGAGGTAGAACAAGGGGCATATTATCGGCCATGAGTTAGAGTGACGACAAAACGCGATAATAAGCTTTAGAGCACAATTAATCGGTTCTGAACTTCCCGCTGGATTGCGTTCAGCATCGACACGTGCCGCAAGGAACACGGCATTCCCCCACGCCTAGGGTCCAGTGACAACAATAGGCGCGTATTGCACTCGGGGGCTCGAACATGGGTGATACGTACAGGCCTCAGATACCATACGCGTGGCCGTAGAGAGCATACGCGACTTTTACTCCACCGGCACACTGGTGTTACCAGCGACATTACGAGCCGATACTCAGGGTGCCTTCAATTAAGCGCGCGGCGCGTAATCTCACTGATAGAGCCAGTGTGCCAATAAAAAGCGCGGATATCCGCGGATATCTCCGGCCACGCGCTGCTAACATGTGAAATATGTACAGCACAAGGTGCAGCCATTTCGAACCAACAACAAAAACAAAGAGAAGCTGTCGTACTCACCCACTGCTAACACTATCGCTGGTGCCGCTGGCTTCCCTTCCTCCCACACAATGTCCACGGCGGTCCCTTGAAGCCTTTCGAGAGCGGCGGCTGGGTCTTCTATTAAACTTATGCCTACAGCCGCGTCCGCTACGTTTTTAATGGGATACACATCCCATTAAAAACGTGGGTCAAAGACAGTGGGTCTGACGGCAGCATCGCAAACATGCACTACAAATTTGCCTACTTCTTACAGATTGCCGCAAGTACAGTACTCACGGATTGAAATAGGACATTCGGAGCGCGTGGCCGTCGCTACATGCAGCGCCGCCCGTGGACGCTCATGGAACCAAGGTGATGCATTGTGGTATAGCGCGAGGGGGAGAACATCTACGGAACAGCATTGCTCCTTCCGGTCGCCAACGAGCTTGCCTGTGGTTTAACACACTGCCAGTGTGGCGCTGCAAGGCTTGCGCGCCTTCGTGTGCCGACCGAAATGTCTCGACGGTGCGCACCTGCGCGAGCAGACGACGCTCTCGTTACACGCGCTTTGGCGATGCGGCATGCATGCTGTGCAAGCAAGACACGGGATTCAGCTACGAGATTGCGCCTTACGTGCGTACGTAGATATGATAAACATCTGCACAAAAGATTAGCTTATTTCGTGCGAACACCTGCGGAGTAGCCGACGAGAAACAGCCTTCTTTATTTCAGCCCCGAAATGATAACTCTCGGTATTGTTCGTCGTACTGACGTCAACAGAATCCGAGCCACTGGAAGTTATATATGGCGAACACAAGACGCGCCTCCGTTTCAGACACGAGCAGCAATGCCAGGCATACCCATATCGGAACGGATGCAGATTGTGACTCTGTCTTCAGCAGGTTTGCCGCAGCAGCAAATAGCCGACATGACCGGACGCCCCCGCTCGTCGGTGAGCAGGATTGTGCGGGCTTTCAAGACGGATTCTCGCTTGACAAATCTGCCCAGAGGACACCGACCGAAGGTGACGACCGACTCTGACGACGAGCGTATAGTCGAAGCGGCGAAACGAAACCCGAAGATGACGGCAAAAGAAATACGGAACGTCCTGGGACTCGCAGCCAGCACACAAGTAGTGCGCGAGCGCATTCACATGGGTGGCCTTCATAGTTGTGTGGCGGCGATTAAGCCCTTAATCTCTGCAGAAAACAGGCCCAAGAGGCTGCTGTTTGCACAGGAGAATCGGTCCTGGACAGTGGAAGAGTGGAAAAATGTCATTTTTACGGACGAGAGCACGTTCACATCGAAATGGGACCAGCAGCAGCGAGTGTGGAGGACACGAAGCACGAGGTAGGATGACTCCTTCACAAATTCGGGGGTTACACAGCTTCTATAAAAAAAATCCGGCAACGTTTACCTTTCTTTACATTCCCGTAGCGCATGATAGATGGGATAGATGGTTTGTGGCGGCTAGGTATGCGTTTTCATCAAAAACCACGTTTTATATCCCGTGCACTCCGCTACAACGAGCAGAGAGCGCACGCCGAAAAACTTTTCACCGGCGCCTAGTTTCGTGCGTTGGACACAAGCAGTTCGTAGAAATGGTCACTAAAGGCATTGCATTCTGCCAACATTCAAGAGCAGGACCCCCTATCGTCGCGGTTATCAATCGCAGTGAAGTAAAATAATGTCTTGTGTTCTTTCCGCTTCCTTCACCCAAGTTCGACGCCCCCAATCTGCATCGTATTGCAAGCAGCGGTCGATGTAGTGTCAACGTGTGGGGGTGTATTTCCAAAGACTGCTTGGGTCCGCTTGTACGCCTGGACCGCCGCTTTAATGCCACAGCATACTTAGATCTCCTCGACACCGTCCTTATGCCGTACGCCCTGGATGGCCCATTTACGGACGGCTTGTTTTACTTCCAGCACGACCGGAGCCCAGTTCACACCGCAGCACCCGTGACTCGCCTGCTGGACGACAGGTGTGTGATGGTGTTGAACTGGCCTCCGCAAGGTGCGGACATGAATATTATTGAGAATGTATGGGCCGAAATAAAGAAGGCTCTGTCTCGTCGGCCGCTCCACAGGTGTTCTTCGGACAGCCTCTGGGCGGCTGTTCAAGAAGAATGGGAGAAGCTAGCGCGTTCTTCCTTGGCTGATAGCCTCTACGAAAGCTTGCCACGCAGAATGGCAGCCGTATTCGCTGCTGGGGGCGAAGCAACGAAATATTGAGACTTCGTTTAAACGTTGCACGAGGACAGGCCTGTGACTGCTTCTTTTCTTTTTTTTTTTTTTTGTCGTTACAAAACGTACGAAATAAACTTTCTTTTCTTTTCTGCAATTGTTGACTATGTCTACGAAGGCACATACGGCGCTGTCTCGTAGCTGAATCCTGTGTCCGGCACGCATGCTGTGACCAGCATGCGTGCCGCATCGCCAAAACGCGCGTAACGAGAGTTTTATCTGCTCGCGCACATGCGCAAGCAGACGACGCCGCAACACGGGCAGTGCGCACCGCCGAACCATTTTGGCCGGCACACGAAGGCACGCAAGCCTTGCAGCGCCACGCAGGCAGTGTGGTAAAGCACAGGCCGGCTCGTTGGCGACCGGAAGGAACAATTCTGCTTTGTAGATGTTCTCCCCCTCGCGCTATACCACAATGCATCACCTTGGTTCCATGAGCGTCCACGGGTGGCGCTGCATGTAGCGATGGCCACGCGCTCCGAATGTCCTATTTCAATGCGTGAGTACTGTACCTATTTCCACGATCTTCAATGTTGTGCTCCTTCGGATTGCCGGCTCGTCGGTCTGCCCCACCGGACGGTCGACGCTTGCTCAGGAAGCTTCACGTGTCCGTTGCCAACGAAGGCACTAAACGCAAACGTGTCAGCCTACGTGGACTGTTTCCTCCCCTGTTGGCCAGCACTAACCTGGCGGTACTGCGCATGCTCCGGCACCTCAGCGACATCTACGTGCTCGCAGCAGGATAAAGGACGGACGCCTCCGGTGTTCCACTTCAGTGGGTCTGGCGGCAGCATCGCAAACATGCACTACAAATTTGCCTACTTCTTCTTACAGGTATGCAATTGGTATGGTTGTAAATGCTATAGAAATGATGATCGCTTCTTGTTGCTGCTGCCAGACCCTCCCACGTTCTTTTTCCCGAAAAGTGCTGCCGGTCTTGTGCACATGTTGAAAAGCCTGTTGATTCTTTCAGGCGACATAGAAACTAATCCGGGTCCCATCACTGAAAAAATGTTCGCCGAATTGCTATCAGGACAGGCTCGCATAAGCAACGAAATATCTGCACTAACCTCCAAAATTGCCTCTTTCGATGATCGTCTATCCAAACTAGAGTCACTTGTCGCCAACACCAAAGATGCCGGTGAGCGCGTGCAGGAACTAGAAAATACTGTTTCTGGTCTCTCAGATATGATCCAAAAGCTGGAGCGTAAGAATGACGACCTTGAAAATCGGTCGCGCCGGAATAACTTGGTTATTTATGGATTATTTGAAACACTGAATGAAACACCTGAGGCACTTCTTACTTCAGTACTAAGCATGCTAACGACAAAGCTTGACGTCACGTGTGATAACATCGAGCGTTGCCACAGACTTGGGCAAAAAAGGACAGGTAAAGATAGACCAGTAATTATCAAACTGTTGGATTTTCGAACTAAAGTAGATATCTTAGCTAACGCACGCAAACTGAAAGGTTCAAACATTTACATCAGTGAAGACTTTTCTGCACGCGTGCGACAGGTGCGCAGAAGCCTATGGCAGAATTCAACGGAACTCAGAAAAGTCGCAAAGAAAGTGCGGTTACAACAAGAGCACCCGATTATCGACAGTGTTCGGTACGAGTGGAGCGATGCGAGAAAGTGCGTTGTCAGGGCGTCTGATTACACCGCTCCCAGGAATTCCAACTGACTTCCACATAAAAGGAAACTAACACTTCTGAACTTTAACGCGCGCAGCTTGGTTAACAAATATGTTTCTATCGACTGGCTTGTAGAATGTCACAAACCATCAGTAATATGTGTTACTGAGACTTGGCTTCATGACTCCTTGGCTTCATGACTCCATTTCTGAGAATGAATTTTTGCCGCCTGGTTACTCGGTGTTGAGAAATGACAGGACTGTTGGTCGCGGTGGTGGCGTAGCGCTTTTTATTTCTAAAGATATTAAATACGTTTTGCTGCCGAAGCTTAATGATAGCGAATCGGTTTGGTGCAAGATTGACTTTGGCGGCTTTACTACTGTGATTGGCGCTGTATACCGACCGCCAAATGATGTCAATTCAGTCCACGCTGTCACGGATTATATTGCAGTGAACAGGCTACAAAAAAGCCAGTTAATAATATGTGGCGATTTTAATGCCCCCTACATTGACTGGTGTTCTCTCTCTTCTACAGGACGTGATCGACCCATCTGCGACGCTCTAATCAATCTCGCTGTGTCATATGATTTGACACAGGTCGTTAGCTCGTGCACCCGAGAATCTGCTATTTTGGATTTGGTCTTCCTTAGTGTTGACTTAGTTGCCTTAGGTGTTGACTTGTTAGTTGAAATGTTTCACAACATTGTCAAAGAATGCATAGCTAATTTCGTACCAAAAAAATGTGTAAAGCAAAACCCGAAGCACCCTTGGTACACTAGAGAGATTATACAGTTGATTCGCCGGATAAAGCGCTTCCGCCGTGGCTCTCGCACTCAGAATGTCCGAGAAAACTCAGTGCTCACATCACTCAAACAAACTCTTAAGACTAAAATGCAGCACGCTAGAGACTACTACTATAAAAACACTCTGACGACATTCCTAAAAGACAACCCATCCAAATTCTGGAAAACGGTTGTTCCTCCTGTGTCCAACTCAACTTCTATGGTCATTAACGGACAGTCGTGTTCAAATGCAGTCATGATCTCTGAAGCGTTCAATACATATTAAATCTGTTTTTATTGAAGATAACGGCATTATCCCTACGTTTCACTGTGGTAGTGCTTCGGCATGTTTTCCAAAACTTCAGATAACTCTTAGCGGAGTTCACGGCCTCTTGTTAAACATTGATACTAGTAAAAGTGCAGGACCAGATAACATTCCAATCACGTTTTTAAAGAGATACTCAGAATACTGTGCGCGGTATCTCACTATCATCTTTCAAAAATCTGTCGAATCGCAAACTGTTCCCAGTGTCTGGAAGGTTGCTCAAGTTGTACCGATACACAAATCTGGCATTAGGCAAACAATTTCTAATTATAGACCAATTTCATTATTATCTACTTGTTGTAAACTACTAGAACTCATAAGCATATTATACAGTACCTCAACGATAACAACATTCTTTCACATCATCAGCATGGTTTTAGATCGGGTTTTTCCACGGTTACGCAACTAATTGAATTCACTCACGACGTTGCTACTACACTTAACAATCGTGGCCAGATTGACGCCATATTTGTTGACTACTCCAAAGCATTTGACAAGGTATGTCATGCCAAGTTACTTATGAAGCTTGACTCTTTATTTAGAGGCATACACGGCAATCACTTGCTTGGCTGGATAAGAGACTACTTGCATCTGCGGTCCCAGTTTGTCTCATTTAATCAGGCGCACTCATCTTCAGTCGGTATTTCTTCCGGCGTACCACAGGGCTCCGTATTGGGACCACTTTTATTCATTATTTACCTTAATGATGTCGAGAGTGTTGTTAATTACACTGCTGTTAAGCTCCGTTTGTAAGCAGACGACTGTGTCTTGTACTCTAACATCGTCAGCTTCAATGCCCAGGAGATGCTTAATAACACGTTCAATGCCTTCTGCAACTGGAGCAAGACCTAGCAAATGGAAATCAACTTCGATAAAACTGTATCGATGACCTTTTCGAACAAAAAGGAACCCCTGAAATTTGCCTACAGTAATGACGAGAAGATTTTGACTTCTGTCACCGAGTTCAAATATCTTGGCGTAATTGTTTCTTCCAACTTAAAATGGCACAAACACGTCGACTTCATTTGTTCCAGGGCTCTAAAACGACTTGAATATTTAAAAAGAACACTAAAATCAGCAACCAAGGAATGCAAACTAGCAGCTTACAGATCCCTCGTGAGGCCCACTCTAGAATATGCATCTGTTGTCTGGTCACCCCACTGCGTATCTGATGTATGAAAGCTTGAGGCTGTGCAGAAAAAAGCTATTAGATTTATTTATAATGATACGATCGCAATTTCTCCCCTTCTCTGCATGCTGGCCTGCTATCGCTTGAGCCGTTGGCACATAGGCGCACGTGCGAACGGATTATAATGTTGCACAAAATTCTACATGCTTCTGTCATTGTCGACGTACCTGTGACATTTGTTGGCTCCTCGGCGCGTGTAACGCGAAGAGCCAATCCCTTGAATATTGTTCCCTTTCGAGCTCACTTAGATAGCTTCAAATTTTCTTTCTTGCCATTTACCATTGAATTGTGGAACGCGGTACATACTAATCTCCGAGCATTGCCACTTGAGCGTTTTGTAGACGAAGTTCGTTTACATGTAAGATGTTGATTGTATGTTATCTTGATGTATGTACTTACCCACTCCTGCTATGTCTCAATTTTGAGACAGCAGTATTTGTAAATAAATAAAAATAAATAAAATTTGTTTTCTGCAACCCACTTTACCAAAACGTGGTCCATAACTATTACTTCATAGTATGCGGGACCAATGACAGTACTGGATACAACCACGTGTGTATGCTGCGCGCGTAGGATAGCAAGCGCCGAACTAGCGCGCGCGTCTTGTATAAATAGCAAAATTGCATTGGATAGGATCGGATCGGTTGAATTTTTCACTTCAAGCAACAGTTTTTCACTTCAAGCAACAGTTTTTCACTTCAAGCACCAGTGTTCACTTTTAGCAACACTGCAAATCTCAAAGGCCATGCTTTCACGTACTACAGGCGCCAAAGTAACGTCAAGGTTGCCATATTGTAAACATAACATTGAGCGATTGAAAGCATGATTACGTGAATCAAAGTTAATGAAAAGTTCATTTCGTTCAAATCAAGTAGGCTTAAAAACAAGTAAATACAATTTCAGCGCGCGCGCACGCGCACCTCTGTTTCTGTTTCCAGGAAGCTAAAAGGCCAGCAGCAGACGGCGCTCACAGCTGGCTCCGACCACGTGCGTTCTATACACGGAATACAGCTACAAACAGCCGTGTAACATTTTATTATATCCATTAGACATGACAAACTCAGACACTGAGAATTCATAGTTTCAACAAGATTTAAAGTAAGGTATTCGTCAATACATTGAAGCGCTGATGTAGAAAAAAGTAATCAAGGCTAATCATTGATAAGAAATGCACAAATCAGTCATCAAAACACATGGGCACCGCACATACATGGACACAATGTTGCAATAGCTACAACACTTTGCAAATTCTCTCTCTCTCTCTCTCTCTCTCTCTCTCTCTATATATATATATATATATATATATATATATATATATATATAAACGCATTAAAAAGTATCATAAGCGGTTATCATAATGGTCAATCGTGGGAAGAAAAGTATGGTCAAAACGTATATCGCACATGTACAAAAAAAAAACTGCGGTAGGCCTTACGCAGTTACACAGAAGGTACCACTGAATTCAGAAATTTTCGATATAGAGGCAGTGACTTGAGGTTGACCATATTAGCAGTGTCACATGTGGAGTTTTCTTTATTTTGAGAGAAGTTAGAGGCGGTACTGTATGCTTTCTACGTTTAGTTAGCATGTTCATGCACACCTGGCAACGTGGTTTATGTAGCGCTAGCGAAATATCGCGTAAATTGTTAGTTCTCCTACATATTTTCTACAAATATGTGCATAAGACGATCGCTATGAGCAGAAATGTACGGTGCTTCCTAAACTGGTCATAAGGATTAGTTTAGCGTGATGTTCACTGTTAGATGACTTTGCTTTTTAGTGTAGCTAGTGTATTGATCGGTACAGTTAAGCTTGCCAGCTCAAGTTAAGACATCATTCCTTTTGAGACACACACACGCACACACACAATATATATATATATATATATATATATATATATATATATATATAGTGAGAAATTATATGATGCTCGAGCCGCCACACCGACCTTACCGAGCCCACGCTGAAGTGCGCTTTTTTTGCATAGATAAGGCCCAATAATAAGAGCATTGTGACTGAAGTTAAGGTCAAGGTCCATGCAGTACACTGCAGTGACCATTAAAGCAATCGCCGATATACTTCAATAAAAAGCCGTAAAATATTGCAATCGAAATAAATTATAATGCAATATCGAGAGCAGTAGCAGTCAGATCGTATCAAGCGGCTTTTTGTAAGGCAAAGCTTATTTTTGTAGGAATAGAAAATGACTAAAACTGCAACCGCTGCTTGTTTGTTTGTTGAAGTAACCAGTTTTACCAACTTGTCACCTAATTAACATCGCACAGAAGGCTCAATGAAGACCTGACCATGGGTCCATCAGTGAACGAACCCATGCCTGCGCGAATGAGGCCCGCGGCTGAGCCAGCCAAAGGAACACGTCGCTGCACACTTTATGAACGAATATCTGTAAACATTAACGTCATTCCCAGATTTTCGTTCCAAGTGAATTTCACTTGTGAGCTTCACAAGCTTCAATTCGCAAATTGCAATACATGCTCTAATTAAGCAGTTAGTTCATTCGCAAAAATGTCTTACTCGATTATACAATTTAATTTCTTTAGAGAACAAGACCCGCCTGCTTTGTGGCGGACAAAAATATCGCCTTCCCCACAAACTCATATTTTGAACACTTCACTTTCTGCCCGACTGTTAGAATAACGAGAGTAACAATCCCCATTCGATATAGGTAGTGCTTGCGTCAAAACAAGAACTTAGGTCTACCTAGCGGCTCAACCTCCAGCAGGCTATGTGCTCACAGTTAGGCATGCGCGTTGTTCGTGATCAAGTGCCCAGCAAGATTTATTTATTTATATTCATTCATTCAATGCTGCCAGCAACCTTCTGGCCGCCAAGGCAGGAGTGGGTACATTAAATTTAAGTTACTTTGGTACAAATCATTGTCGTGCTTTTACGACGAAAGAACAATAAAAGACAAATACCAATAAGAGTTATATAATGAACAATCAACACTTATTAGCATTAGGGCATTTTCTGAAGACTAACAATGAACGCGCAGCAATCACAAGAAAAGAACAACAGCTGTTGAAAAAGATTCCGACGTTGTCAAGTTCACCACCTCATTACTGCGCTTTCTGCATGAGAAGGGTATTTCCGCTTTTATTTTAATAAACCCATATACACAGTGCCCCTATATGCCTCAAAGTAGGCTTCCCAAAGAAGGGAGTGAGGGAGGGAGACAGAGGGAGAGAGATACATCAAAACTTCAGCCGCTGCTTTTCCACCTTAGTTTTATTTCTTTTCTGCCAAATAAGATCACCCACAAATAAGCAAAAAGTGGGAGGCACATTCATGAGGAAGTGAGCTAATCTAGCGCCGTGCAGTATTGAAACTATAGGCAGGTTGCGAACGTAGTTCCCGCGCCTACAAGGGCGCCCCTCGCGGCGGCGAGCGCGGAACCGGCAGGATACGACCGGCCCGCTTGCGTTCGGAAAGCCTGTCTGTGCACTGTTTCGCGCGTAGCTGTTGCCTTTTCTGAGCAATGCCGAAGTGCAACCCGAGCTGTTGAGTAGTGGGCTGCAACAGCACGTACACCAACTCACGAGGAACAAAGTTTTACAGGTTTCCAAGCCGACCGTATGAAGCAGAACGGCGTCAACACTGGATAGCGCTCGTCCAATGGCATAAGCTGTTTTATGTTCCGGCGTTATGCCAAGTGCGTTATAACTCTGAATTCTTTGCTTTTACAGCAATGATGGCACCAACGGGACACTTGCAGTTAGTGGCGTAGCTAGGTCGTCTGGCACCCGGGGCCCATAGGTCTTCTGTCCCCCCCCCCCCCTCCCCCGGGTTTATTCGAGGAAGGCGAGGATATCAACAATTTCCGTGTGTCTCCAGACGTATATGACACCCCCTCCCCCCCACTGGCCCCTTGCACCCCCCCCACCCCGTTGCTACGCCACTGCCTGCAGTGCGTACAGGATATGCAGCAAACAAAGTAGTTTGTTCCCACACTGTACCGCAGTAAAGCTGTGGAACTCTTTCCCAATCCTCTCCCATTCAAACAGCGCTAGGGCTTGCTGAGAGATTTGAAGAGGGGTTGCAGCCGGCTGTGCTGGCATACACCCTTCTGCGCCCAGCATATAAACGAAGGGGCAGTTGAGATCACCAAAATTTTTGACAACGTGGTTTATTGGAACCTCCTTTGCACGCACTGAAAAATCGCAACATAAAAGTATCGCACTTCCAGTAACTTGGGCGAAAATATTTTCCCAGCGTAGTCTAACACAACTGGTAAGTTCATCCCCTTTTTTTGTGTTTGGGGAGAGCAACGTTAGAATACCTCTGGTAGGTCTTACGAGTCGTTCGTACGCCCCACGTTCTTGGATGAGATGTTTTGGATTCGTATTTGCCGTCCTGTATGTACAGGGAAACTACCGCGGCGTCCTTGCACTTCCCTGCGATGCCAGCACGGCAATCGCAGCTCCCCGCTAGGATTTGTCTGCTGTCGCCGATCTTCACGAATCAATGTCGCCTATAATTTCACGCGTCCACACCCTTAGATAACGAAGCAACTTACGCTGAGCTTCACGCATCTCGCTGGTGCATTATTTTTCGTTTGCGGAATAAACCTAGCAGTCACTCCGATCAGCGCGAGTTCAACACTTCCCTCACGTCGTAGACGTGCCCCACTTCAAATAGACGACTTGCTTTCTCTAAATTCTTTTCATGAAAATAGCTATGAAGATCTTGTAATCCCCGAAACCCAGATAAAATTAATATCGGCACGCTGTTTCGCGCCATCGCTACCGTTTGACAGGACGCCAAACACGCAGCGCGGGCTGCTGACGCCGTGAGTAATCCTACCACATTCGCGCAACTGTTCGTCAGATGGCGCTAGGGGTCGGAAAGACGGGGCGCCGCCTAGCACTTGCAACGTGCCCATATGTTCCTAATTTTTTTTACGCCCTCAAATGACTAGAACGAAAATCTGTCGCAGCCAATCACAGCCAATTACGACCAAGCCTGCAGTCGCTTGCGTAGTGTTCCTTGTTGGACGCAGTGATTTTGGTCAACCGTTACCGCTCTTTCTAAGCAATCTAAGTTAATCAATCGCTGCTGTGTTCTACTTATGCTGAAAGATGCCAAAAAGGAAGAGGTACAAGCAGTACCTGTACGATGCCACCTGCGATGTTCCGCTTGGGACACTACATCGACAAAAGATCGCGGCAGCAAAAAGTAATTCTTTGGCTGTTCCTAGTTCATGCGACAGTGGCAGCAACGTACTTCATTCGGATTCCGAAAGCGATACCGACACAACGATGGCTGAGCTTCCCAACGGAGACGACAATGAGATATGTAGCCTGCACTCCGACTCGGATAACTCTACAAATCAAAGTTCAGACGGCAGCTACACCTCGAGCGACGACGACGACGACTGCGAGCCAAGGGCCGGCGAGGTTTCAGCTAGTGAACTGGTAAGTTTATTACAGCAGGCCGTTTTACTTCGGCGACCTTTTCGGGACATTGAGGTGGATATTTGGAATGTTGGTTTTGTATCAGCGATGGTCTGTGTGTCGCCGTTTCTTAAAGCAGACTGATGGGCTAATTAGTGTTGCATTATGTGAAGTGCACGGAAAACAAGGAATGCATCGCCGTGTGTTCGTCTTCCCTGTCGTCTGTGTGCCCCGTTTGCGCTACTAATATAAAGGGAGGAAAATGCACGGGCTAAAATCGCAATATGACGAGGCACGCCGCATTGAGGGTATCCGAAATAATTTTGGCAGCCCCAGGTTCTAGTTTAACGTTCACATAGATATAAATGCACGAGCGTTTTTTGCATTTCGCCTCCACTGAAGTGCGGCCGCCGCGGCCGGTATCGGAGCCACGATCTCGAGCATAGCAGTGCAATGCCATAACCAATAAGGTACCACGGTGGTTACGCTGCACATCACAGAACCCCTTCAGGTTCCTCTGTGCCGTCACTACGCCGCTGCTGATAAATTTTTGTAGGTATGTGCCAACATACGTGAACAATCAGTCTACAGTGCACTTGCGATCCTTGTATCCCATGTACTGTGCGTTGGGTGCACGTTGACAAACTCCAGGTGGTCAAAATTATTCTGGAGTGCCCCAGTACGGCATCCTTCATAATTAGATTGTGGTTTTGGCTTGTAAAACACAGGCATTTATTTTTTTTATTTCTTTGCATGGTCTTTAAGCGCTGAAGAAATCTATACCCATCACTAGGCAGTTTGTCATCTAACAACACTTAGATGTACACAGGCAATTCCTGTCATGCTGCCACTTCCATTTTGTGTTCCATATTCACACACATTGCAAGGTTAAAATTACTAAGATCAGCATTACTTATGCATGAACTCATGTTCATTGTGACTGCCTTGCAGAAATCGACTTTTAAAATTCTGTATTACATAAGTAAAGCTTTCTGAATTCTTAATGCTGCACGAGCAAGAGCCCTGAAACATTCCAGTGCAAGCATCGTCCGGTGCTTTCAAGTTGGTCCTTCGTTTAGAAGGACACGCGCTCTGTGGCAGTATTTACGCTGTCCTGTTTACGAAAAACACCACTGTAAGTAGAAGGTACATGAATAAGATGTGGTTTTCATTTTTGTTGTGTATTCCATGAACCTGCGCTTACAGCAGGTGAGGATTAGCGCCTTCACTGCCATGAGAAATAAAAAAAAGTGCGGATTTTTTTTTTTAGACATGCATACTTTGCACCAATTTTAGTAAAATATACAATGTGAGGAATGCCTATTTCATTTTTACTGGTCGTATAGAAAAAAAATTAAAAAAGTGATTGGGTATTATTTCTGTCAGAATTGCAGGACACTGCACATATACGCATATACAAAAACTGGAAAGTGCATGATGAGTTAACTGGTCATCAGCACCAGATGACGAGGTGCAGTGCCATCGGAAGTTAAGGGGTCAAGATAAAAATGTAGCAACTTGCATTACAATCGTCCCAAAGGGAACAAAT
Source organism: Dermacentor andersoni (assembly GCF_023375885.2). NCBI lineage: Eukaryota > Metazoa > Arthropoda > Arachnida > Ixodida > Ixodidae > Dermacentor > Dermacentor andersoni. The sequence goes on along the minus strand of NC_092814.1, from coordinate 361,160,148 downwards.
TCATTGCCGTATGCTGCTTTAATCATGCAGAATGTCGTTCCAAGGTTGGCTCTATTGTTGCCGTAATGTAGTGATGAGATAAGGGTACACTCTCAAGGATCCACTCGCTTCACCTGTTCTAAGTCAACTAAGCTCATGGCATTGTGAAGCTAAATGTTCACCTTCCCCCCCCCCACCAGATTTATAATTAAGTGCACGTATGTGCAACACCACAACTTGTCTTCTTACTTTCAGTACAGACCCTGAATACACTTCCTTGTAAACGAAATCAAAACTGATTCATAGAAAAGCTGCTATAGTAAGTTATTTAGCATGCCATAAGGCTTGCCAGCGTTTCTGAGGTTCAGGATATTCGTTGAATGAAAAAAGAAGGCATGCCAGTGCTGCTTTAAACTTTGGGTATTGTTAATATTGTAACATTTATGAGGGCGTCAAGTTTGAAGGCTGTGATTAGCTTAACCTTTCTTTAAGTCGGACAGTTTCATTGAAATTAGTTCGTTGGTTGCCTATTATGGACTAAACTCATCTGTTTCATGCATACTTGAAAAGTTCATCAGAGCGAGATTCCTCTGATAATAATTTGTCATTAGAGCACAGTGCGTTTTTTCAATAATCTTTACTGTTTTGTATACCATGCTAGTAAAGATAGAAACTTCAGAATAGGAAAGCCACTTCACCTTAGTACTTCTGCCTTCATACACTGATTAGCATGTTTCTTCGGTACTGTTAAGATTCTTGCGGCCTGCAACTGGGCAAATGCCACATACTCAGTCTACATGTAACCACGGATTCTTACCATTGCACTAATTTTTTGCAGGAAGAGCCCTTGTACCAGGATGCAAAGCTCTCAAGAAGCCAAAGTCTTGTCATGGTGATGGCACACAGCCTGCGGCATCATTCTTCCAAGGAAGCTACGGAAAGCCTTCTTCAGTTGATTGATGCGTATATGCCTGAAGGCACCCTTTTTCCAAAGACTAAGTTCTTGTTTTTTAAGAGCTTCTCCTCCTTGTATGAGTGTGAGCGTGTGACTCATGCATATTGCTCTGAGTGCTTAGAGTATCTCACTGCTCTCCCATGTGCAACAGCTGAAGTACAGTGCTCCAAGTTCTCGCTCATGCACAAGGTTGAAGACATTTTAGGGTCAGGCTCCTTTTTTTAACTGCAGACATTGACAGTCAGGTTAAAGAGTTGCTGTTAAGTGGAAAGATATCTCGTCACCGGAGTGGTGTTCAGTATGATGTCAAGGACATTACTCAGAGTGCCACATACAACAAATTACCTATGACAGAAGATGACATATCAGTAACCTGGAACACTGACGGTGTTCCACTGTTTGAGTCTTCAGGACACAGTGTGTGGCCTCTTCTTCTACAAGTGAATGAACTTCCGTACAAAGAGAGAGTGAACAAGCTGTTGTTGTATGGGTTGTGGTTTAGGGCAAAGAAACCAAGAATGAACGCCGTTCTGAGGCCTTTTACGCAAACAATGAATGGGCTTTATTCAGAAGGAATTTATTGGTTTGATGAAGGATTTTCATTGAATAAACATGCCGCGTCTACCCCGGACCATGCAGTGTGGACACAGTTGCGCGCTGCATGCTTATGAACATGACCCAGTTTAATGGTGCTTATGGCTGGGCTTGGTGCGAGCACACTGGAGAAGTTGTGGGAAAGGGTAGAGGGCACACGAGGGTTTTTGCAATGCAAGAACCTGCAGCAAAATTAACAACATATGGAAGCTTCTTGCGTGATGCTCAAAGGGCACAGAGGATGGGGGAATCTTGCCGAGGCATTGAAGGTCGAAGTATTCTGTCTTTTATGACATTTTTTAGCTTTTCTACGTCATTTGTTGTTGACTACATGCATGCAGTGTGCAATGGCTCTATGAGGACTACAGCATTTATGTGGTTCAACAACAAAAGGGGCACTGGCTGTAGCCTCCGGCGTTACCTCCCCCAAATTGATGAAAGGCTGAAGCAACTAACTCCAGTTTGGGAGATGAATCGCTTGCCACGGTCACTCACAGAAATGAAATTCTGGAAGGCATCTGAGTGGAGAGACTGGTTACTTTATTATTCTCCATTTGTATTGAAAGACTTCCTCCCAAGTAATTGTTCCAGAAACTGGACCAAGTTCGTTGTCATTATGCATTTTTGTTTGCAGTCTACTGTTCCAATGGACAAAATTGCAAAGGTCAAAGAACTTCTAATAGAGTTCCTGAGAGAGTATGAACAAATTTATGAGAAGGAGTGTATGACCTATAATTCCCATATCCTTGTTCACATGGTGGACAATGTCAGGCAGTGGGGACCACTTTGGAGCTTCTCGGCCTACCCCTTTGAGTCTATGAATGGCAAGCTTGTGCGTTTTGTGAATGGGACAAGATATGCCCATTTACAAATCATTGAGAAATTCTGTATTTTGCAGAGTCTACCGCAGGTTTTGTCTGCAGCTATGTATTGGTAGAACAAAGACTTGAAGTCTTTTGTCAAGTCCTTGTTGAAAGGTTACAAACTAAGAAAGACGTGTATTCAAGTTGGAAACATATTACTTTACGGAAAAGGAATTCAGGAAGGCACCAGAAGGAAATACAGAAAGGCTACAGTGGGTGCTTTCACCTACTGTGTAGCTGCTATGGATAAGTCAAGAAGAAGAAACTCTTACATTGTGGCAAATGACAGTGTCTTTGCGCATATAATTGAAATCTTCACTAGCTGTGCAAGCCCATCTTGCAGCAATAGTGACCATATACTCTTTAAAGTAAAGAAATTGCTTGTGAGGAATGTTTTTTTAGCTTGCATTGGTGACAGCAACACTGTTCCTTTTGTCAGTATGGAGGAAACAAGTGAACATGGCTCTGTACGAGCTTGTGATGTCAAAAAGTGTATTGTTATGCATTGTGCTGGCATGACAGTCTTGTCTGTAATACATGAGGAGTGTATGTTAGAATCAAATTAAGGATAGGTGATTACTGTGAAGATTAACTTGCCCAGATTCTCGAGCAATTTGTTTTCATAAGCCATTGCTACTTCAAAGTTGGCGAGTAGTTGTAGTGTTTAGCAGGCCAAATGTCATCTGTAGTTAGAAGCACTTTGTTTATTTTGCCTCACACTTAAAAAAAACTGGACTTAAAGGGAGCGACAACTAACTCTATGGTACCAGATTTTTTCGCTGTGAGGTCTACCATCTAGGGCATTGGTTGGCAAAATAAACGAAACTCGATAAAGTTCACAAGCATGTAGCCAGGAAGCTTTTTTTTCAGCAGGGGGCGAAGCTTCTAGCCTTCTAAAGTGTCTGTTTTCCTGGGATTATACGAGGGTTGTTCAAGTCAATCCGGGACCTTTTTTTAAAAACAAATAGAAGAAAAAATTTCAAATTGTGTGAAAGTGGAATTATTTTTCCACATAACCTTCAGTTACAGTTATACACTTATCCCAGTGTTTAACAAACACCTGAAATGCTTCGGCATAGAAAGATTTATTATTACGATGGAACCATTCTAGGACACCATTCTTCACTTCATCATCAGTGTTCAAATGTTTTCCTCCAAGGAATTCCTTCAGGTTACCAAACAGGTGGAAATTGCTTGGTGCTAAGTCAGGACTATAGGGATGTGTGTGGTAATATCTGCCAGCCAAGTTCCTGGATTGTTTGGAATGTGTTTTGCGTGGTATGCGGTCCTGCATTGTCTTGCAAAAAGACCACACCCTTTGTGATCAAACCCGAATGTTTCTTCCGTAAACTCTTGTGCACTCACTGTTGATAGTGACACCATGCGGTAAAAAATGAACGTGATTGATTCCCTGTTTATCCCAGAATACACTTCCCATCACTTTACCAGCAGATGCAGCTGTTCGAAATTTCTTGGAAGGTGCTGATTCCGTATGCTTCCACTGCATCCATGCTCTTTTCGATTCTGGGGTCAAATGGTGAACCCATCTTTTGTCACATGTCATGATGCGATTCAGAAAATCCTGACCTTCCCTTTCATAGCATTCCTTCAGTTCTCTACAGACTTCAACTCTTCTCTGTCTGTCAAAAGCAGACAGCTGCTTTGGGACCCAGCGTGCACTCATTTTTCGGAATAACAAATGTGCATGAATTATTGTGTTCACTGTTCCCAACGACAGATTACACACCCTTGCAATTTCACGACAGGTTATGCGACAATTGTCCGCGATCAGCTGCTCCACGCGCTGAATGTTCTCAGGAATGACTATTGTGGGCTGTGATCCACCACGATCGTCAGTAATAGAGATATGGCCATCTTTGAAAGGCTTACACAATTTAAATGTCTTACTGCGACTGAGTGTCAGGTCACCCTACAGAGCCTGAAGTCTTCTGTAAATTTCAGCAGGTTTTACGCCCTCATTCACTAAAAACTTCATCACAACACGCTGTTCCACGTAGACGTTCACACGGTTGTCCGCCATCTTGAATAACAGTCTATCCAGAAGCGCGGGAAATGAGCACCGCCTACCAGTAACAGGACACAGGTGCCAGTTTCTATTGCATACAAAACATCCAGCCTAGGCGTCCATTTAAACCGGGAAAGAAAAAAATGTCCCGGATTGAGTTGAATGACCCTTGTATATATATATATATATATATATATATATATATATATATATATATATATATATATATATAGACGTGTGTGTGAGTGTACTAACACACCGCTAACACAAGAACCAGTTGATTGAAACTAAAATTCATTCACGTGCATCTAAATCACAAGTAATTAAAAATGTGTGGGGGGTGGCATAATGTTCTGTACATCTCACAGTGGAACACTAAGTTAAATATAGTCAATAACAAATGCTTTCCACTTCCCTGCTTTATGCTGACAGCATTGTAAAAGTGGTCTCGACATCCCTAACAAACCTGCTTATATCACTGTCAAGGTCACAGTGACATCAATTTTCATCACTTTTTGTTCATATGAAAGTACCCATATTTGTTGAGACGTCCTGACATACTGCTCTAAGTAGCTTCAGTGCAGCACATCATAAGAATGGTGGGCGTTACTAGCAGTGGATGTTCTTGTGTGACTAGCGAAGATTCCAGATAACAGTAATGTGCAGAACAAAGAAACTGGATTGTGTAATTGAAGACGTCAAACAGTCCAGTGTTAAAAAAGGTGTTGTGCCCAGGTTCTTGTATAGTTGATGAACCTATTTGAATATTGCTTCAGTTCAGCATATAGTTGAGCAATGATCGTTGAAGTCAGATATAATGAAAAAAATTCAACTGTAGTTTAATTCTCTAAGTACAGTAGTGACTAGTTTGATACAGAAGTAGCTTCGGAGGCTCCACCCCTGAATACAAAGATGGTTAATTTTTTTCCCCGTCATCCTGTGCTACCTTTAACACTAGTTAAGGAGGGAAGGTGTCTATGGTCCGAAGTCGGCATCCCTTGATGACTCGAGTACATGGTGGCAGCGCAAAGAAAGAACCATTGTCCAGTAAAGAGAGACTTTATTCAAACGCCATGGTACCTTCTGGGTCCATGCCCAAACCTCTGCTCTTCCTCATGCAACCCAAACATGACTCTTTAAACTCTCAGTTGCAGAGTCACAAACCAGACTATCACACATGGGGAGTTCACACCATTGCAACCACTAGCACCGAAGCTTTTGGGACGGACATGGCATTGGTCAAAATGACGACACAATCTACAACATGCAAGGGGATAGGTATACGTATTTTCACTCTTCCCTTCGTTAGACCCTTCGTATTGCCGTTGATGTCCTTTGTCACCGGAGGCCAGGCTCGTTCTTGTACTTGTAGCCATGAATTGCCTGTATTGTTGCCCTTTGTCTATGCACCAACCTGAGGGCTTAACATCTGTAATCAGTTGCCATGCTGGCCGTGAGAATGTTCCCACGAGGCCACGGCTATTGATATGTGTGCCTCACTTGGCCTTGATGTCCTCCAGCACCAGAGGCCAGGCTCGTGCTTGCACTTGTAACCATAAATTGCTAGTGTCGTTCCCCATTGTCTATGCACCAGCCCATGGGCTGAACATCTGTAAGAAGCCATCATGCTGGCTGCAAGAATGTTCCCACGAAGCCATGGCTATTGATGATATGTGTGCCTCACAGTGGGCTGCCCTGCCAGCACAGAAAACTCGGTCATTCCTTGCAGCTGTGGGCCAGGTTGCTTGAATGTCCCGAACACTGTAATTGTGACCCGATGCCGATCACACACAAATGCACCCATCACTTGCAGCCTTCTCGGTAGTCGTAAAAACATCTCCGTTTTCTGAAGGCATTCTTAAAAAGCGAGCACAGATTTCAAACACTGACACCGAAACTGGGTGGCTGTGTGTCGCATCACCTTATTTCCGTCACTATGTTTCCCCGTCTTGCGGCGAGGCCCACAAACAAACCACAGTAGCGGCCGAGAATGTCAATGTGACATTTGAAAAGCCCGGGGGCATCTATAGCGATGACTTCACACACACCCCTCCTCTTCACGCCAGTCTCCCCGAACGCTTCCCATTCAGCTCGAAGCATCTTCCCTTTTGTTCCAAGAGTGCGCATTTGGTAGCTCTTCTACAACGAAACCACTAAGCCGTATTTCTTTTCATGTGGTGTCTCCTGTGTCCCCTCTTTGCGGAGCCGACCCGCATCCTACGTTTGCAGTAATTGGCCGATACAGCAGTGTGTGAAATCCTGCGCTGTGCAGTACTCGCACAAACTGGGCCACACAACAACCACAGCAGCAACTCCGTATACCTCACAATCAAACACATCTGCATGCCATGCAACTAAATTTCAGGCTGGAAGCCTACACTGCAAGCAAGCCTTTTCTCCAGGCTTTTGTTCATGATTGTGCATATTTTGGTATATTTAAGAGCTCCTTGGGATACAGGTTAGCATATCAAGTGTATTGCTATGCAAATGTGTGAAAAGCCCAAATTACTAGTACTATGCCTTGTCAAAATGAGATGTTTTAACCTTTTATTGTTTGTGAAGTGAGATAATCGCAAAAAAATGTTCAAATTCACGTTGCACCTTTCCCTGTCAGGTTTTCAGTGTTTTTGGCACTGTTCTATGACCGATGATACAGAAATAAAAGTAAATCTCTGCAGTGTTCAAAGGAAAAGACCTTATTGACCTCTGGTATCTTTGGTGAAAAGCTGAGTGTTATGTGGTTAGGAAGAAAATCAGTAGGTTACCTTGTGCCAACTGTATATAGCGATTTAAGCAAGCCACTGTTTTATAATTCGGTTCTGAGTATTGCTTTTTCTTACAGTGTTGGTTTCACTTGAGTTAAAGGGGGTAGTCAGATGATGTGTGAGGAAAACAGTTGTGTGTTATGTTTTGTGTTTTTTTGCCCAGTGTATAGATACCAATTCATTTTATAGAGTGCAAGAGCAATGTGTCACAGATTGATTTGGTCCCATTAACTGAACATGTCTGTGTTGTGACAAATTTCTTCTGAGTGAGCAGTGCCTGAATGGCAAACCACTACTTGTCAAACTATCATCTGTCCAATGAAAAATACTACTGCAGTTATATGCCAAATGAGGCAACAAGATGACTACTGTAGTGTGCCTAATGTAGAGCAGCAGAGCCATCGGTAGAAGGCTGCCATGAAAGCCAACCACAGAGTTAAAAGCGCCAGTTGCAGCCCCCGTCTATTACAAGAATTGTTAGTTTACAATTCTTTATGTAGAAGCCAAATTCTATATGTTCTTAAAGTTGGTGATGCTGAGAAAGAGAGAGAGAGACATAAGTAATTTTGGTTGTTCAGTAGCAGCCTTTAGTCTAGGGCCCCTGTGATGTCCATAAGGGCCCTCGTTTGGCAAGCTCTGGTTGATCTTGGCAGACAAGTGTATTTCTGACAGGAATTCTGTGTTTTGTACATACTTTGATGATACTTTCTGTCCTGTGACTGTTGTGTAGTGCCTCGTGTTTGTACAATGTTTGGTCAATGTGTATTGATGTTTTATATTCCATAGATCTTGAGTACATTTTTAATAAGCAGCCATGCTATGGTCAAGACCATTGGGTCCAATTTATTTCTGTAATGTTCGTAAACTTTCATGCTTTACTGTATGGAATGTTTGTAATTTATATGTAACTTACGTGTATTTTCTCCATTTCCTTTATTTTTAACTTCTCTTCTCCTACATTGACATTGCAAATATGACATTCTGTGCTATGCTCCGGTCCTCCATTGCATTAGGCAGGTCCCTACTGGTACATTCTGCATATTATTCTTCGATGAGGCATCCTGGGTGTTGAGTGCTTCTGCGTGTGTGTTCATATTTTTGTAACTTAGTGAAAGGTGCAAAACACTGCCCACATTGTAACAAAGAAAATTGTGCGGCCGAAAACTGCATTATGATTTGCAATATAGAAATTAAAAAAACTTCTTTCTGTTGTAAACTTTTAAATGCTTTCTTATATTTAAGTTCTTTTATATATCGCAAAATCATTGTGAATTCTTTTCTGTGGATTTGCATTCACTGCAATCATTCCTTTGCATTTATACCTATTGGCAGTGGCCTGATGTGTTATTGAATGTCTCAATATATTATTGGCTCCTTACGTCATCTATACTTTTATGCCTTAATACTTTCCCTAGCTTCAGGAGGCAATATTGTTTGAAAAAAATAAATATTTATCTGATGCATGCCTCTTGGAATTTGCCTACACAAGGTTCTTGAACTACAGTGGACTATGGTGGGCAAATTTGACTGCACACAGAATTTATTTAGAGGTATACAGACCATATTCATAAGTGCAAAAGCTGCTTCAAACTGGTTCTTTATGGAAGGGTATTGAAAGTTTATACTCAGCAAAAAGTGCATCGATAAACGGAAGCATATGTGAACACATACTTGCTTTTCTTTGTACTATGCATAGCCTTAGTAGTTTTAATGTACCTTATATGTCAGCCTACTGGAATGACTTGGGACCTGAGGGATAATATGTGTCTGAGAACCTTGCTAAAAAGAAGAAACAAAAACTGCACATATGCAATATTCTTCACCATTTTCATTGGCGGAAAAGGTCAGTGTAAAATGTATCTTACTCGGAACTAATTAGAAATGTGCTAACTAGTGTAGAGCATTTGCACCAGACGAGATCACTCTGTCATTGTATATCAAATGACATACAGCAGCTTGAATTCTGTCTTATGAAAGGTATTAAATTAGTTCCATCTTTACCTGATTGAAGAAAAAGCGTTAGGAATATCTACATAAATGTAATGAATTTTTACAGGGTGTTTTAAACCTTTGCAAAAAATTTTGGTGAACATCCGTGGCATATTTCAACAAGTACCTATCAAGTTTACTGACATCAGCGATTCTCTATATCCATTTAGTAACCCGTGTTCATATGTATTTTTAAAGATAAACGCTACTTGCTTTATTGAAATGTTTTTATATTGGGTCCATTTAGAAACTGAAGTTGCCTTTTCTACAAAGTTTTCTTACATTTCCTTTAGGAATTTGTGCTTCTAAAGTGCTGCAATTTTAAAATTGGGTGAGAAGCAATGAAGCATTTCTCATACTTTTTTTATGTAGTCTCAATTTTCGATGCAATGTAAAGACATTCTAGTACTTTGATTCTACTAAGTGATATTTTCAATGCTCTGAAATTGAATACTATACATATAGCAATATTATTTAGAGACTATTATTGAAAAGCATGGAGGTGCTTTTTATCCGCTAATGTTAAAGAATATGACGAATGCACAGCAGGTCTTTCACGGCTTGTACAGTTGTTTTCAAGCTTGCCGTTGTTCCGCGATTGTTTCCTGTGTATATGGTACACAGTGCACCATATGATGTGATTTATACTTCACTGCTATGCAACACTGTTGCCGAAGACATTTGTAGCCAATAAAGCAGCTTTAATTAGCATGGTATACAACTGCTAGTGCACCAGTCATTTAGAAACTTTTAAGTAACATGAACAGGTGTGTGCATTTCGCAGCTAGCCAACTATAACTAAAGCTGTAAAAATGGGTGTAAACAGGAATGGAGGAGGAGGAGGAATAAACGTCTATTTTTGAAACAGTATCCCGGGGTAAGCCCCGGTTCTACTATAGGTGGGAGGTCTCATTCCAGGAACCCTCTGGCCTTCGCTGCCTCCTTGGCCCTGGCGACAAGGCATTGTCGTTCCAGGCCCTCGGAGACGAGCTTGGCCTCCCACGTTTCTATGAGGTCTTCGCTTTCTTGTCTGGTGTTACAACAGTCTTTCGGTGAAGGCAATGCGTCTTTGTCTAGATGCCATGGACATTCGAGGATCAGGTGCGCTAAGGTGTCCAGTATGCTGCACATTGGGCAGTGGTATCCTTGTAGCGTTGGGTATAGTCTATGCATGAGGATTCCGTGGCTGTATTACTCTGTAGTCTTCCGAGTGTAGTGCTTTCTTCTTTGTTGAGCTTTGGGTGACGTGGTGAGTAAACCCTGCGTTTCAGCCTGTGATGTTGAAGGATCCCCGAGTAGGTGATGGGTACGGTCTCTGCCCCGACTGACGCAGACCGGGCGTCTCGAGAGTAGGAAGGGTTGGCCCGGCAGGTGTGGCCTCGGGCCCCTCGTGCTGCGGCGCTTTAATATCTTGAGTGCTTCTGTCGACACGCGACTTTGGCAGTTCCTGACAGCTGCTTCAGAATCGGAGAAGACGACAGCTGCGTCCATGCATGTGGTAGTTCGTGGTAGGGCGATCACCGTCTCTTCTGCAGTCTCGGGGTTTTGTGCACGGACTGTGGCAGACTCTCTGCCCTGAGAATCTATGACACTCGGGGCGTAAGCGTTTCTTTGCGGGTATTTGGCTGCGTCGGTGTATCTGGCGTCCAGATCTTGCCCTTGTCTTCGCCGTAATGCATCCCCTCTGGCTTGTCTTCTATCCTTGTGGTATGTGGGGTGCATGTTGTGTGGAATCGGGACTATGCATAGGGATTCGCAGAGGTTTTGAAGGAATTCTTTCTTTTCGGTCCGTGGCGGCTATAAAGGTTTCACTGTAGCTTTCGGTGGGCATGAGCTTCAGTCATTCTAATTGACTGGCTTTATGAGCTTCAGCTAGTTCTTTCCAGGTGTTGTGTACTCCCATATTGAGAAGCCTCGTAGTCGAAGCTGTAGAGGGTAGGCCCAGGGCTATTTTGATGGCTTAATTTGCGTATTTGAATTAATTTTTTTCTACCTCTGCATTTTTCTGCGCGAGGTAGGGCGTGCTGTATGTTATTCGACTGGTGAGGGGTGCTTGCATCACGCATAGCGTGTCTTGTTCTTCCAGTCCGCTTCTACGGCTTGCAACTTTCCTGATGAGATGCGTGAGCTGTGATAGCGTTCGCTGTAGTCGCGGGAGGGTGGCCGCCCCAGACTCGTCTTTGTGTATGTGTAGCCAGAGAACTCGTATGGTTTCCAATTTTGGAATGGGCGTTCCATTGAGAGTGACGTTGCGATCTGGTTCATCGTAGCTGGGTGGTCTGCCTCTCGTTCTTGACTTAAGGACGAGGTGTTCCGACTTCTCGGGAGCACAGCGGAGGCCGCATTTGTGCAAGTAGCTCTCGATGGTATCTACTGCTTCTGTAGGGGTGTTTCTTGTGTTCCAGTGTTTGAGGCCCTTTTGCATAACGTGGTGTCTGCATAGAAAGCATGTCTTATGTCTGGTATCACGTCGAGCAGGCTGGGTAGTTTCATCACTGCGACGTTGAAGAGCCACGGCGATATGACCGAACCCTGCGGGGTGCCTTTGCTCGGTAGTCGGATGCTGTCGCTGCACAGGTTGTATATTCCAACTGTGGCCGTGCGGCCCGTTAGTAGATGGTAGATGTTTAAATGAAGGGGGAGAAATAGAAAGCCAATTAAGTTTCAGCATAACATGGGGCTGCGTTTATGTTGCTGTACAAATGTCAAAAATGCAGCAGAATTCGGCTGCTGCTGCTGCTGCTGGTCATCATGAGCCGATTACTCTAGAATGGTCGATTGGAAGGTATCTATATGCATATAACCAGGACAATCTTACAGAATAATTGTTATGCACATCAGTGTTGGATACCCTTACATTTAGTGTAATGCTCTTAAGAAATGCAAAAATATATTCATTTAAAATGATCAACATAAAATCTGAATAAAGTTGATGTCGCCAAATTTTATGGATAAATTCAGCCCTTGGAAAGTTTGTTGCAGAGATTAATTGCGACTATACCTGGGGTTCTTTCAGGTGCACCAAAGCAACTCTTTTATTGCATTTCGATTGCCCCCATCACAAAATGCGGTCTGCATCGAACCTGCGACCTCGAGCTCGATTGCACACAACGTTACGAGTTATTTTGATAGCCACTGTGTGGCAGCAGGCGAGTATAGTTGAGCTTATGCTGAGTAGATATGTGACGCAGCTTTAATTTTATTAGTTGGCTCAATCTTCGATCGTACGTGTCCATACGGTCAGATGATCCTCTAAACATTTTTTATAAACAGGGTGTGCACGATGTGGGATTGACATGTGAATATTTTACGTTAAACTTTTAATTGTAAAGCTTTCATTACTGTGAAGTGTGATTTAAGATAAAGAGCTTGATTCCTTAGGTTATATATCGTCATTAAGTGTGCAAGCAAAATTTATAAAATATCCTATAAATTATCAAATGAACTGTAATTTCCATTCTAAACTTTTTGGGGGAAACAGTATGAGCTGTTGACAATACTGAATATGTCCTTCAGAAGAAAAAAAAAACTCTTTTGACGGTGTATAATAAAACATTCTTCATACAAAAGTAACGAGTCATTTGATGGAGTATTACAAATGTTATTTAGACAAAAGTTTAGAAGAAGGTATGTTGATGGTGTATTTAAAATATTCTTTATAAATAAGTAAGAAGGGAGTCTTTCAACGGTGTATGGACAAATGTTCTCTATACAAAAGTAAGAAGGGAGTCTGTTAACGGTTTATTTAAAACATTCTTTGCACAAAAGTAAAAACAAAGTGTGCTAACAGTGTTTAAAATATTCTTTATACAAAAGTAAGAAGCAAGTCTTTCAACGGTGTATTGAAAATATTCTTTATACAAAAGTAAGAAGGAAGTCTTTTAACGGTGTATTTAAAACATTCTTTATACAAAAGTAAGAAGAAAGTCTGTTAACGGTGTATTGAAAATATTCTTTATACAAAAGTAAGAAGGAAGTCTTTTAACGGTGTATTTAAAACATTCTTTATACAAAAGTAAGAAGAAAGTCTGTTAACAGTGTATTGAAAATATTGTTTATACAATAGTAAGAAGGAAGTCTTTTAACGGTGTATTTAAAACATTCTTTATACAAAAGCAAGAAGAAAGTCTGTTAACAGTGTATTGAAAATATTCTTTATACAAAAGTAAGAAGAAAGTATGTTAACGGTGTATTGAAAATATTCTTTATACAAAAGTAAGAAGGAAGTCTTTTGACTGTGTATGAACAAATGTTACTAGAATGTAAATGTTAATAGACTGTCAATAAAGTAAATAGAAAGTTGGTAGGAGTTCTAAAGAATGTTAACGTTCATTTTTATAAGGGATGACAGCTGTCGGAGGTTCAGTGGTACAAATCTGTCACTGTACTCTGGCAGGATCATAAATATTGATGGTGGGACTCCTGCATCATTAATTTTCGAATAAAATGTTCTAAGCTCTTCCACTGTTGAAGGTGGCAAAGCTAATGGCTGTGTACCGACTTGTTGCTGTTTGTCAAATGGTCTCTCAGGAATGGCATCCATGAATCTTTTCTTCTTTTTTTTTTCAACGATGCGAAGTAAATGTCTTTGAGTCTCTTGTACTCTGTGCCAGAGCGATGTGCGGGGAGCCAAACATCTGTCTTTTGTGTACACGTCTTGGACTCTCTGATGCGCACCGCTGTCTCCATTGCGAAAAGTGTAGCACCAATATGGGAACAGGCTTCACCTGGACCAGCCATGCAGGTAGTGTGCTGTGCATATGCTTCCGTCGCTGTCAACCAGTATCCAAGATTTCAGTGGAGCTTCTCGCAGGCGCTGGGAGTGGCCGACCTGTAGTAGAATGGATTCATTTACGCTTAGGAATGACTAAATGCAAGCATTTATTTGCTGTGCTTCTGAATATGTGTACACAGAGCCCGTGTATATATTTGTCTTTAGTTTTAGCCGATTATTGGAACAGCGAAAATTTCTATTTTAAGCTCCGTCTGGCACCTTGCTGCCCACTATGCCCTAGTAACTCTGGTTTTAATAGCGCAAAAAGAAGTGAACTGCTATAGCAGTGGGCTCTACTTTTTACGCCTACATTTAACCAGAGTCTCGCAAGAACGTATTTGGGTTAGTGAACAGCAAAATAAAGTATTTTGAGTCGTAAACAATGCCCAGCAGCGTTAAGCATTTGGGGCAGTGAGAAGCGCACAGTACCGCAATAAACAGCTAAGGAACTAGTTCACACAAGTGGGTCCCCTGTTAACAGTGTTATTCCAGCGGTACGGATTTATAAGTATATTTTTTAAAAGATTGCAACCTTACCTCGCTCAACACGATGACGCGCTTGGACGGTAGCCGCACTGCTGTAACGCCGCTCACCCGGCCACTTGTGAAGTAGTTGTGAGCCTCGAGAGACTTGTACGCTTTCATTTTAGTAAGCGATACGTGGTTCGTCGACAGCACCAAATAATTTACAATGTCAGCATGCGTTGTAACCGGCAGCAAGCCGAAGTCCGTCGTCGTGTTGGTCCCGGCGTATAACGTGTACGGATCAATGCCGTCACACATGATTACTTTCGCTTCGTAGCGAGCACACGTCGGACTCACTAGCTCGGCAAAATATAAAGGGCAGAATTCCTTCTGCCTGGCCGTCGCCGTCATTTAGCACGCGATAGTTCGCAAATTGCAAAATCAACGCTGAAAAACCGCAGAAACATTCGCACACATCGGTTACAGTACTCCAACATGGCGGACGAGTGCTAGCAGACGACAGTGTGACGTCACGTGAAAACTATGTATAGAAGTGTCTGCTGGCTAAGCGGGTACTGGTGAACATTTCGTCATGCTTATTAACAGGCATAGCCGCCTATATAAACTATGCCTGCCGGATTATCAGCGATCGCATGGATAGCGGCCATCGTCAGAAGTATGGCGGTGGCGCCACTTACGTAGGGTTGCCGCGTGTGAACTTTTTACGTTTTTGGTTCTCATAGGTGACAAAAAGAACTTAAAAGTGAATAAAAATTGTGTAAATACATATATAATCTAGTGTTGTAATAATATAGCGATACAAAGAGGTCGTCGTCGAAACTTGTGATGGGGGCGCCACTTACGCATGGGTCTAAGGCGCACATTTTGAAATTTTGCGAACTACGCGCTCGTCGTGCTTCTCTGTTAAAACAAATCATGAGTGATTGTGGTGCTTGGCACGAAGATGAAATCTTTTCTTTTTTTCGTCGGTGAGAATGTCGTCACCAAAGAAAGCCTGTCTATTTCTAAGAACGGCGCCGTAAGCAAGCCGGTTCTCGGCAGCGACGGGTGCATTTCAACCGAGGAGAAATTTTAAAAAATATACGTGAACTTAAATTTAGATGCATGGTGTAGAACGCCAAGCGGTCAAATTTAATCCGGAGTACCACCATACTGCATCCATTATGATAATAAGGGATGCCGTATGGTGGGACTCCGGATGTCGTGGATTTTGCACGTGAGCACCCATATATCATGCTTAGTATTTAATTGTGATCTTGGACATATGTACCACGCGAGTGCGTCGTCTACTTCTGAAGCTTTGAAACATATTTATTCCCTGTTATATACTAATTAAAAACTCACCGCTTGTAATAGTAATCAAGAAATAAATTGTGACACCCATTTGCACAAAGAATGCTTTTGTGCAAGGTCGATCGTCGAAGTTGCTCACGTCGCACCACGGACACCCGTGTTCACTGTGCCCGCTCGATTTACAACTTCAAGTACTTCCTCGACAGCGGTTTCCGAGCGAAGTTTTTGCATACATCGCTTTTGTCGGTCACAGCGGAAGCGTAGTTGCTGAGCAGGGGCTTCATGAATCGGGAGCACACAAGTTCAACCAATTTTTGGCGGTGCTGGTCGTCACCCATAGTGCATCGCAGAAGGGCTGAATGTATCAGCGCTGGTACAGCTACATTGAGTAGCGATGCCAGGGGCCTTCGGAGATTTGGCGTTTCCGTCAGTGCACTGTTAATGAACATTCTTAGCGTCTCTAGGACGTAAAGAAGTTCGTCTGAGGGGTCTAGCAGTCCTCCTCTGTCCTGATTCTTGGTGAGCTGTTGAAGTGGCTGGCTGCTGGGAACTTTGCTTGTTAGTTCACCGCAGTTATAACACTCCATGTGCTCTCTAACCACTCGTGCTATGTATCCGCCCATGTAGACTGTTGCTGTTACTTGCAGGGTCGGCAAGCTTGTTGGCACGGTTTGCACATTGAAGCGCTCCAGGATGTGAATGGCAGCTGAAGGCAGAATGGACTGTTCCTTGCGTGTGCGAACTGCAGCGGGGAGCGCCTTGCTTTGCACGAGCTCTTGCTCGTGTAGGATGTTGCTACATTCAGGCACGGCTACGATGCCTGTTTTGAGCAGTTTCTCAAGGCCACTCATCGCGGAGCGCACGTCCAATTGGTCATTAGAACCCAAGGATCGCCTCAACGTGCCAAAAAGGGATTCGATGGGGTCGCTATTAAATTTCCTTGTCAGCACAAAGCAAAATTTTTCTTTTGCAAGCAAGTGCCGAACGCAAGCGACCGTGGAGTAGGTCGTCAGGAGAAGCGCCTCGTAGGTTTCTGCCGTGAGAAAGTTGTGCGCGGAAGGCGATCTGTTTTTCAATTCTTCCACATACATGGGAAAAGTTAGTTCAAGCCATTCGAGGCGGCTATCGTCGGAGTCATCATAGTGTCTGACATCGGGGTTGTTTTGGTGGATGTATTGTGCCGTGTTGCTGGTGTCGTGAAGTATGAACCAACGGTAGATGTTCTTCATGAAAGTTATTGTTGGTCCGGCTGCAGCGAAGGAGTAGTCACAGCTGTGCCCTGCCTGTCCTCTTAAAAATTCCAAGGCCGCCGTTACGCTTGGAGAAAAAATTTCCAGCGCACGCTTGACATTCATTTTTTCGATGTTGTTCGGGAAGACATGTTTTCTAGTAAGTTTTCTCACGGGTTTAACGATCAGTTCTTTCTGCAAGTCGTATATTTTCAAGTAACGAGAAGATATCTCTCCGTCCGGGCCAATTTCTCTTTCCAAAAATTGAGATCTTACATTTTTCAGGACGTGGCAGCAATCGAAGCTGAGAAATAAAGGTCTGTCGGGATAAACCGGGTGTTCAATTCTGTATGTCAGAAATCCGCCGCAGAGGTCTCTCATGGCACTCACGTTTATCTTGTGCTTGTCAGCCACGAGTCTGTCTACTTTGAAGCCAGATTCTTCAACGTTCTTAATAACTGATCGCACCAGCTGCGACAGCTGAGAACCAGAGAGGTTCTTCGTGAAGAAATAAGACACTGGAATCCTGTAAGACGTTGACAGGCCATTTATGAGGAAACACAACAACGAATTCGCCAGCAAGGGCTCGTTCGCTGGGTCGTTCACTTCGCCTACGTCAGCATGGCCAACAAAACAATCTTGCTGTTTGTTGTACTGCAGCTTTGGCTTTATGCGCATTTCATCCATGATGAGGGAGCAATGCCTTGAAGCAGGCGATGTCAGTTTCTCAATCTCTGCTTTTAAGCGCAGCTTTATCAAAGAATTAAAGCCTGCTTCACCACTCATGCCCCCAAGGAATTCTTGAAGGGTGGTCCTGCCGGGCAGTTTGAGCAGTCCTTCTTTCCTAGCATGCTCATAGGCCTTGGTGGACAGGTGCCTTAATATGATGCAGTGACGCACAACATCTTCCGACCATGTTGGTTTTTTTCGTCTGAAATTAATTATTTGATTCCAAAGGAAGACAGCCGATGTGTCTTTTTGCTTGGCTTGCTGCCTTATGTACGACATATCCGCAAAGTTGCAGTCTTCCTTGACCTTTTCTAATTCTGATTTGTATCTGTCAACTGTTTTCTGGACTCTTTCAATTTTTCTTTTCATTTCTCTTTCTTTTCTCAACCATTTTGCTCTCTCGTTTGCGTAAAGACTGGAAGCTTCTTCTTCTTCGTCCATCTGCGCCTCTTGGACAACTATTTGAGAGTTATTGTCTGATTCCTCATCAAAAGTCCTTGGTGGCGCACATAGCTGCTCTTGCACCGCACTCGAAGAAGACTGTGCGCGTTGTTCTTTCTCGGTGGATTTTTCAACCTCCATAGGCGTCTCTGCCACACTGGCTGAATTATTAATTTCTTTGTTCTGTGTAGGTTCGCTTTCTGAATGACCAATGTGCTCAATCGTGCTTTCTGCTGAAGGCGCACGCAGCACTTCTGACGATCTCTCCGGAAAGAGCGCAGGCACTATGCCCTTCTTTAGACGGCGCCTTTGCCCATTCGTAAAATCTTCGTCCTTAAAGTGTTTGCTGCAGACCTTTGAATAGTTGGAAGATACATTTGGGGTCCAGTCACGTCTATCAATTGCTCTGATCCATGCTTCTCGCAGTGTGGGCTCGGCAGGGATCTCATGGAAAGATACACCTGGTACCTTTTTTTTCCCATCCGACTTGCAGTTGGGCACGCAACAGTATGCCATCTTGGTCTGTAAGCAAATATATATATATAAATATATATATACATACATATATATACATATATCGTTTTGCCCTTCCCGTTTCCTAAAATCTTATACAAGGACATTTTTTACAGTTACAGTTAGCGTAATGCTAACGGATCGATGCATTTTGCACCCCACCACAGCCATATCCCGCTTTACAGACAAATTACTTCGTCGACTCACATAATGCATGCTTAAAACAGCACATGCAATTGTAAACTTTGATCGCACGATAATTTAATGAGGTGCATGCGAGAAGTACAACCTCAGCACACAATTTTAACGTTTCGTTTAACTTGAATTGTTTGAATCGTTTGTTGAATCGTTTAACAAACGATTCAATCTAACGATGATACGTACAGTTTCAGCGAACTTCACTGTGCTATTCCATCCTATTTAATACGCTGCAAATCGTGAATACTTACTTGGTTTTAGCGCTCCAGCATGAAATCCTGCCTTCGTGAAAGTAAACTTCGCGTTTTTTGCGAGACAGCTGCAAGGAAAAACTTAGGAAAAGCAGCGAAACATTCACAACGACGTTTCCAATTCTGCGGCTTCCAAAAAAGAAATCGTCTGCTATCACCGCAACCGCCGATCAAACCTTTATTATGACAAGAGTGCGAACAACTTTTGTCGTCTGCTACCGCTATCATGCGGCATTTGCGACATCTCCGTGATGAGGTTTGCCGCTCCCTTCAATGTGCTTACTTGTACCCTACGTAGGTGGCGCCGCCATAGACGGCGGCCTTTTCGCGCTCATCCGGTAGGCATAGTTTATATAGGCGGTTATGTAACAGGACACAAGACAGCTTTATATTCGCTGCTATATGCGTTTCTGCCGCGGCTGTGTGGACGATGGACAGAGCTCGCGCTATCTGCAAAGCGGCCGCTCCCTTTACAAACCGCTTTCGCTGGCAGGACGTAGCGATCAAAAAGTGCTACTTAAAGACATTAGTCCGCGGCGCGAACGGTGCCAAGCATGGCATGAAATTCACATGAAAACTTGCAGGCATGGTAACTAAAAAAGGATAATCTCTTTATTCAGAATTCAGAAAAATACAATTGTCGCAGTTTCAAGGAAATGTTTTTCTTGCATTTCCTTTTCTGTATTTTATCATACCGCCCTCGGCGGCAATGACAAGTTGAATGCGTCGTGGCATGGAATCGTAGGGGGATTGCAGAAAGTGCTGACATGAGCCTCGGAGGGCCTCCAATGCGGCGTTCACGGCTGTCCGCAAGGCGTCCGCCGTTGTACTGCTGCGGTTGTGAGCAGCGAGCCGGCTCTTCATGACGCCCCAGATGTTTTCTATGGGGTTCATATCCGCCCCTACAGGTGGCCACTGCAGCTTGGGAATAACGTGTTGTTCTAGGACTTTGGTCACCGAGCGCGCAGAGTGGATAGGGCTGCGGTCATGCTGAAATACATGCAGCCTTCGAAGGGTCCGTCAAGAATGTACGGGAGAAAGACGGGCTGAAGCACATCGCAGTAAGCGGGTGCAGTAAATGAACCTTGAATTCGTACAGGCGGACGAAGGCCTTCTTTCGTCATGCCACCCCACACGCTGACTTCCCATCGGCCACTCGAGAAAATGCTCTGGGTGTAGTGAGGGAGGTTTCTTAGGAGAAAGAAGGTAAAATATCGCCGCTTACTGAATAAAACTTACTGTATAAGAGCACAGAAATAACGATTCACGCTGGTCTACTTATTTGCGACAGGGCGAACCTATAAAAACCATGTTTGACAACAGCAACAACAACAAATTCTGCACGGAACGGCTTTTCAGAAACGAAAAGTTATGATGCACCTGAGAGCTACGGATCACCACACTGCTTTATGTGCACTTACTCGTATAAGACACAGAAAAATCAATGGTGCGTAAAACGAAGCTAATGAAGTAAACTCCATATCTACAACATACCTAAGAACAGGCATACCTGCAAACTCAAGTCGAGGCAGAGACCTGGGAAATATAATTTTCATTCTTTGCACACTGATATAACTGCTGATGTAGATAACCCAGTGAAATGTTAACACGTACGAATAACTGTTTAAGGAAACAGACGCATCAAATGGTTAGATTAAACAGGCTAATCAGCTCGTTGGAATTAACGTTCTGGTCAATGAAAACGCGGTGTTTCGCCTACCTGCAATTAAACGACCGCTAGACACGTCGCTGCTGGTCCCACCTGCTGGAAAAAGTAGACTTGTCGTTGAACACTACTTTTGTCCCCTCTTCAGCTCCCCAATCATCGACAGCTCGGGCAAATTCGAGACGCAGACGTCTCTGGCATTCCGTAAGGCGTGGTTTCTGTGATGCCACGCAATTTCGTAGTCCGCCTTCATTCAGCCAGCGCCTCATTGTGGCGCAATAGACAAGCTAAGTTGCTCGCGGATCTCATTCGCACTTATGAATGGATAAGCTACTACTGCTGCTACAGTTCATCGATCAGTTTCCTCCTGCGTGATCTTTGGCCTTCCACTCCTTTCCGCATCCACAAGGCGTCCATTCTCTCTTCGATAGACCTGGATAGCTCTGTTGGCGGCTCTCCCTGATCTCTTTAGCAGATTGTAGATCTGGCGCTGTGGTAAGCCTCCGAGAGATAACTCGACTATTCGCTTCCTTTCCTCGACTGGCACTCATATGTCACGAATCACAGTATGAGAACCTGCCAGAACTCCTCTCTCGTGTCAACAACATGCTCCCTCAACTGGCCATAACCGAAGAAATGGTGCATCACGTAGAAGAGATGACAAGGCAGCAATCGAAATGTCCAGCGTGGTTTAAATATCGCGATGGACGGATCACAGCTTCCGTGATGAGCGTATGTGGTACCACTATAACAGCCCTCAGCGAGCTTGCTGAAAAGGATATGCTATCCCGAACTGCAGCAGTTTTTCACAGCAGCCACACGGTGGGGTATTGATCATTAAGCAGATGCAATTGCAGAATATGCAGCTGAGATGAAAAAAAGACACCACACTAATTTCCAGCACAACAAGACGGGCGTTTTCTTGAGCACTAAGTATCCATACCTAGCAGCCAGTCCCGACAGTTCGGTAACATGCACATGTTGTGGGAGGGGACTCGTCGTAGTTAAGTGTCCGCATTCAGCAGCTCATACCACAGTAGAGCAAGTAGCTGTAAACAATGCTGACTTCTGCCTCGAAGTAGTGAGTGGGAAGCTACACCTGAAGCACAGCCACACCTATTATTACCCAAATGCAAAGACAGTTGGCAGTGTGCGATCTTCCGTACTGTGATTTCGTGGTATATGGACCGCACTATCGATGCGTGTTGAGAGAATACAGAAGGGACAATATTTTTTTCGACAACATCAATGCAACAACTTCCAGTTTTTTTACTAAGGCAATCTTGCTTGAGCTGTTTGCAGGATATTTCACAAAAAAGAAGAGCATGAATTCTTAAGCTAGAGCGGGTACATTTTGCTATTGTCAACGACCAGATCAAGGAACAATGCTTGCATGCGACGGCAAAACTGTATATACGGCTGGTTCCACTACAGCTGTATTGGAGTGAAGCGAGCACCCAAGCAGAAGCAGTGGTTTTGCGACTATTGCGTAAGCTCGAACAACAGCCAACAGTGATTTACTCGCTGTAGCGAAAATCCTGCTCTTGTGCAGAACATACCCCTGCAGGACTGACATTTTTGTTATGTATATAGGACTTGCGTGGTTTGCAAGGTGCACAATTTTCTTAACCGTGCCTTCTGCTTCAGTAAAACTATCTTCTACACAGTGCACACTCTAGTCAAAAGAAAGTCCACACTTTAGACATTCTACAGTGTCTTTTTCTTGCGTAGTCATTGTGCTTGTGCAGAGGGATGCTCTCATGTTTCTGTACTTGTGCTAATTAGGCGCTGTACTTATTCTACTTTAGTCTGATTTAATAGAATTTTGAAATTGTGTGTTTTTATTTGATATTATGCGCATTCAGGGATGCTACTAGGTTTCTGCATTCATGTACATTAAGACTTGTGGTGATCTTATTCTAATTATCAGAACTTTCAACTTGTGCTTCGAGTCATTTTATGACAGTAATTAAAGAATAGTCTTTTTTACCTTAAGTCGACTGTCAAGTTTTACATGCGCAAACAAGCTATTTTGAGCCACGCTGTAGGGTGGCGCATTAATTATGACCACTAGGTGTTCTTTAACTTGCACAACAAAGCACGGTACAAAGGTGTTTTTGCATCTTGTCCCCATCTAATCTGACCGTGGCTGGCCAGGATTAGATTCAGCACCCTCGGGCTTTGCAAGGTAACGGCACTATGCCACCACTGCGGGTTACTTTTATCAAATAATGTACACAGCCTACTACTGTAATAGATTTCTTTAGGTCATTCGATAGATGTATACATATTTGTTTTATTGTACCAGGCTCTGCAAATAAAGCAATTTGTAATGCAAATTATTTACATGTGAACAATGCTGCACGATAAACACACGTGCTTGGTCGACAGACATGTTGTGGCTACAACACGTCTTTAGCTGCTCTGAAGTGACTTCAACCCATTAAATCACTGTGGTTGTCATTATGTGACAACCACTTTAAGCTTGGCCTCTGTTGCCAACACAGAAAGTGCAGACTCACAAATAATGACCACTACCATCGGCGTTATAGTGAAGAACATATTCATACAGACACCCAAAGTGCAAGCACGCCTGGCTATTTTGATAAATTGTTACAGTAATAATAGAATTACGGTTACAAGGCATCATCAAAACAAATAAGGCAAATAAAGTTCAGTCACTGTGCAAACTATTTGCGACTGGGCATTCTATTTAGTTAGCTGAGTACAAACAAGTCAGCCTTTTATATACATGCAAAGCACAATCATTCATTGGGACAGCAAAGTGTTCATACAGGTTCTTGCTGGTTTGCTGGAACTACGGATGGACAGAGGTTACAAGAGCACAACAAACAGTCACTATTTTGTCCAGGGATGGAACTGGGTCATCCTGCCGACATGCAACAAAATTGATTGGTTGAACAGCCTTCATAATGACGAACTTGTTTCGCACAAGGCCAATTACTCGTTCCACATGGATGTGGACATTAGCAAGCTTTCTGGTGTTGTGAATTTTTAAAGCTGTGAGCTGATTTCTTCCTTTCGTGAAGGCAGATACGTGCAACCGTACACAGTAGATACCAAGAGTGTCTGCTATGTCGAACCCACGATATGCCCACACGTCACCCTGTGTCAACATGTCAAGTATACCACAGTTCTATGTGATATGTTTGTCACTGCATCTGCCACCCCAACCCTCAGAAATATACGTTATGAATCCCTGTGGGCTGATTCCAATCAAGTATTTTGCAGTGTTGCTGGCTTTGTATTGCGACAATTTCTGGCTACGTGGCTCTAGGGAAGATGGCTGCTGAATTTTATTCTCAAAACGGTCAATAATCACGGCAACTTTAGTGCCGAACGAGTCTACAAAAGCTTGTGACATGGTCTTCTGAATACAATTCCTAGATGGCCAAAAAAATTTGTGACTTCAGCCTTCAGAAGGCAGCATTTGACCACTTTTCAAAAATTCGGCTGACAGTGGAATCTGATACAGCGAACCTGTAACCCAGGCCTTGCAGTGGAAAATTCCACTTCAGTTTCATTAAGAAAACAATAAACTCTTGTAATTTCCCGAGGCCATTTTGCTGTGTATGCTTCACAACAGACTGAACAATCTGAAAAATAGCAAGGAGCCTAGTAAAACTAGACAAGCCAGTGTAGAGGGCAACTTTGCCAGGATCATCTCGAAGTGAAGCCTCCGTCACTTCAAGTTTCCTTTTTTTTTGCTCCTCGACCTCCCGCAGCTCGGATGGAAGCGTCCTCCTGTCCTCTTCCAAAGTGTTAATGTAAGCCATGGCGACTTCAGTTTCCACAGCAGCTTTTGTAAAAACAAAACCAATTTGGGGGCATGAAAACCCAGCTAAAAGAAGTGCTGCTATTTACTGGATGTAAGAGGTAGTTTGTGAGCAAACAAACCTGTGAATGAAATTGTCTCGCTGGAACATTCAGCACGCGTCTCTTGCTCGGAGTGTTCATTTGCATCCAAAATTTCAGGCGAAGCGTGGTCATCCTCTGCCGGCTGAGTGCTCACTGTGGGCGCCACTGTGGCCACTACTTTTTCCACCTGCCGATCCTTGGCGCGCTTGTACCGAGCCGTAGACTTAGCACGCGGTCCTGCGCCATTGTTGTACCCTAAATGCTGACATGGCGCCCAGTCCGGGTTGGTGTCATCCATTAGACTCGCTGGCTTCCCTGCAAATTACGAAAGATCAACGAACTTGCTGCAAGCGAGCTGCAGTCTCTCGGATTCAGTAACACCTGGCGCGCCGCCGATCTGAAATAAAAATTTTAGCGCATAAACGATCTTGTTACAAGCTGCCATGAACAGCGGCA
Organism: Dermacentor andersoni; assembly: GCF_023375885.2. Taxonomy (NCBI): domain Eukaryota; kingdom Metazoa; phylum Arthropoda; class Arachnida; order Ixodida; family Ixodidae; genus Dermacentor; species Dermacentor andersoni. The sequence continues at coordinate 361,135,062 of NC_092814.1, read as the reverse complement.
CTGATCACGATCTAGCCCCATACAATACACATTTTTCGATCGCGGCCAAGTATCCCGGCTGCTACACACGGTACAAACAATGCGCATCGAGCTGGTTAATCTCAGTATACCTGTACAGACAATAACATTTTAGCTCGATTGCGAATAGCAATAGACGGAGATTGTGCAGCAGCAGCCGATCCAGAACGGCTGCTCGAACGTAACCCGAAGCGCTCCTGTCGCTGTCACCACAGTGACGGGTGCGTTTGCAGGCGATTGTAAGCGCTGGCAAATTTGTTCAGTGTTGACTTAATCCTGTGTTGCTTACCTGAAGGGAAATGGCGCCCGCACACACGGACGTATTCCAGGTTCTTTACATCTTTCCGGTTTATGCGAGCGAGCCAGAGACGCCGACGCTGCTCCAACAACACTTTCGTGCGCTCGCATTGCCCATTTATCACTTTCGGCAAGCAGTACAGCCCGGTTCCTGGCTCCATATTCGTTTCCTGTGCGACATACTTGCTTCTCGCACTGCAGCCCATCATCGCACACATCAGCATTTCGAAACTGTACCGTTATTGAACCCGCACAACACGAAAATATCGGACCCGGCACACGCATCGAAGGCTAGTGCCACGGCAGTAGTTCACCGTAATGGCGGCCGCCTATCCCATACGCCCCGGTTGTGACGTCCGTGAAAACTACGTATAATTGGCAAAAGGGCCGAGCTCGGGCCTTGTACAGCGTCGTGCACTCTTAAGCCTGTTTCACATGCATGCGAAAATGCTCGTGAATCCTGCCGCCGCGCCGCAGAAATCTGTTTCGAGCGGCGGCGGCGGCACTAGCGGCGTGAGCGGCGAGGTTCGGGCAAGTTGGAATTTCATCGCAGCGGCAGAGCGGCAGCACCGCTTCCGAACGGCCCGCCTCGACACGTGACCAGTGGAGGACTAGCAGGGGAAAGCCTGCGCATAGGACGATGTTTATTTACTTGCTGCACGTCGTACGGGCAACATGCCAAGAGAGCTTTTCAACGAATTGCTAATTGCTAAGCGCAGGATATGTATCTATAAAATACAAATTTGAGAGGCAGGGACAAAGCAATGCTTATGTTGGTAGTCGAAAACTACCGAATCTGGCGGAAAGTCCCGTGTTTTTTGCGAGCAACATTGCTATTCGCAGTGGCGGAAAACGCGCGGCGGCAATGCATGTGAAACGAAATCTCGCGAAAAGCTCCGCAGCGCCGCGCCGTTGTTCGCTCCATTCGCTCAATCGCTTGCATGTGAAACAGGCATTAGTCAGAATGCCGCTCCGTGCTTCCGGCGCTCCGCGGGGCGCCTCTGTCGGGAACCGGAGAAACCATTGCGCAGGTGCAATGAGAGCCGCAGGCGGGGCTTCGCGCGTCGTCTGCTACAGTGCGCCCTGTATTGCGGTGAAGTGGACTTCAAATTTGCACTGCCTCCGCAGAACGCCGATCGGAGAAACGTTTCTGAATAAACAAAAGACTGCTGAGAAGCCTATCAGCTGCTTTTATCCCGTTGCAGCAACCGTAGCAAAGTTTCCTGCGTGCCTGGTGAAGTTGAAACACACAAATAAGCATGCCGGGGAGGAAATGCGCGCCGCGTAATATTCGAAGCTTTATACTACTGCTGCAGCACTACGATCCGCCAATTTTTAAAATTTTTGCCGTCTTGCTGAGTAGCTGGTAATAAGTGTTAGCAAACGACTGCTGTTGTCTGCTGAAATCTTGGCGCAACAAAAATTTATCGGAGCGGAATAGTAATAGTGGAGGTGGAGCTACATTTTCAGTCTCCTATTTTACCTTGCCACAGATAGAGGTAGAGGGCCAGGTAGACTCATCAGCGTTTGAAAACAATCCGTAAGGTTTACCAGGACCTAAGTCTTCAGCTTTGCAAGGTTTTAAGCAGTTGCTGAAAGGATATTTATTAAGGCGATAGCGCTTAATTGTTCCTACTAGCGTCCGTCCGTTACATTTTAGGTCACGTGACCTTAATATCACGTGACATCACGGTGCAGCGCGTCGTGATGTCACATGATCCCTCTGCCACGCTTGCGCCAGCTGCTCTTCTCATCTGTCACGAAATGAATTCAAGCGCGGCAAATTCAACTCAGTGGAATGAGTCGCAAACGGCTTTCGCCTTCCCGCAGTTAATAAACATATATGTGCCTCCAACGAATTTTACTGTTCACAGGTGGCCGTAGGAAAATATGCCGTACTGTGTTCCCGCTAAGTTCCAAGTATGTGGCTGGCGTATTGAAGCAGAACATCTTGAATCGGGTATGTGGACGATTTAGTCAGCCGCCTTTCAATCTGCCTCTAACACTTCCATCAGGGCTTTGGGATGAGCGCTAAAAGCATAACCTTTCCTTCGGTTTAACGTGACAGTGCAACTTCCCGGTTGCGAAATTTCTGTGCCGAAGGTTATCTAAAGACGTAAACCGTCAAGTCACCCAACTGTCTGCCGCCGAGTGCAACTGCTTTCACGAGTCATTCGGCGATTAAGACTACAAGAACGTTGCCGTATCACCACTGCGGCCCAAAATGTTTCCCGCCTGTCTAGACCGAGAGCGCAGGCGCGTCTGGTCGCTTCAATGTTTTCTGCTTGTGGGCCGCACTAAACCGAAATGTCGAGAGTGCCGGAGGACGAAAGACCTGTAGATTTCTGTGCCAGAGAATGCTCACTGCGATAAAGAATACTCAGAGATGTATAGTACTGCAGCTACAACTACTCTGCAACGAGTCTTCGACTCTACTCAACAACGACCTTTCCGCAACATTTTTAAACTTCGATCCTATTGTATGGGCAACTAATATTCACCATTGGTAAACGAGTGCTCCCATCTTGTGTGATCTCGGGGGACTGAATATCTACGCTGAATAGGCATGAAAAACTGCGGAGATATTGTCTGAGTCTAATATGAACACTAGCAAGGTACTCGCGCAATTACAAAACAAAAAACAGGCAAAGGTAAATACCAGTATGCTTTACTTCGCAGATATGCACAAAAAGCAACAACATAAGAAGCTTATTAAGAACATGAAAACGAAACAAGTTCCCGAATACAGTTCTTTTGTTAGCTCAGAAGAAAAAGGAATGGCAAAACAAGAACAACATAAATAAGGCAGTCTGGAACCGACGGTCAAGCGAGGCGCGCTACCTTGCAGCCCGTCTCGACGCAAGCGCGACGCTAAGTCGTACCCTTCATGGCCTAGTAGCGCGTAACATCACCGCCGGCATCTACGACAGCTCTCATCCGGCCAGGAAGGGAGTTGTAGAGCGACGTGCAGAGGTCAACATTGGCCCTTAATGTTTCCCAATGCTCTTGGACTGCTCTCCACAATTGGCCTGCCGACAAACCATGCAGGTTTTGACCCGACAACGCAACTTTAATGTTCCCCCACAGGTTCTCGATGATGTTGAGGTCTGGTGATTGTGGAGGCCAATCCATCACGGCAATTTCCCGGTTCTGCAAATACGAGGCAACCCTCTTGGATGTGTGTATTGGGGAGCGGTCGTGTTGAAGAACGAAGTCCATGTCAGGGAACGGGCCGTCTAACAGAAATGGCAAAGCCACATCGTCCAGTATAGAGCAGTAGCCCTCCGACGTGAATCGTCCGGGTATTCGGACTAGAGGTCCAAGGCCATCCTTCGTCACGGCGCCCCATACAGTCACAGAACTCCTCCCACTTGCGGCAACTCGTTGTATGAATTCCGGCATATACGTGCAAGAAAGATGGAGTGCAGGTACTATATTTTTGTTTGCTTTGTTGCAATGAAGAAAACACTGTGTTCTAGTGTCGTAGAAGAAGTAATTGTCTTTTGTTACAACGCACTTGTTTCATGTAATAGCATGCCAATTTGTTATATGCATACATTTGTTATGAGAAATATACTCCAGCCATCCGAAACCGATTTTCAAGGAAGGGATGCTTCTGAAGGCATACTATGTGTTAATTTTGTTGAGTCTGCAAACGGATCTTGTATTCCTACCAGCTAAGACAATTACCACAAGCAAATGAAAAAAATAATGGCTTGGCTGCTTCTTTAGCGACACCGTCTTTGCGTCAAGTGGCTGAGAAACAATGAAAAAAAATTGAGAATTGACGTGCATTTAAACAGTTATTTTATTGAAGGTGTCATTAGGAAACTTGGCAAATATCAATTCTGAATGCGGCCTACACGCTTTAACCTGCACATGTGCATTCTTGAGCTGTAGTTTAGCGCGAGCACCTTGTGCACGGAAAAGTATTGCCCTCCAAGCAGTGCACAATGCACAACACAAATTTTTTTACGCTGCCCGCAATCAACGCTTGTTGATAAGACAGTGGTCAAAATTGGAACTGGTTGCGCGCAACTGTATTCAAGCTTTAAGTTATGTATTCAAGCTTGTTTTTACTAGCTTTATACACATACACCTAAGCCGGACACATCGATCAGTCTTTGCCCGATGCGGTTACAACAGGGTGTCTACCAACCGGGAAAACCGGGAATTCTCAGGGATTTTGAGTAGTCTGGAAAAAGTCGGAGAAAACTCAGGGAATTTGGGCCTATATCAGGGAAAATTAGCGGCAATTTTATTGAAAGGGTCGAAAGTCGCGGTAATGCTGGCTCGAGTAGCAGACAGGAATCATAATGAATCGTCTTTGACGCCCTGTCGTCGGCAGGAGGAGTTGCCAGTGTACAGTCAACGAGCGACTTTCCGGATTCCCGATAATTTGGACGGCTTCGCGGCACCGCCACGTACCCCATAGAGTCAACGTATCAGAAAGTGTGAAATTTCCGACGCAAGAACTCTTTGCCGTCCGATTTTCCGGACGTTTTGCCGTGACCGCAGGTCCGAAACGGCAATAATCAAAGGCACCACCGCAGCCGTTTTGATTACTTCGCCACCTCGAACCGGCTCTCTCGCACGCAGATCCGCTGGCACCCGTTGCCACCACTGCGGCAACGCTAGGCCTAGCTGCTTCGACGTTCGCTATGAAGCTTCTTGCCGTTAGATGCCGAGTTTTTTATTGAAATAATTAGCTGCTGTCAGCAATGGCACGGACTCCACTTTAGTGGTCCTCGCGATTGGCTTAGAAACTTAGAAAACACGGTGCGCTGCATAATGCCGGTTCCTGAAAGTCAGCTTCGCCTCTGTACAGAAATGTTACTTGGTAAAGCTTACGGCAAAGTATTGCAGTGAAGCATAACAAGCGTGGGAAGGGGCTATTGCCGCGGAACACAGTGTGCCTTCCTTAATTATACACCCGGGCACCCGGTATTTCCTGTCACACTACGAGCACCGGTATGCCTAATATGTGTACCGACAGGCCTTCAGAGCGTTTTCGAACGTGCCTGTGGCGGTTTGAGCCCATAAGGGCAGTAAAGTACACGCATTTATTTTTTTCCAACTGGCCGATTTTTCGGACGTTTTCGCGGGCCCTAGGGAGTTCGAAAAATCGGTCGTGGACTGTGCAATTGATCAAGATGCTTCAAATGGTCCTTGGGGCGAACGAGTGGCGGAAGGCGGACAAGAACAGAAGTGACCTACGCATTGAGGAATAAACGAGAATAGAAGCTTGCTGCCGCCGTTTTGAAGGAGCTTGAGCTCAAAACATAAGGTTTTGGCTTATGCCGAGATGCAGGTGTCCCTCATCCAAACCAAAATAAACTGTTTAAAGCAGTGAAACACAACACTCGGGCGTCGTGCGCTAGCTCAGAGTATGTTAGGACTGTTGAGGTTGACTTATGAGCTGTTGAGAGAGAATCTCAATTGTGACAGAGTTCGGGCCTCATCCCACCGAGGTTGCTATCAGTTGATAGAAATAGCTCATATTAGAAAATATTTGCTTTTATATGCATCTCCTTTTTATTCGTATTAATAACGTTCGACCCCATTTGCAATGTTTTTAGAAGACACTTTATTTGCTGTGGATTTTACTAACCCCTGCCTTCTATTCTGTTTTTGAATAACATAAACACTGCTCCTTAGTATTCAAATTGGATTAAGTCGCTTTTTTATTTTTTTCATGTGCTTACTAGAGAGTAACAGCATCAGGCGGTATGGTTTCAGTTGGTCTTGACATAAAACATAGTTCTGCATCACTCAGGGAAATTTGCAATGGCACTCAGGGAAAAGCTAGAAAACTCAGGGAATTTGGAAATGTCAACTTGGTAGACACCCTGTACAAAAAATGAGCTGCGGCGCATTTGAAAACTATATTACGCAAAGTATACACATTCATCAGAACGCCAAATTGCAAGCTGAATAATGCTCCTAAAACGTTTTTCAAAGTTTACACCCATTAATTTACAAGAAAGGTTTAGTAAAAAAACCACATAGCTCATGTTGAGGGGGCGCCAGACTCGAGATCTTTGGTACCATCTACTGGAAAAAGTAGACTCGTCTGTGAAGACAACGCTCTTCCAGTTCTCAACCGACGAATCCGCATGGTCTTGGGCAAACTGCAGGCGTTTCGCCTTGTTTTGAGCACGCATCAGCGGCTTCTGTGCAGCAGTTCTACTCTTAATTCCAGCTTCGTAAAGGCGGCGCTTGATTGTAGTGGCAGAAACATGTTTCAAACCCAGCTCCACTTGCAGCTCCCGTACAGACATCTTTGGGTTATCCACCACGGCAGCTACTAGCTGTCTATCTTCTTGATCTGTTGTCACTCTGTGACGAGGCTGTCGAGGGGCATCCTGAAGCCTGCCTTCATTCCGGTATGCATTAATTATTCTATTCACTGTGTCAATTGCACGATTGGTTTCTGCTGCAATTCGTTTCTGCGAATAGCCCCTGAGACTTAAGTCCACAATCAGCCGCCTTTCGTCCTCCGGCACTCTCGACATTTCGGTTTAGTGCGACCCACAAGCAGAAAAGATTGAAGCGACCAGACGTGCCTGCGCTCTCGGTCTAGACAGTCGGGAATCACATTTTGGGCCGCAGTGGTGATACGGCAACGTTCTTGTAGTCTTAATCGCCGAATGACTCGCGAAAGCAGTTGCACTCGGCGGCAGACAGTTGGGTGACTTGACAGTTTACGTCTAAAGATAAACTTCGTTATAGAAATTTCGCAACCGGGAAGTTGCAGTGTCACGGTAAACCGAAGGAAAGGTTATGCTTTTAGCGCTCATCCGAAAGCCCTGATGGAAGTGTTAGAGGCAGATTGAAAAGCGGCTGACTAAATTGTCCACATACCCCATTCAAGATGTCCTGCTTCAATACGCTAGCCACATACTTGGAACTTAGCGGGAACACAGTCCGACATATTTTCCTACGGCCACCTGTGAACTGTAAAATTCGTTGGAGGCACATATATGTTTATTAACTGCGGGAAGGCGAAAGCCGTTTGCGACTCATTCCACTGAGTTGAATTTGCCGCGCTTGAATTCATTTCGCGACAGATGAGAAGAGCAGCTGGCGCAAGCGTGGCAGAGGGATCATGTGACATCACGACGTGCTGCACCGTGATGTCACGTGATATTAAGGTCACGTGACCTAAAATGTAACGGACGGGCGCTAGTAGGAACAATTAAACGCTATCGCCTTAATAAATATCCTCTCAGCAACTACTTAAAACCTTGCAAAGCTGAAGACTTACGTCCTGGTAAACCTTAGGGATTGTTTTCAAACGCTGATGAGTCTACCTGGCCGTCTACCTCTATCTGTGGCAAGGTAAAATAGGAGACTGAAAAGGTAGCTCCACCTCCACTATTACTATTCCGCTCCGATTAATTTTCGCTGCGCCGAGATTTCAGCAGACAACAGCAGTCGTTTGCTAACACTTATTACCAGGTACTCAGCAAGACGGCAAAAATTTTAAAAATTGGCGGATCGTAGTGCTGCAGCAGTAGTATAAAGCTTCGAATATTACGCGGCGCGCATTTCCTCCCCGGCATGCTTATTTGTGTGTTTCAGCTTCACCAGGCACGCAGGAAACTTTGCTACGGTTGCTGCAACGGGATAAAAGCAGCTGATAGGCTTCTCAGCAGTCTTTTGTTTATTCAGAAACGTTTCTCCGATCGGCGTTCTGCGGAGGCAGTGCAAATTTTAAGTCCACTTCACCGCAATACAGGGCGCACTGTAGCAGACGACGCGCGAAGCCCCGCCTGCGGCTCTCACTGCACCTGCGCAATAGTTTCTCCGGCGCCCGACAGAGGCGCCCCGTGGAGCGCCGGCATAGAGTCACTGGAAAAAATTTCAGAGTACCGCATTCGTTTTCCCCGCGCCGCCGACGCGTTCATTGGCCCAACCGTACCACGTGACTTTGGGGTGCCATATACCTTCCAAGCGCCGGGCGAGCCGGCTGAGTTAGAGAGCAGGTAGCGCAGGTTCCTTACGTTTTTTGTGTTCCGATTGTCACGCTCGCATTTAACTGCAAGGAAATCATGCCTGGCTGCTGCGCCTTCGGATGCAGCAACCGAATTGAGTCTGAAAATACTTTTTTTCTGGATTCCGACCGGGAAAAATGACCGAGAGCGTCGTTCTGCGTGGTTACACAGAAACACCTGCGTGTGCGAGGTATAAGTACACCTTGTTTGTGCTTTTCGGCACTGTTTTAGAAGATATTTAAGCGAAGTGCACGCGGTGTTAGTGATGCTAAGAAAATAGGAGTTCATTGCAGGGATCGTTCGCGTCTTGCACGCTTGACGCGGGTACGCGTGTACGCGTTTGTTGCTCAAACGCGGTTATTCCGTGCTCGTGGCACGCGAAGGCACACTTGTCGCGCGAAAATTCCGCGTCCTCACGTGCACCAGGTACTCGCATGATTTCTCCGCGCCCGTGAGCGCGCTCTCACCTCGAGTCACTCGAACCACAGACACTTGATTTTCGCAGATCGTGACGATCGCAGTCAATAAAATCGTGGTCAATACGAGGTCCATGATACTTCCTCTTTTCCACTTATCCATTGCTCATCTATACATAGGCATTTCGAGCTTGAAACCAATGGCCAGGTGATATTCACAACACATGCTTCAAATTTTGAGCTTGTGAGCCGAGCACCTGCAATAAACTGAAGTCAGCATACATATTATGTTTTATGTTGAAGTGCTACGGTGCATACCCAAATAATGCTGTGCTTGATGCATAACAAAAAATACAAAACAACAGAACAGCCAGTAGCTTTAGTTTCACTCTGTCACTATGTATGTTACATAAACTGCTCTAAAAGCACAAGAATTTTATACATCGCCTATGTAACTTAGAAAAAAAAGTGCTGCGTCACCAGCGGGAATTCCTTTTTTTTTACGCAGGCAGCAAATCTTGGCAGTCTAAGAAAACAGTCATAAATAAGTTGAGAAGAGTAGGCGCTCATGGAAAGCATAGACAGCCGCGTTCATAAATCGTAATGTAGCAAACTCTCGCTCATTATCAGTGTGCAGAAGTACACATACGTTGCTGTAATCGCGCAAATGGCTCATATTGGCCTTCCACACGATTTAGTACGCAAAATGGTAATCGAAGTTGGTTTTTACGCCTGCTGTGCACAGATCGTCTTACGATCACGGCCAAACACCGGTGCGCACACGGCAGTCGCAGTGTGTCGTGCGTACTATACGGGGGACGAAGTCTCCCGGCAGAGTCGAGAATGCGCGGTATCCGATTACAAACTAAATTAAATGTATCCGATTTAGCTTGTGGAATTATACAATGAACGTACGTTGACACTGCGAACGCACCTGTGACACTGTCAGGTATTACCTAGTTTCATCCCGCTTGGAACCGTTCAATAGAATCCGACGGCGGTCCACGATGTTCATGCCGAAAAGCACAAGCTTGCCTCATTCCGGCTCGAAGTGACGAAATGGTTCCTTCGTAGCTCGCTCCGCGGAAGGGGAAAAAAAAAGGACGCGTGCATAAGCTCCCGATAGCAGCGCTAAGCTGCTGCCCACAATCGTAGCATAGTCCCAGCAGTAAACACGATCGGCGTGCAAAACAACCACCGGCTGCATTACTTCGCACAAAATAATATTTTCTTTTCGCTCTCAGCAACCATTATCTCCGGGCACAAATTATTTGTACTTCATTAAACACTCAACCCGATGTGTCACCGAATATCAAGCTCTTCCCACACGGCGGCCTTCCCGCGACGCAGTCGGCTTGGAAGGTATATGGCGGTGGCCGCTCAGTGTTGCCAGTCAAATCCCGACCTTTGCGGTACTCTGAATTTTTTCCCAGTGACTCTACGCCGGCAGCACGGAGCGGCATTCTGACTAAGAGTGGACGACACTGTACAGTGTCGTCCACTCGTGAACATGGCTCACCGTGGCCGCGCTCCGCGGGGCGCCAGTGCGTCCGGCGCGGTGGCGCATCGAAGCGAAGCGGCGCAGGCGCGCACGGATCTATGGGATGTGCTTCGCGTCGTCTGCTACGGCGCTGGAGCGTGCCGCCCTGGCTTTGCAGGGAAGCAAGAGCGGCGCGCCAGCGACCGACGGCCCGAGACGCGCCGCGGGAAAGCCAACTTCACTCACTGTAGCGTATTGCGGTTGGCTTTGCCTGCAGCCGAGCGAACAGCGTGTTTATTCACCGTCACAACCTGAATGAACCTTATAATCTGAAACAAGGTCCTCAGCATATAGACGACTTAGCCTTTTCTTGCGAAAACATGAGGGTTAACGAATAAAACGTTATTTTTGCGCTGTGTATATTAGGCTGGTACAATTTTCTTTTTCTTGCCGCAGCTGCTGGTGCCATATCGGGAGATCCCACCAGGCGCGCTTTTCTTGACTGCGGTGATAACGTGATGAGAGTAGCGCGCAGTTTCGTGAATCGCGTGATGCCGTATCAAATTTTATTAAACGACTTCAGAAAATGACCAGTACCCCTCATAAATTTCACAGGAAATTAGGGAGCGATGGTTCAATCGCCCATATATTTTCTTAATTTGTTTGCAATTGATTTCCCCATTACGCAGGGCAAAAAAAGACAGTGGTTCGCCAGAAGTGATCTCAGCTTCTCCGCGGCGCTCTGTTAATGCCATGTTATAGTCGCTCGCACGTCTTCGTGGATCACTTTACGCGATGTAGGACACTGCTCTCTCCGGCATAGGAACTGATTTCTGCGATTAGAGGGCAGTAATATTGCTCCCCATATTCATCTTTCTGGATCCGACAAGAGCAATACTTCTCATTTTCGTTGTCATCACTCGATATCAAATCGTCGAAGCAGTGCAGGTCTCTTGTCGCACGCCTGACGCGGAAAGTCGCATTCTCAGTTAGCGGAATCGCCAATCAATTATTTGAATATTTATTTATTTATTTTCAATATTCTGAAGGCACGGAGGCATTACAGAGAGGAGGCGCATACAAAATCAGAGGTAACTTTCTTGAACTTGTCGACGTCGGTGGAGAGCTGCGGTTTAATTTGGTGATACGATGAATTTTATGTTTGCAGGCGCACGGGGGGAAGGGGGCGATGCAAGGCTGCGCAGCCAAGGCGCGCCATAGTACATGGTGGTATTATTCTGCGCAATGTCCACTCGAAGACTCATTGTCCAAGCATTCCACCCCTGGGAAGCCAAACAGTAGGTGAGCGGAGCGCCTGTACCTATTGGATCTCGGTCGGTGCCGGATAAAGACCCGCACTTTCGGCATAGACGGAGAATGGTCATACTTGGCTACCGCTGAATTCCCGGGTTAACTTAAACCTTCCGGGGGCTTCTTAACGTCCACTTCCATCGCAGAGCACACAGGCGCTATTGCATTTTATCAATAAAGGTAAAATGTTAGAGTACAAAATGAGCATGAACTCACAGATAGACAATGGACAGCACGACCACTGTCATGTGGCCCGTCAGCGCCTGTCAGGAAAATGTCAGCGCCTGTTAGGAGCGCCTGTCAGTACAGCGCCCTCCCTGGTTATTGTCTATGTGTTTGTTCGTGCTTATTTTGCGCTGTAACCCTTTACCTTTAACAATGGATGAAGTAGCCCAGCAACAGGTTTTATTGAATATTGGCTCCACCAAAAAACTGTCTCCGCTGCTGTAGTCGAGCCCACTTCCTCTGGATCATGAGCCAGCTCGAAAGCCGCTGAGTTACAGCAGCTGGTCTCATCATAGACAAAGGAATAGAATAAGAGCGGACACTCGGCGAAAATTGGAAACAGGAAACACGTCACGCTATAGTATTAACATCGATGAATTGGGGCCGCGAGTGTCGAAAAAAAGAAGAATGTGAAATGAGATTAACAGAAATTGTTTTATTATTTTTTATTCTTTCCCGGAAAAGTAAAAATATCTGCGTATAAATTAAACTTGCCGGCTTACTTCCGTCGCCTAGCGACAGGCGAACCGGCGAATGACGAGCCAGATGTTTGCGTCATTCGTCAGACACACCGCCGAAGCGACAGAGACCGGCCGCGCATCAGAGCGTTGGACTGTTCGGGCACCCGTCTGCCTGTTTTTCTATTTTGGGATTTAGCCTGGTTTGGTGGCCTCCCGGCGAATTATTGCGTTCTTTCGGAACTTCGACATGGCACCAGTGCACTATTGGACTACGGCAAGGTGAGAAACTTTGTTCGACAGTCTGCGACGCACTTAAAGCAATTAGGCCCGGCACCTAGGCTAGACTTGTGACGCAGTTAACGAAAAACAGCGTGGCCGTCGTGGAGCAGTTAATTTGAAATAATGAATCGTACTGCCCTTACAAAAATGGTTGTTGAATTTCCATTGTTGATTTGTTGTACTATTATTGATTCAATAGAAATTCCATAAAATTTCCGCACTCATTGAGCCAGCACCATGATACTTCAACAAAAATTTTATTGATAACTACACAATAATTTTTTTATTGATGAAATAATATCGATTTTCCATGGTGAAATGCCAACAACTGGACCGAGCTAAAGACGTGACATACAATTTACAGGAACAAATTCTTTTGTTTAGGCTGCAACATGAAATGGTGTAATTAGGCTGGCCAGAGCTTGAACCAATTAAATATTTTGTTGCACAGGCAGTTGTAAGTTCAAGTACAGGATTAGGGTCACTGCGAAATAATGCACTCTTTCAGTATTTACCCACTATAGCCCCAAATGCAGTCTCCGGAGTTGTTCACCTTGCTTTAATTAATGTGGATATTGCAATGTTTCAAAAGTATACACAGAAAGTTGTGCAGTGTACAGCAGGGCCACAATGGCTGAGGCAAAATAGTACACAATAGCCAAATAAAATCTATCCTTATTGGTGTGTACATATCGTGTGCATTGAAATTATCAAGAACAGCTGGCATTATGCAGGTCCTTACAGCTCTCGGAACTGTCATGAAGGTGTCAATATAGTGAAGCCAAACGGCATGTCCAAGTACTATATAAGAACAAATGGTCTTCCCAGTACTTTCTTGTACAAGTTGCGCAAAGTTTTTCTAAAACAGACAAAAAGCACTTGTAGTGTCGATCCATCCTACTTCTGTGTCCTTGTGTTTCACTCTACCTTTACCACGGAACTGTACCAATTCGCCCAAATGTCACCCTTGCCGAAGTTCTTCGTTTTTGAAATGACAGGAAGGCATGGGTGCACCTCTAAGTATGTTGTTAAGCATGTCTTGCTACATATTGTAACGATATTAGTAAAACAAGAATATTTATTAAAGGCGAACTTGTGCCCACAAGTAAAAGTCACTGCGGTCGTGCAGAAATCCGCGGCAGTCGCGTTCTCAAACTGGGCTCGAAACGTCTTCCTCTTCTCCTCGCGTGACACCTCGTGCGCGTGGCGCATGCGAGCCGGGTCCAACTGGCTGCCCGTGCCACGAAGATCGCTGCCTGTTGTTGCTGAACAACACCACTGTACGGCGTGCACAGTGCCCAATGCAAAGGGCGCGCAACTTGAATGTCACGAAGTTTGTCGTGGCATTATCCCCCTCCTTAACGCATCGGCCCGATGCATGAGAGGAAGTAAGGGTTCCTGTGGGCGCTCACTTTTCTTGTTGTTGTTGTTGTTGCTCATGACCTCTCCTGGTAGGGTTTCATGCGGACAACATGCACAACTTCCGTGGAGTTGCGCCGTCTTGGGCTCTCGTGTCCAGCGGATTTCACTTCGTAAGTGACGTCGCTTATACGACGAAGTATTTCGTAAGGGCCGAAGTATCGGCACAGAAGCTTTTCAGACAGTCCACGGCGTCGCACTGGGGTCCATACCCACACCTTGTCACCGGGCTGGTAATGAGGTTCACTACGGCGCTGGTTGTACCGGCTGGAGTCGATGCGTTGTTGACGGCGTATTCGGTACCTTGCCATCTGTCGTGCCTCCTCGGCTCGTTGCAAGAAATCATCTAGGTCAGATGAGTTATGGTTTTCTTCATCTAACGGCAACATAGCATCCAAAGTTGTGGATACTGCTCGGCCGAATACAAGTTCAAACGGGGTGACTCGTGTTGTTTCCTGAACGGCCGTATTATATGCGAAGGTGATGTATGGCAAAATTTCGTCCCACAGCCTATGTTCAACGTCGACATACATCGAAAGCATGTCGGTCAGTGTTCTGTTAAGGCGTTCAGTTAACCCGTTTGTCTGAGGGTGGTACGCCGTAGTTTTCCTATGATCAGTATGTGTCATTTGCAACAAGCATTTCATTAGGTCCGCAGTAAAGGCCGTTCCACGATCGGTAATAACAACTGTGGGAGCGCCATGCCTGAGCACGATATTGTGGACAAAGAATTTCGCAACTTCGACAGTCGTTGCATTGTACAAGGAATCAGTTTCTGCGTAACGGGTCAGATAGTCCGTGGCCACAACTATCCACTTTTTGCCTAAAGATGATGTTGGGAAGGGTCCAAGGAGGTCCATACCGACTTGTTGGAATGGGGCTTTTGGTGGCTCTATTGGCATTGGCTGGAGGAGGCCGGCCGGTTTTACGGATGGAGTCTTGCGCCTTTGACACTCGCGACAAGTGTTGACGTAGTGCTGCACTGATGCTAATAACTTGGGCCAGTAGTATTTCAGACGAATCCTGGCGACTGTACGGCTCACGCCCATGTGTCCAGACGTCGGCTCATCGTGACATGCATGCAAAATTTCTTCTCGCATAGATGTGGGTACGACAAGTAAAAACTTTGTCTCGCTGTTCTCGAAGTTTCTCTTGTAGAGGACACTTCCTCGCAGACAGAACGAGGATAGCCCCCTAGAGAAAATACGCGGCAGTTCAACGTCGAGTCCCTCCAGGCGCTGTATAAGTGGAAGCAATTCCGGGTCATCTCGTTGTTGTTGAGCAATTTCTGACTCGTCAACAATGCCAAGGAACGGGAAATCCTCTTCTTCTGACACAGTTGTCTCGACGGGTGCGCGTGACAAGCAGTCGGCATCGCTGTGTTTCCTCCCGGATCGGTATACGACAGTAATGTCATACTCTTGAAGCCTAAGGCTCCATCTTGCTAGTCGTCCGGATGGATCCTTGAGATTCGCCAGCCAGCAAAGCGAATGGTAATCGCTGACTGCTCTGAATGGTCTACCATAGAGGTAGGGCCGAAATTTACATATTGCCCAAATCACTGCAAGGCACTCTTTCTCGGTTGCGGAGTAGTTTGCCTCTGCTTTCGAGAGCTTACGGCTGTCATAAGCAATTACTTTCTCCTGACCGTTATTCCACTGCACTAGTATGGCACCGAGGCCGACGTTACTCGCATCGGTATGAACTTCAGTGTCGGCTGCCTCATCAAAATGGGCAAGGATTGGAGAAGCTTGCAGGCGTTTCCTTAACTCGTCAAAGGCGTCTTGTTCGCTTTTCCACAAGAAAGGTTGATCTTCTCTTGTCAGTATTCTAAGGGGCTTAGCAATGTTTGAAAAGTTTTCCACAAATCTTCTGTAGTATGCGCATAAACCCAAGAAACGTCGCACTGACTTTTTGTCTGTGGGTGTCGGGAACCTCGCAACAGCTGCTGTCTTTTCGGAATCTGGCCGAACGCCTTCAGCACTGATGACGTGTCCGAGAAACCGAAGTTCATCGAAGCCGAATTGACATTTTTCCGGCTTAATTGTCAAGTCTGCTGCGCGAATAGCTTCTAATACTAGTCGCAGGCGATCTAGATGTTGGTCAAATGTGGTGGAAAATACGACCACATCATCCAAATACACTAAGCATGACTGCCATTTCAATCCTGCAAGCACAGAGTCCATCATTCGCTGGAACGTTGCGGGTGCGGAACAGAGGCCGAATGGAAGTGCTTTAAGTTCGTAGAGGCCATCAGGGGTTACGAATGCTGTCTTTTCATGGTCCCGTTCATCCACCTCTATTTGCCAATATCCACTCTTGAGATCCAGGGAGGAGAAAAACTTTGCACATCGAAGCCGATCTAACGTATCGCCGATACGCGGAAGGGGGTACACATACCGCTTGGTTACGCTGTTCAGTTTACGGTAGTCGACGCAGAATCGAAGTGTGTTATCTTTTTTCTTAACCAGCACTACTGGAGACGCCCATGGACTGCTGGAAGGCTGAATAACGTCATCTGAAAGCATCTCCTCTACTTGCTTCTTGATGATCTCCCTTTCTTTTGGTGACACTCGATACGGGTGCTGGCATACCGGTCTTGTGGCGTCCTCTGTTATGATTCTGTGCTTCGCAACAGACGTGCGCCGTACCTTCGAGGACGTGGAAAAGCAGTCAGAAAAATTCTTTACCAGGGCATATATCTGTTTCTTTTGGGCTTCAGGGAGTCTCGGGTTGACGGTAATTGATCTGTCGACACTGCAGGTTCCTGGCAGGGCAGTTGACGGAGTTAGGCTGCATAATTCGGTCGCTTCACAGAACTCGTGGAAATAGGCAATAGCTGTTCCTTGTGCGATGTGTTGGAATTCATTACCGAAATTTGTAAGTGCGACATTTGCACGGCCATCGCTTAACTGAACAAGGCCCCGAGCCACGCAAATATCTTTGTTGAAAAGGAGCTCTATGTTTCCATCCGCTATGCCTTCATGATTGGAAAATCTTTCATTCTCCACAACAACCATTATACTGCAGCGTGGCGGCACAGTTACGTCATCGTCAACGACGCGCAGTGCAGCGAGACGTCGCTCCTCCGATTCTTCCACAGGTATAGCTTGTTTTGTCGAGAAACATACACTGGACCTACGTAGGTTAATTATGGCGCCGTTAGCTTGTAGAAAATCCATTCCCAATATAAGTTCCCGTGAACATTCTGGCAGTATAATAAAGTCAGAAACGTAAGTGAAGCCTTTTATCGTAAGTCTTGCGGTGCATCGGCCAAGGGGCGTAATAAGATGGCCGCCTGCCGTGCGTATCTGCGGACCAGTCCACTTCGTCACAACTTTTTTAAGGTGCTTCGCCATCTTGAAGCTTACTACCGAATAATCAGCGCCGGTGTCGACTAAGGCATTCAGCTCGCAT
Source organism: Dermacentor andersoni (assembly GCF_023375885.2). Taxonomy (NCBI): domain Eukaryota; kingdom Metazoa; phylum Arthropoda; class Arachnida; order Ixodida; family Ixodidae; genus Dermacentor; species Dermacentor andersoni. The sequence goes on along the minus strand of NC_092814.1, from coordinate 361,117,742 downwards.
CCGTCTATTATCAACCGCAAATCTGACGTAATCGGTTCGTTCCTGCACCTGTAGACTGGAATTATCTCGTCACCGCACTGGAATCGCGTTGGAGGATCTTCGTAACTCTGGTTATCAGCGGCCTCACCTCCACAGGTCGCTTGCTTCAGTTTTCCTGGTGTGGGCTTGGTGAACGACGCCTAGGCAACCTTGGAGACGTGCGTGGGCTAGGCGATCGGTAACGCATGGGCGACGGTGCCCGTGGTTGATGTTGGCGAGGAGTAACGGGGCTTTGGCGCGTCGACAAGTATTCTTCGATCTCCGCTGGCCGTTCACCGTTTCGGGGGCATGGTCCGCTTAAGGGAAAACCCCTTAACCCAACTTGACGGTACGGGCAGAACCTATACAGGTGACCCGCTTCTCCGCAGTGGAAACACAGAGGCCTGCGCTCGTGGTCACGCCAGACGTCACTTTTCCGGGGCCTTTGTTCCACAAAACGAGGTGCACTGCGTGCTAAAGGCTGATAGGCAGCCGGTGGTTCCAGTAGACGAGGTGCACTGCGTACTGTCGACGGGTAGGGAACGGTCGTCGCAACTGCTCCACTACTGTGTACCGCGGGTTGCCTGAGTACGTCGGCGTACGTTGGGGTGCGCCGCGTCGGCTGTGGCTCACGCTCTGGATCCCGTATGACGTTCCTGAGTTCGTCCCGGACAACGTCAACGATAGATAGTGCAGCTGGAGCCTGAGGTATCTGTAACTTGTTGAGCTCTTCCCTGATCACTGACCGGACAAGCTCCCGCAGGGCTTCCAGGTCGTTTGGCAGGCCTCCAGGGAAGACATGGACAGGTGCGCAGCTTGCCTCACGGTTGTATTGCCGAGCCCGCTGTTCCAGCGTCTTTTCGATGGTCGTTGCTTCACATCTGAACTCGGCGACCGTGCGCGGTGGGTTGCGGACGAGAACTGCGAAGAGTTCCTGCTTTACTCCACGCATGAGATGGCGCAGCTTCTTATCTTCACTCATTGTGGGGTCAGCACGCTTGAACAGGCGGGACATGTCCTCGATGTACATCGCCACGTTCTCGTTTGTGAGCTGGTTCCTGGCTTGAAGTGCGATTTTCGCCTTTTCTTTACGATCCGTGCTGGCGTATGTTGCTAGCAGCTGTCGTCGAAATTCCTCCCAAGAGGTCAAAGAGGGTTCGTGGTTTTCATACCATGTTTTTGCGAAGTCTTCCAACGCGAAATATACGTTACGGAGCTTCTGTCTTTCATTCCATTCATTAAAGCTCGCCACTCTCTCGAACAGTTCCAACCAATCTTCCACGTCTTCGAACGAGTCACCATGGAATGTTGGCGGCTTGCGAGGTTGGCTTACGACTAGCTGTGCCGGTGTTACTTGGGTAGTCATTGTGGCGGCGTCCGTTGTGGGAGTTTCTCTTGGCAAGAAGAGAAGAGGCGCGAATTCGGGCGAGTCACCTCAAAGACGGCGGCTGGTCCGCTGGTGTACAGGTGTCAGTTCCACGGGATGGACTCGCGGGTTGTAGGGGCTACGCTGACTTTCGTTCGTGGGGCTTCGACTCATACCCCGCACCTCCACCAGAAATGTAACGATATTAGTAAAACAAGAATATTTATTAAAGGCGAACTTGCGCCCACAAGTAAAAGTCACTGCGGTCGTGCAGAAATCCGCGGCAGTCGCGTTCTCAAACTGGGCTCGAAACGTCTTCCTCTTCTCCTCGCGTGACACCTCGTGCGCGTGGCGCATGCGAGCCGGGTCCAACTGGCTGCCCGTGCCACGAAGATCGCTGCCTGTTGTTGCTGAACAACACCACTGTACGGCGTGCACAGTGCCCAATGCAAAGGGCGCGCAACTTGAATGTCACGAAGTTTGTCGTGGCAATATGGGTGGAGCTAGGGACAGGTAGCAGCATGCCTTTTGTAGTTTCACTGCATGCCAGTCATAACACTTTATTGCAAGGTGTGTGGCGAAAACTAGTGCAGAAATTCAAATTTGAATGTGTGCATAGTCAAATTGTATTTGTACTTTAGAAAATGAAATATGATGAAGACGAGTCATGCTTAGAATATAGGCCTCAAATTTAATGTAGCAGTTTAAACATTTTAGCATCATTAAGTATATCAAAGGTTACGCTATGAACCTACCTTGCACAGTTCATTGATGTGTAAATGGTAGCAACAAAATTGATGTAAGAAATTTTGTATTCTTGATGCAGAAAATTGTATTTGATGAGGCAGCATTTACACTATAATTACCAAGTGCACTTCATACACTAGGTTTTCTTGATTTATACTGATGAACACAAATACGTTCAATCACACTTATCAGGATATGATGTGTGTTAGGCTGTACGGATCATGCACAAAGTTTCTGAGCACTGCATAGGGCACCAGTATGAAATTATTTTTATTCTTTATGGCTTCAGAACAGGGCACAAGACATTTCTTATCTATAAGCAAAAACACAGAACATCAGCAACATATGATACTTCAACAAACAGTTCAGTAATATCAACAGAAACCTTACAATATACTATTCCTTTCATAAGTGCTCAAAATACTCGGAAGCTTCCAGGCTACGCGCATTCAAGTTCTACCATTAAGTTATTTTCTGTTGAGGTAGCCTTGGGTGCAAACACTGTCATCACTCAATGTAGTTATCTTACAGTAGATGCCACTTAACACACATGGAAAGCACTAACAATTAATAACTTGGAAGTATGACCACCCAAACTTTCGGCATGTAAAACACCTATGCTGCAGTGCCACTGCACAATGTTTATAAACCAACCATCCAGTAAACCCAGTCTATACTGGTCTCACCATTTCTTAACCATTTTCAGGCTGATGTTAAAGTGGAACGTTGAATTAATATATTTAACATTGCTTGGATTTTCTAACTGCAGTAATATTTTGTCTGGGTCTACACACAGGACGTAAATAGTAAATGTAAAACAGTTTGTCGTCACAGCACACACATGAATTAAACATGAATGTATACAATTTCTTAGATTGCATAAGGCTGGCAATTCAGAGCAATAATACGTACGTTTATGCCTTCTAGCGTCAGCACCTCTAGAAATGTGGTGCTAAGTCTTTTTTTAAATAAAAGAAAACATAAGCGTATCCATGTCTACTTTCCTTTACGACTGCTTTCACAATGTTCCGTTTCGGAAACATTGGAATTTAGCAGCATTTCTTTAGAGGCATTTCTTTTGGCATTGATCAAACATTTTGTTTACTAGCAGCACTCATATAAGGCTACAACCTAGTCCATTGACAAGTATCAAGGTGGTATAGCATAGACAACATTTGGATGCCGAGAACATGTTGTAGTAAGCTCGAACAAAACATTCGAATGTTTTTGTACTTGCTCTCACAATGCACTTCTCTGATGTGATATTTTGCATACCTTGATAAAATAGGAACTGTATTTTTACTTCATCATTCAGAAAAAAAACGTTACACTTGTTTCAGGTCATGTGCTTCTTTCCTGTGCTATGATGAAACATGTTCTTAGACTATATGAGGAAGTAGGGGCACATGTATTAATTATTGTACAGTATGAACAAAAGAAAGCTTCAATCTGCTAGCTGCTCCCTCAAAAGATGGAAATACTGAAGACTCCATAAAAAACTGATTTGTGCAATGTATGGCCACGTCAAATTTCCACAATGCAGCGACAGGGATTGTGCAAACAACCTCAACTCATGAACTACAATTGAAAAGAGACAAGCGGCAACTAGTTTTCAGAGCAAGTGACATCTAACAAGCAATCGGAATTACTCCTAGATGGCACGGAAACTGAGCACACAAAGAAACAAAGCAAACAATTCACTGCAGAGGCACTGCAGAGGCACTGCAGAGAGAAAATGTGGATCTTTCAAAACATTTCAGCAAATTATTCTAATTAAGGAATAAGCAATGTGTCGGTACTGGATTCTCGGAAGCTATCCGCAAGTTTGGAAGCAAAAAGTGCTCGTCAAATAACTTCAGCAATGGGTTTGACATGGTTGTACTCGCTGTCAGCTAGCTCCTCCAGTGACTTTCACAAGAGTAAGAAAGTATTAATAATCGATTTGAATTTCATATTTCAAGTTGTCATTGCAAAATATGAAGTGGACACAATCTGTCACTCCTTGTCAACCTTTCCACGTCATGTACAAGAGACATCAAACACAATTGTTGTAAGAATTGTAATACAAATCGGCAAACATATCAGGGACAAGGACAGTTTGTTATGTATTCTGGTAAAAGATGTCAGTTGATTCATGTTTTCAGGTACAAGTAACGTTGGCTACCTTTTTGCTGAAGCATTAGCTATGGCCCTTCTTAGAGCTTTGAAAATAATGTTGGTCAATATGCACGAAGACAAACATGCGAACATTGGGCAATTCTGTAGCTTAGCCATCATTTTAGTTCTTGACAGACCAGTATAGAACAGTGGTCCTATCATCAGCACACGCATGTAATTAATTCATATTTTTGTCCCGTTTTTACTCGTGAGCTTAACCATGGAGTACCTTTTTCACCTCCCATGTACACACAGATGTCATCTATTACAATCAAAGCTGAAGGTAAAGTGGAACTCAATGATAAACTTAAGATATCAAGTGCCCCAATAACATAACTGCTAAACTGCTGAAACTACCAAATCAGTTTCCAGATTGATTTTGCAAATAATTTTTGATTGGTCCATTGCCACCAGCTTCACTCTCACACAGGGTTTGGGTAAGGGCTACTTGGTATTCCATTCATCACTTTTCTTCGTCGCTCTTTCGGTTAGTCTGTCTATGTACGTGCTGTAAGTGATGTTTGCAATGGAATACCAACTACCTCGTACTAAAACCCTGCTTCAGTATACTTCTAGTTCGTCGGGTATTGCTAAACAGCGCTTGTCTTTGTCATTCTTTCGATCCCTCTCTCTATGTACGCGCTGTAAGTGATGTTTGCAATGGAATATCAACTAGCTCATACTAAAATCCTGCTTCATTATACTTCTAGTTCATCGGGCATTGCTAAACAGCGCTTGTCTTAGTCGTTCTTTTGATCCCTCTGTCTATGTATGCACTGTAAGTGATGCTGTAAGTTATGCAAAATTAGCCATATTGTACTTGTGCATAAACGTTCCAATCCATTGAATTAATGTCCAATTTCCTACACATGCATCTTTTGTAAACTTATGGAACACATACTCCCACGTAGTTTCTCACCTCGATAATCCCTCATTTTTTCCTGTCAACATGGCTTTTGGCAAGGCCTGCCATGTCAAACTCGGTTTTTGAATGTACAGGCTCGTCCACTCTTAGGGTGAACACGGCTCACCGTGGCCGCGCTCCGCGGGGCGCCAGTGCGTCCGGCGCGGCGGCGCATGGAAGCGAAGCGGCGCAGGCGCACACGGACGCAGGGGTGGCGCTTCGCGTCGTCTGCTACAGCGCTGGAGCGCGCCGCTCTGGCTTTGCTGCAAAGTACACTTCGCTAGACCCAGGTGACTGAGCGACCGAGGATGCGTTGCGGGAAGGCGCACTTCACTAACTAGAGCATTTTCCATCTGGTTCGGTCTACAGCTTGTGAACAGCCTGCTTAATCAATATACATAAACAGAAACAAGCTTCTCACCACATAAATCACTTAGCATGTTTTTTAATAAGTGATGAGGGTAAAAATACAGTCATTTTCTCGCGCTCTTTATTAGGATGGGGCCATTTCATTTTACTCTCACAGCACTTGGTGTAGTGCATACCAAAAAACCTATTAGGCGCGCTCGTCTTCGTTGGAGTCATCATGTGATGAGCCCAGCGCGCCGTTTCGCGCATGTCTTGATGCTAGAACAAATTTGCTTAATTGACCTAAGAAAGCGACTGAAACCCGCTATAAATTCCACAGAAAGTTACAGAGCGATTGTTCAATCATGCATCATCATGTTTGCCATCGATTTTACCATTAAGGAGGGCAATAATATTACTTCGACAGCAACCAAGAAGAGACATCCCGCTACTTCGCGACTCTCTTATTGACGCGTTAAGGTCTCTGGTAGGGGTGCATGAAGCGCTTACGCGTTGTAGGAAAGCGCTCTCTCCGGCATAGCAACTAATTTGGCGGCAATTTCACTCCCCCTTTTCATCTTTCTACATCTTATAAAAAAAACTGAATTCATTTTTGTTGTCACAGTTTGGGTAAAATCACCGAAGCGGTGCCAGTCCTTTGACGGCTACCTTATGCGAGAAGTAACATTCTCATTTAGAGGAATCGTCGGTCGATTACTTGATTACATTGATTAGGTGAAGTAAAACGTGTGGCGCCGTCGTTTTTTTTGGGTTTTTTTTTTCTCCTTGGAGTCAATGCACGCCACATGCGAACGCTTTTTCTGTCCGTTGTGAATAGGTAATTGGAGTGGAAAATCTATAATCTACATGTCTGTTTTCTAGCTTCAATTACGTCTTGCCGGGTAAGTAGGTCGTTATTCGCGTCTATTTCATTTCAGTACTTCCTCGGAATAGGTCATATGCATACTAGCATACAATAATTTGTTAATTGTGCGGTATACGTCCCGAAGCGACACATGGCCTCTGCGTTGCTCAAATATAGGTGAGCATCGGATATATTTGGAGAAAAGGAAGAATTGATTTCTCTCTTTTTTTTTAGAGGTTAGGGGTTGGGGGCGAGGCTGAGTGGGTAAAACCCAAATGTGAATACGGCACAGGAACCCTTGCCGCGAACAAGCGATGCTGTTGCCGTCGTGGGGAAGTGGCTGGTCTGTGTGTTGGACGAACGCGGCCACGGTAATTAAACCGGCGGTCATGAGGCCGGCCCGGTCTCGTCTGCGGACAGCATGCCGGTGGTCGGCCAATGGGCTCGACATTTGTAAAAGCGAAGCCCGGCCCAAGCCAGATTGCTGTGGTCGGGCCAGTCTACTTTTTAACTGACCATGGGCGTTAGCCGGATCTACCGCCGAGCCCCCCCCTCTCCTTTTTTTTTTGTTTGCTTAGGTCATGCTACCCCATCTTAGCTTAATATGGTGATGCGGTGCAGCCAACGGCTGCTCAAGTGAGGGACCGGCCGCTCATGAGTTAAACGTTCTGGGATGACTCGTCAAATCGAAAGACACCAGAGGTGTTTCCATTAGACGCATTTCTGTCGACTTGCATGATGAACTGCATTTTGTTCGGTTGCTGGTTGCCATGGTACTTCGGCGATAAAAATGCTGTAACAGTGCAGGATAATTTTATTTCCCCGGTGCACTTTCGGAAACTAGCCATGTCGCGGGCACTGGAAAAAAAAAAGACGACGTATTGTAGATCTGTGCCTACAAAACTATTCTCAACGCGTTATATCGTAGATGACAAAAACGCCACTGAAAACTGTGAAAAATGCTCCTCGTAAAGAGCGACCTCTGAAGCTGAATACATGACCATTGTGGCGGCGGCTGCTGCAAGCCCGACCTCCACCGTTCGGGAAATTAAGAACAGCCTCAGGCTGGGTGACGTCTCTGACACGACTATCAAGCGTCGCCTCTACGCCCCAGCCTAATAAAGAGCGCAAGAAAATGACGTATTTTTACCCTCATCACTTATAAAAACATGCTAAGTGATTTATGTGGTGAAAAGCTTGTTTCTGTTAATGTATATTGATTAAGCAGGCTGTTCACAAGCTGTAGACCGAACCAGCTGGAAAATGCTCTAGTTAGTGAAGTGCGCCTTCCCGCAACGCATCCTCGGTCGCTCAGTCACCTGGGTCTAGCGAAGTGTACTTTGCAGCAAAGCCAGAGCGGCGCGCTCCAGCGCTGTAGCAGACGACGCGAAGCGCCTCCCCTAGGTTCTTGTGCGCCTGCGTCGCTTCGCTTCGATGCGCCGCCGCGCCGGACACACTGGCGCCCCGCGGAGCGCGGCCACGGTGAGCCGTGTTCACCCTAAGAGTGGACGAGCCTGTACCAGTGAAATTCATCGAAATCTTTATTCTTGCATCTGAACTTCTCTGAGGCATTTCACCATGTTGCACATTGTCAACTACCAAGCAAACTTTATTGCCTCCACTTTGATACATTGATACTATGATGGAATGAATATTTCCTTTCTAATCTGTCACAATAAATAGTCATCGATGACCATAGTTTGGAAAGTAACGAAGTGATCTCCAGCGTTCAATAATCAGTCCTTAGTCCTCTCTTGTATTTAATTTTTATTAATGATTTCCTTATACTTTGTTCCATACATAGCAGTAAACACTGTGAAGGCGAGAGACTTCTTTCAGTGGCTTCGTTCGCACTTGGGTATAGTTCATGTTTTTTTTTTACCGCAATTGTGTGCAACTGTTTTTTATATAGGCTCATTATTGAATGAAACAAGTTGAAATCCTTAGAAACAGACACATTGTAGTATATGGCTGCTAATGCGTTATTATAGAATATTTTTATTTTTGGTGCACCTCTCGGCTTTTCATTTACAACCCATTGCGAGGAGCCTCAAGTGCATGCTTGCGCAAGCGAACGCTGTTGGCGCAGAGCCAAGCATGGACAGAATGCGCGGAGTGATAACTTGGCTGTACTTCTTGCGTAGCTTCCACAACATTGACTGCTATGTATGGAACGGAGTATAATAACACATCGTCAGTCCAACTGTTTGCAGACGACTGCATCTTGTATCAGCGCATATTGTCTAAAAATGAACATCTATTACTACGAAATGACCTCAACAAGATTTCTAACTGTACATGCAGGCTTATGGTACTAAACATTTCTAACCATCCATGCACATCTTCCGTAAACAAAATAACAGCGTTATAAGCATTCCCTTTACTCTACAGTTCTAACACCATCTGATACAAACCACTACCAGTGTATTACAGTCTTCAGCAACTTCATGTGCTCTGACCACATGTTAAAACTTGCTGCTGACTGTTCAAAACAGCTCAGCTTGATCAAAAGGTCGCTAATAATGTCAGCCTCTCCTATCTGCAAGCTTGTTTATGAAACGTCCCAAATTTGGAGGCATCATCACACTTGCTAAATAAATGTTGTAAGGTATCTAATATTGCACTCTCTTCTCAGCATGGGTGGCACAAAAGTGTTAGCACTACCATGTCACCTCTGCTCTCTGTCAACACACTACAAGATTGCACAACTGTGTTTTTTCCACAAACTTTACTAGTTCTCACACTTGCATAACTTGCGTAATACTTTATTCCTTCCTCCTCATTAAACTTCTTGCCGACTATTCGCCGGCCAATGTGTACAGTGCCTGCACGGTACTACCACCACTTATTGATCATGCCCATCAGTATACAGTAGTGGAACAATCTGCCAGAATCAGTAGTCAGTAACAGCGTTTACATGAATGCGACAACTGGCGCATCTCATTGCATCACATCAACTTTCTAGTGCATCGCATCCATGTAAGCGGGGCTAATGCGCCGCTTACATTGAGATGAGTAAATTGACTTTCGCAGTGCATGTAAATGCGATTGCATCACATTAAGAATTCTGGGAAATGTAGCTGCTACAGATATGCTGCACTCGTCGAGCTGTGGCGTGCCACAAGAAACGTCTGATGCACTCCTTTATCTTCTATGTGCCACACTTTGTGCGACCACAATCAGATTACTCGTGATGCGCTAAAAAAATGTGATGCACTACTGTTGCATTAATATAAATGTGGCTAATGAGCATGATTCACAAATATTTAAGCACTTACTGACATAAAAATTGTGTTGGGCAATAAAATTTAATGAAAAATAAAAATAATTAAAATAAAAACTAAGCCCTGCCTGCTGCACCTAAGTATTGCAGGCTGGCACTTACTGACAGCCTATTTTCAGAACTAATATTACTTTCAGCACACTTCCTGCTGCCTTAACATCTACTTTCACTTTCTGGAATGCCTATACCATTTCCGCCCCTAAATTGTTTGCCATTTCTTTTTCTGCTGTTGCTGTTTTCATGACTACTGTGATTACTAGTGTACATGCTCCCCCGTATACAATACTCTGCAAGGGGCCTTTAAGGGACAGTAAATGATGATTCCAACATTTCAATAAAAACATAACTTCCTGAATGCTTTCCTTCGTTTCATTGCATCTTAGTTTGCCGTAGCATGGTCTCTTAGACTGCCAGAACAAGTTATTTGCCCAGACATCTTGCTACATACAGCTAGCACTACAAAAGCTGCAGCAGGCAATGCAGGTCTGTGTTGCCGCTAGGCAAAGATTTATAAAAAATTTCAGCTTGCAAGTCACTTTTTTGTAAACAACTGTTAAGCTAAGTTTGAAGCTGACAGGCCCGTTTCTGTACGATCAAAGCAGAAAGCTGGGCTAGTTGGTGTGTCATGATTATTCAAAAGAATAGCGCAAAGTAGCAGGGACAAAGACAGAGAATACGACAGGATACGTCTGTCGAATACGTCCGTCAGAGAATACGTCCTGTCGTATTCTCTGTCTTTGTCCCTGCTACTTTGCGCTATTCTTTTGAATAACCGTTTCTGTACGTTCAACAAAGACATGTACAAAATAAATTGTCACAAACTCACACGGATTCCAGTACTATGTTGTCATGCAGTGAGCACAAAAAAAGTGACCCCGCGTCATTTAAGAAGATACACTTGTCTAGGCATCTTGCCTTGACAACACAGCTCTGAACAGTAGGAGATACCTCAACAAACTGCAAGACCTTACTTTCAGGAAGGTTGTTCAGCAATTTCTGCTTGACATTCAAAATTTCCATGCCAACTTCCACTTCCTGGCTACCGTGTACTGATGAGCTCCTGTCCTTGAGAAAAATCTGAACAATGCGCCCAAAAACACCATTCGCGTGTGCGTAAGAATTTTTTCTTTTCGATTTGTCAAGACGTGCTGTGCAGAAACGAAATGACCCAATTACCATCTTGTGAAATTCTTTCCTGTCTGCTTTCTGATCTCCCTTGCCCAGCAGTAACACAGAACCAACTCTGACATTTTTTCGCAGGGAGTAGCCCTTCACAAGAGCTTTGAAAGAAGTCTATAGAGTTCTGTGCACTTTCTATTTGTGTCTCGATGACCACAATTTAGACTGGGCCTGTAAGATGCAAAATTTGTCAGCGATCTGGAATTGCGGATACCTGGTTCCACATACAAGCCGACCTAGTGTTCCATTCATTGACTCAAATGGGTAGAGGGAATATGCCCACAAGGGTCCCCAGTTGATGACACTGTCCACAAGGTGCGAAAGCAAGTGAGAATTATAGCTCATGCACTCTGTACCATAGAACTCCTCATACTCCAATAGAAACTTTGTCATTTCTTTCTTCATCATGACCAGCTGCTCAACACAGATGCACGGGCCAAGGAGGTGATGCATAATTTCCACAAATCGCATCCAGTGTTTGTAGTACTTTTCTGGAAGGCGCCCTTTCACTACTAATGGTGAATAATATAGGAGCCAATTTCTACACTCAGCAGCCTTCCAGTCCTTCGCATCATGCAATGACCTCGGGAGCCTTGACAGCTCCCACGTAGGAGTGAGGCTCAACAGACAGCTGTTTGCATCCTCAAGATTACGTCGAAGATGAAATTTTCGGCAGCGCTCAGACTTCAGCCACGTGAAATATGTAGCCCTAACAAATCCTAAACAAACAGCATGCATATAGTCCACAACAAATCCTGTACCAAATCTGAAAAATGCAAGCTGCGTGAGTGCGCTTGCTCCTTTGATGCCGCACCTTGGGGATTCCTTAGCTTTTCTGGCATGCTGAAGAAAGGATTCATGTGTTCTCAGCTTGGGTGTTGATGCACTTGGCGGATATACACGACAAAATTTCTTTCCTTTAGGAACAACTTGTCCCTGGTCTTCGCACCATGCACACCCATAGGCACCATTAAACTGAGTCATGTTCATCAGCTCACACCTAGCGACACTATCCACAGCACATGGACCTGGGAACACCTTTGACGTCTGCTGCACTCCATCTTTGTCGTTCCACAGAATTCCACTTGATGACAGCTCATTCATGGCCTTTATAGAAGGAATTAAAAAACAGTTCACTGCTGGCTTTCCTGGACCAAACCAAAGTCCTGCTAGCAGGAGGTTCTCAATACGTTGCTTGTAGGGAAGCTCATTTACCATTGCAAGCAGAGGCCACATACTGGATTTAGAGTTTTCAAAAAGGGGCACACCATCAGTATTAAAAGTTAAAGTGACATCATTTGGTCCCAATGGCAACTTGTGGTACTGATAACGCTGAGTGATGTCACTCACATCAAAAGATGCAGCTTTTTTGGTTTCTTGTCGACTTTTTGATTCCAAAATGTCACGGATTTGGCTCTTTAGATCCATAACAAGAAAAAAAGATGAACTTTTCATTAAGGTTTCACCAATAAGTACTAAGCTGCACTGGCTGCATGTCACATTTTCGGCTTGCACGAGTTCGCCGATGTATGCACTGCATCTGCTGCAATAAAAGTGCTTTACATATTGCTTGCCAGCACCACAGAAGTGCCGAAAGAAGGTGTACTTTGATGTTGGGTAAGATACTCCTGCTGGCAAATGAGCACTCAGAAGCTGGAGTAAGCTTTCTGTGGCTTCCTTTGAAGAACCATGGCGCAGGCTGTGAGCCATTACCATCAACAAGCTTTCAGCTCTTGTCACCTTGGATCCTGGAAACAGGTCTTCATCCTAGCACAGAAAAAAAAATATGATTTAGCAACAGGACAGTTAGAGCAAGATGTTTAGACATGTACATGAAGCTGCTGTTCAAGGCATGGAAAATGAGTTAAAAAGAAGCAGCTTGAGAGTAGACCCTTATGAAGTGCTGCAAATTTTTTTTCCGATGGCCAACAAATACCCACAACTTAAATGATGTTATGCATAAACCTATATGGATAGGAAAAACTAGATTCTTGCAAAAAAATTGTGGGGTACCTCTTCTGCAGCGACTTTTGGTTCGAGACATTGTGCCGCCATATAATGCTGCTTAGCCACTGCTTTCTGTCCTCCGTCAGCACTTGCAGCTGATGAATGTAATCGCTGAGGGACAGTTAAAGAAGGTGAGAGCTGTCATTCTTTCATTCAAGTGCAATGCCTCTGGAATACTGCACATTGTTTCACCACAGAAAGTTGGCTTCTCATGTGTGTTTCGTGCCACATTGAGTTTTTCAATATCACATTGCCATGCAAAAATCATGACATCCAACTTAACTCGATTTCATGAGTAGTTTTGATGTTTCACTAACTGCAGTTTTTACATGAACTCATGGTACGTTCTAATGGTACGTTCACACTGAGGAATCCGGCGTCTACAGCGAATGGAATTCTCCTGCCGCCGAAAATCGCGTAGTTCACACTGCTTGCGGACCGCGCCGCCGGAAAGACATACAGCGCCATCTGCCCCATAAACTGCTAACCTCCAATCAAGCGCAGGATATCCCGGATGTTCGCGTGGCTCGAAATTGCGCAGTTGTCTCCGCTCGCGTCGAGTTCGTGTGTTTATGTTGCGCGTCTCCCCCATTGCTTGGAAAGACAATGATGAACCCCGAGCAAGAAGAGGCAGTACTGCTCGGCCTGTTGGCAAGCACCTTTCTGGCGATGCATGACGCGCAGAAGCATTCGCCGAAGAGACGGCAGCAGCGGCGTTGGTGGGTTCGCCCAGCTCTGCAAGAGCGCGAACAGCTTGGTCACGCCACGCAACTGCTACCCCTCCTGCGAAATCGCGACGTGGAGTACTACAGAGAGTAAGTTGAGATGATTATTTGTGACATTCAATCACGTGCAGTTAAATACTTCGATGTCGCTATACGCACTGTGTTTTGTATTCCTAGATACCTGAGGATGCCTCCACGTACTTTCGACACGCTCGTGCAGCTCGTCGGACCACACATGCGGAAGAAAGATACGAATTTCCGAAAAGCGATCAGTTCCGAGCACCGGCTTGCGCAAACTGTCAGGTAAGATGTCGAAAACACATGCACATGCAACTGTTGAGGACGCTTTGGCTCACTGAGAATTGTGTAACTGAAAACATGCATTCTAGATTTTTCGAGTGGTTTCAATGAACCTGCCACAGTGTCTGCTTGGAATTGCGTTAACTAAATACGATTCATGTGGTGCTGTGAATGGCATTTAGTTACGTAAATATTGAGCAGATGTCAAAAGCATGCTTGTCATAAGCAGCATTTCCTCAGCATAGGCGACACTTGTTTCATGGCGCCTGAGAATGAATGTTTATCTCGCCACGTTATTATTAATTGTAACGTTGCATAAGTTGTCCTAAATATCGCAATAAATTATATATTCGTACGTCCAACCGCATCACATTTGATTTATTTGGCTTTGATCAAAATGCAACCGATGTCATAGCCACAGAACAGGCGAGGCAATGTGCAATACAATGTACTTGTAAAGATGGGAGTGGCTTCCCTTGAACATGCAGATTTTCCCATATATATAACCTTGCACCTATATGGAATTGTGCACGCCCTCTGAATTTCTTTATATTTTTCTTCAGATTCTTGGCTGCAGGGGAAACGCGCCGCTCATCTTGTTTTAGCTTCCTAAACGGACGCTCGACAGCCTGTGGCGTTGTGTCGTCGGTGTGCCAGGTGCTGTGGGACGTCCTTGGCCCTTTGTACGTTGCCTGTCCATCAAGTGCAGATGAGTGGCTGCGGGTAAACACGATGTTATTACATGGTCTTCAATGCGCGTACTTTAATTGTGATAGCACGTACATAGCTGATATGTCATCTCTGCAATGGTTGCTTTCATTGATGTGGCTCTCGCTCACAGGGCAGGGTTATGCATTCTCATCTCGTGTACCTTCATCCTTCAGACAGATTGCAAGTGATTTCGAGGAGCGGTGGAACATGCCCCACTGCGTGGGCGCAATTGATGGAAAACATGTTGCCATCGAATATCCTTCCAAATCAGGAAGTGAGGACCGGAACTACAAAAACTTTTTCAGTAAATCTCTGCTTACCATCAGCGACGCCTGCTACAGGTACTTGCACAGAATTGATGCGTTACTGGTACTAAAATTAATCATTTTCAGCACAACCTGGTACAATTATGCTCATTGTGACATAGAGTTCAAAAGCATATTGAGGATTTCTTTTGAGTGAAAGGCGTGTGCTTAGGTTTAGGTGAATAGTAAAGAGCCCCGGCTGATCAAAGTTAATCCGTGGTCGCTGACCACGGCGCGCCTTGTAATGATATTGAAGTGTTTACATACAAAACCCCAGAAATTATATTTGAGTATAAGGTAGTAAGTTTGCTTACATGTGTATGTGCAATTATTGCAAAAAGTGTGCATCTCTTTCAAAATACAAAAGAAAAGGACACCTTACTTAATGTAGGCTGCAAAGTTGTATCGCTGCTTTTGTGTTACATAGCTTCTTTTCCTTAGCCTCTACTTTGCAGACAACCTAACAGGTTCAAAATTAGTGTTTAAAGAGAAGTGTTTTTGTTATCTTCTTCAGATTTCTGTACGTAGAAATAGGTCACCATGGCAGTGACTCAGATGGTGGTGTGTTCAGCCGAAGTAGGCTACAAGAGGCCATTCTTTCCAACAAGCAAGGATTCCCCCATGATGCACCATTGGGCAACGTTGGCAACATTCCCTTCTACCTGGTGGGAGATGAAGCGTTTCCCCTTAAGACATACATGATGCGGCCGTATCCCAGGAAAAGCAAGTTTAACCTTTTCATTACTTTGCATGCTCGGTAGCATTGTTTTAATTATACGTACCTAAAGCTGTTTATTTTCCTAATTCACAGAAGAATGAACAGCTCAGAACACACTGTGATTGCATTGCCCGTCAAACACCTGAATGAATATGTTCACCGACAGTGCTTATTGAATGTAGGTACTTCAAAAAAGGAATTGAGCTTGAGATGATCACATAGTCCTTGAAGGTGCAATTTGCTCAGCATATTTGTCTTGCTGCAGCAGTGTTACCCCTTAGTGGATATGGTTTTCACTGGACGTGTGCATATCGGGCTGTAAATATACAACATACACACGTGTGAGTTAGCATTGTAATCTTTTTCCAATAGAGGTGCCTGAAGCACTTCATTGACATATTTCTACACTTTTGTTTCGAAGGCCATTTCTATGGTTTTCCCTACTTTCCTGAGGAAGCATTTTCTTGATACATAACCAATACAGTAGTACAAAAGCAAGTAACGATGCACATACTGCTCTTCCGCCTTGTTGCTTGGACATTGTCACTGCTGTTACAGAAAATTTTGTTTTTGCAGCTCAATATGTGCCTAACTTGTCATGCAGGTCTTCACCCATTTTTGCCTGCTAGCACAGAGGAGCAGCCATTAGAAGGAGATTCTTCATCAAGCCACTTTGTCGAGACCCGCAAAAAAAGGATCAACTACCGTCTCAGCAGAGCCCGTCGGGTCATAGAGAATGCCTTTGGCATAATGGCACAGAGGTGGCGCATCCTGCGCCGCCCGTTCAAAGCTAAGGACGAGAATGTGAGAGGGATTATCTCTGCTTGTGTAGTCCTGCACAACTTCCTGCTCAAGGAGTCCCCCACTTCCCGATCTGCATACTGCCCTCCTGGAACAGCTGACCATGTAGACTGGCAGGGAAACATCAGTGAAGGGAGCTGGAGGGCCGAGGACAGCAGCAACAATGCACTGCCACCTCTGCGTAGCACAGGCTGTCACTCAACCAGGTAACGAAGTTTTCATGTGGCACGTTACATAATTATGGAGAACTTTCCAGGAAGCATGCAAAATCATGACTTTGGGTAGTCCACTGCTTGCTACTGCTACTCCTGCATATGCATAATTGTGTGATACTTCTTTCTTAAGAGCTGCCTACAAAATGCGGGACGACCTTGCCAAGTACTTCGTCACTGATGGCCAGATCCCTTGGCAAGAGTCCATGATCATGGACAGAACACTGTACAGTGGTGAGTAAAAAGTTTATTGGATACTGATTGTCCTTGTATTCAGCAACGAAACGAATTTTGACACATGTCTCTTTCCTGCTTTGCTTCCATCACTTTGTCATGCATGACCTTTTGTAGCGCCGTTATTGCATCTATCTGCTGATGCGTATTCAGTAGACGCAGTTGTTGGGCAATTGTCATACTGAAGAAGTATGGTAGGTCGTGTGCTTCTTTCGATGACTGCGATGATTTGACTGCACGCAGTTGCTGAAGACACTCTGACGCTATGTCGACATGCGACACTGATTGTGCAGATCTGAAAAAAAAATGGTGTATACTTGAGCAACATAGTCCTCACACTGTGTGTGCCCTGATCTTACCTGGAATCAGTGGATGACAGTCTGGGGATCTTACGTGGCCTGTTCACCCAGAGGAGAAAATTTAAGTTTACATTGTCAATCACACGCTGTGCTACAAATTCACATAATATTTGTGGATAGAATAGCACGCATGCATGCGGACTTATTAAGTGATCCTAATGCAACTACTTGCCTTTCAGTATGAAATGCTGCCTCTTGGTCGGTATCCCCGCTGTACCTTGACCTGCAGAAAAAAAATGCTGTTACCACATATAGATTGCACTGAACCTAAACAAAAGAATGAAGTCAAGCTTATTTTTGGGGATTTTCAGGTCAACACTCTTAAAAACATTACTCTCACCTATCTGGTTCTGTGACTGCAGGTGTCACACAACGTGGCCACGATCCTGCTCCGGAAAGCTCGTCTACGGAGCTTGCATCGTAAATGGTATCGTCCAGCTGGCTTTGCTCGACGACCTCCGTGCTGCCTTCCATGCCTGTGCTTCGGCGAAGCACGAGTGGTGTTCTGTGTTATCTGTCATTCACCAAAAAAAAGCACACGAAACACTTTCGAGCTTCAAATATTCCTCACAGCTTTGTAGAATATTGTTTGCATGAAATGAACATGGACAGTTGCTTTATTAAAGCAACGCAAAATTATGTAGGGCAACTTGAGAAATAAGATCTTTCAGTGGAATTTTCCAAATGTGTACTTGCTAATGGCACAGTGGGTATAACCACAATAGGCTTTCTTGCTATGGCAACTTACATGCATGTTTTTAGTTATTTTAAACAATATCACTGTAATCCAATAGTGTACGCACCTATCACAGCCTCCACACGTGTGGGATCGAGGGCCTCCTTTCGTCGCGTCTCCCCCCGAAGGCAGCTTTTCCCTCCAAAGAGGGACTTGCCCCGCAACTCTTCTTCAGGGAAAACGTGGCGCAAAAGTGCCCTGGCAAATTTGCCAGGGCCACTGCCACTGTCACAGGCTCGGCAAAACTGGTTGATGATTGACTCGTCAACCAGCGTGCCACCGCCAATGTCCACCTGGACACAGAAAATTAAGAGACACTTTAGAAGCTCACCTTTGATCCTACAGGGCATAAAGGTGAACAATGTATCACCAAATATACTAGCCATAAATGACAGCAGAAGAAAAACAAGTGTCTGGCAGCATCGTCACTTGGTTTGCATTGTAGAGGCATGTCTTTGACAGTTACTTCAGAGACTGACACTGCAGTGCAGGTGCAAGTAAGAAAGAAAAGAAAGACGGAAAGACAAATATAAATTGTTCACAAGTGGACTTCGTAATTGATGGCTCATTGCTTACAGATACACAGGCAGCTGTCAGCAGGTGTGACATCAACATGATCATTGTTAACGACTACTAAATGGCGTATAGTTTCAGCAACCTTCCTGCAACGGCTTGCCACCAGCCATCATGCTGGCCAGGCATCAGCTTTAGTCATAGGCACAAATTGCAAATGATCAACTGCACATCGTTAAGTGATCCAGACAGACCCCTTTTACCACCTCAAGTGATTCCAGGGGCCAGCAATTTGGGAAACACTGATTTAACCTTGCATTGCTCAAGGCATCACTTCAAATGCACTATACGGCCAAAAAAGAAAAAAAAAAAAAGGAACAACTGGCAGCAAATAAGCGTACCTTTGTGCAAGCAATCACCGGTTCCTCCGGCTTGCTTTCGGCTGTCTGCAGCATCTTTTTCAGCCGCTTGACCATCTTGCCAGCTTCTGCATAATGAGCAAGCAAAACAACTAGTGAACAAAAGTGTATGTGTATTTCAACCATTTCAGTGAAAGAGCACGAAATACTAATTCCTTATGCAGCACTATATGTCATACATAATAATGAACTTTGTGACACTTCTGTTCTTTTTGTGCATCAGTCATTGATGCATGATTTGGTGCAATTTTGTGTCCACAAGTTATACATGTAATACGTAAAAGTCATTCTGTAAAAAGTGTTGCAAATACAAAACTGCACCATGAAAAATGCAGAGTGAGACTTGATGGCTGCACAACTTGCATAGCTTCAACAGGGTTGCCTGCTAAGTATGAAACAGAGTGCACGTTCCCTCATGTTGCAAAAGGTACATTATGCAAACTGATCACTGCCTAAATGGTCACCAAGAGGGACAAGTACTACATCAAGTCATAAAATTGACCCGTGCCTTACGTGAATGTGTGCTCTAAATTTGATGGTTTCGCATTAGTGGCTCAGAGCAGTCTTTTCATGCTCACAGCAAGGTCGATTGAAATAGGTCGCGAAGCTTCGGGCGAAAAGTGGTTCAGTACAGATTGTCACCGACATCAGCATGGGGGGTTATGGGAGCCGCGATGGAAGCGCGGCTATGTTTGGAGGGAACAAACATTGGGAAAGAAAAACGCGTTTTTTAATTCAGGCGAGACACAGTTAGATTCATTGAACGAAAATAAAATTCCTACTCAATTTTATATATTCGTGAAGAGTTAAGAAAATACAAATTTATTTAATCTTATTATTATTAATAAATGCATTTCTTTTCAGCGCCCATCGCTACAGGGGGCGTTGACGCCACTATCACTCGCAATGCAATGCACGTCTTGAAATGGGCAGAAAGGCGCACTCGTAAAGTTCACCTGTTGAAATACGCCCCCCTCACAGTTTGTGCTTTCTTGCTTGTCGAAGTTTGTCTGAATTTGGCGACGCGGGTAGCTTCATCGATTCTTAATCTGTTCAGTCAAAAGTAGTGAGTTACGACCCCCAGATAATTGTGTAGTTGTTTTCGTGCGACTGCGCTGGCCGACGGGCTTGGCATCCTACAATAGGATCAGCACTCTAAACCTAAAGCTTTCGTTGGCCTTTAAAGAAAGTATGTTCTGGGCAGGGATGCGATTTCGATAACCGTACGGCTGGCCTTTTCCTGCATCGCTTTCCACGCTGAAAGCTCGAAACGCCCATCAAGTCGAATGGCGGGACATTTGAATATATAGCTCCAAAGGCAGGACAACAAAACAAATTTCGCGCCTTCGAAAACAACATGACGTCACTTCTGCTTTTAACGGCTATGGCGTCACATTATTTTTTCTTCCGCCGGAAGTGTTCCCACCACATAGAGATGGCGCTAAGCCCCATGAACCGCCGATGGACCGCCATGTTTTGAACGTATGGGCTCCTATGGAAGCTTCACTACCAGGTATATTTACCTTGCTCACATTTCCTTTTTCTTTATACCAACACAGAAAATCCCAACCTCTCCTACACATACCTTGCTGCATGACAGGGAAATCCCACAAACAACGCTGCTGGCACATTCTGGAAACTTGCACGTGTTTTGTTTCCCAAGCATCTTGGCTTTCCACCTTTTCGATCTTATTAACTGTCTTGCACTTTCCTTTTCTTTTACGTAACAGGCTATGCTTGTACGGTAAAATTACAGGTTTCCAGATTTCTATCAAATCTTTTTGTTAATTCTCCTGCTGTCCTGATCGCCAGCACTACGTTTACAGATAATTGCACAAGCATGCAGTTCAGGTATATCGTATTGACCGGCCTGTCTATCTGGAGTTCTCAGCTTTCCAATACTGCGTGGTGGTACGACATTCTGAATGCACTGGTGGTAAATGCCAAGGCAATCCCTCTATATCACTTCCGAGTCGCCATACAGAACCATGTTGATGTCCCGGTGCTTCACAAGCCTAGCTTGCGTGCTGCCATTGGTCTTAAATTGAAGTCTTAGAACTAAAGTTCCCCTTCCTACGGCAGTTCATGCATAAATTCCAGCCCTGTGTGCACATTTCAAAGCAAGGAATTTACAAAACAGCAAGAACTCATTACATATTACAATTATTTAAAATCTGGTCAAATACAAAACCTTGTTGCATCACTGCAATAAGCCAGACAAGAAACTCAATCAGAAGAGAAAATCCGTCTTACATATAGCATGTACCTCGCCTGCATACGTGCTTGAAGGGCTTTGACATAGCAATTTTTTTCCGGTAACTTAAGATTCTAGATCTCTAAACCCCAGAAAAAAATACCGATATTCCTCGGAGTAATTTATTATGATAGCTTTTCTATAGTCAGTTTGGGTTACATTTCCAAGGAGTATACTCTTTTGGGACGTTATGACGTAGTATGTGGTCAGGTGGGAACAGGACATTACGATATTCTGACACTTACTCCAGCTTGCTCGATCACCTCGCTACTATTCGTTGTGAGGGCCAATGTAGCAGCATAGCAAACAACCGAATGAGCGGCAGCGAGTGTCAGAATGTTGCAATGTTAAAAATTTAATCATGGGGGTTTTAGGTACCAAAACCACTTTCCGATTATGAGGCACGCCATAGTGGAGGACTGCGGAAATTTTGACCACCTGGGGATCTTTAACGTGCACCTAAATCTAAGTACACAGGTGTTCTCGCATTTCGCTCCCATCGAAATGCGGCCGCCATGGCCGTGTTTCAATCCCGCGACCTCGTGCTCAGCAGCCCAACACCATAGCCGCTAAGCAACCACGGCGGGTTTAAGTAAAATTTCACAATTGCTAAATTTGCTATAGATGAGTTGTATATACCACTGAACCAATCCTGGCAAAGCAGCAGAGCTGGTAATTGTATAATTTTTTTAGCAGCCATTAAACAGCACCTAGTAGACGATACATGTACTGATAGTCTTGCCACGGTCTGCAGTTCTATTGTGGCTCAAGCTGGCCTCACATTGCCATGCCTTGAGAACCACATACTAATCAGGACATGTGGGTGTTCCAAGCGTCTACTATAGTGAGAGGGCTCATGTCTGCTACAGCGAGAGCGCTCATTGTTGCACAGGTACACCAATGAGCGGTTGCAAAGGTGCAGCACTGCGATCTCGAAGGTTACATTGAGGAGCCGTGCAACTGCAAGTCATGTGCAACTGCTACCCAGCAATAATGCTGGCATTTTTTTTTCAGCTTCAGTATCAAAAACTGGTATTTTTCTATATGACGGATCGACGTTGGGCTAGTTGGCATTGCATTTCGAAGGCGACACTGTGCATAAAGCAAGGACAATGAAAGGTGAACAGCACAGCGATTGTCCTTGTCTTAGGCACCGTTTCCTCTTCCAAATATTTCTGCTAGTTCTGAAATTTCAAAGGCAAAATTTTGCACAGAGGCTCCTTTATGCCAACATTTAATGAAAGACTTTTTACACAGTTAAA
Organism: Dermacentor andersoni; assembly: GCF_023375885.2. Taxonomy (NCBI): domain Eukaryota; kingdom Metazoa; phylum Arthropoda; class Arachnida; order Ixodida; family Ixodidae; genus Dermacentor; species Dermacentor andersoni. Next base: position 361,095,319 of record NC_092814.1, on the reverse strand, counting down.
GGCTTTGTTGCAGTTAGCCTTCAGCAATGTTACGAATCCTGCAAGGAAGGGTTGCAGTGCTCAGAAAGACTAATGTTTCGTGCACAAAAAGTCCTTTGGGGAACAATACCAACACGTAGTGTTTACCTGCGTGTACTTCATGTGCATTAAGGGCATCATAAATAAACTGAAGAATCAGTAAGTATATGGCTGCTTCCATAAGGTGCTTACCAGTCACATAGCCGTGTCCTTCCTGAAGCCTCTTGAGGCTTTGCACTTCTGCTCTTAGGGCCTCATTTTCTACCTCCAGCTGGCGCACTCTATCACCACAAGTGCCGCAAGCTGCATTCTGAAATCATGACAGTGCATGCGTTCTTAGGCATCAAAGACACAGAAAAATGGGTGCAGATGTTCAGTCAGTAACATAACTGGGGAATATTACTTCTGGAGGTTGGTTCTGAATGCTGGCCTGTGACTGAATATTGTCAGTGCTTTTAAGAAAGCAGAGGATGGGAACAGAACAGAAGGAACACTTGCCTTTAACCGATTTTACTTGGAAGGGAAATTTAAGATCACAGAAAGACTGGGAAGGATACAATCCGATCTCATGCCCAGCATTACTCACCATGTGCGCGTAGCTCGTTTGCTAACAGAACGAAGTTCATTATGAGACAATGTAAAGAACGCAGTGTTTGCACAGCCATCGTCTCTTCTGATGCACATTTTACACTGTTACACTACCACTAAAGACATAGTCGATAACAAGCATGAACGACAGACTCGTAGCTGCTTAACATGCATGCGTTTAAAAAGCCCGATGCTAAATGTAACTTTGATCTTGTAAACTAAGCCATATGATGTGAATATAGTAGACAGCAAGCAACAGGAAGAAGCAGAGGACAATGTTTAAGTCCACAGAGCACCACCATACATCAGACGTCGATGTGTAGAACTACTGCATTCATCATGCAGTCACAGAGGCAGCACGGCCACCTAATCCATAGTAGCCCTACAGACGGTGCATAGAAATAGCTTTCAATTGCATTCTGTCCACTGTCACGATGGTAATCTTACTGACAGTGACGCAATTAATCAATGCAGCAAATGAATGTAGCGCCACCATGCATTGTGATGTCTACGGTGTGCCAACTCCACAAATTTCGCACCACCAAAACAGTGCGATTATACAGCAATGGCAGAACTTATGTAAAAAGTACATGGTTGTGACATATTTTGCATGTTTTCCACAACTCAAATGTCTTTCTGCATAGTCATAAAATATACCCTTAAATGCATGGTGTATCATATATGACATATGCAAGTTTATGTAATACCCCAGTCACACGGGCACCCGCAAACTCCTTTTAACTCCATTGTCTTTATCTCGAAGATGCACTGGGTGTCACACGGTCGCCCTTCCGCTAAGAGAGTTTAAAGGAGCTTTTGGTCAAGGGAGATTGGCGATCTTCCTCAGCGACTCAAGGAAGTACTGTTGTGCCCATACATTTTGTTGTAAAAGTGATATATTAATTATTGTTCAAATTAAAAGTAAAGTAGCAAAACATGGTGCCAAGCGGCCTAGGTCGAGAGTATTGTGCAGCAGGAAGCATAACTGTTGCTGAGTTCTGCTTGGACTTTTATTTAATTCAACGGAAACATTTTAAACGCGCGCTACATTATTTCTAATGCGAACAATAATTAAATTATCACTTTTACAGCAGGCCGCTGAGGGAGATTGCCGATCTCCCTTGACTAAAAGCTCCTTTAAACTCCCTTAGCGGAAGGGCGACCGTGTCACACCGAGTGCACTTCCCTCGAGATAAAGATGATGGAGTTAAAAGGAGTTTTCGGGTGCCCGTGTGACAGGGGCATATTCGCTTAAGACATTAGAACCAGTGTGTTACAGATGTCCCACTCCACCCAAAAAGAGGGGTGGAATGGGATAGATTTCAGCTATTAGAAGCTTATTTTTTCGAAAGTGCGCCAGAAGTGGTTGGAACCAGTGCTCCTCGGAATTTGTGCAGCATGTTTCGACTTGTCCTATAATCCATCCAAAATCTGGTTGCGTTCAAAATAAACAAAACTAAAAATACATCAGTGAAAAGTGTCCCATTCCTCCAGACTCTCCCCTATGTATCAAGCTTGGCTTATAAAATCACAACAATGCAATTCTCGTCAAATTTTGTTTGCTCAGGCATACTAGGCCTATACAAAGGCTTGTTTTATTTTCACAAAAACAAAACATGAGAAATTATAAGGGTTTACATGCCAAAACGACAATCTGAATTTTAGGTACGCCATAGTGGGGGACTCCAGATTAATTTTGATCACCTGCAGATCATTAACGTGCCCCCAGCGCACGGCACAAAGGCGTTTTTGCACTTAGCCCCCACTGAAATGCGGCCACCGCTTTTCACAAGAAAAGAAAAAAATCCATGCAGTAAAGGGTTAAGCCCAAAGTAATTAGGCATAGAATTTATTAGTGTGCAACAGTGAAAACTTCATTTGCTGCATTTTTTTGTCAATGTCACTAAATACATGACTACAAGGTGGGCCTAGTGAGAGCTTGTAGTATCTTCATTAACTGGTATTCCAATCTCAGATGCGGGAATCACTCCTTCAGCCCTTTTAGAAATAAGACTTGTGAAGAGGGGTAGGGTGACCGCAATATGACCACGCCCGTGCGCCGCAAGCACCACGTGGACGCACGATTGTATAATTGAAAACGGCGGAATCCTACGTTTGCTAAATTTTAAAGTGTTATTAGAAGCGACAAAATGCATGCAACAAGCTTAAAACGTGGTTAGTTTCATTCATGAAGTGTAATTCAACACTGCACCCGCGTGGGCTTTATACGAACCGCTTCTGTCGTTGAAATTAGGGCCCCTGCGTAGGCGACAAGCCGCGATCGCTTCTTTTCAAGGGCTTGCCGGCTCCCTGCGAGAAATAATGCTCAAATGCAAGTGCTCAAACAAGGCTTCGACAAATACATGCACAAGGGGTGAGAAGAAACGATGCCCCCTGTCAAGGCCCAAAATGTTGTGAACCGAGCATAGTAAAGCACCCAGCAGGACCAAATTATCTGTATACTTTTTAACATTTACAGTAAAGCTATTTCCGTCGCGCTAACAGAGACGACACATGGAGTGTCGTTATAGCGCTTAAATATGGAGATATTTCCGTCTCCGTTTTAGGCCTCTTCGAGAGTGCCAGCATCACTTGCGATCGCCAATCGTTGCTTTAAAGTATGACGGTATATATACGTGCAAATATATGACTTGAAATAAGTGCTTACCGCAGTTGAGAAGGATTGCCGAGCCGCTGGTTCCCCTTCCTTCCAGAACACTTCCTACGTGCTACCGCGGAACTTCTTTATGGCGCCCTCCTGGGTCACCAGACTATAGCCGACATCAGCGTCGGCGAGTGCGCGGACGGGATACACATCCCATTTTTGCTCTGCCACAAATTTTATTAGTATGTGCGACATACTATCATAAAAATAAACACGCAAGTGCATTTTGTCGGATGCGCGCTGCTTTTATAAACATTCATGGACAAAAGCAAGCTGTTATAGTTGCTTGCTCTATCTATATGATGTCGAAAGATGTGGTGATAACAGAAGTAAATTCTCTTGGCTGAACTATTACAAAGAGTTTATAGAATTTATAAGAAATAATATTTACATATTATAATAATTTGTGTACTAACTGATACCTTGTGTGCAATTTAACGCTCCAGGGATGGCTGCTTATCAGTAACAACAGCCGATCTTCAAAGCCGTGTTTGCGCGGGCTCAGGTTAGGTTGACCCAAGCTTGACTAGGGCTACTGCCAAGGCACTTCATGTTTAGTTGAGTATATGGGTTCCACACTGCAATGGCATATACTATGCTGGGTCTGATTAAGGAATAATAGCATAGTAATTTCACATTGCTTGGGTTTAAGTTTTACAAGTCAGATGAGCAATTATTAGCATGCATATTCCAGGATAAGTTGTTAATGTAACACGTAAGTATTTGTAATTATAAACTTTTTTTACCGACGACGGACCAAGTAGGTAAGTAAAAAACGGAGTTGTTTTTTACATGTGATTGGGAGAAATACAGTTTTGTAGGTGTTTACAACCATCCCCCACTCATTGCAATAAGCTATTCAGGTTGTTCCTTAGCTCAATTTGATCATTAGATCACAAATATCTTTGAACAAAACACAGATATCTGCAAACAACCGGATTTGCCCACATAACTAAAAAAATATAGGAGTTACACAAAAACAAATGACACATTTGAAATCTACGTGAAAAGCTCAATTAATGGTAGTATTTTCACATCTCTAGTACAAATAAGTTTCTTTTTTTGGCTACCATCTCTCCATAAAACGTTTTTACTGTATGATTTGATCAACCGTCCATGTTCACATTAATAAAACTTCTTGCTGGAATAGTTATTTCACATTGCAGAAGAAAAGATACTGTGAGAAGCAAGCAAATACGGGAAGAGAAATGCCCAAACCGGCACTACCTTTCACCTAATGTTTTTTGTGGAGGCGCTAGTGCTGAGACGTTAATTACGACTCTTAATTTCTTTGTTAAATGAAAGTCCTTGGCCTCTAAATCTTGGAAATAATTTTGACAAACCTCAAAGTGCTGTTAGTCATTTAATATAACAGCTTTTCTGAGCGAGTTTTGTTTCCTGTGGGATACTGTATTGCGATGTCATGACACAGTAGGTAGGAACAGGACATTGCAATGTTCTACCTGCCGTAGTTGTTTAGTGACGATGATGTTGGGCTGTTAAACACGAGGTTGAGAGATCGAATCCAGGCTACGGCAGCCACATTTTGATGGCAGCAAAATGCGAAAACACTCATGTACTTAGATTTAGGTGCACATTGAAGAACCCCGGGGGTCCAAACTACCGGAGTCAGCCACTACAGCACGCGTCATAATCAGATCGTGGTTTTGGTATCTAAAACCCCAAGATCAAAATTTTAACATTACAACATTCTGACACTCGCTGCAGCTCATTCGGTTGTTCGCTATGCTGCTACATTGGCCCTCACAGCGAATAGTAGTGAGGTGATCAAGCAAGCTGGAGTAAGTGTCAGAATATCGCAGTGTCCTGCTCCCACCTGACCACATACTATGTCATGACGTCCCAAAAGAGTATCCTCCTTGGAAATGTAACCGAAACTTAATATCGCAATGTCCTGTTCCCACCTGACCACATAATATGTCATGACGTCCCAAAAGAGTATCCTCGTTGGAAATGTAACCTAAACTGACTATAGAAAATCTATCATAATAAAGTACTCCGAGGCATATCGATATATTTTTCTGGGGTTTAGAGATCTACAATCTTAAGTTACCCGAAGAAAATTGCTATGTCAAAGGCCTTTAAGCATGTATGTAGGCGAGGTACGTGCTATATGTAAGACGGATTTTCTCTTCTGATTGAGTTTCTTGTCTGGCTTATTGCAGTGATGCAACAAGGTTTTGTATTTGACCAGATTTTAAATAATTGTAATATGTAATGAGTTCTTGGTGTTTGTAAATTCCTTGCTTTGAAATATGCACACAGGGCTGGAATTTATCCATGAACTGCCGTAGGAAGGGGAACTTTAGTTCTAAGACTTCAATTTAAGACCAATGGCAGCACGCAAGCTAGGCTTGTGAAGCACCGGGACATCAAAATGGTTCTGTATGGCGACTCGGAAGTGATATAGAGGGATTGCCTTGGCATTTACCACCAGTGCATTCAGAAAGTCGTAGAACCACGCAGTATTGGAAAGCTGAGAACTCAAGATAGACAGGCCGGTCAATACGATATACCTGAACTGCATGCTTGTGCAATTATCTGTAAACGTAGTGCTGGCGATCAGGACAGCAGGAGAATTAACAAAAAGATTTGATAGAAATCTGGAAACCTGTAATTTTACCGTACAAGCATAGCCTGTTACGTAAAAGAAAAGGAACGTGCAAGACAGTTAATAAGATCGAAAAGGTGGAAAGCCAAGATGCTTGGGAAACAAAACACGTGCAAGTTTCCAGAATGTGCCAGCAGCGTTGTTTGTTGGATTTCCCTGTCATGCAGCAAGGTATGTGTAGGAGAGGTTGGGATTTTCTGTGTTGGTATAAAGAAAAAGAAATGTGAGCAAGGTAAATATACCTGGTAGTGAAGCTTCCATAGGAGCCTATACGTTCAAAACATGGCGGTCCATCGGCGGTTCATGGGGCTTAGCGCCATCTGTATGTGGTGGGAACACTTCCGGCGGAAGAAAAAATAATGTGACGCCATAGCCGTTAAAAGCAGAAGTGACGTCATGTTGTTTTCGAAGGCGCGAAATTTGTTTTGTTGTCCTGCCTTTGGAGCTATATATTCAAATGTCCCGCCATTCGACTTGATGGGCGTTTCGAGCTTTCAGCGTGGAAAGCGATGCAGGAAAAGGCCAGCCGTACGGTTATCGAAATCGCATCCCTGCCCAGAACATACTTTCTTTAAAGGCCAACGAAAGCTTTAGGTTTAGAGTGCTGATCCTATTGTAGGATGCCAAGCCCGTCGGCCAGCGCAGTCGCACGAAAACAACTACACAATTATCTGGGGGTCGTAACTCACTACTTTTGACTGAACAGATTAAGAAGCGATGAAGCTACCCGCGTCGCCAAATTCAAACAAACTTCGACAAGCAAGAAAGCACAAACTGTGAGGGGGGCGTATTTCAAAAGTGAACTTTACGAGTGCGCCTTTCTGCCCATTTCAAGACGTGCATTGCATTGCGAGTGATAGTGGCGTCAACGCCCCCTGTAGCGATGGGCGCTGAAAAGAAATGCATTTATTAATAATAATACGATTAAATTAACTTGTATTTTTTTAACTCTTCACGAATATATAAAATTGAGTAGGAATTTTATTTTCGTTCAATGAATCTAACTGTGTCTCGCCTGAATTAAAAAACGCGTTTTTCTTTCCCAATGTTTGTTCCCTCCAAACATAGCCGCGCTTCCATCGCGGCTCCCATAACCCCCCATGCTGATGTCGGTGACAATCTGTACTGAACCGCTTTTCGCCCGAAGCTTCGCGACCTATTTCAATCGACCTTGCTGTGAGCATGAAAAGACTGCTCTGAGCCACTAATGCGAAACCATCAAATTTAGAGCACACATTCACGTAAGGCACGGGTCAATTTTATGACTTGATGTAGTACTTGTCCCTCTTGGTGACCATTTAGGCAGTGATCAGTTTGCATAATGTACCTTTTGCAACATGAGGGAACGTGCACTCTGTTTCATACTTAGCAGGCAACCCTGTTGAAGCTATGCAAGTTGTGCAGCCATCAAGTCTCACTCTGCATTTTTCATGGTGCAGTTTTGTATTTGCAACACTTTTTGCAGAATGACTTTTACGTATTACATGTATAACTTGTGGACACAAAATTGCACCAAATCATGCATCAATGACTGATGCACAAAAAGAACAGAAGTGTCACAAAGTTCATTATTATGTATGACATATAGTGCTGCATAAGGAATTAGTATTTCGTGCTCTTTCACTGAAATGGTTGAAATACACATACACTTTTGTTCACTAGTTGTTTTGCTTGCTCATTATGCAGAAGCTGGCAAGATGGTCAAGCGGCTGAAAAAGATGCTGCAGACAGCCGAAAGCAAGCCGGAGGAACCGGTGATTGCTTGCACAAAGGTACGCTTATTTGCTGCCAGTTGTTCCTTTTTTTTTCTTTTTTGGCCGTATAGTGCATTTGAAGTGATGCCTTGAGCAATGCAAGGTTAAATCAGTGTTTCCCAAATTGCTGGCCCCTGGAATCACTTGAGGTGGTGAAAGGGGTCTGTCTGGATCACTTAACGATGTGCAGTTGATCATTTGCAATTTGTGACTATGACTAAAGCTGATGCCTGGCCAGCATGATGGCTGGTGGCAAGCCGTTGCAGGAAGGTTGCTGAAACTATACGCCATTTAGTAGTCGTTAACAATGATCATGTTGATGTCACATCTGCTGACAGCTGCCTGTGTATCTGTAAGCAATGAGCCATCAATTACGAAGTCCACTTGTGAACAATTTATATTTGTCTTTCCGTCTTTCTTTTCTTTCTTACTTGCACCTGCACTGCAGTGTCAGTCTCTGAAGTAACTGTCAAAGACATGCCTCTACAATGCAAACCATGTGACGATGCTGCCAGACACTTGTTTTTCTTCTGCTGTCATTTATGGCTAGTATATTTGGTGATACATTGTTCACCTTTATGCCCTGTAGGATCAAAGGTGAGCTTCTAAAGTGTCTCTTAATTTTCTGTGTCCAGGTGAACATTGGCGGTGGCACGCTGGTTGACGAGTCAATCATCAACCAGTTGTGCCGAGCCTGTGACAGTAACAGTGGCCCTGGCAAATTTGCCAGGGCACTTTTGCGCAACGTTTTCCCTGAAGAGTTGCAGGGCAAGTCCCTCTTTGGAGGGAAAAGCTGCCTTCGGGGGGAGACGCGACAAAAGGAGGCCCTCGATCCCACACGTGTGGAGGCTGTGATAGGTGCGTACACTATTGGATTACAGTGATATTGTTTAAAATAACTAAAAACATGCATGTAAGTTGCCATAGCAAGAAAGCCTATTGTGGTTATACCCACTGTGCCATTAGCAACTAGCTGAAGTATAGTAAGTGTTCCTAGTAATTTGTGTGGAAAGACAAATACTTCACTTGTATTATTAACCTTGTGGCTGCAATGTTATGCACAATTTTTAGAGGCCTGATAAAACAAATGACTGGTTGAGCTATGGATTGATCTTAGCCTGCCAGATAGCACACGTACAGTCGTAGGTCTGCTTCTGGTTCTCATGGCACAGTTTAAACCATGTTCAGCTGTGTTTTCTATGTGCTACCTATTCCATAGCGTTTTTTTTCTTTATTAAGAAAAGCCTGCAAAATTTTTCATTACTTTTTGGCCTCACGTAGTGCTTATTGCCATCACAAAGTGGCAAATATACATGACTCATGTTGCATGCAAGGCTCACTCTAGCAGTACCTTAGTGACTCCACAGAGAAGAGCCCCATCAGATTCGTGTGAAAGTCACATTCAGAATGGAGATGATTTAGTTTGTTCACAGCATGTCTGACCAGCACTACTGTGATGTTTCAGCAGCACGCTGCAGCTACTTTAAACATGTTGCATGCTTTTTCCTAAACTAATTAAAGAGTTTGACAGAAAGTATTCGGTTGCAGATGCAACGTTTTCATGTTATTTTCAAGCCTTGCATTGCCATAGTGACCATCAGATAGCTTAACAGGTAATGCGAATTGTAATAAATATTTAACCAAGGAGAACACAAATATTTCAGGTTTTTTTCAGGGCGATAATTCACACATAAAGGTAGTTTATAGTTTAATCTGCATAGAAGCTGATTTACTTAAATACTTTGTCTAACAACTGGGACAAAGCTCTTGCCACATTTACCATGACTCGTTATACTGTTATAGCTCCTTATACAGAACAAAAACCCGAAAGCTTCAAGTAGACATTGATTGCTTAATCTTCTGGCTTAAGTAAGCATCCTTTGCTGATTAGTTTGCTAAAGCTGCACATTGTTTATTTTATTCATTTCTTTTTCAGGATACACCTGCACAAAATTTCCGGGGGCGAGTGTGCCATACCTGAAGAATAGTCTTTCGTCACTCCTCTCCAGGGAAATAAAATGAGTAGGATGCCTTGTATTTTACTGTTGCACTTGATGAGCATTACCTGACAACGTGAAGCCATTACACTAAGAACTAAATGCAATGTAAATATCACAAAACGACACCGCCATGGAAATCCCATGGAAATCCCACAAAACGACAACGCCATGGAAATCCCATGGAAATCCCACAAAAAAACAACGCCATGAAAATCCCATGGAAATCCCATGGATTCACGGTGGCCACTTTTCCATGATTGTGCAACAAATCCTCCATAAGATATCCATGGAACTTCCACAGTTTTTCTGTTGTACGCGCCATGAAATATCGATGGAAAACCAATGGATTTCCAACAACATTTTTTGTAAGGGATGGGAGATGTTTGCAATGCTTCCTATAAGCCCCAATATTATTTTAACTAATTTCGGTAGGTTTTGGGCACGCTAGTCGCACAGGGTGCTGTGACGCAGTTTCGCGGGTACTGAATTTTACTGCGAAAAGTTTTGGCGCTTTCTCTGACTGCCAACACTATTGAAACTAATTTCATTGGGCTACCTTTCGAGCGCAGTGGGCGCGCCTGGCGCTGTGACTCGGTTAGCGAAAATCAGCTTGGCCGTTGTGCGTGGTTTCGCACTTACAAGTTCATGGCGCTTTTCTTTCTCTGACGCCCAATATTGTTGAAATCAGAAAGTGGTTTTCGCACGTAAAACCCCATAATTAAATTTTTTAATATTGTTGAAAATCATTTTCGGTACTCTTATGTTATGAGGCCCGCTCGCCGCGCCTGTTCTGACGCAGTGAAGAGCAGCTCGGCCGTGGTGACAAAGTTAGTTTGGCGCGTACTGAATTTTACTGCGACAAGATTGTGGCAATTTTTATGTCCCCGCAACAATTTAAGCCTTCTTTCGGTACCCACGCTTGCGGAAAACGCGACGAGCAATCGTGAAGAGTGATAACACGGGAGTGCGTTGCTTGCGCCTGCAGAACGCACAAGAGATAAGCCAAGGAGCTCAAACGCCAGGAACTAGTAACTCGAAAATTCTGTCTTCCGAACGGCACCCACGCATTTTGTCTTGAGTGCGAGTAGAAGGAATTCTGCGAGCGTCCAGCATGCTCTGGTTGAGAGCCTGTGTTGTGGCCACCTCTGTGTATTCATAGCGTACTATCGCGTCGGTTGTAGCCAAGTTCGCGAAACGCGCCGTTGCCCGCGCATTCGTGCTTTTAAATGCTAGAAATAAGTATTGGGAAGAGCGGAATTCTTGGAATTAGAATGTGTTTGTGGTATGTACGGTATTGCTTGGGAAGAGTCGGGTATTTTCTACGCCGTGTGTGTAAATACGAACTGCTTTTGTTTGTAATGCCGCCCACTCACCACTTTCGCACGCTTCGCCTCTATACAGGTATTATTCTTACATGTTAATACCAAAATACCGCTTGTAATTTTTTCAGCTCACGTCTTCTGGTGGAGCTTCCTGCGGAAACTACTGCTGCTTACCTGGTGCCACAACGTTGGATGAATGCACGAAAAGCCCGCGACGAGCATATACAAAGAATAAAATAAATATAAATTTTTCCTCATTTCACAAGGTGTCTTGCGTCTTTATGAAATTGCACGTGGCACATTTTCAATGGAGGCTTGTGAATATCGCTCGCAATCAATTTTACTTAATAAAATGATTTGCCAATAAATATTTAATAAATAAAAAATAAATATATAAATAAATATTTTCTGCAAAAGCAAAAATAAAATGTAGCCGGCGTGACGCGCATCAGCTAGTATTCAAAACGCGCGCGCACAAAACCGAAACCGGAAGTGTGCTTCAGGTTTTAACACCCACGGCTTGGTGCGCTGCAGTCAATTCGGCCGCTGGGCTCTATGGGAGTGTCCGCTCTTGTTCTATCCCTTTCTCTATGGTCTCATTAAAGGCTAAACCCCATTAGCGCGATTTTGTGCGCGACAGCGACGAGCGACGGGTTCGCGCGACGGATCGGGCAGTCGCTTGAACAGATCGCTCGGTCTTGTCGCGCGATCGCTCGGTTTTGCAAATCTAGAATTCGTCGCTCGTCGCCCGGAAGTGCTATGAGCGACTAGCCAATAGCGCAAAGCCGGAACTGGATGTACATAACTCCAGTACTTCCGATTGTCGCACGGAATGAGCAAACGATTGAATTTTTATACGTGCAAGGATAAGAACCTACTGCAAGACTTTCAGGTATAGTTATGCTGCTTCTTACAGTAAAATACATCAACTTAAGTTAATAAAGCACGCGTCACGCTAGTTTCGGCGCCCTTATTGCTGCCCTCATACCGGCAACACTGGGGAGACGTCGCTCGAAGTCATCGCTCGCATGGGGTGCAACTTGTAGGCGACGAGCGAACGCGACAGCCATCTCCATCGCGTCGCTTGTCGCTGTCGCGTGCAAGATCGCTTGCATGGGGTTTATACTTAATAAGGGGCCGCACAGCAGCAGCATGAGTTTGACCTGAATAATGTAAAAAGATATCGGCTGCATGGCGGTCCGTGATGACAGAGTTATGCTACCCTCTCTTATGAGCTTACGATGCTGTTCGCTGCTGCCAATGACTCGTCAAATAGGTGCCTAGTCACTCACAAGTGAAAGATTCTCGGATGGTTCGTCAAAGCGCAAAACAGATGACGTGTTTGCACTGAGTGAATTTCTGTCAGCTTGCATGGCCATCCCGCTATCAGCTCATGAAAACGGCTTGCTTTTTATTCCGTTGCTGATTCCCGCGCCCCGGCGGCGATAAAAACGCTTTAACAGTGCAGGCCCATTTCATTTCCCGATGCACTTTCGGAAAACTAGCAATGTCGCGGGTGCCGGAAAAGGAAAGACTGTGCATTGTAGATCTATGCCTGTAGAACTATTCACAAAGAGTTATATCGGAAATGACTAGTCGACCACTTAAAACTGTGAACCGTATTATACAAGCGTACCAAAACGAAGGAAGAATTGCGGACGCACACCGTAAAGCCCGACCCAAAGTGACCACGGTAGACGAAGACATGGCCGTTGTAGCGGCGGCGGCTGACGACCCCACCTCAACTTTTCGAGAAATGAAGAACAACCTCAGGCTGGGGCGCGCTTCCGACACGACCATTAAGCGCCGCCTCTACGCGGCTGGTCTGAAGAGTAGAACGGCGGCGCAAAAGCCGATTGTGAGTGCGGCAAACAAAGAAAAGCTCATACATTTCGCCCTGCAGCATCAACGGTGGTCTGAAGACGAATGGAGAAAAGTCATCTTTGCAGACGAGTCCACGTTTACAAGATGGGACCAAAGGCAGCGAGTTTGGCGCGCTGACAACAGTCGGTAAACATATTTAGCATCAACTCTTCTGTCTTAGAAAGTACGCACGAACTTAGATTCGGTACAGATATGGAAAGAAATATATCGATATCTTTTTACTATATTCGTAAAATTTGGGTAATAGGGAGGATTTGAATCATAATTGATGTGCTTTTCTGGCCGTGTTTTAAAGGAAGTATTGGGCGGATAAATGGGATCTGCGGACACATGCTGTCAGCACAACGAATGTGGCGTTTCGTCCCATATTTAGTTCATTTCAAATAAATTTATAAATTTATAAAGCAAACACAATTTGCTATGTAGTGGCGTTGTGCCGGGCGCACGAACGAACATAATTTGCCTCGAGCTGCATAGGTATACATCGTGATCCGTGTTGGTACTGGTATATTGGAGTTGACGTCTTGATGCGACATAGGCTGAGGGACGCCGTAGTACAGGCCTCTGGAAAATTATAGACCATCTCCGCATCTTAACGTCTTCTGACATCGTGCATATGAAGGGCAGTCTTCACATTTCATCTCCATTTTAACGCGACCGCCGCGGCCATGATTCGATCCCACCAGCTTCGGATCAGTAGTCGAGCGCCATATTGTAATTTGTGATCAAAAATGAAATGTGATACCACGGGGTTCTTATGTTATTGCTCTCTTATCTATTTCGTAATAACAAATGGAATGGCACAGGAAAGGCACCGGTGGCATTGCATTTGATGGTGACGAAGAGCTCAAAAGCGTTTGAGCCCGTTAGTGACCTCGAAAGAAACCCTAGGATGTTAAATATTTTTGTACCCTTTCCTCATAGGCTAGACTTTGCATCTGCTTGGTCAAAGAAGGCAATAAAAATTTCCTTTTTTTGTAGGTATACGCCGGAGTTCATAAAGCGGGTCGCAGCCAGCGGCCGCTCTGCTGTGAGCGGCTGGGGCATTGTAACAGCCGAAGGCCTCGGACCTTCGAATCCAGGGCCGAATCCAGGGCCGTTTCAATACAGACTCGTACTGCTCAATCCTGGACGATGTGCTGCTGCCATTCCTAGTCGGTGGACCATTTCCGGACAATGATTTTATCCTCCAGCACGACAGCTCGCCAATTCATAAAGCGAGAAAGGTCGGTGCCTACCTGGACGACCGTGACGTGGCAGTTCTCGACTGGCCACCACAATCGGCCGACATCAACGTTATAGAGAATGTTTGGGGCAGAATGAAGCTTGCCATGGCACGCCGACAGCTCCACGCCCTATCAGCGGACGCGCTTTGGACAGCTGTGGAAGAGGAGTGGGAGCGGCTCAGGCCGGACACATAGCTTTTGTCGTAGCTTATACAGCTCGCGGCCAAACCGAATGCGAGCTATCATCGCCGCGCCTGGTGAAGCTGCCCGCTACTGAAAGCACTACGGATTGAAGAAATGCTGCTCCGCAAGACGCGACAACGTCTGGAACAAAGATCTCGGCGCAGGAAGAGACATAGAAAAAGAAGACACACCTGTAGGCATGAAACGCTCAGAGAATCGTACTAACGACGCGGAAGAACCCCATCGCTTTTCTCCTTATTTGAACTTGGGTTTCTACATTTTTTTCACACCCCCAGCACATTTTTACGCGGTGAAGGACCCCCTCACAAGCATCCTCTTCAATCGAGATGGAGACTTCAATACGTTCCTTTTCAGGCCGAAAATATTTCTCCGTTCTACATGCAACTTCTCGACGTCTTTTCGTCAACGTATTCTTCCGAGTGTGTGACTTCGCAAAAATGTTTTTGTAAATATATGTCACTCGTTTCTTTCCTCCTTCACTTGAATTCTCTTCGTTGCTTCTTTCCCAGAGAATACAACTTATTAGAAGCTAGAAAGGAAACACTTCGCTTATAGCTTCTCCGCTCCAGTCACCCATTGAAAACGGATACAATCATCATTCTGCTGCCGCGTGCATTGAACTCCAGGGACTCAGAAAAGAAAGCGTAGTGTCACCTGTTTTACAACGGCTTATTAATGTAATCAAAGAAATCACCATAGATTCCGCTAACTGAGAATGCGACTTTCCGCATCAGCCGTGGGACAACAGGCCTGCACTGCTTCGGCGATTTGATATCGAGTGATGATAACGAAAATGAGAAGTACTGGTCTTGTCGGATCCAGAAAGATGAATATGGGGAGTAATATTACTGCCCTCTAATCGCAGAAATCAGTTACTATGCCGGAGAGAGAGCAGTGTCCTACATCGCGTGAAGTTATCCACGAAAACTTGCGAGCGACTATAACATGGGATTAACAGAGGGCCGCGGAGAAGCTGAGATCACTTCTGGCGACTACTGTCTTTTTTGCCCTGCTTAATGGGGAAATCAATTGCAAACAAATTAAGAAAATATATGCGCGATTGAACCATCGCTCCCTAATTTCTTGCGAAATTTATGAGGGATACTGGCCATTTCCTGAAAAATTTGATACGGCATCAAGCGATTCACGAAACTGCGCGCTACGCTCATCACGTTATCACCGCAATCAAGAAAAGCGCGCCTGATGGGATCTCCCGATACGGCACCAACAGCTGCGGCAGGAAACAGAAAAGTGTACCAGCCTAATACATACAGCGCAAAAAATAACGTTTTATTCTTTAGCCCTCATGTTTTCCTAAGGCTAAGTCGTTTATATGCTGAGAACCTTGTTTCAGATTATGAGTTTCATTCAGGTTGTGACGGTGAATAAAACACGCTGTTCGCCCGGATGCAGGCAAAGCCAACCGCAATATGCTACAGGGAGTGAAGTTCGCTTTCCCGCGGCGTTTCTCGGGCCGTCGCTAGCTGGCGCGCCGCTCTTGCTTCCCCGCAAAGAGCGGCGCGCTCCAACGCTGTAGCAGACGACGCGAAGCACCTCCCATGAGCCGTGTTTACATGAATGCGACAGTGGCGCATCGCATCGCATTTCTAGCGCATCGAATTCATGTAAACAGCGATAATGCGCTAGGAAGGCGCATCGCATTCATGCGCCAGGCGAGTGTAGATTTACGGGCGCGAGTCGACTCTCGCGGAGCATGTAAACGCAGGATCGTCGTATTAGGAATTATGGGAAGGAATTAGCTGCGGGACTGCCGCGCTGGTGAAGCTGCGAGACAGCAACGCCCGAAGCAGAAGCGAAATGGCGTCCCCCACGGCAACTTCGCCCGCTACAGCGTGCTCTACGCGTACGCATTTCTCCGCAGAGGAAACGAGTGCTTTCCTTGGCATAATATCAGAGTTAAATATCGGTGAGCTCCTAGATTCACGCCGCCAGAGGAACCAAGTCCATTTCATGAAGGTTCAAGAAGAGATGGCCCTAATTGGATATGTACGGAGCTGGCAACAACTCCGTACCCATTGGAAAAATCTCAAAGGAAAATACAACAAGGTAAGTTGTCTTGCTGAGCTCACTGATATTTTGAAATGCTTTGCCAGACTCGCAGTCATGTTTCGAAAAAAAAAATTCTTTTCTCGCTAGGAAAGAGAGCTACAAATGTTGAGCGGCGCGGCGCCATCTAAATGGAGGTGGTACAAAGAATTAAGCGCCATTCTGTGCCACCGTCCCATGGTGGAGGCCCATCAGTATGGTCTCGACAGTGACGCTGCCAGTGTCGCCGAGGAGGAAAACACAGGTAAAACAAGTGGAACGTGTTTTTCTTTTTCTCCCGAGTATCCATCTCACCCTGCTCGGCACTCTGGCTTCCAGTTTTATTCAAAGCTGCACCCCATGTTAAGCTAATGCAAGACCAGTCGAAGGCTGCCAAGGCTAAATTCCTGGACACACGCTATAATATATATATATATATATATATATATATATATATATATATATATATATATATATATATATAATGTGTGTGTGTGTGTGTGTGCGTGTGTGTGTGCGCGTGTGTGCGCGCGCGCGTGTGAGCGATAGCGAGCGCACGACCTACTTCCACACGCTCGCAACCGCTCACTTTAGAAACGAGTGTGCAAATCGGTGCTGTGAACCAGTACCAACAGCTAGTAAAGCTGCATTCTCCTGATGAAATTGTGATTTCCCATTTTGGCACTTGCACATTCAGACAAGCAACTCGAGTTTCATGATTTCATTTATTGCAAACACTGAAGACATTTGCAACATTGGCAAACTGGTGTTTTATTGTGCAACTTAAAAGGGGCCACATGTTTAAAAACAGGCACTAACGGTCAGGCAGCAAGAGCAATATGTGTGCATGCATGCAATATTTATGTAGATGGAAACAGAAACAGCAAAACAAGAAGGAATTAGGCTTGTAGCAAAGCAGAGCAAGAAATTGAGAAAATGCTGCGAGCAAAGGAGTTGTTTTACACATAAATGAAATGAGCAGATGTATGTTTAACGGTGAGTTATACAGTGACACCACCATCTTTTTCAATTCAGGTCAGAGTGATGACGAGAGGTATTCCTTTTTCGACAGCCTGGAATCACCTGGTGGCAGCCAAACCTCTGAAATGAGCTCAAGTTGTAAGTGGTGTTTTCTGAATGGTACAGTCTGCGTTCTTAGCAATGGAGTAGTGCAGTTCCTACAGGCACATAGGGAAGAGAGGACAAGTGAATGTTTGTGTATGTACATGTGATGGCATAACATGGAGCCGCTGGTCATGTTGCACTCCATGTTTCCTTTTTTCTACGCTAGTCCAGTACCTGTGTGGAACGAAACAAATATTTTGTAAGCTCGCGTCCAACGACCAAAGTAGAAATAACGTCAGCGGCGTCATCTTGCTGGTGTCTTTACACACCCACACATTCGCATAAGCCACATAGCAATTCTTCTTGCATAAACACATCGGTTCCCTCAATTGTACTTTGCACAATCCCAAACAATGCTAGGTAGACAGCTATCTGCATAATGGTTTTCGTAACATCAATGCGTCGGATCTACTTCATTTATAGTTTTGGATGCAACAATTTGAAATGGCTTTTCCCGTGTGATATAACAGTATGGGACCAAAAACGAAGGTTTTCCTATGTTTATTGTGATTATTGTTGTGCACTGTTTCTTGCAGCAACCACTGGCTTTACCATGCCACCAGCAAAGCGGGCCAGGACCAGCACCTTGGCGCTGCCCGAGTTACTTGAGCAGCAGCACCGGAGGACAGCCGCACTTCTTGAACAACAGAATGAAGTTCTGTTTCAGCAGCAGAAGGAGCTGCTACAACAGGAAAACGAGAATTTTAAAGAGGTGATGGCGGGAATCACATCATCATTCCTTCAAGGCACAGAAGCGATGATAGCACAATTGGCCAGGCAGCCTGTGCCAGCATTTTCCCAGCCTGCAGCACCATTTGGGCAGATGCCACATACTTTCTCATTTGGACAGCCTCTGCAGCAAGAAGGAGTGTATGTATTTTCTTCACAACAGCCTCAGGCTCAAGGCAGTAGCCAGAGTAATGCTGCCAACAAGCAGTGAAATGAGGAAGCTGCTTTTGACAAATAAACACTGCTTTTAAAAACTGTGTTTCAAACTGTTTCATTTGCCTGTCTTCAGAACTTCACAAGATACAATTCACCACGATGCAGACCGAAGTGGAAAGTTCTCAGCCAAGAAATGGCAGAGGAAATCCTGCACTTCACTAACAGAGCTTGTGTGCAGAGGTCTGGTTGATGGCTGCTGGTAAAGCCCATCCTCAGATGACCTAACATCACCAATCCACGCATCACATACTGTCTCTCCTCTCTCTTCACAAACATTGTGCAAAATGCATGCAGCTACTATGACCGTCGGCATAAATTTGTAGTTTATGTCGGCTCGCTTCAGTAGCACTCTCCATCGCCCCTTTAGCCTTCCAAAGGCATGCTCCACAACATTGCGGCCGCTACTGTGGTACACATTAAATGATGCCTGCTCCTTTGAGAGCCTTCCTTGTGATGAGGTGTATCCCTTCAGTATCCAAGACAAAGCAGGATATGCAGGATCCCCCAATAGCATGAGTGGGATTGAACAGCCATTCAACACGATTTCTTGTCTTGGTAACAGCTCCTCACTCCTTTGGAACAGTGATGACAGCCTCAACACAGACGCATCATGTGCTCTTCCTGGGACATTGCAGGTAACGCTGCGAAATCTGAAACATACATGTGCATTATAATTAGACACATGGCAAGAATATTGTTTCCAGCAACGACACTTCTGCAACAACTTACAAGTGAACTGTCTGTGTGCAATCTATTTACTGACATTAATTGGCCATCGCTAATACAGTCCTTGCTACAGAAGAATAACGAACTATGGGGCAAGCAAACGAGCTTGTGGGAGGAAAGGCCACTGGCTCCCAAGTTCATTAGGAGAAAACCCCCAAGAGAAAAAGAAAGCTGAATATTTTGTGAAATGGAACTCACGCCCTCGGTCGTCTGCTATAGCCTGCACATTGTACGATGTCCACATTTTTCTGTTCACAAAGTCACGATATCTTCTTTGGTGCCATGATAGGAATGTGGGTACCGTCGATTGCCCCAAATATTTGAGGGAGGTGGCATCTTGCCTCGAAGTTTCTGGCAATAGCTTCAGCTTCGGTGGCAGTAGGTATTCTTATGTACTTCTTCAGGTAATGCTGTACAAGTGATTGGCAGAACATGTAAACACAATTTTTGACGCTGCTTTTGTGAACACCAAATTGATTTGCTACCACTCTGTATTCGCTGCAGCTGGCCATTTTGAAAAGGGCAATAGCCACTCTCTTTTGCACTGGTAGTGGTTGTCGCACACAATACGTCTTTGGCGACATGAATGGTTCCAAAGGTAAAACAAGTTCATTGAATGAAGCTCGGCTCATTCTAAAGTTATCTTTCCAGTCCTCGTCGGTGAACTCTGTTGCGACAATGCGGTCCCACCAGTCATTAGAACGAGCCTTCATCCAGACACTTCTCTGCTTCTGTTTTTTTCCCAGCAAAGACCCTATAATAGAGGAGAGAAACCAGGAAATATTTCTAAAAAAAGCTGCTAATGCAAAGTAGCACATAAATATATACTTATTAAAATGTACACAAACGCCACGTGAAGAGTCAAATGTTGATTGCAAGAGTAGTGCAACCAAATGCAACAGAAGACAGCACTTGGTGATGTGTGTGCTGTGGGACGATGTGCGATAGCAGTGAAATTAACTTTTGAAGCCTGAAAAACGTGCTGATCCCACGGCAGAAGCTGTTGTGATATGAATAAAGAATTCTTGATGTTTACCGCTAAGTTCCAGAGTTGACGCATTTATTTTGGTCTGTTTGAATACATGTACAGGCGGCACAAATGCAAACATCGTGGTGGTGGCCGCGAAAGAAAGCATCGGGTACTTTTCGCACTCGATGCAAAGCAATCGCTTTTGTCCCGTTTCGGCTATCGCACGCAATAATGTTCTACATAGCGCTTCAAAGGCTTGATCCCGTGCGTACCAGCCACAGCGCGGACAGCGAAGGAAAGCGCTTCTACACTAGGGAATCCGGCGTCTACAGCTACAGCGAACGGAATTCTTCTGCCGCCGAAATTCGCGTCGTTCACACAGCTTGCCCACCGCGCCGCCATAACTCCTGACCAGACGCTTGTCGCGTCGCCGACCCCACCGCAGCTGCATGGAGCTTTGACAGGCGTTTCTCTCTGCTGCATCTAGTTTTGACACTCGGTGGCGCAAAACTGATCCCCGGCGTCACATGGAAGTTTTCGATCGCGAATTTGTGCTAAAGCTCACTCACTCAATCATAATTTCTGGACCGTGTGGCGGCAATTGTTGCCGATCACAATCGAAAGTACTTCGTAACAAACGCCACTCGCCTTCGTACGCTGCTTCGTTTTGGGACTACTAGCGGGCTTACATGCTCTCATTAACAAGTATAGCACAAAATTAAATTATGGGGTTTTACGTGCCAAAACCACTTTCTGATTATGAGGCACGCCGTAGTGGAGGACTCCGGAAATTTCGACCACCTGGCGTTCTTTAACGTGCACCTAAATCTAAGCACACGGGTGTTTTCGCATTTCGCCCCCATCGAAATGCGGCCGCCGTGGCCGGGATTCGATCCCGCGACCTCGTGCTCAGCAGCGTAACACCATAGCAACTGAGCAACCACGGCGGGTAAGTATAGCACAGTGTCTGTCTAAAAGGATCCTTTAAAGATGTTCTCACCTTGCATGACAACCAAATCGTTGACGGCAGAGCACGTCGCCAACCCTCTTGCGCGCAAAAGTGATTTCATGTAGGCCGACCGTATCCGACGACGTCGCTGCTGATGCTGCATGCAGGCGACAGCGTACAGGATGACGTGAAAGTTAGCCCATGCCGACAAAAGTAGCATAAGGTGGAGACGCAACGCTGCATTCCCAAGCATTTTGCACAAGCGTCAGGTTCGCGGTGGCCCGTTCAGTCAGCACCCAGCCAGCAACGTGCGCTCGGCTCACTACCGGAAACCAGCTACACCGGAAGTCGGCTGCACTTCCCTTATACGACACCATGTGGCGCTACGTTCTCGCGAGAGTTAATGCGGTACATGTAAACGGCACGGAGGAAGGAAACTAAGGAGAGGCCCTACCCCCTCCGCGCGCTAGGAGAAAAGTGTGGCGGAAATGACGTAGGAGGTTCTCATTTTCTTGCTGCTCTTTTATTTTTTGTTGTTGTATGGCCACGCCTTTTGGGCCACAATGGCGGCGTTGTTATGGTTTTGAGCGCTCACACGTGTTGCTCTGGTAGGTTGCGGGCCGTGGCAAAGGCGCTGAGTGGGCGGGTTTGCGTTAGTCACCGTGTCTTGTAGCGCTGCGTTACCTGCACCGTGCTCTGCCAGATGTTGCGCGAGCGCGCGACACCACGCGCAGCGCGGCGTGGTTTCGCGAAAGATGTAAACAAGAGAGGAGGGTGGCCCAAAAGGCGGAGCATCGCCATGAGCAACGCCAAATTCCGGCTTCACTTTTGCTTCACAAAGAGTGACGTCAGGGCCTCTCCTTAGTTTCCTTCCTCCGTGTGTAAACGGCGTCGTCGCCTTTCCCAAATGCGCCTGGAAATGCGATGCGCCACTGTGCATTCATGTAAACGGGGCTATAGATCCGTGTGCGCCTGCGCCGCTTCGCTTCGATGCGCCGCCGCGCCGGACGCACTGGCGCTCCGCGGAACCCGGCCATAGAATCACTGGAAAAAATTTCAGAGTACCGCATTCGATTTCCCCGCGCCGCCGACGGGTTCATTGGCCGAACCGTACCACGTGACTTTGGGGTGCCTTATACCTTCCAAGCGCCGGGCGGGCCGGGCTGGCTGAGTTAGAGCAGGCAGCTCAGGCAGGGGGGGCACTTCGTATGGCTCCCATTGGCCGTCTTCGAGCAGACGCTCTTTCGACGCTAGCGCCAAGGTCCCCTTCAGTTACGGCCCTAACCAATGGGCGACGCAGAAGCAAAATGGCGGCGCACATGATTGTTTGCGTTGTCATAGCGACAGCAACAGCAGCCGCGCGGCACATCCTTTCCCACACGTTTTTCTTTCCTTTTTGTTTTTATTATGCCCACCCGCTCCACTTCCTGTCCCCCATGCGGCGCGCGCCGCTCACTTTTTTTTTACCCGTAAGCGGCGCGTTTTTTTCATAGCGCGCTTGTGACGGAGCGCCACGCGCCAGCTCGCAAGCAAGCAAGCTGGCGCGTGCTGTGCCGTGGGCTATGCGTTGGCATGCACGCAGTCTTACCCATACTTATATTATACTAGCATGTGCCGGGACATAACACAACAGATGTTTAATCTCGCTTTATTGACTTCGTTTCCGAAAACAGATCTTTCTCATAACGTGGTGTGATACATGCTCAAAAAAATGAGCAAAAGTGAAAGGTGCATGACATATACAAGAGTACTAAACACAAAAGTTCACACACGGTGAAATAACAAAAGAAAGCGCTAGAAAACGCGAAGGCCGTTTCATGTACACACACATAAAAAATAAGATCTTTATATAACGTCCTCAAGACCGGAATGTAGACGAGCTTCTGATATATGCACTAAGATATTGCACAAAACTGGAGGACACGTATGACATAGTCGTGACAACTATCAAAAGGGAAAACTGGTAATGGCAAAAACAATGACACGCAAAATACCTAAAACATACAATAAAATGCTAACATTGCTTGAGTCAGAGCCATACCAAAAGAAAGAGCATACTTATAAATCTGCACGAAAGTGTACGAAATGCGTGACATGTTCATTACTGCTGAACAAATTGAAAAAACATGGCAGAAAAAAAATAACATTGTACTAAAAACTGAAACACACATCACATTATTTTGCACTTCGCCACAACTTGAGCAACGGTGGCAAGGGGAACAGAAGGTAGTCGGCTTTTGGAGCAGCACATAGAAAACATTCGCAGAAAGGCTTATTCCTCAATCAAACACCAGATAAAATAATCCAACAACACGACTTTTCTTTCGACCCGAATGCAATGCTTAGCAATAATATTACGTCACTTAAGGCACTAAGTCGTACCTACTGGGCTTTGCTTTGTATAATTGCAAAAATCTGCATGTAGGACACTTGCAATGCTCATGCTTTCCAGGAAAGAAAAGCTGTCATGCCTACACATGAAGGCTGTTCGCGCGGTTTTCCCATCGGGGGTTACTGAGATAGTACACAAACACGAACAGTAATTTTTCAGCTGTAAGTACGTTTGTAGGGAATACATCTACTTAGGGCAGCTAGTGACGGCGGATCCGGATCATGAGACGGAAATAATCAGAAGAATAAGAATCGGCTGGGGTCCGTTTGGCAGGCATTCTCAGATCATGAACAGCAGGTCGCCATTATCCCTCAAGAGAAAAGTGTATAATAGCTGTGTCTTACCACTACTCACCTACGGGGCAGAAACCTGGAGGCTTACGAAAAGGGTTCTACTCAAATTGAGGACGACGCAACGAGCCATGGAAAGAAGAATGATGGGTGTAACGTTAAGGGATAAGAAAAGAGCAGATTGGGTGAGGGAACAAACGCGAGTTAATGACATCTTAGTTGAAATCAAGAAAAAGAAATGGGCATGGGCAGGACATGTAATGAGGAGGGAAGATAACCGATGGTCATTAAGGGTTACGAACTGCATTCCAAGGGAAGGGAAGCGTAGCTGGGGGCGGCAGAAAGTTAGGTGGGCGGATGAGATTAAGCAGTTTGCAGGGACGACATGGCCACAATTAGTACATGACCGGGGTTGTTGGAGAAGTATATAGGAGAGGCCCCTTACAAAAATGATTTTAGACTGTCTATAGAAAGTCTATAGACTTTTCATAGACGACCTTTCCTTTCTGTAGATTTGGACTTTTGTAGATACAAAGTCTAGACTTTTTATAGACGAAAGTCGATAGGATTTCTATTTCTTTTTGTCTGCTCGCAGTCTATAGACGGTCTACAGAAAAAAGTCGATAAGGTGTTTGTTTCTTTTTTGCCTACTTCCCCTCTATGGACTACCTGTAGACGAAAGTCGATACAGTTTCTATCCATTTTGTCCATACTTTGTCTATAGAAGTTCTATAGACGAAAGTCGATAAGGTTTCTGTTTGTCTACTCGCAGTCTATAGAAGGTCTATAGAAAAAAGTCGATAAGGTGTTTGTTTCTTTTTGTCTACTTCCCCTCTATGGACTACCCATAGACGAAAGTCGATACTGTTTCTATCCATTTTGTCCATACTTTGTCTATGGACTTTCTATAGACGAAAGTCGATAAAGTTTCTATTTCTTTTTGTCTACTCGGAGTCTACAGACGGTCTATAGAAAAAATTCGATAAAGTGTTTGTTTCTTTTTTGCCTACTTCCACTCTATGGACTACCTATAGACGAAAGTCGATGCAGTTTCTATCTATTTTGCCCATACTTTGTCTATAGACTTTCTATAGACGAAAGTCGATAGGGTTTCTATTTCTTTTTGCCTACTCGCAGTCTATAGACGGTCTATAGAAAAAAATTGATAAGGTGTTTGTTTCTTTTTTGTCTATTTCCCCTCTATATGAACTACCTGTAGTCGAAAGCCGATACCGTTTCTATTTATTTTTGTCCATACTTCGTCTATAGACTCTCTTATATTACGGACAATAGTCGACAAGGTTTCTGTTTCTTTTTCTCTACTCCCGGTGTATTGAATGTCTATAGAATAAAGTCGATAATATGTAATTCCGAGTTCCCATACCCCCCGCCCTCTGCGAACGTGATGATATGGCACTGGTTCATGCACGACGGCACCGCAACCTCGGCGCGGCGGGCAAACCGTGCAGACTGCTAGTCTGCGTTCGGTGCAGCTGCCCCGAACGAGGATCGCGGCGGAGCAGGCACCGTCCGAGTCGCCAAGGTCTTCCAGGCACCCGAAGGCCCTAAGCCTGGCTGCTTCCCGGACGTACACTTCGCGAAGACCAGGTGGTGAAGGTCAGATGGTGATGATGTGGCAAAGGTGGTGAATAAGTGGCGAAAGCCGGCAGACCAGGTGGTGAATTCACCACCTGGTCTGCCTCTGAGTTGTCGTGGTCTTGCATGTCTATAGATTAAGAATAAACAAACATCGTTAATCTGGGCCCAACCCGTGTACGCTGTAACCAAGGGCAGGTACCGGTGGATAATACGTAGCTGCGTTTGATATAAGCCACTGAACTTGTATACTGCTGAGATTGCTGTAGAGCCTATTTGTAGACATTAGTATACACATAGTGTATACCTCCGCATTTGTTGACCATATGATATGGTCTACGTAGTCGCTCTCGGCAATCCCAAGACACTCTTCACAGTTGTCGCATCACTTTTGCGGCAGTAGAATAAAGAAAGCGAAACGCCGATCCAATTGTTATAATAGATGTTATGAACGCCAGCTTCAGCTACAAGTGGATTCCAAACAGGCATCAAGCTAACAGCAAAGACACTCGTAATGTTTGTAGCTCACAACGCGGACTTTGTGAATGTGCGATGAACCGATGTCGCACATGTGGTGTTCGCGTTGTGTCGTCCGATTCTCCGATACGTTTCACATTGTCTTCATATCTCGGCTGCGTCACTAACATCGGGCGGTTTTTTGTTGACTGATATCCTGCACTATAAACCCATCAAAGTTTCTCATTCACTTAAGATAGGTGCTAAATTCTCTGAGCCCACCCAGTATTTCGCCGGCGGTATGCCTGCGCAGCCACGCATATGAGTACCTCAATGCTGTACTGATTGCTTTGACCTATCATCGGAACAGAAAATTAGCACTAGAGAGTTTTAGCAGAGTGTTTACGGTCCGCTCCGCTCAGACCGGAATGGACAGTTTTAGCAGAGCGTTTGCTTGCGCTCCGCTCCGCACACGTTTCACGCGCACCGGTGGCTGCACAGAATGCATTGATTTCGCTTATCTAACAAGCGCGTCTCCCAGAGATGCCACTGACATGCTCTCAGCTTGGCGGTAAAACGATTATGAAAGCAACTACACGCTCCTTGACGCACCGCTAAATCAGGTTCCTAGCGGAACGTGGTCAGCGTCCCACGTTCCGCTGCCGCTATGTGTGCTGTGCGCACGCGCGTCAGTGTTCCCAGTTGCGTTTTGCTGAGTGGCTGCGTACCAATTGTTGTGATAGGCCGGTCTGAGCGGAGCGGACCATAAACGCTCTGCTAAAGCTCTCTAATATCACAACAATTGGCACGCAGCCGCTCAGCAAAACGCTACTGGGAACACTGACGTGCGTGCGCACAGCACACATAGCGGCAGCGGAACGTGGCACGCTGACCACGTTCCGCTAGGAAACTGATTTAGCGGTGCGTCAGGGAGCGTGTAGTTGCTTTCGTAATCGTTTTACCGCCAAGCTGAGAGCACGTCAGTGGCATCTCTGGAAGACGCACTTGTTAGATAAGCGAAATCAATGCATTCTGTGCAGCCACCGGTGCGCGTGAAACGTGTGCGGAGCGGAGCGCAAGCAAACGCTCTGCTAAATCTGTCTACTAACACACGTGCGGACGTCACATTTGGCGGTACGCTGGAAGATATGCTACAAGTACGCTGTATTGCTAATCGACGCTGGCAATAATGCGTGTGAAACGTCTGAAGGGCCCTGTAACGGCTTTTACAAACAGCGCACTCATGTTAGCGTTCCAGTCTCATACGATAGCCCACAGCGTTTGTCATACAACCTGCCAGCGCATTTCCTTCGACCATGAAAAAAGTTGAATAATGGTGATAAAGATTAATAAGCCACACGTTCCGGCGCGCATGGCGCGCAGAGAGAGAGAGAGAATGAGACAAAAAAAATTGAGGAAAAGGCGCTCACACTCCTCCGAGCGCGGACGCCCTCGCGCGCTGAGCTCCTGCGCATGCTCGGAGCTCTTGCGCATGCGCGGCGGTGCGCCGTCTCAACGAGTGCGCCAGGCACATAAACGGTTGTACCGGTGTACGGTGTCTGCCTGAACGTTGGTGTGTGTGTATGCGTGTCATCTTTGTGGCATCACACGTCAACTACACTGAACGGTAAGCTTTAGCAAAGATGTTTTGCGTTATTATATTATTGCCCGACCAGCCACGTCTCTCAGTTCACATCGACAAGGCTTATCATCGTTTGCCACACAGTTTCTTTCTCGGTCCAGTTTCCCCAGAAGTGCGCATGACCATTCTGGGCTTAAAGAACACTGGAGCTGGTTTAGATAACTTCAGCTCATCTCATGTAAAGCTTATAGCTCATCTTATCAGTGACACACTCTCACACATAATAAATCTAATCTTAAAAACTGGCGTCTTTCCTAGCTGCTTAAAAATCGCCAAAGTTATTCCTGTTTTCAAAAAGGGTAGCAAGAACTCGTTAATAAACTGCCGCCCTATATCTATTTTATCATTTTTCAGCAAGATAATTGAAAAGTTATTCGTAGTACGTTTAACTAGCTATTTCACTAAGTGCAGTATTTTGTCCTCTAATCAATTTGGCTTTCGATCTGGTTATTCAACTGAATTAGCGCTCATTACTTTAACTGATCATCTTAAAACAGCCATTGGCACATGTAAATTGACTGGTACCTTGTTTATTGATTTTTCTAAAGCATTCGGTTCATTAAATCATGACATACTTTTTGCTAAACTAAACGCTGTTGGCGTGTGTGGTCCAGCACTTTCCCTAATTCGCAGTTATTTACATGATCGAAAACATATCGTCTCTATTTCTGATACACATTCGCGTGCCAAACTTACACATTGATACACATTCGCGTGCTTCCGTCGGATGGACACCGGCATCAAAGCGGCAGCGGTTGCGGTCCAAGTGTGCGCTTGCTAAAGCATTCTTCTACGTTTCACAGGTTGGTACTTATTTCTCCTGGTGATAGCATAAGAGTATTTGTGACCGCAACTGCTGCTGCTGCTGCTGCATTCGCGTTTCGTACTCTATCGTTTTTCAAGTTGCTTTTCCGTTATGCCTACCAATGCGGAGTTGGCCAAGCGACTAGATGATCTCGAGGCGCAATTTCATGATAGATTGCAAAAACTGGTCGAGAAACCCGTTGCCGATGTGAAAGGGAAGCTGCAGGAAGCTGGACTGGATAACAGCACCCTGCGTACCCAAGTTTCTGGCATGGATGGCAGTCTGACCATGCTAAATGAAATTGTCGAGAAGACGCGTACCCAGCAAGCTGAGCTATTGGCATCAAACAAGGCTCTGAAATCAGAAAATGAAGCCCTTAAAAAAGGCTAGCCGAGATGGAACAATATTCTAGAATCAACAATGTTGAGATCAAAGGAATACCATTTACAAAGGATGAAGACTGCATTTCTATTGTAACTGCCATTGCCGATAAGGCGGCATGCTTTCTTGCTCGGGTCGAGATCGAGATAGCGCATCGTGTGCCCACTAAATCAGGTCATCAAAATATTATTGCTAAAACATACAACACACACAAAACCAAGCTTTGAGAATAATCAGTTACAGCCATTTTTCATGTAGTGCTCTGCCATTACTCCGCACATATAATATTTTGTCCATAGTGGATTTAAATAAATGTTGTCTTAGTATCCTGACGTATAAATTTTGTCGAGGAGAATTCCCTTATGAAAATTAGTGTTGAATTTTAGTAGATATTCCATTGTCGTCTTATTGCTCAATCAATAAAATTTGAGTTGAAATATCATTGTCCCACTATTGCAGATTTGTTGACCAGCATTGAAAAGTGGCCACCGTGAAACCATTGTAATTTCATTGACCAATTATTGTCTTGATTTCCTATGGAATTCCCATGGACGAACAATTGCATTTCCATGAAATGTAATGTGGAATACAATAATAAGTTCATCGATTGTAAAGTGGAATGCAACAATAAGTTTATGGAGTGTAAAGTGTAATGCAACAATAAGTTTATGGATTGTAAAGTGAAATGCAACAATATGTTTATGGATTGTAAAGTCTAATGCAACAATAAGTTTATGGATTGTAAAGTGGAATGCAATATTAAATTTATGGATTGTAAGGTGCAATGCAACATGAAATTAACTAATGTTGATATTCGCCACTGAGGCATTGCTTGGCCTTGGGCCATTTTCAAGGTGCATTTTTTAGTTTTCCACTGCAAGGCCTCTTTTCCTGTGATGTTATGGAAAAGAAACTTACAACTTCGTGATTAAGAAAAAGCACGTGAATCATTCGGTTTATAGACTATCACAAGTTTATTGGACTTCGGGTTCCTTCAGCTCCCTCGCAAGCATGGACGACAGGCTATTCTTTATGTAGCCGAGGCTCGCTGATGGAAATTTGGAGCATGTGTAGTCTGGAAAAGATATACAGCATAAGATTACCAATGCATACAGAATTTTCAGACTTTCTAGTAAAAGAATAACACATTGAAATCCTATGCTATGTCTAAGTGCAAGCCACACTGCTAGTGGAAGTCATAAACCCTCATCATACAGTAATTTAGCTATACATTGTGTACTTAGCCAGGGTCTGCAGTTATCAGGTGTGCACCACGATGTCGTAAAGAGTAGAGACAGAATGAAAAAAATTATGGGGTTTTACGTGCCAAAACTACTTTCTGATTATGAGGCACGCCATAGTGGAGGACTCTGGAAATTTCGACCACCTGGGGTTCTTTAACGTGCGACAGAATGAAGATAAACATCTCAGTACTGGTGCCAAGCTCTTTGGCATGGATAAAGACAGGTCAGAGTGTTAGCAGCTATTCAGTGGAATTTTATATAATTCATTTGCACGTACAGTTAAGCCTGTGTGACGAAGCCGGTAAAATCAGCCCTTTACTTCGTTGCATAAAAATTTTTTTTGACTGAAAATTTCACTTTTTGTAAATTTAATTTTCGCTACCGTCAAATTTTTTTACCCAAGAGAGCACGCAAACCTTATCAAATTATCGGGCAATCGGATAAAACCAATTTCAATGACAAAGAAAGTGGAAGTTTCCCCCAAAAGTGGTAGCAGTGCTAGCAACACCAAAGTATCACTCAACTACATGAAGGCTAACAGGCGTTGACATGCAGCCTTGTTGGTAAGGCACACTTAAAGGGTCCCTGAAACAGTCTAGTAAAGCATTGTACAAGAAGCTGTGTAAAGAGCCTCACATTAAAGGGACCCTGAAACGAGTTTGATGATTTTGTACAAACATACTGAACCGTTCGAGTATAGGTCCTTCTGATCATTAATTGACGCATCTAAGTGCTCCGGGTAAAGCACGTAATTTATTATAAGGTTTCAAAAATTTATATCGCTGCTGATCACAGCACACTACTCGGCTGAATATTCAGCTGCCCTTAACCATTTGATGTAAATTGCCCTAATGATGCTAGTAGGGTGAGCTATCCGACTGGCTGCCCAGGGTGCTTCATCAATAATTTTTCTAACTTTATGTTGAACAAATGTTTGCAATAGTTAGAATGTTAGTTAATTTGCTTCTATAAAAAGAAAGTAACAAAGAATGCACAAGAAATATTTCTCACTACACTTAAGCACTTCCGGCACACAGCAAGTGTCGTCTGCTTGTGTTACAACATGCTCCATTTTGACGAGAGCTCCACGGGCAGTGTCAGTCTGTTTTTTCGCGAGAACCGTGATTCGCCTTTGTTGCATTGAGGGCTGCAAACGTAGCAACTGGCAATATGTCAAGCTGCAACATTGTGTCCCCCTGCAAGGCAGAAGACGAGTGGAGCGGCTGCAGCGTATCGGACTGTCGCTATCCAATTGGTGAAAGGATGTGCGAGTTTGTAGCCGTCACTTTGCACAGGAGGATTACTACTACAATAGCATTTCGCGAGTCCGGTATTCAAATAAATGCAAGCACATGGAGACAGGGCCTGGCCGTTTGACTGCCGTTTCACAGGATGAGCAGAAGCGCAAACTGCATGGTGCAGTCACCTGGTGGCACAGAGCTCAACCAAACACAGTAGCAGTAACGAAGTGTATTCTTCTATGCTGCTGGTGTAAATGTTTAAAATGCTTTACACTGGGTTATAGCAATATTGGCTCTTTGTTTGGCTGGTTAAGCTCTGCGCCAACAGGTGGCTAGACCGTGCAGATCAATCAGTCCGCTCATGTACGTCTACGCTAAAGTTCCTTCATCAGCTTGAGTTTATACGTCCAGCCATCTGTCGAAATGCCCAGCTCACCTGTGATTACCGGAATACCAGACACGTTCGGCGCTGCGACAGAATGCTCACAATGCATGCTGCTTCAATAGCTCTCGCTTGGGGTGGAGTACCAAACAGCTGGTGGAGAGGTTGGAGAGACTTTGCAGGCTCGATCCTAGAGAACCGGAAGTAGATGACACGTGCCATCCTGATGCAGAGCCAGCGACGGCAGAGCTTACATCGCCCCGATCACTTGGAAAACGAGTTGAGGAGGAAATGCATGGCTATGGAGGAGGGTAACTTGTAATCGTCCGTAGCTCTCTTAAGATGCAATGCTTCACACAAATTGTGGTCTGAATGATTAACTTTAGCGGTATCCTACGTGTCTACAAAATTTGTCCGAACCGTTTCGGGGGCCCTTTAAGAGAGCTTTGGCCAATTACAAGTTACCCTCCTCCATAGCCATGCTTTTTTTTCCAACTAATTCACCAGACTAAGCTCCGCCTTCACTGGCTATGCATTGTGATGGGACATCCTGTCGTCTCCTTCCGGTTGTCGTGTAGCCGGCATACCAAGCCTCTCAAACCTCTCTGCCAGCCGCCTGTCAAAGCAGCATTTGTTGCAAGCATTCTGTTGCAGCACCAAGCGTGTCTGGTACTCCAGTAACCAGAGGCAAGCTTTCGACATTTTGACAGATAGTTGAAGGTGTAAACTAAACCATCTCCATACTACTATTGCTGTGATAAGGAGTTTTAGCGTAGACATCCGTGAGCGGCCTGATCGCTCTGTACGGTCGAGCTACCTGGTGGTGCCGAGCTTAACCAGTCAAACTAAGAGCTAATCTTGTTGTAACCAAGTGCAAAACTTTTTAGACATTTAAAAAAACAATATGTTCATGATTACACTCCTGCCAAAATTTTACACTAGCAGCAAAGTAAAATACACTTCGTTACTGCTATACTAGTTCTGCATTTGGCTGAGCTATGTACTACTAGATAGCTGCACTATGCAGGCCACTTCACTCGCATGTTGGCCTTGCAGAGGGACACAATGTTGCAGCTGGACATGTCGCTGATTGCTACGTTGCAGTCCACAAGGCAATGACGAACCATGGTGCTTGCGAAATGACATATTAAGATCAATGCAGACCACGCAGCTTGCGTCAACACGAAGTACACCGTAACACAAGCAAATGACACTTCCTGTGTGCCAGAAGTGCTTGAGTCTAGTGATAAACTGTCCTTGAGCATTCTTTTTCTGTTACATTTATTTTTTTATGAAAGAAATTATCTAACATTCCAACTTTAGTGAACATTTGTGCACCATGAAGTTGGAAAAATTATAAATGGCGCCCCCTTGGCAGCCAATCAGATAGCTTGCCCTACTGACGTCATATGGTCATTGTGCGTGACTTAGTCAGGGGTGGCTGAAAACTCAGTGGTGCCACTGCAATAGGGAGCGATGCACATATTTCAAACCTTATAATAAATTACACAGTTTACACGGACTGGTTAAATGCTTCATTTAAGGATCAGAAGGGCCAACCCTAACTCATTACATTTGTACAAGATCGTCAAAATCCATTTCAGTGTCCCTTTAAGATTGGAGGTTGAATTGTGAAGTGTGTGAGCATGCATTGTTTGTCAAGAAAAGAACTATTTTCTGAACGTGATTTACATTCATACAAAATTGTGCACCTGTTGTTAATAAGGCACTGGTTGAAGCAGGCGCTTGTACTCGTCTACTTGCTTGTCCCTGTGATCAATGTGCTCAAACAATCTTAACTAAGGAAGTTCATAGTTTTACCGGCCATATAAATTGCAGGAAATATTCGCTTATTAATTAAATTAGCAAGCATCATGTCACATGTGCACACACAGGCAAACATGCGCAGATCTCACTCAATGACCGTGCCCCTACTGTAGCAACACTGCAAACAGAGGGGAGAAAATGCTATGACCTCTTCATTCAACGCGTTTTTACTACATATGCGCAAGGACTGCAGATATGCGTGGCTGTGCACTGTCAGTGTTTGCACCGCCACGGCTTCACACCCTTGATAATGTTACCGTGCTGAGTTAGCTAAAGAACACGTGCAGAGGTTTATCGGCCATACACCACAATAATTGAAAAAGTGCAAATACTTCGAAAGATGTCTTTGCATGCACTGGGGCATGATTTGTGCAGCATTTCAGCAGGTAGCATGTGCTATGAACAGTTGCTGCTTATATTAATGTAAGGAATGAACAATGTTGAGAAGATAGTACAAAGACAATACACATGCCAAACTGCAAAAAATCAAATCAGCCACGTATAGACACCAAGAGGGCTTCCCACCTATGCTGGCGCATAGACTGCAATTTGCAGTTGTACCACTAGGATTGACATACATACCAATCACAGCTTGGACACGAACAGGGTCCAAGGCCTCCTTGAGTGGTTGGTTGAGGCGTAGGTTGCTTTTTCCACCCAGGAGTGTTTTGCCCCTTAGTTCTTCTGCCGTGAATACATTTCGCAAAAGAGCCCTGGCAAATTTGCCAGGGCCACTTTCACAAGCTCGGCAAAGTTTGTCGAGGGTGCCTTGCTCGACGCTTACGCCATGCCCAATGTCCACCTGGGAACATAAAAATAATCATTTGGGAGCTGTATAGCCCATTAACTTTTGCAGAGTAAGAGATTTAGAATTTGCTGGCAATGACATATCTAAAAAAATTAAATTGTGCTGTTTTACGTGCCAAAACCACGATCTGATTATGAGGTATGCTGTAGCAGGGGACTCCTGAATAATCTCGACCACCTAGGGTTCTTTAACGTGCACCTAAATCTAAGTACACGGGTGCTTTTGTATTTCATCCCCATCGAAATGCGGTAGCTGTGGCCGGGATTTGATCCCGCGACCTCGTGCTTAGCAGCCCAACACCATAACCACTAAGCAACCACAGCGGGTGACATATCTAGGAACAAATAGCAAAGTTTAAAGGAGAAAAACAATGTGGTAATCTGCAGCAGTTACTGACATGACTTGTAGCAGCAAGTTGTTTTCATCCAGAACCATTTTGCTTTATCATTTCTACACTTAAATAAAAAAATACAAATAACTTTCCCTATGCGTTCCTTGGCTTATCTGTTGGTTTCACATGACTGTGTTTAACAAAATCAGGCCCCTCAGTGCTCTTTGCCGTTAATTTCATAGTGAAGGTCTTGAATCAGGCAGGTTTGATGCCTTCAAGTAGCACACACGTTTATTGGTCAGCTGCCTACTCATAGAGTTCATGTACTATGCGTCGCCATTGGCCAAAAGGATGGTTCACATCCAATGGATTGGCCTAAGTAGCACTGGCTAACACTCCGAGGGTTACACATACATAAATACGCAAGAATCTACTAGCACAATTTGTAGTGCAGAGGTTGTAGGTTCGGCTCCCACCGGAGGCCAGTTTGGTTCTTCTGGCACTTTCGTATCCATTTATCATTTATACAAACAGCATAAAGGCAGGGGAAAAGCTCAAGTGCATAATATTCTGATGACCACCATAGCCCTCAATATCGGGTCACTTTTTTTTCTCATGGAACACCAAAGTGACATGTATCAAGTGAAATCGTGCAGTCTCATGACATTAAAGTTACTGTCTGGTGATGGTGTAAGTTATTAGTGGCTTAAAAAGGTTCGAACGCCAGCTCATTGCCCCAAATTCATCAAACAGTGCTAAAAAACAGGGATGAGAAAGGAAGACAGGTTGAGTGCTTTTTGGCAATAGTAAGTATAGGTTCAGACAGGGATGCTACACAGCACACATTATATTAGGACTATACGTGATGTTTCTAGCCAGAAAGAAAAGTGCATAATTACAGTGAAGACAGTGACAAGTTTTCTCAGGGATCAATCCTAATGTGTGCTTACACAGTCAAAATTGATATGAAAAATGCAGCCTAGCAATGAGAGGTCATCCTGCTCCCTCACTTTTTAAATAAACAGCAATTGCTGATGACGCACTGCTATACCGATGTGCATGTTCTTGCCTTCAACACAACTTGAAGAGACTTGGTGCTTGTAAAGAACAAGTTTAAGGATAGGGCAAAAATTCATTTTTCTGACAGTATCATTTCATGCATTTATGACGTTAGCTAAGACAGAGGATACAATAGATATATGTACCTTTGGGCAAGCAGCAACGGCTCCAGCCGTCTGCTCGGCTTGGTTCTCCACTTTTCCCAGTACTCTTCTTTTCACTAATCTGGCAGCCTCTGCAAAATAAATTGGTTACAAAATTATGAAAGCAATCACTTATGGTTCTTTAGTATATCACAACTGACAGGCGCTTTTGGTTTTGCCACAGTCAAAATGCAGCCACTGAGGCATGGCAGCATGTGAAATGAAATTGGAAATGGATAAATGCACAAGTTACCTAGAATGAACAAGCGACCACTTGCTACTTTCGTACGAGTGGATGCATGCACATTTTACTGCTTTTCTCTCATCCTTTGATCTCGTTATATATTGAGCCTGTAGCACTAAACACGAGCGTTACTGCGCCATAAGTAGAGGGTAGTGCAAACAGATTTTATGTTGATTCTTTCAGTGCTGGAATGGTACGAGCCACTTCAGTCAAGCAGAGCTGCTAATTATATCTATTTACCAGCACGTCGCTGTCTACTAATCGCCGGCTCGTCATCCTTACACAGTACTGGGCAGCATATTCACACCAACTTGTTTGATATTTAGGAGAATATAATGCAATTATTATTTTTGTTGATTATTGCATTCTGCCCAATTCTAACTAGTTTGGCACAGGTAGTCAGGTAGCAAACACGCCGGTATCAATGCAGTGCCCAATGCTGTATAAGGGCACCAACCAGGAAATTAGCAGACAGTGACATGCGGGTAAACACATATAATCTAGCAGCTCTGCTTGACTGAAGAGGGTCATAACCACCCTAGCAATGAAGCATCACCTTGGACTAACCTCTCTTTATTGCTACAGGAGTGCCTGTATCCATGCACTCTGTCTTTGGTGCCAAGAGGCTTCTTGAAGTGATGAGATGTATTGTAAATTTCGAGACCGGTTGAAGACCACTTGAAAATTCTTTTTCCCCATTTAAACAAAAAATTATTCTATTAAAGCTTTTCAGTTTATTAACAATGCAATGAGCTATCACATGAGGCAGTGTTTTGCATATTTTTTGGCGCATTCATTGTTAAATTAGCAGACCGTATCAGCTCTCTTGAGTGGTCGTCACCTGTGTGCACTGTTGTACCATATTTCATCCAAGCCTTTGTTTTTTGCACTGTATAGGTCCTGACCACTTGGCTGATGCAAGCTTTAAGCTTTTGCAGGAAAAAATACTAAATACAGACCATTTTAATGCCTTTTGATGGCTTATAAAAAATTCTATAAATGAAAGACAATCAGCGAATGCATTACGGTGTAAAGCTTCTTTCTCTTCATTATCCTGAAAATTTTTGGTGTGCTCTCACAACAAAGAAAAAGTGTTCTTGCCAGCGCCCTAAAAAAATTATGGGGTTTTACGTGCGAAAACCACTTTCTGATTATGAGGCACGCCGTAGTGGAGGATTCCGTAAATCTCGACCACCTGGGGTTCTTTAACGTGCACCTATATCTAAGCACACGGGTGTTTTCGCATTTTGCCCCCATCGAAATGCGGCCGCCGTGGCCGGGATTCGATCCTGCGACCTCGTGCTCAGCAGCTTAATAGCCACTGAGCAACCACGGCCGGTTTGCCAGCGCCTTTTATGACATATAGTTTGGCACTTTACGACCAAGTTCACATGGTAATAACGGAAGTAAAAACCTTTTCGTTGAAAAACATTTCCATGAAATTAATTTTTTCTTATTTTGAAGGGTCTCCAACTTCTTTAAAAGCAATGGCAAGAGGTCAAGCACCAAGGTTCGGACAGCTGCCATGGGGTGACTGTATACACTGTAAGAAAAGTTTACACCCTTTGGAGTGCCCCTTCTGCCACATAATAATAATCATCATCTGCCTTGATGATGTGTTTCCTTCCTTTAACGCTGCGAGCCCGGTACTTTCCAGTAACAAACGGCATGCGTGTTATCAGCATGATAGCATTCCCGACAGGAAAGTAGCGGGCGCGGCGTTTACAAAAAAGGAAGAAACGCATCAAGGCAGATGACGATTATTGTTGTGTGGCAGAAGGGGCACTCCGAAGGGTGTAAGCTTTTCTTAGAGTGTATACAGTCACCCCATGACAGCTGTCCCAACCTTGGTGCTTGGCCACTTGCCATTGCTTTTAAAGAAGTTGGGGACCCGTCAAAATAAGAAAAAAATCAATTTCATGAAACATGTTGTGTGGCAGAAGGGGCACTCCAAAGGGTATAAACGTTCCCTAGGGTGTAATGTTGTGGCAACATATGTTGAAAGGCTTTTTTACCAGAAATGTAATCGTGCTCTTCTGCCACCCGCTTCAGCCGCTCCACTTCATCTTTTAATTCTTTATTCTCTTCTTGCAGTGCCTTTATTTGAACAGCACAGGTGCTGCATGGGTTGATCTGAAATTAAGAAAAATCATCTATTTTTTAAAGACAGAAGGAACAATTGGTTTAGCGGCAGCACGCACACAAAAATTATCTGCGGGCAGTGCATTTTCACAGACTTTCTTTGAAGTTATCCACATGGAACCTTTTTACAAACACCACTTAATTCAATATTGCCAATGGTAGTTGACAAACTACTGAAGCACCATCAAATCAGGCCTTTGGCAATACCAGTTATTCGCTTGCTTGATTCACAAGTTATTCAAAGCCTAAAACTGGACAACCAGTGATTGGTTAGCCTGCATGGTTGTTTGATGAATAATATGTCAATGTTTGGATGTCCCAATTTTTTTTTTGTTTACTCCACACCGTTTCAATGGCAACCAACCGTTTCAAACAGTTTCAATGGAAACCTTATATATTATTTAAATATCTAAAGAAAAAGAAAATGATCCCTTGCGTATGCTGTGTCAGGTCCTGTACATACTTGAGCGAATTTTTATTTGTACAAGGGTTGATCCAGAAATAACGTTCGCAAAGAGCTCCAGCCACACAGGAAGGTGCGAGGTGAAATCCGGCCACACTGATGCGTGCGGCTGTTCCCCCACTCTCGATTCCCCCCAGCCGCGCTTCGCTGCACCGCTCATTCTTGGCTCAGCAGCCGTACGATATGGAGGTTCCCATTGTTGATCCCGCCAAGTGCGAGATTCATTCCATAATTCACTTTTTGCACGCCAAAGGAACTCCACCCATGGATATTCATTGTCAGTTGACAGAGGTGTATGGTGATAAGTGTATGTCCAAACACATCCGCAAGTGATGCAGGCAGTTTAGTGCCGGTCAGAAAGAAGTCCGCGATGAAGAACGGAATCGAAGACCGTCAGTTTCGAAGGTGGTTATTGAGATGGTCCAACGCGAAGTGCTTCAAAACAGGAGGATCACCGTGCGTGAACTTGTTGCTCAGATTCCTGGGAGTTCTTATGGTACAGTGGAAAAAGCTTTGAATGAGAAATTGGAGTATCACGAGTGTTGTGCTCAATGGATACCGTGGCTATTGACATCAGAGTGCAAGGAGAAACCCCTTGACTGTGCTCGCCAATTTCTTCAAAAGTGTCAAGATAAGGAAGGGTAGTTGGACTCCATTGTTGCAGGAGACAAAATGTGGGTGCTTCATTTCGCTCCCGAAATGAAACAAAAATCCAAATAGTGGTGTCATCCAGTCACCAGTCGCAAAAAAGTTCAAACAAACTCCTGCTGGCAAAGTCAAGACCAGTGTTTTTGGGATCGTAAGGGGATAGTGCTGAACAATTTCGTGGAACTTGGGACAAAAATCAACTCAGACAGTTATTGTACAACACTAAGAAGACTGGGGCAAGCTATCCAGAACTGCCTGCGAGGACGACTGGCAGCCGGTGCAATGCTGCATCACGGCAACACCCCACCTCACGTCTCCCGCCAAACCCAGGAACTTTTGACAAACTTTGGGTTGACTGTCATGCCCCACCCACCATACAGTTCAGGCCTCACGCCTAGTAATTATCACTTGTCCCCTAAGTTAAAGGAACATTTGAGTAGCCAATGCTTCCGGAGCGACGATGAAGTCAAAGAGGTGAAACGCTTCTTCAACGGGTTGGTGGCAGAGTTCTACGACATTGGGATATAGAAATTGGACCAGTCTACAAAAATGCATAGAAAAACATGGCGATTATGTAGCAAAATAGAGCAAGGTTTGATCTTTCCAATGATGTAAATTTCTATGAGAATGAACAATGTTGTCCATTTCTAAAATTGATGGGAACCTTACTCCTGGATCAACCCTTGTATTTACTTATACAGAAAGAAGTGACGAGCATGGCCGGTATTTTGTAACGACGCCTTTTCTCGATGCGAATGTCTTTAGTGCTTTTCGCGTTTATGAGTGGCCTCTTTCAATGCTCCACTC
The DNA here is from genome assembly GCF_023375885.2 of Dermacentor andersoni. Lineage (NCBI taxonomy): Eukaryota > Metazoa > Arthropoda > Arachnida > Ixodida > Ixodidae > Dermacentor > Dermacentor andersoni. The sequence continues at coordinate 361,055,364 of NC_092814.1, read as the reverse complement.
GGTACATAGCCTCGCTTGACCACTCACAAAGGCAAAAAGCACTGAAAGGCAATGTCATCGGGAAAAGGTATGGAGGAAGGAAAGTGTGGGAGAGGCGCTGGCCAACACAGTCTGTGTTGGGGGAAGTGTGGCAGAAATCGCATGCTGTTTTTCGCAATGCAGCAATGGGAATGGTACCCAAACGTAAACATTGCCATAGCAACCATGCTCCTGAAGCTCTTGCTGCTGCTCTAGGCCTCTGAAAAGCGAGACGTTTTTTTCTACCTGTGTCTTTCTCGCAACACATTATGTTCACGAGACAAGCTGACCTCGGAGCGAGATGTGTAAGCTTGAAAATGTTTCGGGTCTGTGAGTGCAAGTGTCAGTCAGCAACAGACACACTCAAGTAATCAAAGTGCAGGTCTTCATCATCTTCTTCAACGTGCCACGGAAGAGCACAGGATCTCGACGGCTTCACTAAAACTGTTACAAAAGTTTCATAGGCTTTGTTCTGATACATGTCAGCAGCACACACTTCTGGCAGCTCGTAGCAATGAAAGTTCAAAGCTTATGCCTAACTGCTCCGGCAAGCTGATTGGAGGCACAAAGGGAGATGGCACACCAACATGGCTGCATTTCCGGCTTCAAAAATGTGACGTCAAGGCCTCTTCTATTTTGTTTCTTTCCTCCATGGGAAAAGGTATTGCTACAAAAACCGGCCCGTGCTTGTCTTGACTAAATAAGTCTGGTTAAGTACCAACCTAGCTTACATAATGAGCTTATTCGCAACCAGTCATAAATGAGGATTAGTTTCTTAAATTTACAAACATCTTTTTTGGTAATAGTGTAAAGAACAGCCAGCTATGTCATCTAACCTTTCAATCTCCCTCCTGTACTATATATACAGGTTGTCCCACATAACTTGAGCCAAAGTTTTAAAAATGAAAGGCACTCTGGACGCGAGTTTAACCGAATGCATAATGTTGGCACTGGCCTAGACTTACTCAGGCTATTTTTAATTTTATCCTGAACTAACAGATTAGTTATGTTTAATTAATCAACTTTTTAAGTATTGGCTGCAGACCCCAAGTGTGATATGCAAAGTTGTAGAGCACCTTGAGAAACCTCTCAATAAGTTCCAATGAAAGCCCGCGAAATATGAAAAAATACCATGTGACGGGGCACTTGTGCACAGTTATTATGCTGCTCTCAAGTGAGCAATGGATGAACAAGGTCGGCTGCAGCGAGACTGGCCCGCAACAGGGCGTTATGCCTGGTGTAGGTATCTGGTAATGCGGCTCTTATCGCAGGATTGTGCAAATGCATGCTGCCGAAGCAATAAAGCATCTAAGGCCACAAAAAAGAAAAGACGGAAGCAGCATTTTGATCCTACTTGAAAGAAGGAAAGGGCGAAATGCGTGGGAACGAAGGAAGGTGATGACAGCTGCTACAATTTTGCCTTTGCACACAAATGACCTCGTAGTAGTCTTCAAATTGAATGATGATGCCACAACTTTAACCTTAGGGCTGGAATAACAGCGGATAAATCACACGAGGACAAAACTAATGGCAATAAAGCCTTGTCTATATTCAAGGAAGATTATGCATGTCTTCTTCATATGCTGACTCTTTTCACACTGGCCCCGTCTGCTCTCCTTCTCACACTTACTGTCTACCAGACGTTCTTTTTTGATCTCGCACCCCGCACATTGCTTCGTGGTCGCAGTATTGGATGGCCGCGTCTGGCTTCACTTGTGCACTGTGAACGGCTCGTCAGTCCCTAAGAGTGCGCCCGCAGGCTGTTCCAGTTTACCGGATGTAGATCATACCTTATGTATCTCGTTTGAACCAATTCCAGTGAACTGCAATATATCCGGTGCTACTCAGGCGCCTGTATCCCTGCGTGTTCTCGACAGCAATGCTATTTGGCTGTGACCAATGTTGAGCAGCAGATATGGCTTACTCCAATGAGAAAAGAGCGGATATAATTTTGGTTCTAGGTGCGCCAAGTGGACATAGAAGGCGCGCAGCTGAGTTATTTCAATACTGGCATCCAGGTAAGCGTCCGTGCTCAATGACGATTGTGCGTGCATATGAAACGCTGAGACAGACTGGGACTTTCATGAAGAAATCCTGGGTGAGGACACAGAGAAAGATATTCTGTCAAAGTTTTCTTCAGACCCACATAGAAGTGTTCGTAATGTGGATGCTGAAGCTGGAGTGTGAAATTCAGTGTGGAGAGTACCGTATTTACACGACTGTAAGTCGACCACTTTTTTTTTTATTTGAAAATCTGAAGTGGGGGGTTCGATTTACAATCGAAACCAAAACATGGCTCCGCCAAAAAAGCGAGACGAATGGGAGCTACAACGTAGTTACAATTTTGTGTTTGCTCTATGGCCCTACCTGTAGCTTTTCGCTATCCCACGTGTTTGTTTGCTTTTCGGAAGAATTTGGCAACATTTTTGAGTTTTACAGTGCACACAACCAATGCCTCCTTTACTAGATGCCCTCCGCGTTGCTCGCTTTCCCATTGTAGCGGCGGTTCCCTTAGTTCAGCATTAATTCCATGAGGCGGCACTCCTTGCCTTTTTAACTTCCAGCGGATGTGGCAGCGGTAGCTGAATGCTTCCACCGGCGCGTTATATGCGCAGGCGTCTGTTAGTGAGCGCTATCGCGGGCCTTCGAGATGGTGACAGATGCCATGGTAATCTCGTAGGCCGCAGCACGTGATCTAAATTGCAGGCATTCGCCATGAGAGGCGTTCGTTGCCTTTTCGCGGAGACGAGAAAAGGGAGAGGACACGGAACTGAGTTTACCGGACAATGCGGCAGGCATCTAGTAAAGAAGGCATTGACACAACGCTCATGGGGTGTGTCGATAGTTGATGGAAGCGCCGCTGTAACATACGCGGCGGCACTCTCAGAACGGCGGCGCTTGCGGGAAGTATTGGTAGTTCATGGAAGAGCAGACACCGCTCGCGGGTTTCTCTTTCCCTGTTGCACTTAGCTTTCTCTATAGTTTGACGAAAGGCATTGGTTTGACGCGTTCCATTTGACTGCCGGCTACGTACTACTTCTATGCTCCTCCGTCATCACGAGTGCTCCAGGCTCACTAATCATTTGGCACTCGTTCACAGCAGCGTTCAAGAGGGCTGCCATCCTTTACGCTGAAGAAACAAATCGCTGCGCAGCGAGCCTCAAGTTCGATCTTTCTGAATGGGTGGTGCAAGAGTGGCGACTGCAGCGAAGCGAAATTTTCACCTGTGATGGCAAGTGAGGAATTTCCCACGTGCCGAAGTCTGGACACTTTCCGGAGCTGTAGGCTAAGCTTGCGGCGTACGTCGCTGAAATGCGTGATCGGTCCTTGCCGCTGAAGTGCGACATGGTCATGAAACAAGCCCGAATTAAACATAACTAATCCGTTAGCTATGGGGAAATTAAATAGCCTGAGTATCTCTAGGCCAGTGCCAACATTATGCATTCGGTTCAACTCGCGTCCAAAAACCTTTCATTTTTAAAACTTTGCCTCAAGTTATGTGGAACAACCTGTGTTTGTGTGTGTATATATATATATATATATATATATATATATATATATATACCATTTCTTTTGACTTCGAGAAAGCATTTCATAGAGTTCCTCATAAACGCCTGTTTCTAAAACTTTCATGCGTTAACTTTGATTCTTTTGTTTTTGAATGGATTTGTGACTTCCCAACTAACTGCCAGCAATTTGTGCATGCCAATAATCAGTCTTCTGCCTACTGTCCTGTCATCTCAGGCGTGCCTCGAGGCACAGTCCTAGGCCCACTATTACTCCTAATATATATCAACGATTTAATGAGTAATATTTCTTCTAACATCAGACTTCTCGCAGACAACTGCGCACTATATCATCACGTAAACAACCTGTCTGACATTCACTCACTTCAGTCTGACCTTCATCGGATCGAAATCTGTTGCGACAAGTGGCTCCTATGTCACTAAACACAAATAAAACATCACTGCTCTTTTCATTCCAAGCAATATTACCCACCACCGAATTATCTGATCTATAACTCCGCGATTTCATGTGTAAGTGCCTACATGTACCTAGGTGTTAATTTGTTGTCAGATTTAACATGGTGCCTTCACATAACGCACATTACTAATGAAGCTAACCACGTTCTTGGTTGTTTATGTCATAACCTTTATCTAGCATGTCCTTCTGTCCGACATCTCGCCTACCAGACCAAAATTTGAATACACATGCGCTGTTTGGGACCTTCACCAATGTTACCTTAATAACATGCCACAATCTGTACAGAAACGTGCAGCCCGATTCATCTTCTCAGAATACTCGTATCATTCTAGCGTCACCGAACTAAAATCTCGTGCAAACCTTGGAAGTTTTTCAGCACGCCACAGAATTGCAAATCTGTGCCTATTCTTCCAGTTTTATCACACGTCACCCTGTACTCCTGCCATCAAGCCAACCCATCGTCATTCAGATCGCACCAATCATCAAGCAGCTGTATACCCATCATCCGCTCGAACTACTGCGCGCCTTTCTTCATTGTTTGTCCAAACATAGCAAGACCGCAATGACCTTCCCTCCGATGTTGCGCTCCTGTCCAGTAGCACTGACTTCAAGAAAGCGATCGAAAAATTGTATAAACACTTAACGCATTTGTACATAGCCCACCCCTCATGTAAAAACCCTTCACTGGGGCCTTTGAGGTATTGTAAATAAATAAACAAATTAATGTAATATATATAAATTCTTTTTAATAAATGCACGACCATCTACCTGTTAAGCAATGGCAAAGCAAAGGAAAGATGCAGCCCGAGGTATGAATGCCTTACAGTGTGGCAGCAGCATGTTAATGCTGTGGATGAGAAAAATGGCTCTACAGTGTAGTAATATTATTTAGGCCTGAGCATATTGCAGGGCTTACTGAAGAGTGACACATTAAGGTATGTCCCTACTGCTGCAATGATTCTCGGATATCTGCACAGCATTACAACAGTAAGCCACCGACAAACTTAAGGACAACTTTGGGGGCTCAATGGTTAACCAGAAACATCCAAGAGATCCTCAAAGTTTTTTTTTTATTTTCTAAGCTGTTTTGACTATACCCTACAAGCTTCTTCAGCAAGTTAGTAAAGCTTTATGGCACACTGAATGAGTGTTAAGATGTAGATGTCACTGTTAAAAAAAAAAACTTCTAAGTACCCTTGAAGTACCAAGGAACACACAAAGCATAAATGAAACATTTACAGTCCCATTTTGGGTCATCTAATAAACATTGAATGTTATAGATTATGAATTGCTGAACTTTGACAACACACTTTTTGGAATAAACTGTTCACAATAACAAATGTGTTCAAATATCTGCCTAACCAGTTATTTCAACCAGATAACTGAATATTCTGTATTTTATAAATCCAGATAACCAGTTTTCTAGGCTGAATTCACTACCCCCCAGTTTAGCCGGATGAAGCTTGACTGATGTTTACAAGCACTACTAGAAACTGGAATCTCAGACCGTTGCAGCTTAGAGAGAGCCTAGACACACTCTTTGCTGTTAAGGGGACTCTTCAGCACATGAGAAAGAAATGTCCATTATTTTTAGTTTGTGTACACAAGCGCTTTTCATGTGCAATGGGTTGCTCAAACACACTTTCGAGCCTATCTATGTTCAATAAGGTGCACCAATTTTCATCTTTTTGTTCTGATTCATACAAAATGGTCTATGAAACTTAACCAGATGGCATACGCACATTTTCTGTTGGCACATCAGGTAATGCTGCAATAGCCTCCGACACGAGACGTGCTCTCTTTTTTCCAGTTGTGATGGGCTCCCTGTTAAAGAAATGGTAGATGCCATTATTTGAAGAAGAAAGGAAACCGAGATGCCCAATTTTTATTAGTCCTATCACAAGAAGCCAACAAACAAAGAGACCATTTGGTAAGAGGATTGCATACGTAATGCAAGGTTGTGGGTTTGTATCCCATGTGCAACCAGGTGATTCTTCATCCACTTTCATTTCCAATAATTTATCATTTGTTTAATTCATTTAATAAGTACAAGTAATTTCCCTTATGCTGTCTTTGTTCGTCGGCTTCTTATGATATGATTATTTAAAGAAGTATTTCATAAATGCATGTAGATATTAGCTGCCCAACGAAATGCCACTCAGATAAAAAAAAATAACCAATATCTTTCAACAATAGCGCAACCAAGTGTTTGTCGTTAAAGGCACCTGTGCTAACAATAGTATTTCCATGTTATCAAATGAGCTAAAAAAAGAAAATTACTTAACCACACTTTCATAAAGTTTTGGTAACCGCTCTAGAGCACACAAACACACAAAAATGCATGCATGCATGCACTCGCAACAAATGCCAAAAAAGGACAACCACCTTTCCTTCCCTCCCTATCGCACAAAGGGGGTCCCTTGTTTGGTGTGTGTATGCGTGAGTGCATGCACGTATGCGAGTGTTTTCGTTGCTCTGGAGCTGTTGCCATGCCTACCGAGGCAATCAGAATCAATGTCGTGTTGCGGCAGTTTTGCAGAGATGTTTATATAAAATTGACGTCTAAGAAATTTTCTTATTTTACCTAAAAGGCGTTCTTTAGACCTAATATAGCTGATTAGTGCATTTTCTTCCGGTCTTCATTAGCGGGAAATATATGCCAGACACGTCGCGAAGCTCGATCGTCATATTGATGTCTTTCAATGACTACCTACTGTCAACTTTTTCTGTGTGTGTCAGTGCGAAGGAGTCTATGTGGTAATGCGCAATTTGCATGTTCTTACCATAAGCAACAACTGTCTAAGGGAGCACAATCATTAAGAGAGCACAAATTAACTCAAATGAAAGAATGTTATGCGACGTTGAAATATCGGCGAATTTCTGACTGGTGTGGCAGAAGTCGCGGTAGCCTTGCCGAAATATCGAGCAGAATGACTGATAGCCGGGCAAGCTAGCACGAATTTATGGCTAGGCTGTGTTACATCGCGTTGCTCGGGCATACGTATGAAAAATATCAAGGTCTAGCACAGAAACTGGTCGTGTCGATCATATTCGCTACGTTCTTTTTTTCCCCGTATCTTAGCGATCGACCGATGGTACGTGCAGCACGCTACACCGGCAACCTCTACAGCGCATAAACTTTTCCGTGACAGGTTCCGTGCAACGTGGATGAATCTAGCAGGCCTTAAGTTGGTACAGCCCTAAAAAACACGAGATGTACTCACCGAAGGCAAGAAGTACAGCCGGGGTCGGTGGCGCTCCTTCTTTCCAACTCACGCGTTGGACGCTTCCTCTTAACTGTTTAATCGACCCTTGCTGTGATAGCAGACGAAAGGCCACATCCGCGTCCGCCAAAGCATTCACGGGATACACGTCCCACTTCTGATCGTCAACCCACTTAACAAGGACGTGGGACATCTTTCACTCCAGCTGTCGCAGCAACAAACGCACGTGGAGAGTCCGGGAGACGATTAAGAAAAATACGTGCAAAATGGCGACAAAAAAATGCAAACAAAAGAGGTGTTATCAGTGTCCCCTGCTCATTTTTTAGAGATGGCTAAGTTTGGCAGAAAATGATAAAAAGTAACTCATGACAAAAACCTGAAACAAAACTTTAATAAATGTTTACAGCCCTGTGAGTGACATACTATTGCATAATACTATAAAATTTGTTTCCCAGACTTAACTCTTTGATGCACTGATCTAACGTTACAATGTTGAGTCGTTGAGCGTCGAGGCAGGTGGCCGGCTGGCAACGCTTTAGGTATTCTCGCGAGCAGGTACGCGCAGTACACGTGGAAGTCGCTTCTGCAAGCTTCTGCCCCGCTTCCGCATTCGCCGTGCGCTGTTTTACTCTGTGTTGCGCTCTATATTTTGTCGTATGGTAATCGTGAAAGCCCCGTAGGTGCTGTGCCGTTCGCGAATAATGCCGCCGGAAAGACAATTCGGAAAGTACTTGTGGGACCCGTCCATCGACGTTCCCATACGCTCAAAATATAGGTTTAAGAAACGTTCATCAGTTGGTGCTTCGTCTGCCGCGTTGGACAGTGCACTAGGTTCTACAAGTGAAAGCGAAGCTGACGCTGACGAAGGCCACATCGAACCGTTCCCTTCAACTGATGCTTCAATTCAAGACTGCCGCCATCCATCGGAAAGCACGCGTGAAACCTCGTCGGCCTCGTCCTCTGAGAGCAGCGATTCGGAATGTGACGCTGATCGCGCTGATGTGTATCCGGACCACGGCGAGCAGCATTTTCCGAGAGGCTGTAAGGATGACTTGGTAAGCGTTGTGGTGGCAGGCGTCATTTCCAGATATTATTTTGTTGCTGTAACATCTCAGGTTATCTCCTGAAGCTTCTGCAGCGTAGTGACCTAGTGATATAGTGAAAATATTGATGTGATGGAATTAGACTTCTATTGCGTTAGTGTTCGCTGTTAAAATATAATGAAGTGGGGAGCGTACCGATGCGATCATTGCTCGCAACAGTTAAGTCTCTCAATTAAGGACAAAACCACGCTGTTAAATTCATATTACTGATGTAAACGCAGTTTTGTCGATATGCTACGCGACAAAACTAGGTGCTGGTAAAGTGGAGCTGAGGTAGGAATAGAGCTTCAGAACAAGTAATGTGCCGATGAAATTTCTTAGGGTTTTCCTTCAGTGTTCAGGGGTTATCTTGGCGCCTGTTGTAGTATATATACAGAAATAATGTGCGTGTGTGTGCGTTTTGATCGCGATCAAGCCCGATTCAGATCGAATTTCTCGGTCTTGATTGGCTCCTTTGCACAAAATGCGCGAGAGAGCCAATCGCAGTGGAGAATTTCGATCCGGAACGGTCCTCATTGCGATCAGAAGTGTACGTGTGACACCGGTATAATTTTGTCGTGTTCTGGCCAAAGCCTGCTTTTTTGTGTCATTTGCAAATGAACTTCACAAATCTTCCTTGAACATTTATTGTAACTTAATAGTGCTAATAGTTGCTGGATTGGGAAAAATTGGGGATAAGAGTTAATGGAGAATACCTGAGTAACTTGCGATTCGCTGATGATATTGCCTTGCTTAGTAACTCAGGGGACCAATTGCAATGCATGCTCACTGACCTGGACGGCAAAATACAAGGGTGGGTCTAAAAATTAATCTGCAGAAAACTAAACTAATGTTTAACAGTCTCAGAAGAGAATATCAGATTACGATAGACAGCGAGGCACTGGAAGTGGTAAGGGAATACATCTACTTAGGGCAGGCATTCTCAGATCATGAAAAGCAGGTTGCCGTTATCCCTCAAGAGAAAAGTGTATGACAGCTGTGTCTTGCCAGTACTCACGTACGAGGCAGAAACCTGGAGGCTTACGAAAAGGGTTCTACTTAAATTGAGGATGACGCTATGAGCTTTGGAAAGAAAAATTATGGGTGTAACGTTAAGGGTAAGAAGAGAGCAGATTGGGTGAGAGAACAAACGCGAGTTAATGACATCTTAGTTGAAATCAAGAAAAATAAATGGGTATGGGCAGGGCATGTAATGAGCAGGGAACATAACTGATGGTCACTAAGGGTTATGGACAGGAATCCAAGAGAAGGGAAGCATAGCAGGGAGTGACAGAAAGTTAGGTGGCTGGATGAGATTAAGAAATTTGCAGGGACAACATGGCCACAATTAGCACATGACGGGGTAGTTGGAGAAATATGGGAGAAGCCTTTGCCCTGCAGTGGGCATAGCCAGGCTGATGATGATGAATAGTGCTCCAAAAGTACATGTTAAAAATATCTGCTGTCCCAAAGCACACATTTCATGGCAAGACCACTTGGTCTCACTGTGCTGCAAGTACCATGACTACTTTAAAGAGGTTTCTTTGGTGGCCATCTGGTGTTCACCATGCAGAGTTGGCATCTGCATTATATTGAGGCAGGTCGCAGTGTAAAAGGGGTAGCTTAATATGGTGCATTAAAGTTGGTTGCCAGGTTAAGTAACAGGTTAGCCAGTATAAAGCCTGTGCCAGAAAATTACTCATGAAGCCCTTGTCATGGCAGGATTTTCTGTCCAAATTTTTGTGTAGGCAACAAAACAGGCATCTACAAGTGTATGATTGTACTGTTGTACTTTTTCTAACACAACCAATGTTTATTACCATTCCTCTCTGCTTAGGATGAAGACCTATTCTTTGGAGCAAAGCTTACGAAAGCTGAAAGCCTCCTCATGGTCATGGCCCACAGCTTGCGCCATGGCTGCTCAAAAGAAGCCTCCGAGAGCCTACTCCAGCTTCTTAGTGCTCACTTGCCAAAAGGTGTCGCATACCCATCATCAAAGTATACTTTTTTTCGACACTTTGCTGGAGCCGAAAAACAGTATGCTAAGCACTTCTACTGTAGTGTGTGCTCTGCGTATATTGGTGAACTACCAGAATTACCAGGAAATGATGTGGTCTGCAGTGAGTGCAGTGTGAACCATGCAAGTGGCAGCTTACTAAAAAGCTCGTCATTTTTTCTTGTAATGGACCTGAAGGGCCAAATTCAAGATGTGCTAGAGTCAGGAAAGCTGCAGTGCAGTATAACAGGCACTTCCTTCGATGTGTGCGACATCACTAAAAGCTATCAGTACAACAAGTTGCCTGTGACATTAAATGACGTTACACTGACATTTAATACTGATGGTGTGCCCCTCTTTGAAAGCTCTAATGCGAGCATGTGGCCTCTTCTTTTGATGGTTAATGAACTTCCATACAAAGAACGTGTGCAGACTCTTTTTGTTGGCTGGGCTGTGGTTTGGCACAGGGAAACCATCAATGAACACCTTTTTAATACCGTTTGTGAAAACAATGAATGAACTATCATCCACTGGAGTTGTTTGGAGGGACAGCAGTGGTACATTGCACACGTCAAAGGCATTTCCTGGCCCCTGTACAGTAGATAGTGTTGCCAGATGTGAACTAACTAGCATGACACAGTTCAACGGTGCTTATGGTTGTGCATGGTGTGAGGACTCTGGGCAGGTTGTTCCAAAAGGAAATGGGTTTTGTCGTGTATATCCGCCAAGTGCTTCTACAAACAAGCTCAGAACGCATGAGTCATTTTTGCACCATGCTCGTAAGGCCAAGGCCATGCAGGCCCCTAGTTGTGGCATCAAAGGAGCAAGTGTGCTGACACTTTCACATTTTTCGTTTGGTGAGGGCTTTGTAGTGGACTACATGCATGCCGTTTGTTCTGGTTTTGTTCGGGCAACAATGTTTATGTGGCTGAAGTCCACACAGTGCCGCCGATTTCATCTACACCGACATCTTGCTGATGCAGACGAATGTCTTTTGAGCCTCACCCCCACATGGGAGCACTCGAGGCTGCCAAGGTCCTTAAAGGACATAAAGGAATCGAAGGCTGCCGATTGGAGGAATTGGCTGCAGTTTTATTCCCCAGTCGTATTAAAAGGCCGCATTCCAGAGAGACATTACAATCATTGGTTGAAATTTGTTGAGATCATGCATTATCTTCTTGGCCCTTGCATCTGCGTCCAGCAGCTTGCCACAGTTAGGAGAGAGATGAAAAAATTTCTGCTTGAATACCAAGAATTGTACGGTATCGAGTACATGACATATAATGCTCACCTCCTTGTGCATGTTGTCGACAGTGCCATAAACTGGGGTCCTTTGTGGGGTTACTCCCTTTTTCCATTTGAATCTATGAATGGTACACTTGGACGATATGTCAATGGCACCAGCTATCCGCAGTTTCAGATTGCCAACAAGTTTGCGATTTTGCAAGCTCTCTCAAAGCTTTGGGCGTCAAGATGTGTGGAAAACATCCATCACACTTTAGGGTCTTCTTTTAAGACTCTTATGAAAGGCTACTCCCTACGGAAAAATGTTTGCTCTGTAGGTTCTGTACTGCTCATAGACAAAGGGGTTGAGAAAGAGGACAGAACAGAATTTCAGAAAATGATGGTCGGGCCATTTACGTTCTGCACAGCTCATCTTGATAAGTCTAAGAGAAATAACTCTTATGCAGAAGCTAACGGTATTTTTGGTCGCATTATTGAAAATTTTTTAAGACGTAGCTGCTCAACAAGTGGAAATAGCCATGACGTGCAAGTGTGTATGGAGGTTTTCAGAATGAAATCAGAATTGTTAACAAATCTTTCTGAAGTCAAATTTCTGCATTTTGTGGAGGTGGTTCCTACTATGGAACGTTGTGTCATGAGCGCAAGAATCCTGAAGAAGTGCATTGTCTTAAATGATAAACAGTCTGTTTACTTGTGTTCAATGCATGAAAACTTGGTTCTAGAATCTGTGTAAGTTTGTAGTAGGGTGTCAAACTGAAAGATCATAAGGTTGGAAAAGCTAAACCAAAATGTTGTACTGTATACAGTCGAACCCGGGTATATCGAACCCGTTTACATTGAATTATTCTGTATATCGAAAAATTTCAGAAGACGGTATAGTTAAAATAAGCATATATAAAAAAAGTTATGCATACATCGAACAAAAATTGCAGTGGCTCCCGATATGTCGAAGGACAAGCGGCGCAAAAGTGCCTCCAGAAGTTGGCTTTCCTCCCAGTGGCGCAGCTCTAACCAACCACTCTCTTTACTGTGACCGCGCAGCGTGGGGCGAGCCGTCGACACCCCCCCTACAAAAAATGATCTTGGCTTGCCCGCAGCGCTTGTTCGGACAGCTAATGAGAGGCTCTTGCGCCCTCGTCGTGCAAGATGGCGCAAGTGCGAGTTGCCTCGCTACTTTTCTGGTTCATCATGTTTGTGCCTTGTAGGCCTTCTCCCGCAGTGTTGCCGTGATGAAGTGGCAGAATTTGCCTTTCACCGTGAAGCTTGAAATCATAAACCGGGTCGACCGCGGTGAGACGTCGAATGTCCCCACAGCGTGCAAGATTCTGAGGAGCACTCTCGGCACGATCTTGAAGAATAAGAGGAAGATTAGGGCTAAAGCGCACAAACTCGCGAGCCGGTGCCCGTGGCACCCGACGCGTACACACGGCTGTGTACAAGTGGTTCATCCGAAATTGCTTCAGAATGGCTTCCGCGTGCCCGTTAATGACTGAATACTGATGAGTGCGATGAAGCTGTTGCCAATGTCGCCGAAGTTTCGAGCGAGCTGTCAGTATTTCCAGAAGCCGTTGATGAATCAACAGTCGACGAGTTTGTGAGTGCAGATGATGGTGTCGCGACCACGGGAGAGCCGCCCAAAGATGAAGACTACATTGCCGACATTGTACCGAGCACAAGTGAAAATGGGCACAATGGGGAAAGCAACGATGGTCCTTTGCCCACATCCTCCGAGGTGATTGGTGCACTCGCACTAGTCCGGTGCTTCTGCGCGAATGCGGAAGGTTGCGGCCTTAGCTGATCCGACTCTTTAGACAATGTGGCGAAGTGCATGCGTCGCAGGTAGCGAAATTGCCCAAGCAGAAGAAAATACAGAACTATTTTATGCAAAGCTAAGCTAGTTTCATCAGTAAAGTGATTTTATAAATGTTATGTGCTTTTATGACATCCAATTCTTTAGCATGTTTATATCGAATTATGCCTTATATCGCACTCATAGGCATTTTTTTGCAAGTTCACTATAGCCGAGTTTGACTGTATATATTTTGTTCTAGAACATAGCTGCCCAACATATGGCCCTCAGGTTGCCTAGAGTCCATGAACAGATTTTTAGCAACCCACACTTAAGTTCAGACTTTATGTTGTACTGGTGCCACAATTAGAACAAAGCCATATGATGAAAAAAATGATACTTTTGTCTCTTGGCATAATATGTGTTACAAACCACTGGCAGAGCCAATGAATTAAAAATAAATATGTGGGAGTGTTGAATCTTTTTTGGGAATGCATAAGGAAGGCATGCAATCATCCGAAGTGGTGCTCAAACTACCAGCGCCGAGACTATTGACAGCATCCATAATTCAACATGTGCTTTCTTTTCGGTCTTCCCGAATAATTGCTCACACATCACCACATCAGGGTTAACCTTCAAACAAAGGTTATTTTAATGTAGTAATATTGGTGCAAACATCACTCAAGGCTTTGTGCTAGGCGAATATAAATAATGTTCCCCTCTACACACTTCAGTGAGCTGTATATTAAGTGGCCAAGGCTATTGACATGATTGTAACCTGACCTGTCAGGATTAAAATGTAGACATAGCCACTTATCAACCATCGTAACAGTGAAAGGTTGAAGGCTTTGGTCCATATATTGGAAAACTTGAATGAGAATGGCTTTCTTCCTCAGAGTTTGCAGACATCCATGTATAGTTTCAACGGCGTCTCACTTAGTTTGAAGATTAGAAATATAGTGACCATCTCTTTTGCGCCCTTTCTTGCCAGCTAGAGCTGCACAAGCAGCCACACATTTAATATTGTAAAAAGAAAATGGCCTAAGTTCATCTCTGTGAGAGCACATACGTCAGTGAGCAGATATATTGTTCAATCTCTCTAAACAAGAGCAGCCTTCTGTATTTACCGATTAATGTCACATAAAATTTCCTGAGAATAGCAGGAAGTGTCGTGACATTAAACATGCAACTGCTCTTTTGCAAGCATGATGTGTAGTGTTTTTCACTGAAGAGCATTTGTGTGGCTCCGAGAGAAGTTGGTTTTGTCCTTGCAAGTTTTGAGTCATGCGGCCTTGCTCTAGAATAAAACCAGTTACTTTTCGGGTTTAGTACAGTATATAATTGGACATTTTTAATTGGCACAGTCAACGACTTTCTTTTTAAATAGTGCACACTGTTAGCTATTCTGCCATGGTCGGAGGCTGTGTGTCTGTAACCTTACCAGCATGTTCTGCTTTAGACATTTTAGTGAGAGCCACACTTCGGGAGCTGCTATGTGCTTTTCCTAAGGCACCTGTGTTTCAAAGAATAAGAAATTCATGCACGCACATTTTTTGTGCAGAAATAGCTGTGCTAAAGCCCTAAGCCCTTTATGAAACACTAGTGTGTGCCTTGCAGGAAGTTCAATATGAATGAGGAAGAAAGAGAAACCAGAAGTCTAAAGCAAGTCATAAAGGGGTCGTGAAATACTTTTTTGGCAAATGTGAAGGTATCTTGTGGTCAGCATAGCATCTTCTAAAAAGTATATCCCCAAAAGATGTCTTCAAAAAGGCTACTGTTAACAAAACTGACTGCATTTTGGTTGTTGTCCATTATCTCTCAACTTCTTTGCTGCATCTTGTTTGAGGCACAACTGTAGCTGCATCCCACTAGCCATATCTGTATCATTCCACAGCATTTTCTCCCTTTCATGAAAGCTGTCCTACAAGCTGGTACATAGAGTAGCTGTAAAAGTGATTTTGTGACAGTTGTGTGCTAATAATGACTGCATCAGCTAGAAGTGGAATATTGCCCATTGTGAAAAGCTGCAGGTGAACATAATGGTTAACTGTGTGCTGTACCAAATAGTCCCTTGCTAACTTGCAATACAGCAGTTCGATATGTATGGTGTCATTGTTTGCAGAAAACTTCACTTTAGAGGATGTGCATGATGAGAAATTACAATGGATGCACCATTGTCTCTTTCAAGCTTAGCTTGTAAGGCTTCTAACTACCATATTTACTTGAATCTAGGCTGGCTATGATTCGAAGCCGACTCCTGGAACTCCGAAGCCAGGAAAAGAAAAAAACCTACCTCGAATGTAGGCCGAATAAAAAAGCGAGGACAGTGCTCACAAAATGAAAACAGAATTTAGTGGATGATGACCATGCCCAGCTCATTCTACGTTATCATCGCTGCTAGCCTGGTTGCTGTAATTCTTATTGCTGTCATCTTCAAACACTGCACTATAGTCAAGCAGTAAATGCCACCCTCGTTATGGCGCAGGCGAAAAAACGTCTCCCTTTGCCCCCTCCAATGACGGACGTTTTTCTCATTGATGCCGAAGTCCCGCCCGGCTTAAACATTTGATGGTGCCTCTGCGGCTAGCACAACTTTTCATTTGAAAGCAGCACTATAGTAGCATCGCCTTTTTAGTGCCATTACGATAATGCCATGCTGCACGCCGCTACCACAAAATGAAGAACCAGGTCCACGACACAGGTCAAAATGGCGATGTCGCTTGTATAGTTCAGCTCGCTACTGACATGGCCGGTAGCGGCTGTAGTACTGACTTTTCTAGGTAGCACTAGCTGTGCATCATTTTATAAATTTCAAATAAAAACCGGCGCATTTTTTTAAAACTACAAATCTAAGCTAACCCTAGAGTTTGGTATATGATTATTTGAAAAGACCTGTCGGCCTAGATTCGAATAAATACGGTATATTCTACCTTGTACCCTTGTCATAAAACATAGAGCACTAGTTCAAGATGAGATGTTTGCGTAGTGTTTTGTTTGAGATAAGTCAGTGATAGTTGTCCAAATGGCATGGCGAACATTTTCCTTAAACTATTAAAACATGAGTAACTAATATGAGATGCCGTGACAGGGCTTTAGACTTGCTTTAGCCATTAACTGCCTGGAAGTTGCTCACAGGCATATACAGTCAATTTCATAACTTTTTACAAAATGACTACTGCAGCTGCGTTTTGATATTCCAACACCATGGAAACTGTTACATTACCTTTCAACAGAGTTCAGTTAGAAGGCTTTATGGGCTCTTTTGCATTAAGCGCATCCTATTTAACCATGTTTGCTTTTAAGTTATGTGCGTGATGTCGTGCCACATTTTTGTGCTTTAGTATGATGTGTGCTGTGAGCAAAAAGTGATAGAATTTTTCATGTATTCATGTATTTCATGTATAGTATGCTTTTGTACACTGTTTTGTGATGCCTGTTAATAATAAAAAGCATTTTATGACTGGTTCCTTGAGTGACCATTGCTTGGGGGCTTAGCATACAGCTTCACGAGTGGCCCCTCATATTATCACAAGTAATGTAATACATTGGAATCATGGGGTGACACAAAACATACAATGTTTCAGTTTCTCATTTGCTGATCCACATCTACAAATCTGAAAATTAGTGCAGCAACACTGTGTAACCAACAGCAGTCTTCAT
This sequence comes from Dermacentor andersoni, assembly GCF_023375885.2. Taxonomy (NCBI): domain Eukaryota; kingdom Metazoa; phylum Arthropoda; class Arachnida; order Ixodida; family Ixodidae; genus Dermacentor; species Dermacentor andersoni. Next base: position 361,038,366 of record NC_092814.1, on the reverse strand, counting down.
TTGCAAGCTAGATTGAACTTGCAAATATAGGTCTATTGGGGCATATATTCAGCCCTAACGGTGTGACATATTTCGAATGAGCTTTTTCCTCTGAAGACAAGAACAAGTTTCTTATTCAACAATCACCGAGTGAAATAAGGTAATTGAAATGTGCACTTGCAGCATGCTAACAAATGCCATTAAACAGCATTGTACTTGTATCAATACAGGCTGGCTGCTTGTAAATCTGCATGTAGACACATACGTGTAATAAGAAACAAGCAGTACAATAGAGCGAGAGCTGTATTTTCTTTCATATTGTAGGAGACGGCTATCCTGGCTCCCTTTAGGATAGGTTACATACTCTCATACTGTCACGAGTGTGACCTAGCTGATCCTCGGGCAATGATCACGACAGTTCACGTAGTGTCAGTAATTCGCAGATAGCTGCCTTTGCCTTGTTGCAGTCTGCCTGTACTTTATCCTAATTCACACCTGGAATATTTAGAAAAGAAACCAGATGACAAACGAGCACTCATCTCATTCTTTGTTTTCTCTGCTCAGCTTGTCAACATGTCGAGCAACATGCCCAAACAGCCACAATTATGAAAAATGCCTAGCTTTTGTCATTCCATCTAATACTGGTGTCGCAAAGTCACTTTTGATTGCAATCAAGCCTGATACGAATCACATTTCTTGATTGCAATCGACAGTGATAGCTGATAACACTGTCCACTTAAGCGATCCTTGGATGGAGTTTCAGGTGTTGCAGGTCCAAGGCATTTGTCAAATTTTTCTAATGTGCTGTAAAAATTTCAATATAAAACTTCTTTTTAAGGAAAATATTTCGTTTGTCATTGTGAGTATAGGTCCGTTATCGTCAGCTGTTTGTATGCAACTGTTCTTGACATATTCTTGCTTCTCATTATGAGTCGCTCTTAATTGTGTACTTGTGTAATAATATGCTATTCCTTCATTCTCTGTTTTCTGTTTCATTTCTATATTTATGATTTCAGTAGTCTTCCGTATGTAAACAACCGTCCTCAAAAAATTCAATGCTACTTATAGTGCTTGGATCCACACTAACCTTTGGCTAAGCATCGAGACAGTGTTGCCTATGTATCAAACAAATGATCGTCAGCCTACGATCGCGATAAAGAGGATCGAACGCGATGCGCGTATTATTGATCCTAATGGAGCAAGATCACGATTGAAAGTGAACATGTGGTACCGGTATAATTGCAACGTGAAAATACAACGAGAAATCAATGGGAACGCATTCAACGGAAAAATCATTGACAGTGCCCAACGGAAATTCCGTTGAACTCTCGTTGTAGTGAGTCAACTGGTGTTGAAATTCCATGTAATTTGACTTGACTCAATTATAGTACAACAAATCGACAATGGAAATTCAACACCCATTTTCGTAAGGGTTACCAATTTCGTTGATGTCAAAAGACCAAACCCCCCATTTCAATGGCACTCGATTTTCACACCATAATAACTACCTCCTACCGAAACCAAGGACTAACTACGGCAAACTTACTGCGAACTTTTTGGCAACATCAATATGGAATTCACTACCGCCCTCCATTAAATCATCTCCTTCCATTCATTTATTTAAGAGGAAAATTCGTCACCACTTCATGGGAAAGTGATTGTGTTGTATATTTTTTTACGCTTCTGTATGTTCAATAATACTCCTTGGATCTGCTTTTCGTGTTTATACTTTATGTTATTACTATGACTCGACTTTGTTAATACTTCCTGTTTCTAGGATTGCTACTGCTGTTGTTAACCGCATTAAGTATACTTTTTCTATGTATTTATTGTTGGAGGTCCTTCCCCAGTCTTTGACTATGGGACCTCCTAGAGTTACTTGTTCTGTAAACATTTCAAGCGCATTTCGTAGAGCGAAGCGGCTGCATGTAGCGCAGGCGACACGGGTATAGTGTCGGTTTGTCGTTCATATGGTTTGATAACGCGCTCTTGTTCTCGCTTTACTATACGGAATGTTTTACGGCGAGCGATCGCTCGGGCTTGTTGATTTTAGCATTATAGTTTAGGTGCGTAAAGAAAGAAGTACATGTTTTAACTTGATACTGAACTACCACTAAGCGGATTGTGTATGTTGGGCCGCCAGTGTGGTAGATCTCATTTCGTGGCGCTTGATCCGGCCGCGATGAATGCTGCGCCGAATGTGTAGTGAATTTCTCGTGACACGCCTTACGTATATATCTCGAAATTATTCTTGATTCTTGATTATTCTTGAACATTCTTGATGTTAGCATCAAGAATGTTCAGACAGACACGTATAGTTGAATAACTGCTAACGTACTCCGATGAAAGGCCGTGTTTGCGCGGCATGCATCAGCAGTGTCTGCGCTGCCGTTTTCGCATTGTTTAAAACTAGCAGTATCTTTAAGGTTCCTGGAAACCAATGTAAATAATTTTGGGAAGTTACCGCAAGCAAAACACGAGACTTGAAGAAATATCAAGCAAAAATCTCTAGATTGGCCCAATCTATTTATATGCAACCACAAACGCTCTTGGAGCATGAAACCTGCGATAAGCTCAGTCACTCGCAGCTTCGCAACTTAGCCGAAACAATTGGAGAACAATAAATTAGTCGCTCCGGGAAGCACCTTTACACGTTTCAAACTGAAGGCATCGCGTTTGACGGTAGTTGGAAGATTTGTTTTTTTCTCTCTTTTTTAAACAGTTTAGCAGCAGAAGTTATCTTTCGAGCTATATGAAAAGCGTTAAGCGCCTTTCCATGCTTCGGCGTTATGCAGTTTACGTGCTCTTAATCACTAGGCAGCTGCTGGCGCAGATTCGCATTGTGCCATTCATGCATGGTATGAAGCCCTTGTCGTGCGTAATAAGTGTTCCGGTTTTCATTACTGTTGCATGTAGTGCAGTCGTCTTGGACAGACTGCATACTATATGCGCTGTACAAACGAAAAAAAAGAGCCAGATTATCAATTTGGTGGCCTTTTCTTAGTAGATAACGCACAGATTATTCAAATAATTCGGTGGACATTGCATTCGTTCTACCCTTATCAACACACCTAAGAGATCGTAACATGTTTTAGTTGATAAGTAACCTGATCAGTACGCCCCCATGCATGTGCATTCTACTGAAAGTGTGGCAAATGTATTCATGTCGAAGTATGAGAAAAGAGACATTGCAGACTGTTCTAAGCGGAAATAAATTGCAAATGTTAACGTGATTGTTCAAAACTGCAGTCAGTATGCTGAGCATGTTCGTTCGGCACGGGCATATTGCATTAACACCTGAAAAATGTGCACAGTCCAGCCGGGTATCTTTGTTTGAACAATTATTATTATAGGAATCGTTTGGGATTCTCGCATTTCTTTTATTTTTATAAGTACACTGTGTGTCACATGAACCTGTTTTGAAACGAAACGTACCGTTGCTGGCACCGGCGACCATTACGGTTGTCTAACTGCTTATCATACTGTAATATAACGAAACATCATAATGGTACTGATTAATGTTGCCATGTAGTCTTTAGTCAGAGGTAAACAAAGTTAACTAGAGGCATAAGTGATGAGAGCAAATTATATAAAAAACTACTATTGAACCGTAAAAATAACTCATTGTACAGTTTTCCCTCACATTGTTGCATTTGTTTTACGTGTGTCTCTGTGTCTTCCGTGCTGTACTCGTGTGGCCATCAATTACGAACTTGCCGAAGCCCTTGTCAGCTTTATTAAACAAGGGATTCAAGTCAGTTGTATCTAATACTACATGTCAAGCGACTGACGTGTTATTCGTTTTATCTAAATATTATGGACTGGCAGTACTTGGCAAGCATTAAACCACAATATTTTTTATTGCACTTAAGCTGCAGGCGTCATAGATTGCCAGAAAATTTTCATGAAAACAGCCAGGAAAGGCTTGGAAAAAGATCGGGAAATTTTAAAATGGCCACATAGGTATGCTGTCTTGTTATATGTCATACAATGTTTCCAGAGAATCTCTGTGTTCAATATATATTTAAAACGTTTCACTTCATAAAAATTGAGGGAAAATGGTTCTATTTATTGAAAAAAAAAGAAAGTCAAGCATACTGACAAGGTATTTCTTACTCAATATGTTTTTTTTGCGTTAACTAAACGTCCTGAACCTCGATAGCCTAGAAAAAATTTTCATCTTTCAAAGCACCTTAAATAATTTACTGTGATGGAATTCATTCGAACTATACTATCAGTTCTGTTTCCTAGGAGGTGCATATCTGTCGTGCCATGACACAAAGTGCTCGTGTGGTATTTCGGGTGCTCATCTGATATACCTCACTTGGAAACCTGTTAGCATGCCCAAGAGGCCTCATTACCTGTAAGAACTTAAGTGACCATATCAATACAATCAACCCATCTGGCTTCTGTTGAAGTTATGGCCAATGACCATTCATATAAAGGTATGAGAAAGACATTTAAATGTGTATTAAGCAAAATAAATTACAATCTTAGGCATGATACCGTCAATGTTCCAGTCATGTCTTCTGAAAATATCCCCCTGCACGGGCATACTTAACTACCTGCAAAAAAAATGTACGGACAGCCCAACTGGGTAGCGTTTCAGCAATAAATATAGAGACCATTTGGGATAAGTACATTAATGCATAATATATGAACTTGTCATAAAAGGGAACATACTGTTGCTGGCACGAGCAGCAGTTGTGACTGTTTAATTGTTCACCATGCCATGCAATAAAACATTGCATAAAGGTACTGATTTGTATTGACAAGCAGCCATTAGTCATAGTTAAACCGCATTAAGCATTGACTTAGATGGGTTGAGCAAATATATTAAGCTGCTTAATGAACATACAAAGAATACACACTTGTTATTTTTGCCTCATATTGCTGCATCTACTTATTTGCAGCATACACCTGCAGCACCTTTGGGACTAATGACAACCAAGGTCAAGGCCAGCCTGGCGACCATGCTTGCCAAGGAGTAGTGTAAATATTTAATCTGTTTCCATAATAGCATCAGACATGAATTTAAGGAATTCATCTATTATATCGAACAATAAAAACGGTTAATGCATTGCCGGTGCATTTGTTTTATTTTTTGCACTGCATGATTCAGCACTATATAAATTCTTTCTCTTTATGCAACATATATGAAAGTACAGCTGGTTCAGGAGCATTATTAATCTACTAACGGTAATGCATAAGTGCAGATGAAAATGAACAGGTGCACATGCATAAGTACATTCAAAACGTTTTGCTACCGTATGTAAAGAAAAATGTAAACTAACTTGTAGATAGCCGCTATGGAGTTATGGCCTTATACACTCTTTGTAGACTTCTCTATAAATGTCTGTGTCTTTAGAGTGTCTGCTGATTAATGAAAATGCATGTTCGTTGACGAATGTCTGCAGAATGTCATAGAAAAAAAGTTTCGGATTACAAAGTTCTGTATTTGTAGACTGAAGTCTATAGAATGTCTATAGACTATCTATATACATTTGTCTATAGACATTCCATAGACTTCAGTCTACAAAAGTAGAACTATATATATAGTTCTACTTTTGTAGACTGAAGTGTATAAAATGTCGACAGACAAATGTCATCTATAGACATTCTATACACTTCAGTCTACAAAAGTAGAACTGTAAGCCTATACACTTGTCCATAGACATTTTGCAGACAACTGTCTACAAACATGAATTTTGATTGATCCATAGACACTCTATAGACTCAGACTTTTTATGGACTAGTCCATAAAAGTGCATGGCCATAAGTCTATAGACAGTCTATAGACTCAGACTTCTTATAGACTAGTCTATAAAATGTGTATGGCCATAAGTCTATAGACAGTCTATAGACTCAGACTTCTTATAGACTAGTCTATAAAGAGTGTATGGCGATAAGTCTATAGACAATCTATAGACTCATTTTTTATAGACTAGTCTATAAAAAGTAAGGCCATAAGTCTATAGACTGCCTATAGACAGTGTATAGACAGTCTATAGACTCAGACTTTGTATAGACTAGTCTATAAAAGGTGTATGGCCACAAGTCTATAGACTGTCTATAGACTAGTCTAAAGAAATGTGTATAGACAGTCTATAGACTCAGACTTTTTATAGACTAGTCGACTGTCTATATACTAGTCTAAAGAAATGTCTATAGACAGTCTATAGACTTCATAGATAAATGTCTATAGACTGTCTATGGACTTTCTATAAAAATTTTTGTAGGGGGCCTTTGCCCTGCAGTGGGCGTAAGCAGGCTGATGATGATGAAGTACGTTTGTAAAACGTGATACAGAGAAAAAGCACTGAGGACGGTATGGAAAGCTGGGCAAGTTACTGAAGTTGCAGAATGAGACTTGGCTCAGAAAAACACAAGTCATAGACCAGGTGACAATGAGGAGGAACATCTATTTGTCATGACTGTTTTAGGCTTGTAGCGCAGCTCAGGACGAGCAAAAAAGGAAGGAGTTAGGGGGAATCAAAGGGAACGGAAAGCAGGGTGAGCGCGCTACAAGCCTAAAACAGTCATGACATACCAACTCGCACAAACAGCCACGCTTTTGATCTATTTGTCAGCTTTCTCTACCGGCAAGAGGCAAGTGTAGCACAATCAAGGCGCAACGACGTCCGAAGCCTCATGGAGCACACAAATGGACAGGGCTGTGTTCGTGTACATGCGCCTTCTGATGTCCTTGGGTCTGAGCGCTCACCTGTTGTCTTTGGGCACCCGGAGCAACCTTGCAGGGCTTCTTTTGGAGGTATTTATGCACCACTGCAGGATGCACGAGCGGTACGAGTCGTGAAACGGGTGAAAGATCGCGGAGCGCAAGCACACAGCTACCGAGGACCACGAAACTGACGAAACTAGCCACGCCGGCTAACGCAAAACAGCGCACGCTTCGTGATAACAGCAGATAACGAAACATGAACGTCATGCAGCGGGCTGAGCTGGCTCCGGGCCGGCGGAGACAGTCAAAGGCGAGGGAGTTGCGAGGAAGTAACGAGGGAGGGTGATTGGAGAGTAGTGGGGATCGTTTGGGATTCTCGCATTTCTTTTATTTTTATAAGTACACTGTGTGTCACATGAACCTGTTTTGAAACGAAACGTACCGTTGCTGGCACCGGCGACCATTACGGTTGTCTAACTGCTTATCATACTGTAATATAACGAAACATCATAATGGTACTGATTAATGTTGCCATGTAGTCTTTAGTCAGAGGTAAACAAAGTTAACTAGAGGCATAAGTGATGAGAGCAAATTATATAAAAAACTACTATTGAACCGTAAAAATAACTCATTGTACAGTTTTCCCTCACATTGTTGCATTTGTTTTACGTGTGTCTCTGTGTCTTCCGTGCTGTACTCGTGTGGCCATCAATTACGAACTTGCCGAAGCCCTTGTCAGCTTTATTAAACAAGGGATTCAAGTCAGTTGTATCTAATACTACATGTCAAGCGACTGACGTGTTATTCGTTTTATCTAAATATTATGGACTGGCAGTACTTGGCAAGCATTAAACCACAATATTTTTTATTGCACTTAAGCTGCAGGCGTCATAGATTGCCAGAAAATTTTCATGAAAACAGCCAGGAAAGGCTTGGAAAAAGATCGGGAAATTTTAAAATGGCCACATAGGTATGCTGTCTTGTTATATGTCATACAATGTTTCCAGAGAATCTCTGTGTTCAATATATATTTAAAACGTTTCACTTCATAAAAATTGAGGGAAAATGGTTCTATTTATTGAAAAAAAAAGAAAGTCAAGCATACTGACAAGGTATTTCTTACTCAATATGTTTTTTTTGCGTTAACTAAACGTCCTGAACCTCGATAGCCTAGAAAAAATTTTCATCTTTCAAAGCACCTTAAATAATTTACTGTGATGGAATTCATTCGAACTATACTATCAGTTCTGTTTCCTAGGAGGTGCATATCTGTCGTGCCATGACACAAAGTGCTCGTGTGGTATTTCGGGTGCTCATCTGATATACCTCACTTGGAAACCTGTTAGCATGCCCAAGAGGCCTCATTACCTGTAAGAACTTAAGTGACCATATCAATACAATCAACCCATCTGGCTTCTGTTGAAGTTATGGCCAATGACCATTCATATAAAGGTATGAGAAAGACATTTAAATGTGTATTAAGCAAAATAAATTACAATCTTAGGCATGATACCGTCAATGTTCCAGTCATGTCTTCTGAAAATATCCCCCTGCACGGGCATACTTAACTACCTGCAAAAAAAATGTACGGACAGCCCAACTGGGTAGCGTTTCAGCAATAAATATAGAGACCATTTGGGATAAGTACATTAATGCATAATATATGAACTTGTCATAAAAGGGAACATACTGTTGCTGGCACGAGCAGCAGTTGTGACTGTTTAATTGTTCACCATGCCATGCAATAAAACATTGCATAAAGGTACTGATTTGTATTGACAAGCAGCCATTAGTCATAGTTAAACCGCATTAAGCATTGACTTAGATGGGTTGAGCAAATATATTAAGCTGCTTAATGAACATACAAAGAATACACACTTGTTATTTTTGCCTCATATTGCTGCATCTACTTATTTGCAGCATACACCTGCAGCACCTTTGGGACTAATGACAACCAAGGTCAAGGCCAGCCTGGCGACCATGCTTGCCAAGGAGTAGTGTAAATATTTAATCTGTTTCCATAATAGCATCAGACATGAATTTAAGGAATTCATCTATTATATCGAACAATAAAAACGGTTAATGCATTGCCGGTGCATTTGTTTTATTTTTTGCACTGCATGATTCAGCACTATATAAATTCTTTCTCTTTATGCAACATATATGAAAGTACAGCTGGTTCAGGAGCATTATTAATCTACTAACGGTAATGCATAAGTGCAGATGAAAATGAACAGGTGCACATGCATAAGTACATTCAAAACGTTTTGCTACCGTATGTAAAGAAAAATGTAAACTAACTTGTAGATAGCCGCTATGGAGTTATGGCCTTATACACTCTTTGTAGACTTCTCTATAAATGTCTGTGTCTTTAGAGTGTCTGCTGATTAATGAAAATGCATGTTCGTTGACGAATGTCTGCAGAATGTCATAGAAAAAAAGTTTCGGATTACAAAGTTCTGTATTTGTAGACTGAAGTCTATAGAATGTCTATAGACTATCTATATACATTTGTCTATAGACATTCCATAGACTTCAGTCTACAAAAGTAGAACTATATATATAGTTCTACTTTTGTAGACTGAAGTGTATAAAATGTCGACAGACAAATGTCATCTATAGACATTCTATACACTTCAGTCTACAAAAGTAGAACTGTAAGCCTATACACTTGTCCATAGACATTTTGCAGACAACTGTCTACAAACATGAATTTTGATTGATCCATAGACACTCTATAGACTCAGACTTTTTATGGACTAGTCCATAAAAGTGCATGGCCATAAGTCTATAGACAGTCTATAGACTCAGACTTCTTATAGACTAGTCTATAAAATGTGTATGGCCATAAGTCTATAGACAGTCTATAGACTCAGACTTCTTATAGACTAGTCTATAAAGAGTGTATGGCGATAAGTCTATAGACAATCTATAGACTCATTTTTTATAGACTAGTCTATAAAAAGTAAGGCCATAAGTCTATAGACTGCCTATAGACAGTGTATAGACAGTCTATAGACTCAGACTTTGTATAGACTAGTCTATAAAAGGTGTATGGCCACAAGTCTATAGACTGTCTATAGACTAGTCTAAAGAAATGTGTATAGACAGTCTATAGACTCAGACTTTTTATAGACTAGTCGACTGTCTATATACTAGTCTAAAGAAATGTCTATAGACAGTCTATAGACTTCATAGATAAATGTCTATAGACTGTCTATGGACTTTCTATAAAAATTTTTGTAGGGGGCCTTTGCCCTGCAGTGGGCGTAAGCAGGCTGATGATGATGAAGTACGTTTGTAAAACGTGATACAGAGAAAAAGCACTGAGGACGGTATGGAAAGCTGGGCAAGTTACTGAAGTTGCAGAATGAGACTTGGCTCAGAAAAACACAAGTCATAGACCAGGTGACAATGAGGAGGAACATCTATTTGTCATGACTGTTTTAGGCTTGTAGCGCAGCTCAGGACGAGCAAAAAAGGAAGGAGTTAGGGGGAATCAAAGGGAACGGAAAGCAGGGTGAGCGCGCTACAAGCCTAAAACAGTCATGACATACCAACTCGCACAAACAGCCACGCTTTTGATCTATTTGTCAGCTTTCTCTACCGGCAAGAGGCAAGTGTAGCACAATCAAGGCGCAACGACGTCCGAAGCCTCATGGAGCACACAAATGGACAGGGCTGTGTTCGTGTACATGCGCCTTCTGATGTCCTTGGGTCTGAGCGCTCACCTGTTGTCTTTGGGCACCCGGAGCAACCTTGCAGGGCTTCTTTTGGAGGTATTTATGCACCACTGCAGGATGCACGAGCGGTACGAGTCGTGAAACGGGTGAAAGATCGCGGAGCGCAAGCACACAGCTACCGAGGACCACGAAACTGACGAAACTAGCCACGCCGGCTAACGCAAAACAGCGCACGCTTCGTGATAACAGCAGATAACGAAACATGAACGTCATGCAGCGGGCTGAGCTGGCTCCGGGCCGGCGGAGACAGTCAAAGGCGAGGGAGTTGCGAGGAAGTAACGAGGGAGGGTGATTGGAGAGTAGTGGGGAGGGGGAAGGGCTCGGCCACCTGGATCGGCGCGCGTGCGCGCGACGATCTACGAGGCCATGCAAGGGAAATGCATTTTTGCGTTCGCCCAATACAGAGATGGCGCCAATTACCTCTGCCACCGAAACCGGGGATTTTCCCCCCACTGGCTCAGGTTCCTTACGTTTTTTTTGTGTTCCGATTGTCGCGCTCGCGTTTGACTGCAAGGAAATCATGCCTGGCTGCTGCGCCTTTGGATGCAGCAACCGAACTGAGTCTGCAAAGACTTATTTGATTCCGACCGGGAAAAATGACCGACAGCGTGGTTCTGCGTGGGTACACAGAATCGGCCGGGAGAACTTCAAGCCTACAAAAAACAGCCGTGTGTGCGACGTATAAGTACACCTTGCTTGTGGTTTTCGGCACTGTTTTAGAAGATGCACGCCGTGTTAGCGATGCTACGAAAATAGGAGTTCATTGCAGAGATTGTTCGCGTCTTGCACGCTTGACGCAGGCACGCGTTTGTCGCTCAATACACGCGGCTATTGCGTGGTCGTGGCACGCGAAGGCACACTTGTCGCGCGAGAATTCCGCGTCCTTACGTGCACCAAGCACTCGCATTATTTCTCCGCGCACGTGAGCGCGCTCTCGCCTCGTGTCACTCGACCCATATGGCACTTGTTTTTCGCAGACCGTGACTATCCCAGTCAATAAAAACATGGTCAGTGCATGTCGTGCGTCCACATAACCGCCGCTTTCTGTGCAGTTGTGTTGGCACTGGTAGAAAAATAGAAATGGGTTAAATGTTAGCAATCCTTGACTCTGCGTGTTTGCGGCCACATGCGCGTTTACATCTCAATTGGGCTATTTTAATTGTCTCACTGCGTAAACTTCTAAACCTTTATAACGTATTCTTTGTCTCTTTAGTTGGGTTTTTTAAGTTATTAGTACAGCTATCTTCCATGTTTTTCTTGTTTCACATGTCTGAAACAACGCTTCATTCAAAAAAGCCCTGGGAGCTTCCTTGGGCAGCCCAGCGTTAGAGTGAACAGCATCACACTTCTAACCATACAACAAACATTTGCAGGACCACTTTTGTGCTGAAGACCTTGGGAAGCCTAGAGTGGATGGGCATTCCACTTATCCTTTGCTCATTTATACATACGCATCTTGAGGTTGAAACCAACGGCCAGGTGATATTCACAACACATGCTTCAAATTTTGAGCTTGTAAGCCGAGCACATGCAATGAACTGAAGTCAGCATACATATTATGTTTTATGTTGAAATGCTACAGTGCATACCCCAATAATGTTGTGCTTGATGCATAACAAGAAATACAGAACAACAGAACACCAATTAGCTTTAGTTTCACTCTGTCACTATGCATGTTACATAAACCGCTCTAAAAGCACAATAATTTTATACATCGCCCATGTAACTTGGAAAAAAAAAGTGCTGTCACCAGCGGGCGTTCCTGCCTTTTTTCTTTACACAGGCACAAAATTTGGCAGTCTAAGAAAACAGTCATAAATAAGTTGAGAAGAGTAGCCGCTCGTGAACACACTAGACAGCCGCGTTCATAAATCGCAATGTAGCAAACTCTCGCTCATTATCAGTGTTCGTTTATCAGTGATCATTATCGAAGTTCGTTTTTACACCTGCTGTGCACAGATCGTCTTACGATCACGGTCAAACACTGCTGCGCACACGGCGGTCGCAGTGTGTCGTGTGTATACGGCGGACGAAGTCGCCCGGCAGAGTCGAGAACGCGCGGTATCCGATTACAAACTAAAAAAATGTATCCGATTTAGTTTGTGAAATTATACAATGAACGTACGTACATGTGACACTGTCAGGTGTTAGCTTCGTCCTGCTTGGAAACATTCAATAGAAGCCGGCGGTGGTCCACTATGTTCATGCCCAAAAGCACAAGTTTGCCTCATTGCGGCTTGAAGTGACGAAATGTTTCCTTCGTAGCTCGCTCCGCGGAAGGGGAAAAAACGCGTGCATAAGCTCCCGATAGCAGCGCTAAGCTGCTGCCCACAATCGTAGCACAGTTCCAGCAGTAAACACGATCGGCGTGCAAAACAACCACCGGCTGCATTACTTCGCACAAACTAACATTTTCTTTTCGTTCGTAGCAACCATTATCTCCGGGCACAAAGTACAAGTACAACTGTGTGTTTACTGAAGTACAAGTACTTCAGTAAACACTCAACCCGATGTGTCACCGAATATCAAGCTCTTCCCACACGGCGGCCTTCCCGCGACGCAGTCGGCTTGGAACATGGAGGAAGGAAACAGGCCCTACCCCCTCCGCGCGCTAGGAGAAAAGTGTGCAGGAAATGACGTAGTAGGTTCTCCTCTTTTTGCAGTGTTTTTATTTCTTTTCTGTAGCGGCCACGCTTTTCGGGCCACAATGGCGGCCTTGTTATGGTTTTGTGCGCTGACAGGTGTTGCTCCGTAGGTTTCGTACCGTGGAAAAGGCGCCGTGCGGGCAGGTTTGCGTTGGTATCCGTGGTTTGTTGCGCAGCGTTATCTGTACCGTGCTCTCCCGGACGTTGCTGTGGCTAGGTGGGACACGAGGAACTAAAGTTCGTGAAATGAAGGCGCATGCAACGCCGTACGCAATGTACCGCGGCACGGCAATGGCAACGGACGGAGGAATATCCGCGGGAAATTTTGCCCTCTTTGGCGGAATCATGCTAACGTGCCATCGCAGGCCGCAACCGATGCGTTTCAAAATCTGTACAATGAACGCCTTGCAGGTAAGTGATTCCTGTATTTGACAGCGCATATGGTGCATTTGCGGCACGTAGAACGTACGTTATGAATGCATAGTTCGTGTTCAGTAACAACTGTTGCTTGTTCCTCGCAGTACTCTCGACAGCACGAAGTCTTTTAAGCAGAGCTCGTTCGAGGTTCATGCACACCTGCACAGGTGTACCTCAATACACGTGCTGATAGAGCCTTACGCTGAATATGCATGTGCATATTGCTGCCCTCGGCACCGTGCGCCTGCCAGCCGACGCTTTATCCTGGAAGATGGAAAAGAAGCGGCTTCTAACTTAAGGAACAAATACTCCCTACCGCACGCGTATCTTAGCTGTGCGCTGCAAGAGTCTGCAAGGCTCCACAGAACGTAAGCCTGCGAACACATTAAACGGTTGTACCATGGTCGAACGTAGGCCGGTTCTACGCGCGTACTGTTCTGCACCGTGCGCCGGCTATCGCAAAACTTTGGTTCTGTGATGCTTCACTTACCGTGGTAAGAAGGCACCTCAGGCCGCAGTCAATGAAGCTGAACGCGGAGGCATGCATACATGACATATGCTGCATGCCTCCGCGCGCCGGCGCGCTGTCGTAGTGATGTGCGCCCAACCGAAGTTTGTTCAATAAAGCACGACGATTCCTCAAGCGAGAATGTGTTTGTGCTCATCATCATGATGATCAGCCTTGTTATGCCCACTGCAGGGCAAAGGCCTCTCCCATATTTCTCCAACTACCCCGGTCATGTATTAATTGTGGCCATGTTGTCCCTGCAAACTTCTTAATCTAATCCACCCACCTAACTTTCTGCCGCCCTCTGCTACGCTTTCCTTCCCTTGGAATCCATTCCGTAACTCTTAATGACCATCGGTTATCTTCCCTCCTCATTACGTGTCCTGCCCATGCCCATTTCTTTTTCTTGATTTCAACTAAGATATCATTAACTCGCGTTTGTTCCCTCACCCAATCTGCTCTTTTCTTGTACCTTAAAGTTATACCAATCATTCTTCTTTCCATAGCTCGTTGCGTCGTCCTCAATTTAAGTAGAACCCTTTTCGTAAGCCTCCAGGTTTCTGCCCCGTACGTCAGTACTGGTTAGACACAGCTGTTATAAACTTTTCTCTTGAGGGATAATGGCAACCTGCTGTTCATGATCTGAGAATGCCTGCCAAACGCACTCCAGCCCATTCTTATTCTTCTGATTATTTCAGTCTCATGATCCGGATGCGCAGTCACTACCTGTCCTAATTAGATCTATTCCCTTACCACTTCCAGTGCCTCACTACCTATTGTAAACTGCTGTTCCCTTCCGAGACTGTTAAACATCACTTTAGTTTTCTGCAGATTAATCTTTAAACCCACCCTTCGGCTTTGCCTCTCCAGGTCAGTGAGCATGCATTGCAGTTGGTCCCCTGAGTTACTAAGCAAGGCAATATCATCAGCGAATCCCAAGTTACTAAGGTATTCTCCATTAACTCTTATCCCCAATTCTTCCCAATCCAGGTCTCTGAATACCTCCTGTAAACACGCTGTGAATAGCATCGGAGAGATCGTATCTCCTTGCCTGACGCCTTTCTTTATTGGGATTTTGTTGCTTTTTTTATGGAGGACTACGGTGGCTGTGGAGCCGCTATAGATATCTTTCAGTATTTTTGCATACGGCTCGTCTACACCCTGATAACGCAATGCCTCCATGACTGCTGAAGTTTCGACTGAATCGAACGCTTTCTCGTAATCAATGAAAGCTATATATAAAGGTTGGTTATATTCCGCATATTTTTCTATCACCTCATTAATAGTGTGAGTATGGTCTATTGTTGAGTAGCTTTTACGGAATCCTGCCTGGTCCTTTGGTTGACGGAAATCTAAGGTGTTCCTGATTCTATTTGCAATTACCTTAGTAAATACTTTGTAGGCAACGGACAGTAAACTGATCGGTGCTCATAAACTCCAAATGCATCGCAAATGGGTCGGTGTGTCGTACGTGTCTCCAGTGTGTTCTTGCAGTGCAGTGAGAATGCGTACATTTTTTTTTCGTATCGCCAGACGTCTAGCTCGCAAGACCGTCTGAAAGCCCCAGGCAGCCCAAGCAGAGTAAAGCAAGTAGAAGGCAGCGACAAAGGTGGCCTTTAAAAAAAAAAATACGCGAGAACTGGCCAGCGGTCGGTACCTGCGGTTGATGAGAACAGTTCAGTTGGCTGGCCATGTAAGGCATGTTTATTTTCACAAACGCCGGTAAAAGTGGCCGATTAGACCTCACGGCCCAATTTCCGAAGTTCGTTATGAAGTTCTTTTAACATGACTTCGGCAACGGTAATGCAACGAGACACCGCGATTGTTTAGTATATCTGTGCAGCGCGCGCATCCGAGCAGCCCGGTTGCGCGTAGCGTGGCGTGGTTTCGCGAGAAATGTAAACAAGGAGAGCTGGCCTGATAGGCGGAGCAACGCCACGAGCAACGCCAACTTCCGGCTTCACTTTAGCTTCACAAAGAGTGACGTCAGGGCCTCTCCTGAGTTTCCTTCCTCCGTGGCTTGGAAGGTATTGGTCTCGAGCTCCACCACTGGAAAAGCTGGCGCCACCGTCGGCGTGACGTGCTATTAGGGATCACGTGGACATATTTTGTTCTCGGCGTTTACCTGCCTTTCACGCAAGAAGCCGGTTCGGGAGACTCCATCGCGGCGAGCGCGCGCAGTGGCGTTCACTGTACATATTCGGTAAAGAGATAGCACCTGTAAACGATTCTGTGCTTTCACTTTGTGCAAGATTATTATTTAGACAGTAAAAAAACTTCTCGCGTTTCGAAAGTACTTACAGAAATGTCCGGGAGAGCACGCGCGCGGTGTTTTTAGTGAGCGCTGACAGCAAAACCTATGAGGAGCGCGCCGCCGGATACCTCATACTACGCCAGCGAGGCGCTTCCGATAGATGGCGACTCCGTAATGCCCCAACCACTGGCACGCGCCGGAAAGCTTCGGCGCGCGCCCAAGGGTCAAATGCGTCAAAGCGTCGGTCGGGAACTCGCTGAAGCGGAACGTCGCGCAGCGATTATGTCTACTGCCGATGCTAGAAGTTTGCCGGCGCGCGGCGAAGCTGCGCCGGCGTGCACCAATGGGAGGCTGCGACGCCTCGCAGGCGTCAACCAATCGGAGGCTGCAGAGCCTCCGGCTGCTAGGCCTGTAATGGCCGACCGTGCGAAGCATTGCGAAGGCCCCGGCACCAACGATCGTCCGAGTTTTTTGGGCGCACGACGCGCCCGACAGTGTTCCTGAAAGACAGTGTTGTAATAGTAGGCCGACAACGACACGACCGACCGACGACCGTGGGTTGTGGCAGTGCGACGTGGATCCGAAGCGACTTCGAACGACGCCGACTAATCCAACCTGGGTTCCGCCGGGCTCGGTACGATCGTCTGCTAAAACAGCCAACCGAATCACGATTGCCGCAACGTCTGTGCTTGTTGTATGTGCATTTTGTTGTGCTCAAAACGAATGGAAACACGTTTACGAGCTCCGAAGTCTGGATAATCAACACTCGCCTATCGCCGATGTTGTTTACGTTACGCGTAGGCCTAGCGCGTCCATCGAGTTCGTAACTGGCGAGTGAACGAACTCACCTGAGAAACTCTGTCGAAGGAAATGAATTTTCAGGTCCGTTTGGTGCTGCAGTGATTTAAAATATGGCACTCTTGACTTCGTGTGACCTGTGATGTGGTGAATGAACCGTGTGGAAGTTGGGTTGCTCAACAGCGGCGTGTTTCGTGTGGTGTCGGTTGACTGAAGTTTAACTTGCAAGCTCTGCGCTGTTTCCAGTGGTAAAGATAACTTCCGAAAGCGAAATACACTAGTAGCCGAACTATTGGAAGTACTTACATAATCAGCCGTGCCGCCTGTTTCAGCTGACACTGCGCTCTTCTATTCGGCATGTGAATCCAGTTCAGTACAAGTTCACTGTACTCATTCACTCACTTTTTTCTAGTGCGTCCGTCTTTTGGGCTAGTTGAGCATAAATCGCTCGTGTAGCAATCAAGAACACTGACGCACTGAAGCATGCGTGACAACGCAGTCATGTTTGAGTCAGTGTGTCGTTATAGTTGAGCACTGCAAAAATAAATTGTGTTTGCAACGTGTGCCCTGTGTGCAGTGCATAGCAGGACCTGCATCATGCAAGACCTATGCATGTAGCAGCGTATACCACGATTGCTTCGATGCCCGCTTCAGAAGCAGCAAGTACTGAGTAAATGAAACCGTAATTGATTTTTTATCTCACTTTTTGCTTATGGAAAGTGTAGCTAGTGTGAGTGCAGTCGGTATGCTTAAACTGCTGGAATCCCTTCAGCTTCACTAAAATGTTTCTTGCTGCGATACTATAAATTGTAGTCAGGACAAAGATCAACTCACAACTAAATTACTAATGCATCTGCGGAGAATGTGTTTGATTAACAAGTTAACACTTCCACAACAACACTATGCCGATGCACAGCATATGTGCTTGCAATAAATACATTCCGTAAAGGTGAACGACTAGGCCTACAATAACAAACTTTGTAGTAGCACCGTAAAAAGTGCTGCCATGCGTATCAGCCACAACGAAACTGCTGCACGTCCAACCTTCTTCCTTGGAGGCACTTCTATAAAGACTGTTCGGGCCCTTCCCATTCTGGGTGTAGCATTTAGCTGTTCTCTCAACTTTTCCGCATATGTTACCAGCACTGTATGTAAGCACCGGCCCTTTCTTGGGTTTGTGTCCCGTGTCTCCCTTCCCTGATGACCTAAGGTTTTCCGAGCACTGTACACTTCTATCATTCTGTTACGACTTGAGTACTGCTCATCAGTATAGTTCCCGTACCAAACTCGCGACGCTAACAAACTTAAGCTTGTTCAGCGCCGCACAATACGCACCCTTTACTCCCGTCTTTTCGGTTGTCACGAGCTCATGCCAGCCTTTGAGGATTGCCTCAAACCCCTCAAGTAGCACACCCTGCAATACCAGCGCAACATTGCACTAGTCTATACTGCAGGGTGCTTGACGACTCTCTGGACAGCACTAATCTTTCTTCAGTTTGTCTGAACAAGTGGTCAGCACAGCCTGAGCCCTCATCGCACCTCTATGGCCCGACACCACAACTCCATGATTATATCTGGCATGCAGAGCTTTCTCTCCACCCCCCTGGCGATTTGGATTCTCCTTCCTTGGAACCAGACTGAATTGGCACTCCAGTGTGTTGTGCACCTGTCGAATGTGTGCGCGTGTGCCGTGCTGTGTTATTGAGCAAGTGTGTGTGCACGTGGAGGGGAAGGAAGTGTCTTCTGCATCCTGCAAATTCCTGCTTTAGATGGCTGGTTATCAGATGCTCTAACATACAGGCATCAGCCTTCTTTTTAGTCTAGTGTGCCAAGTTACCACTAAGATTATTATTATTATTATTATTATTATTAGAATCATCACTTTGACCACATTGTGTTGAAGCCAGTGTGACACATAATTGAAAATATTTCTGGAGCTTTGTGGGCACTCTTCTAAAAGGAGTGCCAAAGATGTACGTCTTCTTCATGAAAATAGCGGTGTTGTCTCGAACACTGCTGATGCCTTTGCAGAACATTTCTGTTTGCTATATGGTGTGAAATATGCTTCATGTAACCTTCCTTCTCAGTCTGGCGCAGTGTATGCTAACAGTCAATGAAAACCTCGTTTCCAAGTATATGAAGTGCCTTAAACTTTGCCTTAAACTTACCCTTTCTTGTGGTGTTGATGGTATTTCCTCCACAGAGCTTAACCCTTTGAGACGCTGTCTACACAATTGGGCACAGCAGGAGCATGCATCAATAGCAAAAGCACTGATGAAAGTAATGGTATTTAAAATGTGTTTCATACATCTTGAAACACTTATTATTGGAACTGTGCTGCAATTTTGAATAATGTGCAGAATGTTTTAACAAAATGAGTGGGAAGGTAGACGGCTGGGTGTTGTTACTCTGTGTCAGTATGTTGTATGTAGCGGGTTCACTTCTTTCATTGTTTTTTACAATGTCATGCACTAGGCATAATTGTCAAGTGGCTGGATAAGTGCTTTTCAAGCTTTTCAAAACACGAAATAGTACATGTTTTCATATTTTGTGTTCCTGTAGTGAGTTTTCGCATGGAGTCGAAATTTTGTAAACTTGACAAATCTCGCTAAACAATTGAAAATTCTTAATATTTGCTGCAGCTGTACACTTTCTACGATTTTGAGGATGCAAGAGATGTGGTGAAAGCAACTTTTTAATCAACGGTATAAAGTGGTGTCTGAAAGGGTTAAGACGTATGGTAGCATACTTGTTCCTCGTTCTCACAAGCATCTTCAATAGTTCCCTAAAGTCTAGTACCTTTTCTAGCACTCGGAAGGTAGCATGAACATTGCCCATGCACAAATCAGGTGCTAGATGTGCAGTTACTAACTGCCGACCTATATCTATCCTCTTCAGTGCGTGAGGTGTTTGAATCGATATGGGATTCCTCGCTTTCTGTTAGTGCTAAGAGCATTTTAATAAATGAACAGCATGACTGTGTGCCGACAACTTAAAACTATTTCAGACTGTCAACAGTGTTCACCACTGCATCGACTTCCAAAAAGACATTTTTTCACTCTCAAACTGGTGCAGAAGCAATAAGTACTCTTAAATGCTTGCAACACTATGGCATTAAGTTATATGCACAAAACGCACCATGTGAAATTTTGATACACCCTACGCGATGCTCCACTCCTTAGGGTGGATGAAATGAAAGATCTTTGTGTGTACTTCGACAAAATGCTAAGGTTCTCTTCACATAGATAATTACACAAGATGGCCTTCACGCTCTTGGAATTGCATGCCGTATATTGCATGATTTCCACTCACCTGTTGTGTTTCTGAAATTCTGCTGTGTGCCTCCAACTACTAGAGTAGGCCTCTGTAGGAGAGGGGTGCAATGAGCAAATCTAATTCTGACCTCATTGAACGCATCCAGAATAAATTGATGTCTATCTTCAAGCACCACTTTTGCCATTCTGGCGACCACAGTTGAGCCTTCTCAAATATACTTCAACTCGCACCTCTAGATTCAAGTCTTAATTGCACCTTTTGTTCCTGTATAAGGTGGTCCATCACATTATACATTCCTTAAAGCTTCTTGATCCTATGCATTTGTTTGTGCCGCAACAGTATACCAGGTAGCATTCCACATTCGTTGCCTGGGCTTGTTACAAGTTTGTGCTCATAAGACTCGACTCCAAAACATACTTCAGAGTTCATTTCCTGTGTTTTGTGTATCTGTAGATTATCACGTAGGATTAACTCCCTTTTACGTTTCCATGTTTCCTTTTTTCCCTATTTGTTTCTCTATCTTCCATTTTTTTGTCTACTACATTCATGTTTTCTCTACATTTTGTCTCACATAGTGCACGTTAAGTGCACCAGTACGAAGGCTCTCTAGCTGTTCCTGGGCACTACAATAAAAATTTGAATGATTGATTATTATCGTAGTATAAAATTGTGCTTTTTAAGTATGTACTAGTATACTATTTTAGTGCAGTAGCTTTCGTGCAATTAAAAAAAGGGCATGAATTAAGAAGAGAGAGAGAAAATGATAAATGAAAGATAGGGAGGTTAACCAGGACTGAGCCCGGTTGGCTACCCTACACTGGGGAAAGGGAAAGGGAGACGGAAAGATTAAAAGAAGAGAAAGTCCACTGGGGATATCAGTCGGTCACTCAGTCTGGATCACAGACGCTGACTCAATCCGGTATCTTTCAAATATCGCAGCAGCGCTTTTGTGGCCTTTTGTCGCTGCGATATGCAAGGCCATGGTCCCAAGATCTTGTTCAAGGTGAACGGCTTTCCATCTAGCTGATTGACAGCTCTGCAGAGGTCTTGCCTTTCATCTTCAAAAGATGGGCAGTAGCACATTAGGTGTTCTATGGTTTCCTCGACACCGCAGGCATCGCACTCGGCGCTATCAGCCATTCCAATCAAAAATGCATATGCACTGGTGAATGCGACGCCCAAATGTAAGCGGCACAGCACTGTTTACTCATTTCGCAGAAGACCTGGTAACAGCCGCAGTTGCATAGAGGGATCGAGGGAATGCAATCGATGTTGAGTGAATTGAGGTGTGTGCCACTTTTCCAATGTCAAAAGAGTGCGCTAGCTTGCCTAAGTGTTGGGCTGCGTCGGTCCGCGATAAAGATACAGAAACAAGGGTTGTTCCTTCGTGGGCTTTCCTAGCAGCTTCGTCAGCGAGGTCGTTGCCGGAGATACCGCAATGACCAGGCAGCCACTGAAACACGACGTTGTGTCCTTTCATGATCATGTGATGGTGCATTTCTCGTATCTCCGACACGAGTTGTTCACATGACCCGCGAGGAAGAGATGACAGAAGACATTGTAAGGCCGCCTTTGAATCGCAGAATATTGCCCACCGATTAGCCGGTTGGTTATTAATATAATCAATGGCACCTCGGAGGGCAACAAGCTCCGAACCGGTCGATGTTGTCAAGTGAGAAATCTTGTATTGGATGCTTAGTGATTGTGATGGTATAACCACTGCGCTGGTGGAGCTGGTCTGAGTGGAAAAGCCATCCGTATATATGTGGACTTGATGAAAGTAGAAAGTGTGCAAACAATCCAGAGCTGCTTGCTTCAGGGCCAAGGTAGGCAGGACGGTCTTCTTTCTTATCCCTGGAACCGTAAGACGCACTTGACGTTTTAAACACCACAAAGCTGAGGTTGAACGTGCTGAGGGTGTGAAGCCCGATGGTAAGGAGGCACGATGGATGCTGACCTTGTTGGAGAAGGACGCCTGTGGTCGTCGTTCTGGCATGAATTAAGAAAGTGCAATAATATGCTATGTGCCTGATCATATGTATTGTGCTATTAATTTCTTCTGAGTTTTAATAATGGCTGGCTACTGTATGCAGTGTTGTGCAATAAAATAATATGTCACAGCAATTATTGCATGCCTTGCAGAACGAATTGAATATATCTTTCTCAGTCAAAACATCATAGCAGGCTGAAAACAAACTGCAATTTTTCTTTTTGTGGTGACAAAGTGTATAAATTGTGAAAATAACCTGTTTATATATTTCTTATACTATGCAAATGAGCTGCACCCATACATTCGAATAAGTGCTTCAATAGTACGACTTGGCAAAGGGCAACGAAAGACTCCTATTAAAACCCTCTAATTCTCAAGCTTGTATTATCTGACGGTATGTCATTTCATTAATGTAAAGAAAGGCAAACTTGATATGTGGAAACCAGTTACAATAGAACATGGCCCTTACACTGTGAAAATGTTTTGTAGCTATACACTCAATGTGAAGGCCTCCGGATGCGGTGTTGATGCATCAAAACAACCTAGAATAATAGAGGTGCTCCATGGGCTAGATTTGGCAGAATCAAGAATTGGGGGGAGACAAGATACGAATTACATACATTTTAGCTGTTCTAGTTTTTTTTTTTTTGAGTGCTACAGGTGTTTCAATTCTGTTTTGCTGATTTTCTCAGAACCCACTTTTTCACGTTTCTCTCATGCACCAACAAGCATAATTATATTGACACGGATGCTTTATCTGTATCCGGTTACCGTATTTCACCGGCTAAAAAATGTTAAACGTTATCGCTCGGTGCAGGATGCGCCTGAACGTATCAGAAGTTTCCCGAATGTTGTCGATGGTTCTGCCTGTTGTCGACGAACCTTGCTAATCTGATTGCATACGCGACACGAATTGTGTTGTAGTTTCTGGAAGGCGCGCGGGCCCAGCGAATAAGCTGTAACTTTCGACGACTGCCGTATGCAAACCGACGCGCTTGACCCGCAGATGAGATTTTCTACGATTGCCGACATTGCTCGCCGCTATCGTTGCGATTGAGCCGGCACTATTTATTTACCGTCACTACTACGTGGCAATATTTCCAACACAGATTTTTTTCAGTTACACATTGCACGCCTAATTCTTACATAGTTGGCTGTTTGTTTGTTTGTTCGTTTATTTGTTTATTGACAAAACAACGCTCAAGAGCGGTTTGTCTTGGTGCCAAGGCAAAAGGCGGCATTAAAAGCCACCTGACTAGGCCTTTCACACCAGACAGCACGCGCAGCACACAACATGAGCGCAACATACTTCAAAACACACTGCATAATATCAAACACATACAAATAAAAATGCATGTACAGAGTATCAAACACGATAAAGCAAGATAAGGAAGAATGACAGAATTAGTCGTCAACACATTCATCATCAACAAGACACAGAACTATTAAGGCCGATGGACTACAATTGGATTTGAAGAGAACAAAACAAATGTACAACAAAATTCCAACTGTTGGAGGAAATACATTTTGGTTAGTTTTCTGAAAGCAAGCAAGGAGGGAGCACTCTCCATTGTATCTAAAAACGATGGATAACAATTCAGTAGGTTCGGAATTTGCCATTTTAATAATTGCACACCGTATCTAGTTCTCGTTTTAATCTTTACAAAGTTCTTATTTCTGAAATAATATGGTGTCTCCGTATTTGTATATGTATGAAAAAACAGCTCACGATTTGCTTTTAATTCGAGAAATATCAATTCCAACAAACGCTGTTTATATAACATTTCTATGTGAAGTATCCGGTTCTCGGCAAAGTATGGGGATGTATGATCACGACTGGACAGGTTTTGAATGAATCGTATACTTCTGCATTATGTATAGTCGTTCCAAATTATACTTTGATGTAACCCCCCAAACTAGTAGACAATATTGTATACGGGAATGTACAGTACTAAAATAAAGTTGCCGTTTTAATCTTATTGGCAACAACGTCCGAAATCTATTTAGCATTCCAATTGATTTAGCAATGATACCCTTTATAAAATTCACGTGACTTGTCCATCGAAGATTTTCATGAAATATTACCCCTAAAAACTTGTATTCTGAGGCTTGCTCTAGTGGACATGATCTAAACGTTATAGAACTATCAAGGTGAACTGGTTTATTAATGGATGAGAAGACAATGTATTTGGTTTTCCTAACATTCAATAAGAGTTTATTTGCATCTAACCAGCAGGACAAATTTTGAAGCCATAAGTTAACAGTACGAGTGAGAGACGAAAGGTTATTAGATGTAAAAAAAACATTTGTATCGTCTGCGTAAAGGAAAATGTCTGTGGTCAGGGGGATGTTGACAATATCGTTTATGTACAGCAAGAATATTGTTGGTCCTAATATAGATCCTTGCGGAACTCCATAACTTATGAATTCCGTATCCGACTGTACATTCTGAATTACAACAAACTGAGTACGGTTAGTCAGGTAACTACGCAGTAACTGAAGTGGAAGTCCTCTTATTCCATAATAAGGTAGCTTTGCAAACAGTATGGGATGTTTAATAGAATCGAAGGCTTTGTTAAAATCTAGGAAAATGCCTATTGTATACAGCTGATTTTCTATATTAGTTACAATTTTTTCTCTAATGTTTAATAATGCTGACTCAGTCGATCTACCTTGTTGAAATCCGTACTGATATTCAGATATTAGGTTGTGCTTACATAAATGCTGAGAAATTCTAGAATTTATAACTTTCTCTGCTATTTTGGAAAATAGCGGAAGTACTGATATTGGTCTGTAGTTAGAAATACAGTCAAGAGGACCACCTTTATGCAGAACTGAAACCCTAGCAACTTTCATTTTATCCGGAAATATTCCTGTCAACAAAATAGTATTCATTAAGTGGCAAACTACGTCGGATAGCAAATCCGAGACCGCTTTAATTGGGGTTGCTTTAATGCCATCAAAACCACACGAAACATTACTTTTAAGACTGTTAATTATAGCAGCAATTTCAACTTCATGTAACCGGGTAAAGAAATAAGCTACCAAAAAATGAAATGGTGCAACAGTTTTTGATATATGGCATCGTCGTGCAGGTGTTTGCAAAGCGATCTTGCAGACAGACGACGCACGAGCGCTGATGTCTATATTTTGTACACTATTGTTACTTCAAAAATAAAAAAACTGTTGCGGCAGGTGTATATTCATTATTCAAACGTGTTTTTTATATCTAAAAGGACATACAGATCACTAACTTATTACTTCAAGCTTAGTTTACAGCAGGCTGTTTTAGGCCGGACTTTGACGGATGAAGACAGAATAGTCCAGCAACAGTGCGCCGCAGCCGAGGAGCGAGCTTCGGCGCGCGTCGGAGCTTGTCTCCAGTGGTTGCGCGCCCTTTCCCTCCAGCCGAAGCGAAGCGACGCATTCGCTTGCCAGCGCGCGCCGAAGCTTTCGGCGCGTGCCAGTGGTTGGGGCATAACTCCTCGCCGCCAATACGGCGGTGGCCGCTCAGTGTTGCCAGTCAAATCCCGACCTTTGCAGTACTCTGAAAATTTTTTCAGTGACTCTAGGCGGCCGCGGTGAGCCATGTTTACCCTAAGAGTGGACGACACTACATCGTGGCAGCTGCGCCGCTGCTTCGCCGTCAGCACTACTGCGGCGCAATCGGTGATCTTTGTTCGAAACGCGCTCTGTTCAGTTGCTGCAACGTCACAAAGTGGCAGTATGCGAAACTTGTGAGAACGGGAGTGAGAGTGCAGCCAATCAGCGAGCGGTGAACCACTCGTGCCATGCGAACCCCGTCTCGTAGCTAGCTGATCACTGCTCGAACTTCACATCTCCAGTTGCCTTCTGCTCCTACCAGACGACGTGCTCGTAATCAAAATGATGGACAAGAGCCTGTCGTCATTTTGACGTCACCAAAAACAACGACAACCTCCAGCGACAACGACAACCAAAGAATCAAAACACACTGACATGCAATTTGGACAAGAAAACCAGAATGTGGGTATATTGGGTGTAGCATTTGACCAAATGTCAACAAAACTTTCAAAATACGATGTCACACCAAGATGAACAATCTCATGTGCTCTAGGCAGTCATCTTAACGTGTTATATTTATGTATTGTCTCTAATGGGAAATTCAAGATCAAGCATGCTCTCTGGAGGTAAACACATAGGAGCAAGAGTAATTGAAAAGTTAGAAATGTGTTTTTGAAAGAAAAGCTGATTATTTTTTGAGAAGTGACTGCTTTTTGTCTTGGCTCTCAACTGATATATCCATGTGATAAATAAATAGTGCTACAGTGAAATTGCATATTTTCTTAGTGACATAATACATACTTGGAATTAGCACGGTGCCTGTTTTCACTGTAAAAAGCAACAGCTCATGCTTGTATATATGCTTACATAATTTAATAGCACGTGAATTCGAGGGTGCAAATACAAGCCACTCTCATTCTGTATTTTAAATGCTGACATGAAGCAGACAAATTTTCATGTCTTCTTTCTTTTCTATTTTTGCACCTAATTTCAGAAGTATAGCTTCCTCTGATGTTCCAGAAAGGGGAAGCATCTCATGTTTAAGAAGTCATTACCGTTTACGTGCATGGTCACGAAACCAGTTAATTAGTACCGCTCGTGCCTCCCGAAGCGAACGCAAGCAGCAATTAAGGCATTTAACAGTGTACACTGGTGCGCACCTTACGTCTTTGTTAGAAGTCACAGGGTCGCTTGCAATTGAACATTATTTCAAAAATTTAAAATAGTGGTTTGTCCTGTGAAATAGTCATATGATAGGTTCTGGCAGGTATTTGATTTTTGATTAGGGTGCCTTAATCTGCTTGCCAACCAAGTATGCTAGTGGAGGCAGAGATGTGTTAATGCAAAGAACTGAGAGCATCTGAGTGGACCACTTGTTCATCAGTTGGCGGATGTCAACATATAGCGTTAATCAAGCAGAAGACCCTTAGTTTGAATGCATTTTCAGACATAATGTTTATACGGCAACGTAAATGTAAAGCATTTTTGCACATGGTAAATTTCTGGACTTACGATAGTGTGCACAGTGAGGCGATGTATGAACCTTCCCAGACACATTCAGTAAAACCTCGTTAATTCTAAGTCATCGGGACCGCAAAAATATCTTCTAATTAAGCGGGTTTTTTAATTAACCGAACACAGAAAAATATAACCCAGGCAAAATATTTCACTGCACGAATGCGCTACCTTTATTCGGCCGTCTTTGGATTACCTAAGGTAATCAGAGATGCTGGTTTGCCGCATCCAGTAGTTCAAGGCTCCAAGGGTCATGTTTTCTAGTTGGCCGATTCCGTGCAGCATTTGAGAATTTCCACCGTGGCACTCAACAAAACTGCGGATAAGGTTCAGCGATCCGATAACTTCCCCGAGAGCGTGTGCTCGGAAGGGCTCTTTAGCGTCGTCGTCGTCGCTGCCGTCGCACATGGTCGCATTAGCGGTACCTTCACTCCAAGTCTGAGCAGCACGTTTGTTGATCGTTTTCAAAGTTCAGATACTCGCCGAAGCCGACTGCACCGGATTGGCTATCCTCTAAGCAGGGTGCATTGATACGGTCGCAATACTCGGCACCTTCTTCGTCAAGTGCACACGAATAGTCAGCATCAGCATCGACGGTGCTTTCTTTCCAAAAGCCAGCGTGTTCAAAACATCGCATGATCGAAGTGGCTTCCACTTGCTTCCATGCATACACAATAAGACAAATGGCCCCGAGGAGGTCGATGGAGGACTCCTTGCCGTTGTCGTAGCAAAGGAGCATGTGCTTGAGCAGGTGGTGGCGGTAAATCTTCCTTGTGTGGTGAATGACGCCTTCGTCCATTGGCTATGAGATCGACGTGGTGTTCGGAGGAAGAAATACCAGCTTTCAGGTGTAAGATGTCACCATGCGCCGGGAGTTATCAACAACGAAGGGTACATTTCTGCCTGTTGCCGCGAACTTGCGGTCAAGCTGCCGAACGTAATCTTCAAGTATTGCGCCTGCGACCCAGGCTTTCTTGTTGTGCCGGTATAAGCTCATTCCGTGGCGGCAGCCGTGCATTTTTAAAGCACCGAGGCTTCCGACGCTTTCCAACTACGAGTAGCGGCAGCGTGTGTTTACCGCACATGTTCGTGCTGAACAGAACGGTAATTCTTTCCTTGCCCTGCTTTCGACCCTTCACCGCGGTGTACTTCACTGCGAACGTTTTTGTGGGCAGCATCTTGTAAAAAAGGGCTGCCTCGTCAAGGTTGTACACATCGTCTGCACCGTACTCGCTAAGCAACGGAGCCAACGTGTTTCTTGCAGTCGTCGACGACGCTCTCGTTTGCGCTGCCGCTCTCGCCACAGACGGCTACGAAGGTCAAATTATTGCGCTCTTTAAAACGGCTGAACCATCCATTGTTACACTTGAACTCTTCCTGCTTAAGCTGTAGAGCCAAGTCTTTGGCACGGGAATGATGACATGGTTTAATTTGTGGTACACAGCGGTAATTCTTCGTGCACAAGCTTGTTCTCCCGCAGTATGCCGCAGTATCGTTCCATTGACGGGAAGGTGGGCTGCGTTTGCTTTCTTCAGCCAGCGAAGTAAAGCTGATTCCACATCTTGGTACGTGGGAGCCCGTATTCGCGACCGCTTCGAAGAATGTCTTGCTCTAGGCCTCCAGTACCTTCGACTTGTTCTTCAATAGAGCATTTTAGATTAGCGTGTTTACGCTCCGCTAAGCAGCTGAGCTGAGCGGAAGCGCGAACGCGTATGCACCGACGCTTAGCTCTAAGCGGGATAGAGAAGCGAGGAACACGGTCCACTTAGAAGCTGCCTAAGCGGAGCGTCGTTCCGCTATCACAGCTATCGACATCAACAGCGCCATAGTGAACGCGATTTCAAATGTTCGGCTTCTGCAGCGCAGCGCAGACCCCGTAAGCGGTTCCGCATTGACGAAGACGTGTTTGCTGCGCGAATCGCAGCTGCCGACCCCTACCAAAACCCCGCAGCATGGGAGGAAGTACTTCGAAATTTAATGCTCGCCGTGGTGAGAGATTTCACTATCCGCGCTACAAATGAGCGCGTGGATCTCCGTGTGGGGTATATTCCGCAGCAAGGTAACGTCAACCTAAGGAAAGTGAGTGCTCTACTTTTCACAGTCATGTTTGCGCACTTTGTTGCGTATATCTGAAACCCACAGTCGTAACTTCACCTGATCTTGTTCTCCGTAGGTCTGGCATCAAGCAGCAATATGGAGAGAGGGGGCAATTATTGCAGGAACTCTCCGATTTCATGAACGCCGGCTATGTGCCGAGAACATTGCCGAGAAATACTACATACTACATCGGCGCATACTACATCGGCATACTACATCGGCGCCGTCGGCAACAGTCCTACAGCGCCTGGCGCGGCAAATCAGAGACGCGGCCACGGCATGAATTAACGTTTCAGACGGTGGCGAGACTAATGGCAAGTGAAATACAATTTGCGTTTGAGCCCTTGTTTCGCCTACCTAGCGCCTCCGGTGTACGAGAGCGTAACAGGTCCGAGCACGCGTCCCTTAAATGTACACGCGCGCCCGCGCCGCCTGTAATTACAGTGCGAGCACCGAGACGTCTAGTATTTGTCCATGGCTCCAGCCTAGTTTAGTGAGCTAAGTTCTGCAACACTTCAGAGAGCCTTGCAAATATTGAGCCCGCCTATTGTGCAGCCAAAATTTTGCACCCGTCAGGTATTTCCTGCCAACAGAGAGAGCAAGAATACGAATAAATTATCACGAGAGACCCAACTTTAGCTGCTGCTATTGCTGCCCTTTGGTCTCGGACCGATTTCAGCATATATGTTAACTTCACTCATGTTTGCAAACACAAAACTATGAAAAGCCAATGTAACTGGCAGGGCCTAGAAAATAAAATTGCACTCCTTCTGAATGTGTATTTGCAATATTATTTTTTATACCAATAAAAACGTTTGGTGTCATCCCTGTGCCGTGTTTCTTTCCCTTGTATGCAGGTGAGGGATGTGCATCGGACTTGTTGCTGTCAATGTGCGCCAGCCACGACGAAAACACAGAAGAGCCTTCATTGGATGGGGTGTGCTACACTAAAGAAGGCAATGGGGCTGAAGGCAGCACGACCAGGCCAAGTCAGCAAGTGTCGGCAGCTGACCCTTCACATAGGTGCAAAGGAAGTGATCGTAAACAGTTTAGTCAGTAATTCACAATTTGTACTGCAGGCTCCTTCCAAGCACGTGTTTTTCTTTCTCTGAGCAGGGGACAAAAACAAACGACGGAAGTGCAAGCTGAATTCCCTGTTTAACTACAGTCATGAAGGGACGTATTTGTAGAGACATGGCATATTAAATGTCGGTGTTTATTTATGTGCACAAAGAATTACCGCTGTGTACCACAAATTAAACCATGTCATCATTCCCGTGCAATGCCAAGCACTGTGCAACATGTTCAAATAAAAGAAAAACAAAATGTAAAACGAAGCACCAACTAATGCAAGTGATGAGTAAGTATACTATAAATGTATTATTCCCTTGTAGCACTGGACACCACCCAAGGAGTGCAGGCCACTCAAGAGAGTGAAGTCGACGAACAAGCACAAGGGCCTATTTACGCTCAGAAAAGACAGCGACAAGCACGCGCTACTCCAACAGGTACGGCCAACCAAACTACATTGTTGGAAAACAGATAACAAGTGTCATCGCAGCTGCACAAAACTAATATTGTGTTCATGAAGCCAAAGTACCTGCGGTTAACATTTTCTGAGCCATTGAATTGTTTCTAGCAATAATACCTGCGTGATTTCGTGGTTTCCTGTCCGACTGCTATGCACATATAACAATTCAAGTCTTATCTAGCGAAAGTAAGTGGTACCTTACGCCATTAGTGTTATTATTGGTGTCTATTCAGTTAATTCAACCATGTTTCTTCGCACGTTCTGCATTTGTGTATGGTGCACAGCACCTCGGTCCTTGATGGTCCTAGGCACAACAGCGCGCCCTACATGCCCTGTCGTCGACTGCACGAGGTGCAAGGCAAGGAGCTTCCAAGGTGTTGTGTACCTTATAACATTCCATAGAGTGCGAGCAGCAGAACGTATGCCATTGCCGAAATACTATAGAACATTAATAACGTTCAAGGGTTACGAGTGTGAGTAACAAGAAGGCATTTGCAAGGTAGTGTGGGCAGACAAGCCACAAACCACTTAAGTCAATGGTGAACACTTCAAATAAATTAAAAGCAATGAAACACAGAGAAAAAGATTTCGCGACATGCGTCCTAAGGTGCGAGGCCGGTGGGTACCTGATGGCTACACTCAAAGAGCGGTTTACACCCTTTGGCGTGCCCCTTCTGCCACACAACGATAATCGTCATCTGCCGTGATGTGTTTCCTTTCTTTAACGCTGCGAGCCCGGTACTTTCAAGTAACGAACGGCATGCGCGTTATCAGCATGATAGCATTCCCGACAGGAAAGTAGCGGGCGGGGCGTTTTCAAGAAAGGAAACGCATCAAGGCAGATGACGATTATCGTTGTGTGGCAGAAGGGGCACGCCAAAGGGTGTAGACTGTTCTTAGAGTGTGAAAACAGGCCATTACAAAAAGAAAGTACAGAAGAGGTAGTTCAAGCAAAGAACAGTTTAGCTGATAGAACACATTGTTTTAGCGTATCCAGTAAGTAAGAAGAAAATAAATGTAAAGTCAACCTAACGACGGTATTTGCATTTGTGATTGATGTGAAAAAAAGGGAGTTGTGAGTCAAAAGAATGGGGATGTCTTGAGATGAACGTACTTTGATATTTCTTCGTTACTTTTCAGGAATCAGAGGCCTGCAAGGTATAGGGCTGGAGCTCCTCACATGGAAAAAGCAGAATGATTTCATCCTTCGTCAAAAGGAAATTGAACTCCAGCACCGGAGGTTGCAGTATGATGAGAGGCGCCTGGCCTTCGAAGAAAAAAAGGTCGCTCTGTTTGAGGAGACTCGAAAAACTGGAAACCCAGTGTAAGAAAAATAATAAATGTAAGCTTGAAAACAAAAATATGCTCGAGCAGCATGAATACAAAATGCTGAGCCTCCTCCAAAAGCACAGCTCATAAGTTTGGCTAGTAGGTTTGCACTTATCTTTCAAAAAGGCTCTACAGAGAGACACGCACGAGTGTCTTTCTCATTCCATGCCTGTCTTTCTGTGGCACTGTTTTGAAAAATGTATGAAATAATGTGCTTCTGCGGTGTTGAGCAAACCCGAGTCAGTGTTGTGGCCTCAAATATTCCTCCAGCAGGGGGTTTCCAGTCCAAAATATTCTGAGACCTTGGAACCGTACATGCATGTGTGCCAGTTCGCAAGGATAGCACCAACTTTATTATACATACGCGAGACATTTTGCTGGTGCAACTTCTGAATTTTTCGAAAATCCAGAAAAGCAAACAGC
Organism: Dermacentor andersoni; assembly: GCF_023375885.2. NCBI lineage: Eukaryota > Metazoa > Arthropoda > Arachnida > Ixodida > Ixodidae > Dermacentor > Dermacentor andersoni. The sequence continues at coordinate 361,005,636 of NC_092814.1, read as the reverse complement.
CCTGCTATTATTCCGAAGCCCCGCTCAACTGCCTGCCTTACAGAGCTCATCCTTTTGTTAAAGACAAGCTGCTGCGCGGTAGGCTAGACCCGCCATAAGTTATTAGCAGCAGAGGTCGTAAGGGGTAGGCCGGATCACCGTAGAGGCATTAACTTCGCTCTTTCACAAGCTTCTCAAGCTTTTGGTACGTCTAGCTCCTTCGGAGGATACCTGTAATGATAGGAGCACAGAGAAACATTTTACGAATTGGAATCACATCTGATAGCTTTTAGTAAATTCTTGCAATGTGTGTGTAGCTTGGTTGCCATTAAGTGCACACACACGCTGAGGAAACTGCTTTCTGCATAGCTTTTTGATGCACATTTTATGCAACAAGGCTAGGTTTAAGATATTCCATTTAAATAATTTAACAGCGTTCTACTACAGTACCCGATAATCACACTTGGATATTTCCACTGTTCCTTAGTGAATGAATGCTCTTTCATGGGTGTTATTCCTCATGCAAATGTGCGATGCTCTGTAAACATGTGCGCTTACAAAGAAAGCCAGTTTATGGCGCAAGTGTTAATCGGGACATGTCACTATTTTAACATGCTTGCCTTACTAAGATTGATAAAACCACTGTCTTGCAGCCACATTAACTGTTTTAATGCCATGTGGTGCGATATCTATCTCACTGACCACCTGTACTATCGGGCAAAAAAGTAAACGGACCACCGCTTACGTGGCCGGAGCGGCTGCGGGGCCACACCGGGGCGCTGCTATCTCACTCCGCGCGCTGACGGCGAGAGTGCCCCGGGTGACGCCAGACTTCGCTCTCACTCTCACGCGGTGCCTTGTCACGCTTGATAAATTTCTAGTGCACCGTTCGGTTGCTCTACTGCTGGCGGTCGCGAAGGAAACAAGGCGAGTAAGCGAAGTCATCGCGGTCGACGGCAACTTTTCATCGCACTGAGGACCCCTTCAAGCCACGGAATGTTTCCATGAATAAACTTTCATGACTAACTATAGTTATTCCTATTCGTCTTCCCAATTATCTCTTCCTGGCCGTACTTTTGTAAAGGTTCATTATGGCCAACGCATTGTAGTATCTAATGAAAGCAGTTTTCAGAGGCGTCGCTGATGTTAATATTAAACGTAGTACTGGAGACAATGACGGAAAAGTGATGTCGACATATAAGCCGTGCCCGCAGTAAACCTTGCCGCCTGCGACTATCACGCCGGCGTGAAAGAACGCGCGTCACCGTACAAGCCGTTGCGGTTACTTGTGCGATGTTGCCTAAAATCGAGCAGCGGTGGACGCCGGCGACATGCACTAATATAAAAGATAAGGTGAATATAAACAAAACAACCATCAGAACGGGTCTCCGTTCCTTCTCAGTGCCGCGGTTTGTTGTCCGGCTGCCGTCCGGCTCTGTGCGACAGCGCCATGTGCTGGACTACCGGCGATGCACGGTTTCCTTCGTCGCGACCACCAGCAGTAGAGCAACCGAACGGTGCACTAGAAGTTTATCAAGCGTGACAAGGCTCCGCGTGAGAGTGAGGGCGAAGTCTGGCGTCACCCGGGGCACTCGCCGTCAGCGCGCGGAGCGAGATAGCAGCGCCCCAGTGTGGCCCCGCAGCCGCTCCGGCCACCTAAGCCGTGGTCCGTTTACTTTTATGGCCGATAGTACATACAACACCAACCCATTAGAATACTGGCATTTAGTTATAACAGCAGCAGTGCCTCTTCGGCGCTTCACAGCATTAGTGTACCATCAATTACTCACCTGTTGAAATATAACCTTAGAACTATGCTGTTCATATCATTGAATCATCTTTACACCACGACGCGTATTTTGCATTGTTCTTGACATCACTCCCACTACATTGTGAGAAAATTTTGAATGCTCTTCCATCTCACCATAAAGACTGGTCATAAGCTAGTACACTTGAAAACAGTGTTTAAAATTTCCTTTATGATACGGTTGTTTTTGTCATTTTTTCTTATTTTGTGTTCATTTTGTCGCTGTGATACAAGTTCACAGCTATTTCACAATTACTCTAAAATTTGACAACAGTTCCCAGACAGCCTTGTGCTCTCAGACCTGTTTCAGTAAATTTATTTCACGGTTGTTTCCTGCTCCGAATCTAAAGAACTTAACTTGCGTTAGGTCAGCACTTAAACGTTACACACAAACGGATCGCTTGTGTCCTCCAACAACATGGAAAGTTTGCGCCTTGTCTCGTATAGATGTGAAGTATGCGTGTTAGTGAGTCACGTTATGCAGCAATTCGCTGTATATACTTACAATCATTAGTACCGTGAGCTTGCCTGCATCATGACTGCCCACGTATGGGTCATTCAAGAGATGATCCCATTGGGGCACATGATGGCCTGATATTTCAGCACATGAAACCGTTTGTGTCCAGAGAAAAAGAGCTTTTCTTCCCTTGATTGTCGGCAAATGGCCCTTGCCGTGCCATCGATGAAGCCCCAGCAGTTGTGTAGCGGCGCCCCTTTGGAATACACGGCCTGCAAATAAACATTAGATGAATAGACCGCACACTGACACAGTACTGAGGGCGTACCTGGGAAAAGCCTTCCAATTTGGCGATATCCAACCAGAAGTGGTTATTTACATCTTGAAGAAAGTATCCAAAAGTGTTCTCAATGTGAGCGAGCATTTGTCGCTGAAGAAATCGCCGAGTAATGTCGTCCGAAGAGCGACTAGTTCACGCAGCCTGTTTGGATATACCAGACGCCGCAGAGTTAGGCTCTGCGCTCTCGTCTCCTGGAATTTTGAGGCACTGCAGTGTCGACACAACTTCCGGCAGTCGTAGTGCAATCTGCAGCCTTCCGAAATCATGTTCCTCGAAACGAAAATATGTCCGGAATCGCCCGCTGTCCATCCTGTCAATGTTCAGATAGCCGTTGACTGAGAGTGGGTCTCGGCTCGTGTATTCAAGCACTTCGATGCACAGCAAATCTATTTCCCACCACTTCAACGTGGGCAAAAGGAAAAGGTCCTCTAATACAATTCTCAATGGCATCGCTTGTCGTGCGAGCGCGAACCACTAACGAGGCAGCACAGATTCCACAAAACTTTTCCACCGCGTGTGCTCCTGTGAACAAGGCTGTCAACAAGGTTTGGACGGGATCCGAAAAGCACTCGATGACTATCACCAAGTCGACGCTTTATTTTCCACTCTGGGAACTACACCACTAACGCCTTAAAAGCAGATGCCTGCATGTTTTATCAACACATACGTTATATACATAAGGTTTGCTTTGTAAAATTCACATAAAGTGATTTCATTTTTTTTTTCACTACGCCGTATTTGGTCAGAGGGCGATGCAAGCGCGAAGGGCCCGCTCCGCTGTGCTAAACGCATAGCTAAAACGTGAAAACCGCCTGCCGCTCCACTGTGGCTCAGCGGGGCAACTCGTACCGGAGCGGACCGTAAGGACGCTGAACTAAAATACTCTAATATTGTGGACAACGTCGAAAGGGGCACGCTGTGCTTCTCAGCCAACTCGGTTTTGGGACACGTATTCTTACCCGCTTCTTGGATCAAGCAGAACTTCTGCTGCAGCGTTAAAGCCTGAAGGCCCCTCGCCTTCGCTCAGGGGGTCCGCGAGCCGCGACCAGCACGACAAAGGACCAGTGGCGCAAAGAACAAAAACCGCTTTAATTTATGATATAATGAAACACTCAGAAAATTACCGCAGCCTCGCGGCCAATAACAGAAAATAACAAGGCAATGAAGCAAGCAGCAGTACAGCGAGGCAACAAAATATACAAGCCAAAGGGAGCGACGAAAGAATGGCCGCTACAAACCATCAACCAACACAATCTTTCGGGCAATACCAGAATGCATAAAGCGCAGAAAGCAAGCAAGCACCGAACCAGGCCCGCAGATAGTCCCAAAAGCGAACAAGAGCACTCTTTCATGCAGACACAATGCAAAGACGTTTTTCCCCCTGCTTTGCAGCACGCTCGTAAAGAAACCTAGACGGGCCACGCCCCACCAGCGCCTCCCCAGGCCCGCGCCCCGCAAAAAGCCCCGAGTGCCGTCTTCGCTGCCTTCTTATCGGGCAGCTCCCTTCCCGGCAGTCCCCGCGCGAGTTCTTACGATAACGCGATCGGTGCGCATGCTCAATGCGACGAGTGCCGTTGTGGCGCGCGTTTCAAAGGCTTCCCCCGTGCGCGCTGCAGAGAGGGCCCAAGGGCCCGACACTCCCCCCCGTACAAGACCGGACGCCCGCCTGGGTGTCCAAGAGCACTATGTAACGACACTATGTAACGACACTATGTAACGACACTATGTCCAACAGCACCATGCATCGTCCTAGTCGAGCACATCACGGCTGTTGCGAAGCAAAATGTTCCGGGCAGTTGGCACGCGATGGGCTAGAATGGTGTCTGGCGTCGTTCGGAGCTCCACGTGACGGCTCCAATTGGCGTGCGCTCAAGGGGTGCGCTCTTTCAGAGACAATACACTTTTCGCCCAACAGACGCTAGCGCACATTGGTCGCATCGGTGAGAGGCGGACGGCGTAGGTGATGTTTCGATGGGCCGCCGTGGCAGCCAGGCTGGTCACGCCCGTTGGAGTGGTAGCGTGGCATTCTGCGTATGGCGAGGATATCCAAGGACAGCGTATGTAAAAACGTAGCAATTAACAGATAACGGATGTAGGGCACGGCCGCGTTAACTGCTGAACTCGTATAATGACTGAAGCACGGTTAGCAGTCTGATGGGCGCTCGTAGTATGCTTTGAGGTAATGCAAGCTTACGGGCCCTATTACTCTGCTGCCGTGTTTTTGGTGCAGTAGGTACACCAAGCTAGAAATACGTTTCGCGATCACGCAAGGGCCATCCTATCTAGGCGCGAGGGAAGCAGCAAACCCTTTTGCAGCATCGCTGAGTGGGTGCGTGCGGCGGAGCACTTCGTCGCCGACCGCGAACTCCAGGGGCCACCTGCCTTTGTTGTATTGGTTCCCATGTTCCAGGCGGGCAAGGTCCAAGTTTTCCCTGGCCTCCTTCAGAGTGTGGGCCAGGCGGCTGGAAAGATTTTGTGTGAAAGTGGAGTAATTGCGAGTTGGTAATTCAGAGCCATTGGTGAATGCATACTCAATAGGAAAACGGAGCTCGCAACCGAGAAGAATAGCCGCTGGCGTAAACCCAGTCGACCGGTTTACTGTGGTCCTTGTGGCGAAAGCCATCTCCTGGATACGAACGTCCCAGTCCTTGTGCCGCTCGGTGAAAGCCACCAGCATTGTCTTAAGGTTTCTGTTCACACGCTCCGTGATGTTGGCTTGAGGGTGATAGGGTGTCGTCCTTTTGTGCTGCACGCCAAGAGCTTTGCAAGTGTCAACGAATATCCTGCCTGTGAAATATGGGGCATTGTCCGTGATAAGCTGCGCTGGGAAACCGAAACGGGTGAATGCTTCCAACAGCCTATCCCAGATTATCTTAGAATCCAGCTTGCGTAGCGGGTACAGCTCTACCCATTTGGAGAAATGGTCAGTGACCGCTAACAAGTATCGATTCCCTTTAGCTGACCTGGGGTATGGGCCCATAACATCACATGCCCCAATTTCCCATGGGTATCGGCTCTCAACTGATTGCATGAAGCCCGGTGGCTTCCCTCCCCGCGGTTTCACGGTCTGGCAGGTGGGACATGTGCGAACATATCTGAAGACATGCTTTCTCATGTGCGGCCATGTCGCGACGCGACACAACTTCTCGAATGTTTTCTTGCCGTCGCTATGACCGGTGAGGCGGGTGTCATGAAAGTACTCTAGAAAAGGCTTGCGGAGCTTTCTAGGCACAACGATACGGAATGGAGACTCGCCGCAATCCGTATCGGTAGCAGGTATATACCGCAAGAGCAGGCCGTCGTCTGCTTGCATCTAGCAGTCGTAGTTGCCGCTACCGGCAGGGTTGGCGCCGTCCAGTGCCTTGCGTATCAAGTTGCACTGGTCGTCGCTTAGCTGGGCGTCGAGTAGCTGCTGGCGGGAGATTAGTGTTCCCCAGGCGTCCACAGGCACTGCCACAGCTAGGACTTCGGGTGCCGGCTCGCCATCCCCGAAGAGTGGTGCGCGGAACAGGGCGTCAGCTACCTTGTTGAAGGTGCCTTTCCTGTAGTCTACTCTGTAATTATACTTTTGAAGAGCGAGGGCCCAACGGGCTAAACGGCCGGCTGGGTTTTGTAGCTTTGACAGCCACGTCAGCGCCTGGTGGTCAGTCTGAATAGTAAACTCAGCCCCATCGAGATACATGTCAAATTTCTTTAGTGCAAATACAATTGCTAGGCACTCTTTCTCTGTTACGGTATAGTTTCGCTCTGCTCCTGTAAGAGTGTCACTTGCAAAAGCCAGAGGGTGAAGCTTCCCTTGGTGCTTCTGAAGCAAGACTGCACCGATGCCATACTCACTTGCATCGGTCTGCACCGTGAATGGCAGGTTGAGGTCGGGGAGGCGCAGACGTGCGGTATCGGCGATAGCAGATGACAGAGCCCGAAATGATCCCTGCTCCACGTCACTCCAGTACCAACTGGCACCTTTCCGTAGGAGCTGGTGGAGAGGCCTTGCCAGGTCAGCGCAGTTGGGGATAAAGTGGCGGTAGAAGCCCACCATGCCCAAATACCGCTGCAGGCTCTTGACGTCTGTTGGTGGTGGAAGCTGCAGTATGGCCTGGAGTTTCTCCTCGTCAGGCCGGAATGTGCCTTGCTCGACAATGAAACCTAGGAGGTTGATTCTGTTCGAAACCAGTTGAACCTTCCGGGGGTTAATGGTGATGCCTGCGTCCTGCATTCGTTGTAAAACGGTGGTTAGGTGAAGGAGATGGTCCTCCAGGGTTCTCGAGAACACTGCCACGCCATCCATGTAGGCCATGGCATAATTGAATTTGGCATGTTGAAGCACAATATCTATTACACGCTGAAAGGTTGCCGGCGAATGGCACAAACCGAAAGGCAATCGGACAAATTCGAACAGACCCCGATGGCAAGTGAATGCAGTCTTTGCAATATCGCAGGGGGCGATCGGAATTTGCAGGAAGCCCCTGCTGCAGTCTAAAGTAGTAAAGAACTTTGTGGACCCAAGTGAAGACATCACTGAATCGATTGATGGGAAGGGGTAGGAGTCTCGAACTGTGACAGCGTTCAACCGACGGTAGTCGACGCACAACCGCGCCGTGCCATCTTTCTTAGGTGCTAGTACAACTGGGAACGCCCAAGGGATCTTAGACGGTCTTACTGCACCGGTAGCGATCATTTCGTCTAGCGCACTATCAAGAAGTGCTCGCTTGTGGATGCTCAGGGGCCGTGGGTTGAAACGAATTGGGCGGGCGCATCCGGTGTCGATCCTATGAGTCAGCACATTAACGCTGCCAGGAGCTTCCGTAAACATTTGGGCAAATGGTTTAAGCGCTGTCTCGACTTTGGTCTTCTCCGCCGGAGATCCTGTGAAAGACTTCAGAACAGTGAGAATACCACTACCAGTCTCGGAGGCCGCAGAGATATTGGCGGTAAACAGATTTGACTGTGGTTCTCCTGGCTTAGTCATGAACTTGAGTGGATGTGCATGCATGCCGTACTGGTAGGTGCCTTTATGAGATCGAGAACGATTCCTGCTTTGGCTATGAAGTTACGGCCCAAAATCACAGCACAAGAAAGTCCTGGAAGATGTAGGAAGCGTTGCCGAAATTTTTTAACATTGATGGTAACTGTTAACCGGGCTGCTGACGTAGCCGACGCAACGTGAGCGGATGCCATGCGAAGGGCCGTGTTTATACTTCGTAACTGTAGACGTTTCGTCTCGCAGGCGCTTTTGACACGATCGCCAAAAACGGAAACAGCAGAGCCGGTGTCTAAAATAGCAGGTACTTCTATTCCGGCCATTCTGACCGCCACCAATGGTGTTTTCTCAAGGTGGGCGTCAAGGAGACTGAACGTGGACGGCAAAGCCCTCACCATTTGTCCGAGATCCTGGGCCTTCGATCTGGGGGGGGTGACACCTTTCCGGTACGCCGTTGATGCCGGTGGTGATTCGAGTGTGAGGAGCCGTTTCGTTCCCCCTCCCCGCTGCCGAGGTTGTCCGCGGCTCAGTGCCGTGGCAGCAGGATGGTGAGACGACCAAAACACCCGGCTTTTCGTAGTCTTGGAAACGCCTGCCCCCGCTTGGTGCTTGACGGCCGCGTAGTCTGCATGTTCCGAGGGGACGTCGGGGCGCGGTAGGTCGTTGGCCGGCGACTGGGAGCTGCTCAACACCGCCGGCCCTCGTCGTTTCCCTGCTGGCGGGAGCCAGGGGGGCCCGGGCACTGGCTCTTGTAGTGGCCTCGTCCTCCACACTGGAAGCAGACTGGAATGCTCCTGCGTGTATCTGCTGCGCCTGATTGGGCGGTAACCGCTACAGGCCTGCTGCGGCCCCGAGTGCCTCGCAACGTTGTGGCAGGTTCCTGGACCGGAGGCCGGAAAGGTACCTGGGGGGCAAAGGTGCGGTGAATGAATGGATCCAGCGCCCTTGGAGGCGGTACCATATCCCCCGGGCTTGCAAATGGAGAACCGCGCCACGCGCAAGACGGCTCGAGGGAGGCTTGAGGCGGGGTTGGTGGCTGGTAAGTTAGCTCTGCCAAGATCGCCGCCTGAATATCAGATGCCGCTTTAGCGAGATCGTCAAGCGTAGAGAAGGTGCCGCCCCTTAGATAAGCCTGGAAGCGTGGGTGAGATTGCCGGATTGCCCGGGTGACTTTCTGTTTCGGGTGCTGAAGGGTCTGCGCGCTCGTAAAGCTCCTGAAAGGACCGTATGTATTCTTGGAGGCTTTCCTCCTCCGCCTGACTACGGGCGCGAAGTTCGTCTTTCATGCGGACAACGTTGTCGGAGGGGGAGGAATTCTGCTCGCAGTAGCTGCTCAAAGTGCGCCCAACTTTGGAATGAATGGCGACGACGCCAGCGGTCGGCGGACCCAGTCAGGGCGACGCGCAAAACGCGCTGAAGAAGAACGTCATCCGTAATGGCTTCCGCATTGCGGTAATCTTCCATTTCCTGAAGGAAGTCCGCCACCGATTTCTTATCTGTGTGGCCTTCATATGTAGGCACAGCGAGCTGCAAACGGAAACTGGCTGCTGGAGTTATGTTTGTCTGATGCTCGAGCAGCGCGGTCAGCTGGGCAATAATGCACATATCTTGTGCGGGTGCACCCTGGTCCTTCTTATCAGGCATCGTACTAGTGCTTTTGCGAGTATGATTCTCAACCGCGCCCTTCTTGACTTTACCCGAACGTAGGTGCATCAAAATGCCGGCGGTGCATCTTTCGTGTTGAAATTGGACGGGCAAAGCGGTCCGACGGAATGGTCAAGCGGTTCTGCGGAGGCGGGATGGCGCCGAATAGCGGGGCGCAAGGAGAGCGAGAGGTAGTATAAAAACGGTCAGTGAGCTTACGCGAGTCGGAGGGGTTGGGTACAGATGCGTGAGCTGTGGGACCCGATGTCGGAGCCAAACAAGTAGGCCTAGGGGGGATTGCCAGCTGCCTCGAGATGGGGGCGGTTCCCTTGTTCCCGTGCTCGTGGTCCCTGCGGTGCGGAAGCGTACTCCAGAACAAACAGAAAAACAACGAGAAAGAAGAAAATCACGTTCGGCGCCAGATGAAGGCCCCTCACCTTCGCTCAGGGGGTCCGCGAGCCGCGACCAGCACGACAAAGGACCAGTGGCGCAAAGAACAAAAACCGCTTTAATTTATAATATAATGAAACACTCAAAGAATTAGAATCAGAACGGCCGCTACAAACCATAAACCAACACAATCTTTCGGGCAATAACAGAATGCATAAAGCGCAGAAAGCAAGCAAGCACCGAACCAGGCACGCAGATAGTCCCAAAAGCGAAAAACAAGAGCACTCTTCCATGCAGACACAATGCAAAGACGCTTTTCCTCCTGCTCTACAGCACGCTCGTAAAGAAAGCTAGACAGGCCACCAGCGCCTCCCCAGGCCCGCGCCCTGCAAAAAGCCCCGAGTGCCGTCTTCGCTGCCTTCTTATCGGGCAGCTCCCTTCCCGGCAGTCCCCGCGCGAGTTCTTACGATAACGCGATCGGTGCGCATGCTCAATGTGACGAGTGCCATTGTTTCAAAGGCTTCCCCCGTGCGCGCTGCAGAGAGGGCCCAAGGGCCCGACAAGCCTTATATTTTGGATTCTTCGCTCACTGGCACTTCTGCACAATTCAGAAAAAAAAGAACACCCCGCTAGCTGCAACACCCCTAACCACCGCGCACAAAGAAACCGCGCGGACCGGCGTTGTCCGCACACACATCGCCGCAGGCGCGGAGAGAATCGGCGAATGGCAGCCAGTGGCAGCGGCACGGAACACGCGTCGCTGCAACCGCTGCAACTGCGAGGAGCGTGCGGAATGGGGGACGAGAGCACGACACAAAAACCGGTATTGGCGGCGAGGAGTTACGGAGTTGCCATCTGTCGGAAGCGCCTCACTTGCGTAGTATGAGAAATCACGCGGCGCGCTCCTCATAGGTTTCGCTTACGGCGCTCAATAAAAACACCACGCGGCAGCCCTCCTGGTCATTTATGCAAGTACGCTCGAAACCAGGGCAGTTTTTGAGTGTCAATATAATAATCTTGGGCAAACTGAAAGCACAGAATCGTTTACAGACGTTATCTCTTTACCGAATACGTGCAATACGTGAACGCCACTGCGCGGGGTCGCCGCGATGGAGACTCCAGAACGGGCTTCTTGCATGAAAGGTAGGTAAACGCTGAGAGTAAACTATGTGAAATATGTTCTTATAGTGGGCTGTCTGTATAAGCAAATGGGGCATAACAGAATGGAGCCTCAATCGAGCGATGGTACGGGTTCGCAGTGACCGACTGCGCGTCTGCATGCATGTCCGCGCACAATGTTTTGCTTTTGCTGTGAGCGCGTTTTCGCACCATGCCGTGAGCCTTAGGCCGCAGCATATGAGCATTTGACAGTACACTAGCAACCATTGTTGCGTGGACGCTATGAGAACTGTTCAAAAATAACTGCGTTATAAAGACTTCGACGCCTAGCTACGGCGACTGTGATGTGCCGTCGCGTCGATTCGATCTTTTTTCTCTTCTAAATTCTTGGACATTTCAATATTATTTCTCAAGTTGCGTCGCACTGTATCTTTATCGGTCTTCTCAGCGTGCCATTTCCCTCCGCTTGTTTTTCGTAATACAGTGCACTAATTCATAACACAAACCTGACCATATGCCGTGCTTTTTTTTAATGTGTGTCTTACCGATCCCTTTCCGTTCCAGTGAACTTGCCAGTATCTAGCATCAACAAGTTCATAGACCAAACCGTCATGACATTAGCCGGGCAGCAGGCGCGCGCGAGCGTCTGAGTGCGCGTTTTCTGCAACTTCCCGAACATCGCGCAGTTCCGGCGCCGTAGGAGAAATGTTCCTCGCGTCTGTGCTTGCTGCATACCCGAGTTGTAGCCGATAGCTGTCTGCCGGTTCTAAGTTTCGCCAGCCAAGCTTCACGCAGCTCCTTGCCCTGCGGCTACGTGTGAATAAGGCTGACACCGGGCTCCGCTGCGTGCGTCCGGCACTTCGGCACCGAGCAGTAGCCTAGCATGCTGCACGCCTCCAAAGGCAGCCACTACCTATTATAGTACTTTCATATGTTGTCAAGCAGACACCCAAGGGGGTAAAGCCTCACCACTTAATCAGAACCGCGGCGCAGGTGGAACGTTAAACTTTCGTTTTCAGCTCGCTTCGGCGCTTCCGAAGCAACCGACGCGGCCGCTGTGTCCACGTGATCCCTCATGGCACGTCACGCCGACGGTGGCGCTGGCTTTTCCAGTGGTCGAGCTCGCCGCCAATGCCCGCTGCTCTGCAGTGAAGCCCGTCTTCTCCTCTGTAGGCGCGCGTTTCGGCAGTGCGCGGGGTGTACCGTGCACTTATATTTGTGCTAGCAGTATTACGGGTCGGGCGCTTCGTCTATAAATAATCGCGATAGCTATGTGGCGTCACCTCACGGCTCCGAATGGCCGTCATTTCGTCGGGTTTGGGGTGAAATGGGGATCGGGAATTGCCGCATAGCACCCCAAATCTTCGAATTAACCGGGTTGGCCTAGGTCGCCGGTTCGAATTATCCGGTCAAATTTACGTTGGAAAATACGGGACCGCAGAAAGTCTTCGAATTATCCGGGATTTCGAATTAAACGAGTTTGAATTAGCGAGGTTTTACATATGTACTTGTTTTGAGACGAAGTTTTTGTGAAGCGCGATAATTTTTCTTACATTAGCACATCTTAACCACTTCAGTAGGAAAAATGCTTTGGTTTCAGGTAGTTTGTTCATTGTGCAAGTATATGTATAGCTGCATGCAAAATCCACGTGCATGGAAGGGATATGTGAAACAGGATGGTGCCTTTCCTAATTTATGATTTGCTTCTTTGTTTATCTTTTCGTGCACATCCCTGCCTGTACTTATGCTTATGTCACCTTTGATGCATCATATTCATCACATCTGATTTTCGGTTCACATCTGAAGCCATGCTATACTTTAGTTAGATTGCATGTTCAACGAGTCACAGTAATTGATCATGTAATTATGCAAGCTGCTCCTCAGAAGTATAGCATTCTTACCATATTGGGAATAAAAAGCTACCATACAGGACAAAAAATTTGATGCGCAAAATTTTATTGCCAATGCTCCGTGCAGTTCTATACTCATTTGCTACCCACTAGATAATATTGTGAATTTAATTTTATTTATTTGTGAGCAAGTGTAACGGATCAATCCCAACAGCCCCAGGAAACTACTCTCGTGAGGAGGCCAACCGAAAAGGAAATATGATACGCCTCTGTACCGCTTTGAGACCGGGCATGATATTGCTGTAGAACCACAACACACGCTTATAAACAATTGGGTGCAGCCCATAGATGAATAAATTTATTTGAAATATAAGCAAAGCTAGCTAGGTCCGCAGCCTCAAATCAGAAAATACAACACATTTCTAAATGCACTGTACTCTCAGTTAGGAACATCCATACGCTGTACAGGACGTTATCAATTGAGCTGCTGTCTTAGAATATGGCACACAAAAAAAGTTCCTTGCACAATTTATCTACGTTACCAGCCCCGTGCTTACAGCTCATCCGGTAACCTCTGCCATATAAGTGCATGCGTTTTGTGCCAGAAATGCATTTGCTGGCCCGTAATGTGGCGCATATTTCTGTTCGATCATAGCGTCAATATTTTATGTGTTTGCACATGTTTGTTCTGTTTACCTTTCCACTGCATACTTTATTTTTGAGAAGGTGGGGACAATTGCAAATAAAGGGTATTTCAACACTGCAAACTGACGAATGTTTAGAGAATATACTTATGTTTTATTACAAGATTTGTTGTAAAGTTCATGGGCATCATTTTAATCTGATTTTATGTGTTTGTCAGTATGTTTCTCAAATTATTACTCAGTTTGCCTTGTGACTGATAAAGATTTTGACCTTTTAAGAGCAAATATTTTATTTGAGTAACTCGGCGACTACAGATTACATCCAATTTACCAAGCATAAGTGCAGGAGCTGCTTATGAAGGGATCAAATATTCCCCACATCGAAGTGTTGCGAATCCCTTATAACGTGACCATGGCTCTACATCGTGGTTTCACACTACTGGGAGGAGTACTAGCACTCCGTTCTGAAGGAGTACGGGGACTCTGCTTCGGGGAGTAGAAACACCCGGCTTGGAGGAGTAGAAGTACCCTGTTTAGAGGAGTAGAAGCATTTGGTCTGGGAGAGGGAGAGTATTGGCACTCTGCCGAAGAGTACTAGCACTCCCTTGCAGGGGAGTAATAAAACTGTCAGGAGGAGTTATTCTACTCTCTCTCAAGGAGGTCGATCTACTCTCGAAAAGAGAGTGAAATATGGGACAAGCAGATACTCCCTCGATGGATAAGATACTTGAAGGTCCCTCAAACTTGCTGTTGGCGAGCCTCAGACAGCAATATGCTTGTTCGATTTCCCTAAAGGCTTTATATGGGCGCGCTTCCCACACCAATAAGATTCCTGAATGTCCCTCAAGCTTATAGCCGACCCTCCAAGAGAAATACGGTTTTTGAACATGTCGCTTGAAGACTCCTTCCAACAGCGATACGGTTCCGGAATAATATTGTGCCTCCTATATGCTGAGAACTTTTGGGCTTCTTAAGTACGGTTGACAAACAAACTAGTAGGCAGGCCACTTAATGTAGTCATAATAGGCCGACAACGACGTGACTGACGAACGCGAGTCCTCGCTCTTTGCGGGTTTCTGTGAACTTCCGTGCAATGCCGACGAAACTGCCGATCGACTGCGGTACTAGCTAGATATCAGCCGTTCATCGACAGCGCGATTTCCACAACGCCTCCGCGTATATTTATACGTTCTCATGCTTCGAAAGAATTGAACCATTCTTCGAGAGTTGAAATGCACAAACTGCGACCAGACCTTTTTACGTTTTGCGAAGGATATATATGCAGAACACTCAACCAGTTCGTATGTGCACGTCATCGGCGGATTTGAGCTGAAAAGTGCTTTTATTGTGATTAAGTTTGAACTATAGCGATTGGAAATAGACGACCTTTCCCTTCACACAGTGCAAGCGGGAAGCGGCGACACGGCGCGGTGCCTATGCTGCTGTTACGCGAAAGACGCGATACCTGCCGGCACGTCGCACTCGATCGCAGCGGCGCTTCGCTGAATGAAATATGGCTGTGCGCCATATGTACACACTGTTATGCTGACACACATAGCTTTTCAGATGCAGTGGTTGCTATTATACGCCAAACGATCAAGCGGCGGCCATTTGACACAGCAGCCTGGCTCGGCCAAAATGAGTGCGCTCGTGAAAACCACTTTTAACTGAATGTGAAAATTCGTCTCGATCGAGCACGCACTTCTGTGACGCAGGCCTACTACAGATGGTATTGTTTTGATTTTTTTCTCACGTTATCGCGCAATAAACTGACGTTAACGACCTTGTTCGCGCGTTTGCTTGCACTCTCCGATTGCGTAACGCTGCTGATGTGTTGACATCTCAGCGGGCGCCAAATACGCGAGGTGGCTCTGACATTCCCTTGGCGCACTGCTCGAAAAACTGCCGCGATAATCGTACCTTTGCGGTATTGTACGAGCGCAGTACACCCTTTAGCCTAGCCTATTCCAACTAAACAGTTTTATTGATGTTATTCAGTGCTCATGCAGTCTTAAGCTTGCCTTGTGTCTTCTTGTTACTTTTTTTTGTGATCTTTAGCGACCATACAACCCATTTATTTGTACTGCAGCAGCAAGGCCTTTCCAGGCCATCTTCAGACCCATCTTGAACCAGCCTACGCAAGAAAATGATTTTTTGAGTTGTCAAATATTTATATGCCATGCACCTTACACATAGCAAACATTGTCAGAAAGACTCGTCATTGTCTTCATGATCGATTAAAAGAACTACATAGTCAACTGTGTGCATGGAGGCAGATTGTCAGCACATTGCAGCATGTGTGTGGCCACATTAGTAAAAGAATGCACTATTGAAAGCAAACAGAGGAATCTCCTAATGTGAGGATTCATAATGCCAAAAAGATATCACATTCACGAGATGTTCGTGTCAGCACGGTGTCAATTGCTTTATTAAAATATTTATGATTTCTTAGCCATCAGCGTGATAGTTTGCTTGTGGGGTTCTAATATATTTTACTAACTAAATTTATATTAGTGCAGCGCCTCATCACGTCTGCCTGTTTGCCTCAGTGTTTTCCATACTGTACAGTGACTTATGCCTTATCACTAGGCATCCCAATACGTACCTCGTTGTAGAAATACTACCCAGCAGTGTTACTAACAAGTTAAGATCTTTGTAGTATAGAGCTGCTTTGCATACTGCGCTACCAAAAAAATACAACATTAGAGCACCACACTCTTCTCAGCTTTGTTTTCCTAGCAGCTACTAACAAACATCCAAGCAACAGACCATGGAACCATGGACCGCGGCTAAAGTGTAACAACTGTCTGTAAATAATTGTACAGATTTTACCGAGCAACAGAGAAATCAAGAAAATAATCATTTAAACATTGCTGCTCAAATTGTTTGCATTGCGCTTCAGAGTGCTACTCTACTGCTAAGTTCGCACACTATAGAAGCTGCTCAGTTAGCAGCTAACTGAAGAATTGCTATTTCAACTATCTTCTAGCTGTAGATTGCAAGCGCTATGCAATGCCTGAAAACCAAACCAAATGTTCAAAACTAGGCCAGCAGTGTCGAATAGTTCATTATGAAAAATCACTTTTACTACTTGAGTTTTCAGCTTTACCTATGGCGGAAGAAAAATTATGCAGATCCCACACACTGTGGGCATCGATGTAAGCGAAGCGTTCTGAGCAGTTTGCTTTGATCGAAGATAATTAGCGGTGATGCTGACAGCGAATCTTTAATTCCTTCAACGTTTAGTACATGAGAGTGGCGAGTTGACGTTAGACGTTGCGTTGCCTGCACCACTGGTATTTGTCTGTGTAGTAGGCAAAACACACAGGGGAAGGTGTTTACTTGAGATGGTGTTTCGCGCCATACTTCATAATCACTGAGAGGGTTGAACATATTCATGGCCTGACATAGCACAGCAGTGGCAGTGGACGGCACGCAGCATCGCTTCTCACGCACTTGCTTTGCCACTGTTGCAGAAATACAACGTGCGGCCGTCAATCCAGCTGTTACGTCATCGTGGCGATAATTTAGACCACCGCCCCGATTTCAGCTGCTACCACGTGACGGACCTGAGGACGACGGACGTAAAAAGGACAGGCGGATCCTGGATTCTTCGCTTTTCGGGCACAGCAGTGGCAGTGGACGGCACGCACCATCGCTTCTCACGCACTTGCTTTGCCACTGTTGCAGGTTGGTGTTATTTTGCTTCGAACTCGCTCTTAACCTCCTGGCGTTCCCTGCTGCTGCTGTGCCTATAGTTAATCATTGTCCACTGCTATTATAACTGAATGTTTGGCGTGCAATGGAGACATTCGGCCCGATGAAATACCCCTTGTGTGTACAATTTGTAAATACTCATACCATGTAGGTAAATGTTCTGGAATCACTGGGTCTGCTTTTCGCAGTAAAGGCGATTCCTTGAAAAATTCTTGGAAGTGTGCAACATGTTAAACAAATGAAAAAAGGGGCGGTGCCTCATCCAATATGTCTGAAAGCCGAAGACTTGAATGTAAGCTGAACCAACTCAATGCAAATGTATTATCACTTCTTCCACTTGTGGCCAAAGTGGACGCCTTGTCCGAGGCTGTCAACAGCATCAGTGGCATTGAGGCATCTATCCAAATGCTTTCTGACAAGTATGACGAAATACTTAAGAAGACTGACAGTCAGGGTAGTGAAATTGCGGCCTTGAGGAAGCGTGTTGAACATTTGGAGTCTGAAACTTCTCCAAATGCCCTAGAAGTGAAAGCTCAGTTAAATGAATTGGAGCAGTACAGCCGCCGACAAAACATCGAGATTCACGGTATGCAAAAAGAAGAGAATGAAAACCTTCTGGATAAGATGAACTGTCTGGCACGTACGCTTGAGCTTCCCGAGCTATCAGACTCTGACCTTGATTCCCTTCATCGGCTGCATCCACGTGCTGGTAAAAAACCTGTGGTGATAGCTCGCTTCCGGTCTGTCATGTTGAAGGAACGGTGGATGCAAAGTCGCTCACGTCTTCGGGAGAAAGCACCAGACTTGCGAATTTTTGATAATCTAACTGCGATGAACAAAAGGCTTTTATGGCTAGCGCAAACGAAGGGAAAAGAAACGAAGTACTGCTTCGTGTGGCAAAAGAATGGTCATGTTTTTGCACGAAAGAATAGCGGTGACAGTGTCATTCGAATTTGCCAAGAAAGTGACCTCGCGAACATGGTTTAACGTTAACGCTTCAGGCATTGTTTGATAAACTTTATTCTTTCCCATGGCGGTTTCATGTTCTGAGTCTTATCTCGATTTGAGTCTTATCTGAGTCTTATCTTTTCGTGATTTTGCTTTTGAGGAGAGTAAGCAGTCGAAGTTCTTTTCCTTTTATCATTTAAACGCGCAGAGTTTACGGAACAAAGAGGACCAATTAAACACATTCTTCATGTCCTTAGGCTTTGAGTTCGATATTTTGGCCTTTACGGAAACTTGGTACAATACCGCTCAAGATGCAATCCAAATCAATGGTTACAAACCTGAATGCTTGAGCAGGTGTAGTAAAAAAGGGGGTGGGGTTGCTTTATACATAAAAAACGCACTTCATTATGAAGTAATGGCTGAACACTGTGCTATGTTGTCCAACTACGAACTTCTTTTTGTCAGATGTAGAACTTTCATAATTGGCGTTGTTTATAGGCCTCCCGCTGGGTCTCTGGTTGAGTTTTTTTCGTCGATTTGCAACATTGCTGGATTCTCTGTCATCACTGAAAATGCCTGTTGTAATTTTGGGTGACTTTAACATTGACTTGTTGCAACCTGCTAACACATCAGTGAATGATTTTGTTTACCTGTTATCAATGTATGGCTTTTCAAACAATATTGCTCTGCCTACTCGCATCTCTGCATCCAGTGAAACCTTGATTGATTTGTGTCTGACTAATCATGATGAAAGTGACGTGAAAGCGGGAGTGCTTGTAAGTGCAATCAGTGATCATTTACCTTTGTTCTGCTTCATTAGTAAGCGCACCTCTCCACAGGTTGCCATAGAAAACTCGACAAAAACTACGCGGATAGAATCGCGCGATAGATAACTTCCGCCAAAACATTGCATCTGTAAACTGGAATGAAATTTTAGATAAAAATAAATCTGATTCAAACCTTTTATACAACAGTTTTCTCGAGAAAATTATTGAAATTTACGAACACTCTTTTCCTTTGGTAACTGTTAGAAAGTTTAAGAAAGCGAGGAAACCCTGGGTTACCTACGACTTAGTCAAGAGAATGAAAGCACGAGATAAGCTCTTCAGCAACTTCCTGAAATATAAGGACGCAGAAATTTTTAAGCAATATAAAAAGGTCAGGAACAGGCTAAATGCCGACATAAAAAAGTCACGTGTTGATTACTACGCTAACAAATTTACGGACATTCTTTATGATCCTAAAAAAAGTTGGCGAACTCTAAAGGACCTATTGCGGCACACAAAAAATAGCATTCCCCAGGAACTTACGTACGGCGATAAAGTGCTAAGTGGTAAATCCCTCGCTGAAGTATTCAATCAGCAGTTCTTGTGCTTTGGCTCCTTTGACTCAGAAGTTAGCAACAACTTTAAGGACTATATTAACACCAGTTTGCGAAATACTATGTATCTTCGTCCTGTTACACCTACAGAAATAGCACACATTATTAGCAATTTAAAGAACAGCTCTTCTTGTGGTTATGACGGTATTAAAATAGCACCAATTAAAGCAGTCGCGGATTTATTATGCAATGTTCTTTGTGACATAAAAAATATTGTGTTTTCTACAGGCACATTTCCGGATAACATGAAAATTGCTAGGATCGTCGTCTTGCATAAAGGTGGCGCAACTGATTGCATCACTAATTACCGGCCGATATCCATACTTCCAGTTTTTTCTAAAATTATTGAAAAAGCCTTAAATTCTAGAATAACTGGATACATGCAAAAGCATAATCTTATATCCCCGAATCAGTATGGCTTCCAAAGGGGTAAATCCACTGAATCTGCGTTACTTGAAATACGTGATAAAATTGTTGCTAATATAGAAAACCAACAATACACAATAGGCTTATTTTTAGACTTTAATAAAGCATTTGGTTCAATTAAACATGACATACTTTCTTCTAAATTACCCTTTTATGGAATTAGAGGCATTGCTTTAGACTTACTGCGTAGCTATCTATCGCACCGCTCCCAATTTGTGGAAATCAACAGCATAAAATCAGATTTAGCAGACATTAGGTACGGCGTCCCACAGGGTTCTATTATAGGTCCTACGATTTTTCTTCTTTATATCAATGATATCGTGACAATACCAGAAACACCCGATATTGTATTATATGCCGACGATACAAACGTTTTTTTCTCCTCTGGTAACATCTGTACTCTAATTCCTCTTATTAACAACTGGTTAAATTCCCTTTCAGTGTGGCTATCGGCTAATCAGCTGAGCCTAAATGTTAAAAAAACAAAGTATATTGTTTTTACTCCGATTAACAAACCAGTTAAGTTCGCATCTTCCTTAATATTTCAATCGCAACCACTTGAAAGAGTTTCCCAGTACAAGTTCTTGGGTGTACTCTTCCATGAAAATCTACGGTGGACGCATCACGTAAGTTATATTAAACGTAGCTTAGCACAATTAATTGGTATGCTCAATAAGCATCGCACGCTGTTACCTTTAAAACTTAAACGTCAGTTATACTTTTCTACTATTCATTCTAGATTCCACTATTGTCTACTTATCTGGGGCGTCACTTCTAAGGCTAACTTGGAAACTCTATTCCGAATGCAGAAAAAGTGTGTTCGTATTATTCATAACCTATCGATGTACGAACATACCTCTGAGTACTTTCACCAGGACAGTATTTTGAGTGTCGCTAGTCTACATAAACAAAAGTTATCCGAAAAAGCTTTTTTAGAATTCATAAGTAATCGCGAGAACTTTTTTTCTATATATATTAATACCACAACTAACTACACCTTAAGAGCTAGGAACATTATTAAGGTAAAAACTAGAACAAACTACGGCAATCAGCTTTTACAGTGGCAGATTCCTAATTTACTTAATGATGAGCCTACTTTATTTGATATCATGCAAGATTCCTCAACCATTTCAATATTCAGAAAGAAATCAAAACTGTATTTTTCCAACAATTGACACTTGTTTTTTTTTGTAATGTATTTTCTGTTTTTCCACTGATATGCAATTTCATGCGTTGCAAGACTTTTTTTTTTTGTTCCCATTTGGTTTTTGGCCTTCTTGTATCTTTCTGTACGTACTTTATTTCTTCATTTTCATTATATATATTTATTGTGTTACATTGATTTATTCTATGTATAATTGTATCATTCGTATATATAAGTATGTATATGTGTGTATTATGTGTATATATGTATACATTTTTTTTTTGCACTGTTGTCTGCTGTGCTCGTGGCGCCAGGGGCCCAGTCAGGCGTGTATAGTCTCGCCTTTTGCTCCGGCGCCATGACAATCTTGTATTGTCAAAATTATAATAAACTTCAAACTTCAAACATCATGGCAGAACTATTAAACTCAAATTATGAGGCACACCGTAGTGTCGGATTCTGGATTAATTTTGACAGCGTGGTTTTGTTTAACGTGTCCCTCAATCGAAGTGCACGAGCAGTT
Source organism: Dermacentor andersoni (assembly GCF_023375885.2). NCBI lineage: Eukaryota > Metazoa > Arthropoda > Arachnida > Ixodida > Ixodidae > Dermacentor > Dermacentor andersoni. Next base: position 360,984,286 of record NC_092814.1, on the reverse strand, counting down.
TTTATTTTGCCCTCGTCGACATCACCTACCGCAGTCGGGATCAAACCCATGACCTCAAGCAATGCCATAGCCACAAAGCTACCGCGGCGGGGGCTTAAGTGTTGACGTGTGACCACTTCCGTAGTGTTGCCTTGACATTATGGTGTGCTTCAATATGGCCCTGTTTCTGCACACCTTGCGTATCAGTTGCCCATTTGACAAATTTGCGTGGTGTTTATTTTCAGAAATACCAGAAACGGTACCGTACTGTACATTGAACTTTAATTTATTCTGTTTGCCTGCAACCACAGTCTACAGTAGTAGCATTTACTTGCCTTCTCACGTCACCTTTCCCTATCGCCCGTCGCCTTGTATGGGAACTGCGAGTGAAGAGTGGCAAGGCTGTTCCTCACTCGTTTCGTGACTGCATCGAATCTGCCCATTCCCTGCCCTATTTCCCCCCTCCTCTCCACAATTCTATCTCGTTTCCCTGTGGACTTGCATGTTAGTAGAAAGGTAAGCGCTGCAATTTCTGCAATGCTTTTGCAGGGGTAGGGGCACAAATAATTACACCTTTCAAGAGGCTAATGTGGCGATACCTAGGAAGCTCAAAAGGGCATTGTGCACATTAAATTCGGTGCGGTACAAATGAGGATCTCGCATCTCGTTTCTTCTCTGCCACACTTCTTCCATGTATATACACGCTGTGAACCCACCCGCGCCCCGACGCAGTATGCCAGACAACACCAGCTACAGCAGCAGCAGCAGTGGGAAAGTCGAAGGAAGAGGCAAAGAAAGCTTCACTTCACAATTATGCTGATCCCACGCAATGTAGGAATTTATGTAAGCGAAGCTTTCTGTGCTGGTTGCTTTGATTGCAGATAATTAGCAATGATGTTGATGGCGAAAGCTTAATTTCTTCAACGTTTAGTATAACACGAGTGTGGCGAGTTGGTGTTAAACGTTACCTTGCGAGCACCACTGCTGTTTGTGTAGCACACAGAACACATTGGCAGAGGTGTTTGCTTGAGGCGTGGTTGTGAGCCATATTTCGTCATCTCTGAGAGGGTTGAGCACTGTCATAGCCTCACATGGCACATCGCATCGTGGCAGAATTATTAAGCTTGAATTGGATTACGGGGCTGTACGTGCCAAAAGCACAGTCGGATTATGAGGCATGCCGTAGTGGCGAACTCCAGATCAATTTTGACACCGGGATACTTTTTCCCGTGTCCTAAATTTTAGTGAAATGGGGCTGCCACGGTTGAGATCACACCCACGACCTCGAGCAATGCCATAGCCACAAAGCTACCGCGGCGGGCACAGAAGTGTTGGTTTGACAGTCAACTGCTTCCGTAGTGTCGCCTAGAGCCTGAGTTGCGCTTTAATTAATGCGGCTTTGCTTCTGCACTCCCTGCGTAATTTGTCGACTTCATATGTATGCATGGTGTTTACCTTTCAGAAATAGCGAGAAGGTACTGTGCTGTACCTTAAACTGAAGCTTATCGAGTTTCCCCTCAACCGCTGTCGCATAGTAAAAGGCTTACCTTGCCCTCTCGCGTCACCTTCCCCCCCCCGTCCCTTGTATGGGAACTGCCACAGCAGCAGCAGTGGGAAAGTCAAAGAGGCAAAGAATGCTGCGCTTTAAAAGATAAAAGTCCGATGCAAGTCTCAGCTAATCCTTGGACCAGCACCCTCAACTTTACAGCAGCTCTTCCTCTCCACCCGCCTTTTCTCATTTCAGTGCTAACCGCTGCTGCCCCACACGTTGCACTGCACCAAGGAGATGTCACATAGTGTGGCTGGCTCCCTTTGATACTGCTGCTATTTGCTACACAAACAAAAACAGGGAAAGCTAAAATGCCACTGGGCTTCCGCCACACACTTCCTTAAGTACACAGAAACTTTGGGGCCTCTCCTGCTCTTTCTTTCCTTTTTCCATTATCCCAACAGAGTGCATATATGTATGCGTACATTTTGGAAACAGCGAATTTGACAAGCTTTTTTGACATAACGCCGCTGTCAAGCGATAGACAGCAGTAGTGTTTAAAACAGCAAGTCAATAAAAACTGCTGATTAACCAAGCACATCACATTTATTATTGTCATCGTTTATTCTCACACAAAGGTATTCCTTTCAATATGCACCAGATATAATGAAGAAAAAAAAAACTGGTAGAAACATCAATTCTTACACTTAGCAGCCACTAGTCATGGTGTATATATATATATATATATATATATATATATATATATATATATATATATATATATATATATATATATATAATCCTTCTGACGAAGGCCGTGCCAGAGCCGCAACGTTAAACACCATGAAAGATGCAATTTTCGTAAGCGTGCACCTTCGTTTCTAAAACTATGTATATATAGACAACTTTGGCATCGAAAACTGCCACCATGACCGCACATGTAGGAATCATACAGGTATACACTACGCAACGTTACAATGAAGTTGCTCGCAGAACATCTTGCTCCGATACTGATCAGGGAAAATCCAAATCACACATGAACAAGCTTCACAGCCCACTTATTACCGCAGTAATTTTGAGGAACATAATTCTAGACTAATTAATCGTAAAAGATAATAAACAATAATCGTAATTTCCAAAACCATTGTTTTTATGTACTTGAGTAAAAAGTGGCAATTCAGTACAGCAGAAATGCAAAAGGGGGAGAACATTTTAGAAAAGCAAGAAGTCATGCAATCAAGAGTAGCACGAAGCTTCAAGCTAGTGTCAGGTGGGCGATTCGTCTCTCAGTATCCAAAAAGCATGATGTCCCACAAGGCCATGTTATACTATCGTAACTGTATTGGTAACGTATGCTTGCTATAATACTTGTATGCAGAGTAGAGAAACACACTAAACAGTGATCTCAGAACAGGAAATTTTCTTCTACATCAATCCTTGCACATCGTGCCCAAGTTCAATTAACAATTCACTCGCAAAAATAGGAATTCTTTAATTCTAGGGTTTTATGTGCCAAAACTATAATTTGATTATGAGGCATGCCGTAGTGGGGGTCCCCGGAATAATTTTGACCATCGGTCGATCTTTAACATGCCCCCAATGCACGGGACATGCGCATTTTTTTTTATTTTTCCCCTATCGAAATGCAGCCGCCGTGGCTGGGATACAAAACATTGTTCACATCTTTGATGCACTTTTACTGTAGCTGGTCCTCCTGTACAATGTTTATATGAATGTCGTTCAAAAGATTGACTTTCCACATAGCATCTTCTTTACTGCTTCTGGCATACTGAATGCATCACACAGCCAAGTGGCAGGCCCGATTAGGTTTCTATTGAAGCCATTAATCCACAACCGTGTCAAGCGACACTGCTTTTAGGTAGCCGTTGTGAGAGACACGGGTAGGCACTAGCCACAAGGTCGCCTGTATTCCCATGTTCTTTTTAAGTTTTGTTCCGTATTTCTAGGGGTCCTCCAACCCACCTACTGCTGCATGCAACTATGGAAACAGTGCACTGCCGTCATGAGACTTAACACAAACAAGGGGACAAGCGTCCTGTATGTGGCCGTGGGCGTGATGAAATGGAACCAGCTGGAATGGAGACCATGGTGCAGCCTGGCATACGACGCCTGTTGACAGTACATTAAAATCATGATAATTCAAAAAGATATTTCGTGCTCTCAGTCCATTCAAACAAATCTTTAATTTTTGTTTGGCCGACTGCGTTTTCAATACATTTAAAAGCCAATTTATTCAAAGTGCACTCTTCGGTTAAATCTGTTCATTTGTACTTCTTGCTTGTCGATACTGGAATTATCAACTGCTTTAGTCATTTCTAGTTGAACATTTGCGTTCATATGAAAACAAAGCCAATTGCCTGTCTGCAAGTGTCAAAGTGGTAAAAACCACAAGTAGCGAAGGTGCTTGCTTGCCCAAGAGAAATCCCTATGGGTATCTTACGGGGCTTGCCGAAGCACATATCAGTGGTGTAGCAGTTTAAATATGCTGATATTCTGCTCAAGGTCCTCTGATCAAATCTGGCAGGCGGAAACGTTCCTATGTATATGAGAATGTTTATAATATTGCAGTAAATTGTATAAAATACAAAGTCACGATAATGTGTAAAGCGAAAAACAGAATCTTTATACAAATCCACATAAGCAATCATTCCCAGGTTGGCGAAAGCGCCTTGCTAGCAACGCCCGTATGCACTTACACTACATTTCTGTCAATTACAGTGTATGGTCACGACAGCCGTTATGCACCAGTGCGGACATGTCGATGCAGCATGTTCGTACCGCCTCAGCAAAAGACCTAATAGCCATTGGCGAATGTGATTACGAAATGATGATGCTCGCGTGTCAACCGTCTTTCAGTCAGCGGAGCGACAACTGGCTACATACATTGTCGACAGGTGTTGGATGCTAAGCCAATCTCTCATCAGAATTCCAGCCGCATAGTGCGACTTCGCAGCTCTAACATGGACGCGGGCCAGTTGATCCCACATTGGTGTAGTCTCCCAAAGGCTGTACATGTACAGTTCGAGCTACAAGATGCATAAGAAATGTGGAGCATTCAATGCGGTGTTTAGAGCATCACTTTTACCTGTGGAATCAAGCAATGCATGGCCGTGCCAACCGCTTTCTCTGTACTTCACACTAATTGTAACAATAAAGTGCGGTAGCCTTGATTGACCAGTCACTCCCTATGCTTAAAAGCACGTTTATAGAACATGCATGACTTGCCAGTGAAGTTGGCCGCTGCATGGCCGTGCTGACTACTTTCTCTGTACTTCACACTAATTGTAACAATAAGGCGCAGTGGGTTTCATTCACCAGTCACCCTATGCTTAACGGCACGTTTACAGAACATGCATGACTCACCAGTGAACTTGGCCGCTACATGGCCGTGCCGACTGCTTTCTCTGTACTTCACACTCATTGTAACAATAAGGTGTACAAGCTTTCGTTCACGACTCACTGCCTACGATTAAAAGCACATTTACACAACACGCATGACTTGCCTATGAATTTTGCCGCTGCATGGCCGTGCCGACTGCTTTCTCTGTACTTCACACTCATAGTAAGAGTAAGGTGCACAAGCTTTCGTTCACGAGTCACTGCCTATGCTTAAAAGCACATTTACACAACACGTATGACTTGCAAGTGAACTTGGCCGCTGCATGGCCAATTGTCTATTAATTTTTTTCCAGCCTGTTGGGCAACTCGTACAAGTATGACTTATTACACACCCTAAGAAAGACACATTGCAAGGACGCTTCATCACAATATAAGACATTCACAGAAGTAGGTGGCAGTTGCCACTCTAATATGCGCAGAACATGAAAGGCACATGGTGTGGTGAGCAGCTGCTGACAATGAAAGTACATAATGCCTACTTTTCCATAAAACCCTAGAACTAAGCAGTACATTCCATCAGACATTTTCACATAGCAAGAACACGTTTTGCTAGGCACACAGTACTTGGAACTGTGAATAATCATGGTGCCTACCTGGTCTCTCAAATACTTGCACACTTTTGGAACATTACCAAATCTCGACACAAAAAGCCCCTTTAGGATATCTGGCATATCAGCAACTGGCTGTGACTCTCCAAGAACACATGTCTGAGAGCATCGTTTATAACTATGTTGAAGCTCTTTTTTGGCAGACAGGAGACTTGGTGAAAGGTCCATATGCACTGAAACTGTTCTGATGGTTTGGTGCATGATGCACCGTTCAGCAATCTGAGCAGGCACATATTTAGCTGATGTGAATTATGCTGCCCTGCCCTGCCATCTTCGCTGCCCTGCCAATTCCATCTTCGAAGGGAAACGTTGATGTAGCCCACAAGGGGCCAAATATTCCAGTCGACTTTGTGAGGTGCAATAATTGATGCACATTAAAAGTCATTCTGTTCTGCCCATACAGCTTGGCCATCTGCTGAACAAATGTCAAGGGAGACCTCTAAGCAGCACAAATGTTATCTAGGATAACATCCTCCAATAAAAGAAACACACCCTTTGCAACAAGTGCGAAATGTGTCAGATAAGGTCGCGGCAATATGTCAGACACATGGAAGGCTGTAGAAAAGAAGCCAAGGGCGCCACTCTGCAGCCTCCAAAGGCCGTCTTGATCTTGAACAGAAGATTGGTGGCTTTATCGAGAGCAACCTCGAATCAATTAGCTTTATGTGCCTCCCAATATACCATGTGGAACCAGTAGCTGACAGCCAGATTTCGGTCACCTGTTTGGTCACACCTTCCAAGACGTAGTGCATGTAGCCAGGAGGCAGGCCCCAGACCAGATCAAAGCCTCGCAGCTTGATCAGAATGGATGGTCCTTTTATGCCAATCACTGGTTCCTTATTCTGCACTGCTTGCACCATTGCTTTCAACACCACTGTGTGTCCTTCCAGGCCCTTCGCTGCAATATGAGTATTTCAGTGTACCTGGAAAGATAATTTTTTTATGCTTCAAAATAATTTTTGTGTTAAAGCTTGCTAGATCATGTACATGACAAATAGGTAGACATATTATTGCGCACTTAACTACAGCATAATTGAGCAGGTCTATCACTATGTAAACCTTAAGAACTGGACCATGTTGGCACAGTAGGCTAATTAAAACCTGCAGTAGCACAATCTCAAACTAAATGTTTCGCTTTTGAAAGTAAATTACAGTATATGCAATATCAATCACCATGCCGCCATGCTGTGAGGGAGAGCGTCGATTTGCAAGTAAGCCGCTTAAGAAACAGTGGGTACCCGAACAGCATGGTAGTGCAAATCTGTGAAAACTTGTTGCCCGAGATCAGAACCAACAGGAAAAGGCAGAAAACACAGGAAAAAGAAAAATTGAAAAAAACGCGTGGTATTGCCTTACATCCATGGCTTGTGACATAGGATAAAAAAGACAGCCCAACGCCATGATGTTCAAGTTCTGTTCTCCGCCCCGCAAAAACTAAAAGGCATGTGCAAGAGGGTGAACGCAGGATCCAAAGAGGCCAATCCTAGTGCTACGGTCTGTCAGACTAAGTACGTGGAATGTGCTACTTCAGTTGTTTACCAAATCCCACTAGATTGCGGGAAAGTATATATCGAGCAAACTGGACGTTGTCTAAATGATAGGTTACGGGAGCACAAATACACGTGCCAGCTTCTGACAGCACCTAGCAACTTGGCTGCACATTGCAAAAAATGCAAATGCTCTCCGCTACTAGAAAGCACCACAGTCATTGACACATCAAAAACAAAAATGGAGCGAGAAATATGGGAGGCGCTTGCGATAGCTAAAGAAAAAGAGATGTGCGTAAGCACTCCGTCCATCGCGCTTATCGAAGCTGAAGTCAGTTTGCCAGGGCGAACGGGTGCAAGTGAATGTATGCCTGACCCGAACTATGATCACATGTCGTCACCTTGTCACATCTTTTTATATCTCCCCCCCCCCCCCCCTGCGCCATATCTCCTTGTGTATAAGCGCTTTCTTTAACAGTATTAAACAGTTGGTAGATTGCGCTACGTCGTCCACGTCCCGTCCTTCACTTAATATCGTCTGTGTAAAACTGAGCCCAATATAACCATGAACATTCACCAACTAGCCCCCTTCCTTGCTTTACTAAATCAATCACCAACAACTCACGTTTCCTCTGATAAATGAGTTTAAACTAGTTTTTCACAGCCTGTTCCTGCAATGGCAATGGGCCGACATGTTAAAATTTTTAAAGACTGTTCTATAACTGACATTTTTTTCTACTGATATAATTTTTTTAAGTTTACTATTCCTGACACAATGAACATGGGTTAGTGCTCTGCAAAAACTGTGTAGAGCCGTACACTATGTCCATCTTATCACAGTAGCACATGATTTTACAATGCTTCCAAAAGCCAGAGCCCATATTTTCTAACGTTGCCATTATTTTCCATTTTTGTCATATGGCATGCCAAATGGTCAATCCCAGTGATAACAACAGTGCAGCCACATGTAAGTCATGTACAAGCTAACGACAAAGGACAAAAAGATCGAAATATTAAATATTAAATATCTCGTCCTTACATCTGCTCCTGATATGACGTCACTCGTTACTCATGTGCCTGGATTAAGTGACCATGATGTTCTTCATTTTACATTGTCTATCCCATTTACACGTGCACAAAAACGGCTCAAACAAATACGGGACTACAACTGTGGCAATTACGATGCTATTAACATTGAACTTTCCTCCTTCCTTGACAACTTTATTTCAACCTACAATGAGCAGTCCGTCGAAGAACTTTGGAATTCTTTTAGAACAAAAGTAGTTGATCTAACTAACAAATTTATTCCTTTACGAGCTGTTTACGACAACACTAACGCCCCCTGGTATAACAGATATCTCAAGCGGTTATCGAACAAAAAAAGCAGGCTGTTTCGTAGTGCGAAAAAATCGCCTAACCCAGAGAGATGGGCTGTATACAAAGCCGCTTCTACGGCATATTCAGAGGCACTGAAAACGGCGAAATTTACCTTTTTTCATTCAACACTTCCGTCCTTACTCAAAACTAACCCTAAACGCTTTTGGAATACAATGAAAAGCAGCAATAACAATGACGTATCTCTCAATAACAATGGTGAACCAGTTCCGAAGCATCTTTGCGCCTCACTCTTTAATGACACCTTTACAAACTTGTCCTGGGACCCAATATTCACTCTTCCTTCGTATCCGAGAGCACATCTTGCAGCAATGGACCCCATCATGCTTGACCCAGCCGGCATTCGTGCTATTATTAACAGACTAAAACGATCATCTTCATGTGGTCGGGATGGCATCAACGCTAAATTCTTGCAAAACACTAATGAGTACAGCTCTATCATTCTGAATTACATTTTCACCAAATCGCTCAACGATGGATGCTTGCCCAAGGATTGGAAAGTAGCCAAGGTCGTGCCTTTCTACAAGTCTGGTGACGCACACAACCCAAGCAATTATCGTGCGATATCGCTGACATCTGTTCCTTGCAAAATATTAGAACATGTCATATTTACTCACTTAGTTAACTTCTTGGAGTCGAATAACTTTTTTCATCCATCCCAGCATGGTTTTCGTAAACATTTTTCTTGTGAAACACAGCTGCTAACATTTACTAATGACCTTCACGCGTTCCTTGACGCCGGCCTCATCACTGATTGCATATACTTGGATTTTGCAAAAGCCTTTGATAGTGTAAACCATGAGCTTCTTATACTAAAACTAACCAGCCTAAACATTGACCCTTTAGTACTACACTGGATACGCGACTTTCTTTCTAACCGCACTCAATTCGTCACGGTGAATGGAACCGATTCCCTGGAGGCACCTGTTTCCTCCGGAGTGCCACAGGGTTCAGTTTTAGGCCCATTACTGTTTTTGATTTATATTAATGATTTACCTACTAGCATCGCTTCTTCTGTCTGTCTTTTTGCTGATGATTGTGTTATCTACCGCAACATTTCTAATTACACTGACACAATAATCCTTCAAAGTGACCTAAATAATATTTCTGCTTGGTGTGAAATGTGGAAAATGAAGCTTAACATTCTTAAATGTAAATCAATGAGAGTATCGCGTAATAACATGCCTTGCCCAAACTACTTTCTTCACAGCACGGAGCTAGAATCCGTAACTACCTATAAATACCTCGGTGTTCATATTACTAATGACCTTTCATGGAAGTACCACATTGAGCACGTAACATCAAAGGCCAATCGCATGCTTGGTTACCTGAAAAGAAACTTCTCTCTCGCACCTTCATCACTCAAGCGACAGTTATATATCACTTATGTCCGATCTAATCTCGAATATGCATCGTCAATCTGGGACCCTGGCCTTGCAACTCTTACCAATAACTTGGAGGCAATGCAGAATCGCTGAGCACGTTTCATCCTAAATAACTATCATCGAACTTCCAGCGTCACTAGCATGAAATCGATTCTTAAACTGCCCGCGCTTGCAAATAGACGGAAACTATCTCGACTTGCATTGTTTCATAAGATCTATCATCATAATCATGTTCTTAGGACCCGTCTGATTAAACCGCCTAATTTTGTTTCACCTCGACTAGATCACCACCATAAAGTCCATGTCCCTCACCAGAACACTGCAACATACTCGCACTCTTTCCTGCCCAAAACCAGCCTCGACTGGAACAATCTTCCCGCCTCATTCGTTAACATTACCAACTGTGACCATTTTCGTGAAGCTCTTTCCAGCGGAATTTAACGCATTCCAACATTTTTTTTTCTCTTCTCTATGTTGGTTGGAAACTTCCTCTTTTATTGTCTCAATCGGTTGCAATGGTATTTTCTTGCCGTAATCATTGTACAAGCCTTGCGTGACAGTGTGAATTTTCGTTGTTATTAGAAATGACCTTCGTTCCCATTTTTGAAATTTTTTTTTAATTGTGTATGTGCAAATAACTGTATTTATGTTGAATGATTGACCCCTCCCCTCTATAATGCTTGTATGCCTTGAGGGTACAATAAATAAATAAATAAATAAAAGATAGAAAATACAGCCCTAGGCTCTAGTTCTCTATGAAGCACATGCAATGTGGCCCATCTAGTTGTCACATCCCACCTGTCCAACCTGTTTTCACTGCACACATGCTCCCACTACTGTCACTTGAAGAGACGTGCTATACTGCAGAGAAAAACTTGATTTCAAAACCGCTTCTCCACCCCATTTGACAGTTACCACACACACAAACATTCACAATGAGAGAAGGCACTACCTGAAGACTCATTGTGATCTGCATAATGGCTATTGCCATTGAAAAAACAAATAGCCTTGACCTCATACCAGGCAATAATTTGGGCACTTTAGCTAGAGGAATGTTGTATATTCAAGTATACCAAGGGAAATGCCGGCGTCCAAGGAAAACTAGGGGTAGAATTAGGTAATGCTTTGTGTGCACCATAAGAGTATTCAACAACACGCCACAGGCCCCGTCTTTGGCTCTCAATACGCGTGAGCGAGTACTTTTGGCGGCCGTGTGTGGTGCCCCCGCAGAGTGCAGTCATGTGCTCCTGTGTTTCTCATAAGAGCAGTCCATGCTGTGCACTTGAAAGGGCCATTAGGCCAACGTTTCACACTTCAATTAGGGATGTCATGTTTCACCGTATGCGTCCCAGATCAAGCTGGAAAAATATGAGCACATTTAGTGTGGTATAAAACTCGTATTTTAACGTTTTTATGTTGCAATTGAAGGGCACTATAGTATGAGGAAATGAAATCACACCACCGGAAGCAACTCCGTCAACGTAACGGAAACTGATCTCATAGGCCGTCTTTCTATGTACATGAGGCACTGGAAGTGATTGCACAAGTCAGAACTAAGCCATGTTCGCCATGTGTCATTTCTTTTTTCTATGTGAATATTCATGGTGACCCAAGATATTTTTTGCAGGTATATTCCGGTTTGTCTTACTTTTATCCCACGATCGAGAGACCTGCGGGCACAATTCAACAGTGTTGGGTGCCAGAGCGTCCAGAGGAAAATGTCTGAGGTGCTTTTCAACTAATTCAGAGTAAACAACATAGCAATGACCGCGCACTTACTGATGTCTCACAGTACATGCCAAAATGGCAGTTGCTGTCACTGAAGAGGCTTAGAGGCAGTAATTTGAACGTAAAACGTGGTATGAAAATGTGTAGTGAGAGGCTAGTATTTTTGTGTGTATGACCGTATGACCTCTACTTTCAGTTACAATGATTTACTGGTAAGAGCTGTAGGACCGTGTCATGGCCCCTTTATGTGCTAGCAGGCTTTAATTTTGCAATAATGTTCTTTCAGAGTTCATAATTAGAAAGTTAACAAATGGACTCAATACATAAGTGACTGCAGCTTGGAATCTGACATCCAACACTGCAACTTTTACATACGGGAAAAATTTTGTATTCTCTGCTGCACTGCATCTAATAACCACTTAAGGTCCCCCTGAAATGAAGAGTATGCTCTTAACCGGCCATATGTGCTTATGCCCTCCCACACACTTGGTAAGGTAACATTGGTAAGGTGGAATTGCAATCACGAAACCAACCAAATGCCTGAAACACCAGCATTAATTTTATTCAGAAGGGTTTCGCGTAGCACAAGTTTATAAACATGACTGCCAGCTCACCCATATTCATAACAGCGACCTGCTTGAACAATTCATGCATCGCATTAAAAAAAGACATTTTAAAAGCATCAGTTTTTTTACACCCTACAGCAAGTTAGGGAACTGGATCTTAACCGAAAACCAGAAACCAAGATAAAATGTGATTTTTTGCTGAAACCAGAACTGAACCCGAATGTTACTATTTCTTTCCACTCTGGAGTTAGAGAAAGACATGACAGTTTCCAATTCAGCTTCGTAACCTTTTCTGGAGCTTTTCATCCATACATTGCCTGCACTTATCGCTTAAATGTGTTACCATATTACTAAGTGTGCACCATCTTCTCATGATTTTAAATGTAGCATCGTAAGTACAATTTTCAGTGCATGGATATTAAGATTGTGACAAAACGCACAAAATAGTTTTACGTCTATTTTGAAAACGAAGCTAGTACATTTGTTATAATCTTAGAAAACAGGTAAGAGTCAAGCACACTTACCATCTATATTTTCACCTTGCTGCAAGCACGAGCTGAACCCAAAGTATCCATTGAACTGCTTGCTGTTTAAGATAGCTGCCCTAGCAGGATAGTCCACACAACAAACAACTGCATGTACTGCTGATCTAATGGTCCTACCAGCATGAGACCACACTAGAGTTGCAACATTGGTGACTTCTTCAACAAATTGTGTCAGGAAGAGATGCATCGGTGGGTGAGTCCTTGAGAGCCACAGCCCTGAGATGAGCACATTTTGCCACCACATCAAAACTGGCAGCTCATTTATCATTACTTGAATTGGCCAAATTGTGCTCTTCCTGGAATCAAACACAGGTGCCCCATCACTGTTAAAGGTCAATGTGATGTCACTCCACGCCATGTTTACCGGCTTTCGTACACTGCGGTACAGACTTCCATCGGTGATGTCAGAAAATACGCCTGGCACTAGAGGTCCTGATGACAGCTTCTGTAAGTTAGTGTGGAGCGTTCTGCCAACTTGTTTCAAAAGTTCCAGCAGCTGCTGCTTCAAGTTAAACATCAAAAAGAAACTCCCAGAACTCATTAACTCTTGAAGACTCTTTTCTGTACCACAGGAAGCACAGGTATACTGTACTTGTTCTTGGCGTCGCAAGATATTTATGGCAGGCTCGACAATATAACTGCACCTTCAACGCTTCTTTTTTTGTTTTTCCACAACCTTCTCAGGGAGTAGGTACTGCATCGCACAACTTTCTCCCCAAACGGAATTGAACAGAGTTAAAAGTCCTTCAACTTGTGCCCATGTCACTCCTGCAGGGACAATATATGTGAGCACAAGCAGGAAAGCTTCTGCTTCAGTTGTCGCGTGATAAGGTGGGTTTCCCGCCCGAGTTTCGCAAAATACTTCACGAAATAATCATCTCCTGCAGCTTCACTCATACTTCCTTCGTCGTCATGCATCTGTGCACTTCCTTCATCATTTCTCTCCGTTTCATCTGTTTCGTGAGGATGACTATCCGAGCTCAACTGAGAAGCAAGGTTTGGTTCACTACCGCTGAAGCTTGTCGCATCTTCATCACAATGAACATCTTTTTCATTTGCAGCTTGGCTAATTTCCTTTTCTTCCAAAGAACTGGCAATTGCACTCGTATTTGCACCATCAGATATTTCTGCAAGACTGGAGCTGTTCTGTCTTGAATTATCACTGTGGTCTTCAGTGATATCGCCACAAGTGGAATCTGTGGGAGGGCTGTGGAGCTTGGCTGGCGTGTTGTGAAACAACATCGAGCAAATAAAAAATGGAATACCATCACACATACATCCTTTCAAACTCAAGTGTTCTATCCCCAAATGCTGCTTGCAATAAATCTTTGAGGAATCTTGACACATTCCTAATTTGTGCAAGGCAGAGTTATGTATTGGACCACGAATAAAATGCGAAGACGGCTGCGTGTGATTTTTGAAATTCTTATTCTTCATATTCAATTCTGGAAACAGTAAATACCTGCATATTTAAAGGAATGCCTTACGTCCTCACCTGCAGGATGTACCGTGGTTCTGGAGACTACCTTCTGCACCTTCAGCGCACCACCCGCCGTGGTTGCTCAGTGGCTATGGTGTTAGGCTGCTGAGCACGAGGTCGCGGGATCGAATCCCGGCCACAGCGGCAGCATTTCGATGGGGGCGAAATGCGAAAACACCCGTGTACTTAGATTTAGGTGCACGTTAAAGAACCCCAGGTGGTCGAAATTTCCGGAGTCCTCCACTACGGCGTGCCTCATAATCAGGAAGTGGTTTTGGCACGTAAAACCCCATAATTTAATTTTTTTAAAACCTTCAGCGCACCGACTCTCCATTCTGACAGTTTAAACGAAACAAATCCTGCGGTTTTTCATGTAAAAACTAAGCTATGGTTGTTAAATACGCCACAGTGGGGGAGTAATGTGCACCTAAACTTAAGTACACAAGTATTTGTGCATTCCGCTTGCATTGGAATGCGGCCACGGTGGTGGGGATCCAACCTCAATTTCAGTTTAAGATGAAAGCCTTCGATCTCTTGTTTCACGGTCGCGTTGCGAGGTGCACAAAGTATCACGTGACCCAAGGATGGCCAGAACCAAACCAAAGCATGTCTAGCCATGTATAAGAGATGATTAATGATTGATTAGTGATTGGATTAAGGTGGATTAGCGTGTATTAAGGAGGATTTGGGTGAATTAAGGTAAATGTAGAATTATTAGGTTGGATTAAGGTCCATTAAGGTGTATTAGTGAGGGTTAATGTAAAGTGAGGTTAAGGTGGACGAGGGAGGATTAACGTGGATTGGAATGCATCAAGGTGGAATTACAGTAGGCTTTAAAAAGCGTCTCACGCGATAGATAAGGGCAGCTTGGAGGATTTCATTATTTTAATTGAGCACAAAATCGCAACGCCATTGCCTACCGCGGCTGGTGCCGGTGTCGCGCTGTTGTGTGTTTCACACGGCAGCAAACGGGCTTTAAAGAATCAATAACAGCAATGGCGCAAGACAGAAAATGCTACGCGAACCACACGTAATCCTGTCCATAATCATGCCGGCTGTAAAGACGAAGCTAGAAGGTGTGTAATTTTCGTAACACATCCCATACATATGCTTCTTATAATCAACTCTTAATTTCGCGTTTGCACTCCAGTGAATTCTATCTAACAAAGTTCATTGCACACATACGTACCTTAGTAGTAGCGGCGGCAAGAGTGGTTCTTTTCGACACGTACTTCCGACTTTGCCTTGGGACTTGGCTGCTCGATCCAGGCTGCAGATGCTGCCGGTAACGTTTCGGCGGTATTTGAGACATTTCATTGACTACTATATGCCGCCCAACATGCGTCAGATTATGGTCGGTCGTTGGGAATGGGAATTGTGCGACACGGGGATGGCTGCACAAATGGATGGATGGATTATAGTTTCCTACATGGAAGACTTGGAGGAAGGATGGATAAGTGGATGGATGCTATGAGCGTCCCCATTGGAACGGGGTCGTTGGTTTTGCCGCTAAGCTATTGTATTGCTTTATGTCTTATGTTAAAAAAGAAAAGAAGAAAAACCCGTGATGAATTTCGATAACCAAAATTTCTGAACCCGTATGGTGAACTTTGTTTTTGTCATAAAGCTAACGAAGGAAAGCACAGGCAAGCGCCCTCGTGTGTAGCAGAGAAACGAAATCCTTCAAAGAAACGTTGGCTTTATTCTCGATGCAAATATATTTGCTACCAACGGCATTTATACGCTCCTTGCACTGAAACAATTTTACTGGTTTTCTACAAAAAATGGGAGGAATCTCTGGATGAATGCATGAACATGGATACCAAATATTACTTATACTTCCTTTGCTGTCTGTGCTTGTTATATGCATCGGCAAATTTTTTTCGTGTTGTGCCTGTTATACTACATCCTGATATGCCTCCTGTATTTGAAGTTATCGTAACTTTCGATTCCACGCACGCACGTGTTAAGTATTGACTACGTCAGGAAGTCATGCATTATTAAAAGAAACCTACCACATGGTCTGCAATTTTGTTCGCAGCCGTTGTTTTTACACATGCCATAGAAACGCGCTTGCTTTTCATTCTTTTTTCAATACATATTCACTCACTTCATTCGCATGAAAGCTAAATTCTTGCAAGAAACGTTATGTCCCTGCACGACCGTGCACTGCGAGTGACCCCGCTTTCAAATATCAAATAGGTGTATGTATACGTGACATATATATATATATATATATATATATATATATATATATATATATATATTGTCACGTGGTAGAGACGTTCAAGAACACAGTAGCAATACTGTGAAAGACAAAACTAGCTTTTTATTGGGCGAACCTGTGCCCACAAAGACAGGCTACACTTAACGCGCAACGATAGCGGCGAACACAGTCGGCGATCAGCGGGTCCAGCGCGTCGACTTTTATAGATCAGTCGTCGAATGTTCCAGAGTAACCGCTGGGACCCGCGTGTCTTCCACAAAGTTCTACACTATTCGCGTCGCGCATACATGCAATCAGATTACACAAGCTGCGGGGAAAGACAGCGGATGGAACCATCGATAACATTCCAGAAACTTCTTTTACATGCAGGCGCGTCCTGCGCTGTGCGATAACATTTGTTAGGTGGTGAGAAGTGGTCGGCCGATAAAGAAGTACATGTGTCATTACCCCCCTCTTAAAAAAGCATCGGTCCCGATGCTACAAATATAAGAGAGCGAAACACAAAAGGACACTTATTAAACAAAAGTGACAAAACAACGAAAAGAAACAAAGTCCAAAGGTCAGTTACGCGAAGTCCCAAAGTTCATTAACGCCGGTAGTACGGCTTGAGTCGCACATCGTGGACTATTTCAGGTCGTGAGCGGCGCTGCTGTGATAGCGAAATGCCGTCTGGCACGACCTCATACTTCAGTGCGCCAATACGTCGGATGATATTGTACGGCCCGAAATAGCGACGCAAAAGCTTCTCGCTCAGTCCTCGTCGGCGTATAGGGGTCCAAACCCAAACACGGTCACCGGGCTGGTACTCGACGAAGCGTCGTCGGAGGTTGTAGTGTCGGCTGTCGGTACGCTGCTGGTTCTTGATCCGTAGGCGGGCGAGCTGTCGGGCTTCTTCGGCGCGCTGGAGATAGGTCGCAACGTCAAGATTCTCATCGTCGGTGACGTGCGGCAGCATGGCGTCGAGCGTCGTTGTCGGGTTTCTGCCGTAAACCAGCTTAAACGGCGTGATCTGTGTTGTTTCTTGCACCGCCGTGTTGTAAGCAAAGGTTACGTACGGCAGGACCGCGTCCCACGTCTTGTGCTCGACGTCGACGTACATTGCTAGCATGTCGGCGAGGGTCTTGTTCAGGCGCTCCGTGAGAGCATTCGTCTTCGGGTGGTAGGCAGTTGTCCTCCTCTGGCTTGTATGGCTGTACTGCAGAATGACTTGGGTGAGCTCTGCTGTAAACGCTGTTCCTCTGTCTGTGATGAGGACTTCTGGGACACCATGTCGCAGCAGAATGTTCTTGACGAAAACTTTCGCCACTTCGGCTGCGCTGCCTTTCGGTAGAGCTTTAGTTTCAGTGAAGCGAGTGAGATAGTGCGTCGCCACGTCGATCCACTTATTTCCGGATGTTGACGCCAGAAACGGTCCCAACAAATCCATACCGATCTGCTGAAATGGTCGGCAAAGAGGTTTGATCGGCTGTAGTAATCCTGCTGGCCTTGTCGGTGGAGTCTTGCGTCGCTGACATTCTCGGCATGTCTTGACGTAACGGGCGACGTCGGCGGTCAGACGCGGCCAGTGATAGCTTTCCTGTATCCTCGACACTGTTCGGAAGAATCCGAGGTGCCCAGCGGTTGGATCGCGATGTAGGGCGTACAGTACTTCTGGACGCAGCGCTGACGGTACAACAAGAAGGTAGCTAACGCGGACTGGCGAGAAGTTCTTTACGAGCAGGTTGTTTTGTAATGTGAACGAAGACAACCCGCGCTTAAATGCCCTAGGGACAACGTCGGTGTTCCCTTCCAAATACTCGACGAGGCCTTTTAGCTCCGGGTCTGCTCGTTGCTGTTTAGTGAAGTCTTCGGCACTTATTATTCCGAAGAAGGCGTCGTCATCCTCGTCGTGTTCCGGCGGGGGATTGATGGGGGCGCGTGATAGGCAGTCGGCGTCTGAGTGTTTTCGTCCGGACTTGTATATTACCGTGACGTCATAATCTGGCAGTCTGAGGCTCCACCTCGCCAGCCGTCCTGACGGGTCCTTTAAGTTAGCTAGCCAACACAACGCGTGATGGTCGCTGGCGACATTGAATGGCCTGCCATATAGATAAGGGCGGAATATTGCTGTAGCCCAAATGATGACGGCGGAATTTTGCTGTAGCCCAAATGATGACGAGGCATTCCTTTTCAGTCGTAGAATAATTGCCTTCCACTTTTGACAGCGACCGGCTAGCATAAGATAACGCCCGTTCATGTCCGTCTTTCTTCTGGACTAGGACGGCACCGGGGCCTAGGCTACTGGCGTCAGTGTGGATTTCGGTATCGGTGTCTTCGTCGAAATGTGTAAGTACCGGCGGTGACTGCATGCGTCGTTTGAGTTCTTTAAATGCGTCGGCCTGCGCCCTTTCCCACTTGAACTCGACATCAGATTTGGTTAGATGCGTTAGCGGCTCAACGATACGTGAAAAGTCCTTGACAAAGCGCCTGTAGTAGGCACACATGCCAAGTACGCACTGCCTTCTTGTCGATGGGCTGCGGGAACGTTGCGATGACAGCTGTTTTCTGTGGGACGGGGCGTACTCCGGATTTGCTGATGATGTGGCCTACGAACAAAAGCTCATCGTAAGCGAAGCGGCACTTTTCCGGTTTCAGATGACTTGATGGCCTCTAATACTGTCACAAGCCGCCCAAGATGATCGTCGAAATTTCCGGCGAAGACGACGACGTCATCCAAATAAACAAGACGCGTCTGCCACTTCAATCCTGCTAACACCGTGTCCATGACGCGCTCAAACGTTGCAGGCGCTGAGCACAGTCCGAATGGCATGACCTTGAGCTCGTAGAGGCCGTCTGGCATGATGAAGGCGGTCTTTTCGCGATCTCTCTCGTCAACTTCTATTTGCAGTAGCCAGACATGAGTAGACAGTAGCTTGACGAGAGGTATTTAGCGTTGCAGAGCCGATCCAATGCGTCGTCTATCCGTGGAAGGGGTACACGTCCTTCTTCGTGATCTTGTTCAGTCGACGATCATCGATGCAGAAATGTAGGCCTTCGTCCTTTTTCTTCACCAGGACAACAGGAGATGCCCACGGGTTTTTCGACGGCTGGATGATGTCGTCGCGGAGCATTTCGTCGACTTGTTGCCTAATAGCTGCACGTTCTCGCGTCGAAACTCGGCAAGGGCTCTGGCGGAGTGGTTGAGCGCACTCTTCGGTTATTATGCGATGCTTTGCAACCGGCGTTTGTCGAATCCTCGATGACGTCCAAAAGCAGTCCTTGTATCGTCGGAGAAGACTTCTGAGCTGTTGCTGCTTGCTCATGGGGAGACTTGGATTTACGTCAAAGTCTGGTTCGGGAACTATGGTCGTCGGGGTAGATGCGGCATAACCGGAGAGAACAAACGCATTACTGGTTTCGAGAATTTCCTCGATGTACGCGATCGTAGTGCCCTTGTTGATGTGTTTGAACTCCTGGCTGGAATTTGTCAGCAACACTTGAGTTTTTCCTTCGTGCAGTCGAGCGATCCCTCTTCCGGCGCAAATTTCACGGTAGAGCAGTAGATGTTGGTCACCCTAGATGACGCCTTCTACGTCGGCAGGTGTTTTGGTGCCGACGGAAATGACAATGCTGGAGCGAGGCGGGATGCTGACTTGACTTTCGAGCACACTCAAGGTGTGTTGACGAGGAGACCTCTCCGGCGGTATCGCTTGGTCTTCCGACAGCGTTATTGACTTCGACTTCAGGTCGATGATTGCGCCGTGTTGGTTCAGGAAGTCCATGCCGAGAATGACGTCTCGTGAACACTGTTGGAGGATAACGAAGGTGGCTGGGTAAGTCCGGTCATGAATGATAATTCTTGTCGTGCAGATCCCAGTCGGCGTAATGAGGTGTCCTCCAGCGGTCCGAATTTGAGGGCCCTCCCATGGAGTCTTAACCTTCTTCAACTGGGCGGCGATGTGTCCACTCACGGGTGCGATCGCGGAAACAGCTCGCATTTCCGTTCTCTCGCTTGCCCTCTCGTGATACCATGGCGCCCGCGCGTTTTGTCACGGCGGCCATTGCGCCGGGGCGGGACCACAAAATGCGCTTACGTCACACTCCTGTCAATAATTCCAAAACCGAGTGGAAACAGCCGCTAGCGTGAAACGGTCGACAAGGGCATACGTTTCAAAGAATGGCCGTTGGCATAGCAGCGCTAGTAGCAGACGATGCGCCTGGCGTCTGCTCATAATGTCGTCGCTCGCCGAACATGGCTGGCCCTGGCGGGGGTCCAGTTTTTCCAGATTAAAACGCGATCCGCCATCGCCGAACGTTAGCGATGTTAATTATTGAAAACTGTGATCACGGTGAAATTAAATGTTGTGCCTGCGCTGTGATAAACATAAATAGTGTTCTTTGTTTTAATTTTGATTGATCTGAGCGCATTTGTCAAGGATGCTCGCCGTTTCACGTTGTGCTCAAAGAATCGCGTTCATTGTTCGGCGGTTTCGCGCTCACGAGTCACGATGGCCGCTCCTATTGTCGCGCTTTTGGAGTCTCTCGGGCAGCCTCGCCGACGCATCTTTCGGGACGCATTTGACGAGCTTACCGAGGAAGAGTTCCGCGAGCACTTCAGGCTCTCGAAGAGCACTGTGCGCTGGCTCTGCGAGCAATTGGAAGACACCATCGGTGGCCTTTGACCAGTGGCATCACGACGCAAGACAAGGTGCTTTGTGCTCTCCGTTTCTTCGCGACGGGGAGCTTCCAAAGATTCATCGGCAGCGAAGAATTCCTATCCATGGGGCAGGCTTCCGTGAGCGAGAGCATTCACGCAGTTGCAGAAGCAATAACCGTGGTGGGCCGGCAACAGGGTTGGGTGAGCTTCCCGTTGACAACGGCCGGCAAGGCTAGTGCAAAGGCGGCCTTTGCGGATCGCGGCCGCATTCCCGGTGTAGTGGCCTGTGTCGACGGGACGCTCATAGCGATCAAATAGCCTGAAGGACTGAGTCCGGGCGAGACTGCGGGCTACATGTCAAGAAAACGGTTCTACGCCTTGAATACTATGATCGTAAGTATTCACGATCTGCCATTTTTTGCACGCTTTCATCTTTTATATAGGTTATCGGTTTCATGTAATGTCGTCGTAGTGTGTACAATACGGGTACCACGTAAAGCAATACCGATCGTGATCGAGCCCGTTCGGATTTGAATTTCTCGGTCCAGATTGAGTCATTTGCTTAAGCTGCGGGAGGCAGGTAATCGCGGTTGATAATTTTGAACCGAATCAAATCGATCGCGATCGATAGTGCTCTTGCGGTACGGGTATAAGAGTACGCATTGAACGACCAAGGCGGCTATGATGAGCGTTAATTCACAAATCTCTCGTGAATGTAGCTTTTCGCACATTTCTTGCAATAATTAAAGAAAACTATTTCGGAGATTGCTTTTTACTAATGTGAGAAAGAATGCAGCTGTGTCTGGGAAGGAATTATGAAATCATGTTGGTGCAAAAACATTTCATTCAGACTATTTATCTGTCAGCATGACGTGAAATACGAAAATATTCCAGCTCAAATTGATTATTCTGAACCATTTTCCGCCCGTTTGTTCTGACCTCCAGGTGTGTGATGCCCACATGCGCATCGTGGACATCGATCCCCGTTTCCCCGGATCCTGTCACGACTCCTACGTGTGGAGGCACTCACCACTGTTAGGCCGCCTCACACGTAACCTGCGACGTGGAGAATGGGTGCTTGGTGAGTGCTGCAGACATGTTGCAGTCAGTGAAGTATATTAAACAGTTATGTTTCCAACATGCAGGAGACTCAGGCTACCCTCTTGAGCCATGACTGCTGACACCTGTGCCAGGCCATCCAGGCATTGACACTCCGGAGGGGCGCTACAACCAGGCCCATGCCTCCATGAGGAACGTTGTGGAGAGGGGTATTGGCGTCTTGAAGGCAAGGTTCCGGTGCCTTCAAAGGTACCGGACCCTCCTTTATCAGCCCAAGGATGCAGCCACAATCGTGGCAGCCTGCGCCGCTCTCCACAACATTGCTTTGAAGGCAGGGAAGCCGGATCTGCAGGACAGCGATGAGGAGGCCGAGGACAACCAGCCACCGCTGCAACAGGGCTCGACTGTGTCTGAAGGGCACCACACCTGCCGGCAAGAAACGCCCAGAGAGCTGCTCATGAGGGCAAAGCAGATGAGGAGCCAGGTTGTCAACCTGTTCTCTGCGGCCCCTACCTGGCGTACCGCTCATCTGCGTGCGCTGCATCGTCAGCTGAGGCAGCAACAGCAGGCTCGTCGCGCGGCTCAACCGTAAAGTCAGGTGAGTTCTCCAACATAGGCGTGAAAAGGCAAACCTCATGATGCTATTGAAAAATTGAAATGGTCACCCTTGATCAGAAGGATGCAAGGCATTTTCAAAAGTATTTGTTTTGATTAATACTGTAATCTCCATTGCGGATTTTCACAGGGTGTGTCACAGTAACAAAAGTTTTAGAAACAGTGGAAGAGAGACGTAAAAAAAGTGTTGCTGGGCAACTTGGTTCCTGATGGGAACGAAATTTCAAGGAGAATACAAAGAACAGCACAAGCACCTGAGCAGGTGTGCTGCTGCATCTCTTTTCCGGGTTCTTTTTTCTTTTGTAATTTTATTCTTAAACAACTAGAGACACAAAATACAAAACGACACACTGTTATAACAGGGTATAATGAAAACAAAACAGACAGGTAGGTTTTGCACGAAGACATGTGCCATTTCGACATTTTTGTCCATCCCTGTTGCCAGCTGGGTAGCTAGATTTAAACTTCGGAAGAACATTTCGTTTCACACTGCAACGGGCACATTGTTCATGTAGTATATTCAGCCAGCATGGAGTAAAGCCAAGACATGGCGTAGCTCAAGCAAATGGTGTTACTTTAATGTACTCCATGGCCTCAACTCTGTAAACATACTCGTGTCACAAAAAAAAAATACATATAAATGTCGGCCACTACATGTTCTGCATTCAGATACACCCCACATACAACATTTCTGAAGTAGTAACAGTGATGAAATATGTCACAATGAGCTGGACTAACGTGCTGCTGTAGCCGGCAGCCTGCAGGACGTGTGTATGTCACATATCACAGCACCTTGAACTACTCTTCAGTATCAAGTACAGTAATGCACTCCATAGCTGCAGCTTAGCATATATAAAGTTACATGGAAGTAGTAGCAAAAAAATATCACAGCAGGAGCCTATGTGGCTAGACAGAAGTGCTTCATGTAACACTTATTACCCTCTTATTATAAAAGTGGTAAGCGTACAAATAAAAAACATCACGCAACCTGACTAGCACTCTGTACTTCGATATAAATGGCAGGAATAACATGACCTAGTTGAAAACAGTATGACTAATACTGTTTTTCTCCGCGTACAAGGCATCAGCTGTTAGCTGGAGAATCCCCGTCAGGCACCAAATAATGATTTCCATTCAAGAGTGAGCTTCACTATATGTAATGTGTAACACAATTCTAAAGCAGCCATCTAGTGCCTTCAGGTAGACGCTGGATGTGGAACCTTGCAAGAAAAAAAATTGGACCTCAGTGCAACAACACACAGTACAGAAAGAGCAACACTAGCATGACTGCCATCTAACTCATATGACTGAAACACCATAAACATATTAATGATACTTGCTAAAAAATACTAAAACATACTAACAATAAGGTTACAGAAATAGTATGCAATTTTTTGTGCACATAACGGAAATAAGGTAACTGTTTTATTTCTACTATCTTCGAGTAACATCTCAAAGTTTAGAGATCAGTAAAAAATATTTAAATGGACAAAACGAGATCAAAGTTATTATTATGAACGAATAATAATAAATAATAAAACTTCAAATTTTCTACTGCCTTCTTGCAGCCACTGCTTCTTGCATTAGCTGGCCCAGGAGCTGCGAAAGCGGGCCCACTGGTCGCAGTGCCTCCGCAACTTGGTCAGCCTGCCGCTCGACAGCAGCCACGACCCGCTCAGTAGCTGCAGCCAGCCGGTCCACGCCCTGGCGGATACCACGAAGAAGCTAGAAAGAAATCATTACATCAGCATCCATTCCCGCACAATCGGTCAAGCACCTCTACAGCAAAGTGACCTGTATAACGAAAGAGTAATTATGTTCGGTCGGTTCCTAGTGTGAGGCGTGCTGTCCACGAACTTTACAAAGTGAGCTGTAAAACGGATGATTTTGGTGGTCCCAAGCACTTTAGGTATAAAGGCGCTCAACTGCATGTATGCTCATTCAGATTACCACATGTTCATCAGTTATGGGGACAAGGACAACCACTTTCTATGTTGTTGTCTGTCTGCACCATTGTATCTGTTTTTTGTTGTTGCTTTTCATGTAGTTGTGCAAAGAAATATCAATATCATTTGTACTTTTATGCTATCGATTCGCTGGAAAGTTAACAGATGGCATAGCAATGAGTTTGGGATTTCGAATGAGCAAGCGACGATAACATGTATCACTGTAGCAAAGAATGCTAAGCCCTATGTTGCATTTTGTTGCGAAAGCATGTATTGGACCCTGGATATAAATTGTTATTCAAGCATTGCAAGCTGTCGCACTGCCATTATGCGTGATGTTTCCCAGCCTTCCAGAACAAGTTAGCAACTTCAAACTTTGTGGATATAGTCACAGTGATGAGTGTATTGTGTGTCAAAGATTTCCTGTTACTGCCTTAATTACAACCATTGCAACTCATTAATCAACCGCCTTCTCCTTTTTTTATGTTTCAATAGTTTATGGGGGTTTGTGTTCTCCATCGTCCTCAATGAACTATGCAAGCGATACTGTTTCTAAGTGCGGCAAAATAAAGGAAACTTTATGGCGATGTGCAGGCTAAATTTTAACTGTGAGTTAGCTACAGCCTTTGCAAATAATTACGAAGATGAAGGGCACAGAGTATTTTAGGTGTGTTTTACATATGCCACTCAATTTACCCCGCTGCCTTGGGAGAAATGTTTCAGACATGAATTTTTTGTGTGAAGGGGGAGAACTATCACAATCAGCATGGGCAATCCGATGTGTGTGGTACAATTACAGCATATGCGAAAAAATTGATTAGCTAATGCTTGAAAGTGTGCGGCCCAGGTTTGAAACGAGTAAGTCATATGAGGCAGTGTTATAAAACGAGTGATTTAATTACAGGAAACTTGCCATGTTTGTGAAACTGCTCAAAAGAAAGAGTTTTAGTGGAAATAGGAATGTATGAAGCTGTTATTGTGTGATTGATCGCAAGTCTCCCTGTTGTCTAGTCCACCCAGTCATTGCCTGTTGCAGAAATGCTAATGGCAGTGATGACTGTGTATGAAGCTGTTACATTGTGTTAATGATTGAAAGTGTCCGTGTTTATGACCATGTACATAATGTATGATGACGTTCTCTTCCGTCTCCCTTAGTCCTTTGTTCATTTTTTTTTCGGTTCAGCTATTGAAACATGTGTTAGCCATGTATGTGAGTTAGTGTCCCTCTGCGCAGCTCATCAAATTCCTAAAAAAATGTTACACCTGTCTACTGTCATTCTATTACGCTCCACCATATAAAGCAGGCAAGGGCACACGCACTTCGTTTGTCTCGTCGTTCTGCACGACGCTTCTGGCGTAGTCGTCGGCCAGTCGTTGAACCAAGGCCTCCCGGTGGGATACCCGACGAGGGCCACGAGACCGGCGCTGCACGCGGGGTTGGTAGCCTGCAAAAAGTACCACTTTATAATGAACTAAACACACAACTACGTTACGTCCAGTGCATTCAAGCTGTGACACTGCAGGACATTTCCTTTCCACTTACTGGTTCCTACTCCGCTAGGGCCAGCTGCAGGCTGTGCAGTAGCTGGAGGGCTTCGGGGCAGTGGCTCGGCAGGGACCACTTCTGGCTGCTGCAGTGCTCCTATATTGGTTATAAAGGGTACATTCACTCAACGGCTACAGTAGAAATAGTTTGCGTTCCTTATAGACGAAACTGATTCGACAAACAGGAAGGCAACAGAGAAGAGCAAAAGCTTACCTTCACGTGAAAGGCCGCTTGTGCCAGCGGTGGTGCCCACAGATTGTGTACTCACGCTCACCTCCATGGCGGGCTGCTTTATGTATAAGACGCGAAGAAGCAGTTTTGTCAAGTTTGCGTAATCTGCTCCTCCCAATGTGTAACTAACGTAGAGTTACGACAGCAGAAAAAAAAAATCTCGTAAAATCCCAGTAGTGAACCGTCTTTTGCATGCCAGCAGCAAACACATGCACATAAAGGGAGAAAAACTATATCTGTTATACCAGTGTCACGAAGGCACTTTTGATCTGAATCGATCCCGATCGGGGCAAAATTTGTCTATTTCTATTGCCTCCCTTCCGCGGAATGAAGAAAGGAGCCAATCGCTGTCGAGAAATTCTATCCAAATTGGGCGCGATCGTGAATGAAGCGCCCTGCGTGACTGGGGTATAACACTGCCTACGCGATGCAGTACACACGACGCAACTACTGTAAATTTCTGCCGCGTCCTCCCGTTTTTTTTGTGCGTTTGTCAATGGCTTACCTCGTTGAGCGGTTGAAAAAACGGCTCGCACACTCCCGTCACCGTGGAAGTGCCAACCAAAGCGAGGACACGGCCACGAAGGCCGGGCAGACGGCCTCCACCCGTGCCGCTGCAATTACGGACAGCATTGTAAATATCGCGAGCAACAGAACCACTCCTCGCACTCACCTTTGACTTGCGGAAGCTGCGGCGGCATCTCGGCGGGAGAGGAAAACCTCCTTCCGCCAAAACACCTGCCACTGTTCCGCTGTCTTCGTGGCCAGGCCCTCTGTGTTCAGCAGGGCGGCAAGCTCGCTCCAGAGCTGCCGCCTACGCTCCACCGTGCACTCATGTGTCAGTGCGCACGATGTCCGCACAAGGTACGGGTGGCCCTCCATGAACGCGACCAACAGTTCCCGTTGGTGCGGCGACACGTGAGGGCCAAGTCTGATTTTGCAATTGAACTTCGCGCTCCCGCCAATTTGTTTTGGCGTGTGCAATACCACATAGCGGACTAAACCAAAATATATGCCGCTTAAATTAGTTTTCTTCTCTCGCATGACATTTCCGAGGCAGATTATACGTTGCAACAGTAAGAATTTTTTTCTTATATTACGTGGTTAATTATTAAAGCATCACAAACATTCTGCACTTAATGTATCGTCCCCAATCGAAGCCCAAACTGGTGACGCAAACTTCCGGGGCTGGGCTCGCTCGTTTATTGGCTGTGCTCTCCCTCCCGTTCTCACAAATCTTGCGGACGGCCCACTTTGTGACGTCGCAGCCACACCGAACGAACGGAAAAGCGAGCTGTTTGCGCGATCACACCGACGGAGTAATCGGCCCCTGTGTCGACTAAGGCGGTGACTGCGTGGCCGTCGAGAAGCACGTCGAGGTCGGTGGTTCTTTGTCGCGTTACAGTTAGGTCTTGGCGTCGGATCACGGCTGTGTCGCGTTGACCTGTGGCTGGTATGGGACGTCGTCAGGTTGTCTTTCGTCGTCGTATTCTTTGCTTCCACACTTCGTCGTACGGCGGCGTGTCGTTATGTCGTAGAGGTAGTTTCTTCGGCGTCTTCGTGGCGGCCGAGGATCTTCGTCAGTTCGACGAAAAGCAACCGCACCTCCATCGGTTGCTGCTTTTAGTTTTCCGGATATGGGCTCGCTGACGGGCCTCGGGCTAGGCCAGTGTATGGACGGCGCTGCGGCGACAGGTAGCGGCCTGGTGACGGCGAACGGGACGGTCGTCGAGGGCTCCACTGAGTAGCGGCGAGGTAGTCGGCGATGTCACGAGGGCGTTCACCTTCCCTCGGGAGCTGTGCGTTGACGGCGAAGCCTCGCAATCGCAGGTGGCGGTATGGGCATCGGCGGTACACATGGCCGGCTACGCCGCAGTGGTACCAGAGCGGGCGGTGGTCGTCTTCCTCGCGTATGTGCGCTGGGCGACGGGTGGCCGTGCTGGCGGCGGCGGCGGACGACGGAATTGCGGCGTTACAGGGCCCTGGCGCGGTCGCGGACCTTGACGGCGTGCGACGGCGGCGTAGGTCATCGCTTCTGGCTGGGGATGCGGTAATTGAGGTTGCACCTCAGGAACTCCCAGCGATCGCTGAACCTCATCTTTCACGATGTCAGCGATCGAAGCTAGTTGAGGCTGCGACGAAGGCAGGACCTTGCGCAGTTCTTCGCGCACAATGTACCTGATGGTCTCTTGGAGATCAACGGAGCCCAGCGCTTGGATGGCACACTGAGGCGTGAGCACTTGGCGGTTATATTGCCTAGTGCGCATTGCGAAAGTTTTCTCAATCGTCGTAGCCGCTGTCAGGAACTCAGCGACGGTCTTCGGTGGGTTTCATATTAGTCCGGCGAAAAGTTCTTGCTTTACGCCTCGCATCAAGAAACGTACTTTTTTCTCTTCGGACGTTTCCGGGTCAGCGTGCCGGAAAAGACGGGTCATGTCTTCTGTGAAGATGGTGGTGGTCTCATTGGGTAGCCTCGGGTTCCCAGCAGAACTTTGGCCCTTTCTTTTCGGACAACGCTCATGAACGTCCTCAGGAAGTTACTGCGGAACAGGTCCCATGTTGCAAGGGTGGACTCCCGGTTCTCGAACCAAGTCCTCGCGGCATCTTCCAAGGAGAAGTACACATGTCGTAGCTTATCCTAAGATGTCCAGTTATTGAAGGTCGAGATCCTTTCGAAGGTTTCGAGCCAGGTTTCCGGATCCTCCGACGTAGCTCCAGGGAAGGTAGGGGTTCTCTGGGTTGTTGAACTACGACGGGTGACACTGGGGCTGCAATTGTGGTTGTCTTGGCCACAATCTTTTTGGTCTTCTCAGGTCCATGCTCCGGGGGCAGCTGTTGTAGACGACGGCTTGCTCGATGGTCCGGGACTACGTTGGTGCTCTCTTTGCGGTCCGGGCTTGGATCACTGCTTGTCGGGGGTGTCCGGTACATGGACGAAAAGCACCTCCACCAGATGTCACGTGATAGTGACGTTAAAGAACACAGTAGCGATACTGTGAAAGACAAAACTAGCTTTTATTGGGGGAACCTGTGCCCACAAAGACAGGCTACACTTAACGCACAACGATAGCGGCGAACACAGTCGGCGATCGTCGAAAATCTGATCAGCGGGTCAAGCGCGTCGGCTTTTATAGATCAGTGGTCGAATGTTTCAGAGTAACCGCTGGGACCCGCGTGTCTTCCACAGTTCTACACTATTCGCGTCGCGCATACATGCAATCAGATTACACAAGCTGCGGGGAAAGACAGCGGATGGAACCATCGATATTATTCCAGAAACTTACATGCAGGCGCGTCCTGCGCTGTGCGATAACATTTGTTAGGTGGTGAGAAGTGGTCGCCCGATAAAGCAGTACACGTGTCAATATATATATTGTAAGGAAGATAACGAACGTGCGCACTGGGTCAGCAGCATCGGCAGCATCAAGCGCGAAGCAGAAGCTCGAGCTCGGGAACTGCTCGGTGCATCGTAGAACCGGCGGTCTCTACGAATCCTAATAAATCTCCTTTACAAGTGGTGGAGGTGCTGGGTACGTCATCAGCTTGTGCCAGAGCTATGATGAGTTGTGTAAGCAGCGAGCTCTGACAAGGCGACATCCCACACCAGATGCGACGTCACTCTGCAGCCTGACCACCAGCCCAGAACAAGCCTCCCTGATAACCCAAATCAAGGATTTCGTCCGCCAAGAAGTTGCACGACAGCTATCTCTGGTGTCCGTTACTCAGGAGTCTGCCAGCACTTTGCCGTCTCATCTCCGTAACGTGATCCATGAAGAGGTCGCGGAAGCGCTGCCGGCTGTTCACCAGCAAGATGTCGTGACTACACCACTCACTTATGCTACGGTTGCTGCAATGGCCCCTAGCACTGTGCCCGTGCGTCGCTTCCAGCAGCCTGTGTACCGCCCTCCCCCTCCCGTCCCCTGGACCACCACTGCCGTCACTAACCCGTGGCGTACGCCGGACAATCGCCCTATATGCTTCGCCGGTCATGTCGCAAGGTTCTGCCGCCGCCGATCGCAGGCGTTCGATGGCGATCGCCGCGCGCCCTATGTGCCGCCTGATCCACCTGCGCCTTACGGATCCTTCGACCCATCACCAGCTCGCTCCCAGACTGATAGCCGTCCTCGCTTCGAACGCCTCCGGTCACCCTCCCCACGTCGCCGATCGCTTTCCCCTAGGCGTCGACGGCCCGTCTCTAACGAAGAGGGAAACTAGACGACGCAGTTCCTGAGGCAAGAACTGCGCAAGTGTCGACATGCCGAAGTCCTCCTCCTTTACCTGCTAATGTCATTGATGTGTTTATCGAAGATGTCGCTACAGTCGCCCTCGTCGATACCGGTGCCGCTATTTCAGTTATGGATGCAAGATTTTGCCGTTCGCTTCGTAAAGTGACGACGTCTCTGTCTGGATTGTCGGTCCGAACGGCGAGTGCTCAACCCATTCGCCCTACCGCTGCTTGTACTGCCCGTGTGACCATACAGGACGTTTTGTACACGATTGAATTCATAGTTCTTTCATCGTTCTCCCACGCCGTTATTCTAGGATGGGATTTTCTCTCACGCCACAACGCCATCATCAATTGCGCTCGGGCATAGATTGAACTTTTCCACCTTGGTGACCTGGCCTCCGTCGATGTATCATCCTGCAGCTAAAATTGCCGTGAAAGAAGACACCTGTATTCCTCCGCGCTCTTCAGCATTCGTACCAGTCTTCTGTAGTATCATATCCGACGGGACGGTCTTCTTCATGCCCTCTCATCACTTTGTTACCCGAAAAGCGCTTCCTTTACCCTTTGCAGCTCTTGACCTTGCCGCCGGTGTCAGCACGATGCCCATTTACAATCATCTTTCATCGCCGCTATCACTGCTCCGCCGCGAATGCCTTGGTTACGTCGAGTCGGTCGATTCAACACGCATTGTCTCCGTCCTCGACGAAGCGCCTGCTACTGCCGTCCATGAACTGAGTGCCCTCTCCGTACCCGACTCAACATGCACTGGTGTGTTCAGCCCATTCATCGCCGAAGATCTGCCGCATTCGCAGCGATCTCAACTTCTCGCACTCCTTCAGCACTTCCGCCGTTCTTTCGACGTTGCGCAACCATCTCTTGGCCGCGCATCGACGGTCGAGCTGGCATCGACACTGGCTCTCACTCACCGCTGCGACAAAGACCATATCGCGTGTCCGCTACGAAACGTCGCATCATTGCAGACCAGGTCGATGACATGCTCCGCCGAGGCGTCATTCAACCTTCCCAAAGCGCATGGGCCTCTCCCGTGGTCCTCGTCCCAAAAAAAGACGGTTCCATCCGCTTCTGTGTTGATTTTCGACGCTTGAACAAGATCACGCTGAAGGACGTCTACCCATTACCACGCATCGATGATGCTCTGGACTGTTTACAGGGAGCCGAGTTCTTTTCTTCGCTGGATTTGCGGTCAGGCTACTGGCAGGTTCCGATGGCAGAGGCCGATCGCCCGAAAACTGCCTTTGTTACACCAGACGGCTTGTATGAATTCACCGTCATGCCTTTCGGACTTTGCAACGCTCCTGCTACGTTCGAAAGGATGATGGATAATGTTCTACGTGGCCTCAAATGGAAAACCTGTCTTTGCTATCTTGACGATATTGCGGTGTTCGCCCCTGATTTCGCAACGCATCTGCTCCGTCTCCAGCATGTACTCACTTGCTTGACCAACGCCGGGTTGCAACTTAACCTGAAGAAGTGTAGATTTGCTGTTCGTCAGCTCACAATTTTAGGCCATGTCGTGTCAAAGGAGGGCATTCGCCCGGATCCCGAGAAGCTACGTGCTGTTACTGCGTTCCCAAAACCTACCACTATGAAAGAGCTACGCAGTTTTATCGGCCACTGCTCTTACTTCCGACGATTCGTTCGAAACTTTGCGTCAATTATATCGCCTCTCACGCAGATCCTTGGTGGCGCTAGAGATCTCTCATCATGGTCTCCAGAGTGTGACGACGCCTTCGCAACCTTGCGCCGCCTTCTCACGACGCCACCCATTCTTCGCCATTTTGACCCCCAAGCGCCAACTGAAATCCATACCGATGCAAGCGGTGTAGGCCTTGGCGCTGTGTTGGCACAGCGTCAACCTGGCCACACAGAATACGTCGTCGCATTCGCGAGTCGCACGTTAACCAAGGCGGAAACCAACTACAGCGTTACAGAAAAGGAGTGTTTGGCCATTGTGTGGGCGCTTGGCAAGTTTCGCCCATATTTATACGGCCGATCGTTTGACGTAGTGACCGACCACCACGCACTATGTTGGCTGTCGACGCTCAAAGATCCATCCGGCCGCCTTGCCCGCTGGGCATTGCGAATCCAAGAATATGACATCCGCGTGGTTTACCGTTCCGGGCGAAAGCACTCCGATGCTGACGCGCTATACCGATCGCCGCTTCCCCCGAAGGCCCGTGACGACTCCGCCTGCGAGTGTACATTATCCTCTCTGGACGTTGACACTATCGCTGCTGCGCAGCGTAATGATCCCTGGACTGCATCTCTGCTCGACCTTCTCTCGGATACGTCGAAAGTTCCAGCGTCACGTACGCTTCGGCGCCAAGTTCCTCATTTTGCGATTCGAGACCAGCTACTATATCGACGCAACTATGCCCCAGAGGGACGCATCTGGTTACTCGTCATTCCGAGAACCTTGCGATCAGAGCTCTGCTCCTCGTTCCACGTCGACCCTCAGTGTGGCGACGCGGGAGCCTTCAAAACCTGCGAAAGACTTCGACACCGCTATTACTGGCGGGGAATGTACAATTTCGTTCGAACGTTCGTCCGCTCTTGTCGTGAGTGCCAACGCCGTAAAGCGCCACCACACAACTCCGCCGGTGAACTCCAGCCTCTGCAATGCCCATCCCGACCCTTTGATCGCGTGGGCATAGATCTCTACGGGCCACTTCCGTTGACTCCTACCGGCAACAGGTGGATAATCGTTGCGGTAGACCACTTAACCCGTTATGCGGAGACCGCTGCTCTACCAAATGCTACAGCGCAAGAGGTCGCCAATTTCATACTTCACAGTTTTCTCCTTCGTCATGGAGGTCCACGTGAACTTTTAAGCGACAGAGGCCGCGCCTTCTTATCTGAAGTCATCGAACAAGTGCTTGCTGAATGCGCTATTGTTCATCGTAAATGCACTGCTTATCACCCACAGACTAACGGTACCACGGAACGTTTTAATCGAACTCTTGGTGACATGCTCGCCATGTATGTTTCACCTGATCACTCTGATTGGGACCTCGTTCTTCCGTTTGTCACCTATGCCTACAACACCGCGACTCAGGCCACTACCGG
Source organism: Dermacentor andersoni (assembly GCF_023375885.2). Classification (NCBI taxonomy): domain Eukaryota; kingdom Metazoa; phylum Arthropoda; class Arachnida; order Ixodida; family Ixodidae; genus Dermacentor; species Dermacentor andersoni. Next base: position 360,950,629 of record NC_092814.1, on the reverse strand, counting down.
ATTCTCACCCTTTTACCTTCTTTACGGCCGTCATCCTTCGCACACAAACGACACCATTCTGCCCTACCGGCCAGACCCATCCGAATGCCTGCCGATTTCGGAAGCCGCCAGACACGCCGAGGAATGTCGCCAGCTGGCCCGCCGATTCACCTCGGACGACCAGAACCGTCAAAAAGCCGTTCACGATGCCCAGAACTCGACTCCCACTTTTCTCCCGGGCGCTCTCGTCTGGTTGTTAGTGCCACACCGCACGCCTGGGCTCGCTTCAAAACTCCTTCCGAAGTACGACGGGCCATACCGCGTTCTCGAGAGAACATCACCCGTGAATTACCTGATTGAGCCGCTAACGCCGCCGTCCGACATGCGACGTCGTAACCGCGAAGTCGTTCACGTTCAGTGTCTCAATCCGTATCACGATTCTACCGTCCTTCCAGAAACCTAAGTCGCCAGGATGGCTCCTTTATTTCCGCGGGGCCATTGTAAGGAAGATAACGAACGTGCGCACTGGGTCAGCAGCATCGGCAGCATCAAGCGCGCAGCAGAAGCTCGAGCTCGGGAACTGCTCGGTGCATCGTAGAACCGGCGGTCGCTACGAATCCTAATAAATCTCCTTAACAATATATGTGTGTGTGTGTGTGTGCGTGCGCGTGCGTGCGTGCGTGCGTGCGTGCGTGCGTGCGCGCGCGCAATCTTTTGCGCTAGGTGCTGAAAGGCAGACTCTGAATGATCTAGTTATGGGTATGCTGACGCATTTACGGCTGGAATACCAGTCAAGAGTAAAAGTGATGCTGTATTACAGGAGGCCTGGAAGCGAATTAGTCCTAGCTATAGTTTAATGTCAGCTGAATCCCTCGTTTCATGAGGGTGTGTTGGTGGGCTGGCTGCATGGAGGAAGAAAAAAGCTTTATGACAACGTAATACCGACATGCAAATACGAAAAAAATAATAAAAATGCCGAGAAAGACGCAAAGGGTGAGACGATCGGCGGCGTCTGTCTTGCCCTTTTCGTTACTCTTGCCTGTGTTTGCAATGCTGCCTTTTAGTGACATGATTCCACACCAACCCGCTCGAATTTATTTCACTGGAAAAAAAAAAAAAAACTTTTCTCGCGGCTTGATGAGTGGACGGCGAGAGGGCGTCGAGGTGGACGCCGCCAAGCTCACACAAAAACACAGTATATAATTCCCACCGCTTTCTAATGCGTCCCGTTTATTCCAGCTAGCCCAACATTATGCCTAACTGCAACACTCCGCCTGTTCAGCCGCATTCTTGATGTGTAGCGCCCCTCTGCTGTCAGACGCGTAGGGTGACCAGGCACAGGAGTGAGCGGCAAGGGATCGAGAGGGTACCCCGAATCTCCTGCATTAACGAAACCTATTCCTTAAAATAAATTATGGCGTTTTACGTGCCAAAACACTTTCTCATTATGAGGCACGCCGTAGTGGAGGACTCCGGAAATTTCGACCACCTGGGGTTCTTTAACGTGCACCTAAATCTAAGTACACGGGTGTTGAAAGTATGTAAATCTCAATGTTTTAGCATGGAAATGTTGGTAAGAAGCTCTGCAAACAGAGCGAAAAAAACATGTACAGCGGCACGGAAATGCCTGGCTGATGCAGGGCATAAATGAAAGGTAAACATGTTAGTGCTCTGTTTATAGCACGACGTAAAGTTCCCATTTTATATTAGTATGAAAAGTCCTCCTATCCGTATCGCATCTACACAACTACGTGAAATGGGCACCATCACTGCTTCACTTACCAAGCAAGAACTCCTCGTCATTCAAAAGGCCACCACTCAGGCGGCGCCTAACTGCCGAGTGTCTCCAGACGGAGGAATCGTGACATAACTCTGGCGTGCGAGGATCTATGGCCACGATCCTTAGGTCTGCGTCACACACCTGCGAGAGAGAGTCAAAAAGTATTTTAAGCGTGCAGCTTCTGTTACACATTGTTTAATACCCCTGACACACGGGCAAAACTAAAGTCCTTTCCAGTAAACCCCTTTGGCTACTCTGAAGGACCCGTTGGAGAAAGGAGTTGCGCCGATGACACACGGCACCGCACTCAACTTCTTTCGGTAGTTCCTCAGATGAACGCTGCAAGAAAAATAGCACTGGCTGTCAAAGCCACAAGAGAGAAAACATTCTTAAAAAGCTGCGTATTTAATTACACTTAGCTACTGTAGAACCTAAAAATATATTTTTTTCATTGTTGATGGCTAATAATGCTTATAGTCGTTTATATTATTCGCGTTTTTGCGTTCTTAGCAGCCATTTAACTTGGTCCAGCAACTATGTGCAGCCGGTGTTTTGCTGTGCGTGCTGTTTATACTGGTGATGCCCATGTTTCTGTCGTCCTTTTTCACGTCTTTGCCGTCCCTTCCTTTGTGCGCGCAGGCGTAACGCGTTTTATTCAATATGTTATTCCAACAACTGTGGTTTCTTCTGGGTATTTCCTGCGGGCGCTGATTGTGCAGTCTCCATCTCGCGACGTGAACACACCACATGCGCGCAGCAAACGACGACGACACTGCCGGAATTCAACATGGTGGCACTAGCGACGTTATGCGAGCGTTTGAGAGTATAGCTAGAGGAAATCTTCACTATTCGACGAATTGTATTACCGCTAACAATTAAAACATTTTCGCAAGGTAAAAAAAATACCTATCGGCACCGTAGTTGTGTAGCAAATTTCCTTCTATTGACGAGTTGTGCACGCTGTGTGCGAGAGTAACTCCTCTTCCGCTCGAAAAGTAGTTGCGCGATCTCCTTTCCCGAAAAGGAACTTTGCCGTAAGGGAGATACTCCTTTGTCGTGTGTCACTGCACTGGAACGCCTTTCCGGTAGATGTCCCCTTACCTAATGGACTTTAGAGTGCCCGTGTGTCAGGGGTATAAGGAAGGTAACACGAATAAATAGTGTATTTTGCAGAACACGGATAGCCTGTGCGGATATCTCCATCTTATATAACGTGGCAATATGTACTAGTGATGACATATGCTAGTCTGTGTGCAATTTCTACGTCTTTTTGGAAGCTATGCAAAAACATGTATTCATAATTTTCACACTGTCATTCACATGTCATTTGCATATGTAGTTCCTGATACCACACACTTCATACTCTCTAGGCTCGAAACACAGATACTCGTTTAGAATGCAAGTACACGTACGTACGCGGTCATAAACGAATTATTTGGATAGCATTGGTCGGATTATGCGCAATATTTGAACCGCAAACAAGTTTGGGTATATTGCATTTCTAACTAAGCGAGAGGGGATTATTTTCCCTCCGTCTTTTGCAAGCCTATGCTGCATCGTCCGGCTCCACCCATAGGGACTCGACATCACGCTACTAATTGCGGGCGTCTTCCATGTTCACCTTAAATGGGCCCGCTAACGATTTCGGCCAAGGATCGTCCCTGAAATTGTTCACTACTTGCCACCATGCAATTCAGGGCGTAGTATCACTTACGGCTCCAGTACGCCTCAGTTTTCGCAGGGCTCAGTGCTCGCGGCCGGACGATGGCGATCAGTGTCCTGTCAACACAGCCGACGACGCCAAGGAGCTTGCCGTGTGCGAGAAACCGTTGCTTCATTTTCGTCTTAGAAAATTTCACCCAGCGCTTTGGAGACGGTTGTTGTGGCTTTAGCAATTGAAAAAAAAAAAATGCTGCGGATGACTGACGGCTGGGACAGGGCGACAGTTTCCCCATTGGCTACGCGCTGTTGGAAACTTGCAGTCGCAAAAGAAATTATAATGCGCACAGTACTTTGACCGCAGTAACAATGCCACTGGTGCGTTGCGGCCCCAAAACAACCTCGAGCTCCTCGCACAGGCGGCGCACTGTCTCTTTGGAGAGCCTGAATCGCCTCCTGAATCACTAAATCACTAGGCTCACTGAAAGCACCAACACAGGCGCCACAGGGACCGCCATCGCCGCCATTTTGCTCTGAACGGCGATCTCGGGCGTCTACTCTGCACGCACAGGCTATGCACACGGCACACGGCGCTTCGGATCACGCCGAAGCACCTCACGCCACTTCGCTTCGTAGCAGACGACAAATCCGCGCCCGGAGGCGACGGCGTCACCCTGGCGGCTACCAATCGCTGCTCGCAAAGCGAATTCTTCGGAAACCGAGTCGTTGCAGAACACGGGCCCAAGCGCGCTTTGCACGGCGCTTCCTGTAGATGTCGTTTGAGTAAAGAATTGTAGTCGCCGAGAAGGCTCCAGTTTGCCAATGAAGCCACTTTGTTTGTAAATGGTGAGCAGCAGAAAGGATTGGGGGCTTGCTTCGAGGAAAGAATGTCGGATGGGGTCAGGACATCCGGACTCGGACTACCTTTCGTCTGCGTTGGCAAATATATTGAATGGTTCCTCGTGCCCTTTTTCTACCTGTTCTTCTGTGTTTCACAGAAACCTAGAAAACTGCATTGATTTGGTGCAATCGCAGTCATTTTGCTGGATTCCTGGCGTCGCCAAAGCAAGAGCTCCCAAGTTCTACCTTGCTGAAAACGTTTTTGACACTTCTCAAGGTGATGATGCGAGTGCTATTTTGTTTCATAATTCAATACCAGAAAAATATGCGCATGCTTTTGGATCCCGTAGAATTTGTGCACGAAGACATTTGAGAACTGTGTGTTGGCTAACTTATTATGACATAACAGATAGTAGTTCTTCAGCAACAGGTCTTTAGCAGGACATCCTTAAATCAGTGGGGGCCCCTCTGGACCCTCTGCACGAGTGTTGTGAGCTTTGAAGTCACGGCATGCCTCGGGGTGGGGGCAGGGGAGGGCCCCCCTACTGGATCCGCCACCACTGGTTTGTAGTGCCGTGGGACAGGCTGCCTCTTCGTACAGCTCTGTTTCTGAATGTAATAATAATGAATTAGAATACCATTGTACCCTCGCCCAATTTTGTTGTCTGTACCATGTAGCAACAGGCAAAAAAAAAAAAAATATCACGTCCGCGACAGGACTCGAACCTGCAATCTCCTGATCCGGAATCAGGCGCCTTATCCATTAGCTTCACTGGCCATAAACAGCAAAGCTCCATGAGTGAAAAGAAAAACAATATGGATATAATTCTGCCGTTTTACGCACGAAAACTACGATTTAATAATGAAGCACGCCGTAATTATTTTGGCCACCAGGGGATCTTTAACCTGCCCCCAATCTACGGGGCCATGGGTGTTTTTGCACTTCACCCGCATTGAAATGCGACCGCCGCGGCCGGAAGTTGCTGAGAAAGAAAGATGAAGCTTTGTCCATAACAGGATGAACTAAAATTGATATCCGGCGCAACATATCATGAAATAAATATTTGTTTCATCCGGTATCAGTTATACAGTAGGCTTCCGCAGATGTGCCCCAAGAAGCTGTTTTCGAGACGAAGAAGAAAATAAAAAAACTTATTCAACGATGACTTTAGCCAGAATCTTTGTCGTTTGTTTATGTTGTGCTGCTCCGTGGTGGAGCAGTTGCTAATAAACTTTTTCTTCTTGCTCGGTCCAGTCTAAGCTTTGGCTTCTCCCAGCCGTCTTCATTTAATATTCCCCCATATTGGCGCTGAAGCGCTATGGAGGAAAACCGAAGTCTTTGCGAAACACGGGATCTCTCGAGCTCTGACGACGTCCGCAAATAACCACTAGACAATTAATTAGGAGCATTCAGCGATATTTAATTTAATGCGCCAGAAAATGCCAGACGTTGCTAGATGAGCATCGCTAACTTCAGCAGACATCTCCATATCTTTCCAGAGTATCTACCACTTCTCTTCTTCTACCAGGCATTTCATAAATTTAGGACATAAGGTCTTGCCTGCCCACTAATTTTATTGCAACACACATATGTATTACGTAATATAAAAATTCACCGACGATTACGATATTCCGTAATGCGAAATTTGAAATACATACAGGCGCGTCTTGAACCAAGCTGCAACTTTGGATCAGTGGTGAGACGTTCAAGGAAGCTCACCCAAAAAAATAAAAAAAATAATGCATTGTTGCTTTAAATATTAGCGGAAATATAATGCGCGTGGTAAAAGGAGTACCCAAGACTGTATTGACTGTAACAGATAAAAACATAACAAAAACTCAAGAGCTAAACACTTTCAGGTTACTGGTATTTATTAAACCAGTATTTCGTGCGTCAATGTAGCCCTGTAGTCCAGGGGCCAGTTCCAACACGGGTACTGTGTCGGAGCTCACATTTCACGTGATTGTACGTATGTCAGCATTAATTGTCAGAAAATCACAGTATTTTCTTCTTTAGATCGTAACATTAGACATCCAAAATATATGCAGCAAAACCCTCATCTTAATACTTAAGTACTTTTCGTTCTAACGCACATGTCCGCGCTGATCCATGTATTACAAAGTACTGAAAATGTATCCAACGCCTTCCCCCAGGCACCTGTCTTTATTCTTGATGCCAGGAAACCGAGCCTGATGCCACCAACGCTCAGAAATCTAATTGGGAGAGCACACCACACAATGTTCTCGCACACCTTGTGCGCTGAGGTGCTTCTTGTATAATGTAGAAGAATCGATGTTGAAGGCCTAAGTGCACGGTTGGACACATGCGTTTAAGCTCAGGAACTTCATTTGCGCCAAGATAACCTGTCCATGCTTTCAAACTTGCTTTATAAGAAGCCTACTGTGCGATCAATACGCCGGCTGTTTTTAACTGCACCAAACAAAACTATTAAACCAATACACGATATCGGTGACATCATTTTGTCATTCAAGTGTTCAGATTGGTTAACTCTAGAAGCGGAGTAAGTTGAGAAGTTGTGTGCGTAATTAACAAAGCTATGTTAAATAAGCTTTCAATAATTGAACTTAGGTGGCTAAAGAAAATAGGTAGCTTGGAGTCCGTCCTCGAGACTATCTAGCCGAGCGAAGAAATTTTGATTAAACGTGCTCCTGTAAGAGCTATGCGAACGAAAATTTTCCAATTAAACGCTCTTGGATAGCGTAACTGACGCAGAAAAAGAACGTCTGTGAAGTCACGGAAAGAACAGCGCTTCAAGACGGGACACAAAGGAGGAACCACATACACACTGCGCTAACAACTTGAAGCGCTATTCTTTCTGTGATAATGAACCAACTAGCCCGGCAGTCATCATCCTCATCAGCCTGTTTTTTGTCCACTGCAGGATGAAGGCCTTTCCCTGCGATCTCCAATTACTCCTGTCCTGCGCCAACCGATTCGAACTAGCGCCCGCGAATTTCCTAATTTGATCGCTCCACCTAGTCTTCTGCCGTCCTCGAGTGCATTTCCCTTCTTTTGGTAACCATTCTGTAACCCTAATAGTCCAACGGTTATCTAACCGGCGCATTACATGACCAGCCCAGCTCCATTTTTTTCTCTTTATGTCAATTAGAATATCGTCTATACCCATTTGCTCTCTGATTCAAAGCGCGCTCTTACTGTCTCTTAACGTAATGCCTAGCGATCTTCGTTCCATCGCTCTTTGCGTGCTCCTTAACTTCTTCTCAAACTTCTTTGTCAGTCTCCAAGTCTCTGCCCCATATGTGAGCACTGGCCAAATGCACTGATTGTACACCTTCCTTTTTAATGATAATGGTAACCTTCCAGTCAGGAGCTGACAATTTCTGCCGTATGCGATCGAACGACTCTTTATTCTATGAATTTACTTCTCATGAGTTTCTGTAACCTGTTCATTACTGTTTCTAATGGACCTATCGAATTCGGTCAGTATAGAATTGTTCCGCTTCTTTTACTATATCTTCGAGATTGCTGATGATATTACCCTGCTTAACTTTCAGTGCATATATCTTCGCAGCCTGAAATCAGTGAGCCCGTTAAATGAACTCTTGCAAACCTGTAAAGTCAACCTGACCGCACCTAGCCTTTTGTGAGGTGGTCATCAGTAGTATGGCCCCGTGAGCATGTTCCTTGCGGCCTGTCCGCTTTCTATTTTTGGTCACGCTAGTTTGTCGAAGGCAAGCAGTTTAAAGGTTTAGTGTCAATATAGCAGCGAACATGTGCCGCCGAAAGCTTGCTTGGTCGTAGAAGCATCACGCAATGATGGTGCAGATTTAGCGCGTTGCTGGCATCAAGAAAAGGCGCTGCCGCCGAAGGAAGGAAGATAACGAAAGTGAACACCTTTGTAGCTGCTCGCGAAGCCGTGTCGATGGTAACGGTCCATGGTGAATAAATCCCGAGCGGCGATATTGACGGCTGAGGTGTTTTTTTTTCTTTTTTTTTAGAGCGAAGCCACTAAGGCCTAGTTTGCCCACTATGGTGTCCGCGTGTAGAATAAAATCCCGTAGATAGCGCAATGCCGGGCTGACCCGCGGCGGAGGTGCAATTCGCCCACATACACAGCTTCGCTGGTCATACTTCTTCTCAGAGTGGGAGCGAACTGAGTTTTATTTTTTTGCGAAAACGTGCCGGCGATACGGTTCTAATCATTTCCCGCAAAGCCTCATCAGCGGGAGCAACGGTAGCAATGGATCGTCGCTTCGGCGGGAAATATCTTGTTCTCATCCTTTCCTTTGTCGCTTCGGTTTTTTCCACTCGATCGTAGTTAGACGTGTAAGCGACGAAGTTCGTCTGCAGTGCAGCATGCGGTTTAAAGGCATTTCGCTAAAGGTCGGAATGCCGTTTGCCGCTTATACTGTTTTCCGCTTCTTTACCGCGTTGGGCTAGCTAGGCAGCACGACTGCACGAGCGCATTGTGTTGTAGGTTAAAGCTACTGAAGTTTGCAAGAACTGAAATTGGTTGGTTTTATGTGCCCCGGTAAATCATCGCACCAGCCGTCGCGGGCTTCATGGTTTTACATCTATCTTATGCCTGGCTTCGCACATGTTTAACTGTTGCTGGTTGCCTCACGCATAACTCGTGCGGATTCTTTTGAGCTGCGAAGTTTTCACCCTGCCTCCTTTACCAAGCACTTACCGAGCAAGTGCTTCTTTAACACCTTTATTCTTTTCGCCCGAGGGAATCTTAGATATTGTGGTTTTTTGGGAAGTGTGTTTAGAATATAGGTAGTTCAGGGCGAGAATTGCTAATAGTTGCTGCCTATGGGACTTTCGTTCCATTTTTCGCTGATAAGTTCGCGTCACGTTTGGGAAGTCATGACACCTCGATGCTGTCAGACTTAGCACGCCGAGTGATTTGTTCGTTTCACAACGTAGTCTTCCTTGCTTGTGAATTCTGTACTCAACTGAATTCTTTCTTATTATGCTTACGCCGCAGAGTACTAAACCCGGCCTTGCCGCCAAGCGCTCATTTACTTTGACTGGTGCTGCTCTGCCTTTAAATATATCATGTGGCACCTCTCTCCAGTAACATTAAAAAAAAATGCTGAAAAATTTGTCAGACTTTATATTTGTACGTTTCCAAGCAGTACCCTTCGGGAATTTAAAATTGCAAGAACTGCAGCGGGAAGGGCCTATGAAGAAGAATTGCATCGGCGGTGCGGCGCTAACACGCGCTTTTATTAACCCGTGCGTTTGGTAACTTCTTTGACCAGTGTACGCGTTTCCATCAATAAATTCGCAATTACTCTTCTTGAGGCGACTTTGACTGCACTTATTCGGCGATGTCACATGTATTCATCGGCACAAAAATCACAACGGCATATGCAGACATCGCACCGTGCGGATTTGTTTAATATAAGTCTGCACTAACGACAGGTGCTTATTATTGAGGTGCAGAAGCAGCATTAGGGCAAGTGTAGAATTTAAAAGAACGATCGCAACATCGCATTATTCAACAAAATTTATCGGCTAGTTAACATGAGCTCCACTTCATGTAAATGGGCTTCATGGCGTTTGTCTGTGGGACGCACCTGGCACGTATGTGCGCCATGCTGTCCCAAACAGCGGTAACATTGTGTTAATGCACGCTCCCATAGAGGTCAGCGTCCTACCTACAGCTGTCACCGCAGAAAAGTAGTCTGGCACCCGAACAAAGGAGAAATCGCAGCCGCGAACTGCAGCCACCCATGCTGCAAAGGTTTGTCGTCTGCTACTGCTCCCGCCCGTACTGTTGGAAGCGCCCGCTAGGTGGCTATCAGTGGCGCCTCTATAGGCGGTGCACGAGGCGTATAGCTTTTTTAACGTAACAAAAAGACATGTTCATGCTTGTTGCTAAGTTGTCTACGGAATAAAATCTGATAATAAAGCGATGAATTAACAAATAAGCAAGCCACTGCTACGTTTCAGGAAGTAAAAATATAAAATATAATATTCGAAGAGTACTCCAGAAGAAACCAAATCTTGAGTTTTGTGTTTCGGCCAACTGGTGGGAAACTGCAGACCTCAGTCCTACGTGGCGTTAGAAAAAAAGTATCACGCAGAACGGTATCGAACCGCTGCCAACACGACGTGGAACGATAGGTGTGCGCAAATCAACGACTCGGCCACGGCTTGCAACGATTATGCAAGTGATATGCTCTGGTTTTTATAGATACCACGTGAACATGCACGACTGTGTTTCAATGATTGCTTTTGAGAACAGTGTTACGCCATTGTGTACACAGTCGAGATAGGCATTATTAACGCTGTAGTGGCTGTTAAGATAGCGGCTGTACTTTTATGACAGCTACCGTTTCTGTATCGAAAATCGAGTACAAGATTTTGTCGTTTCCATAGGCTTCCATTGCTGAATCTTTCACCGCTCTGGGAACAAAATCAGTGCTTGCCACAGCGTGATCACTGCATTTGGCTCGTGTGGATTGTCCTGCAGAACATGTCTGTAACCTGCCTTTTTCATTAATCAACCTGCAGCTTTAGTTATTCGCGAAAAACCCGCTCGTTCCATTTAAAACCCGCTAGCTTACTACTGGGGCGGCTTGGGGCGCCAGTTGGTACGTTTCCAAGAAAGCAGGATATGATCTGCTAGTGTACATTGTGGCTATATTATAAAGGCGGAACGGCAAAATGATGGACAATATGGAAAACAGACAAATCCCACACATGTTACTGCACAATAATATTCAATAGCGGTTTTCGCTCACGCACGTGGATAACCGTGAGAGTAGACTACTTTGGGAACTGCAAGTACTGTATGTATCATACCCAAGGGTGTGCCTGGCCCAGTGGCCAGTAGTGCGACGTAATATTGCTAGCAGCTTCGGCCACAGCATGGTGAACAAAGAGACAGTTTGCACAATCCTTGTGTAGTGCCTTTTGCCTCCACGTGCGAAAACCAACACATCCGTGTATATGCCTAAATACTTAAGCACATCTCGATTTGGAGCTGCTGCGCTAGCCCATGAGTGCGGATAGCAAAGCCGCTAGAGAAGTGATTGGGGGCGCCTTAACGAAATTGATAGGTCAAAATCAAAAGCCGTCCACGACGGCGTCTGTCGTAGACGCTGTGTGATGTTCGGACGTTAGGAATTCGTGCTGACTCAAGAAATGCTGCCGCGGAGTGCTTCTGATGATTGCCCTAGCTTGTTCACGCCGTAGCATCAAAACTAAGAAAAAAGGAGAAAGAAGAAAAAGAAAGAAAAAGAACTATATCAAAAGTCCAGAATCAATCATTGCTCGTCACGACTAAACGCTCTTAAGATGATAAGTCATTTCCCGCAGATGAGCGGTTACGTTTTATCAAGAACACTGATAACGCCGGTGGTACAAGCATTGTGGCGAAGTTCAGTGCGCAGGGATAGCTTTTAAGAGGAAGCTTTAGCTCGGGTGCTCCTATATAAATACATGTAAAAGGAGAATTCGTTTTTCTCGGCAACCACTGTACCAAATTTGACGAGGTTTGTTGCTTTTAAAAGAAAAAACTTAAAATCTAGTGACTGTTGGTTTCGAATTTTTGATTTATGTCGTTAATTTTTATTAAAATTTGACAAATTTCGCAAATTTTCAAAAAAAGAAACTATAAAGTTTACAACTCTGTATCACTAAAACGAAAAATGATAATACAATTCTTTTAATTGCATCTAATAGCACATCTAAAGCGGACAAAATTGATATGCTATACATGAATCTAAAAAAATTTAGTAATATGGAAATAGAGCTTTTGCAGAACCTTTGTAAACAACGTAACAAATTTACGTAAGATATAAGATGACATATCAAATCTGTCCGCTTTCAATGGTCTAATGGATGCCGTTTACAGAACCGCGATATCAGTTTTGATGCAGAGTTATGAATTTGTAAACTTCGACCTTCCATTTTTTTCGAACTTCCGTATTTTCGAAAATTCTTTGAACAAGATCCAGGACCTAAATCGAAATTCCGCTTCCAACAGTCACTAGAATTTAACTTTCTCTCTCAAATGCAACAAACTTCATTAAAATCGGTCCAGGGGTTATCTCAGAAAAACGTTTTTGCGTTTTACATGTATTTGAATAGGCCGCGTCGGAGTTGGGCCTGAGCTAAAGCTTCCTCTTAATTATTTTATTTTTGTCTTGTTGACGTCATCACTGCGTCACCGCGGGAATTGGAAAGGTTCAAGCTCAGTACGCCACGTGGAGGGACTCACGCGAACTAAACCCTCGTGTGCAAAAAAGCTGGATACGAGGGTTTAGTTCGCTACACGGATACTATAAGAGGATATGAGGATACGAAGTTGGAAACTTCACCTCCGCGGCGGGTCGGCCAGGCATTGCACTATCCTGGGGATTTTTTTCTGCATGCGGACACGATAGCGGGGAAAGTATTCCCTAACAGTTTCGCTGTAAAAATCCCCTGGAGTATACGGCGCCATTGGGCAACTATCAGTAGTTACCCTGGAGATACTCACACTAACGTACAAGAAATCACAATGTTCAGTCTCCTAGTGAGTTTTCCTTGTTAACATTTTATTATTCACTTAAGGAGACCATCTATAATTCTAGAAACGCGGCCAAATTTACTGGAGACATATCCTCTCAGCGGAAATCCTGTGACTTGCACCAAGCTTTTAATATCGCTTTCAGAATTCTGCCAGAAAACATATTGTCAATAATTTTCTTCTGGCACTCAGCGTAGGATGATATCAGAAACTTACTCGAAAGAAAATACACGTACCGTTTATTCTATTTCTGTATGACGCGTGTGTAACCTTCAAGCTTGTGCGGCCAGTATGAATAAAAGCTCCAGCAAGCAAGTAACACGCCTCAACACCTTGACAACCAATAACTAGAAAGCGAATGCATTTTTTGGCACCTTGGACAACTGATATCTCAAAGTTGATGGTTCTATGCAATATCTAACGGCTGGACATAACTGTATTATTAGCCAGCTTCATTACGCAATGAAGTTTGCATCTTAAGGTCAAAATGAAATGTTTTTTACTGAGGCGCCGTTATTTACCAAACTAAACGCGGTGGATTGCTGGACGAATAATGTCCGCTTAATATTGTGAACCCCATCAGCACCCTATGTATAAATGGATTTCTCAGATATCTGATTGAAAATAAATTATACAGATCCAACGCACAAGTTGGTGTCTAGGTGAAACGAAGCTTCAGTGAAGTGTTACAATACATGCTATAAAACACATTTTGGTGCATGTGCCAAGACTAGGCACGTACCTGGTGGCACATAGTCATTGGCCGAAGAATGGGGTGGCCGGAATGAAGACTTTAGAAAATTAAAGACGCAGTGGAGTAAGGACATGCGCTATTTCAAAAGGTACGTGGCCTTCGAGATACAACTGAATGAACACAATGTGCACACGTTTTATGTCATAATTTAATGCTTTGTGTACGGTGCAAAGGGTCGTTCACTCGCACTGCCTTGCTGGTGAATAACCAATGTTATACAAGAAGTATAGCGTTTCCTCTAACTTGGCAAGGAGTACGACGACGATGCGTAAACCCGAGACAATTCTGCAAAGAAAGGTTCTCTTTAAACGCATGACATGAAGGATGTCAGCAGGATGAAAAAAGCTTTGAGTGTTTCTCTTGTCAGTTTTGAAATAATAGCCCAAAATGTATTATGCACTGATCGAGTGACACTTGATGTCATTGGATCGTTGCCCACTCAATCGAAAGTTCAGAGCACAATTCCTCTGCTACACAAAAATGGGAAATCTAATGGCAATATTAGTTTCTCGGATGTCCTTTCTTCACTATTACTGCAGATTCACTACTATGCAAAACATTTGCTCCTGGTCTACCTGTTGCATAAGAATTATTGGGACCGCAATTGGTGACACTTCTTCGTTAAGGACGAAAGATGTCGACCACGTGGGCTGCAGTGCCTGCGTCCTGAAAGTTGTGTCGTGGTGCTAAAAAAACGACGTTGACCGAAAAAAAATTATCCCGTGCTTCTGGCTCAGAGCACTTCTATATATTTCGCTTGTAGATATCCTGAAATTTCGATAATTGTGTTATATTAGTCACAGTCACAATGCACGTTTCCGTAAGTCCTGAAGTTCATTACATGAAAACTGAGACATCGGTAAGCATGAGAATTTACAACTTGCACACTGTCTGTAGATAAAACATTGAAATATCCAAAGGACAAGCACTTACAACTTGCGCACCCCATCTAAGCGCACAGTAGTTCTATGCACGGGGATCGCGTCGCAACTCAGGTTCTCTTTATTGCAATTTAATGGATTTAACGGCACCGTCACGCCTGCCCTAATTCCATGTCCAGATCCACTCAGTGGTGTCACGATCACGCGAAGACAACATGATGCAACACTACAATGGGTGGTGCCGTATTCAACTGAATTCAGCGGCGTGAAAGTTACCTGGCGTTATAATGGCAACACAAGTACCGTCCATTTCGCCACAAAAAATCTAAATTCTTGGTACCCTGTTTTCTCCGGGGAGGCATTGCTACCAGGTGAGAAGCAGCAGCTGGTATTTGTGCATTCTACAAACGCAAGTGGGCTGCATCTAGTGCATGCAGAACGCTCGCAATTTCTGCGCAGTTTCAATCTAAGACAAAATCATCTTGGTTATGAAATGACTAAATGATTTATTGGACATTTCTTTAAACGATATTTTCGTCCGGTATTCGTCTCGCCAACGTTCGGCCTTTTTTTATGCGCTTCGACGATATGTTAAATACGCTTTAGTATATATAAAACCCGCTCTGTGCTTACGCACATTGCTATCGCAGCATGAAAATGTTACAAGGACCTCGCAGAATCTAGCGTAAACATCTCGCAGATAGGAGCAGCGAATACGTTATCCTGGCTTCGCGCGGCAGGCAATACACGTATTATAGCACGTTCCTTTACCTTCATTTCGGTTGCCGCAGTACTATTTCAGCTGCATGGTGACTTCCTTTTATCTTCTAGAAATGATGTAATTTCCCGATTCAATTCGTTTATTTGCACAATGTAAAGAAAACTATTCTAGAAGTTCTAAGGGCACAGTTTGCAACAGTGACAACAGTTTAATTTATTGATGACTTCGCAGGTACACCTGCGGACGGAGAATATTGCAGGACATCTGTTTGGACGTACGAAGATCGAAACGGCGAAATCTATTACGGTCCAATGAAGCCAGCCATTCTTCAAAAGGGTAGCGACGGCAAAGTGGTGGTCTTCCGCCGCACTGGGCAGTGCGGGCACCTTCATGTGTGCGGCCACCACTTGAAAGAAATGCGACATATTGAAGCTACCTGGCGTAATCAAGCGCAGATAGTATTTAAGGAAAGGTTGTTGCATAGCGTGAAACATGAGGTAATGAATAATTGAATGTATAGTTTTATTGGCGCAAGGGCCAGATATGGCCAAAGAGCGCCAGGTCTGCGGTGATGAGTTTGCAATGTAGGTTTGAGATATATGAAGTTGGTGTAGCGTGGCTGTAAAGAGGCCTTAAAAATAGTCGTTGTATAGTGCGTAAAATCTTTCTGTGCTAAGATTATGTCGATGACAAATGACGAATACTATGAACATTAAAATCCATCGTAAAAAATGACGCAGAATAGAAAATATATGAGATGGTAAAAATACCTGGAGCACTGTTGCCTCGCCGGAGCCCATGAAACACAAGGGCCTATAGGCACGTGCTATAACAAAGAACTATCACAGCGCCATCATCTGAAGAGAGGAGACGCTACGAACATGTGGGGCTAACAACATGCAACACAACATCTTTCAGATAACTTAGGACTGCGTTGGTGTGAAATAGCGGTTCTGGGCCGAGTAACATTACTGGATGAAGGGGAATGTGCTGTCGGTATGCTAAGGGAAAATGTTTCTTTCTTTCAGATTCGGCTTTCCGGCACTCCAGGAGGACGTGGAGGACCGTAAGCCTCTCCTCGCATCTACCGCAGGTTGGAGGGTCATTTCCAGTGAGTAGAAAATTATGGGTGCCGAATGTGTGTCCTATTCTGAGACGACAGAATAGGACATCTGTTCGGCGTGATTTTGTTACAGAGGGCCAGAATCCTAACTGTGGCTTTATCACGTGGAGCTTATTACTTGTTTCCGCGTCCCATAGGCGTTGCCAGTGGTTCCGTAGTTTCCTCCGTAAGAAGGGCTTCAAATCTGTGACAGGAACTGCAGCGGTGGGATTAGCAGAATGCGATGCAACTGACGTGGCCATCTGGTCAGCCAGAACATTACCTTCGATGCCCCTATGACCTGGCACCCAGCATATGATGACATGCTGGTTAGACATATACGCTCTGCAGAGAATTCAGTGCGACTTCAAGGCTTTCACAACGCTTAGGGAGTCTGTAAATAAAATTGTTTTTTGAATATTTGATTTTCTGATATGTTTCACAGCCGACAATAGTGCATGGGCCTCAGCCGTAAATATACTTGTTTCAGGGTGCAGTACACCGGATTCCGAGAAGGATGGACCAATGGCTGCGTAGGACACCCCGGCATGCGACTTAGAAGCGTCTGTGTAATACTCTGTGCACGAGTACTTGTACTGGAGGTCCAAGAAATGCATTTTGATATGTGTCTCTGGCACATGTTTAGTGACCTCTACAAAGGTTGTGTCACACTCTATCAGCTGCCACTCCCAGGGCGGTACTAGCTTATGATTATGTGTGGTGTTTTATGGCGCAAGGGCCAGGTTTGACCAAAAAGCGCCATGACATGTGGTAATGTTGACGATGTATTCTGGATGACATGCACAATGAACTCATCATGGTAGATGTGACATGGCTGTAAAAGGGCCTAAAAAACTTACGCTGAAAGTGGAGTGGAATATATAGGTGGTAAAATAATGACGGTGACTAGGATGTGATGTGGGCTATGGCAATGGACTTTCGTTAAAAGATGATGCAATAAAACCATAACACTGACACCAGTGTTTCAAGAGGGCCCTTGAATGCAGGGCTGTTAGTCGTGTGCTTAAAAGTTGCCTGGCCAGATGATTTTTAGGGTGTCCGTTTCGGCTAAAAACTCTAAGACTGTTTGCAGATTAAAAAGAGGTTCATCGCTAAGAAAATATGCAGGGTGAAGGGGTAAATTCTCGCGATATGCAGCAGGGAAATACTTTTTCCTCTCTGTTTCTATTGCAGGGCATTGAATAAGAGCATGGAGGACAGTGAGATTATTGCCGCACTTAACACAAGTTGGAGGATCGCCCCCAGTCAAGAGATGAGAGTGGGTGCCGTAAGTGTGACCTATCCTTAATCGGCAAAGAAGTACTTCCTTGTACCTTGCTATTTTCCCATTTATCCAGTTCCCCAGTTTTGGTTTTATTATGTGAAGCTTATTCATTGCTTGTTTATCCCATTCGCCTTGCCAATGATTCCGCAATTTACTGCGTAGAAAAAGCTTTAGGTCTGCGGCAGGGATGGGGATATTTGAATCTGCATCGCTAAACGTTACTGACCCAGCGCTTTCGTCAGCAGCTTCGTTGCCTTTTATACCTTTGTGACCAGGTACCCAGCATATCACAATCACTTGATTGCACATATATAGGGAGCACAACAGACTGTGCAGCTCACTAAAAACTGTGTTTTTATATTTTCTTGGTCTAAGTAGGGCTCTGACTACACTTAACGAATCTGTAAATAAATAGCCCTAGCAAGTTTTGTGAGCTTAATGTTTTGAACAGCCGATAGTATAGCGTAGGCTTCAGCTGTAAATATACTTGTGTGTGGATTTAGTGCTCCGGATACTGAAAATTAAGGTCGCAGAGCTGCGTAGGAAACTCTTTTAGAGGACTTGGAAGCGTCTGTATAATATTCTGTACAGGAGTACTTCTCCTGAAGTTCACGAAAATGGAATTGAATATGTGCTTCTGGTGCCCTCTTAGTTATTTCTACGAAAGAGACCTCGCATTCAATGGTCTGCCATTCCCATGGTGGGAGCAGGCGAGTGGGTGCCATTAGGACATTCTCTGGGACCGAGACACCTGTTTCTTCTGCCAGGGTTGTCAAACGAAGGCTCAACGGAGGTCTAATAGCTGGGCGGTTACGAAATAATGTGGCTGTAGACACTCCATGAATAGATGAGTGACATGGATGCTGAACGTCTGATTTAACCTTGAGGGCATAGGAAAAGGTTAAATATGTCCTTTGGAGATCTAATGACCAGTCATTACACTCCAAATACAGGCTTTCTACGGGACTTGTCCTAAAAGCGCCTGTAGCCAGGCGTATACCCATGTGGTGAATGGGATCTAGCATCTTTAAAGCACTAGGCGCAGCAGAGCTGTATACTATTGCTCCATAGTCGAGGCGGGACCGTATAAGGCTTTTGTAGAGGTATAGCAGCACGGAACATGTACAGCAGCGCGGAAATGCCTGGCTGATGCCGGGCATACATGAAACGTAAACATGTTAGTGCTCTGTTTATAGCACGACTGAAAGTTCCCATTTTATATTAGTATGAAAAGTCCTCCTATCCGTATCGCATCTACACAACTACGTGAAATTGGCACTATCACTGCTGCACTTACCAAGCAAGAACTCCTCGTCATTCAAAGGGCCACTAGTCAGGCGGCGCCTAACTGCCGAGTGTCTCCAGACGGAGGAATCGTGACATGACTCTGGCGTGCGAGGATCTATGGCCACGATCCTTAGGTCTGGGTCACACACCTGCGAGAGAGAGTCAAAAAGTATTTTAAGCGTGCAGCTTCTGTTACACATTGTTTAAGGAAGGTAACACGAATAAAAAGTGTATTTTGCAGAACACGGATAGCTTGTGCGGATATCTCCATATTATATAACGTGGCAATATGTACTAGTGATGACATATGCTAGTCTGTGTGCAATTTCTACGTCTTTTGGAAGCTATGCAAAAAGATGTATTCATAATTTTCACACTGTCATTCACATGTCATTTGCATATGTAGTTCCTGATACCACACGCTTCATACTCTCTAGGCTCGAAACACAGCTACTCGTCTAGAATGCAAGTACACGTACGTACGCGGCCATAAACGCATTATTTGGATAGCATTGGCCGGATTATGCGCAATATTTGAACCGCAAACAAGTTTGGGTATATTGCATTTCCAACTAAGCGAGAGGGGATTATTTTCCCTCCGTCTTTTGCAAGCCTATGCTGCATCGTCCGGCTCCACCCATAGGGACTCGACATCACGCTACTAATTGCGCGCGTCTTCCATGTTCACTTTAAACGGGCCCGCTAACGATTTCGGCCAAGGATCGTCCCTGAAATTGTTCACTACTTGCCACCATGCAATCCAGGGCGTAGTATCACTTACGGCTCCAGTACGCCTCAGTTTTCGCAGGGCTCAGTTGTCGCGGCCGGACGATGGCGATCAGTGTCCTGTCAACACAGCCGACGGCGCCAAGGAGCTTGCCGTGTGCGAGAAACCGTTGCTTCATTGTCGTCTTAGAAAATTTCACCCACCGCTTTGGAGACGGTTGTTGTGGCTTTAGCAATTGAAAAAAAAAATGCTGCGGATGACTGACGGCTGGGACAGGGCGACAGTTTCCCCATTGGCTACGCGCTGTTGGAAACTTGCAGTTGCAAAAGAAATTATAATGCGCACAGTACTTTGACCGCAGTATCAATGCCACTGGTGCGTTGCGGCCCCAAAACAACCTCGAGCTCCTCGCACAGGCGGCGCACTGTCTCTTTGGAGAGCCTGAATCGCCTCCTGAATCACTAAATCACTAGGCTCACTGAAAGCACAAACACAGGCGCCACAGGGACAGCCATCGCCGCCATTTTGCTCTGAACGGCGATCTCGGGCGTCTACTCTGCACGCACAGGCTATGCACACGGCACACGGCGCTTCGGATCACGCCGAAGCACCTCACGCCACTTCGCTTCGTAGCAGACGACAAATCCGCGCCCGGAGGCGACGGCGTCACCCTGGCGGCTACCAATCGCTGCTCGCAAAGCGAATTCTTCGGAAACCGAGTCGTTGCAGAACACGGGCCCAAGCGCGCTTTGCACGGCGCTTCCTGTAGATGTCGTTTGAGTAAAGAATTGTAGTCGCCGAGAAGGCTCCAGTTTGCCAATGAAGCCACTTTGTTTGTAAATGGTGAGCAGCAGAAGGGATTGGGGGCTTGCTTCGAGGAAAGAATGTCGGATGGGGTCAGGACATCCGTCTGCGTTGGCAAATATATTGAATGGTTCCTCGTGCCCTTTTTCTACCTGTTCTTCTGTGTTTCACAGAAACCTAGAAAACTGCATTGATTTAGTGCAATTGCAGTCATTTTGCTGGATTCCTGGCGTCGCCAAAGCAACAGCTCCCAAGTTCTACCTTGCTGAAAACGTTTTTGACACTTCTCAAGGTGATGATGCGAGTGATATTTTGTTTCATAATTCAATACCAGAAAAATATGCGCATGCTTTTGGATCCCGTAGAATTTGTGCACGAAGACATTTGAGAACTGTGTGTTGGCTAACTTATTATGACATAACAGATAGTAGTTCTTCAGCAACAGGTCTTTAGCAGGACGTTCTTAAATCGGTGGGGGCCCCTCTAGACCCTCTGCACGAGTGTTGTGAGCTTTGAAGTCACGGCATGCCTTGGGGTGGGGGCAGGGGAGGGCCCCCCTACTGGAGCCGCCACCACTGGTTTGTAGTGCCGTGGGACAGGCTGCCTCTTCGTGCAACTCTGTTTCAGAATGTAATAATAATGAATGAAAATACCAGTGTACCCTCGCCCAATTTTGTTGTCTGTACCATGTAGCAACAGGCAAAAAAAAATTAGCACGTCCGCGACAGGACTCGAACCTGCAATCTCCTGATCCGGAATCAGGCGCCTTATCCATTAGGCCACGCGGACACGCAGAACCGGTAGCTTCACTGGCCATAAACAGCAAAGCTCCATGAGTGAAAAGAAAAACAATATGGATGTAAGTCTGGCGTTTTACGCACCAAAACTACGATTTAATGATGAAGCACGCCGTAATTATTTTGGCCACCAGGGGATCTTTAACCTGCCCCCAATCTACGGGGCCATGGGTGTTTTTGTACTTCACCCCCATTGAAATGCGGCCGCCGCGGCCGGAAGTTGCTCAGAAAGAAAGATGAAGCTTTGTCCATAACATGATGAACTAAAATTGATATCCGGCGCAACATATGAAATAAATATTTGTTTCATGCGGTATCAGTTATACAGTAAGCTTCCGCAGATGCGCCCCAAGAAACTGTTTTCGAGACGAAGAAGAAAAGAAAAAAAACTTATTCAATGATGACTTTAACCAGAGTCTTTGTCGTTTGTTTATGTTGCGCTCCTCCGTGGTGGAGCAGTTGCTAATAAACTTTTTCTTCTTGCTCGGTCCAGTCCAAGCTTTGGCTTCTCCCAGCCGTCTTCATTTAATATTCCCCCATATTGGCGCTGAAGCGCTATGGAGGAAAACCGAAGTCTTTGCGAAACACGGGATCTCTCGAGCTCTGACGACGTCCGCAAATAACCACTAGACAATTAATTAGGAGCATTCAGCGATATTTAATTTAATGCGCCAGAAAATGCCAGACGTTGCTAGATGAGCATCGCTAACTTCAGTAGACTTCTCCATATCTTTCCAGAGTATCTACCACTTCTCTTCTTCTACCAGGCACTTCATAAATTTGGGACACAAGGTCTTGCCTGCCCACTAATTTTATTGCAACACACATATGTAATACGTAATATAAAAATTCACCGACGATTACGATATTCCGTAATGTGAAATTTGAAATACATACAGGCGCGTCTTGAACCAAGCTGCAACTTTGGATCAGTGGTGAGACGCTCAAGGAAGCTCACCCAAAAAAAGAAAAAAATAATGCATTGTTGCTTTAAATATTAGCGGAAATATAATGCGCGTGGTAAAAGGAGCCCCCAAGACTGTATTGACTGTAACAGATAAAAACATAAGAAAAACTCAAGAGCTAAACACTTTCAGGTTACTGGTATTTATTAAACCAGTATTTCGTGCGTCAATGTAGCCCTGTAGTCCAGGGGCCAGTTCCAACAGGGGTACTGTGTCGGAGCTCACATTTGACGTGATTGTACGTATGTTAGCATTAATTGTCAGAAAATCACAGTATTTTCTTCTTTAGATCGTAACATTAGACATCCAAAATATATGCAGCAAAACCCTCATCTTATTACTTAAGTACTTTTCGTTCTAACGCACATGTCCGCGCTGATCCATGTATTACAAAGTACTGAAAATGTATCCAACGCCTTCCCCCAGGCAGCTGTCTTTATTCTTGATGCCAGGAAACCGCGCCTGATGCCACCAACGCTCAGAAATCTAATTGGGAGAGCACACCACACAATGTTCTCGCACACCTTGTGCGCTGAGGTGCTTCTTGTATAATGTAGAAGAATCGGTGTTAAAGGCCTAAATACACGGTTGGACACATGCGTTTAAGCTCACGAACTTCATTTGCGCCAAGATAACCTGTCCAAGCTTTCAAACTTGCTTTATAAGAAGCCTACTGTGCGATCAATACGCCGGCTGTTTTTAACTGCACCAAACAAAACTATTAAACCAATACACAATATCGGTGAAATCATTTTGTCATTCAAGTGTTCAGATTAGTTAACTCTAGAAGCGGAGTAAGTTGAGGAGTTGTGTGCGTAATTAACAAAGCTATGTTAAATAAGCTTTCAATAATTGAACTTAGGTGGCTAAAGAAAATAGGTAGCTTGGAGTCCGTCCTCGAGACTATCTAGCCGAGCGAAGAAATTTTGATTAAACATGCTCCTGTAAGAGCTATGCGAACGAAAATTTTCCAATTAAACGCTCTTGGATAGCGTAACTGACGCAGAAAAAGAACGTCTGTGAAGTCACGGAAAGAACAGCGCTTCAAGACGGGACACAAAGGAGGAACCACATACACACTGCGCTAACAACTTGAAGCGCTATTCTTTCTGTGATAATGAACCAAATAGCCCGGCAGTCATCATCCTCATCAGCCTGTTTTTGTCCACTGCAGGATGAAGGCCTTTCCCTGCAATCTCCAATTACCCCTGTCCTGCGCCAACCGATTCCAACTAGCGCCCGCGAATTTCCTAATTTCATCGCTCCACCTAGTCTTCTGCCATCCTCGACTGCGTTTCCCTTCTTTTGGTATCCATTCTGTAACCCTGATGGTCCAACGGTTATCTAACCGGCGCATTACATGACCAGCCCAGCTCCATTTTTTTCTCTTTATGTCAATTAGAATAGCGTCTATACCCATTTGCTCTCTGATTCAAAGCGCTCTCGTACTGTCTCTTAACGTAAAGCCTAGCAATCTTCATTCCATCGCTCTTTGCGTGCTCCTTAACTTCTTCTCAAACTTCTTTGTCAGTCTCCAAGTCTCTGCCCCATATGTGAGCACTGGCCAAATACACTGATTGTACACCTTCCTTTTCAATGATAATGGTAACCTTCCAGTCAGGAGCTGACAATGTCTGCCGTATGCGATCCAACGCATCTTTATTCTATGAATTTACTTCTCATGAGTTTCTGTAACCTGTTCATTACTGTTTCTAATGGACCTATCGAATTCGGTCAATATAGAATTCTTCCGCTTCTTTTACTATATCTTCGAGATTGCTGATGATATTACCCTGCTTATCTTTCAGTGCATATATCTTCGCAGCCTGAAATCAGTGAGCCCGTTAAATGAACCCTTGCAAACCTGTAAAGTCAACCTGACCGCACCTAGCCTTTTGTGAGGTGGTCATCAGTAGTATGGCCCCGTGAGCATGTTCCTTGCGGCCTGTCCGCTTTCTATTTTTAGTCACTCTAGTTTGTCGAAGGCAAGCAGTTTAAAGGTTTAGTGCCAATATAGCAGCGAACATGTGCCGCCGAAAGCTTGCTTGGTCGTAGAAGCATCACGCAATGATGGTGCAGATTTAGCGCGTTGCTGGCATCAAGAAAAGGCGCTGCCGCCGAGGGAAGGAAGATAACGAAAGTGAACACCTTTGTAGCTGCTCGCGAAGCCGTGTCGATGGTAACGGTCCATGGTGAATAAATCCCGAGTGGCGATATTGACGGCTGAGGTGTTTTCTTTTTTTTTTTTTCTTTTTTTTTTTTTTTTTAGAGCGAAGCCACTAAGGCGTAGTTTGCGCACTATTGTGTCCGCGTGTAGAATAAAATCCCGAAGATAGTGCAATGCCAACCTGACCCGCGGCGGAGGTGCAATTCGCCCACATACACAGCTTCGCTGGTCATACTTCTTCCCAGAGTGGGAGCGAACTGAGTTTTATTTTCTTGCGAAAACGTGCCGGCGATACGGTTCTAATCATTCCCCGCAAAGCCTCATCAGCGGGAGCAACGGTAGCAATGGATCGTCGCTTCGGCGGGAAATATCTTGTTCTCATCCTTTCCTTTGTCGCTTCGGTTTTTTCCACTCGATCGTAGTTAGACGTGTAAGCGACGAAGTTCGTCTGCAGTGCAGCATGCGGTTTAAAGGCATTTCGCTAAAGGTCGGAATGCCGTTTGCCGCTTATACTGTTTTCCGCTTCTTTACCGCGTTGAGCTAGCTAGGCAGCACGACTGCACGAGCGCATTGTGTTGTAGGTTAAAGCTACTGAAGTTTGCAAGAACTGAAATTGGTTGGTTTTATGTGCCCCGGTAAATCATCGCACCAGCCGTCGCGGGCTTCATGGTTTTACATGTATCTTATGCCTGGCTTCGCATATGTTTAACTGTTGCTGGTTGCCTCATGCATAACTCGTGCGGATTCTTTTGAGCTGCGAAGTTTTCACCCTGCCTCCTTTGTAAAGGGTATAAATCACGCTGTGTCTTAGCAGAATGATACCAAGCAAATGCTTCTTTAACAGCTTTATTGTTTTCGCCCGAGGGAATCTTAGATATTGTGGTTTTTTGGTAAGTGTGTTTAGAATATAGGTAGTTCAGGGCGAGAATTGCTAACAGTTGCTGCCTATGGGATTTTCGCTCCATTTTTCGCTGATAAGTTCGCGTCACGTTTGGGAAGTCATGACACCTCGATGCTGTCAGACTTAGCACGCCGAGTGATTTGTTCGTTTCACAACGTAGTCTTCCTTGCTTGTGAATTCTGTACTCAACTGAATTCTTTCTTATTATGCTTACGCCGCAGGGTACTAAACCCGGCCTTGCCGTCAAGCGCTCATTTACTTTGACTGGTGCTGCTCTGCCTTTAAATATATCATGTGGCACCTCTCTCCAGCAACATTAAAAAAAAATGCTCAAAAATTTGTCAGACTTTATATTTGTACGTTTCCAAGCAGTTCCCTTCGGGAATTTAAAATTGCAAGAACTGCAGCGGGAAGGGCCTATGAAGAAGAATTGCATCGGCGGTGCGGCGCTAACAGGCGCTTTTATTAACCCGTGCGTTTGGTAACTTCTTTGACTAGTGTACGCGTTTCCATCAATAAATTCGCAATTACTCTTCTTGAGGCGACTTTGACTGCACTTATTCCGCGATGTCACATGTATTCATTGGCACAAAAATCACAACGGCATATGCAGACATCGCACCGTGCGGATTTGTTTAATATAAGTCTGCACTAACGACAGGTGCTTATTATTGAGGTGCAGAAGCAGCATTACGGCAAGGGTAGAATTTAAAAGAACGACCGCAACATCGCATTATTCAACAAAATGTATCGGCTAGTTAACATGAGCTCCACTTCATGTAAATGGGCTTCATGGCATTTGTCTGTGGGACGCACCTGGCACGTATGTGCGCCATGCTGTCCCAAACAGCGGCAACATCGTGTTCATACACGCTCCCACACAGGTCAGCGTCTTCCATACAGCTGTCACCGCAGAAGTAGTCTGGCGCCCGAACAAAGGAGAAATCGCAGCCGCAAACTGCAGCCACCCATGCTGCAAAGGTTGTCGTCTGCTACTGCTCCCGCGCGTACTGTTGCAAGCGCCCGCTAGGTGGCTATCAGTGGCGCCTCTATAGGCGGTGCACGAGGCGTATAGCTTTTTTAACGTAACACAAAGACATGCTCATGCTTGTTGCTAAGTTGTCTACGGAATAAAACCTGATAATAAAGCGATGAATTAACAAATAAGCAAGCCACTGCTACGTTTCAGGAAGTAAAATTATAAAAATATAACATTGGAAGAGTACTCCAGAAGAAACCAAATCTTGAGTTTTGTGTTTCGGCCAACTGGTGGGAAACTGTAGACCTCAGTCCTACGTGGCGTTAGAAAAAAGTATCACGCAGAACGGTATCGAACCGCTGCCAACACGACGTGGAACGATAGGTATGCGCAAATCAACGACTCTGCCACGGCTTGCAACGATTGTGCAAGTGATACGCTCTGGTTTTATAGATACCGCGTGAACATGCACGACTGTGTTTCAATGATTGCTTTTGAGAACAGTGTTACGCCATGGTGTACACAGTCGAGATAGGCATTATTGGGAAGCCGAGTCTCAGGACTATACACGCTGTAGTGGCTGTTAAGATAGCGGCTGTACTTTTATGACAGCTACCGTTTCTGTATCGAAAATCGAGTACAAGATTTTGTCGTTTCCATAGGCTTCCATTGCTGAATCTTACACCGCTCTGGGAACAAAATCAGTGCTTGCCACAGCGTGATCACTGCATTTGGCTCGTGTGGATTGTCCTGCAGAACATGTCTGTAACCTGCCTTTTTCAATAATCGACCTGCAGCGTTAGTTATTCGCGAAAAACCCGCTCGTTCCATTTAAAACCCGCTAGCTTACTACTGGGGCGGCTTGGGGCGCCAGTTGGTACGTGTCCAGGAAAGCAGGATATGATCTGCTAGTGTACATTGTGGCTATATTATAAAGGCGGAACGGTAACATGATGGACAATATGGAAAACAGACAAATCCCACACATGTTACTGCACAATAATATTCAATAGCGGTTTTCGCTCACGCACGTGGATAACCGTGAGAGTAGGCTACTTTGGGAACTGCAAGTACTGTATGTATCATACCCAAGGGTGTGCCTGGCCCAGTGGCCAGTAGTGCGACGTAATATTGCTGGCAGCTTCGGCCACAGCATGCTGAACAAAGAGACAGTTTGCACAATCCTTGTGTAGTGCCTTTTGCCTCCACGTGCGAAAACCAACACATCCATGTATATGCCTAAATACTTAAGCACATCTCGATTTGGGGCTGCTGCGCTAGCCCATGAGTGCGGATAGCAAAGCCGCTAGAGAAGTGATTGGGGGCGCCTTAACGAAATTGGTAGGTCAAAATCAAAAGCCGTCCACGACGGCGTCTGTCGTAGACGCTGTGTGATGTTCGGACGTTAGGAATTTGTGCTGACTCAAGAAATGCTGCCGCGGAGTGCTTCTGATGATTGCCCTAGCTTGTTTACTCCGTAGCATCAAACCTAAGAAAAAAAGGAGAAAGAAGAAAAGAAAGAAAAAGAACTATACCAAAAGTCCAGAATCAATCATTGCTCGTCACGACTAAACGCTCTCAAGATGATAAGTCATTTCCCGCAGATGAGCGGTTACGTTTTATCAAGAACACTGACAACGCCGGCGGTACAAGCATTGTGGCGAAGTTCAGTGCGCAGGGGTAGCTTTTAGTTATTTTATTTTTGTCTTGTTGACGTCATCACTGCGTCACCGCGGGAATTGGAAGAGTTCAAGCTCAGTACGCCACGTGGTGGGACTCACGCGAACTATACCCTCGTGTGCAAAAAAGCTGGATACGAGGGTTTAGTTCGCTACACGGATACTATAAGAGGATATGAGGATACGAAGTTGGAAACTTCACCTCCGCGGCGGGTCGGCCAGGCATTGCACTATCTTGGTGATTTTTTTCTGCATGCGGACACGATAGCGGGGAAAGTAGCCCCTAACAGCTTCGCTGTAAAAATCCCCTGGAGTACACGGCGCCATTGGGCAACTATCAGTAGTTACCCTGGTGATACTCACACTAACGTACAAGAAATCACAATGTTCGGTCTCCTAGTGAGTTTTCCTTGTTAACATTTTATTATTCACTGAAGGAGACCATCTATAATTCTAGAAACGCGGCCAAATATACTGGAGACATATCCTCTCAGCGGAAATCCTGTGACTTGCACCAAGCTTTTAATATCGCTTTCAGAATTCTGCCAGAACACATATTGTCAATAATTTTCTTCTGGCACTCAGCGTAGGATGATATCAGGAACTTACTAGAAAGAAAATACACGTACCGTTTATTCTGTTTCTGTATGACGCGTGTGTAACCTTCAAGCTTGTGCGGCCAGTATGAATGAAAGCTCCAGCAAGCAAGTAACACGCCTCAACACCTTGACAACTAATAACTAGAAAGCGAATGCATTTTTTGGCACCTTGGACAACTGATATCTCGAAGTTGATGGTTCTATGCAATATCTAACGGCTGGACATAACTGTATTATTAGCCAGCTTCATTACGCAATCAAAGTTTGCATCTTAAGGTCAAAATGAAATGTTATTTACTGAGGCGCCGTTATTTACCAAACTAAACGCGGTGGATTGCTGGACGAATAATGTCCGCTTAATATTGTGAACCCCATCAGCACCCTATGTATAAATGGATTTCTCAGATATCTGATTGAAAATAAATTATACAGATCCAACGCACAAGTTGGTGTCTAGGTGAAACGAAGCTTCAGTGAAGTGTTATAATAAATGCTATAAAACACATTTTGGTGCATGTGCCAAGACTAGGCACGTACCTGGTGGCACATAGTCATTGGCCGAAGAATGGGGCGGCCGGAATGAAAAGTTTAGAAAATTAAAGACGCAGTGGAGTAAGGACATGCGCTATTTCAAAAGGTACGTGGCCTTCGAGATACAACTGAATGAACACAATGTGCACACGTTTTATGTCATAATTTAATGCTTTGTGTACGGTGCAAAGGGTCGTTCACTCGCACTGCCTTGCTGGTGAATAACCAATGTTATACAAGAAGTATAGCGTTTCCTCTAACATGGCAAGGAGTACGACGACGATGCGTAAACCCGAGACAATTCTGCAAAGAAAGGTTCTCTTTAAACGCATGACATGAAGGATGTCAGCAGGATGAAGAAAGCTTTGAGAGTTTCTCTTGTCAGTTTTGAAATAATAGCCCAAAATGTATTATGCACTGATCGAGTGACACTTGATGTCATTGGATCGTTGCCCACTCATTCGACAGTTCCGAGCAGAATTCCTCTGCTACACAAAAATGGGAAATGTAATGGCAATATTAGTTTCTCGGATGTCCTTTCTTCACTATTACTGAAGATTCACTACTATGCAACACATTTGCTCCTGGTCTACCTGTTGCATAAGAATTATTAGGACAGCAATTGGTGACACTTCTTCGTTAAGGACGAAAGATGTCGACCACGTGGGCTGCAGTGCCTGCGTCCTGAAAGTTGTGTCGTGGTACTAAGAAAACGAAATTGACCAAAAAAAAAACTACCCCGTGCTTCTGGCTCAGAGCACTTCTATATATTTCACTCGTAGATATCCTGAAATTTCGATAATTGTGTTATATTAGTCACAGTCACAATGCACGTTTCCGTAAATCCCGAAGTTCATTACATGAAAACTGAGACATCGTTAAGCATGATAATTTACAACTTGCACACTGTCTGTAGATGAAACATTGAAATATCCAAAGGACAAGCACTTACAAGTTGCGCACCCCATCTAAGCGCACAGTAGTTCTATGCACGGGGATCGCGTCGCAACTGAGGTTCTCTTTATTGCAATTTAATGGATTTTAACGGCACCGTCACGCCTGCCCTAATTCCATGTCCAGATCCACTCAGTGGTGTCACGATCACGCGAAGACAACATGATGCAACACTACATTGGGTGGTGCCGTATTGAACTGAATTCAGCGGCGTCAAAGTTACCTGGCGTTATAATGGCAACACAAGTACCGTCCATTTCGCCACAAAAAATCAAAATTCTTGGTACCCTGTTTTCTCCGGGGAGGCATTGCTACCAGGTGAGAAGCAGCAGCTGGTATTTGTACATTCTACAAACGCAAGTGGGCTGCATCTGGTGCATGCAGAACGCTCGCAATTTCTGCGCGGTTTCAATCTAAGACGAAATCATCTTGGTTATGAAATGACTAAATGATTTATTGGACATTTCTTTAAACGATATTTTCGTCCGGTATTCGTCTCGCCAGCGTTCGGCCTTTTTTTATGCGCTTCGACGATATGTTAAATACGCTTTAGTATACATAAAACCCGCTTTGTGCTTACGCACATTGCTATCGCAGCATGAAAATGTTACAAGGACCTTGCAGAATCTAGCGTAAACATCTCGCAAATAGGAGCAGCGAATAAGTTATCCTGGCTTCGCGCGGCAGGCAATACACGTATTATAGCACGTTCCTTTACCTCCATTTCGGTTGCCGCAGTACTATTTCAGCTGCATGGTGACTTCCTTTTATCTTCTAGAAATAATGTAATTTCCCGATTCAATTCGTTTATTTGCACAATGTAAAGAAAACTATTCTAGAAGTTCTAAGGGCAAAGTTTGCAACAGTGACAACAGTTTAATTTATTGATGACTACTCAGGTACACCTGCGGACGGAGAATATTGCAGGACATCTGTTTGGAGGTACGAAGATCGAAACGACGAAATCTATTACGGTCCAATGAAGCCAGCCATTCTTCAATAGGGTAGCGACGGCAAAGTGGTGGTCCTCCGCCGCACTGGGCAGTGCGGGCACTTTCATGTGTGCGGCCACCACTTGAAATAAATGCGACATATTGAAGCTACCTGGCGTAATCAAGCAGAGATAGTATTTAAGGAAAGGTTGTTGCATAGCGTGAAACAAGAGGTGTTGAAGCTTGATATACGGAGGCTTAATCATAGTCCCACGACACTTTGGTATCTCATAATTACCACGTGCGCGAGGAAAAAATATTCCTCGCCGAATATATCTGTACATATATAAACACAAAGTGGACCGCTGGGCATGTGCTGGTGGCCGAGCCGAGACGGGCCGGGCGTACTGCCCAGTGGTTACTGGGCAGTACGCCCAGTAACCACTGGGCAGCAGCAGAGCCGGGCACGCCCGGTTCTGCTGCTGGAGGTGCGTGGTTCTATTTCCACCGCCAGACAGCCACTGTTCTACAGTGGGTGTCTGGCGGTGGAAATAGAACGGTGGCTGGCGGTGGATAGAACGGTGTCTGGCGGTGGAAATAGAATCAGACAAGGCGCTTCCAAGCAGCCCTTCGGCCAGGCGCCCAGCTTTCCAAGGCTGCGCTGCTTGGGAGGGGTTCGTTGAGACCGCTATGCTTATTGTGGAAGGACGAACACACGCAGAACACCAGGACACTTCAAAAAGGAGTCTCGAGGTCCCATGCCACCGAATTCTCAATATGTGGGTGCCCTTCCAAGCGTCTGGCCCTCCCGTACTTGCCGAGCATCTGGCTAGGAGCGCTCTTGTACTGTTTCACTCGTAGGTGCCCGGTGGAAGTATTCGTCTGCTTGCCAAAGCAGCGGCGGATGGTCCACTATTTCACTGCAGCTGAGGTTGGTGGGAGTGGGAGCGCACAGACTCTCGCCACTTTAGGGCACCATTTCGAGATCGCAGCCCATGTACACAACCGAGCGCACGGTCGTAGCACATCTCAACCAATTAGAAAATACCGGTGGGTTTGTGGTGGCACCGGAACTCGAGCCCAAGGCCCCCCGCATGCGAGGCGGACGCTCCACCATTTCGCTATCACTGCGAAGGTGCCCCAGTGTATAAGGCCGAAGCTCTTAGCATGAGGCCACGCACTTTTCTTCCTTTTATATCCTGCTTGGTTACAAGTCAAAGCAGCTGTTGCACAGCACCACGACGCGTGATTATGAATGCATAAGTATAAAGAGCACAGATTTTTAGTTGCGCCTCCGCAAGCACCCACGTGCGCAGCTCGTGAGGGCGTGTGTCTGCAGCAAAGCAAGTGCCCACGAAGCAGCAATAGCTCGGAGGGCACAAAAGTTGAGAGATGGATAGCTCACTGGCACGCGGAGGAGCGTGTCGCTGGCTGATAAGCGCCGCCATACGCCAGCTTCCGAAACTGCTGTAGCCAACTCACGCGCTTTCCTTCATTCAAAGCAATCTCGCAGTTTCGAAAGACGAAGCACCAATTGCGATAGTAAATTTGTAGACAGCTGCCATCCTCGGCTCATCCTCTCACAACAACAAAATATTATTTTAGTCCAATCTATCTCAGTCCCCCGGCCGCACACCATATCGCACAGGTTAGTCGCGGCTGAAAACATATCAGCATCGTAATACGACACAAAAATCAGTAGACTTCCAATCCATGCAATAGGTCCCCTGAGCCGCGAATTACAACTCATTTTATAGGTTACAATCTAAAATTATGAGACATTTGGCGTTGGAGCAACCTTTAAAATAGACGCTTCGACACATGTAACCTCTAGCCGCGACGGAAACTAAAAAAACACGAAGCTCAAATTGTTTTAGTAACCGAACCTTGATGTTATTGGTTGCTTTCAAGTATAGTTTAACTTAAAGGTTACCGCGCTGAGATTATTAGCTGGCAATGACGTAAGAAGTTACCGGCCGCCTTCGTCGTCAACGCTGTTGTCGGCTCTGACAAAATCGTCAAATGTGACATCGCCCAGGCCACAGCCTAAGCCGTCATCATCATTGCAGAAGAGGCTGTCGCCGTCGCTGGCGTCGTTCAGGGAACTATCAGTGCCGTCTGCTCAATTTCTTGTGTTCTCAAGCTTTTGGTAGCTGTTGCGCCAATGAGGGTGCACCAGTAAGGCGTTAAATGAAGCAAACCGATATGTTTTCGCGTTCGATCATCTAAACGTTTTTTTTTTTTTTTGCATAGCATCGTACCGTCTCTTACCTGTACTTTGGCATGCTTTTGAATCAAAGTAAAATTACTCAGTTGAATCAACGCGACTCGTCTGTACAGTTTAAAGATATGCAGATTCAACGCACATGTTGTAATCTATCTGAAGCGGCGTTTTAGTAAAGTGGTTAACTAAATGCTTGACAACAAACGGTGAGGCGCAGAATTTTGGTTACTTTCATTCTGTGCAAATAGTAATCTCACGGAAAGTTTTTGTTTCTCAACCACAAAGGTCACAACTTAACTCTCTTGTTCACATGCTGTGCCAAAACACAAAACTCCTTCAGGCAGATGCACAGTGTGAGCCGCATATGTAGTGTCTCAATGCGCATATCAGTAATATAAGCACTTCCAGTAATATACATGTCACGGTGATGTCAGATGTACGCACACAAACGTATGACACGTATCGAGCAACCTTTATGGTGGATGCACACGACGGACGACTCCGCGAAAATCCGTCCCGCGGACGCTTATTCCGCCGCCCGTCCGGCTGCGAAGCGCATCCAGACGACGGACGGAGTGAGCAGACGACCGTGCCGGAAAAATAAAGATGGAGTCACCGCCCGAAGCATAGAGTTTCTCACTAGAACACCTAGAGGGTAATCTGGCGCCACCGTCTATGGGAGTTTCTTAAGGGGGCACCGTGCCGTCATGGGATTGACGGTATATGTGTCTGCGGTATATGTGTCTGTCGTGTCGGCTGGTGTTGTAAGAGGCTTCGTCTGAAACGTGGACATGGCCACGCAAATAACGCGTTCTCAAAGTAAAATCTTCATAAAATGTTTCCATTCACGCATATTACATCTTTACTCACCCACGATTAATGACCAAGCGAAGAAAAGCAAGAACAGACGACCAACTGTTTCAAAGCGAGCGCGAACCTTGTCGTCTGTCCTCCAACTTTAGCGGCCCGCTGATACTTTTTACGTAACATGTAGTCGTACACACAATAACAAGTTCTCATAGTTAAACAAAACATGTTTTCGCGTAATAATAAAGCTAAAACGGCTTTTCACGTGCTGTTCTAGTAGAAAATGAATCATTGTGACAGACGGAACGGTACTTGCCCAGCGCCTCTTCAAGGTGTCCTGTCTCTACGAGAACGATGCCAATCCGAATCCACAACATACCGGCATTCCCATGCGTACCACAGCGCAGCAGCACCAGATTTCCCTCTAGGTAATGTAGTGAGAAACTCTATGGCCCGAAGTGACCCCCGTCCGCCTCGAACCTGTCAAGTCGTCGTCGTCCATTGTGTGGCCCGTAGCTTTCAAACTGAGGCTTGTATTTGGTTTAAATGTGTGTCCAGAAGCTTCGACAGCAATTTATTCGTGATGAGTGGGCACCGTTTTCGAAAGCCATGCTCAGATTCTCGGCGTGTAGGCTTAAGAGTGGCTGTATTGGCTGAACATGGCCTCAAAGACGTTGTGGTGGCCCGGGCGGATCTCAGTGGCCGTAAGTTGCAAATGTTTGCTTGTTTCTACTTGCTCTAGATGGCGCCATCAGTGTAACAAAGACTTTCATGCGTGTTTTTCACTCTGAATGAAGATGGAGGTCGAAAGAAAACGACGGTTGGCCGCAATGGCTGTTGTTTTGTCCGAATTGGATGATGACGAGTATTTGTTTCACCGAAAGAGGTCTTGTTGGCAAAAGGACTACATCGCCAACAAGCATCTCGGTATGCAAAACCACTTGTACCGTTGGTGTTGGTGAGTGACATCGAAGAATACCGGAGGCTGCTTCGAGTGACAAGAGAGCAGTTTCTTCAGTTGCTGTCGCGTGTGGGACCTCGCATAGGAAGGCAGGACACCGTGATGCGGCGAGCAATACAAGCGGAAACAAGACTACAGGTGACGCTACGATACCTCGCTTCAGGCAAGTGCCTCACGTTTTTTCATTTCCACTGAAAACATCGCTCCCATGCGTTGTATCTCAGGCTCCTGGGTTTAAATTACGTGCGCAGTTTGAAAAATGCTCGCGGGTAGAGAAGGAATTGCACCGTCTATTGTGAAGTGCCTGCAAAGTCGTCAGATTTCAGGAAGTAGCAAAATAGTAAGGCTACGAAAGCTTTCTTAACAGCTTGGCCACCCTTGATGTAAAAGTTCGTTGCCTTAGAATTTCTCTGCTAATAACTGATGATATGCTTTTTTTGTCGTATATGCAGGAGAGAGCCACCACTCTATGAGTCGACAATTTCGGCTCGGCCACTCCAGTGTAAATGATATTATTCACCAAACGTGTACGGTGATTTATGAAGAGATGAAAAATGACTTCCTGAAGAGGCCATGCACCGAAGATGAGTGGAAAGATGTAATCGGAGGTTTCAATCAAAACTGGAATTTTCCAAACTGCGTTGGAGCCATGGACGGTAAACATGTGCTAATTACGAAGCCAGCGAATTCTGGAACAGTGTACAGAAATTACAAGAAGAGCTTCAGCATTATACTGTTTGCCGTCGTTCATGCCAACTACAAGTTTTTGTACACGGATGTTGGTGCACCCGGCTCACAAGGAGATGCGGGCGTCTGGCAAACGACGCCGCTACAAGCACGTGTATCAAACATGACGGCTGGTCTTCCAGAACTTGTGAAGGTCGCAAGCTCGCCCGATGTGCTCCTGCCACCCGTGTTGGTCGCAGATGACGCCTTCCCTATAGGAAGAAACTTGCTGAAGCCCTATGGGGGCTCTTCCTTAACAGAAGAGAAGACAATCTTTAATTACAGGTCATTTATGCCTGTATACTGAAGCGGCACTATGTGAAATGTAACGGTGATATCGAACGCGTGATAACTCCGGAATTGTCGCAATTATGAAATAATAGAAAGCTTCGAGATGACCCAGTGTAATTAATGCATTTGCTGGGTTGGGGCAAGCAAACCAGTGGGGACACTTTACACATTGTAATATTTAGTGGTAGTTAAAGCCTGCTGTCATCTTCTCCAGTGGTGTAACAGATATGAAACATAACAATTTGTGTTTACATTGCAGGTTATCCAGGGCTCGGCGTGTCGTTGAGAACGCCTTTGGAGTACTTGCAAATCGATTCAGATTTCTGCACACTGTAATCAATGCTGAGCCCGAAAGGGTGATAGCAATGGTAAATGCCGCATGTGTATTGCACAACTTTCTCGCCACCGTCTTGCACTCTATTGACTCGAGTCCTGAGACGTCTACCGGATCACTGTTCTCTGCACAGCCCAGTTCCCGTGGAAGAATTAATGCTGTTGGTTCTGCAGTGCGAGAGAGTTTATGTGCATTTTTAAATGGCAGGGGTGCTGTGTCGTGGCAGCAGCAATCAGCGCACTTGGATGCAAACGCATACAGAAGACATTAAGATTGTATAGAGACAATGCAAGCTGCACTTGTATTATGCTGTATCATGCACTAAACTTGTTTTGTGAAATTGAACATGTTGTCTATATTATAAGGGAGAAATCGTCTTGTGCCCTGCCAAAGTGTCGGCATGTTTAACTATGGGAATGACAAGTGAACTGCTAGAATACAAACAAAAAGTGTTTTATTCAAACAACTGAGTTTCTTTCTAACTTCTCATTTGAGATGATGTCACACAAACTTCCTCACTAAGTCCTGTCCACATAATTTTCTAGAGTCTTCAGCATGGCAGTTTGGCATGCGATAATGTCAGCCTTTGGAACGAGGCGCATCTGCGCAGCAACTAACTTTCCAAAGCATTCAGCTGCATCTTCGGATTGTGTAGCTTTTGTTGGCTGGTCCATGCTGGCTGCTATCTTTTGCAGCACATGCTGCCTTTGTGTCCACATATCAGCTGACGACATAGCAGATTGTAGTCTTTTCCTGCCCACTGTTGAACGAAAGCTTGCAGCAGATTCCTTGCCAATCGGTACATAAACCACGGTACTGCTGTCATCGTCCAGCGCTGTGGTCTCTGTATCCGTAGCATCTGGAGTCTCATTGACTTGGGCTGTCTGCAGTAAGGAAAATAATGTATTAAGTCTCTTGTACTTGCACAACTTATCAGTTTCTTTTCAGACAACAACAAGGGGATCGTTTGCTATTATAACCTATATAGTAATTATCTGCAAGCAATAACTTATTACTGCAGCACATAAACAAAAATGCAAAATTTGAACTTAAGTGCCAAAACTATTATCATATCACACCTAACAGCGTTTGGATCTGCTTCAATGTGCTTAACAAGATATGTTAATGGACACGTGTTACGGCATGTTGCTATTGTAACATCTTACTGCAGCTAAGCGCACATTAAAAATAGCACATATCTTCCAATATTTCATCTTGCAGAAGCGGTTTATCACACAGACGAAAAAAGGAAATTTACCTCTGAGCTCTCCGGCATAGCTTGGTGAGTTTCACCACTCACCGAACGCTGGCAGGGCACTTTCGCCGCGTCCAAAAACTTCAGAATGTTATAGAAGCGCCAACGGCCTCGGTAAACATCTGAGCATCCCATGCCGCTCTTTGTCGTCTCCACCTTCTTTTTCTCCAAGCGGTAGGTGCGCCTCTTATAATCGAAGAAGCGTCGTAGGGCTTCTGTAAATGAAGACATATTTATTAGTACCACATAAAAATTTCGCTGTGTTATGTCAGTCGCCATGTCATCATATGACATGACATTGACTTTCCCTGTGTATCTTTCTGATAGTGTGAATATCGTCCTTTATTAGAGTACAAGAAGACGAAGTTGTTCTTTTTTTTTCTCTTCCTTTTCTGTTCCATATGTCTAACACAAGAACACATATTATTCTTGTCTTAATTGAGTGTTTGCAGAAATACGTCCACTTGCTTGGTCTGTATAGACTGCAATATGTACAAATAAATAAATAAAAATAAATAAATCACTGTCGTGGGAACGACGTCACACGTATAGACAACGTTTATTATTCCACAACGCCTTCCACATTACAGTACGCAGACGTAGGTGCTATTCTTCGACGGCTACTTCCGTGAATATCTTCACTTTCGCCGCAATATTGCGTATGACTAGCGTCGGTGGCCAGGGATGTCGGCATCCGCTAGTAACAGCGTTTGGGATCTATGCCACGGGCGCTTGATCAAACCTTGCGTTTTTATCGAGCGACCGTGCCTCTGCTGCAACAGCATGTTTGGCAGTAAGCAAACCAATCCTGTCACTCCTAGACACCGACGTGTCCAACGCTATGTACACGAAGTCTATCCACGTGACAGCGCCGAAATATATAGTTAAGACTATTTACTGGTGTCGTATGGCCCGTGCGCTGGCCACTCGAGGTCCATTTCGCTGGCGATGCGCTGCCAAATCGTCTCCTTGGCTCTCGTGTCGGCGTATTCGGTGAGTGTCATGTCCCACAACGCGGGGAACTGCTCTACCAGATGAAAAAAAAAAAACAGTTGCGTCGTCGCTCAGGTTCATTTCAGTGCCTCGTGTAGAGTCGCGCGCGAACAGACACGAATGATGTCAGCAGCGATGAAGCTGTCACAGAAAGATCGCAAAGCCGCGCTTGTTGCCAGACTGTAGAGCATGTTAGGCTAAATCCGCAGCATTCGACCCCCAAAATCCGGATGCGAAAAATAGCTCGGCATTTTCCGTCCGCGGGGGTCGCGGACGACGTGCGGACGGCACAAATCCGTGACCCGTAGTGACGTGATGCGCCGTCCGTCGCGAGAAAGACGGATTTTGTCCGTCGTGTGAATCCACCATTTTAGCGATTATGAACTACTTCTGTTGTAGTGAGTACGAGCATTCCAGAAGATCGTTCACGAACGGAAACCCACCCAGTGACACCTACTAAGTGCCTAAATAGACTAAAATAAGGTGAAACAAAGAGCCCGGTAAATATAATTCACTCCATTATCAGATCGCTGGGTTTTAGAGATGATTTAGGCAGTTAATTGTTACGCGGTACTGAGCTGGACATACTTGGTCAGCATACATGGTTTGTATGAGCCACTGCGTGGGTACGTTCACATAACCTTTTCCACAAATATATTCTGCAAGTATATCCGCAAATATTATTCCGCAGATATATAATCCACAAATATATTCGCCGAGATAGCGACCGACTCATAAATACCCAGCAGCCATTGCAGCCACTCCAAATCCGGAGAATATATCAGGAAAAACTTGGTTATAGCAAGTGAAAAAAGCGCAATAACGAAACCAGAACTTGACCGAAACGCGGCAATTTTGAATGTTCATTTAAACCTTAAACTCCAAGATGTCGTCGCACAGAGACGTTGTCCTCGGGCCACACGTTGCTCACTGACAAAGGGAGCTGCTCGTCTCCTTCATGCAGGAGCACCCCTACCTGGTGAAGATGTCGTGCGCGCTGTAGCCTACACTTACCGCGGCGTGGAGATGCGAGCTGTGGAACAAGCGCGTACCATCGTCAATACAGAATAACAATAATAATAATAATAATAATATATTTTATTCACTTCAATTCGTACGTGTTCCAGCCTGCATAAGCGTTGCCACTTGTGTGCTGAGCTGGGCAACCAGGTTAAGCACATGAAACGACAGCGAGTAAGTCATAGTAAAAAAAAAGAGAAAATAAAATCAACCAAATACACAGCAACTGCCTTGTGCGATGTAAGAACAAACGTACAAACAAGAACCAAGAGAACAAGTGATAGCAAATTTGCAACCGTGCAGACTTTCGTACACGAGATGAAAACATTAAGAACATGACAAACAGTAAATTACCTCATTCTATATTATCGTTCAACCAAGGTCGAAGGAACTTCTTAAGGTCTTTTAATCCGGTAATGCTCGGGAGGGTTCGTATTTTATTGAAGTCATAAGGAATATAATAGGTGTGGGTTCTTTTGCCATAAGTGGTGAAGATGCGGGGTGTGACATACTTTTCCGAATGACGGAGAGACCGTACTTTAATGTTGCACATTTTAATGGAGCTGTGAAAGAAATGCTTGTATCTTATTTCAAAGATAGATTCCTTGTGTACAGGTAGCATGTGAAAATATTCCATACTGTCTCTGGCTGACTTATCATGATAGTTGATTCCGTAGGCGAGATTGGTTGCAATCCTGTGCACTATGCGGCTTAGTGTGTTTAATTTATATAAAGATGCGATTCCGTGAATTGTCATTTGGTATCGTAGTATGGACTCTCCCAATCCCTTATGTACCATTTTCTAACCGATACATCACAAATATGTCGTACAGCATATATGTAAACACACACTAGGCGTAAGCGTTTGGCTAACTCTGCAATATGTAAGTTCCACGACAGTGTTTCGTCAAATGTGATACCAAGATATTTAAAATTGGATTTGTGTTTGAAAGGTGGCCATGAACAGCACGTACAGTTCCTCTCATGACGGTATGTATTTGATAATGTTCTAAACACTGTATATGGGCTATGAAAACAAAGTAGGCAGGTTTTTGTAGTATTACTAAAAATCTGATTAGCGTTTAACCATTCTATCAAAAGATGCACATCCTTTTGTATCCTGTCGGAGGCTTCTTCATACGTTTCACTTGGTATCGCCAGGGCAGTATCATCCGCGTATAAAAACAGTTGTGAGTTCAATGGAAGACAGGTCATATCATTGACGTAAATATTAAATAACAAGGGGTCCTAAAATTGATCCCCGAGGAACACATGTCGAAACTTTCAGAATGGAGCTGTATATTCCGCCTAGTTGGACACATTGGGCTCGATCAGAAATAACTTTTAAAGAACGACATGTAGGGACCTCTGAAACCAATATTCTCGAGTTTATCTCATAATAGGTTGTGACTAATAGTATCAAAGGCTTTTTGCAAATCAATAAAAAGTCTAAGGACAATGTTATTGTTAGTAAAAGCTCGTTAATTCGAAATCGCTTAATTCGAACCGCCGGTTAATTCGAACTGATGCCCGGGTCCCTGCAAGGCCCTATGTATATCAATGGGCCGGAACGCCCGATAATTCGAACGTACCGGTACTCACGTCGGTTAATTCGAACTAGGAGCCGGCAGCCGACATTGCTTCTCGTAAATAGAAGTCGCCTCGTAACGAGTACAATGCATTGAATTTTTTTTTAATATGCACAGCGACGAGAATAAATAAGCCAGCGCGCATTTTTGCACGCACGAGGCGAGCCGCCAATTTCCTTGCTGGAGCCTCCGGCGTTGTTGTTGTTGCGACTGAGGGAAGGATGAAAAGGAAAGTGCACGGGCCTGCCGATTGGCTCAGGCCGAGCCATCACCGCTGCCGCGTGCAGATAGAGGAGAGTTCAAAGATAAGAGGAAAGAAAGAAAAGAAAAGACGCGCGTAGCAACAACCGCGTACGCCGCAGCGGACGCTGGCAGAAAAAACAGATAAGCGGCCGAAGCCGCGCTCGCTCATCGCTCGCTGCACACCACTCTCCGGCGCATGCCGTAACAGGTTTTCTCTGACGCGCGGGCGCCGCCGCCGCCGATGCTCCGGAGCAAGCCGTTTCAGGTTTTCGTTGCGCTGCGGCGGCTGCGATCGGTGGAATGCACGAGTAGTCTTTTCTTGTCGCATTTTGCATGAGCTTGCTCGTTTGTGTGGTATCT
This sequence comes from Dermacentor andersoni, assembly GCF_023375885.2. Lineage (NCBI taxonomy): Eukaryota > Metazoa > Arthropoda > Arachnida > Ixodida > Ixodidae > Dermacentor > Dermacentor andersoni. Next base: position 360,908,993 of record NC_092814.1, on the reverse strand, counting down.
CGCCGCTGACGTCTCATCGACTGTGCCGATCATGGCGAGCCGTGGAAAGTACTCGGCAAAGGATTTAAAGACTAAAGTTGAAATATTGTAGGCGGTTGAACGTGGTCTCTTAACGAAGACAGCGATTGCCGAGAAGTATGGCATCAAAAAAAGCACGTTGTCTACCTACATCAAGAACAAGGACTCTATCATCGATGCTTACCAAAAGGAGATTGAGCCCTCGCGGAAAAGACTACGGACGTCGGCTCACCCCGAGATGGAGACTGCTGTCATTACTTGGATAAAGGATGTTCGCAGCAGGAATATTCCATGAAGTGGACCCATAATTGCTGCGAAGGCAGCGGACTTCGCCAACCAAATGGGCATCAGCGACTTCAATGCATCGGAAGGCTGGTTATCACGTTTTAAGGCCCGCCACGGGCTGACGTTTAAGAACGTCTGCGGAGAGGCAGCCGCAGTCGACAAAGAAACCTGCGAAAATTGGGTCTCAGGTGAATTGAAGGAATATCTTGCCGATTACCCGCTCAGCGATGTTTTCAATGCTGATGAAACCGCACTTTATCTTAAGTTGCTCCCAAACAAGACTGTGAGCTATAAAGGTGATACGTGCTCGGGCGGAAAGCGCAGCAAGGAAAGAGTTACCGTGCTATTGTGCGCGAATGTGACGGGCACGGAACGGTGCCGCTTGCTCGTGATAGGCAAAGCAGCGAAGCCTCGTTGCTTTAAAGGCGTGAAGACTCTCCCTGTTGAGTACACTGCGAACAAGGAGTCGTGGATGACGCGAGCAATCTTCACGGACTGGTTGCGCACACTAGACAGAAAGTTCGCGGCACAGAATAGAAATATTCTTTTGTTCGTCGACAACTGTTCGGCGCATTGTGACATCAATGGACTGAAGGCGATCCGTCTGGAATTTTTGCCAAAAAACACTACTGCTGTGCTGCAGCCTATGGACCTCGGGATTATTAAAAATCTAAAGACTCTGTACAGGCGCCATCTCCTAGAACGGATTCTTGTATGCATGGAAAGCGGGAAGCCGTATGATGTCAACCTGCTCGGAGCTTGCCACATGCTGGCAACATCGTGGAACGCCGTCAAGGCAGACACTATCGCTAACTGTTTCCGCAAGTGTGGCTTCAGTGAAACCACAGAAGCCTGCTGCACAGCCGACTTTGATGTTCAAGTGGATCAAGATGATGGCTCCATCGTGCTGGACCCTGCCTACGCTGTTTTATCGGAGGGTGTGGACTTAGAGAGCTTCGTCGACGTAGACAACGGCGTGGAGACAACGGGGCCTTTAACTGACGCCGAGATTATCGAGGCTGCGTCCAGTCAGCAGCACGACTCACGCGCGGCGAGCACGCCTGACAGCGACGACGAGTCCGACAAAGAGGACGATCCGTTGCCTCCTCCGAGCGCATGTGAAGCAGCATCGGGACTCGATCTGGCTGCGCGCTATTTCTCCACCGATGAGAATTCGGATGCTGCGCTGGAGATGTTGGGCAAGGTGCAGACAATGCTTCTCGAGTCGCGGCGAAGAAAGCGCAAACAAATGCAAATCACCGATTATTTTTCATGTTGATATGCTTCGATCATTATTCTTTTGTTAATAAACATGTTTTTGAAGCATAAATGGTGTCATATTTCATCATTAAGCCTGACGCTCACGTGGGTACATTTATAATTAGTTCCAGGCGCATAAATTGATTGGATATCTTTATTTCCTTTGGTGTTTGGACTCGCATGATTTTAATACCTGCAATCGCCGACCTCGAAGAGTAGTAGTGCGTATTCCTCCATGACGATCCCAGATATGGCTATTTTGGCTTCGGCCCTAGCAGCCAAATGCAATGGCCATCTTTTTTTTTTTTGCCGCCCGCTCGTTAATTCAAACTCCGCTTAATTCGAACAATTTTTCAGTCCCACACGAGTTCGAATTAACGAGCTTTTCCCCGAGGAACACATGTCGAAACTTTCAGAATTGAGCTGTATATTCCGCCTAGTTGGACACATTGGGCTCGATCAGCAAATAACTTTTAAAGAACGACATGTAGGGACCTCTGAAACCAATATTCTCGAGTTTATCTAATAATAGGTTGTGATTAATAGTATCAAAGGCTTTTTGCAAATCAATAAAAATCTAAGGACAATGTTATTGTTATCTATTTCTTTGCAGACTAGGTCATGAAAATCCTATAGTAGGTTTACCGTGCTTTTGCCTATGCGGAAGCGATACTGGGCTGCATTTAGTAGATGGTACTTATCAAGACATGATGTCATGCTAACATGTATAATTTTCTCCATGATACAAGCGAGGGAAGACAAAATTACGATTGGCCTATAATTATTATAATCCTTTTTGGAGCCTTTTTTGTGCAATGGTCCTATTACGCTTACTTTCATGTACGTGTCAATTTGCCCAGTTGTTAAAGTTTCGTTGATAATGAAAAGTGATAAAGTTTTAAGTTTGTCAACATGCCCTATGAGATCACTTATCCTAACACTATCATAGCCTGGTGATTTTGTTATTGGCATTGTTTTCAACACATCCCATGATTCAGGCTCAGTGACAGTAGGAATGTAAGCTGAATGAATGCTCGAAGCAACTGCAGTAGCGTTCGTAATTTTCCTTCCCTGTCTAAACAAAGAAGTAACAGATTCTACAAAGTGTTTGTTGAGCTCAGTGGCCAATTCTACCTTGTTTTTATCTAGAAAGGCCTGTTCTAAAGTGTCAATTCTTTTCTTGGATGGTTTTCGTATGGTGGTTCGCACTAATTTCCATGTTTTTTTTTTTACATCCCTACTGCATGCCGAGAATCGATTAAGCTGGTCCGGTTCTTTTCTTTTTTTGCCAGTCGTATTTTTGCTGTAATTTTATTTCGCAGTTGCCTGAATTCTTCTCTTAGTACAAAGTCCTGAGGGTTCTCATTGCGCCTTCTCAAAAGCTTACTCTTGATGTAGGATAGCGCCATAATTTCCTTGTTTATCCAAGGACTTGCCTGATTTCGCCGTTTCATCCTTAGTTTAGTTTTGGAGTTATTGTAAATTGATTTTAGTTGCACTACGAACAGTTCGTAAGCATACAGGTGATTGTGCTGCAACAGAGAATTCCAGTCGTACAAGTTAATTGGCTTATCTACTTTTTCATTGTTAATTACAAGCCTTTGTGTAGGTCTCCCCTGTGCCACCAATTTATTATCATTTAACAACGTAAGTGAAACAAAATAATGATCAGCAACTTTATCTTTAATAATACAGCCGAACGTTTCCTCCTGCATTGCGGTTGTACAGATATGGTCAATGAATGTCTGTGTAAATTTACTTCCTAGAAATTCTCGCGTATAGCCCTGAATTTCATTCTCCAAGCCAAAACTGGCCAATAACGTTAAGTAATCACTTACACCTACCCTATTAGTCAGCAAAATATCAATGTTTAAGTCTCCTGCGAGAATCACATGTTTATTTACTCCATACCTTTTTAAGGAATCCAGCGATCTCCTCTAAAAACTGCAATATTCTTGCTAGGAGGTCTGCAAATTGCACAAACTAACAATTCCTCTTCATTGTTAGAAAGATAAAGCGCTATAGCTTCCGCTTCATCAAATTCAACTTTCAAGCACTCACAAAACCAGCAATTTTTCACAAATACTAACACTCCTCCACCACGTTTTCCCACTCTGCACAAGGGATACGATTGATAGCTCTGTATATTATAGAGAGCAATCAAACTCAATGAAATTGATCTGAGTAAATATTATGACCTCCAGCAAAGTTAGAACATTCTCCAAATACATTTGTAACAATTTCCAATTATTGTGAAGACTTCTCACGTTCACATGGATAAGATCAAAACGTGTACAAGATTCAACTGACACAAATTCACGGCATATCTTCATCCTTTCAGAAATTGAATGTACACTCTGAGTCATCACGTTATCTTGCGCTGATCCGCTTCGTTCTCAACAAGAATAACAGGGCACCTTCAATTTCCTTAACAAATATACGACCCTTTCGCACTCTAACATATTTGTAGTATTTTTCAGTTGCTAGGCGCTTTGCAATCCACCGAAGCTTCTTGACTACAGGGGTCAGATTTGCATTTATCTAAATGTTCTCATGTTTCAGCGTGTTTCGTTTCGCAAGCCACTTTTCTTTTGTTTCTCTCCTGGTGAAACGGACTACTATGGGAGCCTCAGTATCTGCTTTGCCTTTAATCCTGGGCGCTGCTTCGACTTCCCCATTGCTGGAAATGGAGAGTTGGAGTCTCCCTGCAATTGAGTTTATAACTGCTCTCAAGTCTTAGTTGTCATCGCATTTGACCCCATGTATCTCCAAATTATTACATCTCGAATAGGATTCCATTCTATTCACCTCCATTTCCAGTTGGGAAAGTCTAGTGTCCTTTGCTAGCAGTTAAGCTTTCACATCCGCAGTTTGTTTCTTCAGCTCTTTTACTTCTTGATTCTGGGTTTCAAGAGTTTCAACCACTTCATCATAACTAGAAGAGAGCAAATCGAGTGATTCTTCTATGCTCTGTATTGTTAATCCTTGCTCAAGTTTTCCGTTGGTGGTATCATGCTTAGCCAACTGTTCCTCCTGTGTTCTTGCGAGCTCATCAAAACGGCGTAGCATAGTGTCTAGCTTCGACATGACATCAACCAAAGAAGGTTGCTCACTGTCTGCCATTCTTACGCTGAGAGCCAGCCCCGTCTCCAGCGTTCATCAATCGTGTTTTGTTGTTTGCACAAGTGGGACATACCAAATACGGATCGTTTCTACTGACATGCTTTTAGGTTAGTCTTTGTGACGCCAGAACATTTGCTGGCATGATAACGTGCAATAGCTTTGAGCCACGCGAGGCAATCATTGTTAGACATTGTGAACACAACTTTGTGCAGTCCAACTTCGCGCAGTCCGGCGGCTCAGAATTTAAATTCAAACACAGAAGTAGTTATGAAACGCCGCTCTCACGTACACAAGCGAAGAAAGAGCGTCATGCCGCTCTCACCTACTCCGCCGGAATGCCACTCGTTGACAATCAGCGCTATCTGTTTAAGCGTAGTCGCCCAGTGTCGCCTGCGTGGATTGGCTGCCCCCACGATGACGCACCCGCAGCATGGACTGTGTAGCCACGGGCGCTCGCACCGAATTTCTCCGGCATATCACGTCAATAAGGGCGCCGAAGATGGAAGCATTTGAAGGCAGGGAAGCCAAAGTCAGGTCACTTGGGTCTGGCGGCCCCTACACAAGCGAAGAAAGAGCGTACTCCGCTGGACTGCACTCGTTGACAACCGGCCCGGCCCGGCTGTTAAGAGAGCGGCCCAGTGGCGACAGTACTGGAAGAAAGAAACTTTTAGTTCCCGTCACGACGCCACTGTCTTATCAGCCGAGCAACAGTAAGTACTGCATATCCGCTAATTGAGACTAAACACTGATATTATGCATTTCATGTACGCGCTCATTGCAGGGGAACTGGTGGAGGGCGCCTGCAAAGGCTTCGCGGCAGCATTCGGGCATTGGGAGGCCGCAGTAGTGCGACCGGCGTGTGTGCGCCATTTTTCGTACCACCGGAGCAGGTGATAATCAAAACCACAGCCTACGTATTGCCGTCGAGCAGGCAGGTTCGTGTTAAGCGAGGTTTTCATAGTTTTCGTGCGATTTCTAGCTTTTATAACTTCCGCCTGCACCTATTCAAGAAAATGAGGCCCCGCGCCCGTTCGTGTGACACAACGCTCGCTATATCGTGGGCAGCATGTATTTTGAAACGTCTTTAACGCAGGTGCCGCATGCTACTGTCGGAGTGCCCCGTGTTACCCGCATGTCCGTCGACACAAGGCCTGAAACGAGTGGTGTCGCACGTAAACAACATTTGGACATTCTGGCAGCCTGCTGGACCATGGATATTGTGCGGAGCCACCGACTAGGCCAGGTAACACTGAAGAGGGTTTTGTCGAGTATACTTACTGAATTGGAGCACTGTAGCCACTTTCAGTGGTAAACTGGAGTATTGTTTTATTATCACAGTTATTACTAGTCATTGGTAACGAAATGTAATTATTGTTTTGCTGATGAATTATGCACGTGAAGGTGAACAGCAGAGTATAATGCCGCATAGTGGTAATACCGTGGAACGCACCTTGTCTGATCCTTAGGACAGCCACTATCACCCTGCCAATATGCAGAAAAAAGTGGGTCTGAAAGAAAACGACAGGAAAACCCTTTTCCCTCTCGGGTTATCCCTTAATTAGAACTACAAATGTTGTTATTGACATTTCCGTCAACAGACATAACTGTTAAAGTACAAGGCAGTCGTACAACTTTTTGTGAAGTACACACTGCTATGCAAGGAAAAGATGCATGAAGCACACTTCAAGAAAATATTGCACGGAAATTTTGAATGTGTGCTATTACTATGTATCAGTAACTGTTTATTATTGCTTAACAGTTGCTATTTTGTTAGTGTTTATAAATCAGTCCTGGATTCGTGCTACACGTGGAGTTACCATCCGTGCTGTTTTGAACAGAAATATGCAGGAAAGCTGTGTCCCTTGTCCCTTTTTTTAGTGCCTTCTGTCTACATTGCACACACCTAAGATATATTACGTGTTGATGTAAAGCCCTACATGAAGTGTTGAACAGTGTAACAGTGAAGCATCATGAGTGACAGCATAAGTCACTGCGCCACAATGAATAGGTTGAGGCTGCCCCATTTTTTTCTGGCATTCGCAAGCCAATAAGAAATCTGTTCAGCTTAAGCCAGCCTAGCCACATATGTGTAGGTCAGGTGTTCAGTAGCAGGAATTATGGCAAATCAAGGAGGACAAAGTGGTGGTAGTTGTCTGGTTCTGCACTGCATTGTTGCCTGCGTCGCTAAATATATAACATTTTCCCCTTTTACGATCATTTGTCTTCTGGCGTTTTCTCAATGTGCAGATTTTGTTTATAGTAGTGCAATAAAAATCCATCCACAATTTCCTATGCTGCCAGGTTTTTGTTAATCGTGCTTGCTGTAAGTCGGTGTATTTGCGTAAAGGTTTTTAGAGTGTTTTAGAAGGTACCATTTTCATGTTCACAGCAACTACACGCCAGGCACGTCGTGTTCATCGAGCACCTCGTGTAATCGTCGAGGAGGTGATGAGCGACGTTGTCGACAACTAGGTGCAGTCGGTGAGGCTGTTTCAGGAAAATAAGCAGGTATGTCTATGCGCACTTTCACATAGATATCTGCAAGTAGTAAAATGTTGGTATTGATGTACAGTTTTAAAATTTTGGGCGCACTATGCCATCTTACTTTGTGCACTGCTAGACAATCCACGGTAAAGTGCCCCGCAGGGGCGTCTGCGTCAGCAGGCGTTTGGTGTGTTGCGACACCACGTACCCGAGCACACGAGGGTTGGACCCTCCCGCGTTTAACCGTGCGCGGTTTAGCCGTGTCTGGGGAAAGGGGGATCCTGGGGGTTGAGCTGATGCTGGGTGTTTGGACCTTTAAGGCCCGGCGGAGGCAACACACCCCTTTGGCCTCTGCTTCACATAGACGGCACCCCCGGACTGACCCACCCGGGGGAAATCGGTAGTTGCCTTTTCCTGCTTCTCTTACTCCCTCCAATCTTCGTCTTTCTCTTACTTTTCATCTTTCCTGTCTTCTCCTAGCTTCCGTTTACTTCCAATTTTTCCAGGCAGCAAGGGTTAACCTTGTGTGAATAACCAACCTAGGTTATCTCATATTTGGTTATAGTGATAACGTACAGCTGGCGTTTGCAGGACCTGTTTTTACAGTCCCTGTAACGTCCCCATGTAGGGCTCTACGGTGCGTGGTTGCCGTTATTGCTGAAAATTACGTTATTCTATGGCTAGTTCCCTCCCCTCCCAGATCGCCCTCAGAAAAGAGGGCGCACCGAAGATGTATTTCAGTTTTTTGGACGACAAAGACCCAATTTCCCACGATTTCACGTCATTCATTCGGAAAAGTCAGATAAACAAGTACGCACAGTCCCCCCCATTTCTAGTTTCGAAGTCTTTAACTGAGGCTCTTGGTCCAGGTTACAAGGCATCAAGGATGGCAAGTGGAGATCTCCTTTTGGAGCTCCGTGACCTGAAACAATACGAAAAGCTACCCAATCTAGTGTCTGTTGGAGACATTGAAGTGACAGTGACTCCGCACCGCACTATGAACACTACACGCGGCGTTGTCTCAGATGATGACCTGCTTCAGCTGACAGAGGCAGAGCTCCTAGAGGGCTTCAATGAGCAAAATGTTGTTAATGTGAAAAGAATATGAAAAGAAAGATGAGGCGCGATGGTAAAGAAATTGCGACCAAACACCTAATTCTCACCTTCAATTCAAGTGTCCTGCCCGAATCAATCGAGGCCGGGTACATAAAGCTCCGTGTCAGGCCTTACGTGCCCAATCCACTCCGATGTTTCAAATGCCAGCGCTTCGGCCACAGCTCGCAGAGCTGCCGCTGCCGCCAAACTTGTGCTAAATGCAGTGCCAAAGAACACACCACTGAAACTTGTGAGAACGCTCTCCACTGTGTAAACTGTGATTGGGAGCACGCCGCGTACTCGCGGTCGTGCCCATCCTGCAAGAAAGAAAAAGAAATCGTAACGATCAAAGTGAAAGAAAATATCTCATTCAAGGAGGCACGCAGGCGGGTAGCATACCTGCCAAAGAAAAGCTTTGCCGAAGTGGCGCGTCAGGGGGCAGCGTCACAACGGCCTCCGGCGGCTGTCCGACCCACAAGCAGTGAGTCGGCAGCTACGCCATCTGCCCCCACGGCGGTTGCAGCTAGCGCTGCTCCGTCAACCCAGAATGAGGGATCATCGACCCCGAAGGTTGGCGCAGCCGAGGCTGCCCCGGCCTCCCCGACCCCTTCTTGGCTGGCAACAGCCGGCGCAGCCAAATCCCTCAGAGAACCCCATTGACCTCCGGGCTGGTGGGCGCAGGGGTCTTGCCCTCCAAGGCGGGACTCTCTCGGGTAACTTCTCGCTCGCAACAGCACATGTCCGGCGCCTTACAAGAGGCAATGGACACAACACCTATCCTCAAGGCGCACCAAGCGCCTAAGGAGCGGCGAGGTTCCATCGAACGCTCCAGAAACGGCAAAACTCCCGTTACAGGGCCTCGAAAGGGCTCTGGAATTTAATCTCTGTAATTTCCATAATCACTACTTCTGTTTCTGTACACACAGCACCTATTGACTTCCAATGTGGATACACAATTCATTCAATGGAACGTCAGAGGTCTTCTTAGGAACCTTGATGATGTGCAAGAGCTTAGCCAAAAACACAACCCGAAAGTGCTGTGTCTACAGGAAACACACCTAAAACCACAACATACAAACTTTCTCCGACCGTATGTCAAGTTTCGCAAAGATCGCGATGATGCTATCGCATCATCAGGCGGTGTTGCCATTTTTATTCATAAAAGTATTTCCTGTCAACGCTTACAGCTACAAACGCCCCTTGAAGCAGTGGCGGTGCGAGCTGTTCTTCTAAATAAACTCGTCACCATTTGCTCCCTTTACGTACCCCCACACTACAAATTAAACAAACAGGAATTTCAGTCATTTATGGACGAATTGCCAGAACCTTATGTTGTTCTTGGCGATTTCAATGCACACAGCTGCCTGTCGGGCGACTCTCGTATAGACGCGCGAGGTCGTCTTGTTGAACAGTTCCTTTTTTCTTCTGGTGCGTGCTTGCTGAATAAGAAGAAACGCACATATTACTCTCTAGCAAACAGAACCTTTTCTTCAATAGATCTTAGTATAGTTTCCCCGTCTATACTGCTCGAACTTGAATGGGAAGTTACGAACAATCCTTACGGGAGCGACCACTTCCCCATACTGATAAGAACATCCTAAGAAAACGAATATCCTCCACAAGCTCTTTGGTGGAAGATAGACACAGCCGACTGGGAAAAATTTCGAACTCTCACTAGCATCTCATGGGCTGACAAAGCCTTCTTTAGATATTGATGCTGCTGTGGAGTATCTTACAGCATTCATAATAGATGCCGCATCAAAATGCATATCGGAAGTGAGTGGTTTGGCATGCAAACGACGTGTACCGTGGTGGAACAGCGAATGTAGGATCGCCCGTAAGAATCTGAACAAGGCGTGGGTGTTGCTACGCGCTTCTCCCTACTGCTGAGAATCTTGTCAACTTAAAAAAAAATAAAGTCCCAAGGCAGGCGGACCCGCCGACAGGCCAGAAAGAGAACGTTGGCACAAGTTTTTATCGAGTATTCACTCGTTTAGAGACGAGGCCAAAGCCTGGAACAGGGTCAATAGGATTAGAGGGCGGCAAAACACACTCCCTCTGGTAAACACACAGGGCGATACACTGCAAGACCAGGCAGACTCACTTGGGGAGTATTTTGAGAACGTGTCAAGTCCAACAAATTATTTACAATCCTTTCTCAAATACAAACAAATAGAAGTACGTAAGCCATTAACAAGAAAAAGTCGAGAGAATGAGCCTTACAACCGTCATTTTAGTATTGCTGAATTGAGAGCTGCCTTGACCGCATGCAAGAGCTCCGCACCAGGATCTGATAGAATCATGTATGAAATGCTCAAAAACTTACACAATGATACGCAAGTTACACTACTCACTTTTTAACACCATCTGGGATGCAGGGTACCTTCCAACCGCATGGAAGGAAGCCATTGTGGTCCCTGTTTTGAAACAAGGCAAAGACCCTTCCTCAGTGGCCCGATAGCCCTCACAAGTTGCCTTTGTAAGGTATTTGAAAAAATGATTAATCGGCGACTTATTCATTTCCTTGAACAGAACAAAATGCTTGATCCTTATCAGTGCGGCTTCCGAGAAGGGCGCTCCACAACCGATCATCTCGTACGTGTTGAAGCAAATATCCGGGACGCATTTATACATATAGTTTTTTCTATCGATATTATTCGATGTGGAAAAGGCGTATGATACAACGTGGCGTTACGGAATCTTAAGATACTTGTTAGAAATGGGCATCCTAGGTAACATGCTTAACCGAATAGAAAGCTATCTGTCCAATCGTACCTTCCGGGTGAAAGTCGGAAATGTACTTTCACGTCCTTTTACGCAAAAAACGGGTGTACCCCAAGGAGGCGTGCTCAGCTGCACACTCTTTATCGTGAAGATGAACACTCTTCGTGCTTCAGTACCACCGGCCCTCTTTTACTCTGTCAACGTGGACGACAATCAAATAGCTTTCAAATCTTGTAACCTCGCAGTCTGCGAGAGACAGGTACAGCATGGCCTGAACAAAGTGTCAATGTGGGCAGACAAAAATGGATTTAAGATCAATCCTAACAAAAGTACTTGTGTTCTTTTTACAAGAGAGGCCTGATCCAAGACCCTTGCTTAGAACTGTGTGGACAACAAATACCTATCAACAAAGAGCACAAATTTCTTGGTATTATACTTGACGATAGACTCACTTTCATTCCACACATTAAATATCTGAAAGAAAAATGTCTAAAAACAATGAACTTAATGAAACTTCTATCTCAGACTACGTAGTGTAGTGACAGGAAGTGCCTAATGAATCTCTATAAGAGCCTGATTCGTTCACGATTAGATTATGGTGCCGTGATCTACCATTCTGCCGCCGCGAGCGCGCTAAGGATGCTGGATCCTGTCCATCATCCGCCTAGCCACTGGCGCTTTCAGAACAAGCCCGATCGAAAGCTTATATGCCGAATCCAATGAGTGGCCGCTCCACTTACAGAGATCATACGTCAGATTTACATATTTCCTTAAAGTGCACTCCAATCCTGAACACCCATGTTTTAATACCGTTACCGATATGACGTGTGCTACACTTTTCCGCAATCGTCCGTCTATAAGACAGCCGTTGTCGCTGCGTGTGAAGGAGCTTAGCGATGAAATGCATGTCCCACTCCTCGAGCTTCCCTTAATGCACCTAACCAAGCTCTTACCCCCTTGGGAGTGGCAGGTGATAGAATGTGACGTATCCTTTTTAAAAGTCACGAAACACGCACCAGAGGTCGAAATAAGAATGCATTTCCTACAACTTCAGTACAAGCACTCGTGCACAGAGTTCTACACAGACGATTGTAAGTCACATGCCGGAGTGTCCTATGCAGCCGTCGGTCCATCCTTCTCGGAATCTGATGTACTGCATCCAGAAACAAGTATCTTTACGGCACAGGCCTACGCATTATGGTCTGCTGTAAAAAAAAGCATATACGGAAATCAAAACTCCAAAAAGCCGTAATATATACAGACTCCCTAAGTGTAGTGAAGGCCTTAATGTCACCCTACAAAAAGAAAAATCCTGTACTTATTGAGGTCTATTCTGAACTGTGCAAAGCTTATCTATCTAGCCAGCATATCATCATATGCTCGGTACCTGGCCACAGGGGAATCGAAGGTAACGTTCTGGCAGACCAGATGGCTACGTCAATTGCACCTCCTGCTGTTAATAAGACTGCTTTGGTGCCTCTCACAGATCTGAAACCTTACATACGAAAAAAAACTGCAAAAACACTGGCAACGCATGTGCAACGCAGAAATAAATAATAAACTGCACGTTATAAAGCCACAGTTAGGTTTCTGGCCCTCCCCAACAAAATCTCGGCCTACAGATGTCCTATTCTGTCGCCTCAGAATAGGACACACATTTGGGACCCATCATTTTCTACTTACTGGAAGTGAACCTCAAACCTGTGGTAGATGCGGTGAGTGGCTGACCGTCCTCCATGTCCTCTTGGAGTGTCGGAAAGCAGAACCTGAAAGAAACATTTTCCGCTTGCATACCGCTATTACATCCCTCTACACCCGGCTATGTTTCTTGGTAAGGAACCGCTTTTTAACACCAAGGCAGTCCTCGACTTCTTAAGGGATGTAGTTCTACACGTTACAAGCCGATTAAATTCGTAGAGCCTCCGCGCTCGAGAGGATGCCACTGTGCTAATTGTTTTGAATAGCACATGCCTCCAGGCTCTTGTGTTTCAAGGGATCTAAGGAGGCAGTAGTGCTCTAGCATATCTTTTATAACCTGATATATTTTAGACATATCATTTTTTTAAATGCGTCTTATTGTTGATAGTACACGTCATAAGTCATCGCCATAATCTTATTATACAGATTTTACGCACTTTAGCGCAACCATCTTTAAGGCCCCTCTACAGCCACGTCACACCAACTTCATAGAACTCATGATTTCACTGCTAACTTATTAACACGGACAATGCGCTCTTTGGCCATACTTAGCCCTTGCGCCATAAAACACCAAACATTCATTCATTCATTCATTCATTCATTCCACGGTAAAGTGCACAACTTCTCGTCGTTGAATACCACCACATGTGAGAAGTATCACTGCAGTTATTGTGTGAACTCTTTGCTGCTAAACGAAATTATATATTTCTATGTGAATGTTGTGCCTGGCGCAGTTATAGTTGTAGGCCCAATTACGAAATTTCGCAAAGGCTGTAAGAAGCTGGTATTAACACGTGTACTTGTCTTTATCGGGCGACACGTTTCACCGCCTAACAAATGTTATCGCAAAACGCAGGACGCGCCTGCATGTATCGGAAGTTTCTGGAATGTTATCGATGGTTCCATCCGCTGTCTGTGACCGAACCTTGTGTACTGTGGTCGCATGTGTGCGCGACGCGAATGATGTAGAACTTTGTGGAAGGCACGTGGGTCCCAGCGATTACTCTGGAACATTCGACGACTGATGTATAAAAGGCGAGGCGCTTGACCCGCTCATGAGATTTTGACGATCGCCGACTGCGTTCGCCGTTGTCGGCGTTCTTTAAGTGTAGCCTGTTTTTGTGGGCACAGGTTCGCCCAATAAAAGATACTTTCGTCTTTCATAGTATTGCTACTGAGTTCTTCATACGTCACTCCACGTGACAGTATCAACGGAAAGCTGTCCCTGGAAATTATTAATATTATTTCCAATACAGTAAGCCCTGCCGGGCTATTACAGGGTGGGAATACAGAGCACAAAGTTCACGCAAAGAACGCAGTCAAGTCTTCTTCAAAAGAATCAACCATGTTATTGCTCGGAAACACACAAGAATTCAAGCTATTGCACTCAACAATTGTGTTGGCAATGAAAGAGTGCTTAAAGACATCAACTCTTGACACATAAGGCATTATAGCGTAATTGTGATTAGTTCGTGGTGAAACCCTTCCAGGAGGCTTCAAATACAAACTGGGATTCAGGTTGAGCTTATTGTTATGGAGTTGATATAAAAACTTAAGGCGTGCGATTTACCTGCGCACAGCCAACGTAGTGAGACCAGCCCTGACGAGCATGGAGGTTACCGAGTGAGTTTAGTCGTAATCAGAAAAAATAAACCTAACCTCCATTCGCTGAATGCGCTCTAATTTATCTGTTATGTATTGTTGATGAGGGTCCCAAATTATACAAGCATACTCTAAATTTGGTCTAAGAATGGTAGTGTATGCCTTAAGTTTAATATCTGGTGCAGCATCTCTTAATTTACGCCGTAACAAACCAAGCTTGCGCTGGGCTAATCCACATATGTTTTCGACGTGTTCATTCCAGTTGAGGTTACTAGTGATTGTTACGTCAAGATATTTCAGCTTTGTGGAACGCTCAATTACATTATTATTTACAGCGTACGAAAAGATCAATGGAGTTTTCTTATTCGTAACTGCCCTATTGAAAAAATATGTACGATAATTGAACGAGAACTTCTCTACGCTATTATTGCTTCGTAGACTCAACGACATCGTATGTCACATGTGTACGAGTGAACATCGTCACTGAACGAGATTCTCGTATGGCTACAGTAAGCGAGATCGTTCTTGTATGGGTATGTTAAACGAGATTATTCTCGCATAGCTACGCTCAACGATATCGTTCTCGCATGGCTACGCTCAACGATATCATTCTCGCATGGCTACGCTCAACGATATCGTTCTCGCATGGCTACGCTCAACGATATCGTTCTCGTTTGTGTAGGCTACATGAAAATGTTCTCTTCAGCTATGCAAAAGACGCTGTTCTTATTTAGCTACATTGTACAAGTGTTCTCATTTGTGTTGAACGAGTTCTTTTGTTCATGCAATATTTCTGATGAAGTTGCACACAGTAACATCGTCTGCCAACACTGCAGCGAGTGAATTTCAATCGCACAGTCGAGCAATGAGCCAGCTCCGAAGAGGACACTTTTTAGGGCACGAAGCACAAACCATCTTTATTTCGCATCACGCAGCATGGTGGCCAGGTGCTTGTTAAAGTCCTTGAGCCTCCTGACCTCCGTGTCCACAGCGCTCGGATGTTTCGCCACAAAGTGCTCGTATGACTCTGCACAAAAAATGCAAACAAAGCATGCTCTGTTAGATTCCACAAGCCATTGTAACTGACATGCACAGTAGGTGGCTCCACTGCGTAACTGATTGGGCTAGTTGTGGCACGATATTGAGTGTAAAGCGTGAACATTTCACAGAGAAACTGCAAAAATAGAACACGGAGGCTTATGAGTTTTTTACCAACGTAAATTGATATTTCAACATTAACCACAGCAGTTGAAAGCAAGCGCTCGTCCTCGCATTGTCTTGTTCCCATTTCTGTGAAATGTTCGTGTTTTACAAACAATATAAATGGCTGCAGAATTGCAATAAAAGACCACAGAAATAGTCTAATACATTTCCACACATATTTTACATTAAATTATCAAGTATATACCAGCTCATGCAAGTGACTACACAAATTACACAGCTTTTCGCTACCGCACCGCGGAATATGCAGATGGAAAACACTGCATAGATGCCAGTGCAGAACTATTAATAGGAAAGATTAATGCACCTATAATACCACTATAGAAACTAAGGGATAGTTTTTGTTAGCGAGAGCGCATCACTAAATATGCACATACAGCTATGCATGCCCCTGATGTGTAGACGTAAACTATGTCGGCCCATATAAGATCACCTCTGTACAACCCCATCTTACCGACAGCCCATTATATTCGTGCAGAAATAGCACCATGCGATAGGCATTGCTCCTTTAACTTCAAAACACTTCGCAATCGTTATGAAAACATGAGCTAGCAGGACAGGGTCTACTTACTTCGAACTGCACCAAGTTTTTCTGTTGTTAATGCTGGCTTTGCCTCGCCACCTTCCTTCAGTTTGCGCATGCAAATTTTGCCCGTCACACTCCTGCCGACCAATTCATGTGGCTGCCACAGGCACCGGGCAACCTCCCTGGCAAATGTGCTGTCTGTCCTTGCTTCATTGACCCACGTCCACTTGTTGGCACAAATAAATAGGCCATTTCCAATGTGAATACGAAAGATAAAAATTGCAAGAGATTAATTACTCAAATACAAAAGAGCATATGTACTCTCAGAAAAAGTCTCTGTTATTGAAATAATGGATAAAAAAGGTAACAGTTATTAAGGAAAAGTAGGTTGCCAAACAGTGATGGCACTCAAGGATAAAACCAAGATATATGCAAAAGGTTCAAAGTTTACGCCCTGACTGTAGGAAGCCCTAGTCGATGAAGCTTCACTGATAATGGCCCAGGGACAACAATTCTACCTCGGAGGATTCACCACATTTAATCCCACAGTCAGCGACAAGCACCTTTTGTACGGGATATACTAGTTTTTACTTAGACTTGAGAAAAAGTCTAGGGAAGCAGATGGGAAGAGTAGAAAACCATAGTAAAACTTATTGCACGCTTAAGGAGCTGCTTTGTCCCAGAGCTAGCAATCTTACCCTTGAGGCTGAACACAGTTCTTGCAGTACCCCAGTGAGCTCAAATTACACATGCGGTGAAAGAAGGGGTGTAATACAGTAAAACCTCATTCATTCAAATTTCACAGGACTGGAACTAAATTCTCAATTAACCAAATGTTGAATTGTTAGGGGTATGAAAAAAAAAAAAGAACAAATGTTTACACCAACACACTTTTATACTGAATCAATCCGCAAATCCTGTTTCTACTTCACGGATAAGCAGTGCAGGAGCTGCAGATGTCATTTCGCGACTGATCATACTGCTCGCAGCGGCAAGGGCCTTGAGGAAGTACTTTCTTTGCAGTGCAGTCATAGCACAAGACGTGGCCGCATCTTTGTCGGAGGCATGCTATTCACTACCACATGTCCATCCCGATAATTTTTTCACCACTGAGCTGGCTGTACAACAGATTGTACAACAATCTCAATGTAACTGGCTGATTGGATGCAAGCCTGGCCACAGTACAATCACTATCCTCGATAGCCGCCATGTTTGTGAGACAGCATGCATTGCACCTAGTCACAATGAACTACTACTTGTCACAACAGCTGCGAACGAAACCGTGGTCATGATCATCTCAACTACAGAGGGCAATTATGCAGTTCTGAAGGCAGGTGGCCAATGCAGTGTCATGCAAGGCAGCTAGCAAATGCGAGAATAAAGACACAACAAGGCATGACACATTTTGGCATCCCTGTACAATTTCCCCCAATGACAAGGCAATGTTGACTTGCTGTGTCATTTCAGTTGGACACTGGCACTGCTTTTGCTCTTTTGCATTGCACAATAGTCGCACACCTTGCTCAGAGCCCGAGTCATTAGGCAATACCTAATGTCACGTGCAGTGCTGAACTAATTGAATAGAATTACTCATCCTCTGGAGGAAACAAGAAATGTCTTACAATGCAGAAAGGATGACAGGACAGAAAGGGCACTAGTCTTCAACTGGTTTCATGGCATTAAAAAAAAAGCTCTTAAATGTTACACAATAGCATAAGCAACTGTTCAACACATGGTACTTTCACCAAACCACATTCCACGCACATGTAGGATACCACCGTTAGCATGGGTTTTTCTTTATTCGGTAGCGCAACAGATGCAGGACTTAAACTATATCAGATATCTTTTATGCAATGAGCTTCCTGCAACATTCTGCATTACTCTATTATTTTTTTCTCTCCTAGAACGTATGCTGCCAGTTCCTTATGGTATAGTGACAAGGGCACAATGTAAACGCACCTGTCTACTAAGTACTTAATATGAACAGCTTCTATTACACCACATGTCAGCTGCTGTCCGTCCCTGCCCCGATACTGCACTGGTCAAACAAAGGTGCAACCACACTTTCTACAATGGCACGCTACCGACTAACTGCCAAATTTCTTTACATTGTTATGCTCCCGTAGCCAATCATTCAGGCATCATCCTGTTTGTCCTACACAGAGAATCTAAAGCACTGCAGGTGTAATTGCCCGATGATGCACGAGGCACAATCAACAAACTTATTTTCACGCCTTTTTTCGCAGTGGAGTTTGGCATCATCATTTGGGTTAGTCATCCAGCATACCCTTGCTAGCTTGTTAGGTGCAGAGAATACTAGTTGTACATTCAATCGCTGGCCAATCTTTTTCGAGTTGTGTGATAACTTATGTATTTAATAAAAAGAAAAGCCTCGCAGTTGAAAAACAATTTGTCCTGGTCTGGAACTCGAACCTGGGACCACTGCCTTTCCGGGGCAGCCGCTCTACCATCCGAGCTAACCAAGCGGCTAGTAGATGACAGGGCGAAGTCAAATTTGTCGACAACTCGAAGCAAAGGCAAGAGTTTGACCTAATAGTTCTACAGAAACCCGCAAGTTGGAGAGAAGTAATTAATAAAGGGTAAAGCAGACATCCAACCGTTCATAGCAATTGCCAAGATATTCTTGCAGAAAAAAAGGGGTTGATTAGCAGCGGAGAAAATTTAAACCAACTTGATTTTTGCTCTCTTTTCTCGTACTGAATGGTGCCTACAGTCGTGGCTGCGAATGATTTGCGGTTGCGGATTATCAATGCCTTGGCGCGCCCCTATTTACCTTGCGGTTTTCCGCAGAAATATTAGGTCAAACTCTTGCCTTTAATTGCTTCGAGTTGTCAACAAGTTCGACTTCGCCCTGCCATCTGCTAGCCGCCAGGTTAGCTCAGATGGCAGAGCGGCTGCCCCGGAAAGGCAGTGGTCCCGGGTTCGAGTCCCGGACCACGACAAATTGTTTTTTAACTGCGAGGCTTTTCTTCTTATTAAATACATAAGTTATCACACAACTCAAAAAAGATTGGCCAGCGATTGAATGTACAACTAGTATTCTCTGCACCTAACAAGCTAGCAAGGCTATGCTGGATGACTAACCCGAATGCTGTTGCCAAACACCACTGCGTCATCTGCCACTTACACCTGCAATGCAATCTGCAATCTTATGTAGGACAAACAGGATGATGCCTGAATGATTGGCTACGGGAGCATAATAACAGTGTAAAGAAACTTGGCAGTGAGTCACTGGCCCAATATTGTAGAAAGTGCGGTTGCACATTTGTTTGACCAGTGCAGTATCGTGGGCAGAGCCAGACAACAGCTGACATGCGAGGTAATAGCTGTTTATACTCGGTACTTAGCAGACAGGTGCGTCAGCACTACGTCCCTGTCACCATCCCATAAAGAACATGCTTAATTAAAAAGTGATGTTTGCGTGCTGTCATTTACAGGATGTCACACCATTGTGGACGTGTGGAGAGTCCATAAAAGGACATCTTCCTTTCCAAAATAAGCAGTTGGAAGTTAGCACCATATGCGGTAGTCATTTATCTGTCCCTGCATTTTAACCGATATTGAGGCTCCCAGTACGAGACCAACTAGCCTGAATCAAGGCCTTGGCACACTACTTAGTAAACATGGTAAGAACTCCTGAGCTGCCTTATCATACTACAGTAATACCGTGTTAACTCACTCTCATATCTAAAAAAAAAATCTGCTGTGGAAATTTTCTAAGGCATCGAACTATTTTTGGACCAAATAGCGGATACCTCAAAATCTTCACTAAGAGTGGAACAAGAACTCTGCGGCAGGACCGTTAAACAAGCTTCGCGCAAGACTGCTGCACCTACCACAAAGTGGACACTTTCCTAGGATGTGAAGTCAGAACCTAGTGGCATAACAACTTTGTCAAGCAACCATGTAGCACATCATGTGATCGGAGAGACATGCGCAGAGGCAGGCCCGGCAAAATAGCATGCTTGACACAGTTCGTTGTGTTCGCTTTGTGCAACGCTTGCGATTTACCATCAGAGGTCCAATTTCCGTTTTACTTTTATTCTACACAATGCTCGCGGCACTGAATTTTAGTCTATACAGCATAGAATAAAAACCCATGTGCAGCATGCGTTTCGGTATGCCCTGCTTGCATATAGCGCATACTCGTGAATGCTCACATCGCTTTCTGTGGCAGGGTTCCCTGCAAGTCTGTGCTACGTGTGTTGCATAGTAGAAAGCGACATGAGCATTTACAAGTGTGTGCTATGCAACCAGGATGTACCGGTGATACGTGAATTTACTGACACCGAAATCGCTGGGATGGCTAGAAACGGAAGGGGCGGTGAAGGCAATGATAATGAAAGACCTAAAAAGGTGCCGACATCTGCTGAAACAAGAAACGTGCTTCACTTGCTGCGAAATAAAGTTAAATGCAGCGTCGGGAACGATCAGCTCATGCGATGTGTGAAGCGGCTCGAGGACGCTTTTCTAGGTCCAGGAGCTACCACGAAGCAGACCAGCCCTACGCACTTTTCATGCACAGAATAAGACTGCAGTGCCACAAAATGGAGCCGATTGATATCTCTGGCATGTTTTTATTTATTTCTTTGAAACCTTTATGTTTAGCTGTTGTTGAAAAGCTTGTCAGTAGCAGTAAATTTTTTAAAACGAACTCAACTTTTCACTGCAATTTCCACGACTTATTATTTGGAAAATTCACTTGTCTCAAAATTTTTTCCAGATTTTACTACTTTCAGTTAACAAGGTATTAATGCACATAAGTACTCTCATAAACCATTGCTCATAGACGATTGATGTCGACTTTTCCTGCTAGCAGAGCATTCATTTTAGTAGACGAATAAAACAATTGTAGTAGTGGTACATTCCCAGAAATACGAATTTTAGTGGAATAATGGCAATCTTTATATGCACGGCGAATGAACTTGAAATACTAGCACGTCAGCACCTGTTATTTCTCCAGAACACTGCTGTACTGGCTGCTTTGACAACTGCATACACTAAGCTCCACAGTTAGTACCGAGTAAAGTACTCGGCACATATTTTCGTTTATAATGACATAAACTGGTTTGATTGAGATAAGCAAACACAGCTTGCCTTTCCACCAACTGGTGTGAAGAGTGGAGCTTCCACACCCAGCTCTCCAGGTACTGGGACTGGCCCCTGAAATAAAAGCAGCACACCTATGTGGTTAGCCAACCTACCTTTCCTAGTATTTCTGTTTTACACAAAAAATATCAAACCTGACATTAGAAAGAATACCCTACAGAAGACTGCATACAATAAGCATGCATAATCAGTGAATGTGATTATATCTCATTTCCACATTGCTTGTGCATCAAGCACTTGCTATAAGACTAGCCAGCATCGCCACTGGCAAAAAGTAAACTACAAACTACGTAAGCAGAACCTATCTGGAGATACATTAAAAGTTTTTTTTTTTTTTTATAAATGGTTCTTCAATGCTATAAACACAAATTTTTCCACGCCAAACAAGTTCATTAGTGTAGCATTCAATTAACACATTGTCAAACCTCAGGATAGCAAAAGCCTGAGACAATATTCTGGCCACAATGAAATAAGGTTTTCAGCTGTTGGAGAATTGTTAAACAATCCCCAAGCTTTGTTTTGATTTTTGAGGGCTTTCCTAGATTCGTCATTCCACCATGGGTTGCGACGATTCTTTGCCAGTTCGTTAAATTGTTTAATACATTTTGTTGCAGCATCAATAACACAATCAGTTAGGTATGCCACAGCATCATCTACGTTAAAATCAGAATTGTCATCACCGCCTAAATATGCGAGTTCTCGGAAAAGTTCCCAGTTTGCAGATTCGAGGTTTCATCAAAGAAAATGCGGACAGCATGCATCTGGTTTTGTTACCTTTAATGTAATTGTGAAGTAGTCACTCCCATAGGGATTCTTCAGAACAGACCACTCCGGGTACGGAAATAGTGAGCTCGAAACTATGCTCAAGTCTGTGGACGAGTACATTTTATGTGTAACAGTGTAGTATGTTGGTTCATTTTTGTTCAATAAGCATGCACCTGAAGAAACCAAAATTTTCTATCAGGCGCCCACACGCATCCGCACATGTGTTGCCCCACATGGGCCTACGTGCATTTAGATCACCACGACTACATATGGTGGAGGAAGTTCATCGATCAAGCTGTGAAACTCTGCTTTAGTAAGTTGACAGGAAGGGGAGACGTACATCAAACTAACCGTGATTAGCTGACCAAATAGCACAGCTCGTAATGCATCTGCCTCGAGGGGGGTTCAGAGATTTATTTGCCGACATTCAACGCCCTTATAGACTATTACGGCTACACGCCCTGAGAAGGCGAGTGCATCATCACGGTCTTTGCGGAAAGTGGCATATTGCCTAAGAAAGTTGGTCTGCATTAATTTTAGGTGTTTCTTGTACACACGGCACCTTTGGAGTGAATTTGCGGAGGAGTTCTTTAACATCGTCAAGGTTGTGAAGAAGTCCACTCACGTTCCATTGTAATATTTGCGTATCCATATGGGAACGAGGTTAGTGCTGTGTGTCTAACAAGAAAAGTTAGGTTACAGGGCCTTTTGCCGGTCCCATAATGCGATGTTTCTCTGTTATGGAACGGTCAAGATTCTCGCCGCTCCTAAGGCGCTGGTGGTGCCGTTTGACTAAGTGTTGTGTCTATCGCCTCCTGCGAGGCGCCGGACACCGGCTCTTGAGAGCGATTTGTTTGTCGAGAAATCCTCTTAAGTGATGAGGCCTTTGAGGCCACCAGCCCACAGAGGTCGATGGCCTCTTGATCTCGGATGGTGGAACAGCGCCAGCTGCAACCGCCCAGGGGGCAGGTGACGGCACTGCCGGCTCACTGTGTACGGGCCGGACAGCCGCTGGAGGCAGATGTGGCACTGCCCCGACGCGCCACTTTGGCAAGAAGGATACATGCCTGCGTGCCTCTTTAAACGAAATTTGCTCTGTGATTTTGATTGCCATTGTTTCTTTTCCTTTTTTTCAAGATGGGCAGGACCGCGAGTACGCAGGGTGCTCCCCTTCACAATTCAGTGTGCAGTGTTCGCGCATGACTCGGACGGATGTTCATGGTCGCTGCCATTTGGCACAGGTTATTCAGCCATAGCAGTTCTGGGAACTGTGGCCGAACCTTTGACATTTAAAGCATCGGAGGAAATTTGGTATATATGGCCTGACTCTGATCTTCACATAGCCTGCCTCGATTGTTTCAGGCAGAACACCTGCGCCGAATGTGAGAATAAGATGCTTAGTCTGTATTTCTTTACCATCGCACCTCATCTTGATTCGTTTTACACTGATCACATTCTGGTCACCCCAGCCTTCAAGTAGTTCAGCCTCTGTCAGATCAATCAGGTCACTATCAAATACAACACCACGGCTGGTGTTCATGGTGCGATGCGGCGTCACATTCACTGGAACGTCACCAAAAGACAAGATTCGGCAGCCTTTCAAACTGATTTTTATCTCAGAGTTCTAAAAGGAGATTTACACTTGGAAGTTTGGAAAGTTTATGGCCTTGACCAAGTACATCGGTTATTCATTTCGACACCAGAAAAGGAGATCATTCTCACTGACATTGCGGTTTTCTCGGAATGTATGACATGGAATTTGGGAAAGTTTTCACTATGTTGGCCATAGAAGCTAAATACTTCTTCGGTGCGCCCTCGTTTATGAGGGCGATCAGCAAGTGGGGGAAAAGAACATGCCATAAATATATGCGGAAATTCGGCAGCACCGCCAACCACCGACCTCCATATGGAGCCCAACAAGGGGATGATGCAAGACCGTGAAAAAACACATCCTGCAGGCGCCAGCTGTACATACCCTACTATAACCAAATCTGTTATAACCAAGGTTGGCTATCCCACACAAGGTTAACCCTTGCTGTTTGGAAAAAGTGGAAGTAAGAGGAAGCCAAGAGGAAACAGGGAAGATCGAAAGCAAGAGAAAGACAAAGATTAGAGAGGAGGATAGGAAAGGGCAACTACCGATTTCTCCCGGGTGGGTCAGTCTGGGGTTGCCATCTACGTGAAGCAGAGGCCAAAGAGGAGCGTACTGTGCCTTCTGAGCAGGAGGCAGATAGCTCTATCCGCATAGCACGATTCTCATAATGAGTTGGCATAAACTAGTATACAAAGTACGATTCGAAAATTCAAGCAGACCAACTGCAAGTGCATTCATGGCAATGTTAGTTCTTCAGTATGACACAATGTTTAACAAGAGGAAATAAACACTTCGTTAGGCTTTGTCTAGCAAGCATAGCGGCTTAGCAGGTGCAAATTATCAGGATAAATCTACACTCACATGGGTGGAAGGCACATGGCTGGCTACCTGGCTGCCTGCCACCTCTTCTCGAGGCCCAAGGACGCAGCTGGGCTTTGCCAACTTGCAATGAGCTGGCAGTGCCCCATCCATTGGGGCAGTGCCGAGATCCAAATCCTGAACACAAATAGCAAGTTGATAGCACATCATAGCAACGAGTACCTCAAGGGTGTTCAATAGATGCAGGTTAGAGAACAAATACAACTGAGCAATACAGTGTGGCAGCCCATGCAGAACACCAAAAAATAATTATGCAGATCCAAGACACACTGGAGTCAACGTGAAGCAAAGTCTTAGGGACATGCTTAATGAAGTGCTATAAAAGTAAAGGTGCATATAATAGTGTTTACTTTCACCCTGTGGGACCTGTAATTTTAATTATGCAATGTTTTTTGTTCACCATAAACATATGTGCGCAAGTGTCTCATGCAATTTCTTTTTCTTTATGCACTACAGTGCTCACAGGTTATGCCATATTGCAAATGCCAAACAAAGCAGATGCAGATACACATTGTGAGATGTCTACTGCATGCAGCGATGCAACAATGACAAAAGCAACATCATGATGTTTGTATGGCACACATCTAGCTAAATTTAATGATTCTGTACCCCCTTGGGTCACAGTGGCTCATGCCAAATGCCTAAACCCAAGGTGCCCCTGGATATAACATGTTATTCCATTAAGAGGTCAGTGTGATTTAAAAATACCTTCAAGTCATCACTATACCCACATCTTAAATAGCAACTTTCTTTTTATCCACAATATAGCATGCTAACTGGCATTAGTGAGTCCGAGAGCGTACAGAGCTATGTCAGCCCAAGTGCTGGAGTCTGCAATCTTTGCATATAAACCTGCATATACATATCCACAATCATACCTACAAAGATACCACAGCAGCAGCAACCATGCCAAACACAGGCTTAGGAAAAGGGGAGATAGAAAAATATAGGAAAAAAGCTTAGCTTCAAGAAAAAAGTGCTCGCAATCCAAAACAGCTAAAGACAATGTTCACTAGGTCATCTTATTCTGCTAAAAATTAACAAGACAGTGCTTTCGCCCACTCACTTCAGCATCCGCTCTCTTAGATAAAGTGGCGAAAGCAACAATATCATTTATAGCCCCGTGGCTGCTACATTAGGCTTGCAAAGTACGAACTAAATGCGTACAAATCTGTCTTCGTTCTGGCTGTTCAGATTTCCAGATCTTAATTTTTCGCAGCCCCATGCAAAACACACTAGCTGGGCTTTCATGTATTGTGTATACATACTTCATACAGCGTGGTAGACTCTTGTTGATCAATTGCCATTCTGGAGTTTTCCTGAATGAAATTATCCTGAAATCCAGGAACCAACCACATTGCAATTACCACCACACATCAATTCTTTAAATGTGTAGGCCACAGACTTATCAGCATTAGCACATGAACTATAAAGAAGCTATGCGAAGTGTCTAAGAGCAATGGCAAAGTTCTCTTTGAGCCCTTTTCTGAAATTAAACAGGGCCTAACCTGCCACCTTCCTTGCCAATGGCTCAAAACCCATAGATCTAGACCGAGAAGCAAGAAGCGTGCTTGTCAGCTATTACTTAAACATAAGTCTGGGCTAGAAAAAACGATTGCTTGGGTGCAGAATGTAGGAATGACACAGCACAACAGGAAAGAGAAACATCAAACACTGATTGTTCATTTGGTTGCTGCATGGGGACAACCTGAAGTGTGTGCATTCTTCAGTCTAAATTCAATGCAAGCTTACACAATATTTGAAGCTTTAAACCACGTAAAAATTTGTGTCACACTACATGGTGCTCTTCAGCTGAATGCATAAGGTTATCTTGCTGGCGGAAATACTACGACCCATGTGTTGCCTCATGTGTGACAACTATGCAACACTGCAGAGCACTACATGCTATCACTACTGTTGAGAACTAGTAAAGCCCCAGAAACTTGTAGTGAATAATTATACTATTGCATATTGCTGCGCTGGAAGAAAAACACCAGCTTTTTAATTTGTATAGGTCAAAATGTTCACAGGTATACCAACTCGTACTTGCTCCACGCTTATTTCACAGGCATAGGAGGGTGCTAGTGACTAATGATAGGTGCAAGGATGTGTGTATGAATGGGAGTGTTAACAAGCTTGAGGGGACGTATGGATAACAGCAAGTGCTGATAAACACGACTATGAATGAAATTTGGTGGCAGCGAGTTTCAGTGAATGCGAGTATAATAGGTGGCTGTCCACAAGTGCGAGTGAATGTAATGTGAGTGAATGGTTGTGGATGCAAGAATTATCATGACTGGGTACCATTAAGTGTCAATGCAAGCAACTGCAAATGCCACATGATACTGTATACCGTTTTGTATTGCACTATGCGGGAATAGATTTTCTTTCTTTCATGAATGCAAGTGCCAATGACTGCGAGTGAGTGCATAGCCTCCAAATATATAGGCGAGCAAGTATGAGCGAGTATCTGCTTTTCTGCCTATGGCTGTTTAATGCAAAGGAGATATAATAACCTGGCCTTTGGACATGAATCCCATAGATTATGAGAAAAGCCATGTAAAGGGCTCCAGATACTTTTTTAAAACCTCAGGTTCGTCAATGTACACATAAATCGATGCATGAGTTGTTTTGAATTCTGGTTTCATTGGATTGTGGCTCACAACACTGATAATTATTTCTTTTTACTTTGTGCTCTGTGGTAGGACGTCGCAGTGGCTGAACCACGGTGGTGGGTATAACTTTAGCTAAATTTGAAACGGAAGTAACAGCTAGTGCTACAGGCACTTTCCTGTGTCGTATATTTTTTCTCCCTTGTTGTTAGTGCTGTTATGTTTATTTGACAACGAATGCCAATTCACTCAATTGGCCACTCTGCTAATTATACTGCTACTGCATTGAAACATAGCCCTTAATGAAAGTTTACACATTATTTCTTGCACTGCGAAATACATTTTTATTTCAGAAAACAATTGTAATGATCTTGTCGCTGAGAAATCTACACTGCAGACATATTAGCAGGATTCCATGCATTGCACAATGCTACCTAGTGCTCACCAGTGATACAGAAGCTAGACTGTACAGGAATGTGCAAAGAAGCAAAGAAAAGCTTATCCACAGTAACTAGTATATAGCCATAAGTACAGTATTACGTGCACTAACATGCACGAAATGTGCATAGCACATAACAAAGACGTACATATGCAAACTAGAAATGCTGTTGAGTAACACACACTCCCCATTCCTTGGTTTGATTACCTTAAATTATAATTCAGCATAAAATATACGACACCAAAGCTCAATACCATCAAGTTTACGCTAGCATATCGTGGTAAGTTAGATTTGTTTTAAAGTTGACTACATAAATAATGAGCAATGCATAATGCATAGTCATTTCTAACAAATAAATATACCAATGCCAATGAAGTTCTCACCTCACATGGCTTCATGGGAGCTTCCCGGACTGTTTGCTGCAAATCATCGCTGCAAACATTTGCAGCACAACCCTAAAGGGCAATTGAAGAACAGTACAGTTATCAGAAGTCCGTTTACATTTTCTCCAATAGGCACTGGTAAAAGAGTAAGGCCATTAAGGCTTGTAGGGTTTTGTTTTTGACACAAAACTTTACTGCAAATTAAAAAGTTTAGCTGCTTTAGACAAATTGCTGTAGCTATTAGATTCCCACGTGCTTAGAGATATGCATTGATAATTGTGCAGTTAAATGCATGGAGGAAGGAAAGATATAGGAGGGAGCATTACGTCAGGCAGCCAGCCTTGGCAAGCGAACGCTCCATGAAGCCACAGTAGTGGCCCAACATGTGACCTCTTTGGTCGAGATCTGCTAAGACGTTTGGTTCCCAGTAGCTATGCCAATATTTATTCGGTGCACGCTTGTTCAGCTGCCTTGCCGTGGCTCTGCCTGCAGAGTGGGAACACTAAAACCAGCCGCAAACTTCGGCATGCGACCACAGGTTGGGTCACCAGGTTGGCTTCAATCGCGTTGCGGTACGCTCCCACCTATCTTTTTCCTTCCTCCATGGTTAAAGGTAAACAGGCTAAAGTTTTGCAAAATGTGAGATCAGTGCATGAGCAATACAGCAGTGTCATTTATTAGTTGTTTATTAGGATGCAGCTAGACTCGTGTACTTAGATCGACAAATATTATTTTGCTGCTGCTTAGATGAGAAATTCTATATCAAGTACTATGGGTGCAAATCATGTCAGCTGCCAAAGAAATGTCATGATAGAAGTGTGATTGTGGCAGCAAAAGGTTAAACTAGATCGTCAAGTAACTAAATTTATAAATCTGTCCATGGGAAACAGTGCATGACTTGATTTGACATTTCAAAATCATGAAATTTTGCTCCCCATAAAATTTCAACATGCCACATTACATACCTGTGCAGGCAGCCTTGCCGCACGAACTTCTTTTCTTAGTGCCTCAATTATGGAGGCCTCCATGGAATCTGCATGGTGCACATTTACATAAACACAATCATAATTGTCACATAAATGTCCACACATAGCACAATTAATTCCACTGACTAGCATTAATCTAAAACCTTAGCTTGCATGCTGAGGCATTTTACAACACCATTCATGCACAAGGACTGACAGCACACTTGTGAGGCGACACAGAGTACTGCAAAAATAAATTTCTAAGCAAAGTGACACCGTCATTTAAAAATAAATTATTGCTCACTCATCCTCTCCTCGAGTAAGCTGTGGAGTTTCTGGTTTTGCTGCCGCTCTTCAATCCGCTGCTGCTCGGATATTCTTAACTTGTTTTTGAGCCCTGCAATTTCATTTTCCGCTTTCTTCAGCATCTTCCGGGGCACCAAGTCATCTTCACTGCTGGAGTCCGTATCTCCAGCAGCAGATTTCTTCTGAAGGATCTTCTGCATTCTTGATTTTTTTGCACTTTCTAGTCGGCGCCGCTTTTCCTTTGTTGGTACATCCTAGTAATAATGTAAATGGCAAGAGGAAAATGAAGTTGCATAATATTTGTTTCGGCAAACTTTGCAATTGTTAAAGCATTATTATCATTATTATTACCTTGAGGGCTGGCTTCTGCTTGTGGCGATGTCTCTCACTTGATTGCTCAAACACGTCCATGGGAACAGGCTTGTGCTGCTTCGACATCCTGGCAATCAAATCAGCTTTGCCACCTGAAGGATAATGTAAACAAAATGCTGATTACAATAAAATATGGCATTTGTTATGGTCATCGCAAATGCCATATTAGGCGCTATTAGGTGCCACATTAGGCGCTAAATATAACTGAGGGATTCTACAAGACATACAGAAAAGGAAAAGTAACAAGCGGAAGCAGTAAGTGCCCCAAAACAAGCACACTACAGCATGGGCATTTTGTTGCTTCACATCACATCCGTTAACATGTTGCGTGCTAACGTGTGGTAATTAACAGAGATTAAGTCTTAATGCAGCAGGTTTCCGTTCTTTTGAACACATGTCGCACGTGTCAAATGAGAAACATAGGGTCTGTTGAGCTAAAATTTTCGGTAGAGTCGGCAACGAGGCCCAATTTCAGACCAAGTAACGCGTGGCGAGCACATACAAGGCTACATTTTTTTCAGTTATTTTCCCATTTCCTTTATCAATGACATATAAGCCGCCTATGTTATAACCACGATCGCACCGTGAGTTGTATGCTAAGATAGGCCGCGATTATGTGACAATGCCTTACGCCGATTCTATGCCACTCTTGCGCGGTCGGAGCGTCACTATGACCACTGATGCTGCGAGAAGGAATAACGTTGGAAAAGTCATCGCCATAACATCGCAGCACTAATCTCGTCGATCAGGACTCGTTACGATAACTGGACCCAATAAAGGAACGCGCACACAGCGCTGTGTGCATGCTTCATTTAGCGACATAGAGGCTGCATGAAATGCAGCGCAAAGCACCGCGATCTGCACCTGTTACTATAATCTCAGGTGGTTTCCTGAGGCCTCCGTTTGCCTGTTACATGTGCCCTCCTGGAGAAGTACTTGTGAAAAATTCAATATATCGTCGCAGTCAGAAAAAAAAAGCACCCAGCTACGAGAAAAGCCCCCCGCGACATCTACAACACCAGTCACAACTTTGCCCTGCGATCGACCCCCGCGAAGCAAATGAAGTGTTGAAAGTTGATACATACTCACATCCCAGCACCATGATGTTGCCGGAGTAGTACCCTTCCTCGCCTTCGAAGCCTTTTCCATGGTCTCTCCAATAAATGCGCTTGTTGCACGCCAAATCGTTCATGTCATTGGGACTGAAATCCTTTATGAGGCTTACCGAGACGATCGCCTTGCCTCCGTCCTCATATTCCACATACGCGTGCGTCGGCGCTGACATTTCCAAGGACAAATATAAAAAGCAGACTAACACAAAGAAATAAATACGAGGCCTACAAAAGTACAAAAAGTAATCAAAAAAGTTATATATATAATTAAAGATGAAGGAACTATACACTGAATACACACATACAAATAAATTAATATAAGCACTTACAGAGAAAACTTAAAAGAAAAAAGAATCACTGCACTACACTGAAATTAAGCTATATATAGATACAGTAATAAAGATATAAAAGATAATATAAAAGAGATATAAAAAAGATATAAAAGAGATATAGAAAAAGGAAATATGAATATATAGGAATAGGAATATAAGAATGAAAAAAAAAACGTGGCGTATGCAGAAATATGGCGAGGGAAGCAGCGACGATAGCAGGAGCTAGGGTAGCAGGGCTTTGCACAAAGACGTACACACGCTTTTATAGTCTTGTATGGCTTGTAGTAAATATGCATAGACTGCTGACACCGTATACGAATTTATGGAGGTACTGAATGTGTGTGCTCTGTGTTGCCACATGGCAGTGGAGAAAAGAAAAATTAAAAAAACGTTTATGCACAATCTTTAACACATGTCGGCCATGCCGTATTCTCAGTTCCGTCGTGTGCAGGCCGCAAAAGCATAGCCTTTGAGATCTAATACCAATTGAAATTGTCGATGCGCCATGGATTCAATACTACCTATTTGCAATATGCTTAAGGAACCATTTAAATATCGCGTTATCTTATCTTGACAATACCTTTTTGAAGATCCTCAGCGCCGAATTTGACGTCTGTGACGTGTTTCTGACTCCCGCAACCACTTCCGCCTTCTGCTGCAAGCAACAGCATGGCCTTCAAGATCAACGTTTATTACGTTGATGAGGACATCGCTGGGCCGTGGATTTCGACACCACCTGTCATTATTATTGAATCTCCACGCTCACGCGGACCGATTCGCGGAACATAAAGATCTGTTCGTGTCTCACGTGCTTAGGTGTGATAACCTGAATAACCGCAGTGTACGTTATGAATCAAATTTTCGATACGTTTCTTTCCTCCTGTGGTGCATGTGGCCTGCATTTAGTTGCGTGTGCCTGGTACATCGTCAGGGTATTTTTGTCACAGAAGTGATTGAACTTAGAGCCGGAGTAATAGCTCAGGCCTGAGCTGTTAGCAGTTAAAAAATACGGCCAGTATATATTGGTCAAAAAGAAAAAAAAAGGTCGTTACTATTTTTATGAGTACTGATACCATTTAAATGTGGCTGATGGCAAGACGTAACAAGTGTCCCAAAGGGGCACTCAAGGTTTATTAACTATTAGGTCCATTATATCTTTCAACCTGCAGCTGTCCCTCTCTTTTTAGCGCAACTCCAAGCTCACGTGATACATCATATACACAATTTAGAGAGAGGGAAAGGGAAAGGAGGGATGAAATACTTTAAACTTCAATTAGGCATCCTGCCTTCGGTATGCGCACGCATGCTTTCAACACATGATGATAATTCTACACTCGAGAGGAAAAGTGCTTAGACGACGGTATTAGCAAAAAGATTTATCGCTTAGCACAGCTCGCGCGCCGTGCGACGCAATCGTCTCAATGAATTACATTAGTCGAACAGGCACCTTCATTTCAGCCTGCATGCCAAGCTACCAAGAAATCGGACAGAACTCATGTACGATATGACTATCAAAATATTCGATTAGCCGAAACGCATCTGTGACGCGGGTACCTGCAGCCGGGCTCCTGTAGCTCTCTCGCTTCCTCATGGACACGTTGTGCCTTCTGGCGTCGCCGCCGTGAAGTACGCGCAAGCCCACAAACATGTAAACAGTCACAAAAGTTGGCATCGAACAGGTTCATTGAAGAGCGCGCACAGAATCATTGCACATGCTCACTGGAACGGCCCACCATTTTCAGGCTGCACTATCTTCGGCATCGGTGGATATTCTTGGTGGGTCGATAGCTAGATAGCCTGAAATACTACTGTTCTGACGGGGCCAAGAATGCTGTTCGCATTAATATTCATATTAAACGTTCTCTGCGTCTGGGCTACTTGCTCACGACTGTACCTTAATACGCATCAGCCCATCGGAAATATTGATTTCACGTGACCCTAAGGGTATACATTTTTCACAGGTATATATGCCGTCCTCGGCATGCGCACTTTTTATAAAAAAAAGTGAAGGGCACTTGAGTCGACTGAACAGCCAAAGCCCTGTAAATAATGTAATGCAGTGAATCAACGTTATCTATTGTATCGTCGCATTGAACTATTGACCGTGTAATTCGCGCGAGACGCAATTAAATCACACAGTACCTGCCGCTGTGGCGATAGGTGTGTATGTTTAGATGCAGGCTATTGTTGTATGAAGCTATAGTTGAGGCTGAAAGGGTCCGCCCGGCCACATCAGATAGAAAATGTGTATCGCACATAGCCGACTCTACTGTGACTTTTCCTCTGCTCATAAGCTGGGATATGTCTCGGTGAAATGTGTGTGTGGGGAAGATACACCCAACGTAGGAAAGTATATAATAATCGTATCGACGTCGTGCGTGAAGAACTAAGCGCGCACAACGTATCCAAACTCTCAGCGGTAAAAGATACGCCAAACATAACAGCTAGCAGTGCCAAATCTTCAATGCGTACAGCTTCACAAATAACCAAGCACATTTACAAAACTCCTAGTAAAGTTAGTTCGTGATGTCAGTCGGTAAACGCGACTGCCAAATTCAGAATAACTTTCATGCACTACAAAATCTTGCACTATTTATCGTAACAAAATATTGACAAATGTCCTTAAGAATATTTTTTTGGTTAATATAATGCAGGTATTTGTGTCAGGAATGTATCAACGTTTTGGAACACATATATGTATATATATATATATATATATATATATATATATATATATATATATATATATATATATATATCTGTATATAGTGTGTGTGTGTGTTCAGGCTCAGCGAAACACTCGAAACGAATGCAAAGGTGCAGACGCGGTGTAGGCGTTGTGCTATGTCTGACGAATGTACACGGTGTGCGTAAGTTTCAGAGGTCCTGAACTGGAGGTATGATCGGTTTCTGGGGCGTAAATGCACACCACAGTTGCGCAGACACATCAGACGCGCGTAAGCGGGGTTTTAACGGTGCTCGATCGTGCTCGTCTGCCGCGTCGTCTGCTGCGCCGCTGCTTCGCACCTGCACCAAGTCGGCGCAGACCGTGGAGCGGGTGCAGCAAAATCACGAACCAGCCCTGCACCTTTCCTGCACTTTTTCAAACGAACGTCGTGGTTCTGCGGGCGTCATTGCTGCACCGCTGAAACGAATGGCAGGGTGCAGCACCTCGCGAACTGGTTCAAGTGGTGACGGCGCTGGCATCGAGGCACCCTACTGACGGCGAATCGAACGTACCAATCGGGGCCACGTGACTACATTCCGAACACTGAATCTTGGCGGTGAGTGCACGCGTATCCTGACAGTTGCTTTGTTCTGCTCTTCTGCGGTTGTGTACGCTTTCCTTTGCTTAGCTTTTTCTTACTCCGTACCGTGGTCTCTTCGCGCCTATCAATGGAGCCTCCCGCTCGGAAGAGGAAAATGTACCTCCACGATGGCCAACCTTTTCACGTTCCCTCATCGACACACCGCTATAGGTTGCGTCACATGTCACAGCCGGTTGCGCAAGGGCATGCTTCGAACATTGCCGAGCCTGATCTGTCCTGCTCGTTTGACGACTGTCCGCTACTTTCAGACGATGAAATCGGCGCATCGTCAGCTGGCCGTCAGACTGACAATGCATGCCCGGCCCCAGACGAAGGCAACGAAAGCGGGCAATCCGACCCAGTACCGCCGATAGACGTTGCCCAAGCGCTCGCAACGGCTCTGCGCGAGTATGGCACGGGCACCTTTCCTGGATCCACAACAACAAAAGCTGCTGCAGTCGTAATGATTCTAGCTTTTGTTGTTGCGCATGGGCTGCCTTGGGACACCGTGGACGGTTTGTTGCGTCTCATCGAAGCATTGTTTGGATTTCAAGGTGACATGCTGCCTCGAAGCAAGTATCTACTCAGGAAGTTGTGGAATCCAACGATGCATACGGCCGTGAATCGCCACTACTACTGCAACATTTGCGGAAGTCAACTAGAGCAGCTAAGTTCAGAGACAATGCGCTGTCAAGCATGCCAAACAGATATGAAAGTCTCGCTATTGAATAACGCAGGTTGCTTTTTCAGCATCTTGAACATCAAGCAGCAAATTGGTCAGTCAATAGCAAAGTTTAAGGACCTTCTGTTCGCCCAAATGGAAAAAATAGAGCAAGGATTGCAATGCGATTCAATGAGTGACATCACCAGTGGTGCCTTTTACAAGAGTCTTAGAGTGGCAAGATATCCCACAAGGACTTGACGCTCACATTCAACACTGACGGAAGCCCTGTTTATAAATCGTCGAAAGCGTCTGTGTGGCCCATCCAGTTCACTATAAATGAACTTCCGCCAGGTGTGCGCCGCCAAAGCCCTGTTCTGGCTGGATTGTGGTTTGGCCACAAACATCCAGACATGATGGTGTTTATGGAAAAATTTGTGGAGGCATTGCAGGCTGTTGGAACTGTTGTGTGGCAGCATGGAACAGAAACGGTTAGATCTAAAGTTCATTCCATCTGCTGTTCAGTTGATGCACCAGCCCGTGCAGCAGTGACAAACCAGACACAGTTCAATGGAAGGTTCGGCTGCTGCTGGTGCCTGACCTGTGCAGAACAAATCGAAGGTATGGCGTTTTTCACATTGCTCATGAATTATTAGCTCTCTCTGATTCCGATGTGCCCGCTAGTTGAGTGACCATACGCCATTTTGTCATAAGGATGTGTTGGAAAATGTCTTGGCACGATAACTAGTCTTAGACTCAAACATTGCAGATCAAAGTTGTTTTCACGTTGGCTTCTATAATGTTTTACTTTGTGTGATGATACCTTCTAAGCATACTTGCGACTTCCTTGCATTGGGTTTTCTTCATAAGCTAGTTTATGGAATGCGAAAGTTCGGTCCATGTTTTGACAGTGCAGTGCATGCTCTGCATTATGTTGTGTTTTACAGCATCCATAGAGGAGTGCTGTGTAAGTTCTCTCTGCTCCGGCGTTCACCTATTTGAAGTGCAACTGCTATGCAACAGCTTTATAGTGGGGGGACACAGTGCTGCATTGTCGATTTACACTGTGGGCAATAGCTTGTAACAAAAGGTGGCACAGTACAGAGGCAGTAGCATTTAGTGTATTGATTAAACCGATCTATTCGGGCTTACTTTATAGGTACTGATGGGCTAGTTGGGTACCCATGATTTTGGTGAAGCAGTGCACTTGGAAAAAAAGGACTGCTCCTGGACATTTGGACATACATCAGTGCATGTGTATGTCTTTATAATTCATTTTCATGTGAACTTGTGTTTTTTCCCAAGTGCGCTGATTCACCAAAGTCATGTCAAGTGGGCTGTATATAGGTCAGTGGCATGTTTGCACTGAGGCCTTTTGGTGACTTAGAGCATGCTAAAATCTTTTTGTTCAGGCTGTTCTTGGTGCAGTGCAACGTGATGAACTAGAAATCTACTGAAGCAAGGTGTGAGGTTGGGCTAGTTGTTAATCCATGATGTGCCCGGCGCGACAGCATACAAAGGACGGAAAGGCACGATGGAGACAAGTACTCGATGAACAAATTGGCTGGCACTCTCCTGCAAGCATTCTATATTTATGCAGATTCTTGCTAGAATAAAAAGAACATATGCTTCACATTTCTGTGCACATATTTGTTGAAAGTACTAAATTGCTTGCAGTTGACAACATAGCTTTCATGTCACTACCTGTTACTGTTTAACTTGTGAAGGGCTATGAGATGCATAAGGTGCTGCATCACATTAATGTAAATTTCAGGCAACCTACTACGTTGTACCCTACAAAGCACCAATATGTCACTATGAGCACACTTGTAATAAACATTGTGGGATTTCCTATAAATATTTGTATTTTTAGATGTATGTAAAAAAAATTATGGGCATTTCCTTCATTGCAGGTACTCCTCGTTACATCCAAACGGACTTTGCACTGAGAACAGAAGGGGTCCTGAGAGACATGAAGCTTGCCCTTGAGCTGAATATGCCAGTGAATGGCATCAAGGGTCCATCGCCCCTGATAAACCTTAATTTGTTCAATCCAGTGTTGAGCCAGGCAGTTGACTACATGCACTGTGTGCTGCTTGGAGTGACAAGGCAGCTTACCGAGTTTTGGCTGGACAGTGCAAACTCCCAGGAGCCGTTCTACATCGGTATGTACCTGTGCTCACTTGTTAAAGTGGAGTAATTGAATTCTATATTTTGTTCAGATAAGTCAATTTTGAAGGGAAATAACAATTCGCTCTTGCAGTGCATGTGACAAGAGTATGCCTTATAACATACATGATTTAGCTGGTACTGATGTTACACACATACAAACATTTCTTTTTTTTTTTTTTTAGAAATATTACATATCCTGCGCACAAGTCAGAATACTTATGTAATGCAATGCGCTTGCCATGCTCTAAATTGCAGAAAAAGAAAAAAAGAAGGGGGCAATCAACCATTCCTGTATACTGGGAAGTGCGGAGCATTGTAAAAAATATCCCACTAGAACTTGCAATTGGTCCACTGTGGATACCTGCCTGGAAATAGCACTGAAAAGGAAATGTTTACAGACTACAGTAGGAATGCCTTTGTGTAAGAAGTACACGTAACCGAAATTGACAGATTTAGCCGAGCTGGGTTGAACTAGTTATAAAACAGCTGATTGCTGAGTTGTCGGCTAGTTATTTCAACAGAAAAGACACAATCCAATATTTTTGTGAGTACTTCTTTAATTTCACGTGATATTCTGTGACTTGCATGTTCTAAGACCTATGGTAAGCATGTGGCTTAAAGAAACTTGAACACGTCATTGCAGTATTACCAGCGTCTGCATGTTCATCATCATTAACGTCTCCGTTTTTGTCGATTAGTATAATGCTTGCATTCTTCCAGTTTTCTGGGACCCTTGCAGTCGATAGTCACCTCGTATAAAGAGCCGCCAGTTTTCCAAGCGTTATGTCTCCTCCATCTTTGATTAAATCGACTATTATTCCATCTTCTCCTGCTGCGCTCTTGCTTGTTTCACGTCTTGTAAGGCCCTTCTCAGCTCATCGCGAGTTATAGAAGTTTCTGTATTCTGTTCTTTACTGTTTTGAATGGAGTTCTCCCGAGTCCTCTGGGCACTGTACGGGTCAGTACAGAATTCTTCCACTGCCTTTACTATACCTTCAAGATTGCTGATGGTATTACCCTGCTCATCTTTTAGTGCATACATCTTGGTTTGTCCTATGCCAAGTTTCCTTCTCACTGATTTCAGGCTGTGTCCGTTTTTTACGGCTTCTTCAGTCTTTGTCATGTTATAGTTAAGACTATCACTTATTTTCGCCTTGATCAGTTTTTACAGTTCCGCGAATTCTACCTTATCTCTTGAATTCGACACTTTCATTCTTTGTCGTTTCTTTATTAGGTCCTTTGTTACTTGGGAGAGCTTGCCTACTGGTTTCCTTGGTGCCTTGCCTCCCACTTCAATTGCTGCCTCTGAATCCAGCCCAATTACGGTTTCATTCATTACCTCTATGTCAGCGTCTCTCTGTTCTAAGGCTGCATATTTGTTTGCAAGTACCAGCCTGAATTTGTCTGCTTTTACCCTTACTGCCTCTAGGTTGACCTGTTTCTTCTTGACCAATTTTGCTCTTTCTCTCTTCAAATTGAGGTGAATCCTAGCCCTTTCTAACCTATGGCCACAGCACTTTATTCTACCTATCACTTCTACATCCTGCACTATGCTGGGATCGGCAGACAGTATGAAATCAATCTCACTTCTTGTTTCACTATTACGGCTTTTCCAGGTTCACTTTTTATTGCTACGCTTCCTGAGGAAGGTGTTCATTATTCGAAACTTATTCCTTTCTGTGAATTCTGCCAGCATCTGTCCTCTAGCGTTCCTAGAACCGATGCCATAGTTTCCAATTGCCTGTTCCCCAGCCTGCTTTTTCCCCATTTTTGCATTGAAGTTGCCCATTACTGCAGTATACCGAGTTTGAACTTTTCTCATCGCTAATTCATCTTCATAAAACCGATCTACTTCATCATCATTGTGACTGGATGTTGGAGCATAGGCTTGTACTGCAACCCTCTCATTAATGCTGTAGAATTCATCAATGTTGCCCGCCATGACCTTATGGATTAGGAATCCTACCCCGTATTGCTTCTTATCTGGGAGACCTCTAGAGCAGAGGACATGGCCGTTATTCAGCAACGTATAAGTGTCACCAGTTCTAGTCTCACTAAGGCCGATAATATCCCAAACAATATGTGACAGTTCCTCAAAGAGTCCTACTAAGCTAGCCTCACTAGACAGAGTCCGGCTGTGAAAGGTTGACAGGGTCATTTTCCATTGGCGGCCTCTCCAGACCCAGAGATGCTTAGCAGCCTCTGCTGCGTTGACCACCGCATCGGTCAGGTGCTCCGTAGCTGCTGGGGACTGAGGCCCATGGGTTATTTGTAGGAATCATAAGGGAGGGGGTGGCCAAATACTGTACCAGAGAGGCCAATTCCGGTTCTGGTGAGGCAGTGTCTTTGTCTAAGCTGAGTGTGCCTTCCTAATTTGGTTGTCCCTGGATTAGCATAGTCCCACTCGCTCTCTGCATCTTTTGCCGGTGTTAGGCATCACTGCAAGCCTCTGGATGTCATATAACTGTAAAGGCAATGTGCTTCTCTGTGCATTAAGAAAATTGATGATAGTATAGGTTTCATATCACAGCAGCCAACATTGGCTATAATGCACCAAGCACTAATAAATGTCGTTTTAGTAATGCCTAATGCTTGGATTGCTATAAATATTTGTGGCCTTGCCACAGCTAGCATACTATGCGGAGTCTGTAGTTTTTTATGTGTTTGTGTCCACATGGCATTGCGTGAAAACTAGGCTATTACTAAGACATGGTTAACATCTAGTCTTGGTACTTGAGAAACTGGGCATATGATTGCACTATTCCCAACCATTGCAAGTATTGTAACAGGTGAGGCAAACATCCCCTTCATGGCATAGATGGAATTTGTGGTAGTAACTACGGCTTATTTTTGTGCAGGTGCTCCTTCAACTATAGCCAAGCTGGATAAACGTCTCCTGAGTATTTACCCACCCCACTGCTTCACACGGCTGCCACGGTCCTTGGCAGACAGGTGCTTCTGGAAGGCGAGCGAGTGGAAGAACTGGCTGCTCTACTACTCTCTGCCAACAGTACTTGGAGTGCTGCCGCCGCGGTTCTGGAGGCACATGTCAATGCTGGCCGAAGCCATTTTCACTCTGCTCAAGAGTGAAATTTCACCAACTGATCTTCAATGTGCAGGTAAATTGTTTACTTGCATTTAGACTATCTTGCTTCTATTTTTAAGAGTATTTACCACTCAGCCTGTTATTACCATTCTCCTGCTGCCAGTGTTCCCTTGTCATAGTCGTTAGCTGGTCCTTCATCAAACCTGCAGCCCCCAGCGACAGCTGTTAAGTGCATTTGCTCTAAACATGTGTGCAAGAGTAAAAGCTTTTAATCTCGGCAAAAAATACTGCATGGCCATTTGGTCACAAGTCTGCTTCAGACCAAAGTTAGGGGTGTCATTATTAGAAATAGGTAAACGAAAATCGAAATTTTCGAGAGCATTGTTTAGGGTAATCTTATGATGCGAATGTTATGTTAGTATACACATTACATACTTACTGTACACAAACTGAAAAGCCAAAGAGCAACAATGTGCACCCCTTTGGTTAGAGCAGAGGCGCAGAGACTACTCTGTCCCCTACACAACCTTTTGCGCATCATCAAAGCATCACATAGTACGTGCCTTAGCCAATCAATTCTGTGGAAGCTTGCTAGGTGGTCATTTTCCATCTTAGCTAACCACTATACTTGCAGGCTGAAGTAATCAGCAAGCCCAAAGCGACACTGATTATGGCAAAGGCTTGGATTTGTCAATGAATTCAACCTTGCTCTGCAATATAGCCTTCTGATTCACTCAAATAGCAGAGTGAAAGGCCCTAAAAGTGCCTGTCCCTGGATGGAATCTTGTAAAACAAATGCATCCTCTAGTGCAAAGCTTTTCTCCTGACACTACTTTTTTTTCATGACTTATACAGCACGCTATATACCACTGTGGCAGGTGCATTTCTGATCGTCCATTCACTCTGCATATTCCCCTCGATGTCCCTGTACCCAGCAGTGCACCCAGTGAAAAAGTGCTCCCGCAGCCTCGTTTGCACGATTTTCTGGCAGCTGTGTATTGTCTGGTATTTGAGGTCGCACAGATGTGGGAGCATTGTGCACAAACTCTAACTTCTATAGGAGAGTAAACAAGAGTCAGAAAAGACTTATATCTGGTCCTGCACTACAATAAGTTGCATTTTATGTGCTCTGAACTGCATTTGTTTTGTTCCACTGTTGCACTTCTGAAGCTGTGCTACACCAACTATCCTAATTTTGTGCACTGCTGGTTTCTTCTGGTAGCCATAGCTTCTGAAATTTATGAAGCCTTTAATTAGACTGTCTGAGTCATTACAATTTCACTCTCATTGACAACCATGGCAACATTGTTTTCTTTTCTGTTTTTTTTTTTGCTGTGAATGCTAAAACAAAATGCGATGCAGGAAGATAAAACACTCAATCTGTGCACATTTCATAGGTATGCTTGATTGTGGCGTGAAATACATTTCATGAAAAGGGACAGAGAAAGGACGATAGTGAAACGGCCAACAGGGGTGGATGTTTTCTCAAGTTGAGTATTTGACTGCAGTTATCATGTGACTATTGTAGATACATCCCCAGGCACTATAATAGATGCTCAAGCTATGTCAGAGTGTATTTGTTCTGTGTCCCCCATTATGTAAAGTTTTACTCTAGATACATGGGGATGCTCTAATTTAAACCTTGTTAGAGACACACGTTAAGTGGATGAAAGTATTGGAGATGTGATAATTTACACGTGCATTGACAAGCTTACTCAAAGCTTTCTTTCAACAATACTCTTACATGAAACAATTATTTTTTCTAGGTCACCTGCTTGAATCGTTTGTGTGCAGAGCTGCAAACCTCTATGGGACTCGCTTCATGACTTTTAACGTCCACCAGCTTCGCCATCTGACGTCAAGCGTGGAGCATCTGGGTCCCCTTTGGGCAAACTCAGCGTTTCCCTTCGAAACAGGGAATGGGAAGCTCACAAAGATGGTAAAGGCAGCAAAAGGAG
Source organism: Dermacentor andersoni (assembly GCF_023375885.2). NCBI lineage: Eukaryota > Metazoa > Arthropoda > Arachnida > Ixodida > Ixodidae > Dermacentor > Dermacentor andersoni. The sequence goes on along the minus strand of NC_092814.1, from coordinate 360,866,923 downwards.
CTCCGACACAAATACTGGAGAGAGTCACTCTGGAAGGAGAGCTGGAGCTTGCGCTGCATTTGCTTTCTCTTCCGCATGATGTGGTGAGGTTTTGCGAAAAACTGCTTGGCAATGTTCCTATTAAGAAAGTGACTCGAATTGGTAATGTATGCTTATTTGGAGCACCAGTTACAGCTATGTTGTCCGAGCGGGAACTGCAATCTGTGCAAAATTTCTTGGACACAACATGTGCTGTAATTGAGGAATATTCAAGAATGAGCTTTGAAGGCACACTTATACACAGCCAGCAGTATAGAAAAGCAAAGTGACTGTTCTGTCGTTGCAAGCCATGTTGGGAAATTTTTTATAGTTTCCCATATATTGCATGTAATTGACGGCATTTCTGGCGTGGTTCTCTTGCTTTGTCAGAAACTGGGAATTGGTGAAAATGCTGATGGTTTTCCTCCTCACATCCAAGAGTGTTTTTTGTCGCCTGTTGACACTTGTGTTGTTTTAAAGCCTGCTTCTGTTGCAATGCCGGCTTTGTTTATAGACTTTGAGGCTGAAAGCAAGCAGTATGTATGTGCATTGCCCAACATTGTAGAACGGGATTGAACTGAAGTACAAAAACAAAAGTCTCTGCGTCACTGTATTTACGGAAATCTAACTAGCACGTTTTTTTCTGAGAAACTGCGTTCAAAAATAACCTGAACTTATATAAAACAAAAGCTGTGTGTATGGCCACCAGCGTTTGTGGCATTGTGGAAAGCTCGGTATCTGCAAGAACGCTCGCTGCCGCATACTTTGACAAGTCAGATGCAGAGTTGCATATAATCTGAATTAACTTCTGGGGTGTTACGTGCCAAAACTATGATCTCAATATGAGGTGCGCTGTAGTGAGGGACTCTGGATTAATTTTTACCACTCGGGTATATTCAACGTGCCCCGAATATGCGGCACATGGGCGTGTTTGCATTCCACCCTATCAAAATGTGGCTGCTGCGACCTCGTGCTTAGCAGCACAGCACCACAGCCCTTGAAAGGCAGTATTCTCTCTAAAAGTGATTGCTTGAGATTACCACCCCTGTGTGCTTGGTATCTGTGGCCAATAAAGGCCAAACTTCAATGACAATGCAGCACTTTCATTACGAAAGCTCATATATAAAAAAAAATTCCCTTTGGTGAAGGTAACTTCTACATGTCTCGTATTCTGATCCTGATCGTTTAGGGCATGCTATATTTTTCTATTATAAATCTGGCGAGTTGCATTCATACGTAATTTTATTGTGTTACTTTAATCTCGTGAAAATTGAGTGGGTTAGAATCCCATAAGTACAGTGTCAGTATGGGTCTGCGTTTTCGAAGTTTATCTTGGAACAAATTCACATCTTTTGTTTATTCCACAATGAAGTTATAGTTGTTCATTCTGGCATGCACTATTTATTTGACTGAATGAACATACTCTGATGGGAGCCATGGCGTACGTAGCACCGATGTCTTCCACTGACTTTTTTCTCTGCCTACACTGGCTGGCCTTGTTTGTTTAATTTAATCTTTTTTCTACATTCCATGGGTGTACCACTAAGTTGCCTGTCAATATGGTGATCTACTGTAGTAGTTGAGATGGTGACACGCATTACTCACTGCTTTCCAGGTCCACTTGCATAAACAGTAGGACATATTTTAGTTCGGTGTCTGACGAAGGTGCTGGTGAAAGTGACTCGCAGGCTTTTGCAGAAAGACTATTACACAAGTGTACCCGCATAGTGTGACTTGTCTTCCCTCGTGTGAAGCTGAGAATTTTGTCGTAAGTAGAGCCTGCTGGACGATATCAATGAGCATAGCTGGATACATTAGAGTTGGTACACATAGAGTGCCAAGGCAATGGATGTGTAGCTACGCGGCGTCATACAATCGTTGCAGACCACGTGTGTCATTGTATGACTTCTCATTCTAACGATGTCAAAGTGCCGTCAGTGGTCCTGAATAATCTTTGCTCAATCTCCAAATCTTTCCTTCAACAGTGAGGTGGCATGCACACAGCATGTTTCAAGTGCGTGCAAACAAGAGACTGCTGCTGCGACATCACCAGCCAGAAAACACTTTAGGTAGTCAAATTTGGCGGAACATGTCAAATCAGTTAAGGTGAATAGTTGGGTCAAATTGTTCTCAGAAGCCTGTCCACTCATTGATGTCCCCTTGAATGTGGACATATGTAGAGGTAGCAATCGACGTCCTACGTATCTGGCTGTTGTCTCGTTTCTAGGCAATATGACTGCCTTGTGCGCTTGAAGTTTGTGATTGTATGCTTTGTGCTCATTTTATATAGCTGATTTGGCAATGACGATTTGGCAACCAGCCAATCAGTGTGCAATTGAGGGTGACACTACAGTTCAACCCACTTATAAAGATATCGGTTAGGACAACAAAAAGCTGCTACACTGTCAACTTTTGTATGTTTTGTATGGGGAAATAACCTGCTTTCTCCAGTGGCCCCATGCCGCATTATCGGTTATAACGATGAATTCTGGCTGCTGAATGTCCGTGCTGAAAGGTAATGGAATCTGACATCCTTGAAAAGAAAAAAAGTGAAATGCTAGCCGCTGCATGCTTGCTCGCCACTGCAACTGCCGCCACGCGCTTCTCTCCATGAGAGATTCACACCAGCCTCGCGCATCTCTGCCGTCGCCCTTCCACCCCTCCGAACAAGAATGGGCTGCGGCCATAGCTCTGTGCCTCGCCACTCCAAAACGCAAATGGACCACGCCAACTGCACTGCCGGCACTGCTCCCAGATTGCTCGCTGGGCCATCTCTATGGCTGGGTCCTCACTGTTGGTTCTTTATTCTATGGTCCTCATTCTGCCCAGTTCTGCTAATGCATTAAGTCACTCGTACTTGTCTCTGTTTGTTGCATCGAAGCCACTCCTAGCCATGTTGTTTCTCAGCCTTGTATGAGTTGCTGCCGAAATGGAAGATGGATGATCTGCCTGCTGATCATAAGCAATGCACTATGTTGCTGGTGAAAAGAAGGCACACTGCTATAGATTTGGAAACCAAATGCTTCTAACTGATGAGGCGATCGTCATGAACGTGCATTGGATAGCGACAGTGACGGCCACGACAGCAGCGCTGACACTGTAGGGCAGGCTGCTTCAAATCGTCTTCACCCAGTCCATCGTGGCGCTGTTCATCGAACTTTTCTCGTGAACGTGCGCAACAACATTCCTGGGGAACTTTTATTTGGCCAGTAGTGTGTTGTGTCCGTCCATCAACAAAACAGCACAGCATTGCTCTTTTTCACTTCTTCCCATAACCTGCTGTCCTAAGCTTGATCTCTTTCACTCTTCGTTTACTGTGTATATGCCATGTGCATGTCGAAGAACACCGGTGTCTGGTCAGTGTTTGCAATCTGCTCCAGTTGATAGCTCTTTTGCCGCCATTTTTCAATGACGTAGTACTGGAATGCCATGAGCTTTTCCTCAGAATTCGCTGGCTAGTTTCTGGCACACGAAAGCCAGTTAGTTGTCTGAGGCTGAAGCCGAAACATTTCATGAAACGCATTACCCAGCCTTTGCTGCGCTTGAAATTGGTTTGTGTGATACCCCTAGCATTGGTGACCTCCCTTGCCTTTGCCTGTATAATCCCCATCCTTATGTGCATTCCTGCTTCTCTCTGTTCCCTAATGAATACGCCGTATCTTCCACCTCATGGTGTTGACTCCTCTGTGGTCCAGTGAAACCCATGCGGGCTGCACTGCAGTTGGAAAGCTTGTTGCATTTCCGCCACCGTAGCATGTTCTTTTCGTCCATGCCGAACTCGTGCTGTACTTGGAGGTTGGAGGTTTTCTCCATGTGTAAAACGACCTTTTGCCATTAGCCTGTAGTGTAGTGGCACCACTTGGTCAGTGCCACCACAGTGGCTGGCACGAGGCTACAGCGCAACACTTGAAAAAAATTTGGACAACCTGCTCTGAACGATCGCTTCCAGAAAACACTTTGGCGCACGCATATGTTGCTACAAGTCTGTGACGGTGAGGTGGCGATAGGTATGTGGCAGTTGCGGCCAAACCACCGACTCAAATCTAAGCCGACCCCTTGCTTCCGTACTTCATTTTCTTTTTAGAAGTATCGACCAGTAATTACGGTATTACAAACACTGCACATATGTTAGTACACTTGTTTTTCCTGTCCCATATTTGTAGCAGATTGTGTTGGAAACATGAACCAACTAGCCAATTTAAATATTTAACTTTTATGTTACCTGCATTTGTAGGTCTCAGTATCTGTACATGAGAATGTTAAATTTACATGTACAGTGAAACCTTGTTAAATCGTAGTTGGCCGGAGCTTGGAAAAAGTATGTATTAAACGGTAGTACTGCTAAACTGAAATAGTGTGAGATTGCTCACTTACCTGTCAAAAACGGAACTCGGAGAGAGTGCAATAAAAGGGCAAAAAACATGCAGTATTATCCATTTTGCACGACAAAAGTCTGTTATATTCGTTTGATGCCGCGGCAGCCTAGCAGCGACGACAGCAGCATCAAACTCCTTTAAGCTCGGCAAACACTCGCATGAGGCTGACGTAATGCGCATCTTCTGCCACTGTCGGCCCTGAATCGCCCGTGCTGTCGTTTTCTGTGTCGTCCTCATCACTGTCGTTAGGGGACACTTCAGCAATAACAGAGGCAACGATGGTGAAAAGACAAACCTCAAAAAGTTTAACCTCGTAGCCAACGTCTTTTCGCGGTCCCAGCAGCACTGCCGAGCATCTTCTCCTTCGCATTCCAAATGCCACATACCATATTGAACGGTAGATCCTTCTCGCGTGCCAGCGCCAACTTTGTGCCACGTTCGGTCGCACAAACAATTTCCAATTTTTCATTTATGCTGAGCACCTGGTTTTTGTCCAAACTTTGGCATGACGCAAGTCCTAGCTTGCACGATGCCACAGCACTATCTGGCTCGGCACCGAAATAATGTTGATGTTAGTGTGGCTTCACCCTTCCAAGCGGCTTCTGCGTTCGTGCTTCGAGGCCGTTCTGATCTCAGGCTCATTCTGCCTGGCCGACCTACCGCCGTGATTGTGCTAGGAAAAGTGCAAACACTGTGTTAACCAATACATACGCAATAAACTGGAACGGTTTATGCGAATACAAAACAGATTATGTTGAATAGCCGCTGAGTTGGGGACTTCACTACGTTTAAAATGAAACTGCTGTTTAAGCAGGTACAGTTTAGCGATGTCTTACTGTATTCTTGTACAGTAAGTCACTGCAACATAGTGTTTGTAGTATTAATTAATTCATCAATAGTTAGCCTTTTTGTATCTTGTTTCGTAATCCACATTGTGAAAACTTATTGCTGTTTCTGACGATGAGCCGTCACACTTATAAGCCATTATATTTGGAGAAATACTTTGATGGCCGATAATTAAATCCTCTTCCCGGAAGAGGTGCACCAGTATAGTTCTGTTGCGTATGGAAATCTGAAATCACACCTACTGCCTGCACTAGTTTGAAGGAATTCAGACTATAAGGTACATGTTGTCCACTGATAAGCATGTAGTACTGTAAATTCTTAATAACACTGCACTGAGCTTATGTATGTAAGCTATGCATTAGGAGACATGTAATGTGTTTAGTTGAACTAGTGCAGGGGTGTTTTTGCTGTAGAATATATCGGCCAGGTCGGTAGGTAATATTCTACATATTGGAAGCCAGATCATGGCAGTGAATCACAATTTTTCAGGTATTATGACAATAACAAGATTGAGCATGTGCTGTTGAAGCAAAATTGTAGGGACCATGGGAATGATGGCCAAACTGCACGGCTGAGCTCTCCAGTGGTGGCGTACCTTTGTCTGAAACTTCTGTACTGTCCAAGTGCATCATTTTTACGCAAAGCTTTCTTTGGCTTTTGCAAGGGATGTTTGCTCAGTCGGTTTCTTACTGAGTATACTTGGCAAGTTTCTTGCTGAGTAAACTAGCCAATGCTTGATGCATTCTTAGTAAACTGGGCTGGTCCCAGAGATGATGCGGTCTGAACTAGGCCAATTCTGGAAACTCTAATGTGTTATTGCTTGAGTCACATAGAGTTTCCACAGTCGTGTGGGCATTTTGATGGCAGAGCAATTTTAAAGTTGAGCATATAAAGAAAACCTGCATTGTGGGAATTTGTGGCATTTGCACCTGTGTCATGGGACTGAAGCACACTTTTAAAACTTGTGCTATGCTGAAAACATAGTACATAACGCAGTTACCCGCGCATTAGCACTAAGTCAATTGGCTCAAGTTTTCTGTGATGAGAGAATGCGAACAGTTCCTTGTATGTACAGTGTCATACCTGGTGGTAATACATCATACTACATGCTAAATGGTAAAAGTGTTAACTTGCAGCTACAAATTTGCATGTTACACGTTGGGTGCCACCAACAAAGAAATGCGACCCCACAGTAAAGGTTGGGTGGAATATGCACTTAGCTTTCTTTCTAGGGAAACATAGGCAATGCCAAACAATGTTTGAAAACTTTGGTTGAAGAGCACAGCCAAAGAGTAGACAATGTATCGACCTGTCCAGCTTTCCCCAGTTCACATGTGTGCGTGTTTGCAGTTTGTGTAAAATACCATATGTCCTGGAACATGCACTAAACAGAACGCAAAGCTGCTGGGGACATGATACAGAAAAGAAATAATGAAAACCACATACGATTATATGAAAAAGAAAAAGGTAAAACCCATGATGGGGATTCAGGAATTGCCATTCTTCAATATCAATGAGTGTACATAGAGCGCAGCGGTGCTGTTTGACCACCACTTCAATGGTTCATACAATTTTACTCTCAATCCATGCACACAACTGCTTATTTGTGCTCAAGTATTAATGTGGAATAATCTGTGGTCTTCACTAGTCTTTTTAACGCCACTTGATTGGGTCGCAGATTGCTATGAACAGTTTTTATATCCAGCACAAACCTTAATTGTTCTCAATGAAGTGATTGAATGTAACCATTCTGTTTTTACATATAAATGCATTGTATAATACAGCTTGTTAAATGACATATATGTAATGCAAATGCCTTGTTGTAAAAGTAGTGTGTACTCCAGCTGCCCACTCATTTTTCCTTGGCACCTCATGGACAAAAGGTTAACATAAGGTCCAATATGGTGCAGGACAGCACCTTTTGTTAACCTTTTGTCCATGAGGTACTTCATGTTGCTTCAAAGAAAGTGTCATCTACAGAGAACCTGACAGTGCATGTGCTGTCTGAAGCGGGACAGCTACAAAGTTGAAGGAACGTGAAACAGAGTGACCTTTTCACTGAAAAGCACAATTTCTTATGCTTATTGTTTGTTTATTAGGCGAGCTCTTACACACTGGCTCACATGCACCAATACTCATTCCCGTGAACTTGCACTGTACTGATTTTTTATCACCATAAGGATTATGAAACTTCTTTGTTGTTTCAAGCTTTTTCAGAACTATTTCGCTAATCCCAAGGTACAATGTGTTCTCACTCACAACCAATTCTGTCCATTCTATCTGCAGGCATTGATGCAAGGAATGACTGCCAAAGTCATTTTTCACACTGTTTATAATTGCTGTACACTGGGCATGTGCACTTCCATCATTAAACACTACGGTGATATTGTACAACGCATTAAGTCCATGAATATCCCTGACTGACATCTCTGATGCAAGCAATATTATTAGGATGTGACAAAGTGCATGCGTCTTCTGTCATTGATCAAACTGCCTGCAATAAACTCCTTTGCCAACTCGTCCTTGTTTGAAGTGTTTCCAATGCGCTATAATCACATTGCCAAATTCTTTTATTGTGTGCACAAACATGTAGCATTTTATTATGAAACTTTGATGGTACCCGACTCCTATATTGCATTAAAATCTTAGGCAGATCTACTCTGAACAAGGGATTCATTCTCTGATGATAGCTTTTGACAATATCATTGTGCTATATGCAGTGCTTATTGGTTGGTTGAGGAATGCGTTATGCAAAGGCAGTAGTATCGCCATAAGCGTTCATCCGAGACTATGTCCCCAAGTGAAAATCATTGCATCAAAAGTACCGACACCTGCTTTGATGGGGCTGTATGTGTTCGTTGCATGAAATTCCAGAAGTTCAACCCTGAACATCTCGTTTGCTCTGGTAAATATGTGCCACAATCGTTCAGTGTCATACAGCACATTGATCATGCTCTTTCTTGCATGTACTACAAACAACTCATCATAAATATCGCTGTCATTGATGAGCTTTTGTATGCACTACGACTTAAGTGCACATACTTTGTATGCAATTCATAGTCATCCTCAAAGATCATGTTGCTCATACGACTACAGTGCGTACACATCGCATGCCACCTCACACACCTCATACATAATCTCGTCAGGTCTACACAGCACATCGCACACGTCATACAAGCTCTACGCATTCTTATCGCACATCGCAAAAATCTCGTGCACTTCTCTACGCATTCTTATCGCACATCGCATAAATCTCGTGCACTTCGTAAAAGTGTGCGTAGCACATCATAAAGATCTCGCTCATCTTATACGAGAAGTCGTTAATATGCATAGCATATCGTTCATTTCTCGTCAAATCTGTGCGACATGCATACATCTCGTTCAATTTCTCATACAAATCTGTACGACATGCATACATCTCGTTCAATTTCTCACACAAATTTTTCAATAGGGTGTCATGCAAACAGATTTATCAAAATTGATTTGCATATGCCATTTTTCACACAAGTTATAAATTCGACATAAAGCATCATTTAGTCGTTCTTGATCAGAAACACACTTAACGCGGCAAAACAAGAGGCAGTCATCGGCAAGCAACCGCGCTTCAAACATAGGATGTACAGGGTGGTCCTTTATGAAAGGGAACACGCGAGCTCGTGGCCTGTGCTCTGCGGAGGCTGCTTAGAGCGCCAGCAACAGGCAGCAAAGCGAAGCACTCCCGCTTGTAGCGCCATCTACTGGCGGCAAGCGGCTGTGGACTGCCTCCCACGCCAGGTGGATGGCCAACAGGCGGAGCCTGCAACGCAGCGTCTGCTGCTAGCAAACCGCACTAGGTATGCCAGCACATTGGAAACGTGGAAGGACCAACATATGCCCGCTAGTTAATAAGCACTCCCAGCGTATTTTAATGTGTCAGCATTCTTCGGCGAGTACCGCAAGATCTGTAAGTGTAACGCGAAAACGCGAAAAGTGTAATGCCTTGTATCTGCACAAAAATGCGTTATTTGCGAAGTTACGATATCCAATCATTATAATGTTTAAAATGTAGATGATTGGTAGCTTTATCAGCGATGAGGAACAGTTGAAAAGAAGATCGATTAGAGAGAATAACAATACAGATAATAGGGTCCACAGAAAATCCATGGGGAAGCCTACAGTAGGTGTGGGCCAAATTGAAATTTGTGTGTAGGCCAACATAAATTTGGGAGTAGGTCAATTTATATTTAGGGGTGGAGCTACTTGAACTTTGGGGGTGGGCCAAGTTGAAATTTCAGGATGGGCCAACTTAAAATTTGGTAGTGGGTGAAGTGGCAATGTGGGGGTGGGCCAACTTGAAATTTGGGAGTTGGTCAATTTATATTTAGGGATGGACCAACTTGAACCTTGGAGGTGGGCCAACTTGAAATTTGGGGGTGGGCCAACTTGAAATTTGGGGGTGGGCCAACTGAACTTTGAGGGTGGGCCAACTTGAATTTGGTAGTGGGCCAAGTTGAAATTTGAGGGTGGGCCAACTTGAAATTTGTGGGTGGCCAACTTGAAATTTGGGGGTGGGCCAACATAAATTTCTCAGTGAGCGAGCTTAAAATGTTGGGAGTGGACCAGCTTAGAATTTCGGGGGTGGGCCAACTTGAAATTTTGGGAGTGGACCAACTGAACTTTGAAGGTGGGCCAACTTAAAATTTGGTAGTGGGCCAACTTGAAATTTGAGGGTGGGCCAACTTGAAATTTGGGGTTGGACCAACATATATTTGGGGGTCGGCGAACATAAATTTCTTGGTGAGCGAGCTTAAAATTTTGGGAGTGGGCCAGCTTAGAATTTCGGGGGTGCGCCATCTTGAAATTTTGTGAGTGGACCGACTTGAAATTTTGGGGGTGGAACAATTTGAAATTTGGAGAAATTTGCAGGTGGGCCAACTCAAATTTGGTAGTGGGCCAAGTTGAAATTTGAGGGTGGCCCGACTTAAATTTGGGGGTAGGCTTATGCACACTTTGACAACTCCAGTAGAGTTACTGCATGCATTTTTGCAGTACGGAGCCCTGGTTACCCCCTCCCACCATAGCATGAATAAACGTCATATGATTCGGTGCGGTTTAGAAGAGAAGTGCACTCAAGTTAAACGTAAGCTTAGGTAAATAAGCGTAATTATCTTTTTATTTATTATTCGGGCTTCGTTATTTTGATAGTGACGACGTTTGCTTAATTAATTAACCGTAGCCAAAATTATGACGACGACGTTTATGTATGTAATTAATAATTAAGATTGCTTAATCAGGTCTAGCTAATCTCAAGGTGCCCTTCATTCTTGATTAGGCTCGGTTGATCTACCCTTAGTAAATTTTGATTAGTCTTATAATTTAACATAAATTGATTTTAATTAGCCTCAGTATTCCTAATCATCCTCTATTAATCACCGTTACACTTAACTAAACTTATGGTAACTAATTTCATGTCTTTATTAACCTTACTTACACTTATACCTCTCAGTATTCATTTTATATAGTCAGAATCATACATCTCATTAGTCATGCATAGTTATAAGGCATTCCGCCGCGGTTGCTCAGTGGCTATGGTGCTGGGCTGCTGAGCACGAGGTCGCGGGATCGAATCCCGGCCACGGCGGCCGCATTTCGATGGGGGCGAAATGCGAAAACACCCGTGTTCTTAGATTTAGGTGCACGTTAAAGAACCCCAGGTGGTCGAAATTTCCGGAGTCCTCCACTACGGCGTGCCTCATAATCAGAAAGTGGTTTTGGCACGTAAAACCCCATATATTATTATTATTATTATAAGGCATTCTCATATGCACCTCCGTAGGAAGTCATACCTATGTTTGCAGTGGATCGTGTCACGTGGTACAGACAGAAAATCTGGACGGACGTACGGACGGACGGAGAAAGTTCCGAGGGAAGAAGCCCTAAAATGCTTACGCATTAATATAGGTACGCCAGGGGTACCTAATAACTACCGGGCTTATATTGACCCTTCCACGTTTCCAGTGCACTTGCATATCCAACGCAGTTTAATAGCAGCAGGCGTTGCGCTGCAGGCGCCGCTCCTTGCGCAACAATCATACGAGGACGGGGAGGGGGTAAGGGGGGGGATTCAAGCTAATTCTAGCAGGCGCTTGCCTATCGGCCATGCCTGGTTATTCTGGCCGCCAACAGATGACGCCACAAGCAGATGTGCTTCTCCTTGCTGCCACATGCTAGCGCTCTAAGCAGCCTCCGCAGGGCGCAGGCCACGCGCTCGCGTGTTGCCTTTCATAAAGGACCACCCTGTACATCAGTTGCGATACCATTAATATACAGTAGGAACAAAATTGGACCCGAAACCGACCCCTGAGGTACACCTGATGACACAGGAGGAAAGAGGAGCACTCGCCATCTATTTCAACAAACTCTTCTCTGTTGTGTAAGTAGGCCTAATTCCACATAATAATTTTTGAATTTATACTCATAAAGCTTTTCACATAGCTTGCTATGGTTAACCCCATCACTGCGCAGCCATTGGTCGAAAATGACCGGGCCGCGCCCATTTTGTCTGTCAATCACGCGACGTCAGGAACCCGCAAAAACTGTAATCGTCATAGTGACGTTGACGCACGCATTATGCGGAGCAAAAGGCACGGATTTTTGGCACGGCCAGAGGCCGGGTTGTTTCCGAAGGCATAAAAAAAATGGCCGGCCCTCTGATCGCTATGGCCGTGGCTCTTCGCCGACGTGAACACGGAGAGCCAGACGACGCGTTTGACATGCCGGATGACCATTTTCGACGGCGTTTTCGCCTCTCGAAGGCAACGGTGCGGTTGTTGTGCGAGGAACTGGCGGGGGAACTAGAAGCTGAGCGAGCGACGGGACTGTCGGTTGAGCGGAAAGTGTTGTGTGCGCTGCGCTTCTTTGCTACCGGGAGCTTCCAAGCGTCCGTTGGGAGCGAGGAGACGATCCGTGTGTCGCAGTCGACGGTGAGCGAGTGCGTGCGACGTGTGGCAGAGGCTGTCGTGAACGCAGGGGCCCGGAACAAGTGGGTCCATTTTCCAAAGAGAGCCGAGGAAAAGGCAGCCGTGAAGGAGGGTTTCCTTCGGCGCGGCGTTATCCCCGGCGTCATCGGATGCGTAGACGGCAGCCTCATAGCCATTATCGCACCCAAGGGTGAGCGCAAGGCTGTCTTCATGTGCCGCAAGGGATACTACGCCCTCAACTGCATCTTCGTAAGTAAAAGTCACGTTTTCTGCGATCCTTCTTGAAAGTTACGTTGCTCTCGCCAACGGGCACTTTCTCTGGTTTCCGTTTTACCTCAGATCTGCGACGCGGACATGAAAATCTTGGCCTTGGACCCTCTGCGACCGGGGTCGGACCACGACGCTTTCGTCTGGCGGACGACATGGTTGCGCCGGCGGTTCCAAGCGGGGCGCATCGTGAATGCCAGGGAATACCTACCTCCTCAATGAGAAAAAAACATTTTTTTTTGGCGCAGTCACGCTTCAGCAGCGCAGAACGCCGTCTTCGCTCCAACCCAAACTTTTAACCAAACCACAAGAACATGAGTAAGTCCGGAGTAAAAAAAAAAGAAAATTAAGACATTGACTGCCACCATTGGTAATGTTCGAAGTTTTAAGTTACAAGCACATTATGTGTCTGCGAGGAGCTGACGAAAGCAACACGTATTAATGCTTACTGAACCCAGTGACTGCCAGAAGCAGAAGAAATGAACACACATTACTGCTACTACTGTCATTGATAGCACCAACAAGTGAGTGTTGATTTCTTGTTTGTGGCAGGCACCGAGTAGTGCACTTGTAAATTGGTTAAGAGTTTGTGTCGGGTATGGACATGCTCAACTCATGCTTTTACTTGGGACATGCAACCCTGAAGTCTACCTTTGTTGAATGATGCTGTAGCTTTCCTCAGTTGACAACTTGCCTCTCGTCAGCGGAGTACTCAACGTACTATTTCCATCTTTGTGCAGGTGACAGTGGCTACCCCTTGGAGCCGTGGCTCCTGACCCCGGTTCCTGGCCATCCTCCAGTGCACACAGCCGAGGGGCAGTACAACACAGCACATGCCGCCATGCGTTCCGTAGTGGAGAGGTGCATTGGGCTCTTAAAGAGCCGTTTCCGCTGTCTTCAGCGATATCGCACCCTCCTCTACGAGCCGGAACGTGCAGCCAACATTGTCGCGGCATGTGCTGTGTTGCACAACCTTCGCCTTTCTGAAGGCGACGAATCAGGCGATGACAGCGATGACGACAGCAGCAGCGGCAGTAGTAGTGAGCTTGACAATAACGGCGACCCCATGCCACACAGTCTGCCCCGAAACACGGGCTCTAGAATGCACTACTTGAGGGCGAGCTGTTCGCGACAATGTCATTGGCATGTTTGGCGCAACCCGTGCGCAGCACATGCGTTATCTGAGGAGTGTACGGCGGCAGCTGCGACGCCAACAGCAGCGTCAGCATCGCTAGGTGCATGCACACAGTTTTGAGTAATTGCATTGTGCATTTCATGCTCTCAAATTGCAGATACATTTCCCGTGCTAAGTTGTAGTTGATGTCTGCGTAATGCAAAGCATTCATGATTTGTTGAGAAATGTAAAACTAGTTAAAAAACTTAACTTATGGGGTTTTACGTGCCAAAACCACTTTGATTATGAGGCACGCCGTAGTGGAGGGCTCCGGAAATTTCGACCACCTGGGGTTCTTTGACGTGCACCTAAATCTAGGTACACGGGTGTTTTCGCATTTCGCCCCCATCGAAATGCGGTCGCCGTGGCCGGGATTCGATCCCTCGTGCTCAGCAGCCTAACACCATAGCCACTGAGCAACCACGGCGGGTACATAAAAGTTGTGTAGTGAAGGGTTATGTAAAGCCTGCATTTATAGTAAGTAAAACAGTATGATTAGTGGTGACATATGAGATTGAACGCAAGCTAAAAATAAGTGCATATTCAAAGTGTCTGCCACAATTTGCTTGTTGCTGCTGTCGTCATCTAGATGCATGTAGCCCGATTCTTAATCGTATCCCCTTACGCATTGATGGACATAAGCGCCTGTCTCCTCACTTTCTACTAGCACAGAGAAGCTCACAGAAGCCAAGATGTACAGTGCACGTCACACCTTCCGCACGCGCAGCTTCTAGGTCCTCCACCATTTTGTCTCGCAACAACGGCAAAGTTCCTTTCCAGTGACGAAAATGCCGTCCAACTGGTCATCCGACATGTCAAACGCTGTGGCTCCCGCGAAGTGTGTGCACGCACGAGCAGTTGATAGATTTCAACAAAGTGACCTCACTTGTATATAGCAGAACTCAGCAATGTTATACAGTAATACAGTGCAAGCTAGCACTAGAAATGTGGTTGCGATGTGTAAATAAAAGCACTAGAGGAAAACTGCACCTTTCTGTATTTCAGCCTTCAACATACACTTGTTTATGTACACATCACATGCGACAGTCTCTACATTGAAGAAGTATGAGAACCATGAGTACTTAGTAGTAGAGACATTATGCAACATGTCACAGACACGTTGGAATAAATATTGGATCACATTGTTCTTGCATCACAATATATCACAGGTAACGGCATGCATCGTTTAAGAAAACTGTTGCACACTGGACAAGTACACAGTAATAACTGGCTTAAACTGCACCAGAAACCGAAATGAGCAGGTGCTTAAATCACACGCCAACAGAATATTTATCACAGCGAAATGTATAGGTACATCACTACATGTGAAAGGAACATGCTGTTGTGGCACTCTGAAACTGAAAGAGCCATAGCACCATACTTTGATATTCAGTAAGACAAACTGCATAAATATTACACACAAGTTGCACCACAAGGGCTAAAATACAATGTATCACAACCTGAAAGATTACTGAATAACAACAAAATGTTTGATAATGAGACAGATGTGCAAGAAAAGAGACATTCCAGCTCAGTAGATAGTGACACAAATATGGAACAAACAAAAAATAAACATTACAAATGAAAAGGAGCATAGGCAAGAAATTTCTATAACTTTTTTTTCTTTTTTGCTGTGTATATTGACAGGTTGCTTTCGACATTATAGTAAGGCCTGAAACTTTCACCATTCGATCACAAGGATTAAATTGTAGAACACTTGCAGTGTGGCGTTGTGCTTAAATTGACATGACAATAACTAGGCACCTCAAAATTGCAGTGCCACAGTCGGAATGCCCGCACACACCAGGCCTACAGGCACTTTCGCAGGTGAGCCTGATGGTGTGCACGCTCTTATGGCTGAAGTAAACCTTGAAGAAAAAATTCATGCTGCAATGGCTATGCTCCTTATGGTTGCATTAAAGGGTGATTTCAGCAATTATTTATTTGCAAACTAGCAATATTTGCCCTTCATATCATCAATACATCAGCAAATTTTAAGATAAGTTACAAATTCCTTCCCTATGCTACCTTTGCATCCTTTAATTATGTGGGGCCTGAGAGGGGGGAGGGGCTTGGCTGCCACCATGCCCCAGTGCAGCCAGCAGCAGCTGAAGCAGGCGCTCGTTGGTCTCGTGCGACCGACGCGCCACTTCGAGGCGCTGCCGCTGCACTTCGAGGCGCTGCGACTGCACTTCTCGCATTCCCGCCACCTCCTCCCCGAGGTGCCGCAGGCTCTGCATGTGGGCCTCGTGGTGCTGTTAGCAAAGATGTGTAATTAGTTTATTTACAGAAGCTCAGTAACAAGGCCTTCGTGTGTTGCATTCATCCGCATTTGCAGGCTATTGTCTTGTCATTGTATATTCAAACACTGGAAATAGCTTTTTGGCCCATCAAACTTGTGCCTTCGCATTCCATTAAGATGTGCCACATTGCTATACCTGCTTCCTTGAACTCAACGACACTTTTTTCTTTTTGCCACAAAATTGCGTAGATATTTACACATGTTATATCACGCGAATGTGTACAAGATATCACCACAGGACTACACGTGTACGTTATGCTTGTTCACTGATTAATATAATTTTTAGAGAGGTCATATGCTCATCAATTTCATACGCAGAAAAATATACATCTGTGGCCTTACACATACCTGCCGGTTTTGCTCCAGCAGTTGTTGGCGGAAGCGGGTGTCCTCTTGAACTCTGGCTTCCTCCAACTGGCTCTGGCGAACGTATGCGGCAGTAGCCGTCACCACAGCACCATCGAGTTCCTGCTGCCTGGGCTGTCTACGGGGTGCCCGTGGCTCTCGAGGGGTAGGCTGCGGCACCTGCGGGGTTCTCTGCGGCACCTGCGGGGTTCTCTGCGGCACCTGCGGGGTTGGCTGAGGCACCTGGGTGGTAGGCCGAGGCACCTGGGTGGTAGGCCGCAGCACCTGGGGGGTAGCCGGTGGCTCTTCATGCAAGGCGAAAGCAAAGACTGCTCATTCACTGTTATCCGACCGACACAGATCGATTGTCCTAACCAGTCACTTTGAAATGTCATTATAGCTGCATAGCTACAATAATGATACACAAAACAGGTAGTTAGAGCAAAAGATGCCACAGAAAGTTGCTGGTAGCAGTAACCTATAAGACGCACAAGGAATATCTATTACAACATCATGTCATTTGTAGTCTTGCATTTCTCCTCCATGAATAAGAGCTGGATGTTGGACACAAAGGTAATACCAGCACAGTGACGTACTTTACTTCATAGCAAGATCATACAGCAACTGCAAACAACAATGCTACTACAAAAGCTAGGTCACTGCCTTACGTGTAAGGCCACTTGGCCCAGCAACAGCTGCAGGGCCCGACACCACGAAGGCAGTTGTCGCTGGTTGATGTCTGCGGGAACCGCTGGGCCCTGCAGCTTCCTCTGAACTTGTGTCCTGCAGTCAGAGTAGTGTTCAGACATTGCCAGCAGTGTGTGCAATGCGCATCATGTACACAAGTTGCTGCTCAGAGTACATAACCTATATTGTCACTTGCACAATAAAAAGGGCTTAAAACATTTTGCAATAGTGTGTTACAATGTAATGCTCAAAATTTGTGAGGCCACAGCAGGTCACACAAACAACACTTTTTTAAATCAAATGTACGCACCTCGCTATCGGCGAAGAACTGGGGGGGGGGGGGGAACAAGGACCCCTCCTGTCCTCATAAGGACGTCGAGGACGCGGCCGTCGACGCCACCCACTTTGCCACCTCCAGTAGCCCTGCAAACACGGCAACAACAACGACAACGTGAAACGACGTTACTGTCAGCATCATTAGAAGCTCACCTCTTCTCGCTCGCGGCCTTGGCCGCTTCTTTTTTTGCTTTATGGACCATCTTGGCCCAATGGTTGCGCCAACGGCTGGTGGTCTTTACAGCTGGCCCCTGTGCGTTAAGGACTGCCGCCACTTCCTCCCACAGTTCGTTTTTTCGAGCAGCAGTCATACGTGGCGAGAACTCTGTAGAAGCTCTCACCAGGTATGGGTGCCGCTCGATGAACTGCACGAGAATAGCCGCCTGCTCTTTCGACACCCGCGGCCCTTTTGCTGCCATTTTTTCTTTGTCAACTTGGGAATTTCAGCCGGCCCGCAGCACAGTAAGAAATTTAGAGGCAAACATTGTCTAAGCTAAGCGCCTGCATAAAGTGCTCACTACGACTTATTTCTGCCTTTTTATACCACTAATGTAAAAAAAGGTGAAGTCGCTACTCACATTTAACGTTGTAGCAGCTTCTTTCTCGGAGCGTATCAGTGCAGGAAGTATTACCGATCTGTCATGGCGGTGCCTTATGGAAAATGCCTTGACAGTTCTCGATCCACTATGTTGCAAAGTTTGACATCGGGTGGCTACGGATAATTCTTCTTGGCCCTTCCTAAAGAAAAAATTATCACACGTCAGACATGCAGCGAAAACCACACGACAATGCAAGCACTACACGAGCAATAGTTACTCACCTGAATCAGTATCTGACGGGGGCGGGGCCGCAATTACTGTCACGCAAGGGGCTGTCAGCTGTTCAGACAGACACGCTAGGGGCTGTCAGCTGTTCACAGGTAAACAAAGGCTGCCATTTTGCGTGCGCTCAACGGCATGGATTGGATGCACATCCGACTACTATGTGGCTACGGCTTCAAAAATAGAGCACTTGCGTTTGCATTTCTTTGGACTGCGGCAGCTTTTGCGTTGTAATGTAACAAAATGAATTTGCTTTACGCAGCATGGAAGTCCGCTTTTATTAAGTGCCGTTTTACAAAACAAATTTGCTATACAGTCCCGGAAAAAGAGAAGAGAATACGAAAGAAACATCCGGCCAATGAAGGGAGCTTCTGATTGGACGATCCGAGAAACGTCGTGCCTACGTATACGCAATTTTCAATATCGATGACGTCACGCGAAAAGGCATTGGCATGAAAAAAGTCATTTCTACAAAATCGCACCCCAGAGCGATGACACCAACTTGTTCGCGACAGTTAAGGGCCTCTGCAAAACTGTGTATTGTCATGTACAAATGTCATGTACAAATGTCATGTACAAATGTCAGGTACAAATATCAGGTACAGTAGTCTTACCTTTTTAAGATTGTTTCAATGTAGTGCAATATGTTTTCAAATTACATTTCATAGAATAGCAATTATGTTTCACAGAAATGGATTGTAGGAGCAAGAACACAATTTATTTTTCAGCTCATCTCCATCAAGTGCAGCTATGCCTTAGACAGTGCCTTTTGAGTACTCTTAATACAAGAGGGGAAGCGATTCTGTCTTGCCCACGGAATTACGACACTACTTAGGCAGTGTGTTCACTGCCGTCAAGAAATGTGTGCAATATTTTCTTCAAAGTCAAGACAATGAAAAACTTGCTGGTGGCAACATCCAGGA
The DNA here is from genome assembly GCF_023375885.2 of Dermacentor andersoni. Lineage (NCBI taxonomy): Eukaryota > Metazoa > Arthropoda > Arachnida > Ixodida > Ixodidae > Dermacentor > Dermacentor andersoni. Next base: position 360,847,869 of record NC_092814.1, on the reverse strand, counting down.
AGTAGTATTACTCATGGGAAGGTTTATGCCTCATTTCTGTGCACTGCTTCGTTAGAAGTGTAGGTTTCACATTAGTTTTATAAATGTTGAAATTGATTCATCGTAAGAGGATACCAAAATTTGACAACACATGCAAAACAAATTGTGATCAGGCAAGTTATGTATGCATCCGCAGATGTCAGCTACAGCCAGCAGTGCAGGAGATCGCCACTGCTATGGAAAGGAATGCTGCAGCTGCCGAGCAGCAAAGGCTACAAAATTAAGATTTATTTATCATTGACGTTTCTGTTTGCCATCAAGTGCAGTGGAGGCTTTTTTTTCTTTTGGTGTTTCTGGTTGGCGTCCGTTTTATCCTTGACTGTTGTGCAGACTCCCTTTTGCAAAGAGCTGCTAAAGCATGAAGTGTTTTGTTTAATTTTGTAATGTCGAGCAACTCTACGATGAAATGACCCTTGTAACGAAATAATTACTCTGTCCCAGTTCTATTGTGAGGTGTGTGGTGTGCGACTTTCACAGTGAAGTGATCTGTATAATAAATTATTTTGTAGACCCCAAACATTTTATTACAAAGAGGTTCGACTGTAGTAAGTTCAGCTATACAAAACTGGTTTGTCTGAATATATGAAAAACCATATGCACCTGGAGTATCCATATAATTACTATCGCAGCAAAATTAAGTAAGTCCATCGATGTTCTGCCGTATTTTTGTTCTAGAGGGAGTCTATTGGTGTGCATGTTACCAATGTAATCCAGGGGAGATGTTGAGTGGTTTTACAATAGCTTACTTACAGAAAAGCTATCCTGATGGATCAACGTGACGCAAAACGTTGCAATGCACCTTTTTATTTAATTCCATGCAAAGCCATAACAATACCGCATGCTACTATGAGAGCTCCATTAGTTTGTGTACTTCGTTGCTATCTGCGCACCTGGCGGTCGTTACGAGTCAAATGATGAAAAATTTTGTTTTTAGACTTCCAGGGTGTGCTCATTTTGATAGCCGAGTGTAAGTTGAAATGCTGAATCAGTCATATTCCATGTGATATGAATCCATAACAACTGCCATTGGGTGTGGTTGTTTTATGAACAGTGCATTATTTATGTCATGGCTACTTTGAATGTTTACTTATTCTTTGTTATTTTGTTCTATCTTAGCACCTCGTGGTTGCTCTAGTCATGTGATGAATGTTTATCTTCAAAGTTTGTTTTTAAATTCTTGTCTGAGCCTGATACTTGTGGCTGAATGTAATGTAAATTGTAACACACCTATGTTATGCAAATTCGTCACAGTCATCATGATGTGTGGTTCTTTTATGAATGTGTATGTTTTTCACGTTATGTCATCTCTAAAAGTTCATTCATTTTCTTGTTACCTGAGCAACTAGTGGTTGCTACTAGTCTATAGATAAGTACAATTTTCTTTTTACATTTCTTGCTCTTTTGTGCGTTCCCAAGGATATAGGTGAGGAAATGTTCTTTTTCAACCATGAACCGTGTGCCTTTGCAGCAAATTCTGCAATTACCATGGCCACTCATTTACAAGGGACTGCCATGTCTTATAGTCGTGCAATGTGATCACCCGGGCCTCTAATATGTGTCACTGAAAATTAGTGCTGTAGTTTGTTTTTGGTCACCTAGCAAGCAACAGCTAATGCCACAGCTAATGAGCCATCACTTCATTCTGCCCTTTGAAAATATAGTTTCGTCTTACCTTTTGCACCTTCAGAACCATGAAAATCATACTGCTTTTCAAAGAATTTCTGACATTTCAGTGACTTTTCTCAACTTTACATAACACTCCACACAAGAACTGCCTGCAGGAAAGTCAGATAGAAGAGCACAAACTGTACCATGTCTTCAATTCTTGGAAAGCGCCCATCCATTCATTTGAAATATATCGTAGACATAGTAACTGCGAAAAACACTGAAAAAAGTGAACCCGCTAAATGAAATGTTTGTACCAAGGGGGAACACCCAGCTATCTACCGTCAAAATGCTCTCCCACAACGTTATGCTGCGCAACTCTGTTTTCATTGTTCACCAACACGTCTGCACTTTTCGCAGATATTCCCCCTTGCCTGTATAATCTGCCTTGCAACGTTTTGTATGATTTATTCCCTCTGTTTGCATCTTAATTGTTCGCTCTGTAATAATTACCATATTTCATTGCTTTCTCCAGTTTTGTTCTGAGTTGCCTGTGACCCACTCCTGTATGAGCCTTCAAAGGTTTACAGTATTGCTAAAAATTGCATTACTAAAGCAAATAGCACATTTTATCCAAACTTGCAGCACACGTCTAATCATAAATGTTGCAAGGTACCCGCCGTGGTTGCTCAGTGGCTATGGTGTTGGGCTGCTGAGCACGAGATCGCGGAATCGAATCCCGGCCACGGCGGCCACATTTCGATGGGGGCGAAATGCGAAAACACCCATGTGCTTAGATTTAGGTGCACGTTAAAGAACCCCAGGTGGTCGAAATTCCCGGAGCCCTCCACTACGGCGTGCCTCATAATCAGAAAGTGGTTTTGGCACGTAAAACCCCATAATTTAATTTTTTAATTTACCATCTTAGTGTCTAAAATGCTTCATTGGACAAGACAGGCTGACGTTATTTCTATAGATGCCACTGCATTGCTATATCACTGACATAGAATGACTGACATGACCTTTGAACAGAAGCACAATATTTTTGCCTGCATTCACTGCAAAAACAAACACGAACTTCTTTGTACCTCATAAAGCACACATCAGTGAGGACTTTAAGCATTTCTATTCACATTGTGCAATTGCCTTTTACCCCACCATAATAGCCTGACAATAAAGCAAGCAAAATTTGTCGAGGAGTACAACTGTAGCCTTTTCAAATTAAGCACACATCCACATCTTGCCGTATAGATATGTTACAGGGATGAATATTCACAAGAGGTATATGAAGGCGAAATACATAGAACAACACAAGATTGCAACAAGGATGATATCGGTCGAAGTAATGTCTTCGCATCCTGGTAGAAATCACTTTGGAATAATAAAAATCTTTCTGCGCGCATTACAGATCAATCACACGTTACAGTAAGGCCCCAGTGCTTCATAATTGCTCACTGCTTGCAAGCACTAAAACATATAAAATACATAATTGTGCATGCGCCTTACACAGCACTGCACGAGAAGTTTGATTGCAACTATGCACAGGTGTCACATAGCACTACACAGATGTTGCACAGCCACAGAGTGCTAGGCCGGGCTCTTGACGTGCTGTGGGAGCTCTACATCACGAGCGCACTTGCTGGCTTCGCTTGCAGGAAGGAATGGCTGCATGATGACAAGGAAGCACCAGCTGTCACGAAGTGCAGCTTTGCAATGCGACATGTTTCATTTTTATATCAACTCATTTCAATACCTTCTGTTTGGGAAAGAAAGACCACTTGCTATGTTACATACTGCTAAGACATGAGCCTAATTGGCCATAGTTTTGTCATACTTTACTCGTGAGGCTGCCTCAGCTTTTTGTCACCATTAAGTTTTTGGGATGCACCAGTGAGCGTATGCAGTACTACACTAGACAGCAGTTGCTAAGAGTCAAAATTAAATTGTGTATATGACATAGGGGTACAGTGCCTAACAATTTTAAAGGATACACGACAGTACAATCGCACTCCATTAACAAATAAAAGTTGATTTCCTGTTTGAGCTTCCAAAGCGCTGTACATAGGATATAACTTTGCCACAATTTATTCATGGCGGCGCTGCAAACTTGTTATTTGAAAATAAAGATAACTTAGCGTTCACCATGCCCTTGTGTGTTTCCTTTAATGGTAGTGTTTCAAACTTTAGTGATGGTCTATAATGCACATTGCCCGCTTTATAAATGACAGTCTCATTGCTAACCATTATGCACTTGTGGCCATTGGAATTTTAACAATATCACTTAAATTATAACTTCCATGACTTTCGCTGCGTTGGTCCTGCCAAATTTGCTTTTCATCGTCTGCTTACTGTGCAAGAATGCAAAATGTTATAAAAGCAGTCAAAATATCAATACACTTTTTTAGGGTGTAAATGATTCTGTAGTTGAAATCAGCCGTTACCACCACATGAGATCTACGAATGGACAGTTTGACCGTGATGTGCTGCCTATGCATTTTTAGCAAAGTCTAGTCATTAAACCAGGCAAAATTTGAGGGACGGACTGTTTTCACACTTGTTGCAATGAATAAATTGAGCAAGACAGTTCCCCTGGCAGGCATATGGGGGGTGTGCCTCATGGCAGAGTATGCGGCTTCTAGTCGTGGCCACTGGAGTGGCGCAGGCGCCGCTGCACCATATGCAGGTAGGCAGTGTGTGGTCGCGGTCGTCATCTGAAAAGGTTGACGGATGGGTTCCTTTGTAGTATTCGTCTCAAGAGCAAGTCGTGTGGTAGCGGTGGGCGCCTTGCTTCCGCTGGTAACGATCCCCTCGTGCTCTGGTGGGGCTGCAGTACGCCTTGTACCACATCGATCCTTACCTTCATCATCATCAACAATACACGGCTCGCCTGCCTCCAACGCATGTTGTGCAGAGCTGCACAGGCTGCCACTATCACAGCTGCTTTCTCAGGACTGTAGATCAGGGTCCGTTACCGTTGAAGGCATCGGAACCTGCTCTTCAGAAGCCCAGTACACCTTTCTACAACACTCCGCATAGAGGCATGCGCTCTGTTGTACTGCCCCTCTGGTGTATCTGTATCTGGGTGTCCCGGGAGAGGTGTTAGTATCCAGGGCTCCAGGGGATAGCCCGAGTCTCCTGCAAGATGAAAATGTGACAGCTGCCGATGTCATTTAGTAACAGAAACTAAATCCTGATAAGAACATTGTCTGTGGGACAAATATAGTCGTTGTGCACGAATGTTTGGATATCATGCCATGGTAATACCAAGAATATGTCATGTAGACGTTGTAGTGACGACACATGACTGCTCCTCCAAGAGACGTCATTTTCTAGTTTCTTTTCGAGAGAAGTAACTGTCCCAGCATGTTCAAATTATAACCCGCTGTGGTTGCTCAATGGCTATGGTGTTGGTCTGCTGAGAACGAGGGCTGCTGAGCACTATAAGCTGAGTATAATTTTGCAATATACAACAGGTAACCTGAAGCAATAGGTCAGGCCAGTTGGTATGCGACAAAAAGATGATTGTGGGATTAACTAGTCTGCAACTGCTTATCTTCTGCATTGAATAACAGCACCAGGAACACAACAGGGAAGGAACCAGCTTACAATGTGCAAAGAATACTTTAAATAAAGCTTAGATAAGGTGTGAACGTAGAAATCGGAAAGAAGTGTCAGAAAAAAATACCTTTTGTTCCACAAAGGCCATGAGTACTAGTACAGGCAGTAAAACAGCGCTAAACAACTGGACGACAAGAGCGGCACTGACACCAGCGCTGCTGTCTGTGTCACTCTCCTCGTCCTGTTGTTTAGCGCAGTTTTACTGTTCGTAATCATGAACCAACCAGCCGAAATGCGTACTTTTCTTAGTACTATTACTCAAGTTCGTCACAAGTGATGTCTACTGCTCTATTTGTCAGCTCTCTGAAGGCCGGACCGACTCCCATTTCTGGAAAAGTTCAGGAAGTTCTGGTGCTAAAAATACAATGCGACTTTAGGAACCTCCTTGAAGTCCTAAACGCTGACTTACATTTTGAAGCGAAGGAATACATATGGTTGTTTATCATCTTTGACGGAGAGGTAATCTAGTTGGTCATGCCTCAGGTTTTTCGCGGCTCGGAGATGGACTTCCACTAATCTCCGTGCTCTTTTTCTTGTGTAAGTTTCTACATCCTTTAGCACATTCCACACACACAATACCAGAGACCCGTAGCTTCTCACTACACAAACGAACAGTTACAGATGACACACAGCTATTTGACTTGGCATGCTTCATTCCTCTTCTTTTTTTCTCGTACTGTCTGGGCTTCTGCCGACAGTGGCTCTGATTTGTATGTGTAGGTGCTTAGCTCAGTGCTTGGATGGTGACAATAGAGGGAGCAGTTTCTGACTGCATGAGCTAGTTGTACACTAGTTGGTGTGTTATGTGGCTACTTGCTTTGTAAATATATTCTTGCGCATGCCCTCCACAACATTCTGGTACATTCTTATGATTACATGTTGATTGCAGGGCACTTATTCCATTGTGCTTCTTGCTGTGGTTGACAGCAACTACAAGTTCGTTGTTGTTGACGTGGGTGCATACGGCAAGCAGAGCGACGGGGAAGTGTTCGAGCAGTCCATATTCGGGCAGTTACTGGACAAAGGAAAGCTGCAGCTTCCCCGGGACCTGCCACTACCGAACACAGCCCTGCCAGCTCCTTGTGTCTTTATCAAGGATGAGGCCTTCCAGCTGAGAACCGATTTTTTGAGGCCATACCCAGGTCGAGGATTGGAGGCCAGCAAAAGAGTATTCAACTACCGCTTCAGCAGAGCAAGGCGAGTTGAAATGCTCACCACGCTGCTTTGTAAGAACTGAAGGCTCATTATTTACCGCGAAGATTCTTTTTATGTATCATGCAGAATGTGTGTCGAAAATGCTTTTGGAATCCTGGTGACGCGGTGGAAGATCCTCGAAAGATCAATGGGGAAAAGCCCAGGAAATGCTGAGCAGGTTGTGAAGGCAGTGTGCGTGCTTCACAACTTCCTGATGGATGCGCGCACAGGGAGTGATGACTTTTATTGTTGGCCCGATTGTGCGGATTCAGTAAGCTCACTGGGTCAACGACAGCGCAGCCAGTGGCGGCAACTACTTGTACAACCACCCATGCAGGTGGCTCGCACCAGGGCACACAACTTCAGTCACATGGCACGATATGTCAGGGACATATACTTGCAGTACTTCAACAGCACTGCGGGGCGTCTCTCCTGGCAAGATGCCGTGGTCTGAAGTTGCAGTCTTCGTGTCGTCGTGCCTTTCCAAAAGTGTATGGTTTTTATTGAGATTGTGCATCAAAATGCCAAGGCATTTACTAGCCACAGAGAAATTGTCTGCCAAGTCCTCCGTTTTCTTTCAAGGAAGTAGAACTTGATAGCAACCGTCCTTGTTAGTTATATTTTTCTCGAAGTGTTGTAGTGTCACTTCACTGTCTATCATGGTTTCTTCATCAGCTATGACACCGACACTTTCCAGTTCCCAATATCGCGCAAGAACCTTCAAAACTGTCCTCTTCTATGCAGGTTCAGAGCGCAATAGTTACACATAGCAGTGGGATGGCGTCGAGAACATCTATCGCATCGTCGTCTTCCTCTGCAATCCCTTGCCATGTGACCTGTTTTTCAGACGTCAAAAACATTGCCCGGCCTTGGTCCGAATCTGTCTCCTGTATGTGAAATTACCTTCTTTGTTGTCGCAGACACTTCGGCGGTATGCTTAGATGATTTGCAAAGAGACAGTAAGGCTTCTCCAACACACTTTGAAGAGCCGCTTCTATGCGATGCTGCACAGATCGCGATGTCTATTTTTCTGGACAACTTTTGGCGTTTTCAGAAGCGCATATGCTGGCACTGTTTCTCCGCACTGAAGTTAATCGAAGTACTCCAGAAGACTTTGTAACTCTTTCTCTGCTTTCGTCATTCGATGCACTGAGTCAGTGTGCTTGACAGTTGATAGCACTGTGGATGCTGTCGTTGGCTTGCCAAGCTCGTGAAATTTAAGAAGGCTCACAAGAGAGTCCCGTAACATGCAACAATAAGTGGTGGTAGGCTTTTGCCAAGAGCTTTGACTGATTACCTGTGCCTCTACTCGGTCATAGAGATCTCGAAGTTGCCTGACATTCAAAGATGACGAGACTGGCCTCGGATCTCAAAGGCTTCAATGGTGCTCTTGAACAATTACACTTTCATCTCCAAAACGTTTCATGAGAATATCTATGGGGTCCTGATAGCACTCTTCGTTTGCTTGGAGTGCAGATATGGCTAAAGTGGCCGCTCCACTGAGTAGTACAACCACCCATGCCAGGTAAACCACCCATGCCACTCAGGTAAATAAAATTCTCAGTAGTACTGAGCTCTTCCTTATTGTGCAGGGGCATCTGCTGTGGTACAGAATGCAGATATTCTAGTCCTGCAGGCAAAGTGCCCATTGGGCAAAATAGCCCGAGGTATTTTACAAGAACAGCCAGCGTAGTGCAAGGTGGTCTGTGACTACATTAAATGGACGGCCATAGAAATAAGGCCGGTACTTAGAGCCCAGATGATGTCTTCGGTGGTTGATACCTACTGGCTGACTCCCAGCTGTTCCAAGGAGGCTGGCTTTACCATCAGGACAACATTCACTTTTGTGTCGCTCAATTTCAGCAAGTTTCAATGTCACTATGTGGCTTGTGTCAGCGGTGCACTGCGATTCTTGAAGGTGGCGCAATTCAGAGAACACAACATTACGAAGCTCGTCAACTTGTAGTTTCTGAAAGCGCCAAGTTGTGGATAGAAGCAGCTAACGGGCCAGGCGCTGCTGCCAAGGGTACTAAGGCAGAATCATGCCACAGCTTGTCCGAAGTACTTGCGCTACCCTTGATCTCATCTGCAGCGTCGCTTTGCAAAACCGATTCACTGGGTTCCTTGCTTTGCTTACGGTGCCTCTTGAAAGCTGCGGTGTTGTCATGCTTCTCAGCTTGCCTCTTTCACCGTTTTTTTTTTCTCTTTGGACAGGTAGCTTGGGCAGTCTGGAAATATAGTGGGCACTGTATATCTGGAGAGGGGCGCTTTCCGGGTTGTGCACAGCAAGACATTACCATTAGAGTCAGCTTCCCAGGTTTTGTACACCAAATGTGGCTCGAAGTATCGTTCGCAGAGATGGTCCGTAGATTGCAGCATGCAACCCTTACGCAGTATGGTATTCCGTAGTTTTTCGGTACACAACTTGTACCCTGTCGTGCAACGTGGGGCGAAACACTTTTTCTCCATCCCTTCTGTTTGCTGGCACCTCATGTAAATTCACACGGTCAAGGAAAATGGTCAAGGATTGCGAATAGTTTCAAAAAACAGAAACAAGGAGATTTCGATGTCAAACATGGCCTCATGGTATAGAGCAAACTGAAGTGTGGCCCCACAGATTTACGCCTACTAGTTTAGGGAAGGTGAACTTGAACAACTTTTCTACTTGGCTGTTCCGCTGCGCCTTTGGGCCGATCTGTCACCTTCCTACACCGTGGTCAGGAGCTATATGATGGTGGCAAAATTGCGTATGAAGCGTCTGAAGAACACAATGTCATCGTCAAGCTGGCACAAGCACGTGTGCCACTTCAAGTCGTGCAGAACTGTGTCCACTGTGCACTCAAAAGTGGCGGGCGCATTACATAGTCCAAAAGGCATTACATTAAATTCATATAAGCCGTTGGGTGTGACAAAAGCTGTCTTCAGCCGATTGGCGCCTGCCATTGGTAGTTGCAATACCTTGAGTACAAATCTGGAGATGAAAAGAATTGTGCACCTTGTAGACTCTCAGTCAAGTCTATGTGCAGGAGAGGGTGGACGTCCTTGCAAGTGATCTTGTTGAGGTGCTGGTAGTCCACACAGAACCGCATGGAACCATCTTCATGACATGGACGACGGAGAATGGCCATGGAATCCTAGATCAAATTGCCTCGTGGTAAAGCATGTCACTGACTTGTTCATTGATTACACGACCTTCTGCAGGAGATGCACGATACGGACGTTACCGCAGTGGTAGTTTTTTGAGCCAGTGTCGATACAGTGTGTAACAGTTGACGTCCGGCTCGGGGAGCAGTGCCCAACATCCAAAGAAGGAAATTCTTCTGAGAGGCACAAAAGCTGCAAATGCTGGACCAGTGTAAGGCCATCCACAATACAAGGACTAAACGTACAACTGGGCGATGTCGCATATAAAACTGCACTGAGCGCAGTGTAACCAGCACTGTAATTGTCGTCGGGGCATGTCCATAACTTGTACGTCGTTAAGCACTTCTAAATTGCTATATGACATTCCCTGCAGAGCCCCATAACATGGTATGGGAACGGCTTGCAAATGAAAATGGTGCTCTAGCCCTGTGTGATGGCCACTACCGCAAAACGTAGCAGCAGACATTTCCGAGTTGTAAAGTGGTCAAGTGGAGACGGTAGCTGCAGCTGAAATTCTGCTGTAGTACATGGACCGTGGATGCATTCGGAGGAACGTAGCTGGCGGCTTGGATGAGTAGTTTCCTCGAAAGGGAAGATTTCTCAGTGAGCACTAAATCTAACAGTGGCGAGAGTTCTGTTTTGGCCTGTGCACAATGCCGTTGGCTAATGGCATTGTGGCGTGAGAGCAAATCCCAGCCAAGGATAACGTCATAAGAGCCCGGGGGAAGGATGAATTATATGTCGTATGGACCTTTGTCTATAACAGAAGCAATGCAAGCCGCGAAGGAGTGAATGTGCTGAGTACTAACTTTGCAGAGGGACAGCTCAGAAAGGGGCATCGTAACTTTCTGAAGTAAGCTACAAAGCTTAGTGTCCATAACACATACGGCGGCTCCTGCCTCCAGAAGTGCATATGCACGAGTGCGAACAACGTCCACAAACACAACAAAAACATTTGAGGGACTGCACTGAGGACTTTCACATTTGGACGATGCTTCAGCACTTGCCTCTACGACTGTTACAAGTAGTTTTCCTCCTCCCGCGTTAGGGGGTGAAGCTGAATCGGTGACAGTGAGCGACGATGAGGAGACAGTAAATGGCAGGTAGTTGACATTGGGCACAGTGTCGGCGACATAGCCAACGGGGAGTCGTACTATAGAAGGTTGGCTGGCTTGTAACGTCTGGTCCGGCGCTAGGCGGCTGCACACGATTACAAAAGCGTGCAAAATGACTGGCTTAGCTGCACGCAAAGCACATTACTCCGTTGTCGGGAGTTCACGGGTTTGCTGGGGCAGGTCCTATCTATATCAGAGGACGCATAGTACAAAGCAGCTGCTGATATGACTGCATGGCGGGCTGCAGTCGGGACCTAGCCACGATGTCGCCATAATGGAGATGCATACCTGGAGAGAGAAGTTGGGTCCTCCTGACGACTGACTCAAGCATAGCCGAGTGGTGCGGCCGTAGCAATATGTTGGCGCTGGTCTTCCTGACGAATGGTTTTATTTCTGCTACGAGAGCTGACTGGTAGGAGATGGTAGCCGAACCATCATTGTGTTCATTGCGCGATGAAGGGCAACATGTGAACGAGCGCTGCCTGCGGAGCTCCTCGTAGCTTTGGCATATAGTGACAATGTTAGTCACGGACTGAGGATTATTTGCAAGTAGCATGTTGAGAGCATCGTCCTCTATCCCTTTCATGGCACTTTCTTGGCTGACTTCTCACGGGTGGTGCGGCGCCACGCTGCTGCCTAGTGCCGCATACGGTTACAAAAGTGTGCAAAATGACTGGCGTAGCCGCAGGCAAAGCATAGTACTCAGTTGTCGGGAGTAAACCACCAGTTTGCTGGGGCAGGTCCCATCCATGCCAGAGGACGCATAGTGCGAGGCAGCTGCTTATGACTGCATGGCAGGCTGCAGTCGCGGCCTAGCCACGACGTTGATACAATGGAGAGGCATACCTAGAGATAGAGGTTGGGTCCTTGCAACGACTTCAGCATGGCCGAGTGGTGCATTTCCCGCGACCTGTTGGGGCGTTGGAACAACTTCAGCGTAGCTTAGTGGTGCAGCCGCAGGAAGATGCTGGCGCCGGTCTGGCAAGGTCTCGGCAATTTGTTGCTCGATTGCGTGATGGATCGGAAGCATATATTTGAGGTAGGCTGTTTTATGTGCAGCGGCTGAGCGATGGTCATCAAAGAGAGCTGCCGTGCAACTTCCTGACAAACGCTTTCATTTCTGCTTGCAGAGCTGACTGATCGGAGGTGGTAGCCAAACCAGCAATGTGTTCATGCACAATGGAGGGCAACGACTGGCGCTGCCTGCTGGAATGAGCGCTGCCTGCGGAGCTCCTCGTAGCTTTGGCTTTGAGTGACAATGTTAGTCACGGACTAAGGATTCTTTGCAACTGGCGTGTGGAAAGGATCGTCCTCTATTTCTTTCGTGACACTTCGGATTTTGTCGGACTCCAACATTGCCGCAGTGACTCTTTTACAGAAGTCCAAGACATCTACAATGTAGCTGATAAATGATTCACCCGGCTGCTGTGCACATTCCTCCAAACGCGACCTTCAATGCAGATTGCGCACAGCAAGTTGGCCAAACACAGCCACTACACAGGTCTTGAACAAGGACTGCATTAGAAACTCAGTCTCATGGTTGTGTCAAAGACTGGCCGCAACCGCAAGATAGAAGAGCACATTGCTCACTTTGGTGGGATTGTCCCATTTGTTGTGGGCACTTCCCGTCTCATATGACGTCGACCAGTCCTCCACGCCAGTGTCTTCCATGCCGCTGAAAATGGCAAAGTCCCTGTGGTGAGGCACACCAGAGCACGACAGACTGAGGAGGCGCTTGCTGGGACGCGTCTTCAGGCATGGCTGAGCGTACAGTACGGGATCCAAGTTCCAGGATTGATTTTGTAAGCCAAAACATTCGCCATTACTTGTCAAGGTGTTTATCACCAGTGGTTGGGCCGACCGTCATAGTAGGGCACGGACTCTCAGCATGGGCGGTGTTCCTCGAGCACAGCACTGGAGGTTGACTCGCTATAAAGTGCTGGAGAGGATGGCCCACTACAGCGTTCTTCACCACACTAGAGGTTAACTGTGCAATTTAAATTTGACAGCGCTTTCGTTAGAGAAGAAAATAACGGAGTTACGAGACATGTAGAGGCAATCTATAGTTGGTACCAACTACAAGTTTACCACTCTGGAATGCAACACTTGTGCTATATGTTGCCATGTCTTCTAAGTCACGGGTTCTGTCAATTTCAATTTGTTTTTGTGTTTCAAACAAGTTTCACGTGAAAGTTAACGCGAGAGCATAATTTGATATATATGATGTCTCCATTGTGTCATTGTATTTACTACCTTGTTTAATAATGTAATCTGATGCGTTAATTTTGATGCAGTTTCTAATAAAGCTGTGTTGCCGTGAACCCATGTAACGGGCAGAGGGCTTGTCAAGCTTCACTGCTCCCGTCTGTCAAATAGTTGATATAAATGCATTGATGAATGGAACGGACTATGGTTGTGAATACTGAAATGCATAAAATTGTAAATACTGCAAGCAAACCAGCCTGTCATGCTTTGCTGGCAAATAGAAACATGCAATAAAATCTGACAAAAAGCGTGAAATGATCTCGCAACAAGTTGGCCAGCAGCGACCTGAACCTTAGACCACCTTAGATTTCTGTCAAGCAAAGGACCAGGCAGGATTCCGTAAAGGCTGCTCAACAATAGACCATATTCACACTATCAATCAGGTGATAGTTAAATGTGCGGAATGTAACCATCCCTTATATATATAGCTTTCATTGATTACGAGAAAGCGTTTGATTCTGTCGAAACCTCAGCAGTCATGGAGGCATTACGGAAACAGGGTGTAGACGAGCCGTATGCAAAAATACTGAAAGACATCTATAGCGGCTCCACAGCCACCGTAGTCCTCCATAAAGAAAGCAACAAAAACCCAATAAAGAAAGGCGTCAGGCAGGGAGATACGATCTCTCCAATGCTATTCACAGCGTGTTTACAGGAGGTATTCAGAGACCTGGATTGGGAAGAATTGGGGATAAGAGTTAATGGAGAACACCTTAGTAACTTGCGATTCGCTGATGATATTGCCTTGCTTAGTAACTCAGGGGACCAATTGCAATGCATGCTCACTGACCTGGAGAGGCAAAGCAGAAGAGTGGGTCTAAAAATTAATCTGCAGAAAAATAAAGTAATGTTTAACGGTATCGGAAGAGAACAGCAATTTACAATAGGTAGTGAGGCACTGGAAGTGGTAAGGGAATACATCTACTTAGGACAGGTAGTGATTGCGGATCCGGATCATGAGACTGAAATAATCAGAAGAATAAGAATGGGCTGGGGTGCGTTTGGCAGGCATTCTCAGATCATGAACAGCAGGTTGCCATTATCCCTCAAGAGAAAAGTTTATAACAGCTGTGTCTTACCAGTACTCACATACGGGGCAGAAACCTGGAGGCTTACGAAAAGGGTTCTACTTAAATTGAGGACGACGCAACGAGCTATGGAAAGAAGAATGATAGGTGTAACGTTAAGGGATAAGAAAAGAGCAGATTGGGTGAGGGAACAAACGCGAGTTAATGATATCTTAGTTGAAATCAAGAAAAAGAAATGGGCATGGGCAGGACACATAATGAGGAGGGAAGATAACCGATGGTCATGAAGAGTTACGGAATGGATTCCAAGGGAAGGAAAGCGTAGCAGAGGGCGGCAGAAAGTTAGGTGGGCGGATGAGATTGAGAAGTTTGCAGGGACAACATGGCCACAATTAGTACATGACCGGAGTTGTTGAAGTATGGGAGAGGCCTTTGCCCTGCAGTGGGCGTAACCAGGCTGATGATGATGATGACCTGAACCAGTGGAAAGTTTTCACATGTTGCCTCTCTTCTCAGTTCTATTGCACCATTGAGAAATGCAAAAACGGTTGCAGTTGTAGAAAGGCACTTTCCAGTCGCATCAAACTAAATGATGTGATAGCACCTGGAATGGTCCACATTTGAAATGCCTAAAATGCTCTCTGCGTACATACCAGGCATGTGCGGCTTTCTGTCGCAGTCCATTTCTTAGTGTCCTTTTTCTGACGATTTAGTTCGCAAAGCTGTTTTCGCGAACTATCCCACAATTCTACTTTGGGAATGCATTGATAGGAAAGTTGCTCATGCTTTCTGTGGGAAAATGCAAGTCGCCCATTCTTCAGAAGCCATTCACTACGTTGATCACGAAGCGCCACAACCATCTGTGGAAATTGTGAATTGTCATCGCTGTTGTGTGGCTGCAGTATTCATTGGCAGTCATCGCGAGATGAATTTCACCGTAATTTTTCTTTATTTCACATACACATACAAAGGCTCTTTATTTCACATAAAATACAAAGGCTCCCTGTAGCCTTTATTTGCAACACATAGCAAAAAAATAATAGGTATTAAATGAATGCAGCCTCTAAAAGTTCTTGGAATGCACTACATAGCCTCTTCTCCTTGAGGTGGCTTGAGTGGCACCAAGCTTGTGCGCACGATTCCTGCCTGATAATGATTGAGAATATCGAGCATGTGTATTTTGCACAATCCCAAACGATGTTCGGGTACCTTACTTAACTGACCGTTAGGAGATAATAAAAAGTGTTCATTGTTTGATATATTTATGTATAGTTTTTTGGTAATGTCATCAAGAAGTCAGTCTGTGTCATGTTTCTTGCGTTCAGTTTTTGGTGTTTTTTCGAGGGAAGAGGTTGGTGAGTTCTGTGAAAAGGCAGTAGAAACATCTTGTGAAGAAGGCAAAGATGGAAAAGATTGTGAAGAGGAAGAATGTGCTATGGAGCCTGAAAGACGAGTAAAGGTAGAAGGGGCATAATTAATAGTGTTTGTTTCTGTGGTGTCTGTGTCGGCGTGATGTCCTTGTACCATGGGAAGAAGTATTTGTGATGGGCTTTCCGATTATAAACTGAATATTTCTTGCGCAGAATCGCCATCAAAGAAGTCGAGGGTGGTTGTCGTTCTGCAAAAGAACACACTTTAAATTTCACTTTGTTGCTTTGCAATTTGTGCGTTGAGTTAACTGTTTGATACATAATGCCTTTTTGACATATGGACTTGTCTTCGCCAGGGAAACAGCTGAACGTGTCATGTTAAAGACCAGTCCAATTGTCGGAGTGTTGGCTGACTTGTTTCCCTAACTCATGCCTGCCAATTCTGCTGCAATTGAAAAATGCAAATAAGGAAATTGTGATGGTACCTGTACTGACATTTTATGGCAATGTAAGGTACTAGACGGAAGCATTTCATAATCAAGGAGTATTTATTTATTTATTTATTTATTTATTTATTCTACCCTCAGGGTTTGCACATTACAGAGGGGAGAGGCATATTACAGACGAAAATTGGAAAAACAGTTGATACAATCACAATAAGAAGCATGAACAAACACCAGCTTAATACAAAAATGAACTGAAACAGTCGCATCCAAGATAAAGCAGAGTAATTTGAACATCTAAAACTAAAACAACAATAAGCAAAAAAACAGAAGGACGAATTCTATACAAATAATTAAGCAATATTAAGCATGTTATTCAAGCAATCCCTAAAGCGCGTTGTATCCATGATAGCTGTAGCTGCTCGTGGCAGCTGATTCCATTCGGAGGTGGTCCTAGGTAAAAATGCATGTGAATAGGTTACAGTTCTACAACGAGGAACATCAACTTTTTGGAGGTGGTCAATTCTAGATGAAATGAAAGGAGGGGACTTAATGAACTGATTGCGGAGATGATTGTTGTGATAGTAAATTTTATGAAAAAGAGCGATCCGGGCTATTTTACGCCGAATTGTAAGTTCTGGAAGGTTAAGTAGTGACTTCATCATGGTAACACTGGCTGTGCAGTCATAATTGGATAAGATGAAGCGAACGGAACGATTCTGCACTCTTTCAAGTTCTTTTATCAGTGTAGTACCACCGGGATCCCAGATAGATGATGCGTATTCAAGTGACGGACGAATGTAAGTTGTGTAGCGAAGCTTTTTAAGTGATGGGGGTGCCATATAGAAGTTTCTTCGAAAGTACCCAAGTGATCGGTTAGCTTTGGTGACGACGTGCCTCACATGATGGTTCCATGATAGGTTACTACAAATGTTAACACCGAGATATTTGTAAGATGAAACAGACTCAAGAGGCGTATTATCAAGATGATAGTGTGGTGATGCTAATAAGGTGCGGGATACGCGCATTGATTTGCATTTAGAAATGTTCAATTCCATGTTCCACGTTTGACACCGGGAATGTATAGTATTTAAGTCGGTCTGAAGTAAGGCAACATCGTCTTTGTTAGTTATTTTCCGATAAATTACACAGCCATCCGCAAGTAGGCAAATCTTTGATGAAATGTTTTCGGGTAAGTCATTCATGAAAATTAAAAAAAGTAATGGTCCCAATACAGACCCCTGGGGAACTCCCGATAGCACTGGCTGGACTGGGGAATCAACATTATTTGCGGAAACAAACTGAGTACGGTTAAAAAGGAAAGCTCGAATCCAGTTTAGAACATTGGGATCTAGATTTAACTGGCCGAGCTTAAACAGTAGTAAATGATGACTAACCTTGTCAAATGCTTTGGAGTAATCTAAAAAAATACAGTCTATTGTGAATCCAGAATCAAGTAAATGATGCAGGTCGTTAGTAAAGACTAGAAGCTGTGTTTCGCAAGAAAAATTTTTGCGGAAGCCATGTTGTGAGGGTGTAAAAAATTGGTATGACTCAAGAAAATTGACAAGGTGAGTGAAGATAATGTGTTCGAAAACTTTACATGGAACAGATGTGAGTGAAATTGGACGGACATTTGATGGATTGTGTGTTACACCAGACTTGTGAACTGGCACAACCTTACCTATCAGCCAGTCTTCCGGAAGGCTAAATAGCTGCAGGGACTGTGAAAAAATGCATGCCAATATGATAGAGGAGTATTCAATAGTATTTTTCAAGAATTTTGTACTGATGCTGTCGACGCCACATGATGAGTTTTTCAGTTTCTTAATGATTGTACGAATACCCTCAGAAGTAATAAAGATGGCGTCCATGGGCAAGTAATGACGTAATGGCAAGGTATGTTGTGCATTGGTAACTACTGGGTGAGAAAAAGCCTTTACAAATGTATCATTTAATACGGACGCGCATTCTACGTCAGGCACTGGATGTCCTTCCGTTGTTAGCAAAGCTATTGCACTGCGCTCATTGCCCCGTATGACACTCCAAGTTATTCTTTAACATCTCTGGAAGGGTGCGATTAAAAAACAAGAATTTAGATCGTTTCATTTCAGATAAGTAAGTTGTGGTGGCAGACTTATAGGCTGACCAACGTTTATCCGACCGAGATTTGATAGCAGCGCGATAGAGCCTTTTCTTACGGTTAGAAAGACGGTTTATGTATCTGTTGTACCACGTGGCTCTCGTATTCGAAAAAACTTTCTTGGTAGGAATGTATTTAAAGGTTAGTTCTGAAATTTTCGTTTTAAACAAGTCCCAGTTGCTTTGCACAGATCGTTCAAGGTAATCGGACAAAAACTCATCTAAAAAGGAGCATAATTCATTGTTAATTGCATCTAAATCCGCTTTTTTGTCGTCGCGTATTGTTTTGAGATGCTTTCGCGCGCGTGAGAAAGGCAGTGAAATATTTGCCTGTATAATTACACGATCGCTAATTCCAGGCGTGTTAGACACACAAGATACAATTTCCGGCGTTGATGTCAAAACAAGGTCAAGAATTGGAGATGTATTTGTAACGCGTGTAGGAAATTGAACCAGCTGTGTCAACCCGAAATCAGAGCAGATGTGAAGGAAATGATCTGCTTCAGCTGAATTAGGCGATGAATATGAGTACGAATTTGACCACATAATGTTAGGAAAATTGAAATCACCTAGTAGAATGACTGGCGCTCCGGGAAACAAAATGTTTACGTGATTCAGGCAATCATGAAGGTCGTCATGAAAATTGGAACACCCAGAAGGAGGGCGGTAGCATACACCAATGACAATTTTTTTAAACGCCAGGTTGAGGCAACACCATGTTGCCTCCAAACTAGTCTTTATATCAACAGCGTAGCTTTCAACTTCCATGTTTACAGCAAGAAGAACGCCACCGCCACATCGATTAGACCTATCACATCGAAATATTTTGTATTTTCTTTCACAGCAAAACAGCTCTTGGTTTGGTATTTTATCAGAAAGCCAAGTTTCGGTTAACGTGACAATATCAGCGTTAGAATCGTTGATCAATGCACACATTTCATCTTTCTTCGACAAAAAGCTGCGAACGTTAGTAGAGAGCAGAATCAGGTGACTATTGTTAGCGGAAGCGCCGCCACCCCTGGCTTTCTCCTAGCTTCCCGAGGAAGCCAGTGCGCGACCAGAACGAAGGTGCCGCGGGGAGAAGTTGGCGGCATTGGTTGCGCGTCTGGATGGTCCTATTTCATATACTGCGTCAGTACTGCAATCATAGCCGTAGCATGTGTCATTAGCAATTAATTTCTTATAGCGCAGTTTGAAGGGGCAGTTCAGTTCTTTGGCATAATTCGTTAGTTTCTCTCTAATACGAAGAGTGTTGGCTGAAAAATCTTCCCGCATGACCACTCTGCTTCCTTTGAGCATGTGACGCTTCGAAAAAACCGTTTCTTTTGTTTTGTAGGTAGAAAACTTTACTATAATAGGTCGAACTTTGTTGGTAGAAAATCGCCCGATCCTATGCGCGCGCGCAATGTTATCGGCAGATAAGGTTATTTCGAGAGATTGGCGAATTAAACTTAAAACATTTTCTTCTGTCTGCTGCGCCGTTTCAGAAGCGTTATCAACGATACCAAAAAATACTAAATTGTCCATCCGAGAGCGATCTTCTGCTTCATCAAGACGCACGCGTAGCGTAAGTGCCTCGCTTTCCAGCTGCTCAGTTAGTTTACGCGTTGTTCCTAATTCGCACTGTACATCATCTAAAAGAGATGTCCGCTTTTCGACAGATTCTAGGCGCGTAACTATGGTAGAAATATCTTTAGTAAGTGATTGTTGCTGACTCTTAAGCTCTAAGATGTCGCTTGACATCGTCATCTGTGCAGCTTCCATGCGAATTGAACGTTCATGCATGTCCCTCATTAATTTGTGCATCTCCGTAAGTTGATCATTCATTGGACCCGGATTCCGTTCGACATCGCCGAATATCAACAGCAGTAATTCACACAAAGGCATTAACAAGGCTTCTAGGCATGGAAGCACCCCGATACAGTGGTGGTATGGGGCGGCAAACAGCGAAAACACTCGCCGTGGGCACGGCACAAGGAGCAGACATACATTGTTACTTCTATAACAATGAACGGGGCGATCGTTTCTCACCTGCACAAGAAACAGAAGCGGGTGTTTCAGACGCATGTTCACGATGCCCGCGCCGTGCGCGAAGATCCGTGATGCTTCTTCTTTTATAGCATTGTCGCAAGGCAACGTTGCCGATGGTGGCGCTGAAAATCTGTCGGCGTCAGTAGCACCGTCGCGCATGACCATTTCCGGAGTTGATCTTGTCAAGGAAACGTTGAGCCAGTGTATCTCCTGCTCCATCACTCCCACCACGGAATCATTGACACGTGGTTCAGTTGACGTCGAGGCGCCTTTGACGAAAAGAACGGCCTGCACAAGAAACAGAAGCGGGTGTTTCAGACGCATGTTCACGATGCCCGCGCCGTGCCCACTGGCGAAGATCCGTGATGCTTCTTCTTTTATAGCATTGTCGCAAGGCAACGTTGCCGATGGTGGCACTGAAAATCTGTCGACGTCAGTAGCACCGTCGCGCATGGCCATTTCCGGAGTTGATCTTGTCAAGGAAACGTTGAGCCAGTGTATCTCCTGCTCCATCACTCCCACCACGGAATCATTGACACGTGGTTCAGTTGACGTCGAGGCGCCTTTGACGAAAAGAACGGCCTGCACAAGAAACAGAAGCGGGTGTTTCAGACGCATGTTCACGATGCCCGCGCCGTGCCCACTGGCGAAGATCCGTGATGCTTCTTCTTTTATAGCATTGTCGCAAGGCAACGTTGCCGATGGTGGCACTGAAAATCTGTCGACGTCAGTAGCACCGTCGCGCATGGCCATTTCCGGAGTTAATCTTGTCAAGGAAACGTTGAGCCAGTGTATCTCCTGCTCCATCACTCCCACCACGGAATCATTGACACGTGGTTCAGTTGACGTCGAGGCGCCTTTGACGAAAAGAACGGCCTGCACAAGAAACAGAAGCGGGTGTTTCAGACGCATGTTCACGATGCCCGCGCCGTGCCCACTACACAGGAGACATACCATACGTGAAATCCTTGGGAAATATTTAAAAATATTATAGAGCTACCTTATTTCTGCACAAGTACAAAATTAGCAATCAAGAAGGTCACACAAGGAGAGAGTGCAATGCCATTCACTGCATGCTTAGAGTACGTATTCAAGCTTTACACTGGGAAGGCTTTAAAGATCAACGGCAAATATCTCAACAACTTTCGGCTTGTTGATAACATCATTCGACAACACTGGGGATGAATTACAACAAATGTGTCAGGACTTTAAACCGAGAAAATGTAAATCTAGGTCAATTACCCAAAGGGATCCCTGATCATGAGAAGGAAATTTACAGCACGTAAGCATTGCTGGGAATGCATACGACAGGCATTATTAAATCCTGACAGGGACTGTTCAAAAGTGTACAGTCATTGCATTCTACCGGTGCAAACATATGGGGTAAGAATGTTGAGGTTAACAATGAAGCTCAAGTTAAGGGCTGTGCAAAGAGCGATGGAATGAAAAATGTTACTAGGCGTAACATAAAAAGACAGGAAGAGAGCGGTGTAAATCGGAGAGCAAACTAGAATAGCCGATATTCTAGTTTTAGATAAAAAATGCAGTTGGGCAAGCCATGCAATGCGTGGGGCATAGACTTACAGAATGGGTGGCGAGACAAAGGCGCAGTCAAGAAAAGCAGAAAATGAGGTGATGCGATGAAATTAGGGAGTTTGCAGCTGCAGGTTATCATCAGCTAGTGCAGCACGGGTAAGATCAGCCTTCGTCCTGCAGTAAGAAATGGCAGATTATGTTGATGCTTAGGGGACTTGCACCAAGCAAGTTTACCGTGACAACAAATACAACTTGAAGCCTTGAACCTTGCTCTAAATGGTGCCTGCCATGAAGCTCTGAACAAAATGCAATGATTTTAGGCGTTCATGCCAGGCATATCAAGTCAAGCATGGGCTTAAAGTTAAGATGCATTTCTTAATACAAGGGCAGCCGAGCTTGCTGCTCCCCTAAGTATATAAATATCAATATATGAGTAAATAAAGTGCATTCATCCCCCCCCCCCCCCCCACCACAAAAACAGGTGTGCTCAGGGCAACCTTCCGGCCCTTGTTCCTTCCCTTTTTTCATGTCCGTATTTTAAAACTCAAACACTCGCAGGTTTGCCTATGTTGACTGCTCCAATTCTTTTTAACGTTCATGTAATCACGCGTCCTGTTTAGAGCCATAATGCATTAAAGATAATGCGTTCAGTGATGATTTCTTTACTCACGGTCGCGGCTCCACAATGTCTCGCAGAAAAAGCATATCGTCTAAATGCTTTCACGTGGATGTGGGCTCTCCAGCGGCTGCACCACTCTTCTTTTTGTTGCATCTCATAGTTTTTTCGCGAAAGTGTCTCTTAGGTTCCGCCATCTTTTGCTGATTTTTAAAATTTCGTCTGCAGAGAAAACGCACAGTTGATACATTTTCTCTATGTGAAATCACTTAATAGTGCCATAGTATTACCAGCACATAAATGTTCACATGCTATTCAATAAGTTGTCTAATTCACCTTCTACTGAAGTTTTCCTGAGCACAGAATAAACCGAAAATTACAACTGATGCATCTGCCCTGTACTAAAGCACCAATGAACATAATTATAAGGTTTCTGGCAAAGCCGTTAGAGAATGTAGCTTGTTTGCGAGCTGAATGTTCTGAATAAGCTTGTGGCCAGCTCTGAATTTGATATTACTTTGCTATGTGAACATTCTTTCAGTGAGTGTATGTGACCGCTACCTTTTTCGGTATTGGGCCGGAATAATTAAACAATTCCACTCTCATGCCGTTCCTTTTAGCGTTTCGCCAGTAGTCGGAGCGGAGCTCCGCCGGAATCATAGGCCGTGAGAAGAGTACAATACATTCGCGTGGAATAATAATAATAAAAACCGGCTCATTATTAGGCTTATCTGCAACATCAACTAAATGAATGGTCTAAGCTACAGAATGCTCCTTCAAAACTAACGGACGTGTTTGCGAAACCCCAGAAACAGGCAGCCGACTTCCACGACACATGGCAATGAAATGACAATTATCTGCGCGGCAACACCACACACGCGCGCGCACACACACAAATTGACCTCGTTCCTGGGCTACAGAATAGATGTTTGGTAGTTAAACACTGAGCACTCAACGTTCGTCCCTGGTAGCCTTAGGCTCTTGGCGACGCAAATCGAACTTGCGGTGCGAAGTGTGGAATTCCTGTAGTCCACGCTTGTCTGATCCCACAGCGTGCGGTTCCCGCGAACGAATGAAATTAGCACTTCATTTTCGTTGGCCCGAACTTCGGCGGCGTTCATTGCGCTTTTTCTTCGACCGACTAGCGCTGCTTCGATCAAAGAAATTCGATCGAAGAAAAATGGCGTCCTTTAAGCAGCAGGTCTGTCGGTGGTCGTGGGCTACGTCATGTCGATGCCGCGCTGTCATTGGCTGCGGCCGCCCGACCGATGCGGCAGTCACACGACAATATTCAGCCAGTTCGTCGCATGCGCGGCGTGCGATCCTACGCCGCATGCGGAGGATTCTGTTGGGAAACCGTTGAGTGCACAGCCGATACGAATGGTCGTACGACGGATCGCACCCAAAATCGCACCATGGGTCTCCGGCTTAACAAGGGCGATCCGTGTTGATTGAGAAAACTCACGCGACCAACACATACCGCAAAGCTCGCGTCAACATGCACAACGTTGTAACACAAGCAGACGACACTGGTTATGTGCCGGAGGTGCTTAAGTGGAGCGATAAATTAGCGTTGTGTATTCTTTTTGTTACTTTTTTATAGAAATGAATTAACCAACATTCCAACTATTACGAACACTATTTGTTCACCATAAAGTTGGAAAAATTATTGAAGACGCAATCTGAGCAGCCAATCGGATATGTCGCCCAAGTGACGTCAAATGGGGTAGCTACGAGAATTGTGAGGGGTTGGCTGAAACAATTAGGGCGCGGCGCCGCTGTGATCGGTAGCGATGCACATTTCTAGAAGCATATAATGAATTACATGCTTTACGCGAAGCGCTGATATGAATCGCCTAATGATCAGAAGGACCTACCCAGATGACTCAGTACATTGTAAAATAGTCAAGATCGCTTTAGGACCACTTTAACACCTATCTTAATATATTACCGTGTAATTACAGGGGTCTTCCCCGGAACCCACATGACGTCAAATAACTCCTTCGTAAGCTTAATCCCACGGTGATGTGTCTCCAAGAGAAAGACCTTAGATCTAAAGACAAATTTATCCGACAATACGCCATTTTTCGCGCTAAGAGAGACGTGAGAAGTGAGATTTGTACATTTATAGTATAATTTTTCACACGGACCAGCAAATCGTATGGAACAGAGTGAATAAACTACAAGGCTGGCTGTCACGCTGTCTTCCCTTCGTAGATACGCAAGGTGATAGCCTGGAAGACCAGGCCAACTTTCTGGGTGAACACCTTGAGTACATCTCTAGCCATCGCACTACACCGAACCTTTCCTGAAGTTCAAAGAACGTGCATAGCGACAGTCCATCGTACGCAAATGTGCGCGAAACAAGGCTTACAATCGGTCACTTAGCCTCGGTGCACTTCAGGAAAATGTCAAGTGTTGCAACGACTCGGCACCAGGTAGCGACCGTTCGCTTAGAACAGACCATTATGAATAGCATTTCTAGATATTAAATGAGCCTACGACAACGCAGACAGGGAATTATTATGTGTTATTCTCAAGCACAAAGGCACAGATGACAATTTCGTGTGGCTGCTGAGAGATATATATGGAGACAACGCACTACGAATGTTATGGGAAAACTGAAAAATGTAATGCCTTGGTGGACATTACCCAAGTAGAGAACAAAGCATGTCCTCTGTCTCTGTTGTTGTTAACGCTTTACGTTAAGGGCATAGAAGGAAGCTTCGAAAATAGTTGGTCAAGGTTTGGTTAATCACACACACATGCGTAATGGACAAATGGTGCAACAGAACGTCCCGGGATTTATGTATGCCGACGACATAGTGCTACTAGCGGACAACGCACGAGATTGACACTTGCGAATTGGCGTGGCAACGCAGCGAGAAATCTAGGCCTGAAGTTTAGCAAAGAAATCGAGAATTATGCTCTTCAATAAAGACACCAGTAATTACGTGGTCTCAATTCAACAGTAAGTCATACCCACCTAGGCGCATTCATAAACAAAGGAAAGACTGAAGCACCCAGCAAAATAATCTGAACTTAAAAGGAGAAGCGGAATATAGCAATAATGAAGCATAGGGCGCCTTGGGGTCATAAGAAATGTGAGGTTATGCTAGCGAACAGTTGTGTGCATAAAGAGCTGCAAACAAACCTAATCTCAAAAAGAAACTAATACAGATTTGCTATCAAAACGTGCGTCATTACCAAGGAACATTGCTGGATGAAGTGGAATATGCTGACGGTTTGATAGAGGAAAGTTTTTTTCTTTGAGCTTCTATGTCAAGACATTCCAGCAATATGGAATCTAGAAAGGAGTTATGGCGCCAGCGCTAACGTACGCAAATGCCATTCTAGGGCTTAAAATCGAATATATTGTCGGGCCTGGAAATTAACCAAAAATTTGTAGGCCGGTTGGCCGGTTCGCTTTGCGAGCTCACGGCAAAACCACAAATGAGGCAGTGCAGGCTGACATGGGTTGGACCTCTTTTGAAGTCACAGAAGCACAGAGAAAAATTTGCTTGGAGGAAAGACTCAGGAACATGGATGAAAATAAATAGGCAGATAAAGTGCAGAAGTATCTGTACATAAATGAAAAGCGTGATCACACAATGGAGGAAGAAGTCAAGAAAGCTGGTAACCAAGTATAGGGTAATTCGAACTGTAAATAGACAACCAGGAGACATCAGAAAGAAAGTGACAGAAAAAGAGACACTTAATTGGATGCAAAGAATGGAAACAAAAATGACCATTGGAGATTTACAAAATAAGAAGAAAGAAATTAGAAGAGAAAATATGTACGATAACAGGAAGGCCAGTACCCTGCTATTTGAGGCTGGAGCTGGTTGCCTAAAAACCAAAGCATACTGGAGCAAATATTCGCAACTAGATGAGGCGTGTATTAATAAGAGCAAGAAAGAGTTCGCGCAAGAAGAAAGAAAAACGAAGTGCGGCGATCGAGCGCGCGTGTCCCGGGAGTCATTGGTCTCCTTGCTCGAATGAACGGTAGCGTAAGACGCACTGCTCTCGGCTCTGCGGGCGTAATGTCCGTACTTGAAGCCAACCGTACTTGAATTCCGAGGGGTCATCGGACTTTACAGCTGCTGTATGCTGCAGCAAAAATCCGGAGACTATTCTGCACGTTCTAATAGAATGCGAAGGGATTCACCCAGTGAGACCCGTAGGTAACGTACAGCTTCCGGAAGTCCTCGGACTTAAAGTCGAGATAAGCAAGACACGGTTAGAGTATTGGTGGAAAAACTGCAAGGAAGAGATTGATACGACTGGATCCGCTACAGGCATAGGTAGGGATACAAGGTATATAGAAGTTTTGAGAAAAAATATTAAAGAGATATATATAAAATGCTAGAGTGAAAAGCATGCATAACATTCTTCAGCAACTCAAGCCGGCTAGGTGACTATTTGTCACCGTCCTGTTTCAAAGGGGATGCCAATAAATCATCACCATTATCATCAAATGATTAAGCACCTGCACCCTGAAACTCTTGAAGCACTCTTGTCGTTTTAATGTCATCAGGGCAGCTGGCTATATGCCATCCTCTTAGAAGGAAAGTATTATAATCCCCGTACGACCCATCATTAGCCAGTAGTTACCGACCCATAGCTTTTACTATCTGTCCCTGCAAAAAAATTTGAAAAGAAAATGCCAACCGACGCTTAATCAGTGTGCTAGGAAGCTACAACACCCAAGACCCTCTTCAATGTCATTTTAGGGAAGGTATGTCCACAACAGACCACCTTGTTCGCATCGGGGCAAATATCTGAAATGCGTTTTTACGTAAGGTTTTTACTTTCATTATTTCTAGGCCTAGAGAAACCTTACGATACGACGTGGCGCTCCGGAATTCTTCCGAAATCTTTCCCCGATGAGTGTCCGCGGGAACATGTTAAACACAATCGACAGATATCTATCCGCACCAATCGCGTAAAATTGGGCAGAGTTTTGTCTAGATCATTCATCCAAGACACTGGTGTGCCGAAAGGTGGTGTACTTAGTTGCAGACTATTTCTTGCAATAATTAAGTCCCAGCATATTGTCATTCCACGCACAATGTTTTCTTCTGTTTGTGTCGACGATGTACAGATAGCCTTCAAGTGCTGCAATACTGCCATCTGAGAATGACAGCGCAGCTTTGAATAAAGAAATTGTCTAAACGGGCAGATGCAAATGGGTTTAAAATCAACACCTAGAAAGGTACTGGCGCATTTATCTAAAAAAAGAGGGTTGTAACACCTCTGCCAAGTATTGAGATTAAGGGAATGCAACTCCTTGTGAGCAGCGAAGATAAATTCCCAGGATTCATTTTATACACTCAGCTTACGTTTATTTCCCGTAATAGATATCTGAAGACGAAATGTCTCAAAACAACAAATTTCTGAAAGCTTCTGTCACGCAAAACATGGGGCAATTATTGAAAATGCCTCAACTTCTACAGGAGTCTTATTCGCTCTCGCCTTGACTATGGTGCTATAATTTCTCATTCGGCAATGCAAAGCGCATTAAAGAGGTGAGACGCTGTTGATCACTTAGACATCCGCCTCGCTACTGGTGCCTTCGGGACAAGTCCTCTAGAAAGCATCTACGTAGAATCAAACGAGCGGTCGCTCCGTCTACACAGGTCATATTGCAGTTTAACATATTATTTGAAAGTACATTCAAATCCTGAATATCCTTATTGCAATATTCTAAACAATGTGTCTTGTGCCTTGCTTTTTAATAATGGCCTCTCATCAAATGAACCCTTGGTCACTGCGTGTGAGAAATCTCAGTGAAGAAATGGGTCTTTCACTTCTAGAATATCATCTAATGCCTTCAGCAAAGCTGCTACGGATGTGGTAGTGGCAGCTAGTTGAATGTGACACATCGTTTATCGAGGTCACAAAGCGCATCCGAGAGGCACACATTCGAATACACTTCCTTGAAATTCAGGCGAAGTACTCTTGCCCGGAGTATCAGACTGACGCATCGAGGCCACAGGCCGGCGTAACCTTTGCAGCACTCGGACCATGCCTTTCTCAATCCGATTTGCTGCACCTGGAAACGAGTACCTTTACGGCTTGAGGCATATGCAGTACTGTCGGGCATGAAACATATAGCCATACAAACACACAAAAAGTCATTATACTCACCTACTCTGCGTTTTGAAAGACATTTATAGTTCTGTAGAAGTAAAAATGCTTCATTAACATCTTTATTAACATTGTGTACAGCATGCACGTCTATCCAGCATGTCACAATATGCTGCGTTCCTGGCATATAGACATCGAGAACAATATGCTTGCAGACGAAATTTCCAGATTAGAAGCAACAAAATCCAGCAACTCTGTAACTGTCCCTGCCATAGAATTGAAGCCATTATAACGGAAAAAACTTAAGAGCTAATGGCAGCGTTAGTGTGACGCTGTAACATCTAATAAGCTGCATCACATTAAGCCACAATTAGGAAATCGCTGCCCGAGTCAAAAGCACGAAGAAGCGAGGTCATCATGTGTCGATTAAAATCAGGCCCACGTGTAGCACACACTGTTGACCGGTGTTGACCCACCTATCTGTGGTAAATGTGGCGAGACGTGAACTGTCCTGGATGTATTGCTGGAATGTCTTGACATAGAAGCTCAAAGAAAAAAACTTTCCTCTATCAAACCGTCAGCATATTCCACTTCATCCAGCAATGTTCCTTGGTAATGACGCACGTTTTGATAGCAAATCTGTATTAGTTTCTTTTTGAGATTATGTTTGTTTGCAGCTCTTTATGCACACAACTGTTCGCTAGCACAACCTCTTCCCCGCAGGGGCGTCTGCGTAAGCAGGCGTTTGGTGTGTTGCGACACCACGTACCCTAACACACGAGGGTCGGACCCTCCCGCGTGTAGCCGTGCGCGGCTTCGCCGTGTCTGGGGAAAAGGGGATCCTGGGGGTTGAGCCGATGCTGGGTGTTTGGACCTTTAAGGCCCCCCGGCGGAGGCAACACACCTCTTCGGCCTCGGCTTCACATAGACGGCACCTCCAGACTGACCCACCTGGAGGAAATCGGCAGTCGCTTTTTCCTGTTTCTCTCTTCCTACAACCTTCGTCTTTCCCTCACTTTCCACCTTTCCTGTCTCCTTCTCTCTTCTGTTTACTTCCTTCTACTTGGCGGCAAGGGTTAACCTGGTGTATGTATCCAACCTTGGATATTTTATATTGGGTTATAGTGGCTACGTACAGCTGGCGTCTGCGTTTCCTCCCGGACTCGTGGCGTCCCATTGTTGGGCTCGGTGGTGGGCGGCTGGCGTAGCTGCCGAAATTAAGTTATTCTGCATGGCTAAGACGTCATTCCCCCCCCCCCCTTTCCGATCGTCCTCTTTCAAAAAGAGGACGCACCGAAGAAACATTTCAGCTATTCAGCCAGCGCAAAGAAACGTTCCCCCGTTTTCATGTGATACACAGTCAAGATCCCGAAAAGACAGAACTCTCTCACCTTTCATCGTAGCTAAATGCCTTACCGACACACTAGGTGCTGGCTACAAAGTAACGAAAATGAGCAGTGGCGACCTTCTTCTTGAGGTCCGCGACACTCAACAGCATGGCAAACTCTCTAATCTCCTAGCATTCCGTAATGTGGCAATCACCGTTACTCCCCACCGATCATTGAACACGTGCAAAGGAGTCATCTCTGATGAAGATCTATTGAGCCTGAGCGAGGAAGAGCTCCTGGAGGGCTGGAAAGAACACAATGTTATCCAAGTTCAAAGAATAAAGATCAAGCGAGACAACCAAGATATTCCTACTAAGCATCTCATCCTTACCTTTGCATTGAGCGTGCTACCAGAAACCCTAGAAACGGGATATACCAAAATTAGAGTCAGGCCTTACATCCCAAACTCCCGAAGATGCTTCAAGTGTCAGAGATATGGCCATGGTTCGCAAAGTTGCCGTGGCCGACTAACCTGTGCAAAGTGTGGCGAACACGAACACGAATCCAACAACTGTAATGGCACACTCCGCTGTCCCAACTGTGATGGTGCACACCCAGCATACTCAAGAACTTGCCCTACATGGAAAAAAGAAAAAGACATAATCACAATGAAAATCAAAGAAAACATCTCATTTCAAGAAGCGCGGAAACGTGTTTCCTTTTTCCATACCTCAGGGTATGCTGGTGCGGCGCGCAAGGGGGGCAACGTCGCAGCAGACTCCGGCTCCGGCCCAGCTTACAACGAGTGTGGTTGCGGCCTTGCCACCAGCCCCCCTGGCGTCAGCAGCCAGCGCAGCTGCGCCGTCCCTGAAGGAGGGCCCATCGACCTCTGGGTCGGTGGCCTCCAAGGCCCTGCTTTTCTAGACAAGGCCTACACTGAAAACTCCCCGCTCGTGTGAGCGGAAGTCCAGCGGCTCCCAAGAGTCGATGGACACAACCCCGAGCCAGAAGGCGCATCTAGCGCCTCGGGAGCGGCGCGAGTCTCGCGACCGCTCCAAGAAAGACAAAAGCCGTACCATAATAACGGGGCCTGAAAAGGCTCCGTAAGTCATTTCTCTAACCTGACTCCTCTTGACACACAGCATAAAAACACGAACAATATGGCTACACAAATAATACACTGGAACATTAGAGGTCTTATCCACAACCTCGATGACATTAAAGAACTCTTACACAAACATAACCCAAAGGTGCTGTGTGTTCAGGAGACACATCTTAAATGCACACAAACAAACTTTCTTTGTCAGTACGCCATCTACTGTAAAGACCGCAACGAGGCGAATACCTCGTCTGGCGGTGTAGCAATAGTTGTAGACAAGTCCGTAGCTTGTCACCAGGTCGCCCTTCAGACGCCCCTTGAGGCAGTGTCAATTCGGGCAATTCTTTTTAATAAATTGATCACTGTATGTTGCATATACATACCGCCTAACTGTCATCTGGAAAAAAGTGATTTTTATAAACTAATTGACCAGCTTCCGCACCCATACATACTCGCAGGCGATTTTAATGCACACCACACCATGTGGGGGGACTCGCGATGTGACGCGAGAGGTCATTTCATTGAAAATTTTCTTGCGAACTCCGGTGCATGCCTCTTCAACAAGAAGTAGCCAACTTATTATAATATTCATAATAATTCATATTCATCAATAGACCTGTCTATTGGCTCGGCTTCAATTTACCCGGACTTGCAATGGCACGTAATGAAAAATCCCTATGAAAGTGACCACTTCCCTGTAATGTTAGTTAACGCCTCAATATGAATGCCCCCTACATACACCCCGATGGAAACTAGCCTCCGCCGAATGGAATGATTTTAAGGAAGCAACTTACTTATCACGAGAGTTTATCACTGATTTTAACTTAGACAATGCAGTAGCATATTTTACTTCTTTTATAATCGACGCAGCTGAAAAGTTCATTCCCCAAACACAAGGTTTCTCTTGTAAAATACGGGTACCCTGGTGGAATGAACAGTGTAGACTGGCACGAAAGAAACAAAACAAAGCGTGGGGTTTGCTGCGCCGCTCCCCGACAGCAGAAAACCTCATAGAATTTAAGCTCGCAAAGTCACAAGGAAGGCGCACACGGAGACAGGCAAGGAGGGCTAGCTGGGAGAGGTTTCTCTCGGGCATCACTTCCTACACCCAAGAGTCCAAAGTATGGAATGGCGTACGAAAGATAAAGGGGCAACAAATCCACCCTCTGCCCTTAGTGGACGACCAAGGGACTACCTTAGAGGACCAGGCGAACGCTCTGGGCGAACACTTCGAACAAGTATCAAGCTCCACACATTACACAAAATCATTCCTCAAATATAAACAATTAGCTGAACTTAAGACACTTGATCGTAAATGCCGTCCACATGAACCATATAGCCGTCCTTTTAATATTGCCGAGCTTAAAGCTGCATTGAGCACATGTAGAAGCTCTGCACCGTGAGCTGACAGAATCATGTATGACATGATTAATAACTTGCATGAAGACACACAAATGACACTTCTGGCACTTTTCAACTCTATCTGGGCTGCCGGATACCTCCCATCCTCATGAAAGGAAGCTATTGTAATTCCCGTCTTGAAGCTGGGTAAAGACCCTTCCTTGACGGCAAGTTATCGCCCGATAGCTCTAACAAGTTGTCATTGTAAGCTATTCGAAAAGATGATTAATCGTAGACTAATACATTTCCTTGAACTGAATGATATGCTTGATCCCTATCAGTGTGGCTTTAGAGAAGGGCGGTCCACAACAGATCATCTTGTACGCATTGAAGCAAATATCCGCGATGCATTTGTACATGAACAGTTCTTGTCGATATTCCTCGACATGGAGAAGGCGTACGACACGACGTGGCGATACGGGATCTTGCGAGACTTGTCGGGGATGGGCATCCGTGGAAATATGCTAAACATAATAGAATGCTATCTGTCCAAACGTACCTTCCACGTGAAAATCGGCAATGTACTGTCGCGACCTTTCATACAAGAAAATGGTGTACCTCAAGGATGTGTGCTTAGTTGCACACTCTTTATCGTGAAAATGAACAGCCTTCGTGCTTCATTACCGCCAGCCATTTTTTATTCTGTTTACGTAGATGATATACAAATAGGCTTCAAATCCTGCAACCTTGCAGTGTGTGAGAGGCAAGTACAACAGGGCTTGAACAAAGTATCTAAATGGGCAGACGAAAACGGATTTAAAGTGAACCCGAACAAAAGTTCTTGTGTGCTTTTCACAAGAAAGAGAGGCCTCGTTGCAGATCCCAATATTGAAATGTATGGCCAGCAAATCCCTGTGAACAAAGAGCACAAGTTCTTAGGTATCATACTTGACTCTAAACTAACATTTATTCCACACATAAAGTACCTCAAGGTGAAATGCTTAAAGAAACAATGAACTTACTGAAAGTTTTATCCCATACAACATGGGGCAGCGACAGAAAATGTTTGATGAATCTTCACAAAAGCCTCATTCGATCACGATTGGACTACGGTGCCGTGATTTATCATTCTGCAGCCCCGAGCGTGCTAAAGATGCTAGATCCGGTTCACCATTTAGGAATTCGACTGGCCACTGGCGCTTTTAGAACAAGTCCCATTGAAAGTTTGTATGTCGAATCAAATGAGTGGTCACTCCATCTCCAGAGAACATACATCAGCCAAACATATTTCCTGAAAGTCCACTCTAACCCTGAACATCCGTGTTTTAATACCCTTAACGATATGACATATGATACACTCTTTCGTAATCGTTCCTCTGTAAGACAGCCCTTCTCACTTCGTGTGAGGGAGCTTAGTGTTGAAATGGATGTCCCAATCCTCAAACATCGCCTAATGCCTCCAGCTAAGGTGCTGCCTCCTTGGGAGTGGCAGATGATAGAATGCGACATATCTTTCATGCAAGTTAGAAAACACGCTGCAGAGATGGAAATCCATATGCATTTCCGGGAACTCCAATACAAACACTCCTGCATGGAGCTCTACACAGACGCATCGAAGTCATGCGAGGGGGTGTCCTATGCAGCCGGCGGCCCATCCTTCTCGGTTTCCGATGTACTGCATCCGGAAACAAGCATCTTTACGGCTGAGGCCTACGCACTACTGTCGGCTGTAATGCATATAAGGAAAACAAAACTCAAAAAATCTGTTATATGTACGGACTCCCTAAGCGCTGTGAAGGCATTGATGTCATTTTATACGCACAAAAATCCAGTAATCAATGAACTATATTCCGTCCTCTGTGAAGCGTATATATGTAACCAGCATGTCATCATATGCTGGGTGCCGGGTCATAGGGGCATTGAGGGTAACGTTCTAGCGGACCAGATGGCCACATCCATTTCATTGCATGCAGTTAGTCCTACTGCTTCGGTCCCTGTCACAGACCTGAAGCCTTTCTTAAGAAGAAAACTGCGAAACCACTGGCAACGCATGTGGGACGCAGAAGTAAATAACAAACTGCACGTGATAAAACCACAGTTAGGTTCTTGGCCCCCCGTAACAAAATCACCGCGAACAGATGTCCTATTCTGTCGCCTGAGAATAGGACACACATTTGGCATGCATAACTTTCTACTCACTGAAAATGATCCTCCAACCTGCGGTAGATGCGGGGGGAGGCTGACCGTCCTCCACGTCCTCCTGGAGTGTCGGGCAGCCGAATCTGAAAGAAGGAAACATTTTTCCCTAGCATACCGGCAGCACAAACCCCTACATCCCGGAATGCTACTAGGCCCAGAACCTTTATTTGGCACCAACGCAGTCCTAAGCTTTCTGAAAGATGTTGTCTTGCATGTTTTTAGCCCCACGTGTTCGTAGCGGGTCCTCTCTTCAGAGGATGCCGCTGTGATAGCTCTTTCGTATAGCACGCGCCTCTAGGCCCTTGTGTTTCAAGGGCTCTGGTGAGGCAGCAGTGCTCCAGGTAATTTTACTATCTCATATATCTTCTATTCTGCATCATTCTTTTACGATGGATTTTAATGTTCAAAGTAGTCGTCATGAGTCATCGCCATAATTTTATAGCACGTAGATTTTACGCACTTTACAGCGACAATTTTTAGGCCACTTTACAGCCAAGTCACATCTCCATAATACATCGTCAACATCACCACTTGTCATGGCGCTCTTTGGCCAAACCTGGCCCTTGCGCCATTAAACACCACATATCATCACAACCTCTTATCGGAGGTTACTGCTGCGATTGTATCAATTGGAGCATGTGCTGCCCTGCCCTCGTGAACAAGGACTTGTGTTAGGCATCAGTGCGGCCTGAATTTTCTTACACTTTCACCCCACAACCACTTCACAACATATATTTTATGTTCATAGCTCAGCTCACATTTCATTGTTTTAATACGTAAAGATTATATTTTACTCATTTTACAGCAAATATTTTAGCGCACTTTGGAGTCAAGCTACATCTATTGGCAACTCCAGCAGCCGTAACTAGTGCTCGCAACATTGTCAAAAATAAACAAAGATGGCTACGACATCCACGCTCACGGCGGCTTTTTCTCTTGGTGCTGCGCTAATGCGCCTCTTGTTCGTGCCACGCGCCGTGGTTGCTCAGTGGCTATGGTGTTTGGCTGCTGAGCACGAACGAGGTCGCGGGATCGAATCCCGACCACGGCGGCCGCATTTCGATGGGGGCGAAATGCGAAAACACCCGTGTGCTTAGATTTAGGTACACGTTAAAGAACCCCAGGTGGGCGAAATTTCCGGAGGCCTCCACTACGGCGTGTTTCATAATCAGAAAATGGTTTTGGCACGTAAAACCCCATAATTTAATATTTTTCTTGTTCGTGCCGACGAATCGAGGTACTTCGTCGAAATTGAAAGCGTCCTTGCTGCCAATTACCTTATTTTAATTGGTCTCAAGGATTTCACCGACTAAACCGCGGAAATCGCTGGGCAGGGCAACGTACGG
Source organism: Dermacentor andersoni (assembly GCF_023375885.2). Taxonomy (NCBI): domain Eukaryota; kingdom Metazoa; phylum Arthropoda; class Arachnida; order Ixodida; family Ixodidae; genus Dermacentor; species Dermacentor andersoni. Next base: position 360,812,320 of record NC_092814.1, on the reverse strand, counting down.
CCTGCCCTTTGAGCCGGAGGTTGAAGAAAGGGAGGTGTTTATACATAGCGGGCCTCCAAAAGGTGTAAGCAGTTGTTGGCAACGTTGCCCCAAGGGTACAGGTACGATGCTCGACTGTTTTCGATCTTCATAGACAACTGTGCACTGCGACTCGTGTTGTAGTGCATCACATATATCATATCACAATATATAGACAGTAACGTCTGTCACAGTAACGATATTGTGCACTGAGGCTAAAAACTGTAACGTTACCTGGTGAGTTCCGTTTGTGAGTCGGGGATGCAACTTTCTTTTATAGTTAGCCGCTACGTGTCATAAGGTCCTTTCCGTCCGATGACTGGTGCTTGTTCATGCTTGCAGTACGCAGTGTTCGAGGTAGGACTCGGGCTTGCAACCACAGCAGATACCCGCCTCCCATACAAATTCTCATACCAAAGTGAAACGCGAGAAGTGAATAACAACCAATCGGACCAAGTTGAGTTTCCATCAACAGATTTCCAAAATTTTGCGAAGGTTTCCGTTTGGGCAAAGTCACTTGTGTCATGACTCAGAAACGACCTGAACCAGTTATGAGGGAATTTAGGTGTGTGCTCATGTCAGAAAGCAAACTAGGGGCGATGTACGCAGGTAGAATGCTCCAAAACTGGAACGAGCGCCGCTTGCTGTTGCTTCTCAATTTCTTCCGAGCAAATAAACTGACAACGCAACGCGCTGAATGAGAAAACATCACCTCTGCTAGCACAGCTAAACTAAAGCGTGCTAGGAAAACGATTGGTCGACTCAAGGCATAACATGCCTCATAATCAACTTCAGACCTTCCGAAACAGTTATCATTCCTGCTACCGTGCGTGGATGCAGCGAAAAGTACATTAGAGAGAATATTCCAGCCTTCTTAAGGCATTAGTTACACTAATTCTGGAGCAAAAAGCTATAACCGAACAAAACGAAATTAAACTTAAACATACATCACTATAATTTATTAAACCACTAGCCTAAACAAAGCACACTCCGCCATTTGAAACACCAATCTATTGAAAGCATTGTTCTGCTCGCAGGGAAGAAATAACTCCAGAGTGAAGTGTTTCTAATAAAGCAGGATAGTATCAGTCGTCACCTTTTCTCAATGGCAAGTTTCTTATCCAAAGCGCTCTCCGATGCGCGCCGTCTGGTTCTTTCGAAAAAAGATAAAATCATACATTGTTGTCTTTCCACCGCGATGACACGCATAATGGCACAATTCTTTCGACGACCGTATTTTTTTTTTTCATTTTCGGGCTTGTACGCGGCGGCATCACGACGATTTGTGAACTAAGAGGCATCCAGCGCATGCCGTCATAGGAAGCCCGCTTTTGCTTCAAGCTTGAACCTGGATGAGCTGTTTCAAGGCGCGGCTGCGACGGGGCGAGCATATAGTTGGCATAGCCAATACCATTTGTCATTGAACGCACTATCGAATACCTCATGCCATTTCCTGGCGCTCTTCGGCAATTATTGACCACTGCATAATTAAACCCGTTACATCACCATCATAGTTCGTTGGTAGGGGGTGAGGGTGTGCGGAGGGGTCCGTTATGCATTCTCTGCACTTCATTATGTACCCGGTCGTCACCAGCTATTATTGAACAAACAGCAATTTTATTGACTAAGATGTTTGCAAGAACTTTACGGACATGTCTCCTGGTTTGTTTTTACACAAAATAAATTTTGCTTTGATGTGCTGCTCTGTTTTCTGTTGTAAACTGTCGCATTGCGAAATGAACATTTTGCCCGGCAAACGTAGTCCGTCTTTCTATTCCATATCTGCTCGTCTCCCCTGTGGTGACTGCAGGAGAGAAGTATAGCAGAAGTATAGCGGTGGCCTTCCACCGCGACCACTCGGCTTTTACACACACACACGCACACGCACGCACACGCACACACACACACACACACACACACACACACACACACACACACACACACACACACACTTTCGAGACCGTCATTTCTTTAATAAGGCAAATAGCTTTCTAGAAGACTTGAGCAAACGTTGACATGGGTAACGGTTCCTGAATTATTATTTGCGGGATTGTACAAAACCCAATTCCGTCATGAGAGCATGTCCTGCTGCGTTTGTTTTCTGTCCATCTCACCGCACTGCTTCAAAGCACTATCTGCTTAGCCCTTGGTAGAGGACAAGGGGAGAAGAAAAGTCGGAGTGTCAGTTGAAAAATTTGCATGAATGTGCGAGTCGTATTGCACCACTGCATATTTTTTCTACACAGGTCTTGTCATCCCCTCTAAGCTATTATCGTAAGCAACCGAAATCTATTGCTTATTTTTTTCCTATTCTGGCCTAGCTTTAAAAGCCGGATAAACGACATTTATTTATGTATTTATTTATTTATTTATTTACTTATTAAGATACCCTCAAGACAATGTGCATTATAGAGAAGAGTGGTTAAACAGGAATAGATAGGTAACAGACGAAAAAGTTATAGTACATGGGCGAAAAATACAGTATGCTTTCTAATTATACCACGATGTCAAATGTGTTTTTGAAGGGATGATGGTCCTGGCTAGTGGCTGTCTATGCGGGAAGGCGACTCCACTCCTCGGAACTCCATGCTACGAATCACTAAGAAAGCGTTAGTTTTGTACAGCTGTGTGCAAGCTCTATGAGGGTGGTTTGTTTGAGCCGGAATGTAATGAAGATCCTATTTAATGAAGCATTCCTTTGAAATTCTTTGATTATTCTTCTTTGATCGCGACTTCTGCGTTGAGCTTTAGTCACAGCAACGACTGCATGCTCGCGTAAAGGTTAGACATTATTAATGTGACGCAAAGCACTGTGTGGGTGTGAAGGCAATGGTAAGACAACGTCACGAGAACGGCGATGCCTTGATGAAGGATTGCTCGACCAAGGCGACAATGGCAAGACGAGTGATTTATGGCCACATCAACTAAGAAACGCTAACTTTTTCCGTAACGACCTGCGATGTTACGGAAGGCAATGCAATATTAGGTGGAGAGTGCTACGGTTGTTACTTACTCATATGCCATGAGTGCCTGTACGGCGAAATGTACAGCGGCAAGACGCAATATGTTGACAAGGGCAAAAGAAATGAATGTACCATCAGGCGCCGATTCCTCCCCCCCCCCCCCCCGCCCACTGCACTATTTATTGCGAAAAGCATTGTTTGCTCACTTCCGCTGTTTTGAGTCTGTCTATCCTCTTACGCCGAACCAGTGGCTCAAGTTGACTACTTGGCTGGGCCACTTAATTGAATTCTGGGGTTTTACTTCCCGAAAGCACGATTTAATTATGAGGCACGCCGTAGTGATGAGCTCCGGACTAATTTTGACCATCAGGGCATCTTTAAACTCCAATGCACTGCACACGAGCGTTCTTTCATTCCCCCCCCCCCCCCATTGAAATGCAGCCGCCAAGGTCGGGGTTTCATCCCGCGGTCTCGCACTCAATAGTATAACACTATAGCCGCTAAGCCACCGTAGCGGGCGGGGCCACTAAGTGCTCCTGGTAATGATGACGTCATGGTTTTTCCATCGTCTTCATTCCAGCTTCGTTATCTCAATATCGTTATGCCGTCGTCATCACGCTTTCTACCCAGCAGCCAGTGGTCCAATTTTTTTAATAGCTAGGGGCACTAGGTATAGGCTCGCCGTCGTGATGCCGTCGTGCTCGTTACATAGTCGACATTCAGCTTTGTCATTCAACTCTCGTCATACCCTCGTTGTCACGCCATCGTCGGCACACAGTCGTCATGCCTTCCTAGTCACACTACCATCGTGATTCTGTCGTTGTCGCTCAATCATCGTCATGCCAGCTTCGCGATCTGACTCGTCAAACTGTCGTCGTCATACCTACCACTCCGGCCCAGTAGTGAAAGCTGTCTAATTGCTTGGACCACTTTGCTTGGAGAGCATAGGCCATAGCAGAGTGAAACTTGGAGTATGTGACAATAGTGGAATCGACGGAAGTCTACGAAATACCACTTCACTTGTTAAATCAACTTCACTTCAGGAATACGACTTATCGCTGCGTTGCTCGAACGCTATTCGCATTACCGTCGACAGTCATCGTGAGATGAGTTCTGCCTTAATGTTCTTTCACAAAGATCACAGAGCGTTCCATTCGAAGTTTACATGTGGAGGCAGTGTAAAGGTCTACTTGTTTCATACGGAACCAGCATCTTTACATGTTGTAAACCGTAAACAGTAGAGCCTGTCTTCCTGGACTGTTGAGAAGGCGTGTCCTCTTAGGCCATTATGCAAGCAGCACTAAACAAGAATACCCTGCTAGCTGCTAACGGCATAAAATCTATTTCTGTGCAGAATGATTAGAATGCTCCCTTAGATAACATTTCCCCGGGGATCTAGAGCACCTGACGAAAGCGCCTTGCCATTTATTAATGACGACTTCAATACATTCCCCGTTTACGATTATTTTAGCAAGGTCTTCATAGCAACCTCAGGCCCTTGTAGCGCCTTTTCTAAAACTCAATATTTCCAAGCTTATCTTTATCCAACTTTCTTCGTCTGTTTCACTAGGCAGAACCCATCGTATTCCCAAGAGAAGTAGGTTGAAGAATGTTACACTACCGTATCACACATTTCATGTTTTTTGGGCAGGTCTGTTCTGGTGATGTCTTCTCATGACTTTGGCGAACCAAAATCACGCCTTTTTATGACTTCTTGCCTATTTGTAAGCCAACGAATAATGTATTCTAAAAGTTATAGTGCACAAACTGGGACCAAGTGCATTGCCTTTCATTTCGCATGTGTCCTCGCTTTCAGGGCTTGCACACATACAGGCGATTAATGCAGCATTCCATTTTCTACAAGCTAAAAATTCATCACGTTTCTTCGGCTATCAATGGATGCGGATTCTTCAATGAATGATGGTTTTAGCCGGTCTTACTTGTTACTCGTTTCTTACTTTGATTTCTTACTGTACTTTAGTGTTATGATTTATTCTATTGTTGTACTGCATATTATCTATTGCCTAGATTTTGGCTTATCTCCTGTTGCCACTAGGTGTCATCTTTCAGCCTTAACAATAGCAACAGTAGCAAAAAAAAGTTTTCTTGGTGAATATGGACTTCGAAGTCTGTGAAATGGTCGGTCATAAGATCTCTTGCAGCATGGCTATCAGAATGACCCGTTTCTGGCCAGTTTCTTGCAGTTTTGTGAAAAACCCAGCATATACTCTTCTCTGATGTCTTCTGTTGGACAGCACCTTCGCCTATGTGCATCGGCATCTACGATAATTCTGGTGAAGGTGTAAATAGAATGTTACTGAAATAGAGATAGCACAAGTGAATCAGTTCCTCATTAAGTGAACATCTCGATATATCTTGAATTTACCGTGGCCGGCGACAGCCGACGCAAAAACGCAATATTAACACCACCTAAAAATTTGTATAGGATTATTCCGCTCATATGGTAACTGCGCTAGCTTTTCCTACTTGCGCTAACCTCAGATGTCAGTGTTTTTTAACGTTAGTCACTTATCGCGACATCGCGAATAAAATTTCTGTAAATATAAGTCGTAAAATTGAAAAAGCGTCAGCAAGCCTTTCTCTAATTGCTGCATGCCCGATGACCTCGCTTCCTTGAGTGGTCACCGTAGCCACGGCCGTATGTTGAAGAATAAATTTATTCCATACCTTAGCCAACTGAGTGAACGTACAGGAGACCACCCAAAGACAGGCGTCGAAGGGCAAATGTTTCGTAGACAAGAATGTTGTTACAGAAAACAAAGGCAGGCTGCAGGCCACCACGGAGGCAATCAGAGAGCTTTCGCTCAGGTGTTAGCATATGTCAGCTTTCTCGGTTGCTCGAACATCTGAGCAGTAGAACAGGCGGCGGCCGTGCCAGAATGTTGAAACCATCTGCGGCTGCTCCTGCGGTGCTCTTAGCTTCGGGTGCCAGGCGGGCCCGTGGTTTCGCCCGCGGGCTGTAGTACTGAACCTGCGCTACGTTCAGCTGTCATCCGGAGGCGCGCAGCTCGATCAGTTCGTGCCGCGCGGCGCGCCAGTGCCGTGACCCCCGACTGCGCATGCGTACAGCCAGCATCAGCATAAGCCGTGGGACGGTGCCCTGCATGGCTGAGCCGGCTGTAGTCAGCACCCATGGCAGGTACTCCATCTGGAAAGCGAGTCGACTGTAGCGCCTTAAGGCAACAAGGCACCGTCGAAGGTTCTTCAACAGTTTTCAACCGACCTAGTTGGTTCACAATTACTGTGACGTACAGCCTACATTCACAAACAGGACAGTGTCGCGTTGCATCTTTCGGGTTCTGTCTGTCAATATGGGCTTGTGCGCCAGACTAGTTGTGCGAGTTACGGCGATCGCGAATGACGGTAATACTATTTTTCTACACTTTCTTTTTCCACCGAATAATTATTGCACCCAAGGAAAGACATGCATTGTCGTTGTACAGCAGCCATTAAGCACATTTTGTATCTGACACGCATCGGCGCCTTTTTATGACGAACAGCGTACGTGTATTATAACTAACTTGCGCAAAGCCTTAAAGAATCTACATTTTCACTACCGAGAATGCACCCTACTTAGTTTTCTTCACTATCTTAATTGCTGAGCAAACCAATTTTTTTTGCTATGAGTCTATATTGTTATTATGTTATCAACATTTAAAGTGGTAACCTAAACGACAGATTTTCAATGGAGAAGCTGTAGTGTCTATTCAGAAATAGCCAACTAATTCCTATCCGTGAAGATAACTGCAGCGGTTTATATTTTTCGCGGCTGCAAGTAAAGTGCGCGAGATTTTTTTTAAAGGTGCCACGTGACTCAGATTTTATGTTCAGTGGCCATATATTACCCTCAGACATATTACCAACGAAGGATAGATTCTCACGCAGTCCCAACGCATGAATGGGGCCTTAAGGGCCCGTAACCACCTGTGATAACACACACAAAGAACAATCGCGTGCTCCGCTCCAAGCTTCTCCAGTTCCTTCTTCACATGTCTTGGCGCCAACAGGGTAATGCAGTTGACGCCATTAGCAAAAACTATCCATTGGTCCATATTCTGGAACATCACTTTCCGATCCATCTGTTCAAGAATTGCTGACGAGTGCCAACGAAACGCATTGACAACTTCTGTCTAAGGGTGGCGCTATTGTTTACTTTCTTGGGTCGAGGTGGAGTGTTGAGTGGATGAACATTCTAGCATAGAGGCATTAACCATGCAGTCGCACGCCCGCTGTTTCTCGTCGTCTTGCTTGCCTGTCGTGCGAGATGAACTTCTTTCATGTCTTGCCTGTTTTGGCACTATGCATGGGCCTGCGACAGTGCGCAGCCAAACAGCGCGGAGTCCTGATCATCAAAATTTCATTTTCTAAAAAAAAAAAAAAGAAATGCGGTCCGAACCATTCATATGGTGGCGGATTAGTCAGCGAAACTGTCGATCGCAGACATAGCAACTATGGCGAAACTCCGTGTCCAGAAACATTCTCTTCAATTAGGAATTCGCACCGGTGAAACTCGAAGGAGGTGGCAACTCACTCTTCTGCCGCTTCGACGCAGACTTAAACGATATAGCTCGACGCTCGTATCCAGCGTTTCTGGACACGAGGGTTTAGTTCACTTGATTGCCACCACGTGGCGTACAGGCCTTAAACTTGTCAAACTTCCCGCAGTGACGCGGTGATGACGTCAAGAAAAAAAAATGAAAAGCTATCCCTGCGCACCGTCAGGAGAGGGAGCAGTGAGAGGCAGGGAGTGGTTAGAATCGGATGCCCTACCCATTACGTCAATGACACAGCCACGAAACGAGTGAACAACTTTGCCGATGTTTGCTCATGGTAGATCGCCTTCACGGCGCTGGACATCAGAACGCATGCGCACTTTCGGGTTTACTCAGTCAAGGAGAGGCTATTACTACACATGGCAAGTGTTCAGGGCTAAGTGAATACATGTAAATTGAAGGTATGGTACTGTGAGCTTCTGCTATTTCTTAAAAAGAAAGATCCTGCAAATTTGTAAACGGAGAAGTGACAAAGGGCACAATAGCAGCGCAGCGTCAAGACCACCGTACGAAAGCGGCTGCCCAGCGAATCAACGCTTCTGTACTGTGAGGGGTTTGCACAAGGCTTAGCCTACGAGGGGCGGTCAGTAAAGGAGGCCACGCTCCTACACTTTGCAGCGCAGAAAGGCACTAGGCAGGGCTCGTGGACTATCCAACAAGGCTCAGATCGCCAACAAAGACGTGTTTATTAACGCAAGATACAACAGTGCAACAGTCATTGCGTTTACGGACCAAGCCTCACCCCCAAGACCGATCGCGTACGCACACCCGCTGCGCCAGGGATAACAGGGCAGTGGTTCACCAAGTGCGAGAACGAGAAGTCGCGGGACCACACAACCACACGCAACCGCATCGTTGCGGGCCCGTGAGCATCTGCCGCGGCGATGAATCGCTCAGCGGCAGAGGCCTTGAGTGCAGAGCATGGTGGAGATGGAGCCCGAGGCCACCACTTGGGAGGCCAATCAGGGCGCTTCCCTGCGGTAAAACCCCTAAATCTCCAAAAGTAGCGCCAACCGCTTCCTTCCTTCTCCGCTCTACTTCCGCGCTGAGCGCGACCTCAACAGCGACGCCGCTTATGCTGGCCCTGCCGTAGAAGACGAGGGCTAATGCGCTACCGGAGGAAATCCGCGGAAAATTTCGTTCGAACCCTGCGGAGGAGTTTTTGAGGCGAGATTTTGCTTCGTCAATCGGTAACTCGCCTTAATAAGGTCGTGTTGGAATTGCGCACAACATAGAGAAAACGACCATTATTTAAGGCATAGAGCGCCCACACGATGACGGTTCGTGTTGCTGAAACACGGCGCATGCACACGGTGTGCTCAAACACTCGCGTAATTAACTCAGTTTCAGGTTTTTACTGCGTGAAAGTATTTGTACGTTGTATCGTAGGTTCATTTACGTACCTGCAGGATACATTTCTTTGGCTGACGCGTGAGAGATTCCAACTGTCTGGGGCCAGGAACACCTAGCAACTTCTCCGCGCCTTTTACAGATGTGTGTTGCTCATGCACGGGTTGTGGCAGCCGTGTGCACCGTTTTCACGCGTTCACAGTAGTGATAATTTGAACAACTTACCAGCACATGAAATAGTTTTTTATTTGATTATCACAGTGCTAGTGGTTGGAATTTGACAGCAAGAACGAACTTGATGGGACAACTGGACAGAGGTTTGCAAAATAATTATCCCGCCGCCCCTTATTAGCGCCAGTAACACTTTTGTTGAAGCGGTAATTTTATATCTGTATACTACGTTCGTCTGTATTCTTTTGCGTTATAAGTTTTCGCAGGGAAGCAGTGTTGCCTTAACTGGAACACTCAAGGCACACAAGGGAATAAGGTGGATTCTTGGGTTTTGCGTGCCAAAACCACGTTATGATTATAAGGCACGCTGTAATGGGGTACTGCGGATTAATTTTGACCAGCTTGGTTTCATTAACGTGCCCCCAATGCACGAACACCGGCGGATAGAAATGCGGCCGACGCGGCTGCGATTTGATCCCGCGACCTCCCCCGATCAATTCGTCTGCGCGTACTTTTGTCGCACTGGGCCAGCAATGGCTGTCGGAGCGCGCTGGAAAGAAAAAAAATATATACAAAAGCGCGTCGCGTGCCTCCACGTGACACAGATTGACCAATGGAGGAGTGGAGGAGGCTGGAGCGACCGGAGGCGTGGAGGAGGAAACGCCGGCGAGAGCCCATTGGAGTAGTGTTGGTGAATTAGTTTTGTGTTCAACGTGCTATTCTCGCAATGCTGCACGTGGACCACCGCAGAAGACTGCTTCTTCTCAAAAAGAAGGTTCTTCTGATTCAGAAGAAGCGTAAAGAGAAACGAAAGTGGTGGGTACGACCGTCATGGGGAGAACGGCACACGGGAAGCGAATATCTTACGACGGTGAGTAGCGTCCTCTTCAGTTACTGTGACCGGAAAACCGTATTTTCGGCATTACATGTTTTATAATGTGTATAACGCGAAGGTGATAGAATAGTTAAATGCCATCACTGCTGCAAGTCGGGAATTGTTACTTTATTATTGAGGATGTTACCTTGACATCAAGGAAGCTTTAGCACTGCGGCAACTAGGATTTCCCTAGCAAGATACTTGTAAAATGCGGAAATGCTCTCAGGGAACAACCGCTGGACCGATTCGACTAAAGTTGCGTTTGAAAGAGAACGTGAAATACTAGATGGCAGAGGAAGCACAACTTCGATGTGGGACCTCATACTTAGAAAAATTGGCAAGTCTAAAATGTTTTGACACAATTAATGTTTACAAATCCGCAACGCTTCAGCGAAAACAGATGTTGAAACGCTCTAACCTGTATCGTTACAGCTTGCGCAAAATTCAAATGAAGTATTGTTCAAAATGACTGACTTGATGCGGCCGTTTAAGCTTGGAGAGGACATTGGTTTGTTCCTGGTTAACTTTGAGCGAACGTGCGAGAAGCAGGGGTTCTCTCGGGAAACGTGGCCACAGCGCTTGCTCACTTTGTTACCCGGCGAGGCGGCCGACGTAGTCGCTCGCTTGAAGAGAGAGGAGGCAGAGGATTTCGACAAAGTGAAATCGAGTCTGCTAAAAAAGTACAGGCTGTCAGCGGAGGCGTTCCGTCGGAAGTTTCGGGAAAATGAGAAAGGCAGAAGTGAGTCATATACAGTGTTTGCCTACAGGCTAATGTCAAACATGCAGGAGTGGCTCAAAGAAGAGAAAGCGTTTGGTGACCACGAGAAAGTTCTGCAGTGTTTCGGGCTAGAACAGTTTTATAGTCGGTTACCTGAGAGCGTGCGGTACTGGGTCTTGGATAGGCCAGACGTTAGTACGCTAAAGCCGCCGAGCTAGCCGAGGAGTTTGTGACTCGTCGGGCTCGCGGAGCTAAGGACGGTCAAAAGGGTGAATTTGGCTCCAAGTTTGAGAGGCCGAAGTTCACACCCATGAGAGCAAAGGGGAACACACGTAGTGCGCATGCGCAAAGTTCACGCCCATGAGGAAGCGGTTCGAGACGAGGCAAGCGCGCGTGTGTTATACGTGCCAGAAGCCGGGTCACTTTTCGGCGCAGTGTCCGACCGAACGTAAGGAGACGGCGGCAGCCGAAGCCGAACGCAGAAAGCGGTTCGAGACGAGGCAAGCGCGCGTGTGTTAACGTGCCAGAAGCCGGGTCACTTTTCGGCGCAGTGTCCAGGAACAAAAACAAAAGTCGTGTTTTTGTCATTATGCAGCACTGACGAGAACATGAAGCTCCTCGAGCCTTACATGCGAGACCTCCTCGTGAACGGGAAAGAGTGCCGAGTGCTTCGCGATTCCGCAGCTACAATGGATGTAGTTCACCCCTCTTACGTAGAACCCGATATGTTCACGGGCGAGTGCGCATGGATCAAGCAAGCCGTGGAAGCTCATAGCGTGTGTCTGCCCTAGCAAAAGTGCTTATTGAAGGACCTTTCGGAGCACTTGAGACGGAGGCGGCAGTGTCATCTATGCTGCCCCCCCAGTACCCTTACCTATTTTCGAACAGGTCCGATCACCTCCTGCGCGAGAAGGGGCTTTTGTTTGGTGAGGCTAGCGTTCAGGCCTTAACCAGATCGAAGGTTCGGGAGCTCGCTGCAAAGGCGGTAGTTGCGGGGCCGACGTTGTCGAACAATGAGAAAGGGTCAGAGGCGCAGCAAGCTGATATTCAGAGCACGTCCGAACTGAATAAAATTGAGCCTGTAGCGTTGAAGGCACCAGATACCGGAGAGGAAATGCCCGATAAGGGAAAGTTAGAAGAGCTATCTGCAGATTTGCTCATCGCGCCTACGTCAGACGGACTTGATAGGTTGCTTTGATAGCCGAGCAAAAAAAGGATGGCAGCCTAGAAAACATACGCTGCATTGTCAAGGAAGGTATCGCCAAGAAAAATGCTCATTTTGTGGAAAGAGGCGGGGTCCTGTACCGGAAGTATTTATACCGCAGGGGAGTGGAGTTCGATCAGCTGATCGTGCCTCAGTGCTACCGTCAGGATCTGTTGCGCTTGTCGCATGGGGGTTCGTGGTGCGGACACCTAGGAGTTAAGAAAACTAAGGACCGTCTCTTGCAAGAGTACTATTGGCCAGGGTGTTTTCGGGACGCAGACCACTTTGTGAGGACATGTGACACCTGTCAGCGGGTGGGCAAACCAGGGGACAAATCGAGGGCGCCGTTGAAGTTGGTACCTATCATTACGGAGCCTTTTAGACGGCTTGTTATTGATACAGTGGGACCTCTGCCGGTAACAGCCACGGGGTACAGACACATTTTGACTGTGATCTGCCCAGCGACAAAGTTCCCTGAAGCAGTGCCGCTTAAAGAACTCAGCTCAGTTGAGACAGTCAATGCACTACTGTCCATATTTGCGCGAGTTGGTTTTCCTACGGAAATCCAGTCAGATCAGGGCATGGTGTTTACGAGCGCTTTGACGACAGCCTTTCTCGAAAGGTGCGGGGTAAAGCTGTTACACAGCTCAGTGTACCACCCACAGTCGAATTCCGTTGAGAAGCTCCACTCCGTCATGAAGCGCGTGTTGAGAGCATTGTGTTTTGCACAACAAATTGACTGGGAGCTGTGTCTGCCTGGGGTGATGTTTGCATTGAGGACCGCGCCGCATGCGGCTACGGGGTTTTCGCCAGCTGAGCTAGTGTACGGTCGCTCGCTGCGATCTCCGCTTCGCATGCTTCGAGACGGATCACTGCCCTCTCCAATGGCTGCAGACCATCTCTTCCATAAATGGCCGCCTCCTGCGCTGGAGCCTCGCTTTGCAACAATATTCCTTTGAGGTGCGTTACAAAAAGGGGAGTCTCAACGGTAACGCCGATGGCTTAAGTCGAAGCCCCTAACGTAGGAATCAGCCTCAGAGTTGTTTGTTACTGATGTTTTTCTTCCTGAGGCAGGATTTTTAACATATTGCTTTTGTTTAGTGTTTCAATGTGATGACGTGCTTTCTAGTGCAATTTTCCAATTTGTGGACGCGTTCTGAGTGCTGCTAAACTACTGTAAGGAACTAGGCAGTAGTATAAAAGGGCAAAGAGCCTGGCAGGACTTGGTGAGGGTTGTTTCGTGCTTGCTGACTGAGCGGTTGAGTTTCGGCATAGTGCTAACGCTTGCCGGGAACGAGAACAAAAATGTCAACTCTCCCGAAGTCACTTTGCAGTGTCCTGTGTGAACCTGAACGAGAGAACGAGGCCTTCTCTGTGCGCTGCGCTCAAGAAACGCCGAAGGACGCCCGACTTCGGTTATGAGCATCATCGAGCGACATCCCTCCGGACAGCGGATGCAGTCCCCTGACCATCGGGATCTCCTTCCCCCGGCGGGGCGGTCTGTTACGTTTCGCCTACGACGCGCGGTATAGCCGGCGCGGATGCAACGGACGCCGGGGCTTCGTTCAAAGCGGCGGACATTTTGGCCCGTTCAGCGCCGCCGATACGCCTCCCCGCCAAGCGCGTCCGGGCATGTTTCAATGCCACGTGTCTTCATGTGCGCGTGTGTGTGTGTGTGTGCATGTTGGTGCCCACGCTTGTCAAAGCGCGGCAGCCGGGGAGAGGAGCTCCCCAAGTGTGAAGCGAGGAGGTCTGACCGGCGCCGGCCCGGCGGATGCGTCATTACACTCGTCTCAACCTGTCTATCAGCGTGTCCGTGCGCCGTCACGTGCGCCTCTGACGAGACGTTCCTTCTTGCCAGCGACTGCGAGAGTATAAAAGCAGCTGCCCCGGACGCCAAGAGGGAGGCTCCGATTTCTTCCGTCGAGTTACGTGCTCTCCCGTCTCTCCACTTCGGTCGACCTGACCGCCCGCTCTTTTGCGATGCTAGAATAAACAAGTTGTTCTGTTACCAGTCGACCCATGATTTGCCGGGACCTTCGGATGCTTCCAGTTGTGCCCCAGGCCGCCAGGCCAACGCTACCCTTGGGGCTTGCGACCCATTTGCAACAACGGGTGTCAGCGCTGAGATTCCAACAACAGACTAGTTGGTGGTTAAGAGTATTAAATTTTAGTGCAAGCAGGACAACGCTGAAAGGAGTCAAGACAAGACACTACTGTCAAGTAACTTATCGATTATGTCAGACCATTGCTTATAAAAGAAACCTAAGGTGTATACACAGAGGAACCATGACGATGGGTAGTTTAAGAGATTAAATCATACAAATTATTCAAAAAGTTAGCGTTGTGTGGAGCGTGACAGAAGCAACAAGGACAGGCACACAGTCATGTCATCCCGTTGGTTTTGTGACACAACTGTATGAAGCAACAGAGCGATGAATTGGGCTGGTTGGTGTACGTTAATCGTTATCACGCTTTGAGCAGCACACCCTAACGGGGACAAAATGGAGACTGACTCTGAACGAAGACACAAACTAACGCACTAGAACCATCATTTGCACAATTTGCGCATTGTCTCATTAGAGCTGATTCTAGACTTGAGGTATCAAGGTTGTGGCGCCATGTATCACAAAGAATTAAGAAATAAGTTTGCGAAAAGAAACTTTCCGAGTCTGTAAAATTTACTGTTGGCATGCATAATAAAATTGACTTGACATGTTACAAGGCGTTCATGGGCCAGACTGGCCACTGTATGTACGACTGAGAGCACGAGCGGCCTCTACCAAAAGTAACTGGCTCTCATTTAGGACAACACGGCAATATATGCACGTGTCAAGCTGTTTTCAAACCGACCGAGATATTGAAAAGAAGCCAAGACACCACTGCCGAGGATTGTCACATATTTTTAAGACGCTTCATTTAAAGTTTGTTCTTAAGCAATAACAGTTTCGAAATTGTCTGCTACAAGCTTTTAAACCTGCCATTCTCACGCTTGTTGCAGGTACAGTCAGCAGCAAAAGTTTGCGGGATCTCCAGTGCGTGGCGGAGCGACGCGAAACTGCATTGCGGCGCCACCTGCCGCGCCCAGTGTCGAGGCTAATGGCACTTCCGCGTCAGGCATTCTTTGCGCATGTCTGTCCTTTCATCGCTGTCAGGCACGTCGCATCGCTTGGTTCCCCGGGATGCGCTTTTAACTCACGTTATAGCCGCTGAATCGCTGTAGGACCGTCGCCGCATGTCTGCGTCGGCTGCTGCGATGGTGGGCGGAGATTCCGAGTGTCTTTTGCGCGGCAGGCTACGTTCTCTGAAGAAATGTTATCTTCCATGTCGTGTTGCCGAACAAAGAAGCGCCATTTTTCTATTGATAACGCGAGCATCGATGCGCTGTGTTTGTGATCCACAATTCCTGTCCGTCCTTCACTGCTTCTGAAACCACAGTTTGTGTTGTAGAGTGTACTCCGACGATGCCGCCTCGCGTTCCGGAACACGAAAGAAGGTACATTGCACGCCTCTTCGTGGAACGCGTGCCCCCCCCCAAAAGAAAAAAATACGTCGCCTGACAGGAAGGTCTAAATCAGCTGTAGCGCGAGTGGTAAAAGCCTTCCGAGACGATTGAGGAAGGATTGCTGACGCCCACCGCAGTGGAAGACCGAGGATCTCTGGCGAAGAAGACAAACTGATAATTGCCGCTGTTGTCGCTGATTCTTTCTTGAGCGCCAAAGAAATCAAGAACGAGCTCGGCCTTCATATGTCATGCGATACAATTAGAAGGCGCCTTGAAGAAGCGGGATTGCGAAATTGTGTCGCAGCTCAAAAGCCATTCTTAACAGCGAACCAACGAGCGCAGCGGCTGGAATTCGCTAGGGCGTACGAGCATGGGGTGTTGAAGAATGGAGCGAAGTCATCTTTACTGACGAATCCACGTTCTGCACCAGGTGGGACCAACAGCAGAGTGTTTGGCGGCCTCTGAACTGCAGGTATGGCTGTTCACGTCTTTAACACAAAGTGTTTCAATATAAGATAAGACTCTGTACTGCAAAACGAAGTGGAACCTGCATTTTGTCTTTGGCGAGCAGCTTACTGTCTAAGTCAATACTAAGCTGTCTAAGAGTACTGTCTAAGGTTACTTTTAAGGAAATTTAGCAACTCAGCTAGCAGCATTCTCGTTGAAATGTTTTTTTTTTTTAACAGTACCCAATTCTCAACAGGGCAAACAGTCATGACAGTTTAGAATAGTTTAGCCTACTTTTTCGCCCGCCGAATTCTGTTAAAGCCTATTGTCTGTGGCGATAAATGTTGTACGCGCCGCAGGTATGGCGCAGTTCATAATGGCAGTTTTTTTTCTCGTTCTTTTTTAGATACCGACCGGAGTACACGCAGTGTGTGCTGTCGAGTGGTCGGTGCAGCGTTGCCGTCTGGGGAGCCATCAGCAAAGATGGACTTGGCCCTTTAGTCCGCATCGATGGAACGTTTATTGCTCAGTCGTACTGCGACATCATTAAGGAGACCCTGGTGCCGTACGCCCTGAACGGCCCGTTCCCTGACGGGTTTTACTGGCTGCAGCACGACCGTAGCCCAGTGCACACTGCGCGCCTTGCGGGAGCTACTCTCGACTCTTGCGGTGTGCTGCGTTTGCCATGGCCTCCAAGCGCCGCGTATGTCAATTTAATTGAGAATCTGTGGGGCATAATGAAAAGGCGCCTCGCTGCCGAAAGTCATCGCATCCCCAACGCCGATGCTCTTTGGAGAGCAATCCAAGAGTCATGGGACGCACTAAGAGCAGAAACTGAGACTGTAAGGGCGCTGTATGCGTCAATGCCACAAAGAATTGCCGAAGTCATTGCGTCAGAAGGCCACTACACCGGCCACTAACTGGCACTTGCCCTAGTTTTCTACATGCTGTCTTGTTTGCTTGCTTTTTCTGTTTGGATGTGTGTGTTTGAGCAAAACATCCCAGTATAAATATATCCTTTTCACCACCATTGATTTGGTACTTATTTTTCACATTTGCAAATGCTTTCTTGTAGCCTCATGCTCAGAATCAAACCCGGGCACGTAATGTATCCTATTTCACATCAGGTGCCACATTAGAGGTGTATGCATTCTACAGTTAAGCATGATGGCACGATCACTTACCGCGGCAAATCATTTTTTTGCGGTAACAGAACGTGAGGACCCACGCGCCGTGCGATGATACAAATGACTGTAGATAAAAATATGATCCAGATCACAGTGGACGACCTCCATGGGTATCCTCATAACTGAAGCGAAACTCGGACATGTCACGCCAGGAAGGTGGCCAGGAATTGTTTTTCGGGAATGGGCGAAGATTTCTGCACCAAGCAGTTGACGGAGATTTATTGGGTGGCACATGCCCATCAAAGAAAGTGCACTCGAATAATGTTCCACGTTCAACTGTCACGCTTCATGGGAGATAGCATTTATTCAGACAACAGCGCGTTGCGCAAAAGGCACCGGTGAACTCCGTCCATCGCGCCAGCCATACGAGATTAGCTACAATTACCACACGGTGCCTCAGCGACTTCTGCGAGTCCCATAGGCGCACCGCTACGGCACCCCTGGGAACCAAGCGATGCGACATGCCTGACAGCGATGAAAGCACAGACATGCGCAAAGAATGCCTGACGCCGAAGTGCCATTAGCCTCGACACTGGGCGCGGTTGCGGCAGGTGGCTCCGCAATGCAGTTTCGCGTCGCTTCGCCACGCACTGGAGATCCCGCAAACTTTTGCTTCTGACTGTACCTATCGTCTGGTTACGTCAGGCAAGGTATAGCCATTTCGTACACAGTGGGAATATAAACTGCACGCTTGGCTGTCCGAGTCAGATGCCGGGCACTTCGGAGCAGACTGCAGCCGCTCTACATGCCGGTTGGTATTCTCCGGTAAATTTGTTACAGGCAATCACTTCCAGTGTTCAAGCCCTAGTTGCACTTAAGAAAACGACAATTCGAGGTTGTGGTCGTAACAAACCTAGACAAGTTGAGGAAGGCAGTAAAGGAATGCGATGAAGAAAAACCTTAGGCGTTTATTTCTGGAAACACACGCAAACCGGGCTGTACGCTTGGAACGTTAGTCATTGAAGAGCGTGAAGAGGGGACGTGGTAAAGAACTGTTGGAAGACACCCACAGTGCAAGCTGAACACTATTTTTCCGTATGACCTTTTCATCATTAGCAATTTCGTTACCCTGGTAGACGAATTGAGACAAGAATTGTCAGAAGCCACATTAGCCTTTTCTGTTTACAGGACTTGGTTCTACTTAGTTCTCAAGATGAACATGTCGCAGTTAGAGACTTATTGAGAAATCTGGTGAACGGCCCTTGCAGACGGCTTGTAGTGTAAGTGTAGAAAACTTTTAAAGTCCCTAAGCAAGTATTTGTCTTCAACAAATACGGGCGTGGAACCGGCGAGATGACGGTGACCCTTACAAGTTTTCTACTGCTCACGCAGGTGTTTTCGGCGAATTTTTCCACGGCGGTCCTTTCTCACGGATTACCGTTCGACGACGTATGCCTGGAATTGAAGACGAAGAACCACTGTCGACCAACAGATTTGTTCGAGGCCTTCGAGCTGAAACAGTGTCCAGCCGGTGACGAATTTGAACATTTTCCGATTCCAAGCCGGCAACATTGCCAAGTGGGCGTTGACGCTGTCCAGTGTCAGCTACAAAACCACCGGAGCACCACTGTGACGATGGGGCGTGGAACTGGCGAGATGGCGGTGACTCTTACAAGTTTTCTACTGCTCACGCAGGTTGGCTCTGTTTAACCTTTGAAAGCGTCGCGCTACATTTTGCCGGTTTCACCCCAAAACAACGCTTTATCTTACTCTTTCCCGTCGGCGGCGCGGTTCTGTGTTGTCGAATCGTGTGCATGTCAAGCGGCATTTTTCACTTTTTCGTAGCCCGGCATTTTATCTAGTTATTTTGCTGCTTTGTGGCGGAGATATTGTGTAGCCCAGGTCCACCAACTGCTGAGCAAGTCCAAGAACTGTTAAATGGTCAAAGTGCAATACGTTGCAAGTTATCGCAGCTCACCGCAGACATTACTGACGTTAAAGCTCGGCTTCTTTCGTTGGAAACTAAGCTAGCAAAGATCGACACAATTGAAAAAAACCTTGGCTAACGTTGAAGATCTGCAGCGACAAGATCATGATGCTTTGGCAAGCATGATTAAAAAATTGGACGACTTGGAAAATCGTGAGAGGCGAAATAATTTGCTTTTTTATGTCTTGACGGATTGTAATGCCAATGAGACGGCAACCCAGTCTGAAGAACTCATCATAAGTCAGTGCACTGCGAAGCTTGAATTGCCTTCGTTAGCTATTGAACGTGCACACAGGCTGGGTAAATTCTGCGAAGGAAAAAATCGGCCCATCATTGTTCGCTTCAATTCTTTTAAAGACCGCCAAGCCTTGCTGACAAAAGCAATCAATTTCAAGGGATCGAACGTTGCTGTATCTGAAGACTTGTGCCGTACTGTCCGTGATAAGCGAAAGAAATTATGGGCGTATGCCAAACAAAACAGCGAAGAAGGCTTGAAACCAGTTCTGAAGTTTGATACGCTTCACTTGGGGAACAGGCGCTTTGAATGGGACAGTAAAGCCGGCGTAAAACCGGCACGGGAGCAAAGACAAAGTAATGTTAATGCTGCGATATGCCCCGTCAGCGTTCTGTTAGTGAACTGCCGCAGTGTCAAAAATAACGTTAATGATTTTAACTTTTTTCTACGTACCATCCAACCGACCATTGTTTTGGGAACAGAATCTTGGCTTGACCCGACTATCGCAAGCGCTGAAGTATTTCCGGACACTTACGAGCGTTTTCGTCGAGACCGCCGTGCACGTGGCGGATGGTGTTTATTCTTGTCCTTAATAGTATCCCGAGCGTGCAAATGCAATTTCCGGATAATGAAACTAAATCGATTTTTTGTAAAGTAAGGCTATGGAAACTTGTAACGGTATGTGAGACTTGTAACGAGCTATGGAAAGAAGAATGATTGGTATAACGTTAAGGGATGAGAAAAGAGCAGATTGGGTGAGGCAACAAACGCGAGTTAATGATATCTTAGTTGAAATCAAGAAAAAGAAATGGGCATGGGCAGGACACGTAATGAGGAGGGAAGATAACCGATGGTCATTAAGAGTTACGGAATGGATTCCAAGGGAAGGAAAGCGTAGCAGAGGGCGGCAGAAATTAGGTGGGCGGATGAGATTAAGAAGTTTGCAGGGACAACATGGCCACAATTAGTACATGACCGGGGTAGTTGAAGTATGGGAGAGGCCTTTCCCCTGCAGTGGCCATAACCAGGCTGATGATGATGATGATGAAGGCTGCCGAATGGGAAAGCAATTGTTCTTCGGTCATTTTATAGGCCTCCTGGTCCTTCTGTAGAACGACTAGTTCATTTAGCCAATTTTCTTGAAACTATTCACAATGAATGCCTTGTTATAGGGGAACTTTAACCTTCCGTGTATTGACTGGTCAGCTGGGGAACCGAGGGATACTGCTCGAGGGAGCCTATACTCAACTTCCTTTGATATTTTAGATCAGAACATTTTCTATCAGTATGTGCACGAGCCATCGCGCACTGACGGAACAGGTCACGTACTCGACCTTTGCTCTGTAACGTACTTGATGGTGCATATAATGTACGGGCGTTGCCAGGTTTGAGCGATCACAGCGTTGTTCTAGCAGATTCATCAGTTCTGTATCTGAAGGTTGCAAAAACACCTAGTCAAAATATTTATGCCTACAGCAAGGGCAACTACGAGGCGATTAGCGCTGCTTTCGAGTCGTTATTTGCAACTTTTGATGCACTCGCAGATAATATAGATATCGAACAACTGTGGAATACTTTCAAATTTAAATTGTTTGAACTAGGTGAAGCTTTTGTCCAATCACGAGTTATACCAAGTAGGCGAGCTTGACACAAACCCTGGTTTAACACAGAGTTCTGTGCCCTTGTTCGACAACAGCGACGAAATTATCAGACTCAAGGCGTCTAATTCGCCAGAGGATTCGGCCTTGCTGAAAGCAACAAAAACTGAATTTAGGCAAAAGTCCGACATCGCTAAGGACTTTTATTTCTGTAATGTAGAAAAAGACTTGTCAGGGGTACCAAAGAATTTCGGAGGTATGTGAAGCGTAATGGCAAAGACCACAGATCAATCAATACCTGCTTTGAAAAATGAGGAAACAATTATTCATGATAGTGAGTCTCAATTTGAAATTTTTAGCCATCATTTTTCATCTGTGTTATTGCCGTCTAGCTCACGTACTGTCTGTTTTGAATTACCTGCTGAGATAGACCGCACGCCAGAAGTCACCTTTTGTATCGATAGTATCCGTAAATTATTAAAAGATGTGAACCAGGCTAAGGCATGCGGCCCTGATGACATTACTGCCGCTATCATACGGACTTGTGCGGACGCTTTATGCTTTAATTTGGCCCGAATGTTTCAGAAGTCCTCAATGAAATCGACATGCCTGATGATTGGAAATTGGCGCGAGTCGTGTCCATACATAAGAGTGGGGTGCGCAACTCCGTTCAGAACTATAGGCCCGTTTCCTTAACTAGTATAACCTGCAAAATTATGGAGCATGTAATATACAGTTGTGTTATGGCCCGTTTAACTAAACATAATCTCCTAAGCCCCAGCCAACATGGTTTCAGGCGTGGTTTATATTGCAATACACAGTTGGTAGAATTTATTCATGATTTAGCCTCGGCAGTTGATAAGCAACAAGTTGTGGACTGCGTTTTCTTAGATTTCAGTAAAGCGTTTGATGTAGTCGCACACAGTCTTCTACTCTCCAAATGCATAGCTTATAACTTAGATGCTAAAATAATAGCCTGGATTGGTGAATATTTGTCATTGCGGAAACAGGCTGTGGTTCTGAACGGTGTATCTTCGCAATATTCATCAGTTACGTAGGGAGTTCCCCAAGGCTGTTTTGGGGCCACTATTGCTTTTGCTGTATATTATTGATATTTCAGCTGGTATACAGTCTTCATTCAGGATGTTTGCCGATGACTGTGTTGTTTAAAGAGTCGCAGATGCCATTTCCGATTCACAAATCCTGCAACTTGACCTAAACAGTACAGCAGACTGGTGTGTGCGTTGGGATATGTCATTAAATATAAATGAGACTCACCTTCACAAGAAAACGAGCCAATCATCCGTATAGGTATAGAATTCACGATTCAACTCTAAAAATAAGCAAGGAATTTAAATATCTAGGTGTGTTTTTTACTTCTTATTTACGATGGAACAAGCACGTTAACTATACTGGAAATAAGGCAGCATCAGTTTTGTGATTCTTGCGGCGCAATTTTAGTCATTTACCGAGTAGCTTAAAGACGCAGTTTTATTTCAGTCATGTACGTTCAATACTTGAATATGGATGCGTTTGTTGCGACCCACGCAGATCTGAGCTTATAAATAAATTAGAAAAAATCCAGAATAGGGCAGTTAGATTTATTCTTGGTAACTAGACCAGGCAGCTTAGCATGAAAGATAGCAAACTTAAATGGCAAGAGCTGAAGGATCGTAGAAGGCATATCAGATTAAAATACGATATTTATTATTCTAAAATGGGTGTAAACCGCGAACCACACTACATATCTAAGCGACTTGACCACTGTTTGAAGGTCAGGGAATTTTCTTGTAGGGGTGACGTCTTCCGTTATTCCTTTTTTATTAGAACTGTTCGAGATTGGAACTGTTTGCCATCGAGCATTGTATACATCACAGAAAATGATGCTTTTTTTCCACGCGTTGAAATAATTTGTTCATGTATTCATTCAAGTTTGTAACCTCCCTGCTGTGATGCCCTACGGGCCGGTGCAGGTAACCAATACATAATATAAATAAACGCTTATTTATAATAACTTTTATGTACACAAAAAGAGAGTTTGCATTGGGTCAAGCTCCAGTGCTTTGTAATATCTTTCTAGCAAACTTTGGCAGCAAGCTTAAACAAAAATTAGACGATAAGCGCATGCTTAGAATATTCAGGTACGCAGATTGTTTTCTGATTTTGTTGCCCATGTTGTTCCCCATGTTGTTCCCCAGATGTATTGCTGCCTTTTCAATCTAGCCATTTAATGCTATTCAACAGAGGAATTGTTAAATTGTGTTTTCAAAGTTCATTAGGTAACAGTCGCTCACACACTGGTATGACAGGCTTTCGATCACAACTGCAACATCTGTCGGGAGCTGGTTATCCCCAAGCACTGCAAAAAGCAGTGTCCTAGGCTCAGCCGAAGTATTTTTTTTCACACTCGCCAATCTGTCAAAAAGATTGCCAATTGTGAGAAATAGGTCGTCATGTCAGATGGTGCATGATGTCACCAGTAGAGGAATTGCAATGGAAATGTTTAACAATGCCTAGGAGACTGCTGATCGAATCGATGAATTTCTGTAGGTGAGGTAAAGAAAGGGTTAACTCATTATTGACTCGGGCCACAACATTCTTGGGAAGTCTCATGCTCTCTTACCCCAAGGGAGTTCATGGGTGCCCCTGTGACACAGGTATTGCGCACTGAAAACATAGCTTCATTCATTGCAGTTACAGTTCGAGGTGAAGCATTCGTGACGCCGATACTTAAGAGTGCTGTAAGATGGGTCATATAATACTCACCAGCAGCTGTAGCTTTAAGGTATTACATTGTTTGCTTGTCCAACATGCCCATAGGGGCATTCCTTATCGTGTTTTTGTTTACAACATAGTTGGAATCGGTCACCTGGCATGCCTGGTGAATCTGAAAATGGCATTTCTCAGCTTGCAGTACATTGACAAAGTACTACTCTTTACTGTAAAAATTGCTTCGTGTTCTAAATTTTCTTTTTCTTTTCTGGCGCATACAGAAACCCGACACTGCCGGCTGGCTGCAGATCGCGGACAGCTGTGGGCGAACCTGGTAGTTTTCAAAAGTGAGCTGGAGCTGTCGAAGACAAGCATGTGCACATGAAGTGCCCTGGCAAATCAGGAAACATGTATTTCAACTAGAAGGTGAGTATAATTTTGCAATATACAACAGGAAACCTGAGGCAATTCAGGCCAGTTGGTATGCGATGAAAAAAAAAATCTCATGGGATTAACTCGTCTACAATTATCTTCTGCCTTGAATAACAATACAGGGAACACAACAGGGAAGGAAGGAGCTTACAATGTGTGAGGAATTCTTTAAATAAAGCTTAGATAAGGTGTGTGTATAAACTAGAAAGAAGTATCTGAAAACAAAAAAAAACACTTTCCACAAAAGCCATGAGTACTAGTAGCCGGCCTAGAAATCTCGGACGCTCCGGTGGCAGAGGTAATTGGCGCCATCGATCAGGAGGGCGTGAAAGCAAATCCGCTTCCCTTCTACTACCTCCTACATCGGCGCGCGACCGCGCTCGCCGATCCAGGAAGCCGTGCCCTTTCGCCCCTCCTCTCAACTGCTCTCCCCTTTCCCTCTCTCGCGACGCCCTCACCCTAGAGTGTCATCGCGCGCGCCCGCCCGCCGGCGCAAGCTTAACCCACTGCATGACGTTTCATGTTTCGTTATCTGCTGTTGTCGGAAAGCGTGCGCTGCTGTGCGTTGACCGGCGTGGGCAGTTTCGTCAGTTTCGTGGCCCGCGATAGCTGTGTACTTGTGCTCCGCGATATTTCACCCGTTTCACGACTCGCATCGCGCGTGCATCGTGCAGTGGTGCAAGAATACGTCAAAAACAAGCCCTGCAATCTTGTACCGGGTGTCTAAAGAGCGCAGACTCAAGTACATCAGAAGGCGCATGTATAGACGAACACGGCCCTGTCCATGTG
Organism: Dermacentor andersoni; assembly: GCF_023375885.2. NCBI lineage: Eukaryota > Metazoa > Arthropoda > Arachnida > Ixodida > Ixodidae > Dermacentor > Dermacentor andersoni. The sequence goes on along the minus strand of NC_092814.1, from coordinate 360,787,613 downwards.
TGTGATTCATGAGTCTCCGGACTTCTTTGCGGCTTGATTGTGCTACACCGGTACAGAAAGATGGCAAATAGATGTTCCTCTTTGTCACCTGATCAATGACTTGTGTTTTTCTGTGCCAAGTCTCATTCTGCAACTTCACTAACTTGCCCCGTTTTTTGTTCCACCTTCAGCGCCTTTTCCGTGTGTCATGTTCTACAAACGTACTAACAGCTGAAACCTTAGTGTTAGTGTTTGTGTATTATGTCAGTAATCGCCCATGGGAAAACCGCGCGAACAACCTTCATGTGTAGGCATGATACGCTTTTTTTTTTCTTCTGGGAAGCATGAGCATAACAAATGTCCTAAATGCAGATTTTTGCAGTTCGTGTTTATTACACAAAGGAGTGCCCAGAAGGTACGACTTAGTGTCTTAAAGGGCAGCTGAAAGGTTTTCCAGAAAAAATGAGTGAACAGCTGTACATAATGGTTTTCAACCCTCCGAATTCGAATATCGTATCGAAATTGAGCGAAAGAAAGCGCAAATACATTTTATTTTGACGAAAAGTGCAGCAGCGGACACGCCCAGCTCGCGCGTCTCGTTTCCGCCTGTGATTGGTCGGGCGCCTCGTGACGTCAACACTAGTGTTCGTCCGAACCGACCGCTGCCGCTACACATGAAGCGCGGTGCCAGGTAGTTTGGTGCTGTTTTTATGACACGGTAATGGAAAATTTAGAGAGACTGCGTTTTTGTGAGGAGTTCGGCGTTACTCCCTACATCTACGAGCCGATTGCGAAGAGCCGGCCTCTCGAAGAAGCAAACGATGATGGTGCGAGCAGTGCTTTCGACGCGAACGAAAGCGAAGTCTTGGGATCTCCTCGTGTTGGGAATGCTCTTTGGTGAGTGTTTTTTGCAAAGCGATGTAGTGATCTCACCGATGTTTCGCCGATCGAGTGAGCTCGTTTCCGGTCAAACAACTGTAGTGTTGTGTTCCTGCATGCCTCCTCGTGGAACGTAAGCGGGCATGCGATCGTCGGCATTTGTGCGCTGTCGAAAGCTGTCGGCAATCTACAAAGACGGTTTAAACGCGTGAAAAGCTTCCCGGGTCATGCAGTACGTGTAGTGACCTCCATATGTGCGCCATCTGCAGCACACTACTCGTAACCGAAGTCGTAAAGGCGGCGAATTCCGTCAGCTACGTGAGACGGTCGGTTTCTCGCTGTGCGCGAGAGAAGGGGGGAGCGTAGCGTCCTGGCGTGCGCCGGCTTTCCAGCACATGCAAACTCTACATTTGCACTGAGTTATGGTAGCTGGAATATGAACCTGGCAACGTTTAATGCTAGAACGTTATCTAGTAAGGCGAGTCTAGCAGTGCTATTGGAGGAATTAGAGGGCAGTAAATGGGATATAATAGGGCTCAGTGAAGTTAGGAGGCCAAAAGAAGCATATACAGTGCTAAAAGCGGGCACGTCCTGTGCTACCGGGGCTTAGCAGAGAGACGAGAACTAGGAGTCGGATTCCTGATTCATAAGAATATAGCTGGTAACATACAGGAATTCTATAGCATTAACGAGAGGGTGGCATGTCTTGTTGTCAAACTTAATAAGAGGTACAAAATGAAGGTTGTACAGGTCTACGCCCCTACATCTACTAATGATGACCAGGAAGTCGAAAGCTTCTATGAAGACGTGGAATCGGCGATGGGTAAAGTCAAAACAAAATACAGTATACTGATGGGCGATTTCAATGCCAGGGTAGGCAAGATGCAGGCCGGAGACAAGTCAATGGGGGAATATGGCATAAGCTCTAGGAATAGCAGAGGAGAGTTATTAGTAGAGTTTGCAGAACAGAATAATATGCGGATAATGAATACCTTTTTCCGCAAGCGGGTTGGCCGAAAGTGGACGTGGAGGAGCCCGAATGGTGAGACTAGAAATGAAATCGACTTCATGCTCTGCGCGAACCCTGGCATCATACAAGATGTAGACGTGCTCGGCAAGGTGCGCTGCAGTGACCATAGGATGGTAAGAACTCGAATTAGCCTTCACTTGAGGAGGGAACGGAAGAAACTGGTACATAAGAAGTCAAATCAATGAGTTAGCGGTAAGAGGGAAACTAGAGGAATTCCGTATCAAGCTACAGAACAGGTATTCGGCTTTAACCCAGGAAGAGGACCATAGTGTTGAAGGAATGAACGACAATCTTATGGGCATCATTAAGGAGTGCGCAATAGAAGTCGGTGGTAACGCCGTTAAACAGGAAACCAGTAAGCTATCGCAGGAGACGAAAGATCTGATCAAGAAACGCCAATGTATGAAAGCCTCTAACCCTACAGCTAGAATAGAACTGGCAGACCTTTCTAAGTTAATCAACAAGCGTAAGACACCGGACATAAGGAACTATAATATGGATAGAATTGAACAGGCCCTCAGGAACGGAGGAAGCCTAAAAGCAGTGAAGAAGAAACTAGGAATAGGCAAGAATCAGATGTGTGCATTAAGAGACAAAGCCGGCAATATCGTTACTAATATGGATGAGATAGTTCAAGTGGCTGAAGAGTTTTATAGAGATTTATACAGTACCAGTAACACCCACGACGATAAGGCGAGAGAGAATAGGCTAGAGGAACTTGAAATCCCACAAGTAACACCGGAAGAGGTAAAGAACGCCTTGGGAGCTATGCAAAGGGGGAAGACAGCTGGGGAGGATCAGGTAACAGCAGATTTGTTGAAGGATGGTGGGAACACTGTCCTAGAAAGATTGGCTGCCCTATATACACAATGCGTCATGACCTCGAACGTACCAGAATCTTGGAAGAACGCTAACATAATCCTAATCCATAAGAAAGGGGACGCCAAAGACTTGAAAAATTATAGACCGATCAGCTTACTGTCCGTTGCCTACAAAGTATTTACTAAGGTAATCGCAAATAGAATCAGGAATACCTTAGATTTCTGTCAACCAAAGGACCAGGCAGGATTCCGTAAAGGCTACTCAACAATGGACTATGTTCACACTATCAATCAGGTGATAGAGAAATGTGCGGAATATAACCAACCCTTATATATAGTCTTCATTGATTACGAAAAAGCATTTGATTCAGTCGAAACCTCAGCAGTCATGAAGGCACTACGGAATCAGGGTGTAGATGAGCCATATGTAAAGATACTGGAAGATATCTATAGCGGTTCCACAGCCACCGTAATCCTCCACAAAGAAAGCAACAAAATCCCAATAAAAAAAGGCGTCAGACAGGGAGATACGATATCTGCAATGCTATTCACAGCATGTTAACAGCAGGTATTCAGAGACCTGGAGTAGGAAGAATTGGGGATAAAAGTTGGTGGAGAATACCTTAGCAACTTGCGATTCACTGATGATATTGCCTTGCTTAGTAACTCAGGAGACCAATTGCAATGCATGCTCACTGACCTGGAGAGGCAAAGCAGACGGATGGGTCTGAAAATTAATCTACAGAAAACTAAAGTAATGTTTAACAGTCTCGGAAGAGAACAGCAGTTTACGATAGGTAGCGAGGCACTGGAAGTGGTAAGGGAATACATCTACTTAGGGCAGGTGGTGACCACGGATCCGGATCATGAGACTGAAATAACCAGAAGGATAAGAATGGGCTGGGGTGCGTTTGGCAGGCATTCTCAAATCATGAACAGCAGGTTGCCACTATCCCTCAAGAGGAAAGTGTATAACTGCTGTGTCTTACCAGTACTCACCTACGGGGCAGAAACCTGGAGGCTTACGAAAAGGGTTCTGCTGAAATTGAGGACAACGCAACGAGCTATGGAAAGCAGAATGATAGGTGTAACGTTAAGGGATAAGAAAAGAGCAGATTTGGTGAGGGAACAAATGCGGGTAAATGACATCTTAGTGGAAATCAAGAAAAAGAAATGGGCATGGGCAGGACATGTAATGAGGAGGGAAGATAACCGATGGTCATTAAGGGTTACGGACTGGATTCCAAGGGAAGGGAAGCGTAGTAGGGGGCGGCAGAAAGTTAGGTGGGCGGATGACATTAAGACGTTTGTAGGGACAACATGGCCACAATTAGCACATGACCGGGGTAGTTGGAGAAGTATGGGAGAGGCCTTTGCCCTGCAGTGGGCGTAAGTAGGCTGATGATGATGATGGTAGCTGCACGCAGGCTGTTTTACAACACACGTGCAAATAGAAAATTCGCGGCGCTTTGCGACGAAACCTGCGTCAAGGGCGGGAGATAAACATGCACCTTCCGTTCAGCGTGCTAACACGAAGGAGCTCGCAGTAAATCAAAATCCAGGTTTGGGCGAGTTGGTGTATTCATAAGGCCTTCCAACACCAGTTATCATCAGTCAGTCCGCACTCGTGCCGTCTTTGTTTTCGTTGCTCCGATCTTTTCGCGCTGCGTTTAGAAAGCCTGCTAGTGGCAAGTAGTCCTCTCTTATTCTGTGGCCATATACAGCAACTGCGCAGGCCGAATTGCAGGGCTGGCCGTATACGTGCTGCGTGCTTGATAATCTATCAAGCTAAGGTGCACTTGATAATTTGATATTACTTCTTTGCATGTGTTCATGAGTGCAAATGCTTCTTTGGTAGTCTTTGATGCCATTTTAAACACACTTCACTTTTAATAGGTGTTCGTGCCATCACTGTATCCCAATGAACAATGAAGAGGACTGCTGCTGCTGTCAAGAAATTAACGAAATTACTCAAGAAGCGGAAGCATGCACAATGCATCACAAGGTCACGAAAATTTAAAGACTTTTGTCTGAACAGGACTGTGCTTGAAGTGGCACTTGTGGAGCAAGGTACTATATTATCAGGAAAAGACCCCACAAACAGGTGAGACTTGATATAGATCAGATATGTGCTGTAATATAATTTACTTTCACTTCCACAGACAGTTGAGATATGCTGCATATCGGCAATTTGCATGGCTAATATGGAGAAGAATGGGCAAACACAAGAGACGCCTTCTGCCAAGTTGTGTCCTGTGTGCTATCCGGAAGAAATATCCATCTCATAATGGACTGTACACAGGGTTCAAACATTCTTCAAGCTGCGTCGAAGTGAGTATTTAAACATGTGTTAGTAAAGGAACTGAATTACTGCATGCACCGATCTTGACATTATGAACCAATATGAATTGCATCACTTACCAATTGACTTTACAACTTTTATGCATGTAGTAAATGTTTTTGGCACAATAAGTAAAAAGTGAATTTGGAAGCACATATGTATTTTATTCAATGTCATTTGATCTGGTTGCCACACATGCAAAATAGAAAAACAGCTAACCCTAGCATGCACAAACACATATTTATAAAGTTATTTACATGGATGTCGTGAAGCTGTCACAAAGGTAGTTTGTCATGCACTGTGTCATGAGTCTGCAATGGCTTGTGTTAGGAGCAAACCAGCTTTTCATATTGTTGGCATTCTCATTACATTTTGCTACAAGACCATACATATCTAACTACTTGTTGAATCTTGTTCTCCGCCTGTTTACAAGCTCTTCCTTTGATGCTTTAGGAAAGCGGCTGCTGAGAGGTGGCGGAATCTTCGCATTTGTGGTCCTTCTCGTCCGTAACACTGTCACAGCGTCCAGCATAACCACTTCCAGTAGTCTCTTCACATAGCCTGCATTAGGATTTCACAACACAATGTACGTGTGAAGAAATAAAGTGCAATATCATCAGCTTACCATGTGTGGGTTGCTCCTTTACAGGACAGGCAACCGCATTGCCTCCTGTGGCTTCCTTCGTGTTCGAAAAGGAAGTGTCTCTTGCATTGTGGTTTTCCTCATCTTTATTTTGAAATGCGCCACTCGATGCTACAAGATTTTTTTATGTTTTATTTGCCGGGAGCCGGAAGCCTTCTCGAGTCAAACGCTTTCTCGGCGCTCCGAGGACGATGAAAAAGGTGCCGCGCCAATTTTCTAACATATTTTGGCCACAGAGGACTACACATGAATCCTACAATGCTTGAACTTAAATAGGACCAAGCGAACGCGGCTATGTATCACGCCTTCACACGTACGAGCTTTCCGAGTAGAATTACGCGCGGCGCGCAGTCTCCGGTTGCGAATTTCGCATAGCGTAGCCGCAGTCTTGATATGTGATAGGATGGGAGAGCTGCGCACGAGCCTAACCTTGAAACGCTTTTTTAGTACGGTGCCGTTTGCTACCGTTCTCGCACAAGCGCCGTTTAATTCAGGCGTAACGCCTCACTGTTACCAAAAACCGGTACACCAGCTCAAACTCCATTTATCTGAAAAAAGCATTGCAGCAATCACTAGCTTACACGTATTAAACTACACTGAACAATGGTTCGCGCAGTCAGGTTCTTACTTCAAGCTTCCTTCTTTTCGCAAAAGCTGGCCTTGACAGCGGTGACGAGCTCCTTGTGTCGGCGGCGTTTACCGTGAGCGGAAAACCCCGGAAGGCAATTCATAAACAAAAAAAAAAAAATTTGCAAGATAGGCTAGGTGGGAATCGAACCAGGGTTTTCGGAGTGTGAGAGGGAGTCACTACCACTCAGCCATGAGTTTTTATAGCATGGAATTATCGGTACTGTCAAACCAATGCAGTTACATTACATATGAACATACAAGAGAAACAAATTCACAGATAGTATACAGTCCAATGACAGTTCAAAATGCTGGCAAACAGACACAAGCGTCCAGACGCGAAATCCATTCGGGGACGGGATCATATGTAGCCACCACACTACGGACTTGAGCAGTCTCTTCTCGGAAATAGACCTTGTCGAGCGAGGTGGCTCGGCATGTCTGTCGATCATTCGACTTCTCCATAATGAATAAAGTCCTAATAACATAAACAAATCATATGGTGTATTACTGGCTGTCTTTTTGAAAGGAAGAAACCGGATACCATAACATGTGAGAGGAGTCTTTTTTGATAGTTCTTTGTAAAATGTCCCAAAAAAGAAATGCGTCACGACAAAGTATAAAGCAATGTTCTATTGTCTGGGGTTGATTGCAAAGCCTACAATTTGTATTCCAGGGTACATACAGTCCTTTTTCCTGAAGCCACCTTTTAACTGGCAGTGTAGAGGTGTGCAGCTTAAAGAAAAACGTTTTCGCTGCTGGCGCAATGCACATTCTACGGACACGGCAAAGAACTTCTTGACCAAATAGAGACAGATACGGTTTTCGGTACAGAGGTTCAGGGAAAAGGTTATCTATAAGTGCTACATTTAGCGACGTGCGATTAACGGTAAACAAATATTCAAGGTTGAATCTGGCTTTTAAGAATGAAATAGTGTCGACAAGTTCCTTTAAGAAGCCCCATAACGGTAGTTCTTGAGCAAAGTTTGTCGTGACAAAAAGAAAAGGGAGGTGTGACGTGCTCGATTAACGGCGAGAAGGAATGGATGGCGGGCATTTTTAAGGTAAAATAAGCGCATGACCAATTGTCGCACAAACAAATGCACAAGACCCAGGCCTCCCTATTCAAGCGGGAGAAAAAGGTTGTCCCTTCTCATGGATTCCCATGATAAATGCCAAATAAAACATGCAAATATTTTATGAAATGCCTGGACATGGACACGTGAGCAGTGCAAGACCTGCAGAACATAAAGAAGCTTAGAAGCGAGAAATGTATTGCTCGCCTTAGCTCTCGCAAAAATGGAGAGATCACGTCCTTGCCAGGTTGTCACCTTTCGACGGATAGTGGTTACCGTGGACGTCCAATGAGGTCCACTATTACGGAAGTTATCGAGAGGTACTCCAAGATATCGCAACGGAGACTGATTCCAATGAATATTCGCGAATACAGAGGGAGTGAGCGCCCACATGCCTAGCCAAAAGCCTCTACTTTTGTGAAAATTTACAGTAGCTCCTGCAGTCTCACAGAAACGCAGGGTAGCGTTTGTTGCCTTGGTAATGCTTGGCTTGTCGACGCAAAAGAAGGCAATGTCATCCGCATAAGCTAGCACTTTAATTTCCTCATCGGCATACATGTATCCTTTAATGCTCGAGTCGCAAAGCACGCTTAAGCAAAGCGGTTCTAAGTATATGGCGAAGAATGAAGGCGAGAGCGGACAACCTTGACGAACGGATGACTGTACTTGTATTATATCTGAGAGGGTACGATTCAGAATTAACTTTGTAGTGCAGTGTTTATAACAAAGTGTTATACCATTGTATAATACATCCCCTAACTGAAGATGTCGCAGTAGTTGGAACAAAAATTCGTGTTGAACCTTATCAAAGGCTTTGGCGAGGTCAATCTGGAGAAGAGCTATTTGATCCGTACTACCCTCTATGCACTCAAGGACTGAACGTGCGATATGAACATTTGTCTGTGTAGAGCGGCCTCGAATTCCGCATGTTTGATGATCACCTACTAATTTAGTAATGACTGTCTGCAATCTATTTGTCAGTATTTTTGCAAATATTTTGTAATCCACGTTACATAACGATGTCGGCCTATATCCGCTTACTCTCTTTATTGTTTCATCATCAGTGCTTTTTGTTATTGAGGTTGTGTGGCCCTGACAGAAAGATGGAGGAAGCTCACCATTAGATAGGCTTCCTCGAAAAGCTGCTCCAGAAAAGGACACAGGAATTCCTGAAATTTTACATAAAATTCAGCACTAAGGCCATCGGAACCAGGCGTCTTGTTCTTCTGCAGCGTTTCGACGGCAAAATTAATTTCTGCTCGAGTTATTGGCCCATGAACGCTGAGTCGATCATCTTCTTCTAAGTGTGGCATAAGCGAAGTAAACTGATCAGCGTTTTCTTCGTATCCATTCTGAGGCTTAACTGCAGCGAAAAGATCTTTATAGTGAGCTTCAAGTAAGCTTATTATTTGGGAGGTGCCTGTGTATGTAGACCCACCAGACTCAATTTCCAATATTTGCTTGGAAAGCGCGTATCGCTTTTCATCACCGAGAGCCCTTTTTGTGGGCTGTTCCTCTGTGAAGCGAGTTGTGCGTGAACGCACCATTGCTCCTTTGTACACTTCCGTCTCATATTTCTGTATTTGTGCGCGAACTGTGTTTATTTCATCCCTATACAACCCTGGTTCCTGGCTTTCGAAAGCGTGCAGCTTGTGAAGTAGATCATGAAGGTAATGCTTTTCAGCTTTTTTTCTTTGCGACAGCTCACATGAAATGGCAATCGCCTCATTTTTTACTCTATTTTTGACATTTCCCATTGAGCAAACAAAGGAAGCTGTTGACATTGTGTTATTTCTAGCCATAATTCTTTCACTTTGTTTACAAAACTTTCCTCTCGCAAAAGTTGTGTATTAAGTTTCCACAGTTCCCAGTTTGGAGCAAATCTGCGAAATTTTCGGGGACCCCATGAAACAGCTACTAAACAGTGGTCTGTGAAAAATACAGGCTTCACGGCGTAGCTGTGAATGTTAGACCAGAGATTCGTCGAAACATACACACGATCAAGTCGAGCATGGGAGACGCCTTGAAAGTACGTGAACCGCACCCAAGATGGTGTGTAGGCGCCCACGTCTATTAGATTGTGATCTTCCGTTAACTGATGCAGGAAAGTAGCACTTGCATCATAACGATTAGTTAGGTATGAGTGGTCTCTGGAATGACAAACACAGTTCAACTCTCCCGACAGTACCAAATCTCTGTCAGTATCTAGGAGCGGAGCAAGTGAGAGGAAGAAAGCCTTCCTGTCACTCACTTTTGAGGGAGCATAAACGCAAATAAATCGCCAATTACGGGAATGAAAAGAGAGGTGACAGCATATAAGGCGGCCTTCCCCATCAACACGCAGCGACAATGAAGAATGATTTAACTGCTTTCTGACTAACAAAAAGCATCCAGCGGAAGCACACATGCTTGGCTAATACACACCTCGTAATCAGGTTGAAAAGTTTGCAGCGCAAGGTTCACATCACCAGCAGGCGATATCTTTGTCTCTTGCACTGCACCATCAACTTCATGCTGCCTAAACACGTGTAGTAACTGCTGCTGACGCCTTATATTCCTCAGCCCACGTACGTTGAGTGTCGCTACACATAAGGGGAGGGTGAAGGCGGTAGCCATTTTGCTCACCTAAAGCTTTTGTTTCATCGCCCTTGGCCACAGGTAAATCTGTGGTCTTGCTACCTTTGGACTTCTTTGTGGCACTCTCCTGACTACGCTGATAAAACCGGCGCGGCACATTATCACCAGGAGAGGGAGTTCGCTGAGCACTAGGAGACACTTTCTCGGGCGCCTGTAGTGCACTTTCTGTTGCTTCGTCGTTGCATGGTGCCGGACGTTTCCTTGCCTGACTTACGTTCATCGCCTCTTCCTCTTCTTCCTTGTCATCAGGGGGCTTTTCTTTAAGGCTTGCTAGGCCAGGTGGGCAAACTGAGTCATCCTCGCCGGTAGCTTCGCTAGTATTACTTGAGCTGTTGTGACTGCTTGGCATTGGCTTCAAGGACTCCTGGTCTTCGTTCCTAATGCCACCTGTAGTCTCTCCGGTGGCATCTGCTACCTCTGTAGAATCCATGAGATGGTCCAGTTGTGGCTCGTCTGCGCTATATTGCCCAGAACGAAGCTTATTGGCGTAGGTGGACACGCAGGCGTCCGCTGAGTGACCAAATCGGTGGCACTGTAAGCATCTCGGTGTTCTGCATTGTCGTTGAACGTGTCCCACACGCTTGCAACGAAGGCACAGCGGAGGCCTACCGGGGATAAGTACGAGGCACTGGTGTCCATAAATGCACATAATGTGCGGTATTGAGGTTACGGTGATAGTGTCCTTGAGCACCAAGGAAACCTCCCGGTTTGTTGTTACCCACTGTTCCATGCCAGTGCATCTCCATACTTCTCTCTCCACCGACTTCACCTGACCATAGGCCTGGAACGCCTCTTCAACGCGTCGTGGTTCAAGGTGAGGTGGAAGCCACAGTAATTTAAGCTTGATGTTTTTAGTCTCCGGATCTATCACCATGCACTTCAGCCCTTTGACACGGAGCTCACCACAGGCGACGAGAGTCTGTTTTGCCGCACTACTAGCGCAAGTAACCATCCATACATGGCTCATTTGATACTGTCCGACACCTACAATATCTGAAGTATTCACTACCTCAAGCAGAGCGTCTCGGAAGTCGGGAGCATGGTATGGTCTGCCACTCAAGTCCGCATGAAGGAAATAGAATTCAAAACATAGTTACCGGTTGGTAGACGCGGGAGCACAACTTTGTAGCTTGCATCTTCGTTCAAAAACGGGGTCGACGATCCTCGGCCTGGGGCCGATACGCTGTTTCCAGCAGAGAGCATGTTCGAGCACAGCCGTTCCACACAGCTTCTTCTTCTTCCTAGATGGTTCAATGCGAGACAAAAGCGCCTCTAGTGAATGCGGTGTTGCCTTAGAAACGTGCCGTAGAAAGTTATACTGCGGTGTATATCGGTAATTATGAGCATGTAAATTACAGAAGTCGCAGTTAAACGATTAGCGAAGTATGTTTCCACTACATTTCTTCTGCGCTTGGCGCACATGCAGAGCCATCTTGCGGCAGACAGAAGACCCCCTCCTCGCAATGTACGGTGCTGCTCCGACAGGTGGCGTGCCACTCGCCCGCTTCTCCCCTTCGTCTCATTTGAGCGCATTGGGGCCGTGCGGGAACCGGTGCGAGGATGCCCCAATGCCCTTGCGTTTAATAAGTATGTGTGTGCTGAGTCACCGAGATACTCAGTGCGTGTGAACGCTAAAGGAACATGGGAGCGCGGCACAAACGGGGTGCGATAACGCTATCGCGTTCCACTCTTGCAGGCAAAGCTTCAGCATCCTCCAATTTTTTTCACTCCTTCTGGATGGCGGTAGTTATCGGCATATCCTGGGGTGTGGAGGCGAGTTTTCTCGTCGATTCGAAGCCCGCACGTATAACTCAAGATGAATTCAGTTGTCACCATCTATTGCAGCAGGCAGGGCGTAGTGGATTGTTTTAATTATATTTTATTATATTTATAATGCCCTACAAACTTTTTATGTCACCATCTATTCAACCATCAGGCGCATTGCTGTTCCTTGGTTAGTTCAGCCTTTTTTGTTTAGACTGATCCAGGGGCCAGGAAAGGGATTCGGTTCATATTCGGCTGTTCTGTATGCTCGTGGAACGAGTTGTGGCCGGAAGAAAAGTCAGTTGCAATTAACTTTTCCTTTTGCTTCATTATTTCCTCGAATGACGGCTCGCTGCGACGCTGGCACATCCTCGGAACGATATATCCGCGATATGGGTTAGATAAGGTGGAAAATAAAATATTGCGAAATAGTGTCCATCATCAGACCCTGCAATAACCGCTTAACCCATAAGCAATATGACTGTCACCCGTAACCTCGTCTGGTTTTTCCCTTATGGTACAGCACTTTTCGTGCAAAATTGGCAACGGGAAACAAAAGTCGCAAGGAGAGGAGAAATTAAGCGATCTACTAAGGGAGAAAGCCAAGGCAACAGCCAAATAGGCAAGAAAAGCGAAAATTGTTTGTGAAAATATTTATGGATTAAAATCTTTTTATTTAAAACGAAAGTAAAGACAACGCCCCCGGAAGTGGAGAATAGTTCCGTGTGTTTTGAATGACGCTTCTACAGTTATCAATCGAGCCGCCTGACGTAGCCACTTCCCTGCTGTGCTAATGAGGCGGTTTTTCTAACCTTCTGCGGTGGGCGCAGTACGTCTAGAACCGCAGCGTCCTGCGCTCTACGCGGTTGTACGATCTGGCGGCCACGCATCGTTACGCAACTTCCCAAATAACAATACCAGTCAGTGTTGGCATTTAGTAGAGCATTAAACGAGGGATCCAAAAGAACTGTGATTGTTCCGAGCATATACATTTCTCTATAATTCTTCCTGAGATGGACACCCTCCTCCGTACGGCAATAAAGGCAGCGCTGCGACTACCCCAACATGCGTCTACGCACCTTCTACTACGACTGGAGGTGCACAACACCATCCGCGAACTAGTCGAAGGTCACCTTAACAGCCAATTGCAACGTCTGCAATGAACAATGCAAGGGTGCCACATTCTATCTCGACTAGGATACCAAACACCAAGAAAACCACGACAGGAAAACCGCACACTTCTTGCGCTTAGCATTCGCAACAAAATTTACGTGGCCCCAATACCCCGGAACATGCGCCCTGACCGTCATAAAGGCCGAAGAAAGGCAAGAGCACAAGCCTGGCTTGACTCTTTGGCGATGACACATCGAACACACCAGCCCTATACAGCGACGTTGCCCGCTACCCAGAGAAACGTGCCCTATGTCTAGTCGTACTAGATAGTGCAGACATTCTGAGGGCTTCGGCCACGCTCAACACTGTGGACAGTGGCACGGCGGAAGAGGCTGCTATCGCCCTAGCCATCTACACGCTTCAACCACGCCGGCACCGGGTGGACCCATCACAGTGGTCACTGATTCACAGACCGCCTGCAGAACATTGGCGCAAGGGAGGGTGACACCCTACACACACCGCATCCTTACATCATTACACCCCACAGCGTTACACAGGGTGCGTATCGTCTGGACACCTGGACACGCCTCTCTCCATGGTAATGAACGCGCTAATGCGGTAGCCCGAGAGCTCGCTAACCGGGGGCCATTGGAAGAGCTGTCCAACCCAGACGACGCACCGACAGAACCACTGAACTACACTGAAACTCTACAATATTAGAGATACTTCCCTCCATCCCATAATTCACTTAACCGAGAAGATGCCGTCGCGTGGCGACGGCTTCAAACTAATTCATTTCCCTGCCTTTTTCATCTTCCCCTCTTTCACCCCACACAATATCCCTCATACTGTCCCTATTGTGGAGCAAAACCCACAGTATATCATTGCATCTGCGAGTGCTCGCACCCTCCGGGTTACTCCCCTATTCCTTCACCTTCCTCCTGGGAGACTGCACTGACCAGCTCAGACCCGCAAGAGCAAGGACGGCTGATCCGGCGGGCACGCGCAGTGGCGCGAGCCAATGGGGCCCTGAACTAAGGGCTCCACCATACGAAGAAGTCACGCAATCTCTTTACAAATAACTGTTTTCCCTCTCACTCTCTCTAAAGCTAATTCAAAACACGGTACTAGAAATCCTTATTTGGCACTTTCGCTTGTTAACTTGTTCTTGGCAAGGTTCTTCCTGCGCACCTTTCATGCACAAGTCCGCTTGATGTGCTTCTTCGTTTGCCAAGTAAAGAAGAGGTGTATCTCACTGCCGTACCTGTGAGATACACGTTATTTCAATTCTCCTTTGCGGCTTTACGCGTCTTTATGGCAAATGGTGGGCATTATTCACATTTGTACTAGTAAAAGTGCCCTCCCCCTCATTTGCACTCATTTGCATAGAAAAGTTACCTTCGGTTGCCCGCCTCCCCCGAAAAAGAATCCTGCCTACGTGCCTGGCGCAACAGCATCTGATAGCGTCCTCGATCACCTTCCCGGAATGGTGTGCTATGCACCGCCGTGCTGGCGCACTGCGGAGGGTTACCATCGAGGACAAAACTGCACCCCGTGCAGGGTGCTTGCGTGCAGCGCTACTTCGCCCCTGGCGCGCAAAACGTGCGCGAACACGCGCGCGCGCACCTTTCATTGTTTGCAGGTGCTGAGCATCTGCGACAAGTGCTCGAACTTTGTCAAACTGTGTGCTCCAACATACCTGGTTGCAAGCAAACACCAATGGATTTTATAATTAATCCTGACGACTCGTTCAACGAACCTGTCCTCGTTCTGCCGCTCTTCACCACATTGGTTTTGGACGAGGTCGAAAAAAGCTTATCCATTGCGGCAACTAGCAGCGCTTCCTTTCTCATTGCCGACATCACCACTAGCTAACTCCGTCAACTTCGTTGCAACCGCAGATATTGGGCCAGAGCATCCGCGGTTCTGCAGTCGGCAGTGCGCGCCCGCGTCCCGCAGTGCTTGCTGGGATTGCACCCCGGCGCACCACCGATTATCTCGGTGCGAGACGGGGCAACGGAAAACCGCTCCAACAGGGTGCGCTTCCGGTGATCGAGGATGGTCGGTGCGCACCGGTGTGGTTGATCGATGAAAGTGCGCACCAATGCGCCCCGAGCACCGGTGCGGGTGATCGAGGAGGCTACGAGATTCTGCTGCAGTGCATGGGCACGCCCGTTGGCACATTCGGAGGAACGTGGGTGTCAACTTGGACAAGCAGTTTCCTCGAAAGCGAAAATTTGTCAGTGAGCGGTAAATCTAACAGTGGCGAGAGTTCTATTTTGGGCTGTGCACAATGACGTTGGGTAACTGCATTGTGGCGTGAGAGCAAATCCCAGCCGAGGATAACGTAATGAGAGCACGGGGAAAGGATGGTGAATTCCGTGGCCTATAGAATGTCGTCAATGACAAGACAAGCAGTGCAAGCCGCTAAGGAGTGAATATGCCGAGCACTAGCTTTGTAGAGGGACATCCCAGAAAGGGGTGTCGTGACTTTCGGAAGTAAGCGACAAAGCTTAGTGTCCATAAGACATACCACGGCTCTTGTCTCCACAAGTGCAGATGCGCGAGTGCGAACACCGTCAACAAACAGTTCGGTTACGTTCGAGAGATTATATTACGGACTTTCACATTTCCTCAGTGTTCCAGCCCTTGCCACTTTGACTGCGACAATTACTTTTCCTCGTTCCGTGTTACGGAGTGAAGTCGCATCGGCGACAGTGACCGACGATGAGGAGACGGTGAAAGGCGGGTAGTTGGCATCCGGCACAGTGTAGGCGACATAGCCAACGGGGAGTCGTAATATAGAGGGTCAGCTGGCTTGTAACGTCTGGTGCGGCGCTAGGCGGCTGCACATGATTACAAAAGCGTGCAAAATGACTGGCGTAGCGGCACGGAAAGCACAATTATCAGTTGTCGGGTGTTCACTACCGGTTTGCTGGGGCAGGTTCCATCCATGTCAGAGGACGCATATTACGAGGCAGCTGCTGATGTGACTGTATGGCGGGCTGCAGTGGGGACCTAGCCACGATGTCGGCATAATGGATAGGCATACCTGGAGCGAGAGGTTGGGTCCCCGCGATGACTGCACCATAGCCGAGTGGTGCATTCATGGGGACCTGTTGGGGCGTCGGAACAACTTCAGCGCAGCTTAGTGGTGCAGCCGTAGGAATATGTTGGCGCTGGTCTTCTTGACGAACGGTTTCATTTCTGCAAGTAGAGCTGAGTAGTCGGAGATGGTAGCCGAACCACCAATGTGCTCATTGGGCGATGAAGGGCAACGTGTGAACGAGCGCTGCCTGTGGAGCTCCTCGTAGCTTTGGCATAGCGTGACAATGTTAGTCACGGACTGAGGATTCTTTGCAAGTAGCATGTTGAAAGCATCGTCCTCTACCCCTTTCATGACACTTCGGATTTTGTCGGACTGCAGCGGTGACCCTCTTACACAAGACCATGACATCTGCAATGTAGCTGATGAATTATTCACCCCGCTGCTGTGCACGTTCTAGCAAACGTGATTTTTCGTGCAGCCTGCGCACAGCAGGGCGACCAAACACAGCCACTACAGAGGTATTGAACGAGGACCACATTAGAAAATCGGTCTCATGGTTGTACCAGAGACTGGCCACGACCGCGAGATAGAAGAGCACACTGCTCAGTTTCGCGGGATTGTCCTGTTTCTTGTGGGCACTTACCGTGTCATATAACGTCAGCCAGTCCTGCACGCCAGTCTCTTCCGTGCCGCTGAAAATGGCAAGGTCCCTGTGGTGAGGCGCACTAGAGCACATGACTGACTGAGGAGGCGCTTGATGGGATGCGTCTTCAAGCATGGTTGAGCCTAGTGTACGGGATCGAAGTTCTAGGATTGATGTTGTAAGCCAAAGTACTCGCCATCACTTGTAAAGGTGTTTATCACCAGCGTTTGGACCGACCGTCATAGGTGTCAGCGGTGTTCCCCGAGCATAGCATTGGAGATTGACCCACTTGAAAGTGCTGGATAGGATTGCCCACTATAGCATTCTTCACTAAACACTATATATTAAGTGTGCGATTCAAATTTGACGGCGCTGTCTTTAGAAAAAAAAACGGAGTTACGAGACATGGAGAGGCAAAATATTGTCACGTGGTGGTGACGTTAAGAACACAGTGGCAATACTGCGAAAGGCAAAACTAGATTTTATTGGGCGAACCTGTGCCCACAAAACAGGCTACACTTATAGCACAACGAAAGCGGCGAACACAGTCGGCGATCGTCGAAAATCTGATCAGCGAGTCAAGCGCGTCGGCTTTTATACAGCAGTCGTCGAATGTTCCAGACTAATCGTTCGGACCCGCGTACCTTCCACAAAGTTCTGCACCATTCGCGTCACGCGATGAAATCAGATAACACAACGTTCGGCGACAACAGACAGCCGGGTAGAAGCATCGATAACTTTCCAGAAACTTCGGATACATGCAGGCGCATCCCGCGCTGTGCGATTACATTTTTTAGGTGGCGATACGTGATCGCCCGATAAAGATAAGTAGACGTGTCAATATAGATCGTACGAACGGCAAGTTTACAACTCGAGAATGCAACACTTATATGTTGCCGTGTCTACTAAATCATGGATTCTGTTAATTTTAATTTGGGTTTTGGGCTTCAATCAAGTTTCGTGTGAAAGTTCATGCGAGAGCCGAATTTGATATTAGACATACTGTATGCATTGTCATTGTACTTGCTACCTTGTTTATTGACGTGATGTCTGATGTGTTTATTTTGATGCAATTTCTAATAAAGCTCTGTTGTCGTGAACCCTTTTATCAGGGTCAGCGGGTTCGTCAAGCTGCCAAATGGCAGCTTTTATTCGCTGCTCCTATGTCTGTCAAATACTTGAAATAAATGCTTTGATTGATCAATGAAATGGACTAGGTTTGTGAATATTGAAATGCGTAATATTGTATATACTGCAAGCGCAGCAGCCTGTCATGCTTTGCTAGCAAATGAAAGCATTGAATGAAATCTGACAAAAAGCGTCAAATGATCACTCAAGAAGTTGGCCAGCAGTAACCTAAACCAGTGGAAGGTTTTCAAATGTTGCCTCTCTTCTCAGTTCTATCGCACCATTGAGAAATGCAAAAACAAACGTAAGGTGGGTCTGAAGGTTGCAATATAGGAAAGGCACTTTCCAGTCTTCCCAACTGGTAGATGTGATAGTGCCTGGAATGGTCCACATTTGAAATGCCTAAAAGGCGCTCTGCATACATACCAGCCATCTTTCTGTCGCAGTGCATTTTTAGTGTCCTTTTTCTGACGACTTAGTTCGCAAAGCTGTTTTCCTTAACCACCCCACACTTCTACTTTAGAAAGGCATTGATAGGAATGTTGCTCATGCTTTTCTGTATGACAGTGCAAGTCGCCTATTCTACAGAGACCCGCCGCGGTTGCTCAGTGGCTATGGTGTTAGGCTGCTGAGCACGAGGTCGCGGGATCGAATCCCGGCTACGGCGGCCGCATTTCGATGGGGTCGAAATGCGAAAACACCCGTGTACTTAGATTTAGGCGCACGTTAAAGAACCCCAGGTGGTCGAAATTTCCGGAGTCCTCCACTACGGCGTGCCTCATAATCAGAAAGTGGTTTTGGCACGTAAAACCCCATAATTTAATTTTTTTTATTCTACAGAGACTAATAACCACGTTTTTAAAGCGCCGCAAAAATCTGGAAGTTCTGAATTACCACCACTGCCGTGCGGCTCGCAGTACTCATCGACAGTAATCGTGAGATGAATTTCGCCGTAATTTTTGTTTATTTCAAATACAAATGCAGGTTTTCCACAATACAGGAAGCCTTCATTTACAACACGTAGCAAATAAATAATAGGCGTCAATAACAAACAAAAATAAATGAATGCAACATTTGCATGTTCTGTGAGCGGCTACATAGCCTTCTCTCCTCGAGGTGGGTTGAGTGGCACCAAGCTTGTGGGCACGATTCGTGCCTGATAGTGGTTTAGAATGTCCAGCATATGGATTTTGCACAATCCGAAAAGATTTTCATGTACCTTGCTTAACTGACTGTTCAGAGATAATAAAAAGCGTTCGTGATGTATTTACGTGTAGTTCTTTGTTGATGTCATCGAGAAGCCTGTCCGTGTCATCTTTCTTGCGTTTAGTCTTTGGTGTCTTTTCGAGGGAAGAGGTTGGCGAATTGTGCGAAACGGGAGTAGAAACATCCTGTGGAGAAGGCAAAGATGGAAAAGATTGTAAACAGGAAGAATGAGTTATGGAGCCTGAAATACGAGTAGAGGTAGCAGGGGCAAAATTAAAAGCGTTTGCCTTGTGTCGGTGTGATGTCCCTGTACCATGGGCAGAAGTATTTGCCATGGGCTCTCTGAATATTCACTGAGGATTTATTGAGCAGAATCGTCGTCAAAGCGGTCCAGGTTGGTTATTCTGTAAAAGAACACACGTTAAATTTCACTTTGTTTGTTTGCAATTTGTACGTATAGTGAACAACTGTTTAATGCATGATGCCTTTTGGCATGTGCACTTGTCTTCGCCAAGGCAACAGCTGAACTCATGCCTGCCAATTCGGCTAAACTTGTAAAAATGCAAATAAAAAAATTGTGAGGGTGCCGGTAATGCCCTTTTATGGCAATGCAAGACACTATGCGGAAGCATCGCATACTCAAGGAGTACAGGAAGCATACATGAAATTCTTGGGAAACATTTAAAAATATTATACAGCTACCTTGTTCCTGTGCAAGAACAGTACAAAATTTCCACTTAAGCAGGTCAGGCAAGGAGACACAATGAAATGCCATTCACTGCATGCATAGAGTAAGTATTCAAGCTGGGAAGGCTTAGTAATGACGATCAACGACAAATATGTCGACAACATTCGGTTTGCAGATGACATTATTCAACAACACTGGGGATGAATTGCAACAAATGATTTATGACAAACTGAGAAAGTCTAGGTCAATTACAAGGATCCGTGATCATGAGAAGAAAATTTAAAGCATGTAAACATGGGTTGGAATGCATACGACAGGCATTGTGAAATCCTGACTAGGATTATTTAAAAGTTAGTAATTGCATTCTACCGGTGCAAACGTATAAGGTAAGAATGTTGAGGTTAACAATTAGCCTCAAGTTAAAGGCTGTGCCAAGAGCGATGGAATGAAAAATGTTAGTAGGCGTAATATAAAATTACAGGAAAAGAGCGGTGTAAATCAGCAAACTAGAATAGCTGATGTTCTTGTTTACATTAGGATAAAGAATACAGCTGGGCAGGCCATGTAATGCGTAGGCCATAGACATACAGAATGGGTGGCGAGGGAAAGGCGCAGTCAAGGACAGCAGAAAATAAGGTGATGTGATGAAATTAGGCAGTTTTCAGCTGCAAGTTATCGGCCTTTGTCCTGCAGCAAAACAGGGCAAATTATGATGATGCACAGAGATTGCTTGCACTAAGCAAGCTGATCCTGACAACAAATACATCTTCAAGCCTATGCTTGCCTTGCTCTAAATGGTGCCTGTCATGATGCGCGGAAGAAAATGCAATGTGCGACTTTAGGCGTTCATACCAGGCATATCAAGTCAAGCATGTGCTTAAAGTTAAGGTGCATCTCGTAACACGGGGGTATCCGAGCTTGCTGCTCCTATGAGCGATCTGCCGAAACGTGAATAATTGTAAATTATGCGCATGTATCCCCCCGAAAGAAAGGTGTGCTGAAAAACAAAAATGCATTCTGCCTTCCTGCCCTTGTTCCTTCATTTCTTCATGTCCTTATATTGAAACTCAAACATTTCTAGGTATGCCTATGTTCACTGCTTCAATTATTTTTAATATTGATCTGACCTCCCGTCTTATTTCGAGCCATAATGCATCAAAGATAATGCGTTCAGTAAAGATTTGTTTACTCACGTTCGCGGCTCCAGAATGTCTCGCAGAAACAGCATGTCGTCGAAATACTTCCACGTAAATGTCGGCTCTCCAGCGGCCGCACATTTTTTTTGCTTCTCTCACCTTTTTCGCGAAAGTGTCTCTCAGATCCCGCCATTTCCTGCTGATTTTTAAGATTTCGTCTGCAGAGATAAGGCACAGTTGATACATTTTCTCTGAATGAAATCACATAGTAGTACCATGGTATTACCAGCACATAAATGTTCACATGCTCTTCAATAAGTTTTTTTAACCCACTACTCAATTTTCCCAAGCACAGAATGAACACAAAATTACAACCGATGCATCTGCTCTGTAGTAAACCACCGATGAACATAATTATAGGGTTTGTGGCAAAGCCGATAGAGAATGTAACTTGTATGCGAGTTGCATGCCCTGAATAAGTTTGTGGGCAGCTATGCATTTGATATTACTTTGCTATGTGAACATTGTTTCAGTGGGTGTATGCGGCCGCTACATTATTCGGGATTTGGTCGGAATAATTTACCAATTCCAATCTCGTGCCGTTCCTTTTAGCACTTCGCCAGTAGTCGGAGCGGAGCCCCGCCATAATCATAGGCCGTGTAAAGAGTAGCGTACATTGGCGCGGATTAATAACAATAGTAATGATAATAAAAACCGGCCCATAAATAGGCTTATCTGTGACATCAACTAAATGAATGGTGTAAGCAACAGAACGGTTCTTCAAAACGGACAGACGTATTTGTGAATCCCTCGAAACAGGCAGCCGACTTTTACGGGACACATGGTGATGAAATGACTATTCTCTCCGCCGTTACACCACACACACCACACACGCTCACACAGACACGCAAACTGACCTCGCTGCTGGGCTATAGAATATATGTTTGGTAGTTGTTAAACATTGAGCACTCACCGCTCGTGTCTGATAGCCCTAGGCTCTTGGCGATGGCAATCCAGCTTGCCGTATGAAGCGTGGCATTTCTGTAATCGACGCTTGTCTGATCCCACAGCGTGCGGTGGCCGCGAACTAATGAAATGAGCACTTCATTTCCGTTCACCCGAACTTTCGGCGGCGTTCATGATGATCTTCCTTCGACTAGCGCCGCTTTTATCGAACAAATTCATTGAGCAGTCAGGGCTGTCAGAGGTCGGGGGGCTACGCCATGTCGATGCCGCGATGTCATTGGCTGCGGCCGCACGACAATATTCAGCAAAAATAACGTACAGCGCGAAGGACAAGGACTGCGAGCGACGACATACACAGCGCTCTGTATGTCGTCTCTCGCAGTCCTTTTCCTTCGCGCTCTGCGTTATTTTTTATCTTGAATTACCAACTAGCCCAAGCAACCACCCTAATATTCAGCAAGTTGGTCGCATGCGCGGCGTGCGATTCGGCGCCGCATGCGGCGGATTCTTTTGAGAACCTGTTGAGTGCGGCTGCCGATGCCAATGGTCGTACGACGGATCGCACCCAAAATCGCACCATGTGTCTCAGGCTTAAAATGTGAAGGAAGTGACTTGAATTTTGTCCTCTCTTTTTGCTTTTTTCCTCTGTAGCGGCCATGTTTTCGGGCCACAATGGCGGCTTTATTATGGTTATGTGCGCTCACACGTGTTGTTCCGTGCATTTAGTACTGTGGCAAATGCCTATAGTGTGTGCTGGATGGCGTTAGTCTCCGTGTTTTGTACCGGCGTGTTGTGTAGATTGTGCTCTCCTAGCTGTTGTGGCCAGGTGGGACTGGAAGTAGAAAGCGTGAAACAAGCGCACATGGAACGCTGTACACCACACCGTAAAATCATTTACACCCCTGGGTTTTTTTTTAGTGTCTATAACTAACCCCCTAGCACCCCTATAAAAAGGTTTTTAAATTAGCTATCACACCCTTATGCTGGGTATTATTAATTCAAGTAACACCCTTAAGTTGGAGGGTGCTTTGAACAGTATAACAGCCTTTGTCTAATGGGTGCAAGGGTGTTTTCAGCAGCTTTCTGTGAGGGTGCGAGGGTGTATTTACAGAGTGTTGAAAGGGTGCAAAGGTGTTTTGAGCAGTGTCATAAGGGTGTAAGGGTGCTTTGAAGAGCTTTCGTAGAAGCATGGTGCATTGTTTGTAGGGGACCACAAGCGTCCTTGTGCAATCACCAAAGTGAGAAACACGAAAGGTTTTGTACATCAGAGTACCAACAGCTAATTTATTTGTGCGTTACTTCTCGTATTCCGCTTTATGAGCGGAAATAAACGCTCTTACAACACATTTTGGCTGTGATACATTCACATTTAGAAACAGGTGCTCTAGCACACAGGATAGATTATATGCTTGCTTGGCATAACTGAAGTCGAATGCCCAATAGGCAGCCATCATGGCAGTGGTGCCCTCCTGTGCATCAATGACTCTATCGAGCTGCTGCTTCTCGGCAAATAAGAAGAGCTCATCAGCAGCTTCAAGAGTACTGCCGCAGTACACAACGCAGGGTGTACATGGCTCGTCTTCATCCTGCAGGAAGGCAAAAGTACACAATCCTCCTGCTCCACCAGTAAAAGCTTACTCCACTGACAAAACCACAATGCCCTGATTACTTCCAGCATGGTTAACATTTCAAATGAACAGTGCACATGTGTCGTTTAATTGGCTAACTTCAATCCGTAAATTAAAACAAAGAAATGTGACATGCAGTCTTTCCTTTGTTTGCAGACCAACACAGTGGCAACATCGCTTAAAGAGATGCAAAATCACATCTTGTAGGTTTTCTTCAATCCTTTTTATAGGTAATTTAACTGTAGCCAACTTTCGATTAATTTTATTTTTAGAAGCTACGTACATAAACAATCACAATTCAGTGAATTATGCTAGTTCTATGCAACAGAGAAATTCTTCCAATGAGCGCATTGTGTTTACAGGAATGTGTCAAATGCCGTAGAACAAATGTGATATGATTACTATAAATTGGAATTATACGTCACTAAAATTATGAGAAATGATACGTACAGTATTATAAATTACGTAAAGATTGCAAGACATGCCTTACATCATTGTGTAGAACTTTAGCAAGCTTACCATATGCACAAACATTGTGTCGACTGCCTTGTGGTCGTTCAAAATTTTGGAAAGGAGCGGCAGGATTCGCACAGCCCGTATATCTGAAGAAAAAAAAAACATGAAGTCATTACCTTTTGCATTACCAAAGCACAATAGACTGATGCTTCACTTTATGAATTTCGCCTTTGTTTACTACCTTTGTATCAAGCTGACGGAGGCAGCTTGTGTGCTGCTTGGATTATGTCACTTCGCAATGGTAACTAAAGCAACTTTACAAGATTACCTAAGAATTAATTTTTAATTCTTGAAGTATAGTATGTATGTATGATGTATTTGATGCACCAGTTTAACAACTACAAGTTGATAGTACTAGCACAATGTTAGAAAAAGAACAGGGAGGCTCTACCAGCTGTGCCATTAAATGGCACAGGTGATTAGTAACAATTTTTTCTTTCAATTAGTGACAATGGACAGATTTTTTGCAACAAGGTAGCCAGCACTTGAACTGTAAGACCTTCATTGTGTGTAACTGCTTCTGCAATTGTCAAACAATCAACTGGCAGCTCAATTTCTTCTGCTCATCGAACCATAGTTACTGTTCAGCATATTTTGCAAAAAAGACAGCCAAGCAGCCTTACTGCTTCTCGCACATCAGCGACCAGCAATGCCCTCCCCCACTGCTTCCTTTAAGTTAACTCATGACTCGAATTGGTCTTAAAATAGATGACCAGAATTACAGCTGTGCAACCTTAAATAGCAGCACATCACAGGATAATAGGTTAGCAAGCAAAGTTCAGTGGAAAGCAGACCAAGATTTCGCTGCACACTTTTCACTCACGTTTCCTGCGCCTTGCAGAACCGCTTGCAGTGTGGGCCTCAATAACACGCTTTATATCTTTCTTTTTGACCCCCAATACTCCTCGCAAAGCGAGGCACTGCGTCTTCTCAAAGCCACTTTGAACACTCTTTGCGCCATCCTTCTTTATAAGGATGTTGAAGTCTTCAAGGAACTTAAATACCCTATTGAAGAAATATGTACGATAATTGAACGAGAACTTCTCTACGCTATTATTGCTTCGTAGACTCCACGACATCGTATGTCACATGTGTACGAGTGGACATCGTCACAGAACGAGATTCTCGTATGGCTACAGTAAGCGAGATCGTTCTCGTATGGGTATGTTAAACGAGATTATTCTCGCATAGCTACGCTCAACGATATCGTACTCGCTTGGCTACGCTCAACGATATCGTTCTCGCATGGCTACGCTCAACGATATCGTTCTCGTTTGTGTATGCTACATGAAAATGTTCTCTTCAGCTATGCAAAAGACGCTATTCTTATTTAGCTACATTGTACAAGTGTTCTCATTTGTGTTGAACGAGTTCTTTTGTTTATGCAATATTTCTGATGAAGTTGCACACAGTAACATCGTCTGCCAACACTGCAGCGAGTGAATTTCAATCGCACAGTCGAGCAATGAGCCAGCTCCGAAGAGGACACTTTTTAGGGCACGCAGCACAAACCATCTTTATTTCGCATCACGCAGCATGGTGGCCAGGTGCTTGTTAAAGTCCTTGAGCCTCCTGGCCTCTGTGTCCACAGCGCTCGGATGTTTCGCCACAAAGTGCTCGTATGACTCTGCACAAAAAATGCAAACAAAGCATGCTCTGTTAGATTCCACAAGCCATTGGAACTGACATGCACAGTAGGTGGCTCCACTGCGTAACTGATTGGGCTAGTTCTGGCACGATATTGAGTGTAAAGCGTGAACATCTCACAGAGAAACCGCAAGAAGAGAACACGGAGGCTTATGAGTTTTTTACCAACGTAAATTGATATTTCAACATTAACCACAGCAGTTGAAAGCAAGCGCTCGTCCTCGCATTGTCTTGTTCCCATTTCTGTGAAATGTTCACGTGTTTTACGAACAATATAAATGGCTGCAGAATTGCAATAAAAGACCACAGAAATAGTCCAATACATTTCCACACATATTTTACATTAAATTATCAAGTATATACCAGCTCATGCAAGTGACTACACAAATTACACAGCTTTTCGCTACCGCACCGCGGAATATGCAGATGGAAAACACTGCATAGATGCCAGTGCAGAACTATTAATAGGAAAGATTAATGCACCTATAATACCACTATAGAAACTAAGTGATAGTTTTTTTTAGCGAGAGCGCATCACTAAATATGCACATACAGCTATGCATGCCCCTGATGTGTAGATGTAAACTATGTCGGCCCATATAAGAAGATCACCTCTATACAACCCCATCTTACCGACAGCCCATTATATTCGTGCTGAAATAGCACCATGCGATAGGCATTGCTCCTTTAACTTCAAAACACTTCGCAATCGTTATGAAAACATGAGCTAGCAGGACAGGGTCTACTTACTTCGAACTGCACCAAGTTTTTCTGGTGTTAATGCTGGCTTTGCCTCGCCACCTTCCTTCAGTTTGCGCATGCAAATTTTGCCCGTCACACTCCTGCCGACCAATTCATGTGGCTGCCACAGGCACCGGGCAACCTCCCGGGCAAATGTGCTGTCTGTCTTTGCTTGATTGACCCACGTCCACTTGTTGGCACAGATAAATAGGCCATTTCCAATGTGAACCTACGAAAGATAAAAATTGCAAGAGATTAATTACTCAAATACAAAAGAGCATATGTACTCTCAGAAAAAGCCTCTGTTCTTGAAATAATGGATAAAAAAGGTAACAGTTATTAAGGAAAAGTAGGTTGCCAAACAGTGATGGCACTCAAGGATAAAACCAAGATATATGCAAAAGGTTCAAAGTTTACGCCCTGACTGTAGGAAGCCCTAGTCGATGAAGCTTCACTGATAATGGCCCAGGGACAACAATTCTACCTCGGAGGATTCACCACATTTAATCCCA
Organism: Dermacentor andersoni; assembly: GCF_023375885.2. Classification (NCBI taxonomy): domain Eukaryota; kingdom Metazoa; phylum Arthropoda; class Arachnida; order Ixodida; family Ixodidae; genus Dermacentor; species Dermacentor andersoni. The sequence goes on along the minus strand of NC_092814.1, from coordinate 360,760,843 downwards.
CAGTCAGCGACAAGCACCTTTTGTACGGGATATACTAGTTTTTATTTAGACTTGAGAAAAAGTCTAGGGAAGCAGATGGGAAGAGTAGAAAACCCCAGTAAAACTTATTGCACGCTTAAGGAGCTGCTTTGTCCCAGAGCTAGCAATCTTACCCTTGAGGCTGAAAACAGTTCTTGCAGTACCCCAGTGAGCTCAACTTACACATGCGGTGAAAGAAGGGGTGTAATACAGTAAAACCTCATTCATTCAAATTTTACAGGACTGGAACTAAATTCTGAATTAACCAAATGTTGAATTGTTAAGGGTATGAAAAGAAAAAAAAGAAATGTTCACACCAACACACTTTTATACTGAATCAATCCGCAAATCCTGTTTCTACTTCACGTATAAGCAGTGCAGGAGCTGCAGATGTCATTTCGCGACTGATCATACTGCTCGCAGCGGCAAGGGCCTTGAGGAAGTACTTTCTTTGCAGTGCAGTCATAGCACAAGACGTGGCCGCATCTTTGTCGGAGGCATGCTATTCACTACCACATGTCCATCCCGATAATTTTTTCACCACTGAGCTGGCTGTACAACAGATTGTACAACAATCTCAATGTAACTGGCTGATTGGATGCAAGCCTGGCCACAGTACAATCACTATCCTCGATAGCCACTATGTTTGTGAGACAGCATGCATTGCACCAAGTCACAATGAACTACTACTTGTCACAACAGCTGCGAGCGAAACCGTGGTCATGATCATCACGACTACAGAGGGCAATTATGCAGTTCTGAAGGCAGGTGGCCAATGCAGTGTCATGCAAGGCAGCTAGCAAATGCGAGAATAAAGACACAACAAGGCATGACACATTTTGGCATCCCTGTACAATTTCCCCCAATGACAAGGCAATGTTGACTTGCTGTGTCATTTCAGTTGGACACTGGCACTGCTTTTGCTCTTTTGCATTGCACAATAGTCGCACACCTAGCTCAGAGTCATTAGGCAATACCTAATGTCACGTGCAGTGCTGAACTAATTGAATAGAAGTACTCATCCTCTGGAGGAAAAAAGAAATGTCTTACAATGCAGAAAGGATGACAGGACAGAAAGGGCACTAGTCTTCAACTGGTTTCATGGCATTGAAAAAAAAGCTCTTAAATGTTACACAATAGCATAAGCAACTGTTCAACACATAGTACTTTCACCAAACCACATTCCACGCACATGTAGGATACCACCGTTAGCATGGGTTTTTCTTTATTGGGTAGCGCAACAGATGCAGGACTTCAACTATATCAGATATCTTTTATGCAATGAGCTTCCTGCAACATTCTGCATTACTCTATTATTTTTTCTCTCCTAGAACGTATGCTGCCAGTTCCTTATGGTATAGTGACAAGGGCACAATGTAAACGCACCTGTCTACTAAGTACTTAATATGAACAGCTTCTATTACACCACATGTCAGCTGCTGTCCGGCCCTGCCCCGATACTGCACTGGTCAAACAAAGGTGCAACCACACTTTCTACAATGGCACGCTATCGACTAACTGCCAAATTTCTTTACATTGTTATGCTCCCGTAGCCAATCATTCAGGCATCATCCTGTTTGTCCTACATAGAGAATCTAAAGCACTGCAGGTGTAATTGCCCGATGATGCACGAGGCATAATCAACAAACTTATTGTCACGCCTTTTTTCGCAGTGGAGTTTGGCATCATCATTTGGGTTAGTCATCCAGCATACCCTTGCTAGCTTGTTAGGTGCAGAGAATGCTAGTTGTACATTCAATCGCTGGCCAATCTTTTTCGAGTTGTGTGATAACTTATGTATTTAATAAAAAGAAAAGCCTCGCAGTTGAAAAACAATTTGTCCTGGTCTGGAACTCGAACCTGGGACCACTGCCTTTCCGGGGCAGCCGCTCTACCATCCGAGCTAACCAAGCGGCTAGTAGATGGCAGGGCGAAGTCAAATTTGTCGACAACTCGAAGCAAAGGCAAGAGTTTGACCTAATAGTTCTACAGAAACCCGCAAGTTGGAGAGAAGTAATTAATAAAGGGTAAAGCAGACATCCAACCGTTCACAGCAATTGCCAAGATATTCTTTCAGAAAAAAAAGGGGTTGATTAGCAGCCGAGAAAATTTAAACCAACTTGATTTTTGCTCTCTTTTCTCGTACTGAATGTTGCCTACAGTCGTGGCTGCGAATGATTTGCGGTTGCGGATTATCAATGCCTTGGCACGCCCCTATTTACCTTGCGGTTTTCCGCAGAAATATTAGGTCAAACTCTTGCCTTTAATTGCTTCGACTTGTCAACAAGTTCGACTTCGCCCTGCCATCTGCTGGCCGCCAGGTTAGCTCAGATGGTAGAGCGGCTGCCCCGGAAAGGCAGTGGTCCCGGGTTCGAGTCCCGGACCAGGACAAATTGTTTTTTAACTGCGAGGCTTTTATTTTTATTAAATACATAAGTTATCACACAACTCAAAAAAGATTGGCCAGCGAGTGAATGTACAACTAGTATTCTCTGCACCTAACAAGCTAGCAAGGCTATGCTGGATGACTAACCCGAATGCTGTTGCCAAACACCACTGCGTCATCTGCTACTTACACCTGCAATGCAATCTTATGTAGGACAAACAGGATGATGCCTGAATGATTGGCTACGGGAGCATAATAACAGTGTAAAGAAATTTGGCAGTGAGTAACTGGCCCAATATTGTAGAAAGTGTGGTTGCACATTTGTTTGACCAGTGCAGTATCGTGGGCAGAGCCAGACAACAGCTGACATGCGAGGTAATAGAAGCTGTTTATACTCGGTACTTAGCAGACAGGTGCGTCAGCACTACGTCCCTGTCACCATCCCATAAAGAACTTGCTTAATTAAAAAGTGATGTTTGCGTGCTGTCATTTACAGGATGTCACAACATTGTGGACGTGTGGAGAGTCCATAAAAGGACATCTTCCTTTCCAAAATAAGCAGTTGGAAGTTAGCACCATATGCGGCAGTCATTTATCTGTCCCTGCATTTTAACCAATATTGAGGCTCCCAGTACGAGACCAACTAACCTGAATCAAGGCCTTGGCACACTACTTAGTAAACATGGTAAGAACTCCTGAGCTGCCTTATCATACTACAGTAATACCGTGTTAACTCAAACTCTCATATCTAAAAAAAAAATCGGCTGTGGAAATTTTCTAAGGCATCGAACTATTTTTGGACCAAATAGCGGATACCTCAACATCTTCACTAAGAGTGGAACAAGAACTCTGCCGCAGGACCGTTAAACAAGCTTCGCGCAAGACTGCTGCACCTACCACAAAGTGGACACTTTCCTAGGATGTGAAGTCAGAACCTAGAGGCATAACAACTTTGTCAAGCAACCATGTAGCACATCATGTGATGGGAGAGACATGCGCAGAGGCAGGCCCGGCAAAATAGCATGCTTGACACAGTTCGTTGTGTTCGCTTTGTGCAACGCATGCGATTTACCATCAGAGGTCCAATTTCCGTTTTACTTTTATTCTACACAATGCTCGCGGCACTGAATTTTAGTCTATACAGCATAGAATAAAAACCCATGTGCAGCATGCGTTTCGGTATGCCCTGCTTGCATATAGCGCATACTCGTGAATGCTCACGTTGCTTTCTGTGGCAGGGTTCCCTGCAAGTCTGTGCTACGTGTGTTGCGTAGTAGAAAGCGACATGAGCAGCATTTACAAGTGTGTGCTATGCAACCAGGATGTACCGGTGATAGATGAATTTACTGACACCGAAATCGCTGGGATGGCTACAAACGGAAGGGGCGGTGAAGGCAATGATAATGAAAGACCTAAAAAGGTGCCGACATCTGCTGAAACAAGAAACGTGCTTCACTTGCTGCGAAATAAAGTTAAATGCAGCGTCGGGAACGATCAGCTCATGCGATGTGTGAAGCGGCTCGAGGACGCTTTTCTAGGTCCAGGAGCTACCACGAAGCAGACCAGCCCTACGCACTTTTCATGCACAGAATAAGACTGCAGTGCCACAAAATGGAGCCGATTGATATCTCTGGCATGTTTTTATTTATTTCTTTGAAACCTTTATGTTTAGCTGTTGTTGAAAAGCTTGTCAGTAGCAGTAAATTTTTTAAAACGAACTCAACTTTTCACTGCAATTTCCACGACTGATTATTTGGAAAATTCACTTGTCTCAAAATTTTTTCCAGATTTTACTACTTTCAGTTAACAAGGTATTACTGCACATAAGTACTCTCATAAACCATTGCTCATAGACGATTGCTGTCGACTTTTCCTGCTCACACAGCAATGCACCACTGCTAGCAGAGCATTCATTTTAATAGACGAATAAAACAATTGTAGGAGTGGTACATTCCCAGAAATACGAATTTTAGTGGAATAATGGCAATCTTTATATGCACTGCGAATGAACTTGAAATACTAGCACGTCAGCACCTGTTATTTCTCCAGAACACTGCTGTACTGGCTGCTTTGACAACTGCACACACTAAGCTCCACAGTTAGTACCGAGTAAAGTACTCGGCACATATTTTCGTTTATAATGACATAAACTAGTTTGAGATAAGCAAACACAGCTTGCCTTTCCACCAACTGGTGTGAAGAGTGGAGCTTCCACACCCAGCTCTCCTGGTACTGGGACTGGCCCCTGAAATAAAAGCAGCACACCTATGTGGTTAGCCAACCTACCTTTCCTAGTATTTCTGTTTTACACAAAAAATATCAAACCTGACATTAGAAAGAATACCCTACAGAAGACTGCATACAATAAGCATGCATAATCAGTGAATGTGATTATATCTCATTTCCACATTGCTTGTGCATCAAGCACGTGCTATAAGACTAGCCAGCATCGCCACTGGCAAAAAGTAAACTACAAACTACGTAAGCAGAACCTATCTGGAGATACATTAAAAGTTTTTTTTTATAAATGGTTCTTGAATGCTATAAACACAAATTTTCCCACGCCAAACAAGTTCATTAGTGTAGCAATTAACACATAGTCGAACCTCAGGATAGCAAAAGCCTGAGACAATATTCTGGCCACAATGAAATAAGGTTTTCAGCTGTTGGAGAATTGTGAAACAATCCCCAAGCTTTGTTTTGATTTTTGAGGGCTTTCCTAGATTCGTCATTCCACCATGGGTTGCGACGATTCTTTGCCAGTCCGTTAAATTGTTTAATACATTTTGTTGCAGCATCAATAACACAATCAGTTAGGTATGCCACAGCATCATCTACGTTAAAATCAGAATTGTCATCACCGCCTAAATATGCGAGTTCTCGGAAAAGTTCCCAGTTTGCAGATTCGAGGTTTCATCAAAGAAAATGCGGACAGCATGCATCTGGTTTTGTTACCTTTAATGTAATTGGGAAGTAGTCACTCCCATAGGGATTCTTCAGAACAGACCACTCCGTGTACGGAAATAGTGAGCTCGAAACTATGCTCAAGTTTATGGACGAGTATATTTTATGTGTAACAGTGTAGTATGTTGGTTCTTTTTTGTTCAATAAGCATGCACCTGAAGAAAACAAAATTTTCTATCAGGCGCCCACACGCATCCGCACATGTGTTGCCCCACATGGGCCTATGTGCATTTAGATCACCACGACTATATATGGTGGAGGAAGTTCATCGATCAAGCTGTGAAACTCTGCTTTAGTAAGTTGACAGGAAGGGGAGACGTACATCAAGCTAACCGCGATTAGCTGACCAAATAGCACAGCTCGTAATGCAACTGCCTCGAGGGGGGTTCAGAGATTTATTTGCCGACATTCAACGCCCTTATAGACTATTACGGCTACACGCCCTGAGAAGGCGAGTGCATCATCACGGTCTTTGCGGAAAGTGGCATATTGCCTTAGAAAGTTGGTCTGCATTAATTTTAGGTGTGTTTCTTGTACACACGGCACCTTTGGAGTGAATTTGCGGAGGAGTTCTTTAACATCGTCAAGGTTGTAAAGAAGTCCGCTCACGTTCCTTTGTAATATTTGCGTATCCATATGGGAACGAGGTTAGTGCTGTGTGTCTAACAAGAAAAGTTAGGTTACAGGGCCCTTTGCCGGTCCCATAATGCGATGTTTCTCTGTTATGGAACGGTCAAGATTCTCGCCGCTCCTAAGGCGCTGGTGGTGCCGTTTGACTAAGTGTTGTGTCTATCGCCTCCTGCGAGGCGCTGGACACCGGCTCTTGAGAGCGATTTGTTTGTCGAGAAAGCCTCTTAAGTGATGAGGCCTGTGAGGCCACCAGCCCAGAGGTCGATGGCCCCTTGATCTCGGACGGTGGAACAGCGCCAGCTGCAACCGCCCAGGGGGCAGGTGACGGCACTGCCGGCTCGCTGTGTAGGGGCCGGACAGCCGCTGGAGGCAGATGTGGCACTGCCCCGACGCGCCACTTTGGCAAGAAGGATACATGCCTGCGTGCCTCTTTAAACGAAATTTGCTCTTTGATTTTGATTGCCATTGTTTCTTTTCCTTTTTTCCAAGATGGGCAGGACCGCGAGTACGCAGGGTGCTCCCCTTCACAATTCAGTGTGCAGTGTTCGCGCATGACTCGGACGGATGTTCATGGTCGCTGCCATTTAGCACAGGTTATTCAGCCATAGCAGTTCTGGGAACTGTGGCCGAACCTTTGACATTTAAAGCATCGGAGGAAATTTGGTATATATGGCCTGACCCTGATCTTCACATAGCCTGCCTCGATTGTTTCAGGCAGAACACCTGAGCCGAATGTGAGAATAAGATGCTTAGTCTTTATTTCTTTACCATCGCACCTCATCTTGATTCGTTTTACACTGATCACATTCTGGTCACCCCAGCCTTCAAGTAGTTCAGTCTCTGTCAGATCAATCAGGTCACTATCAAATACAACACCACGGCTGGTGTTCATGGTGCGATGCGGCGTCACATTCACTGGAACGTCACCAAAAGACAAGATTCGGCAGCCTTTCATATTGATTTTTATCTCGGAGTTCTAAAAGGAGATCTCCACTAGGAAGTTTGGAAAGTTTATAGCCTTGACTAAGAACATCGGTTATTGATTTCGACACCAGAAAAGGAGATCATTCTCACTGACATTGCGGTTTTCTCGGAATGTATGACATGGAATTTGGGAAAGTTTTCACTATGTTGGCCATAGAAGCTAAATACTTCTTCGGTGCGCCCTCGTTTATGAGGGCGATCAGCAAGTGGGGGAAAAGAACATGCCATAAATATATGCAGAAATTCGGCAGCACCTCCAGGCACCCACCTCTATATGGAGCCCAACAAGGGGAGGCTGCAAGACCGTGAAAAAACACGTCCTGCAGGCGCCAGCTGTACGACGCTACAATAACCAAATCTGTTATAACCAAGGTAGGCCATTCCACACAAGTTTAACCCTTGCTGCCTGGAAAAAGTGGAAGTGAAAGGAAGCCAAAAGGAGACAGGAAAGATCGAAAGCAAGTGAAAGACGAAGATTAGAGAGGAGGATAGGAAAAGACAACTACCGATTTCTCCCGGGTGGGTCAGTCTGGGGGTGCCGTCTACGTGAAGCAGAGGTCAAAGAGGTGTGTAGTGCGCCTTTTGCGCAGGAGGCAGCCGCATAGCATTATTCTCATAATGAGTTGGCATAAACTAGTATACAAAGTAGGATTCTAAAATTCGAGCGAACCAACTGCAAGTGCATTCATGGCAATATTAGTTCTTCAGTATGACACAATGTTTAACAAGAACAAATAAACAGTTCGTTAGGCTTTGTCTAGCAAGCATAGCGGCTTAGCAGGTGCAAATTATCAGGATAAATCTATACACTCACATTGGTGGAAGGCACATGGCTGGCTACCTGGCTGCCTGCCACCTCTTCTCGAGGCCCAAGGACGCAGCTGGGCTTTGCCAACTCGCAATGAGCTGGCAGTGCCCCATCCATTGGGGCAGTGCCGAGATCCAAATCCTGAACACAAAAAGCAAGTTGATAGCACATCATAGCAACGAGTACCTCAAGGGTGTACAATAGATGCAGGTTAGAGAACAAATACAACTGAGCAATACAGTGTGGCAGCCCATGCAGAACACCAAAAAATAATTATGCAGATCCAAGACACACTGGAGTCAACGTGAAGCAAAGTCTTAGTGACATGCTTAATGAAGTGCTATAAAAGTAAAGGTGCATATAATAGTGTTTACTTTCACCCTGTGGGACCTGTAATTTTAATTATGCAATGTTTATGTTTGTTCACCATAAACATATGTGCGCAAGTGTCTCATGCAATTTCTTTTTCTTTATGCACTACACTGCTCACAGGTTATGCCATATTGCAAATGCCAAACAAAGCAGATGCAGATACACATTGTCAGATGTCTACTGCATGCAGCGATGCAACAATGACAAAAGCAACATCATGATGTTTGTATGGCAGACATCTAGCTAAATTTAATGATTCTGTACCCCCTTGGGTCACAGTGGCACATGCCGAATGCCTAAACCCAAGGTGCCACTGGATATAACATGTTATTCCATTAAGAGGTCAGTGTGATTTAAAAATACCTTCAAGTCATCATTATACCCACATCTTAAATAGCAACTTTCTTTTTCTCCAGAATATAGCATGCTAACTGGCATTAGTGAGTCCGAGAGCGTACAGAGCTATGTCAGCCCAAGTGCTGGAGCCTGCAATCTTTGCATATAAACCTGCATATACATGACATGAAAACTGTTTACAGCGCAAACACATGCAACCACAAAGTATAAGGGACAGGACACAAGCGCTTATACTTTGTGGTATAATACTTATGCTTATACCTTATACTTGTGGTTATACTTAACCACACCATACCATACCTTATACTTTGTGGTTACATGTGTTTGCGCTGTAAACAGTTTTCATGTCAAGTATGCACCAACTCGCCCAGAAAGAAGTTTTAATGAACTGCATATACATATCCACAATCATACCTACAAAGATACCACAGCAGCAGCAACCATGCCAAACACAGGCTTAGGAAAAGGGGAGATAGAAAAATATAGGAAAAAAGCTTAGCTTCAAGAAAAAAGTGCTCGCAATCCAAAACAGCTAAAGACAATGTTCACTAGGTCATCTTATTCTGCTAAAAATTAACAAGACAGTGCTTTCGCCCACTCACTTCAGCATCCGCTCTCTTAGATAAAGTGGCGAAAGCAACAATATCATTTATAGTCCCGTGGCTGCTACATTAGGCTTGCAAAGTACAAACTAAATGCGTACAAATCTGTCTTCGTTCTGGCTGTTGAGATTTCCAGATCTTAATTTTTCGCAGCACCATGCAAAACACACTAGCTGGGCTTTCATTTATTGTGTATACATACCTCATACAGCGTGGTAGACTCTTGTTGATCAATTGCCATTCGGGAGTTTTCCTGAATGAAATTATCCTGAAATCCAGGAACCAACCACATTGCAATTACCACCACACATCAATTCTCTAAATGTGTAGGCCACAGACTTATCAGCATTAGCACATGAACTATAAAGAAGCTATGCGAAGTGTCTAAGAGCAATGGCAAAGTTCTTTTTGAGCCCTTTTCTGAAATTAAACAGGGCCTAACCTGCCACCTTCCTTGCCAATGGCTCAAAACACATAGATCTAGACCGAGAAGCAAGAAGCGTGCTTGTCAGCTATTACTTAAACATATGTCTGAGCTAGAAAAAACGATTGCTTGGGAGCAGAATGTAGGAATGACACAGCACAACAGGAAAGAGAAACATCAAACACTGATTGTTCATTTGGTTGCTGCATGGGGACAACCTGAAGTGTGTGCATTCTTCAGTCGAAATTCAATGCAAGCTTACCCAATATTTGAAGCTTTAAACCACGTAAAAATTTGTGTCACACTACATGGTGCTCTTCAGCTGAATGCATAAGGTTATCTTGCTGGCGGAAATACTACGGCCCATGTGTTGCCTCATGTGTGACAACTATGCAACACTGCAGAGCACTACATGCTATCACTATTGTTGAGAACTAGTAAAGCCCCAGAAACTTGTAGTGAATAATTATACTATTGCATATTGCTGCGCTGGAAGAAAAACACCAGCTTTTTAATTTGTATAGGTCAAAATGTTCACAAGTATACCAACTCGTACTTGCTCCACGCTTATTTCACAGGCATAGGAGGGTGCTAGTGAGTATTGATAGGTGCAAGGATGTGTGTATGAATGGGAGTGTTAACAAGCTTGAGGGGACGTATGGATAACAGCAAGTGCTGATAAACACGACTATGAATGAAATTTGGTAGCAGCGAGTTTCAGTGAATGCGAGTATAATAGGTGGCTGTCCACAAGTGCGAGTGAATGTAATGTGAGTGAATGGTTGTGGATGCAAGAATTATCATGACTGGGTACCATTAAGTGTCAATGCAAGCAACTGCAAATGCCACATGATACTGTATACCGTTTTGTATTGCACTATGCGGGAATAGATTTTCTTTCTTTCATGAATGCAAGTGCCAATGACTGCGAGTGAGTGCGTAGCCTCCAAATATATAGGCGAGCAAGTATGAGCGAGTATGTGCTTTTTCTGCCTATGGCTGTTTAATGCAAAGGAGATATAATAACCTGGCCTTTGGACGTGAATCCCATAGATTATGAGAAAAGCCATGTAAAGGGCTCCAGATACTTTTTTTAAAACCTCAGGTTCGTCAATGTACACATAAATCGATGCATGAGCTGTTTTGAATTCTGGCTTCATTGGATTGTGGCTCACAACACTGATAATTATTTCTTTTTACTTTGTGCTCTGTGGTAGGACGTCGCAGTGGCTGAACCACAGTGGTGGGTATAACTTTAGCTAAATTTGAAACGGAAGTAACAGCTAGTGCTACAGGCACTTTCCTGTGTCGTATATTTTTTCTCCCTTGTTGTTAGTGGTGTTATGTTTATTTGACAACGAATGCCAATTCACTCAATTTGCCACTCTGCTAATTATACTGCTACTGCATTGAAACATAACCCTTAATGAAAGTTTACACATTATTTCTTGCACTGCGAAATACATTTTTATTTCAGAAAACAATTGTAATGATCTTGTCGCTGAGAAATCTACACTGCAGACATATTAGCAGGATTCCATGCATTGCACAAGAATGCTACCTAGTGCTCACCAGTGATACAGAAGCTAGACTGTACACAAGCAGGAATGTGCAAAGAAGCAAAGAAAAGCTTATCCACAGTAACTAGTATATAGCCATAAGTACAGTATTACGTGCGCTAACATGCACGAAATGTGCATAGCCCATAACAAAGCCCCCCGCAGGGGCGTCTGCGTAAGCAGGCGTTTGGTGTGTTGTGACACCACGGACCCGAGCACATGAGGGTCGGACCCTCCCGCGTGTAGCCGTGCGCGGCTTAGCCGTGTCTGGGGAAAAGGGGATCCTGGGGGTTGAGCCGAAGCTGGGTGTTTGGACCTTTAAGGCCCCCCGGCGGAGGCAACACACCTCTTCGGCCTCAGCTTCACATAGACGGCACCTCCAGACTGACCCACCTGGAGGAAATCGGCAGTCGCCTTTTCCTGTCTCTCTCTCCCTACAATCTTCGTCTTTCCCCTACTTTCCACCTTTCCTGTCTCCTTCTCTCTTCTATTTACTTCCTTTCTCCTTGGCGGCAAGGGTTAACCCTGTGTGGTTATCCAACCTTGGGTACACCATATTTGGTTATAGTGGCGGCGTACGACTGGCGTCGTGCAGACTTGCATGCAAGCTCTGCCGCGTCCCCTCGTTGGGCTCCGTGGTGGGCGGTCGGCGCTGTTGCCGAATTTTTATACATTTTCATGGAACCTTCTTTTCCCAAACTTCCTGATCGCCCTCAGAAACGAGGGCGCACCGAAGATATCTTTCAATTTTTCGGACGACAAGTCCTCAACTTTCCCCGATTCCACGTGATTCATTCAGAAAAACCAGACAAACTAGTGCGATCCATTTCACCGTTCCTTGTCTCCAAGACTCTGACCGAAGTTTTCGGTACAGGATATAAGGTGTCCAAAATGTCAAGTGGCGATCTCCTTTTGGAGCTCCAAGATCAGAAGCAGTATGAGAAGCTGCCGAAACTTGTCTCATTTGGAGAGACCCAATTAATAGTAACCCCGCACCGTACCATGAACACAAGCCGCGGTGTTGTCTCAGACGATGACTTGCTGGAGCTCACTGAGGATGAACTCTTGGAGGGCTTCAGTGACCAGAATGTAATCAATGTTAAAAGAATTAAGATTAGGCGTGACAGTAAAGAAATCAAGACCAAACACCTTATATTGACTTTCGGCTCAAGTATTCTGCCCGAGTCTGTAGAGGCCGGGTACATCAAGCTCCGTGTTAGGCCATATGTGCCAAATCCCCTTAGATGTTTCAAATGCCAACGCTTCGGCCACAGTTCGCAGAGCTGCCGAGGCCGTCAAACCTGTGCGAAGTGCAGTGCCCACGAACATAATTCTGAAGCTTGCAAAAACACTCTCCACTGCGTAAACTGTGAAGGCGAGCACGCCGCATACTCGTGGTCGTGCCCGTCCTGGAAAAAAGAGAAAGACATAGTCACAATCAAAGTTAAAGAAAACATATCGTACAAAGAGGCACGCAGGCGGGTAGCATACCTGTCTAAGAGTAGCTTTGCCGATGTGGCGCGTAAGGGGGCAGCGTCACAACGGCCTCCGGCGGCTGTCCGACCCACAGGCAGTGAGTCGGCGGTTACGCCATCTGCCCCCGCGGCGGTTGCAGCTAGCGCTGCTCCGTCTACCCAGCAGACGGGGCCATCGACCCCGAAGGTGGACGTAGCCGACGGTGCCCCGGCCTCCGAGGCCCCTTCCAGCGCTGGCAACGGCCAGCTTAGCCAAATCCCTCTGGGAGCCCCATCGACCTCCGGGCTGGTGGGCGCAGGGGTCTTGCCCTCCAAGGCGGGACTCCCTCTGAAAACCTCTCGCTCGCAAGAGCGCTTGTCCGGCGCCTCACACGAGGCAATGGACACTACACCTGTCCCCAAGGCGCACCAAGCGCCTAAGGAGCGTCGAGAATCGCTCGAACGCTTCAAAAAGAACAAAACACCTATTACAGGGCCTCGAAAAGGCTCTGTAATCTAAGGCATCTTTCCGTTTCCGTACACACAGCACTAATTTACATTAAATATGGACACACAAATCATACAATGGAACGTCAGAGGTCTCCTTAGAAACCTTGATGATGTACAAGAACTGATCCAACAACACAATCCAAAAGTGCTGTGTTTACAGGAAACACATTTAAAATCCAAACACACAAGCTTTCTCCGACAGTACATAACTTTTCGCAAAGATCGCGATGATCCTGTCGCATCATCGGGCGGTGTCGCCATTGTTATCCATAAGAGCATTGCGTGTCAACCTTTCCCGCTACAAACGCCTCTCGAAGCAGTGGCGTTTGATCCTATAGATCAATTGCCAGAACCTTATGTTGTTCTCGGCGATTTCAATGCGCACAGCTCCCTGTGGGGCGATTCTCGTACAGACGCGCGAGGTCGTCTCGTTGAACAGTTCCTTTTCTCTTCTGGTGCTTGTCTTCTGAATAAGAAGGAAGCGACATACTATTCTCTCGCAAACAAAACATTTTCTTCAATAGATCTTAGCCTAGTCTCCCCGTCACTACTGTCTGAACTTGAATGGGAAGTAAACGACAATCCTTACGGAAGCGACCACTTCCCTATACTACTAAGAACATATAAAGAACACGAATGTCTACCACAGGCTCCCAGGTGGAAAATCGATACAGCCGACTGGGAGAAATTCCGAACCCTCACCAGGATCTCATGGGATGACATGTCCTCTTTAGAAATTGATGCTGCCGTTCAGTATTTTACAGCCTTCATTATAGATGCCGCGTCTAAATGCATATCTGAAGTAAGTGGTTTCGCATGCAAACGGCGCGTCCCGTGGTGGAACGACGAGTGTAGGACCGCCCGTAAGAAACAAAACAAAGCGTGGGGGTTGCTACGCGCCTCTCCCACTGCGGAGAATCTCATTAACTTTAAAAAAGCAAAATCTGAAGGAAGGAGAACGCGCCGACTGGCCAGAAGAGAGAGCTGGCAGAAGTTTTTATCGGGTATCAGCTCTTATACTGAGGAGGGGAAAGTCTGGAACAGGGTTAACAAGATAAAAGGACGACAAACTTATTCACTCCCTCTAGTAAATACACAGGGCGGTACACTGAAAGATCAGGCCGACTCACTTGGGGAGCACTTTGAGAGTGTATCAAGCTCAAAACATTATTCGCAATCCTTCCTAAAATATAAACAAATAGAAGAATGCAAGCCACTCGTCAATAAATGCCGACAGAATGAACCCTACAATTGCCCTTTTAGTGCAGCCGAGTTGAAAGCTGCCTTGAGCGCATGCAAGAGCTCTGCACCGGGATCCGATAGAATCATGTATGAAATGCTCAAAAACTTACACAATGACACGCAAGTAACACTACTTACACTTTTCAACACTATCTGGGACGCAGGGTACCTTCCAACGGCATGGAAAGAAGCCACTGTGGTCCCTGTTTTGAAAGAAGGGAAAGACCCTTCTTCAGTGGCAAGTTACCGCCCGATAGCCCTCACAAGCTGCATGTGTAAGGTATTTGAAAAAATGATAAATCGGCGACTCATCCATTTTCTTGAACAAAACAAAATGCTTGATCCCTTTCAGTGTGGCTTTCGAGAAGGGCGCTGCACAACCGACCATCTTGTACGTATTGAAGGACATATTCGTGACGCGCTTGTACACAAACAGTTCTTCGTATCGATATTCCTCGATATAGAGAAGGCGTACGATACGACCTGGCGCTACGGAATCTTGAGAGATTTGTCAGAAATGGGCATTCATGGTAATATGCTAAACGTAATAAAAAGCTACTTGTCCAGTCGTACCTTCCGGGTGAAAGTCGGCAATGTGCTGTCACGTCCTTTTACACAAGAAACTGGTGTACTCCAGGAAGGCGTGCTCAGTTGCACACTTTTTATTGTTAAAATGGCAACGCTTCGTGCGTCCTTACCACCAGCCGTCTTGTATTCCGTCTATGTGGACGACATTCAAATAGGCTTCAAATCCTGTAACCTCGCAGTATGCGAGAGACAGGTACAGCATGGCTTGAACAAGGTGTCAGGGTGGGCAGAGAAAAATGGTTTTAAAATCAATCCTCAAAAAAGTTCTTGTGTGCTGTTTACAAGGAAGAGAGGCCTAGTTCCGGATCCTTGCTTACAAATGTGTGGACAACAGATTCCTGTAAACAAAGAGCACAAATTTCTAGGTATTATACTCGACAATAGACTTACTTTCGTCCCACACATTAAACAACCCAAAGAAAAGTGTCTGAAAACAATGAACCTAATGAAACTTCTATCCCAGACTACGTGGGGTAGTGACAGGAAGAGCCTAATGAATCTGTATAAGAGCCTCATCCGGTCACGATTAGATTATGGTGCCGTGGTATATAACTCTGCCGCCCCAAGCGCACTAAAGATGCTAGACCCGGTTCACCATCTAGGCATCCGTTTAGCCACGGGCGCTTTCAGAACAAGCCCAATTGAAAGCTTATATGCCGAATCGAATGAATGGTCTCTCCACCTACAGAGATCATACAACAGCTTTACATATTTCCTTAAAGTACGCTCTAATCCTGAACATCCATGTTTTCATACCGTTACCGATATGACGTGCGCTACACTTTTCAGCAACCGTCCCTCCATAAGACAGCCTTTTTCGCTGCGTGTGAAGGAGCTTAGCAATGAAATGCATGTCCCACTCCTCGAGCATCGCCTAATGCACACAATCAAGCTCTTACCTCCCTGGGAGTGGCAGGTGATACAATGTGACATATCCTTTATAAAAGTTACAAAGCACGCTCCTGAGGCCGAAATCAGAATGCATTTCCTAGAACTACAGCACAAGCACTCCTGTGCAGATTTCTACACAGACGCTTCGAAGTCAAATGCCGGGGTATCCTATGCAGCAGTCGGCCCATCCTTCTCGCAATCCGACGTACTGCATCCCGAAACAAGCATCTTTACGGCCGAGGCCTACGCATTACTCTCTGCCGTGAAACATATAAGAAGATCAAAACTTTCAAAAGCAGCGATCTATACAGACCCCCTAAGCGTCGTGAAGGCCTTGATGTCAGTCTATACACACAAAAATCCTGTACTTAGTGAGCTCTACACCGTCTTGTGTAAAGCGTACATATCTAACCAGCGTATCATCATATGCTGGGTGCCTGGCCACAGGAGCATTGAGGGTAACGTTCTGGCGGACGAGATGGCCACGTCAATCGCATCGCAAACTGTTAACCCTACCGCTGCGGTGCCTGTCACAGATCTGAGGCCTTTCTTGCGAAGGAGATTGCGGGACCACTGGCAACGCATGTGGGACGCGGAAACGAATAATAAGCTCCACCTGATAACCCGCAGGGGCGTCTGCGCAAGCAGGCGTTTGGTGCGTTGCGACACCACGTACCCGAGCACTCGAGGGTTGGACCCTCCCGCGCGTAGCCTTGCGCGGCTTAGCCGTGTCCGGGGAAAGGGGGATCCTGGGGGTTGAGCCGATGCCGGGTGTTCGGACCGTTAAGGCCCCCCGGCGGAGGCAACACACCTCTTTGGTCTCTGCTTCACGTAGACGGCACCCCCGGACTGACCCACCCGGGGGAAATCGGTAGTTGCCTTTTCCTTTCTCTCGCTCTCCCTCCACCCTTCGTCTTTCCCTCACTTTCCATCTTTCCTGTCTTCTCCTAGCTTCCGCTCACTTCCAATTTTTCGAGGCAGCAAGGGTTAACCTTGTGTGAATAACCAACCTAGGTTATCTCATATTTGGTTATAGTGATGACGTACAGCTGGCGTTTACAGGACCTGTTCATACAGTCCCTGTAGCGTCCCCTCGTAGGGCTCCATGGTGGGTGGCTGGCGTTATTGCCGAAAACTACATTTTTCTATGGCAAGTTCCTTTCCTCCGATTCCTGATCGCCCTCACAAAAGAGGGCGCACCGAAGATGTATTCCAGTTCTTTGGTCGTCAAAGACCGAACTTCCCACGGTACCATGTCATCCACTCTGAAAAATCCGATAAACAAGTGCGAAATATCTCCCCTTTTCTAGTTTCCAAGTCCTTAACAGATGTCCTTGGTCCAGGCTACAAGGTATCAAGGCTGGCAAGTGGTGATCTCCTGTTAGAACTGCATGATCAGAAACAATACGATAAGTTGCCCAGTCTATTGTCATTTGGGGATGTTCCATTGACAGTAACTCCTCACCGCACTCTGAACACCACCCGCGGCGTTGTGTCTGATGACGATTTGCTCCAGCTGACAGAGGCTGAGCTCTTGGAGGGCTTCAGTGAGCAGAACGTTGTCAATGTCAGAAGAATTAAGATAAGAAGGGATGGAAAAGAAATTCAAACAAAGCACCTGATACTCACATTCGGTTCAAGTATTCTGCCCGAGTCTGTAGAGGCCGGGTACATCAAGCTCCGTGTCAGGCCATGTGTGCCAAATCCCCTAAGATGCTTCAAATGCCAGCGTTTTGGCCACAGCTCGCAGAGCTGCCGAGGCCGCCAAACATGCGCCAAATGCAGCAGTGCCCTTGAACACGCCACTGAAGCTTGTGCAAGCACTCTCCACTGTGTAAACTGTGATGGGGAGCACGCCGCGTACTCGCGGTCGTGCCCATCCTGGAAGAAAGAAAAAGAAATCGTAACGATCAAAGTGAAAGAAAATATCTCATTTAAGGAGGCACGCAGGCGGGTTGCATACCTGCCAAAGAAAAGCTTTGCCGAAGTGGCGCGTCAGGGGGCAGCGTCACAACGGCCTCCGGCGGCTGTCCGACCCACAAGCAGTGAGTCGGCAATCACGCCATCTGCCCCCGCGACGGTTGCAGCTAGCGCTGCTCCGTCAACCGAGGAGAAGGAACCATCGACCCCGAAGGAGGGCGCAGCCGAGGCTGCCTCAACTTCCGAGGTTCCTTCCTGCGCTGGCAACGGCCGGCGTAGCCAAATCCCTCTGGGAGCCCCATCGACCTCCGGGCTGGTGGGCGCAGGGGTCTTGCCCTCCAAGGCAGGACTCTCTCTTGTAACTTCTCGCTCGCAAGAGCACGTGTCCGGCGCCTCACAAGAGGCAATGGACACTACTCCGGTCCTCAAGGCGCACCAAACGCCTAAGGAGCGGCGAGGCTCCCTCGAACGCTCCAGAAAGGCCAGAACCCCCGTTACAGGGCCTCGAAAGAGCTCTGTAACCTAAATCATCACCTCCCTTTCCGTACACACAGCACTTATTTACTTTCAACATGGATACACAAATCATTCAATGGAATGTCAGAGGTCTTCTTAGGAACCTTGATGATGTGCAAGAGATCATACACAAACACAATCCAAAAGTGCTGTGTCTACAGGAAACACACCTAAAAACACAACACACAAACTTTCTCCGACAGCATGTTACTTTTCGCAAAGATCGCGATGACGCAATCGCATCATCGGGAGGTGTTGCAATTGTAATCCAAAAGAGCATAGCATGTCAACATTTACAGCTACGAACGGCCCTTGAAGCAGTGGCGGTTCGAATAGTTTTGCTAAACAAACTTATCACTATTTGCTCGATTTATATACCCCCACACTACAAACTAAGCAAACATGAATTTCAGTCATTAATAGATGAATTGCCAGAACCCTATGTTGTTCTTGGCGATTTCAATGCACACAGCACCTTGTGGGGCGACTCTCGTATCGATGCGCGAGGTCGTCTCGTTGAACAGCTCCTTTTTTCTTCCGGTGCGTGTCTGCTTAATAAGAAGGCACCCACATATTACTGTCTTGCCAACAAAACCGTTTCTTCAATTGATCTGAGCATAGTTTCCCCGTCCATACTGCCTGAACTCGAATGGGAAGTTACTAACAATCCTTACGGAAGCGACCACTTCCCCATACTATTAAGAACACTTAAACAAAACGAATACCCACCACAGGCTCCTAGGTGGAAGATTGACACAGCAGACTGGGAGAAATTCCGAACCCTAACTAGCATAACATGCGATGACATGTCCTCGTTAGAAATTGATGCTGCTGTGGATTACTTTACAGCCTTCATTATAGATGCCGCATCTAAATGCATACGTGAAGTAAGTGGCTTGGCGTGCAAACGGCGTGTCCCGTGGTGGAACGACGATTGTAGGATCGCTCGTAAAAATCAGAACAGGGCGTGGGGGTTGCTACGCGCTTCTCCCACTGCGGAGAATCTTAGCAATTTTAAAAAAGTAAAATCCCAAGGCAGGCGAACCCGCCGACAGGCCAGACGAGAAAGTTGGCAGAAGTTCCTATCGAGTATTAACTCGTTCAGAGATGAGGCCAAAGCCTGGAACAGGGTCAATAGGATAAGAGGGCGACAAGCATATGCACTCCCTTTGGTAAACACAGAAGGCGATACCCTACAAGATCAGGCGGACTCACTTGGGGAGCACTTTGAGAGTGTGTCAAGTGCCAACCATTACTCACAATCCTTTCTGAAATATAAACATATAGAAGAATGTAAGCCACTCATGAGAAAATGTCAACAGTATGAACCATACAACTGCCCTTTTAGCATTGCCGAGTTGAGAGCTGCCTTGAGCGCATGCAAGAGCTCTGCACCGGGATCTGACAGGATCATGTATGAAATGATCAAAAACTTACATAAAGACACCCAAGTTACACTAGTCACAATTTACAACACCATTTGGTCTGCGGGATACCTCCCGACTGCGTGGAAAGAAGCCATTGTGATCCCGGTTTTGAAACAAGGCAAAGATCCTTCCTCAGTGGCAAGTTACCGCCCGATAGCCCTGACAAGTTGCCTTTGTAAGGTATTTGAAAAAATGATCAATCGCCGTCTCGTGCATCTCCTAGAGTCCAGTAAAATGCTTGACCCATTTCAGTGTGGTTTTCGGGAAGGGCGATCTACAACCGACCATCTCGTGCGCATCGAAGCGAGCATTCGCGATGCCTTCGTGCACAAGCAATCTTTCCTATCTGTATTTCTGGATATGGAAAAAGCTTACGACACAACCTGGCGGTACGGAATCCTGCGCGATCTTTCCGCGCTAGGTATCCGCGGCAATATGTTAAATATTATAGAGAGCTACCTAGAGAACCGTACATTTCGAGTGAAAATAGGTCCTGCACTGTCGCGTACATTTATACAGGAAACTGGGGTACCCCAGGGTGGCGTACTCAGCTGCACGCTCTTTGTCGTCAAAATGAACACGCTTCGTGCATCTTTACCACCAGCTATTTTCTACTCCGTCTACGTAGACGATATACAGATAGCTTTCAAATCATGCAACCTTACAGTATGTGAAAGACAGGTACAGCAGGGCTTAAACAAGGTGTCCAAGTGGGCAGATCAAAATGGATTTAAAATCAACCCGCACAAAAGTTCTTGTGTTCTCTTCACAAGAAAGAGAGGCTTGGTCCCAGATCCTTGTGTAGAACTGGGCGGACAACAAATTCCTGTAAACAAAGATCACAAATTTCTTGGTGTTATACTTGACTCCAGGCTTACTTTCATTCCGCACATAAAACATCTGGAAGAAAAATGTCTTAGAACAATGAACTTACTTAAAATCCTATCCCACACAACGTGGGGTAGCGACAGACAGTGTTTGTTGAATATTTACAAGAGCCTTGTTCGATCACGGTTAGATTATGGTGCCGTAGCATATCACTCTGCCGCACCGAGCGCACTTAAGATGTTAGACCCCGTTCACCATCTGGGTATCCGATTGGCCACTGGCGCATTTAGGACAAGCCCTGTTGAAAGCCTATATGTAGAGTCAGATGAGTGGCCACTCCATCTTCAAAGAACAAACATCAGCTTAACATATTTTCTCAAGGTTCGCTCTAATAAGGAACATCCGTGTTTTACAACCGCTAACGACTTGACGTGCGAAACACTTTTTCATAACAGACCCTCTATGAGACTTCCTTTCTCACTGCGTGCAAGAGAACTTTGCACGGAAATGGATGTCCCAGTTCTCGAGCAACGCTTAATGCCTCCAGCTAAGCTAGTACCACCCTGGGAGTGGCAGCTGATAGTGTGACACATCCTTTATAGAGGTTACTAAACATGCGCCAGAGCCACATATCAAAATGCATTTCTTGGAGCTCCAGCACAAGTACTCGTGCGCAGAGTTTTACACAGACGCTTCTAAGTCGCATGCCGGGGTGTCCTACGCAGCCATTGGTCCATCCTTCTCGGAATCCGGTGTACTGCACCCTGAAACAAGTATATTTACGGCTGAGGCGCATGCACTATTGTTGGCTGTGAAACATATCAGAAAAATCAAATATTCAAAAGACAATTTTATTTACAGACTCCCTAAGTGTCGTAAAAGCCTTGAAGTCACACTGTAAACACAGAAACCCCGTAATAACTGAGCTCTATTCCATTCTCTGTAGAGCGTATATGTCTAACCAGCATGTCATTATATGCTGGGTGCCCGGACATAGGGGCATTGAGGGTAACGTTCTAGCGGACCAGATGGCCACATCCATTTCATTGCATGCAGTTAGTCCTACTGCTTCGGTCCCTGTCACAGATCTGAAACCTTTCTTAAGAAGAAAACTGCGAAACCACTGGCAACGTATGTGGGACGCAGAAGTAAATAACAAACTGCACGTGATAAAACCACAGTTAGGTTCTTGGCCCCCCGTAACAAAATCACGGCGAACAGATGTCCTATTCTGTCGCCTGAGAATAGGACACACATTTGGCACGCATAACTTTCTACTCACTGAAAATGATCCTCCAACCTGCGGTAGATGCGGGGAGAGGCTGACCGTCCTCCACGTCCTCCTGGAGTGTCGGGCAGCCGAATCTGAAAGAAGAAAACATTTTTCCCTAGCATACCGGCAGCACATCCCCCTACATCCCGTAATGCTACTCGGTCCAGAACCTTTATTTGACACCAACACAGTCCTAAGTTTTCTGAAAGATGTTGTCTTGCATGTTTTTAGCCCCACGTGTTCGTAGCGGGTCCTCTCTTCAGAGGATGCCGCTGTGATAGCTCTTTCGTATAGCACGCGCCTCTAGGCCCTTGTGTTTCAAGGGCTCCGGTGAGGCAGCAGTGCTCCAGGTAATTTTACTATCTCATATATCTTTTATTCTGCATCATTCTTTTACGATGGATTTTAATGTTCAAAGTATTCGTCATGAGTCATCGCCATAATTTTATAGCACGTAGATTTTACGCACTTTACAGCGACAATTTTTAGGCCAGTTTACAGCCAATTCACATCTCCATAATACATCGTCAACATCACCACTTGTCATGGCGCTCTTTGGCCACACCTGGCCCTTGCGCCATTAAACACCACATATCATCATCATCCTCCACCTGATAAAACCACAGTTAGGATTCTGGCCCTCTACTACAAAATCGCGCCGAACAGATGTCCTATTCTGTCGGCTCAGAATAGGACACACGTTTGGCACCCATAATTTTCTACTAACCGGAAGTGAGCCTCCAACCTGTGGTAGATGCGGGGAGAGGCTGACCGTGCTCCACGTCCTTCTGGAGTGCGGGGAAGCCGAATCTGAAAGAATGAAACATTTTTCCTTAGCTTACAGACAGCACATCCCTCTCCATCCAGTAATGTTCCTCGGCCCAGAACCGCTTTTTAACACAGACACAGTCCTAGGTTTTCTGAGAGATGTGGTCCTACATGTTATTAGCCCCATGCATTCCTAGCGCTTCCTCTCTTTAGAGGATGCCGCTGGGATAGTTGTACGGTATAGCACATGCCTCCAGACCCTTGTGTTTCAAGGGCTCTAAGGAGGCAGTAGTGCTCTGGCATTTCTTATAATCGTGATATATTTTACTTATCGTATCATTCTTTTTATATGCATCTAAATTTTCATAGAACAAGTCATACGTCATTGCCATAATTTTATCATACAGATTTTACGCACTTTAGCGCGTATATTTTAAGGCCTCTTTACAGCCACCTCACACCAATTTCATAGTAATCATAGTTACACTGCACACCCACTACCACAGACATGGCGCTCTTTGGCCATTCCTGGCCCTTGCGCCATAAAACCCCATACATCATCATCATCATAACAAAGCCGTACATATGCAAACTAGAAATGCTGTTGAGTAACACACACTCCCCATTCCTTGGTTTGATTACCTTAAATTATAATTCAGCATAAGATAAACGACACCAAAGCTCAATACCATCAAGTTTACACTAGCATTTCGTGGTAAGTTAGATTTGTTTTAAAGTTGACTACATAAATAATGAGCAATGCATAATGCATAGTCATTTCTAACAAATAAATATACCAATGTCAATGAAGTTCTCACCTCACATGGCTTCATGGGAGCTTCCCGGACTGTTTGCTGCAAATCATCGCTGCAAACATTTGCAGCACAACCCTAAAGGGCAATTGAAGAGCAGTACAGTTATCAGAAGTCCGTTTACATTTTCTCCAATAGGCACTGGTAAAAGAGTAAGGCCATTAAGGCTTGTAGGGTTTTGTTTTTGACACAAAGCTTTACTGCAAATTAAAAAGTTTAGCTGCTTTAGACAAATTGCTGTAGCTATTAGATTCCCACGTGCTTAGAGATATGCATTGATAATTGTGCGGTTAAATGCATGGAGGAAGGAAAGATATAGGAGGGAGCATTACGTCAGGCAGCCAGCCTTGGCAAGCGAACGCTCCATGAAGCCACAGTAGTGGCCCAACATGTGACCTCTTTGGTCGAGATCTGCTAAGACGTTTGGTTCCCAGTAGCTATGCCAATATTTATTCGGTGCACGCTTGTTCAGCTGCCTTGCCGTGGCTCTGCCTGCAGAGTGGGAACACTAAAACCAGCCGCAAACTTCGGCATGCGACCACAGGTTGGGTCACCAGGTTGCCTTCAATCGCGTTGCGGTACGCTCCCACCTATCTTTTTCCTTCCTCCATGGTTAAAGGTAAACAGGCTAAAGTTTTGCAAAATGTGAGATCAGTGCATGAGCAATACAGAAGTGTCATTTATTAGTTGTTTATTAGGATGCAGCTAGACTCGTGTACTTAGATCGACAAATATTATTTTGCTGCTGCTTAGATGAGAAATTCTATATCAAGTACTATGGGTGCAAATCATGTCAGCTGCCAAAGAAATGTCATGATAGAAGTGTGATTGTGGCAGCAAAAGGTTAAACTAGATCGTCAAGTAACTAAATTTATAAACGTGTCCATGGGAAACAGTGCATGACTTGATTTGGCATTTCAAAATCATGAAATTTTGCTCCCCATAAAATTTCAACATGCCACATTA
The DNA here is from genome assembly GCF_023375885.2 of Dermacentor andersoni. Lineage (NCBI taxonomy): Eukaryota > Metazoa > Arthropoda > Arachnida > Ixodida > Ixodidae > Dermacentor > Dermacentor andersoni. The sequence continues at coordinate 360,736,544 of NC_092814.1, read as the reverse complement.
CATACCTGTGCAGGCAGCCTTGCCGCACGAACTTCTTTTCTTAGTGCCTCAATTATGGAGGCCTCCATGGAATCTGCATGGTGCACATTTACATAAACACAATCATAATTGTCACATAAATGTCCACACATAGCACAATTAATTCCACTGACTAGCATTAATCTAACACCTTAGCTTGCATGCTGAGGCATTTTACAACACCATTCATGCACAAGGACTGACAGCACACTTGTGAGGCGACACAGAATACTGCAAAAATAGATTTCTAAGCAAAGTGACACCGTCATTTAAAAATAAATTATTGCTCACTCATCCTCTCCTCGAGTAAGCTGTGGAGTTTCTGGTTTTGCTGCCGCTCTTCAATCCGCTGCTGCTCGGATATTCTTAACTTGTTTTTGAGCCCTGCAATTTCATTTTCCGCTTTCTTCAGCATCTTCCGGGGCACCAAGTCATCGTCACTGCTGGAGTCCGTATCTCCAGCAGCAGATTTCTTCTGAAGGATCTTCTGCATTCTTGATTTTTTTGCACTTTCTAGTCGGCGCCGCTTTTCCTTTGTTGGTACATCCTAGTAATAATGTAAATGGCAAGAGGAAAATGAAGTTGCATAATATTTGTTTCGGCAAACTTTGCAATTGTTAAAGCATTATTATCATTATTATTACCTTGAGGGCTGGCTTCTGCTTGTGGCGATGTCTCTCACTTGATTGCTCAAACACGTCCATGGGAACAGGCTTGTGCTGCTTCGACATCCTGGCAATCAAATCAGCTTTGCCACCTGAAGGATAATGTAAACAAAATGCTGATTACAATAAAATATGGCATTTGTGATGGTCATCGCAAATGCCATATTAGCGCCTAATGTGGCACCTAATAGCGCCTAAATATAACTGAGGGATTCTACAAGACATACAGAAAAGGAAAAGTAACAAGCGGAAGCAGTAAGTGCCCCAAAACAAGCACACTACAGCAGTGGCGTAGCCAGAAATTTCGTTCGTGGGGGGCTCACTTTGCAGCTCGGCCTCCTCCTTATAGAATTAGTCGAGGGATATATATATGTATATATATATATATATATATATATATATATATATATATAATCTGTCATTCAACAACCTTGTTTACATTGTCGTACATATGCAACGACCAGGGGAAAATCTCAATGACGCTGTCCTTTGTTAAAATGTATTGCGCAGAAGCAGCTGTCACCGCTCGTGTATGGCGAGCACATGTAAAAAAGCAGGAGTTCTGCAAAATATACGAGGGCGAGTCAAATGAAAGTGAGCCAATGCGAATATATGATAAACGGGGTACTTTATTTAAAAGTAGTCACCATGAGTATTTACACTTGTCCTACTAACGAGTCACGTAATTCCCGTCTCATAAAACTCCTTGGATTGCTGCCTCAAAAATCTGTAAATGACTACACCTCATCTTCCGACACGAACTGGTTCCCTTGAGCAGTTTTTTCAAATTTTACCAAATGTGGAAGACGCAAGGCAACAGGTCTGGGCTGCATGAGGAAGGTTGCAACGTTTCCCACTTGAACTTTGCCAGTTTCGTATTAACCACATCAGCGACGTAGGAACGGGCAATGTTGTGAAGCAAGATGTTTCCAATGCTCAATTTTCCACGTCGTTTGTTCTTGATTGCGACACGCAGCCGATCCGACCTTTCACAATATCTGAAATGATTTAGTCTCTCCAGGTTTAGAAAATTCGATCAATAATGGCCCCTAACTATCTAAAAAGAAGTCAGCACTTTTCCGGCAGAAATGACGACCTTTGTTTTCCTTGGGAGGGGTGAATTCAAATGCTTCCACTGTAAGCGTTGCCGTAGTGTTTCAGGCTAGTAGTAGTCATCCCCGGTCACAATTGCAGACAAAATGTCGTCACCCTTATCTGGGGTTCTTTGACGTGCACTTAACTCTAAGTACACGGGTGTTTTCGCATTTCGCCTCCACCGAAATGCAGCCGCCGTGACCGGGATACGATCCCGCGACCTCCGTGCTCAGCAGCCCAACACCATAGCCATTGAGCAACCACGGCCTTTTCAATTGTGTTGGGGATGATTGCACGGTGGCTTTGGCCCGGCCATGGATAGTCTTTGCAACTTTCATGTCCTCCTTTGAACAGTTTGCTACAATGCTTCACAGTGGCCAATGAAACGCAATGTTCAACGCATACGGCAGCCATATGGCGAATAATTTCTTTTTGGGAAACATCTTCATTTGTCAAAAAACTCACGACACCAAGCTGTTCAACTTTTGGAGTGTCCATTATGTCACGTAACCCTGTTCAACCCAGTGTATGAGAACATTAAAGAACATTTAACCTCACCTCTGCATGTCACTTGTAAATGAGATGCGTATGTGCTACGCACATGCCTCGAAAATAATGAACCGAACCATTATTGCGCGGGGCGGCTTGTCTCACTTTCATTTGACTCGCCTTCGTACATTAGAAATTCGAAGAAACAATGGAATATACAAATGTGAAGACACAGCGTGATACAGGGCAAAAATTGGCAATGGAAACAAAGTTCACTGGGCATATACAGAAAACCTCGCAACAAGATGTTTAAATATGCGTATAAGTCTCCAATAAATCTACGTACCTAAGAAAAAGTCACTAAATATAATGCGTCAAACAAGGCAAATAAACAGGTTGCGCAACCACAGATTCACAGATCACAGCACCCCCCCCCCCTTCCCTCCACTCCCAAAATCTATCGCGTGCGGCAGAAGGCGGCGCGCTTCCTCCCCGCTTTTCTCCCTTGCGCACACAAGCGAACGCGTTGCAATCCGTCGAGTCCCCGCAGTGCTGGCGGCGAGCGACTATGCATTGTTTCTTTTTTCTCGTCTGCTAGCCAGAAAGCGTCCAAAACTATGCCAGGTGAAATTGCAGTCGGCCAGAGAAAAAACGTACATCATTAAAACTTCTTTCTGGGCGAGTTGGTGCATACTTGGCATAAAAAATTGTAACAGCGCAAACACATGCAACCACTAAGTAGCAAAGACGAGACCCAAGCGCTGTGACACAAGCGCTTGTGTCTCGTCTTTGCTACTTTGTGGTTGCATGTGTTTGCGCTGTTACAATTTTTATGTCAAGAGAAAAACGAACGCGCATCCAAGTGCGCCGCGCGGTTGTCGATGCAGCACGAGAAAAACGCATGCGCTCTGGCTGGATCAGCAGCCCGCTGGTTGCGAGAACAAAAAAAAAAAAAAAAAAGATGAGAAAGAGGCCTAACGTATCCTCGCGAATAAAAGTTTAGGTAGAAAAATCAATAAGAACTTAGTTACAATGGTGGCTTTAATGTCTTGACGTGGATGCTTTGGCGCAGGTGAAAAAAAATTCATATTCTTTTCTGTGACCTGATGGCACAAATGAACCACCACAACGCTTTGTCTGATCGGACCTCGCTGCGTACTTTGTCAACTTGTATCCCGATGTACGACTTTAGAAAGGTCGATGCACCTTTGGCGTCAAATGTTTACAACAGCATTAAACCCACAAAGTTCCGGAATCGAACATCTAAAGCACGACTTTGGAAATGTCAATGCACCTTTCGCATCAAAATGTTATTGGAACTTTATACCCACAAAGTTTCAGAATTGAAATCCAAGCTCTCCGTAGATTCCGCGGCCTCCACGAGATGCCGAGACGAGCCCGCTCGCCATCAAAACGCTCTTGAAATTTTGTGCTCGGTGGGGCTCCTTGCGTTACGATATGTGACTCCCCATGCATCGGCGTTTCCGCGAAATCCAGCCCGATTTCGCAATGTTCGCGCTAAAATGTCTTTTCGAGCGTGAATACAGGACGTTCTAGACAAAAATCGAGCATGATTTCCGGCGCCGAGAGTTGTTTTTGTCGGCGGCGCATGACAGCACGAAAGAATTTCGGGGGGGGCTCAAGCCCCATAAGCCCCCCCCCCCCCCCCCCTGGCTACGCCCCTGCACTACAGCATGGGCATTTTGTTGCTTCACATCACATCCGTTAACATGTTGCGTGCTAACGTGTGTTAATTAACACAGATTAAGTCTTGATGCAGCAGGTTTCCGTTCTTTTGAACACATGTCGCACGTGTCAAATGAGAAACATAGGGTCTGTTGAGCTAAAATTTTCGGTAGAGTCGGCAACGAGGTCCAATTTCAGACCAAGTAACGCGTGGCGAGCACATACAAGGCTACATTTTTTCAGTTATTTTCCCATTTCCTTTATCAATGACATATAAGCCGCCTATGTTATAACCACGATCGCACCGTGAGTTGTATGCTAAGATAGGCCGCGATTATGTGACAATGCCTTACGCCGATTCTATGCCACTCTAGCGCGGTCGCAGCGTCACTATGACCACTGATGCTGCGAGAAGGAATAACGTTGGAAAAGTCATCGCCATAACATCGCAGCACTAATCTCGTCGATCAGGACTCGTTACGATAACTGGACCCAATAAAGGAACGCGCACACAGCGCTGTGTGCATGCTTCATTTAGCGACATAGAGGCTGCATGAAATGCAGCGCAAAGCACCGCGATCTGCACCTGTTACTATAATCTCAGGTGCTTTCCTGAGGCCTCCGTTTGCCTGTTACATGTGCCCTCCTGGAGAAGTACTTGTGAAAAATTCAATATATCGTCGCAACGAAAAAAAAAAAAGCACCCAGCTACGAGAAAAGCCCCCCGCGACATCTACAACACCAGTCACAACTTTGCCCTGCGATCGACCCCCGCGAAGCAAATGAAGTGTTGAAAGTTGATATATACTCACATCCCGACACCATGATGTTGCCGGAGTAGTGCCCTTCCTCGCCTTCGACGCCTTTTCCATGGTCTCTCCAATAAATGCGCTTGTTGCACGCCAAATCGTTCATGTTGTTGGGACTGAAATCCTTTATGAGGCTTACGGAGACGATCGCCTTGCCTCCGTCCTCATATTCCACATACGCGTGCGTCGGCGCTGACATTTCCAAGGACAAATATAAAAAGCACACTAACACAAAGAAATAAATACGAGGCCTACAAAAGTACAAAAAGTAATCAAAAAAGTTGTATATATAATTAAAGATGAAGGAACTATACACTGAATACGCACATACAAATAAATTAATATAAGCACTTACAGAGAAAACTTAAAAGAAAAAAGAATCACGGCACTACACTGAAATTAAGCTACATATAGACACAGTAATAAAGATATAAAAGATAATATAAAAGAGATACAAAAAAGATATAAAAGAGATATAGAAAAAGGAAATATGAATATATAGGAATAGGAATATAAGAATGAAAAAAAACGTGGCGTATGCAGAAATATGGCGAGGGAAGCAGCGACGATAGCAGGAGCTAGGGTAGCAGGGCTTTGCACAAAGACACACGCTTTTATAGTCTTGTATGGTTTGTAGTAAATATGCATAGACTGCTGACACCGTATACGAATTTATGGAGGTACTGAATGTGTGTGCTATGTGTTGTCACATGGCAGTGGAGAAAAGAAAAATTAAAAAACGTTTATGCACAATCTTTAACACATGTCGGCCATGCCGTATTCTCAGTTCCGTCGTGTGCAGGCCGCAAAAGCATAGCCTTTGGGATCTAATACCAATTCAAATTGTCGATGCGCCATGGATTCAATACTACCTATTTGCAATATGCTTAAGGAACCATTTAAATATCGCGTTATCTTATCTTGATAATACCTTTTTGAGGATCCTCAGCGCCGAATTTGACGTCTATGACGTGTTTCTGACTCCCGCAACCACTTCCGCCTTCTGCTGCAAGCAACAGCATGGCCTTCAAGATCAACGTTTATTACGTTGATGAGGACATCGCTGGGCCGTGGATTTCGACACCACCTGTCATTATTATTGAATCTCCACCCTCACGCGGACCGATTCGCGGAACATAAAGATCTGTTCGTGTCTCACGTGCTTAGGTGTGATAACCTGAATAACCGTAGTGTACGTTATGAATCAAATTTTCGATACGTTTCTTTCCTCCTGTGGTGCGTGTGGCCTGCATTTAGTTGCGTGTGCCTGGTACATCGTCAGGGTATTTTTGTCACAGAAGTGATTGAACTTAGAGCCGGAGTAATAGCTCAGGCCTGAGCTGTTAGCAGTTAAAAAATACGGCCAGTATATATTGGTCCCTGGGCCCCGAAACAGGGAATGGGAAGCTCACAAAGATGGTAAAGGCAGCAAAAGGAGCTCCGACACAAATACTGGAGAGAGTCACTCTGGAAGGAGAGCTGGAGCTTGCGCTGCATTTGCTTTCTCTTCCGCATGATGTGGTGAGGTTTTGCGAAAAACTGCTTGGCAATGTTCCTATTAAGAAAGTGACTCGAATTGATAATGTATGCTTATTTGGAGCACCAGTTACAGCTATGTTGTCCGAGCGGGAACTGCAATCTGTGCAAAATTTCTTGGACACAACATGTGCTGTAATTGAGGAATATTCAAGAATGAGCTTTGAAGGCACAATTATACACAGCCAGCAGTATAGAAAAGCAAAGAAAAGTGACTGTTCTGTCGTTGCAAGCCATGATGGGAAATTTTTTATAGTTTCCCATATATTGCATGTAATTGACGGCATTTCTGGCGTGGTTCTCTTGCTTTGTCAGAAACTGGGAATTGGTAAAAATGCTGATGGTTTTCCTCCTCACATCCAAGAGTGTGTTTTGTCGCCTGTTGACACTTGTGTTGTTTTAAAGCCTGCTTCTGTTGCAATGCCGGCTTTGTTTATAGACTTTGAGGCTGAAAGCAAGCAGTATGTATGTGCATTGCCCAACATTGTAGAACGGGATTGAACTGAAGTACAAAAACAAAAGTCTCTGCGTCACTGTATTCACGGAAATCTAACTAGCACGTTTTTTCTGAGAAACTGCGTTCAAAAACAACCTGAACTTATATAAAACAAAAGCTGTGTGTATGGCCACCAGCGTTTGTGGCATTGTGGAAAGCTCGGTATCTGCAAGAACGCTCGCTGCCGCATACTTTGACAAGTCAGATGCAGAGTTGCATATAATCTGAATTAACTTCTGGGGTGTTACGTGCCAAAACTATGATCTCAATATGAGGTGCGCTGTAGTGAGGGACTCTGGATTAATTTTTACCATTCGGGTATATTCAACGTGCCCCGAATATGCGGCAGATGGGCGTGTTTGCATTCCACCCTATCAAAATGTGGCTGCTGCAGACCTCGTGCTTAGCAGCACAGCACCACAGCCCTTGAAAGTCAGTATTCTCTCTAAAAGTGATTGCTTGAGATTACCACCCCTGTGTGCTTGGTATCTGTGGCCAATAAAGGCCAAACTTCAATGACAATGCAGCACTTTCATTACGAAAGCTCATATATAAAAAAAAAATTCCCTTTGGTGAAGGTAACTTCTACATGTCTCGTATTCTGATCCTGAACGTTTAGGGCATGCTATATTTTTCTATTATAAATCTGGCGAGTTGCATTCATACGTAATTTTATTTTGTTACTTTAATCTCGTGAAAATTGAGTGGGTTAGAATCCCATAAGTACAGTGTCAGTATGGGTCTGCCTTTTCGAAGTTTATCTTGGAACAAATTCACATCTTTTGTTTATTCCACAATGAAGTTATAGTTGCTCATTCTGGCATGCACTATTTATTTGACTGAATGAACATACTCTGATGGGAGCCATGGCGTACGTAGCACCGATGTCTTCCACTGACTTTCTTCTCTGCGTACACTGGCTGGCCTTGTTTGTTTAATTTAACCTTTTTTCTACATTCCATGGGTGTACCACTAAGTTGCCTGTCAATATGGTGATCTACTGTAGTAGTTGAGATGGTGACACGCATTACTCACTTTTTTCCAGGTGCACTTGCATAAACAGTAGGACATATTTTAGTTCGGTGTCTGACGAAGGTGCTGGTGAAAGTGACTCGCAGGCTTTTGCAGAAAGACTATTACACAAGTGTACCCTCATAGTGTGACTTGTCTTCCCTCGTGTGAAGCTGAGAATTTTGTCGTAAGTAGAGCCTGCTGGACGATATCAATGAGCATAGCTGGATACATTAGAGTTGGTACACATAGAGTGCCAAGGCAATGGATGTGTAGCTACGCGGCGTCATACAATCGTTGCAGACCACGTGTGTCATTGTATGACTTCTCATTCTAACGATGTCAAAGTGCCGTCAGTGGTCCTGAATAATCTTTGCTCAATCTCCAAATCTTTCCTTCAACAGTGAGGTGGCATGCACACAGCATGTTTCAAGTGCGTGCAAACAAGAGACTGCTGCTGCGACATCACCAGCCAGAAAACACTTTAGGTAGTCAAATTTGGCGGAACATGTCAAATCAGTTGAGGTGAATAGTTGGGTCAAATTGTTCTCAGAAGCCTGTCCACTCATTGATGTCCCCTTGAATGTGGACATATGTAGAGGTAGCAATCGAGGTCCTACGTATCTGGCTGTTGTCTCGTTTCTAGGCAATATGACTGCCTTGTGCGCTTGAAGTTTGTGATTGTATGCTTTGTGCTCATTTTATATAGGTGATTTGGCAATGACGATTTGGCAACCAGCCAATCAGTGTGCAATTGAGGGTGACACTACAGTTGAACCCACTTATAAAGATATCGGTTAGGACAACAAAAAGCTGCTACACTGTCAACTTTTGTATGTTTTGTATGGGGAAATAACCTGCTTTCTACAGTGGCCCCATGCCGCATTATCGGTTATAACGATGAATTCTGGCTGCTGAATGTCCGTGCTGAAAGGTAATGGAATCTGACATCCTTGAAAAGAAAAAAAGTGAAATGCTAGCCGCTGCATGCTTGCCCGCCACTGCAACTGCCGCCGCGCGCTTCTCTCCATGAGAGATTCACACCAGCTTCGCGCATCTCTCCCGTCGCCCTTCCACCCCTCCGAACAAGAATGGGCTGCGGCCATAGCTCTGTGCCTCGCCACTCCAAAACGCAAATGGACCACGCCAACTGCACTGCCGGCACTGCTCCCAGATTGCTCGCTGGGCCATCTCTATGGCTGGGTCCTCACTGTTGGTTCTTTATTCTATGGTCCTCATTCTGCCCAGTTCTGCTAATGGATTAAGTCACTCGTACTTGTCTCTGTTTGTTGCATCGAAGCCATTCCTGGCCATGTTGTTTCTCAGCCTTGTATGAGTTGCTGCCGAAATGGAAGATGGATGATCTGCCTGCTGATCATCAGCAAAGCACTACGTTGCTGGTGAAAAGAAGGCACACTGCTATAGATTTGGAAACCAAATGCTTCTAACTGATGAGGCGATCGTCATGAACGTGCATCGGATAGCGACAGTGACGGCCATGACAGCAGCGCTGACACTGTAGGGCAGGCTGTTTCAAATCGTCTTCACCCAGTCCATCGTGGCGCTGTTCATCGAACTTTTCTCGTGAACGTGCGCAACAACATTCCTGGGGAACTTTTATTTGGCCAGTAGTGTGTTGTGTCCGTCCATCAACAAAACAGCACAGCATTGCTCTTTTTCACTTCTTCCCATAACCTGCTGTCCTAAGCTTGATCTCTTTCACTCTTCGTTTACTGTGTATATGCCATGTGCATGTCGAAGAACACCGGTGTCTGGTCAGTGTTTGCAATCTGCTCCAGTTGATAGCTCTTTTGCCGCCATTTTTCACTGACGTAGTACTGGAATGCCATGAGCTTTTCCTCAGAATTCGCTGGCTAGTTTCTGGCACACGAAAGCTAGTTGTCTGAGGCTGAAGCCGAAACATTTCATGAAACGCATTACCCAGCCTTTGCTGCGCTTGAAATTGGTTTGTGTGATACCCCTAGCATTGGTGACCTCCCTTGCCTTTGCCTGTATAATCCCCATCGTTATGTGTATTCCTGCTTCTCTCTGTTCCCTAATGAATACGACGTATCTTCCACCTCATGGTGTTGACTCCTCTGTGGTCCGGTGAAACCCATGCGGGCTGCACTGCAGTTGGAAAGCTTGTTCCATTTCCGCCACCGTAGCATGTTCTTTTCGTCCATGCCGAACTCGTGCTGTACTTGGAGGTTTTCTCCATGTGTAAAACGACCTTTTGCCATTAGCCTGTAGTGTAGTGGCACCACTTGGTCAGTGCCACCACAGTGGCTGGCACGAGGCTACAGCGCAACACTTGAAAAAAAATTTGGACAACCTGCTCTGCACGATCGCTTCCAGAAAACACTATGGCGCACGCATATGTTGCTACAAGTCTGTGACGGTGAGGTGGCGATAGGTATGTGGCAGTTGCGGCCAAACCACCGACTCAAATTTAAGCCGACCCCTTGCTTCCGTACTTCATTTTCTTTTTAGAAGTATCGACCAGTAATTACGGTATTACAAACACTGCACATATGTTAGTACACTTGTTTTTCCTGTCCCATATTTGTAGCACATTGTGTTGGAAACATGAACCAACTAGCCAATTTAAATATTTAACTTTTATGTTACCTGCATTTGTAGGTCTCAGTATCTGTACATGAGAATGTTAAATTTACATGTACAGTGAAACCTTGTTAAATCGTAGTTGGCCGGAGCTTGGAAAAAGTATGTATTAAACGGTAGTACTGCTAAACTGGAATAGTGTGAGATTGCTCACTTACCTGTCAAAAACGGAACTCGGAAAGAGTGCAATAAAAGGGCAAAAAACATGCAGTATTATCCATTTTGCACGACAAAAGTCTGTTATATTCGTTTGATGCCGCGGCAGCCTAGCAGCGACGACAGCAGCATCTAACTCCTTTAAGCTCGGCAAACACTCGCATGAGGCTGACGTAATGCGCATCTTCTGCCACTGTCGGGCCTGAATCGCCCGTGCTGTCGTTTTCTGTGTCGTCCTCATCACTGTCGTTAGGGGACACTTCAGCAATAACAGAGGCAACGATGGTGAAAAGACAAACCTCAAAAAGTTTAACCTCGTAGCCAACGTCTTTTCGCGGTCCCAGCAGCACTGCCGAGCATCTTCTTCGCATTCCAAATGCCACATATCATATTGAACGGTAGATCCTTCTCGCGTGCCAGCGCCAACTTTGTGCCACGTTCGGTAGCACAAACAATTTCCAATTTTTCATTTATGCTGAGCACCTGGTTTTTGTCCAAACTTTGGCATGACGCAAGTCCTAGCTTGCACGATGCCACAGCACTATCTGGCTCGGCACCGAAATAATGTTGATGTTAGTGTGGCTTCCCCCTTCCAAGCGGCTTCTGCGTTCGTGCTTCGAGGCCGTTCTGATCTCAGGCTCATTCTGCCTGGCCGCCCTACCGCCGTGATTGTGCTAGGAAAAGTACAAACGCTATGTGTTAACCAATACGTAAGCAATAAACTGGAACGGTTTATGCGAATACAAAACAGATTTTGTTGAATAGCCGCTGAGTTGGGGACTTCACTTTACTACGTTTAAAATGAAACTGCTGTTTAAGCAGGTAGTTTAGCGATGTCTTACTGTATTCTTGTACAGTAAGTCACTGCAACATAGTGTTTGTAGTATTAATTAATTCATCAATAGTTAGCCTTTTTGTATCTTGTTTCGTAATCCACATTGTGAAAACTTATTGCTGTTTCTGACGATGAGCCGTCACACTTATAAGCCATTATATTTGGAGAAATACTTTGATGGCCGATAATTAAATCCTCTTCCCGGAAGAGGTGCACCAGTATAGTTCTGTTGCGTATGGAAATCTGAAATCACAGCTACTGCCTGCACTAGTTTAAAGGAATTCAGACTATAAGGTACATGTTGTCCACTGATAAGCATGTAGTACTGTAAATTCTTAATAACACTGCACTGCGCTTATGTATGTAAGCTATGCATTAGGAGACATGTAATGTGTTTAGTTGAACTAGTGCAGGGGTGTTTTTGCTGTAGAATATATCGGCCAGGTCGGTAGGTAATATTCTACATATTGGAACCCAGATCATGGCAGTGAATCACAATTTTTCAGGTATTATGACAATAACAAGATTGAGCATGTGCTGTTGAAGCATAATTCTAGGGACCATGGGAATGATGGCCAAACTGCACGGCTGAGCTCTCCAGTGGTGGCGTACCTTTGTCTGAAACTTCTCTACTGTCCAAGTGCATCATTTTTACGCAAAGCTTTCTTTGGCTTTTGCAAGGGATGTTTGCTCAGTCGGTTTCTTACTGAGTATACTTGGCAAGTTTCTTGCTGAGTAAACTAGCCAATGCTTGATGCATTCTTAGTAAACTGGGCTGGTCCCAGAGATGATGCGGTCTGAACTAGGCCAATTCTGGAAACTCTAATGTGTTGTTGCTTGAGTCACATAGAGTTTCCACAGTCGTGTGGGCATTTTTGGTGGCAGAGCAATTTTAAAGTTGAGCATATAAAGAAAACCTGCATTTTGAAAATTTGTGGCATTTGCACCTGTGTCATGGGACTGAAGCACATTTTTAAAACTTGTGCTATGCTGAAAACATAGTACATAACGCAGTTACCCGCGCATTAGCACTAAGTCAATTGGCTCAAGTTTTCTGTGATGAGAGAATGCGAACAGTTCCTTGTATGTACAGTGTCATACCTGGTGGTAATACATCATACTACATGCTAAATGGTAAAAGTGTTAACTTACTACAAATTTGCATGTTACACGTTGGCTGCCACCAACAAAGAAATGCGACCCCACAGTAAAGGTTGGGTGGAATATGCACTTAGCTTTCTTTCTTGGGAAACATAGGCAATGCCAAACAATGTTCGAAAACTTTGGTTGAAGAGCACAGCCAAAGAGTAGACAATGTATCGACCTGTCCAGCTTTCCCCAGTTCACATGTGTGCGTGTTTGCAGTTTGTGTAAAATACCATATGTCCTGGTGTAAAATACCATATGTCCTGGAACATGCACTAAACAGAACGCAAAGCTGCTGGGGACATGATACAGAAAAGAAATAATGAAAACCACATACGATTATATGAAAAAGAAAAAGGTAAACTCCATGATGGGGATTCAGGAATTGCCATTCTTCAATATCAATGAGTGTACATAGAGCGCAGCGGTGCTGTTTGACCACCACTTCAATGGTTCATACAATTTTGCTCTCAATCCATGCACACAACTGCTTATTTGTGCTCAAGTATTAATGCGGAATAATCTGTGGTCTTCACTAGTCTTTTTAACGCCACTTGATTGGGTCGCAGATTGCTATGAACAGTTTTTATATCCAGCACAAACCTTAATTGTTCTCAATGAAGTGATTGAATGTGACCATTCTGTTTTTACATATAAATGCATTGTATAATACAGCTTGTTAAATGACATATATGTAATGCAAATGCCTTGTTGTAAAAGAAGTAGTGTGTACTCCAGCTGCCCACTCATTTTTCCTGGCAGCTCATGGACAAAAGGTTAACATAAGGTCCAATATGCTGCAGGACAGCACCTTTTGTTAACCTTTTGTCCATGAGGTACTTCATGTTGCTTCAAAGAAAGTGTCATCTACAGAGAACCTGACACAGTGCATGTGCTGTCTGAAGCGGGACAGATACAAAGTTGAAGGAACGTGAAACAGAGTGACCTTTTCACTGAAAAGCACAATTTCTTATGCTTATTGTCTGTTTATTAGGCGAGCTCTTACAAACTGGCTCACATGCACCAATACTCATTCCCGTGAACTTGCACTGTACTGATTTTTTATCACCATAAGGATTATGAAACTTCTTTGTTGTTTCAAGCTTTTTCAGAACTATTTCGCTAATCCCAAGGTACAATATGTGTTCTCACTCACAACCAATTCTGTCCATTCTATCTGCAGGCATTGATGCAAGGAATGACTGCCAAAGTCATTTTTCACACTGTTTATAATTGCTGTACACTGGGCATGTGCACTTCCATCATTAAACACTACGGTGATATTGTACAACGCATTAAGTCCATGAATATCCCTGACTGACATCTCTGATGCAAGCAATATTATTAGGATGTGACAAAGTGCATGCGTCTTCTGTCATTGATCAAACTGCCTGCAATAAACTCCTTTGCCAACTCGTCCTTGTTTGAAGTGTTTCCAATGCGCTATAATCACATTGCCAGATTCTTTTATTGTGTGCACAAACAAACATGAAGCATTTTATTATGAAACTTTGATGGTACCCGACTCCTATATTGCATTAAAATCTTAGGCAGATCTACTCTGAACAAGGGATTCATTCTCTGATGATAGCTTTTCACAATATCATTGTGCTATATGCAGTGCTTATTGGTTGGTTGAGGAATGCGTTATGCAAAGGCAGTAGTATCGCCATAAGCGTTCATCCGAGACTATGTCCCCAAGTGAAAATCATTGCATCAAAAGTACCGACACCTGCTTTGATGGGGCTGTATGTGTTCGTTGCATGAAATTCCAGAAGTGGATACTCTGAACATCTCGTTTGCTCTGGTAAATATGTGTCACAATCGTTCAGTGTCATACAGCACATTGATCATGCTCTTGCATGTACTACAAACAACTCATCATAAATCTCGCTGTCATTGATGAGCTTTTGTATGCACTACGACTTAAGTGCACATACTTTGTATGCAATTCATAGTCATCCTCAAAGATCATGTTGCTCATACGACTACAGTGCGTACACATCGCATGCCACCTCACACACCTCATACATAATCTCGTCAGGTCTACACAGCACATCGCACACGTCATACAAGCTCTACGCATTCTTATCGCACATCCCATAAATCTCGTGCACTTCTCTACGCATTCTTATCGCACATCGCATAAATCTCGTGCACTTCGTAAAAGTGTGCGTAGCACATCATAGAGATCTCGCTCATCTTATACGAGAAGTCGTTCAATATGCATAGCATATCGTTCATTTCTCGTCAAATCTGTGCGACATGCATACATCTCGTTCAATTTCTCATACAAATCTGTACGACATGCATACATCTCGTTCAATTTCTCATACAAATTTTTCAATAGGGGAAGCCTCGCAATCCCAGGTCGCGGTATGGGCATCGGCGGTACACATGGCCGGCTACGCCGCAGTGGTACCAGAGGGGGCGGTGGTCGTCTTCCTCGCGTATGTGCGCTGGGCGACGGGTGGCCGTGCTGGCGGCGGCGGCGGACGACGGAATTGCGGCGTTACAGGGCCCTGGCGCGGTCGCGGACCTTGATGGCGTGCGACGGCGGCGTAGGTCATCGCTTCTGGCTGGGGATGCGGTAATTGAGGTTGCACCTCAGGAACCCCCAGCGATCGCTGAACCTCATCTTTCACGATGTCAGCGATCGAAGCTAGTTGAGGCTGCGACGAAGGCAGGACCTTGCGCAGTTCTTCGCGCACAATGTACCTGATGGTCTCTTGGAGATCAACGGAGCCCAGCGCTTGGATGGCGCACTGAGGCGTGAGCACTTGCGGTTATATTGCCTAGTGCGCATTGCGAAAGTTTTCTCAATCGTCGTAGCCTCTGTCAGGAACTCAGCGACGGTCTTCGGTGGGTTTCGTATTAGTCCGGCGAAAAGTTCTTGCTTTACGCCTCGCATCAAGAAACGTACTTTTTTCTCTTCGGACGTTTCCGGGTCAGCGTGCCGGAAAAGACGGGTCATCTCTTCTATGAAGATGGCGGTGGTCTCATTGGGTAGCTGGCCTCGGGTTCCCAGCAGAACTTTGGCCCTCCCCGCAGGGGCGTCTGCGTAAGCAGGCGTTTGGTGTGTTGCGCCACCACGTACCCGAGCACATGAGGGTTGGACCCTCCCGCGTGTAGCCGTGCGCGGCTTAGCCGTGTCCGGGGAAAGGGGGATCCTGGAGGTTGAGCCGATGCCGGGTGTTCGGACCTTTAAGGCCCCCCGGCGGAGGCAACACACCTCTTTGGCCTCTGCTTCACGTAGACGGCACCCCCGGACTGACCCACCCGGGGGAAATCGGTAGTTGCCTTTTCCTGTCTCTCGCTCTCCCTCCAACCTTCGTCTTTCCCTCACTTTCCATCTTTCCTGTCTTCTCCTAACTTCCGCTCACTTCCAATTTTTCCAGGCAGCAAGGGTTAACCCTGTGTGAATAACCAACCTAGGTTATCTCATAATTGGTTATAGTGATAACGTACAGCTGGCGTTTGCAGGCCCTGTTTTTCAGGCCCTGCAGCGTCCCCTTGTAGGGCTCCACGGTGGGTGGTTGGCGTTATTGCCGAAATTTACATTATTCTATGGCTAGTTCCTTCCCTGCCCTCCCAGATCGCCCTCAGAAAAGAGGGCGCACCGAAGATGTATTTCAGTTTTTTGGACGACAAAGACCGAACTTTCCACGATTTCACGTCATTCATTCAGAAAAGCCAGATAAACAAGTGCGAAATATCTCCCCTTTTCTAGTTTCCAAGTCCTTAACCGATGTCCTTGGTCCAGGCTACAAGGTATCAAGGCTGGCAAGTGGTGATCTCCTGTTAGAACTGCATGATCAGAAACAATACGATAAGTTGCCCAGTCTATTGTCATTTGGGGATGTTCCATTGACAGTAACTCCTCACCGCACTCTGAACACCACCCGCGGCGTTGTGTCTGATGACGATTTGCTCCAGCTGACAGAGGCTGAGCTCTTAGTGGGCTTCAGTGAGCAGAACGTTGTCAATGTCAGAAGAATTAAGATAAGAAGGGATGGAAAAGAAATTCAAACAAAGCACCTGATACTCACATTCGGTTCAAGTATTCTGCCCGAGTCTGTAGAGGCCGGGTACATCAAGCTCCGTGTCAGGCCATATGTGCCAAATCCCCTAAGATGCTTCAAATGCCAGCGTTTTGGCCACAGCTCGCAGAGCTGCCGAGGCCGCCAAACATGCGCCAAATGCAGTGCCGTTGAACACGCCACTGAAGCTTGTGCAAACACTCTCCACTGTGTAAACTGTGATGGGGAGCACGCCGCGTAATCGCGGTCGTGCCCATCCTGGAAGAAAGAAAAAGAAATCGTAACGATCAAAGTGAAAGAAAATATCTCATTTAAGGAGGCACGCAGGCGGGTTGCATACCTGCCAAAGAAAAGCTTTGCCGAAGTGGCGCGTCAGGGGGCAGCGTCACAACGGCCTCCGGCGGCTGTCCGACCCACAAGCAGTGAGTCGGCAGTCACGCCGTCTGCCCCCGCGACGGTTGCAGCTAGCGCTGCTCCGTCAACCGAGGAGAAGGAACCATCGACCCCGAAGGAGGGCGCAGCCGAGGCTGCCTTAACTTCCGAGGTTCCTTCCTGCGCTGGCAACGGCCGGCGTAGCCAAATCCCTCTGGGAGCCCCATCGACCTCCGGGCTGGTGGGCGCAGGGGTCTTGCCCTCCAAGGCGGGACTCCCTCTGAAATCTTCCCGCTCGCAAGAGCACGTGTCCGGCGCCTCACAAGAGGCAATGGACACTACACCCATCCTCAAGGCGCACCAAGCGCCTAAGGAGCGGCGAGGCTCCCTCGAACGCTCCATAAAGAATAAAACCCCTATTACAGGGCCTCGAAAGGGTTCTGTAATCTAAGGCATCCCGTCCGTTTCCGTAAACACAGCACCAATTTATTTTAAATATGGATACACAAATCATTCAATGGAACATTAGAGGTCTCCTTACAAACCTTGATGATTTGCAGGAACTCATCCACAAACATGGTCCAAAAGTGCTGTGTTTACAGGAAACACATTTAAAATCTAAACACGCAAACTTTCTCCGTACGTATGTTACGTTTCGCAAAGATCGCGATGATGCCGTCGCATCATCGGGTGGTGTTGCGATTCTTACTCATAGAAGTATTGCGTGTCAACCTCTACAGCTACAAACGCCCCTTGAAGCAGTGGCGGTTCGAGTTGTCCTACTAAACAAACTCATCACCATTTGCTCCCTTTACATACCCCCGCATTACCAACTGAACAAACATGAATTTCACTCCTTGATCGATCAATTGCCAGAACCTTATGCTGTTCTTGGCGATTTCAATGCGCACAGCTCCCTGTGGGGCGACTCTCGTATAGATGCGCGAGGTCGCCTTGTTGAACAGTTCCTTTTTTCTTCTGGAGCATGCCTCCTCAATAAGAAAGAACCCACATATTACTCTCTTGCAAACCGATCCTTTTCGTCAATAGATCTTAGTATAGTCTCCCCGTCTGTACTGCCTGAACTTGAATGGGAAGTTACCGACAACCCTTACGGTAGCGACCACTTCCCTATACTGCTAAGATCATATAAAGAAAACGAATATCCACCATACGCTCCTAGGTGGAAGATTGAGACAGCTGATTGGGAGAAATTTCGATCTCTAACTAGCATCTCATGGGCTGACCTGTCTTCGTTAGGAATTGACGCCGCAGTCGAGTTTTTTACAGCATTCATAATAGATGTCGCAGCTAAATGCATATCAGAAGTAAAAGGCTTGGCCTGCAAACGGCGTGTCCCATGGTGGAACGACGATTGTAGGATGGCTCGTAAAAAACAGAACAGGGCGTGGGGGTTGCTACGCGCTTCTCCCACTGCAGAGAATCTAGTCAACTTTAAAAAAGTAAAATCCGAAGGTAGGCGTACCCGCCGACAGGCCAGGCGTGAAAGTTAGCAGAAGTTTCTATCCCGCATCAACTCGTTTACTGATGAGGCCAAAGCCTGGAACAGGGTCAATAGGATAAGAGGGCGACAAGCATATTCACTCCCCTTGGTAAACACACAAGGCGATACCCTACAAGATCAGGCGAACTCACTTGGGGAGCACTTTGAGCGAGTGTCGAGCTCAATCAACTATTCCCAATCCTTTTTAAAACTTAAAGAAATAGAAGAACGTAAGCCAATCTTACGAAAATCCAGGCAAAATGAACCGTATGACCAGCCATTCAGTATTGCTGAGTTGAGAGCTGCCTTGAACACATGCAAAAGCACTGCACCGGGACCTGACAGAGTCATGTATGACATGATCAGAAACTTACATACTGACACTCAATTTACACTACTTACACTTTCCAACACTCTGTGGGCTGCGGGATACCTCCCATCTGCATGGAAAGAGGCGATTGTGGTTCCTGTCCTGAAGCAGGGAAAAGATCCCTCCTTGGCAGCAAGTTATCGTCCGATAGCTCTTACGAATTGTCTGTGTAAGCTCTTCGAAAAAATGATTAATCACAGACTCATACATTTCCTTGAATTCAACCATATACTCGATCCCTATCAGAGTGGCTTCAGACAAGGGCGGTCAACAACAGATCATCTTGTGCGCATTGAAGGATATATTCGCGATGCCTTTGTACACAAACAGTATTTCCTCTCCATATTCCTCGATATGGAGAAGGCATATGATACAGCATGGCGCTACGGGATCTTGCGAGATTTGTCGGGAATGGGCATCTGTGGAAATATGTTGAAAATAATTGAAAGTTATTTGTCCAATCGTACCTTCCGTGTAAAAGTCGGCACTGCACTGTCACGTCCCTTTACCCAGGAAACTGGTGTACCCCAGGGAGGCGTGCTCAGCTGCACTCTCTTTATCGTTAAGATGAACACACTACGTGCTTCGCTACCGCCTGCCATTTTCTACTCCGTATACGTAGACGATATACAAATAGGCTTCAAATCCTGCAACCTCACAGTATGCGAAAGACAGGTACAGCAGGGCTTAAACAAAGTGTCCAAATGGGCAGACCAAAACGGATTTAAGGTCAACCCCCACAAAAGTTCTTGTGTTCTCTATACAAGAAAGAGAGGCCTGGTCCCAGATCCTTCTGTAGAACTGGGCGGACAACAAATTCCTGTCAACAAAGAACACAAATTCCTTGGTGTTATTCTTGACTCCAGGCTCACTTTCATTCCTCACATAAAACATCTTAAAGGAAAATGTCTAAAAACCATGAACTTACTTAAAGTTCTATCCCACACTACATGGGGTAGCGACAGGAGGTGCCTGTTGAATCTTTACAAGAGCCTAGTTCGATCACGGTTAGATTATGGTGCCGTAGTGTATCACTCTGCCGCACCGAGTGCGCTTAAGATGTTAGATCCCGTTCACCATCTGGGTATCCGTCTGGCCACTGGCGCATTTAGGACAAGCCCTGTTGAAAGCCTATATGTAGAGTCAGACGAGTGGCCACTCCATCTTCAGAGAACAAACATCAGCTTAACATATTTTCTCAAGGTTCGCTCTAATAAAGAACATCCGTGTTTCACAACCGTTAACGACTTGACGTGTGAAACACTTTTTCATAACCGACCCTCTATGAGACTTCCATTCTCACTGCGTGCAAGAGAACTTAGCACGGAAATGGATGTCCCAGTTCTGGAACAACGCCTAATGCCTCCAGCAAAGCTAGTACCGCCCTGGGAGTGGCAGCTGATAGAGTGTGACACATCCTTTGTAGAGGTCACTAAACATGCCCCAGAGATACATATCCAAATGCATTTCTTGGAGCTCCAGTACAAGTACTCGTGCACAGAATTTTACACAGACGCTTCTAAGTCGCATGCCGGGGTCTCCTACGCAGCCATTGGTCCATCCTTCTCGGAATCCGGTGTACTGCACCCTGAAACAAGTATATTTACGGCTGAGGCCCATGCACTATTATCGGCTGTGAAACATATCAGAGAATCAAATATTCAAAAAACAATTTTATTTACAGACTCCCTAAGCGTCGTGAAAGCCTTGAAGTCACACTGTAAACACAGAAACCCTGTAATTACTGAGCTCTATTCTATTCTCTGTAGAGCGTATATGTGTAAACAGCATGTCATTATATGCTGGGTGCCTGGACATAAGGGCATCGAGGGTAACGTTCTAGCAGACCAGATGGCCACATCGATTTCATTGCATGCAATTAATCCTGCTGCTTCGGTCCCTGTCACAGACCTGAAGCCTTTTTTAAGAAGGAAACTGCGAAATCACTGGCAACGTAAGTGGGACGCAGAAGTAAATAACAAACTGCACGTGATAAAGCCACAATTAGGGTCTTGGCCCTCCGTAACAAAATCACGGCGAACAGATGTCCTATTCTGTCGCCTCAGAATAGGACACAGATTTGGCACACATAACTTTTTACTCACTGAAAATGATCCTCCAACCTGCGGTAGATGCGGGGAGAGGCTGACCGTCCTCCACGTCCTCCTGGAGTGTCGGGCAGCCGAATCTGAAAGAAGGAAACATTTCTCCCTAGCATACCGGCAGCACATACCCCTACATCCCGTAATGCTACTCGGCCCAGAACCTTTATTTGACGCCAACGCAGTCCTAAATTTTCTGAGAGATGTTGTCTTCCATGTTTTTAACCCCACATGTTCGTAGCAGGTCCTCTCTTCAGAGGATATCGCTGCGATAGCTCTTAAGTATAGCACATGCCTCTAGGCCCTTGTGTTTCAAGGGCTCTGACGAGGCAGCAGTGCTCCAAGTGATTTTACCATCCTATATATGTTTATTTTGCATCATTTTCCTACGATGGATTTTAATGGTCACAGTATTCGTCCGTAATCATCGCCATAATTTTATAGCAGGTAGATTTTACGCACTTTACAGCGAATATTTTTAGGCCACTTTACAGCCAAGTCACATCTTCCATAATACATCGTCAACATTAACACTTGTCATGGCGCTCTTTGGCCAAACCTGGCCCTTGCGCCACTAAACACAACACATCATCATCACACATCATCAACTTTGGCCCTTTCTTTTCGGACAACGCTCATGAACGTCCTCAGGAAGTTACTGCGGAACAGGTCCCATGTTGCAAGGGTGGACTCCCGGTTCTCGAACTAAGTCTCGCGGCATCTTACAAGGAGAAGTACACATGTCGTAGCTTATCCTAAGATGTCCAGTTATTGAAGGTCAAGATCCTTTCGAAGGTTTCGAGCCAGGTTTCTGGATCCTCCGACGTAGCTCCACGGAAGGTAGGGGTTCTCTGGGTTGTTGAACTACGACGGGTGACACTGGGGCTGCAATTGTGGTTGTCTTGGCCGCAATCTTTTTGGTCTTCTCAGGTCCATGCTCCGGGGGCAGCTGTTGTAGACGACGGCTTGCTCGATGGTCCGGGACTACGTTGGTGCTCTCTTTCCGGTCCGGGCTTGGATCACTGCTTGTCGGGGGTGTCCGGTACATGGACGAAAAGCACCTCCACCAGATGTCACGTGATAGTGACAAAGTAGCGATACTGTGAAAGACAAAACTAGCTTTTATTGGGGGAACCTGTGCCCTCAAAGACAGGCTACACTTAACGCACAATGATAGCGGCGAACACAGTCGGCGATCGTCGAAAATCTGAACAGCGGGTCAAGCGCGTCGGCTTTTGTAGATCAGTGGTCGAATGTTCCAGAGTAACCGCTGGGACACGCGTGTCTTCCACAGTTCTACACTATTCGCGTCGCGCATACATGCAATCAGATTACACAAGTTGCGGGGAAAGACAGCCGATGGAACCATCGATATTATTCCAGAAACTTACATGCAGGCGCGTCCTGCGCTGTGCGATAACATTTGTAAGGTGTTGAGAAGTGGTCGCCCGATAAAGCAGTGCACGTGTCAATATATATATATATATATGTATATATATTTATATATATATATATATATATATATATATATATATATATATATATATATATATATATAATATGTGTGTGTGTGTGTGTGTGTGTGTGCAAGCTTTTGCGCTAGGTGCTGAACGGCAGAGTCTGAATGATCTAGTTATGGGTATGCTGACGCATTTACGGCTGGAATACAAGTCAAGAGTAAAAGTGATGCTGTATTACAGGAGGCCTGGAAGCGAATTAGTCCTAGCTATAGTTTAATGTCAGCTGAATCCCTCGTTTCATGAGGGTGTGTTGGCGGGCTGGCTGCATGGAGGAAGAAAAAAGCTTTATGACAACGTAATACCGACATGCAAATACGAAAAAAATAATAAGAATGCCGAGAAAGATGAAAAGGGTGAGACGATCGGCGGCGTCTGTCTTGCCCTTTTCGTTACTCTTGCCTGGGTTTGCATTGCTGCCTTTTAGTGACATGATTCCATACCAACCCGCTCGAATTTATTTCACTGGAAAAAAAATACTTTTCTCGCGGCTTGATGAGTGGACGGCGAGAGGGCGTCGAGGTGGACGCCGCCAAGCTCGCACAAAAACAGAGTATATAATTCCCACCGCTTTGTAATGCGTCCCGTTTATTCCAGCTAGCCCAACATTATGCCTAACTGCAACACTCCGCCTGTTCAGCCGCATTCTTGATGTATAGCGCCCCTCTGTTGTCAGACGCGTAGGGTGACCAGGCACAGGAGTGAGCGGCCAGGGATCGAGAGGGTACCCCGAATCTCCTGCATTAACGAAACCTATTCCTTAAAATGAATTATAGGGTTTTACGTGCCAAAACACTTTCTCATTATGAGGCACGCCGTAGTGGAGGACTCCGGAAATTTCGACCACCTGGGTTTCTTTAACGTGCACCTAAATCTAAGTACACGGGTGTTGAAAGTATGTAAATCTCAATGTTTTAGCATGGAAATGTTGATAAGAAGCTCTGCAAACAGACCCCGCAGGGGCGTCTGCGCAAGCAGGCGTTTGGTGCGTTGCGACACCACGTACCCGAGCACACGAGGGTTGGACCCTCCCGCGTGTAGCCGTGCGCGGCTTAGCCGTGTCCGGGGAAAAGGGGATCCTGGGGGTTGAGCCAATGCCGGGTGTTTGGACCTTTACGGCCCCTCGGCGGCGGCAACACACCCCTTTGGCCTCGGCTTCACGTAGACGGCACCCCCGGACTGACCCACCCGGGGGAAATCGGTAGTTGCCTTTTCCTGTCTCTCTCTCCCTCCAACCTTCGCCTTTCTCTTACTTTTCATCTTTGCTGTCTTCTCCTAGCTTCCGTTTACTTCCAATTTTTCCAGGCAGCAAGGGTTAACCTTGTGTGAATAGCCAACCTAGGTTATTTCATATTTGGTTATAGTGGTAATGTACAGCTGGCGCTTGCAGGCCGTGTCTCACACGCCCTGCAGCGCCCCCTTGTAGGACTCCACGGTGGGTGGCTGGCGTTACTGCCGAAATTACAATCTCCTATGGCTACTTCCTTTCCCCTACTACCTGATCGCTCCCTGAAGAGGGGGCGCACCGATGATGTCTTAGAATTTTTCGCCCGTCAAAAAGAAACTTTTCCACGCTTCCACGTAGTCCACTCCGAAACACCAAACAAACCCGTACGAACAATCTCACCATTTCTCGTGTCCAAGTCTCTCACCCAAGTTTTTGGTACAGGTTACAAAGCATCCAGAATGGCAAGCGGTGATCTCCTCTTGGAGCTCCGGAACAAGAAGCAATATGAGAACCTACCGAACCTAGTATCATTTGGCGACGCCAAAGTGACAGTAACTCCGCATCGTACTATGAATACCACCCGTGGCGTAGTCTCCGATGATGATCTCTTGGAGCTGACTGAGGCTGAGCTCTTGGAGGGCTTCAGTGAGCAGAACGTCGTCAACGTTAAGCGAATTAAGATGAGGCGTGACAACAAGGAAATACAGACCAAACATCTGATACTAACTTTTGGCACAAGTGTCCTGCCCGAGTCCATCGAGGCCGGGTATATCAAGCTCCGTGTTCGGCCATATATCCCTAATCCTCTGCGTTGCTTCAAATGTCAGCGTTTCGGTCACAGCTCTCAGAGCTGCCGAGGCCGCCAAACCTGCGCTAAATGCAGTGCTAATGAGCACACTTCTGAATCTTGTGAAAACTCTCTCCGCTGCGTAAACTGTGAAGGCGAGCATGCTGCATACTCGCGGTCGTGCCCATCTTGGAAGAAAGAGAAGGAAATAGTTACGATTAAAGTAAAAGAAAACATAAGTTTCAAAGAGGCACGCAGGCGGGTATCTTTCCTGCCAAAGAACACTTTTGCCGAAGTGGCGCGTCAGGGGGCAGCGCCACAACGGTCTCCGGCGGCTGTCCGTCCCACACCCAGTGAGCCGGCAGTGACGCCATCCGCCCCCCTGGCGGATGCAGATAGTGCTGCTCCGTCAACCCAGAATGAGGGATCATCGACCCCGAAGGTGGGCGCAGCCGAGGCTGCCCCAGCCTCCGAGGCCCCTTCCAGCGCTGGCAACGGCCAGCGCAGCCAAATCCCTCTGGGAGCCCCATCGACCTCCGGGCTGGTGGGCGCAGGGGTCTTGCCCTCCAAGGCGGGACTCCCTCTGAAAACCTCTCGCTCGCAAGAGCACTTGTCCGGCGTCTCACACGAGGCAATGGACACTACACCTGTCCCCAAGGCGCACCAAACGCCTAAGGAGCGTCGAGAATCGCTCGAACGCTTCAGAAAGAACAAAACACCTATTACAGGGCCTCGAAAGGGCTCTGCAATATAAGGCATCCACTCAATTTCCGTAAACACAGCACCAATTTACCTTAAACATGGATACACAAATCATTCAGTGGAACATCAGAGGTCTCCTTAGAAACCTTGATGATTTGCAAGAACTCATCCACAAACATAATCCAAAAGTGCTGTGTTTACAGGAAACACACTTAAAATCTAAACACACAAACTTTCTCCGTGCGTATGTTACGTTTCGCAAAGATCGCGATGATGCCGTCGCATCATCGGGTGGTGTTGCGATTCTTATTCATAGAAGTATTGCGTGTCAACCTTTACAGCTACAAACGCCCCTTGAAGCAGTGGCGGTTCGAGTTGTCCTACTAAGCAAACTCATCACCATTTGCTCAATTTACATACCCCCGCATTACCAACTGAACAAATATGAATTTCACTCCTTGATCGATCAATTGCCAGAACCTTATGCTGTTCTTGGCGATTTCAATGCGCACAGCTCCCAGTGGGGCGACTCTCGTATAGATGCGCGAGGTCGCCTTGTTGAACAGTTCCTTTTTTCTTCTGGAGCGTGCCTTCTCAATAAGAAAGAACCCACATATTACTCTCTTGCAAACCGATCCTTTTCGTCAATAGATCTTAGTATAGTCTCCCCGTCTGTACTGCCTGAACTTGAATGGGAAGTTACCGACAACCCTTACGGTAGCGACCACTTCCCTATACTGCTAAGATCATATAAAGAAAACGAATATCCACCATACGCTCCTAGGTGGAAGATTGAGACAGCTGATTGGGAGAAATTTCGATCTCCAACTAGTATCTCATGGGCTGACCTGTCTTCGTTCGGAATTGACGCTGCAGTCGAGTTTTTTACAGCATTCATAATAGATGTCGCATTTAAATGCATATCAGAAGTAAAAGGCTTGGCCTGCAAACGACGTGTCGCATGGTGGAACGACGATTGTAGGATCGCTCGTAAAAAACAGAACAGGGCGTGGGGGTTGCTACGCGCTTCTCCCACTGCAGAGAATCTAGTCAACATTAAAAAAGTAAAATCCGAAGGCAGGCGAACCCGCCGACAGGCCAGACGAGAAAGTTGGCAGAAGTTTCTATCGAGTATAAACTCGTTCAGAGATGAGGCGAAAGCCTGGAACAGGGTCAATAGGATAAGAGGGCGACAAGCACATGCACTCCCTTTGGTAAACACAGAAGGCGATACCCTACAAGACCAGGCGAACTCACTTGGGGAGCACTTTGAGCACGTGTCGAGCTCAATTCACTATTCCCAATCCTTTTTGAAACTTAAAGAAATAGAAGAACGCAAGCCATTCTTACGAAAATCCAGAGAGAATGAACCGTATAACCAGCCCTTCAGTGTCGCCGAGTTGAGAGCTGCATTGAACACATGCAAAAGCACTGCACCGGGACCTGACCGAGTCATGTATGACATGATCAGAAACTTACATGCTGACACACAACTTACACTTCTCACACTTTTCAACACTATATGGGCTGCGGGATACCTCCCACCCTCATGGAAAGAAGCGATTGTGGTCCCTGTTCTTAAGGAGGGTAAAGACCCTTCCTTGGCGGCAAGTTACCGACCGATAGCTCTTACAAATTGTCTCTGTAAGCTTTTCGAAAAAATGATTAATCGCAGACTTATACACTTCCTAGAACTCGCCAATATGCTCGATCCCAATCAGTGTGGATTCAGAGAAGGACGATCGACTGCCGATCACCTTGTGCGCATTGAAGGAAATATCCGCGATGCATTTGTTCATAAACAGTTTTTCCTATCAATATTCCTCGACATGGAGAAGGCGTATGACACAGCATGGCGTTACGGGATCTTGCGAGACTTGTCGGGAATGAGCATCCGTGGAAATATGCTGAACACTATCGAAAGCTATTTGTCAAATCGTACCTTCCGAGTAAAAGTTGGTAATGCACTCTCACGTCCTTTTACGCAGGAAACTGGTGTACCCCAGGGAGGCGTGCTGAGTTGCACTCTCTTTATCGTTAAGATGAACACACTACGTGCTTCACTGCCACCGGCCATCTTTTATTCTGTATACGTAGACGATATACAAATAGGCTTCAAATCCTGCAACCTCACAGTATGCGAGAGACAGGTACAGCAGGGCTTGAACAAGGTTTCCAAGTGGGCAGACGAAAACGGATTCAAAATCAACCCCCACAAAAGTTCCTGTGTTCTTTTTACTAGAAAGAGAGGCCTGGTTCCAGATCCTTGTGTTCAAGTCTGTGGACGTCAAATACCTATCAACAAAGAACACAAATTTCTAGGTATTATACTAGACTCCAAGCTTACTTTTATACAGCACATTAAATATCTTAAAGAAAAATGTCTAAGGACAATGAACCTACTTAAAATTCTATCCCACTCAACATGGGGTAGCGACAGGAAGTGTCTGATGAACGTTTATAGGAGCCTAATTCGATCACGATTGGACTATGGCGCCGTCGTATATAACTCAGCCGCTCCGAGCGCACTAAAGATCCTAGATCCTGTCCACCATCTAGGTATCCGCTTAGCCACTGGTGCTTTCAGAACAAGCCCGATTGAAAGCTTATACGCGGAATCAAATGAATGGTCGCTCCATCTACAGAGAACTTACATCAGCTTGACATATTTCCTAAAAATACACTCCAATCATCAACATCCATGTTTTAACACTGTTAACGATATGACCTGCACTACACTATTCCATAATCATCCTTCTGTAAGAAAGCCTTTCTCGCTTCGAGTGAGGGAGCTTAGTGCAGAAATGCATGTTCCACTCCTCGAGCTTCGCCTATTGCATCCAGCCAAGCTGCTACCTCCTTGGGAGTGGCAGCTGGTACAATGCGACACATCTTTTATTCAAGTTACAAAGCACGCTCCTGAGGCCGAAATCAAAATGCACTTCCTGGAACTCCAGCACAAGCATTCCTGTGCAGAGTTCTACACAGACGCTTCGAAATCAAATGCCGGGGTATCCTATGCAGCCGTCGGCCCATCCCTCTCGGAATCCGACGTACTGCATCCGGAAACAAGCATATTTACGGCCGAGGCCTACGCATTACTCTCTGCTGTGAAGCATATAAGAAAATCGAAACTTCCAAAAGCAGCGATCTATACAGACTCCCTAAGCGTCGTGAAGGCCTTAACCACAATCGGCAAACATAAAAATCCCGTATTTAATAAGCTCTATTCCGTCTTGTGTAAAGCGTACTCATCTAAGCAGCATATCATAATATGCTGGGTACCTGGCCACAGGGGAATTGAAGGCAACGTTCTGGCGGACGAGATGGCCACGTCTATAGCATCGCAAGCCGTTAACCCTACCGCTGAGGTGCCTGTCACAGATCTGAGGCCTTTCTTGCGAAGGAGATTGCGAGACCACTGGCAACGCATGTGGGACGCGGAAACAGATAATAAGCTCCACCTGATAAAACCACAGTTAGGATTCTGGCCCTCTACTACAAAATCGCGCCGAACAGATGTCCTATTCTGTCGTCTCAGAATAGGACACACGTTTGGCACACATAATTTTCTACTAACCGGAAGTGAGCCTCCAGCCTGTGGTAGATGCGGGGAGAGGCTGACCGTACTCCACGTCCTCCTGGAGTGTCGGGAAGCCGAATCTGAGAGAAAGAGACATTTTCCCTTAGCATATCGGCAGCACATTCCCCTTCACCCATTAATGTTACTCGGCCCAGAACCGCTATTTGACACCAATTCACTTTTAAGTTATCTGAAAGATGTTGTATTGCATGTTGTTAGCCCCACACGTTCGTAGCGCCTCCTCTCTTCAGAGGATGGCGCTGTGATAGTTCTTTCGTATAGCACGTGCCTCTAGGCCCTTGTGTTTCAAGGGCTCCGGCGAGGCAACAGTGCTCCAGCTATTTTAACCATCTCATATACTTTCAATTCTATGTCATTCTTTTACGATGGATTTTAATGTTCATAGTATTTTTCATTAGTCATCGCCATAATTTTATATCACGTAGATTTTATGCACTTTACAGCAACTATATTTAGGCCACTTTACAGCCAAGTCACATCTCCATAATACATCGTCAACATCACCACTTGTCATGGCGCTCTTTGGCCACACCTGGCCCTTGCGCCATTAAACACCACATATCATCATCTGCAAACAGAGCGAAAAAACATGTACAGCAGCACGGAAATGCCTGGCTGATGCAGGGCATAAATGAAAGGTAAACATGTTAGTGCTCTGTTTATAGCACGACTTAAAGTTCCCATTTTATATTAGTATGAAAAGTCCTCCTATCCGTATCGCATCTACACAACTACGTGAAATTGGCACTATCACTGCTGCACTTACCAAGCAAGAACTCCTCGTCATTCAAAGGGCCACCAGTCAGGCGGCGCCTAACTGCCGAGTGTCTCCAGACGGAGGAATCGTGACATGACTCTGGCGTGCGAGGATCTATGGCCACGATCCTTAGGTCTGCGTCACACACCTGCGGGAGAGTCAAAAAGTATTTTAAGCGTGCAGCTTCTGTTACACATTGTTTAAGGAAGGCAACACCAATAAAAAGTGTATTTTGCAGAACACGGATAGCTTGTGCGGATATCTCCATATTATATAACGTGGCAATATATACTAGTGATGACATACGCTAGTCTGTGTGCAATTTCTACGTCTTTTGGAAGCTATGCAAAAAGATGTATTCATAATTTTCACACTGTCATTCACATGTCATTTGCATATGTAGTTCCTGATACCACACGCTTCATACTCTCTAGGCTCGAAACACAGCTACTCGTCTAGAATGCAAGTACACGTACGTACGCGGCCATAAACGCATTATTTGGATAGCATTGGCCGGATTATGCGCAATATTTGAACCGCAAACAAGTTTGGGTATATTGCATTTCTAACTAAGCGAGAGGGGATTATTTTCCCTCCGTCTTTTGCAAGCCTATGCTGCATCGTCCGGCTCCACCCATAGGGACTCGACATCACGCTACTAATTGCGCGCGTCTTCCATGTTCACTTTAAACGGGCCCGCTAACGATTTCGGCCAAGGATCGTCCCTGAAATTGTTCACTACTTGCCACCATTCAATTCAGGGCGTAGTATCACTTACGGCTCCAGTACGCCTCAGTTTTCGCAGGGCTCAGTTCAAGCGGCCGGACGATGGCGATCAGTGTCCTGTCAACACAGCCGACGACGCCAAGGAGCTTGCCGTGTGCGAGAAACCGTTGCTTCATTGTCGTCTTAGAAAATTTCACCCACCGCTTTGGAGACGGTTGTTGTGGCTTTAGCGATTGAAAAAAAAATGCTGCGGATGACTGACGGCTGGGACAGGGCGACAGTTTCCCCATTGGCTACGCGCTGTTGGAAACTTGCAGTTGCAAAAGAAATTATAATGCGCACAGTACTTTGACCGCAGTATCAATGCCACTGGTGCGTTGCGGTCCCAAAACAACCTCGGGCTCCTCGCACAGGCGGCGCACTGTCTCTTTGGAGAGCCTGAATCGCCTCCTGAATCACTAAATCACTAGGCTCACTGAAAGCACCAACACAGGCGCCACAGGGACAGCCATCGCCGCCATTTTGCTCTGAACTGCGATCTCGGGCGTCTACACTGCACGCACAGGCTGTGCACACGGCACACGGCGCTTCGGATCACGCGGAAGCACCTAACGCCACTTCGCTTCGTAGCAGACGACAAATCCGCGCCCGGAGGCGACGGCGTCACCCTGGCGGCTACCAATCGCTGCTCGCAAA
This sequence comes from Dermacentor andersoni, assembly GCF_023375885.2. Taxonomy (NCBI): domain Eukaryota; kingdom Metazoa; phylum Arthropoda; class Arachnida; order Ixodida; family Ixodidae; genus Dermacentor; species Dermacentor andersoni. Next base: position 360,705,572 of record NC_092814.1, on the reverse strand, counting down.
GCGAATTCTTCGGAAACCGAATCGTTGCAGAACACGGGCCCAAGCGCGCTTTGCACGGCGCTTCCTGTAGATGTCGTTTGAGTGAAGAATTGTAGTCGCCGAGAAGGCTCCAGTTTGCCAATGAAGCCACTTTGTTTGTAAATGGTGAGCAGCAGAAAGGATTGGGGGCTTGCTTCGAGGAAAGAATGTCGGATGGGGTCAGGACATCCGGACTCGGACTACCTTTCGTCTGCGTTGGCAAATATATTGAATGGTTCCTCGTGCCCTTTTTCTACCTGTTCTTCTGTGTTTCACAGAAACCTAGAAAACTGCATTGATTTGGTGCAATTGCAGTCATTTTGCTGGATTCCTGGCGTCGCCAAAACAAGAGCTCCCAAGTTCTACCTTGCTGAAAACGTTTTTGACACTTCTCAAGGTGATGATGCGAGTGATATTTTGTTTCATAATTCAATACTAGAAAAATATGCGCATGCTTTTGGATCCCGTAGAATTTGTGCACGAAGACATTTGAGAACTGTGTGTTGGCTAACTTATGACATAACAGATAGTAGTTCTTCAGCAACAGGTCTTTAGCAGGACATTCTTAAATCGGTGGGGGCCCCTCTGGACCCTCTGCACGAGTGTTGTGAGCTTTGAAGTCACGGCAAGCCTCGGGGTGGGGGCAGGGGAGGGCCCCCCTACTGGATTCGCCACCACTTGTTTGTAGTGCCGTGGGACAGGCTGCCTCTTCGTACAGCTCTGTTTCTGAATGTAATAATAATGAATTAGAATACCATTGTGCCCTCGCCCAATTTTGTTGTCTGTACCATGTAGCAACAAGCAAAAAAAAAATATCACGTCCGCGACAGGACTCGAACCTGCAATCTCCTGATCCGGAATCAGGCGCCTTATCCATTAGGCCACGCGGACACACAGAACCGGTAGCTTCACTGGCCATAAACAGCAAAGCTTCATGAGTGAAAAGAAAAACAATATGGATATAATTCTGGCGTTTTACGCACGAAAACTAGGATTTAATAATGGAGCACGCCGTAATTATTTTGGCCACCAGGGGATCTTTAACCTGCCCCCCAATCTACGGGGCCATGGGTGTTTTTGCACTTCACCCCCATTGAAATGCGGCCGCCGCGGCCGGAAGTTGCTCAGAAAGAAAGATGAAGCTTTGTCCATAACAGGATGAACTAAAATTGATATCCGGCGCAACATACCATGAAATAAATATTTGTTTCATGCGGTATCAGTTGTACAGTAAGCTTCCGCAGATGCGCCCCCAGAAGCTGTTTTCGAGACGAAGAAGAAAAGAAAGAAACTTATTCAACGAGGACTTTAGCCAGAGTCTTTGTCGTTTGTTTGTGTTGCGCTCCTCCGTGGTGGAGCAGTTGCTAATAAACTTTTTCTTCTTGCTCGGTCCAGTCTGAGCTTTGGCTTCTCCCAGCCGTCTTCATTTAATATTCCCCCATATTGGCGCTGAAGCGCTATGGAGGAAAACCGAAGTCATTGCGAAACACGGGATCTCTCGAGCTCTGACGACGTCCGCAAATAACCACTAGACAATTAATTAGGAGCATTCAGCGATATTTAATTTAATGCGCCAGAAAATGCCAGACGTTGCTAGATGAGCATCGCTAACTTCAGTAGACATCTCCATATGTTTCCAGAGTATCTACCACTTCTCTTCTTCTACCAGTATTTCATAAATTTAGGACACAAGGTCTTGCCTGCCCACTAATTTTATTGCAACACACATATGTAATACATAAAAATTCACCGACGATTACGATATTCTGTAATGCGAAATTTGAAATACATACAGGCGTGTCTTGAACCAAGCTGCAACTTTGGAACAGTGGTGAGACGCTCAAGGAAGCTCACTCAAAAAAAGAAAAAAATAATGCATTGTTGCTTTAAATATTAGCGGAAATATAATGCGCGTGGTAAAAGGAGCCCCCAAGACTGTATTGACTGTAACAGATAAAAACATAACAAAAACTCAAGAGCTAAACACTTTCAGGTTGCTGGTATTTATTAAACCAGTATTTCGTGCCTCAATGTAGCCCTGTTGTCCAGGGGCCAGTTCCAACACGGGTACTGTGTCGGAGCTCACATTTCACGTGATTGTATGTAAGTCAGCATTAATTGTCAGAAAATCACAGTATTTTCTTCTTTAGATGGTAACATTAGACATCCAAAATATATGCAGCAAAACCCTCATCTTAATACTTAAGTACTTTTCGTTCTAACGCACATGTCCGCGCTGATCCATGTATTACAAAGTACTGAAAATGTATCCAACGCCTTCCCCCAGGCAGCTGTCTTTATTCTTGATGCCAGGAAACCGAGCCTGATGCCACCAACGCTCAGAAATCCAATTGGGAGAGCACACCACACAATGTTCTCGCACACCTTGTGCGCTGAGGTGCTTCTTGTATAATGTAGAAGAATCGGTGTTAAAGGCCTAAATACACGGTTGGACACATGCGTTTAAGCTCACGAACTTCATTTGCGCCAAGATAACCTGTCCAAGCTTTCAAACTTGCTTTATAAGAAGCCTAGTGTGCGATCAATACGCCGGCTGTTTTTAACTGCACCAAACAAAACTATTAAACCAATACACAATATCGGTGACATCATTTTGTCAGTCAAGTGTTCAGATTGGTTAACTCTAAAAGCGGAGTACGTTGAGAAGTTGTGTGCGTAATTAACAAAGCTATGTTAAATAAGCTTTCAATAATTGATCTTAGGTGGCTAAAGAAAATAGGTAGCTTGGAGTCCGTCCTCGAGACTATCTAGCCGAGCGAAGAAATTTTGATTAAACGTGCTGCTGTAAGAGCTATGCGAACGAAAAGTTTCCAATTAAACGCTCTTGGATAGCGTAACTGACGCAGAAAAAGAACGTCTGTGAAGTCGCGGAAAGAACAGCGCTTCAAGACGGGACACAAAGGAGGAACCACATACACACTGCGCTAACAACTTGAAGCGCTATTCTTTCTGTGATAATGAACCAAATAGCCCGGCAGTCATCATCCTCATCAGCCTGTTTTTGTCCACTGCAGGATGAAGGCCTTTCCCTGCGATCTCCAATTACCCCTGTCCTGCGCCAACCGATTCCAACTAGCGCCCGCGAATTTCCTAATTTCATCGCTCCACCTAGTCTTCTGCCATCCTCGACTGCGTTTCCCTTCTTTTGGTATCCATTCTGTAACCCTGATGGTCCAACGGTTATCTAACCGGCGCATTACATGACCAGCCCAGCTCCATTTTTTTCTCTTTATGTCAATTAGAATATCGTCTATACCCATTTGCTCTCTGATTCAAAGCGCTCTCTTACTGTCTCTTAACGTAATGCCTAGCAATCTTCGTTCCATCGCTCTTTGCGTGCTCCTTAACTTCTTCTCAAACTTCTTTGTCAGTCTCCAAGTCTCTGCCCCATATGTGAGCACTGGCCAAATGCACTGATTGTACACCTTCCTTTTCAATGATAATGGTAACCTTCCAGTCAGGAGCTGATAATGTCTGCCGTATGCGATCCAACGCATCTTTATTCTATGAATTTACTTCTCATGAGTTTCTGTAACCTGTTCATTACTGTTTCTAATGGACCTATCGAATTCGGTCAGTATAGAATTCTTCCGCTTCTTTGCTATATCTTCGAGATTGCTGAGGATATTACCCTGCTTATCTTTCAGTGCATATATCTTCGCAGCCTGAAATCAGTGAGCCCGTTAAATGAACCCTTGCAAACCTGTAAAGTCAATCTGACCGCACCTAGCCTTTTGTGAGGTGGTCATCAGTAGTATGGCCCCGTGAGCATGTTCCTTGCGGCCTGTCCGCTTTCTATTTTTAGTCACGCTAGTTTGTCGAAGGCAAGCAGTTTAAGGCCCGTATTCACAAACGGAACTTACCCTTAACTTATGACTTAAGTAGCCGGTCGATGCTTAACGCGTTTCATAGACAAATCTTGTACTTAAGGTAAACTTTAATCGACACTTGAGTGCCGGAAAGTAAAGTGCGGTCATTGGCAACCTTAAGTGCGACTTTCGCTACTCTCGCCTAGCAAGCAAGATGGCCGCCTGCTACGGCAGCCTCGCCGACTTTGCCGATTTCGCCGGACGTGTGCGCAGTATTACGGAGGATGAGGCATACCGATACGTGTCGCCATTACGGCCACGGCTTAAGGATCGACAGAATCCAATGGAAGTATACAACGACGCAGAATTCTCGTGGCGGTACCGCTTTTCCAAGCAAGCTGTGCTACGGCTGTTGGAAATGCTGCCACTGGTCCCAAAAGACAACGAACGCGGTCACCCCGTGCCGCCGCTGCTCCAGCTGCTAATCGCGCTGCGATTCTACGGCGCCGGAACTTTTCAGGTTGTCACCGGGGACCTCGTTAATGTTTCGCAAGCAACTGTGTCTCGAATAATTGCGCGAATGTCAAGAATGATTGCCGAGACTTTGTTCCCGCAGCTCGTGAAGTTGCCAAATGCTAATGATTTGGCATCCGTAATGGAGGAGTTCTACACCATCGCACGGTTTCCTGGTGTGAGCGGGTGCATTGACTGCACTCATGTACCCATCAGAAGTCCCGGAGGAGATGAAGCGGAGGTTTTTCGCTGTCGAAAGGGGTACTTCTCCATCAATGTCCAGGTATGTTTATTACGCTGTCGTACAATGTACGGAGCTGCGAGAGAAACTGTCGGGGCTAAAGATTATGGTGCAATAAGCAACGCTACCGATTTGGCATATACCAAATGACCACACATTTTGCAAATAGCTAACTGCAATCTCAAGGAGGTGTTTATACATTTCGTGCCTTACCTTTTGAGTGCACTTGGAATGAAATATTCTGGGGATGCGTGTGACGTATTATTAGCCGTTTTTAAACACAGCTGAATATGTGGCTTGTTTTGCAGGCAATCACAGGGCCTCGGCTTCAATTTTTTGATGTGGTTGCCAGCTGGCCCGGCTCGGCACATGACAGCCGAATTTTCGATAATAGTCGAGCCAGAGTGCAGTACGAAGAAGGGAATGTCCCTGGCATCCTACTTGGTGACAAGGGGTACCCCTGCAGATCCTATCTCATGACCCCTTTTCGAGAGACACAAAGCAGCCCTCAGCACAGGTGATTTGAAGTTTCAACACTACTATAAAATCCGGCCAAGTAACAATTATGTTCGAAAATAAGGACTTAATTGAAAAACTGCTTTGTTTAGGTACAACAAGTGCCACTCCAGGACTCGCTGCAGTGTTGAGAGGGCGTTTGGAGTATGGAAACGAAGGTTTCCTTGCCTTGAAATGACTCTTCAGATAAAAACAAGATCAGTTCCCATCGTCATCACAGCTTGTGCTGCACTACACAACTTCGGCCACCTGCTGAGAGACCCTGTCCCACCTCCTGCGCAATGCCAGGCAACACACAACGCCGCTTCGCAAGCTCCCACTCCCTCCTTTCAACCAACGCCACCAGGCATGTCTCCGTTGCCAGACACAGCAAGTGGTTTCAGGATCAGAGATCGCATAGTCGCACAGTATTTTACGTAAATGGAATGAGACAAAATCACAGCAATAACAAAGGCGTTTACTTTTTCTTCAAAGCTTCTAGCTGAAGCTTTAGAATTTCTGCTTTTGTTTTTTGGTTGGCTTCTTTAAGCCGAAGAAGCTGCATAGTTTGCTCATGTTCAGCTCGCCTATGCAAAGATTTGTATTTGTGCTCGAGGCGCATGTATTTCGTTTTCAATAAATGTTCCTTTTTTTTTTCTTCACGGTCATCCTTGATGGCACTGAGGCGGGCAGCCAGTTCAAGGGCGACCGCCGTCTGTCTCTGGCTGCTGCTTGTCGCGGGGCGTCTTGTTCCAGCTGGCACAGGACCGCTTGAAGTTGCGGCAGCACCTGGCTCTGTCACAACAGCATCTGGGCTTGCTGTACCGTGAACGAGCTCTCGGCTCTCTGTGGTGGTCGGTAATGGGGCAGCATTCGTTTCAGGTTCTGCTTGTGGCCTTCCAGCATCATCCCATGACCAGTAGTCGGGCTCATCAGCCGCGTCTTGACTACCTGCAGTAAGAGTTGAAAGTGACCACAAAGCAAGATGGCTCCTGCATTGCTACACTAAGCATTCTGCAATGCTCTGAACACCTTGATGCCTATACACGGTCTGCGGTTGTATAGTGCACGAGGTCGCCAATTTAAGTGGGAGAATATGTTATACAAACTGTACAGCGAAACTATAGTTGCTTTTCGAGCTGGGTTTCAGCGCCTTTCGTTTCCTTCTCGATTAGCTTTACCTCATCTCCAGGTTGGTCACATTGACAACTGGGGCTTGCGTGAACTACTGAGGACACCACGTATAACAGCTCAAGGCAATTTATTATTGCATTATTGCGCGAATAAAATTGTGTAGTAACACGTTAGCACCAGCGATTACTTTGGAACGTTGGGTGACTCGTGTATAAAAGCGGACGCACTTGACCTGCTGATCAGATTTCGACGATCGCCGACTGTATTCGCCGCTATCGTTGTGCTTCGAGTGTAACTTCCTTTTGTGGGCACAGGTTCGCCAACTAAAGAATCAGTTTCGTCCTTCTCACTTTCACGACTATTTTCTTCACCGTCACAACTACGTGACAATACATAAGCACACAAAACATGGTTACATAACGCATGAAAGTGTAATAATGATTTATGTAGTACTCATGATTCGCTGTGCCATTCAAGAAATTTCGGTAATTTTTGTTGTAAAAGAACAGTTTAGCGTAAATGACATGAAATTTGGGCAGGAAAAGGAAAAAGAAATAAGAAACAATACCATTTGCCTCACCTAGAGACCCGTTCTGCGTCTGCGACAGTAGTGCAACGACAGCAGGTGTGCACTGGGTTTGGCATGACTGCGATTCGCCTGGCACAGCGTGATGTCCGCTGCGGTCGCTGTCGAATGGATTGGACAGTCGAACTGCCATGTGTGACGCTATAGCTCCGACTTGCTGTAGCTCGTCGGTCGCTTGGCTAGGTGAGGGTGTACCGCCACCTGGAATTGCAAGGAAGCAGTTTGTGCGACGACAAGGTTTAACATATCGCAAGAGCACATGAAATGATTACACAACCATAGGAAAACATAAATTGAAGCTTTTTATGCTGGCTGTGACTGTGTGCAACACAGCCAGGTGTTCAAGATATGCACCTTTAAGAAATGTCAAGGCACACCATACCATAGCTTATTCGGAGACACACATGACTTATGTGTTAGCTGTTCCCAGAGCACTGCATAATCCGCCGCAGGGGAATGTCCCTGGTTTTGTGCTGCTCCAGCTTATTATTGTTTTTTCGATGGCCAAGCAGCGGTAAATTCCGAGGGACAAACCGCTCTTTGAGAAGCGTAGTTTGTCTATCAATGCTGCCAAATGTGACAAAACATTTCAATGCAATGACTACATGGTACCCATTTGACATATAATGCCATATATTTTCCAAATAAAGAAGGAGGGAAAAACACAGCAAGGGCGCGGAAATTGAAGCCTTAGTTGGGAAAATCCACTCGTTTTAGAAAGTGCTAATATACCATTGCAGCACCCAATATCGCTTGTTTTCTAGAGCGCAGCAAGTTTGTGCACGATCACAAAATACGACATAAGTTGAACGAGGGTGCAAAGAAAGAAGGTATACAATGTAATAGGCATACACTACATTCTGTACTACATGCAATTTATTGCAGCACTCAGCCAAATAAATGCCGTAATTTCGGCACTGAATCATATCTGTACTATCAGCGTAAAATGAAACTTGGACAGTGGAGCGCGTGGCGCAAGCATATATATAGTGTCCACCGTCCAGTCATCACAATCGACAGTCGCGCACATCCAGGTTTGGGCGTTGCGCGATCGTGAGATATTTTCGCTTCTGTTCTGTTTGAAAGGGAGAAAATAAAACTAAAAGAAAACAGAACCTCAAATATTGCAGCTTACGGCGAGTATTGCCGCACAGTTCGCCGAAAGCGTAAGTGCTATCGGCGTCAAATGAAACTAATAACAGTGGTGCACCTGGTGCACTTTGCACCGTCACCATTAGAGATGCATTCGCTCGTGTGGTTTGCCGCTTGTAAGTCAGATTCATTCTTTCAATCGGAAAACTTGCGCAGCGTGGTATCACTGGGAGCCGCGACGGTGGCCGGCGTGAGGGAGCCGATAGCGCTTGGCCAAGCCGGGTGCGCGCGCCTGCCACTGGTGATGACTGGACGGCGCGCACCATGTCTTCACTTATGCTTGGGCCACACGCTCCACTGTTCGAGTTTCATTTGACGCTGCTAGTGCGTAGCGCAAATGGTACAAAAAAAAAAAAAGATTCGGGCCTCAAGCTGCGAGACGTTCGCGGGCGCAAAATGTACTTATTTTGGCGAATTAAACCAACGACTTAGGTCGCTGAACGCTATGCAATGCGCAGAAAGAGGATCTGCGTCAATAACGTCGTAACTGCACAGGAAGCAATGCTTACCTGTAGAAAACCGCTCCCGCATGTCTTGCGCGTTACACCTGCGCCACTTGTCTTTGAGGTTTTCCCAACACTTTTTAAGTTGGCCCCACGTCCGCGGCGTCACGCTATGGCGGCAGTTGAACTCGTCCTCGATTTTTTTCCATGACTCCCGTTTTCAACTGACGGATACAGCGTCCGTTTTCTTGTTCTCGACCACGCTGCGATGGCGCGAAACAAGCTCCAGGAGCACGGCGCGTTCTTCTTCGGCAAAGTTTGTTTTCCTTTTCTCCATTGTCCGTTAGGGTTCAAAACACGTAACGCACACACACTGCGCAAAAACACCGCACTGTTTCGTCAGCAAAACCAAGAAACAGTCGCGACGGCGACACACAGAACCGCAGTGGCTGCGAGAACCAATGTGAACTTGTGGCCAGACGAGTTTGAGTAAAGCGCTAAAACTAAACCGTTCTTTGTATTTTACTCAGACGAATGCGCGAGCAAGCACTGAAGGATTTATATCCGCATTAGTCTGCAGCAAAAATTATTTTTTTTACGATTGAACCGATCGTAGACGTAAATTATTTACGTATCCTCGGCACCAGACGACATACTTGACTCGAAAAGTGTTACTTTCAAAAGTGATACTTAAGTGTCCTTTTTGAAGTACTCTCCTAAAACTTTCCTAACACTTGTACTTTTCCCGCACTTATTGACGCCCCACTTAAGTTCTGTTTCTGAATACGGGCCTAAAGGTTTAGTGTGAATATAGCAGCGAACATGTGCCGCCGAAAGCTTGCTTGGTCGTAGAAGCATCACGCAATGATGGTGCAGATTTAGCGCGTTGCTGGCATCAAGAAAAGGCGCTGCCGCCGAGGGAAGGAAGATAACGAAAGCGAACACCTTTGTAGCTGCTCGCGAAGCCGTGTCGATGGTAACGGTCCATGGTGAATAAATCCCGGGCGGCGATATTGACGGCTGAGGTGTGTGTGTTTTTTTTTTTTTTTTTTTAGAGCGACGCCACTAAGGCCTAGTTTGCCCACTATCGTGTCCACGTGTAGAATAAGATCCCGAAGATAGTGCGATGCCAGGCCGGCCCGCCGCAGAGCTGACGCAGGCGTTAAGAGCTTCACATATGTGGGCCTATCCCGACGATAGCGCAAGGCCGGGCTGACCCGCGGCGGAGGTGCGATTCGCCCACATACACAGCTTCGCTGGTCATACTTCTTCGCAGAGTGGGAGGGAACTGAGTTTTATTTTCTTGCGAAAACGTGCCGGCGATACGGTTCTAATCATTCCCCGCAAAGCCTCATCAGCGGGAGCAACGGTAGCAATGGATCGTCGCTTCGGCGGGAAATATCTTGTTCTCATCCTTTCCTTTGTCGCTTCGATTTTTTCCACTCGATCGTAGTTAGACGTGTGAGCGACGAAGTTCGTCTGCAGTGCAGCATGCGGTTTAAAGGCATTTCGCTAAAGGTCGGAATGCCGTTTGCCGCTTATACTGTTTTCCGCTTCTTTACCGCGTTGGGCTAGCTAGGCAGCACGACTGCACGAGCGCATTGTGTTGTATGTTAAAGCTACTGAAGTTTGCAAGAACTGAAATTGGTTGGTTTTATGTGCCACGGTAAATCATCGCACCAGCCGTCGCGCGCTTCATGGTTTTACATCTATCTTATGCCTTGCTTCGCACATCTTTAACTGTTGCTAGTTGCCTCACGCATAACTCTTGCGGATTCTTTTGAGCTGCGAAGTTTTCACCCTGCCTCCTTTTTAAAGGGTATAAATCACGCTGTGTCTTAGCATAATGATAACAAGCAAGTGCTTCTTTAACAGCTTTATTGTTTTCGCCCGAGGGACTCTTAGATATTGTGGTTTTTTGGGAAGTGTGTTTAGAATATAGGTAGTTCAGGGCGAGAATTGCTAATAGTTGCTGCCTATGGGATTTTCGTTCCATTTTTCGTTGATAAGTTCGCGTCACGTTTGGGAAGTCATGACACCTCGATGCTGTCAGACTTAGCACGCCGTGATTTGTTCGTTTCACAACATAGTCTTCCTTGCTTGTGAATTCTGTACTCAACTGAATTCTTTCTTATTATGCTTACGCCGCAGAGTACTAAACCCGGCCTTGCCGCCAAGCGCTCATTTACTTTGACTGGTGCTGCTCTGCCTTTAAATATATCATGTGGCACCTCTCTCCAGTAACATTAAAAAAAAAATGCTGAAAAATTTGTCAGACTTTATATTTGTACGTTTCCAAGCAGTTCCCTTCGGGAATTTAAAACTGCAAGAACTGCAGCGGGAAGGGCCTATGAAGAAGAAATGCATCGGCGGTGCGGCGCTAACACGCGCTTTTATTAACGCGTGCGTTTGGTAACTTCTTTGACTAGTGTACGCGTTTCCATCAATAAATTCGCAATTGCTCTTCTTGAGGCGACTTTGACTGCACTTATTCGGCGCTGTCACATGTATTCATCGGCACAAAAATCACAACGGCATATGCAGACATCGCACCGTGCGGATTTGTTTAATATAAGTCTGCACTAACGACAGGTGCTTATTATTGAGGTGCAGAAGCAGCATTACGGCAAGGGTAGAATTTAAAAGAACGATCGCAACATCGCATTATTCAACAAAATTTATAGGCTAGTTAACATGAGCTACACTTCATGTAAATGGGCTTCATGGCATTTGTCTGTGGGACGCACCTGGCACGTATGTGCGCCATGCTGTCCCTAACAGCGGCAACATCGTGTTCATACACGCTCCCACAGAGGTCAGCGTCTTCCCTACAGCTGTCACCGCAGTAGTAGTCTGGCACCCGAACAAAGGAGAAATCGCAGCCGCGAACTGCAGCCACCCATGCTGCAAAGGGTTGTCGTCTGCTACTGCTCCCGCGCGTACTGTTGGAAGCGCCCGCTAGGTGGCTATCAGTGGCGCCTCTATAGGCGGTGCACGAGGCGTATAGCTTTTTTAACGTAACACAAAGACATGCTCATGCTTGTTGCTAAGTTGTCTACGGAATAAAATCTGATAATAAAGCGATGAATTAACAAATAAGCAAGCCACTGCTACGTTTCAGGAAGCAAAAATATAAATGTAGAATATTGGAAGAGTACTCCAGAAGAAAGCAAATCTTGAGTTTTGTGTTTCGGCCAACTGGTGGGAAACTGTAGACCTCAGTCCTACGTGGCGTTAGAAAAAAAGTGTCACGCAGAGCGGTATCGAACCGCTGCCAACACGACGTGGAACGATAGGTAAGCGCAAATCAACGACTCTGCCACGGCTTGCAACGATTGTGCAAGTGATACGCCCTGGTTTTTATAGATACCACGTGAACATGCACGACTGTGTTTCAATGATTGCTTTTGAGAACAGTGTTACGCCATGGTGTACACAGTCGAGATAGGCATTATTCGGAAGCCGAGTCTCAGGACTATACACGCTGTAGTGGCTGTTAAGATAGCGGCTGTACTTTTATGACAGCTACCGTTTCTGTATCGAAAATCGAGTACAAGATTTTGTCGTTTCCATAAGTCGCGTTTACATGAATGCGACAGTGTCGCATCGCATCGCATTTCTAGCGCATCACATTCATGTAAACAGCGGTAATGCGCTAGGAAGGCGCATCGCATTAATGCGCCAGGCGGGGGTAGATTTACGGGCGCGAGTCGACTCTCGCGGAGCATGTAAACGCAGGATCGTCGCATTAGGAATTATGGGAAGGAATTAGCCACCAACATGGCGGCAGTCCCGGCTGCCCGCTTCGAATTGAATTTGGCGTTTCTTTTGTAAAATGCGCTTCGTTCGCAGCAAATGATTGTGCAAACGGCTTTCGCTTAGTCTCAGGCCGCTTCGACGACAGAGTATTATGGATAACCTTGTGGTGTTTTCGAGATCGCTTCTCGTTTCGAACGAGTTGAAGCCTAACGAAAGAAACGTTCGAGATGTCAGCGCTACCTATCGTTAGAGTTGAGAAATAGCCCCAAAGACGGCATATGGCCTCTGAGATCCGAAGATCTCGCTGGCCAACTAAAACTAACAAACGTGCGCTGCTTAGCGTACGTTATACTATAGCGTATAGCGCACGCTAGAAGTATCGGACGCTCAACTAAAGCTGTCTATTTCTCGGCACTCAGCCACCAACGTGCACTCGGCCCACCACCGGAAACCAGTTGCACCGGAAGTCGACTGCACTTCCCTTAAACGACACCACGTGGCGCTACGTTCTCGCGAGAGTTAATGCTCTACATTTAAACGGCGTCGCATCGCCTTTCCCAAATGCGCTTGGAAATGCGATGCGCCACTGTCGCATTCATGTAAACGGGGCTATAGGCTTCCATTGCTGAATCTTTCACCGCTCTGGGAACAAAATCAGTGCTTGCCACAGCGTGATCACTGCATTTGGCTCGTGTGGATTGTCCTGCAGAACATGTCTGTAACCTGCCTTTTTCAATAATCGACCTGCAGCTTCAGTTATTCGCGAGAAAACCCGCTCGTTGCATTTAAAACCCGCTAGCTTACTACTGGGGCGGCTTGGGGCGCCAGTTGATACGTGTCCAGGAAAGCAGGATATGATCTGCTAGTGTACATTGTGGCTATATTATAAAGACGGAACGGCAACATGATGGACAATATGGAAAACAGACAAATCCCACACATGTTACTGCACAATAATTTTCAATAGCGGTTTTCGCTCACGCACGTGGATAACCGTGAGAGTAGACTACTTTGGTAACTGCAAGTACTGTATGTATCATACCCAAGGGTGTGCCTGGCCCAGTGGCCAGTAGTGCGACGTAATATTGCTAGCAGCTTCGGCCACAGCATGCTGAACAAAGAGACAGTTTGCACAATCCTTGTGTAGTGCCTTTTGCCTCCACGTGCGAAAACCAACACATCCATGTATATGCCTAAATACTTAAGCACATCTCGATTTGGAGCTGCTACGCTAGCCCATGAGTGCGGATAGCAAAGCCGCTAGAGAAGTGATTGGGGGCGCCTTAACGAAATTGGTAGGTCAAAATCAAAAGCCGTCCACGACGGCGTCTGTCGTAGACGCTGTGTGATGTTCGGACGTTAGGAATTTGTGCTGACTCAAGAAATGCTGCCGCGGAGTGCTTCTGATGATTGCCCTAGCTTGTTCACTCCGTAGCATCAAAACTAAGAAAAAAGGAGAAAGAAGAAAAAGAAAGAAGAAAAAGAAAGAAAAAGAACCATATCAAAAGTCCAGAATCAATCATTGCTCGTCACGACTAAATGCTCTTAAGATGAAAAGTCATTTCCCGCAGATGAGCGGTTACGTTTTATCAAGAACACTGATAACGCCGGCGGTACAAGCATTGTGGCGAAGTTCAGTGCGCAGGGATAGCTTTTAATTATTTTATTTTTGTCTTGTTGACGTCATCACTGCGTCACCGCGGGAATTGGAAAAGTTCAAGCTCAGTACGCCACGTGGTGGGACTCACGCGAACTAAACCCTCGTGTGCAAAAAAGCTGGATACGAGGGTTTAGTTCGCTACACGGATACTATGAAAGGATATGAGGATACGAAGTTGGAAACTTCACCTCCGCGGCGGGTCGGCCAGGCATTGCACTATCTTGGGGATTTTTTTCTGCATGCGGACACGATAGCGGGGAATGTAGCCCCTAACAGCTTCGCTGTAAAGATCCCCTGTAGTATATGGCGCCATTGGGCAACTATCAGTAGTTACCCTGGAGATACTCACACTAACGTACAAGAAATCACAATGTTCAGTCTCCTAGTACGTTTTCCTTGTTAACATTTTATTATTCACTTAAGGAGACCATCTATAATTCTAGAAAGGCGGCCAAATATACTGGACACATATCCTCTCAGCAGAAATCCTGTGACTTGCACCAAGCTTTTAATATCGCTTTCAGAATTCTGCCAGAAAACATATTTTCAATAATTTTCTTCTGGCACTCAGCGTAGGATGATATCAGAAACTTACTAGAAAGAAAATACACGTACCGTTTATTCTGTTTCTGTATGACGCGTGTGTAGCCTTCAAGCTTGTGCGGCCAGTATGAATAAAAGCTCCAGCAAGCAAGTAACACGCCTCAACACCTTGACAACTAATAACTAGAAAGCGAATGCATTTTTTGGCACCTTGGACAACTGATATCTCGAAGTTGATGGTTCTATGCAATATCTAACGGCTGGACATAACTGTATTATTAGCCAGCTTCATTACGCAATGAAAGTTTGCATCTTAAGGTCAAAATGAAATGTTATTTACTGAGGCGCCGTTATTTACCAAACTAAACGCGGTGGATTGCTGGACGAATAATGTCCGCTTAATATTGTGAACCCCATCAGCACCCTATGTATAAATGGATTTCTCAGATATCTGATTGAAAATAAATTATACAGATCCAACGCACAAGTTGGTGTCTAGGTGAAACGAAGCTTCAGTGAAGTGCTATAATAAATGCTATAAAACACATTTTGGTGCACGTGCCAAGACTAGGCACGTACCTGGTGGCACATAGTCATTGGCCGAAGAATGGGGCGGCCGGAATGAAAAGTTTAGAAAATTAAAGACGCAGTGGAGTAAGGACATGCGCTATTTCAAAAGGTACGTGGCCTTCGAGATACAACTGAATCAACACAATGTGCACACGTTTTATGTCATAATTTAATGCTTTGTGTGCGGTGCAAAGGGTCGTTCACTCGCACTGCCTTGCTGGTGAATAACCAATGTTGTACAAGAAGTATAGCGTTTCCTCTAACTTGGCAAGGAGTACGACGACGATGCGTAAACCCGAGACAATGCTGCAAAAGAAAGGTTCTCTTTAAACGCATGACATGAAGGATGTCAGAAGGATGAAGAAAGCTTTGAGAGTTTCTCTTGTCAGTTTAGAAATAATAGCCCAAATTGTATTATGCACTGATCGAGTGACACTTGATGTCATTGGATCGTTGCCCACTCATTCGACAGTTCAGAGCAGAATTCCTCTGCTACACAAAAATGGGAAATGTAATGGCAATATTAGTTTCTCGGATGTCCTTTCTTCACTATTACTGAAGATTCACTACTATGCAACACATTTGCTCCTGGTCTACCTGTTGCATAAGAATTATTGGGACCGCAATTGGTGGCACTTCTTCGTTAAGGACGAAAGATGTCGACCACGTGGGCTGCAGTGCCTGCGTCCTGAAAGTTGTGTCGTGGTACTAAAGAAACGAAATTGACAAAAAAAAAAAACTATCCCGTGCTTCTGGCTCAGAGCACTTCTATATATTTCACTCGTAGATATCCTGAAATTTCGATAATTGTGTTATATTAGTCACAGTCACAATGCACGTTTCCGTAAATCCCGAAGTTCATTACATAAAAACTGAGACATCGGTAAGCATGAGAATTTACAACTTGCACACTGTCTGTAGATAAAACATTGAAATATCCAAAGGACAAGCACTTACAAGTTGCGCACCCCATCTAAGCGCACAGTAGTTCTATGCACGGGGATCGCGTCGCAACTGAGGTTCTCTTTATTGCAATTTAATGGATTTTAACGGCACCGTCACGCCTGCCCTAATTCCATGTCCAGATCCACTCAGTGGAGTAACGATCACGCGAAGACAACATGATGCAACACTACAATGGGTGGTGCCGTATTCAACTGAATTCAGCGGCGTCAAAGTTACCTGGCGTTATAATGGCAACACAAGTACCGTCCATTTCGCCACAAAAAATCAAAATTCTTGGTACCCTGTTTTCTCCGGGGAGGCATTCCTACCAGGTGAGAAGCAGCAGCTGGTATTTGTACATTCTACAAACGCAAGTGGGCTGCATCTACTGCATGCAGAACGCTCGCAATTTCTGCGCGGTTTCAATCTAAGACGAAATAATTTCTTTAACGATAACGAAATTTTCTTTAACGGACATTTCTTTAAACGATATTTTTGTCCGGCATTCGTCTCGCCAACGTTCGGCCTTTTTTTATGCGCTTCGACGATATGTTAAATACGCTTTAGTATATATAAAACCCGCTCTGTGCTTACGCACATTGCTATCGCAGCATGAAAATGTTACAAGGACCTTGTAGAATCTAGCGTAAACATCTCGCAGATACGAGCAGCGAATACGTTATCCTGTCTTCGCGCGGCAGGCAATACACGTATTATAGCACGTTCCTTTACCTTCATTTCGGTTGCCGCAGTACTATTTCAGCTGCATGGTGACTTCCTTTTATCTTGTAGAAATAATGTAATTTCCCGATTCAATTAGTTTATTTGCACAATGTAAAGAAAACTATTCTAGAAGTTCTAAGGGCAAAGTTTGCAACAGTGACAACAGTTTAATTTATTGATGACTTCGCAGGTACACCTGCAGACGGAGAATATTGCAGGACATCTGTTTGGACGTACGAAGATCGAAACGACGAAATCTATTACGGTCCAATGAAGCCAGCCATTCTTCAATAGGGTAGCGACGGCAAAGTGGTGGTCCTCCGCCGCACTGGGCAGTGCGGGCACCTTCATGTGCGCGGCCACCACTTGAAATAAATGCGACATATTGAAGCTACCGGGCGTAATCAAGCGGAGATAGTATTTAATGAAAGGTTGTTGCACAGCGTGAAACATGAGGTGTTGAATCTTGATATACGGAGGCTTAATCATAGTCCCACGACACTTTGGTATCTCATAATTACCACGTGCGCAAGGAAAATATATTCCTCGCCGAATATATCTGTACATATCTAAACACAAAGTGGACCGCTGGGCATGGGCTGGTGGCCGAGCCGAGACGGGCCGGGCGTACTGCCCAGTGGTTACTGGGCAGTACGCCCAGTAACCACTGGGCAGCAGCAGAACCGGGCACGCCCGGTTCTGCTGCTGGAGGTGCGTGGTTCTATTTCCACCGCCAGACACTCACTGTTCTACAGTGGGTGTCTGGCGGTGGAAATAGAACGGTGGCTGGCGGTGGATAGAATGGTGTCTGGCGGTGGAAATAGAATCAGACAAGGCGCTTCCACGCAGCCCTTCAGCCAGGCGCCCAGCTTTCCAAGGCTGCGCTGCTTGGGAGGGGTTCGTTGAGACCGCTATGCTTATTGTGGAAGGACAAAGACACGCAGAACACCAGGACACTTCAAAAAGGAGTCTCGAGGTGCCATGCCACCGAATTCTCAATATGTGGGTGCCCTTCCAAGCGTCTGGCCCTCCCGTACTTGCCGAGCATCTGGCTAGGAGCGCTCTTGTACTATTTTACTCGTAGGTGCCCGGTGGAAGTATTCGTCTGCCTGCCAAAGCAGCGGCGGATGCTCCACCATTTCACTGCAGCTGAGGTGGGTGGGAGTGGGAGCGCACAGACTCTCGCCACTTTAGGGCACAATTTCGAGATCGCAGCCCATGTACACAACCGAGCGCAAGGTCGTAGCACATCTCAACCCATTAGAAAATACCGGTGGGTTTGTGGTGGCACCGGAACTCGAGCCCAAGGCCCCCCCCGCATGCGAGGCGGACGCTCCACCATTTCGCTATCACTGCGAAGGTGCCCCAGTGTATAAGGCCGAAGCTCTTAGCATGAGGCCACGCACTTTTTTTCCTTTTATATCCCGCTTGGTTACAAGTCAAAGCAGCTGTTGCACAGCACCACGACGCGTGATTATGAATGCATAAATATAAAGAGCAGCGATCTTTAGTTGCGCCTCCGCAAGCACCCACGTGCGCAGCTCGTGAGGGCGTGTGTCTGCAGCAAAGCAAGTGCCCACGAAGCAGCAATAGCTCGGAGGGCACAAAAGTTGAGAGATGGATTGCTCACTGGCACGCGGAGGAGCGTGTCGCTGGCTGATAAGCGCCGCCACACGCCAGCTTCCGAAACTGCTGTAGCCAACTCACGCGCTTTCCTTCATTCAAAGCAATCTCGCAGTTTCGAAAGACGAAGCACCAATTGCGATAGTAAATTAGTAGACAGCCGCCATCCTCGGCTCATCCTCTCACAACAACAAAATATTATTTTAGTCCAATCTATCTCAGTCCCCCGGCCGCACACCATATCGCACAGGTTAGTCGCGGCTGAAAACATATCAGCATCGTAATACGACACAAAAGTCAGTAAACTTCCAGTCCATGCAATAGGTCCCCTGAGCCGCGAATTACAACTCATTTTATAGGTTACAATCTAAAATTATGAGACATTTGGCGTTGGAGCAACCTTTAAGATAGACGCTTCGACACATGTAACCTCTAGCCGCGACGGAAACTAACAAAAACACAAAGCTCAAATTGTTTTAGTAACCGAACCTTGATGTTATTGGTTACTTTCAAGTATAGTTTAACTTAAAGGTTACCGCGCTAAGATTATTAGCTGGCAATGACGTAACAAGTCACCGGACGCCTTCGTCGTCAACGCTGTTGTCGGCTCTGACAAAATCGTCAAATGTGACATCGCTCAGGCCACAGCCTAAGCCGTCATCATCATTGGAGAAGAGGCTGTCGCTGTCACTGGCGTCGTTCAGGGAACTATCAGTGCCGTCTGCTCAATTTCTTGTGTTCTCAAGCTTTTGGTAGCTGTTGCGCCAATGAGGGTGCGCCAGTAAGGCGTTAAATGAAGCAAACTGATATGTTTTCGCGTTCGATCATCTAAACGTTTTTTTTTTTTTGCATAGCATCGTACCGTCTCTTACCTGTACTTTGGCATGCTTTTGAATCAAAGTAAAATTACTCAGTTGAATCAACGCGACTCGTCTGTAAAGTTTAAAGATATGCAGATTCAACGCACATGTTGTAATCTATCTGAAGCGGCGTTTTAGTAAAGTGGTTAACTAAATGCTTGACAACAAACGGTGAGGCGCAGAATTTTGGTTACTTTCATTCTGTTCAAATAGTAATCTCATGGAAAGTTTTTGTTTCTCACCCACAAAGGTCACAACTTAACTCTCTTGTTCACATGCTGTGGCAAAGCACAAAACTCCTTCAGGCAGATGCACAGTGTGAGCCGCATATGCAGTGTCTCAATGCGCATATCAATAATATAAGCACTTCCAGTAATATACATGTCACGGTTATGTCAGATGTACGCACACAAACGTATGACACGTATCGAGCAACCTTTATGGTGAATCCACACGACGGACGACTCCGCGAAAATCCGTCCCGCGGACGCTTATTCCGCCGCCCGTCCGGCTGCGAAGCGCATCCAGACGACGGACGGAGTGAGCAGACGACCGCGCCGGAAAAAATAAAGATGGCGGCACCGCCCGAAGTGACCCCCGCCCGCCTCGAACCTGTCAAGTCGTCGTCGTCCATTGTGTGACCCGTAACTTTCAAACTGAGGCTTGTATTTGGTTTAAATGTGTGTCCAGAAGCTTCGACAGCAATTTATTCGTGATGAGTGGGCACCGTTTTCGAAAGCCATACTCAGATTCTCGGCGTGTAGGCTTAAGAGTGGCTGTATTGGCTGAACATGGCCTCGAAGATGTTGTGGTGGCCTGGGCGGATCTCAGTGGCCGTAAGTTGCAAATGTTTGCTTGTTTCTACTCACTCTAGATGGCGCCATCAGTGTAACAAAGACTTTCATGCGTGTTTTTCACTCTGCATGAAGATGGAGGTCGAAAGAAAACGACGGTTGGCCGCAATGGCTGTTGTTTTGTCCGAATTGGATGATGACGAGTATTTGTTTCACCGAAAGAGGTCTTGTTGGCAAAAGGACTATATCGCCAACAAGCATCTCGGTATGCAAAACCACTTGTACCGAGAGGTGTTGGTGAGCGGCATCGAAGAATACCGGAGGCTGCTTCGAGTGACAAGAGAGCAGTTTCTTCAGTTGCTGTCGCGTGTGGGACCTCGCATAGGAAAGCAGGACACCGTGATGCGGCGAGCAATACCAGCGGAAACAAGGCTACAGGTGACGCTACGATACCTCGCTTCAGGCAATTGCCTCACGTTTTTTTCATTTCCACTGAAAACATCACTCCCATGCGTTGTATCTCAGGCTCCTGGGTTTAAATTACGTGCGCAGTTTGAAAAGTGCTCGCGGGTAGAGAAGGAATTGCACCGTCTATTGTGAAGTGCCTGCAAAGTCGTCAGATTTCAGGAAGTAGCAAAATAGTAAGGCTACGAAAGCTTTCTTAACAGTTTGGCCATCCTTGATGTAAAAGTTCGTTGCCTTCGAATTTCTCTGCTAATTTATATCCTTTTCTTTTTTTGTCGTATATGCAGGAGAGAGCCACCACTCTTTGAGTCGACAATTTCGGCTCGGCCACTCCAGTGTAAATGATATTATTCACCAAACGTGTACGGTGATTTATGAAGAGATGAAAAATGACTTCCTGAAAAGGCCATGCACCGAAGATGAGTGGAAAGATGTAATCGGAGGTTTCAATCAAAACTGGAATTTTCCAAACTGCGTTGGAGCCATGGACGAGAAACATGTGCTAATTACGAAGCCAGCGAATTCTGGAACAGTGTACAGAAATTACAAGAAGAGCTTCAGCATTATACTGTTTGCCGTCGTTGATGCCAACTACAAGTTTTTGTACACAAATGTTGGTGCACCCGGCTCACAAGGAGATGCGGGCGTCTGGCAAACGACGCTGCTACAAGCACGTGTATCAAACATCACGGCTGGTCTTCCAGAACTTGTGAAGGTCGCAAGCTCGCCCGATGTACTCCTGCCACCCGTGTTCGTCGCAGATGACGCCTTCCCTATAGGAAGAAACTTGATGAAGTCCTATGGGGGCTCTTCCTTAGCAGAAGAGAAGACAATCTTTAATTGCAGGTCATTTATGCCTCTATACTGAAGCGGCACTATGTGAAATGTAACGGTGATATCGAACACGTGATAACTCCGGAATTGTCGCAATTATGAAAGAATAGCAAGCTTCGAGATGACCCAGTGTAATTAATGCATTTGCTGGGTTGGGGCAAGCAAACCAGTGGGGACACTTTACACATTGTAATATTTAGTGGTAGTTAAAGCCTGCTGTCCTCTTCTCCAGTGGTGTAACAGATATGAAACAACGATTTGTGTTTACATTGCAGGTTATCCAGGGCTCGGCGTGTCGTTGAGAACGCCTTTGGAGTACTTGCAAATCGATTCAGATTTCTGCACACTGTAATCAATGCTGAGCCCGAAAGGGTGATAGCAATGGTAAATGCCGCATGTGTATTGCACAACTTTCTCGCCACCGACTTGAACTCTATTGACTCGAGTCCTACGACGTCTACCGGATCACTGTTCTCTGCACAGCCCAGTTCCCATGGAAGAATTAATGCTGTTTGTTCTGCAGTGCGAGAGAGTTTATGTGCATTTTTAAATGGCAGGGGTGCTGTGTCATGGCAGCAGCAATCAGCGCACTTGGATGCAAACGCATGCACAAGACCTTAAGGTTGTATAGAGACAATGCAAGCTGCACTTGTATTATGCTGTATCATGCATTAAATTTGTTTTGTGAAATTGAACATGCTGTCTATATTATAAGGGAGAAATCGTCTTGTGCCCTGCCAAAGTGTCGGCATTTTTAACTATGGGAATGACAAGTGAACTGCCAGAAAACAAACAAAAAGTGTTTTATTCAAACAACTGAGTTTCTTTCGAACTTCTCATTTGAGATGATGTCACACAAACTTCCTCACTCAGTCCTGTCCACATAATTTTCTAGAGTCTACAGCATGGCAGTTTGGCATGCGATAATGTCAGCCTTTGGAACGAGGCGCATGTGCGCAGCAACTAACTTTCCAAAGCATTCAGCTGCATCTTCGGATTGTGTAGCTTTTGCTGGCTGGTCCATGCTGGTTGCTATCTTTTGCAGCACATGCTGCCTTTGTGTCCACATGTCAGCTGACGATATAGCAGATTATCGTCTTTTCCTGCCCAGTGTTGAACGAAAGCTTGCAGCAGATGCCTTGCCAATCGGTACGTCAACCACGGTACTGCTGTCATCGTCCAGCGCTATGGTCTCTGTATCCGTAGCATCTGGAGTCTCATTGACTTGGGCTGTCTGCAGTAAGGAAAATAATGTATTAAGTCTCTTGTACTTCCACAACTTATCAGTTTCTTTTCAGACAACAACAAGAGGATCGTTTGCTATTAAAACCTATATAGTAGTTATCTGCAAGCAATAACTTATTACTGCAGCACACAAACAAAAATGCAAAATTTAACCTTACGTGCCAAAACTATTATCATATCTCATCTACACCTAGCAGCATTTGGAGCTACTTCAATATGCTTAACAAGATATGGTAATGGACACGTATTACGGCATGTTGCTATTGTAAGATCTTACTACAGCTAAGCGCACAATAAAAATAGCACATATCTTCCAATATTTCATCTAGCAGAAGCGGTTTATCACACAGACGAAAAAAGGAAATTTACCTCTGAGCTCTCCGGCATAGCTTGGTGAGTTTCACCACTCACCGAACGCTGGCAGGGCACTTTCGCCGCGTCCAAAAACTTCAGAACGTTATAGAAGCGCCAACGGCCTCGGTAAACATCTGAGCATGCCATGCCGCTCTTTGTCGTCTCCACCTTCTTTTTCTCCAAGTGGTAGGTGCGCCTCTTATGGTCGAAGAAGCGTCGTAGGGCTTCTGTAAATGAAAACATATTTATTAGTACCACATAAAAATTTCGCTGTGTTGTTATGTCAGTCGCCATGTTATCATATGACATGACATTGACTTTCCCAGTGCATCTTTCTGATAGTGTGAATATAGTCCTTTATTAGAGTACAAGAAGACGAACTTGTTCTTCTTTTTTCTCTCTTCCTTTTCTGTTCCATACGTCTAACACAAGAACACATATTCTTCTTGTCTTAAATGAGTGTTTGCAGAAATACGTCCACTTGCTTGGTCTGTATAGACTGCAATATGTACAAATAAATAAATAAAAATAAATAAATCACTTTGTCGTGGGAACCACGTCACACGTATAGACAACGTTTATTATTCCACAACGCCTTCCACATTACAGTAGGCAGACGTACGTGCTGTTCTTCGACGGCTACTTCCGTGAATATCTTCACTTTCGCCGCTATATTGCGTATGACTAGCGTCGGTGGCCAGGGATGTCGGCAGCCGCTAGTAACAGCGTTTGGGATCTATGCCACGGGAGCTTGATCAAACCTTGCGTTTTTATCGAGCGACCGTGCCTCTGCTGCAACAGCATGTTTGGCAGTAAGCAAAGCATTCCTGTCACTCCTAGACGCCGACGTGTCCAACGCTATGTACACGAAGTCTATCCACGTGACAGCGCCCAAATATATAGTTACGAATACTTACTGGTGTCGTATGGCCCGTGCGCTGGCCACTCCAGGTCAATTTCGTTGGCGATGCGCTGCCTAATCGTCTCCTTGGCTCTCGTGTCGGCGTATTCGGTGAGCGTCATGTCCCACAACGCGGGGAACTGCTCTACCAGATGTAAAAAAAACAGTTGCGTCGTCGCTCAGGTTCATTTCAGTGCCTCGTGTAGAGTCGCGCGCGCACAGACACGAATGATGTCAGCAGCGATGAAGCTGTCACAGAAAGATCCCAAAGGCGCGCTTGTTGCCAGACTATAGAGCATGTTAGGCTAAATCCGCAGCATTCGACCCCCAAAATCCGGATGCGAAAAATAGCTCGGCATTTTCCGTCCGCGGGGGTCGCGGACGACGCGCGGACGGCACAAATCCGCGACGCGTAGTGACATGATGCGCCGTCCGTCGCGAGAAAGACGGATTTCGTCCGTCGTGTGAATCCACCATTTTAGCGATTATGTACTACTCCTGTTGTAGTGAGTACGAGCATTCCAGAAGATCGTTCACGAACGGAAACCCACCCAGTGACACCTACTAAGTGCCTAAATAGACTAAAATAAGGTGAATCAAAGAACCCGGTAAATATAATTCACTCCTTTATCAGATCGCTGGGTTTTAGAGATGATTTAGGCAGTTAATTTTTACGCGGTACTGAGCTGGACATACTTGGTCAGCATACATGGTTTGTGTGAGCCACTGCGTGGGTACGTTCACATAACCTTTTCCACAAATACATTCTGCAAGTATATCCGCAAATATGTTTCCGCAGATATATAATCCACAAATATATTCGCCGAGATAGCGACCGACTCATAAATACCCAGCAGCCATTGCAGCCACTCCAAATCCGGTGAATATATAAGGAAAAACTTGGTTATAGCAAGTGAAAAAAGCGCAATAACGAAACCAGAACATGACCGAAACGCGGCAATTTTGAATGTTCATTTAAACCTTAAACTCCAAGATATCGTCGCACAGAGACGTTGTCCTCGGGCCACACGTCGCTCACTGACAAAGGGAGCTGCTCGTCTCCTTCATGCAGGAGCACCCCTACCTGGTGAAGATATCGTGCGCGCTGTAGCCTACACTTACCGCGGCGTGGAGAAGCGAGCTGTGGAACAAGCTCGTACCATCGTCAATACAGAATAACAATAATAATAATAATAATAATATATTTTATTCACTTCAATTCGTACGTGTTCCAGCCTGCATAAGCGTTGCCACTTGTGTGCTGAGCTGGGCAGCCAGGTTAAGCACATGAAACAACAGCGAGTAAGTCATAGTAAAAAAAAATTACCGACGATTACGTTACTTCCTAATGCGAAATTTGAGCGCAGCAAATAAGCTGTTTCGCCTTTTCGATAGATTGAGGCAAAGAAATCGAGCAACACATGTATGCGCTATCACAGAATTTTTTTGTTTATTTTTCACACGTATTCCTTTAACAAAGACTCCACTAACAGTTCTTGACAGTCATGAAGGAAGCTTTGTGGTCGGAGAAATAGACTGATATATGTTCGACTTGGTACACCAATGCTTGATTCTCAAAGACGAGATCTATACAAGTGCCTCGCGAGGTTGTCACAGCCGTGGGACGCGTTACGAGCGAGAGGAACGGGATGTTCTCCCGCATAAGTGTTAGGAAATTGCTGTTTGTCTTTATGTCAACATTAAAGTCCCCCACTACTAACATCGGTGTGGATCGATGGACGGTTAATGCGAGTTGCAGGAAGTGCACGACGTCCCACCGATCTGGCTCTCTGATTGCCACCGCACAGGGGTTGCATTGGAGGAGGAGCGAAGAAAAGACAAAATAAAATCAACCAAATACGCAGCAACTACCTTGTGCAATGTAAGAACAAACGTACAAACAAGAACCAAGAGAACAAGTGATAGCAAATTTACAACCGTGTACACTTTCGTACACGACCCCGCAGGGGCGTCTGCGTCAGCAGGCGTTTGGTGTGTTGCGACACCACGTGCCCGAGCACACGAGGGTTGGACCCTCCCGCGTGTAGCCGTGCGCGGCTTAGCCGTGTCTGGGGAAAGGGGGATCCTGGGGGTTGAGCCGATGCTGGGTGTCTGGACCTTTAAGGCCCCCCGGCGGACGCAACACACCCCTTTGGCCTCTGCTTCACATAGACGGCCCCCCCGGGCTGACCCACCCGGGGGAAATCGGTAGTTGCCTTTTCCTGTCTCTCTCTCCCTCCAGCCTTCGTCTTCCTCTCACTTTTCATCTTTCCTGTCTTCTCCTTCCTTCCGCTTACTTCCATAGTTTCCAGGCAGCAAGGGTTAACCTTGTGTGATTAACCAACCTAGGTTATTTCATATTTGGTTATAGTGATGACGTACAGCTGGCGTTTACAGCACCTGTTCTTACAGTCTCTGTAGCGTCCCCTTGTAGGACTCCATGGTGGGTGGCTGGCGTTATTGCCGAAAATTCAATTCCTTTATGGCAACATCCTTCCCTCCACTTCCTGATCGCCCTCAGAAAAGAGGGCGCACCGATGATTTATTCCAGTTTTTTGGTCGACAAAAAGAATCCTTCCCTCGTTTTCACGTGATCCACTCTGAAAAACCAGCTAAACAAGTGCGAACAATCTCCCCGTTCCTTGTATCTAAGTCTCTTACCGAAGTTTTTGGTCCAGGATATAAGGTGTCGAGGATGGCTAGCGGAGACCTCCTCCTGGAGCTCCGCGATCAGAAGCAATTTGAAAAACTGTCTCAGCTAGTATCATTTGGGGAGACCCAAGTAGTAGTAACCCCGCACCGCACGATGAATACTTCCCGCGGCGTTGTCTCGGACGATGATTTGCTGGAGCTCACTGAGGCTGAACTCTTGGAGGGCTTCAGTGAACAAAATGTCATAAATGTCAAAAGAATCAAGATTAGGCGAGACGGAAAAGAAATCCAAACAAAACACCTGATACTCACTTTCAGCTCAAGTGTCCTCCCCGAGTCCATCGAGGCCGGTTACATCAAACTTCGTGTTAGGCCATACGTGCCCAATCCTCTCAGATGCTTCAAGTGCCAAAGGTTCGGCCACAGTTCACAGAACTGTCGAGGCCGGCTGACATGTGCCAAGTGTAGTGACACCGAACATTCCTCCGAAACATGCCAGAAGACTCCACACTGTGTCAACTGTGATGGCGAGCACGCCGCATACTCGCGCGCCTGCCCGTCCTGGAAAAGAGAAAAGGAGATTGTGACAATCAAAGTCAAAGAAAACATATCTTTCAAGGAGGCACGTAGGCGGGTGTCATACCTGTCTAAGAGTAGCTTTGCCGATGTGGCGCGTAAGGGGGCAGCGTCACAACGGCCTCCAGCGGCTGTCCGACCCACAGGCAGTGAGTCGGCAGTTACGCCATCTGCCCCCGCAGCGGTTGCAGCTAGCGCTGCTCCGTCTACCCAGCAGACGGGGCCAACGACCCCGAAGGTGGACGCAGCCGAGGCTGCCCCAGCCTCCGAGGTTCCTTCCAGCGCTGGCAACGGCCAGCGTAGCCAAATCCCTCAGGGAGCCCCATCGACCTCCGGGCTGGTGGGCGCAGGGGTCTTGCCCTCCAAGGCGGGACTCCCTCTGAAAACTTCCCGCTCGCAAGAGCACGTGTCCGGCGCCTCACAAGAGGCAATGGACACCACACCTATCCTCAAGGCGCACCAGGCGCCTAAGGAGCGTCGAGAATCGCTCGAACGCTCCAAAAAGAACAAAACACCTATTACAGGGCCTCGAAAGGGCTCTGTAATCTAAGGCATCTTTCCGTTTCCGTACACACAGCACTAATTTACATTAAATATGGATACACAAATCATACAATGGAACATCAGAGGTCTTCTTAGGAACCTTGATGATTTACAAGAACTAATCCACAAATATAATCCAAAAGTGCTGTGTTTACAGGAAACACACTTAAAATCTAAAAACACAAACTTTCTCCGAACGTATGTTACATTTCGCAAAGATCGCGATGATGCCGTCGCATCATCGGGTGGTGTTGCGATTGTCACTCATAAAAGTATAGCCTGTCAGCCCTTACAGCTACAAACGCCCCTTGAAGCAGTGGCGGTGCGAGTTGTTCTGCTAAACAAACTCATCACTATCTGCTCGCTTTATATACCCCCACATTACAAATTAACTAAACACGAATTTCAGTCCTTCATGGATGAATTGCCAGAGCCTTATGTTGTTCTTGGCGATTTTAATGCACACAATTACCTGTGGGGCGACCCTCGTATAGATGCGCGAGGACGACTTGTTGAACAATTCCTTTTCTCTTCTGGTGCGTGCATTCTGAATAAGAAAGAACCCACATATTACTGTCTTGCCAACAAATCCTTTTCTTCAATAGATCTTAGCCTAGTCGCCCCGTCACTACTGCCTGAACTCGAATGGGAAGTTACAAACAATCCTTACGGAAGCGACCACTTCCCCATACTGCTACGAACACCTAAAAAGAACGAATATACACCACAGGCTCCTAAGTGGAAGATTGATACAGCTGACTGGGAGAAATTCCGAACTCTCAGCAGTATTTCATGGGATGACATGTCCTCGTTAGGAATTGATGCTGCTGTGGAATATTTTACAGCCTTCATAATAGATGCCGCATCTAAATGCATATCACAAGTAAATGGCTTGGGGTGTAAACGGCGCGTGCCGTGGTGGAACGAGGATTGTAGGATCGCTCGTAAGAAACAAAACAAAGCGTGGGGGTTGCTACGCGCCTCCCCCACTGCGGAGAATCTCATAAACTTTAAAAAAGTAAAATCCCAAGGCAGGCGAACCCGTCGACAGGCCAGAAGAGAGAGCTGGCAGAAATTTTTATCAGGTATCAACTCGTATACAGATGAGGCCAAAGTCTGGAACAGGGTTAGTAGGATAAGAGGGCGACAAACATACTCCCTCCCTTTGGTAAACACGCAAGGCGAAACCCTGCAAGACCAGGCAGATTCACTTGGGGAGCACTTTGAACGTGTGTCAAGCTCAATCAATTATTCCCAGTCCTTTCTTAAACATAAAGAAATAATAGAACGTAAGCCAATCATTCGGAAATCCAGGCAGAATGAACCGTATAACTGGCCTTTCAGTACTGCCGAGTTGAACGCTGCCTTGAACACATGCAAAAGCACTGCACCGGGACCTGACAGAGTCATGTATGACATGATTAGAAACCTACATACTGACACACAAGTTACACTACTTACACTATTCAACACTATTTGGGCTTCCGGATACCTCCCATCGACATGGAAGGAAGCGATTGTGGTTCCTGTTCTGAAGCACGGGAAAGACCCCTCCTTGGCGGCAAGTTACCGTCCGATAGCTCTAACTAATTGTCTGTGTAAGCTTTTTGAAAAAATGATAAATCGCAGACTTATACATTTCCTTGAGCTCAACAAAATGCTCGATCCTTATCAGTGTGGATTCCGAGAAGGGCGGTCAACAACAGATCATCTTGTGCGCATTGAAGGATATATTCGCGATGCCTTTGTACACAAACAGTACTTCCTCTCCATATTCCTTGATATGGAGAAGGCATATGATACAACATGGCGTTACGGGATCCTGCGAGATTTGTCGGGAATGGGCATCTGTGGAAATATGTTGAAAATAATTGAAAGCTATTTGTCCAATCGTACCTTCCGTGTAAAAGTTGGCAATGCACTGTCACGTCCCTTTACCCAGGAAACTGGTGTACCCCAGGGAGGCGTGCTCAGCTGCACTCTCTTTATCGTTAAGATGAACACCCTACGTGCTTCACTACCACCTGCCATTTTTTATTCCGTATACGTAGACGATATACAAATAGGCTTCAAATCCTGCAACCTCACAGTATGCGAAAGACAGGTACAGCAAGGCTTGAACAAGGTTTCTAAGTGGGCAGACCAAAACGGATTCAAAGTCAACCCCCACAAAAGTTCTTGTGTTCTCTTCACAAGAAAGAGAGGCCTGGTCCCCGATCCTTGTGTAGAACTGGGCGGACAACAAATTCCTGTCAACAAAGAACACAAATTCCTAGGTGTTATTCTTGACTCTAGGCTCACTTTCATTCCCCACGTAAAACATCTTAAAGAAAAATGTCTTAGAACAATGAACTTACTTAAAATACTATCCCACACAACGTGGGGTAGCGACAGACAGTGTTTATTGAATATTTACAGGAGCCTAGTTCGATCACGGTTAGATTATGGTGCCGTAGTATACCACTCTGCCGCACCGAGCGCGCTTAAGATGTTAGATCCCGTACACCATCTGGGTATCCGTCTGGCCACTGGCGCATTTAGGACAAGCCCTGTTGAAAGTTTATATGTAGAGTCGGATGGGTGGCCACTCCATCTTCAGCGAACTAACATCAGCTTAACGTATTTTCTCAAGGTTCGCTCTAATAAGGAACATCCATGTTTCACAACCATTAACGACTTCACGTGTGAAACACTTTTTAATAACAGACCCTCTATGAGACTTCCTTTCTCACTGCGTGCAAGAGAACTTAGCAAGGAAATGGATGTCCCAATTCTCGAACAACGCGTAATGCCTCCAGCTAAGCTAGTACCGCCCTGGGAGTGGCAGCTGATAGAGTGTGACACATCGTTTGTAGAGGTCACTAAACATGCGTCAGAGACACATATCAAAATGCATTTCTTGGAGCTCCAGTACAAGTACTCGTGCACAGAGTTTTACGCAGACGCTTCTAAGTCGCATGCCGGGGTGTCCTACGCAGCCATTGGTCCATCCTTCTCGGAATCCGGTGTACTGCACCCTGAAACAAGTATATTTACGGCTGAGGCCCATGCTCTATTGTCGGCTGTGAAACATATCAGAAAATCAAATATTCAAAAAACAATTTTATTTACAGACTCCCTAAGCGTAGTGAAAGCCTTGAAGTCACACTGTAAACACAGAAACCCCGTAATTACTGAGCTCTATTCCATTCTCTGTAGAGCGTATATGTCTAACCAGCATGTCATTGTATGCTGGGTGCCTGGACATAGGGGCATCGAGGGTAACGTTCTAGCAGACCAGATGGCCACATCAATTTCCTTGCATACAGTTAATCCTGCTGCTTCGGTCCCTGTCACAGACCTGAAGCCTTTTTTAAGAAGGAAACTGCGAAATCACTGGCAACGTATGTGGGACGCAGAAGTAAATAACAAACTGCACGTGATAAAACCACAGTTAGGTTCTTGGCCCCCCGTAACAAAATCACGGCGAACAAATGTCCTATTCTGTCGCCTGAGAATAGGACACACATTTGGCACGCATAACTTTCTACTCACTGAAAATGATCCTCCAACCTGCGGTAGATGCGGGGAGAGGCTGACCGTCCTGCACGTCCTCCTGGAGTGTCGGGCAGCCGAACCTGAAAGAAGGAAACATTTTTCCCTAGCATACCGGCAGCACATCCCCCTACATCCGGTAATGTTACTCGGCCCAGAACCGCTATTTGACACCAACGCAGTTCTAAGTTTCCTGAAAGATGTTGTCCTGCATGTTTTTAGCCCCACATGTTCGTAGCGGGTCCTCTCTTCAGAGGATGCCGCTGCGATAGCTCTTTCGTATAGCACGCGCTTCTAGGGCCTTGTGCTTCAAGGGCTCCGGTGAGGCAGCAGTGCTCCAGGTAATTTTACTATCTCATATATCTTCTATTCTGCATCATACTTTTACGATGGATTTTAATGTTCAAAGTATTCGTCATGAGTCATCGCCATAATTTTATAGCACGTAGATTTTACGCACTTTACAGCGACAATTTTTAGGCCAGTTTACAGCCAAGTCACATCTCCATAATACATCGTCAACATCACCACTTGTCATGGCGCTCTTTGGCCACACCTGGCCCTTGCGCCATTAAACACCACATATCATCATCAAGATTCTTGGGAAACAAAACACGTGCAAGTTTCCAGAATGTGCCAGCAGCGTTGTTTGTGGGATTTCCCTGTCATGCAGCAAGGTATGTGTAGGAGAGGTTGGGATTTTCTGTGTTGGTATAAAGAAAAAGGAAATGTGAGCAAGGTAAATATACCTGGTAGCGAAGCTTCTATAGGAGCCCATACGTTCAAAACATGGCGGTCCATCGGCGGTTCATGGGGCTTAGCGCCATCTGTATGTGGTGGGAACACTTCCGGCGGAAGATAAATAATGTGACGCCATAGCCGTTAAAAGCAGAAGTGACGTCATGTTGTTTTCGAAGGCGCGAAATTTGTTTTGTTGTCCTGCCTTTGGAGCTATATATTCAAATGTCCCGCCATTCGACTTGATGGGCGTTTCGAGCTTTCAGCGTGGAAAGCGATGCAGGAAAAGGCCAGCCGTACGGTTATCGAAATCGCATCCCTGCCCAGAACATACTTTCTTTAAAGGCCAACGAAAGCTTTAGGTTTAGAGTGCTGATCCTATTGTAGGATGCCAAGCCCGTCGGCCAGCGCAGTCGCACGAAAACAACTACACAATTATCTGGGGGTCGTAACTCACTACTTTTGACTGAACAGATTAAGAAGCGATGAAGCTACCCGCGTCGCCAAATTCAGACAAACTTCGACAAGCAAGAAAGCACAAACTGTGAGGGGGGCGTATTTCAGCAGGTGAACTTTACGAGTGCGCCTTTCTGCCCATTTCAAGACGTGCATTGCATTGCGAGTGATAGTGGCGTCAACGCCCCCTGTAGCGATGGGCGCTGAAAAGAAATGCATTTATTAATAATAATAAGATTAAATAAACTTGTATTTTCTTAACTCTTCACGAATATATAAAATTGAGTAGGAATTTTATTTTCGTTCTATGAATCTAACTGTGTCTCGCCTGAATTAAAAAACGCGTTTTTCTTTCCCAATGTTTGTTCCCTCCAAACATAGCCGCGCTTCCATCGCGGCTCCCATAACCCCCCATGCTGATGTCGGTGACAATCTGTACTGAACCGCTTTTCGCCCGAAGCTTCGCGACCTATTTCAATAGACCTTGCTGTGAGCATGAAAAGACTGCTCTGAGCCACTAATGCGAAACCATCAAATTTAGAGTACACATTCACGTAAGGCACGGGTCAATTTTATGACTTGATGTAGTACTTGTCCCTCTTGGTGACCATTTAGGCAGTGATCAGTTTGCATAATGTACCTTTTGCAACATGAGGGAACGTGCACTCTGTTTCATACTTAGCAGGCAACCCTGTGGAAGCTATGCAAGTTGTGCAGCCATCAAGTCTCACTCTGCATTTTTCATGGTGCAGTTTTGTATTTGCAACACTTTTTGCAGAATGACTTTTACGTATTACATGTATAACTTGTGGACACAAAATTGCACCAATTCATGCATCAATGATTGATGCACAAAAAGAACAGAAGTGTCACAAAGTTCATATTTATGTATGACATATAGTGCTGCATAAAGGCTCATTCACACCGGCGACTGACAGTGGTCGCGCGACCAAGTTGGTCGCAAAGCGACCAGTCGCAAATGGTCGCAAAAGGTTGCTTTTCTCGAAAAGCGACCATTTTGGGCCAGTCGCTCACTGCTTGGTTTTTCAGTCACGCGACCGTGGTCGCAAAACTGATAAACCAATCAGCAGCGCACCGGAAGTGATCTTTCATGTGTCTACTTCCGGCCTCCTCCCGCGTCGCGGCAAATTCTGCGTAGATTCCGAGAGTTCTCGCTGAAAACGATAATCTCCGAGACTGCGACTCGCGGGTCGCGCTCAGCCGGGCTTGCCGGTGTGAACATCCGTCGCCTTCGGTCGCTTTTTGGTCGCGAGTCGCAAATGGTCGCGCGACCTCCTCAAGCCGCCGGTGTGAATGAGTCATAAGGAATTAGTATTTCGTGCTCTTTCACTGAAATGGTTGAAATACACATACACTTTTGTTCACTAGTTGTTTTGCTTGCTCATTATGCAGAAGCTGGCAAGATGGTCAAGCGGCTGAAAAAGATGCTGCAGACAGCCGAAAGCAAGCCGGAGGAACCGGTGATTGCTTGCACAAAGGTACGCTTATTTGCTGCCAGTTGTTCCTTTTTTTTTTCTTTTTTGGCCGTATAGTGCATTTGAAGTGATGCCTTGAGCAATGCAAGGTTAAATCAGTGTTTCCCAAATTGCTGGCCCCTGGATCACTTAACGATGTGCAGTTGATCATTTGCAATTTGTGACTATGACTAAAGCTGATGCCTTGCCAGCATGATGGCTGGTGGCAAGCCGTTGCAGGAAGGTTGCTGAAACTATACGCCATTTAGTAGTCGTTAACAATGATCATGTTGATGTCACACCTGCTGACAGCTGCCTGTGTATCTGTAAGCAATGAGCCATCAATTACGAAGTCCACTTGTGAACAATTTATATTTGTCTTTCCGTCGTTCTTTTCTTTCTTACTTGCACCTGCACTGCAGTGTCAGTCTCTGAAGTAACTGTCAAAGACATGCCTCTACAATGCAAACCATGTGACGATGCTGCCAGACACTTGTTTTTCTTCTGCTGTCATTTATGGCTAGTATATTTGGTGATACATTGTTCACCTTTATGCCCTGTAGGATCAAAGGTGAGCTTCTAAAGTGTCTCTTAATTTTCTGTGTCCAGGTGGACATTGGCGGTGGCACGCTGGTTGACGAGTCAATCATCAACCAGTTGTGCCGAGCCTGTGACAGTGGCAGTGGCCCTGGCAAATTTGCCAGGGCACTTTTGCGCCACGTTTTCCCTGAAGAAGAGTTGCGGGGCAAGTCCCTCTTTGGAGGGAAAAGCTGCCTTCGGGGGGAGACGCGACAAAAGGAGGCCCTCGATCCCACACGTGTAGAGGCTGTGATAGGTGCGTACACTATTGGATTACAGTGATATTGTTAAAGATAACTAAAAACATGCATGTAAGTTGCCATAGCAAGAAAGCCTATTGTGGTTATACCCACTGTGCCATTAGCAACTAGCTGAAGTATAGTAAGTGTTCCTAGTAATTTGTGTGGAATGACAAATACTTCACTTGTATTATTAACCTTGTGGCTGCAATGTTATGCACAATTTTTAGAGGCCTGATAAAACAAATGACTGGTTGAGCTATGGATTGATCTTAGCTGGCCAGATAGCACACGTACAGTCGTAGGTCTGCTTCTGGTTCTCACGGCACAGTTTAAACCATGTTCAGCTGTGTTTTCTATGTGCTACCTATTCCATAACGTTTTTTTTTTCTTTATTAAGAAAAGCCTGCAAAATTTTTCATTACTTTTTGGCCTCACGTAGTGCTTATTGCCATCACAAAGTGGCAAATATACATGACTCATGTTGCATGCAAGGCTCACTCTAGCAGTACCTTAGTGACTCCACAGAGAAGATCCCCATCAGATTCGTGTGAAAGTCACATTCAGAATGCAGATGATTTAGTTTGTTCACAGCATGTCTGACCAGCACTACTGTGATGTGTCAGCAGCAGGCTGCACCTACCTTAAACATGTTGCATGCTTTTCCTAAACTAATTAAAGAGTTTGACAGAAAGTATTCGGTTGCAGATGCAACGTTTTCATGTTATTTTCAAGCCTTGCATTGCCATAGTGACCATCAGATAGCTTAACAGGTAATGCTAATTGTAATAAATGTTTAACCAAGGAGAACACAAATATTTCAGGTTTTTTCAGGGCGATAATTCACACATAAAGGTAGTTTATAGTTTAATCTGCATAGAAGCTGATTTACTTAAATACTTTGTCTAACAACTGGGACAAAGCTCTTGCCACATTTACCATGACTCGTTATACTGTTATAGCTCCTTATACAGAACAACCTGGATTAAACCCGAAAGCTTCAAGAAGACATTGATTGCTTAATCTTCTGGCTTAAGTAAGCATCCTTTGCTGATTAGTTTGCTAAAGCTGCACATTGTTTATTTTATTCATTTCTTTTTCAGGATACACCTGCACAAAATTTCCGGGGGCGAGTGTGCCATACCTG
This sequence comes from Dermacentor andersoni, assembly GCF_023375885.2. Taxonomy (NCBI): domain Eukaryota; kingdom Metazoa; phylum Arthropoda; class Arachnida; order Ixodida; family Ixodidae; genus Dermacentor; species Dermacentor andersoni. The sequence continues at coordinate 360,669,945 of NC_092814.1, read as the reverse complement.
AATAGTCTTTCGTCACTCCTCTCCAGGGAAATAAAATGAGTAGGATGCCTTGTATTTTACTGTTGCACTTGATGAGCATTACCTGACAACATGAAGCCATTACACTAAGAACTAAATGCAATGTAAATCCCACAAAACGACAACGCCATGGAAATCCCATGGAAATCCCACAAAACGACAACGCCATGGAAATCCCATGGAAATCCCACCAAAAAACAACGCCATGAAAATCTCATGGAAATCCCATGGATTCACGGTGGCCACTTTTCCATGATTGTGCAACAAATCCTCCATAAGATATCCATGGAACTTCCACAGTTTTTCTGTTGTACGCACCATGAAATATCGATGGAAAACCAATGAATTTCCAACAACATTTTTTGTAAGGGTTGTCGGGTGTACAATTAAGCTTTATATTGCATGTTTTACACGTTACTCATCTGATGCCTTAGCAGCGAAGGTTTTTCCTCTGCCTTTCTTGTAAAAAAATGTTTGGGAAGAACCCACGTGCATCTGCTTTTATTTTTTTTTGTGCATGGCGCATGTGCTGTTGGCCTGGAACTGATTCACAATAGTATTAACAGCCTTAGCGTTCAGGGCCCCGTGTCGCTGAAAATCCAGCAGTAGTGTTGGCGACCTTTTCCATATGAGAAAATAAATCCTGAACCATGCATCCCGATTCATGCAGGCCCTCCACGTGGCATATAGGCATTACTGAACTAATTAAAATTCTCAAAGTAGGATGTGTCAAAAATTCATAAAGTGTGACTTGCACACAACTTTGAGACGAGAAGTCTTCTCGTCACGTTTTTATTCCCGCAGTGTTCAAGAAAATTGGTTACAGTTCAAAGACAAACTCGAAAGTCTAACTAATAGATTCATCCCCCAAATTAGTTTTCACTCTAATTCACAAAAGCCATGGTTTACTAAAACACTGAAACGTTTGGAGAACAAAAAGAAGCGTCTTTACCGTTCAGCCAGGTCTCAGGGGACGCATAGCGCATGGGCGAAATATCACGAAGCTGAACGATCGTATCTCGCCGCTATTTCTGATGCCAAGCATACCTTTTTTCACTCGGACTTGCCTAATATGCTAACTAGTAACCCCAGAAAGTTCTGGCAAGTTATCAATCCGCATCACGCACCAGAAATAACCCTCACAGATGAGTCAGGCACAGTCTTCACTGATGCTGAGTGCGCTACTATGTTTAACTCTGCCTTCTCATCCGTATTTACGAAAGAAACTGAAATACCGCCATCATTTTCAGCACCACCCTCAGTGATAAATTATGCTATGCCACCAGTTGTCTTTACGTCTTCTGGCATTTCGTCCCTAATTGAAACCATGAAAATTTCATCTTCATCCGGTATCGACAATATTAACCCAAAGCTTTTGAAGAATAACAAGGATATTTGTGCGCAATTTTTATACTTACTTTTTTCACAGTCACTGTTAACAGGTCAACTACCACGCGAGTGGAAAAGCGGTAAGGTCGTTCCAGTCTTCAAATCGGGTAAAAAAAATTCACCCCTTAACTACCGTCCCATTTCCCTTACCAGCGTACCCTGCAAACTCATGGAACACGTCATCTACTCCAATGTCATGAGCTTTCTCGATTGTCACAACTTTTTTCATTCTGCGCAACACGGTTTTCGAAAAGGCTTCTCATGTGAAACACAGCTGGCCATTTTTATTCATGATTTGCAGGCTAATCTTGACTCTAACGTACAGACCGATGCTATCTTTCTAGACTATGCAAAAGCGTTTGACAAGGTTCCTCACAAACGCCTACTACTAAAACTTTCATATTTGAACCTTCCCTCTAATATCTTTAAATGGATAGAATAATTCTTGACTAACCGTTCACAGTACGTCACCGTTAACAACCACAACTCCAATCCTATCCCAGTAACGTCAGGTGTCCCGCAAGGGTCTGTCCTCGGTCCGCTTCTGTTTCTAATTTATATTAACGATTTACCAACACATGTCTCTAGTAATATTCGCATGTTCGCCGATGATTGTGTAATTTATCGCAAGGTTAATAACGCTTCTGACCAAACATCTCTTCAAGACGACCTTAACCGCATTCAGGAATGGTGTGCCAATTGGTTAATGGAACTTAACCCTCAAAAATGCAATATCTTGTCCTTCACGCGTCGCCGTAACCCACTTCATTTCCCATACGTCATAGCCAACGTCCCTGTACAACCGGTTCTATCATACAAGTACTTAGGCATTACCTTGTGTGGCGACTTGTCCTGGAGTACACACGTTACGAACATCATTTCATCCGCTAATAGAACACTTGGATTTTTAAGACGTCATCTCCGCCAAGCCCCTAAACATGTGAAATTATTAGCATACAAATCCCTTGTCAGACCAAAATTAGAATCTGCCTCACCCATTTGGAACCCGCACCAAGCTTACCTTATAAATGCACTCGAATCAGTCCAAAACAGAGCAGCCAGATTCATCCATTCATCATATTCTTACGACATCAGTGTGTCAGCTTTGAAAGCTGAATCCGACTTATTGCCCTTATCACTTCGTCGCCGCATTGCCAGCCTTTGCTTGTTTCATAAATTTTTCCATAGTTCACTAGGTCGCCCACCCTACATCGTCCCTCCAGCCCGCATATCTCATCGCACTCGTCATCCGCTTCAAGTTTCCCGACCTCGTGCCCGAACTACCACTTTTGCCGCATCATTTTTCTCCCGTACTGCAGCAGACTGGAACGACCTACCCAACGACATCGCAGCCATCACGTGCTCATCCAACTTTGCCGATAATGTTACCAATCATGTTTCATTGTGTTAACACTCGCTATCCAAAATATATGTACCCACCCCTTATGTAATACCCCTCGTCGGTCTTTAAGGTAATAAAATGAAATGAAATGAAATGATAGCGTTGGATTGTAATTTGAATATGCGAGAAAACATAATTCTATTGCGCGGAAACTCAAATGCAAACCCCTTTTCCAGCTGCCATTTCAGGTCTGTCTTAGGAGTGGCACGCCCCAGAAAGCTCGCCTTCGTGCATAGCGTTTGCCACCAGCATTTCCAGGGAAACATTACAGAAGCATAAGCTGCAGCTGCCCGGAAGCGTGAGAAGCAGCCGGGGGTCTTTTAATGCTATCCTGTTCCACTCTTAAAGGCGCAGCTTAAGTGTCCTCCAACATTTTTTTTTCGCTGTTTGGGGACTGCCTTCTTGAAGGTGTTGCTTCGTTTCCTTTCTACTGTAGGGCGAATGCAATATCTGCTTTCAACAACAGCAAAGCCACGTTTTGATTGCACTTGATGCTGGCCGCACTAGCGCGGCATCTCTCCTGAACACTATCCAACAGTTCACTATGATGTTATCACTGAAATAGAATACACAGGACCCCCGCAGGGGCGTCTGCGTCAGCAGGCGTTTGGTGTGTTGCGACACCACGGACCCGAGCACACGAGGGTTGGACCCTCCCGCGTGTAGCCGTGCGCGGCTTAGCCGTGTCTCGGGAAAAGGGGATCCTGGGGGTTGAGCCGAAGCTGGGTGTTTGGACCTTTAAGGCCCCCCGGCGGAGGCAACACACCTCTTCGGCCTCGGCTTCACATAGACGGCAGCCCCGGACTGACCCACCCGGGGGAAATGGGTAGTTGCCTTTTCCTGTCTCTCTCTCTCCCTCCAACCTTCGTCTTTCTCTCACTTTTAATCTTTCCTGTCCTCTCTTTATTTTCGTGTTACTTCCGACTTCGTAGGCAGCGAGGGTTAACCTTGTGCACTATATCCACTCTTGGGTATATGTATTCGGTTATAGCGGGGTTGTACCGCTGGCGTGCGCAGAACTGAATATTTCCGTCCTGTGTCGTCCCCTGGTTGGGCTCCATGGTGGGCGGCGGCCATCCCTGCCGAAAACACCATACTCCTAATAGCCACTTCTTTTCCTCGACTACCTGATCGCCCTCAAAAACGAGGGCGCACCGAAGATATTTTCCAATTTCTTGGAAAGAAATCGCAAAACTTCCCCCGATTCCATGTAATTCATTCAAGCAAACCTGAAAAGACCATGAGAATGATTTCTCCTTTCCTGGTATCTAAGTATCTCACTGAAACTCTTGGTACAGGCTATAAAGCATCCAAAATGGCTAGCGGCGATCTCCTTTTGGAACTCCGCGATCCAAAATAGTTTGAAAATCTTCCTAAAGTTGAGTCATTTGGGGAAATCCCAGTAACAGTAACCCCACACCGAACTATGAACACCAGCCGTGGTGTTGTTTCTGACGATGATATGATGGAGCTCACAGAAGCCGAACTGTTGGAAGGCTGGAGTGAGCAAAACGTGATCAATGTTAAAAGAATCATGCTAAGGCGCGACGGGAAGGAGATAAAAACCAAGCACCTTGTACTGACTTTCTCCTCAAGCATTCTGCCTGAGACACTCGAGGCCGGCTACGTAATGTTGCGGGTCAGGCCGTATGTTCCAAATCCTCTCCGCTGCTTCAAATGCCAGCGTTTCGGTCACAGTTCCCAGAACTGCAGAGGCCGGCAGACATGTGCAAAATGTAGTTCTCGCGATCATGCCTCTGAAACATGCGAAAACGCTCCACACTGCGTGAACTGTGATGGCGAGCATGCCGCATACTCGCGGTCATGCCCGTCTTGGAAGAAAGAAAAAGAAATAGTCACAATCAAAGTAAAGGAAAACATATCATACAAAGAGGCACGCAGGCGGGTTTCATACCTTCCTAAGACCACCTTTGCCGAAGTGGCGCGTCAGGGGGCAGCGTCACAACGGCCTCCGGCGGCTGTCCGACCCACAAGCAGTGAGTCGGCAGTCACGCCATCTGCCCCCGCGACGGTTGCAGCTAGCGCTGCTCCGTCAACCGAGGAGAAGGAACCATCGACCCCGAAGGAGGGCGCAGCCGAGGCTGCCTCAACTTCCGAGGTTCCTTCCTGCGCTGCCAACGGCCGGCGTAGCCAAATCCCTCTGGGAGCCCCATCGACCTCCGGGCTGGTGGGCGCAGGGGTCTTGCCCTCCAAGGCGGGACTCCCTCTGAAATCTTCCCGCTCGCAAGAGCACGTGTCCGGCGCCTCACAAGAGGCAATGGACACTACACCCATCCTCAAGGCGCACCAAGCGCCTAAGGAGCGGCGAGGCTCCCTCGAACGCTCCAGAAAGAACAAAACCCCTATTACAGGGCCTCGAAAGGGTTCTGTAATCTAAGGTATCCCGTCCGTTTCCGTAAACACAGCACCAATTTATTTTAAATATGGATACACAAATCATTCAATGGAACATTAGAGGTCTCCTTACAAACCTTGATGATTTGCAAGAACTCATCCACAAACATAATCCAAAAGTGCTGTGTTTACAGGAAACACATTTAAAATCCAGACACGCAAACTTTCTCCGTACGTATGTTACGTTTCGTAAAGATCGCGATGATGCCATCGCATCATCGGGTGGTGTTGCGATTCTCACACATAAAAGTATAGCATGTCAGCCTTTACAGCTTCGAACGCCCCTTGAAGCAGTGGCGGTGCGAGTTGTTCTGCTAAACAAACTCATCACTATTTGCTCGCTTTATATACCCCCACATTACAAATTAACTAAACATGAATTTCAGTCCTTTATAGATGAACTGCCAGAACCCTATCTTGTTCTTGGCGACTTCAATGCGCACAACAGCCTGTGGGGCGACTCTCGTATAGATGCGCGAGGTCGTCTTGTTGAACAGTTCCTCTTCTCTTCTGGTGCATGCCTGCTGAATAAGAAGGCACCCACATATTATTCTCTCGCCAACAGAACATTTTCATCAATTGACCTCAGCCTAGTTTCCCCGTGTATACTGCCTGAACTCCAATGGGAAGTTATGAACAATCCTTACGGGAGCGACCACTTCCCCATACTGATAAGAACATCCAAAGAAAACGAATATTCTCCACAAACTCCTAGGTGGAAGATAGACACAGCCGACTGGCAGAAATTTCGATCTCTCTCTAGCATCTCATGGGCTGACCTGTCTTCTTTAGAAATTGATGCTGCTGTGGATTATCTTACAGCATTCATAATGGATGCCGCGTCAAAATGCATATCCGAAGTAAGTGGTTTGGCATGCAAACCACGTGTACCATGGTGGAACAGCGAATGTCGGACCGCCCGTAAGAATCAGAACAAGGCGTGGGGGTTGCTGCGAGCTTCTCCCACCGCTGAGAATCTTGTCAACTTTAAAAAAATAAAATCCCAAGGTAGGAGAACCCGCCGACAGGCCAGAAGAGAAAGTTGGCAGAAATTTTTATCGAGTATTAACTCGTTTAGGGATGAGGCCAAAGCCTGGAACAAGGTAAATAGGATTAGAGGGCGGCAAACACATTCAGTCCCCCTGGTAAACACACAGGGCGATACACTGCAAGACCAGGCAGACACACTTGGGGAATATTTTGAGAGCGTGTCAAGTCCAACAAATTATACACAGTCCTTTCTCAAATACAAAGAAACAGAAGAACGTAAGCCATTAAGAAGAAAAGGTCGAGAGAATGAGCCTTATAACCATCCTTTTTGTACTGCTGAATTGAGAGCTGCCTTGAGCGTATGCAACAGCTCCGCACCAGGATCTGATAGAATCATGTATGAAATGCTCAAAAACTTACATAATGACACGCAGGTTACACTACTCACACTTTTCAACACCATTTGGGATGCAGGGTACCTTCCAACCGCATGGAAGGAAGCCATTGTGGTCCCTGTTTTGAAACAAGGCAAGGACCCTTCCTCAGTGGCAAGTTACCGCCCGATAGCCCTCACAAGTTGCATCTGTAAGGTGTTTGAAAGAATGATTAATCGGCGACTCATCCATTTCCTTGAACTGAACAAAATACTTGATCCTTATCAGTGTGGCTTCAGGGAAGGGCGCTCCACAACTGATCACCTTGTACGTATTGAAGCAAACATCCGTGACGCATTTGTACACAAACAGTTTTTCCTATCCATATTCCTCGATATGGAGAAGGCATACGACACAACGTGGCGATACGGGATCTTAAGAGACTTGGCAGAAATGGACATTCATGGTAACATGCTAAACCTCATAGAAAGCTATTTGTCCAATCGCACATTCCGTGTAAAAGTCGGCAATGTGCTGTCACGTCCTTTTACACAAGAAACTGGTGTACCCCAGGGAGGCGTGCTCAGTTGCACACTTTTTATTGTTAAAATGACAACGCTTCGTGCTTCTTTACCACCGGCCATTTTGTATTCCGTCTATGTGGACGACATTCAAATAGGCTTCAAATCCTGCAACCTCACAGTATGCGAAAGACAGGTACAGCAAGGCTTGAACAAGGTTTCCAAATGGGCAGACCAAAACGGATTTAAGGTCAACCCCCACAAAAGTTCTTGTGTTCTCTTCACAAGAAAGAGAGGCGTGGTCGCAGATCCTTGTGTAGAACTGGGCGGACAACAAATTCCTGTCAACAAAGAACACAAATTCCTAGGTATTATTCTTGACTCCAGGCTCACTTTCATTCCTCACTTAAAACATCTTAAAGAAAAATGTCTTAGAACAATGAACTTACTTAAAATACTATCCCACACATCGTGGGGTAGCGACAGACAGTGTTTATTGAATATTTACAGGAGCCTAGTTCGATCACGGTTAGATTATGGTGCCGTAGTATACCACTCTGCCGCACCGAGCGCACTTAAGATGTTAGATCCCGTACACCATCTGGGTATCCGTCTGGCCACTGGCGCATTTAGGACAAGCCCTGTTGAAAGTCTATATGTAGAGTCGGATGAGTGGCCACTCCATCTTCAGCGAACCAACGTCAGCTTAACGTATTTTCTCAAGGTTCGCTCTAATAAGGAACATCCGTGTTTCACAATCGCTAACGACTTGACGTGTGCAACACTTTTTCATAACAGACCCTCTATGAGACTTCCTTTCTCACTGCGTGCAAGAGAACTTAGCACGGAAATGGATGTCCCAGTTCTCGAACAACGCCTAATGCCTCCAGCTAAGCTAGTACCGCCCTGGGAGTGGCAGCTGATAGAGTGTGACACATCCTTTGTAGAGGTCACTAAACATGCGCCAGAGACACATATCAAAATGCATTTCTTGGAGCTCCAGTACAAGTACTCGTGCACAGAGTTTTACACAGACGCTTCTAAGTCGCATGCCGGGGTGTCCTACGCAGCCATTGGTCCGTCCTTCTCGGAATCCGGTGTACTGCACCCTGAAACAAGTATATTTACGGCTGAGGCCCATGCACTATTGTCGGCTGTGAAACACATCAGAAAATCAAATATTCAAAAAACAATTTTATTTACAGACTCCCTAAGCGTCGTGAAAGCCTTGAAGTCGCACTGTAAACACAGAAACCCCGTAATTACTGAGCTCTATTCCATTCTCTGTAGAGCGTATATGTCTAACCAGCATGTCATTGTATGTTGGGTGCCTGGACATAGGGGCATCGAGGGTAACGCTCTAGCAGACCAGATGGCCACATCAATTTCATTGCATACAGTTAATCCTACCGCTTCGGTCCCTGTCACAGACCTCAAGCCTTTTTTAAGAAGGAAACTGCGAAACCATTGGCAACGTATGTGGGACGCAGAAGTAAACAACAAACTGCACGTGATAAAGCCACAATTAGGTTCTTGGCCCTCCGTAACAAAAACACGGCGAACAGATGTCCTATTCTGTCGCCTCAAAATAGGACACACATTTGGCACACATAACTTTTTACTCACTGAAAATGATCCTCCAACCTGTGGTAGGTGCGGGGAGAGGCTGACCGTCCTCCACGTCCTCCTGGAGTGTCGGGCAGCCGAATCTGAGAGAAAGAAACATTTTCCCCTAGCATACCGGCAGCAGATCCCCCTTCATCCAGTAATGTTACTCGGCCCCGAACCGTTATTTGACACCAACGCAGTCCTAAGTTATCTGAAAGATGTTGTTTTACATGTAATTAGCCCCATACGTTCATAGCGTCTCCTCTCTCCAGAGGATGCCGCTGTGAAAGCTATTTCGTATAGCACATGCCTCCAGGCCCTTGTGTTTCAAGGGCTCTGGCGAGGCAGCAGTGCTCCAAGTACTTTTACCATCTTTTATATTTTATATTTTTCATCATTCTTCTACGATTGATTTTATTGTTTATAGTATTCGCCATTAGTCATCGCCACAATTTTATAGCACGTAGATTTTACGCACTTTACAGCGAATATTTTTAGGCCACTTTACAGCCAAGTCACATCTTCCATAGTACATCGTCAACATTACCACGTGTCATGGCGCTCTTTGGCCAAACCTGGCCCTTGCGCCACAAAACACAACACATCATCATCATCATCAGAATACACAGGACACCTTCGTGTACCACTTCATCTACCTCGAAGTAATATACCATAGCTCTATGATCATATCCTTAACATCCACTACTTTCTTGGATTCATTTCAGATAGCTGGAATGTACAGATTAAAAAAGCTCGGAAGCGCTTGCACTCTTTGGAGAATTTTGTATGAGCATTTTCAGGCTGTTCTGGTGACACTAACAAATACTGGCTCTCCTGTAATCGAGAGTAGATGTAAGCATGAAATGGCTGCCGACAAAGCAGATTGATTGTAGATGATACTAGCCACAATCTTAAAATGGGTGTAGCGCACATTCGCAACGGCACACCCCACCCCACTACATCACGCAACTGTACACTGGTCCATATGGAAGCAAGTTTCCTGTCAAAGACAGAACCCCATTGCAAGTCTCGTCTCGGTCCACCATATGTGCCGTGGACCTCGCGGACTGCTGGCATTGAAAAGAGCACAAGCAACTGTGTCTCAGTGCCGAAAAATGACAATCAAGTGTACAGTGCCTTGTATCTGCCTCTGAACGTCGCTATTAGAAGTGACAAAAAACTTCAGCGTACTAGAAGTTACAGCTTGAGTGATATTGTGAGCAAATATTTAGAACTCAGAAGCAATATTTTTTGTAACATGTTTGGGAAGTAACTAGCATATGTATTGCAGTCTTGACTGTTTGCCCGGATGAGCTGGTTTGAGTGCCAGGATAATGGCTCTGGCTTTTGGTTCATTGAAGGTGGCTGACAACAGGAGCTAAAAGCATTTCATGCTTAGAATGTCTGCAGCAGCGGCACTGTTCGGTTAGTCAAGGACCTCATTTCATGGCCCTCATTCTGACGCCTTCGAACACTGTTTCTGCCTTTGTAACGCTTCCTAGAATTTATCCTTCAAATTCTTATGTGAAAGAACCATGCATCAATTTTGGCGTATTTCTCAAACTGTACAAGCAGAATTGCTGCTGATTTCATAAATACAACCTGTAAATCAATACAGCAGAATTGTTAGTTGAAATATGTAATCCAAATCAAGGAGCCATTCTCAAGACGATGTTCCCGCTGGCACTGATGCGTGTCATTCCTGGCGTTGGTGAAATCTTTATTCTACATTATAAAGCATGAAACATTCACACGTGCTCTTCTTTCCTTCTTTTTTGAGCTTTGCTGTTCCAAGGAGCTTTGCCCTTTGAGTGGCAGCAGCCTGATTGACATAACTTCTGACTCACGTATTTAACATTTTTGCACAGATTGGTCAAGGAGTAGCCAGATTTTGAGAAGTACATCTTTAGCAGAGTCTATAGGTGCTGGCTTTTGGTGTGGAGAGACAAGCAGCTTCGTAGCTTCCCTCCTGTCTCTTTTCATTTCAGTTTGCTGACACAATGACAACTCTTGAAACATTATATTTGTTAATGAGGAATCTTTGCAAGGCACATTGTGAAGCACATGCCGATGAATTGCTTCAACCTTTTACATTAAACAAGTTATGCCATGTGCTGTCGAGAGGCAAATAAAGCAGTTCGCTTTAAAAATTAACAATAATCTCCACAGTTTGTGAAGTGATTGAGATATTGTTACCCAGTACCTTCAACAAAGATATTATGGGAAACAGTGCAAGGAACTAGCATGCTTACACTAATTGCAGGTATTTGGCGGAGTTGTATGGCAGACAAGATAGCCAACCAATTTTCCTTTAATGCATGTGAGCTTTGTCATCTTCATGGTGTAATGTAATCTTTTCAGGTAGCGGATAAAGAATGTGTGGCAACATGAAATGGCCTTTGACGACAGGCGAGTAGTGGATGCCACACTTCAGTTCTAATTAAAGTTACATCAGCACAGAGCATGGATGCTACGACCAAGTTGGGTCCATACTTTGGATTACCGTGTACAGTGTCACACTCTTCTGCATTCCAGAAGATGGAAGCCAGTGTTTCTTTGCTGTTGCCATTTCAATTTAGTATATTTTCATGTTTTCATACTCTGCAAAATACAGCCAGAGGTTGCACGCTCTTGAAATGAAGACTACTTTTTGTGTTTTCAAGATAAAATTTTAGCCATATAAAACGGATTTTCCAAAAAACAAATTTTATGTTTGGCCTGCCTTCTTTCGGGTGATCAGACATGGGAGCCATTGAGGCATCATGGCTCATACGTGCTGTCTTTATGCTTGAGAGGTGTGTGCACAATGCTCCTTGCATATTGAAAAAAAAAATGGAGACCATCCATAATTGGTCTTGGTTTGCTTCCTTAGCCACAAGTGTTATCTGAAAATATAGCTGCTTTTTGTTACTCTTTCTGGCGGTGCGTTTTAGATACATAAAAATTATGATGCACGTGCATGTTCAGTGTGATTGCAGGAACGAGAAACTTTACTGGAAGATCCTTTGCAAGAGATGCAAGTGCTTGCCCATTTCATGGAAAAAAAGGCTTTGTTTTCATTGTATGCAGTAATCTAAGGGTCAGGCGGACTTGATCACAAAAGCAAAGAGAGAAATTGGTTGACAGAGAAATCCAAAGCCTGCTGACCACATCGTAACTGTCTAGCGCATAGACGACACCTGCACTTGGCCAACAGCATGGGAAAGGAGAAGGGATGGAAAGATGAAAGAGATTGCCATGAAGCACATGTGGTGAAAAGGAGAATGAAGCAAAAATTGGTAGCATTCAGAAAAAGCTAGATATTCTTGATGAGAAAATTGAAACATTGGACAAATAATTAATAGCAACCTTTATCAAGTCTTACCGCCGTATTCAGCAATACATCTTGAAGCTCATGCTTGACTTGATATAAATGACGCATGGTGTGAACGCGCCCAAGATGCTCATTGCGTTTCTTTTGGTGTGTTCACGACAGGCGTCATTTAAATCGAGTCAAGCATGGGCTTCAAGTTAAGATGCATTTATGAATACGGGGGTTCGTGTTACGGCATGGTGAGGCTCCCTGGAATGAAGACTTCATGAACTAGAGAATAGGTGGGCCCGTGAGAACCTACTTTTACGTCTTATCGCAGACATCTGAATCACAGGAGCAGTCTGAAGCATGTGGTAGGTTTGTGAAGACTTTCCGAGAAACCTGCATGGGTTTTCTCTGTAACAGTGCTACAGTCGGGTGTATGACTCATTTTACATTTCCTGATCACCTTGCATATTTCCGCACAATGCTTTCGTCTTTACTGTTCAGATTCATTACTGTTCAGTGGTTCAGTGGCCAGTATTGCCTTTTCAGTGGCACTGAAAAGGCAATACAGGCATGAATGTCAAAAGAGGCACTTGTAGGCAGGATAAATGCAAGATTACCTTGTTTACATGTCCATAGTTAGTGCTTACAAAGGCAGAAGAAGGATGCCAGGAAAAAATAAGCATTTCGTCTGAGGTTCCTCTCATTATGAAGCTGTTTACAATGATGAGAGCTAAATACAAAAAGTGTGGTCCTAATGAATGGACACGTTCTCCCAGTTGCAATTCATAGTTTAAGATATTGAGGGACTTCAATCGCACCTCAAAAAGAAGTCCATGATCAATAAACAGTGCAGGAAGCCAGTATAACAGTTTTCATTGACAGTGAGTTGGCCCTAGGATATGATGCAGTTTGCATCTTCAATAAAATGGCTATTGATTGGCTACTGTTAATCTGTACAATAAGTGCAGCACGCATACAGAACAGCACGCAGTACCATTTATGCCTTGGGCCTCACTTATACTATGTTAAAATTGTGGAAATACAACAGATTCATAAAACCAGCTCTCTTTATCACCTTATCTTCGGGAGGGACTTGTCAATGTTACAGTGCAGAGCACGAACATTTCCTTAGGAGAAGCCTTCCAGGTATTTATGAATTATATAGTAGAGGTTCATTACCTCTCGAAAACTGTTCTGCATAACACTCGTGCTTCTTCACACATCTATCATGATCCGTCAAATACAGGATAAGTTGGGTGCTGCAGATAAATGGTTCCTGCAGAGCCTAAAGCTACAGCATCAACAGGCAGCAAAATTTTCATTCTTGATGTTTGGTCCAGTTCTCTGAAACATACACATAGAACTAAAGCTGTTCGATCTGAGTACCAATATTAAATGTGTTATTTTGGGGCTTCAATGATTTGCTGAACTTGATGGAAAGTGAAGGACTGTATAGAAAAAATGGCTGTAAGGTCAACTATCATCTTCTGCACATAACCTTTCAGATACTGCACTAAATATAATCTAAAACACATGAAAAGTTTTTATAGAACAAAGTACAGCCACACTGGATCACACTAGCATCATTATCATATGTCACTGATGTGGCACTTCAACACAATGTGGGAACTACCATGGCTCGTACAATGCTCCGAGGGATACATTGCAGTAGCGCAACTATGCTCAATGGCATTTGAACTGTTTCTTGCAATTTACAACTTCTAGCCATGCACTTATTCATTTATGACTTGGATGGTCGTGAAGCCTAAGTGCTTTTCAACCTAGCAATACTGCAAGCTTGTCTGCTGACACTAGCTGCACAAAAGAGCAACCAGTAGCTTGTGCTCCAGCAGAACTTGAGGGCGGATTACAAGTTCAGTTCTTGCCACACTATAGATGAGAAATATGAACATACTCCCAAGCTTCAATATCTTAGCCAGTGTAGAGCTGCAATACAGGTACTGCACTACCTAATTGCACTGCTTACAGCTGTCAAACTATACCTCTGGTGCTATGCACATTTTGGGGATGGCAAGAAGCTCCACTAGACAAGGTATCAACCCCACAGGCATTTAAAACATTGAGTTGAGGGTGTTTAAGGCTGACTAAACACAATTTGCCCCTTGGCTTGGATCTCGATTCCTTTCCCCTCTAGTGTCATTGACTGAAGAGCCACAACAGGAGTAGAGTAGCAATGCTTTGTTGTCTTGCCTGTTTACTAATAGCAAGAAACTACGCTCTAGCACTGTAGCATAATCAAAGAACAAAAGGTCAAGTTTATTGAGCAAGCTTGATCAACCAGCTCTCCAGTAGTCTGGGCCCCACGTCAGAGGGTATCGTCGTATGGTGTCATGATTACAATAGTGCATGAAGACTACTAGAGGCTGCAGTTTCAGTAGAAGGTAGGGGATAATCCCTAATTAAGGGTAAACCTTTGCTTTCGACAATGATCGGCCAAATTTAATCACGATTTCCCACTTCTCCGCCGGTGCAGAAATGCCATCGTCCTTTTAAGATTGACCACATTACAAAAACGTACGTACGTACGTAGTCCTATACACTGCGGCTGGTCGCGTCGCAATCCCGTGTTTCTCTAGTTCGTGGTCGTGCTGTTTGCGCGAACAAACGCGTCACACACGCAACTCGATTGCTCTGCGCACACCAAACGCCAAAACGCGATGTTCCACCTTCGTTCGTGGTCGTGCTATTTTGCGCATACACATTCGTCACACACGCAACTTAATTGCTCTTTGCACACACCAAGCGCGTCACACACACACAGCTTCGATTGCCGTAAAACGCGCTGCTCCACCTTGTATGGCTTCGTTCGTGGTCGTGCTGCTTGCGTGCACGCACAATGAACCGCCTACCCTACTACTCCGGCGAGTTGGCACAAACCCTGCGCTAGCGCATATTTCTATGGGCCCCGCGCGCGCGCGCATGGGACAAGGGCATTTCAGGAGCTAGGCGCGTTTTTTACACTACGACTAGAGACCTAGACTCCCCTAGGGCGAAAAGAACAGAATCGGTTTCGTTTTCTCATTTGTGCTTTAGTTACTGGAACTGCAAAATAATTGCTTGACGATTAATTGAATTCTAAAAGAGGAAAACGCTTTCTCTCCCGCAAGTTAGTGCGTTTTATACAAACGGAGAGAGAATGCAAGAAGCAGAAAGGCAGGGAGGTCAACCAAACCGTTCGCTACTGGGGACAGCAAACTCCTGTGCGGCAATGAAGTGCAAAGCAGTGCACTGCGATGCGTACATAAGCTCTAGTAAGTGATAATTTGGGCTGGTTGGTGCATGTGATGAGTTGTGTCATAACATTTACCCATGTATAAAGCACATGGAGCTAATGGTGTTGCATTCTAGGTCGAAAAGTAATAAAGCTTGAATCGTTACATCTCGGCACTGGGCATTCTTTTCCGTCTTTTTTTATTCTTCTTTTGGACAATACACACAGTACTAGCACGGTAATAGGTCCATCATCTTCACTCACCTTCCAGTAGTTTGCACACATGTCGGTGCATATTCGTGTTCTTTATTCTGCCGTACAACAATGAGCGCGCTTACCGGTCTTGTTTCAAGATGAAGCGCCAAATGTTTGCGATTACATCTTACCGCAAGAATGTGAAGATTGTGCGTAGTCGATTTGTCTCAATGAATGGGCGGTTATTGTCACAGACGAGATATTTTGTAAATCTTATGGGAATGAGGTAAACCAACTACATTGCAGTTCAGCAATGCCCTTTCACACTTGGGTTAATTGCTTGCCGCACTCGAAAATTTCATCCGACCGTTGTACTTGGATCTATAGGCCGCCAGTCCCCTTCGAGACCATTTGTTGCTAAATGTAAACGCAGTTACGATCATTATACCACTCCCTGCGTTTCGGTACTGATTTATAATGCGTACAATTTTTGGCGTAGAGCACCAATGTCATTCCCAGTGCACCAGCACCTGAGTGCCGCAAGCTTGTTTATGTATGCACGTATGCCCACGGCTCTTCGTTCACTTAAACATATATGCTCCCCGCAGGGGCGTCTGCGTCAGCAGGCGTTTGGTGTGTTGCGACACCACGTACCCGAGCACACGAGGTTTGGCCCCTCCCGCGTGTAGCCGTGCGCGGCTTAGCCGTGTCTGGGGAAAGGGGGATCCTGGGGGTTGAGCCGATGCTGGGTGTCTGGACCTTTAAGGCCCCCCGGCGGAGGCAACACACCCCTTTGGCCTCTGCTTCACATAGACGGCACCCCCGGACTGACCCACCCGGGGGAAATCGGCAGTCGCCTTTTCCTGTCTCTTCCTCTCGAATCTTCGTCTTTATCTCTTACTTTTTGACCTTTCCTGTCCTCTCCTCTCTTCCATTTACTTCATTCTCCTCGGCGGCAAGGGTTAACCTTGTGTGGGATAGCCAACCTTGGTTATAACAGATTTGGTTATAGTAGTGTCGTACAGCTGGCGCGTGCAGGCCGTCTTTTCACGGTCCTGCAGCGTCCCCTTGTTGGGCTCCATGGTGGGTGGCTGGCGGCGCTGCCGAATTTTTACACGTATCTATGGCAAGTTCTTTTCCAACCCTTCCTGATCGCCCTCATAAACGAGGGCGCACCGAAGAAGTTTTCAAGTTTTTTGGCCGAAATAATGACAATTTTCCAAGATTTCATGTAGTACATTCAGAGAAAAAAGAAAAGGCAGCGAGAATGATCTCACCTTTTCTTGTTGCGAAGACACTTAGTGAAGCTTTTGGCCCAGGCTATAAAGTCTCTAAGTTGGCAAGTGGCGACCTCCTCTTAGAACTGCGTGATAAGACACAGTACGAGAAACTCTCCAACCTAGTATCCTTTGGGAATCTTCCAGTGACGGTCACACCACACCGCACAATGAACACCACCCGCGGAGTCGTTTCCGATGCCGATCTCATGGAACTGACTGAAGCCGAACTACTGGAGGGCTGGAGCGATCAAAATGTGACCAATGTCAAGAGAATAAAAATCAGGCGCGATGGCAAGGAGATTGAGACAAAGCACTTAATTTTAACTTTTGCATCAAGTATGCTACCTGAGACCATTGAGGCTGGCTACATAAAGATCCGAGTCAGACCGTACATCCCCAATCCTCTCCGATGCTTTAAGTGTCAAAGATTTGGCCACAGTTCACAGAACTGCCGAGGCCGCCAGACTTGCGCAAAATGTAGTGCCCAAGAACACCCATCTGACAATTGCGAGAATGCTCCACACTGCGTGAACTGTGATGGGGAACACGCCGCGTACTCGCGGTCCTGTCCATCATGGAAAAAAGAAAAAGAAATAGTCACAATCAAAGTCAAGGAAAATATAAGCTTCAAGGAGGCACGCAGGCGGGTATCGTACCTGCCCAACAAAACCTTTGCCGATGTGGCGCGTCAGGGGGCAGCGTCACAACGGCCTCCGGCGGCTGTCCGACCCACATGCAGTGAGTCGGCAGTTACGCCATCTGCCCCCGCGGCGGTTGCAGCTAGCGCTGCTCCGTCGACCCAGAATGAGAGACCACCGTCGCCGAAGGTGGCCGCCGCCGAGGCTGTCCCAACCTCCCCGGCCCCTTCCAGCGCTGGCAACAGCCGGCGCAGCCAAATCCCGCAGGGTGCCCCATCGACCTCTGGGCTGGTGGGCGCAGGGGTCTTGCCCTCCAAGGCAGGACTCTCTCTTGTAAGTTCTCGCTCGCAAGAGCACGTGTCCGGCGCCTCACAAGAGGCAATGGACACAACACCTATCCTCAAGGCGCACCAAGCGCCTAAGGAGCGGCGAGGCTCCCTCGAACGCTTCAAAAAGGGCAGAACTCCCGTTACAGGGCCTCGAAAGAGCTCTGTAACCTAAGACATCACCACCGTTTCCGTAAACACAGCACCAATTTTTTCTTTAATATGGATACACAAATCATTCAATGGAATGTCAGAGGTCTTCTTAGGAATCTCGATGATCTACAAGAACTCATCTACCAACACAATCCAAAAGTGCTGTGTTTACAGGAAACACACTTAAAACCAAAACACACAAATTTTCTTCGACAACACGTTACTTTTCGCAAAGACCGCGATGATGCTCTCGCATCATCGGGTGGCGTTGCCATTGTAATTCAAAAAAGCATAGCGTGTCAACGTTTGCAGCTACGAACGGCCCTCGAAGCAGTGGCGGTTCGAGTTGTCCTGCTAAACAAACTCATCACTATTTGTTCACTTTACATACCCCCCCCATTACAAACTAAACAAACCTGAATTTCAGTCCTTCATAGATGAATTGCCAGAACCTTATGTTGTTCTTGGCGATTTCAATGCGCACAGCTCCCTGTGGGGCGACTCTCGTACAGACGCACGAGGTCGTCTCGTTGAACAGTTCCTTTTCTCTTCAGGTGCGTGCCTTCTAAATAAGAAAGAACCCACATATTACTCTCTTGCAAACAGAACCTTTTCGTCAATAGATCTTAGTATAGTTTCCGCGTCTATACTGCCCGAACTCGAATGGAAAGTTATGAGCAATCCTTACGGGAGCGATCACTTCCCCGTACTGCTAAGAACATCCAAAGAAAATGAATTCCCTCCACAAGCTCCTAGGTGGAAGATAGATACAGCCGACTGGGAGAAATTTCGAAAGCTATCTAGCAGCTCATGGGCTGATATGTCTTGTCTAGAAATTGATGCCGCTGTGGAGTATTTTACAGCGTTCATTATAGATGCCGCATCTAAATGCATATCTGAAGGAAGTGGTTTGGCATGCAGACGGCGTGTCCCGTGGTGGAACGACGAATGTAGGATTGCTCGTAAGAAACAGAACAAAGCGTGGGGGTTGCTACGCGCTTCCCCCACTGCAGAGAATCTTATTAACTTTAAGAAAGTAAAATCTCAAGGCAGGAGAACCCGCAGGCAGGCCAGA
Organism: Dermacentor andersoni; assembly: GCF_023375885.2. Taxonomy (NCBI): domain Eukaryota; kingdom Metazoa; phylum Arthropoda; class Arachnida; order Ixodida; family Ixodidae; genus Dermacentor; species Dermacentor andersoni. Next base: position 360,651,028 of record NC_092814.1, on the reverse strand, counting down.
AGAGAAAGCTGGCAGAAGTATTTATCGAGTATTAACTCGTTTAGTGATGAGGCCAAAGCCTGGAACAGGGTGAATAGGATTAGAGGGCGCCAAACATATTCACTCCCTCTGGTAAACACACAGGGCGATACACTGAAAGACCAGGCAGACTCACTTGGGGAGTATTTTGAGAGCGTGTCAAGTCTAACAAATTATTCGCAATCCTTTCTAAAATACAAACAAATAGAAGAATGTAAGCCACTCATAGGAAAATGTCGAAAGAATGAACCATACAACTGTCCATTTAGTATTGCCGAGTTCAGAGCTGCCTTGAGATCATGCAAGAGCTCCGCACCGGGTTCTGACAGAATTATGTATGAAATGATCAAAAACCTACACAATGACACCGAAGTTACACTACTCACAATTTTCAACACTATTTGGGCTGCGGGATACTTTCCAACTGCATGGAAAGAAGCAATTGTGGTCCCTATTTTGAAGCAGGGGAAAGACCCATCCACGGCGGCAAGCTATCGCCCAATAGCTCTTACAAGCTGCCTGTGTAAGGTTTTTGAAAAAATGATTAATCGCAGACTCATACACTTCCTTGAACTCAATAATATACTTGATCCATATCAGTGTGGCTTCAGAGAAGGCCGGTCGACAACAGATCACCTTGTACGCATTGAAGGATATATTCGGGACGCATTTGTACATAAGCAGTTTTTCATGTCAATATTCCTTGACATGGAGAAGGCATATGACACAACATGGCGCTACGGCATCTTGCGAGACTTGTCGGAAATGGGCATCTGTGGCAATATGCTGAAAATAATTGAAACCTACTTGTTGAATCGAATCTTCCGAGTGAAAATCGGCAACGTATTGTCGCGACCTTTCATACAAGAAACAGGTGTACCACAGGGAGGCGTGCTGAGTTGTACGCTCTTCATCGTGAAGATGAACTCGCTTCGTGCTTCGCTACCACCTGCCATTCTTTATTCTGTCTACGTTGACGACATTCAAATCGGCTTCAAATCCTGTAACCTCTCAGTATGCGAGAGACAGGTGCAACAGGGCTTGAACAAGATTTCCAAGTGGGCAGACAAAAACGGATTTAAAATCAACCCCCACAAAAGCTCTTGCGTTCTTTTTACAAGAAAGAGAGGCCTGTTTCCGGATCCTTCCTTAGAACTGTGTGGACACCAAATACCTGTCAACAAAGAGCACAAATTTCTGGGTATTATACTTGACTACCGACTCACTTTCGTCCCACACATTAAACAACTCAAAGAAAAGTGTCTGAAAACAATGAACCTAATGAAACTTCTATCCCAGACTACGTGGGGTAGTGACAGGAAGTGCCTAATGAATCTGTATAAGAGCCTCATCCGGTCACGATTAGATTATGGTGCCGTGGTATATAACTCTGCCGCCCCGAGCGCGCTAAGGATGCTGGATCCTGTCCACCATTTGGGCATCCGCTTAGCTACTGGCGCTTTCAGAACAAGCCCGATTCAAAGCTTATATGCCGAATCGAATGAATGGTCTCTCCACCTACAGAGATCATACATTAGCTTTACATATTTCCTTAAAGTACGCTCCAATCCTCAACATCCATGTTTTCATACCGTTACCGATACGACGTGCGCTACACTTTTCAGCAATCGCCCCTCCATAAGACAGCCTTTCTCGCTGCGTGTGAAGGAGATTAGCGATGAAATGCGTGTCCCACTCCTCGAGCATCGCTTAATGCACCTAACCAAGCTCTTACCTCCTTGGGAGTGGCAGGTGATACAATGTGACATATCCTTTATAAAAGTTACAAAGCACGCTCCTGAGGCCGAAATTAGAATGCATTTCCTAGAACTGCAGTACAAACACTCCTGCGCAGCGTTCTACACAGACGCTTCGAAGTCAAATGCCGGGGTATCCTATGCAGCCGTCGGCCCATCCTTCTCGGAATCCGATGTACTACATCCGGAAACAAGCATCTTTACGGCCGAGGCCTACGCATTACTCTCTGCTGTGAAGCATATAAGAAGATCAAAACTTCCAAAAGCAGCGATCTATACAAACTCTCTAAGCGTCGTGAAGGCCTTAATGTCACTCAGCAAACATAAAAATCCCGTATTTAATGAACTATATTCGGTCTTATGCAAAGCGTACTCATCTAACCAGAACATCATAATATGCTGGGTCCCTGGCCATAGGGGAATCGAAGGTAACGTTCTCGCGGACGAGATGGCGACGTCAATCACATTGCAAGCTGTTAACCCTACCGCTGCGGTGCCTGTCACAGATCTGAGGCCTTTCTTGCGAAGGAGATTGCGAGACCACTGGCAGTGCACGTGGGACACGCAAACAAATAACAAACTGCACGTTATAAAGCCCCAGTTAGGTTTTTGGCCCTCCCCAACAAAATCTCGCCGAACAGACGTCCTATTCTGTCGCCTCAGAATAGGACACACATTTGGCACCCATAGTTACCTGCTTACTGAAAGTGAACCTCCAACCTGTGGCAGATGCGGTGAGAGGCTTACCGTCCTCCACGTGCTCCTGGAGTGTCGGGAAGCCGAAACGGAGAGAAAGAAACATTTTCCGCTTGCTTACCATTATAACATCCCTCTACACCCGGCTATGTTTCTCGGCGAGGAACCGCTTTTTGACACCAAGGCAATCCTCAACTATTTAAATGATGTCGTACTACACGTTATATGCCCATTAAATTCGTAGAGCATCCTCCCTCCAGAGGATGCCACTGCGATGGCACTTTTGCATAGCACGTGCCTCCAGGCCCTTGTTCTTCAAGGGCTCTAAGGAGGCAGCAGTGCTCTAGCATATCTTATAATCATATATATTTTTACACATCGTATCATTCTTTTTAAATGCACCTTAAATGTTCATAGTACACGTCATAAGACATCGCCATAATATTATTGTACAGATTTTGCGCACTTTAGCGCGAACATTTTTAAGGCCCCTCTACAGCCACGTCACACCAACTTCATCGAACTCATGATTTCATTGCAAACTCATTAACACGGACATGGCGCTCTTTGGCCATAACTGGCCCTTGCGCCAATAAAAACCACATATCATCATCATATATGCTGTATTATTAACTGCAAAGCGCTTAATTTGAGAACATTGCGAGAACGCGCATATATTTGCGCATATGATCAGCGTTACAAGGCCCATATGCGCGTCAAACTGCGACCGGAATAGAAGATGCGTATATATATATATTTATACAATCTGTTGTTGCGGCTTTTGGTAGAAGGTTAGCTCTCACATTTTGTACGCATCTTCATAATCCGTACAGTTTGCGTGTTCAATGAAATATTGTTAGCTGAAACTTTGTGAGTACGAGCGCTCATTCAGACAGCTGAAATTTTTTCACAATAATACGGATGTTCGATCAACAAAAATACGGAATTCTGTCTGTTTCGTCCAAAACAGTGTATAGCCGTTATATGATTACAGTGAAAATGTCCGTAAAGCTTAAAACGGAAAGCACTTTCCGTATAATAACGGCAGATTTTGCCGTATTTTTGAAATATGACATATTTTCCGTATTTTTACCTGCAGTTCTCCGTATAATGACGGAAATCCTCCGTATAATGACGGAAATGTTTTACAGTGTACCAAAGAACTATCACAGCGCCATCATCTGAAGAGAGGAGACGCTACGAACATGTGGGGCTAACAACATGCAACACAACATTTTTCAGATAACTTAGGACTGCGTTGGCGTCAAATAGGGGTTCTGGGCCGAGTAATATTACTGGATGAAGGGGAATGTGCTGTCGGTATGCTAAGGGAAAATGTTTCTTTCTTTCAGATTCGGCGTTCCGGCACTCCAGGAGGACGTGGAGGATGGTAAGCCTCTCCTCGCATCTACCGCAGGTTGGAGGGTCATTTCCGGTGAGTAGAAAATTATGGGTGCCGAATGTGTGTCCTATTCTGAGACGACAGAATAGGACATCTGTTCGGCGTGATGTTGTTACAGAGGGCCAGAATCCTAACTGTGGCTTTATCACGTGGAGCTTATTACTTGTTTCCGCGTCCCATAGGCGTTGCCAGTGGTTCCGTAGTTTCCTCCGTAAGAAGGGCTTCAAATCTGTGACAGGAACTGAAGCGGTGGGATTAGCAGAATGCGATGCAACTGACGTGGCCATCTGGTCCGCCAGAACATTACCTTCGATACCCCTATGACCTGGCACCCAGCATATGATGACATGCTCGTTAGACATATACGCTCTACAGAGAATGGAATAGAGCTCAGTAATTACGGGGTTTCTGTGTTTACAGTGTGACTTCAAGGCTTTCACGACGCTTAGGGAGTCTGTAAATAAAATTGTTTTTTGAATATTTGATTTTCTGATATGTTTCACAGCCGACAATAGTGCATGGGCCTCAGCCGTAAATATACTTGTTTCAGGGTGCAGTACACCGGATTCCGAGAAGGATGGACCAATGGCTGCGTAGGACACCCCGGCATGCGACTTAGAAGCGTCTGTGTAATACTCTGCACGAGTACTTGTACTGGAGCTCCAAGAAATGCATTTTGATATGTGTCTCTGGCACATGCTTAGTGACCTCTACAAAGGATGTGTCACACTCTATCAGCTGCCACTCCCAGGGCGATACTAGCTTATGATGATGTGTGGTGTTTTATGGCGCAAGGGCCAGGTTTGACCAAAGAGCGCCATGATATGTGGTAATGTTGACGATGTATTCTGGATGACATGCACAATGAACTCATCATGGTAGATGTCATATGGCTGTGAAAGGGCCTAAAAAACTTACGCTGTAAGTGGAGTGGAATATATAGGTGGTAAAATAATGACGGTGACTAGGACGTGATGTGGGCTATGGCGATGGACTTTCGTTAAAAGATGATGCAATAAAACCATAACACTGACACCAGTGTTTCAAGAGAGCCCTTGAATGCAGGGCTGTTAGTCGTGTGCTTAAAAGTTGCCTGCCCAGATGATTTTTAGGGTGTCCGTTTCGGCTAAAAACTCTAAGACTGTTTGCAGATTAAAAAGAGGTTCATCGCTAAGAAAAAATGCAGGGTGAAGGGGTAAATTCTCGCGATATGCAGCAGGGAAATACTTTTTCCTCTCAGTTTCTATTGCAGGGCATTGAATAAGAGCATGGAGGACCGTGAGATTATTGCCGCACTTAACACAAGTTGGAGGATCGCCCCCAGTCAAGAGATGAGCGTGGGTGCCGTATGTGTGACCTATCCTTAATCGGCAAAGAAGTACTTCCTTGTACGTTGCTATTTTCCCATTTATCCAGTTCCCCAGTTTTGGTTTTATTATGTGAAGCTTATTCATTGCTTGTTTATCCCATTCGCCTTGCCAATGATTCCGCAATTTACTGCGTAGAAAAAGCTTTAGGTTTGCGGCAGGGATGGGGATATTTGAATCAGCATCGCTAAAAGTTACTGACCCAGCGCTTTCGTCAGCAGCTTCGTTGCCTTTTATACCTTTGTGGCCAGGTACCCAGCATATCACAATCACTTGATTGCACATATATAGGGAGCACAACAGACTGTACAGCTCACAGCTCACTAAAAACTGAGTTTTTATATTTTCTTGGTCTAAGTAGGGCTCTGACAACACTTAATGAATCTGTAAATATAATAGCCCTAGCAAGTTTTGTGAGCCTTATGTTTTGAACAGCCGATAGTATAGCGTAGGCTTCAGCTGTATATATACTTGTGTGTGGATTTAGTGCCCCGGATACTGAAAATGAAGGTCGCACAGCTGCGTAGGAAACTCCTTTAGAGGACTTGGAAGCGTCTGTATAATATTCTGTACAGGAGTACTTCTCCTGAAGTTCACGAAAATGGAATTGAATATGTGCTTCTGGTGCCCTCGTAGTTATTTCTGCGAAAGAGACCACGCATTCAATGGTCTGCCATTCCCATGGTGGGAGCAGGCGAGTGGGTGCCATTAGGACATTCTCTGGGACCGAGACACCTGTTTCTTCTGCCAGTGTTGTCAAACGAAGGCTCAACGGAGGTCTAATAGCTGGGCGGTTACGAAATAATGTGGCTGTAGACACTCCATGAATAGATGAGTGACATGGATGCTGAACGTCTGATTTAACCTTGAGGGCATAGGAAAAGCTTAAATATGTCCTTTGGAGATCTAACGACCAGTCATTACACTCCACATACAGGCTTTCTACGGGACTTGTCCTAAAAGCGCCTGTAGCCAGGCGTATACCCATGTGGTGAATGGGATCTAGCATCTTTAAAGCACTAGGCGCAGCAGAGCTGTATACTATTGCTCCGTAGTCGAGGCGGGACCGTATAAGGCTTTTGTAGAGGTTCAAAAGGCATCTCCTGTCACTTCCCCAAGATGTGCGGGACAAGAGCTTTAGTAAGTTCATTGTCTTCAGACATCTCGCTCTCAGATACTTAAGGTGAGAGACAAATGTTAGTTTAGAGTCTAAGATGATTCCTAAAAATTTATGTTCGTGGCTGACAGATACCGGTTGTCCATTAAGATGGACAACAGGGTCAGGTAATATACCTCTCTTTTTAGAGAATAGAACGCTTGTGCTTTTTGGGGGGTTTAACTTAAATCCATTCTCGTCAGCCCACTTAGATATTTTGTTTAGGCCAAGGTGTATGTGTCGCTCACAGATAGAAATATTGCATGATTTAAATCCTATCTGTACGTCATCCACATACACTGAATAAAACATTGTTCGTGGTATGGCGCTATAGAGGGAATTCATTTTTACGATGAAGAGCGTGCAGCTCAGTACACCACCTTGTGGCACACCTGTTTCCTGCGTAAATTGACGAGATAGTACTTTACCAACCCTCACACGGAACGTACGATTAGAGAGGTAGCTTTGAATCAGGTTTAAGAGATTGCCTCTGACACCCATACAAGCCAGATCATGAAGAATTCCAAAACGCCAGGTTGTGTCGTATGCCTTTACCATATCTAAACATACGGCTAATAAAAGCTGCTTGTGCACGAAGGCATCTCGGATATTAGCCTCCCTGCGGACAAGGTGATCTGTCGTACATCTACCCTCCCTAAAACCACACTGCAAGGGGTCTAGTATTTTCTTGCTCTCAAGATAATGAATTAGGCGTCTGTTTACCATTTTCTCAAAGAGTTTGCATAGGCAGCTTGTCAGGGCTATAGGCCTGTAGCTGCAGACCGAAGTTGGATCCTTGCCTTCATTGAGAATAGGAATGACGACTGCTTGCTTCCAGGCAGATGGAATGTAACTGGCAGAGAATATGGAATTAAAGAGTGATACTAGTGCTTTGTGTGTTTCGGCGTGTAGGTGTTCTATCATCTCATAAACTATTTGATCGCCTCCAGGAGCTGATTTATTGCAACAGTTCAATGCAGCCTGAAATTCCGCCATGTTAAATGGCCGGTTGTAAGGTTCATTTTTATTTCCTTTCCGGTTCAGCGGCTGTCGTTCCGCTTGTCGCTGATATCTTAGAAATGTATCTGAGTAATGGGATGAGCTCGAGATGTACTGGAAATGTGCCCCTAGCGAATCAGCTTCGTCCTCAATAGTGTCTCCTTGCGTGTTTACTAAAGGTAGACGGTGAGTCTCACGGCCGTTTATATTGTTGACCCTATTCCAGGCTTTCCGTTCGTCTGTATATGAACTGATGCTACTGATGTATTTTTGCCAACTTTCCCGTTTGGCCCGGCGGCGTGTTCTTCTACCTAGTGACTTTATTTTCTTGAAATTGATAAGATTCTCGGCAGTTGGAGATTCGCGAAGGTGACTCCAAGCCTTATTTTGATTTTTACGAGCTTCTTTGCACTCCGCATTCCACCAGGGAACACGTCGCCTAGTGGGCGAACCATTTGATTCAGGGATACACAGTGACGCCGCATCAACTATAAATGCTGTCAGATATGCCACGGCGTCATCTATAGAAAGTGCAGAGATGTCTTCCCAGGTCATGCGGGTAAGTTCTTTATAATGTTTCCAGTCGGCTGACTCGACTATCCAGTGGGGGACGCATGGGGAGCATTGATCATGTTTTGTTGATTTTATGATAATTGGAAAATGGTCGCTCCCATATGGGTTTTCAAGCACGTTCCACTCTAGATACGGAACGAGTGTACCAGATGCAATGCTCAAATCGATCGATGAAAATGTTTTGTTTGCCACGCTATAGAATGTAGGCTCTTTATTATTTAGCAAACATGCACCTGTAGTGAAGAGGAGGCTTTCTACTAGGCGTCCCCTGGCATCACAACGACAACCTCCCCAAAGGGTGTTGTGTGCATTGAAATCTCCGACGACAATATAAGGTTCGACCAGTTCATTATTAAGCTTTGGAATTCTGTTTTTGAAAGATGACAGTTCGGAGGGATGTATACTGAGGAAATCGTTACTAGTTTATTAAACAACTAGTTACTTGTTTATTAAACGAACTGCAACTGCCTCTAGGGGTGTTTTAAGTTGTAAATGCCGGCAAGCAACACCCTTATCTACAATTATTGCCACACCGCCAGACGAGGCAAGAGCGTCGTTGCGGTCTTTCGGCATATGGCATACTGCCGGAGAAAGTTCGTGTGTGAAGGATTGAGATGTGTTTCTTGGACACACAGCACCTTTGGATTATACTTATTTAAGAGTTCCTTAATGTCGTCTAGGTTGTGGAGTAAACCCCTGACGTTCCATTGTATTATCTGCGTATCCATAATGTATGTGTTTTGTGCTGTGTGTCTAAGAAATATGGATTAGATTATGTCACGTGACCTTTCCAGGCCCCGTGAAACGAGATCTCTCTATCTTCCGGGCGCGCTCAAGGGAGCTGCGCCGTTCCTTCGGCGTCTGAGACGCCGGATTTGTATTTGTATCCATCACCTCGTCTGAGGCGGTGGATAGTGGCTGCGGAGCAGGCACATTCGCTAGAGTGGTGGGCCAATCTGTACGAGCAGTGGCCCTGGGTACAACAGGCCCGGAGGTCTGCTGGCCCTCATTTGCGGGCGACGGAACAGCGCTGGCTGTCCCAGTCAGGGGGGTGGATGGCGTGACCGCCGTCACTCTCCGAGTGACTTGGGGGGGCGCCGAATGATGTGGCGCTGCCCCCCGGCGCGCCACATCGGTGTAGGAAGGACTGTTCTGATTGTTGGGACAGAAACGCTTACGTGCCTCTGGGAAAGTGAGATTTAGTTTCACTTTGAGTTCTATTATTTGTTTTTCCTTTTTCCACGAAGGGCAGGATCTCGAGTAAGCAGGGTGGTCTCCTTCACAGTTGGCACAGTGAGTTGCTGAACTGCAAACGTCAGAAGAGTGTTCGATGGAGCTACACTTGGCACAAGTCGCACGCCTTCTGCAGGTTTGTGACCCGTGCCCAAAACGCTGACACTTAAAACATCGACGTGGGTTTGGAATGTATGGTCTGACACGTAGCTTGCAGTAACAGGTCTCGATTGATTCAGGAAGAATGCTGGTTCCCAAAGTTATGATAATGTGCCTAGTTGGTATTTCTTTGTCATCTCGCCTTATTTTTATCCTTTGTACCTTGACGACGTTCTGTTCTTGCCATCCTTCTAGTAATTCACTTTCGGTAAGTTCGATAAGGTCATCTTCTGAGATGACACCGCGCACTGTGTTCATCGACCTGTGTGGTCCTACAGAAACGGGAATGTCCCCAAACGCTACAAGTTTTGATAGTTTGTCATATTGTGGCTTGTCGCGAACTTCTAGTAGAAGATCGCCACTTCCCATCTTCGTAACTTTATAACCTGGGCCTATTGCTTCAGTGATAGATTTAGCTACAAGAAATGGTGATATTATTCGCACTGTCTTGGTTTCGTGCTAGCTGTGGACAACGTGGTATTTAGGAAAGGACACTTTCGGTTGCATGAAAAAGTTGAACTGTTCATCGGTGCGCCCCCTCTTCAGGGAGCGATCAGGTAATGGGGGAGAAGCTTCTGCCATAAAAAATTGGAAAATTCGGCGGCGATGGTGGCCACCCACCACGGAGGCCAACAAGGGGACGCTACAGGATTGTAAGCCTGAAGACGCCAGCCATGCATCGCCACTATAACCTACTATAAAATACCCAAGGTTGGATAATTACACCAGGTTAACCCTTGCCGCCAGGAAATACGGAAGTAAACGAAGTGAAGAGAAGACAGGAAAGATGTAAATGTGGGAGAGAAAGACGAAAATCGGAGAGGAGGACAGGAAAAGGCGACTGCCGATTTCCTCCAGGTGGGTCAGTCTGGAGGTGCCGTCTATGTGAAGCCGAGGCCGAAGAGGTGTGTTGCCTCCGCCGGGGGGCCTTAAAGGTCCAAACACCCAGCTTCGGCGCAACCCCCAGGATCCCCTTTTTCCCAGACACGGCTAAGCCACGCACGGCTACAAGCGGGAGGGTCCAACCCTCGTGTGCTCGGGCACGTGGTGTCGCCACACACCAAACGCCTGCTGACGCAGACGCCCCTGCGGGGGTGAAACATGAGGTGTTGAAGCTTGATATACGGAGGCTTAATCATAGTCCCACGACACTTTGGTATCTCATAATCACCACGTGCGCAAGGAAAAAATATTCCTCGCCGAATATATCTGTACATATATAAACACAAAGTGGACCGCTGGGCATTTGCTGGTGGCCGAGCCGAGACGGGCCGGGCGTACTGCCCAGTGTTTACTGGGCAGTACGCCCAGTAACCACTGGGCAGCAGCAGAACCGGGCACGCCCGGTTCTGCTGCTGGAGGTGCGTGGTTCTATTTCCACACCCAGACACCCACTGTTCTACAGTGGGTGTCTGGCGGTGGAAATAGAACGGTGGCTGGCGGTGGAAATAGAACGGTGTCTGGCGGTGGAAATAGAATCAGACAAGGCGCTTCCAAGCAGCCCTTCGGCCAGGCGCCCAGCTTTCCAAGGCTGCGCTGCTTGGGAGGGGTTCGTTGAGACCGCTATGCTTCTGGTGGAAGGACGAAGACACGCAGAACACCAGGACACTTCAAAAAGGAGTCTCGAGGTGCCATGCCACCGAATTCTCAATATGTGGGTGCCCTTCCAAGCGTCTGGCCCTCCCGTACTTGCCGAGCATCTGGCTAGGAGCGCTCTTGTACTATTTTACTCGTAGGTGCCCGCGACGGAAACTAACAAAAACACAAAGCTCAAATTGTTTTAGTAACCGAACCTTGATGTTATTGGTTGCTTTCAAGTATAGTTTAACTTAAAGGTTACCGCTCTAAGATTATTAGCTGCCAATGACGTAACAAGTTACCGGACGCCTTCGTCGTCAACGCTGTTGTCGGCTCTGACAAAATCGTCAAATGTGACATCGCCCAGGCCACAGCCTAAGCCGTCATCATCATTGCAGAAGAGGCTGTCGCCGTCACTGGCGTCGTTCAGGGAACTATCAGTGCCGTCTGCTCAATTTCTTGTGTTCTCAAGCTTTTGGTAGCTGTTGTGCCAATGAGGGTGCGCCAGTAAGGCGTTAACTGAAGCAAACCGATATGTTTTCGCGTTCGATCATCTAAACGTTTTTTTGTTTTTTTTTTGCATAGCATCGTACCGTCTCTTACCTGTACTTTGGCATGCTTTTGAATCAAAGTAAAATTACTCAGTTGAATCAACGCGACTCGTCTGTAAAGATTAAAGATATGCAGATTCAACGCACATGCTGTAATCTATCTGAAGCGGCGTTTTAGTAAAGTGGTTAACTAAATGCTTGACAACAAACGGTGAGGCGCAGAATTTTGGTTACTTTCATTCTGTGCAAATAGTAATCTCATGGAAAGTTTTTGTTTCTCAACCACAAAGGTCACAACTTAACTCTCTTGTTCACATGCTGTGCCAAAACACAAAACTCCTTCAGGCAGATGCACAGTGTGAGCCACATATGCAGTGTCTCAATGCGCATATCAGTAATATAAGCACTTCCAGTAATATACATGTCACGGTGATGTCAGATGTACGCACACAAACGTATGACACGTATCGAGCAACCTTTATGGTGGATCCACACGACGGACAACTCCGCGAAAATCCGTCCCGCGGACGCTTATTCCGCCGCCCGTCCGGCTGCGAAGCGCATCAAGACGACGGACGGAGTGAGCAGACGACCGCGCCGGAAAAATAAAGATGGCGGCACCGCCCCAAGTGACCCCCGTCCGCCTCGAACCTGTCAAGTCGTCGTCGTCCATTGTGTGGCCCGTAACTTTCAAACTGAGGCTTGTATTTGGTTTAAATGTGTGTCCAGAAGCTTCGACAGCAATTTATTCGTGATGAGTGGGCACCGTTTTCGAAAGCCATACTCAGATTCTCGGCGTGTAGGCTTAAGAGTGGCTGTATTGGCTGAACATGGCCTCAAAGACGTTGTGGTGGCCCGGGCGGATCTCAGTGGCCGTAAATTGCAAATGTTTGCTTGTTTCTACTCGCTCTAGATGGCGCCATCAGTGCAACAAAGACTTTCATGCGTGTTTTTCACTCTGAATGAAGATGGAGGTCGAAAGAAAACGACGGTTGGCCGCAATGGCTGTTGTTTTGTCCGAATTGGATGATGACGAGTATTTGTTTCACCGAAAGAGGTCTTGTTGGCAAAAGGACTATATCGCCAACAAGCATCTCGGTATGCAAAACCACTTGTACCGAGAGGTGTTGGTGAATGACATCGAAGAATACCGGAGGCTGCTTCGAGTGACAAGAGAGCAGTTTCTTCAGTTGCTGTCGCGTGTGGGACCTCGCATAGGAAGGCAGGACACCGTGATGCGGCGAGCAATACCAGCGGAAACAAGGCTACAGGTGACGCTACGATACCTCGCTTCAGGCAAGTGCCTCACGTTTTTTCATTTCCACTGAAAACATCGCTCCCATGCGTTGTATCTCAGGCTCTAGGGTTTAAATTACGTGCGCAGTTTGAAAAATGCTCGCGGGTAGAGAAGGAATTGCACCGTCTATTGTGAAGTGTCTGCAAAGTCGTGAGATTTCTGGAAGTAGCAAAATAGTAAGGCTACAAAAGCTTTCTTAACAGCTTCGCCACCCTTGATGTAAAAGTTCGTTGCCTTAGAATTTCTCTGCTAATTACTGATGATATGCTTTTCTTTTTTTGTCGTATATGCAGGAGAGAGCCACCACTCTTTGAGTCGACAATTTCGGCTCGGCCACTCCAGTGTAAATGATATTATTCACCAAACGTGTACGGTGATTTATGAAGAGATGAAAAATGACTTCCTGAAAAGGCCATGCACCGAAGATGAGTGGAAAGATGTAATCGGAGGTTTCAATCAAAACTGGAATTTTCCAAACTGCGTTGGAGCCATGGACGGGAAACATGTGCTAATTACGAAGCCAGCGAATTCTGGAACAGTGTACAGAAATTACAAGAAGAGCTTCAGCATTATACTGTTTGCCGTCGTTCATGCGAACTACAAGTTTTTGTACACGGATGTTGGTGCACCCGGCTCACAAGGAGATGCGGGCGTCTGGCAAACGACGCCGCTACAAGCACGTGTATCAAACATGACGGCTGGTCTTCCAGAACTTGTGAAGGTCGCAAGCTCGCCCGATGTGCTCTTGCCACCCGTGTTCGTTGCAGATGACGCCTTCCCTATAGGAAGAAACTTGCTGAAGCCCTATGGGGGCACTTCCTTAACAGAAGAGAAGACAATCTTTAATTACAGGTAATTTATGCCTCTATACTGAAGCGGCACTATGTGAAATGTAACGGTGATATCGAACGCGTGATAACTCCGGAATTGTCGCAATTATGAAATAATAGAAAGCTTCGAGATGACCCAGTGTAATTAATGCATTTGCTGGGTTGGGGCAAGCAAACCAGTGGGGACACTTTACACATTGTAATATTTAGTGGTAGTTAAAGCCTGCTGTCATCTTCTCCAGTGGTGTAACAGATATGAAACATAACGATTTGTGTTTACATTGCAGATTATACAGGGCTCGGCGTGTCGTTGAGAACGCCTTTGGAGTAATTGCAAATCGATTCAGATTTCTGCAGACTGTAATCAATGCTGAGCCCGAAAGGGTGATAGCAATGGTAAATGCCGCATGTGTATTGCACAACTTTCTCGCCACCGACTTGCACTCTATTGACTCGAGTCCTGAGACGTCTACCGGATCACTGTTCTCTGCACAGCCCAGTTCCCGTCGAAGAATTAATGCTGTTGGTTCTGCAGTGCGAGAGAGTTTATGTGCATTTTTAAATGGCAGGGGTGCTGTGTCATGGCAGCAGCAATCAGCGCACTTGGATGCAAACGCATACAGAAGACCTTAAGGTTGTATAGAGACAATGCAAGCTGCACTTGTATTATGCTGTATCATGCATTAAACTTGTTTTGTGAAATGGAACATGCTGTCTATATTATAAGGGAGAAATCGTCTTGTGCCCGGCCAAAGTGTCGGCATTTTTAACTATGGGAATGACAAGTGAACTGCTAGAATACAAACAAAAAGTGTTTTATTCAAACAACTGAGTTTCTTTCTAACTTCTCATTTGAGATGATGTCACACAAACTTCCTCACTAAGTCCTGTCCACATAATTTTCTAGAGTCTTCAGCATGGCAGTTTGGCATGCTATAATGTCAGCCTTTGGAACGAGGCGCATGTGCGCAGCAACTAACTTTCCAAAGCATTCAGCTGCATCTTCGGATTGTGTAGCTTTTGCTGGCTGGTCCATGGTGGTTGCTATCTTTTGCAGCACATGCTGCCTTTGTGTCCACATATCAGCTGACGACATAGCAGATTGTCGTCTTTTCCTGCCCACTGTTGAACGAAAGCTTGCAGCAGATGCCTTGCCAATCGGTACGTCAACCACGGTACTGCTGTCATCGTCCAGCGCTGTGGTCTCTGTATCCGTAGCATCTGGAGTCTCATTGACTTGGGCTGTCTGCAGTAAGGAAAATGATGTATTAAGTCTCTTGTACTTCCACAATTTATCAGTTTCTTTTCAGACAACAACAAGAGGATCGTTTGCTATTAAAACCTATATAGTAATTATCTGCAAGCAATAACTTATTACTGCAGCACACAAACAAAAATGCAAAATTTGAACTTATGTGCCAAAACTATTATCATATCTCATCTACACCTAACAGCATTTGGAGCTACTTCAATATGCTTAACAAGATATGTTAATGGACACGTATTACGGCACGTTGCTATTGTAACATCTTACTGCAGCTAAGCGCACATTAAAAATAGCACATATCTTCCAATATTTCATCTTGCAGAAGCGGTTTATCACACAGACGAAAAAAGGAAATTTACCTCTGAGCTCTCCGGCATAGCTTGGTGAGTTTCACCACTCACCGAACGCTGGCAGGGCACTTTCGCCGCGTCCAAAAACTTAGGAATTTTATAGAAGCGCCAACGGCCTCGGTAAACATCTGAGCATGCCATGCCGCTCTTTGCCGTCTCCACCTTCTTTTTCTCCAAGCGGTAGGTGCGCCTCTTATTGTCGAAGAAGCGTTGTAGGGCTTCTGTAAATGAAAACATATTTATTAGTACCACATACGTCCACTTGCTTGGTCTGTATAGACTGCAATATGTACAAATAAATAAATAAAAATAAATAAATCACTTTGTCGTGGGAACGACGTCACACGTATAGACAACGTTTATTATTCCACAACGCCTTCCACATTACAGTACGCAGACGTACGTGCTATTCTTCGACGGCTACTTCCGTGAATATCTTTACTTTCGCCGCAATATTGCGTATGACTAGCGTCGGTGGCCAGGGATGTCGGCATCCGCTAGTAACAGCGTTTGGGATCTATGCCACGGGAGCTTGATCAAACCTTGCGTTTTTATCGAGCGACCGTGCCTCTGCTGCAACAGCATGTTTGGCAGTAAGCAAACCAATCCTGTCACTCCTAGACGCCGACGTGTCCAACGCTATGTACACGAAGTCTATCCACGTGACAGCGCCCAAATATATAGTTACGAATACTTACTGGTGTCGTATGGGCCGTGCGCTGGCCACTCCAGGTCCATTTCGCTGGCGATGCGCTGCCAAATCGTCTCCCTGGCTCTCGTGTCGGCGTATTCGGTGAGCGTCATGTCCCGCAACGCGGGGAACTGCTCTACCAGATGTAAAAAAAAACAGTTGCGTCGTCGCTCAGGTTCATTTCAGTGCCTCGTGTAGAGTCGCGCGCGCACAGACACGAATGATGTCAGCAGCGATGAAGCTGTCACAGAAAGATCCCAAAGCCGCGCTTGTTGCCAGACTGTAGAGCATGTTAGGCTAAATCCGCAGCATTCGACCCCCAAAATCCGGATGCGAAAAATAGCTCGGCATTTCCCGTCCGCGGGGGTCGCGGACGACGCGCGGACGGCACAAATCCGTGACGCGTAGTCACGTGATGCGCCGTCCGTCGCGAGAAAGACGGATTTCGTCCGTCGTGTGAATCCACCATTAGCGATTATGTACTACTTCTGTTGTAGTGAGCACGAGCATTCCAGAAGATCGTTCACGAACGGAAACCCACCCAGTGACACCTACTAAGTGCCTAAATAGACTAAAATAAGGTGAACCAAAGAACCTGGTAAATTTAATTCACTCCTTTATCAGACCGCTGGGTTTTAGAGATGATTTAGGCAGTTAATTTTTACGCGGTACTGAGCTGGACATACTTGGTCAGCATACATGGTTTGTATGAGCCACTGCGTGGGTACGTTCACATAACCTTTTCCATAAATATATTCTGCAAGAATATCCGCAAATATGTTTCCGCAGATATATAATCCACAAATATATTCGCCGAGATAGCGACCGACTCATAAATACCCAGCAGCCATTGCAGCCACTCCAAATCCGGAGAATATATCAGGAAAAACTTAGTTATAGCAAGTGAAAAAAGCGCAATAACGAAACCAGAACATGACCGAAACGCGGTAATTTTGACTGTTCATTTAAACCTTAAACTCCAAGATGTCGCTCACTGACAAAGGGAGCTGCTCGTCTCCTTCATGCAGGAGCACCCCTACCTGGTGAAGATGTCGTGCGCGCTGTAGCCTACACTTACCGCTGCGTGGAGAAGCGAGCTGTGGAACAAGCTCGTACCATCGTCAATACAGAATAACAACAATAATAATAATAATAATAATATATTTTATTCACTTCAATTCGTACGTGTTCCAGCCTGCATAAGCGTTGGCACTTGTGTGCTGAGCTGGGCAGCCAGGTTAAGCACATGAAACAACAGCGAGTGAGTCATAGTAAAAAAAAAAAGAGAAAATAAAATCAACCAAATACGCAGCAACTGCCTTGTGCGATGTAAGAACAAACGTACAAACAAGAACCAAGAGAACAAGTGATAGCAAATTTTCAACCGTGCACACTTTCGTACACGAGATGAAAACATTAAGAACATGGCAAACAGGAAATTACCTCATTCTATATTATCGTTCAACCAAGGTCGAAGGAACTATTTAAGGTCTTTTAATCCGGTAATGCTCGGGCGGGTTCGTATTTTATTGAAGTTATAAGGAATATAATAGGTGTGGGTTCTTTTGCCATAAGTGGTGAAGATGCGGGGTATGACATACTTTTCCGAATGACGGAGAGACCGTACTTTAATGTTGCACATTTTAATGGAGCTGTGAAAGAAGTGCTTGTATCTTATTTCAAAGATAAATTCCTTGTGTACAGGTAGCATGTCAAAATATTCCATACTGTCTCTGGCTGACTTATCATGATAGTTGGTTCCGTAGGCGAGATTGGTTGCAATCCTGTGCACTATGCGGCTTAGTGTGTTTAAATTATATAAAGATGCGATTCCGTAAATTGTTATTCGGTATCGTAATATGGACTCTCCCAATCCCTTATATAGCATTTTTCTAACCGATACATCACAAATATGTCGTACAGCATATATATAAACACACACTAGGCGTAAGCGTTTGGCTAACTCTGCAATATGTAAGTTCCACGACAGTGCTTCGTCAAATGTGATACCAAGATATTTAAAATTGGATTTGTGTTTGAAAGGTGGCCATGAACAGCACGTACAGTTCCTCTCATGACGGTATGTATTTGATGTTCTAAACATTGTATATGGGCTATGAAAACAAAGTAGGCAGGTTTTTGTAGTATTAGTAAGAATCTGATTAGCGTTTAACCATTCTATCAAAAGATGCACATCCTTTTGTATCCTGTCGGAGGCTTCTTCATACGTTTCACTTGGTATCACCAGGGCAGTATCATCTGCGTATAAAAACAGTTGTGAATTCAATGGAAGACAGGTCATATCATTGACGTAAATATTAAATAACAAGGGGTCCTATAATTGAGCCCCGAGGAACACATGTCGAAACTTTCAGAATTGAGCTGTATATTCCGCCTAGTTGGACACATTGGGCTCGATCAGCAAATAACTTTTAAAGAACGACATGTAGGGACCTCTGAAACCAATATTCTCGAGTTTATCTAATAATAGGTTGTAATTAATAGCATCAAAGGCTTTTTGCAAATCAATAAAAAGTCTAAGGACAATGTTATTGTTATCTATTTCTTTGCAGACTAGGTCATGAAAATCCTATAGTAGGTTTACCGTGCTTTTGCCCTTGCGGAAGCGATACTGGGCTGCATTTAGTAGATGGTACTTATCAAGACATGATGTCATGCTAACATGTATAATTTTCTCCATGATACAAGCGAGGGAAGACAAAATTACGATTGGCCTATAATTATTATAATCCTTTTTGGAGCCTTTTTTGTGCAATGGTCTTATTACGCTTACTTTCATGTACGTGTGAATTTGCCCAGTTGTTAAAGTTTCGTTGATAACGAAAAGTGATATAGTTTTAAGTTTGTCAACATGCCCTATGAGATCACTTATCCTAACACTATCATAGCCTGGTGATCTTGTTATTGGCGTTGTTTTCAACACACACCATAATTCAGGCTCAGTGACAGTAAGAATGTAAGCTGAATGAATGCTCGAAGCAACTGCAGTAGCGTTCGTAATTTTCCTTCCCTGTCTAAACAAAGAAGTAACAGATTCTACAAAGTGCTTGTTAAGCTCAGTGGCCAATTCTACCTTGTTTTTATCTCGAAAGGCCTGTTTCAAAGTGTCAATTCTTTTCTTGGATGGTTTTCGTATGGTGGTTCGCACTAATTTCCATGTTTTTTTTTTACATCCCTACTGCATGCCGAGAATTGATTAAACTGGTACTGTTCTTTTTTTTGGCCAGTCGTATTTTTGCTGTAATTTTATATCGCAGTTGCCTGAATTATTCTCTTAGTACGAAGTCCTGAGGGTTCTCATTGCGCCTTCTCAAAAGCTTACTCTTGATGTAGGATAGCTCTATAATTTCCTTGTTTATCCAAGGACTTGCCTGATTTCGCCGTTTCATCCTTACTTTAGTTTTGGAGTTATTGTAATTTGATTTTAGTTGCACTACGAACAGTTCGTAAGCATACAGGTGATTGTGCTGCAACAGAGAATTCCAGTCATACAAGTTAATTGGCTTATCTACTTTTTCATTGTTAATTACAAGCCTTTCTGTAGGTCTCCCCTGTGCCACCAATTTATTATCATTTAACAACGTAAGTGAAACAAAATAATGATCAGCAACTTTATCTTTAATAATACAGCCGAACGTTTCCTCTTGCATTGCGGTTGTACAGATATGGTCAATGAATGTCTGTGTAAATTTACTTCCTAGAAATTCTCGCGTATAGCCCTGAATTTCATTCTCCAAGCCAAAACTGGCCAATAACGTTAAGTAATCACTTACACCTACCCTATTAGTCAGCAAAATATCAATGTTTGAGTCTCCTGCGAGAATCACATGTTTATTTACTCCATACCTTTTTAAGGAATCCAGCGATCTCCTCTAAAAAACTGCAATATTCTTGCTAGGAGGTCTGTAAATTGCACAAACTAACAATTCCTCTTCATTGTTAGAAAGATAAAGCGCTATAGCTTCCGCTTCATCAAATTCAACTTTCAAGCATTCACAAAACCAGCAATTTTTCACATATACTAACACTCCTCCACCACGTTTTCCCACTCTGCACAAGGGATACGATCGATAGTTCTGTATATTATAAAGAGAGCAATCAAACTCACTGAAATTTATCTCAGTAAATATTATGACCTCAAGCAAAGTTAAAACATTCTCCAAATACATTTGTAACAAGTTCCAATTATTGTGAAGGCTTCTCACGTTCACATGGATAAGATCAAAACGTGTACAAGATTGAACTGACACGAATTCACGGCGTATCTTCATCTTTTCAGAAAATGAATGTACACTCTGAGTCATCACGTTATCTTGCGCTGATCCGCTTCGTTCTCAACAAGAATAACAGGGCACCTTCAATTTTCTTAACAAATATACGACCGTTTCGCACTCTAAGATATTTGTAGTATTTTTCAGTTGGTAGGCGCTTTGCCATCCACCGAAGCTTCTTGACTACAGGGGTCAGATGTTCTCATGTTTCAGCGTGTTTCGTTTCGCAAGCCACTTTTCTTTTGTTTCTCTCCTGGTGAAACGGACTACTATGGGAACCTCAGCATCTGCTTTGCCTTTAATCCTGTGCGTTGCTTCGACTTCCCCATTGCTGGAAATGGAGAGTTGGAGTCTCCCTGCAATTGAGTTTATAACTGCTCTCAAGTCTTAGTTGTCATGGCATTTGACCCCATGTATCTCCAAATTATTACATCTCGAATAGGATTCCATCCTATTCACCTCCATTTCCAGTTGAGAAAGTCTAGTGTCCTTTGCTAGCAGTTAAGCTTTCACATCCGCAGTTTTTTTTCTTCAGCTCTTTTACTTCTTCATTCTGGGTTTCAAGAGTTTCAACCACTTCATCATAACTAGAAGAGAGCAAATCTAGTGATTATTCTGTGCTCTCTATTGTTAATGCTTGCTCCTCAAGTTTTCCGTTGGTGGTATCATGTTTAGCCAACTGTTCCTCCTGTGTTCTTGCGAGCTCATCAAAACGGCGTAGCATAGTGTCTAGCTTCGACATGACATCAACAAAAGAAGGTTGCTCACTGTCTGCCATTCTTATGCTGAGAGCCAGCCCCGTCTCCAGCGTTCATCAATCGTGTTTTGTTGTTTGCACAAGTGGGACATACCAAATACGGATCGTTTCTACTGACATGCTTTTAGGTTAGTCTTTGTGACGGCAGAACATTTGCCGGCATGATAAAGTGCAATAGCTTTGAGGCACGCGAGGCAATCATTGTTAGACATTGTGAACACAACTTTGTGCAGTCCAACTTCGCGCAGTCCGGCGGCGCAGAATTTAAATTCAAACACAGAAGTAGTTATGAAACGCCGCTCTCACGTACGCAAGCGAAGAAAGAGCGTCATGCCGCTCTCACCTACTCCGCCGGAATGCCACTCATTGACAATCAGCGCTATCTTTTTAAGCGTAGTCGCCCGGTGTGGCCTGCCTGGATTGGCTGCCCCCACGATGACGCACCCGCAGCATGGACTGTGTAGCCACGGGCGCTCACACCGAATTTCTCCGGTATATCACGTCGATAAGGGCGCCGAAGATGGAAGCATTTGAAGGCAGGGAAGCCACAGTTAGGTCACTTGCGTCTGGCGGTCCCTACACAAGCGAAGAAAGAGCGTTGCACTCGTTGACAATCGTTGACAAAGACTGCACTCGTTGACAATCGGCCCGGCCCGGCTGTTAAGAGAGCGGCCCAGTGGCGACAGTACTGGAAGAAAGAAACTTCCAGTTCCCGTCACGACGCCGCTGTCTTATCAGCCGAGCAACAGTAAGTACTGCATATCCGCTCATTGAGAGTAAACACTGATATTATGCATTTCATGTACGCGCTCATTGCAGGGGAACTGGTGGAGGGCCCCTGCAAGGGCTTCGCGGCAGCATCCGGGCATTGGGAGGCCGCAGTAGTGCGATCGGCGTGTGTGCGCCATTTTTCGTACCACCGGAGCAGGTGATAATCAAAACCACAGCCTACGTATTGCCGTCGAGCAGGCAGGTTCGTGTTAAGCGAGGTTTTCATAGTTTTCGTGCGATTTGTAGCTTTTATAACTTCCGCCTGCACCTATTCAAGAAAATTAGCCACCGCGCCCGTTCGTGTGACACAACGCTCGCTATATCGTGGGCAGCATGTATTTTGAAACGTCTTTAACGCAGGTGCCGCATGCTACTGTTGGAGTGCCCCGTGTTACCCGCATGTCTGTCGACACAAGGCCTGAAACGGGTGGTGTCGCACGTAAACAACATTTGGACATTCTGGCAGCCTGCTGGACCATGGATATTGTGCAGAGCCACCGACTAGGCCAGGTAACACTGAAGAGGGTTTTGTCGAGTATACTTACTGAATTGGAGCACTGTAGTCACTTTCAGTGGTAAACTGGAGTATTGTTTTATTATCACAGTTATTACTAGTCATTGGTAACGAAATGTAATTATTGTTTTGCTGATGAATTATGCACGTGAAGGTGAACAGCAGAGTATAATGCCGCATAGTGGTCATTGCGTGGAACGCACCTTGTCTGATCCTTAGGACAGCCACTATCACCCTGCCAATATGCAGAAAAAAGTGGGTCTGAAAGAAAACGACAGGAAAACCCTTTTCCCTCTCGGGTTATCCCTTTATTAGAACTACAAATGTTGTTATTCACATTTCCGTCAACAGACATAACTGTTAAAGTACAAGGCAGTCGTACAACTTCTTGTGAAGTACACACTGCTATGCAAGGTAAGGATGCATGAAGCACGCTTCAAGAAAATATTGCACGGAAATCTTGAATGTGTGCTATTACTATCTATCAATAACTGTTTATTATTGCTTAACAGTTGTTATTTTGTTATAGTGTTTATAAATCAGTCCTGTATTCGTGCTACACGTGGAGTTACCATCCGTGCTGTTTTGAACAGAAATATTCAGGAAAGCTGTGTCCCTTGTCCCTTTTTTTAGTGCCTTCGGTCTACATTGCACACACCTAAGATATATTACGTGTTGATGTAAAGCCCTACATGAAGTGTTGAACAGTGTAACAGTGAAGCATCATGAGTGACAGCATAAGTCACTGCGCCACAATGAATA
Source organism: Dermacentor andersoni (assembly GCF_023375885.2). NCBI lineage: Eukaryota > Metazoa > Arthropoda > Arachnida > Ixodida > Ixodidae > Dermacentor > Dermacentor andersoni. The sequence goes on along the minus strand of NC_092814.1, from coordinate 360,628,008 downwards.
GGTTGAGGCTGCCCCAATTTTTTCTGGCATTCGCAAGCCAATAAGAAATCTGTTCAGCTTAAGCCAGCCTAGCCACATATGTGTAGGTCAGGTGTTCAGTAGCAGGAATTATGGCAAATCAAGAAGGACAAAGTGGTGGTAGTTGTCTGGTTCTGCACTGCATTGTTACCTGCGTCGCTAAAAATAGTACATTTTCCCCTTTTACGATCATTTGTCTTCAGGCGTTTTCTCAATGTGCAGATTTTTTTTATAGTAGTGCAATAAAAATCCATCCACAATTTCCTATGCTGCCAGGTTTTTGTTAATCGTGCTTGCTGTAAGTCAGTGTATTTGCGTAAAGGTTTTTAGAGTGTTCTAGAAAGTACCATTTTCATGTTCACAGCAACTACACGCCAGCATGTCGTGTTCATCGAGCACCTCGTGTAATCGTCGAGGACGTGATGAGCGACGTTGTCGACAACTAGGTGCAGTCGGTTAGGCTGTTTCAGGAAAATAAGCAGGTATGTCTATGCGCACTTTCAAAACATAGATATCTGCAAGTAGTAAAATGTTGGTATTGATGTACAGTTTTACATTTTTGGGCGCACTATGCCATCTTACTTTGTGCACTGCTAGACAATCCACGGTAAAGTGCCCCGCAGGAGCGTCTGCGGCAGCAGGCGTTTGGTGTGTTGCGACACCACGTACCCGAGCACACGAGGGTTGGACCGTCCCGCGTTTAACCGTGCGCGGCTTAGCCGTGTGTGGGGAAAGGGGGATCCTGGAGGTTGAGCTGATGCTGGGTGTTTGGACCTTTAAGCCTCCCCGGCGGAGGCAACACACCCCTTTGGCCTCCGCTTCACATAGACGGCACCCCGGGACCGACCCACCCGGGGGAAATTGGTAGTTGCCTTTTCCTGCTTCTCTTACTCCCTCCAATCTTCGTTTTTCTCTTACTTTTCATCTTTCCTGTCTTCTCCTAGCTTCCGTTCCAATTTTTCCAGGCACCAAGGGTTAACCTTGTGTGAATAACCAACCTAGGTTATCTCATATTTGGTTATAGTGATAACGTACAGCTGGCATTTGTAGGACCTGTTTTTACAGTCCCTGTAACGCCCCCATGTAGAGCTCCACGGTGCGTGGTTGGCGTTATTGCCAAAAATTACATTATTCTATGGCTATTTCCTTCCCTCCCTTCCCAGATCGCCCTCAGAAAAGAGGGCGCACCGAAGATGTATTTCAGTTTTGTGGACGACAAAGACCCCACTACCCACGATTTCACGTCATTCATTCGGAAAAGTCAGATAAACAAGTACGCACAATCCCCCCATTTCTAGTTTCAAAGTCTCTAACTGAGGCTCTTGGTCCAGGTTACAAGGCATCAAGGATGGCAAGTGGAGATCTCCTTTTGGAGCTCCGTGACCTGAAAAAATACGAAAAGCTACCCAGTCTAGTGTCTTTTGGAGACTTTGAAGTGACAGGGACTCCGCACCGCCCTATGAACACTACACGCGGCGTTGTCTCAGATGATGACCTGCTTCAGCTGACAGAGGCAGAGCTCCTAGAGGGCTTCAATGAGCAAAATGTTGTTAATGTGAAAAGAATAAAGATGAGGCGCGATGGTAAAGAAATTGCTACCAAACCTAATTCTCACATTCAAGTGTCTTGCCCGAATCAATACAGGCCGGGTACATAAAGCTCCGTGCCCAATCCACTCCGATGTTTCAAATGCCAGCGCTTCGGCCACAGCTCGCAGAGCTGCCGCGGCCGCCAAACTTGTGCTAAATGCAGTGCCAAAGAACACACCACTGAAACTTGTGAGAACGCTCTCCACTGTGTAAACTGTGATGGGGAGCACGCCGCGTACTCGCGGTCGTGCCCATCCTGGAAGAAAGAAAAAGAAATCGTAACGATCAAAGTGAAAGAAAATATCTCATTCAAGGAGGCACGCAGGCGGGTAGCATACCTGCCAAAGAAAAGCTTTGCCGAAGTGGCGCGTCAGGGGGCAGCGTCACAACGCCCTCCGGCGGCTGTCCGACCCACAAGCAGTGAGTCGGCAGCTACGCCATCTGCCCCCGCGGCGGTTGCAGCTAGCGCTGCTCCGTCAACCCAGAATGAGGGATCATCGACCCCGAAGGTTGGCGCAGCCGAGGCTGCCCCGGCCCCTTCTTGCGCTGGCAACAGCCGGCGCAGCCAAATCCCTCAGGGAGCCCCATCGACCTCCGGGCTGGTGGGCGCAGGGGTCTTGCCCTCCAAGGCGGGACTCTCTCGGGTAACTTCTCGCTCGCAACAGCACATTTCCGGCGCCTTACAAGAGGCAATGGAGACAACACCTACCCTCAAGGCGCACCAAGCGCCTAAGGAGCGGCGAGGTTCCCTCGAACGCTCCAGAAAGGGCAAAACTCCCGTTGCAGGGCCTCGAAAGGGCTCTGTAATTTAATCTCTGTAATTTCCATGATCACTACTTCTGTTTCTGTACACACAGCACCTATTGACTTCCAATATGGATACACAAATCGTTCAATGGAACGTCAGAGGTCTTCTTAGGAACCTTGATGATGTGCAAGAGCTTATCCAAAAACATAACCCAAAAGTGCTGTGTCTACAGGAAACACACCTAAAACCACAACATACAAACTTTCTCCGACCGTATGTCAAGTTTCGCAAAGATCGCGATGATGCTGTCGTATCATCAGGCGGTGTTGCCATTTGTATTCATAAAAGTATTTCCTGTCAACGTTTACAGCTATAAACGCCCCTTGAAGCAGTGGCGGTTCGAGCTGTTCTTGTAAATAAACTCGTCACCATTTGCTCCCTTTACGTACCCCCACACTACAAATTAAACAGGAATTTCAGTCATTTATACACGAATTGCCAGAACCTTATGTTGTTCTTGGCGATTTTAATGCACACAGCTGCCTGTGGGGCGACTCTCGTATAGACGCGCGAGGTCGTCTTGTTGAACAGTTCCTTTTTTCTTCTGGTGCATGCTTGCTGAATAAGAAACGCACATATTACTCTCTAGCAAACAGAACCTTTTCTTCAATAGATCTTAGTATAGTTTCCCCGTCTATACTGCTCAAACTTGAATGGGAAGTTACGAACAATCGTTACGGGAGCGACCACTTCCCCATACTGATAAGAACATCCGAAGAAAAGGAATATCCTCCACAAGCTCTTTGGTGGAAGATAGACACAGCCGACTGGGAAAAATTTCGAACTCTCACTAGCATCTCATGGGCTGACAGTCTTCTTTAGATATTGATGCTGCTGTGGAGTATCTTACAGCCTTCATAATAGATGCCGCATCAAAACGCATATCCGAAGTGAGTGGTTTGGCATGCAAACGACGTGTACCGTGGTGGAACAGCGAATGTAGGATCGCCCGTAAGAATCGGAACAAGGCGTGGGGGTTGCTACGCGCTTCTCCCTACTGCTGAGAACCTTGTCAACTTAAAAAAAATAAAGTCCCAAGGCAGGCGAACCCCCCGACAGGCCAGAAGAGAACCTTGGCAGAAGTTTTTATCAAGTATTCACTCTTTTATAGACGAGGCCAAAGCCTGGAACAGGGTCAATATGATTAGAGGGCGGCAAACACACTCACTCCCACTGGTAAACACACAGGGCGATATACTGCAAGACCAGGCAGACTCACTCGGGGAGTATTTTGAGAACGTGTCAAGTACAACAAATTATTCACAATCCTTTCTCAAATACAAACAAATAGAAGAACGTAAGCCATTAACAAGAAAAAGTCGAGAGAATGAGCCTTACAACTGTCCTTTTAGTATTGCTGAATTGAGAGCTGCCTCGACCGTGTGCAAGAGCTCCGCACCAGGATCTGATAGAATCATGTATGAAATGCTCAAAAACTTACACAACGATACGCAAGTTACACTACTCACTTTTTAACACCATCTGGGATGCAGGGTACCTTCCAACCGCATGGTAGGAAGCCATTGTGGTCCCTGTTTTGAAACGAGGCAAAGACCCTTCCTCAGTGGCAAGTTACCGCCCGATAGCCCTCACAAGTTGCATTTGTAAGGTGTTTGAAAAAATGATAAATCGGCGACTCATTCATTTCCTTGAACAGAACAAAATGCTTGATCCTTATCAGTGCGGCTTCCGAGAAGGGCGCTCCGCAACCGATCATCTCATACGTGTTGAAGCAAATATCCGGGACGCATTAATACATAAATAGTTCTTTCTATCGATATTACTCGATATGGAAAAGGCGTATAATACAACGTGGCGTTACGGAATCTTAAGAGACTTGTTAGAAATGGGCATCCTTGGTAATATGTTTAACCTAATAGAAAGCTATCTGTCCAATCGTACCTTCCGGGTGAAAGTCGGAAATGTACTTTAACGTCCTTTTACGCAAGAAACGGGTGTACCCCAAGGAGGCGTGCTCAGCTGCACACTCTTTATCGTGAAGATGAACACTCTTCGTGCTTCATTACCACCGGCCCTCTTTTACTCTGTCTACGTGGACGACATTCAAATAGCTTTCAAATCTTGTAACCTCGCAGTCTGCGAGAAACAGGTACAGCATGGCCTGAACAATGTGTCAATGTGTCAATTAATTTATCACTTTTACAACAAAATGTATGGGCACAACAGTACTTCCTTCAGTCGCTGAGGAAGATCGCCAATCTCCCTTGACCAAAAGCTCCTTTAAACTCTCTTAGCGGAAGGGCGACCGTGTGACACCCAGTGCATCTTCGAGATAAAGACAATGGAGTTAAAAGGAATTTGGGGGTGCCCGTGTGACTGGGGTATTACATAAACTTGCATATGTCATATATGATACACCATGCATTTAAGGGTATATTTTATGACTATGCAGAAAGACATTTGAGTTGTGGAAAACATGCAAAATATGTCACAACCAGGTACTTTTTACATAAGTTCTGCCATTGCTGTATAATCGCACTGTTTTGGTGGTGCGAAATTTGTGGAGTTGGCACACAGTAGACATCACAATGCATGGTGGCGCTACATTCATTTGCTGCATTGATTAATTGCGTCACTGTCAGCAAGATTGACACCGTGACAGTGGACAGAATGCAATTCAAACCTATTTCTATGCACCGTCTGTAAGGCTACTATGGATTAGGTGGCCGTGCTGCCTCTGTGACTGCATGATGAATGCAGTAGTTCTACACATCGACGTCTGATGTATGGTGGTGCTCTGTAGACTTAAACATTGTCCTCTGCTTCTTCCTGTTGCTTGCTTTCTACTATATTCACATCATATGGCTTAGTTTACAAAGAGCAAAGTTACATTTAGCATCGGGCTTTATAAACGCATGCATGTTAAGCAGCTACGAGTCTGTCGTTCATGCTTGTTATCGACTATGTCTTTAGTGGTAGTGTAAGAGTGTAAAATGTGCATCAGAAGAGACGATGGCTGTGCAAACATTGCGTTGTTTACATTGTCTGATAAAGAATTTCGTTCTGTTAGCAAACGGGCTACGCGCACATGGTGAGTAATGCTGGGCATGAGATCGGATTGTATCCTTCCCAGTCTTTCTGTGATCTTAAATTTCCCTTCCAAGTAAAATCGGTTAAAGGCAAGTGTTCCTTCTGTTCTGTTCCCATCCTCTGCTTTCTTAAAAGCACTGACAATATTCAGTCACAGGCCAGCATTCAAAACCAACCTTCAGAAGTAATATTCCCCAGTTATGCTACTGGCTGAACATCTGCACCCATATTTCTGTCTCTTTGATGCCTAAGAATGCATGCATTGTCATCATTTCAGAATGCAGCTTGCAGCACTTGTGGCGATAGAGTGCGCCAGCTCGAGCTAGAAAATAAGGCACTGAAAGAGGCAGTGCAAAGCCTCAAGAAGCTTCAGGAGGCAAACGGCTGTGTGACTGGTAAGCACCTTATGGCAGCAGCCATATACTTACTCATTCTTCAGTCTATTCATGATGCCCTTAATGCACATAAAGTACATGCAGGTCAACACTACATGTTGGTATTGTTCCCCAAAGGACTTTCCGCGCACGAAACATTAGTCTTTCAGAGCACTGCAACCCTTACTTGCAGGATTCCTAACATTGCTGAAGGCTAACTGCAACAGAGTCTCTAACTGTGTAAAAAGCCTTTTATGAAATAATGTTGGCATAAAGGAGCCTCTGTGCAAAATTTTACCTTTGAAATTTGAGCAGAACTAGCAGAAATATTTGGAAGAGGAAACGGTGCCTAGGACAAGGACAATCCCTGTGCTGTTCATCTTTCATTTTCCTTGCTTTATGCACAGTGTCGCCTTCGAAATGCAATGCCAACTAGCCCAACGTCGATCCCTCATACAGAAAAATACCTGGTTTTGATACTGAAGCTGAGAAAAAATGCCAGCATTATTGCTCGGTGGCAGTTGCACATCACATGATGCACGGCTCCTCAATGTAACCTTCGAGATCGCAATGCTGCACCTTTGCAACCGCTCATTGTTGCACCTGTGCAACAATGAGCGCTCTCGCTGTAGTAGACATGAGCCCTCTCACTGTAGTAGACGCTTGGAATACCCACATGTCCTGATTAGTATGTGGTTCTCCAGGCATGGCAACGTGAGGCCAGCTTGAGGCACAATAGCTTAGAACTGCAGACAGTGGCAAGACTATCAGATACATGTATCGTCTACTAGGTGTTGTTTAATGGCTGCTAAAAAAACTGTACAATTACCAGCTCTGCGACCTTGCCAAGATTGGTTCAGTGGTATATACAACTCAGCTATAGCAACTTTAGCAATAGTGAAATTTTATTTAAACCCGCCGTGGTTGCTCAGTGGCTATGGTGCTGGGCTGCTGAGCACGAGGTCGCGGGATAGAATCGCGGCCATGGCGGCCGCATTTCGATGGGGGCGAAATGCGAGAAAACCCGTGTACTTAGATTTAGGTGCACGTTAAAGATCCCCAGGTGGTCGAAATTTCCGTAGTCCACTACGGCGTGCCTCATAATTAGAAAGTGGTTTTGGCACGTAAAACCCCATAATTTAGTTACTTTAAAATTTTAAATCTTATTTAAGCTGACCTTTATTTTAGCTGACTTTTTTAAAATACTGCCATTCATAGATTTTTAATGTAGATTTGAACTATATCATTAGTTTTTTGTGTAGCTACTTTATTTTTTTTAGTTTTGTCCTACACAACTGAAAAATATAGTCATCTTTGGAGGCACTTCCTTGTGTATTAAATTTTCCCAAAAAGCATCGTGCTGTAGCTTATTAAGCTCTTTGTAGACTGCAAGGTGCCTATACTTATCTAAACTGCTTGTATAATTAGTGGAAGTATACAAGAAACAATTAGTAAACTTCAATTTTTTTCGCAATTCTATGACAATAACCTTGTGCACTTTTAATTTTCCTACAATAACGAATTGGCATATATATACGCTGCAAGATATGTAGATGCTGATATCTGTTTGAAATTGCAATATCTCTCGGCAGTAGCTGCGAAACTTCAAAGTTATATTTCCTGGGATTGTGGAAAAAAATTAAGTATACTGGTTTTTTTGCATAGTTCCAGTAATTGTACTTGCTGTTAAGCTAAATATCGGCACATTGTGGTCTACAATGAGCTTTAATAAGCAAAAGCATGATAGTTTTTGTAAAAATCATTAACCTCAAAGTGCCTTCACAGATCAGTACAGTTTTTAATTTATTCATTTACTTATTACATACTTGCAGATTCTTGTGTCCAAGCAGGGGGGCAGTTTCATAGTTACACCCATAATAGAAAGCGTGACAGTGGAAACTGTTTTGGAGATTTGTGTAATAACAGATAATAAAACATGAAATAAAATAATGCAATCTGTTTCAAGGTAAGTGTAATACAATAGAAATGAATAAAAACAAGGGAAGCTGTTACTAGATTAGTGCAATAATAGCGCTACAATAACAGATGTGGTGAAATTGTGCATCCGGGCAAGTTTGGTTTGGTGGGAAACACTAAGATGCCTGGCTAAATTTGTTCCAATCTAAGATGGTGCACGGAAAATACGCGTATATATAAGTATCAGTTTTAGCAAAATAAGGTGTGAGAGAGCCTGATGGTGAATTGTGGGTCTGGTTACTGAGGGTGGTAGATATGGTGATGGACCTATCGCAAAGTTGTGCAGATAAAGGAAGTCAATTCTGAACTTTTTTCAGCTCGTTTTAAGAACCGAAATATCATTGGCTATCATTATTTCCGATGGAGAGTCAGTTCGTGACAACATATTGTAAATAAACCGAGCGGCTTTCCTCTGTATTCTTTCAAGGCACTTCATGTTTAGTTGAGTATATGGGTTCCACACTGCATTGGCATATACTATGCTGGGTCTGATTAAGGAATAATAGCATAGTAATTTGACATTGCTTTTGTTTAAGTTTAAGTTTTACAAGTCAGAGCTTTCAAAAGGCAGATGAGCAATTATTAGCATGTATATTCCAGGATAAGTTGTTAATGTAACACGTAAGTATTTGTAATTATAAACTTTTTTTACCGACGACGGACCAAGTAGGTAAGTAAAAAACGGAGTTGTTTTTTACATGTGATTGGGAGACATACAGTTTTTTAGATATTTACAACCATCCCCCACTCATTGCAATACGCTATTCAGGTTGTTCCTTAGGTCAATTTGATCATTAGATCACAAATATCTTTGAACAAAACACCGATATCTGCAAACAACCGGATTTGCACACATAACTAAAGAAATATAGCAGTTACACAAAAACAAATGACACATTTGAAATCTACGTGAAAAGCTCAATTAATGGTAGTATTTTCACATCTCTAGTACAAATAAGGTTCTTTTTTTGGCTACCATCTCTCCATAAAACGTTTTTACTGTATAATTTGATCAACCGTCCATGTTCACTTTAATAAAACTTCTTGCTGGAAAAGTTATTTCACATTGCAGAGGAAAAGATACTGTGAGAAGCAAGCAAATACGGGAAGAGAAATGCCCAAACCGGCACTACCTTTCACCTAATGTTTTTTACGGAGGCGCTAGTACTGAGACGTTAATTGCGACTCTTAATTTCTTTGTTAAATGAAAGTCCTTGGCCTCTAAATCTTGGAAATAATTTTGACAAACCTCAAAGTGCTGTTAGTCATTTAATATAACAGCTTTTTTGAGCGAGTTTTGTTTCCTGTGGGATACTGTATTGCGATGTCATGACACAGTAGGTAGGAACAGGACATTGCAATGTTCTACCTGCCGTAGTTGTTTAGTGACGATGATGTTGGGCTGTTAAACACGAGGTTGAGAGATCGAATCCAGGCCACGGCAGCCAGATTTTGATGGCAGCGATATGCGAAAACACTCATGTACTTAGATTTAGGTGCACATTGAAGAACCCCGGGGGTCCAAACTACCGGAGTCAGCCACTACAGCACGGGTCATAATCAGATCGTGGTTTTGGTATCTAAAACCCCAAGATTAAAATTTTAACATTACAACGTTCTGACACTCGCTGCAGCTCATTCGGTTGTTCGCTATGCTGCTACATTGGCCCTCACAGCGAATAGTAGTGAGGTGATCAAGCAAGCTGGAGTAAGTGTCAGAATATCGCAGTGTCCTGCTCCCACCTGACCACATACTATGTCATGACGTCCCAAAAGAGTATCCTCCTTGGAAATGTAACCTAAACTGACTATAGAAAATCTATCATAATAAATTACTCCGAGGCATATCGATATATTTTTCTGGGGTTTAGAGATCTACAATCTTAAGTTACCGGAAGAAAATTGCTTTGTCAAAGGCCTTTAAGCATGTATGTAGGCGAGGTACGTGCTACATGTAAGACGGATTTTCTCTTCTGATTGAGAGTTTCTTGTCTGGCTTATTGCAGTGATGCAACAGGGTTTTGTATTTGACCAGATTTTAAATAATTGTAATATGTAATGAGCTCTTGCTGTTTTGTAAATTCCTTGCTTCGAAATGTGCACACAGGGCTGGAATTTATGCATGAACTGCCATAGGAAGGGGAACTTTAGTTCCAAGACTTCAATTTAAGACTAATGGCAGCACGCAAGTTGCCTTGTGAAGCACCAGGACATCAAGATTGTTCTGTATGGCGACTCGGAAGTGATATAGAAGCATTGCCTTGGCATGTACCACCAGTGCATTGGGAAAATCATGCCACCACGCAGTATCGGAAAGCTGAGAGCTCTAGATAGGCAGGCCGGTCAATAGGATATACCTGAACAGCATGCTTGCACAATTTTCTGTAAACATAATGGTGGCGATCAGGACAGCAGGAGAATTAACAAAAGATTTATACAAATCTGGAAACCTGTAATTTTACCGTACAAGCCTAACCTGTCACGTAAAAGAAAAGAAACGTGCAAGCCAGTTAATAAGATCGAAAAGGTGGAAAGTCAAGGTGCTTGGGAACCAAAAGACATGTGCAAGTTTCCAGAATGTGCCAGCAGCGTTGTTTGTGGGATATCCATGTCATGCAGCAAGGTATGCGTAGGAGAGATCGGGTTTTTCTGTGTTGGTATAAAGAAAAAGAAACTGTGAGCATGAAAAGACTGCTCTGAACCACAAATGCAAAACCATCAAATTTAGAGCACACATTCACATAAGGCACGGCTCAATGTTATGATTTGATGTAGTACTTGTCCCTCTTAGTGACCATTTAGGCAGTGATCACTTTGCATAATGTACCTTTTGCAACATGGGGGAACGTGCACTCTGTTTCATACTTAGCAGGCAACCCTGTGGAAGCTATGCAAGTTGTGCAGCAATCAAGTGTCACTCTGCATTTTTCATGGTGCAGTTGTTTTGTATTCGCAACACTTTCTGCAGAATGACTTTTACATATTACATGTATAACTTGTGGACACAAAATTGCACCAAATCATGCATCAATGACTGATGCACAAAAAGAACAGAAGTGTCCCGAAGTTCATTATTATGTATGACATATAGTGCTGTATAAGGTATTAGTATTTCCTGCTCTTTCACTGAAGTGGTTGAAGTAATTGTACACTTTTGTTCACTGGTTGTATTGCTTGCTCATTATGCAGAAGCTGGCAAGATAGTGAAGCGGTTGAGGAAGGTGTTGCAGAAAGCTGAAAGCAAGCCGGAGGAACCGGTAATTGCTTGCACAAAGGTATGCTAATTTTCTGCCAGTTGTTTCTTTTTTGGCAGTATAGTGCATTTGAAATGATGGCTTCAGCAACGCAAGGTTAAAGCAGTGTTTCCCAAATCGCTGGCCCCTGGAATCATTTGAGCTGGTGAAAGGGGTCTGTCTGGATCACTTAACGATGTGCAGTTGATCATTTGCAATTTGTGACTATGACTAAAGCTGATATCTGGCCGGCATGTTGGCAGGTGGCAAGCTGTCCCAGGAAGGTTGCTGGTACTATACGCTATTTAGTAGTCCTTAAAATGATCATGTCGATGCCACACATACTGACAGCCGCTTGTGTATCTCTGGGCAACGAGCCGTCAATTACGCAGTCCACTTGTGAACAATTTATATTTGTCTTTCCGTCTTTCCTTTTTTATTACTCGCACCTGCACTGCAGTGTCAGTCACTGCAAGTAACTGTCAAAGACATGCCTCTATAATGCAAACCATGTGACGATACTGCGAGACCCTTGTTTTTCTTCTGCTGTCATTTATGGCTAGTATATTTGGTGATACATTGTTCACCTTTATGCCCTGTGGGATCAAAGGTGAGCTTCTAAAGTTTCTCTTAATTTTCTGTGTCCAGGTGGACATTGGCGGTGGGACGCTAATTCATGAAACAATCATCAACCAGTTGTGTCGAGCCTGCGACAGTCGCAATGACCCTGGCAAATTTGCCAGGGCACGTTTGCTCCACGTTTTCACAGAAGACGAGCTGCGGGGCAAGTTCCCCTTGGAGGGAAAAGCTGTCTTCGGGGAGACTACACAAAAGGAGGCCCTCGATCCCGCACGTGTGGAGGCTGTGATAGGTGCGTACACTATTGGATTATAGTGATTTTGTTTAAAATAACTAAAAACATGCATGTAAGTTGCCCTGGCAAGAACGCCTATTGTGGTTATACCACTGTGCCATGAGCAACTAGCTGAAGTATAGTAAGTGTTCCTAGTAATTTGTGTGCAATGACAAATACTTCACTTGTATTATTAACCTTATGGCCGCAATGTTATGCACAATTTTTAGAGGCCTGATAAAACAAATGATTGGTTGAGCTATGGATTGTTCTTAGCTGGCCAGATAGCACACGTACAGTCCTAGGTCTGCTTCTGCACTATCTGGTTCTGATGGCACAGTTTAAACCATGTTCAGCTGTTTTTGCTATGTGCTACCTATTACATAGCGTTTTTTTTTCTTTATTAGGAAAACCTGCAAAAGTTTTCATTACTTTTTGGCCTCACGTAGTGCTTATTGCTATCACAAAGTGGCAAATATACATCACTCATGTTGCATGGAAGGCTCACTCTAGCAGGACTTTAGTGACTGCACAGAGAGGAGCCCCATCAGATTCGTGTGAAAGTCGCATTCAGAATGGAGGTGATTTAGTTCGTTCACTGCATGTCTTACCAGCACTACTGTGATGTGTCAGCAGCACGCTGCAGCTACTTTAAACACGTTGCATGCCTTTTCCTAAACTAATTAAAGAGTTTGACAGAAAGCATTCGGTTGCAGATGCAATGTTTTCATGTTGTTTTCAAGCTTTGCATTGCCATAGTGACCATCGGATAGCTTAACAGGTAATGCTAATTGTAAGAATAATTTAACCAAGGAGAACACAAAAATATTTAAGGTATTTTTCAGGGGGATAATTCAAACATGAAGGAAGTTTATAGTTTAATCTGCATAGAAGCTGATTTAGTCAAATATTTTGTCTAGCAACTGGGACAAAGCTCTTGCCACATTTACCATGACGCATTATACCGTTATAGCTCCTTATACAGAACAACCTGGATTAAACACAAAAGCTTGAAGTAGACATTCATTGCTTCGTCTTCTGGCTTAGGTAAGCATCCTTCCTGCCGATTAGTTTGCTAAAGCTGCACATTGTTTATTTTGCTCATTTCTTTTTCAGGATACACTTGTACACAATTTCCTGGGCAAGCGTTCCATACTTGAAAAACAGTCTGTCCTCTCTCCTCTCCCGAGAAATAAAATGAGTAGAATGCCTTGTTGGTTACTGTTGGCGCTTGATGAGCATTACCTGACAACATGAAGTCATTACACTGAGAACTAAATGCAATGACAATTTTATCAACATCCCATGAAAAACAATGCTATGGAAATCCCATGGAAATCCCACGAAAAAACAACGCAATGGAAATCTCATAAAAAACAACGCAACGAAAGTCCCATGGATATACAATGGATTCACGGCGGTCACTTTTCCATGATTGTGCAACAAATCCTCCATAATATATCCATGGAACCTCCAGAGTTTTTCTGTCGTGCGCACCATGAAATATCGATGGAAAACCAATGGATTTCCAACAACATTTTTTGTAAGGGTCAATACTATTTTAAACTTTCAGTTGTTCAGAACGTTCTAACGATAGGTCGGCATACTGAGTCAACACTACACTCATCGCCGACTTCACAGGACTGAGATAGAGCGTTAATGAGTGCCGGTGAGTGTAAACGAGAGACTTAATGGGAATACGAACAAACGTCGGTGACAGTTGCTTCAGTATGAAATTGAGTGAGGGTTGGCGTGTGCGAGTAGACACGTGTGTGAGCAAGTGCAAGTGAGGGGGAGGAGACCGAGTATGAGCGTGAATGGGGGCTGCAGCTGTGACGTGACTAAGAACACGAGTGAGTGTTAGTGAGTATGAGTGGTCGTGAGCGGGAACGTAAGTGCACATGGATGTGAGCATACATTGCCTGCTTAAATATCGGTGAACAAGTAGGAGAATATCGGCTTATTCATTCGACCTACGCTTCAAACGGTTAAAATTCGTGAAGCTTACCTGAAATCTGTCGGTATCAAAGATGATCTCTGCAGCCAGAGGGCTGTAAACACTGTCAGATGCCCTGAGAGCAGGCAAACTGGTCTCCTCTGTAAGCCGCATCTTCGTCCGAGCCCCATTGGTGCCCACAGTCACAAGGCGTGTGACATTTCAGCTTGATGAACGCAATCGAGCTTCGCAAAAGCGCACTGGCGGTACAGATGACGCAGGTGCAGTGAGAAGTTGAAGTGATGTGGATCGTCGCGAAACAGCCACTACAACGCTTTTAAATGACGAACCGCAGTTATAAACCATCCTCACCGCGATGGAGGTAGGAAACTGAGGAGAGGCCCTACCCTCTCCGCGCGCTACATGGAGGAAGGAATTTGAGGAGAGGCCCTACCCCTTCCGCGCGCTAGGAGAAAAGTGTGGAGGAAATGGCGTAGTAGGTTCTTCCTTTTCTTTGCTGTTTTTTTATTTTTTTGCGGCCACGCCTTTCGGGCCACAATGGCGGCTTTGTTATGGTTCTGTGCGCTCTACCTGTGTTGCTCCGTAGGTTTCGTACCGTGGCAAAGGCGCCGTGCGGGCAGGTTTGCGTTGGTATCCGCGTTTTGTTGCGCTGCGTTATCTGGACCATGCTCTACCGGATGTTGCTGTGGCCAGGTAGGACAGGAGGAACTGAAGTTCGTGAAATAAACGCGCATGCAACGCTGTACGCAATGTACCGCGCCACGGCATTGGCAACGGACGAAGGAATATCCGCGGGAAATTTTGCCCTCTTTGGCGAAATCATGCTAACGTGCCATCGCAGGCAGAAACCGATGCGTTTCAGAATCTGTACAATGAACGCCTTGCAGGTCTGTGACTCCTGCTTTTGACAACGCATATGGTGCATTTTCGGCACGTAGACGTACGTTATGAATACATAGTTCGTGTTCAGTAGCAACTTGCTTTTGTGCATATTAAAACATATGTTGCTTAACTGTTGCTTGGTGCTAGCAGTACTCGTGACAGCACGCAGTCTCTTAAGCAGAGCACGTTCGAGGTTCATGCACACCTGCACAGGTGTGCCTCAATACACGTGCTGATAGAGCGTTACGCAGAATATGTGAATTTTGCTGCCCTAGGCACCGTGCGCCTGCCATCCGACGCTTCATCCTGGAAGATGGGAAAGAAGCGGCTGCTTTGACTTAAGGAACGAATCCTCCCTACCGCACGCGTTTCTTATCTGTGCGCGTGAGAAGCGCTAGGAAGTGAAGGTTAGCGAATGCGCTCCAAGAATCAGCAAGGCTCCACAGAACGTATATATATGCGCCTGCGAACACATCAAAAAACGTCTGTTCGATGGTCGCATGTAGGCCGGTACTACGCGCGTACTTTTCTGCACCGTGCGCCGGCTATCGCAAAACTGTGGTTCCGCGATGCTTCACTTGCCGTGGGAAGAAGGCACCTCAGGCTGCAGTCAATGAATCTAAACGCGGAGTCCGAAATGACATTCTGCCTCCTCGCCGGCGCGCTGTCGTAGTGATGCGCGGCCACCCGAAGTTTGTTCAATAAAGCACGACGATTCCTCAAGGGAGAATGAGTTTGTGTTCATGAACTCCAAATGGATCGCAAATGGGTCGGTGTGTCGTACGTGTCTCCAGTGCGTTCTTGCAGTGCAGTGAGAATGCGTACATTTTTCTCGTATCGCCCGACGTCTAGCGCGCACGACCATCTGAGAGCCCCAGGAAGTCCAAGCAGAGAAAAGCAAGTAAAAGGTGGCCTTCTTTAAAATCGCGCAAGAACTGGGCAGCGGCCGGTACCCGCGGTTGATGAGAACAGCTCATTTGGCTGGCCTGATAAAGCATGCTTATTTTCATAAAAGCCGGTGAAAGCAGCCGATTCGACCTCACGGCCCAATTTGCGAAGTTCATTATGAACTTTTTTTCAAAATGACTTCGGCAATGGTAATGCATTGAGACATCGCGATTACATGCTTTTGTTTAGTATTGTTTAGTTTAGTTTCCTTCCTCCATGCTCACCGCCATGCGGGCCATCTTGAGAAGTGTATGTTGATGCTGATTGGACTGCCTTCTTTGGACCGAGCATCGGAACGCAGGGAGCGAGGTGTACGAGGCCTGCCAACACACTCAAACACACGCGCGCGCACACGCACAGACACAAAAAAGTCCGACACATAAAAGAACAAAAACGGGAGAGCAGAACG
Source organism: Dermacentor andersoni (assembly GCF_023375885.2). NCBI lineage: Eukaryota > Metazoa > Arthropoda > Arachnida > Ixodida > Ixodidae > Dermacentor > Dermacentor andersoni. Next base: position 360,611,909 of record NC_092814.1, on the reverse strand, counting down.
GCTGATTTCACTCGCCTCGTGCAGGCTGTTTAGGTATGCGTTACACCGATAGGCCAACTAAACAAGCATTCAGCTGCTCGATTGGGGTGGCGTCCAAATCCATACCCCATATGACGGCGCTTACTGGATAAAAAAAAGCCAGATCTCGAAGGCAATGCTTATAGTAAAGGAAGATTGCGCAGTTGGCTAGTTCGTTCGACATAATTAACATTGTTGCACAAAGCGACAAAGGGACATGACTTAAGCGAGAAAGGTGTCGTGTGTTGCTTTTATTGCTTAAGTACTGTCCTTTCGTCGCTTTGAGCAATGCTTAAGCTTACTGCGTAGTCGAAAAACATTTTGAGAGCCTGAAACACGAAACAGACACCCTGTTTAAAAAAATTACGTATTCAAATTCTGGGCACAGCGTCCGCTTCCTTGAAAGAACAAAAACAGACTTTGAAGGCGCGCTTTAGTGGCCTATATATAGTGATCATATTTTGGACACCACTCATTGCGAGTAAAACTGTTTTGCATGGCCTTTGAGATCGTCGTTTGCAGTCACAGAAACGGAACGTCACTTTCACGAACCTAAATTAATCTCAAAATCAGAGTCTTTTCTGCCGCATGTACTTTTTTGGTATCGACTGAAGCAGCAAAGCCCAAAACAGAATTTGGAATTTGTGTAATGGCGTGCTGATTGCGCAAACAAACACTGCTACAAAAAAAAAGAAGGAAAAAAAAGAGGGCAGAGGACAGATATTTGAAGCCATATTGCCCTTGGCAACGTCATAAAGTAGAGGCATATGGTAGAGGCGGTAGGCGTGATGCGCTGTACGCCTCGCTCCAAAGTCTGGCTAATTCAGAACTCTCAGGCAGACATACTTCGTAAAGAATAATTAACTATAAGACATAAGCTACTGCATACTAGGCTAGTAAATTCAAGATGCTGAGTAACGTTTTAATTACTCGTTTGCGAGAACTGAATTTATGTATAGAGCACCAGTAGGTAATGAATTAACTCGTTGCTTCCAAGTTTCAAGTTGTTGGCGAGTCGCATGTTGCGAGAAAAAGGCTTCTGCGTTACGAAAATCAAACCGTATTATTCCAAAGTACTCTTCAGTTTATTCATCCTAAAACAGTTTATTTATTCCAAATTAACCTGTGAACGATCATAACAGGATCATACTGCACAAAATTTATATCGATATCAAAGGTTGTACTTCTATTTTCGACGCGCAAAATGACTTTGAAAAGGTTTCGCACGTTGTCGTGGTTGCCAGAATGGCAGTATTTCGCCTTTAAACGATTTTGTAGCTGCTTACGCTTCGATTCTTTTCGCCGCATTGCGTAGCCAAGAGAAAAATTTTAAAGGTATATACATCAGACTTACTTAAAATAGGTTTACTTGGAAACTATGTAGCTCACAGAGAACTGCAAAGTCCTGCCACACAGCTCAGTCCAATCAGGCTCTTGCTTTGTATTCAGCAAACCTTCGTATCAATTATAGGATTGAAAGTTCAAAACAAGTGGCATTCACCTACTTTGTTAGGCACCCTTATTCGCGTCATTCTCTACGTTACCAAGCGTTTGGAAGAATGGCGGAGGAATGGCATAAGCGGTGCAACTCTGAAGTGACGTTGTGCTGCGTCTCACGACGTGAAGGAGTTAGGATAGAGCTCGTAGAAGGCTGTGGTTCATAAAGCAGATTACACTAAAGAGCAGGCAGGTTAGCAAATTTGTACAATGAGGATATCAAAATTTGTCGCCTGTTGTTTTGAAGCTGACTTCGTTATGTAAGTTCTGCAATAATATGCGTCAGCGTATAACATATAGTGATCAATTTCTGCCTATTTATTTATTTATTTATTTGGTACACTTTCGTTACTCGAAGCGACCGTGAAGACGTGCTTGCCATATCAGATGTTCGTCAGCGGTTTAACATACGTGAACAATAAAACTCAATATCTACTACATCGGATGCATCTCAATATCCCTGACCTGAAATAACAATTGAATCAGCATTACAACTAAAATGCAGAAATAAGAATGGAATGTACGCAGCTCTGTTAAGGTGTATTTATTTATTCACTGTTACTTAATCTACTGAGTTGCTGTAGGCGCTCTATAAATGTGAGGTTGTCTTAAAAAGGTAGCATTTCAACTATCATACGCAAATTTTTCCGGATCTTCATCATGTTGAAAAATACACCTACATTTTCAGGGCATTATAAGCTGCATAGTGCATTAACGCCGCTGGTTCTTGCGGTAGTTTTCTCGAGTAGTACCTGATTTATTTTATGAATGGTGCTACCATTTATTTCGCGCATTAAGCGTAGAATGTGCCGGCTTCTCGAAGATCGGAGTAGCAGGCATCGGTGGCGGCTGCGGAAATTTGGCTTATCCGAATTGGCGATTGATATTAGAAGATTTATTTATTTCATGTTGCCTACACGACGCGAAACCGCACGTGCTTAACCAGCCTGGTGTTGCACGCTCGTCATGAAATGTAAAATAGCATTCTTGAAAAAGTCGTTGGCTCCGTCGAAGCTGCCGTTTAAACTTTTTTTTTCCATTTAACAACGTTCAAAACTGCAGCACTTTGACAGCCAGGCATTAGGCGTGCAATTCTGCAGAAACCGGGTTCATCGGGGCGTTGGCTTCACGTACTGTCTCCTCTTTCTACCGTAACATCTCCCCTCTGGGCTATTGCACGTGGGTATGAAAGTAAGCGCTGCAGCTACTGCAATGATTTATTTGAGCGGAGGGGGGGGGGTGACTAACGCGTATTTACGGCCAGGGCGTCCCAGAAAGCATAGTGACAACCACCAGAAAGCTCCATAGGCTATTGTGGCGACGGCCACAGATTTCTCGTTTTAAAGAGCTCACAGAGGTCCTACCATGTGAATCATAAACGGTCTCAATCACCCGCCTAGCGTCGTTCAACACAGCAGTAGCAGCAGCAGCATGCGTGTCAAAAGGTCGAGGGAAGAGGCAGAAAGGCGTTGGCTCCGTCTAAAGTGCATTTTAAACGCTCTTTCCTTTTAACAACGACCAAAACTGCAGGAATTTGGCAGCCGTGCATCATGTACGTGAAGAATCTTTCAGTTGCGATGGTAATTTGAAAGGTGAAAGGGGTCGTTACCAAAGGTGTGTTTTTTTTCATTCTTTAAATGGAATCAGCCACAGTTGGGCTGCCATTATGCCCACAATTACTAATAAAAACATTGAATATTTTTTTTACTTTCCACAAATATGGTATTCTTTTGCGAAAGCTATTAAACGGAGAGATTTCACATTTGGCTAAAGGATGGACAGTGGTACGCTATACAGAACTTGAACCATGTCGATTCATGTAAAAATAAAGGCAGAAAAAATTCTTTTTTTTTTTACGTCGTGCAAAAATCATTCCGACAGGGTGTTTATTTGTTTATACAACAAATAAGACCAGCTTGCGGATAATAATTTTAGTTCCAGATTTGTACAAGGCACTAACTCAAATGTTCGCAAAATTAAGTTCGCAGCTAACCAGCTTGGCGCTGTACCCTCATCACGAAGTCTGTAATGATATTCTCGTAAAAGGCGTTGCTCTTCAAAATCGACTTTTATATTTTGATTTTCATTTAACAACGCTCTTAACTGCCAGAATTTGGCAGGTAAAACCATTACGAAAGTGTCATTTCGCCGGACACGCAATGGAACCTATAGCTAAACAGCCCGGCTCAGCACCCTCGTCATGAAGTGCATTACAGTGTTCTCGAAAAAGGCGTTGGTCGTCAAAAAAGTCTTTTATATGTTGCTTTTCATTTAACAACGCCTAGAGCTGCTGGAATGTAACAATCCAATGAATTAAATGGCCTTAAATGACGGCGTACTCGGCACCACACCGTTCTCATTTCGAGATTGCGATTGCTTTCTCACCGATGCTATGCGGAAGTCCACAGTAGGGCATTGGGCAATACAACAAAATCGTCACAAACGTCACAAATCGTCACAAACGGAAATGTCCGCATTGGACATTTCGGTTGCTGTATCGCATCCAACGTAATCATGCGAGCGTACCCTATACAGGCGTGGGCTAGATGTTGCCCTTACGTCAGAGTATTTGCATCGAACACTATAAGCTAGGACTCACCAGACTGCGATACATCTGATAGATCTGCCATAGTGGAGCATATGCTTGTTGCCTGTACCAAGTGCAGTCGAGAACGGCAGGCATTGACCTCTTCGTTGGCGCCATTTAATAACAAGGCCGTTGAGCGGGAACGTTTTAACATAGCAAGCTGGGCGAGTTAGTAGCTGAACATATTCAGCGAAACCCGGACGAAGGAGAAAACGAAGTGCACGATACGCGCGCAGTATCTGCGCTAGTATCGTGCACTTCCTTTTGCCCGTTCTTTTTTCCTCTTCCCCTTCCCTCTGAGCAGAGTATAGCAGGCTAGAATATCGATATTACCTTGAGCTCATATCGGCGTTTTCTAAAGAAATTTTCGTCCATCCGCACTCTGTACCCTCTGTTATATTTGATGCATTTTAGAACAAAGCAATCGACGTCGAAATCGTAGAAGTGCTTTCCGTTTCTAGAAGCGATAAGGTGTCTTTGTATTTGATTTAAGCACGTTGGCAGGCTGGTGGTTTGCATTCATGATACCAAGTGCAAGCGCAACTGCACGAGGACTTGAAAAAAGAAAGCACACAGTGTGTTTCTATCTCGGTTCGCGTCCGTTCGCGATTGCACATTGTGTCATGAAGCCTTTGTACTGCCTTTTACTTTGTAAATTCCTGCGTATCAGTTAGCGGGAAAAATAGGGGAAACCTGGGCTGGATTATTTGTTTGTTACACCATGCAAATGAAAAAAACAATATAGACTGAAAAGAAATAGTATGAATTAATTGTCTTTTCGCGTAGCTCTTTCTACCCTTTTGGCTTTGGCGTGACTGCTGGCTGCCGGGTCGCTCAGTATTTCGGCGGATGTGGTCTTGCACAGTAGCTTGACGTGTCGCGCCGAGTGGGTCCTCTGGTCTGACGACAGCGGCCTCTACGGCCGCTTTTTTTTTTCAGCACGATGCTTTTTAAGCACTAAGGGAGAACAAAGCCTCGGCTCAACCAGACTCATTGGATGGACACATTTCAATATATCTGCATGAGGATTTGGGGGAACCTGGCTTGATCTCCAACAGAGAAAGAAGGTTGCTGAAAGACGAATGACGAGTGAGGAGAAAAAGAAATTATGTCAGAAAAATTTTGCCTCTTACACTAGTATATAAAGGGACTGCATGAAATGTCCTAACACACAAGACAACGTGCCACCCATCCCTTTCCACGACAGGAGTATTCACGACGAAATAACCCGCCGGAGAGGAGATGGGCAGGGCGCGCCGCACACGGCTACAATAGGCCGCACTGGTATAAAATGCCACCACGTTTAGCGCTCGAGTCAGTGTGGGTGTGCTTCTTCTGTCATTTCTTTGCGTGCTCGGCATCCTTTCGACCTGCGACTGACGGACCCAGTACATCGCCACTGACTTTCTACAAGCCATTCCAGACGAGGTAAGCCACTGTTATAACGATTTGCAGTTTGTAAAATTTAGAAATGTAGTAGAAAATGATTAATATTAATATTTAGGCCAGTTGTCCTGCAACAATTTGTTGCAAATAAAGATTACTCTTTGCAGACTGTTTTTCAGTCTCTCAGTTGTGATCCTTGGAAATCTGTCGGAATCTTGGAACCCGAATTTCGCTGCTCTGCTCTCTGTTTTTCCCAAGGTCAACTGCTTCGGCAGTCGAGTGCTTTTAGAGCGAAACTTCCTTTGTGGACCCTAACGGACTTTTTGGCTGCGCCTGAGTGCTCCTGTCCAACTGAATAATCTCACAATAAAAAAAGATGGATAACGTGTTTGAAAGAGGAATTGAACCTAGGTTCACCAGCAACGCAGTCCGATGCTCCAAAAATTAAAGGGACACTAAGGGCAAATATTAAGTCAAAGTAAAGTGATAGATTAGTGCTCGGAAATCTCTAAGGCGTCAATATTATCGCGAACAGATAATCGAGAAATTGAGGTAAATGCAGGACACGATTACAGACTCCCCCGCGACATTCAAGTACTTGCCCGATGACGAAAGCACTCCTCAGGTAAATTCTGTCACTAGTACTCAACCACTCGTTGCACAAATCACCTTGTATTGCATTATAAGGCCAAATAAAATGCTACTTGTCTAGTTCTATTTCAATTTTAAAAAGAAACTCATTGAAATAACCGTGGCAACGACGCGGGTGGTCGAAACGTTTCGTTTTCGCTCGCCTCAGCGCCGCCCACGCTTTCGCGTTTCAGTAGTTATCGCATAGTGCCGCACTGGTTTTGCTGGCTCGGGAAACTCGCACAAACTGCAAATAGTGGAGAATTCAACTTCCATGTGATGTCGCGGGATGCCCGAACGGTACACGCCACGTAACCAAAAAGCAGCTGCAGCGACGAATCCGCCGCTCTGGATGGATGGATGGATGTTATGAGCACCCCCTTTGGGGCGGTGGGTTGCGCCACCAAGCTCTCGCTATTATAATTCCTAATGTCCTAGCTAGGTTAAAAAAATAAAATATAAAAAAGACTATGAACTCCCACAACCAAATTTTCTGATCCCCTATAGCGAACTTTGCTTTTGTACGTCTCCAATTTTTGTCGTTTCCCTACTTTTCTTCCACCAATCTTCCAGTCGCCTCTTAGTAATCTCTATTGCGGACTTGTTTAATTTTCCACTGCTCTCGCTGAACCCAAGGGCTTCAAGGAGGCCAGTGGTGCCTAAATCTCTCTTGACTCGGTACCGCCGTCTGTCGGACGCCGTTTTACTCACCGACGCAGCAAAGGGCCGTGATGGTGTATGCAACGTCACCACTCCCGGTTGGGTAGCGGGAGACTTAAAGTTCGAAAGAAGCATTCCAACCCTTCAGATGCAATTTTCTCGTAAACCAAGGATTTTCTTAGCACGAAACAAGCGTTGCGAGGTTTCTGTACCGGTATTTAGGCAGCCCACGTCGACTCAGTATTTGCCTTTAGTGTCCTTTTAAACGATAAAGAAATTCACAATCGGACGTGCGTTTCTATCGTGCCAACACGAACTAGCTCTTGACATACTCACTGTTTGTTTCACTTTGCGTAGCACGGGTGCGCCCGCAAGTTTGCTTTACGCCAAAGACCCACGAATGAAATGGCCAAATTGATAGGCTTTGATTAACAGCTTCACCGTAGGTTTGCTTCACATGCAGGGTGTCCCACGTAGCCTGAGCCAAAATTAAAAAAATATGTATGCGTACGGTACGTAGCTGCACCGAACCAAAGTCATATTGTTTACCGTTTCTTGAAGATACTCAGAATATTTTTTTTGCATTCCGCCTAATTACATAATAAATGACCAACTTCTGAAATATTATGGTTAGGTGAAAAGTGTCATTGAGAAAATTGCAGAGCGACATGAAAAACTCCCGATGCAGCTTTGTGTTGCTCGATACATGCTACATAGTTTTTCCGAACGTGAAACAAGGTCGCGAATATACGCGAAGTGCCTCGAGCGACCAGACGCGCGGCAATTTTGCTTATATTCACGGGCTTGGTGCACATTCAGAAAAATAATTTTATGTAGCACGTATCGAGCGAGAGAAAGCTGCATCGGGAGTTTTTCATGTTGCTCTGCAATTTTCACATTGACACTTTTCCTATAATTGTAATAATTAAGAAGTTGATTCATTAATTAGGACTAACTATCTAATTATGCGGACTGTAAAAAGATAATCTGAGTATCTCCCAGCGACGGCTAGCAACGTACCTTGGATCGGTACAGCTAAGCACGTGGCATTGGCATATTTTTAAAATTTAGGCCCAAGTTACGTGGGACACCCTGTTTATTGAAAGAAGCACGTCGCATCAGGTTCTTTTATCTCTGTCTCTCTATTTCTTTTTTCTTTGTTCAGTGTGCCCAAATGAGTTTGCGAATGGAGCATACTGGATGGTGCTGGGCGTCGCGGTAGACGACGGGATGCGCCTCCAACGCAAAGGAAGCGCTTTAGGCCCTCTTCTCGCACCTGTGCAGTACATCGAGGTGCTGGCAACGCCGCGAATACGCTATGGAGCGAGCCATGCTTGACCGGGTTCTTAGGTGTTCTCAGTAGCATGCATTCCTATGCAGCTACGCTCTACAGGCTTATTTTAATGCATGAGCATCAGGAGTGTCAAAGTGAAGTGTAGGTGCGAAAGTGAGAGGACGATCACGTGGAAGAGGTAGAGAGGGGATGGATGGCAGTGCTTAGAAGATCGCTTATATATATATATATATATATATATATAAAGGAGCAGAAAAGGGGGGTTACCCGAGGGGAAATTACTTGTGCTTAATAAATGAAGCAAAGAAACGATAAATTAATTTAGATTAAAGTGGATGAAAAAACAACTTTCCGCAGGTGGGAACCGAACCCACAACCTTCGCATTTCGCGTGCGATGCTCTACCAATTGAGCTACCGCGGCTCTGTTTCCCCATCCGCGTTCTTGGATATTTATGTGTCCTAGCAGAACCCTGGGAGTGTTAGCCAGCGCCACTACTCAGACCTTGGCGGCGGACGTGGAACGTCCTTTATTGCCGCAGGCGTCCCGAGAACGTTATCTTTTTCGGTGAAGGCAACCGGTCAATAAACCCACATATGCTACCTGAAGGCATCAATTTTGCCGGATTCGAGACCCTCGTTATGTAATAAACGAGAAGAACGGGGGTTAACCGTGGGGCCCGAGTAATTTCCCCTATGTTGTCCTTCGTGTCAGCGTTTGTTGGCTTCTTACATATATATATATATATATATATATATATATATATATATATATATATATATATATATATATATATATATATATATATATATATATATATATATATATGTGTGTGTGTGTTGCTCGGCGGCGTCCAAACGCTCATGCATGCTCTTTTATCCCCTGCATGCCTTAGTACTACTGTTGCAAACATAAGCGTTGCGCCGCTGTATTTTAGCTTTTGGCTCACACAGGTAAACCTGACTAAAACAGCACAAGGGAGCCAAGGCCCAGTCAGTCCTACCGCATTTTGCCTTGATTTCCCATTTCCTTTGCAAGAAATAAACATCCAATCAAATCAATGCACCATATTTTGCACTTTTTATCTGAAACATCTTCTTATAAGTAATAACGTAATCTGTACGCGGTGAATGACATCCTACTTACTTTTGTTCCCCAGATGCCTGGAATTCGCTTCATGCAGTGCCACAAGTGTGGCAAGAGAAAGTACACGCTAAAGTCCTTGTTTCGCCACTTCGGGCACGAACAGAACTGGGTGTGTGGACTTGACGGATGCCTGAGGACATATAGACATTATGGAGTTTACAGAAAGCATGTTTCAAGGTGCCAGGTTAGCTACTAAGGCTCATTCAAAAATATTTTAATTGCTAAGTTACAGCAGCAGCACAGAAGCAGTCGAACTGGTGAAGTGGTTAGTTGAGGCACGCGTAATCATCCTGCTCATGGCTTTCACAGTCAAATATCTAATTCAATGGGATCCATGGGGAGCAACATTTGTTCTGCAGAGAGCGATAAAAAGCTGCCTGATCGTTGGGGAATGAATTTTCATCCTCTGAGGGTAAACTTGCATATTCCTCGATTGTAAAATGTGATTCTTGCGTTAAAGATTTTGTGGGCTTTGTGTGGCATAGCCACGCCATTGTGGGGCGACTCGGGATTAATTTTGATCCGCCGAGATTCTAACATGCTCTAAATGCACGGCACGCATAAGTGTTTTGTATTCCACGCCCATTAGAATACGGCCACTGCAGCCTTGATAGAACCCACGACTAGACTAGTGCATCGATGAGCTACAGCCTAAAGGTACACATTCCTACAGACATGGATCGTCTTTTTAGGTACTGTATCTTTGTAGTTTAAGCTACTACATACCTATGACTGCATTCAGGTTTCAAGGGGCAAAGCCCTTCCTTCACTGGGCCCTCTTTGTTGGAATCGGTGCTCTTGCCGTACAAGGACTTATAGCTCCTCATCCCCAAAGACGTGCCGCAACAAGTTGCGGGTAAATTTTCTGGGCAGGCCATTGCAATGTGCATGCAAAGCGGTTGAGCACCGCTTTTTCAACAAGAACGCCACCTCTAATGTCTACCTGCACAGTGAAATAAAGACAGAGACACATTAAAATTTCCTTAGTTAGGAGCTATGTACACACAAAGCAGGCATTAGAATGCTTTAAATGTCGTAAGAGCTTCCACTTGATCTAATAAAATATAGAATTTTGTTTTTGTAATCTTTTCTCTATATATACCAATCCAAGGCCAAATACCCTCCTGGTTTCCATCAAAAGCACATTTCGATGCCATGACCTGCCAACTGTAGTAGTAGTTCAAAAATACTAAAGTTGAAGTCAGAAAATAATATTGTTCGGTGAAATATCGCAAAAATATTCTATTATTCAAGATGCCTACACTTCGTTTGAGGAATTCTGAAAGCGTTTTGTAGACAAGCATTTTGATCTGTCGGCGCAGGAAGAATTATTTGCACCAGAGACAAACGAATATGTTCATGATTTTTACTCATGATGTACTCACGCAACGGCAGCCAATATTTTGATTTCGATCACATCAATAAGTTGATGGTGTTAGCATTTGAAGGCCAAATGAATCCGGCAGGTACGAAAAATCAGGCTGAAACATCGGTCAGGGGCCCTGTCTTTCTATTTTTTTCTTTCATAAATATAAATTTGGCCCTAAAGCTGGCCCCAAATCAAAAATAGTAAATTTAACAGAGTTTATGCCACATTCACAAGTGAGCGTTAAAGATATGGCATTTACGACTGTGAGTGCTGAGAAACCAAAAATGCTGTCTGCAATTCCTAGAACAACAAAACAGCAGATTGAAATCTCTTCATAATGCCAATTTACATACGCCAGACCAGCACTATAGTACGAGCAAGACACTAAATATAGAGAATGGGTTCTATGTGTACCTGCGTACGTGTATCATGTAATGAGTTAGAAAGCCCGCAAGATATGCAAAATACGATGTGACTGCGCACCTGTGCACTCTAGATAGCAGCAGCATCAAACAGCACACACAAATAAATTCACCCCGAACTTGTACGCCTTAGATGTATTTTTTAATGGTGGCCAGTGTGCGTTTTATCTTTTTGGAAGGCTTGAGATTGATAATTTGCGAAGCGGCAAGCTATACGTGTCTTACTCAACTAATTATCATTACTGAACTACCTGTCATTCAACCGCTTAGAATTCCTCCTATACAACATACTTTCTCATTCTTTCAGAAATATGAGTATAGATCGCCTATGAATGCCTGTGGCGTAACGTCTTCCTCACAGGCCTGTTGACTATCATAGCAACAGCTAATGTTCTTGTGCCTAAACATGAAACAAAATATTCAGATAGACAAAAAATATAAGCAGAGGACCAGAAATGTATTGACAGCTGTGAAGTGTATTGAATTTGCTCAAATTGAGCAACATGAAAGTGTGCCAGCTCTCTAAAGAAGCCTAGTGCCAGATAATACACTACACAAGAATTTCCCACGCTAGTAAAAATATGAGCATAAATGTTTCAAGGAGCAGGTAATTTACTTGCTCGGGCTGCACCACTTGTGTGGCCTTGTGCACCTCCGCCAAGCCCTCTAACTCTTGACTGGTTTCCTAGCTTGTTTGAGCATTGCGAAGGACTCTAGAGCAGACAAAAAATAGGAGAACACATGGCATCATTTCATACACGACGCTACACGATACACGATTTCAGCACGACGCTCTTTTCGGCACAAACTGACGCTTCTTCATGTACTAGGTGCTGCTCGGATTCTTCGCTGTCGTGGCGAACGCCGACTTCGCGGTGGAACATGGCTTCACCAAACCTTGGCCAGATGCTGCTACAACGGATCTGCAATCATCTGCTCGTGTCTTACACGGTCCGCAAGATTATTTGCTGGACCCGCCGTCGTTGCTCAGTGGCTATGGTGTTAGGCTGCTGAGCACGAGGTCGCGGGATCGAATCCCGGCCACGGCGGCCGCATTTCGATGGGGGCGAAATGCGAAAACACCCGTGTATTTAGGTGCACGTTAAAGAACCCCAGGTGGTCGAAATTTCCGGAGTCCTCCACTACGGCGTGCCTCATAATCAGAAAGTGGTTTTGGCACGTGAAAACCCCATAATTTAAAGATTATTTGCTGGAAATCGTGTACGATCTCTGACGCACCGAAGTGGAATCTGCGCATCGAGGAACCTTTCCGGTTCCGCTGCGCGCTGGCCATATAAAGGACCAGCCAAGCCTAGAGCGACTGAGGCACAACGCTCTTTTCGGCACAAACTCACGCTTCTTCATGTACCAGGTCAGTTACCTAAATGGAACTAAGTGTTATCGCTCTAGCAACGTTATGCTTTTAAGAGTGTCGTGCCCCATTAGCAAGCGACAAATGGTTGAGTGTCTTGAACATACCAGCCTGTGCTTCGTTGATGCTCTACTATTCTCTCTCTACGACGGCTGTCTGACGCTTTCCCAAGTCTTACTGCTCCTATCGAGGGATGTAGAACTAAATCCAGGGCCCATGAATGCAGTTGAACGTGACCAAATGACAAACATTGAAAGGATACTCTTAGAAATGAAAACAGGCCAGGAAACTGTGCTTGCGAAGTTAACGGAAATTACAACAAGACAATGTGAAATAGGTTCAAAAATTACGGGCTTAATAGAGAAGACAAACAATGTAGAAAGTCGTAATGCTCGGGTGGAAAAAATGGAAGATAAATTTATGGCTAAACTAGACGACTTGGAAAATAGAAGCCGTAGACAGAATCTGGTCTTTTTCGGGTTGCCTGTCTTCAAAAACGCTTACATACTTAAAGGCACTTCGTACAGCATCTCTGAAGATTTCAGCCGAGCCGTACAAGAAAAAAGACGTCAGCTTTGGAATTATGCGAAAGAAAAAAGACAGAACAAAGAAAATCATGTTCGCTTGAGTTATGATAAATTGATCATCAATGGGCAAACGTTTGTCTGGGATAGCGATATGCGGATGCCAGTTCCACTTCAGGCGCATGCGCGACTGAACAGAGGCAAATGACGCATTCCGAATTCCGTTCCTCCGAAAGATAATTCAGCACGTTGCTCGCAGCCTGAACGGCTCTCTGTCCTGCCTGTAAATTGTCGCAGCATAAAGAACAAAGTCGATAACTTGATCTCTTTAGTAGCCACTGTTAAACCTCAGACTGTGATGGGCACCGAATCATGGTTAGACAAGGATATACCTGATGTAGAAATCTTTCCGCCTGGTTTTACTGTCTATCGGAAGGATAGGCATGGACATGGCGGGGGAGTATTCATTTTGATATCAAATGCAATTTCAGGTACACAAATTTTATTTGAAAACGATTCTGAGTCTGTCTGGTGCCTTGTGAAATTGCCTAACGGAAACAATGTAGTGTACGGGACATTCTACCGCCCACCCGGCAGCAGCGACTCATTCGCATTGCTGTCTGAGATGCTATCTCTCCTGCCTAACAGCGTATTTCTAGGGGAGGATTTCAATTTGCCAGACTTCAACTGGAATGCCGGATGTGTGGCTGGCAAAAGGTCCCGTATGTACACAGAGTTCGAAGAACTGCTCGGATTAAATGGATTGCAGCAGTACGTACTGGAACCTACGCGAGAAAATGCAATTCTAGACTTCGTACTTTGCAATGAGCCGAACATAATATCAAAAGTTACTGTTTGCCCAGGTATTAGTGACCACAGGGCAGTTGTCATAGAACTTAACATACAGCGAGTACGGATGGCGCAAATTCCGCAAAGTGTACAGCTACGATAGAGGAGACTATGCTGCTATCAGGACCGAACTTGAAAATTTCTTTCCTACTTTCCAATATATGTCAAACGCACGCTGTCCGTTAACTTTGTGGTCAGCATTTCGGGACAAAATACTTAAACTAGTCGAAATTCATGTTCCATGCAGGTACCTGCGCAACGAAAAAAAAAAAAAACCTTGGTTTAACGTAGAAATACGTAAACTTATAAGAAAAGCAAGACAAACGTATAAAACATTTTCTGCTGACACCAGTCTGGCAAATCAGAAACGCTTGCAAGAGATAAATAAGCTATTGAAAGCAACAATTAAATCTTCCAAAGATACCTTCTTTGTTAAATTAAAGAAGGACTTGAGAGAAAACCCAAAATCTTTTTGGAAATATGTAAAACAAAATCGAAAAAAGACATATCAATACCATCTTTAACTGTTGACGGCAAAACCGTGACGTCGGACAATCAGAGGGCGGAATGCTTCAACATGTACTTCCAATCTGTGTTTTCGCTATTACCTGCTGGGGATACCTCGCTTTTGAACAACGCCAATCAAGGCGATATGATGCCAGACATTGAATTTGATGTTAGTGGCGTCGACTCTTTATTACGGCATTTAGATGGCACAAAAGCAATTGGACCTGATGGAATATCCCCAGTGGTCCTTAAAGAGTGTCATAGCATCATTTCTCCGTATTTAACGATCATTTATAAGATTTCCCTTGAAACAGGCCTCATTCCCCAAGATTGGGAAAACGGCAAGCGTGACACCCGTTTTGAAATCAGGCGATAGAAAACTCGGAGAAAACTATAGGCCGATTTCACTAACGTCAATATGTTGCAAAATATTCGAACACATTTTATATAGTAACATATCTGCATTCCTTGACTCAAACGCTTTTTTTACACCTTCCCAGCACGGATTCCGAAAAGGTTAATCCTGTAACACACAACTAATAGAATTCCCCCACTTCTTATCTAAAACCATTGATAACAATAGTCAGGTAGACGCGGTTTTTATTGATTTTTCAAAAAGATTTCGATATTGTGTCGCATAAGCTCCTAGATGTAAAGCTTGCTGCATTAAATATAAACGAAAACGTTCAAAATTGGATACGAAACTACCTAAACGGAAGAAGCCAGTCTGTTGTCCTAAACAACGTTGCATCTTCACCAATAACTGTTTCTTCGGGCGTTCCTCAGGGAAGCATACCGGGCCCCTTGTTATTTTTAATCTACATAAATGACATTGTCGAACTAATTACATCACCCATAAATCTATTTGCTGATGACTGTGTGATTTACAGAGAAATTACCACTGAAGATGACATAGATACATTGCAAACAGATTTAGATAAGGTAGCGATCTGGTGTAAAAAATGAAACATGAATTTAAATATAAAAAAGTGCAGTAGCGGAAGTTTTTCCAGAAAATTATCCAAATTTCAGCACCGATATAACATCGATGGCACGCTTATCGACATACAGTCGGAATATAAGTATTTAGGAGTCTATTTTACCGAATCACTTACTTGGCATAAACAGATTGACACTGTCATAGCAAAAGCTAGTAGGATGTTACATTTTATTCGCAGAAATTTTAAACAGGCAACACGCGAAGTTAAAGAAACTTTATACATCTTACATGTTAGAACAATACTTGATTATGCTTGTGTAATATGGGATCCCTATCAAGATTACCTCATTAATAGACTGGAAAAACTACTGAACCAAGCAGTAAGGTTTGTTTGCAATAATTACAGCCCGTACTCTAGCGTTTCCGAAATGAAGCCCACTTTAGGATGGGATCTACTACATATGCGTAGGCAGAAGTTAAGGCTTAAACTATTGCACCGAATATATAATAATCAGACAGGTATTAATCGCTATAACTATCTCCTGGAACCAGACTATATATCGACTCGCTGTGATAACAAAAAGATCTCAGCTTATAACTGCAGAACAAACACTTTTTACTACTCCTTTTTCGCCAAATCAATTAGACAGTGGAACAGTTTATCAAATGAAATAGTAAATGTGTCAAATAATGAACTATTCTATTCAATGCTGCGACGGTGCTCTTGTAAAACAAATGTATGTGTTATATATCTTGGAACCTGCTTGTTTCACGTTACTTGTATGACTTTCTGTAACAGCTATTGTAGCGCTTCTGTTTGTGAGTACATCTGTCCAAAAGCTTCTCTGTATTACTGGTTATATTTTGTTCACCCCTACGTAATGCCTTTATGGCGATGTAGGTACTCTGTAAATAAATAAATAACTGCACCGAACTCATGTTACATGTCATGCGCCTGTTAAAAAGATCTGTACAACAGTGGATCTACCATTCTGGTCTTGTGAAAGTGGTGAAGTCCTTTTGGAATTTGTGAACACAGTTAACAGATATGATACCAAATAAATAGCAGTCAATTATACCACATGTACCAGCCAACAAGAAACAAGTTCTAACGAAAATAAAAGCTTTATGTGCACATGTCAAACAATTCAAATAAAAATTCTGTTAATGAGTGGTAAAACACTATTTAGAGGAAGCGTTAGCTCACGGCGAACTCCTATTTTGCCCGTCAAACATATGTAAAATGAACGAATGCTTTTATGAGGCAACACTGGACCAATATGAAAGAAGTCTGTCACATTTGAAAGAAAAAGTCAAATTCTAGTGACTCAAGGAAGCAGAATTCTGTTATAAGGCCTGGAATCTTTTGCGAAAATTTCCAAAACTTTAAAAATTGGCACAGTTCAAGAAAATTAATGCAAAAGTTTACAACTCCGTAACTCTGCACCAAAAAGCAATATCGTGTTTCGTTAACCAGCATTTTCCAGAGCTAGAGCCAACAAATTTGACAGATGAATTTATGTATTATGTGAAATAGTTACATTTTTTATGAGGGTTTAGTAAATGTCCAACTCACAAATTAATTATATTACGGCGATTTTGCATGCTTAAACACTTATTACTAAGTGGTAGTAACAGGATTCTGATATCCTTTTTTATTGCTTAATAGTAAACTTGATAATTGAGGTTTTAATTTTCGAATATTTAATAATTTTCTAAAAAGTATTGATGACCTAAATAAAATTTCTCCTTTCTGCCGTCAGTAGCATGTCCAGGAATTCTGGACATTCTCCTTCGGAACTTCACAGCAACGCACAAGTGTAAATTTTTTTTCTAATTTATATTTCAAAATATAGGGCGAGGGTCGAAAAGTTTCAAATGACTACAACAAGAGGGTAATCCCTTCTAGCAACATATGCATTTTGGCACTTAGTCGGAACATTGGTGGTACGTTAAAGCAGTTAAAGAAAGTCAGACAAGGGCGGTGAAGTCCACCGACAGGAGAAAATCGTTTTGCACCCTCCCGCCAGAGGGCAAATTGGCTAGAAAAAGCGCCAGATTTAAACCATAAAGCGATTTATTACAGTTGGCATTGAGAAGGTATTGGTAGAGGCAGTGTTATGCAGCCTGTTGGCACGTGCAGGCTTTTGAGAAGCAGCCGAGATGGTACAGAGTGGTTATGCATGTGCATGTCTTGAGCGTGCCTGGGTAGGCTTCTATGCGCATGTTCGCTCTGTGTATGAGTGTGCGGGCGTGTGTCTCCGTATTTGCGTTTGTATGCGCGCGAGTGCGTGCATGCGTGTGTCAGCGTTCGCGGCGTATGTTCGTGCCTGCGTGTGTGCGCGCTTGTGCGCGCCCTTGCGGTGCATGCGTGGGCGTGTGTGAACGTGTACGCGTGACAACATGTGCTTTTCGAGTTTCAGCATGCAGGATTGCGAACAAATGTGTGCGTGTTTGTGTGCACATGGATGCGAGCTTTCGGCAGCGCACGTTTGTTCCTATATTGACATTTCAACTTTAAACGGCTTGCCTTCGGAAAAAACAATGTGAATAAAAATCGACAGTCGTCTGGCCGTAGGGAACATGCTCACGGAGCCGTGTCATTCATGACAATATCTCAAAAGGCTGGGAGCAGTCAGGTCAACGTTACCCTCGACCTTTTCCCGCGTCAGTTAGGCTTTGAGAGAGCGCTTAATTGCAAGATATTTGTTCTTACTCTTACAGGATCATGTTTAATAAGCATATATTCACTCAACTACACAATGTCGAAGACAGGCTCCAAACTACTCATTTCCTTTAGCCACCCAAGATCAATTATTTAAAAGACAATCAACCTATATTCGTGAAATTACGCACACAACTGCTCAACTTGCTCCGTATCCGGAGGTTACCGTCTGAACACTCGAATGAGAGTAATGTCAGGAAGATTTACATTGATCTATTTCTTAAAATTTGGTCCCGTTAAAAAAGACCACCTGTATATTGATAGTGCAGTAGGCATCTAATAAAGCAGGTGCGAATGCTCGGACAGGTTTTCTTGGCACAATTCAAGTTGATGAACTCAGAACACATGCATCCAAGCATGCACCTCTGTCTTTACAATGTATTCTCCTACATTGTTCAAGAAACGCCTCAGCGCCACGGTACATCACAAAAGGTGTGCGGTAGCATTATTTGCTCTCCCTAATAGATTTCTGAGCGTTCGCGGCATCAGGCTTGGTTATCTGGCGTCATCAGGAATCAGAACAGTGAATTAGGGTCTGATTTATCTTGCATGAGTAATTGACAAATCGCGCAACAGAAGGTTCCCGGAATGATGTGTGATGACGACATTCTGCCACTAGGGAGAATGAATGTGATTTATACACGACCGAATGTTTGTGGCTGCGCAGCGACAAACCTAGGCCTTAAGTTTAGCCGAGAGAAATCGGGAATTATGTTTAATGAAAAGACGAATAATTACATGGTGTCAATTCAACAGCAAGTCACACGCATAGTCAAACAATGTATATGCATAGGATAGGATAGGAATAACTTTAATAAAGTGCCGGCAAACGACGATTTAACGAGTCGTGACGCTGGCCAAGCGTCGACCCGGGGTTATACCCTACTCTGCACTAGCCCAGTTGGGCCAGTTAGCCCAGTTATGCATATTCAGCCATTGCATATTTGCTTGCTTACGAGGGTATGGGCCATTCCTGATTATGTCGTTCTTCTTTCGGGTATGAGCCATTGCAACGAGCCACTTTAGGCTTTCGCCCTAATCAACCAATATTTCGTCTGCCAATGTAGCCGTGCGGTTTGGGGCTGCTTCCACCACGGGCACTAGGTCGGAACTCATGTTTCCATTAACTGCATACGTATATCAGCAATAATTCTAGAAAAAAAATAGTGGTATTTTTTTTCTTTATATGTTAACAATAGCCAGTTAAAATATATTCCGCAAAGCACTCATCCCAATACTTCAGTACTTTTTGTTCTAACACACACGTGCGCGCCACTGTATTTGATACAATGTACCATAATTTTGCATTGATTTCCGCCAGGCAGCTGTTCTGATTCTTAATGACGCCAGAAAACCGAGCCTGATGTCACCAACGCTCATATATGTAATCGGGAGCGCGCACAATGTTCTCGCACACCTTGTGTGATATACCGTAGCGCTGAAGTGCTTCTTGTATAACGTAGGAGAGTCCGTAGTAAAAGCAGAAGTGTACTGTTGGGCGCATGTGCTTAAGTTGATGAACTTGAATTACGCCAAGAAAACACGTCGGAGCATTTGCACCTGCTTTAACAGAAGCGTACTGCACCATGAATATCCAGGCAGTTACTTTTTAACGGCGCCAAACTTTAATAGAGCAATGTAAATCTTGCTGACATTATTGCTATCATTCGAGTGTTGAAATTGGTAGCCTCTAGATACGGAGCAAGCTGAGCGGTTGTTTGCGTAATAAACGAAGGTACGATAATTAAATTGTCAATAATTGATCTTAGGTGGGTAACGGACATGAGTAGCTTGGAGCCAGTCCTCGAGACTACCTGGCTCAGCGAATAATTACAAATCTTTTACAGATAAACTCTGAAAGCATAACTGACGCTGAAAAAGACCGTCTTTAAGGGCGACCTGACGGAGCCCAGTCTTTTGTGATAATGTGATCAATAGCATCGCTCCGTGAGTACGTTCCTTGCGGCCAGTCCGCTTTTGATGTACATTTTTTTTTCGAAATCAAGCAGTTTAAGCCTTTAATGTCAATACAACAGCGAAAGTGTGCCGCCGAAAGCTGGCTTGATCGAAGAAGGGATGCACGACGGAATGATAGTGCAGATTTAGCGCGTCATCGTCGTCAAGAGGCAAGGAAGATAACGAACGCGAACCGCTAGTAGCTCCTAGCGGGACCGTGCCGATGGTGATGGTGCCATCGAGACAAAATACAGGGCGGCAATACAGACTGTACAGGCGCTTTCACAGCGAAGCTGTGTACCTCTGCCCCGAAATGCATTTGTCGTATCAGGGAGCAAGAATTTTGGCGAATCCTGGAGGTTGCGAAGTATCGGGCTGTCATGCGGTGGAGGTGAAGCAGGCTTCAAGTGCTCCGCCAATAATAATAATAATAATAATAATAAAAAAATAATAATAAAGATGCATTGTTTCCCGTCGATGGGCATGCTGGAATCATTTGTGAACCGCACATGGTCTCACGTGCAGAAGGCATTGCCGCATATGCATAGGAGGAAATGTATGTACAGGGTCGTCCTTTTTGAAAGGGAACACGCGAGCGCGTGGCCTGTGATCTGCGGCGGCTGCCTAGAGCGCCGGTCAGTGGCAGCAAGAGGAAGCACGTCCGCTTTTGGCGTCATCTATTGACGGTCAGAATGACTAGGCATGGCCGATTGGAAGCGCCTACTGGACTCCCTTCCCCGTATTAAGCCTGTTTCACATGCTGCGACTGGAACGACGAAAATCGGTGCTGTCGCACGCGTCGCAGAGCGATTTTTAGAGGGCCCAGTTCACATGATTGCGATTTTAACAATGCGACTGGTGCGATTCCCAGGGTTGCTTTCTGCCACGTTTCGTGGCACACGTTGCATAATTATTTTATTGTAATGAATAAAACGTTTACGTTATAATATTGTTGACTTTTCTTTAATAGGATCAAATAATATGCTTGTTTTGTAATTTAAAAACGTGTTGAAGTAAACATTTGTTTCGGAGTGCGCAACGGAGGTTGCGGAAGCTCAGTGCGATGCACGGAGACTTTTAAACAACGCTGTGCGCAGCTAGTTCAGTGGTTCAGTGCTTCGTGTTATCTCGTGCCTTCTACGTCTGTGTCGTTCTGTCTAGGTTCTGTCTACTTATAGGATGACCTGTCAACAAGTTCATATAGCTACCCTTACCGCATATGCAGTATTCTGAATTCGGCTGCAGCGCATAAGTGGCTCCTGCTCCGAGCCATATTCTTGCACCAACCCGAAAGCCCACGCCTACCCCTGAACGAAGCCGCACCGCAAATGATCTGTGTGCGATTGCTGAACGTGGAATGAGCAGCTGCCGTCATTTGTGTAGAAACATGTACGTGGCATCATAGCATTCTGAAAGACACGCCTGTCGTACGCTTTGTTGTCCTGCGGCTCGTGCTGTTAGTATACTGTGAACCTCTGAGAAGACAATATCAATACGTGCTGTGCATAATGCAGGAACGTGGTTTTTCACCTTTCTGCTAAGCCTCGCGCGCTTCTCACGGTTAGCCTGTTTTGTGAAAATAATATTATTATTAATGTTATTAGCTCTTATAGTGCCTTCACTGTAAGTTATAGCAATCATCCAGATTTCTTAAGCTAGTCATGTATTTAACCGGTGTTAGATCAACATTGTTATGACATGGTAATGGAAGTCATTTCAAACTTGATTACTCAAAGGATGTACAAAGGAAAGCCTCAATGTTCATTCGTATATCTGGTATTCCTAAACAGATTCTATTTGCAGAATTGTGCGCCTGCTGGAATTGCCTCCAATTTAATGCTCAAAGCTGCTCAGTGCTCATTCGTTTTCTTGCTCTCGAAAGGCTGCTTCAATGTCAGTTAGCTATAATTATTCATTTCGAAAGCTGATAAATGGGTTTTTGTTCCACGAACACAATTAAGTTTTCTTTCACCCTCTCATTGACAGCCACGGAATGAAAATGTTCACTTTTATAAGTATCAGGATGCAAACGTTCTGGAGTTTGTCCTCGGCTTGTTCTTAGTTCTTAGCTTGTCCGTTCTTAGTTTGTCCACATCCTATAGTGCGTGTGTTTGTATCAAGTTCAGGTGCTGTCATTGCAGTGATGTACGCATTTTTGTAAATATGTTGCAACAGAGCAATTTATTGAACTTTGTTTTCAAATCTACAAGATGCGGCCACACAGTAATGACCACATCAAATAGCCAAAAAACTGCAGATTCAGCAGACATGCTGGAATCTATGCGAAATGAAGTTTTTGTCAAGTGTAAATGCTGGTCAAGTAACTGCAATATTTACAGTTGTCCTTATTTTCGACAATCCAATGAGGAATATTATGCAAGGTTTGTTTATGCATACCATAGGTCACAACCTTAATATCATGCAATGTTTGTTTATGCACTACGCTGTTCACATGCTATACCAAAATGCAAATAGCAGTTAACGTGGATGTGCACTTCGAGACATCAACACAGTGATGTTTGTAGAAGGCAGTATGGTGTGAGATGTGTGCGAGACTTCAACACGGTGATGTTTGTTGAAGGCAGTATGGTGCGAGATGTGTGCAGAGAAAGGAATGGCACATGCTTGTGCATTTATTTATCTATTCTTTGTATACCTCAAAGGCTGCAAGGTTGGAGTATTAGGTGAGCGGGAAGTAAAGAAAACAGTTACAAAAGGAAGAAGGACACATCCTTATATAATAATTAACAAACAATAACAGAAAAATATATAAACAAAGCTCGTGCAAACACAAATGGAATTACAAGAAAAATGATTACAGGACACTAAAACACGGGGAAGGCGAAGATGGAAATTCAAGACGATGAGCGAAAGGAGAACAAGGTGAAAGCAAGAGCCAACATTTCGACAAGTAGACTTGTCTTTTTCAAGTCCACTTGTCGAAACGTTGGTTCCTGCTTTCACCTTGTTCTCGTTTGGCTCATCGTGCAGGGCACTAAGTTATACAAAGTCTAATGATAAAACCCAGCTAACGAACAAGGCTTTTACTAGTATAGAAAGGCCCATGTGTCACGGTGGCACGTACCCAGTGGCCCAAGAATGGGCTAGGTTAAACATAAGAAATTCAAGGAAATAATTGAAGATCATGAGGTTTATGCACTTCGATGATATCTGCGAGCTGAAATAATATTTACAATCTTTGTGTGGTACATAAGAAATTCAAGGAAATAATTGAAGATCATGAGGTTTATGCACTTTTATGATATCTGCGAGCTGAAATAATATTTACAATCTTTGTGTGGTGTAATTTTTGGTTACAATGTGTGCTAGTTGGAACCTGGCACAACCAGACCATCGATACTTCGGGAATCTTTTTACCCTTCCTCTTTACCTCGGTGCGGAGTAGCAAGCCAGGACATGTTCATTTGGCCAACTTTTCCGCTTTTTCTCTAATCAAGTATTCTTCTCTCTCTTTCTCTCTATCAGCCTATTTTATCAATTCTGACATGTTTCACAAAGACGGGCCTAGCAATTGTAGGGGTCGGGGAGTTCTTATTGCTTCAAAATGTAATCTAAATCTCACACTAGTGAATATATTGCTTCCCTTGGGAATGCAGTCGGTTTGATAACACTTCCTTCGTGCTATTACTCCATGATGCCCTTCTACAGCTATCTACATTCCATGAAAAAGCCCTCATTGTGTTATTCAGGGACTAACATCCCATCAATTCCTTGGATGAACACACTCTTTGCTCACAACTGCACCTCACCTCCCAACATAAAATCGCCCACTTTTGTCTTTTCCACAGGTTCCATAATACCCTGCCATGAAATAGCACACTCATCTTTTATGGCCATGGCATCCCATCCATGCGAATTCAGTTTGCCCACCACGTGCTCACACAGTTACATTTCAGCACTCCTTCATCCATGTAGCACGATTGAAATGATCTGTCCATTTTTATCACTACTACAACAGACAACTATTTCAACTCGCTTTTTACCACTTATTTGTTATAAACTAATCAACATATTCAAACACTATCTATATGCCCACCCCTCATGTAATGCCCATGTTGTGCCTTTGAGGTATAGTAAAGAAACAAATACAAGCTACATTTAAAACTTCTTATTGCACTATCACAGCACGAAAAATGTAATCACTTTTACTTATTGCACTGCTGGTGTGGTTCTGCTGGAGCACTATCGCCAACGACAGGTCAAGAATACAATGGCAAATGCTTTGGAGGGGAACATATGATTATGCACTTGTGAATCACTTTATGTGGGGCTGAACTCGCAAAGCTATTTGTTCATCAGTGGTTTTGGCAGTTGGTTTGAGTTTCCTCTTGTGAACAATTCTAGTGAAAGTTTTTGTGAATGGTGCCCCTGATTCACCTCCTCTCTGCTTTGCCCATGACCATGTTCACCTTACTCAAGTGCTGTTGTGTCACAAGCTCTGTGTAGTGACTGTTTGTAACACTATGCTGAACAGGGATGTTACAACTAGGTAAACTATACAAGATTGCAATGAGGTAGAAAATTGCGCTAGTTGGAGTGGATGTATACTTAAAATTAGCATGAAAAATAATGGCAACACAATGAGAATGGCACGGGAAGTGTGTTTTTTAACAACTGAAGTTTAATTATAGGAACACACAAAAGGCAAACACGCTTCAATGTGCATGCCATTAAGTTACATCATGGAACTAAATTAACTAGCAGCTGCATCTCACTATCTAGCAAAGAGAAGGTTGAGGTACCAAATTATTGTGCTGCCTCTGTATAAATATGAAAAATGAGTTCCTGCAGATTTTCATCTTCATGGTTCTTTCTAATTTCAGTTCACTTGAACAAAGGCTTGCAACTATAAGTGTTACTATGTGCCGAGAGCAGCGAGGTAGACATTCCCTTTAATGTATTGTGCTGACTTAGATGCTCATTTACACAGTTGGCAGTCTTCCCAAAGTGAACTTGTAGAAGCTTTCCTTATGCAAAGGGGCCTGTTAACGTTCTATCTGCTTGTTGATCGTAGGATGCAGCTGCTTGCTTATTTCTTCCATAATCTGACTCGATGCCACATACGTTCAGCTAGTGTTTTCCTTTTGTGTGTTATTCTATTAAGCTTCAGCTTGAAGAGTGCTCATGCTGTTACCTTCTCTTGGTGTTGCATTTGTTTTCCATGCTGAGTTTTATTGTGCGCACAGAATTAGACTAGGTGCACTATTTCCATGGAGTGCAGTAGTATGGCAAATGGTGTCAGCAATTTATATGCAAGTGGCTGCTACTGTGTTCTTGACCTGTGACGAAGTGTAGGCTTTAAAGGGACACTAAAGAGAAACATTGTTTTATCTATATTAATAAAGTAGTAATTTAGCAAACCTAAAAAAGGTTTGCTTACCATAAGCAGAGGCCCGGTAAGCGAGGAAAGGTACACAAACAAAATATGGGTAGCAACGTCACATTGATGTTCCTGCCCTGGCTCACCACAGTGTCAAAGATTTTGGTAGTGTCTGGTCGAGGCTAGTTATTTTGTCATTTATGATTCAGAAGAGCCAGAAACTGAACTGACAAGGCAAAAAATGCAACTTTAACATGGATGAAGACAAAGTATACAAAAGTCCACCCAGCTCGCCCATATATCTCTTCTTTGGAAAACTGAGCTTCGCAAGTTTCAATAACCTTTACTGCGCCACAATGACTCAAATATGAGAAAAATATTTTGAAATCGGTAATCTCACTGGCATACCAGCTCCGAGGTTTCCGTGCAGTATTAGAAAAACTGAATATTTACTTTTTTTCTCATCTACTAAAAAAACTATTGCTGCAAAATTAGTGAAAATTAAATATTTAATTCATTGGGTCTAAACTGACAGTGTTTCTCTTTAGTGTCCCTTAGGAGGAAGCTTTAGCTCGGGTGCTCCTATCTAAATTGTAAAAGGAGAATTAGTTTTCCTCGGCAACCACTGCACCAAATTTGACGAGGTTTGTTGCATTAAAAAAAACTTAAGCTCGATTGACTGTTGGTTTCGAATTTTTTAGTTAGGTCGTGAATGTTTTATTAAAAATTGGCAAAAATCAAAAAATGTCAAAAAAACACTATCAAGTTTACAAATCTAACTGAGCAACAAAAGATGATAATACAATTATGTGAATTGCATCTAATAGTACATCTAAAGCGGACAAAATTGATATGTTACACATGAATATAAAAAAAAAATTTAGCAATGTGGAAATACAGCTTTTGCAGAACCCTTGTAACCAACATAACAAATTCACATATGTAAAATCACACATCCAATTTTTCCGCTTTGAATGATCTAATGGATGCTGTTTACAGGAATGCGATATCTGTTCTTGATGCAGAGCAATGAATTTGTAAACTTCGTGCTTCTACATTATTCAAATGGTCAAATACTTGAAAATCGTTTTAACAAAATTCAAGCCCTAAATCGAAATTCCACTTCCAACAGTCACTATAATTTAGCTTTCTCTTTCAAATGCCTTAAATTTAATTAAAATCGGTCCAGGGGTTATCTTATAAAAACATTTTTTTCGTTTTACATGTATTTGAATTGGCTGCATCGGAGTTGGGCCCGAGCTAAAGCTTCCTCTTAAGCAAAGTAGTTTTATTCATCTTCTGGTCTGTCTTCAAAGATGCCAGTGTTCGGGTCTGGTTTCCATACAATCAGGTCAGGGAACACCCCACGACTATAAGATGAAACTACATTCAGCATTTCTTGTCGTAGGTAGGACTGCATATGTTTCGGGGTTTCATTCATTGCTTCCTCCAGTGACAGCAGAAAGTACCCTGTAGATGTTAATGGCTTAAATGCTGCTAAAGCGGTCTTCACAGCTGCAAGCTGGGCATCAACTACCTCCAACTCTGTGGTTCCTCTTTTCCTTTTAATACCTTGCCTCTGTGGCCGGGGGGCTGGAGTGCCAGAGGGTCCAGCCGTCTCGGGAGGGTATTCTGCAAAGTTGTAAATATCCTCAAACAAAGGTTGTGTGGAATGCCCGTCGTCCGCGGTCTTTTTCCCTTGCTTGTTTTCTGGCTGGTCATCGCCGTCTGGCTCGCGGTCGCCTTCTTGTTCTTCTGGCTGGAAGTCACTGGCTGGTGTGCCAACCTCGAATAGCTCATGCACCTCCACTTCCTCGTGCATATTGCTGTGGCTCGTGCAGAATTTGCATTTATTCAAAATTTATTTAAGAAAGTGTCCCTGCTTGAAAGCATGCAGTGTCACTCAATGGTTCTTACTGGCGTGGCTCCATCAAGTCTGACATGAATCGCATTCGCTCCATGTAGGGCCATTGTCGTGATTTGGATTTGGAGCCAGATCCACTCCTTGTCTCGTCCTTAAGTTCCTTAATTTTTCTTCGGTATGTGTCCTTCAAATTTCGCCACCGGCTTTGGATCTCGTCCAGTGTAACTAAGAATTGTTCATAACAGAAAAAGGAGAAAAAATGCTTGTTTCCCCGCAGGGGCGTCTGCGTCAGCAGGCGTTTGGTGTGTTGCGACACCACGGACCCGAGCACACGAGGGTTGGACCCTCCCGCGTGTAGCCGTGCGCGGCTTAGCCGTGTCCGGGGATAAGGGGATCCTGGGGGTTGAGCCAATGCCGGGTGTTTGGACCTTTACGGCCCCTCGGCGGCGGCAACACACCCCTTTGGCCTCGGCTTCACGTAGACGGCACCCCCGGACTGACCCACCCGGGGGAAATCGGTAGTTGCCTTTTCCTGTCTCTCTCTTCCTATAATCTTCGTCTTTCTCTAACTTTTTATCTTTCCTGTCTTCTCCTAGCTTCCACTTACTTCCAATTTTTCCGGGCAGCAAGGGCTAACCTTGTGTGAATAGCCAACCTAGGTTATTTCGTATTTGGTTATAGTGGTAACGTACTGCTGGCGTTTGCAGGCCGTGTTATACGGATCCTGCAGCGTCCCCTTGTAGGACTCCACGGTGGGTGGCTGGTGTTACTGCCGAAATTACAATCTCTTATGGCTTCTTCTTTCCCCCCATTACCTGATCGCTCCCTCAAGAGGGGGCGCACCGATGATGTCTTTGAATTTTTTGCCCGCCAAAAAGAAACTTTTCCTCGTTTCCATGTAGTGCACTCTGAAACACCAGGCAAACCCGTGCGAACAATCTCCACTCCTCGTGTCCAAGTCTCTTACCCAAGTTTTTGGCACAGGTTATAAAGCATCCAGGATGGCAAGCGGAGATCTCCTCTTGGAGCTCCGCAACCAGAAACAATATGAAAATCTACCCAATCTAGTTTCATTTGGTGACGCCAAAGTAACAGTAACTCCTCATCGTACCATGAATACCACCCGTAGCGTAGTCTCCGATGATGATTTATTGGAGCTGACTGAGGCTGAGCTCTTGGAGGGCTTCAGCGAACAGAATGTCATAAATGTCAGAAGAATCAAGATGAGGCGAGACGGAAAAGAAATTGCGACCAAACACCTAATACTCACCTTCAACTCCAGTGTCCTGCCCGAGTCAATCGAGGCCGGGTACATCAAGCTTCGTATAAGACCGTATGTGCCGAATCCCTTGAGATGTTTCAAATGCCAACGTTTTGGCCACAGCTCGCAGAGCTGCCGAGGCCGCCAAACATGCGCCAAATGCAGTGCCCTTGAACACGCCACTGAAGCATGTAAGAACTCTCTACACTGTGTAAACTGCGACGGGGACCACACCGCGTACTCGCGGTCGTGCCCCTCCTGGAAGAAGGAAAAAGAAATTGTGACTATAAAAGTAAAAGAGAATATATCGTTCAAAGAGGCACGAAGGCGGGTAGTATACCTGCCAAAGAAAAGCTTTGCCGATGTGGCGCGTCAGGGGGCAGCGTCACAACGGCCTCCGGCGGCTGTCCGACCCACAGTCAGTGAGTCGGCAGTCACGCCATCTGCCCCCACGGTGGTTGCAGCTAGCGCTGCTCCGCCAACCGAGCAGATGGAGCCATCGACCCCGAAGGTGGGCGCAGCCGAGGCTGCCCCAACCTCCGAGGCCCCCTCCAGCGCTGGCAACGGCCAGCGCAGCCAAATCCCTCAGGGAGCCCCATCGACCTCCGGGCTGGTGGGCGCAGGGGTCTTGCCCTCCAAGGCGGGACTCCCCCTGAAAACCTCTCGCTCGCAAGAGCACGTGTCCGGAGCCTCACAAGAGGCAATGGACACTACACCTGTCCCCAAGGCGCACCAAACGCCTAAGGAGCGTCGAGAATCGCTCGAACGCTTCAGAAAGAACAAAACACCTATTACAGGGCCTCGAAAGGGCTCTGTAACCTAAGGCATCTTTCCGTTTCCGTACACACAGCACTAATTTACATTAAATATGGATACACAAATCATACAATGGAACGTCAGAGGTCTCCTTAGAAACCTTGATGATGTACAAGAACTGATCCACCAACACAATCCAAATGTGCTGTGTTTACAGGAAACACACTTAAAATCCAAACACAAACTTTCTCCGACAGTACATAACTTTTCGCAAAGATCGCGATGATGGCTGTTGCATCATCGGGCGGTGTCGCCATTGTTATCCATAAGAGCATGGCGTGTCAACTTTTACAGCTACAAACGCCTCTCGAAGCAGTGGTGGTTCGAGCTGTTCTAAACAAACTCATCACCATTAGCTCTCTTTACATACCCCCACATTACAAATTAACGAAACAAGAATTTCAATCCTATATAGATCAATTGCCAGAACCTTATGTTGTTCTCGGCGATTTCAATGCGCACAGCTCCCTGTGGGGCGACTCTCGTACAGACGCGCGAGGTCGTTTCGTTGAACAGTTCCTTTTTTCTTCAGGTGCGTGCTTACTGAATAAGAAAGAACCCACGTATTACTCCCTAGCAAACAGAACCTTTTCTTCAATAGATCTTAGCATAGTTTCCCCGTCCATACTGCCCGAACTCGAATGGGAAGTAACGAACAATCCTTACGGGAGCGACCACTTGCCTATACTGATAAGAACATCTAAAGAAAAGGAATATCCTCCGCAAGCTCCTAGGTGGAAGATAGACACAGCCGACTGGGAGAAATTTCGAACTCTCACTAACATCTCATAGGCCGACATGTCTTCTTTAGAAATTGATGCTGCTGTGGAATATCTTACATCATTCATAATAGATGCCGCATCAAAATGCATATCCGAAGTGAGTGGTCTGGCGTGCAAACGACGTGTGCCGTGGTGGAACAGCGAATGTAAGATCGCCCGTAAGAATCAGAACAAGGCCTGGGGGTTGCTACGCGCTTCTCCCACTGCAGAGAATCTTATGAACTTTAAAAAAATAAAGTCTCAAGGCAGGCGAACCCGCCGACAGGCCAGAAGAGAAAGCTGGCACAAGTTTTTATCAAGTATTAACTCGTTTAGGGATGAGGCCAAAGCCTGGAACAGAGTAAATAGGATTAGAGGGCGGGAAACACATTCACTCCCCCTGGTAAACACGCAGGGAGATACACTGGAAGACCAGGCAGACTCACTTGGGGAATATTTTGAGAGCGTGTCAAGTCCATCAAATTACACACAATCCTTCCTCAAATACAAAGAAACAGAAGAACGTAAGCCATTAACAAGAAAAGGTCGAGAGAATGAGCCTTACAACCGTCCCTTTAGCATTGCCGAGCTAAGAGCTGCCTTGATCACATGCAAGAGCTCTGCACCAGGACCTGACAGAATTATGTACGACATAATTAAGAACGTACACACTGATACACAACTGACTTTACTTGCACTTTTTAACACTATTTGGGCTGCTGGATATCTTCCACTTGCATGGAGAGAAGCGACTGTGATTCCCATTCTGAAGCAAGGTAAAGATCCTTCATTGGCGTCAAGTTACCGCCCGATAGCCCTCACAAGTTGCATTTGCAAGCTGTTTGAGAAAATGATTAATCGGCGACTCATACATTTCCTGGAATTAAACCAAATGCTTGATCCCTTTCAGTGTGGCTTCAGGGAAGGGCGGTCCACAATTGATCACCTTGTGCGCATTGAGGGAAACATTCGCGACGCCTTTCTACATAAGCAATATTTCCTCTCCGTGTTCCTCGATATGGAGAAGGCGTACGACACAACGTGGCGCTACGGAATCTTGAGAGACTTGTTGGGAATGGGCATCCGTGGCAATATGCTCGCCCTAATAGAAAGTTATTTGTCCAACCGTACCTTCCGAGTAAAAGTCGGTAATGCACTGTCACGTCCTTTTACGCAGGAAACTGGTGTACCCCAGGGAGGTGTGCTCAGCTGCACTCTTTTTACTGTTAAGATGAACACACTACGTGCTTCACTGCCACCGGCCATTTTTTATTTCGTATACGTCGACGATATACAAATAGGCTTTAAGTCCTGCAACCTCGCAGTATGCGAGAGACAGGTACAGCAGGGCCTGAACAAGGTTTCCAAGTGGGCTGACGAAAACGGATTTAAGATCAACCCCCACAAAAGCTCTTGTGTTCTTTTTACTAGAAAGAGAGGCCTGGTTCCAGATCCTTGTGTTCAACTGTGTGGACATCAAATACCCATAAACAAAGAACACAAATTTTTAGGTATTATACTAGACTCCAAGCTTACCTTTATACAGCACATTAAATATCTTAAAGAAAAATGTCTAAGGACAATGAACTTACTTCAAATTCTATCCCACTCAACATGGGGTAGCGACAGGAAGTGTCTGATGAATGTTTATAAGAGCCTAATTCGATCACGATTGGACTATGGTGCCGTAGTATATCTCTGCCGCTCCGAGCGCACTAAAAATCCTAGATCCTATCCACCATCTAGGTAACCGCTTAGCCACTGGTGCTTTCAGAACAAGCCCGATTGAAAGCTTATACGCGGAATCAAATGAATGGTCGCTCTGTCTACAGAGAAGTTACATCAGCCTTACATATTTCCTAAAAATACACTCCAATCATCAACATCCATGTTTAACACTGTTAACGATATGACCTGCTCTACACTATTCCATAATCGTCCTTCTGTAAGAAAGCCTTTCTCGCTTCGAGTGAAGGAGCTTAGTGATGAGATACATGTCCCACTCCTCGAGCTTCGCCTAATGCATCCAACCAAGTTGTTACCGCCTTGGGAGTGGCAGGTCATAGAATGTGACATATCCTTTTTAGAAATAACAAAACACGCACCAGAGATCGAAATACGAACTCATTTCCTAGAACTCCAGCACAAGCACTCCTGCGCAGAGTTCTACACAGACGCTTCGAAGTCTAATGCCGGGGTGTCGTATGCTGCCGCCGGCCCATCCTTCTCAGAATCCGATGTACTACACCCGGAAACAAGTATATTTACGGCCGAGGCCTACGCATTACTGTCTGCCGTGAAGCATATAAGAAAATCAAAACTCCAAAAGTCAGCGATATACACAGACTCCCTAAGTGTCGTGAAGGGCCTGATGTCACTTTATACACACAAAAATCCAGTACTTAATGAACTATATTCCGTCTTGTCTAAAGCGTACAGATCTAACCAGCATATCATAATATGCTGGGTGCCTGGCCATAGGAGTATCGAGGGTAACGTTCTGGCGGACGAGATGGCCACGTCAATCGCATTGCAAGCTATTAACCCTACCGCTGCGGTGCCTGTCACAGATCTGAGACCTTTCTTGCGAAGGAGATTGCGAGGCCACTGGCAACGCATGTGGGACGCGGAAACGGATAATAAGCTCCACCTGATAAAACCACAGTTAGGATTCTAGCCCTCTGCTGCAAAATCACGCCGAACAGATGTCCTATTCTGTCGTCTCAGAATAGGACACAGGTTTGGCACCCATAATTTTCTACTCAACGGAAGTGAGCCTCCAACCTGTGGTAGATGCGGGGAGAGGCTGACCGTACTCCACGTCCTTCTGGAGTGTCGGGAAGCCGAATCTGAGAGAAAGAGACATTTTTCATTAGCATACCGACAGCACATTCCTCTTCATCCTGCAATGCTCCTTGGTCCAGAACCGCTTTTTATTACAGACAGTGCTACGTTATCTTAGAGATGTGGTCTTACATGTTATTAGTCCCATGAATTCGTAGCGCCTCCTCTCTCGAGAGGATGCCACTGCGATAATTGTTTTGAATAGCACATGCCTCCAGGCCCTTGTGTTTCAAGGGCTCTAAGGAGGCAGTAGTGCTCTGGCATTTCTCATAATCTGATATATTTTACCTATCGTATCGTTCTTTTTACATGCATCTAAATGTTCATAGTACAAGTCATACGTCATCGGCATAATTTTATTACACATACGCGCTTTAGAGCGTATATTTTAAGGCCTCTTTACAGCCACGACACACCAATTTCATAGTAATCATAGCTACACCGCACACCCACTACCACAGGCATGGCGCTCTTTGGCCATTCCTGGCCCTTGCGCCATGAAACCCCATACATCATCATCATCAAAATGCTTGTTTGGCACGGCTGAACATCACAAAGCAGCGTAATGTGTAACACATATTTTCTAGATTTAGTTTTTATGCTTTACAATTCACCAATAATTGCAACTTGTGAAAATATAAATACCAATGCCTAGTGATGACTGGCCACTGATAACCATGCATGAGAATTCTACTGCACATTCATGACTTCTGAGGAGAAAGTAACTTTTAAAATAATCATTACATTGTGTGGCACTTCACTTGCGTTCCACCACACCCTATGAGCCCTACTTGATTAATGCCTCAGTCATGCTGCCATGTAATTACATTGTGTGGCACTTCACTTGCATTCCGCCACACCCTATGAGCCCTACTTGATTAATGCCTCAGTCATGCTGCCATGTAATTGTGAACAAATACTGATGTCAGAAGAAGGTTGCTACACTTTTTGTGAAGCTATGCTATGTCCTAGATTAAAGCGCTACTGTATGATTACATGAGTTCTGCAAGCAACAATAAACGAAGTGCATTGGCCACCTGTTTCTTCTTATTGGATTACGGAACAATAGACCTGATACACTAATAACTGTGCATGTGCTGTTATACTAGTTTTGTATGAGGGGGTGCTCCAATTGTATTAAACTGTACCACAACAAAAATCCCAATGCAAACAATAATAGCCTATAAGGTTATTGGCAATGAATAGCCTATGAGCCTTGAGATTTACAGTTGGATGCAACAAATGTTCGACACTTGCAAATTATATTGAAATGCACACACACAATCGCAATTCACTTCAATAACTTGCCCATCATTTCACTAGGTGCAATCTCTTGCACACTGTATATATATATATATATATATATATATATATATATATATATATATATATATATATATATATATATATATATGCTAGAAAAATTTGGATCAAGTATGTGCCAGTTGAAAATAAATAAGTAAATCTTTAGGCAGTTTTCTAACTTGACAGAAAATTTATATGCTCTCACTACAAATATATCTCATTTTGGAACTGAAATTATAGTTATGCTATTGCTATAGTTCCTAACTATTTTGTTTGCACTAATCCAGTGACTTCCATTTGGGACTTATTGACAGGCGAACAACCAGGCTAACCTCTGCAGCTCATCAATAAAGCTCCCCGCAGGGGCGTCTGCGTCAGCAGGCGTTTGGTGTGTTGCGACACCACGTACCCGAGCACACGAGGGTTGGACCCTCCCGCGTGTAGCCGTGCGCGGCTTAGCCGTGTCCGCGGAAAGGGGGATCCTGGAGGTTGAGCCGATGCCGGGTGTTCGGACCTTTAAGGCCCCCCGGCGGAGGCAACACACCTCTTTGGCCTCTGCTTCACGCAGACGGCACCTCCAGACTGACCCACCTGGAGGAAACCGGCAGTCGCCTTTTCCTGTCCTCTCCAATCTTCGTCTATCTCTCCCACCTTTCCATCTTTCCTGTCTCCTCTTCACTTCTCATTACTTCCGTATTTCTTGGCGGCAAGGGTTAACCGTGTGTAATATATCCAATCTTGGGTATATAGCGGCGATGCATGGCTGGCGTCTGCAGGTATTGTTCCAACCTTGTAGCGTCCCCTTGTTGGGCTCGGTGGTGGGTGGCCACCATCGCCGCCGAAATTTCCAATGCTATATGGCAAGCAACTTTCCACCATTACCTGATCGCTCCCTCAAGAGGGGGCGCACCGATGAAACTTTCACGTTTTTCATGCAAACAAAGCAATCTTTTCCCAAGTACCACGTTGTACACAGTCAGAACGATAGCAAAACAGTTAGAATGATCTCACCATTTGTTGTAGCAAAATGCCTCACGGAAGCAATTGGCTCAGGCTATAAAGTAACGAAGATGGGAAGTGGTGATCTTCTTCTCGAACTTCACGACAAAGCACAATATGACAAGCTCTCGAAACTTGTAGCATTTGGAGAAATTCCAGTATCAGTGGGCCCACACAGATCCATGAACACAGTGCGCGGGGTTTTCTCAGAAGATGACCTTTTCGAACTGAGTGAAAGTGAACTACTAGAAGGATGGCAAGACCAGAACGTAGTAAAAGTGCAAAGAATAACATTAAGGCGAGATGACAAACAAATACCGACCAAACACATAATCATTACTTTCGGAACCACCAACTTGCCTGAAACAATAGAAACCGGCTACTGCAAGCTACGTGTTCGACCATACATCCCAAATCCGCCTAGATGCTTCAAGTGTCAGCGTTTTGGGCATGGGTCGCAAACCTGCAGAGGGCGTGATACTTGCGCTAAATGTAGTTCAACAGAACACGCTTCAGACATCTGCACTTCAGCAATGTGCTGGGCCAACTGTAAAGGAGATCACCCATCCTACTCGCGATCGTGCCCCTCGTGGAAGAAGGAGAAACAAATCATAGAACTGAAAGTCAAACTAAACCTATCTTTTCCAGAGGCACGTAAACGTTTCGCTCTCCACAATCAGTGTAGTCCTTCCTACACCGACGTAGCGCGCCGGGGGGCAGCGCTACATCATTCGGCGGCCGCCCAAGTCACACGGAGTGTGACCGCGGTCACGCCATCAGCCCCCCGGCTGGAACAGCCAGCGCTGTACCGGCCCCCGCAAAGGAGGACCAGCAGACCCTCGGGCCTGTTGGACCCACGGCCACTGCCCCAGCAGATCGGCCCAAGATTCCCGCAAAAGTCCCCGCCGTGCGGGCAGTATCCACCGCCTGAGATGAGGTGATGGATACGAACACAAATCCGGCGTCCCAGACGCCGAAGGAACGGCGCAGCTTCCTCGAGCGCGCCAGGAAGATAGAGAGATCCCGTTTCACGGGGCCTGGAAAGGTCTCGTGAGATAATCTAATCTATATTTCCTAGGCACACAGCACAAAACACAATACATTATGGATACACAGATAATACAATGGAATGTCAGGGGTTTACTCCACAACCTAGACGACATTAAGGAACTCTTAAATAAGTATAATCCAAAGGTGCTGTGTGTCCAAGAAACGAATCTTAATCCTTCACACACGAACTTTCTCCGACAGTATGCCATTTACCGGAAAGACCGCAACGATGCCCTTGCCTCGTCTGGCGGTGTGGCAATAATTGTAGATAAGGGGGTTGCTTGCCAGCAATTACAGCTTAAAACACACCTAGAGGCAGTCGCAGTCCGTGCGATACTGTTTGATAAACTGGTAACCATTTCCTCACTATACATTCCCCCAAACTACCATCTTTCAAAAACAGAATTCCAAAGTTTTATTAGTGAACTGCCCGAACCTTATATTGTCCTCAGAGATTTCAATGCACACAACGCCCTTTGGGGAGGTTGTCGTTGTGATGCCAGGGGACGCTTAGTAGAAAGCCTCCTCTTCACTACAGGTGCATGCTTACTAAATAATAAAGAGCCTACGTTCTATAGCGTGGCAAACAACACATTTTCATCGATCGATTTGAGCATCGCATCTGGTACACTCGTACCGTATCTAGAGTGGAACGTACTTAAAAACCCATATGGGAGCGACCATTTTCCAATTCTCATAAAATCAACAAAACATGATCAATGCTCCCCATGCGTCCCCCACTGGATAGTCGAGTCAGCCGACTGGAAGCGTTATCAAGAACTCACCCGCATGACCTGGGAAACATCTCTGCACTTCCAATTGATGACGCTGTGGCATATATGACAGCATTTATTGTTGATGCGGCGTCACAGTGTATCCCTGAATCAAATGGATCACCCACTAAGCGACGTGTTCCCTGGTGGAATGCGGAGTGCAAAGAAGCTCGTAAAAATCAAAATAAGGCTTGGAGTCACCTTCGCGAATCTCCAACTGCCGAAAATCTTATCAAATTCAAGAAAATAAAGTCACTAGGTAGAAGAACACGCCGCCAGGCCAAACGGGAAAGTTGGCAAAAATACATCAGTAGCATCAATTCACATACAGACGAACGGAAAGCCTGGAATAGGGCCAGCAAAATAAAAGGCCGCCAAACTCACCCTCTACCTTTAGTAAACACACAAGGAAACACTATTGAGGACCAAGCTGATTCGCTAGGGGCACATTTCCAGTACATCTCGAGCTCATCCCATTACTCAGATACATTTCTAAGACATAAGCGACAAGCGGAACGACAGCCTCTGAACCGGAAAGGAAATAAAAATGAACGTTACAACCGGCCATTTAACATGGTGGAATTTCAGGCTGCACTGAACTCTTGCAATAAATCAGCTCCTGGAGGCGATCGAATAGTTTGAGATGATAGAACACCTACACGCCGAAACACACAAAACACTACTATCACTCTTTAATTCCATATTCTCCGCCAGTTACATTCCATCTGGCTGGAAGCAAGCAATCGTTATTCATATTCTCAAAGAGGGCAAGGATCCAACTTCGGTCTGCAGCTACAGGCCTATAGCCCTGACAAGCTGCCTATGCAAACACTTTGAGAAAATGGTAAACAGACGCCTAATTCATCATCTTGAGAGCAACAAAATACTAGACCCCTTGCAGTGTGGTTTTAGGGAGGGTAGATGTACGACAGATCACCTTGTCCGCATGGAAGCGAATATCCGTGATGCCTTCGTGCACAAGCAGTTTTTATTAGCCGTATTTTTAGATATGGAAAAGGCATACGACACAACCTGGCGCTTTGGAATTCTTCGGGATCTGGCTTCTATGGGTGTCCGAGGCAATCTCTTAAATCTGATTCAAAGTTACCTCTCTAATCGTACGTTCCGTGTGAGGGTTGGTAAGGTGCTATCTCGTCAATTTACGCAGGAAACAGGTGTGCCACAAGGTGGTGTACTGAGCTGCACGCTCTTCATCGTAAAAATGAATTCCCTCAATAGCGTCATACCGCGAACAATGTTTTATTCAGTGTATGTGGATGACGTACAGATAGGATTTAAATCATGCAACATGTCTATCTGTGAGCGACATATACAGCTTGGCCTAAACAAAATATCTAAGTGGGCTGACGAGAATGGATTCAAGTTAAACCCCCCAAAAAGCACATGCCTTCTATTTTCGAAAAAAAGAGGTATATTACCTGACCCTGCTATCTATCTTAATGGACAACGGCTATCTGTCAGCCACGAACATCAATTTTTAGGAATCATCTTAGACTCTAAACTAACATTTGTCCCTCACCTTAAATATCTGAGAGCGAGATGTCTGAAGACAATGAATTTACTAAAGCTCTTGTCCCGCACATCTTGGGGAAGTGACCGGAGATGCCTTTTGAGCCTCTACAAAAGCCTTATACGGTCCCGCCTCGACTATGGAGCAATAGTATATAGCTCTGCTGCGCCTAGTGCTTTGAAGATGCTAGATCCCATTCACCACATGGGTATACGCCTGGCTACAGGCGCTTTTAGGACAAGTCCCGTAGAAAGCCTGTATGTGGAGTGTAATGAATGGTCCTTACACCTCCAAAGGACATCTTTAACTTTTTCCTATGCTATCAAGGTCAAATCAGACGTTCAGCATCCATCTCGCTCATCTATTCATGAAGTGTCTACAGCCAGATTGTTTCGTAACCGCCCAGCTATTAGACCTCCGTTGAGCCTTCGTTTGACAACACTGGCAGAAGAAACAGGCGTCTTAGTCCCAGAGAATGTCCTAATGGCACCCATTCGCCTGCTCCCACCATGGGAATGGCAGACCATTGAATGCGACGTCTCTTTTGTAGAAATATCTAAGAGGGCACAAGAAGCACACATACAATACGATTTTCGTGAACTTCAGGAGAAGTACTCCTGTACAGAATATTATACAGACGCTTCCAAGTACTCTAAAGGAGCTTCCTACGCAGCTCTGGGACCTTCATTTTCTGTATCCGGAGCACTAAATCCACACACAAGTATATTTACAGCTGAAGCCTACGCTATACTTTCGGCAGTTGAAAACATAAGGCTCACAAAACTTGCTAGGGCTATTGTATTTACAGATTCATTAAGTGTAGTCAGAGCCCTACTTAAACCAAAAAAATATAAAAACTCAGTTTTTATGGAGCTGTACACTCTGTTGTGCTCCATATATATGTGCAATCAAGTTATTGTCATATGCTGGGTACCTGGCCACAAAGGTATAAAAGGCAACGAAGCTGCTGACCAGAGCGCTCGGTCAGTAACTTTTAGCGATGCAGATTCAAACATCCCCATCCCTGCCACAGACCTAAAGCCTATTCTACACAGTAAATTGAGGAATCATTGGCAAGGCGAATGGGATAAACAAGCAATGAATAAGCTTCACATAATAAAACCAAAACTCGGGAACTGGATAAATGGAAAAATAGCACGGTACAAGGAAGTAATTCTTTGGCGATTAAGGATAGGCCACACGTACGGTACCCGCTCTCATCTCTTGACTGGGGGCGATCCTCCAACTTGTGTTAAGTGCTGCAATGGTCTCAAAGTTCTCCATGTTCTTATTCAGTGCCCTGCAATAGAAACAGAGAGGAAAAAGTATTTCCCTGCTGCATATCGCGAGAATTTACCCCTTCACCCTGCATTTTTTCTTAGCGATGAACCGCTTTTTAATCTGCAAACAGTCTTACTGTTTTTAGCGGAAACGGACACACTGAAAATCACCTGACCAGGCAACTTTTAAGCACACGACTAACAGCCCTGCATTCAAGGGCTCTCTTGAAACTCTGGTGTCAGTGCTATGTTTTTATTGCATCATATTTTAACGAAAGCCCATTGCCATAGCCCACATCACATCCTATTCACCGCCATTATTTTAGCCCCTATATATTCCACTCCACTTGCAGCGTTTTTTTAGGCCCCTTTACAGCCATATCACATCTACCATGATGAGTTCATTGTGCATGTCATCCACAATACATCGTCAACATTACCACCTGTCATGGCGCTCTTTGGTCAAACCTGGCCCTTGCGCCATAAAACACCACACATCATCATCATCAATAAAGCTTGCTACTCTCTCCTGTCGACATATCGAGCTTTATCAAGACCACGTGTAATTTAGATTGTGGCGTTAGCGATGGCATTATACTCCAACAAAAACATTAGTTGCAGTAACAGGCTACAATCACGTATAATAGCAGAAGCATTTATCTGTAGAACTCCTAACATCAAGCACTATGTCACACTGTATAGGCATTAGTATATACTACTTACATCCTTTGTCCCATCTAACCTTAGTCAAGCTGTCCAAAAATAAAAAAAGAAAGGCTGTGCAAGGTACAATTATAAAACATGGTGTTCAGTCGCCAGAGGTGTAACTATCTGACAGCATAGGTCGCGAGATTGTACCTTGCAGCATGTTTTGTAAATTTTTTTTTTTTTTCATTGAACAACTTGGCTAACGTTAGTTGGGACACCCTTTGGACTAATATGTCAGGAATGCTATTGGACAGTCAGGAAATAAATAAACAACTGTACTTTTGTAGCAACTTCTATGAGACTAATAAATGCATAGGATATTTTAAAAATTTACATATAATAATCTGCATTGGAAATTGCCACAATTGCCTCAGACAAAATTTACTGGAACGAAAGTTTCTAAATCACACGCTAGGAGGTCAATGTGTATGTTGAGCTATCTGACATATATTTAGCTGGAGGGCCTTAATATTTAAACTTGGCTTGAATATCAGAATAAATTCATTTCTTGCAAACTTTGGAGGCATTTTTCTAAAAAGATATGCATTTATTAATAACTTCAAAATATTTTTGCAGACACTACAGTAACAGGCAAAAAGGGAGAAAAATTATGGTAGCTGAAAAAAAAGAACAGTTTAAGCAAAGAAGTTCTAGAAATGCAACTTTTATTGCTTTTTTACTTAGGCAAATAAACACGGAAAATTCTCAAATGCATTAAATTATGACGTCATATGAAACAAGGATGCAAACAAAATGATCTGAAAAAAAAAATTGTTATTGCACCTAGTTTGAAACCTGAGTAGAAAAAAAAATGTACCTCCAACCAAATTTTCCTACTTTGCAGAAATTTCAAACAGCGCTCACGTGGAAAAAAAAATTGACCAAACTATTTTGGTAAAATTATATTGACACAAAAGCCATCTAGCCCAATTTTTTTCAAGAAAATCAATAATGATCACTTTTGGGTCTGGGACGTTTCGCGGAAATCACCCCAATATTAAAAAAAAAATTTAAAAAGAAAGAGAACGCGGTTTTTAGTGTCGCGCGTGCGTTACCTGGCTGTTCCCTAAGTTAAAGTTGGAGACGTAATGTGCACACCTAAATATGTTTTCACGCCACAAAGATAAGAACATATATATATACGTACCTCCAGGATCGACGACTTCAAGCGCTGCCTTGATTTCTTCCCACAAG
Organism: Dermacentor andersoni; assembly: GCF_023375885.2. Classification (NCBI taxonomy): domain Eukaryota; kingdom Metazoa; phylum Arthropoda; class Arachnida; order Ixodida; family Ixodidae; genus Dermacentor; species Dermacentor andersoni. The sequence goes on along the minus strand of NC_092814.1, from coordinate 360,570,301 downwards.
GAAGTCCTATTCGCGGTTTTTCTGTAATCTACGAGTGAGAAGTCCCACAAAAGCGGGCGCTTTGCCACTTCCTCTATCAGCAACTCGTTGTAAGACGCACGCGACATTGTTGAACGGAGGCGTTGAGACGAAGATCTAAAGCAGACGACTCTCTGTGACAGACGACTCGCTGGTGCGCAAATTGTTCACGTGATGCGGTACAAAAGCCGTAGTAGTTTCGCACGTGATGTGCGCAAAAGTATATGCAGAATTGAACCTTGGACATGCCAGTCTTGCTCTTAATTCTTGCATATTTTTGTTTGTATTTACAACGCTTCTCAATTATGCCACTGTCTTTAGGTTCTTGCTTTTTTTTTTGTAATGCGCAACTGAGCTCTAGCTATTACAGTATTGTTGCCATGGCGACCAACGACGCTACGTGCACTTTCAGCTTCGAGAGAGAGTTTGTTTGGGGGCTGCTTAAAAAGAAAACAAACAAAAACACCAACACGAACTGTACGGGAGTGGCGGAAGGAGGGATAAGCCACGACGTTCCCACGCAGCAGTAAACGTAACCCTGCAAAGGTTAAAGAACTGGAAAGCTAGGTAAAGCGCTGCCCCATTCTCAAGGTTGAACGGTGCGACTCTCACTAATTTAAGTGACGTGAACGCGAAGCCCGAAGGGAGACGCGCGCAAAGGGCGGCACACAGACTGGAGGTCAAACAGCGAAGTGGGAAAATTAAAGACGTCGAAATGTTCTCTGCTTTCTTTTCTTTTGAAATAAACATATACAGCATGATACTGTTGTCGGCAATGACTACCCCTCTTCAATTGGTTTATAATGCAGAGCAAATATAGCCTTATTGCCTTATGTTCAATTCTTGCCTTACGCTATCATGAAACACAACCATTAATATATGTAGAAGCACTAAGAATAAAAGTCCCTATCGAAAAGTACTCATTGTAACAAAATTCGCAACAACCTACTGGGATGCTAATTTAATTAACAAGCGGGCAGACAAAAAACCCTTCGCTCGACTCGCAGCTCTGCTTGGAGGGAAAAAAGGAAAACAAAGCTTTAATGGAAACTGCAGATGTGCGCGCTGTTGTTATGTGTGTATACAGGGTGTCAGCAAACACTTTCAAAAATTTTTTTTAAAGATTGTGTGTGGCAGGTAGCACAATTCTACTCCATGAGCTAGTCTACTCGAAGAGGCAGACATTACTTGCAAAAAAATTTGAAATGCATATATTGGACTAATTAAAAAATTAATTACAATAAGTTTTAACGAATGACATCGCACATATTGAAATTTACTCATTTTAGGCGGTGAGACTGCAAGGCACACACACACACACACACACACACACACACACACACACACACACACACACACACACACACACACACACACACACACACACACACACACACACACACACACACACACACACACACACACACACACACACACACACACACGTGTGTGTGTGTGTGTGTGTGTGTGTGTGTGTGTGTGTGTGTGTGTGTGTGTGTGTGTGTGTGTGTGTGTGTGTGTGTGTGTGTGTGTGTGTGTGTGTGTGTGTGTGTGTGTGTGTGACAGCATTTACGAGATATACGCCGTTAAACTTGCGGTAAAATTACTCTGTCGTTCCGTTTACTTTCTTAACAGCGTAGTTTTATGCATTTGTCCGCACAGTTCGAGAATTACTACCTCGAGGTCGAAACTGGTGTCATCCTGAGAATTTGTTCCCAGTGGATCCGCGTTGCGCACTCCCCGGCTAGAATTTGTAAACTGCAATATGTACGATAATTTAATTAGTTAAAATATAGTTAGCTAACTTTCATTAATTAGTCCATTATGCGTTTCATTTCTTTTGTGCAAGGGATGTGCGTCCGCCTCCTTCAAGTAGACCAGCACAGTTTTTCATGTTAGCAAACTTTCTCTGCTTCCCTAATTGTCCCACCTCGCCCGTTGACCTTCAGCCTTCGGCGCCCTTTCTGTACGTCGCAGCCCCGCACCCCCGCCGCGTCCTTCACTCCCGTCGCGTCCTTCCAACCCCCCCTCCGGAACCGACAGTGCGTCGGTGCATCGCACTTCTCAACCTTCTAGTTGTTGCAGTTGCACAGCGTTGTCATTTTCCTAGCACTCTTGCTGTCTCTTTGCCTTAAATGTTTTTTCTCCTGCGGCCTTTTTCTCGCTTCCCCCTTCCCTGCAGAGAATTCTCTGCTTTCAAACAAGAACTCTCTCTCATTCTCTCTTTGTATACATAGCAACATCGGCTATGCTCCCGCGAGGGCTGCAGAAAATATGGTCAACCTTTCCTTTCCCCTAGAACCACATCTCTCTCTCTCTCTCTCCCCGCACCTATATTTTGCCACCCGCAACACACACTTTAGTTGAAAATCAACGCTGTCATCTGCTTCTCTCTTCGTGAGCTTGCCCATTGATTCCAATCGAGATAGCAGCCAACGCTATGGCTTTTATAGCACTTCTACAGGAAGAGCGCGTATTGCTTGAGAGGAAAAAATTTCTACTGATGACGCTTTCGGCAAGGAGCACAAACAGGCAGGCCGACGTTGATGTGTTCAACGACGTAGACATGTCCCTGCATGGACCTAGCTCGCATCTCTTCCATTTCCTCCTACTGGAAATGACACTCCTTGAAAAAAAGAAGCTCTTGTTGCGACATGCCACGTCAAGACGCTGGTGGACACGGCCAATATGGGTGAACCGAAGGCAGGAGTCCGAGTTTCACACAGTGGTAAGTTGCTAGCGCTCTCTCAGTTTGCCAGAGTCTCAGTATGATGTCGCAATACTTTGGTTCGCTGCGTTGAAATAGCCAAACGTCAATATTCATGTATACATATATCGTCTTGTCTTGTTTGTTTCATTCAGATGCCCTTGCTGATTTCCGGCGACCCCAAATATTTTAGGAAGTACTACAGGATGACACCAGAAAAATTCGAACAACTGCACGCTCTTTTGGAAGAATCCCTCACTAGGCTACACTTCATTCGAGAGCCAATCCCATCGCGGGCCAGACTCGCCATCACTATCAGGTATTTATGTGAACGAATATGAAATCCCGGCCGCAGCGGCCGCATTTCGATGCCGCGAAATTCTCAAATACCCGTTTACCGTGCATTGGAACCCAAAGTGGGCAAAACTGAGCCGGACTACGACAGGCCTTATAATCACTTTGTGGTTTTGGCAGGTCAAACCCCCGGAATGCAATTTTATGCGAGTGGATCTTATATTTGTTTTCATTCATTATTGCTTAAGTAGGCATCCTAATTCTGGCGCTACCATGTTAACTTTCAAAATTCGTAGCTGCACTTGCCGTTGCGCCACTGTTGCTCCTTCTATAGGCACTAATTCGATCTGCAGCGTATATTATTGTCTCTAACTTGCAAATCATTGCTGCATTGGCTGTGACCTATTTTATGTAGAGGTCCACCTGTGACTTCCTTCATATGATGTCGCAATACTTTGGTTCGCTGCGTTGAAACAGCCAAAGGTCAATATAACAAGTTATCGGATATAACGAAATAAACCTTTTTCGTCGCCACTGGCATGTATACAACTATAACAAATCTTGTATAATAAGAACGTGTTTTTGTGTCAGGTGCGACTTCGTCATGTCGAGATTCACCTGTACCAGTACAGCATGCACTCTTTCACAACTCACTGTGTCGTTATGTTGCAATAAATAATACGAAAATTTCTTTTTAGGTATTTGGCCTCGGGGATGTTTATGCAAGATATTGCCTTGGAGTTCCGGGTGGGCATTTCCACCGTGTCCTCCATTGTGCACGCCACGTGCAGGCTCTTGTGGAGTACCCTGCAACCTGTATGCCTCAAGGTATGTATATTGCGCATGCAGTGGCCGTACATGTTTAGGCATAAAAGGTGCATTTATAGATTATACATGCGGCTCAGTCAGTATTTGCAACATTAATTTTGAGGTTAAACTGAGTAGCCTCCTGTATTGCTAATTGACAGCTCTGCATAATGTGAGCCAGAGAAACAGCTTTCAAGTCAGCACATTTTTTCGATAATTTTTCAAGTCTTCCTTTTGCTGTAAATGAAGGCCCGGTACATCTAAACCTCAAGAAAAAAATTATTACGCCTCACAGAGCCCGCCTTAACTTGCTAGTCATTTTCGGCTTCGTTTCTGCTGTGTTGTGACGTATGACGGGGAAGCGCGGTCACCTAAATGGCATTGCGACGTTTGGGCACTCGCACCGGCTACTCGGTTGTCCGCTATGTTGCTACGCTGGACTGTCAAACTGTCGTAGTGTCCCCTTCCCACGTGACCACACACTTTGTCAGGCCATCGCAACAATCACGGGGAAACTAAATCTAAAGTGGTTATCGAAAAGGAATTAGTAGAACCCCGTTGATCCATTTTTCAAAGGACCCCGTGAAAATGTAACAGTGAGGAACGTCCCAAATCGCCACATCCACAAGAAACAGCTCAGCGCTTATGTACGTTTAAACATGTACTATTTTCTGCGACTCTTGCTCCACCGCACAAGATGCCTGTATTGCAGCGAAGCTGACTTTACAGCACCAGCAAAAATAATCGCACCGTCTCAGTCCCTCAGGACTCAAATAAAGTTCTTGTCATGTCATGTCGTGATTGGGAATGACGATCGCGAACTCTCAGGATTTCGTGCCTGCGAATTTGCCTCTGCACCGCTTAATTTCCGTTACCACCGCATTTATATACAGCATAAAACGCGACGTAAATGCCGGGAAATTGCAACAGCGAGTAACGTACGTATACCAACGCGTTTCCAAGGGCACTTCATTGTGACTGTTATTTTTCTACTACCTTCATTCGGAACGCTTAATGGAATTGTCCTAGTTCACCTAGTTGTCCTGTGTGCGCAATGTGCCCTCAGGAAAGCCCAATGCGCTCAGCAACCTCGCTGCTGACTCCAGCAATTAAGGCCAGCAACTAACATGTCGCACAGTAAACGACATTATCGATCCCAATATATAATGAACGATCTATTCTACATGTTCGTCGATCGTATGCATGTCCATATATTTCAGCTTTTTAATAAGGAAAGTGCGTTTTATGTTCTATCGGGGACACAATTGCCCAAGCGACGCGCGCGACCGTCGGCCGAATTGCATCGCTGCATGTCTGCCGGGATCACTCGCGCTATGGTCTGCGCTAGAGGTCGCCGGACAGCGTGGGCCACTAATGGGCCACGTATGCGCTTTCCTGCGATTTCGAGCGCAGACGGTGGCGCGGCTGATCCCGGCAGACAGTGCAGCGATGCAATTCGGCCGACGGTCGCGCGCGTCGCCTGGGCAATTGTGTCTCCGATAGAACACTCGATCGGTTGGGTTTTAATACCTTACCCATATGCCTTGTGTCATGTACTGCTTTCCACAATTGTTCCGACATTCCTCAGGTACCAACAACTGAAACTTGGAGAAGCACTGCTGCAGGCTTCAGTGAAAGATGCAACTTCCCCAATTGCGTCGGCGCAGTTGACGGCAAACACGTGCAAATACAGGCCCCACCAAACTCGGGCAGCCTGTATTACAACTACAAGGTATGCTATTGTCATTATTGGCTGTTTAATTATGATCATTATATATACATGCTATTATTATAATGGATATGGTATATCTGCATGATGTGCGCTCATGATGCAGACCTGTTAAATAGCGACACTACGCCCAGTACAATGTATTCTTTATCCTTTGTCTTTCTACTAATGACTGACACATGTGATTGTTAATTAATTACTGACGCTGTCATTCTAGTTTTATTTTGCTTGAGTAATGTTCACTGTCTATACAGTTTATTTTGGTAGTGATGGCCAGTGCTACAATAACCTCTGGGCACATATAGCAAACTCATCAAATAATGCGAATAAATAAATAGCTTACAGTCTATGTACAATTAGGTGTTTACATTGTGGCGCATTATCTTTACAGGGCACTTATTCTATAGTGCTGATGGCCGTGGCTCACAGCAACTTGAAGTTTGTTGCTGTTGATGTCGGTGCATATGGCAGGCAGAGTGATGGAGGCACACTGAGTGCTTCAAGATTTGGAAAGTGCCTTGAAAATGGCACCCTTGGCCTCCCTCCCATACAGGCTTTGCCCAACACAAGTACATTAGCTCCTCATGTTTTTGTGGGAGACGAGGCCTTCCAACTACGCCAAGACTTCTTGCAGCCTTATTCGGGGAGGCATCAGACTGAGGAGAAAAGGATATTTACCTACCGGCTCAGCAGGGCAAGGTAAATGTTCTAGGCAGTAGCTTTACACTGTAGTGAGAAAGTTATAATGCAAGCTAACATGTTGTTTTTTCCATTTCAGGAGGTGTGTCGAGAACACGTTTGGCATCATGGTGTCAAGGTTTAGGGTATTTCGTCGTCCCATCAACCTACTACCTGAAAACGTCGACTACGTGGTGATGGCCTGCTGTGTCCTCAATAATTTTCTGCGAGAGGATCCGGTCTACCAATCCCGCAGCCACGAGGACGAGGCAACCAGTGGCCAGCAGCATGCAAGTGGTGGTCAAGCGATGTTTCCCTTGCAGCCACCTGTAGGCCACAACTACAGCAGGTCTTCGGCTAGCGTAAGGGACATGTTCTGTGAATATTTTATGAGCCCACAGGGTGCTATCCCGTGGCAGCCAGCATATGCTGGGCTACGAACATGAACGCCTTTCTGCTAGAGAACAAGACAATAAAGGTGCACTAACAACTTAAAATTTGTGGAATATGCCGAGTAAATGCTGGCTGACAAGCATTAAACCGAACAGGAAACGCATCCATCTCTAATGGAGGCCATGCTGACACAAGGTTCTCCCAGCATTTTTAGGTCTACAGCTTTCATAATTCCTGTAAGCACCTAGCTTCTTCCTCTACAATACAATCTTAGAAGTCTCCACATCTGAGCGCGCATGGTAGAGGAAGGAGCTAGCATTCTGTGAACATCTGGTGATCAGCTGCCTAGAGGAATTGTGGAAGCTGTAGATCTAAAAAATCTGTGAGAATCTTGTGTCAACATGGCCTCTGTTAGAGATGGATGCGTTTCCTGTCGGAAAACACACATTAGTTTTTGCTTTTTTGGGTGTGTTCGGTTTATTGCTCGTCACTCAGTATTTACTCAGCTTGTTCATTAAATTTTTGGTTGTTTGATCATCTCGGTTTTCTTGTTCATCTTATGTGTTGTCTGGTGCTGTTTGCAGCCACGCTATTCTTGATTATTTTAGGCCACAAGTCACTGTGATTGCATTTATGATGGTTATTTATGATGTTATGTGCCCAGCTATTGATAATTATCTGTCTTCTGTATATTAATCTCCAGCCCCACTCTTACACTCTCTGTGTTAACGTCCTGAATCATTTGTTGTAACTCATCTGCAGTGTTGCTGAACAGAACAATGTCACGTGCAAACAGAAGGTTGCCGAGATATTTGCCGTCGATACTTACTCCTAAGCCTTCCCAGTTTAATAGTTTGAATACTACTTCCAACCACATAGTGAATAGCAATGGAGAGATTGTGTCTCCTCGTCTGACCCCTTTCTTTATAGGTATGTTCCTACTTTTCTTGTGTAGAATTAAGGTAGCTGTGGAATCTCTGTAGATATTTTCCAAGGTATGTGTGTAAGCGGCCTGTACTCCTTGATTATGTAATGTCTCTATGACTGCTGGCATTTTAGCTTAATCAAATGCCTGTTTGTCATCTATGAAAGCCATATAGAGAGACTGATTGTGCTTTGCGGCTTTCACGATTACCTCATTAATGACATGGATGCGATCCATTGTAGAGTATCCCTTCCTGAAGCCAGTTTGTTCCCTTGGTTGACTAAAGTCCAGTGTTGCCCTTATTCTATTGGAGGTTATTTTGGTAAATATTTTACATAATACTGGGAGTAAGCTAATGGGCCTATAGTTTTTCAATTCTTTAACGTCTCCTTTTTTGTGGATTAGTATAATGTTTGTATTCTTCCAGTTTTCTGGGACCCTTGCAGCCGACAGACACTTGGCATAAAGAGCCGCCAGCATTATGTCTCCTCCATCAATGATTAAACCGACTGTTATTCCATCTTCTCCTGCCGCTCTTCCCCGTTTCATGTCTTGCAAGGCCCTTCTGACCTCATCTTTAGTTATAGGAGGAGTTTCTGTGTCCTGTTCATTACTGTTTCTAATGGAGGTATGTACAGGTGAGTATAGAATTCTTCCGCTGCATTTACTATACCTTCAATATTGCTGATGATATTACCCTGCTTATCTTTCAGTGCATACATCTTGGTTTGTCCTATGCCAAGTTTCCTTTTCACCGATTTAAGGCTGGGTCGATCTTTTAAGGCTTCCTCAGTCTTTCTCATGTTATAATTTCGAATACCCCTTATTTTCTCCTTGTTGATCAGCTTTGATAGTTCCACAAATTCTATCTGACCTCTTGAGTTGGACACTTTCATTCTTTGTTGTTTCTTTATTAGGCCCTTCGTTACTTGGAAGAGCTTGCCTATTGGTTGCCTTTGTGCATTGCCTCCCATTTTAGTTGCTGCCTCTGAAGCCAGCCTGGTTCAGTTTAATTAATTACCCCTATGTCATCTTCATCTCTGTTCTAGACTGCATAATTGTTTGCAAGTGCCAGCCTGAATTTGTCTGATTGTACCCTTACTGGATCTTGGTTAACCTGTTTCTTCTTGACCAATTTTACTTTTTCTCTTCAAATTGAGGTGTTTCCTAGCCCTCACTAACCTATGATCACTGCACCTTTACCCTATCTAACACTTCTACATCCTGCACTGTGGTGGGATCTACAGAAAGTATGAAATTAACTTGATTTTCTTATTTCACCTTTAGGGCTTTTCCAGGTCCACTTTCTGTTGCTACACTTCCTGAAAAAGGTGTTCATTATTCGCAACTTATCCCTTTCTGCAAATCATACCAGCATATCTACTCTAGCAGTGTGTACCTTGTAAAATATTTATTTTGGCAATGTTGCAAGAGCATATAGTGCAAAGCAGTGAGAACAGGGTGCGCTAACTTCTAAATAATTCAAAGGTTTATTGTGAAATTTCAGTGATTTATAAAGGGTACCTGAAAGTAGTGCAGCAAGAAAGCCTGATAAAATACCAGTGCTTGATGAAACCAAACAATCAAAAACAGGAGAGAGAGGAAATACAAATAACTATACAAGCCCAGGGTAAAAGAAGAAACATTGTGATCACCCACTGTACATGCAATTACGTTCCAAGAAACTTGTTTTTTTTTTCCAATGGCATGGAACTGGAAGAGTGTGTTTGCATAAGCAAGCTGTCACTCTGTGCATTGGAAAAAGAACTGTGTCTTTTGAAAGGTGCTGGCATCCATGATTGGCAATTGGAATGGTCGTTTTTTTCCTCTTCACTTGGCTTTTTCGTCTGCATTTTCTTTCTGCAATGTTTTTATTTATGTTTGGTTGCATCAAGCAGCAATCTTCATCAGGCCTCCTTGATGCATTTCTTTTTCTGTTAAACTGTATAAATTGCCTCATTTTCACAATAAGCCTTACTTGCGAGGTCTGGTGTAATACTGCGGATAGTGCTTGATGCTATGTGCCCTTGCAACCTTCATGTGTGTGTGTGCGTGCGTGCACGCATAGATTTGGACTGGACATGAAATCGGGGCCTTGCGCGGGGCCATTGTTCTTCTGTGCAGCCTTATGAATTTATTAACTATACAGCACAACAGAAATACAAAGAACAGAGTGAACACAGAGCTCTTGCTTCATGTCTGTAGGCTGTCTGTTGTGCTGTAATTAATAATGAACACACCAACTCGTCTAGTTTTCAGTTATGTCTGGCCACTTGTGTCCTGGAATATCTGCATGGCTATGTACCCTGTAACCTGCAATTTAATTTCTTGGCCACGTGCTTGCAAGTCGTGAGTCAGTCTCCCGATTTCCCTGACAATCTGGCGTGAATCACAGGCCCTGACAGCTTCTGGTGAATCCATGCAGGCGTGCAGGATGTTGTAGTCTGCAAGTTTGCACTGCAAGTGCTGCTTTGCATTCAGTTCAGAGTCTCTGGCTGTAGGATGTCCTAGAATGGTTCCCACTTGTATGGTATTTAATTTTATGTAGTGTCATGCTACTGTTACATTGTTATTGCCACATCAGTCTACTACACGTGCCTGATGTCTGTTTGTGTCTTCATGAATGGCAACCTCGTCCGAGTGCTTGCCAGTTGAATATAGTCTCCTGGCCTAATTGTCTGCCCCCATATTGCACGGTACGGGCCTGTTGCGTTTCGAGTTCAGGTGCTTTTGAGCCTGTGTTTCTGAAGGGAGGAGCAGTCGTCTTCGCAGCTCAACCAGGTTCCGCTCTCTTGAAGCAAAGAATTTTTGCCGCAGGCTGTACCTCAACTCTGTCTAGGTGCTTGTAATTTGTTTGCACTTTCTCATAGAGGTCTCCAACCTTGGTAAAGTTGAAAAGACCAGTCAGTACCCGTATGCCTGTGTTTGATGAGTTGTCTTTTTTGTGAGCTGCTTGTAATTCATACCACAACACCTTGGACACAAGTACAGCAACTGCGCTTTTTTATAGTATCCGCTCATCCACCCCCCCCCCCCCCCCCCCCCCATGATGTTGAGATTATTCTTTTCACCACGTGTATTGTGTCCAGGCATGGCATAATCGGTTCACCCACATGCTGGCTCTGCCGTCTTGATCTTACACTAGCCGACGATTTTGAGATGCTTACTTGCGGGTATATTTGTCCAGCTATCTGAAGCAGAACATGCAATATGGGGTAGTTCTTGGTTCTAGTCTTATATCAGATGTCGATGCAGGCCGACTTGTCAAAAAGTGAGAGGCCAGGCTGGCTAAGAAAGTCTGCAATGTTGTCAAGAGCTTCTTGCATCGTCCTTGATTTCTGTATAAGATAGCTTTCCCATAGACTGTAGTACACCATAGGCTGTAGTATTTCTTGTAGTGTGCTTGTGTTGTTGGTGTGGATGGGCCAAATGTACCTCCAACTCTCACCTGGAATTTTCTGTCTTTCAATATGTTACTATTTAACTTAGGTGCTCTACAAGAAACGTTTTTGTTCATCATTCACCTTATTACAGTAGCATGAGGTACTGCTGTTAAAGGCCTCTTCACTCTCTTTATTCTTTCATAAGCGGTATTACACAATGCCCTGCAATAAAGTTTATGCTGCTTATTGCCCACTCATATCTGCCAGAAGGCAGAACTCATGAAAAAAGGTTTTCTTTGTGCTGTGTGTGCATGTCTTGACATCTATGGATCTGTAGAACCAGCTTCCCGACAGAGTACTTACTATGCCTGATCAAGCTTGTTTGTGCAGCACTGTTGAATACATATTGATGGAATGAATGTTTACATGTTCGAAGTGTGGGGAAAGGCGCTATGCTTTCAAGTAGTGTTAGTATTAATTGGCTGCATTAATTTTGCATAAGCATGCTCCCTTTCTGCAGTAGCTTCTGGAAGTTTAAGGGTTTAGTAAATGAAGATGAACTAAACGTAAGTGCAAGAGCTTTTTTACCTGTGACTCCCATCCAAAAGTAACTGCCGCAGCTGGCAATTCAACCCCTCATCTTGTGTTAGTAGCAGAATGCCTAATCACAGTGGCAGGTGAATAAATTGAACGACTTCAATGTCGTGAGATTTTTTTTTGCCTATATGCTGGTAAAAAGTGCTGCAATACATGTGTCATTGTAAAAAAGCTTTTTGTGACCCTTTATTGAATAAACTGCATATTCTAGTGTAAAGATGAAAAGTAGAAACTTTTTTTAAAATACCAGGCTGATATGCTCTTGTAAGTAGCATGGTACTGCATTACTTATAAAGGTGACAGAGGATATCGTTGTACAAGTCATGATCACAAACTTATTAGAAACTGTATTAGGAACACGTATCGCACGGATGTTTCTGCACACCTTATTAGGTGTGGACGTGCAGGAACGTTTATACTTAAAAGATTCAAAGATTTCCAGGAAGGGACGCAACTGGCTGACTTCGCTGCACAGTTTTGATTTACTTTTCTTTAACGTGTCGTCTTCTAGCGTTTCGTTGCTTTTCGCATTGCTGCACGAGTTTTACATGACGGTGCAGGAGGGTGCGTTGTCAGTGCCACTATAGCAAGCCAAGGGTTAACTACAGTTCAAAGCAAATGACAATACAGGTGCAGTAAGGACACAGTGTTCATTGGTTTCTGTCCAGCAAAAGAAAAATCTCGAGAGACGAGATGCAACTCGGCGTGCATGAAATATGCGAAAACAAACTGACGAAGCTGTTTATTCAAGCCACGGAGTTAATGCTATTGTAGAAAATTCATTACGATAGCCTGCACGCTTGCCATGTCAAATTTAATAACTAAGTGAGGTAAGATAATCTTTTAAGATGCATCGGGAAATTCACGATAAAGAACCGACAAGAAAATGCAACTGAACGGTACAATTTCGGGTACTTTGCTGTCTCGTCATTTGCCCTTGCCGAGGTTGAAATAATTCAAGCTGTTCCGTAAGCGCTATTTTTGCATGCTACTCAACAAAACATTGTAGCGACCTCGTCGTCTGCTGGGGATCGAACACCTCCTAGCACTGACAACTCGCAAAGACGTACGAAGCAAACGTGAAAATGCACTTCATTTGCTGTGCAGAGTGTCAACAAACGCATAGAAATCGGAGAATGCAATCTGCGGTACAAGATTTTTATTCTCCCTTCGCGTACGTACCGAATTCGACGATCCACGTCTCCGCGCACTGACACCATTTTCCAAAACAAACCAGCGAAATAGCTCCGTTGGCACCTCTCCGCGCAATTTCGACGGAAAATCGCAGCGATCGGTGCGACGGTGCAACTGTGCGACCAACCGGTTGGTCGCAGCCGAAAATCGGGGGGTCGGCACTGCGACTGCGATTTTCATCGCAAACGACGGAAATCGCACTTCCGGTGCGACGAAAATCGCATCATCTGAAACAGGCTTTACTGATGCGCAAGGAGCGGGGCCTGCAGTGCAGCGTCTGCTGCCAGCAAATCGCGCTCGCGCTGCAGGCCCCGCTGCTTGCGCATCAGTAATACGGGGACGGGAGTCCAATAGGCGCTTCCAATCGACCATGCCTAGTCATTCTGACCGTCAATAGATGACGCCAAAAGCGGACGTGCTTCCTCTTGCTGCCACTGACCGGCGCTCTAGGCAGCCGCCGCAGATCACAGGCCACGCGCTCGCGTGTTCCCTTTCAAGAAGGACGACCCTGTACAACCATACAACATGACTCGTAAGAGGAGAGAGGCACCGAGTGTGGAGTTGTCTGCCGTACAAACGAAAGACGAAATTATGATATCCACTGTCTATATATGTATATTCAGGCACACCCAAGTGTGGTAGTGAGAAGTTCATTACCACGCACTTTGCATTGGTTAGCCGCGATGACACTACCTTTGTGATCATTATTGAAGACTTCAATGTGGGCATTTCAAAACCAGAAAATAAATGGCTCACTGAGTTTGTGCATGAAGAATTTGGTTTGGAGTGCTACACCACTCGAAGTAACTCAATTAAGCAACAACGGTCGTGCATAGATTCTACTTTGGCCAAGATTCTGTGTAAGGTTGTAATCGGACCAACCCGTATATGTCACAGTAATCACAAGGCTATCGTTACTACCATTACGAAGTGGTGAAAATAAATACAAGACCCCTTGTCTAATCCTGTGTGATGTGCTACAGCTTAGCTGGTCATCCATCTTCACAGAGTGGAATGGCTCCTAATATTTCTTTTTTTCTTTTTGCGTCGGTTTCGCTTTCAGAAAGTGATAGTATTATAAAGGCAGTGCCATTCGTTCTAGTCTCTGTGGATATAAACAAGATTCAAGTAAACTCTATATCCGCGCCGTGCGTGCTTAGTGTCTGTGGTGTTGGGCTGCTAAGCACGAGGTCACGTGTTCGAATCCCGGTCAGGGCGGCCGCATTTCGGTGGGGGTGGAATGCGCAAACACCCGTTTAATTAGATTCACGTGCATGTTAAAGAGCCCCAGGTGGTCTAAATTATTCCGTAGTCTCCCACTACGGTGTGCCTCATAATCAGATTGTGATTTTGACACGTGTAAAAATCCCATATTTTAATATCTATATTTCATTTGCATCCGAGAGTAGGTGCAACTAAGGAAATGCTAGCTTCTCACGCAAGCCTATACACACAGATACTCACCCCCCCTCTCTCTCTCAAGCATACAGACGCACAGATAACAGGCACGTTAGCCTCCATGCAGATTAACATGCGCCCACGCATGTACAGACGAAGAAAAATGTGCGCACGCACGCACGCACACGAAAATGCACTCATACACAAATGCGCGTATGCTCGCAGACCTTAAAAATGAAAGTGCCACTCCAAACCACTGCTGCTATAGACACGTAACAGCCACGACGTCATATTTAACGGAGTGGTCTGCATCAAGCTTTCATTCAAGTTCACGAAAATAACATCATACAAAGAGCACGCACATTGAAAAAAAAAATACTGAAGCGATAACAGCAGCATGCCCGTGCAATTTCGGATGGCTCGGGAAGCGGCAGTTGCCATAGCCACAATTCCTTTTCAATCTTGAAACAAGGTCAACCAGCCCATAGATAACTGCTGCCGGTGCACGATTGTCGGCTGCCCGCCACTGGTAGTTAATCCCGCGATCGCACTTCCCTGTTAACCGTGCAGACTCATCGCCTTTAAACCAACGCGCCTACTTTACAGCTTGGTCTTGAGAACACGCGCAAAAGCAGCAACTGTGACGACACGCTGAAGCCACCCGGTCAGCCACCGAACGACGCCGCGCGACTGCTGTCTCGGCCAACGCCTTGCGTTTCTCGCTACTTCCGGAGCGTTACTAAAGAAGGAGAGGTGCGCATGAGCACAGAGGGTGCCCCTCTGTGATTCAGCGTATTTTATGTGCACGTTTAAATGAAAAACTCTGGATCACAGAGGGGCACTCTCAGCTGTAGGTATGGCTTGAGTGCCGCATGCCTTCATTTCTATCGTTTGAACTGCGTATCGGCGCCACCGAGCCGTGTGTCACCAGTTTATGCACTGTGCGGGATACTAACGTCTGGCTCTGCGAACTCCGTCAGAGCGTTCACACGCACACCAGTGACCTACATACACCGATGATCTGAGGCAAGAACTTTTACTATACAGAAAGGCATTCAACATGTGCCCTTACTTTCACAGACGGGTTTATACGTCCCACAATATTTTTTGTGGCTGGGCTGAGACGATGAGTGGTTGAATGACTGGACTGGCTTGCTATTATGCTCACGTTAACGTAACGTAACGTAAACGTAACGTAACTTTTTAACGTAACGAATAAATATAAACTTGATAAAATTCCACGCCTCGCTTTAAGGCTTTACTATAATACGTATCGGCGGCATGACTCCCCCTCAGAACTTAAAATTGCCAATCTACCCTCTCTAGAATCTAGAACTTCCCTCGAAAGACTAAAATATTCCGCAAGACGTGGCTTTGGTGCGTGCCAACATTTCAGGGCAATTTAAGCTACTATATTAAGAGTCGGCAATTTCAGTCGTACGCCATCAAATTGTAAATTTCCACATGTCCAGGCCGCGGTGGTGGCATTTCAAAGGTGTTGAAATGTGATAATCCCTGAACAACCAAATGCACAAAAAAATTAAAATGCTACAGAAAGTCAAAATTAAAACCGACTCTTCTACGACGACATCCTTAATAGCTCAAGTACTGTTTCGGGACGTTAAATCTGAGCAGTTATGGAGACATTGCCGTATGCCTTTTTTTTCATAATATTTAATTGCAATCTCAAGATCGCGCACACGAATATTCAACATTGAAGGAACTTTTTTTCTTTGGCAGGAACATTGTCATCCAGGAATATTTCTACGGTGAATTCAATGACCCTCTACAAAGTTGAACGTGTAATAGGAAAGACGGTAAGAACCCCTCCTTAATCTTAATAGTGTTACATCGTTTTTTTTGTGTGTGTGAAAAGCGTCCATTGAAGAGAAATCGTATGCTGACATCTTTGATGTAAAAAAAAAAAAAAAAAAAAACATTCCGCAGGAACATTTAAGACTGCTTACTTGTTGGAATGCGAAAGCATTATATTCGCTTAGGAGAAACGTTTTCGATTTATGTTTTCGCCATGCGTTGGTCTTTCTGCTGAATCAGTGTGCGTGTTTGCCTATACGATACCCACAGACCAGAAACAGTCGGTCCATTTTTCTGCATAACGATGAATTTTTTTTGCTTTCCCTTGCTTCGTTTTCTGAGGCGTCCTTCCATGGGCGGCCAGGTTTCACAGCTGCCGCTGAGGTGGACGCTTCAGAGAGCATTCCAGTAGAGACAGCACCGATGAAATCCGAAGGCAGCGACGTGACGTGTGCAACGACGCACGCACTAGACACATCCCGTTTTATACTCATGATTTAGCGCCGAGAGGGGATCGCGTTAGACACAGCAGACAAAGCACCGATGAAATCCGAAAGGCAAGTGACACGTGGGAGGTAGTGGCGGAAGAAGTGAGTGACGTGTTCCATGGCGCGCGTACTAGGCACACCTTTACTTAATCATAACCGTGGAGCCACAGTGGCGTTGGGGAAGCGTGCTCGTCACGCTCCCCGGAGGCCCGGTCGGGTTCGATTACCACCCAGAACGAAATGTACGAAATTTTCGTTTCAATTCCATGAAGGCACCTTCTCTACAGAAACCTGCCTGAACAATTTTACGCCAATCCGAGCATTTTGACGTGTTTTTGCTCTTCGCGTCGTCAACCATTTTCGGTACCATATTTCGGTCACACCGCCGCCGACAACACCGGATTTTCGCGTAATGGGGCATATAATGTTTTCGCATTAAAACTCATTTAAACAGTTCATGGTATGCACTGCGTCACTAGTAGGGCTAGCGGTGTCAGTTCATACGCGTTGCGTTAGTGCACGGCCTGAAATGTGTCGAACTTCGCAAGACCGCAGCTTTCTTTCAACAGAAGTTCCTTTGTCCGCGACCGCTTCTAGTCTTTCTTGCAGTGATTAGGGGTGAAATACTAATTCATGTAAGGGCACCTTATCACCTGACCTCCTGTCCTCTTGCTCAGCGCTGCGTCGTTCGGCCTTTCTCGGCGTGGCGAGACTTCAATTATAGAAGCCACTGCCTAAGTCGCAGCCGGTCCAGTAAATGGCTGGTACTTCATTGTGTCTCGTCTTTTATGCATAGCGCAATTTGTGGTCGCCAACAAGTGAAAGACTTGAGAAATAAAACAAGGTATTTGCACTTTTATGACGACATTTTGTTTTGTTCGAGGAAAAATTACACTCGTTAGTGCGATGGGCCACCTCAAAACAATATTATGCAGCCGACTACTAAGTAATAAAGGATAATAATAAACACCACTAGTCTACGAATTTTTACTTTATACTGGCAGACCACTGAATCTACAAGGCCTGATTTCCTTCCTCACTAGATAATTTTACGCGAAGAGCCTTTCTCGAGAATATCTCATTTTGTTATAATGTTCAATTGTGCATATAGCGCCTTAACTGATTGGTTGCAAAATACAAATCAAGCTCTTTGTTTAGCTACTCATAAATCAAGAAAAATGCCGGCATCTGATGAAATTTCGCGGTGGCCAGAATAGCACCCTGAGCGACATGCGAGCAACTCCCCAATTGGATTCTAACGTAGAATACCGCTGCAATGTGCCGGCTACGACACTGTGCTTGTGTATCCGGCTACTTGTTCGAACTAGTGACTGTGTGAAGGTGCCCACGCAACGATTTCTCATCAAACGAATGTCGGTAGATGCTTATCAAATAAGTATTTCAGTGTCCTAAAATGGCCGTCCTTCCCAACATATCGGGCATTTCATGAAAGTTGTTTAAAAACATGGAAGCTGCAATATTAAGTGATTTCCACCAGATTACTTTTACCGCAAAGGTGCACATTAGTACGTCAAATGAAAGATCATCACGCAGATTAGACTAACCCTTTAGTCAGAACAGACCAGCTACTGGTCTCAGTGCAAGAATTGAGCCTAATCTTAGGTGCTCATAAGCGCTTCAAGAAAGTCAAAACATCACGACGATTTTTCCGACGTAATGAATTGAGTCCAGCACGCACGCACGCACGCACGCACACGCACACACACACACACACACACTCACACACGCAGACGCACACAGAGAGAGAGAGAGAGAGAGAGAAAAGCGTTATCGAACTCCCAATGACCGCGTCTGTTAACCCTTAGAAGACGCATATAAGTGACGTGGCTCATTTAGTATCACCGCCTGGCGACCGCCGAGCACGCGAGATCGCATCTTGATAAGGACGCTCACTTGTTGGCCGTCCAATGGTAAGGCGCCCGACGGTAACACGGTGAGGCTTGCTCTTAAAGTTCTTAAAAGGAAGCATTCGCTCGAGGCAAACACGAATGCCGAGTATTGAAGTACATGTAAAACGCAGAAAGCTTCCATGAGACGAACACTCGACCGATTCGAATGAAATATCCTTCATTTGAGAGAAATAGTGAAACTCTGATCACTGTAGTAAACAGAAACCTAATTTAAAGTATGACGTGTTTTACACAAATTTTGAAAATTCGTAAGTTTACGTATATATAAGCACGAAGTTTATGAATCCCTGACTCCGCACTAACAGCACATATAACAGTTCTCTCAACGGCATTTCATGTTTGGTAAATCAGTGTAAAGCTTAACGTGAAATAGTTACATTATCTATTCAAGGGTTTGAGGGTAGTGGAAGTCAGAAATTGTGGATTTCAAAGTGGCGTACAATACACAGGGTGTCCCACGTAACTTGTGGCAAACCTTAAAAATATGCGAATGCCATGTAGCTGGGCAGAACCAAGTTAACACATTGTTTACCGTCGCTTAGAGACACATTATTTTGATCCCGCCTAATTAAATATGTAGTCTTAATTATTCAACCTCTAAAATAATATAATTAAATGAAAATTAACAATGAGACAATTGTAGAGCTACATGAAAAACTCCCAGTGCAGCTTTATGATGCTCAATACGAGCTACAAAAAAGTTTTTCCGAGCGTGAAAGAAGCCCGCAAATACTTGCTAAATAGCCGCGCGACTGGCCGGTCGAGGCACTATACTCTTTCATGCTTGGAAAAACATTTTTATGTCGAGGCACCACTTTTACCTTTTCATGGTCCGGCTATGGTCCGGCGGGGGAAGGGGCGTGGAGGAGGGGGTGTTGAATTCTTTTGGATATTTGAGCGTGGTAGGCCGGGCGCGGTCCGTTATGGTTCTGACGGGGGAGGGGGAAAGGAGGGGATGTTGAATTCCTCTTGGCTACTTGAGGGTGGTAGGCCGGGCGCGGTCCGGCATGGTTCTGTGTTTATCGTGAATATAACCTCATGGCAGGCTTCCTTTGGATTGATTTGGACTGTCGTTTTTGTTGAAAGAATTCCGGTTCCTTCGAATGATCCGTGTCTTCCGAGTTTTCGGCTAGGGGGTTTCGCTGTGTCATCTGTCTTGTCTCTGTGTGATGTCATCAGCTCTGTCATCGTTGCGTTGCTGTGGTGGGGAGGGGGAGGGTGGTCTCTTCATGGCTACGCAAAGGTGGTCGGCTGGGCGCGGTACCAGATGATTATTTTCTTTTTTTTTTGGTTGTGCTTAAATCGGGAATATAAACTGACGGCAGGTATCCTTTGGAACGGTTTAAGCTGTATTAGGTGTTTTGTATATACCACGACTCCAGCGACAGGGAAAACACGGGGAAGGCGGGAGATGAAAATTCAAGACGACATATATGTCGCTTTGAAGAAGACAAGTCCATTTGTCGAAACTTTGGATTTTGCTTTCCCCTTGTTCTCGTTTTGCTCATCGACTCCAACAACAGTTGGTTTTGCTTGTTGGTCTTGAATTTCAGTTTCTTCTAAGGCAATTTAATGGTCCTCAACTTCTGAGTGTTCACGTAAGAAAATTCTTTGGAGAACTTTCTGACATCGTTCTTGTGTTGCTTCATTCTTTCGGTCAGGTTTCTACTTTGGCCAGTGTATGCTGCCCAACACCACGTACCCGAGCACACGAGGGTTGGAGCCTCCCGCGTGTAGCCGTGCGCGGCTTAGCCGTGTCTGGGGAAAGGGGGATCCTGGGGGTTGAGCCGATGCTGGGTGTTTGGACCTTTAAGGCCCCCCGGCGGAGGCAACACACCTCTTCGGCCTCGGCTTCACATAGACGGCACCCCCGGACTGACCCACCCGGGGGAAATCGGCAGTCGCCTTTTCCTGTCCCCCTCTTCAATCTTTTTCTTTCCTATCTTCTTTCCTTTACTGTCCTATCATCTCTTCTCTTCCGTCACTTCCTAATTTTTCTAGGCGGCTAGGGTTAACCTTGTGTATGTGCCCTCCCTTGGGTATGTTATATTAGGTTATAGCAGCAATGCACGGCTGGCGTCTGCAGCCTTACACGTTAAGTGCTACAGCGTCCCCCTGTTGGGCTCCATGGTGGGTGGCCGCCATTGCCGCCGAAAATGTCCGAAATATTATGGGAACACCTGCTTTTCCACGTCTGCTTGATCGTCACCCTCAAAAGAGGGGACGCACCGATGAAATTCTAAGCCTATTCAAACCAAAAGAAATTTTCCCCCGATTCCAAGTCGTTCACAGCGAAAAAACAGAAAAACCAGCTAGAACCGTATCTCCTTTCCTTGTTGCTAAAGGCTTGACTGATGCACTTGGCCCAGGCTATAAGGTCACCAAAATGTCGAGCGGGGATCTCCTCCTTGAAATCCATGATAAAGAACAGCACAGCAAACTAAATAAACTTGTGGCATTTGGAGATATACCTGTTACCGTTTCACCCCATCGGTCTATGAACACAGCACGCGGTGTAGTATCTGATGCAGATCTCACTGACTTGTCCGAAACAGAGCTGTTAGAAGGCTGGAAAGAGCAAAATGTAATTAACGTACAAAGAATCATTATACGACGAGAAAATAAAGAAATTCCTACAAAGCACCTGATCCTCACCTTTGCCACTTGCGATCTGCCACAAACAATAGAAACTGGATACACGAAGATAGCTGTCAGACCATACATCCCTAATCCAAGAAGATGCTTCCAATGTCAAAGATTTGGCCACGGATCGCAGAGCTGCCGTGGTAAACTTACATGTGCGAAATGTGGAGCCCAAGGCCACGCCTCAGATAAATGTGAAGCAACACCTCACTGTGTAAACTGTGAAGGTGAACATCCAGCATACTCCCGATCATGTCCCAACTGGAAAAAAGAAAAGGAAATAATCACCTTAAAAGTACACGAAAATATCTCTTTCAAGGAAGCACGAAAAAGGTGCTCCCCATTCCACACCAAAACGTACGCCGATGCGACGCGTCAGGGGGCAGCGCCGCACCGGCCTGCGCCACCTGCCCGGCCCGCGCACAGCGAGTCGTTGGCTGTGGCATCCCCCGCCCCCGAGGTGGAAGCAGTTAAACCTGCGCCACCTACCAAGACACAGAGGCCGGCTACCCCGGGTACGTCGGGCCTCAAGACCACGCCTCGCCAGGCGAGGTCTGACAAACAAACGAGAAGCCTGCACGCGCGGGCGTCCAGTGCTTCCCAGGAGGCAATGGACACAACACCGGCACGTTTGGTGCCGAAACACCGGCATGGCTCTCTCGAGCTCGCCAAAACAAACAAAAAACCCATAACAGGGCCAGACGACGGTCCTGTTACCTAAAGTACACCACTAAACACCTGAACACGGAACATTTCTCATCCTCATAAAATGGATGTACAAATTATTGATTGGAAATGCCCGTGGCATTCTAAACAACTTAGATGATATCAAAGAAATAATACAAGAATTTAATCCTAGGCTGTTCTGCGTTCAGGAAACACACTTGAAAACATCAAATACAAATTTCTTAACACAACACACATTATTCCGGAAAGATCGCGATGAAGGCCATGCCGCGTCTGGTGGCGTGGCTATTATAGCCCAGAAGTCAGTTGCTTGCCAACACCTCAACCTTCAAACTAATTTTGAGGCAGTAGCGGTTAGGGCGATTCTTTTCGACAGGTTGGTTACGGTCTGTTCCCTCTACATACCACCCGAACATCGCTTGCACCTAAGGGATCTTGAAACACTAGTCAATCAGCTTCCGGAACCATTCATTTTAACAGGTGATGTGAACGCACATAATACGCTATGGGGCGACTCGCGCTGTGATGCAAGAGGGCGTACTATAGAAGACTTTCTTTTATGTACCGGTGCAGTTCTTCTCAATAAAAAAGAACCCACCTTTTATAGCACCACACATAGGTCATATTCATCAATAGACCTAACCATAACCTCTCCATCTATAATGACGTACTTTGATTGGAAGGTCCTAAAAAACCCTTACGGAAGTGACCACTTCCCTATTCTCTTAACTTTAACAAAACGAGCTGATCCCGCTCCACAGATTCCCCGATGGAAAATCGACTCGTCGGATTGGAAAATGTTTCAAGAGATCACATATTTACAGTACGATGATTTGAGTTCTTTAAACATAGATGATGCTGTGGCATATTTAACAGGTTTTATTTTTGACGCCGCTGAAAAATGCGTAAAACAAACTAACGGACTTGCCAATAAGCGTCGTTTGACTTGGTGGAATGACGCATGCAAAGAGGCGCGGAAAAAACAAAATAAAGCTTGGAGCCTGCTTCGTGACTCTCCAACTACGGAGAACCTCATTAATTTCAAGAAGGTAAAATCACAGGGCAGAAGAACACGACGAGGTGCTAAGCGAGAAAGCTGGGAAAGGTACTTATGTAGTATCAATTCTTACAAAGATGAGGGTAAGGTTTGGAACAGGGTGAACAGATTAAAGGGCAGGGAAGCACAACCGCTTCCTTTAGTAAACGCTCAAGGCAACACCATGAAAGATCAGGCAGACTTCCTGGGTACGCATTTTGAAAATATTTCTAGTGCATCACACTATTCGCCAACTTTCCTAAAGTTCAAGGAACGCATAGAGCGAGAGCGCCTTGAACGAAAATGCGCAGCAGATGAACCTTACAACTGTCCCTTTAGTCTCGCTGAACTGAAGGCCGCTCTCATTTCTTGCAGCAACTCAGCACCAGGTAGTGACCGCATAATATATGCAATGATCAAGAATATACATCCAGAAACATTGAACACACTTCTGTCCCTCTATAACACCATGTGGGTATCTGGGCATATTCCATCCTCATGGAAAGAAGCGATTGTCATCCCAATTCATAAGCAAGGCAAAGACCCCGCATTAGCCAGTAGTTATAGGCCAATAGCACTAACAAGCTGCATGTGTAAGTTATATGAAAAAATGGTAAATCGGCGTCTAATCTATTTCCTGGAAAGCAACCGTCTACTTAATCCCCTTCAGTGTGGTTTCAGGGAGGGTAGGTCAACAATAGACCACCTAGTCCGCATTGAGGCAAATATTAGGGAGGCTTATATACACAAACAATTTTTTCTCTCTGTATTTCTGGACTTGGAGAAAGCCTATGACACAACATGGCGATTTGGAATCCTCCGAGACCTCTCTGCGATGGGCATACGCGGCAACATGCTAAATATGATAGAAAACTACTTGACTAACCGCACGTTCCGTGTTAGAGTGGGCAATGCCCTGTCCAGGCTATTCACTCAAGAGACTGGTGTGCCACAAGGAGGCGTGCTTAGCTGCACCCTCTTCATTGTGAAAATGAATTCCCTCCACAAAGTCATTCCATCCTCAATGTTTTATTCAATATATGTAGACGATGTGCAATTAGGATTTAAGTCTTGTAATCTTGCTGTCTGCGAGCGCCAAGTCCAACTCGGACTGAACAAGGTCTCACAATGGGCAAATGAAAATGGCTTCAAGCTAAACCCCCTCAAAAGCTCCTGTGTACTTTTTTCTAGAAAGAGAGGTTTGATACAAGATCCTGATATTATGCTGCATGGACAACACATACCACTCAACACTGAACATAAATTTTTAGGCATAATACTCGACTCAAAACTAACCTTCATTCCCCATATCAAGTATTTGAAAGCTAAATGCCTTAAAACAATGAACATCCTGAAAATACTGTCACATACAACATGGGGAAGCGACAGGAAATGCCTCATGAACCTCTACAGGAGCCTTGTACGATCGCGGTTAGACTACGGTGCGGTTGTATATCACTCAGCTACACCCAGTGCTCTCAAGATGCTGGACCCTGTGCATAATCTTGGTATCCGCCTCGCCACCGGCGCCTTTAGGACGAGTCCGATTCAAAGCCTCTATGTCGAATCAAATGAATGGTCGCTCGATCTTCAGCGGTCATATTCTACATTTAATTATTTTCTGAAAGTACATGCTAACAAAAACCATCCTTGTTATCCCACCATAAACGATATAACCTCTGCAACACTCTTTCATAACAAACCTACAGCCAGAGAGCCATTCTCGATCCGTGTGACAAAGCTGAGCGAGGAGATGGGTGTTCCTATCCGTGAAAATAGTCTAATGGCTTCTGCCAAGCCGTTTCCACCGTGGTTGTGGCGAATCATTGACTGTGACACGTCATTTGTGGAGGTAACGAAGCACGCTCCAGAGGCGCACATTCATATGCATTTTCTGGAATTACAATTTAAATACCCTTGTCCAGAGTATTACACAGATGCGTCCAAATCACATGCTGGCGTGTCATACGCAGCCGTCGGCCCATCCTTTTCCGAGTCCGATGTTCTGCACCCTCAAACAAGCATCTTTACAGCAGAGGCGTATGCACTGTGGTCGGCTGCGAAACACATTAAACAGTTAAAATTACATAAGGCGGTCATATACACAGACTCATTAAGCGTTGTGAAGACATTGATGTCATGCTTCAACCACACAAATCCAGTAATTGCAGATCTTTTCTCTCTCCTCTGTACCATTTATGCCTCTGGCCAGCATGTAACGATATGCTGGGTGCCTGGACACAGAGGTATTGAAGGTAACGTCCTGGCAGACCGAATTGCTACCTCCTTAGACACAAAAGCTTCCAACATGTCCGCAGCCGTTCCGGTCTCAGACCTAAAGCCATACTTACGGAAAAAACTCAGAACCTACTGGCAGCATAAATGGGACTCTGAAACCCATAATAAACTCCACACAGTTAAGCCACATTTAGGATACTGGCCATCACTGACCAAGTCCAGACGAAGTGATGTCCTATTCTGTCGTCTCAGAATAGGGCACACTTACGGTACACATAACTTTCTGTTGAGTGGCGGTGAACCTCCAATATGTAGTAGATGTGGGGAGACACTAAGTGTTCAGCATGTCTTCCTAGAATGCCGCGAAACACTAGTCGAGAGGAAAAAACACTTCCCTTTAGCATACAGTCAGTGTATACCACTTCACCTGGCACTGTTTCTAGGCAGAGAACCGCTATTTCACATGCAATCTACCTTAGCCTATTTAAGCGACGTTGACACGTTGCACGTTTTCTGTGCAAGAAATTCGTAACACGGCCTCTTGCGAGAAGCCACTGTTGCGATGTGAACCTTTGTTCTAGCACATACCTCCAGGCCCTTGTACTCAAGGGATCAGCTGAGGCTGTTGTGCTATTCGTCAACAACAATCAGCTTTCCATTTTTATTCATGTAACACTATTACACCATTCTTGTACATCCTATACTTATAGCATACCCTACTTCAGCCATTCTCATACTTTTATTGCTTGACTATTTTATGCAACTTATAGCTCTTAGTTTTAGGCCTCTCTACAGCCACATCACATCAGCCATTAGTTCATTCAGTACTCGTCACCACTGCCTTGGCGCTCTTTGGCCACACTTGGCCCTTGCGCCAATAAACACTACATATCATCATGCTGCCCAACAGTCGGAGCATTTGATTTTGTAGATGACACCTTGAGCTCTCTCTCTCCTCTTGCTGAATGGTCCTTGGGTTTCGGTAGGAGATGGTTTGTTCTGTTAATTGGTATGTGCGTGACCATTATGCTTTCTTTAAATTCTGCTGATGGCTTCATTGGTATCTGGAGAAAGATACCTGGGAGGATACCTGGGGAGATATATTCGTTTTCGGGCAGTTAGAGGGGGGGTTCTGAGAGCTGTTTTCGAGGTTAGTTTCTTTTTCTTCCCGATCGCTTTTCGTATGAAATGTTTGGGGTAACCTTTCTTTCGGAGTTTGGCGAAAGCAGTTTGTCTTTCTTCTGTACGCCTCCAAAGTGCAATGCATTTTGTTCTCTTTAACCCGCCGTGGTTGCTCAGTGGCTATGGTGTTGGGCTGCTGAGCACTAGGTTGCGGGATCGAATCCCGGCCAGGGCGGCCGCATTTCGATGGGGGCGAAATGCGAAAACACCTGTGTACTTAGATTTAGGTGCACGTTAAAGAACCCCAGGTGGTCGAAATTTCCGGAGTCCTTCACTACGGCGTGCCTCATAATCAGAAAGTGGTTTTGGCACGTAAAACCCCATAATTTTCTTTTGTTCTTTTTATTAAAGTATTTATTACTGACGTTTTGTGGCTTGCAGTGTGATTTGAATTATAGTGTAGGTAGCGACGTGTATGTGTTGGTTTCCGGTAGAGTGAGAAATTGAAACCGTCAACTGTTTGGACCATTCGAAGAAACCAAAATTCTTACAAGCGACACGAACCAACAAACATGAAAGTCTAAACGGTTCCAGAAAACCTGCCGTCAAGTTATATTCACAATAAGCAGAGAACCATCCCGAGCCGTACCCGGCCTGCCACGCTTAAGCAGCCAAGGAGAATTCAACTCCCCCTCCTCTATCCCCCCTCCCTTGCCAGTACATGAAAGCTTAAAAGTTCGCGCCTCGACATCTCCGTCAGCGAAAGTGAAAAATTGGTGCCGTGCGCCTGTGGAGAAGGAATATCTGCATTTTCTGCCATTGTGCTTGAGCGTTAGAGTGGCGGCCGCTGAATCTTCACAATTGTGTAACGAGTGCATGAACTCTCGTAGACAAAGTTAGCTACTAAATGGCAAACGTAAAATTGCAGATGTTACCGAGCTGCCTAGTCGTGTAAGCCTACCGAGCTGCCTAGTCGGTAAGGAATCTATATCAGGGTGTCTACTTGAACTGAGCAACACAGGGAATGCGGTCATAATTTCACGTGTATTATAAGGCGCAACTCTAAACAACAATGTTTATATTGACTAAGTGCTGTGCATTTTACTAACCTAACTTGGTTGGTGTTAAAGAAACGCCAAGACGACCATGGACAAGCTTTCTATTTTTTTGAAGGAGAATTTGGAAGAATAAACATTTCTCAATGCTAAATATGCCTATTGTTCTTCCGCGTGTGTTGTCTATTGAATATTCTTCGCAAGCACAGATCGTGACAAAGAGCCTGTATTGTCTATTTCAGAAAAAAGGTTTCCTTCTGAAGTGGAATGACTGCCCCATATGGGAAAGCACCTTTGAGCCAAGACAGAACCTAAATCAGAAGTGCTTGGCTTTTAACAAGCCTCCGAGACCTGCACACCGGCGACTGGAGGCAGCGTCAGCTAACTTTCTTTGTGCGGTACAGCGGAAGCTGAGCAACGCGAAGAATAGTGGGGGAAGACTTGTAGTACACAACTTTGAGCTGGACATTTTCAGGTGGGCTTTCGCACACAGCGGAAAAAAATTGAAACGAGGATGGCTACAGTGTGAAAAAAAGGACTTTCACCGTCTGCCCCTGCCGGATGATTGGTTTCAAGCGAAAAACAAGTTGGGCGACGTTGTTTCCATCTGTTTTCCCCTTCGAGTGAGAGGCTGGCTACGGCTTCAAAAGTCGTCAGTCTTCACAAGCGGGTGTCCTGTAGAGTCTCTGCACTTATTTTTCCTTTCACAGAGTGTACGTTAAATTTAATCAGACTGCACATAATTGTGTTCATCTATTCCTTTGTACTTGAAGAACTTGTGGGGATAAACATGTGCACTTCTGCAAACGAAGAGGTGTGGCTTTCAGTGTCAGATAGCATGGTTGTGATGAACATTGTAAGGGCTGCTGCAGTCGACATACTGCACGAGACCTCTTTATTAAACAAGACTTACCGCGACGCCCTGTTAGTTCGCACAAGCAAGGGCAACGAACACATAGAGATTTGCTCCGGTATAGAAGACAGGTTAAAAGCCTTTTGTAAAGTTGTTTCCAAAAGATGTAAACAGCTAAACGGTCAAAAGAAAGGGGAATACTTAGAGAAAGTCAGCAGTCTAAAGTTCCGTCTGCCTGCTGCCAAAATGGCAACATTTCAGCCTGAAGTTCTCTTCAAGAATCCAAGAAAAGTAAATTCTCTTCAAGAAGCCAAGAAAAGAGACGAAGACATCAAACTCCTGAAAGCAAAAATAGAACACTTGGAGAGCGCAATAAAGGCTCGTGAAGATGAGTGCACTGTCTTACGTTCAACGATGGAAAGCCTAGAAACTGCCCTTGACCGACGCAGCAGCTACCTCAACACTGGCAAAATAATTGGGTCAGGAAGCAGAAAAAATGACGAAAGAAAACTCACAGCCCTTGGCCCTACTATATATGAGGTCCTCGAAGAGGTCTTGTAGAGCTACGGGTTGGAGCTTAAAGAAACGACTGTCGTAGACAGTAAAGGTTCACTCCACAGAATAACCATGGAAACGGATGCAGTGGCCGTGCACTTAGGAGTAAGGCATTCTTTTCAGGGAAAAGGCTCACATAATTTGGTTCTCTGTCCCCAGAAGACAAAAAACTTGTCAGAGAGCTAGTCTGTCTCCTTGATGATCACTTTATTAGTGACACAGTGTGGCAGGAGCTGTGTAACTGCTTGCCTAATTTGCCTTCGCCTCTGCTTCTTCGCTCGTTTAGGGAAAAGCTTGACTCAAAGTCAGACATATTCCGAACACCGGGAGACTCCACTTGAGCTCAGGTTTCGTTTTGCGAAGAATTGGCGAAAGCGATCGGACAGCTGGCAGAAAGAGAGAACGCATCAGTAGCGGGCTTGGCAGATCATCAGCTCATCGTGAAGGTAGAGGGTGACGGTTGTAAAATAAGCCGCCGCACCTCATGGACAACACTTACATTTGTTTTAATAAGACGGGGACAGAGAATGCAGTCTCACAATATGCACAGGCAGCTAGTGCTATCAGAGGCGCCTGAAAACTACTACGCTTTAAGGACTGCATTTGCTGATGTTCTGAAAGAAGTTAACCAAACGGCGAAGCAAGGGTATATAAAGGTGGACGACATTAACGTTGATTTTACAGTATGCCTAGGAGCCGACCTAAAATTTCTCCTTGTTGTTCTTGGACTTCAATCTGCATCCTCTAAATACCCTTGCCCATTCTGTTTTGCCACCGAGAGTGAACGATCCAGCCCTTCTTTGCCTCTGTCGCACTTCAATGATCTGTGCGCCAGAACATTGGACAACTTGAAAAAGGATTGTGACTCCTTGTCACATGGAGTCCAATATGAACCACTTCTTCAAATGGAGCCAGCCCTGGTCGTACCAGATATATTGCATATGAAAATAAGAATAGTCGATCGCCTCCTGCAGTCGTTGGTTTTAGAATTTGAAGAGTTTGACCTAGCCGCCCAAGTGAACGACGTTGAAGCATCCAAAGACCACCATGTTCAATGGTTGGTGCGCCTTGTGCGAAGTTGTGGCGTGAAGTTTGATGTTTGGAACGATGAAAAAAGGGGCTGTCAGCCTCATCGCTAACTGGATGCGATTCGCAGTTATTGCTGGAACGCCTACCCGAGAAACTTCAAGGAAAGCTTCACAAGGAGTCCGAGTCGGAAGTTTTGAAATTGTGGCACATCATCTGCATGACTTTCAACTATTACTCTCACGGCTGCTCAAGGAATGACATTGAAGACGAAACAAGACAGTTTTTGAAAACATTTGTTAACCTTGGTTCTTCTGGCCGTAGAGGGTACGGATGTGCACGGGTCACACCCTACATACACATTTTTGCTCATCACTTGATGGCAAAGCACGAAAGATTCATAAATTTGAGTTGGTTCTCCAGTCAAGGCTTAGAAAAGAAAAATGACATTTTGAAGCATATTCACCACACAAGAACTAACAAATGGAACTCTGCTGCAGATGCTATGAAACTGGTGAAACGGCAAGAAGACCATACTGCTGCAAGGTGTGTTCGTGCATATACCAAATCAGATCTCGACTACTGATACGAGGGTGGCATAGAGTTGAACAGAAAGAAAAGAGCAAGGCAGGCAGAGGAAAAGCCGGGTACAAGCGCTGGAACACCAAACTATAGTAGTATGACGGCTGGTGAGCTTCGCACTGAACTAGGTGCGTTAGGGGTCCATACATCGGCGAAGTCTGTCACAGCTCTGAAGAAGTTGCTGAGCAGACGCCTCGGACGTGTTGTGTAGCAAACGATGCGACTTCACGTCGTGCAAGTTTGAGCCTTGAAGTCGTGGAACACTAGGTCAAAACACTTTGGCAAAAGTTAGAGAATCTTTTTGACGTACTGCTGCACGGCACCACGCTGGAAACTCTCTCTTCTCCGTAAGACTGTCTGATCTCTGCGGTGGTGCGTGGATGAGAGCTCACAGGGCACCGGGAAAACGGAAAAAACAAACACCAAACTTTTTCACTTGTGCAATAAATCTCATATAGGCAAGAACAGCTTGGCCTGTCTGCACACCGCTAAGAAACGTGCAGCAGTCCAAACATACTTCATAAGAAAAACATCAGGGCAACACAGCAGCCTTAAAGTTATTGTTGGTTGAAACAGACTGTGATGCTGTTTACTGCCAGTCCAGTCAGGTATGAAACTGCTCACAAATTATTTCAAACGTTCTTGCAGCAGCTGCTAACTAGAACACTAACTTTAGGAGCAGGTAAATGGCTAATAAACCAATGGCAAACCAAAATGACCTCACTGTTACCAAAGTTAAAGCCCTCGCTATGCCACGAGCAAGAACTTGTATTTACCACGAACGCTTGCTTATAGCACAGGCCTCCCATCGTAGCACACTGTTAACGCCATAAAGTGCAGAGGTTAGAGGTGTGCTCGAATCGTTTATGAACAGCACATGGCCTCAGCAGCTGGAGAGCTTGCCATATACGCAGAGGAGAAAATGTATGTTCAACCATACATCCTGGACTCGCAAGAGAACAATGTCGCCAACTGTGGGGATGTCTGCACCGTACAAATGAAAAACGGAATTGTCATATCTAGTGTGTATATATATCTCCAGACACATTGGGCCCAAGTGCATTATCGAGAAGTTCATGACCGCGCACTTTGCATGGGTTAGCCTTGATCATATTACCCCTGTGATCATCATTGGAGCCTTCAATGCGGACATTTCGAAACCAGACAAGAAATGATTCAGGAAGTTTGTGCCAGAGTTTGGTTTGAAGTGCCACACCAATCTAAGTCACTCAACTAATAAATAATGGTCGTCTATGGATTTAACTTTGAGCAAGATTTTGTATAAGGTTGTAACCGAACCAATAAATACAGATCACAATAATAAAGCAATCGTCACTACCATTATCAAATGATGAAAATAAATACATGTCCCCTTGTCTAACCAGTGTGATGAGTTGCAACTTAGCTGGTCATCCACCTTCACAGAGTCGAATGACCCCTATCTTTTTCTTTTTGCTTCGATTTGAGTTTCGCAAAGAAATAATGCTTAAAGACCGTGTCATTAGTCCTTGTCTCTGCGGACATAAATATTGCTTCAGATCGCTATACCCCGTTTGTCTCCGAGAGTAGGGCCAAGCAAGGAAATGCTCGCGCGCTCGCCCAAACATTTACAACAAACACACAAACAGCACTCTCTTTTTCACACAGGCACACACAGACGCATAGATACACACATGTTCGCCCCCATACACATTTACACACGCATAAAAATGTGTGCACGCACGCACACGGAAATGCACGCATATACAAACGCCTATGTGCTCGCAGGCGCATAAACGCGCTAGTGCGCGCGCAGGTTCACATGCGGCGACACAAGCACGCGTGCGCACACAAACTCAAGCCGACACGCGCGGATGCTGAAGAGGTGCTCAGGAATATACACGCCAATCCCCTCCCCTCCCTGCTGCCTTTCAAAACTATGCGCGTGCGAACTGACTTAATGACACTCGCTTTGCAATTGCCGTTGCAACAGCCATAACAAATTGCCTTACGGTTTAAATTTAGTGCTTCTTGAAGTC
The DNA here is from genome assembly GCF_023375885.2 of Dermacentor andersoni. NCBI lineage: Eukaryota > Metazoa > Arthropoda > Arachnida > Ixodida > Ixodidae > Dermacentor > Dermacentor andersoni. The sequence continues at coordinate 360,538,129 of NC_092814.1, read as the reverse complement.
AATAGGGCTACTTTTTTTACCTACACTGGCTGCACGAGTGTAGTTTGTTTAGGAAGCCGCCACTTTTTTACTTGGTGTAGAAAAATGTTGCTCTGCCTACCTACAGTAAGCCATTTCTTATAACTGCAGTGTAGCATGAAAACTGCACTTCCCGAACTACACTGTTAAAACAGTTGCACCCTTCAGGATGTATATTTGTCCCACAACAATATTCGACGTCTGCCTTGCTTGCGTTTCCTTTCTTGGAAACTCGGCGGTCGCTACTCTCCTGTCGAGAATGCTGTGTGCCACTGCTAGCGCACATGCCGTTCTTGCCTTGGAAGTACCGGGCTCACAGCGCTAAATAAAAGAAACGTAAGCAAGGCATATGCCGATCATTGTTGTGGGACAAATATACAGCCCAAAGGGTGCAACTGCTTTAAGAGTGTGCACTATCAAAAAACATTGCACCCTTTGTGGCTTATGTTGTCCCACAATGACAACCATCACCTATCTTGTCCGTGTTTCCTTTCTTTAACGCGGCGAGTCCGCTAGTTCCCAGTCACGAACGGCTTGCGCGTTATGAGTGGGACACAGCATTCTCGACAGGAGAGTAGCGAGCGCCGAGTTTTCAAGAAAGGAAACGCAAGCAAGGCAGATGACCATTATTGTTGTCGGACAAATGTACACCGCAAAAGGTGCAACCGTTTTAAGATTGTGTGGTTTCGATTAGTGTAGGCCGCGGACGTCAAACAAGCAAGCTCGCGTGGCAAACACCTGGAGCCATTTCATCTCATACTGTAGGCGCTGATATAGCAACGATATTTAATGTTCGCTGCAATGACAGTAGCGAAGTGCCTGCGTGACCATGTGTCGCACAGGAAGGTGAACTAATCATCCAAGAAGACAAAATTATCTTACTCAGAAATAGTGCAGACTTTTTCAGACCCTGCGTGGTATTAAATACGCATTGAGAAGTCGTCTTCGTGCGCTGCGCTTTCGCAATGTGTTTAGCTACAGTTTGTCTAGATTTGTTAATGAATCTAAAACTGTACATTGGGCGTTTAGTTTCAGGGTAGCGTGAGGTGGGTAGTGCTACGCTTGCCCGCGGCGTCGTCAATCCGCGGTACCAGCGTGTGTGACGGGGATCATTGGTCCTAAAAGGGGCGATAACGAGCGGTTACGAGTAAGGATCGATCTGGCGCTCCCATGGGTTTTGTCGCCCCTAACACTCAAATACGGAGCCAATAAGTGCGAAGTCCGGCGCTTTTCGTTTGCTGATGCAGAAGACGACGCACAGTCCTACACGACGCTACAGCAAAATTCCGCCCTTACCTGTATGGGAGGCCATTCAACGTGGTCAGCGACTATCACGCCTTGTGTTGGCTAGCTAAATTAAAGGACCCTTCAGGACGGCTGGTGCGTTGGAGCCTCAGACTACAATTATACGACATCACTGTAACCTACAAGTCCGGACGAAAACACTCAGATGCCGATTGCCTCTCACGCGCCCCCATTGACCCGCCGCCGCAAGATGAAGAGGATGACGACGCCTTCCTTGGAATAATAAGCGCGGAAGACTTCGCTGAACAGCACCGAGCAGACCCGGAGCTAAAAGGCCTCGTCGATTATTTGGAAGGGCACACCGACGTCGTCCCTAGGGCATTTAAGCGCGGATTGTCTTCGTTCACGCTTCAAAACAACCTACTCGTGAAGAAGAAATTCTCACCAGTTTGCGCCAACTATACCTCCATTTTCTGAACAAATAAGCAAAGTCGGCCCCACTCTTGGCCAATCCCCGCGAGTGGGTAAGCGCCAAACTCATCAAGGACATCATCATCATCATCATCTACCTTCTTGTTGTTCCGTCGGCGCTGCGTCCAGAAGTACTGCAGACCCTATACATGACGATCCGACCGCTGGGCAACTCGGTTTCTCCCGGACGCTATCGAGGATACAAGAAAGGTTTTACTGGCCGCGCCTAACCAGCGATGTCGCCCGTTACGTTAAGACATGCCGAGACGGTCAGCGACGCAAGACACCACTGACAAGGCCAGCGGGATTACTACAACCGATCAAGCCTCCTTACCGACCTTTCAGCAGATCGGGATGGACCTGCTGGGACCGTTTCCGACATCAACTTCCGGAAATAAGTGGGTCGTCGTCGCGACGGACTGTCTCACCTGCTTCGCTTAAACTAAAGCTCTACCGAAAGGTAGCGTAGCCGAAGTGGCGAAATTTTTCGTCGCGAACATCCAGCTGTGACATGGTGCTCCAGAAGTCCTCTTCACCGACAGAGGAACGGCTTTTACAGCAGAGCTCATCCAAGCCATTCTGCAATACAGCCAGAGAAGCCACAGGTGGACAACTGCCTACCACCCGCAGACGAATGGTCTCACGGAGCGCCTGAACAAGACCATCGCCGACATGCTAGCAATGTACGTTGACGTCGAGCACAAGACGTGGGCTGCCGCCCTGCCGTACGTAACCTTCGCTTACAACACGGCGCTGCAAGAAACAACACAGATCACGCCATTCAAGCTGGTTTACGGCAGGAACCCGACGACGACTCTCGGCGCCATGCTGCCGCACGTGATCGACGAAGAGAATCTTGACGTCGCTATCTATCTCCAGCGCGCCGAAGAAGCCCGACAGCTCGCCCGCCTACGGACCAAGAACCAGCAGCGTACCGACAGCCGACACTACAATCTCCGACGACGCTACGTTCAGTACCAACCTGGCGACCGTGTTTGGGTTTGGACCCCAATACGTCGACGAGGACTCAGTGAGAAACTATTGCGAGGCTATTTCGGACCCTACAAGGTCACCCGACTTGTTGGCGAACTGGGCTATGAGGTCGTGCCAGACGGCATTTCGCATTCACAGCGGCGCCGCTCACGACCTGAATTAGTTCATGTTGTGCGTATTAATCCGTTTCACCAGCGCTAATGAATTTTGGGGACGTCGCATAGCTGAATTTTTTATTCTTTTCTTTTTTTGGACTGTGTCACCTCGGACTTTGTTTCTTTGTTGTTACTTCAACAAGTGTCCTTTTGTGTTTTACTCTCCTGTTATGCTTGCTGCATCGGGACGATGCCTTTTGAGAAGGGGGAATTTACACGTGAACTCGTTTATCTTTTACGGGTGAGCGCTTTTACCGTCCACGAAATGTTATCGCTCAGGGCAGGGCGCGTCTAAATGTATCCGAAGTTTCTAGAATGTTATCGATGCTTCTATCCGCTGTCTGTTGTCGGGGAACCTTGCGTAATCTGATTGCGTGTATGCGCGACGCGAATGGCGTAGAACTTTGAGGAAGGCATGCGGGTCCCAGCGATTACTCTGGAACGTTCGACGACTGATCTATAAAAGCCGACGTGCTTTACCCGCTGATCATATTTTCGCCGATCGCCGACTGTGTTCGCCGCTCTCGTTGTGCTTTAAGTGTAGCCTGTTTTGTGGACACAGGTTCGCCCAATAAAAGCTACTTTTGTCTTTCACAGTATTGCTACTGTGTTCTTTAACGTCACTACCACGTGACAATATATATATATATATTTTTTGCCCATTCAGTTACGATTGAGTGTTGCTGTGGAGTACCATAGAATGTGTCCAGAATTCCTCGGCTTGAGATCCACTGTATAAAACATGAGTTTTACCAGTTTTGGAGTATGGTTACCATGTGTGATGTCCGTTTTGTGGTGCGAATATTAATTTATTAGAAAAATCGAATTTTCCGCGACAAGGTATGTCCTGGGAAGATACGGTCGCTTTGTAACTGTAACAGCAATGAAAAAAAGATCTTGGTGTTACCTCTTTTTTTTAATCATGAAGCAGGTTACGGCTTAAGCTGTTTTATTCAACATTCCATAATCATACGGAAGTATGCTCATCAGACGGACCAGTATTGTTTACTCGCGTGAAGTCTATCCACTTAAAGTTAGCTCCTACATTTCCAGGTGTTATCACAATGAATGTCCTTTTTTTTTCTAAGAACCATTGTTCCTTGGAATTCACTTCCTGCGAATGTGTTGTACCACGACATTGTTGACGTTTGCAGCACGCAATAACACCTTAATATCGCTGTGGTTCATGTATGGATGAAAAAATAAGGTTCAAGTAATCCGTGACATGCGCATAAATTTATATTGGTTAGAGTCTATTTCCATGAGCCATCCGTTACGCCAATTAGTTACGGTGTCAAGGCCAGGTAGGAGTCGTGTTATACCTTTACTATTCTCTTATTTTCTATAGATAACTCAGTCATTAGCGAAATGATGAACGATGAATAATTATTACCACCTTTCGTCTTTCCTCTTCTTATTACCATCTTCGTTTGTTTTTCAAAGAAGAAGTTGTTAACAGATACGTTAATTAGTGTTTAATAACTTTAAATCACACACAGATTCGATAGTCCCCGCAGGGGCGTCTGCGTCAGCAGGCGTTTGGTGTGTTGCGACACCACGTACCCGAGCACACGAGGGTTGGACCCTCCCGCGTGTAGCCGTGCGCGGCTTAGCCGTGTCCGGGGAAAAGGGGATCCTGGGGGTTGAGCCAATGCCGGGTGTTTGGACCTTTACGGCCCCTCGGCGGCGGCAACACACCTCTTCGGCCTCGGCTTCACGTAGACGGCACCCCCGGACTGACCCACCCGGGGCAAACCGTTAGTTGCCTTTTCCTGTCTCTCTCTCCCTCCAGCCTTCGTCTTTCTCTCACTTTCCACCTTTCCTGTCTTCTCCAAGCTTCCGTTTACTTCCAATTTTTCCAGGCAGCAAGGGTTAACCTTGTGTGAATAACCAACCTAGGTTATCTCATATTTGGTTATAGTGGTAATGTACAGCTGGCGCTTGCAGGCCGTGTTTCACACGCCCTGCAGCGCCCCCTTGTAGGACTCCACGGTGGGTGGCTGGCGTTACTGCCGAAATTACAATCTCCTATGGCTACTTCCTTTCCCCTACTACCTGATCGCTCCCTGAAGAGGGGGCGCACCGATGATGTTTTAGAATTTTTCGCCCGTCAAAAAGAAACTTTTCCACGCTTCCACGTAGTCCACTCCGAAACACCAAACAAACCCGTACGAACAATCTCACCATTTCTCGTGTCCAAGTCTCTCACCCAAGTTTTTGGTACAGGTTACAAAGCATCCAGAATGGCAAGCGGTGATCTCCTCTTGGAGCTCCGAAACAAGAAGCAATATGAGAACCTACCCAACCTAGTATCATTTGGCGACGCCAAAGTGAGAGTAACTCCGCATCGTACTATGAATACCACCCGTGGCGTAGTCTCCGATGATGATCTCTTGGAGCTGACTGAGGCTGAGCTCTTGGAGGGCTTCAGTGAGCAGAACGTCATCAACGTTAAGCGAATTAAGATGAGGCGTAACAACAAAGAAATACAGACCAAACATCTGATACTAACTTTTGGCACAAGTGTCCTGCCCGAGTCCATCGAGGCCGGGTATATCAAGCTCCGTGTTCGGCCATACATCCCTAATCCCCTGCGTTGCTTCAAATGCCAGCGTTTCGGTCACAGCTCACAGAGCTGCCGAGGCCGCCAAACCTGCGCTAAATGCACTGCTAATGAGCACACTTCTGAATCATGTGAAAACTCTCTCCACTGCGTAAACTGTGAAGGCGAGCACGCTGCATACTCGCGGTCGTGCCCATCTTGGAAGAAAGACAAAAAAATAGTTACGATTAAAGTAAAAGAAAACATAAGTTTCAAAGAAGCACGCAGGCGGGTATCTTTCCTGCCAAAGCACACCTTTGCCGATGTGGCGCGTCAGGGGGCAGCGTCACAACGGCCTCCGGCGGCTGTCCGACCCACAGTCAGTGAGTCGGCAGTCACGCCATCTGCCCCCACGGTGGTTGCAGCTAGCGCTGCTCCGCCAACCGAGCAGACGGAGCCATCGACCCCAAAGGTGGGCGCAGCCGAGGCTGCCCCAACCTCTGAGGCCCCCTCCACCGCTGGCAACGGCCAGCGCAGCCAAATTCCTCAGGGAGCCCCATCGACCTCCGGGCTGGTGGGCGCAGGGGTCTTGCCCTCCAAGGCGGGACTCCCCCTGAAAACCTCTCGCTCGCAAGAGCACGTGTCCGGAGCCTCACAAGAGGCAATGGACACTACACCTGTCCCCAAGGCGCAGCAAACGCCTAAGGAGCGTCGAGAATCGCTCGAACGCTTCAAAAAGAACAAAACACCTATTACAGGGCCTCGAAAGGGCTCTGTAATCTAAGGCATCTTTCAGTTTCCGTACACACAGCACTAATTTACATTAAATATGGACACACAAATCATACAATGGAACGTCAGAGGTCTCCTTAGAAACCTTGATGATGTACAAGAACTGATCCACCAACACAATCCAAAAGTGCTGTGTTTACAGGAAACACATTTAAAATCCAAACACACAAACTTCCTCCCACAATACATAACTTTTTGCAAAGATCGCGATGATGCTGTCGCATCATCGGGCGGTGTCGCCATTGTTATCCATAAGAGCATTGCGTGTCAACTTTTACAGCTACAAACGCCTCTCGAAGCAGTGGCGGTTCGAGCTGTTCTCCTAAACAAACTCATCACCATTAGCTCTCTTTACATACCCCCACATTACAAATTAACAAAACATCAATTCCAATCCTTTATAGATCAATTGCCACAACCTTATGTTGTTCTTGGCGATTTCAATGCGCACAACTCCCTATGGGGCGACTCTCGTATCGATGGGCGAGGTCGTCTCGTTGAACAGCTCCTTTTTTCTTCCGGTGCGTGTCTGCTTAATAAGAAGGCACCCACATATTACTGTCTTGCCAACAAAACCTTTTCTTCAATTGATCTCAGCATAGTTTCTCCTTCTATTTTTCCTGAACTCGCATGGGAAGTTAGAAACAATCCTTACGGAAGCGACCACTTCCCCATACTATTAAGAACACCTAAAGAAAACGAATATCCACCACAGGCTCCCAAGTGGAAGATTGATACAGCTGACTGGGAGAAATTCCGAACTCTCAGTAATATTTCATGGGATGAGATGTCCTCGTTAGGAATTGATGCTGCCGTGGAATATTTTAGAGCCTTCATAATAGATGCCGCAACTAAATGTATATCACAAGTAAATGGCTTGGCATGCAAACGGCGTGTCCCGTGGTGGAACGAGGACTGTAGGATCGCTCGTAAGAAACAGAACAAAGCGTGGGGGTTGCTACGCGCCTCTCCCACTGCGGAGAATCTGTTTAAGAAAGTGAAATCGCAAGGCAGGCGAACACGCCGACAGGCTAGAAGAGAGAGTTGGCAGACGTTTTTATCCGGTATCAACTCGTATACAGATGAGGCCAAAGTCTGGAACCGGGTTAATAGGATAAAAGGGCGACAAACATATTCACTTCCTTTGGTAAACACACAAAGTGAAACACTACAAGATCAGGCAGATTCACTTGGGGAACACTTCGAGAGCGTGTCGAGTTCAAACCATTATTCGCAATCATTTTTGAAATACAAACAAATAGAAGAATGTAAGCCCATAATACGAAAATCCAGGCAGAATGAACCTTATAACCGGCCTTTCAATATTGCTGAGTTGAGAGCTGCCTTGACCACATGCAGGGGCTGTGTGCCGGGACCTGATAGGGTCATGTACGAAATGATCAGAAACTTACACGCTGACACCAAACTCACACTACTCACGCTTTTCAACGCTATTTGGGCTGCGGGAAACCTCCCATCCACATGGAAAGAAGCGATTGTGGTCCCTGTTCTTAAACAGGGCAAGGACCCTTCCTTGGCGGCAAGTTACCGTCCGATAGCTCTTACAAATTGTCTTTGTAAGCTTTTTGAAAAAATGGTTAACCGCAGACTTGTACATTACCTTGAACTCAACAATATCCTCGATCCCTTTCAGTGTGGCTTCAGAGAAGGGCGGTCCACAACCGATCACCTTGTGCGCATTGAGGGAAACATTCGCGACGCCTTTCTACATAAACAATATTTCCTATCCGTATTCCTCGATATGGAGAAGGCGTACGACACTACGTGGCGCTATGGAATATTGAGAGACTTGTCGGGAATTGGCATCCGTGGCAATATGCTCGTCCTAATAGAAAGCTATTTGTCCAACCGTACATTTCGCGTGAAAGTCGGCAATGTATTGTCGCGACCTTTTATGCAGGAAACTGGTGTACCTCAAGGAGGTGTACTTAGCTGCACGCTCTTCATCGTGAAAATGAACACCCTTCGTGCCTCGTTACCGCCAGCCATTTTTTATTCTGTTTACGTAGACGACATACAGATAGGATTCAAATCCTGCAACCTTACAGTATGTGAGAGGCAAGTTCAACAGGGCTTGAACAAAGTGTCCAAATGGGCAGAAGAAAACGGTTTTAAAGTCAACCCCAACAAAAGTTCTTGTGTGCTTTTCACAAGAAAGAGAGGACTCATTACAGAACCCAGTATCGAAATGTATGGTCAGCGAATTCCAGTGAACAAAGAACACAAGTTCTTAGGCATCATACTTGATTCGAAATTAACTTTCATTCCACACATAAAGTACCTCAAGGTCAAATGCTTAAGAACAATGAACTTACTTGAAGTGTTATCCCACACAGCATGGGGCAGCGACAGGAAATGTTTAATGAATCTTTACAAGAGCCTCATTCGATCGCGGTTGGACTACGGTGCCGTGATCTATCATTCTGCAGCCCCGAGCGCGCTAAAGATGCTAGATCCGGTCCACCATCTAGGAATCCGACTGGCCACTGGAGCTTTCAGAACAAGTCCCATAGAAAGTTTATATGCAGAATCAAATGAGTGGTCACTACATCTGCAGAGAACATACATCAGCCAAACATATTTTCTGAAAGTCCACTCTAATCCTCAACATCCATGTTTTAGTACCATTAACGATATGACATATGCTACGCTCTTTCATAATCGTCCTTCCGTAAGACGGCCTTTTTCGATGCGTGTGAGGAAGCTTAGTGATGAAATGCACGTCCCACTCCTCGAGCTCCGCCTAATGCAGCCAGCCAAGCTGCTACCTCCTTGGGAGTGGCAGCACATAGAATGCGATATATCTTTCATGCAAGTTACAAAACACGCTCCAGAGATTGAAATACAAATGCATTTCCGGGAACTCCAATACAAACACTCCTGCACGGAGTTCTACATAGACGCATCGAAGTCACGGGAGGGGGTGTCCTATGCAGCCGTCGGCCCATCCTTCTCGGAATCCGATGTACTGCATCCGGAAACAAGCATCTTTACGGCTGAGGCCTACGCACTGTTGTCGGCTGTAAAGTATATAAAGAAATCAAAACTCGACAAATCAGTTATATATACGGATTCACTAAGTGCTGTGAAGGCCCTAATGTCATTTTCTAAGCACAAAAACCCAGTAATCAATGAACTCTATTCCGTCCTATGTAAAACGTATATATGTAACCAGCATGTCATCATATGCTGGGTGCCGGGTCATAGGGGCATCGAAGGCAATGCTCTGGCGGACCAGATGGCCACATCAATTGCATCGTATTCTGTAAATCCTACCGCAGCAGTCCCTGTCACAGATCTGAAGCCCTACATGCGCAGAAAACTGCGGAACTACTGGCAACGTTCGTGGGACATGGAAACAAATAATAAACTGCACGTAATAAAGCCACAATTAGGGTTCTGGCCTTCTGCAACAAAATCACGCCGGACAGATGCCCTACTCTGCCGGCTAAGAATAGGACACACTTTTGGCACACATAACTTTTTACTCACGGGAAACGAGCCTCCAACCTGTGGTAGATGCGGGGAGAGGCTGACCGTCCTCCACGTCCTACTGGAGTGTCGGGAAGCCGAATCTGAAAGAAAAAAACATTTTCTCTTAGCTTACCAGCAGCACATCCCCCTTCACCCTGTTATGTTACTTGGTCCAGAACCACTCTTTGACACCAACGCCATCCTAGGTTTTTTGAAAGATGTTGTGTTGCATGTTATTAGCCCCACACGTTCGTAGCGCTTCCTCTCTTCAGAGGATGCCGCTGCGATAATTATTCTGAATAGCACATGCCTCTAGGCCCTTGTGGCTCAAGGGCTCTGGCGAGGCAGTAGTGCTGTAAGCAATTTAACATCTCGCATATTTTAAACAATGCATCATTCTTTTACGATGGATTTTAATGTTCGTAGTATTCATTAGTCATCGCCATAATTTTATAGCACGTAGATTTTACGCACTTTACTGCGACTATTGTTAGGCCACTTTGCAGCCAAGTCACATCTCCCATAATATATCTTCAACATTACCACTTTTCATGGCGCTCTTTGGCCAAACCTGGCCCTTACGCCACAAAACACCACACATCATCATCATCATCAGATTCGATAGTGGTGCAAATGGCGGATGCTGATGACACACGAGTAGCAAAAGGAGTTATCAAGTGCCTTACCATAGCACCTTCTCTGCATTCTCTGGCTTAATTATGAGCTCTGCAGATAATTTGTGAATGCTGCTTTTCCCCCTGTTTTCATGCGTATTACGACGCACGCAGTAGGCATCCCCTGTTGTTACACCTAATCGTTGTTGTCGTTGTTGATGATCGTTCAGGAATTCACTGCCGTTTGATGTATATACTGTCGTTTATTCTTCAAGTAACAGTTATACAAATAAGAGCACTTCCTTTAACATCTCCAGATGTCGTCAGAGTGGCCGTTACGAGGTGCTTGTGCACCAGCTCCTCCGAGTCGTTCTGCCTCCGTCCCCTCTCCCAGCTTCCCACAGCCCTGCCTCCACAGCCGAAACGTCCCCCACGGCAAGCCCAACCAAAGTCGTAAATTTGAGGGGAGTCTCCGGCTACGGGGAAGCCGTCCGCGGAGGGAAGTGCCGTCCGTTCTTATGGCAGAGAATCTGGAGTATCTCAATTCACGATGCAAACAAAAGAACCAGACAAACACAACGAAAAGTCACCAGTGAGTGCAAATGTCTCAATATCCCCGTTGTCCTTTGTCAGCTAAACTAGGCAGTGACATAATATTTTTAGAAATGGCTCAGGTAAAGCTACATACGGATGCAAAGTTTAACTCGTTTTGGTTATTTATTGTTTTATGTAAGCGTTGAACTTGTATTTTACGGCGTATTTGGAGAACGAGACGTGACACTGGCTTCCATTGTGGAGAACATGGGGTTCAACGATGAATCCCATGCGTGCAAAGTTTTAAGCTGTATGTTCATATTACATGCAACTAAAATTCCTACTGGAACTGTTCGACAGAGTCACTTTTACTGGAAATCTTGTTGGATTCTGTAAGGTCGCAGAACGGCTCTGCGTTTTTGAGATTGTCAAGTTATAGCTTCATAATATTTCAGACGTGTATTAAGAATAATAAGGGGAGAACAGGACCGCTGTAAGGCAACTTGTAGCGCAGCGCTTTGAAAATCTCTGGTGCACACGGCAGTAGCATATACTAAATTATTTAATCTGACCGTTATGGAATTCTCGAAATAAGCACTTAGTGATTTTTAGCCAGCCCGACGTCGTTCTGATTAACATCCCTGTCTTATCCCTTTCTTTGCTCTTCTTTCTTCGCAAGCTGTTTTACAAACATATCCTACCAACAAATATATTGTTACACTACTCCGCACAACGCTGAGGAAGATGAGCACGAGCATGGGGGTGAAGACAACGACGCTTAGGAGCCACACGCTTCACAGGTTACAACAACAACGACGACGACGACGCTTCAGCGACTAGCCTGCTGTAGATTTGTCTTTGTCAATTACTGTAGATTACTGTACATTGTGTAAGTACACTTCCCGTCTTGCTTCTTCCTTCCGGAACATATTTCTTGGAGGTGTGGGTTACTGCTGTGCACGACGGAGCTCCGAAGTGGACGGACGCTGGCCATTAGCAATCGACAGCTTTAGTAATGCGTCATGACGATACGTACGCTGCACGAAAGTGCTCTGTGGAACGTAGGAGCGCGTGTCGTGTTAGGGCTTTTAGTACTGCGATATGCCTACGTACGTAAGAGGGCGAGCGTTAGACGCCGGGCGCGTCGGAGTGCATTGGCAGCGCGTCCGCCAGTACGTCGAACCATCGGTCGAACTAGACGCTGTTGATCTCGCTAACGTGATGTAAGGTGTGGGCACGTTTCCGCTTCACCGAACTATATTTAGGCCTTTAGGACACTCTACATTTAATACGGATGAAATGCACGGCTGGCACGGTCATTTGCGACGGACTGCGCCAAAAGCAGGTGGAGCCTTTCGCGCAAACAGCACACACTGAACACTATCTCAAAAACAAAATTCCTATTTTTGCTATGCATTCCCACCGTGCAGGATCCGGGAACGGCTTCTGTGCGTTCACTTCACGCAGCAAAGCCAAATCGTAGGCCATTGAAAAGTACAGCCTTCCGCTGGTCGCTTTTGACGCTGCCATTTCGGGAAACTATTTGGTCTCGCGCTCTCCGGAACAAACAAGAACCACGAGAGCAGCATGCAAGGCTCCCTACGTACGCACGCGCGCAAGAATCGGATGCGTGCGTACGCAGCGGCCACGTACGCATTACGTACCGTTCGTGTTGCGTTCAGAACATGCGCTCTTTGCAGAACGTAGCGATCTTACGTACGCAACGCCGCTGCGTAGGCTACATACGCAGTACTAAAACTGTCGAATATGACGACCGATGGAGCCAGTGCAAATACAGCCACCATGCCGATAGACGCAACCACTACCACAACGCCGACAGTCACCTTGTCCCAGTCCCGCAACTCGGGAACGTTTTCCAGGACCGACAATCTTGATGTCGATGAATGGCTCCAAATGTACCAGCGCGTCAATGCCCATAACAAGTGGTACCAAACTGTTATACTGGCTAACAATTTTCTACCTGAATGGAACGGCACGGGCCTGGTTTCGAAACCACAAGGAACAACTGTCGAGCTGGGAGCAATACAGCTCCACGATTTGTTCGGGAAATCTGTTGGCTGTCAGCGAGATGCGCAAAAAAAACTTGAGTCCCGCGTCTAGGCACCAACCGAATCATATGTGACATACATCCAGGACGTTCTCACCCTTTGCCGCAGGGTTTACGAGAGGATGTCAGAAGAAGGCAAAGTGAATCACGCACTGAAAGGCAAAGCGCACGATGGCTTTAATCCTCTCGTGCATAAGAATTTTCCCACTATAGCCGACGTCGTTAACGAAGGCTGACGCTTCGAAGAAGCAGAAATTCGTGGCATCGCACGCCAGTTCACGCGTCTTCCAAATACGGCTGCTACGTCGTTGTGCAAGGCCCTTCGCTCTGCGCGTCAGCCGTAAGCGTCAGAAAGCTTCGTTCGTATCATTCGCCGGAAGATGGAAGCCGCGGTGCCTGTTCGCTTCCAGACCTGCTCGAAAGATTCTCGACGGACGGTTTCCCTTGTGCAGTCTGTCGTCGCGACCAGTTGAGTAACCTTAGAATTCAAACAGTCTGTTCCGTCAACCGATCGGACACCTATGCCTTTCCTACGGTCCCTCATTCGTGACGGCAGTGCCCCTCTCGACCTTTTCGCAACCCAGAGGAACGGCGAACATCTATATGGTATATATATATATATGGATATATATACCATAGAGAACCATAGAGCAATAGATTCCATAGATCGGCCGATTTGCTGCAACTGCCGAGGCGCTACAACCACACTTCCCCTCACTACCGTAATACCTGGACGTCATCCCAATATCAATCTGCGTTCCAACCTTACCACCGGTAGCCAGGTACTCGTCTAGTACAGGAAGATTTCATAGAGCCATCCAACTCTACTGAGGCGTCCTCATCTACACGGCAGAGTCGTTCACCTTCACCACGACGACCTCTGTCTCACTCACTCCCTGTTTGCAGTTCTCCTTCGCCCATGTACCAGCGCTCTACTGGAAACTGAAGGGTGCAGCTCCTTGGAGTGACGCTGCTAGAACAATCCGGACTGCAACTGCTCTACTGACCTTACCGACGGATACGAATTTACTTGATGTGTACGTAGATGGTGTCACTGTCACTGCTCTGCTTGATGCAGGCGCGTGCATCTCTGCGATGAGCAACCAGCTTCGTAGACGGCTCACTAAAATTTTGCAATTTTCAGCCTTGACTGCTGATATTACGCCATCTCCCGTTGACGTCTTCTTTGTCGACTGTCTCTCCTCACCTCACAAACATGGTTACTCCCGAACTTGCGCTTCACCACGCCGACCAGTTATGCCACCTGCTCTCCTCGTTCAGCGACATTTTTTACTTGGGTCGCCCGTTAGGACAGACCTCTCTAACGACCCACTGTATTGATACCGGTGACGCACACCCTATTCACAAGCGACCATGTCATGGTCCTTGCACAAACGACAAACAATTCAAACCGAGGTCAGGAACATGATCTCGAGAAATCGTGGAACTGTCATAAAGTCCTTGGGCGTCCAATGTCGTTCTAGTTAAAAGGAAGGACGCCAGCTGGCACTTCTGCGTGGATTACCAGCGCTTCAACAAAATCACCAAGAAAGGCGTTTATCCTCTACCACCCGTTGATGACGCCTTCAACTGCCTCCACGGTGCAAAGTACTTTTCTTCCATCCATCTTCGTTCCGGATGCTGGCAGATTGCTGTTGACGACATAGATTGAGAGAACACCGCGTTTATAACTCCTAATGGCTTATATCATTTCAAAGTCATGCCTTTGAGCTTATGTAATGCTCCAGCTATTTTTTAACGCATGATGGACACACTCTTTCATGACCTCAAGTGGTCCATCTGTATTTGTTACTTAGATGACGCCTTGATTTTTGCTCCTGCATTCGCCACGCATCTGAAGTGCCTCTCACACATTCTTTCTGCTTTTCTCAATGCTGGCCTTCATATTCATTCTTCTAAATGCCACTTCGGACGCAGTCAAATTACTATCCTCGGTTGTCTTGTTGATTCATCTGTTGCGCGCCCAGACCCGGGCAAAGTTCGTGCCGTACGGATGCTTCCCGTGCCAAATGTGCTAAATATCTCCGGAGCTTCGTGGGCCTGTGCTCGTACTTCCGCCGCCGCATGCACAATTTTGCGGAGGTCACCCGCCCTCTGCTCTTGTGAAGGCAGACGTTTCATTTTCTTGGGGTCCTGAACAAGCAACTGCCTACTCGGAGTTTATCTCTCTCCTAACATCTCCATTCCTTCTTGCGCACTTCGACCAGACTGCTCCAACAGGAGTCCGCACTGATGCCAGTGGTCATGGAATCGGTGCCTGTTTTCGCGAACGTCAACGACGCCATGATCACGTCTTTGCCTGCGCCAGCCGTCTGCTTTCTCCAGATGAGTGTAATTAGTTCATCACTGAACGTGAGTGCTTTGCACTTCTCTAGGCAGTGGCGAAATCTCGCCCTTACCTATATGGTCGGCCCTTTACATTCACGAAAGACCACCATGCGCTCTGCTGGCTTTCGTCCCTCGAAGACCCTACCGGTCACCTAGGTCACTGGGCGCTACGCCTACAGAAATACTCGTACACGGTTGCTTGTACGAGTTTACACCAACATGCCAACTGCTAGTACTACCACCTAGACGATGCTCCTGATGTTCCTGTGAGCTATGCTTCTGCTTCTGCATTTTCGCTATGTGCTTCGCTGACCTTGCTACCGAACAGTGCTCAGATCCGGTATACGTGGTATCATGTACAAGCTCACATCTAGATTATGTGATCCTTCTCTTGTTGATCCTTCTGTCAAAGCTGTACGATCTACCAACTTTTCGTTACCTCGGGGAATCAGTACGTACGACCGCGTCCGGCAACGATTCTTACGGCCTGGTCTGTACCGATCGGCCCGCCGCTACGTCGCTTCTTGTTAGTTGCGTCAACTACAGAAGAAGCCATCTGTTCTCACTGATGGTTTACTCCTACTTCTTGGCAATCCTACCGAACCCTTCTATCGCGTTGGTGTAGACCTCTTGCCCCTTTCCCCACACCTGGCTGATGCAACAAATGGATTGCCGTCGCAACTGATTGTACAACTTGGTTCGGGTTCGCCAGAACCCTTCCAACAGACGTAGCCTACTTCCTCTTGCACAACATCATGTTCGCCACGGCGCTTCTCGTCAACTTCTTACCGACAGGGGTCGCTCCTTCCTCTCTACAGTTGTGGTCTACTTGCTCCGCTCCTGTTTTACCAAACAAACTTCGTACAGCATCCCACCCTCAGACGAACGATCTTAGGGGGCGGCTTATTCGATCAATAACGGACAAGCTCTCCATGTGTGTTTCTGAAAACCATCTTGATTCAGATACTGCTCTCACTTTTGCCACATTCGCGTACAATTAATCACGCTACGACACTATAGGTTACTCGCCATTTTATTCCTTGTACAGCCGAGATCCAGTATTGCCTTTTATACAATACTGCCTACCACTCAAGAGCCGGTGTTTCAGTATACCCGCCAGGTTATTGCTCGAGCCCAAGAAACATGCCAAGTTGCTCACCGTCGCCTTTGTGCTTCTTAGAAAACGCAGAAAAGCATTTGTGACATTCGTCACCGGGACGCCGATTATGTTCCCAGGGATCTTGTCCTTCTGCGATCTCCCAGCCGCCGCTTCGGTCGCTCGAAAAAACTAATGTCCCGCTATTCCGGCCTTACCGGGTCCTTTGTCAGGTAAGCGACGTAACCTATGAGATCTCTCCGGCCGCACCTACTACTCGCTCCATCCAGACATCCCATGACGTCGTACTTGTCAGCTGCCTAAAACGCTACTAGTCCGTTTCAGCATAAAAATCAGCGGAATGGCGCTTCCACGCCAGGTGGAAATACGTTACACAGCTCTGCACAACGCTGAGGAAGGTGAGCACGAGCTTGGGACTGAAGAAGACAATGCATCAGAAACTAGACTGCAGTAGAATTGTCTTTGACAATTACTGTAAATTACTGCAGATTCTGCAACTTACAAAAAATTAAATTATGGAGCTTTACCTGCCAAGACCACGATCTGATTACGAGGCACGCCATAGTGGAGGACTCAGGAAAATTTCGACCACCTGGGAATCTTCAACGCACACCTAAATCTGAGTACAAGGGTGTTTTCGCATTTTCGCCCCCATCGAATTGCGGCCCCCATACTGTAAATACGCTACCCGTCTTGCTTCTTCTTTCAGCAATAATATTCTAAATCGAACCTAACCGGAATCTTTAGCTCCTACATGGGAAATGAGCAATGGTTTCTTCTGACAATCACTGCACCGAAATTAATTATGTTGAACTAAAAAACCGTTAAAATGAGATTTCAGAAACCACGAATTCTTATTTAACTTCCACTTTTTTAAAATTCTAAAAATATGCGAAATTTAAAGAAACGCTACCTGAAGTATACAACCCCGCACCTCATCAACTAACAATAATGTCGCAATTCTCTAAGCTTCACCTAATATTTCATTTATTGCGGACGAAAATGATATAACATATGCCACCCTGAAATACATCACTAACTCCTGAATGTGGCATTCGCAAAACCTTGACAAGCATTGTAACAACCTCACATACGTCATAAATTCATACGTGAAACTTGCCCGATTGAGATGCTCCAATATAGAGATGTGATATTAGTTTTTGATGCTAACAGGCGCATTTGTAAACTTCGTACTTCTATTCTTTTTTCCAATTTACTGATTTCCGATGTCTTGTGAACACTTCTATGGCCTAAATCAAAATTATTTTTGCTGCAATCACTGTGATTTAACGTTCTCTCTTAACTGCAACAATTCTCATTCAGGTCGTTGAGCTATTTCTCACAAAATCATGCCTTTTACATGTATTTGAGCGGCCGGCATCGAAGATAGGCCCTAGCTAAAGCTTCCTCTTATTCAATCATTCCGGTTCTATCGGAAACTCACGAAACACAAAGCTGACTATATGGAAGCCCACGGCTGCAGTGGTGAACAAATAATGAGAAAATACAACGAAGGAAACCAAAGGGAAGCTTTGCGGGAGCCGTTATCTCGGCCAGACATCTCACACGGAATGCCGACGAGCTGTCTGGCAAGGTGTCTAGCAATATCGTCTATTCATTGCCAGTCCGGCAAGTAGCAGATAAGGCCGATACATGAGCACGCTCGTTTTCACGTACCGAGGTGAAGCAACAGTCTCAGGGTGCGCTTCTTTTTATTATGTTTTCTTTTGTTGTGCGTCATGGCATACGTCACGGCGCGAATTTCAAATGTTTAAGGTGGATACGCCACGTGGTGGCGAGAAAGGAAACCAAACGCTTGTCCAGTATTCCTGGGTATGATTTTCACTTTTTCTTTTAAATTCAACAAAGTCAAACAAAATCAGTGCAGTAGTTGCTTCAAAAATATTCTTCATTCCCCTGTATTTAGATAGGAGCTCCTGAGCCAAAGCAACCTCTTTACAAATATGTTGTTAGGAATGCTTCTCCAAAGCATTCCTAACAACATATAGTTGATTTCATCTGCACAGAAGGCTTTTTTTATTTTCTTTGTTAGCTGAGACACCCCCCCCCCCCCTCCCCCATATTTAGAACTTTTCAGTTAATAATGACTACACGGTAACGAATATTTGTCCTCGAAAAGAAGCATGAATCTAAAATACTCCAGTGAAACAGTGATAAACGTAGTTTGTCCTACACCACCTAAACGGATTATTCAACGTTGTGAGGTATATTGCTAGCCCGTTTTTTACTGACCTAACCTGCAAAGGTTAGGTCACCTTTAACTTCATTTTTAGCCTTACAAACGTAGGGCTGGTAATTTTTCTTGTGCTTATTAAAACTGCCTGCCCCAATGTTCTGGCTGTTTTATCGTTTATTATACAACTGGTGCATAACGTACTGTAGAAAAGGCATCGATTGAATAAGGAATTATTCCTGCAAGAAAATTCTTTGAACCGTCCTGCATTTATTAAGCTGGTGTATGACAAAACAGGTTCCGGTTAAATAACAGCAATTAAATTTTTTATTCATACCAGGCATTTCATGAAATAATGCGTAATTTGCAATAAAGAGCCTATAAGAGTAAGGCAGGTAAATTTTTATATTTATGGTGGCAGACATTACACCTATGCAATATTCACTAAAACAGTCATTAATAAAACACTTGCAATGCAGGTGGCGATACTTGTTACAATTTGTCTAATAGCCATTTCAGGCTCTTACATAAATACAGCATATGCAGGTATCTGGATCAGCATAATCTAACAAATAGGGGAAAGTGTGTAAGATAACGCTTGGAATGAAGTAGCTGATCGAGGCTGTTATTTACTGCTTCCAGCCTCTCTGTAAGGTCTTGCACCTGGGCTTCCAAGACAACAACATTTTGTGACGCCTCACAGTCGCACCCGGCTTCACAATGTGCCCATAAATATCCCATGAGCCAAGATGACTGTTTAATCAAGCATCATGTTATTAGGGTGAAAAAATCCTATGGCTTCCTTTTACGTAAACAGTGCTTGACGAAATTTATCTGACCTTGCTTGAAAGTCACAAAAAGCAATGACAATTTTTAGTATGAGTGCATCAATATTTTAAGTGCATGAATAAGGCACTCTAAATAAAGGAATTACCAATATAATTTAATTATGTTTGGAAGAATGGCCTTACTGTGCGCCGTTTGAAGTGCTTTCTAATTTTTCAACTTGCAATGGCTAAATTTGCGTGTTGGGCAGGCTTCAGACAAGCAAGAAAAAAGAAGAGGTTGCAGAACAAGGGTGTGTGAGAAATACTACAACCTAGGACTTCCGCAACTAAACCAAAGGAGCAGTGATGTCAACCAGATGTCTCTTTGTTTTTAATGCACCCTATCTTAAGCATAACTGTGCTTTGTTCAAGAAAAAGCTGTTTTGGCTGGAACTATGGAATGCATTCTTCAGATCGTGGAGGGTTGCAAGGAAGTTTCCATGGTTGAATGCACGATTTAGAAAGTACTTCTGAAGTGGGGCCATGAAAATTCATTCTAGACAACGTGCAACCGTACATTATCCAACACTTTTTTATTGATCCAACGACCTCCTTGAGTGAGCTAGCTCGTAAGCTTTGCAGGTACGAGCAATGCATAACTCCAGGCCAAACAGCAGAAACAAAAACACAGCACAGTAGCAGTACATGTGAACTTCCACTGTAGAGAAATGCAAAGGAGCAAAAACAGGAAATGGCGGCCCAACGGTACCGGCTATATCCTGGCTCCTTATAGCCACCTCATTGACTTCCACGATGATGACAGTGCGTTTTCAACTTTTGCTTCAGTTTTACTAGCGATGCCGCATGTTCGAAATGAGGCTCTTGTTCTTATGCTTTCCTTGGCATAGTATTGGTGCTATTTTCTACTAAAATGTCATATTAGAACAGAATGACACGGAAGACTGTTCTTGGCATAATTTGGCACAAGTGTACCACCACTGACATGTGGTTCTCACCACTGAACATATATGCATAGCACGTAGCCCCTGACAGAGGGGAGCACATTATGCATAATTTTGTCAACAGAAAATGAAATAAAGGGCTATTTAACAGACCCATTGCCTCCACCGCAATGAACGCTCAATGTAACAAGTAATTTGGCTGGTTGTGTGCATGCGTGTTTGCCACGATAAAGGTCTAAACTACCTGTGAATGACCCACATTAAAATATAGTTACTACCGGCTCGCAGATAAAGTACAGTGGAAGAGTTTGATGTAATACTTCTGTAGAAACTAGGCAGGGTGGAGAGACGTAATTAATAAAGGGAAAATGAGACCTTAACCCACTCGTAGCAACTGCTACAAGGGAAAGCCATACGGGTTCCTCGAAAAAAAACCTCGCGGTTGCCTCGCAGTTCCGGACCAGGACGATTTTTTTCTTAAACTGCGAGGCTTTTCTTTCGAGGATCCCGTATGGGTTTTCTCTGTAGCAATTGGTATGATTGGGTGCATGCCTCATGTTCCCTTTATTAACAGTGCAAGAAGGGCGAGCATCGTGCAAGAAATTGTTGCCTCAGTTTTAGCCTCAATCACCCAAACGCGGTAGATGAACAGCAGCACTGCCACTTGGGCAGAAATGAGCCCAGTTATGGTGTCCTATGTGCTCTAAATTTCCCATAATAACAGCTGGGAAATGTGCTCTGTTGTGTCTCAGTGCCTATTAACCAGGCACATCCGTGTTGAGCGGTGTATGAAAGAAAAAGTTGCTGCCAGTACAAGAAAGAAACTGCAGAATTTGTAACATGCAGAACAAAAAATAGTTTACGGTACAAGTCTGTTGTACAACTATTCCGCTGGTGGTCAAACAGGGCACTGCATTGACCAAAGAGTCCCGTGTTCAGGAGCAAGGTCTAATGGGGCTGTAATCCATTGAAAATTACATTTGCAGGTATGTGCATTTTTGTGAAAGTTGACATGTTCTGGTGAAGTATGCAGGTACAAAAGGAAGACAAGATGAAGCATAGTGTGCTTAAAGAAAAAAATCGTACTTGGATGAGCAGCCTTTTGATCACAGTAAACTGAAAGCATATTTAGCGCCAGCAAACAAGAACGGAAGGGAGACGACAGCACAACACCCTACCGTCCTTGTTTGCTGGCGCTAAATATGCTTTCAGTTTACCAACACGCCCAACAAATCGCAATGTTGATCACAGTGTCAAGCAAAAGGTGATCTAACTATATCAGGGAGCTAACGTGATATGCGCACGTATTGACAAGCCAATGTTGTGAAAGTGCATTTCACTGCAGTCAACATGATCTGCAATAGAATTAATTTTTTTTCAACTTAAGTCAGCTGCATACCAACATCGTTGGACTATGGTGTCGTTATTCCTTAAAAGTGCTGGAGGTATCCAGCCCTTTATGCGATATCTACTTGTACTTATAAATTATCACCAATACTGAGAGTGTGCTATATTTATTAGGACTGTAGTTGTACAGGTGTAGGGGAGCTTTAGAAAAATGTGCTTTTAGCATAATTTAATCGCCATAATTTGCCTGCTACGCCGAGGTGATATCAGAACAAAAAGTGCTACTAAATAGCAGTTTTTTCTGTTATTACCACCTAAAATTGTATAACTAGAACGTCTTTTACTCATTCTATTTTGCCTGCTTATCTTGTTCAACCCACTCCCCTCTGTAAGGCCTTCGGAGCCTGAAGGTATAAATAAATAAATAAATAAATAAATTGTAAAGGGGGGTGTATTCGGCTCGTAGAGCAGCAGCGACAAACTCAGCACCAGCAGGTAGGGCGCAGCCAGCGAACTAACTGGGTACGTGCCACGCAATGGCAACGGGGCTTTTCAACCTGCCGATCTTCTTCGTCACAATCACCCCCGGAATTGAAGAGTAGCCATCCTGGCGACCTAGGAAAAGGTGGGCGGATCGTAATACTGCTTCAGCCGGTCAAGGTGCACAGTCTCTCGCCCCCGACGACGCAGATCGGAAGATGGCGCTACGGGTTCGACCACGTAGTTCACTGGTGATGTTTGTGCAACCACGCGGTAGGGCCCGTGGTACTTCGGGAGGAGCTTGGACGAAAGGCCAGGAGAAGCAACAGGCGGGACCCAAAGCCACACGAGTGAGCCGACGGGGAAGGGGTGAGGGGGAAGATTGAGGTCATGGCGTTCTTTTTGGCGGCACTGTTGAGCAGACGTCAAAGAATGGGCCAGTTGTCGGCATTTCTCGGCGTGCAACCGCAGAAACAGGTGAGCATTCAGCAGGATCCGGCCGGTACGGGAGAACCGTATCAATGGTGCTGGTGGGATGGCAGCCGTAAAGCAGAAAGAATAGTGAGAATCCAGTAGTGCCTTGAGAGGCAGTGTTATATGCGTTAGTGACGAACGGAAGTACAAGGTCCCAGTTGGAGTGGTCAGACAAAATAAATAAATAAATAAATGAATAAATAAAATAAATAAATAACATTTCAATCTCCTCTCGCACAAGGTCCACCACTACAAAACTGTTTGCCACTGCGTGCAACACATGTCAAGTACGTGCGTCCACGCGCTCTTTGCGAGTGCGACGCAACGGCGAGCCCGCGGCCGTATGCAATAAGCAGAGCTTTGGCAACAGCAAGTTAATAGCAAAAAGACGAAAAGATTTGCTTGTGTACCTTTCTTTTTGTTGCCACCAGTCCCACTGGCCGATCGCCCCTCCGCTGCAGGGCCGTTTTGACTAGCTGGGTTCATTTCTTTTCCAGTGCTTTGTGCACGCCTGCGTATTTGATGCGTACGGCACATTTGCGATTAGAAAAGTTCCAACCATTGTGCCACTCTGCAGTCACCAAAATCGAGCAGTTGTGCCTCCGCTGGCCGCGAGTCATCGGTCCACTTTATCGACACCGTCCTGCCCCGGACCCGATCGACAAAACTCTCTTCCTTCAGCAGCCGGAATCCCAGCTGTGCGTCGGCGATGGCGCGCAGCGAGTATATGTCCCAAGACTCTTCTGCGAGCCATTTCAGTAGCACATGCGTCATGCCCTAGCATTCAACCTTGCCGCTGCTATGCAAGAAAGTACTGCAGAACAAATGCGTACGTGAGTAAAGTCACCGATAGACATGCCTCGATATTTGACACCTCGATAATAAGCGCTGTTGAACGAACGACGGCGTTGCTGTCGAGACACCCTAAGATGGTAGATGTCCACACGCAGACGTAATCTGAGAGGTACCACGCCATAAATATATTAAAAAATCACAGAGTTATGTTTACGCGGACATATAACAGAGGTGACGTCGTACTAAGTTACCTATCGTAGTGCGGGAACGCCACGAAATCAACTAAAACAAATAAAGGAAACATTCTTGCCACTCGTAGCCTAGCCTAGCCATAGCCGTGTTGTCTGTGTTGTACGACATTCGTATGACCGCGGGTTTCTTTCGTTGTTTGGTTTCTGCTCTTGTAGGTGTGCTTTCGTTCTTTGCATCTTTATTGTTCCAAACAAGCGCGTGGGCATAACCCCAAAAAGGCAGTTTAACGAGTATCTTTGGAATTCAAAAGGTAAAGCACAGGTTCGCAAAAAGATCGTGCCACGACGTCAGCCGCCACCGACGGTGATGCCCGATCTGCAGGACGGCGGTCTGCAGACTCTACGGAATATCTACGAACGTGCTCCCATGTAGAGACGGCCCGGGAGAGCTGTGGAAGCTGTTTTTGCATGTGCACCATCTCCCCGTCCCGACACTTCACAGGCTGAAAGCGTCCCTCCTTTGTACTCTGATGGTTCATGTGAACTGAATTTGGACTCACTTCAGACTCGCTGCAGTACTGATAACTTCGACAGCTCGAATGAAAGTGAATTAAGCGAAGCAGCAGAAGGCGAAGAACGAGATAGTACACCGTCGGAGACAAACGTTGAGCTGGTAAGATTTTACAACATCTTGTAAACGAACGGTACCCACACGGATAGCCTAAGTGTGGGAAATCAAACTCCATCGGTTATATTAGGTTAGTGAAATTAGATTCTTATTTCATCTCCGACTTTATATAACTGCATCTTGGGTACTTTACAAAAATATTAGGCTCCAGGGTGTCTGAACTACCATGAGTCAAGTTTACATTGAAGATGAAACGAAGCATAAACGTTATAATGTGGACTCAAGAAAAAAATCGCAAAGTTAAGGAGAGAAGCGTCATGTTCATTTTTAACGATTAGCTGAACTTTCAGTCGTAATAAATCACTCAATTTATAGTAGGTAGCAAACACTCGGTCGCTCCTTGCAGTAGTCCGAGTTGCATATAGGCTGTAGAAGCCTCATGTACAATTGCAAAGTCCAGAAGGAACCGTTATAAGTTAAAGATGGAACGAAGAACTGCCGGTCAGGGAGGCACATCTCCAGCGTTTCACGTACAGTGCCGCTTCTGGCTCCTTGCAAGAAAAAACCTTCGCATCGAGTTCGACCTCAACCTCCTTGTGGACCTGTGTCAATAAACTCCTTGACAAGCAATATATAATTATCAGAAAACAGTGTATTTAAGACCTATTAAAGCTTGTTTCCACAACGCTATTTAGGCAGGCTATTCAGTTTTGAGTTAAGCGATCTGTAAGTCAGGCACATTGAGACTGTTCTTAACATGATCCTTTGTCTGTACCTATGACAGGACCAGCCATTGTACCCGGGCTCAAAAGGCAACGTGGCCTTTTCCTTATTATGGGGCACAGCTTTCGCCACGACACTTCAACAGAAGCAACTGAAAGCCTTCTGAAGCTCCTCCATGCGCATGTACCCGAAAGAATGCTACTGGCGACATCAAAGTATATTTTCTTGCAACAATTTAATGGGGTTTATACGAAGAAAGCCTGGCAGTGTTATTGCACTAGTTGTTAATCGTACCTTGGCCCTCATCAACAGGTTGCACAGGTTGCATATTAGAAATGCAAGGCTCAGCTTCAGATGTCCGATCTTGTGAAAAAAGTGCAATTATTTTTTTGTATTAGACACTGAATGGCAAATACGCGATATCATGAAAACAAGGCGCACCATACCTGTTCAGCAGTCAGCTTCGCTTGACATTACTGATATTACTGACAACGTGGGTTATAAGAAGCTTCCTCTTTCCACAAGTAATATTAGTTTGCAATGCAATACAGATGGTGTCTCACACTTTGAGAGCAGCAGCTACAGAATTTGGCCACTTCTCGCCCTTGTAAATGAATTGCAACTTAGAGAGAGTCCTAGCTGTGTTAGTCTTGTTCTAGCTGGTTCGTGGTTCGTTAACCAAAAACCTGCAATGAACGCTTTTCTTTTGCCTTTTGTACTCAAGCTTTCCTCTACTGGGTGTAAAGGGGCAAGATTTTGAAGGTGGTGAGATGACAACGAAAGTCTATCCTGGTCCTTGCGCTGTTGACAGTGTGGCCAGGAGTGACGTCATGGGCATGACTCAATTTAATGGGAAACATCGCTGCCGTTCGTGCGAAGCCCCAGGGCAAGTGGTTGCCCGAGGCAATGGCCACTGCCGTGTCTACTCTGCACCGAAGTCAGTGGCCAAGCTGCGCAAAAATGACTCTTTCATTGAGCATGCCCACAACGCGAGAGCACAAATAAGGAAAGCAAGTTGTGAAGTCAAAGGCACAAACGTTCTCACGCTTCTGGCTTTGTTCACTTGTTCTGGCTTTGTGGTTGATTATATGCATGCAGTGCGCTTCGGTTTTGTTAAAGCGACAACTTTAATATGACTGAAGTCAAGACCATCCCTTGAACCATCGCTTTGAAGAGATTGATGGAAGGTTGTTGGGCACACGTCCTGTCTGGGAAATGTCTAGGCGGCCTAGGTTCCTGAAGGAAGACAAACATTGGAAATCTGCTGAGTGGCGAAACTGCGTGCTGTTATATTCACTTGTCTTCTTTGAGTATATCTCTTCAAGAAATTTTGAGCATTAGCTGTCATTGTGGACATGATGCATTGCATGTTGAGTGACCAGATCACGCTTGAGAAATTACTTGCTTTAAAGATTAGAATGTTAAAGTTTCTGCAGAAATATGAGGAGTTTTATAACCGTAGTAAGATTACTTTTAATTCGCATTGGCTTTTGCACCTGGTTGACACTGTTAAAAGAATGGGGCCCTCTGGGGGCTAACTCCATGTTCCCATTTGAATCGATTAATGGCAAGCTTAAAAGAAGGTTAGGGGTACTAGGCGCCCTGAGAAGCAGATTGCCGAAAAGTGTTGTTTGATGCAGGCTCTGCCATTGTTATGTCATCATGTCACAAAAACGAACGCTGTTGTTGACGGCATTTTCCGAATGCTAGTAGAGGGCTACACGCAGAGAAAGAAGTGTGTAAAAAAATGGGGATGTCATTTATAGACAGAAGTGATTGCATTTACTATAGGAAGATGGAAGTAGGCTCCTTCATATTGTGCACTGCGGAACTTGATAAATAAAAGAGAGTAAATTCTTTTGTTTTCGTGGACGATCACTTTGGGCGTCTAACTGACATCACTGTGGTTTGTTCGGAGGGGCATGCCAAATGGACATGCATCAGACGAGCTACAACAAATGATTGACGGCCTTAACAGAGAGAGTGTAAGAGTGGGGTTAAAGATGATATGTTACGGGGATGTTGGGAGTATAGAAGGTTATATTTGCAATATATAGTTTGACGTAATAGTTCTGCGGAAACCCGCAAGGTGGAGAGAAGTCTCATTTTCCCTTTATTATTTACAATATATATATATATATATATATATATATATATATATATATATATATATATATATATATATATATATATATATATATATATATATATATACAAAATGAGTCTCAGTAGTTAAGATGGCTGACCAACAACAACCCGCAGCAGCCAGCGTCTCGCGATCTTCTTCCTCTTTTCGTTCATCCTTCCGTAACAGGACCTCCGGGTGGTGAAGCGCCGTCTCGGCGCATGGTAGGCGAAGAACTGCGAGCGAAGTATGGATTCAGCCGCGAAACGTGCACGACATCAACAGGCGGCAGACATGAGGATGGATTAAACTGTAACGGCGCGATCTCGTAATTGACGTCGCTAAATTGGCGTAGGACTTCATAAGGCCCTGTGTAGCGAGAGAGAAGGTTCTGGGAGAGGCCGACCCGCTGACATGGTGACCAAAGCAGCACCCAAGTACCTGGGGCGAACTGAACATCGCGATGGCACCGGTCGTAACGCTCATTTTGCAGATGCTGTGAGGCTAATAAGCGAGATCGGGCGACTTGACGCGCCATGTTAGCGCGATCGATGGCGTTACGAGCCTAATCAGTGGCAACGCAGGGCACAGGATGGTGTCAAAGGACAAAGTGGGGTCGTGACCATACAAAAGATAAAAGGGTGAATGTCCTGCGGTGTGATGTGGGGACGAGTTATGCGCGAACGTCACGCAGGCCAGCGTGGCGTCCCAGTCGCGGTGATCATTGCAGACGTACATCGACAGCATCTCTGTGAATGTTCGGTTGAGATGTTCCGTAAGACCGTTCGTTTGTGGGTGGTAGGCGGTGTGCAGCTTGTGCTCATTGGCACGAGAGCGGAGGAGGTCGTCCGCAACTCGAAACAAGTAAGAGCGGCCGTGGTCTGTAAGTAACTGTCGAGGTGCACCGTGCTGGAGAATGACGTGGTGAAGGAGAAAATCGGCGACGTCTGTTGCGCATCTAGTCGGTAACGCCTTTGTTATCGCGTAGCGTGTCGCGTAATCAGTAGCGACGGCGATCCACTTATTCCCTCTAGTCGTCGTTGGAAAAGGGCCAAGCAGGTCAAGGCCTACGCGAAAGAATGGTTCAGAGGGAACCGCAATTGGATGGAGTCAGCCGACAGGTGGCAGGGGAGGTTTCTTCCGGCGCTGACACAATTCGCAAGTTGCGACATAACAACGCACAGAGCGGTAGAGACCCGGCCACAAGAACCGGCGTCGTACGCGGTCGTATGTACGCAAAACTCCAAGGGGTCCCGTCGTCGGTCCATCGTGAAGTTGTTCGAGAACGACAGACGGCAGATGACGAGGAAGGACAAGGAGCAACTCAGGGCCGTCAGGGTTGATATTGCCGTGGTAGAGGATGCCTTTGTGCAGCATGAACATGCGGCACGTGCCGTCGGTGCTGCCAGATTGCACTCCGGCGATGACGGACTGTAAGGATGCGTGGCGTTGTTGTTCAGCGCGCATGTCGCTCATGTCACGCAAAGCCATCACGCAGGTCACCGGATCATGCGCAACAGGATTAGAGGAATCCACGGGGTGACGCGAGAGGCAGGCAGCGTGCTTGTGCAGATGTCCAGACTTATAGTTGACAACAAATGAAAATTCCTGGAGCCGCAAAGCCCAGCGACCAAGGCGTCCTGTGGGGTCCCGGAGGGAAGGCAGCAATCAGAGGGCGTGGTCGTCTGTAACGACCGAAAACGTGCGGCCATACAAATATGGCCAGAACTTTGTGACAGCCCAAACTAAAGCCAAGCACTCCAGCTCGGTGATGGAGTAATTTCTCTCAGCACGTGACAGCAGGCGGCTGGCGTAAGCTATCACGCACTCGGTACAATTCTTCTCTTGGGCGAGAACAGCGCCGATGCCGTGGCCGCTTGCGTCAGTGTGGACTTCGGTCGGTGCAGATGGATCAAAGTTGGCAAGTATGGGGGGGGGGGTGGTCAGAAACCCGATGAGAGCGGCGAACGCGTGAGCCTGCGCCGGGCTCCATGAGAATGGCGCGTTCCCCTTTAGAGTATCTGTCAAAGGCCGTGCAACGTCGGCGAAGTATTTGATGAAACGGCAAAAGTAAGAACACAGGCCGACGAAGCACCGCACGTCAGAAGCAGAACGTGGCACAGGGAAACTGCGTACGGCGCGAACTTTTTCCCGATCTGGTTGGACACCGGATGCGTCAACGAGGTGTCCCATCACGGTAATCTGACGGCGCCCGAATTGACACTTCGTGGAGTTCATTTGGAGGCCGGCTTTTGGGAAGACCGCAAGAATGGCAGCGAGTCGGGTAAGGGGGCTGCCGAACGTGGGAGAAAAAAGAATAACGTCATCAAGGTAACAAAGACAGGTGGTCCGTTTGTAGCCTCGCAGGATAGAGTCCATCATACGTTTAAATGTCGCAAGAGCATTGCATAGGCCAAAGGGAATGACTTTGAACTGATATAAGCCATCCGGCGTGATGAAGGCCGTCTTCTGGCTGTCCATTTCATCAACTGAAATCTGCCATAGCCGGACCGAAGATTGATGGACGAGAAGTATTTAGCTCTGTGCAAGCAGTCCAAGGTGTCATCGATGCGTGGTAGTGAGTAGAGGTCTTTTCGCGTGATCGTGTTTAAGTGGCGATAATCGATGCAAAAACGCCAGGTACCATCTTTCTTTTTTCACAAGGAGGACAGGCACAGCCCAAGGGCCGGCTGATGGCTCGATGACCCCTTTGCGGAGCATTCAGAAGACCAAGATAATGATCAATAGCCGGGCAAGGGAACAAGAGTTCAGGATCGTCAGTCAGCCTCTAGAGTCTGTGAAGGAGTACGTTTACCTAGGTCAATTAATCACAGGGAACGCTGATCATGAGATGGAAATCCATAGAAGAATAAAAATGGGTTGGATCGCATACGGCAGACATTGTCGGCTCCTGATTGCAAGCTTACCATTATCTTTGAAAAGGAACATTCACAACCAGTGCATTTTACCGGTGCTGACATATGGGGCAGAGAGTTGAAGACTGACAAAGAAGTTTCAGAACAAGTTGAAGACCGCACAAAGAGCGATGGAACGAAAAATGTAGGCAAAACGTTAAGACAGACAAAGAGAGCGGTTTGGATCAGAGATCAAACGGGTATAGCCGATATTCTAATTGACACTAAAATGCTAGGCACAACGTTAAGAGGCAGAAAGAGAGCGGTTTGGATCACAGATCAAACGGGTACAGCCGATATTCGAATTGACACTAAGAGAAAAAAATGGAGCTGGGCAGGTCATGTTATGCGCAAGTTAGATAACTGTTGGACTTTTAGGGTTACAGAATGGGTGCCAATAGAAGGGAAGCGCAGTCGAGGAAGGCAGGCTAGGTGGGGCGATGAAATCAGGAATTTCGCGGGCGCTACACTAAGAAAAAAGAGAGAAGTGAGTCACGGTAACTTCACTCTTTTTTCTTCCGAAGACCCGTTTTTGCGCGAGTAGAGTCACAAAACAACAATCAACATTTGTGCATGGGTCGTGTGACTCCCAATAGCACGCGAAGAATCGTTGTGGAAAATCGCGACTCCTGAGAGTAAGCTTAAACTTCAGGAGCAGAAAAGATCGTCAATTGCTTTTCGAATTTTTCCTGAGTTTGCGTGTAAACACGCTCCCAAATACAAGTTTGTTAGTTTAACCATTAGTCATATCACCCTAATACAGTTACAACGTAGTTCTACACACGTTTTATTTTTGAATCAATAGGGGATAGTCATTACATAATAGCACCTAAAAAATTATTCCTGATAGCGAATACAAGGACACTCTGGCACAACTGATAATAAACTGTTGAAATATGGTATGTTATAAAGAATTAAAGAACCGTCATTGCACACCCAGAACGTAATTTTATGCATAGAAACGTCCTATATTAAAGCTTTGTATGTGTCTGTTTGTGTGTCCATGATACCACAAGCACATCCTGGGTACAATGTGAATTCGGCGTTGATATATCCACACAAAACTATAGTACGTTAGTTTGATCCACTTAAGTGCATCACGAAAATAGGGATTTTATAATGGCAGAATTATTTCCTTACTTTACAACAAAAAATTCTAGGTTTAGTTTTTTACATAATAGCAATCTATAGTGGTAATGCGAGTTGAACGCATGTGCATGCACTTTTAAACTACACTGAAGTAGTGTTGGAGACAAGGCAATGAAAATATGAATTATCAGGTACATAAAAAACGTATAACCACAAGGACAACTCAGTAACTGTGTCGATAACAACATCAATCGAACAACACAAATTCACATCTTGTGACAACTTCTCGTCTAAAATAGAGGTCAAGGAACTCAGGAAGTGCTTCATCTCCAGGTTTCACAGCAGACATTGTACCACTTTTTGCGACCCGAAAGGAATATCGGCGCCTTGTGAATTGTAGCACCTCATGTTTTTCGACTAAAGAAAGCAACTTCATTGTTCACAATGAAGATGCCAATAATCTGGCAAAACCCTGGATCATCCCCTTTGCGCATTACGAGCACATCTTCTACTTTGTAGGTTACCTGGCGTAGTGCCACTGACTGCCTGTGACGTAATGCCAACTGGCAGCGCGTCTTGAATGCATGGGTGAACCTCAGCCCTATCCACAGGTTTTGCACTGTTCGTACACAGCACACCGTCCCAAGCTAATTCAGTGAACTCAAAACTTTGAAGCAGCTGGTGCCTTTCTGCAAGGGTTTTAGATATTCCTGAAATTCCTTACACGCATTCCAAGGCTCTTAATATATTGGTGCATTGCCTCAAACCTCATGCACCACAACTGCTTCAGTGGCCCAAAAAGAGATATGCGGGGGTAGTGTATCAGATAGTGCATTTTTGGAATGAGACGGACAGATGGGTAGCTTCTGCCAAATGAACGAAGGAACTCTTGAATTTCAATTTCCAGGTAGGAAAGGGACTGCAATGGAAGGTTGTCTAAAGAAACATGACCAATATTTCTCTTAAGAGGAGGTATACTTCCCAGTCCTCATTTCCCTCTGGAACACTGGAAGCAAATATTTGGGGCAAGAGTCGAACAAGACAACATTTTTGAGATGGAGTGCCCTTCAGAGCACTTTTGCATTGTAGAAAGAGTTCACTTGGTGGCAGCGGTTTGTTTGCCACGTCGTTTCGACCATACTGAAACTTGCTTACTTTTACAAGGTCTGATGAGGACAAAATATGCTCTTCAAACAACTCTTTTAGCACATGCTCTATTACAAATGGCAAGACTCCTTCAAACATATCATGCATGGTGTCCGGTGGTAGCTGCCATGTAACATCAAAGTCTTCAAGAGAAGATATTGCTGACACCATTAAAGTCATACAGCCGCTTATAAAATGCTGGGTTTATTTGAATGGCTTGCAGGTGGTTTTCGTGGAGCTCTTTAGTTCTTACATGGCATAAATCTTCTCTTGTTAGTGATGAAAGGTTTTTGATTTGTGCCATGCAAAACCGACAAACAGATCCATAAGCAAAGTTGTAGGAGAAATCACTTAAGCAATGCGTCGACAAGTTGTCTCCACAGACAGGTAAAACTATCACCTTTACACACACTTATTTTCCATCGAACGTGGCATTAAGGCCTCTATCTTGCAAAGTTTTTACCTCTGCAAGCAATCGCCTGAGCAAAATTTCCATGCCATGCTTTTGCACGTCTACATGCTTTGCCATGATTGCGAGATGCAGCATTTACAACTGTGAACGATATGCAGGAATACACTGTAATACACTGTCAAATGCTTGTGCACACCTCTGGCTGCTCCAGTTGGGTTAGCAATTTCAGGTTCATCTGTATACAATAAAAGGTGAAGCCACTTCTCATTAGAGTTCGCAAGCATGTGAGTCACATGCTTCTTATAAATCCTGCCTTCACGTTAGCTTTGTAATACTGTTGCTTCGGCAGCCTTGGGTTTTGTTATCTGTTCAGAGATACCGTTGCATCGCATAAAATTGCTCAACACACTGCCTACAGGAACGTAGTAGAAAGAAGCTCGGATACCATCAGTATAGGTGCACTTCTGAGCCTCGGTGATAGGGGACTTGGATTTAGCATACTGAACTCTTTGGTACTGCGAGCGAGTTTTATCAAAAAGACCTTCAAGGAAGTTGCAGTTCAACAAGTTATTGAGACATTCAGGCACAGTAGAAAAAGATTAATTCAGCGCACACCTCATTCGCTCTGCAAACTGTTGTATCGTCCATCTAAGTATAGTCTGAATTTCCTGGAACAAAATTTCGCAGGTCGAATTGGGCACCTTTCTTGCTTCAGCAACACGGAAGAACAGGTTTGCAAGTGATTTTTTCAATGCTATGGCACAGTTTTCTAGTGTTGAGGGCTCCGGCATTTTCTGGAACCTTGTATCAGGTTCATGCTGCGTATGATGAGCGGTGAGCTGGCCAGTAACACCCGTAGCACCAGGGGCATCTGCTGCGTCTGCGTTGAGCTGTTCTAGTGATGGAGGCTCTGGCGCTTCCTGGAACGTACCACGCGACGATGTTGGTTCATTGGTCGAATGATGAGTGGCGAGCTGGCCACTAACACCTGCACCAGGATCTTCTTTGCGTCTGAGTCATAAGCATAAGGATTTTCGTCCGACTCACTCCGCGTTTATCCGTTAACGCACAAAATCCACTGCTGGTGGTGCTTGCGATAGAGATGGCTTCGGAGGCTTGACACAATTGCGTATCGCTTTTCACAGCCTTCAACGCCACACGTAACCTTGAAATGTGACTCCGTCGAGTGGGCATCTTCGAGATACAAAATCACGCGCATAACCGTAGTCGCAAAGAAATGGCATCGCGGACACCGAAAGCCGCAAACGGAGCTCATCGCTATACACCAAAATCGCAGGTTTCTTGAGTATCTCTTCAGTCAGTGCGCAATATACACAAACGAACCTCCATGTTAGCGGATGACACAGAGAGCGCAGCTGCCCCCCCCCCCCCCCCCCCACGAAGCCTGCACAAACCAGACAAGATTATCGATGACCCGCCGTGGTTGTTTAGTGACTATGGTGTTGGGCTGCTAAGCACGAGGTCGCGGGATCGAATCCCGGCCACGGCGGCCGCATTTCGATGTGGGCAAAATGCGAAAACACCCGTGTGCTTACATTTAGGTGCACGTTAAAGAACCCCAGGTGGTCGAAATGTCCGGAGTCCCACACTACGGCGTGCCTCATATTCAGAAAGTGGTTTTGGCACATAAAATCCCGTAACTTATTTTTTTTTTAAGATTATCGATGAGCGTGTAGACAAGACACCTCCAACAGCGTCGACTGTAGCAGCGCCGGGGAACGCTAGCAGAAAAAGAAAGTAGCAGCAGCGATCGATAACTCTGCGCCGCAAGTGATCGTCTGCAAGATACCGCTCGCTTGCGTTGCGATTACCTATGGAATCTTACGCATGCCTCAGGCCGCTCATGCCCATCCGCTTGTTATGTTCGAATAAATAGCGGGCTAATCTCGAGACCGTAGCATCCGTTGCCGCCAGCTAAACCTCCAACCCGTAACTAACATCCAATGCGGAAGTGAGCATGCCGATTAACATGATTGACGGCAACTTAAACTGGTAAAAGAAACGCAAACACATTGAAATAATTGCGCGCTCCAGAACGGTTCTAATCGAGCACCCTACGCCCCAGCAACGGCTCAGGTAAAAATACACCGATCTCGAAGGCTGTAAGCTGGAACAGCAAGAACTTAAGTAATATATATGTCGAAGACGGCATTATAATTTAAAACATAGCATGTATGACGAGCTTTGTTTCCTGCAATTGCTTTTCATAAATCTGAAGAAAAAACGTAGACTTCGAGGCCAGCATTGTTTGCACGGAGTGAGCCATACATGTTATATTTGGCAGCTTTGACGGCTTTGACTTTTCGCTATGGATGTGGCTTTTGAATGGTGAAAACACCGGGAAGACCACCTTGACGTACGTCCGGGGCGAGCCGACGGCGACGAATTCTCACGATCTTTGTGAAAAAGTAGCGAACAGGAGCGCGCTTCAGACCACCGCGCAAGCTGTTTGCTCACGGCCAATCAAAGAAGGTTGTTCTACTGACGGGTGCCCGGACGCAAGATGATCTGCGTGCAAGCCTGCTTGGAAACCACTTCGCGCTCTTGTCTGGCAGATGCTTTCTGATTCAGGTGAGTGTGCGAAGGATTAGTTTGTATCTCCCTATGTCCTTAAAGCCAAGCTGTAATGTCACTACAAGTACTAGGAAGCTTCATATGCGTGTTTTGACAGTGTCCTATCGAATTTATACTTAGAGGAAATGTGGGGCACGTTGAGACATGCGCGAGTAGGCAAATTAACAACTACCTTGGTTGATTAAGGGCGCAATTTAAATTGCTGATACATTGTTTTCTGCCAGTTTAGAAGGACATTATTAAACATATACAAGTTCTCTTGCCGCCCTGGGTGAACCAAAGCTCAGATAAATTCTGTATTTGGACTGAGTGAAGTGCACGTAACGTTATTATACGTGCCGAAGCGCAATACTGGGATCGCGCGGCAGCCGGTGCTTTTTTGCGCCACCGGTGAGCGCTGGGTGATTGCTCATGAGGGGCGGAATGCAGTCCCAGTGCACCACAAAACTATTGCTTTCCTGTGATACAAAAATTATCAGCTCGGTGGCTTCAGCGTCCACCACCGGCGGCCACGCGCTCCGAGTATCGCGTTTGAATAATCTTTTCGTGCAATGTATACAAGCTCACAAGAGCTCTGCAATCATAGTTTGCGAACCGCATGGGCAGTTTGCCTAATTTGCTAAGAGAACTCAGCGTGCCACAATGCGTTCTAATGCCTTGGAACCGTAATATGGCAGTTATTCACTATTTTTCGCATTGTTCCGAGATGACGACGTCGCACCGGGTTTAAATTTGCAAAAATGTGTGGCCTGTGAAGTGTAATTATGGTTCAACTGATGCGCCCTTTGCATCATTTTATCTCCTTCTTTCTTTCTTCTTTTTTTTTTGTACCCCCGGCGGTTTCCGGCACCCAACGCTTATGTACCCTAATCTAAAACGCTCAATTAGCTTATAGATTGAGGATGATGTGCATGGGAAGTTGAGTGTGTAGGTGAAGTACTGTCTTACTAAAGAATTCTTAAGGAAGTGCTCAATAACGTATACAATTTCCCATCAACAGAAAAATGCTAATCTCATTATCGATTGCCAGCATTCTCCGCAATCATGGCCGCCCTATGTCTGCAGCTTAGCATTAAGAGCAGGGATATCTTTGTAATATTTTTATAACAGTAATAGCAATAGTAGTAGTAGTGTTTATTGCCACCATAAATGCAAAACAAAACGAACAGGCCAGTCTGAGCCGTACAAGAAATGGAAAAAGAAGTAAATATTACGATGCAAATATGTTCTGGACGTTAATTTCGCCATAGCTCCTTCAAGTCTTTCAGCTTGCTTTTCGAAGTCGCGTTAAAGATTTCATCTGGTAACTCGTTAAAAATGTCCGGCACATGTGCACAGCGTCTGGTCGCACCATACGTTCTGGCTCAACGAAGAACTACATGACGCACGTGTTTTCGAAGTTCCCTTGTTCTGGCATTTTTTTCATTTCAATGTAGAGTACCAATAATCTTTCACAACTGTTTCGATAAGCATTGACTGAAAATTCACTGGACTAAGTTCATGGAATATATTTGCAGCTGTTACTAGAGGCAACATTTTTAAGAGCATTTTTATAATGCTGTCTACCCTGCATCTCCAACAATCCAAACAAAAGCCGAAGACTGTAATGCCGTATCTGAACACACTGTAACCCAATGCATGCACAATGATTTTTTTACAGACCTGGGTGCAACGCTTTCGATATTAAACAGCAGCCAAGCAACTGACCTCAGTTTTGAACAAATAATGGATAAGTGATGCTGCCAAGATAACTCACTATCTAAAGATATTACAAGATATTTAACACAATCCATGTAAGGAAAAAGTGCGCATTTACAAGAAACACGGTTAGACTTGTGTAAGTAGAAAGACATGTTAATTACAGTAGTCCTGAGTGGAGAGCAACAACAAACATGTTTTTGGGCATTGATAACAATTCCGTTGTTAGTGAACGAAAGCATTGCATTGTACACATCATTTTGCAAAGTTTCAGTGGACATTTTCTGAGAAATATGTTTTACCAACCCTTACATGTACCCACTAATATATCCGGGCTGCTTCTCACCTAAATGCAAAAACTTCAACACCCATAAGGCAGACCTGACACAGACATTGAGCAACTTTCCCGGGCTAAAGCATTGGGCGGAACTACAACACTTCGGACTGGGAGGTAGCGGTGGCCAGTTCGGATTCCGCAGTCCAGCTGCGGACCGTCAACTGGGCTTTGGAGATCGCTTAATGTCTAGGGCTTACAGCCACCTCACGCCGCCTGCCAGAAGAAATAACCCAGCCATTCACGTAATTCGAAGATCTGATGAAAATAAAGTGTCCTCATCCTGCTGCCAGTAACATAGGGTAATAATAATAATAATAATAATAATAATAATACTATTATTATTATTTTCTTTTTCATGCCATTCAAAATGAGCTCAGTAGTTTGTACCTTGCTAGTGGCTGTAAAATGCTTGTAAATTTGAGCACGCTTTAGCCTTAATATTCGTCAGCTTGTGCAAGCTAAGTGAACTTCAAACCCGAGAAGGAATAATTTTTCTTTAATGTACCGAAGTGTTAAAAGCATCCGTGGAGCATTAAACACTAAACAAACACATTTTGTTCTCTAAGTCATTATATTCGGGCACAATGCCAGCAGGCTATCTTAACGAAATCGGGAATTTTCAGATACACAATGAACGCTTATAGTGTTTTGTAGACCTGGACAATGACACAGAAATTGAAGATGGAGCAAAAATAAATTTGCTCGTCTGCGAAGACACTAACGGATCAATAGCAGAAAAGTAAGGATTCTATACTCGTTAAATGCCTAAATAACTGCTTTTTCGAGGTACATCTACACATTGCATATGTATGTCGTGCTCACCAGTACACGACTGAAACCATTGCTGAGGTCACTTTTTAACCAGTTATGTCACCTTTGTCTGCTGCATTGTCTTTCATACGAATATATTTGTGAAAGGCCTTGTGGAGTGCTTTCATTAAAGAACTATTTTTTTTTTATTTTGTAGTACATACTTATATGTTAAACGTTAACGTGCCCCAACTAATTAAACCATGCTAATGGTTAAAAGGTTGTTCCCGCTAATCCTTTACTCAATTTTCATAAAGTGTAAGGTAATGGTACGCCAGTTAAGTCGTGAAGCCACAGTGATTTATTGTATGCACGTAATTACTTTTTGTTGCGGAGCACTACCTGCACTGCATTGAATCATGGTGTGGCTATTGAAGCACCATGTGACAAAATATCCGCGTTTTTGGAAAGTTAAGAGACTGATCCACAAGTGATTCCAGTTTCGGCACAGAGATGCCTATATCGATTGATCTTTGAGTCTTTACACTTCACTGCACAGAGCTCAGGCCCTTTCTTGCACTCAGCTTCAGCAGGTTGTTAATTATGGCTACTATGTTCTAGACAACCAAACACAGGGCTTCAGGACCTAAACCAGGTGGGCAGCACACAACGTTCACCAAAAGAGGCGGACGAGTATATGTTGCTTCAAGTGCCAGTTGACATTGCAGTGAAGCTAACGACAGTGAGAAAAGGCGATGTTCCAGACCGCTTGAGAATTGTCGACTGGATTTTCTAAATTTTTTCATCGCTTGGAATGTAAGCAAATATGATTATTGTGCGAAAATCTGGTTTTATGTATGACAGTATTTCATACCACGCACCTCATAATTCACTTGTGTAACTTTTATTGCATTGATTTTGCTGGCAAGTGCAGTATTGTGCAATTTACCTGTTCACAAAGCAGCCAATGGGAAGTTGGTTGCATATGTGTTTATTAAACCTCACTAAGCACTTATGTCTTAGTCATGCTGTACATCTACAAGAGAAAATTACCTATGCCTCTATTTTCTCCCCATTGGGTTCGTAAGTTAACCACGTGCCGTCGCGTAAGTTATTGCGGAGTGTTTTCGTGTCCTGAAGATTTCATATTAGTATTCAGAGCATGGTATGGCCGCGCTTACGAAAACTTATATATATATATATATATATATATATATTGTAATGGTTACGAAAGGCGCGGAAAAGAAGAGAGAAGAGAAGACGAAGAGTTTGAGAGGCCGGGCTGCGCTACGGTCACGCTACGATCATCATTCCTCGCCTGTAAATAAAGCCATTTCTTCGCAACTCTTCGTAACAGTTGTGGTGGAAGGTGCGGGGTAATCGACACCCGAAGACGGAGGCTGAAGCAGAATTTCTTCGACGGAGCCGTCGCCTTGCTGGACTCCCACCGAATCTACCGGATTTGAATATGTCCCACGACGCAGACGAACAACGGCCCATTCCAACAGCTCCACCGACAAGTTCCGTTCTACAACTGAGAGATGCGCGTCCCTTCGCCGGAAGATCGGCTCATCCATTATCACCGGGTGAGTGGCGCCACCAAGTGGAACAGCGCTTCTCAGCTTTCGAACGTCGTGTTATTTCTAACGGATACTGCGTTGTTGTGGTTCGACAATCACGAGGAAA
This sequence comes from Dermacentor andersoni, assembly GCF_023375885.2. Taxonomy (NCBI): domain Eukaryota; kingdom Metazoa; phylum Arthropoda; class Arachnida; order Ixodida; family Ixodidae; genus Dermacentor; species Dermacentor andersoni. The sequence continues at coordinate 360,498,422 of NC_092814.1, read as the reverse complement.
CGTTTACAGTATGGGGAAGATCTGTTTCCGAAATCAAAGAGCGATTCGGTGACTCCGCGAAGAAAAAGAAAAGGGCAGAACAGACGCTACTGCAACGTGCGCAAGTCCCAGGCGAAACCTGCACGACCTACATTGAGGCGGTAATAAAACTGTGTAGAATGGTAGGCTCTGGAATGTCTAAGGAAGACAAAGTCGGGCACATCCTGAAAGGAATTGCCGAAGACTTTTATAATTTCCTCATCGCAAAGGACAACTGGCCTCCGTCGCTGACATCATTCGGCACTGTCGTACTTTCGAGCAACTGAAGACGAGGCGCATCACGCCGAAGTTTGGCAGGCTAGCCAATGTGACCACAGTTGCAAGCGTGGACAGCAATCAGCCCCTCGATCTGGCATCAACGATACGACAAATAGTTCGGGAAGAGCTCAGCGTGCACGCGCAAGTGACACATCCAGGCAGTCATAGCTTCCGCCTACCACCAGATTTCGAGCCAAACGTGGCATCCTTCTCCCCGTATCCTGCGGCGAGGGGCATTGAGGATTATGAACTCGCGGCCCGACAGCAGCCACGGCTCTACGACAGAGGCCCTACTTACGACGCTCGCCACAACGAGAGCAGCCGCGTTTTTACCCCCCCCCCCCCCCTTGTGACTTCTGTCAGGCCGCGCCAAGAACAACACCGACCCTACTACCACGACGCGACTTATGAACGATATAACGGATTTCAGCGAGCAGCAGAGACACGTTATCCACATGACAACGAACTTTCTGGCCGCCCGCAGCAGCCTAGCGTTCGTTTCGAGAAAGATGCTGTGAACCGCGACCCTCCCGTGTGCTACAACTGCGGTTCTACAGGCCATATAGCTCGGTATTGTCGCCAAGGCCGTCAATCACGAAGGACACCACCGATGTTCTCGCCACCCAGAACCCGTACTTCATATGACCAGCGGACGACCGATTTGCTTCCAAGGGATCACTTCTCACATGCGACCAGACGCAGCGATTCGCCAGCTTCTGAGCGGAGTTTGACGCCACCAAGTAACCGTCCCCGTCGCTCTCCGTCCCCTCGGCGCCGTTCTTCGTCACCGCCGCCGGGAAACTAGCATCCGCTGCCAATGGAGGTGTGGTCACCGGACGGTCTTCGCAAGAAATACCTCTGCCTGTTGTGATGTTCAAAAACAAGGTGAATGTCTCGATTGACGGAATACCGACCGTGGCGTTAGTTGATACTGGGGCGACTGTGTCTGTGATGAGCCTCGCTTTCAAAAAGCGTCAAGGCCACAAAGTTATGTTTTCTTGGAACGGCGGTATTACCTGTCGTGGAGTAGGCGGCGAGTGGCTTCAACCCCTTGGTGTTTGTGCTGTGAGTGTTTTGTTGGCTGAGAAAGTGTTTGTGTCGGAATTCCTTGTTCTTTCTCGTTGTTCGCTCGATGTTATTCTTGGTATAGATTTTCTTGAACACTGCGGCGCTTCCGTGGACTGTGGTTGTGGCGAAATATCATTGAACAAGTTATTTATATCAGCACAGTCCGAACAAAGCTCGGGTGGTGAAGACAGGGACACAGACACCCTCAGTGTTCTAGATGAAGTGATTGCACCATCGTGGTGCCTGACGCCCGTTCGTGTTTCTGCAACTACTGTGGATGCTGATTGTGTTGACCTTGTAGTTAGGCCTCTCCGCATAAACTGTGCTAAAAAAGATATACTTGTGCCCTGCTCTGTCGTGTGCATGATGAAAGGAGTCGCCACATTGTGGGCGCTGAACTGTTCCGCCACGCCGGTTGTCCTTCCTCGCGGTATGAAAATCGCTCTCTTCGATAAAGCCGCATGTAGCTCAATAGCGGCACTAACTACGGACGTTTCTACAGCTTGTTCTCCTTGCGATAATCGCCATTCTGAAGAGCTAATGCTCGGCATGATCAGCAAGGCTCTCGGCACATCGGAACGGCAAGCACTGGTACAGGTCCTTGCCAGACATGAGGCTGTATTCGACTTCACGCATGGAGATGCACCCCTTCATTTACCGTCGTCCCCAGCTCGTCACAGAATAGATACTGGCTGAGCACACCTCATCCGCCGGAAGCCCTACCGAGTGTCATCGTCCGAGCGCAAAGCTAATGCAGAGCAAGTCAAGGAGATGATGAAGAAAGGTGTCGTTCAAGAGTCGTGTAGTCCATGGGCAGCCCCAGTAATCCTGGTGCGAAAAAAAAGATGGCTCCTGGAGATTCTGTGTGGACTACAGACATCTAAACGCAGTGACGAAGAAGGATGTGTATCCACTACCGCGAATTGATGACGTCATTGATTGCTTACACGCTGCTTCTTACTTCTCAACACTTGATTTGCGATCGGGGTATTGGCAAATACCTATGGACCCTGCCGACAAGGAAAAGACCGCTTTCGTGACTCCAGATAGCCTATTCGAATTTAATGTTATGCCTTTTGGCCTTTGCAATGCTCGTGCCACCTTTGAAAGATTCATGGACACAGTATTACGTGGTCTAAAGTGGGAGATATGCATGTGTTACCTCGATGATGTTGTAATCTTGGGCCGCACGTTTGAAGAACATAACGAACGCCTCAGCCTCGTTCTCGACTGCATTGAGAAAGCTGGACTGGTTCTAAACTCAAAAGAGTGTCGGTTCGGCGAACGTCAAACACTGGTCCTGGGACACTTAGTCGACAAGGATGGCGTCAGACGCGATCCTCGTAAGATTGAAGCGGTGAGCACCTTAAAGCACCACAGTCAGCACGAGAACTCCGCTCATTCATTGGCCTATGTTCGTATTTTCGTCGTTTTGTTCCCCGGTTTGCCGACATCGTTTCCCGTTGACAAGTATTTTGCGACGAAATGCGTCCTTCAATTGGACACCGGAGTGTGACGCATCATTCTCTCAGCTGAAGTTTATACTAACGTCAGCACCCCTCTTGCGTCACTTCGATCCATCTTGCCCGACTGAAGTTCACACTGATGCTAGTGGAATCGGGATAGGAGCGGTGCTTGTACAACGTCACAGTGGCGCAGAACATGTTGTCGCATAAGTCAGCCGTTGCCTGAGCAAATCTGAACGCAATTATACGGTTACGGAACAGGAATGCCTGGCAGCCGTTTTCGCCATACAAAAAAAGTTTCACTGTTATCTTTACGGTAGACTATTCAAGATTATCACCGACCACCATTCTTTATGCTGGCTGGTCGGTTTGCGTGATCCCTCTGGTCGCCTGGCACTCTAGGCGCTGCGCCTCCAGGAATATGACTTTGTGGTATCGTACAAGAGTGGCCGTCGTCACGCTGACGCGACTGCCTCTCTCGGATTCCTCTTGCGACTACCGACTGCGATGCTGCGAATTTTGACGACTGTCTCGCTGCTGTTACTTCTACGTTCCCTGACGCGGCAGACTTTCAGCGAGAACAACGGGATGATGTTACCCTTGATCCGCTTTTTGTCGCCGCCCGTACTTCTAAAGGCAGCGGTCGCTTTACTGCCCGTGATAAATTGCTGTACAAAACTAATTACTCCGGGCATGAAGCGCGTTTTCTGCTTGTTGTCCCCGAAAGTCTCCGCTCCGACGTTCTGCGCGCCATGCATGACGATGTGACATCCGACCATTTCGGATTCGTACGAACGCTGCACCGCACCAAGGAGCGCTTTTACTTGCCCAAGATGTACGAAAATACCAAGCGTTACGTCGCTAGTTGCGAAACGTGTTAACGTCACAAGCGACCGACCACCGCAGCCCCGGGTCCCCTTCGCCCATTGACACCGCCCAGTACGCCGTTCGAGCAAATAGGCATTGACCTTTTGGGTCCATTCCCGTTATCTAACAAGAACCGTTGGATAATTGTCTGCGTAGACCATCTTACACGGTATGCAGAAACTGCAGCCATACCGTCTTCTATCGCTGCTTGTGTGGCGGTCTTCCTGCTGCGTTCCGTGGTCCTTCGTCGTGGCCCACCACGTGTCATCATCAGCGACCGTGGTCGCCAGTTCACTGCTGATGGCATTGAAGAGTTACTTCGTTTGTGCACTTCACAGTTCCATCATTCCACGCCGTATCATCCACAAACCAATGGCCTCGTTGAAAGGACGAACAGAATGCTGACTAAGATGCTTGCCATGTACTTCTCCTCCAATCATAAGAACTGGGAAATTCATCACTTACGCATACAACACGGCGAAGCACGAAACCACGAACTATAGCCCATTTCATCTCCTGTACGCAAGGTTATCGCGAAGCCCTCTGGACACTTTCTTACCCTTCGTACTGCAGTGACAATTCTGTATCGAAGACTTTGTGTCTCGCCGAAGAAGCCCGTCGAATAGCTCGTCTTCGTACTATGGCCTCGCAAAGTCGTTCGAAAGAGCGATACGACGACCGTCACGTACAAGTATCGTTGGAAAAAGGTGACTTGGTGACACCGCAACGCAAGCGTGGATTGTGCCAAAAGTTCTTGTCACAATATTCAGGCTCATTTGTAGTCGTGGACCGCCTGAGCGAACTCACTTACGTCATAGCTCGCCTCCTGTGCAATGGTCGGTGACCAAGCAGAACTCAGCTGACTCATATTGCTCGCCTGAAGCCTTTCTACCCTGCTTGTGCATCCTGACTCGCCCCACGGGCTTCGTCTGCTTGCGGGGAAATGTAACGGATACGAAAGGCGCGGACAAGAAGAGAAGACGAAGAGAACGAAGAGTTTGGGAGGCCGGGCTGCGCTACGATCACGCTACGATCATCATCCATCGCCTGTAAATAAAGCCATTTCCTCGCAACTCTTCGTACCAATATATATATATATATATATATATATATATATATATATATATATATATATATCACGTGTTTGTATATGATCAAAATTTGTTTAAATCGCGTGTGGCAGAAGGAATAATTCCGACCCTCAATGTCGATTTCGTCAAAAGGCTGGCATTACTTGAACAAGAACTAGAAAGGCATAATTGACTACTTAGATGCGAAGCTAACTTTAATTAATCAATTCAGCACTTGTCTAACCTTGCTGTGTTTACTCCAATAAATCTTCCCAAAATATTATTCCTAGATACCCAAAAAGGATTTACACTGCCGCAGCAAGGTCCCTGCTGGCTTCATACTCGCAGGTAAATGACCGCTCGGAAAATGGCCATGTGTGCAATTTTGCTGCTTGTAACTCAAAAGTTGCATGAAACCAGACAATGAATATGGCCACAGAAGTCGGCGCATGTGTTGTGTATATTTATGTGAATGTGACTTTAATGTGGGAGTGATTTAGCTCTCCAATACAAAACCTTAACGAAACCAATAATTAGAATATCCCTCAAGGCTTTCTTTTGAAAGTGGGCAATTTATCTAAACTATGGAGGTATCATTCCCATCTCAGAGGTGTAGAAAACTGGCCTAACTGGTATGGGTTGATTTCAAGCCTAAAGGCTCTAAAGAAATAACCACAAGACAAAGGAATAAGCTGTGAACACATGCATCATTATACACAGCGTTTAGTTCACTGTTGTCGTTTCCATCTCGGTTCTTTTTTTTTCATAGTGCCGTTAAGAAATAATCATATCCTCGCATGAACCTTTTATAAAACACTGAATAGGCATGATTGAAAGATGACCAATGCTGCTTTTGCCTCGAGTTTATATTTTATTACATATAATTGAGTCTTACGCAGTGCTATGACATCTTTTTTATACAGGGTGTTTTCTACAGGGTGTGGAAAACAAACTAAAACTTGCGTTTTGCAAACCGCTCTAAACTTTCCAATCGCAATTTCTTGCCTAACTTCGTTGCTTCAGAAGTTGGTTGAGTAATTATACAACTAAGCAGAATACAAAAAATAGTGTAACTTACTCCGTAAAATAGTCAGGAACATGCATTTGGTCACGTCGTCTTAGAGTGCATTAGCATATTTTTAAACTCTGGCTAAAGTTAGCTAGACAGCCTGTATGTGTTGCCGACATCCTTTGCTGGATGCCGTCGAATGTAAATGTGTCATGCTTTTGTGACATCCATCATTTTTCAGACATTTGGGGAAAGATGGTATAAATAACTTTGTTCAGCTCCTCTCACTTACGTGAGCATTTACCATCTTTTGTTGCAGTTTTCATGGCTGCTATCTTTCAAATACAAATTTAAGAATGTTCGGAAAGGGATGCCACCTGGGTGTCCTGAAGTTGACGCCCAAAAGGCGAAAATAAGAGTGCGGAAGCTGGGTGACGGCTGTGATCAACAAAACAAAGCACCATTCCGCCGTGAGGTAATACATATGTATTTTCATGCACTAGGTTAACATGCACTTGTCCCCAAGCAGCCATTAGCTGCTTGAATTTTTTAAAGTTGTTTAGGGTGCCATTAACTTGCATAGGCCTTTTTACATTTAATTGCTGAATTCTCTAAATGCTGTTTACGTACTTTTTGGATGTAAAGCTCACACGCCTACTTCACTGTGATTAACAGTTTAGCCAGTTTGTAGAATTCAGTTGCTTATTTTTCCGCATCTTGGCAAAGTTTTGGAAGATGTTCTGATTTGGTAAGGGCCTCTGAAATTCAAATCAGATTAGAAAACTTATATGTGTCACAATTAATATGATATGCAGTCTGTCCTTCTCATGTCTTTCTTACAGTGTTATTTGTCAGCAGTCAAGCATTTGTGGATGCACCTTTTAGTGTCACATCACAGGTCTTTAGCTCCTAAATCTGCGTTGATTTCTATCTTGGGTTGCACAAGGTTTGTAGCACAACCTTTCATTATTACCTGAACAACGGACCACTGTGTTTCTGTAAGGCATGAGTTTGCTGTACATAGAAGCATCTGCCCTAAGCAAAAGCAAAGAATAATGTAGGTAGCTTGCACTTTAGTTAATGACGTAGTACATCATTAATGATTATGGTAGAGCAAAAAATATATTTCGAAAAACTGAAACAGTTGGTAAGTGCTTTAGTCTGTGCCTGCACCTCACATAAGTTTGTTGCAGTGACTGCTAACAGCTTGGAGAAAATGACAAAACATAATAGTTATAAAAAGTACCTAAGTGCCAACTGGGAATATGTTTTAATTTCTTTTATTTTCAGACTGCTGTTTCCATTTCTTTTGAGATGGATGCAGTGTTTGTGACAGAGACCATCAATTTCATAAAAGAGGAGTTGTCAAGTCCGAACCCAGGCATGGAAACGATCAAACATGTCACGGATCGAACACGACAGGCTAGGAAAAGTGCCTAGATGTCGATTCAGTGAGTATGCAAGACTTCCTGAAGTTGTATCCAGCACTGACGGTTGAAAAAGTAGTGTACCGTTTGTCGAGTAGCATTATTGCAGTTTTGTGTTGCAATGCAATTGAAGTAGCCTGTCTCTATTTTTCCAGTATCCAGTATAATTCCAGTATCGTATGTAATACCATTTACAAACTACTATCTATGCAGTGTTGCCTGCGACGCGCATTCTTCAGCAATCTTACATTTTTCTCCAAGCATGCATGAAAAGGACCAGAAATTGTTACATGTCTGTAAAGTTTGGTTCAAGGATGCCTTTCTGTTATGTTCTGATATGTTCTCTATTGAATCACGAGTACACTGACTCATACTCTAGTCATTCAACAGGGAAAACGCGGGGAATGTGGGAGATGGAAATGCAAGACGATGAGCGACATGAGGACAAGGTGCGAGCAGGAGCCAACGTTTCAACAAGTGGACTTGTCTTTTGTCCCCTTACAGAAGACAAGTCCACTTGTCAAAACGTAGGATCTTGCTCTCACATTGTTCTCGAATAATTCAACAGGCGTGATTAGAAGTTTAGTGAGTGACAAAAGTTTGAGTCGGCATGATACGGACATGTTAGTGCCAGTAAATGTGAGTGCAAATGAAAGTATATGACGATGAGTTTGGGCAGGCGTAAGTGAACTAGTTTGAGTGGGTGTGAGTATATATATGAGTGAGTGCTTGTGAATAGATGCAGGTGGGAGTATAAGCGCGCGTGTATGCTGGTTTGTGTGAAGGAAGTATGACGCGAGTGGGTGTTAGTGGGAATATTAGTGCGTGTTGACGAGTGAGTGCATAGCTTGCGAAAATATTAGTGCGTCCTATCCGACCTATCTGTGTTTTATACAATTCAATATGCATATGTGTATGCAAAGCTACTTTGCCACAATTGAATTCCTGACAGGTAAAAATATGGCATGGCCTACTTACTCAAAGAGCTATGCATACTAGCACCTTCCAGTATGGCTGTTAAAAAATTGTCCATTAAACGTTGATCCCATATGGCATACATTTGTCTCGTGGCAGCATGCTGCGAGCAATCAATTGGCTACTTTTGTTCCTTGTAGACAAAATGCTTTGAAGGGGCTCGGCGTGGTAGCACAGTGGCTATACTGTTGCAGTGATGAGCTCATGGTTAGAGCTCAATCCCGACCACATTCTAATGAGGGCAGAATGCAAAAACGTTTTTGTACTGTGCATGGAGTGCATGGTAAAAACCCCAGGTGCTCAAAATTTGGACCTTCCCCTATGGCATGCTTCATAATCAGATTGCGGTTGTGGTGTGTGAAACCCCAGAATCTAATTTTTTTAAAGGGCATGCAGATTGCATTCATGTATTCTATCGTTAAATGATTTACCAGATAAAGCAGTAGCACTGACAGGGCCTAGAAATGCGAGTGTCTTGTGACACTTGCATCTGTACCAAGCTAAATTCTTGGCATCGATTATAAGAATAAGCCATCAGGTGCACATTTTCTTGCCTTGATGATGTGTGGTGTTTTATTGCGCAAGGGCCAGGTATGACCAAAGAGCGCCATGACAAAGGTGATGTTAACGGTGTATTGTGAATGGTATAGACAATGAATCAGATAATTTCTGATGGTATATATGACGTGGCTGTAAAAAGGCCTAAAATCGGATGCTGTGGATGGCGTAAAATATATAGTTGCTAAAATAATGACACTCAGTAGTGCTGTGGGCTATGATAATGGGGTTTCGTTAAAAGTATGACGCAATAAAACATGACATTGACACTTTAGCTTCGAGAACGCCTTTGAGTACAGGGGCTGTTATACGTGCGCTAAAAATTCCCTGGCCAAATGATTTCCAGAGTGTCTGTTTCAGCTAAAAACTCTAAGACTAGTTTCGGAATAAAAATCGGTTCATTGCTAAGAAAAAATTTCGGGTGAAGAGGAATATTTTCGCGATATGCAGAAATGAAATACCTTTTTCTCTGTGCTTCTATTGCAGGGCATTGAATAAGAACGTGCAGGACTGTGAGATTTTGGCCGCACTTACTACAAGTCGGAGGATACCCCCCAGTCAAGAGTTAAAAGTGAGTGCCGAAAGTGTGTCCTATTGTTAATCGGCAAAGGAGCACTTCGTGATATCATCATGTTCGCTCGGATACCGAATATCCTAATTTGGGTTTTATCAAGTGCAGTTTATTTGATATCTGAGCATTCCACTGTTGCTGCCAGTGTATTTTCAGCATGTGACGCAAGTATGCTTTAAGATCTGTGGCTGGGATGGGTATGTTTATGTCCGTGTCACTAAAGCTACTGCAGTAGCTTTCTCGTCAGCTGCTTGGGTGCCTTTTATACCACAGTGGCAAGGTACCCAGCATAGGATGATCATTTGTTTAGCACTATAAGCTGAGCATAGCAATGTATACAGTTCATTAAAGACAGTGTTTTTATGTTTACGTACATTCATTAGGGCTCGCACTACACTCAATGAGTCTGTGAACACTATAGCCCTAGTAAGATTCGTTTGCCTGATGTGCTTCACTGCAGAGAGTATTGCATATGCTTCCGCTGTAAAGATACATGTATATGGGTTCAATGTACCGGATAATAAGAATGCTGGTCCTAGTGCTGCGTAAGCAACACCAGAAGAAGACTTAGAGGCATCTGTGTAAAATTCAGCGCAAGAATATTTCTCCTGAAGCTCAAGAAAATGTGACCGTATGTGTGCCTCAGGTGCTCGTTTTGATATTTCTGCAAACGACACGTCACATTCGATAGTCTTCCACTCCCGCCCGCAGGGGCGTCTGCGCAAGCAGGCGTTTGGTGCGTTGCGACACCACGTACCCGAGCACACGAGGGTTGGACCCTCCCGCATGTAGCCGTGCGCGGCTTAGCCGTGTCTGGGGAAAAGGGGATCCTGGGGGTTGAGCCGATGCTGGGTGTTTGGACCTTTAAGGCCCCCCGGCGGAGGCAACACACCTCTTCGGCCTCGGCTTCACATAGACGGCACCTTCAGACTGACCCACCTGGAGGAAATCGGCAGTCGCCTTTTCCTGTCCTCTTCTCCAATCTTCGTCTTTCTCTCCCACTTTTCCATCTTTTCTGTCTTCTCTTCACTTCTTATTACTTCCGTATTTCCTGGCGGCAAGGGTTAACCGTGTGTTATATATCCTGCCTTGGGTATATATATATTAGGTTATAGCGGCGATGTATGGCTGGCGTCTGCAGGTATTCTTCCAACCTTGTAGCGTCCCCTTGTTGGGCTCGGTGGTGGGTGGCCACCATCGCCGCCGAACTTTCCTGCTCTATATGGCAAATAACTTTCCTCCGCTACCTGATCGCTCCCTGAAGAGGGGGCGCACCGATGAAACATTCACTTTCTTCATGCAGCCAAAACAATCCTTTCCAAAGTACCACGTTGTACGTAGTCAGCACGATAAGAAAACAGTCAGAATTATCTCACCATTTGTCGTAGCGAAATCTCTCACTGAAGCAATTGGCCCAGGCTATAAAGTAACTAAGATGGGAAGTGGTGATCTTCTTCTCGAACTTCGCGACAAAGCGCAATATGACAAACTCTCGAAACTTGTTGCATTTGGAGAAATTCCAGTCTCAGTGGGCCCACACAGATCCATGAACACAGTGCGCGGGGTCGTCTCAGAAGATGACCTTCTCGAACTGAGTGAAAGCTAACTACTAGAAGGATGGCAAGAACAGAACGTTGTCAAAGTGCAAAGGATTAAAATAAGACGAGATGACAAAGAAATACCAACTAGGCATATAATTATAACATTTGGAACCAGCATTCTCCCTGAATCAATAGAAACCGGCTACTGCAAGCTTCGTGTTAGACCGTACATCCCAAATCCGCGTCGATGCTTTAAGTGTCAGCGTTTTGGGCATGGGTCGCAAACCTGCAGAGGACGTGCTACTTGTGCTAAGTGTAGTTCTTCTGAACACGCTTCTGACATCTGTACTTCACCAAACCACTGTGGCAACTGTGAAGGAGATGACCCCGCCTACTCGCGATGGTGCCCCTCGTGGAAAAAGGAGAAACAAATAAAAGAACTGAAAGTCAAACTAAACCTATCGTTTCCAGAGGCACGCAAGCGTTTTTCACTCCAAAATCAGTCCAGTCCTTCCTACACCGATGTGGCGCGCCGGGGGGCAGCGCTACATTTTCAGGCGGCCGCGCAAGTCACACGGAGTGTGACGGCGGTTACGCCATCAGCCCCCCTGGCGGGAGCAGCCACGGCTCTTCCGCCCCCTACCACGAACGGCCAGCAGACCTCCGAGCCTGCTGGTCCCAGGGCCACTGCTCGTGCAGACAGGCCCGAAAAACCCCCGCGCGTGCCCGCTGAGCGGGCGTCATCCAGCGCCTCTGACGAGGCGATGGATGTAACAAAAACTTCTCCGGCGTCTCAGACGCCGAAGGAACGGCGTTGCTCCCTGGAGCGCGCCAAGAAAAAAGAAATACCCCGCATCAAGGGGCCTGGAAAGGACCCTTGAGCCAACCTAATTCATATCTCTTGACACACAGTACATAAACACATAAAACAATATGGATACACAAATATTACACTGGAACGTGAGAGGTCTGATCCACAACCTCGATGATATCAAAGAACTCTTACACAAATACAATCCAAAGGTGCTGTGTGTTCAGGAGACACATCTTAAAGCTACGCAAACAAACTTTCTTAGGCAATATGCTATTTTCAGGAAGGACCGAGATGATGCTGTTGCATCGTCCGGCGGCGTGGCAATAATAGTAGACAGTGGCGTTGCTTGTCGGCAACTGCAACTCCGAACTCCCCTTGAGGCAGTTGCTATCCAAGCAGTACTATTCAATAAACTAGTTACTATCACGTCCGTATACGTCCCCCCAAATTATCAACTCTCTAGCACAACATTTCAAAGCTTTATTGATGAGCTGCGTCACCCTTACATAGTCGTCGGTGATCTAAATGCGCATAGCACACTGTGGGGTGACTCACGCTGTGATGGGAGAGGACGGCTTATAGAAAACATCCTATTCACTTCGAGTTCCTGCTTGCTTAATAAGAAAAAGCCAACGTTTTACAGCTCTACACATAAAACATTTTCTTCGATAGACCTAAGCATAGCGTCTAGTACAATTGTGCCATATCTCCAGTGGGATGTCATTAATAACCCTTATGGCAGTGATCACTTCCCCATCGTCCTAAACCTTAAAAAACAAAGTGAGTATCCTGCACATGTTCCTCGATGGAAAGTTGATTCAGCCGACTGGACGAAGTTTCGCGAACTAACGCAGCTGCCCTGGAATGATATCTGTGAACTTAGCCTAGACGACGCAGTAGCATACATAACAGCGTTCATTATTGATGCTGCATCAGTATGTATCCCCCAAACAAAAGGGTCGCCCTCAAGACGACGTATTCCATGGTGGAATGAGGAGTGTAAGAAGCCAGGAAAAAGCAAAACAAGGCTTGGAATCTCCTCCGTAACTCACCAACCGCAGAGAACCTCATTAATTTCAAGGCGATCAAGTCGCAAGGGAGAAGAACGCGCCGCCGCGCTAAACGCGATAGTTGGAAAAACTACATAAGCAGCATCAATTCATATACAGACGAACGAAAAGCCTGGAACAGGGTTAACAAAATAAAAGGCCGCGAAACTCATCCCTTACCTTTATTAAATACACAAGGACACCCTGGAGGATCAGGCAGATTGTCTAGGAGCACATTTCAAGCACATTTCCAGTACATCACATTACACAGATACATTCCTAAAATACCAGCGACTAGCAGAGCAGATGAATTTGGATCGGAAAAGCACATCCAACGAAGCATACAACCGTCCATTTGGAATGGCTGAGCTCCAGGCCTCACTGAACTGTTGCAACAAGTCCGCTCCAGGAAGTGACAGGATAATGTACGAGATGATCAGACACTTACACCCCGAAACACAAAAAACACTACTGTCACTCTTTAATTCCATGTTCTCTGCAGGCTACATTCCTTCTGTTTGGAAAGAAGCAATCGTAATCCCTATTCTCAAAGAGGGCAAGGACCCTTCCTCACCCAACAATTATAGGCCCATAGCTCTGACAAGTTGTATATGCAAATTATTTGAGAAAATGATTAACCGTCGCCTCATCCATTTTCTTGAAAGCAGCAAGATACTCGATCCCTTACAGTGTGGTTTTAGAGATGGTAGATCCACAACAGATCACCTTGTCCGCATCGAGACCAATATCCGCGATGCCTTTGTCCACAAGCAGTTTTTCCTGTCTGTATTTTTAGATATGGAGAAGGCATACGACACAACCTGGCGCTTTGGAATCCTCCGCGATCTGTCTGAAATGGGAGTTCGAGGCAACTTGCTATACACCATTCAGAGTTACCTCTCCAATCGCACGTTCCGTGTAAGACTTGGTAACGTTCTGTCCCGTCCATTTACGCAGGAGGCTGGTGTTCCACAAGGAGGTGTGCTCAGCTGCACTCTTTTTATAGTCAAAATGAACTCGATGCAGACTGCCATAGCACGTAGTATGTTTTATTCTGTATATGTAGATGACATCCAGATAGGTTTTAAATCATGTAATCTAAGTATCTGTGAGCGACATGTACAGCTTTGCATAAATAAATTGTCTAAGTGGGCGGACGAAAATGGTTTTAGGCTAAATCCGAGAAAAAGTACGTGCGTCCTGTTCTCTAATAAAAGAGGTATACTGGCGGAACCAGTAATCAATCTCAATGGAGAACGGTTATCTGTGAGCTGTGAACACAAATTCTTAGGGATCCTTCTAGACAGTAAGCTAACCTTTGTGCCACACCTGAAGTATCTTAACGCAAAGTGCCTCAAGACTATGAATCTTCTGAAGCTGTTGTCACGCACAGCTTGGGGAAGCGACAGGAGATGCCTAATAAAGTTGTACAAAAGCCTAATATTAACACGCCTTGACTATGGGGCCATAGTCTATAATTCTGCTGGACCTAGTACACTAAGAATGCTAGATCCTGTCCACCACTTAGGCATCCGCCTTGCAACAGGCGCCTTTAGAACTAGTCCTGTGCAAAGCCTTTACGTCGAATCTAATGAATGGTCGCTGTACTACCAAAGGACATATTTGTGTCTTTCGTATGCCTTGAAGGTAAAATCAGCTGTGGATCATCCATGTCATTCAATTATTCACGACTCCTCCACGGCCAGGCTATTCCGTGACCGCCCAGGTGTCCGGCCTCCTCTGTCCCTCCGGTTGGAAGCACTCTCAGAAAAAACAGGAGTCTCTCTTTTAGAGAATGTCTTAATGGCCCCCTCTCGGCTTCCACCGCCTTGGGAGTGGCAAACTATCCAATGTGACATCTCCTTCTTAGAAATATCAAAACAAGCACCTGAGGCTCACATACAATCACATTTTCTTGAAATTAAAGAGAAGTATTCCTGTGACGAATATTACACAGATGCTTCGAAGTCTCCTGCTGGTGTTGCTTACGCAGCTCTCGGACCCTCATTTTCTACATCAGGGCCACTAAACCCACACACCAGTATCTTTACGGCAGAAGCATACCGTATACTTTCGGCTGTTAGACACATAAGGCGCAGAAATGTCGCTAAGGCTGTTGTTTTTACAGACTCACTAAGTGTCGTGAGAGCCCTGATTAGCTTACGAAAACATAAGAATCCCGTTTTGAATGCGCTGTATAGTTTGTTGTGCTCCGCATATATCTGCAACCAAGTGATTATTATATGCTGGGTACCTGGCCATAAAGGTATAAAAGGCAATGTAGCTGCTGAGGAAAACGCTACGTCAGTGAGTTTTAGCGACACAGATGGAAATATCCCCATTCCTGCCACAGACCTAAAGCCCTTTTTACGCCGTAAATTGAGGAAACATTGGCAATCAGAGTGGGATACACAAACATTGAATAAGTTACATATTATAAAACCAAGATTGCGGAGTTGGATAAGTGAGAAAACAGCACGGTACAAAGAAGTACTTCTTTGCCGATTAAGAATAGGACACACTTACAGTACTCACTCCTACCTATTGACTGGCGGGGATCCTCCTACTTGTAGTAGGTGCGGCGATGGCCTCACAGTCATCCATGCTCTTATCCAGTGTCCTGCAATAGAAACGGAGAGGAAAAAGTATTTGCCTTCTGCATATCGCGAAAATCTACCTCTCCATCCTGCATTTTTTCTTAGTGACGAACCATTTTTCAAACTGCAAACAGTCTTAGATTTTTTAGACGAAACCGACATCCTGAAAATCATTTGGCCAGGCAATTTTTAGCACGTGACTAACAGCCCTGCATTCAAGGGCTCTCTTAAAACTCTGGTGTCAGTGTTGTTTTATTGCACAGTGTTTTTACGACAGCCCATTGCCATAACCCACATCGCTGCCTAGTCACCGTCATTATTTTAGCAACTATATATTCTACTCCACTTACAGCTACAGATTTTAGGCCCTTTTACAGCCATGTGACATCTACCATAAGGAATTCATTGTGCACGCGATCCATAATACATCAACATTACCACTTGTCATGGCGCTCTTTGGCCAAACCTGGCCCTTGCGCCACAAAACACCACACATCATCATCAGTCTTCCACTCCCAATGCGGTGGAAGCCGCGTAGTTGCCATTATGACATTCTCTAAAATCTATGCGCCCGTTTCTTCAGACAATGCTTCCAACCGAAGGGACATGGTAGGTCTAGTGCCTGGGCGGTTACGGAAAAGCCTAGCCGTAGACAGGTCTTGAATAACTGAATAACATGGATGATGGAAATCTGATTTCACTTTGAGGGCGTAAGAAAGACTTAAATATGTTCTTTGAAGATGTAGGGACCATTCGTTAGATTCAGCATACAGGCTTTCTACGCGGCTATTCCTGAACGCACCTGTAGCGAGACGGATACCCAAGTCGTGGATGGAATCGAGCATCTTCAAAGCACTAGGCGTGGCAGAATTATACACAATGGCTCCGTAGTCAAGGCGTGACCGTATAAGACTCTTGTACAAGCTCAAGAGGCATCTTCTGTCACTTCCCCAAGATGTGCGGGACAAGAGCTTCAGTAGATTCATTGTCCTCAAGTACTTCGGTTTCAAATATTTTAAGCGTGGGATAAAAGTTAGTTTGGAGTCTAAAATGAGGCCTAGAAATTTATGTTCATGGCTCACAGATAGCCGTTCTCCATTAAGGTCAATAACTGGCTCCGATATTACGGCTCTCTTATTGGAGAGGAGAATGCATGTACTTTTTCAGGGTTTAGTTTAAAGCCGTTCTCTTCTGCCCACTTAGACAACTTATTCAGGCCAAGCTGCACTTGTCGCTCGCAGAGACTAAGATTACATGACTTGTAACCTATTTGGATATCATCCACGTATACGGAATAAAACATTGTACGTGGTATGATAGTATGGAGCGAATTCATTTTTACAAGGAATAAAGTACAGCTCTGCACTCCACCTTGTGGCACACCTGTTTCCTGAGTAAATAGACGAGACAGGACGTTACCAATCGGAACGTGAAATGTATATGCTTCTCCATGTCTAAAAATACTGATAAGAAAAACTGTTTGTGCACAAAGGCATCCCGGATATTTGTCTCGATACGGACAAGTTGATCTGTTGTGGATCTATGTTCCCTGAAGCCGCACTGCAAGGGATCTAGTTACTTTCAAGAAAGTGCACCAGGCGACGGTTAGTAATTTTCTCAAAAAACTTGCATAGGCAGCTTGTTAGGGCTATAGGCCTATAGCTGCTGGCCGAAGACGGGTCCTTGCCCTCTTTCAGAATAGGGATTACGACTGCTTGCCTCCAGGCTTACGGGATGTAGCTGGCAGAGAATATGGCGTTAAAAAGAGGGCAGTGTGCTGTGTGCTTCGGGATGTAGGTGTTGAATCATCTCGTAAATTATTCGATCGGTTCCAGGAGCTGATATATTACGACTATGTAGTGCAGCCTGAAATTCCGCCATATTAAAAGGACGGTTGTAGCATTCATTGCTCTTTACTTTTAGGTCCAGAGGCAGTCTCTCAGCTTGTTGCTCGTATCTAAGGAATGCGTCGGAGTAATGCAATGAGCTAGAAATGTTTTCAAAATGTGCCCCTAGTGAGTCAGCTTGGTCCTGAAGAGTATTTCCTTGCGTGTTTACTAATGGTAGAGGATGTGTTTGCCGACCTTTGATTTTATTCACTCTGTTCCAGGCTTTTCGTTCGTCAGTATAAGAGTTAATGCTAGAAATATATCTTTGCGAGCTTTCCCTTTGGGCACGGCGCCGCGTTCTTCTACCCTCAGACATTATTTTCTTGAAAATGATCAAATTCTCCGTAGTTGGAGAGTCTTGAAGGTTGTTCCAAGCTTTATTTTGATTTCTACGCGCTTTTTTGTAGTCATCGTTCCACCATGGAACACGTCGCTCACAGGACGATCCATTTGTTACGGGGATACATATTGACGCCGCATCAACTATGAACGCCGTGAAATATGCCACTGCATCTTCGATAGAAAGATTACAGATATCATTCCAAGTCAAATGTGTCAGCTCCCTGTATCGTGACCAGACGGCACAATCGACTTTCCACCGGGAGACATGTGGAGAGCACTCATCACCTTTTGTTAGTTTTATGACAATGGGGAAATGATCGCTCCCGTAGGGATTCTTAATCACGTTCCACTCCAGATGCGGCAAGAGTAAACTCGTTGCGATGCTTAAATCGATAGATGAAAATGTTTTGTTTGCGACACTGTAAAATGTAGGTTCTTTCCCATTAAGCAAGCAAGCATCTGTAGTTAGGAGGAAGTTTTCAACTAAGCGTCCTCTGGCATCACAACGACGGCTTCCCCGAAGGGTGCTGTGTGCATTAAAATCTCCCACGACAATGTAGGGTTCGGGCAGTTCATAGATAAGGGTGTGAAATTCTGTTTTTGAAAGTTGGTAGTTCGGGGGGATGTATACAGAGGTAATTGTGCTCAACTTATTAAAAAGTACCGCACGGACTGCAACTGCCTCTAGGGGTGTTTTAAGCTGTGGTTGCCGGCAAGCAACACCCTTATCTACTATTATTGCCACACCGCCAGACGAGCCGAGGGCGTCGTTGCGGTCTTTTCGATAAACGGTATACTGCCGGAGAAAGTTCGTGCATGAAGCATTAAGATGTGTTTCTTGGGCACACAGCACCTTTGGACTGTACTTATGTAAGAGTTCCGTAATGTCGTCTAGGTGGTGGAGTAAACCCCTAACGTTCCATTGTATTATTTGTGTATCCATAATGCTTGTGTTTTGTGCTGTGTCTAAGAAATATAGATTATATTACCTTATGAGACCTTTCCAGGCCCTGTGAAACGAAATTCCTCTATTTTCCGGACGCGCTCGAGGGAGCTGCGCCGTTCCTTGGGCGTCTGAGACGCCGGATTTGTGCTCGTAGCCATCACCTCGTCTGAGGCGGTCGATACTGCCCGCGCGGCGGGCACTTTCGCGGGAATGTTGGGCCGATCTGCTTGGGCAGTGGCAGTGGGTCCAACAGGCCCGAGGGTCTGCTGGTCCTCCTTTGCGGGGGCCGGTACAGCGCTGGCTATTCCAGCCGGGGGGGCTGATGGCGTGACCGCCGTCACACTCCGTGTGACTTGGGCCGCCGCCGAAGGATGTAGTGCTGCCCCCCGGCGCGCCACATCGGTGTAGGATAGACTAGATTGATTGATGGAGAAGCGTTTGCGCGCCTCTTGGAAGGAAAGGTTCATTTTTACTTTGATTCCGATTATTTGTTTTTCTTTTGTACTCTGACAAAAATAATAAAAGCAAGAAAACATTCATAACAAGCAAAGTCTAACTTGTGCATGTGTAGAAAAATGCAAAACATGCAAGCTGCATTATCTGATATAATTACTAACATATCTCCTTTCAAGACGGAGCAATGGATGGCTCGCCAACACACCTCACCATTTTGTGCAATGCCCATGGCTTCTACGGTTCCTGTTTTTTCACACAGCGGTATCTGTAAATGTGCACACACAGATGTGACAGTGTGTAAACAGGTGCGAAAAACCAAGACATTTTAGTGGTAAAGCAGGCTCTCGCAGCCTAGCATAGCACAGCAGTAAGTTTGGAATACATACACTACTTCAGGGCAGTAGAGGAGTACACCGCTTTTACTATGCACCGAACATAATTGTGCATGCGTTTCACACTCCATTTGTAAGTTCAAGACTCGTAACTGTGACTGAGCCTTCTATCAACTGTTGTGCATGTCCTAATCTTCCTAAGCAGATAAAGTGATCATGTGTGCAATTTACGTTCTTTAGCCGTTGTCACATCTTAAGAATAAATGTCAGTACGAAACTTCTCTTTTGCTTCTGATCCTTTGTTAGTTTTTCCCCATATTTTTCACTCATTTGATTACATTTGAGAAGTTCACGGTTTATTACTGGATACCTAGAATGTACCAGCCGCTGCACCTGCTGGTCAGACATTTCCCACAATAGATATGCACAAGACGTATTCAGTGACACGGAGGCAAGAGCTTGGTCGATGCTACTTTTAAGAGCTTTTAAGTGATCTGATGTAAAATTTAGGGGCGAAACACAGTGACATGAGTACCGCCACAGAAATGGTCCCAAAACCAGAGTTATAGAACCGAAGACCAACTCAGTATCTTTTCTTTTTCCCTCTATGCTAACAACTGAATGACAAACCCCAGTTTACCTGTGATATGCCATAAAACAAGTTGCAATTTTTGAATGTCTGCCTCTTTTTTGACCATCATGTTTGTTGGCACTACTCATACCATTCTGTTAAGTGTCCTAAACTTCACATCAGACCATTCAAAAGGGAATATTTGTATTGGCTAAACTGGCTTTCAGGCAGCTTTGAGAAAGTTTTGCCGACATCTAATAAGGGAAATTTCCGAGCAACAGCTGGTACATTCTTGATATCCAGTAGATGTCCTGGTGTGAGCTTGTGGAAAGCTAGTAAAATGGTTGAAAACTATGACAGAAATAAAGCTGGCACAAAAAAAGCAGGTTGTACTGTTTAAATACTGTACTGCGTTATGTTTGCAACTGCTGCATGGGGTAAAAAACATAGGTGGCATATATGGTGTGCAGGTCCTTTTATCTGCTCCAGGAAAATTAGCTAGGATATATCCAGCCATTGATAGATAACTCTTTCACAGTTCCGTGTCTTGAACCTCTAAGTGTAGTGTAGAGCATGAGCACAATTATGTTCAATGCAGAGTAAATGGGGCAGTTTTTTGTCTCCTATTGGTCACTAAAATGTATATGAGCCACAACTTTGTAGAAAATAAAACTAGTGAGTTCAGCACCTGTTCTCTTGTTCACCCCTTTGCATTGTATCTGTCGTGCTGCTTTTTTTCTTCTGTGATGAAGGCGGAATCATGCTGCGAGGACATACTACAACCCATGTTTTATTCACAACACAAGTTTCTTTATTGCCTGTGTTGCTGTTCTCAGGCTTATGATCCTTATTAGTGGGCAAATGTTTCCTAATTGTAGTGGTAAAGGAAGGAACTGCGTTAGAAGTTTAAGGAATATCGCCGATAGATTGAATATCAGCATTGTTTTTGCATCAATAAATTTCGAGGAAAACATTTCTCGTTTGCAAAAGAATTGCAACATGAGCATTCCCAGCTGGCCTTGTAGCTTGTTCATCATTACCAGGGAACAGCCTAGAAATCTGACGATACTGAAGAGAAGCACTGTGGGTGTCTTCTTTTGTCTTTGTCAGATCTTTATGTCGTTCCTTGGTAGTAAAGAAAAGGCATAAAACTATGCTTTTAGTATGTGTCCTGCCAGCGTGGTATGGTTTACACTATTCTGTTTTCATGTGGGAAGTTATGTGCAGGCCAGAATGTTCTTGTCAACGTGCATCTGCAGGATTAAATCTCCCTCTCACTTCCCTTGTTCTCTGCCCCCATTTGGCCATGAATTATCACACATGGGAGTCCACTCTAATTTTGTTGCGGTATAATAAGTGAAACCCTTGTCTTTGTTTCGTTCTCATCCTGGCATCGCTTTCTTACCGTTCACATACAACTATGAATTACGAGTAACCCAGTTAGCCACCTTCCTAATTCACTGCTTCTTTGCCATCAAGTGGTCGTGCTACTGAAATGAGCTGTGTCTAGAGTAGCTATTCACTTCACTAATGTTCAATGTGAACTTTTTATTTATTGCTACACCTCACCAGTTTCACTTTTTTGCTGATATGTTGTAGTGCATCAGCATATTGAAACTTGGCAGTCAGCACACAAGCTGCTTAGTGTGCCCTTTTTACATGTGCATCTTGCCACAGAGTGTGTGTGTCATGTTGAATAGGGCAGCTACATTACATCACTGCATTTGCGTAAAAGATGCTCTAATGCACTTTTTATGCAACTTTAACTCTTTTAGTGCTGTGATAGTGCATTCACGTATTGTAACTTTGTAGTTCACATGTAAGACGCTTAGTGTGCCCTTTTCTGTCTGCATCTTGCAACAGAGTTTTTGTTTCAGATGTGGTAATGCAACGACATTACATTATGCATTTTCATAAAATATGCTCGAAGTTCGCGTTTTCTATTTGTTGTAACTTTCAACATTCCTTTCTTTTGCCCTAGCAATGCATTTTATTGTAACTGTAGTTGCCATGCAAGATGCTTAGCGCCTGTTTTATATCTGCACCTCACCGCAGAGCTTTTCTTTTTGCTGTCAAAAGATAGTGCGACTACAAAGCTTTACTGCGCTGTTGTAAATGATGCTCAAAGTTGACACTTTCTTTTGTGTAGCTTGCCAGTTTTCTTTCTTTATTTACTGTGGCACAGCATCCAGATAGTGTTGCCAGCAAGGTGCTTAGTGTGCCTCTTTATATCTACATCTTGCCACAAAGAGTTTGTTTAACTCACATGGGCTTTTGCAACTGCTTCATATCACCGTGTTTACATACCTGTTGTCGAAAGTACACTTTGTGCTGGATCTTGTCACTTTGCTCACATATGGCAGTGTAACCGCATATTGTATTTTGCACGTTTCAGGCTACTTCCTTAGTGTGTACACTTCTTGTTTATCTTTGTATATTGAAATAGAGGTCCTCATGTTTTATTACCCTGCATTACTGCTAAATATAGGCTATGCTGTGTGTAGTGTGTCATGTGGTGTTATTGCAATGGCAGAACATTGCAGTAGTGATGCCTGAGCACAGATTGCACTTCTTATTCTTCAAGTGCACATCATTTCTTGTTTCTTCTTGCAATGTACCTCTTTTACTATTGGAGAAAATGTGACTTTCCATTTGTGGTTTGCTGCAGTATATTATAATACTGAATTTTAATACATGCAAATAGTACAGCATTTATTTACAGTGTGCCTCTTACCTCGCACGTTGCACAAAATTAGTGCGTATGATTGCGGTGATTCTCCTGTTCACAATACTTGTAAACAAAAAAAGTTACTGACAATGGTCATGCACTTTAAGCATGCACATTTCCAGTGCCATAGTATGTGCAGGGGGATTTTACATAAACATTTCTATGCTTATTGTACTAGTCATGTAAAGATGCTCTGTTAACTGACAAGTCATGTTTATATATATCGTCCTAACGAAATTTGATTGGAACTCAAGATATTTCAGCTATTCTGACACTGAAAGAAATATATTTTGATCAGTGCTGTGATATTTTTGTGCGTTAATAAAGCTACCCTTAAAATTTGTTTGTGTGCTTCAGATAAGTTCCATAAGAGGTATGAAAACCACATTTATAGGTGAACTGAAAACTGCGGACCATCATGTTTCGCATTTAGTACTATCCTACAGTAGATTCTTATTGCCGCGGCTTTTACATCAATTCCATGCACATGCTTCGAGGACACTTCTGCTCTTGTAGGGTTTTTCATATGTAATTCGGCAGCATTTGAAAGTTTGGGATTTTCTTGAAACTGTCTCCTGCAGCTGCGGCCATTTTGCTGTGTACTAGTAAGCAATGTTGTGTGGTTCTTGTACTCAAGTGATGTTTGTTCTTTCGCACATAAAAGAATGGACTTATTAGAAAGGAAATAGCATATCACTGAGTATGGTGGCCTTGTAGAATGTGGCTAGCTTTAGCATAGTCTCCATTGTGCCTATTGATAAAACAAGTGCCTGAAATATTTACTAAGTTTCTTTACAGTTCAGAAGAAACAGGTGCCACAGCTGAAAAATTCTCACAATTCAATGTCATAGATATGCTCTTCTATTGTTTTGACCTGCATTTTTCATTTCCAGCATTCATTGTGGTCCCTGCTTTACTTACGTTTATTCCTTCTAGTTATGCGACTGTGTCATGAGTTAAAATCAATAGTTGCATGGTGGTCTCACCAAGCGAAAGTTCTCTAGAACATCATCAAGAGACATATATACAGTTATCTTCACGGGGGTAGGCTATTGTCAGCAATGTCGACCTGATTCAGTCTGAGGAATCACTTGACAATGTTACTCATAGTCGACTGGCTCATTTGTAATCAAGAGTCAGCTGACACATTTTGAATGGTCGCTTGACATTCCAGTTAGTGTCACTTGACCCACTTAGAATAGTTACGTTATTCTTTTCACAAGAGTCTCCTGACTTCCATTGAGGAGTCGCTTGACACTTTCAGCAAGTCATCCGACTACCTCAGCAGTAGTTACGTGACTGTTTAGCTAAGAGATCTTGTGACCTTTGTGAGAGCGTCCAGATGACTATTGCAAAGTAGTCTGCATGACTATTGTGTAAAGAGTTATTTAACCACCTTTTCTAAAGCACGGAACGTAGCACAGAACTGCTAAAACGTAGTTCGGGTGTCTCCGTCAACGTGTGTCGTGTACGTGGCGAGTCCAGACTCTTCGAAAGGAGTATGCCATACTCTCTTAGTGTGTAGTTGGAATCGGTTGGTGCAGAACAGGGGTAATTGGAGATCGCAGGGAGAGGCCTTTGTCCTGCAGTGGACATAAAATAGGCTGGTGATGATGATGAAGAAGGTAGATTAAGGTGGATTTCGGATTCAATTCATGTAACGATACTTAAGCAAGTGATACATTACTGCTTTGTAAAAAGGAATGCTGATTTCCAAAGCTGTAAAATCCAAAACTGTAAAAATAGCTATAGCGTCGCACTGTTTGGAATCTTCTCTTCAGAAGTCGTGCCCGCACCTGATACAGAAAAGTTTTGAGAATCAGGCCAGCCGACTTTTGGCGGCGGGGTTCCACCATTCGGTCTTGATTGCAGTGTCTGAGACCCTCCTTCAGAAGCTAAAACTGGGAAAACGAGGAAAAAATGACCGTCGGAAGACCGACAAGCCTTTGGTTGTGCCGTACCTGCACAAGAGTTCCCACAGTCTCAAGAAGGTAGCCAACAGGCATGGGGTTTCCGTTGTTTTTTCGGCACCCAACAAGCTGGCACAGTTATGCCCACGCATCTGCAACTCTAAAAAAAGAGGTTGTCAGCTAAAACATGAGAAGCCGTTCATCAAGTGTTCCACAGGAGTGGTCTACGCCATTCCCTTGAAGTGTGGAAAGGCTTATGTCGGCCAAACAGGTCGCTGCATTAATGAACGCTTGGCGGAACATGCCCGAAATTTAAGCAACTTAAAGGACAATACGCACATTTGGTCGCGCACGTAATTGAATGCACAGGATGCGAGGCTCGTTTGGGAGAGACGAAGATTCTCGGCAAGAGTGCCGACGCGACGGCGCGCGTCACATTGGAAGCGTTCCACATACACAAATATGGCAGCAAGTGCGTAAGCACCCCTTCTGTATCGCTTTTTGCTGCTGAGCTTCATTTTTTGGAAGCGACTGTTTACTGATTTCAATGTACGTTAGTATCCCTCGCCTTTTTCTAGTGTTTTTCTATTTCTTTTTTCGTTTTCTTGTTTTTTCTGCGCCTGATTCCGTTGACTGCTGGCACGTTCGTTCATCGATGCGCATTGTCATTTTTTCCCCGATTGTGTCACTCCCTTCCCCCTTCACTTCTGCCTTTCCCCTTATATAAGGTATCCGTCTTCCGTCAATAAAATTTAGTTGACAGTCAGCGCTTGTGTCCCGTCCTTCATCAAAAGCGTGGCAGTTTGGGCGAGTTGGTATGTCATGACTGTTTTAGGCTTGTAGCGCAGCTCAGGACGAGCAAAAAAGGAAGGAGGTAGGGGTAATCAAAGGGAACGAAAAAGCGCTCACCCTGTTTTCCGTTCCCTTTGATTACCCCTACCTCCTTCCTTTTTTGCTCGTCCTGAGCTGCGCTACTAGCCTAAAAACCGTCCTTCATACTTGTGGTTGCATGTGTTTGCGGTGTAACAATTTTTATGTCATGTCATATATTATACAATTTCTACGTCATCACCGGAAATAAACGGTAAGATAGAAAAAAAATCTATTAATATCACAAGTATAATCACATGGTTAAAAACAAAGAAAAATAATTGAAGAAGTATTAAAAATAACTGGCAGAAATTCAAACGAGCATAAATGGCACGTAAAACTAACAACGAGGAGAAGTATCAATTATAGGCGAAATACAGTGACTCGGTTATTTAACAGTACATTGCATAATGGTAAAGCAGAACAAAATCTAATTAATTCTAGGTTCGTTAAATTATACTATGCGTGAGATAAAGTGCTCATGTGATGCTCCTTCGTTCTACGCTTGAATGATAATGTAGATGACTTCATATCAGATGGTATTGAATTCCAAACAGAAATGCCTAAAACGCGACGGTAAATTTCCCATAATTATATCTTGCTTTTGGAAGGAGAAGATTCAGTTGTGCTGAAAATATTGAGTTGTTATAATTGAGGAGGCTAGAGCGAGTAAAACCTGGATTAAACTCGGCATTTACAAGACGAAACATAAGCAGTGGCAGCTTATGATTGAATAACATGCGTAAAGGTAAAATGTTTAGGGAACGGAATATGGGAGCAGAGAGATGTATGCGATTGGAATGCAATTAATCGTAATGCCTGCTTTTGCAAAACTTCTAGCTGATGAAGATATGTGGCATATCTATTACACCAAGATGACAGGCAGTATGAGAGATGACTGTGTATACACGCGTAATATAAAGGCCTGAGATTGGTTTGCTGAAAAAAAGACCGAGTTTTTATGATCATGTGAATGCCAAATGAGATTTTTTGAATAACTGAGTGAATATGGCACTGGAACTTTAGGTTCTCATCTAGAACTACACCAAGACGTTTAGTAGATGCGGATCTTGCCAACACATTATTATTTAGAGACACTACAATAGAGTCACCGTGCAAAGTTTTTGAAGAATGGAATACCATAAATGTATTAGATGGGTTAATGGTAAGCTTGTTTTTAACACACCATGGATTCGCTAGGTCAGCATTAAGTTTATCCTGCGATGCGAATAAATTTTTATCAGATGCGAAAATAGCGGTGTCATCAGCATAAAGAAGGCAGTGCGTATATGTTAATATTTCTGGCAAGTCATTAATGAATATGAGAAATAAAAGTGGCCCAAGTATTGATCCTGAGGGACGCCTGTAGTTACAGTTTTTGATGAGGAGACGACACCACTAACTTCGACTATATATGGTAGGTCTGTTAGGGTAGTTGCGAATTAATTCTAGAGGCGCCCCAGAAATTCTAAACGATTCAAGTTTACTTAAAAGTATGCGATGGTTAATTGTATCAAACGCCTTAGTGAAATCAATAAAGAGAGCACCGACTAAGAGGCCTTGGTCGATCGATAATTTAACTCTCTCAGTAAAAGCAATAGGCCCTAGTTCACCTGCAAAAATTGTCACGAAAACCAAATTGATGAGGAGTTTAAATGTGGATAAGTATTTAGTTAAGCGATTGTGTATTACTTTTTCGAACACCTTACTAAAGAAAGACAAAATGCAGATAGGACGATAATTACTCATGCACTTACGGTCACAATTTTAAATACTGGGATTACTTTACCTGTCTTGAGGCGATTAGGAAAGATAGCATTTGTGAATAATCCGTTTGCTATATGTGCTAACGCAGGTGAGATTTCTTTAGACACAAGCTTATTGATGGAGGTGCGTATCAAGTCGAGGCCTGGACCAAAGTATTGTCCAGGCCCAGGTTTGTTTGTTTAAGACTCAATGATGCGCTTTCCGACTTTGTGTGTTATACTGTGCGACCGGCGATGTAGATAAATTAATCCGCTTATGTTCGCAGTTTGACGCGGAAAGGAACCTGTTGCTTCACAGCCTACACAAGAAAGGTCCTACACATGCGAGCTAAGATGTAGCATTCCATGATTAGCCCGCTGTAATCAGTAAGAGTCATCGACTGTAAGCTATAACTTTCAGCACGAAACGGTGTGTCATGCTAATCCCGCCTGCTGCAACACCACCACCACCAAGCTGACGTGTCTCTGAGCATCTGAATTTGGGCCTTCTTCATTAAACGGCACATCACATAAAGTCTAGCAATGTGATTTTTTTCCATACTGCGCTATTCGAAGAAGGAAGAGCGCCGACGTCGACGCGAACAGGGATGTTCATGCTGTTGAAGCCTTTTAGATCGTACTGCGCGTGGGAATAACAGCCTAGCTCGAGATAGGCTTTCGATCTTTCACTGGAAGCTTGCTTTAATGAGCCACATTTGTCCCGTATATATATATATATATATATATATATATATATATATATATATATATATACCGAGCGTCTTGAGCTCGCCAAATCCGCGGTTTTGGCCTCACTTTGTCGTAAGATTGCCATCGTCCGTAAATGGAACTGCAGCTTGCCGAACAGCATTCAGTGTGGACCATGTGATCTACGCTGAATGTTGTTGGGCGAACTGCAGCCGCTTTACTTTGTTTTGTGTGCGAAGAAGAGGTTTCTGGGCTGCAATTATGCTCTCGAGACCCGTCTCACGCAGGCTACGCTTGACCGTTGTTGTTGAGGCGGCCTGACCGAGGGTTTCTTCCAGCTCCTGCGCAAAAGCACCTGGCTTCGCTGCCACAGTCGCCACGATGCACAGATCGTCATTAGTCGTCGCCCGCGTCCGTAAAGTACGCGTGGCATCTTTGATCCGCCGCTCAGATTTAAACGGCTAAACTGTTCTATTTAGGGTTTTCAGGGGTCTTCTCATGGCTTCTGAAATTGCTCACTGTATCTTTCTACGGAAATCTCCACACTTTTCAGGCGTTCGTCCTCTGGCACTCTAGCAGCCATTGCGAAGCAGCTTGCTACGAAGTAATAGAGAGGCATGAAGACACGGCACTTTAAAAAGAATCACGGATGACTGATATCAAAAGTTGGAATGTGCCAGTGTGTCAGTATTTGTCATGTAGCCACAGGCTTTGAGAAGGATATGTAGGTTCTGTCTTTTCTTTATTCTCGGCAGCGCAGATGTAGCTGCCCTTTTTATAGCCGTTCTATCAAAAAGAGTGCAGCCACGTTCGCGCCCTGCCCTTTAGGCCGCATTTACATGACGTGACGGATTGCCGGTTTAGTCCGACGACGTGACGTGGTTGAGCTGCAGCAACTCACGCCGGTAACACCTCGTCTCTGGTATTCTTGAGTGTGGGGTAAATAAGCGGTGCGGAGCTCATCTGTTGGCTGTATCGACAATACATCCTGTCGTGTGAATCCCGCTTTAGTGACAAAACTTTGTGTTGACAACATGGCAATGCGAACATCGAAGCAGTGCGTGCGGGAGCGGCGGAGGGAGGCACTGTAGCAGACGACGCGCCTGGCGCTCCATCTATTGCTTTGATTGCGCCTGCGCATCAACAGTTCGCGTGACAACGGTGGTGGCGCTCTTCTGAGCGCTGCCGTACGCTGCCGCGGGCTCCTGCGTTGCCACTAAGCCGTGGCTGCATCTGTACGACGGCTGACGCCTCTGCTCTGACCACTTCACAAAAGAAGGGATTACGTCGACCCGGCCTAAACAAGACGGTTGTGGTCGGCTGTGTCTACTGTTGGAGTGGAAGGGAGATCAGTCCTTGATCGACAAAGGTAAGGAAAGCAGGTTATTAGTGCTTGCGAATGTGTGCTTCGTTAGTTCATTATTTTCGTACAGAAACCAGTTGACGGGGCGCGGCGAGCGCTGTCTCTTCCACGTCGGCTGATATGGCGCCGGGTGCCGTGCTACGTTACTCAGCGAAATTGGTTCCGCGTGCGTCTAGAAACTGCGAGCTTGTCAGTTTCTTTTTATCTCTTGTTCATCTGCGGTGCGCGTTGTTCCGATTATCGGCTAAACTAGAAAGCCGAGCAGTTTTCTCTGACAGTGAGCAAATTCACCTTCGTACAAAGTCGCGCCGCGCTTGGCGCTACAGCATAGGATACGGTGAAGCCAGTTTCCGCGCGCTGCCGTGTTCTGCCTAAGTTTGCTTGTCCCTTTAGAGCAGAAATTCTTCTGGAGCAAAAATTCCAATGCTCAGCTGCCCAGCAGCTTTAAACTGTGGCGGCGAGCGACCACGTAGACCGGTAAAGTCTCGGGCTCTCGCCAGGAGAGGAAAAACCGACACTCCCCCGCAGGGGCGTCTGCGTCAGCAGGCGTTTGGTGTGTTGGGACACCACGTACCCGAGCACACGAGGGTTGGCCCCTCCCGCGTCTAACCGTGCGCGGGTTAGCCGTGTCCGGGGAAAAGGGGATCCTGGGGGTTGAGACGATGCCGGGCGTTTGGACCATTACGGCTCCTTGGCGGAGGCAACACACCTCTTCGCCCTCGCCTTCACGTAGACGGCACCCCCGGACTGACCCACCCGGCGGAAATCGGTAGTCTCCTCTTCCTTTCTTTTTCTCCCTCCAATCTTCGTCTTTCTCTCACTTTCCACCTTTCCTGTCTTCTCCTGGCTTCTTTTCCAGTTTTCCAGGCAGCAAGGGTTAACCTTGTGTGTATAGCCAACCTGGGTCATTTCATATTTGGTTATAGTGATGACGTGCAGCTGGCGTTTACAGGTCCTGTACATACAGTCCCTGTAGCGTCCCCTTGTAGGGCTCCATGGTGGGTGGCTGGCGTTATTGCCGAAATTTAAATCTTTCTATGGCTAGCCCCTTTCCTCGCCTTGCCGATCGCCGTCAGAAAAGAGGGCGCACCGAGGATGTTTTCCAGTTCTTTGGACGCCAAAGCCCGAACTTCCCACGTTACCATGTGATCCATTCAGCAAAATCCGATAAACAAGTACGAAACATTTCTCCTTTTCTAGTTTCCAAGTCCTTAACTGATGTCCTTGGTCCAGGCTACAAGGTATCAAGGCTGGGAAGTGGTGATCTGTTAGAGCTGCATGATCAGAAAGAATACAAAAAGTTGCCCAGTCTAGTATCATTTGGGGATGTTCCATTGACAGTAACTCCACACCGCACTCTGAACACCACCCGCGGCGTTTTCTCGGATGATTTGCTCCAGCTGACAGAGGCTGAGCTCCTGGGGGGCTTCAGTGAGCAGAATGTCGTCAGTGCGAGAAGAATTAAGATGAGAAGGGACGGAAAAGAAATTCAAACGAAGCACCTAATACTCACATTTGGTTCAAGTATTCTGCCCGAGTCTGTAGAGGCCGGGTATATCAAGCTCCTTGTCAGACCATATGCGCCTAATCCCCTAGGATGTTTCAAGTGCCAGCGTTTCGGCCACAGTTCGCAGAGCTGTCGGGGCCGCCAAACATGTGCTAAATGCAGTGCCCATGAACACACCACTGAAACTTGTGAGAACACTCTCCACTGTGTAAACTATGATGGGGAGCACGCTACGTACTCGCAGTCGTGCCCCTCCTGGAAGAAGTAAAAAGAAATAGTAACAATCAAAGTAAAAGACAATATATCGTTCAAAGAGGCACGCAGGCGGGTAGCATACCCGCCAAAGAAAAGCTTTGCCGAAGTGGCGCGTCAGGGGACAGCGTCACAACGGCCTCCGGGGGCTATCCGACCCACAAGCAGTGATTCGGCAGTTACGCCATCTGCCCCCACGGTGGTTGCAACGAGCGCTGCTCCGCCAACCCAGCAGAATGGACCATTTATCACGAAGGTGGGCGCAGCCGAGGCTGTCCTAACCTCCCCGGCCCCTTCCAGCGCTAGCAACAGCCGGCGCTGGAGGCCAAATCCCTGAGGGAGCCCCATCAACCTCCGGGCTGGTGGGCACAGGGGTCTTCCCTCCAAGGCGGGACTCTCTCTGGTAACTTCTCGCTCGCAAGAGCACGTGTCCGGCGCCTTACAAGAGGCAATGGACACTACACCTATCCTCACGGCGCGCCAAGCGCCTAAGGAGCGGCGAGGCTCCCTCGAACGCTTCAGAAAGGCCAAGACCCCGGTTACAGGCCCTCGAAAGAGCTCTGTAATCTAATATCTGAAATCTCTAATTAATACTTCTGTTTCTGTACACACAGCACCTATTAACTTCCAATATGGATACACAAATAATTCAATGGAACGTCAGAGGTCTTCTTAGAAACCTTGATGATGTGCAAGAACTCATCCAGAAACACAATCCAAAAGTGCTGTGTTTACAGGAAACACACTTAAATCGAAACACACAAATTCCCTCCTACAATGTTACTTTTCGCAGAGATCGCGATGATGCTCTCGCATCATCGGGCGGTGTTGCAATTGTTATTCATAAAGCATAGCGTATCAGCGTTTGCAGCTACAAGCGCCCCTTGAAGCAGCGGCGGTTCATGCTGTTCTCCTAAACCAAGGCATCACCATTTGCTCGATTTACATACCCCCGCATTACCAATTAAACAAACATGATTCAGTCCTTTATAGATCAACTGCCAGAACCTTACGTTGTTCTTGGTGATTTCAATGCACACAACAGCCTGTGGGGAGACTCTCGTATCGATGCGCAAGGTCGCCTCGTTGAACAATTCCTTTTTTCTTCCGGTGCGTGTCTGCTGAATAAGAAGGCACCCACATAATACGTCTTGCAAACAGAACCTTCTCTTCAATTGACCTTAGCCTAGTTTCCCGGTGTATACTGCCTGAACTCGAATGGGAATTTACCAACAATCCTTACGGGAGCCACCACTTCTCCATACTGCTAAGATCACCTAAAGAAAACGAATATCCACCACCAGCTCCTAGGTGGAAGATTGATACAGCTGATTGGGAGAAATGTTCAAATCTTACTAGCATGGGCTGACATGTCCTCTTTAGAAATTGATGCTGCCGTTCAGTACTTTACAGCCTTCATTATAGATGCCGCATCTAAATGCATATCTGAAGTAAACGGTTTCGCATGCAAACGGCGCGTCCCGTGGTGGAACGACAAATGTAGGACCGCCCGTAAGAAACAAAACAAAGCGTGGGGGTTGCTACGCACCTCTCCCACTGCGGAGAATCTCATTAACTTTAAAAAAGCAAAATCCGAAGGAAGGAGAACGCGCCGACAGGCCAGAAGAGAGAGTTGGCAGAAGTTCTTATCGGGTATCAACTCTTATACAGAGGAGGGGAAAGTCTGGAACAGGGTTAACAGGATAAAAGGACGACAAACTTATTCACTCCCCCTGGTAAACACTCAAGGCGATACCCTGCTTGAACAAGCAGACTCACTTGGGGAGCACTTTCAGAGCGTGTCAAGTTCCACCAATTATTCAAACCCCTTTCTCAAATATAAACAAATAGAAGAATGCAAGCCACTCATAAGAAAGTGTCGGCAGGATGAACCGTACAACCGCCCCTTTACTATTGCAGAGTTGAGAGCTGCCTTGAGCTCATGCAAGAGCTCTGCAGCAGGATCTGACAGAATCATGTACGAAATGCTGAAAAACTTACACAATGACACGCAAGTGACACTACTTACACTTTTCAACACTCTCTGGGACGCAGGGTACCTTCCGACCGCATGGAAAGAAGCCATTGTGGTCCCTGTTTTAAAACAAGGGAAAGATCCTTCCTCAGTGGCAAGCTACCGCCCGATAGCCCTCACAAGTTGCATGTGTAAGGTATTTGAAAAAATGATAAATCGGCGATTGATCCATTTCCTTGAACAGAACAAAATGCTTGATCCTTATCAGTGTGGCTTCCGAGAAGGGCGCTCCACAACCGACCATCTTGTACGTATTGAAGGAAATATCCGGGACGCATTTATACATAAACAGTTCTTCCTCTCGATATTTCTCGATATGGAAAAGGCCTATGACACGACGTGGCGATACGGGATCTTGCGAGACTTATCGGAAATGGGCATTCATGGTAATATGCTAAACATAATAAAAAACTACTTGTCCAATCGTACCTTCCGGGTGAAAGTCGGCAATGTGCTGTCACGTCCTTTTACACAAGAAACAGGTGTACCCCAGGGAGGCGTGCTCAGTTGCACACTTTTTATTGTTAAAATGACAACGCTTCGTGCTTCCTTACCACCAGCCATTTTGTATTCCGTCTATGTGGATGACATTCAAATAGGCTTCAAATCCTGTAACCTCACAGTATGTGAGAGACAGGTACAGCATGGTTTGAACAAGGTGTCAGGGTGGGCAGAGAAAAATGGTTTTAAAATCAATCCTCAAAAGAGTTCTTGTGTGCTGTTTACAAGGAAGAGAGGCCTTGTTCCGGATCCTTGCTTACAAATGTGTGGACAACAAATACCTGTAAACAAAGAGCACAAATTTCTAGGTGTTATACTTGACAATAGACTCACGTTCGTCCCACACATTAAACACCTCAAACAAAAGTGTCTGAAAACAATGAACCTAATGAAACTTCTATCCCAGACTACGTGGGGTAGTGACAGGAAGTGCCTAATGAATCTGTATAAGAGCCTCATCCGGTCACGATTAGATTATGGTGCCGTGGTATATAACTCTGCCGCCCCAAGCGCGCTAAAGATGCTAGACCCGGTTCACCATCTAGGCATCCGTTTAGCCACGGGCGCCTTTAGAACAAGCCCGATTGAAAGTCTATATGCCGAATCAAATGAATGGTCTCTCCACCTACAGAGATCATACAACAGCTTTACGTATTTCCTTAAAGTACGCTCAGATCCTGAACATCCATGTTTTGATACCGTTACCGATATGACGTGCGCTACACTTTTCAGCAATCGCCCCTCTATAAGACAGCCTTTCTCGCTGCGTGTGAAGGAGCTTAGCAATGAAATGCATGTCCCACTCCTCGAGCATCGCTTAATGCACAAAATCAAGCTCTTACCTCCTTGGGAGTGGCAGGTGATACAATGTGACATATCCTTCATAAAAGTTACAAAGCACGCTCCTGAGGACGAAATCAGAATGCATTTCCTAGAACTTCAGTACAAACACTCCTGCGCAGATTTCTACACAGACGCTTCAAAGTCAAATACCGGGGTATCTTATGCAGCCGTCGGCCCATCCTTCTCGGAATCCGATGTACTACATCCGGAAACAAGCATCTTTACGGCTGAGGCCTACGCAGTACTCTCTGCCGTGAAGCACATAAGAAGATCAAAACTCTCAAAAGCAGCGATCTATACAGACTCTCTAAGCGTCGTGAAGGCCTTAATGTCACTCTACAAACATAAAAATCCCGTATGCAATGAACTGTACTCGGTATTATGTAAAGCCTACTCATCTAACCAGAATATCATAATATGCTGGGTCCCTGGCCATAGGGGAATCGAAGGTAACGTTCTCGCGGACGAGATGGCCACGTCTATCACATCGCAAGCTGTTAACCCTACCGCTGATGTGCCTGTCACAGACCTGAGGCCTTTCTTACGAAATAAACTGCGAAATCACTGGCAGTGCACGTGGGACGCGCAAACAAATAACAAACTGCACGTCATAAAGCCCCAGTTAGGTTTTTGGCCCTCCCCAACGAAATGTCGGCGAACAGATGTCCTATTCTGTCGCCTCAGAATAGGACACACATTTGGGACCCATCATTTTCTACTTACTGGAATTGAACCTCCAACCTGTGGTAGATGCGGTGAGAGGCTGACCGCCCTCCATATCCTCTTGGAGTGTCGGAAAGCCGAACCTGAAAGAATGAAACATTTTCCGCTTGCATACCGTAATTACATCCCTCTACACCCGGCTATATTTATTGGTAAGGAACCGCTTTTTAACACCAAGGCAGTCCTCGACTTCTTAAAGGATGTAGTTCTACACGTTATAAGCCCATTAAATTCGTAGAGCATCCTCACTCCAGAGGATGCCGCTGCGATAATTGTTTTGAATAGCACATGCCTCCAGGCCCTTGTGCTTCAAGGGCTCTAAGGAGGTAGTAGTTCTCTAGCATTTCTTATATACTGATATATTTTACCTATCGCATCATTCTTTTTATATGCATCTATATGTTCATAGTACAAGTCATACGTCATCGCCATAATTTTATTACACATATTTTACGCACTTTAGAGCGTATATTTTAAGGCCTCTTTACAGCCACGTCACACCAATTTCATAGTAATCATAGTTACACTGCACACCCACTACCACAGACATGGCGCTCTTTGGCCACACCTGGCCCTTGCGCCACAAAACCCCATACATCATCATCACGTCATCGCCATAATTTTATTATACAGATTTTACGCACTTTAGAGCGACCATTCTTAAGGACCCTTTACAGCCACGTCACACCAACTTCATAGAACTGATAATTACACTGCAAACTCATTACTACGGACATGGCGCTCTTTGGCCATACTTGGCCCTTGCGCCATAAAACATCAAACATTGATTCAAAAACCGATACTCGATCTCTTTGCCTAGCATTCTTTTAATCTCCTTCGGAACGCTTGCCCGCCTCGGAGCGTGCCAGCCGCTCGTGCGTCGTGTAGATGCGAGCGTCTACGTAACTCTTATGCGACGCCGATACTGCCGCCGCCACGAGCCCCCTAGAGAGGAGGAAAATTCGACGAACGATGGAAAGACCACGTGACGCGGCGGGTCTTGGCGTTGGTCTTGGATGTCGCGTGCGGAGGCAGCGTCGAAGGATGCAGCAGGGTTGCGTCGCACATTCGTGGGGCTGATAGCGGGGGTGCACTGATGTAGGCAGGTTTCAGACGTTCCACGGCAATTGTCTGATCGGCCGTTGACATTCACGACAAAAGTCGTCGGACGACGCTCCAGAACACAATATGGCCCAGAGTAGTGTGGCTACAAATGCTTCGGCACGGCACAGTTATGCACGAAAACGTGGGTAGCAGAGGTGAGTGCGGGGGAAACGTACGGAGACCTTGCTTCTTGCGAGCGTGTAGTGTTACGTTTCGCCTACGACGCGCGGTATAGCCGGCGCGGATGCAACGGACGCCGGGGCTTCGTTCAAAGCGGCGGACATTTTGGCCCGTTCAGCGATTCCGCAACGCCTCCCCGCCAAGCGCGTCCAGGCATGTTTCAATGCCACGTGTATTCGTGTGTGCGTGTATGTGTGTGCATGTTGGTGCCCACGCTTGTCAAGGCGCGACAGCCGGAGATAGGAGCTCCCCAAGTGTGAAGCGAGGAGGTCTGACCGGCGCTGGCCCGGCGGATGCGTCACCTTCTAGTCTCAACGTGCCCAATCGCCGCCGTCACGCGGCCTCACCCAGAGACGTTCCTTCTTGCCCCCGACTCCGAGAGTATAAAAGCAGCTGCCCCTGGACGCCAAGAGAGAGGCTCCGATTTCTTCCGTCGAGTAACGCGCTCTCCCGTTTCTCCACTTCGGTCGACTTGACCGGCCGCTCTTTTGCGATGCTAGAATAGACAAGTTGTTCTGTTAGCAGTCGACTCATGCTTTGCCAGGACCTTCGGATGCTTCCAGTTGTGCCCCAGGCCGCCAGGCCAACGCTACCCTTGGGGCTTGCGACCCATATGCAACAACGGGTGCCAGCGGTGAGATTGCGACAACTGTTTGCCAGCGGTGAGATCGCGACAACGGAGGCCAGCAGCGAAGATATGCGGTTGACTGTATGCTGAGCAGCACGGCGACCATCCGGGAGCAGTGCAACGAGCCCTCTGTGATGACTGGTTGCCTGCAGCGGAACGACTGCGCTGAATTCTTGGCTGCGAGGTTTGGTGAGTGCGGGACTTTCTTCTTCTCAGTTTTGCCAGGCTTTTGTTAGTGTCAGAAACAGAGCTGGTAATTGTGGTTGTCGTTGCTGCCGGGTTAGTTTGCGGCAAGACAATAGTAGGCAGTAGAGAAAGCAGCATTCAGAGCAGCCATGGATTGGAAGTCGTTGCGCAAACCGAAATTGCTGGAGCTTGCAAGAGAGTTGGGTCTGGATGTCTCAGACAAACTCAGAAAACCAGAATTGCTATGGGCTATTCTTGAGTTAGAAGCTGAGGATGACGAGCTGTCGGAATGCCTTTAGACCATTGAGGAGAGGGAGACGGCAATAAGACAGGAGCGCGAACTTAAAGAGCAAAAAGAGAAACAGGAGCGCGAACTTAAAGAGCAAAAGAGAAACAGGAGCGCGAACTTAAAGAACAGAAAGAGAAAGATGAGCGCGAACGAAAAGAACAAAAAGAGAAAGAAAAAGAAGAGCGCGACCGTAAACACGCTTAAGAAATGAAGCGTCTCGAGGTAGAGATGGAACGCGCTCGTAATGGAAGTGAGGCACACGGTGCAGGAGAACAAGTTTTGTTCAAAATGACTGACCTGATGCGGCCGTTTAAGCTTGGAGAGGACATTGGTTTGTTCCTGGTTAACTTTGAGCGAACGTGCGAGAAGCAGGGGTTCTCTCGGGAAACGTGGCCACAGCGCTTGCTCACTTTGTTACCCGGCGAGGCGGCCGACGTAGTCGCTCGCTTGAAGAGAGAGGAGACAGGATTTCGACAAAGTGAAATCGAGTCTGCTAAAAAAGTACAGGCTGTCAGCGGAGGCGTTCCGTCGGAAGTTTCGGGAAAATGAGAAAGGCAGAAGTGAGTCATATACAGAGTTTGCGTACAGGCTTATAGAGACTTTTAGCTCAGCGGGTTTACGTTTCGCTCCGCTCGCGGTCTCCACCGTTGCGCCAGCGGAGCGGCTCGCGAAAAAAACAGTTTTAGCCCGGCGGATCACTCACCCGCTCGAGCGGGGTAAAGAGCGGGGCGCTCTGCTGCCCCACCTAGTGGTCCGAATAGGAGTTACTGAGAAATAAACTTGAATTACGCTTGCTTTTATAATGCAAGAAATGTCGGATAAACATATATTACATGTTCTCAGTACATTATTTGTTAATAATGTACTGAGTACTAATGTACGGGTCAGCGCCGCAGTCGCCGTCGTCGATGCAGAACTGCGGCGTTCATGTTCGGGGCTGCCATCTTGCATTTCCCATACACGCCCGCGCGCGCTTACGCACGCTCGCGCGCTGCGTATACCTTCCGCTGGGGAGTGCTTTCCAGCGGGCGTAAACGCTGCTCCGTAAAACCGCTGGCCGCCTCAGCGTGGTGCGCATGCGCAGTCGCGTCCCCGCTCGCCCGCTCCGCTCCGCTGGCCGTAAACCCGCTGGGCTAAAACTCTCTTATGTCAAACATGCAGGAGTGGCTCAAAGAAGAGAAAGCGTTTGGTGACCACGAGAAAGTTCTGCAGTGTTTCGGGCTGGAACAGTTTTATAGTCGGTTACCTGAGAACGTGCGGTACTGGGTCTTGGATAGGCCAGACGTTAGTACGGTGGCTAAAGCCGCCGAGCTAGCCGAGGAGTTTGTGACGCGTCGGGCCCGCGGAGCTAAGGACGGTCAAAAGGGTGAATTTGGCTCCAAGTTTGAGAGGCCGAAGTTCACACCCATGAGAGCAAAGGGGAACACACGTAGTGCGCATGCGAGTGAAAGCAGTCCGACCGAACATAAGGATACGGCGGCAGCCGAAGCGGAACGCAGAAAGCGGTTCGAGACGAGGCAAGCGCGCGTGTGTTATACGTGCCAGAAGCCGGGTCACGTTTCGGCGCAGTGTCCGACCGAACGTAAGGAGACGGCAGCAGCCGAACGCAGAAAGCGGTTCGAGACCAGGCAAGCGCGCCTGTGTTATACGTGTCAGAAGCCGGGTCACTTTCGGCGCAGTGTCCAGAAACAAAAACAAAAGTCGTGTTTTTGTCATTATGCAGCACTGACGAGAACATGAAGCTTCTCGAGCCTTACATGCGAGACCTCCTCGTGAACGGGAAAGAGTGCCGAGTGCTTCGCGATTCCGCAGCTACGATGGATGTAGTTCACCCCTCTTACGTAGAACCCGATATGTTCACGGGCGAGTGCGCATGGATCAAGCAAGCCGTGGAAGCTCATAGCGTGTGTCTGCCCGTAGCAAAAGTGCTTATTGAAGGACCTTTCGGAGCGCTTGAGACGGAGGCCGCAGTGTCATCTATGCTGCCTCCCCAGTACCCGTACCTATTTTCGAACAGGTCCGATCACCTCCTGCGCGAAAAGGGGCTTTTGTTTGGTGAGGCTAGCGTTCAGGCCTTAACCAGATCGAAGGTTCGGGAGCTCGCTGCAAAGGCGGTAGTTGCGGGGCCGACGTTGTCGAACAATGAGAAAGGGTCAGAGGCGCAGCAAGCTGATATTCAGAGCACGTCCGAACTGAATAAAATTGAGCCTGTAGCGTTGAAGGCACCAGATACTGGAGAGGAAATGCCCGACACGGGAAAGTTAGAAGAGCTATCTGCAGATTTGCTCATCGCGCCTACGTCAGACGGACTTAATAGGTTGCTAAAAGTCAGCCGGTCGGCTTTGATAGCCGAGCAAAAAAAGGATGGCAGCCTAGAAAACATACGCTGCAATGTCAAGGAAGGTATCGCCAAGAAAAATGCTCGTTTTGTGGAAAGAGGTGGGGTCCTGTACCGGAAGTATCTAGACCGCAGGGGAGTGGAGTTCGATGAGCTGATCGTGCCTCAGTGCTACCGTCAGGATCTGTTGCGCTTGTCGCATGGGGGTTCGTGGTCCGGACACCTAGGAGTTAAGAAAACTAAGGACCGTCTCTTGCAAGAGTACTATTGGCCAGGGTGTTTTCGGGACGCAGACCACTTTGTGAGGACATGTGACACCTGTCAGCGGGTGGGCAAACCAGGGGACAAATCGAGGGCGCCGTTGAAGTTGGTACCTATCATTACGGAGCCTTTTAGACGGCTCGTTATTGATACAGTGGGACCTCTGCCGGTAACAACCACGGGGTACAGACACATTTTGACTGTGATCTGCCCAGCGAAAAAGTTCCCTGAAGCAGTGCCGCTCAGTTGAGATAGTCAATGCACTACTGACCATATTTGCGCGAGTTGGTTTTCCTGCGGAAATCCAATCAGATCAGGGCACAGTGTCTACAAGCGCTTTGACGACAACTTTTCTCGAAAGGTGTGGGGTAAAGCTGTTACACAGCTCAGTGTACCACCCACAGTCGAATTCCGTTGAGAAGCTCCACTCCGTCTTGAAGCGAGCGTTGAGAGCATTGTGGTTTGCACAACAAACTGACTGGGAGCTGTGTCTTCCTGGGGTGATGTTTGCATTAAAGACCGCGCCGCGTGCGGCTACGGGGTTTTCGCCAGCTGAGCTAGTGTACGGTCGCTCGCTGCGATCTCCGCTTCGCATGCTTCGAGACGGATCACTGCCCTCTCCAATGGCTGCAGACCATCTCTTCCACAAATGGCCGCCTCCTGCGCTGGAGCCTCGCTTTGCAACAACATTCCTTTGAGGTGCGTTACAAAAAGGGGAGTCTCAGCGGTAACGCCGATGGCTTAAGTCGAAGCCCCTAACGTAGGAATCAGCCTCAGAGCTGTTTGTTACTGATGTTTTTCTTCCTGAGGCAGGATTTTTAACATATTGCTTTTGTTTAGTGTTTCAAAGTGATGACGTGCTTTCTAGTGCAATTTTCCAATTTGTGGTCGCGTTCTGAGTGCTGCTAGACTACTGTAAGGAACTAGGCAGTAGTATAAAAGGGGAAAGAGCCTGGCAGGGCTTAGTGAGGGTTGTGCCGTGCTTGCTGAATGAGCGGTTGAGTTTCGGCGTAGTTCTAACGCTTGCTGGGAACGAGAAAGAAAAATGGCAACTCTCCCGAAGTCACTTTGCAGTGTCCTGTGTGAACCTGAACGCGAGAACGAGGCATTCTCTGTGCGCTGCGCTCAAGAAACGCCGAGGGACGACCGACTTCGGTTATGAGCATCAACGAGCGACATCCCTCCGGACAGCGGATGCAGTCCCCTTACCATCGGGATCTCCTTCCCCCGGCGGGGCGCTCTGTTACGTTTCGCCTACGACGCGCGGTATAGCCGGCGCGGATGCAAAGGACGCCGGGGCTTCGTTCAAAGCCGCGGACATTTTGGCCCGTTCAGCGCTGCCGCAACGCCTCCCCGCCAAGCGCATCCAGGCATGTTTCAATGCCACGTGTATTCGTGTGTGCGTGTGTGTGTGTGTGCATGTTGGTGCCCACGCTTGTCAAGGCGCGGCAGCCGGGGAGAGGAGCTCCCCAAGTGTGAAGCGAGGAGGTCTGACCGGCGCCGGCCCGGCGGATGCGTCACCTTCTAGTCTCAACGTGCCCAAGCGCCGCTGTCACGTGGCCTCACCCAGAGACGTTCCTTCTTGCCCCCGACTCCGAGAGTATAAAAGCAGCTGCCCCCGGACGCCAAGAGAGAGGCTCCGATTTCTTCCGTCGAGTAACGCGCTCTCCCGTTTCTCCACTTCGGTCGACTTGACCGGCCGCTCTTTTGCGATGCTAGAATAAACAAATTGTTCTGTTAGCAGTCGACTCATGCTTTGCCAGGACCTTCGGATGCTTCCAGTTGTGCCCCAGGCCGCCAGGCCAACGCTACCCTTGGGGCTTGCGACCCATTTGCAACAGTAGGCACGGGACGTATCTGGCTGAAGAAAGCTTGCTGTTCGGCAACGTAGTCGGCAGGTGATGGCATAGGTGTTTTGGTGGTGGCTACAAAGAAGTCGCAAAGGTGAGTGCCATAGACTAGCTCAGCACAGGAGCAACCTAGTTCGCTCTTGAGTGCGGCTCTGATGCCAAGTAAGACACTTCTCCGGCGATTCATGCGCCATAAGGGAGGCCTTGAGATGCCGGTGAAATGGTTGTCCATTGGACTGCGAGTGGTAAGCAGTCGTGCGAAAACGTGTCGTTCCGAGTAGTTTGAGTAGCTTGTTGAAGAGCGCCGACTCCAGCCGCCGACCGCGATCGGTGAATATTGTGGACGGGCAGCCGAACCTTGCGATCCATGTAGACACGAAAGCTGCTGCAACAGTGGGCGCTGGGATGTCAGATATAGGTGTAGCTTCTGGCCACCGTGTATAGCGGTCGATGCAAGTGAGTATGTAGCAGTAACCTTTCGAAGGTGAGAGGGCGCCGACGAGGTCCAGGCGTAGGGTGTCAAAACGAGCATCCGGTGGATCGCGGGATCAACTCCCGGCCGCAGCGGCCGCATTTCGATGGGGGCGAAATGCGAAAACACCCATTTACGCAGATTTAGGTGCACGTTAAAGAACCCGAGGTGGTCGAAATTTCCGGTGTCCTCCACTACGGCGTGCCTCATAATCAGAAAGTGGTTTTGGCACGTTAAACCCCATAATTAATTAGCATCCGATGAAAGAAGACTTGGCAGGCGGAATGGGGTGATGCTGGATCTTAGAGCGTTGACAAGACAAACAGCAGCGAAACCAATCGCGCACTTGCGCGTTTAGCCGAGGCCAAACGAAACGACTGGAAAGGAGCTTCTGTGTTGCGCGTACGCCAGGATGCGACAGGTTATGCACGGTTTCGAAAAGACTTCTGCGAAGGGATGCCGGAATGTATGGTATAGTTGTGTCGGTAGAAGTGCCGCAGACGACGGATGTGCCATCTGGGGTCACAACGACGTCCTCCAATTTCAGGGACGTTGACGAATTCCGGAGTGTACGAAGTTCAGTGTCGTCATGCTGTTGACTGGCGAGTAATTCGACATCGATGATGAAAGGTTGCGACGTCGACGTGGAAATGGCGTTGACGTGACTCAGAACGTCGGCTGGAACGTTGTCGGTGCCCTTGATGTGGCGGAACGTTGTTGTGAACTCGGAGATGTAGGAAAGGTGTCGAATCTCGCGGGGCGAGTAACAGGACGCCAACCGATTCGTTGTGTGCACAAGGCCCTTGTCGTCAGTCAAGACAGTGAATGCACGGCCTTCTAGGCAATGGCGAAAATGTCTGATAGCCAGGTAAACGGCGAGTAATTCACGGCCGAACACGCTGCAGCGGGACTTCGCAGGCTTCATTTTCTTGAAGAATGGGGCGAATGGATGCCACGCATTGTCGATGAATTGCTGCAGAATGGCACCAAAGGCGGTGTTTGAAGCGTCGGTCATGATTGCAGGGGGTGCGTCTGGCTTTAGGTGTCTAAGCAGCGTGGCGTCGGCAAGGGCAAACTTGACTCTTGTGAAAGCGTCGGTGGCCTCTTCAGTCCACTGAAGCACTTGTTTACAGTAGACCGTCTAGCAGAGCCATAAGTCGTGCGCAATCGGGAATGAATCGGCGGTAGAAATTGACAAATCCGAGAAATTGGCAAAGCTTGGCGAGTGTGGTCGGTCGGGGAAGGTTTTCGATGACGGAAAT
Source organism: Dermacentor andersoni (assembly GCF_023375885.2). NCBI lineage: Eukaryota > Metazoa > Arthropoda > Arachnida > Ixodida > Ixodidae > Dermacentor > Dermacentor andersoni. The sequence goes on along the minus strand of NC_092814.1, from coordinate 360,454,822 downwards.
CTTGGACGGCAATGGTTGAATGCGGTTAGCGTCGACAATATGACCGAGGAACTCGACTTCGCGTTGACCGAATTCGCTCTTGGCGGCGTTGACGACAATTCCTTTACTGGCAAAGCGTGAAAGCAACAACCGTAAGTGGTGAAGACGTTCTTCTGCCGAAGAGCTTGCGACGAGGAGGTCGTCAATGTATGCAAAAAGGAAAGGCAAGCCTCGGGTGACAGAATCGATGAAACGCTGAAAGGATTGGCCCGTATTCCATACACCGAAAGGCATGCGGAGAAATTCAGAAAGACCGAAGGGTGTGGTGATGGCGGTCGTGCGAGTGTCTTCTTCAGCAACCGGTAGTTGATGATAGGCGCGAACGAAATCGATCTTAGGAACGATCGTCGCACCGTGCAACGCTACCGTGACGTCCTGAATCTTCGGTAGAGGGAAGCGATCAGGTACTGTGACGTTGTTTAATGACCGGTAATCGCCGCATGGGCGCCAGTCTCTCGACTCCTTGGGCACCATGTGAAGTGGTGACGCACAATTACTAGAGGAAGGGCGGATGATGCTAAGTTGCAGCATGTGTTCGAACTCCGCGCGAGCGATCTTGAGTTCCTCCGGGGACAAGCGCCGGGGTCGGTAATAGACCGGTGGGCCGGATGTGACGATGTGATGGCACGCGTCATGTTGCACCGGTTGAGTCCAGTCCGGCAAGCACGTCAAAGTGGGAAATTCGCGTAGGAGCGCGGTGAAAGGTTCGTCCAACAGGCAGAATTAGGCGCGATCGTCAATCTGCCTGATGATGGGACGCCGGGAATGGATAGCTGTGTCACGGAGTCGATGAGGCGGCGTCGTTGGACGTCGACAAGCAGTGCGTAGTTGTGCAAGAAGTCTGCTTCAATGACTGCCCGACGCACGTCGACAACTAGGAAAATCCAGCGGAACACTCGTCGACGGCCAAGGTTTAGCATGACTGAGCGTGACGAGAAAACTGGAATCCTGGTGCCGTTGATGGCTTGCGAAAACGACACAGGTGTCGCTTTTCGGTCGGAGTGGTGGGCGGGGAGAATGCTGACGTCAGCTCCTGTGTCGACTAAGAATCGTTGTCCTGTAATTATGTCCGTCACGTAGAAAAGGCGACTTGCGTGTTGGGCCGGACCACTCGTCACCGTTAGAGGTCGGCCGGCCTGTTTCCCTGCCAAGCGCAGGGAGGCCGACAGTGACGAGCGTATACAAATCCCGAACGTTGTAGTTGGTTTCAATGCGGGTGCCCGTGCGTCTTGATCTCCTGGAACTACGACTGCGTGGGCGACGAGATGACGTGCGGCGATGTTCCGCTCCACAGATGATGCGTTCCAGGCGCTCAGAGACAATGAGTCGAGGAGAGATTGCGCTGCTGATGAGCAGGGAAGGGTTTGCGCCGGCGGTTGTATTCTCACCCGGAGACGATGCCGCGGCATGGTTCGGGTGGCTACTTCCGTGACTTTGTCGGCCAAAGTGGCAAGTCCACTAAGGTCCATGGTAGAGGCTGTCGCCAGGACCGCACGGTAGTCGGGAGTCGTTGCAAAAAGAATTCGCGCAAAAGCACGTCGTCAATGGATTTGGCTTTGGTTCCGAGCAGCTGCCTCATTCGGCGAAGACGTTGACTAGGGCGTCGGTCACCTAGTTCTTCAGCGGACAGAAGCTGCTGGATCCGAGAACGCTGTGAAGCTGCTGTGCGCTGTAGCAGGGCTGCCTTGAGATCGTCATAGGCGGCGGTAGACAATGGCGAGTTTAACAAAATCTGCTACTTCTTCAATGCGGCTGGCGAGAGCACTGCAACGGCGTAATGAAACTTTGAGACTTGAGAGCGAATGCCAGCGACTTGAAATTTTGACTCGGCCTGAAGAAACCACGCCGAAAGATGCTTCCTCCCAGTACTTTGCGAGGCGGACAGCGATGGCCGAACAGGAGGGCTCACCGCGTTCCTCGGAAGGGTTTGGTATTGAGCTCTCGTAGCGTTGGTCTGGTCCATGGTCGTCTCTACCGCAGGAGCGTATGGCACTATCACGTCCGCGGCCACCAAACTGTGGCGGCGAGGGACCACATAGAGCGGTAAAGTCTCGGGCTCACGCGGGAGAGGAAAAAACGACACTCGATCTCTTAGCGTGAGATTATTTTATTTCCTTCGGAACGCTAGCCCGTCTCGGAGCGTGCCAGCCGCTCGCGCCTCGTGTAGACGCGAGCGTCTACGTAACTCTCATGCGAAGCCGATGCTGCTGCCGCTACAAAACCATCGTTGTTTGGGCTGCTAAGCACGACGTGGCGGGATCGAATCCCGGCCACAGCTGCCTCATTTTGATGGGGGTGAAATGCGAAAACACTCGTGTACTTAGATTTAGGTGCACATTAAGGAAGGCCATGCGGCCCAAATTTTTGTATCCCCCACTACGGCGTGCCTCATTATGAGATTGTGGTTTCTTCACACAAAACCATATAAATTATTTTAAAAATCTTTCTTGAATAAAGAACTTTCGTCGAACAAGGAATTTTCTTAGCTCCTCTTTTTACTGAGAGCATATATTTCATCTCCTAAGTGTCACAACTATAGTGCCACATTGGCAGGTACTTTATGCAAGAGACAATCATCTTCGTTCTATTGACTTGATCTGCACTTCTAAACGTATTCTTAAATTCAGTGCCAGATACGGCTTGTGCAGAAATGGCCTAGAATTTCCTGTGCGAGTGCAGGTAGTGCTGCGAACTCGTCGGGCACAATGCTCGCACTGTGTAAAGTGCGGGTGATTTGAATGTGCCTCATATTTCAACAATTGCGCTTTTGAAGCAATGGTACTTCAACTGTATCACTACTGCATTGTCATAATTGGCAAAGAGTGGTGCGTATCAAGCAATGTAGTTGCACACTCACTTGATGTCAAACGTTTTTGCTCTCAAATTATTCCTTCACCTTGTCAGCGCCCAAACTGCGACTGCTGGAGTACTGCTCCATCGCTCTGCTTGCCATAGGTGCCAGTATCCACGGCCACAAACTTGTAGTCGCTATCGACTATGACAAGGAGGAGGATGGAGTACGTGCCGTGTAAAAATAGTCCGTTTGAGAACAACGTACACCGTTGTTAAATGGTACATTGTGTTATTTATACCAAAGATTTCGCATTGTTTCTAGATGGCTTGTAGGTAGGGCTGTGGAAGTATTTGAAATGATCAACACGAATTGAAGTCTTTCGCTATTGATACAAGAGCTCACAATTTGAAATGGCTTAATGTGTGCATACCCTTCAAATATAAGGTTGCATTATTGGAGTCAAGTGGTGCCTCTACTGAATAATTTTTCCACACGAAATTCATTTCCTGCACGAAGGCCACAGAGCAGCTTCTCAGCAAACGCAAAGAGCACATAACTTCTCAACGTTTTCCAATCTTTAAAGAAAAATGCCTTGCCTTGAGGCAACCTATGAATTTGTTTGGATCTTAGCAGTCTAGCCGCCGTATTCACAAACCAACCTCACCCTTATCTTTAGTGTTCCTTACCTTTTCGGCTCCTTAATGAGTTTCAAGAACGGACCTTGCCCTCAGCGGCCCCCTTAAGCCCAACTTAAGTTCGCGATGGGGGAGCCTCCTTAAGGTAGCATCTGAGGTGCCTTAACGGCTCCTTATCCATTGCAATATGGCGGCGCGCTACGACGACAGCTTCAGAGAGTTTGTGAACCGTGCGGAGGAAATCGAGGACAACGAAGTCTACAGTATTGTGCCGCCATTGCAGAGGAACCTTGGGGATCGCCATAATCCCATGGAGTTCTGCAATGATCAGGAGTTTTTGGCGAGGTACCGTTTCTCCAAGGCAGCTGTGCTCCAGCTGCGCTCCATGTTGCCGCTGCATCAGAACACGGACGGACGTGGTTACCCTGTGCCACCGCTGTTGCAACTGCTCGTGACACTCCGTTTTTACGGCGCGCGACCTTTTCAGGTTGTTTCAGGAGACCTGGTTAACGTGTCACAGCCAACTGTTTCCTGTGTTGTCACGCGGGTGTCGAAAATGATTGCCGGAACGTTGTTCCCTGCGCTTGTCAAGTTCCCCGACACGGGGAAAATGCATGAAATCATGCAACAGTTTTATACGAAGGCCAAGTTTCCGAAGGTAACTGGTTGCATTGATTGCACCCACGTGCGTATCAAAAGTCCAGGCGGAAACGACCCCGAAGTATTCCGAAACAGGAAGGGATATTTCTCATTCAATGTGCAGGTAAGTGAAATGCGCGTTTTTTTATGCGGCAGACAGAGGCACTCCTTCAAGCAGCTTCGTTCTTAGAAGTTTTTACAGCATGATATTGTCTTGTTTGTAGTCCAATTCAGGCTGAGCGAACAGGGGAAAAAAAGAGAGGCCAAGACCAGAATGTCTCTCTCTCATTATTTCTCTATTTACTCAACCAGAGTTGCGCAAAAAACTTGTCTCTGTCGTTTTTTTTTTTCGTTTACTGAACCAGACTTGCGCTAAAGATCGTGCCAGACAGAAGTATGGCCAATACAGTAACGCGCTGCCGTTGCTAACGCTTGTCAAGGCTGCATTTCCTCTATGGTAGTGGTTACAGTTGTGCTTTTTTAACCTACGTCGGCCTCTCATTATAATGGTAATAAACGCAGCATGGAATACACAAAAATGTGCGCGACTTCGCGAGTGTAACAGGTTGGGAGCTCCGTAAAGCTAAATATCTTCACTCAATTTTCTCCAATAGAAATTTATAGTAATCCATTAACGTTAAAATATGAGATTTAAGACGCACTTGACCGCTGTTGTAATACGGACATTGCTGGTAATCTTCATATTGTCACGTGGTGGTGACGTTCAAGAACACAGCAGCAATACTGTAAAGAACAAACCTAACTTTTATTGGGCGAACCTGTGCCCACAAAAACAGGCTACACTTATAGCACAACGATAGCGGCGAACACTGTCGGCGATCGTCGAAAATCTGATCAGCGAGGCAAGCCCGTCGGCTTTTATACAGCAGTCGTCGAATGTTCCAGACTAATCGTTCGGACCCGCGTGCCTTCCACAATGTTCTACACCATTCGCGTCACGCGATGAAATCAGATAACACAACGTTCGGCGACAACAGACAGCCGGGTAGAAGCATCGATAACTTTCCAGAAACTTCGGATACATGCAGGCGCGTCCCGCGCTGTGCGATTACATTTGTTAGGTGGCGAAACGTAGTCGCCCGATAACGATAAGTACACGTGTCAATACCCCCCTCTTAAAAAAAAAGCATCGACCCGATGCTGCATACAAATGAAAAAAGAAAAACACCCGTAGCAAAGAAAACAAAAATAAGGAAGTTCGTCAGCGTCCGTAAAAGGGTTTCAGACGCACCACGTGGACCACTTCAGATCGTGTGCGGCGCCGCTGTGAATGCGAAATTCCGTCTGGCACGACCTCATAGTCCAGTGCGCCAATACGTCGGATGATCTTGTACGGTCCGAAATAGCGACGCAAAAGCTTCTCGCTCAGTCCTCGTCGGCGTATAGGGGTCCAAACCCAAACACGGTCACCGGGCTGGTACTCGACGAAGCGTCGTCGGAGGTTGTAGTGTCGGCTGTCGGTCCTCTGCTGGCTCTTGATCCGTTGGCGGGCGAGCTGTCGGGCTTCTTCGGCGCGCTGCAGATAGCTAGCGACGTCAACATTCTCTTCGTCAGTGACGTGGGGCAGCATGGCGTCGAGCGTCGTTGTCGGGTTCCTGCCGTAAACCAGCTTAAAAGGCGTGATCTGTGTTGTTTCTTGCACTGCCGTGTTGTAAGCGAAGGTTACATACGGCAGGACCGCGTCCCACGTCTTGTGCTCGACGTCGACGTACATTGCTAGCATGTCGGCGAGGGTCTTGTTTAGGCGCTCCGTGAGACCATTCGTCTGCGGATGGTAGGCAGTTGTCCTCCTGTGGCTTGTCTGGCTATACTGCAGAATGGCCTGGGTGAGCTCTGCTGTAAAAGCCGTTCCTCTGTCGGTGATGAGGACTTCTGGGGCACCATGTCGCAGCAGGATGTTCTCGACGAAAAATTTCGCCACTTCGGCTGCGCTGCCTTTTGGTAGAGCTTTAGTTTCAGCAAAGCGGGTGAGATAGTCCGTCGCCACGACGATCCACTTATTCCCGGATGTTGATATCGGAAACGGCCCCAACAAATCCATCCCAATCTGCTGGAATGGTCGGCGAGGAGGTTCGATCGGCTGTAGTAATCCTGCTGGCCTTGTCGGTGGTGTCTTGCGTCGTTGACAGTCTCGGCATGTCTTGACGTAACGGGCGACGTCGGCGGTCAGACGCGGCCAGTAATACCTTTCCTGTATTCTCGACAGCGTCCGGGAGAATCCGAGGTGCCCAGCGGTTGGATCGTCGTGTAGGGCGTGCAGTATTTCTGGACGCAGCGCTGACGGTACAACAAGAAGGTAGCTGGCGCGGACTGGTGAGAAGTTCTTCTTCACGAGCAGGTTGTTTTGTAGCGTGAACGACGACAACCCGCGCTTAAATGCCCTAGGGACAACGTCGGTGTTTCCTTCCAAATACTCGACGAGGCCTTTTAGCTCCGGGTCTGCTCGCTGCTGTTTAGTGAAGTCTTCCGCGCTTATTATCCCAAGGAAGGCGTCGTCGTCCTCGTCGTCTTGCGGCGGGGGATCGATGGGGGCGCGCGATAAGCAGTCGGCGTCGGAGTGTTTTCTTCCGGACTTGTATATTACCGTGACGTCATATTCTTGTAGTCTGAGGCTCCACCGCGCCAGCCGTCCTGAAGGGTCCTTTAAGTTAGCTAGCCAACACAATGCATGATGGTCACTGACGACTTTGAATGGCCTGCCATAGAGGTAAGGGCGGAATTTAGCTATAGCCCAAATGATGGCGAGGCATTCCTTTTCAGTCGTAGAATAGTTGCTTTCCGCTTTTGACAGCGACCGGCTAGCATACGATATCACCCTTTCAAGTCCTTCTTTCCTCTGGACTAGGACGGCACCGAGGCCTAGGCTACTGGCGTCAGTGTGGATTTCGGTATCGGCGTCCTCGTCGAAGTGTGCAAGTACCGGCGGCGACTGCATGCGTCGTTTGAGTTCTTGAAATGCCTTGGCCTGCGGCGTTTCCCACTTGAACGCGACATCACATTTGGTTAGATGTGTTAGCGGCTCCGCGATGCGTGAGAAGTCCTTGACGAAGCGCCTATAGTAGGCACACATGCCAAGGAATCTTCGCACTGCCTTCTTGTCGGTTGGCTGCGGGAACTTTGCGATGGCAGCTGTCTTCTGTGGGTCGGGGCGTACTCCTGATTTGCTGATCACGTGGCCTAGGAACAAAAGCTCATCGTAAGCGAAGCGGCACTTTTCCGGCTTCAGAGTGAGCCCTGATGACTTGATGGCTTCTAACACTGTCGCAAGCCGCCTAAGGTGATCGTCGAAATTTCCGGCGAAGACAACGACGTCATCCAGGTAAACAAGGCACGTCTGCCACTTCAGTCCGGCTAACACCGTGTCCATGACGCGCTGAAACGTTGCAGGCGCCGAGCACAGTCCGAATGGCATGACCTTGAACTCGTAGAGGCCGTCTGGCGTGATGAAGGCAGTCTTTTCGCGATCTCTCTCGTCGACTTCTATTTGCCAGTAGCCAGACTTGAGGTCCATCGACGAGAAGTATTTAGCGTTGCAGAGCCGATCCAATGCGTCGTCTATCCGTGGAAGGGGGTACACATCCTTCTTCGTGATCTTGTTCAATCGACGATAGTCGACGCAGAAGCGTAGGGTTCCGTCCTTTTTCTTTACCAGGACTACAGGAGAGGCCCACGGGCTTTTCGACGGCTGGATGATGTCGTCGCGCAGCATTTCGTCGACTTGTTGCCTAATAGCTTCACGTTCTCGCGTCGAAACTCGGTAAGGGCTCTGGCGGAGTGGTCGAGCGCTCTCTTCTGTTATTATGCGATGCTTTGCAACTGGTGTTTGTCGAATCCTCGATGAAGTAGAAAAGCAGTCTTTGTATCGTCGGAGAAGACTTCTGATCTGTTGCTGCTTACTCACAGGAAGACTTGGATTCACGTCGAAGTCTGGTTCGGGGACAATGCTCATCGGTGTAGATGCGGCTGAATCCGAGAGGACAAAGGCATTGCTGGTTTCCACAATTTCCTCGATGTATGCGATTGTCGTGCCCTTGTTGATGTGCTTGAACTCTTGGCTGAAGTTGGTTAGCATAACTTCCACTTGCCCTCCGTGGAGTCGAGCGATCCCTCTTGCGACGCAAATTTCACGGTCGAGCAGTAGATGTTGGTCGCCCTCGATGACGCCTTCTACGTCAGCGGGTGTTTCAGTGCCGACGGAAATAATAATGCTGGCGCGCGGCGGGATGCTCACTTGATCTTCGAGCACACTCAAGGTGTGGTGACTACGACAGCTCTCCGCCGGTATCGCTTGATCTTGTGACAGCGTTATCGATTTCGACTTCAGGTCGATGACTGCGCCATGTTGATTCAGGAAGTCCATGCCGAGAATGACGTCTCGTGAACACTGTTGGAGGACAACGAAGGTGGCAGGGTAAGTCCGGCCATGAACGGTAATTCTTGCCGTGCAGATCCCAGTCGGCGTAATCAGGTGTCCTCCAGCGGTGCGTATTTGAGGGCCTTCCCATGCAGTCTTAACTTTCCTCAACTGGGCGGCGATGGGTCCACTCATGACGGAGTAATCGGCTCCTGTGTCTACTAAGGCGGTGACTGCGTGGCCGTCGAGAAGCACGTCGAGGTCGGTGGTTCTTTGTCTTGCGTTACAGTTAGTTCTCGGCGTCGGATCACGGCTGCGTCGTGTTGAACTGAAGCTGGAACGTCGCGTCGTCAAGTCGTCTTTCGTCGGTGTAGTCTTGGCTTCCTGACTTCGTCGGGACGGCGGCGTGTCGTCATTAGGTCGTCGAGATGGTTTCTTCATCGTCTTCGTCGGCGGCGGAGGATCTTCGTCAGTTCGACGAACAGCAACCGCACCTCCATCGGTTGCTGCTTTTAGTTTTCCGGATACGGGCTCGCTGACCGGCCCCGGGCTGGGCCAGTGTATGGTCGGCGCTGCGGCGACAGGTAGCGGCCTGGTGACGGCGAACGAGAAGCTCGTCGAGGGCTCCATTGAGTGGCGGCGAGGTAGTCGGCGATATCGCGAGGTCGTTCGCCAATCTGTGGCCGCGGCGCGTTAACGGCAAAACCTCGCAGTCCCATCTCCCGGTATGGGCATCGGCGATACACATGGCCGGCTTCCCCGCAGTGGTAGCAGAGCGGGCGGTGGTCAGGAGCGCGCCAAACGTCTGTCTTCCTCGGGTAGCTGCGCTGGGTGACGGGTGGTCGTGCTGGCGGCGGCGGCGGCGGCGGACGACGGAATTGCGGCGTGACAGGGCCCTGGCGCGGTCGCGGAGGGGGACCTTGTCGGCGTGCGACGGCGGCGTAGGTCATCGCTTGCGGCTCAGGCTGCGGCGATTCAGGGGCTACTCCAAGTTGTTGTTGGAGTTCCTCACGCACGGCGTCGGCAATCGAAGCCACTTGAGGCTGTGATGATGGGAACAGCTTTTGTAGCTCCTCCCGCACGACAGCTCGGATAGTCTCGCGTAGGTCGTCGGTGGCCAGTGACTGAACTCCGGCGTAGTTTGTCGCGTTCGTGCGGCGGTCGAATTGCCGGTTTCGCATCTCGAGTGTCTTCTCGATGCTGGTGGCCTCGCGAAGAAACTCGTCGACGGTCTTCGGTGGGCTTCGTACCATCCCGGCAAAAAGTTCCTCCTTCACACCACGCATGAGTAGGCGGACTTTCTTTTCCTCGGACATTTCCGGGTCGGCGTGGCGGAATAGGCGGCTCATTTCTTCTGTAAAAATCGCGGTGGTCTCATTTGGTAGTTGCACCCGGGTTTCCAATAGCGCTTGGCCTCGTTCTCGGCGTACAACGCTTGCGAATGTCTGCAGGAAGCCGCTTCGGAATAGCTCCCAGGTCGTCAAGGTGGCTTCTCGGTTCTCGAACCACGTCCTGGCAGCGTCTTCCAATGCGAAGAAGACATGTCGCAGTTTGTCGTCGCTGTTCCACTTGTTAAAAGCAGCGACCCTCTCGTATGTCTCAAGCCAGCTTTCCGGGTCCTCGAACGTTGAACCGCGGAACGTCGGAGGCTCCCTGGGCTGCTGCAGCACGATGGCAGATGCTGGGGCTGCCATTGGGGTGGACTTGGTGGTGATCTTCCTGGTTTCAGGCAAAAGTCCGTGCTCCGGGGGCAGTTGTTGAAGACGGCGGCTTGCTCGATGGTCCGGGACTACGTTGGTGCTGTCTTTGCGGTCCGGGCTTGGATCACGGTTTGTCGGGGGCGTCCGGTACATGAAAGAAAAGCACCTCCACCAGATGTCACGTGGTGGTGACGTTCAAGAACACAGCAGCAATACTGTAAAGAACAAACCTAACTTTTATTGGGCGAACCTGTGCCCACAAAAACAGGCTACACTTATAGCACAACGATAGCGGCGAACACTGTCGGCGATCGTCGAAAATCTGATCAGCGAGGCAAGCCCGTCGGCTTTTATACAGCAGTCGTCGAATGTTCCAGACTAATCGTTCGGACCCGCGTGCCTTCCACAATGTTCTACACCATTCGCGTCACGCGATGAAATCAGATAACACAACGTTCGGCGACAACAGACAGCCGGGTAGAAGCATCGATAACTTTCCAGAAACTTCGGATACATGCAGGCGCGTCCCGCGCTGTGCGATTACATTTGTTAGGTGGCGAAACGTAGTCGCCCGATAACGATAAGTACACGTGTCAATATCAACTTGAAAAATTATCTGCAGGTAATAAAGTGCAGTTGCAAACAAATCATGTTCATTTTTTTGTCATGTTTGCTAGGCTATCACAGGACCTCAACTTCAATTATTTGATTTAGTTGCAAGCTGGCCGGGCTCAGCACACGACAGCAGAATTTTTGATAATAGCAAGGCAAGAGCTCGTTATGAAGAAGCAAGTATACCTGGCGTACGCCTTGGAGACATGGGGTATGCTTGCCGACCACAACTTATGACACCACTAAAGAATCCTGGAGGCGCAAACAGCCCATAGTATAACAAGTCCCAAATCCGGACGCGGAACACCGTCGAAAGGGCTTTCGGCATCTGGAAAAGAAGATTCGCATGCCTTGATATGACACTACAAATAGAAACGAAAGCATCTGTCATTGTCATAACGGCGTGTGCAGCTCTGCACAACTTTGGCCGGAACCGTCAAAGTGATGAACTGCATCCTGACCCATGCAACATTCAGCAAACCTCCCCAGCTTCACAAGCTCAAGGACCACAGCCCGTTGACTCAGCGAGTGGTTTCAGAATCCGAGCACGTATTGTTCAGTAATATTTTTCCTAAAATGTTGCAGAGCAAAACACATTTCATATTGAAAATAAAAGATTTTGTTCCATTTTATTCACTGCCTTTTTTCACTGCAGCTATATTCAGCTGGAGAAGCTCGAGCTTCGCTTTCATGGTCGCACACTCCAGCTCGTGTTCATTGGTTCATGTGAAGCGCATGTTCTGCACGCATTAGTTTCATCTTTAGTACGTGCTTCCGCTTACTGACCTCTTCAACACCTTGAATGCGGGCACTGAGCTCTTCAGGAGCTGCCCTCTGCGTTGCAAACATTTGGTGTTGTACAACAGGAATCGAGCCTCGCGGGGTAACCTCTGGCGGTGCAGCCGGTAATGGGGAAGGCAGCTGCGGAGCAACTGGCTGCGGGTCAACTGGTCCTGCTGACACCTCAGCTGTCGCTGCTCTATTTTGTGTGTGCTGGCTGCTGTCATCAACAGGGCTTGCCGATGAATCCCACTGATATATTTTATCTGCGAAGACATTTGCAACTGTTAGCTTTGAACACAACTCACGATCATAGTATGCATGAAGACTGACTGTGTGAACACACAAATTTTGCTTCCAATTATTCGAGTGAGCAACTACAAGCACTTGCGACACTATACCTTGTCTAGTATACAAAATCAAGGACTGGGCTGAATTAGTGACTATGTATGTGCTTCACGAAATGCAATAAATTGTTAATGTTACAGCCCATATAGTTTAGCTGACTTTTTCTCCTTTTGGATTTTTACTCGCACAATGGCGCTCAGTGAAAGCAGTTCACTGGCTACCCCTGTTGAAATCTTTAAAGCACACAGCAGGAATGGGGGCATATTCCTGGGGTTTCTTAAAAGCTGGCTCTTTTGTTAGCTATCTGATAGGCAAGGTTGGCTGGTGGCATTGATACTGCTTTGCGCAGGGCACTGCTGCCAATAACAGTGCACCCACCTGTCGATTCGAATGCAGTGCCTCGATGTATGAAGCCCTGCAACTAGTCGCAGCTTTGTTTTCTACGGGGACTTGCACAGTGCCGAGCAAGTAGCACATGCACTATACTAGCGGAAGACTTATGTGCATTTCAAGTAAAAGCCTCGTGATTTTCACTGAACTAATGAACAGAAGCTACCAGCAGGGAGCAATCATTGTCAACAGGTGAAATGTTTGGACAGTGCACATACAAGTGTTGTGAGCCACTTGTTTGGCTAAATGTAAACAGTAAATGTGCAAATTTATTTTGTCTGCTACAAACAGACTGGGCTTAGAGCATGTGTGATATCTTGAGCACAAACATACATATGTGATCCCTACACGAGCACAAAGGAAGAGGTTACATCACTCGAGGATAAAAATAATATCGAAATTGAGAATGCTACGCAAGTGTTGAAGCCTACGTAGCACAGAATCAAGATGTCACGAAATCAAAACGTCAACACTCATACATTGGGCAGCGCAGACTATGCACAAAGCCACTTTGTACTTTTTTCAACGTTACAGAAGTGAAAGTGTTTGTTGTCTTCGACATATATTTCGATGCTCTCATGGTCTGTGCAGAGGCAGCTGAGCGTGCAAGCTATGTGTAAAGCTGGTACATGTGAACAAAAAGTGTTCGAATGAAACAATAAAGGCGAGGTTGATCACCCACATAACGTCTCATTCAACAGAAGCCTTCCTGCAATCTGCGACTCCCCCACCATTTTTTATGCCTTATGCAAGTAGCAGCACTTAATTGCATCTTAGCAGCAGTTAAATTCATTTGAGCCTCGCTCCCATGTCACAAACATATTCAGATAAGGGCGCCTTTCGGAAGGTGGCCCTAAAATGTCGTAAGGCGGGTTTTTGAAGGGCGCCTTAACCTTTCCTCACACTTTAGCTTACGTTCCACTTACGAAAGGCCACCTTTACGAGGTATTCGGTATTATTTAGCTGATCCCACCATGGTTTGCAGGACAGATATGGGGTGTATACACTGAGCTCAATCTGCTAGGCGGTAACAGCCTTGTTTGGGGCATCGACGCCATATTGCTGGTCACGAGTCATGCTGCTGGGACATGGGTCACGAGACGATGCCCTACAAAGTCTGTCGAATGCAAAGACGTGACATTCGGTTACAGTGCTAACCTCATCCATACAGAGTTCTCAAGTTTAATGCATGAGGAACATTATTCCAAATAGACGGAACGAATGGGTCTGCTTGGCTTTGCAACTATGAGTATACCACAGTCTCCGAAGGCTTTGATGCATGGTTGCTGCACCTTAGCACTCATGACATAATTACAGCCCTCCAATGATACAGCCCCCCCCCCCCCCCCGAAATTTTTCGTGCTGACATGCACCGTTCTGAAGTCGTACATCGCACCATACAACGAGACAAGCCAAATGAACACACTACCAGACAAGTTGACAAAGCACGGAACGAGGCCCAATAAGACGAAGCGTGGTGGTGGTTCATTTTTGCCGTCATGTCACAGAAAAGAATATCAACATTTCTTCACCTGTGCCAAAGCATCCATGTCAAGACACTAAAGCCACCAAAGGTATTTACGTTATTATTTATTTTCCTACTTTGACTTTTATTGGCGAGGGCACATTGAGCCTCTTCAATTTTCTTGTTCGGGCTATCCGCGGGCTCAGTCTTGTGTGCGAAAGGGAGAAAAGTGGGGCGGAAGCGCGCCGCCTTCCGTCGCGCGCGATGAATTAGGGGGAGGGGGGAGTGGGGGAGGGAGCGGCTAGGATTCTGTAATCTATGAATCTATGTTTGCGCGAAATATTTATTTGCCTTGTTTGAGGCATTGTATACATTGACTTTTTCTTAGATATGTATATTTATTTGGGACTTATACGTATATTTAAATATCTTGTTGCGCGGATTTGTGTATACGTGCATTGAACTTTAATTCCAGTGACACTTTATTGCGCTTTATCAAGCTGTGTCTTCGCATTTGTATATGCCATTGTATCTTCGCATTTCTAATGTACGAGGGCAAGTCAAATGAAAGTGAGCCTAACCACCCCGCGCAATTATGGTACTGTTCATTATGTGCAAGGCCTGCGCGTAGCACACAGGCATCTGTCATTTACAAAAGTGGCACGCAGGATTGAGGATAAATGTCTTTAACGCTCTCATACACTCGGATGAACATGGTTGCGTGACGTAATGGACGCTCCAGAAGTGGAGCAGCGTGGTGCCGTGAGGTTTTTGACAGCTGAAGGTGTTTCCCAAAAAGAAATTAGCCGCCGTATGGCTGCTGTGTATGTTGAACATTGCATTTCATTGGCCATTGTGAAGCGTTAGAGCAGGCTGTTCGAAGAAGCACGCGAAAGTTGCAAATACGATCCAACACCGAGCCAAAGCCACCGTGTAATCACACCCAACACAATTACAAAAGTTTATGAGCTGATTAGGCAGGAACAGGGGATAAGCATCTATGAACTGGCAGAGGGCGTGAACGTCAGTCACGGTTCGTTTCACACCATAGTTCATGAACATCTCGGTTATCGGTTCTTGTGTACGCAATGGATGCACAAGATTCTGAACCTGAGCCTGGTGATCCGGTATCACAATTGCAGACGACTTCTAGTCTGCAATTGTGACCAGCGACGAATCATTGTGCCACTACTACGAGCCTGAAACACGAAGGCAAAGCTTACAGTGGAAACATTCGAATTCACCACCCCAAAGAAAGCAAATGCCATCATGTCGGCCGGATAGGTGTTGTCGACTTTTTTATTCGACCGTCAGGGGCAATTACTGATCGAATTTGCTAAACCTGGAGAGACTATCAATTGTTTGCGATATGGTGAAACGCTGGATCGGCTGCGTGTCGCAATCGAGAACAAACTACGTCAAAAATTGACGAATGGAGTCATCTTGCTCCACGACAATGCCCGTCCCCACGTGGCTGATGAGGTTACAAAGCCTTGCGACTTCCATATTTTGGGGCAATTGAAAAAACTGCTCAAGGTAACCAGATTCGTGTCGGATGATCACGTGAAAGAGCCAGTTACTTTCGTTGCAGACACCGAATGTATTTTTGAGACGGGAATCGCGCGGCTCGTTACTCAGTGGGATAAATGTCTAAATACTCAGAGGCTACTTTTAAATGAAGTGCCGCGTTTGTCATATATTCTCATTGGCTCACATTCATTTGAATCGCCCTCGTATATTTTGCAGAACTGCTTTTTTACGTGCTCTCTGTTGCGTCTATAATTTCGGTGCAATTAGAATACACGACCGACGACAGCTGCTCCTGCACAATACACTGGAACAAAGGACAGCGTCATTGAGATGTTTCCTTGGTCATTGCATATGTACGAAAATGTAAATAAGGTTCTTGAATGACAAAGTTTCTTTACCATATTTGTCCTCAACTTGTTCATTTTATGGCCGTTACATTTTCCATATCAGCGGCATGCACTGCTTTGCTGGTTTCTAACTCATATAGTTGTACAGATTGTGTGATATTTTCTTTACTTATTAAATAGCCGAAAAACCCGGAACCATTGATATCATTTATAACGGGAACAATTTGTGGGACATACCAGTGTATATTTTTATGAAAAAACACATTCTTCTGGTCTTGATATTGCGTAGCGTTCAATAATTCCTTTGCAGCAGTTTTGGCAATGGAAATGTAATTATTATTCAGGCATTTGATCTCTTTGCAAATTCTATAAGGTGGAGGCCGAGCTGCAACGTGAACCCCCCCCCCCCCCCCACCCGAACGAAATTTCTAGCTAGGCCACTGCTACCTTATAATTAAAATACATGGTGCCAGAGTTCATCAGCCGCTTCATGTGGATGTGTTTGCCGTCAACCGCACCAATGCAGTTTGGGAACTGCCATGTGCGAGAGAGTCCCTCAGCAGTGTGCAGCCATGCAGCAGCGTCTGGCTTCTGAATGGAATTCAAGCAAATAAAAATAGTTTTGTCATATCACAGTTCTCATACCTCACAGCTCATTGGGCACAGCCTACATTTTGGTAGGTTAGTACAGATGCATCCTAGCAGAAATGACACAAGAATAACAGACCATATGGAGTCCTTGGTTACACTGTACTGCGTGACCAGCACTCACTTGAGCAGCAATACAATGTGTTCGTCTCCGTGCGAGAGCAAAGTAGTAGTATTGTACTTATGTTAGCCCGCAGGGCAAGCGTTCCTTTTACCACTCAATGAGACAGGCAACGACCTACCATTGCGGATCGACAATGTATGAAAAGGCGTGCAACTTAACTGCATGTCTAACTGTGCATTTTCTTTTAGACTGCACACAACAGATCACGATATAAGAACGCAACTAGAGTGCGCCGACTAACACTTCAGGATTTTCGATTGTTTGTTAGCATCCATGGTATGTGTTTTGCATTCCTGCACTCGTTTGCTATGCGCTGAAGTAGAAAGGCTGTAGGTATGAAACAGGCTGCAAACCGATTCAATGTACTCTACAACTGCTCAGAGGCCATCCGATGTTCATATACAGTAAAGGAAAATGAGGTGCAGTGGTGGAGGACGGTACAACTAATTGTACAATTGATGGATTTACTTTTTACATATAGTGTGGTACCCGCCGTGGTTGCTTAGTGGCTATGGTGTTGGGCTGCTACGCACGAGGCTGCGGGATCGAATCCGGGCCACGGCGGCCGCATTACGATGTGGGCGAAATGCGAAAACGCCCGTGTACATAGATTTATGTGCACGTTAAAGAACCCCAGGTGGTCGAAATTTCCGGAGTCCCCCACTACGGCCTGCCTCATAATCAGAAAGTGGTTTGTGGAAAGTGGAAGAGAAAATCTGGTCTTGTTTATGTGGTTTCTATTAAGAATGTAAATGCCTGCCACTGAGAATTAGTATAGAAAAGGTAACAACCTAAGCCGTAAGAAAATGTTCCTAGCTGTAAGCGGTATTCTATGTTTGCACCGAAAAGAAGACTATTGTCTGCGGCAATCGTATGTGAAAATTACAAGGACAATCTCGAACATTAAGCTGCCAGACAGCAATAAATCGAAATTTCTCCCTACCCTTGCTCGAAATTTTTTCTCACTGAAATCTAAAAGAAACAAAGCTGAAACACAAAGTACCCTAAGAATGACTGCATCACGGACGCAAATTAAGACAAACTGCATTGAGAAAGCATTTGCATACATATTTTAATCTGTATTCAGATGTGCGGCTCAATTTCTATGAGCTTGAATGATATAACTGAGTACCGCCAAACAATACTAGCAATAAAACTGCCAACAAGCTGCTACTGGCACGCCTCATTGCAGCACAGCGATGCACTTCACAGCACTTTCTCGCTAAGCCACACTATATTCGTCTGTGGGATTCGGTGCATAATGTGAATCGAGCTTTATAAAGTGATCACCTATCTAGCACATTAATATGTACGCAGCATAGCAATGGTGCGATGTGACTGAAAATTCTGTGTTCAGCATGACTTGTTTCATCCAGCATTTGACACATGAATGTACTTACGGGCATGTATATTGGCTGAAGCCTGTGCCACAGTGCCTTACATGTGACTGACAGCCAGGCGTGCAGTGGATATGCCCACACGGAAGCATTGTGCAATACCTTGCATCAGGTGTCCAGAAGACAGATACCTGCATTCATATTGTGGAATATATACATTTCGTAATAATTGCTTCACAGGCTATTAGAAGGAAGGGAAAATGCTGAAAATGCAGCCACTAATCATTCTGCATGGTACGCTACAGCAGATGGAAAGTGTTGGGCCGCAGGGCCGCACTACAACTGCATGACATTGTGTTACCTGAGCGCCTTGGCTAGTCGTTCCGCTGAAGAAATCGGCTCTCTAACGTAATAATGCCTTTGCAGGTCCCTGTCCAACAAGGCTTAGAAGGAAATGGAACTGCTGGGGAATCATGCGGTAGTACTTCTTGAAGTATTCGATGTCGCCATCACGCATTTTTTCCATGCGCAATAGGATGTAGACTTCTATTAATTTTCTTTTTAAGCACACCAACAAAGGTAGCAGAATGCACTAGACGATTAATGTGAACTTGTACAATAATGCACTAGACGAATAATGTGAACGCGTCACCTAGTCGCTTGCCACTGAAACCACATGTGGGCGACGAAGAGATAGCGCGCTGCGCTTCGCTGAATTTTCTTAGTGCACGGCGGACTCGCAGTTTTCACGCATGTCGACTTCCACTGCTACTCCACGTGAAGTTTACTAAAAATTTCCAACTTCTCCAACTTTTTGAAACCTGCATTCTATACCCGACAGCACATGAGTTTCTTGGGCTTTCAAGTCTCTAGTTTAATATTTTAGAAGCGCACAACACACGAAACAATGCCACAGATTCCCGCCGGCTTTTCATTAGCTAGTCGCTCAAAATATCATATCGAGCGGCGAACCACGGCGATGAACGATATCGCCGAGCGCGAAATCGCTCCAATTGGGTCTTAAGCTGTGGAAAGGTACTGGTGCGTGTAATTAGTAGCTTTGTGCCCGCGATAGTAAAAACACATGATACGTACCCTGGTGAAAAACTCGCTGTTATCGTGGTGCGTTATACACAATTTAAGAAACCCCGCAGGGGCGTCTGCGCGTTGCGACACCACGTACCCAAACACACGAGGGTTGGACCCTCCCGCGTGTAGCCGTGCGCGGCTTAGCCGTGTCCGGGGAAAAGGGGATCCTGGGGGTTGAGCCAATGCCGGGTGTTTGGACCTTTACGGCCCCTCGGCGGCGGCAACACACCCCTTTGGCCTCGGCTTCACGTAGACGGCACCCCCGGACTGACCCACCCGGGGGAAATCGGTAGTTGCCTTTTCCTGTCTCTCTCTCCCTCCAATCTTAGTCTTTCTCTTACTTTTCATCTTTCCTGTCTTCTCCTAGCGTCCGCTTACTTCCAATTTTTCCAGGCAGCAAGGGTTAACCTTGTGTGAATAGCCAACCTAGGTTATTTCATATTTGGTTATAGTGGTAATGTACAGCTGGCGTTTGCAGGCCGTGTTTCACACGCCCTGCGGCGTCCCCTTGTAGGACTCCACGGTGGGTGGCTGGCGTTACTGCCGAAATTACAATCTTTTATGGCTACTTCCTTTCCCCCATTACATGATCGCTCCCTGAAGAGGGGGCGCACCGATGATATCTTAGTTTTTTGCCCGTCAAAAAGAAACTTTTCCTCATTTCCATGTAGTCCATTCCGAAACACCAAACAAACCCGTGCGAACACTATCACCATTCCTCGTGTCCAAGTCTCTGACCCAAGTTTCTGGTACAGGTTACAAAGCATCCGGAATGGCAAGCGGTGATCTCCTCTTGGAGCTCCGCAACCTGAAGCAATATGAAAAGCTACCCAATCTAGTATCATTTGGCGACACCAAAGTAACAGTAACTCCGCCTCGTAATATGAATACAACCCGTGGCGTAGTCTCCGATGATGATCTCTTGGAGCTGACTGAGGCTGAGCTCTTGGAGGGCTTCAGTGAGCAGAATGTCATCAACGTTAGGCGAATTAAGATGAGGCGTGATAATAAGGAAATACAGACCAAACACTTGATACTTACTTTTGGCGCAAGTGTTCTGCCCGAGTCCATCGAGGTCGGGTATATCAAGCTCCGTGTTCGCCCATATGTTCCAAATCCCCTGCGTTGCTTCAAATGCCCGCGTTTCGGTCACAGCTCACAGAGCTGCCGAGGCCGCCAAACCTGCGCTAAATGCAGTGCTAATGAGCACACTTCT
This sequence comes from Dermacentor andersoni, assembly GCF_023375885.2. Taxonomy (NCBI): domain Eukaryota; kingdom Metazoa; phylum Arthropoda; class Arachnida; order Ixodida; family Ixodidae; genus Dermacentor; species Dermacentor andersoni. Next base: position 360,434,754 of record NC_092814.1, on the reverse strand, counting down.
GAATCTTGTGAAAACTCTCTCCACTGCGTAAACTGTGAAGGCGAGCACGCTGCATACTCGCGGTCGTGCCCATCTTGGAAGAAAGAAAAGGAAATAGTTACAATTAAAGTAAAAGAAAACATAAGTTTCAAAGAGGCACGCAGGCGGGCATCCTTCCTGCCAAAGCATACCTTTGCCGATGTGGCGCGTCAGGGGGCAGCTCCACAACGGTCTCCGGCGGCTGTCCGACCCACACCCAGTGAGGCGGCAGTGACGCCATCCGCCCCCTCGGCGGCTGCAGCTAACGCTGCTACGCCAACACAGCAGACGGGGCCATCGACCCCGAAGGTGGGCGCAGCCGAGGCTGCCCCAACATCCCCGGCCCCTTCCAGCGCTGGCAACAGCCGGCGCAGCCAAATGCCTCCGGGCTGGTGGGCGCAGGGGTCTCGCCTTCCGAGGCAGGACCCTCACAGAAAACTTCTCGCTCGCAAGAGCATGTGTCCGGCGCCTCACAAGAGGCAATGGGCACTACATCTGTCCTCACGGCGCGCCAAGCGCCCAAGGAGCGGCGAGGCTCCCTCGAACGCTCCAGAAAGGGAAAAACCCCCATTACAGGGCCTCGAAAGAGCTCTGTAATCTAAGCACTTCCGTTTCCCTACACACAGCACCTATTTTCTTTTAACATGGATACACAAACCATTCAATGGAATGTCAGAGGTCTTCTTAGGAACCTTGATGATGTGCAAGAGATTATCCACAAACACAATCCAAAAGTGCTGTGTCTACAGGAAACACACCTAAAATCTAAATTAAAAAACTTAAAATCTAACACCTAACTTTCTTGGACAGCATGTTACTTTTCGCAAAGATCGCGATGATGCACTCGCATCATCGGGCGGTGTTGCAATTGTAATTGCAAAGAGCGTAGCATGTCAACATTTACAGCTACGAACGGCCCTTGAAGCAGTGGCGGTTCGAGTTGTTTTGCTAAACAAACTTAAAACTATTTGCTCGCTTTATATACCCCCACACTACAAACTAAGCAAACATGAATTTCATTCCTTCATAGATGAATTGCCAGAGCCTTATGTTGTAATTGGGGATTTCAATGCGCACAACTGCCTGTGGGGCGACTCTTGTATAGATGCGCGAGGTCCTCTTGTTGAACAGTTCCTTTTCTCTTCTGGTGCGTGCCTGCTGAATAAGAAGGCACCCACATATTATTCCATCGCAAACAGAACATTTTCTTCAATTGACCACAGTCTAGTTTCCCCCTGTATACTGCCTGAACTCGAATGGCAAGTTATGAATAATCCTTACGGGAGCGACCACTTCCCCATACTGCTGAGAACATATAAAAAAACGAATATCTACCACAGGCTCCTAGCTGGAAGATCGATACAGCCGACTGGGAGAAGACTGGGGAATTGATGCTGCTGTACAGTATTTTACAGCCTTTATTATAGATGCCGAATCTAAATGCATAACGGAAGTAAATGGCTTGGCGTGTAAACGGCGCGTGCCGTGGAGGAACGACGATTGTAGGATCGCTCGAAAGAAACAAAACAAAGCGTGGGGGTTGCTACGCGCCTCCCCCACTGCGGAGAATCTTATCAACTTTAAAAAAGTAAAATCACAAGGCAGGCGAACCCGCCGACAGGCCAGAAGAGACAGTTGGCAGAAGTTTTTATCGGGTATCAACTCGTATACAGACGAGGCCAAAGTCTGGAACAGGGTTAATAGCATAAGAGGGCGACAAACGTTCTCCCTCCCTTTGGTACACACACAAGGCGATACCCTGCAAGACCAGGCTGATGCTCTCGGTGAACACTTCGAGCGCGTGTCTAGCTCAACTCACTATTCAGAGAACTTCCTTAAATATAAAGCTATAGAACAACTGAAGCCTCTGAATCGGAAATGCACGCCATACGATCCTTATAATCGCTCTTTTACCATTGCTGAACTTAAAGCTTCCTTATCAGCATGTCGGAGCTATGCACCGCGCCCCGATAGAATCATGTTTGATTTGATTAAGCACCTACACTCCGACACACAAACCACGCTACTCACACTTCTCAATACTATCTGGGCTGCTGGTTATCTTCCATCAAAATGGAAGGAGGCTATTGTAATCCCTGTTTTGAAGAATGGTAAAGACACTTCATTGCTTACTAGCTACCGTCCTATAGCGCTTACAAGCTGCCTCTGTAAGCTTTTTGAAAAGATGATCAATCGCCGTCTCGTACATCTCCTAGAGTCCAGTAAAATACTTGACCCATTTCAATGTGGTTTTCGGGAAGGGCGATCTACAACCGACCATCTTGTGCGCATCGAAGCGAGCATTCGCGATGCCTTCATGCACAAGCAATCTTTCTTATCTGTATTTCTGGATATGGAAAAAGCGTACGACACAACCTGGCGGTACGGAATCCTGCGTTAAATGTTAGAGAGCTACCTAGAGAACTGTACATTTCGAGTGAAAATAGGTCCTGCACTGTCGCGCACATTCATACAAGAAACTGGGGTACCCCAGGGTGGCGTATTCAGCTGCACGCTCTTTGTCGTAAAGATAAACACGCTTCGTGCATCTTTACCACCAGCTATTTTCTATTCCGTCTACGTAGACGATATACAAATAGGTTTCAAATCCTGCAACCTCACAGTCTGCGAGAGACAGGTACAGCATGGTTTGAACAAGGTGTCACAGTGGGCAGAGAAAAATGGATTTAAAATCAATCCTCACAAGAGTTCTTGTGTTCTGTTTACAAGAAAGAGAGGCCTGGTTCCGGACAACCGATACCTCTAAACAAAGAACACACATTTCTAGGTGTTATACTCGACAATAGACTCATTTTCATCCCACACATTAAACATCTTAAAGAAAAATGTCTGAAAACAATGAACCTAATGAAACTTCTATCGCAGACTACGTCCCTCCGTAAGACCACCTTTCTCGCTGCGTGTGAGGGAGCTTAGTGAAGAAATGCATGTCCCACTCTTCGAGCTTCGCCTAATGCACCCAGCCAAGCTGCTACCTCCTTGGGAGTGGCAGCTGGTACAATGTGATGTCATTCCTACAAGTTACAAAGGAAGCCCCAGATATCGAAATCCGAATGCATTTCCTGGAACTCCAGTACAAGTACTCCTGCACGGAGTTCTACACAGACGCATCGAAGTCACACGACGGGGTGTCCTACGCAGCCGTCGGTCCATCCTTCTCGGAATCCGACGTACTGCTTCCGGAAACTAGTATCTTTACGGCTGAGGCCTACGCACTGTTGTCGGCTGTAAAGCATATAAAGAAATCAAACCTCCAGAAATCAGTTATATATACGGACTCCCTAAGTGCTGTGAAGGCCTTAATGTCATTTTCTAAGCACAAAAATCCAGTAATCAATGAACTATATTCCGTCCTATGTAAAGCGTATATACGTAACCAGCATGTCATCATATGCTGGGTGCCGGGTCATAGGGGCATCGCAGGCAATGTTCTGGCGGACCAGATGGCCACATCAATTGTATCTTATTCTGTTAATCCTACTGCTGCAATCCCTGTCACCGATCTGAGGCCCTTCTTGCGCAGGAAACTGCGAAACTACTGGCAACGCTCGTGGGACATGGAAACAAATAATAAGCTACACGTAATAAAGCCACAATTAGGGTTCTGGCCTTCTGCAACAAAATCACGCCGAACAGATGTCCTATTCTGTCGTCTAAGAATAGGACACACATTCGGCACCCACAATATTTTACTCACTGGAAATGAGCCCCCAACCTGTGGGAGATGCGGGGAGTCCTTCTGGAGTGTCGGAAAGCCGAATCCGACAGAAACATTTTCCGCTAGCATACCGGCAGCACATTCCCCTTCATCGTGTAATGTTACTCGGCCCAGAACCGCTCTTTGACACTAATGCAGTCCTAGACTTCCTGAAAGATGTTGTGTTACATGTAATTAGCCCCATACGTTCGAAGCGTCTCCTCTCTCCAGAGGATGCCGCTGTGATAGCTATTTCGTATAGCACATGCCTCTCGGCCCTTGCGTTTCAAGGGCTCAGGCGAGGCAGTAGTGCTTTTAGACAATTTTAGCATCCCGCATATTTCATATAATGCATCTTTCCTTCTTAATGCATTTTGGTGATCATAGTACACGTCATTAATCATTGCCATAATTTTATTACGTGAAATTTCTTGTGCAATTTACACAAACTTTTTTAGGCCCCTTTACAGCCACGTCATATTAAATTCACAGACCCCAGCAGACCAGGACATATTCATTACCACTAGCATGGCGCTCTTTGGCCATACCTGGCCCTTGCGCCCTTAAACGTCAAACATCATCATCATCATCACAATTTAATAAAAGTCACCAGACAAGGACTGAACAATAAATTATGCAGGGTTCCGAACCACGTCGGAATTAATGGAAATGACAGAGCAGATGCATGGGCGGCAGAAGCTCGGCACAAAGAAATCACAAAAATGAAGATACCTCCTAACGACTGCATGAAGTTAATACATCATAAACTAAGGAAAAAATGGCAGTCTGCTTGGAACAATGAAGTAAACAACAAATTACACTTCTTACACTTGATTCTATGCCGTCTTCACATAGGACACACACACCTAACACACAACTTCATTCTAACAAAGCAAGACAAACCCCAATGTGAATCATGTGGAGATGAACTAACAGTAAACCACATCTTATCTTCATGCAGAAAACTTGAACCACTGAGGAAGAATTTTTTCACCATATTTTACAATGAACACATTCATTTTCACTCAGCTTTGATTTTAGAAGATGCGCTTGTTGATGTATCATGTGTTATTAGCTTTTTAAAAGAATCAGGTGTTCTCATAAAACTTTAAAACCTCCTAGAGTGCTTAACTACATTACAGAACCCCTGTTCCACCTTCTCTTTTTTGAGAAGGCCGAGGTCTTGCAGTCGAAGTTGCAGACGAAACTCTACGATGCCCTAGTAGGCAGACGTCCTAGCAGACGTGCATGGATCATTCCAAAGCAAGGCTGTGAAATTTTGCAAACGAGTGTTGGATATCCCCTGTGTGATTTGCACATTGAGGAAAGGCGGCTCATCAGTCGGCGATATGTAGCAGTTGTGCCATTGGAGAAGCTCTATTCATGACATTACCTGTACTTGTCGCACTTTTGTTTATGCCCTTGTATTTTGTCATGGAAGCGTCTACTCGTCCTTCGACACCATGCCATGAGGGCGCTAAGGAAGGTATGTTTTTTCTTTCGGTGAAACCTACACTATTGAGCACATGAATGTGTGCTGAATTTCTGGTCTTCGAGGGAACTTCATAGCGTTGCGATGACTTTCGTTTAATAGCTCCTAAACAATTGCTAATTGTTAGAGGTTGCTAAGCGTCGAGGTTTCATTTTTTTAGCATTCGTGTATGTATTACTTTGTGAAACAAGCATATGAAATGTAAAATGGCCTAAAGGCCAACAGCTACGAGACACAATACGGAGTTTAAATCGATTGCTTGTTCTTGTTTTTATGAGTCCGCTAAAGATATTTAAAATAAATGAAAGCATCGTGTTAATGGAGTGACATAAAATGAAGTCATTAAACAGAAATTAGAAAATTAGGTTGTGTATTGATCACATAGTTACGCTAAATAATAGTAACTATGACTGACATAGCAGTGGGCGGATAAGAAAAAGTAGAAGCCTGAAAACATATTGTCAAAAGTTAATTTTCCTATAATAATGTTTTCTTTTAGGGGCCAGGTTTATTGGCATCTCCGTCTAAATTTTCTTCACTATGGCATTTATATGGTTTTTCCAAAAGTTCTGCATCCACACGCGCCTATTTTGTTGCGAGAACAAATGGAACTTTTGTTTCATTCTGTACTCCTGTCTATACACGTAATTACCTGTAATTGCACATATCATTACTGATGTAGCCATTCGTGACTAGTAGATATTACGAGAAGGGGTGCAGTGCACGAGCAGAAAACGCAGAGTAAAAGGAGTACACTACGCACATTTACATACCGTCTTTGTGCATAGCCCACCTCTTAGTATGAACGGATCCACAACTAGCCCAATTAGATGTACTCCTGGACTCTGTAATTAGTAGCATCACCGTAACCGTGTCCTCGCTATCGTCTAAACTGCTACCTCGAGTGGCGACTGACCGAATACCTGCCAATGAAGACGTGCTCTTGTCGAAGAGTACCTTTCTGAACCCAGGTGTTACACATTATTATAGCATTCAATGTATATATATAAATGACATGAACTGAGTAGTTATATTGCGCTTGCGTAGCAGAGGGACGCAGCCTACTGTCTATGGCATTGCCCAGTTAAGCTCAATCAAGGTCTTGGTTTCGACCCCCTGCTGCAGAGGCCGCACTTCAATGAAGGCAATATGCAAGAACACTCTTGCAGTTGGTCAAAATTATTGAGTAGCACCCATACCGCAAGCCCCACAATCAAGTTGTTCCTGCATGTAGCCATGTCTTTTTGCAAGGTTCTCAGTAGAATGAACCAAGATGACTCGTTAGGTCCTGTCACAAGACTTCGCGTGCTACTGAAGTCAAAGGAGATTATAACTTTATCTCGTATTCGCTGAATTACAAGAGTGAGTAGATAAATATATAAAAATTATACACGTCAATGTTTATTTTCGCAGGTGTTCTGCTTCCACCGTGCTCCTTCGGACCTAATGAATGCCACAAAATAACTGACTAAGCAGAGGTACTTAGTCAATGTTCAGGACCTCACCGAGCCACAACACCACTTATACTCGTCGAGCAAAGCAGAAGCAAGGCATCGACACAGCGTTTGGCCATCATTACATGGCCAAACACATCGTTAAAGAAGTACACGTCGCTTATAGCATCAAAATTGTGCTCAAATCCATTTCTGGAGCATACAATGAATTTTCGGGCGACATCAGTGATCACAACGTCTCTTGTGAACATGCAACCGTCGTTGGGATTAATTCCAGGAGAGAGGCTCTGTCAGCGCCGTCTCCGTCGTTATTACCACTGAAGACAAAGAGAAACCCCAGAGCAACAATCGCTCGGGCTTGATATGCGATATCGGGCAGCAGACTCTCCAGCGGATGACCTACCGGTGACGAGGCTCTCGTAGCCGTAGGTGCGAGCCCTCTTAGAAGAAAGCGGGCACGGGGGCGCAGCGAATTTTATGTACAGAACAAAGCAAAAACACTGCAGATGAATTTGAAGGAAACAATGCGCACCCCTCTTGGCCTGAGCGAGACATCCACAGCAGTGAAAGAAACGGAACAAGAGATTCTTCTCGATGACGACGTGTCATTAATGAATGAACTAAAGAACAGATTCATGCAAAATGGCCCCCGCCAAAATAAATTCCAGATTCTAACATTGGCTCCGCAATCCTGGTCGGGGAATAAAATTGAGCTTCTTTGGCGCGTCTGAGCGACAGGTACGTCAGGAGTTGAAACTCAAGTCCAATTCCGGAGTCCTGAGCGTGCCGTCACCAAAGAAAGGTCGGCCTCTATGCAAAGAATTTACTTGTTCAATCCAAAATTTTATGAGAATGACTCGGTGTCCCACTGCCTTCCGGGAAAAAAAAAGACGTGTTGCGTGGTCGTCAAAAGCGCTTGCTGTTAATGGTAACTTTTCTATGCAAATGAGGTGGAGGGTACTTGTACTAGTACAAATGTGAATGATGCGCACCATTTGCCATAAAGACGCGTAAAGCCGCAAAAGAGAATTGAAATAACGTGTACCTCACTGGTACGCCTGTGAGATACACCTCCTTTTTACTTGGCAAACAAAGAACCACATCAAATGGCGCGAAATTTTGCGCGAAGCGTGCTCTACAATTGGGAAAAACCAGACGAAGTAACGGGTGACAGTCAGAATGCTTATGGGTTTAAGGGTTATTGCAGGGTCTGATGATCGACGCTGTTTCGCAATATATTATTTTCCACCTTATTCAACCCATATCGCGGATATATGGTTCCGAGGATCTGCCAGCGTCGTGGCGAGCTATCACTCGACGAAATAATGAAGCAAAAGGAAAATTTAAACGCAACTGGCGTTTTCTCCGGCCACAACTCGTTCCACCAGGAGCATACAGACCAGCCGACTATAAACCTAATCGCTTTCCGGGCGCTGCATCAGTCTAAACAAAGAAGGTTGAACTAACGAAGCAACAGGGATGCACATGATCGTTGAATAGATGGTAACATAAAAATTGTGTTGGGAATTATCAATAAAATATTATAATTAAAACAATCAACTACACCATGCCAGCTGCAATAGTAGCGACAACTGAATTCATTTTGAGTTAATCGCGCGGGCACCGAATCGATGACAAAACAGGCCTCCACACCCCAGGAGATGCCGATAACTACCGCCATCCAAACGGAGTGAAAAAATTGACAACTATTACACTCCGTGAAGATGGAATGGCAGCGAAAGCTGACGACAGTCAAACCTCCCAAACGAAAACCAAAGTGTTTCACATCCGCTGCGGGTCGGCCGGAAGATAGTGCAATATCGGGCCGACCGGGGCCGGAGGTGAAGCAGGCGTTAAGAACCGCGCATACGTGGGTCAATCCCGAAAATGCTGCAATGCCGGGCCGACCCGCGGTGGAGGTGAAGCAGGCATTAACTCGTCATACGTCGGCCAACCCCGAAGGTATTGCAATACCGGGCCCACCCGCGGCAGGGGTGAAGCAGGCGTTAAGCGCTCCCCACACGTGGGTCCATCCCGAAGGTATTGCAATGCCGGGCCGGCCCGCGGTGGAGATGAAGCAGGCATTAAGAACTCCTCATACGTAGGCCGATCCTGAACATATTCCAATACCGGGCCCACCCACGGCGGGGGTGATACAGGCGTTAAGCGCACCCCTCATGTGGATGCATCCCGAAGGTAGTGCAATGCCTGGCCGACCCGCGGTGGAGGTGAAGCAGGCGTTAAGCACTCCCTATATGTGGGCCCATCCCGAAGATTCCGAAGGGCGCGTTATAGGTTCCCGAGTCCACAGCGGTATGTGCCATTGATTTTGGACACCTTTTGCACTATCACCTGGATCGGCCCACATGATGATTTTTTCTTTTACCGGACGCCGAAAAAAAATACGGAAGTTAGTCATACACTGCTTCCGCTGTAAAAGGCAGCAAAATGTTGGCCGCCGAGTAGATTGATTTGTCCACGCTTTAGGAATGTGTGAGGAGTGGTGCCTTGGCCGAATAGGGGGGGGGGGGGGGGGGTACGCCGCTTAATTTCGGGGGGGGGGGGGCGCCCCCCCTTAGGTACGTGCCTGAATCACACACATTCACTATTTTTCCGATGGGGCTGCTTCCAAATACAAAAACAGAAAGAACTTCATCAATCTTTGCCACCACAAAACAGATTTTATACTATCAGCCGAGCGCAACTTTACCCCAACGTCACATGGAAATATAGCATGTGACGGCGTAGGAACAACGTTTAGCATCGAAAGCAAGCCTACAAAGACCGTATGAAGATCAGATCTTGACAGTGCACCAGCTCTTCACGTGGACACAAAATAATATTATCGGCATTAGGGCAATATGGCTACCAAAAAACTTTATCAATACAACAAAGCTGCTCCTCGCCGAAAGGTACGAGCATGCGATTTCCATCAAGAATACTCGCAAGTACCACCACTTCAAGCCGACCTCAAAGCTTGCTCTTCAAGTTGGTATGACTTCGTGCTCAAAAACTGAAGGAAATCATTACCTCCAGGCAAAATCCAACTGGTTGAATTGTTCGTCATCCACACACGATGGTTTCAGCGTGTTAGCAAAAGGAGCAGTTCGCCATGAACAAAAGCACTGCACAATGGCTTGAGTGCGTTGTCGCACTTATTGCTCGTAACTGCGCTGCAAACCGCAGGCCAGTTTGTTTTTTTCTATGCTCTCATTTCCATATGAGACAAGTTATCCACCCTGGGAGGCGCATTTGTTACTGCCAGACCTCGGATGCCATGGAGGAAAGAAACAAAACAGGAGTGGCCCTGACGTCACTGTTTTAAAGCCGGAACTGCAGCCATGTTGGTGTGCTATCTTCCTTTACGCCTCCAATCGGTGGTTCTGCAGCTCGCCGGAGCAGATAGGCGCGAAGTTGGAACTTGCATTGTTACGAACCGCCGGAAGAGTGAGTCGCCGACGCGCGTCGAAAAAAAGCCTACGAAACTTCTGTAGCAGTTTTAGTGAAGCAGACGCGCTCCTGTTTTTCCGTGGCACGTTGAAGAAGACGAAGACCCGCGCCGTGATTGCTTGAGTGTACATGTTGCTGGCTGACACTCACCCTCACACACCCAAACACAACTTTCAAGCTTACACACCGCACTCCAAAATCAGCTTTTTTCGCGAACAATATGTGCTGCGAAAAAGACGCAGGCGGAAAAAATCTTCTCACTTTTCAGAGACCGAGAGCAGCAGCGAAAGCTTCGGGAGCGCGGTTGCTATGGCAATGTTGACATTTGGGGTACCTGTCCCAGTGCTCCTTTGCGAAAAACATCACGGGACTTCCGCCACACTCTCTCCAATACGCTCGTGCTTGCTGGGCCTCTCCTCGGTTTGCTTCCTCCATGTCAGATGCAATAAACGTGTGCAAAATCAATAGCATGCGTTTTTCATTCCTCCGTTCCGACATATGAAAGGATGAGTGCGACCGCTCTAATCACGCATGTACAAAGACTATGAAGCATAACCGCGTAGAAAAGTATGTGATCCCTATTGAAAAAATATGTATGAGAATTGTACGAGAACTTCTCTACGCTATTATTGCTCCGTAGACTCAACGATGTCGTATGTCACATGTGTACGTGAGGACATCGTCACTGAACGAGATCGTTCTCGTATGGGTACATTAAACGAGATTATTCTCGCATAGCTATGCTTGACGAGATAGTTCTCGCACGTCTATGCTCAACGATATCGTTCTCGTTTGTGTATGCTACATGAAAATATTCTCGTTCAGCTATGCAAAATGACACTATTCTTGTTTAGCTGCATTCTACAAGTGTTCTCATTTGTGTTGAATAAGTTTTGTTCATGCAATATTTTTGGTGAAGTTCCACACAGTAACATCTACTGCCAACATCACAGCGAGTTAATTTCTATCATGTGAGTCGGCCGATGTGCCAGCTCGGAGACAAAGAGGACACTTTTTAGGGCCCACAATTAACACAAACCATCTTTATTTTGCATCCCGAAGCATGGTGGCCAGGTGCTTGTTCAGGTCCTTCAGCCTCCTTGCCTCTGTATCCACGGTGCTTGGCGTTTTTGAAACAAAGTGCTCGTATGCCTCTGCAAAAAAATGTAAACAAAGCAGCCGGCACTGTTAGATTCTAACAAGCCATTGGAACTGACATGCACAATAGGTGGCTCCACTGCATAACTGAATGGGCTGGTTCTTGCATGATATTGAATAAAGCGTGAAAATCTCACAGAGAAACAGGAAAAAGAAAACGCGGAGGCTTATGAGTTTTTTACCTATGTAAATTGATATTTGAACATTAACCACAGCAGTTGAAAGCAAGTGCTCGTCCTCGCATTGTCTTGTTCCTGTCTCTGTTAAATGTTCGTGTTTTACAAACAATATAAATGGCTGCAGAATTGCAATACAAGACCACAGAAATAGTCTAATACTTTTCCACAAGTATTTTACATTAAATGAACAAGTATAACAAGCTCATGCAAGTGAATACACAGATAGCACAGCTCTTTGCTACCGCACTGCGGAATATGCAGACGGAAAACACTGCATAGATGCCAGTGCAGAATTGTTTATAGGAAAGATTAATGCACCTTTAATACCACTATAGAAACTAAATTATAGTTTTTGTTAGCGAGCTAGAGCACAGCACTAAATATACGCATACAGCTATGCATGCCCCTGATGTGTAGATGTAAACTGTGTCGGCCCATATGAGAGATCACCTCAATACAACCCGATCTTACCGACAGCCCATTATATTCGTGCAGACAAAGCACCGTGTGATAGGCATTACTCCTTTAACTTCCAAACACTTTGCAATCCTTATGAAAACATGAGCTAGCAGGAAAGGGTCTACTTACTTAGATATGCACCAAGATTTGGTGGTTTCAACGCTGGCTTGGCCTCACCACCTTCCTTTAGCTTTCGCATACATACTTTTGCTCGTAACACTCATGTGGATTAATTCCTGTGCCTGCCACAAGCATCGGCCAATCTCCCTGGCAAACGTGCTGTCCGTTTTGGCTTGGTTTACCCACATCCACTTACTAGCACAAATAAATAACCCATTTCGATTGTGAACCTACGAAAGATGAAAATTGCAAGAGATTAGTTACTCAAATACAAAAATAGCATATGTGCTCTCAGAAAAAGTATCTTTTCCCGAAATAATGGATAAAAAATGTAACAGTTATTAAGGGAAACTAGGTTGCCAGACACAGTGATGGCACTCAAGGATAAAACTAAGATATATGCAAAAGGTTCAAAGTTTACATCCTGGCTGTAGGAAAGCCCTAGTCAATGAAGCTTCACTGATAATGGGCCAGGGACAATTCTAGCTCGGAGGACTCACCACATTTAATCCCACAGTCAGCGACAAGCACCTTTTGTACGGGATATACTAGATTTTCTTTACATTTGAGAAGAAGTTTAGGGAAGCAGATGGGAACAGTAGAAAACCACAGTAAAACTTCTTGCATCCTTAAGGAGCTGCTTTGTCAGAGCTAGAAATCTTACCCTTGAGGCTGAAAAAAGTTCTTGCAGTAACCCAGTGAGCTCAAATTACACATGCGGTGAAAGAAGGGGTGTATACAGTAAAAGCTCATTCATTGAAATTTCCCAGGTCTGGAACAAAATTCTGAATTAACGGAATGTTGAATTATTAAGGGTATGAAAATAAGAAACAAACGTTCACACAAACACACTTTTATACTGAATTAATCCAGAAATCCTGTTTCTATTTCACACATAAGCAGTATGGGAGCTGCAAATGTCAATTCACGACTGATTATACTGCTCGTAGTGGCAAGGGCGTTGAGGAAGTACTCATTTGCAGTGCAGTCATAGCACAAGACTTGGTCACATCTTTATCAGAAACGTGCTATTCACTACCACGGGTCCATCCCGATAATTTTTTCACCATTGAGCTGGCTGTAACAGATTGTTCTACAAACTCAGTGTAACTGGCTGATTGGATGCCAGCGTGCAGGCCACAGTACAATTATTGTCCTCGATAGCCATCATGTTTGTGAGACTGCGTGCATTGCACCAAGTCACAATGAAAGTGCTACTTGCCACAGTTGACCGCTGCGAACGAAACCGTGGTCATGATCATCACGACTACAGAGTGTGACTATGCAGTTCTGAAAGGCGCCAGCCGCGGGGCGCGGCTGGCGACGTAGGCTCGGAGTAGGTCAATCGCGCGCGCCGGTAACCGAACGAACACGCCGAACAACCACCTCCTATCGCACCCCAGCATTCATAGTAGCCATGCCACGTGTCGCATTCGCAGTTGTGCGGGCAACATGCATTGCCGATTTATCTGTTCTTGCCCTTTCGCTTCTCACTTGATATTGCTGGGAAAGCAGTCAAACTGGATAGTTGTTAGACACTAGCGGTCATCTCCTTACCTTCCTTATGAATTGTGCGTTAAATGAGGCTTTTTTCTTGGTGAAAGAGTTCTAGTTTAAGGCCTAAACAAGCTCCATGGCAGTTTGCATTTAAGGAGTGTAAGCATCCTCTGAAAACATGTACATGAGGAACACTGCAGAAAGAGCACTTTAAAAAAAGAACACGAGTGTATTTATCACCAAGGCCAACCCTTGTGTGTTCTTAAATATTTATCAAAAGTCAAACTCAAAACTGATACTAAGGTGCAAGGTGTCCATATCATATTACCTTGTGAAAGCACCGTGGTGCCTGGATATTGTGGGACCAACTCGGACGCGGAGATCAGCACTGATCAGCAACACTGCAGTCTGCTTACAGCTTTTCTGCAGGCCCAGCCACACCTGCATTAAAACAAGTGAGCTTGGTGTCACAAGAGTACTGTATTTACCCGCATAATGATCACACTTTCTTGTAAAAAAAATGGTCGCAAATTCAGATGTGTGACCATTACGTCGGTTAAATTTCCCGCAAAAAGAATTTTTTTATCCCGCGTTTGCTGCGGGATGGCAACAGGTCAACAAATAGGTGGCTGCCACTGAGTGTAGTGCGGAACACCAAAACAAAAATGGCGGCCGGCGCAGCAAGCTGAACACACCAAATGCGCCGAATGCGATTTTTTTTTCTCGTGAGTACGTTACATGCATTGAAACAGTTTCTTCCGTATCCGGAATGAATAATATCAATAATATCAGTAAGTCTGTGGCAATAACGTAGCCATGTCCACTATGAGGGGGCAGAAACAGATGGGCGCGCTTAGCTGCCAGTGACATAGAAAGACACGGCGGGCATGCTGCGGAAACTGCGGCATTGGTCTTCACTACTATCATAATACAGCACGTTTCCGCTAAGGGTGGGCGAATATCTTAGCTGTGTTACAAGTGTTACAAGATTTGTTGCGTGCCCACGAGTGCAGATGAGAAGAATCGAAAGGTGCCTTTTTTGTTGTTCTTGACCACAACCATTACAAAGCCTACACATAATAAAGGCAATTTTGGTTGTAGCTTTTTTGTCGTGGAAGTGCGGAAAGTGATGAAAGGAATGAAATCGGGCATCTGCTTAAGAATGTTTGGTGCGTGCAGACTGCTTGGTTTGTCTTGAAGAGTTGTTCGCGTAGCATTCGACAGATGGTAAGCGCGATCATTAATAGCTAGACTTGGCACATGACAGATCGCTGCGGCAAGTTCGGAGTGTGATCAACACAGGAAATAAAAAAAATCGAATTTGGACGACAAAATTCAGGGCTGTGATCATTACGTGAGTGCGATCATTATGTGAGTAAATACGGTAAATATAGAAAGTGACACTGTGAACAAAGCAATACTTATTAGGTAAAAATAAGAATGAAATGCTGATATTCGCACATAGAAAGCTTTAAGTAACAAAGCTTGCAAGATAAGAAAAATGCAATGTATGGGCCATCTGTACAAGAACATTAATCGAAGGTCCCTTCATTTTTTTAGTCCCTTCTCCTCATGCATAGATGGCAGTCGGGTTAAGTTAACTGGGCCAGATTACCACATAGTGTAAGCAAAGGTGGTCACTTTGTGGGCCAATTATGATACCATAGCACGACACGCATCCCTACAGTCGTTTTAATGTGTTCTGTAATGCTAGCCATCTTGTAGGCCCTACAGTGTCAAAGCATCCATAACCCTAACAGCGTTACCCAGTAGGGATAACCAATAAGTGTGCACAGCAGCACAACTCAGCATATCTATCAGGAGGCTTTCGTTACACTTTTACAACTCTCCTCCTATGGCTTTATCCCAATTTTTGTCAATACAAGCTTGAAGCATCTGCACAAGCTGAATGCACCAGGGCACCATAAGAAATACCACATCTTTCTAACCAATTCCATGTTTAATATAAGACTGGCAAGTTCACTATCATGGGTAGAACAAACCAAATTGTTCTGGAATCAATCTTCCACTACCTGTGAAAAAAAAGCACGCAAGAAAGAGTACGTAGAGCACAGGGGTGTTGATGGATATTAAATATCACTGTCGACACTACGTCGGCAAAACAGGCCAATGTATAAATGACTGGATTCGCAACCATGTTAACTGAATGCTCAGGTCATTTCGTGGTCACTTGGTAGTGCAAAGCTCACTTGCATTATTTTGTTTGAAAACTGTGCAACCGTGGCAATGTATAAGGACCATAGTGCTGGCGAAATTCGTTAAGATTTCCTTATATGTGTGACAGGGAATCTGCAAGTTGGCTCCACCTCCAGTGGACTATCATATAGCAAGACTGCTTATTTATCATTGTAAAACAAGCGTCATAGTAGCCATGCCATGTGTCCTTTTCGCGGTTGTGTAAGCAACATGCATTTTCGATTTATCTGTTCTTGCCCTTTCACCTCTCGCTTTATAGTGCTGTGCAAGCAGTAAAACTGGATGGTTGTTAGACTTATGTCCTGTCACTTCCTCACCTTTCTTATGAATTGTGTATTAAATAAGGCTTTTCTTTTGGTGAAAGAGTGCTACTTTAAGGCATAAACAAGTTCCATGGCGGTTTGCACTTAAGCATCTTCTGAAAACATGTACATGAGGAACACTGCAAGAACGCTTTAAAAAAGAACACGAGTGTATTTATCACCAAGGCCAACCCTTGTGTCTTAGCATATTTCTCAAAACTGATACTGAGGTGCAAGGTGTCTATATCATATTACCTTGTCAATGAAGCAAAGCACAGTGGCGCCTGGACGTTGTGAGGCCAACTCAGACGTAGAGATCAGCACCAGCACTGATCAGCAACACAGTAGTGTGCTTACACTCTTTCTGCAGGCCCAGCCACATCTGCATTAAAACAAGTGAGCTTATTGTCACAAGAGTATAATATAGAAAGTGACACTATGAACAAAGTAATTCTTATTAGGTATAAATAGGAATGAAATGCTGATACTCGCCCATAGAAAGCTTTGAGTTAACAAAGCCTGCAAGATAAGAAAAGTGCAATGTATGAGCCATCTGTGCAAAAACATTAATCGAAGGTCCCTTTTTTTCGCTTCTGTCTTCCTCGTGCATAGATGGCAGGTTAAGTAAACTGGACCAGACTGCCCTGTAGGGTAAGCAAAGGTGGTCACTTCTTCGGGGAGCAGCCTATAGGCTGCTTCTTGAAAGAGTATTAGAAAATGCGAATAATGCATGTATGCATTATTCACAAGAGGCCTTGTTTCTCTGAGAATGCCACAGCCACTCACATATTTCAAATTGACCATTTTAAAATGCATGCAAAGTACAGCATGGCTTTGAGGGTACCCCAGACTACTGAAATTCACATTAGCCAAGCTCAGCAGACAACACCATAATTAAGCCTCTAGAAGTTGTGCATTTTACTGCAAGTTAACAGAATAATGAGGAAGAGAAGGTGAGGGAGATGGTGCCACTATTGCATAGTTCAAGCTCTATCCCACGTAATGTGCAGAAGGGCAAAGAATGCCCAGCTTTCGGTTATACTCGCACCTGTGACCACTGCACCATGTTGACTGACATTCGTAACAAGCAGTTTGTGATACCACGTTATTACATCCTGCAACTGACGTGACATCAGAGATCAGCTTCAAGCTTGACGCTATGCTATACTAGGGACAGATAATGAACCGGCTACATTAAAATCTAAAGCAAAAGTGTTGAACATTGTTTGCCAAACCTGCCAGCCTCTGCACTTCATATTTTGCAAAAATTCTAGACAGAAATCATGTGTTGGAAAGACAGCACGCACTTTCCTAAAGCTTTCTCTCAGCGCCCACATTTTTCTATGCATACATTATTAACCACTATTTACCTTGACACGCTGTACACAAACAGCACACTTGGAAAAGCAGAAACTAATCGGGAAAGTTGGCAGGTACCAAATACACGAATAGAACCTAGAACGCATAAATGGCTGTGACCGTTTTGTACGTACCTTGTCAAAGCAGGCAGATCAGATGCTTTGTCGTGCTGTTCAGGCTGCATAGTGCCGCAGTCTCCTTTGTGGTGCAGAGATGCCTCCGTCTCAGGAAATTGTGACATCCCTAAACAATAAATGTTCAGCTTATTGTAATCACTGCTGAATCTGCAAACTTGTGATTTAACAACATCGCGTCAAATTGTGGAAAGCTCTCGTACAGCCAGCTACAAGAAGCTGCATCCGCTTAGACAAATAAATATTTCATTCTTACATCACAGGCGGTTATTAAACGTGTCAAAGGCACGAAAACAAACAGAACACTAAACACAAGAAAAACAGGTTGTCTTGGCGACAATCTATAAGCATCAAAGTTTGCATACAAGCTAAAATCTTCTCACGAGTCAGATCATTTGGATGCCGTCGCGCGTTGACGTTAGCTGTGAAAACATTTGCACGACACATCAACGTACTTCACTTCTAGAATTGTCTATACGATTTCTTGCTGAGGAATTACGTACAGAAGCAGTGACATTCCCTGCTTGAATTTTTGTGCCCGTTCAGACCAAGCGATGCCCCGGCGCTAGCATACTTCATAACAAAAAGAAAATAAACAATAGATGAAGCTCTTAACAACATCAATCTCGGGGTAATTTTCGTGAAACGTTTTCCTAAATGTGCACTACGATATCGAACGAACATTAGGGAATCACTGTCACTGTTTTTGTAGCTGTACTAATCATCTTCTGCTGCGCATGACAAGGTACACTACATGAACCATAAGAATGCGCTAGGCGCCGGACTTACCTTCTGAGGCGAGCGCTCCTTCGTGTCCGTTCACGCCGCATCGACTGCACCAACAGTCCGTCCAGCGTAGTGTTGAATTGCGGTGAACTACAGCACGCGATAGCACAACTATCAACACATTCTTCCGTGCACTGTGAGCCGATGCGGGAGCGGCGAAAGTACAACACTTCTCATGAGCCGGGCACAAAGAAAGCGCGTGTGGACCGCACTACGATAATCAACAACGGCGCACCGCAAGAAACATACAGAGAGCTAATAGCATTGCACAGGACCCAGGGCTTAGTGATCGTTAATTCACACAAAAAGGGAGTACATGTTCTCTACGCACCGCGTAAATATGATCAAACGATCAGTACCACATCGACCGCCCGGGCCGCCGCAACAACGTTTATAGATCCTCTTTAAGTACCCCAACTCCTAGGCTATGCGCACCATTTAGCCCGCTACCGTTCACGCCACCGCAGCGCTGCCATCGACCTCCGCGCCAAGCGTCCATGCGTCGTCTGCTATAGCCTGGCACGGTTATAGGTGCTTGTCGCGGCACTCGGCATTTACATGGTGCTCGCTGAATAAAGCAGCCGTTATTTCTTTCTGTTGTTGTTTAAGCTGAAGTATATTATTTTATAGACACCATACCTGGGGGTGCAGGTCCGAAGAAAGGAATGAGATGAAAAAAAAGTGGGCTTACAAACCAAAGTGCGCACGCAATGTTAACGCTCGGTGACCCACACTTCGCCGGTACTGGCGTCTCCGTGAGCGCAAAACTTGAGCCGGACGCAAAAGACCTCGACCGCCAGCCACGTGCACGAGGACAGTGACAAGGCACACGCAGTGAGAAAATAAAATCGGCTACAGCACAAGAAGCGCAAACACCCGCAACTAACCTGCACATGTCAGCAGAGCAGCCCCGCTCACTTGGTGCAGAGCTCGACCGCAGCGCTCTCACAGTCCCAGGAACAAGTCGCGCCTTGCTCGAAAGGAAGAGTCGTGCGACTGAGAAAGTAATTATAGGTCTCGGTCCGAAATGAGGGGAAATGAAGTCTTTTGTTTACTTCGCCGTCTGGTTCCGGTAACCGTGATCGCATGGGTAGCGTGGGTAGTACAGGCGTATTATTTCAATGTTCTTGCGTGTTTTAGGCGACCTTTTTCAACAACTTTGCTGACATTGCTTTCAACAGCGAGGACAACCTGTGGAGCAGCCCTATCAACCGGACAGGGCCGTAAAATCTGTTTGAAGTTCGCAGCACATCGTCGTTTGGTTTGTGAATGTTAGAAGGTGTTCGTGATTATCAGCGGCGTAATCGACGACAGGTTTGGCGTCGAGTGGTGTACACTTTGTTCAGGCTTGTTGTGCGCCGTTCTACGGATGTGTACTGTGGTGTTGTTTGTGCTTCGGGAAATGGTGCCACGCCGGCGGGATTTGCTTTCTTGTAAAAACGTCCGTACCGTCTTTGGCGAGTGCTTTCGGAAACTGCTCGCCTTTTGTGCTTGTGTGTGTGCGTGTGCGCGCACGCGCGCGCTTCTGATATGCGTCGAACGCGTAGGAACGTCCGTACAGTCTTTCGTGAGCGCTTTCGGAAACTGCTCGCATTCTGCCTGTGTGCGCGCGCTTAACATTCGTCGTTAATGCGATTTGCAAAGGTGTTTTTCATTTGGTGACTGCGTCCGCGAACGCCAGGATGTGATACACGTTCGTCATTTAAAGACCCTGCTTCAGTGTAGGGTCACTTACATTTTGGTTGCTTGGAGGTCAGCTTTCAACACATGGCAAGGCATTGCAGTGCGCTTAACCATCATTGGCACACGAACTGCTTTGTCATTTCTCCTTTAAATTTAAATTCAGTTTTGTGTAGTATGTAGGCAGATAATGGTCACCAAGTTGCGACGCTCATCTCGTTTTTTGCCACTGCTGTGCACATATGAGGATTTTTTACTAGGTCAAGCTCTCTTAGCAAGTTATGAAACACTTAGTGCAAATAATTTTTCACAGCAGTAACTGTGATCATGACCACAATTGATCACATGACATTTTTAGGGATTGTTATTGTTATTACTACATTTTCTTATTTATTTGTGACAAAGTGCGATGGATTTTGACTGCTATTTTGGCTATCTGTTCACCAACCTATTACACTGTTTTGTGGTTGTGCTTTTTATTTTTATATGTGGGCATGTATGGCCAATCTCATGCCTACCTTCTACAATTTGACATAAACAGGCACTAACATGCTCTTAGCAGATTTGTATTTGACAGTATTGTGGTTGACGCACTTGGCTATTAGGAAAATATGCAGGTTCAAGTTCGCCCATTACTACCTCTGACTGATATCTCTGATGCAAAGCAATATTATTAGGATGTGACAAAGTGCATGCATAATTTGTCACTGATCAAACTGCCTGCAATAAACTTTGCCAACTCGTCCTTGTTTGAAGTGTTTCCAATGTGCTATAATCGCATTGCCAGATTATTTTATTGCGTGCACAAACATATAGCATTTTATTATGAAACTTTGATGGTACCCGACTCCTATATTGCAATAAAATCTTAGGCAGATCTACTCTGAACAAAGGATTCATTCTCTGATGATAGCTTTCGACAATATCATGGTGCTATCCAGTGCCTATTGGCTGGTCGAGGAATGCGTCATGCAAAGGCAGTAGTATCGCCATAAGTGTTCATCCGAGAATATGTCCCCAAGTGAAAATCATTGCATCAAAAGTACCGACAGCAGCTTTGATGGGGATGTATATGTGTTCGTTGCATGAAATTCCAGAAGTTGAACTCTGAACATCTTATTTGCTCTGTAGTTTATGCTGGTATATATGTGTCACAATGGTTCAATGTGATCATGCAGCACATTGACCACGCTCTTGCATGTACTACAAACAACTCATCATAAATCTCACTGTCATTAATGAGCTTTTGTATGCACTACGACTTGAGTACACACACTTTGTATGCAATTCACAGTCATCCACAAAGATCAAGTTGCTCATACGACTACAGTGCGTACACATCACACACCACCTCACACACGTCATACATAATCTCGTCAGGTCTACGCAACTCATCGCACACATGTCATACAAGCTCTACGCATTCTTATCGCAGATCGCATAAATCTCGTGCACTTCGTAAAAGTCTGCGTAGCACATCATACAGATCTCGCTCATTTTCTACGAGAATTCGTTCAATATGCATACATCTCGTTCAATTTCTCGTCAAATCTGTACGACATGCATACATCTCGTTCAATTTCTCATACAAATTTTTCAATAGGGATGTCCTTATTCTATAACGCAAAAGTGGCACAGTCAAAACTGTAATCCTCTAGGCGGATCTGGATGAGTCTTTCCCCGCTTCAGCATACATAGTCTGACTTCTCTGCCAGATATCGCCAATAAAAGTTCCGATATCTTGTTAGAGCCACTACAAAAATACATTGTAGCTGTAGGTACCGGAAATATTTGTATTTTAAATCTCCCTCCTTTTATTGCAAGCAATTATTGTGGCCTGTTAATGTCTAAAAGACGTCATTCTTACATTCTGAACATTGCTTTTAAACATACTAGCACTTGAACATACTAGGTTAGTGAGAAAAAATATAATGCGTCTGAGGGGCATAGGAGCGCGTTTTAGGATTATTGCCGCTACCTTTTTACAGTCGATAGCTCGAACGAGCCTTCCCATTTTTTTCTTCAGCTATCGCAGACGGGATGTTAATTCCTGCGCTTCACGAAGGTCACCGGACTGCCTCATTCGGTCTGAATTTAACATTTAACAACAAGAAAGAGAGGGCGAGCAACTAAACGTATGTATTTCTTTCCGTCATCTTTTTAAATGCACTAGTTTGAACTTAAGCATGCCAAAACATTTAATGACGAGTCGACATCACTCCTCTAACATCATTGCCAACATGGTCGCTAAAACACCATTGTGTTGGCTGATATTTGCTACATATCTGCGGTAATAAGGCAACATGTTCTTATTCGCAAAGTTTTCGCCCATTTCTAAATCATGGTGTACGTAACTGCGCTCTGTACTCACCGGCGTAACTTTCCCATGCCGCGTGACGACGCTGTGCAGGCGGTCGGTGTACGGCGACATCCGGTTAAATTCGCTCAATTGCGGCTCGCGTTTTTTATTGGTGTTGCAACTTCACGTGTTTTCGAAGTGCGCGCACCTTTTATCGCCTCATCTGGCGATCCTTGAGAGTTCGGACTATCACTACTAACACGTGCTCCTTCCTATCTTCCTGCCACTCGGCTACTTATAAATACGCTCTACACCTTTCAATAAAGGTTCATTTTGTTCTACTGACTACGCTGATGCTTCACTGGTCTGGCGTTCTTGCGAGCACGCCATGGCTATGCTACAGTGGCGACGAGGATGGACATCGCCCATGCAGTGAAAGTCTACGCTGAACCGGAAACCACGCAGAAACGAGAAACCAAGGGCATCATGGCTCACGTACTTCCCGACTTCGAAGAAGGCAAAGATAAGTGGAAGCCGTACCTTATTGAAGTTGAAGCATACTTTGAAGCGAATGCGATTGAAGACTCGTCTGAGAAAAGAGCATTCCTTGTTGCTGCGTTAAATTCGCATACGATCCAAGTGCTGGCAGGGAAGGTGGTTCCGCACAAGCCAAATGCATTGACGTATGAAGAAGTCGTCGAAGTTTTGAGTGAGCACTACAGTCCCAAGAGACACGAAATCACCGAAAGTTTACAAGTTCTTCACTCGCTGTCAAGCCGAGGGCGACCCTATTAATGAATTCCTGGTAGACATTCGCCGAATTGCTGACAATTACAATTTTGGCAGTGCTTTGGACCGCATGCTTTGAGATCGCATTGTTTGTGGAATACGGTCAGGTGCCCTGCAGAAGCAGCTACTGGCAAAGTGGGAATTAACGCTACAAGACGCTGAAGCGATGGCCTTTGCAGCAGAGGCTGCGGATAGTGATGTAAAAGAGATGATCGGACCAGCAACGACACCCGTGTTAAAAGTACAGGCGTATCAGAAAGAAACTCTGGTAGATGAGAGGAGGGCTGCCACACGTCAAGAATGCGCAAGGTGCGGTAGTACAAAACAATGACTCATGTTGCCCCTGGTCTAACGCTCGCTCTTACCGCTGTGGACGACGTGGTCACCTTGCAAGACAATGTGGGAGTCGCGGGGCTCGACAACAAGGCACTGCAAGGACGGCCCCAACTAACACCCTCTTGGGGACGGAAGCCTCAGCCGACGAGGAACCCGAAGCTGCCCACATTTGGACTTTGGTATCCCAACGAAAAAGCTGTCTGGAACCGCCGAACGTTTGCTTGGTGCGGTGTGCAGCTGAGCATGGATGTCGATACCAGGTCGCCCGTTTGAGTCATCCCGCGTGAACTATATTATAAACACCGTGAGCAATGGCCGAAACTGAAACCCTACAGTCTTAATTTATCCTGCTACACAGGACGCCTTCCAGTACTTGGGGAGCTTGCGCTCCAGGTTTGTCACAAAGGGGTGACAGTGCAGTGTGCGCTGACAGTCTTGGACTGTGCGGGTCCAAGCCTCTGCGGTCGCGATTTAATCCAGCGGTTGAACAGCGCAGGTGCTCCAGTGGTTCGTTTTGTAGAGAACTCAGCGGCAACAAATGAATCGAGCGAATCCAGCGTGAACAGCATATTCAACGACTACAACGACGTGTTCTCCGAGGAAATAGGGCTAATCAAGGGTCCTCCAGCCAGCCTGCACATGAAAGAAGGCGCCGTACCCAAGTTCTACAAGGCTAGACCCATTCCATACGCGCTACGCGAGCGAGTGTCACTCGAACTAGACCGTTTAGTTTTTCTGGGCGTGCTGTCGCCGGTGGCACACTCTGAATGGGCAACGCCCATTCAGAGTCGTAGTGCTTAAGACGGCGCAGTAAGAATCTGCGGCGATTTCAAGGCCACAGTAAATCCAGTGTGTGCAACTGAGCAATACCCATTGCCAATCATTGAGGGTATGTTTGCCCGATTACACGATGGGGACTATTTCCGCACTCTGGATTTACGGGATGCATACAATCAAGTGGCGCTAGACGATAACGCGAAGAAAGTTTGCGTCATTAATACGCCAAAAGGGCTATTTTGCTACAATCGACTTCCTTTCGGTATAGCCTCTGCGCCCGCGATATTCCAAAGAAAAATGGATGAGGTATTCGCTGGCCTTCCAGGAGCACAGGCTCATCTTGACGATGTGCTCATTTCCGAAAAAGCGAGTGACTGCGGCGAAAGGCTGAAAAACGTCTTGCAGCGCATCCGAGAGCGCGGTGTAAAGCTAAGGTTCGATAAATGCAACTTGCGCAGCCCAGCAGTAACTTATCTAGGCCATCGGATCGATCGTGATGGGCTTCATCCGACAGAGAAAAGCTCGACGCTATCATGAAGGTACCGAGCCCCTGTAATGTCGGCGAGCTGCGTTCATTTTTGGGTATGATAACATTTTACGCGAGGTTTCTGCCGAGCATGTCAACCACACTTGGCCCATTGTATCAACTGCTTGAAAAGAACGCACGTTGGCAATGGAAACAGCCGCAAGAGCTCGCGTTTGATCTTGCCAAGCAAAGCCTTAAAACAGCCAAGGTTCTAGTTCATTTCGACCCTTCGAAGGAACTTAAACTTGAATGTGACGCGTCTCCGTACGGTGTGGGAGCTGTCTTGTTTCACACGACCGGTAACGTTCACAGGCCCATCGGTTTCCCCTCGCGAACATTAACGCAGGCGGAGCGCGACTATTCGCAGCTCGAGCGATAGGCACTGGCACAGGTATTCGGCGTCACGAAATTCCGTGACTACCTTCTAGGTCGGGAATTTACCTTGGTGACTGACCACCAGCCATTGTTGGGCTTGCTGAGATCGGACAAGCAGACGCCCACAATGGCCGCCGCACGGATACAACGTTGGGCACTCCACCTGGGGGCCTACCGCTACCGGCTACAGTACGCACCAGGACTACAGATGCTGACGCCCTGAGCCGACTTCCGCAGAGATCTCCGGAATCTGACGATGACGGTGAGCCGCCTAAATATGTGCTGTCGCTAAACCAGCTGAACAATGGCACCATAACAACGCGTGAGCTGAAGGCATTAACGGCTTTTGACCCTGTCCTGGTCGAGGTCAAACGGTACATTTTACATGGGTGGCCCAGAAACGCAAACGGAATGGCCCGGGCCGTACTACCATTTTTTGACCGTAAGCTCCAATTATCCGTAGCACATGAACTGGTGTACTGGGGTAATAGGGTCATAATACCGACCGAAGCTAGGGAGCGAGTGCTGTATCTTCTACATGAAACGAACCAAGGTTCACCGGCAATGAAATCTGTCGCACGTTTTTTGTTCTGGTGGCCAGGCCTCGACAAAAGTATTAAGGACGTGTCTGCACACTGCCAGTACTGTGTGCAAAATCTGCCGATGCCAACAGCAGCTCCCGTCAACTCGCCTGAAACAGGCGAAAGGTGGTCCCGTATTCACATTGACTACGCGGGTCCGATCTGCGCAAAAATGATACTCGTAGTAGTCGACGCACACACCAAATGGCTCGAAGCAATACCTTCGTCGCGTGCCTCAACGCAGACTACGACTGTCTGCGTGGCATTTTCAGCAGGTTTGGAATACCGCGCACGATCGTTTCTGACAACGGCACCCCATTTGCCAGTCAAGACTTCGCGTTGTTCTTGGCAAACAATAACATTGTGTACCTTCGATGCGCTCCATACCATCCCCAGTCTAATAGTGCGGCATAAAGGGCAGTGCGAACTATGAAAGATGGTCTTCGAAAAATGACGAAAGGAAAACTGGAAGATAACCTAGTACGGTTACTTTTTAACTACCGGAGGACTCCGTGAAAATCAGGTAAATCCCCAGCAGAGCTACTTCTGGGCTGTCAAATACGCTCACGCTTGGACACATGCTTTCCTCCAGCACTTGCAGCACCAAAAGAGGACCAAGATGACTGGCTGCCGCTGCCTGGAAGTGAAGTGTATGTCCGCAATTGCGGTGTGGGGAGCAAGCAAGTGGACGCCCGGTCATTTGAAGGCGACGTCGGGAGCGAGAATGGTGACCGTGGAACCATCAGACGGAGTCGTCCAGCGGCACGTAGAACAGGTCCGCCCGCGACAAGAAGTACCAGGGGACAAACCGACAGTAACTACAACCACTACACATGGCAGTATCTAACCAACACGTGATTATATGCTGGGTGCCTGGACATAGGGGCATCGAGGGTAACGTTCTAGCGGACCAGATGGCCACATCAATTTCAATGCATGCAGTTAATCCTACTGCTTCGGCCTCTGTCACAGGCCTGAAGCCTTTCTAAAGAAGAAAACTGCGAAACTACTGGCAACACTTGTGGGACCTGGAAACAAATAATAAGCTGGATGTAATAAAGCCACAATTAGGTTTCTGGCCTCCTGTAACAAAATCACGCCGGACAGATGTCCTATTCTGTCGTCTAAGAATAGGACACACATTTGGCACCCACAATTTTTTACTCACTGGAAATGAGCCCCCAACCTGTGGGAGACGCGGGGAGAGGCTGACCGTCCTCCACGTCCTCCTGGACTGCCGGCAAACTGGATATGAAAGAAACATTTTCCCTTAGCATACCGGCAGCACATCCCCCTTCATCCTGTTATGTTACTCGGTGCAGAACCGCTCTTTGATACCTGCGCAGTCCTAGGTTTCCTGAAAGATGTTGTATTACATGTAATTAGCCCATACGTTCGTAGCGCCTCCTCTCTATAGAGGATAGCGCTGTGATAGTTGTTTCGTATAGCACATGCCTCTCGTCCCTTGGGTTCAAGGGCTCTGGCGATGCAGTAGTGCTCTTAGAAAATTTTAGCATCTCACATATTTTGTACATTGCATCATTTTTCGCAATGCATTCTAGTGTTCATAGTATTCCTCATTAGTCATCGCCATAATTTTATAGCACGTAGACTTTACGCACTTTACAGCTACTATTTTTAGTCCCCTTTACAGCCAAGTCACATCTTCACAGAACTCATCATTCCACCGCTAAATCACTAACATTGTCTTGGCGCTCTTTGGCCATATCTGGCCCTTGCGCCACTAAACCACACACATTCATTCATTACATAGCAGTGAGCCAGACCACGCAACACAACTACAGCATCCAGAAACGGTGAATCCGGATGGAGGCATAACTGCTGGGCGCATTCCAAATGGCACCCGTTCTCCAGACTTTGCGGCACCAGATATTCCGGTGGCCCCGTTGCATACAGGTGTCGCCCAACAAACTCTGAGACGCTCAACGAGAGAACGCAAGCCAGTGCAACGCTTTCATTTCTGAGGAGGAAGGAATGTTGCAACTTCACGTGTTTTCGAAGTGGGCGCACCTTTTATTGCCTCATCTGGCGATCCTTCAGAGCTCGGACTATCACTGCTAACACGTGCTCCTTCCTATCTTCCTGCCACTCGGCTACTTATAAATACGCTCTACACCTTTGAATAAAGGTTCGTTTTGTTCTGCTGACTACGCTGATGCTTCACTGGTCTGGCGTTCTTGCAAGCACGCCATGGCTATGCTGCAATTGGCTAGGCTAATAATTTCTAATAAAGCACTCAAGTAGAAACTTGAGGAGCTGATTATCTTGTATAGATGTTCCCCCATCGACTCGGGAAATTTTGCGACCGCGCAAGTTCTACTTACCGCTACGACGGTTTCCTACGAAGGGGAAACACGTGCAGACACCGGTATAACACAACTTCAAACTTTTCTTGCTTAAAACAAAAAGCAATTTGATAAAAGTTTCTCAGTTTGTAAACAGTGGATATTTCTAATAAACACACTTTAGCGCATTATTACCCCGAACACCTCAATGCTAAATGTACGACCAAACATTGGCTAAAACTAACTTTTTCGCAAGTTTGTCGCCAGCGGTACAGGTCATTTCATGTTATATTCGTCGCACGTTACTTTTCACTTACAGTACAACTTGCTGGCAATTAGTTACTATGAAATATAATCTTTCGGTAAAAGTTATGTTTATGCAAAAAAATTCCTAATAGGCGCCAAATTTTGCATATTTAGTGCCGTATAAAAAACTCACGGAAACGTAAAGATCGATAAAACCTTTCTTAAGTGAAAAGCATATCTTCATTCTCAACGGAAAATCGTGTGCTCACCTAAATTAAGAAGAAAAAATTTTTTGACGATGCGTTTAACGACTCATACTTTCGAGCTTTCTAAAAAAATTCACGTAGCTAGCCGTGCTGAAAATTTTCTTTCCCAGAAATGTTTTACAGAAAGAATTCTTGCTTTAAATCGATTGTTCTCAGTTTTTTTCAAAGAAATCGCTGATGGTGGAACGCCAAGGCTGGGACAGTTGGCGTGGAATGACCCAGCTACCATACATGCATCTTGGGATGCTAGAATCTTCATGAGCTTACTTAAGTTCTGCGAGTATTAACGTTACTCAGCGTTCTTGACTTCAGTGGTTTCATTTATAAAGCAGGAGTGGGAGGGGCGGGGCGGCGGTCTCATTTAGGCAAAGTCACGGATAATCTTAATAAGGGAAGAAAGTACGCTGTACCAGAAACGGGTGTTCTAGAAAAGTTGAAATGCTTTCGCCTCCTCATTGTGTCCACACCGAAATTATCATTACCGGTGACCTCTAGCCAATGATGAAACTCGTAACGTAGCTCGAACACCTCTCCTATGCTTCAAACAAGTCGCACAAAACTGAGCCGATAGGCTCTCTTAACGAACGTGGGTTTTGTACAGGGTCATCCACTCTTAGGGTGAACACGGCTCAGCGTGACCGCGCTCCGCAGGGCGCCAGTGCGCGCGGCCCGGCCGCGCATCGAAGCGGCGCAGTCGCAGACGGACGAAGTGGAGGTGCTTCGTGTCGTCTGGTACAGCGCTGGAGCGGCTAGCGGTCGATCCCGCGAACCTGGGGTCAGTAGTCGCGAGCCACATTGTAGTCTATAATCGTAAATGAAACCACATGTGCGGTCTTTATTACTTTCATATCCTATTCCATGATAACAAGTGTAATGTGGCACAGGAAAGGCCGCGGTGGCGGTTCATTTGATTGCGCGGATGAGCTCTAATGCGTGTCTTGTTAGGGTCCGCCAAGGCACTATAAAAAGACGAAAAGTGTTGTGTTTTCGCTCTTCATAGCCCAGAGTTGGTTCTGCTCTTTCAAAGATAGTAATACAATTTTTTAGATATATGCCGTAGTTCATCAAGCGGATCGCAGCCAGCGACCGCTCCGCTGTAAGCGTCTGGGGCGTCGTAACAGGGGAAGACATTGGGCCCCTTGCTCGAATCCAAGCCTGCTTCAATGTGGACTCGTACTGCTCCACCCTGCATGATGTGGTGGTACCATACCTTTTCGGGGGACCATTCCCGGGCAATGAATTTATTTTGCAGGATGACAACTCACCAATTCACCAAGCAAGAAAAGTCTGTGCCTACCTGGATAACTGTGACGTGACAGTACCCGAATGGCCACAACAATCACCCCAACATCAACGTCATCGAGAATGTTTGGGGCCGAATAAAGTTTTCCATTGCAAACCGATAACTACACGCCCTCAGGGCGGAAGCGCTTTGGACGGTTGTGGAAAAGGAGTAGGGGCAGCTGAGGTCGAACACTAGTTGTCGTTTCCTATACCGCTCCATGCCAAGATGAATGCGAGCCATAATCGACGCTGGTGGAGAAGCGACTCGGTAGTGAATAGACTAGAGTCTGAAGAAGGAGCTGCTCTGCAAAAACGCAATCAACAATTAGAGCAAAGGCCTAGGTGCAGGAGAAGACAGGAATAAAAGTAGACACACCTGCAGGCTAGAACGCTCAAAACTCCGTACCAAGGACTCGCACTAGCTCCACTACTCCTCTACTTAGTTTACCTGTGGTTTCCACATTTCATTTCCATCCCCCGTGCGTTTCTTGAGGTGCAGGACATCCTTGCAAGTATCCTCTTCAAGTGAGAGATGGTGACTTCACTGAGTTTGTTTCAGGGCAGAAATAGTTCTCCCTTCTATGCGGAACTACGTAACTTGTGTACGTCAAGGTTTTCTTCCATGTCTAACTTTGCAGAAATGTTTTTTGTTAATATAAGTCACTCGTTTCTTTCCTCTTTCACTTCCTTGTCTTGCATCTTTCTCAAAGAACACAATGTATGTTAGAAAACTGACGCGTCGGTTATAGATTTTATACTCGCACTATCTACTAAAAAATTACAGCCAGAGCATTCCCATGCTGCGTACATTGGCTCCAAAGACACATACACACACAAAAAAAAAAAAAAAAAGTCCATGGCACATATTTTACTCCGCCCAATCAATATAAGCAAATTGACCGACTATTCCTCTAAACGAGAACTCGATTCTTGCGTCAGGTATGCGTCAAAGGTCCGGCACCGCTTCTGCAATTTTACATAAACTGTGACAATACAACTGAATTTTTTTATTGGATTTAGAAGGATGAAAATGGGGCGTAGCATTACTGCCAATTCAGTTGCTGTGGCGGAGAGAGCACTTTCCTGCATCACGTAAAGCGATCCGTGCACCCTTACAAGGTGCACGTGTGGTATGATGAAGCCCCATGCGGCTTTATTGCGCCGGCGTTCGTGTTTCTAGCCTTGCCCAAAATTGTCCATAAGCAGCTGCCACTGCCTTGATACGGTCACTTGTCCTGACCTTATACTTCTTCACCGGCAGTCAGACTGCTACTGCTGCCCAGTTACTTTTCCATGCAATAAAGGCATGCCAATCGACGGTCTGACTTCGTAAACGCTGCGTGTATCAACTGCAACATAAACTGGCGGCTACGATGGGACCTGGTTGACGGATCCAGGCTTCACTGGCGGCAAGGATCCATGAGCTAACGAATGCTCCAGCGTGATAGAGCCCGTTCGAGACGTCGACAAGCCAGGGCCAGAACGCCCTGCATGTAGAACCGGGCAAGTAGAACCATTTGAAGCCTCTTCCGGTGATTGCCCAAGTTATGAAGAGTGCATTCAGGCTTTCTTGCGAGCTAACCAGGTGCAAGAGAAGCTCTAAGTTGACGTCTTCGTTAGCGTGATAGGGCCGAAGTCCTATACCGTGTTGAAATCTCTAACTGCTCCCGCGTCTTCGCTGATAAACCGTTCGAAGAACTGCTTGCGCAACTGCGCAATGCCCTGTCGCCTAAGCTTTCCGTTATCGAGAAAGAGCGAAGTTTCACCGCCGCTCCCAACAACAGCAAAAAACAATTGCGCAGTATGTTGCTTAAATCGGGACGCTAGCGCAAACTTGTGAGTTTAGCGCATTTCTGGACGAGGCTCTAAGGGATCGGTTTGTCTGCGGTCTACTGCGAGTAAACGGTTGACGTCACTTGTTCCATAGAGAAAGGGATTGAACAAGAGCGGACACTCGGCGAAAATTGGAAACAGGAAACACGTCACGCTATAGTATTAACACCGACGAATTGGGGGCGCGAGCATCGAAAAAAAGAAGAATGTGAAATGAGATTAACAGAAATTGTTTTATTTTTTTTATTCTTTCTCGGAAAAATTAAAAATATCTGCGTATAAATTAAATTAATCTTTGCGGCTTACTTCCGTTGCCTAGCGACAGGCGAACCGGCGAATGACGAGCCAGATGTTTGCGTCATTCGTCAGACACACCGCCGAAGCGAGACCGGCCGCGCATCTGAGCGTTGGACTGTTCGGGCACCCGTCTGCCTGTTTTTCTATTTTGGGATTTAGCCTGGTTTGGTGGCCTCCCGGCGAATTATTGCGTTCATTCGGAACTTCGACATGGCAGCACTGCACTATCGGACTACGGCAAGGTGAGAAACTTTGTTCGACAGTCTGCGACGCACTTCAAGCAATTAGGCTTACTGCCCGGCACCTAGGCTAGACTTGTGACGCAGTTAACGAAAAACAGCGTGGCCGTCGTCGAGCAGTTAATTTGAATTAATGAATCGTACTGGGAGATGTTTGCGACGCTTCCTATAAGCCCCAATATTACTTTAACAAATTTCGGTAGTTTTTGGGAACGCTAGTCGCACAGGGTGCTGTGACGCAGTTTCGCGTGTACTGAATTTTACTGCAACAAGTTTTGGCGCTTTCTCTGACTGCCAACATTATTGAAACTAATTTCATTACTTTTTGGGCTACCTTTCGAGCGCAGTGGGTGCGCCTGGCGCTGCGACTCGGTTAGCGAAAATCAGCTCGGCTGTAGTGCGCGGTTTCGCGCTTTAATGCACTGACTAGTTCATGGCGCTTTTCTTTCTCTGACGCCCAACATTGTTGAAAATTATTTTCGATACTTTTATGTTATGAGGCCCGCTCGCCGCGCCTGTTGTGACGCAGCGAAAAGCAGCTCGGCCGTGGTGACAGTTAGTTTGGCGCGTACTGAATCTTACTGCGACAAGATTGTGGCAATTTTTATGTCCCCGCAACAATTTAAGCCTTCTTTCGGTACTCACGCTTGTCGAAAACGCGACGAGCAATCTTCAAGAGTGATAACACGGGAGTGCGTTGCTTGCGCCTGCAGAACGCACAAGAGATAAGCCAAGGAGCTCAAACGCCACGAACTAGTGACTCGAAAATTGTTTTCTCGACGGCACCCACGCATTTTGTCTTGAGTGCGAGTAGAAGGAATTCTGCGAGCGTCCAGGATGCTCTGGTTGAGAGCCTGTGTTGTGGCCACCTCTGTGTATTCGTAGCGTACTATCGCGTCGGTTGTAGCCAAGTTCGCGAAACGCGCCGTTGCCCGCGCATTGGTGCTATTAAAGTGCAGGAAATAAGTATTGGGAAGAGGGGAATACTTGGAATTAGAATGTGCTTTTGGTATGTACGGTATTGCTTGCCTGAGTCGGGTATTTTCTACGCCGAGTGTGAAAATACGAACTGCATTTGTTTGTAATGCCGCCCACTCACCACTTTCGCACGCTTCGCCTCTACTGGCATTATTCTTACATGTTAACACCAAAATAACACTTGTAATTTTTTTCAGCTCACGTCGTCTGGTGGATCTTCCTGCGGAAACTACTGCTGCTTACCTGGTGCCACAACGTTGGATGAATGCACAAAAAGCCCGCGACGAGCATTTACAAAGAATAAAATAAACGTAAATTTTTCCTCATTTCACAAGGTGTCTTGCGTCTTTATGAAATTGCACATGGCGCATATTCAATGGAGGCTTGTGAAGATCGTTCGCAATCAATTTTACTTAATAAAAAGATTTGAAAATAAATGTTTAATAAATAAAAAATAAATATATAAAAATTTGCTGCAATAGCAAAAAAAGGAGCCGGCGTGACGCGCACCAGCTAGTGTTCAAAACGCGCGCGCACAAAACCGAAACCGGAAGTGTGCTTCAGGTTTTAACACCCACGGCTTGGTGCGCTGCAGTCAATTCGGCCGCTGGGCTCTATGGGAGTGTCCGCTCTTGTTGTATTCCTTTCTCTATGCTTGTTCTCTGAAGACAAGAAAGGAACCTTTCGGCGGGCATTCGACCGAGACATAGCCTTAGAAACCGCGCTGTAAAATGCATCGGCCACGCAGGGAACTTCAGTGGCAGGGTCCGATGTGTACAAGATACACCAATCTAAGCAAACGTCTGTCTCGTGCTTTCGCTATGCGTCAACGAAGCATGGGGCGAGCTCTTGTCGACATGCTAGCATAGAGAAAGAAATTCAACAAAAGGGGACACTCTTCAAAAACTGGCAACAGGAAACACGTCACGCCTAGTTTCAACAACATCCGTTAGTTGACGCGAGCATCAGAAAAAAGAGAATGTGAAATTTTTTTTATTCCTTCCCACTAAAAGTGAGCAAGTTTTGCTTGTAAATGAACTTATACTTTGCAACTTTTTGTTGCGTTGCCTAGCAACAAGCTAGCGGCACGCCAGACGCGCGTGCATACGTCATACGCCAGACAAGCCGCACGAGTGAGCGAGGGCGGTCGTACGTGCGAAGCTCGCGTGCTCTGCGACCCGTCTGTTCTGGATATAGCCCATGTTTTTGGGCTCCCGGCCTTCTCTATGCTTTTCTTGCGTATCGTCTGCATTTCGACACGGCACCACTGCACTACTGGACTACGGCAAGGTGAGAAATTGTGTTTGACAGTGTGCGGCGCATTTTAAACACATTTAGGCTTAGTTCGAGTGGCGCAGTTAGCGAAAAACAGCTCCGCCGTCCTGGCGCAGTTAATTCGAGTTAATGCCTCGTCCTGGGAGATGTTGGCGACGCTTTCTATGAGCCCCAACATTACTGTAACTTATTTCGGTAGTTTTTGGGCACGCTTGCCGCGCCCGGCTTATTGGCGCAGTAAGCGAAAACCGGCTCGGCCGTGTGACGCATTTGCGTGTGTGCATGTGTACTACGTCTTGGCGCCTAAGACAGACTAGTTTTCGCGCATTCTGTGGCCCCCAACATTATTCTAACTATCGTCGTTATATTTGAGGTAGGTTATAAGCACGGTTGCCGCGCCCGGCCTATTGACGCAGTTAGCGAAAAGCAGCTCGGCTGTGTGCCGCAGTTAGTTTCGCGTGTACTGAATCTTACTGGTAGAAGTTCGTGACGCATTCTCTGACCCGAAAAATTATTGTAACTTATTTGGTAACTTTTTGGGATATCTTGAGGCTAGCTCGCCGCGCCTGCGGTTGTGAAGGTGTTAGCAAAAAAGCAAGCCGGTCATAGTAAGTTTGGCGGGTACTGAATTTTAGTGGGACAAGTTTGTGACGCATTTTATAGCCCTGCAACAACATATACGTTATTTCGGTACTCACGCTTCTCGTAGACGCGAAGAGCGATTGCCGAGAGTGATAACACGGGAGTGTTGCATGCGCCGGCAGCACGCGTAAAAGATAACACGGAGGAGCTCAAGAACATGACATTTACCTATTCCGAGCGACTGAAAACAGGCTTTGCACCCACGAGTCTGACTTGAGTGCGATTAGAAGGCATTCTGTGAGCGTGTAACATGGTCTGGCTGAGCCTGTGTGCGTACTTGGCGTACCATCGTGTCGACTGAGGCCAAGTTGTTTTGGAAACTCGCAGTCACCCGTGTATTTGTGCACTTAAAGTACAGGAAATAATGCCCGGGAAGGGAGGGGTGCTTGAAAATCGGATGTTCAGATTTTATGGCATTGTTTGGGAGGAGTCCTTGCTGCGAAATGTACGTAAAAGTGAATTTATCAGTAATGCGCTCATTCACCACTTACGCACGTTTCGCCTCTACACGAAATACTCTTGTTAGGTCAATGTACCAAAATGATACATGCTTGTAATTTACTTTCTTTCAGCTGATGGCATCCGGTGGAGCATCGTACGGCAACGACTGCTGCTTACCTGGTGCCACAACTTTGGATGAATGCAGAAGAAGCCCGGAACGAGCATTTATATAGAGCAAAATAAACATTTCATAATTTCAGAAGACGTCTTTCGTTTTCTTTATGAAATTGCACCTGACAGATTCGGTGCAGTCTTGTAAAGGTCAATCGCAATCATTTCTACTTAATAATGCAACGATTCCACGCCAAGGCCACGCGAAGTTCAGCAGAAGCGAAAAAAATGAATGCCGCGCCGATCAGCGGTGCCGGCGCGGCGTGTACCAACTGGTGTTCAAAATGCGCGCGCCCAAAACCGAAACCGGAAGGAGTCAACAACATCCGCTTGGTGTGCTACAGTCAATTCGGCCGCTGGGCTCTATGGGAGTGTACGTTCTTGTTGAAATTTTTCTCTATGATGCTAGTGCGATACGCTTTCATTGTAAGAAAAAGGGACATTCAGCACGCATACCGCAGCCGCCAAGCAAAGAAAATTCGGTTGAAACCAAGACAAGTGCAAACCTTAGGCGCGCCGCGTCAGCAATTGCACATCGTCAAGGCAATGGAAGTAACCAAAGAAGAGCCAATTATGCTGATGTCACAGTCAAAGGAAACCCCTTAGGCATGGAACTTGATACTTGTGCCGCCCGGTGGGCGATATCTCATGGCGTTTTTCACAGGTCGATTCGGAGCAGAATTTCTTGCTCCGCGGCAACGAATCCGAATTCACTGGTAGATCTGCAGCAGGTTCACGCTTTCCGCTTGTCGTTTCGGATCAACTCGCTCGGCGCCGGATCGCTCTCACTTGCTCCTCCACCGAGGCGCGAATTCGGGCAGAAATAGATGGCGTCACTTCCGTCTTCAAGCGAAATCGGTACTTGATCGGTACGCACAACATTGTGTTGCTTCGCAGAATGTCTGCGTTCGCCCCGCAGGGGCGTCTGCGTCTGCAGGCGTTTGGTGTGTTGCGACACCACGTACCCGAGCACACGAGGGTTGGACCCTCCCGCGTGTTGCCGTGCGCGGCTTAGCCGTGTCTGGAGAAAAGGGGATCCTGGCGGTTGAGCCGATGCTGGGTGTTTGGACCTTTAAGGCCCCCCGGCGGAGGCAACACACCTCTTCGGCCGCGGCTTCACATAGACGGCACCTCCAGGCTGACCCACCTGGAGGAAATCGGCAGTCACCTTTTCCTGTCCTTCTCTTCAATCTTCGTCTTTCTCTCTCACTTTCAATCTTTCCTGTCTTCTCTTCGCTGCTTCTTACTTCCAGGTGGCGAGGGTTAACCTGGTGTAGTTATCCAACCTTGGGTATCGTATATTGGGTTATAGTGACTATGTACAGCTGGCGTCTTCGTAGCTTTTGGGCTTCGTAGCGTCCCCTTGTTGGGCTCGGTGGTAGGCGGCTGGCATAGCTACCGAAGTGATATTTATTTTGATGGCTTTTTCATCATTCCCCCGACTCCTTGATCGCCCTCTTTCCAAGAGAGGGCGCACCGATGACTCCCTGAAACTTTTTGGCCAGACCAAAGAAATTTATCCAAAGTACCATGTCTTAAGTTGTGGAAACCCTGATAAAACAGCTCGAACCCTATCACCATTTGTTGTCGCAAAGTCTCTTACTGAGAAACTAGGTCCCGGCTACAAGGTC
Source organism: Dermacentor andersoni (assembly GCF_023375885.2). Classification (NCBI taxonomy): domain Eukaryota; kingdom Metazoa; phylum Arthropoda; class Arachnida; order Ixodida; family Ixodidae; genus Dermacentor; species Dermacentor andersoni. The sequence continues at coordinate 360,397,439 of NC_092814.1, read as the reverse complement.
ACGAAAATGGCCAGCGGCGATCTGTTGCTCGAAGTTAGTGACAAGAAACAGTACGAGAATCTCTCTGGACTTGTTGAAATTAATAGTACCCCCGTCTCGATAAATCCGCATCGCTCTTTGAACAGCACACGCGGAGTCGTATCTGAACAAGATCTCCTTGATTTGAGTGAAACCGAGCTGCTTGAAGGCTGGAAGGAACAGCACGTGACAAATGTCCAAAGAATAAAGATCAGGCGGGATGACAAAGAGATCCCCACTAAACACATAATTTTGACATTCTCCACAAGCACTTTACCAGAGTACATTGAAACAGGCTATATGAAAATAAAACTAAGGCCCTACATTCCGAACCCGCGCCGCTGCTTTAAGTGCCAGCGATTTGGTCACGGCTCTCAGAGCTGCCGGGGTCGTACCACATGTGCAAAGTGCGCTTCAAACGAACACCCTGCCGATAATTGTGCCAAGGCAGACCACTGCGCAAACTGCGAGGGTGACCACCCTGCATACTCTCGGTCATGTCCTTCTTGGAAGAAGGAAAAGGAAATCATCACATTAAAGACCAAGGAGAACATTTCTTTTCAAGAAGCGCGAAAGCGTATTTCTTTCCTCCATACCGCAGGGTATGCTGGTGCGGCGCGTAGGGGGGCAGCACCGCAGCAGACTGGGGCATCAGCCCGGCCCACAAAGAGTGTGGCCACGGCAGTGTCCTCAGCCCCCCAGGCGACAGTAGCGAGCGCTGCTGCGCCGTCTCTAAAGGAGGGCCCATCGACCTCTGGGTTAGTGGCCTCCAAGGCTCTGCTTTTCGAGGCAAGGCCTACCCTGAAAACACCCCGCTCTAGTGAGCGGAAGTCCAGCGGCTCCCAGGAGTCGATGGACACAACCCCGAGCCAGAAGGCGCATCCAGCGCCTCGGGAGCAGCGCGAGTCTCGCGACCGCTCCAAAAAAGACAGAACCCGTACCATAATCACGGGGCCTGAAACGGCTCCGTAAGTCTTCTCTCTGAACTCCTCTTGACAAACAGCATAAAAACACGTACAATATTGCTACACAAATAATACACTGGAACGTTAGAGGTCTTATCCACAACCTCGATGACATTAAAGAACTCTTACACAAACATAACCCAAAGGTGCTGTGTGTTCAGGAGACACATCTTAAATCTACACAAACAAACTTTCTTTGTCAGTACGCCATCTACCGTAAAGACCGCAACGAGGCGAATACCTCGTCTGGCGGCGTTGCAATAGTTGTAGACAAGTCCGTAGCCTGTCACCAGGTCGCCCTTCAGACGCCCCTTGAGGCAGTGTCAATTCGGACAATTCTTTTTAATAAATTGATCACTGTATGTTGCTTATACATACCCCCAAATTTTCATCTGGAAAAAAGTGATTTTTATAACCTAATCGATCAGCTTCCGGACCCTTACATACTCGCAGGCGATATTAATGCACACCACACCATGTGGGGAGACTCGCGATGTGACGCGAGAGGCCGTTTCATTGAAAATTTTCTTGTGAACTCCGGTGCATGCCTCTTCAACAAGAAGGAGCCAACTTATTATAATATCCATAACAATTCATATTCATCAATAGACCTGTCTATTGGCTCGGCTTCAATTTTCCCCGACTTGCAATGGCATGTAATAAAAAATCCATATGGAAGTGACCACTTTCCTGTAATGTTAAATTCAACGCCTCAACATGAATGCCCCCTACATACACCCCGGTGGAAACTAGCCTCCGCCGAATGGAATGATTTTAAGGAAGCAACTTACTTATCACGAGATTTTATCACTGATTTTAACATAGACAATGCTGCAGCATATTTTACTTCTTTTATATTCCACGCAGCTGAAAAGTTCATTCCCCAAACACAAGGTCTCTCTTGTAAAAGACGGGTACCCTGGTGGAATGAAGAGTGCAGACTGGCACGAAAGAAACAAAAAGCGTGGGGTTTGCTGCGTCGCTCCCCGACTGCAGAAAACCTTATTCAAGAAAACCTGCAGAAAACCTGGCAAAGTCACAAGGGAAGCGCACGCGGAGACAGGCAAGGAGAGCTAGCTGGGAGAGGTTTCTCTCGGGCATCACATCCTACACTCAAGAATCTAAAGTTTGGAATGGTGTAAGAAAGATAAAGGGGCAACAAATCCACCCTCTGCCCTTAGTGGACGACCAAGGGACTACCTTGGAGGACCAGGCGAACGCTCTGGGCGAACACTTCGAACATGTATCAAGGTCCACACATTACACAAAATCATTCCTCAAATACAAACACTTAGCTGAACTTAAGACACTTGATCGTAAATGCCGTCCGGATGAACCTTATAACCGTCCTTTTAACATTGCCGAGCTTAAAGCTGCATTGAGCACATGTAGAAGCTCGGCTCCGGGAGCTGATAGAATCTATGACATGCTTAAGAACTTACACGAAGACACACAAATGACACTCCTGGCACTTTTCAACTCTATCTGGGCTGCCGGATACCTCCCATCCTCATGGAAGGAGGCTATTGTTATTCCTGTCTTGCAGCTGGACAAAGACCCTTCCTTGGCGGCAAGTTATCGCCCGATAGCTCTTTCAAGTTGTCTTTGTAAGCTATTCGAAAAAATGATTAATCTCAGACTAATACATTTCCTTGAACTGCACAATATGCTTGATCCCTATCAGTGTGGTTTCAGAGAAGGGAGGTCCACGACTGATCATCTTGTACGCATTGAAGCAAATATCCGCGACGCATTTGTACATAAACAGTTCTTCTTATCGATATTCCTCGATATGGAGAAGGCGTACGACACGACGTGGCGTTACGGGATTTTACGAGACTTGTATGGGATGGGCATCCGTGGAAATATGCTAAACATAATAGAAAGCTATCTGTCGAAACGTACCTTCCGCGTGAAAATCGGCAATGTATTGTCGCGACCTTCTATACAAGAAAATGGTGTACCTCAAGGAGGTGTGCTTAGCTGCACACTCTTTATCGTGAAAATGAACACCCTCCGTGCTTCATTACCGCCAGCCATTTTTTATTCTGTTTACGTAGATGATATACAAATAGGTTTTAAATCCTGCAACCTTGCAGTGTGTGAGAGGCACGTACAACAGGGCTTGAACAAAGTATCTAAATGGGCAGACGAAAACGGATTTAAAGTGAACCCGAACAAAACTTCTTGTGTGCTTTTTACAAGAAAGAGAGGCCTCGTTGCAGATCCCGATATCCAAATGTATGGCCAGCAAATCCCTGTGAACAAAGAGCACAAGTTCCTAGGTGTCATACTTGACTCTAAACTAACATTTATTCCACACATAAAATATCTCAAGGTGAAATGCTTAAAAACAATGAACTTACTGAAAATTTTATCCCGTACAGCATGGGGCAGCGACAGAAAATGTTTGATGAATCTTCACAAAAGCCTCATTCGATCACGATTGGACTACGGTGCCGTGATTTATCACTCTGCAGCCCCGAGCGCGCTAAAGATGCTAGATCCGGTTCACCATTTAGGAATTAGACTGGCCACTGGCGCTTTCAGAACAAGTCCCATTGAAAGTTTGTATGTCGAATCAAATGAGTGGTCACTCCATCTCCAGACAACATACATCAGCCAAACATATTTCCTGAAAGTCCACTCTAATCCTGAACATCCGTGTTTTAATACCCTTAACGATATGACATATGATACACTCTTCCGTAATCGTCCCTCTGTAAGACAGCCCTTCTCACTTCGTGTGAGGGAGCTTAGTGTTGAAATGGATGTCTCAATCCTCAAACATCGCCTAATGCCTCCAGCTAAGCTGCTACCTCCTTGGGAGTGGCAGATGATACAATGCGATACATCTTTCATGCAAGTTACAAAACACGCTCCAGAGATTGAAATACAAATGCATTTCCGGGAACTCCAGCACAAACACTCCTGTACGGAGTTCTACACAGACGCATCGAAGTCACGCGAGGGGGTGTCCTATGCAGCCGTCGGCCCATCCTTTTCGGAATCCGACGTACTGCATCCGGAAACTAGTATCTTTACGGCGGAGGCCTACGCAATATTGCCGACCGTGAAGCATATAAGGAAAACAAAACTCAAAAAATCAGTTATTTTTACGGACTCGCTAAGTGTTGTGAAGGCTTTGATATCGTTCTGTAAGCGCAAAAATCCTGTTTTAATTGAACTCTATTCCGTGTTATGTAAAGCATATGTATCTAACCAGCATGTGATTATATGCTGGGTGCCTGGCCATAGGGGCATCCAGGGTAACGTTCTAGTGGACCAGATGGCCACATCAATTTCATTACATACAGTTAATCCTACTGCTTCGGTCCCTGTCACAGACCTGAAGCCTTTCTTAAGAAGGAAACTGCGAAACCACTGGCAACGTATATGGGACGCAGAAGTAAATAACAAACTGCACTTGATAAAGCCACAGTTAGGTTCTTGGCCCTCCGTAACAAAATCACGGCGAACAGATGTCCTATTCTGTCGCCTCAGCCCCGCAGGGGCGTCTGCGTCAGCAGGCGTTTGGTGTGTTGCGACACCACGGACCCGAGCACACGAGGGTTGGACCCTCCCGCGTGTAGCCGTGCGCGGCTTAGCCGTGTCTGGGGAAAAGGGGATCCTGGGGGTTGAGCCGATGCTGGGTGTTTGGACCTTTAAGGCCCCCCGGCGGAGGCAACACACCTCTTCGGCCTCGGCTTCACATAGACGGCACCTCCAGACTGACCCACCTGGAGGACATCGGCAGTCGCCTTTTCCTGTCTCTCCCTCCTCGAATCTTCGTCTTTATCCCTCACTTTTTGACCTTTCCTGTCTCCTTCTCTCTTCTGTTTACTTCTTTTCTCCTGGCGGCAAGGGTTAACCCTGTGTGGCTATCCAACCTTGGGTACACCATATTCGGTTATAGTGACGGCGTACGACTGGCGTCGTGCAGACTTGCGTGCAAGCTCTGCCGCGTCCCCTCGTTGGGCTCCGTGGTGGGCGGTCGGCGCTGTTGCCGAATTTTTATATATTTCATGGAAACTTCTTTCCCCAAACTCCCTGATCGCCCTCACAAACGAGGGCGCACCGAAGATCTCTTTCAGTTTTTCGGACGACAAGTCCAGAACTTTCCTAAATACCACGTGATTCACTCAGAAAACCCAGACAAACTAGTGCGTAACATTTCACCGTTCCTTGTTTCGAAGACATTAACTCAAGTTTTTGGAACAGGATATAAGGCGTCGAGAATGACAAGTGGTGATCTTCTCTTAGAGCTCCACGATAAGAAGCAGTACGAGAAACTGCCGAAACTTGTCTCTTTTGGGGAGACCCAAATAACAGTAACTCCGCACCGTACCATGAACACCACCCGCGGCGTTGTCTCGGACGATGACATGCTAGAGCTCACTGAAGCTGAACTCTTGGAGGGCTTCAGTGAACAGAATGTCATAAATGTTAAGCGAATTAAGATCAGGCGAGACGGCAAAGAGATCAATACGAAACACCTGATACTCACTTTCGGTTCAAGTGTCCTCCCCGAGTCCATCGAGGCCGGTTATATCAAACTTCGTGTTAGGCCATACGTGCCCAATCCTCTGAGATGCTTTAAGTGCCAAAGGTTCGGCCACAGTTCACAGAACTGTCGAGGCCGGCTGACATGCGCCAAGTGTAGTGACACTGAACATTCCTCCGTAACATGTCAGAAGACTCCACATTGTGTCAACTGTGATGGCGAGCACGCCGCATACTCGCGCGCCTGCCCGTCCTGGAAAAGAGAAAAAGAGATTGTGACAATCAAAGTCAAAGAAAACATATCTTTCAAGGAGGCACGTAGGCGGGTGTCATACCTGTCTAAGAGTAGCTTTGCCGATGTGGCGCGTAAGGGGGCAGCGTCACAACGGCCTCCGGCGGCTGTCCGACCCACAGGCAGTGAGTCGGCAGTTACGCCATCTGCCCCCGCGGCGGTTGCAGCTAGCGCTGCTCCGTCAACCGAGGAGAAGGGACCATCCACACCGAAGGTGGGTGCAGCCGAGGCTGCCCCAACCTCCGAGGCCCCTTCCAGCGCTGGCGACGGCCAGCGCAGCCAAATCCCTCAGGGAGCCCCATCGACCTCCGGGCTGGTGGGCGCAGGGGTCTTGCCCTCCAAGGCGGGACTCCCTCTGAAAACCTCTCGCTCGCAAGAGCTCTTGTCCGGCGTCTCACACGAGGCAATGGACACTACACCTGTCCCCAAGGCGCACCAAGCGCCTAAGGAGCGTCGAGAATCGCTTGAACGCTTCAAAAAGAACAGAACACCTATTACAGGGCCTCGAAAGGGCTCTGTAATCTAAGGCATCTTTCCGTTTCCGTACACACAGCACTAATTTACATTAAATATGGATACACAAATCATACAATGGAACGTCAGAGGTCTCCTTAGAAACCTTGATGATTTGCAAGAACTTATCCACAAACATAATCCAAAAGTGCTGTGTTTACAGGAAACACACTTAAAATCAAAATACACAAACTTTCTCCGACAATATGTTACTTTTCGGAAAGATCGCGATGATGCTGTCGCATCATCGGGCGGTGTCGCAATTATAATTCAAAAAAGCGTAGCCTGCCAACGTTTACAGCTACGAACGGCCCTTGAGGCAGTAGCGGTTCGAGCTGTTTTCCTTAATAAACTCGTCACCATTTGCTCACTTTACGTACCCCCACACTACAAATTAAACAAACATGAATTTCAGTCATTTATAGACGAATTGCCAGAACCTTATGTTGTTCTTGGCGATTTCAATGCGCACAGCTGCCTGTGGGGCGACTCTCGTACAGATGCGCGAGGTCGTCTTGTTAAACAGTTCCTTTTTTCTTCCGGAGCGTGCCTTCTCAATAAGAAAGAACCCACATATTACTCTCTTGCAAACCGATCCTTTTCGTCAATAGATCTTACTATAGTCTCCCCGTCTGTACTGCCTGAACTTGAATGGGAAGTTACCGACAACCCTTACGGTAGCGACCACTTCCCTATACTGCTAAGATCACATAAAGAAAACGAATATCCACCACACGCTCCTAGGTGGAAGATTGAGACAGCTGATTGGGAGAAATTTCGATCTCTAACTAGTATCCCATGGGCTGACCTGTCTTCGTTAGGAATTGACGCTGCAGTCGAGTTTTTTACAGCATTCATAATAGATGTCGCATTTAAATGCATACCAGAAGTAAAAGGCTTGGCCTGCAAACGGCGTGTCCCATGGTGGAACGACGATTGTAGGATCGCTCGTAAAAAAGAGAACAGGGCGTGGGGGCTGCTACGCGCTTCTCCCACTGCAGAGAATCTAGTTAACTTTAAAAAAGTAAAATCCGAAAGTAGGCGAGCCCGCCGACAGGCCAGACGAGAAAGTTGGCAGAAGTTTCTATCGAGTATTAACTCGTTCAGAGATGAGGCGAAAGCCTGGAACAGGGTCAATAGGATAAGAGGGCGACAAGCACATGCACTCCCTTTGGTAAACACAGAAGGCGATACCCTACAAGATCAGGCGGACTCACTTGGGGAGCACTTTGAGAGCGTGTCAAGTGCCAACCATTACTCGCAATCCTTTCTGAAATATAAACAAATAGAAGAAAGTAAGCCACTCATGAGAAAATGTCAACAGAATGAACCATACAACTGTCCTTTTAGCATTGCCGAGTTGAGAGCCGCCTTGAGCGCATGCAAGAGCTCTGCACCGGGATCTGACAGAATCATATATGAAATGATCAAAAACTTACACAATGACACGCAGATTACACTACTCACACTTTTCAACACCATTTGGGATGCAGGGTACCTTCCAACCGCGTGGAAGGAAGCCATTGTGATCCCGGTTTTGAAACAAGGCAAAGATCCTTCCTCAGTGGCAAGTTACCGCCCGATAGCCCTGACAAGTTGCCTTTGTAAGGTATTCGAAAAAATGATTAATCGGCGACTCATTCATTTCCTTGAACAGAGCAAAATGCTTGATCCTTATCAATGCGGCTTCCGAGAAGGGCGCTCCACAACTGACCATCTCGTACGTGTAGAAGCAAATATCCGAGACGCATTTGTTCACAAACAGTTTTTCTTATCCATATTCCTTGATATGGAGAAGGCGTACGATACGACGTGGCGTTACGGAATCCTAAGAGACTTGTCAGAAATGGGCATCCATGGTAATATGCTAAACTTAATAGAAAGCTATCTGTCCAGTCGTACCTTCCGGGTAAAAGTCGGTAATGTACTTTCGCGTCCTTTTACGCAAGAAACGGGTGTACCCCAAGGAGGCGTGCTCAGCTGCACACTCTTCATCGTGAAGATGAGCACGCTTCGCGCTTCATTACCACCAGCAATCTTTTACTCTGTTTACGTGGACGACATACAAATAGCTTTCAAATCCTGTAACCTCGCTGTATGCGAGAGACAGGTACAGCATGGCCTGAACAAAGTGTCAATGTGGGCAGACAGGAATGGATTTAAGATCAATCCTAACAAAAGCTCTTGTGTCCTTTTTACAAGAAAGAGAGGAATGACCCCAGACCCTTGCTTAGAACTGGGCGGACAACAAATACCTGTAAACAAAGAGCACAAGTTTCTAGGTGTTATACTTGACTGCAGACTCACTTTCGTCCCCCACATTAAACATCTTAAAGAAAAATGTCTGAAAACAATGAACATAATGAAACTTCTATCCCAGACTACATGGGGTAGTGACAGGAAGTGTTTAATGAATCTCTATAAAAGCCTCATTCGATCGCGACTTGACTATGGTGCCGTAGTTTATCACTCTGCCTCCCCGAGCGCACTAAAGATGCTAGACCCAGTGCATCATCTAGGAATCCGACTGGCCACTGGCGCTTTCAGAACGAGTCCCATACAAAGCTTATATGTAGAATCGAATGAGTGGTCACTTCATCTGCAGAGAACATACATCAGCCAAGCATATTTTCTGAAAGTCCACTCAAATCCTCAACATCCGTGTTTCAATACAGTTAATGACACGACATATGCTACACTTTTTCGCAATCGTCCCTCAATAAGACAGCCTTTCTCGCTGCGTGTGAGGGTGCTTAGTGATGAAATGCATGTTCCACTCCTCGAGCTCCGCCTAATGCCTCCAGCTAAGCTGCTACCTCCGTGGGAGTGGCAGACGATAAAATTCGATATATCTTTCATGCAGGTTACAAAACACACTCCAGATATTGAAATCCAGATGCATTTCCGGGAACTGCAATACAAACACTCCTGCACGGAGTTTTACACAGACGCATCGAAGTCACGCGAGGGGGTGTCATATGCAGCCATCGGTCCATCCTTCTCGAAAACCGATTTACTGCATCCCGAAACTAGTATCTTCACGGCTGAGGCCTACGCAATATTGTCGACCGTGAAGCATATAAGGAAATCAAAACTCAGAAAATCAGTTATATATAAGGACTCCCTTAGTGTTGTGAAGTCTTTGATGTCGTTCTGTAAGCACAAAAATCCTATAATAATCGAACTCTATTCCGTCCTATGTAAAGCATATGTATCTAACCAGCATGTAATTATATGCTGGGTGCCTGGTTATAGCGGCATCCAGGGTAACGTCCTAGTGGACCAGATGGCCACATCAACTGCATCACACACTGTTAATTCTACCGCTGCAGTCCCTGTCACAGACCTGAAACCTTTCTTAAGAAGAAAACTGCGAAACCACTGGCAACGTATGTGGGACGCAGAAGTAAATAACAAACTGCACGTGATAAAACCACAGTTAGGTTCTTGGCCCCCCGTAACAAAATCACGGCGAACAGATGTCCTATTCTGTCGCCTGAGAATAGGACACACTTTTGGCACGCATAACTTTTTACTCACTGGAAATGAGCCTCCAACCTGCGGTAGATGCGGGGAGAGGCTGACCGTCCTCCACGTCCTCCTGGAGTGTCGGGAAGCCGAATATGACAGAAAGAAACATTTTCCCTTAGCATACCGGCAGCAGATCCCCCTTCATCCCGTAATGTTACTCGGCCCAGAACCGCTATTTGACGCCATTGCAGTCCTAAGTTTCCTGAAAGATGTTGTGTTGCATGTTGTTAGCCCCACATGTTCGTAGCGTCTCCTCTCTTCGGAGGATGGCGCTGTGATAGCTCTTTTGTATAGCACGTGCCTCTAGGCCCTTGTGTTTCAAGGGCCCCGGTGAGGCAACAGTGCTCCAGGTAATTTTATTATCTCATATATTTTTTATTCTGCATCATTCTTTTACGATGGATTTTAATGTTCAAAGTATTCGTCATGACTCATCGCCATAATTTTATAGCACGTAGATTTTACGCACTTTACAGCGACAATTTTTAGGCCAGTTTACAGCCAAGTCACATCTCCATAATACATCGTCAACATCACAACTAGTCATGGCGCTCTTTGGCCAAACCTGGCCCTTGCGCCATTAAACACCACATATCATCATCATCATCATCATGTCGCCTCAGAATAGGACACACATTTGACACGCATAACTTTTTACTGACTGAAAATGATCCTCCAACCTGCGGTAGATGCGGGGAGAGGCTGACCGTCCTCCACGTCCTCCTGGAGTGTCGGGCAGGCGAATCTGAGAGAAGGAAACATTTTTCTCTGGCATACCGGCAGCACCTCCCCCTACATCCTGTAATGCTACTCGGCCCAGAACCTTTATTTCACACCAACGCAGTTCTAAGTTTTCTGAAAGATGTTGTCCTGCATGTTGTTAGCCCCACATGTTCATAGCGGGTCCTCTCTTGGGAGGATGCCGCTGTGATAGCTCTTTCGTATAGCACAAGCCTCCAGGCCCTTGTGTTTCAAGGGCTCTGGCGAGGCAGCAGTGCCCCAAGTAATTTTACTGTCTTATATATTTTCTATTTTGCATCATTCTCCTACGATGGATTTTAATGTTCATAGTATTCGTAATTAATCATCGCCATAATTTTATGTCACGTAGATTTTATGCACTTTACAGCAACTATTTTTAGGCCACTTTACAGCCAAGTCACATCTCCATAATACATCGTCGACATCACCACTTGTCATGGCGCTCTTTGGCCACACCTGGCCCTTGCGCCATTAAACACCACATATCATCAATGTCTGCGTTCGGTGCTGCTGTAGAGCTCGTGTTTAGTGACAAGAGTTCGACCAGTAGCTCTTCCAACTCGGACGACGTCGATTACGAGGTGACGCAAGTGCTGTAAGAAGCCTTCTTTTGAAGCACATTCTCTGAACTACAGCGCAAATGTCAGAGGATTGTCGGATTTGTTGAGGAAGTTGTGCGGCTATACCTTAATGAGGAGGTAAACAGCACCACATTATTACTGCAGATGTCTCGTTATTGTATCTATTAAATATTTGCTTGTTTGCAGTTCTGCAGGAACTTCAGAGTTTCTAGAAGTGTAGCGGAGGACCTGATAAGGAGGTTTGAGGACTCCGAGTAGTGATCGTGGCGGTTCCCATTCGAAAACTGCTGAAGAGCACGTTCTCGTCTTCCTCTGGTAAGTCATCGAGTTGTTTGAAGTATTGTGCGCATGTTAACCTTGCGTCATGCTTTCTTGAAGTAGTGAAATATAATGCAATGCTTTGGTGTTCGTTTTGTCACGGCGGTGCGATCAAAACGCACGAGGTGTGCATTTAGTTCAAGCGGTCGTATTTTTTACTTCCAAGGTCATTCCAAGCTTTAAATGTTTATTGGTTTGAAATGTACATTTAATCCTTCACGCAGAAATCCTGTTTCTGCCTCTATTTATTGCATGTGAAAATTGCTGACAGTGCATAAATGTCCAGCATAAGGTCCACTGGTTCATGCAACACACCTAAACCAATGGGTGTAAACGATGAAGAAAACCAGGAGTAGGAAGGGCTGTTTTTATACACACTGTAGCTTTTACAATCTAGCCAGCGGTCTGTCTTGTACATTTTGGTTAAAGATGTTAAAGGATAAGTTTTAACGACGTTTGTGCACACTTCTACATATATCATAGGGATAGGGATCTGTCCGAAAAGCTGTAAGGGGTGAGCAACACATTGTATACGTGGCTAATATTCCTACTCTTCCTACTTTTGAGGCACAAGACTTGCAAGCTCCATTATCGTACATAGCACCTGCAGAGATTAAAGGGCACACCATAATTTGAACGGTTAGCATTTTATTGAAGGTATTACTTCTAACTGGTTGCTTACACAGATTGTTCATAAAATTTGTATACTTTTTCAGGTTCGCTGCAAACAAGGCGCCCCTGAGGAATGTGGTCAGTAGATTCGTCATTGGGCATGCAACGGCATCCATGATTGTTGAGCGTATACTTGATTATTTAGTGGACATCGCCAAGGAACTCGTAATATTCCCAGCAGACCTCAATCAGCTGTCGGCAGACTGAGCAAGTAAGGATTTTATTGATGTTTCACTCTTTCATGCCATGCACTCTATTTAGCAACAGTAGTCCGTGCCAGCATGCTTTCCCTTTAGATATCTTGACATGATTTGGACTTACATCGTCAGAGGTAAACCCAGCCCTATTAAACTTGTTGCCCATTTAGGCGATATGACTACTCATTCAAGAGAAGCACATTCATTCAGTTAATCTGCTTAAATTTTAAATTTCTCTTACAGGTGTTCCTAAATTTCTCTTAATATCGCAGCTATCGGGTGTGCCCAATACTATTGGGATGTATCATCGATGGCTCTTACGGAAGCGTCCGATGCCCTGCTAAGAAGGTGCGCTCTACATACGTAAACAGGCACAACTACCCATCGTTGACTCTTCAAGCTGTGTGTGACTACAAGAAGAGGTTTCCGGACTTCACAATTGGCGATCCAAGCAAAATTCACGACTCAAGGATCTTCAGAAAGTCTAGGCTTGCCAAGCGGTTGCTTGGCATTTGTTGCTCTGGTAAGTTCCATGTTCTGGCTGGTGCTGCTTATCCACTTCGCGATTATCTCATCACACCATTTCGCGCCTATGGCCATTTAAATTCAAGACAGCGAGACTTTAACATAAAATTTGCGGCAACGAAAGTCAAAATTGAGAACGCTTTCGTGGACCGCAAGGGCAGGTTACGCCAACTGCTGCACTTGGATTTTTTTTATAAGCCGAGCAAGTTAATCATTGCTTGTTGTGTTTCGCACAAACTGCGCATTAGTTGTGGTGATGTCGATGTGCCACCACATAATGACGATGCAAGCTCAGCATAGAACTGGCAAGCACCACCAGATGACGACAGCCAGAACTGCGGCCCCCTGACATGAAGTGAAGCTGCACTGCGTCAACAAGGGGAGGCGAAGCGGGAATGCTTGATTCAAGCAATGTACATTTGAGCAGGAAATGCAAACTGGTAGATTTTGTGTATGATGTAAAGGATAATGCGAATTTGTCATGTAAATATTGTAATCCCTATTGAAAATTTGCCCGTTGCTGGGCATGGTGGAATCCATCACCCATCATTATGGTGGATTATGGTGATGGGTGGCATGCTAGGTGCCGGGCGGCATGCTAGGTGCCGGGCGGCATGGTGGGTGCTGGGTGGCATGGTGGGTGCTGGGCGGCATGGTGGGTGCTGGGCGGCACGGTGGGTGCTGGGCGTGCGCAGTGGGTGCTGGGCGGCACGGTGGGCACTGGGCGGCATGTTGGATATGATCATGGGCACAGCAGGTCAAAGGCAAGTTGTGCAACGAATTGAAGGAGCAGCCACTGCACTTGGGAAGCTCATGACGGGCTATCTTCATGTGATCTTGAGTCTTGCAAAGTGTATAGTCTGTACCTACATGTAGCCAAGTATATGCGGCCATTTTCATGCCATAATGAATCAATGAAAAGCACCATACTGTGTGGCATATAATCACATTTTATTGAAAAAAGATTTCAACTATTCACTTTCGCACTCGTTTTCCTTGGCGACCTGCCTCTGTGAAGAAGCTGCGTAAGTGCTTCCGCACTGACGCTATGCGGTGCTCCGGAGGTGGTGCTGGTGGCCCCATTGGATGCTGGCTGATGTACTTCTCCAGGCAGTCTAAAGGACGAGTGTAATAAATGTGGAAGTAAATTGTTTTTGCAATGACTTGTAGCAATAAGGGAATGAAGTAAATCTACTACAATCACTTCAAGCAAAAATCGATTCAACAATGTTTCAGATAATAAAATGCAGAAAATATTACAAACAAACATATGCTACAGTGTGCAAGCCAGAGCAGCTTTATTTGTAGTGAGAATGCATACACTTGCATCACATTGTTTTGCAGATTTACATGGTTTTTTGCCAAAGCTACGCCTGTTCTCATCGGGAGGTCGGCTTTACTGCAAGGTTTAGTCGCATGGCAGTGCACTCAAAGCCTGCACATAGCATAATTTGTCTGCTCTACCACCACCCAAATTCCTGTCAGATTGAGAGGCCACAATTTGGCTACACTGTCTCCACGCATGCAGGAGAGCTGCAAGGTGCAAGCTGCCTGGTTTGTCCACTCCATCACCTGTTGCTCGTGCAGTTGGGGGCAAGCGGGTAGTAACTTTAGCATTTGCCCTATATATAGACAAACAATTTTATGTAAAAGCTGTAGTCATGGCTGGTTTGCAAGCTTTATTTAGCTGCAAATGATGGAAATTATAATCAATGTTTGAAAGTGAAGCTTTCTCTGCCTCTTCTCCCAACTTTACGGGCGCTCCTGCTGCTGTGGGTTTGTCATGCGTGCCGCTGTGTTTCTTGCAACACCATCAGATGGCGCTCACCTCCGCACATCCTGGCCAGCGCTGCTGTGCTTGCATTTCAATTAGCGCGTACTGCACGTGGTGTGCCTGTCTTTTATTCCTATGCGACAAACATGCAGCTGCTGGGCTAGTGATAGTGTAAACATGACAATCGTGCTTAGCCTGAAGAGAGCGCTTTGAGCTGGAGTCTCAACAGTGTGCTGGTCATGTATGTAGAAGAAGGCCGTAAACATGTGCCAGCAGGATGGCTCGAAGGCATGCACTCGGTGTCAAGGACACCCAGGCCCGAAAGAAGCGTCACACAGAAGAGGAGCGTCTTCGCTACGCAGCAAAATGTGGTGCAGACCGCGAATGCTTGCATCAATGCATACATACAATTATAACAACTAATTCAAGTAGGCACAGCCCCATAACTCAATGAAAGTTTCATACTTGTGCCACAATTTGGTGCGCCATGTGAGGCCATGACAATGCTCAATTCCCTCTCAGAGATTATGAACAATGGCTTGCAACAACGCCTCAAGTAAACACGTCTTCCTGTGTGTTCTGTGGACAATGCACACACAGCAGTGGTGCATGCAACGAAAACATTTTACATTATCTCACCACTCTCGTATTGGACTACATGCTAAAGAAATTACACATTTGTCATTATTGTCAATCAAAGCACACAGCATACAAAGCTTCACTTACATCGGTTCTCACAGTTCATGGGATCCGCAAATTTCTTGTGTTCTAGTTTTCAATCTCCATATCGCTACTTTGCTAAGCTAACCTACATCTTAAATGGAAAAAAGCCTAAACAAGCATTTTAAAATATTACAGAACAATCTTTTATGCTCATTTGTTCTCAAAACATTTTTTAGGAAACGGAATTTGCATCAGGTCTTTCATGCCAGTACAAGAGTTACTGGTACTTTGATCCATAAAACTGAATCTGCCCAGAAAAAATGCCAATCACAGCCACACTATATAGTCATCCATTCTAATCCAGGCTGGTGGCGAGTGCTGGAACTCTGCGTGATGCCCACCACCTCGCTTTCTTTGGCACCGACGACAGACATGAAAGTTTATAGGATGCTTTGCGTAGGACAAAATCAGCTATCCATGTCACAGCGTACATGCGACTAATGTACGAGGTGCTTTCCTTGTGTAGCATTTCTTTTCTCATTCTTATATGCTCAAATAAAATGAGATCACTGAAAGTGCTGATAGGCCATATCTTACAAATTTCAATCATCAGAACAGTGTTTTGTTTTGCAATTGCATGGCTGTGAACACTACAGATTGTAAAGTGGCAGACCAGGTGACCACAGTCAACACTTTGGAAGGCAGTGGTTTAAAAAGCTTCTTTTCAGACAATAAAATTTGCCAAGCTGTGTCGGAACCCAATTTTCTTCAGAAGCATTTTTTCAAAAACAGTTAAATGAAAGCTGCAGCATGAAAAGCTACAACACATGCCAAGTCTACATTAGAATTTTCAAAGACAATGGGGTGCTTAAATGCTCGCTTCTGTTATTAAGACAATAAGCAGCAGGTGAACGTAATTCAAGCTGCCAATTAAGGTCCTAACAAAATTAATGCCTCATGTACAATTTAAGGCACATGTAGCCACCTGACTTTCTTAATTGTTTTTCATTTAAACTAATTACGGGGGAAACATTGTGGACGGTTTTTTCCAGAAATGAATATCTCAAAATTATTTTCTGCTGCTTTTCATAACTGCAGATACATTTAAATTATATGCCGAGACAGAGTGGATATACAGCAGAGGAAAAAGATAGTACACATAGGCACTTGCCTCATTCTTGCTTTGGCATTTCATTGCGTCGTGCACATATCATGCAATATGTTAACTCATCCAGACAACTGTTACATATATACTGTCATGTTTCTTAAACGAGGTGACTGCTGACTTACTCTTTACAGCGGCCACTTTATCCGGTGTTGCTGGAAGTTTGCCGGATGCCTCAGACATTGTACGGCAGGCCTGGCCAGTCAGGCTTCTTTCGCCTGCTTCTGCTGGCGTCCACAAATGTCGTGCAACATTTATCGTGCACTTCGCATCACATGTGGATTTTAATATGTCATGCCACTTGCTCAGTGGCATTACATACCCCACACCAATCTGCACCTGCAATAGATATGAAGTGATTTTTTTTTCTGAGCAGTACTCTTAACACTAAAACACGTCTGTATAAAACATTATAAAGGTTAGCTCCTTCGACTTCTGATACAACCCCATAATTTCCAATTTCTGCACCTCAAACAAATTTTATAAAAACGGGATTAAACCCAACCACACCAAGAAATTTACTTTTTTGTAAAGGATTAAACTTATAAAATTTTCCCACCTTAAGGGTAGCAAACATTCATATTTCACAGTCTAACCTTGTAATTATGAAATCGATAGAGAAAGCAAAACAATTGTTTCAAGTAGGTGCAGCGCCACGCAGCAAACAGTGCAAGAATGAGTGCCGTCAAGGTTGCAAGCAGTGTCACATGGAGAACAGTGCAGTGCATGTGACATAGAGCTACGCGTGCCACTCTCCAAAGACCACCGCCATCATACACTACATGGCATTGTTCTGAAACCCACAGGAGACACGCCTTGAAAGTGTGATTACCCTTGCATGGTTGAAAACGAGTGAATTCCCTTGTGGCTTCTGAAATCCACACTTGGCAGCTATATTTTCATCATGATTAAACTGCAGCGGAGGATGCGCCAAGTCCCGTCACAACTTCAAACTTCCGAACTTGGTAAGCGCCCTCCTTTTACCGCGGCCAGGTTTGAAATGTTCCTAATGAATGCATTGTTGTGCCAAAAGGAAAATAAAGACTTAGGAGGGAGAGTAAGAAATGACGGGTCAAGCGCTGAACTTCAACCTATTTTATTCTTATAGCAAAGCAGGGAGAATCAACAAATGCGCATACGCACGTCAGTGTTGTCTAGAGCAATTACAGTGATGTTTTCAACAGCTGCATCTCGTCAAACAGAAAAACAGACATATCACTAATACAACTCATGCCTCTCTTTTATGTGATATGCCTCAATGCTACTACATTTGGTGTGCCAGTTTTCTCAGCACCACGCAAGTTGGCTGGGCTGTGTCCGTGCATAAGTCGCGTTAACAAAAAAGTCACGATGCCAGAAAAACCACACTAGACCATATGTGAAATGTGTCAATGACCAGGCCCAGGAGCATGAATTGTCTGTAATTAATAAAGGTAATGCGCGTAGCAGGCACGTGCCAGCCACTACATCAGATTAAGATACTTGGCAGAAGTGGCAATACATAAAAAAGCATAAAAGAGAGAGGCACGAGTTGCATTAGTGATATGTCTGTTTTCCTCTTTGACAACGAGATGCAGCTGTTAAAAACATCACTGTAATCGCTCTAGACAATACTGATATATGCATGCGCATTTGTTGATTCTCCCTGCTCTGCTGTAAGAATAAAATCAGTTGAAGTTGAGTGCTTGACTTGTCGCTTCTTACTCTCCCTCCTAAGTCTTTAGTTTTCCTTTTGGTGCAACAGCGTATTCATTAGATTTCAACCAACTCGCCCAGCAACAAGTTCTACTTGAAATGTTCGTTGTAACAGCACAGCGCTACTGAATATGTTCATTATATGTGGACGCAGTTTCAACAAGCATGGTCAGAAAATCGTAAATTAATGCAATGAAATGTGGTGATTTGAACCAATAATTCGTTATATCTTGGATTGTTATTTGCGAGAGCTGTAGTGTACATGAATCTAAGCTGCGAGAATTTTTTTACGTATGGCGCTCCAGTAATAGCAAAAGTAAAGGCATTTGATTAACTGCAATAAGCCATCACTGTTTCTCACTTCTTTGCCGCACTACTCACACCCTTTTCCTGCACTACAAAGTGCAGCTAAAGCTAAGAGTTGCATTGCACGGCAGAAGAAAGCATCCTCCATTCTCAGCCCCTAATCCCCCTCCCCATGAAGCTGGCTGAATGGAAGCTTCAGTGTTGCACAATGGGTGAGCCCTCCACCATTGTCGGAACACAAAATTATTGGAAATACCTAAACCAGGGTTTCTGCAGGTCTCCGAGAGAAAAATTAAAGGACATTCACGGACTTTCCAGGCCCCGTGAAAGCTTTTTCAAGGGTGCAAGGTCCCATGCAAAAATAGGAGATAAGATCAGCATGCGGATCTTATCTCCTAATGTTAAAGTGTCAATACTGCTTAAATAAAAGGTCTGACGTTCAGTGGTTGTGCTCAGCAATATCTGTGCCTTACCGTATGCCCCTTTTTTGTGCTGATGACAAGTTTCCCAGTTCAAGCTAAACCATTATCGAGCTTTAACTGTCCTCCAAGTAACAAACGTGAGGCTGACTTCTCTTGAGGCCGAAGTGTGTTCGGAGTCAATAGTGCACAGTGAAACCTCGTTTCTATGAACACCACATTAACAAACATTTCAGAAATCCCCTGCTGACTTCTTGCAGTTTCAATGTAAAAATATTTCAGTACTACGAACTTCAGAATACCAAACTTTTCAGATAGTGATTGCTGTTCAGTTTTCCTGTGATGTTAACACCTCAGAACTACAAACTAATATTCCTAAATGTGAGGATTCTTAGATTTCCGTGTATTCTTCACAGCAGCCGAAACAGTAGGCTAGCAGACAAGGCACAGAGAGTGGACATCACGGCGCATGCGTTCCGAAAACCGTGAGATGGGACCAGAGAAAAAAAGAATGTGGGCAGGTGGAACCGACGGCGCATAAGGTTTTGCAAGCACATGCTCCGACCAGAAAAATGTCGCCTAGCAACGGAGGCATGTCTCCCTTTTTTTTCACCCTTCTTTCTGTGCACACCTTTCTTCCGCGCTTCTTTATGCGGTCGGATTAGCTATATGCACGGTGAAATGTAACCTCTGTACTCGTGGGGATGCCACACGGTCACAGTTTGCACTTTCCAGACAGTGTTGTTGACGCTTGCTTGCACTTTTGACATAGTTCAGATGTCCGCCTCGAGCGAGACACTTATGGTGTCCACGGCAAGAAATGTGAAAAACAAACAAAAAGCAAGAAACATTGCGCTTTGGGGCCATAGAGCTACATTTTTGTCGGTAATTTTCTCAGCGTCAGCGTCTTGTTTTGCACGCGTCACTTACTATACGGTGCTTCATTGTGCATGGCAGCGGAATCTGTGGAAATTAGCAGCAGCACGTGGTCAGAGCCAACAGCGATGTTATTGTGAATAGTTCATATGGTGAGGACTTGTGAACTGATAGGTTGATGAGCGGAATGGCTAATTTTGGGGCTTTCACTATAACGATCTTTCAGAGTAATCAACAATTTACCGTGGTCCCCTGAATTTCGTTATATTGAGATTTCCTGTATAAGCATTCACCTCACATTCCTTATTTGTGGCAATAATCGATGACACACGGACCTTTTTTTCCTGACATTCCATTGGAAAGCATATCTATGAAGACCTAGTGATACAGAAATTTGCCCTCACCTCTCCATCAACAGTGGAAAAAAATCCACCTTGAGGGGATGACAGCCCTGGGTCCACTGCACTAGGCAAAGTAGCGCAGAGTGCAAGTGCATTCCCGGAAGTTGGGGCCTCTGCTACTGTACCTGGCAAGTTTGTGGCCTCCACTGCAAACAATGACAACATTGATTGAAACATATGTTGGTCATAGCAGGCTTTCAGGCAGAAATCATGGGAGCATGCGGACAAACATACACATAGGCAGACGACATTTCTGAGTAATTCTGCATTGACGTGCAGTCGGCCCAGACTGCACAGCTATTCAAGATGAAGCTGCACTGTCGCCCTTGCCCTAAAACCCTCTGTTTCCCTTATGCCAACCGGAACACTCTTGAAGTCCACGTCAACAATGTCCCTGCCAGCTTTAGTTGATACTGAGGTGCATGTCTCCGTTATAAATGCCAGTTTTCATTGTCGCAAGAAGATCCTTACAACCTCCCACAACTCGAAATGTATGTGCCACTGACAGCGACAACGCCACCATGGTGGGCTGTCTAGCAAAACATAATGACTAAGTGAAATTATAAAAAACCAACAAATTATAGTCAAGGAAAGCATAGGGAGCATTTCGGTGTACATTTAATTTAAATGTAAAAAGAATAAATTAAAAAAAAAATGTAAGTGGATGAAAAAACAACGTGCGACTGGTGGGGGCCGAACCCACGATCTTTGCATAATGCGTGCATTTATTGCATGTTGTAGGCTCAGTCCCCACGAGCAGCAAGTTGCTTTCCATCCCTTACATTTCCCTTTGCTTTACCATTCCTACACTTCAATTAAAACTACAAATAATTTCCCCTACGCTTTCATTAACATAATTATCTGTTGGCTTCTTATGGTTATGATACACAAAAATAAGGCCCCTCGGTTCCTCTTCTTCTCATTCAAGTCCAATATTGTGATTTCTGCTAAGGGAGCACAGAGTAAATAGATCTATAAAATCATTGTTATTTCGTCCCTTATGCAGATGCAGACGTTTCTATGGCAGCGTTGCACGTAGCTGGCATGATGAAACAATAGCTCGTTATCCACAGAATTTTTTTGAATATCTAACAGGAGCATATTCTTATTCATTGCAAAGAACTACCAGCAGCAAGAGGCCATAAGAAAGTGCATGTGCTCTCCAGCACTCATGGTAAAATTACAAGCCAATGAGCACCAATTTGTATGGGCACGTTGCAAGTGCTAGGCGGCGCCCTGTCTTTCCGACCCCTAGCGCCATCTGACGAATAGTTGCGCGAATGTGGTAGGATTACTCACGGCGTCAGCAGCCCGCGCTGCGTGTTTGGCGTCCTGTCAAACGGTAGCGATGGCGCGAAACAGCGCGCCGATATTAATTTTAACCGGGTTTCGGGAATTACAAGATCTTCATAGCTTTTTTAGGGAAAACAATTTAGAGAAAGGAAGTCGTCTATTTGAAGTGGGGCACGTCTACGGCGGGAGCGAAGTGCTGAACTCGCACTGATCGGAAGTGACTGCTAGGTTTATTCCGCAAACGAAAGATAATGCACCAGCGAGATGCGTGAAGCTCAGCTTAAGTTACTTCGTTATCTATGGTGTGGACGCATGAAATTATAAGCGACATTGATTCTTGAAGATCGGCGACAGCAGACAAATCCTAGCGGGGAGCTGTGATTGCCCTGCTGGCATCGCAGGAAAGTGCAAGGACGCCGCGGTAGTTTCCCTGTACATACAGGACGGCAAATACGAATCCAAAACATCTCATCCAAGAACGTGGGGCGTACGAACGACTCGTAAGACCTACCAGAGGTATTCTAACGTTGCTCTCCCCAAACACAAAAAAAAGGGGATGAACTTACCAGTTGTTAGACTACGCTGGGAAAATATTTTCGCCCAAGTTACTGGAAGTGCGATACTTTTATGTTGCGATTTTTCAGTGCGTGCAAAGGAGGTTCCAATAAACCACGTTGTCAAAAATTTTGGTGATCTCATCTGCCCCTTCTTTGATATGCTGGGCGCAGAAGGGTGTATGCCAGATCAGCCGGCTGCAACCCCTCCTTAAATCTCTCAGCAAGCCCTAGCGCTGTTTGAATGGGCGAGGATTGGGAAAGAGTTCCACAGCTTTACTGCGGTACAGTGTGGGAACAAACTACTTTGTTTGCTGCATATCCTGGTACGCACTGCAGGCAGTGACGTAGCAAAGGGGGGGGGGGGGCGTGGGCTCCGGGTGCAAGGGGCCAGTGGGGGGGTGGGGTGTCATATACGTCTGGAGACACGCGGAAATTGTTGATATCCTCGCCTTCCTCGAATAAACCCGGGGGAGGGGGGGGGGGACAGAAGACTTATGGGCCCCGGGTGCCAGACGACCTAGCTACGCCACTGACTGCAGGTGTCCCGTTGCTGCCATCATTGCTGTAAAAGCAAAGAATTCAGCGTTATAACGCACTTGGCATAACGCCGGAACATAAAACAGCTTATGCCGTCGGACGAGCGCTATCCAGTGTTGACGCCGTTCTGGTTCATATGGTCGGCTTCGAAACCTGTAAAACTTTGTTCCTCGTGAGTTGGTGTACGTGCTGTTGCAGCCCACTACTCAACAACTCAGGTTGCACTTCGGCATTGCTCAGAAAAGGCAACAGCTACGCGCGAAACAGTGCACATACAGGCTTTCCGAACGCAAGCGAGCCGGTCGTATCCTGCCGGTTCCGCGCTCGCCGCCGCGAGGGGCGCCCTAATAGGCGAGGGAACTACGTGCGCAACCTGCCTATAAGCAAGCAAAGCCCCTGCAATTTGTTAATGTGCCTCCTAGCAGAAATTTGATCATGATGGTCACTATTTCCTGTTGCAGGGTGATAGGCTACCTGAGAAGTGCATAACGTACTCACCAATCTTTTCCAGCAACGCATTGGTAAGCTTTTTATTTAGCTCTCCGGCTTCCTTGAGCTCAAGCTTAACTTTCTTGAGCTCCTTCGCCTGCTTCTCAATTGTGGCTTTGAGCTCAGCCACCAGCTCTTCCGTTTGCGATTCAGTGGACTGAAAATTGAAGCAGTGAAAAAAAATATGGATCACTATAAAATACTGAGTACTGTGCTTCTGGCCATTTTGCCACATAATATGGTTCCAAAATAGTCCTCAATGTTTTGTTCCTACCTCATGCTGGTGCAAAATCCTCTCGTGCAGAGCCTCTGTGGCTGCCAGCCGCTGCTTTTTAGCTTCTCTTGATGTTGGCTCCTTCTACACAGGCAGGATCAGAGTAGGAATGAAATGTTACCTCAAGGTTAAGTACCTATAGTCCTATAAGCATATTTGAATATGAAGCATTCTTTGTCTCATTCTTTACAATTCGTAGTAGGTAGATGCGCAGGTTCTTGTCTCGCCTCGCTTTAAAAATAAGAAAATGTGGCCCAATGGTGGAATCACACCTCTACCGTTGTTGAGCACAGCAGCTTGGTGCTTCAACCACTAGGTTAC
Source organism: Dermacentor andersoni (assembly GCF_023375885.2). NCBI lineage: Eukaryota > Metazoa > Arthropoda > Arachnida > Ixodida > Ixodidae > Dermacentor > Dermacentor andersoni. The sequence goes on along the minus strand of NC_092814.1, from coordinate 360,373,792 downwards.
AGTCACACGCATGCTTCTCTTGTTCTAAAGCCAGCCAGCTCTTTGAAACACCCGGTGCATGTACCACACGCCTTTTCCTTGTCTTCTTTCTCTTTCTCTATGACCGCTCGTTCTTTAGGTGCCTTGTCGTACTTTCCTTGGGACCGGCCCACTTTTCCCAGTACTCTTTTCATAGCAGTTTACGCAATCTAGTAACTGAACTTCGTGACTACCAGGCTAATCATATTTATCTCTTCTCTGGAGTACAAATTCCACCATTTTCACTCTTCACTGCAGTACAAGTTCCATCATTTTCACATACCCTGCATGACATAGCCCTAAGCCTCAACAATTATGACAGTCACCGATGACATCACAATCAGTGTCTCTCCTTAGTTTGCCCACTACCGCAGAACCCAATAATTGCCATATCCTAAGGATGTGACAAACAGCCAGCAATGGCAATGGCCGATCATGCCATTGCTGCCTTATGATCCTTTGCAACATGGTCATCGTTACGCTGCTGTCCTCACACATGCATACACTCACTACCCACACACAACTACTCAATTTACAAAAACTCACTCATCCACTTGGTTTTGCTCAGTTGAAATGCTCAATAGGTAGGTAGGTGCAAAATGCTTTGCATAACATCCGATTTTCACACTGAATGGTATCAGCACAACTTTTTAGTAGCTGACAATGCAATCATTATCTCACTGATATCTTGCTAAAGCTTCGAATGCCACATAACTAGCATGCAAGGTCCTGGTGGTATCAAGATATAGTGGAAAAGCAATGACTAGACCTTCAAATTACTAGTTCTCAGAAATACTCACCCTTTGCTTGCGAGGTCCCGGCTGATCTTCAACCTTAATTAATCTGGGAAAAGGTTCCCTCATTTTTTTTAATTTGGCGTTCAGGGCTTCCAGAGTGTCTAAAACCAAAAGCGCACCACAGTTCACTGGTCACATTTAACTGCAGTCAACAGCCAACAACATCAAATGCATGCAGCTACACATAGATGTACCACCTAATAGAATATGTAAAAATCGCACTGCAATCAGCTGGCCACAATTATATTTATGACAATTTCCTTGAACTACCTTTCTTTCACCCATATTCCATGATTAGCCAAATGGTTGCAGCGACTAACGGCCACTGTGCTTTTCAACTCTTTTTTGCAGACTGTAATGTATAATCAAGGTAAAATGAAATTGAAAGAACAAAATGTGTGGCCGAAGCGTACCTGTAGGGAAAGAGCATGCCGCTGGCCAGTCATTGTGCATGGCTGCTTACACTACTGCTTTGTTCAATGCTCGTTTTACATTTCCCAGTTCAGCAATGCCATTTTCACTTGCCAATATAGTTAGAGTGCATACAACTGTCACCACTCGTGCTGCGTGATATGGCTCGCACATGGCCTGTTTCCTAACCTGCATCACTGCTTTTGCTCCCACAATCAAAGAGCTCCAAGTTTCATAGCACCAGGAATACATTCACACTGCAAGAGCAGCAATGATGCAGGAGGAACAACGAATCTTAACTATGCTTGTGCCACATGACCCCACTGTTCGCATTTTCCTCACTCTAAATAGTATCAATTAAGTTGTTGTAGTTGTTTGTAAATTATTAGGATAACAAAAGGAAGAGAACAAAATTACTGCTGACTGCCTCGTAACTCTCCAGTACAGTCTCCTGAACTTCAAGAGAAGTCAGTAGTCTGCAAAGCAGCAATCTATTTTCAGTGTTCATACAGGTCACCAAAGATCTGTCAACAAATTAGCCTGAATTCTGCTTATTCATAAACAGCACAAAGCATGAAAAGCACGCCGGCGTTCGTGTTGTCCTTCTCTTCTCGTCAGTGTTTAATTGTGCGCTGGAACGATGTTTCAAATGCCAATCACAACCAACTGGCCCAGCTGTCCATACTTGGGAAAAATTGTACATCTTACCAGGCCTTGACCCGCTTAGCAGTTACTAGCATTAACTCGGACAATCATGACAAAGAATGATCAGGCAGAGAAAGATCCCAAGGCTAAAGAATGCAAAACAATGAAATATGAAAGATAAATAGAAAAAGTTTTGTTGAAAACATATCCTGAGACCTGTTTGCAACAGATCTTAACGTTCAGGAATAAGGCACTGACGCGGAAGTCCTGGACATGCAGAATGAAATTCCTCTGACAGTCGTTTCGCCCAACTGTCCACGTATGCATGACCACATGAGAAAGCGATTTCATGAAAAGCAGACATAGGCTGGGCACGTCCATCTGTTGAGGTTACGCGACATTGCGCGACGTCGGCGCAAGCATACAATACCGCAGTGCATAGGTAAGACGTCAATGTCTTCTGGCACGATGCTAACACCTCCCTTGCACGTCAGGCGCTCCTTAATCCCATAAGAATGAGGTACTACACTGCCGCTTTCGAACAAAATTTCTACTGGGCCCCTTTACTAATACCTGCGGTGGTTCTCGCAAGCTTCGCAAGTTTTGGTAAAGATAACAGCCCTGCCTTGTGGACCAAAAAAGCTAAATACGGGCAGCCGAGTATCAATGGAAACTTCATAAGACCAAAAAACTGCGCAATGTAATAATATAAACATCTTCAAGCAAGGCTTACTCACCTGCGAGGGCATGAACAAAGGCAGGGTAATACCCTTCTGTGCTCCCATCTTCACTGCACCAGTGTGCTTGAAGTTCGTTGGTTTTGGAGAAATCTCGTTCATCTTCCGGCTCAAAAGATTTGATGAGCCGCACAGGTAGTATAGCTCGATAATTGTCGCGATATTTCACATATGCAAGAATTGTAGATTCCGCACGCTACACCACAACCAGACGAGACAGCAACACACACCCTACACGGCTTCGGCTACAACTTTATCTTCACCCGTCTACGACGCCACATGCATGGACACCCTTCAACCCAACGTTGCTTAACCCTGCCTTGGTGTACGGGGTCCTGAATGTTTCGCTGCTTGCGTTCTCAAAAAGATTTTGCGCTCACCGCTGTACTGTACTTGCTAAAATTTTGCAGGGCGATCGAATTTTGGTGTCGACTTCGTTTAGTATAACACTTGATACAGTTAATTCACTAGTTTTTCAGAAAACTATACAAATTTGCCTGCGCGTATGAAAACACAAGAGGCAGCCGGGACGCGACAAGCATAAACTTGTTTCGCCGCCTGCCGTCAGTTGCAGAAAGCAGCGTTTCAGGGAGGGCAGTCACCTGTTCCAGGAGCGGGAAACACGTGGCAGTTCCTCCGGAAACGCTGCTTTCTGCAGCTGACGGCAGGCGGCGAAACAAGTTTATGCTTGCGTGTCGCCGGCAGCAGCTTGCATCCCCATAAACGCAGGCAATTTTGCATATTTTTTGTACAAACCAGGCAATTAACTGTGCCAAGTGTTATACTAAACGAAGTTGATGCAAAAATGCGATCGCTCTGCAATATTTCAGCAAGAACAGTGCAGCGGTGAGCGTAAAACCTTTTTTGGAACGCGAAGCGAGATATATTCTGGACCCTACGTTTCTGTACTCTTGCCCTTACCCCTCGCTTACAAAACATCAAAAGAAATAATGACAACATTTACTATGGCACCTGCAAGGTCTTCCTTGTTGTACAATGCACTGAGGACTCATCACATACTTGCTTATTGATTAGAGTGGTTTACGTATTGCATTTATGGGTTAATCATTTATGTAATAACCTCCCAAATTTGCCACAGCCCGCATCGCCATATTTCGGAGGATATGGTTAAACGCTTTTTCTTCGTTACGTGAAACCATAGAGTTTCATACAATACTAATGCTAGGACACTCTCTGCGTGCGTTTTGACACACGCACACATGTGCATGTCGGTAAGGACATTGAGCATTCGACAAGTGCTTCGAAAGAATAACACTATTAAATACGTAGTTCACTGCTCGCTTGCTCATTGCCCGTGCACCTCATTGTCATCATGCGCATATATTTTCGCTCTTGTGTATGATTCTGGCTGTCCAGTTAGCTAGTTATAACGCCGCATATGCATAAAACCGCGCTATTTTTCTTCCCCTGCGCTTTCTGTAAAGCTATGCCGCCTCAGAAAGTACGACGATTGCGTTTCGCTGTTCAATATCTTCTTCCCTTCCTGCACCTTGTAAATCATTTTCCTGACTACCGACTGCAGGGTGGCAAACCGAACTTCTTTCTGGTTATCATATGCCTGCCATTTCCTTTTGTTCATGACTACAATAAATTCATATCAACCAACAAGCTTGACGTCTCATCTACATCTCCTCAGCCCCCTTATAACACATGCACTCTTATTGAACGGTACGTGTCATATCGTTGAAGCCAAACACCTGTACGGTATATATATATATATATATATATATATATATATATATATATATATATACACAGGGTGTCCAAACTATCACGCACCAAACTTTAAAAATATGCAAACGCCACATAGCTGGACAGAACAAAGGTAATGTTATGTGGCGTCGCTTGGAGATACTCAGATTTTCTGCATTCCGCCTGATTCCATAATTAGTCTGAATTAATCAACGTCTCATATATTATGATTCGAATTAAACGTGTCAATGACAAAATTGTAGAGGAACGCTGAAAAATCCCGATACAGCTTTCTGTAGCTCACTTCGTGCTACATGAAATTTTTTTTCCGAGCGTGAGCGAAGCCTGCGAATAGACCCTAGATTGCCGCGCGACTGACCGCTCGAGGCACTTTGTGTGTATTCGCAGGCTTCTGTCACCCTCGGAAAAAAACTTTCATGTAGCACGTACTGAGCAACAGAATGCTGTATCGGGAGTTTTCCATGTCTCTACAATTTTCGCATTGACACTTTTAATTGGATTATAATGTTTTAGAAGTTGATTAATTAATTCAGATCTAATTATGTAATTAGGTGGAATGCAGAAAATAATCTCAGTATCTCCTAGCGACGGCAAACAACATTATCTTGGCTCTGTACAGCCACATTGCATTTGCATATCTTTATATCTTGGTGCATGATAGTTGGGACACCCTGTATAACCTGGTATAACCAACCAACTCAGTTTCACAAGTAGTGCGAGGCTTCTATCGTACACGGGCATAAAGCCCCATCGGTGACACGGCAAACGCCGCGGACAGAAAATAATGTTGCTGCGGACTGGCGTGTTAATGACAATTTTAGATTGTCAGTGTCCGACGTAGGTTATCGTCGTCTTACATCCGCCACGTTACAAATTTTGCTGAGATAACAAAAATTGAACGACCATGACCCAAGCTCAATGCCTATATATCTGCACATGACGGAAACATCATATTCGTAGTAATGCAAATGTCACAGAACATTTCATCGCTGATAAATTACAATTTCGCAAAAATTGGGTTCATTGCATGAGTATCATGCAGCCGTGCCATATATATAGGCCTTGCCGCCTGTAGAATGTGCATTTCCTGGCTTATCGTCTAAACGTGACACATGCCGTTACTTCGTGAAACTTAATAGGCTCCTGTCTGAAAACAATAGACCGTTCGGAATAGGCACTGAGGTCATTTTGCTCAAGATTTACCACAAAGGAAAGGCTCATTAATATGCGGATAGCGATGTGGTGGCGCCAAATATATATTGTGGGGAAATTAATTCTTGTCAGGTTCGACAAAACACGAATCGCGGCTAAGTAGAAGGTAAACATACAATGCTTCGTGGCACTCGCCGCCCCTCTGTTTCACAGAGGACACTCGTAATATCTATCTACAGTCGCCGTTCTTGGTCGTCTAGTTGGTCTAGTGGTCTTAGTAACCACTTTGGTAACCTTATTGAGACATATAGTAAAGAAGAGCATCGCGCAACGCAATTGAAGCCAAATTTGTCGGCCCAGCACGTGATAGGACGTCAAACTGAGCAGTTGGTTTTAGTGTTCTCGCTCTTTAAGCAGATCCACAGTAGGGCAGCTGAATAAGCGTGCACCAAATAAAAACTATTGGCATAGCTACTGGCCACCAAACGTCTCCGCAAAACTCGATTCTTCCTTCGTGATCTCGACTAACGAGGTCACGTGCTGGGCCACTACTGAGTAAATGTATGGGCTTCACGGAGGGTTTGCTTGCCAAGGCTGGCTGCATGACGTAAAGCTCCCTCCTAACTTTTTTCTTCTCCATGGGTAACGCGACCCTACATGGCCCGGCTGCTTTCCGCGTTGTTTATTGTGTGCTGGCGATCATTGCTTGCTCGTTTAGTGTGCTTTCTCAGCTTAGCGTGTCCTAAAAGAAAGCGATGACCGAGACATCCGCTAAAAAGCGGCGCAAGGTATACTTAGATGGGGATAGCTACTTCGATGTGCCGGACTCTACTTTGCAGAGGCATGAAAAGGCGCACGCTGTGGCTACGGCCGCCGCATCGGCAGCCGTACGAGCACAATCTACGAGCGTCGGCCCCGGTGCTCAGTCCCAAAGCGCGACACAGGCTTCGTCTAACACATCGCAAGGTGGGTCGAATGACGGGGACGACAGTGAAATTTATTCGGACCACAACGGTAGCGACAGCTTCAGACGTGATAGTGGTGAACCCGACAGCGATGAAGAATCCGACGATATGAACAGCGCAAGAAGTGCAAGTGACACTTGCGAAAGTGCGGACAGCTTTGACGGTAGTGACGAATACGACGCCAACAGTTTCTCTGATGATAGCACGTTGCCGTCTTGGTTTGCGCAGTACGGCGGCGAGAGATTGCCTAACTCAAATGTAACGAAGGCGGCCGCAATAGCAGCGGTAATGTCGTTTGCGGTTTCTCATGGGTTGACGTGGACAGCACTTGGCGACCTAGCGAAGCTGATAAACTTTATCGTGGGCACAAATGCATTGCCTCAGAGCAAATTCACTTTTCGGAAGCTCTGGGCAGCGGACATGCATGATGTTGTGCAGCATCACTTTTATTGTGAGCCATGCAAACGCGTCATGACAACGAATAGCAATTCCTCTGAGTGCAGCAGCTGTCACAGTGTGAGAACTACCCAGTCATTGAAAAAGGAAGGTAGCTTTTTCTTCATTCTTAACCTGGCAACGCAACTCAGCCATATGATCGAACGGACCAAAGAGGAACTGCATGAAAGCCTTGAAGCACTTAAACAGCCGTCATCAACAATCACTGATATTACGAAAGGGCACTGCTACAGCAGACTGAGGGAAGAACAGAACCTTTGCCCTGATGATTTGACACTGACAATAAATACTGATGGGAGCCCTGTATGGAAATCTTCGAAGACATCAGTGTGGCCCCTGCAATTTATTGTTAATGAACTGCCACCACACTTGCAATTTAAGCACCCGGTTCTCGCTGGGCTGTGGTTCGGTAGAAAACATCCAGAAATGCAACTGTTCCTTCAGCAGTTTGTGAATGAAGTGAACAGCACAGGGGTAGTGAAGTGGGCTCACAAAGGCGACATTCATGTGTCAAAGCCTTATGTATTGTGCGTCTGCGTTGATGCACCTGCAAGGGCATCAGTGCAGAACATGGTCACTTTCAATGGATATATTGGTTGCACATGGTGCCTGTGTCCAGGAGAGCACCGGGAAGGTCAGGAAAATATATGTTTATTAGTCTCCAAAAATTTCCTTATGATGTATATTTTCTTAAAATTCAAAGCTTGGTTTTTCTTGCTGTATATAATGCATGGTGTATGTTATATACACAGATTGTAAAATATTAATATTTCATATAGATATGCACAATGTATGGTATAACGTAAACATGCTAACACAGGCTCTAGATTTAAGCAACAAAATTTTAGCTTGTTATTTTCACTAATGTTATTGTTGCACTCTTTTATGTGCATAGGGAGCATGCGCTACACATTGGTGTCACTGATTGAACAGAGAACTTCAGACCGTGTCAAGAGTGAGATGCATCTGGCAAGCAGGATTAAAGACACCATCAATGGCTTAAAGGGACCGTCGGCCTTGATGAACCTGAAAGGTAAGTAAGAAGCATTTATGCCATAATGCTTTTCCCAATGTCAGTAGTTATATTATCCGAGTCACATGGACACAAAGACCGTTGTGTCGGAGGTAATTGAAAGTGTCGAACTCTATCAAACTTCAAGGAGTTGTGTTACTGCAACACAGCACTTCTCTACGGCTATTGAGAGTTTCATTGTCATGTCACAAACGAGTGCCGCGTTGGTTGCCACACTAAAGTTGCACAGAAAGCAAGAAAAAGAAAAGTTTACCATTTGCAGCACTATCAGCACATACATAAATTATTTTTAATTAGGCGCTTGCAATTTTCGCTCAGCTTTTAGATAATGTTTTCATAGCAGGTATTTCTTTTTGATGTTGATTCTAAAATGCTACTATGATGGCACGACTGCCATTGCAAGGCCTTAGAGATTTTTAGGATGTTCCAATAAACTGTGTTGGCTCGTTGTCTATCAAATCTGCCCGTGTAGCAGCACCCAAATTGCCTTTATGACCTAAGACTGTCGGTTCAAGAGCCTTAAAAGTGCATATGGATACTAATATAGATTCCTGGCTTCACAGCTTCGCTGGTTCTATGCCTGTATGCAGTGTAAATAACTCACTGCTGTACATGTGTCCATAGCATAAACCACGTGCTTTAGTGATGATTGTGATGGACGTGTTCAAGGATGAGCTGGGCACCATTCAAGGTGAAAAAGCAATACTTTTTCAAAATAACAAGAAGCCATGTTTTTGTAAAGCAAGGGACGTTCCATTCGCTTTGAGAGAAGGGGTGGAAGCCGAGTTGGCAAAGCTAGAAGAGCTAGGAATAATTTCAACAATTAAGGAAATGTTATCGACGCAGCTTATCTTAGCACACTATGACGGTAACCTGCCCTTGCAGATTTCTTATGACGCCTCGGCTTATGGCGTAGGTGCAGTCCTATCATGATTTCAAGGACGGGCAGACGCACTCAATAGCGTATGCCTCCCGTAAACTGACCAAGGCCGAACAAGGCTGTAGTCAGTTGGAAAAAGGCTTTGCTCTTGTTCTTGCTGTGCAGAAATTTATTACGTCTATGCAATGCCGTTCACTTTCCTGACTGACCACATGCCATTGGAAACGATATTTGGTCCCCAAGATAGGCATTCCATTTGTTGCTGCCGCCAGGCTTCAGCGTTGGGCAGTTGAATTATCTGTGTATACTTTTTCCTTGAAGTTCAGAACTTCAGTACAGAATGCTGATGCCGAGTGTTTGTCTCGGATTCCGCTCAAAGAGCCTGTCCAGATCAGTCGAATGAAAATTTTTATGCTGTCCGTTTTACTACGATGCCTGTAAGCAGTAAACATATCTCTGCCGAAATGACACGCAATCCAGTTTTTTGTGAAATTGTCCAGTGCATTTTACACGAATGGCCGAGCCGTGTCTCTGAAGAGATCAAACCGTTGTTTTTTTTTTGTGTGTAGGAAGCTTCAACTGTCCGTATCGAGGGTGCATCATGCTTGGGATGCGAGCTACACATGTCGTAGCTTATCCTCATAGGTCCAGTTGTTGGTCGAGATCCTTTCGAGGGTTTCCAGCCAGGTTTCCGGCTCATCCGACGTAGCTCCACGGAAGGTAGGGAGCTCTCTTGGCTGTTGAAATACGATGGGTGACACTGGGGGCTGCCATTGTGGTTGCCGTGGCCACAATCTTTTTGGTCTTCTCAGAAGTCCGTGCTCTGGGGGCAGCTGTTAAAGACGGCGGCTTGCTCGATGGTCCGGGACTACGTTGGTGTTCTCTTTGCGGTCCGGGCTTGGATCACGGCTTGTCGGGGGCGTCCGGTACATGAACCGAAAGCACCTCCACCAGATGTCACGTGGAGTGACGTATGAGGAACACAGTAGCAATACTGTGAAAGATGAAACTAAGTTTTATTGGTCGAACCTGTGCCCACAAGAACAGGCTACACTTAAAGAACGTCGACAACGGCGAACACATACGACGATCGTCAAAATCTGATCAGCGGGTCAAGCGCGTCGGCCTATATAGATAAGTCGTCGAATGTTCCAGAGTAACCGCTGGGACCCGCGTGCCTTCCACAAAGTTCTACACCATTCGCGTCGCGCATACATGCAATCAGATTACGCAAGGTTCGGCGACAACAGACAGCGGATAGAAGCATCGATAACATTTTAGAGACGTCCGATACATGCAGACGCGTGCTGCGCTGAGCGATAACATTTCTTAGAGGTTAAAAGCGCTCACCGTAAAAGATAAACGAGTTCACGTGTCAATATGCGTTACCAACTAGCCCACCTATGCTAAATCTACACGACCGGTGGTCGGCACACTGACGTCCGTGTAGCACAATTCCAAAGCGTTCCAACAGGAAGGATACACTCCACTTGCCGTCGACGTTAAAGGCTCCCACTATGACGATCGTCTTCGACGGATGAGCTCCAACCGAAGCCTTGTATTAGAAAGGTATCAAGGTCTCCTTCCGACGTAGCCGGAGGAACGAACGTAGACCGTGGCGACGACGGTCCCATCTTCAGTCTCCACGGCACATAAGCGTTCGACGGCAGCGCCATCTCGTCGCTTTCGCGTCCGTTTGCGGTTTAGCTTTTGTCGCTCTTTGAGGACACGTTCTTGTTCCGCGGAGCGAACGACGCGTGTCCTGCCCGTAGTAAGTCCAAACCAAGGTTGCCAAATGGCCTCAACAAAATATGGCCAAATGATCTCAAAATGTTGGTCAAAAATAGCCAGACCCAAATTTTTCGTCAGCGAAAATTATTCAAAATCATAGCCAAACGTACGAGGATGTTCTGCAGGTGTCTTGTATATGGCGTCCAAACCTCACCGCCTTCTCATGCTCAAAAATTACTTCCGGCGCATGGGACCAGTACAACGCTGGCCTCAACATCTGCGTAATGAACTCTAGTGAGAGCTGCCACTCAGACGTGAATTTGGAGGCCACTTATTGTTGGGATGAGCCGAAGGAGTTCTTTCCCTATTTACTGATGACGTTATTGGTATTTGCTGAGCCACGTTCTGCGCTAACTCTAGTTCACGCCTCGCTTTACAGAAGCGTTTTTCGATAAGAGTAGATAAAAATATTGCCACCTCCAGCCTCGACGATCAGCTTCGGCTGGTCACGATCGAGTGCCCAAGAGGCGACCTGAACTCAAGGCATTTTGAAATAGGGATGCCGTTCCCAAGTTTAATTGATACAATAAACATGTTATTTTTCTAACACTCCCTCTTTCTCTCTCATTTTTGAATTTTTTACTCGAAAACAGCTCGACGCTGAATTCGCAAATGCTGCCGCTTGGAGGCACAGTGGACTCTGGAGAAAACTTGAAAACTCGCATTTTGCTCGTGCGAAGAAGCTGCAGTTGTGATTGCAATTCGCCTTTGAGTGGGAACAAACAGAAGGACCTGACGGCTCATAGAAGAAGAGGTGGATTACAGGTTATAGTTTTGATTACCACCTGGATTACGGAGCAGGCTATAATCCATGTGCTATTAGTGTCGAAAGGAGTTGAACGGTGCAGTATTTCAACATGGATTTGCTGCCAAGATTCGTGCATTATGAAAACATGTACATGAGTTTCTGCGAATGCAGGGCACGAGTGCGTGTTACCAAATTTCGAGGGGGGTGGTGCTGTGTAGATTACTTTAAGTGCGACTTGAAAGAAAAAGATAATTACACTAGGAGAGGCACAAAATCAATTTTAGGGGCCGTGCGCGGCTGTCATGAAGTAGAAAGTAAACCCATTCGTCTAAAAAGTTGGAGCACTATACATAAGAATACGAAGTTAGTAGAACACTATACATAGCTTTACAAACTGGCAAGAACTCTTTGCCCAACCACCACTGTGATGTGTACTAAAATAATCAAATATGGAAGTACTAACAGTGCTACAAGCACCTATTATGCATATCGAACGCAGTTTTTTGATCATCACAGCTGGAAAATACGCATGAACAAATACAATGCAATGACTTGTAAAACCAACAGGCAGGAATTACAATGATCATAAAGTAGGTGCCAATAAAAAGTAAGCCATAGTCGCAATTAGTCGTACCCACATAGTGTCAAGGGAAAAATTATCGCAGGAGTACGGTATGAAAATCGACGAGTCATAACTGACTTTGGCAAGGCGATCACTCACCGACTTTTGCGGAGCGGTTGACTTGCACCTTCACTGTCAATTGACGAACATCGTTCTTCATATATCTACAGAGCTTATCATTGTAATAATATGAAATGTTCAAGAAGTACTATGAAGCAATCGCAACTTTCACGTAATACAAAGTTGCTTGACTATGCAATGTCTTTTATTTCTTTATTTTAAGCTCCCAGTTGATACTTCTCACACCATTGATTTACGAAATTCATTAAATATACGATCTAGTCACATTTCAATTGACTTTCACTGCCACTTGGACCATATAGAGCTGCAGAGTTGAAACGCCACAGAAACTTGATCTGGGTCAAAATCTTTGCAGCAGTTCCCACTCACTGCAATATCAAACTTAACGTGAAGGAGAGCTTTCAGTGTCTGATTCGACATGCCGTTTCTGAAATCATCCTTTGTTAACGAAACCTGACTTTCGAAAGAGGTAGCGCATGTAGACAAAGCAAGCTCAGACAGCAGGGGAACACTTCTCGTTTAAAGCGACTTGCGGATTTCTTCGTGAAGTTACTGGGTAAATCATGCGGTATCTGATGGAAAACCAAGCAATAGGCTTAGAAGAGCCCTGGATAAACATTTAAGGGCATCAGCGAAAATGATGCGCCACGACTTGAGTGCGAATACTTGAGCTGTTGTGTGAGTCCACATAATAGTTTGCTATGTGACAGCTGTCAGCCGATCTGTTTCTTTCTTTACTGAACCACGCGTGAACCGGCAGCAGATGGCACCGAAACCAGCGCAAAAAGAACTGAGTGCTGTAATGACGTATAAATAAACGTGGCAGCCATGGCATAACGTCATCCTCCAAGCGGCGGCGTTGCCTAAAAAACACAGCCTTCGAGATTACCTACATATCTTTCCAGCAGCCATGAGTTTTGGGTTCGCGTGGTCCTCGCGAACTGTTCGCGTGGTCCTCGGGACTCAGAGGTTCTTAAGACAAAAATACCCCAAACATAGCCATGTAGCCAACTCAGAATGTTTGACGCCAACCCGCATTAAAAGTAGGCCAATTTGACTATTAGTAGTCAAATCTGGCAACACTGGTCCAAACTGCAACAACTGGAAACGTCGCTAGGCGCATGCTCGCTTGCCCAAGTGCGCGCGCTCTTTCCCAGCCCTTTTCCCGACGAACAAACGAGCGAGTCAACAATCGACAGTTCGTCCCTCCCCCGCCTTCTTGTTCCAACCCCCAACTCCGTTGCGCGAGGGCTCACGCACGGAGGATGGAGCGAGGCACTACAATTGGCTGGCAGACTGATATTTTATTTTCAGCCCTTCCCATTGGGAACAAAGGAGCGCCGCCGGCTCCCAGGTGGTGTGATGAGCGGTGGCCGCGCCGCGAACGTATCTCGATCTACATGCTCTGTCCGCGCACGGACAAAGATTTCACAACCTGTAAAAACTTCGCTACAAAACACGTATTCAATGATGACTTTGGTCAGAGTCCTTTTCGTTTGTGTTTAAGCTTTCGTTGCTCGCAGCCGTCTAAATTTAAGATTCCTCCATACTGGTGCTGGATCGCTATGGCATAAAGCCGAAGTTTTCGCCAAACATGGGCTGTCGTACTGTGAAGACGTCTACAAATAACCATAACACAACTAATTACGACCATTCAACGCGATTCAATTTAATGTGCGACAACATGCAACGCGTTACTAGTTGAGCACTGCTTACTTCAGTAGAAGTATTTATATCTTCCCAGAGCATCTCCCACTTATGTTTTTCGAAGGGTCACTTCAAAAATGTAGGACAGAAGGTCGTGCATGCCCAGGGATTGTATAACGACACACAGTTGTGTTACGCAACATAAAAAGTCGCCGATTCGCCTCAAAGGCGAAGCATCGATTGCGACAACAAATTAGTGGTCAGCTATAGGAAGTAAGGATAGTAGTGTTATCGGCCGTATATAAACTTGTAAACAAAGGCGCACTAACTAAATTGACAACCATGGTGTCACGTGCGCACAAGGAAACACCAACACATCTGACTTGATGACCGCGGAAAATGTCAAAACGCTGGAGTGAGGAAACCCTGCAGCAGCAGCGAGTGAAATCACGTTGGTGCTGTCTACCGCTTCAAAGAAAGGTGAGTTGCGTGAACACAGCAGGCACAAAGCTACGAGGCGCTACTGCACTTACACTCTGCCCCCAACGCAGATCGCTCTCAGGATAAGACCGGGCGCGCAGCCGTCACAAGCGCAGTTGCAGCCGGAGTAAACTCCAGATGCACATGTCTATTAACATTGTTGTTTTGAACCAGGATGTCCTGAATTTGATGTTAAAGCTTGATATGAAAAAGGTAATCCTGACTATATAGACAGTGCATTTCCGTTTAGATTCTGTTTATGGACTAGTCAATATTATTTAACTGTTGGTTTTCAGGAATTTCTCTCGACATCTGTTGTCCCTTTGCCTGGAAAACAGCTAAAATTCTTCCTGTATTCAAATCTGAGTAAGCAGTCCCAACTTAACTAGACCCATCTCTATCACATGTCATTCTTGTAAAATACTTGAACACATCATTCGCAAACATGTCATTGAATTTCTGGTGTGTAATGATGTTTTATCTGATGCTCAGCACGGTTTTCAACGCGCATTTAACACCGGAACCCAGCTTATTGAATTCACTCACCATCCAGGCCCTCGATGCAGGTGATCAAATTGATGCAATATTTATTGATATTTCAAAGCTTTCGACACTGTGTAGCACACCGAATAGTTGAGAAAGCTCACTGTTATTCTTTACAAAGCATTATTTAACTGGATTTCTTTTTTATCCAATCGGTCTCAGTACGTACTCTTTAGGTCTTCTCAATCCTACACTTGCAGTGTACCGTCTGGCGTGCCTAGAGGTTTAATTTAGGTCCCCTTCTATTTTTGATCTCCATAAATGATCTACCCAGTAATATCCTGTTAAATTCCGCATGTAGACAGATGATTGTTTTGTACCATACGATTGAAACTTCTCATGATCACATTATCCTCAATGATTCATTTGCATTATTTCAATCATGGTGTGAGACTTGGCAGATGCAAATCAACTTCCAGAAAACTGTATGTAATTTACCAAGCGTTCTTTCACTTCTAGATTTGCCTATTCGTATAATGGTTACCCTCTAGATGTTTCACAGTACAAATATCTAGGTGTTCTATTAACTAAAAATTTATCTTGGTCACATTCCATCGAACTCATGTGCAACCGTGCGCTTAGGTTAGGCTACTTGCAACGCACATTACGCTCATCGCCACTTAGCACACTCCCGCAAGGGCACCTTGAGACTCAAGGTGATGGTGCTTGGCGCCACCACGGACCCTTAGCCCCCATACCGAAGCTGTAATCCGCACCGTGGCGACAGGTTGTAAGGTGAAGGGTAGAAACCATGAACGGTGGCGGTCGGAGCCATGGTCAAGCCCCTGCCGACGGGCTCCCCGTCTGTTTACCAGGTGGGGGACTCCGGGACCTTCTTGTGTCTATAAGGGTGAAACACAGGTGACAGAATAGGAACCCTTAATCCATACATGCCGCATGGATTCTCAATTTCCCCCTCTAAAAAAAACGATCGGAACCGGAAACGGTACCGCACCGAAGCAATCAAAGTTGCAACTCAGAAATGTGCTGAAAATTTTCCACAGTTCCTGATAGTTCACGCTGTTGAGCAAAACGCTCCCGTGGCCACTCTATCGGTGTTTGTAATACAGAAATGGCTAGTAGCTAACATAGGCGAAGAATATGAAGCAAAAAAACTGTCCTCAGGAGATCTGCTTGTAGAAGTCAAATCCAAAAAGCAAAGTGATGCGCTACTCGCACAAAAGACGCTTGCTGACCTTACCATTACTGTAACCCCTCACAGAAGCCTGAACAGCGTTCAGGGAGTAATTTCTGAGCGGCTGCTAATGACAAAGAACGAAAATGAGCTCCTCGAGAATTTGCGAGACCAAGGAGTAACGTCCCTTCGCCGCATAAATATAAGGCGCAACGGCGAAGAAAAAACAACACCTCACATCGTACTAACATTCGGCAGCACTCGCTTGCCCGAGTCTGTCCGGGTTGCTTTCATCAGGTGCCCAGTGCGCCCATACATCCCTAACCCTAGGAGATGTTTCAAATGCCAAAGGTATGGGCATGGCAGCAACACATGTAGAGGCAAGGAGACCTGTGCCAAATGCGCCGAAACCGAGCACAATACTGACAACTGCCAAGCAAGTGAAACAAAGTGTGCAAATTGCAACGGTCCACATGCAGCGTACTCACGAACCTGTGAAGTATTCAAAAAAGAAAAACAAATAATCAATCTAAAAGTACGAGAAAACATATCTTACCCTGAGGCAAGGAAAAAGTTCACTCAAGAGACATCCAGGTCATATGTTGACGCCGTGCGCCGGGGGGCCGAGCGGCGTCTGGTGACAGTGGGCACACAGTACACCATTGTTGATGTGTGCCTGCCCCGTCCCCCACCCGAACGGCACTCCGGTGTCGGCACCATTGACATCCCGGAGGTGCACCTGACGGCGGCCTCTGGCGCAACCAAAGTTAGTGGGAGTGGCGACACACCACTCCAACTTCAGGCCACTGCCCAGGCAGGGCCATCCACAACTATGACAGGTGCAGGCAAGGCTGCCATACTACCACACAAGAAAGGCTCGCTGGCCCCTGAGCCGGTAGGCCGCAGGGCTTCCCCCCATCGGGAGAAGCCACAAATCCGTACCCCCGCGGGTTCCCCGCGAAAACCCATCACCTCGCTGGAGGCGATGGATATAAGCAGTAGCCCGCCTCCGCAGCAGCGGCGGCGCAACTCCCTTGAATACAAAAAGGGAGGAAAAACTTCAATAACGGGCCCCACAAAACCGGGAGCATAGCTTTTGAAATACATCCGTCAAAGTTATTCGATATGGCGTTCCTAATTCACTGGAACTGTCGAGGTATATTAAAAAACTACGGTGACATAAAAGATATTCTTTCTGTATATTCCCCGTTTGTTTTGTGTCTCCAGGAGACAAACTTGGGATCAAAAGATAAAAATATTTTAACTAAATACAAAGTCTTTCGTCACGACCGAGAGCAAGCAAATAGGCTCTCTGGAGGTACTGCCATAGTTGTTCAAAGTAGTGTGGCTACTCGTGAAGTCAAGCTTCAGACTACATTTGAAGCCGTTGCAGTGTCTGTAGTACACTCTAAAACAATTACAGTATGCTCCGTATATATCCAACCACACCTGACAGTAACGCTCCATGACTTAAAAGACCTTTTAAAACAATTACCAGAGCCATATCTGTTAGTCGGCGATTTTAATGCTCACTCCAATTTGTGGGGAAGCGAACAAACGGACACTAGAGGCCGTATTTTAGAAGATTTTATTCTCTGTAATAATATATGCCTGCTCAACAGGGGCAAACACACATACTGCTCTCCAAGCTCAGGAAAATGGAGCTCCATAGATTTGTCTCTTACGTCGCCTTCTGTTTTTAATGCTTTTAAATGGGATGTCTTGGACAACCCGTATGGTAGCGATCATTTACCTGTTCTTATCAACCTAACATCATCTCCACAAATCATCCCTACAAAACCACAACGTTGGAAGCTCCATTTGGCCGACTGGGCGCTGTTTCAAGAAAATGCAAGCTTAGAAAAAATAGATCTACATAATTTAGGTATAGACGAACTTAATGAAATTGTCACAAACTACATTATTTCTGCCGCGCTCCTGGCCATACCTCAATCTTCTGGAGTGGTGAAACATAACCACAAAACCTGGTATACAAAGGAGTGTAGATTAGCAAAAAAGAAACAGAACAAAGCATGGGGAAACTTTCGAAGGTACCCCACGCAGAAAAATCTCATAGACTTTAAAAAGGCAAGAGCACAAGCCCGATATATCCGTCGTACAACCGAAAAGACTTCGTGGCAAAATTACGTAACTTCCATAAATAGCTCAACCACATCAAAAGAAATGTGGGAGAAGGTACGAAGGCTAGATGGTAAATACTCCCCTTTCACACTTCCCCTTCTAACAGCCCCTGGTAAACAGACAAACATCGAAGAACAGGCGGACATTTTAGGTGAATATTTTTCAGCAGTTACCAGCTCATCAAACTACACAGAATCATTTCTTACGTACAAAAACACAGCCGAGAAACAAAGACTCCCTACAAGTGGATATACAAATGAACCATATAATAAATTATTCAGAGTTCATGAAATCAACACAGTCTTGTCCGCTGGTAAACAGACTGCACCCGGCCCTGACAGAATACACTATCAAATGCTGTCCCACCTCTCTGAACCTGCCGTAGAGGCACTCTTAAGTTTTTTTAATAAGGTGTGGGTATCGGGTAAACTACCCGAAGCCTGGAAGAAGGCAATCATCGTTCCATTTTTAAAGCCCGAAAAACCACCAACCTATCCCAGTAGTTACAGGCCCATAGCGCTCACCAGCTGCGCCGCAAAATCCTTTGAGAGTATCGTGAATATAAGATTAACCTTCGTGCTAGAAGTTCGTGAGCTTCTCGATGCCCATCAGTGCGGTTTCAAAAAGGCATGCTCCACAACAGACCACCTGGTTCGTCTTGAAAATACTGTCCGTGAAGCCTTTATACACAAACAACAATGTCTCGCTGTCTTTTTCGATTTAGAGAAAGCTTACGACACTACCTGGAGGTACGGAATTCTTCACCATTTGGCTGAATTTGGCATTCGTGGCAGGATGCTGAACTGCCTAAAAGACTTCCTGTCAAACCGTTGATTCCATGTACGCCTCGGTTCAACCCTGTCGAGAATTTTCATTCAAGAAAATGGAGTGCCCCAAGGGAGTGTTTTAAGCACGACCCTCTTTGTTGTTAAAATGAATTCAATCAGTAAAATAATCCCAAGGTCAATTATGTATTCAATCTATGTCGACGATCTTCAGATAGCTTGCACATCCTCAAACATAGCAACATGCGAAAGACAAGTGCAGTTAACAATAAATAAACTTTCAACGTGGGCTGAACGAAATGGTTTCCGGTTCTCCCCACAGAAAACGGTGGCCATCCTTTTTTCACTCAAACGTGGCCTACAGACAGATCCTAGACTATACCTGAACGAAGCGGAATTGCCCGTAAAAAGTGAACACAAATTTCTGGGCATAACTTTTGACAGAAAACTGACCTTCTTGCCACACATAAAGAACCCGAAGAAGAAAACCTCCCAATCATTAAACATATTAAAGGTGCTTTCACATAAACGCTGGGGGGCTGATAGGACCTGCCTTTTACACATCTACCGCAGTATAGTTCGCTCTTGCCTCGATTACGGGTGCATAGTATACAACTCAGCTCGCCCGTCCTACCTGAAGCAATTAGATCCAGTTCATAACTCAGGTCTGCGCCTTGCAAGTGGGCCATACAGAACATCACCCATAAACAGCCTATATGTCGAATGTAACGAACCAGCCCTCGCAGATAGAAGTCATGCTCACATGTGCATATGTCCTAAAAACCCGTTCTCTACCAAAACATCTCTGCTACTCCATAGTTACGAAGTGCCCGTCTAAGCAGCTTTTTAACAACAAACCGAATGCGACGAGACCCCTTATTCTCAGATTTGAAGAAATTTGCCAGGAATTAGGTATTCTAGACACACTGCCTGATGTTGCCCAGAGACCCGAACCACTACCACCTTGGCACACCTTTCCCAGTGTAGGTGACTACGCACTGACACAATTTCATAAAAAGCAAACTCCACGTGAACATATAATACAAGAATTTTTGGCGCTAGACAAAAAGTACAAAGAACACACAGCATTTTATACTGACGGTTCTAAAACATCACTTTACGTCGGAAGTGCTGTAGTGCAAGATAAATGGGAAAATGTAGTCAGGTTGCCTCAGTGCGCGTCAATTTTCTCAGCCGAATGTCATGCCATTTCGGTGGCTGTATCAAAAATAGTCGAGATGAACATTCAAAACAGCATTATCTACACGGACTCGCTAAGTGCAATCACAGCACTGAAAGCCAGAAACGTAAGGGAACCTTTAATAGGAAATATAATCCATAACATAATAACTGCTCAAACACAAGGACACGAAATTAAGCTTTGTTGGATACCAAGCCATCAAGGAATTAGAGGCAACGAGAGAGCTGACGCGTGCGCCGCTCAAGCCTGCCATAAGGATGTCAGTACTGTAAATATACCCTATGCAGATTGCATGAAGTTAGTAAAAAACAAGCTTAAAGAAAAATGGCAGCGTACATGGAATAGCGAAGAAAATAACAAACTACATTTAGTAAAACCTATTCTAGGAGAATGGAGATCATGCAGGCATCAGGAACGTTTCATAGAAGTAATTTTATGCCGCCTGCGCATCGGACACACACACCTAACACATAACTTTCTACTGACAAAACAAGACAAACCCTTATGTGAGAAATGTGGAGACGCACTCACTGTAAATCACATTTTATTCTCGTGCACACAACTCGAACGGCTAAGGAAAAATTATTTTACTGTATTTTGCAATGAACGCATTCCCGTTCATCCCAGTCTGCTTTTAGGAGATAACCCACTAGTAGAAACTTCATCTGTTTTTAGTTTTTTGAATGACGCAGCGATCCTAAACGAAATATAATATATCACAGAACTACTAATTCTAAAAATTATTACCCAGTTTTTTCAAGCATCTTATGATACACCTCACCCCTTTTCTCAGTCCTGAGAAGAAGGCTGAGGTCTTCATTTGGTTTGTTGGGCTCCTCAGAGTCCTTGTCCGGACAAGGACCTTCGCTGAGGATACCCAATTTTGAAATAAATTATACCATGTGTTTGGCGCATGATAGCCTGAGTTGCTTATGCGCCATACAACCTAATACCAATACCAATACTTAGCACACGACTCCTCATTTATAAAACACTGGTTACTCCAATACTGGAGTATGGCTATGTCGTATGGAAGCCAGACAAGATATCTGACATTAAAAAATTGAATCTGACCAGAAGACACCTGTACGCTTCATTTATCGTCGTTTTAACAGGTATTTTTGACCCACTTCCCATCTTCTTAGTCTTCAACTTACCAGTTTCTCTTCTCGTCGTCACAATCAATCTTTGAAGTTTCTTTATACTCTAACTCCCCACGATTTTCCACATTTAGCAAATACATCGCACCCGTTAGACCCAAAATCACCACACATCACCATGAGTAGAATATGTCTACTTCTCACCATCATACTGGTGCGTTTAAATAGTCTTTTTTGGCTGTTGTGTAAAATAGTGGAATGCTCGGCCTGATTACGCAAGATCTTTACCACTAGATGAATTTCTGTTGTATATTACTAATGATAATCTCTGCTCTTTTCATGCTTTTTTATGCATTACATTTCTACACTACTGCGATAGCCCTTCAAGGCTGCAGTATGTTGAAATAAACAAATAGGTCAAACTCGTTGACCATTTCCTTTGAATAACCAGTAGATGTGCGGTAACTGGAAGGTCAAGGTGCGATATTTACACAATGCTGTACATAACACGCACTGTTGAGATTGTGGCACGCTCAGGAAGTGCAAAATCTTGCGATACTTCTTGTGCCATATATTTCTCACATATGTGTGCTATGAATGCATCATCATGTTAAAACGTGTAGTTGACACTGGCAGTTTACATATCACAAATTGACGAAGATTTTATGAATGCTTTTCTGTAGAAGCATGAGCATTGTAAATGCATAGAGTGATATATCTAATAAAATCTGTAAACACATGGTCTACAACGTATAAACTATGCAATTTTAGTTTCGTTTAAAGAACAGTGGTAGTAACTGTTGATGCTTTGCATTTGGTTAGGTTTTGCTCTGCAAGTTAGGAATCGTCAACGCACACCCCGCAGGGGCGTCTGCGTCAGCAGGCGTTTGGTGTGTTGCGACACCACGTACCCGAGCACACGAGGGTTGGACCCTCCCTCGTGTAGCCGTGCGCGGCTTAGCCGTGTCTGGGGAAAGGGGGATCCTGGGGGTTGAGCTGATGCTGGGTGTTTGGACCTTTAAGGCCCCCCGGCGGAGGCAACACACCCCTTTGGCCTCTGCTTCACATATACGGCACCCCCGGACCGACCCACCCGGGGTAAATCGGTAGTTGCCTTTTCCCGTCTCTCTCTCCCTCCAGACTTCGTCTTTCTTTCACTTTCCACCTTTCCTGTATTCTCCTGGCGTCCCTTTACTTCCAATTTTCCAGGCAGCAAGGGTTAACCTTGTGTGAATAGCCAACCGAGGTTATTTCATATTTGGTTATAGTGATGACGTACAGCTGGCGTTTACAGGACCTGTTCACACAGTCCCTGCAGCGTCCCCTTGTAGGGCTCCATGGTGGGTGGCTGGCGTAATCGCCGAAATCGAACTTTGTCTATGGCTAGCTCCTTTCCTCGCCTTCCCGATCGCCCTCAGAAAAGAGGGCGCGCCGAAGATGTTTTCCAGTTCTTTGGACGCCAAAGCCCGAACTTCCCACGTTACCATGTTATCCATTCAGAAAAATCCGATAAACAAGTACGAAACATTTCCCCTTTTCTAGTTTGCAAGTCCTTAACTGATGTCCTTGGTCCAGGCTACAAGGTATCAAGGCTGGCAAGTGGTGATCTCCTGTTAGAGCTGCATGATCAGAAACAACACGAAAAGTTCCCAGTCTGGTGTCATTTGGAGATGTTCCATTGACAGTAACTCCACATCGCACTCTGAACACCACCCGCGGCGTTGTCTCGGATGATGATTTGCTCCAGCTGACAGAGGCTGAGCTCCTGGAGGGCTTCAGTGAGCAGAATGTTGTCAATGTGAGAAGAATTAAGATGAGAAGGGATGGAAAAGAAATTCAAACGAAGCACCTAATAGTCACATTTGGTTCAAGTATTCTGCCCGAGCCTGTAGAGGCCGGGTACATCAAGCTCCGTGTCAGACCATATGTGCCCAATCCCCTAAGATGTTTCAAATGCCAGCGTTTCGGCCACAGTTCGCAGAGCTGCCGAGGCCGCCAAACATGTGCGAAATGCAGTGCACTTGAACACGCCACTGAAGCTTGTAAGAACTCTCTCCACTGTGTAAACTGTGACGGGGATCACGCCGCGTACTCGCGGTCGTGCCCCTCTTGGAAGAAGGAAAAATAAATTGTAACGATAAAAGTAAAAGAGAATATATCGTTCAAAGAGGCACGAAGGCGGGTAGCGTACCTGCCAAAGAAAAGCTTTGCCGAAGTGACGCGTCAGGGGGCAGCGTCACAACGGCCTCCGGCGGCTGTCCGACCCACAAGCAGCTAGTCGGCAGTTACGCCGTCCGCCCCCCACGGTGGTCGCAGCTAGCGCTGCTCCGCCAACCGAGCAGAAGGGACCTTTGTCCCCGAAGGTGGGCGCAGTCGAGGCTGCCCCAACCTCTCCGGCCCCTTCCAGCGCTGGCAACAGCCGGCGCAGCCAAATCCCCCAGGGAGCCCCATCGACCTCCGGGCTGGTGGGCGCAGGGGTCTTGCCCTCCAAGGCGGGACTCCCTCTGAAAACTTCTCGCTCGCAAGAGCACGTGTCCGGAGCCTCACTAGAGGCAATGGATACTACACCTGTCCCCAAGGCGTACCAAGCGCCTAAGGAGCGGCGAGGCTCCCTCGATCGCTCCAGAAAGGGCAAAACCCTGGTTACAGGGGCTCGAAAGAGCTCTGTAATATAATCTCTGAAATTTCTGTAATTATTACTTCTGTTTCCGTATACACAGCGCCTATTTACTTCCAATATGGCTACACAGATAATTCAATGGGGCGTCAGAGGTCTTCTTAGGAACCTTGATGACGTGCAAGAGCTTATCCAAAAATACAATCCAAAAGTGCTGTGTCTACAGGAAACACACCTAAAACCACAACACACGAACTTTCTCCGACCGTATGTTAATTTTCGCAAAGATCGCGATGATGCTGTCGTACTAGGAGGCGGTGTTGCCATTTTTATTCATAAAAGTATTTCGTGTCAGCGTTTACAGCTACAAACGCCCCTTGAAGCAATGGCGGTTCGAGCTGATCTTCTAAATAAACTCGTCACCATTTGCTCGCTTTACGTACCCCCACACTACAAATTAAACAAATATGAATTTCAGTCATTTATAGACGAATTGCCAGAACCTTATGTTGTTCTTGGCGATTTGAATGCGCACAGCTGCCTGTGGGGCGACTCTCGTATAGACGCGTGAGGTCGTCTTGTTGAACAGTACCTTTTTTCTTCAGGTGCGTGCTTGCTGAATAAGAAGGAACCCACGTATTACTCCCTAGCAAACAGAACCTTTTCTTCAATAGATTTTAGCATTGTTTCCCCGTCCATACTGCCCGAACTCGAATGGGAAGTTACGAACAATCCTTACGGGAGCGACCACTTTCCTATACTGATAAGAACATCTAAAGAAAACGAATATCCTCCACAAGCTCCTAGGTGGAAGATAGACACAGCCGACTGGCAGAAATTTCGAACTCTCACATCTTATGGGCCGACATGTCTTCTTTAGAAATTGATGCTGCTGTGGAGTATCTTACATCATTCATAATAGATGCCGCAGCAAAATGCATATCCGAAGTAAGTGGTCTGGCATGCAAACGACGTGTACCGTGGTGGAACAGCGAATGTAGGATCGCCCGTAAGAATCAGAACAAGACGTGGCGGTTCCTACGCGCTTCTCCCACAGCAGAGAATCTTATGAACTTTAATAAAGTAAAGTCCCAAGGCAGGCGAACCCGCCGACAGGCCAAAAGAGAAAGTTGGCACATGTTTTTATCGAGTATTACCTCGTTCAGAGATGAGGCCAAAGCCTGGAATAGGGTTAATAGGATTAGAGGGCGGCAAACATATTCACTCCCTCTGGTAAGCACACACGGCGGTACACTGCAAGACCAGGCAGACTCATTTGGGGAGTATTTTGAGAGCGTGTCAAGTTCAACAAATTATTCACAATCCTTTCTCAAATACAAACAAATAGAATAACGTAAGCCTTTCAACAGAAAATGTCGTCAGAGTCAACCATAGAACCGTCCTTTTAGTATTGCAGAGTTAAGAGCTGCCTTGAGCGCATGCAAGAGCTCTGCCCCTGGATCTGACACAATGATGTATGAAATGATCAAAAACCTACACAATGACCCGCAAGTTACACTACTGGCACTTTTTAACACTATTTGGGCTGTGGGATACCTTCCAACCTCATGGAAACAAGCCATTGTGGTCCCTGTTTTGAAACAAGGCAAAGACCCTTCCTCAGTGGCAAGTTACCGCCCGATAGCCCCCACAAGTTGCTTTTGTAAGGTATATGAAAAAAATGATTAATCGCAGACTCATACATTTCCTTGAACTGAACAACATGCTTGATCCCTATCAGTGTGGTTTCAGAGAAGGGGGCTCCACAACTGATTATCTTGTACGCATCGAAGGAAACATCCGTGACACATTTGTACACAAACAGTTTTTCCTATTCATATTCCTCGATATGGAGAAGGCATACGACACAACCTGGCGCTACAGAACCTTGAGATACTTGTCAGAAAAGGGCATTCATGGGAATATGCTAAACCTAATACAAAGCTATTTGTCCGATCGTACATTCCGTGTAAAAGGCAATGTACTGTCACGTCCTTTTACACAAGAAACTGGTGTACCCCAGGGAGGCGTGCTTAGCTGCACGCACTTTATAGTGAAGATGAACACGCTTCGTGCTTCATTACCACCGGCCATTTTTTACTCTATCTATGTGGACGACATTCAAATAGCTTTTAAATCCTGTAACCTCGCAGTGTGCGAGAGACAGGTACAGCATGGTTTGAACAAAGTATCAAAATGGGCAGAGAAAAACGGATTTAAAATCAATCCTCACAAAAGTTCTTGTGTTCTTTTTACACGAAAGAGAGACCTGGTCCCGGATCCTTGCTTAGAACTGTGTGGACAACAAATTCCTATCAGCAAAGAGCACAAATTCCTAAGTATTATACTCGACGATAGACTCACTTTCATTCCACACATCAAAGATCTGAAAGAAAAATGTCTAAAAACAATGAACTTAATGAAACTTCTATCCAAGACTCCATGGGGTAGTGACAGAAAGTGTCTAATGAATCTTTACAAGAGCCTAATACGGTCACGATTGGATTATGGGGCCGTAGTGTATAACTCTGCCGCCCAGAGCGCGCTAAGGATGCTGGATCCTGTCCATCATCTAGGTATCCGCCTAGCCACTGGTGCTTTCAGAACAAGCCCGATCGAAAGCCTATATGCCGAATTGAATGAGTGGCCGCTCCACTTACAGAGATCATACGTCAGTTTTACTTATTTCCTTAAAGTGCACTCCATTCCTGAACACCATTGTTTTATTACCGTTACCGATATGACGTATGCTACATTTTTCCGCAACCGTCCGTCTATAAGACAGCCTTTCTCGCTGCGTGTGAATGAGCTTAGCGATGAAATGCATGTCCCACTCCTCGAGCTTCCCTTAATGCACCTAACCAAGCCCTTACCTCCTTGGGAGTGGCAGGTGATAGAATGTGACCTATGCTTTCTAAATGTCACAAAACGCGCTCCAGAGGTCGAAATAAGATTGCATTTCCTACAACTTCAGTGCAAGCACTCGTGCACATGTTTCTACACAGACGCTTCCAAGTCACATGCCGGGGTGTCCAATGCAGCCGTCGGTCCATCCTTCTCGGAATCTGATATAGTACATCCAGAAACAAGTATCTTTACGGCAGAGGCCTACGCATTATGGTCGGCTGTAAAGCATACAAGGAAATCAAAACTCCAAAAAGCCGTAATATATACAGACTCCCAAAGTGTGGTGAAGGCCTTAATGTCACCCTACAAACAGAAAAATCCTGTACTTACTGAGGTCTATTCCGACCTGTGCAAAGCTTATCTATCTAGCCAGCATATCATCATATGCTGGGTACCTGGCCACAGGGGAATCGAAGGTAACGTTCTGGCAGACCAGATGGCTACGTCAATTGCACCCCTTGGTGTTAATAATACTGCTTTGGTGCCTCTCACAGATCTGAAAACTTACATACGAAAAAAACTGCGAAACCACTGGCAACGCATGTGGAACGCAGAAATAAATAATAAACTGCACGTTATAAAGCCACAGTTAGGTTTTTGGTCCTCCCCAACAAGTTCTCGGCGAACAGATGTCCTATTCTGTCGCCTCAGAATAGGACACACATTTCGCACCCATAATTATCTGCTTACTGGAAGTGAACCTCCAACCTGTGGTAGATGCGGTGAGACGCTTACCGTCCTCCACGTGCTCCTGGAGTGTCGGGAAGCCGAAACGGAGAGAAAGAAACGTTTTCCACTTGCTTACCATCATTACATCCCTCTACACCCGGCTATGTTTCTTGGTAAGGAACCGCATTTTGACACCAAGGCAGTCCTCAACTTTTTAAATGATGTCGTACTACACGTTATATGCCCATTAAATTCGTAGAACATCCTCGCCCCAGAGGATGTTCGATAACTGCGATAACAGTTTTTGCATAGCACATGCCTCCAGGCCCTTGTTTTTCAAGGGCTCTAAGGAGGCAGTAGTGCTCATATAACCTTATATATTTTTACACATCGTATCATTCTTTTTAAATGCATCTTAATGTTCATAGTACACGTCATAAGTCATCGCCATAATCTTATTATACAGATTTTACGCACTTTAGCGCGACCATTTTTAAGGCCCCTCTACAGCCACGTCACACCAACTTCATCGAACTCATGATTACACTGCGAAGTCATTACCACGGACATGGCGCTCTTTGGCCATACTTGGCCCTTGCGCCATAAAACATCAAACATTCAATAATTCATGACCCACCTGGTGGATATCGGCAGTCGCCTTTTTCTTTCCCCCTCTTCAATCTTTTGTTTGCTCTCTCGCTGTTTCTTCTTTCCTGTCACCTTATCACTTCTCACTTCTGTATTCTGGGCGGCAAGTGTTAACCGGGTGTAATTATCCAAACTTGGGTATTTTATATTAGGTTATAGCGGTGATGCATGGCTGGAGTCTGCCGGTATTTTCCCGACCTTGTAGCGTCCCCTTGTTTGGCTCGGTGGTGGGTGGCCACCATCGCCGCCGAATTTCCAAACTTTGTATGGCAAACGCTTTTCCCCCACTGCCTGATCGCTCCCTGAAGAGGGGGCGCACCGATGAACCATTCAGCTTTTTTATGCTATCAAAAGAGTCCTTTCCGAAATAGCACGTTGTTCACAGTCAACACGAAACTAAGATAGTCCGAATGATATCACCTTTTCTTGTAGCCAAATCCCTCACAGAAGCAATAGGCCCAGGTTACAAAGTAACAAAGATGGGAAGCGGTGATCTCCTTCTCGAAGTTCGCGACAAGCCACAATACGACAGACTCTCGAAACTTGTAGCGTTCCTGTCTCAGTAGGACCACACAGGACGATGAATACAGTGCGCGGAGTCATATCGGAAGATGACCTTCTCGAACTTGGTGAAAGTGAATTACTTGAAGGATGGCAAGAACAGAACGTTGTCAAAGTGCAAAGGATTAAAATAAGACGAGATGACAAAGAAATACCAACTAGACATATAATCATAAGTTTTGGAACCAGCATTCTTCCTGAATCAATCGAGACCGGTTACTGCAAGCTACGTGTCAGGCCATAGGAGTGCGCCAAAGACGTTAGACCCCGTTCATCATCTGGGTATCCGCCTGCCCACTGGCGCATTTAGAACTAGCCCGGTGGAAAGTCTATATGCAGAGTCAGACGAGTGGTCACTACATTTTCAGAGAACGTACATCAGCTTTACCTATTTTCTCAATGTGCGCTCCAATAAAGAACATCCGTGTTTCAAAACTGTTAACGACTTGACGTGTGAAACACTTTTTCATAATAAACCCTCTATGAGACTTCCTTTCTCACTGCGTGCAAGAGCACTTAGCACGGAAATGGATGTCCCTGTTCTCGAACATCGCCTAATGCCTCCAGCTAAGCTATTACCGCCCTGGGAGTGGCAGGTGATAAACTGTGACGTATCCTTTTTGGAGGTCACAAAGCACGCACCTGGCATCGAAATCGCTATGCATTTCCGTGAACTTCAATTGAAGTACAGCTGCTCCGAATACTACACAGACGCGTCAAAATCGCATGCTGGTGTATCTTATGCTGCTGTTGGTCCCTCTCTTTCTAAATCTGACTTATTGAACCCGCAAACAAGCATCTTTACTGCAGGAACCTATGCAGTACTGTCTGCAGTAAAACATATACAGAAATTGAAACTCGAAAGAGCAATTGTGTACACAGACTCGCTCAGTCTCGTAAAAGCCTTAATTTCATTACAAAAGCTTAAAAATCCTGTTTTCATCGAACTTTACACCCTCTTATGTAGTATTTACATGTCACATATACACGTAGTAATATGCTGGGTACCTGGCCATAGAGGTTTCGAGGGTAATGTACTCGCTGTTAAAATGGCCACATCACTAAACACTTTTCCTACAGCTTCTGTTCCTGTCACAGATCTGAAGCCTTTCTTGCGCAAGAAACTGTGACAACACTGGCAACGCATGTGGAACGCAGAAATAAACAATAAACTACATGTTATAAAGCCACAGTTAGGTGTTCGGCCCTCCCCAACAAAATCACGGCGAACAGATGTCCTTTTCTGCCGCCTCAGAATAGGGCACACATTTGGTACTCACAATTTTCTTCTTACTGGAGATGAACCGCCAACCTGTGGTCGATGTGGTGAGAGGCTGACCGTCCTCCACGTCCTCTTGGAGTGTCGCAAAGCCGAATCTGAAAGAAACATTTTCCTCTTGCATATCGTTATTGCATACCTCTTAACCCAGCCATGTTTCTTGGTAAGGAACCATTTTTCAACACCAATGCAGTCCTCAATTTTTTAAATGAGGTTGTCCTACATGTAATGAGCCCAATAAATTCGTAGCGAAATCCTCTTTCCAGAGGATGCCGCTGTGATAGTTGTTTGATATAGCACATGCCTCCAGGCCCTTGTGCCGCAAGGGCTCTAACGAGGCCATGGTGCTCTAGTGAATTTTAGAAACTTATGCAATTTTTAATATCATATCATTATTTTGAAATGCACCTCAATGCTCATAGTACGCGTCATTTGTCATGACCATAATTTTATAACACGTACATTTTACGCACTTTACAGCGAGCATACTTTAGGCCCTTTTACAGCCACGTCAGATCAACTCCATAGAACCCATCACTCCAGTGCGAAATCATTAACACTTGCATGGCGCTCTTTGGCCATACCTGGCCCTTGCGCGAATAAAAACCACACATTCATTCACCTGGTCACACAGGTATAAAAGGCAACGAAGCTGCTGACAAAGGCGCTAGGGCAGTAACTTTTAGCGATGCAGATTCAAATATCTCCATCCCTGCCACAGACCTAAAGCCTTTTCTGCGCAGTAAATTGAGGAATAATTGGTAAGGCGAGTGGGATAGACAAGCAATGAATAAGCTCCACATAATAAAACCAAAACTGGGGAACTCGATAAATGGAAAAATTGCAAGGTACAAGGAAATACTTCTTTGCCGATTAAAGGTAGGCCACACATACGGTGCCCACTCTCACCTCTTGACTGGGGGCGATCCTCCAACTTGTGTTAAGTGCGGCAATAGTCTCACAGTCCTCCATGTTCTTATTCAGTGCCCTACAGTAGAAACAGAGAGGAAAAAGTATTTCCCTGCTGCATATCGTGAGAATTTACCCCTTCACCCTGCATTTTTTCTTAGCGATGAACCGCTTTTTAATCTGCAAACAGTCTTAGAGTTTTTAGCCGAAACGGACACCCTGAAAATCATCTGGCCAGGCAACTTTTAGCATACGGCTAACAGCCCTCCATTCAAGGGCTCTCTTGAAACTCTGGTGTCAGTGTTAAGTTTTATTGCATCATGTTTTAACGAAAACCCATTGCCAAAGCCCACATCACATCCTAGTCACCGTCATTACTTTAGCACCTATATATTCCACTCCACTTACAGCGGAAGTTTTTAGGATCTTTTACAGCCATATCACATCTACCATGATGAGTTTATTGTGCACGTCATCCACAACACATCGTCAACACTACTACCTGTCATGGCGCTCTTTGGCCAAACCTGGCCCTTGCGCCATAAAACGCCACACATCATCATCATCAATTGTCAACGCACAAGGTACCGTTGCGGTGTACTTTCACCTATACAGCCAGTAGGTAAGTGAAGTAATGCAACATTGTGCCAGACAAGTTCTTGTTAGCATTGCTGCTCAAACAATGCCTGTGATGCACAAACTTTTGGGTAAAATCTTATTCTGCGTATTTGTGCAGAGGACATTTCCGAGGTGTCCCCAAGCGCCAGGGACTGTGATCCAGCTGAAAGCCCAGTAGAAGACTTTTCTGGTGAGTGTTTGGTTCATGTAAGGCTAGTCAAAAGTTTTGATTTCCTTTAAGATAGGGGTGTTCTTGCAATAGTGGCCCATTGCAGTAATAAAAGTTGAACAGTCAAATTTAAGATCATATTGTGCGATTTTCCTGCTATTTACTCAAACTCCTTCACGAGTAAATGCTACGGCTTTGACGTGAACAAATTCAGATCTACTTTTGTGTTCGTGGAGGCTCTCTGTAGGAATTCTGTCTACGAATAATGATTGTATTTGGTTGAATGTATCGTAGTGTTTTACAGTTTCTTAATGAGCTGTTCAGTATGAGGTAACCAGTAAACTAGTGTTGTATCTAGGAATTGTCGTATGGTTGGTCACGT
This sequence comes from Dermacentor andersoni, assembly GCF_023375885.2. Lineage (NCBI taxonomy): Eukaryota > Metazoa > Arthropoda > Arachnida > Ixodida > Ixodidae > Dermacentor > Dermacentor andersoni. The sequence goes on along the minus strand of NC_092814.1, from coordinate 360,341,930 downwards.
AGCTTCATTTATGCGTGTATATTTCTTGTCTGTTACAGTTGCTTGCAAGAGCGCAGAAGGAGCTCTCCGTAAAAAAAAAATTAGGGCGACCCCCATCCGGCGACTGCACTCCAAGCTAGCAACTGCCAGCTGACCATCACACGTTTGCGGAAGAAGCAGAGCAATCCAAATGTCTCTCCCCCGCAGGGGCGTCTGCGTCAGCAGGCGTTTGGTGTGTTGCGACACCACGTACCCGAGCACACGAGGGTTGGACCCTCCCGCGTGTAGCCGTGCGCGGCTTAGCCGTGTCCGGGGAAAGGGGGATCCTGGGGGTTGAGCCGATGCCGGGTGTTTGGACCTTTAAGGCCCTCCGGTGGAGGCAACACACCTCTTTGGCCTCTGCTTCACGCAGATGGCACCCCCGGACTGACCCACCCGGGGGAAATCGGCAGTCGCCTTTTCCTGTCCTTCTCTCCATCTTCGTCTTTCTCTCTCACCTTTTTTATCTTTTCTGTCTTCTCTTCACTTCTTATTACTTCCTTATTTCCTGGCGGCAAGGGTTAACCTGGTGTAGTTTATCCAACCTTGGGTCTATTATATTAGGTTATAGCGGCTATGTACAGCTGGCGTCTGCGTTTCCTTCGGGTCTTGTAGCGTCCCCTTGTTGGGCTCGATGGTGGGTGGCTGGCATGGCTGCCGAAATCAAATAAACATGTATGGATTTATCATCCTTCCCCCGTCTGTCTGATCGGCCTCTTAACAAAAGAGGAAGCACCGAAGAAAAGTTGCTATTTTCATGTCAACCTAAGCCGACGTTCGCACGATTTCACGTTATTCATAGCGAAAATCCTGAAAAGACAGTCAGAATGATATCGCCGTTCACGGTTGCGAAATCTCTCACTGACTCAGTTGGCCCAGGCTACAAAGTCACAAAAATGGCCAGCGGTGACCTCCTGCTTGAGGTCCGTGACAAACAACAGCATGACAAGCTCCCAAATCTGGTCTCCTTCGGTAATGTAAACGTAACAGTGACTCCACATCGATCCATGAATACAAGCAAAAGAGTAATTTCTGACGACGACCTGTTGTATCTGAGCGAGGAAGAACTTCTAGAAGGTTGGAAGGAACAGAACGTCACCACAGTAAAGAGAATTATAATCAAACGGGAAAACAAAGAAATTCCAACTAAACATCTGATCGTTACCTTTGCGTCCAGTGTGCTGCCAGAAACATTAGAAACAGGGTATACTAAAGTTCGAGTCCGACCATACATCCCGAACCCTCGGAGATGTTTCAAGTGCCAGAGGTATGGCCACGGCTCACAAAGTTGCCGGGGTCGACAAACCTGCGCAAAGTGCGGTGTCCAGGATCACCTTTCAGATAATTGTAATGGCGCACTCCACTGTCCCAACTGTGGCGGCGGACATGCAGCTTTCTCTAGAGCTTGCCCTACATGGCAGAAAGAAAAAGAAATAATTACCCTCAAAGTAAAAGAGAACATTTCCTTCCAGGAAGCGCGAAAGCGCATTTCCTTTCTTCATACCGCAGGGTATGCTGCTGCGGCGCGTAATGGGGCAACGCCGCAACAGACTCCGGCTTCGGCCCGGACCACAAAGAATGTGGCCGTGGCAGAGCCACCAGCCCCCCAGGCGACAGCAGCCGGCTCTGCTGCGCCATCTCTGAAGGAGGGTCCATCGACCTCTGGGTTGGTGGCCTCCAAGGCCCTGCTTTTCGAGGCAAGACCTAATGTGAAAACACCCCGCTTGTGTGAGCGGAAGTCCAGCGGCTGCCAAGAGTCGATGGACACAACCCCGAGCCAGAAGGCGCATCCAGCGCCTCGGGAGCGGCGCGAGTCTCGCGACCGCTCCAAAAAAGTCAAAACCCGTACCATAATCACGGGGCCTGAAACGGCTCCGTGAGTCATTTCTCAAACTTGACTCCTCTTGACACACAGCACATAAACACAAACAATATGGATACACAAATATTACACTGGAACGTGAGAGGTCTGATCCACAACCTCGATGATGTCAAAGAACTCTTACACAAATACAATCCAAAGGTGCTGTGTGTTCAGGAGACCCATCTTATATCTACACAAACAAAATTTCTTAGGCAATACGCTATTTTGCGGAAGGACCGAGATGATGCTGTTGCATCGTCCGGCGGGGTAGCAATAATAGTAGGCAGAGGCGTTGCCTGTCGGCAACTGCAACTCCGAACTCCTCTTGAGGCAGGTGCTATCCAAGCAGTGCTATTCAATAAACTTGTTACTATCGCGTCCATATACATCCCCCCAAGATATCAACTCTCTAGCACAACATTTCAAACCTTTATTGATGAACTGCATCGCCCTTACATAGTCGTCGGTGATCTAAACGCGCATAGCCCACTGTGGGGCGACTCTCGCTGTGATGCGAGAGGACGGCTTGTAGAAAACATTCTATTCTCTTCAAGTTCCTGCTTGCTGAACAAGAAAAAGCCAACATTTTACAGCTCTACACACAAAACATTTTCTTCGATAGATCTAAGCATAGCGTCTAGTACAATTGTGCCATATCTGGAGTGGGATGTCATTAATAACCCTTATGGAAGTGATCACTTCCCCGTCGTTCTAAACCTTAAAAAACAAAGTGAGTGTCATGCACATCTTCCTCGATGGAAAGTTGACTGAGCCGACTAGACAAAGTTTCGCGAACTAACACAGCTGCCATGGAATGATATCTCTGATCTTAGCTTAGACGACGCAGTAGCATACATAACCGCGTTCATTATTGAGGCTGCATCAGTATGCATTCCCCAAACAAATGGGTCGCCCTCGAAGCGACGTATTCCATGGTGGAATGAGGAGTGTAGGGAAGCCCGGAGAAAGCAAAACAAGGCTTGGAACCTCCTTCGTAACTCCCCAACCACAGAGAATCTGAGAATCTAATTAATTTGAAGGCGATCAAGTCGCAAGGTAGAAGAACGCGCCGCCGCGCTAAACGCGAAAGTTGGAAAAACTACATAAGCAGCATCAATTCATACACAGACGAACGAAAAGCCTGGAACAGGGTGAATAAAATAAAAGGCCGCGAAACTCATCCCTTACCTTTATTAAATACACAAGGAGACACTCTTGAGGATCAGGCAGATTGTCTAGGATCACATTTTGAGCACATTTCCAGTACATCTCATTACACAGATACATTTCTAAAATACCAGCGACTAGCAGAACAGATGAATTTGGGTCGGAACAGCTCATCCAATGAAGTATACAATCGTCCATTTGAAATGGCTGAGTTCCAGGCCTCACTGAACTGTTGCAACAAGTCCGCCCCAGGAAGTGACAGAATAGTGTATGAGATGATCAGACACCTACACCCTGAAGCCCAAGAAACACTACTGTCACTCTTCAATTCTATGTTCTCCGCAGGCTACATTCCGTTTGCCTGGAAAGAAGCAATCGTAATCCCCATTCTCAAAGAGGGCAAGGACCCTTCCTCACCCGACAGTTATAGGCCTATAGCTCTGACAAGTTGTCTATGCAAACTGTTTGAGAAAATGATTAATCGTCGCCTCATCCATTTTCTGGAAAGCAACAACATGCTTGATCCCTTACAGTGCGGTTTTAGGGAAGGTAGATCCACAACAGATCACCTTGTTCGCATCGAGACAATTATCCGTGATGCCTTTGTCCATAAACAGTTTTTTCTGTCAGTATTTTTAGATATGGAAAAGGCATACGACACAACCTGGCGCTTTGGAATCCTCCGTGACCTGTCTGAAATGGGAGTTCGAGGCAACTTGTTGAACGTAATTCAGAGTTACCTCGCCAATCGGACGTTCCGTGTTAGAGTTGGTAATGTTCTGTCTCGCCCATTTACACAAGAGGCCGGTGTTCCACAAGGTGGTGTGCTGAGCTGCACTCTTTTTATTGTCAAAATGAACTCGATCCAGACTGTCATTCCACGTGCTATGTTTTATTCTGTATATGTGGATGACATCCAGATAGGTTTCAAATCATGCAATCTAAGTATGTGCGAGCGACAAGTACAGCTTTGCATAAATAAACTGTCTAAGTGGGCTGACGAAAATGGTTTTATGCTAAACCCTCAAAAAAGTACATGCGTCCTGTTCTCTAACAAGAGAGGCATACTGGCGGACCCCGCAATAGATCTAAATGGAGAACGGCTATGTGTGAGCCACGAACATAAATTTCTAGGTATCCTTTTAGACAGCAAGCTAACCTTTGTACCACACCTGAAGTATCTGAAATCAAAGTGCCTCAAGACTATGAATCTGCTGAAGCTCTTATCACGTACATCTTGGGGAAGTGACAGACGGTGCCTTCTAAAACTTTACAAAAGTCTCATATTAACACGGCTTGACTACGGAGCAATAGTCTATAATTCTGCCGCACCTAGCGCTTTGAAAATGCTAGATCCTATTCACCACTTAGGTATCCGCCTTGCTACAGGCGCATTTAGGACTAGCCCTGTGCAAAGCCTCTACGTCGAATCAAACGAATGGTCATTGCACTACCAAAGGACATACTTAACTTTCTCCTACGCCCTGAAAGTTAGCTCAGATGTTAAACATCCTTGTCATTCCACTATATGCGACTTTTCCACTGCAAGGCTGTTTCGTAACCGCCCGGCCACTAGGCCTCCTCTGTTCCTCCGGTTGGAAGCACTCTCAGAAAACACAGGGGTCCCTCTTTTACACAATGTCCTAATGGCTCCTACACGGCTTGCACCGCCTTGGGAGTGGCAGACCATAAGATGTGACATCTCTTTTTTTAGAAATATCGAAACACGCACCTCAGGCTCACATACAATCGCATTTTCTTGAACTTAAAGAAAAGTATTCCTGTGACGAATATTACACAGATGCTTCGAAGTCTCCTGCTGGTGTTGCTTATGTAGCTCTCGGACCCTCATTTTCAATAGCTGGGGCACCAAACCCACACACCAGTATCTTTACGGCAGAAGCATACGCTATACTTTCGGCTATTAAACACATAAGGCGTAGAAATGTCGCAAAGGCTGTCGTCTTTACAGACTCATTAGGTGTCGTGAGAGCGCTAATTAGCTTACGAAAGCATAAGAATCCCGTTCTGAATGAGCTGTATAGCTTGCTGTGCTCCGCATATATGTGCAACCAAGTGATTATACTATGCTGGGTACCTGGCCATAAAGGTATAAAAGGGAACGTAGCTGCTGACGAAAACGCTACGTCAGTGAGTTTTAGCGACACAGATGGAAATATCCCCATTCCTGCCACAGACCTAAAGCCCTTTCTGCGCCGTAAATTAAGAAATCACTGGCAAGCAGAGTGGGATGCAGAGACATTGAATAAGTTACACATTATAAAACCAAAGCTGCGGAATTGGATAAGTGAGAAAACAGCACGGTACAAGGAAGTACTTCTTTGCCGATTAAGAATAGGGCACACTTACAGTACTCACTCCTACCTGTTGACTGGCGGGGACTCTCCTACTTGTAGTAGGTGCGGCGATAGTTTGACAGTCCTCCATGTTCTAATCCAGTGCCCTGCAATAGAAACAGAGAGGAAAAAGTATTTCCTTTCTGCATATCGGGAAAATATACCTCTTCATCCTGCATTTTTTCTTAGTGATGAACCGTTTTTTAAACTGCAAGTAGTCCTAGATTTCTTAGCCGAAACCGACACTCCGAAAATAATTTGGCCAGGAAATTCTAACACGTGATTACCAGCCCAGTGATTGAACAGTGATTACCAGGGCTGTCTTGATGCTCTAGTGTAACTGTTGTTTCATCTTCGTATGTTCTTTATATCAAAACACAATTGCCATCGTCCACGTCCATAACTAATCAGTGTCATTATTTTAGAAACTATATATTTACGCCATTTACAGCGAAAATTTTTAGGCCCCTATACAGCCATGTCACACCTACCATAATAAATTCACAGTCCACGCCATTCACAATAAATCCTTTAAATTACCATTTGTCATGGCGCTCTTTGGCCATAAGTGGCCCTTGCGCCATTAAAAACCACATATCATCATCATCAATGTCTCTCATTTCATTTCTCGTTTGAAACAAGTTTGCATTCAGAAAGTCTTTACTCTCTGAGGAGGCCAATGTACAAGAAGATCTGAACTCCTTTACGAAGTATCGCCGTTCTCTAAAAAGCACCTCTCTGGTTGATTTAGTCTAATCGATTAGGGCCGATGACTTTCTGTCTCTTGAAGACATTTCAGTACTCGCAAAAGACGTTCAGTTGCATATAAACGACGAGTCAGCAGCATATTATGTGGCAGGCTTTCTAGTGAAAGTATTCCTGGCAAAGTCTTTCGGAGGGCGCACTTGCCAACTGTTGTTGCAAGGTGACGTTAATTCACGGAGTGGCAAACACCAATATTTTACACGTGAAGGCTTATCACGTACCGAGCAGATTGTTTGAAAATTTTTCTGTGCCATCGTAAAGATTGTTTGAGTTTGTGCAAGAAATCGAGACCCACTTCCTTGTCATGATTGAGGCTACGGCGCATCTTGCAAATGTGTGTGATGTTTTGACACAGTATCTGTTTCGTGTTGTGGAAATGGAAATTCGCTCCGTTGCATGTCGGTAGAGGTTTGTGAAAATGTATTGCCGGATACTTCTGTGTTGGCGAGTTCGACTTGCGATCCGTAATTTGGATAAAGTTAGGTTTCATTCATCGGTTTCCGCCGTGCAGCTTGAAAAAGTTAAAGCTTAATGCAGGACTTGCTTTGGACCAATGAACATATAATTGGCGTTTAAGGTCTGCTAGCGCTCGCTTGATCAAATTGAATAGCATGTCGGCAGGGCCAAACTATTTATACATTGCAAGTGTGTGGTGGTGGGGGGGGGGGGGGGGGGGGCAGGGCGGAGGCGGGGGCTGTGGTGGGTGGTGGCACCCTCCGGAGGTGCAGCAGCACCTCCGAGGGCGGGGGAGGGACAGGGTTCTGCAAAATGCTACTAATTGTGGACACGGCGTCCACAGCAGGTTCGAAACAATCGCTTTTAACCTTTACCAAGTGCCAAAGTATGAAACAGTGTGCACCGTGGTTGCCTAGGGAAGGCTACTCTTTCCTGCGTCCGCTTGAAAGAATTTAATGCTTCTATTGATTTTGCACACGCGACAGAGCTGATGAGTGGGTAAGGATTTAAGTGCAAAGAAATGTGGTGGTCTCAGCAAGATTTCGTGTGTTAATTGGATATATAATGCCAAAAATATATGTGCACGTGTGCGCGAGAGGTGGGGGGGTTAGCTTGGCAGATGAGGGATGGGGGGAGGGCGCACGGACTTAAGTGCAATGTGGTGATCTCAGCAAGACTACTTTGTGTGATAATTGGATGTATAATGCCAAAAGTATATGTGGATGTGAGGGCGAGGGGGGTTAGCTTGGTGCAACGAGGGATGGGGAAGGGGGCCCGGATTTAAGTGCAAAGTAATGTGGTGGTTTCAGCAAGACTGCTTTGAGTGTTAATTGGATACGCAACGCCAAAAGTATACGTGGATGTGCGTGGGTCACATTTTTGGCTTTCAGTTTGCTTGCAGCGCGCAAAATGAATCGGGAATGTATGATTGGTATGAAAGTAGCTTTTTTATGACGCGAGATAAATATTGCCTTTTGTTTTCCTTTAAGCTTCTGTATTGCATTCATAGCCTCATGCCTCATGTTATGTATCTATCAGCATCCTTTTTAATGCGCCAAATGGACTGCATACTGTGTCGGTGATATTTTGGGGGAAGGGGCACGGATTTAAGTGCAAAGCAATGTGGTGGTCTCAGCAAGATTATTTTGTGTGTTAATTGGATATGCAATTCCAAAAGTATACATGGATTTGCGTATCATTTTTTTCTTTCAGCTTGCTTGCAGCGCGCACAATTGATCGCGAATGTAGGATCGGTATGAAAGTTGTTTTATGAAGTAAGATAAACATTACTTTTCTTCTTCTCTAAGCTTCTGTATTGTACTCATAGACTCATGTTATGTATATCAGCGTTCTTTCTAATGCGCCAAATGTACTGCATACCCTGTCGGTGTTTTATTTTTTTGGGGAGGGGGGAGAAGAGACCGATTTAAGTGCAAAGCAATGTGTTGGTCTCCGCAAAACTACTTTGTGTGTTAGTTAGATACGCAACGCCAAAAGTATACGTGGACGTGCGTGTGTCATTTGTTGTCTTCCAATTTGCTTACAGCGCTCAAGATGGATCGCGAATGTATGATTGGTATGAATGTTGCTTTTTTTATCAAGTGAGATAAACGCTGCTTTTTGTTTTTCTCTAAGCTACTGTATTTTACTCATAGCCTCATGTTATGTATGTATCAGCATTCCTTTTTCATGCGCCAATTGGACTGCATACTGTGTTGTTTTATTTTAATGGAGTGAAATAAATGGTCCATTAAGAGCTTATCCTAGCATCTCTTTTGTGCAATGGCACTGCTGGGCAAACCATGTGTGACAGCTGCCTTTCCGTATATTTTCACATTGTACAAAATGCTGCTTCACGTCCTAAGCACACTGTAAAAAAAGATGTCTCAGTTTACGGCGAAAGCTGAAGGTAAAACGTTGCTGGACACTTCCGTAAATGGTAAACGGTGTGTTCCGTTAAACGGACAGCCCTTAGCTTTTTTCTCCGTCGTTGTGAAAACAGCAAAGTTCTGTTGTTTGAGAAAAAAAGAACGGAGGGTTCCGTTTAACGGAAGGCCCGTAAAATAAACAGCATATTTACTTTTCTCTAAAAGAAACAACGGAGGTTCGGTGAAACGAATGCCCCCTTTAAAATCTTCTCCGTTGTATTAAAATATACAAAACGGAGGAATTATTTTGTCCTTTTTGCATAATTTGTGACCGCTGTGTGCACGCCTGTCTGTTTTTATATGAAACAGAGGGTTGTGTCTAAAAAAATACGCCATAACTTGTTAATTTGAGTAGATTAAAGATCATTAACTCTGTATGCTACTTCAGATGGTGCAATAAGGATAATTGTGTACATAACTGTATAGAAGTAGTACGTCGTAACTCCACTTGTGCGATCAGTCTCGTGCTATTTAAACTTACACTGATACTATGCTCGTGTATTGTGCATGCTGAAACCTGCTCTGGCGTTTCATTCCCGGTAAAGAAGTGATCGCTACTACCCGCAATTCTGAACACAAGTTGAACAATTTTATTTACATATGGACATTGTCACAAGCCCACTTGTGACATTATTCACAATGCCAAAGGTCTACACAGCGTCTGGCAGGCCTGAAAAGGAAATGAGACATCAACTGATCAAAACACTTAAACCGGAGCAATGTACACATATATAAAAAATATGATGCCCATTGAGCATGTGAACTCGGCCCATGTTTACCATCACTGCTACACAACTCAAAAAATCAGGGGTAGCTCCATGTTTCACTGTTTTGGTGCACAAAGGACAACAGCGATTCCTACAGAAATTCTATAGCTGGCTCTAATCATAGCCGAAAGTAAGCAATGCCATTTTCAAAGATTTGTTACTGTAGTACGTGACAAGAATGAAGTGGTAAATGCCCCACTTTCTACATGAAAGAGAACTTCCAAAGTTGCACGAAGTTGCACCAGCCAATTATCTGAGCTCATTTCTCTGGTGTCATGGAAAACTGCTTTCAATATTGGCATGCCTAAGAAGTTATACTTTCGACCACGATGGAACAGGGCAGATACACAGCGGTTTGTCAATTTAGCTTGTACTGAATTCTTAGGCTGTGATTGTGTAGACCTAGTATACTTGGATCTTTTAGGCTGGCACATCTTTTCAAGCACATTTTTATATTCATAAGGTGAAAAAGAGATAAAAGTAGAAAGAAAGGCCCCTGCCAGTAGGGTCTGAATTCACATTGCGCTACGGCAGCTACAAGTTCCTTCGTAACTTAATGAATATCTGTACAAATGCAGCCTTTACTACAGGTGTCCTGCTCATGCCAAAAGTAGAGGGTACGAAAGAGTTGCTATGCTGTAGTCTTGTAAGTAGGCAGTTCGCTACCTGATCCTTTTATGCCGCCAGATCCATCAAGACTGCCGATTTCGAGGCCCTCACTACAAAATGTAGAAGAAAATTGCAAGGGCTTAATTTGATTAGGTAGACACTAACGTGAACATACATTAAAATAAAGTGTACAGTGAAAATGAGGCAAACTAAACAGAAGCACCGAATCAGTGTGGACTAAAAAGGTTATCTTAAAACCTTATTTTTCCTAAACTCATTATGACAGGTTCAAAAAATAAAGGCCAAGCTTTCATTTTATTTTATTTCGCACCAAACCCCAGCACTTGTATGTTAGTGTGACGCTTGGACTTCAAACGATCTCCTTTGTAATTCAGTCATTGTGGCACACTATAAATTCTCGAATCCTGCAGAGTTCGGTCTTTGGATCTGCCAGAATACAAGAATACTACCTTGACCGACTAAAAAATAATTAAGCCAAGGAAATGCTGTCAAGCCCACATAATATTTGACTTACCAAGCCACTCTGGTAAGAGCTGCTTTTTTTAGGTAACATAAAAATACAGCACGGCTTATTCTTCCGTTTAGTGTCCCTTTAGTTCTATATAACCACCCTCAATCCCTCTACCCACTTCACTGTTCGTTTATAGAACCACATACGTGCAAATGATAGAAAAATCCATGAAGGATGGTGCAAGATGCCTTTACATTAAATATATTTAACACAGGATTCAGCACGCATTGAAGGACAGGGTTGAAGAGACCTTTGCCTAGCAGTGGACATAAACAGATGATGATGACAAGAGGGGTAGTAAATCTGACACTACTGTGCAGCTCTATTAACTGAGGCAAACTAATTTCGTCTTCATAAAAGCCCATCCTGAAAATTTTACGGAATGCTTTTACGCAGTGACATTGTCCAACATTTTCCAACAATTTGTGATGTTACATGCCAGGAGTGTGCCATCCAGTCAGAGTAAAAGCATGTAACCTCTACAAGTTGAAATAGTAACTAGTCCACTTTAGTCTTTGTTCAGGTATATAGGTACACAAAATTAAAGTGAAATAAAGGAGATGCATTAGGAGCAGTTACAAAGAAAGAAAGGAAGCAAGGAAACAGAGGGCACCAGACAGTACAGAGAATTCTCTGGTAATGCAAGTGCTGATGTGCAGGTGGTGCACCTAGCAGTTCCTTTTTATCTGTCGTCCTTGAATCAGAACAAGCAGTGTATTTGTTCCTCTATACATTACTACGAGGACCAGAGCGTGTCATTTGTGTGGCTCTTTTTCATGACACACAGCAGAAAAGGCTATCCATAAGATCGACATTAGAATTAGGAGCAAAATATGCATATTCGTTCCCAGTCCCAAGCCTAATAAGACTAGAAATACCATTCTGCGCTACAATAAGAAAACCAGCCAATGGCCAGCTATAATTTGTAACTGAAAATCAGACCCAATAAATCCGTGTCATACAAAACTCTATAGATGGTGCAATGTGCAATGGTGGAACAGAAAAGAAATAAGCTAAAGAGGACTGGAGCCCTATGCACTCGCATGTGGTTGCAACAGTTCAAGAAAGCAGATATGCCTCTGGCAGATGTTGAAAATATCATGCTTTTGTGTGGTCAACATGAATGGGAACTCAGAGAAGCGGTGTTAGTACACCAAAAAGCTTTGCAAAAAAAGCTAGCCAGAAAATTTATCAGTATGTTATGTTTCATAACTTATAACTAAGAGACTTCCAATACACACTACAGAGGTAAATAAAAGAAAACATCACATATAGCTTCTAAAATTTGCTATTGACATGCTCAATCAATGCTGCATATGGATGTTCCGTACTTCTGGCAAAGACTCCGACGTGGTGGCTGCTCCATCAGGATATGTCATATTTAACAGATTATATGCCAACAATAGCGGGCATGTTGCCTCTACAAAATCAAATCCCCCTGAAAAGAGGAGCTGGTGCTCTGCTGCTACATATCATTCCTGTTTGAAGATGCTCCCTGCAATAATAGAATGATCAAAATGTAATTAAATGTAAAAATGTTTGAAAACATTTATTGACATTTTATAACGTGCACTATTGCTCTGTAGAAAAAAGACAGCAGACCGTCAATTCCTCCCTCTTCTATACTCATTTACTATGACAGCCGCACCTTCCCACATTGGAGACCATGATGTAGTTTTTGCTTGCCCGCTTTCTGGGCAGGCTGCCCCGGAAAGGCGGTGATCCCGGGTTCGAGTCCCGGACTAGGACGAACTTTTCTTCAACTGCGAGGCTTTTATTTGGAGGAACCCGTATTGGTTTCTTTTGTAGCAAGTGCTACGAATGGGTGAATGTTTTATTTTCCCTCAATTAATTACTTCTCTCCACCTTGCGGGTTTCCGCAGAACCATTACGTCAAGCTCGTTTTGTGTTGGTGCAAATTACAGCAAGGTGGATTAAGGTAGATTTGTTAAGGACACGTGTGACAATGTATGACATGTATCACGGATGTAACCAATTAATTAGAGAAGTCATAAAGGTTTTGCATTAAAATCACGCAAGGATACTTAAATGACTATTTTTTTCCTTGTTCTGTGGCCATCGTGAAGCTAGGGTTGACGAGGTTGCCTGATGCTAAAAAATTTACATTCAAGGCGACAGTTCTCGTCAGCATGAGGGAGTGGATTAGCGGACGCACAAGGATTCAGTCACTTTACCGCTGTCTCAGTAATATATTCCTTGAGCAAATGAAGTAAATCTCGTTCATACACTCTGGCACATGCAGGTCGAATGGCGTTATGATCACATAGTCGACAAATAATATTAATGCTGCAACAAAACTAGTCACATAGCTCTAACAATGCCTGTTTCACATATATATTTTTGCTGCTTTTTTCCTGAGCGTCATATTTTGAATTCACGTTCATTAATTGCTGTTGCGATGGTTTTTACATTTTGGAGCACTTTCAGGAAGCCTTAGTTACTGTTGGCATACTTATTTATATTGCTACAGGAGAAGCTAAGAAGAGCTGCAGTAAATATATCAACAAGGAATGGACAAGAATGTTAATGCAATATCCCTTATCAGCCATATTAATAGTTGCCTGTCCCCACTTCATATGCGACATCACAGAGCAGTCAAATGCACGAAGTGCCCAGGGTCACATTTCCTGCATTTGTGAACATGTGAGAAATCGTAATTAAAATTACACCAAAGGAAACAGGCTTAGTAAATAGGACAGGTTCCTTCCAAAAAAGTGCAGAAAGGGGAAGGTGACAAATATGACTTCTGTAACCAAAGAGCTACGTTCACATCTTAGATAGGCGTGCTGCCTAGATATTGTTGCGCTATAACAGACACATGAACTTCAAGACATAATTTACCATGCGTAGCAGTGCTGGCACTGTGGCCAATTAAATATGGAATACAAAATACAGAAGTAAGAATTCCTAATAACAATTCTTAAGCACTTTCATTGTTTATGTTTATTTCAAGACTATACTAACAGCTATCCTTCAACTATTGTTTCAGCATCCCATAAATGACACATATATTGTAAAAGAAGACTGCCTTAGACATGAATATAGATTTTCATAGTTCCAAAGTGCTTGCACATTTAGCTTCAAGAAGCACAACTAAATTCTAGAAACAAATGGCCCTGGTCTCATTTTTGCCACAAACGAGAAAATGCCCATGATGACAATAATAGAAAACGGACTTCTAAGAAATGGTCGTGAAGTAATAGGAAGGTGCTTAGGACAATAAAAGAATTGCAGATTCAGTCACTAGAGACCTTTAGGTTCCGGAATGCAAGCCACATCCAAGCACTGGGGGTCTCAACGCCATTGTTGACACTTTGCGCTCTTTTGTGCTTGCTTTGGGTTCTTTTGCATGCATGGCGGCTTGCGTGCTCCAACGCTTCAGTGCAGCTTGCGTACAATAACCTATAACTCTGTTCTTTATTTTTCTCTAACACTAATGTTATCAGGTAAATACAGAATGAGTACACATACATTTCTTTCCATGATAGGCTTTACATACATGGAAGAATTAGTCAGAGCTAGAATGCAATTCGCGGATATTCCTGAGTTGTGACCATCTCACACAATTTAATTCGCAGCAGCACAACATGCTAAAAGGCAAGTGATAATGTGACAGCTTTATTTTTCCAGCACTAGAAAAATTCAGATGTTCAACTCTCAACTGCACCTCCCGCTAACAGTTCCACTCACACATAAACTGTGCAGTGTAGTCGGGACCTATTGGTTACTTACCATCTTTATACAAGGATCAGTGGACATTAAGATTCTCATGGAACCTACTTAGTACGACGAGGGCAGGAGTTGAAGGTAGGTGACCAAGCTCCCCCACAAGACTCGCGCCCTCCTGGATGAAAAAGAACGGTCCCGTGTACACAAACAGTACACACTCAAGTAATTTCAGATGCAACTGCTGTCCTTACAAAATCTTAACCATTAGAGGTGCCATTCTACACAGCTCACTTTGAAAGATGAGGTCTCCCTTGACAAGTTCAGATAAATTTCAGGTGTGTGGAGTCTGGGTGTCTAATCACGTCCGTCTGATAAATTAGGCAAATCGATGTGTTCTATTTCACATAAAAAAGAATCAGTATGAAGCTTGAAACAAAAAAGAGCACACCAGGCTAGTGCAGAGTTGCGTACAGAACAGTAGTAATGCATAAATAGGAAAAACAAGAATAAGCTGAAATGAAACCCAGATCCACTTGTTAGAGCTATGCTCGCTTAAAACTAAAACTGGAAGTGGGGCAATGCTCAACTACTTAACAAAAATGAAAGCACATTCCAAAGTAGTGCAGTAATAAAATAACGTAAAGGGCTACTTGACACATTGAGATCCCGTAACAGAAACATTCATTTTCACGCTTCTCAACAGCAAAAACTATTCTCAATTACTCAAAATGACATCTAATTTTTTTTAGAAAAACAATGCACAAAGATACAACCTACCTCAAAGACTTGAAAAAGCCACTTCTCGTCGTCTTTGTAGTGGGCACACAGAAGGGGAAGCACAGCCATGTGAACCGTTCATTTTTTTTTTCTGGTCTTGGACATGGACGACTATATGCATGGTTTCCTTCCTTGGAGTCAACTCCATTAGATTCATCAGCTGTGGTGCGCACCCCAACATTCTTTAACGAAGCGTGGCCTGTCATAATGTTGAAATTAAACAAAAAATACAGATGAATGACTATGCTACAGCCAGGTCTATTATTGAAAACATTATGTAGCTGTGAGAGAGTATCCCAGAATGATTTCACGAATTTGACAACTATCATAAGCAGAGTAACTAGCTGGGCTGGTTGGTTGAACATAGTGGAAGGCTACAGCGCGAGAACCACCAGAGACAAAGGAGGCACACAAAGTACACAGACACAGTGCTGACTTTCAACGAAAACGTTTATTTTCACGCTGCGCAGCTAGTTTTAAAGCGAACACTTGGCAGAAATAAACAAAATAACACATGCGCACAGAACCTGCTTGTATTGCTATCGCACCCTGACATTTGAAACAAGGTGGGTCAGCTATTTTTCACACAAGGCTATCGAGGGACAACTGACACAGTTATTTCCCGCACGTGAAATTGCAACAGCCTCGATAATTTCTCTACTTAGGCTTGATTTTCGCCTAGATATAATCTTGCATTTGTCGAGGATAGGTTTGCACCCACTGTCGCGACAGTGCACGCCTAGATGACCTTGAATAGTGTTCCTAACATTGTTGTGGTGTTCCCTAAGCCAATGGTTAATGCATCAGCCAGTTTGCCCGATGTAGAGATTACCACATGAGATAGGTATCTCATATACGACACATTTGGCACATTGTGTGAAGCACTGTCTGTGCTTGGTTTTACACTGGGCCTTTTCTTGGAAGACAGCACAAGTCTGCTTGCTCGGTGACACCAGCTTTCTAGGCGCGGAAGAAAGGACATGAACATTTGCACACCGGCTAACCTTCTTAAGATTGCGCGAGATTCTATGAAAATATCGAAAGCTGCCTTCTTTACGTCGTCACTACTTTGTGCTTCTGTGAACTGTGTCCTTGCGCGACCAGCAGTCCTAATTTTAAGTAAGCCTTCCGCGACACTAACCTGCAAACACAAGGTATATCCAGCTGCGCCGAGACGGGATACTTGCGACCGAAAGCTTTCTGCCGCCTTGCGCACACAAAGTTTCTTCAAGGCATTTGAAAGGCAAGATAAATACTTCTCTTCAAGAGTTTAGAGTGTGCAGACCGAAATGGAAGTAAAGGCTTGTTCGCCCTTGGATCAAACATCCAGCACACATGCTGCGTCAAAAACTGAAGCCCCAGGTCTAAAAACCGAATGTTATTTTCTTCAGAAAGCTCATGTATCAAAGTTAGGGGACTTCTATACATATATAAGAACACCAAGCACACAGCTACACAGAATTCACCGCTATTTGAAACGTCAAGAACTAAAAAATCGTTGACGTGTCTAGAAATATGAACATTTAAACCATGGAATTGTAAGTAAAGATTCCTATCACATTTTGCTGAATATAAGTCACTGAGCACAAGCGCAATCCTGTGTGCACAAGGCGGAAGAAAGCTTTCAGTCGCAGGTATCCCGCCTCAGCGCAGTTGGATATACGTTATGCTTGCAGGTTAGTGTCGCGGAAGGCTTACTTAAGAAAGTTAGAAAAGTTGGTCGTGCAAGGACGCAGTCCACAGAAGGATGAAGTAGGGACAACGTAAAGAAGGCAGTTATTCCATATTTTAAGGTTGGCCGAAGTCTAAATGCTGAAGTTTTTTCCGCGCATAGAAAACTGGTGTGACTGAGCAAGCAGACTTACGCTGTCTTCCAAGAAAAGGCCCAGTGTAAAACTAATCACAGACAGCGCATCACACAATGTGCCCAGTGTGTCGTATATGAGATACCTATCTCATGGGATAATGTCTGCATCGGGCAAACTGACAGATTGGCTTAGGGAACACCGCAACAATGTTAGCAACACTATTCAAGGTCATCTAGGCGTGCACTGTAGCGACTGTGGGTGCAAACCTGTCTTCGACAAATGCAAGATTACATTAGGAGAAATCAAGCCTCACTAGAGAAATAATCGAGGCTGTCGCAATTTCACGTGTGGGAAATAACTGTCAGTGCTCCCTCAATAGCCTTGTGTGAAAAATTGCTGACCTACCTTGATTCAAATGCCATGGTGCGATAGCGATACAAGTAGGTTGGTTCTATGCATGTGTTATCTTTTTTTTTCGAGTGTTCGCTTTAAAACTAGCTGAGCAGCGGCAAATAAACATTTTTGTTGAAAGTCAGCGCTGTCTCTGTACTTTGTGTGCCTCCTTTGTCTCCGTCGGTTCTCGTGCTGTAACCTTCCACTACCATGAGCAAAGTGAGAAAACCCATTGTTTAACTGTTCCAGTTATTTACTGGAAAATTCAGTGATGTTCACCTTGGCATTACTCTCAAGGTTGCCTTGAGCTTAGTACAGTAAGAAAGGGGCGATGACTATTGGCATCACGGCACTGGCAGGGCTACTGTGCATGTGATGAATCTGCAAAGATTGGTCTACTCATTTACACTTGGTCAACTTTCAAACTAGGAACCAGCTTACGAAAGTTGACATTTGGCAGCTTATTTCTTAAGTACTCCAGAGAAATTCAAATGGCTTTGCGATATCATTTATTTTTGTTTCCATGAATTGCTCTTAACCATTGAAGAGGAACATTCTGTAGTGGAAGAAACATGCATGATCCTGCTTTACAATATTTTCTTTTAATCTAAACACTTGCTCCCTTGCCACAACTGGGGTAACTCCATACCTTCACATCCTTCCCGAGAAGTTTGTCCGCGTGCTTGAAGAAGAAAGGCTTCATGAATAGCAGTGGCCACTCCTCCTTAACTTTGGATGTGTGCGGAAATGGATGTGTATTAATCAATGTTCTCTGTTCTATGTACGTGTCCTGCATGTATTGTGTCGCGAGTGTTATATTAATTTCTTTGTAGTTTTTGCTTCCTTCACGTTTCATAAATTCTATTTTTTCTTGTGTGTCACTTGGGGGCTCAAATCTACGGACTGGCTGCCAGTTGGCACAGCCATACGCCCACCTTCTTGCTTTAGAGCCTGAAGCTCCTGCCGTAAGCGAGGCAGATCGCTTGCCGGGATTTAAATTTTGTATTCGGTTTTCCAGCTGCTGGAAAAAAAGTCATAGCCCCTTCCCAGCAGCCCCCCGTCTAACTTCCTATCTTGAAGAGAGAGCGAATACGTAGCTACAGTTTGTGCAGCTGTGCTGCGTATCTCCTCTCTCTTCGGTCTCGAGTACAGATTTAACAAGTGATCCGCCACCCGCCTCACCAAGTCCTTCTCTCCCTTGGAAGGAGGGGCACTTGACTCCCAAGGGCCTGTCTTTGGCTATTTGGGAAGCTGCTGGTGTCCACCGTAGGCGGGCTCATGTTTGTAGTGTCGAAAGTATTCGTGGCGGCGTTCGACGGGGCTTCATGCTCGGATATGCCTAATAGGTAAAAGGAGACGAGACAAAAACCTGCTCCACATGAAAAGTTGAATCATGGCAGATGTACTGAACATGTAGTTTACTACATGAAAGCAGACATTTAGTCAGAGGAAAGGTCTACATAGTATTATCCTCTCAACAATATATTTATACACAAAGTCAGGGTGACTTATACACAGACAGTACTGAGCCTACGTGGTTCTGTAAAAGCTCTAAAGGATGACAGGTAAAAGGAGTAAGGCACCTGAGAGGAAAGGACAGGAGGGGCTGCAGGAATGACCTCTGCCACTACAAACACCCTCTCATTAAGTGGCAGCTCATTTAAAAGTTCTGCAAAGGTCTCTTCTTCTAACTTGGTCCAGTCCCTCAGGAATACCTGAACCAAAAATTATGTAAAGGAAAAATAATATTTGATAAATGCATTTATACTTCTACAAAGTCAAATAATCAAGGTTTTGGCAAGGCGTTGACCGTGCTTGAATGCTAGAATTGTTAAGGCCTGTTCTATGACCGTGTTTACTTTCCTTGATTGTAGCAGTCGCAGGGGCGCTGAACACTGATCCAAAGTCTGGAGCAGGGGTCGCTTGTTTGCCGCCTCACTCGGGCCACTATAGCATTAGAAGGGGGCTTTATTTGTTTGTTCAATGATTAATCGAGGTAAGGCTTTGCGTCATATGTTAGAATACAATGGAGCCCATAAATGTGAATAGTACTACAATATACAAATTTTATATAGCCTACTTAGTGGAGCAAGAAGTAGGAGCTATACGACAGTTGAACATCTTTGATGGATTGATTAGTGTATCACTAAAAATGAATGTTACACTCTCAAGTGGTTGCTGTGGGCACCACATTTTAAAATACCGGTTTTATGAAATTGATTAGCACAACGCAAGCTCTCCCTGAATCATACTTGCAGTGTGTTCTTCTTGGCTACTTCACACAAACGCTCGGCCATTAAAAGGCAGCTTTAGCTTAAGAGCTCCCACGCAAAATTGACAAAGTGACGAGGAATACTTTTCCTCGGCATCCACTGCGACAAATTTGATTGTTTCTTGCGTTTAAAAATGGTGAAATATACTGCTGTGGGAAGCATATTCTTTATTTAGGCTGACACTTTATTCACAAATAATGTTTAAAATTTCAAAAGTGAAAAAGCTTCAGTACCATGTTTTCAACTCTGATGTTTAGTCATAACGGTATCGCAATACTGTGAACTGCACCTAATGAATCACCTACCAATGACAAAATTAAAGGGACGCTGTAGAGAAATTCTCCAAAAGGAAAGCAAAAAAATAGCTTTTAAGAAAAGGCCGGTTGATTTCCCAAACTCGTATATAATGATCACAGTGAACGAATTTATTCGCACTGAAAAATACATCTGCAAAATTGACAACGTTTGCTGTTGTCAAAGCGAGTATTAATGCTTTGAAATATTTCCCCCAACTTCGATAACTCCTGATGCACGTGTCGGCATTGACCCGTAGAGAGCGGGGACAAGGTCTGTTCGGGTCCGCAGTTCCTCCCATTCTGTCCTGATAACGTTCCACAGGTCATCGGAGCTTGAACTTCCCAGGTGGCGTGTCGCCAAACGAGTGTTCATGATGTCCCAAATATTTTCAGTTGGGTTAAGGTCGGCACCCACGGGCGGCCATTCCAGCGTCCTAATGCATATTCCCTCGAGCAGTTTCGTAACTGAGCGCGCTCTGTGCAGCGGGCTTCTATCATGCTGCAGCAAAAAGCAACCATCCCTGAATGGTCCATCCAGCATGTATGGAAGAAGCGTATCGCGCAGTATCGCGCGGTATGTTTCAGCCACAAAGCTTCCTTCAATCCTCACGAGTGGGCCCAGTCCGTTTTTTCTTATTGCGCCCCACAGGCTGACTGCGCAGCGCCCGCTTGAGAGGACGTCGTGTATCCACGGTGGCAAATACATGTTAATAAAAGGAAAAACAAACCAATGTACTAAATATCTTTTACCTACAATAGTGAGGTAAGATAACGGCATTCAGCATCTTTTGGAAGCGCATGTGGAACGAAATTTAAACAAAACAAGTCTGCCTCGTTTGAATGAATTTCCCTGTGGTGTAACTATCATTTCAGCGAAGATTCTCAGAAGCTGTACCACTTGCCGCTTGCATTTAAGAATGCGCCATTTCAGCAAGCATACGGGTACTTTCTGGCGGAAAACAAGGCGCGCTGCAAATCTAAATCTGGGTAGTTTAGAAAATTTAGTAGAGCCATACATTAACATATCCGGGTTCTACGTCTGCATCTTAGTTTAGTATGGCCGCGGAGTTTTCTTCTTCCCTGAAGAGTAGATGAAAATATCGGCTTGCTCAATTATTACGCTTATTAATCACAGCATGACAGCGACGGGCAACATGTCTTCTGAGAAAATACACCGAGAATTACAGCAAGCAGTGTATTGAAGACTTTATTTACTGAAGTTCAATGCCTTAATGGCTAAGCATTCATCAGTTGTGCGAATTCGGGCAATTAATTTTTCAAAGTGATAATTCACTGTACAGGCCCATCATACATCCTCTTTTTTATGTTTTTGGTGGTCTAACCAGAATTTCTGTAGTAGCAATGTTTGAGTAGAATAAGCACCTATCGAATGGCAGTGTTCTACCGATGTGCCGTAAAATTAAGGGTGCGAGGCGCTTGCTAAGTACGCCAGAACATATTAATATGAATTTACTTAGAGATATGTCAAACATGCTTGAAATAATGGACCTCTCTGCAAAAAAACTTAGCGTTTAATAAGTTTGTAATTCACGAAATTAATCTGAAATGATGAAAATATGACAACCACAAGACAGATATGGCTTACGCTGCAAAAGATTTAAAAAAAAAGCTGAACAACAATGGGATTTCGTTCGCTTTTTTGGATACCGGCAGCTTACGGGGCGCCACACACGTTGCCTCTGGTCCCATCTGCTTGAAAAAGTGCACTCGTCCGTGAAGACTACTTCATTCCAGTCCTCCAATGTCCAGTTGTGCACAGCGCGCGCAAACTCTAATCTTTGGCGTCTTTGCGAGTCTGTCAAACTTGGCTTCTGCGCAGCCACGCAGCTGCTGAATCCTGCCTCTCTCAGCCTTCGTTGAATTGTGCGGCAGAAGATTTTCAAAGCTAGCGCGCAACGTATTTCTTGGGCACTGATGAATGGATTTGCCACCGCCGCCGCGACAGTCAGGCGAACCGTCTCGTCGTTGCTCGATCTTGGCCTTCCGCTACGCTCGGCAATGTAACCTTCCTTCTTCATCCCTGTATGCCCTTATAATTCGGCCGACAGCTTTACGGCTTCTTCCAGTTAGACGACAAATCGTTCGTTGACACATCCCTTGTATGCTCAGCTCAACAATCCGCCTTCTCTCGCTCACTGGTACCATCGGTGCCATTTGAGGAGTTTTTTTTCGAAATGGGTCAAATCCACGTAAACAAAAGTTGAGAAAAAAGCAAAAATTTGTTACCGGACCTAAATGCAACGCTAGCAAAGCTATTATATGATATGCTTTACATGTCGGCTAGGGCAAGTTTACGACCACAAGTAATGAAAAATTATGCGGCAGATATGCCCAATATTAGGGTGAGAACTCTGGATTTGGCTCGTATTGAATTGAAACACTGGATTTTAGGCGGTATTGTTATGAAAACTTTATTAAAATTGGCTTTCCAGAATGGCATCATGTAATAATGACAGAAAAGCTATAATAACATTGGCAGCAGGGCTTTGCTGTGCTTCAAGAACAATAGAACTATACTTGAAGAGCAGGTGCGTCTTCTTGGCAGCATAAGCAGCTCTCTTCTAATTCTTCCACAGGATCATTTCCTTGGGCGCGCCTGAAGACACTAACGAAGTACGCAAGCTCTTCATTGTCTTGCCAGGAATTTCCGAAATGCTTCACAAGAAGGCTGGTCACATCTCTGACTTTCATTTCGTTGACGTGGTGTGCGTACAGTGCACATCTTATGGGTGCTTGTGCAAGGGACCTTCCCCTTTTTAGCACTGACACGAAATTTGACACAGAAACTTTATAGTGAGGCTCTGCTCTAATTTGAGGACTCCTACCAGCTGCATTTCTTTGAATGTAGAAGACCTTCGTTTCGGTTATCTTGAACGGCAAGCTGGATGTCGACTTCATCACCGCCGTGCAGTAGGCCTTCCAGTCGTACGCATGCCAATGTTTTCCAAGCTCTAACACAGTGCCATGATTTGAAAAAATCCTTTGGTAGCTTTGTGGATTCAGGATTTCTTCGTGTCGTCTAACATTTTTTTCAATTCTGCCAAATACCCTGTCTGGGGGTAAAAAACTGTGTCCTGTGACAGGAAACACAAGGGAAACTACTCAGACACCTGCTGGAGCCTCATTCTGGAGCCACCAAAGAAGCATGCAAAGCACAGTACTGTTCTTGTTTTGTCCAGCACAGCCATCGGCTACTAACCGCACCTCTCTAATTCCTTCGAAGTTTGCGCTTCGAAGTGTATTATGTACCGCACTGGCTACTTGGTTGCTTCCTTTGGAGCTTTCATCTTCGCTCCATGTGTAGGAATGGATGGCCTCATTGGGCATTGATCCATCTGCCTGGTTTTCCACCACGCAGAGGTGGTACTGATAGAGCTGGCGGCTGTAGTAGGCTTCCTGGTCCGGAACTTTGGGGAGCACTTGATTTTGTTGGCAATCAAATGAGAATGTTTTCAAGTCTTCCCTCTTCTCACGCAGCAGGGAATAAAAAGCCTTATACTTCAACTTGTGTACACGTTGCTCTGTTATGACACGCTGCTTCTGTGAAACATCTCCACAAGTTTTCATCTCATACGCATTTTTCAGGCACACAGAGCAAACGTCTGTCCTCGGTGTTCTGAACGAAAGATTGAACGTCGCTCGAAAAATGTGGTGAAAGAAGCCATACTTCACCCTCACATGTTCGGGTGCTTGTTGGTTATAAATCTGCCACAGGTTTCGGATGCTCTTCAGCTCACTTGGAAGGTATAACTTTTTTGTCTTCTTCCGGTTGTAGTGCGACTCTCTTGCCCGAAGTCGCTTAATGAAACCCACAACAGCTGATCGCTTTCGACCGTAGCGCTTGATCTTCTGGTCACCTCCACGACTGTCGGCTTTCACTTCACCTTTTTCATGTTTGTGCTTTATATAGCGAGTAACTGTGCTGTGACTAATATCAAGCACTGCGCAAAACATATCGCGACAAACACGAATCTCTTGGCCATTTTCTATCCGTACCTTGTAAACAACAGCAAGGCTCCGACGAGGTTCCGCTTCTTTTCCTCTCCTACGTTTTACGGCTGTTGGCGTGCAGTACATCAAAACGAACGCCTTTTGTTCCACGCTACACAGTTCGTAAAACTTCTCCTTGAAACGTTTAGTGGATGCTTCTGTCACAAGCGCACACCTGAGAGTCTTTTTCGCGTGTTTACATTTTGGCAACGGCGCATTCTTGCTTTTACGGTGGTGATGCGGCTTTTTTTCACTTCGCCGTCGACGTCTAGGGATAGATCTTTCGCCGATCTCTTCATTGCCATCCGAATCCATGAACAACGATATCAGAAAAGCGAAGAACTCGCGAAAACACGAACGAAACACTCTGAGCTGTCAGGCGGGAACCAACTCCTTGGCGGGAACTGACAAGGAGGCAGCGATGGCTAAATGACGTCATGCCAAAAGCGCTCTCCTATTGGGCAAATGGATTTGGCTCATTTTGATCCGTGCAACAGCTGGATCTGGCTCAATTTCGATACGAAATACGATCTGCGAACACGTTCGCCTGGCGTTATTTGGCCCATTGCGTTGCAACGGTTTTTCTATGAGAAAGTTGCCTAGTTTTTCTTGTCATTACCGTTTTATCTGACCCAGTTTCGGTTTGTGGATTTGGCTCATTTCGAAAAAAAACTCCTCATTTTATTCTAGTATGAAAGCGGACACAGCAGAGAGACCGCTGCGACGGTCTCAAAGTTAAATTCGTCCAGTCGTAAGGTCGCGGCGAGATAGTAATCGTAACACGCATTGTCTGTCGCGAATATGGCTCAAAATATGAGCTGCTTCCACAGCAAGTTAGCTACGCACGCGGCGGCATTTTATCGCATCATGCCGGTGCGCGCGCCCGCTCTTGAGCGATATCTCGAACGCGCGTGGGAAAAAAGAAAAGACTAAACGAAAAGAGGGCCACCAGATTGCTGCTGCAGCGGCGTTGCTCTGCATTTTGGCGAGCTGAAGCACGAAACATTGACACGAGTCAAGCGACATGCCTGCAGATAATAAAGGGCACCCATTGGTGTCTCGATCCCAGATGCTGCCTGTAGATGGCGCTGCTATGCAGGTTGCCGTTGTTCCGGCTCCCGCTGCGCGGAGTATACCACATTTGTCGGCGCCTGTGCATCTGAGGTCCAAGTATACTGTAACAATCTTATACCCCTTAACCCTTCCTCTCTGCATAGCCACTGTGCAAAGTAGCTAACCAAAACTACCTCACATTAAGCTCCCTGCTCCTCTGTGCATCCCCTTTTTCTATTATTTTTGGGCTGCTGAGCACGAGGTCGCCGGATCGAATCCCGGCCACGGCGGCCGCATTTCAATGGGGGCGAAATGCGAAAACGCCCGTGTACTTAGATTTAGATGCACGTTAAAGAACCCCAGGTGGTGGAAATTTCCGGAGTCCTCCACTACGGCGTGCCTCATAATCAGAAAGTGGTTTTGGCACGTAAAACCCCATAACTTTTTTTCTCTTATCTATAGTTTTTGCCCTGTCACGGCTCTCACTATGGAACACCATCATCATTGTCACTATCAGCCACATGGCACAATGGCTGAAAATAGAATGAGCGGAAAATAATCCTTGGCAAGACACCTTCTGAGAGCGCCCAAATGTGTGGTCAGCAGTGCATTTTGCATACACTGAGGGTCACCCTTAAGACTTCCACGTTATGGCTAAAGGTGGCCTAGGTTTTGCAGAAAAGCACTGCATCACCAGTGCAAATTTTTTTTGACATCAGCAATGTTCAACAACCACTGTGGTAAAACTGTTGTAGCAATGTAATGTGTGCACTTCTTACATGCAGTGATGCTATGCGCCGATTGTACTTGGTCACGGTAGCCACAAGTACTTAGCACATAAAATACAGCCGCCCATTTGCGGATGTGTCATCCTTGACTTAGGAACGGTATGCGGAACGCTGCTTTTCATTAAGACTAGCGCGCTGTGAAGTAAGTATGAAATGACAACAGATGTTTTAGACTCGCACTGTTCATGCTCTTATGCCTCCAAGATTTGTCGACGTAGCTCGATTCTGCCACATCAGCAAAATTGCCCACTTGCCGTATTTTCTGCACTGTAGCCCGCGGTCTATATGATTTACTTGCAAGGTTGGAAGCATGCTTGAAGAAAACAAGTAAACACTTCACCTATGAATTTTACCTGTGCTAGAATAGAATGGCAGAAGGCATGGGAGTACAAGAAAGCAGCCAAAGTATTTTGTGATGATGATCTTCATGCATGCGCAACTTGTAGACATTGAACAGAAAGCCTAACGAGACAGCTACTGCAACTTCTATCATCCCACAAGGCATGACCAAACACCTCTGGATATCTCAGTGAACCTTCAAGAGCAGTGGTCAAAAGCACTACGAGGCCCGGATGGAAGGGGCAGCATATCTTTACAAAAAGTAGATGAATGCATATGGAATCTTGTGCGGATGTGTACAAGTGGGCGGGCTACCGATCCGTGGCCTGCCGTCCCATTTTATGTTATTCTCAAACGTTGCATTAACGTCGGACTGAAAACTTAAGGTGATGAAAACATTGATTTTGAAAGCAATGAGAACACTGACGAGGCGTACATCAAATCTGACATGCTTGACATGTTTTATTCCGACAGCCCTGATGAGAGTGATTTTTATGGGTTTTCGGACTCATTTCCATGACTAATACTGATTGACCACTAACCAGATTTATAATGGTTAAGTATACAAACTTTGTTTCTCTACTCTATACATTTTTGTTTCTATGGACTATACAGCAGGTGAAAACAATCTAAAAGCGTTAAATTAGACCCTCCTTGGCCCCTGTGGATTCTACCCTGGGCGCAGACTATAGTCCGGAAAAATATGGTACATTAAAATATTACACTATGGCACACGCTGCAGGCTACAGTCAAATCTCGTTACTACAAACCCCAAATTAGGGAATTTCTCAAATTTACGAATATTTGAAAAATCCCTGCCAGGTTGCCTGTATTTTCAATGTAAAAATATTTCAGAACTACGAATTTCAATACAGCGCATATTTCAGAATAACGCACGTAGGTTATTTTTCCCCTTTTAACCGAATAACATCAGTATTACGAATTCGGCTAAAAGTAGCAGCGGCGCAACTCTCACGCGAAACAGAAACCGCGAGTGCAGTAACTATCATCATCACTATGTCGAGTGCCAACTGCTTCACCAAGAACTTAACAAGAAATGTTGGGCGATGTTCGCGCGAAATCCAACGATGAATGCAGCTACCGACGGCGCGAGGAAGCGAAAGCAGTTTTCGCTGCAGCACAAATTGGATGCATTGCAGGAACTCGACGTAGGGAAAAAGCAAATCGACGTGTGCAGAGAGCGTGGCATTGCCCCATCGACCATCGCGGCCATTTTGAAAGGCCGAGACAAGTTTCTCCTACGCAACTTTCTCCTACGAGGAAACGGCTGCTGCTGGGAAACTTTCAAAATGTGCACCAAGCTGTTCTCACATAGCTCAAAGATTCCAGACTGCAAAACGTTTCCATGTCTGGCCCAATGCTCCAAGAAAAAGCCCGCGAATTTGCCGATGCACATTGAAATAACTGGATTCGACTCCAGTGCGGGTTTGCTTTTTCGTTTCCGCCAAAGGAACGGAATAACTTGGCAGGTAGTCTCGGGTGAGGAAAAGGCTATTGACAGAGAAGGCGCGGATTCCTGCTGCAATAATGGTTTTCTAGAGGTGACTGAATCGTACTCTGAAGATGATATTTTCAATGCGGATGAGACTGCATGTTTTTATCAGCTCCTGCCAGACCGGACTATGCACTTCAAAGGGCAGCAGTGCAAAGCTTCGCACGACAGTCCTGCTGCAATGCAACAGGGACGAAGAAACACCGCTCGTCGTCGGCAAATACGCAAACCCTCGCTGCATGAAAAATGCCATGTCGTTACCGTAGGACTACCACACCAACAAATGAGCCGGGATGACCAGACAACTCTTTTCGAGCGGCTCATCAAACTCGACGACCAAATGAGGAATGACCGAAGAATTCTACTGGTTGTCGACAACTGCTCTGGTCGCACTGCGGATCTTTGCTTTACCCACATTCGGTTGGAGTTTCTGCCGCCAAACAACACGTCCATGCTGCAACCCCTAGACCAGGGCATTATAAAGTGTGTGAAAGCAGAATTTCGTAAGCGCCTTGTGCAGCCGTTGATTATCAACTTCGTCCGAAAGCAGCCGAGTGCAATCAGTGTCCGTCAGGCAGTGGAAATGGTCACAGGAGCTTCGTTGAACTTGAAGGCGTCCACCATTAGCACTGCTGGCGAAAAGCAGGGCTTGTCAAAGCGCCTGTGCAGCTTGACGACCTGGAGGTGACGACAACAACCCAGAAGACCTGTGGACCGAGGTTGCGGAACTGCTGCCTGGTGTCTCTTCCTTCGGCGACTACAAGGAGAGCAGCAGTACAGCACTAATAGCGGGAGACCTGACAACCGAAGAGATTGTTAACTGTGTTCACAATGTCTCGAGTGACGACGACCTGGACGGAGAAGACTGTAGGTCACTGAACACAGAAGATGAGATCGTGTCGAACAGTGATGTTTCAGTGTACATGAACAAAGTCCACAGTTTCATCGCTCGTTGCAATGACGTATCTGATGAGCTACTGTACAAAGTGGAAGATGTAGACACATTCCTAATCGGTCATGCGTGCTGCTCGCGCCAGAAGAAAATCAATGATTAGTTCACATAAAGCAGCTTCGGAGTGAGTGCAACATTTTTATTTGAGAGTACTCTTGTCTGCACACGCGTCTACTGCCAAAGTACGACATTTTCATTCCTAGGTTTGTCCACTGGCTTATAACTGCAAGTTTTTCATTGCATTTCAAAATAACGAACGATTTTCGGCGGTCCCGCGTGGATCGTTATATTGAAATTTGACTGTATTGGCCAGCATCTGGCTCAGCACTTACAGGGCAGAGCTCAAGTGCTCCAAACAAATTGCCAAATGAAGCTGTTTAGCTGTGGCTTGCTACCCCTGCCTGGCTATTCCTTTTCAGCAACGCATAGGATTGCAACCTGACCGATGAAGAAAGCACATGATGATGCAGAAGAACATGGAAGTCCTCAATGATATTTATGGTACAGTAAAAATGAAGTTAACTTTGTCTATTGCTGTGAGACTGTCACAATAAACATAGATCATCACTATGAAGTTGCTGTACCTTTCAGCAGAGCATTTGCCATCTCATTTTTTCCTAGCATGTGTGCAAGAGAAACAGCCCTCCTTTCTCCGTGTCTTGCATACCATAAACTTACTCACACAAATGACATACTGCACATTCTTATGACCTGTCATATTGAAATACAAAGACGGTAGCTTTTACACAACCTGTGCAACTTCCGTATGCCCCGCGTTAATATTGGGAGATGATCCGCTAGTTCCATTTACTGACTTGTTCAACCTTTCAGACGAAACCAGTGATTTACATAGAATATGAAGTAGCGCAGCTTTTGCTACCTTAAGACTTCGTTCTGTAAGACTCCGTTGCGCAGCATGGCCGTAGTCACATTTGCGCTATTTAACCCGAACTCGCTAATGACGTAAGGGAAATCAAGGTACACTGTGTGCCCTACCTACCTGCGCACTTTATTCCTATTGCTATGACACAGTAACGAAAAGCAATAATTTGCAGTAACGCCGTGCAACGAGTGCATTATCATGTATCGAACTAATTCACTGATGCAATGGCACGGCGGCGCGAGGAGCTGCCTAGCGGTTCACCTTGGTTATCTTCCTTCGTTCAGCGGTAGCGCGATGCGTTGATGCAGGTGCTGCGCTAAATCTGCACCATCATTGCTCCGTATCGCTTCTGTAGCCCAGAAAGCTTTCGTCGGCACGCGTTCGCTGCTACATCGACATTAAAAATTAAGCTGCATCCCTTAAAAATGCAAAGTGAATAAATAATAACGAAGGCAGGCTGGCCGCAATCAACCCATTTAGAGAATCATGCCATTGATGATAGTGACATCACAAGAGGATGGAGGCGTTGAGGTCAGCGTTACAGAAGTTACTTTTCCGCGTCAGCTGCGCTTTCAGAGAGCATAAATGCAAAACAGTTACTCGCGTAGCTCTTACAGGAGCTTGCTTAATAAAAATAGCTTCACTCAGCTAAATGATGCCGAGATCGGGTTCGAAACTACTCATTTGCTTTAGCCACCTAAGATCAGTTATTATAAAGTTAATGAACCTAGTTTCGTTAATTCTCTAATGATAACATAAATGTAACAATGATTTTTATTGGTCTATATTTTAAAGCTTGGTGCAGTTAAAAAGATACCGCTGTAATATCGATGGTGCAGTAGTACGTTTTCGATAACGAAGATGCGAATGCTTCGACACGTTTTCTTGACAAAAATCAAGTTCATGAGCGTAAACGCGTGTGCCTACCGTGCACCTCTGTCTTTACAATGACATATGCAGCTCATACTAGTACCTCAGGGCGGCAGTATACGGTATCTACAAATGAGGAGCCCAAATGAACCGTTTTAGTTTATTGGCTTTTAAATATCTTACGGATATATTGTAGTATTTTCCTTTGCTGCCATCACGTGAAAGGTAATAATAATCATTTATTTTGTTAGATCTCTTGTTAACGTCAAAGCTGCTCTCTTTTACACTCTCTTAGATGGAAAAGTCAGCCGTGACTAGTAAACTATCTTAAAGAACTAAACGCACACGCCCTAGTCCATTGCCCATTATGCGCCGAATGAAAATTCAGGGTACCTATACTATCACCGCTATCGCGTTGTAGTTATGGTGAAGAACGAGGCAGTTGCAAAAGTGCCAGTCACGAATCGAAGTGATTAGGACAGAAGAAAAAGAAGCAAAGCCCACCGAAAGCTGCGCGCAAAGTAGTCAGTTGTGAGAATCCCATCTACGGGTCAATACATCGTTTAATCTGATTTGAATCATCGTTCATTGCAGCGCGCTTGCTCGCGCTCGCCTGTAATCTAGAATGTAGTATGCCATTATACGCTTCACGTGCGCAAGCTCATTAGATAACTGCGCAAGTCTCATTAGGCAAATAATTCCATTCCGGCACATTATAGCCTGGTGCTGGAGCCCATGGAATCGCTTGTGTCCACGGAGGTAAAGTTGTCTTAATGGGCGCCATATTGCTTTCGCAGTGTCATCGATGAACGCCCACCAATTCATAAGCGGGACCCCTTTCGCGTGAATGGCCTAAAAAATGTAAACAGGTATATCACAAACTTCGACTCGCACAATTGAGGCCTTAATCCTGCTGTCATTGCGTGTTAGCTTCGAGAACTTTTCCAGCGTTTCGATGTGGAGTCACGTGTGGTTTTTGGCGTCGTCCAGAAGGTGGAAGAACCGCTAATCGATGTGCCGGAGAACTTCGATCGTCAAGAACGATATGGTCGAGAAATGCAGGCCAAACTGGTCCTCAAGGTCGCACAGTCGGTTCGGGTCATCATCATCATCAGCCTGGTTATGCCCACTGCAGGGCAAAGGCCTCTCCCATACTTCTCCAACTACCCCGGTCATGTACTAATTGTGGCCATGTTGTCCCTGCAAACAGTCGGTTCGGGTAGGCTAGCCTTAGTCTTATACAGAGTGCCTCGTCCAAGGGAACTGACACTCTGTGGAATTGCAATTGTTTTAGGTATGCGCCAAGGCCATCTGTAGCCTGCGTCCATCTTCCTTTTCAAAACGGAAGTACGTTCTGAACATACCACTGTCCTTCTCATCAATGTTGAGCAACCTGCCTACGGAGAGCGCATCATGTCGTTTCTCAGCAAAGACCTCCAGGCATAAGAGATCTATCTCAGACCATTTTAGCTGAGACAGGAGTAATGGGTCTTGCAGTATGTTCTGCGCCATCGCGCAAATAGCAAGGGAGGGCATTGTCGATCGTTACTGGCCGCCGTTATCGTCTGGTATAATTGACTCTAAATAGAGAATGAGCCTGTTCGAAGGGTACCCTTATAGAGAAAGGATGGTGAAGAGAAAGGTGCACACTCATAGAGAGCAAGAGCGGACACTCCCACGGAGCCCGCTGCCGAATTGACTGCAGCGCACCAAGCTGCAGGCGTTAACACCTGATGCACGCTTCCGGTTTCCCTTTTGTGCGCGCGCGTTTTCAGTGCTAGCTGGTATACGTCACGCCGACTGCGCTGATCGACCCACTTCTTTTCTTTTTTCTGCTACAGCTCAACCGCGCGCGGTTTTCGTTCGAAATCATTTTACTATGAAGTAAAAATTATTGCGAACGATCTTTACAAACCTCCAACGAATATGTGCCTCGTGCAATTTAATAGAGAGCCAAGACGCCTTGTGAAATGAGGAAATGTGACACCAGGTAAGCAGCTGTGGTTCCCGTACGAAGCTCCACCGGTCGACGTCAGCTGACGAAAGTAAAGTACGAGCATGTGTCATTTTGGTATTAACACATACGAATAATCCGTGTAGAGACGAAACGTGCGAAAGTGGTGAATGGACGACATTACAAAAAAAGACAGTTCGCTGTTACATACATGGCGTAGAATATAAACGACTCATCCTTAGCAGTACCATACATACCACGTCAACATCCTATTTCCAAGCGTTCCTATCTTCCCTGAACTCATTTCGTGCACTTTAAGAGCACGAATACACGGGCTACTGCGCGTTTCCAAAAAAACTTGCCTACAATCGACGCGATAGTACGCTACGAATACACAGAGGTGGCCACAACAGAGGCCCTAACCAGACCATGCCGGACGCTTGCAGAATTCCTTCTACTCGCAC
This sequence comes from Dermacentor andersoni, assembly GCF_023375885.2. NCBI lineage: Eukaryota > Metazoa > Arthropoda > Arachnida > Ixodida > Ixodidae > Dermacentor > Dermacentor andersoni. Next base: position 360,309,403 of record NC_092814.1, on the reverse strand, counting down.
TGAAGAAAAATGCGCGGGTAACAAAGCCTGTCTTCAGGCGTTCAGAAGACAGAATTTTCGAGTTTCAAGTTCTTGGTGTTTGAGCTCCTTGGCGTTATCTTTCGCGCGTTCTGCCGGCAGAAGCAACACACTCCCGTGTTATCACTCTAGGCAATTACTCGTCGCGTTCTCGACAAACGTGAGTACCGAAAGAAGGTGGTTTAATTTGTTGCGGGGCCATAAAAATTGTCATTAACTTGTCGCAGAAAGACACGCAAAACTAACTTTGTCACCATAACCTAGCTGCCGTATCCAGCTTTTCTGGACATGAGGGTTTAGTTCGCGTGAGTGCCACCACGTGGCGTACTAACCTTAAACTTTTCAAACTTCCCGCGGTGACGCGTGATGACGTCAACCAAACAAAATAAAAAAAAAAAAGCTATCCCTGCGCATTGAACTTCGCCACAATGCTTGTCCCGCCGGTGTTATCAGTGGTCTTGATCAAGCGTATTCGCTCGTCGCCTAGAAATTACTCGTCATCCTAAGAGCCTTTAGTCGCGACGAGCAATGGTTGATTCTGGGCTTTTGATGCGGTTCTTTTTTTTTCTTACTTTCTTTTCCTTTTCTTTTTCTTTTTTTCATTCTACGGAGTAAAGAAGCTAGCCTAATCGTCAGAAGTACTTCGGGGCAGCCTTTCTTCAGTCGGCACACATTGTTAACGTCCGAACATCGCACAGCGTCTACTAGAGACGCCGTCGTGGACGGATTTTGATTTTCCACTATCGAATTCGTTAAGGTGCACACAATTATTTCACTAGCGACATTGCAATGCGCACTCATGGGCTACCGCCGCAGCTGCAAATCTAGATGTGCTTAAGCATTAAGACATATACATGGATAAGTTGGTTTTTCACCTTAACACAAAAGTCACGATACAAGAGTTGAGCAAACTGTTCCTGTGTCGTCGCAGGGTGTGAGACCGGGCTAGTTGGTATTCCATGCTAAAGTGACTAGCGCAAGAGTGGACACGGGACCCTAGAGGCGACAAGGATAAGCGCAAACACCCAACTGGGCGCTTGTCCTTGTAGTGTCTTTAGTGTTCCCTGTCCACTCTTGCACTAGTCACTTCAGTTTGTGTCGTCGTCCGTTAGCATGCTATAGCCGAAGCTGTTCGCAATATTACGTCTCCATTTACTGGCCACCAGGCCAGGTACACCATTGGGTACGACACATACAGTACTTGCAGTTAGTTTCCAAAGTCGTCTCCTATGGCGGTTGTCCGCGTGCGTGAAGCAAGAAGGACATTTAAAATTATTGTGCAGTAACATATGCGGGATTTGTGTGTTCTCCACATTCTCTACCATGTTGCCGTTCCGCCTTTATTATATAGCCGCAATGTAGACTAGCAGCTATCGAACGCCATAAAGGCTATCCCCATACTCAAGGACCTCGCGCACAACTCCTGTCGCTTAATTGTATTCAAGAGTTGTGCGACTGCCCAGGATATCCTTAACGAATGTTACATAACACATTATGAGGTTTTACTTGCCAAAACCACGATTTCATTATGAGGCACGCCGTAGTGGAGGATTCGAGAATAATTTAGACCACTTGGGATTTTTTAACGTGTGCCTAACCCTAAGTACGCGGGTTTTCGCATTTCACACCCATTGAAATACCGCTGCCATGGTTGGGATTCGACTCGAGACCTCGTGATTAGCAGCCAAACCCAATAAAAGCTAAGCAACTATGGAGGGAAGGAATGTTGGCAGTAGGAGGAAGGTGACAGCCGGAAGGTGAGACAATTTGTTCCAATCCTCATTGCGCGAAAATCGGTACCATCTGTCGAAGAATGACACCGTAGAATGCACTGTATTCAATGAGTGAAAAAATTATGCTAATCCTATGTATGTGCGAATCGATGTAAGCAACGCTTTCTGCGTTTGTTGTCATTGTCATGCGTAATCTCCACAGAGTAGACAGGCACTCTCTAATGAAATGCTGTCAATGTTTGCCTGATTACGCCTGCCATTGTGATGCAAATAAACGGGCGCCTTCAACTCTTTTTCTCAGAAATAAACGCTGAATGAAATGCTGACGTGATCCTAAACAAGATCAACAAGCGCCGTAGTGCTCGACCTTACGACGCCGATATTCGTAAGCTTATATTCGTGATTTTTTTTTTTTTTTGGGGGGGGGGGGGGCGGCGTTATGCTCTTGTACCCTAGACATGTCCCTCGGACGTCTCTGATGTGCTCGTTTTTATTCTCAAGTACGCAATGAAAACTCTCATCGCTGCAAGTTCATGATGTATTGGTGGCAGGCCACCATGGCGTGTCGCGCAAGTATAACCACGCTGATTCGTTTGGGTTGACATATACTATATTGTGCGTCATACTTCGCCACATTCATTTTTCAAACTATGCCAGAGCTCGAAAAGGGCGGCCAACTCACTACGTCCGTTACCTCTGTTTACTTCCGCAAAATGTGTGTTTATCGCAGTGGTTACCAAATACGCCCAGCGGTATGCTACGACACAAGCCTTTATGGCGGCTGAGCAACTGAAGCCGCAGGCTTTATTCAACATGGCGTCGACGTTCAATATGGCTATCCTCAATTACTTTTCGCGGACTTCGCTCACCGCCTTCTCTCCAGTGTCATCTCTTACGCTACTCGCTCCTGCTAGACACAACACAAACACGCAACGACCTTAATGAAGTATCAATTACAGGCTAGTTGACACACTGTCGACGTATATTTCCGCTGAGCACCGGGATTGGAGCGTTGTCCTGTCTATGGTGACATTATCCGTCTACAGCCTCTCTCAACAACACCGCTCGTTACTCATCACGTTTTTTTTTTTTTTTTTTGTCGGCAAGAGCATAGCGTATTTCCTCTGAATGTACTTTCGGCTTTAAGTGTGACCTTGCACGCCCGCTTATTCTGTTACGTTGACGGCGACCGTTGTCGTCAGGATGCCCGATGCCCCCTCATTCTGAGCTTCGCAGTCACCAGAGAGCACAGAAAGCTGTCTTCACAAACAAACCACCGAGATTCGAGCCCATCTCCCAAATGCTCCATCTTACATTTGGGAAATGGGCACGCTAACCATTACGCTACCACCTGCCTCCACCAATTTCTGTTTATCTATCTGCCTGGAGCAATTGCCAGACTTGTTCGCCAGGCTAAACCCGCCTGCTGCTACAATTCACCACCACCACCACCACCACCACCATCCCACTTCACGTTTTTGCCGCAGACGCAGGCAGAATGGATGCAGAAACGAAAAAAAAGTAAAGATTGCTTGAGCGGCCAGCTGACGCATGACCTTAACTTTGGCAGGTTATTCTCATTGGAGCGCATGTAGGCTTGCGGCTGTGTGCAGATTGTGAGTCGCCTTAGCTTTATTGTAAATTTGCTCTCACCGACTCTTTTCAGCTAGAACTCAAATGCCGGAAAAAATGGTACCTACCGTTGAATATTTTTTTCTTGTTTTCTTGGTTTCAACCGAAAACGCTGATTTACACAAATAGTGATCTTTTTAAGAAGTGGCATAAAGATACTACATTTCGAGGTCATGTCATTGTGTCAATACGGGCCGGCACCACGTATCGACGAAAGGGCTTCACAGTGCCGATGCACGTGGCAGGTTACTCAATGAAGAAAACAGGAAGCGACTGTTTTTCAGTTCTCGCAACATATTGTAACAGATACGAAAGGCACGGACAAGAAGAGAAGAAAGAGGGGACGAAGAAAACGAGGAGTTAGAGAGGCCGGGCTTCGCTACGATCACGCTACCACCATCGTCCAATTCTCCTGTAAATAGAACCAATTCTTCGCAACTCCTCGTAACAGTTGTGGTGGAAGGTGCTGCGTAATCGACACCCGAAGACGGAGGCTGAACCACAAGTTCTTCGACGGAGCCGTCGCCTTGCTGGACTCCCACCGAATTCACCGGAGCTGAACATGTCCCACGACGCAGAAGAACAACGGCCCATTACAACTGCTGCCCCGACAAGTTCTGTTCTGCAACTGAGATATTCGCGTCCCTTCGCCTGAAGATCGGACGAAGACGTCGAGGAATGGCTCATCCATTATCACCGGGCGAGTGCCGCCAACAGGTGGAACAGCGCTTCTCAGCTTTCGAACGTCGTGTTCTTTCTAACGGATACTGCGTTGGTGTGGTTCGACAACCACGAGGAAACATTCACAACATGGGGAAGATTTGTTTCGGAAATCAAAGAGCGATTCGGCGACTCCGCGACGAAAAAGAAAAGGGCAGAACAGACGCTACTGCAACGTGCGCAAGTACCAGGCGAAACCTGCACGACCTACATTGAGGCAGTAATAAAACTGCGTAGGATGGTGGACTCTGGAATGTCCGAGGAAGACAAAGTCGGGCACATCCTAAAAGGAATTGCCAAGGATGTTTACAATTTCCCCATTGCAAAAGACAGCCTGGCTTCCGTCGCTGACGTCATTCGGCACTGTCTCACTTTCGAGCAACTAAAGACGAGGCGCATAACGCCGAAGTTTGGCAGGTTAGCCAATGTAACGACAGTTGCAAGCGTGGACAGCAACCAGCTCCTTGGTCTTGAATCAACGATCCCACAAATAGTTCGGGAAGAACTCAGCCTGCACGCGCAAGTGACACATCCAGGCACTCATAGCTTCCGCCTACCCCTAGATTTTGAGCCAAACGTGGCATCCTTCTCCCCGTATCCTGCGGCAAGGGGCACTGAGGATTATGAACTCACGCCCCGACAGCAGTCACGTCTCTACGACAGAGGCCCTACTTATGACGCTCGGCCACAACGAGAGCAGCTGCGTTTTTACCCCCGAGGCCCTGCGGCTTCTGTCAGGCCACGACAAGAACAGCACCGACCCTACTACCACGACGCGACTTATGAAAGATATAACGGATTTCAGCAAGCAGCAGAGACACGTTATCCACATGACCACGAACTTTCTCGCCGCCCGCAGCCGTCTACCATTCGTTTCGAGGAAGACGCTGTGAACCGCGACCCTCCCGTGTGCTGCAACGGCGGTTCCACAGGCCATATAGCTCGGTATCGTCACCAAGCCCGTCAATCACGTAGGACACCATCGATGTTCTCGCCACTCAGAACCCGTACTTCATATGGCCTGCGGACGACCGATTTGCTTCCAAGGGATCACTTCTCACACGAGACCAGACGCAGTGATTCGCCAGCATCTGAGCGGAGTTTGACGCCACCAAATAGCCGTCCCCGTCGCTCTCCGTCCCCTCGGCGCCGTTCTTACTCACCGCCCCCGGGAAACTAGCATCCGCGGCCAGTGGATGTGTGGTCGCCGGACAGTCTTTGCAAGAAATACCTCTGCCTGTTGTGATGTTGAAAAACACAGTGAATGTCTCGATTAACGGAATACCGACCATGGCGTTAGTTGATACTGGGGCGACTGTGTCTGTGATGAGCCTCGCTTTCAAAAACCGGCTAGGCCACAAAGTTATGTTTTCTTGGAACGACGGTATTACCTTTCGTGGAGTAGGCGGCGAGTGGCTTCGTCCCCTTGGTGTTTGTGCTGTGAGTGTTTTGTTGGCTGGGAAAGTGTTTGTGTCGGAATTCCTTGTTCGTTCTCGTTGTTCGCACGACGTTATTCTAGGTATCGATTTTCTTGAACAGTGCGGTGCTTCCGTGGACTGTGGTTGTGGCGAAATCTCATTGAACAAGTTATTTATATCAGCACATTCCAAACAAAGCTTGGGTGGTGAAGACGGGGACACAGACACACTCAGTGTTCTTGATGAAGTGATTGTACCATCGTGGTGCCTGACGCCCGTTCGTGTTTCTACAACTACTGTTGATGCTGATTGTGTTGACCTTGTATAGTTAGGCCTCTCCGCATAAGCTGTGCTAAAAAAATATACTTGTGCCCTGCTCTGTCGTGTGAATGACGAAAGGAGTCGCCACATTGTGGGCGCTGAACTGTTCCGCCACGCCGGTTGTCCTTCCTCGCGGTATGAAAATCGCTCTTTTCGATGAAGCCGCATGTAGTTCAATAGCGGCACTAACTACAAACGTCTCTACAGCTTGCTTTCCTTGCGATAATCGCCATTCTGAAGAGCTAATGCTTGGCATGATCAGCAAGGCTCTCGGTACATCGGAACGGCAAGCACTGGTACAAGTCCTTGCCAGGCATGAGGCCGCATTCGACTTCACGCATGGAGATGCACCCCTTCATTTACCGTCGTCCCGCGCTCGTCACAGAATAGATACCGGCTCAGCACACCCCATCTGCCAGAAGCCCTACCGAGTGTCATCGTCCGAGCGCAAAGTTATTGCCGAGCAAGCCAAGGAGATGATGAACAAAGGTGTCGTTCAAGAGTCATCTAGTCCATGGGCAGCCCCAGTAATCCTGGTCCGAAAAAAAGATGGCTCCTGGAGATTCTGCGTGGATTACAGACATCTAAACGCAGTGACGAAGAAGGATGTCTATCCACTACCGCGAATCGATGACATCATTGATTGCTTACACGCTGCTTCTTACTTCTCAACACTTGATTTGCGATCGGGGTACTGGCAAATACCTATGGACCCTGCCGACAAGGAAAAGATCGCTTTCGTGACTCCAGATGGCCTATTCGAATTTAATGTTATGCCTTTTGGCCTTTGTAATGCTCCTGCCACCTTTGAAAGATTCATGGACACAGTACTACGTGGTCTAAAGTGGGAGATATGCATGTGTTACCTCGGTGATGTTGTAATCTTTGGCCGCACGTTTGAAGAACATAACGAACGCCTCAGCCTTGTTCTCGACTGCATTGAGAAAGCTGGACTGGTCCTGAACTCAAGAAAGTGTCGGTTCGGCGAACGTCAAACACTGGTCCTGGGACACTTAGTCGACAAGGATGGCGTCAGACCCGATCCTCGTAAGATTGAAGCAGTGAGTTCCTTCAAGCCACCGCAGTCAGCACGAGAACTCCGCTCATTCATTGGCCTATGTTCGTATATTCGTCGTTTTCTTCCCCGGTTTCCCGACATCGTTTACCCGTTGACAAGTATTTTGCGACAAAATGCATCCTTCAATTGGACACCAGGGTGTGACGCATCATTCTCTCAACTGAAGTTTATACTAACGTCAGCATTCCTCTTGCGTCACTTCGATCCATCTTGCCCGACTGAAGTTCACACTGATGCGAGTGGAATCAGGATAGGAGCGGTGCTTGTACAACGTCACAGTGGCGCAGAACATGTTGTCGCATATGCCAGCCGTTGTCTGAGCAAATCTGAACGCAAATATACGGTTACGGAACAGGAATGCCTGGCAGCCGTTTTCGCCGTACAAAAGTTTCGATGTTATCTTTACGGTAGACCATTCAAGATTATCGATGACCATCATTCTTTATGCTGGCTGGTCGGTTTGCGTGATCCCTCTGGTTGCCTCGCACGTTGGGCGCTGCGCCTCCAGGAATACGACTTTGTGGTATCGTACAAGAGTGGCCGTCGTCACGCTGGCGCAGACTGCCTCTCTCGGATTCCTCTTGCGACTACCGACTGCGAGGCTGAGAATTTTGACGACTGTCTCGCTGCTGTTACTCCTACGTTCCCTGACGCGGCAGACTTTCAGCGAGAACAACGGGATGATGTTACCCTTGATCCGCTTTTTGTCGCCGCCCGTACTTCTAAAGGCAGCGGCCGCTTTACTGCCCGTGATAAATTGCTGTACAAAACTAATTACTCCGGGCATGGAGCGCGTTTTCCGCTTCTTGTCCTTGAGAGTTTCCGCTCCGACGTTCTACGCGCCATGCATGACGATGTGACATCCGGCCATTTCGGCTTCGTACGAACGCTGCACCGCACGCAGGAGCGCTTTTACTGGCCCAAGATGTACGAAACAACCAAGCGCTATGTCGCTAGTTGTGAAACGTGCCAACGTCACAAGCGACCGACCACCGCAGCCCCGGGTCCCCTTCGGCCATTGACACCGCCCAGTACGCCGTTCGAGCAAGTAGGCATTGACCTTTTGGGTCCATTCCCGTTATCTAACAACAGGAACCACTGGATAATTGTCTGCGTAGACCATCTTACACGGTATGCAGGAACTGCAGCCATACCGTCTTCCACCGCTGCTTGCGTGGCGGCCTTCCTGCTCCGTTCCGTGGTCCTTCGTCATGGCCCACCACGTGTCATCAGCGACCGTGGTCGCCAGTTCACGGCTGATGCCATTGAAGAGTTACTTCGTTTGTGCACTTCACAGTTCCGTCATTCCACGCCGTATCATCCACAGACCAATGGCCTCGTTGAAAGGACAAACAGAACGCTGACTAACATGCTTGCCATGTACGTCTCCTCCAATCATAAGAACTTGGACGACGTGCTGCCCTTCATCACTTATGCATACAACACGGCTAAGCACGAAACCACGAACTATAGCCCATTTTATCTCCTGTATGCAAGGTTACCGCGAAGCCCTCTGGACACTTTCTTACCCTTCGTTCTGCACAATGATGATCCTGTATCGAAGACTTTGTGTCTCGCCGAAGAAGCGCGTCGAATAGCTCGTCTTCGTACTCTGGCCTCGCAAAGTCGTTCGAAAGAGCGATACGACGACCGTCACGTACAAGTATCGCTGCAAAAAGGTGACTTATTCCTCCTTTGGACACCGCAACGCAAGCGTGGATTGTGCCAAAAGTTCTTGTCACAATATTCAGGCCCATTTGTAGTTGTGGACCGCCTGAGCGAACTCACTTACGTCATAGCTCGCCTCCTGTGCAATGGTCGGCCATCAAGCAGAACTCAGCTGACTCATATTGCTCGCCTGAAGCCTTTCTACCCTGCTTGTACATCCTGACTCGCCCCACGGGCTTCGTCTGCTTGCGGGAAAATGTAACAGATACGAAAGGCACGGACAAAAAGAGAAGAAAGAGAGGACGAAGAAAACGAGGAGTTAGAGAGGCCGGGCTTCGCTACGATCACGCTACCATCATTGTCCAATTCTCCTGTAAATAAAACCATTTCTTCGCAACTCCTCGTAACAATATTGTACACAGAACACAAGGCACCCACCACCATGACGTTTTATTTTTGACAACTGCGACACAAAATGGCGGACTGATATACTTCCTAAAGGGGTTTAATTTTATTTCTTCATCGCAGAACCGCAAGCACAGGTTGCGTCGCGCGTATACCGCAGCCACGTACTGTGGCCGCACTCCTTTTCCTCTAACAATGTGGCCCCCGGTGGCTTCACGCGCTCCCGTAGGTGGCGGATTGGACTGTCACTCCAGAAGTTTAAATACACAACCTCTTTGCATAAAACGACGGCATGATTGTTATCATATTGTTGGCTTGGATATGTTTGGCACGAGGCCCAAGACCCTGTCTTCTAACACGTTCTTATGTTTGCGTTCGCGTCTCTGTCTTGAAGGGACTCACACCGTGACATGCTACAATGGTGCTTGCGTTTGGCGTATGTAAGGCGAAAAACGCGGTTCTAAAATGTCTGTTCACTAACTTGTGCAGTAAACCCATGTTTATAGTATTCGCGCAGTATAGTAGTAGTACAGTAAGAGTCACGAGTATGGCATCCGTAACCGCAAGCGCCACGTTATGGTCGTAACTTGTCGGGACAGCGTAGTTGTAATCCACAGACCCTGCCACTAAGGAATACGTGGCTAGGCATGGCTGATGAATAAGTAATTGCGAAGATTGGTTTTATGTAAAGGTTTGTTACCAAGAACGGTGGGAGCCTAGACTGCCGCAAAGGGCGGATGCTGGGCGGTGACTCCAATCATTTACTCGGCACGTCACACATCTACACTGGAATTCAACTGGTTTCGCCAACTCTTGCTTATATTCTCTCGCCTCTAAGCTGCGACTTCGCCTGCCACCCAGGCCCCAGCTTTTCCTCTTTGTTCCCCGCTTCTTTCCCAGTCTGCTGAGACGTGCTTCCGCTGATGCTTGCTACTCCCTTTTCTCAATAAATAAAGGCATTCATCCATGCATGCCTAAGTTACTGCAGAAAATAGCGTGTCTTTATCTCCATAACCACACTTTCTCTCACCTGGACTTTCCCATCGCAAAACAAAGTTGCCGTGTTCCAAATGGCTGGGCGTCACATATACAATTTTCTAGGAATGGCCAGTAGCACGGCGGGCAATTCTCGGTGGGTGACGAGACATTATATAGAACACCTTCTCTGCCATATCCACACTCAGTGCTCTGCTTCGTGAGCTACTATTAGCCGCTACGACGATGTACGAAATGAAAGAAACCTAGCTGGGCTGGTCGCGCGCAGCTCTTTTTGGATTCGTGATGCGTCAGTTTAAAATAATAATATTTCTTATCTAAGCCTAAATGACAGCGATATAGGCGAGGTGAGTTACGGTAGCTAGTTGGCTTGGACTAACGACGCTCTTCACGCAGCACTTTCGTCTTATGCGTGTTTGCGAACGGGAATGAAAGACAGAAGGGTAACACGCCTTCCTGAAATGAAACATTCAGAATAACCCTTTGTTTGGCGGTTGGACATATGTCGAAGGTGCCCAATACGAACAATCTGCAAGTCTGTATCACCTTGCAAAGGGGAACTCAGATGAAACGTTGTCAAACGGATAGGCTTTTAATTATCGTAAGTAGATCTTTATTGAAATTCCTTACCATGAAGTGAAAGCCGACTAATAAGCATTTAAATTTTCTGTGTTATTAAAACATCCTGTTAGTAAAAGGTTGCTGTGCTTTACAGCCCCCTAAATTAAAACGTAAGTTATGGAAAATAAATTGGTGCGGTAAATGTGTAAACGCAGACGCAAGAAAAGGCCTAGTTCATTTCCCAGTATTCTCTCAATAAAGATGGAGCACCTCTATACTCTCACGTTGTAGAAATGTCAAGAACAAAACACTTCCAAAAGAGTCAGTCACGAATGTCACTCATTATAAGATGAGCTTGCGCTGGAAAAGAAAATAACTCAAAGATACCGATGGCTGCGCGCAAAGTGCTTCCTCTGATTCCGATCTACGGATCAAGGCGTCCGTTCGTCAGATTGGAATGCTCGTACATCGCAGCGCAATCTCGGGTCGGCAAATGTGATGGAGAATGTACGCCAGTATTCGCTTCACGCGCGCAATCTGATAAGATAGCGCTCTTTCGCTATTGAATTCGTGCCAACATACTGGATATTAGAAACACATGCAGGCGCATCTTGAGCTAACTGATAACTTTGGAACTGTGGTTAGACGCTAAAAAAAGCCCCCTCCCCCCCCCCCCCCCCCTTAGAAGAAAGAATAGAGTTGCTTTCAATATTAGCTGAAACATAGTGCTGGTGGTATAAAAAGGGCCCCCAACACTGCACAGCGGCGCCGATTGACATACAGGAAATTCAAGAGTGAACCACTTTACAATTACTGGTATTTATCAAACCAGCATATCGTGGTTTAATGTAGCCCTGTATTCCAGGGGCCAGTTCCACCACGGGTACTGTGTCAGAGCTCATATTTCATGTCAGCATTAATTGTCACAAAATCAAAGCATTTTTTCTTTAGATCTTAACATTAGACAGCCAAAATACATGCAGCGAAACCCTCACTTTAATATTTCAGTACTTTTCGTTCTAACGTACATATCCATGCTGATCCATATGTCACAAAGTGCTGAAAATGTACCCAATGCTTTCCTCCAGGAAGCTGTTTTTATTCCTTATGGTGCCAGGAAACCGAGTCTGATGCCACCAACGCTCAGAAACCTAATCGGGAGGGCGCACAGTGTTCTCGCACACCTTGTGGGATGTGCCGTAGCGCTGAGGTGCTTCTTGTATAATGTATGAGAATCGGTTGTAAAGACAGACGTGCAAGGTTGGGTCATGTGCTTAAGCTCATGAAGTTGATTTGTGCCAAGATAAGCTGTCCAAACTTTCACACTTACTTTATAAGAAGCCTATATACAGCACCATCAATATGCCGGCTGCTTTTAACTGCACGAAACAAAACAATGTTAACGTCATTTTATCATTCAAGTGTTCAGATTGGTAACCTCTAGATGCGGAGTAAGTTGAGAAGTTGTTTGCGTAATTAACAAAGCTACGTTAATTAAATTTTCAGTAATGGTTTTTACGTGGTTAAAGAAAATGAGCAGTTTGGAGCCCGTCCTCAAGATTAAGCGGCCAAGCGAACAAATTTCGACTAAACATGCTTCTGTAAGAGCAATGCGAACAAAAATTTTCCAAGTAAACACTCTTGGAAGACGTAACTGATGCTGAAAAAGAACATCTGTAAAGTCAAAGAAAGAACAGCACTTCACGACGGGACACACACAGGGAGAACCACACACAAACTGCGCTAACATTAGGCGCTGTTGTTTATGTGATAATGAAGCAACTAGCCCGTCAGTCATTCCTTCCAAACCTGTAAAGTCAACCTGACCACATCTAGCCTTTTGTGATGCTGTCATCAATAGTATGGCCCCGTGAACATGTTCCCCATGGTCACATAGTCGCGTTCCATTTTTATTCACGCTGCTTTCTCGAAGGCAAGCATTTTAAAGTTTTAATGTCAATACGGCAGTGAACGTGTGCCGCCGAAAGATTGCTTGTTCGCAGAAGAGATGCATGACGGAATGATGGTGCAGATTTAGCGTGTCGTCGGCATCAAGACAGTGCACTGGCGCCGAGGGAAGGAAGATAACGAAAGTGAACAGCTTGGTAGCTGCTGACGGAGCCGTGCCGATGGTGGCGGTGCCATCATGACAAAATCTGAGGCGGCGATATTGACGGCTTTTTTTTTTTTTTTTTTTTTTTGCAACGAAGTCGTTAAGAGTATGCTTTAACTCGGGCCCAACTCCGACGTGGCCTATTCACATAAATGTAAAACACCGAAACGATTTTCTGAGATAACCCCTGGGCCGATTTTAATAAATTTTGCTGGATTCGGGAGAGAAAGGTAAATTCTAGTGACTATTGGAAGCGGAATTTCTATTTAGGGCTTGAATTCTGGTAAAAGATTTTCAAAAATTCGAAAGTGCGAAAAATACAGAAGCACGAAGTTTACAAATTAATAACTCCGCATCAATAACTGATATCGTGGTTATGTAAACAGAATCCTTTAGACAATTCAAAGCGGACAAATCTAATATGCCGATTTATATCTTAGGTGAAGTCGTTACGTTGTGAACAAGGGTTGTGGAAAAGGTGTATTTCCACATTACTAATTTTTTTTAGATTCATGCGTAATATATAAATTTTGTCCGCTTTAGATGTGCTGTTAGATGCAATGTACAGAATTGTGATATCAGTTTTGATTGCCGAAAGACAGAGTTGTAAAGCTGGTTTCGTTTTCTGAAAATTTTTGATTTTTGCCAATTTTGAATAAAGAAATGATGACCTAAATAAAACATTCTAAACCAACAGTCACTAGATTTTAAGTATTTCTTCTAAGTGCAACAAACCTTGTAAAATTTGATGCAGTGGTTGTGGAGAAAAACGAACTCTCCTTTTACATGTATTTATATAGGACCACCAGAGCTAAAGGTTCCTCTTCAGGGCTACTTTCCCCACTATCGCGTCCGCGTATAGAGCAAAATCCCGAAGATAGCGTAATACCGGCCTCACCCGCAGCAGAGGTGCAGCAAGCGTTCAGCTCTCCCCATACGTGGGCTGATCCCGAATGTAACGCCATGCCAGGCCGACCAGCGGCGGAGGTGCAGTTCGCCATTAAGGGGCCCACATACACAGCTTTGCTGGTCATCTTTCTTCACAGAGTGGGAGGGCACTGAGATTTTTTACTTAACAAACATTAGGTCATCGACGGCGAAACCAGTGACACCAAAGCCGTCCTCGGGCTCCACCTAGAAAGCGCCTTCGACAAGGTTACGCACTCTGCCATCCTGGCGCAGGTATCGCATCTAAACCTAGGCGAGAGGTCGTACGAATATTTCAAAGGCTTCCTCACCGGCAGATGGCGGAGCTCAGACCCGACGACCTGAAGACGGACGAGAAGACATTAGGGAGCCAGGGCACTTGCCAAGGCTCCGTCATCTAACCCATGCTATTTAATCTTGTTATGATTCAAGGTGCCAAAAGACTATGCCAGCTTGAAGGACTGAAGCACACGATATACGCGGACGACATTACGCTGTGGGTGGACGGGGGCAGTGATGCCCGCACAAAATCCACGCCACAGACGGCAGTCGACACGGTCGAAGAAAGCTTGGAAGGTACGGGACTGCGTTGCTCCCCAAGTAAATTGGAGCTCCTGCTTTACCAACCGATCAAAACGCACAGAATCAAGAAGCAAAGGAAACACGAAAAGATCAAGATCCGCACCAGGGATGGTAACACAATACCGACGGTCAGCAAGATCCGAGTCCTGGGCATGACGATCGAAGCGCTCGGCAGGAACGGAGACACCATCACCCGCTTCATGGGTAAGGCGTCCAATGCCAGCAGACTGCTCAAGCGCGTTACCACCAAGAAGGGAGTCATGAAGGAGGAAAACTTCATCAGGCTTATACACTCCTTCGTAGTCTGCCAGTGTACGTGGCAGCCTTCCACAAGTGGGTGAAAAGCGAAAAGAACAAGCTAGACATCCTAATCCGGAGGGCTTACAAGACACCCCTCGGTCTACCTGAAACTACCAACACGAAACGTCTCCTCCAGCTGGGCATACACAACACGCTCGACGAGATCGTCGAAGCGCAAAGAGCCGCTCAGTTTGAAAGATTGTCATCAACAAAGGCCGGCAGAAAGATCCTGTGCAGTCTGGGCATCGGTTATCACGAACAGCAGGGACCAAAATGCCCCGTCCCCGACCACGTACGTACGAAGCAACGTGGAGCGAAGACCAAGAAAAACAACTACAGGCCGTCCAGCAGATCATCGAGGCGGTGGCTAGGCAGGAGCCTGGCGAGCCCGCAACGGCGAGCGGTGATCCTCGCAGAGCACCCGATGTAAGAGTTGGCAGTCGTAGCTGTAGGGAGGACCTTGTGGCGACAGGACTAGGCGAGCAGGATTTATTTACCATTTTAAGCAAGATACATTGGCAGTTAAGCGCGACTCCCATATGGAGCCCGCAAGACTATCATAAAGCAAACAGCTTACGAGCACACAGCTCACTAGTACATTTCTAGCATGACAACGAGCACTCACCTCCCGACGATGAGCACGCTCTAGCAGCCGGTAAACGCTGCTTATAAGCTCTCCGCTCGACGTCATAGTTCGACGTCATCGTTCGACGTCACCGTTCGATGTCCCCGTCGACCAGCCCTTCTGGCGGAGGGCTCACAAACACGTGCCGCACACACGCACAGGGGAAAAGGGTCCGGAGCCGACGTCAGAGGGCTTCGTAGAACTCTGCTTTGTCTCGGGTGGCGCAGCCGAGTACCCCATTCCTTAGTTGACCGCGCGCCACGTGGCTGCCGGTCATCCGCAGTTCTCTGAAGTGCGCCCCGTCTGGTGGGATTGGAACAAGTGCTGCGGGCTGAAAGCTGGCACGTTGCCACCCCGTACGGCCATTCCGAACACCGCCACGATGACGACGTAGGCCACGTTCGAAGCGCGCCTTCGCGCTTTACTGCAGGCTCAATAAACGTTTTCCCAATCTAATCCAATTACTTATCCGCGTTTGTCCTGCATGCGTGTGCGATAGAAACCAGAAGCAGGTATGCATAGAAAATCTGAGGTGGCGGCGGCAGGTCGTAGCGCAGAAGTTAGCATGCCCAGCCCCTCCACGTACTTACATCTGCATTGACATGAGTTCGTGGTAGTGATAGCGACCACAGCTCTACTTTTTCTGCGCGCGCTAGCCATTGTGAAACTAAGGATGTAGTTAGCATGCCCAGCCACTTAATGCAAATTGCAGCAGTTACGAGTGGTGGAACCCCGCTGGGGCTGATTGTGAAGAAAGCTTCCTTTCTCTGCCCACTCTCGCGATGGTGAAGCTAAAATGAGGAGGAGGCCTGACGGACGCAACGTTGATGGCCATCATAACAGAATGGATGGACGACCTGCGGAAAGGACGAAGCACACCAAGTTTTTAGCACTTGGCCTAGAGTAAAGCGCTACAATGGCTAGTATGGCCTCACGGAGATGATAGACCGAACTGCTTCTCACTGCTAACACTGGACTGATACTAAGAAAATACTCCGTTCGCAGACACCACGCTACACTGAAATTAGCAAAACAATATCAGTTTATGAACTGATAGTGTCAATTATCTGGTGTCCTTATTGTGCGTGTGAATGGCATAAAGGTCCTAGCAATGAAATGGTAGTATCTTTGTTTTTGCTGCTGTTGCACACAAACAAAATTTGTTGAAGTGATCGGACAGCGATCTACCAGCAGAGAAGACCAACCCGCAAAATAAAAATAATTGCTGGTTTCAGATCTCCGATGTACTTTGCGCTCAGCTACTATCTGTTATATTTTTTTTTTCTTTTTGTGCTCTTATGAAGAGGAAAACTCCACATTACTACAATAACAACAACAGTACACAAAATAGACTGGCTTTGAAGCTGTGACCACGCACCGCACTTTTGTACATTCAGCACGTGTAGTATTGGGGCAACGCGTTTGAGCAAAATGATTAGGTCTTCGGTGAAAGCGCTGTGACAGGCGGGAAGAAATCGTTGTCATGCCCGGTCGAAATAATACTATCTGAAATCTTATTTACCTAACATATTTTTTGAGAAATCACTATAACCCTTTATACTTTTGCTTCGCATGAGTTATGTACTAGCTTGCCTCGTCAATCTCAAAAATGTATTGTCTTTGTGGGAGAAGGCTTTCGAAAAAACGGCCCAACATAACAGTAAAACATCCAGCATGGTTTCTATTCAGATGATTGACGAAATTCTGCACTGAGAATCTGTCGACTAGGTGCGATTGAAAGTTGAATTGTGATCGTTGTAAGCTTGTGTTGCGTCTAGCACGAGCGAGTAGTGTTAGCGGTGTCATTGGCGTGAAAATGGTTAGCTCGGTCTGCGATTTGTTTTTGTGGATCTCCACATTGAACGTCACAGTCGTTACGATGAGAGCACTCCCGTGACATCATTAGCTCAGTGGGCTGGGAAGGCTCGAGTGGTAGCTCACCTTGAGAGATATAGGTAACAATTATTGATATACGTACTTTGCGATGATGAAAAATATGCAGAAACACCACTGGTGTTGTCTAACTATTCGTAAACAGGCCCCAACTTTCAATTGGCCCATCGCAAACATTAAGTAGGCCCATCCCCAAATTTCAAGTTGGCACACCCTCAAATTTAAATTGGCCCACCCTCAAGTTTAAAGTCGGCTACGCCCGATTTTCTATTTGCCCAGCCTTAAACTTCAAGTTGGCTCAACCCCGAATTTCAATTGGGCCACCCCTAATTTTCAAGCTGGTCCACAGACGAATTTCCATAAATCGTCCTCCAAATTTCGAGCTGACGCACCCCGAAATTTAGGTTGGCCCACCCCCATATCGCCCCCAAATTCAGATTGGCCGACCCCGAGATTGCTCCCACATTTAGGTAGGACCAATCCCATATCACCCCCAAATACAGATTGGCCCGCCTCCACAACACCACCAAATTTAGGTTGGCCCACTCCAATACCACCTGCAACTCGAGGTTGGCCCACCCCCATATCCGCCCCAAACTAACGCTGGCCCACCCCTCGATCACCTCAAATTTAGGATGGCCCACCGCAAATCGCCCACCAGCTAAGGTTAGTCCACCCATATATCACCCTCCAATTCAGCGTGGCCCAGCCGCGCATCACCCCCATGGTTAGGTTAGCTTGTCCCCTTGTCAGCCCCAAATTTAGGTTGGCCCACCCCCATATCATCCCCAAATCCAGGTTCGCCCACCCCCATATCAGCCCCAAACTTAGCCTAGCCCACACCTCTATCACCTCAAATTTAGGATGGCCCACCGCAAATCACTCCCACATTTAGGTTAGCCCACCCCCGTATCACCCCCGATTCAGCTTCGCCCAGCCCCATATCAGCCCCATGGTTAGGGTGGCCCACCCCCCATATCCCTCCCAAATTTAGGTTCTCCCACCCCCGTATCCTCCCCAAATCCAGGATGGCCCACCCCCCATATTCCCCCAAACTTAGGCTTACCCACCCCTATATCACCTCAAATTTAGGTTGAGCCACCCCCATATCAGCCTCAAATTCAGCTTGGCTCACTACCATTTCACCCCAAATTTATGTTGGGCCAATCCCATATCACTACCACATTCAACTTGACCAATCCCTGCATCACGGCCAAATTTATGCTGACGCCACTTCCAATTTCAAGTTGGCCACCCCACCCCTTTTTATAAAGACCTATGTATTCATATGGGAAATGCGTCAAGTTTTTTGGCGTTACAGACACGATTTCGCACGATTTTGCTACCAGATCACTGGGGCACTCACCAAAGAATGCTTCGCATTAAAAGCAACTGCACCGAACGAGCGACGCCATATGTTGATCCTAAATACTGACGGCTAGCCAAGCTAGCTTCTCTGTAGAGCGACCGGGGCAGACACAGCACGGGACATTTATTCAAATTATTTTTTTACGGCCACACCTACGGATTCATACCACTTGGCTGTAGGGAACACATTACCAGTAGCTATTAATTACACACTGCACATCTTCTCCTATTTGGTGCATTTCTTAATTGGATGAATCTTTAGAAATAATTAACGTTCGGGCAGCGACTCAGCTTAGCAGACACTTTGTTCCGCACGAATGTTGCCTAGGAAGGGCACTGGCCACCGGGTGGCATTGTGGCCCAGGTGGACCTCATTCGCTCGGAGTATGTGCAAGGACAGGGGAAAGTCGAAGAAAACGCACCTTCTAGAAGGACGCAATAAGAATGGCCATTTTGTTCTCCCAGGTTCCACGCTACAAAGCACGAAATTTTTTTTTTTTTTTTGCAAAGCACAAAGCTTTGCGCAAGCTTCTAGTTATGATGTCCAATGAATAAAACCTTCATAAGTGCGATGACTTAACAAATGAACACGACATTGCGGTGTTTTAGGAAGGAAAAATAGAAAACATAATATATCAAGAGAACGACTCGAAAACCAGAACCGAAAGCAAATCATGAGTTTTGTGTTTTTTCCATCTGGTGAGAGGCTACAAAACTACGTCCTATGCGGCTAAAAAAAAAGTCCGAAGCGAGAATCGAACCACGGCCACCGCGAAGCGTGACTAAAGGTGCGCGCAATTCTACCGCTCGACCACGGCTTCCGAGGGTTCGCGCAGTGGTACGAACATCATTTTATAGATAGCACATGAATTTTCACGACAGTGTTACAAAAAACGCTTTTGGGAACAGTGTTACGCCATGTGTGGAGAGTCGAGCTAGGCATCAATCGAAAGCTGAGTCTCCGGACTACATACGCTGCACTGCGTATTACGATAGAAGCCCTAGTGTAATCACAGCCACGGTTCTTGCCTCGAAAATGGAGTACAAATTTTCGTCGTTTCCATAGGCTTCCATTGCTAAATCTTTAACCGCTGTGGGAACAAAATTCTTACGTGCCATAGAGTGATCACTGTATTTGGCTCGTGTGGATTGTCTTCCAGAACACGTCTGTCACCTGCGTTTTTTGATAATCGACCTGCAGCTTTTGTTATTCGCGAAAAACCCGCTCGTTCCATTGAAAACGCGCTAGCTTCGTGCCGGGGCCGCTTGGGGCGCTAGTTGGTACGTGTCCAGGAAAGCTGGATATGCTTTTCGCTGCGTCATGACAGGCGCGGCGAGTGCGCCTCAGAATTATCCCAAGATGCAACAAAATCAATTACAATCATGTTGTGGGTCAGAGAAAGCGTCACGAACTTCTCCTAGTAAGATTCAATGCACGCGAAAAAATTGCGCCACACACCCTAGCTGCTTCTCCCTAATTGCGTCACAAGGCCAGGAACAAAGAGTGTGCCTCCCAAGTAACAAAAAAAAAGAACCGAAATTAATTTTCAACAATGTTGGACGTCAGAGAAAGCGCCACAACCTTGTTTTGTCAGTCCACTAAAGCGCGAAACTTAACTGCGTAACAGGGCCGAGCTGCTTTTCGCTAACCGCGTCACAACGCCAGGCGCGGCCAATACTCTTGAGAGGTACCCGGAAAAGTAACTAAATCAGTCACAATAATGTTGGGGGTTAGAGAAAGCGCCATAATTTGTCCCACTAAGATTCAGTACCCGCGCAACTGCGTCACAGCACCCTGTGCGACCAGCGTGCCCAACAACTACCGAAAGAAGTTCAAATAATGTTGGGGCTCATAAAAAGTGTCGCAAACATCTCCCAGTACGAGTCATTAATTCAAATTAACGGTGCCACGACGGCCGAGCTGTTTTTCGCTAACTGCATCACAAGTCTAGGTTCCGTGACGTAAGCCTAATTGCTTGAAATGCGTCGCAGACAGTCGAACGAGATTTCGCACCTCGCCGTAGTCCAATAGTGCAGTGGTGCCGCGTCAAAAGGCAAAAAGAACGCAGGAATTCGCCGGGAGCCCAGCAAACCAGGCTGGCGAGTCATTTGCCTGTCGCTAGGCATCGGAAGAAAATTAAGTCGCAAAGTATAATTTATTTTACACGCAGTTTTGCCGGGAAAGAATAAAAAAAAAGGAACCATGTCTTTTAACTTCATTTCATGTTCCCTTTTCTTTTCGATGCTCGCCACAGCAAACGGTCCGCGTTAATACCAGCGTGATGTATTTCCTCTTGCCAGTGTTTGCCGAGTGCCCCTCTTGTTGAAATCCTTTTTCTATGGTACACTCTTCAAAAAGTGTGCACACTTTTGGGCTTGTACAACTAAACCATCGTCTGTGTTGCCTACATTTCTTGTTTAACGCTGCATGCCCGGTACTTTCAGGCCACGAGCGGCATGTGCGTAATCAGGGTGACATAGCATTTTCGACGCGCAGATAACTAGCGCACGGTTTCCAAGAAAGGAAACGTAAGCGAGGCAGATGACGGTTATCGTTGTCCGCCTCGGATGCCAGCGCCGGCAACGGAGGCGGGAATCTGGGCACCCTACTCTGCTCGACCGAGCGAGGGATCCCTAGGCTAAAGCAGCTAGCTGCCTTCGTGCGCCGCTCCGCTGCCGTGTCCCTCCCCCGCTGAGCCCGCTGGCGAACGGGCTATTGCTAACGCTATAAATTGGTCGACCCTCACCTAGTCGCCGCTCCCATAATCGTCCCTGTTCATGTAGCTGAGTGTTCGTCCGACAACGCTACAATCGATCCTGTACATATCTCAAGCCTAGCTCTCGATCCCAATCTGCTCAGCATTTCCATCATAATGCACCGTACGCTGGCTTGACTTGCCGGCAGCATGGGTCTATAATTCGAGTTCACTGAAGAAGGTGTAGTTTGTGCCTTTTCCAAGCGAAGTAGCGCTCGCTCGTCACACACTTCTGCACATGGACTTTGACGTCAGCTTACAGCCGCGCTACCGCTAGCCACGCTCGGCGCGCCGTCCCCTAGACGGGAAAATGTGGCTCACCTGGCATTGTTTTGGCGTGTCTGTGCTGCTGTCTTCGCGTAGAGGGTCACCCGCTGTTCGTATATTATATCCTAGGCTGCTTGCACGCCACCATGTTTCTTATGGGTTCAAGCAACATCCATAAGGGCGAGCCTTCATTCTCGAGTTTTCGTTGGCGGGACTTACGACGCCCTCTTTACCGCCACGATTGCCTTAACATCTTAGGAGCCTTACTTCGCGTCGCGAGAACCATGATTGTCGCGGAACAACTTCGCGGCGTCTTTGACCGCTGCTGACTGGAAGGCATGATTGGCCTCCTCGTTCGCTTTTGGAGTGGTCCCTGCGGCCACTTCGTGTGCATCGATCACATTCATAATACCTTGATACTTTTCCGGATCGGTAAGCACTGTACAGCTTGAAGCATCGTGCCTCTTCGTTGCCATGTCGCCGACGACGTGCACAGCGAAGGAAACGTGGTGTCTATGAAATGTGGTGTCCTTCGTGACACAATTGACAGGGCGTGCTCTCCACTCATACGAATTTCATGTGCCAGATCATACAGAATCACCACAACTTTGAGCAATATCGTCACAAGATGCATCGATAATCCTTTGCATTGCAAGTATCCTGGTTGCTCCCAGAACACGTAGGTCACCTTAAAGCAATGTAAAAAGCCGATACGAATGTCATCGCCAGCCGTATTTAACACATCCAGTGCAGTTCTTAATGCGTAACCGTTTTTATGGGTTAATTACAAGGCACTGTCAGGTTTTCTTGTGGATTCCAATCGAGCTGAGATTCTTGTTAGCTCGCGCTCCACTCCTGAAGGTTACATATGAGACGTGACACAATTGATGTGCCTTTACGGCCACAGCATCCACAAGCAAACTAGACTAGGAAATTATTCGTGGAAAGTTTCCACACGGTATGGCCTCATGCGTACATACCCTTAAAGAAAAAGATTTCCGAAATTATTGGACTTACTGGCAACTGAGGCAACAGTATTTGATAACCTGACTGGCCACCTGCAGAAATTATTGGTGACACGGCCCTGCTATGCCATTGAAACAGGTCCGCTGGCACCCATGGCATGCCTTTCCGAACACGACGGTGGTTTGATGCCATGTGGACATGTGGCACGAGATGCTGCATGTGGCTTAAAGTAACGCTGCACCTGTGTGAAAAAAAGAAATAAAAGTAACTTCAAAATTCGATGTCGAAGTGAGTAGTAGTTCAGATCCGCAATAATGCGCCTATTCTATTTGGCCCCACGTGGAGGATACACCAGGCGTTGAATAAAAGTAATGCTGTAACATGTAGCGATAGACCACACAAAAAAGAGAGAGAGTGCGGCAAAGAAAAATAAAACCTCCGCGACAGGACTCAAACCTGCAATCTCCGGATCCGGAATGAGACGCCTTATCCAATTAGGCCACGCGGACAAGCCGTAGTGGCTACACGCCGTAAACAGCAATGCTGCAGCAGTGCAAAAAATGTTTCCGCATAATATGATACACTCAACTTGACAGCCGACGCGGCAAGTTCCGAAGTAAACCTTTGTTTCAAGTGGTGTCGGTTGCAGCTGGCTTTCGCAGATGCATGTGAACAATCTGCTTTCGAGACGAAGTGAAAAAAAAGACTTATACAATGATGACTTTAGTCAGTTTAGTTTTTGTTTATTTAGATTGCGCTCCTCTGTGGTGGCGGAGTTGCCATAATCTGATTTTCCAGCTCGGTCCCGTCTAAGCGTTGGCTGCTCACAGCTGTCTTCACTTAGAATTCCTCCATGTTGGCGAGGGAGCGCTATGGAGGAAAGCAGAATATATTGCAAAACACGGCAACTCTTGATCTCTGCAGACGTCTACAAATAACCATAGCATAAGTAATTAGGACCATTCAGCGATATTTATTTTAATGTGCGACAAGTTCCAACGTGTTGCTTGGTAAGCGTTGCTCACTCCATCAGAAATCTATCTTTTCCCAGAGCATCTCCCATTTCTCTTTTTCCAACAGTCTCTCCAAGAATTTTGGACTGAAGGTCTTGCCTGCCCAGTAGTTTTATAACCGCACAGGTTTGTGCTATGCAACATAAAAATTCACAGATCCTCCCCAAATGTGAAGCATCAATTGCGATAGCAAATTACTGGACAGCTGCACGAAGTAGGGATAGTAGTTTTGTCGGCACTATAAACTTCTAAACATAGGCACACTAAATAAATCAACAAACACGGTGTCATGTGCGCACAAGCAAACATGAACACATCTTATGTGACTACGGGAAGCGGCTAGCTGTCAAAATGCTGGAGGGACGAAATCCGGCAGGAGCAGCGCTCGAAGTAACAATCGGGCTGTCTACCGCTTCGACGAAAAGTAAGTGTCGTGAACCCAGAGCACGCACAATGCTACGAGCCGCCGACCTACCTAGAGGAGGGAGCGTGACGTGACAATTTTAAAGCTTATTCATAAATAATTTAGAGGAATGCGATGATGGGAAGTACCCTCACGTGATAGGCTAGCGGTAGATTTAGTCCGCTCTCATAGGTCGCGTCTGATGCGGGGGTTTTGGAATATGTGCACATCTTAAGCGTGGCAAACGCACGCCTATGTTTATTGAAGGAATTCTAGTGTGGTAAGCAGGCGAGTCTGTGTTATTTGAGTGAGGCAACGCACCAAAGCACCACGCGGGTCGCCCCTTACGCAAGCGGCAGACAGGCAGCAAGGCTGTAGCGAACGGAAGCGTCTGTTAATTAACCGGAATTGTG
Organism: Dermacentor andersoni; assembly: GCF_023375885.2. Taxonomy (NCBI): domain Eukaryota; kingdom Metazoa; phylum Arthropoda; class Arachnida; order Ixodida; family Ixodidae; genus Dermacentor; species Dermacentor andersoni. The sequence continues at coordinate 360,285,227 of NC_092814.1, read as the reverse complement.
CCCAACAAACCGCGAGGCTCACATCAAGGACACCCCGCAGGGGCGTCTGCGTCAGCAGGCGTTTGGTGTGTTGCGACACCACGGACCCGAGCACACGAGGGTTGGAACCTCCCGCGTGTAGCCGTGCGCGGCTTAGCCGTGTCTGGGGAAAAGGGGATCCTGGGGGTTGAGCCGATGCTGGGTGTTTGGACCTTTAAGGCCCCCCGGCGGAGGCAACACACCTCTTCGGCCTCGGCTTCACATAGACGGCACCCCCGGACTGACCCACCCGGGGGAAATCGGCAGTCGCCTTTTCCTGCCCTCCTCTCCAATCTTAGTCTTTCTCTCTCGCCTTTTTCCTCTTTCCTGTCTTCTCTTCACTTCTGCTAACTTCCTAGTCTCCCGGCGGCAAGGGTTAACCTTGTGTAGCTAGCCAGCCTTGGTTATGCTGTATTTGGTTATAGCAGCGATGTACGGCTGGCGTTGGCAGGGTTTCTCTAGCAGGAACTCCTGTCACGTCCCCCTGTTGGGCTCCATGGTGGGTGGTCGGCATCGCGGCCGAAAACCCTACTGTACTCATGGAAAACGCTTTTCCTAAACTCCCTGATCGCCCTCACAAACGAGGGCGCACCGAAGATCTCTTTCAGTTTTTCGGACGACAAGTCTAGAACTTACCTAGATATCATGTAATCCACTCAGAAAACCCAGACAAACTAGTGCGTAACATTTCACCGTTCCTTCTTTCGAAGTCTTTAACTGAAGTTTTTGGAACAGGATATAAGACGTCGAGACTGACAAGTGGTGATCTTCTCTTGGAGCTCCACGATAAGAAGCAGTACGAGAAACTGCCGAAACTTGTCTCATTTGGGGAGACCTAAATAACAGTTACTCCGCACCGAACCATGAACACCACCCGCGGCGTTGTCTCGGACGATGACATGCTAGAGCTCACTGAAGCTGAACTCTTGGAGGGCTTCAGTGAACAGAATGTCATAAATGTTAAGCGAATTAAGATCAGGCGAGACGGTAAAGGGATCAATACGAAACACCTGACACTCACTTTCGGTTCAAGTGTCCTCCCCGAGTCCGTCGAGGCCGGTTATATCAAACTTCGTGTTAGGCCATACGTGCCCAATCCTCTTAGGTGCTTTAAGTGCCAAAGGTTCGGCCACAGTTCACAGAACTGTCGAGGCCGGCTGACATGTGCCAAGTGCAGTGACAATGAACATTCTTCCGAAACATGCCAGAAAACTCCACATTGTGTCAAATGTGATGGCGAGCATCCCGCATATTCGCGCTCATGCCCGTCCTGGAAAAGAGGAAAGAAGATTGTGACAATCAAAGTCAAAGAAAACATGTCTTTCAAAGAGGCACGTAGGCGGGTGTCATACCTGCCTAAGAGCAGCTTTGCCGAAGTGGCGCGTAAGGGGGCAGCGTCACAACGGCCTCCGGCGGCTGTCCGACCCACAGGCAGTGAGTCGGCAGTTACGCCATCTGCCCCCGCGGCGGTTGCAGCTAGCGCTGCTCCGCCAACCCAGCAGACGGGGCCATCGACCCCGAAGGTGGGCGCAGCCGAAGCTGCCCCAACCTCCGAGACCCCTTCCAGCGCTGGCAACGGCCAGCGCAGCCAAATCCCTCAGGGAGCCCCATCGACCTCCGGGCTGGTGGGCGCAGGGGTCTTGCCTTCCGGGGCAGGACTCTCTCGGAAAACCTCTCGCTCGCAAGAGCGCTTGCCCGGCGTCTCACAGGAGGCAATGGACACCACACCTGTCCCCAAGGCGCACCAAACGCCTAAGGAGCGTCGAGAATCGCTCGAACGCTTCAGAAAGAACAAAACACCTATTACAGGGCCTCGAAAGGGCTCTGTAATGTCAGGCATCCCTTCCGTTTCCGTAAACACAGCACCTATATTTCTTTAAATATGGATACACAAATCATTCAATGGAATGTCAGAGGTCTTAGGAATCTTGATGATGTGCAAGAACTCATCCATACACACAATCCAAAAGTGCTGTGTTTACAGGAAACACACTTAAAATCAAAATACACAAACTTTCTTCGACAATATGTTACTTTTCGGAAAGATCGCGATGATGCTGTCGCATCATCGGGCGGTGTTGCAATTATAATTCAAAAAAGCGTAGCCTGTCAACGTTTACAGCTACGAACGGCCCTTGAGGCAGTGGCGGTTCGAGCTGTTCTCCTTAATAAACTCGTCACCAATTGCTCGCTTTACGTACCCCCACACTACAAGTTAAACAAACATGAATTTCAGCCATTTATAGACGAACTGCCTGAACCTTATGTTGTTCTTGGCGATTTCAATGCGCACAGCTCCCTGTGGGGAGACTCTCGTACAGACGCGCGAGGTCGTCTTGTTGAACAGTTCTTTTTTTCTTCTCGAGCGTGCCTTATTAATAAGAAAGAACCTACATATTACTCTCTTGCAAACAGAACCTTTTCTTCAATAGATCTGAGCATAGTTTCCCCGTCTATACTGCCCGAACTCGAATGGGAAGTTACGAATAATCCCTACGGAAGCGACCACTTCCCCATACTATTAAGAACACTTAAACAAAATGAATATCCACCACACGCTTCTAGGTGGAAGATTGACACAGCAGACTGGGAGGAATTCCGAAACTTAACTAGTATATCATGGGATGACATGTCTTCTTTAGAAATCGACGCTGCTGTGGAGTACTTCACAGCCTTCATAATAGATGCCGCATGTAAATGCATACGTGAAGTAAGTGGCTCGGCATGCAAACGGCATGTCCCGTGGTGGAACGATGAATGCAGAATCGCACGTAGGAATCAGAACAAAGCGTGGGGGTTGCTACGCGCTTCGCCCACTGCAGAAAATGTTCTCAACTTTAAGAAAGTAAAGTCCCAAGGCAGGAGAACCCGCCGACAGGCTAGAAGAGAAAGTTGGGAGAAGTTTTTATCGAGTATAAGCTCTTATACAGATGAGGCCAAAGTATGGAACAAGGTAAATAGAATTATAGGGCGACAAACATATTCACTTCCTCTGGTAAATACACAGGGGATACACTGCAAGATCAGGCAGACTCACTTGGGGAGCACTTTGAGAGCGTATCAAGTTCAAATCATTATTCGCAATCCTTCCTGAAATATAAGCAAATAGAAGAACGTAAGCCATTAACAAGAAAATGTCGAGAGAATGAGCCTTACAAACGTCCATTTAGTATTGCCGAATTGAGAGCTGCCCTGAGCGCATGCAAGAGCTCCGCACCAGGATCTGATAGAGTCATGTATGAAATGCTCAAAAATTTACACAATGATACGCAAGTTACACTACTCACACTTTTCAACACCATCTGGAATGCAGGGTACCTTCCAACCGCGTGGAAGGAAGCCATTGTGGTCCCTGTTTTGAAACAAGGCAAAGACCCTTCCTCAGTAGCAAGTTACCGTCCAATAGCCCTCACAAGTTGCATTTGTAAGGTGTTTGAAAAAATGATTAATCGGCGACTCATCCATTTCCTTGAACTGAGCAAAATCCTTGATCCCTATCAGTGCGGCTTCCGGGAAGGGCGCTCCACAACTGACCATCTTGTACGTGTAGAATCAAATATTCGGGACGCATTTGTACACAAACAGTTTTTGTTATCCATATTCCTAGATATGGAAAAGGCGTATGATACGACGTGGCGTTACGGAATCTTAAGAGACTTGTCAGAAATGGGCATCCACGGTAATATGCTAAACCTCATAGAAAGCTATTTGTCCAGTCGTACATTCCGGGTAAAAGTCGGTAATGTACTTTCGCGTCCTTTTACGCAAGAAACGGGTGTACCCCAAGGAGGCGTGCTCAGCTGCACACTCTTCATCGTGAAGATGAACACGCTTCGCGCTTCATTACCACCGGCAATCTTTTATTCTGTCTACGTTGACGACATTCAAATAGCTTTCAAATCCTGTAACCTCGCAGTGTGCGAGAGACAGGTACAACATGGCCTGAACAAAGTCTCAATGTGGGCAGACAAGAATGGATTTAAGATCAACCCTAACTAAAGCTCTTGTGTTCTTTTTACAAGAAAGAGAGGCCTGGTTCCGGATCCTTCCTTAGAACTGTGTGGACAACGAATACCTATCAGCAAAGAGCACAAATTCCTAGGTATCATACTTGACTACAGACTCACTTTCATTCCACACATTAAATATCTGAAAGAAAAATGTCTAAAAACAATGAACTTAATGAAACTTCTATCCCAGACTACATTGGGGTAGTGACAGGAAGTGTTTAATGAACCTATACAAGAGCCTAATTCGGTCTCGATTAGATTATGGTGCTGTAGTATATAACTCTGCCTCCCCGAGCGCGCTAAAGATGCTGGACCCAGTCCACCATCTAGGAATCCGGCTGGCCTCTGGTGCTTTCAGAACGAGTCCCATACAAAGTTTATATGCAGAATCGAATGAGTGGTCACTTGATATCCAGAGAACATACATCAGCCAAACATATTTTCTGAAAGTCCACTCAAATCCTCAACATCCCTGTTTTAATACCATTAATGACATGACATATGCTACACTCTTTCGCAATCGTCCCTCCGTAAGACAGCCTTTCTTGCTGCGCGTGAGGGAGCTTAGTGAAGAAATGCACGTTCCACTCCTCGAGCTTCGCCTAATGCATCCAGCCAAGCTGCTACCTCCTTGGGAGTGGCAGCTGATACAATGCGGTATATCTTTCGTGCAAGTTGCAAAGCATGCTCCAGAGATTGAAATGCAAATGCATTTCCGGGAACTCCAGCACAAATACTCCTGCACGGAGTTCTACACAGACGCATCAAAGTCACACGACGGGGTGTCCTATGCAGCCGTCGGTCCATCCTTCTGGGAATCCGACGTACTGCATCCGGAAACTAGTATCTTTACGGCTGAGGCCTACGCACTGCTGTCGGCCGTAAAGCATATAAATAAATCACAACTCCAGAAATCAATTATATATACGGACTTCCTCAGTGTTGTGAAGGCCTTGATGTCTTTCTGTAATCACAAAAATCCAGTATTTAATGAACTCTACTCCACACTGTGCAAAGCATATATATCTAACCAACATGTGATCATATGCTGGGTGCCTGGACATAGGGGCATCGAGGGAAACGTTCTAGCCGACCAGATAGCCACATCAATTTCATTGCATGCAGTTAATCCTACTGCTTCGGTCCCTGTCACAGACCTGAAGCCTTTCTTAAGAAGGAAACTACGAAACCACTGGCAACGCATGTGGGACGAAGAAATAAATAATAAACTGCATGTAATAACGCCACAATTAGGTTTCTGGCCTCCTGTAACAAAATCCCGCCGGACAGACATCCTCTTCTGCCGTCTAAGAATAGGACACACTTTTGGAACACATAACTTTTTACTCACGGGAAACGAGCCTCCAACCTGTGGTAGATGCGGGGAGAGGCTGATCGTCCTCCATGTCCTACTGGAGTGTGGGGAAGCCGAATCTGAAAGAAGGAAACATTTTCTCTTAGCATTCCGGCAACACATCTCCCTTCATCCTGTTATGTTACTTGGCCCAGAACCACTCTTTGACACCGACGCCGTCCTAGGTTTTTTGAAAGATGTTGTATTGCATGTTATTAGCCCCACACGTTCGTAGCGCTTCCTCTCTTCAGAGGATGCCGCTGTGATAATTACTCTGAATAGCACATGCCCCTAGGCCCTTGTGGTTCAAGGGCTCTGGCGAGGCAGTAGTGCTGTTAACAATTTAACATCTTGCATATTTTAAACAATGCATCATTCTTCTACGATGGATTTTAATGTTCGTTGTATTCATCATTAGACATCGCCATAATTTTATAGCACGTATATTTTACGCACTTTACAGCGACTATTTTTAGGCCACTTTACAGCCAAGTCACATGTTCCATAATACATCGTTAACACTACCACTTGTCATGGCGCTCTTTGGCCAAACCTGGCCCTTGCGCCACAAAACACCACACATCATCACATCAAGGACAACTGGTCGCGTTTCGGAGTGGTTTCAGAGAAACGAGGAAACCTTTCACCCTGCAAACATGTGAAGGCAACAAAGCTGCCCTTATGACGGCGATTCGTCGCGTTTTGGGGCACCTTTCTGGGAAACAATGATGTCGTTTACCCCCTGTAAACATTTGCAGGCGATAAAGCGAGCGTCCAGGGCCCGCAGTGACTGCTTTCCCGTGAGAAGGAACTTCTCAACGGGCAATGGCACAAACAAATGCATTCTGGATTTCCGTTCTGGTCACTCCAAGCTAACAAAGAACGGCATTGACACACCCTGTGGAGAAGCTGCGCTGTGAATGAGTGAATCCTTTTCTAATCAACTCAAATGGCTTAGGCGATAAAGTTACCCAGTAAGTACTCAAGCTTCTCTCGGTGAAATACTACTGAGGAATTTAAAATTGGAAGGAAAAGGTATCGGGACAAGATAGGCCAACGCTAAAGAAACTAGTTGGGCCGCATCTGCGCAACGGTAGGAAGAAAAGTTGGCAACACACAGAAGTGGCGTCATTGTGATGCGAAACACCGTGACGGGTTACCTGTGGAAAAGGTGTAATCTATCGCATTCCCTTGTCGTGCGGGAAATGTACATTGGCAAAACAGGCAGGCATTTGAATAACCCGCTAATCGACCACAGACCTTCCTTGAAAGGGCAGCCGTCGTCTAATCTGACTACATTGCAAAGAATATAAGTGCAAACCGTTGCTATGAGATATTAAGGTGTTGTCAAGACACAAAGATAGGATAGCGAGGGTCATTGCGGAAGCTTTCTTTATTCGTAAGTCCGGTGACATGTGCGTGGCGAGGCCATTGGTTAGTGTACACGAACCAGAAATTAATTCTTTATTCTTCAAGCTGCTACACGTGCTTATGGCAGGGTATATATTTTGTGTATTTTTGAAAATAAACGATTGCTACTAGTCGGCGCTCGTCCGTATTTTCCATCTCGTTGCTGTTCGTTTGCGCCATTTCCCCTTGACTATGGATTACCTACACGTCCAACAGTCAGTACTTCTAGAAGATAGTTCGTCCCATCTTATGCCCAACGGCCCAACGATGGCCTGGCGAGCCGGGCCATCGCCGGACCATATTTAAGGCCGCCGCGGGCCATTGTTATGGCAGCGGTCCAAGTCTAAGCTGTCGGTCTTGTCAATGCCTTCTGGCTGCCAGCAGACCTGCGAGAACTCGATAGTCACGTTTCAACAGCGTAACGGTGTCGTACCACACAACCACAAAAAAAAAGGAATGCACGTAAACCTCAAGGAAAAGCGAAAACTTCGGCGTTGACTCCTAAAAAATGACTACTTTTGTTGCTGCATAGCGACTGTACCATAATCCTTAGCCAGCATAGATGATGGCCTGTTTTTTATGTTTAGAACCGAGTTCTCAGTGAATGTTTGCACAGTGAACCCAGCATAGAAACAAGATAGTCACTGTTAACAGCTTTTTTACAAGGTATACATTCAAGTTCACATGAACGCTAAAATCGTAGCCGCCATCCCTGTATACTTGCAGAGGAAATGATGACAAGGATGGAGCACATGTGCAATGCATATCCTTTGCTGCGTTGTATTCTCATTTTATTAAAATTAGGCAAGGGTGCAAGATCGTTTCTGCAAAAGAGGGAAGGACGGAACAGCCTAAAACTGCTGCTATATCCCCCCAAAGTTGTGGCCCGAAAATTCTTAATTTGCCGACATGTTTTGCACTAATTTTCTGCATAGATAATTTACTCACACAAAAAGTCAATTATATGGTTTATCCCTAATGTTTAATGCAAATAGTAATATGACAGCAATGAGTTTTGCCTAAACAACAACAATATTGTGTATAATGAAATCTATAAACTAATATCCAAGAGTACTTGAGCAAACAAGCACAGAGTCATTACTGCTTGTAAAGGAACGTGCCACATGGACAAGTAGGACTCGTTGTTGGCAATATCGATACAAACAGGCAAGAGGAAAATAGCTTGCAGTTGGGGTTACAATATACGTCCTTTAAAGCACAGAATGATCTTGCATACATACCCAGCACGGCGCTCACCCTCCGTGGGCCCACGCCTCTTTGGTCACAATGTCCTTGTGGGCGTTGGATTTCTTACCGAACAGGGATTTGTTCATCAGCTGCTCAGGGGTGAAGATGGCCTGGAGGAGACCTCTTCCAAATCGGCAGGCAGATATGCTGCTATCTTTTAAAACGAGCCAGGGTCCCCTTCTCCACCAGCACTCCTTCGCCGATGTCAACATGCCAATTGGAGAAAACAAAAGTGAACATTTCTCACATTAAACAAACGGAGAGGTAACTGGCCAGAATGGGTCATGTAATGTTGGTCGTAATGAAGACGATCACTTATAATCATAGAATGGAGCAAGCTGTTCAAGACTAAAGTAAGAACTTGCTTTAAATTAGCACAAAAATTTGCAAGAACAGTATTTCATCCCAACTTCCCGAGAATCCGTAGTACTGCAGTATGGATGCATTCAGATAACTGTACATTACCTGGCTTAGTGCGATAGCAATTAATCAATAAAATTTCCTTCACCTGCAGAGAAGTATTTTGACGTACTAGTTGATTTATATGGTTTCCTTCATACATTTTTCGAATACACAAGGTATGTTCGGAGTGGGTGGACAATACCCTGTGAATAGTGCAACATGGAAGTGCTTGCTCAGGAGACTATTGCCCTAGACTAGCAGTCTGGCATAATATAGCGCCAACGTTTTAAACAGTTTCCCTTCTTCCTTCGTTGAATGACAGTACCGAACCATAATAAGATTCGCAAAATAATTAGGTGCTTTGCATAATCGAGAAAAACAATTTGCAAGCTGCATTACCGTGAGGCACTTATTGAATGGGAACTATTGAGAAATAGCTAACTACTCGAGTTTCATGAGACAGTTGTTCCTTTACGCAGTAACCGTGACTCCCTGCAGCGAAATCATCAGAAAGCTTTCCACTTGCATTTATTTTGCTTTCTCCCTGTAGAATGGAATTACTATCATTACGCTTTATATTCGGACAGCAAAGAATGAAACATAGATTGCTTTGTTACATGCAGAGCTGAGGCGGTTTACAAGATACCGCTCTCATGTGGCAGATGATGTATTTGTCAGCCAGGAAGGTGCTTAAATGATACACTGAAACAGCACTCTGCAAATGCGGAAGCAGCAACAGTAGGTCTAGTACAATTAGTTGATAACTGTGAAAGATATTGTAACACGTTTTGATAATAGACAGGCTCTAGTTTAAACTGGTGTAGATTTTCCCTTAAACTGACGTTTCGACTGACGTTTCAGATTATGTTTAAACAATATAACAACAGATTGAGTTTCAATGGATTTAGCACCAGAAAAAAGAGATCACTGCAATAGCACTGCTTCTGGTAGGACAAGAAAGAAAGAACGCGTCCAGAGGATGAGTGACACACATGCATGGTGCTAATGATGTTTGTTTTCTTGCCTATACTACATCTCAGTACTTTTTTGAAGCACTGTGGAAGCCTTAAGATCCTGTAGCCAATACGAAAGCCTAATGCCCCTCGTAACGTACTGATACGCGTTGGATCGTGTGCTTAAGATTCTTTTGATAGGCGTATTTACGCAACAAATGCTCTGGCATTGTAAACATAAGCTGCATATACATGAATTCGGCAGTTGCACTTCCCTTAATCTATACGCTTTATCAACAGTTTCTTGCTGCCTCCTTATCTCATGGGTAGTAAGGGCAAATGCCCTCAAAAATCGCCAATAGGGTGGCTGTTACGGTAAGTCGTGGTAACCGCCGCAGTAAATCGTGGTATATGACGTGCATATCTTACATAGAATTTATTGACAAGAAAGGCAGAGGAGTCGACCTGAGCTACTGTGCTCTAGTCTGCTACCCTGCACTGGGAAGAATGAAGAGTGAAAATACTGAACTTTGTGATGATAAGAGAAGTGGTGAGTGCTTATGTATATTAGACAGTGGCCCTATTAGAGCCGCTCGCCTAGCTTGGTGTCCTGCAGAAACTTCAACAGCGCCTTTATTGCTCGCATTGGAGTTGCAGTGTCGGGGTTTGGGCCGAGGATGGCGTCCTCGGACAGTGGTTGCCTGCCAACGCTGCCTAGGGAAATTTCCAACGTCCTTCGATCCAGCATATATTAGCAATCGCACAATATGGGTTCCAGCGTTTCAGGCGTCTGGCGGTCTTCACAATCTGGGCATGTCGACTGGCCGATGAGATGCGCGTAGCGATAGGTGAAAGCAACGCCCAGCCGAATGCTGTGTAGCAATGACGTTTTGCTCCACGTAATCTTCGCGGGAAAAGAATTTACCGTCTGCGTCGATCGTATGTAGGCGTCTGTGGATGTCGTCATCGTGGGCTCTGTATGCCTTTGTAAGGTCCTGCATCAGTGTCTTGATCATAGATTTAGTGTCAGGTAGCAAATAGGCAATATGTGCCCCACTAGAGCAAGAGAATGCGTACCTTGGCTCACTGCCAGCGAGTTCACTGCCGACCACACTACAATAACTAGACATCCATTGAAAAGTGATGACGTGGCCATCAAACTCGCCGTTGTGATGAAGTTCGGCGATTTCCAGCATGAGCAGGTAATATGGTCCTTTATTTAACAAGCATTTTAGCGCCCGTAGTGCTGATGTGGCATCGCAGAATACTTTCCACTTATGGTGTGTCTGCGTTCTCATAAAACGGACAGCCTTCCTCATTGCCGCAAGTTCCATAGCTGTAGATGTCGATTTGTGGTCTAATTCAAATCGCCGAGTAATTACAAGTTGTGGGATAACAAATGCTGCCATTGTTGCAAATGGTGTGAACGAACCATCCGTATATACTTGTACAGTCCCCTTATATATTGTAAATATATGGGACAGGGTGAGCTGTTTCAAGCCAATGGAAGAAACAGGGTATATCTGCGTAATTCCCGGAATTTGAGGCCTCGCTTGTTGTCTAGGTAATGTCCACGGAGGTGTCTCGGGGATGTTGGTGGCCTGGAACCTTGCAGGTGTAATGGTTGCATGACATGCAATCGCTTTAGAAAAAATAACAGTCAAGGTTGGTGACGTACATACACAAAGCGCGAAACATAGGGCGTAACAAAGGAAAAAATTAAATTACAATCAGTTATGCCTGAAACTACATTTCGCTGGGAAATCATGTTGCCTGTGTCCACCTCCTACCTTCAGCTGTTCTGCAAATGACTTGATAAGAGTATAGCGTATAGCGTGATAGTATAGCGGTATAAGAGTGTAGCGTATAGCGTATACCAACTCTGAACTTTGAAATTTGTCATATAATGGCAACTGTGCAATAGTGCACGACCAACATACAGCTGCAAGAATTTTTCGAAATATTGCAGTAATAGCAATGTTACAGGCATTTGATAAACAATGTGGCTGCCAGGCTTGCTTTCTTGCTTGCCTTCACTGCCCTTCCTCACAGACGCCCTCTCAGAAACATCATGCTGAGCAGCTAAAACTACAGGTCCTCTCAACCAACCAGAATAGAATCCCAGAACAGCTCCTCCATTGTCCACCTGTGCGTGAAGCTGGTAGAATAAAAACGCCATGGAAGGATCAGTGATGCACAATGGGCAAGCCCTTCTCATAAGACGCAGCTGGCTTTCGTCACGGCGCTCCCATATTTGGTCGTTTGAGGTACGAACATTTTTTTACAACTGCAAACAAGAAAATAGAAGAGCCCAGGGAGTAGCATGCAAGGCATTGCTATTTAGTTCCCCGCAGGGGCGTCTGCGTCAGCAGGCGTTTGGTGTGTTGCGACACCACGTACCCGAGCACACGAGGGTTGGACCCTCCCGCGTGCAGCCGTGCGCGGCTTAGCCGTGTCCGGGGAAAGGGGGATCCTGGGGGCTGAGCCGATGCCGGGTGTTCGGACCTTTAAGGCCCCCCGGCGGAGGCAACACACCTCTTTGGCCTCTGCTTCACGTAGACGGCACCCCCGGACTGACCCACCCGGGGGAAATCGGTAGTTGCCTTTTCCTGCCCTTCTCTCCAATCTTCGTCTTTCTCTCTAACTTTTGATCTTTCCTGTCTTCTCTTCATTTCTTTTTTACTTCCGCTCTTCCCGGCAGCAAGGGTTAACCATGTGTGCTGCAATCAACCTTGGTTGTACATATCTGGTTATAGCGGAAACGTACAGTTGGCGTCTGCAGGACTTGTTTCTTTATAAGACCTGTGGCGTCCCCTTGTTGGGCTCCATGGTGGGCGGCTGCCGTTACTGCCGAAAACTGAACATTCTCTTATGGACTATTCCTTTCCAAAACTCCCTGATCGCCCTCAGAAGCGAGGGCGCACTGAAGAAGTATTTAAATTTTTTGGCCGACACACTGAAAACTTTCCCCGCTATCAAGTCATTCATTCTGAAAAACCTGGACAGACAACGAGAATGATCTCGCCTTTCCTGGTTTCCAAATGTCTAACGCAAACAATTGGCCCAGGCTATAATGCATCTAGGCTAGCAAGTGGCGACCTCCTCTTAGAACTGCATGACAAAAACCAGTACCAAAAACTAAGTAACCTAGTGTCTATTGGGGACAATCCTGTTTCAGTAACCCCACACCGCACCATGAACACCATCCGTGGTGTGATCTCTGAGGACGACCTAATGAACCTGACTGAGGCTGAACTTTTGGAAGAATGGAAGGACCAAAATATTATCAACGTAAAACGAATTAGAATCAGGCGCGACGGGAAAGCAATCGATAACAAACACCTAATTCTCACGTTTGGCTCCAGTGTATTACCAGAAACAATAGAAGCAGGGGACGTATTCTGAAACGTTCGCCGCGGCGACAGTTTCGCCGCGGCGAACGTCACATTCGATAAGCCGACCGCCTGCTCACTCGTGACGTCAGCGCGCACTACCAGCGCGCGCTCTCGAACGCTTCACATCGCACGAGAGATTGCGCCCGGCGAGTGTAGAACGACTCGGGTGTGTCGTAATCGAGTGCAGTGGCCGTCGCTCGGTTCTGAGCACTGGCCACGGTTGGCTCCGGTCGCTTTGTGTAAAGGAAATGAGAGAAAAAAGTGAGAAATGTTATATTTTAATGAATAAATTGTGCTACAACTGACATAGTTGGGAAGCAACATTTGGGTGATATCATAAACCGACGGTTTTTGTTTCTGCGTTTGTATGTCAGTCATCAAGCACCGCCTGAGGGGCGTCAAATCAACATGGCGCCCTATTTTGAAAATGGGTAGAGCTGAGCAAACACGAAAGGAACCGGCGTAGCGCGTGTGCGAGTTTTATTGTGGCTGTTTCATTTTGAGAATGGGTGTGTGCAATGTTTTCGCGCACCGCCAAGGTCATGCAAAGAATGGCAAAGCTTCAGCGGAGCCCTCGAAGAAGACGCGCGGGACCCCGCTGTATAGTCGTCTGCTGGCCTTCTGCTACCGTCCGAAAATTTGGTAAGTGTGCGTTGCAAGCGTTGAGTTGTGAACAGACGGCAGTGTTCAAGAGCGTTGTTTTTCTACGAAATTGCAGGTTTCAAAAGAAGAAATAGCAGGAGGCTAATTATTTGTCGGAAATAAAGGCTGCCATCCCAGAAAATGTGTTCATTTACTTGGCGGTCTTGCTCGCGCAGACGGCCAGTTTGCCTGTGTTTGTACATGAGCGAAGACCATCACAGCCATGCCTGCGCGTCAAATTACCATTCGGCAGGAGGAAATTATAGTAAATTTTATGGAAAGTAACCCCCGGCTTGCTAGTAGGTCGGGGGAATTCGGTGGGGAATTTACGGCCGCAAAAAGGCAGGATTTGTGGAAGCAACTGGCGGCGCTTCTCAACGCAGAAGGGCCGCCAGTTAAGACAGAGCGAGAATGGAGGCTGTGGTGGTGCAAGTTTCTGTACAGATGCAGGCGTGACGCGGCGAATGTTTCGGCCGAGCAAAGGTGAGTGAAAAGTAGGCTTTAATGAATGCGGTTCGTATTCTTACGAACGCACTGTTTCCTTGCAGGGCAACAGGCGGCGGCCGACTGGGCGGCATTCGGGGCCGCGCCCTTCAACTTGTCGGGAGCGGTGCCACCAGAGGCCTTGGAGAGCCCTTCTTCATGTCTACCAGCAGCTCGGAGGTGAGGATACTATTTTGCAGGTGTACTCTTGCATTGTGCTTTTCGATGGTGATGCCAGTGCCTAAGAAAGTCAGAGAAGTGCACCGTGGTTGCACATAGCAGGAAATACACAGCAGCCTGAGGTGTGCACATTATGCCATCGTGGTGGGCAACACATGCCCTGCGCAGTGCCGTCTAGATCCTCTTAACTACTCGACCAATGAAGTGGTAGTGCAGGGTGAAGCAACTCGACCCTGTGTTGAAATTGAAATTGTGTTGTCTGTAGCTGTACACTTTCCAAGAGAGGGTGCTGGTGCGACACAGTGCAAAGTAGTAGCATATCGCATCTGAAAGGCAGTGTACAGGTGTTATAAAGTCTCCTTCCTTATGTTGGCATATTACTAGGCCAGCCAAACACCACCCGTGGCGCCAGGGAGCACTGCTGAAGAGCCGCAGCCGGGCCCCAGTGGGGCTACAGGGAGGCGTGCCTCTTCAAGACCCTCCCGGCCACGAAGGTCGAGGCCCAGCGAGGGTAAGCCACTATACGTATCACTTGTGGACACATGCAATGAGCACAGCAAGCGTAGGTGTCGTATGCATTTTTTTTTGCCAGGCCAAGCCGTAGGGTGCGGTTGTGCGAGAGGAGAGCTTATGGTGATGTCCGCACAATGCGTTACACGAAATGTACGCACAGTGTCGTGCATGCTCCAGCAGTGCTTGATGCCGGCAGGCACGACTAACAGCTGCATTGTTTGAAGGAAAAGCCTGAAAGGGTAGTGATGTTGAGGAAGTTAAAATGATGCAAAAGTTTTGCTTTAGCAATATGTCTAGTTGTTGTCCACTGTCCAAGTTGAGGTAGGCGCAAACCGAAGAGTGCACACAAAGTATAAATTGGAAGCGTTTAAAAGAATGGACATGACATCCAAAGGCTCATACTGGTGCCACTCACATCGTGATAAGCTGTTAAGTGCAAAAAAATGAAGTCTTGTATAGTGTACATTGTGTAGCGTGGAACTGGTGTCTTCAGAAACGCTTCAATATTATACACTGTTAATTGCAACAACGCAGACAGTCTAGGGAGGAGTAACTGTCGGAGTAACCTGAGCCTCGTTAGCTTTGCACAACCACCACTTAATGAAAGAACCTGTGTAGCAGTGCAGATGACACAATTTTCTGGATACGGAGCAATGTGCAGGAACTGCCGCTGTTGATTACATTTTCGCTTTCCGACCGCCTGGACAGGCTATAAAGAAGTTCAGTTATTGTATTCACTCTTGTGGTAGGGAACTACACTGCCTACATAAAGCAACGGACTACTGAGCCGAGGCACCAAATAATTCGCTTGTGTCGCGCTTGCAGTACAAGTAATGCACATCGACAGTTGGAAGGATTATATGTCCTGTCACTGTGTGAGCCTCTGATGTGCCACGCATGCTCATTCTCCCTATATTTGCAAACATTCACCACATGTTTCACCATTTCTTTAAAGCAGCTGGCGCACGGAGCAGGCCGCCGCGCTCCGAGGGGGAGCTGCTCGAGCAGGCAGTGCTGGATGGTGCGCGGACTGTGCATGCTGCGCAGAGCCAAGCCACCATCCAGCGCGAGTTGCTTGCAGAGTCGAGAAAGGTATGCACTTCTCATGAGTAATGGTTCATTCAGTATAGTCAGCCATCATAAGCAGTGCTTTCGTTGGGTGCCTGCCGTGGGCACAATTCTTTAAGGGAATGTGTGCTGGAAGGAGGATGGCAGTGTAGTGGTTGGTAATGAGCAGCAGTAGTGCCGTAAAGATTGGTAAGTGGTGCGACCAATAGGTTGCAGTGACATTCGGCAAGTGAAAGGCCACAGGGATAGCAGAAACATGTGCTCTCATCGCGCAGTGTTTAGCGGATCTGTGAGGTTAGTGAAATTACAGGTACCGAAGTGTGTGCGTGGATGAGAGGTTGGATGGCGGGATGTGCTGCAGTGTGAGGACGACACTGTTATTTTGCTGCATGGAATGAATGCATAAGGCGGTTAGTTGCACTGCACGAGGAGCTTGGATTGCTGTTTTATGCATCCCACAAGCCGTACACTTGTAAGCACGTTATGTAGACTGCACGATACATCTGAGGGCAGCGCCTGAATGAGTTTGTATTGTTGTGGGTAGAGTGGGGTTGGTATGTGCGATTCACATTTGGACGAACGCTGTTGTTGCAAACGAAACAATAACATGAAATATAATTCTGTACTAGCGCTCCTTTGATATGCAGGTCTGGCCTGATATGCAGGTCTGGCACACTTCGGCCAACTACTGGCCGAAGTGTGCCAGACATGTTGAGCAACTTACATTGGCAGGTGTGGACCTAGACGCAACTAGCTCAGTGAAATATTGCGATGCGGGTCTGTAAATGTGGCACGAATAAATTTTGTATTACACCTGCTACCTTAACCTGCGTACCGCTTAGGAGAACGCACTGATATCCATACAGCAAAGACATGTCACTGAACGTTCACACTGGCATTTCCAGAAGTACACCCACTACGACACGTGTAACATAACTGTGAGGCTGCAAGAGGGAACAGTGCAAGTTGGTTCTGTGTGAATGCAACAAATCGGACAAGGTTGACTGCAAAGTGCATGACGTAACATTACATAGGTTCTGCAAACCAAACGAACACAGCAGTGAACCCGCGTGAGGACACACCGTATGTGAAGTGCCTTCTTTCCCCCGTCCTCTCACAGCAAACCGCCGCGATGGAGCGCATCGCGGACTCGCTCGACAGACTGGGAAACGTCCTGGGGCGGCAGGAGACTCAGCTGCAACTGCTCCAGGAGCAGCTCGCCCCAGTGACCACGCTCGCTGCGGCACTGACGGCTTTCCTGCGCCAGCAGAACCTGCCGCAGGGGAACCAGCCGCAGCAGCCCCAGTAATTTTTTTTTCCGTTGATTCCTCCTGCGTCAGCAGGACCTGACGCAGGAGGCCATTTATTTGTTATTTCTTTGCTTTATTTATTCATTTGCCATTTCTGTGCCAATTCTTGTAAACAATGTATCGAAGCGCTTTGTTGTATATTTATTGACTGCTTGTATTCCTTGTATTGATTGCTTGTATTTATTGATTGATTTTTGTATTCGTTTCACGTTACTAGTTCCTTGTTCCTTGCTTGCGTGTTCGTTTGTCCATGTACCACATCGAACAGGCCTGTACTGTTTGTATTGTTGGAAACCGACGTTAGTGTTGGTTCTTTACTATGAAGTGCTTGGATGAGCGTTTTCGCTGCAAAACAGCAGTGTGTGTACACAGCAGTGCAACATATAAAACCGATGATGCCCTGACCAAAGACAAATGCACTTGTCGAAATGTTGGCTTCCGCTTTCAACGTATGTGTACTGGAAAAAGGCGTGGCCACTTGCCAAAATGTTGCCTCCTGTGCTCACCTTGTTCTCATTATGCTCATTGAAATGAATGTCCATGTCTCGCGCTCACCCTGTTTTTGTCATGTTAGTCTGACAGCATTACGAGATTTCCGTATAGAGGTATGCAGATTCGTAATGAATTGTAAATGCGCAGACACAGGCCATATTCGCGGCAAAGAGGGTCTGCGATGTGTCACGCCATGTAACGCTTCGTTTATTGCGTGTGCACATTTTTTGTGGAGGCACAGCAATGGAAAAGTTTCGTGCTGCAGGAACATGTCTTTCGTACCGTGCGCAACGTTTGGTGTGTTTGTTGTTTTTTCAATGCACACACTGCTCAATGACATTGCATTACTGCACAACAAGAGCGTGTTATTGCTCAGCCGTCGGTACGACTGTGCAATGTTTGTATCGCTGGTAGGCGTTGTTCTGCAGTGCGCCGCAGAAATGCAATTATTTCTTTGTGAATGGAATCAGCCTTCACCTTACATGCATGTGTGTGTGTAGCATCTGCACGGGACACTTTGGAGCACTTCGCTGTGCTTTGTAATTACTTAGTGAAATTTCCATCCATTAGCGTCCACTATTACATACTGTACGTACTGGTTGTAACCCTTGCATTTCTTATTGGCACTATGCATCAATGCAAACTAATGTGCCTATACTTGTGCCGCAGCGTACATGTATGCACACATATTCACATGTCGCAGGAGCTAGCAATTTTGCTTTGGCAGCGTTCTGGAGTGACACGTTCGCTTACCACGTAAGTGCACAGATGCATGCAAGCAGTGGGGGTGGCAGGATAAAAGCAGCATAACGCCACCTTGATTGGCCCCACCTCCCCGTGAACAGCACGGCAAGGTGGGAGCAGTCATACATCATCTCCTTTGTGCGTTTCGCATGACCGGTGGACGTTTCGGGTTGCATCAAGGACGTGTTTGCGCCTTGTTTTGCAATGACCGACAAACATCAAAATTTCCTTCTCTGTCCTGCTTGGACAGCTGTATCCTGTTGCATGCACGTATTCAGGGAGCGCCATGTCCATGTGTGTTTACATGAAGCTGCACCACCTCTGAACATGTTGATGATCGCTCTCCGTTAACACAGACTAATGAGGTTTCATTGGCAATGTCATGCACCTTGACCATTGCTGTGTCCCGTTCGCATAACACATAACATCATGAAACGTTAACCTTGTGTGATCCATATGCATCGACACTGTATGGTTTTGCAATGAACAGGAGCTGGTCTCTGTTGCCAAGCAACGGTAACTGCATATCAGATGAACTGATGTCGATAACTGTGTACATCTCTCTCAACTTCTGCAAGGCAGGTCTATTGTGGCAAAATGTGTAATGCGTATGTGCAATTGTGTTTTAGTTTTGTGAAGCGTTTCCTCAACAGCCGAGTTTGTGAGTTAGTGTGAGTACTGCAATCATTAACAGAGCGTTCCACATGTGCACAAGTCCGTGTAACTTGTGCCATGCCATTGTCCAATATGAATTGTTAGTCATGCAGACAATGCGAGGCATGATTTGGGATTATTGTGGGTGCATTGCGAACGCAGCCTGTACGATGCAGTGTGCATTCACATCGATGTGGTGAACTGTTTTGTTCGAAATGTGCCTTATTCCTCGATCATTTGAAGTAGTGCATATTGAGGTAGCGTGCTTACTGTGACAATGTGGTGAACGACAACTCGTGACTCGATTTGATTAAGCATTTGTACTCGAGTAAACACGTGTGCCGGAAGGAGGTGCTGCAAGCACAACTAAACTTACATCATTTGAACACTGCAGCACATGATTACGTGCGGGAGGCAAGCTTAATTTATTGTGGTCGTGTAGGTATCAGCAGAACGAGTAACAGTTCTACATATGCGCGCATGCACAGGCCATAAAAAAGAAGCAATAACGTAAAAGTAGCACCACAAAAAGACAACACTTGCCACACGCACAAGTATAAGGGCAGAACACACGGCACTCCAGCAAACAGCACAGAAAACAACAAAATTAGAAAAACACAATGTCTTGGCATTATCCTGAAATTGACACTGCTCAGCAGTGCATCGATCCTCAGCTTACCTGCGTGGCTTTACCACACGACAGATGGAATTGTGCGCCACTGTTGGAAGCGTACTAAATGAAATATAATGAATAGAAATGCCACAGTCCCGAGCAAAGTATATGTGAACACAGAGAGGCACTGCGCGTGTGACATTGAATGATATCAAGGTGAAAGTGACATTCTGTGAGACAGCAAGCAACATAGCCGGTACTTTATGCAATGTGGCCATTCGGAGTGTGCGAACCCCATTAATGACACAGGTGTCACGAGAAATGCGGAATCTTGCACACTGAGGGGCGAAAATGCGAAGTGTGTTACGTTGCTGAACACTTGTAAACGGAAGGCATGTACCTGGGTCAGTGTTTAACATTCCGCATCATTACCACTCGAATGTGCCGAATGATGTGAGACTGTTTACAGGCTGTGCTGTAACTGCACTGTGTAGCTGTGACATCAAAGGAATGCCTTTCGGCTTTCCATGTGCCGGGTAAGCTAGGTATTTGAGAGCACTCACACATATAGCCGCATACTGCTGCATGCTCATGAAAACTATGTATGCATGTGGCAATTCGTTGGTCGACCACCTATCAAGGAAAAGGCGGACACAGCTCAGAAATGGAAGTGTACAGAGTTTGACGCAGAAAACGAAACGCCACGCAGTCCTCCTCGCCGTGGCTGCATACCTCAGCAACTTGGAAATTGTTCACTTCCTGAATGGAGCGAAGTCTCGCTTAGAAGGTTTGGACAGAAGTGTGTGTCATTGCAATGGCGCGGCATTTTTGGCTAAAAGGAAAAGCACAGAGTGTGGTGAGACCCTGCCAGAACCCCGGATTCCCTCTGGCGGCTGCAAGTCATCGCGAGTGACCACCCAGGGAAGTTGATGCAAGACACTGCAAAGGAACTCCAGGCGGCACAGTCGACTGCCAGGCTCGCTGTGCACGACAGCATGCGGTACCACTTATATGTGATGATGAGGGGGCAACTTACGTCCAGTAAGACTCGGGAGGGTCACCTACTCGGCTGTGTTCCTAGCGATTGCTGATCAAGCTGGAGAGGCCCGAGGAGCCGCAAATGCTGCGGTATTTGTTTTCCGACGAAAAGAACTTTGAGCACGACCGAAAACTTTCCTGCCGTAATGGCAGGTCGCTTTGTGCCAGTTCCAATAAGTTAGCTGCAGTGTTATACACGAAATTTCCATCATCAGCAACAATGGTAACACCATGCCCGCACGCTGATTTGCAGAAGGTGTCCGCGTTAATGCTGCCGCGTACGCAGAGGTGCTCATCACTGCAATGCCCTGGACAGAGACTGTTTCTAGAGGAAAATGTTACGACGGTCAGCAACACCAAGCCCTCGCTCACACCGCCTGCATTACACAGAAGTGGTTTGCTGACAGCTTCCAGAACCCCGTCATTCCCAACTTCAGACCTGCTACCTCTCCACATTTATATCCACTCGACTAGCCCATCTGAGGCGGCATTGCGAGAGGTGCCAAGAAACAGCCAAATAATACGAAACACTCGCTCAGGGCTGCCATAGCTACGTGAATGCGAACATTTGTAATGGCCCCTTAACCCCTTCACGCTGCCTCGTGCGCAGTTGAATGTGTCGTTGCTGAGGACGGTGAATCCATTGAGCAATTGTGGGAATAAAGCATTACAGAAGTATTGCCCACAGTTTCGTTACAAAAATGTGTGCTTTGCTATAGATGCTCTCCTGTGCGTGAAGGCAACAGTGTGCTCTCAAATACCTCGCGAACCCGGTACATATACATGCTGTTGAAAACGTTGCATACTTGAAGACGTGCATGCGTGGAAGGGTGGGACAATTGGGGAAAATAGCACGTTTTCAGAGGATAACAATCACATATGTTTTCAGGTACTGCTTGTAAAATTAGCAAATTGTGAAGACTGCAATGTTGTGCATCACGTGCGCGCAGCAAATGTGAATGTGTAGAGCACGCAACACTACAACAGAGTGGTTGCACATTGCTTGTAATTGGTGTTGTCCGATCTGACACACTGAAAATGGATAACAAAGTGCTATGGCCATTTCTTATGCACGTGCTCATTGTGTGCACCTCATTGTGGTCACATCAGGTTCTTAGGCTTCATTGCATGTGGACACCCATCATGAGATTGCTTTGTGCCTGCACTGTGATTGCACCGCCACGTGGTCGGGGCGCATTTTAGGTTCCGTTAAGTGCTCCTCCACACGTGGTGTAGATGCTGGGTAGGAATGGAACGTGCCGAGAAGTCAAGAGGCTACAGCTGTGGCGGTGTGATGGTGCGCTCCAGTGCGCGTGAAGAGGGGTCGGCTGTGGGTTCGCTTTCAAAGGTGTCCAGCGCCATTCGCAGAAATTCGTGGTCGGCAAGGCGCTGGCACATGCATATAATATCAGCAATGCAGGTAGGATCCTTGGTGGCCAACACATTCAAGGCTGCAGTCACAATGCCTTTGAGTACAAGGCGTACTCTGTCGGTCTCCATCATCGAAGCGTTGACACGTCGGTGAAATGAGAGGACATCATCTACATACGAGGTGGGGGACTTGCCTAGTTGCTGCTTTCGAGTGCGCAACAAACTGCCGGAGGACGACAACCTTCTTCACAGAATTCCAGTCGGGGAAGTCGATCTTGTGGTTGAATGAAGAAGCCTTCGCCACGCCCTTGAGTGAGAAGTATATGCGGCGTAGCCTAATCGCCTTGCCCCCACCGGTTGCGTGAACTTACCCGGGCGAAGTTGTCACGCCAATCCTGCACATCTTCACTGTGAAGGCCAGCGAGCAGATGGGGATCGTGCAAGGGCCCAGAGATAATCCAAGGAGAGCATGTACCAGACGTAGCCGAGATTGTAGATGTTGGTGTGTGTGATGGAGCGTCTTGCAGCTTGAGGGCGATTAGCTGGCACAAACGGCTACCTGAGCGAAGCTCCAGGATGTAGAGCAGGCGAGAAGACGTTCAGGAACCTAGGAGCAACCTCCACCACGTGTGACGTAGCACTTAACACGACCTTGAACACGGCCCGAACACGTTGCAGCACAATGAATGTATTGCCAAGTTTGCATTGCGAGGTTTTCAGATGTGATATGAACTGTGATCACGAGCTGCCATGTGTGCTCGGCCCCAACGTTATGTTGGACTCCTGCTGTAAGGTATGCAATGTGCAGCACGGTGTGGTGGCCACTTTGTGTGGCTGCAGCGTGCAACTTCATGCATCTTCTTAAATTGTAAACGTGCAAGCTAAGTACCATTGACCTGTTCGCGTGACACATTCGCCTGAACCAGGGAGTGCCTATTGGAAAATTGTGATCACAACCCAGGGCAGGTCCTGTCACGCATGCAAACTGAGAACTGTTCGATGCATGCTGACAAAGTGGCAGTGCTGCAGTGGGAAAGGTATTAAACATAATTTGTTACACATTAAAACACCATGTGATCTACATGTGCGGCGTCTTTCGCACAACATGTGTGTGATACCTGGCGTGAAGTCATTTTTGTATCACTGTACCCTTCAGTTTACTCGTTAGACAATTGGTGCACAAAGTGAACTTGATGGGGTTGTTTCGTGCCATATGCACGTGCATCACACTGTCGACTCAGAGTCGTTAAGTTAGCTGCCAAGTGAGATTCAAAATGCGATGGTCCTCACGATGTCGCAATACATGAAGCATCATCGTTACACAAAACAGGAAGCTTTGCTCTATGCGAACTGTATTGCTTCACCATGCACATGCTTACTGCAGCAATGATTCTTTCTGGGTAAAGCGGAACATACAATACAGTGCATTGCATGTAAATTCCTTGCTGGGATCGCATTTGCAGCTGTCCTTATGCTTCATGCTTTTCAACTTTGTATCTTGCAATCGAGCTTGTTGCAACATCTCTCATGGAGGCGCAGCCGGAGTTGAACATTTCTCTTCAAGCGTCCTCGCTCTACATTGCACCACCTTCCCAAGTGAATCGCTTCAGATGACCACTGTATGATACGTGTAGCGAATTGTCTGCAGTATAAGTTGCGGTGCGCTTGTAATGCCACACGTGTTGCCCTATCGCAGCTATGGCAAAATGGTTCGCCCCCTGTCGCTTCACACAATTGTCCAACTTAACTGGCAAGGGTCATCCGCCAGTGTATGACAGTGGCCATATGTACTTCTTTGTCTGCACATCAACACCTCCCGATTATTTCGTAGTGTGCTGCTTCGTGCCACATGGCACAGAATATGGCACGTAATCTGAAGCGCAGTTCACTTTTGCGTTTGCGCCACAGACAAGAAAGCGCGCCTCAATGGGGCCTAGCCTATTTTCAGAAATCCCAAAGGCCCCATTCTGAGAGTGCATCACTAAGCAGTTGGCCCCATCACAGGGCAATGGCGGTCGCTCTTGAAGTGTGCCATACTCCTCTTCGTATCACGTGGTCAGAAATGCTGCGGCGTCTCCTCACAGCAAAAATTTCCTTAATGGGCCGCAAGTACTTGTGCACCTTTCTTGCAGTCACGTTCCTGTATCCATAGCGTGGTTTAGGACTTCATACAAGAATGTCACATACAAGGTATGTGCCGGAATGATCTTTAAATGAGTGTCCAGTGTCCTCCAATTAGCGAATGTACGAGGAGGTTCACACACGCTTGCCAGGAACTGTCTGCCTCGCATCTTCTACGCACCTGCTGAATAGAACAATCGGTGGAAGCACATGCATTTGCGCTGTTTGTTTGTCAAAATTTATTATGGAATAGGATATGAGCAAGTGTGTAATGTTTATGCGCTTTGCAAGATATGCATGTAACGCTGTTGGATGCTGTTGCATTCGTTCCCACCTCGATTCTGTTTCCTCAGCTGCTACAAAATGTCGCATGCGTGCTGTGCCTTCATGATGTCAGACACATATCGTGTAGTGGCACATTTGTCCAAGTAACGTCTGCAGAACCGCACTTGATTCATGCTCTACCTTCCCATGTCAGCACCTCAGCAAGGCAACGTACACGTTTAGTTACGTTTCCTTCACATTGAATTGTGTCGCACACACTCCTACACTACCCCAAACATAATGTGTCAAGGGAAACATGTCCACTACACTATCCCACTTGCATACGGTTGTGTAATGACAGCTGCTTGTATAGGTGGACAGTTGCATTCCTAAGCGCCTTGGGGCCAAGGCTTGTCCTGCTTTTACTGAACGAGGGAAAGGCATAGTTTCACGTTTTCATCAGGTGCCAAGGAGGTGTGCAGCACACACTGAGCAGGTCTGTAGCGCCAACGACGCATGAAATTCTATTGCTAACAATGTATTTTTGCCTCCACATCCTCAGAAACGTAGAATGTGTGTCCCCACGCATTGTGCAAAATCCCTTTAGTGCTGCTGGGAAAAAGAGCTCCCTTGCGTCACGTCCAACTTGCAATGCGCACTGGTGCACCTTCACTGCTGCCAACGGTAACAGCTGTAGGGCAACGAGGCGGCGATGGTGGAAAGAAATCATCTGACGCTATGTCATTCGCCAAACGAGCCACGTTGAGCTTGAACAGCATTGCAAAAGCTGTAGAACCCGATTGCATTCTTGTATCAAGTGTGGGGCCACAGAAGACGCTCGACAACTGGTGCAACAGCCCATTGTAGGAAAAAGCAAACACGAGTCAATTTCTGTGCGTCATTGGCACCGCGATGGGGGTGAAGTACTGGAATTGGTATAATAAGCGTCTACGTTTCCAGAATCATTCCATGGCATGGTGGCGCTGCAGACTATGCGGAAGGTCTGTCTTTGCGGCTAAGGCACTTCACCAGCATGGTGCTGGAAGCCAGTCATGATTCTTCGATTGCTACGGTCGCTTCAAAAATATTTGTCACTGCCATGGTGCTATGCAGCCATGTTTGTTTTTGCAAACAGACCTTCACGACCAGTCGCACTGTCGCAAATAGCTTCCACACGAGGAAAGGCTCAACAGCGATTGGCAAATGGAGACTGTGCCTTGTTTACAGTGCACGTGTTGTATGCTTGGCAATACATGTGATTCCACTTAGTTGAGTTCCTTCATGCGAAGATTTCTCATACGGGTGCACAGCTGCATTAATTTCGTACTCGTATTCCGCAGCATGAGGCTATAGCATTGACTATCCACATGTTGCGAGCAGTTTCAACAATGTTGCACAACTGCAGCACCTAAAGCAATGTTACCATTGCCCTGTCTTCACGTAGGAGCACAATGCTTCTCGTCCCCTTAGGATCTGCTTGACTGTTCTTGCTTGGTCAAGACCACATCGGTCAATGACACATAATATGCGTATGACTAAACAAGTCCCACAACAGCACATGCATCTGGAACGCAGAAGGATGAGAGAGCCGGTTTCATGGCATAGGAGCATCGGGAGGTAGAAAGCTGTGAAAAATATGCTTACGTGCTTAAAAAAGTACGCGTAATCACACTTTTAATGGCATTTCACGAGGAACACTATTGCCGCCCATTAAGCAGTGGCAAATGCACATGACATGTCCTAGTTGGGCTAATTTTCTCTAGCATACACTATCATCGGCGTTCAGTAGCTGGGCGCTGTCATGAAAAGAAGCATGCAAGACATCACAATGACAGCAGCACTATAAATGTCACGGAATGACACCAACGTAATGTTAATGATGGAACGCTGCCACTACCGTAACATCAGAAAGGCTAAAGAACAACATTAACACACATGCGACAGGCTAGCAGCCACGAATGCAAACGTGTCGAAAGCGCACCAATGCTGCATTTACAAGGGTATTGAAACGACACCACCATTAGGGCAACCACAATGGTATGATCACAGTTGCATTATTGCAACAGGCACACTTGTGTGACGACAATGCAGTGTTCACAACTGCTGCAAAGTGAAAACGACAACGAAGACAGAGAAAACCGCGTTTGCCGTGGCGCGAGACTGGCGTCATTGCGTGTGCCGGAGCAGCTTGAGAACATCTGAACAAAGTGCTGTCACTGAATAAACGGGCGCAGTGTTCCCGTTCTTGTGTGGCCCTTATTATGCTCCTGGCCGTCCGGCCGGATGCTGTTCTCGCCTGGTAGCAGTCATAACAGTTTATTTATAACAGTGACGACGAGCAACGAACCAGAACCCTGATGACGGCGAACACTCCTGCCATGGTGCACCAAGTTCCACATTTCGCCGACGCCAAGGACAAGTGGTCGTCGTACTACACCAGAGTCGAGTCGTACTTCGAGGGTAACGACATCGTCGACGACGCTAAAAGAAGAGCGCTTCTCATCTCGGCACTGAGCTCGAAGCCTATCGACGCACTGAGTGGACGTTGTGCCCTGCGAAAGGTGAGCGAGTTAACGACGCGGAAGCGGTTACCATGCTCGAATAATTTTACACACCCCCGCCAAATGAGATAGCCGCAAGCCTCAAGTTCTTCACCCGCATTCAAAGGGAAGTGAAATCAGCTCAACAGGTTATCGTAGAGCTTTGACGCCTGGCTGATAAATGCAAATTCGGGGCCATGTTGATGGTCATCGGTGGTGAATCCGCTAGCACGGCGAGGCGACTTGTGCATTTAAACATGCCTAATGTTTCAACTGTAGGAAAAATGGGCACCTAGCTGCCGTGCGTCGATCTAAGGAAAAGCGACCGCACCAGAGCTTGGCGCTGAGCAGCGGGTCAATGGAAAATGCCGTGGCTGAGCTCTCTGCACAGTTGTTTACACTAAAGCCGCAACCAACCGCAGACAGCGGAATCGTCAGCCCGGTACGATGCAATTTTTGCTGGGGTGGAGCCGACATCGTGATAGAAATTGACACCGGCTCACTCGTGCACGTGGTGCCCTGGGACGTCTACTGCCAACATCACACAAGCTAGCCCCGCATTGAAAAATCCACCTTGAGGTTGTCATGCTACTTGGGTCCGTTGCCTATAGCCGGGAAGCTAACGCTCCCAGTTTCATCCTGCGGTACGACTGTCATGGCGTCACTGACCGTTGTTCGCATCTCGGGACCGAGCCTGTGTGGCCGTGATCTCATCCAGGCGCTGAACAACGAAAGGGCCGCGGTTTTGAGCGTGTGCAGCATTAAGGAGCAAGGGCTAAACTTGCAAGCGATCCTGTATGAGTACGAGGAAGTGATTGCACCTGAACTGGGTGTGTTCAAGGTTCCGCCCACTCATCTATACATAAAGGAGGATGCACTTCCAAAGCTCTTCAAAGCCAGGCCACTTCCATATGCATAGCGACAAAACGTTTCATACGAGCTGGACAGGCTTGATAAATTCAGAGTCCTGTCCCCGGTGGCTCACTTAGAGTGGGCGACGCCGATAGTTCCGGTAATGAAGACGGAACAGTTCAATTGTGTGGCGAGGACAGGCTAACTGTACATGCCAGCTGTGTGACGGAGCAGTACCCACTCCCGGTAATCAATGACCTTTTTGCTGCACTGCACGAGGGTGGCGTTCACAGCACCTGAATGCTGACGCATGAAGTCGGCCTCCTCTAGAAACCACTGATGACACATCAGAGGAGCTACACGAGTTCGTGCACTCGCTGCAGCAGCTAGATGACCTGCCCCTTTCGTCACAAGCATTGAGACAGTTGACCGAGAAAGGTGAAGTACTTGGAAATGTCAATTCCTACATACTTCATGGTTGACCAAAGAAGTATGTAGCACCCGATCCGTAGTTGGACCCATACTTTGCACGAAAAAGTGAGCTAACCGTTTACAAAGGGCTGATTTACTGGGGTCACAGAGGCGTGATTCCCGAGGCTGCTCGTGGTGACACGCTGCAATTCCTGCACGAGGCGCACCAGGGAATGTCAGCAATAAAGTCGTTGGCCCGTACTTTCGTGTGGTGGCCCGCCATCGACGGAGCTATCGAACAAATCAGTAGGAAATGTACTACATGCATGCAAGGAAACGCAATGTCACCGGCAAAAATACTAGTGAACTGGCCAGTAACGCACGAGAATTGGTCACGTGTCCATTTGGGTTATGCTGGTCCAGTGAGCAACACCATGATCCTAGTGGCCATAGATTCACATTCAAAATGGATCGAAGCAATTCCAGTGCGTCATGCCACAGCACATTCGACAGTTACATCCTTGCGTGAAATCTTCAGCAGGCTGGCCATACCAATAATCATTGTGGCAGACAACGGAACTCAGTTCACGCCAGAGACATTCACGAAGTTTGTGACAGGAAACAACATAAAGCACTTTAGTACGGCACCACATCACCCCTAATCGAACGGGCTTGGTGAACGCGCCGTGCGGACGCTGAAAGATGGCCTCAAGAAGGTTGGGTCAGGTGACTTGTCTGAGCGATTGGCTGAACTGCTCTTTAGCTACCTTATAGCGCCCCTGGATGATCACTGTCTCAACAACTTTTCGGGTGCCAGATCTGTTCTCGGTTGGACGCATGCCTTCCACCACCTGTAGCCTTCCTTATCAGTCCACCGGCAGATCAAGAAAACAAGCTGATCCCGGGCACTCCTGTTCGGAGCCGAAACTTCGGAGAGGAAGAAAGGTGGCTGCCAGCCACAGTGAAAGAAACAAGAGGATCCCGAATGATCACTGATGCAACGGCAGAAGGTGAGCTTCAGCGTCACATGGATCAAGTTCGTCTTCGATACAGTATTGCTATAACTCAACTGTTATGACTGCACAACTGCTATCGAGTCGCAATGCCTGCAAAGCAGCGTGGAAGTGACAGCAGTGAATGTATACTGCCAACTCAAGAGAAGAAGCAGAGACGTGACAACAATGCTGTGCTGGGAATGCAAAAATGCCAATGGTAACATAACGGTGCCATTACAATGGCAGTGCGAGCAAGACTACGCTGGAGTGGAAATTCTGACAACAGAAACGTGATGCTGAAGTTATTGCAATGTTACAAGTGGATGATAGCAGTGGTGTTACGAAGGTGGAATAACTGCTACGATACGGTTACGATGGCATGACATCTAAAGATGTGGTATTGCAGTCGTGCACTATCATGAATTGACAGCATCGAGAAAACAGCGTTTTGTTTTCAGATGTGGTGCACGCCTCGCTGCACCATGTCATCACAAACTGCCACCTTCCACGGTACATATAGTGTTTACACTACGTATGATGCACACGAATCTTGAACTTCTCTTTTCCTGACCCTGCACACAAGGGTGTGGCGTTAGTGGTGCAATGGCACATCATCATCCATGACAGCAAGGCTGCAATGCTGTGAGAATGGCGAAATTGCATGATGCAAACGGATTCACACGAACGATGGCGTGCTGGTTGTGGAGATGACGTGTAATCACATTCACATCACCTGCCTCACTGATCTGCTCCCATTCCCACTGAATGCAGCGTTTCCTGGCCCTGCGCCTAGCGCTGCCACAATGACGCAGCCAGGAAGTAGCGGAGATACCAGTGGCACGGCAGCCAGAACACATTAATGTAGCTTCAACCCTTGCATTCCACAACACCTTTGAACAAGGCAGCAGCTAGCATAAGGCAAGGCTGAGCAGCGCAAGCCGTTGCCTAGACACTGCACAAGAAGCTCCCCCTTAAAAGAAAGCCGAGAAACATCACCACAAACACAAACACCTCTATCACAATAAGGAATGTTGGCACGTGTAGGTCAGGTGGGGCAACCAACTGCCACAAAACCACACACACTTCTAATGCCCCAGCAGATGGTGGCAGGTGTCGGCACACTGGAGCAGCAAGGAGGCACCACTTCACAGAAAACCATACACACTACGAGCTCACAAACACGCCTGTCAGCACAAGGGAGCAGGAAAGGGGAGGCACTTTCAGCCGAAATGCGGCGAACACTTGTAATGCAGAAAGGGGGCGGCGACAGGTGCCGGCACATGGGAGCGGCAAGGGGAGGCAGCAACGAAACCACAAGCACAGCCAGCACAGGAGCAGCAAGTGTCAGCACGTGAGAGCGTCTGGCACAGATCGACGCACACTACTCGGGCAGAAGGGCAGGCAGCAACGAAACCACAAGCACAGCCAGCACAGGAGCAGCAAGTGTCAGCACGTGAGAGCGTCTGGCACAGATCGACGCACACTACTCGGGCAGAAGGGGAGGCAGCAACGAAACCACAAGCACAGCCAGCACAGGAGCAGCAAGTGTCAGCACGTGAGAGCATCTGGCACAGATCGACGCACACTACTCGGGCAGAAGGGGAGGCAGCAACGAAACCACAAGCACAGCCAGCACAGGAGCAGCAAGTGTCAGCACGTGAGAGCGTCTGGCACAGATCGACGCACACTACTCGGGCAGAAGGGGAGGCAGCAACGAAACCACAAGCACAGCCAGCACAGGAGCAGCAAGTGTCAGCACGTGAGAGCGTCTGGCACAGATCGACGCACACTACTCGGGCAGAAGGGGAGGCAGCAACGAAACCACAAGCACAGCCAGCACAGGAGCAGCAAGTGTCAGCACGTGAGAGCGTCTGGCACAGATCGACGCACACTACTCGGGCAGAAGGGGAGGCAGCAACGAAACCACAAGCACAGCCAGCACAGGAGCAGCAAGTGTCAGCACGTGAGAGCGTCTGGCACAGATCGACGCACACTACTCGGGCAGAAGGGGAGGCAGCAACGAAACCACAAGCACAGCCAGCACAGGAGCAGCAAGTGTCAGCACGTGAGAGCGTCTGGCACAGATCGACGCACACTACTCGGGCAGAAGGGGAGGCAGCAACGAAACCACAAGCACAGCCAGCACAGGAGCAGCAAGTGTCAGCACGTGAGAGCGTCTGGCACAGATCGACGCACACTACTCGGGCAGAGGGGGAGGCAGCAACGAAAGCACAAGCACAGCCAGCACAGGAGCAGCAAGTGTCAGCACGTGAGAGCGTCTGGCACAGATCGACGCACACTACTCGGGCAGAGGGGGAGGCAGCAACGAAACCACAAGCACAGCCAGCACAGGAGCAGCAAGTGTCAGCACGTGAGAGCGTCTGGCACAAAGCGACGCATACTACTCGGGCAGAAGGGGGCGGCGACAGGTGCCTGCACATGGGAGCGGCCAGGGGAGGCAGCAACGGGCAAACTGCTACGGCCTAGCGTTGCAGGCGACGTGCGTGGCAAACCGCATTCTGTACATGCTGCAAGTGGCGATTACGAGCAATCGAGAGTATTGCAATCTGCCTTGCACGTGCCGCCCTCCCGCGCAAATACAGTGCCCGCCTGGCCCGAGGTGCTTCACCCTGCGTTGCTGAGCTGCTTGAGGCGTGCGGACGGTCGCCGTCGTCGTCTCCGTCGGAGTACGCGCGGCCCGTATGCGGCACATTTTCATCAATGCACAGATTGTGCAGCGCCGCACAGGCTGCCACAATCGTAGCTGCCTTTTTGGGGCCGTAATGCAAGGCGCGGTGCCGCTGCAGACATCGGAATCGGCTCTTCATGACTCCGATGCAGCGCTCCACCGCTGACCTTGCGGAAGTGTGCGCGGCGTTGTAGCGCCCTTCCGGTGTGTGCGGGGCAGGGTGGCCGGGCGCAGGTGTCAGGAGCCACGGCTCCAGGGGGTACGCACTGTCGCCTGCACATAGACAGATAGAAGCCAGTATTTCCGGCATCTTACGCAACATAGGACATCACACACACGCATCGAGTAGTTTTCCTTTTGAGAGCAACTTCGTTAATACTCACCGAGAAGGTACTCGCCGTCTTGGACGGCAATGCGGCCGCTGGCAATGCGCCGACGAAGCGACGCGTACCGCCACACGTGCGCGTCGTGGCACGACCCAGCGAATCGCGGGTCAACATGAAGGACCCTCAAGTCCGAGTCACACACCTGAAACACATTGCAGACAATTGTGTTACGGTGATGCCAATGGCTGTCCATTAATTGTTGTTCCATTACATGCAATTTCGTTTACAACTTACCACCATTGCATTCAGGGCGTAATAGCCCTTCCGGCACCAATACGTTGCCTTCTGCGCAGGAGGCAGGTTCGGGCCGACGATGGCGATGAACGTGCCATCAACGCACCCAATCACGCCGCCGAGCCTGCCGCGCTGCAAGAATCCTTGCTTAATTACAGCTCGCTCGCTGGCGGTGCGTGGGAAGGCCACCCATCCTTGCTCCTTCCCAACCTGAACAATGGCCCGCGCGACTTTTGCAATGCAGCGGCTCACTGACGGCTGGGACATGTCGATGGCCGCCTCACTGCCGACTGACGACTGGAAGCTGCCAGTTGCAAAAAACCTGAGGGTACAGAGGACTTGGTCCTCAACGCTCAGGCCCCCCGCGGTCGGCGGCTCCAGCAAGTGGGCAAGCTCGCTGCAAAGCAGCCGGACGGCGCTCTTCGTCATCCGGAAATGGCGCCGAAACGCTTCTCCCCTCATGGCGAAGGCGTCACGGCCGGAGCGGGTATGTTGTTCCCGCCGTCGCGCGAGGAACCACGCGAGCAGTGCGTTGTTCATGGCGCTGCTCAAAAGCACTGCCACCCACACGTGTCACTTGCGCAAGGGAACACAGCCTGGAAACAACGAACAACAACAATCGCCTGGAAACTACACGTGCACTACGCCATCAAAAACTCTGCTATAAACTACCACCTAACTACCCCGCTAGATTCCACCAGCAACCGAACGCCAAAAGACGTGTTCGCTTATTCAATAAATGTCCGGAGCACCCAATGACACCGTGACGTTAAAATGACGTAGACAGGAAGTACCAGGTGGCGCAAGTGAATTTCCGGTTTTGTCAAATCAGCCATTCAGCGCGCGCCGCAACGGCGGAGGCGTGGCCAGGGCGAACCTTTCGCCGCGGCGAACGTTTCAGAATACGTCCCCAGGTTATATTAAGATCCGAGTAAGGCAGTACATTCCTAACCCTCTCCGTTGCTTCAAGTGCCAAAGATTCGGCCACAGCTCGCAAAACTGCCGAGGCCGATTGACCTGTGCTAAGTGCAGTGCACACGAACACCCCACTGAATCCTGTGATAAACCTCTACACTGTGTAAACTGCGATGGGGACCACGCGGCATACTCGCGGTCTTGTCCATCCTGGAAAAAAGAGAAAGAAATCGTAGCAATTAAAGTAAAGGAGAACCTCTCATTCAAAGAAGCGCGTAGGCGGGTGTCCAACCTGCCAAACAGCTTTGCCGAGGTGGTGCGTCAGGGGGCAGCGCCACAACGGCTTCCGGCAGCTGTCCGACCCACAATCAGTGAGTCGGCAGTTATGCCACCTGCCCCCGCGGCGGTTGCAGCTAGCGCTGCTCCGTCACCCCAGCAGAAGGGGCCATCCACCTCCGGGCAGGTGCCCCAAAAGGCCTCGTCCAACGTGCCGAGGCCTTCTCGTCAAACAAAGCGCTCGGAAGAGCGCGTGTCCAGCGCCTCGCAAGAGGCGATGGACACAACGACCAGCCAGACGGCGCCACCAGCGCCTAAGGAGCGGCGAGGTACTCTCGACCGCTCCAAAAGAGACAAAACTCCCGTCACGGCGCCTGAAAAAGGCCCGTGAGCTAACCTCAGTCTCTTAAACACACAGCACCCTACACATATAGCATAATGGATACACAAATACTACAATGGAATGTGAGAGGACTTCTCCATAACCTCGACGACATTAGAGAACTCCTACGCAAACACAATCCCAAGTTGCTGTGTGTTCAGGAGACACACCTAAAACTAACGCAGGCTAACTTTCTAAGGCAATATGCCACTTTTCGCAAAGACCGCGATGATGCACTCACCTCCTCGGGGGGTGTAGCCATAATAGTCGATCAGGGTGTTGCATGTAAGCAATTAAGTCTCCGGACCCCCCTCGAGGCAGTTGCAGTACGAGCTGTGCTATTTGGTAAGCTAATAACGGTTAGTTCGATTTACGTCTCCCCATCTTGTCACCTTACTAAAACAGACTTTGAAAGCTTCATCGATGAACTTCCTCCACCATATATAGTCGTTGGTGATTTAAATGCACATAGCCCCCTGTGGGGCGACACGCGTTCCGATGCACGTGGACGCCTGATAGAAAACTTTCTATTTTCCTCAGGTGCATGTTTATTGAATAAAAAAGAACCAACGTACTACAATGTTACACATCAAACGTACTCGTCCATTGACTTAAGCATAGCTTCCAGCTCACTATTTCCGTACCTGGAGTGGTCTGTTCTCAAGAACCCCTATGGGAGTGACCACTTCCTAATTACATTAAATCTAACAAAACCAGATACATGCTCTCCCCATTTCTCTCGATGGAACGTCGAAGCAGCAAACTGGGAACTGTTTCGAGAACTCACATATTTAGGCGAGGATGACATTTCTGATTTTAATATAGACGAAGCTGTGGCATACCTAACTGGTTTTATTATTGACGCTGCAACAAAATGCATTAAACAATTTAACGGACTGGCAAAGAAACGCCGCATCCCTTGGTGGAATGACGAATGCCGAGAAGCACGCAAAAATCAAAACAAAGCTTGGGGATTGCTTCGCAATTCTCCAACAGCTGAAAATCTTATTAACTTTAAACAGGTCAAATCACAAGGCAGGAGAACACGTCGACGTGCAAAGAGAGAGAGCTGGGAGCGGTACATATCAGGGATAAATTCTTACAAAGACGAGGCAAAGGTGTGGAATAGGGTAAATAAACTAAAAGGCCGGGAGACGAACCCCCTGCCCTTATTAAGTACCCAAGGAGATGGCCTGGAAGACCAGGCAGACTGCCTGGGTGAACACTTTGCCTATATCTCCAGTGCATTTCATTACACGCAATCATTCCTCAAGTTCAAAGAACGTGCAGAGCGACAGCCCCTTGATCGGAAATGTGACCATTATGAAGAGTACAACCGCCCGTTTAGTTTAGCTGAGCTCAAAAATTCTCTTGCTTGTTGTAACAGCTCAGCACCAGGTGGTGACCGTATCATATATGAAATGGTCAAGTATCTGCACCCTGAAACACAGAAAGCACTCCTCTCACTTTTTAATCTCATGTGGGCCGCTGGATATATTCCATCTTCTTGGAAAGAAGCGATAATAGTACCCATACTCAAACAAGGTAAGGACCCGTCCGTACCTTGTAGTTATAGACCTATCGCTTTGACAAGCTGTTTCTGCAAGCTCTTTGAAAAGATGATAAACCGACGCCTAATCTATATCCTTGAGAGCAATGGACTACTAGATCCTCACCAGTGTGGTTTCAGGGAAGGCAGATCGACCGTAGATCACCTTGTCCGCATTGAGGCAAATATAAGGGATGCCTTCATACACAAACAGTTTTTTCTCTCCGTATTTCTTGATTTGGAGAAAGCATACGACACCACATGGCGCTTCGGCATTATTCGAGACCTTTCCGCTATGAGTATCCGCGGGAGTATGTTAAGTATAATTGAAAGTTACCTTTCTAACCGCACATTTCGTGTAAGGGTGGGCCATGCCTTGTCAAGGTCTTTCACCCAGGAAACTGGGGTTCCACAAGGCGGTGTGCTAAGCTGCACACTCTTTATTGTGAAAATAAATTCTTTGGGCATGGCTATCCCACGAACAACGTCATACTCTGTATATGTAGATGATGTGCAGCTTGGTTTCAAATCGTGCAATTTAACTATCTGCGAACGACATGTCCAGCATGCCCTAAATAAAGTGGCAAAATGGGCTGAAGAAAACGGTTTTAGATTGAGCCCACAGAAAAGTATATGCGTCCTTTTCACGAATAAGAGAGGAATAGTATCATGTCCTGCTATTGAGCTGTCTGGTAGCAGATTACCGGTACGCGCCGAGCAAAAGTTTCTCGGCATTATATTAGACTCTAAACTGACATTCATCCCGCATATTAAATACTTGAAGGCTAAGTGCCTCAAGACAATGAACTTATTGAAACTTCTATCAAGTACAACATGGGGCAGTGACAGGAAATGTCTTTTGAACTTGTATAGGTGTCTTGTTGGCTCACGTCTTGACTACGGCGCTATAGTATATCAGTCCGCTACACCAAGTGCTTTAAAGATGCTGGATCCTGTCCATCATTTAGGAATCCGCCTCGCGACCGGAGCCTTCAGGACAAGCCCCGTACAAAGCCTTTATGCAGAAGCAAATGTATGGTCACTCCATCTTCAGAGATCATATAGCAGTTTTACATATTTCCTCAAAGTAATTTCAAACCCTGAACACCCCTCTTATTCATGCGTAAACGATATGACCGATGCCATGCTCTTCAATAACCGACCTGCAGCGAGAAGACCGTTCTCTTTGCGTGCAAGGAACCTTAGTGAGGAAATGGGTGTTCCGGTGCTTGAATATTGTTTTATGTCTCCAGCGAAACTGTTGCCACCATGGCAGTGGCAGCTGATAGAGTGTGACACATCCTTTGTAGAGATCACTAAACATGCGCCAGAGACACATATTAAAATGCATTTCTTAGAACTACAGTACAAGTACTCGTGCACAGAGTTTTACACTGACTCTTCTAAGTCGCATGCCGGGGTGTCCTATGCAGCCATTGGTCCATCTTTCTCTGAATCCGGTGTACTGCACACTGAAACAAGTATATTTACGGCTGAGGCCCACGCACTATTGTCGGCTGTGAAACATATAAGAAAATCAAATCTTCAAAAGACAATTATATTCACAGACTCATTAAGCGTCGTAAAAGCATTGAAGTCACTCTGTAAACACAAAAACCCTGTACTTACTGAGCTATACTCCATTCTCTGTAGAGCGTATATGTCTGACCAGCATGTCATTATATGCTGGGTACCTGGCCATAGAGGCATCGAGGGGAATGTACTAGCTGACGAAATGGCTACATCACTCACCTCGCAAGCAATTATTCCTACGGCTGCTGTACCTGTTACAGATCTGAAGCCTCTCTTACGGAAGAATCTGCGAAGCCACTGGCAACGCTTATGGGACATTGAAACTAAGAATAAGCTTCACTTGATTAAGCCAAAGTTAGGTTTCTGGCCCCCGAAAACGAAAACACGACGTACTGATGTCCTATTCTGTCGACTCAGGATAGGACACACCTATGGCACCCACAATTTTTTACTGACAGGAAATGAGCCTCCAACGTGTGGTAGATCTGGTGAGAGGCTGACCGTTCTCCACGTACTACTGCAGTGTCGGGAATCCGAAGCTGAGAGAAAGAGACATTTTCCTCTTGTATATCGTCAGCACACCCCTCTCCATCCAGCAATGTTTCTTGGTGAAGAAGCGTTCTTTGACACCACAGTAGTCATAGCTTTCCTGAAAGATGTAGACTTGCAAGTTTTTAGCCCCATAAATTCATAGCACATCCTCTTTTTAGAGGATGCCGCTGTGATGGTTGTATTGTAAAGCACATGCCTCCAGGCCCTTGCATCCCAAGGGCTCAGTTAAGGCAGTAGCGCTTATTGCAAAACGTTTCTCTGTGAGATATGTCACTATCTGATCATTATCTTACAATGTGTATTTCGTGTTCATTGTGCAGCCCATTATTCATTGGCATAATTTTATCTTCTGTAAGTTTTATGTACTTTAGAGCAACTGTTTTTAGGCCCCTATACAGCCACCGTAGCATCTGCCTTTCGTTATTCATAGCTCCATTGCTAACTCATTAGCACCGGCCTGGCGCTCTTTGGCCATAATTGGCCCTTGCGCCACAAAACACCACATTCATCATCATCAGCTATATAGTTGTGGCGTCCACGAGGCTATAGTGCTACCATGTTCGCCAACTATGGTCGTCAGGGGATTCAGTACAGGGTATGCATGTTTAAAGGGTGCTTAAATGTCATTATTAATTGGCGCCCTCTAAGCATATTTATGCTGTTCTTAAATGTGGCAGTTTTGTGTCCAGTTTGATTTTACATTGATTACACGTATCTTGGAACCCATCCTTGCTGTTTACAGAATTATTTATTGATACATATACGCTTCTTCTATTGTCAACTGCTCCCACGTGTGTCATATTGACTTTTGCAGTTTTCTGTGATAATTTTTCCCCGCTTCTTTTGTAGAACTCAATTTACGTTCCTTATATGAAGCAGCTGCTTTGCTCGACAAAACTGTTGGAGGAAGTCAGTGTGACAGCCTGTGGAGGAAAAGAGTGCCTGGAAACGCTGTCGCAAAGTTTTTCATCTGGCACATGTACCACACCAGGCAGCTGAGCTACAACCCCAATTTTTCTAGAGAA
Organism: Dermacentor andersoni; assembly: GCF_023375885.2. NCBI lineage: Eukaryota > Metazoa > Arthropoda > Arachnida > Ixodida > Ixodidae > Dermacentor > Dermacentor andersoni. Next base: position 360,246,605 of record NC_092814.1, on the reverse strand, counting down.
TATTTTTTGATCTTCTTTACCACCCCAAAAAGACTATCAGAAGGCTTTGCCAGGCCGGTAAAGAGCCTCCCTGGCTTACGATGAGCCTGAAGCATGGCCATAAACAGATGGGAACCTACTAATGCCTCCTCTTGTCTTAAAAAACGGCTGCAAACACATTCCTTAAGACGTTTTTTTTATTAAATTGCTGCACGAGGTGAGGAGTAAAGCAGTATAATGCATTCTGTCCTTCGGCATCTAGAAGGTCACCACTTGATGTGTCGCAGGAACTTGGTACCTCTGCCTCTTCAGCAATGAGTGGTGGTACAGCAGCACCCCGATCCATTTACTTTGCCCAGTAATTAAGTGTCCCCGATTTCAGAGTTCCCGAGATATCAGACTCATTAGATTCCCAAAAGAAATATGTTTCAGGGCAGCAATTAACTGAAACACATTTCTTTGTTTATTACAGCTAAGACTCATCACAGTGCCAAAAAGATTCTCAAGTGTGTCCTCGTGCAAATAGTGCTTCAGGATGAAACTTAAGCGAAAATTTTGGGAGAGGTCTTTCAACAGAAAGAGGGCAGCCTTGATGGCGAAAAGCTAGCAACGAATTGTGTGAAGGTGCCTGGGGTGTCAAATCTCCAGCATTTGATCCCTTTGACTGCCTCCTGCAAAAACTCCACATCACCAGAGTCAACACTGATGGCCCAGTCCATCTTGCCAGGCCTGGCAGTGATGCTTTTGCTGTTGAGAAAGTCAAATAGCTTGTCAATTGTCAATAAACTGTGCTGTAGACTTGAATTACAGTTATCATGACTCTCAGAGCAATCATGACTGTCAATGCCACCGACACTGACTCGCTCAGTGCCTCAGTGCAAAGTTTACCTTCATACTATTAAAGGCGTCTTCTAAATATAATCATCTGTCAGTTTTTTTTTGCCAATTTCAATCTAATTGGAACAGAGCTCGTGTATAAGTCCACAACGTGTTTCTATTCAATAGTGTCCGTGCCAATGACAAGCTGGTGAGGGGCACGCAGGCTATTTCTGGTGGTCTTCGTAAGGTGCCGAGTGCCAAACAGAAAAACTTTGTGACCACCCACTTCGAAGAATGGTTCATCTGGAGTTATGTTTAACTGCTCTGAATGTATGACATTACTTGTCCCCTGATCGCACACCACTGCCTAAACAGTTGAATTATGCTTAGCTGTTCAGTTAAGGAAAATAGAAGCATCCTAATGTCAGGAGCATACAGTTCTGTTCGTGCCACTGCTAACACCAAAGGCTGCACCCACTATTTAGAACTTCCATAGGTATCGCACCTTCAGACTTAAAGCTATTTTTGCGCAAGAAACTTAGAAGGCATTGGCAACAGATGTGGGATGCTGAAACTTCCAATAAACTCCATTTAATTAAGCCATACTTAGGCAATTACGCACCAATAACAAAAACACGGCGAACTGAAGTCATTTTCTGCCGCCTTAGGATAGGCCACACCTATGACACACACTCTTCTCTATTGACCGGTAGCGAAGCTCCAACCTGTCGTAAATGTGGCGAGACACTGACTGTCCTCCATGTCCTGCTGGAGTGTCGCGAAGCAGAATCTCAAAAGGAAAAAGCACTTCCCTCTAGCGTACCGACAGCAGATCCCTTTACACCCATGTATGTTCCTTGGTGCTGACCCGCTTTTTAACCCAAAAACCGTTTTGAACTTTTTTCAGGATGTTGACGCATTACAAATACTAGGCCCACATGTTTCGTAGCACGGCCTCTAATCAGAGGCTCCTGCTGCGAAAGCAGCGCTTTGTATAGCACTTGCCTCCGGGCCCTTTCACTTAAGGACCTCGTTGAGGCAGTAGTGCTACTGACATATATACGTTTTTAGTACCTCACACCTTCATGGTATAACTTTTAGGTTAACAGCACACCTCACAAGCCATTGTCATTTTGTTAACATGTTCATATCCTGCTTCTCGTCTTATGCCTCTATACAGCCACACTATCTCGTCATAGACAGCAACCATACCCTTTGTTGTTATTTTTCTCTCAGAGTACATAACACCATTGCTTGGCGCTCTTTGGCCATGACTGGCCCTTGCGCCACAAAACCCTATACACCACCACCACCACTATTTAGAAATTCCATAAAGGAGGACTACAAAGGCTCAGTTTGCCACAATTGCTGTCCTTTCAGAGTCATATTGCAAGTTTGTCGCAGAGACATTTCATCAAACATGGTGACACAGACCCGATACAATAAAGGCCAATCAGTGGTTTATTCTTTGTACATGAATTACTTTAGGAATAATTCCCATTGTCATTGACACATCAAACAGCGACTTCCGTAAAGACCTCGAGGTAGGCAAAGCAACCACTTTGGAAAGGTACCTGTCTGTCACCGGGCTGTGAACTAATGTGCTCAGCGCAAACTGCTATTTCCTGCGGCCGAAACGTTCCGTTAATTTTGCGACCATGGAGCAGGACCTGACTGTTGACGAGCTTGTAGAATTCTGGAGTCAGGCACGACCATAGGGTTTCGATGGCAACCCTCTTTGTAATCTTAAGAGGACTCTTACGCTTTTGCAACCGTGACAAGGCTCTCCTGTACCTGCGAGAGTTTGCTTTACACTTCTTCAGAATTCTCCCCGTTGGAGGGCTAAACAGCTTTCTGTTTCACCGACTCAGTGAAAATGTGCCTGCAAGTGTAGTGCATCGGTGTTATGAAGTGCAGCTTTACGGAAGTCAAAGCACAGTTTATTTGTATTAAAGAGATGCTATTCTGCGGGTCTCCCTCAATTTATGTGATAAGACAGCAATTAGCACAGGACAATAAGGAAAAGAGTTCATAACTAACTGCTCCACCATATCGAAAAAATTGTCAGCATACACACAAAAGAAATCAGTGATCTCGTAAACACAAGACACGTATCGCATGGCTGAAAGCTGTTTTGGTGTCATAGTGACTGCGCAGTTCAGTAAAAGTTGTTTTCAAACTTGGCGTCCTGTCGCTGAACTAACGGGGGTGAAGGTAAACTTCAAAAGATGATGGTTCAAGGCCTAAGTACTGCGATACCTGGGCGACGTGCAAGCAGGTGTGACAGTTTGCGGGAAGTACACTCGCTTTGTACATTCGTTCCATATTCTGGTAGAATGTCTTCTGGTTTTTCTTAGTCTACAAAGGGCGAAGAGCCGCGCAATTTTCTCGAAACCACACTCTACGTGCCCGTCTCGGAGTACTCATAGCTTTGTTGAATGCATGCTTCTCTCTACTCAAGAATGCACCGCCGTAGGGCTCTAACAGAAGTGGTCGCAATGGTAGGCAGGGTCCTCATAGAGGCAATAGTGATGGCCCTGAACGAGCTTTTCCAGCTTCGTGTAACCTCGCTATTGCCAAAGTTGCCTGAAAAAGTGAAATTCTGAATGAGTACTGCCGCTTCAACCATATCTGTTTCAACAGTAGGCGCAAGAGGAGTAAAGAATATGAAGTAACGGTATGTTAGGCGAGATGCGCTTGCTGTTTTTCAGCGTTGCTGCTTATTTACTCACCGGCATCAGGCTTGCTGCCTGGATACGATCCATCTACGTGGCAAATAATTCCATTCCGGCACATTATAGCCTGGTACTTAAGGGCTTGGAATCGCTTGTGTCCACTAAGGTAAAGTTGTCTGAATGGTAGTCATATTGCTCTCGCAGTGCCATCGATGAACCCCCAGCAATCCGTAAGCGGGACACCTTTCGCGTGAGTGGCCTGAAAACCGTAAACACGTATATCAGAAATTTCGACTCGCACAATTGAGGCCTTAATTCTGCTGTCATTGCGTCTTACCTTCGAGAACTTCTCTAGCGCTTCGATGCTGAGCCAGGTGTTTTTTTTTTTTTTTTGCGTCGTCCAGAAGGTGAAAGAACCGCTCATCGATGTGCCGGAGAACTTCAATCGTCAAGGACGATATCGTCGAGAGGTGCAGGCCAAACTGGTCCTCACGGTCGCACAGTTGGTTCGGGTAGGCCAGCCGTCGAAGTATTATACAGAGTGCTTCGTTCAAGCGAACTGACTCTCTGCGTAATTTCAACCGTTTCAGACATGCGCAACGCCATCTGTAGCCTGCGTAGATCCTCCTTTTCAAAACGGAAGTACTTTCTGAACATAGCGCTGTCCATCACATCAATGATGAGCAACCCGCGTACGGAGAGCGGATCACGTCATTTCTGAGCAATGACCTCGAGGTATAAGAGATCTCAGACCATTTTAGCTAAGGCAGGAGTAATTGGTCTTGCAGTTTGCTCCGCCGCATCGCGCAATAGCTAAGGACGGAATTTTCGGTCGTTACTGGCGAAAGACAGCCGCCGTTACCCTCTGTTATTACTGGCTCTAAAGAGAAAATGAGCCTGTTTGAAGGGTACACTCATAGAGAAAAGCTTCAACAAGATCGGACACTCCCACGAAGCCCAGAGCCCGAATTGACTGCAGGGCAGTAAGCTGCAGGCATTAACAAGTGAGCCACACTTCCGGTTTCGCTGTTGTGCGCGCGCGTTTTGAATGCTAGCTGGTACACGTCACGCCGGCTGCGCTGATCTACGCGTTTTTTTTTCCTTTTTGCTTCTACAGCCAAACCACGCGCTGTTTTCGCGCGAAATCGCTGTACTATGAAGTAAAGATTGCGAACGATTTTTACAAACCTCCATCGAATATTTGCATATTTGCCACGTGCAAATTCATATAGACGCAAGACGCCTTGTGAAATGAGGAAATGGTTATTTTATTCTACATAAATGATCGTAGCGGGCTTTTTGTGCACTCCTCCAACGTTGCGGCACCAGGTAAACAGCAGTGGTTCCCGTACGAAGCTCCACCGGACGACGTCAGCTGAAGAAATTACGAGCATGTGTCATTTTGGTATTAACACATACGAATAATCCGTGTAGAGACGAAAGGCGCGAACGTAGTGAATGGGTGACATTACAAAGACAGTTCGCTGTTACATACATGGCATAGAATATACCCGACTGATTCTAAAGAATACGGTACATGCCACGAAAACATCCAATTTTGTAGCATTCCCTTCTTCCCGGGACTTATTTCCTGCACTTTAAGAGCACGAATACACGGGCTACTACTACGCGTAGCGTGCTATCGACGCGATAGTACGCTACGAATACACAGAGTTGGCCACAACACAGGCCTTCAACCAGACCATGCTGGACGCTTGCAGAATTCCTTCTACTCGCACAAGACGAATGCGTGGGTACAAAGCGTGTGTTGAGGCTTTCAGAAGACAGAATTTTCCATTTTCAAGTTCCTGGGGCGCTATTTTGGACACCCATGGCGGTTGCACGGCCGCCATTATCCGCCATGTTTACTGTCTCATTGGCTGTCGAGAGGTCACGTGTTTTGAAATTTCTGCCGGGAAGCGGAAGTTTTGCAAAATGCAGTTTTGCGTTTTCATCAAGATAAAGAAACATGACGTGGAGCTGCAAATTTTATGGACTACTACATTTTTTTTTGGCAGCTATATTGCGATGTTAGCGCTTGAAAAAGAATGTGAGCGGTAGCGTGCAGAAGCCAGTGCAATGCATCTGCGATTGCGCGAATATATGGTGGCGATCCAAGATATGCGCCATGCCAGCTTGCTAATTGGCTGAAGGAATATCTAGTGAGGAGCGTCACAGAAAGGACTGTTTCGTAAACGTCATTTCGCCGATGCGTGACGTTGCACTGGGCCGCCATTGCTGAGATTTTCCGCCATAATTTTTGCTGCGACGAGCCGCCCGGATTATGGTAATGAGCGGCCATATGCAACGGTGGTTGCAACGCTGAATAGGCGGCTGCTGCGTCGCCGCATAGGAGCCTGCATATATTTATGCAAACAATAGGAAGGGCAAATTAACTTATTTTTTGTTTATTAAGAGCACCCAAACAAAACTTTTATGTGAGTGCATTTACTACGCGATTTTTGTTATTACTCTAACGCGAACTCGTGCTGGTGCAACGAGGGGGCTCTACGTACCTTCCAAGAGGCACTCCGTAGTTACAGCCGTTGACCGCGGCCGCCTCTCGTAGATTTTAGAACGCAGAAACAATGGCGGTGCCTTTTATTGTGCAGTGGCTGGAGTTGCAAGAAGAGCGGCAGTTTTGTGAGCATCGCGATGCGTTCCAGATGCGCGAGGAAATGTTCCGGTCTCGGTATCGACTGAGTAAGGACTGGGCACGGTGGTTGTGTGAAGAGCTTCGTCCGGTGCTTGTGCGCGAGCTAGTGAACACTGGCACAGCATTGACTGTAGAAGTTCAAGTCCTGTGCGCACTTCGCTTCTTTGCCACATGCGGATTTCAAGGTGCGATTGCCAGTGACGAGAACTTGGCTAAAAGTCAATCTAGCGTTAGCCGCTCGATTCACGCAGTCATCGAGGCTATCGTGGACTGCATCGACGACGCATGGATCTCGTTTCCAGACGACAAAGTGGCATTGACTTCTGCATCGGAAGGGTTCGTGCGCAGAGAGTGCAGGTTCAAAGGTAGCGTCGGGGCTGTGGACGGCATATTTGTGTGCATACGCGCAACATCGGAGAGGGACAATGCCAACAAGGCGGCTTACTTCTGCCGGAACGGCTATTACGCCTTCTACTTCATGGTGGTGTGTTTTTATTAAGGCTGCGTCTAAAGGGGCACGGTTCTGACTGGTACACTTCTGATCGCGATCGGTACGAAGCCGGATCAAAATCCTCGGCTGCGATTACCTCTCACGCACATTTTGTGCAATGGAGCCAATCACGACCGAGCAATTCGATCCGTATCGGGCTTGATCGCGATCAAAAGTGCGCCGTGTAACACCCGTATAAGTCGCGGGCCGCTTTTCCCGTCGCGACGATAGATTGGATTTTTTACAAGCACTGCTCCAGGAGGGCACATGTAACAGGCAAACGGAGGCCTCAGGGGTCACCTGAGATTATAATAAAGGAGGTAGCGCATCATCTACAGGGCACCCAACGGGTATCGGGGGGCTCAAAGCTAGACGCAGGGCGGCCCATGGGTTGGGGCCGCGGAGGCCGAAGCGTGCCGGGGGTGTTCGCATAAAAAATTGACTGTGGACTATTGTGGACAGCCGATCTTACACACTCCTGGCACGGGAGGCCTCGGCGAGCCCCAACCTACGGACCAGTCCGGATTCTCGCTTGGGTGTCCTGGAGGCGCCGCGAATAATGCGAAATAATGATACCTTGTTATAATTGGTAAAAAAAAAACGAATAAATCAATATAATTACGTCCAGCGGCCAACTTGTGACGCGTTCAGCACTACCGCGCCCCGCGACTTCTGCAACCCCAATCAAAACTTTGCCTCAAAAGGTACATACGACGCACCTTTAGCTGCTGGGATTTTGCGTACGTCTGACGTACCGTTTGACACTGTGTTCAACGAAACTGGGTCGAACAATATCGTGATGGATTCTTTCTTCTTTTTACTTCCTTTCTCCTGGCGGCAAGGGTTAACCCTGTGTGGCTATCCAACCTTGGGTACACCATATTCGGTTATAGTGACGGTGTACGACTGGCGTCGTGCAGACTTGCATGCAAGCTCTGCCGCGTCCCCTCGTTGGGCTCCGTGGTGGGCGGTCGGCGCTGTTGCCGAATATATACATTTCTTCCATGGAAACTTCTTTCCCCTCCCTTGCTGATCGCCCTCAGAAACGAGGGCGCACCGAAGATGTCTTCAAGTTTTTTGGACGCCAAACCGAGAATTTTCCCCGCTTTCACGTTATTCATTCTGAAAAGCCAAACAAAGTAGTTCGAAACATTTCACCATTCCTTGTCTCAAAATCCCTGACTGATGTTTTTGGTCCAGGTTACAAGGTGTCGAGGATGTCAAGCGGCGACCTCCTCTTGGAGCTCCGCAATGTAAAACAATATGAGAAACTACCGCAACTAGTGTCATTTGGCGAGACCCCCATAACAGTAACCCCACACCGTACAATGAACACCACCCGTGGTGTTGTGTCAGATGATGATTTGCTTGAGCTGACTGAAGCGGAACTCCTGGAGGGCTTCAGCGAACAAAATGTGATCAATGTCAGAAGAATTAAGATGAGGCGGGATGGTAAAGAGATTCAGACGAAGCACCTAATAATTACTTTTGGATCAAGTATCTTGCCCGAGTCAATCGAGGCCGGGTACATCAAGCTCCGTGTTAGGCCGTACGTGCCAAATCCACTCCGATGTTTCAAATGCCAGCGCTTCGGTCACAGCTCGCAGAGCTGCCGAGGCCGCCAAACATGTGCAAAATGCAGTGCTCAAGAACACACCTCTGATGGTTGTGATAACGCTCTCCACTGTGTAAACTGTGACGGGGAGCACGCCGCATACTCGCGGTCGTGCCCCTCCTGGAAGAAAGAAAAAGAAATCGTAACGATCAAAGTGAAAGAAAATATCTCATTTAAGGAGGCACGCAGGCGGGTTGCATACCTGCCAAAGAAAAGCTTTGCCGAAGTGGCGCGTCAGGGGGCAGCGTCACAACGGCCTCCGGCGGCTGTCCGACCCACAAGCAGTGAGTCGGCAGTCACGCCATCTGCCCCCGCGACGGTTGCAGCTAGCGCTGCTCCGTCAACCGAGGAGAAGGAACCATCGACCCCGAAGGAGGGCGCAGCCGAGGCTGCCTCAACTTCCGAGGTTCCTTCCTGCGCTGGCAACGGCCGGCGTAGCCAAATCCCTCTGGGAGCCCCATCGACCTCCGGGCTGGTGGGCGCAGGGGTCTTGCCCTCCAAGGCGGGACTCCCTCTGAAATCTTCCCGCTCGCAAGAGCATGTGTCCGGCGCCTCACAAGAGGCAATGGACACTACACCTATCCTCAAGGCGCACCAAGCGCCTAAGGAGCGGCGAGGCTCCCTCGAACGCTCCAGAAAGGGCAGAACTCCCGTTACAGGGCCTCGAAAGGGCTCTGTAATTTAATCTCTGTAATCTCTATAATCACTACTTCTGTTTCTGTACACACAGCACTTATTGACCTCCAATATGGATACACAAATAATCCAATGGAACGTCAGAGGCCTTCTTAGAAACCTTGACGACGTGCAGGAACTCATCCACAAACACAATCCAAAAGTGCTGTGTCTACAGGAAACACACTTAAAATCTAAACACACAAATTTCCTGCTACAGTATGTTACGTTTCGCAGAGATCGCGATGATGCTCTCGCATCATCGGGCGGTGTTGCCATTGTTATTCAGAAAGGCATAGCGTGTCAACGTTTGCAGCTACAAACGCCCCTTGAGGCAGTGGCGGTTCGTGCTGTTCTCCTCAACAAACTTATCACTGTCTGCTCGCTCTACATACCCCCCCATTACAAATTAACTAAACATGAATTTCAGTCCTTCATAGACGAATTGCCAGAACCTTACGTTGTGCTTGGGGATTTCAATGCGCACAACAGCCTGTGGGGAGACTCTCGTATCGATGCGCGAGGTCGCCTCGTTGAACAGTTCCTTTTTTCGTCCGGTGCGTGTCTGCTGAATAAGAAGACATCCACATATTATTCTCTCGCAAACAGAACATTTTCTTCAATTGACCTCAGCCTAGTTTCCCCTTGTATGCTGTCTGAACTCGAATGGGAAGTCACCAAGAATCCTTACGGAAGCGACCACTTCCCCATACTGCTAAAAACACATAAAGAAAAAGAATGTCTACCACAGGCTCCTAGGTGGAAGATCGATACAGCCGACTGGGAGAAGTTCCGAAACTTAACAAATATCTCATGGAATGACATGTCTTGTTTAGGAATTGATGCTGCTGTGCAGTATCTCACAGCCTTCATTATAGACATGGCATCTAAATGCATATCAGAAGCACATGGCTTGGCATGTAAACGGCGGGTCCCGTGGTGGAACGAAGACTGTAGGATCGCTCGAAAGAAACAAAACAAAGCGTGGGGGTTGCTACGCGCTTCTCCCACTGCAGAGAATCTAGTCAACTTTAAGCAAGTAAAATCCCAAGGCAGGAGAACCCGCCGACTGGCCAGAAGAGAAAGCTGGCAGAAGTATTTATCGAGCATTAACTCGTTTACAGACGAGGCCAAAGTCTGGAACAGGGTAAATAGAATTAGAGGGCGACAAACATATTCACTCCCTCTGGTAAATACACAAGGCGATACACTAGAAGATCAGGCAGACTCACTTGCGGAGCACTTTCAGAGCGTGTCAAGTTCAAACAATTATTCGCAATCTTTTCTCATACATAAAGAAATAGAAGAACGTAAGCCTTTAACAAGAAAAAGCCGACAGAATGAGCCTTACAACCGTCCTTTCAGTATTGCCGAATTGAGAGCTGCCTTGAGCGCATGCAAGAGCTCCGCACCAGGATCTGATAGAATCATGTATGAAATGCTCAAAAACTTACAAAATGACACCCAAGTTACACTACTTACACTTTTCAACACTATCTGGGACGCAGGGTACCTTCCGACCGCATGGAAAGAAGCCATTGTGATCCCTGTTCTAAAACAAGGCAAAGATCCTTCATCAGTGGCAAGCTACCGCCCGATAGCCCTCACAAGTTGCATGTGTAAGGTATTTGAAAAAATGATAAATCGGCGACTGATCCATTTCCTTGAAGAGAACAAAATGCTTGATCCCTGTCAGTGTGGCTTCCGAGAAGGGCGCTCCACAACCGACCATGTTGTACGTATTGAAACAAATATCCGGGACGCATTTATACATAAACAGTTCTTCCTCTCGATATTTCTCGATATGGAAAAGGCGTATGACACAACGTGGCGTTACGGAATCTTAAGAGACCTGTCAGAAATGGGCATCCACGGTAATATGTTTAATATAATAAAAAGCTATCTGTCAAATCGTACCTTCCGGGTAAAAGTCGGCAATGCACTCTCACGTCCTTTTACGCAAGAAACGGGTGTACCCCAAGGAGGCGTGCTCAGCTGCACGCTATTTATCGTGAAGATGAACACGCTTCGTGCTTCACTACCACCCGCCATCTTTTACTCTGTCTACGTGGACGACATTCAAATAGGCTTCAAATCCTGTAACCTCGCAGTATGCGAGAGACAGGTACAGCATGGTTTGAACAAGGTGTCAGGGTGGGCAGAGAAAAATGGTTTTAAAATCAATCCTCAAAAGAGTTCTTGTGTGCTGTTCACAAGGAAGAGAGGCCTGGTCCCGGATCCTTGCTTAGAAATGTGTGGACAACAGATTCCTGTAAACAAAGAGCACAAATTTCTAGGTATTATACTCGACAATAGACTCACTTTCGTCCCACACATTAAACAACTCAAAGAAAAGTGTCTGAAAACAATGAACCTAATGAAACTTCTATCCCAGACTACGTGGGGTAGTGACAGGAAGTGCCTAATGAATCTGTATAAGAGCCTCATCCGGTCACGATTAGATTATGGTGCCGTGGTATATAACTCTGCCGCCCCAAGCGCGCTAAAGATGCTAGACCCGGTTCACCATCTAGGCATCCGTTTAGCCACGGGCGCTTTCAGAACAAGCCCAATTGAAAGCTTATATGCCGAATCGAATGAATGGTCTCTCCACCTACAGAGATCATACAACAGCTTTACATATTTCCTTAAAGTACGCGCTAATCCTGAACATCCATGTTTTGATACCGTTACCGATATGACGTGCGCTACACTTTTCAGCAACCGTCCCTCCATAAGACAGCCTTTTTCGCTGCGTGTGAAGGAGCTTAGCAATGAAATGCATGTCCCACTCCTCGAGCATCGCCTAATGCACACAATCAAGCTCTTACCTCCCTGGGAGTGGCAGGTGATACAATGTGACATATCCTTTATAAAAGTTACTAAGCACGCTCCTGAGGCCGAAATCAGAATGCATTTCCTAGAACTACAGTACAAGCACTCCTGCGCAGATTTCTACACAGACGCTTCGAAGTCAAATGCCGGGGTATCCTATGCAGCAGTCGGCCCATCCTTCTCGGAATCCGATGTACTGCATCCCGAAACAAGCATCTTTACGGCCGAGGCCTACGCAGTACTCTCTGCCGTGAAGCACATAAGAAGATCAAAACTTTCAAAAGCAGCGATCTATACAGACTCTCTAAGCGTCGTGAAGGCCTTAAGGTCACTCAGCAAACATAAAAATCCCGTATTCAATGAACTGTATTCGGTATTGTGTAAAGCGTACTCATCTAACCAGAACATCATAATATGCTGGGTACCTGGCCATAGAGGTATCGAGGGCAATGTACTGGCTGATAAAATGGCCACATCACTCACATCACTAAACACTTCTTCTGCAGTTGCTGTCCCGTTCACAGATCTGAAGCCTTTCTTGCGTAAGAAACTGCGACAACACTGGCAACGCATGTGGAACGCAGAAATAAACAATAAACTGCACGTTATAAAGCCACAGCTAGGTTTTTGGCCCTTCCCATCCAAATCACGGCGAACAGATGTCCTATTCTGCCGCCTCAGAATAGGGCACACATTTGGTACACACAATTTTCTTCTTACTGGAAACGAACCGCCAACCTGTGGTCGATGTGGTGAGAGGCTGACCGTCCTCCACGTCCTCTTGGAGTGTCGCGAAGCCGAACCTGAAAGAAAGAAGCATTTTCCTCTTGCATATCGTCATTGCATACCTCTTCACCCAGCAATGTTTCTTGGTAAGGAACCGCTTTTCAACACCAAGGCAGTTCTCGACTTCTTAAAGGATGTAGTTCTACACGTTATAAGCCCAATAAATTCGTAGAGCATCCTCGCTCCAGAGGATGCCGCTGCGATAATTGTTCTGAATAGCACATGCCTCCAGGCCCTTGTGTTTTCAAGGGCCATATGGAGGCAGTAGTGCTCTAGCATTTCTTATAATCTGCTATATTTTACCTATCGTATCATTCTTTTTAAATGCATCTAAATGTTCATAGTACAAGTCATACGTCATCGCCATAATTTTATTATACAGATTTTACGCACTTTATTGCGTATATTTTAAGGCCCCTTTACAGCCACGTCACACCAACCTCATAGTAATCATAAGTACATTGCAAACCCATTAGCACAGACATGGCGCTCTTTGGCCATACCTGGCCCTTGCGCCAAAAAACCCCCATACATCATCAATATCGTGATGGAAAGTGACCATGTGACATGAATATAAATGTGACGCCCCATTGACATAGACACGCTTAAAGAACACAGTTCAGAGACAGGTGTTTTATTTCTGATAGGCATGATCGGTCTAAAAAAATGTTTCGTTAAATGAAACGATGCACACGATCGTTGTAAGAATTATTTAGTAAAATAAAAAGCAAATTGAAAGCGCTCGGGCGTTCTAGAAAAAAAGCGGGAGAAAAATATCACGTCGTCCTTTGATGTAGATGGCATAAATAAATTTTACCAGATGAATGTTGCACTGTATCATTGTCTAGTCCTGCGTGAACATAATATTTACTATGCAAAGCGTTCGGTGAAGTGCAACTAACACGCAAATTTTTGCAGTTGTGTTATGCAAGCCTCAGAATAACTGCCCTCGAAATCTCATACCCAGGATCTGTGCACGACTCTTTTGTGTGGAAAGCATCAAGCCTCTACGCACGTAGAGTGCCGATCTGGGAGCCTGCTTCATGGTGGTGAATACCTACTTGGTACGTGACTTGTAATGAACGAAATACTGTTGTGTGCAGTGGTGGTAATACTAGTGTGGAAAGAGTTTTCATGAAAGTGGCACATTTGAAGTTCCTTACTTAAAGGCTTCTCTCAAGATTTCTCTGTTTGTCTAACATCCCTGCAAATATCACACACATTTGGCAAATTTATAGACATTCTTAATTATCACTCACATTTTGCGAACGACAGCTACAGTAATGTGCAATTTAATGTGAAAGCATAGTTAGTGTAACTTGTAAAAGCGAAACAATATTAAATTAGTTGTGCACATATGTTGAGATGCAGTCAAATAAAAAACGGTGACTGAAAATAAATCCAATTGTCAAGGCAATACTCCATACCATAACTGAATTTTTTACATGCTCAGCTCATCGAAATAAGAATATGTGCTAATCAGTGTATTCTGTGAGCTAGGAAAAGGTCACTTGTCTCATGTCTTCAAATGAGGTATTTAATTTGTGTGCAGTGCACTGTTAAATAATGTGCAGGCGACAGCGCCTATCCGCTTCAGCCATGGCTTGAAGATTCGCTTCAGGTGTCTGCAGCGGCACCGGGCGCTCTACTGTGGGCCAGTGTTCACGTCAAAAATCATTGCAGCCTGCGCAGTGCTGCACAACTTGTGCATGCGCGCTGAGTTTCTAGAGCCAGATTGTGCATCTGTGATCGATGAGCTTGACGGAGACGTGAACACATACGATGACAGTGAAGATGCGACGGCGGCAGCACTCTACAGGGCGGGCAGGCAGAAACGCGACAGGATGCTGCAAATGTTCTGAGCAGGCCAGCAGTTCAGCATATCCAAGTAGCCACCCTGCAAATGACAGCCATTAAAATAGTAATTGTAGTCCCTGCAAGCGCAGTGCTTTTTTTCTTGTTTAAATTCTTATTCTGATCTATCGTATTTTCTGTTTTTGTTGCAGAAAGCAACAGACAGCTGGAAGACGCAGCATATTTTAGTAGCTAGTCCATAAGCGTGTCATTCGCAGGTAGTCAAAGACACTTATTATTTTCTTGGTGCAAGTATAGTGTGAAATGTCACGTACCCTTCAGTTCTGATAGAGGACAACAGCGATTCCTTTCTTTTTATATGCCACATGATTTTATGTGCCATTGCACGCTATAATAGCGGCACACAATGAGAAGCCCCCAGTATGCTCCATTTCTGTTCAGTATTAATGCAAGAGTACAGACCTTTGTTCGTTTGTTTTTCCACACGCCCCAATAATGTGCTCCTGGTAACATACTAGTTCTACATTTCTGACCCTTTGTGCTGAGCAAGGATATAAAAAACTCTCACCAGCAGGGTGAGCGCACCCTGGACTACCGTCACGGAATCTTGTTTTACCGTCCCGGTGAAGGATAATCGACCACATGATGGGAGCATGGGAGAGTGCAAATCTAATACCAAGAAGGCAGTCTGCCAGGTCAATGGAACATCTCTGACCCTCACCTGTAGCTAGCAATGTTGCCTCCCCTGAAACATTGACTGCTACATCACAAGACCTGCAGTGCAATCACTCTGCCAACACCAGGATGCATATCCTCCAGTGTGATGCCTTGGTGTATTGTCTCAGTGTGCTGTGTGTATGCTGGCTTAGGTAGTTTTTTTTTTTTTTCTCACGTGCCACATGAACATGTTCTCCATCGGGTGATGTGCTAAGTGTGATGCTCTGGTGTGCGTAAGCATTGTTCTGTCAAGACAAGTACTTTGGTGGTTTGATTTTCATGTGCAAGAAGAACAAGTGCTTCATCTATTCGTGCGCTGGGCATGCAGGATGTGTCTGCAATCTGTGGTTTGTGTAGCTAGGTATACTGCCTGAGGGCTCTTTTACCTCTTAACATTTCATTCTTGCTCTTAACCTTGTTCCTTTATGTAGACTTCAGTAGTGCAATGTAAGTAAGCCAATGACTGTGGAGAATCTCCTCTTGGTATGTGCTCCTCCCCTTATAATAGAGGAAAAGGTGTGACTGTTGATGTGCACAGCAAAGAATATGTTTGCGTGCGTGGGAATCAACAAGGATAGTCCCATATATTCTTGTGGGAGCCACAGTGATGAAATAGGTACAGCGGCATTATGGCAGACAGTGTGAGTGTTTTCACTACAAACTCGACACGTTTCTATTAGACGCCATGTTTATTCACTTCGTCCTTTCTCTGTCCACATTCATTGGCCTTGTTTTAATGCGAAAGCATTGAGTGGCTTAGGAGGCAGAAAAGTGCAGTGTTGGCGCCGTGACCACACGATATTGCAGAAAGGCTACGAACCCTCGACCTTTGGTGGAAGTCGAACCCACGACCTTGTGTTGTGCGCACCTTATGACGAACACCGTTGGCCACATGATGTCGCCGCGCTTCTGCTGACATGGCTGCAGTGCTTTCGCATTCATCGACGTAGGGACAACTAAGGGCCATTCTTGAATGCTGGCATCATTGTAACGGTGATGCGGGTGATTTCTAAGTGTTTAGGTGCACGTTAAAGAACCCCAGGTGGTCGAAATTTCCGGAGTGCTCCACTACGGCGTGTCTCATAATCAGAAAGTGGTTTTGG
Source organism: Dermacentor andersoni (assembly GCF_023375885.2). NCBI lineage: Eukaryota > Metazoa > Arthropoda > Arachnida > Ixodida > Ixodidae > Dermacentor > Dermacentor andersoni. The sequence goes on along the minus strand of NC_092814.1, from coordinate 360,230,440 downwards.
CACGTAAAACCCCATAATTCTTTATTTCTAAGTGTCTAATTTGCTGCGCATTGAACAAAATGTCATCGCACAATCTTTCACAGCCACATGGTTACCAGCACTGCGAGTTTTGCATTAATTAAAGTGAAAATAAAAGGTGTCGCATGCTGCAGCACTGCAAGGTTTGCCTGATTTCCAGGTGGTGCCAAATCACATCACAATCGCTCACCAGTTTACTTTTGTTAAGTCGCCTTGGACTGCTCATAAAAAAGATTACAATGTCTCATTGTTCAGAGCAGTGGTCAGCATGCATTGTCTATATCCGGAGAAGTATGGTTACAAAGCAGCTTATTCGGACAAAACCGTGTATCCATTTCTTATGCACTTCCTTCCATAGCTTTGATGTGCTCGCAGGGAAACCAATGCCCTACTCACCTGATAGTTAGTCACCATCCTGCAGCAAATGCTTGCCTTTGCAAAGGCGAAACTAATTGTCGAAGTGATCGGGTCTGCTCCACCTGTTGTGCTGGGATCTGTTGAAAGTAACGGCAATGAAACTGTGATGTTTAGGATGCATGTGAAACCAAATTATTTAGTATAGTACCGTTGCCATGCTCTGGTCGATTCGCTGCATGAACCCAGTCTATACCTGCAGGTGTTGCTCCTGCACCTCTAGCAGCTGACGCTAGTCTGCTGCCAAAGTGGCGGCGCTGCTGTGCATCCTTTGCCCCGCAGTCATCCGGCCGTGTGGTTGTAGGGGTGGAGGGGTTCGGTGCACTTGGGGAGCATGCAGACGGCGTCCTGCTTTGATGACTGCATACATTTTAATGGGATTTTAAGGCTGTGTTTTCATCTGCAAATCATCATTTCATTTGCAAAAGAGATGACCATGAACAAAAAAGCATGTACTGGTTATTTCAAGTTCTGTGGTTTTGCTTCCCTTGTTACATATATATTTTTGCTGTGTGTTTTTCATGAGCATGCGTATTCTAATGCAGTTTACACATTTTCTATACATTCATATTTGACTAGAGGATAACAACCTGCTGCAGCAGATGCATTCCATTGGTTTGCAGGTTGGCTTGCAGACATGCATTAACTTGCATGCAGGACTTCTATTAAAGTTTTTCCAATCCAATCCAATGCATTAACTTTGTATCTTCAGTGAACACTAAAGATCTGCTGAGAGGCCTGACAATTTAGGTCTAGCCCTCACCTGTGGCACCTCTGACAGTGAAATTGTTTTTGGATGAGAACAATTAACTATTTCGTTACCGCACAGAAATCGATTGATGTGATCGAGTTTTTCTACGTGTTAAACATTTCTGTGTGAATTCTAATAGCACCATGGGATATGACGACTGAATGTTAACTATTGGGCAGATTTTGCAGATTAAGAGGCTGAAAAAATAAAACTTCGACTGGAGGTATCGTCGAAATTAGCCTCCAGTGCTTCAACCGCTTCTTCAATAAAAAAGGCGCAAAACTTGCACTGTTGTCCACCCGGCAACACAACTTTTCACTGACAGCAGCTGCGAAGACAGGCTGTTAGTTTTCTGTTCCCATGTTTGGGCTATCTTAACAATGTCTTATACAACGGTGAATGCTCATGAGTGTGTATTAGTTCGATAAATATGTTTGACTAAAATAAAGTACAATATTATATTCCCCCCATGGGCTGCCTTTATTCATGAGCACTTCAACAGCAAATGTACAGATTAATGTGTGTGGTCCTTCCCGTTGTGTAGCACATTTCTAGTGGTAATTAAAGAATTAATCTCTTGATGCAGTGTGTATGCAATTGTGCACGCAGAGCTAATCCATGAAAGGCAAAGGGCTCACTGACGAAAATCGATTTTTTTATACTGTGTCGCAAACATTTTTAAACACTTGACATTGGACCGGCGGTGCAAGTTTGAATGATCTGCGCAAGATGTTTCAGCTAAATGTGTTGAAAGGCTGGTTGTTTGCTCTCACCATCAGCATGTGATGTGCATTGGTGTTTTTTCTTTCATTGTTTTTTGCGCAAGGTTTTAATCCACCATATATGTTTAGTTGCTAAATGGGTGTTTCGCAGGTAAGCTAGACATTAAATAGTTTATGTATTCATATGTGACGTTCCTGTAGAAAGCTGTCGTATGGTGCACATTCTGTAAACTTAAGAAAGCTCAATGAAGAACAGTACTTTCTTTTATTCAGTATTCTTTTTAGCAGAATGCTCTTCACAAGGCACAAACAAGTGTTGCAAAGCTATATTTTCACAGGTCAGAAAAAAATGTACTTATCTTTTTTCCTCCACATTTATGACAATTTATTTCATGGTCACCATGTTCCAACTCGGACAACAATAGCTTTACAAAAGGAGGCAGTGCCTGTTCTGTTTGTATAAAAAGTTGAACAAGAAATATGAAATATGCATTTAACCTCATATTTAATTGCGCAACAGTTCCTAGCATACTCTCCAATGAAATGTTTGTACCGTGCATTTAACATAATGCTGTATTCGCACTACAGGAACAGAGACAAGTGTCTGCACTTATCGTCCCTCTGTATGAAGGTTTGTGTAACTCTTTGTATATTACCTCCGAACGTATTTGCCACGAGCCCATGCTTACATCTTCATTGTGATCAACGGACTCATTGGGGCCCAAAACGTGACGTTCGTTATTTTTCTTTTATTCTTGGCAAGTGCACGTTTCTTTGACACTGGCATCACAATGTATTTTATGATGTACAAGGGTCTCATTTTATTAACAGCACCGCATGAGCGTCGGCTGGCCCGTCGATGAGCGCCTTTTAATGGCGCACAGTGGTGACATCGGCAAGGTATTGCTGATCTCTCTTGCTCATCTTGTCACTTTGCGCTGTTAGAAAGCGCTGGCTGGCCGGCGAGTCAACGCTTGTGCAGTACCATTGAACAATCGCTTTACTGTAGAGGCAGTTTCACTGTAAGTGCGACACTCGGTTGCTGCATTCTCACTTTCTTTTTCTCGTATAGGTGACTTATGCTTGTGCATAACAAATCTCGATGCAAGATTGGGGCGATGTTTCAGTTTTACATGCTTCATGATACCTGGAAAAAGTACTAGTAAGCATGAAAAGAGAACCACTCCGCTCACAGCTGCTTAGTGTCACGAGATAAATACATGCACGCCTATTTTGGATGCCCGCATGAAAAAATAAGCTTTCATTTGTGTTACATTACTTATTGAGCGTTAGTGTATGCACTGGTAAGGAATACCAACTCCCCAGCACTAGTTTGTCACATGATACCTTCATGTACCGAGTTCTTTATCGGGACCATCACTAACCTGGCACTGTCGCAGAAGCATAATCATGCTCTTGCAGTCCCACGATACTTCTGCTAGCCGCAACATCACACTCCTGCGGCACTGGCTCAAGCTGGGGGGCTTGCACAGGCAGTCTGCGATGTGAGGCTTGCACGTGCAGTCTGTTATATGATGGGATTCGGCCAAAAAAGGAAGGCAACCACACTTAATGCAATATGCAATAATTTGCTTCTGCTTAGTGCAACCTCTGTGGAGTTGGCCTGTATATTGTGTTGTGTTGCATTGACAATATTTAATTTAATTTGATGTTCCAGCACTGCACTATGAGAGAAGGTGGGACCTCGCCTATGACAGAAGACATAGGCGAGGGCCCAGCTTTATTTTAAAGACCTTAATATGTTCAGTGCACACCTATACTCAGGTGTGCATAGATATTTGTATACCTTCATATGATTTTCTAGGAATTTCCACAATTCAACCCCATCTCTATGACAATGCATTCTGCACTATTCTGTATGGAATGCAAAGTGTTTTCACTTCTGATGACTCTACTCTGAAAGTTCAGTGATATAAAAGTGCAACTGTGATTATATTATATGCAATCTAAATACTGATATTTACACTTGAGGTGCTGTGTGAACTGTTTTTTATTTTCATATTATGCAGTGTTGTGATGCTGCTTTTACTGTTGTTTGGTAATAAACAGTGTTAAAAATTTTGCGCATCATTCATTTGTTGTTTTTATATAGCGCATCTTGCAGCTTGTCGTTCCACTCATTTCTTTAACAGGCATCTCTGTACCGTGCTTTGTGTAGATGCAAATTTGAAATGGAGATGCATATATGGAAATATATGTACTTCATTTCCATTTTACTGCTTGAGGTCTTCCTCATACTATTTTATAATATTATTGTAATTACGTGTCTGCTAGGCAGCGATATGGTACTCCGCAAAGTCATTGACACGGATAAGGGGCATGAGCATGGTTTCTTACTTGGCGGCTAACAAGGGATCTTATTCGGCGCCTGGGGAAGGAGGGGCCGCCACAGCCTAAGGCGGAGTCAACGCCAACGATACTCAGTACTTGGGCGTCGTCTTCGCCCAGCGAAGCAGCCAAATTTGGCGGCCCGCCGCCGGTGCCTCTGCAATGTTAAAACGCACTTTCGTAAAGACACGAACACTTCGCATTGAACCGATCACTAACCTGATTTCAGCCGCCTGTTCTGCAGCTTTTGCACGCGCAGCTGCCACACGTGCCTGTCATGGGCGTTGCCACTCTTGTGGCGAATGGCTCGCAGGGCCTACCTCGTTGAGCTCATTTGTAAGCTCTAGCCACATTCCTTGGCGCAAGTCGGCGCGCAGATTGGAGGCTACTCGGCCCATTGCCGAGTTAGAGGTTATGTAGTTTAGCATGAGTTGCCACTGTTCGGCGCTCATGCGCGGCGTGTACGGGCGGCGGTTCAACTACATGCTGCAATTCGCGGCGGCCAGTTTCACTTGTAGCAGACGACGTCATCACGTGGGTCGTATCTTAATACCTTCAAGGCTAACATTCTCACTTCAATTGTTATTTTTTTACGCTGCCTATTCTGTGTTGTATGTTTATAATACACTGACACCTTTGCTCTATAAAACGATAGGTTTCACGTAGCAGACGACGGAAGTGAGAGGCGTTTCTGATACGGAGTAATCGTACCTCTTCAGCTAGCTCATTTATTTTTACTGCGGGGGAAATCTGTTTTGCTTTACCGAGAAGCTTACGTTCAGCGCCTTCATTTCAGTTTCTTATGCAAAACGTCACGTTGGCGTCACATTACGAAAGCAAAACGGGTCCACAAGCGCCATTTTGTTTGCGTCGCGCCTACGTCACGTATCGAAGAAAACGGCGGAATGTCCAGAATAGCGCCTCTAGTGTTTGAGCTGCTTGGCGTTATCTTTTGGGCGTTGTGCCGGCGCAAGCAACACACTCCAGTGTTTTCACTCATGACAATTGCTCGTCGTGTTTTCGACAAACGTGAGTAGCCAAAGAAGGCGATTTGAGTTCTTTCGGGGCCACAGAAATTGTAGAAATTTCTCGCAGTGAGACGCGCCAAACCAACTTTGTCACCATGACCTAGCTGCTTTTCGCTGCGTCACGAGAGGCGCGCCAGTGCGCCTCAAAATTATCCCAAGACGCAACAAAATCAATTAGAATCATGTTGGCGGTCAGAGAAAGCGTCACGAACTTGTCCCAGTAAGATTCACAACACGCGAAAAAAGTGCGCCACATAGCCGAGCTGCTTTTCGCTAATTGCATCACAAGGCCAGGCGCGGCGAGTGTGCCTCACAAGTAACAAAATAAAAGAACTGAGATTAATTTTCAACTATGTTGGACGTCAGAGAAAGCGCCACAAATTTGTCTTGTCAGTGCACTAAAGCGCGAAACCACGTAACAGGCCCGAGCTGCTTTTCGCTAACCGCGTCACAACGCCAGGCGGGGCCACTTGAACAGTGCCCCAAAAAGTTATGAAATCAGTCATAATAATGTTGGGGGTTAGAGAAAGCGCCAAAGTTTCTCCCAGTAAGATTCAGTGCCCGCGAAACTGCGTCACAACACCCTGTGCTACCAGCGTGCGCAAAAACTACCCAAATAAGTTAAAATAATGTTGGGGCTCATAAAAAGGTGTCGCAAACATCTCCCAGTGCGAGTCATTAATTTAACTGTGCCACGACGGCCGAGCAGTTTTTCGCTAACTGCGTCACAAGTCTAGGATCCGTGACGTAAGCCTTATTGTTTGAAATGCGTCGACGACAGTAGAACGAAATATCTCGCCTTGCCGTAATCCAATAGTGCAGTGGTGCCGTGTCGCATTGCAGAAGGAACGCAGGAATTCGCCGGAAGCGCCACAAAGCAGGCTAAATCGAAAAATAGGAAAACACGCACGGGTCGCCGAACCGGCGATCTCGCTCGCTTCTATGGCGTATCTGAAGAATGACGCATACATCTGGCGCGTCATTCTCCTGTCGCTAGGCGACGGAAGAAAAGCAAGCCACAAAGTATAGGTTAATATATACGCATATCTTTAGTTTGGCAGGAAAGAATAAAAAATTAAAGAATGGTAACTTCATATCACATTCCTTTTTTTTTTTTTTCGATGATTGCAGCAGCAAACGATCGGCGTTAATACTAGCGTGTACGTATTCCCTGTTGCCCAGTTTTTGCCGACTGTCCCCCTTGTTGAAATCCTTCCTCTATCCTACACTCTTCGAAACGTCTGCGCCGTTTGGGGCTGGTCGCACAACTGCACCGTCGTCTATCTTGCCTACGTTTCCTTTTTAACGCTGCATGCCCGGTACTTTCAGGCCACGAACGGCACATGCGTAATCAGCCTGACATAGCCTTCTCGACCCGAAGATAAGGAGCGCATGGTTTTCTAGAAAGCAAATGTAAGCAACGCGAATGGCAGATGACGTTTTTCCTCCTCCGCCTCGGAGGCCAGCGCCGGCAAGGGAGGCGGGCATCTATAGGCGCCCTACTCCGCTTGTCCGAGCGAGGGATCGCTCAGCTAAAACTCTTGCTTTTGTGCGGCGCTCTGCTGCCGCCTCCGCTATGCTATAACTATTATTGCTAACGCTATAAAATGTTCCCACCTCACCTAGTCACAGCTCCCATAATCGCCCCTGTTCTTGTACCTGAGTTCACTCGCGTTCCACTCCTGAAGGTTACATATCAGACGAGACACAATTGATGTGCCCTTACTGCCACAGCATCCACAAGCAAAACTAGACTGGGTAATTATCTGGGGAAATATTCCACACGGTAAGGCCTCATGCGTACACGCGCTTAAGAAAAAGATGTCTGAAAAATGCTTTTCGCCATAAGCTTCGCGACAGGCGTGGAACGATCCTGTATCCCTCTCAAGCCTAGCTCTCGCTCCCAATCCGCTCAGCATTTTCATCATAATGCACTCTAAGCTAGCCAGGCTTGCCGGTATCGTGTCGAGCTATAATTCGAGTACACTGAAGAAGGTGTAGTTCGTTAGTGCCTTTGCCAAGCGAAGAAGCGCTCGCTCGTCACACACTTCTGCGCATGCACTTTGACGTGAGCTTACAGCCGCGCTACCGCGCGCCACGCTCGGCGCGCTGTACACTAGCGGCGAAAAATGTGGCTCACCTGGCGTCGTTTTGGCGTTTGTGTGCTGCTGCCCTCACGTAGGGGGTCAACCGCTGTTCCTATATTGTGTGTGTGAAGTGATTTTTAAAGAGAAATGGATAAGTGCAGTGCCGTAACTGTCTCTCACAGGAGGACACCTCAACAGCACTGCACGGGGAAGGGGTATAGGGAGAAAAAGATGAAGATAGTGACCGGAAGTAAAAAGCAGAGAGAGACCAGAATAGCCCAAAAAAACTAAACGACAATGTAGCTAAGCGTTTGCGGGGCCTACAGCCGTGCTCTGAGGTGTGTTGCTTCACAGAATTCTATCAGTGCCGAAAATGCACGCCTGGTGATGGAACTGGGAGCATTGGGGAAGAGTAGAAACTGCAGGGTGGTGGATGGCAAGCCACATCGGCGGTAGGAGGCGTACAGAGCCTCCCTCTCGGTCCTGAAGGCCGGGCAGTGACGCAGAAGATGCTCCAGTGTCTCCACGTCGTCGCAGTTACCACACACGGGGCTGCCGGTTCCCGTGAGCCTGTGTGTGCGCGCCGCTGTTTTGCAGCAGCCGATGCGCAGGAGAAGGAAGGCGCAGTCAGCCCGAGAGAGGCCCACACGTGGGAGCAGGCGCGGGGGCGTTCCCTCCGCGACGCGCCGATCGGGGTGTTGCGCAGTGAGGCTCCGCAGAACCGCTGTCTTGGCCGTGTCGAAGCTCGTCACCAAATGGGTGAGGGGAAAGCGCTCACCGTGCGCCGCCTTGGCGAGGGAGTCAGCCTCCTCGTTGCCTGGCAATCCGATGTGTGCGGGTATCCATTGAAGCGCCAGGTCGCAGCCTTGATTCACGATGTGTCGCAGCTTGCAGCCAACTCGAACAACAAGGGGCACTCCGGCGTAGTCCCTGGCCAGCATACAAAGCGCCGCACGAGAGTCAGTGAGAATGGCCGCTGACACAATGTTCGGATGTTCCAAAAGGAGGTCAGCAGCGAGATCGATGGCGGCGAGTTCGGCCACTGTCGATGACGCGGCAAAGCGCAGTCGGCACTGGCGCGTTTCCGAGATGTCCGGTGCCGTGCAAGCCGCAGCACTAGACCCGTCCGGTGTCACCGAGCCATAGGTGTAGATGAGTAGTCGTCCTGCCAGTCGCTCATGCAGGAGGGAGGCGGTCTCCTGTCTCATGGCGCACACCACAGTTCGGCGCTTTGATGCGACGCCAGGCACCGCGATGTTCACGTTGAGCAGACTGGAGTAGTACGGCAGGGAGACGAACTGTGGCGACGACCCGATGAGCTTTGAGAACTCGGTGGCGCACTTGCCCATTCCCGAGTTCGGCAGGGAGTGGAGTCTGCAGACGAGCCGCTGGCCCTGTGGTGAGCGCTTCAGGCGCTCAATGAGGTGGAGCGCCTGCTTTCGTGCACGAAGCGATGGCGGCCAGTTGCCCACTTCCGCGAGTGTCGCCCCTACTTGGGAGGAGCGAGGGAGGCCGTATAGTTCTCGCACCGCAGTTCGGTGCGCCATATCAATAGCATTCCAATTCGCCGCTCGAGCGTTGGTGGTGGGAAGGGCGTAGAGTGCCCTCGATGTGGCCACAGAGTTGTACACGCGCAGTGCGAGTTGCGGCGTGCATCCGTGTACACGCGCGAGAAGAGAGCGCGCGGCGCTGGCGACTTTCCTTGATTGCTTGCAGATGTGGGAGACGGCCGCATTGAAGTTGACGCGGCAGTCGATCTGCAGGCCGAGGTAATGGACGCTCTTGCGCCACGGGAGAGGGCAACCGCGCAGAGTCAGCGGTGGCGCTTCGGAACGTGCTCGCGTTCCTCGCGGGTGCACCAGTAGTGCCTCTGTTTTGGTCACCGACAGCTGGAGGCCGATGCTTCCCATGTACTGGTCCACCGCGTCACTTGCAGTCTGGACAGATGCACGCACCTGATAGCCGACTTGAGTAGGGCCAGTCGCAAAGAGGGCGATGTCGTCAGCGTAGATTGCCATCCGTACTTCGTGCGGCATCGCTTTTGGGATGTAGACCGGAAGTCGCGCGAGGGCAAGATTAAACAAAAAGGGGCTCAAAACACTGCCCTGCGGAACACCAGAAAACACACTGAGCGGCCGGCTGAGCGCACCTCCAACCCGCACCCGAAGCGTGCGATCAGACAAGAAGGTTCGCACGTAATCGAGTAGCCGGTCGGTGATGCCGAGCTCGTGCAGCGCACTGACGATCGTAGAATGCGGCAACCCATCGAAGGCGCCCTGTACATCAAGCAGGACGAGGTAGCCGGCCTCGCGACGGCCCGCCGCCTGCTCGAGAGTAGCAACAACCTCGGCCAGGGCGTCAGCCGTTGCGCGCAGCCGGCGGAAGCCGCTCTGCTCGGGAGCGAATGCGTCGAGTGCCGCCGCAATCCACTCTTGACGACGAAGTGCCATAGCTTCGAGTGTCCTACCGGCGACAGACGTGAGTGAAACCGGGCGGTAGGAGCTCACGCTGCTTCGCGGTTTGCCACTCTTGAGGAGAGGTACCACGGTTGCTTCTGTCCACTCGGGAGGGACGACGCCGGTGTGCCAGACGCGGTTGTACACCTCCAAAAGCGATGGGAGCTGCTCGTCGTCGATGATTCGCAACGTCTGGTAGGTGATTCCATCCGCACCCGGCGCAGAACGTCGCCTACGAGCGTTGAGCACGATGCGAAGCTCGCTCAAGGTGAAGTCCTCCGTGCACAGCGCCTTCACCTGCTGCAGAATTCCGTTCGTCGGGAAGTAGCGAAGCGGCGCGAGGAGAGCGGCTTTGTTGTGCTCAGGAAGCTCGAAAACTGGGGCCATCCGGTGGAAGCAACGGCGGCGGCGGTGCAAAGGCGGCGGCGAACGCGTCCGCGAGCTGCTTTGCGCTCAAGCCCTGTGCGACCGCGATGGAAAGCGCAGGACAGTGAGGGACCTTTGGTCGAAGGAGAGCGCCGAGAATGCGCCACGGGCGCGATCTGTTGCGCGTATCGTCGAGCGACACACACACACTGCTCCAGCTCTGATTGCGCCGCTGCCTGGCATGACGGCGGCACGCCGCATCAAGGCGATTGTAGAGAGTCCAATCCTCTCTCCTGTCACTCTTGATGGCTCGATGTTCAGCGCGGCGCCGGACTGCTCGAAGGTTAAGCAGCTTGATGTCGGGCACCGGCGTTCCCGCAGGCACAGAACAGCACTTCGTGGCGGCGTCGACACAACGTGTCACGTGAGTCAGGAAATCCGTGTTCGCAGTAGGGGGCGTGGCACAGAGTTTCCGAAACTGCGTCCAGTCGGTAACACGGTAGGAGCGCCGCGGTCCATGGGCTGTAGCGTGCGGCTCGAGGGAGATTGGGTAATGATCGGAGCCCTGAGTGTCGGGGCTGCGTCGCCACTCGTAGTGGCAACCCTCGCTCACAAGCGACAAGTCGATGGCACTCTTCCGCGCACCCCGGCGCACGAATGTGGGACTGCCGGTGTTGAGAAGTAGGAGGCCCGCAGAGAGGATGGAGTTCAGCAAGTCCCTACCTCGCGGCTCGGTGTGCGGGCACCCCCATGTTGTGTGGTGACTGTTGAAGTCACCCAACACCACACAGTCACCTCCGATGCGAGCGACAAGCGCAACCACGAACGAACTGTCCCACCGACACACGGGCCGAACATAAACACTGGCGACACAGGTGTCGGCACCCCCAACACGCACAGTCACGGCCACGCACTCGATGCCACTGGTCACGATGTCGGTGACATTTACGTCGGCTTGCGCGAGACATGCGTGTACATACACATATGCGCGGGACCGTCCAGGCGAATGCAGCGGGTCACAGCAATGAGTCTTGTTGCAGGTCTGCGACTGGCATTCGGTGGCACTGTGATAGGCCACAAATCCGGGGAGGTTAAACTCGCCGGGACGCGCGTAAGTTTCTTGTAGCGCGAGCACGTCGTATTCGTTTAGTGAGAGGTGCTCGGCGAGTTCAGCGTGACGGCAGCGCATCGAGCGGACATTCCACTGGAGGATGCGCGGCCGACGTTTCGGAGATCGCCTATCCATGCTGGGCGAGGGCTTGCTGGGCTGCAAGGGCCGCGACGCACATTTGCCGAGTGGTGTCGTCCATCGCTGCTGTCTCTATGAGGACGCGCAGTGCTGCTGCGAGGGCCGCAATAACTGCATCCTTTGGATCGGAGGTGGCGGAGGTAGTGGGCTGTTGCGTCAGCGCTTGCTCCGCCGGCTGGGCGCCGCGACCGCTGAGCGCGTCTCTGAATGACAACCCAGGTTGTACTACCGCGGAAGGACGGGTGGCTGCTCCTTGCTTCCGTCGGATGGCGTCTGATGAGGCGCGAGCTTTAGCGATCGCCTGCTGTCGAGTGAGAAGCTCTGACGACAGTGACAACAGTACGGCAGCCTTCCTCTCCATTTGCCAGTTGGGGCAGCACGGCTCCGAGGTTGCGTGATTCCCGCTGCAGTTAATGCAGCGCGGCCTCTGTGCGGTGCAGTCGGCGGTGGCGTGCGATTCTCCGCAACGGAGGCAGCGGGCATCGCGCGAACATGTTGCGCCGGCGTGACCAAACAAGCCGCATCGATCGCATTGGAGTGGCCGCGGGAGTCTGGGACGAACCGTGCGACGCGGCTTGAAGAGGAGCACTTCGGCTGTAACGGCGTTGCCGGCGAATCGCACCGCTATGTTGTGGCCCCTGCGCTCGCATGAGAGGACGGTCACGGAGGCTTCAAGGTGGTCTCTTATTGTATCCGCTTCGAACGAGCGGTCGACACCGAAGATGGTGCCAGCACAGGTGTTTTTTGTGAGAGCTTTCGCCCTCACTGGCACATCGCCGACGGTGCGGACTTGAAGGAGATGTGACAGTTCTGCCCCCGGCAGCGCGTTGACGGCGACAACAATCCGTCGAAAGTTCACCCGCACGCGGTGTGCTCCCTGAAAAGCTGAGAGCTGTGCGGCGATAGTTTCTTGCGTCAGTCTCAGGAAGTTGCCTTTCTTCCCTTGGGGACGAAACATGACCGTGTCAGCGCGTGCTCCTGGAGCTGGGCCGTCGACCGAGGGTGTATGTGGGATCATCTCGAGAGGCCTGTAGCGCGGCCTCCTTTTCCCGGCCCTCTTGGGTAGTGATGGGGGGATTAGCGCTGTGTTGATTAGCGTGCTCGGTTGAATCCGAGGCGGAAATGAGTGCTGGGCGACGTTTTGGCTCGGTGTGGGCCTGTTGCTGCTGGCTGCTTTGCGGAGCGAGCGGCTGGAGCGGCCCGAGAACACAGCTGGGGCGCGGGTGCGCCGAGCTAGCTGGGTCGGTTGAGGAGTGCATGCCTTTTTCCCCCATTGCCTTTTTCACTCCGGCGCCGTCGTTGCTCATACCTTGAGAGCTTGTCGCAGGTGCGGCCCCGGCGTGAGTCATTGGAGAGGGAGACTGACCCTCTCTTTCTCGCTCTGTCGGGCACGGACGAGTGGGTGGCTCGGCCAGTGGGGGCTTTTGTTGTTCCCCGTTCGACTTGTCGGCGCTTGCTTGGGGAGCTGGCCCGTTCTGCGAATGCTCGGCAACCGCTGCCACGTGGAGGGCTAGGGAAGGTGACACCGGGTGGCTGTCATGGCGCCGGCGGGGGTCGTTCGCTTGTTGTTCGCCATGTTGCGGAGCTTCGAGAGATGGCGGTGGGCTGCTTTCCGTCGCGGCCGCGGTCGTAGTTTCGTTGTCGACGCGAGTCAGCGGTGAGGCAGGCAATGATGCAGAAGACGAGCGATCAGACCTCGTGGGTTTAGAGGTTGGTGACCCGCTACACGAGGCGCTGAGCGATGGCGACGACTCCTACCGTCAGAGCTGGTGGCCGGCGAGGAGGAGATCGTGCTGCTACTCGGAGACGTAGGCACTGAGGCATTGCTGTCGCTTTCCATCTCGGCGAGAGATGCTGCGGCCGCAGTGGTGTTGGCGGCCTCTCGCCGATGGCGGTTGCCACGTGCGTGGCGGTTGGCGTTCTTGCGGCCGGCGTTCTTCCGGGTTGTCGGTGACAGGCGCTTTGGCATCCCTTCCGAACCAAGCATACGGCGGGCCTCCAAAAGTAGCAAGTCCAGTGCTCGCGAACGAGGCTGTGGCGTGCCGAGACGAAACCCGGGCACTATGTCCTGGGTGTCATCCATGTCAGGGTCCAACCAAGGGTCGAAACGGCCGGCTACAGATGCATACCTTCTCCCCTGGGAGCCCTAAAAAGGGCTACGCTCGAGAGCGCTGTCGTGGGAGAAGGGTAACAAGTAGCTAGGCTTAGGGATAAAAAAAAAAAACTTCTCACAACGAGGGCTGTAGCGAGTGCCGTGGTCGTCGGAGCGAGGGGGAATGCGACCGCTCGCTACGAGTGTCCGGGAGCCGTTCCTATATTACATACTAGGCTCCCTGCACGCCACCATGTATCCTGCGGGTTCAAGGAACATCCATAAGGGCGAGCCTTTATTCTCGAGTTGTCGTTGGCGGGACTTACGACGCCCTCTTTACTGTCGCGGTTGCCTTAACATGTGAGGAGCCTTGCTTCGCTTCGCGAGAACCACGATTGGCGCCAACCAACTTTGCAGCGTCTTTGACCGCTGCTGACTAGGAGGCATGAGTGGCCTCCTTGTTCGCTTTTGGAATGGTCCCTGCGGCCACTTCGTGTGCATCAATCAGATCCATAATAGCTTGATACTTTTCCAGATCGCTAAGCAGTGTACAGCTTGAAGCATCAGCTACAAAGTGCACAGCACCTGACTACATGCGTCGATGATCCTTTGTATTGCAAGCATCCTGGCTGCTCTCAGTACATGTCCTCCACCTTATAGCTATGTAAAAAGGCGACACGAATTTTATCGCCAGCTATATTTAAAACATTCAGTGCAGTATTTATTGCGTAGTCTAGTTTTATGTAAATTACAAGACACTGTCAGGTTTTCTCGTGGATTCCAATCCAGCTGTTTTTCTCGTTCACTCGCGTTCCACTCCTGAAGGTTACATATCAGACGAGACACAATTGATGTACCCTTACTGCCACAGCATCCACAAGCAAAACTAGACTGGGTAATTATCTGTGGAAATCTTCCACACGGTAAAGCCTCATGCGTACATGCGCTTAAGAAAAAGATGTCTGAAATAATCGGAGCTAGTGGCAACTGACGCAACAGTTCACTAGGGTTGAGGATTGGGCGAGTTGGTATTGCATTCCAAAACTGGTACAGCCGGCTTGTTTTGGGACAGCAGTCTGATGCCACGTGGACATGTAGCACCAGATGCTGTATGCTGTTTAAAGTAACGCTGCACCTGTGAGAAAAAAAATAAAGAAAAATAACTTAAAAATTCGATGTCGAAGTGAGGAGCAGTTCCGATCCTACATAATGCGTCTATTCTATTCGGCCCCACATGGAAGATCCAGCAGGCGTTGAATAAAAGTAATGCTGTAACATGCAGCGACAGACAAAAAAAAAAGGAGGGAAAGAAAAATAAAGCGTCCGCGACAGGACTCGAACCTGCAATCTCCTGATCCGGAATCAGGCGCCTTATCCATTAGGCCACGCGGACACGCAGCAGTAGCTGCAGCAGCGGAAAAGTACACTCAAATTGATAATCGACGCGGCGTGTTACGAAGTAAACCTTTCTTTCATCCGTGTCACTTGCAATTGGCTTTCATAGATGCACGCGAACAATCTGCTTTCGAGACTAAGTGAAAAAAAAACTTATTCAAAGATTACTTTAGTCAGAGTCGTTTTCCTTTAGTTAGTTTGCGCACCTCCGTGGTGTCGGAGTTGCGATAATCTTTTTTTTTTTCCTGCTCGTTCCAGTCTAAGCCTTGGCTACTCACAGCCGTCTTCATTTAAAATTCCTCAATATTGACGCGGGAGCGCTATGGAGGAAAACCAAAAATTTTGCAAAACACGGTATCTCTCTATCTCTGAAGGTGTCTACAAATCACCATAAGTAATTACGACAATTCAGCGGTATTTAATTTAATGCGCGATAACATGCAACGCGTTGCATGGTAATCATTGCTCACTTCATTAGAAATCTATATTTTCCCAGAGCATCTCCCATTTCTTTTTTTCCACCAGTCACTCCAAGAAGTTTGGACAGAGGTCTTGCCTGCCCAGTAATTTTACAACCACAAAGGTTTGTGCTATGCAACAAAAAAATTCGCAGTTGCGTCCCGAAAGGCGAAGCATCATTTGTGATAGCAAATTAGTGGACAGCTGCACGAAGTAGGGATAGTAGTTTTGTCGGCACTTTAAACTTGTAAATATAGGCACACTAACTAAATTAACAAACATGGTGTGACCTGGGCGCAAGCAAACATTAGCATATCTTACATGACTGCGGAAAGTCGCTAGCTGTCAAAATGGTCGATTGACGAAATGCGGCAGGAGCAGCGCTCGATGTCACAATCGTGCTGTCTGCCGCTTCAACAAAAAGTCAGTGCCGTGAACCCACTGCAGTCACAATGCTACCAGCCGCCGACCGACCTAGAGTGCCCACAACGCAGATCGCTCTCAAGATACGGCCGGGCATGGTGGAAGGAAAAAAAAATAACTGGGAGGGAGCGTGACGTGACAAATTTTGAAGCTTATTCATAAAAAGTTTAGAGGAATGGGATGATGGGAAATAGACCCATAGTCGGCTCTTAGGTCGCGTCTGATGAGGGGTTTTGGAATATGCGCGTATATAGGCGTGGCAAACGCACGCCGATCTTGACTGAAGGAATTCATGTGTGTTAAGCAGGCGAGTCTGTTATTTCAGTCAGGCAACGGACCAAAGCAACCGCACGGCTCGCCCCTTTCGCAAGCGGCAGACAGGCAGCAAGGCTCTAGCGAACGGAAGTGTCGGGTCATTAACCGGCATTGTGCCCAACAAACCATGAGGGTAACCTCAAGGAGGACTGGTAGCGTTTCGGGGTGGTTTCAGGGAAACGAGCAAACCTTTCACCTTGCAAACATGTGAAGGCAACCAAGCCGCCCTTCCGACGGCGATTCGTCACGTTTGGGGGAACCTTTCTGGGAAATAATGATTTCGTTCGCCCGTGCAAACATTTGCAGGAGATGGAGTGAGCGTCCAGGGCCCCCAGCCCCATACAAAAATGCATTCTTACTTTCTGTAGACTTCTTTCCAACATTCTATCAACTTTATTAATATCCTATGTACTTTTACTTCCTATTAATGCTTGTTACAAGAAAGTTGGTTGGCTTTGTATTTACTTTCGTTTGAAGAAAGTTTGTTAAAGGAAAGTTTAAAGGAAGTTGGTATGCTCTGTTCTTACTTTCGTTTGAAGAAAGCTTGTTAAAAGAAAGTTTTAAAAAAGTTGGTAGGGTCTGTATCTACTTTCGTTTGAAGAAAGTTTGTTAAAAGAAAGTTTAAAGGAAGTTAGTGGGCTCTGTTATTACTTTCGTTTGAGAAAAGTTGGTTAAAAGAATGTTTAAAGATTGTTGGTTGGCAGTTTTTACTTTTCTTTGATGTGCTCACTCATATGTAAAACAGAGAAGGAGAACATGAACGATCGCGAATAGAAAAATTACTATGATATACCAGAGCGTCTCAGTGATAATTGCTTGCTGCAGTTTAAAAGAAAGCGACGAGACAGAATACTTACTGCTGTGAAGCAAAAGGCAAAGAAATCTTTGCCTTTTCACCTGATCACCTCATTTTGCCTGATCAAACCTGCTAATTGGCAATTTAAAGCACAATTACGATGGTTGATATTTAATTAATTCACAGTTCTCTAGCAGTGGTGCATGCCCTAATTATATACTAAATATTGTTCTAACTATAGTACTCATCCTTTCATAATTTGAACACTACATATAATACGTAACAGTTGTTAGCTAAATAATCATTCATTTTCATTAGTTCCAGGTTAATCAATGTAGAACCACTTGAATTAGAGAAATTCCATTTTAATAAACCGAAGAAATGTCCTGCGATATAATTTTGCAATCTCTATGGTACAGTGAACCTAGGGCCTGCAAAGATAATCATCATCATCAGCAGCAGGCTATTTTATGTCCACTGCCGGACGAAGGCCTCTCCCTGTGATCTAGCACCTGCAAATTTCCAAATTTTGTGGCACCACCTAGTCTTCTGCCGTCCTCTACTGCGGTTCCCTCTCTTGGTACCCACTCAGCCACCCTAATGGTCCAACCGTTATGTAATCTGCGCATTACATGACCTGCCCAGCGCAATTTTTTTCTCTTAATGCCTATTAGAATATCGTCTATACCCGTTTGCTCTCTGATCCAATCAATTTCTCCAAAACCATCCCCTCCAATAAGGAATTTATTTCATGGAAAAGTCATGCTTCTGTTATCCAAGCATACTGCCACACATGAGCACTCATGCTAAGCACTAGCCGTGTGAACGACTAGAAATTGCATACATGACTGCAAGGTGTATCACTGTGTACATGGGTTGACTAGCTTAAAGCTTAAGATGTGGTATGGAAAGCCACGGTTATAGTGGCCAATGCAATTTTCATCAGAATTAGCAGGGCAGAGTAATTGGGGCACCATAAATCAGCTGGTTACCTGTACTTACTTCAGTATAGACAATTATTCGTCACCAGGTAAAAACTGAGCGTTATAGCCTTTATGCGTTTTCTCCAGAGCGCTCATAACGACCACCTAGCAGCAACACAGGAGAGCACAAGATTACATGTGAACAGCAGAAAACAAAAGGCATGTGAAGTTTATCACTAACACTAAATAATCACCAAGAAGCTACTTTAAACTTGTTTAGATCCATAGTCCGTATACAAGCCATTTCAATGAACAAATCTCACACTGAAAGAAAAGGGCCCATAAGCAGGTACTTATCATACACACCCAAATATGTTCAAAGCATATTGGACCAAATCGACTCCTTTAATCTCACCGCATTCCTTGTCACGACACAGTCACACAAATGCAGTTTTGTTGCAAAATGCGCCATATCGCTGGAACTACCCTCCTGCCTCGTTAGTCACCTAAACATACACAAATTGTTTTTACAGGTTGCTCGCTAACTTATTCCAAGATGCATTACCATTTTTTTCCGTGCACATGCGTTCAGCTACTAGAGTTTTTTTCGTACTAGCTTACCAGTCGCAGTGAGATGTTGTTTATGGGAGTTGTATCCTATCATGGATTCTGCCTTTCATGA
The DNA here is from genome assembly GCF_023375885.2 of Dermacentor andersoni. Classification (NCBI taxonomy): domain Eukaryota; kingdom Metazoa; phylum Arthropoda; class Arachnida; order Ixodida; family Ixodidae; genus Dermacentor; species Dermacentor andersoni. Next base: position 360,211,915 of record NC_092814.1, on the reverse strand, counting down.
TTGTATGTTTGACTATACTGCCCCTCTCTATTCTGTTGTATGCCCCATAGGTGCAAAAAGAATTGCATAAGTTAAAAATTTGACACCCTTGGAGGAAAAAGTCTCTTATAAAGAGATCTCCATATATGTCTGCATACAACACGCACATGTTGACCAAAAGGTGATTTCTGATGCTACAGCAAGACCATAACTACCATGATAACGTTTTCTTTGTTTTGAGGCATATATCTGCTAATATTAAAGGATGTTAATCCTGTATGTGCATGAGCCGAAAAATGAATGTCACATAATGTTGATGTCGCATAACCAAAGCAAACCAACCCTCCTTTCCCAGAAAAAAAATGGTGTTGATCACGAAAGAGTGCATGTGCTCACAAGTATAAGTTCAAGAAAACTATTGCTTAAGGAACGGCACAGTCCAAGGAGGAACATAGTACAAGTTTTCCGTATTGTTGCAACACCTACTCATATACTAATGCACTTAAGCATTCAATCACAAATCATATGACAATATTAAATGTGTAATACAAATACAGAAACAAAGGTACAAATATTCACAATGCCCCGCAGGGGCGTCTGCGTCAGCAGGCGTTTGGTGTGTTGCGACACCACGTACCCGAGCACACGAGGGTTGGACCCTCCCGCGTGTAGCCGTGCGCGGCTTAGCCGTGTCCGGGGAAAGGGGGATCCTGGGGGTTAAACCGATGCCGGGTGTTTGGACCTTTAAGGCCCCCCGGCGGAGGCAACACACCTCTTTGGCCTCTGCTTCACGTAGACGGCACCCCCGGACTGACCCACCCGGGGGAAATCGGCACTCGCCTCTTCCTGTCTCTCTCCCCAAACCTTCGCCTTCATCCCTTACTTTTCGATCTTTCCTGCCTTCTTCTCTCTTCCATTTACTTCCTTTCTCCACGGTGGCAAGGGTTAACCTTGTGTGGATATCCTACCTTGGGTACACCATGTTTGGTTATAGCGACGGCGTACGGCTGGCGTCGTGCAGGCTTGTACACAAGCTCTGCCGCGTCCCCTCGTTGGGCTCCGTGGTGGGCGGTCGGCGCTGTTGCCGAACACACTCATTTCCTATGGCAGCACAAACCTCTGTCGTCTATGATCGGCGTCTGAAAAGATGCCGCACCGAAGTACCTTTCCATTTCTCCTTTCGGAGCAACGCTCCGTCCTTCCCCAAGTACTATGTAGTACATAGCGAAAGCAACATGCCAGTAAGAAAACTCTCACCATTCCTTGTAGCCAAATGCTTGAAAGAAAAAATCGGACCGACGTACAAAGCCTCCAAAATGTCTAGCGGGGACCTCCTCCTAGAACTGAACGATAAAGACCAAGCAGAGAAGCTCACTGACCTTACCAGTATTGGCGACGCCACAGTGACAATTTCACCACATAGAACACTGAACACAAGCCGGGGAGTGATATCTGAAGAAGACTATTGGACTGAGCGGTTAGGAACTCCTTGAGGGTTTCCAAGAACAAAATGTAACAAAAGTACAAAGAATAGTAGTCCGTAGAAACAACCAAGAAATCCCCACCAAACATGTTATACTCACCTTTGGAACAAGCGAAATGCCTACTTCACTCGATGCAGGTTATGTTAAAGTCAATGTGAGAACATATATCCCGAACCCCAGACATTGTTTTAAGTGCCAAAGGTTCGGACATGCTTCACATGCGTGCCGAGGCCAAGCAACCTGTGCTAAATGCAGCTCCAATGAAAACCAATCTGAGCAATGCACCTCTTCACCATTTTGTGGTAACTGCAAAGGAGACCATCCGGCCTACTCGCGGTCGTGCCCATGCTGGAAAAAGGAAAAGGAGATCATTGCACTGACTGTAAAAGAAAAAATCACGTTCTTCGAAGCCAGAAAACGACCGTCGTACCTTTCGCAACGCAGTTATGCCGATGTGACGCAGGCGGGGGCAGCGTCACAGAGGCCTCCGGAGTCCTCCGAGCCCACGCGCAGTGGTGCCGCAGCGACTCCTCCCGCCCCCGTGGTGGAAGCAGTCAGTACTGGTCCGCCCCCTTCAACAGCCCTGCAGGCACCCGTGCCACAGGGCCCTAAGATCAAGCGAACTCCAAGGCCCGAGACACGTGTCTCGGCGCCAAACTCTCCGACCTCCAGCGCCTCAGAGAGAGCAATGGAGGTCGAAACAAAAACACCGGTGTCCTCGACACCGAAGGACAAGCGCTCTCTCGAGCGCGGTAAGAGGGACAAAATCCCAATAACAACTCAAAATAAGAAGGCGATAACCTAAGGGTTATCGCTTTGTTGTATCTGCCTTCTTCAGATCCATGTCACCTAACATCTTTCTTATCTCCCATTCACACGTTACTATCATTTTTTTACCTTTCAATTTTATACTGGCTTTTATGATCCATTGGAATTGTAGAGGTCTCTTACATAACTTAGGTGACATAAAAGACATGTTAGTAAACTTCTCTCCTGTGGCCCTGTGCTTACAGGAAACTAACCTAGGCGAAAAACAAAAAAAGTTTTTAAAAGGTTTCACTGTTGTACGGCGCGACCGTACTCAGGCGAACCGGCTGTCAGGTGGTGTAGCCATTGTTCTGCCAGGTGGTATAGCAGCCAGAGAAGTTCCTATTAACACTCACATAGAAGCCGTTGCTGTCACTGTTTTAGCTCACAAAACCATCACCATTTGTTCAATGTACATTCCACCACATTCACAATTTACCGTAAGAGATCTAGAGATAATTTTAAACCAGCTAGCTGAACCATTTTTAATAGGCGGTGATTTTAATTCACATAACACGTTATGGGGTAGTAAAACTACTGACACCAGTGGCCAAACACTTCAAGATTTTATTGTAACAAACGACATATGCCTTTTAAACTCTGGTGCGGCAACTTACTATAGCCCAAGCACAGGAGCTATGAGTTGCCTAGATCTGTCACTGTGCTCTCCATCTCTTTTGGGGATTTTCAATGGAGTATTATTGAGAACCCCTATGGTAGTGACCATATGCCTGCTATCATTAAAAGAACATCTCATTCTCCCACCATCCCACTGACGCCACCCCGATGGAAACTCCATCTAGCAGACTGACCTCTCTTCACTGAAAAGGCCACTCTAGATAACATATCAGATGAGTTAACCATAGATGATATGCATGCGAAGATTACAGCATGCATACTCGCTGCAGCAGAACAGACAATCCCACAATCCTCTGGCTTCTTAAGAAAAAACCTGAAACCCTGGTGGACGAAGGAATGTACACAAACAAAAAACTACAAAACAAAGCGTGGGGTATCTTTCGGCGTTACCCAACACAAGACAATCTACTCTCCTTCAAAAAAGCAAAAGCAAGGTACACACGCAGACAAGCCGAAAGACAGTCCTGGAAAAATTATGTCTCGTCTATAATAGTTCAATAACATCCAAACGAATGTGGGATCAGGTTCGTAAGTTTAGAGGCGACTACGCTTCTTACACTATCCCAATTTTATCACCTCCAGGCACGCAAACAAATATAGAACAAGCAGACATATTAGGACAGCACCACCACAATATATCAAGCTCTGTAAGCTATTCAGCTGCGTTTCTAAAACGTAAGCAATTAGCAGAAAAACTAAAGCTTCCGACCACAGGAAGTTCAGAAAGACCGTATAATGCCGCTTTAACACTACCGGAAATCAATAGAATACTAACAACTGAGAAAAAAACAGCACCTGGTCCGGACAGAGTGCATTACGCCATGCTCGCTCATCTATCTCCTAATGCAGTTGAAACCTTGCTTCGGTTATTTAATAAAATCTGGGAAACGGGAAAAATGCCGAAGGAGTGGAAGAAAGCCATTATTATCCCTTTCCTGAAAGCTGGAAAACCTCCCACAACAGCAACGAGCTATAGACCCATAGCACTCACAAGTTGTCTTCCAACGTCCTATGAAGCCATCATCAACATAAGATTGACATACGTCCTTGAAACAGAGAACATGCTAGATAACAATCAGTGTGGATGCAAGAAAGGTTGCTCCACAACAGATCACCTAGTCCGGCTAGAAGACGAGATACGTGCGGCCTTTCTACACAAACAATATTGTCTCACCGTTTTCTTTGATTTAGAAAAGGCGTATGATACAACATGGAGGTTTGGTATCTTAAGGGATTTAGCAGATTTAGGAATCCGAGGTAGAATGCTCAAATGTCTAGCCGATTTCATGTCGGACCGAACATTCCAGGTGCGTTTAGGAACGGCGCTGTCACGTGTATTCATCCAGGAAAATGGTGTGCCACAAGGATGCGTATTAAGCACTACATTATTTGTGGTGAAAATGAACTCTGTCAATAAGGTAATTCCATCCTCTGTAATGCATTCATTATATGTGGATGATCTACAAATTGCGTGTCGTGCATCCAACCTGACATCCTGCGAGCGGCAAATTCAAATTACATTAAACAAACTAACACAGTGGGCGTCTGAAAACGGTTTTCGTTTCTCAAATGAAAAAAACTATTAGTGTTGTCTTTACACAAAAAAGAGCCCTACAAGCAGATCCCACCCTTAAGCTACAAGAAGCCACACTACCAGTAAAAAAAGAACACAAGTTTCTGGGTGTTCTATTTGATAAAAATTTAAACTTCCTGGCACACATAAATAGCCTTAAAATTAAAGCGAACAATGCCCTTAACATCCTCAAAGTCCTGTCGCGGAAGCGCTGGGGCTCTGACCGTGAATGCCTACTACGCATCTACCGTACTTTGGTGCGCAGCATATTAGATTATGGTAGCATTATATACGGTTCAGCCAGACAGTCTTACGTCTGCCGACTTGATCGAATTCATAACCTTGGACTGCGACTGGCAAGTGGCGCTTACAGAACATCGCCAGTCCAGAGTTTGTATGTTGACTGTAATGAACCTCCTCTACAGCAGCGCCGAGTGCTACTAACTTTTTCTTACGTACTCAGAATTCAGTCCTCACCACAACACATATGCTTCAACATTGTCACACAGTGTAACTCACGCTTACACTATCCAAACAAACCAAACATAATTAAGCCGCTTGTTCTACGATATGAGGAATATATTCGGGATTATAACATTCCTCGCGAAGTCCTTCAGGTTGCGAGAAAACCACAGCGTTTGCCCCCGTGGCACGATTGGACATTGACACATTTAAAGAAAAAAGACACCCCACACGAACACGTCATACAAGAATTCCGCTTTCTACAGGACAAATATGAAAATTACACGAAATTTTACACTGATGGCTCTAAAACAAAACAACACGTGAGTGTGGGGGCCGTAACAGAACATTGGGAAAGAAGTATTCGCTTGCCACAGCACGCCTCTGTCTACACAGCTGAAGTCTATGCATTATGGACTGTGGTTAAAAAGATCATCACAAAAAAACACGAAAACACAATCATATACAATGATTCATTAAAGCACACTGAAGGCTCTCCACGCGAAATCCGAATGTGAGCCCCTGATAGGGGATATTTTAAACATGGTAACATTAAACAAATACGGCCGGTCAATTAGGTTTTGCTGGGTACCAAGCCACGTCGGTATACCCGGAAATGAAGCAGCGGATAGGTGTGCATCAATGGCAGTGCGCAAATACATCACAAACACGGCGCTTCCATATAAAGATAGTATTCGTGCCATTAGGAAGGCCTTAACATCAAAGTGGCAACACGAATGGGACCATTGTACAGAAAACAAGCTACATCTTATTAAACCTATAATCGGCGAGTGGAAATCATGCAGTCACCAGCAACGTTTCTACGAGGTGATCTTGTGCAGACTTCGAATTGGACACACACATCTGACGCACAATTTCCTCCTACGAAAAGAAAACCCACCAACCTGCGAAAAATGCCTTGAACCTCTTACAGGCATACACATCCTCATAACATGTCCACACATCGACACACTGAGACGAAGGCTTTTACACAGCCTATATAATTTGCACACTCCATTACACCCTGCCCTATTACTAGCAGATGACCCCCTAGTACCATTTGCTAACCTGTTCGACTTTCTAGAAAAAACGGGTGTCTTACACCAACCATAATGTAATACAGGTTTACCTACTCTAACGTTCCATTTCATTGTCTTGTGTCTGGCGCAGCATGGCCTTAGTTGACTTTGTGCCATTAAACCCAAACTAACCAACCAAATATTCACAATGTGTATATACTCTTGTAGAAACCCTGAATTTGAGGCACATAAAAAGAAACTTCTCCAAACAATACAATGGTCTGTACCAGACCAAGCATGGAATAAGTAGCCGAATTTGTAGAAAGTGTACATGGCAATTTACTGAAATGTGATGATGGCGAAATACCTGCCTGATGTTTAGCGCACATTGTGTACTTTCTCGCAAAAGGCAAACCACTGGCACTCCTCATCATTTGCAAAATACAGGGGCTCTGGAACGCTTACTGAGAACAATAAAATTTGCCAGCTGTCAAATAAAGCAAGCAAGGTGAGCATATTGTTCTTCTGTGCCAAACAAAAAGTCTGAAATATTGCTGCTGATCAGTAATGCCATTTTCTATGCTTCCCACCATCCTTGAAGCCCTTCAAAGACGCAGTGACCTAGCTATGATGTGACAAAAGCTTTACACAAACATGTGAACAAGTAACAGTGCAGAGAAGTTCTACTGAAAGCAGAAGCCGCACCATAAAAATGCATATCCCAATCAGGTTCCATTTTTGATATCATCTCCACACAGCAGCTTGCACACGAACAGGCAAGTACAGTTATGCAGCATACAAAGCCTCAAGCTAACTTGCACATCATACATTCAAGATAAAAACAATACTGTGCATAAATCAATTCTGTGCATGAAAAATTCGTTTGATAGTAAGTCCAACTTAACAAGGATCTGCAATATAAGGCAGAACCTTTTTGCAAGCAAACATTGTATTGTGAAAATTTTTTTGTGGTTTCAGGTACGGATTCATTTGCATATGACTTTACCAGATTAGCTCCCCTGACATGCTGTGCATACAACCAAGACGTAGTGCAGTCGTATCACTTTTCTTTTCCATGTGCACAGTGGTTATCAGGAATGGAGGCATTGTTTTGGCAATAAGAACAAGCTTAGCAAAAAGTGTTTCCCATATAATCCGGGCACATTTCAGCAGAGCACTATCGTCAACTTTGCTTTCCTTGAAGCAGTTGATCGATACTGCGACATGACGCTATTGGCTAGGCACCCGGTTGGCTTGGATGCTAGAACAGGGGGGTTATTCTGCAAGAGTCCACCTGGTGGACTGTCCACTTCGGCCGCCGCTGATTGGCTGTAGGCCTACGGATGACGATGACGACCGGCGCTCCTAGCTTCCGGTTCCTTTCTGAAACGTCAAGCTGACGTCAGTGGTGTTGCACTTACTCTTCACGTTTTGTGCGATAACTGAACATGCTTCGGCGCGTACACGTGATTCAAACAGTCACCGCGCATCAACGAATCTTTCTGCCATTCCTTTGTTTGGAGTAGACCGCAGCACCACGATGGATGCGAGCCTGCTTTTTTTGCTTTTTGATAACGGAGGAGAGAGGCGACTTCGAGAACAACGGGACCCGTTCGCCATGTCCGACGAGTCTTTTCGGAGGCACTTTCGCCTTTCGAAAACGACGGCGATGTGGCTGTGCGAGCAGTTATCGGACGACCTGGCGCGCGAGAGAGAAGGGCTCACCGTTCAAGATCAGGTGATTTGCGCCCTTCGGTTTTATGCTACCGGTGGCTTCCAAACGGCTGTCGGTAGCGAAGCCACCGTATCGCTTTCCCAGCCGTCTATCAGCCGCTGCGTTCGCGCGGTATCGGAAGCAATCGTCCGTGTCGGCACCGAATAGCGCTGGGTGTCGTTTCCGCGTACAAGATCGGAGATAGCTCTCGTCAAACAAGGTTTCTTGCGGAGCGGCAGCATCTCTGACGTCGTAGGATGCGTGGACGGCACCTACATCGCTATAGCCGGCCCGGACCTGCCCCCAGCCGAGAAGCAGACGTACTGGTGTCGGAAGGGATACTACGCGCTGAACACCATGGTGGTAAGCACGCTCTACCTAATATACTCATGATATATATAAAATCCCAACGCGCGACAGCGACTTAATTTACTGATACACTACAATTCACAGGTGTGCGACTCTAACATCCGAGTGCTGGCCATCGACCCTCGCTTCGCGGGCTCGTGTCACGGCGCATACGTATGGCGTGGCTCAGCCCTGCAGAGCATTTTCGCCGACACCCAAATCGTCCACAGAGGAGAGTTTCTCCTTGGTGAGTACAGAAATGCATATAAACGCGCTTGTGAACCACAGCCAATGTCTGTAATGAATTCGGTGCGGTTCCTGCGCTACATTTATTCTGCAGGCGACAGTGCATACCCACTGGAGCCGTGGCTCATCACGCCGGTTCCGGGACATCCCGCGCTATCGTCTCCGGAGGGCCGTTTTAATCAAGCTCACGCGTCAATGAGGTCTGTGGTGGAGCGCTGCATCAGCTTTATGAAGAGTCGGTTCCGCTGCTTGCAGCGTTATCGTGCGCTGCAGTACTGCCCCGCAGTAGCGGAAAAGATTGTCGCGGCTTGTGCAGCGCTGCATAACCTATGTCTCGACGCCAGCGAGCCGCTTCTTGACGACGACAGCAACATTGCCGGTGAGGATGACGAACGACGACGACCACGAAGACGTCTTGCCAAGGGATGACGGCGGTCCGACCCGTGGCGGCAGAACGCTGTACGCAAGAGGAAAGGCCACAAGGGACAGGCAAATAGCACTGTATGGCATCAGCCGCAATGCACATTTGCTGCACATTCAGCGAGCTCGCCGTCGAGCGCAACGTCACGCACTGGACAGCTAGGAAGTTATGCACAATGAGCTTACTTCCGGCACGGCGCCACATGTGCGTCACTGTGCTCCGTGTGGTGGGACTACAGTTACTCCCATTTTTTCTCCTTCACTGTGTTTGGGCTGCAGCAAGCAGTTTACTGCCTCTGAGACGCAACACCTGTGTGGCTGTGTGTCGTGCAGTGTGGGTACACGTACTCGCAGTTTTGCTTGTGTGCTGTGTTTTTTTTGCTGCAGCTAGCAGTTTACTGCCTCTGAGACGCAACACCTGTGTGGCTGTGTGTCGTGCAGTGTGGGTTCACGTACTCGCAGCTTTGCTAGTGTGCTGTGTTTGGGCTGAACCTAGCAGTTTACTGCCTCTGAGACGCAACACCTGTGTGGCTGTGTGTCGTGCACTAATGGGCACACGTACTCGCAGTTTTGCTTGTGTGCTTTGTTTGGGCTGAAGCTAGCAGTTTACTGCCTCTGAGACGCAACACCTATGTGGCTGTGTGTCGTGCAGTGTGCGTACACGTACTCGCAGTTTTGCTTGTGTGCTGTGTTTGGGCTGAAGCTAGCAGTTTACTGCCTCTGAGATGCAACACCTGTGTGGCTGTGGGTCGTGCCGTGTGGGTATGTGTAGCTGTGGTGTTCTCGCTTTCTGTTGGCAGTAGATGAATGTAATGCACCGTGCCTCTTGCATGAACAGTGAGAAAAGAAGAGCAGTAAGAATGGTTGCACATCATTACAACAGTCCAGCATCATGGCGTAATGGCATTATAGCATGCAGTCGCGATGTTGCCATTACTTCATCCCCCTAATGCTGTTGTGATTTCTTTCTTCTCACTTCATCGTATTTGTGTCACCTTCAGTATCACTCTCACCGCCTTTGTATATCGTGCTGCTGCCTATGCCGTTGTCGTCGTACCGTGAAATCAGCCGTCATTATTTCATCAGACAGAGAGAGAGAAAGGGAAGAAGGAAAGGCAGGGAGGTTATCCAGACTGAGTCCACTTTGCTACCCTACATCAGTCATGCCGTTGCACTCATTGTGCCCGTATCTCTGAGTCAGAATTGCACAATACCATCTCCATCATTGCCTTTGATCTCATGATGGCACCATTGTCATCCTTTTTTTTGTCAGCATACCAGGTTTATGATTCCATCATCATGTCATCTCGCTGTGTGTGTTAGGCCATTGTCATCATATTTCCTACATAGCTTCAACATTTCATGGTTGACGTGCAGTGGTCGTAATGCCGTCATCACCACACCATCGTGTACATCATATGGTTTCTTTGTTGTCATTATTGCTTCATCCAGAACTGTCGTTCAATGGTTGCTGTACTGTCGGCCTTGTGACATTCCGGTAGTATCATAGCAGTGACGTGGTAGTGGGTTCAGTCTCGCATTTCCCTTGACAGAATCTTCTCAACTTGGTATCAACTCTGTTGCACCGCTGTAGAGCAACGAGCCATGTAGTGTGCAATTGCTAATTTTCGAGGAGCAACAGCTTTCTTCAAAAACATAGACGAAAGGTTTGCTTGAAGCAATTATAATGCATGGAGACTGCAAGAACAATTTTTGCTCAATGAAAGTGGGACTCATACCTTCACCGTATGTGGAGGAGCAGTATTTTTTTATGGATGTAATCTCACGTGATTGCTTCTTTCTAACACAAAAGCGTCACTTCGAGCTGAATGTGTAATACTTTCCTAACCTGCAATGTTGCCGAAGTTTCTAAACATGTGAAAGTGTTGCGTACTGCCTTTTCTTTAAATAGTTGAAGCATTTTGTAGCCTCCACCATATATTTAATATGAAGCTCCACCTCACGGCCAACTGAAAACGGCCACTGAAAGGGCAACTTTGGAAATTTCTGTATGTCCACTGACCTTGAAATTGAAATTTTGAGTATACATTCCCTTTTGTACTCTAATTGTTCATGCCAAACGATGTGACTAAACATGAATTAGTTTTCGTTATCACGAACCTCAAATATTGGTTGCATGCTCCCGGGCCATGCCCACGGATGTATAACTCTGCACTTGGCGTCCCGTGTTTGTGATGTCGTACACTACACTACCACTTAGACCACAAACGACGAAGCTAGGACCCTTTCGCACGAGTCGGTGGCCAGCAGTCATCATTTCGAGATACGTCACAACCGATGCTTTTCTTCGTCTACCTGCAGCACACTGTGTTGTGTTTGGGCATGTCAGCTGCCTTGCACAGTGGGCAAAAAAATATATATATATATAGATACTGCAGTGCTAACTCTTTTTGAGCAATCGAAGGTTTATTCGCAATTTAAAATTAGGGATGAGCTTCTAAGCCAATTATGCCCTTCCACTGGTAACAGTAATGTCAACGGCATTTGGATATTAAAACAACCTAATGTACTTAAACACCAGAAGTTCCATTTAGAGTGTATCCAAACTGTACAAGTGGCTTGCCTGACATAACCGTCAAAGCAATCGCATTGAAATGTGTTGAACTTTAAAGAGAAATAAAAATTGCGGTCTTACAAGAAAAACGACACCTGTGAGTAACGTAGGGGCAAATTTTACTACAAATCCGCTAACAGGTAATTTCGGAAAGCTTCACTGAAAGAAGGTCGCCATGACGTGAAACGTGTAACATAACACGATTATATGTACGTGAATGTGAATGACACCCAACGATGATCTTCAAACGTGGTACAGCATACGTAGCATTGCTGCACATTCAGTATGCTTTATGATGTACAATATTAAATTGGCAGCATATTTCCTACACCTTCGCGAACTCGAACTATGAGGTTCATGTTAAAAAGTGCAACTTGCACAATTGTTCCTCGTTTGAGTGGCTGACAAAATTTAAATTTCATTCCCTTCTTTTGTGTTGCACAACTGTGAAAATAAATTTACAACGGAAACTAAGCATTGTGTTAAAAGCAATGTGGGCCTGATCATATGAAGTTTTTTGTTTTTAGGTGCGTTTAACAATTCGCTGGTCACCTCATTTGGTTAAATGATATGTTATGAGCTATGTTGCATTATCATGTGTATCTCAAAGTGTCACCTGTATTGCTGTGACTGAGAAAGTCCGATTTTTGTTGCATGGCTGACAATGACGCTTCTTATTACCGCGATTTCCATGCGCTCCTACGAGGTCATGTTCACTGATGACCGAAACGAAAAATGCATGCAGTTCATATGCCAAGCCGTAGTTTCCACCTCCTTTATGTCCATGTGAATTATTTAACATAGAGTTTAGGTTTCGATAGCATAAGCTGTAAAGGAACGCAATCAAACTTTTGTGGCAACAGTTGTTCTTTATGCACTGGAAGACATGCTATGTGGGCTGTGCTGTTACTGTGCTTGCTCAAATGGTGTCGTGCGACAGTTTTTTTAATAGAATTTGTCCTCTTTGAATGATTGGCCATATTCATCATGTTCCCTTTAGTTTGTTGTTGAATACTTCCATAGTGTTTCCTACGTGTTTTACATTGTGACACACATCGAGATTTATTTATGCTGGAGGTCGTTAACATGACGAGATTTTTCCTCTCTCTGAGGCGGACACACATTTGTGTCCTATCATCGAGGAGCGGTTTACTTTTTCGACATGTTATGCTCGTATGTACTGCAAAGAAGTGTGCGTACGTAACACCTCATTAGTATTTCCTTTCAGTATGAGCGTAAGAAGCAATGGTGACAGCAGTTAGCGGCTCGGACGTAAACTACTAATCCATGTAATTTATAGCTTTGGCATGCATTTGTGTAATCTGCACGAAGTATACGCGATGTTGTGTTGGCAGTGAGGTTGCAAGAAGTAGTTTGAAAATAAACTTTTTTCTATACTCCAATGGCACAACAAAGTTGTGCGGTGCCTATCCATACTTTAAAAGCACTGGAAGTGCATGGTAGCTCACAAGAATATTGCACCTTGACAGAAAGGCGAATTCCTGTTCCGTACTGCGCCAACAACAAAAATGTGGAGAAAATTGTGCCATAAACAGGGAGCGAATTCCATGTAAAAAAAGGGGGCAACAGCCGTTCACATGCCGCACACCTAGCCAACGCGCCTCCCACATGAATTTTTGCACTCACAACAGCGGACTTTTCAGCGCTTCCTGCAAGTGGCCGGCGCATGCACGGACACTTGGGAGGTTGTAATTAGAATGTACTTCATTAAATCTTAGTTTGTCAAATGGCATCGTCGGCCCATCCTCACACGCTTTGACTCGCACATACTTTACAGAATACAGCACACGGCGACGTTGTTATCGCCCCTGGAATTTATCTGGAACATCACGGCTACAGCGACGGCAGAAATGTGCCTACAGTGTCCATATAATTGCTATTGTGATGAAAATAGATTGGAATAGCTAGAAGTTTCACCAGCCCGGAGTTGGTCGCGGCTCTCTGCGTCTGCAGTGACATATCGTGTACTAGAAGCTGTGTGACCGCGTCGATTGCACCACATGATTTAATAACATTGCAGTTATCAGCATTGGCACGAGAATGTGTAATTAGATCATAGTGCCACCAATGCTCTTGCCTTTATGCAGAAAAACATGCACAATGCTGCCTCTTTACATACTGTAATGTTGTTTTCATGTTGGTCTTTAATATACCTATGTGCTTTCGAAGTGCTCTGTAAATTCCACCAAAATTGACATTGGCCTGCTCCAAACAGCATCGAAATGAATATTTTGAATGAATGAATAATTTGGGGCAGTTTCACCTGTGACATTGCCACACTACATTACTAGTAAACCTTGAAACATTAATGTGTATGTATTAATTAAAACTTCTCAAAAATACCAGCATGTTAGAAATCAACACTAAACTTGTGGTGTATAGTTTGTAATAAATGAGGCCATGACTGTGGCCAACTCCGAAATTGGCCTCAGCTGCCGTTCCAGGGTGTCTGCCTGCCGCTCCATTGCGCCGGCCAGCCTGCTAACCTGGTGGTTGAGCGCCTGTAGCTCAGCAGTTTGCTGCAATAAAAATCTTTCATCAGGAATGCTTCTACACATGTTACTGTGAAAGGCAGAGTTTTGCTGAACATGCAGTCGTCTTAGACGGCAAAACACATGGCCATGCAATGCCACTAGCACCGATACATTCATCCAAACTTGGGCTTTTTCGTACACATCCACCTAATAAACGTGCTGCCACGTCCTGACTTGCTGTCGTTAAATCTTGCGAAAATGTAACGGACAGAACGAGGCTACTACTTTCACTCTACCAGCATGCAGCAGCGCTCATTCAGCCTCGCTTCTAATAAAATGTACTGCCGCTATCACGAATGAATGAATATTTGATGTTTAATGGCGCAAGGGCCAGATGTGGCCAAAGAGCGCCATGCTAATGATTAATGAGTTCGCAGTGCTTGATGGGTTTTATGGTCTTAATGCGCCGTGGCTGTAAAGGGGCCTAAAAGAGTTGATGCAAATTACATAAAATGTACAAGTAATAAAATTTATGGGAATGACTATTGGCGTGTACTATGAACATAAAATGTAGTGAGAAAGGATGATGCAATATATAAAATATGTGATTGTCTAGATGTATAATATTGTCTAGAGCACTACTGCCTCACCAGGGCCCTTGAAACGCAAGGGCCTAGAGGCATGTGCTATACAGAGAATCTATCCTAGCGATATCCTCTGGAAAGAGGATGCGCTAAGAAATAAATGGGCTTGTAACATGTAGTACAACATCTTTTAAAGAAGCGAGGACTGCTTTGGTATTAAAAAGCGGTTCTTCACCAAGAAACAGCCGGATGCAGGGGAATACAATGGCGGTATGCAAACGGGAAATGTTTCCTCCTGTCTCTTTCGGCTTCCCGGCACTCCAGGAAGACATGGAGGACGGTCAGCCGGTCGCCACATCTACCACAGGTTGGAGGCTCGTTACCGGTCAAGAGAAAATTGTGAGTGCCAAATGTGTGTCCTATTCTCAGTCTAGTGAATAGGACGTCTCTTCTTCGTGTTTTCGTTGTTGGCTGCCAGAAACCTAACTTAGGCTTAATTACGTGAAGCTTATTGCTCGTTTCTGCGTCCCACAAGCGTTGCCAGTGGCTTCGCAGTTTGTTTCTGAGGAAAGGCTTCATGTCTGTAGCAGGGACTGCAGCAGAACGAGTACCCTGCGATGCCATTGATTTGGCCATCTCGTCAGCAAGCACATTTCCCTCGATTCCTCTATGGCCAGGTACCCAGCATATTACTACGTGTCTGTGTGATAGATAAATATTGCATAAGAGCGAGTAAAGTTCTATGAAAACAGGATTTGTATGCTTTTGTAAAGAGTTCAGCGCTTTTACAAGGCTTAACGAGTCTGTAAATACTATTGCTCTGTCGAGTTTTAATTTATTTATATGTTTTACTGCAGACAGTACGGCATATGTTTCTGCAGTGAAGATACTCGTTAAGGGGTTCAGCACGTCAGATTCAGAAAGAGAGTGACCAACAGCAGCGTAGGATACGCCAGCATGGGATTTGGACGCGTCTGTGTAATATTAGTAGCAGGAGTACTTCGATTGAAGCTCTCGGAAATGCATAGCAATTTCAAGCTCAGGAGCGTGCTTCGAGACCTCTACAAAGGATGTGTCACATTCTATCATCTGCCACTCCCAGGGCGGTAATAGATTAGCAGAAGCCATTAAGCGATGTTCGAGAACTGGAACATCCATTTCTTCACTGAGTTCTCTTACACGCAGCGACAAAGGAAGTCTCATGGAGGGTTTGTTACGGAAGAGTGTTTCACACGTTAAGTCGTTTACTCTCGTGAAACACGGATGTTCCTTATTAGAGCGCACTTTAAGAAAGTAGGTGAAGCTGATGTATGTTCTCTGAATATGTAGTGACCATTCGTCTGACTCTGCATATAGACTTTCGACGGGGCTTGTTCTAAATGCGCCAGTGGCGAGGCGGATACCCAGATGATGAACGGGGTCTAACATTTTTAGCGCACTCGGTGCAGCAGAGTGATATACAAAGGCACCATAATCTAACCGTGATCTAACTAGGCTCCTGTAAAGATTCAACAGGCACCTCCTGTCGCTACCCCATGTAGTGTGGGATAGAACTTTAAGTAAGTTCATGGTTTTTAGACATTTTGCTTTCAGACATCTTATGTGTGAAATGAAGGTAAGCCTGGAGTCAAGGATAACACCTAGAAATTTGTGTTCTTTGTTAACAGGAATTTGTTGTCCACCCAGTTCTACACAGGGATCAGGTACCAGGCCTGTCCTCCTTGTGAAGAGAACGCAAGTACTTTTGTGCGGGTTAAATCTAAAACCATTTTGGTCTGCCCACTTGGACACCTTGTTTAAGCCCTGCTGTACCTGTCTTTCACATACTGTAAGGTTGCAGGATTTGAAGCCTATCTGTATATCGTCTACGTAGACGGAATAAAAAATGGCTGGGGGCAGTGAAGAACGAAGTGTATTTATCTTAACGATAAAGAGAGTGCAGCTAAGCACGCCTCCCTGGGCGACACCAGTTTCCTGCGTAAAAGGACGTGACAGTGCATTACCGACTTTTACACGGAAGGTACGATTTGACAGATAGCTTTCGATTATGTTCAGCATATTTCCACGGATGCCCATTTCCGACAGGTCTCGCAAAATCCCGTAACGCCATGCCGTGTCATAAGCTTTTTCCATGTCAAGGAATATCGATAGGAAATACTGCTTATGTACAAATGCATCGCGGATATTTCCTTCAATGCGCACAAGGTGATCGGTTGTTGACCGCCCTTGTCTGAAGCCACACTGATAGAGATCGAGTATATTGTTGAGTTCAAGGAAATGTACGAGTCTGCGATTAATCATTTTTTCAAAGAGCTTACACAGACAATTGGTGAGAGCTATCGGACGATAACTTGCTGCTAAGGAGGGGTCTTTTCCCTGCTTCAGGACAGGAACCACAATCGCCTCTTTCCATGTAGATGGTAGGTATCCCGCAGCCCACAGAGTGTTGAAAAGTGTAAGTAGTGTAAATTGCGTGTCAGTATGTAAGTTTCTGATCATGTTATACATGACTCTGTCAGGTCCCGGTGCAGTGGTTTTGCATGTATTCAAGGCAGCTCTCAGCTCGGCAATACTGAAAGGCCGGTTATAGGGTTCATTCTGTCTGGATTTTCTAATTATTGGCTTACATTCTTCTGTTTGTTTATATTTGAGAAAGGACTGAGAATAATGGGCTGAGCTCGAGACGCTCTCAAAGTGCTCCCCAAATGAGTCTGCCTGATCTTGCAGGGTATCGCCTCGTGTGTTTACCAGAGGGAGTGATTGTGCTTGTCGCCCTATTATCCTAATAACCCTGTTCCAGACTTTGGCCTCATCTGTGTACGAGTTGATGCCGGATAAAAACTTCTGCCAGCTTTCTCTTCTGGCCTGTCTGCGGGTTCGCCTGCCTTCGGATTTTACTTTCTTAAAGTGGATAAGATTTTCTGCAGTGGGTGAAGCGCGTAGCAAACCCCACGCTTTGTTCTGTTTTTTACGTGCGATCCTACAATCGTCGGTCCACCACGGGACACGCCGTTTGCACGACAGGCCATTTACTTGTGATATGCATTTAGATGCGGCATCTATTATAAAGGCTGTGAAATACTCCACAGCTGCATCAATTTCTAACGAGGAGATGTCATGCCATGAGATACTAGTAAGAGTTCGAAATTCGTCCCAATCAGCTGTCTCAATCTTCCACCGAGGTGCCTGTGGTGGATATTCGTTTTCTTGAGGTGTTCGTATTAGTATGGGGAAGTGATCGCTTCCGTAAGGGTTCTTTGTAACTTCCCATTCGAGTTCGGGCAGAATAGAAGGAGAGACTATGCTGAGATCGATTGAAGAAAAGGTTCTGTTTGCTAGAGAGTAATATGTGGGTTCCTTCTTATTCAGAAGGCACGCACCACAAGAAAAAAGGAACTGTTCAACAAGACGACCTCGCCCATCTATACGAGAGTCGCCCCAGAGGGAGCTGTGCGCATTGAAATCGCCAAGGACAAGATAAGGTTCCGGCAATTCGTCTATAAATGACTGAAATTCATGTTTGTTTAATTTGAAGTGTGGGGGTACATAGAGCGAGCAAAGGGTGACGAGTTTGTTTAAAAGAACCGCTCGAACCGCCACTGCTTCAAGGGGCGTTTGTAGCTGTAAACGCTGACGGGAAATATTTTTATGAACCAAAATGGCAACACCGCCTGATGATACGACAGCATCATCGCGATCTTTGCGAAACGTGACATACGGTCGGAGAAAGTTTGTGTGTTGTGGTTTTAAGTGTGTTTCCTGTAGACACAGCACTTTTGGATTGTGTTTTTGGATAAGCTCTTGCACGTCATCAAGGTTCCTGAGAAGTCCTCTGACGTTCCATTGAATTATTGGTGTATCCATTGTTGGAACCTCAGTGCTGACGCCCGTTATTGCAAATGGGTCGCAAGCCCCGAGGGTAGCGTTGGCCTGGCGGCCTGGGGCACTGGAAGCATCCGAAGGTCCCGGCAAAGCATGAGTCAACTGGTAACAGAACAACTTGTTTATTCTAACATCGCAAAAGAGCGGCCGGTCAGGTCGACCGAAGTGGAGAGACGGGAGTGCACGTTGCTCAACAGAAGAAATCGGAGCCTCTCTCTTGGCGTCCGGGGGCAGCTGCTCTTATACTCTCGGAGTTGAGGGCAAGAGGAAGGCCTCGTGACGAGACCACGTGACGGCGGGTACGGACAGACTGAGAGACACGTTGAGACGAGTGTAGTGACGCATCGCCAAGCTGGCGCCTGTCAGACCTCCTCGCTTCACACTTGGGGAGCTCCTCTCCCCGGCTGCCGCGCTTTGACAAGCGTGGGCACACACGCACACACGAAGACACGTGGCACTGAAACACGCCTGGACGCGCTTGGCGGGGAGGCTTTGCGGGAGCTCCGAACGGGCCAAAATGTCCGCCGCTTTGAACGAAGCCCCGGCGTCCGTTGCATCCGCGCCGGCTATACCGCGCGTCGTAGGCGAAACGTAACAGACCGCCCCGCCGGGGGAAGGAGATCCCGATGGTCAGGGGACTGCATCCGCTGTCCGGAGGGATGTCGCTTGATGATGCTCATAACCGAAGTCGGTCGTCCTTCGGCGTTTCTTGAGCGCAGCGCAGAGAAGGCCTCGTTCTCTCGTTCAGGTTCACACAGGACACTGCAAAGTGACTTCGGGAGAGTTGACATTTTTGTTCTCGTTCCCGGCAAGCGTTAGAACTACGCCGAAAGTCAACCGCTCAGTCAGCAAGCACGGCACAACCCTCACTAAGCCCTGCCAGGGTCTTTCCCCTTTTATACTACTGCCTAGTTCCTTACAGTAGTTTAGCAGCACTCAGAACGCGTCCACAAATCGGAAAATTGCACTAGAAAGCACATCATCACTTTGAAACACTACACAAAAGCAATAGGTTAAAAAATCCTGCCTCAGGAAGAAAAACATCAGTAACAAGCAATTTTGAGGCTGATTCCCACGTTAGGGGCTTCGACTTAAGCCATCGGCGTTACCGTTGAGACCCCTTTTTGTAACGCACCTCAAAGGAATATTGTTGCAAAGCGAGGCTCCAGCGCAGGAGGCGGCCATTTTTGGGAGAGATGGTCTGCAGCCATTGGAGAGGGCAGTGATCCGTCTCAATGATAAACCTCGAACCGGCAAGGTAGCATGACAATTTCTGAACGGCCCACACGATACACGCACACTCTTTCTCGGTGGCGCTGTACGCCTGCTCACGACTGGTCAGCTTACGACTAGCATACAGGACGGGGTGTTCTACTTCTCCATTTTCCCGTTGGCACAGTACAACGCCCATGCCTCGCTCACTAGCATCGCACTGAACAACGAACCCTTTTGTGTAGTCGGGCGATCGTAGCACAGGCTGGCTTGTTAAGGCGCTCTTTAGGGCGCTAAAAGCTCTTTCCTTTGTCTCGTCCCAGACGACTGTTTGCGGCTCTGTCTTTCTTAGAGCATCCGTCAGGGGAGCCGCGATATCAGAGTACCTGGGGATGTACCTCTGATAGTAGCCGGCGACACCTAAGAACGACCGAATATCGGTCTTCGTGCGCGGTTGCGGGAAGTCTCGCACAGCGGCCACCTTTATTTCAGAGGGGCGGCGATGACCCCGACCAATCACGTGACCGAGGAAGACAACCTCGGCCTGTGCTAACTGGCACTTGGGAGCCTTGACTGTCAAGCCCGCATCGCGCAGGCGGGTTAGCACTGCCCGCAAGTGGGCCATATGCTCAGGCCAGGATGCGGAGAATATCGCTACGTCGTCTAGATACGGTAAAGCGAATTCTTGCTGTCCCCGCAACACTTTATCCATGAGGCTTGAAAAGCAGTATGGCGCGTTCTTCAAACCAAAACTCAAAACTTTAGGACGGAATGTCCCCATTGGTGAAATGAACGCCGCATACCTACTAGCCTCTTCTGTAAGTGGAACCTGCCAATAACCCCTGACAAGATCTAGGGTGGAAATAAACTGAGCGCTACTCACTCTCTCAAGGCGCTCCTCGATGTTAGGGATCGGATAAATTTGATCCTTAGTGATGGAATTAAGCCTGCGGTAGTCGACGCAAGGGCGAGGTTCCTTGCCCGGTACCTCAACTAAAATCAAAGGGGAGGTATAATCACTCTCACCCGCCTCAATAACACCGAGCTGTAGCATTTTCTTTACCTCAGCCTCCATAATATCGCTCTGGCGGGGTGACACCCGGTACGCCTTGGATCGTACTGGCTCTGGGGAGGTAAGTTCTATGTCATGAGTAAGGACAGAAGTCCTACCAGGCCTCTCAGAGAACAGACCTTGAAACTCTTGTAAGAGCTGGTGTAGTTCGGTTTTCTGCTCAGGCGACAGCGATGCTTTACCGATTAAGTCACTAATGACCTGATCGGTATCTTTCCTGTTCGTCACTGAGCCTAGTCCCGGAAGCTCGACCGGAAGCTCTTCGGGAGCGTTTACCATCATACACACTACTGCTTCCCGTTGCTTATAGGGTTTGAGCAGATTACAGTGGTAAACTTGCTGTGCTTTCCGTTTTCCTGGCAGACTGACCACGTAGTTGACGTCCGACAGTTTTTGAACAATCCGTGCTGGGCCCTCCCACTGCACGTCGAGTTTGTTCTTTAGCGACGTGCGCAATATCATGACCTCATCGCCCACCTCAAAACGACGGGCCCTGGCTGTCCGATCATAATAAACCTTGGCCCTCTGCTGGGCCTTTGCCATTGCTTCACCTGACAACTCCTGTGCCCTTCTTAAGCGTTCGAGGAGCTTAAGCACGTACTCCACCACGACTGGGTCGTCGCCCCTGCCTTCCCACGATTCTCGAAGCATGCGAAGCGGAGACCGCAGCGAGCGACCGTACACCAGCTCAGCTGGCGAAAACCCCGTAGCCGCATGCGGCGCGGTCCGTAATGCAAACATCACCCCAGGCAGACACAGCTCCCAGTCAGTTTGATGTTCAAAACACAATGCTCTCAACACGCGCTTCATGACGGAGTGGAGCTTCTCAACGGAATTCGACTGGGGGTGGTGCACTGAGCTGTGTAACAGCTTTACCCCGCACCTTTCGAGAAAGGCTGTCGTCAAAGCGCTAGTAAACACTGTGCCCTGATCTGATTGGATTTCCGCAGGAAAAGCAACTCGCGCAAATATGGACAGTAGTGCATTGACTATCTCAACTGAGCTGAGTTCCTTAAGCGGTACTGCTTCAGGGAACTTTGTCGCTGGGCAGATCACAGTCAAAATGTGTCTGTACCCTGTGGTTGTTTCCGGCAGAGGTCCCACTGTATCAATAACGAGCCGTCTAAAAGGCTCCGTAATGATAGGTACCAACTTCAACGGCGCCCTCGATTTGTCCCCTGGTTTGCCCACCCGCTGACAGGTGTCACATGTCTTCACAAAGTGGTCTGCGTCCCGAAAACACCCTGGCCAATAGTACTCCTGCAAGAGACGGTCCTTAGTTTTCTTAACTCCTAGGTGTCCGGACCACGAACCCCCATGCGACAAGCGCAACAGATCCTGACGATAGCATTGAGGCACGATCAGCTGATCGAACTCCACTCCCCTGCGGTCTAGATACTTCCGGTACAGGACCCCACCTCTTTCCACAAAGCGAGCATTTTTCTTGGCGATACCTTCCTTGACAATGCAGCGTATGTTTTCTAGGCTGCCATCCTTCTTTTGCTCGGCTATCAAAGCCGACCGGCTGACTTTTAGCAACCTGTTAAGTCCATCTGACGTAGGCGCGATGAGCAAATCTGCAGATAGCTCTTCTAACTTTCCCGTGTCGGGCATTTCCTCTCCAGTATCTGGTGCCTTCAACGCTACAGGCTCAATTTTATTCAGTTCGGACGTGCTCTGAATATCAGCTTGCTGCGCCTCTGACCCTTTTTCATTGTTCGACAACGTCGGCCCCGCAACTACCGCCTTTGCAGCGAGCTCCCGAACCTTCGATCTGGTTAAGGCCTGAACGCTAGCCTCACCAAACAAAAGCCCCTTCTCGCGCAGGAGGTGAACGGACCTGTTCGAAAATAGGTACGGGTACTGGGGGGGCAGCATAGATGACACTGCCGCCTCCGTCTCAAGCGCTCCGAAAGGTCCTTCAATCAGCACTTTTGCTACGGGCAGACACGCTGTGAGCTTCCACGGCTTGCTTGATCCATGCGCACTCGCCCGTGAACATATCGGGTTCTACGTAGGAGGGGTGAGCTACATCCATCGTAGCTGCGGAATCGCGAAGCACTCGGCACTCTTTCCCGTTCACGAGGAGGTCTCGCATGTAAGGCTCGAGAAGCTTTATGTTCTCGTCAGTGCTGCATAAGGACAAAAACACGACTTTTGTTTTTGTTTCTGGACACTGCGCCGAAAAGTGACCCGGCTTCTGGCACGTATAACAAACGCGCGCTTGCCTCGTCTCGAACCTCTTTCTGCGTTCGGCTTCGGTTGCCGCCGTCTCCTTACGTTCGGTCGGACTGCTTTCACTCGCATCCGCACTACGTGTGTCCCCCTTTGCTCTCATGGGCGTGAACTTCGGCCTCTCAAACTTGGAGCCAAATTCACCCCTTTGACCGTCCTTAGCTCCGCGAGCCCGACGCGTCACAAACTCCTCGGCTAGCTCGGCGGCTCTAGCCACCGTACTAACGTCTGGCCTATCCAAGACCCAGTACCGCACGTTCTCAGGTAACCGACTATAAAACTGTTCTAGCCCGAAACACTGCAGAACTTTCTCGTGGTCACCAAACGCTTTCTCTTCTTTGAGCCACTCCTGCATGTTTGACATTAGCCTGTAGGCAAACTCTGTATATGACTCACTTTTGCCTTTCTGATTTTCCCGAAACTTCCGACGGAACGCCTCCGCTGACAGCTTGTACTTTTTTAGCAGACTCGATTTCACTTTGTCGAAATCCTCGGCCTCCTCTCTCTCCAAGCGAGCGACTACGTCGGCCGCCTCGCCGGGTAGCAAAGTGAGCAAGCGCTGTGGCCACGTTTCCCGAGAGAACCCCTGCTTCTCGCACGTTCGCTCAAAGTTAACCAGGAACAAACCAATGTCCTCTCCAAGCTTAAACGGCCGCATCAGGTCAGTCATTTTGAACAATACTCGTTCTCCTGCACCGTGTGCCTGACTTCCATTACGAGCGCGTTCCATCTCTACCTCGAGACGCTTCATTTCCAAAGCGTGTTGACGGTCGCGCTCTTCTTTTTTCTCTTGTTGCTCTCCCCCGCAGGGGCGTCTGCGTCAGCAGGCGTTTGGTGTGTGGCGACACCACGTACCCGAGCACACGAGGGTTGGACCCTCCCGCGTGTAGCCGTGCGCGGCTTAGCCGTGTCCGGGGAAAGGGGGATCCTGGAGGTTGAGCCGATGCCGGGTGTTCGGACCGTTAAGGCCCCCCGGCGGAGGCAACACACCTCTTTGGCCTCTGCTTCACGTAGACGGCACCCCCGGACTGACCCACCCGGGGGAAATCGGTAGTCGCCTTTTCCTGACCTCCTCTCCAATCTTCGTCTTTCTCTCTCGCCTTTTTCATCTTTCCTGTCTTCTCTTCACTTCTTATTACTTCCGTATTTCCTTCGCGGCAAGGGTTAACCTTGTGCATTATGCCCAACCTCGGGTATAGGTATTTGGTTATAGTGGGGATGTACCGCTGGCGTGCGCAGAACTGAATACTTCCCGTCCTGTGTCGTCCCCTGGTTGGGCTCCATGGTGGGTGGCGGCCATCCCTGCCGAATATTAATATGACTTATGGAATCAAATTTCCCTCCACTTCCTGATCGCTCCTTCAAGAGGGGGCGCACCGAAGGTTCCTTCAACTTCTTCATGAGTCACAAAGAAACATTCCCAAAATACCATGTCATTCACAGTCAACATGAAAGCAAGACAGTTCGAACAATATCTCCTTTTGTTGTGGCAAAATCATTGGCAAACTCCATCGGCCCAGGTTACAAAGTAACTAAAATGGGAAGCGGCGATCTTCTTGAACTTCGTGACAAGACACAGTACAGTAAATTGTCAAAACTAATTGCTTTTGGGGACATTCCAGTTTCAGTAGGCCCACACAGATCTTTGAACACTGTCCGCGGTGTCGTCTCTGAAGATGACCTGCTTGATCTTAGTGAAAGTGAGCTACTTGAGGGATGGCAAGATCAAAATGTAGTAAAGGTCCAGAGAATAACGATTAGGCGCGACGGCAAGGAAATCCCCACAAAACACATAATCTTAACTTTTGGAACTAGCACTTTACCAGACTCAATAGAAACAGGATACTGCAAACTCCGTGTAAGACCATACATACCTAACCCACGCCGATGCTTCAAGTGTCAGCGGTTCGGGCACGGTTCACAAAGCTGCCGAGGGCGCACTACTTGTGCAAAGTGTGCATCAAACGAGCACTCATCCGACACTTGCACTTCCACCACCCATTGTGCTAACTGTGACGGGGATCACCCAGCGTACTCTCGTTCTTGCCCATCCTGGAAAAAAGAAAAACAAATCATCGAAATCAAAATCAAACTGAACCTTTCCTTCCAAGAGGCGCGCAAGCGCTTCTCGATGAAGCAGTCTAGTCCGTCTTACACCGATGTGGCGCGCCGGGGGGCAGCGCTACATCCTTCGGCGGCCGCCCAAGTCACACGGAGTGTGACGGCGGTCACGCCATCAGCCCCCCCGGCTGGAACAGCCAGCGCTGTACCGGCCCCCACAAAGGAGGACCAGCAGACCCTCGGGCCTGTTGGAGCCAAGGCCACTGCGCGTGCAGATAGGCCTACCACCCCCGCGAACGTGCCCGCTGCGCAGGCGCTATCCACCGCCTCAGACGAGGTGATGGATACAAATACCAATCCGGCGTCTCAGGCGCCGAAGGAACGGCGCAGCTCCCTCGAGCGCGCCCGGAAGTTAGAGAGATCGCGTTTCACGGGGCCTGGAAAGGTCTCGTGAGATAATCTAATCCATATTTCTTAAACACACAGCACAAAACACATACATTATGGATACACAGTTAATACAATGGAACGTCAGGGGTTTACTCCACAACCTAGACGACATTAAGGAACTTTTACATAGGTACACCCCAAAGGTGCTGTGTGTCCAAGAAACACATCTTAAACCCTCACAAACAAACTTTCTCCGACAGTATGCCATTTTCCGGAAAGACCGCAACGAGGCCCTTGCCTCGTCGGGCGGTGTGGCAATAATAGTAGATAAGTGTGTTGCTTGCCTGCAGTTACCCCTTAAAACGCCCCTAGAGGCAGTGGCAGTCAGAGCAGTGCTTTTTAGTAAGCTGCTGACAATTGCATCTTTATACATTCCTCCCAACTGTCAACTCTCCAAAACTGAATTTGATAGCTTTATTGCGCAACTCCCGGAACCCTACATTGTCGTTGGAGACTTAAATGCCCATCATACCTTGTGGGGCGACTCTAGGTGTGATGCCAGAGGGCGTCTGATTGAAAATTTCCTATTCAGTACGGGTGCATGCTTGCTAAATAAGAAGGAGCCAACTTTTTACAGCGTTGCACACAAGACATTTTCATCTATAGATCTATCCATTGTTTCAAGTACAGTCGTGCCGTACTTGGAGTGGAATGTACATAAGGACCCATACGGGAGTGATCATTTCCCGATTGTTTTAAAATTAAGGAAACGGGACGAATGTTCTCCACATGTACCCCAGTGGAAAGTTGACTCAGCCAACTGGCAGCGATACGGAGAACTAACATATATGACCTGGGATGATATTCGTGCACTCAGTATTGACGATGCAGTCTCATATTTAACCGCATTTATTCTCGACGTAGCGTCAATATGTATCCCACAAACAAATGCATCGCCTAATAAATGACGTGTTCCCTGGTGGAACGATGAATGTAAGCAAGCACGAAAGAAACAGAATAAGGCTTGGAATCAGCTCCGTGACTCTCCGACAATCGAGAACCTTATCAGCTTTAAGGAAATAAAATCAGAAGGAAGAAGAACGCGCCGCCGTGCCAAAAGGGATAGCTGGCAAAAATATATTTCCGGCATTAATTCGTATACAGACGAAAGAAAAGCCTGGAACAGGGTAAACAAACTAAAAGGCCGTGAAACTCATCCACTACCATTAGTAAACACACAAGCAGACACTCTTGAGGAACAAGCTGATTGCCTAGGAGCATATTTCGAGCACATTTCCAGTACATCTCATTATACAGATACATTCCTAAAATACCAGCGACTAGCAGAACAGCTGCATTTGAGTCGGAAGGGCACATCCAATGAAGCATACAATCGTCCATTTGGAATGGCTGAGTTCCAGGCTTCACTGAACTGTTGCAACAAGTCCGCTCCAGGAAGTGACAGAATATTGTATGAGATGATCAGACACTTACACCCTGAAACCCAAAAAACACTACTGTCACTCTTCAATTCCATGTTCTCTGCCGGCTACATTCCTTCTGCCTGGAAAGAAGGAATTGTAATCCCTATTTTAAAAGAGGGCAAGGACCCTTCCTCACCCAACAGTTATAGGCCTATAGCTCTGACAAGTTGTCTATGTAAATTATTTGAGAAAATGATTAACCGCCGCCTCATCCATTTTCTTGAAAGCAACAAGATACTCGATCCCTTTCAATGCGGTTTTAGGGAGGGTAGATCCACAACAGATCACCTTGTCCGCATAGAGACAAATATCCGAGATGCCTTTGTCCACAAGCAATTTTTTCTATCAGTATTTTTAGATATGGAAAAGGCATACGACACAACCTGGCGCTATGGAATCCTCCGTGACCTGTCTGAAATGGGAGTTCGAGGCAACTTGCTGAACGTGATTCAGAGTTACCTCTCCAATCGCACGTTCCGTGTTAGAGTTGGTAACGCTCTGTCTCGTCCATTTACGCAAGAGGCTGGTGTTCCACAGGGTGGTGTGCTGAGCTGCACTCTTTTCATTGTCAAAATGAACTCGATCCAGACTGCCATACCACGTAGCATGTTTTATTCTGTATATGTGGATGACATCCAGATAGGTTTCAAATCATGTAACCTAAGTACCTGCGAGCGGCAAGTACAGCTTTGTATAAATAAATTATGTATGTGGGCGGACAAAAACGGCTTCAAGCTAAACCCACAAAAAAGTACATGCGTCCTGTTTTCTAACAAGAGAGGTATACTTGCGGACCCCGCAATAGATCTAAATGGAGAGCGGCTATCTGTGAGCCATGAACACAAATTTCTAGGAATCATTTTAGACAGTAAGCTTAATTTTGTACCCCACCTGAAGTATCTGAAATCAAAGTGCCTCAAGACTATGAATCTTCTGAAACTCTTATCACGTACATCTTGGGGAAGCGACAGACGGTGCCTTCTAAAACTTTACAAAAGTCTAATATTAACACGGCTTGACTATGGATCAATAGTCTATAATTCTGCTGCACCAAGCGCTTTGGAAATGCTAGATCCCATCCACCACCTAGGTATCCGCCTTGCTACAGGCGCCTTTAGGACTAGCCCTGTGCAAAGCCTCTACGTCGAGTCAAACGAATGGTCATTACACTACCAAAGGACATATTTAACTTTCTCCTACGCCTTGAAAGCTAGATCAGATGTTAAACATCCTTGTCATTACACTATATGCGACTTGTCGTCCACTGCTAGGCTGTTTCGTAACCGCCCGGCCACTAGGCCTCCTCTGTCCCTCCGGTTGGAAGCACTCTCAGAAAATACAGGGATCCCTCTTTTACACAATGTCCTAATGGCTCCTACACGGCTTCCACCGCCTTGGGAGTGGCAGACTATAATATGTGACATCTCTTTCTTAGAAATATCCAAACAAGCACCTGAGGCTCACATACAATCTCATTTTCTTGAACTTAAAGAGAAGTATTCCTGTGACGAATATTACACAGATGCTTCGAAGTCTCCAGCTGGTGTTGCTTACGCAGCTCTCGGACCCTCATTTTCAACATCAGGGCCACTAAACCCACACACCAGTATCTTTACGGCAGAAGCATACGGTATACTTTCGGCTGTTAAACACATAGGGCGCAGAAATGTCGCTAAGGCTGTTGTCTTTACAGACTCATTAAGTGTCGTGAGAGCCCTTATTAGCTTACGAAAGCATAAGAATCCCGTTTTGAATGAGCTGTATAGCTTGTTGTGCTCCGCATATATCTGCAACCAAGCGATTATCCTATGCTGGGTACCTGGCCATAAAGGTATAAAAGGTAACGTAGCTGCTGATGAAAACGCTACGTCAGTGAGTTTTAGCGACACAGATAGAAATATCCTTATTCCTGCCGCAGACCTAAAGCCCTTTTTGCGCCGTAAATTGAGGAAACATTGGCAAGCAGAGTGGGATACACAAACATTGAATAAGTTACACATTATAAAACCAACATTGCGGAATTGGATAAGTGACAAAACAGCACGGTACAAGGAAGTACTCTTTGCCGTTTAAGAATAGGACACACTTACAGTACTCACTCCTACCTATTGACTGGCGGCGATCCTCCTACTTGTAGTAGGTGCGGCGATAGCCTGACTGTCCTCCATGTTCTTATCCAGTGCCCTGCAATAGAAACAGAGAGGAAAAAGTATTTCCATTCTGCATATCGGGAAAATATACCACTTCACCCTGCATTTTTTCTTAGTGATGAACCGCTTTTTAAACTGCAAATAGTTTTAGATTTCTTAGCTGAAACCGACATTCTGAAAATAATTTGGCCAGGAAATTTTAACACGTGATTACCAGCCCTTGCATTCGAAGGCCCTCTTGATGATTGAGTGTAACTGTTGTCTGGTCTTATGTTTTAATCAAAACACAACTGCCATCGTCCATGTCCATAATTAATCAGTGTCATTATTTTACTAGCTATATATTTACGTCATTTAGAGCAAAAGTTTTAGGCCCTTATACAGCCATGTCACACCTACCATAATAAATTCACTGTCCACGCCATTCAGAATAAATTCTTTAAATTACCATTTGTCATGGCGCTCTTTGGCCATAACTG
Organism: Dermacentor andersoni; assembly: GCF_023375885.2. Taxonomy (NCBI): domain Eukaryota; kingdom Metazoa; phylum Arthropoda; class Arachnida; order Ixodida; family Ixodidae; genus Dermacentor; species Dermacentor andersoni. Next base: position 360,182,605 of record NC_092814.1, on the reverse strand, counting down.
GCCCTTGCGCCATTAAAAACCACATATCATCATCATCATCATCTCTTGTTGCTCTCGCTCTATCTGTTCGTTACGTTCACGCTCATCTTTCTCTTTCTGTTCTTTAAGTTCGCGCTCCTGTCTTTTTGCCCGCTCCTCAATGGTCTCAAGGCATTCCGACAGCTCGTCATCCTCAGCTTCTAACTCAAGAATAGCCCTCAGCAGTTCTGGTTTTCTGAGTTTGTCTGAGACATCCAGACCCAACTCTCTTGCAAGCTCCAGCAATTTCGGTTTGCGCAACGACTTCAAATCCATGGCTGCTCTGAACGCTGCTTTCTCTACTGCCTACTATTGTCTTGCCGCAAACTAACCCGGCAGCAACGACAACCACAATTACCAGCTCTGTTTCTGACACTAACAAAAGCCTGGCAAAACTCAGTAGAAGAAAGTCCCGCACTCACCAAACCTCGCAGCCAAGAATTCAGCGCAGTCGTTCCGCTGCAGGCAACCAGTCATCACACAGGGCTCGTTGCACTGCTCCCGGATGGTCGTCGTGCTGCTCAGCATACAGTCAACCGCATCTCTTCGCTGCTGGCCTCCGTTGTCGCGATCCCACCGCTGCCACCAGCTGTTGGAACCTCAGTGCTGACGCCCGTTATTGCAAATGGGTCGCAAGCCCCGAGGGTAGCGTTGGCCTGGCGGCCTGGGGCACTGGAAGCATCCGAAGGTCCCGGCAAAGCATGAGTCAACTGGTAACAGAACAACTTGTTTATTCTAACATCGCAAAAGAGCGGCCAGTCAGGTCGACCGAAGTGGAGAGACGGGAGTGCACGTTGCTCAACAGAAGAAATCGGAGCCTCTCTCTTGGCGTCCGGGGGCAGCTGCTCTTATACTCTCGGAGTTGAGGGCAAGAGGAAGGCCTCGTGACGAGACCACGTGACGGCGGGTACGGACAGACTGAGAGACACGTTGAGACGAGTGTAGTGACGCATCGCCAAGCTGGCGCCTGTCAGACCTCCTCGCTTCACACTTGGGGAGCTCCTCTCCCCGGCTGCCGCGCTTTGACAAGCGTGGGCACACACACACACACGCACACACGAAGACACGTGGCACTGAAACACGCCTGGACGCGCTTGGCGGGGAGGCTTTGCGGGAGCTCCGAACGGGCCAAAATGTCCGCCGCTTTGAACGAAGCCCCGGCGTCCGTTGCATCCGCGCCGGCTATACCGCGCGTCGTAGGCGAAACCTAACACCATATTGGTAGTAAATAAGTGCTGTGTATACGGAAACAGAAGTATTAATTACAGAGATTTCAGAGCTTAGGTTCCAGAGCTCTTTCGAGGCCCTGTAACCGGGGTTTTACTCTTTTGAAGCGTTCGAGGGAACCTCGACGCTCCTTAGGCGCTTGGTGCGCCTTGTGGATAGGTGTGTCCATTGCCTCTTTTGAGGCGCCGGACACGTGCTCTTGCGAGCGAGAAGGTTCCCGGGAAAGTCTCGCCTTGGAGGGCAAGACCCCTGCGCCCACCAGCCCGGAGGTCGATGGGGCTCCCTGAGGGATTTGGCTTCGCCGGCTGTTGCCAGCGCTGGAAGGGGCCGGGGAGGTTGGGGCAGCCTCGGCTGCGCCCACCTTCGGGGTCGGTGGCCCCGTCTGCTGGGTTGACGGAGCAGCGCTAGCTGCCACCGCCGCGGGGGCAGATGGCGTGACTGCCGACTCACTGGTTGTGGGTCGGACAGCCGCTGGAGGCCGTTGTGACGCTGCCCCCTGACGCGCCACATCGGCAAATGTTTTCTTGGGCAGGTAAGATACCCGCCTGCGTGCTTCTTTGAAACTTATGTTTTCTTTTACTTTAACTGTTACTATTTCCTTTTCTTTTTTCCAGGATGGGCACGACCGCGAGTACGCGGCGTGCTCACCATCACAGTTTACACAGTGGAGAGCATTCTCACAAGCTTCAGAGGTGGGTTCGTGGGCACTGCACTTCGCACATGTTTGGCGGCCTCGGCAGCTCTGCGAACTGTGACCGAAGCGCTGGCATTTGAAACATCGGAGTGGATTGGGCACGTATGGCCTGACACGGAGCTTGATGTACCCGGCCTCGATTGACTCGGGCAGGACACTTGAACCAAATGTGATTATTAGGTGCTTGGTTTGTATCTCTTTACCATCTCGCCTCATCTTTATTCTTTTGACATTGATAACATTTTGCTCGCTGAAGCCCTTCAAGAGTTCAGCCTCAGTGAGCTCCAGCAAGTCATCGTCTGACAACGCCGCGGGTGGTGTTCATTGTACGGTGTGGGGTTACTGTTATGGGGGTCTCTCCAAATGACACTAGTTGGGGTAGTTTTTCATATTGTTTTACATCGCGGAGCTCCAAGAGGAGGTCGCCGCTTGCCATCCTCGACACCTTGTAACCTGGGCCAAAAACATCAGTCAGGGACTTTGAAACAAGGAACGGTGAAATGGTTCGCACTGCTTTGTTTGACTTTTCAGAATGAATAACATGAAAGCGGGGAAAATTCTGTATTTGGTGTCCGAAAAACTGGAATAAATCTTCGGTGCGCCCTCGTTTCTGAGGGCGATCAGGAAGTTTGGGGAAAGAAGTTTCCATGAAAATGTATAAAAATTCGGCAACAGCGCCGACCGCCCACCACGGAGCCCAACGAGGGGACGCGGCAGAGCTTGCATGCAAGTCTGCACGACGCCAGTCGTACGCCGCCACTATAACCAAATATGGTGTACCCAAGGTTGGATAACCACACAGGGTTAACCCTTGCCGCCAAGGAGAAAGGAAGTAAATAGAAGAGAGAAGGAGACAGGAAAGGTGGAAAGTAAGAGAAAGACGAAGGTTGTAGGGAGAGAGAGATAGGAAAAGGCAACTACCGATTTCCCCCGGGTGGGTCAGTCCGGGGGTGCCGTCTACGTGAAGCCGAGGCCAAAGGGGTGTGTTGCCGCCGCCGAGGGGCCGTAAAGGTCCAAACACCCGGCATTGGCTCAACCCCCAGGATCCCCTTTTCCCCGGACACGGCTAAGCCGCGCACGGCTACACGCGGGAGGGTCCAACCCTCGTGTGCTCGGGTCCGTGGTGTCGCAACACACCAAACGCCTGCTGACGCAGACGCCCCTGCGGGGGCCGCTATCACGACGAGAATATGTGAGGATAACTGGTAATGTGAAGCAGCACTGGATGCAATTGCACTGGGAACACAAAAGTATGGTTGGGTCAAAGCCAGGCATGCGATACGTGTAGACAATCTAATGAACCATTACTGTGGTTGTCACTTGAACCATGTATTGTAAGTGAACATGGCTAGCCTTCACTTCTGCTGATTTCCGTCATCATAATTGGCATAAATCTTATAAATGTGCTGTGTGCTGCTACGGACACATGTGCAGTCACAAATAAAATAATAAAAAGATGAAGTGCTACAAAGCAATCAACAATGGCTGCTTGACCTTCAGATTCAGATATTGCCAGATGTGTCGTTACAGCACAGTTATAGCAGCCGTTATAGACGAATGAAAAGCGTGCTTGGGTACAGATATGCATGGCATCTTGACGCATTTGCGAGCAGAGCAAAATTTTTTCAGAACATTTGAAACGAGACACAGTATAACTGCGTTGGTACATTTCTCGGGGGCCACTGACAACAGAATGCTTGACCCGGGAAACGTTCACAGGGTGCATGTACAAGCAGGACTGCATGGTCAGAGTGCAAGACCCACTAAAACGCTGCAAGCAAGCAAACATCGATGAAATGTCACATGTACAATACATGTTAGGTCACCTCCACAGAATGACAAATGTGCAGTGTAAAACAATGTAATGTTACCACACTTAAGTGTGCCTATCTTGTGACGATACGTAAGCAACTAATGCACTCAATTTCAAAGTAACATTGTGATATGTAGGGTTGCTTATGCACACATTGGTATTCAACTAACAGCTAGTTAAAACAGTGTTGTATTGTTCCACTTGCACATCTTGCATTTTGTGTCAAATGTATGCATGTTTTCTAAATGAATGTGCCAGTAATAACGCTTCAATGTTTGGAAGCACAACCACTAGAAAGACTGCTGTTGTCACAGGCATGATGTGGCACCTGACACCAGGAGAAAGTATCTCGCATTTTGGCCGTTGCAAGTGCAACATTCCTATTCATAACGAAAGGTTCTCAGCCATGCCAAAGGGGGTCATGGGGGAGTTGGCGAAAATTATGAGGCGTCTCAAAATTCACATAAACATCGCCCTGTTTCGACACGCTACACTTATCCATATGTCTGGCTTATGTCATGTTGCTGCATCACACAGTGCTTTTGAACTGATTACAGAAGCGTGTATAAAACTCGTACTGGAGGCCGTGAGGTCCTGATAAGCTATCACCTGAACCCTTTCAGTGCCGTCGACGTACTGATGTGTTTCTGCGTTTCTTTCCCACAAGAGTTGCTTTGACATTGCTTTTGTGTGACAGTGATTTGAGGACCACAGAAAGGGAGCATTTGCCATTGTAGGTGGCATCATATTTTTTTCTCATCACTTTGTATTGCAGAAATCAGTACATTTTATGCTAGCTATGCGTACATGAATAACAATGTATTGAACAGCTCTCCATGTGACAAAAGGTATTGTGGCTGCCTAAGCACTACAAGCTGCGTGTTACAAGACTTCAATCCTACTTTTTAGGGCATAAACTTGCATATGATCAGCAACTTTCTTTTGCACATTAAGTTATGTTCATACCGTCTGGAAAAGCGCTACACATTCCAGAATCCCCTGGACAATGGTCAATTAATACTTCTCTTGTCAAATATTACGCACATAATGAAGATTCATACATTTGTAGCATACATTCCTTGTGTCTCTGCATTTGAGTTGTGTGAATTGTGAGAATTACTAGTTTGCTTAACATGTAAATTGTAGGAACTTTTCCCTGATTTCATTTCTATTCACCAACTACACATCTGTACTGGGCCGCGGCAAAAATTCATTCGCTCGGGTTTAATTACACGTACGCACTCTATCAGCGCTGCCATCTCACCTTGCGGGACTCCTCCAATAATTTTTCTGACAGCTCGTTTCGTGCAGCTGCAAGGGTGAGCCTTTTTGCTGTGTCACCCACAGCCTGCTGCAGCAGGCGGCCTCTTGAAGTAGCTCTTGGAGGCCCTGCATAATTTTGGAAGCACACTAGCTTCTAAGCTGCGCGACTAAAAAGATGTAACTATGCTGTTTAAGGAATAGCGGCGCAATTATGACAGCATTAGCAAAAGGTAATACAAGTATTCATCTGCACCATGTTTCATGTTGTACTTGACTATGCATACATTTCATACCTGAAACAGGAATACTTCATGGTCTCACATGAGGAGCATAAACCTTGGAATCGTTATAGAAGCGTGTTAAATTGGAAATTACAGTTCCTTTTACAGCCACATTACTAATGCAGCTCATCATTTCTATTATATGGAGTGCAGTGTTTGCATTGTGCATTTAACCTTTCTTGTGATATATCGACTTCCCACAAAATTCTATTCCCCAACAGTCGATAATAGCATGCACAGTTCAGGTACATAGGAAGTTTCTCGTTCTTTTTTAATCTTTATTTTCCGTACCCCTCGTAGAGAGAAACAGCCATTCACGAGTGCTCAGCCAGCAACCACATTACATGATGTCATCCAAGTATTCATTTGGCTGGACTATACGTATGTGTTGTGTGACATGGCACTTGCATAATTGCATTAGTTGCATTTCAGTCTTGACAATTTCACTTCTTATTTGTGCAAGTTGTCCAAAAAACTTTACCATATGAAGCTCTGCCAGTTAACAGAAGTGACATTGGCCCTCTAGAATACACTCCTAGCATCATGCATAGGCGAGCTTTGTTAGGAAGCCACTAGGTAATCGCACATGCATGACTGAAAGTCTGTGCAATAATTTTTCAGATTCAACGAATACATAGCATGCAGGTGTACATTCACAGCGTGCTGTAGTTGTTACCTTCATTCAATTTTTGTTACCTTTTTGTGGGCATCTCCCATGCGTTAGGTTTGTCTACCCACCAGTAATACTACATACCTTCGTAATGGTTTTTCACAGTGGCCTTTGTTCTGCTCAACAGTTAAAAACCTTTCTGGACAAGTTCTTTATTATGTATTGCCTCATTACTAAATATCCAAACTACCTGAACCATACAACATCCATTTGCAGTTATTATGTACAACATACGTAGCGTCACCATTCAATAACAGAGTATTCATGAAGTATGCGTTCAGTTTCTTTGACTCTTCACCACTCCAATTGAAACTGAAAGCTAAACGTTCTGCTGCACAGCTGAGAGTAGGTGAAACATGAAGTTGCCTCAAGCACACGCATAGCATATAACATACCCACTAATGACCAAGACTCTTACATGCATTACTCAGACGCCTCGCCTAACTGCATTTTACATCCACTTGGGCTCCTCGCACCGCATGTTCATATATGAGCAGGCTTGATTTGTTCAAATGTTGTTGCCCTTTATGTAATATTCCTACTCTGCGGTCTGTAAGGAAATGACATGAAATGAAAAAAGCATGTGTGGCTCCAGGTGAAATTTCCAAACATAACTGCCTTGTCAATGCGAATGCTTGGACCTTTACCAAGCGTCTATTGATCAACGAGTTTACAGTGGTGCGCTACTACATGTTCTGTTCCATACAGTTGATCCCCCAAAAGGCAAAAGAATGGGTTATGAAATCATTGCCATGGTGTGAAATTCTGATATTGCAGCATAACGACGTACCGCATATGCATCGTTACAAGTAGGTGCACATCTTACTGCTTCAGGAAAGCAATACAAATATACGTGCAGAAAATGTATGCCATGCCTTGCTGACACACCTTTTCCTCAGTGCTGTTTCGGTGTCTGTGTGTATAGCGTTCACGAGCAGTTCCACTAGGTTACAGTGCTGTCCGAACAAGTGCTCCTTGTACGCCTTCAGTTTTCCTATTAACCAATACGCCACGTGGACAAATAAACTTTACGTGCCTTTCACATTTAAACACTTGCTATGAAGCGTGTATAATCGGCCATATCGGTAAGTAATGTATGATAACACCGTGGGAGACGGGGACAAGCAACATCATACACATGTGAAAAGTGTGTCTTCCTTCGTTTGTCCCTGTCTGTTCTACTATTCTTATTTTAAAATAACCACTTTTAAACAGTCGCTGCCTTCACAATGAATGCACGTCGTGCAAAGCATGACAAGTAAACGAGACACTGTACCTTTTAGAGCATAGGAGGAAAATGTTCGCTACCACCATATTATGCTGCCGTGCACATGTAACCCAGTAATTGACTGCACGCAACAAGTTCGTTACATCTACTACGACATTATACGAAATTTTTAAGGCATAAAAGAACCATACACAGCAGACAAGGGGGAACAACGTGACAGTGCCTGCCTACATTGCTACTACGTTACTCAGTACTACATTCTTTGCTCTCTTATACATGTTTCAGCGGCGGGCTATTTGGTGAACATGAATGACATAAAAGCTAAGGTAAGAGCCAATTCACACTAGCCATTTCAGAAGCATTCAGAACGATACTCCACGCCTATGCAAAAACTGCATTGTGTTCGCACATGCCAACAATATTCTTACGAAATTGGATGTTGAGGTCAATATGTTTTATGCCACCTGTCGCCAATCCTCTTTTGCTCTCGGGCATCCTTTCTTGGACACTAAGATAACTTTGAACCAAATAAATTAGAGTAAACTAAATTGTGTAACACGTTCATATCAGTGTCACCGCAACTGAGAGGAAACATTGATTTGTGCAGTGATGTGGAGTTTGCATTTTCAAAATGTTGCATTACATTTTCGTGCTTTCTCATTTTTGTAACGATTGCATCGTTTATTTCAGGGCATTACATTCAATCTATCGTGTCCCGAATTGAAAAAAAAAGGTTTTGCGTAGTCTCTTCATCACAACACCGCTATGAAGGTTACTGCATTTTTTTGACATACCACTAACCAGTACACATTTACTGTGCACACACAGTACACATAGAACCTTTGCGTAATTTAATTGTGTAATGAGGTATAGGTTCCTAGCTAGGAAAACAAATGTCAACATGTGCACGCAACAAGCAAATGCCACGTTAACTTATTTGGTGATCTACAGGGTTTTTGTGCTTACTTTCCTTTTTGCCTTGCTGTGCCTCTGTGTGTACACTGGTACTGACCAAGCAGCAATAAAATCTGTTGGTTGTACCTCTCTTGAGTATACCTTCTCTGTGTGGTTTCCTCTCTTCACTTGACATGTTTGTCTCACATGCATAAAGTACTGCAAGGTGCCTTTCATCTGTAGTGACCAGTACAAGGAACTTCTATATCACTATGACAGCTATGTTGACATTGAATGCACACATTTTTGGCGTGAGGTCGCAATTACGTTCATACACCACACACTTTCATACACGTTCATACACGTTCATACACCACACACTTACGGCTGGCAGTACACCTGCTTCTTGTAACGCCGGTGCTCACAGAAGGTGGTCGGTGCTCAGAGACTGAGGTGTCGCCTGGCTGTGACACCTCAGTCACAGCTGACGTGTGAGGCTGCTGGGAGTCGCTCTGCATTAAAAAAAAAACAAATTGTTAAAGCATGCAGGCACTGGTCACAATAGTTACAAAAGGTGAAGCATATTGTGCAATGCAGCAGGCTTTGCTCTTTTAGATACAGCATTGCCTCCAAGGCCTTCATTTGTAATGGAAACTTGTGCTCCAGCATTGTTTATTGCCTACTAGTTTTATTTACAAAATCTCATTACGCCCTTCCTTACTGCTTAGTTACACAACGCAACAGGACAGGTGAAGGTTTCTAACTGCCAATCCTGGCCTTTCTAAAGGAATACAGATATACAAAGGAGATTCTCAATTCGCAGTGGCTGCTCACGAAGGGCGCAGGCAGCGCCGGTACGGTGTTCGCTGGGCCGAGTAGGGCGAGCACTCGGCCCTTGGCGCCCCCAAGAAGTCCACCGCCGGTAGACCTTGTGGGGTCTTTGGGTCTCACAGGAGTACCGACCACCGCGGGTTCGAGCTTAGCGAGCCACAGGGCCGCGTCAGCCGTCAGCCTCTAGCGCCGCTGCGCGCGAGCTCAGGCCACGAGGGGCTACCGAGCGACGCACGCAAGAACACAGTATTGCCCTAAATTGACGGAAACCGTTTATTGTCTCCAACGGCACCCAACACTGCACGAACGCCCGGTCCCGGGACGGCGGGGAACCAAAGGGGTCCCGCACCAAGGGCGAAAAATACAGTTAGGGGCGCCTGTAGCACGTCGCTGCGAGAGCACAGGCTCAAGCTGGGACGCGCCGCTAGGAAAAGTCCCGGCGGCTATGCTACTCGCTCTCGCGATAACCGATGGGTCAACTCGGGAGAGCTCGGGCAATCTCCTTCGGCTTGGGCCTCCGATGAGTGCGGCTCGGCGTGGTACGACCTCGCGCGAGCACTAGGCACCCGTTCTTCGGCTTAGCGTCGGGATAGGAACAACACGAGGTACGCGCTCCCCGCACGGGCAAAGGCACCGTGCGTGAGCTCAGTCCTAGTCACAAAGGTGTCGGCGGACGAGAGGAAGCATGTACGTACCGGGCGCAGTCCCAAGGAGCAAGAGAGTCGCTACCGTCACGGCAGCAGCCACCAGGGGCCGCTCCGTGACGTCACTAGCTCCGCCCTCACCGCGAACCACCGCAAGTGGAGCGCCACCGCCAAAACTGGTTCGGAGCAAGGACGACGTGGCAAAAAGGATTGCAGACATGGGTGAAATGCGCCCGCGCAATGGCGCGTCGAATTCCCCAAATCCCCACATCCTCCTCTCCTTAATTGCCCCCCTACCAGTCTGGCGAAGAAGCTGGTAGGGGCTAATGCACCAAAGACAACTGAGCCTTTCATGCACTAGCTAATTGCTACCTCAGCCCAGCAAGTACTCTTAAAACAAAAAAAAGGGAGAAGAAGGAAAAAAAGGACACACACACAAGGAAACTAAGTCAGGTAAAACCCTAAGAGGAGGGACGGACGTATTTTATAAACACGCTTTTCTTACAGTAGGTCACTCAGCTCACCCATCAGGGAGTCCATGTGGGCGGCCTCGCCCGACAGCGAGTCCCCTTGCGGCGCAGGCAACGGCGGCCCCGCCATCAGTGCCGCGAACCCCGGGCTCTCTCTCATGCGTCGCTGGCACAGGTCCGCGAGGTCCGCGTCCGGCAACGGTGACGGGTCTTGTCCAATCGGGACGCCCAGCCCACGGCGCTTGCTCTTGGCGGCCTCCTTTGTGCGCGCCACGTGTAGGTCCCCGGAGAAGTGGGCCGAGAAGCAGACCGTCGTGCTGCATGTAGCGCAAAACTCCGTCCCGGGCGGTGCAGGCATTTGGGCCCCTCGAGCCGCACGATCAATTTCGGCGATCGTGCGGCCGCGGAATGGCCAAGGCACCCGGTCCATTGGCAGCCCCCGGGTCACCCGTCTCCGAGTCTTCCACGGCGCATCGGTGGCGAAGCTCCTGGGCGCCTCCTGAGCCTCCTGGCTCGTCCAAGTCGCCACCGACCTTATCGTCCGCGGTCGCGGCCTTGGGGTAGCCGCAGGGGAAGACGGTCCTGGTGATCTTCCGGGCCTGCCCTTGGCCCGTCGACGGTGGGGGCCACGTGGCTCCATGTTGCCAGGAGTCGGGGGCTTCCGTTGGTTTGACATGCTGCCGGCAATGACACTGCTGGTCTGGGTAAAACCGGCGGCTCACCTGCCGGCGTGGCCGCGTCACCTGGCACGTCATCGCCCTATGCACCAATAGTTGAGCCGGCACGCGCTCGCGCGCACTCCTGGCGGTCAACATGCGCGTACCCCTGGCGGTCACAACGCGCGCCGGTCGCCCGCGCACTGATCACTGAGCGCACATGATGGGGGTGTCATCTCCACCGCCGCGATTGGCGATGTCTCTTTCCTTTCTTTTTTTTTTCTTTACGTCCCTCCTCTCGCAAAAAAAAACGGAGAACAAACAGCAATTTTCAAAGACTATGTACCAATAACAAAAAAAACTATACCACTGTACACTTACAACATTAACACAATAATTACACTGAGCATGCTCACCAAATAAAAATAAAAAGAAAAATGCACACTGCTACAACACACTGCTAACAACATTAGCAGAAAGCTGGGCTGGGGCCAGCTTCTTTTCGTGCACTGGCCGCAAAGAAGCTAACCCACTGAGGCTAAGCAATATTACTGAGGGCCTTCGGTGGCGGACAGAGTCCGCCGTCAGGCGCGATATCACACAGGTGACCGTCTCCTCAGGTTGTACCGGTGCGTGGTCCGAATGCGGTCCTTCGCGCCGGGTGTGCCCTGTTGCTTGCGCGTGGTGCCACTGGGCACCGGCGCGAGCTCGTCGGACCGCGACGCAAAGGCTTTCAGGTCGGCGATATGGGCACGGCTGAGTTTTCCCGAAGGGGAATCCTTCAGCAAGTACGCGAGCGGAGACCAAACTTTCTCTACTCGGTACGGACCAAGCCACTTAGGAGCGAGCGAGGCTGAGAACCCCTTGCTCGCGTCGCTAAGAGCGTGGTTGCGCTTCAGGACTAAATCACCTACCTTAAATGAAAGATGGCGATGCTTCCGGTCGTACTGAGCCTTCTGCTGGGCCCTGGCCGAAGTCAAACTCTGCCTTGCTCTACAGAGAGCCCGACAAAGCCTGTCCCGAAGTGCTGAAGCGTACGCAGAACAGTCTGCCGGCGCCTCCTCATCCCCGAGCTGACATTGAATGACACTGGTCACCGGATTTGCCAGCTCCCTTCCAAAATTGAGGAAAGCGGGAGAGAAACCAGTCGAGCGATTCTCGGCGGTTCGGATTGCGAACGCGAGCTCACTCAAGTGGTCTGCCCAATCCTTTTGACTTACGGCAAAGGCCGCCAACATTGGTTTGAGGGTTCTATTGACCCTCTCCGTCAAATTGGCCTGGGGATGGTAGGGCGACGTGGTGCAGTGATTAATTCCCAGGGAACGGCACGTAGCACCAAACGCCCGAGCAGTGAAATAGGACGCGTTGTCCGTAATTAGTCTTTTCGGAAAGCCGAACCGACAAAAAACTTCCTGTAGCCTCTCCAGCACCGCTCGCGCGGTCACTTTTCGAAGCGGAAACAACTCCACCCACTTCGAAAAATGATCGACGACTACCATCAGGTGTGTGAACCCCTGCTTACTCCTGGGGAAAGGCCCCATAAGATCGCAGGTGGCCACTTGCCACGGACGCTCACTGTCAATTGGTTTCATCAACCCGGGCGGCTTGCCACCCCTTGATTTCACCGTTTGACAGACATGGCAGGAACGGCAATAGCGAAAAATGTCACGCTTTATGCCAGGCCAGGTCACAGTTTGGCTTAGTTTCGCAAAAACTTTGGAGCCACTCAAATGACCGGCCAAGGGTTCGTCATGAGATGATCGCAACAGTGCGCTTCTCAGACTCTTGGGGATAACCACCTTAAACGGGTCCACAGCCTCGTCATCGGTGGCTATGTATTTCAGCAGGAGCCCATCGTGATCCAGCAAATATGAATCCGCGGGGGACCCAGCGACACACGCTGGTTCCGGTCCCCCTGCGCCCGCCGCACTACCAGCAGCGTCTCGGCGCTCCGTCTCCCTGAGACCGTCGCTCACTCCGCGACACAACGGATCAATTTGCTGGGCCTTCAGTAGCTCTTGCCTGCTGAATGCGATTCCAATTCTTCCAAAGGGGAGTCCGGTCTCGCCCCCACTCAGGACTGCAGCCAACGGCGTCGCGGGTTCGCTTTCGAGAAGCTCCCCCGCTCGCTCGTTTTGCGGCGCGCTGCTTGCCTGGAGAGCGGAATGACAGGTTTGCCCGCTTGCGGACTCGCCTCTCTCTGCGCTCGTTTCGCCTCCGACGCTTGCTGGCGCAAAGGCACCGGCAGTGGCTGTAACACCTGGAGGAATGCTCTTGGTGGACAATGGGGCACGGTATAGCGCGTCAGCTACCACGTTCGTGCTCCCCTTTCGATACTGCACTGAAAAGTCATAATGCTGTATCAGGAGAGCCCAGCGCGCCAGCCGGCCCGCAGGCTCACGGAGCCGCATCAGCCAACTGAGCGCACTGTGGTCCGTCTGCACTACGAATTTCGTACCATCAAGGTAAACATCGAACTTACGTAGTGCAAACACGATAGCGAGGCACTCCTTCTCGGTCACGGAATAATTCCTCTCTGCCGGAATCAAAGAGCGGCTGGCAAAGGCCAACGGCTGCAACACACCATCGTATTCCTGTAGGAGGACTGCTCCTAAACCCAGATCGCTCGCGTCGGTCTGGACAACGAACGGTCTGGTCAGGTCGGGGAGTCTGAGCTGCGCTGTCTCCGCAATGGCGCCAGACAGTTGGCGAAAGGCCTGCTGCTGCTCAGGTCCCCACTGCCACGCGGCCGACTTACCCAAGAGCTTGCTCAAGGGTGCCTGCACTCGGGCACAGGACGGAATGAATGACCGGTAAAAGTTGGCCATTCCCAAAAAGCGGCGAAGGCCACGTACGTCCTTGGGCGCGGGGAAATCGAGGATTGCCCGAAGTTTCTCCCGGTCCGGCTCAATGGAGCCTCCGCCCAGCGTAAACCCCAGTAACTGAACTCGGGTTTGCGCTAGTTGGGCTTTCGCAGGATTCAAAGTCATCCCGGCGGCCCGCACCCTCTCGAGCACATCGGCAACATGGGCCAAGTGTTCTTCGAAGGTTCGTGAATAAATCACGATGTCGTCGAGGTAGCACATGCAGTATGACCACTTTGCTTCCCCGAGGACGCGGTCCATGAGTCTCTGAAAGGTCGCAGGACCGTTGCATAGACCAACGGGCATACGAGTAAACTCAAATAACCCTCTGTGGGACGTGAACGCGGTCTTGCACCGGTCACGTTGATCCATCCGGACCTGTAGGTAACCTTTGGAGGCATCCAGCGTAGTAAAGTACCTCGCACTGCCCAAGGTTCCTACGATGGAGTTAATCGTGGGGAGCGGATAGGCATCCTTACGAGTCACTCCGTTCAGACGGCGGTAGTCTACGCACAGGCGATGACTGCCATCTTTCTTAGGCACGAACACAATTGGAGACGCCCAGGCGCTGTACGAGCGGCGGATAATGTCGGCCGATAGCATCTCGTCCAGCAAGCCATCGATCACCTGCCTCTTGGCCAGGCTGACGGGCCGGGGGTTACACTTCAAAGGAAGCGCGTCTCCAGTTTCGATCGCGTGGCTCGCCAAATCGGTACAGCCAGGTTGATCGGTGAAGAGCTCTTCGTGCTGGCATAACAGTGCCGACAAGCGAGCCTTCTGTGTATCATCCAAATGAACCGCACAGGCGGCCAGAGGATGTGGTGCCTCTTCGTGCCGTGTCGCTCGATCCCAATGGGGACTTTGAGTCGACAAGCGCAGAGCGCAGGGGCCTGCCCCCGAATTCTGCGCGCGACGCGGTTCGTGCCGTGCCTCTCGTTCCCAAAGGGGAGTCTTAGCAGGCGAGCGCACAGCTCGAGGGCTTGCCCCCGAACTTGGCGCGCGGCACGTTTCCGACGCCCCATCTGCACAGGCAAGATCGGACGCCGGCGGGCTGATGAACGGCTTTAGCAACGTGAACGGTCCGTCGCGATAGCCGCCATTCGCAATGTCCACAACGATTCCTGTTTTAAGGAGAAAGTCCCTTCCGAGGATCACAGGAACACTGAGCCCGGGGAGATGAACGAAACGCGTGCGTCTCATTCGCTCTCCCCACCTGACAGTCAGCCTTGCGGCGCCCGCCGAATGGGCCACGCCTTTCGCAAGATTGAATGTCGTTCGGCAATCCCGCAAGCGCACTGAGTGCTTCTGCAAGTGGGATAACACTTTTTCGCCGAACAACGAAGCGCTTGCGCCCGTGTCCAGCAGCGCAGGAAATTCGCGGCCGACAATGGTCACCGGAATAAAGGGCGCGTGCGCCCCAGCAACACAACCTGCTCGGTACGCCGAGGGAACAAGCAAGGTTTCGGTCACTCGTGCCTTCACGAGCGACCCGCGCTCCCGTTTCCCGACCTCGCAGGAGGCCTGGGCGCGGTGCAGTCCCTTGCTATATGCCCTCGTTGTTGGCAGCGAAAACAACGCACTCCGCCGCGGTACCTTTCCCGAGGCGGAGCGGCCTCAGCTCCCTGCCGGGGTCGACTCGCTGCATGACCAAAGGGCCTGTTGTCACGAGCGTCCGCATCTGCGATGCGTTGGGTCGAAGTGCGTCCCTGCGCATGCATTTCAGGCGGTGGTGCAGCACAGGCTACCCGCCTCCCGTACGTGTAGGGATCTAGAGCGCGCGCGCTCAGCTCCCATGCACACCCGCTTGTAGCCGCAAAGGCAGCTTGGCCGGGTTGTTGCCGTTGGGGGAGGGGCACAGGCCCTCCCCACGCGCAGCGTGGCTCAAGGGCCTCGCTGGCGGGCGGCGGTGGGCGATAGGCTCGCGCGGCGAGAATGTCGTCTTGAATGCGCTTTGCCTCGGCGGCCAATTCTTCTAAATCTCGGAAGCGGCCGCCGCGCAGGTACGCCGAAAAGGTCGGATGTGCCTGCCTGATCACCCGTTCGACGCGTTCCTCGTTCGAAGCTTTGGGCTGGGCTACTAAGAACAGGTCTTGCATCGCGCGTACTTACTCCTGAAGCGACTCGTCAGGAGCTTGTGTACGTAGCTCAAGCTCTCGCCGCATCCTACTCTGGTAGTCAGCGGGTAGGAATTCGCGCAGGAATGCCACGCGGAACTCCTCGAGGGTTGTTGCACGGTATCCGGAAAGCCGGTACCACCTAGCCGCCGTGTCAGTAAGTGCTACGGGAACGACGCGTTCCAGCACCTCCTGATCCTCCAAACGATTTGCCATCTGGTAGCGTACCAGGGAGTCACAATAATCCCTGGCACTGAGCAGGTCACCGTATCCGCTGTAAGTCGGGACTGCCAACCGTACAGCGGGGTGCGCGCATTTCGGTACAGCCGAAAGCGCCTTAACTGCCCCCGAGAGTGACTGAATCATTTCGGCGGCGTTTTGCAACAGCGTCTGTGCGCCTGCTCCAAAGGGAACCGTTGGCGCGTTAGCGGCGCGGTCGAGCAAGGGTGAACAGTCGTCCAGCTCGATTAGCGGCGCGGTTTCCACAGGGATACCGGCCGCGGCGCCGCCAGCCCCAGAGCAAAACGGGCTCCTAGCGGGGTGCGCCTGCTGTCGTTCACAGCCGCCACTTGAGGCAGCTATACGTGAATTGCTTAGGCCGCTTGCAGCCAGCGTCGACAAAACAGGCGGGCGCTCGAAGGTTGCGCCACTGGGCACAACCGAATGCGCTCCAAAGGGAGATGAGTGAGCGAAATTCGTGGCTGCAGCATTGTAGTCCCCACAGGGGGCCGTGGCAGACCACTGGTTTTGGCTGCTCATTTGAGGAGCAGCCAGCGGGCAAACGTCGGAGAGGGCTAAGGCCCCGTTTCCGTGCTGCGCTCCGTAAACTCCACCGGGAGCCGATCGAGAGCGCTGCGACATCGCACTGCCTTGCATTCCGAAGGGAATCGTGGCAGACGAATGTGCTGGTGTGCACTGTTCGGGGAGGGCTCTGGCCCCGTTCCCAAACAACGCTACTGCTCCAATGGGAGCTGGTACGTAGCGCCTCGTGTTGTCGTCCCCACAGGGGGCTGCGACAGGTGAGGGTGCATAAGTTCGCTGCTCAAGGGGAGCACTGGCCCCGTTATCGAACAACGCGGCGTCTGCTCGCGGTAACAAAGGGCAAAAGTCACCTAACAAATGACAAAGGTCACTAGGCCTAGCAGACATAACGCGGCGAGTACAATATGCAAAGGCGTACTGACTCGGCTAAGCACAGACAAAAGCTTAATGAGCCTTTGAATCCGCGTTGGGCGCCAGTGTGGGGTCTTTGGGTCTCACAGGAGTACCGACCACCGCGGGTTCGAGCTTAGCGAGCCACAGGGCCGCGTCAGCCGTCAGCCTCTAGCGCCGCTGCGCGCGAGCTCAGGCCACGAGGGGCTACCGAGCGACGCACGCAAGAACACAGTATTGCCCTAAATTGACGGAAACCGTTTATTGTCTCCAACGGCACCCAACACTGCACGAACGCCCGGTCCCGGGACGGCGGGGAACCAAAGGGGTCCCGCACCAAGGGCGAAAAATACAGTTAGGGGCGCCTGTAGCACGTCGCTGCGAGAGCACAGGCTCAAGCTGGGACGCGCCGCTAGGAAAAGTCCCGGCGGCTATGCTACTCGCTCTCGCGATAACCGATGGGTCAACTCGGGAGAGCTCGGGCAATCTCCTTCGGCTTGGGCCTCCGATGAGTGCGGCTCGGCGTGGTACGACCTCGCGCGAGCACTAGGCACCCGTTCTTCGGCTTAGCGTCGGGATAGGAACAACACGAGGTACGCGCTCCCCGCACGGGCAAAGGCACCGTGCGTGAGCTCAGTCCTAGTCACAAAGGTGTCGGCGGACGAGAGGAAGCATGTACGTACCGGGCGCAGTCCCAAGGAGCAAGAGAGTCGCTACCGTCACGGCAGCAGCCACCAGGGGCCGCTCCGTGACGTCACTAGCTCCGCCCTCACCGCGAACCACCGCAAGTGGAGCGCCACCGCCAAAACTGGTTCGGAGCAAGGACGACGTGGCAAAAGGGTTGCAGACATGGGTGAAATGCGCCCGCGCAATGGCGCGTCGAATTCCCCAAATCCCCACAACCTGCAATGTGGTTTGCGTAAACACTCGAAACAGACGTTGCCGTGAAGCATGGACGCCTGGTTTACTTACTTCATCTCGGCGGAGAGGTTGCCTGCGTCCGCCCTGGCCCGACTTACGAACCTATTCCACCAGCGACGCCACTGCACCACGGGCTTTGTGGGAGGGCCGGCATCATTTAGCAAATTGGCGAGCTCCTCCCACATTTCCTTTTTCCTTTGAGCGGTGAATTTTGGGTAAAGATCTCCGGATGATTTATCTA
This sequence comes from Dermacentor andersoni, assembly GCF_023375885.2. Taxonomy (NCBI): domain Eukaryota; kingdom Metazoa; phylum Arthropoda; class Arachnida; order Ixodida; family Ixodidae; genus Dermacentor; species Dermacentor andersoni. The sequence goes on along the minus strand of NC_092814.1, from coordinate 360,164,624 downwards.
AGCGGGGATTTCGTTCCTTAAAGTTGATTATAATTTCCTGTTGCCGATGGTTTATGTGAGGGCCAATGTCCCGTGGGGCCATGGCGCTGTGATGGACAAACACTGTCGTCTGGAAGCTTGAATGCAGAGGGGTAGAAAATATTGAGGAAAACATACAGACCGCCACTGGACTCTTTTATTCAGCATCATGAATAAATGCTTTGCAGTACACTCTTCTTGAACTTGTGGGCCTGCATAAAGATTATTATGCGCAGTCAACATCACTTCCGTCTGTTCAACGCCGCGACTTACCGTTGAATGTCATATTTCGTCGACGCAGCAGACGATACAGTTGTCGGTGTCGTACTAGAGGCGATTCGAGTTGAATGTTCTCTCGAAGCATTGCAGTCGTGACGACCAGGCATACATCGTCTGGTGCGCGTCCATTGACAACGATTTCAGCAGTACTATGAGAGAACTCTCCGAGACAGCAACCATCAACACGACATACTGCCACCGCTACTTTACAGGGATTACCCACGCTCAGTAGCCGACGATCCTGCGTCAATTATTCACTGCAAGCGTAGACGCTGTCATTTTGCGCTTCAGTTCCAACACTAGTGTCAGCGAATGCACCAAGACAGCAACTACCAACAAGACATACTGCTGCCGTCAGTTTACGGGGATGCTCGGTAAGCGACGGTTTGTGGTCAGCTGTTTCATTTCAAACAGCTGCCATCTTGAGTTTCGGTTCGATACGTGGCCCTCTGGTGGCAAACTAGCAATTGCAGTCGTTACAATGCCGGAAAAAGTGAAACGCCGCTATACCGTACACAAAGATGATGAAAATAAAATTTTCAGACACATTATGTTGTTACCAGTCACGCGGCCAATCTCGTCTCACATCTTCACTCGGCAAACCACAACCGAAACTAACAGCAAACGGCTAAACGGCATTTCATTCGATTTACGTTGTCACGGGTGAGTTCCAGGGTGACCCAGGCACTATGCTCTTCGTGTACGAGGTCTTCCACTTCATTTTAGTACAAGTTTGGATTCCCTTCGGATGACGTCGCACTCGCCGAAGTTCAGAACAACAGAACGCGCATCTGATGACGTCAGGCCGAAGTGGACAGTCCACTAGGTGGACTCTTGCAGAATAGCCCCCCAGCTCGACACAGATGGTGCTTTTGGCTTCAATCCTCAGACCAGAAAGACATTTTCTCACGGAATCTCAATTTTATCTTATAGCCCGGGTCGACAACCTTTTGCACTTGTGGATGTGGTAGCACAACGCTACCATAAAGTGTGGCGGTCAGATTGCTATCGAAACCTAAGTAAAAAATTTTGAAAGACTCCTACAACATAACAACAGAGCGCTAATGCGCAACTATCTTCTTTCCACAATGTATACCACATTACTGTAGAAATTAAAAATGAAAAGAAAAACAGTGCTCTAGCACCATCCCTCCATGTAATTTCCACTGCTGTATGCTATTCGCCATTACTTGTGCTCCTATTTTTGCTCAGCACAGCGTGCTCAGTTTAGGTTCATAATTCCCGGCACCATTTCACTTCGGCACGATCTCTAAGGAATGTCAATCCTCACTGTTCTGTCCACGTACTTCCCTTCTGCACATTGAGGGAATTACCTAGAATTGTCCAACGTGCTTACAAAAGGCACCCATGCACTTCACATGCATGTTTAAGATTGGCAGTTGAGGTTGGCATGGCGTTTGGGGACAGGGGTGACAGGGACAGGGGCATTTGGCAGCGGTGACAGCCAGTAGGCGCAGGACTAATCAGAGTGGTTGTTCTACTACAGGTAACCTGTGACTTACCGCAAAGAGCTGCTAGCACGAGGGTGTCCTTCACTGGAAGCTTGAAAGCGGCGCAGCATCGGAAGCAGCCCTGCAGCTACCCACTGCGGCATTAACCCCGGAGACTTGCCGCAACGAACCGCTAGGTACAAGGTGCCCCTTCACCAAGGGTTCACGATAGGCAGCGCATCGGCATCACCCGGAAGCTACCCACAGTGCATCAGCACGAATAGAAACGGAAGCGCTCGACATTCAACCTAGCATTTGGTAGCGGTGACAGCCAGTAGGCGCAGGACTAATCAGAGTGGTTGTTGTACTACAGATAACCTGCGACTTAGCGCAAGGAGCTGCTAGCACGAGGGTGTCCTTCACTGCAAGCTTGAAAGCGGGGCAGCATTGGAAGCAGCCCTGCAGCTACCCACTGAGCCATTAACCCCGGAGACTTGCCGCGACGAACCGTTAGGTGTAAGGTGCCCTTCACCGAGGGTTCCCGAAAGGCAACGCATCGGCATCACGCGGAAGCTACCCACAGTGCATCAGCAAGAATAGAAAACGAAGCGCTCGACATTCATCGTAGCATTTGGCAGCGGTGACAGCCAGTAGGCGCAGGACTAATCAGAGTGGTTGTTCTACTACAGGTTGGTGCTGTTTTTCTGTTTGTTACAGACGCGTTTTATTTTATTTTATTTGTCACCGCTGCCAACTTGCTGTGTCATTTTGCTTATTGAATTTCTTTTTGCACATTTTGCACTTTCTACACTTGGTGATGTCACAGAAGGAACGGGATGCACGCTCCGACCTGCGCGAACTACGTTCCGAGATGAAATAAATGAAAGAGGGACTTGAATTCATGGAAAAGGAATTTGAAACAATGAAGCAACAGTTAATGGAAGGACGCACCAAGAGAGAAAGCTTAAGGAAGGAAAATGACAGGCTGAAGGCTTAATGCAGTGAAAATGAGGCAGTCATTGTAGAGCTGCAGAAGCGAGTTGTTCAGGGTGAGCAGTACTCTCGCAGGTCGAATGTGGAAATAAAAGGGCTCGCTGATATGAAAGATGAGAACATCATTGATCTTGTAGGCCAGATTGGTGGTGTCGTTGGCGAACCCATTTCTGCTGGCGATATAGAAGTGTGCCACCAAGTACCGACTCGTGAGCAGGGCAAAACGAACGTTATTGTTCAGTTCAAAAGCAAGCAGAAATGGGACCATGTCGTCGAGACAGCCCGCAAGAGCCTCATTCGGAACCGTGACGTAGGAATCCCCAGCGAAGCCCAAATCTTCGTGAATGAGCATTTCTGTCCGACACTGAAGCGGCTGCTTGCACAGGCAATTGCAAAAAAAAAAAAAAAAAAAAAAAAAACGGGAGAATCAGTGGCACTTTGTGTGGACTAAGAATGGCAAGATTTTCGCGCACGAGACACAGTCCAGTCAAGGGGTGCGCATTGAAACAGATTCTGACCTCGTCAAGATTGCCTAGGGTGCTTATGCTTATAATCTGTGTTACGTTTTCTTGTACACGCGATGCTGAATCAAGAGTTTTGTCTGCCATGTGAACTTAAACTTCCGGCGCAGTCGCAGGGCATTTTCACTGCCATTCACCTCAATGTACGTTCCGCCGCCACTAAGCTCGATGAGTTAAGCACATTCTTTAATGAATTCAACTTCATGTTAGACGTGATAATGTTGACTGAAACGTGGTATCACGAAAGAAGCGACATGTTAAATGATTGACTACAATCATAATTTTATCAATCGAAGTGGCCGCCGTGGTGGCGGAGTGGCAATGCACGTAAAAAACACATGCTACATAATCCAGGAATTTACGTCCATTACTGCTGACTATGAAGTGCTTTGCATAAAGAGCAATATCAAAATGTACGTGGCGCTTTACCGCCCACCGTCTGGTGATATGAGTGTATTCCTGGAATTTATTGAGGAAATGTTAGAATACTCAACATTTCATCAACATTGATCAACATGGTCCACCATATGGACAAGGATATGAGCATTGTAGCTCATGCTCTCTTGGCCATATAGTTCCTGATAGTCCTTGAGAAACTGCACCATGAGCCGCTTAACTTTCATAATTTTATCCATAGGAATGGATGACTGCAAGCGAAAGTGCATGATGGCAACAAACTTCATCCAGTTCTTATAGTATCTGCTGGGTAAAAAACCCTTCAATACCACTGGAGTGGAAAAAAGAAGCCAATCTCTCCACTCAGATGCCTTCCAGTACTTCATTTCCCGGAGTAACCGCAGCAGTCTTGTTCTCTCCAACACTGGAGTCCGTTGGCTCAACCTGGCACTGATCTCTTGCGCGTGCGATCCAAGGCTAAATTCGTTCTGCCTCTTGTGGCTAAACCACATAATGGCTATGGTGCGAACAAATCCATTGCAGACAAATGATCTTGGAAACTGTATGAAACTACTTGAACATATAATATCTAAGCAATTATTGGTCTACCTTGACAACTACCATATCCTAAACAAGTGCCAAAACGGCTTCCGTCGGGGACTGTCTACAGTGATTCAACTAATACTGACTTTTCATGATGTCGCATATACAATAAATAACCGAGGCCAAACAGACATATTATTCTTAGATCTGGCCAAGGCTTTTGATAAGGTGTCGCACCCAAAGTTGCTATTAAAAATTTAAACTATATTCACAAACCCTCGCTTATCTGAATGGTTTTCGTCTCACTTAAACCATAGAGACCAATTTGTTGCATGTGAGGAATACCGGTCTTCCTTTTCGCCTGTAGAGTCTGGAGTGCCCCAGGGAAGTGTATTGGGCCCCCTGTCATTTTTATTATTTATCAATGACATGCTGCAAGACATTACAGTTCCCATCAGACTCTTCGCATATGTTTGCGTACTGTATAACTGTATTGAATCGCCTGCCGATCAGACAGATTTAAATTCAAATTTGCAAAAGGTAAAAAATTGGTGCGACACCTGGCAAATGGTTTTGAACTCTGAAAAAACGGTTTACATGTCTGTCACTAGAAAACGAAGATTTATTGATTACGCATATTCCATTGAAGGTGTCGCGTTAAAAAAGTATCAACATTTGAATACTTGGGTTTAAAGCTGACCTCGCATTTGCGTTGGAATGAACACGTTGATTACATATCTACGAAGGCCCAGAAAGCCTTGTGGTCGCTTAGAAAAAATATGCATAATGCTACCTCTGAAGTAAAATGCCTGGCCCATAAAACTCTAATTCAACCGGTTATGGAGTACGCAAAATTGTGTGGGACCCATACAATTCATCTAATCAGTCTCAGCTGGACAAAATTCAACGGCTTCCTGCACGATTTTTTTAACAAATATCGTCGTTCTTACTCTCCTACCCAGTTATGTGAACTTGCTGAACTTCCCTCTCTAGAGTATAGAACTGAGTATGACCGTTTGAACTTACCTTTTCTCAATATTCATGGCCATGTTAAAATTGATAAAGATGACTATTTTCAGTTCTCTCCTAGTAACTATTTTCGTCATCGCCACAGCATGTTTATCTCTCCTCCTACTTCTCGCAATGATTGTTTTAAATATAGCTTCTTTCCGAGAGCAATAAAACAATGGAATCTATTATCAGACTCAATCGTAAGGACGTCATCTATACGCAACTTTATTGAATATGTCAAAAACTCATGTGTACGCATGCCATAACCCGGCCAAATGTTAATACTGTAATCACCTTGGCATTGTATTACATGCTGTATTTGCCATGATCTTACTATCAGTCCATTCCCCAAAATGTAATTTTATTTTTTTTATCCTCTAAATATATAGTTGTATTGCCACCTACCACTCCTGTAATAGCCCAAAGTTGGGCTGACAGTATCAATAAATGAAGTGAATAAATGAAAAACGCACATTCGCACCTTTGATGCCACAAGACGGCTCCCCGCTCCTGTGTGCCTCATCAATATGCCTAGAAAAGCTCTTTTGCGTCCTCTGCTTTGGTGCAGGCTCTTGAATTGAGCAAATGCGAGAGAGCATGCCCTCGTCCTATTTGGACAACCAGACCACTTTGCTCGCACCACGCACAGCCATGAGACCCACTAAACTGCGTCATAGTCATGACCATGCAGCGCGCCACAGTGTCCAGAGTGCAAGGGCTCGGATAAACACGACATGTTTCTGTCATTCCAGACTAGCTTGTCCAGGTGATGCCCTCAGAGGATAGGTGGTTCATCGTTTCCACAAATGGCTTAAGAAAGGTATTCATGTGTGGGGGCTTGCTGTTTCCAAACCACAAGCCAAAAAGCAAAAGCTTGTGCACTCTTTATTTGAAGGGGAGCTCATTCACCTGCAACAGCAGGAGCCACACACTATGTCCAGATGACTGGAACAATGGCACACCATCTGTTTCATGTTAATAATATGTCCTTCTCGCTTATAGGCAAAGTGTTATATTATAGGTCATGCTCTCAGTGATGTCCTTTACATTATAGGATGCACCTCTTCGGTTATGCAATAACTTGCCGCTTAAAATAAGTCTGACTTGGGCATCAAAGTCGAGAATAAGAAAAAAAGGAACATAGGTCTAAAAGTGCAGAGAGGCTGTGCACTGGTGTACACTGAGGGCACGTTACATTAACACTTGCACAAGGCAGTTGTGCAAGATATTCACCACAGTCAGTGCAATAAATTTGTGTGCTAAGTTGACAATCTAGTGCCGAGGAGAAGTTTAAAAAAGATAGGTGCTTTGTTTTTGGGAATGGAACACCTTGAGGGATTTGGGCATCAATGACCCTCAAGAGGCTTTCTGTTGCTTCCTTAGATGAATGGTGCCGCAGGCTGTGGGCCATTACCATTATCAAAGACTGCCCCTGTGACAGCTTTGATTCAGGGTACAGCAGGACATCCTTGGCAAAGAGAAAGTACAGGAGCAGCATATTTACATCATCAGCTTGCTTTTCAATAATTGCAAAATTAATGGCAACACTATCAATAGTAATTACTGGGCAAATGTGCAACAGATTGTTGACATCCAATGTCATGACCATCATTATGGCACATTTTTGACAGCTTTCACTATACCCCGCAGGGGCGTCTGCGTCAGCAGGCGTTTGGTGTGTTGCGACACCACGTACCCGAGCACACGAGGGTTGGCCCCTCGCGCGTGTAGCCGTGAGCGGCTTAGCCGTGTCCGGGGAAAGGGGGATCCTTGGGGTTGAGCCGATGCTGGGTGTTTGGACCTTTAGGGCCCCCGGCGGAGGCAACACACCTCTTCGGCCTCTGCTTCACGTAGACGGCATCCCCGGACTGACCCATCCGGGGGAAACCGGCAGTCGCCGCTTCCTGTCTCTCCCTCCTCGAATCTTCTTCTTTATCTCTCACTTTTTGATCTTTCTTGTCTTCTTCTCTCTTCCATTTACTTCCTTTCTCCACGGCGGCAAGAGTTAACCTTGTGTGGCTATCCTACCTTGGGTACACCATATTTGGTTATAGTGACGGCGTACGGCTGGCGTCGTGCAGGCTTGAACACAAGCCCTGCCGCGTCCCCTCGTTGGGCTCCGTGGTGGGCGGTCGGCGCTGTTACCGAAAGAACACATTTTCTTATGGCAGCGCAAACTTCTGTCTATGATCGGCGTCTGAAAAGATGCCGCACCGAAGCACCGTTCCAGTTCTCCTTTCGGAGCAACGCCCCAACATTTCCGAAGTATTATGTAGTGCACAGTGAAAACAACATACCTGTCACGAAGCTGTCTCCATTCCTGGTAGCCAAGTGTCTCAAAGACAAAATCGCACCAACATACAAAGCATCGAAAATGTCTAGCGGGGACCTCCTCCTAGAAATAAATGACAAAGATAAAGCGCAAAAGTTGTCGGAACTTACCAATATTGGCGACGCCACAGTGACAATTTCACCACATAGAACACTGAACACAAGCCGGGGAGTGATATCGGAAGAAGACTTTATTGGATTCAGGGATGAGGAACTCCTTGAGGGTTTCCAAGAACAAAATGTAACAAAAATACAAATAGTAATCCGCAGAAACAACCAAGAAATCCTCACCAAACATATTATACTCAGCTTTGGAACAAGCGAAATGCCTACTTCACTCGATGCGGGTTATGTTAAAGTCAATGTCAGACCATATATTCCAAGCCCCAGACGATGTTTCAAATGCCGAAGGATTGGACATGCTTCACATGCATGCCGAGGACAAACAACTTGTGCCAAATGCAGCTCCAACGAACACCAATCTGAGAATTGCACCTTTTCGCCACATTGTGTTAACTGTAAAGGAGATCATCCAGCTTACTCGCGGTCTTGCCCTTGCTGGAAAAAAGAAAAAGTGATTGCATTAACTGCAAAGGAAAAAATCTCGTTCTATGAAGCCAAAAAGAGGCTATCGTACCTTCCGCGAAGAAGTTATGCCGATCTGACGCAGATGGGGGCAGCGTCACAGAGGTCTCAGGAGTCCTCCGAGACCACGCATAGTGGTCCCGCAGTGACCCCTCACGCCCCCGTGGTGGAAGCAGCCAGTACTGCTCCATCATCTTCAAAGACCCTGCAGACACCAGTCCCGCAGAGCCCTAAGATCAAGGGAACCCCAAGGCCCGAGACACGTGACTCGGCGCCAAACTCTCGGTCCTCCAGCGCCTCAGAGAGAGCGATGGAGGTCGACACAAAAACCCCGGTGTCATTGACACCGAAGGACAAGCGGTTTCTCAAACGCGGTAACAGGGACAAAATCCCAATAACTATTCAAAATAAGAAAGCGATAACCTAAAGGTTATCGCCCATTTGTATTAACCTTTTTAAGTCCCTGTCGCCTAACATCTCACCTCTTATTCTTTCCGTAGTGCCATTTCTTACCTTTCAATTTCAAAATGGCTTTTATTATCCATTGGAATTGTAGAGGTCTCATACACAATCTAGGTGACATCAAAGACATCATCAACAGCTTTTCACCAGTTGCAGTATGTCTCCAGGAAACAAACCTCGGTCCAAAAAATAATCAAATTCTCAAAGGTTTCACTGTTGTCCCAAGAGAACGCGAATGTTCCAGCCGGTTGTCAGGTAAAGTGGCTATAGTCGTGCAGGGCGGCACTCCTACCCGAGATGTCCAATTCAAAACAGCTTTAGAGGCCGTAGCTGTTACCATTCTATCTTACAAAACCATCACCATTTGCTGAATGTATATTCCACCCCACACACATTTTACTACTAAAGACTTAGAAAATCTAACAGATAAGTTACCAGAACCATTTGTTTTAGTAGGGGATTTTAATCCTCATTGTACTCTTTGGGGCAGTGCCAAAACTGACCAAAGAGGACAGCTGGTGGAAGATTTTATTTTATCCTATGCTATCTGCGTTTTGAATGAATGAATGAATGTTTGGTTTTTATTGGCGCAAGGGCCAGGTATGGCCAAAGAGCGCCAAGCCAGTGTTGATTAATTTGCAATGTAGTTATGAGTTCAATGAGGTTGATGTGACGTGGCTGTAAAGGGGCCTTAAAAATAGTCGCTCTAGAGTGCGTAAAACTATCTGTTATAAAATTATGTCCATGATAATGACATGTTCCATGAGCAATAAAATCCATCGTGAGAGAATGATGCATTATAAAAGATATGTGAGATGGTAAAATTACCTGGAGCACTACTGCCTCGCCAGACCCCTTGAAACACAAGGGCCTGGAGGCATGTGCTATACAGTATGACTCCCCGCAGGGGCGTCTGCGCAAGCAGGCGTTTGGTGTGTTGCGACACCACGTACCCGAGCACACGAGGGTTGGACCCTCCCGCGTGTAGCCGTGCGCGGCTTAGCCGTGTCCGGGGAAAAGAGGATCCTGGGGGTTGAGCCAATGCCGGGTGTTTGGACCTTTACGGCCCCTCGGCGGCGGCAACACACCCCTTTGGCCTCGGCTTCACGTAGACGGCACCCCCGGACTGACCCACCCGGGGGAAATCGGTAGTTGCCTTTTCCTGTCTCTCTCTTCCTCTAATCTTCGTCTTTCTCTCACTTTTTATCTTTCCTGTCTTCTCCTAGCTTCCACTTACTTCCAATTTTTCCAGGCAGCAAGGGTTAACCTTGTGTGAATAGCCAACCTAGGTTATTTCGTATTTGGTTATAGTGGTAACGTACTGCTGGCGTTTGCAGGCCGTGTTTTACGGATCCTGCAGCGTCCCCTTGTAGGACTCCACGGTGGGTGGCTGGCGTTACTGCCGAAATTACAATCTCTTATGGCTTCTTCTTTCCCCACATTACCTGATCGCTCCCTCAAGAGGGGGCGCACCGATGATGTCTTTGAATTTTTTGCCCGCCAAAAAGAAACCTTTCCTCGTTTCCATGTAGTGCACTCTGAAACACCAGGCAAACCCGTGCGAACAATCTCTCCATTCCTCGTGTCCAAGTCTCTTACCCAAGTTTTTGGTACAGGTTATAAAGCATCCAGGATGGCAAGCGGCGATCTCCTCTTGGAGCTCCGCAACCAGAAACAATATGAAAATCTACCCAATCTAGTTTCATTTGGTGACGCCAAAGTAACAGTAACTCCTCATCGTACCATGAATACCACGCGTGGCGTAGTCTCCGATGATGATTTATTGGAGCTGACTGAGGCTGAGCTCTTGGAGGGCTTCAGCGAACAGAATGTCATAAATGTCAGAAGAATCAAGATGAGGCGAGACGGAAAAGAAATTGCGACTAAACACCTAATACTCACCTTCAACTCCAGTGTCCTGCCCGAGTCAATCGAGGCCGGGTACATCAAGCTTCGTATAAGGCCGTATGTGCCGAATCCCTTGAGATGTTTCAAATGCCAACGTTTTGGCCACAGCTCGCAGAGCTGCCGAGGCCGCCAAACATGCGCCAAATGCAGTGCCCTTGAACACGCCACTGAAGCATGTAAGAACTCTCTACACTGTGTAAACTGTGACGGGGACCACGCCGCGTACTCGCGGTCGTGCCCCTCCTGGAAGAAGGAAAAAGAAATTGTGACTATAAAAGTAAAAGAGAATATATCGTTCAAAGAGGCACGAAGGCGGGTAGTATACCTGCCAAAGAAAACCTTTGCCGATGTGGCGCGTCAGGGGGCAGCGTCACAACGGCCTCCGGCGGCTGTCCGACCCACAGTCAGTGAGTCGGCAGTCACGCCATCTGCCCCCACGGTGGTTGCAGCTAGCGCTGCTCCGCCAACCGAGCAGGTGGAGCCATCGACCCCGAAGGTGGGCGCAGCCGAGGCTGCCCCAACCTCCGAGGCCCCCTCCAGCGCTGGCAACGGCCAGCGCAGCCAAATCCCTCAGGGAGCCCCATCGACCTCCGGGCTGGTGGGCGCAGGGGTCTTGCCCTCCAAGGCGGGACTCCCCCTGAAAACCGCTCGCTCGCAAGAGCACGTGTCCGGCGCCTCACAAGAGGCAATGGACACTACACCCATCCTCAAGGCGCACCAAGCGCCTAAGGAGCGGCGAGGCTCCCTCGAACGCTCCAGAAAGAACAAAACCCCTATTACAGGGCCTCGAAAGGGCTCTGTAATCTAAGGCATCCCTTCCGTTTCCGTAAACGCAGCACTAATTTACATTAAATATGGACACACAAATCATACAATGGAACGTCAGAGGTCTACTTAGAAACCTCGATGATGTACAAGAACTGATCCACCAACACAATCCAAAAGTGCTGTGTTTGCAAGAAACACATTTAAAATCCAAACACACAAACTTTCTCCGACAGCATGTTACTTTTCGCAAAGATCGCGATGATGCCATCGCATCATCGGGAGGTGTTGCAATAGTAATCCAAAAGAGCATAGCATGTCAACATTTACAGCTACGAACGGCCCTTGAAGCAGTGGCGGTTCGAATTGTTTTGCTAAACAAACTTATCACTATTTGTTCGATTTATATACCCCCACAGTACAAACTAAGCAAACATGAATTTCAGTCCTTCATAGATGAATTGCCAGAACCTTACGTTGTACTTGGAGATTTCAATGCGCACAACAGCCTGTGGGGCGACTCTCGTATAGATGCGCGAGGTCGTCTTGTTGAACAATTCCTCTTCTCTTCTGGTGCATGCCTGCTGAATAAGAAGGCACCCACATATTATTCTCTCGCCAACAGAACATTTTCATCAATTGACCTCAGCCTAGTTTCCCCGTGTATACTGCCCGAACTCGAATGGACAGTTACAAACAATCCTTACGGGAGCGACCACTTCCCGGTACTAATAAAAACATCTAAAGAAAACGAATATCCTCCACAAGCTCCTAGGTGGAACATAGACACAGCCGACTGGGAGAAATTTCGAACTCTCACCAGCATCTCATGGGCTGACATCTCTTGTTTAGAAATTGATGCTGCGGTGGAGTATCTTACAACATTTATAATAGATGCCGCGTCAAAATGCATATCCGAAGTAAGTGGTTTGGCATGCAAACCACGTGTACCGTGGTGGAACAGCGAATGTAGGATCGCGCGTAGGAATCAGAACAAGGCGTGGGGGCTGCTACGTGCTTCTCCCACTGCAGAAAATCTTATCAACTTTAAAAAAGTAAAGTCACAAGGCAGGCGAACCCGCCGACAGGCCAGAAGAGAAAGCTGGCACAAGTTTTTATCAAGTATTAACTCGTTTAGGGATGAGGCCAAAGCCTGGAACAGAGTAAATAGGATTAGAGGGCGGCAAACATACTCACTCCCTCTAGTAAACACACAGGGTGATACACTACAAGACCAGGCAGACTCACTTGGGGAGCATTTTGAGAACGTGTCAAGCCCAACAAATTATACACAATCCTTTCTCAAATACAAAGAAACAGAAGAACGTAAGCCATTAACAAGAAAAGGTCGAGAGAATGAGCCTTACAACCGTCCCTTTAGCATTGCCGAGCTAAGAGCTGCCTTGATCACATGCAAGAGCTCTGCACCAGGACCTGACAGAATTATGTACGACATAATTAAGAACGTACACACTGATACACAACTGACTTTACTTGCACTTTTTAACACTATTTGGGCTGCTGGATATCTTCCACTTGCATGGAGAGAAGCGATTGTGATTCCCATTCTGAAGCAAGGTAAAGATCCTTCGTTAGCGTCAAGTTACCGCCCGATAGCCCTCACAAGTTGCATTTGTAAGCTGTTTGAGAAAATGATCAATCGGCGACTCATACATTTCCTGGAATTAAACCAAATGCTTGATCCCTTTCAGTGTGGCTTCAGGGAAGGGCGGTCCACAATTGATCACCTCGTGCGCATTGAGGGAAACATTCGCGACGCCTTTCTACATAAGCAATATTTCCTATCCGTGTTCCTCGATATGGAGAAGGCGTACGACACAACGTGGCGCTACGGAATCTTGAGAGACTTGTCGGGCATGGGCATCCGTGGCAATATGCTCGCCCTAATAGAAAGTTATTTGTCCAACCGCACCTTCCGAGTAAAAGTCGGTAATGCACTGTCACGTCCTTTTACGCAGGAAACCGGTGTACCCCAGGGAGGTGTGCTCAGCTGCACTCTTTTTATTGTTAAGATGAACACACTACGTGCTTCACTGCCACCGGCCATTTTTTATTCCGTATACGTCGACGATTTACAAATAGGCTTTAAATCCTGCAACCTCGCAGTATGCGAGAGACAGGTACAGCAGGGCCTGAACAAGGTTTCCAAGTGGGCTGACGAAAACGGATTTAAGATCAACCCCCACAAAAGCTCTTGTGTTCTTTTTACTAGAAAGAGAGGCCTGGTTCCCGATCCTTGTGTTCAACTGTGTGGACATCAAATACCCATAAACAAAGAACACAAATTTTTAGGTATTATACTAGACTGCAAGCTTACTTTTATACAGCACATTAAATATCTTAAAGAAAAATGTCTAAGGACAATGAACTTACTTAAAATTCTATCCCACTCAACATGGGGTAGCGACAGGAAGTGTCTGATGAATGTTTATAAGAGCCTAATTCGATCACGATTGGACTATGGTGCCGTCGTATACAACTCTGCCGCTCCGAGCGCACTAAAGATCCTAGATCCTATCCACCATCTAGGTATCCGCTTAGCCACTGGTGCTTTCAGAACAAGCCCGATTGAAAGCTTATACGCGGAATCAAATGAATGGTCGCTCCATCTACAGAGAACTTACATCAGCCTTACATATTTCCTAAAGATACACTCCAATCGTCAACATCCATGTTTTAACACTGTTAACGATATGACCTGCTCTACACTATTCCATAATCGTCCTTCTGTAAGAAAGCCTTTCTCACTTCGAGTGAAGGAGCTTAGTGATCAGATACATGTCCCACTCCTCGAGCTTCGCCTAATGCATCCAACCAAGGTGTTACCGCCTTGGGAGTGGCAGGTCGTAGAATGTGACATATCCTTTTTAGAAATAACAAAACACGCACCAGAGATCGAAATACGAACTCATTTCCTAGAACTCCAGCACAAGCACTCCTGCGCAGAGTTCTACACAGACGCTTCGAAGTCTAATGCCGGGGTGTCGTATGCTGCTGTCGGCCCATCCTTCTCAGAATCCGATGTACTACACCCGGAAACAAGTATATTTACTGCCGAGGCTTACGCATTACTGTCTGCCGTGAAACATATAAGAAAATCAAAACTCCAAAAGTCAGCGATATACACAGACTCCCTAAGTGTCGTGAAGGGCCTGATGTCACTTTATACACACAAAAATCCAGTACTTAATGAACTATATTCCGTCTTGTGTAAAGCGTACAGATCTAACCAGCATATCATTATATGCTGGGTGCCTGGCCATAGGAGCATCGAGGGTAACGTTCTGGCGGACGAGATGGCCACGTCAATCGCATCGCAAGCTGTTAACCCTACCGCTGCGGTGCCTGTCACAGATCTGAGACCTTTCTTGCGAAGGAGATTGCGAGACCACTGGCAACGCATGTGGGACGCGGAAACGGATAATAAGCTCCACCTGATAAAACCGCAGTTAGGATTCTGGCCCCCTACTACAAAATCGCGCCGAACAGATGTCCTATTCTGTCGTCTCAGAATAGGACACACGTTTGGCACCCATAATTTTCTACTCACCGGAAGTGAGCCTCCAACCTGTGGTAGATGCGGGCAGAGGCTGACCGTACTCCACGTCCTCCTGGAGTGTCGGGAAGCCGAATCTGAGAGAAAGAGACATTTTTCATTAGCATACCGACAGCACATTCCTCTTCATCCTGCAATGCTCCTTGGTCCAGAACCGCTTTTTAATACAGACACAGTGCTACATTATATTAGAGATGTGGTCTTACATGTTATTAGTCCCATGAACTCGTAGCGCCTCCTCTCTCGAGAGGATGCCACTGCGATAACTGTTTTGAATAGCACATGCCTCCAGGCCCTTGTGCTTCAAGGGCTCTAAGGAGGTAGTAGTGCTCTGGCATTTCTTATAATCTGATATATTTTACCTATCGCATCATTCTTTTTATATGCATCAATATGTTCATAGTACAAGTCATACGTCATCGCCATAATTTTATTACACATATTTTACGCACTTTAGAGCGTATATTTTAAGGCCCCTTTACAGCCACGTCACACCAATTTCATAGCAATCATAGTTACACTGCACACCCACTACCACAGACATGGCGCTCTTTGGCCATACCTGGCCCTTGCGCCATAAAACATCAAATATCATCATCATCATCATACAGTATGACTATCACAGCGGCATCCTCTCAAGAGAGGAAGCGCTACGAATGTATGCGACTAATAACGTGTAGGATAACATCTCTGAGGAAACCTAGGACAGTGTTTGTATTAAAAAGCGGTTCTGAACCGAGAAAGATTACAGGATGAAGGGGAATGTGTTGACTGTATGCTAAGGAAAAATGTCTCCTTCTCTCACATTCGGCTTTCCGGTACTCCAGGAGGACGTGGAGCACGGTCAGCCTCTCCCCGCATCTGCCACAGGTTGGAGGGTCATTTCCGGTGAGTAAAAAGTTATGGGTGGCAAATGTGTGTCCTATTCTAAGACGACAGAATAGGACATCTGTCCGGCGTGATTTGATTGCAGAAGGCCAAAACCCTAATTGTGGCTTTATTACGTGCAGCTTATTATTTGTTTCCCTGTCCCACAAGCGTTGCCAGTAGTTTCGCAGTTTCCTGCGCAAGAAGGGCCTTAGATCTGTGACAGGGACTGCAGCAGTAGGATGAACAAAATACGATGCAATTGATGTGGCCATCCGGTCCGCCAGAACGTTACCTTCGATGCCCCTATGACCCGGCACCCAGCATAAGATGACATGCTGGTTACATATATATGCTTTACATAGGACGGAATATAGTTCATTGATTACTGGATTTTTGTGCTTAAAAAATGACATCAAAGCCTTCACAGCGCTTAGGGAGTCCGTATATATAACAGATTTTTGTAGTTTTGTTTTCCTTATATAGTAGTGCGTAGGCTTCAGCCGTAAAGATGCTCGTTTCCGGATGCAGTACGTCGGATTCGGAGAAGGATGGGCCGACGGCTGCATAGGACACCCCCTCGCGTGACTTCGATGCGTCTGTGTAGACCTCCGTGCAGGAGTGTGTATTGGAGTTCCCGGAAATGAATCTGGATTTCAATCTCTGCAGCGTGTTTTGTAACTTGCATGAAAGATATATCGCATTGTATCGTCCGCCACTCCCAAGGAGGCAGCAGCTTAGCTGGAGGCATTAGGCTATGTTTGAGGATTGGAACATCCATTTCAACAATAAGCTCCCTCACACGAAGTGAGAAGGGCTGTCTTACAGAGGAACGATTACGAAAGAGTGTATCATATGTCATATCGTTAAGGGTATTAAAACACGGATGTTCAGGATTAGAGTGGACTTTCAGGAAATATGTTTGGCTGATGTATATTCTCTGGAGATGGAGTGACCACTCATTTGATTCGACATACAAACTTTCAATGGGACTTGTTCTGAAAGCGCCAGTGGCCAGTCGAATTCCTAAATGGTGAACCGGATCTAGCATCTTTAGCGCGCTCGGGGCTGCAGAATGATAAATCACGGCACCGTAGTCCAATCGTGATCGAATGAGGCTTTTGTGAAGATTCATCAAACATTTTCTGTCGCTGCCCCATGTTGTATGGGAGAAAATTTTCAGTAAGCTCATTGTTTTTAAGCATTTCCCCTTGAGATACTTTATGTGTGGAATAAATGTTAGTTTAGAGTCAAGTATGATACCTAAGAACTTGTGCTCTTTGTTCACAGGGGTTTGCTGGCCATACATTTCGATATTGGGATCTGCAACGAGGCCTCTCTTTCTTGTGAAAAGCACACAAGAACTTTTGTTCGGGTTCACTTTAAATCCGTTTTCGTCTGCCCATTTAGATACTTTGTTCAAGCCCTGTTGTACTTGCCTCTCACACACTGCAAGGTTGCAGGATTTGAAGCCTATTTGTATATCATCTACGTAAACAGAATAAAAAATGGCTGGCGGTAATGAAGCACGAAGGGTGTTCATTTTGACCATAAAGAGTGTGCAGCTAAGCAAACCTCCTTGAGGTACACCATTTTCTTGTATAAAAGGTCGCGACAATACATTGCCGATTTTCACGCGGAAGGTACGTTTCGACAGATAGCTTTCTATTATGTTTAGCATATTTCCACGGATGCCCATCCTCGACAAGTCTCGTAAGATCCCGTATCGCCACGTCGTGTCGTACGCCTTCTCCATATCGAGGAATATCGATAAGAACTGTTTATGTACAAATGCATCGCGGATATTTGCTTCAATGCGTACAAGATGATCAGTCGTGGACCGCCCTTCTCTGAAGCCACACTGATAGGGATCAAGCATATTGTTCAGTTCAAGGAAATGTATTAGTCTACGAATAATCATTTTTTCGAATAGCTTACTAAGAATACTTGTAAGAGTTATTGGGCGATAACTTTCCGCCAAGGCAGGGTCTTTGCCCAGCTTCAAGACAGGAGTAACAATAGCTTCCTTCCATGAGGATGGAAGGTACCCGGCAGCCCAGATGGAGCTGAATAGTGCCAGAAGTGTCATTTTTGTGTCTTCGTGTAAGTTCTTAATCATGTCATGGATGATTATATCAGCCCCCGGTGCAGAGCTTCTACATGTGCTCAATGCAGCTTTAAGCTCGGCAATGTTAAAAGGACGGTTATATGGTTCATCCGGACGGCATTTACGATCAAGTGTCTTAAGTTCAGCTAATTGTTTGTATTTGAGGAATGATTTTGTGTAATGTGTGGAGCTTGATACATGTTCGAAGTGTTCGCCCAGAGCGTTCGCCTGGTCCTCCAAGGTAGTCCCTTGGTCGTCCACTAAAGGCAGAGGGTGGATTTGTTGCCCCTTTATCTTTCGTACGCCATTCCATACTTTGGACTCTTGGGTGTAGGAAGTGATGCCCGAGAGAAACCTCTCCCAGCTAGCCCTCCTTGCCTGTCTCCGTGTGCGCCTTCCTTGTGACTTTGCGAGTTTAAATTCTATGAGGTTTTCTGCAGTCGGGGAGCGACGCAGCAAACCCCACGCTTTGTTTTGTTTCTTTCGTGCCAGTCTGCACTGCTCATTCCACTAGGGTACCCGTCTTTTACAAGAGAGACCTTGTGTTTGGGGAATGAACTTTTCAGCTGCGTCCATTATAAAACGAGTAAAATATGATACTGCATTGTCTATGTTAAAATCAGTGATAAGATCTCGTGATAAGTAAGTTGCTTCCTTAAAATCATTCCATTCGGCGGAGGCTAGTTTCCATCGGGGTGTATGTAGGGGGAATTCATGTTGAGGCATAGAATTTACCATTACCGGGAAGTGGTCACTTCCATAGGGATTTTTGATTACATGCCATTGCAAGTCCGGGAAAATTGAAGCCGAGCCAATAGACAGGTCTATGGATGAATATGAATTATTATGAATATTATAATAAGTTGGCTCCTTCTTGTTGAAGAGGCATGCACCGGAGTTCACAAGGAAATTTTCAATGAAACGGCCTCTCGCGTCACATCGCGAGTCTCCCCACATGGTGTGGTGGGCATTAAAATCGCCTGCGAGTATGTAAGGGTCCGGAAGCTGGTTAATTGGGTTATAAAAATCACTTTTTTCCAGATGAAAATTAGGGGGTATGTATAAGCAACATACAGTGATTAATTTATTAAAAGGAATTGCCAGAATTGACACTGCCTCAAGGGGCGTCTGAAGGGCGACCTGGTGACAAGCTACGGACTTGTCTACAACTATTGCTACACAGCCAGACGAGGTATTCGCCTCGTTGCGGTCTTTACGGTAGATGGCGTACTGACAAATAAAGTTTGTTTGTGTAGATTTAAGATGTGTCTCCTGAACACACAGCACCTTTGGGTTATGTTTCTGTAAGAGTTCTTTAATGTCATCGAGGTTGTGGATAAGACCTCTAATGTTCCAGTGTATTATTTGTGTAGCCATACTGTTCGTGTTTTTATGCTGTGTGTCAAGAGGAGTCAAGCTAGAGAAATGACTTACGGAGCCTTTTCAGGCCCCGTGATTATGGTACGGGTTTTGTCTTTCTTGGAGCGGTCACGAGACTCGCGCCGCTCCCGAGGCGCTAGATGCGCCTTGTGGCTCGTGGTTGTGTCGATCGACTCTTGGGAGCCGCTGGACTTCCCCTCACACGAGCGGGGAGTTTTCAGCGTAGGCCTTGCCTCGAAAAGTAGGGCCTTGGAGGCCACCGACCCAGAGGTCGATGGGCCCTCCTTCAGGGACGGCGCAGCAGCGCTGGCTGCTGACGCCAAGGGGGCTGGTGGCAAGGCCGCAACCACACTCGTTGTGGGCTGGGCCGGAGCCGGAGTCTGCTGCGACGTTGCCCCCTTGCGCGCCGCACCAGCATACCCTGAGGTATGGAAAAAGGAAACACGTTTCCGCGCTTCTTGAAATGAGATGTTTTCTTTGATTTTCATTGTGATTATGTCTTTTTCTTGTTTCCATGTAGGACAAGTTCTAGAGTATGCTGGGTGTCCACCATCACAGTTGGGACAGCGGAGTGTGCCATTACAGTTGTTTGATTGTGTTCGCCACACTTTGCACAGGTTAGTCCGCCACGGCTGATTTGCGAACCATGGCCATATCTCTGACACTTGAAGCATCTTCGTGGGTTTGGGATGTAAGTCCTGACTCTAATTTTGGTATATCCCGTTTCTAGGGTTTCTGGTAGCACGCTCGATGCAAAGGTAAGGATGAGATGCTTAGCAGGAATATCTTACTTGTCTCGCTTGATCTTTATTCTTTGAACTTGGATAACATTCTGTTCTTTCCAGCCCTCCAGGAGCTCTTCCTCGCTTAGGCTCAATAGACCTTCATGAGAGATGACTCCTTTGCACGTGTTCAATGATCGGTGGGGAGCAACGGTGATTGCCACATTACGGAATGCTAGGAGATTAGAGAGTTTGCCCCCGCAGGGGCGTCTGCGTCAGCAGGCGTTTGGTGTGTTGCGACACCACGGACCCGAGCACACGAGGGTTGGACCCTCCCGCGTGTAGCCGTGCGCGGCTTAGCCGTGTCTGGGGAAAAGGGGATCCTGGAGGTTGAGCCGATGCTGGGTGTTTGGACTTTAAGGCCCCCCGGCGGAGGCAACACACCTCTTCGGCCTCGGCTTCACATAGACGGCACCTCCAGACTGACCCACCTGGGGGAAATCGGCAGTCGCCTTTTCCTGTCCTCCACTCCAATCTTCGCCTTTCTCTCTATCCTTTTCACCTTTCCTGTCTTCTTTTCCCTTCTTCTCACTTCCATATTTCCTGGCGGCGAGGGTTAACCCTGTGTAATATATCCAAACTTGGGTATATACATTAGGTTATAGTGGCTGTGTACTGCTGGCGCTGGCAGGCTGCATTTTTACAGAATCTTGTCACGTCCCCGTGTTGGGCTCCATGGTGGGTGGCTGGCACAGCTGCCGAAATTTCACTAATTTCTATGGCTTCTAGCTCATTCCCAAAGCTACCTGATCGACCTCTTTTGAAAAGAGGCCGCACCGATGAACCCTTTAACTTTTTCGCCAAGAGCAAAGATATTTTCCCACATTTTCACGTCATCCATACCGAAACGAACCAAAGGACTGTAAGAACGCTTTCTCCATTTGTTGTTGCGAAGTCCCTCAGTGACACACTAGGCCCTGGATACAAAATTACTAAAATGGCCAGTGGCGACCTTCTCCTTGAAGTTCGTGACAAAACACAACGCGACAAATTGACAAATCTTGTTTCATTTGGTGAAACCCCAATTTCAGTAACCCCTCACCGTTCCCTCAACAGCACAAGAGGTGTAGTTTCAGAGCAGGACCTTCTAGAACTGACTGAGGCAGAGCTGCTAGAGGGCTGGAAGGAGCAGCATGTCACGAATGTACAACGAATCAACATCCGCCGAGATGATAAGGAAATACCCACAAAACACCTGATCCTTACCTTTTGTACCAGCACACTCTCCGAAAGCATCGAAACAGGCTATATGAAGATTAATGTCAGACCATACATACCAAATCCACGACGATGTTTCAAATGCCAAAGATTCGGCCACGGCTCTCAGAGCTGCCGAGGCCGTACCACCTGTGCAAAGTGCGCATCCAATGACCACCCTGCTGACAACTGCAACAACCCACTTCACGGTGCAAACTGTGACGGCGAACACGCCGCTTATTCTCGCTCCTGCCCTTCATGGATGAAGGTAAAAGAAATCATAACAATTAAAGTAAAAGAAAATATCTCATTCAAAGAAGCGCGCAAGCGTCTTTCTATTGCACAGGCACCTACATTTTCCGAAGTGGCACGGCTGGGGGCACGGCCACAACGGTACTCGGCGGCTGTTAGGACCACCCAGAGTGGACCGGCGGCATCGCCACTCGCCCCCACTGCGGGACCAGCTAGTGCTGATCCGCCACCCAGCAAGAGCCAGCAGCCCTCAGGGTCTGTGGTCTCTAGTGCTTCAAGGGCCTCTGCACGCGTAGAGAAGCCCAAAACACCCGCGAGCGGACACCGCGAGCGGACATCCAGCGCCTCGTCAGAGGCGATGGATACATCACAAAGTGCGTTGGCGTCCCAGACGCCGAAGGCTCGGCGCAGTTCTCAGGAGCGCGCCAAAAAGGACAAAACCCGCATCACGGGGCCTGGAAAGAGCCCTGTGGTCGTAAAGTAGCTTCTCTTTCCTAAACACACAGCACATATTAATAACAACATGGATACATCAATATTACATTGGAACGTTAGAGGTCTCCTCCACAACCTCGACGACGTCAAAGAACTGTTACATAAATATAATCCCAAGGTGCTGTGTGTACAAGAAACACATCTAAAACCAACACAGTCAGGCTTTCTGACGGAATTCGCCATTTTTCGCAAGGACCGTGACGTTGCCAACACCTCTTCCGGTGGTGTAGCAATAATAGCTGATAAGTCCGTTCCATGCCGTGCTCTGGAACTTCAAACACCTCTTGAGGCAGTTGCGGTTCGGGCCCTATTGTTTGGAAAACTAATTAGCATTTGTTCTATCTACATACCACCTAACTTTCGGCTCCATCGAACAGAACTTGAGGGAATTATAGATGCCCTGCCAGACCCATACATATTGGTTGGGGATTTTAATGCACACAATACTCTTTGGGGGGATTCCCGATGCGACGCAAGAGGTCGAATAATAGAACAAATCCTGTTCTCTTCAGGCGCCTGTGTGCTAAATAAGAAACAAACAACATTTTACAGCCTTTCACATAACACATATAATTCCATAGACTTAAGCATAGCATCCCCGACCTTAGTACCCCGTTTAGATTGGAAAGTTATCCAGAACCCTTATGGCAGTGACCATTTTCCTGTGATTCTGCAATCTACAAAAGAACATGATCCTTTCCCACATGACCCTCGATGGAAGATTGCATCTGCATACTGGGCAAAATTTAAGACGCTGACATATATGCCTCGAAACGCTCTTAACGATTTTAATATAAATGACGCTGTTGCTTATTTTACCGCTTTTATGATTGACTCCGCATTGGAGTGCATCCCACAAACGAACGGGGCCCCGAAGAAAAGGCGAGTGCCCTGGTGGAACGAGGATTGCAGGAATGCACGGAGAAAACAGAATAAGGCTTGGGACAGGCTGCGCCACTCACCAACAACTGAGAACCTTATTAACTTCAAACATATAAAGTCCCAAGGAAGACGAACACGGCGCACTGCTAAAAGGGAAAGCTGGGAAAAATACGTCTCTGGCATTAACTCCTACAAACAAGAAGGAAAAGTATGGAGCCGGTTGAAAAAATTAGTAGGCCACCAACCTTACCTCCTGCCTTTGGTCGATGTCCAAGGCAATAACCTTGAAAACCAGGCTAACGCCCTTGGACAGCATTTCGAGCATGTGTCCAGCTCCGAACATTATTCGGAGTCTTTCCATAAACTGAAGCAATCTGCAGAAAGCAAGCCGCTCAATAGAAAGTGTGGTGAAAACGAACCTTACAACCGTCCCTTCAGTGTTACGGAATTCAGAGCATCATTAAACACTTGTCAAAGCTCTGCTCCCGGAGCCGACCGTATCATGTATGAGATGATCAAGCATCTGGACTCTAGCGCTCAAATGGTTCTGCTGTCCCTCTTTAACACTATTTGGGCAACTGGGTTCCTTCCACTGGCATGGAGAGAAGCCATCGTAGTACCCATTCTAAAACAAGGTAAAGATGCATCCTCAGTGGAAAGTTACCGTCCCATTGCTTTAACAAGTTGTCTTTGCAAACTTTATGAAAAAATGATAAACCGCAGGCTCTTACATTTCCTTGAAGAAAACAAACTGCTCGATCCTTATCAATGCGGCTTTAGAGAAGGCCGTTCTACAACAGACAATCTTGTTCGCATAGAAGCAAATATCCGCGACGCTTTTATACACAAACAGTTTTTTCTGTCTGTCTTCCTCGACATGCAAAAAGCATATGATACAACGTGGCGGTTTAGAATATTACGAGATCTTTCAGAAGTTGGTATCCGCGGGAATATGCTTAACATAATTGAAAGCTACTTATCAAAGCGCACGTTCCGCGTTAGAGTTGGGAATGCTCTATCCAGACCATATACACAGGAAACTGGGGTGCCGCAGGGAGGCGTACTCAGCTGTACGCTTTTCATCGTAAAAATGAACTCCTTGCGTTCAGCAATACCGCACGGCATGTTCTACTCCCTATATGTAGATGATATATAGATCGGTTTCAAGTCATGTAACCTCGCAATCTGTGAACGACACATCCAAATTGGACTGAACAAAGTGTCTAAATGGGCAAGAGAAAATGGCTTTAAAATCAATCCCAATAAAAGCTCATGTGTGTTATTCACACGAAAAAGAGGACTGACCGCAGATCCCAATATAGACTTAAATGGACAGCGCATACCTGTAAACACAGAACACAAATTTCTGGGCATTATTCTGGATAACAAATTAACTTTCATTCCGCACCTAAGATATCTTAAGCACAAGTGCCTAAAAACAATGAACATTCTGAAAATCTTGTCGCATGCAACATGGGGCAGTGACGGAAAATGCTTGATGAATGTCTACAAAAGCCTGATACGTACACGCCTAGACTACGGGGCCGTGGTTTACCAGTCTGCCACTCCAAGCGCCTTAAATATTCTTGATCCTATTCATCACTTAGGTATCCGCCTGGCTACCGGTGCCTTCAGAACGAGTCCTGTAGAGAGTCTCTACGTTGAAGCCAACGAGTGGTCGCTTCATCTTCAGAGGTCCTACTGCAATTTCCTTTACTTTCTGAAAGTTAACGCGAACCGCGACCATCCGTGTTACGAAACCATAAACCACCTCGCATCTGCAAAGCTGTTTGATAATCGACCTGCAGCTAGACTACCATTTTCTCTGCGCGTTAGAAAACTTTCTGAGGAAATGGAAGTTCCGACTCTTGAGCAAAGCCTTATGGTCCCAGCAAAGCCACTGCCGCCGTGGCAGTGGCAGCATATAGAATGCGACACATCCTTCGTAGACGTTACAAAACACGCTCCAGAGGCACACATAAGAATGCATTTCTTAGAACTCCAGCACAAGTACCCGTACACAGAATTTTACACTGACGCTTCGAAGTCGCACGCTGGCACTGCCTATGCAGCTGTCGGCCCATCGTTCTCCGACTCCAACGTTATGCACCCGGAAACTAGCATCTTCACCGCAGAGGCTTACGCAATACTGTCTGCTGTTCAACAAATCAAGAAAACAAAGCTACAGAAAGCCATTGTATATACAGACTCCCTATCTGTCGTCAAATCTCTGATATCACTCAAGAACCTCAAGAATCCCATACTCACCAATCTATATTCACTCCTGTGCAAATTATATTCGTGTAATAAACACGTCATAGTATGTTGGGTGCCTGGGCACAGGGGCATCGAGGGCAACACGCTCGCTGATGAAATTGCCAAATCCATTACAAAAAAAGCTGGCAACACTTCCATAGGTATCGCACCTTCAGACTTAAAGCTATTTTTGCGCAAGAAACTTAGAAGGCATTGGCAACAGATGTGGGATGCTGAAACTTCCAATAAACTCCATTTAATTAAGCCACACTTAGGCAATTACGCACCAATAACAAAAACACGGCGAACTGAAGTCATTTTCTGCCGCCTTAGGATAGGCCACACCTATGACACACACTCTTATCTATTGACCGGTAGCGAAGCTCCAACCTGTCGTAAATGTGGCGAGACACTGACTGTCCTCCATGTCCTGCTGGAGTGTCGCGAAGCAGAATCTCAAAGGAAAAAGCACTTCCCTCTAGCGTACCGACAGCAGATCCCTTTACACCCATGTATGTTCCTTGGTGCTGACCCGCTTTTTAACCCAAAAACCGTTTTGAACTTTTTTCAGGATGTTGACGCATTACAAATACTAGGCCCACATGTTTCGTAGCACGGCCTCTAATCAGAGGCTGCTGCTGCGAAAGCAGCGCTTTGTATAGCACTTGCCTCCGGGCCCTTTCACTTAAGGACCTCGTTGAGGCAGTAGTGCTACTGACATATATACGTTTTTAGTACCTCACACCTTCATGGTATAACTTTTAGGTTAACAGCACACCTCACAAGCCATTGTCATTTTGTTAACATGTTCATATCCTGCTTCTCGTCTTATGCCTCTATACAGCCACACTATCTCGTCATAGACAGCCACCATACCCTTTGTTGTTATTTTTCTCTCAGAGTACATAACACCATTGCTTGGCGCTCTTTGGCCATGACTTGCCCTTGCGCCACAAAACCCTATACACCACCACCAAAATATCATTATATGCTGGGTCCCTGGCCATAGGGGAATCGAAGGTAACGTTCTCGCGGACGAGATGGCCACGTCAATCACATCGCAAGCTGTTAACCCTACCGCTGATGTGCCTGTCACAGACCTGAGGCCTTTCGTACGAAATAAACTGCGAAGTCACTGGCAGTGCACGTGGGACGCGCAAACAAATAACAAACTGCACGTTATAAAGCCCCGGTTAGGTTTTTGGCCCTCCCCAACAAAATCTCGGCGAACAGATGTCCTATTCTGTCGCCTCAGAATAGGACACACATTTGGGACCCATAACTTTTTACTCACAGGAAACGATCCTCCAACCTGTGGTAGATGCGGTGAGAGGCTGACCGTCCTCCACGTACTCTTGGAGTGTCGGAAAGCCGAACCTGAAAGAAAGAAACATTTTCCGCTAGCATACCGTTATTACATCCCTCTGCACCCGGCTATGTTTCTTGGTCATGAACCGCTTTTTAACACCAAGGCAGTCCTCGACTTCTTAAAAGATGTAGTTCTACACGTCATAAGCCCATTAAATTCGTAGAGCATCCTCGCTCCAGAGGATGCCGCTGCGATAATTGTTTTAAATAGCACATGCCTCCAGGCCCTTGTGTTTCAAGGGCTCTAAGGAGGTATTAGTGCTCTAGCATATCTTATATAACCTGATATATCTTTAGACATCGTATCATTCTTTTTAATTGTCTTATTGTTCACAGTACACTTCATAGGTCATCGCCATATTCTTATTATACAGATTTTACGCACTTTAGCGCTACCATTTTTAAGGCCCCTCTACAGCCACGGCACACCAACTTCATAGTACTCATGATTTCACTGCAAACTAATTAACACGGACATGGCGCTCTTTGGCCATATCTGGCCCTTGCGCCACTAAACCACACACATCATCATTAGAGAGTTTGCCATGCTGTTGAGTGTCGCGGACCTCAAGAAGAAGGTCTCCACTGCTCATTTTCGTCACTTTGTAGCCAGCACCTAGTGTGTCGGTAAGGCATTTAGCTACCATGAAAGGTGAGATAGTTCTGACTGTCTTTTCAGGATCTTGACTGTGTATTTCAGGATCTTGACTGTGGCCCTGACAACGTTCCTGAAAGCTATGCACCTGAGCGTCGTCATGTTCGAGTGTAACGAGATTCCTGTCGAAGGACGCGAGCAATTTATCCAGGAGGTGAGCGAGCGTAACTTGCGAGTGCAGTACCTTCCCAGCGCGGGAATGAGGGAAAGTCTTGACGGTCGCGCGGTCGACTTCAACGTTCGGAGCGTCGCGACTCTGAGTACGTTCGAGCCTGGCGTGAATATGCCGGACATTGATGCTGACGAGGTGATCTCTAGCTGCAGTGGCGATGTGAACGCGCCAGTCGACGTGCGCTACGTGATGAATGTGAGTTTGGCGTCTGCTCTCAATTTGGTTTCTCTGGAATTCCTCATCAAGCCCGGGGACGTCGAGTTGGAGCAAATGCTGGACATAGTCGTGGATATTTTGCACGTGGATAGTCTCTCGAACACGCTTCGCATGCTCACGATGTGCACGTCAAAGAGTGCCTCAGACATCATTCTCGAACTTGACACGATTCCATTCGATAAGACCGTCGACAAGACGTGCGGCTACGGCTGGATAGACCCAGTGTACCTGCAAAGGTTCGAGAGCAAACTTAGCACTGCACTGACCACGACCAAGGTGGGGGAAAAGCTGACCGAACTGAAATTGTTATGCGTCCTCCACAAAAAGTGGCGGCAAGCACCGCTCGAGCTGGGATCCTGGGTCGCCCACCACGAGAATCTCTACTCGGTATCGATGTGGACACATTGCAAGCGCCAGACGGAAGACTTTTGCGACGCGGTCGTGCGCGAGGGTGGACCTAAAGCCACACTGACTGAATTTTCCGTGTGCAGATTCGACGCTCGATCGATTCGGACGGTGGGTACCGCGGTGCTGCGCAACAGGACCGAGTTTCGCAGGGCAATCACTGCGATCGTCCATGAGAACGGCAATGATGCCGGAGACACATCCTTTAAAGGTTGGGATTGGCTGTCGTTTCTCGTGTACAGAAATCATCCCGCTCTGATCAACGAACTGCGGCTTCACTTTGCCGGATCCACACTGACTGCTTCCGAACTGACAGACAAGGTGACCGCCATGATGAAGAAACACTCCCACAGATTCCAAGACTTTTCGGACGCTATACTGAAACTGAGTGATGCGACAGCTTCGGTGCAACGACGCAAGCACTCTCTTTCCAGCGACAGCGACATACCCGCGAAGCGCCGCCGAGAAGAAAGTGAATTGGCTAACCGCGCGTGCATGCAAAGTCCCGTTTGGAACACGATCGTCGTGGGTGCAGACATGTCAGACACTCTGATTAAGGGCGTAGCAGCAACCGTAAGCGGTGGTGGTATGGTGAAGAAATCGACGAAGAAAAGTCCTGTGAATGCTTATCTTGCATCATACAGATCTCCGTCGGTCACAAACGACACGGACGGTTGCACGTGTCACGGCGCCAAAAATGCCAAGCTGCTGGGAATGGCGGCGCGCGAGGAAACGAAAGCGCACAAGTTTCTAAAGTCTGCATTGGCGCGTGTAATGGGTGTGGTGGGGCGTGAACACTCATCGTCGTCACTGCTGGATCCGATAGAACAACTGTCTCTGAGTGCAAAGACAATCGTTCCTTCCCAACTGTCTGTCACCGAATCCTCGGCAATAATTTCCAAAGACTTGATTACCTTCGGTGACTTTGTGACCCAATCGTGTTGTTTCTCGAGGTTGCCACGTGTGCAATCTCTGCACTTTAACAGCAGCGGTGATGGTGACGAAGAATCAGCGTCATCGTCAGAAGAACAATTTTATACCAAGAACATTTGTTACTGCTTTAGGTGTGCATATTCGCAATACTTTCCAATACAGTACGGAGCGTGATACTTTAGTAAATATATATATCTTTATTGCAGGGCTCAAATGTAACACAGTGTGAACAGATAGACAGAAGATGGTAATAAATATCAATATTTTTTACAACCATTACACGCACTCTTTCCGTGTGCAAACAGTTACACATACTTGAATAAATACAGGCCTTCAGTAGCAAACGGCGTGTGTGAACACGACAGTGTGCATCGGGTGAAAGCGGCTACTGCAGCTGCTGTTGGTGCACGCAAGTCATCGTCGCCGTCGTTGTCCCATTGCACTCTTGACACTACATAATCTTTACAACTGGGCGGCGCGACCACCCCGTACGCAAAACAGCGCGCATCTCTCCGGTCACATCTGCGCGTCACGCAAATGCGATGTAGGCTAGGACAGTTCTTCTGAATTGACTGGATGAAAGTTCTTCGTGACGCGCGAGAACAATATCGCGGCACCAAGGTGATTAGATTATTCAAGTCTTTGAAGTTGGTAAGGAACTTTACAATTATAGCGTCTGCAGCTCCAATTGTTTCACCCAGATATGTTCTTTACGTGACAAAACGCTCCGCTAGTTAAATATGCCGATAATTCCCTATCCGACAAGGGTATGGCTTGCATGAGCAGAGTTTCTACATGCGTGTAGGCTCCATCGTCAGTCGGAGGCTGCTTCATAAACGCGACAACGCCACGGCGGGCACACTTCGTTGGCGCGTACACATGGAACCTGTCATTTATGCTGGCAATGATGACTGCAGTCACTGGAGTTAGAAGTCTACTCGAGGCTCATCTGCAATGGCATGAAGCCAGAACAGTTGTTGCATACCTTATGTACGGTGTTCCTGGCGCCTGAGCGGCCGCGTTCTGTGCGAGCGTAAGGGGAGTGGGAACTGTGTTAGAAAATCGATGTTCGATCACGACACACTCTGATGCTACTCGACACACAGATTCCACAATTTCCTTAGGTATTGGGTGCTTGCATTCACCAAGATCGACCCTGACAAATGAGTTACTGCCAGTCTTGCTAGCAGTAAGTTGCGTGAAAACGGTTGGCGTTACAGTCCTAAGCCCAAATTGGGGAAGCAGTACATGTTTGCACGTGGATGACACCGTCGCTAAAAAGTTAGCGACGCGCCTCACAAACGGCGTTGAGAGCGTGAGTTGGCGCGGCCCGTTTGAAAATAGCATCAGGCGGTCGGCACTGTCCAGTCGCCAGCATTTTGCGTGGATTTGGAGGCTCTCAGCCGGTGCGAAACCGAAGCATTCATCCAACGCGTTCACAAACTGGGCGGACATTTCATCTACATGTATTGACAGGTTGGCGATGTCGGGGCAACAACGCTGCTGTTGGTCCGTGGCCGATGTGATAAACGCTGCACTTGACCGAAACTTCAGAACAACAGTAGCACCCGGCCGTTCCCTGTTCCACACACTGAGTACACGCGCCATCGTTGTTGACCATTCCACGATGATGATTTCTAGAACTACGAGGTCCACGCGTGTACCCCTCAATCGTCCAGATTCCACCGTTGCGAAAAATGCGTCTTCATCGCCACCAGCCAATACCGCCGGTCTTTGCTTGCGCGGGTCCATTCGTTCGATGACCTCGTTTGTCAGTATGGCAGTATGGCGCTCGTGTGGTAAAGAAATCAACGAAGAAAAGTCCTGTTAATGCTTATCTTGCATCGACCAATTCTCTGTCGTCGGGTCTAAACACTTGCGCATGTCACGGAACCGAAACTGCCAAGCTGCTTGAAATGGTGGAGCACGAGGAAACGAAAGCACACAAGTCTCTAAAGTCTGCATTGACGCGCGTGATGGCTGTGGTTGAACACTCATTGCTGCTGGATCCGATAGAACAACTGTCTCTGAGTGCAAATACAATCGTTCCTTCCCAACTGTCCGTCGTCGCATCCTCGGCAATAATTTCCAAAGACTTGACTACCTTCGGTGACTTTGTAACCCAATCGTGTTGTTTCTCTAGGCTGCCACGCGTGCAGTCTCTGCACTTTAATAACAGTGGTGGCGAAGAATCATCGACGACAACGTCTGAAGAAAAATTTTATTGCAAGAACATGTGTTACTGCTTCAAGTGCGCATACTTGCCTTACTTTCCAACAAAATATGGAGTGTAAATCTTTTTTTTACCTCGATGTAACATAGTGTGCAGGCTCAATGTAACATAATAAAGAAATACATATTCACAGCAATTACATGCACTCTTCATGTGGTGTTATACATATTTGAATAAATATGTGCCTTCGATGTAACATAGTGTGCAGGCTTAATGTAACATAATAAAGAAATACATATTCACAGCAATTACATGCACTCTTCATGTTATACATATTTGAATAAATAGATGCCTTCAGTGGCGAAAGGCGTGTGTGAACACGACAGTGTGCATCGAGCGAAAGCGGCTACTGCAGCTGCTGTCGGTGCATGCAAGTCATCGTCATCGTCCCATCGCACTCTTGATACTATATAATCCTCACAACTGGGCGGCGCGACCACTCCGTACGCGAAGCAACGCGCATCTCTCCGGTCGCATCTGCGCGTCATGCAGATGCGATGTAGACTAGGACAGTTCTCCTGGATGGACTGGATGAAAGTCCTTCGTGAGGCGCGAGAACAATATCGCGGCAGCAAGGTGATTAAGTTGTTCAAATGTTTGAAGTTGCCAAGGAACTTGATTATTGTAGAGCCTACAGCTCCGATTGTTTCGCCCAGATATACATTCTTTACGTTACAGAACGCTCCACTAGTTAGAGATGCCAATAATTCCCTATCCGACAAGGGTATGGCTTGTATGAAGAGAGTTTCCACATGCGTGTAGGCTCCATCATCATCGGTCGGGGGCTGCTTCATAAACGCGACAACGCCGCAGCGAGTGCACTTCGTCGATGCGTACACATGGAACCTGTCATTTGCGCTACTGGCAATGATAACTGCAGTAACTGGCGTTAGAAGACTACTGGAGGCTCTTCTGCAATGACATGAAGCCAGAACAGTCGTTACGTACCTTACATACGGCGTTCCCGGCGCCTAAGCAGCCGCTGCGTTGTGTGCGAGCGTAAGGGGAGCGGGAGTCGTGTTAGAAAATCGATGTTCGATCACAACACACTCTGATGCTACCTGACACACAGCTTCCATAATCTCCGGACGCATTGGATGCTTGCACTCACCGAGATAGACTCTGGAAAATGAATTACTGCCAGTCTTGCTAGCAGTAAGACGGGCGAAATCGGTTGGCGACACAGTCCTAAGCCCACATTGGGGCAGCAGTACATGGGTGCACGTGGATGACACCGTGGCTAAAAAGTTAGCGACGCGTTTCACAAACGGCGTTGAGAGCGTGAGTTGACGCGGCCCGTTCGAAAATAGAGTCAGGTGGTCGGCACTGTCGAGTCGCCAGCATTTTGCGTGGATTTGGAGGCTCTCAGCTGGAGCGAAACCGAAACATTCATCCAACGCGGTCACAAAGTGGGTGGACATTTCATCCACATGTATTGCCAGGTTGGTTATGTCGGGGCAGCAACGTTGCTGCTGGTCTTTGGCCGATGTGACAAGCGCTGCACTTGAGCGAAACTTCAGAATAACAGTAGCACTCGGTCGTTCCCTGTTCCACACACTGAGTACACGCACCATCGTTGCGGACAATTCCACGATGACAATTTCCAGAACGGCGAGGTCCACGTGTGTACCCCTCAAGCGACCGGATTCTACCGTTGCTAAAAATGCGTCCTCATCGCCGCCATCTACCGGTCTTTGCTTGCGCGGGTCCATTCGTTTTATTACTTCATTTGTCAGCACGGCAGTTGGCCCAATTCGTTGAAGAGCCCACCAACCGCAACTCCACGCTTGCAATATCGGCATGGCACCCGGTAGAAAAGGCTCGCTTTCGTCCTCATAGGCTGCCAAAGTCGGGATTCGAACTCTTATTCCCCTTTCTCCTCCTCCTCTTCCTGATTCCAATTGGCGTACAACGTCTTCAATGGCATTCTGTACGACCTGCCACGAATCTGACCGGTTGACTGCACAGATACGTTCCGTGATGGATTTCACCCAGTCTAGTTCAAAATGCAGTAAAAGAAAGCCTATCGTTTCTTGCACGATATGCGGCGGACTTGCGTACCTAGTGTATGGTAGAAGCCTGGGAGGTGGTGGTGTCGTTGCGCTGTCGCCGCCACTGCCATCGCCACTGCCGTCGTCGTCGCTAGCGGTGAGTACCACGGACGATGTAGCCGAGTCTGTGTCCATGGCAGTGAATGCTCAAAATTCAATCGTAGGGCGTGTATATATAAGTGTAGATACGGATCGATTCTAATCACGTGCGCCATGAAAAAAAACCGGCGTGACTGTGTACTTTTCGATGTGAAGCACGTTCACACATGAAGATCGTCGTAGCGTGGCGCCGCATACGAATAAGCATAAAAATAAAGAATAATCTACACCGCGCACTGCTAAGAATTATCAGTGCATACGAGTAAGCATAAAAAAAATAAAGAATAATCTACACCACGCACTGCTAAGAATTATCAGTAAGTGAGTGTGTGTGAAGTAGACGACGACACCAACGAACGTGTGAAAAAAAATAAAAAATAGCGTGTGTGTGTCTAGACATGTCTCTGCTTGCCACTGTCATGTTTTGAACACGTTCCCAATACAGCGGCGTTCTACACTGTTGCATGTGGAGGATACGCGAATAATACGCGTCGTACTTCTGTAACGGAACGACATCCATTGCCGTTACACTACGAACGTGTATATATATATGACAATCACACTCCGATTGCAATAATAATTCTTTATTTACACGATTCTACTGCAATTTGTGGTTGCTCTATAGGTTGGTGTTACGCTGCAAAAGCATAACGTCCAATCTCTCCAACAAATCGTCCATGTTGTCAACGCCTATTCTGTCTCTGATTTTGCACCACCGGGCTGTTTTGTCCTCGTTGGGATCGTCGTTCAACACGGCTTGTATCACGGCGGCACCGTTGATCACGTTGCGAGCTAGAACTTGGGCCAGACCGTCCACTCGTCGCGCGTCCATATTCTTCTCGTAGTGGTGTTCCACAAAAGCGTGAAGTCCAGTAGTGCACGCTCGTTCGCCCACCGTGATGGGTCTTTCCTTGGTCAGAATCTTCAGATACGCCAGTGTCTCGAAAGTCACTGGTGTCACCGATTGAATCGGGGCGTTCAAGTCGATGCCGTCCGATAACACACACGCGGTGTCTGTCACGATGCGAAGCACGTCTCTTCGCGTCCACTCGTTGGTGGGGCGTCTGTGCATGGAAGCGGCCCAGCCCATGCGGTCGCTGACCAAATCTCTGTACGACGAGTAACACCGTCGTGTGGGAACATCAGTCATGTATGTAACGGTAACAGCCTCAAACACGTGCGTGCTGTGATGCGTGGACATATACGCGTATACCACCGCTCTGGCCCCGTCGTATCGTTTGCTGCCGCCTATTCTCTCTGTGGTGAACACTTTGCCGATCGCGACCATCTCGCTCGGCGTGAATCTGCCTCCCAGTAGACTTCTAGTGGACGTCCACCACGCGGGCGTTGTAGTCGACGTCGTTGGTGCTGTAGCAGCGGTACTGGTGGTAGTGCTTGACGGAGGACGCGTATCCACACTGTATCGTATCCGACGATCGAACAGCATGCGGCCCGGGTCATTCATGTCTAGAATTACGGTGGCGTGCGATTGGTCAGGAGGACAAGTCATGGGCAGACGAACGGATCGTTCAAACGAAGCCTTGAATTCGTCGTTACATTCCATACCCTTTCCTTCCCAGAGCACGAAATCTATTCTCTGTCTCTCGCAGCAATTGTTGTTCCATTTGTTGGTTCGCTGGTGTATAACAGATGCGTGTATTACAACCAGCGTGAAAAAGTCGAGAAACGTGTGACCGACATCCACCACCAGTTCCCGATGAGAGCAACACGTGCAGTTCGAGCTGCATCGGAGCAAGTCTCTGTGCGCGTTGGGGATGATGTACGTGACAAACGTGTGCAAGTACGGCGCGGACGTCTTGTAAAAGTAGTACACGTTTCCACTGTTGGCGTGGTTCACCAGCACGATGGGACTGCACGACGCTACGTGGTTAAACCACACGATGCGAGCCCGTCTCGAATATGTAGTGACAATGTTCTTGTCGAACCGTTTGCGGTAGATGCTGTGGGGTGACACGCTGTTCAACACCATGTTCACGTACTCGATGTCACAGTCGGGAATGGTGTAGGGGACGTGCACGCACTTGAGGCGCTTCACCATGCCGGCGAAAGCATCGTACCCATAGCGCAACAAGTGTGCGACCACTTTGAATTCCCTCTTGGTCATGGAAACTGAATCCAACGACGCGAGGTTGGGCCATATCCTATCGAACAGATGCGTGCGCAACGCGCTCACCAGTCGTTTGCGGTCGCAGTGAAAGGATCGAGTGCATATGCACACGGTCACGTACGACTCTGCAGCAGTCGTTGCCGCTGAAGAATCTCTGTTACAGTCTAGCGTTCTCTTGTCCGCGGTAGCCACGACGCATGAGTGGTGGTCCAACATTGCGACCACTGTGGCCACGGCGGAATGCGTCGATACCTCGCTTCCGTTTGTCGCCAGCAATCGTAGTTCTGGCGGCCGCTCATCGCCGAGTAGAACGTACGACAGAGTTACAGCTTCTAGGGCGCTGCATATCCTGCTCCACACGCTTTCTTGTTGGTGCTGCTGTTCTTCTCCTCTTTGCGATTGGTGTTGCTGCTGCTGCTGCTGCCACGGTTGATCTTTTCCACCCTCATCGATGCCTTCATCTTCGTCTTCTTCGTCTTCTCGCGTATTTTCATCATTACCGTCCTCGTCGTCTGATAAAAGAATGTCCAGAATGTCTCTCTTCTTTCGTTTCTTAATTGTCTGCTGCTGCTGTTGCGACTGCGGGGGCTGTTGCTGCTGTTGACAATGCTGACGATGCTGTTGCTGAGTAGGAAACACGAACCATTCGTTGATGAGTACGTCCTGCAGCAGTTTCGAATCGACCAACCTATCCGTGATCAAGACTCTGTTCTTGCCACTCACTATCACCTCGTACACCACTTTGCTCGTGCTGTCGAAATTGATGTCGGTAGCGGTCGCGGCTCCAACGGCAGGCGGAACGTACTGGTAGTTATTGCGATGCCCGTAAGCGCTGTTGGCGTAAGTGTAATCCACGTACACGCCGACGATTTTCTCATCGACACCGCCCCACTACCATTTAGGAGTCATCATGCGAAGCATTCTCTTGAGTTGCAATTGCGTGTGGACGTTGTAAGTAACGTACTGATCGTCTTTGACGTGAACTGAGCAGAACTCGTTACTGTACTCTCCGGTAACTACGATAGCGTCGCTGCCACCGCTACCAATAATACTGCCGCAGGTACGAAAGACGTGGTCGATCACGCGTTCCAAGTGAGCGTGAGAGTACACGTACCAATTTTTCGCCTCGATTGGCAGCAGGTCGTCGTTGCCTCCACCGCATATGTAAGGATGGCGAGTCGAGCGATCGGGACACACGATGATGGCGTTGATCACTTCGGCTATACGGTTCCCCATGTACTTGTTCAACACGCGGTAATGAAAAGAGATGGCAGAGTCGTTGTTCACTTTAGACTTGGCTGTCGCGGTGTCGGCGGTGGACGCCGACGACGACGTGGCTGCGGATGCCGCACAAGAAGAAGTTACAAACTGTACGTGATCCGAAATGTTCTTGCGAGAAAGACGAGGATACGCGATGCAGAGTCTATCCACTATGTCTTTAGGGCATGTGATGCAGTCCAAACTCTTATTCCTGCACGCAGTGAGCAGATACACGACCGTCGAAAGAAGATATCTACCGACGCCCTTTACAGTTCCTTTGGAACCGACCACGCCGCAGTCGTCCGTGCAGAAGTAGTCGGGGCATGACGCCGCGGTCTGGTCCAACCACGGATCGTCCATGACCGCGACTGTACGCCGGCTTCGTCTGTCTCTCGACGACACCCCCCATCTTTCGAGTAATCCAATAATGTAATCTAGATACATCTTATCTTTCTCCTCCAAAAAAACCGGTTCCCTATCAACGCGTGTAACATCATATATATTAGTGCTGCCGCAATCGATCAAAAAAAATACATGACAGCGACGTTGCCTCCTTGCAATCATTACCGTTATGACAATGAACCCGTATCATTCGCTCGCATCAAGTACTTCACGGCTAAACTTACATGCGGCACCGTCCTAAACGGCATGTACACGGATTGTGAGCGCTGCCACCGGTCCGACGTGCGCAGAGCGATAGTAGATCTCATAGGGGACTCGTTTCGACAAAATTTTACGGGCGATCCGCGACACTCACATACCGAGCGTTGCGAATTGGACGTACAGAGTCTCAAAATATCTTCCGTTCCGCCATCAAATAAGACCAGTTACTGCGCGTGTCAGGAGTGCATTAGCGAGCGTTTGAGGCGTGGAAAAGTAACGTGTGTGCATGTCCCGTGTGTCCTGAAGGCACGCTGGGGTGTATAGCCAAGCGGTATGCGAAGCAGCAGAAAGCGTGCTGTGGATCCCGACGTCGCCACCATCGCATCGCGAACGCAGAGAGACGACGCGGAAGAGTCAAGAGTGCTGGAAACTAATCTAGTTGCGTATCTTCAGCAGTACGCCGCGCACGACGACGCGGTGCGAAACGCGACCAATGCACGTCCTTACGAGCGGAAGAACGATCACATCATCAAAGAATTACTCGCATCCCCATACTATTCCAGGCTGAGACATAAGGAGAGTACATGGGACATGGTTCGGATTGCAAATAAGCACGTCGGCGGTCGCTTGATAAAGTCGTCTTTGCAGTACGATCCCGCTACGTACAAGTTACTCGTACGCGACGCCAATCCCTACGTCTACCACATTGCACCCGAGACTTTGGCGAAATAAAGATCCTGCTACGTTATCGTACTCACGCGCGCTTACCACATTGCACCCGAGACTTTGGCGAAATAAAGGTCCTGCTACGTTATCGTACTCACGCGCGCTTACCACATTGCACCCGAGACTTTGGCGAAATAAAGATCCTGCTACGTTATCGTACTCACGCGCGCTTACCACATTGCACCCGAGACTTTGGCGAAATAAAGATCCTGCTACGTTATCGTACTCACGCGCGCTTACCACATTGCACCCTAGATTTGACAAATAGACTTTCAACTTACGCCGGTTGTCGCTGGTGTTCGTCTTCGAACTCGCCTCGTCGTTCATGCAAACACACATGCATACGTAGTGGTTGAATGTACAACTTTATTTACACAATCCGCATGCAGCTGCTGTGGAATGTCCATCTCTTTATTTACACGCCGCCACCGCGCGTATCATGCGCAGTTGTTATGTTTGACGCGGCTATAGCAGTGATCTCTTAATGTCGTTGTACTTTCCGTATCTGAGCTATCCAGTGTAGAATCACACCTCAAAAATTCCTCAAATTTCTCCAGGCTCATATTTCTAAAGTCCAATGACTTTTTCGATTTTCGATGCGTTTGCGTATCGTATTCACTAGCATACTTGGGGTTGGGCTTTCGCTTGCGTTTAGATCGTTTTACATTCTTTTTGCCACCTTCCTGGACACGGTTCTCTGCATCCACCTCGCATGTTGCAAATTCGTCGTTCGTAAACTCGCGCAAGACGATATTCGTTAAGTCTTGTATATTCATGTTCACAATTTCGAAAATGGTGCCCTCGTCTACAAAATCGTCCAGATGGAGATCTTCGATAGTAGCCGGCATGTAATCCTCCTACAAAGAAGAAGAAGGAGGAGGACGAAAAAAAAAATGTAGTGAGAAATATATATACACGAGACTTTATTCACACGTTATATACACATGTTATATACACATGTTACATACACACATTATATACACACGTAGTGTTATAAGTGTCTAGTTATCGTCTTCGTCGTTAATTACAATGACATCTCTTATGTCTACACTAATCATTAAGGTAGCACAATCATCCGTGACGTTATTATCATGGAGAATAGTGTCAATTACACTAATTTGGACGCGTTGCTCGTTCCGCAGTTTCTGGCTCTGCTGGCGTTATCGGCGCTCTTGAGGAGACTCGACCTCTTGTACTATCGCGCTGCTGCTGCTCATGGTGTCGCTCATGATTTCTTCTCTCTCTATGGTGCCGGTGGTGGTGCTGCTTCGTTTTTCCTTTGTTACCACTCGTACCTTTACGAGTTGCATTTGATCCTCTCGACTTTGCGTCGAAAAATGCGTCGCTTTGACGTCTTGCGATTGGGCGTCTTGTCCCTGGGTATGCTGTTCACACTGTTCCACGCGGTGCGACTCTGCTTGTGATAGTGATAACACTTTGTCTTCTTCCACGAGGGTTGGCTCTGTCCGAGGCGGTGGTGGTGACGACTTGTCTTTGTTAGATTCCAACGACTCGTACTTTTCAGACATTCCTCCTCTTCTTCTCCTCTCTTCTTCTTCATTGTCACTCAACATAATCAATTCGTCATCCTCATCCATTTCATTATCATCTACAGCCTCACTGGCACTGTCACTGTCACAGCTGTCTACACTCACAAAGTCCTCTTCTTCTTCATTGTCACTCAACGTACTCAATTCGTCATCCTCATCCATTTCATTATCATCTACAGCCTCACTGGCACTGTCACTGTCACAGCTGTCTACACTCACAAAGTCGTTGGAGATGCTGAATCGGACGTTATTGAGACGCGCCCGCTTGACACTTTCCTCGAGTGGAATCGAAAGCTTACGTTTCAGTTGTTTGTCATTAACCGCAGTCAGGAATGAAGGTACGCTGTTGGGGATTGTCGCTCGCATCAAATAAACATCGTCGCTAGTGCACCTCTCCACTCGCATCGTAATGCCTTCTGATCCTATGACTGTCTGTCTAGCCTTGATCCAGTCCTCTCGATTGTTTTGCAGAAACTCTCTGTTCATGGGTGAAAAATCCCTGACATTCTTCGAGGAATGATCGAAGACCAGATACGCGTGACTTCTCAATGCGAACATCAGATCTCCAAACAGAAATTCCAGCTCGTCAGACATGGCTATGTTCATGCTCAAGTCGACTATGGGCATCGTCAGAGCTGCGGACCGATTGTCCCCCAAATACATGCTTAGAAGGTGGTTCAGCGAGTTAGACTTGACGCGGGGGCTGGTTTGCACAAACAATCTCACGGCTAGCGGATCGGTCAGGAACGAGTCGTAAGATGCCATGTCTCTGGAAGTGATGAGGATATACTTGAACAAGTTCACGGTCTCTCTGATCACGGGATGAGTAGGCTTGCTGTTCAGTAACATGCAAGCATTGTTCTCCACCAATTTGCGACTGAAAGTCTCTATCCAGTAGTTGTTCATGTCTCCCACCTTACACGTTACAGAGTCGATGGTGACTCTACTGAACGCACTTGTAGGCGTACAGTCCAGAAACTTGTGCATGCAACACTTTACGTTAGTCGCGAAGTGCTGGCATGCAATGAACAAACTGTCCAAACGACTGCGACACAGTTTTTTTTTTTTTTTTTTTTGATGCGAGGATAAATGCCTCAGGGCATACAAGGGTATGTGATGGGGGTGAATAAGGATGATTAAATGAATGAAAAAAGATTTGCTGACTTAATGAAGTCCAAGAGGGACCGATAATGCGGTCCCTGCGTCCAAGCAGTGTAATGGCTCAGATTATGCGGCGAGAGTCCCGCTGCTGCGAGGTGCCGGAGCCTCGTCGGTTTGAGTGCAGGGCAAACCCACAGCAGGTGGTGGATGTCGGCTTCAACATTTCGCGACTTGCAGAGCGGACACTCAGGACGAGGATATAGCGGGCGAAAGTGCGGCCACTTCCTAGTCACGGCAGGAGTGAGGGCTACCCCGACCCGTATCCTCCGAAGCGCAACCTCCTCTGCACGGGTAAGACCGCGGGGGAGGTTTACCGCACACGGAGGTATGAGAGCACGTGTGCGGCGCCGGAGGTGCTCCTTTCTTGTTAAAAGGAGGGTGGCATCATCTAGGTGAAAGAGTTGAGGCAGTGACGATGGAGCGGTCGCTAGACGGGTCGCAGAATCCGCACGGCTTTGGAAGCTTAGAAGGTCGCGTGGGATCCACTCGACAGATATTGGCTGCGGGATGCGTGCCGCCAGAAGATGGATCTCTTGGACGATGCGACTCAAAATATGTTCCCCGATGCGACTCAAAATATCAGAGCCGTCGTTAGTGTTCAGACACTCCTCAGGAGATGTGTACTGTACAGAAATGGAAATTGCAGCACCAATATAGCGTTCCAGATTACCGACGCTATCATTGTTTCTGTTTAGGATGCGATGAACGTTTCCCAGCTCAGTTCCAAGTCGCTACGACCCATCATCACGAGAGTAGCCTCTTCCTTCCCTATCACTTGCTCAATTGTAGGCAGTCCTTTCAAGCTATTTGTATAGACAAACACTCGAGTCTTGACGTATCTTTCGCGGGTAATGGGATATGTTCCAACTTCGCATACAAGGTACTCCACGTGATCTTCCATTAGTTCGTCCTCTTTCATAGCGATGATTTCCACTGAAAAGATTCGCTTCATGTCTGCGTCGACAACGCTTCCAGACAGAGCGTACTCTCTACGACTGTGCCGAAACTTGGTACAGTCATAACTTAGTGGTATGCAAAGGCTAACGTCGGCGTACAAATTTCCTAACTTTGCAGCTAGTGTGCTCACAATTTTAGCCTCGCTAGTGTCGTTGGCAATGTTCATGTCTAGACAGTCGGTCTGCGTGACGAACTTTGTGTTCTTACCGAGACAGTTCATGGCTTTAATCACTAATCTCACACACCGGCGACGAATGCAAGTCAGAACGGCTACAAACTGAGCCACGCACGAAACGTACAGTTCTTTGGCGCGACCGAGCTTGTCGTAGGAAATCAGTTCAGAGAGCGTTTCCGCATTCAAGTCTTTCAGTAGCATTAAAGTCTCGTCGGCGGGCGAGTGCTCGAGGCGAAAGTTCACGTGATTTGCAATGAACACCTCACCAAACAGCTTTTCGAAAGTGCAGTTGAACATACATAAGGGCACATTCACCGCTTCGAAGTAGTCGATTGTCAGACTGCGACACATGTCAACTATAGCATCTATAGTAACCACCGAATTGGCAATCACCAGAGACTTCAGACGGCGAAACGGAAGTTCCGTTGACGCTCCGAATTTCAGCATAGTCACATCCCGTATCTCAATAGACTCGACACTTATGCATTGACAAGCTGCCTTGATTGCGACCATAAGATCCGCTACACCACTCTCATCCACCTTTGTCGATAGCCACTGTGCTCTCTTTTGGGACGCCACTCGCATGCCGTTGAGTGCACTCACGGCGACGTGAGCGACATTGATCTTGCGAATTCATTGGGAATCCTTCATAGACCGTCTTATATCCAACAACTCTTCGTGAATCTTGGAGTCATTAATGAAGTTGGGGTTGGAAACCAAATGTTTGGCTACGTCCTGCAAGTCCCCAAGGGGGGAACAGTTGTCTGGAATGTCAGTGTCGCACTCGTCTTCCAAATCCGGGTTCGGGACCGTGTGTCGAACCTCGATTTCCGCCTTGCAAAACGCGTCGTCTAGCTCGTACAGCTCATGCAACGGTTCAACTATCATGTTGGTGCTCAACACGTGCTTCCTAACCGTGTCAGAGAAGTCGTCGTACTGCTTCGCGGTGCTCCTTTCAATCACTTCTTTAATGAGACGGGTAGAGTTCGTCGAATCAAAGAGTGTCTGTTTCACGATGTCACTGTACAAGCGATGTCCCAAGTATGTACCGACGATAAAGTCCCGCACACTTTCCCCGAAGCGCTTCTCTCTATCACCATCGTAGATGTAGCAGGGGTCGTTCCCGATGAACACTATCTTTATTGGCTTCAGAATATTTGTCATACGCTCAAAGGACATCACAGGTGTAGTGACGTTGGTGCTGCTGGAGCTCCTCAGTTCCAACACGTTCCCCTTTGA
Organism: Dermacentor andersoni; assembly: GCF_023375885.2. Lineage (NCBI taxonomy): Eukaryota > Metazoa > Arthropoda > Arachnida > Ixodida > Ixodidae > Dermacentor > Dermacentor andersoni. The sequence continues at coordinate 360,121,635 of NC_092814.1, read as the reverse complement.
GATCATTTTCAGCTCGTAGGAGTACATAAACATACGCGTGCCTTGCGTGCCTTGCAAACGTCAAGCGGCGCCTAACTCGACGCAAACGCTCGGTATCGTACGGCTCGCGGGTAATGTGAGGCGTCGGGGGTGTGGGTATCGTTCCCGAGAGCGGGGTGCAAGTGGGCTCTTTCATTGTAGGTTTGAGTCACTCGCACACACGCACGCTCTCGTCTTATATAGCACGAAACAAAGACTAGATAACGTTATTTATTATCAACACTCTTATCGGTAGTCTTGGTGTCTTGTTCTTCATCATCTTCACCTTCTATGGCGTCGATGGTGACGACGTTTTCATCTTCGTCGTCGTCCGTGGAATAGGCTACTGGGCGCTCTTGCTTATCCTCACCCTGTTCTTGCTCGGGGGAAGAAGCATCTTCGTCTTGTTCTTGAATATGTTCTTTAAGCTGTTCCCGGTCTTGCTCGGTAGAAGCATCTGGAGCCTGCTCCTCAGTCTGCTCCTCAGTCTGCTCCTCAGTCTGCTCCTCAGTCTGCTCCTGAGCTTGCTCAATATGTTCTGAAATCCGTTCCTGAACCCGTTCCTGAACATCCTCTTCAGCACGCTGCTGCTCAGACGAAGCTTCTTTTTCTTCAACAAGTTTCTCAGTAACTTGTTGGTCCATCTTTGCCTTCTTAGGCTCTTCATCCGTTGCCGGAGTAGGGGACGCTCTCTTAATTGTGACAGCGGACTTCTGAACTTGCTCAGCAACAACGGCGGACTTCTCAGGAACGACAGCTACGATGGGCTTCTGAACTTGCTCAGGAACAACGGCGGACTTCTCAGGAACGACAGCTACGATGGGCTTCTGAACTTGCTCAGGAACAACGGCCGACTTCTCAGGAACGACAGCTACGATGGGCTTCTGAACTTGCTCAGGAACAACGGCGGACTTCTCAGGAACGACAGCTACGGTCGACTTCTGAACTTGCTCAGGAACAACGGCGGACTTCTCAGGAACGACAGCTACGATGGGCTTCTGAACTTGCTCAGGAACAACGGCGGACTTCTCAGGAACGACAGCTACGATGGGCTTCTGAACTTGCTCAGGAACGACGGTTACGACTGGTTTCTGAACAACCACGGGCTTATGTGTAACAGCTTCTTTCCTCTTCTTCTGAGCATGCTCTTGCTCGGTGGAAAGGACGACTGTTTCTTGAACAACGGCGGGCTTCTCCACCGACGGCTTCTCTTTACTCGCGTGCTCAGTCGACTTCTCCACCGACGGCTTCTCTTTACTCGCGTGCTCAGTCGACTTCTCCACCGACGGCTTCTCTTTACTCGCGTGCTCAGTCGACTTCTCCACCGACGGCTTCTCTTTACTCGCGTGCTCAGTCGACTTCTCCACCGACGGCTTCTCTTTACTCGCGTGCTCAGTCGACTTCTCCACCGACGGCTTCTCTCTACTTGTATGATCAGTCGACATCTCTACTGACGGCTTCTTTCTACTTGCATGATCAGTCGACATCTCTACTGACGGCTTCTCTCTACTTGTATGATCAGTGGACATCTCTACTGACGGCTTCTTTCTACTTGCATGATCAGTCGACATCTCTACTGACGGCTTCTTTCTACTTGCATGATCAGTCGACATCTCTACTGACGGCTTCTTTCTACTTGCATGATCAGTCGACATCTCTACTGACGGCTTCTTTCTACTTGCGTGCTCAGTCGACTTCTCTACCGACGGCTTCTTTCTACTTGCATGATCAGTCGACTTCTCCACCGACGGCTTCTCTCTACTTGCATGATCAGTCGACATCTCTACTGACGGCTTCTTTCTACTTGCGTGCTCAGTGGACTTCTCCACCGACGGCTTCTTTCTACTTGCGTGCTCAGTCGACTTCTCCACCGACGGCTTCTTTCTACTTGCGTGCTCAGTCGACTTCTCCACCGACGGCTTCTCTCTACTTGCATGATCAGTCAACTTCTCCACCGACGGCTTCTCTCTACTTGCATGATCAGTCGACATCTCTACTGACGGCTTCTTTCTACTTGCGTGCTCAGTGGACTTCTCCACCGACGGCTTCTTTCTACTTGCGTGCTCAGTCGACTTCTCCACCGACGGCTTCTTTCTACTTGCGTGCTCAGTCGACTTCTCCACCGACGGCTTCTCTCTACTTGCATGATCAGTCAACTTCTCCACCGACGGCTTCTCTCTACTTGCATGATCAGTCGACATCTCTACTGACGGCTTCTTTCTACTTGCGTGCTCAGTGGACTTCTCCACCGACGGCTTCTCTCTACTTGCATGTTTCTCCACATGCATCTTTTTACGCACTTGCTCAATAACGGATTTGTCCTTCTCCACTGACGGCTTCTTACTCGCGTGATTCTCCACATGCTTCTCTTTATGCACTTGTTCAGTAACGGACTTGGATGACTTCTCTTTACTCGCGTGCTCGCTCACAACGGACTTGTGTTTCTTTACCGGCGGCTTCTCTTTACGCACTTGCTCGGTCGTGGTAGACTCTTCTTTACTTTCCATTGCCTGTTCCGAACAACTATATTTACGAGTTTGATCAGCCGATGCAGACTTGTGTTTCTTCAATGACGCCTTCTCTTTATACACTCGCTCTAATGACTCAGACTCTGACTTTTCTTGCGCACTCGTGGCATGCCTCTTCGCAGTTCTCTGATGTTCGTCGTCGCTCTTCTCGACCACCAATTCATTCACACCGAACTGCCCTTCCTCGTCGGTCGTCTGAGTGAGGGCACCTATCGTCGCGGAAACTGCATTGTGGTGCGCTCGAGCGTTCATTATGGCGTTGGCAGACATGTGACCCGTAAAGTAACGAGTAGCTCGCAAAATGTTCATGCCCAAATTAGTTAGGGTGATTGTAGACAATGTCTCCTTGGGGGAGATGTTGCCAAAGTACGTTTCGGACAGAAAGTCCATGCTCAGCGAGTCGCTGGCGATCATGTCCCCGCAGCGGCGACGAATCGTGTTCACGATCGCGCGAGGACAGATGTAGTCTGTGTACTTCTGCTCGTGCACTGCCACGTCTCCGATGCCGTCGCAGACGAGCGGATTCTGAACGGCCTCTGGAGACGTGTAATATTCATTGCTGTACACTCGGCGAGACTTCTTTCTGTCTTCAAATAGTTCGTACGTCGGGTCAGTTGGTGGTGTCTTGGTCATCCTGTGTGGAGGACTCATCTTCACAAACGACACGCACCGTCTTTCCGGTGTTCGCTGTTTCACACTGATCTGGGGCAACACGACAAGCGGTGGGCGATCGCTAGAAGAGCTCGCACAAAACAAAATGTGCAGAGTGTTAAATTCCATCTTGCAACCGACGCTGGAGTCTGAGAAAACCAGTTCCACCTTGTTCGTCTTCTGCATAAACGAATGAAGAAACACATTGTTGGCAAACACATTCTTGTATTTCCTGTTCATCTCACCCTGTCCGGCGTGCAGTCGAAGCACCACGTGCAACGCCCAGTACAGTCTTTCCAGCAACATCAGTGCACACTCGTCGTCGCCGTTACACCAAAACACTAGCACGCACGTGCGCTGCTTGCTGGGAACGGCGGCATCTTTCAGTCGACCGCCGCCGTTACTACAACTCTCTCTCTGATCTTCTCTGCCATCCCTGTAATCTTTCACCACCACCATGGGGTCTTTCATCTGTTGCCGGTTCTCGAGCTGCGTTTGCTGATGAGCGTACATGGCGCGAAAGCTCATGTAATACGCTATGATAGAAATCCAAAAGTGCGTTACACCGTGAGTGATGGCGCGCCAGGAATACAGGGGCAGTTCCACATCGAACATTGTAGTGAACATGTCGGGATTGATTTCGGTAACAGAGTCGAGGTCGCGTTGGTGTGGAAACAGAGTCTGAAACTGCTCGTACATCCAAGTCTCAGACTCGTCCGGTTGCTCGTACACCACCGATTCACTGCCCCCGACGGGCGACGGAAGTGTGTACGCGTCCGAGTTGCCTCCCAACAGCATGGAACCGAAATTGGCCATGTCTTGCAGTTCCACCTGAGCATTCAGTATGCGATGACACAAGTACGATATGTACGTGTTCACACGCTTCAACATCGGTGCAAACTGCTTGGTCACGGCTTCCCAGTGCTTGCGACGAATGATCGGGCTCGCCATGTGTTGCTTGATCAGCAATGTCTCCTTACAAGAGTCGTAGCTGTCGGCACCGTGCACGGCAATCGCGGCAAACGTGCAACCCACTTGCTTGGTAGTCATGTTGGCGATGATCTTTTCCGTTGTCGTAGAGGGAGCGACCACGGCCGACTGCTGCTGGTCCATCATCTCGCCCGCGCGCTTGATGCTCGCGTTAACCGACGGAGCCATCCAGTTCCAGAACATGTGCATGTAAGACCTGTTATCGGCGGCAAACACGCACATCTTCCGATACAGTGCCTTGAAGGTACTCACGTACCCTTCGTCTGGCAGCATTTCCAGCAGCGGGTTCAGCCAGTGTTCTTCGCTAGAAAACAGTCCGTTGAACATGGTGTGTACTGTCGCATACGTGAACTCGAACCGACCGTTCAGTTGGTACACGTAATGAATGTCACCCACGTTGGGATTCGCACAGTGAGCCATGCGAGAGCGTTCGACTCGCCGACACGACCCCTTACGTCCAACCGGCGTGAAACAGACCACGTTGCCGGAGTCGGGATCGAAACAATGCGCGAGTACTGCCCGGTCCAGAGTCACGTACGTCGGATCGTTGACGCGCCTCTCTTTGGCTCGGTCGGCGAGCATTCGCACTCGATCCTCTCGTTCGCGCTTGTTGCGGGCGGCCAAGTCTCGAGCCACTTGCTGTCGTCGCTGCAGTCTCTTCAACTGCTTGTTAGAAATCCACTGCAAGCGTCGACGCTCCTTCTTGTTCATGTAGCTGAAATCATCACGACCGCTGTGTCGCCGCGTAGGAACAGCTCCATAATAGTCATCTTCTCCTTCAGAAGCACTGGTGCTGCTAAAATCCCCAAAGCCGTCGTCTTCGTTACTCCTAGTCTTATTCTTCTTGGTCTTGTCGATCAGCTTACGACGCTCTCGTTCCTTTACACGCAACTCGGTCTTCCTCTCCACCCTGTCGTCGAGCACGTCGTTCGTTCCAAACAGGCGGGCGAAGTGCGTGTTCAGGACGTGAAGCACCTCGATCTTATTCTCGATCCCCTCGTTTCGAGCCAACAGTCTGATGTACACCATGACTAGACGCTCGAAACCCAAACACTCCGCGTACAACGGACTTTGCTCATACAGACCTTGCACCAGAATTACGTGCGCCAGAGTCACTCTAAGCGTGGCGGGAATGGAAGCGATGCCTTCCTGAACAGCTTTGGGAATTCCTCCGGGAACCGAATGAGGTACCACTTGATACAGGTTGATGTCGCACCGTCGCGTCGCTGCCCATATCACTCGAAAGTGAAACGCGTCGTTCATCGGTAGTGGAGGCAAGTTACCCGAGTCGTCTTCGCGACAGTACTTCTCAAACTTTCTAAACAGGCAGTCCGCTCTCTGGTACATGCATTCGGGAATCTTGGAGATGAAAGCATTGTACTCTTGTATGAACGTATTGTCATCTGTCAAGTCCAATTTGGAACGTCTCATCTCCATCTGTTGACGCCTGGACAAGTGCTCCTTGTTAACTGCGATGACGGGACGCCAACGTTTCTTAACATGTTTCCTAATCCACTCGCCATTTTCTGAGGCCTTACGCTTCCTGCACCGTTTCTTGGCCCGGGGAGCCATCGATGGCTGAGGATCGCTAGCGGTCTTCTTATATACACGGTCTGAGTTGCATTTCACGACGTCGTTGTTGGTTACCACGTTGGCCTCTTCTGTCAGCGTTGTAATTGGCTGTAGTACAATCGGGGGCGGTGCTGCATCATTGTCTTGCGACGACAGCATGGGGGCAGGTTCCCGTTCGGATGCTTGTGAATCTTCGTGTACAGCAGTAACATTTTTCCCGGAGATATTCGCGGAAACATTTGCAGACACCTGCGGTTTTGGCGATTCTTGCAACAACTTCCCGGAAACGATTTGGGGTTCCAATGATGCTTGTGACAGCTCTTTAGTTTGCAAATGGTGTTCGTCACTTGCAGAAACTGAAGGTTCGTTTCTTCGGTGCGCCCTCTTTTTGAAAGTGGACGATCGGAAAGGGGGGGGGGGGGAATGACGTCTTAGCCATGCAGAATAATTTAATTTCGGCAGCTACGCCAACCGCCCACCACCGAGCCCAACAAGGCGACGCCACGAGTCCGGGAGGAAACGCAGACGCCAGCTGTACGTAGCCACTATAACCCAATATATTATACCCAAGGTTGGATACATACACCAGGTTAACCCTTGCCGCCAAGGAGAAGGAAGTAAATAGAAGAGAGAAGGAGACAGGAAAGGTGGAAAGTAAGGGAAAGACGAAGGTTGTAGGAAGAGAGAGACAGGAAAAGGCGATTGCCGATTTCCTCCAGGTGGGTCAGTCTGGAGGTACCGTCTATGCGAAGCAGAGGCCAAAGAGGTGTGTTGCCTCCGCCGGGGGCCTTAAAGGTCCAAGTACCCAGCATCGGCTGAACCTCCATGATCCCCCTTTCCCCAGACACGGCTAAGCCGCGCACGGCTACACGCGGGATGGTCCAACCCTCGTGTGCTCGCGTACGTGGTGTCGCAACACACCAAACGCCTGCTGACGCAGACGCCCCTGCGGGGGTATATCTGCGTTTTAAATTCAGGTGCCCCGACTTACTTTTCTCTGAAACCTCTTAACACTTCTGTTTCTGTACACACAGCACCTATTGACTTCCAATATGGATACACAAATAATTGAATGGAACGTCAGAGGTCTTCTTAGAAACCTTGATGATCCGCAGGAACTCATCCAAAAACACAATACAAAAATGCTGTGTTTACAAGAAACACACTAAAAATCCAAACACACAAACTTTCTCCGACAGTATATAACTTTTCGCAAAGATCGGAATGATGCTGTCGCACCATCGGGCGGTGTCGCCATTGCTATCCATAAGAGCATTGCGGGTCAACTTTTACAGCAACAAACGCCTCTCGAAGCAGTGGCGGTTAGAGCTCTTCTCCTAAACAAACTCATTACCATTAGCTCTCTTTACATACCCCCACATTACAAATTAACGAAACATGAATTCCAATCCTTTATACATCAATTGCCAGAACCTTATGTTGTTCTTGGCGATTTCAATGCGCACAGCTCTCTGGGGGGCGACTCGTATGGATGCTCGAGGTCGTCTTGTTGAACAATTCCTTTTTTCTTCTGGTGCGTGCCTTATGAAAAAGAATAAACCCACATATTACTGTCTTGCAAACAATACCTTATCTTCAATTGATCTGAGCATAATTTCCCCGTCCATACTGCCTGAACTCGAATGGGAAGTAAACGACAATCCTTACGGGAGCGACAACTTCCCTATACTACTAAGAACATATAAAGAACACGAATATTCACCACAGGCTCTTAGGTGGAAGATTGACACAGCAGACTGGGAGAAATTCCGAAACTTAACTAGTATATCATGGGATGACATGTCCTCGTTAGAAATTGATGCTGCTGTGCAGTATTTTACAGCCTTCATAATAGATGCCGCATCTAAATGCATACGTGAATTAAGTGGCTCGGCATGCAAACGGCATGTCCCGTGGTGGAACGATGAATGCAGAATCACACGTAGGAATTAGAAAAAAGCGTGGGGGTTGCTACGCGCTTCGCCCACTGTAGAAAATCTTCTCAACTCAAGGTAGAACCCGCCGACGGGCCAGAAGAGAAAGTTGGCACAAGTTTTTATCGACTATTAACTCGTTTAGAGATGAGGCCAAAGCCTGGAACAGGGTTAATAGGATTAGAGGGCGGCAAACATATTCACTCCCACTAGTAAATACACAGGGCGCTACACTGCAAGGTCAGGCAGACTCACTTGGGGAGCACTTTGAGAGTGTATCAAGTTCAAACCATTATTCGCAATCCTTCCTGAAATATAAACAAATAGAAGAATGCAAGCCACTCATCAGAAAATGTCGACAGAATGAACCGTACAACTGTGCTTTTAGTGCTGCGGAGTTGAGAGCTGCCTTGGGCGCATGCAAGAGCTCTGCAACGGGATCTGATAGAATCATTTATGAAATGCTTAAAAACTTACACAATGATACGCAAGTTACACTACTCACTCTTTTCAACACTATCTGGGACGCAGGGTACCTTCCGATTGCATGGAAAGAAGCCATTGTGGCCCCTGTTTTGAAACAAGGCAAAGACCCTTCCTCAGTGGCAAGTTACCGCCCGATAGCCCTCACAAGTTGCATTTGTAAGGTGGTCGAAAAAATGATAAATCGGTGACTCATTCATTTCCTTGAACAGAGCAAAATGCTTGATCCTTATCAGTGCGGCTTCCGAGAAGGGCGCTCCACAACTAACCATCTTGTACGTGTAGAAGCAAATATCCGGGACGCATTTGTACACAAACAGTTTTTGGTATCCATATTCCTCGATATGGAGAAAGCGTACGATACAACGTGGCGTTACAGAATCTTAAGAGACTTGTCAGAAATGGGGATCCATGGGAATATGCTAAACCCTCATAGAAAGCTATCTGTCCAATCGTACCTTCCGGGTAAAAGTCGGAAAGGTACTTTCACGTCCTTTTACGCAAGAAACGGGTGTTCCCCAAGGAGGCGTGCCCAGCTGCACGCTCTTCATCGTGAAGATGAACACGCTTCGCGCTTCATTACCACCGGCCATCTTTTATTCTGTCTACGTGGACGACATACAAATAGCTTTCAAATCCTGTAACCTCGCAGTGTGCGAGAGACGGGTACAGCGTGGCCTGAACAATGGGTCAATGTGGGCAGACAAGAATGGATTTAAGATCAATCCTAACAAAATCTCTTGTGTTTTTTTTACAAGAAAGCGAGGATATATCCCAGATCCTTGCACAGAACTGCGTGGACAACAGATACCTGTAAACAAAGAACACAAATTTCTAGGTGTCATACTTGACTACAGACTCACTTTCGTCCGCCACATTAAACATCTTAAAGAAAAATGTTTAAAAACAATGAACATAATGAAACTTCTATACCATTCTACATGGGATAGTGACAGGAAGTGTTTAATGAATCTCTATAAAAGCCTCATTCGATCACGACTAGACTATGGTGCCGTGATTTATCACTCTGCCGCACCGAGCGCACTAAAGATGCTAGACCCAGTCCACCATCTAGGAATCCGACTGGCCACTGGCGTTTTCAGAACGAGTCCCATACAAAGTTTATATGTAGAATCGAATGAGTGGTCACTTCATCTGCAGAGAACATACATCAGCCAAACATATTTTCTGAAAGTCCACTCTAATCCTCAACATCCGTGTTTTAATACCGTTAACGAGATGACATATGCTACACTCTTTCATAATCGTCCCTCCGTAAGATAGCCTTTCTCACTGCGTGTGAGGGAGCGTAGTCATGAAATGCATGTTCCACTCATCGAGCTTCGTCCAATGCATCCAGCCAAGCTGCTACCTCCTTGGGAGTGGCAGCTGATACAATGCGACACATCTTTCACTCAAGTTACAAAGCACGCTCCAGAGATTGAAATCCAAATGCATTTCCGGGAACTCCAGTATAAACACTCCTGCACGGAGTTCTACACAGACGCATCGAAGTCACACGACGGGGTGTCCTATGCAGCCGTCGTTCCATCCTTCTCGGAAACCGATGTGCTGCAACCGGAAACTAGGATCTTTACGGCTGAGGCCTACGCATTGTTGTCGGCTGTAAAGCATATAAATAAATCAAAACTCCAGAAATCAGTTATATATACGGACTCCCTTAGTGTTCTGAAAGCCTTGATGTTTTTCTGTCATCACAAAAATCCGGTAATTAATGAACTCTACTCCGTACTTTGTAAAGCATATATATCTAACCAGCATGTGATTATATGCTGGGTGCCTGGACATAGGGGCATCGAGGGTAACGTTCTAGCGGACCAGATGGCCACATCAATTTCATTGCATGCAGTTAATCCAACTTCTTCGGTCCCTGTCACTCACCTGAAGCGTTTCTTATAAAGGAAACTGCGAAACCACTGGCAACGTATGTGGGACGCAGAAGTAAATAACAAACTGCATGTGATAAAGCCACAGTTAGGTTCTTGGCCCTCCGTAACAAAATCACGGTGAACAGATGTCCTATTCTGTCGTCTAAGAATAGGACACACATTTGGCACCCATAACTTTCTACTCGCCGGAAGTGAGCCTCCAAGCTGTGGTAGATGCGGGGAGAGGCTGACCGTACTCCACGTCCTCCTGGAGTGTCGGGAAGCCGAATATGAGAGAAAGAGACATTTTTCCTTAGCATACCGACAGCACATTCCTCTTCCTCCTGCAATGTTTCTTGGTCCAGAACCTCTTTTTAATACAGACTCAGTGCTAGGTTTTCTAAGAGATGTGGTCTTAAATGTTATTAGTCCCATGCATTCGTAGCGCCTCCACTCTCCAGAGGATGCCACTGCGATAATTGTTTTGCATAGCACATGCCTCCAGGCCCTTGTGTTTCAACGGCTCTAAGGAGGCAGTAGTGCTCTAGCATTTCTTATAATCTGATATATTTTACCTATCGTATCATTCTTTTTAAATGCATCTAAATTTTCATAGTACAAGTCATACGTCATCGCCATAATTTTATTATAGAGATTTTACGCACTTTAGAGCCTAGATTTTAAGGCCCCTTTACAGCCACGTCACACCAACTTCATAGTAATCATAATTACACTGCAAACTCAATACCACAGCCATGGCGCTCTTTGGCCATACCTGGCCCTTGCGCCATAAAACCCCATACATCATCATCCTCTTCATCCTGCAATGTTTCTTGGTCCAGAACCGCTTTTTAATACAGACACAGTCCTAGGTTTCCTCAGAGATGTGGTCTTACATGTTATTAGTCCCATGCATTCGTAGCGCCTCCTCTCTCCACAGGATGCCACTGCGATAATTGTTTTGCATAGCACATGCCTCCGGGCCCTTGTGTTTCAAGGGCTCTAAGGAGGCAGCAGTGCTCTAGCATTTCTTATCTGATATATTTTACCTATCGTATCATTCTTTTTAAATGCAACTAAATGTTCATAGTACAAGTCATACGTCATTGCCATAATCTTATTATACAGATTTTACGCACTTTATATCGTATATTTTAAGGCCCCTTTACAGCCACGTCACACCAACTTCATAGTAATCATAATTACACTGCAAACTCAATACCACAGACATGGCGCTCTTTTGCCATACCTGGCCCTTGCGCCATAAAACCCCATACATCATCATCATCCGACTTACTTTTCACCAACTTCCCGCATTTTTAAAAGTTTAGATCCCCGCAGGGGCGTCTGCGTCAGCAGGCGTTTGGTGTGTTGCGACACCACGTCCGGACCCTCCCGCGTCTAACCGTGCGCGGCTTAGCCGTGTCCGGGGAAAAGGGGATCCTGGGGGTTGAGCCGATGCCGGGTGTTTGGACCATTACGGCCCCTCGGCGGAGGCAACACACCTCTTTGGCCTCGGCTTCACGTAGACGGCACCCCCGGACTGACCCACCCGGGGGAAATCGGTAGTTGCCTTTTCCTGTCTCTCTCTCCCTCCAGCCTTCGTCTTTCTCTCACTTTCCACCTTTCCTGTCTTCTCCTGGCTTCCCTTTACTTCCAATTTTCCAGGCAGCAAGGGTTAACCTTGTGTGAGTAGCCAACCTAGGTTATTTCACGTTTGGTTATACTGATGACGTACAGCTGGCGTTTGCAGGACCTGTTCATACAGTGCTTGTAGCGCCACCATGTAGGGCTCCACGGTGGGTGGCTGGCGTTATTGCCGAAATTTAAATTTTTCTATGGCTAGCTCCTTTCCTCGCCATCCCGATCGCCCTCAGAAAAGAGGGCGCACCGAAGATGGTTTCCAGTTCTTTGGACGCCAAAGCCCGACCTTCCCACGGTACAATGTCATCCATACAGAAAAATCCGATAAATAAGTATGGAACATTTCCCCTTTTCGAGTTTCCAAGTCCTTAACTGATTTCCTTGGTCCAGGCTACAAGGTATCAAGGCTGGCAAGTGGTGATCTTCTGTTACAGCTGCATGATCAGAAACAATACGAAAAGTTGCCCAGTCTAGTATCATTTGGGGATGTTTCGTTGACAGTAACTCCACACCGCACTCTGAACACCACCCGCGGCGAACTATTTCACCATTCCTTCTCTCAAAGTCGTTGACTGATGTTTTTGGTCCAGGTTACAAGGTGTCGAGGACGGCAAGCGGTGACCTCCTCTTGGAGCTCCGTGATTTAAAACAATATGAAAACCTACCGAAACTAGTGTCATTTGGGGAGAGCCACATAACAGTAACCCCGCACCGTACAATGAACACCACCCGTGGTGTTGTGTCAGATGATGATTTGCTTGAGCTGACTGAAGCGGAACTCCTGGAGGGCTTCAGTGAGCAGAATGTTGTCAATGTGAGAAGAATTAAGATGAGAAGGGATGGTAAAGAAATTCAAACGAAGTACCTAATACTCACATTTGGTTCAAGTATTCTGCCCGAGACTGTAGACGCCGGGTACATCAAGCTCCGTGTCAGACCATATGTGCCGAATCCCATAAGATGTTTCAAATGCCAGCGTTTCGGCACGGTTCGCAGAGCTGCCGGGGCCGCCAAACATGTGCGAAATGCAGTGCCCTTGAACACGCCACTGAAGCTTGTAAGAACTCTCTCCACTGTGTAAACTGTGACGGGGATCACGCCGCGCAATCGCGGTCGTGCCCCTCCTGGAAGAAGAAAAAATAAATTGTAACGATAAAAGTAAAAGAGAATGTATCGTTCAAAGAGGCACGAAGGCGGGTAGCATACCTGCCACAGAAAAGCTTTGCCGAAGTGGCGCGTCAGGGGGCAGCGTCACAACGGCCTCCGGCGGCTGTCCGACCCACAAGCAGTGAGTCGGCAGTTACGCCATTTGCCCCCACGGTGGTCGCAGCTAGCGCTGCTCCACCAACCGAGCAGAAGGGGCCATCAACCCCGAAGTTGGGCGCAGCCGCGACTGCCCCAACCTCCGCGGCCTCTTCCAGCGCTGGCAACAGCCGGCGCAGCCAAATCCCTCAGGGAGCCCCATCAACCTCCGGGCTGGTGGGCGCAGGGGTCTTGGCCTCCGAGGCGGGACTCTCTCGGGAAACTTCTCGCTCGCAAGAGCACGTGTCCGGCGCCTCACAAGAGGCAATGGACACTACACCTATCCTCAAGGCGCACCAAGCGCCTAAGAAACGGCGAGGCTCACTCGAACGCTTCAAAAAGGGGCAAAACCCCGGTTACAGGGCCTCGAAAGAGCTCTGTGATCTAATCTCTGAAATCTATGTAATTAATACATCTGTTTCCGTATACACAGCTCCTATTTACTTCCAATATGGATACACAAATAATTCAATGCAACATCAGAGGTCTTCCTAAGAACCTTGATGACGTGCAAGAGCTTATCCAAAAACACAATCCAAAAGTACTGTGTCTACAGGAAACACACCTAAAACCACAACACACAAACTTTCTCCGACCGTATTTTCGTATTTTCGCAAAGATCGCGATGATGCTGTCGTATTATGAGGCGGTGTTGCCATTTTTATTCATAAAAGTATTTGGTGTCAGCGTTTACGCAGTGGCGGTTCGAGCTGATCTTCTAAATAAACTCGTCACCATTTGCTCGCTTTACGTACCCCCACACTACAAATTAAACAAATATGAATTTCAGTCATTTATAGACGAATTGCCAGAACCTTATGTTGTTCTTGGCGATTTCAATGCGCACAGCTGCCGGTGGGGCGACTCTCGTATAGACGCGCGAGGTCGTCTTGATGAACAGTTCCTTTTCTCTTCCTGTGCTTGTCTTCTGAATAAGAAGGAACCCACATATTATTCTGTTGCAAACAGAACATTTTCTTCAATTGACCTCAGCCTAGTTTCCCCGTGTATACTGCCTGAACTCGAATGGGAAGTTATCAACAATCCTTACGGGAGCGACCACTTCCCTATACTGATAAGAACATCTAAAGAAAACGAATATCCTCCACAAGCTTCTAGGTGGAAGATAGACACAGCCGACTGGGAAAAATTTCGAACTCTCACTAGTATCTCATGTGCTGACATGTCTTCTTTACAAATTGTTGCTGCTGTGGAGTATCTTACAGCATTCATAATAGATGCCGCATCAAAATGCATATCCGAAGTAAGTAGTTTGGCATACAAACGACGTGTACCGTGGTGGAACAGCGAATGTAGGACCGCCTGTAAGAATCAGAACAAGGCGTGGGGGTTGCTACGCGCTTCTCCCACTGCAGAGAATCTTATCAACTTTAAGAAAGTAAAGACCCAAGGCAGGGGAACCCGCCGACAGGCCAGAACAGACAGTTGGCACAAGTTTTTACCGAGTATTGACTCGTTTAGAGATGAGGCCAAAGACTGGAACAGGGTTAATAGGATTAGAGGGCGGCAAACATATTCACTCCCTCTGGTAAACACACAAGGCGATACACTGCAAGACCAGGCAGACTCAGTTGGGGAGCACTTTGAGAGCGTATCAAGTTCAAATCATTATTCGCAATCCTTCCTGAAATGTAAACAAATATGAGAACATAAGCCGTTAACAAGATAATGTCGAGAGAATGAGCCTTACAACCGTCTTTTTAGTATTGCTGAATTGAGAGCTGCCTTGAGCGCATGCAAGAGCTCCGCACCAGGATCTGATAGAATCATGTATGAAATGCTCAAAAACTTACATAATGACACGCAAGTTACACTACTCACACTTTTCAACACCATCTGGGATGCAGGGTTCCTTCCAACCGCATGGAAGGAAGGCATTGTGGTCCCTGTTTTGAAACAAGGCAAAGACCATTCGTCAGCGGCAAGTTACCGCCACTTTATCAAAAAATGATAAATCGGCGACTCATCCATTTCCTTGAACAGAGCAAAATGCTTGATCCTTATGAGTGCGGCTTCCGAGAAGGGCGCTCCACAACCGATCATCTCGTACGTGTTGAAGGGAATATCCGGGACGCATTTATACATAAACAGTTCTTCCTATCGATATTTCTCGATATGGAAAAGGCGTATGACACAACGTGGCGTTACGGAATCTTAAGAGACCTGTCACAAATGGGCATCTACAGTAATATGCTTAACATAATAGAAAGCTATCTGTCCAATCGTACCTTCCGGGTAAAAGTCGGCAATGCACTCTCACTTCCTTTTACGCAAGAAACGGGTGTACCCGAAGGAGGCGTGCTCAGCTGCACGCTCTTTATCGTGAAGATGAACACGCTTCGCGCTTCATTACCACCGGTCATCTTTTACTCTGTCTACGTGGACGACATTCAAATAGCTTTCAAATCTTGTAACCTCGCAGTCTGCGAGAGACAGGTACAGCATGGCCTGAACAATGTGTCAATGTGGGCAGACAGGAATGGATTTCAGATCAATCCTAACAAAAGCTCTTGTATTCTTTTTACAAGAAAGAGAGGACTTATCCCAGATCCTTGCATTCTCCTCACTTCCTAGTTTCCCGGCGGCAAGGGTTAACCTTGTGTAGCTAGCCAGCCTTGGTTATGCTGTATTTGGTTATAGCAGCGATGTACGGCTGACGTTGGCAGGGTTTCCCTTGCAGGAACTTCTGTCACGTCCCCCTGTAGGGCTCCATGGTGGGTGGTTGGCATCGCGGCCGAAAACCCAACATTACTTATGGAACATGCTTTTCCTTAACTACCTGATCGCCCTCAGAAACGAGGGCGCACCGAAGAAGTTTTTCAGTTTTTCGGACGACAAGTCCACAATTTTCCTCGTTTCCATGTCATCCACGCAGAAAAAGCAGCTAAACAAGTGCGAACAATCTCCCCGTTCCTTGTATCTAAATCTCTTACCGAAGTTTTTCGACCAGGATATAAGGTGTCGAGGATGGCTAGCGGTGACCTCCTTTTGGAGCTCCGCGATCTGAAACAATTTGAGAAACTGCCAAAACTAGTATCATTTGGGGAGACCCAAGTAGTAGTAACCCCGCACCGCACGATGAATACCACCCGCGGCGTTGTCTCGGACGATGATTTGCTGGAGCTCACTGAGCCTGAACTCTTGGAGGGCTTCAGTGAACAAAATGTCATACATGTCAAAAGAATCAAGATAAGGCGCGAGGGTAAAGAAATTGCGACCAAGCACCTAATTCTCACCTTCAATTCAAGTGTCCTGCCCGAATCAATCGAGGCCGGGTACATCAAGCTCCGTGTAAGACCGTATGTGCCAAATCCCTTGAGATGTTTCAAATGCCAACGTTTTGGCCACAGCTCGCAGAGCTGCGGAGGCCGCCAAACATGTGCGAAATGCAGTGCCCTTGAACACGCAACTGAAGAATGTAAGAACTCTCTACACTGTGTAAACTGTGATGGGGAGCACGCCGCGTACTCGCGGTCGTGCCCATCCTGGAAGAAAGAAAAAGAAATCGTAATGATCAAAGTAAAAGAAAATATCTCATTTAGGGAGGCACGCAGGCGGGTTGCATACCTGCCAAAGAAAAGCTTTGCCGAAGTGGCGCGTCAGGGGGCAGCGTCACAACGGCCTCCGGCGGCTGTCCGACCCACAAGCAGTGAGTCGGCAGTCACGCCATCTGCCCCCGCGACGGTTGCAGCTAGCGCTGCTCCGTCAACCAAGGAGAAGGAACGATCGACCCCGAAGGAGGGCGCAGCCGAGGCTGCCTCAACTTCCCAGGTTCCTTCCTGCGCTGGCAATGGCCGGCGTAGCCAAATCCCTCTGGGAGCCCCATCGACCTCCGGGCTGGTGGGCGCAGGGGTCTTGCCCTCCAAGGCGGGACTCCCTCTGAAAATTTCCCGCTCGCAAGAGCACGTGTCCGGCGCCTCACAAGAGGCAATGGACACTACACCCATACTTAAGGCGCACCAAGCGCCTAAGGAGCGGCGAGGCTCCCTCGAAAGCTCCAGAAAGAACAAAACCCCTATTACAGGGCCTCGAAAGGGTTCTGTAATCTAAGGCATCCCGTCCGTTTCCGTAAACACAGCACCAATTTATTTTAAATGTGGATACACAAATCATTCAATGGAACATTAGAGGTCTCCTTACAAACCTTGATGATTTGCAAGAATTCATCCACAAACATAAACCAAAAGTGCTGTGTTTACAGGAAACACATTTAAAATCCAGACACGCAAACTTTCTCCGTACGTATGTTACGTTTCGTAAAGACCGCGATGATGCCATCGCATCATCGGGTGGTGTTGCGATTCTCACACATAAAAGTATAGCATGTCAACCTTTACAGCTTCGAACGCCCCTTGAAGCAGTGGCGGTGCGAGTTGTTCTGCTAAACAAACTCATCACTATTTGCTCGCTTTATATACCCCCACATTACAAATTAACTAAACATGAATTTCAGTCCTTTATAGATGAACTGCCAGAAGCCTATGTTGTTCTTGGCGACTTCAATGCGCACAGCCCCCTGTGGGGCGACTCTCGTATAGATGCGCGAGGTCGTCTTGTTGAACAGTTCCTTTTTTCTTGTGGTGCGTGCCTTTTGAATAAGAAGGAACCCACATATTACTCTCTAGCAAACAGAACCTTTTCTTCAATCGATCTCAGCATAGTTTCTCCCTCTATTCTGCCTGAACTTGAATCGGAAGTTACAAAGAACCCTTACGGAAGCGATCACTTCCCCATACTACTAAGAACACCTCAAGAAAACGAATATCCACCACAGGCACCTCGGTGGAAGATTGAGACAGCTGATTGGGACAAATTTCGAACTCTTACTGGTATCTCATGGCACAACATCTCCTCGTTAGAAATTGATGCTGCTGTGGAGTATTTTACAGCCTTTATGATAGATGCCGCATCTAAATGCATATCACAAGTAAATGGCCTCTCGTGCAAACGGCGCGTCCCGTGGTGGACCGACGATTGTAGGATCGCACGTAAAAAACAGAACAAAGCGTGGGGTTTGCTACGCGCTTCTCCCACTGCAGAAAATCTTATCAACTTTAAAAAAGTAAAATCCGAAGGCAGGCGAACCCGCCGACAGGCTAGAAGAGAAAGCTGGCAGAACTTTTTATCGGGCATCAACTCGTACACAGATGAGGCGAAAGTCTGGAACAGGGTTAGTAGGATAAGAGGGCGACAAACATACTCCCTCCCTTTGGTAAACACACAGGGCGAAACTCTGCAAGACCAGGCAGATTCACTTGGGGAGCACTTTGAGCGTGTGTCGAGCTCAATCAATTATTCCCAGTCCTTTCTTAAACATAAAGAAATAATAGAACGTAAGCCAATCATACGAAAATCTAGGCAGAATGAACCGTATAACCGGCCTTTCAGTATTGCCGAGTTGAAAGCTGCCTTGAACACATACAAAAGCACTGCACCGGGACCTGACACAGTCATGTATGACATGATCAGAAACCTACATACTGACACACAAGTTACACTACTTACACTATTCAACACTATTTGGGCTTCCGGATACCTCCCATCCACATGGAAAGAAGCGATTGTAGTCCCTGTTCTGAAGCACGGAAAAGACCCCTCCTTGGCGGCAAGTTACCGTCCGATAGCTCTAACTAATTGTCTGTGTAAGCTTTTTGAAAAAATGATAAATCGCAGACTAATACATTTCCTCGAGGTCAACAATATGCTCGATCCTTATCAGTGTGGATTCCGAGAAGGGCGGTCGACAACCGATCATCTTGTGCGCATAGAAGGAAATATCCGCGATGCCTTTATACATAAACAGTCTTTCCTATCGATATTCCTCGATATGGAGAAGGCATATGACACGGCATGGCGTTACGGTATCTTGCGAGACCTGTCGGAAATTGGCATCTGTGGAAATATGCTGAACACAGTTGAAAGCTATTTGTCAAATCGTACCTTCCGAGTAAAAGTCGGCAATGCACTGTAACGTCCCTTTACGCAGGAAACTGGTGTACCCCAGGGAGGCGTGCTCAGCTGCACTCTCTTTATCGTTAAGATGAACACGCTACGTGCTTCACTACCACCTGCCATTTTTTATTCCGTATACGTAGACGATATACAAATAGGCTTCAAATCCTGCAATCTCACAGTATGCGAAAGACAGGTACAGCAGGGCTTGAACAAGGTTTCCAAGTGGGCAGATGAAAACGGATTTAAGGTAAACCCCCACAAAAGTTCTTGTGTTCTCTTCACAAGAAAGAGAGGCCTGGTCTCAGATCCTTGTGTAGAACTGGGCGGACAACAAATCCCTGTCAACAAAGAACACAAATTCCTTGGTGTTATTCTTGACTCCAGGCTCACTTTCATACCTCACATAAAACATCTTAAAGAAAAATGTCTTAGAACAATGAACTTACTTAAAATCCTATCCCACACAACGTGGGGTAGCGACAGACAGTGTTTATTGAATATTTACAAGAGCCTAGTTCGATCACGGTTAGATTATGGTGCCGTAGTATATCACTCTGCCGCACCGAGCGCACTTAAGATGTTAGACCCCGTTCACCATCTGGGTATCCGTCTGGCCACTGGCGCATTTAGGACAAGCCCTGTTGAAAGCCTATATGTAGAGTCAGATGAGTGGCCACTCCATCTTCAGAGAACAAACATCAGCTTAACGTATTTTCTCAAGGTTCGCTCTAATAAGGAACATCCGTGTTTCACAATCGCTAACGACTTGACGTGTGAAACACTTTTCCATAACAGACCCTCTATGAGACTTCCTTTCTCACTGCGTGCAAGAGAACTTAGCACGGAAATGGATGTCCCAGTTCTCGAACAACGCCTAATGCCTCCAGCTAAGCTAGTACCGCCGTGGGAGTGGCAGCTGATAGAGTGTGACACATCATTTGTAGAAGTCACTAAACATGCGCCAGAGACACATATCAATATGCATTTCTTGGAGCTCCAGTACAAGTACTCGTGCACAGAGTTTTACACAGACGCTTCTAAGTCGCATGCCGGGGTGTCCTACGCAGCCATTGGTCCGTCCTTCTCGGAGTCCGGTGTACTGCACCCTGAAACAAGTATATTTACGGCTGAGGCCCATGCACTATTGTCGGCTGTGAAACATATCAGAAAATCAAATATTCAAAAAACAATTTTATTTACAGACTCCCTAAGCCTCGTGAAAGCCTTGAAGTCACACTGTAAACACAGAAACCCCGTAATTACTGAGCTCTAGTCTATTCTCTGTAGAGCGTATATGTCTAACCAGCATGTCATTATATGCTGGGTGCCTGGACATAGGGGCATCGAGGGTAACGTTCTAGCAGACCAGATGGCCACATCAATTTCTTTGCATACAGTTAATCCTGCTGCTTCGGTCCCTGTCACAGACCTGAAGCCTATTTTAAGAAGGAAACTGCGAAATCACTGGCAACGTATGTGGGACGCAGAAGTAAATAACAAACTGCACGTGATAAAACCACAGTTAGGTTCTTGGCCCCCCGTAACAAAATCACGGCGAACAAATGTCCTATTCTGTCGCCTGAGAATAGGACACACATTTGGCACGCATAACTTTCTACTCCATGAAAATGAGGCTGACCGTCCTCCACGTCCTCCTGGAGTGTCGGGCAGCCGAATCTGAAAGAAGGAAACATTTTTCCCTAGCATACCGGCAGCATATCCCCCTACATCCCGTAATGTTACTCGGCCCAGAACCGCTATTTGATACCAACGCAGTCCTAAGTTTCCTGAAAGGTGTTGTCCTGCATGTTATTAGCCCCACATGTTCATAGCGGGTCCTCTCTTCAGAGGATACCGCTGTGATAGCTTTTTCATATAGCACGTGCCTCTAGGCCCTTGTGTTTGAAGGGCTCCGGCGAGGCAACAGTGCTCCAGCTATTTTTACCATCTCATATATTTTCAATTCTATGTCATTTTTTTACGATGGATTTTAATGTTCATAGTATTCGTCATTAGTCATCGCCATAATTTTACATCACGTAGATTTTATGCACTTTACAGCAACTATTTTTAGGCCAGTTTACAGCCAAGTCACATCTCCATAATACATCGTCAACATCACCACTTGTCATGGCGCTCTTTGGCCACACCTGGCCCTTGCGCCATTAAACGCCACATATCATCATCATCATCAGATCCTTGCATAGAACTGCGTGGACAACAGATACCTGTAAACAAAGAACACACATTTCTAGGTGTCATACTTGACTACACACTCACTTTCGTCCCCCACATTAAACATATTAAAGAAAAATGTCTAAAAACAATGAACATAATGAAACTTCTACCCAAGACTACATCGGGTAGTGACAGGATGTGTTTAATGAATCTCTATAAAAGCCTCATTCGATCACGACTAGACTATGGTGCCGTGATTTATCACTCTGCCGCGCCGAGCGCACTAAAGATTCTAGACCCAGTCCACCATCTAGGAATCCGACTGGCCATTGGCGCTTTCAGAACGAGTCCCATACAAAGTT
Organism: Dermacentor andersoni; assembly: GCF_023375885.2. Classification (NCBI taxonomy): domain Eukaryota; kingdom Metazoa; phylum Arthropoda; class Arachnida; order Ixodida; family Ixodidae; genus Dermacentor; species Dermacentor andersoni. Next base: position 360,100,108 of record NC_092814.1, on the reverse strand, counting down.
TATATGTAGAATCATATGAGTGGCCACTTCATCTGCAGAGAACATACATCAGCCAAACATATTTTCTGCCCCGCAGGGGCGTCTGCGTCAGCAGGCGTTTGGTGCGTTGCGACACCACGTACCCGAGCACACGAGGGTTGGACCCTCCCGCGTGTAGCCGTGCGCGGCTTAGCCGTGTCTGGGGAAAAGGGGATCCTGGGGGTTGAGCCGATGCCGGGTGTTTGGACCTTTAAGGCCCCCCGGCGGAGGCAACACACCTCTTCGGCCTCGGCTTCACATAGACGGCACCTCCAGACTGACCCACCTGGAGGAAATCGGCAGTCGCCTTTTCCTGTTTCTCTCTTCTCAAACCTTCGTCTTTATCTCTCACTTTATATCTTTCCTGTCTTCTTCTCTCTTCCATTTACTTCCCTTCTCCACGGCGGCAAGGGTTAACCATGCGTGGATATCCTACCTTGGGTGCACCATATTGGGTTATAGTGATGGCGCACGGCTGGCGTCGTGCAGGCTTGTACACAAGCTCTGCCGCGTCCCCTCGTTGGGCTCCGTGGTGGGCGGTCGGCGCTGTTGCCGAATCTTATATATTCTCATGGAAACTTCTTTCCCCAAACTTCCTGATCGCCCTCCGAAACGAGGGCGCACCGAAGATGTATTTCAGTTTTTCGGACGCCAAACCCAGAACTTTCCCTGCTTCCATGTTATTCAATCCGAAAAGCCAAACAAAGCAGTGCGAAACATTTCACCATTCCTTGTTTCAAAGTCCCTAACTGATATTTTTGGTCCAGGTTACAAGGTGTCGAGGATGGCAAGCGGCGACCTCCTCTTGGAGCTCCGCGATGTAAAACAGTATGAGAAACTACCGCCCCCGCAGGGGCGTCTGCGTCAGCAGGCGTTTGGTGTGTTGCGACACCACGTACCCGAGCACATGGGGGTTGGACCCTCCCGCGTGTAGCCGTGCGCGGCTTAGCCGTGTCCGGGGAAAAGGGGATCCTGGGGGTTGAGCCAATGCCGGGTGTTTGGACCTTTACGGCCCCTCGGCGGCGGCAACACACCCCTTTGGCCTCGGCTTCACGTAGACGGCACCCCCGGACTGACCCACCCGGGGGAAATCGGCAGTCGCCTTTTCCTGTCTCTCTCTACTCAAATCTTTGTCTTTCTCTTTCACGTTTGACCTTTCCTGTCTCCTATTTACTTCATTTCATTTCCAAGTTTCCGGGCGGCTAGGGTTAACCATGTGGGCGTGGCCTTCCTTGGTCATGGTTATATGGTTATAGCAGTTATGTATGGCTAGTGGTTTTAAAAGACTCCCGTGTTGGGCTCCATGGTGGGCGGCCAGCTTAGCTGCCGAAGTTATATGTAATTTCATGGACAGAACCCCCTCTTCAACAAAACCTGATCGGAGGCCGAAAAGGCACCGGACCGAGGTAATGAATTTCAATAAACCTAGTGATTGCTTCACAAAATTTTTTGTCATCACGTCTGAAACTGAACAAAAAATTCAAGACATGTCCCCCTTCCTCATCGCCAAAGCACTTAACGAGTGTATTGGTGAGACCTACAAAGCCAAGAAAATGAATTCTGGAGACCTCTTGCTCGAAGTTATGACGGCTGAGCATAGCAGGCAGATTAAGAAATTTGAGAAGATCGGTGAGAACAGTGTATCTGTCTCACCACATCGGACACTGAACTACGCGAAGGGTGTGATTTCAGATACAGAACTCCTTAAGTGCACAGACGAGGAAATCGAAGAAGCCTTGAGAGATCAGGGTGTTCTATGTGCAAGACGAATTAAATTTAGAACAAATAACATTGAAACTCCGACCAAACACATTGTGCTGACCTTCAACTCCTTAACACTTCCAAGTGCCGTTAAGGCTGCTTACCTGTACCTTAGAGTAAGACCATATTTGCCCAATCCGCGCCGGTGCTTTCGGTGTCAGAAATATGGGCACGGCTCCCAGTCATGTCGCGGAAGAGCAACCTGTGCTAAATGCGGTCAACCAGACCACGGTGATGAAACGTGCACAAACGAGCTGTGCTGCGCAAATTGCGCGGGTCAGCACGCGGCATTTTCCAGATCTTGTCCTCAGTGGAAAAAAGAAAAAGAAGTGATTGCATTGAAGGTACGGGAGAACATATCATACATTGAAGCCAAAAAGAGAGTCGCTTTTGCCGATAGAGGTACTTACGCACAGGCTGTGCACAGAGGGCGTGCGCCGCCGATGGTGTCAATTGGAACCCAGGTGGAGCTGCTGGACAAGGTTTCAGCTCTCCGGCCCTCCTCACCCAGTGAAATAACAGACGCTCGTCGCAACCCTCTCCCAAGAGGCCCAGAGGCTTCTGCTGAGGCTGACGGCAGTCAGCACGTGGTAGAGGCCACGAAGGTCTCAACGCCGGTGCTGAAGGACCGCTTTCTTTCCAAGAAGACGGCACCTTCTCCAAGCACCATCAACGATGAACGCCCAAAGGGCGATGATAAGATGGAAGTGTGTCCGCCGGACACGAATCAAACAAGAGAGCCTACATCTGGTAGGCAAACCAAAAAGTCGGGTATTCCCCCTGGAAAACACAAAGGGGGTAGACTTCCGGTCATTCCTCCTGCTAAGGAGAAGTGACCTACAAAGCATTTTAGCAAGTTTCTTGCTCATTCACATAAGTCATCTTTGTGACCTCTTACATGGAATCTCTTCGTGAAGTACTTGATAATCCACATCATCAAATATGGCTACTATTGTGCAGTGGAACTGCCGTGGTTTAAGAACCAATATTGATGACATTTACGATCTTTTCGAGGATGCTGAGGCTTCTGTTATGTGTTTGCAAGAAACTCATTTGAAAGGTTGCCATAAACAACCTCTGCGTCGATATAGCATCTTTCGCAAAGATAGGGAACAGGCGTCAGTCGCATCTGGAGGAGTCGCTATAGTGGTCGCTCAAGGAGTCCCAGTACGCGAAGTGAAGCTTAACACCAACTTAGAAGTTGTTGCAGTAAAGGTTCAGATAGGGAAAACAATAACAGTATGCTCCCTGTACTTACCACCAGGTAAGAATATCACAATAAAAGAATTAGAAAATCTCGTGAAAGAACTTCCAGAACCTTTCCTTTTATTGGGTGATTTTAATGCTCATAATAACATCTGGGGCAGTAACCACACTGACGCAAGGGGGAAAATGGTAGAAGAATTTTTAGACAACTGCAATCTGTACCTTTTTAATGATGGAAAGCCAACATATTTTATTGCTAAATCACAATCTACTTCAAGCATTGACCTCTCCTGTGGCACGCCGTCACTTGCTGGATTTTTTATTTGGGACGTGAGGGAAAACCCACGTGGCAGCGACCACTACCCTATAATACTCAAGCCGATCGACGCGCCTCCAACAATGCCAGTACGAAGACAGAGATGGAAGCTGGGTAAAGCAGACTGGTCAGTTTTTTTGGAAAGCTCCGAAATAAGGATTGATGATGTCATCGCACTCAATATTGACGACTTATGTGATGCGATAACGAAACAAATTTTAGATGCAGCTGAAAACTCCATACCACTTTCACAAGGGAAACTTCCACGTAGACCAAAACCGTGGTGGAATGAAGCATGTGATAAAGCTCGTAGGAAACAAAACTGTGCATGGTCTCGACTTAACAGGTACCCAAATTTCGAAAATTTATTGTTCTTTAAACAAAAGCGCAGTGAGGCTAGAAGAGAAAGACGGATAGCAAAAAGAACATCATGGGTGAAATATGTGAGCTCTATAAACAGTCAAACAACAAGTAAATTAGTCTGGGAGAAAGTGAGAAAAATAGACGGTGTTCACACAGAATACACACTCCCTATATTCGACGAGGAAACGGATCTCAAAGGGCAAGCAAATATACTTGGCGAGCACTTTGCTGGAATTTCGAGTGACGCTCACTACACGCCCGAGTTTCTCAAGATAAAGGCCACGGCAGAAAAGAAAGATCTTCGGATATCACTGAATAGTACTGAGCCATATAACTGTCCTTTTACAAAAACTGAACTCTTCGATGCAATATATTTAGGGAAGAGCCATTCAGCAGGCCCGGACAACATACACTACGAAATGCTGCGACACCTACACATGAACACGTACGACACAATCCTTCACCTCTTCAACAGGTTGTGGGCGGAAGGCTATTTTCCAAAAGCATGGAAGAAGGCGATAGTTCTGCCACTTATAAAACCTGGAAAGGCACGCTCTGATCCTAACAGTTACCGCCCCATTGCCTTAACCAGTTGTTTAGGAAAAACATTCGAAAGAATGGTTAACAAACGGCTTGTACACCTTTTGGAAAGTAACGGGTTAATTGATCAGTACCAGTCTGGCTTTAGAGCCAATCGCAGCACAATCGACCAATTACTCCGGTTAGAAACAAAAATCCGTGAATCTTTCGTCCAAAGGCAGCATTGCGTCTCCGTTTTCTTTGACCTATCAAAAGCGTATGATACGACGTGGAGACATGGCATTTTAATGGACTTGCACAGATACGGAATAAAAGGGCACATGCTTTGTATAAGCTATCTGGAGGACCGAACTTTTCAGGTGATGTTTAGACCAACTTTCTCTAACTGTTTTATACAGAAGAATGGAGTGCCGCAAAGTGGAGTATTGAGCGTTGCATTATTTTTAGTGAAGCTGAATTCGATAACTACAGTTATTCCTCCTTCCTTAATGTATTATTTATATGTCGATGACATTCAACTTTGTTTCTCCTCTTGTAATATGGCTACTTGCGAACGCCAACTCCAGTTGGGTGTAAACTCTATAGTGCGATGGGCAAACGAAAATGGTTTTAAATTTTGCGCAGAAAAAACAATATGCGTACCTTTCAGTCAATACCGAAGGCTCACACCGGACCCAACATTACATATTAAAGGACAGCAAATCACAGTAAAGAACGAACACAAATTTCTTGGTATGATCTTTGACAAAAAACTCAACTTCAAAGCGCACATCGCTTATGCAAAACAGAAATCTCTGAAATCTATAAATTTAATAAAGCTCCTATCCCACCGATCATGGGGTTCAGATAGAATATTTCTGCTTCGCATATACAATGCAGTTGTCCGATCACAATTAGACTACGGATGTTTTGTGTACGGTTCAGCTCGAAAGTCAGCATTAGAGGTTCTTGATCCGGTGCATCACCTCGGACTACGTCTGTGCTCCGGCGCGTTTCGTACGTCTCCTGTACAAAGCTTGTATGCAGAAACCAACCAGCTGTCTTTGGAACACAGAAGACTATTTCTTGGAAACATGTACATATTGAGAGTACTGTCCTGTTCAACGCATCCTTGTAGACGACTATTTACAAGGCCGCGCTTTGAAATACATTTTAGCAACAAACCGGCAATCATTCCTTCCTTTTTCATCAGGTACCAAAAGCTGAATGCGGACCTATGTTTCGACATAAGAAATAAATTCTTGCAAGATGAACCTTCTTTTGCTCCTTGGGAGATGAAACATGCGCAATGCGACTTTAGATTAACAAAAAACAGAAAACTATTTTCACCATGAGAGGCGTTACTAAGCGAATATTTAGAAATAGAATCAGAATATAATTTTTGCGTGAAATACTTTACAGATGGATCAAAAAGCAATGGCAATGTAGGCGCTGCAGTGACATCAAATCAATTTGAAAAACAAATGAGGCTTCCAAGTCAGGCTACTGTCTTTACTGCAGAACTTCATGCCATTTCGTTAGCTCTTGAAGACATCCTGAAAAGAGGAAATAACCAATCTGTTATATTTAGCGACTCCTTGAGCTCTCTTCAAGCTCTCGCATCTAGGTTACCATCTAGAAATAATCTATTGAAGAAAATAAAAAAACAATACACAACATGTCACAAGAGAGCGTTAAATGTCACTTTCTGCTGGATTCCTAGTCATGTAGGAATTCCCGGTAATGAAAGAGCAGATTTTATGGCAGTCAGTACCAAAGATTTGGAGCTACATGATGTTGGCCTACCTTGGCAAGATTATAAAGCCACTTTAAAAATAGCAGTTAAGAAACACCGGCAGAAAGTGTGGGATCAAGAAAAACTTAACAAGCTTCATTGCATTAAACCTATTTTACGAGAATGGCAGAGTTGTCGCCACAGACAAAGATTTTACGGGTTATATTATGTCGCTTAAGAATTGGTCACACAAGGCTGACACATAGTTACTTAATTAATAACAAACCACAACCAACATGCCAACACTGCGGTGAAATTTTAACCGTGCTACATATTTTAATAACATGTCCTGGTTTAGAAAAATGGAGGCAAAGATATTTTAAGATTTTTTGCGAAAAAAGAATCCCTATCCATCCTATGTTGTTCTTGAGCGATGAACCACTGGTCCCATATGAAGACACTTTTAACTTTTTAAAAGCCACAGGAATCCTACAAGAACTGTAGCACATTTCATGTTTTATATTTTTACTTGGCCATTTACACCATTTTACAGCATTTAAACGAATAAGCTAATACGAAAATCATGTTCTTGGCGCATTATAGTCTGCACGGCTGCTGCGCCATAAAAATTCCAAGTCATCATCATCAGAAATTACCGCAACTAGCGTCATTTGGAGAGACCCCCATAACAGTAACCCCGCACCGTACAATGAACACCACCCGGGGTGTGTTCTCAGATGATGATTTGCTTGAGCTGTCTGAAGCGGAACTACTGGAGGGCTTCAGTGAGCAAAATGTTATCAATGTTAGAAGAATAAAAATAAGGCGAGATAGTAAAGAGATTCAGACGAAGCACTTAATAATCACCTTTGGTTCAAGTGTCCTGCCCGAGTCAATCGAGGCCGGGTACATCAAGCTCCGTGTTAGGCCGTACGTGCCCAACCCACTCCGTTGTTTCAAATGCCAGCGCTTTGGCCACAGCTCGCAGAGCTGCCGAGGCCGCCAAACTTGTGCTAAATGTAGTGCCCACGAACACACATCTGAAGCTTGTGAGAATGCTCTCCACTGTGTAAACTGTGACGGGGAGCATGCCGCATACTCGCGGTCGTGCCCCTCCTGGAAGAAGGAAAAAGAAATCGTAACGATCAAAGTTAAAGAGAATATTTCATTCAAAGAGGCACGTAGGCGGGTAACGTACCTGCCCAAGAAAGCCTTTGCCGATGTGGCGCGTCAGGGGGCAGCGTCACAATGGCCTCCGGCGGCTGTCCGACCCACAAGCAGTGAGGCGGCAGCTACGCCATCTGCCCCCGCGGCGGTTGCAACTAGCGCTGCTCCGCCAACCCAACAGACGGGGCCATCGACCCCGAAGGTGGGCGCAGCCGAAGCTGCCCCAACCTCCGAGACCCCTTCCAGCGCTGGCAACGGCCAGCGCAGCCAAATCCCTCAGGGAGCCCCATCGACCTCCGGGCTGGTGGGCGCAGGGGTCTTGCCTTCCAAGGCGGGACTCCCCCTGAAAACTTCTCGCTCGCAAGAGCGCTTGTCCGGCGTCTCACAGGAGGCAATGGACACCACACCTGTCCCCAAGGCGCACCAAACGCCTAAGGAGCGTCGAGACTCGCTCGAACGCTTCAGAAAGAACAAAACACCTATTACAGGGCCTCGAAAGGGCTCTGTAATGTAAGGCATCCTTCTGTTTCCGTAAACACAGCACTAATTTAATTTAAAATATGGATACACATATCATTCAATGGAATGTCAGAGGTCTACTTAGGAATCTTGATGATGTTCAAGAACTCATCCATAAACACAATCCAAAAGTGCTGTGTTTACAGGAAACACACTTGAAATCAAAATACACAAACTTTCTTCGACAGTATGTTACATTTCGCAAAGATCGCGATGATGCTGTCGCATCATCGGGCGGTGTTGCAATTATAATTCAAAAAAGCATAGCCTGTTAACGTGTACAGCTACGAACGGCCCTTGAGGCAGTGGCGGTTCGGGCTATTCTGCTAAACAAACTTATCACTATTTCCTCGCTTTATATTCCCCCACATTATAAACTAAGCAAACATGAATTTCAGACCTTTATAGATGAATTGCCAGAACCCTATGTTGTTCTTGGCGATTTCAATGCACATAACTACCTGTGGGGTGACCCTCATATAGATGCGCGAGGACGTCTTGTCGAACAGTTCCTTTTTTCTTCTGGTGCGTGTCTGTTGAATAAGAAGAAACACACATATTACTCTCTTGCAAACAGAACCTATTCTTCCATAGATCTTAGCATAGTCTCCTCGTCTGTACTGCCTGAACTTGAATGGGAAGTTACCGACAACCCTTACGGCAGCGATCACTTCCCTATACTGCTAAGATCACCGAAAGAAAACGAATATCCACCACACGCTCCTAGGTGGAAAATTGAGACAGCTGATTGGGAGAAATTTCGATCTCTTACTAGTATCTCATGGGCTGACCTGTCTTCCTTAGGAATTGATGTTGCAGTCGAGTTCTTTACAGCATTCATATTAGATGTCGCATCTATATGCATATCAGAAGTAAATGGCTTGGCGTGCAAACGGCGTGTCCCGTGGTGGAACGACGATTGTAGGATCGCTCGTAAAAATCAGAACAGGCCGTGGGGGTTGCTACGCGCTTCTCCCACTGCGGAGAATCTTAGGAATTTTAAAAAAGTAAAATCCCAAGGTAGGCGAACCCGCCGACAGTCCAGACGAGAAAGTTGGCAGAAGTTTCTATCGAGTATTAACTCGTTCAGAGATGAGGCCAAAGCCTGGAACAGGCTCAATAGTATAAGAGGGCGACCAGCATATTCACTCCCTTTGGTAAACACACAAGGCGATACCCTACAAGACCAGGCGAACTCACTTGGAGAGCACTTTGAGAGCGTATCAAGTGCCAACCATTACTCGCAATCCTTTCTGAAATATAAGCAAATAGAAGAATGTAAGCCCCTCATGAGAAAATGTCAAGAGAATGAACCATATAACTGCCCTTTTAGCATTGCCGAGTTGAGAGCTGCCTTGAGCGCATGCAAGAGCTCTGCACCGGGATCTGACAGAATCATGTATGAAATGATCAAAAACTTACATAAAAACACCCAAGTTACACTAGTCACAATTTACAACACCATCTGGGCTGCGGGATACCTCCCGACTGCATGGAAGGAAGCCATTGTGATCCCGGTTTTGAAACAAGGCAAAGATTCTTCCTCAGTGACAAGTTACCGCCCGATAGCCCTGACAAGTTGCCTTTGTAAGGTACTTGAAAAAATGATCAATCGCCGTCTCGTGCATCTCCTAGAGTCCAGTAAAATGCTTGACTCATTTCAATGTGGTTTTCGGGAAGGGCGATCTACAACCGACCATCTTGTGCGCATCGAAGCGAGCATTCGCGATGCCTTCGTGCACAAGCAATCTTTCTTATCTGTATTTCTGGATATGGAAAAAGCGTACGACACAACCTGGCGGTACGGAATCCTGCGCGATCTTTCCGCGCTAGGTATCCGCGGCAATATGTTAAACATTATAGAAAGCTACCTAGAGAACCGTACATTTCGAGTGAAAATAGGTCCTGCACTGTCGCGTACATTTATACAGGTAACTGGGGTACCCCAGGGTAGCGTACTCAGCTGCATTCTCTTTGTCGTAAAGATGAACACGCTTCGTGCATCTTTACCACCAGCTATTTTCTATTCCGTCTACGTAGACGATATACAAATAGGTTTCAAATCCTGCAACCTCACAGTCTGCGAGAGACAGGTACAGCACGGTTTGAACAAGGTGTCACAGTGGGCAGAGAAAAACGGATTTATAATCAATCCTCTCAAGAGTTCTTGTGTTCTGTTTACAAGAAAGAGAGGCCTGGTTCCGGATCCTTACTTAGAACTGTGTGGACAACAGATACCTGTAAACAAAGAAAACAAATTTCTAGGTGTTATACTTCACAATAGACTCACTTTCATCCCACACATTAAACATCTTAAAGAAAAATGTCTGAAAACAATGAACCTAATGAAACTTCTATCGCAGACTACGTGGGGTAGCGACAGGACATGCCTAATGAATCTCTATAAGAGCCTGATGCGGTCACGATTAGATTATGGCGCCGTGATCTATCATTCTGCCGTCCCGAGCGCGCTAAAGATGCTAGATCCGGTCCACCATCTAGGAATCCGCTTAGCCACGGGCGCTTTCAGAACAAGCCCCATTGAAAGTTTATACGTAGAATCAAATGAGTGGTCACTTCATCTGCAGAGAACATACATCAGCCAAACATATTTTCTGAAAGTGCACTCTAATCCTCAACATCCGTGTTTTAATGCCGCTAATGATATGACATGTTCTACACTCTTTCGGAATCGTCCCTCCGTAAGACAACCTTTCTCGATGCGTGTGAGGGAGCTTAGTGTTGAAATGGATGTCCCAATCCTCAAACATCGCCTAATGCCTCCAGCTCAGCTGCTACCTCCTTGGGAGTGGCAGATGATACAATGCGATATATCTTTCATGCAAGTTATAAAACACGCTCCAGAGATTGAAATACAAATGGATTTCCGGGAACTCCAATACAAACACTCTTGCACGGAGTTCTACACAGACGCATCGAAGTCACGCGAGGGGGTGTCCTATGCAGCCGTCGGCCCATCCTTCTCGGAATCCGATGTACTGCATCCGGAAACAAGCATCTTTACGGCTGAGGCCTACGCACTGTTGTCGGCTGTAAAGTACATAAAGAAATCAAAACTCGAGAAATCAATTATATATACGGACTCCCTAAGTGCTGTGAAGGCCTTAATGTCATTTTCTAAGCACAAAAATCCAGTAATCAATGAACTCTATTCCGTCCTATGTAAAACGTATATATGTAACCAGCATGTCATCATATGCTGGGTGCCGGGTCATAGGGACATCGAAGGCAATGTTCTGGCGGACCAGATGGCCACATCAATTGCATCGTATTCTGTAAATCCTACCGCAGCAGTCCCTGTCACAGATCTGAGGCCCTACTTGCGCAGAAAACTGCGAAACTACTGGCAACGCTCGTGGGACATGGAAACAAATAATAAATTGCACATAATAAAGCCACAATTAGGGTTCTGGCCCTCTGCAACAAAATCACGCCGAACAGATGTCCTATTGTGCCGTCTAAGAATAGGACACACATTTGGCACCCACAATTTTTACTCACTGGAAATGAGCCCCCAACCTGTGGGAGATGCGGGGAGAGGATGACCGTCCTCCATGTCCTCCTGGAGTGTCGGAAAGCCGAATCTGACAGAAAGAAACATTTTCCGTTAGCATACCGGCAGCACATTCCCCTTCATCCTGTAATGTTACTCGGCCCAGAACCGCTCTTTGACACTAACGCAGTTCTAGACTTCCTGAAAGTTGTTGTGTTACATGTAATTAGCCCTATACGTTCATAGCGTCTACTCTCTCCAGAGGATGCCGCTGTGAAAGCTATTTCGTATAGCACATGCCTCTCGGCCCTTGCGTTTCAAGGGCTCTGGCGAGGCACTAGTGCTCTTAGACAATTTTAGCATCTCGCATATTTAATACAATGCATCATTCTTTTTAATGCATTCTAGTGATCATAGTACATGTCATTAATGATTGCCATAATTTTATTACGTGTAATTTTTATGCAATTTACACACTCTTTTAGGCCCCTTTACATCCACGTCACATTAAATTCACAGAGCCCATCACACCACGACATGTTCATTACCACTAGCATGGCGCTCTTTGGCCATACCTGGTCCTTGCGCCATTAAACCTCAAACATCATCAGTAGTGTTTAAAATTCATTCGCTTATTTTTGAGGCTCAGATGGAACTGCCCGACTGAGTACTGAGCTACATTCCAACAATAAAGAATACTTTCCAATTTGTGCAGCATTATTGTGAATTTATGCGCCTGCAACATATGTTTTGAGTAAATGATTCAAAACTGCATCATTACCTCTATTTCCGCACGGGTAACTATCCTCTCCGGCCATGGCACCCGTCCTTCATTCATAAAGTAGGTTGCCAAGTGGTTGCGCATATCCATACCTGTCCCGCAAAAGCAACAAAATGCAGCACCATCAGTGGCCCAACAAGGGAATCCTGATTGTGCATGCTTTCACTTGCGAGATAGTTCACCTTGCTGAATGATATCCAGATATAGTGATGAGATCCCGCATGCTCGGCAGATTGTCGCTGCCAGCTCTCCAGGATCCTTCTACGATGTTGCCTTCCCAGTCCTCATGATCAGTGAAACCCGGTGGGCTGTATGCAGATCGTGATTGCGGCGAACTGAGCAAGAAGTTGTGCAACACAACACATAACTACACAATATTTTGTGTCGTTTCCTCCGATGCCCGAAATGGTCGCCGCAAAATTCTCCATCTGCTTGACATGATTCCGAAGGCATTTTCAATCAACCGTCTTGCTCGGCTCAAGCGATAGCTGAATGTTACCCTTTTCAGGTACTCTTGCCACTGAGCTGGGTCACTCCTGAACTTCTGCAGATCTGAGAAAAGGGGAAACAGTACACCTCAAGCAATTCCTCAGTTTACTCTGGTTTAGCTAAGTCGCTAAACCAGTGTTATCTACCGTGCAGACTGATATCTCACGGATTTATGTCAATAGAAAGTATTGCAATTTACACGCCGAGTTTGATGTAGCTTTAATTACCATTATAAAAGAAGGAGCAGAACACCATACTTTACTAGAAAAGCAGCATAAATAGTGTGTTAAAGGCAGAGTTATGAAGTGGAAATGACTTCTAACTGACCTCGTCTTGGATAGCGCCTCATCATGAAAGGCTTCAGCGGAAAAGCTTCATCGCCAACCATTTTGTATGGAATCGGACCTATTGAGCCAATGCTCCTTGGCTGAGGAATGCCCAACAAACCATTTTCCAGCACTTCCAGCAGAGGTGATCGCTGAAAGATCCCGCTGTCACCTTCACCGCCGTAATGGCCAATGCCTACATAGGTGAACCTAGAAGTAGACACACATTAGTACAGTAAAGAACACACCCCTGTACATTCTCTATTTATTTTGCAGTTGTCTACGGAACTGGGTACTGAATTTGTTATTCTATGTTTATGGTAAACACACAAAGTTTGAAAAGGCGTCTGTTGCAAATTAGAGCACACTGACAGTTGAGCTTGCTGTGGTGACCTGAGACCTCTTGAGTGCAAGCTCAGGAAATCAACAAAGTTCCAAGCATTGAAAGAATTGACTTACTTGTAATGTGCATCACACACAGCTAGGAGGACAACACTGAATGTTTCCTCATAATTTAAATTCCTTGATCCAGAGTTGTCTGGGCATTGGATGTGCACACGTTTACCGTCGACGCTTCCTATACAATTGGTAAAGTGCCAAAATTCTTTCATGTCTGCAGCGATCTGAAAATAGCAAAGGCAAACCTATCACCCATATTACGTACTCGACCAGCCCAAACTCGGGATACAGAACGATGTCATATTGAACTCTTGCACGGTATCCTTAGAAAGCACTGCTATACCTTGGCTACTCAGATTCCAGACAACACAAGTTACACAGCTTATGTGCTTACCGTTAGCCACTTCTGGGAAGTTGCCGGAAACCTTAAATACGTTGACTAAAGAGAGCGTTCCAAAGGGCGGAAGTTTTTTGTCTGACAATTTCACATGCTGTTGACCTCCCTGTTAGAAAATTGTACGATAAGCTCCTGAAGGTGTCTCCGTTGGCAAGGAACCTGTAAAAATATCATGTTAACTTTTATTTTGAAATTAACACTCAATATTGTGCTCTACAAAATGTTCTCGGGATATTCCACACTAACAATACAAATACAATTTCAATAATAACATAAACAGATAAGTAAATAATTGCTGACTGGTCTGTCAATTTTTTCACAACCGAAAATACTGAATGAAGATAAACTCGGGCTTGACGTTCGAGAACAACGAACTGATAATGGGGCACACCATAAGTAAGCGTGTGCGTGCGTGCAGAAGGGGGGGGGGATATTTGGTCGCCTAGGGTTCTTGAGCGTGCACCAATGCACGGTATAGAGGCATTTTAGTGCGTTGGTCTCGCAATGAAACCATGAATGGGATCCCGGAACGGGATCCCAGTGAATGGGATCTGTTCCCATTCATTCCAATGAATGAATCCGTTCCGGGATGCCAATGAATGCGATCCCGGAACGGTGTCACCTGCCGCTCAATCAGGGGCCGCACGAGACCGAGCAAAGTTTTGAAGACACTCGGCGACATTCGCAGGTAGCTACAAGAAACGGCTCAATCATTTGTGAGCCTCTACAATCTGCAGGTGGCAAGCACTGAATTGAAGAAGTAGTTATCGATCACACTTACTCTCTGAAGTATCCTTCATCTCTCGCGCGCAGGCGGGGAAGTAGAGTGTGCGCCTGGCCCTCAGTGTCCCTGTAGCGCCATATAGGGCGCACACAAAATTTTCTCGTCCGCTTTCTGGCACATCGGCGTCGCACAAGTAAAGAACAAATAAGTATTATAGTGTTCACAGTCACCAGTAGCTCCTCGTCCGTATCCGACATGCCTGAGCGTGGCCGGCAGTGGCGCAAAGAAACAAAGACACTTCCGATGGAACACGAAATCGGGAGAACGGAGAGCGCATTGTCACGAGATGTACCGAATGGAACGAGACAGCGCGGGACTCCACGTGCCGTTGCCGCGTGCCGCAAAACGCGACTGCGGACTTGCCCGCGCGCGTTTTTGTCGCTAGTGTGGACGTACCTTTAGGCAAGCCACGCTGCCATAGCGCTTTAGTTATTCCTCAAGAAAGCTGTCTTTGCATTGTTGTAAAAGGACAATTATTTGTAGTTTGCAGCGTAAGTTGTATGCAATCTATGTATGATTTAGCTTGAATTGCAGCGATGGCACTCAAGCCGCAAGGACAATATTGTCAGTTGGAGCAGTTATGCATTCCTTGATGTCCACCTGTCATTCTTTTGTGAGCTACCTGATATTGACTGGCTTGTGAAGCTTGCTTACGAAGTCATGCTCCCAAAAGCAAATTACTAGACCAAGCACATTGTCTTAATTTGAATATCTGCAGCTCATGTAATTACACCGTTGAGGTGTGAGCTTGAATTTCAGTGCTTCCAGGAATGTGGTCGCGGAATTCGCAACGTGTTGCATTTTTTAGGGGTTATTGGGTGGGTATTTCTTAATTTCGAAAAAAAAAAACATTCCCAAGCAACTGCAATGCAGCAGAATTATGAGATCCCCCCAATGGACTATTATGTATAATGCTGACAGTGGTACCACATTCATTGCTAATAAAAATGCAACGTGTATCAGCACTTCGTTTTGTAAGCCGCTGAAAACCAGCTTACTTGTGCCCAGTAGCACTGAACGGAATCAAGTGAGACGCACCACAAAAACATGTAGTTTTCTTCACATCGCAGTGGCCACATGTGTCACGTGCCATGCATTGTGAGACCACTTAGTTTTCGTGAGTTGACGACACAGCCTGTTTTCCACATTTCTCCGTACATTTTCTTGCATTCCTGAACATATTACAGAAACCACATGATACACTTACAGGCTGATGTGCAGCACTTGAAGTTGAACAGTTGTCGTAGTGAGATTTGTGAATTGTCATCATATGGTATTTCGAAATCATTGGTTTCCTAGTGTCATTCCATAAAGTACAGATACGTTCACTGGCATGCTTGTGCAGAAACTGGAGAGCATGTAATGTCGTTCATTAGGCAACTCCAATGCAGCTGTGGACGTACTCTCGTACATACATTGCTGACGGCCATGATTGACATGTGTAATACTACCACATTATAATGAATAAGACCTTCCAGCTTACAGAAAACTTGTGCTGGGCACAAGTACTGCACGTGTTAGTGTGGGCTAATTGATGGTGCTGCTGTGTGCCACTTGTTGATGAAAAGAAAAATATCTCGAACAGCAACACACACCTGTTTCGTTCATAGAACCACCCATAATTATTGCGTGTTCTGGAGCGACGCAGGCCTAAGTGAAAGTAAACAAATACTGAGGTGGCGCACGTGCAGCTGACGACTTCAAGGGGCTCTTCAATTCGCAGTATATCATAACTATGCTTACACTCCAATTCAGCTGTACTACAGAAATGTCATGCAGTTGCTACATCATTGCTAGTGCATACTTGAAACTGAACCATGTGCTTCTTAAAATACTTCTTTCACTCCCCGAGCATTGTGTTATGTGGAAAGTTGATTTATTTGATGTTAATTTTGCTTGCAGGTAGCCTTGCCTCCATGGAAAGGAAGCGGAATAACCGTGTGGCAGCACATGGTTCGGCTTCAGCCTAAGACAGTGAGAGTGAAAACAGGGTAAACATAGTTTTTGAAAAACTCCAAATCCTTTGAACTGTTATTCCTGTAACGTATGTGGTACAGACACCACCTGTAATCTGGTGCTATCAAGGAACGGCAGCTGCAGCATCAGAGCCGTGGTTGTAAACGTGACAACAGTCACAGATCAAACAGCAGCTGGCACAGATTTACTAGAGCATTGGACATGCAGTCATTGTGGCTTAGGATCATACCAGTGGTCTACTGCATTCCACTTAATTCCGTGAAAAAAAATTATTTTTAAATGAATTGTCGCTGTCTGTAACTTTTCCATCTAAAACTTTCAAGTTTCTTGCCATGCTTGACCCTTTGTGTCATCGAATTGCTGCTGTGTTCTCTAAAGAGAGTAAAGAAAAAATGATATCACTTGCATTAGCAAATTACCTTTCTACGATACCAGAAAATGACTCCTACTGTCAATAGAGTGGTAAGCCAGAAAACAGCTTAAAAGAGAACTAGGCACATTTCTCCAATATAAAAAAAAAAAACGCCATTCCTACTGCGAGAAGAGTACTGGTAAGCCAGAAATTGCCTTAAAAGGAAACACGGATGGTTAAGTACCACACTTTTCATAACAAAAATGAACCCCATAGTAAGTAAAAATATTTCCAAGGTTCATTATGTATTCTCTATATGTCGATGACCTTCAAATAGCATGCACGTCCTCCAGCTTGCCAATATGCGAGAGACAGATACAAGCCACATTAAGCAAACTCACGATTTGGGCAGACAAAAATGGATTTAAGTTTTCGCCGCAAGAAACAGTTGCTGTCCTCTTCTCACTCAAAAAAGGCCTACAGGTGGACCGCACCATGCACCTAAAGGAAACCGTACTTCCACTAAAGAATGAACAAAAATTTTTAGGTATAACTTGTGACAAAAAGCTCACATTCGTACCGCACATAAATACCCTCAAAACGAAAGCTTCCCAGTCGCTGAATATATTCAAAGTACTGTCACGTAAACACTGGGGGTCCGATAGAACATGCCTTCTACACATTTACCGCTCTTTGTTTCGTTCCTCCTCAGATTATGGCTGTATACTGTATGGTTCAGCAAGACCGTCATACTTCAAGAAATTAGACCTAGTGCATAAGTCAGGCTTGCGTATTTCATGCGGTGCATACCGAACGTCTCCTATAGCCAGCCTTTATGTAGAAAGAAACGAACCTCTCTCAAAAGTAAAAGAGCCGCTCTAACTTGTACATATATCCTTAAGGTGCAGTCTCTACCAAAACACATTTGCTATCCACTTGTCACAAAATGTCCTACCAGAATAATATTCAACAACAAACCGCAAACTACTAGACCACTGCTCCTGCGATTTGAAGCGATGTGTCGGAACCTTGGCATAGTGGACACATTACCTGGCATTGTCTATAGACATGATCCACTACCCCCGTGGTTCACCTTTCCCACAGCTCGCGATCTCACTCGAAGACCCGTGTAACACGGGCCTTTGGAAGGCCTTCTAACCGATAGTCAGTTGACTCAAAGATCAAGTTTGAGGTGCTACACGGGCAGTTTCGAAGGCCGCCGAGTCAATAGTTTATCGAGTCAACGGAGCGCTCTGCAACTCTCGAAATCTCGACGGCCTTTGAGGAACGGAAGCGGAAAGAGCGCGAACATACGCTTTGGTTCACACTGTGCTTGTACTCACGGTTAGAAAAAACTAATCAAACCAAAACGCTGTAAAATTACTATATATGAGTGTTATGTATTATTCAATAAGGTATTTTTGCCAGTTGATACGTGCAAACTGCACCTACTCTGGACAACAGCGACTTGATTGTGTTCATTCTTTTCTACATGTTGTCTAGTACACTCTCCTTCTACTCCATGTGCTGCCGGCTGCCGTCATATCGCCCCCATTTTGCTATCTGCATTCTTATTTGCCTGCGTACTTTCTTGCTTTTTACTTTTTCATTTCCGCGTGTTTAGTTTATCTTGCAGTTCTTCTATCATTAACGTATTAAGTTGTGTAGCACTTATTTTTCCTCACCTCACAGTGAATAAGTGTTTTCTCGGGCGAGTTTTGTGTGTGTGTGTGTGTGTGTGTGAGGACCGCCTTAGTGACCTACGCCGTCAGAAGCGAAACAGCGGCGTTTACGATTACATCGCCGCGACCCTGCGACAGGCGAGCTTTGAAAGAACTCGCCTACGAGTTCACCACAAGATTGAAAATCTTCCGCACACTTATCGGTAAGTGGCTTTCATAAATTTGTCCGGTGACCTCACGATTAACCGTTTGTGTCTCACCAGGGCTTGGCCGTGAGCGAGAGAGGTGTTTAATGAGAAAAAAAAATTGACAGGTGGATTTTTGCAGAATTTGATTTGTCGTGGAATTTTCGTTCCGCCACCCCATGGCACTTTTAATGAGCCGTAAACTCCGCCTCGAACAAGCATAATTTTTCAAGGATATTCCTTGTGCAAGATGTGTTTGGTTAGTGTCCAAACTCAAGGTAATTGACTAATGTGAGTTCAGGGGTCTGATGCGGGAAATTACAACGCAGCATATTGTGCGAAAGTTATAGTCACGTGACGTGGATTCCAAAAAAACAATTTGGTTAAGTTCGAATAAAATGTAATAAGGCTGTCTGGTGTTCCTGTTCCTCTTCTCTCTCGGTTAGGCGAATGTGATCAGTATATTTTTATCTGTGCCCGCAGATGCATCTTTATAGTTAATCAAACCTTCTCCTTTATAACATTTCAGGTTTGGGATGAAGAATCAGAAGACTGGTGCTGGAGCCATACCTTGGACACATTTCTGGCGCATACATAGTTTTTCGGGGACACTCCCGGCCAACGACCCATCAAGGGTTCAAGAGAGGCATGTGACTGTTGAAGATGTATAGCATTTTTGAAAAGCCTTCAGTATGTGCAGAATAATCTGTGAAGCCATTCGCTTGCTCGATGATGTAACTGAATGTGCACAGCTCGCTCTATTACATGCTACTTTGTAGGATGAAAGTGCAGCATTGTCCTAAATTGTGGCTCATACTGCTGGTTGCAGCTACTACGTTCCCGTGCGTGTACAGTCCTCAGGATAGTGTAAGCGCGTAAATATAACAGCTGTTTGCTGGTACCCAGTCATTGCAATCACGTAAAACAGACGAGGTGCATTCCCGTTTTCTTGGCGTTCCCTATTCAACTATAGCACTTACACTAGTGTATGGATTAGTGTGCGTATGATTGCATCGCAGTGTTAAGCGCCCTGATGGAATGTCATCTTGCAAAAAATTCTTAAGTTATGAAAGATGCAAATAAGGTACTTAAATCATTATGCAGGTCATCATGGAGATGATAAGCGGCAGCGAAAATGCTGTCGTTGACAATGAGAACGGGCTGTAATGGAAGGAGAGTGCGCCCATCGGACCTCTGGACAACCCAGGACTGAACTCCCTTCCCACGTGGAGCCTGGCCTCCAGTAGCCCGGCCTCCAGCAGCCCGGCCTCTCCCAGCCTGGCCTCCTCCAGCCCTGCCTCCTTGAGCACTGCTATAAGCAGTGCCAACCCTGCTAGTGTGGGTACTACAAGCCGGGTTCCAAAGACGAGGAAGATGGACGATGACCTCAAGCAGCAGATACTGGCTGAACATATCTTGCCCATCTTGTGGATGTTGTACAGAATACTTTAATGTGTGTTCTAAATCGCTCTTTTGAGTGCAGAAAAATATTTGTGCGCTTAGCAGAATTTAACTTCTACTAGGCGCACAAGTATTTCATGACAGTGGACTCATTGACCTGACAAAGCATGAAAATCCACAAAGCTTCAGCATAAAATTATCAGCTCTGCTGGAAGTGCCTGACAAGAGCTGCTCTCACATCACAGTCTGTGCCTTCCTCAGCGTCTGTTCTGTGGTCAGGCTGATGGAGGCCACCGCCAGTGTTTTGAACCTCGACCAACGAGTGTTGGAGCACAGCGTCGCGAAAATGTTCGCACACATTGTTCAGAGCACAGCAGGCACGAATGACAAGGCGGGCATTGTCGGTGTCGCACTCCATCCTTTGCAAGGTAAAGCGAAATTTTGCCTTGAGCCTACCAAAGGCACTCTCCACAATCCGTCGAGCTTTGGAAAAGTTGTAATTAAATAACCTTTGTTCTTCGCTTAACTGTGCCCTGTGGCTGAATGGCTTGATCAGGTTTACAGTGAGCGGAAACGCTTGGTCGCATAGTATTAAGCGTGGCACAGCTGTACCACTGATTGTTACTACTGGTCGGCTGAAGAGGGGGCCCTTGACTGCGACTGCTTGTCTTGGCCGGTGGTATACATATGCATCGTGGCAGCGAGCCAGGAGAACCCATATTTATGTAACGGAACCTATACTTGTGGTTGATCAGTGCGAGGAGGATGATGCTCTCCCTGCATTAAAAAGACCTCATTAATTCGCATTGCTAGTATCATTGTTCAAGCCACAAAGTTGCTCTGCAGGCTCATCGCAGGCGGAACAAACACACCAATGTTTAGCATGTACATAAACTCGCCTGACAATTCTCCGTATTACAACGCAGATGGCGGACTATGCTACGTGCATTAAACTAATTATCCATTCTCCGTACTCTAAAAATATTACCTAACTTGAAAGATGTAGGTGATTTAATGAAAGTGCGCACCATGTCAGAGCTACGACTTGCCATCCTTTATAGTTCCTGTAGTCGGTGGCGCTCTCCTTGGGCGGTGAAACGGGGTAACGGCACGCGTCTAGTGATCCCATGGCTTGAGGAAATTCCAACGTGGCCATGAACTCGCGAGTGTGCTCGGCCATGCTCGAAGCTGCGGGCATCTTGATCCACTCCGTCTCCATAGTGTGAATAAAGGCCTCGCACAACTCTGTAGCACACGTTGGCAGTTGAGCTTCCCGCAGCGAACAATTCGGCGACACTACGGTCTTCGGTTGAGGAACACAACCGGTACAAGCCGATCCCGACACGTTTATCCAGCGCAATTGCTTCAGGCATGTTCGTGTTCGCTCCGGACAGGCCGCCATTGGAATATGAACCTGGCAACGTTTAACGCAAGAACATTATCTAGTGAGGCGAGTCTAGCAGTGCTATTGGAAGAATTAGAGGGCAGTAAATGGGATATAATAGGGCTCAGTGAAGTTAGGAGGCCAAAAGAAGCATATACAGTGTTAAGGAGCGGGCACGTCCTGTGCTACCGGGGCTTAGCGGAGAGACGAGAACTAGGAGTCGGATTCCTGATTAATAAGAATATAGCTGGTAACATACAGGAATTCTATAGCATTAACGAGAGGGTGGCATGTCTTGTTGTGAAACTTAATAAGAGGTACAAAATGAAGGTTGTACAGGTCTACGCCCCTACATCCAGTCATGATGACCAGGAAGTCGAAAGCTTCTACGAAGACGTGGAATCGGCGATGGGTAGAGTGAAAACAAAATACACTATACTGATGGGCGATTTCAATGCCAAGGTAGGCAAGAAGCATGCTGGAGACAAGGCAGTGGGGGAATATGGCATAGGCACTAGGAATAGCAGGGGGGAGGTATTAGTAGAGTTTGCAGAACAGAATAATATGAGGATAATGAATACCTTCTTCCGCAAGCGGAATAACCGAAAGTGGACATGGAGGAGTCCGAACGGCGAGACTAGAAATGAAATAGATTTCATACTCTGCGCTAACCCTGGCATCATACAAGATGTGGACGTGCTCGGTAAGGTGCGCTGCAGTGACCACAGGATGGTAAGAACTCGAATTAGCCTAGACCTGAGGAGGGAACGGAGGAAACTGGTACATAAGAAGCCGATCAATGAGTTAGCGCTAAGAGGGAAAATAGAGGAATTCCAGATCAAGCTACAGAACAGGTATTCGGCTTTAAGCCACGAAGAGGATCTTAGTGTTGAAGCAATGAACGACAATCTTGTGGGCATCATTAAGGAGTGTGCAATAGAAGTCGGTGGTAACTCCGTTAGACAGGATACCAGTAAGCTATCGCAGGAGACGAAAGATCTGATCAAGAAACGCCAATGTATGAAAGCCTCTAACCCTACAGCTAGAATAGAACTGGCAGAACTTTCGAAGTTAATCAACAAGCGCAAGACAGCTGACATAAGGAAGTATAACATGGATAGAATTGAACAAGCTCTCAGGAACGGAGGAAGCCTAAAAGCAGTGAAGAAGAAACTAGGAATTGGCAAGAATCAGATGTATGCGCTAAGAGACAAAGCCGGCAATATCATTACTAATATGGATGAGATAGTTCAAGTGGCTGAGGAGTTCTATAGAGATTTATACAGTACGAGTGGCACCCACGATGATAATGGAAGAGAGAATAATCTAGAGGAATTCGATATCCCAGAAGTAACGCCGGAAGAAGTAAAGAAAGCCTTGGGAGCTATGCAAAGGGGGAAGGCAGCTGGGGAGGATCAGGTAACAGCAGATTTGCTGAAGGATGGTGGGCAGATTGTTCTAGAAAAACTGGCCAGCCTCTATACGCAATGCCTCAAGACCTCGAGCGTACCGGAATCTTGGAAGAACGCTAACATAATCCTAATCCATAAGAAAGGCGACGCCAAAGACTTGAAAAATTATAGACCAATCAGCTTACTGTCCGTTGCCTACAAAGTATTTACTAAGGTAATTGCAAATAGAATCCGGAACACCTTAGACTTCCGTCAACCAAAGGACCAGGCAGGATTCCGTAAAGGCTACTCAACAATAGATCATATTCACACTATCAATCAGGTGATAGAGAAATGTGCGGAATATAACCAACCATTATATATAGCTTTCATTGATTACGAGAAAGCGTTTGATTCAGTCGAAACCTCAGCAGTCATGGAGGCATTGCGGAATCAGGGTGTAGACGAGCCGTATGTAAAAATACTGAAAGATATCTATAGCGGCTCCACAGCCACTGTACTCCTCCATAAAGAAAGCAACAAAATCCCAATAAAGAAAGGCGTCAGGCAGGGAGATACGATCTCTCCAATGCTATTCACAGCGTGTTTACAGGAGGTATTCAGAGACCTGGATTGGGAAGAATTGGGGATAAGAGTAAATGGAGAATACCTTAGTAACTTGCGCTTCGCTGATGATATTGCCTTGCTTAGTAACTCAGGGGACCAACTGCAATGCATGCTCACTGATCTGGAGAGGCAGAGCAGAAGGGTGGGACTAAAAATGAATCTGCAGAAAACTAAAGTAATGTTTAACAGTCTCGGAAGGGAACAGCAGTTTACGATAGGTAGCGAGGCACTGGAAGTGGTAAGAGAATTCATCTACTTAGGACAGGTAGTGACTGCTGATCCAGATCATGAGAGTGAAATAATCAGAAGAATAAGAATGGGCTGGGGTGCGTTTGGCAGGCATTCGCAGATCATGAACAGCAGGTTGCCATTATCCCTCAAGAGAAAAGTGTATAACAGCTGTGTCTTACCAGTGCTCACGTACGGGGCAGAAACCTGGAGGCTTACGAAAAGGGTTCTACTTAAATTGAGGACGACGCAACGAGCTATGGAAAGAAAAATGATAGGTGTAACGTTAAGGGATAAGAAAAGAGCAGATTGGGTGAGGGAACAAACGCGCGTTAATGACATCTTAGTTGAAATCAAGAAAAAGAAATGGGCATGGGCAGGACATGTAATGAGGAGGGAAGATAACCGATGGTCATTAAGGGTTACGGACTGGATTCCGAGGGAAGGGAAGCGTAGCAGGGGGCGACAGAAAGTTAGGTGGGCAGATGAGATTAGGAAGTTTGGAGGGTCAACATGGCCACAATTAGTACATGACCGGGGTAGTTGGAGAAGTATGGGAGAGGCCTTTGCCCTGCAGTGGGCGTAATCAGGCTGATGATGATGATGATGATGATGATGATGATGATGTTCGTGTTCTGACGCTCGACCAGCGGTCTCACGGCGTCCACGATGTAGCGAAACATCGCCCGCTTTACGCGGAATGCACGCTTGAAAAAAACTCGCCAAGCCATGTCACAGATACCTGTGACAGGGACAGCAGCGGTAGGTTTAATAGCTTGCGGTGCAATTGACGTGGCCGTCTCTCTGCCAGAGCATTACATTCGATGCCCCTATGGCCAGGCACCCAGCATATAATGACATGGTGGTTGGATATGTAAGGTTTACCCATGATGGAATAGATTTCATTGAGTACTGCAGTTTTGTGCTTACAGAATGACATCAAAGCCTTCACGACGCTGAGGGAGTCTGTATAAATAACTGCTTGTATGAGGCCTTTCTTACAAAGGAAATGTCTCGCCGCAGATGGTGCATACATAGATGTTGCGCCGGATTCTGGTGCCGTGCATTTGTTATAGATGCCGCTGGAGAGGCTGCCGCCGTGTTGTCCATTTGACTACAGCGTACGCAGCTCGGCATCCCTCCTCGCAGCATCGCACGGTGTGGGAGACCGGGAATTACACCGTGGGTGTGCCATCCTCACGTGTCGGCTGGCGTTCCTGTCCAGGGGTAGGGTTGGAATCGCCATCGTCCTCGTTCTGGGCACGTGCCGTGGCCCCCAGGATACATTCGATGGTATCGCCTCCCGGAGCAGGAGGCTTTCCTTAGAGGAGACCAGGTCCGCAGGCTAGGGGCCCACCAGAAATGGCAGCAGAGGGGCCGGGCACATGATGGACGATGGCGGGAGCAGGGGCCAGCAGGTTGTGCCCCAGCACAGCACCAGGCTAGTCAGCAGGATCAGCAGGTGCCCTGAAAGCAGTGGTAGGACCGCAAGGTTGAGCAGAATGCTCCGGGAGGCACCGGGAGGGAGCAGGCAGAGCCAGGACCGGGAAGCAGGATCAGGTTGGGTCGTCCAGGAAGCACAAGCTGGCGGTAGCAGCAGCAGGAATGCCTATCCTGATAGTGCAGCAGGGGTCCATCCTTTCCAGAACTACAGTGGGCTGGGTAGAGATAGCAAAGACACTGCTATAACCGGGCAGAATCCGGGTGCTTCTATGAAGATAAAGGTAGCGGAGGACGGGCAAGCCAATACATCCGCTACTAAAAGGGAAGGTTTATTCAATGTAAAACTAACACCAATCTGCGACTGCAACTATCATCATATATACAGTGATGGGCTTCGATGTAGACTACGTGTTTTTCGACATTGCAAAAGCTTCCGACACTGTTTCACATCCTCTCCTCATTCTTAAACTTAGCATGCTTAACACTGACCCTAATGTACCAAACTGGATTAAAAGCTTTCTGTGTAATTGAACTCAGTACGTTTCGGCTAATGAATGTTCGCTCTCTCGCACTTCCGTCACACCGCGTGTACCACAGGGATCGGTACTGGGACCTCTGCTTTTCCTGATTTACATAAACGACCTTCCTAAATGCATTTCCCATTCATCTATCAGGCTTTTCGCAAATGACTGCGTCATTTATTACAAAATAACTAACCACACTGATTCTGATACGCTTCAAGACGATCTTAGAAGCATATCCAACTGGTGCGATAAATGGCTCATGCGACTAATCGTTAATAAATGTAAAACAATGCATTATCGGGCCGCGCTAACACTGACAACACGCGTGTTTGCTTACTTCACGATATTTCTCTTGAATCCGTCAACTCGTACAAATGCCTAGGTGTTCATAATTCACGTAACTTATCATGGCATACGCGCTCAAACACGTCACTAATAACGCTAACCGGGTTCTTGGATACTTGCGTCGAAATTTCTCTGCTGCGTCTGTGCCGATAAAGCTTACCCTCTACAAAACATTAGTGCGACCAAAGCTAGAATATGCATCCACAGTATGCGATCCCTATAAAATTACACTGATACGCACTAGAATCCATCCAGAATCGCGCAATACGTTTCATCTTATCCAACTATTCCCGTTACGCCAGCATTACTTCCATTAAAAACACACTTACGTTACCGGACCTTTCATTGCGTCGTAAACGTTTTAGACTGTCTTTTCCACAGGCTTTATCACCACAACCCACTATTAAAGGATAATCTTATTACTCGCCCTTCATACATTTCATCCCGTTTCGATCACATGTTTGAAGTTGGCGTTCCATCTTTTAGAACAACAATGTGTCATGGTTCTTTTATTCATAAGACCAGCGCCGACTGGAACGACCTTCCTCACTCCATCGCTGCCATTTCGGACGTTGACAGCTTCAAGACTGCTGTATCTTCTGCCGATTTGTAATACCTATTATTGTATAATTATGTACTGTTTTTTTTTCACTTACCACTCCTTTCTGTAATGCCTTCGGGCCATGAAAGTATCCGAATTAAATAAAACATAAATAAATATATACTTCTGGCCTTGACCACGCTTAAAAATTTTTCATCTAGTCTTCAATGCATGCAATGCATAGCTCACAATTTCATACTACACTGAGGTGCAAGTGGAATCTTGAGAAATAATCACACCAATGTTGAGTTTACATTATTTAGCATATTTGGAGTACAGTACAATAACTCAACAAACATCTGAACAGCAAGCTCCATGAACAGCACCCACCATGCGCACCTCGTGTTTTATACAACACTTGCAACGCATACACCATGTGGTTGAGCTATAATAGCTTATAGAATGCACAGAGTAGAAGACATGTCTACATCCAGGATAATAATTGGGGAGGAGGATTAATTAGTATGGAAGGATGGCGTAGGCTAGTTTTTAATCTCTAAGAGTGAAGAATTTTGTATGCCAACGTCGAAGGAAGCAGCCGTAACTTTTGTAGCGCTGGATACGCTGCCTTGACTGGTTTCCTGTTTCCCTCTGCGAGGCAACTTCTTTTCCAAATTATGAACATTGTATCCATTAAATCCAAGTTCGCGAATGCACCCCTATTTTTAGTATGTGCTGGGTGGCCTTATATAGGAAATAATCTCGACACGAGGCGCCGGACGATTTTGGCTGCGACGCATTCAAAGAGGGCATGTGTGGCAGATTCTGCACTCCAATTTGGGCATCGAGCGTTCGGCACGATAGCCAGCTCGTGTAAACGCTGTCTTGTGAGGAGCATGTGCCATTTTCTCTTGAAGTTAAAGTCATGTACCTCTCGTGGGAGCTTGGGATTCCTTAACTCCCCCTTCTTCATTGCGGTGGTCTTCCCCCTATCTTCTGGTGTTAATTGATTTTCTGTTAAGATTTCGGTGATGTCGGCTAATGAGTCTTTATCGAATCATTATTTTTGTACTTGATGCTGTCTTGTAGAAGGCAGAAGGAGATTCTACCTGCAGACGTGAGTATCTGTTACTGTCCAGGATCTGGCGGGAAGTACTGCACCAATAAAACATAAGCAGTTCCCCAATGTACTCTGTTGAACGGTGGAGGTAGCGGACTGTCTTTAGGGCCAAAAAGTCTGGATCTCATTTTGACGTGCAGTAGGCCGAGGTCTCCGCTTGTTTCTAATAACTGTAGAAAGCTCCTCTTGAGGGGTGGGAGCTTGACCCATAAAAAGGCGTTAATGAGCTTGTTAAATTGGTTTGCTGTCTTACTTGGCATAACAGCGACCCTGCTTGAATAATTAACGAAGGCACGCAATGTGATTTTAATTGCCAGAGCTTTTTCTCTTAGTGTTAGATCTAATTATTGGATTCCAATTGTGGCCTGATTATCTCTTCAAAAGCTACCTGCCAAGTGGTGCCACTACCTTCTTTGTGAAATATATTCCCACTACTTTTACTGTATCTAGTTTGCGTATATTGCCAGTGGCATTCAGCGGAAATGAGCCAAACAGGAGGGCTCTGCGCTTCTGCTCATTCAGTGCTGTACTAGGTAGCTGCGTATTTGCTGAAAATTCGCTGAAATCCACGTAGGCTTGCCTTACAAAGATAAAAACATCGTCAGCATACGCTAACACCTTGATTTCCTCCTGACCTGTCATTCGGAAATCTCGGATGATTGCTGGTCCCACTAAGTTTGTGATCAGGGGTTCCATGGTCATAATGAAAAGCGTTGGCCCTAGCCGGCATCCTTGTCTGATTCCCTTTTTAAATTAAAGCTCTTGGTAATTGTGTTATTAATGACTACATTTCAAGTCAGATCACTGTAAACAAGAATAATTAAGTGAACAAACAGGAACCGTTCTAAAATCATAAACAAATACTGGTTGTTAACCCAGTCATAGGCTTTGCCTTGATCCAGCGAAAGAAAAAACGCGCTGTTCATCTGTTTTTTCCTAGCAAATTCGAATACGTCACGTATTACCCTTGGCAAACAGAAACCTTCCAGTTGCTGGGCATGCCTGATATGGAGATATGATTTTAGGTAGCATGAATTTCCTTCTTCTGTTGAGCATTGCGGCTGTAATATTATAGTCGGTTTAATATTATTATTCGGCGCCACGACTTAGAATTACTCGGCGGGGCTCCTTCTTTCAGCGAACTATCCATACCCTTACAAAACAGGGCGCTTTCATTTTTTTTCGGATGACCATATTATTTCTTCTTAACGCTTCGCCTACAGTATCAAAGAAAGCTCTATAAAAAGCTTTTGGTAATCCGTCACAACCTGGGGCCGATTTCTGTGTCATACTTTTGATTGTGCTTTTAAGTTCTTCAAGGGATACGTCCCCACATATATCAGGCCATTTCTTCGTGCTCGGGTAGCTACACTCTTTCGCATAGAACTCTCTATCCGTCCTGCGGCTGAGTTGATATCTGTGGGGCTATCTGCCTCGAATTGGTCTTGGAAGTAACCCAAGAATATATCGTCCATTTCTCTTCGGTCTTTCGTGATGGTTCTATCCGCACGTGCGGCTTCAGTTGTCTTCCTGGAACCGTTCACATCGATGTGATTCACGTCATCTTCTGTAATCAGTTGTGAGGAATTTGTTGTTTTACTTGCGTTCCGTGTTCTTTTTTCGAGCAACTGGTTTTACTTCAGTTGGTGTGTCTCCAAGTGCTCGTTTGTGAAGGAGGTAATTGTATCTGCTATCCTGATAATCTGCATCCTTCTCAACAATTCATTCACTTCTGCAGAGTACGTCCTGTGTCAAACCTTTCCTTCTTCCTGTAGGGTTTTCTTCCTACATTCTTTAAGTACTTCCCATTCTTTCCGGCTCATTCTTGTTATTCCTTCAACTGTTCGAGTTCCCTTTTGAATTCTTTGATGTTGATGTTGTCTTCGAGGAGAGCGGCATCAAGTCTCCAGCTTCGGGTACCCACTCGAGGAACTGGGCTGCCTCAGACCGTGGCTACTAGTGGTAGATGGTCGGTTTTCTTTTGCAATAGCTTCGGGAGCTTCGTTGCAGTGAATCCTTAAGCATGGGTATAAGAAAGTCATGGAGATTTATTCTATCTATTCTACTGGCAGTCCTCCTAGAAGTGTGGGGTGGGCTCACATCGATCATCGTGTAAAGAAACCCATGCGCCTGTTAGATATAGGTGTTGCAGGATCTTGGAGAGTTCCTTGGAGTTATAAGTGGAGTCCCTTTATCCAGGGCCACTGAAAGACCCTGTGTAGGTCCAGGACGCAGTTGAAGTCCCCTGGCAATGTGTGGAATTGGTTCCAGTAGCAAAGGTTGGAGAGCTTTATAAAAGGTGTTTGTATCAGATCGCTTTACTGGGGCGTAAATGTCGACAAACCTGTTTTTTTTTCTCATCTTTTCGATGTCTTACAATCAATGTCCGCCTATTCGAACTGAAAAAAGAATGCTCTTTTTCCCTGAATCTCCCCGTTACAAAAATTACGGCAACGCAACATACTCGCGCGTTCGCAGAAAAAAAAGGCTTCCAGGTGGAAATCGCGCCTGTAGATTCCCATATCTACAGGGGTCCAGAAATTAGCTTCCTGTACAAAGAGTATATCTATGCCTTCTTTCTTCGTAAAGTATAACATGTTTCGTTGTTAATTTTTCTCTCGGAAACCGCTCACATTCAGGGTCACAAATTTAAGAGAGAACATATCTTCTAGCTCATTTATGAAAACTAAGAACTGAATATAAAAGAGTAGTGAGAATTGAGATTGAGTCCTGAAGAGGGAAGGCTTTCTACACTAAAACAAGAAGCATTGCGCATGTGACATTTGGAGTGACCAGGGAACGAGAAGCGGTCTGGGATACGAATGGGCGGAGATTGTCATTCGATTGTGTTGGGTGTGAGGAGGGATGATCGAGAATAAATAGGGCTAGCTGTGTATGCTCCTCAAAGAAGAGGGCATGTGAAGCGAACAAGTTGTCGTTTTTGTCACCCATGCTAAATGGTCGAGCGGTGTCAACATTGAAACCTGGATCCGGTGGTTGAGTGTTTGTCGTCTTAGATGCATATAAAAATTAACTTTCGTACTTATTATTCTCATCTAGGCAAGCCGGAGGTGGAGGGGGGAGGGACATTGCTACTATCCCAACAGGCAGGCGGGCACTGTGTCGCATAGTGCAAGTGCTCTTGAAGAGGTGATGCCCTGTCGCTCATCATTTGTTGTCACCGTGCAGCGCAATTTTTTTTCTTTTTTTTTGGGGGGGGGGGGGGGGATTACAGGCTTTGAGTTTGGCGCGGTCCCCAACGTCAGTATCTCGGGGTTGGAGCGGCGCACTTCGATTGCAGCGGTCAGTGTTCACGTTTTCCGTGCCGTATTCTTATCGCTCGATAGATGGATAGTGCGTTATGCAAACAAAATATCATGGAATGACGTCACTTGCGTTCAGAGCATGGGGTTGCCCTCTCCCGCTGCGGTCCGGGTGTCGGTCACGCCCATTTCTTTGTCAGTGTGGGATGCATCAGCTCAGGCGCTGGAGATCGCGTTCTCGTTTTCTTTTCGTGTGTGTGTGTGTGTGTGTGTTTCGCGATTTGACATTTATGTCTCTGCTTGTGTCGGGCCTCGCGTATATTTGTGCTCCTGGGCTTTTGCTTCCTGTTCTTTCCCCTTTCTTGGTAGGTTTTGACCGGCGGAGATGTCTGCCTGCCGGTGGCTGCCACACGGTGTCGTGCTCCTAGCAGGGTTATATCGTCCTTGTTCTGCAGTTCTTTTTTTTCGTTGGGGTGGTGGGTGCTTCCCTGTGCTCTTTTTCTTTGGGATGAGCGATCCCCGGCGTTACGTCACCCATCTCGGACATCATAGTGTCCTTTTCGCTCTAAGGTGTCTCGTCGATGTTAGATGTATGACCAGTCTGCGGGTTTATTGTGTTTCTTGGCAGTTCCACGTGGTTTGGGCGCATAGTTTACGCGTTCTAGTGCTGTAGTCATTCACGCTGCATCGCTATCCGTGTCTTGCGCTGTGTCCGTCTCGGTTGTGGGCTCCACCGAGCTGGGTTGCGGCGTGCTGTTACGTTTTCCCCCTATCCTTCACGCGCGACGAGCTTGACAGCCTGCTCGTAGTCCTCTGTTTACGCGGAGTCCTTGGCTTATTCTCACTGCTGTTACCGTTTTCTGTCGTCTCTGCCCCTTCCCAATAATAGTGTTATTTTCATTGGGGACTTCGTACCGCATGGTTGGAGTACTTGCAGAATCGGGGCTATTGTCTCAAGTAATGCCAGGAACTCTGCTTCCGATTGTGCACTGCACATCGCCGTTTGCACAGCGGGTGAGAGCTTCCACGGGCCCCCGCTATATGATTTCGCGTAACTTTTCCCTCGGAAGCAGGCCTTGGTGACATGTCGGCCACCGCACTTTCTGTACTCCTCACACCCTGTGTCCGCATGGCCGAAGACGCCGCATCGCTTGCAGTTCGACGCGGTGGCTATGTAAGTGTCATCAGCGCACTGTGCGCATACGCGGTGCGTCCCGCGATATTCACACATAGCGCGATGACCGTGTATGTTTAAGAAATTTGGGATAGGTCGACCCATTTCGATGCGGACGACCCGCACTCCGGTTAGCTTGTTCTGTCGGTTTGCACTTTGGCAAAGGCAACACTTTTAACTTTTTCATACGGCTGAAGTGCAAAGGACAAAGCATCGCTAGACGACCACTACACTGGACATAAGAAAAAAAGGGATAAAGAAAGCGAAGGAAGCCCAAAATCAAAACCGAAACCATTTCCACGGCTTTCTGAAAAGACGACGAATATCTAGATCGAGGTAGTTACTCTTTCGGCCGCATCTTCTCAGGAGGGCAGCCCCGAGTAATGGCGTCCTCCACGACCAAACAGCCGCGCGCAACGTGCTCAAGTAAGTAACTTTATTTAACATTTTCTCCTCACTCAATTCAAATAAATAAATTCGTGCGAGCTAATTAAGCTCTATTTGAAACAATGTGGTTAAAAGGGTGCCCTAGTTATTAGTAGTTTTTTTCGCAATGCGACAATGTTTTTTGTCCAGTGTACTGGTTACTGGGTTCAACTGGCGCGTTTTGTTGATGTCCCCGTGCAATCAGGTTGCGTTTGATTTTCACTATTTCTGGTGCTAAAATTGCATAACGCCTAGTGTCGTGGTAGGAATACATTGATCGGGATTTTTCATACAAGCAACATAATATTGAGCACTATTTGGTTGTTTTATTTGCAGAAAAGACGCTCACCAATGAAGAAATTCAGGAGCTTTTGTTTGGGGACCAGTCCGACCTAGACGTCGATTCGGACTCGGGCGACGAAGCGGGGAAATTCCAGCCAGAATCTCTACTGGACGAAAGCAGCGACGATTCTTTCAGTGGAGATGAAAATGGCCAAAACGAAAAGTTTGACAAAGTATCTCGACCACAAAGTTCACGCCGAAAAGTCGCACAGTCGTGGACGGCACAGGAATTTTCAGCGCCGATTGACATCGAAAGAACCGCACCCGCGCAACACTGTCAAGAGCCCCAGACGCCTTTGACATATTTTAAAGAATATATTGAAGAGGACTTTTGGGAGTTCAGAGCAACCAGAACGAACTTGTACTGGATTCGGACGAATGGGACCACCCTAGGTATGACAGCCAAAGAAACCAAAGCTCTTTTTGGAATGCACATTGTAATGGGCAACCTGAAGTTCCCTCAGGCCCGAATGTATTGGGCAGCAGGAACTCGAGTATCAATAATTGCGGATGCCATGCCTAGAGATCGTTTCTTCCGTCTCAGAAACGCGTTGCACGTCTGCAACAACGACACTGACTATGATGAAAGCAACCGATGCTGGAATGTTCAGGCCCTCCCAGACCGTGTGAGGAATGCCTGTCTGAAAATTCCCAGGTCTAATGCAGCCTGTGTAGACGAACAGATGATTCCGTTTATAGGCAAAACAGAACTGCGTCAGTATGTTCGGGGGAAGCCAAACCCGACCGGATTCAAAAACTTTGTGCTTGCTGACTCTCTCGGTAGGGTATTGGATATTGAAATCTACCAGGGTGCCACAACGCCAATTCCCACTGAGCACAAAGATGTCGAAATCGGCGGAGGAATTGTCATGCGACTTGCAGACTCAATGCCTCGAGGAAATGACTGCGTCTTGTGCTTTGACAGATTTTTCACGTCCGTGCCGCTAATTGAGCGCCTTCTTGAGAAGGAAATGTTCGGCCACGGCACAGTGATGACAAATAGAGTCAAGACAAGTCTCAAATCCGATAAAGAGCTACTTGCTGAAGGACGCGGATCGAGTCATGAGAAGGTGAGCGCTGACGGAAAATTGGTAGTGGTGAAATGGTTGGATACGCGGTCAGTTACGCTGCTGTCTTCATGTTGTGGAGCTGAGTCAGTTGACTCTACTGGCCGCTACGACAAGAAACAGAAAAAATACGTTGAAGTCGAAAGGCCTGCAAGCGTCCGATTCTACAACATTCACAAAGGAGGAGTTGACCTGAACGACTTTCTCATCAGTCTGTATCGCATAAAAATGAAAACTAAGAAATGGTCTGTAAAAGTCATTTTCAACTTCACCGATCTCGCCTTGGTTAACAGCTGGCTGAGTTTACAAAGAAGACACCAAAGCGGCAGGCTACACGAAGAGTCAAGTGCTTCACCTGCTAGACTTCAGGATGCAGGTGGCAGAAGCTCTTATCAGTGGCTCCCAAGAAAGAAAACGGCGTGGTAGGCCATCTACAGAAGCTACTGTTCAACACGAACAGCACCACAGGGCTGCCGTACAAATACCAGGCCCTGACGTGCGTTTTGATCAAGAAGGTCATTGGCCAGATCCGCAAGTGATGGCAAATTCCGCTAGGTGTCGACTGCCCGAATGCAAAGCAAAGTCGCAATTCCAGTGCACAAAATGCAAAGTCTTTCTTTGCTTGAAGGCAGGCAAAAACTGTTTTCGCGATTTCCACAGCAAGTAAGCGCCAGAGTTGACGTAATGTTTTAATGAATCGTCGAGCACAAAGAGGATAATGCAAGACCATGTCGCTCCTAGTGCAAGTTCTTACTTTTTCTTAAGTCATGCACTATTGTATTTGTGATTCTAAGAACCGCTGCGCTCTTGAGATGACCGACGTACAGCATTGTTGCATCAATGAGCAAAGCAGATTATGTGCAACAAATAAATCCCAGTGTCCACAATACTGGACATGCTTCTCCATTGAAAACCAGTGTACTTACTGTCTTCATAATTTTTACACGCTCTTTAATAGCTTCTTAACAGCAAAAAATCACCAGCAATTTTTTTTCTCGCAAACGAAAAAATTCGGGATGCAAAGGGTTAACAAGCGTGACTGGCGGATCGACAGCGTCCACTGGCGCTTTCGCATGGTTGACACTAAAATGTTCTGCTACCATAACTTCGTCGCCTCAGTGCCATTTATCGTGCAGACTAAACGGCGCCGCCCACGTGTTGGCGTGGCAGTACGCTATCGTCGCCAGCAGTGGCTTAGATGGCATCTATTAAATCATCAATGGATATGTCACTGCCCGGAGCGTGAAACAGAAAACAATTTTCCCTCATTAGGATCTCACTAGTAGATTCCATGCTTGGGGGCGGTGCCGCGTAGTCGCCGGCTACGTGGTCTCCGAGACTGGTTTCTTTCCTGGTTGGATTGGGCGCTGGACGCCGTTGTACTCTGCAACTCGCTGGGCTCAGCAGGTGGTGCTGGCTCCGCTTTAGTGGCCGCTTGGGTTGCTGGCTGTTCGACAGGAGGCGCGTGCGTTGCAGGCGGCTCCCGGTATCATCGGCAGCTCAAGAGTGCGCCAGGAGTGCCCACCGGTTTCTCTGCGGCTCGGTAGATGGCGTTCCAAGCAGCAGCGGGCTGAAACCCCTCAGTAAAAAAGTAACGACTTCCTCTGAGCTTTCCTGCTTTCCCTCTCGCCTGCCACGCCTCCGGAGAATCTACCCTCGTTTGGTAGCAGCGCCGTGGTCACGTGCTAGCGCGCGCTTTTTTGGTCCTTAGCAGACGCCGGCGCCATTCCCAGGTATCGAAATCGCGCTTCGGTTGGTTTCTGGCGGTGGAGATTTGGCGGGCAGCGTTCCGCTTGCACTGGCGTCGTTTACGTATTGGGGCGTTGCCTAGCCTATATTGTGCTTATGGGTGGAACAACCGAGTAGGAAAGGGGAAAAGAGTTTTCTTTATTCCAGCCTCAAGAAGCAACGCTGCTCGCGGAAAGATTTGGCTGCAGAGGATCGACCGGGAAAACTTTGAAAATGCGCGGAACCTGCGCCTTTGTGAGGAAAGTGGGCGTTCATCACTCGTATCTTTTCGGACGATTTGGTGAGAAGCGCGAGCGTCTGCAGCCTTTCTTCGCACCAAGTAACGTTCGGCACGGTTGTAGTTGTAAACGTTCACTCGCTGCTACGGAAAGCCGTGGTTCATGTTGTCTGAGCCTCGCTGTTCACGCGTCTGGTTCGGCGGGCTACATAACGATGTCGCGTACGTTGCTTGGCGCGCTCCTTTTGTTGTAGTTAAAAGCACTGCTAGGCTTGGACGCGAAAGTAGCGCTTCATATGTTAGTTTGACCAGCCGTTCAGTGACGCGTATTGCATACTGAAATAACGCGCATTGCTAAACGTTTTTTTTTTGTTGTTGTTGTTGGACTCCGCTGACGACCTCGAGACTAAAACGGCGGTATCCATCGTTTGAGACCCCGCTGTTCATGCTACTCGCGGTGCAGGTATAGCTTTTATGTAGCGCGCATTGGTGCATGCATTTGTATTTGCGGGGTTGTTGCCGAAGGCGGCAGTTACTGTGCCTAGGCACAGGAACGGCAGTTATATCTTCTGTGCGCCATATCTGCGCGCATAATAAATCAGAACGCAGACATCTGCTAAACACAGCCGAGAGTATATTGGGTTAAAAAATGTCGTGCAAATCTAAGCACGTCGAAACATTTTTACCACGGATAGGTTAGACAAAAGAATCCTCTAACGAACCGTCGCGCAATGACCCAGACCATTTTCAACGTTCGACGTTGATACAATTGTTATGGCCACGCACACGGCGGGCCGACATATCAATAGTTCTTACTTTCGCAATTATTTGTGAAATGTGACGGCGTGTATTTTCTTCCGTGTCTTGTATCATTTCTCAAAAAGCTGTGCCATACCAAATCTTAGCTTATTCATCTTAGGATCACTTCACTGAAGACCAATTTCAAAGCCAAATCCTTCGGAATTACGGCATCAAGAAATTAAGGCCCGATATATTACCAAGCCTTTTTGTAGTAGGAGCAAACGCGCCTTTGACAGATTATGGAAGTAGTACAACATCATTGGTTCTTATAGATCCTAAACCCCACGCCTGGGTTTTAAAAAAGTAAAAGGTCAATATCCACATACAAAGCGTATGTTGTTCCAATTACTCTTGGCGGCGTGGAAGTTCAAATGAAGATGATCAAAAGGCGCCGTTCGAGAAAAAACACTCCGTTAGCTCGCTTGAGCACACCTCCTGCACCGTTGACACCGCAATCGAAGTGATCACAGTTGAAGGTGCTTCGATCCATTGCAACGCATTCCATTGCAATGAAAATCCATTGATTTTCGATCAATATTTCATGGTGCGTACAACAGAAAAACTGTGGAAGTTCCATTGTTCAACAAATTCTCCCTAAAATATCAATCATGGAAAAGTGGCCGCCGTGAATCCATTGTATATCCATTGAATTTTCTTTGCGTTGTATTTTCATGGGATTTTCATTGCATTGATTTTTCATGGGATCTCCATAAAGTTGTCATTGCATTTAGTTCTCAGTGTAATGACCATGTTGTAAGGTGATGCTCATCAAGCACCAACAATAACAAACAAGAAGCCATATGAATTGGCATGCTACTTATTTTATTTCCCGTGAAAGGAGGGAAGACAGACTACATAAGGAACACTCGTCCCGGGAGATATTGAGCAGCTCTATCCTGAAAAAGAAATCAGGAAAATAAACATTGTGGAGCTTTAGCAAGCTAATCAGCAGGGAATAATGCTTACTTAAGCCACAAGACTAAGCAATGAATTTCTACTCGAAGCTTTTGTGTTTAATCCAGGTTGTTCTGTATAAGGAGCTATAATAACAGTATAATGCGTCGTGGTAAATGTGGCAAACGCGTTCTCCCAGTTGCTGGACAAAGTATTTAACTAAGTAGGCTTCTAAGCAGATTAAACAAGCTTTATGTGAGAATTATCACCCTGAAAGAAACCTGTAATATTTTTGTGTTCTCCTTGGTTAAATGATTATTACAATTAGCACTACCTGTTATCTGATGGTCACTACGGCAATTTAACGCTTGAAAATAACGTGAAAACATTGCATCTGCCACCGACTACTTTCCGTCGAACTCTTTAATTGGTTTAGGAAAAAATATGCAACATGTTTAAAGTAGATGCCGCCTGCTGCTGACACATCACAATAGTGCTGGTCAGACATGCTGCGAACGAACTAAATCACCTGCATTTTGAATGTGACTGTCGCATGAAAGTGATGGTGCTCTTTGTGCAGTCACTAAGGTCCTGCTAGAGTGAGCCTTGCATGAAACATGAGTCACGTGTATTTGATATTTTGTGACAGCAATAAGCACTACGCGAAGCCAAGAAGTAATGAACAATTTTGCGGGCTTTTTTCAATAAACAAAAAAAGCCATGGAACAGGTTGCGCATAGCAAACAGCCGAATATGGTTCAAACTGTGCCATCAGAACCAGATAGTACAGAAGCAGACCTAGGACTGTACGTGTGCTATCTTGCCAGCTATGGTCAATCCATAGCTCAACCATTCATTTGTTTTATCACGCCTCAAAAAATTGTGCATAACATTGCGGCCATAAGGTTAATAATACAAGAAGTGAAGTATTTGTTATTCCACACAAATTACTAGGAACACTTACTACAGCAATTTGCTAATGGTACAGTGGGTATAACCACAATAGGCTCTCTTGCTATGGTAACTTATGTGCATGTTCTTAGTTAATTATTTTAAACTAAATTACTGTAATCCTATATGTACACACCTATCACAGCCTCCACACTTTTGGGGTCGAGGGCCTCCTTTTGCAATGTCTCAACACGCAGACAGCTTTTTTCCCCCAAACAGCAACTTTCCGCGCAGCTCATTTTTGCTGTAGATGTGGCGCAAAAGTGCCGTGGCGAATTTGCGAGGGCCACTGCCACTGGCGCAGGCCCGGCTCAGTTGACTAATGATGCTTTCGTCGATGCCCTTTGATTTTGCAAGGTGGGATTCTACAAAGGGATTTGAACAACTATTACAGTTTTGGCTTCGTAATCAATTCTAACATACAGATCACACTTCGATAAATTTTTCTGACCACAAAGTGTACAATACAACAAAGTAAATATAGTATTTGAAACGCAAACTTTATGGAAAATTGCTTACGTCCCCATGTATACATACACCATTCGCAAGCTCACATCACTCATTTCTGCAAATGTGCAGTCGAGTACAAAATTCTAGAGACCATGGCTCATGCAAAAAATCATAATTTCTTTTAGTACAGCCGTGCAACATAAAATTGCATAAAAGCATGGCACTCGTCAAGCTCGTGCATGTGGGCAGTATACTTGATTTCAGCCTTTATGCCTAGGCTCATAAGAAAAAAGAAATTTAGCGGCAACTCTGGTCCTGAATATCTTGCACTCGACTTTATGTAACAAAAATAGCAATGTGACTGTCTAAAGCACTACCAGCGTCTGAAACAAAACACTCACATCTGCACAGCTCCTGCAAAACCTGGCCCTGTTGCTGCAGGATGGCTTCCAGGGCTGAAGCCTGTCGGTCGGCAGCCTCACTTTGCAGCCTGGCCTCGGTGGCCACCTGTTCCAGGGCCATGGCCTGGCGGGTGGCCGCATCCCGGAGCTCCGCAATCAGCCGGAAACGAAGAACTACGTGCCAATGTCACCTCAGAATTCTTCGCTACCGACACTTTGCTGGGAGCTTCTATATATAAAGAGCCTCAGCGTGCAGAACCCTTTTCTGTCCGCTGAAAATCCACTGGCCCAGCGGCATCCGTCAATGTTGCCGAGTGCAGCGCACAACCAATTCCCGTTTGGACAGACCATAGTGGTGTCGGAATTCATTTTCTGTCACCTCCTGAAACGCATCTCACACCTCCAAGCACTTCTTCGAAAGAAGAAACCAAACGGCCCTTTTCAGGGCTACGCACCAGTTTGCCTGGCGGGCGGTTGTGCAGTTATCAGCGATTCTCTGTCCTATAGATATACTGCTCCAGCATGCAAAACATGCCCCAACCAATCATCGAAGAAGGCGTGTAGATGCGACGTTATAAGTGCAGAAATCTGCATTTGCGCTCGGTGACTATGCTGTGAATTTAGTTCATTGCATACTTAGGTTTGTGTTTGTGTAGGGGTGTGCAAATAGTAAATGTTTGGTGTGAACACCCAATAGAATATACCCAATACAAAGACACTCGGTCTGAAAAGACCGGGTTTCAGGACACTAATAAAGTTTTGTGAATGAATGAATGAATACAAAGACACTCCATCGAGTATTGTAATATAGCAAATATTCGTCCATAAATTTCCTTCCTTTCCATTTTCCCATATTCGCCATAAAGTTTTTGTTTAATTTCAAGACAGAATAGCTATTGCATTTGAAAGTTACTGAAAAAAAATTTCTCGGCTACATTCATTTGAATCCTATCTCGTTTTGAGATATAGCCGCCGTGTACAGAAATAGTATCCAAGAAGCCTGTTAAGGGTTTGCTGTTGCTGCTCACTACTCCGGGCGTGCAACTCCACTAGGCGCGGCAGTGCCTCACGGGCACCCGCCGGCGGCACTCGGCGACACCTTTGGCGTTGCGATGCTGAAAACATACATGTTATTTTTTCACAGCAGAATCCTATGTAACACGTGTTTGAAAGGACTGACATGGTAAGATGCGTCACATGTTGATGGGTGATTCCATTAAACTGTTGATATTGGTGCAGCTAACAGGACAAGGTTACGAGCTGGGGCACTCAGGCACTCTTGGGCCGCATCCTAACCGGCCACACCATCGGCACCGCGTGCTACGCTTTGAAAAGCTTGTTCAAGTAAGCCACTGCTTTATGGACACCGAGTGCAATAAAAGAAAAATGAAATACGTAGTGTGCAAATTCACCTGCAAACCACTGGTGCCGGGCGTCTCGCCAAACAGAACTGTTGGCTGGGCGGGCGATGGCTGCATGGGCTGAGGACGCCGGAAGTCCCCAGCGAGAGCTTGCGCCTGCAGGCTCTCATCTGGGGGGACCAACTGTAAGCATGTGTTGAGAATGTGTCACAACACTTCTCTGCACACATAACTATGTTTGCACCAACAGCTACTAATCACAACTGATACGGTTTAATGTAGCAAATCTGCACGTAATGGGGGCAGTGCTGCAGCCAGAGTTTTATTTTTCGGGGGGTGTTTGAAAACGCGGTATGCTATGCACATGAAGACCTTCGGCAAGGGGGGGGGGGGGGGTGCAGGCGTGTTTGCTGCGCCAGCCGCTTTCTATGCCCCTCAGTTGATGGTCTCAAACAGTTTTGAGCGCGTAGGTTCCTCTAATATCCTTCAAAATCTAAGCTCACGGGCGTCCTTTCACCACTGCAAATTCGACTGTCTCCGACAAAGTTCTAAGCAACACCACCTTAGCATGTCAACTACCGTTGGGGCCGGGTGACCTGTTCCTAAACGTTTGTAGACAAATGAACCCACTTTTTACGGTCTCGACGCGACACGCAAGCGGATATTTTCGACGCCTGACGTGAGCTACACACCGTGTCTCGACAAACTACACACCGTAATACGCTTTTTCTCACCGTAGGCCGCGTCGCATTCAACCTCGGTTGCCGAATTTCTGACGGTCACAAAGTGCTAGTGACAACACTTAGCCGATAATGGTATTCTAAGCGAGTGATTACCGCTTCCGACCGCCCGAACACAGCGGCTCGCCCACCATCCGCCCGCGCGGTTCCGGTTAAAGCCTATCCACACGATGGACCGAGTCTGCAGGCCGATCGGTCACGTGATGCGACGGTCCGGTCCGGCGCAGAGAACATCCACACGGCGGACCGCTATAGCAGACGGCAGAGCATACGAACCAGCTACTCTCAGCCACAGCGCTCGCGACTCAACAAACTCGCAAACCCATTCCAACCCCTCGCGCCCATGCTGCGCATGTATCGCGCATTGGAGTCGTCAAAGTGGAGGCGGAGCAGAAACGTCGTTTGGCCGCGATGGCGTTGGCGCTTTGCGAGGACGAAGATCATTACTACCCTGCCCCGAAAAGGCAGTGTTGCATGAAGGATTGGATGTGCAGAATGGAGCTGGGCCTGCAGAATCATTTCTTCAAAGAACTGGTAGTGTCCGACCATGCTGAGTACAGACGGCTCCTGCGCGTCAGCCGGGAGCAGTTCGCGGAACTTCTGGCGCGTGGGACCTAGGATAGCACGGAAGACGACTCATGCGCCAGCCGATACAGCCGGCGACAAAGCTGCAATCAACGCTGCGTTACCTTGCATCTGGTATCTTTCGTCTTGCTTTGGGTTCTTGCAGCCTTACGTCACTTCTCATTGCCATAGCTGCGCCTCGTGTGCTTTTATTACAGCCAATTGCACGGATATGTAGCACCGGGTCCAAAATGCGGCTTCAAGACCAGCAGCCGAACGTACATGCTGTCTGCGTTGCCACA
This sequence comes from Dermacentor andersoni, assembly GCF_023375885.2. Classification (NCBI taxonomy): domain Eukaryota; kingdom Metazoa; phylum Arthropoda; class Arachnida; order Ixodida; family Ixodidae; genus Dermacentor; species Dermacentor andersoni. The sequence continues at coordinate 360,057,912 of NC_092814.1, read as the reverse complement.
GTGTAATGTGCAGCTAGCTGTTTTCTTGCTAGGAGAGCTGAGCCTCGGCGTTCTGTACCTTCCCAGCGACATTCAGTGAAGGGGGGTTTGTAGGAGCTAAAACGCCACTATTTTGCTGACATCGGCAGTATGCAAAAAGCTAAACGATTGCCCAGCTGCCGTGCCTGCATAAACTGTCCACGTTTAGTCTAGTTTGCCTGCGTGCGCCAGTACGTTCTACCGGAAATCTAAATACCCCCCCCCCCCGCCTTTTTTTTTCATTTACAGGTGAGAGCCACCATTCCCTTAGTCGCCAGTTCAGAGTCGGGCACTCCACCGCCAACGATTTCATTCCCGAAACATGTTCGGCTATCTATCATGAGCTAAGCAAACATTATATGAAGTCACCAAAACAATTGAGGATTGGCGGTACGTTATTAAGGGGTTTGACGAAAATTGGCAATTTGCAAACTGTGTGGGGGCAATAGATGGGAAGCAGGTATGCAAAACCAAACCAGCCAACTCTGGGTCGTTTTAGTTTAACTATAAAACGTCGTTTAGCATAATTCTTCTAGCTGTTGTGGATGCAAATAATAAATTTACCTACATTGACGTTGGTGTGCCCGGTGCTCGAGGCGAAGCAGGAGTATGGCAGACCACGCCCCTGCAGGAGGCATTGCAAGGCAACAGAGTGAACGTGCCAAACCACGTGGAAGTTCGAACAGGTATATTCCTCCCCCCCCCCTCCCCCCCACCAGTGTTTGTGGCCGACGACGCATTTCCCATCGGGAAGAACCTGATCAAGCCGTACGGAGGCAGCCGCCTGTCGGGTGATCAGCCGATCTTTAATTGCAGGCATGCACCTTAAGCTTGATTCTTCGTTATTTAGGGGGCGTTATAAGGCATTTGAATATGCTTACTTAAGAAAATGCAATAATTTTTCATTTGGTATACATTTTACAGGTTGTCCAGAGCAAGAAGGGTTGTGGAGAACGCGTTCCATGTACTGGCCAATCGCTTTCGCTTTCTTCTCACTACAATCAATGCAAGGCCTGAAAAAGTAGTTTCCATGGTGCAGGCAGCGTGTGTGCTACAGAACTACCTTGGCAACGACATGAGCACATTTCCTGATTGGGGCCCGAAGGTAGTAGGGAGCAAAGATTTTTTTGGCCTATGAGCAACACGCGGACGTGTGAATGCATTTGGTGCCATGGTCCGTGAGGACATGCGGGAATACTTCAGCGGCCAAGGTGTAGTGCCGTGGCAGAGGACGTCTGCTTATGTTAATGAGTAGGAATAAAATGAACATTTGCACACACATTTATTTACATTGTCAGACATTTTTCAACTGTGTCGAGAATTTCTTTCTGGCACTGCACCTGCTTCACAGCGTCCAGCTGACTCATATGAGGCGCAATCGTTTTCGCAAAGAAAAAAGAGGCGTCGTTTGACTCGAACGGTTGCTGCACGGCTGAGGCAATAGTATGCAAAACTGCCTGCCTCTGGACCCAGTCCTCGCTTGACGGCCCCGCGGACCCTTTTTGTGCTGAGCGTGGGCGGCGACTCGACTCTTCTCGACGTGGCTGGGGAGTAGCTGCTCGAGCTTTCCTCCAGCATCACGGACAGCTCCCCTTCTTCCCCGCCACTCTATTCTGCAGGTGCCAGGACATCCCTGTTGTGGTGAGGCTGCAATGAACAATTTCACAGTTGGCATGAAATAAGTTGCCCCCTTGTTTCTGTTTCAATCCTGGCATTCACAGACGATACGACGAAGCAACTGAAAATTGTTGGATGCGACCTGGGCTATGACATTTACTTGTCAGGTCTATGTGCCGAAGTCGCATAATTACGGAAAGGCTAGGAGAATTACTGTTATTCGAAACCCAAAAAGAACGATAGCTAGCTTGTGGCAAATGTCGCTTCCCTATTTACAACTCAATGAAGCAAAAGCCGTGGTCTAAACAGCGCAGCATATTGCAATGTTTGTGCCTCAGCCTGCAATACACGCACAGTAAATAAGGTATTCTTTCCAAGTTGCAATTGCGTTCTCCACATTTTGTGCAGTGAAAAAGGTGAACAATGCTCCTTTACACAAGTGAACACTGATGCGCATCTGCCTGACGGTTTGCAGCAAAATGGATTTGCTCGGAACTCGCACGAGGGCCTGCAGAAGCCATGTTTTTGGGGCATGGGGGAATCTTGGAGAACATTCTGATCGTTCCTGGAATTTCGCTTTCTACATGCGCAGAGACAACAATGCACATAAATACAGTACCTCTATAGCTGAGCTTGCTGAGCTGTCATAGTCCCCGCTGCAAAAGCGGTGGTTCGGCTCCGGAAGAGCATCCAGGAACCGCATCGCGTCCAAGAAAATCTACTTGTTAGTATACACCTCGCTTGCAGGCTGGCCGCTCGTTGTCGCGTGGACTTTCGTTTTTTCCTTTCTGTAGGTTCGCCTTTTATTGCCGAAGATGCCCTTCAGCACATCTGCAAGAATGCGTCACCAATAACACATATAAATAGAGATTTTTCATACTGAACATAAAAAAAATGTTGTAGAACACCAGTCAAGGACACCAATTAGTCAAGTCTGCGGTATTTTTTTTTCGTTTTGCAAAGTCAATTAGTTAGTGTAAAGTAATTGCCAAACTTATGAAATATTGGCTTTACCATGAACGTGCAAATAGGGAAGTTATAGTTCACATTTAAAAATGGCCGACTGAAGTGTTTGCAAGTAAGTACCATTGATGGAGCTTCTTGTAATTGCCTTTAAAGAAGGCCTGCGAAATACAAAAACAACCGCTTAACCACGAAATTTCTGTCCCACTTCTTGAACATCGCTTAACGGCTCCAACGAAGCTATTAGGCGTGGCAGTGGCACCACATAGATTGTGACTTGTCTTTTGCGGAAGTTTCAAAGCACACACATCCGAATACACTTTTTAGAAAGACAAAATACCTGTGCCCAGAATTCTACACGAACGCATCAACGTCGTATGCCGGTGTTTCTTGTGCAGTGGTGGGCCCATCATTCACGGAAACGCTTGATCGGCACCCGGAAACAAGCATTTTTACGGGTGAGGCCTGTGCAACACTCTTGGCTGTAACGTACATCAGCAATATCCAGCTTCGGAAAGCAGTTATTTATAGTGACCGTTTAACCGTAGTTGAAGCTCTATCCTCGCTACCGAAACCTAATAATCGTGTAATCACGCAGCTTTACTCGGCTGTATGCTAAGCTTACACTTCTGAACATATAATATGCTGCGTTTCTAGGTATAGAGGCACTGAAGGCAATATGCTTGGCGACAGACTGGCTAAATCCATAGAAAAAAAGCACTAACGCTTCGATCACTATACCTGCCATAGATCTCGAACCGTTCTCTTGCAAGAAACTAAGGGGCTATTCGTAACGCGTGTGGGACACAAAGTCCTCTAATAAGCTCCATTTATTGAAGGCGCGTTTAGGAAGTTGGCCACAACGAACACATATAGGAAGGGAGGTCACTTTCTGCAGACTTCGAAGAGGCCACACGTATGGCACGTACTTTTATCTGTTAACCAACGGTGATCCTACTGTCTGTGGGAAGTGTGGGGAATCGCTGACTCTACTCTGCGTACTACTATAATGCCGCGTAGTAGAAGATCAAAGAAAAAAAAAACTCTTTCCTCTAGCATACAGGGACCGTATTCCATAACACCCGGCATTGTTTCTTGGTAAAGAGCCGCTCTTTGGCGTGAACAGAACGCGTATAGACTGCGTGTTGATCTCGTGCACAACGGCAGCACAGAATTATACGAAATTACTCACGTTACAGAAAAAGGTACTAAAATATTTTAGGGATATTATATTCACCCGCAAGGTCTCAGCACGCGTCCGCTATTTTCAAGACATTTCATTCACATTGCAAGAAAACCAAATCTATTATCTCAAGCTTTCTTGCATATTAAAATAAGCTATACCGCACGTACAGTTCTCGATGTGTTCAATACTGCTTCCGTACACAAAGTATAACACAAAAAGTTAAAACTACCTCTGGTCGGCAGCATATTCTGCACCAAATACACAGTCTGCTTAAACTTTTACAACATTTTTGTAGTGTAGTCATGGCGTGCTCGCAGTAACGCCAGACCAGTGAAGCATCAGCCTGGTCAGTAGAACAATATGCACGTTTATTCAAAGGTGTAGAGCGTATTTATAGGTAGCCGAGTGGCAGGAAGATAGGAAGGAGCACGTGTTAGTAGTGCTAGTCTGAACTCAGAAGGATCGCTAGATGAGGCGATAAAAGGTGCGCGCACTTCGAAAACTCACATGAAGTTGCATCATTTTTACACCTAAATATACAAATTTCCAAAAATAGATTTAAACAAATTCTTCTAGAAAACTGCGTTAAATATGTTGAGTACTCTTTAAGTGTTAATTACAACTTCCATGTGTATTGACTTTTTATCTTGATCAATGTTCACTGTGTGTTTTATTTCTGAGCGCTCATCCCTTATGAAAATGCCCATTAACATTCTTTAGAACTCCTACCTACTTTCTATTTACTTTATCGACAGTCTAGTTACATTTACATTCTAGTAACATTTGTTCATACACAGTCAAAATACTTCTTTCTTACTTTTGTATAAAGAATACTTTCAATGCACCGTTAACAGACTTTCTTCTTACTTTTGTGTAAAGAATGTTTTAAATACACCGTTAAAAGACTTCTTCCTTACTTTTCTATAAAGAATGTTTTCAATACACCGTTAACAAACTTCCTTTTTACTTTTGTGTAAAAAATGTTTAAAATACACCGTTAAGACTCCCTTCTTACTTTTCCCCGCAGGGGCGTCTGCGTCAGCAGGCGTTTGGTGTGTTGCGACACCACGTACCCGAGCACACGATGGTTGGACCCTCCCGCGTGTAGCCGTGCGCGGCTTAGCCGTGTCCGGGGAAAAGGGGATCCTGGGGGTTGAGCCAATGCCGGGTGTTTGGACCTTTACGGCCCCTCGGCGGCGGCAACACACCCCTTTGGCCTCGGCTTCACGTAGACGGCACCCCCGGACTGACCCACCCGGGGGAAATCGGTAGTTGCCTTTTCCTATCTCTCTCTCCCTACAACCTTCGTCTTTCTCTTACTTTCCACCTTTCCTGTCTCCTTCTCTCTTCTATTTACTTCCTTTCTCCTTGGCGGCAAGGGTTAACCCTGTGTGGTTATCCAACCTTGGGTACACCATATTTGGTTATAGTGGCGGCGTACGACTGGCGTCGTGGAGACTTGCATGCAAGCTCTGCCGCGTCCCCTCGTTGGGCTCCATGGTGGCCGGTCGGCGCTGTTGCCTAATTTTTATACATTTTCATGGAAACTTCTTTCCCCAAACTTCCTGATCGCCCTCAGAAACGAGGGCGCACCGAAGATTTATTCCAGTTTTTCGGACACCAAATACAGAATTTCCCCCGCTTTCATGTTATTCATTCTGAAAAGTCAAACAAAGCAGTGCGAACAATTTCACCATTCCTTGTTTCAAAGTCCTTGACTGATGTTTTTGGCCCAGGTTACAAGGTATCGAGGATGGCAAGCGGCGACCTCCTCTTGGAGCTCCGCGATGTAAAAGAATATGAAAAACTACCCCAACTAGTGTCATTTGGGGAGACCCCCATAACAGTAACCCCGCACCGTATAATGAACACCACCCGTGGTGTTGTGTCAGATGATGATTTGCTTGAGCTGACTGCAGCGGAACTCCTGGAGGGCTTCAGTGAGCAAAATGTGATCAATTTCAAAAGAATTAAGATGAGGCGGGATGGTAAAGAGATTCAGACGAAGCACCTAATAATTACTTTTGGGTCAAGTATCTTGCCCGAGTCAGTCGAGGCCGGGTACATCAAGCTCCGTTAGGCCGTACGTGCCAAATCCACTCCGATGTTTCAAATGCCAGCGCTTCGGTCACAACTCGCAGAGCTGCCGAGGCCGCCAAACATGTGCAAAATGCAGTGCCCACGAACACACATCTGAAGCTTGTGAGAATGCTCTCCACTGTGTAAACTGTGATGGGGAGCACGCCGCGTACTCGCGGTCGTGCCCATCCTGGAAAAAAGAAAAGGAAATTGTAACAGTTAAAGTAAAGGAAAATATAAGTTTCAAGGAGGCAGGCAGGCGGGTATCGTACCTGCCCAAGAAAACCTTTGCCGATGTGGCGCGTCAGGGGCCAGCGTCACAACGGCCTCCGGCGGCTGTCCGACCCACAAGCAGTGAGTCGGCAGCTACGCCAATTGCCCCCGCGGCGGTTACAGTTGCGCTGCTCCGCCAACCCAGCAGGAGGGTTGCCAACCCCGAAGGTGGGCGCAGCCAAGGCTGCCCCAACCTCCGAGGCCCCTTCCAGCGCTAGCAACGGCCAGCGCAGCCAAATCCCTCAGGGAGCCCCATCGACCTCCGGGCTGGTGGGCGCAGGGGTCTTGCCTTCCGGGGCAGGACTCTCTCGGAAAACCTCTCGCTCGCAAGAGCGCTTGTCCGGCGTCTCACAGGAGGCAATGGACACCACACCTGTCCTCAAGGCGCACCAAACGCCTAAGGAGCGCCGAGACTCGCTCGAACGCTTCAAAAAGGGCAGAACCCCTGTTACAGGGCCTCGAAAGGGCTCTATAATCTAAGGCATCCTTTCCGTTTCCGTAAACACAGCACCAATTTTCTTTAAATATGGATACACATGATATGATACACATGATACACAATCTTGATGATATGCAAGAACTCATCCATAAACACAATCCAAAAGTGATGTGTTTACAGGAAACACACTTAAAACCAAAACAAACAAATTTTCTTCGACAGCACGTTACTTTTCGCAAAGATCGCGATGATGCTATCCCATCATCGGGCCGTGTTGCAATTGTAATTCAAAAAAGCATAGCCTGTCAAGGTTTACACCTACGAACGGCCCTTGAGGCAGTGGCGGTTCGAGTTATTCTCCTAAACAAACTGATCACTATTTGCTCACTTTATATACCCCCGCATTATAAACTAAGCAAACATGAATTTCAGTCCTTTATAGATGAATTGCCAGAACATTGTTGTTCTTGGCGATTTCAATGCACATAACTACCTGTGGGGCGACCCTCGTATAGATGCGCGAGGACGTCTTGTCGAACAGTTCCTTTTTACTTCTGGTGCGTGTCTGTTGAATAAGAAGGAACACACATATTACTCTCTTGCAAACAGAAGCTATTCTTCCATAGATCTTAGCATAGTCTCCTCGTCTGTACTGCCTGAACTTGAATGGGAAGTTACCGACAACCCTTACGGCAGCGACCACTTCCCTATACTCCTAAGATCACCGAAAGAAAACGAATATCCACCACACGCTCCTAGGTGGAAGATAGAGACAGCTGATTGGGAGAAATTTTGATGTCTTACTAGTATCTCATGGGCTGACATGTCTTCGTTAGGAATTGATGCTGCAGCCGAGTTTTTTACAGCATTCATTATAGATGTCGCATCTAAATGCATATCAGATGCAAAAGGCTTGGCCTGCAAACGGCGTGTCCCGTGGTGGAACGTCGATTGTAGGATCGCTCGTGAAAAACAGAACAGGGCGTGGGGGTTGCTACGCGCTTCTCCCACTGCCGAGAATCTTAGCAACTTTAAAAAAGTAAAATCCCAAGGCAGGCGAACCCGCCGACAGGCCAGACGAGAAAGTTGGCAGAAGTTTCTATCGAGTATTAACTCGTTCAGAGATGAAGCCAAAGCCTGGAACAGGGTCAATAGGATAAGAGGGCGACAAGCATATGCACTCCCTTTGGTAAACACAGAAGGCGATACCCTACGAGATCAGGCGGACTCACTTGGGGAGCACTTTGAGAGCGTGTCAAGTGCCAACCATTACTCGCAATCCTTTCTGAAATACAAACAAATAGAAGAATGTAAGCCACTCATGAGAAAATGTCGACAGAATGAACCATACAACTGTCCTTTTAGTATTGCCGAGTTGAGAGCTGCCTTGAGCGCATGCAAGAGCTCTGCACCGGGATCTGACGGAATCATGTATGAAATGATCCCAAACTTACATAAAGACACCCAACTTACACTAGTCACAATTTTCAACACAATTTGGGCTGCAGGATACCTCCCGGTTGCATGGAAAGAAGCCATTGTGATCCCGGTTTTGAAACAAGGCAAAGATCCTTCCTCAGTGGCAAGTTACCGCCCGATAGCCCTGACAAGTTGCCTTTGTAAGGTATTTGAAAAAATGATTAATCGGCGACTCATTCATTTCCTTGAACAGAGCAAAATGCTTGATCCTTATCAGTGTGGCTTCCGAGAAGGGCGCTCCGCAACTGACCATCTTGTACGTGTAGAAGCAAATATCCGAGACGCATTTGTACACAAACAGTTTTTCTTATCCATATTCCTCGATATGGAGAAGGCGTACGATACGACGTGCCGTTACGGAATCTTAAGAGACTTATCAGAAATGGGCATCCATGGTAATATGCTAAACTTAATAGAAAGCTATCTGTGCAGTCGTACCTTCCTGGTAAAAGTCGGTAATGTACTTTCGCGTCCTTTTACGCAAGAAACGGGTGTACCTCAAGGAAGCGTGCTCAGCTGCACACTCTTCATCGTGAAGATGAGCACGCTTCGCGCTTCATTACCACCGGCAATCTTTTATTCTGTTTACGTGGACGACATACAAATAGCTTTCAAATCCTGTAACCTCGCTGTATGCGAGAGACAGGTACAGCATGGCCTGAACAAAGTGTCAAAGTGGGCAGACAGGAATGGATTTAAGATCAATCCTAACAAAAGCTCTTGTGTCCTTTTTACAAGAATGAGAGGAATGATCCCAGACCCTTGCTTAGAACTGGGCGGACAACAAATACCTGTAAACAAAGAACACAAGTTTGTAGGCGTTATACTTGACTACAGACTCACTTTCGTCCCCCACATTAAACATCAAAGAAAAATGTCTGAAAACAATGAACATAATGAAACTTCTATCTCAGACTACATGGGGTAGTGACAGGAAGTGTTTAATGAATCTCCATAAAAGCCTCATTCGATCGCGACTAGACTATGCTGCCGTGATTTATCACTATGCCGCCCCGAGCGCACTAAAGATGCTAGACCCAGTGCACCATCTAGGAATCCGACTGGCCACTGGCGCTTTCAGAACGAGTCCCATACAAAGCTTATATGTAGAATCGAATGAGTGGTCACTTCATCTGCAGAGAACATACATCAGCCATGCATATTTTCTGAAAGTCCACTCAAATCCTCAACATCCGTGTTTTAATACCGTTAATGACATGACAGATGCTACACTTTTTCGCAATCGTCCCTCCGTAAGACAGCCTTTCTCACTGCTTGTGAGGGAGCTTAGTGATGAAATGCATGTCCCACTCCTCGAGCTCCGCCTAATGCCTCCAGCTAAGCTGCTACCTCTTTGGGAGTGGCAGATGATAAAATGCGATATATCTTTCATGCAGGTTACAAAACACGCTCCAGGGATTGAAATCCAGATGCATTTCCGGGAACTGCAATACAAACACTCCTCCACGGAGTTTTGCACAGAGGCATCGAAGTCACGCGAGGGGGTGTCATATGCAACCGTCGGTCCATCCTTCTCGGAATCCGATTTACTGCATCCGGAAACTAGTATCTTCACGGCTGAAGCTTACGCAATATTGTCGACCGTGAAGCATATAAGGAAAGCAAAACTCAAAAAATCAGTTATATATACGCACTCCCTTAGTGTTGTGAAGTCTTTGATGTCGTTCTGTAAGCACAAAAATCGTATAATAATTGAACTCTATTCCGTCTTATGTAAAGCATATGTATCTGACCAGCATGTGATTATATGTTCGGTGCCTTGCCATAGGGGCATCCAGGGTAACGTTCTAGCGGACCAGATGGCCACATCAATTGCATCACACACTGTTAATTCTACCGCTGCAGTCCCTGTCACAGACCTGAAACCTTTCTTAAGAAGGAAACTGCGAATCTACTGGCAACGCTTGTGGGACCTGGAAACAAATAATAAGCTGCATGTAATAAAGCCACAATTAGGTTTCTGGCCTCCTGTAACAAAATCACGCCGGACAGATGTCCTATTCTGTCGTCTAAGAATAGGACACACATTTGGCACGCATAACTTTTTACTCACTGGAAATGAGCCTCCAACCTGTGGTAGATGCGGGGAGAGGCTGACCGTCCTCCACGTCCTCCTGGAGTGTCGGGAAGCCGAATATGACAGAAAGAAACATTTTCCCTGAGCATACCGGCAGCACATCCCCCTACATCCTGTTACGTTACTCAGTGCAGAACCGCTCTTTGATACCAGCGCAGTCCTAGGTTTCCTGGGGTGCGATATTGTAGGAATCCTATTCCTTTTTCTATGCCTTTTGCCGCCATCACTGAGCAGCCATTGGTCGAAATTGACCGGGCCGCGCCCATTTTGTCTGTCAATCACGCGACGTCAGGAAGCCGCAAAAACTGTAATCGTCATCGTGACGTTGACGCACTCATTATGCGGAGCAAAAGGCACGGATTTTTGGCACGGCCAGAGGCAGGGTCGTTTCCGAAGGCATAAAAAAATGGCCGCCCCTCTTCGCCGTCGCCGACGTGAACAGGGAGAGCCAGACGACGCGTCTGACATGCCGGATGACCATTTTCGATGGCGTTTTCGCCTCTCGAAGGGAACGGTGCGGTTGTTGTGCGAGGAAGTGGCGGGGGAACTAGAAGCTGAGCAAGCGACGGGACTGTCGGTGGAGCGGAAAGTGTTGTGTGCGCTGCGCTTCTTTGCTACCGGGAGCTTCCAAGCGTCCGTTGGGAGCGAGGAGACGATCCGTGTGTCGCAGTCGACGGTGAGCGAGTGCGCGCGACGTGTGGCAGAGGCTGTCGTGAACGCAGGGGCCCGCAACAAGTGGGTCCATTTTCCAAAGACAGCCGAGGAAAAGGCAGCCGTGAAGGAGGGTTTCCTTCGGCGCGGCGTTATCCCCGGCGTCATCGGATGCGTGGACGGCAGCCTCATAGCCATTATCGCACCCAAGGGTGAGCGCAAGGCTGTGTTCATGTGCCGCAAGGGATACTACGCCCTCAACTGCATGTTCGTAAGTAAAACTCACGTTTTCTGTGATCCTTTTTGAAAGTTACGTTGCTCTCGCCAACGGGCACTTTCTCTGGCTTACGTTTTACCTCAGATCTGCGATGCGGACATGAAAATCTTGGCCTTGGACCCTCTGCGACCGGGGTCGGACCACGACGCTTTCGTCTGGCGGACGACATGGTTGCGCCGGCGGTTCCAAGCGGGGCGCATCGTGAATGCCGGGGAATACCTCCTCGGTGAGAAAAAAACATTTTTTTTTTTTGCCGCAGTCACGCTTCAGCAGCACGCCGTGTCCGCTCCAACCCAAACCTTTAGCCAAACCACAAGAACATGAGTAAGTCCGGAGTAAAAAAAGAAAATTAAGACATTGACTACCACCATTGGCAATGTTCGAAGTGTTAAGTTACAAGCACATTATGTGTCTGCGAGGAGCTGACGAAAGCAACACGTATTAGTGCTTACTACAGCCAGTGACTGCCAGAAGCAGAAGAAATGAACACACATTACTGCTACTACTGTCATTGATAGCACCAACAAGTGTCGATTTCTTGTTTGTGGCAGGCACCGAGTAGTGCACTTGTAAATTGGTTAAGAGTTTGTGTCGGGTATGAACATGCTCAACTCATGCTTTTACTTGGGACTTGCAACCTTGAAGTCTACCTTTGTTGAATGATGCTGTAGCTTTCCTCATTTGACAACTTGCCTCTCGTCAGCGGAGTACTCGATGTACTATTTCCATCTTTGTGCAGGTGACAGTGGCTACCCCTTGGAGCCGTGGCTCCTGACCCCGGTTCCTGGCCATCCTCCCGTGCACACAGCCGAGGGGCAGTACAACACAGCACATGCCGCCATGCGTTCCGTAGTGGAGAGGTGCATTGGGCTCTTAAAGAGCCGTTTCCGCTGTCTTCAGCGATATCGCACCCTCCTCTACGAGCCGGAACGTGCAGCCAACATTGTCGCGGCATGTGCTGTGTTGCACAACCTTCGCCTTTCTGAAGGCGACGAATCAGCCGATGACAGCGATGACGACAGCAGCAGTGGCAGTAGTGGTGAGCTTGACAATAACGGCGACCCCATGCCACACAGTCTGCCCCGAAACACGGGCTCTAGAATGCACTACTTGAGAGGGCGGGCTGTTCGCGACAATGTCATTGGCATGTTTGGCACAACTCGTGCGCAGCACATGCGTTATCTGAGGAGTGTGCGGTGGCAGCTGCGACGTCAACAGCAGCGTCAGCATCGCTAGGTGCATGCACACAGTTTTAAGTAATTGCATTGTGCATTTCATGCTGTGAAGTAACAGATACATTTCCCGTGCTAAGTTGTAGTTGATGTCTGCGTAATGCAAAGCATTCATGACTTGTTGAGAAATGTAAAAGTTGTTGAAAAAATTAAATTATGGGGTTTTACGTGCCAAAACCACTTTCTGATTATGAGGCACGCCGTAGTGGAGGGCTCCGTAAATTTCGACCACCTGGGGTTCTTTGACGTGCACCTAAATCAAAGTACACTGGTGTTTTCGCATTTCGCCCCCATCGAAATGCGGCCGCCGTGGCCGGAATTCGATCCCTCGTGCTCAGCAGCCTAACACCATAGCCACTGAGCAACCACGGTGGGTACATAAAAGTTGTGTAGTGAAGGGTTATGTAAAGCCTGCATTTATAGTAAGCAAAACAGTATCATTAGTGGTGACATATGAGATTGAAAGCAAGCTAAAAAGAAGTGCATATTTAAAGTGTCTGCCACAATTTGCTTGTTGCTGCTGTCGTCATCTAGATGCATGTAGCCTGATTCTTACTCGTGTCCCCTTACGCATTGATGGACATAAGCGCCTGTCTCCTCACTTTCTACTAGCACAGAGAAGCTCACAGAAGCCAAGATGTACAGTGCACGTCACACCTTCCGCTCCATGGAACGTGCTGTTGCACGCGCACCTTCTAGGTCCTCCACCATTTTGTCTCGCAACAACGGCATAGTTCCTTTCGAGTGACGAAAATGCCGTCCAACTGGTCATCCGACATGTCAAACGCTGTGGCTCCCGCGAAGTGTGTGCACGCACGAGCAGTTGATAGATTTCAACAAAGTGACCTCACTTGTATATAGCATAACTCAGCAATGTTATACAGTAATATTTGTACAGTGCAAGCAAGCACTATAAATGTGGTTGCGATGTGTAAATAAAAGCACTAGAGGAAAACTCCACCTTTCTGTATTTCAGCCTTCAACATACACTTGTTTATGTACACATCACATGCGACAGTCTCTACATTGAAGAAGTGTGAGAATCATGAGTACTCAGTAGTAGAGACATTATGCAACATATCACAGACACGTTGGAATAAATATTGGATCACATTGTTCTTGCATCATAATATATCACAGGTAACGGCATGCATCGTTTAAGAAAACTGTTGTACACTGCACAAGTACACAGTAATAACAACTGGCTTAAACTGCACGAGAAACAGAAATGAGCAGGTGCTTAAATGACACGCCAACCGAATATTTATCACAGCGAAATGTATAGGTACATCACTACATGTGAAAGGAACATGCTGTTGTGGCCCTCTGAAACTGAAAGAGCCATAGCACCATACTTTAATATTCAGTAAGACAAACTGCATAAATACTACACACAAATTGCACCACAAGGGCTAAAATACTATGTATCACAACCTGAAAGATTACTGAATGACAACAAAATGTTTGATAATGAGACAGATGTGCAAGAAAAGACCTTCCAGCTCAGTAGGTAGCGACACAAACAAATATGCAACAAAAAATAAACATTACAAATGAAAAGAAGGAGCATAGGCAAGGAATTTTCATAACTTTTTTTTTTCTTTTTTGCTGTGTATATTGACAGGTTGCTTTCGACATTATAGTAAGGCCTGAAACTTTCACCATTCGATGACAAGGATTAAATTGTAGAACCCTTGCAGTGTGGCGTCGTGCTTAAATTGACATGACAATAACTAGGCACCTCAAAATTGCAGTGCCACAGTCGGAATGCCCGCACACACCAGGCCTACAGGCACTTTTGCAGGTGACCCTGATGGTGTGCACGCTCTTATGGCTGAAGTAAACCTTGAAGAAAAAATTGATGCTGCAATGGCTATGCTACTTATGGTTGCATTAAAGGGTGACTTCAGCAATTATTTATTTGCAAACTAGCAATATTTGCCCTTCATATCATTAATACATCAGCAAATTTATGATAAGTTACAAATTCCTTGCCTATGCTACCTTTGCATCCTTTAATTATGTGGGGCCTGAGAGGGGGGAGGGGCTTGGCTGCCACCATGCCCCAGTGCAGCCAGCAGCAGCTGAAGCAGGCGCTCGTTGGTCTCGTGCGACCGACGCGCCACTTCGAGGCGCTGCGACTGCACTTCCCGCATTCCCGCAACCTCCTCCCCGAGGTGCCGCAGGCTCTCCATGTGGGCCTCGTGGTGCTGTTAGCAAAGATGTGTAATTAGTTTAATTACAGAAGCTCAGTAACAAGGCCTTCGTGTGTTGCATTCATCCGCATTTGCAGGCTATTGTCTTGTCATTGTATATTCAAACACTGGAAATATCTTTCTGGCCCATCAAACTTGTGCCGTCGCATTCCATTAAGATGTGTTACATTGGTATACCTGCTTCCTTGAACTCAACGCCACTTTCTTTTGCCACATAATTGCGTAGATATTTACACGTGTTATATCACGTGAATGTGTACAAGGTATCACCACAGGACTACACGTATACGTTATGCTTGTTCACTGATTAATTTTTAGAGAGGTCATATGCTCATCAATTTCATACGCAGAAAATATACATCTGTGGCCTTACACATACCTGCCGGTTTTGCTCCAGCAGTTGTTGGCGGAAGCGGGTCTCCTCTTGAACTCTGGCTTCCTCCAACTGGCTCTGGCGAACGTATGCGGCAGTAGCCGTCACCACAGCACCATCGAGTTCCTGCTGCCTGGGCTGTCTACGGGGTGCCCGTGGCTCTCGAGGGGTAGGCTGCGGCACCTGAGGGGTAGGCTGCGGCACCTGAGGGGTAGGCTGCGGCACCTGCGGGGTAGGCTGCGGCACCTGCGGGGTTGGCTGCGGCACCTGCGAGGTTGGCTGCGGCACCTGCGGGGTTGGCTGCGGCACCTGCGGGGTTGGCTGAGGCACCTGGGTGGTAGGCCGCGGCACCTGGGTGGTAGGCCGAGGCACCTGGGGGGTAGGCCGCAGCACCTGGAGGGTAGCCGGTGGCTCTTCATGCAAGGCAAAAGCAAAGACTGCTCATTCACTGTTATCCGACCTACACAGATTGATTGTCCTAACCAGTCATTTTGGAATGTCATTATAGCTGCATAGCTACAATAATGATACACAAAACAGGTAGTTAGAGCAAAAGATGCCACAGAAAGTTGCTGGTAGCAGTAACCCATAAGAAGCACAAGGAATCTCTATTACAACATCATGTCATTTGTAGTCTTGCATTTCTCCTCCATGAATAAGAGCTGGTTGTTGGACACAAAGGTAATAACAGCACAGTGACGTACTTTACTTCATAGCAAGATCATACAGCAACTGCAAACAATAATGCTACTACAAAAGCTCGGTCACTGCCTTACGTGTAAGGCCACTTGGCCCAGCAACAGCTGCAGGGCCCGACACCACGAAAGCAGTTGTCGCTGGTGGATGTCTGCGGGAACCGCTGGGCCCTGCAGCTTCCTCTGAACTTGCATCGTCCTGCAATCAGAGTAGTGTTCAGACATTGCGAGCGGTGTGTGCAATGCGCATCATGTAAACAAGTTGCTGCTCAGAGTACATAACCTATGTTGTCACTTGCACAAAAAAGGGCTTAAAAATTTTGCAATATTGTGTCACAATGTAATGCTGAAAATTTGTGAGGTCACAGTAGGTCACACAAACAACACTTCTTTAAATCCAATGTACGCACCTCGCTATCGGCGAAGTACTCAGGGGGGGAAACAAGGACCCCTCTTGTCCTCATAAGGACGTCGAGGACGCGGCCGTCGACGCCACCCACTTTGCCACCTCCAGTAGCCCTGCAAACACGGCAACAACGACAACGTGAAACGACGTTACTGTCAGCATCATTAGAAGCTCACCTCTTCTCGCTCGCTGCCCTGGCCGCTTCTTTTTTCGCTTTATGGGCCATCTTGGCCCAATGGTTGCGCCAACGGCTGGTGGTCCTTACGGCTGGCCCCTGTGCGTTAAGGACCGCCGCCACCTCCTCCCACAGTTCGTTTTTTCGAGCAGCAGTCATACGTGGCGAGAACTCTGTAGAAGCTCTCGCCAGGTATGGGTGCTGCTCGATGAACTGCACGAGAATAGCCGCCTGCTCTTTCGACACCCGCGGCCCTTTTGCTGCCATTTTCTCTTTGTCAACTTGGGAATTTCAGCCGGCCCGCAGCACAGTAAGAAATTTAGAGTGAAACATTCTGTCTAAGCTAAGCGCCTGCATAAAGTGTTCACTACGACTTATTTCTGCCTTTTTATACCACTAATGTAAAAAAGGTGAAGTCACTACTCACATTTAATGTTGTAGCAGCTTCTTTCTCGGAGCGTATCAGTGCAGGAAGTATTACCGATGCAGCGATAACTTTGACGAAGCTATCGTTATGTCATGGCGGTGCCCTATGGAAAATGCCTTGACAGTTCTCGATCCACTATGTTCCAAAGTTTCACCTCGGGGGCTACGGATAATTCTTCTTGGCCCTTCCTAAAGAAGAAATTATCACACGTCAGACATGCAGCGAAAACCACACGACAATGCAAGCACTACACGAGCAATGGTTACTCACATCAATCAGTATCTGACGGGGGCGGGGCCGCAATTACGGGCACGCAAGGGGCTGTCAGCTGTTCAGACAGACACGCTAGGGGCTGTCAGCTGTTCACAGGTAAACAAAGGCTGCCATTTTGCGTGCGCTCAACGGCATGGATTGGATGCACATCCGACTACTATGTGGCTACGACTTCAAAAATAGAGCACTTGCGTTTGCATTTCTTTGGACTGCGGCAGCTTTTGCGTTCTAATGTAACAAAATGAATTTGCTTTACGCAGCATGGAAGTCCCCTTTTATTAAGTGCCGTTTTACAAAACAAATTTGCTATACAGTCCCGGAAAAAGAGAAGAGAATACGAAAGAAACATCCGGCCAATGAAGGGAGCTTCTGATTGGACGATCCAAGAAAACGTCGTGCCTACGTATACTCAATTTCCAAAATCGGTGACGTCACGCGACAAGGCACTGGCATTAAAAAAGTCATTTCTACAAAATCGCACCCCTGAAAGATGTTGTATTACATGTAATTAGTCCATACGTTCGTAGCGCCTCCTCTCTATAGAGGAGAGCACTGTGATAGTTGTTTCGCATAGCTCATGCCTCTCGTCCCTTGGTTTCAAGGGCTCTGGCGAGGCAGTAATGCTCATAGAAAATTTTAGCATCTCACATATTTTGTACATTGCATCATTTTTCCCAATGCATTCTAGTGTTCATAGTATTCGTCATTAGTCATCCCCATAATTTTAAAGCACGTAGATTTTACGCACTTCACTGCGACTATATTTAGGCCACTTTACAGCCAAGTCACATATTCCATAATACATTAACGTTACAACTTGTCATGGCGCTCTTTGGCCAAACCTGGCCCTTGCGCCACAAAACACCACACATCATCATCTGAGCACACGAGGGTTGGACCCTCCCGCGTGTAGCCGTGCGCGGTTTAGCCGTGTCTGGGGAAAGGGGGATCCTGGGGGTTGAGCCGATGCCGGGTGTTTGGACCTTTAAGGCCCCCCGGCGGAGGCAACACACCTCTTTGGCCTCTGCTTCACGTAGACGGCACCCCCGGACTGACCCACCCGGGGGAAATCGGCAGTCGCCTTTTCCTGTCCTCCTCTCCAATCTTCGTCTTTCTCACTCGCCTTTTTCATCTTTCCTGTCTTCTCATCATTTCTCCTCACTTCCTAGTTTCCCGGCGGCAAGGGTTAACCTTGTGTAGCTAGCCAGCCTTGGTTATGCTGTATTTGGTTATAGCAGCGATGTACGGCTGGCGTTGGCAGGGTTTCTCCAGCAGGAACTTCTGTCACGTCCCCCTGTTGGGCTCCATGGTGGGTGGTCGGCATCGCGGCCGAAAACCCAACTGTACCTATGGAAAACGCGTTTCCTAAACTACCTGATCGCCCTCAGAAACGAGGGCGCACCGAAGAAGTATTTCAGTTTTTCGGACGCCAAGTCCACAATTTTCCTCGTTTTCATGTGATCCACACAGAAAAACCAGCTAAACAAGTCCGAACAATCTCCCCCTTCCTTGTATCTAAGACCCTTACCGAAGTTTTTGGCCATGGTTATAAGGCGTCGAGGATGCCTAGCGGTGACCTCCTCTTGGAGCTCCGCGATCTGAAACAATTTGAGAAACTCCCAAAACTAGTATCATTTGGGGAGACCCAAGTAGAAGTAACCCCGCACCGCACGATGAATACCACCCGCGGCGTTGTCTCGGACCATGATTTGCTGGAGCTCACTGAGGCTGAACTCTTGGAGGGCTTCAGTGAACAAAATGTCATAAATGTCAAAAGAATCAAGATAAGGCGCTAGGGTAAAGAAATTGCGACCAAGCACCTAATTCTCACCTTCAATTCAAGTGTCCTGCCCGAATCAATCGAGGCCGGGCACATCAAGCTCCGTGTAAGACCGTATGTGCCAAATCCCTTGAGATGTTTCAAATGCCAACGTTTTGGCCACAGCTCGCAGAGCTGCAGAGGCCGCCAAACATGTGCGAAATGCAGTGCCCTTGAACACGCAACTGAAGAATGTAAGAACTCTCTACACTGTGTAAACTGTGATGGGGATCACGCCGCGTACTCACGGTCGTGCCGCTCCTGGAAGAAGGAAAAAGAAATTGTAACCATGAAAGTAAAAGAGAATATATCGTTCAAACAGGCACGAAGGCGGGTAGCATACCTGCCAAAGAAAAGCTTTGCCGAAGTGGCGCGTCAGGGGGCAGCGTCACAACGGCCTCCGGCGGCTGTCCGACCCACAAGCAGTGAGTCGGCAGTCACGCCATCTGCCCCCGCGACGGTTGCAGCTAGCGCTGCTCCGTCAACCGAGGAGAAGGAACCATCGACCCCGAAGGTGGGCGCAGCGGAGGCTGCCTCAACTTCCCAGGTCCCTTCCTGCGCTGGCAACGGCCGGCGTAGCCAAATCCCTCTGGGAGCCCCATCGACCTCCGGGCTGGTGGGCGCAGGGGTCTTGCCCTCCAAGGCGGGACTCCCTCTCAAAACTTCCCGCTCGCAAGAGCACGTGTCCGGCGCCTCACAAGAGGCAATGGACACTACACCCATCCTCAAGGCGCACCAAGCGCCTAAGGAGCGGCGAGGCTCCCTCGAACGCTCCAAAAAGAACAAAACCCCTATTACAGGGCCTCGAAAGGGTTCTGTAATCATAGGCATCCAGTCCGTTTCCGTAAACACAGCACCAATTTATTTTAAATATGGATACACAAATCATTCAGTGGAACATTAGAGGTCTCCTTACAAACTTTGATGATTTGCAAGAACTCATCCACAAACATAATCCAAAAGTGCTGTGTTTACAGGAAACACATTTAAAATCCAGACACGCGAACTTTCTCCGTACGTATGTTACGTTTCGCAAAGATCGCGATGATGCCGTCGCATCATCGGGTGTAGTTGCGATTCTCACTCATAAAAGTATAGCATGTCAACCTTTACAGCTTCGAACGCCCCTTGAAGCAGTGGCGGTGCGAGTTGTTCTGCTAAACAAACTCCACTATTTGCTCGCTTTATATACACCCACATTACAAATTAACTAAACATGAATTTCAGTCCTTTATAGATGAACTGCCAGAACCCTATGTTGTTCTTGGCGACTTCAATGCGCACAGCTCCCTGTGGGGCGACTCTCGTATAGATGCGCGAGGTCGACTTGTTGAACAGTTCCTTTTTTCTTGTGGTGCATGCCTTTTGAATAAGAAGGAACCCACATATTACTCTCTAGCAAACAGAACCTTTTCTTCAATCGATCTCAGCATAGTTTCTCCTTCTATTCTGCCTGAACTTAAATGGGAAGTTACAAAGAACCCTTACGGAAGCGATCACTTCCTCATACTACTAAGAACACCTCAAGAAAACGAGTATCCACCACAGGCACCTCGGTGGAAGATTGAGACAGCTGATTGGGACAAATTTCGAACTCTTACTGGTATCTCATGGCATGACATCTCCTCGTTAGAAATTGATGCTGCTGTGGAGTATTTTACAGCCTTTATGATAGATGCCGCATCTAAATGCACATCACAAGTAAATGGCCTCTCGTGCAAACGGCGCGTCCCGTGGTGGACCGACGATTGTAGGATCGCACGTAAAAAACAGAACAAAGCGTGGGGTTTGCTACGCGCTTCTCCCACTGCAGAAAATCTTATCAACTTTAAAAAAGTAAAATCCGAGGGCAGGCGAACCCGCCGACAGGCTAGAAGAGAAAGCTGGCGGAACTTTTTATCGGGCATCAACTCGTACACAGATGAGGCGAAAGTCTGGAACAGGGTTAGTAGGATAAGAGGGCGACAAACATACTCCCTCCCTTTGGTAAACACACAAGGCGAAACTCTGCAAGACCAGGCAGATTCACTTGGGGAGCACTTTGAGCGTGTGTCGAGCTCAATCAATTATTCCCAGTCCTTTCTTAAACATAAAGAAATAATAGAACGTAAGCCAATCATACGAAAATCCAGGCAGAATGAACCGTATAACCGGCCTTTCAGTATTGCCGAGTTGAAAGCTGCCTTGAACACATGCAAAAGCACTGCACCGGGACCTGATAGAGTCATGTATGACATGATCAGAAAACTACATACTGACACACAAGTTACACTACTTAAACTATTCAACACTATTTGGGCTTCCGGATACCTCCCATCCACATGGAAAGAAGCGATTGTAGTCCCTGTTCTGAAGCACGGAAAAGACCCCTCCTTGGCGGCAAGTTACCGTCCGATAGCTCTAACTAATCGTCTGTGTAAGCTTTTTGAAAAAATGATAAATCGCAGACTTATACATTTGCTCGAGGTCAACAATATGCTCGATCCTTATCAGTGTGGATTCCGAGAAGGGCGGTCGACGACCGATCATCTTGTGCGCATTGAACGAAATATCCGCGATGCCTTTATACATAAACAGTCTTTCCTATCGATATTCCTCGATATGGAGAAGGCATATGACACGGCATGGCGTTACGGTATCTTGCGAGACCTGTCGGAAATTGGTATCCGTGGAAATATGCTGAACACAATTGAAAGCTATTTGTCTAATCGTACCTTCCGAGTAAAAGTGGGCAATGCACTGTCACGTCCCTTTACGCAGGAAACTGGTGTACCCCAGGGAGGCGTGCTCAGCTGCACTCTCTTTATCGTGAAGATGAACACGCTACGTGCTTCGCTACCACCTGCCATTTTTTATTCCGTATACGTAGACGATATACAAATAGCCTTCAAATCCTGCAACCTCACAGTATGCGAAAGACAGGTACAGCAGGGCTTGAACAAGGTTTCCAAGTGGGCAGACGAAAACGGATTTAAGGTCAACCCCCACAAAAGTTCTTGTGTTCTCTTCACAAGAAAGAGAGGCCTGGTCCCAGATCCTTGTGTAGAACTGGGCGGACAACAAATCCCTGTCAACAAAGAACACAAATTCCTTGGTGTTATTCTTGACTCCAGGCTCACTTTCATACCTCACATAAAACATCTTAAAGAAAAATGTCTTAGAACAATGAACTTACTTAAACTCCTATCCCACACAACGTGGGGTAGCGACAGACAGTGTTTATTGAATATTTACAAGAGCCTAGTTCGATCACGGTTAGATTATGGTGGCGTAGTATATCACTCTGCCGCACCAAGCGCACTTAAGATGTTAGACCCGTTCACCATCTGGGTATCCGTCTGGCCACTGGCGCATTTAGGACAAGCCCTGTTGAAAGCCTATATGTAGAGTCAGATGAGTGGCCACTCCATCTTCAGAGAACAAACATCAGCTTAACGTATTTTCTCAAGGTTCGCTCTAATAAGGAACATCCGTGTTTCACAATCGCTAACGACTTGACGTGTGAAACACTTTTCCATAACAGACCCTCTAGGAGACTTCCTTTCTCACTGCGTGCAAGAGAACTTAGCACAGAAATGGACGTCCCAGTTCTCGAACAACGCCTAATGCCTCCAGCTAAGCTAGTACCGCCCTGGGAGTGGCAGCTGATAGAGTGTGACACATCCTTTGTAGAGGTCACTAAACATGCGCCAGAGACACATATCAATATGCATTTCTTGGAGCTCCAGTACAAGTACTCGTGCACAGAGTTTTACACAGACGCTTCTAAGTCGCATGCCGGGGTGTCCTACGCAGCCATTGGTCCGTCCTTCTCGGAATCCGGTGTACTGCACCCTGAAACAAGTATATTTACGGCTGAGGCCCATGCACTATTGTCGGCTGTGAAAGATATAAGAAAATCAAATATTCAAAAAACAATTTTATTTACAGACTCCTTAAGTGTCGTTAAAGCCTTGAAGTCACACTGTAAACACAGAAACCCCGTAATAATCGAGCTCTATTCCATTCTCTGTAGAGCATACGTGTCTAACCAGCATGTCATTATATGCTGGGTGCCCGGGCATAGGGGCATTGAGGGTAACGTTCTAGCAGACCAGATGGCCACATCAATTTCATTGCATGCAGCTCATCCTACTGCTTCGGTCCCTGTCACAGACCTGAAGCCTTTTTTAAGAAGGAAACTGCGAAACCACTGGCAACGTAAGTGGGACGCAGAAGTACATAACAAACTGCACGTGATAAAGCCACAATTAGGTTCTTGGCCCTCCGTAACAAAATCACGGCGAACAGATGTCATATTCTGTCTCCTCAGAATAGGACACACATTTGGCACACATAATTTTTTACTCCATGAAAATGATCCTCCGACCTGCGGTAGATGCGGGGAGAGGCTCACCGTCCTCCACGTCCTCCTGGAGTGTCGGGCAGCCGAATCTGAGAGAAAGAAGCATTTTCCCCTAGCATACCGGCAGCAGATCCCCCTTCATCCCGCAATGTTACTCGGCCCAGAACCGCTATTTGATACCAACGCAGTCCTAAGTTTCCTGAAAGATGTTGTCCTGCATGTTATTAGCCCCACATGTTCATAGCGGGTCCTCTCTTCAGAGGATACCGCTGTGATAGCTCTTTCGTATAGCACGCGCCTCTAGGCTCTTGTTTTTTAAGGGCTCTGGCGAGGCAGCAGTGCTCCAAGTAATTTTACTATCTTATACATTTTCCATTTTGCATCATTCTCCTACGACGGATTTTAATGGTCATAGTATTAGTCATTAATCATCGCCATAATTTTATACCACGTAGATTTTACGCACTTTACAGCGACTATTTTTAGGCCACTTTAGAGCCAAGTCACATCCTCCATAATACATCGCCAGCATTAACACCTGTCATGGCGCTCTTTGGCCAAACCTGGCCCTTGCGCCACTAAACACCACACATCATCATCATCATCATTCTTTTTATATGCATCTATATGTTCATAGTACAAGTCATGCGTCATCGCCATAATTTTATTACACATATTTTACGCACTTTAGAGCGTATATTTTAAGGCCCCTTTACAGCCACGTCACACCAATTTCATAGTAATCATAGTTGCACTGCACACCCACTACCAGAGACATGGCACTCTTTGGCCATACCTGGCCCTTGCGCCATAAAATCCCACACATCATCATCATCAACTGTTGGAAGGCTGGAGTGAGCAAAACGTGATCAATGTTAAAAGAATCATGCTAAAGCGCGACGGCAAGGAGATAAAAACAAAGCATCTTGTACTGACTTTCTCCTCAAGCATTCTGCCTGAGACACTAGAGGCCGGCTATGTAATGCTACGGGTCAGGCCGTATGCTCCAAATCCTCTCCGCTGCTTCAAATGCCAGCGTTTCGGCCACAGTTCCCAGAACTGCCGAGGCCGGCAGACATGTGCAAAATGTAGTTCCCCCCGCAGGGGCGTCTGCGTCAGCAGGCGTTTGGTGTGTTGCGACACCACGTACCCGAGCACACGAGGGTTGGACCCTCCCGCGTGTAGCCGTGCGCAGCTTTGCCGTGTCCGGGGAAAGGGGGATCCTGGGGGTTGAGCCGATGCCAGGTGTATGGACCTTTAAGGCCCCCCGGTGGAGGCAACACACCTCTTTGGCCTCTGCTTCACGTAGACGGCACCCCCGGACTGACCCACCCGGGGGAAATCGGCACTCGCCTTTTCCTGTCTCTCTCTCTCTCCTCAAACCTGTCTTCTTCTCTCTTCCAGTTACTTCCTTTCTTGACCGCGGCAAGGGTTAACCTTGTGTGAATAGCCAACCTAGGTTATTTCATATTTGGTTATAGTGGTAATGTACAGCTGGCGTGTGCAGGCCGTGTTTCACAGGCCCTTCAGCGTCCCCTTGTAGGACTCCACGGTGGGTGGCTGGCGTTACTGCCGAAATTGCAATCTCTTATGGCTTCTTCTTTCCCCCCACTACCTGATCGCTCCCTGAAGAGGGGGCGCACCGATGATGTCTTAGAATTTTTTGCCCGTCAAAAAGAAACATTTCCTCGATTCCATGTAGTCCACTCCGAAACACCAAACAAAGCCGTTCGAACAATCTCACCATTCCTCGTGTCCAAGACTCTGACCCAAGTTTTTGGTACAGGGTACAAAGCATCCAGAATGGCAAGCGGTGATCTCCTCTTGGAGCTCCGCAACCTGAAGCAATATGAAAAGCTACCCAATCTAGTATCTTTTGGCGGCGCCAAAGTAACAGTAACCCTGCTTCGTACTATGAATACCAGCCGTGGTGTAGTCTCCGATGATGATCTCTTGGAGCTGACTGAGGCTGAGCTCGTGGAGGGCTTCAGCGAGCAGAACGTCATCAACGTTAGGCGAATTAAGATGAGGCGTGATAATAAGGAAATTCACAACAAACACCTGATACTTACTTTTGGCACAAGTGTTCTGCCCGAGTCCATCGAGGCCGGCTATATCAAGCTCCGTGTTCGCCCATATGTTCCAAATCCCCTGCGTTGCTTCAAATGCCAGCGTTTCGGTCACAGTTCACAGGCTGTCGAGGCCGCCAAACCTGCGCGAAATGCAGTGCTCATGAGCACACCTCCGAAACTTGTGAAAACTCGCTCCATTGTGTAAATTGTGAAGGGGAGCACGCTGCATACTCGCGGTCGTGCCCATCGTGGAAGAAAGAAAAGGAAATAGTTACAATTAAAGTAAAAGAAAACATAAGTTTCAAAGAGGCACGCAGGCGGGTATCCTTCCTGCCAAAGCACACTTTTGCCGATGTGGCGCGTCAGGGGGCAGCGCCACAACGGTCTCCGGCGGCTGTTCGACCCACACCCAGTGAGGCGGCAGTGACGCCATCCGCCCCCTCGGCGGCTGCAGCTAACGCTGCTACGCCAACACAGCAGACGGGGCCATCGACCCCGAAGGTGGGCGCAGCGGAGGCTGCCCCAACCACCCCAGCCCCTTCCAGCGCTGGCAACAGCCGGCGCAGCCAGATCCCTCAGGGAGTCCCATCGACCTCCGGGCTGGTGGGCGCAGGGGTCTTGCCCTCCAAGGCGGGACTCTCTCGGGAAACATCTCGCTCGCAAGAGCACGTGTCCATTGCCTCACAAGAGGCAATGGACACTACACCCATCCTCAAGGCGCACCAAGCGCCTAAGGAGCGGCGAGGCTCCCTCGAACGCTCCAGAAAGAACAAAACCCCTATTACAGGGCCTCGAAAGAGCTCTGTAATCTAAGGCATCCCATCCGTTTCCGTAAACACAGCACCAATTTTATTTTAAATATGGATACACAAATCATTCAATGGAACATCAGAGGTCTCCTTAAAAACCGTGATGATTTACAAGAACTCATCCACCAACACAATCCAAAAGTGCTGTGTTTACAGGAAACACACTTAAAACCAAAACACACAAACTTTCTTCGACAGCACGTTACTTTTCGCAAAGGCCGCGATGATGCTGTTGCATCATCGGGCGGTGTTGCCATTGTAATTCAAAAAAGCATAGCGTGTCAACGCTTACAGCTACGAACGGCCCTCGAAGCAGTGGCGGTTCGAGTTGTCCTGCAAAACAAACTCATCACTATTTGTTCGATTTATATACCCCCACATTACAAATTAAACAAACCTGAATTTCAGTCCTTCATAGATGAATTGCCAGAACCTTATGCTGTTCTTGGCGATTTCAATGCACACAGCAGCTTGTGGGGAGACTCTCGCATCGATGCGCGCGGTCGTCTCGTTGAACAGTTGCTTTTTTTTCTGGAGCGTGCCTTCTCAATAAGAAGGAACCTACATATTACTCTCTTGCAAACAGAACCTTTTCGTCAATAGATCTTAGTATAGTTTCCGCGTCTATACTGCCCGAACTGAAATGGGAAGTTACGAGCAATCCTCACGGGAGCGATCACTTCCCCGTACTGCTAAGAACATCTAAAGAAAATGAATTTCCCCCACAAGCTCCTAGGTGGAAGATAGATACAGCCGACTGGGAGAAATTTCGAACTCTATCTAGCATCTCATGGGCTGATATGTCTTCTTTGGAAATTGATGCGGCTGTGGAATATTTTACAGCGTTCTTAATAGATGCCGCAGCTAAATGCATATCTGAAGGAAGTGGCTTGGCATGCAGACGGCGTGTCCCGTGGTGGAACGACGAATGTAGGATCGCTCGTAAGAAACAGAACAAAGCGTGGGGGCTGCTACGCGCTTCCCCCACTGCAGAGAATCTTATAAACTTTAAGAAAGTAAAATCTCAAGGCAGGAGAACCCGCAGGCAGGCCAGAAGAGAAAGTTGGCAGAACTTTTTATCAAGTATTAACTCGTTTACAGATGAGGCGAAAGTCTGGAACCGTGTAAATAGAATTAGAGGGCGACAAACATATTCACTTCCTCTGGTAAACACACAGGGTGATACGCCGCAAGACCAGGCAGACTCACTTGGGGAGCACTTTGAGAGCGTGTCAAGTTCCACAAATTATTCAGAATCCTTTTTCAAATACAAATAGAAGAATGTAAGCCACTCATAGGAAAATGTCGAAAGAATGAACCATACAACTGTCCATTTAGTATCGCCGAGTTCAGAGCTGCCTTGAGATCATGCAAGAGCTCCGCATCGGGTTCTGACAGAATCATGTATGCAATGATCAAAAACCTACACAATGACACCCAAGTTACACTACTCACAATTTTCAACACTATTTGGGCTGCAGGATACTTTCCAACTGCATGGAAAGAAGCAATTGTGGTCCCTGTTTTGAAGCAGGGGAAAGACCCAACCATGGCGGCAAGCTATCGTCCGATAGCTCTTACAAGCTGCCTGTGTAAGGTTTTTGAAAAAATGGTAAATCGGCGACTCATCCATTTCCTTGAACAAAACAAAATGCTTGATCCCTATCAGTGTGGCTTCCGAGAAGGGCACTGCACAACCGACCATCTTGTACGTATTGAAGGACATATTCGTGACGCGTTTGTACAGAAACAGTTTTTCTTATCGATATTCCTTGATATGGAGAAGGCGTACGATATGACCTGGCGCTACGGAATCTTGAGAGATTTGTCAGAAATGGGCAATGTGCTGCAATGTGCAATGTGCAAGTAGGCAATGTGCTGTCACGTCCTTTTATACAAGAAACCGGTGTACCCCAGGGTGGCGTGCTCAGTTGCACACTCTTTATTGTTAAGATGACAACACTTCGTGCTTCCTTACCACCGGCCATTTTATATTCCGTCAATGTGGACGACATTCAAATAGGTTTCAAATCCTGTAACCTTGCAGTGTGCGAGAGACAGGTACAGCATGGTTTGAACAAGGTGTCAGGGTGGGCAGAGAAAAATGGATTCAAAATCAATCCTCATAAGAGTTCTTGTGTTTTGTTTACAAGGAAGAGAGGCCTGGTTCCGGATCCCTGCTTAGAAATGTGTGGACAACAGATACCTGTAAACAAAGAGCACAAATTTCTAGGTGTTATACTCGACAATAGACTCACTTTCGTCCCACACATTAAACATCTTAAAGAAAAGTGTCTAAAAACAATGAACATAATGAAACTTCTATCCCAGACTACGTGGGGTAGTGACAGGAAGTGGCTAATGAATCTCTATAAGAGCCTCATCCGGTCACGATTAGATTATGGTGCCGTGGTATATAACTCTGCCGCCCCGAGTGCGCTAAAGATGCTAGACCCTGTTCACCATCTGGGTATCCATTTAGCCACAGGAGCTTTCAGAACGAGTCCCGTACAAAGTTTATATGCAGAATCGAATGAGTGGTCACTTCATATCCAGAGAACATACATCAGCCAAGCATATTTTTTGAAAGTCCACTCTAATCATGAACATCCCTGTTTTAACACCATTAATGATATGACATATGCTACACTGTTTCGTAATCGTCCTTCCGTAAGACAGCCTTTCTCGCTGCGTGTGAGGGAGCTTAGTCATGAAATGCACGTTCCACTTCTCGAACTTCGCCTAATGCATCCAGCCAAGCTGCCAGCTCCTTGGGAGTGGCAGTTGATACAATGCGATACATCTTTCATGGAAGTTACAAAAAACGCTCCAGAGATTGAAATCCAAATGCATTTCCGGGAACTCCAGCACAAACACTCCTGCACGGAGTTCTACACAGACGCATCGAAGTCACACGACGGGGTGTCCTACGCAGCCGTCGGGCCATCCTTCTCAGAAACCGATGTACTGCATGCGGAAACTAGTATCTTTACGGCTGAGGCCTACGCACTATTGTCGGCTGTGAAGCATATCAGGAAATCAAAACTCCAGAAAGCAGTCATATATACGGATTCCCTTAGTGTTGTGAAGGCCTTGATGGCATTCTCTAACCACAAAAATCCGGTAATTAACGAACTCTATTCTGCTCTGTGTAAAGCGTATGTAAGTAATCAGCATGTCATCATATGCTGGGTGCCAGGTCATAGGGGCATCGAAGGTAACGTTCTGGCAGACCAGATGGCCACGTCAGTTGCATCATTTTCTGCTAATCCCACCGCTGCAGTTCCTGTCACAGACCTGAAGCCCTTCTTACGGAGGAAACTACGGAACCAGTGGCAACGCCTATGGGACGCGGAAACAAATAATAAGCTCCACGTGATAAAGCCACAGTTAGGATTCTGGCCTTCCATAACAAGATCACGCCGGACAGATGTCCTATTCTGTCGTCTAAGAATAGGACACACATTTGGCACACATAACTTTTTAGTCACCGGAAACGAGCCTCCAACCTGTGGTAGATGCGGGGAGAGGCTGACCGTCCTCCACGTCCTTCTGGAGTGTCGGGCAGCCGAATCTGAAAGAAAGAAACATTTTCCCTTAGCATACCGCCAGCACATCCCCCTTCATCCAGCAATGTTACTCGGCCCAGAACCGCTGTTTGACTCCAGCGCAGTCCTGGGCTTCCTGAAAGATGTTGTCTTGCATGTTCTTAGCCCCACATGTTCGTAGCGGGTCCTCTCTTCAGAAGATATCGCTGTGAAAGCTCTTTCGTATAGCACGCGCCTCTAGGCCCTTGTGTTTCAAGGGCTCTGGCGAGGCAGCAGTGCTCCAAGTAATTTTACTATCTTATACATTTTCCATTTTGCATCATTCTCCTACGACGGATTTTAATGGTCATAGTATTAGTCATTAATCATCGCCATAATTTTATAGCACGTAGATTTTACGCACTTTACAGCGACTATTTTTAGGCCACTTTACAGCCAAGTCACATCTTCCATAATACATCAACATTAACACCTGTCATGGCGCTCTTTGGCCAAACCTGGCCCTTGCGCCACTAAACACAACACATCATCAGCATCAAAATGTAGTTCCCGTGACCATGCCTCTGAAACGTGGGAAAACGCTCCACACTGCGTGAACTGTGATGGCGAGCATGCCGCATACTCGCGGTCATGCCCGTCTTGGAAGAAAGAAAAAGAAATAGTCACAATCAAAGTAAAAGAAAACATATCATTCAAAGAGGCACGCAGGCGGGTTGCATACCTTCCTAAGGCCAGCTTTGCCGAAGTGGCGCGTCAGGGGGCAGCGTCACAACGGCCTCCGGCGGCTGTCCGACCCACAAGCCGTGAGTCGGCAGTTACGCCATCTGCCCCCGCGGCGGTTGCAGCTAGCGCTGCTCCGTCAACCCAGCAGACGGGGCTATCAACCCCGAAGGTGGGCGCAGCTGAGGCTGCCCCAACCTCCCCGGCCCCTTCCAGCGCTGGCAACAGCCGGCGCAGCCAAATCTCTCAGGGAGCCCCATCGACCTCCGGGCTGGTGGGCGCAGGGGTCTTGCCCTCCAAGGCGGGACCCTCTCTGGTAACTTCTCGCTCGGAAGAGCACGTGTCCGGCGCCTCACAAGAGGCAATGGACACTACACCCATCCTCAAGGAGCACCAAGCGCCTAAGGAGCGGCGAGGCTCGCTCGAATGCTCCAGAAAGGGCAGAACCCCCGCTACAGGGCCTCGAAAGGGCTCTGTAATTTAATCTCTGTAATTTTCCTAATCACTACTTCTCGTTCTGTACACACAGCACCTACTGACCTCCAATATGGATACACAAATAATTCAATGGAACATCAGAGGTCTTCTTAGGAACCTTGATGATGTGCAAGAGCTTATCCAAAAACACAATCCAACAGTGCTGTGTCTACAGGAAACACACCTAAAACCACAACATACAAACTTTCTCCGACCGTATGTCAAGTTTCGCAAAGATCGCGATGATGCAGTCGTATCATCTGGCGGTGTTGCCATTTTGGTTCATAAAAGTATTTCCTGTCAGCGTTTACTGCTACAAACGCCCCTTGAAGGAGTGGCGGTTCGAGCTGTTCTTTTAAATAACCTCGTCACCATTGGCTCGCTTTATGTACCCCCACACTTCAAGTTAAACAAACATGAATTTCAGTCATTTATAGACGAATTGCCAGAACCTTATGTTGTTCTTGGCGATTTCAATGCGCACAGCTCCCTGTGGGGCGACTCTCGTACAGGCGCACGAGGTCGTCTTGTTGAGCAGTTCCTTTTTTCTTCAGGTGCGTGCTTGCTGAATAAGAAGGAACCCACGTATTACTCCCTAGCAAACAGAACCTTTTCTTCAATAGATCTTAGCATAGCTTCCCCGACCATACTGCCCGAACTCGAATGGGAAGTTACGAACAATCCTTACGGGAGCGACCACTTCCCTATACTGATAAGAACATCTAAAGAAAACGAATATCATCCACCAGCTCCTACCCAGGCGGCACGTCAGGTCGGGCCAACGTTGGAAACATATTGGCAGTTCCTGGCCCAATGACGGCCTAAGATTAACAGCGTGTTTCCAATATTGGCAGCGCCATTTTGATTCCTAGCCCAATGATGGGCCAAGGTTAACAGCGTGGCGCCAATATTGGCTGTGCCATTCTGATAGAGATGCAATGTTGGGCCACATTACACAGCCAGTAACCAATATTGGCTGTGCCATTCTGATAGAGAACCAACGTTGGCCGACATTACACAGTCAGTAAGCAATATTGGCACTGCCGTTCGACAAGGTGGGAATTATTGGACCAACTTTCGTACGGATTTGCCAATATGGGTTACTAGTTGGCTTCCTTTGGAGGACATTGGCCCGTAATAAGCCAATTTCTGCCTTGTCGGTTTTTAGTGCTCTACGACTTGCTGAAATTGAACAACATCTTTTGAAAACTAACGCACTTCATGATCACAGGCACACTGCACAGGAGCCAGAAATATGTTTGCAAGCTGCGACCCCTTCAACAGAGCTGGCACCACGCTTGTTAATTCGCTTGACACGGGATATAAGCAATACCATTTTTGTTGAGGTTTAATAACAGCTCACTTATATGCTCATCTGCCACGGGAGACGGGCTCACTTCGGCGACAGACGGGGTTGTTCACAGCAGGGTAGGGGTTCTAACGCCTTCCGCTTAAGTGTGCTCCACACGTACGTGATAACCGATGGTGTATTAATTACTGAATTGTGAAAACCAATTGCGGCGAACACATACGTTTGCATTACGGGCTCTGGCAGCATATCAGAGATTTGCGTAGTATGGTGTTCGCAAGTGGTCAACTAATCCATTTATGGGCGGTTGCCCAGCGCTTGAAGCTTCTACATTAGCACTCGCTAATTTATTTCGTGTCACCTTGGGCAGAAGTAAGCAAAGTACTGCAATCTTGTAATGTTTGTTATCAGGTTATGCTAGCATACGTGCTTCGAAGTCGAAGTCTGCGCCCCAGCCGAAGACCTGGGGCGCAATCTACAGCTTGCCTTCTTTCTCGGCGCCGTCGGCTCAAAAAGGCATTGGACTCGGTCATCGGTCTCAACGGGCATGTCGATAGTTTGTCCTTCAAATCTGATCAAACCTTACGCACCCCGCAGGGGCGTCTGCGTCAGCAGGCGTTTGGTGTGTTGCGACACCACGGACCCGAGCACACGAGGGTTGGACCCTCCCGCGTGTAGCCGTGCGCGGCTTAGCCGTGTCCGGGGAAAAGGGGATCCTGGGGGTTGAGCCAATGCCGGGTGTTTGGACCTTTACGGCCCCTCGGCGGCGGCAACACACCCCTTTGGCCTCGGCTTCACGTAGACGGCACCCCCGGACTGACCCACCCGGGGGAAATCGGTAGTTGCCTCTTCCTGTCTCTCTCTTCCTCTAATCTTCGTCTTTCTCTTACTTTTTCATCTTTCCTGTCTCCTCCTAGCTTCCGTTTACTTCCAATTTTCCAAGCAGCAAGGGTTAACCTTGTGTGAATAACCAACCTAGGTTATCTCATATTTGGTTATAGTGATAACGTACAGCTGGCGTTTGCAGGACCTGTTCTTACAGTCCCTGTAGCGTCCCCTTGTAGGACTCCACGGTGGGTGGCTGGCGTTATTGCCGAAAATTCAATCCCTTTATGGCAACCTCTTTCCCTCCGCTTCCTGATCGCCCTCACAAAAGAGGGCGCACCGATGAAGTTTTCCAGTTCCTTGGACGTCAAAGACCAAACTTCCCACGTTACCATGTCATCCACTCAGAAAAATCCGACAAACAAGTACGAAACATTTCCCCTTTTCTAGTTTCCAGGTCCCTAACTGATATCCTTGGCCCAGGCTACAAAGTATCAAGGCTGGCAAGTGGTGATCTCTTGTTAGAGCTCCATGATCAGAAACAGTACGAAAAGTTGCCCAGTATAGCATCATTTGGAGATGTTCCACTAACAGTAACTCCACACCGCACTCTCAACACCACCCGCGGCGTTGTCTCGGATGACGATTTGCTCCAACTGACAGAGGCTGAGCTCCTGGAGGGCTTCAGTGATCAGAATGTCGTCAATGTGAGAAGAATTAAGATAAGAAGGGATGGAAAAGAAATTCAAACAAAGCACCTGATACTCACATTCGGTTCAAGTATTCTGCCCGAGTCTGTAGAGGCCGGGTACATCAAGCTCCGTGTCAGGCCATATGTGCCAAATCCCCTAAGATGCTTCAAATGCCAGCGTTTTGGCCACAGCTCGCAGAGCTGCCGAGGCCGCCAAACATGCGCCAAATGCAGTGCCCTTGAACACGCCACTGAAGCTTGTGCAAACACTCTCCACTGTGTAAACTGTGATGGGGAGCACGCCGCGTACTCGCGGTCGTGCCCATCCTGGAAGAAAGAAAAAGAAATCGTAACGATCAAAGTGAAAGAAAATATCTCATTTAAGGAGGCACGCAGGCGGGTTGCATACCTGCCAAAGAAAAGCTTTGCCGAAGTGGCGCGTCAGGGGGCAGCGTCACAACGGCCTCCGGCGGCTGTCCGACCCACAAGCAGTGAGTCGGCAGTCACGCCATCTGCCCCCGCGACGGTTGCAGCTAGCGCTGCTCCGTCAACCGAGGAGAAGGAACCATCGACCCCGAAGGAGGGCGCAGCCGAGGCTGCCTCAACTTCCGAGGTTCCTTCCTGCGCTGGCAACGGCCGGCGTAGCCAAATCCTTCTGGGAGCCCCATCGACCTCCGGGCTGGTGGGCGCAGGGGTCTTGCCCTCCAAGGCGGGACTCCCTCTGAAATCTTCCCGCTCGCAAGAGCACGTGTCCGGCGCCTCACAAGAGGCAATGGACACTACACCCATCCTCAAGGCGCACCAAGCGCCTAAGGAGCGGCGAGGCTCCCTCGAACGCTCCAGAAAGAACAAAACCCCTATTACAGGGCCTCGAAAGGGTTCTGTAATCTAAGGCATCCCGTCCGTTTCCGTAAACACAGCACCAATTTATTTTAAATATGGATACACAAATCATTCAATGGAACATTAGAGGTCTCCTTACAAACCTTGATGATTTGCAAGAACTCATCCACAAACATAATCCAAAAGTGCTGTGTTTACAGGAAACACATTTAAAATCCAGACACGCAAACTTTCTCCGTACGTATGTTACGTTTCGTAAAGATCGCGATGATGCCATCGCATCATCGGGTGGTGTTGCGATTCTCACACATAAATGTATAGCATGTCAACCTTTACAGCTTCGAACGCCCCTTGAAGCAGTGGCGGTGCGAGTTCTGCTAAACAAACTCATCACTATTTGCTCGCTTTATATACCCCCACATTACAAATTAACTAAACATGAATTTCAGTCCTTTATAGATGAACTGCCAGAACCCTATGTTGTTCTTGGCGACTTCAATGCGCACAGCTCCCTGTGGGGCGACTCTCGTATAGATGCGCGAGGTCGTCTTGTTGAACAGTTCCTCTTCTCTTCTGGTGCATGCCTGCTGAATAAGAAGGCACCCACATATTATTCTCTCGCCAACAGAACATTTTCATCAATTGACCTCAGCCTAGTTTCCCCGTGTATACTGCCTGAACTCGAATGGGAAGTTATGAACAATCCTTACGGGAGCGACCACTTCCCGATACTGATAAGAACATCTAAAGAAAACGAATATCCTCCACAAGCTCCTAGGTGGAAGATAGACACAGCCGACTGGCAGAAATTTCGAGCTCTCTCTAGCATCTCATGGGCTGACCTGTCTTCTTTAGAAATTGATGCTGCTGTGGATTATCTTACAGCATTCATAATAGATGCCGCGTCAAAATGCATATCCGAAGTAAGTGGTTTGGCATGCAAACCCCGTGTACCATGGTGGAACAGCGAATGTAGGATCGCCCGTAAGAATCAGAACAAGGCGTGGGGGTTGCTACGCGCTTCTCCCACTGCTGAGAACCTTATGAACTTTAAAAAAATAAAATCCCAAGGTAGGAGAACCCGCCGACAGGCCAGAAGAGAAAGCTGGCAAAAGTATCTATCGAGTATTAACTCGTTTAGGGATGAGGCCAAAGCCTGGAACAGAGTTAATAGGATTAGAGGTACGCAAACATACTCAGTCCCCCTGGTAAACACACAGGGCGATACACTGCAAGACCAGGCCAACTCACTCGGGGAGCACTTTGAGAGTGTATCAAGCTCAAATCATTATTCGCAATCCTTCCTAAAATATAAACAAATAGAAGAATGCAAGCCACTCATCAATAAATGCCGACAGAATGAACCGTACAATTGCCCTTTTAGTGCTGCCGAGTTGAAAGCTGCCTTGAGCGCATGCAAGAGTTCCGCACCAGGATCTGATAGAATCATGTATGAAATGCTCAAAAACTTACACAATGACACGCAACTTACACTACTCACACTTTTCAACACCATCTGGGATGCAGGGTACCTTCCAACCGCGTGGAAGGAAGCCATTGTAGTCCCTGTTTTGAAACAAGGCAAAGACCCTTCCTCAGTGGCAAGTTACCGCCCGATAGCCCTCACAAGTTGCATTTGTAAGGTGTTCGAAAAAATGATAAATCGGCGACTCATTCATTTCCTTGAACAGAGCAAAATGCTTGATCCTTATCAGTGCGGCTTCCGAGAAGGGCGCTCCACAACCGATCATCTCGTGCGTGTTGAAGGGAATATCCGGGACGCATTTATACATAAACAGTTCTTCCTATCGATATTTCTCGATATGGAAAAGGCGTATGACACAACGTGGCGTTACGGAATCTTAAGAGACCTGTCAGAAATGGGCATCCACGGTAATATGTTTATTATAATAAAAAGCTATCTGTCAAATCGTAGCTTCCGGGTAAAAGTCGGCAATGCACTCTCACGTCCTTTTACGCAAGAAACGGGTGTACCCCAAGGAGGCGTGCTCAGCTGCACGCTATTTATCGTGAAGATGAACACGCTTCGTGCTCCACTACCACCCGCCATCTTTTACTCTGTCTACGTGGACGACATTCAAATAGCTTTCAAATCTTGTAACCTCGCAGTCTGCGAGAGACAGGTACAGCATGGCCTGAACAAAGTGTCAATGTGGGCAGACAAGAATGGGTTTAAGATCAATCCTAACAAAAGCTCTTGTGTTCTTTTTACAAGAAAGAGAGGACTTATCCCAGATCCTTGCATAGAACTGCGTGGACAACAGATACCTGTAAACAAAGAACACAAATTTCTAGGTGTCATACTTGACTACAGACTCACCTTCGTCCCCCACATTAAACATCTCAAAGAAAAGTGTCTAAAAACAATGAACATAATCAAACTTCTATCCCAGACTACGTGGGGTAGTGACAGGAAATGCTTAATGAATCTCTATAAAAGCCTCATTCGATCACGACTAGACTATGGCGCCGTGATTTACCACTCTGCCGCCCCGAGCGCACTAAGGATGCTAGACCCAGTCCACCATCTAGGAATCCGACTGGCCACGGGCGCTTTCAGGACAAGTCCTGTTGAAAGTTTATACGCCGAATCGAACGAGTGGTCTCTTCATCTGCAGAGAACATTCATCAGCCATACATATTTTCTGAAAGTCCACTCAAACCCCCAACATCCCTGTTTTAGTACCATTAATGACATGACATGTGCTACACTCTTTCGCAATCGTACGTCCGTAAGACAGCCTTTCTCGCTGCGTGTGAGGGAGCTTAGCGAAGAAATGCACGTTCCACTCCTCGAGCTTCGCCTAATGCATCCAGCCAAGCTGCTACCTCCTTGGGAGTGGCAGCTCATACAATGTGATATATCGTTCGTGGAAGTCACAAAGCATGCCCCAGAGATTGAAATAAAGATGCATTTCCGGGAACTCCAGCACAAATACTCCTGCACGGAGTTCTACACAGACGCATCAAAGTCACACGACGGGGTATCCTATGCAGCCGTCGGTCCATCCTTCTCGGAATCCGACGCACTGCACCCGGAAACTAGTATCTTTACGGCTGAGGCCTACGCACTGCTGTCGGCCGTAAAGCATATAAATAAATCACAACTCCAGAAATCAATTATATATACGGACTCCCTAAGTGTCGTGAAGGCCTTGATGTCACCCTATAGACACAAAAATCCAGTACTTAATAAACTATATTCCGTCTTGTGTAGAGCATACATATCTAACCAGCATATCATTATATGCTGGGTGCCTGGCCATAGGAGCATCGAGGGCAACGTTCTGGCGGACGAGATGGCTACGTCTATAGCATCGCAAGCCGTTAACCCTACCGCTGAGGTGCCTGTCACAGATCTGAGGCCTTTCTTGCGAAGGCGGCTGCGTGCCCACTGGCAACGCATGTGGGACGCGGAAAAAGATAATAAGCTCCACCTAATAAAGCCACAGTTAGGACTCTGGACTTCCGTAACAAAATCACGCCGGACAGATGTCCTATTCTGTCGTCTAAGAATAGGACACACATTTGGAACACATAACTTTTTACTCACCGGAAACGAGCCTCCAACCTGTGGTAGATGCGGGGAGAGGCTGACCGTCCTCCACGTCCTTCTGGAGTGTCGGGCAGCCGAATCTGAAAGAAAGAAACATTTTCCCTTAGCATACCGCCAGCACATCCCCCTTCATCCAGTAATGTTACTTGGCCCAGAACCACTTTTTGACACCAATGCAGTCTTAAGTTACCTGAAAGATGTTGTATTGCATGTTGTTAGCCCCACATGTTCGTAGCGTCTCCTCTCTTCAGAGGATGGCGCTGTGATAGTTATCTCGTATAGCACGTGCCTCTAGGCCCTTGTGTTTCAAGGGCTCCGGCGAGGCAACAGTGCTCCAGCTATTTTTACCATCTCATATATTTTCAATTCTATGTCATTCTTTTACGATGGATTTTAATGTTCATAGTATTCGTCATTAGTCATCGCCATAATTTTATATCACGTAGATTTTATGCACTTTACAGCAACTATTTTTAGGCCACTTTACAGCCAAGTCACATCTCCATAATACATCGTCAACATCACCACTTGTCATGGCGCTCTTTGGCCACACCTGGCCCTTGCGCCATTAAACACCACATATCATCATCATCATCAAACCTTACGCAAACATTTACACGTTAATCATTCTGTAAAGCCAAAAAAAAAATGAAATTAAAAAGCTTATTTAAAGCACCTTTCGCCGTAAGTGCGATCGTGTTTGTGTGCGTACGTTGCGGGCACCTTTGTTCATATCTCAGCTTGAGTGTGTTCGAATCCGCTCTTGTGGTCTTTTTTTTTCTTTCTTTTTTTTTAACAGTTTAGTATTGCGTGCTTGACGTTTGCAATTTCATGCGCTTCCCTACCGATAAATCTGCGGTTACTGGGCGAAATCCGCTTCCGTGTCGGCGTGTCTCGGGGACTTCCGCGGCGCTCCCATCTTTTATAGCTTCCCCCTCTGCTCCCTGTGAAGTTGCCTTGAATCCGCCCTTAACCTGAAGCAATGTACTCACTCTATTCTAACGTTTTTTTTTAATATTTATCTTGCCATACAGTACTTTAGTTTATCTTGTACAGCAATTTAGCACTAGCACTAACGTTATGTGCAACTCATGGAGCATTAAGAAAGTGAGGTTTTTGATGTTGTGCATGATCCACACAAGTGCAATAGCATTATTTCATTAAAGGCGGCTATGTACCATATATGTTCCCAGTTTGCGTTGCATTAATTGTGTTCATTTTCTTTCTCCATGCATTCACCAAAAATTACCTGCAGTCAAAGCTACAGACAGCATTCGTTATTTGTGGTTGAGGCTAGTATGCTTGACTTTAAACATGTTAGAAGCTGCTATAGTCACAGAGTATAATACGAAGCATTGTGTGTCATCACAAACTCTTGAGTTCATCATTAAAAGTTCCACAGTCGCCCATTACATTGTGCACAATAACAGCTCCTACAAGTGACCAACAAATACTGTGCATAGAAAAACTTGATTCATGGGGTTTGATGTCCCTAAGCGACAAGTATACAGCTGTTGGAGATGATGTAATGAACTCGGGTTCATTTTGGCCACCTGGGAGTCCACAACATGCAGCCAAAGCACATTATACAGAAGCATTATTTTGCATTTTGCCCACATTCATAG
Organism: Dermacentor andersoni; assembly: GCF_023375885.2. Lineage (NCBI taxonomy): Eukaryota > Metazoa > Arthropoda > Arachnida > Ixodida > Ixodidae > Dermacentor > Dermacentor andersoni. The sequence goes on along the minus strand of NC_092814.1, from coordinate 360,018,375 downwards.
TACTGCAACCACAACTGGTAGGACCGAGTTAAACCCTCTGCCTCACCAGCGAATGCCACATCTGGTGAATAGAGAATAGAAGTGCTTTCAGGGTTGTCCACACTGGAAGGCAATGTACATACAGTTCCATGGCAACTCTTAGAAGGCCTTTTTGTTAAATGTTGCACCATCTGACACATACATAGCCAAATATCTAAATCCTTAAAGCACTTGTCTCATGTCTACCCTTACTTTCGTGCTGTGTTTTTTTATCTCTCTGAAATCATGTCATTAGGCACCTAGGCACTCTAATAGTCCGTTTATATGAATTTAAGTTTATTGGAAAGGTTTGTTGTTTCTGCTTTTTGTGTTGGTCTTTAGCGCTGCAAATGGATTAAAGTCTGCATAACTAATTACAGCTGGAAAGTTGGCATGGCAACATGATGAAATAGCACTAACTTTTCTAATAAACTTTAGTTGATAGTCACGTGCACTATCTGTTTCTCCTTTTGTGTTCGTCTTCAGTGCTACTTTATTGCATTCCCACCAATTCCTCAGCTGTCCTTACTTATGCTTATACATTCTAAGCTGTTTACAGCATACAAGTTATCATGTGTGAGAATACTGCTACGATGCACTTGCTTGAAAGAAGTGCACTAGGTGCTTGCAAGTAACATACACTTTGTGGTAGCAAGCAAAAACATTTAAATGTATAGCTTTGAACTGATTGCAGTATTTTGGAACCAGATCGAGAGTAGCAATGCACAAGCCTGGTTAGTTGACAACACTTTATGGCAATGCACGCTGCTAGTGGCACTTATTAATGCAGACGTATAATTAGAAGATACAGGGACAGATGAAATGAGTTCCAAACTCACCATCTGTTCATTTTTGTATACCATTTCCTTTTCTGTCAAAACAATGAAGATGTCATTTTTATTCATACGCATGTGCAGTCTCTCTCTTTGGCACATGCAATACTTATTTCTTCAGTAGAGCGGCCAATAGCACGCTTTTACATTTATCATTTCAATGCATTCTAGTTGCTTCACTGAGCTTTGATGTGTAGGTACACATCCCACAATGTATGGTCAGCTTTCGTTGGGTGTGTTGTCAGTTTGTTTGCATCTACAATGTTCTTCCCCGAGCCTTTCAGTGATGTGCATTTAAGTTTAGCCTGCCTATGTATAGCCTCATAAAGGTGTAATGCCGGAGTGAATGTTCTTGCTTTTAAAAAACTTGTTTACATGCTCTAGTTTACAGGTGTTCTCTAGAAACTGCGTGCTGCTGGCACTGTCGCAAGGAGATTTCATTTTTGGAACATCTTTGAGAACTACACCAACATGCTGTTTTAAATTATTTCATATTGGTGGCATGTGACGTTTATATTGTTTAAAAAATGAGCATTTCCAGCTGTCCTTAGGCCCTTCTTTCCGTGTTTGAGTTATTGATGCAATGAGGCTTTCTCCAGGTAACACACTGATGATGAGAAACTTCCTTTTAGCAAATGCATGTTCCAGAAGGTGATTTTCCAGGAAAGCTCGAACTGGCAGGGAGCATATGTATGGGGAAGAAATGAACATGGAGAGTTACCACAGCCCCATAGGCATATGCCATATTACAGGATGAAGTGGTTGCCCAGTGCAAGTTCCAAGTCATAATCCTGTAACGCAATCAAATATGAGCTTACAAGGTTTACGCTGCTATAAACAAGTAATGCTTCATAAAAAAAAGGGGCAGTGGTGCTAGAAACAGCTCCAGCCATTTGAAGAGCTGGAGGCGAAATTTCTTGTATGGACTCGGCTATATAGGAGAAACATGAAGTTGCATTGATGTAACATTGCAGGAGCATAAAAGCCAACAAACAACCACATCGTGGTCGGTTATCAACAGTGCAGCCACATACTTGTTTAAAGAATCATATATCACAGCACTACGCAGCTTGACCATGCAGAATATAACACAAATGTACAACACCCGAATCGATGGAAGACACAGCAGTTATCCTTCCGTTTCCCTGAATTATAAAGATGTTCTTTAGTGCATAGATAGTTGCACTTTTTATTTTCAAGTTAGTAGTCTCTTATGTTTTTATTTTTGTTGTATATCTCACTGCACAAAGCATCTACAAAACCTCAGTTGCAAATCAGCACTTCCTCTTGCTTCTATATCAGTCTTCTTTGTTTGCATGCTGTTTCCTGAATACTAAACAAATACTTGCATGTCTATAATCTGTCCCTCTATATAGGGCAAATAAAATGGTGCTAAGCTTCAAGAAGTCACATGCGCACAAAATTTGTATCTTGTTTATTGTTTCTACGTGCTCCTACAAGGAAGCTTGTCTTTATGCACTGCTGCTAATATAGTATACCATAGGTTATATAACCCGACCTGAGAAGCAGAGTATGTTTACATAATGCAAGCCTGAGTGGCTAGTGCTTTCACTCAAACCAAATCGTCATTATATCCCATGGCATTCCGCAAACAAAAATTCTCATGGTTCTTGTGTCTGTTTTCATAACCACGTGGTCACCTCAAGTTAGGCACAACTCTAACAGCAATGTTACATTTTACGTTAAAGATGTGCTAGACAGGGTTACCAATTTACACTGTATTAGTAAATTATGCACTGCAATAGCAAAACGGCCACTGTTAGGAGGCAGCTTAGAAGTCAGACACAAGTGAAAGATGAGTGGTGGTGCTGCAGCAAAGTTCCGGCACCAGCTCAATGCGACGTTTTGAATTTTGACAAGATCTAAATGGGTATGCTGGTTTACCTGGTGAAAATTACTTCATTCTAAAGGAGCCAAAGAATAACCTTAGAAACCTTTTCGTACTTCCCCTCTATTAACAGATCCAGAATATGAGAGAACACTGACATCTTTCATACATATCGATGTGCCAGTACGACATTAAAAGAAAGAAGAAAAAAACATTTGGCCCTTATATTCTGAAGTAAAAGTCAATCTGTTCCTGCCAAATGAATGAAAAAAGTATGAAAGAATACTTTACAAGTGTAAGATGATTTATTTTTGCTTTTTAGTGTACCTTTGATGTGGTGGGAGGCAGTGGTTAAACTAATAAGCTTTATTCGTAATTGGCGTCATGTCGAAAACAACACGTGCATGACAAGCATAAGAACACGTCACAAGGAATCACGGATACAGTAATGGTGCAGTGTCTCGGCTTCCACGGCACAGCTGAAGATAACGTAAAATTGAGTGTGGAATAAAGTCTTGCTTCCATTATGCTAGCAGCACACCAAAAGGCTGCTCCAATGATGATATGCATGCTGCATTCATAGATGCAGATGTATGTACTGTGTTGGTGTTATCTTTTTGCATGTGTGGAAGCAGCTAGAACTGCTGCAGTTAAGGTGTGAGGATTAGATAGTCGACGTGCTGAAAATCACTCACCTGCTCGATTGCTTGGGCTAAGCTTGATGGGGACTGCACATGTTACAATCTAGGCAGGCTTTAGTAAACTCAGTTGCTGTGCCTTGTTGCAGTTCATTTTTGTAGTGTTGGCATGTTGTTATTAACGCTTGCAAAGAGTGCTGCATTCACTCAAATGAATTAAGCGGTCAGTAAGAAATTTGTTGCCTGGAAGCTGATGAGCATCAGTAGTGCAATTGCTGTGGTGTCACAGTGAATGTAAAAGAATTGAGATAGGCAGCAATATATACGTAACAAGGTTATCAGGACAGAGCGGAGACTAAACAGCAAATTATCTCGTGTTTGTGCATTTTCGCATAAGTAGAGAAGGGGCATAATGTGAATCTGCTGTTTTCTGCACACAGCATGCTTGATGGCTTCTGTAGCCATTTGGTAACCAATTCAATGTCAAAATATGCCACAGAGTTCACATGCCACAAAAATAATTTGCAGGACCCTTTGACATGTGGCATGGTTCACATCCTCCAGATTGGTAAGCACATCAATGATAGAATGCGTGAACATTACTCTATGCTGCCCATGGGCACACAGGTGACCACTTACCTGTATTCTTTATTTGTTGTGAATATGGCTCTACCTCCAGTTTTAATTGTGTGTATCAAATAGGAAAAGCATGCACAACTCTTGAAATTGAGCTTTTGGAAACATACTTAAGAAACACCGCTCTAGATGTGCAAGCATTCCATCAGTTATACTCACTGAGAAAGAATGCACACATTTAGAATAATGTTTGAATCTTGTGTAGGTGAGTGCAGACACACCCTATTTACAACTTACTAATTATTATTGGTTATCTGAGCTACCCACAATGAAACCTTAGGTTCAGTGTGTCAAAGACACTAGAGTGAATTTCACATAAACTTTCCCACACTTAAATTGGCATTTTGAGGTACCAAACTCGGCATATCAAAAATTATATGCTGGGCATTGTGAAGATAAACTAACATTCGTAAGTCCAGCTTCTGTTCTGTCACTTACTTTGCTTGCATCTTCCTGAATTTTATGGTGGTTTGTTTTCTAAAAGAAGGCGGCTGTATTTAAAACATGCTGGTTGCAGAAGTTCATCCCAGAGTTTTGAGAGTATCAGATTGCAAGAACAGGGCGCCTAGCACTAGAAAGCTTAACCTGACTGCAACAGCATTTAAGAGACACTCAACACTTGCGCAGATGAAGTCTCAAATGGCATTACATTGCCATTTTGCTCTGTTACTGTCATGATCACACAAATCTGGAAACCTTTGGTTTCGTGTTCACTTCACGTTGCCTAGTTATGTTTTTTTTTTAATTTCCTTTCATTCCATAGCAGTATTTACTGTGATTACTAAAGAAATGGTTTGTTGATTCTCTCGCTCTTTCCGTCTGTTTATTCTAGAAAAGAAAGACTGTTCTGTATATATATTTTTTCCAGAAGCACTTCCCACAATTCCAAATGATATTCTATTCGCACACAGACATACATAAGTACATGCTAATTTTCTAGAGGGTCAGGGAGAGCAGAGTAGGAGCTGCCACGTCCCCACCAGTCATATAGTTCGGGTGGCCCTGAAAAGGGCCGTTTAGTGTTCCATGCTGCAGCTTGTCACAGGTGAAGTCCACTTCAACACGTAGAAACTGGAGGTATCTAAGCACAAGTACAGTTTCAGCAAGTTAGGTGCAGGCTCAGCTGGATTCTGTGTTGCAGAACTGGATGGCTCAGATGCTCTGCTGTGTCAATCAAAACCCAAGTCGTGGAGGTGGTGATGTGCTCAAGTGAGAGCGGTGACTTCTCAAGAGACATGGCAGTATGAGCCTGATGTGGTGAAAACACATCAGCAGCAAAAATGAATGCTGGGGCTGAACCTTGAAGGCTTGAAATGCAATTTGTCCGGGTTGTACAGTTATCAGCATGCTTAAGTGCTTGAACGGCATGCTTAAGCCTGCTTGGGCGACATTTATCGATAACACCTGGCTCTAGATACCTTACATCTGAGAACGTGCTGCTGCACTGATATGATGGACTTTCTGGTCGTCTGCTGCTTCCCGGCTTCTGAGGCAAAAGTGGTGCTATGCAAGTGCAGTCCTCAAATGGGGAGCTTGCAGCTCTGTCATTGGACCGAGTCTTGCACTGCTGCACTGATCACTGCTAGCTTTATCTTTTTCACTTTACTGGCCACTGTGGCTTCGGTAACTGTAGCGTCTGAAGGTGCCATGGAATAAAAGTCAAGATAACACATCCTGGCGTGTGCTGATGAAAGTTTTGCCATGTGTTATCTCTACTTTTGCTCAGTGGCAATGCAGTGCCTTCAGGAAATTGCTGCTGCGGAAGACATGAAGGCTTGTGAGGAGAAAGATTAGGGAAGTACCATCAGTGCAGCAATCCATACACAGTTGTATGCTACCTCGAATCCAGTGTTACCACCAAATGCCACCTGTGCAGGTCAAAGGATGCCATTCAAGCACTCTGGACAATAGTGCTAATCACTGTATTAGTGACAAGATGCTTGATGCAGAAAGCTTGAACATGGCTTGAATAGGTGATTCGCAACAATGACAATAGAACAAACAAGGACATGTTCCAGCACATAAGAAAAATGAAAAGAGGTGCAGAGACAAAAGGATAACTTTTCTTTGAAAATGTCTTTTTCTTTGAATTCCAACTAGCCCAACTGTCGGCCTCATATAGAACAGACATTGTGGCCATTGGAGGCATAGCAACATGGCAGTCAGATGACTGACTATGGCAGTTTGGGTTAATATAAGTCCACCGACCACTGACAGCTTCAGTGAAAGTGCAAAAGAGGAACAACAACATGTCCTTGCTTGTAGTTAAGCCTCAGGCACTGAGCAGTATTCCGGAGGTCATCAAGAGGCCAGACCTTACTTCTATTACTTAAGGTGTTGCAGCGCCAAATATTCAACTGAGACGACTTGAGTGGAAGTTTGAAAAAGTCCCTGGCATTTGGTAAAATCCCTCCCTTGAAGTGGTCTCCCATTATTTCCAGAACAACCACAGGAGCACTGTCAATCAGGAAGCAGTCTCCAGGCTTCACATGTTGCAGTTTCTGCTCGACTTGGTTCTTGGTCGAGTGCCTCAGTTCAGAGATTCTCCTACTTAGCTGTGAAAGTGGCTTGTTGGAGGATCGCAGCAACTTCTTCATTCGTCCAAGGTAGCTTTCAAAAGGGAATGCACTAAACTGATCCAATGGGCCATGGTCCCGGCACTGGTCAGCAAGATGAATTAGTGAGTGCACATTGTACACAAGCTGGTTTCTTCCGTATAGCTCACTAAACTCTTGAACAAAGTACCTCAGCACATCTTTGGCAAAATCATTGTATTCACAGTAGTACTGAGGTGATGCTAAAATTCTGATAGCTACATGAAACATTAGAAAATGTTTGTAGTGTGATGGAGGCAAAAGAGGCTTTAGGACAACAGGCCCCACATAAAGGAGGAATGTCCGAAACTCTGTTGCCTTCCAACGATCAAGTTCTTCTGTACCCCTTGGCTTTCGCTGGAAATATGTTGGAAATGCTTTGGATGCCTCTCGCAGGCTTTCATTTAGTTGGCAACGATGCAGTCTGCTCAATCTATTACTGTGGCCTTGGCATACCCAATTCTTTAAGAGTCGTCGCATGACTCCCAGGCAAACGAGGTGCATGTATTCAGATGGGAAAAATGAAATCATGTTAACATCAAGCGATAGGAATGGTGAAAAACCAGAATGGTGGCGCTTGTTCTCTTGAGATCGAAATGATGCATTCGTTCGTGTTGGTGCGTGCAGTTTGGGAAATGTGACCATGTTTTCAATGTGCCGCCCTTTTTGGTTGCATCGCTCACACTCATAATAGCCAGTGTGGCCAACAATACATTTCACGCAGCTCCTTGCTGGAGCATCGCACACCATGGCTTCAATGCTCACTTGTACTCGAACATCTCCTATGCTTAACCCTTCAGACGCAAGCTCCGAGACCTCTCGCACAAATGGCTCTAGATAATACTGCAGACATGGTGGCTTCCCTGCACCACAATACACACTTACAACAAATGGTGGTGATGCCTCCACATTTGTAATGCGGCACAAAATGGGCCAAAAGGCAAGCTGGCCACTTCTGTAAAGAGGGACTCCATCGATGTTGCCCTGTAGCTTCAGTTCACTTGGAACTACTTGCCCCGGCGGCAACACTTGACGAATTCCTGCTGCAAGGCCAAAGTGCACAAAAGACCCATTTTGCTCCACCTGAGCTTTGCGCTCAGTTCTCAAAACTGTCCTAGCATCCTTTGGAAGGTCAGAGAAGCCTCTTTGACGGCATAAATCGAGGACATCGTTAATGCATGCATGAGTCATATTATGTTTGGAAGCAATGACAGCAAACTCTTCACTTGCTGTCATTTGTTCAGGAGATACACAAGACAGCGCTGCGCTACAAGTGAGCGCTGTTCCCTCATCTGGCCCCGTGCAGCTGTCTGAAGCAACAAAGTCATCAGACTCATCCGAAGATTTGCTTGAGATTTGATTGTCACTTGAGCTACTATCAGAGTCGCTGTGCTCACGTGAAGACGAAGACATATCCACAATTTCTGATTGGAATTCTTCCACAAAATGTGCAGCTTGTCCGCAGACGCTGTTGACTAAGGCTTCGCTTCCCGACTGCTCTTTCAACAGTTTGAGTGGAGGCTCACCCCCGTCGTCCGTCGAAATTGAATTTCCCGATTGCCTGCTGCTTCCCAGCTTCGGAGGCGAAAGTGGCGCTACGCGAGCACTGTCCGTAAAGGTGGTGCTTGCAGCTCTGTCGTTGGACAGGGAAACGGATGAAGGCCCAGCAACAGGCCGCGCGAGGCCTAGTTCATTCAGTATATTGTCGTATTCCTTTCTTACGACTCTACATTTTCTCCACTTGGAAGACATGGTGTGCGAAAGAGACGTGTCAGAAGCCCAAGCCGCAACGCTGCAACCCGTGCCAAAAAACACAAAACGACAGCGAGGCGAAGGCGTGCACAGCAGCAGCGCAGTGGGGCAGTCAGTCAGTCACAGCAAGGAACAGCCGAGCAGCTAGCACATGAGCCAAATAGAATCGAACGGACCTTCGTCCGTTCGTGTTAAAGGTCCGTTTGATTCGCCCGCACCACTGTGAACCAGTTCACATCGATTCGCGAGAAGTTCTGAGCTCCATTTCTGCGGTGCAGGCACAGCGCGACACTCGAAACGAATGACAAGGTGCAGACGCGGTGCAGACCCGGTTTAGGCGTTCTGTCCGACTAATGTGTACGGAGTGCGTAAGTTTGAAAGATCCTGAACTTCTGGTATGATCAGCTTCTGAGGCGCTCATACACCCGCGCTTGTGTAGACACGGCAGATGCACGTATGCGGGCTTTTAACGGCGCTTGCGTATATGGGCTATGTCGTCTGCTGCGCCGCTGCTTCGCACCTGTACGTCTGCTAAATAAAGTTTGTATACCACCACCTGTACGTCTGCACCACGGTGTAAGAATAGGCTGTGGTCTGCACGAAGCCGGCGCCGACAATAGAGAGCGTAGAGAGGGCGCAATATAATCGCGAATCAGCTCTGCGCTTTTTCTGCACCTTTTGTAACGAATGGCGAGGTGCAGCACTTTGCGAACTGGTGCAGGTGAATCGAGCTTACCTTAGGTGCGTTCGATTCACCTACATCACATACGAACCGTAGCGAAGCCGCCACGGAAAGCTGGATTGTGGATCGGATTAAAACAATGATTATTACACTTTTTTTTTTGTTTTTGTCATTCTCTGATGGTGGTGCGACCCGCGCGACTCGAACACACTTCCCGGTGCGCTTGTTTTCATTGCGTATGACGAGCCGTAATTCATGAAGTAATAATGTACTTTTGCTCTGGCAATTCGAGAGGTGGCGCATAGTGAAGCCAAGAAATTTCGGGGCTATAAAAGAACGTCGGTTCCTTGGTTTTCTCTGTCCTATCGTCTATCGTCCAGGATACGTTCTATTAGACATCGTCGCGCCATCGCCATCGACAGTCTTGCCGTAGCCTTCCTTGTTCCCAACGTGCACGTCAGTACGCATTTCTTTTTCTTTTTCTTTTTTTTCGTACGAGGTTTTTCTTGTCGGGATTGTACCTTATATGCATTCTCATCTACGGGTCAACGTCGTGTGCGAGTATGTGCGTAGTTAACGGCACGTGCCCAATATGCAGCGAGCGCACGTGTGGCCAGGTGATCGGTCGCGTACTATGTGATATCGAGGTGAGCTCTGATCATGCGCACATGTGCTATACTCCTGAATGGCATAGAGTAGAGCGCTCTTTTGAAGCGCAGAAAGACACTAAGCGTATAATTCATGCACAACTTGCGCAAAATAGCTACACCGGATCTTGAACGAGGTCTGTCAGGGATCTGCGAATGTCACCCGGCCACATGTCATCTCTGGCATCTTTTAGGGCAGCAGAGTCCACACGCAACCGTGCCGGCCAGGAAATAAATGAGTCGTATCGCGAGGAATTCCGACGCTGCTCCTGCGGTGGTGCTAAAAAAAAGCCACGTGAATTCTATGCGAACAGTAATCCAGCTGAAAAATTACCTAAAAGTCTTCTTTAGCGATCCTTGTTCGTCCCGTACGAGTGGTATTGTTTAGTGCCACAAAATGAGGTCAGAGTGTATCATTTCGCTTCAGCCACGTGTTGTTCACAACTTAGAGCAAACATGTTCACCAGCTTCCGCTAGCTGTATTCTTCATGGGAGGCGAGAATGTACGTCGTGCAAAAGGATACGTGCCTAATAAAACGGCCGATTTCGCATGCTTGCACAGGAACCTCCAGCCTTATGCCGTGGATCGATTATGCTAATCAAACGGCGCTTGAAAATAGCGGACGGCTTGTGGAATCCTATGGACCCTTTAGCAAAACCTCTAAAGCAGATTCACTGCATAGAAGAAAAAAAACATCAATATTGCAGCGTGCCCCGTACTCGACACGGAGACTAGGCGTAGAATGGCTCCTTATACTCGTGGCAATTGTATGCGAACATTGGCACGCTAGACAAGGTGCTGATGTCTTGCCAGCATCCTTAGGCAGAAATTGCGAGATAATTTGCAGTAGTGTCAACCCGCTTCGCAGCAAGTTTATAAGGTGGCTTACATCAGTAGCAGTGGTTCTGTACCCAACTTGCACACCAATTTCTTCTTCGGGACAGTCGCGCTTCCACACAGGCGATTTTCGTCCTTTACAAACCAGACATGTCTTTTCATTGCATTCACTGTTACATTTCATTACAAGTATGGAACATACAGTGGAAATCCATTTGAAAGACCAGTTCGCGTAATGTGGATAATACACCATGAACACTTTGCAAAACTGGCAACTTCGCTTTCCTGCACAACAAAAACTTTCACCACCAAAAGGTTATTAGCACAATAGATTTCTGCATCAAGTGTGTGGGGTGTTCAAATGAGGTGCTGGCCACTGTTCTGCAATTAGAGCCTGACTTCTGAATTTAATTTACTTTTTCCCAAAGTCTAATTCAGAAATTGGATTCTGTTCCAGACCTAGCTTGGCTGCACTTGTCTGTCAGAGTGACAAGGATTATCTGTCATACTATGGCTTGTTAACATGCATAACAAAGCATTTCAGATCTTGAACAAGTCACAATTCAATAGAGGGATCTGCTTAGGCAGACAATGGTGCATTCTGTCTTTTTTTCATAAAAGAAATGCAAAGATGGGTCAGTTAACAAGTTTATTTTGTTCTGAGAACAGCATTTTAGTGTAGCTGCCTTCCGATTCAAATTGCCTATTGTGTTCAGAATAAGGTGTTGCACCATCTTCTAGCCTAAGGCAAGCCTGGTTTGCATTCTATAGTTGCCCAGTAATTTTCTGCTGCTGTGATGGTACTTATTATCAACTTCAATGTATATCAAGTTGGGAGTGTGTTATGTCTGCTTTGAGGACTCGCTCGAGGTAAGGGGTCTGCAGTACAGCGGATTTCTCTAGGGACTCATGGGTTGATATATGGAGATGCCTATTCACTATTTCACCAGCGAGGGATTACGAAGCACCTCCTTTACAAATATTGCTCCCATGACTGATACCTACATGGTCTGTTTCCTCGCAGAACATAATGAATCCAACAGAGAAATGGCTCTTGTTTTAATTTAGATGAATAAGTATTATGAGAAATAATGTTGATGAAAAGGCAACTTGCTGCTGATGGCAGCCGAAACCACATCTGCATTACCAGGTGCCTGCTCCTAAGTTTCTTTTATTGAATGGTTCCTGTGGTTAAAACAGCATATGCTTCGTCTGCTGCCATGACCTGAAACGGTGCTGGCTAAAACTCCATTGCCAGATTTTGTACACAAGAGCAAGTGCCAAAATAAGTGGATGGGACGATAATTGCCACAGCACAAATGTTAACAGCAGTGTATGTGGGAGCTGGTGGGCTTGTTTCCAACATTGTCCAGTTGCCTTCTTGTCCACGCTCATTTCCCTTTTCCTTATAATTTCTCCATTTAAATTAAAATTCACAATTACTTTTATGCTTTCTTCCTTTCCATTTCTTTGCTTTATTGTCCGCTGGTTTCATATAGTTGTAACAAAAGATTGGTCCCCTCAGTTCCTCATCTCATTAGATATTGAATTCTTACTGAAACGTTCTGGCCTGAGTGTTCTTGCAGCAGCATTCTTGGCCTGAATTTTGACTCGCGCAGTGCTTTATGAGTGAATGAAATCGGTACAACCTTCTGGCCACCTCCTCAACTGCTTTGTCTATGCAGGATGCCGAAACCATATAGGGTCGTGAAATTCCCCGACGAGAACGACAGCTTGGCAGTTGTGCCAACATCGTGGCTGGCACACAATGAAGAGCTTTGCTTCTGGCCCCAAAGTGTCAGGGGGTCAGAAGTGATTACCATGATCCAGAACGAAGTTGCCCCACAACAAGATTGGGGAACGTATCCCGTTGTCGTGATGGCGAGGTGCAGTAAGTGACTACATTCATAACATAATCGGCCTTTTGCTTGATTTAGTATTGCTTTGGACACGTGAGATTAAATGTAAGACTGAAATCATCTTGTAATAGGTGACACAGTTCTAAATTTTTCACATACTGGAATTCGACATTACTAAGTGTAAATTTGTGTGTGTCTAGATCTACTAACACAATGCCTGTTTATCTTCTAAATAACATTACAGGAACATAATCTTCGTATAAACATCTTGGCGCACATATCACCGCTAAGCTAACTTGGGATGTGCACATAGCATACATTGTAAATGACCAACCATTTGCTTCGATATGTTCGTCGCAGTTTATCCATGTCGTTCTTCATTGAAGCATCTCTTATATAACTAATTAATTATATCAAAGCTTGAATGTTCTGCATCAATATGGGATTCATTTCAGGAAAGTTCATCGCATGCAATTCAAATGATATAGAACAATACTGTTTGTACTCTACCGTCTCTTGCTGGTCGTTGCAAAATATATCGCACAGTGCTTTTTTATCATTTACATTACCATCCACACCTGTGTCACAAGTTAACTCTTCCTCCCCAGTTCATACCATGTGTCTGCGCACCCAGGTTCAAAAGGTTGCAGTGCGATCCAACAGTCTCAGCAGAACAGTAAACTGTTCGTCGCAGGCTCACCACTCAGAGATGTGGATTTCTTTTGTATTGGTATTTAATAATATTGGGGAGGTGTTGGTGCATTGTGTAAAGAATATTTGTGTTATAAATAAATATCGGAGCTTGGAAGCAACAGAAGGGAGGAAATTGACAGCTTGCTTACTCAAGACAGTTTCATGGCCGTGCAAATGCATGCACGTTATCTTTTTCATATATTATGGGGGAGGGGGGGCGCTCATTGCTAGAAAGAGTAAGCACATAATGCGTTCCTTGCTGGAAACGGCCTGTTCTGATGGCATTTACCTAATTGACATCTTGACAATTAGGACAAATAAAACATTGTCTCATTACTTAGCTTTGCTACTTGGATGTTGGGCGTTATGAATACTAGTTTAGTTCAACTGGACTATGAAGAACATGCACTTACTTTTCTTTGTGTATGCTGATGAGTAATTTACTGATGCAGAAGAAATAATTTTTCTCTTTAGTGTCCCTTTAAGACCACGGTGGTTGGGACGAACACAGTTCTGTTGTGCCCCCCTTAAAATTTGTTTTAAGGTTTATGCATGATGAAGCCGTGTAAATAATAAATATATAATAAATAAAATGAAGTCGTAATTATTGTTAGCAAGCGCCGTTGTTGCATGTCCAGAAAATTAAACAAGCCTTTGTGGTGTCTTCTTATGCACACTTTTCTCCTGTCTAGCTTGCAGTGCCTGTAGCCTTATAGTTAGCAATGGCTTGAATATTAACAGCGCGCTTTTTTGCAGTCCATTCACTCTTGTCATTTTTGACCAATAGCTTTCAGGTGTAAAACTAGCTTAGAAATTTCAATACCTTGTTTAACATCTAAATTTATAAACAGTGCACCTAGAGGCTTGCACCTCTTTGCCATTTGAATGTTTCCATTCTAAGTTATAGCAAATGCAATCTGCATTTTTGCATTGTGAAAGGGACTTGTAATAACTGGCTCTTTCTTTATTAAGATATTCTCAGGGGCATGACAGTCTGATGTGTCATAACATTGGCTATGGGCACTGTGGAACTGAAAACTTGCAAAGAATAAAAAAAAACAATGGCAAACTAATCTTGTAGTGTCATTCTTCAGTTCCTGTGTTATGTTAATTTGTACCGCTGATACTTTGATGTCATCATAGCTGTGCAACCTTGTGCACAATGTCTGCAGTTTGCTGTGGGCATTTTCAGTGGTCACAAATTTCTTGTTCATGACATTTGTCTGTTGCAGAATGTTGCCTGCACAGCTTAGCAGCTTGCTTGTTCTAGTGTCTGTTATAATCTGTATTGAAATATTTGTTCTTTGTTCAAAGGCACTTATGACAAGGCAACAAGAGCGAAAAGAGCAGAAGCTCTGTCTGGCGTGGACACAACGGAGCAGTCGGGTAATTGCTTCTGTTTTCTTTTCTTTCTTTTTTTTTAATGCTTGTGCTTATGGGAGAGGGAAAGGCAAATTTAGATCAGGGCTACATTTACAGAGCAGTCGCTTTGCTGACGGCTGACCAGGAAGCTAGCAGATGTAGGCATCAGGCAGAACTGGCAAGTCGAAGTGCATGCAATAAACGCTAGCAGGATACAGTACAGCAACTTCCAGATTAATTTAACCTTGTGTTGCCATGTGCTTGCCTCCTGGGTAGCTCTATAACTGTCCCAAAAAATGGTGGTATATTATTGAGTACATCAACCAAAATGATCTTTCTTTTACTGCAGTACTTTTGTTTTTCTTCAAGGAAGCTGTATGAATTTTCTCTCCCCCCCCCCCGCCTTGTTTTTTGAGCTTCATCCTATTTAAGCAGCCCACTTTTTCTTTCACGACTACCTTTGCCTTGAAAATTTCTGAATTGTTAACTTAGTATACAGACTGTTCCACGTAACTTGAGCCCAACTAAAAATATGCAAATGCCATGTAGCTGGACCAAACCAAGCTAGCTGTTTTTTGCTGTTGCTTGGTGATACTGAGATTTCTTTTTAAATTCTCTCTAACTTCATTAATCATCTTCTCAATTTAGATGAAAAGTGCCAATGTCAACATTGTAGAAAATGAAAAATTCCCGATACAGCTTCCTGTTGCTCAATACGTGCTACATAAAATTGTTTTTCCAAGTATGAAAGAAGCCTGCGAATACACGCAAAGTGCCTTGAGCAGCCAGTCGTGTGGCAATTTTGCGTGTATTAGCGGGCTTGTTTCACTCTCGGAAAAACACTTTTATGTAGCATGTATTGAGCAACAGAAATCTGTATCGGGAGTTTCTCATGTTGCTCTACAATTTCCTCCTTGACACTTTTCATTTAGTTATAATACTGGAAAGTTAATTAAGACTAATTATGTGTTTAAGCAGAATGTAAAAATAATCTGAGCAGCTCCTAGCCATGGCAAGCAACATTACCTTGGTTCTTTCCGCATATTTTCAAAGTTTGGCTGAAGTTATGTGAAACACCCTGTATAGTGCCTCAAAAATAATTGTACATGCATAAATCTTCAGGCAATGATGCTTGCCATGGGGATGAAGACGAGGATGCAGCTGCATCGCCTCGACTGGAGCTGTCTGCACCGCCCTGTAAGCTTTTTATACAATAACTATGCAATGTGTTTATTGACTGGTCTTTTTATTAGGGTTCTTAAAACCAATGCAGTCACCATTAGGGTCTAACACATGTGCGATGACCAGCCAAGTATGAATTCTCCGACAAAGTTGAATTTTAGGATCTGAATAACAAAAAAATTTCGTCCCATGGAAATATGTTGGCTTCAGCCACAACCTTTGGTTGGGATCTAATACACTGGAGTTGACTTAATGGATGTCTGCTGTAGTAGCACCTTCATTTTGCCTGCGGCTGCAAAGCTTGTCACTGTGTTGCTGTGCAGACCAATATGCACAAGTCGGCCTTTGTTTTGGCTTATCTGAGCGACAAATATAAAAGCAGGTGACACTGAAACTCTCTTGCTATTTTAATGCTCTAAAGCAGCACTGAACCACCTGTTGATCTTACCAAGCAAACATTCTGCATGTAGCAGATGCAGCTAACAAGCAGTCCGTACCGTCAACTTTCCAGAAGGCTTCTGCTCTACATGTTTTTAAGTGGTGGCCAGCTTCCAGTTGACATTATATGGTACCAGCCCATAGAGAATGGTCATTGTGAAATTTTTTTTGATGAATTACTTGTGTTCACACCCTGCCAGATTCATTACAGATTATTAGGAAGTCAAAACCAACAATTGTTAATGCATCGCCACCCTTTTATCACTAAAATGTTTTTTCTGAGGCCCATCCATAAGTTTGCTTAGGAAAAGTAAAGGTGAGGTGTGATAGACCTGCCATTGTTACTGGCACTGCCCCTGCTGGAAAGAACCATTGAATTGAGGGGTAATAAGGAACGTATATATCATGCTCCTAATTCCTTTGAGGCCTTTTTAAAAAAAATTCTTGAGTTGTATTCCTTGAAAGATGCTGCACTCATCGGCAGAATTTGTTTCTCAGATCTCGAAAAATGTTCTCCAGGGCCCCTTTAAATGTAGCTATCAAACGGGCTATGTGCTTACAAATGCCTAGAGCTCTTCCAGGAAGGCAACCTTTAAATTTTCGCAAGAAGTTTAGAGAGATTTTAAGAAGTTCCTACAATCTATAAAATGGCCCATTGTATGCTAAGCCCTCATCCTTTGTCACAGGCATGTTTGAAAAGTGATTTTAATAGTGCATTTAAAAAACAGCGTCCCCAAAAACAAACTTCTTTGTATGCCTTTTCGGCTTTATTGTACATTGTGCTGATGATGGCCTACCTTGAGTCCCGTTTTTGTAACTCCACCAGATCGCTATACGAAACTCGGAAGTTATCAAGCAACTTTATTTTGATATCGCACCATATTGTGTGCAATGCTATTTCAAGAGCAGTTGGCGTTCTCAATGTTCCAATTCGTAGAAAATTTGGACACATCAAATCAAGAACTTACGAAAGCACCACTGCGTATGCCCTCTTTTCTATGTGTGCATAGCGTTTCCTGTCTGCACTCGGTCACTGCGATGCTTATGCAAGACAAGGATGGAAATAGCACTTCTATTGGTATATTTCAAGCTGGTTACAATGATTACTACACTAGGGATGCAAGGGCTGCTACGCTATGCACACATTATGCCAGAACTAAGCAGAATGTCTGCAATTGTACAATATTTAGGCAATATAGAAATGAAGGAAATGTGTGCCCACAAGGTTTCTTGCAGCGAATCATGGGCTGGGGTCTTCTTGTTTATTTAATGGTCTATAAAAAATAGCAGTTTGTTGCTCTGTTATTCTGGCACTAATTGTGGATTTTCGCTCCTCAGCCCTAGCTGCACCAGCTCATGAGAGCATCACGGGCACATCCCTGGAGCCAGTTGGAAATGGAGGCCCTGAGGAGATGATGCGTGAGTCTCCTTACATCTTTACATGGCCTATAAAAGTTGATTAATTTTGAGGTTGCTCTTATCCGACAATCCATTGTTCGCACCTAAAGGTATGACACAAATGTTGTTGTTAAAACATTTATTAAAATAACCATAAAATGTTGCTGCTCCCAGAAAGTGGATCCATCAGGGGAGGGGCGAAGGAGGGGGTCAATTCAGATATTATTGACCAAATGTTATCTGTATCTTTCTGCAGCAGAAAGCTTTAGGCTTTGAAATCGTGATGTTATTAGAAATGCCTCTCCTGCATCATATTTTAAGAAGAGCACAATGTGTTCAATGGCTATCTTAAATAAGTGCCATAGGTATGGTGCAAAGTTTCTACAGGCAGATGTTTTCCAACCCTTCGATGCTTAAGCAAAAATGATGACGTATGTTTTAAAGAAATAATTTCGCTAACCTTCAAAGTACTCCCCATTAGACACAATAGCTTGGTTCCACCTCTCTTCCTATTGCTGAAAGCCCTCTTGGAAGTCCTTCAGTTAAGCCCTCTAGCAGCAATGTCCTTTCCTTTTGAATTGTAGTCCCATCCCCGAAACCCCTGAGCACCAGTTTGCATATGGGGAACAGAAAAAGTTGCATGGTGCTACATGTAGCTAGCAGGGAGAGTTTTCTCACAGTTTGTACACTAGGCAACAGACACAACCACATGCAAGTGTAGTTCACTTGCTATATGCATGGCAGGATTGGATTGCACATTCACTCTTGCGCTCCAGTCTGACCATGCTACGTGGCGCGGACTTGCTGTGCTGCAGTGATAGTACACAAATCCAAACTGTGGATTTCAAAGCTTTAGCAAAAGTTCATTACGAAGCGATATCTGTCAAGGTGTCTAGCCAGGACTGGCTGGAAGCAATGTTAGCCCAGCCTAGGTGTGCAGTGGTTTGTGTCCACTGTAGATGCTAACTGCCATTCCATGCGAAGTGTGGCCTGTGTATGTGTGGTTCGAGGCTAGTTAAGTGTTCAAAACTGATCGAAATTAGCTAGGCCTTACTGCTACAACACTGATAAGCAGTGTGGCCAAAATTTCATTACTATGTGGGTCGGTGCAGCTGAGCATCAGCAGACAATAGTTGGCTTCTCCTGGAAGTGCAGATTTTCACTTATTTGAGCCTGTTTAGTAAACTGTGTCTATAAATATACCCAGTAACAGCCAGGAAGAAGTGCACAATTTTTTTAATTCGTGTTGGATATGGGCCAATGGCAGCGCTGTCTGGGAATGTGCACACTCACGTCAAGGGGCAGTTGCCAGCCGCCCCAAGAGGTTGAGGAGAAGGCCTCTGTTGAAAAGAAGGTTTGAGAAAAAGATGACTCCGCACTCAACTTCTGAGCTGTACGTACTGCACCCAAGTGCAAAATTTGGCTGAGGTACAGTAACGTGTGCTATCTGCAGAAGGCGTTTTTCACTAAGCCTGTGGTGTAGTTAAGGAAAATCTGCATTTAGAATTTTTATAAAATGTGATTACTTCTAGAAGAACCCCAAGTATTGTCTACCCACACTGCTTATTGGTATTGTATCCGTCAGGTCTCTCTAATTTCGATTCATTTCGAGAACATTTGACTAGCCTTGAACCACACTCGACTTAAGGTGAGACCACATGTTCACTTGCTAGCTCACTCTCACTCCTGGCTGCTCCTGTATAGATGAATTGATAGACTTATTAAACTGTTGACAGTGCCTCTAAATGCAGAATTTGGATGTGGCTACTATATCCGTAGGACAAGTTGGTGCAATTTAAAGCCGATCCAGACCACTTAGCACGGCCAGAATTGAGCATAAGCGCACACACTCCAGTCCTGTCGTGCGCCAGAGCAAAAGCAATACAGTTGCATGTAGCTGTATCTGCTATGGAACATTGATACCGCAGTCACTGCGATAAGCCTGCTCGCTGAGCTCATTGTGGCTCGCTGAGGTGCTCCGAGTGGTTTCCGGGCAGTGTCTTTCCAATCGCTAGTAACCACAGCAGGGTGTGGCATTTCCTGAGGCACCTGACGTTTCTGTGCAGTTGCGAGTAAGAGCAGGAGCAAGAGAGAAAATCTCGGGACTTTTGCTCCTTGAATATGTGACTTTGCTTAGGTACTACAGAGAAGTTTCTATGCTCGCCTTGTATACATTTGTCCCTAGGTGTGCCAGCATTGTGGAGTAGGGTTGAGGTTAAGCTCCGACACTGGCTGCCAGCATTGTAAAGCAGGTATGCAGTGGGAACGGACGCCCTATTTGGTGATCACTGTGTCTAAAGGTACATCAGACAGACTTTTCTTGCGGATGCAGCGTTGGTGCCAAGTCAGTCATGCTGGATTATACCTTTTTGGCGCCTTGCGGTGCTCTATGCTAAAAAACAAAAAACCACTGATTTTTCTTGGAGAGCAGCAAGGGCTGTAGTAGAGGCTAGGCATGCTCTCCTGGAGCACTATCTTTGCTCTTGCAGGCTTTTCATATGCTGCTCTCCCTGACATTTCAGCAGCATTTTTGACTGATCCTCTTTGAGTGAAATAAGCACACGGCACCTTAGCAACTGCGGATGAACGCTATTGCCTAAACACCACAGGCGACGCTTTGATGTCATGCTGTGAGGATTAGGCACTGTGCCTTCTAAATTTTATGAGGCCGGGCCGCATTATATGCGGCCCGGCCTCTACTACATGGTCCCTACTTCTCCCCTGGAAAAATCAGTGATTTTATATTGAAGGCTGGCACGAGGAAGATATCATCCAGCACGACTGACTCAGCATGAGCACTGCAAGTACAAGAGAGTTTGTCCGGCACAGTGATCTCCAAATTGGGCATCGGTACCCACTGCGTCACCTGTTTCACCGCGCCAGCATCCGGGCGTAAACTTGACCCCACTCGACAATGCAGGCACGCCCAGGGACAGCTGCATACAACACAAGCAAAGAAACTTCTCCTTAGTGCCTAGGCAGCGAGATATTCAAGGCGCAAATGCCCGCACATTTCGCAAATGCCTGCCTAAACGCAAATATCCTACTGGAACAGGTCGTCTGCTTCCGAAGTTGCATATCTTTGAGGTGTGCCACGATCATGGCCGGAGCTCTTTGTGAGTGAACATAAATAAATGTTTTGTTCACTTGTCAGAAATTGTACCATTGCCATAAGTGTGAAAAAAATGTGGCTTGTTGCTTTGTGTGTCAAAGCTGCATGTAGCTATCTGGTAGACTAGGAGAGCAAAGGTATGCAACACTGGGGCCGTATTCTGTAGCGGTTCCTTTGGGAACCGGTTCCTTTGGGCTGTTGCCATTGGTCGGCGTTTCGTTGTCGTCATCCCTGGTGGGCGGGACGACAAATTTTGATGACGTCACACAGGTTGCCAATCTTCTGGAAAGGAACCGGTTCCCTGCTAGGAGAGGAACCGCGGAGAAGTGGTTCTCTCGAGGGTCGCGCGTGGGGGCGAGCATGATGTCGAGGGTTGCTAGGGCAACCGTGGCTGCCGGCTAATCTCGCGCCAGCTGACGAGCCGGCACCTAGACGAGACGAGACAGAGACGGCAATGGCGGCTCCTTTGGTTGTGTTGCTGGCGAGTGCCGAAAGACAACGACGCGACGAGAGGCAACGACGCGACGCGTTCGGCATGGCCGAAGAAGAGTTTCGAACGCATTTTAGGCTCTCCAAAGACATAGTGTGACGTCTTTGCGATGAGCTGGAAGGACATCTCGGACCTCAAAGATTTCGTGGTGTCGACACTACGATGAAAGTGCTGTGCGCGCTGCGGTTTTTTGCCACCGGGAGCTTTCAACAGTGCGTCGGGAATGAAGAAGCGATTGCACTGTCGCAGCCTTCGGTCAGCCGGATCATTACAGCCGTCGCCAAGGCCATTACGGTTGTGGGCAAAGAAGAAGGATGGGTTAGATTCCCATCCACGGCGCAACAGAAAGCCGCCGTCAAGGAAGGCTTTCTTAGCCGTGGAAAAATTCCATGAGTTCTAGGATGTGTGGACGGGAGTGTGATAGCCATCGTTCGCCCTAAGAAGCTCGGCCCCGGCGAAACGGAATCGTACTGGAGCCGTAAAGGGTATTACGCCCTCAACTGCATGGTCGTGAGTATTGTTCATTGACAAATATTTTCGATATGTGATTGCGCGAGTGCACGTTGTAAAAAACTTCGTTTCGTTATTTTCCTATTCGAGAAAGTAGCGTTTGTGTTGTATGTGTAATGACAACTTTGATCTTGGCAATAGAACCCGGCCGCACTTTTTCAGTGCTCTCTAATCACAGTTGAATAGCCTTTTCGATGCTACAATGTAAACACATTACGCGCGTCTTAGACCGGAATAGACGCCGTAGCAGTGAAGGGAGTCTTCGTCTGTGAGCGATCCTAACAGAAGACGAGCCCTTGTGATTCTTATTCGACGTAAAACTAAAGCATTGTGGCCAACAGACTGTAAACGTGAAAAGGAGCATCCCATCAATGAAAATGGTGTGAGGGAGAATGAGAATGTGTGGACACCCATTTGCTCTAGCTGTTGCTACGGCACATGCTGCCACTTCCGCGTTCTTTCGCTTGTAATAGGCACTTTGTCTGGAAAAACAAGAAAAAAACACAGGTGGCACTCTCTAGCAGAATCTTGTACAATATGGACGGAAGAAACCAAAGGAATTATTTTGCACATTGTGTTGTGACCGCACGCCATACATGAGCACATGTACACATGCCAACATTGCATTTGTAGGTTAAGATGACATTGTTATCATGCTGATGATTAGTTCAACTGCCTACTGCGTATGTTGATATCTCCTTTTCTGTAATTGTGTTGGCTGACTGAACAGTAACTGATTGGCAAGTAGTGTTGTAAGCAAAAGTTTGTGCCAGATATTTGTTGCAGTGGCATTGACACCTTCTCTTTGCTTTCCCTTACGAGGTGTGTGATGCAAAGCTGAATATCCTGGCAATTGACCCACGGTTTCCGGGATCGTGCCACGATTATTTCGTTTGGAGGCATTCTGCATTTCGCCGCCGCCTCACTCGTGGCCTGTTACTTCATGGAGAAGTCTTGCTTGGTAAGTGCACCTAAAGTAGCAGTGCTTCTTCCACATGTAAAACATACACAGTCAAATAGTTTTGCATCCTAGCAAGCTTTAAGAAAGCGTGATTTGCTAGAAATGTGTTGTGAATGCAGCAGTACCTAATGAACCTACAGCGACTATCGAGAGAAACATGTCTCTCTTAGAAGGCAGATATTTTTACCAGCATGTATACAACAGCTGACATGTTATTCTGTTTATTTACTTATTAATTTCAATACACTGAATGCCACGTAGAGCGTTACAGGCAGGGGTGTAATTCTACAGAACACGTCGAAATGGCAGTTTTCAAGTATGATGGAAAAGGGTTGGTGACAATGGACTCGGGTAGCTGGTTCCTGGTCACTGTCCTTGGAACGAAGGAATAAGCGTGTGCGTGAAACTTTCGGCATCGACGTTAGTGATCGGTGTAGTATATATTGTAGAATAGTGCAAGTTGCGCTATTTTTCTTTGTGTCACAATGTCTGCAATTTTTTTTGTTGCAGCGACATGTGGTGCTGGAGTGATTAGAAAGGATCAAACAGGTAGCTCGAGTTCGGGTACCTTCACGAGAACAGGTACGAAAGGTAGAGTAAGGATCCCAGATACTGGCAACATATTCGAGAGTAGACCTTAGAAGTGTTTTATAAAATAACACTTCTGAAGAGAGAAGAGCTAATTAGTTTTAGTGGAGGATGTACATTTAGGGAGAAGCAAATGGGATGAGCGGAGCAGAAAACCACGAGTATGAAATAAATATTACATGTCCAACTTAACCCGAGAATGAGATTTGCAGCCGAGACAACAGGTGAAATTGGGCTTTTCTTTAAAATGAGTCGAACTTTCTTTACAACTCAGAAAGCAGCCACTATTGTTGCAGCTTGTGCAGCGCTGCATAACCTCTGCCTTGCAGCAGGCGTGCCTCTGCCAGACGACCCAGGTGACGACGGTGCACATGACGACAGCGCACAGGAGCCAGCCCAGGCACAAGTGCCGCTTCAAGTACAGGTGCCACCGCAGGCGCACCCTGTACAGCCTTCTCGAGCTTTGTTTCAAAGAGGCCGTGCGGTGCGTGAATCCATAGTTGGTGTGTTTCGGCTGCCCAGAAATTTTCGCATTGCCTACCTGCAAAGTGTGCACCGGCGCATTCGCTGGCAAATGAGGCGGAGACATGTGCTGGTGTAACATGTTTTATTTTTATTTTCATGAAAGTAAATAGGCCGTGCACTTCAACATAACACATTGCGTGTGCTCACATGTGGCTAATCATAGTATGCTGCATACTGCAGTAGTGAAAAGCACATGATTTGTCTATGTTGAGCATGACAGATACACATGCAGTGACAAATAACCATGTGCCATTATGTTACTCCTTTGCTTTGTTCACTGTGCTTTTGAATATTGTCTCGCCAGGGAATTTTCTTTAAATAAAGGTTATTTTCAAGGTGAATGGCAACCAATCTTGCATTGTTGAATATTGCTTTGCAATGCCTATTTTACTGTGCAGTATGCATTGTTCCAAAGCTGAAGATGTCTGTTCATGTGTGACACGCAAGAGCAGCATGAGTTACACAGCAACTGAAATGTCGTCAGCAATCTGTATAGCACATATTGAAACGTATAGCAACAAACGAGACATGTCAAGCACTTATTGGAGCAGGATTTCTTTAAATAGCAGACACTCATGCTTACTACTGCTTTGTTTAAACTCAAGAGTTGCTTCAACATTGCATTTCTTGCACACATGATTTCACGTAATGCTCGTAATTGCTGCTTAACAAGGTGCAACAATATAAACAATTCTTTATTTATTCATTTTATTCATTGGGTACCTGCTTCGCCATTCAGGCATTACAGCAGGGAGGGTACAACTCATATAAATGAACACTCAGAATTACACTCATAAAGCATGGAAGAAATCATCATTTGAACAAATACAGACAGTGTCAGGTGGTAGAGTATTCCAGTCTCTTATAGTACGAACATAGAAAGAGTAGCGGAAAGCGTCGCTTTTAACCCTCTATTGCATGGCGTCCCATATTTGGCACATACCGGTTACCATTCTTTTTCGCGTGTGTGAGATTCCCAGTTGAGAATGTGATACCGTCAGAGTAAATCTCGTAGTTATGCGCACTTATTATGGGCAAGTGCTGCCATCTCTTGAGTGATACGCAAAACAGAGGTGAAGTAGATTTTGGGATGCGACGTGAAACTCGGAGGGGGCAAACACGAGCAATTGGTTTTTTTTTTTCTCTGAAAAGTTCGACCGCAGAAACGTAGAAAAATTTTGGCATATTTTTTGGCCTCGCCAATTCAAGGCAGTTACTAGTTTTCTCAATTTTGCCTGCAACTACAGCAGAGAAACCGAAATCGGTGTGTGCCATATTTGGCACAATATGAACTTGAAATACAAAATATGGTAACGTGCTGCCATCTGTTCAATAGCCCGAAGCTGCAGGTCACTCTATCACAAGATGTAATTTTGACGATCGGTACGGTGAGGGCGAATTGTCTACCAAACAGCCGCCTGAAAAGTGAAAAGGAACTGAAATGTAAAGGAAGTGGTGCTTCAGAGGCACTCACAAGCGCGATAGATGATGTAGAGTTATCGTGTGTGCGTTGATACGACAACCGCGCCGTGACATTTCTGTCGAGCTTTGTTGGGAGAGATCCAGTCCAAAAGACTCAGCGCTGGTTTACCTCCGCCAAGGTGTTTCGCGAAATTGATTGCCCCAGCGTAGTAAAGGTCCATAACAGGCACATGGGTGGTGTCGACCTGCTGGACTCTCTGTTTGGACTTTACTGCATACATATCAGATGTCGAAGAAATGGCACTTTCGAATTTTTAAGCCTATGCTAGACTTATCGATACTAACAGCATGGGTATTGTACAGGAGGGTGCAGGAGCAGCTTAGGAGGAGACAAGTACTACCGCTGGCTCAATTAAAAGCAGAAATTGCAGAATGCCTTACCTCGCATAACAAGTGCCTACCCAACTAGCGACCAGGAAGGACTTCTAGTCAGGACATCGAATTCCATGTTCAAGTCAAAAAAGGACAGGGACCAGCGGCCGCAATGCCACCCAAAGACGACCGATCTGACCAAGTCAGCCACTGGCCAGAATTTGACGAGAAGAAACAAAGATGTAAGCGGCCACCTTGCACAAACAAGTCGTTGGTAAGATAGAGGAAGTGAAACATTCATCTGTGCCTGAACGCAGCAAACAACTGTTCCATTTCATTCCCCACATCACATTAAAAGGCCACCGTCCGTGAAGCTTTGTTTTCCGCCCATGGCAGCAAGAGCGCTCAGCCATCTTCATGGTGTGCGATATTTGGCACAAAGCTTTACCTTTATTATTACAGTCATGTTTGTTCATTCAATCAATAATGAAAGCTGAAAAAATGACTTTCATAATTCATGCAATAGAGGGTCAAAAGGAATCTCACATATCTTTAATTTGTGATCTCGACTTTTAGAAACATATGTGGGCGGCTGAAAATACAATTACCTGGCTATCCCCGTATTAGAGTGGTACATGTTATGAAGAAATTTTAATCAGATTTCGGCGACGGTGTTCAAGAAGATGCCAATTTAATGCTTTTTTGCTTTCTGTCATGCTAAGCATCCTGTCATAATTGCCAAGGACAAACCGAACTGCCCTGTTCTGCACTTTTTCTAGTTTATCTACAAGTTCTGTAGCATATGGATCCCAGCAAACACACGCATACTCCAGTGTACTGCGCACATGCGTGAAATACAGTTGCTCCCTAAGTTTCTGGGGCAAGCTACTAAAGTTACGTTTCAAAAAATCTAATGCTCCGACAGCCTTGTTCCTAACATGAGTAACGTGTCTGTTCCACCTTAGATCAGCAGAAAAAAATACATCTAAGTATTTATATTCTGACACTTGTTCAAGAGTAGCATTATTTATAGTGTTACGATTGCTGTCGTATGAGCTCTTCCCGGTAAAGGTGACGTCGACACTCTTTTTCTCATTCAGTGACATTTTCCATTTTTCATACCATATGGCAATCAAATCCAAATCGTGTTGTAGTGCTTGTCGGTCAGATTCGCTGTTGATGACCCTATATACTATACAGTCATCTGCAAACATTGTAAATATTTATTTATTTATTTACATGTACCTTACAGGCCTTCGAGAAGCTATAGTGTAAATGGGGAAATACGGTAACATATTAGTATGGAATCGGGAAAGAAATAAACATCAGCATAATGAAAGGAGTACGCACAGAACATGGAAAATTATTACATTAGCAAATACAATATGTAGAGCAATAACAATAAATGGTAAACAACAACATAATAGCATAATAACATTGTAAACGTTTTTGCATGTTATACAGTAGTAAGTATTGTAAAGAAATTGGGACCACTGAAATTCTTTAACTTGTAGAAAAAATGCAAGAAAATTACAAAAGGCATGACGTGTTTAGACGGTTGAAACG
Organism: Dermacentor andersoni; assembly: GCF_023375885.2. Classification (NCBI taxonomy): domain Eukaryota; kingdom Metazoa; phylum Arthropoda; class Arachnida; order Ixodida; family Ixodidae; genus Dermacentor; species Dermacentor andersoni. Next base: position 359,991,410 of record NC_092814.1, on the reverse strand, counting down.
GCATATTGATCGTTTAGCAGATTGCGAAATGCAGTGTTTATATTGGCATGCAATGGTATCTGGTAGTGCGTTCCATAAACGGACCGCACGGGGCAAAGTTGAAAAATTAGAAGCGTGTGTGTTGCCATAAATCGCGACAGCGCGTCGACTTGGCGTTGACCTATTGAAACCCATGCGCTGATGTTCACCTCTTCGTCGGGCTCGAAGAACGGCGGGCAGACTCCGATGGCGCTCGCCCTTCCAACTAGGGAGAGGACGCGCCCTCGCGGTCCGGGCAGGCTGCCTCCTCCGGTTCCTCTGTGATTAACACGTTTGTTAGAATATGGTGCGCAAAAGCTCCGTCAACGAGTGTGCTTACCTGCTTTCGGCGTGCAAGGCGGCTGCATCACGGCGGGCGTTATACACATCTTTCTTCCACACGCCGCGCCATTGGGCTGCAGTTTTCACTGCCGGGCCCTCAGCATTCAGCAAGGCAGTCACTGGCTGCCAGAGCTCCTCCTTGCGCGCCGCCGTCAGCTGTTGACCCAGCACACACGACGCCTTCGCAAGGTAGGGGTGCTCTTCAACAAATGACACGAGTATATCGCGCGGCCTCGCTCAAACATGAGGACCCAGTTTCGGATTCGGCGCGCAAACTGGCAAGTCCAAAACGTAAACAAAGCGAGGCAACTTGTTTGCATAACGTATGGCACACCACCTAGCGACTAAATAAGAAAACAACACAAATAAAATTACAACTCCCAGTAGCGGTCTGCGCCGCAAGCTCACATTTATTACTGAAAATATATTTGCAAGTGTTCTATACAAACCGATGTTTTTTTATCAAACCAGCAACATCCTTCAATTGCTATACCGTCCCCTAAGTACAAACAAAAATGATGACGTGATCTTCCGGCAGACCGCCGCTCGTTGATTGGTTCCCCTCACGCCGCCCCGTTCCACTCTTTCTCCGAGTGACGTAATCCAGACGTAACAGCCAAAGGGAACCGGTTCCCAAAGGAACCGCTACAGAATACGGCCCCTGTACTCCATTGTAAGTTTAGGAACAGCCTCAGAGTTTTGGTGCATTGTAGGTGCCAAAATCGGAAGTAGTGGTATCTTCGTGAGCACACAAATTCAAATTTAAACTGCCCACCATGGTGACATTTAATACGTGTAGGGTTGTAGGTATGCCCCGCTCTGCCGTAGCTTTCGCAGTGCAAAGGCATTGAAGGACCAGGAGCCCCGCGGAGGGGATCAGGGCGATCTTTGATTGCTTCTGCTGAATGCATTGTACTTCTTACCGCAAAGTATTTTTGAAATAGTTTATTTTAACGTCAAACGCATTTTTTGAATACAATAAAATGTGGTTCAGGGCCTTTGAGATGTCGTTACTTTATGCAACAGGCAAGAAATTTTAGCATAAAAAAAACAACCTGGCACATCTAAACACGTAGCAGTTTAACTCGGCATACTATGATGCATACAGCTGCACGCTTAGTCTTGTGTATGCATCTTGTTAGTATGTTTACTTGTGCTTTAGTTCACCAGCTGTCTCAGTACTTTGCTCTGTTGCTTTACTACTTCATATCTAAATTTTCTTCCTTCATACCTTCAGTTTATAACAATGGAATTTTTTAATGTAGGTCAAGCACATAGAACTCGTTCTTTCACAGCACTTTGATAATGTAACTTGTGGAAAATAGTAACTACTTCACTCTTCTCATAAAAAGCAAGAACAAAGCCTTATCCTTACTGGTCCTACTTACTTTCATGACATCTTTAAACAGATTCACACCTACAGTTTAGCATTTGCACAGGTCCTTGAAATCTTTGAAATTGAATGTGTTTTCAAGGCCCTTGAAAAGCCTTTGAATTTCATGAGTGATACAATCTAAAATCGATTATGCGACTCTCTTTCTATGGTGAATCAATGTGGACCCGACAAACTTCCCACGTTAAAAACAATAGCATAAAAAGCTGACACCGCCGCGAGTGCTCGGGCATTTCGTTTCGTATGACTTGCATAGAACTGGAAAAGCCCCACACTGGGCAAGAGCAAGACACCGGCACTTGGTGTTGGCTCTCATCCCATGTTTATGGTACTTTTATCACGCCTCGTTAGAAGCTAGAAGTAAGGAACTTGCGAGTGATCAAGGCTGGACATTTTGAATATAACTTTTTGTATTTATGGTGCAATAAAGCTACCTAAAGTGTTTTGGAAGTGTTATAGTAAAAAGTGGCACATGTGATGCTGTTCTGCAACTTGAAAAGGCTTTGGCTTGGCCTTGAAAGTCTTTGAATACCCGTGAACTTTTGTCGCTGAGACCTGTACGAATCCTGGTACTTTTACATTTACCAGAGTGCTCTGGAACAACCAATCAAATGCGCCACAAAAGCATTCCTTCTGCTATGAAATAAATCTTCTTGCGTTTCAGCGGTGATGCTGCGCCTGCAGCTAGAGGTGAGGCAGCAAAACAGAGAGCTGCATCATGAGCCGCAGCAGCTGAGGCACGAGGTACGAAACATGTCTGAGAGGCTACATGAAATTGAGTATCTCGACAGGACCCGTACCATGCCTCAACCTGCCCAGCGTACGGTGCCTGTAAGTCTCCCTCGGCTGCCTGCCAACAGCTTGGAGGAACTGGAAGCAGCCGAGGCAGCGGTAGGCGACGAGGCTGTGGCTGCCACCTTGGTTTGTACTGCCCATTTATTTTTAATTGTAAGGCTATGTAACATGTAGATGTTCTGTGCTGTTTCATGAACCATGCTGTGGGGTCTATGTTAACTACCTATTGAGCGTCGCACACACTGAAGATTTTATAGAAATAATTCTTTTTCCCTGCTGTATAGCTTCTAATGGCATATCTGGACTGTGCCTACATTCTTTAGCATCCATCTAAATGTAAGTGTACACTAGTATAGCAGTGTGCCAGTGGCTGCCAGGATCAAATGTGTGAGCTTAAGCTCAGCAATGCCATAGCCACTAAGCTACCTTAGTGGCTTGCTCTCTCTGTAGAGATACATTTATGACTCAAGAATAGGTTGTTGAGATGATAAAAAGCATTGCTGACACAAAGGGCAAACTGTGCCAGCTTTCTGTAAAAGGACGCAATGCAGAACACTTGTGAATAAATTATTTTTGTTGGACTAGTTGATCCCTTGTGAATGATAAATATTGGTACAAACAAGTGGGACACGGTACAGAAAAAGAGGGGTGGTAACTGTATTGAAGTCATTTTAATGTGCAGTTTTTTGAAAAAAAAATTGTTTGAAAATTGCATTACAATTGGATATGTAATCAAAACAGCATTTGCAGTCTACTGTACAGGCTGTTGAATTGCCCCATTGCTTGCATACTAACCAGCACTATCGCATTTTTTTCTTCTGCTACAAGTCCATGAAACAAACTCCTCAACTATGTAGTTTCATGCACTGATTCAAAGCATTTTCCAGAACACTAGCAATTACTTTAGGGATGTAAACACACATACACTGCAGCCACTGTTCCTTTTTATTCGGCTACTTGCATTTTTCAGCACCTTGTTTTATCTGCTTCTATGCTACATTATATATGAGTATTTATTATGGGCTTATTTTCCATGCCTGAATGCCAAAGGTTAGGTGGGAAAGTCAGTCAACTTGCAATCAGCTCGAACCATTGCATATGAACATTTATGGTGAAAACAAATGCCAACCATAGTGAACAAGGCTCCCACAAAGGGGTCACAACATTGTTCTAAATATTTTTTCACCTTGGTTGCCATCTGTTGTTTTTCACCATGCTTCTTCCTGATCATGTTAGACCTGCAATAAATGTAACCTTGACCAAAATAATGTTGTCGAAGGGGTTAGATGTTCTGGCTTCTGTGTAGAAGCCGAGACGTCTAATCCTTTCGACAAGCAAGTCAAAGCAAGTGTCAAACCTTCCAATGTCGTAAGTGGCTACCTTCTGTGCCATGATGTGATGGGGGAGAAAGCTGAGCCAAACCTGGCTGTAGAACATCTATTGTAATAAATTATTTAGCACGCTCTGGGGTTTGCCAGTATAATTCTGGGGTTTTAGAGTCCCGCACATTTACTTAAAGGGATAGACAACTGCTCAGAACATGAATTGAGAAAACCACACTTATGAAAATATTTCCTATCCTACTGGGTAAAACGAGCCATCTTTTTCTCATTAAACATGTATTTATATTCTTCATCCTTTGCAAAAAGTCGTGGAAAATGACCTTTGACTCCTCATGCAGCAAGAACATATTCATAACAGCCCTGAAGAGGATGGAAAACTCGCGTCGTGTTAGTATTCATTTATGATAAATGAGGAACAGCGCACTGAAAACGGAAGATGAAAGGAAACGTAGACACACCACAACTTCACTTTCAACTGGAATATTTATTGAATGAACGAGTTAATATACACTTGAACTGCATATTCACCTGCAAGGCACTGAACAATTCATGACATGCATTTGTGGTTAGATTAGGTGACACTAAACAATAATGAATTAACAAAAAGCCAGTTTGCTGCTTGGCTATCAACAATTTGCGTGGTCTACAGCGGAAATTGCTTTTTGTTGGAGTGCTATTGACGGCTGGCTAATGCATTCTGGTCCTGCTTTCTGTATTCTATAAGCCTCACAAATTTGACATGTCAATTGGTCTGGGTGGCGAAAAAGAATCTAGGTCATGGTGAATTCTGCAGTGCACCCATAGTCACGGCAATGCATTGCCAAGTGCGAGGAGCAAATAGTGCCTTTCAGTCCATTTTGGTGCTCCCTCATAGGCACGTTTACACACTGCACTAATTGTCCCACATACACTTGGCCACACCTGAGGGGGATGCTGTACATGATTGCAATGGTGCAAGGCATAAACATATCAGTTCGCCTAACAGGGCAGACATCTTTTGCATTTGCACCTCTTTACACGTGTTTTCTTACCACTGCGCAGACACTACCCATTTTTTTTTTGCTAAGAAAAGACCACATCTAGGCCATGCCAAGATCCCACCTTTTTCAACCTTTGCAAAAGCTGGTGGAAGTGTGGCATAATGGCTACCTTCTTCCTTTTCCTTTGGTGAAAAGAAAAAAAAAAAAGTTTCTTTTTAGACCAAGCAAATCGTTGATAGCAGAGCAGCACGCTGGTTTTGATTTTTGTTAATTCATTATTGTTTGGTATCATGTAAGCTAACCACGAATGCACGTCACAAATTGTTCACTGCCTTGCAGGCACATGTCCAATTCAAGTGTGTATTAACCTATTTGTTCAATTAATTTTCCAGTTGAATTTTCCAGTTTGTGATGTGTTTGTCTCCCTACGTTTTCAGTGCGCTGTTCCTTATTTACCATGAATCGGAGAACTATCGCGTGACTTTCCATTAGTGTACATGGTTCATAATATGTTTATTAGTACTGAAGTGCAGTCCACTTTTTCTGTTATTTCTTTCATTTAGAATGTGCAGACAAGCCTTTGTTAGTCGTGGGTATAAAAGTGGCGCTGCCTTTATTTTCGATGAGTTACCGTATTTACTCGCATAATGATCGCGCTCGCGTAATGATCGCACATCTGAATTTTGTCGTCAAAATTAGATTGTTTTGTCTAGCTAATGATGATCGTGCTTACCATCTGTCGAATGCTGTCAAATGCTATGCAAACAACTCTTGGAAGACATACCAAGCGGTCTGCACACACCAAACATCCTTAAGCAGATGCCCCATATCATTCCTTTCATCACTTTCCGCACTTCCATGAAAAAGAAAAGCTACAACCAAACTTGCCTTGGCTTTATTATGTGTAGGCTTCATTATGGTTTACCAACAACAAAAAAGGCGCCTTTCGATTCTTCTCGTTTACACTCGTGGGCAGGCAACCGCAACTAGTCTCGAGTGGCAACTATAGTGGCCATGCTTACACTAATACATTAGAAGTGTACCCTATTCACACGCCGACGCTTGTAATATAGCTAAGATATTCGCCTACCCTTAACGGAAACATGCCGTATTAGGATAGTGAAGACAAATGCAGAAGTTTCCGCAGCATGCCTGCCATGTGTTTCTATATCACTGACGGCTACGCGCACCCATCTGTTTCTGTGCCCTCAAAGTGGACACGGCTATGTTATTGTCGCAAACTTGCAGATATTAACGATGTTATTCATTACTGATAGAGAAGAAACTGTTTCAATGCACGTAATAGACTCGCAAGAAGAACAAAAAGTCTCATTCGGTGCGTTCGGCTTGCTCCGCTGGCCGCCATATTTGTTTTGGTGTCCCACACTGTTACAGCGGCAGCCGCCTGCTTGTTGACCTGTTGTAATCCCGCAGCAAAATTATTTTCGCGAGAAATTTAACCCGCGTAATGATTGCACCCCTCAATTTGCTACACTTTTTTTGACAAGAAAGTGCAGTCATTATGCGAGTAAATGCGGCAGTTGGCTTGGCAAGTCTATCAACAAAATAACGACAACTGGGGCCAGCCAGCCATGACGTAGGTGTAAGGTCTGGCAACGCTAACTTACTGTACCAGCTTTTTATTTTCTAAAGTGGTTGACAAGGTCAAAATGTAGATGGTTGATCACAGTTGCGCTCACTCCTGTGAAAGTAGAATGATGAGCTGCTTTCATAATTTGCGAAGTGGGCTATCTGCATTGCTCTCACTTCTCGGTGTTGTGTTGCTAGAGGAGGGACTCTTCTTTTTTAGAGGCTGCTCAAATAGAAATATTCTTTACAAGATATCCACAGTGACATTGCTGAGAGTGAGCGTTTCGTTACAGCTTAAAGAAATTAAGTCCCTAAAAATAGATTGTCAGTCCATTTAACAAAAATATGAAAATCTGGAAATATCGTGTTGGTATGTCAGTAGCTGTTTTGTGCCACAAATGTGTGTGTATTTGTCTTTCCTGCACACTGATATTGCATCTCCTAATTATGCACTGAAAATTTGCATGTGAATAGAATTGGTGCGCTTACAGTAATTTTAATGATGGTGAAAGCTTGGCAAGGTAGGTACTATGAAACATGGTTACAGTACTAAGGATGATCAAACGCAAACATGAAATGTACTGAACAGACAGATCTGATACACTTCGTGTTTGTCTTCCAGTAACACAGGTGTTGTGGAGCACATTTACAATTAAAGAGCACTGCCTCACCACCCTCTTGTAGCAAAAATGTCTTGCTTTGCACTCGGCTAAAATTATATTCTAGCAGTATTGGGCTTTTTTCAACATGAAGACACTGCCGCCTAAGTCCTCATTTCCACATTTCTGACATTTTTTTTTCCAGCGCAAGCACCTCCTACAGATAGGAGGGACGTCTCTGCGTGAGGTGGCATCGAATGCCATGAAGGCTGTAATGGCACATCCGGTGCAAGTGCTTTACAGCCTTCATGGCAGAAAAGGCAAGGGAGCCTTCATTAATTTGAAGCTTTGCCGTATAGTCACAGGTAAGGTTTCCTTGGCCATCTTCTTGCATTCTTGAAGTCTTGTGTATACAGCCGAACTTTCCATTGAATGACTTGCATAGCAAAAGATTATATCCTGGCCAAAATCCTATGTTTCATATGAATTGTTAACCTCTACAGTGAACGAACTTGGGCGTCCCTGTCAGCTGGTTTCATTATTTACTATGAAATCCACATAGCGCACCCACCACGGCCATCGCAGATGTAACCAAGATGTGCTCTGGTGGTAGTGCCAATGGCAGCGTAGGTGAATTGCTTGACAAGCATGGCGATCGATTGCTAAATTAGTACGCTCTGTTGTAATACATCAGCGGGCGAGACGGTTGATGAATATGTCTCGGTTGGTAAAAACATGGTATAATGATCACTGATGACATCAATGCTATGTTAGGGTGGAAAAGCAGGAATGCCAACGAAGGCAACAGAGATGAATATCCTGTAAATGGATCAAGAATTTTGACGGCGAGGAAGGTGCTAGCAGCATTTGATGGTCCGCAGCTTTACTTTGCATAGCTCCTGCATTTTGCCGCAGAACATGCTGTGAACCTCGATTCAATAAGGTTCGCTGCAGTTGCTCATTCTCTCGCATGAAGTGTGCACTAAAGACTTAACAACTTATCACTAAGTCTCTTGAGTTCATAATGAAGGTTTTCGTTTGTTAATACGTCTGCCCTGCTCTATTCTGGGTTATCTTTATGGTGCATGATATTTGCAATGAAGTTACTTAGGATGAAGGATTTTGAACGTCTCAAGCACACTGTATGTTGTATGTACTATTTGTGGTCTTTCTGTTTGTGTGCAGATGTTGTCTGTGAGAAGGGCCACGTCGACGTGGTAGAGGCCCAGAGCTTCTTAAAGAAGTGGTTGCCGGGGTCTGTGGACAGGGGTGGCGGCAGGAAGAGGCGTTTCGCCGAAACGTTCGCAGCAGAGGAGCCCAGTGATCCCTGCCCTCGAGACAGGGATCATTGCTTGACCCCTGCTGCCCTCTCCCTACCCCACCCTTGCCCTCAGAGCCCTGGCCCGTCCGACCCCAGCCGTCCAGCTGCCTCCCCTGCAGATGTGCAGTTCTGCACAAGACCTGCAGCCATGTAATCTATAAATAAATAAGTTATTTTCATTTACAATTTGCTTGCATCTGCAGGACTTCCTTCCTTCACTTATTTCCATCACATTTTAGCTAATAGTATAGGCAGTAAGCCCGCACACAAGTAACGAAATGGCTGAGCACTGGCTATGCTGGAAAAACATTGGATACAAAATGGCTGAGCACCGGCTATGCTGGAAAAAAATTGGGTACAAAATGGCTGAGCACCGGCTATGCTGGAAAAACAGTGGGTACAAGATGGCTGAGCACTGGCTATGCTGGTAAAACGTTGGGTACAAAATGGCTGAGCACCAGCTATGCTTGGAAAAACATTGGATACAAAATGGCTGAGCAGCGGCTATGCTGGAAAAACATTGGGTACAATATGGCTCTGCACTGGCTATGCTGGAATAACATTGGATACAAAATGGCTGAGCACTGGCTATGCTGGAAAAACATTGGATACAGTGTGGCTGGGCACTGGCTCTATGCTGGAAATACATCGGATACTACAATGGCAAAAGGTAGGGCCAATGTTGGCTTGAACATTGGCTGGACCTTGGATCGGGTTGCACTTTGGCAAAATGCCAAGATTGGGCCAACATTGGCACCAATATTTGCCAGCATTGGGCCATGCTTGGTCCAATGCTGGTGTGCTGCCTGGGTAGGTGGAAGATAGACACAGCCGACTGGGAGAAATTTCGAACTCTCACTAACATCTCATGGGCCGACATGTCTTCTCTAGAAATTGATGCTGCTGTTGAGTATCTTACATCATTGATAATAGATGCCGCATCAAAATGCATATCCGAAGTGAGTGGTCTGGCATGCAAACGACGTGTACCGTGGTGGAACAGCCAATGTAGGATCGCCCGTAAGAATCAGAACAAGGCGTGGGGGTTGCTACGCGCTTCTCCCACTGCAGAAAATCTTATGAACTTCAAAAAAATAAAGTCCCAAGGCAGGCGAACCCGCCAACAGGCCAGAAGAGAAAGCTGGCACAAGTTTTTATAGAGTATTAACTCGTTTAGGGATGAGGCCAAAGCCTGGAACAGAGTTAATAGGATTAGAGGGTGGCAAACATACTCACTGCCCCTGGTAAATACACAGGGCGATACACTGCAAGACCAGGCAGACTCACTTGGGGAATATTTTGAGAGCGTGTCAAGTCCAACAAATTATACACAATCCTTTCTCAAATACAAACAAACAGAAGAACGTAAGCCATTAACAAGAAAAGGTCGAGAGAATGAGCCTTACAACCGTGCTTTTTGTATTGCCGAATTGAGAGCTGCCTTGAGCGCATGCAACAGCTCCGCACCAGGATCTGATAGAATCATGTATGAAATGCTCAAAAACTTACACAATGACACGCAGGTTACACTACTCACACTTTTCAACACCATTTGGGATGCAGCGTACCTTCCAACCGCATGGAAGGAAGCCATTGTGGTCCCTGTTTTGAAACAAGGCAAGCACCCTTCCTCAGTGGCAAGTTACCGCCCGATAGCCCTGACAAGTTGCATTTGTAAGGTGTTTGAAAAAATGAATAATCGGCGACTCATTCATTTCCTTGAACAGAGCAAAATCCTTTATCCCTATCAGTGCGGCTTCCGAGAAGGGCGCCCCACAACTGACCATCTTGTACGTGTAGAAGCAAATATCCGGGACGCATTTGTACACAAACAATTCTTCTCATCCATTTTCCTCGATATGGAGAAGGCGTACGATACGACGTGGCGTTACGGAATCTTAAGAGACTTGTCAGAAATGGGCATCCATGGTAATATGCTAAACCTAATAGAAAGCTATCTGTCCAGTCGTACCTTCCGGGTAAAAGTCGGTAATGTACTTTCGCGTCCTTTTACGCAAGAAACGGGTGTAACCCAAGGAGGCGTGCTCAGCTGGACACTCTTCATCGTGAAGATGAACACGCTTCGCGCTTCATTACCACCGGCAATCTTTTATTCTGTCTACGTGGACGACATACAAATAGCTTTCAAATCCTGTAACCTCGCAGTGTGCGAGAGACAGGTACAGCATGGCCTGAACAAAGTCTCAATGTGGGCAGACAAGAACGGATTTAAGATCAATCCTAACAAAGGCTCTTCTGTTCTTTTTACAAGAAAGAGAGGCCTGGTTCCGGATCCTTCCTTAGAACTGTGTGGACACCAAATACCTGTCAACAAAGAGCACAAATTTTTGGGTATTATACTTGACTACCGACTCACTTTCATTCCACACATTAACTATCTGAAAGAAAAATGTCTAAAAACAATGAACTTAATGAAACTTCTATCCCAGACTACATAGGGTAGTGACAGGAAGTGTTTAATGAACCTATACAAGAGCCTAATTCGGTCTTGATTGGATTATGGTGCTGTAGTATATAACTCTGCCGCCCCGAGCGCGCTAAAGATGCTAGACCCAGTCCACCATCTAGGAATCCGACTGGCCACTGGTGCTTTCAGAACGAGTCCCATACAAAGTCTATATGTAGAATCAAATGAGTGGTCACTTCATCTGCAGAGAACATACATCAGCCAAACATATTTTCTGAAAGTCCACTCAAATCCTCAACATCCGTGTTTTAATACCGTTAATGACATGACATATGCTACACTCCTTCGCAATCGTCCCTCCGTAAGACAGCCTTTCTCGCTGCGTGTGAGGGAGCTTAGTGAAGAAATGCATGTTCCACTCCTCGAGCTTCGCCTAATGCATCCAGCCAAGCTGCTACCTCCTTGGGAGTGGCAGCTGATACAATGCGACACATCTTTCATTCAAGTTACAAAGCACGCTCCTGAGGCCGAAATCAGAATGCATTTCCTAAAACTCCAGCACAAGCATTCCTGTGCAGAGTTCTACACAGACGCTTCGAAGTCAAATGCCGGGGTATCCTATGCAGCCGTCGGCCCATCCTTCTCGGAATCCGACGTACTGCATCCGGAAACAAGCATATTTACGGCCGAGGCCTACGCATTACTCTCTGCTGTGAAGCATATAAGAAAATCGAAACTTCCAAAAGCAGCGGTCTATACAGACTCCCTAAGCGTCGTGAAGGCCTTAATCACATTCAGCAAGCATAAAAATCCCGTATTTAATGAGTTCTATTCCGTCTTGTGTAAAGCGTAGTAATCTAAGCAGCATATCATTATATGCTGGGTACCTGGCCATAGGGGAATTGAAGGCAACGTTCTGGCGGACGAGATGGCCACGTCAATCGCATCGCGAGCCGCTAACCCTACCGCTGAGGTGCATGTCACAGATCTGAGGCCTTTCTTGCGAAGGAAGCTGCGAGCCCACTGGCAACACATGTGGGACGCGGAAACGGATACCTCCTTGGGAGTGGCAGCTGATACAATGCGACACATCTTTCATTCAAGTTACAAAGCACGCTCCTGAGGCCGAAATCAGAATGCATTTCCTAAAACTCCAGCACAAGCATTCCTGTGCAGAGTTCTACACAGACGCTTCGAAGTCAAATGCCGGGGTATCCTATGCAGCCGTCGGCCCATCCTTCTCGGAATCCGACGTACAGCATCCGGAAACAAGCATATTTACGGCCGAGGCCTACGCATTACTCTCTGCTGTGAAGCATATAAGAAAATCGAAACTTCCAAAAGCAGCGGTCTATACAGACTCCCTAAGCGTCGTGAAGGCCTTAATCACATTCAGCAAGTCCCGTATTTAATGAGTTCTATTCCGTCTTGTGTAAAGCGTAGTAATCTAAGCAGCATATCATTATATGCTGGGTACCTGGCCATAGGGGAATTGAAGGCAACGTTCTGGCGGACGAGATGGCCACGTCAATCGCATCGCGAGCCGCTAACCCTACCGCTGAGGTGCATGTCACAGATCTGAGGCCTTTCTTGCGAAGGAAGCTGCGAGCCCACTGGCAACACATGTGGGACGCGGAAACGGATAATAAGCTCCACCTGATAAAGCCACAGTTAGGATTCTGGCCCTCTACTACAAAATCGCGCCGAACAGATGTCCTATTCTGTCGTCTAAGAATAGGACACACATTTGGCACCCATAACTTTCTACTCACCGGAAGTGAGCCTCCAACCTGTGGTAGATGCGGGGAGAGGCTGACCGTACTCCACGTCCTCCTGGAGTGTCGGGAAGCCGAATCTGAGAGAAAGAGACATTTTTCCTTAGCATACCGACAGCACATTCCCCTTCATCCTGACTTGTTTCTTGGTCCAGAACCGCTTTTTAATACAGACACAGTCCTAGGTTTTCTCAGAGATGTGGTCTTACATGTTATTAGCCCCATGCATTCGTAGCGCCTCCTCTCTCCAGAGGATGCCGCTGGGATAATTGTTTTGCATAGCACATGCCTCCAGGCCCTTGTGTTTTTAAGGGCTCTAAGGAGGCAGTAGTGCTCTAGCATTTCTTATAATCGGATATATTTTACCTATGGTATCATTCTCCTTAAATGCATCGAAATGTTTATAGTACAAGTCATATGTCATCGCCATAATTATATTACACAGATTTTACGCACTTTAGAGCGTATATTTTAAGGCCCCTTTACAGCCACGTCACATCAATTTCATAGTAATCATAGTTACACTGCACACCCACTACCACAGACATGGCGCTCTTTGGCGATTCCTGGCCCTTGCGCCATAAAACCTCATACATCATCATCATCATCATCAAGGTTCTGGCAATTCATCTATGAAGGACAGAAATTCATGTTTAGTTCATTTGTAATGTGGGGGTATGTAGAGCGAGCAGACAGTGATAAGTTTATTTAGGAGAGCAGCACGAACCGCCACTGCTTCAAGGGGCGTTTGTAGCTGCAAACGTTGACACGCTATGCCTTTCTGAATAACAATGGCAACACCGCCCGATGATTCGAGAGCATCATCGCGATCTCTGCGAAACGTAACATACTGTAGGAGGAAATTTGAGTGTTTCGATTTTAATTGTGTTTCCTGTAGACACAGCACTTTTGGATTGTGTTTGTGGATGAGTTGCTGCACATCATCAAGGTTTCTAAGAAGACCTCTGACGTTCCATTGAATTATCTGTGTATCCATATTTGAAGTAAATAGGTGCTGTGCGTACGGAAACAGAAGTATTAGTTACAGAGATTTCAGAGATTAGGTTACAGGGCTCTTTCGAGGCCGTGTAATCGGGGTTTTGCGCTTTGTGAAGCGTTCGAGGGAGCCTCGCTGCTCCTTAGGCGCTTGGCGCCCCTTGAGGATAGGTGTAGTGTCCATTGCCTCTTGTGAGGCGCCGGACACGTGCTCTTGCGAGCGAGAAGTTACCAAGGAGAGTCCCGCCTTGGAGGGCAAGACCCCTGCGCCCATCAGCCCGGAGGTCGATGGGGCTCCCAGGGGGATTTGGCTGCGCCGGCCGTTGCCAGCGCTGGAAGGGACCTAGGTGGTTGAGGCAGCCTCGGCTGCGCCCACCTTCGGGGTCGATGGTACTTCGCCTCGGTTGACGGAGCAGCGCTAGCTGCAACCGCCGCGGGGGCAGATGGCGTAACTGCCGACTCACTCCTTGTGGGTCGGACAGCCGCCGGAGGCCGTTGTGGCGCTGCCCCCTGACGCGCCACTTCGGCGAAGCTTTTCTTTGGCAGGTATGCTACCCGCCTGCGTGCCTCTTTGAACGATACATTCTCTTTCACTTTTATCGTTACAATTTCTCTTTCCTTCTTCCAGGAGGGGCACGACCGCGAGTACGCGGCGTGCTCCCCATCACAGTTTTGACAGTGGAAAGCGTTCTCACACGTTTCAGTGGTGTGTTCATGGGCACTGCATTTCGCACATGTTTGACGGCCCCGACAGCTCTGCGAACTGTGGCCGAAACGCTGGCATTTGAAACATCGAAGCGGATTTGGCACGTAGGGCCTAGCATGGAGATTGATGTGCCCGGCCTCGATTGACTCGGGCAGGACACTTGAACCAAAGGTGATTATTAAGTGCTTCGTCTGAATCTCTTTACTATCTCGCCTCATCTTAATTCTTCTGACATTGATTACATTTTGTTCGCTAAAGCCCTCCAGGAGTTCCGCTTCAGTCAGCTCAAGCAAATCACCATCCGACACAACACCGCGGGTGGTGTTCATTGTACGGTGAGGGGTTACAACTAAAGCCCTGAAAGCGTTCAGCCTCAGTGAGCTCCATCAAGTCAGCGTGCGGTGCGGGGCTATAATTATTTGGGTTTCCCCAAATGACACTAGTTTCGGTAGGTTTTCATATTGTTTCAAATCACGGAGCTCCAAGAGGAGGTCACCGCTTGCCATCCTCGACACCTTGTAACCTGGACCAAAAACATCAGTCAACGACTTTGAGACAAGGAATGGTGAAATGGTTCGCACTGCTCTGTTTGGCTTTTCAGAATGGATAACGGGAAGCGGGGAAAATTCTGGATTTGGTGTCCGAAAAACTTGAAGACATCTTCGGTGCGCCGTCGTTTCTGAGGGCGGTCAACAAGGGAGGGGAAAGAAGTTTCCATGAAAAAATGTAAACATTCGGCAACAGCGCCGACCGCCCACCACGGAGCCCAACGAGGGGACGCGACAGAGCTTGCATACAAGTCTGCACGACGCCAGTCGTACGCCGTCACTATAACGGAATATGGTGTACCCAAGGTTGGATAGCCACACAGGGTTAACCCTTGCCGCAAGGAGAAAGGAAGTAAATAGAAGAAAGAAGGAGACAGGAAAGGTCACAAAGTGAGAGATAAAGATGAAGATTCGAGGAGGGAGAGACAGGAGAAGGCGACTGCCGATGTCCTCCAGATGGGTCAGTCTGGAGGTATCGTCTATGTGAGGCCGAGGCCGAAGAGGTGTCTTGCCTCCGCCGGGGGGCCTTAACGGTCCCAACACCCAGCATCGGCTCAACCTCCAGGGTCCCCTTTTCCCCAGATACGGCTAAGCCGCGCACGGCTACACGCGGGAGTGTCCAACCCTCGTGTGCTCGGGTACGTGGTGTCGCAACACACCAAACGCCTGCTGACGGAGACGCCCCTGCGGGGAACCATAACAAAGCCGCTATTGTGGCCCGAAAGCGTGGCCGCTATAGCAAATTAAATAGAAAAACTGCAAGGAAAAAAGCGAGAACCTACTACGTGATTTTTTCCACACTTGTCCCCTAGCGCGCAGACGGGGTAGGGCCTGTCCTAGTTTTCCTTCCAGAACGCTAGCAACGAGCTAACGGCACGCCAGGCGAGCCAGATGCACACGTCATGCGCCAGACACGCCACTGAAGCGAACGAGGTCGGCTGCTCTTGTGAAGTTCGCCTGTTCGACGATCCGTCCCTTTTTCAAGCGAAGCTTGTATTGCCTCACTCGCGTCCGCATCGGTGTTTCCGTACTAAAAAAACTCCAGCCACGCGAAAATAAAAAGAGCTTGTTGGGCAGCGAGACCACCACGCTAACCGATTCAGCCACTATCCCTTCATCCTATGCGCTCTGTAAAGCTGGTTGTTACTGGCGGCGAGGAGTTACGGAGTCGCCATCTATCGGAAGCGCCTCCCTGGCGTAGTATGAGGGATCACGCGGCGCGCTCCTCAGGTTTTGCTGTCAGCGCTCACTGAAAACACCACGCGCGAGCTCTCCCGGACATTTTTGTAAGTACTTTCGAAACGAGAGAAGTTTCTTACTGTCTAAATAATAATCTTGGGCAAACTGAAAGCACACAATCGTTTACAGACGCTATCTCTTTACCGAATACGTACAGTGAACGCCACTGCGCGCGGTCGCCGCGATGGAGTCTCCCGAACCGGCTTCTTGCGTGAAAGGTAGGTAAGAAAACGCTGAGAGCAAACTATGTGAAATATGTTCTTATAGTGTTTGTATAACTAAATGGAGCGTAATAGAACGAAGCCTCAATGCAGCGATCGCGCAGATTCGCAGTGACCGACTGCGCGTCTGCATGCTTGTCCGCGCACTGTTTCGCTTTCTCCGCGCGCGCGTTTTCGCACCGTGCCATGAGCTTTAGGCCGCAGAATATGAGCATTTGACAGTACACAAGCAACCATTGTTGCGTGGGCGCTATCAGAGCTGTTCAAAAATTTCATTGTAGAGACTTCGACGCCTGTGATGTGCCGTCGCGACGATCCAATCTTTTTTTCTTCTAAATTCTTTGACCTTTTAATATTACTTCTCGAGTTGCGTCGCACTGTATGTTTATCGGTGTTCTCAGCGTGCAATTTCCCGCTGATCCTTTTTTGTAATCCAGTGCATTAATTCATAACACAAACTTGACCATATGCCATGCTTTTCTTAAATGTGCTTCTTACCGCTGCCTTTCCACTCCACTGAACTTGCCAGTATCTATAGCATCGACAAGTTCATAGACCAAACCGTCATGACATATGTCTGGCAGTGGACTCGGGCGAGCGTCTCAGTGCGCGTTTTCAGAATATCGCAGACCGGGAGCCGTACCAGAAATCTTCCTCGCGTCTTTGCTTGCTGCATGCCCGAGTTGTAGCCGATGACTGTTTGCCGGTTTTATGTTTCGCGAGCCAAGGTTCACGCAGCTTGTTGTCATGCGGCTACGTGTGAATAAGGCTGACACCGGCCTCCGTTACGTGCGTCCGGCCCTGCAGCACCGAGCAGTAGCCTATCATGTTGCGCGCCTTCAAAGGCAGCCACTACCTATTGTAGTGCTTTGAAGCGTTGTAAAGGAGACACTCGAAGCGGGAGAATTTCGCCACTAAATGAGGACCGCAGCGTACGAGGGAATTTAAACTCGTTTTCAGCTCGCTTCGGCGCGCCCGAAGCAGCCGACGCGGCCGCTATGTCCACGTGATCCCTCCTAGGACGTCACGCCGACGGTGGCGCCAACTTTTCCAGTGGTGGAGCTAGAGGCCAATATGCATGAAGAAATAGACGCAGCGCAAGGCGCGAGCCAATCACAGACGCCCCCTTTCTACGGAGGAGAGAAACTGTGTCATTGCGTGTTCGCTCGCCTCGCGCTCGTCGTCTCGCCAGTTCTGGCCCAGCAGTCAGATGGGAGCACGACTTTGTCGCGGGAACGCCGCCGGAAACTTTCCTGGAAGGGCTCGTTGCCGAGTGGTTACGACAACCAAGAACCGTGGATCCTTGAGCTTCGCTTGCACCCGTCTTCACAGTAGTGGAAACGGGGTCCATTTTTCTTTGTTCTTTGTATGTGGCCTCGTTTGTTGGGCTCTCGGCGTATTCTTGCGTTGCTTCATTTCGACACGGCACCACTGCACTATTAGACTACGCCAAGGTGAGAAATTTTCAATATGCCAAGCATTTCCAGCTTACGGCACGTGTACTGAGACTTGACACAGCGGAAAATAGCTCCGCCGTCCTGGCGCAATTAATTTGAGTAGATGATTCGTAAAGGGTCCTAACATTATTGTAACTTTTTTCGCTAGTTAGTGGGCACGGCCGCCGCACGCGGATTTGTGACAGCGAATAGCAACTCGACCGTGTGACGCATCTCTGCGTGTACTGAATATTACTGGGACAAGTTCGTGACGCTTTCTCAGACCCCCTACACGATTGTAATTACGTTACATTTTGGGATAAATTCGAGGCACACTCGCCGCACCTGTTGTGTCGCAGCGAAAAGCACCTCGGCCGTGATGAGCTTGGAGTGTACTGAATCATTCTGGGACAAGTTTGTGACGCGTGCTGTGGCCCCGCAATAACTCGCAACTTCTTTCAGTACTCTCGGTTATCGAAAGCGCGACGAGCGATTGCACAGAACGATAACGCGGGTGTGTTGCTTGTGCTGGCACAACGCGCAAAAAACGCTGTGGGACGAAAAAAAACAGGAACTTGGGTAAGTCGAAAATTGTCTTCAGAACGACTGAAAACTGGCTTTGCACCCACGCATTTGTCTTGAGTGCTAGTAAAAGGCTTTCTGCGAACGTCTAGCATGGTCTGGCTGAGAACCTGTGTTCTGGCACCTCTGTGTACAGTCGCACTCTTTTTGAGCTTGAAAACGACCGCGTCGCATTCCGTACTGCCTGCGCAGTTAGCGGCGGCACCGAGAAGCCGTGCACATGCACAGTGCGTCTGGCGTGTGAGAATTCCAGCTTCGCGCGCATTGCGTCACGCTAGACGTGTGACGCAGTTAACTAAAAACAGCGCGGCCTTCGTGGCGCACTTAATTTAAATTATTGGATCGAACTGGGAGATGTTTGCGACGCTTTCTATGAGCCCCAATATTTTCAGAGTAGTTTTTGGGCGTGGTGGTCCATAGGGTGCTTTGACGCACTTTCGCGTGTACTGAATCTCGCTGCGACAAGTTTTGGCGCTTTCTATGACCCCCAAAATTACTGTAACTAATTTAGTTGCCTTTTGGGTTACTTTTCAAGCGCAGTGGGCGCGCCTGGCGCTGTGACACGGTTAGCGAAAAGCAGCTTGGCCGTGGTGACAAAGATAGCTTGGCGCGTAATCTTCCTGCAACAAGTTTGTGACAATTTTATGGCTTCGCAACAATTTGTCTTACAGTACTCACGCTTGTCGAAAACGCGACGAGCAATTGATAACACGGGAGCGTTGCGCCGGCAGAACGCGCAAAAGATAACGCCAAGGAGCTCGAACGCCAGGAACTTGTTACTCGAAAATTCTGGCTTCTGAACTTTGCGAGCTTCCAGCGTGGTCTGGTTGAAAGCCCGTGTTGTGGCAATCTCTGTGTATTCGTAGCGTACTATCGCGTCGGTTGTAGCCAAGTTCTGGAAACGCGCAGTAGCCCGTGTATTCCTGATGTTAAACTTCAGGAAATAAGGCCCGGGAAGAGAATGCTTGCAAATAGAATGTTTTCGTGGTATGTGCGGTATTCTTTCGAATGTGTTGGGTATTTTCTATGCCGTGTATGTAGAAGCGAACTGCTTTTCTTTGTAATGCCACCCATTCACCACTGTCGCACGCTTCGCCTCTTGCACGCATTATTCTTCGATGTTAATACTATAAAATGACACGCGCTTCTAATTTAATTTTTTCAGCTGACATCTGGCGGAGCTTCCTACGGGAACTACTGCTACTTACTTGGTGCCACAACGTTGGATGAATGCACAAAAAGCCCGCAACGAGCATTTGTATAGAATAAAACATTTCCTCATTTCACAAGGCGTCTTGCGTCTCTATGAAATTCCACGTGGCACATTCTATGGAGGCTTGTAAATATCGTTCGCAATGAATTTTACTTAACATGAACGATTTCGCACGAATACCGCGCGTGGTCTAGCTGTAGAAGAAAAAAACAGCGTGACGCGTACCAGCTAGCATTGAAAGCGCGCGGGCAGAAAACCGAAACCGTAAGTATAGTTCAGGTATTAGCGCCGGTGGCTTGGTGCGCTGCAGTCAATTGGGCCGCTGGGCTCTATGGGAGTGTTCGCTCTTGTATTCCTTTCTCTATGTATAGTGCGCCCGTCCAGTCATCACCACTGGGCTTCTTCGATTTTCCACTTCTGGCTACCCGCGGGCTGCCAGAGCCAGCCAGAGCGTCTTCGTTTTTCTCGCGTTGCTCCGCCCACCGCGCTACGCACTTCCGCCGGGCGTTCGTTTTGCTCGCGCTGGACGGTTCTGGCTACCCGCGGGCTGCCAGAACCTGCCAGGACGATTTTGGTCTGGCTGCTCTCTGGAAGTTCTCTGGCTAGCAGACTACTAAAAGAGGCGATGGGCGCTCGCCGCCATCTTTACGGGGACTTCACGGATTGCAACGCTGGCGCTTGAGGACTTAAATTTACCTCGCTCAGCCAACTCTATACGGTCATATCCGGATTTCCTTACTTCTAGCGTTATCTTTTTAGGTGCTAACGCTCCGTTCCGCATCGCGAAGCGGTGTGATACGAGCCGTGGTGAACCGTTTGAAGCGTTTTTGTGTGTGTCTGTGTGTGTGTGTGTGTGTGTGTGTGTGTGTCCCCTGATTGCTTCTTCGCGGCGGTGAACAGCGCGCCGCGCTCTCATGCGTGCATGTTATCTGCATCGTGTTCCACGCAAGTTGTAGACGCTCATTCGCCCATTGCGGTACATCTTGGTTTCGTCTTTCTCTGGTGGCGTTCCTTTTCACATATTTCGCGTATGTATATCTCTTCTTTCTCTGCTGTTAGCGAAGGCTTTGCAGTTAGCCCGTGTTCGCTCCGTCTCTCCGTAGTATGCATAGGTAGCAGCTTGAAACCGATATGTGTTCGAACTGCAGGCCGTTGATCTAAGAATACACTGATTGCACTCTGTACATTTAGACACACGTACATTGGCTTATTGCTCTCATGATTGCGACCAATGTTGTTTTTCGTGTGAAACGTTTCGCTGGTCACAGGCGACGTGCATTTTCACGCGCCAGCCGCGTCCAGCTCCTTAAATGAGAAGCACCATCAGCCACAACAAACTTTCTGAAATCGAAGCCCACGCAGGTCGGCGCGAAATTTCATGCGTATGAGACGTACCCGATAACCTGCTTTCTCATGTCTTGTGATGATACAGCGCCAACTCATCAATGTCGCCGGTGGGCGACGTGATCGCTGCGAACAGGGATCTTCCAGCTATCGCTTTCGAGTATACAATCACGATTTCGCGTGTTGTCATCCGCCGCGTCGGAGGCCATCTGTTGCGCTGCGCAAGGAGAGGTTGGCCCAGTACGCGTCCTGCAACGAGTCGCGCGAAATCGCGCGAAAGCGATCGTATTCCTGAATGCAACTATACATTTTCAAGGTGGCAACGCATAAATGGGCCGACTACGCCGAGCGCGCGTCGGCCTCGACGGGCGCTGCCATGCTGGTAGCATGTTTACATTTGGCCAGCTGTACCGGCGTTCGATTTTGCAAACTTCGGGCAGGTTCGGGTTGTCTTGGGATCCCAGCCCACGTGACTTCCTGTCAGAACCGGAACTAGCTGGCTGCCGTCTGGCTCCCAGCGGGTTGCCAGAACTGCGAAAATCGAAGAGGCCCACTGACAGGCGCGCACATCCGGTTTGGCCGCACTGCGCGATCCCTTCTAGTGAGATAATGCCGCTCCTGTTCTGGTTCTTACATTTGAAAGGGAGAAAATGAAAAATAAAAATGCAGCTAAAATATTGCAGTTCACGGCAGTCTTGTCGCACAAATCGCCGACACCACAAGTGCTGTCGGCGCGAGCAGCGGTGCGCGAGGTGCAGGTTGCACCGTCACCGCGGGATGGATTCGCCCGCGCGGTTTGCAGCTTTTGCGCCACAATTGTTCTTTCGATCGGCAAACTTGCGCTGCGCGCTATCGCTGGCAGCCGCGACGGCGGCTGGCGTGGGCCTGCCGAGCGCGTGTGGCCGTTTGACATAGTTCCACTCCCAAACTTGAGCGCTTCGCTTTTACCACAGCGTTGCAGCGTTATCGGCGTGTGTGTGCATGAGACAAAGGAAGAGTAAATATCACCGGGTTGTGGTTCAGTGCAACGATAGTCGTATGATTCGCCTGTCTATAGTGATGAGCACAACTTTTTCTTGTGACAATACAGAGATCTACCAGCGTCAGGTGAACTGGAAATGCCGAGTGTTTCGTCCGAAGAGAGTGCCAATTGTTTGTTTGCTTCACTAGCACCATAGAGCTTCATATTAGTATAAATAGAGGGAAATCTGCCGCTGCGGTCGCTCAACCATCATGGGAATGATGGGAAGTGCAGGCTACGGATTGGCATTCTGTTGACTGGCAAACTAGTCTACAAGTAATTTTTTTTGGCTGGAAAACAGGCCAGACCCATTCCACCATTCATAGTTTCAACATCTTTGACCGAAGCCTTAGGGTCAGGTTACAAGGTGACGAAAATGGCAAGTGGAGATCTTGAGATCCCAAAGACAAATCAATACGAAAAGCTAGACAGTATGGTGACCTTTGGCAACATTCCAGTTTCTGTTACACCACACCGATCAATGAACAGCTCACGCGGAGTAGTCTCAGAGGCAGACCTTCAGGATTTGACAGAAGCTGAACTGCTGGAAGGGTGGAAAGATCAAAATGTGACCGATGTAAAGCGTTTATAATTAGACTGGACAATAAGGAAATCCCCACAAAGCATCTTATCTTAACATTTGCATCCAGCGTACTGCCAGAAACGATTGAAACAGGATACATCAGATCAAATGTTCGACCATATATCCCCAACCCTAGAAGGTGTTTCAAATGTCAGGTTCGGCCATGGCTCGCAGAGCTGCCGTGGTCAACAAACTTGTGCAAAGTGTGGAGTGCAGGGCCACCCCTACGAGAACTGCAGTGGCACACCTCACTGTGTGAACTGCAGTGGTGACCATCCAGCTTACTCGCGCTCCTGTCCGAACTGGAAGAAAGAAAAATATATAATCACCCTTAAAGTCAGGGAAAATATTTCGTTTAAGGAAGCCCGTAAACGGTGCTCACCTTTCCACAGCACACCTTATGCTGATGCGGTGGGTCGGAGGGCAGCGTCGCAGCGGCCATTGCGAAGTACCCAGCCCGCGTACAGCGAGCAGTTACCTTTGGCTCCTGCCCCCAGGGTGGAAGTAGGTAAGCCTACTCCATCCAACCAGCAACCAGGCCAGGCTACCCTTGGGTTGCGGCCCCACAATATTTATCTGCGGCAACCTGCGCTACACGCAGCGATCCCGCAGGACCGATAGCGGCCACGAAGGTAGGCGCAGCTGAGGCTGCCGCGACCTCCCCGGCCCCCCCCCCCCCCCCCAGCGCTGGCAACAGCCGGCGCAGCCAAATTCCACAGGGAGCCCCATCGACCTCCGGGCTGGTGGGCGCAGGGATCTCGCCTTCCGAGGTGAGACTCCCGAAAAACTCGCTCGCAAGAGCGCGTGTCCGGCGCCTCGCAAGAGGCAATGGACACAACACCTATCCCCACGGCGCACCAAGCGCCTAAGGAGCGGCGAGGCTCCCTCGAACGCTCCAACAAAGGCAAAACCCCGGTTACAGGGCCTCGCAAGAGCCCTGTAATCTAATTAATCATTTCTGTTTCCGTATACACAGCACAATTTACATTAAATATGGATACACAAATCATACAATGGAATATCAGAGGTCTTCTGAGAAACCTTGATAATCAAGAGCTCATCCACCAACACAATCCAAAAGTGCTGTGTTTACAGGAAACACACCTAAAATCGACACACAACCTTTCTCCGACAGTATATAACCTTTCGTAAAGATTGCGGTGATGGTGTCGCATCATCGGGCGGTGTTGCCATTGTCATACATAAAAGCATTGCGTGTCAACATTTACAGCTACAAACGGCTCTTGAAGCAGTGGCGGTTCGAGCTGTTCTCCTAAACAAACTCATCACTATTAGCTCTGTTTACATACCCCCACATTACAAATTAACTAAACATGAATTCCAATCCTTTATAGATCAATTGCCAGAACCTTATGTTCTGGGCGATTTCAATGCACACAGCAGCTTGTGGGGAGACTCGTATCGATGCGCGAGCTCGTCTCGCTGAACAATTCCTTTTTTCGTCCGGTGCGTGTCTGCTGAATAAGAAAGAACCCACCTATTACTCTCTTGCAAACAATACCTTTTCTTCAATTGATCTTAGCCTACTTTGCCCGTCAATGCTGTCTGAACTCGAATGGGAAGTTCACAATCCTTACGGGAGGGACCACTTCCCCATACTGCTGAGAACATATAAAGAAAACGAATATCTACCACAGGCTCCTAGGTGGAAGATCGATACAGCCGACTGGGAGAAATTCCGAACTCTCACTAGTATCTTCTGGAATCACACGTCTTCTTTAGAAATTGATGCTGCTGTGGAGTATTTGACAGCGTTCATAGTAGATGCCGCATCAAAATGCATATCCGAAGCAAGCGGTTTGCCATGCAAACGACGTGTACCGTGGTGGAAAACGAATGTACGATCGCCCGTAGGAAACAGAACGAAGCGTGGGGATCGTTACGCGCCTCTCCCACGGCAGAGAATCTTATTAACTTCAAGAAAGCAGTCTCAAGCCAGGAGAACGCGCCGACAGGCCAGAAGAGAGAGTTGGCAGAAGTTTTTATCGGGTATCAACTCTTATACAGAGGAGGGGAAAGTCTGGAACAGGGTTAACAGGATAAAAGGACGACAAACTTATTCACTCCCCCTGGTAAACACTCAAGGCGACACCCTGCTTGAACAAGCAGACTCACTTGGGGAGCACTTTCAGAGCGTGTCAAGTTCCAACAATTATTCAAAACCCTTTCTCAAATATAAACAAATAGAAGAACGCAAGCCACTCATAAGAAAGTGTCGGCAGAATGAACCGTACAACCGCCCCTTTAGTATTGCAGAGTTGAGAGCTGCCTTGAGCGCATGCAAGAGCTCTGCACCGGGATCTGACAGAATCATGTATGAAATGCTTAAAAACTTACACAATGACACGCAACTGACACTACTTACACTTTTCAACACTATCTGGGACGCAGGGTAGCTTCCGACCGCATGGAAAGAAGCCATTGTGGTCCCTGTTTTAAAACAAGGCAAAGATCCTTCCTCAGGGGCAAGTTACCGCCCGATAGCCCTCACAAGTTGCATGTGTAAGGTATTTGAAAAAATGATAAATCGGCGACTGATCCATTTCCTTGAACAGAACAAAATGCTTGATCCCTATCAGTGGCTTCCGAGAAGGGCGCTCCACAACCGACCATCTTGTACGTATTGAAGGAAATATCCGGGACGCATTTATACATAAACAGTTCTTCCTCTCTGTATTTCTCGATATGGAAAAGGCATATGACACAACGTGGCGCTACGGAATCTTGAGAGATTTGTCAGAAATGGGCATTCATGGTAATATGCTAAACGTAATAAAAGCTACTTGTCCAATCGTACCTTCCGGGTGAAAGTACGAAATTTGCTGTCGCGTCCTTTTATACAAGAAACCGGTGTACCCCAGGGTGGCGTGCTCCGTTGCACACTCTTTATTGTCAAGATGACAACACTTCGTGCTTCCTTACCACCGGCCATATTATATTCCGTCTATGTGGACGACATTCAAATAGGTTTCAAATCCTGTAACCTCGCAGTGTGCGAGACAGGTGCAGCATGGTTTGAACAAGGTGTCAGGGTGGGCAGAGAAAAATGAATTCAAAATCAATCCTCATAAGAGTTCTTGTGTTTTGTTTACAAGGAAGAGAGGCCTGGTTCCGGATCCCTGCATAGAAATGTGTGGACAACAAATACCTGTAAACAAAGAGCACAAATTTCTAGGTGTTATACTTGACTACAGACTCACTTTCGTCCCCCACATCAAACATCTTGAAGAAAAGTGTCTAAAAACAATCAACATAACGAAACTCCTATCCCAGACTACATCGGGTAGTGACAGGAAGTGCCTAATGAATCTCTATAAGAGCCTAATCCGGTCACGATTAGATTATGGTTCCGTGGTAAATAACTGCCGCCCCGACCGCGCTAAAGATGCTAGACCCTGTTCACCATCTGGGTATCCGTTTAGCCACAGGAGCTTTCAGAACGAGTCCCGTACAAAGTTTATATGCAGAATCCAATGAGTGGTCACTTCATATCCAGAGAACATACATCAGCCAAACATATTTTTTGAAAGTCCACTCTAATCCTGAACATCCCTGTTTTAACACCATTAATGACATGACATATGCTACACTGTTTCGTAATCGTCCTTCCGTAAGACAGCCTTTCTCGCTGCGTGTGAGGGAGCTTAGTCATGAAATGCATGTTCCACTTCTCGAACTTCGCCTAATGCATCCAGCCAAGCTGCTACCTCCTTGGGAGTGGCAGTTGATACAATGCGATACATCTTTCATGGAAGTTACAAAAAACGCTCCAGAGATTGAAATTCAAATGCATTTCCGGGAACTCCAGCACAAATACTCCTGTACGGAGTTCTACACAGACGCATCGAAGTCACACGACGGGGTGTCCTATGCAGCCGTCGGTTCATCCTTCTCGGAATCCGACGTACTGCATCCGGAAACTAGTATCTTTACGGCTGAGGCCTACGCAATATTGTCGACCGTGAAGCATATAACGAAAACAAAATTCAAAAAATCAGTTATTTTTACGGGCTCCCTAAGTGCAAAAATCCTGTTTTAATTGAACTCTATTCCGTGTTATGTAAAGCACATGTATCTAACCAGCATGTGATTATATGCTGGGTGCCTGGCCATAGGGGCATCCAGGGTAACGTTCTAGTGGACCAGATGGCCACATCAATCTCATTACATACAGTTAATCCTACTGCTTCGGTCCCTGTCACAGACCTGAAGCTTTTCTTAAGAAGGAAACTGCGAAACCACTGGCAACGTATATAGGACGCAGAAGCAAATAACAAACTGCACTTGATAAAGCCACAGTTAGGTTCTTGGCCCTCCGTAACAAAATCACGGCGAACAGATGTCCTATTCTGTCGCCTCAGAATAGGAAACACATTTGGCACGCATAACTTTTTACTCACTGAAAATGATCCTCCAACCTGCGGTAGATGCGGGGAGAGGCTGACCGTCCTCCACGTCCTTCTGGAGTGTTGGGCAGCCGAATCTGAGAGAAGCAAACATTTTTCTCTGGCATACCGGCAGCACCTCCCCCTACATCCTGTAATGCTACTCGGCCCAGAACCTTTATTTCACACCAACGCAGTTCTATGTTTTCTGAAAGATGTTGTCTTGCATGTTGTTAGCCCCACATGTTCATAGCGGGTCCTCTCTTCAGAGGATGCCGCTGTGATAGCTCTCGTATAGCACGTGCCTCCAGGCCCTTGTGTTTCAAGGGCTCTTGCGAGGCAGCAGTGCCCCAAGTAATGTTACTGTTTTATATATTTTGTATTTTGCATCATTCTCCTACGATGGATTTTAATGTTCATAGTATTCGTCATTAATCATCGCCATAATTCTATATCACGTAGATTTTATGCACTTTACAACAACTATTTTTAGGCCACTTTACAGCCAAGTCACGTCTCCATAATACATCGTCAACATCACAAGTTGTCATGGCGCTCTTTGGCCACACCTGGCCCTTACGCCATTAAACACCACATATCATCATCATCAAGGGAAGAGAAGTGTAGCAGGGGGCGGCAGCAAGTTAGGTGGGCGGATGAGATTAAGAAGTTTGCAGGGACTACATGACCGGGGTAGTTGGAGAAGAAGCCTTTGCCCTGCAGTGGGCGTAACCAGGATGATGATGATGGTGATGAAGTACACTTATACAAAGAATCCTTTAATTAGAATGCCACAGCCGCGGAAACAATTGTACCCTCGTCACTGTGCAAAAGTCTCCAAGGCTGCCACTTATTAACAGTAGTACTCATGAAGGAGTCGTAAGGCAATGCTTCATGCCCCTTCATCTGTGAAGAACTGCATTCGCTGCTGCTCCCAAGCTAGCATTGTTTTATGCAATATGCACATCACAAAGTGCTTCTTTCCTCGTGTAACATTAGAAATACGACGCTACAACAGCTTGTATGTGTTGTGTGCATCCTGTGATATGCCACTTTCTGTAGATGCAGCAGTTCTTACTTTCTACTCATGTCCAAACATGTGTTTGTTTTGCCATAGTTGGTGGTTACAGTAATGGGAAATTGGCACAAAGTACTTCTTTCGAAGTGGAACATGAAACGCGGTAGCAACGTGAAAGTGCAGCCTTTTCTTTAAATATCACATGAAATATGAAATAAAAACATCCCTTGACCCATCATAGTCATGTCAGACTTGATGGAAGCAATACATATGAGTGGCACTCTACTCATGGTCACCATCAGCAAAAGGTGCGAAAAATTTTCATAAAACACATCAGAATGAACGCAACCGCCGCATCCTGTGCATTTTGACGTCTGTGTACGTTGGTAGGAGCGAGGCAATATGCTTGCTAGCCATCTCTTGTGCTAGGTGTATCAAAACTTCTGTGCAAGCATGAATACGCAGGCGAGGCAAGCAAGTAAAGCGTAATGAATGCGGATTCAAAGACAAACAAAATGTAACGCCGAGTGTAGTGACAGCATTACACTTGTCACATCATGTTCAAATGGGTAGATGTAAATTAACGTAAAAGCGCAAAAAATAGATAGGTCAACTTTATCACACTTTATGATGCCAAGTACATCACAAACCTTGTAGTACAACATGCTTCAGGTAGCAAAGCATGTGACAACATTGCAACATCAGCATCACACAATTCGTTTTCACGACGGCACATAAAACTTGCAGTTACATTTACGTGACCTTGCATGAAAGTATGACTTTCACAGGTATGTCCGTTCCCTTGTCAGTGTTATGAGTCACTGACTAGAAGCATTCATTTCTGGGCAGCAATTGTAGTGCGATGCTAAACAACAGGCGAATCATAATTGTAAAATGGTGAGTGCACTTGGCAGCTGTGATGAAACATGTTACATAAAACATGAATAATTGGCTCTACAATCTCACAGTACCCAGAAAGTGTCACACGTGAAAGTTATTCTTGCAATGACTCCCTTCGAACGAAGACTAGAGGAAACCAATCACTGGTGTGGTGCAATCATGATGGTCATTTTCATTTGTGAGACTATGCAACTTAAAGAGTGACTAGTTTGGTGCTCTGAAAAAAAAAGACGACATTGTAGTCGTTGCACGTTAGCCTCACTGTGCCGAAATGAAAATATCACAGTGCAAACACAATGCGGTAACGCTTCATAATGAGTGCAGTAAGCTACAACACAGTGAAGCAATATAAATATCGCAGTACAAACCCCGCAGGGGCGTCTGCGTCAGCAGGCGTTTGGTGCGTTGCGACACCACGTACCCGAGCACACGAGGGTTGGACCCTCCCGCGTGTAGCCGTGCGCGGCTTAGCCGTGTCCGGGGAAAAGGGGATCCTGGGGGTTGAGACGATGCCGGGTGTTCGGACCTTTAAGCCCCCCCCCCCCGGCGGAGGCAACACACCTCTTTGGCCTCTGCTTCACGTAGACGGCACCCCCGGACTGACCCACCCGGGGGAAATCGGCAGTCGCCTTTTCCTGTCTCTTTCTTCTCAAACCTTTGTCTTTATCTCTCACTTTATATCTTTCCTGTCTTCTTCTCTGCTCCATTTACTTCCTTTCTCCACGGCGGCAAGAGTTAACCTTGTGTGGATATCCTACCTTGGGTACACCATATTGGGTTATAGTAATGGCGTATGGCTGGCGTCGTGCAGGCTTGTACACAAGCTGTGCCGCGTCCCCTCTTTGGGCTCCGTGGCGGGCGGTCGGCGCCGTTGCCGAACGTACACATTTTCCTATGGCAGCGCAAGCCTCTGTTGTTTATGATCGGCGTCTGAAGAGATGCCGCACCGAAGTACCATTTCAATTTTCCTTTCAAAGCAACGCGCCAACATTTCCAAAGTACTATGTAGTGCATAGTGAAAGCAACATACCGGTAAGGAAACTCTCTCCATTCCTGGTAGCGAAGTGTCTGAAAGACAAAATCGGGCCAACATACAAAGCATCCAAAATGTCTAGCGGGGAACTCCTCCTAGGGCTGAATAACAAAGATCAAGCAGATAAGCTCTCTGAACTTACCAGTATTGGCGACGCGACAGTGACTGTTTCAGCCCACAGAACACTTAATACATGTAGGGGAGCAATATCTGAAGAAGACTATTGGTTTAAGCGACGAGGAACTGCTGGAAGGTTTCCAGGAACAAAATGTCACCAAAGTACAAAGAGTAGTAATCCGAAGAAACGATCAAGAAATCCCCACCAAACATGTTATACTCACGTTCGGAACAAGCGTAATGCCTACTTCACTCGATGCAGGTTATGTCAAAGTCAATGTGAGACCATATATCCCGAATCCCAGGCGATGTTTCAAGTGCCAAAGATTTGGACATGCTTCACATGCATGCCGAGGACAAACAACTTGTGCTAAATGCAGCTCCAACGACCACCAATCAGAGAATTGCACCTGTTCGCCACATTGTGGTAACTGCAAGGGAGATCACCCAGCTTATTCGCGGTCCTGCCCTTGCTGGAAAAAAAGAAAAATAGGTCATTGCACTAACTGTTAAAAAAAAATCTCGTTCTTCGAAGCCAGAAAAAGACTCGTACCCTTCCCGAAGTTATGCCGAAGTGACGCAGGCGGGGGCAGCGTCACAGAGGCCTCCGGAGTCCTCCGAGCCCACGCGCAGTGGTGCCGCAGTGACTCCTCCCGCCCCCGTGGTGGAAGCAGTCAGTACTGCTCCACCCTCTTCGACGGCCCAGCAGACACCAGCCCCGCAGGGCCCTAAAATCAAACGAACCCCAATGCCCGAGGCACGTGTCTCGGCGCCTAACTCTCGGTCCTCCAGCGCCTCAGAGAGAGCGATGGAGGTCGAAACAAAAACCCCGGTGTCATTGACACCGAAGGATAAGCGCTCTCTCGAGCGCGGTAAGAGGGAAAAAATCCCAATAACAACTCAAAATAAGAAAGCGTTAACCGAAAGGTTACCGCTCATTTGTATTAGCCTTCTTAAATCCATGTCACCTATACCACACCTCTTAATTTTACCGTAGTGCCATTTCTTATCTTTCCATTTTAAAATGGCTTTTATTATCCACTGGAATTGTAGAGGGCTTTTACGCAACGTGGGTGACATTAAAGACATATTAATAAACTTCTCTCCTGTAGCCCTGTGCTTACAGGAAACAAACCTAGGCGAAAAACACAAAAACATTTTGAAAGGTTTTGTGTTGTACGGCGCGACCGTACTCAGGCGAACCGGCTGTCAGGTGGTGTAGCCATTGTCCTGCCAGGGGGTACAGCAGCCAGAGAAGTTCCGATTAACACTCACATAGAAGCCGTTGCTGTCACCGTTTTAGCTCACAAAACCATCACCATTTGTTCTGTATACCTTCCGCGGCATTTACATTTTACCGTAAGAGACCTAGAGTTAATTTTAAACCAGCTACCCGAACCATTTTTATTAGCCGGTGATTTTAATTCACGTAACACGTTGTGGGGTAGTCAAACAACTGACACTAGGGGTCAAACACTTGAAGATTTTATCCTAACAAATAACATATGCCTTTTAAACACCGGTGCGGCAACTTACTACTCCCCAAGCACAGGAGCTATGAGTTGCTTAGATCTGGCACTGTGCTCTCCATCTCTCTGACGATTTTCAATGGAGTGTTATTGACAACCCCTATGGTAGTGACAATATGCCTGCTATTATTAAAAGAAAATTTCCTTTTCCTACCATACCATTAAGACCACCCCGTTGGAAACTCCACCTAGCAGACTGGCCTCTCTTTACTGAAAAGGCCTCTCTGGATAACATATCAGATGAGCTAACCATAGATGAAATGAATGATAAGATCACCACCTGTATACTTGCTGCAGCAGCAGAAACAATCCCACAATCCTCTGGCTTGTTAAGAAAAAACCTGAAACCCTGGTGGACGAAGGAATGTACACAAACAAAAAAACTACAAAACAAAGCGTGGGGTATCTTTCGGCGATACCCAACACAAGACAATCTACTCTCCTTCAAAAAAGCAAAAGCGAAAGCCAGGTACACACGCAGACAAGCCGAAAGACATTCCTGGAAAAATTATGTCTCGTCTATAAATAGTTCAATAACATCCAAACGAATGTGGTATGAGGTTCGTAAGTTTAGAGGCGACTACGCTTCTTACACTATCCCCATACTATAACCTCCAGGCACGCAAACAAATATAGAACAAGCAGACATATCAGGACAACACTTCCATAATATATCAAGCTCGGTAAACTATTCAGCTGCATTTCTAAAACATAAGCAATTGGTAGAAAAACTAAAGCTTCCGACCACAGGAAGTTCAGAAAGACCGTATAATGCCGCTTTAACACTACCGGAAATCAATAGAGTATTAACAACTGACAAAAAAAAACAGCACCTGGTCCGGACAGAGTACATTACGCGATGCTCGCTCATCTATCTCCTAATGCAGTTGAAACCTTGCTTCGTTTATTTAATAAAATCTGGGAAACGGGAAAAATGCCGAAAGAGTGGAAGAAAGCTATCATAATCCCGTTCTTGAAAGCTGAAAAACCTCCCACAACAGCAAGCAGCTATAGACCCATAGCACTCACAAGTTGTCTTGCAAAGTCCTATGATGCCATCATCAACATAAGACTGACATACATCCTTGAAACAGAGAACATGCTAGATAACCATCAGTGTGGATACAAGAAAGGTTGCTCCACAACAGATCACCTTGTCCGGCTAGAAGACGAGATAGGTGCGGCCTTTCTACACAAACAATATTGTCTCACTGTTTTCTTTGACTTAGAAAGGGCGTACGACACAACATGGAGGTTTGGTATATTAAGGGACTTAGCAGATTTAGGAATCCGAGGTAGAATGCTCAAATGTCTAGCCGATTTCATGTCGGACCGAACATTCCAGGTGCGTTTAGGAACGGCGCTGTCACGTATATTCATCCAGGAAAATGGAGTGCCACAAGGATGCGTACTAAGTACAACACTCTTTATAGTAAAAATGAACTCTGTTAACAAAGTCATTCCCCCCTCTGTTATGCACTCCATATATGTCGATGATCTGCAAATAGCGTGCCGCGCCTCAAACTTACAAACATGTGAAAGACAGCTCCAGATAACAATTAATAAACTAATAGAATGGGTTGAGAAAAATGGCTTCCGCTTCTCTACTCAAAAAACCGTTACAGTGCTATTCTCGCAAAAACGAGGATTGTACTTAGACCCGGTTCTAAAATTGAATGAGGTCGCGCTGGCGGTAAAACAAGAACATAAATTCTTGGGAGTAATCTTTGACAAAAAACTAAACTTCCAAGCCCACATTAAAACACTAAAGATTAAGGCAAATAAAGCCTTGAATATCTTGAAAGTTTTATCTCATAAGCACTGGGGTTCCGACCGAACATGTCTTTTACGTATTTACCGGTCTCTTGTACGTAGCCTTTTAGACTACGGCTCCGTGGTTTACGGCTCAGCCAGACAGTCCTACGTCCAACTCCTTGATCCAGTACATAACCTTGGATTGCGACTGGCAAGTGGTGCCTACAGAACGTCACCCATTCAAAGTTTATATGTTGAGTGTACTGAACCCTCATTACATCAGCGCAGAGCATTATTAACATTCTCTTGCATACTCAGAATTCAGTCATCGCCGCAACACATATGCTACAACATCCTCACACAGTGCAACTCACGCTTACACTACACAAATAAACCGAACATGATTAGGCCACTTGTCCTGCAGTATGAGAAATACTGTCAGGATTATGACATCCCCCACGAAGTCCTCCAGGTCGCCAAGAAACCACAACGGTTGGCCCCATGGTACAATTTCACGCAGTTGTGCGACTGGACATTAACACATTAAAGGAAAAGAGACACTCCACGCGAACACATTATACAAGAATACAATGCTCTTCAGGACGAATATCAAAATAAAATTCAATATTACACTGATGGCTCTAAAACAAAAGATCACGTGGGTGTGGGGGCCATAGCGGAAAATTGGGAAACAAGTATTCGATTGCCACAACACGCTTCTGTTTTCACGGCTGAAGTTTACGCATCTGGGTTGTTCTTAAAAAGACTATCACTGATAAACACAAAAATGCAGTCATATACATAGATTCTTTAAGCACACTAAAGGCTCTACATCCTAAATCTGGCCCCGCAGGGGCGTCTGCGCAAGCAGGCGTTTGGTGTGTTGCGACACCACGGACCCGAGCACACGAGGGTTGGACCCTCCCGCGTGTAGCCGTGCGCGGCTTAGCCGTGTCCGGGGAAAAGAGGATCCTGGGGGTTGAGCCAATGCCGGGTGTTTGGACCTTTACGGCCCCTCGGCGGCGGCAACACACCCCTTTGGCCTCGGCTTCACGTAGACGGCACCCCCGGACTGACCCACCCGGGGGAAATCGGTAGTTGCCTTTTCCTGTCTCTCTCTTCCTCTAATCTTCGTCTTTCTCTCACTTTTTATCTTTCCTGTCTTCTCCTAGCTTCCACTTACTTCCAATTTTTCCAGGCAGCAAGGGTTAACCTTGTGTGAATAGCCAACCTAGGTTATTTCGTATTTGGTTATAGTGGTAACGTACTGCTGGCGTTTGCAGGCCGTGTTTTACGGATCCTGCAGCGTCCCCTTGTAGGACTCCACGGTGGGTGGCTGGCGTTACTGCCGAAATTACAATCTCTTATGGCTTCTTCTTTCCCCACATTACCTGATCGCTCCCTCAAGAGGGGGCGCACCGATGATGTCTTTGAATTTTTTGCCCGCCAAAAAGAAACCTTTCCTCGTTTCCATGTAGTGCACTCTGAAACACCAGGCAAACCCGTGCGAACAATCTCTCCATTCCTCGTGTCCAAGTCTCTTACCCAAGTTTTTGGTACAGGTTATAAAGCATCCAGGATGGCAAGCGGCGATCTCCTCTTGGAGCTCCGCAACCAGAAACAATATGAAAATCTACCCAATCTAGTTTCATTTGGTGACGCCAAAGTAACAGTAACTCCTCATCGTACCATGAATACCACGCGTGGCGTAGTCTCCGATGATGATTTATTGGAGCTGACTGAGGCTGAGCTCTTGGAGGGCTTCAGCGAACAGAATGTCATAAATGTCAGAAGAATCAAGATGAGGCGAGACGGAAAAGAAATTGCGACTAAACACCTAATACTCACCTTCAACTCCAGTGTCCTGCCCGAGTCAATCGAGGCCGGGTACATCAAGCTTCGTATAAGGCCGTATGTGCCGAATCCCTTGAGATGTTTCAAATGCCAACGTTTTGGCCACAGCTCGCAGAGCTGCCGAGGCCGCCAAACATGCGCCAAATGCAGTGCCCTTGAACACGCCACTGAAGCATGTAAGAACTCTCTACACTGTGTAAACTGTGACGGGGACCACGCCGCGTACTCGCGGTCGTGCCCCTCCTGGAAGAAGGAAAAAGAAATTGTGACTATAAAAGTAAAAGAGAATATATCGTTCAAAGAGGCACGAAGGCGGGTAGTATACCTGCCAAAGAAAACCTTTGCCGATGTGGCGCGTCAGGGGGCAGCGTCACAATGGCCTCCGGCGGCTGTCCGACCCACAGTCAGTGAGTCGGCAGTCACGCCATCTGCCCCCACGGTGGTTGCAGCTAGCGCTGCTCCGCCAACCGAGCAGGTGGAGCCATCGACCCCGAAGGTGGGCGCAGCCGAGGCTGCCCCAACCTCCGAGGCCCCCTCCAGCGCTGGCAACGGCCAGCGCAGCCAAATCCCTCAGGGAGCCCCATCGACCTCCGGGCTGGTGGGCGCAGGGGTCTTGCCCTCCAAGGCGGGACTCCCCCTGAAAACCGCTCGCTCGCAAGAGCACGTGTCCGGCGCCTCACAAGAGGCAATGGACACTACACCCATCCTCAAGGCGCACCAAGCGCCTAAGGAGCGGCGAGGCTCCCTCGAACGCTCCAGAAAGAACAAAACCCCTATTACAGGGCCTCGAAAGGGCTCTGTAATCTAAGGCATCCCTTCCGTTTCCGTAAACACAGCACTAATTTACATTAAATATGGACACACAAATCATACAATGGAACGTCAGAGGTCTACTTAGAAACCTCGATGATGTACAAGAACTGATCCACCAACACAATCCAAAAGTGCTGTGTTTACAAGAAACACATTTAAAATCCAAACACACAAACTTTCTCCGACAGCATGTTACTTTTCGCAAAGATCGCGATGATGCCATCGCATCATCGGGAGGTGTTGCAATAGTAATCCAAAAGAGCATAGCATGTCAACATTTACAGCTACGAACGGCCCTTGAAGCAGTGGCGGTTCGAATTGTTTTGCTAAACAAACTTATCACTATTTGTTCGATTTATATACCCCCACAGTACAAACTAAGCAAACATGAATTTCAGTCCTTCATAGATGAATTGCCAGAACCTTACGTTGTACTTGGAGATTTCAATGCGCACAACAGCCTGTGGGGCGACTCTCGTATAGATGCGCGAGGTCGTCTTGTTGAACAATTCCTCTTCTCTTCTGGTGCATGCCTGCTGAATAAGAAGGCACCCACATATTATTCTCTCGCCAACAGAACATTTTCATCAATTGACCTCAGCCTAGTTTCCCCGTGTATACTGCCCGAACTCGAATGGACAGTTACAAACAATCCTTACGGGAGCGACCACTTCCCGGTACTAATAAAAACATCTAAAGAAAACGAATATCCTCCACAAGCTCCTAGGTGGAACATAGACACAGCCGACTGGGAGAAATTTCGAACTCTCACCAGCATCTCATGGGCTGACATCTCTTGTTTAGAAATTGATGCTGCGGTGGAGTATCTTACAACATTTATAATAGATGCCGCGTCAAAATGCATATCCGAAGTAAGTGGTTTGGCATGCAAACCACGTGTACCGTGGTGGAACAGCGAATGTAGGATCGCGCGTAGGAATCAGAACAAGGCGTGGGGGCTGCTACGTGCTTCTCCCACTGCAGAAAATCTTATCAACTTTAAAAAAGTAAAGTCACAAGGCAGGCGAACCCGCCGACAGGCCAGAAGAGAAAGCTGGCACAAGTTTTTATCAAGTATTAACTCGTTTAGGGATGAGGCCAAAGCCTGGAACAGAGTAAATAGGATTAGAGGGCGGCAAACATACTCACTCCCTCTAGTAAACACACAGGGTGATACACTACAAGACCAGGCAGACTCACTTGGCGAGCATTTAGAGAACGTGTCAAGCCCAACAAATTATACACAATCCTTTCTCAAATACAAACAAACAGAAGAACGTAAGCCATTAACAAGAAAAGGTCGAGAGAATGAGCCTTACAACCGTCCCTTTAGCATTGCCGAGCTAAGAGCTGCCTTGATCACATGCAAGAGCTCTGCACCAGGACCTGACAGAATTATGTACGACATAATTAAGAACGTACACACTGATACACAACTGACTTTACTTGCACTTTTTAACACTATTTGGGCTGCTGGATATCTTCCACTTGCATGGAGAGAAGCGATTGTGATTCCCATTCTGAAGCAAGGTAAAGATCCTTCGTTAGCGTCAAGTTACCGCCCGATAGCCCTCACAAGTTGCATTTGTAAGCTGTTTGAGAAAATGATCAATCGGCGACTCATACATTTCCTGGAATTAAACCAAATGCTTGATCCCTTTCAGTGTGGCTTCAGGGAAGGGCGGTCCACAATTGATCACCTCGTGCGCATTGAGGGAAACATTCGCGACGCCTTTCTACATAAGCAATATTTCCTATCCGTGTTCCTCGATATGGAGAAGGCGTACGACACAACGTGGCGCTACGGAATCTTGAGAGACTTGTCGGGCATGGGCATCCGTGGCAATATGCTCGCCCTAATAGAAAGTTATTTGTCCAACCGCACCTTCCGAGTAAAAGTCGGTAATGCACTGTCACGTCCTTTTACGCAGGAAACCGGTGTACCCCAGGGAGGTGTGCTCAGCTGCACTCTTTTTATTGTTAAGATGAACACACTACGTGCTTCACTGCCACCGGCCATTTTTTATTCCGTATACGTCGACGATTTACAAATAGGCTTTAAATCCTGCAACCTCGCAGTATGCGAGAGACAGGTACAGCAGGGCCTGAACAAGGTTTCCAAGTGGGCTGACGAAAACGGATTTAAGATCAACCCGCACAAAAGCTCTTGTGTTCTTTTTACTAGAAAGAGAGGCCTGGTTCCCGATCCTTGTGTCCAACTGTGTGGACATCAAATACCCATAAACAAAGAACACAAATTTTTAGGTATTATACTAGACTGCAAGCTTACTTTTATACAGCACATTAAATATCTTAAAGAAAAATGTCTAAGGACAATGAACTTACTTAGAATTCTATCCCACTCAACATGGGGTAGCGACAGGAAGTGTCTGATGAATGTTTATAAGAGCCTAATTCGATCACGATTGGACTATGGTGCCGTCGTATACAACTCTGCCGCTCCGAGCGCACTAAAGATCCTAGATCCTATCCACCATCTAGGTATCCGCTTAGCCACTGGTGCTTTCAGAACAAGCCCGATTGAAAGCTTATACGCGGAATCAAATGAATGGTCGCTCCATCTACAGAGAACTTACATCAGCCTTACATATTTCCTAAAGATACACTCCAATCGTCAACATCCATGTTTTAACACTGTTAACGATATGACCTGCTCTACACTATTCCATAATCGTCCTTCTGTAAGAAAGCCTTTCTCACTTCGAGTGAAGGAGCTTAGTGATCAGATACATGTCCCACTCCTCGAGCTTCGCCTAATGCATCCAACCAAGGTGTTACCGCCTTGGGAGTGGCAGGTCGTAGAATGTGACATATCCTTTTTAGAAATAACAAAACACGCACCAGAGATCGAAATACGAACTCATTTCCTAGAACTCCTGCACAAGCACTCCTGCGCAGAGTTCTACACAGACGCTTCGAAGTCTAATGCCGGGGTGTCGTATGCTGCTGTCGGCCCATCCTTCTCAGAATCCGATGTACTACACCCGGAAACAAGTATATTTACTGCCGAGGCTTACGCATTACTGT
The DNA here is from genome assembly GCF_023375885.2 of Dermacentor andersoni. Lineage (NCBI taxonomy): Eukaryota > Metazoa > Arthropoda > Arachnida > Ixodida > Ixodidae > Dermacentor > Dermacentor andersoni. The sequence continues at coordinate 359,952,464 of NC_092814.1, read as the reverse complement.
CTGCCGTGAAACATATAAGAAAATCAAAACTCCAAAAGTCAGCGATATACACAGACTCCCTAAGTGTCGTGAAGGGCCTGATGTCACTTTATACACACAAAAATCCAGTACTTAATGAACTATATTCCGTCTTGTGTAAAGCGTACAGATCTAACCAGCATATCATTATATGCTGGGTGCCTGGCCATAGGAGCATCGAGGGCAACGTTCTGGCGGACGAGATGGCCACGTCAATCGCATCGCAAGCTGTTAACCCTACCGCTGCGGTGCCTGTCACAGATCTGAGACCTTTCTTGCGAAGGAGATTGCGAGACCACTGGCAACGCATGTGGGACGCGGAAACGGATAATAAGCTCCACCTGATAAAACCGCAGTTAGGATTCTGGCCCCCTACTACAAAATCGCGCCGAACAGATGTCCTATTCTGTCGTCTCAGAATAGGACACACGTTTGGCACCCATAATTTTCTACTCACCGGAAGTGAGCCTCCAACCTGTGGTAGATGCGGGCAGAGGCTGACGGTACTCCACGTCCTCCTGGAGTGTCGGGAAGCCGAATCTGAGAGAAAGAGACATTTTTCATTAGCATACCGACAGCACATTCCTCTTCATCCTGCAATGCTCCTTGGTCCAGAACCGCTTTTTAATACAGACACAGTGCTACATTATATTAGAGATGTGGTCTTACATGTTATTAGTCCCATGAATTCGTAGCGCCTCCTCTCTCGAGAGGATGCCACTGCGATAACTGTTTTGAATAGCACATGCCTCCAGGCCCTTGTGCTTCAAGGGCTCTAAGGAGGTAGTAGTGCTCTGGCATTTCTTATAATCTGATATATTTTACCTATCGCATCATTCTTTTTATATGCATCTATATGTTCATAGTACAAGTCATACGTCATCGCCATAATTTTATTACACATATTTTACGCACTTTAGAGCGTATATTTTAAGGCCCCTTTACAGCCACGTCACACCAATTTCATAGCAATCATAGTTACACTGCACACCCACTACCACAGACATGGCGCTCTTTGGCCATACCTGGCCCTTGCGCCATAAAACATCAAATATCATCATCATCATCCTAAATCTGAGTGTAAACCCCTGATAGGAGACATTTGAAATATGTTGGCGCTTAACAAATACGGGAGGTCAATTCGTTTCTGCTGGGTTCCAAGTCATGTGGGTATACCGGGTAACGAAGCAGCTGACCGATGTGCATCGATGGCAGCGTACAAAGAGATAACAAACACAATACTTCCATACAAAGATAGCATCCGTGCGATTAGAAAAGCCTTAACGTCAAAATGGCAACGCGAATAGGACCGTTGTGCCGACAACAAGCTACATCTCGCTAAACCCATACTTGGCGAGTGGAAGTCATGCGGTCATCAGGAGCGGTTCATCGAAGTAGTTTTATGCCGACTACGCATTGGGCACACACACCTCACACACAATTACTTACTTACAAAAGAAGACACACCAACATGCGAGAAATGTCAAGAACCACTAACAGTTATGCACATATTACTGACATGTACGCATATTGAAACACACAGACGAGCACTTTTGCACAAACTATATCAACTACACATACCTTTACACCCTGCTCTAATTTTAGGTGATAATTCAGTAGTACCATTATGTGACATCCGTAAATTTCTAGACGACACTGGATTTTTACATAAAATATAGATTATTAACAACGCCTTTTCCTTCAATAACTGGATTTTAAAACACCTCGTGTTTGGCGCAGCATAGCCTCAGCCGCTTTTGCGCCATTAAACCCCATTTAACTAACTAACTATCGCAGTACAAAACCCATACACAGAAATCGGCAACTATTTGTTACGATTCCAGTGTGAATGTCTAGGCGCCTTCGAAATGCGTAAATAAAAAAAGCACACTGGCATTGCAGCTGGATAAGCATAAATAGAAAGAGGCAAATACCACAGAACAAAAATGGGTGCACGCATTGCACCTCTCAACCAAAAAATCCTCCTCTATTACTCAAAGGAAACTCAAACAATAAATAAACAAAACAAACGGAACTGGTGAAACAAATGAATAAAATTATAAATTCTCTCTTGCTGCAGGTGCGCAGCGATGTCTTGCGCTATGGCGCGCACCTGCTCCAGGATCCCCTCCTGGGCTGCTGCCGTCCGCTCTGCCGCGACAGCGAGGCGGGTTGTGGAGGCCTCGATTCTGCGCAGCACCTGGAATGAATAATCATGGTGGAACTGTTCGCATCAGTTGCTGATTACTCGCAACCAGCTCACGGCTGCAAGCTGCTGTTGTGAAGAATTGCAGCGTGCACAACGATTCCCTCTCTGCTGAAGCCACTGGCCTGATGGCATCCTTTGACAGTGCCAAGCGTCGCGTAGAAGCTATACCCTCTTCGTTTGGACAGACAAAGACCTGGTGGAACTACTCTTCCGTCATCTATTCTAATGCATCTCTCACCACCAAACAGCCCTTTTCAGGGCTAACCAACCTTTCGTCCGGCGGCTGATCGTTGGCAAGACACGTTACCGAGCCCTCTATACAACGCATATTTCTTGTTTACATCCCAAGCTGATTTGTTTTTCAGATTCATGATTTACTTATAACAAAGCATAAAGAATATTTATGTCCTTCATGTAAAATGACACCAAAGGGCCTACCAACCTGCAGCACCTCGTCGCCCTGTTCCAGGCTGCGGGCGCACTGCGACGACATCGTCGTCAAGGTATCCACCCGTCGCGGTCGCTGTCGACGTGGTGGCCGAACAGGGCGCTGCAACACTGAAAGCATACAGTATTTTCTACAGTTGCACTGCATTTTATGGTACGAATAAAAGTGGCTATGGCCATGTTATGGCTTATTGGGCTAGTTCAATAAAATACAAGAGCTCATTTACTTAACAGCTTGAGGAACAATAACTTACCAGGCGCAGCAGCCACCCTTTCGGTAGGCGACGCGCCGCGCGGTGGATGCTCTGCCGCTGTAGAGTAAACACATTAAATGTTTACGAACTGCAGACACACTTGGCGATAATTAAAACACTCATTCCTCTGATGCTTACGTGTCGCTGTGCTCACGCCCGCAGCCTCGTCTTGGACGACGACTTCCATGGCGGAGGTGGGGACGTCAGCCTGCTGGAAAGTGTCATAAGCGTGGCTATTCGTTACAATGCCTATGTTACAAGTTTTTGTACTAATTTGCGAAATTATTGTGCAATTATTGAGTGCTTAATGATCCCATGTGTTACCGTCCTCGTGCACTTCCGTGAAGGCATTTTAATTCTGTGTTAATCACTTAACCCCCCTTTTCCCGAAAGCGCAGCCAACTGAGATTCTAGTTGATTAACCTACCTGCTTTTCCATTCTCTCCTACGCTATTTTCCTGTTCACCAACGGTGTCACGTTCCGCTAAAGGTACCACTTACAGATAATGGCAAACTCTAAACCGGCACCGTTCAGGAACCCATGATATTACGGCGGCAGTGTGCTTACCTCTTGGTAGGGGAGGTCGGTCACGCCGTGGAGGCGGACCGTCCCGGTCAGCTGCAGGACTCGACCATGAAACCCATGTAGCCACCCCACTCCTGTACTTCTGACGATACACGCCAATGTCGAAGGACAAATCGCCCAGGCCATTGGACGGTCACTCACCTTTGTTCTTCGGTAATTGCGGCAGCGTTGCGGCGGGCCTCAAGCACTTGCTTACGCCACCACTCTTGCCACTGCTCGGTGGTTTTCGCGACGGGGCCTTGCGTGTTCAGAGCGTCGGCTAGCTGCTGCCACAGCCGTCGGCGGTCGCCAGCAGTGAAGCGCGACCCCAGCTCGCTGGATCTTATAGCCAGCTGGGGATGCTGTTGCATGAAGGCGACCACCGTCTCCTTCTGTGCCTCCGACACGCGCGGCTCGTTCGCCGGTGCTTCCACGTTTAGCGCCATGGCTTCAACTGAACGACTGAACCAACCGCTTCAAAATTCGCGCCGTGTGCTTGAAACTGGGTGGTAGCTAGTGCCATCACTAAACGTTTCGCAAAACTGCGACACCACCTAGCGCCATTTGAAGACATTAACCGCAATATTTTGTTTCAGTCGTTTTGCCTTGCAAATTGAATCTTTGAAAAGCAACACCAACACATTTTGCTACTCACTCATAATAGCAAAATATTTCTCAACATGTTGCAAACGCTTCTCAATATATTATACGGTCCCCAAGCAGACGTCAAAAGCGTGACGCAGGCTTCCACTTCGCTCATTCGCTGTTTGCTTCCTCTCGTTCTCGCGAACACTGCGGACCGCCTATTTCGTGACGTATAGAACGGACCGCCTCCCTTCTTTTTTGGAACGCGTACAAGGTCGCGCCCCTGGTGACCGCTCCAAGAAAGACAAAACCCGGATCACGGGGCCTGGAAAGGCTGCATAAGCCAACTGCAAACAGAAACAGTATGGATACACAAATATTACACTGGAACGTGATAGGTTTGATCCACAACCTCGATGATATCAAAGAACTCTTACACAAATACAATCAAAGGTGCTGTGTGTTCAGGAGACACATCTTAAATCTACGCAAACAAACTTTCTTAGGCAATACGCTATTTTCCGGAAATACCGAGACGATGCTTTTGCATCGCCCGGCGAGGTAGCAATAATAGTCGACAGAGGCGTTGCTTGTCGGCAACTGCAACTCCGAACTCCTCTTGAGGCAGTTGCTATCGAAGCAGTTCTATTCAATAAACTAGTTACCATCACGTCTCTATACATCCCCCAGGTTGTCAATTCTCTAGCACAACATTTCAAAGCTTTATTGATGAGCTCCGTCACCCTTACATAGTCGTCGGTGATCTAAACGCGCATAGCACACTGGGGCGACTCACGCTGTGATGCGAGAGGACGGCTTATAGAAAACATCATATTCACTTCAAGTTCCTGCTTGCTTAACAAGAAAAAGCCAACATTTTACAGCTCTACACATAAAACATTCTCTTCGATAGACCTAAGCATAGCGTCTAGTACAATTGTGCCATATCTGGAGTGGGATGTCATTAATAACCCTTATGGAAGTGATCGCTTCCCCATCGTTCTAAACCTTAAAAAACAAAGTGAGTGTCATGCACATCTTCCTCAATGGAAAGTTGACTCAGCCGACTGGACGAAGTTTCGCGAACTAAAGCAGCTGCCCTGGAATGATATCTGTGAACTTAGCCTAGACGACGCAGTAGCATACATAACAGCGCTCATTATTGGGCTGCATCAGTATGTATTTCCCGAACAAAAGGGTCGCCCTCGAAACGACGTATTCCATGGTGGAATGAGGAGTGTAGGGAAGCCAGGAAAAAGCACAACAAGGCTTGGAATCTCCTCCGTAACTCACCAACCACAGAGAATCTAATTTCAAGGCAATCAAGTCCAAAGGTAGAACAACGCGCCGCGCGCTAAACGGGAAAGTTGAAAAAACCACATAAGCAGCATCAATTCATATACAGACGAACGAAAAGCATGGAACAGGGTTAACAAAATAAAAGGCCGCGAAACTCATCAATTAGCTTTATTAAATACACAAGGAGACACCCCCCGCAGGGGCGTCTGCGTCAGCAGGCGTTTGGTGTGTTGCGACACCACGGACCCGAGCACACGAGGGTTGGACCCTCCCGCGTGTAGTCGTGCGCGGCTTAGCCATGTCCGGGGAAAGGGGGATCCTGGAGGTTGAGCCGATGCTGGGTGATCGGACCTTTAAGGCCCTCCGGCGGAGGCAACACACCTCTTTGGCCTCTGCTTCACGTAGACGGCACCCCCGGACTGACCCACCCGGGGGAAATCAGTAGTCGCCTCTTCCTGTCTCTCGCTCCACAACCGATCATCTCGTACGTGTTGAAGGAAATATCCGGGACGCATTTATACGTAAACAGTTTTTCATATCGATATTTCTCGATATGGAAAAGGCGTATGATACAGCGTGGCGTTACGGAATCCTAAGAGACTTGTTAGAAATGGGCATCCATGGTAATATGCTTAACCTAATAGAAAGCTATCTGTCCAGTCGTACCTTCCGGGTAAAAGTCGGCAATGTACTTTCACGTCCTTTTATGCAAGAAACGGGTGTACCCCAAGGAGGCGTGATCAGCTGCACTCTTCATCGTGAAGATGAACACGCTTCGCGCTTCATTACCGGCAATCTTTTATTCTGTCTACGTGGACGACATACAAATAGCTTTCAAATCTTGTAACCTCGCAGTCTGCGAGAGACAGGTACAGCGTGGCCTGAACAAAGTCTCAATGTGGGCAGACAAGAATGGATTTAAGATCAATCCTAACAAAAGCTCTTGCGTTCCTTTTACAAGAAAGAGAGGAATGATCCCAGATCCTTGCTTAGAACTATCTGGACAACAAATACCCGTAAACAAAGAGCACAAATTTCTTGGTGTTATACTAGACTACAGACTCACTTTCGTCTCCCACATTAAACATCTTAAAGAAAAATGTCTGAAAACAGTGAACCCAATGAAACTTCTATCCCATACTTCGTGGGGTAGTGACAGTAAGTGCTTAATTAATCTCTATAAGAGCCTGATTCGTTCACGATTAGATTATGGTGCCGTGATCTATCATTCTGCCGCCCCGAGTGCGCTAAAGATGCTAGACCCTATTCACCATCTAGGTATCCGTTTAGCCACAGGAGCTTTCACAACGAGTCCCATACAAAGTTTATATGCAGAATCGAATGAGTGGTCACTTCATATCCAGAGAACATACATCAGCCAAACATATTTTTTGAAAGTCCACTCTAATCCTTAACATCCGTGTTATAATACCGTTAACGAGATGACATATGCTACACTCTTTCGCAATCGTCCCTCCGTAAGACAGCCTTTTTCGCTGCTTGTGAGGGAGCTTAGTGAAGAAATGCATATTCCACTCCTCGAGCTTCGCCTAATGCATCCAGCCAAGCTGCTACCTCCTTGGGAGTGGCAGCTGATACAATGCGACACATCTTTCACTCATGTTACAAAACACGCTCCAGAGATTGAAATCCAAATGTATTTCCGGGAACTCCAGCACAAATACTCCTGCACGGAGTTCTACACAGACGCATCGAAGTCGCACGACGGGGTGTCCTATGCAGCCGTCGGTCCATCCTTCTCGGAAACCGATGTACTGCATCCGGAAACTAGTATCTTTACGGCTGAGGCTTACGCACTGCTGTCGGTCGTAAAGCATATAAATAAATCAAAACTCCACAAATCAGTTACATATACGGACTCCCTTAGTGTTGTGAAGGCCTTGATGTCTTTCTGTAGCCACAAAAATCCGGTAATTAATGAACTCTACTCCGTACTGCGTAAAGCATATATATCTAACCAACATGTGATTATATGCTGGGTGCCTGGACATAGGGACATCGAGGGAAACGTACTAGCGGACGAGATGGCCGCATCAATTTCATTGCAAGCAGTTAGTCCTACTGCTTCGGTCCCTGTCACAGACCTGAAACCTTTCTTAAGAAGGAAACTGCGAAACCACTGGCAACGTATGTGGGACGCCGAAGTAAATAACAAACTCCACGTGATAAAGCCACAGTTAGGTTCTTGGCCCTCCGTAACGAAATCGCGGCGAACAGATGTCCTATTCTGTCGCCTCAGAATAGGACACACATTTGGCACGCATAACTTCTTACTCACTGAAAATGATCCTCCAACCTGCGGTAGATGCGGGGAGAGGCTGACCGTCCTCCACGTCCTCCTGGAGGGTCGGGCAGCCGAATCTGAAAGAAGGAAACATTTTTCCCTAGCTTACCGGCAGCTCATCCTCCTACATCCCGTAATGCTACTCGGCCCAGAACCTTTATTTGAGACCAACGCAGTTCTAAGTTTTCTGAAAGATGTTGTCTTGCATGTTGTTAGCCCCAGTTGATAGCTCTTTGTATAGTTGATAGTATAGTTAGCCCCAGTTGATAGCATGTTGATAGCTCTTTCGTATAGCACATGCCTCTAGGCCCTTGTGTTTCAAGGGCTCTGGCGAGGCAGCAGTGCTCCAAGTAATTTTACTATCTTATATATTTTATATTTTGCATCATTCTCCTACGATGGATTTTAATGTTCATAGTATTCGTCATTATTCATCGCCATAATTTTATAGCACGTAGATTTTGCGCACTTTACAGCGACAATTTTCAAGCCACTTTACAGCCAAGTCACATCTTCCATAAAACATCTTCAACATTACCACTTGTCATGGCGCTCTTTGGCCAAACCTGGCCCTTGCGCCACAAAACACCACACATCACCATCATGAAGTGGCGTGTCAGGGGGCAGCGTCACAACGGCCTCCGGCCGCTGTCCGACCCACAAGCAGTGAGTCGGCAGCTACGCCATCTGCCCGCGCGGCGGTTGCAGCTAGCGCTGCTCGGCCAACCCAGCAGACCGGGCCATCGACCGCGAAGGTGGGCGCAGCCGAGGATGCCCCAACCTCTGAGGCCCCTTCCTTCCAGCGCTGGCAACGGCCAGCGCAGCCAAATCCCTCAGGGAGCCCCATCGACCTCCGTGCTGGTGGGCGCAGGGGTCTTGCCTTCCGGGGCAGGACTCTCTCGGAAAACCTCTCGCTCGCAAGAGCGCTTGTCCGGCGTCTCACAGGAGGCAACGGACACTACACCTATCCTCAAGGCGCACCAAACGCCTAAGGAGCGCCGAGACTCGCTCGAACGCTTCAGAAAGGGGAAAACCCCTATTACAGGGCCTCGAAAGGGCTCTGTAATCTAAGACGTCCGTTCCGTTTCTGTAAACACAGCACCAATTTACTTTAAAATATGCATACACAAATCATTCAATGGAATGTCAGAGGTCTTCTTAGGAATCTTGATGATGTGCAAGAACTCATCCATACACACAATCCAAAAGTGCTGTGTTTACAGGAAACACACTTGAAATCAAAATACACAAACTTTCTTCGACAATATGTTACTTTTCGGAAAGATCGCGATGATGCTGTCGCATCATCGGGCGGTGTTGCAATTATAATTCAAAAAAGCGTAGCCTGTCAACGTTTACAGCTACGAACGGCCCTTGAGACAGTGGCGGTTCGAGCTGTTCTCCTTAATAAACTCGTCACCATTTGCTCGCTTTACGTACCCCCACACTACAAATTAAACAAACATGAATTTCAGTCATTTATAGACGAACTGCCAGAACCTTATGTTGTTCTTGGCGATTTCAATGCGCACAGCTCCCTGTGGGGCGACTCTCGTACAGACGCGCGAGGTCGTCTTGTTGAACAGTTCCTTTTTTCTTCTGGAGCGTGCCTTCTCAATAAGAAAGAACCTACATATTACTCTCTTGCAAACAGAACCTTTTCTTCAATAGATCTGAGCATAGTTTCCCCGTCTATACTGCCCGAACTCGAATGGGAAGTTACGAATAATTCCTACGGAAGCGACCACTTCCCCATACTATAAAGAACAATTAAAGAAAATGAATATCCAGCACAGGCTTCTAGGTGGAAGATTGACCCAGCAGACTGGGAGGAATTCCGAAACTTAACTAGTATATCATGGGATGACATGTCTTCTTTAGAAATCGACGCCGCTGTGGAGTACTTCACAGCCTTCATAATAGATGCCGCATGTAAATGCATACGTGAAGTAAATGGCTCGGCATGCAAACGGCATGTCCCGTGGTGGAACGATGAATGCAGAATCGCACGTAGGAATCAGAACAAAGCGTGGGGGTTGCTACGCGCTTCGCCCACTGCAGAAAATCTTGCCAACTTTAAGAAAGTAAAGACCCAAGGCAGGAGAACCCGCCGACAGGCTAGAAGAGAAAGTTGGGAGAAGTGTTTATCGAGTATAAACTCTTATACAGATGAGGCCAAAGTATGGAACAAGGTAAATAGAATTATAGGGCGACAAACATATTCGCTTCATCTGGCAAATACACAGGGCGATACACTGCAAGATCAGGCAGACTCACTTGGGGAGCACTTTGAGAGCGTATCAAGTTCAAATCATTATTCGCAATCCTTCCTGAAATATAAGCAAATAGAAGAACGTAAGCCATTAACAAGAAAATGTCGAGAGAATGAGCCTTACAACCGTCCATTTAGTATTGCCGAATTGAGAGCTGCCCTGAGCGCATGCAAGAGCTCCGCACCAGGATCTGATAGAGTCATGTATGAAATGCTCAAAAACTTACACAATGATACGCAAGTTACACTACTCACACTTTTCAACACCATCTGGAATGCAGGGTACCTTCCAACCGCGTGGAAGGAAGCCATTGTGGTCCCTGTTTTGAAACAAGGCAAAGACCCTTCCTCAGTGGCAAGTTACCGCCCGATAGCCCTCACAAGTTGCATTTGTAAGGTGTTTGAAAAAATGATAAATCGGCGACTCATTCATTTCCTTGAACAGAGCAAAATGCTTGATCCTTATCAGTGCGGCTTCCGAGAAGGGCGCTCCACAACCGACCATCTTGTACGTGTAGAAGCAAATATTCGGGACGCATTTGTACACAAACAGTTTTTGTTATCCATATTCCTAGATATGGAGAAGGCGTATGATACGACGTGGCGTTACGGAGTCTTAAGAGACTTGTCGGAAATGGGCATCCATGGTAATATGCTAAACCTCATAGAAAGCTATTTGTCCAGTCGTACATTCCGGGTCAACGTCGGTAATGTACTTTCGCGTCCTTTTACGCAAGAAACGGGTGTACCCCAAGGAGGCGTGCTCAGCTGCACACTCTTCATCGTGAAGATGAACACGCTTCGCGCTTCATTACCACCGGCAATCTTTTATTCTGTCTACGTGGACGACATTCAAATAGCTTTCAAATCCTGTAACTTCGCAGTGTGCGAGAGACAGGTACAGCATGGCCTGAACAAAGTCTCAATGTGGGCAGACAAGAATGGATTTAAGATCAACCCTAACAAAACCTCTTGTGTTCTTTTTACAAGAAAGAGAGGCCTGGTTCCGGATCCTTCCTTAGAACTGTGTGGACAACGAATACCTATCAAGCAAAGAGCACAAATTCCTAGGTATCATACTTGACTACAGACTCACTTTCATTCCACACATTAAATATCTGAAAGAAAAATGTCTAAAAACAATGAATTTAATGAAACTTCTATCCAAGACTACATGGGGTAGTGACAGGAAGTGTTTAATGAACCTATACAAGAGCCTAATTCGGTCTCGATTAGATTATGGTGCTGTAGTATATAACTCTGCCTCCCCGAGCGCGCTAAAGATGCTGGACCCAGTCCACCATCTAGGAATCCGGCTGGCCACTGGTGCTTTCCGAACGAGTCCCATACAAAGTTTATATGCAGAATCGAATGAGTGGTCACTTCATATCCAGAGAACATACATCAGCCAAACATATTTTCTGAAAGTCCACTCAAATGCTCAACATCCCTGTTTTAATACCATTAATGACATGACATATGCTACACTCTTTCGCAATCGTCCCTCCGTAAGACAGCCTTTCTCGCTGCGTGTGAGGGAGCTTAGTGAAGAAATGCACGTTCCACTCCTCGAGCTTCGCCTAATGCATCCAGCCAAGCTGCTACCTCCTTGGGAGTGGCAGCTCATACAATGCGATATATCTTTCGTGGAAGTCACAAAGCATGCTCCAGAGATTGAAATCCAGATGCATTTCCGGGAACTCCAGCACAAATACTCCTGCACGGAGTTCTACACAGACGCATCAAAGTCACACGACGGGGTGTCCTATGCAGCCGTCGGTCCATCCTTCTGGGAATCCGACGTACTGCATCCGGAAACTAGTATCTTTACGGCTGAGGCCTACGCACTGCTGTCGGCCGTAAAGCATATAAATAAATCACAAATCCAGAAATCAATTATATATACGGACTCCCTCAGTGTTGTGAAGGCCTTGATGTCTTTCTGTAATCACAAAAATCTAGTATTTAATGAAGTCTACTCCGCACTGTGCAAAGCATATATATCTAACCAACATGTGATCATATGCTGGGTGCCTGGACATAGGGGCATCGAGGGAAACGTTCTAGCCGACCAGATGGCCACATCAATTTCATTGCATGCAGTTAATCCTACTGCTTCGGTCCCTGTCACAGACCTGAAGCCTTTCTTAAGAAGGAAACAACGAAACCACTGGCAACGCATGTGGAACGAAGAAATAAATAATGAACTGCATGTAATAAAGCCACAATTAGGTTTCTGGCCTCCTGTAACAAAATCCCGCCGGACAGACGTCCTATTCTGCCGTCTAAGAATAGGAGACACTTTTGGCACACATAACTTTTTACTCACGGGAAACGAGCCTCCAACCTGTGGTAGATGCGGGGAGAGGCTGACCGTCCTCCATGTCCTACTGCAATCTCAGGAAGCCGAATCTGAAAGAAGGAAACATTTTCTCTTAGCATTCCGGCAACACATCCCCCTTCATCCTGTTATGTTACTTGGCCCAGAACCACTCTTCGACACCGACGCCGTCCTAGGTTTTTTGAAAGATGTTGTATTGCATGTTATTAGCCCCACACGTTCGTAGCGCTTCCTCTCTTCAGAGGATGCCGCTGTGATAATTACTCTGAATAGCACATGCCTCTAGGCCCTTGTGGTTCAAGGGCTCTGGCGAGGCAGTAGTGCTGTTAACAATTTTACATCTCGCATATTTTAAACAACGCATCGTTCTTCTACGATGGATTTTAATGTTCATTGTATTCGTCATTGGACATCGCCATAATTTTATAGCACGTATATTTTACGCACTTTACAGCGACTATTTTTAGGCCACTTTACAGCCAAGTCACATCTTCCATAATACATCGTTAACACTACCACTTGTCATGGCGCTCTTTGGCCAAACCTGGCCCTTGCGCCACAAAACACCACACATCATCATCGTCATCCATCCTCTGTAATGCATTCACTATATGTGGATGATCTACAAATTGCATGTCCTGCATCGAACATGGCAACCTGCGAACGGCAAATTCAAATTACGTTGAACAAACTCACACAGTGGGAATCTGAAAACGGTTTTCGCTTTTCAACTGAAAAAACTATTAGTGTTCTCTTTTCACAAAAAAGAGGCCTACAACCAGATCGCATACTTAAGCTACAAGACGCTACATTACCCGTAAAACAAGAACACAAGTTTTTGGGTGTTCCATTTGATAAAAAGTTAAACTTCCTGGCATACATAAATAGCCTTAAAATTAAAGCGAACAATGGTCTTAACATCCTCAAAGTCCTGTCGCGGAAGCGCTGGGGCTCTGACCCTAAATGCCTGCTACGCATCTACCGCACTTTGTTGCGTAGCATATTAGACTACGGTAGCATCATATATGGCTCAGCCAGACTATCTTACGACCGACGACTTGACTCAGTTCATAACCTTGGACTACGACTGGCAAGTGGAGCTTACAAAACATCGCCTGTCCAGAGCTTATATGTTGACTGTAATGAACCTCCTTTACAGCAATGCAGAGTGCTAGTATCTCTTAGTTACTGAGAATTCTGTCCTCAACACAACACATACGTTTCAACATAGTCAGACAGTGAAACCCACGCTTACACTATAAAAACAAACCAAACATGATTAAGCCACTAATCCTGCGATAAGAGGAATGTTCGGGATTATGACATTCCTCGCGAAGTCCTCCAGGTTGCAGAAAGCCACAGCGTGTGGTCCCGTGGTACGATTTTGAACCGTTATGTGACTGGACATTGACACATTTAAAGAAGAAAGACACCCCACACGAACACATTATACAAGAATTCCGCGCTCTTCAGGAAAAATACCAAAATTACATGGAATTTTACACCGATGGCTCTGAAACGAAAAATTAAGTGGGTGTGGGGGCCGTAACGGCACATTTGGAAATAAGTATTCGATTACCACAACATGCCTCTGTCTACACAGCCGAAGTATACGCAATATGGACTGTAGGTAAAAAGAGCATAGCTGACAAACACGAAAACACAGTAATATACACTGATTCATTAAGCACACTGAAGGCTCTTCACGCGAAATCCGAATGTGAACTCCTGATAGGGGATATTTTAAACATGGTAACATTAAACAAAAACGGCCGGTCAATTAGGTTTTGCTGGGTACCAAGCCATGTCGGTATACCGGGAAATGAAGCAGCGGATAGGTGGTTATCAATGGCAGCGCGCAAATACATAACAAACACGGCGCTTCCGTATCGGCATAGTATCACGGCGATTAGGAAGGCCTTGACGGCCAAATGGCAACAGACATGGGACCATTGCTTAAGCAACAAGCTACATCTTACTAAACCCGTAATTGGTGAGTGGAACTCGTGCACTCACCAGCAACGGTTCTATGAGGTGATCCTGTGTCGATTTCGGATTGGACACACACATTTAACACACAACTTTCTCCTCCGAAAAGAAAACCCGCCGACTTGCGAAAAATGCAATCAACCTCTTACAGTAATACATATCCTTATAACATGTCCACAGTTTGAAACCCAGCGACGAAAGCTTCTACACAACCTATACAATTTAAACATACCTTTACACCCTGCCCTATTACTGGCAGATGACCCGCTAGTACCATTTACTAACCTGTTCCACTTTTTACAGACAACTGGTTATTTAGACGAACTATAATGCAATGCAGCTTTGCCTGCTCTAACCTTGCGTTTCCTTTTGTCTTGTGACTGGCGCAGCATGGCCTTAGTTGCCTTTGTGTCATTAAACCCCAACTAACCAACCATCTCTTTCTTAGAATTATCAAAACAAGCACCTGAGGCTCACATACAATCACATTTTATTGAACTTAAAGAGAAGTATTCCTGTGACGAATATTACACAGATGCTTTGAAGTCTCCTGCTGGTGTTGCTTACGCAGCTCTCGGACCCTCATTTTCAACATCTGGGCCACTAAACCCACACACCAGTATCTTTACGGCAGAAGCATACGGTATACTTTCGGCTATTAAACACCTAAGGCGCAGAAATGTCACTAAGGCTGTTGTCTTTACAGACTCATTAAGTGTCGTGAGAGCCCTGATTAGCTACGAAAGCATAAGAATCCCGTTTTGAATGAGCTGTATAGCTTGTTGTGCTCCGCATATGTGTGCAACCAAGCGATTATACTATGCTGGGTACCTGGCCATTAAGGTATAAAAGGCAACGTAGCTGCTGACGAAAACGCTACGTCAGTGAGTTTTAGCGACACAGATGGAAATATCCCCATTCCTGCCACAGACCTAAAGCCCTTTCTGCGTCGTAAATTGAGGAATCATTGGCAAGCAGAGTGGGATACAGAAGCATTGAAACCAAAACTGCGGAATTGGATAAGTGAGAAAACAGCACGGTACAAAGAAGTACGTCTTTGCCGATTAAGAATAGGACACACTTACAGTACTCACTCCTACCTCTTGACTGGCGGGGATTCTCCTACTTGTAGGAGGTGCGGCGATAGCCTAACAGTGCTCCATATTCTTAACCAGTGCCCTGCAATAGAAACAGAGAGGAAAAAGTATTTCCCTTCTGCATATCTGGAAAATATACCACTTCACCCTGCATTTTTTCTTAGTGATGAACCGCTTTTTAAACTGCAAATAGTCTTAGATTTCTTAGCCGAAACCGACATTCTGAAAATAATTTGGCCAGGAAATTTTCACAGGTGATTACCAGCCCTTGTATTCGAGGGCCGTCTTGATGCTCTAGTGTAACTGTTGTTTCGTTTTCGTATGTTTTTTTTTATCAAAACACAACTACCATCGTCCACGTCCATAACTAATCACTGTCATTATTTTAATAGCTATATATTTACGTAATTTACAGCGAAAGTTTTAGGCCCTTATACAGCCATGTCACACCTACCATAATAAATTCACTGTCCATGCCATTCAGAATAAATCCTTTAAATTACCATTTGTCATGGCGCTCTTTGGCCATAACTGGCACTTGCGCCATTAAAAACCACATATCGTAAATGCTGAAAGAACATGTTTGGACCTTGGTTAAGTGTGTTAGGTGTGCGCTGTAGCGTTACGTGCTCTATGAAACTTCAGAATAGGAAAAAGAAGGCGCTACAGATACAAGACACAGACAGTTCTACTTCTAGTGGCTTGAAAATCAAATTTTATTGAGGGCGTCATTGTGCATTGCTCGTTTATGTGCTCATTGAAATGCGTGTTTTAGGACTTTGGGAACACAAACTTGTGGTAGAAGAGGTTGCTGCTTCCTGGTTGTAGTCTAGTGTCGCAAAATGGGTAAGTGCAAAGCCACGCTATAACGCTTCGGAAGCGGTACGTCAACACAAAATATAACAAAGCATACTCGTAGGAGGCCACAAGCGTCCTAGCTAGTACTACCGCACATGTGCTTAAAAGTACTTGAAGACGTTCAGCAATCGTGACAGCCGACGCAGCCTTTAGAAAGAGCAAGAGAGTTCGCACGTGCCTGTCGTCTGCGAGAAAAGTGTCGCGTTTGCAGCGAGCAGCCGTCGCAGCAGACTACACTTGTAGCATTCCTCTCAAGGGCGCAACACTTCCTCGCAATGCACCATTTTTATTTCCATGAATACTTCATGAGTATTTTTATACAAGTAAATGCACGGTTGCTATTGGTGTTGTAAAAATAAATAAATAATTATTCACTGGCGTTAAATCGGGAACAGAATCGCACAAGAATGCATACCCTGGTGTGCCCTGTTGATAAACCATAGTAAACCGTGCTTGAATCTCAGTCATGCAAAGTTTATGTAACGTGCTGTACATTATATAAGATATTGCAGCAATAAAATTAGATTTTACGCGATAATATTTATAGCTTCGTTTACTACACCGCAAGCAAATTCCAGAAGTTTAAATATCGAAGTCAATCTGAAGCCTGTACTTCCCATCATTCCCATGTAGGTTGAGGCAACGCTCAGGAGAACCCCCGTAGACACTAGCGCCACATTTCCCTCTAGGGTATTTATTTAGAAACTCTGACTGGCACCAAGTGCATCAGCGTGAAATTGCCAGGATTACGTCTAGTTCTTTGCCTACAGTTAATAGAATTTGCCAGACATTCCGTGATGATGGACGCCTCTGGAATCTTCCCCGTGGACACAAGCAGCGGGTGACGGACAGCGAGAAGGACTTACTTGTGATATAAGCTGTGGACGACGCCCCCTTCCTTACATCTCGAGAGATCAAATACAGCTTGAACCTCTCCGCCAGCACATTAACAATCAGACTCCGACTGCACGAGGCTGGTCTGCGAAGCCGGGTGCCGCCACGAAAGCCTGTGCTTTCAGAAGCCAATCAGCACGGAAAACTTGTGTTTGTCCAAGACCGCGCAACATGGACTGTGGAAGACTGGCGGTGTGTGATATTCTCCGACGAATCGACATTTTCCACCCGCTGGGACCAGCGTCAGCGAATTTGGAAGACTGACAACACCAGGTTTGACATTCACCGAATCATGTCGGCTCTCTCGTTTTTTGCATGTTTACTATAATTCAATGCAAAATACTTATTATTGCGATTCGCAAACGAGCCCATATTTTTATATATTCAATATGATTTGGTATATTTTATAGGGTATTGTTATTAAGTATGCCATTTTTCGCCATCTCTGGTAGTGACATAAGATACCGCAAGTCATCTAATTCTGGCTCACAATCCTTCAGATATGAGCCCAGCAACCTACAGCGTGTGGCAAGCAGCGGCCGCTGCTCCGTCAGCGTGGGCGGTGCGCTGTCCAAGGAGTGCCTCGCACCACTGGTTCGTCTAAAGGGCAAATTCAATTCTGCCGCATATCGCGATGTAATCGAGAGCGTCGTTGTGCCCTATGCTCTCGGCGACCCGTTCCCTGACGGCATCTAATTCTTTCAACAGGACCGCAGCACCATCCACATGGCCAAATTAATAGCATGCTTCTTTGAACAGCTGGGAGTGATGCTGATAAGTGGCGTCCGCAAGGCGCCGACATGAACATATGCGAGAATGTGTGGGGTGCAATGAAGAAGGCACTTTCGCAGCGGCCAATTGAGCGCGGCTCCCAGGACGCGTTGTGGGTCGCCATACAAGAGGAGTATGAGCGCCTACGGTCAACGCACTTTGCGACCCATCTCTTGGAGAGTCTTCCTCAAAGAATGGAAGCCGTTCTGGAGGCTTGAGGGGAAGTACTAAACTTGAAGTAGCGTTAAAAGTATCTCGCGGAAACCATCGTGCCTTCACCTCGGCAAGGTCTCGGCGATGTTTACGAAGCCCGATGCTTATCTTTTGCACATTACTGCAATCGCCTGCAATAAAGGTTTTTTTTTCGCTCATTAGCCTTTTCCTCTTTTGCTTTCTAATAATAATTTGGGCCCTTATACTCACTTCGGTGCACCTTTCTTTCTAGGCGCAATAATGATGCGCATGGATTCGCTGTGTCGGGAACCTTACACGCCAGGGCCGCTGTCTTTTACAAGTTCGAAAAGCCGACGTTCGATTTCGCTTCACGCGATTGGACTAGATTGGCCTATGCCGCGATATCGGCGCAGCCTGGACAATCGCGCGAGGCGAAATCGAACGTCAGCTTTTCGAACGTGTACAAGATAGCGGCCCAGTTTATTTTACTGCTCGTGATCATAACCAGTCGGATTCAATATTTGTATAGCGTCCAGACGCCGATAACGCTGCGACGCTGTGGTTAAAGCCAAGCGGTGCAGGTTTGGGAGTTAAACCATGTCAAACAGCCACACGCGCTCGGCACGCCCATGCCGGCCGCCGTCGCGGCTGCCGGCCATACCGCGCGGCGCAAGTTTGCCGATCGAAAGAGCGATTGTGGCGCAGAAGCTGCAAAACGCGCAGACGAATCTATCTTGCGATGACGGTGCAAACTGCAGCACGCGCACCGCTGTTCGCGCCGACAGCACTTGTGGTTTCGGCGATCTGTGCGACAAGACTCGCCGTGAACTGCAATACTTTAGCTGCATTTTTATTTTAACGCGATAGCGTTAAGGAGCTCGTGTCGCAGAAAAGTCGGTGTCGGCGTTGGCCGTGAGCGATAAATCACGGCAGGCACTTCATAAATAAAACGCAACTTCGAAGATGGGCTGGGTGGGAATTGAACCAGGGTCTCCGGAGTGTGAGACGGAGACGCTACCACTGAGCCACGAGTTCGATGCTTGAAAGCGGTACAAACGCGCTTCTAGTGAACGCGGTGTTGCCTAACGTGCCGTAGAAAGTTATGCTGCGGTGTATATCGGTAATTATGAGCACGTAACTTACAGAAGTCGCATTTACACGAGTAGCGAAGTACGTTTCCGCTACATTTCTTCTGCGCTTACCGCACACGCACAGCCATCTTGCGGCAAACACAGAAGACCCCCTCCTCTCAATGTACGGCGCTGCCCCGACAGGTCGCGCGCCATGCGCGCATTGGGGCTGTGCGCGGACCGGTGCCAGGCGCGTCGCGGCCCCGACTCCCTGTCCCCTGACGACGCTTCGCCGTGCTCCCACGCGGGTTGCAGAATCAAGCGCCGTTCCTTTTTTTAGACTGCTATCTATCTATCTCTCTGCCCGTGCCGATCACGACGTTTGGCTGGCGTAGATCGTTTCCCCCTCCGAGACACCGAGTTCTTTGGTTCGTTCCGTTTGCTCAGGCGCACGTTTCGTTGCCGCGCCGAACGCTGCGTTGCTCGACGTTCTCCGTGTGATAGGTGGGCGCAAAGTCCGATGCGGGGCGCCTCGTAAGTGATCCCTACGCCGTAGCGCATTGTCTTAGATCCCTTGGCGGGTCGATGGGAACGCTGTCGCGTTCCACTCTTGAAGGCGAAGCTTAAGCGTCCTCCAATTTTTTCATTGCCTGCTTTTCAAATGTAAGAACCAGAACAGAAGCGAAATTCTCACTAGAGGGGGATCGCGCAGTGTGGCCAAAGCGGATACGTTGCGCACAACACTCTTAGGCAAAGTTACACCTTTTGGCTTGCCCCTTCTGCCACACAACTATAATCGTTATCTGCCTTGATGCGTTTCCTTTCTTTAACGCTGCGAGCCCGGTACTTTCCGGTAACGAACGGCACGCGCGCTATCAGCATAGAGCAGTTTACACCCGTTGGAGGGCCCCTTCTGATAACGCGCGTGCCGTTCGTTACTTGAAAGTGCAGCACAGTCAAGGCACGACGACATGGAACATACACATGCATAAACCCGTGCTTGTGTACATGCACCGTCTTATGTCCTAGGGTCTTTCACTCCATTTAACGCTTCCCAAGATGAATTGCCAATAAGCCTTTATCGCATTCTTTGTCTACTGGCCTCTGTCTTTCTGTGCCAAGCGACATCCACACAGACCAAATCGCGAAGTGCGCAGAACACTGGCAACATAGAAAAAGATTTTCTAGAAGGAACAAACTGCAGTGGCTCAAACGTGAAGGTGTTCAGCTGCTCCTGCCACAATGCAATGTAAGCCGAATGTAAAATGAGATGCTTCTACATCAACTCGTCACGGTAGCCGAGTGGCTCTGGCGTTGCGGTGCAGAGCGCAAGGTTGCTGGTTAAATCCCAGCCTCAGTGGCCGCGTTTCACTGGGGACGTCATGCAAGAATGCTTGTGTACTTAGGTTTAGGAGCACGCTAAAGAGCCCCAGGAGGTCAGAATTATTCAGGAGTCCACCATTACGGTATCTTCATAATCACATCACGGCTTTGGTACATAAAACGCTAGCATTTAATCATTTATTTGCTTCTGTGTGAATACAGATGCATGTTAAAGAACCTCAGGGCAACAACATCAGTGCACAATTGTGAGCTACATGATTTCACTTGAAGGGTAACATATCAAACGCAGAACAAGAGCTCACGTTAGCCACTGCAGTATTGGATAGCTATGGGGTTGTAGAGCAATGTCATGGGCTTGGCAAAAAAGTGCTACTGCCACATAGACTTCATTTGAGGACCCAGAAAGTGGCGTGGAAATGTCATAGTACAACATGGCCATTTAAATGCAGAAAAAAGTGCTCACGCCATCACTGGTGCGTCTTCTACTGCAATAATTACCACAGCTGATGGCAAAGAGAAACAAGAAAATCTGATTTTACGCACTGCATATTTTATAGTCTACTACAGGTAAGACATGTTGCGATAACAACTGAATTAGTACAACTTCGAATATGAAGAACCTATGAAAATGGTGGAAGAACCACGGATCAAAAATATGAAAGAATCAGCTGCAATTTGAGCCAAAGCCCATGACAGTGCATTATGATTGAGGCTGCTGACCAAATAAGGGACGTAAAATGAGGACTCTAGTGACATAATAATGACAAATTGTTACCTTTATCCTGTAGGCACAGAAAATGTTTCAGGAGAACATATATATTATGAACATTTAATTTTGCAGTTTTCGCAACTTTCTTTTTGATGACTATCTTTTTTCCCGCTGTTTACGCAGAACTCGATTTACTTGCCTTATATGAAGCAGCAGCCTCGCCCGACAAAACTGTTCGAGGAAGTCAGTACGACAGCTTGTGGAGCGAAACAGTGCCTGGGAAAGGCTGTCGCACAGTTTTTCCTATAACACATGTACAACACGTGGTAGATGAGCTACAACACCAATGTTTTCTAGAAAATCTTTTTCTATGTTCTTAACCGCCCCAAAGAGGCGTTCGGAAGGCTGTGTCAGGCCAGCAAAGAGTACCCCTGGCTTACCATGAGCGTGAAGCATGGCCATAAACTGATGGCAACCTACTAGTGCCTCCTCCCCTCCTCATGTCTTAAAAACGGTTGCAAATACACTCCGCAGGACGTTTTTTAAGAAATTGCTGCATGAGGTGGGAGCCGTAAACAGTACAGTGCATTCTTCTCTTCGGCATCTAGAAGGTCACCACCTGATGTTTCGCAGGAACTTGACGCCCCTGCCTCTTCAGCAATGAGTGGCGGTGCAGCAGCACCGCCATCCATTACTTTATCAAATAAATAGGTGTCTCTGATTTCACAGTTCCCACGAGGCAACAGGTTCCTTAGTTTCCCAAAAGAAATGTGTTTCAGAGCAGCAATGAACTGAAAGACATTATGATGTTCATTACAGCCAAGATTCCTTCTCACAGTGCCAAAAAGATTCTCAAGAGAGCCTGCTGCAAATGGCGTGTCAGGAGAAAAGTGAAGTCAAAATTTTGGCAGAGGTCTTTGCACAGCAAGAGGACAGCCTGGATGGTGACAAGCCAGCCACGAATTGCATGGGGCTGTCTGGGGCTGTGAAATCTCCAGCATTTGATCCATTTGAATGCCTCCTCCAAAAACTCCACATGACCAGAGTCAGCCCTGATGGCATAGTCCATCTTGCCAGGCCTGGCAGTGATGCTTTTGCTGTTGAGACAGTCAAATAGCTTGTCAATTCTATCAATAAAGTCTGCTGTAGACTTGGCAGTCCCATCCATTATCCCCAGATCAATCATGACAGTCAATGCCACCGACACTGACACGCTCAGTGCCTCGGTGGGAAACTTCAGCTTCATACTGTTGAAAGGCCTCTTGTATATATGATCATCTGTCAGTTTCCTTGCCAATTTCATTCCAATTGGATCAGAGCTCTTATATAACTCCACAATGTGCTTCCATTCAATAGTGTCTGTGCCAATGACAAGTTTGTGAGGGGCACGCAGGTTATTTCTGGTGCACTTCATAAGGTGTGGAGTGTCAAACAGAAAATAAACTTTGTGACCACCCACTTCGAAGAATGGTTCATCTGGAGTTACGTTTAACTG
The DNA here is from genome assembly GCF_023375885.2 of Dermacentor andersoni. Classification (NCBI taxonomy): domain Eukaryota; kingdom Metazoa; phylum Arthropoda; class Arachnida; order Ixodida; family Ixodidae; genus Dermacentor; species Dermacentor andersoni. The sequence continues at coordinate 359,929,768 of NC_092814.1, read as the reverse complement.
CTCTGAAAGTGTAACATTACTTGTCCCCTGATCGCGCACCACTGCCTTAACAAACAGCTGAATTGAGCTTAGCTGTTCAATTAAGGCAAATAGCAGCCTCCTGATGTAAGGAGCATACAGTTTGGTTCGTGCCACTGCAAATGCCAAAGGCTGCACCCATCGTTTAGAAATTCCAGAAAGGAGGACTACACAGGCTTGGTTTGCCACACTCGGTGACCTTTCAGAGCTATTGTCTGAAAAGCCAATGACCATATCGTTTTTGATGTCATACTGCAAGTTTTGTCGCAGAGACATTTCATCAAACATGATGACACAGGCCCGATCCAGTAAATGCCAATCAGTGGTTGCTTCTTTAAGTACATCGATTACTTTAGGAATAATTTCGGTTGTCATTGGCGATTCTGACAGCCACCTCCGAAGAGACCTCGAGGTTGGCAAAGCAAGCACATTGGAAAGGTGCCTGTATGCCACCGGGCTATAAAAGTATGTGCTCAGGGCAAACTTTTTCATTTCCTGTGGCCACCTCCTTCCCTTCATTTTGCGACCAAGGAGCAGGACCTGACTGTTCGCGAGTTTGTAAAACTCTGGAGTCAGGCACGACCTTAGGGTTTCCATGGCATCCCTCTTAGTAACCCTACGAGGACTCTTACGCTTTTGCAACCGTGACAAGGCTCTCCGGTACCTGCGAGCATCTGATTTGCACCTCTTCAGTATTCTCCGCGTGCCAGGGCTGAACAGCTTTTCCTTCCGTCCACGAAATCAAGGTGTACCTACAAAAGTAGTGCATCGTGGTTATAATGCGCAGTTTCATAGAAGTCAAAACACACTTTATTTGTATGAAATAGGTCTTATTCTGTGGGTATCGCTCAACTTATGTCATAAGACAGCAATTAGAAATGGACAATATGGAAAACGTTTAGGGAAAAGCATTGATAATTGACGATGTGGGAGTATAGAGGTATCTTACAAGTGCAATATCAATGTAAACATCACTTCACTGCCTTGACTACAATAACGCGGAGCTTGTATTATATTACTGGCGATGTTTGTCTGAGAGACTCTACCACATACATGTGCACTGCTTTATTGAGTAAACTTACGTTCAGTGCCTAGGCGACGTCCTGTTGGAGTGCCAGTAGCTGGTGTAGCTGTAAAAAGCAATTAGGACACATGATGAAAAGGCTTCCCAAAAACAGGTCTTAAGCCTAAGCTTACGCTATGCGTTTATAAAATTGCCACAATAGGAGCACAGATTGACTGCATTAGATGCATCTGCACTGTGCTGACATTCAGATTTGCTGAGGTCAGGCAACAGGTAAAAAGTGTTTGAAAAGACAGAAACGAAAAGGGAGGATGCAATGCGAGGGCTAATGCTTGTGTTGGGATCGCAATTTTTGTTTGTGTCTTTTCAAATACTTTATACATTTTATTTTACTATGTCATGCGTCACAATGTTTGCATGTACGACGAGCTCTGAATTTAGGACCCACACTGGGTTGTTTCGTGGATTACAACTGTTTGTTAAAGTATTTAACAAATCTTTGTGCTATGTAATGTGCTGCAACAATGTGCCCACCTCTGCTTAGTCCAGACGGTCCTGGCTCAGGTGTCCACTTCCGCAGGGGCGCAGGGCTGGCAGCGTCATCTGGGTGAAGTCATATAGAAGCTCAGCTGTCGAGCCACACTTTCACACAGCCGTTATTGCATAAGAAACAGAAAACACGGGCGATTAGCAGTGGCAAGTGCAAAATGTGCTGCTATGTTTGCCACAATAGGAGCACAGATTGACTGCATCACATGCATGTGCACTGTGCTGACATTCAGATTTGCTGAGGTATGGCAACAGGTAAAAAGTGTTTGAAAAGACAGAAACAAAAAGGGAGGCTGCAATGCGAGGGCTAATGCTCATGTTGGGATCGCCATTTTTGTTTCCGTCTTTCCAAAATCTTTATACATTTTATTGTACTATGCCATGCGTCACAATGTTTGCATGTACGACGAGCTCTGAATTTAGGACCCACACTGGGTTGTTTCGTGGATTACAACTGTTTGTTAAAGTATTTAACAAATCTTTGTGCTATGTAGTGTGCTGCAACAATGTGCCCACCTCTGCATAGTCCAGACGGTCCTTGCTCAGGTGTCCACTCCCGCGGGGGCGCAGGGCTGGAAGCGTCATCTGGTTGAAGTTATATAGAAGCTCCGCTGTCGAGCCACATTTTCACACAGCAGTTATTGCATAAGAAACAGCAAACACGGGCGATTAGCAGTGGCAAGTGCAAAATGTGCTGCTTGCCAGAATAATAGCACATGTCACCAGCTTCGTTTGTGTTTACAATACTTCTACAATGAAGGGCTCTGAATTTAGGACGCATGTTGAGTTACTTTCTTAATGTGTATATCTAATGCTCCAAATAAATTGTTGCTTTTGTAATAGTTAAGCTACAATACGTCATGCATTTTTACAACGCTTAAACAATCAAGTTAAATGCAGCCTACCTTGATGATTCACAGGCACGCCTGGCAGAGATAGATCGATTTGCCCTGGGCTAACTCCGCAGCCTGAAATCGAATTGAAGTGCTATTAAGGGAAACTAAATGTATGCCAGCAAAGATGACAATACAGTTATCCTTTCTATGGAGTTTCCAAAGTGAAGACTACATATTCACCACATAGTAAATTCAAAAAAAAAGAAGTGCACTTTCAAAGCAGGCCGACACTTTCTTCCAGTTGATGAAAAGACAATGGTGCGAGAAAGCTGTGCTATTTAATGTAGAGTGTAAGATAAGGCCCACGTAGTCTAGCTAAAAAAGTTTTAAAACTGGACCTACCGTTTGACTCGAAGCACACCAATTAGCACAAATGAAAGCCGGGAAGCCAACTGTCCGCTCACCTGCTGTCTTTAGGCACCCGGAAGAACCTTGCATGGCTCGTTCTCGAGGTATTCTTGCACCATTGCACAATGTATGTGCGGTGCGCGCAGTCCTGGGGCGGGATAACGTAACTCTATTCCAAACGAAAAGTGTTCCAAATTCCGGACGTCAAAATGACGCGATAGGTTTTGCGTATGGGGGCTGGAACCAGCGACGTTTTTCAATCTGCCCAATCAGCAGCCTCCATCGTTGCCGGAAGCAAGTTTTGCTTGTTTTTTATTTGCAAAGGGACCGTATAGCAACTGACATTTAGACATAAACGCCTGATAAAAGAACAATTGTATGTCACTAAGAGTAAAATTGTTTTGTAATCTTTTGACGCAAGATAAGTTGAAGCGCGCTTGAAAGTAAACACAAATTTTTAAATTTTTCGAGTCATAGCCACACATGTGCCAATTCCGCATCCAATCCATTTCGCTACGCACACGTAAGATGGCGGCTACGCGAAAACAGCTGATCGGTTCTGTGGGCCGCACTTCGTGCATTTCTGCCCGTAACGCTGCCTGATCAGATAAACTCGGCGTACGAGGTACTTTCGCCCGAGAAGAATTCTGGAAGCTGTGACCATCATGAAGACTGAAAGCTTAGTGCTCGGTGAGTAAACAGATCATTCTTTCTTGTGCTTAATGACTGAGCAGTAGCATTTGAACATCTGCGGTGATCGCATGGTGTTCACTTTTGCTTTTAGTCGCATAGGATACGGAAGAATCGATGAAGGTTGGAAGGCATCTCAACAGGTAGCTGGTAAGTAAACGTTTTCTATAAACGATCGCAACTATCTCCGAATGTAGGTCCTGATTTAAATCGAAGGTGGCCTGTAACAGAGGCTCATTTCTTTTTCTCTGCCACACGCTGCTGCGCAGTGATACATTCCCCCGTGCGGGCGGTACAGATACTTTTGCTGGATATAACTTGCACGAGAAAAGTTTTTGTTGTTGTTATTCACTTGTGTTAAATTTAACGTAACACTTATGGCGTGGTAAAATAACAACAAATTAAATGAATGTAACCGTTATGTTTTAACGGCAAAGTGCCCCGCAGGGGCGTCTGCGTCAGCAGGCGTTTGGTGTGTTGCGACACCACGTACCCGAGCACACGAGGATTAGACCCTCCCGCGTGTAGCCGTGCGCGGCTTAGCCGTGTCTGGGGAAAGGGGGATCCTGGAGGTTGAGCTGATGCTGGGTGTTTGGACCGTTAAGGCCACCCGGCGGAGGCAACACACCTCTTTGGCCTCTTCTTCACATAGACGGCACCCCCGGGTTGACCCACCCGGGGGAAATCGGCAGTCGCCTTTTCCTGTCTCTCTCTTCGCACATCTTCGTCTTTCCCTCTCACTTTTAGTCTTTCCTGTCTTCTTTTTCTTCTGATAACTTCCAACATTCCTGGCGGCGAGGGTTAACCTGGTGTGCTATGACCTACCTTGGTTATAACATATGTGGTTATAGCGACGATGTACAGTTGGCATGGTAGGGTTTGCTTCACCGCATACCCTGCCGTGTCCCCTTGTTGGGCTCGGTGGTGGGTGACTGGCATCGTCGCTGAATACTCAACACATTTCATGGGCACTTCCAACCCCTTGTGTACCGATCGTCCCTCTTAAAGGGGACGCACCGATGCTACGTTTCAATTTTTTTTAAAGGCACTCAGACTTTCCCGAAATTTCATGTTGTCCACAGTGAGAAACCTGACAAGAAAGCAAGAACAATTTCACCATTCGTTGTCGCGAAGCATCTCGCAGAGACCATTGGAGGCGACTATAAAATCACGAAGCTGGCCAGGGGGGTCCTATTACTAGAACTAAAAGACAAAGCACAACACGACAAGCTAACAAACCTTGTACAACTTGGAGACATCCCTGTCAGTGTGACAGCACACCGAACCATGAATACGGCCAAAGGCGTAATCTCTGACATAGACTTGATGGACTTGACCGAAGAAGAACTCCTGGAAGGATGGAAGGATGAAAACGTAATAGGTGTACAAAGAATTAAGATTAGACGTGAGAACAAGGAACTGCCAACTAAGCACCTGATTATTACCTTTGGCTCTAGCACGTTACCAGAGACATTAGAGACTGGATATACCAAAATCAGAGTACGACCGTACATCCCAAACCCTCGACGTTGTTTTAAATGCCAGAGGTTTGGTCATGCTTCCCAGAGCTGCCGAGGGCGGCTAACATGCGCGAAATGTGGCACCAATGACCACTCTGCAGATGACTGTAAGGCTGAGCCCCGTTGTAGCAATTGTAATGGTGGTCACCCAGCATATTCCCGATCATGCGCAGTCTGGAAGAAAGAAAAAGAAATAATTACAATAAAGGTAAAAGAAAACATAACTTTCAGAGAAGCAAGACAACGCATCTCACCAACATTTGCACAGAGCACATCTTTCGCCGAAGTGGTGCGTCGGGGGGCAGTACCACAACGGCACTTGGCGGACGCCAGCGCCACGCATAGCGAGCGTGCTGCAACGCCACCCGCCCCCACGGTGGGAGCAGCGAAGGCTGCCCTACCTCTCCCGAATTTGTCCACAGTGGAGGCCTCTGCTGGTGCTGGCACCAGTCAGCGCAGCTCCGAGGTCAAGACAAGCCCACCAACCACCAGGACGGTGGGCTCCAAGGCCTTGTCTTTAGAGACAAGGCTTTCGCGGAAAACACACCGCTAGCAAGAGCGCGTGTCCAGTGCCTCCCAAGAGGCCATGGACACAACACCCTGTCAGAAGGCGCAGTTGACGCCTAAGGAGCGGCGCGACTTTGTCGACCGCTCCAGAAAAGACAAAACTCCAATTACAGGGCCTCAAAAGGGCGCTGTAAGCTAAATCAAGTTCATTCTCTTTGACACATAGCACAACATTTATTTTAATATGGCTACATTAATTATTCAGTGGAATGTCAGAGGCCTGCTTTGCAACCTCGATGATGTCCAAGAAATCCTTAAAGAACTAACTCCAAAAGTACTGTGTGTCCAAGAGACTCATTTGAAATCTAATCATAAACACTTCCTACGTCAGTATGTTATTTTTCGGAAGGATCGCGATGATGCCCTGGCATCATCCGGCGGCGTAGCCATCATAGCTGACAAATCTATAGCCTGTCAACACTTACGGCTACAAACACCCCTTGAGGCAGTAGCCGTTCGTGCTGTACTTTTAAATAAACTGATAACCATTTGCTCTTTATACATACCGCCGCATTTTCAGCTTCACAAACAAGAATTTCAAACATTGATAGATCAGTTACCCGAACATGGGTGCGATCGCGCAAACAGCTCGCTTTTCCGTTCTCTCGCTTGCCCTCTTGTGATTCCTTGGCGCCCGCGCGTTTCGTCACGGCGGCCATTGCGCCGGGGCGGGACCACAAAATGCGCTTACGTCACACCTCTGTCAATCATTCGAAAAGCGAGGGGAAACGGCCGCTAGCGTGGAACGGTTGACAAGGGCGTTCGTTTCGAAGAATGAATGGCCGTTGCCATAGCAGCGCTAGTAGCAGACGATGCGCCTGTCGTCTGCTCAAAATGTCGTCGGTCGCCGAACATGGCTGGCCCTGGCGGGGTTCGAGTTTTTCGAGATTAAAACCCGATCCGCCATCGCCGAACGTTAGCGATGTTAATTATTGAAAACAACTGTGATCACAGTGAAATTAAATGTTGCGCCTGCGCTGTGATAAATATAAATAGTGCTGTTTTAATTTTGATTGATCCGAGTGCATTTGTCGAGAATGCTCGCCGTTTCACGTTGTGCTCAGAGAATCGCGTTCATTGTTCGGCGGTTTCTTTGGCGTTCACGAGTCGCGATGGCCGCTCCTATCGTCGCGCTTTTGGAGTCTCTCGGGCAGCCTCGGCAACGCATCTTTCGGGACGAATTTGACGAGCTTACCGAGGAAGTGTTCCGCGAGCACTTCAGGCTCTCGAAGCGCACTGTGCGCTGGCTCTGCGAGCAATTGGAAGACGCCATCGGTGGCCTTCGGACCGGTGGCATCACAACGCAAGACAGGGTGCTTTGTGCTCTCCGTTTCTTCGCAACGGGGAGCTTCCAAAGATCCATCGGCAGCGAAGAATTCGTATCCATGGGGCAGGCTTCCGTAAGCGAGAGCATTCACGCAGTTGCGGAAGCAATAACCGTGGTGGGCCGGCAACAGGGTTGGGTGAGCTTCCCGTTGACAACGGCCGGCAAGGCTAGTGCAAAGGCGGCCTTTGCGGATGGCGGCCGCATTCTCGGTGTAGTGGCCTGTGTCGACGGGACGCTCATAGCGATCAAACAGCCCGAAGGACTCAGCCCGGGCGAGACCGCGGGCTTCATGTCAAGAAAAGGGTTCTACGCCTTGAATACCATGATCGTAAGTACTCACGATCTGACATTTTTTTGCACGCTTTCATCTTTTATATAGGTTATTGGTTTTATGTAATGCCGTCGTTGGGTGTACAATACGGGCACCACGTAAAGCAATCGATCGTGATCGAGCCCGTTCGGAATTTAATTTGTCGGTCCAGATTGACTCATTTGCTTAAGCTGCGGGAGGCAGGTAATCGCGGTTGATAATTTCGAACCGAATCAAATCGATCGATAGTGCCCTTGCGGTACGGGTATAAGAGTACGCATTGAACAACCAAGGCGGCTATGATGAGCGTTAATTCACAAATCTCTCGTGAATGTAGCTTTTTGCACATTTCTTGGAATAATTAAACAAGACTATTTCGGAGATTGCTTTTTACTAATGTGAGAATAAATGCAGCTGTGTCTGGAAAAGAATTATGAAATCATGTTGGTACAAAAACATTTCATTCAGACTATTTATCTGTCAGCATGACGTGAAGTACGAAAATATTGCAGCTCAAATTGATTATTCTGAACCATTTTCCGCCCGTTTGTTCTGCCCTCCAGGTGTGTGATGCCCACATGCGCATCGTGGACATCGATCCCCGTTTCCCCGGATCCTGCCACGACTCCTACGTGTGGAGGCACTCACCACTGTTAGGCCGCCTCACACGTAACCTGCGACGTGGAGAATGGGTGCTCGGTGAGTGCTGCAGACATGTTGCAATCAGTGAAGTATATTACACAGTTATGTTTCCAACATGCAGGAGACTCAGGCTACCCTCTTGAGCCATGGCTGCTGACACCTGTGCCAGGCCATCCAGGCATTGACACTCCGGAGGGGCGCTACAACCAGGCCCATGCCTCCATGAGGAACGTTGTGGAGAGGGGTATTGGCGTCTTGAAGGCAAGGTTCCGGTGCTTTCAAAGGTACCGGACACTCCTTTATGAGCCCAAGGATGCAGCCACAATCGTGGCAGCCTGCGCCGCTCTCCACAACACTGCTTTGAAGGCAGGGGAGCCGGAGCTGCAGGACAGTGATGAGGAGGCCGAGGACAACCAGCCACCGCTGCAACAGCGCTTGCCTGTGTCTGAAGGGCACCACACCTGCCGCCAAGAAACGCCCAGAGAGCTGCTGATGAGGGCAAAGCAGATGAGGAGCCAGGTTGTCAACCTGTTCTCTGCGGCTCCTACCTGGCGTACGACTCACCTGCGTGCGCTGCATCGTCGGCTGAGGCAGCAACAGGAGGCTCGTCGCGCGGCTCAACCGTAAAGTCAGGTGAGTTCTCCAACATAGGCGTGAAAAGGCAAACCTCATAATGCCATTGAAAAATTGAAATGGTCGCCCTTGATAAGAAGGATGCGAGGCATTTTCAAAAATATTTGTTTTGAATAATACTGAAATATCCATTGCGGATTTTCACAGGGTGTGTCACAGTAACAAAAGGTTTAGAAACAGTGGAAGAGAGACGTTAAAAAAGTGTTGCTGGGCAACTTAGTTCCTGTTGGGAACGCAAATTCAAGGAGAATACAAAAAACAGCACAAGCACCTGAGCGGGTGTGCTGCTGCATCTCTTTTCCGGGTTCTTTTTTCTTTTGTAATTTTATTCTTAAACAATTAGAAATACAAAATGACACACTGTTATCACAGGGAATTTTGAAAACAAAACAGACAGCGGTATGCTTTGCACGAAGACATGTCGTGCCATTTCGACATTTTTGTCCACCCCTGTAGCCAGCTGGGTAGCTAGATTGTAAGTTCACAAGAACATTTCGTTTCACACTGCAACGGGCACATTGTTCATGTAGTATATGCTGCCAGCATGGAGTAAAGCCAAGACATGGTGTAGCTCAAGGAAATGGTATTACTTTAATGTACTCCATGGTTTCAACTTTGTAAACATGCTCGTGTCACAAAAAAATGCAGATTAATGTCAGCCACTACATGGTCTGCATTCAGATACACCCCACATACAACATATCTGAAGTAGTAACAGTGACGAAATATGTCACAATGAGCTGGACTAACGTTCTGCTGTAGCAGGAAGCCTGCAGGACGTGTGTATGTCACATATCACAGCACCTTGAACTACTCTTCAGTATCAGGTACAGTAATGCACTCCATAGCTGCAGCTTAGCATATATAAAGTTACATGAAAGTAGTAGCAAAAAAATATCACAGCAGGAGCCTATGTGGCTAGCCAGAAGTGCTTCATGTAACACTTATTACCCTCTGATTACAAAAGTGGTAAGCACACAAATAAAAAGCATCATGCAAGCCTGACTAGTATTCTGTACTTCGATATAAATGGCAGGAATAACATGACCTAGTTAAAAACAATGCGACTAATACTGTTTTTCTCCGCGTACAAGGCATCAGCTGTTAGCTGGAGAATCCCCGTCAGGCGCCAAATCAAGAGTTAGCTCCACTATACGTAATGTGTAACACAATTCTAAAGCAGCCATCTAGTGATTATAGGTAGACACTGGATATGGAACCTTGCAAGAAAAAAAAAATGGACCTCAGTGCAACAACACAGAGTACAGAAAGAGTAACCCTAGCATGACTGCCATCTAACTCATATGACTGAAACACCCTAAACATATTAATGATACTTGCTAAAGAATACTAAAACATACTAACGATAAAGATACAGAAACAGTATGCTATTTCTTGTGCACATAACGGAAATAAGGTAACTATTTTATTTCTGCTACCTTCGCGTGACATCTCAAAGTTTAGAGATCAGTAAAAAAAATATTTAAATGTACAAAACGAGATCAAAGTCATAACGAACGAATAATAATAAATAATAAAAATAAAAGTAATAAATAATAAAACTTCAAATTGTCTATTGCCTCCTTGCAGCCACTGCCTCCTGCATTAGCTGGCCCAAGAGCTGTGAAAGCTGGCCTACTGGCCGCAGTGCCTCCGCAACTTGGTCAGCCTGCCGCTCCACAGCAGCCACGACCCGCTCAGTAGCTGCAGCCAGCCGGTCTACGCCCTGGCGGATACCACGAAGGAGCTAGAAAGAAATCATTACATCAGCATCCATTCCCGCACAATCGGTCAAGCACCTCTACAGCAAGGTGACCTGCATAACGAAAGAGTAATTATGTTCGGTCGGTTCCTAGTGTGAGGCGTGCTGTGCGCGATCTTTACAAAGTGAGCTGTAAAACGGATGATTTTGGTGGTCCCAAGCACTTTAGGTATAAAGGTGCTCAACTGCATGTATGCTCATTCAGATTACCATATGTTCATCAGTTATGGGGACAAGGGCAAACACTTTCTATGTTGTTTCTGCACCATTGTATCTGTTTTTGTTGTTGCTTTTCATGTAGTTGTGCAAAGAAATATCAATACCATATGTACTTTTATGCTGTCGAGCCGCCGGAAATTTAACAGATGGCATAGCAATGAGTTTGGGATTGCAAATGAGCAAGCGACGATGACATGTATCAATGTAGCAAAGAATGCTAGGCCCTATGTTGCATTTTGTTGCAAAAGCATGTATTGGACCCTGTATATATATTGTTATTCAAGCATTGCAAGCTGTCGCACTGCCATAATATGTGATGTTTCCCAGCCTTCCAGAACAAGTTAGCAACTTAAAACTTTGTGGAAATAGCCACAGTCCTGAGTGTATTGTGTGGGAATGCTTTCCTGTTACTGCCTTAATTACAACCATTGCAACTCATTAATCAACAGTGTTCTCCTTTTTTATGTTTCAATAGTTTATTGAGGTCTATGCAAGCTATAGTGTTTCTAAGTGCGGCAAAATAAAGGAAACCTTACGGCGATGTGCAGGCTAAATTGGAACTGTGAGTTAGCTACAGCCTTTGCAAATAATTATGAAGATGAAGGGCCCAGAGCATTTTAGGTGCGTTTTACATATCCCCCTCAATTTACCCCGCTGCCTTGGGAAAAATGTTTCAGACATGAATATTTTTGTGTGATGGGAGAGAACTATCACAATCAGCATGCGCAATCCGATGTGTGTGGTGCAATTACAGCATATGCGAAAACATTTATTAGCTAATACTTCAAAGTGGGCGGCCAAGGTTTGAAACGAGTAAGTCATATGAGGCAGTGTTTTAAAACGAGTGATTTAATTACAGGCAACTTGCCATGTTTGTGAAACTGCTCAAAAGAAAGAGCTTTAGTGAAAATAGGAATGTATGAAGCTGTTATTTTGTGATTGATTGCAAGTGTCCCTGTTGTCTAGTCCACCCAGTTATTTATTGCCTGTTGCAGAAATGCTAATGGCAGTAATTACTGTGTTTCGAGCTGTTACATTGTGTTAATGATTGCAGGTGACCGTGTTTATGACCATGTAGATAATGTATGATGATGTTCTCGTCCGTCTCCCTTAGTCTTTGTTTTTTCAGTTCAGCTATTGAAACACGTGTTAGCCATGTGTGTGAGTTAGTGTCCTGTGCAGCTCATCAAATTCCTAAAAAAATGTTACACCTGTCTACTGTCACTCTATTACGCTGCACCATATAAAGCAGGCAAGGACACACGCACTTCGTTTGTCTCGTCGTTCTGGACGACGCTTCTGGCGTAGTCGTCGGCGAGCCGTTCAACCAAGGCCTCCCGGTGAGATACCCGACGAGGGCCTCGAGACCGGCGCTGCACGCGGTGTTGGTAGCCTGGAAAAAGTACCACTTTATAATGAACTAAACGCACAACTACGTTACGTCCAGTGCATTCAAGCTGTGACATTGCAGGATATTTCCTTTTCACTTACTGGTTCTCACTCCGCCAGGGCCAGCTGCAGGCTGTGCAGTGGCTGGAGGGCTTCGGGGCAGTGGCTCGGCAGGGACCACCACTTCTGGCTGCTGCAGTGCTCCTATATTAGTTATAAAGGGTACATTCACTCAACGGTTAGAGTAGAAATAGTTTGTGTTCCTTATAGACGAAACAGATTCCACAAACAGCAAGGCAACAGGGAAGAGCAAAAGCTTACCTTCACGTGAAAGGCCGCTTGTGCCAGCGGTGGTGCCCACAGATTGCGTACCTACAGTCACCTCCATGGCGGGCTGCTGTATGTATAAGATGCGAAGAAGCAGTTTTGTCAAATTTGCGTAATCTGCTCCTCCCAATGTGCAACTAACGTAGAATTATGACAGCAGAAAAAAATCTCGTGAGATCCCAGTAGTAAACAGTCTTGTGCATGCCAGCAGCAAACACATGCACATAAACGGAGAAAAACTATATCTGTTATACCAGTGTCACGCAGGCACTTTTGATCTGAATCGATCCCGATCGGGGCAAAATTTCTCTATTTCTATTGCCTCCTTTCCGCGGAATGAAGAAACGAGCCAATGGCTGTCGAGAAATTCTATCCAAACTGGGCGCGATCGCGAATGAAGCGGCCTGCGTGACTGGGGTATAACGCTGCTTACGCGATGCAGTATACACGGCGCAACTACAGTAAATTGCTGCAGCGTCCTCCCGTTTTTCGGTGCGTTTGTCAATGGCTTACCTCGTCGAGCGGTTGGAAGAATGGCTCGCACACTCCCGTAACCGTGTAGGTGCCCACCAAGGCCAGGACACGGCCAGCATTGTAAATTACGGACAGCATTGTAAATATCGCAAGCAACAGAACCACTCCTCGCACTCACCTTTGACTTGCGGAAGCTGCGGCGGCATCTCGGCGGGAGAGAAATACCTCCTTCCGCCAAAACACCTGCCACTGTTCGGCTGTCATCGCGGCCGGGCCCTCTGTGTTCAGCAGGGCGGCAAGCTCACTCCAAAGCTGCCGCCTACGCTCCACCGTGCACTCCTGTGTCAGTGCGCACGATGTGCGCACAAGGTAGGGGTGGCCCTCCATGAACGCCACCAACAGTTCACGTTGGTGTGGCGACACGTGAGGGCCCAGCTTGACATTTTTGTGCGACGACATTTTGCAACCGACACACAGCGATTTCGCAATTGAACTGCGCGCTCCCGCCAATTTGCTTTGGCGTGTGCAATACCACCTAGCGGACTAAACCAAAATATATGCCGCTTAAATTAGTTTTCTTCTCTCGCATGACATTTCCGAGGCAAATTATATGTTGCAAGAGTAAGAATTTTTTTCTTATATTACGTGTTTAATTATTAAAGCATCACAAACATTCTGCACTTAATGTATCGTCCCCGATCGAAGCACAAAATGGTGACGCAAACTTCCGGGGCTGGGCTCGCTCGTTTATTGGCTGTGCTCTCCCTCCCGTTCTCACAAATCTTGCGGACGGCCTACTTTGTGACGTAGCAGCCAGACCGAACGAGCGGAAAAGCGAGCTGTTTGCGCGATCGCACCTCTTGTGCTTGGAGATTTAAATGCACACAGCAACCTATGGGGCGACTCGCGCTGCGATGCGAGAGGTCGCCTGACTGAACAGTTCCTTTTTTCTTCAGGTGCATGTCTTTTGAATGGGAAGGAGCCCACGTATTACAATCTGGCAAACAAAGCATACTCCTCAATAGATCTTAGCATCTCAATAGATCTTAGCGTCGTAAAAGCCCTAATGTTCCTCCGCAATCATCGAAACCCTGTACTTACTGAGCTTTGCTCCGTTATTTGCAAATCGTACATGTCTCAGCAACAAGTCATAATATGCTGGGTACCTGGACACAGGGGCATTGAGGGTAATATGCTGGCTGACCAAATTGCCACATCAATAGCTTCACAAGATATACATTCTACCACTGCACTACCTGCCTTAGACCTAAAGCCTTTCATCCGAAAGAAACTCAGAAGCCACTGGCAGCGCTTATGGGATGCTGAAACAAATAATAAGCTTTACTTGATTAAGCCAAAACTGGGTTATTGGCCCCCCGCAACAAAAACACGACGAACAGAAGTCCTATTCTGTCGTCTCAGAATAGGACACACATATGCCACACACAGTTTCCTGCTAACTGGAAATGAGCCACCATCCTGCGGTAGATGCGGTGAAAGGCTCACCATCCTCCACGCCCTCCTGGAGTGTCGGGAAGCCGAAATAGAGAGAAAAAAACACTTTCCGCTAGCATACCAGCAGCACATCCCCTTTCATCCTGTAATGTTTCTTGGTACAGAACCGTTGTTTGACACCAGAGCAGTCCTAAGCTTCTTAAACGATGTTGTCTTACATGTTGTTAGCCCTACGAATTTGCAGCACATCCTCTCTCCAGAGGATGCCGCTGCGATAATTTGTTTTTGTACAGCACATGCCTTCAGGCCCTTCCGTTTCAAGGGCTCTCTAAGGCAGTAGTGCGTCTTGCAAACGTTTGCCTACATGTATTTTAAGATATGACCAATCTATCACAATGTATCTCCTGTGTTCTTAGTAGTACTCACTAGTCATTGCCATAATTTTATTACATATAGCTTTTATGCACTTTACAGAGATCGCTTTTAGGCCCCTTTACAGCTACGTCACAATAACTCACGGAATTCATCTACCCACTGCAAACTCATCAACACTGACCTGGCGCTCTTTGGCCATAATTGGCCCTTGCACCATAAAACAACAAATTCATCATCATATTATGAAGGCTGTAAAATATCCTACAATCGTCCTTCCACCACGGGACACGCCGTTTGAATGCCAAGCCATTTACTTGTGATATACATTTAGTTGCAACATCTATTATAAAGGCTGTAAAATATTGCACAGCAGCATCGATTCCTAACGAGGACATGACCTCCCATGAAATACCGCTGAGAGTTCGGAATTTATCCCAGTCAGCTGTATCAATCTTCCACTTAGGAGCCTGTGGTGGATATTCGTTTTCTTTAGGTGTTCGTAGCAGTATGGGGAAGTGGTCGCTTCTGTAAGGATTGTTTGTAACTTGCCATTCGAGTTCAGGCAGAATAGGAGAAACTATGCTCAGATCAATTGAAGAAAAAGTTTTGTTTGCAAGACAGTAATATGTGGGTTTCTTCATATTCAGAAGGCACGCACCAGAAGAGAAAAAGAACGGTTCAACAAGACGACCTCGCGCATCTATACGAGAGTCGCCCCACAGGGAGCTGTGCGCATTGAAATCGCCAAGAACAATGTAAGGTTCTGGCAATTGATCAATAAAGGATTGTAATTCATGCTTCGTTAATTTGTAATGTGGGGGTACGTAAAGCGAGCTAATGGTGATGAGTTTTTTAGGAGAACAGCTCGAACCGCCACTGCTTCAAGAGGCGTTTGTAGCTGTAAAAGTTGACACGCAATGCTTTTGTGGATAACAATTGCTGCACCTCCCGATGATGCGACAGCATCATCGCGATCTTTGCGAAAAGTTATATACTGTCGGAGAAAGTTTGTATGTTTTGATTTTAGGTGTGTTTCCTGTAAAGCACAGGACTTTTCGATTGTGTTTGTGGATGAGTTTATGTACGTGATCAATGTTTCTTAGAAGACCTCTTACGTTCCATTGAATAATTTGTGTGTCCATATTTAAAGTAAATTGGTGCTGTGTGTATGCAAACGGAAGTGATGCCTTAGTTTACAGAGCTCTTTCCAGGCCCTGTAATGCGACTGTGACCCTTTTTGGAGCGTTCGAGTGAACCTCGCCGCCCCTTGAGGATAGGTGTAGTGTCCATTGCCCCTTGTGAGGCGCCGGACACGTGCTCTTGCGAGCGGGAAGTTTTCAGAGGGAGTCCCGCCTTGGAGGGCAAGACCCCTGCGCCCACCAGCCCGGAGGTCGATGGGGCTCCCCGAGGGATTTGGCTGCGCCGGCTGTTGCCAGCGCTGGAAGGGGCCACGGAGGTTGGGGCAGCTTCGGCTGCGCCCACCTTCGGGGTCGATGGTCCCTCATTCTGGATTGACGGAGTAGCGCTAGCTGCAACCGCCGCGGGGGCAGATGGCGTAGCTGCCGACTCACTGCTTGTGGGTCGGACAGCCGCCGGAGGCTGTTGTGTCGCTGCCCCCTGACTCGTCACATCGGCAAAACTTTTCTTGGGCAGGTATGAAACCCGACTGCGTGCCTCCTTGAAAGTTATGTTTTCCTTGACTTTGATTGTAACAATTTCTTTTTCTCTTTTCCAAGACGGGTACGACCGCGAGTATGCGGCATGCTGGCCATCACAGTTGACACAATGTGGAGTGTTCTGGCACGTTTCGGGGGAATGTTCATTGTCACTGCACTTGGCACAAGTAAGCCGGCCTCGACAGTTCTGTGAACGGTGGCCAAAACGTTGGCACTTAAAGCATCTCAGAGGATTGGGCACGTATGGCTGAACACGAAGTTTGATATAACCGGCCTCGATGGACTCGGGAAGGACACTTGAGCCGACGGTGAGTATCAGGTGTTTCGTCTGGACCTCTTTACCATCTCGCCTCATCTTAATTCGTTTAACATTGATAACATTCTGGTCACTGAAGCCCTCCAAGAGTTCAGCCTCAGTGAGCTCCATCAAGTCATCGTCGGAGACAACACCACGGGTGGTGTTCATCGTGCGGTGCGGGGTTATAATTATTTGGGTTTCCCCAATTACACTAGTTTTCACAATTTTTCATATTGTTGTTGATCGCGGACCTCCAAGAGGAGATAAGAGGAGATCACCGCTTGCCATCCTCGACGCCTTATAACCAGGACCAATGACTTCAGCCAATGACTCGGAAACAAGGAAGGGTGAGATTGTTCGTACCTGTTTATCTGGTTTTGCAGAATGAATGACATGGAAACGCGGGAAGGATTCTTTTTGCCGGCCAAAAAACTGGAAAACTTCATCGGTGGGCCCTCTTTTCTGAGGGCGATCAGGCAGTTGAGGGAAGGAATTATCCATAGAGGAATGTGTAGTTTTCGGCAATAACGCCAGCCACCCACCGTGGAGCCCTACAAGGGGACGCTGCAGGAACTGTAAAAACAGGTCCTGCAAACGCCAGCTGTACGTAATTACTATAACCGAATATGAAATAACCTCTGTTGGCTATTCACACAAGGTTAACCCTGGCTGCCTGGAAAAAATTGGAACTAAGCGGAAGCTAGGAGAAGACAGGAAAGATGAAAAGTCAGAGAAAGACGAAGGCTGGAGGGAGAGAGAGACAGGAAAAGGCAACTACCGATTTCCCCCGGGTGGGTCAGTCAACTTACAAAGGTTGTCGTCGTCACAAGAGCTGGCCCCGTCATCAGACTCGGTGCGTACTTCCGAGGCTGCGAGGTCGCGGACAGCCGACGCTATGCTTTCATCTGTGGCCGGCCGCCGGGACTGTGCCTGCTGCTGCTGTTGCCGCCGTGTCGGCGCAACTTCGCGCACAGCGAAGTGCTTGAGTTTGTAGCCACTCTCCTGTGCGAGTTCTTAGTCCTCCGCCAGAAGTTGTTCCTTCTCGTCATAGTCCTCCTCGGTTCGGACCTAAACGAACGTTCCACAGGTAAGGTTGCAACTTTGCAACACAAACTCGAAGCAGCGCAGCGAACAGCACACTTAGTTTCTTAGTTTCGCTCGGTCACGCGCGGCGAACGGCGCTAGATGCAGGTCTATGCGGTCCCGCAGGCTCCGGGCTGACAAATTCTTTCGAACCGCCAGCAGGAGGTTATTTGTGATCACCGCCCACCGCGACACCTCCTCGAATGGGTTGATCGCCCTGACTTCGCGCAGAACTTGGACGTCCACGTCGGCCGTGAAGTGCACACGCGCACCCGTCCTCGCCGGCGCAGTTGGCGCAGTCATGTTCTCCGTCTGTCTGGCGAGATGCGCATGGAGCGCGGCTTGAGTCGGCTGATCTCGCTTCTCGTAAGTTCTCGTACAACGCGAGAGTCACGTGCGTAACGTGACCTCTTGAGGGCAGCGATGTTTTCGGCCGCTCCAACAACCCAAGGACGCAAGTAGACGTACCCCGCAGGGGCGTCTCCGTCAGCAGGCGTTTGATGTGTTGCAACACCACGTACCCGAGCACACGAGGGTTGGACCCTCCCGCGTGTAGCCGTGCGCGGCTTAGCAGTGTCTGGGGAAAGGGGGATCCTGTAGGTTAAGGCGATGCTAGGTGTCTGGACCTTTAAGGCCCCCCGGCGGAGGCAACACACCTCTTTGGCCTCTGCTTCACATAGACGGCACCTCCAGACTGACCCACCTGGAGGAAATCGGCAGTCGCCTTTTCCTGTCCTTCTATTCAATCTTTTGCTTTCCCTCTCGCTATCTCTTCTTTCCCGTCTTCTTATCAGTTCTTCTCACTTCCGAATTACTAAGCGGCAAGGGCTAACCTGGTGTATGTATCCAACCTTGGGCATGTTATATTAGGTTATAGTGGCTACGTACAGCTGGCGTTTGCGTTTCCTCCCGGACTCATGGCGTCCCCTTGTTGGTCTCGGTGGTGGGCGGCTGGCGTATTTACCGAAATAAATGAATTCTGCATGGCTAATACGTCACTCCCCCCTTTTCCGATAGTCCTCTTTCAAAAAGAGGGCGCACCGAAGAAACTTTTCAACTATTCAGCCAGCGCAAAGAAATTTCCCCCCGCTACCATGCAATACACAGTCAAGATCCTGAAAAGACAGTCAGAACTATCTCACCTTTCATCGTAGCTAAATGCCTTACCGACACACTAGGTGCTGGCTACAAAGTGACGAAACTAAGCAGTGGCGACCTTCTTCTTGAGGTCCGCGACACTCTACAGCATGGTAAACTCTCCAATCTCTTAGCATTCCGTAATGTGACAATCACTGTTACCCCCCAGCGATCACTGAACACGTCTAAAGGAGTCATCTCTGATGAAGATCTGTTGAGCCTAAGCGAGGAAGAGCTCCTGGAAGTCTGGAAAGAACACAATGTGATTGAGGTTCAAAGAATAAAGATCAAGCGACACAACCAAGATATCCTAACTAAACATCTCAACCTCACCTTCGCGTCCAGCGTTCTACCAGAAACCTTAGAAACGGGATATACCAAACTTCGAGTCCGGCCTTACATCCCAAACCCCCGAAGATGCAAGTGTCAGAGATATGGCTATGGTTCGCAAAGCTGCCGTGGCCGACTGACCTGTGCAAAGTGTGGCGAACAAAAACACGAATCCAGCAACTGTAATGGCACACCCCACTGTGCCAACTGTGACGGTGGACACGCAGCATACTCGTAAACCTGCTCCACATGGAAAAAAAAAATACATAATCACAACGAAAATCAAAGAAAACATCTCATTTCAAGAAGTGCGGAAACGTGTTTCCTTTTTCCATACCTCAGGGTATTCTGATGCGGCGCGCAAGGGTGGAACGTCGCAGCAGACTCCGCCTCCGGCCCAGCCCACAACGAGTGTGGTTGCGGCCTTGCCACCAGCCCCCCTGGAGTCAGCAGCCAGCGCTGCTGCGCCGTCCCTGAAGGAGAGCCCATCGACGTCTGTGTTGGTGGCCTCCAAGGCCCTGATTTTCGAGGCAAGGCCTACGCTGAAAACCTCCCGCTCGTGTGAGCGGAAGTCCAGCGGCTCCCAAGAGTCCACGGACACAACCCCGTGTCAGAAGGCGCATCCAGCGCCTCCGGAGCGGCGCGAGTCTCGCGACCGCTCCAAATACGACAAATCCCGTACCATAATCACGGGGCCTGAAAAGGCTCCGTAAGTCTTTTCTCTAACTTGACTCCTCCTCCTCTTGACACACAGCATAAGAACACGAACAATATGGCTACACAAATAATACACTGGAACGTTAGAGGTCTTATCCACAACCTCGATGACATTAAAGAACTCTTACACAAATATAACCCAAAGGTGCTGTGTGTTCAGGAGACACATCTTAAATGTAAACAAAGAAACTTTTTTCCTCAGTACACCATATACCGTAAAGGCCGCAACGAGGCGAATACCTCGTCTGGCGGTGTAGCAATAGTTGTGGACAAGTCCGTAGCTTGTCACCATGTCGCCCTTCAGACGCCCCTTGAGGCAGTGTCGATTCGGGCGATTCTTTTGAATAAATTGATCACAATATGTTGCTTATACATACCCCCTAATTTTTATCTGGAAAAAAGTGATTTTTATAACCAAATTGATCAGCTTCCGTACCCTTACATACTCGCAGTCGATTAATGCCCACCACACCATGTGGGGAGAGTCGCGATGTGACGCGAGAGCTCGTTTCATTGAAAATTTTCTTGTGAACTCCGGTGTATGCCTCTTCAACAAGAAGGAGCCAACCTATTATAATATTCATAATAATTCATATTTATCAAGAGACCTGTCTATTGGCTCAGCTTCAATTTTCCCGGCATGTAATCAAATGGCATGTAATCAAAAATCCCTATGGAAGTGACCACTTCCCTGTAATGTTAAATTCAATACGTCAGCACGAATGCCCCCCACATACCGCCCGGTGAAAGCTAGCCTACATCGAATGGATTCATTTTAAAGGATCAACTTACTTATCACGAGATGTTATCATAGATTTTAACATAGACAATGCAGTAGCATATTTTCCTTGTTTTATAATCGACGCAGCTGAAAAGTTCATTACCCAAACAGAAGGTCTCTCTTGTAAAAGACGGGTACCCTGGTGGAATGAGCAGTGCAGTCTGGCACGAAAGAAACAAAACAAAGCGTGGGGTTTGCTGCGTCGCTCCTTGACTGCAGAAAACCTCATAAAATTTAAACTGGCAAAATCGCAGGGAAGGCGCACGCGGAGACAGGCAAGGAAGGCTAGCTGGCAGAAGTTTCTCTCGGGCATCACTTACACCGAAGAGTTTAAAGTATGGAATGACGTAAGAAAGATAAAGGGGCAACAAATCCACCCTCTGCCCTTAGTGGACGACCACGGGACTACCTTGGAGGACCAGGCGAACGCTCTGGGCGAAAACTTCGAGTATGTATCAAGTTCTACACACTACACAAGATCATTCCTGAAGTATAAACAAATAGCTGAACTTAAGACACTTCATCTTAAATGCCGTCCGGATGAACCATATAACCGTCCTTTTAATATTGCCGAGCTTAAAGCTGCATTGAGCACATGTAGAAGCTCTGCACCGGGAGCTGATAGAATCATCTATGACATGATGAAGAACTTACACGAAGACACACAAATGACACTTCTGGCACTTTTCAACTCTATCTGGAATGCCAGATACCTTCCATCCTCATGGAAGGACGCTATTGTTATTCCCGTCTTGACGCTGGGTAAAGACTCTTCCTTCGCGGCAAGTTATCGCCCGATAGCTGTTACAAGTTGTCTTTGTAAGCTATTTGAAAAAAATGATTAATTGCAGACTAATACATTTCCTTGAACTGAACAATGTGCTTGATCCCTATCAGTGTGGCTTCAGAGAAGGGCGGTCCACGACTGATCATCTTGTACGCATTGAAGCAAATATCCGCGATGCATTATACATAAACAGTTCTTCTTATCGATATTCATCGATATGGAGAAGGCGTACGACACAACGTGGCGATACGGGATCTTGCGAGACTTGTCGGGGATGGGCATCCGTGGAGATATGCTAAACATACTAGGAAGCAAGCTGTCCAAACTTACCTGCCGCGTGAAAATCGGCAATGTATTGTCGCGACCTTTTATACAAGAAACTGGTGTACCTCAGGGAGGTCTGCTTAGCTGCACGCTCTTTATCGTGAAAATGAACACCATTCGTGCTTCATTACCCAGCGATCTTCTATTCCGTTTACGTAGATGACATACAAATAGGTTTTAAATCTTGCAACCTTGCAGTGTGTGAGAGGCAAGTACAACAGGGCTTGAACAAGTATCTAAATGGGCAGATGAAAACGGATTTAAAGTGAATCTGAACAAAAGTTCTTGTGTGCTTTCCACAAGAGAGGGCTCGTTGCAGATCCCAATATCGAAATGTATGGCCAGCAAATCCCTGTGAACAAAGAGCAGAAGTTCTTCGGTATCATACTTGGCTCTAAACTAACATTTATTCCACACATAAAGTATCTCGAGGTGAAATCCTTAAAAACAACGAACTTACTGAACATTTTATCCCGTACAACATGGGGCAATGACAGAAAATGTTTGATGAATCTTCACAAAAGCCTCATTCGATCACGATTGGACTATGGTGCCGTGATTTATCATTCTCTGCACTCATCTGTCACTATCACTCCATCTGCAGAGAACATACATCAGCCAAACATATTTTCTGAGAGTCCACTCTAATCCTCAACATCCGTGTTTTAATACCGTTAGCGATATGACATATGATACACTCTTTCGTAATCGTCCCTCTTTAAGACAGCCCTTTTCACTTCGTGTGAGGGAGCTTAGTGTTGAAATGGATGTTCCACTCCTCAAACATCGCCTAATGCCTCCAGCTAAGCTGCTACCCCCTTGGGAGTGGCAGCTGGTACAATGTGATATATTTTTCCTACAAGTTACAAAGCACGCCCCAGATATCGAAATCCGGATGCATTTCCTGGAACTCCAGTACAAGTACTCCTCAGTTCTACACAGACGCATCGAAGTCACGCGAGGGGTTGTCCTATGCAGCGGTCGGCCCATGCTCCTCGGAATCCGATATACTGTATCCGGAAACAAGCATCTTTATGGCTGAGGCCTACGCACTATTGTCGGCTGTGCTGCATATAAGGAAAACAAAACTCAAAAAATCTGTTATATATACGGACTCCCTAAGTGCTTTGAAGGCCTTAATGTCATTTTGTAAGCACAAAAATTCAGTAATCAATGAACTATATTCCGTCCTATGTAAAGCGTATATATGTAACCAGCATGTCATTATATGCTGGGTGCCGGGTCATAGGAGCCTCGAAGGTAACATTCTGGCGGACCAGATGGCCACGTCCATCGCATCGTATTCTGTTAATCCTACCGCTGCAGTCCCTGTCACAGATCTGAGGCCCTTCTTGCGCAGGAAACTGCGAAACTACTGGCAACGCTTGTGGGACATGGAAACAAATAATAAGCTGAACGTTATAAAACCACAATTAGGGTTCTGGCCTTCTGCAACAAAATCATGCCGAACAGATGTCCTATTCTATCGTCTAAGAATAGGACACACATTTGGCACCCACAACTTTTTTACTCACTGGAAATGAGCCTCGAACCTGTGTGACCGTCCTCCACGTCCTCTTGGAGTGTGAAAATGTCCATTCTGACAGAAAGAAACATTTTCCGTTAGCATACCGGCAGCACATTCCCCTTCATCCTGTAATGTTACTCGGCCCAGAACCGCTCTTTGACACCAACGCAGTCCTAGGCTTCCTGAAAGATGTTGTTACATGTAATTAGCCGCCCCATACGTTCGTGGCGTCTCCTCTCTTCAGAGGATGCCGCTATGATAGCTGTTTCGTATAGCACATGCCTCTCGGGCCTTGCGTTTCAAGTGCTCTGGCGAGGCAGTAGTGCTCCTAGACAATTTTAGCATCTCACATATTTTATATAATGCATCATTCTTTCTTAATGCCTTTTAGTGATCATAGTTCACGTCATTAATCATTGCCATAATTTTATTACGTGCAGTTTTTTGCAATTTACACCAACTCTTTTAGGCCCCTTTCAGCCACGTCACATTAAATTCACAGAACCCATCAGACCACGACATATTCATTACCACTAGCATGGCGCTCTTTGTCCATACCTGGCCCTTGCGCCATTAAACCTCAAACATCATCATCAGCAAGTAGACTTCGCGGTCTGCGCATGCGCAGTAACGTCGCCCATAGTTCTTGCGTACGCAAGCCGCTTGCGTCCCCTATATTAAAACTCTGTACTGAACGGGATGTTGCATGACAGCGGACTGGCCGACAGTGATGAAGGTGCGTAGACTTGCGAGAGCAGGTCCGTCTCGGAGGACCTGGTACTGGCAGCGTGGCCTGAGGTGGAAAGCTCTCCAGCATCGTTAGCGCTTCTTCCGCAGCACACATCTCCACTCACGATTTTGTTTAGCCGTTTTCGTGAGCCGTTTCCGTGATGTGGGTGCATATATTGCTCTCTCTTTTCTGTCCACATGGTCACGCCATAAAATCCTCTTTCTCTCCTCCTTTTTACAGTGCAGAGTGGCCGACCTTCTTTCCTTTTCTCGTAAACGAACCCATCTCTATTCTGGGGGATCGGTTTCATCTACAAATATGTTGCTCGCGTTCTGCATGCACCCAAGTCACCTGCTGGGTGTCCCAGCTAACTTTAGCCAGAGTTTAAAAATATGCGAATGCTATGTAGCTGGACAGAACCAAGGTAATGTTATTTGTCGTCGCTAGCAGATGCTCTGATAGTTTTTGTTCAATCTATGGAATGACATAATTACCCCTAATAATTCATCAACTTGTGAAATGTTATAGTTACATTAAAAGTGGCAGTGAGAAAATTGTAAATCAGCATGAAAAACCTGTGATTAAAAAAGGTTGGTGGAGCTAAAAAAAAAAACCTGTATACCTGGAACTGTTGAGAGGGGTGCTGGTACAGGCGTGTTATCATATGTAACTGCATAAATGCCATGACAGAGAATCTGAAAGCATTTAACAAATTCAGTTGTACTTTATTTCATGAACTACTTACTCACAATTTATGCAAGTTGTTAAAATGGATGAAACCACTGCTTCTTTGTAGAATCAACACTCGAACTCAGCTAAAGTGATAGAGCAGCAATGCAGTCAATGGTGCACAGCTCTTGTACATCATGCATGGGTGATGAAGACAATCCTTCTATACATAAGACCGGATTTGGCACAAACACAGAGAACAGTCAACGTGCAGATGAGCCAAGTATGCGGCATGTCCGTGGAGGTAGGCTAGGTCTCTTGCAGGAGAAACTTTAGGCTGAACTTGACGCTCGTCTCGATGCCATCAAAAGCGAGAAAAACAAACAAAACGATTGAACACAACGAAAGAATGAGATGCATTGTAGAAGAACACGAGCTGAAAATTAGCCACCTGAAGGAGCAGCACAACGATGAAAGGAAATAACGAAATGTGCTGCATAAAATGAAAGTTCATATTTTGAAAGAAAAAGAAAAAGTGCAAAAACTGAAGCAGGAGCTCTTGAAAAACAGCTGCAGGCGGATCACTCTGAGTAAAGGATATTTGTAATAGTAACTTGAAGTGCAAAGGCAAGCAAACGAAGCTAAGGTTTTCAATACATTATGCCGCAATTGATGGCAAGCATGTTAAGGTTCTTGTTTTGTTTCACAATTAACGACTAGTCATTGAGCATATGTACCTGTTGTATTTAAGTATGTCATTTTCAGAAGAAACAGTAGGTCTGGAATGTCGTTTTTCAAACTACAACATGTCTTGTTTACAAATAGCAATGTTTTGCTCACTGCACACAGCGTTTTACTCACTGCAAGGTCAGCCAGCCTCAACTGGCACTCTGCGTGTGACTTGAACATATTTGTCCAGCAGCTAGCAAACACTCTCAATGGTAACTGGAACATAGGTTTTCCAAGCACATAACATACACTGCTTACAATAGACACTGAGTAGCTGCACTTTTAAATCAAGTCCACTTCATCGTTCCTGTGCCCAGAGGAAAACCGCAGACGGATGTAGCAGCTGCGTGCTCGTGTGCCCAGAAGCGTGTATGGATCCCCTTGGGTAGTACTGTCAGGTAGACTCATGCCGAGGTGTTCCTCATCAGGACTTGGACAAGGGTCCCGCAACATGCACGCAATGTTGTGCAGTGCTGCACAAGCTGTAATAATGGCTGCAGACCGGTCAGTCTTTGTCAGCAGCTTTACCCTCAGGCATGCGAAGCTCCTCTTCCATACGCCAAATGCTCGTTCCACGCTGTTCCTCGTTCTGATATGACTGGAATTGTACCTGCAGGAGAAAAGAATAAAATGTAAAACGAATTCATAAGCAACAAGCAATACATTTAGATGGAATTTTGAGCAGGCCCACTTACAGCCATACTTCACTGTGACACAGTGAATGCGAACAATTTACATTTTTTTAAATCTTTCAACTGTACTCGCTAGCTCCCTATAGGATTACCATTCAGACACTGTGAAGCCTATATGCTCTTCGTGGTGTTAGGCTGCTGAGCACGAGGTCGCGGGATCGAATCCCGGCCACGGCGGCCGCATTTCGATGGGGGAGAAATGCGAAAACACCCGTGTACTTAGATTTAGGTGCACGTTAAAGAACCCGAGGTGGTCCAAATTTCCGGAGTCCTCCCCTACGGCGTGCCTCATAATCAGAAAGTGGTTTTGGCACGTGAAACCCCATAATTTAATTTTATATTCCCTTCGAGATAACGAACCAAACAGTAAATGGGCAGTGTGGCAGTGTGGACAGTAGTACTGTTCAGAGGCTGGAGTAAGACGTGGGGGCTTGTACATGAGGAGCCACAAAATTTCAGAGGTTTATCTTCCCATTTGTTTGCCTGCTCTGCTTCTGTAAGTTATGTGTTCAATGTACAAGTATCTCTGTCATTTGCGAATCAAATAGTACGCTTGCATTCTCTGTTTCTTTGCATAACACTCAAGATTTAAGCAAAGTTCAATAGCACTAAACATGAAGAGCGCATGTATGATAACTGGTCATACCAAGTTGCATGTGCCATTACCTCTTTTCTGGACCAGTGCGCGGATCCCTCAGCGGTGTCACGAGGAACGGTAGACAGGCGTATCCCTGGTCACCAAGGAGAACGCCAGGCACAGCTCTTTGCTCGTGCAGCGTCATGACTCTACTGTTGGCGAATATTCTGCTGTCATGCACGGATCCAGGCCAACTTGCTGCAATATCGAAAAATTGCAGCTCTGGACCAGTAACAGCCTGTCAACAAAGAAGTGTGCATATATTTAATGTGTTCACGTCTGACAAGAAGAACCATGCGTGAACATGCGTAGCTTGCATGCATCCTTTCTGATCAACCAACATGATACATCATATGTATTCTCCCTATAGTTAACATCAGTGCACCATATTTGGTGGCACTTTCTGATGCATAACCTACATACAGGTACAGGATCACTGCTTAGCACATTAACGTGTTCAATGTTAATTATTCCACTTAAATATTCAGTAAATACAAAAATGGTGATCGCAAGTGCTGCGAATTTTGTGAGACGCTATGTTTCACTAGTGATAGCAATTAGCACCACAAAGTGGCGTTTCAATGTTCGCCGCTATATGTGCGACAAAAATGCAGCTATCGTTCCATATGAAACGCAACGGCACATTTTATCAAAGTACTTAGGTGTACTGCACGCCAAATAAAGTGACATCTTCGCTACGCGCTTAATTACATGTACAGCGCTAATAACAGGAAAATCTGTATGGCTACGCGTCTTTACTCAAGCGCAAACAGTGCCTATACAAGCTACTGTCTTAGAAATTGTCGCCTTCATTGTGCGAGGGGTCGGCGCACGAGTTAGGCAATCCTGCGGACGACTGCACTTCGCTGTACTGAAGATGCAAAGGTGTGCATACATGACATAGCTAGCATGTACTAATGCGACAGTAAATTCACACGATAAAGCAGTAATCGGAAAGTACAAACAAATACGTAAGCTTACCTGCACGTTAATCGAGAAGAATCCCTTGCGGTTGCTGAACACCTCGGCGTTCTCACCCCCAGGACCGACGATGGGGATGTGCGTACAGTCAATACACCGGGAAACCGGCCAATTTCGTAGAATCGGGCCATCACACCCTGCGCTTCAGCTGCCGTGGGGAGCCGCACATATTTCGGAAACAGGCGTACGCAAATGGCTTGCGTAATTTCCCACACACAACGGGACACATACTGCTGGGAAACGTGCACCAGGTCGCCCACGACGGTCTGAATGGCACCAGTGCCGTAAAAACGAAGCGTTATGAGAAGCTTCAGCAGCGGTGGAAACGGCGCTTCCCTTTGGTCAGTTGTAGGAGTCGTCGGACGATCTCGCCGCTGCCACCATTTGAAGGAGTTGACGGTCGTAGAGAGGAACTCGGTGAACAGGATTTATTTGCAGTATTTACATTTTAAGCATGACATACATCGACAGTCTAGCGTGACTCCCAAATGGCGCCCGCAAGACGACGCATACGGCAAACAGCTTACGAGCACACAGCTCACTACGACGAGCACACAACGAGCACACCCTAGCAGCCGGCAAACGCTGCTTATAAGTACTTGTCCCCCCCCTTGATTCCAAGCGAACGGAAACGTTCGTCCAGTCATCGCTCGACGTCACCGTTCGACGTCACCGAAGATGACCCGCCCTTTTGGAGGAGGCGGACTCGCATACTCGTGTTGCACACACACACACAGGTGTAAACGTCCGGAGCCGACGTCAGAGGGGCTTCGTAGAACTCTGCTCCGTCCCGGGTGGCGGGTACCACATTCCTGAGCTGACCCCGCGCCACCTGGCTGCCGGTTATCCGCAGTTCTCTGAAGTGCGCCCCGTCTGGTTGGATTGGAACACGTGCAGCGGGCTGAAATAGCTGGCACGTTGTCACCCCGTACGGCCATTCCTAACACCGTGTTGTCTTTCAATTGCAAATCGGACATGATGGCGAACACGGACGCCTTGGTGAAGCGGAACCTGAAGGCAAACTCTTCTTCACTGTACACTTCCATGGGGTTTACCGCGTCGCGAAGTGACCTCACTGCGGGTGAATACCGGTACACTGCTCCGACAACGAACTCACAGCCACTCTTCACAAATTCCACGAAGTCAGCCGCACTGCCGTCTGGCCACGACACGATTTCTTGTGGAAAGGGACATTAAAGCAAAACAATAATTCAGTGTAGACCGGGGAAGCATTGTTTCAGAACCCTGCAGGCAGTCATTTCAAAAAGATAGTTTGATTATTAGATTAGAAAATGAAGGTGGAAATATCAGTATTTGAATTTTGCGCCGAAACACGAACGCTGGTACGTAACGTGACGTCAGGGCTTCCAAAGTATGTTTTCGCATTTGGGAAGCGTTCGCTGAGTAATGGTTCCCGAAACTTGCCATGTTTAATATTTGGTTCCTTTAGAACACAATGTAGTCAATTTGTATCGCTATATATAATTAGTAGGCCCTAGAAGATGCCACAAAAATCCATGACGTCACAGCCACCAGGTGCGGGAACTTAAGTAGGCGTCGCCACCCGTATTTCGTTGTTGCGCTTTTTCTGGCTTACCAAACGTCTTATCGTTACAAGGCTGGTGTTCTTGGTGTTGTAGGAAGGTAATTTGCTGATGGAGAAGAAGTAATTGTTCACATTAGTGTCCCTTTAACTGCGTTGAATCAGCTCAAGGCGCTGACGATCATGCTTGCCACCACACTCGCGCTAGTCCGCCGGCGGGCGATAGCGCGCATGCGCAAGCCAACGTCACGTGGCCAAGCAGTGAGGTGAAGCGCTCGTTCAGGGCCAGGAGAAGCGTAAGGACGCATGAAGGTAGCGACAGCTTCCTAACCTTACGTGAGGCCTCCTTACAGCGAGGGACTGATGAAGGGAGCAAGCGTACTCTCAAAGCTCCCTTGGCCCGTCCTCACGTAAGAAACTGTTGCCGCATGCCTGGGTCCGAGAGGATTTCTTAAAAGCTCTACGCGAACACCACTATTTAATAAAAAAGATGTGTCGTCGCATAATTTTTAAATTGAAGTGCTAATATAGAGACGCATGCGCTCTTCTAGTTTTGTTACTAAACGTAAAAAAGTTCAACATTATAGCGCAAAACCTAATGGTCACAAGCAACGCTGGCACGCCGGCGCCATGCAACGCCTAGCAACGCCACTCATCCCGAACGTGGGACTGATGTGAGCGCAACTTCCTCTTTACTATCACACTCTCTCTCTCTCTCTCTTTCTGATATGAACATGCCTGCCAAGACATCCCGCGCTCACATGGTGCTCGCGCTTCTTCGCAGGTCGGCGACAGCCTGCATGCGCAAGCAAACGTCACGTGGCTAAGCAGTGAGGTGAAGCGCTCGTTCAGAGTCAGGAGCGGCGTAAGGACGCAAGAAGGTAGCTTCGGACATACCTTACGCTGAGGAAGCACCCAGTAAACCTTCACTGAGGGCTCCTCAGTAAGGAAGCTTTCAAAGTGGCATAAGGTGGGCCTCACCAGAATGATGGCTTCCTTACTGAGTTAAGGCGCTCGGAGGTGCCTTACGCTCAGGAAGCACCAAGGGAGCCTTCACTGAGGGCCCCTCAATAAGGAGGCTTTCAGAGTGACGTAAGGCAGCCTCACCGCAATGAAGGCTTACGTACTGAGGTAAGGAAGGTTTCATTGTTTGGGCCCTTAACCTCTTAACTGAATCTCTGTGGGAACAGCGCTTTAAACGCGGATAGAAAAAAAGCTGAGCTCTTCTCACCCACTTTCTATACTCCTGATACATCAAGCCATTTTACTTTATTTGTTCGCTGTTTTTTTTTTTTTATTGTGGCTGATATTCGACTGTTTCAGTAGAGTTCCGCCTTTTAATTATTTATGGAAGCAATTAGTGTTTTTATATTCGTAGTTTTGAGGAAGTCATGAATATGACAAACACTTCCTGGGCATCTTCCAATTACTGAGGAATAATATTAAACAGAAAGTGTTATAAGATATGCAGTTCCTAATATTGGTACACTAAACTTCAAGGCACCTAAGTGAGAATAATTGTGCCCACTTCTCTCATGTAATGACAATGTTGTAGTGTGCCATCCATAACAACCTCTACGTATCGATATGTTGAACAAAAATGGCTCCATTTTGTGTGTTAAATTTATTCCATGTGCTTTATCTGTTTTACTGGCCATATTTTACGGTTTATCAATGGCACTATGTACAGGATGCACCATTTTAACTAGGTCAGCATAATGAATCGATACATGCATGTACACTCATTCCGAAATGTCGAACTTTTCCATTCTAGGCCACTACATTTTCGTGAAGAAAAGTTACAACCTGGATATTCTAGCAGAAAAAAACAGTTTAGAACCAACACTGCCTCCTAGGCACAGTAAAGCAATATTTACTGCACTTGACTTTGTACATATGACAAGGCCTCTCTACTCAATACTGCCGTCGCAGTGCCGCAGATATAGTAAAATAAATGAGAAGCATCAATGAAAGATGCCAATGAGGGCCTCATCTTGCGAGGCACTGTCAAAATCCGCTTAGGCCGGCAGCATTGCTGGGTAATCATTGTTAGCCTCTGAATAACATTTGCGCGATGTGTGTTAGGGCAGAATATAAGAGTAAAAAAATGTTGAGCCACCTTATCTTTAATTTCATAAGTCCGCGTGTTCAGCATTTTCTGTATGAGAAACTAAATTATAACGGCAGACTAACAAGGCGAACTTCATATAGGCTAACCTCATTCTTCCTATATCTGGCTTATTTCAAACTCATTTACTTATCACTCTATTTAAATTACTTAACAAACAGCTCGCTTTTCAATTATTATATTCAAAGCTTCCTCACAAATACCAATAGTACTAGGTTTGCCCATAATCACAACTTTCTATAGCCTAAATGGAACACGAATTATGGCAAAATGACTTCCTCCTTCTCAGTGATTCAACTGTGGAATGACTTACCCCATGCCCTTAAATCATCATTCTTGCACGCATTCAAATATGAACTCTAAAATGTCATTTGTATAAATAGTTGTCCTGATTAACTTACATTGTATATAAAGTATTTACTTCATTTATTAAAGAGATTATAACAATTTAGATGGGTAATGTGCGATTTTTTGTCATGTATGGCTCCTTGTATAAAAATCGAATGTATTCCTTTTCACTACTTCGTTCCCTTTTTACTTACTTCAATATTGCATAATTTTACACTGCTGTATTAACTTATGATTTTGTACCAATCTTGTTAACCGAGGGTGCCGCTGCAGTCGTTTGACTTTGGGACCCTCGCCTGTATACTATTATCAACACTCTATGTATCTTGGAAGAAAAATAAACTGACACAGAAGCATTGGCTGCATTTACTGCCACTGCATTGCTTATATGGCGAGCCTTAGGGGCTCTAATCTGTACCAACGGTCGCTGCACTGTTCATACAAATTCGATTTTTGACAGAACGCTGCTGCGCGTTGTTCCTTGTACTCGACAAACAGAAAACACGCACGTATCGCTCGCACCACCATGCATAGTTTTTGGCCGCACCGTTGTATACGACGCGTATGAATGAAAATTTTATTTCGAAATAACTCCACTTATGCACCGTAAGGTGCGGTATTTGTGCGCATATTAGATAGAAGTGGTAAACCTGAGTATTCTGAGAGGAGTAATGTTTAAATGTAACGTGTTTCGTCTTGAAATACATAAGCTAATCATTGTACTAAGAATTCAATTGAGGAAACGTAATGCCATCTCTAGTGATCCTTATCAGAAGCTTCCTTGCTTGTGACTTTATTTGCCTTAAAAAGAAATAGTTTCAAGGCTTATGGCACTAAAAATTTCAATGCCATTTCCGAATTGAAAATTAAATTCTATTAGAAAGTCCCTCGTTTTTGTAAATGCGAGACAAAATATGTTTGAAAGTTTTCACTACTCTTATCATGGAGAGAATCACCGCCAAGCGTATAACACTGCAGAACAATTGCAGCAATTTAGAATTCAAATTATTTGAGTTACTGCGATTATGTAAGACCTGCATGACAGTAAAGCTCTGAAACGGGCAGTTAAGACTGTGTCGAGTGCGCCTCATTAAGCCTAGCGGACATATAGCACCAGATGCTGCATGTTACTTCATGATTATGCAGCACCAGTCGAAAAAAACTTCAAAACTCAACGCCCATCACGGGACTAGAACCTATGATTTCCTGATCCGTAATTTTCGTGACTTTCGGCCCCACGTGCAGGAACCACCAGACGTTCCATAAAAGATATTCTGTACCATGGAGCTAAAGACAAAAAGAAAAAAAAAATAGCACGTCCGTGACAGGACTAGAACGTATGATTTCCTGATCCGTAATAATGCGCCTAATACATTCGGACCCACGTGCAGGAAGCAGTAGACGTTCCGAAAAAGTAATGCTGTACCTTAGAGCGAAACACAACAAACTGAAAAAAAAAAAAAAAAAAACGTCCGCGACAGGACTCGAACCTGCAATCTCCTGATCCGGAATCAGGCGCCTTATCCATTAGGCCACGCGGACATGCATTACTAGTAGCTGCAGGCCCGTCAACAGCATTGTGGCCCCAATAAAAAGGAAAGGATGAATTGAATTTTGGGGTTTACATTCCAAACCACGATATGATTATCAGGCCCGCCGTAGTGAAGGACTCCGGATTAATTTTCACCACACGGGGATCTTTAACATGCCCCCAATGCACGGGACACGCGCGCTTTTGCAGTTCGCCCCCCCACCGAAATGCGGCTGTCGCTGTGGGGATTGGTTCCAAGAAAAAGATGAAGGTAGGTCCAGAATATGATGCACTCTACTCACATGGATGACCCGCGCAACATGTTACACAGTAAATCTTTCATGCGGTATCAGGTGCAGTAGGCTTTCGCTGATGGGCGCGAATGATGTGTGTTCGAGACGAAGAAGAGATAAAAATTTATTCAGTGAATCCTCCATTGTGGGTATGCGCCACAGCCACTCCAGAAAACGACGACTTCAGTCACAGTAGTTTGATTTGTTAGGTTGCGCTCCTCCTTTGCGGTGGAGTTGCGATAAACTTTTAACCTGAAGCTTTATTTACCTCCCCCTTCGACTTTCCTACTGCTGCTGTTGCTGTTGCTGTGGCTGGTGTTGTCTGGCCCACCGCGTCGGGGGATGGTTCAGAGCGTGTGTATACATGACAGGGACGAGTCAGATGAATGGCGACGCGAAAAACTAGTTTTCAGCCCACCGCGTCGAATGTGCACAATGCGCTCTGGAGCTCCGTGGGCGTCGCCACATTAGTATATTGATAGCCGTAATGAGCTTTTTCCATGTGCCTGTGCTGTCACCTGACGCACGCCGCTGGAAACGTTTTGGAAGGGTGCCGGGGCTTTCGCCGGTTGATTTGTATACCTGCGCCCATGTTGAGCGTGCGTCGGTTGTGCGTTTCGTGGATGACGATTGTTTATTAATGGCTTCTCCTGGGCAGCATGTCGTTCACCTATCGACTAGTGTGTGAACAGACCTCAGTATGCTGTTGTGCTAATAGCGCAGCCGATAAAGGCACGCTGAGTCCCATCTGCCGACGCGGCTGCCTTGGAGTTTCTTGTTGCTGATGTCAGCGCTTCTACCTCGCTTTTTTATCCCTTTTACACATTCATTAAACTTCTCGCATATTCAAGAAGCCTTCGACGCAGCCTTCGACGTCGGATTTTGCAAAGCGGTGCATTTGTTTACATGGACATCTACAGCCACAGATCGCTGTTAGCTTCGGATGTTGTAGAAATGGCGCATCACTCATATGAAATAATGTGAAAATGTAACAAAACAAACATATCTGCGCATATAAGCCGCGTCGTTCCACCCTGAGACGAGCCAATATGAGCTGCCGAGCCACTTAGCCAATGGCTACTGTGAACCAGACGCACATATTAAGGGCTCTTACTACTGATTCTCGCTTTTGTTTAACTTCATGATACTTACAATTTGCGCGTGCCATAAAGTGTTCTTAGAGAATGTGCTCGGAATAAGCCTTAACTTATAGGCGGTGTAGTTCTCTACCGAAAACACGGATGCCATCGCTGAAACCGTTGGTAACTGCGCAAGGCGGTTGTTTATGATGATGTACCGAATGCACCACCTCATTGTTTCTCGTTTGACGCATATATCAATAGTGCATCTATCGAATTAAGAAATGTGTCAGCATAACATGTACTGACCCATCCATCTACGTAGCAAATGCGGCCAAAAACCTTCGGGAACAGTGACGTACAGATGTCGGCACAGCGCTCTGTTGCCGCTTGCCGCTTATTGTGTACGCGCCGAGCGAAGTGAAGAGTAAGTATAACTATGTTTATTTTCTAGGACTGGAGCGTTTTCTGGCAACAAGCTGCTTGCGCAGCTTGAGTTCATATTAAATCGCTTTAGCCCTTTCAGACGCCGATTTATCTTGTTGATTGAAAACTTGCTTTCACCACATTTCTTGCATCTTCAGAATCATAGGAAGTGTATAGCAGCAGGAAAGAGCAATAACTTTCCATTGTTTGGCGAGGTTTGTCAACATTAGAGAATGTGAACTCTATGCGAAAACTGATACAGCAACATCAAATACGAGCACATAAACTACTTCCTGTTTTGAAAAGCTTGAAAAGCACTTTTCCAGACACTTAAGAATTATGCCTGGTGCATGACATTCTGAAAAACAATGAAAGAAGTGAACCCGCCACATTCTATATACAGAGACAGAGTAAACACACCCAACCGTCTACTGCCCGAATCATTTGTTAAACATTCTGCTTGTTATTCAAAATTGCAGCACAATTCCATCCAAAGTGTTTCAAAATGTATGCAACACATTATGATATCATTACTTTCATCAGTGCTTTTGCTGTTGACGCACTATCTTGCTTTACACAATTGTGTACACAGTGTCTGAAAGGGTTAGGGCCACAACATAGCTATAAAAGTGCTTTCCTTAGTCCTAACTGCTTATTTTTTTATGTTTATGTCCATCGAAAACGGGTGCCCGAACTGGGCGGGGCCTGCAGGATCAACATTAGCTCAAGCTCCGTATGCGCGGCTTGAGAGGACTGAAGCTTGTGCATTTTAGTTTCGAAGACATGTCGACGCATTTTGAGCGCAAGTAATACAAGGGAATGCGTTGGCGGCATCGTGTTGCCAGTTCGACGGCCGATCGCGTGGGGTTCGGTCTAGTGATCACGGTCGACACGTTGATTTTGTCGGTGCCGTCGACAAGAAAGCCCGTCGCGCTATATGACATCTCGCACTCGTCGGATGCGTCGTTGTCGGCCTATTATAATCAAATGGCTTGAGTGACGCAGAACTGAATAGTCGGCCAATTGATGATGTTAGCATCTGGTCCGTTTCCTATCGACCCAGTGTTACCACGCCTCAAACGAGTACGTGAAGTCAGACACGCGCTGCCACCGTCAGCAAGAGAGGGCCGTTGCTGCAAGAAGACTATGTCAGGAATGCGATGTTTCTGAAGTGTCGCCCCAGTTTAACCCAGTGGTTTATCGCTAAATTTATTAGCCGTCAATAGAAGACGGTAACTACATGGTTTACGGTGCAGTCCGGATGAAGCCCTCGCCGCTTTCTGTTTTAAAGTGGAGATGCGGTCTTACGCCATGTACGTTTTCGGCAGAAACCCACGTAGAGCTGTGGACCAGTGTAGTTCGTACCAACGCAGTACACTGCACAAAGGTTCACTGCAGTGCGCGTCCGTGTGCTCTTTGTCTTTTTTGTTCGGGGTATTTTCCCGCAATATCTAGCAGCGCTGCCGCGAGCGCGTCCCGTCGGAAACGTTTTGCGACTAATCCGCTAGGGCACGGCGCATGCGACGAAAAAGGCGGATGATCCGTTACTCCCCTCAGAAGCATTGCAGAAACTGCTGCGCTTCTCTTTCTGCTGACGTGTGAGTCCAGAGGGGACGTAGACAGAACTGTAGAGAGGAGGGAGGAGCACAGGCAGTCGCCAGGCTACCATACAAGGAAGGGTGGAGAGAAGGTGATGTGAGAAGGCAAGGAAACGCTACTAGCGGTTGCGGAAAACTGGATAAACTTAAGTTCAAGGCACGGTACAGTAAGTTGTCGCTATTTCGGAAAACTAAACACTATGCAAATATGTCAAGCGGACAATCCCTCAAAAATTTCTAGCAACAATTTTCAGACAGTCTTTTGACTATTCTTACTAGAACCTACCAACAGTCAATTGAAATCCTACCAACTGTCTTTATACATCCTAACAACGCTCTAGTAGCACCCTAGAAACAATTGGCCACCAACTCCCCATAGAAACATATTCATAGGAAGTCTTTAAACTTCCTACTACTTTCCTGCCTACATTTGTCTTTATACAGACTAGTAACATTATTTCAAAACAACAATGTCCATATATCTTCCGTCAACTTGCTACCAATCCCCTATTAACACGTTTTGTTTTGCACCATATTAACATCCTTCCAATAGAAGAATGCTTGTAGACGTTGTCGACTTCCTACCAATCACCTATTAACAATTGTATTTATACATCCTTTCTTTCTTTCTTTATTTGTTTCCATTGCTAAAATACAATGACGGGGGCTAAGATAAAAGCTGCAATGAGGCAGCTTGAGGTGCCCTTAGCCCCCGTGTTACATGGTGGCAGTAAGTAGCGCAATCGACCGTACGCAAAGAACATTGCATATAAATATTGATTACAATCATCAATCAATTTAAGAGAATTTTCTATAACGGAACAAAGAAAAAAGGAACAAAGAAATGGGATAAGGACAAATAAAAGCAATGCAGATAGTACGCACTACCACATTACATACACTTGGCAATACGTAAATAAAAGTGAAAATCGCGTACACTTGACGATGCATAATTAAAGGTGAAAAGATACGATGGTCGATTAATATAGGAATAATTAAGAGAAAGAAAAGGGCGAGCAAAAATTATGTCATTACAAACATTTAACAAGACACGCATGTGAATACAGGTGAAAAAGAAATTACGCTTGATTCATTGTTTAGGAGAAGGTTCTGATAAGTAACGACAGTTCTGACCGTGTAATGTTAATGATGTCAATGCCAGCGTGATGTAATGAATTAAGCAGTCTGGGTAATTTATTTTTCGTCATTTGCAAACCGTAGTTGGTTCTTGAGGGGGGTATAGACCAATATTCTCCGTTACGGGTGATATAGGTAGGTGTATTTCTTTGCAGACAAGCAATTTCATTAAATACGCTGTTTTCAGAGTTTGAGTGCCATATACGAAGGAGAGAGCGGTTGTATAGAGAGTAGATTGTCAGCATCTGGTCCTATAACGTGTCAGCAACCTATAACGTCCTGTCATCAATTGGCCACCGTACTTGAATTGAAGCATGTTCATAGATGGTACGTAAACATTCTAGTGACCATCAACCAACGCAAGTTTTTAGGCTATGTAGTAACATTGCCGCGACATTTTACTTACATGTGCTTATGTACTTGCTGCTTACGTTTTACTAGCCCCCTAGTAGCATGGTGTAAACATTTGTATGTGTGAACATGTTGGTAAGAGGCAGTATGCAACCTATAAGGTGCATGTACATGGAAACCAGATGCAAGTTTGCACTAAAAGTTTATTCACATAATAGAGAAAATATGAAAAAATTTAGAGAAATTAATAAATATAATAAATGAAAAATGACTTAACTTATCATGGCGTGGCAACCGTTGCATAATCCCGCGCAAGCATTGAGGACAGTATTTTTTATACTTAGGGCCGACGTCTCCGAAAATGTTTGCAGAGTGAACCCTGCACAGAAACAAAATGGTCAGTGTTAACATCATGTTCAGGTTAGCGGATCACATATATAGAACAGCTTTATTGAGTTTCACGTGCAAATTCACATGAATGCTAAAATTGTAGCCGTCATTCCTGTATACTTGCAGAGGAAATGGCAAGGATGGGGTACATTTTGCAATGCATATCGTTTGCTGTGTTGTGTTTACTACACGTTATCGGAAAGTGTGCAAGGTCGTTTCCGCAAAAGAGGGAACAGCCTACAGCTATTGTTATAGTCCCCAATGTTGCGGCCTGAATAATTTCAGTTACCCAAAATTTTTTCTTAACCAATTTTCTGCATAAATTACTTACTCTCTCAAAAACAGTGACAAATTTTTTTCATAGTGAAATTTGTAGCGTGCACAATATACAAGGATGCAGAGATGGTGGACACACGAGTGCTTACTCACAACTGTTTATTTTTTGAAAGAGAACATAAAAGTGCCAGCTAGCTGCACCGAGCATGTGCAAGTCATCAATTTTTGTATAAGCGGATGACAAAGCTTGAAGCAGTATTTAAGAATACAAATTCTTTGTCAGTGATAGCAACCAATTGCTGACGGGCGCATCATTCAGCACGCCTTATAATATGGAACGCTTCTGTAATTTCACATGCTCATTTATTTTTATTCGAAAACAAAATATCGGTGTCAGAAAATACTGGTTCACAGTGACATAGGTTGCAGTGGTTAGATTAGTGCGAATGTGAAAGAAAATCATTCGCAGTTGTCTAACCACTGCAACATATGTCATTGTGAACTGTTATGTTGTGGCACGGATATTTCGTTTTCGAATAAAAATAAGCGAACACATGAAATTAGAGAAGCGTTCCATAGAATAAGGTGCGCTGAAAGATGCATCAGTCAACCACCGGTTGCAATCATTGACAAATAATTTGAATTCTTGAATACTCCTTGAAGCTTTGTAGTCTGTTAAATAAAAATTGACTCGTTTTGACTGCGGAGGTTTCGACAGAATCAAACGCGTCATGGAAGCATTACGGAATCAGGGTGTAGACGAGCCATATGTAAAGATACTGAAACATATCTGTAGCGGCTCCACAGCCACCGTAGTCCTCCATAAAGAAAGCAACAAAATCCCAATAAAGAAAGGCGTCAGGCAGGGAGATACGATCTCTCCAATGTTATTCACAGCGTGTTTACAGGAGGTATTCAGAGACCTGGATTGGGAAGAATTGGGGATAAAAGTTAATGGAGAATACCTTAGTAACTTGCGATTCACTGATGAGATTGCCTTGCTTAGTAACTCAGGGGACCAATTGCAATGCATGCTCACTGACCTGGAGAGGCAAAGCAAAAGAGTGGGTCTAAAAATTAATCTGCAGAAAATAACGTAATGTTTAACAGTCTTGGAAGAGAACAGCAAATTACAATACGTAGCAAGGCACTGGAAGTGGTAAGGGAATACATCTACTTAGGGCAGGTAGTCACGGCGGATCCGGATCATTAGACAGAAATAATCAGAAGAATAAGAATGGGCTAGGGTGCGTTTGGCAGGCATTCTCTGATCATGTACAGCAGGTTGCCATTATCCCCCAAGAGAACAGTGTATGACATCTGCGTATTACCAGTGCTCACCTACGGGGCAGAAACCTGGAGTCTTACAATAAGGGTTCTACTTAAATTGAGGACGACGCAACGAGCTATGGAAAGATGAATGATAGGTGTAACGTTAAGGGATCAGAAAAGCGCAGATTGGGTGAGGGAACAAATGCGAGTTAATGACATCTTAGTTGAAATCAAGAAAAAGAAATGGGCATGGGCAGGACATGGTAATGAGGAGGGAAGATAACCGATGGTCATTAAGGGTTACGGACTGGATTCCAAGGGAAGGGAAGCGTAGCCGGGGGCGGCAGAAAGTTAGGTGGGCGGATGAGATTAAGAAGTTTGCTGGGACGACATTGCCACAATTAGTACATGACCGGGGTTGTTGGAGAAGTATGGGAGAGGCCTTTGCCCTGCAGTGGGCGTAACCAGGCTGATGATGATGATCATGACTCATTTTGCACATGCTCAGTGCTGATAGCTGGCGCTCTTATGTTCCGTCTCTTTCCAAAAATAAACAGTTGCGAGCAAGCACTCGTGTATCCACTTCTCTGCGTCCCTGTCTATTGAGTGCGCTACAAATTTCACCATCAATGCTAGCCAACTCGCCCAACTATCAGTTCTCCTACATGGTTTATCCCAAATATTTAATGCAAACAATATGAGAGCAGTGAGTTTTGCCTAAAGTACAATAATATTCTCTATAATGAGAACTACAAATTGATTGCAAGAGTACTTCAGCTAACCCGCATGACTCATTACTGCTAGTAAAGGAAAACGACGGATGAAGTAGTATTCATTGTTGGCAGTATCGGTAGAAACAGGCGAGATGAGAATAGCTCGCACTTGAGGTTACAACATACGTTTTTCAAACCACAGAAGCCTTTTCCATACATGCCCAACACGGCGTTCACTCTCCGAGGGTCCAACGCCTCTTTGGTGACAATGTCTTTGAGGGCATTAGACTTTTTCCCAAAAAGGGACTTGGTGAGCTACTCAGTGGTGAAGGCGGCCCAGAGGAGACCCCTTGCGAATCGGCAAGCTGATCCGTTACTGTGCTTTTTAAGACGAGCCAGGGTCCCCTCCTCCACCAGCACGCCGTCGCCGATGTGGACATGCCAAGTGGAGAAAACAAAACAGATGAATGAGTGTACAATTCTTAGATTAGGCAAACTGACAGACAACGGCCCAGAATTGGTCGTGTGATGTTGGTCGAAATAAGACGATGACTGATAGTGATAGAATGGAGCATGCTGTTAAAGACTAAAGGAAGAATTAACTTTAAATGGGCACAGAAATTTGCAAGAACGGTATTTCATGCCAACTTCCCGAGAAGCCTTGGTATTATACTGCATCAAGACGGCAAGTTGGGGCAGTTGTTTGGGATTCATAGCAAGGTTCGTTAAAGCGTTAAACAAGACAAAGAACTAAAGAAGGTATTTAAAGGACGACACCACACAGCGCCGTGTCGTCATTTTATACCTTCTTTTGTCCTTCTCTTGTGTTGCGCTTTAACGAACCTTACTATGAAGCCTACGTATTACAATATCAATTCAGGTTACGATACATTACCTGGCAATTATTACCCGCCGTGGTTGCTCAGTGGCTATGGTGTTGGGCTGCTGAGCACGAGGTCGCGGGATCGAATCCCGGCCACGGCGGCCGCATTTCGATGGGGGCGAAATGCGAAAACACCCGTGTACTTAGATTTAGGTGCACGTTAAAGAACCCCAGGTGGTCGAAATTTCCGGAGTCCTCCACTACGGCGTGCCTCATAATCAGAGAGTGGTTTTGGCACGTAAAACCCCATAATTTTTTTACCTGGCAATTATTCGTGCAGTAGCAATCAATCATTAAAATTTCCCTCAGCAGCACACAAATATTTTGACATACTGGTTGATGTATACGGTTTCCTTGCCATACATTCTTCGATTACACGGGATGTGTGCAGAGCGGGTGGGCTGTCTCGTGTGAATAATGCAACATGGCAGTGCGTGCTCAAGAGACTATTGCCCTACACCAGCAGTCTGGCATAATACAGCACCAACACTTTAAGCAGTTCCGCTCAGAGAACCCAAACGCAGAATATATCTTTTTGTTCAATCGTGTATGTCAGCATCGAGCCAACCAGGCAGCTGGCCCGGGTTTCGACTTTAGAACCAACTGCCTTTTTGAATCACTTGTCCATGCAAGTCTGTCCGTGTCTTCTTGAGTGAAACTTGGCACTTCAACGCCTTACAGCCCGCTTCGTTCTTGGCCCTTACTTACCCTTTGGCCACTGCATCGGTAATGACCGACACTTCACAGACACTGTTAGATTCAACAGTGGGCTTCAGCTTGTATAAAGTCCAAGCCCATTCCTACTCACACTTAAAGCCATGGCCATGAATAATATGTGTTAAGCAGTCTCAGCACAAATTGTGGTCTCATGAATGGCGCTGTAATAATTCTTGCACACTGTCGCAAAGGGCTTCCTACAAAATACGAATATGCCATGTAAATTGCTTTTGTAAACTGCAAACTGCAGTGTAAAACTGTTTTGGAAGTGGGGAGTGCGGTTCAAATGGTTTTCGACGAAAACAGGAAACTTAAGTGCTGTCATAGAAGCCCCTTGTCTGCAAGACAAACATGGCAGTGTAGACATGTCCAGTTTGGCATCCCATGCCTGGA
The DNA here is from genome assembly GCF_023375885.2 of Dermacentor andersoni. Lineage (NCBI taxonomy): Eukaryota > Metazoa > Arthropoda > Arachnida > Ixodida > Ixodidae > Dermacentor > Dermacentor andersoni. The sequence goes on along the minus strand of NC_092814.1, from coordinate 359,887,066 downwards.
GCAAGTCAGTAAAACCATAAATTCTCATCTGAATTGTTGTGGAATGCATTTCAGCAATCTTGAAACAGTGCAATTTGCTTTGATGATAACAACCACAGTTTGCATGAGCCATACGCAAAGCGAGCAAAGACACGCACCCTGCTCATTTTACCTCCATGGCATCATGGACTGGCATTCACATTCAATGCCTTACTTGACGGCACCACTCCCAATTTGCCGGCAGGAAATGTTTCTGACGGTCAAAATGTTATAAGTCGCTCGCATTCATAGAAGTGCACGTGCAAGAAAACAGTACAGCATTCAATATAGCCAGTGTTGTGGTGAACAAGAGTTCAATACACACATGGTACAGTGTTATGCTTTAGCATGATATCTCAAGGAGGATATTCCAACTGTTCGATGAGGGCAAAATTCAATACAGCTGAGTTTCGCATAGCTGTATTGCCATTAATAGTTGTTACCTGTAATTACCTCTATGCATTTTGGGTAAACAGTAATGAGGTTTTAACGTAACTTGCAACTATTTAGTCTGACAAGGTTTTCAGTGTTCTGGAGGAATGAAAAGAAAGTTAACAGAGCAAACAAGTAAATACAGGCTCTGATGTTTCTACAAGGATATACAGCTGGGAGTTACACTTAGAGGTTTATGCATTACATTGGCATCTCTACCTTGTGTTCCCCGCAGGGGCGTGTGCGTCCGCAGGCGTTTGGTGTGTTGCGACACCACGTACCCGAGCACACGAGGGTCGGACCCTCCCGCGTGTAGCCGTGCGCGGCTTAGCCGTGTCCGGGGAAAAGGGGATCCTGGGGGCTGAGCCAATGCCGGGTGTTTGGACCTTTACGGCCCCCCGGTGGCGGCCACACACCTCTTTGGCCTCCGCTTCACGTAGACGGCACCCCCGGACTGACCCTCCCGGGGGAAATCGGTAGTCGCCTTTTCCCGTCTTCTTCCTCCACACACTTTTTCTTTACCCTCGTCTTTCACACCTGTCCTGTCTTCTTGTATCTTCTATTCACTTCAATTTTTCGTAGGTGGCAAGGGTTAACCTTGTGGGGCTAACCTACCTTGGTTACGTCGTATTAGGTTATAGTCTCGATGTACAGCTGGCGTGTGCAGGACTTGTTCGCATGTTCCTGTCGCGTCCCCTCGTTGGGCTCCATGGTGGGCGGCTGGCACCGTGGCTGAACAATACAATTTTTTCCTATGGCTCCTGCTTTCCCCCAAAATGATCGCCCCTCTTATAAAAGAGGGCGGACCAAAGCAAGTGAATTTTTCCAGAAAAGAAAAGTTACCTTCCCAAAATACCATGTTATACACAGTGAAGTAAAAGAAAAGCCAGCAAGAATCTTGTCCCCATTCACAGTATGAAAGTCCTTGACAGAAGCCCTCGGCTCTGGCTACAAGCTGTCAAAATGTCTAGTGGCGATTTGCTGCTCGAACTTCGAGACAATGTGCAATACACCAAACTTTCAAACCTTGCGTGCATTGGGGACATCCCTGTCTCCGTTACATCCCACCGATCCCTCAACACTGTCCGCGGTGTAATATCAGAAATCAACTTCGTACACTTAACAGAACAAGAAATGCTTGAAGGGCTCACCGACCAGGATGTTATAGAAGTTCACCGGATAAAAATCCGGAAGGACAACAAGGAAATCGACACGAAACACCTAATCCTCACCTTCAACAGCAACACACTCCCTGAACAAATAGAAGTCGGCTATTTGAAGATAAGTGTAAGGCCCTACATTCCCAACCCCCGCAGATGTTTCAGTTGTCAGAGGTTCGGCCACGGCTCACAGAGTTGCCGGGGCCGCAAAACTTGCGCAAAATGTGCTTCGAAAGAACATGCTACAGAAAACTGTAACGCTGCAGCGCGCTGCGTAAACTGCGAAGGAGAACATGCCGCGTACTCCAGGCGTGTCCGTCCTGGAAAAAAGAAAAAGAAATCATCACGCTGAAAACAAAAGAAAACATTTCATTCAAAGAAGCCAGAAGGCGCATCGCAGTAACCACACATTCTCCTTCAATGGAAAAAATAACTTTGCCGATGTGGTGCGACGGGGCGTAGCGCTACACCAACCTTCGGCGACTGCTGAGGCAACGGTTACCGGGCCTTCAGCGGAGCCACCCACGCCCCAGGTAGAGACAGCGCAAGCTGCCCTGCCACCTACTAATCAGGGCCCGCCGGCCCTCAAGTCGGCCGCCGAAGAGGTTTCTTCCCAACGGGAGAGGCCTAAAACACACACCCGCGGTGTCGCGGAGCTCCAGCGCCTCAGGAGAGGCCATGGAGACAACTTCCAATCCGCCCCCGCAACCGCGGAGGCAGAACTCGTTCGAAAGAAAGAAAAAAAAAAGAACCCCAATAAGGGTCCTCAAACACGAGGAACCTAATCATTTATAGCCACACCCCTACAAAATAATTAAACATGGCGTTCCTGGTACATTGGAATTGTCGTGGACTTATCAAAAACTATAGCGACATAAAAGATATCCTAAACACTTTTTCTCCTGTGGCTTTATGTTTACAAGAAACGAACTTAGGACCACAACATAAGAACATTTTCAAAAACTACAAAGTATTTCGTTGTGACAGAGAGCAAGCGAGTAGGCTCTCTGGAGGTGTCGCGATTATAGTCCAAAATGGTGCTGCTACTCACGAAATCAGGCTTTAGACGAAATATGAAGCTGCAGCAGTGACCGTCCTTGATTTTAAAACAATTACCATATGTACTGTGTATCTGGAACCACATCTAAATGTTACACTTCATGATTTAGAAGCACTTTTTAAACAACTACCAGAGCCATATTTAGTAGTAGTAGAGGATTTTAATGCACACTCGTCTTTTTGGGGGAGTGACCAAACAGACACTAGAGGCCGTATCCTGGAAGATTTTATTTTATCAAATAACGTCTGCCTGCTCAATACAGGAAAACACACATATTGCTCTCCGAGCTCAGGAAAAATGAGCTGCTTAGATTTATCTTTTAGTTCTCCATCACTTTTTACAGATTTTAGATGGGATGTTGTTGACAACCCCTACGGAAGTGATCACCTTCCTGTAAAAATTAACCTATCATCCCCACCAGAAATCATCCCAAGCAAACCACGTCGTTGGAAGCTGCACTTAGCAAACTGGGCACTGTTCCAAGAACAGGCGAGCCTGGAAAAAGTTTTCTCGAGTAATCTAAATGTCGACGATCAAAACAAAGTGTTCACAACCTGTATTATTAACGCCGCGCGGCTAGCTATTCGTCAGTCCTCAGGAATGGTTCGACATAGTCATAAAATCTGGTATACGCAAGAATGTAGGGAAGCAAAAAAGAAACAAAACAAAGCCTGGGGCATCTTCCGTAGATACCCCACCAATGATAGTCTTGTAAATTTTAAAAAGGCGAAAGCCAACGCACGCCGCATTCGTCGAGATGCTGAGCAAACTTCCTGCAAGAACTACATATCATCTATTAACAGCTCAACCACATCCAAAAAAATGTGGGAACAAGTCCATAAATTAAATGACAGCTTCTCCCCTTTCACAATCCCGTTTTTAACAGCTCCTGGCACACAAACAAGTATAGAGGAACAAGCAGACGTACTAGGGGAACATTTTTCTAATGTTTCAAGTTCCTCACACTACACTCAATCGTTCCTGAAGCACAAATATACAACCGAAAAACAAAAACTTCCTACAAGTGGCTGTACAAATGAGCCCTATAATGCATTAATCCCATTTCACGAAATCCAAAAAGTACTGTCCGCAGGTAAACAGACGGCACCCGGCCCTGATGAAATACATTATGAAATGCTGGCTCACCTCTCAGACGCTGCTGTGAATGCACTTTTACAATTCTTCAACAAAATATGGGTATCGGGGAACATACCGGAGGCTTGGAAAAAACCGTGATTGTACCGTTTCTGAAGCCTGCAAAGCCACCAACCAGCCCTGGCACTTACAGGCCTATAGCTCTCACAAGTTGTCTCGCAAAATCATTTGAAAGTATCCTGAACATGAGGCTGATGTTCACTCTTGAATCACGTGAACTCCTTGACATCCACCAGTGTGGATTTAAAAAAGCGTGTTCAACAACTGATCATCTCATCCGCCTAGAAAATACAGTCCGAGAAGCATTTGTACACAAGCAACACTGTTTAGCAGTCTTTTTTGATATCGATAAGGCTTACGATTCCACCTGGAGCTTTGGTATTCTCCGCGACCTAGCAGAGCTTGGTATTCGTGGCAGGATGCTGAACTGCCTGAAAGATTTCATGTGCGACCGTTCATTTCATGTGCGCCTGGGTGCAACCCTTTCGAAGAAATTCGTCCAGGAGAATGGAGTGCCGCAGGGTTGTATTTTAAGCACGACACTTTTCATAGTGGAAATGAACTCCATAGCAAAAATCATTCCTAGATCCATTATGTATTCTGTATATGTCGATGACCTTCAAATAGCATGCACATCCTCCAGCTTACAAACATGCGAAAGACAGATACAACTTACATTGAATAAACTCGCTATTTGGGCAGACAAAAATGGCTTTAAATTTTCACCCCAAAAACAGTTGCTGTCCTCTTCTCACTCAAAAGAGGCCTACAGGTTGACCCCACCCTACATCTAAATGAAACCGTACTCCCAGTAAAGAATCAACAAAAATTTCTAGGTGTAACTTTCGATAAAAAGCTCACATTCTTACCACACATAACCACTCTCAAAAAGAAAGCTTCCCAGTCACTAAATATACTCAAAGTACTGTCATATAAACATTGGAGATCTGATAGAACATGCCTTCTACACATTTACCGTTACTTAGTACGTTCCTCCTTAGATTATAGCTGCATAGTGTATGGTTCAGCAAGACCGACATACCTAAAAAAATTAGACCCAGTACATAACTCAGGCTTGCGTATTTCATGCGGTGCATACCGAACGTCCCCTATAACTAGCCTTTACGTAGAAACAAACGAACCTCCACTAGAAACTAGAAGAGCCGCTCTAACCTGTGCATATATCCTTAAGGTACAATCTCTGCCATAACACATTTGCTATCCCCTTGTAACAAAATGCCCTTCACGAGTAATTTTCAACAACAAACCACGAACTACAAGACCACTGCTGCTGCGATTTGAAGAGATGTGTCGGAATCTTGGCATAGTGGACACATTACCTGGCATTACCCACAGACAAAATCCACTACCCCCATGGTTCATCTTTCCCACAGTTTGCGATCTCACTTTAACACAGTTCCGGAAAGCACAAACTCCGCCACAACATATAATTCAGGAATTCCTTGCACTAGAAGAAAAATACAGCAGCTTCACAGACTTTTATACTGATGGTTCGAAAACGAATGAACATGTTGGAAGTGCAGTTGTACAAGGGAACTGGGAAGAAACGGTAAGACTTCCGCAGTGCACATCCATTTTCACTGCTGAATGTTACGCCATTTCTATAGCCATAGACAAAATAATAAAGGAGAACCTCACAAATAGTATCATATACACAGACTCCCTAAGTGCACTCACAGCTCCTCATGCCAGAAATGCAGTCACACCATTATTAGGAGGCATATACACAATTTAATAAAAGCCACCACACAAGGAGTGAACATTAAATTATGCTGGGTTCCGAGCCACGTCGGAATTAGTGGCAATGAGAGGGCAGATGCATGCGCGGCACAAGCCCGGCACAAAGAAATCTCAAAAGTAAAGATACCTCCTAACGACTGCAGGAAGTTAATACATCATAAACTAAGAAAGAAATGGCAGTCTGCTTGGAACAATGAAGTAAACAACAAATTACACCTGTTAAAACCCGTGTTAGGCGAATGGAAATCTTGCACACACCAGGAACGTTTCAAAGAAGTGATTCTGTGCCGTCTTCGCATAGGACACACACACCTAACACACAACTTCATTCTGACAAAGCAAGACAAACGCCAATGTGAACTATGTGGAGATGAACTAACAGTAAACCATATCCTATTTTCATGCAGAAAACTTGAACCACTGAGGAAGACGTTTTTGACCATATTTTACAAAGAACACATCCATTTTCACCCAGCTGTGATTTTAGGAGAAGATGCGCTTATTGATATATCATGTGTTTTTAGATTTTTAAAAGAAGCAGGAGTTCTCATAAAACTTTAAAACTTCGCAGAGTGCTTAACTACATATTACAGAACACCTCATCCACCTTCTCATCCCTGAGAAGAAGGCCGAGGTCTTAAGTTAAATTGTTGGGACTCTCAGGGCTCTTGCCCAGACAAGGACTCACTGAGGTGTCCCAATTTTTAAAAAGAATCTATACCTAGTGTTTGGCGCATGATAGCCTAAGCTGCTTATGTGCCACTAAACTCAACTCAACTCAACTCTACCTTGTGTTCACATGCGGTGCATACATAAAGTTATAGGAGGACACAATTAAAAGGATATTGTAGGTCATCCTCGTGAGCCAACCACAAGTTCTGCATCCAAGTATTTGCATAGTTAGCCCAGTATAACTGATTAACTATCAGAGTTTTCTGCTTAAAGAAAAAAATTTAATGAGAAAGTTTATCTTTATTTATGTATTTGTGATACTGCGAATGTCGGTGTGACCAACGCACGTGGGCTATTGTGGGCAAAGTTGTGGAGTATCCTGAATAATGTTTGAATCAATGGTACTTACCTTCTTACTAATTGAACAAATATTTTGAATCATAAAGAAAGCCCACAATATGAAGAAATGTACATGCCTATGTGCTGGTGTGTCATGATCGTTGCACTCTCAAAAGTGCTACATTGGTACAAACAGAGCTTCCAACCTTGCGCACTGCCGTTGAATGAGTTACAGGGCAGGGACGCAGGCATGAACTGTGAAATTCAGGCCAGCGACTGATCTCAGTCGCACTGCAAAAGCAACAGATGCAACCCTTCCTGATAGTAATCAGCAGAACAAAGAACCTGAAATCGTCGTAACCCTGTAACTTTCCCACTGGCCGTGCTTAAACCAAAGCGTTGTTAATGTGCGACACTAGTGAGAACACTGATAATGTCATGCAAACATGTAGCCCTGTATTTTTCTTTCATATATTGTGGGCCTTCTTAGCGACAGGTAAAGATAATTTCACAATCAGTAGGAAGCACAATGCCGCTGAGTAAGATGTTTGCTAGAATGGTCTGGAATTTACCCATTGGAAGTTGTGCTGTAGATTTAAAGCTTACAAAGTTAATTAACCTTGACTAATTACGCAACGAAGCAAAATGCGAAAATTGTTTGCACTTGATCCATAAGGTGGTCAGCAACATGCATACAGGTTGGCACACCTTGATGGTTTGGTGCAAGATGGCCCAATTTTTGCGCAGCACTTCTATGCTTGTATCAGCTAGGACACCCTGTGTATGTCCAGCTAAAGAGGCTCATTCAGATTTCTTTTGAGTTGTCTTCTGTCTGTGCATTGTCATTCTGCATGGTTCTTAACAAACGAAGCTGTACACTTTAAAATTCATTTTTTTCATTACAGCAGTTTGATTATATCAAGGTTGGGAACATGGAAGAAAGTTATCAGCAGCCATTTTTTATTCAACACTGGCAGAAATGAAACAAGATAACGCTTATATGAAGTTTCTGGCAAGCAATAAACAGGAAAAGCTAGAATTAGGCAACAGTTTAATTCAACTTACTTTGCGTGAACAAATTGAGATTTGTTCAGCTCCAGCAGCCTTTTCAAATATGTGTTTTAGTCTTTTAACCATCTTTGAAGCCTCTGAGACAAAGGACAGTAGACGAATAGCAATACAATGTAAACATAGTTACATAAAGCACAGAATATGAACAATTTAAGCGGATTGATTTAGGGTTACCCAAATAACAAAATTTCCAAATCAAGTACAAATATTCATGAAAAACTACCTTGGAACATCAAATACGTATATGTTGAGTTCCAAACAAAGTGAAATAGAAAGATTGCATGGAGCCCATTTCACTAAAAAAAGTAGGCTTTATTTACATTATTTCACACATATAAGGCCATTTCCAACTGCACTTCCTGTCAAATCAGAAGCGAAAAGTATATTGTATCTTCTTGCAATGGTGAAAATGATCGGAATGCCTAATGCAAAGGTAATGGGTTCGGTCCCACCAGCAACAATTTATAGTTTTCACCCTTTCATTTCTTTTTTGTTCATTATTTTCAAAATTTGAATTTCAACCATAGCTGATTACCTCTACGCTTTCCTTGATTTCATTTTCTGTAGACTTTGTATGGTTCCCATTAACAGAGCCCCTCTGTTTCCCTTCTTCCCTTCTTAAATGACAGTAACGATTGTCGGAATAATAAAGTGCTTCGCCTAAATCGAGAAAAATTTGCAGGTTGCATGACAGTGAGGCACCTCAATGAATGGAAACTACTGAAAAGTAGTCAAGTACTCCTCGAGTTTCATCAGACAATTGTTTATTTCCGTAGCAACCGTGGCTCCCTGTAGCAAAATCGGAAGTCTCTCCACTTGCATCTGTCTGGCTTTCTCCCTTTAGACTGCTATTAGTATCATTTTCCTTTATATTCGGACAGAAAAGAATGAAACATGCTTTGTTACATAGAGAGCTGAGGTGGTTTAGAAGATAACGCTCTCATGTGGAAGATGCTATATTGGTCAGACTAGAACGTGTTTAGATGACACACTGAAACAACATTGCGCACATGCAGCAGCAGCAGGACCATTACAGCTAGTTGATGACTGCGAAAGATGTCGGTGTGACTACTTTTGATTATACACAGGTTTTAGTTTAAAATGACTTTTCAGCTGATTAAGCAACATAGCAACAGATTGAGCTTCCATACATTTAGCACCAAGGAAATATCACTGTAATAGCACTGCTTCTATTAAGATAACAAGGAAAGAAAGCATATGGAGGATGAGTGGCACATATGCGCAGTGCTAAGGGTGTTTGTTATGGTTCTTGCCTATACTCTGTCTCATTCGTTCCTTGGAGTACTGTGGAAGTTTCAAGACCCCTTAGCTAATACGAAAGCGGAATGCCCCTGGTAGCGTCGTCTGCTTACCATCCTGTTGATAGGCATAATTATGCAACAAATGTTCTGGCATTGTAAACATAAGGCGCATTTCCATGAATGTGACAGTAAGGCTTCACTTAATCTATACGCTATCTCAACAATTTCTTGCAGCCTCCTTATCTCGTACGTAGTTCACTCGTACCACCTCATCTGTTCAGTACCAACTTGGCATTTGCTCACCGGAGTCCACACGTACCATACTAGAGCAGAGCACTAAGTAATGCAGTGTACAATTAGGATTTTACGATCTTGCATATTGTCAGCACATTACCAGTGCTAATGATGTGGGGCCGTCCGCTAACTGGAAATCAAACCAGCTTTATGGCTCGAGCACAGCATCTGTAGTCCTAAGAGCATACAACAAACAGCTTATTTCAATATCACAAAGCATCAGTAATGCTTTGCTCTTAGCGTGAGATGAGACTAAGTGAGGACAGATTTTTCCACTTATTTCTTGCTGTCAGAGCAGAGAGTCAGCAACAAGTGCAAATTTGGATCGAAGTGGGCAGTCTGGGCTGCATCGGCGATGCTATGTTGCTAAGATAGTCGCAAACAGGGTGGCTATTACGGTGACTGGTAGTAACCGCCAGAGTAACACTTGATATATGACGTGCATAGACAGAGGACATAACCAAAGAAAAACAAAACTATCATGAGTTGTGCCTGGATCCATATTTCGCTGGGCAATCGTAATGCTTGTGTACATCTCTTTTCGGCAGTTCTGCAAATGGCTTGTGAAATAATACTGTTTCCCTGTGGAAATGAACTCCTAAACCAAATCTAAGCTACGAAATTTTTTATATATTCCCAACTGTGCAAAGGTGTACCATGAACATACAGCTACAAGAAATTTTCAAAATATTGCAGTAATGGCAACGTTACAGGCATTTGATGAACTATGTGGCTCACATGCTTTCTTGCTTGCCTTCACTTCCCTACCCACATACACCTTCTCACAAACATCATGCTGAGCAGCAAAATCTACACGTCCTGCCAGCGAAGAAAAATAGAGACCCAGAGGAGCTCCTCCATTGTCCACCCCTGTGTGATGCTGACTGAACAAAAATGTCACGGAAGGATCAGTGATGCACAATGGGCAAGCCCTTCTTACAACACGCAGCTGGCTTTCGTCACTGCGTTCTCATCTTTTGTCGATTGGCCTATAAACATTTTTATGACTGCAAACAATAGAAGAGCCTAGAGAGCAGCAGGGCATTGTTTTTTTAGTTGTGGCATCCACGAGGCTGTAGTGCTGCCATGTTTGCCAAAGGTGATCGTAACGGGATTCAGTACAAGGTATGCATTTTTATTTAAAGGGTGCTGAAAACGTCATTCATAATCAGTGCCCTGTAAGCACATTTCTGCTGCACTTCCATGTGTGTCAGCTTTGTGTCCAGTTTGATTTCAAACTGACAACACTTATCTTGCAACCCATCCTTGCTGTTTACATATTTATTTATAGATCCATATAAGCTTCTTTTAGTGTTAACTACTCGAACATGCTTCATATTAATGTATTAGAATTAACACCCTATTTTCATGGGTAAGCTAGAAACGATTATGCTGAACCTCAGTAACAGCTAGCCATAGTAATGCTTAGTAGTTACATGGCTTAACCAACTATGTTTATGTAAGAAGTTTCCCATGGGTAATTTAATAATGGTGGTATCATCTATAGTGTGGCTTAGCTGCAATTGGCACTATTTGAGCATGGTTATGGCCAGTTTGCTTATGCGATTAACATATCAGTTAAAGGGCTGAACAGAAGCACAATAGTAACTTTGACGGGACCCTGAAACTTTCTTTGGACACCCTTGTGAAGATTCATAGCTTTCCGCAGATGTCAGGAATATTTAGTGGTATAACGGAAACCATGAAAATAATTGTTCAAATTTTATGACAGGGCACATTATTAAACGACACACTTTTAAGCTTCATTGAGAAGCATATTGAGACTTCTAAAAATTTAGAGGATACAATAAAATGCAGTATTATTTTCAAATTTTCAACTCAAAATACTTAGAAGGTAGTAATGAAGCGCCGTGCTTGAGACAAACTTACGAAGGCAGTCCCGTACTTGCAAAAGCTCCAGCTTGACCTGTTCATTTTCTTGTTCTGATTCCCCTAATTTTTCATCCAGGGAAGATATATGACGGCGCAGTTGCACCTTGGTTCCTGCAAGCATTAGTAGTTGTAACCAGGCGTTCAAATTTCAATTCCTAAATTTTGTCAAGAGTGGCTTTTCGTTCAGTATTTTGCAAGAAACTTACTACCATGCTCAAACAATTTGTCTTTTTCACGCTCCCTTAAGTCTCTGCCTGTAAACCAGTAGATGTATGCACAAAGTGATAATTCATTTCATTCATTGGGGACTATGCAAGCTTCAAAGTATGCATACCAACAGGATATTACAGAACCCAAACAGCACTTTGCTCCCATTGAAGTGACTCACGTTTTTGCATATAGTGTAAGCAATAAAAGTAATACTTACCACTGCCTCGCTTCCAATAGCAGAGTCATGGGATGCAGCAGACGCTTCCATCTTTGGACGTTTTTTTTTTTTTTTCAAGTGTGCTCAGCTTTCCTGCAAAGGTGCCCATCGACATAAGTACACAATGTAAGGAGCACTACTTCTGCAACTGTGCTGTGCTAACATCAACTCAGTGACAGCAGCAGGACAAGTACAGCACGGCTTGCAGCACAGGTGTTTATGCCTGTGAACCTCTAATAGGTACTCTTCACTACATCTAGCACCCTTTTTCCACCTCTGCCACTGCTGGGTAAATCGCAAAACTCACTCAGCCCGAAGCTGTAGCACCAGTCCTTCAGTTGACAATGGCAACTTTCTATAAAGTTGCAATGCGCAAATGCTTAAATATGCGTGGGAATAACTAATGTGCCGAATGGAATTCCACCTGTTTGCTTCAATAACTCACAGGAACCATAAAGGACCGCACGACAATGTGGAAATTCTTACAAGGATTGGCACTGACCGATCAAAGCTCTGCGTCGGAAGATACACGTTGACATCACGAACTACTTTGTCAAGCTACGCTTCACTGGTGCAAATGGAGGCATAGAAAAATACGTCATCAGTCGATTTGTTAAGAATCTGAGAAGAATTGGTGAAAGAATGTGGAGAATTAGAGGTAGTTTCAGAACTTTTACACGATATGTCCTCAACATTGATCAAATTCTGCAATACAATCTAATGGCAATGCTACGCCTATCAATAAATCTGAACCATTTTTAACGAAAAGAACGATTTCGCCCTCACACAGGACCCTTCTTAATTATAGAAACAAATATCCTCAAATAGTTTGCTTAAATAGGCCTGAACAGGCGATGAGGCCGCAAGCAGAAACAGACAGGAGTTCGCTATCAGTCGTATTTAATGTGTGCTGTGAAATCATTGTACACTAGCAATAACACGTCTTCCTCACCTACTTGAGAAAGTTTGTCTATTGACAAGGCTAGCGTGAGAAGCCAATATGCTTTCTTTTTTCACTTTGAGTCCTACTGAAGATATTGTATCTTCCATTTTTTACTCTTAACATGTTTCACCCTAGCCAGGTGGGCTTCCACCAAAATTTGGGCTTCATGTAGAAGTACTTACGTTATTGACTATGCTATCGGTGATTGCCAGACAAATGTTGGTACTATCACAAAGCTGCCAATCTTGGCATGCAAAAAGCATAAACTTGCTTGAACACCCTATTTAATCAAGGCAGCCATCACGGACACATGTATTACCTTAAAGTGCATGCCAAACCTGCATGAATCTCAGGAGCAGCTATGATCTAACGTGTTCAAAAGCACCCTTAATACATCAATCAATATACTACATCAGATCTATTCCACATTTCATACTTCGCAGGCTATGCTGCGGAAACAACACAAGTAGCACAGTCATCACTCTGGACTTTCACATTGCAGTTATATTTTAATCTGCAAGCTTTCAACAGAATAACTGCGTCATATAGTGCACCTACATCAGGTTACAAAAAATAATGTTATTCATGCGCCTTTATCCTTCCAGTATTCCGCATACGAGTTTGGTCATAAATCCAAGCGGTGCACTGTGGCCACTGGTAGCAGCAGCGTGCCATTCCGCTCATTCCATCTAAATAGATTCATATCATGGAGGAAAGAAACAAAATAGGAGAGGCCCTGACATCGCATTTTTGAAGTCGGAAGTGCAGCCATATCCGTGCGCCAACTCCCTTTGCGCCTCCAATCAGCTCGCCGAAGCAAATAGATGTGAGCTTTTAATTTGCATTGCTATGAGCCGCCGGAAGTGTGTGCTGCTGACGTGCGTCAGAACAACACCTGTGAAACTTCTGTAACAGTTTTAGTGAAGCAGACGTGCTCCTGTCTTTTTCTGTGGCATGTTCTGTGGTATGTTAAGTGACGTAGATCTCAAGAAGGGCGATACAAAGGAGCGATAACCTTCAGGTTATCGCCTTGCTATTTTGGGTGGTTATTGGGATCTTGTCCCTCTTACCGCGCTCAAGAGAGCGCTTGTCCTTCCGTGTCAATGACACCGGGGTTTTTGTGTCGATCTCCATCGCTCTCTCTGAAGCGCTGGAAGACCGAGAGTTGGGCGCCGAGACGCGTGCCTCGGGCCTTGGGGTTCGCTTGATCTTAGGGCCCTGTGGGACTGGTGTCTGCAAGGCCTCCGAAGAGGGTGGAGCAGTACTGGCTGCTTCCACCACGGGGGCGGGAGGGGTCACTGCGGCACCACTGCGCGTGGGCTCGCATGACTCCGGGGGCCTTTGTGACGCTGCCCCCGCCTGCGTCACATCGGCACAACTTCTTCGCGGAAGGTATGATAGCCGCTTTCTGGCTTGAAAGAACGAAATTTTTTTCTTTGGCAGTTGGTGCTATTCTTTTTTTTTCCAGCATGGGCAAGACCGCGAGTAGGCTGGATGGTCTCCTTTGCAGTTAATACAATATGGGGAAGAAGTGCATTTGTCAGTTTGATGATCATTTGAACTGTAGTTAGCACAGGTTCTTTGACCTCGGCATGCTTGTGAAGCATGTCCGAACCTTTGGCACTTGAAACACCGTCTTGGGTTCGGGATATATGGTCTCACGTTTACTTTTACATACCCTGCATTCAGGGAGGTAGGCATTTCGCTTGTTCCGAAGGTGAGTAAAACATGTTTGGTGGGGATTTCTTGGTTGTTTCTGCGGATTACTAGTCTTTGTACCTTTGTCACATTTTGATCTTGGAAACCCTGATGGAATTCCTCATAGCTCAAACCAATAAAGTCTTCTTCAGATATCACTCCCCTGCTTCTATTAAGTGTTTTATGGACTGACACTGTCACTCTCGCGTCGCCAATACTGGTAAGGTCAGTGAGCTTCTCTGCTTGGTCTTTATCATTCAGTTCTAGGAGGAGGTCCCCGCTAGACATTTTGGAGGCGTTGTACGTCGGTCCGATTTTTTCTTTGAGGCATTTGGCTACGAGGAATGGAGAGAGTTTTCTTACTGGCATGTTGCTTTCGCTGTGTACTACGTAGTATTTGGGGAAGAAGAGCGTTGCTCCGAAAGGAGAAATGGAATGGTACATCGGTGCGGCATCTTTTCAGACGCCGATCATAGACGACAGAGGTTTATGCTGCCATAGGAATATGTGTATGTTCGGCAACAGCGCCGACCGCCCACCACGGAGCCCAACGAGGGGACGCGGCAAAGCTTGTGTTCAAGCCTGCACGACGCCAGCCGTACGCCGTCGCTATAACCAAATATGGTGTACCCAAGGTAGGATAGCCACACAAGGTTAACCCTTGCCGTCGTGGAGAAAGGAAGTAAATGGAAGAGAGAAGAAGACAGGAAAGGTCAAAAGTGAGAGATAAAGACGAACATTTGAGGAGAGAGATAGGAAAGGGCGACTGCCGATTTCCCCGAGGTGGGTCATTCTGGAAGTGCCGTCTACGTGAAGCCGCGGCCAAAGGGGTGTGTTGCCGCCGCCGAGGGGCCGTAAATGTCCAAACACCCGGCATTGGCTCAACCCCCAGGATCCCCTTTTCCCCGGACACGGCTAAGCCGCGCACGGCTACACGCGGGAGGTTCCAACCCTCATGTGCTCGGGTACGTGGTGTCGCAACACACCAAAAGTCTGCTGACGCAGACGCCCCTGCGGGGCGATCAAATTAAGTAGGCTTAAAAACAGGTAAATGGAATTTCAGCGTGCGCACCTCACTTTCTGGTTCCAGTAAGCTAACATCCCAGGAATAGACGGCGCTCACTTGGTAGCCCCCGACCTCATGCGTTCTATAAACGGAGCACAGCTACAAACAGGCCGTGTAACAATTTATTATATGCATTAGATGTTACAAACTCAGACCATCGGAATTGACATAGTTTCAACAAGATATAAAGTGAGGTATTCATCAATACATTGCAGCGCTGAGGTACAAAAGAAAGGTAATGGCTTAATCATTGATAAGAATTGCACAAATCAGTCATCAAAACACATGGGCACCGCACATACATGCACACAATGTTACAATAGCTAAAACTCTCTGCAAAAGCATGTATAAAAACACATTAAAATGTCCCATGAGAGGTTCTCATAATAGTCAATCGTGGGAAGAAAAGTATGGTCAAAACTTATCTCGCACACGTACACAAAAACAAACCTTCGGTAGGCCTTATACACTTACGCAGAAGGTACCACTGAATTCAGAAATTGTCGATATAGACGTAATGGCAGTGACTTGAGGTTGACCGCATTAGCAGTGTGACATGTGGAGTTTTCTTTATTTTTAGAGAAGTTCTAGGCGGTACTGCATGCTTTCTACGTTTAGTAAGCATGTTCATGCAGACCTGGCAACGCCGTTTGTTGCAGGACCTGCAGCGCTAGCAAAATATCGCGTAAATGTTCGTTTCTCGTACATGTTTTTTACAAATATGTGCATAAGACGATCGCTTTGAGTACAAATGTGCGGTACTTCCTGAAGTGGCCATAAGGGTTAGGTTAGCGTGATGTTCACTGTTAGGTGACTTAGCTTTTAAGTGTATTGATCGGTAGTTAAGATTGCCAGCTCAAGTTACATCATCATTCCTTTTGACACACATACATACACATACATGCATACGCACACACATACATATACATACACACACACACACACATATATATATGTGTGTGTGTGTGTGTGTGTGTGTGCGAGAAAGAAATGATGCTTTAGCTGCCACACCGACCCTGCCAAGCCCACAACGAAGTACGCTTTTTGTGTATTGTGACTGAAGTTAGGGTCCAGGTCCATGCAGTAGACTGCAGTGACCATTCAAGGAATCGCCGATATACTTCCATGAAAAACTCCATATACTTCCGTAAAATAGCGCAATCTAAATAAATTATAATGCAATATCGAGAGCAGTAGCAGTCAGATCGTATCAAGAGCGGCTTTTTTTTAATGTAAAGCTCATCTTCATAGAAATAAAGAATAACTAAAACTGCAACCGCGTCTTGTTTGTTTGTTGAAGTAACTAATTTTTTCAACTTGTCACCTAAATAACATCGCACAGAACGCTCATTAAAGACCTGACCATGGGCCCATCAGTGAACGAATCGTTGCATGGCGCGACAGAGGCCCGCCGCTGAGCCCTACAGCCAAAGGAACGCGTCGCTCCACACTTTAAGAACAAATATGTGTAAAAACTGGCGTCATTTTTAGAGTTCCTTTCTAAGTGATTGTCGCTTGTGAGCTCACAAGCTTCAATTTGCAAATTGAAATACATGTCTGCTGTAATTAAAGGCAAGCACTTAGTTCATTTGCGAAAATTTCTTACTATGTTATACAATTTAATTTCCTTAGCAAACAAGACCCGCCTGCTTTGTGGCAGACAAAAATATCGCCTTCCCCCCAAACTCATATCAAACACTTTACTTTCTTCCCAATTGTGAGAATAACGTGAGTAACATTCCCATTCGATCAAGGTAGTGCTCCCTTATGAAAATGACTGTTGAAATGTTGTTGGCATATTGTTGACGAATTGTTGACTGAACAGCCTTTCAACAATACCTCAACAATTATTGAAACCACAGAGCAAGAATTCAACAGTAAAGTTGTTGGGCAGTTTACAACAAAAAAGCCGTTGACTAAATTCTATTGGTCTATTGTTGAATAGTATTGAGTATTATTGAGCCATTGTTGAGTAGTTTTCAGCAATAAAGTTGACTAAATTCTCTTGATATATTGTTGAATAGTATTGAGTATTATTGAGCCATTGTTGAGTAGTTTTCAACAATAAAGTCGTTGACTAAATTCTCTTGACATATTGTTGAATAGTATTGAGTATTGAACCATTGTTGAGTAGTTTCCAACAATAAAGTCGTTGACTAAATGCTGTTAACTTATTGTTGAATAACATTGAGTCACGAGCAATATTGAGTTTCGAAGTACATGTGAAATACACGCACATATGTATGTGTGCGTCTTTTGCACATATATGTTGCTTTACTGATCACTTGATCACCATTGCATATATACAGGGTGTTGTTTCACGTTACTGGAACCATAGACGTATATATACGTGTTTCAGCTAACTTTACTCAGAGTTTAAAAAATATGCCGATACACCATAAGACGATGCGACCAAATAAATACATGTTGCTCACTCTTGTACGTGTCACGCTATTCTTGTATTTTTCCTAAGTAGTTAACTAGTCAAGAAAATTAGCCCTTCTGAAGGAACAAAGTTAGGCGAAAATTCCAATTAGAAAGTTCTAGAGCACTTTGCAAAACGTCCGATTAGGCAATTTCTAACTTTCTATCATTAGGTGTTAGTGTTTTTCAGCTTACTGCAGATGCCTGCGAAATACAAAAATATCACCTGACGTACCCGCTTGCGCGTCGTGCTTGCAGCGCTCCCAAACGAGCATACCATCGAGCAGAGTGTGTTGCCGCTTAAAAGGCGACAGGGCAGTGACGAAGGCGTTGGCTGTGGTACTGACGACATCGACGTGCTTCCCTCGCTGCGGTTCATGATGACGATAAGCAGACGGGTGTTCACACCGGTTAAATGGTATGTTTTCGTTTGTGCGCAGAAGGCTTAGGAGCAGTGCAATCACGACTCGCAGGCGAGCATGTCACGTGGGGCTTTTTGTATTTCGTCAGCATCCGCAGTAAGCTGAAAAACACTAATACGTGACAGATAGAAAGACAATAAACTGTTTATTCGGACGTGTTGCCAACTGCTCTGCAACTTTCTAATTGGAATTTCTTTCCTAACTTCGTTGCTTCGGAAGTTGGTTAATTATTCTTGACTAACTAGCTAATTAAGCAAAATACAGAAATAGCGCGACACGCTACATACCAAAGGGAGCAACATGCATTTAGCCGCGTCCTCATAGAGGGCATAGAGTTTACACTCGGCCTAAAGTTAGCATAAACACCCTGCATATATATATATATATATATATATATATGCAGTTTGAGAAGACAGACGTCCCTACAAGCAGTGACAAACAACCGATGATTGGACACATCCTGCATTTCCATCGGCGTCCATTATAAGGGACCAGTGCCCTGGCTGTGTGTTAGGAAACGGCATTGCATGCCTCCATGTTAAATATGGTCAAGGTGGCGGAGACCATTAACAAACTTCAAGTCTGGGGCTTGACGTGCCAAAACCACGCTTTGATTATGAGCCGCACCGTAATAAGAAACTCCATATTTATTTTGACCATCTGGGGTCATTTAACGTGCACTAAACGCACAGTACACGGGCCTTTTTGCATTTCAGCCCCATCGAAATGCGCTAGCCGCCGCGGCCGACATTAGATCCCAAGCACTCGGGTTAGTTGCGCAACACCTCAGCCACTATGCCACCACGGCGGGTGCGGCGGAGAAAGGAGTGAACATCGTTTTTACAGAGTGCGTTTTGCTGATGTTACCCGTTAGCGCGCTACAGAACGAAACGAAAAGCTTGGCGGATATGTACGTCATGGTGCTCATATTTAACATGAAGGCCAAATTCTTTTCTGTGACCTAGACGGGGTGCTGGCGAATGTGTTGGGAATCTGCTCGGCCACCAAGCACAATCTGCGCTGCTATACGTTCTCGGTGACAACTCGCACAGCGCAGAAGCACACGCACAAATGTTTAGGGCTCATTCACAGCGGCGACTTGAGGAGGTCGCGCGACCATTTGCGACTCGCGACCAAAAAGCGACCGAAGGCGACTGATGTTCACACCGGCAAGCTCAGCTGAGCGCGACCCGCAAGTCGCACTCCCGTCGTTCTCAGCGAGAACTCTCGGAATCTACGCAGTTCGCGCGCGCTCCTCAGTTCGCGCGCTCTTCGCTCGTCTGCTGCCATCAGTCATGGATTTTGACACGAGCGAAGAGAAAGACGTCGTCAGTGTGCTGATGTGCTCAGCCGTGGTGTCAGCCCTGGCAGCGCTGAAGCCTCCGAAGAAAAAGCGACGCCGGTGGGTGCGCCCGTGCCTCCGTTCGCGAGAAGTGGCCGGTCACGCAAGCCGCCTCCTGCCCGAACTCCGCGCGCATGACGAGGAGTATTATCGAGAGTAAGTTGTAAAGTTCGCGGTGTCTGGGAATCGGGGCATAACTTGCTTGCTTTCTTTTGCGGCTCTTTAGCTTCCTTCTAATGCCGCCCAGCACATTCGACACGTTGCTGGAATTGCTGCGCCCCAGCATCACGAAGGAAAACAACTACAGGCCTGCAGTCTCGGCTCATGATCTCTTAGCCATGACCGTCAGGTAAAATGCATGTCATCTCAAGAATAGTATAAATCACGTGTGCGTATGCTTCGCATGTAAAGAAGCCACAACAAGAGCCATGAACATTTATGTGAGGTCAAAGCAAGTCCGACGCTTTTTTTATATACACAAACCGATTTAAGTACACTTTATACGTTGGATTTCTTTTTTCATTTGGCCTAATGTCTTAATAAAAAAGTACATTTCATTGGCTTGACAGGTTCTTGGCTACAGGAGAGACACAGCAGGACGTGTCGTACAACTTCCTGGTGGCCAGGTCGATTATACCCTTACAAAAAAAATTGTTGAAAGGTTATTGAAATATCATTGTTCAACGGCAACAAATGACCTTGAAAGATCATCGGGGAATTGTTGAAACATCATTGAGGAAATTGTTGACAAGTGTTGATAATTGGCCCGCGACATTCTGTCGAAACATCATTGTGGCCTTTCAATTTGAAAGATCATTGGCATATCGTTGAAACTATGGTGTACTTCAATGTTGAAAGCAGATTGAAGCATTGTTGAAGATGTGTTGTTTGTCAATGTTGAAAGCCAATTGACGTATTGTTGAAATTTGTTGTTCGTTAATATTGAAAGCCCATTGAAGCATTGTTGAAGCTCAAAATTGAAAGCCCATTGAGGTATTGTTGAAATGTGTTGTTTGTCAATGTTGAAAGCCCATTGAAGCATTGTTGCAGATGTGTTCAGTCTCAAAATTGAAAGCCCATTGACGTATTGTTGAAATGTGTTGTCCGTCAATATTGAAAGCTGATGGAAGAATTGTTGCAGATCTGCTGAACATCGACACAAATTATGTTGAAAGCCCTTTATGCCCGACTGGGTATTTAGCAGTTTAAACCTGCACTTTCCTTAAAATACTGCTGAGCTATGTTGCATATAATTACCTTTGATGTCACGTTGGTATGTTTGCTGTGAGAGGATAGGGATAAAATTTAAATACAGCCGTTTTGTATCGCACGCCTCTGTCACCCTGGGCTCAAAAGCATGCTCCTAGATTGCCTGTAATAACCCATATTGTAAAACTGCTAGCAGTACTGTTATGCCACTTTTTTCAATTGTCAGAGCGAATGGTCCTCCACAAGATCATGAGTGCTGAACTGATGCAGACAAAAACCATTTTTCTAGGTGAACTGTTTATTTGTAACGAAACATCTGTGTAAATGTACAACCATTTGTAGTTTGAGAACATCAGAAACTTCTTAAACTATTGCACAATACAAACTTCCTGCAGCTTGACACCATAACAAAATCGAATACTGAAGATGTAGTCTGTGTGGCCCTCAAGTAAAACACATTTCCCAAAAGAAATAAATTTAAAAAAATAAATACCTAAATAAATAAATGTAGAAGCAGACTGACATGACTGACTGTCAATAAGAACACTCAAAAAAGGTACTTGCTTTCTCTATTAGGGAGCCAGTGGTACTATTACCATGGCACGATTTGCTTGAGCCCACAGCACTCAAATGAGTCCTGATATGCAGGGTGGTTATCTTTAAGTTTCATGGAATTTATTAAACACGGACTGTTGCAGCTAAGATAATTCTAGATACAGAGTGCCAAACATTACTTGCATGAGAAATCAAGACACCATAGTCAGCTGATTAAGAAAAACTCAGTTCCTAATAAAGTTTTTACGAATTGTAGATGGTAATTTTACAAGGTGTATGCACTTAGAACGAACTTCCAGAATGACACCAGTAACGAGACACATGCCATCAAAGTGGCTGTAGAAATGCACTGCTGTAGCACGTTTTTGTTAACAAAACGCACTGTTATGCATTGAAGCACAAAAGTAACCGGAATGCCCATGTATTTCTCTCACATTTATGAAAAAATCTCGAAACTGGTGTCATCCTGGAAATTAATTTCAATTGAATATGTCTTTCAAGCTCACTGGCTACAATTTGCAAACTGAAATATGTGCCGTGATGTTTAAGTGAAATAATAAATTTATGAGAATCAGTTTAATGTTTCCATTTCTTGTGCTAGTAATGTCCACCTCTGAATAATCCAGCTCAAGAACAAAAATTATGCTACCTGGCACAGACAACATAAAGATATCTGTAAAACTGAAAAAGGATCACTGTAAATCCTTATTTGTTGGTTGAATGGTGTGTGCCAATTTCAGTAAACCTTACAGACTTCTGAAATATGGCAATCACAATAAGTGATGCTTATGGGAGCAGTTTATTATGCTGCATTGCTGTTGCATGATCCAGTTGTGTTTTCTGCCATGATAACGTTCCTGCGCAGGTCACTCCATATCAAGCGACTTATTCATATTAACTTCTGATTTTTATATGAAAAAAAAAACAACTATAAGTGATGTGCTGGAATAAAACAAAGTTAATCCTTTTGTGAGTTCCATTTCAATTTTATTCACTGTCACAAATAAAGCATCGTGTCATCAGTGTCCGGCGCTCTGTGGACTGTGTTGAAGCCACTCTATCTTCAGCATCCGCAAGGCGCTGATGAATGGCTCAAGGTACGCGATACTTACTTCACTAGGTGTTTCGTAAGAATGATTTGTAACGTATTGCTTGTTTGTACTACTTGTTTGGCATATTTAATAAAAGAAACCACATGAAACATTATTTGCCTGATATGAAATGGCCATGGAATGGCTCTTATGCTGCAGGTATCCGCAGAGTTTGAGGAGCGGTGGAACATGCCTCACTGCGTCGGGGCCATTGATGGGAAACACGTGAACGTCGAGTGCCCCGCGAATTCTGGAACCCTTGATCACAACTACAAGGGTTCATTCAGCAAATCGCTCCTTGCTGTCTGCGATGCACAATACAGGTGAGACTGGGTCCTTGCATCCCAATCTTTACTCAACGTTAGTGGTAGTGGCATTTCAAGACGGTAAACATCCAGCTCCTTAAATTGTATAGACAGCTTTGTATGCTTATGAAGTATCACGTAGCAGTGAAAAATATCCATCATAGATGGTGACATGCAGAAATGCATGTGCATGAGCACACACTGAATTTGTTGTGCAGATTGCACATTTTAAGTGGCTATGTGATGCACTTCAGACAGATTATTTATACAATTACCTCTGCATGTCACTTTCTATTTCATACTTATCACATGTAACAGTTTTTTGCGATCGCGCTGTTTCTGTGCAGGTTCCTGTACGTGGAAATTGGTCACAGTGGCAGCGAGAGTGACGGCGGCATTTTTTCGAGGTTAACGCTGCAGAAAGAGATTGCCGGAGGGACATTAGGGCTGCCACCGCCAAGACATGTTGGGAGTGAGGGGCTTCTCCCATACTTCCTTGTTGGCGATGAGGCCTTCCCGCTCAAGGAATACATGATGCGGCCATACCCAAGACGGAGTAGGTGCACAGCATATTACTGAATATATGTTTGTGTCTGTTATGCTATTAGCTGTTTGACAAAGGAACTTGTGTGATAGGCTATGGAGATGAAACTAAATTATGCGAAAAAGCTGTGAAATCCACCACACTTACATTCGCTAATTTGAGATCTTCTTCAAAGGGAAAAAAACAAAGCAACATTATGAGAGGTTACATATGTTATTTTTGGTGTTACTAGTGCTCATTTGTGCACAGAAGAAGGTTTCCAAAAAGAGAGAGAACCGCATTAATGGCAGGCTTAGCATCGCAAAAGAGAGACGCTGTGCTGTGCAATGCACTCGGAATATTCTGCGTTACATGTCGTTTTTGCCATAGGGTATGCCATACTGCATTGCAGCCGTTTTACTGTGTTATAATGATGAATTTTTATTAAAACACTAATTGTGCATTTTTCCTTACTTCATTGATAAATGCTTTTTTTTGCAGCACTGCATGAAGACTCATGCGAGACGCACAAGCGGCGAGTTTTCAACTACCGCTTGAGCAGGGCCCGGCGAGTCATCGAAAACGCCTTTGGAATCCTGGCACAACGGTGGAGAATTCTGCGGCGACCGTTTAAAGCGAAGACCGACAACAATAATAGATATGTGGGAGCCTGCATAGTGCTGCACAATTTTTTGATGAAGGAGTCATCAGCCTCTTCTGCTGCATACTGCCCGCCAGGTTCTGCCGACAGCGAGGACTGGGAAGGGCGACTTTCTCCTGGCAGCTGGAGGGAGGACGAATCAGCCGGTGGTGTCCTCGTGCCATCAAAGTCTACTGGGTGTCACGCTGCTCGGTGCGATGGTTACTTGTATTTCAAAATATGTTTGCTGTTAGAAATTATGAAAGGCAGGCAAATTAAACCTGGCATAGTATGTTTATAGGTATGCAAAAGAAGTTCCAGACAAGCTGGCACACCACTTCATGACAGCCGGCCAAGTTCTCTGGCAAGATAAAGTGGTCACCAGTACTTGAACTGCACAAGGTGTGTTGTCAAATAAGTTTATTCATTCATAAGCACTCGCGCTTTACATAGGAATTCCTTGTGCAAGAAATATCACAAATGCACAGGGAAACAAGCAACGGGAGTGTCATACGAAGTTAATCCTTGAAATTAAAATATCACATGTCTTACCTGGACACATAAAAGTATTGCATTTTCGTCTATGTTTGACAAAGGCACACATGCAGAAATATCACAATGACACCTCGAATACAAGGCAATAATTGGTAAGAAAAAAGCTGCAACAGTTGCAGTAGCAGCTTAAAGTATTCCTTAATATTTCAGGCTGTGTGATGACATGACTAGAAACCTCACCACAGATACTAAGAAAGGTTACTGTAAGGCACTGTTTCAAAAAAGAAAGTTTTCACAATACTATAAAGAAAAGTATGAGGAACATACAAAAAATAACCTAAAAATATGCTGATGATGATTATGACTAGAATGTGTAACAGCACCCAAGGTAAATGTTTCTTTCAATTGCTGGTGTTCCTATTTTCCACTTCTGCCTGATATATCATTGACTCCATTAGGTGCATCAGGTCTTGCGCTACATGTATTGGCAGTGCCCGCAGGCGCGCATCAGTTCTCAGCGCAAAATAAGCAATGTCATCCCTTTTGTTTGTGGTTTTATGCTCCCTTAGTTGCGCTAGATGCTCCGTACAGGCTTGCGCAACAGCCTCGTGGCTTGCACTCTGACCTGCATGGCTGTAGAGGAAGTATGTCATTTTGGATGCATCAGTACTCATGCTCCAGGCACATGCCATTTCTTGCACTTGGTGGCATCCGCAGCTTTGTTGCCTAAAATGGTAACAAAAATTTTTGTAGATTTATGTTCGGTAAACATCACACGTCTCTCACCTCGAACCTTCAGTTTGTCTGCGATTCTTTCATGTCCTCGGGCTGCAGGCAGTAAAGTGTAGTGTGTTAGGTTGTAAAAAAAAAAGCATTCTTGCAACCACTTCAAAGGGTTTCTTATTCGTAGAAAATTGAAAACATTGCTCACATACCGTTTTGCTGGTGGCGCCTCTACTGTTTCCACAGATGTTTGTTCTGTGGCATCTCTGCAAAATCAACCACTATTACAGCACAGCAGGCAGTGAAGCATAGCGTGTTATGTTGTACAAGAAGAATGATGTCATGCAAGAATTATTAAGCATTGCTGATTGTTGGAACTTTATGATCTATGCTCACATTAGCACTGATGGTATATGCGCTGGCTCCTCTCCTATGTCTTCGGTGTAATCTCTGCAAAAGAAACCACTATTACAGCAGAGCTGAAGCATAACCTCTAAAAAACCTGGTGCCTTTCTCAGCACTTCTGCGAATTCAGACAGCTAATAAACATGGAAATTGCATTTCATGCAGTAATCCACACAACATGATTGTGTTAACAGTATGTTAAATTTAAAGTTTTCTTTACGCAGAACTGCAGGTCTCCGTGTCTGCTTCCATGGCGACCGAGGAAACCCCTCGTTGGCCGCCATCTGTTACTTCTGCTCGGCTGCAATGACAGTGGAAAAGCAACCTTTTGCATATGACCTTGCTACATGTGGTCAGCTGCCTGCCAGTCATTCATGCCTACTCACCTCACATTATGCACATGCTGTAGTATAATAAGCGATGTGTATTTCTGTTCACCTCTTAAGAAAACAACATTGTCAATGTTTTCTGTTGTACTGCTCTTTCAGTTGCTCTAAATGGTGTTCTGTTTTACTACTTTTTGACTTGTACTTGGTTATAATTCCTTGCCATTTTTGCTTTTGTTTCGTTTCTCAATCTTCATATTGTTATTTTTATGCCCTTTTTCAGTCAACTTTATATTCCTTTTATGTATTTGCCTTGTGCTGCGTCTATTGCACCGTTGCTATGGTTTATTATTTCTGTACTGTATTTATATTGATATGTCCCTCTCGCCCATGCTCTTCAGGGCCTGTGAGGTATCATAAAGAAAAAAAATAGTATGAGATGTACCAGCATGCAAGCTATGTTGTGAAATGTTGTGAATTAGCACTTTTTGCCGTGATAACTACAATCTCGTAAAGTTGTGAAGGTTCCACTTACGGTTAGCTTTGCGTTACGGTCACCCATTGCAGGGCAGAAACTACACAGTTTACGCCTATCTTAAATATAGGATGCAATTTATACGTTACCTTGATCGAGTGTCCTCCATGCTGCACAGTACCCTGAATGAAGTTCACCATCGCAAACCTGATTATTGTGGCATGATCCAGCTTATTAAATTTATAGGTCTTGCACATCTTAATGCCATGACATGCAGGTGTCCAAGGGCCACCGTATTTTTTGGACAATTAAAAGTTTCTTTATGCAAGGTTTCGTCCCAACGTATTGTGCAATGACGAGGCTTATATAGCATAAAACCATGCACGATAACGAAACCAGTATAGGTGGGTTTTTATCCTGAGTACTATACGACGCAGCAGTAGTGCCAGGGAGGTCAACACCTTGTAAAAGTTATTGAGACATCAACGACGGTGACTCAGCAATGCTGCCAGCTGAAGTAGCTCTGACTAGTATAGCTGTGACAGAACAGATGCCTTCGATGGCGTCTTTCTCCAATAGCGTTCTCCAAGAAGCCCAATAAGCGTTCGTTTTGCACACTGTGGGGAGGAGTGTTGGGTGAACTTTCTTTGCTGCTAGAATTAGCAGCTCCTAAAAATTTTTACAGAAATTTTGTGAACTTAAGCATAGCATTTAGAGATTAGCGTACAAGCATGCATACCTAATCATGTTCCATCATGCCGACCAAGTTACAGTACAGTCTCATTCCGGTGTGACTTGTAGATTAATGTTTCCTTTGAAAATTGCTAAGAGTTGAACTTCAGACTGTACAGAGGTGCAACCTATAGTAATGAGTATATGGAAATAATGCTTTGTTTGCGATAACTAAGTTAATTTGAGGCTACAGAATTTTTATTGTCCATTGCCTGCCAGTGCAAACACCATTTGAATGTATGCTGAGCATGCATGTCTCCTGTGAAACTTTCCTTTGCCTGTGCGTTTGCAGGCATGAAATAAACTGTTTCATTGCGACAACAAAATAAACTTACACCACAGGTTCTGATGCCACCTCGGTTAATTCCAGCATGGCCTCGAAGTGGGGCCATTTGATGGTGGGGACATCAACCACTCCTGCACCTCTACGCTGCTTGTCGCGCACCTCCTGCTGCTTCCTCTTGAAAATGTCTTTTAAGTTTTTACATTTTTTCTCTGCAAAGGTTCCTGCAAAATAAATAAGCAATTATACGTTGACAGCAACATGAGACCACACGAAATAAAGTATGCTATAAAAAAGCCTCTTCTCTCCTTTTCTTCCTAGTGTGTTAGCCGCAATATTTATCTTTTTCGCAACGCTTACGTAAATCGCAAAAAACGTTCAAATATGTCTAGCCGTGCAGACTCGCAATTTTTTTTTATAACAGCGTACGAAAGGCCAGTGCAAACCACACGTTGCCACCACACTGTTTCCTTCACTCATGAACACACCCGCGAGGCTCCATCGTTCAAGCTAAGTTCCTTAAAGACGTGCAAGTAACAGAGGATATAAGCATAAAGCTGGCAGGAAGTGCGTGCGTACCCAAAATAAACAGGAAGCGATCATACAGTCAAGCATGGGGCCGCGATTTTGTAGCGTTGCTTTTCCCGATTAATAAGGCTCTGCGCCCGGGGAACAACGTCGATCTGACCACACACGGACATTTCATAAGCGGAAACACATTAGCATTGAAAAATGCCCCGCAACGCGCCTCTTCCATATTTCACATATAGTTGCACACCCGAAACCAAATTGCACTTTCGCTTGAGTACTTACGGGAGATGCCTAACATGTTTCCGATCTCGGTCCATGCGGCGTCCTTCTTGTTGCGGTCTTTGAATGATGGGTGCAGCTTGTTGTACAGGTACGGGTACTGCTTAACGGCCTCTATCAGCAACTCCGGCGAATACGCAGCAGCTTCCATGATGTCGTGGACTTTGTATTTGCCGCGACGCGGGAGGAAGCCGGATGTAGACACATGAAAGATCACTTCCGGTGCGCCGCTGATTGGTTTATCAGTTTTGCGACCACGGTCGCGCGACTGAAAAATCGCGCAGAAAGCGACTGGCCCAAAATGGTCGCTTTTCAAGAAAGGCGACCGTTTGCGACCATTTGCGACTGGTCGCTTTGCGACCAACTTGGTCGCGCGACCACTGTCAGTCGCCGGTGTGAATGAGCCCTTAAAGAATGGGACGACAGACCGCCTGCAGTTTGCCATGACGTCGAAATAAGAAGCACAAACAGCGACGTTTCTGTATTTTTCTGGTCAAAAGTTCAGTTCGCATGGTTGCGGCACCCATTACTTTTCTTGTTTTAATCCACTGTGCGCGCACAAATTAGCACGGCGTTTGCGACGTTTGAATTTCGCGCCTTTTCTCGCGCATCCCATTAGCTCCGGCCGGTGCACTGCGTTACTGCGCTAAAGAAAGTAGTTCATCAAAGAAGCGAAGCAAAAACTTTCATACACTTGCAAATCGCAACAATTATTCAGTAATAACATGAAATTATAAAATTTATTATCAAATGGTACAATTTATGATAATATAAGTGTGTATTTGTATGAGTGTACATGTATAATTGCGCGTTTGCGCTGTTGATGCTTGGCACATTCCGGCGAGTTCGTGCACGCCGTTTGCTTGAGAGCTTCCTGCGTTTTCTGCGTTCTTTGTGTGCTTCGCTGTGACATCTTTGGAATATTCCTGCGTGTTGCTCGCTTTTTATGGATTTGTTGCCTCGAAGATCGCCATGATCGCCTCCGACTCAGCGACATCAAGGGTGAGTGAGTGTTTCGATTTTCCCTTGTTCGTCCATTGCGACGCGGTGAACGGAAGTGCTAAAATGATTTCAGCGCTTGCGCGTGTCTTCCGCGCGCCTCTTTTCTAGTTTTCATTCCTAGTACTATCCTTCCGTTGCGAGAATTGGTTGTACAGCACTAGATTTGTGGTATATAACATAGAGCTTTGTCCTGGTTTAACTTTACACTCCGCTCCGTGACGTAAGGCAGCTATGTGGTGCCAGCTAAAACAGGGTATGTTGTACGCCATGATTTCTGACACGGTGTTCGAGCACCGATTGAGTTAGCCTTATTAATGAGTGCAAAACAATGCGACGTGAAACCATCCGATCTGTACTGTAATCGGAAGATATTTCGTTTGCGCCACGCTAGTACAAGGCGTGGGACCGAGCTTGTAGCAAGCGGGGGGCGGTGGGATCGGCGAAAGTGCATTCTGTTGCGCTGTTCCCTACAGGAACGAGTGACTCCGCGGTGCTTCAAGGCCACTATCTGACACGCCGTGCGGCCGATGTTCGCGCGATCGGAAAACACAGGAGGCTGTCGCGCAATAATAATAAAGAATTTCAAGGGAGTACATGCGATTCTATGCGATACGTGAGATACAACAGGGGGGATAGCACAGAGTGCTGCGAAATCATCGAGTTATACGCCTTGCCTACCGCGTGTTTTTTTTTTTTCCACCAGTTCGCGCGCATTCAGCTTTCTTTTTTCATCTTCGTTCGACGCCATCGAGTGCTCCGCCCAAACGGCTTCGCGTAGGCGCTCTTAGCATTCACGGAAAGGCAGATTTCATGGCACTCCAGGTCCTACAACATTCAAAATAATGTAATTTCGTGAAATTGCAGCTTTTCGCACTTCAGTAACTGATAAATTTAACAAAGTTTTAAAATAAGTAAAAGAACGAGATGCCTGGCATATCTACCTTGTCGTCCCACTGTGTGTCGAGGCGGCATGTATACGTTATCGGCAACATAAACATCAATAATTAGCATTGTTTCTTGTGACCATAGAAGTAGCTAGTTATGTCGAAAAGCTATTTTTGCTTTGAATCCGAGCACTATAGAGTGAAGAGATTGAAAGGGGAGCGCATCGTTGTGAACTAAATGACGACGCTTTGCCACAAGCTTGGAATAATGCATTGTCGAAAGAGCAGTTCTGTGAAATTCTTTCTTTGAGAGTAAGCAAAACTTCAGTAGCATCAGGTAGATGGGGAGTAAAGGAATGTAACACTGTGGTTTTAAATGAAGGAGCTACCTTTAATATGTGGCCATAACAGTTCAGTAGATGCGTGGAAATATTTTTTTAAAATAAGTAGAATGTGAAATAAATTATTTGACAAGCTCACACTGCCATTGGCAAGAGCGGCCACACTTTAGTGTATTCAATGACTAGTCATTTGTATCCGTCCATTTATGTCAGCCTAATGGTCCATGTAGCTCTTTTGATTGTCGCTTTCGCTGCATCGTGGCGTCACATTTTAATACTGACGTCTTTTTTCAGATTCAAAATGAGCTGAGAGACACCCAAGCTGGAATGCTAAAGGTGAATTCTTTGGCCATCCATTCTGTAGCGTCACCATGATCAAATACAGTGATGCCGTGAAAATGTATTGCAGGAACCAGAAAAAACAACATTGCTGATGCAACTGCAAGGAATTTGCTCCAGTGATCAATTGGTGCAGAGTGCCTTCATTAGGAGACATGGTGCCTTTAAGCACTCAGCTGAAAGACTGCAACTGCACCGGGACTCGGAGTGCATTTCAGTGTCACTTGTGAACATATTAAAGATAGAATGTGCCTTCTTCAGGGTATATGCCTGATATGAGAGGGGCGTTCAGAAACTTAATGTGGACATTAGTGGTCTACATGAGTGCACATCTTTCTAGTTTTACCAGAACGAAGGTATCATGACCTATGTCATACAGCAGTGCACTGCTAGAGGTATCAAACCAGAACAGCAGCACCCTTTGAGAAAGTTGGCTGAAGAACGAGCAGTGATCGGGGCTTTCTGCATTTCAAGGGCCAAATTCCAAAACGATTGATGCCGAGCTCGACGGTGTGAAGTGCGAGTCACCACATACTGTAGCCAGCATGGCATGAATCTCCTTGGCATTATGTCTCGTTAGGATACAGAAATTACATCACTGCTCATAAGGAAATTGGAAATTGGGAGGTTGAGGGGAAGTGGCAGGGCTCCCCTCTGGAGCATCCAGTGCATGCCCATTGCTATACTGATAATCCTACCTTAATGAGAACCAGTGTTGCATGTTAACCTATTACCCAGCCAAGTGCATTCCTTGTTTTGTATTAAGGGGACACTAATGACACCCTAAATGAATTTAAAACAAAGCATCGTTTTAAATATCTACGTCTGTAAATTTCTTGGTAGTTGCTTGATTATTAGAGAAAATAAAGCTCAAAGTTCAATTTTCTGAGTATCGCTCCAAAAGCTTCGTGCTGACATGTCATTGTCACATCGTGGATTTCAAGCATATTTCCAAACATGGGTTGTATTGGTTCAGTAAAAGTTCCTGACGGTTTTTATTTTGAGTTTGGAATACGATGAAGAACATTTTTATTTGTAAAAAAAATTACTGCACCTGAACAGACATCAAAATCCATGACGTCACAACAAGCGGGTGTGGTAACTTAAAGGCAGCACTGCCACCAATCTTTCCTCTTGCTGCTTTACAGTTTACTCAGCCTCTTGTCACGGTACGAGTGGATCTCTTGAATTGTAGGAAGGTCATTTACAGATACATCTAAAATAATTTTTCTCTTTAGTGCTTTCATGCCATAGTTGCTTAGGGTTGTTGGCACAGCGCCGCTAAGCGCGAGGTCACAGGATCAAACAACCGCATTTTGATGGAGGTGAAATACAAAACTGTCCATGTACCTTGCAGCCTGATTTGGTAAAAATTAATCCAGAGTTCCCCACTATGGCGTGCCTAAACATCAGATTGTCGTTTTGTAACTTAAAATGCCAGAATTTAATTAATTTTACTTTAGTGCTCCTTTAAGCTGTAGAATTCATGATCTCTGCAAAAACTCATGCTCAAAGTATTCTCCATAAAGATTAAATAAACAGTAGATATAAGTGTATTTATACCTTGAATTGTGTGATACGTGATTACTTTTAGAACGGTGGTACAACAAGACAGACAGAATTGTAATACAATGTGTGACGGCACGATGATGCACATCGAGGAAATGACCGAGTCTCCCTAGAGGTCCCTGACATGTACATCAACTGACTGTTCACAAATGTCTGAGTTCACTCCATGATCTTGTGCAGCCTGTGGTTTGCGAGTCGATTAATTTAATTGAGGTGGTGGTTGGCACATACTGTCCTTGCGGCTTATGTACATTTCATACAGTGGAGTGGAATCTCACATATTACTTCTGGAGCACAGCAAGCGAACGTGATGTGTAGAGGTAATCTTAGTAATGATCGACAATCATGTCCCTCTTTGATCTCCTAATGCTGCTTGCCAACACAAGCAGCAGCAGTTGCCCAAGATAGCGTGAAAGAGATTCATTGAAAAGTGGCATGTGCCCAGGGTCGCATACCCAGTCACCCAAGCTGTTCCGACGGTTGATTTTGAACTCTTCCCTCAACATAGCAGCCCTATCTCCCCATTAGACCATGGGCTACCTATTGACACAAATGGATGGGACAATCGAGACAAACACGTGAAAATATGAAGTATCCTAAGAATGGTAATCACAATAAATAGTACTAGCTGTGCATTAGCGCAAGCTCTTGGGCCAGTTGGTGCATGATGAACTTGAAAAGGGGAGGTACCAGCAAAACAAAGGACGCGCACGCACGAAAAAGGCGTTAGACAGGGACGGACGCTGGTCCGTCCCAACGTCCGTCCGTGTCTAATGCCATTTCCTTGTGTGCGTGTCATTTGTGTTTCGCTGGTACTCCACTTTTTCAAGTACTAGATGTTTGGATACTTTGATTTATTATTCTTGTTTGTGCTGGATTGTTTTTCTGAAACATGTGGCATCCAGACAGCATAAGAAGCTTGTAAGAAGTCAAGTTTAGCATTCTAGATTTGCAACAGGTACTTTTGTAATTTATTTGCAGTAGGGCTGTTGTGTGAATGTCCTTGAAAGGCTTAAAACTGTTTTGCTAACATTTACTTAAACATGCAGGTTCACATAGCTTGTAAGAGTGCACATTGAGAAGGTTATCCTGGCACAGCTTACCATGGCCTGCCAAGGTGGTCCAGGAAAGTTTGCAAGGGCCTTGCTTCACCATGTGTTCACAGAGGAGGAGCTCATGGGCCATTTGGGCTTTGGAAATAACACCAAGGGGCAAAAGAGGCTCTTGACCCCACCAGGGTCAGTGCTGTTATAGGCAAGTACCATATATCCTTTCCGGTTGCATTTTTACATTCACATTTTTTTCTAAAATTATGAACTTGCCTTTGGCATAACAAACGACTTTCAAGTAGCCCGTGTGTGCAGTTCTGTGCTTCAATAGCCTACCATTTGGAATGACTGTTCATACGATCTTAAGTGCCTAATGCCACCATACTCAAATGCTTCTAAAAATTTTAAAGCTGCCTTTACTGCCGAAAGTTTTTAGCGGCTCCACCACATAAAATGAGCTGCATTTGCGCATTAGCAGTGCTACTTGGCTGTCATTTTAAGGAATAGTTGTCTGTGAAGCACGCTCCAAATCTATTGGCATGGAGGACATGTTTAAGTAGCCTGAAAGTGTTATTCTAATACACGAATTGCGGAGAAGCTATTCTCAAGTGTGGTTACTGCTCAGCTCGACCAGGAGCACATTCACCAAATTGCAGAAATCAAAACAGCTCTCCACGTTCTGAGATGTGAAACAGTAGTTTCACCAATTTTAACAGACCACATCGAATGAAAGTTGCTCCTATCTTGAAGGAGGTCCATGTGATGCGAGACAGCAGCCTTTCAGCAGAGGGAACCTGAGTGGTGTGGCATTTTCTTTTGGTTGTTTCAATCAAAGAAACAACAGGGACAGAGTTGCCAGCTTCACTGTCAACAGTACTATGTTTAGTGGACGCTTACTCATTCTAAGCACCTAACCTATGACTCGTATTTATTAACATGCACTTTATCACTTTGTATTCTAAGATATGAAAAAAATATTTATGTGGCTTTTCCCCGTATACTTCAATAAATGAAGAATAGGCTCTTGGGGCCTAATGTATAAAGCTTCTTACAGACCATCGGACATGTCCACTACTTCCATTCTGAAATTGTTAGAATTGTTTCCTGCTTCCTTACTTCACCTACCTGTTAACAGGGTTATGAACCATTGCCAAGTAGATTGTGTGCTTAAATTCATCAAAAAAGATGAATGGGCTTTTCCGTCACTCTTGTTTAACCCATTCAGGATCACATTTTGGGGAGAAATATGCCTCTCTAATTTAGGAGTTATATCTTTTGTGGTGTGCAGATACCCAAACTTTCGAATTGAATAGTGTCCTATTCAATTTAGTCTTTGAATGGTCACTATTTGTAAATCCGAGTATTATTCTAATATTTCGAAACACCAATAAAACACGAAATTTGACCCAAAGTACGGTAAATTTTTCACCTCCAATAACATGGTATAGATATAGAACGTAAGAACTTGTACGAATAGCAGACCAGGCTACGTTGCTTAAGTAGCTGTACTTTAGATGCTGTACAGCAATCATTTATGCTTACTGAAGAGTCCTGTGCATGTGAAGAAACTTTTTGCTGCTCCATTTGTGCTTTTAATAAACAGCTCTTCATAACATAACAATGACAGAATTTTGCTAACTTTAAGAATACTAGTATGTGAACCTAATCTTACATTAATTGTGATATCAGCTGTTCATTATTCAGAAGCTATCCAATATTTGATTTGCTTCTGGCATTATTCGCTTCAGTCTCGAAA
This sequence comes from Dermacentor andersoni, assembly GCF_023375885.2. NCBI lineage: Eukaryota > Metazoa > Arthropoda > Arachnida > Ixodida > Ixodidae > Dermacentor > Dermacentor andersoni. Next base: position 359,852,115 of record NC_092814.1, on the reverse strand, counting down.
ATCACTTCTCGCGCATCTTTAATATTTTTATTGCAGATTTAAGTTCTTCAGGGTGACTTTCCGAGAAAATAAACTGGTAAATATTTTTTTTAAATAACAATAAAGTGGCAATACTATTTCAGTATTTGCAGTTTTACATGTTTTATTTTTTTATGCAGGATAAAGCAGCATAATGTTTTGTGTAATGAAACTTACAAAAACTTGTGGCAACACTCCCAAATTACTGCAATGACAGACACCAAGGAGCTAAGTGAAAAATCAGTTTTGGAGAAACCCAAGGAGCGACAGCAGTATAAGAATATTTTCTAGAAGTCTCAGAAGGTTGCAGCACCTCCACTGGGATGATAGGCAACACTTTGTTCTGAAGAGGCAAATTTTTTCAGAACGTTCCGTCACAGCCACAGATGTACGGCAGTGAACCCTAAAATGATTAAAGAAGTCAGTCCTATGGCATATGGCTCTTAAAAGACAGCATTTCGTCGTATCTGTCACATTCTGCATGTGTCATGCTAAGCAGCTTGCTGCACAACTACACGGAATCCTCATTATAACAGTAATTCAGTCGTTGAGGCAGAAAACATACTTCGCTGTAAGCAGTGTCTTCTTTAATGTAGAAAGTCCTAAGTCATTGTAAGGCGAGAAGTACATTCCGATTGCATGTGAACTCAGGAAACCTAACATCAAATGAAGCTACACTCAATTGTAGTGACATGACAGTATTGTATTTGGAGCATGGAAAAGCACAGTGAAGTGCTGCACATTTTAATTATGAAAGTTACAAGAAATAATTTTAGTTGTCAGTTCAGGTTTCTTTATTAACGACATGAAATTGTTTTTCGCCATTTTGTTTCTAAGCAAGCAAGGTTACCATCTTCGGCATTGAGGATATTCATAAAGTTATTTTGCTACAGTGTTTTGTTCCTCTTTGCCCTTTCCTGCATTTGACACCTAGTGGAGTCCTGTGCCGCACTCAGTAAATTTAAATGGTCATGCTGTAAAGCTGTACCCGTGGAAAGTTGGAATAAAGCGACAGAAATACATAAATCAATTTCATTATAACGAGGGCAGATTGCATGCCAATCTTTTGCATGTGGAAGTTGCTTTTTACAACTTGTTCTGGCTTCTTGTTTTTGCAGGCTTCACATGTCGCAAATTTCCTGGTACCAACATGCCCTATGTAAAGAACTATGGCCTCGCTTCTCGCATGGGACCAATAGCCTCTGAAGAGCCCAAGTTGGACAGCTCAAACCAAAACACAAGTGTTGTGCTTTTGTAACTCTCGACATTTTTATGTTTTATGTTAGTCTCCTGAAGGGCCCACTTTCGATTTCTCAAATGAGCATACAAATGTTTTGCCTTCTATGCCTTGACATCATTATGTTAATTTCATTCATGTTAATTATGCTAGTCTCCTGAGAAGCCCCCATTGGATTGATCAATCCAGAATACAAGTGCTGTGCTTTGTTATAGTTCACTACATTTTTATGTTAGTTTTGATATGGTTCCAGTAAGGATAGTGTTTCATTATTAATATATTTTTTAAGTATCTTAAGTCATTTCATGCCCAACCGTCAAGAACTGTTCCATTATGGCAAACCATTTCAAGTTTGCTTGATTTTGAGTAGGTACAATGAGAAAATTTTCGCGAAAATTTGCTTTCATACATACACTTGAGTCATTCCAGGGCAACCAACCAGCGTTTTTTTGACCATCACAGATATAGTTGAAGCTCCGAAGTCTTGCTCCCCATTTATTTTCCTTTGCAAAAATGTTTTTGAATTTTGGCAAAAATTTATTGTTCTTGCCCAGCTAAGCTAGAAGGCACTGATGCACGTTTCTTCTGAAATGGAAATTGTATGATCCAGATATTCAGATGGTGTTCATGTCAAGAGACTGAAGTAGTGTGACTGCCAAAATTTGCGAAGTTTGAATTTTCTTCTAACGTAGGGAAATACAGAAGGCACAAAATAAATATAAAATCAGACTGGTCGACTTGGGATAGCTGCAAAATATTTCAAGCCTTGGAGGTTCAGTTGATCAGCTAAAAAAACTAAAGTCGAAATTTTTTGCAAAAAGCTTCGTGTTGAAGGTAAAAAATTAGCTTTGGTGGTTGGCACAAAAGTATGTCACCCATCATTACACAGCCCTACATGTCTGCTATGCATGTGACAAGTAACAAAAAAGTATTAAGTGCGATAAATTATTTTTTATAATGTTCATTTGTGGATCACACATACAGCATAAATATAGCATAAATATATGAAGCCATGTCATCTAGCAAGGAAAGATTGTTAATATAATTAGCCACAAGAACTACTCAACAAACTGACTGCCTTTTTTATCATTACGAAGGCAGGTGATGTCAAGCGCTGCAGCTGCAGTCTCAACTCGTATTTTTTTAACATGAACGCAAAAAGTGGTCGCCAATGGTGTCTGACCACATCAGACTGAACATGGCACATATGACTTTTATAGATGAGCATGTTCCGGCTCTAAAATAGTGGTAGCAAACAACACCAGAAGAATTTGTTTATACTCATGTAGGTTTTCATTCTTAATTATGAAGATTTTTTCTACTTGCATCGTCATTGGGCTTCAGGGAGCAAAGCACAAAGTGTCCTGCTCCCTCTATGTTGCATTGCAATGCGACATGCCATTTAAAATGCTTTGTATGAACAATATCAGCGCTCGCTCTTTCTGGATTTACTGTCTACATAATAGCTGATATTTCCTTTTGTAAACTGCATGAAACATATCTTTTAGCACTGGAGGATTCCCTCACGTATTTAATACGTACGAGGTCTGTTAGAAAAGTATTTCACCTTTTTTTGCGAACACCTGATGAATATGAAACAAGCGCGTTTTCATCAGCCGCCCATGAACGTTTGTGCGCAAGCATGAATTTTTTCCTGCCTGCCAATAGCGTGAATTGCTGGGACGCAGCGTTTGAATGAGGTAGTACACAGTGCTATCGTGAGTTTTTTATTGCAAGGAAAATGGCGGAGCAACTGGAGCAGTGCTACTGCATCAAATTTTGCCAGAAACTGGGCGACAGCCAAGCGGGAACCATTCGGAAGATTGAGACTGCTTTCGGTGACTATGCTATGAGCAGCATACAGATTAAGGAGTGGTACAACCAGTTTAAAGACGGCCACACAACGTTGGAGAGCGAGCCACGCTACAGTCGGCCATCAACATGCCGAAATGACCAGGTCATTGCCGAAGTGAACCCCGTGGTGATGCGGGACCGTCGTGTGACTATCCAAGAAATTGCGGAAGAGGTGGGCATCAGTACATTTTATCCACATTCCATTATCACCGAATATTTGGCCATGAAGAGAGTTTCGCCGAAATTCGTTCCCAAGCTGCTCATGGTGGAGCAAAAGCAACTTCGTGCTGAAGTCTCACAGACATGCTGGATTCCACAAACAGGGACCCCAACTTCATGAACACCATAATCACTGGTGACAAGTCTTGGGTGTATGTTTACGACCCGGAAACCAAATCCCAGTAGTTACAGTGGAAGCATTCCACGTCACCAACGAAAGACCGCTAAGTGTGCAGCAACGTCAAAGTGTTGCTGACTGCTTTCTTTGACTCCCGCAGTGTGGTACACCACGGATACGCACCACGAGGTCAAACAATCACTAAAGACTGCTACAGGGATGTCCTCCATGGCCTATGTGATGCTGTATGGCGCAAGATACCGAAGTTGTCAACAGGAAATTGGCGCATCCATCACGACAATGCTTTTCTCGCACTTGATTCAGACTTTTTTGGCGAAAAACCAGACTCCTGTAGTTCGACAGGCTCCTTACTCTCCTGATATGGCCGCCTGCGACTTGTGGCTGTTTACCAAAATCAAGAGGCCATTGAAACAAGTGCGATTTCAGACAAGAGAAGACATTATGGCTGCAACGACAGCTGAGCTAAACTCCATTCGGAAAGAGGCCTTCTCCGAGTGCTTCTAACAATGGCAGCACCGCTGGATTCCAAAGGAGACTACTTTGAGGGTGATTAGATTTCCAATGCTCCAGTTATGCCAGTTTTTTTTCTTCAGCCAAAGGTCGGATACTTTTGTAACAGACCTCGTATTGATATTTTATGTGCAATGGCTGTATGGTTTACCTGGCCCAAGCCTCGTTGCGTTAGAGCATGTGTCCCTTCGCAATAAAATGCAGACCCTAACACCGCTTCTCTGTCACTGTGTTGCATACGAAGCCAGCTTTGTCGTCTGCATTCCCGGCCGGCAAGCTGTGCGCTCATCCAAGAAACGTCGGTGCTACCAAATTTTCAAAAAAGAATTTCTCGCATTTAAAAATAATGCCTTTTGTAACTTTACACATGCATTGCAAACATGTAGAGCTATCCAATAATGTATCACATATTTTTTGGCCAACTACGATAGCTGTTTTTTCCTTGAACATGAAGCTTCTTGCAAAAGATTAGAATTTTTTTTTACAGGTGATCAGCTGAACCTTCAGAGCTTCATATATTTTTCTGCTATACCATGTCACCTGGGCTAACATTCTGTATGTAATTTCTGTCCTGTGAATTTTTTCTTACGAAAGAAAACTAACGGATTGCAATTGGACTCATTTTTGCCGGTGCCAAAAGCAATTGAAGTATTCAAATATTTGAAAAATTGGCTGTGTTGGCAGTTGCATCACTTCACTGTATTTCCACGCACGCTATTTGAAGGCCTCGGTCAATACAATGTGCCTTTGAAAAAGAATTTTGATTGATTTGCTCTAGCTCAGCTCAGCAGGAAAACTAAACTGTCATCAAAATGCTACAAAATATCTGGCAAAAGTAAATAAAAGTGGGTAACGAGTTTTGAACTCTAGTAAACATATGGCAATGTTTCAGCTATATGTGTGGTGTCAAAAAAACGCTTGTCAATTCGGCATGGAATCGCACACCTGCAAATGCATCTGTGCCATTTTCAGAGTTCAGTGAAAACGGCACTTTACGTAACTTTGTAAAAAAATGTTTATTGCTATCTAAAATACATGAGTAAAAATTAATAGGTATAAGTCGGCTTAAATTTAAAATGCAACAAAAAATCTCCAGTAATGGCAATGATGTGCCTTTCATGTTTGCATAAATATTATCTTCTGAATTCTTTCGTTATTTTTACTGGCAGTGAATAAAATTGAAATGGCACCACATAAGGAGTAACTTTGCGGTATTCCAGCACATCACTAATAGCTGTCTTTTTTCATATAAAAATCTGAGGCAGTTAATATGAATAAGTCGCTTGATATGGAATGAACTGCGCAGGAACATTATCATGGCAGAAAACACAACTGGATCATGCAACAGCAATGCAGCATAATAAACTGCTCCCATAAGCATCACTTATTGTGATTGCCATGTTTCAAATGTATGTAAGCTTTACTGAAATTGGCACACACCATTCAACCAACAAATAAGGATTGTACAGTGATCCTTTCTCAGTTTTACAGATTTTTTTTAAAGTTGTCTGCCGGGTAGCATAATTCTTGTTCTTGAGCTGGATTATTCAGAGGTGGACATTGCTAGCACAAGAAATGGAAACATTAAACTGATTGTCATAAATTTATTAATTCACTTATAACATCACGGCACATATTTCAGTTTGCAAATTGTAGCCAGTGAGTTTGAAAGACATTCACTCGAAATTAATTTCCAGTATGACACCAGTTTCGAGATTTTTCCATAAATGTGAGAGAAATACATGGGCATTCCGGTTACTTTTGTGCTTCAATGCGTAACAGTGCGTTTTGTTAAAAAAAAGTAAGTGCTACAGCAGTGCATTTCTACAGCCAGTTTGATGGCATGTGTCTCGTTACTGGTGTCATTCTGGAAATTCATTCTAAGTGCATACACCTTGTAAAATTACCGGCTACAATTCGTAAAAACTTTATTAGGAACTGAGTTTTTCTTAATCAGCTGACTATGGTGTCTTGCTTTCTCATGCAAGTAATGTTTGGCACTCTGTATCTAGAATTATCTTAGCTGCAACAGTCAGTCTTCAATAAATTCCATGGTACTTAAAGATAACCACCCTGCATCTCAGGTCTCGGTTGAGTGATGTGGGCTCAAGCAAATCATGCCATGGTTATAGTGCCACTGGCTACCTAATAGAGAAAGCAAGTACCTTTTTTGAGTGTTCTTATTTACAGTCATGTCAGTCTGCTTGTACATTTATTTATTTAGGTATTTATTTTTTAAAATTTATTTCTTTTGGGAAATATGTTTTACTTGAGGGCCACACAAACATCTTCAGTATTCAATTTTGTTAAGGTGTCAAGCTGCAGGAAGTTTGTACTGTGCAATAGTTTTTAAGAAGTTTCTGATGTTCTCAAGCTACAAATGGTTGTACATTTACACAGATGTTTGGTTACAAATAAACAGTTCACCTAGAAAAATGGTTTTTGTCTGCATCAGTTCAGCACTCTTGATTTTTTGGAGGACCATTCACTCTGACAATTGAAAAAAGTGGCATAACAGTACTGCTAGCAGTTTTTCAATATGGTTTACTACAGGCAATCTAGGAGCGTGCTTTTGAGCCCAGGGTGACAGAGGCCTGCGATACAAAACGCCTGTATTTAAATTTTATCCCTATCCTCTCACAGCAAACATACCACTGTGACATCAAAGGTAATTATATGCAACATAGCTCAGCAGTATTTTAAGGAAAGTGCACGTTTAAACTGCTAAATACCCAGTGGGGCATAAAGGGCTTTCAACGTAATTTGTGTTGATGTTCAACAGATCTGCAACAATTCTTCCATGGGCTTTCGATATTGACGAACAACACATTTCAACAATACCCCAATGGGCTTTCAATTTTGAGACTCAACACATCTGCAACAATCCTTCAATGGGCTTTCAACAGTGAAATACACCATAGTTTCAACGATATGCCAATGATCTTTCAAATTGAGAGGCCACAATGATGTTTCGACAAAATGTCGCGGGCCAATTATCAACACTTGTCAACAATTTCCTCAATGATGTTTCAACAATTCCCCAATGATCTTTCAAGGTCATTTGTTGACATTGAACAATAATATTTCAATAACCTTTTAACAAGTATTTTTGTAAGGGCTTGATCTATGTAGCGGCCCAACCTCCAGCAAGCTATCTGCTCACAGTTAGACATGCACGTTGTTCGTGATCAAATGCTTTGTAGGAATTTATTTATTTTTATTCATTCAATACGGCCTGCAACCTATTGGCCGCCAAGGCAGGAGTGGGAACATTCCGCATTGTCGTGCAGTGACGACGGAAGAACAATGAAACACACAAACACCAATAAGAGTAATGTAATGAACAATCAACACTTATTACCATATGGGCACTTTGTAATGGCTAACAAAGAACGCGCATCAATCACAAGAAAAGAAGAACGGTTTTTGAAAAAGATTCCGACGTTGTCAAGTTCACCACCTCATTCGGCAGCCCCCCGCAGGGGCGTCTGCGTCAGCAGGCGCTTGGTGTGTGGCGACACCACGTACCCGAGCACACGAGGGTTGGACCCTCCCGCGTGTAGCCGTGCGCGGCTTAGCCGTGTCCGGGGAAAGGGGGATCCTGGAGGTTGAGCCGATGCCGGGTGTTCGGACCGTTAAGGCCCCCCGGCGGAGGCAACACACCTCTTTGGCCTCGGCTTCACGTAGACGGCACCCCCGGACTGACCCACCCGGGGGAAATCGGTAGTCGCCTTTTCCTGTCCTCCTCTCCAATCTTCGTCTTTCTCTCTCGCCTTTTTCATCTTTCCTGTCTTCTCTTCACTTCTTATTACTTCCGTATTTCCTTGGCGGCAAGGGTTAACCTTGTGCATTATGCCCAACCTCGGGTATAGGTATTTGGTTATAGTAGGGATGTACCGCTGGCGTGCGCAGAACTGAATACTTCCCGTCCTGTGTCGTCCCCTGGTTGGGCTCCATGGTGGGTGGCGGCCATCCCTGCCGAATATTAATATGACTTATGGAATCAAATTTCCCTCCACTCCCTGATCGCTCCTTCAAGAGGGGGCGCACCGAAGGTTCCTTCAACTTCTTGATGAGTCACAAAGAAACATTCCCAAAATACCATGTCATTCACAGTCAACATGAAAGCAAGACAGTTCGAACAATATCTCCTTTTGTTGTGGCAAAATCATTGGCAAACTCCATCGGCCCAGGTTACAAAGTAACTAAAATGGGAAGCGGCGATCTTCTTCTTGAACTTCGTGACAAGACACAGTACAGTAAATTGTCAAAACTAATTGCTTTTGGGGACATTCCAGTTTCAGTAGGCCCACACAGATCTTTGAACACTGTCCGCGGTGTCGTCTCTGAAGATGACCTGCTTGATCTTAGTGAAAGTGAGCTACTTGAGGGATGGCAAGATCAAAATGTAGTAAAGGTCCAGAGAATAACGATTAGGCGCGACGGCAAGGAAATCCCCACAAAACACATAATCTTAACTTTTGGAACTAGCACTTTACCAGACTCAATAGAAACAGGATACTGCAAACTCCGTGTAAGACCATACATACCTAACCCACGCCGATGCTTCAAGTGTCAGCGGTTCGGGCACGGTTCACAAAGCTGCCGAGGGCGCACTACTTGTGCAAAGTGTGCATCAAACGAGCACTCATCCGACACTTGCACTTCCACCACCCATTGTGCTAACTGTGACGGGGATCACCCAGCGTACTCTCGTTCTTGCCCATCCTGGAAAAAAGAAAAACAAATCATCGAAATCAAAATCAAACTGAACCTTTCCTTCCAAGAGGCGCGCAAACGCTTCTCGATGAACCAGTCTAGTCCGTCTTACACCGATGTGGCGCGCCGGGGGGCAGCGCTACATCCTTCGGCGGCCGCCCAAGTCACACGGAGTGTGACGGCGGTCACGCCATCAGCCCCCCCGGCTGGAACAGCCAGCGCTGTACCGGCCCCCACAAAGGAGGACCAGCAGACCCTCAGGCCTGTTGGACCCAAGGCCACTGCGCGTGCAGATAGGCCTACCACCCCCGCGAACGTACCCGCTGCGCAGGCGCTATCCACCGCCTCAGACGAGGTGATGGATACAAATACCAATCCGGCGTCTCAGACGCCGAAGGAACGGCGCAGCTCCCTCGAGCGCGCCCGGAAGTTAGAGAGATCGCGTTTCACGGGGCCTGGAAAGGTCTCGTGAGATAATCTAATCCATATTTCTTAGACACACAGCACAAACCACATACATTATGGATACACAGTTAATACAATGGAACGTCAGGGGTTTACTCCACAACCTAGACGACATTAAGGAACTTTTACATAGGTACACCCCAAAGGTGCTGTGTGTCCAAGAAACACATCTTAAACCCTCACAAACAAACTTTCTCCGACAGTACGCCATTTTCCGGAAAGACCGCAACGAGGCCCTTGCCTCGTCGGGCGGTGTGGCAATAATAGTAGATAAGTGTGTTGCTTGCCTGCAGTTACCCCTTAAAACGCCCCTAGAGGCAGTGGCAGTCAGAGCAGTGCTTTTTAGTAAGCTGCTGACAATTACATCTTTATACATTCCTCCCAACTGTCAACTCTCCAAAACTGAATTTGATAGCTTTATTGCGCAACTCCCGGAACCCTACATTGTCGTTGGAGACTTAAATGCCCATCATACCTTGTGGGGCGACTCTAGGTGTGATGCCAGAGGGCGTCTGATTGAAAATTTCCTATTCAGTACGGGTGCATGCTTGCTAAATAAGAAGGAGCCAACTTTTTACAGCGTTGCACACAAGACATTTTCATCTATAGATCTATCCATTGTTTCAAGTACAGTCGTGCCGTACTTGGAGTGGAATGTACATAAGGACCCATACGGGAGTGATCATTTCCCGATTGTTTTAAGATTAAGGAAACGGGACGAATGTTCTCCACATGTACCCCAGTGGAAAGCTGACTCAGCCAACTGGCAGCGATACGGAGAACTAACATATATGACCTGGGATGATATTCGTGCACTCAGTATTGACGATGCAGTCTCATATTTAACCGCATTTATTCTCGACGTAGCGTCAATATGTATCCCACAAACAAATGCATCGCCTAATAAACGACGTGTTCCCTGGTGGAACGATGAATGTAAGCAAGCACGAAAGAAACAGAATAAGGCTTGGAATCAGCTCCGTGACTCTCCGACAATCGAGAACCTTATCAGCTTTAAAAAATAAAATCAGAAGGAAGAAGAACGCGCCGCCGTGCCAAAAGGGATAGCTGGCAAAAATATATTTCCGGCATTAATTCGTATACAGACGAAAGAAAAGCCTGGAACAGGGTAAACAAACTAAAAGGCCGTGAAACTCATCCACTACCATTAGTAAACACACAAGCAGACACTCTTGAGGAACAAGCTGATTGCCTAGGAGCATATTTCGAGCACATTTCCAGTACATCTCATTATACAGATACATTCCTAAAATACCAGCGACTAGAAGAACAGCTGCATTTGAGTCGGAAGGGCACATCCAATGAAGCATACAATCGTCCATTTGGAATGGCTGAGTTCCAGGCTTCACTGAACTGTTGCAACAAGTCCGCTCCAGGAAGTGACAGAATATTGTATGAGATGATCAGACACTTACACCCTGAAACCCAAAAAACACTACTGTCACTCTTCAATTCCATGTACTCTGCCGGCTACATTCCTTCTGCCTGGAAAGAAGGAATTGTAATCCCTATTTTAAAAGAGGGCAAGGACCCTTCCTCACCCAACAGTTATAGGCCTATAGCTCTGACAAGTTGTCTATGTAAATTATTTGAGAAAATGATTAACCGCCGCCTCATCCATTTTCTTGAAAGCAACAAGATACTCGATCCCTTTCAATGCGGTTTTAGGGAGGGTAGATCCACAACAGATCACCTTGTCCGCATAGAGACAAATATCCGAGATGCCTTTGTCCACAAACAATTTTTTCTATCAGTATTTTTAGATATGGAAAAGGCATACGACACAACCTGGCGCTATGGAATCCTCCGTGACCTGTCTGAAATGGGAGTTCGAGGCAACTTGCTGAACGTGATTCAGAGTTACCTCTCCAATCGCACGTTCCGTGTTAGAGATGGTAACGCTCTGTCTCGTCCATTTACGCAAGAGGCTGGTGTTCCACAGGGTGGTGTGCTGAGCTGCACTCTTTTCATTGTCAAAATGAACTCTATCCAGACTGCCATACCACGTAGCATGTTTTATTCTGTATATGTGGATGACATCCAGATAGGTTTCAAATCATGTAACCTAAGTACCTGCGAGCGGCAAGTACAGCTTTGCATAAATAAATTATGTATGTGGGCGGACAAAAACGGTTTCAAGCTAAACCCACAAAAAAGTACATGCGTCCTGTTTTCTAACAAGAGAGGTATACTTGCGGACCCCGCAATAGATCTAAATGGAGAGCGGCTATCTGTGAGCCATGAACACAAATTTCTAGGAATCATTTTAGACAGTAAGCTTAATTTTGTACCCCACCTGAAGTATCTGAAATCAAAGTGCCTCAAGACTATGAATCTTCTGAAACTCTTATCACGTACATCTTGGGGAAGCGACAGACGGTGCCTTCTAAAACTTTACAAAAGTCTAATATTAACACGGCTTGACTACGGATCAATATTCTATAGTTCTGCTGCACCAAGCGCTTTGGAAATGCTAGATCCCATCCACCACCTAGGTATCCGCCTTGCTACAGGCGCCTTTAGGACTAGCCCTGTGCAAAGCCTCTACGTCGAGTCAAACGAATGGTCATTACATTACCAAAGGACATATTTAACTTTCTACTACGCCTTGAAAGCTAGATCAGATGTTAAACATCCTTGTCATTCCACTATATGCGACTTGTCCACTGCTAGGCTGTTTCGAAACCGCCCGTCCACTAGGCCTCCTCTGTCCCTCCGGTTGGAAGCACTCTCAGAAAATACAGGGATCCCTCTTTTACACAATGTCCTAATGGCTCCTACACGGCTTCCACCGCCTTGGGAGTGGCAGACTATAAGATGTGACATCTCTTTCTTAGAAATATCCAAACAAGCACCTGAGGCTCACATACAATCTCATTTTCTTGAACTTAAAGAGAAGTATTCCTGCGACGAATATTACACAGATGCTTCGAAGTCTCCAGCTGGTGTTGCTTACGCAGCTCTCGGACCCTCATTTTCAACATCAGGGCCACTAAACCCACACACCAGTATCTTTACGGCAGAAGCATACGGTATACTTTCGGCTGTTAAACACATAAGGCGCAGAAATGTCGCTAAGGCTGTTGTCTTTACAGACTCATTAAGTGTCGTGAGAGCCCTGATTAGCTTACGAAAGCATAAGAATCCCGTTTTGAATGAGCTGTATAGCTTGTTGTGCTCCGCGTATATCTGCAACCAAGCGATTATCCTATGCTGGGTACCTGGCCATAAAGGTATAAAAGGTAACGTAGCTGCTGATGAAAACGCTACGTCAGTGAGTTTTAGCGACACAGATAGAAATATCCCTATTCCTGCCGCAGACCTAAAGCCCTTTTTGCGCCGTAAATTGAGGAAACATTGGCAAGCAGAGTGGGATACACAAACATTGAATAAGTTACACATTATAAAACCAACATTGCGGAATTGGATAAGTGACAAAACAGCACGGTATAAGGAAGTACTTCTTTGCCGTTTAAGAATAGGACACACTTACAGTACTCACTCCTACCTATTGACTGGCGGCGATCCTCCTACTTGTAGTAGGTGCGGCGATAGCCTGACTGTCCTCCATGTTCTTATCCAGTGCCCTGCAATAGAAACAGAGAGGAAAAAGTATTTCCCTTCTGCATATCGGGAAAATATACCACTTCACCCTGCATTTTTTCTTAGTGATGAACCGCTTTTTAAACTGCAAATAGTTTTAGATTTTTTAGCTGAAACCGACATTCTGAAAATAATTTGGCCAGGAAATTTTAACACGTGATTACCAGCCCTTGCATTCGAGGGCCCTCTTGATGATTGAGTGTAACTGTTGTCTGGTCTTATGTTTTTATCAAAACACAACTGCCATCGTCCATGTCCATAATTAATCAGTGTCATTATTTTACTAGCTATATATTTACGTCATTTAGAGCGAAAGTTTTAGGCCCTTATACAGCCATGTCACACCTACCATAATAAATTCACTGTCCACGCCATTCAGAATAAATTCTTAAATTACCATTTGTAATGGCGCTCTTTGGCCATAACTGGCCCTTGCGCCATTAAAAACCACATATCATCATCATCATCTCATTCGGCAGCCCGTTTCATTCACCAATAGTCCTCGGGAAAAAGGGACCTTTGTACGCATTTGTTCTACATTGAGGTGAATGAGATTATCAAATATGTGACGACAGAGATAGAGTGATTGTAGAGAAGTAAATGTGCTATTTCCCGTTTCAAATAACATGATGTTTCCTTAGGAGACATGCCTTGAGCGGTGGCGAACACGGGGTGACGTGTGATGCATTGTAATTAGTCGCTAATTAACCGATTATTAATTAACTTTTGAAGTTTTAATCTCGCCGCGGGTTCATCGTAATTCCGAAATTGAAGGGAACTCTTCTACGAGCGCAATCAACCTTTGGGGCGATTACCCGCGGAACTGTGGCACGACGAATTTCGGCAATTAGAGCGCCCGAAACTCCGAGGCTGCAGCGAGCGCAAAGCCGCGTCCCTCGAGGCGGATGTGTCTGCCAGCGGGACGCTAGAGCGATGCGGCTCCGTGCTCCTCGATGTCGAAGTGCGCTCGGCTGCCAGCCGGTGGGAGTCTCTATCATGCCCTCTCCCCGCAAAATATATCCAGAAGCTTCAGTGCTTGCCTTTTTTTTCTCCCACGCAAGTCAGCAGAGGGAGTAGTGAGAAGAGGCTGAGAATGCTTACAACCGGGTGCCCTATCTGTTGAGTCAACGAAGCAGTCACAAAAACGAGTCAACTTTACCGCTGTTTGTTCATGGCAGCTCGCCTACACGCACTGTGCGTTTGAAAGTGCTTCATTTCAGGTTTTTTTCAATAAAGGAAAGGTTACTACTACACCTGGCAACTGTTGAGGGCTAAGTTGACACATGTACATTGAAGGTATGATACCGTACGTTTCGACTATTTATTAAAAAGAAACATCGTGCAAGTTTGTCAATGGAGAGGTGTCATAGGACATCAAAGGGCAGCGCAGCGTCAAGACGACTCTACGAAGGCGGCCGCCAAGCGAAACAAGACTTCTGTACTGTTGAGATAGGCTTGCATAAAACTGACCCTACGAGCGACGGTCAATAAAGGAGACGCCGTTCCTTCACACTGGAACGCACAAAAATTATACGACAAGGCTCCGGCGTGAGATCGCCAACACATAAGGGTTTGTCAGCGCAAGATACAACAGAGTGCGATAGGCATGGCGCTGACTGGCAAAGGGTTACTGCAAGACCGATCGCGTCCGCGCACCTGCTGCGTTAGGGCTAACCGGGTAGCGGTACACAAGTAGGCTAACTATACTAGTGGCTATGAAGGGAAAGCTACGGAGGCAAAGCGCGCACATGTAAGAGCGCTTTTGAAAAGGGTCCCGCGCTTCATCCACGTTAGGTTAGGCAAAGTAAGAGAAAGATAAACACCTTATTAGCCACAATTAAGTAAGACAGAACGCACCACTGAGTGTGACAGTTTACTTATTTTGCGGCTTTTCCCTTCCGAGTCGGGACAAACGCGAAACCATTGCACGTGAAAGCTGCGTCAATTTGGGTGCAACCAAAAGTACTGTCAGCGCTGCCGGACTACTTGGCACGGTAACACATGCGCAGCAGCCACGTCCCCGTAGCGTTGCTTTTATAGCCGCAGAAAGTTGTCCGCGAGTATAGAAGCCGCGGGAGCAAAGGTCCCACGTAAGCAGCTCATTGCGGGCCTGTGAGCATTTGCCGTTGCGATGGAGTGCTCAGCGGAAGAGATCGCGGGGGCTGCCACTCAGCAGGCCAATCAGGGTGCGTCCCAGTGGCGTATGCTCGCGCGGTGACTCAACGCCGGGAAGGAAAAGCATGGTTTGCTGGGGAAATTAGCTCCGGCGTGCTAGCCCTGAGCGCAATGTTGCCAGTAGGTGGCGGCTTCTGGACATCGAGATAAGCACAAGGTTCGAGCTGGCGAACAAGGCGCGGGCAGGCACCTCAGTCCCCACAGTACCCAACACGGTGTATTAGTGGCTCTGGCGTTGCTCGATGTCACGGGTTTGATACCGACTGTGGCGGCCAATTTAGACAAGGGCGAAATGCAAGAACGCTCGTGTTTTTACGTTTCGGTGCACGATAAGGAAGTCCAGTTGGATGAAAATCCGGATTACTGATGTACTGAGTGCAACGTCTCAAGATTGTGGTTTTGGCATTTAGAAAACCATAATTTAATTAAGGTTTAACACTTTTGCCTCAACGCGATCCAACGTGTGCTGCAATGACAGTGCAAACGTTCTCGCAAGCTATGAACAATGATTCACTACAACGCCTCCAGCAAACACGTCGTGTTGTGTGTGTACTACGTGGACAAAAACAGAAGTACTACACACAAGGGGAACATCACCTCACCACTCTCATTCCACCAAGCGCTCCATTACTTAAACATTCACAATCAACATCACCGTCAATTCCCGTCAATTAACGCAAACAATACAGAAAGCTATGCTTAGACCTATCCCCACATTACATGGGATCTGCATAATATTTATTGGGATAGCAATTATATTTACACTCCAGGCGCATTTCTGCTGTCGCCGTGAAGTCCAAGCCTCCCAGGGCAAAAAGATTGTCGCCGCGCGCCGTATGCTGTATGTGCGAGCTTTAGCCTTCTCTCCCAGCGGCGTTTGCATCAGCAGGTGTTTAGTGTCTTGCGACACCACTTACCCGAGCACATGAGTGTTGGACTCTCCCGCGTGTAGCCGTGTGCGGCTTAGCCGTGTCTGGGGAAAGATGCATCCTCGGGGTTGAGCCGATCCCTGGTGTTCATACCTTTAAGGCCCCCCGAACGAGGCAACACACCTATTTTCCCTCTGCTTTACACATACCGTGCCTCTGAACTGACCCACCTGGAGGAAATTGCAAGTTGCTTTTCCTGTCCTCTCCATTCTTCGTATTTCTCTCTAGCTTTTTCATCTTTCCTATCTCGTTTTCACTTCTCACTTCCGAATTTCTGGGCGGCACGGTTTAACCTGGTGTAGTTATCCAAGCTTGGCTATCTTATTAAGTTTATAGCGGCGCTGCATGGTTGGTGTCTGCAGGTATTCTCCCAACCTTGTAGTGTCCCCTTGTTGTGCTCGGTGGCGGATGCCTACCATCGACGCGCTTCGACGGCAATCGACGCGCTTTGCGAACATTGAAGGAGATCACCCCGCCTACTCTCGATCGTGCCCCTCTTGAAAAAAAAAGACAAATACCAAACTGAAGGTCAAGCTAAACCTATCTTTCCCAGAGGCACGTAACCGTTTCTTTCTCGCCACAATCAGTCCAGTCCTTACTGCACCAATGTGGCGCGCCCGGGGGCACCGCCACATCATTCGTTGGCCGCCCAAGTGACACGGAGTGTGACGGCGGTCACGCCATCAGCCCCTCCAGCTGGAGCAGCCATCGATGTTGCTCCCCCTGCCAAGGAGGTCCAGTAGACGCCAAGGCCTGCCGGACTTAGGGTTACTGCTCGTGCACATAGGTCCTAAACCCACGCGAACGTGCCCGCTGAGACGGCACTATCCACCACCCCAAACGAGGTGATTGACAAAACTCCGGCGTCTCAGATACCCAAGGAAAGGCAGAGCACCCTCGAGCGCGCCAGGAAGAAAGAAAAATCCCCTATGACGCGACCTGGAAAGGTCTCGTTAGCTAATGTAATCTAGATACTTTAGACACACAGCACAAAACACATTTAATATGGATACACAGATATTACAGTGGAATGTTAGGGGCCTACTCCACAATCTGGACGACGTTAAGGAACTTCTACGTTAGTACAATCCAAAGGTGCTGTGTGGACAAGAAAAATATCCTAATCCTTCACACACGAACTTTCTCCGGCAGTATACCATTTGCCGAAAAGACCGCAACGACGCCTTTGCCTCGTCGCCCATAGTACTGGACTATGGGTGTTGCTTGCCGGCAGTTACAGCCCAAAATGCCCCTGGAGGGAGTTGCAGTCTTTGCGGTCCTATTTAATAAGCTAGTCGCAATAACCTCCTTATGCATGCCCCCAAACTACCATATTTCAAAAACATAATTTCACAGCTTTATCTATGAACTGACCGAACCTTATATTTTCGTAGGAGATCTTAATGCACTTTGGGGAGGTTGTCGTTGTGATTCCAGAGAACGCTTAGTAGAAAACTTCCTATTCGCTACAGGTGCATGCTTACTAAGTAATAAAGATGCTACATTCAATAGCGTGGCGAACAAAAGATTTTCATATATCGATTTAAGCATTACATCTGGTACACTCGTCAGGTATTGAGAGTGAAACGTCATTAAAGAATCCATACGGGAGCGACCATTTTCAGATTGTTATAACATTATCAAAAGCTGATGAGTGCTCTTCACGCGTCGCTCACTGGTATGCCCAGTCAGCCGACTGGAAGCGCTGTAAAGAACTCACGCGCATGACCTAGGAAGGCACCTCTACACTTCCTATCCATAAAGCAGTGGCATATTTGACAGCGTTTATTATTGATGCGACGTTGGTATGTATCCCCGAAGCAAATGGATCGCCCTCCAAACGAAATGTTCCCTGGCGAAATGCGGAGTGTACGGAAGCTCATAGAAATCAAAATAAGGCTTGGAGTCACCTTCGCGACTCTCCAACTGCCGGGAACTTGATCAGCTTTAAGAAAATAGTCACAAATTTGGCAAAAATACATCAGCAGCATGAATTCATATGCAGACGAACGAAAAGCTTGGAACAGGGTGAACAAAACTTGGCGAAACTCATTCTCTACCGTTAGTAGCTAAATACATAGGAGGCACCCTTGAGGACCAAGCTGATTGTCTAGGGAAGCATTTTTCGTACATCTCTGGTTCATCCCATTACTCAGATACATTCCTAAGACATCAGCGACAAGTGTAGCGATAGCCTCTGGACCGGAAAGAAATCGAAATGAACCTTACAACTGTACATTTACCATGACTAAATTTCAGGCTGCACGAAAGTGGCGCAATAAATCAGCTCCTGGAAACGACCGAATAATTTATGAAATGATCGAACACTTACACCCCGAAGCACACAACACTACTATCACTTTTTAACACCACTTTTTATTATTGGCATATTTAGATATGGACAAGTCATACGACACAACTTGGCGTTTTAGAACTCTTCGATCTGGCTGCTACGGATCTCCAAGGCCACTTCTTAAACGTGCATCAAAGCCATCACTCTAATCATACGTTCCGTGTCACGGCAGGTAATATGTTATTTGGCCCATTTACACTGGAAACGGATGTACTACAAGGTGGTGTGCTGAGCTGCACTCCACTCGCTGTAAAAATGAATTCGATATGACGGGTCATACCACGCACAATGTTTTATTCTGTGTATCCGGATGACGTGCAAATCGGATTTAACTCGTGTAATATTTCTATCTCAGCGACGTGTACTGTCGCCCACAAAAGTAAACGCACCACGGCTTAGGTCACCGGAGCGGCTGCGGGGCCACACCGGGGCGCTGCTCTCTCGCTCCGCACGCCGGCGGCGAGAGTTCCCCGAGTGACGCCAGACTTCTCCCTGACTCTCACGCGGCGCCTTGTCACGCTTGATAAATTCTCTTAAATTCTGATGAACTCTGCTGCTGACGGTCGCGACGAAGGGAACCGTGCGTCGCCGGTAGCATAGCACATGGCGCTGTCGTACAGTAGCGGACGGCCGCGGGGCATCAAACCACGGCACTGAGAAGGAACGAAGACTCGTTCCGATTGTTTTGCTTATATTCACCATACCTCTCAGGTTAGTGCATATCGCTGCCGTCCGCCGCTGCTCGATTTTAAGCAACATAACGCAAATAACTGCAACGGCGGCTACGGTGACGCGCGGTCCATACGCGCTCTTTCACGCCGACGCGATGGGTTACAGGCGCCAAGCTTTTCTGCCCGCGTGGGTTCTCTGTCGAGATTACTTTTACGGCATTGTCTCCAGCAGTGGATTTAATAATTTTAGCTGCGACGCCTCTCAAAACTACTTTAATTCGCTGCTACAGTACGCAGTCCGTTATGAAACTTTCTTTAGAAAAGTACCGTCTTGAAGAGATTATTGGAAAGACAAATCGGAAAAACAGGTCACTCGTGAAAGTTTATTCACGGAAGCAGATAAAAAATGGCATCACATAGGTTTAAGAGGTCCTTAGTGGGATGAAAAGTTGCCCTTGACCGCGATAACTTGACCTACTCGCCTTGGCATCGAGACACAGAGCGCGGCCACTAGCTCCGGACGTCTGCGCAGTGCGGCATGCCACAGCTGATCCGCTATGCCACCGCACAAGCGCCGTGAGGGAAGCGTCTTCTTCAATATTCCCCAAATGTTTTCGATGGGGTTGAGATCAGCCCCGTTAGGCGGCCACGGAAGCTGCAGTGACGCACGGCGTAGCTCTCGAATGTGCGCTCACAGCGCGTGCTTTGTGCACAGGGCTCCGGTTGTGCTGCAACACGTAGCAGCGGTCCTGGGACGGCCCGTCTAGGACGTATGGAATGAAGTGCTCGACGAGTAGTTCGCAGTACATCGTCCCGGTGAACGAGCCCTCGATCCGCACGAGTGCGCCAATGCCGTCCCTACTGACGGCGCCCCAAACACTAACCGAGCAGCGGCCACTGCTGAGCACGCCGTGGATGTGGCCGGAGACATTCCTAAGCATATGAGAGCAGTCATTAAAATATGTCGGGTACAAAAATTTACGCGCAGCCTCCTCTCTGCTGTAGCAAGAAAATAAAGAAGAAGGTTCCAATTATACCCTGTCCAACATTCAACTCGCTGATATGCGATGGCGCAAAAGAAACACCTCGTAGTCAAAACTGCACCTACGTCAAGTCATGCAGTAAGGCGAGAAGTGAGGCTGCACTGCATTCTTAAGACTTGTATGCGTTGCAAACAATCCGTATTTTTTTCGCGCTGACTAGTTATGCGAACTTTACCCGCAACTTCCCTTAGCTGCAAGGATGACAGGTCGTACCTGCTGTTCAACAACGGACGCCGCAGACGCTGCTGTTGGTCCCGGCATGTGCAGAATGTTGACTCATCCGTAAAAATGGCCTCCCGCCACTCCTCTGCAGTCCATTGCTCGAACGCTCGGGCAAAGTTGAGTCGCTCGTCCCTCTGCTTGGTGGTCACGTGCGGCTTCTGAGCGACAACGCAGTTCATGGGACCAGCCTCTTGCAATCTGCTCCTGATAGTCTCGCAGCAGCAACTGAGGTCCAGTGCGTCGCGAATTTCCCTGGCGTTGCATTCGTCCTCATCCATTCGTCCTTTTCAAACGTTGTAAGCCTTGGCCGCCCACTGCGCTGAGCATCAACAATTCTACCGTGTTCATCCCTATAGGCTTGAATATAGCGGTTCACCGATGATCGCCTCCTCCTGGTGCGCGGCACATATCAGCCTGATGGATACCTTCAATGCAAAGCCACACGATGCGCCTTCTCCCCTCGATCGGCACCCGAGATGGCGTTCTTGTGACGAAGCCAATGCGATCGTTCTCGTTCTTAACATTTCCTAGTCTGCCAGGTGTCGAATGACTGGACACAGCCATATCTGGAGAGCAGGGCGCACTACAAAGCGCGTCGCCCACATTGTTCCAGATAAAAAAAAAGGAAATATTTAACACGGATGTCCTGTTGGCGCCTTGGCGGTGGCACGGCGGATCAGCTTTATCATGCCGTGAAGGATCTATGATTCGATGCCAAGGTAAGCCATGTCATCTCGGTCGACGGCAATTTTCATCCCACTGCAGGACCTCTTCAACCCATGGGATGCCATTTTTATCTGGTTCCGTGAATAAACTTTCACGAGCGACTACCCTTACAAAAAGTTTTCATGTGTTTTTTAGAAAGTCTTTTGAACTTGTCCAATAGAATTGTGTTTATCTTTACTTATACAATTTTCCTATAGAATTCCAAAAGTTATTTGGCCACCCTGTTCTTATAGGAACTCTGAAGGCACGATTCTATAGAATCGCTGAAATTAGGTGTTTTTAAGATCCGAAAGACAAATTTCAATAGAACATTCCTATGCAGTTCTTTAACGATCCTAAATACAATTTTCTATAAAACGTTCCTATGTAGTTCCTTTAAAGGTCCTAAAGAGAAATTTTATAGAACATTCCTACGTAGTTCTTTTAAAGATCCTAACGACGAATTTTCATAGAACATTCCTATGTAGTTCCTTTAAAGATAGTAACGGCAGATTTCTATAGAACATGCCTGTGTAGTTCCTTTAAAAATGGTACAGCGAAATTTCTATACAGTTCTTTTAAAGACTAAAGGTAAATTTCTATAGAAAATTTCTATAGCATTCCTTTAAATTTGTTGAAGGCAAATTTTTATAGAAAATTCTGTGCATTTGCTTTTGAGACCCTAAAGGCAAATGTCTGTAGAACCTATGTCTAAGTATATTGATCACTCTTTACCGAGGTTCTAGAGAATTGCAGCGTAGCGTTTAGAGACCACAGTATATTAGTGGCAAAGAATTGGCACTACAACAAAGTGACTTTTTTTAAACGTTTATTGCACTGTGTGACTAGAACATGCTGCCCAAGAGATGTCTTCTACGGCAACTTAGGATGCACAAACATGCACACACACTAGCTGCCAAGGCGCAGCTCAGGTAAAGCTGGTGGTACTAACGTGCGGAACAAGAGGACACGGAATAACATTGCAAGATTCAACTAGTGTTGACACCTGACAAAAAGACGCTTGACAAGGACAACAAAGTTTAAAACACTTCTATTTTGTTCAGAGGAAAAATTAGGATCAGACACTACATTCCAAAGTTAGGGTGGGGAATACAAGCCAGACTAACGCGCGCAATGCCAAAGCATAAACTTTGCCAACTTCAGTATGGCGTCAGTTGGAACTAACAGAATAGTTATCTAGTTTTTATTGATGAGTAAAAGGTTGAAACAATACAACCTCATTTATTGAAAGCTTACAATTTTTTTGAAATTTGTATAAGCGTATTGCCTAATAAAATATGATTATGTTACTGCGCTGTCTGGATGTTTTTTTTTCCCTTATTGAAATACATGTCTAGTTTGAAGTAAGAATACAAAAGTATGTTATCCACTTCTTTCCAGGAGACCTTTAAGGTATTCATGATAAATAGATAAATAAATAAATTTTGCCTGAGCATTTCAGTTTTGTATCACCTGCCTGACATGTACGGACCTTCGGCTGCCGCTCACGTGCTGCAAGTTCAAGCTTACGTTTACGTGAGCTACTTGACATCCCGCGAAAGCAGCGGCGAAAGGCTACTTTTTAGCCTCATAGGGTCTGCCTGATACTCTGCAATGGTGGAAATTATTTTTAAAAAGACGCAATGAACATTCAGCACAAACATGCCATAAATATTTGTAAGTATATAGTTGTAGCACTATGGTAAGTTTTCTTTCAGTATGTAAGGAAATGTTATAATGTACAAATTGTAACAATAAAGCAGCAAAACACCCCACCTCCCTGCCCACTTTGTAGCGAAGAAGGGCAGTTCTTAGATAATCACTTTTGAAAATTATTTCTCTTTGCAGAGATTTTGTGACACTCGCAGTGAGCGAATGCACCTGGTGCTAACATGTCATTGCTAGTGACCTAAACATATCTCTAAAAGCGATTATTGAACGTGGCCCCAAGACAGCAGCCCAGTCACACATTAATCCCATCTTTCAATGACAACACATTCCCGCTTATAAGAAAGTCGGAACACCCATGAACTGTGACTGCTACACAGACATCACACTATGCATAGCAAACGCATTTTTGGAACACAAAGGGAATGACGTACTGGCTTCTATTGTTCAGTGGGTGCAAAAATTATTGTTCCATTCACTGATCGCCATAGTTGGCATGCACTATGCTTAACTACGCTAGTATTTAATTTCTGATGTGGAGCTTGACACTTCTAGCAATCGTGATAACCATACATACAAGTATTCATTGCATAGGGGCCAATAAGTTTTATGATTGTTTTTGCAAAAGATGTTGGATAACTTCCAGTTTGTCATATTTGGAACATAGTCGCAATGTTAGTGTCAGATAAAACAGGGCAATATATGGAAATGAAACTGGCTACCCTGCTTATTGGTGGCATGGGCATCGGCTTGGTTGGGTCTCACTAATTTCGATTAATTTGGATCCTTCAACTAGTCTAGAACCAAGCAAAACTTGAGGTCAGAACATGCGCCCGCTTGCCAGCGCACTGTCACTTGTGGCAGCTCCTGGTTAGACGCCTTGGCAGACTTTGCACTTCAAAATTCCCAAGTTCGATTTGACTACTATAAGTCAATCAAGCTAAGGGTAAAGCCGGTCTGTAGCACGGCCGGACTGGAGCACATATGCGCCAGCCCACACTGAAGCCCTGTTGTGCACGAAGCAAATGCTGCGCAAGCCCATTACAGCTCCATGCAGCTGCGGTGTGCTACGTAGCATAGATACTACGGCCGCTGTGAGAAGTTCACTGGCTGAGCGCACTTTCGATCAGTGATTTCCCTCGGCACCAATGTCACCATCTTATGTTGACTACATCGCTCAGTTTTATGCAGCAGATGACGTCACACATGGCTTGGCCATATAGCCGTAGGCGCCGGAGGGCGGCGCTTAGAGCCGGCAAGTTCTTGCTCGTATTTTGGACAGAAATGTGCTTTTACCGCCCAGTTTTTACATGTGTATAGCCATAATAGAACCTCTATTACAATTTCTCGCGGAAAACCGCGAAATGTTGGGTAACCATGTCATGCCCCCTTAAGGTAACCTGAAAACTCTAGTGTGAGAACTGTGCCAGATAATAAATGTTGTACTTATTGGTGCAGTAATGCGAAAGAAAAATGGGAAGTGCATTGCAGATACGTATGCACCAGGGACTGAATAAAATTAATAACAGGAATTTATCAGCATGCACAAGGTACGGTCAGGAATTTGTGGTAATGATGGAGCCTCATGATTACAGGGCATCCGCCCTACTAAGGGGGGGGGGGGGGGAGCGTAGCAGAGAGTTGCACCGAAGAATGCATTGCGCATGTTGCACATATGATTGCAAATCTAAGCACTCGTTGCTGTTATAAGGCACTGACATACCGTGCGGTCAATGCTTGTTTGCTCATGCGAACCATAAAGGATCAAAATTAGGTCTGCAAATACAATCACATAATTTGTGCCAAATCACAAATAAAAGTACAAGTGAACCTTACATACATACACTTGTGTGCTGACAGTAAAATTCGAAAATGGCTTACCGATAATGGCGTTCACTTTGATCGGGTCTAGGCATTCCGGATGAGGTGCACCAGGATGTGCATTGGACCGCCGTCCAAACAGCGGTTTCCCACGCAGCTCCTCTGCTGTGAAGAGATGCCGCATGAGGCCCCTTGCAAATTCAGCAAGGACCCCACGGCAATTGCGTCGTAGACCTTGGATTACGGCGTCGTCTACAACGATACCTCTTCCGATGTCTATCTGTGAAAAAATGCCAAACAGTGGCAAAACGCACACAAAATTAAACTTGGGCAATACAGCACCGATGAACATAAAGAACTGCCAGTTTCCTATTTAAACAATTATTCGGCTTACATGTTTTAACAAGATCGTTAATAGAAAACCGCAGCTATATGCCACATTATATTCTGTATTTCGCGAAGGCGTTTAAACAAGTTAAGAAGTCCAACAACTTTGTAATCGAAAGTTTAACGGAAGCCCATCTGGTCAGGATGAAACATAACAAATACTAACACTGACCAAATAAAACTTTAAATCAACACGTTTCGGCTTTCAAGCCCCATAGGAAGGCTTCCACAAGGTTTCCATATGGAAGACAAAATACCTTGCATTTAAAGTTTTTTTTAAAGTTTTCTTTGGTCAGTATACATCTTTCTTTGTCATGTTTCATCCTTACCAGACGACCTTCCATCGAACTCGCGACTACAAAGTTCTTGGACTTCTAAACTTCTTAAGAAGTCTTTGGGAAATAAGAAACTTAATGAGGCATATAAATCCTGCTTTCTAATAAACATCTGTCGAAGCCTTAATATGTGGCTTGGAAGCCAAAACGTCTTGCTTTAGAATTTTATTTCGACAGTGTAGGTCTTTCTTTGTCATCCAGCTTTATTGCCGAACTCTAGCAAAAATTGTTTCCACATTTCTAATTTGAGCGAATATGACATATGGAAGCTGAAATCCAAGAACCCCAATGGGAAATGAAGCTGAGTTATTGAGGCCATGTGTTGCGATTTCGCATAAGACTTCCAAGACAACTATGTAGTCATAGAAGGTGTCCAACTGGAAGCACAACTTAGGCTTCCTGTACAATCCCTTGCTTAAAGGAGAATGTGAGCGCAGACGAAAAATTTTTAAAGTGATTATTCGAGTTATAGTGCTGAAAACAGGTGCATATATGTAATATGTGCTTATTTTGAATATAAGGTCCATTTTCATTTATCTTCTTTGTTCAAGTTTTACGCAAGCTTCCCTTAATTCTGCAAAGATTACGGGGTACTGCGAGGTATCGAATTGTATTTGAAGCTCGAGAAGGTTTTTTTTTTTCTGACTAACATTGAAGACTCGCAACTATTGTTCTAGGCAAGGCAGAGCAATGAGGTTGCTCTAATTTCACTCTTGGATCATACAGAAGGTATTGGTACCCTGTCTGGCAAAATTTCAGGAACTGGTATTCCGCAAATATTTGCAAAAATTATTTAATGGAAGCTCGGATAAAACTAGAACCAGAGAACATAAACAAAGATAGGCTGCATGTTCGAAGTTTGCACATCACATTGCATATATCTACATGTTTTCAGCCCCATATCCCAAAGATATTTTTTTTCTAAAACTCACCTCCCACCATAACTGGGTCCTGAACTGCCCATGGATCTTATTGAAGGAACGCAGTCCACGGGTAACATATGCTGCTTTTAACGTTTCGGCCAAATTTTTCAGTCGTGTGCAGCGCATGTAGCTCACAAGCAGAGTGTTAAGTCAAGTAGTTGTCAAACACTCTTGTCGAACGGGGCCTTTTCACCCACTTTGAAGCTGTCGCCAGCTTGAATATGCCGTCTGTTATCGCTAATATCAATCAAGAGTGTATCAGTTCGTTTCTTCCTACAGCTACAGTGTATATTTATTGAAGCACTTTATTAAACAGGCTCGAGTAAGCAAAAACCTGCTTTTGAATTTTGAAAATTTTGATCTCTAGAAAAAAACCGGCTATCTGCTGCCCATGCTGGGCTGCCGCCGCCCACGTAAGGATTAAACTTTGACCACCTGCTTATCAGTGTCGTAACTGTTGAGCCTCGCTAATTTCAATTAGTTTTGAACACAACTAGCTTTCAAGCAGGTAAAATTTAAGGTTGGACCACACGTATCCTTCCCAGTACAGACCCCCTCCTGGCTGCTCCTGGCTAGATGCGTTGGGAGACAAGCTATTCACAGCACTTCATAATGCGCAAGTTGGATGTGTCTATTATGCATTGGTCAAGCAGGTGCAGGACAAAGCTGGTCGGTCCGCACCATGCAGCACGGCCAAACTGGAGAGGATGAGCGCGGGCACACTTTGGAGCCATGTCGTCCACAAAGAAAATGCTATGCGCGTCACAGGTGGCTGATGGACTGAACGATTTGAAAATTGCTGCCAAGTCTACACATCATCCTGCGAGACGAAAACTGGACATAGAAAACACCCACGCTCCCAACTTCTTGTGAAGCTGCACTTTACCATAATGGAAAGCACTGGGCTAGGTACATGAAATGCCTTGCGAGTGTGGAGCAAGGCATAACATGATGCACCATTAATGCGGAAAAACAAGGAGTGCTTCCCACCTCCTTTCCGCCAAAAAAAAAAAAAAAATAGAACAGTGGCTTTTGTTCACTTGTAGTTTTAGGTTTTCAGTGTAACTTTCTGTAGCTAATTTTGACTACAGGAAACTGTTTCGTGAATTTTATGGAGTTTGTTACGGTAATGTTCAACTGAAATTTCACATATATCATATTGACAGACATCACGTAGGCACTAGATTTTTGATTGCGACGTTCTCCCAGGTGTCAGGCCCTATATAAATGGGAGACAAAGTTACAAACCCCTACATTATGCACACACTAAACATAGGTCTTACCTTTGGGCATGGCTTCATACCACCGCCCCTCCCATCCTCTTCAATCATTTTTTTCAACTTCACCATCTTGTGGCATTCTAAAAAAATAAGAATTTGGCAACATTCAGATGAGGTAGAACTAATCTATTAAATTTTCTTGCTTTTCTCCTAAGCTTCTCGTGGCAGCCTGACCATATGGCAAATAATATAAAAAAACAGTGTAAGAAACCTACCATGGAGTTTCTCCAGTTCTTCATTTCTCCGCTTGAGGGCTGTCAGCACCTCCCTTAGCTGATCACGTGGTACACACCTACAGTGGTTCATTGACAAACCATTCCTCAACCGTACACTTTTATAGACAAACATATGTAAAGCATGAAAAACAATATGAAATATTTGGCTATGCTTCATGTATCACGACTTAAAGAAAACTGCAGTTTAGTTTGTTTTTAACCATGAGAAGACATTATTTTGGAATACAGGTATGTAATGTAACTTGGCTAATTCTCTTATTCATAGTGTAAGAAGCAGACGAACAATGACACCAAGGACAATACAGGCGAAATTACTTCTGCGTACTAATTGCATTACAGAAATGATAAATCAATGGAAATGAAAGTGGATGCAAAAGCGTGCCGCAGGTGTGGAACGATCCCACGTCTTCACATTGCGCACTTAGCATCGCACGTGTAATGCGAAGATCTAGTATCATTCCCGACCTGCGTCAAGTTTTTTCATCTGCTTTAATTTGCGTTAATTCAATATTGTTTTTAACGCAATTAGTAAGTACAAGTAATTTCCCATGTGTTGTCCTTGGTGTGAGTGTTTGTTTTCTTCTTATGCTATGAATAATAAACGTTGGTTTCCTCGGTTAACCACTCTTCTTCTCGTTGGCTAATTCTGTGTAGGTTAAAAATAAAGCAGACTAAGGCGGAAAGGCAATGATGTACCGAACTAACGCCTACAGACCATAACTTAGTAAAAGCTATTTGCTACAAATTATTGAAGTCAGAGATGTCAGCCAAACGAAAATATAAAATGTTGCCTGAAAACCCTACAGGATATTCATTTGAAAATCCTATCTGTACTGCTACGAAAAGAGGGCAATCTAAATATGTAACATGTTCTCATGGCACACAAGGGTGAAGGCCTCTTTTCAGGTGATTCCTTCTCAGCAGGTTAATTCAGGCAAAAGTGCGAAGTAACAAGGAAAAAATTGTTTGCATCGTGGTGAGAGCCCTAATGCATGTGTCAAGATTTGGTTCTAGTAGTTAATTCCCAAGTTTGAAAAGCTGTGAAGACTAGGCAAGCATCACAGTGCCTGTTGGAGTGCCGTGCCAAGGCTTCGGAGTTTTCGTGCAGTACCCCAGTCAGATGGGCAATCTTAGTGATACTGTGAGGTAGTGCACCTTGCTGTGCACTGTGCTGGACAAAGCGTCATTTTGGCGGTATATTGCTAGACGGGAATGGAAACTGTCCCGAAGCCTCAATGGCAATGCCAATGGGCAGATTATCATGGATGTTGATGTTTGTAAAATAAAGCCACATGTTATGCAATCAAGCGGATTAGTGAGTGTGCAGAGCAAGAAACATAATTCATTGCAACCGCATTCACGTGTGACACAAAGTTGAAAAATGAATTTTTTTCCAAAAACTCAATTTTTTAGCCAGTCTTGTAATTCACCAAAGAACATCTTGCAGCAAAAAATATGTTCCAGCACTGTCTCCTCCATATAGCCAAACTTATAATACCATCCAGTGTCTGGATACTAAATTGAAGGCATTGGTTTCATTTGTAAGATGAAGACGTGCGACTTTGTAGTATTTTCTTTTTCAACAGTATAATTAACTTCAAACATATAATGACGGGTAGAAAGTATTTTCAGCAAGTTGCCACCTGCAATAAACATAAGGTCTCCCATAGGAAATGCACTGCATATCTGAAACATGTTTACACTCTTACGGCTTTTTGCATGTGAAATGAATGTCAAATTGATTTTCTTTGGTGCCTTTATAGAGTAGTTCCTTTTTTCATGTTTGCAATTAGTTATAACTACTTGCCATGAAGATGAAAGCACAAATGCCACGGAAAATATCGTTGCCAGGAATCAATACTCGAGTCGCGGTGTGCAAAGGACCTAGCGACAGGGCTGCCTCGGTAAATGCTTTCAAAGTTCGATATTAAATGCGTCAGCATTTCTATGCCTACCCAACTAGAATCATGTCCGTCCGTCGCGTAACACGAATGCAATGGCTCATACCCCGCCCTCCCCCCCCCCCCCCCCCCCCAAGGCAGAGGTTACAACTGCTCAGCAAAGTGAAGCCAACCGTGCATATATTCATTCAAATCACCCTTACTACACAGAGAACACCAGACGCTTCATTAAAGAACAAGCTCAAAACAAGTATCCGAACCCTCAATAAAACATTGCGTACACTCCTCAGCAATTGTAGTGGTTGTTTTGCAACCGCTTCACAGGACATCCAGGTTAATAAGGACTCATAAAGAGTTTATAAGGCTTGGATCATGTTTCATGACATTGACAATGAGACCAGGCTGTGTCAATATGAGCAAGCGGCACAATGCTTATGCATACTTAGGTAACTGGCAGAGGACTTTCTGCTTGAATTTTACATTTGGAGGGTGTAAGATATTCTAAAATCAAGTTCTGCATTGCAAGCAATATAGAACAGACCTTGGTACTGTATGAAACACTGTCTTGACCTAAATGACTCCCTAAATATGGAGTACAAACATGCAAAGAGTTAGAAAAGACATATCTGGGCCTTCCAACTCAATTTTGCTGAATCTGACGCTTTCTGTCATTTCAGCAATTTCGCGAGGAGCACTTCATATGCTGAAACCAGCTACAATAAAACCTGGCGTTAACACAATAAAAGCTTTCACAATTCCCCAGCCGCTCGACGTGAAAGCAACCCATTGTAGCACTGATGCTGCGAAGTAAACTAAAATAATTATAACGTGTCCTATGGGCAAAATTACACAAAAACAAAAATCATGAGCAGAAAAGCTGCGATGTTGGTCAGTCATAGCTTTCCTGAGTGTTTATTGTGAGCAGTGCAGGTGTTTCAAACTTTTTTCTCTCGAAATAAATTTTTTACGCCGATCTTTCGTACATCCTCGGGCATAACCGTTTTCCTACTAAATATTTTTTAAGCATACTTTGCACTTTGCAATGTATCGAAGTGCAATGAACATCCGAAAAAAATATTCACAATAACTATCAGTATGGGCCCATCTTAATAGCAATGCGCACGTATAAGAGAGCCTTTTTTTTAAGATCACACTCCCAGGACTTTTCATATCGTTAGTTTTGGTTCATTGCACAGGTCAATGTCTCTCCCAAGCGACTGCCAAAACTATTTTTTATTACAGCAAGCTAAATTTATGTTGCAAGTGCTGGTGTGAGCCACTTTGTTTACAAATCAGAAAAAATATGACATTTCATACAGGTAATATGACAGTCTAGTTTTTCCAGAATAATGTGCTCTGTATCAACCATCATACTCTTCTTCAAAGCTTTTTTTCTGAACATGGTCTCATACCGTCACACAATTCATCATTACGACTTATTGCAACACAACACTTTATAGAAGGCAAGCTAAGGGAGCCCCGCAGGGGCGTCTGTGTCAGCAGGCGTTTGGTGTGTTGCGACACCACGTACCGGAGGACACGAGGGTTGGACCCTCCCGCGTGTAGCCGTGCGCGGCTTAGCCGTGTCCGGGGCAAGGGGGATCCTGGGGGTTGAGCCGATGCCGGGTGTTCGGACCTTTAAGGCCCCCCGGCGGAGGCAACACACCTCTTTGGCCTCTCCTTCACGTAGACGGCACCCCCGGACTGACCCACCCGGGGGAAATCGGCAGTCGCCTTTTCCTGTCCTCCTCTCTAGTCTTCGTCTTTCTCTCTCGCCTTTTTCATCTTTCCTGTCTTTTCATCACTTCTCCTCACTTCCTAGTTTCCCGGCGGCAAGGGTTAACCTTGTGTAGCTAGCCAGCCTTGGTTATGCTGTATTTGGTTATAGCAGCGATGTACGGCTGGCGTTGGCAGGGTTTCTCTAGCAGGAACTCCTGTCACGTCCCCCTGTTGGGCTCCATGGTGGGTGGTCGGCATCGCGGCCGTAAACCCTACTGTACGTATGGAAAACGCTTTTCCTAAACTCCCTGATCGCCCTCACAAACGAGGGCGCACCGAAGACCTCTTTCAGTTTTTCGGACGACAAGTCCAGAACTTTCCTAGATACCATGTGATTCACTCGGAAAACCCAGACAAACTAGAGCGCAACATTTCACCGTTCCTTGATTCGAAGTCTTTAACTGAAGTTTTTGGAACAGGATATAAGGCGTCGAGAATGACAAGTGGTGATCTTCTCTTGGAGCTCCACGATCAGAAGCAGTACGAGAAACTGCCGAAACTTGTGTCATTTGGGGAGACCCAAGTAACAGTAACCCCGCACCGTACCATGAACACTACCCCCGGCGTTATCTGGGACGATGACATGCTAGAGCTCTCTGAAGCTGAACTCTTGGAGGGCTTCAGCGAACAGAATGTCATAAATGTTAAGCGAATTAAGATGAGGCGAGATGGTAAAGAGATCAAGACGAAACACCTGATACTCACTTTCGGTTTTAGTGTCCTCCCCGAGTCCATCGAGGCCGGTTATATCAAACTCCGTGTTAGGCCATACGTGCCCAATCCTCTTAGATGCTTTAAGTGCCAAAGGTTCGGCCACAGTTCACAGAACTGCCGAGGCCGGCTGACATGTGCCAAGTGCAGTGACAAAGAACATTCTTCCGAAACGTGCCAGAACACTCCACATTGTGTGAACTGTGAGGGCGAGCATGCCACATACTCGCGGTCCTGCCCCTCCTGGAAAAGAGAAAAAGAGATAGTGACAATCAAAGTCAAAGAAAACATATCTTTCAAAGAGGCACGTAGGCGGGTGTCATACCTGTCTAAGAGCAGCTTTGCCGGTGTGGCGCGTAAGGGGGCAGCGTCACAACGGCCTCCGGCGGCTGTCCGACCCACAGACAGTGAGTCGGCAGATACGCCATCTGCCCCCGCGGCGGTTGCAGCTAGCGCTGCTCCGTCAACACAGCAGAGGGGACCATCGACCCCGAAGGTGGGCGCAGCCGAGGCTGCCCCAACATCCCCGGCCCATTCCAGCGCTGGCAACAGCCGGCGCAGCCAAATCCCGCAGGGTGCCCCATCGACATCCGGGCTGGTGGGCGCAGGGGTCTTGCCCTCCAAGGCGGGACCTTCCCTGGTAACTTCTCGCTCGCAAGAGCATGTGTCCGGCGCCTCACAAGAGGCAATGGACACTACACATGTCCTCAAAGCGCAACAAACGCCTAAGGAGCGGCGAGGCTCCCTCGAACGCTCCAGAAAGGGCAGAACTCCCGTTACAGGGCCTCAAAAGAGCTCTGTAACCTAAGGCATCACCTCCGTTTCCGTAAACACAGCACAATATCTTCTTTAAATATGGATACACAAATCATCCAATGGAAAGTGAGAGGTCTTCTCAGGAATCTCGATGATGTGCAAGAACTCATCCATAAACACAATCCAAAAGTGCTGTGTTTACAGGAAACACACTTAAAACCAAAACACACAAACTTTCTCCGACCGTATGTCAAGTTCCGCAAAGATCGCGATGATGCTGTCGTATCATCAGGCGGTGTTGCCATTTTTATTCATAAAAGTATCTCCTGTCAGCGTTTACAGCTACACACGCCCCTTGAAGCAGTGGCGGTTCGAGCTGTTCTCCTAAACAAACGCATCACCATTAGCTCTCTTTACATACCTCCACATTACAAATTAACGAAACATGAATTCCAATCTTTTATAGATCAATTGCCAGAACCTTATGTTGTTCTTGGCGATTTGAATGCGCACAGCTCCCTGTAGGGACACTCTCGTATAGATGCGCGAGGTCCTCTTATTGAACAGTTCCTTTTTTCTTCTGGTGTGTGCCTTCTGAATAAGAAGAAACCCACATATTACTGTCTTGCGAACAACTCCTTTTCATCAATTGATCTGAGCTTAGTTTCCCCGTCCATACTGCCTGAACTCGAATGGGAAATTACGAATAATCCTTATGGAAGCGACCATTTCCCCATACTATTAAGAACACTTAAACAAGACGAATATCCACCACAGGCTCCTAGGTGGAAGATTGAGACAGCAGACTGGGAGAAATTCCGAAACTTAACTAGTATATCATAGGATGACGTGTCCTCGTTAGGAATTGATGCTGCCGTGGAATATTTTACAGCCTTCATAATAGATGCCGCAACTAAATGTATATCACAAGTAAATGGATTGGCATGCAAACGGCGTGTCCCGTGGTGGAACGACGATTGTACGATCGCTCGTAAGAAACAAGCCAAAGCGTGGGGGTTGCTACGCGCCTCCCCCACTGCGGAGAATCTTATCAATTTTAAAAAAGTAAAATCCCAAGGCAGGCGAACCCGCCGACAGGCCAGAAGAGAGAGTTGGCAGAAGTTTTTATCTGCTATTAACTCCTATACAGATGAGGCCAAAGTATGGAACAGGGTTAATAGGATAAACGGGCGACAAACATATTCACTTCCTTTCGTGAACATACAAGGTGAAACACTGAAAGATCAGGCAGACTCACTTGGAGTACACTTTGAGAGCGTGTCGAGTTCAAACCATTATTCGCAATCCTTTTTGAAATACAAATAAATAGAAAATGTAAGCCAATAACACGAAAATCCAGACAGAATGAACCTTATAACCGGCTGTTCAGTATTGCTGAGTTGAGAGCTGCCTTGAACACATGCAAAAGCTCTGCACCGGGACCTGATAGAGTCATGTACGAAATGATCAGAAACTTACACACTGACACCAAGCTTACACTACTCACGCTTTTCAACGCTATTTGGGCTAGGGGATACCTGCCATCCACATGGAAAGATGCGATTGTGGTCCCTGTTCTTAAGCAGGGTAAAGACCCTTCCTTCTCGGCAAGTTACCGCCCGATAGCTCTTACAAATTGTCTTTGTAAGCTTTTTGAAAAAATGGTTAACTGCAGACTTGTCCATTTCCTTGAACTCAACAATATCCTCGATCCCTTTCAGTGTGGCTTCATAGAAGGGCGGTCCACAACCGATCACCTTGTGCGCATTGAGGGAAACATTCGCGACGCCTTTCTACATAAACCATATTTCCTATCCGTATTCCTCGATATGGAGAAGGCGTACGACACTACGTGGCGCTATGGAATCTTGAGAGACTTGTCGGGAATTGGCATCTGTGGCCATATGCTCGTCCTGATAGAAAGCTATTTGTCCAACCGTACATTCCGCGTGAAAGTCGGCAATGTATTGTCGCGACCTTTTATACAGGAAACTGGCGTACTTCAAGGAGGTGTACTTAGCTGCACGCTTTTCATCGTGAAAATGAACACCCTTCGTGCTTCATTACCGCCATCCATTTTTTATTCTGTTTACGTAGACGACATACAGATAGGCTTCAAATCCTGCAACCTTACTGTATGTGAGAGGCAAGTTCAACAGGGCTTGAACAAGATGTCTAAGTGGGCAGACGAAAACGGGTTCAAAGTGAATCCGAACAAAAGTTCTTGTGTGCTTTTCACAAGAAAGAGAGGGCTCGTTGTAGATCCCGATATCGAAATGTATGGCCAGCAAATCCCTGTGAACAAAGAGCACAAGTTCTTAGGTATCATACTTGACTCTAAACTAACATTTATTCCACACATAAAGTAGCTCAAGGTGAAATGCTTAAAAACAATGAACTTACTGAAAGTTTTATCCCATACAACATGGGGCAGCGACAGAAAATGTTTGATGAATCTTTACAAAAGCCTCATTAGATCACGATTGGACTACGGTGCCGTGATTTATCATTCTGCAGCCCCGAGCGCGCTAAAGATCCTAGATCCGGTTGACCATTTAGGAATCCGACTGGCCACTGGCGCTTTCAGAACAAGTCCCATTGAAAGTTTGTATGTAGAATCAAATGAGTGGTCACCCCATCTTCAAAGAACATACATCAGCCAAAGATATTTCCTGAAAGTCCACTCTAACCCTCAACATCCATGTTTCAATACCGTTAAGGATATGACATATGCTACGTTCTTTCATAATCGTCCCTCCGTAAGGCAGCCTTTCTCGCTACGTGTGAGGGAGCTTAGTGATCAAATGCATGTCCCATTCCTCGAGCTCCGCCTAATGCCTCCAGCCAAGCTGCTACCTCCTTGGGAGTGGCAGCTAATAGAATGCGATATATCTTTTTTGCAAGTCACAAAGCATGCTCCGGAGATTGAAATCCAAATGCATTTCCGGGACCTCCAGTACAAATATTCCTGCACGGAGTTCTACACAGATGCATCGAAGTCACACGACGGGGTGTCCTATGCAGCCTTCGGTCCAACCTTCTCGGAATCCGACGTACTACAACCGGAAACCAGCATCTTTACGGCTGAGTCCTACGCACTCTTGTCGGTCGTAAAGCATATAAAGAAATCAAAACTCCAGAAATCAATTATATATACGGACTCCCTTAGTGTTGTGAAGGCCTTGATGACATTCTGTAACCACAAAAATCCGGTAATTATTGAACTCTACTCTGTCCTGTGCAAAGCATATATATCTAACCAACATGCGATTATATGCTGGGTGCCTGGACATAGGGGCATCGAGGGTAACGTACTAGTAGACCAGATGGCCACATCAATTTCAATGTATGCAGTTAATCCTACTGCTTCGGTCACTGTCACAGACCTGAAGCCTTTCTTAAGAAGAAAACTGCGAAACTACTGGCAACGCTTGTGGGACCTGGAAACAAATAATAAACTGCATGTAATAAAGCCACAATTAGGTTTCTGGCCTCCTGTAACAAAATCCCGCCGGACAGATGTCCTATTCTGCCGTCTAAGAATAGGACACACTTTTGGCACACATAACTTTTTACTCGCGGGAAACGAGCCTCCAACCTGTGGTAGATGCGGGGAGAGGTTGACCGTCCTCCATGTCCTACTGGAGTGTCGGGAAGCCGAATCTGAAAGAAGGAAACATTTTCTCTTAGCATTCCGGCAACACATCCCCCTTCATCCTGTTATGTTACTTGGCCCAGAACCACTCTTTGACACCGACGCCGTCCTAGGTTTTTTGAAAGATGTTGTATTGCATGTTATTAGCCCCACACGTTCGTAGCGCTTCCTCTCTTCAGAGGATGCCGCTGTGATAATTACTCTGAATAGCACATGCCTCTAGGCCCTTGTGGTTCAAGGGCTCTGGCGAGGCAGTAGTGCTGTTAACAATTTAACATCTCGCATATTTTAAACAATGCATCATTCTTCTACGATGGATTTTAATGTTCATTGTATTCATCATTAGACATCGCCATAATTTTATAGCACGTATATTTTACGCACTTTACAGCGACTATTTTTAGGCCACTTTACAGCCAAGTCACATCTTCCATAATACATAGTTAACACTACCACTTGTCATGGCGCTCTTTGGCCAAACCTGGCCCTTGCGCCACAAAACACCACACATCATCATCATCATCAAATTAAACCATCGACTTACATAACACCTGGAATAACACGGCACACAAGACGGCATCATCCGGACTCACTAACACCCTATTATGCTTGAACTAACACGTTTAAATTTTCTTTTATTTCCCAGAACAATATCAGACTGGAATAACAGTTTACATACAGAGTGTGACTAAAAAGTGTATAAATTTGTATTCGCTTGTCCCTAATTTGTTCTGTTTTGTTTGTATGCATTCTATTGCCCCTCTGCTTGGACCGACAGGTCTGTAGTTTGTACTAAATAAATAAATAAAATACTGATCTTCCTTTACTTATGTATCTGTACTTGTTTTTTAAAAAAATGTTGATCTCATTAAATTTACATCAGTAGATTATTGGCATCAGTACAGGTTTCAGAAAGTTATATCACTTAAAAAATACAGTACTTACTATTTGGGAAAGCTTGTGTAATATAAAGAGCCCATGAAATACTTCGGTATTTCCTTAGACAATAAAAAGCATTTCAATGAATAAGGGTTTATTATTAATAGACAGGATACAGTACAAGAGAATATTATACAGGAGGAGGTCCCGAGGTCAAAGACTGTAATGCGACCTCCTGTGCAGCGTATAAGTAAAAATATAAACACTTGCAACATATATTGTAAAAATTTTTAAAAATAGGAAACATAATATTAGTTTATGTTTAGCAGTGCTAATACAAGTTAGCCACAAACATCCTAGTAAAAAGTAAAATAATTATTATGACATTTGAATAATTATGCCATTATGAAAGTAAATGGTTAATGAAACACAACCAAGCAAACTTATTTGTGTAGCATAAGTTTTAACAAAACGTACATTACGAAGGGAGAAATGAAAAAGAAAAGACTTAAGTGGTTGCAGATGATAAAATGTGGTCTTTTAGTTCTAGTTTAAATGGAAATGATATACATGGGGGGGATTTAATTGTAGGAGGTAGTGTGTTCCAGAAGGAAACGGACAAAAAACGGATACTCTGCTAACCATAATTTATGCGTAGCTTGGGGAGAATAATATTATTGTTTAGTGCAAATCGCCTAATATTAGTATTCATTAGACAAGAGCTATCAGACTGTTGCAGTGGGCGTTACCTATTTGTTGGTATAAAAATGTACCAAGATTAAAGTTAATAAGTTCATCTACAGTAAGAATGTTATAGTTACGTAATAACTATGTGGAATTAAAACGGTTCAAACTAAACGTAATTGTAACAGCCTGATTTTGTAGCACCTGTAATGATTGTGAGTGGGTAAGTGTTTTGTGGTTCAATACATACCGAGCTTTTAAAAGTGTCCTTATTCCGTATGTTGCCTTCTGCCTTATGTTGGCTATGTGTTGATAAAATGTAAGGTTAGAATCAAGTTCTCAATGAATTCAATCAATGAAGAGGACCACGGTCACTGACCAAGTCTGATGTATAATCCGACGTTGCGGAACCGCGTACGGGTTCCTTCTTTTTACTGAGTTGGTCAGCAAATCGTCATCAGTTATGTAGCCAGCACGTGATGTAACAAGCGTGCGTAAATGTCAGGCATAGTCCCTGGCGTCCGGTTCATCGTAGTTGGTGTCGATTGAATGATTAGCGATTCTATCAGCCGCCGGGATGACAGGTTCTTTTCTTTGGCAACAACAGTAGCATTGTCCCAGTCAATCGTGTGACTGTTCCTACGCATGCTAGGCAATAGCGTTCGTCGTGTGACTATTATTTCTTACGTCACGTTTATGGTCCTTGAGGCATCTGGAGACCTTCCCTGGTTCACCAATATATACTTTGTGGCAATCAGCGCATGGTATCTTATACACAACTCCTGGGAATGACTCAACAGATAACCTGTCTTTCACATTTATTAGCTGGTTTCGAAGCTTGCAGGTCGGGATGTGGCCAATGCATAAGTCGTATTTTGAAAATGCGCGCGACAGTGCCTCGCTGATTCCTCGGCCGTAAGGGATGGCTGCACGTGGTCAGATTGTCGTGTTGTTCTCCGAGCTTGGCTGTAATATTCGCTTCTCGGTCCTGCATATGGAACGACTAGGGTAGCCGTTGCGGGTTAGCTCACGGTGGATCGTCCGTAATTCCTTTTTCAGTGCATCCTCGCCTGAGCGTGTTATCAAGGGCAACACTACGGACGTCTTGTGGCCGACAGGATAACAAGAATTAAACCTGAGGTAACCACCTGTGTACGCAGGCTTCCTGTATACTCAGAAGGAAAGAGCGCCCCCATCCCGACGAACCAGTACACCCAAGAAAGGCAACAAGTTGTCCCTCTCATGTTCAACGGTGAATTGTATGTGTGCATTTTGCGCAGTCAGGCAGTCCAGGAACCGTTGGATGTCTTCTTCAATATACAGAACTAGTCATTTTACGTAGCGATAAAAAACTTTAGGCGCCGGGTTGAATGTGGACAGCACCTTTCTTTCCAAGGCTTCCATTACTAGATTGGCCGTGGTAGCCGATATTGGCGCTCCCATCACCGAGCCGTGCGTTTGCTGATAAAGGCTGCCACCATAAGAAAAATACGTATTGCTTAGACAAAACCACAGCAGCTCGCTAAGTTCGGGGACGTCGAAGGGCATGCGACCAGGAAGACCACTGTCTGCTTCTAGGGCTTCTTTGCACATGGCTATTGCCAAATACACTGGGACACTAGTGAAAAGTGATGTGACGTCGAACGAGACCATGGCGTCATCTTCACTCAACGAGATGTCCTTTATCTTTTTGTTTATGAGTCGGGTATAAAATACTATGCGCTGATTGCCACAAAAATATATTGGTGAAACAGGGTAGTTCTCCAGACGCCTCAAGGACCATAAACGTGACTAAGAAATAATAGTCACACGACGAATGCCATTGCCGAGCATCAGACAACGTTTGGGTTATTATCGGCCTTAGTGAGATTAGAAGATCTGGTGAGGCTTACACATTGCTGAATAACGGCCATGTCCTCTGCTATAGAGGTCTCCCAGATAAGAAGCAATACGAAGTAGGATTCCTAATCCATAAGGACAAAGCAGGCGACATTGACGAATTCTACAGCATCAACGAGAGGGTAGCAGTAGTCGTAATCAGACTCAGAGGTATAGATTAAAGGTAGTACGAACCTACACTCCAACGTCCAGTCACGAAGATGAGGAAGTAGACAAGCTTTATGAAGATGTTGAATTAGCGATGAGAAAAGTGCAAACGCGGTATACAGTAGTAATGGGTGACTTCTATGCAAGAGCGGGGAAAAAGCAGGCGGGTGAACAGGCAGTTGGCAAATGCTGTGTCGATTCTAGAAACGCTAGAGGAGGGACGCTGGTAGAATTCGCAGAAAGGAGTAAGCTGAGAATAATGAACACCTTTTTCAAGAAACGTAGCAACAGAAAATAGACCTGGAAAAGCCCTAATGGTGAAACAAGAAATGCAATTGATTTCATACTTTCTGCTGATCCCAGCATAGTGCAGGATGTAGAAGTGATAGGTAGGGTAAAGTGCAGTGATATTAGGTTAGTGAGGGCCAGTATTCACCTCAATTTGAACGGAGAAAAAGTAAAATTGGTCAAGAAAAAACAGGTCAACTTAGAGGCAGTAAGGGTAAAAGCAGACAAATTTAGGCTGGTACTTGCAAACAGATTAGCAGCCTTAGAACAGAGTGATGATGATTATGACATAGAGGTAATGAATGAAACCGTACTGGGGCTGGCTTCAGAGGCAGCAATTGAAGTGGGAAGCAAGGCACCAAGGCAACCAGTAGGGAAGCTCTCCCAAGTAACAAAGGATCTAATAAAGAAACAAGAAAAAAATGAAAGTGTCCAACTCAAGAGATAAGATACAATTCGTGGAACTGTCAAAACTGATCAACAAAGCGAAAATAGGCAATATTAGAAATTTTAACGAGAGAAAGACTGAAGAGGCCGTAAAAATGGACGCAGCCTGAAACCAGTGAAATGGAAACTTGCCATAGGATAAACCAAGATGTATGCACTGAAAGATAAGCAGGCTAATATCAGCAATCTCGAAGGTATAATAAAAGCAGCGGAAGAATTCTATAATGACCTGTACAGCACCCAGATGACTCAGGAGTACTCTATTCGAAACAATAATTAACAGTATGCAGAAACTCCTCCTATACCTAGAGATGAGGTCAGAAGGGCCTTGCAAGGCATGAAACGGGGAAAAGTGACAGGAGAGGATGGAATAACAGTCGATTTAATCAAAGATGGATTACACATGAGGCTTCGAAAACTAGCGGCTCTCTATACGAAATCTCTGTGGACTGCAAGGGTCCCAGAAAACTGGAATAATGCAAACATTATACTAATCCACAAAAAGGGCGGCATTAAAGGACTGAAAAATTAGAGGCCCATTAGTTTACTCCCAGTATTATATAAAATATTTACCAAAATGATCTCCAATAGAGTAAGGGCAACATTAGACTATAGTCAACCAAGGGAGCAGGCTGGCGTCAGGAAAGGATACTCTACAATGGATCACATCCATGTCATTATTCAGGTTATCGAGAAATCCGCAGAATACATTAAGCCTCTCTACATGGCTTTCAGTAGAGCTACCAGCAGTCATACAGGCATTGCATAATCAAGAAGTACTGACCGCTTATGTAAATACCATGGAAATTATCTACAGATTCCACAGCGAGCTTAATTCTACACAAGAAACGTAGGAAGATACCTATGAAGAAAGGGATCAGCCAAGGAGACACAATCTCTCCAATGCTATTCACTGCGTGCTTGGAAGAAGTATTCAAGCTATTAAACTCGGAAAGTTTAGGAGTAAGGATCGACGGCGAATACCTCAGCAACCTTCGGTTTGCCGATGACATTGTTCTATTCAGCAACACTGCGGACGAGTTACCACAAATGATTCAGGACCTTAACAGGGAGAGTGTAAGAGGGGGTTTGAAGATTAATATGTAGAAGACAAAGATAATGATAAATAACCGGGCAAAGGGAACAAGATTTCAAGATTGCAAGTCAGGCTCTAGAGTCTGTGAAGTACGTTTACCTAGGACAACAAATCACAGGCAACCCTGACCATGAGAAGAAAATTCACAGAAGAATAAAAATGGGTTGCTTTGCATACGGCAAACATCGTGAGCTCCTGACTGAGAGCTTACCGTTATCACTGATAACGAAAGTATAGAATCAGTGCATTTTACCGGTGCTCACATATGGCGCAGAGACTTGGAGACTGACAAAAAAGCTTGAGAACAAGTTAAGGACCGCAAAAAGAGCGATGGAGCGAAGACTGCTAGGCATGACTTTAAGAGACAGAAAGAGAGCGGTTTGGATCAGAGAGCAAACAAGTATAGACGATATTCTTATATACATTAAGAGAAAAAAATTGTGCTGAGCAGGTCTCTAATGTGCAGATTAGATAACCGTTGGACCATTAGGGTCACAGAATGCGTACCAAGAGAAGGGAAGCGCTGTAGAGTACGGCGAAGACTAGGTGGTGCGACAAAATTAGGAAATTTGCGGGTGCTAGTTTGAATCGGTTGGTGCAGGACAGGGGTAATTGGAGATCGCAGGGAGAGGCCTTCGTCCTGCAGTGGACATAAAATAGGATGCGGCTGATGATAATAAATTAGAATATAGGTTGACCCATGTCTTTTTTAGAAAAACAAAAAGCAAACATGAAACATCTTCCTTTAGCATAAGCTAACTACTAAACCTCACTAGTCAATGCCACAAGCGCCATCCTCATCAGAACTGCCAGACAAGTTGTCCTCTTCAGGTGCTTCGCAAGGGTCCTTGGCACCCTAAACGACGTCGTCCTCAATGCCATCAAGTGTGTTAGATATTCAGCGTTTCACGCCAGTATGGATAGTCTAAAGACTACTTTACAATGGGCACGGTGGAGGAACTGTGTTAGCTTGGTACTTTGCTAACATAAATAGGGTGATGATGATGATGAATTTGAATAGTCATGGTAACAAACAAGTATGGAATTCCACAAGAATTGAGGTTTTATTTGTTTTGTTTATTGATATAAATATCCGATCCCCCCTGTGTTTTCCTGCTTAAGTAGCTTGTCAACCTTGTTTTTGATTAAGGGCTGTTATGTGATATCATAACCTTAAAACTGGAGAGAAACACACACCACATACACAGAACGTGAACTAGCAACAGTTTATTTCGGACACTTTGTTGATGCACATCTATTTTCACATTGTAACAAAATGACAACCAGAGTGAAGATTGAAGTGCAAGTACATTACACATCCACATTCCTTTTGCATCTCCAGGTTTAAGCAGTAGAATATTCAGCAATTATTTTTGCTGCATTTCCTGCAAGAATTGAATTTCTTTAGGAGATATAGCTATTGATGGTGCTCTTCACATTCTCCTGCACTTGCCATGGCGTAAACCTCACTTAAAATTCCCTTCTATTCTGTACATGTGGTCATATAGTTGTTTTTTCTAACTGTGATGTGCATTGTGACAGATACTATATTAGGTTACTTGTTATATATATTTACTAGGTTATGTTTTGGCGGTTATTTTGATGCTTTTGTGTTTAATACACTTCTTGGTCTGTCCAATGTACTTTCTTCCGTAGGTTAAAAGGGAGGACGTGGCTTTGAATATCAAGTTCCTTATTTGTTCATGGATTTTGATGAAAATTGGCACAAATGTTTAGAATGTCTCTCTGATGCTTCCCTAAAAGTTTCAGTGATATCTTGAGAACATTTTATTCAATGAAATAGCAGAATTTTTCTTCCTCTAACTTTGTGAAGAGCCTGGGGAACTTTAAAAAATGTGATAGAAGGCTTTTTAAGTATTGACTGCATAGCCAAATGCGTGCTGAAGGTCGTGACATTCTTGCATTTTATTTCGCAACACAAGTTTTTTGGAGTGCCATATCTTATGTTACCTTAGCATCAAGCGCACTTTCATGGTAGACGAATAGCCATATCATAAACTTACAAAGGGTCAAGATAAGAAAGCGACAATGTGACGACCTGCACTGTAGCCCAAGGAACGTGACAAAAAAAAACCGGAGTCAAGATATGTTAAACGGTAACAAAGAAATCAGCTCCGCAAACTGAGCAGAAAGGCAGAAAAACAGTTTTGAGAAA
Source organism: Dermacentor andersoni (assembly GCF_023375885.2). Lineage (NCBI taxonomy): Eukaryota > Metazoa > Arthropoda > Arachnida > Ixodida > Ixodidae > Dermacentor > Dermacentor andersoni. The sequence continues at coordinate 359,808,164 of NC_092814.1, read as the reverse complement.
ACCGCTCTCAAAGTTTCACCTTCTCCTCAGTTCTCTAAAAGGCACCAAATTTGTAGTCTTTGGGGCGTTTTGTGATGTGGAACTTCTTGTACATGTGGCCTCTGGTCTGGTGTGCTCCCCCCCCCCTTTTTTTTTCTTTTTATAGGGCATTCTTTGCTGCTGCTGCTCTACAAAGTGCATATGGTGCCTAGGTTTGAAACCAAGTGACGAGCAGAACTCTGTGTGTGCATGAATATAGTTGCAGTGTACATCCAGGCAGCCTGTACCCGCAGGCTGCCTGATTGATAGCAATCTCCAGTACAATCAGGGAGGCTTTTTTTTTCTTTTGGTAGAATTGACCACGTTACTGAATGAAGGCTCTTTGAGTGTCAGCAGCCTACCAAGTCACCTTTACTTGACAATGGCTGTAGAACTTATGATCAGAGAACTAGTGATAGATTTGCAGCTGCTAGGTGCTTTCCAGAATTGTACTTTTGTATGGTGCCTCAATCACTTCTGCAGCCAGTGTGCCAGCCCAAGGGGCCTAGTGAACAGAGCTCATGATGAGGTTCTCTTTATGAAAGGGTGGTATGATAGATATTGTTACGAGCTATCGTGACAATATTATAATAGAGTGAACGCGCAATATGCTTAGTTTCGGGTCCTAGGTGGCGATGTGCGAAATGCCTAGCTGCAGATACAAGGAGCCGACGCGCGGTGTGCTTAGTCGCGCAGTTCGAGGTGCCGACGGGCGAAGTACCTAGCCGCGCATTCCGAGGTGCCGATGCGCGAAATGCCTAGTCGCGGGCTCGAGGAGTCGACCCTCGATGCGCTTATTCGCGCAGTCCTCAGGCGAAGGTCGGAGAAGTCCGCGCGTGATGTGCTTGATCGCGGAGTCGGAGACTCTCTAGGCGCGAAATGTTTAGCCGCGTGACCGAGGATTGCGGGCGCGACGTGCTTCGTCACGAATTCCGAACACCGAGTGCTGAAAGGCTTAGCCGCATGTCCGAGGATTCCGCGCGTGAATCTTGGTCGCGAAGTCCGCGTCGCCGATGCTCGGAATGCTTAGCCGCGAGTCTGAAACGTCCACAAGCGTAGGAATCGGCCACGCCACTGCGATGTCCGTGAAGCGCCCGTTTTGACACGTCGAGATTACGGCGAGTAGAGTCGTCCATACTCGCGAGGTGCAAAGAGTCGAGCAGACGACGCGAGCAGCGGACCAATGGCGCACCGCGCTGGAGTCACGTGGCGGGCGCGGCCATTCGTAGACTCCGGCACGACCTTCAGTTATTTGTTTTTTGTGCGCTTGTTTCTGTATGGATGAGATAGCTGAAGCGGCGAATTTGAAGACTGAGAAATGCGCTTTCCAACGAGACCAAGATGGCAGCGCTCGGTCGCGCCGTTCCGGAGATGTTGTGGCTTGAAAAACGCTCTTCTTTCGTGATTTCCGCGAGATTTTTCGCCACCTTGGCTGATAAAACGAATTTTTTACAGCACTTCTAAGTAGTTTACAGTGATGATATTTGGGTATCAGATAGAAAAAGGGTTATCGAAACTGAAAATGTGATTTTCAAAAAATCGATTTTTTGGCAATTTTTGGCGATGCGAACGCCGCGTCCCCCCTTAAAGGGATTTTGTAAATATAACTTTTTTTTTACCATTTACTAACTTCCACATATGGTTCGCACTGCCCTTCCTGTTGATGACTTCATTCGTTGCGGCGATTCACCATTTTACACATTCCTATTAGGTTATCCCAGGCACAGAACACTATATAAACTTCGTGCTTAGTGGTTATCTTTTTTAGCTAGTGCAAAACTTTGTGCGCACAGCAGCGCTATGTCACGATTTATTTGAATCGTTATACTCAGTATTTCTCCTACCACTTATTGTGCTTAAGTTTTCTGGCTATTGCCACAATCAGGCTGCTTATCAATCTTTCCACCTGAGCTTAGTACCATGACTTTGTGTAGGCTTATGGAGACAATATTTGTTTATACTTTGCGTTAAGCATGACACCACTAGGCCTCTTTTAACAGGCTTTGAGTATGCAGAATCGTATCTCATGAGTGCCTTTCCTCCTTTAATTATATACATCCAACATGTGTGTTAAATGTTCATGCAGATTTTAATTTTCAAAGACTTCAGACTGCTCAGGGGGCAATTCATATGTGATGTCTAGCACGGTGAACAAACCCCTCAACTGCTGGAAAATTGCTGTCACAGGAATACACTTCATGTTTTTAAAAAATAAGCATAGCCAAAAATCTGCAACAAACCTAAGGCAAGCCTTAACATGCAATTTAACACTGTCAATAATACTTAGACACCCTTTGTTTTAAAAAGCTTACGCGCTTTTGGGGCTAGGCAAGAGCCAGTACAAATTCCATCTTGTTGTACATATACACAATTTCCGTATTCAAGAATCATTGATCCTAGATAAATTCAAAGCAGTTCCAGAAAACAATGTACACTAGTACCTTGTTTTTGTAGTCTTTGCCCCCCCCCCCCCCCCCCCCCCGTCCACCCCCAATCGGCACTATTTATCTTTCATATATCTCAAAAGGGAAGAAGAGGTGCAATATCATCCGGAATAAGTGCCGAGCACCAATTTTCGCAGAATAGCGCATTGAAAAGAAAAATAATGACCGGAGGCACTTTGACACTGACAGCAGGCTCACATTACAGCCTGGGCCTGCCGAGTGCTCTGCTCTTGAGGTGGGAGTATATGTTGTAGTCTACAGATAAAAGATTTTGTTGGTCAGATGAGCTTTGCAGGGCAGGTAACTTACATATGTGGAAAAGTGCCATTCTGTGAAATTATGTCATGAAATTATACAGATAGTGTGAACCTCTGTATTAATGATGGCCATCTTACATGGTGCCATGTCACAGGGCGTCTTTGTACTTTTATATAGAAATTATTTATGAGGGTAAATGTCCTCAACAGCATGAAGCTATACAACAAATACAGGCTGTTTCACGTAATTTGTGCTATAACTTAAACATATGCAAATGCGACGTAGCTGGACCAAACCAAGATGATGTTTGCTATCACTTGGATAGACTCATATTAATTTTTGCACTCTGTCTAATTAGACAATTAGTCTTAATTAACCAACGCCTCAGTTATTATAGTTAGATGAAAAGTCAACGAGAAAATTGTAGAGCAACATGAGAAACTCCCGATACAGCTTTCTGTTGCGCAATATATGCCACATAAAAGTGGTTTTCCGAGCGTGAAAGAAGCCTGCGAATGCACACAAAGTAGCTCGAGTGACCACTCACACAGCAACTTTGCGTGTATTCGTAAGCTTATTTCATGCCCAGAATACCACATTCATGTATCACATATTGAGCAACAAAAAGCTGTATCAGGAGTTTCTCATGTTGCTGTACAGTTTTCTCATTGTCACTTTTCATTGAATTATAATAATTGAGAAGTTGAATAATTAAGACTAATTATCTAATTAGGCAGAGTGCAAAAATTAATATGAGTCTCCAAGTGACGGCAAACATCATCTTGGTTTGGTACAGCTACGTCGCATTTGCATATCTTTAATGTTTGGCACAAGTTTGTGAAACACCCTGTATAACCAACCACACTGTTCGGCTAAAGCCTCCTGGAGTCTGCACTATGGTATCTATATGAATGCCACTTTGGCATATGTAGTTAAGGCAATGTAGCATGAACTCTCATAGAAGTCTCTTCTGTGCCATTGATGATTGACATACACATTGTGTTTACGAAGTATGACAACAATAAAGTGCTTCTCTTTTCCTATTCGTATAAACACACCTGTACTGTTTTCTCTCTAGAAGCTGCATATGAGGACAGGAACGGCATATGTTATTGTGTTCATAATACACTAAGATGAGATAGCGGTTCACAGTTATGCTATGGCAGAATGAATGGCATAGTTCTACTTGTAGTGGTCATTGCAGGAAGATGGTACTGGCGAAATCTAAAGACTGACTTATCAGTGTATGTTAAGTTCTGTGTAATATAAATTATTACACAAATTTCTGTTGCTGTTGTGTGTCATGTGTTGTCAACAAGTACTTTGTCTACATTGTGTCAGCCTGCAAAATGCGAAGCCTAGTGGTCACCTCTAGCGCGTCAGTAGGAACAGATTTAATGAATGCCCTCTAGATACATGGTGGTCATCAGCACTGTATGTAGCACATGTAGAAAAGACGCCCAGAAGAAAAAAAGGCCAGCTAGCCTGGCTGAACTTCTAGTTCACGGGCCTCTTCTCTGATGCTCTCACAGCTTGGTACTGTCTACTGGCTTGGTCCGGTTGCTTGTGATGGCTCAGGGGTGTTCCAACATAAGTCAACCCACCTGAATCTCCGGCCAAGGCGTGGTGCTCTCAACGCGTCCTTTGTACCTTGATGGCGTGGTGTCCCTATTGGCCTGATGGTCTAGGATCCTCGAGCCCCTTCCCAAGTTCCCGAGTTTGCTGTTGGCTCCCGCTCTGGTGCCTTCACCCACTCGAGCCTGTGTGCCACAATGGAGCCCTGCCCTCAACAACAGTTGTTGACGGCTATGCATAGAACAACCAAAGACGCAACAGTGGCAACAATTGTAGGATGTTTCACCTTTCATGCGTTTATCTCACAAAAACAACTGTATCCATAAGAGTCCTAGTTATCTGTATGTGAAAGGTTTGTTAATGTAACAGTAGAGATTGTGGTGTGCATATTCTCAGACTGCCGTGTCGGTTACTGTAATGATCCTGGGCCCACCATCCGTCACACAGCAAAAGCGAAGACGAAATTAAGTGTCATGTTTCATTGAAATGTAAAATCAATGAGCAAAAGACAAATGAAAGCAGACAAACAAAAATAAAAAACCTTGCCACAGGTGGAAGCCACAGCTACTCTTCTGCATTACACTTGCGGGGTTTTACCAATAAAAGGGACACTAAAGATCGGTAAATGCGAAATCAATTTAGGCTGATAAAGCGTTTTTTCAAAACATTATTTTCTTTAAATGGCCCCTAAGTCACTTCTGATAATTCTAAACATTTTAAATAAACATGCACATGGCGTATAGTATACAGTGACAATAACTTTCATAAAGATGCCATCGCTACATGAAATAAGAAGAATTCCGTGCTCTTGAATTAGCCTTTTCAGATGTTTTTTCTAATGTTAAGAAGCCAGCAGGGTCGTGCATATGTCACCAGGTTCCTGGGTCTGATGTCACCAAATTTCATATCAAACGTTGTCAGTTGATCAGACAGCTAGGTAAAATGGCACTGTGACAAGAACCGGCTGTATATCCTGCGAAGGGTGGTGGCTCGCCTTTCTGTGCCACTGCACCTTTTGTTGTGAAACTACCATTCAGTCAGCATTTCATGGAGGGTGATTCATCATCATCATGATCATCATCCTGGTTACGCCCACTGCAGGGCAAAGGCCTCTCCCATACTTCTCCACCTGCCCTGGTCATGTACGAATTGTGACCATGTTGTCCCTGCAAACTTCTTAATCTCATCCGCCCACCTAACTTTCTGCCGCCCTCTGCTACGCTTCCCTTCCCTTGGAATCCATTCTGTAACTCTTAATGACCATCGGTTATCTTCCCTCCTCTTTACGTGTCCTGCCCATGCCCATTTCTTTTTCTTGATTTCAACTAAGATATCATTAACTCGCGTTTGTTCCCTCAACCAATCTGCTCTTTTCTTATCCCTTAACGTTACACCTATCATTCTTCTTTCCATAGCTCGTTGCGTCGTCCTCAATTTAAGTAGAACCCTTTTCGTAAGCCTCCAGGTTTCTGCCCCGTACGTGAGTACTGGTAAGACACAGCTGTTATAAACTGTTCTCTTGAGGGATAATGGCAACCTGCTGTTCATGATCTGAGAATGCCTGCCAAACGCACCCCAGCCCATTCTCGTGATTATTGCATATAACAGTGGAGCCATGAAGAACTTCCAGGTTCCAGAGAAACAAATGGGTACTTATTGTTGACCTAAACCTGGCAGGCGTTAATTGGGAGCGCTTTGAATCCCTTCCTCATAACAGCAATAATTTAAACAGTGTACTTAACATAATGTTAACACATGACCTCATTCAAATAGTTCAGGAACCGACACGTGTACAAGGAACTAGCAAATCTGTACTGGATTTGGTGTTTCTGCCAAGAGGATTACCTGATTACACTGTTGAAATTGTGGAAGGCATCTCTGACCACCTGCTTGTCAGTGTTCACGTACTCATTGTCGTTTGTACTCTACCTAATAACACTGTGAAACATTGTTCTTTCAAAGATTACTCACGTGCAGATGATGCATCCACTATAGAACATTTGGAAACATGCCTTATCGATTTTAATGATACTGATTTGAACACACTTTGGCGCCGTTTTAAAGATATGTGCCACTTCTGTATCGATAAGTTTGTGCCGAGCAAACGTAAATTTGTTCGTAGACAAACGCCGTGGATGACGCGTGAAATAAACCACTTAAAGCGAAAGATAAAAAGGTTAAAGAAACAGCGCTTGCATTTAGGTCATTTAAAGGATTTAAAAGAAGGTCTTCCACGTGCAGTACACTCTTCGAAGGAACATTATTTTAATACAGTGCTGCCAAATTTCATTGTAGAGGAACCAAAAAGTTTTGGAATTATATAAGTGAAAAAAAAGAAACCGGTGTCGCAAATTTTGGTTGATGGTTCTGTGGTTACCGATCACGGGGATATTGCGCACCAATTCAATGACTACTTTCACAGTGTGTTTTCTAAATCCGGTGCTTGTCCATCCTATGACGCAGTGTTTCACCCCTGTGATTTAAATTTTATTTCATGCCCTGGCGTAGTTTCTATGTTACTAAATTTAAAAACTAAATCATCATGTGGTCCCGACAACCTTCCTAACGTGTTTCTGAAGCGATATGCGGAATCTGTTGCAAAGTTTCTAGTTATTTTATTTCGTATTTCATTACTTCATGGAAAATTACCGAGCGAGTGGAAGATAGCCAGGGTTGCGCCAATACACAAGAAAGGTGACCGCACATTATTACAAAATTATCGTCCAATATCACTTACATCATCATGTTGTAAACTAATCGAACATATTATTGCCAACCAGATTAATGAATTTTTACATGCACACGCAGTCCTCTAATTTCCAGCACGGGTTTAGGAAAGGATACTCAACAATTACACAATTTGTGACAGTAATACATTCACTCGCTTCATGTCTCGATAGGAACGGGCAGATTGATGCAATATTTCTTGACTTCAGTAAACCTTTCGATAGAGTTCTCCATGACAAACTAATTTTAAAACTCAGACGCATTGGACTCCCAGAAAGTTTACTCATATGGATATCAAACTATTTAACCAATCGCTACCAATTTGTAACAGTTAATGAGGAGCAATCAGGTTGCCTTCCGGTCGGCTCTGGCGTGCCCCAAGGAAGTGTGCTGGGGCCATTATTGTTCTTATTATATATTAATGACATTGCTGCTGAACTTGATCCGAATGTCCAAATCAGGTTGTTTGCGGATGATTGTGTGCTTTTTCAAGAAATAACTTCAATTAACGACCAAATCCATCTTAACGCCTCTCTTGCTAAGATTTTTGAATGGTGTGAAACGTGGGACATGAACCTTAACACAGATAAGACCGTCTTTCTTCGCTTCTCTCGCAAAAAAGCTCCGCTTTCTTTTAACTATAGGCTTGGTTCGTCCCCTTTGCTGGAAGAGACTAAATATAAGTTTTTGGGTGTCACACTAATACTTTATCATGGAATTTACATATAGATAACATCTGTTCTTCCGCATTTCGTAAACTGTACTTTTTAAGACATAAGCTAAGAAGTTCTCCCCCTAGCGTAAAATTACTTGCTTACAATTCACTAATTAGACCTAAACTTGAATATGCATGCGTTGTCTGGGACCCAATTAATAAACACAATATCACCCGCCTAGAAAAGGTACAGAGAAAAGCTCTAAGGTTTATTTACTCTAAGTTTTCCCCGTATGACTCACCCTCTGAATTAATGCAGATTAACGGTATACAATGTCTTGAACAACGAAGAAAAAATTTACGTTCGCAATTTCTTTTCTTGCTTTGGAATCAAGATCTAGCTATTAACCCTTCTCCATATGTGTCGCTTTCAACGTCAAGGCATACACGCCACCATCATCCTAATTCCCTGACACCGTATTTTGCGCGAACAGCTTTATTCAAGTTTTCATTTTTCCCTCGCACGGTAACCGACTGGAATGATTCCTTGTTGCCTTTCGCCACACTTTGATGTTTTTTTTTTTTACTTTGCTATTATTGTTAATTGTTTTGTTGTCATTTCACCCACCCTGCTTGGATATGTACAAGGTTTGCAGTATTGAATAAAGAAAAAAGAAAACTTTCCCAGATGGTCAAAATTAATCCAGAGTCCTACTCGGTGCACGTCATAATGATATCGTGGTTTTCATGATATGATATCGTGGTTTCGCATATAAAAACCCAGAACAAGAAATCTGAAATTTTTGTACACACAAGACCTCAGCATTTTCACGCTTAAATATTCTCCAAATGGTTTTGATAACTCCATTTGGACCATTTGGCAATTCAGATTGATCCCCGCAGGGGCGTCTGCGTCAGCAGGCGTTTGGTGTGTTGCGACACCACGTACCCGAACACATGATGGTTGCACCCTCCTGCGTGTAGCCGTGCGCGGCTTAGCCGTGTCTGGGAAGAGGGGGATCCTGGGGTTGAGCCGATGCTGGGTGTTTGGACCTTTAAGTCCCCCGGCGGAGGCAACACACCTCTTCGGCCTCGGCTTCACATAGAAGGCACCTCCAGACTGACCCACCTGGAGGAAATCGGCAGTCGCCTTTTCCTGTCTCTCTATTCCTACAACCTTCGTCTTTCCCTTACTTTCTACCTTTACTGTCTCCTTCTCTCTTCCATTTACTTCCTTCTTGACGGCAAGGGTTAACCCTGTGTGGCTATCCAACCTTGGGTACACCATATTTGAATATAGCGACGGCGTACGACTGGCGTCGTGCAGATTTCTATGCAAGCTCTGCCCCGTCCCCTCTTTGGGCTCCGTGGTGGGCGGTCGGCACTGTTGCCGAATGTTTGTATATGTTCATGGAAACTTCTTCCCCCCCCCTTCCTGATCGCCCTTAGAAACGAGGGCGCACCGAAGATGTCTTCCAGTGTTTCGGACACCAAATCCAGAATTTCCGCCGGTTCCACGTTATTCACTCTGAAATGTCAAACATATCAGTGCGAACCATTTCAGCATTCCTTGTTTCAAAGTCCTTGACTGATGTTTTTGGACCAGCTTACAAGATGTCGAGGATGGCAAGCGCTGACCTCCTCTTGGAGCTCCGCGATCTGAAACAATATGAGAAACTACCGAAACTAGTGTCATTTGGGGAGACCCACATAACAGTAACCCCACACCGTACAATGAACACCACCCGTGGCGTTGTGTCGGATGATGATTTGCTTGAGCTGACTGAAGTGGAACTCCTGGAGGGCTTCAGTGAGCAAAATGTGATAAATGTGAGAAGAATTAAGATGAGGCGGGATGGGAAAGAGATTCAGTCTTGCCCGAGTCAGTCGAGGCCGGGTACATCAAGCTCCGTGTGGCGCCGTACGTGCCAAATCCACTCCGATGTTTCAAATGCCAGCGCTTCGGCTATAGCTCGCAGAGCTGCCGAGGCCGCCAAACTTTTGTGAAATGAGTGCCCAAGAACACACATCTGAAGCTTGTCAGAACGCTCTCCACTGTATAAACTGTGACGGGAAGCACGCCGCGTACCACCGGTCATGCCCCTCCTGAAAGAAGGGAAAAGAAATTGTAACGACCAAAGTAAAAGAGAATGTATCATTCAAGAAGGCACGCAGGCGGGTTTCATACCTGCCCAAGAAAAGTTTTGCCGATGTGACGCGTCAGGGGGCAGCGACACAACGGCCTCCGGCGGCTGTCCGACCCACAAGCAGTGAGTCGGCAGTTACGCCATCTGCCCCCGTGGCGGTTGCAGCTAGCGCTGCTCAGTCAGTCGACCCCGTAGGAGGGCGCAGCCGAGGCTGCTCCAACTTCCCCGACCCCTTCCAGCGCTGGCAACAGCCGGCGCAGCCAAATCCCTCAGGTAGTCCCATCGACCTCCGGGCTGGTGGGCGCAGAGGTCTTGCCCTCCATGGCGGGACTCTCTCTGGTAACTTCAAGCTCGCAAGAGCACGTGTCCAGCGCCTCACAAGAGGCAGTGGACACTTCATGTATCCTCAAGGCGCACCAAGCGCCGAAGGAGCGGCGAGGCTCCCTCGAAGGCTTCAAAAAGGGAAAAACCCCGGTTACAGGGCCTCGAAAGAGCTCTGTAATCTACTCTCTGATATCTCTGTAATTAATACTTCTGTTTCTCTACACACAACACCTATTTACTTCAAATATGGATACACAAACAATTCAATGGAACGTCAGAGGTCTTCTTAGAAACCTTGATGATGTGCAGAAACTCTTCCAAAAAAACAGTCCAAATGTGCTGTGTTTACAGGAACCACACTTAAAATCCAAACAAACAAACTTTCTCCGAAAGTATGTTACGTTTCGCAAAGAATGCGATGATGCCGTGGCATCATCGGGTGGGGTTGCCATTGTCACTCATAGAAGAACTGCGTGTCAACCTTTACAGCTACAAACGCCCCTTGAAGCAGTGGCGGTTCGAGTTGTCCTACTAAACAAACTCATCACCATTTGCTCGCTTTACATACCCCGCATTACCAACTAAACAAACATGAATTTCAGCCCTTGATGGATCAATTGCCAGAACCTTATGTTGTCCTTGGCGATTTCAATGCGCGCAGCAGCCTATGGGGAGACTCTTGTATCGATTCGCGATGTCGCCTCGTTGAACAATTCCTTTTTTCGTCCTTCGCGTGTCTGCTGAATAAGAAGGAACCCACATACTACTGTCTTACAAACAGAACCTTTTCTTCAATTGATCTTAGCCTGGTTTCCCCGTCTATACTGTCTGAACTCGAATGGGAAGTTAGCAACAATCCTTACGGAAGCGACCACTTCCCCATTCTGCTAAAAATACAAAGAAAACGAATATCTACCACAGGCTCCTAGGTACAGATCGATACAGCCGACTGGGAGAAATTCCGAACTCACTAATATTTCATGGCATGACATGTCCTCGCTTGGAATTGATGCTGCTGTGGAGTATTTTACAGCCTTCATAGTAGATGCCGCATCTAAATGTATATCAGAAATAAACGGCTTGGTATGCAACCGGCGTGTCCCGTGGTGGAACGACGAATGTAGGATCGCTCGTAAAAAACAGAACAAAGCGTGGGGTCTGCTACGCGCTTCTCCCACTGCAAAGAATCTTGTCAACTTTAACAAAGTAAAGTCCCAAGGCAGGAGAACCCGCCGACAGGCCAGAAGAGAAAGTTGGCAGAAGTTTTTGTCGGGCATCAACTCGCATGCAGACGAGGCAAAAGTCTGGAATGAGGTTAATCCGATAAGAGGGCGACAAACATATTCACTCCCTTTGGTAAATACACAAGGCGATACACTACAAGATCAGGCCGACTCGCTTGGGGAGCACTTTGAGTGTGTGTCGAGCTCAATGCACTATTCCCAATCCTTTCTTCAACATAAAGAAATAGAAGAACGTAAGGCGATCTTACGAAAATGCAGACAGAATGAACCGTATAACCGGCCTTTCAGTATTGCCGAGTTGAGAGCTGCCTTGAACACATGCAAAAGCTCTGCACCAGGACCTGATAGGGTCATGTATGACATGATCAGAAACTAAAATACTGACACACAACTTACACTACTCGCACTTTTCAACACAACTTGGGCAGCGGGATACCTCCCATCCACATGGAAGCAAGCGATCGTAGTTCCTGTTATGAAGCTGGGAAAAGACCCTTCCTTGGCGGCAAGTTATCGTCCGATAGCTCTAACAAATTCTCTGTGCAAGCTTTTTGAAAAAATGGTAAATCGCAGACTTGTCAATTTCCTTGAACTCAACAATATGCTCGATCCCTATCAGTGTAGCTTCAGAGAAGGGCGGTCGACAACCGATCATATTGTGCGCATTGAACGAAATATCCGCGATGCATTTATACGTAAACAGTTTTTCCTATCTATATTCCTCGACATGGAGAAAGCGTATGACACGGCATGGCGCTACGGGATCTTGCGAGACCTGTCGGAAATGGGCATCCATGGAAATATGTTGAACATAATTGAAAGCTATTTGTCAAATCGTATCTTCCGCGTGAAAATCGGCAACGTATTATCGCGATCTTTTATCACTCTGCCCCCTGAGCGCGCTAAAGTTGTTAAACCCCGTTCACCATCTCGGTATCCGCCTGGCCAATGGCGCATTTAGAACAAGCCCTGTCGAAAACCTATACGTCGAGTCAGATGAGTGGTCACTCCATTTTCAGGGAACATACATCAGCCTAACGTATCTTGTCAAGGTTCGCTCTAATGAGGAACATCTCTGTTTCACAACCGTTAACGACTTGAAGTGTGAAACACTCTTTCGGAATAGACCCTATATGAGACTTCCTTTCCCACTGCGTGCAAGAGAACTTAGCACGGAAATCGATGTGCCAGTTCTCAAACATCGCCTAATGCCTCCAGCTAAGCTATTACCACCCTGGGAGTGGCAGGTGATAGACTGTGACATATCCTTTGTAGAGGTCACAAAGCATGCTCCTGACCTCGAAATCGCTATGAACTTCCGTGAACTTCAATTGAAGTACTCCTGCTGCGAATTCTACACAGACGCGTCAAAATCACATGATGGCGTATCTCGCGCTGCTCTTGGTCCCTCTTTTTCTGAATCTGACGTGTTAAACTCCCAAAAAAGTATCTTACTGCAGAAGCATATGCAGTACTGTTTGCAGTAAAACGTATAAAGAAATTAAAAATCGACAGAGCAATTGTATTCACACACTCGCTAAGTCTTGTAAACGCCCTGATTTCTTTACGAAACCATAAAAATCCTGTTTTCATTGAACTTTACTCACTCTTATGCCATATCTATCTATCACATAGACACGTAGCTATATGCTGGGTACCTGGCCATAAAGGTATCGAGGGCAATGTACTGGCTGATAAAATGGCCACATCACTCACATCAAACACTTTTCCTACGGCTGCTGTCCCTGTCACAGATCTGAAGCCTTTCTTGCGCAAGAAGCTGCGACAACACTGCCAACGCATGTGGAACGCAGAAATAGATATTAAAGTGCCCGTTAGAAAGCCACAGTTAGGTTTCTGGCCCTCCCTAACAAAATCACGGCGAACAGATGTCCTATTCTGCCGCCTCAGAATAGGGCACACATTTGGTACTCAAATTTTTCGCTTACCGGAAATGAACCGCCAACCTGTGGTCCATGTGGTGAGAGGCTGACCGTCCTCCACGTCCTCTTGGAGTGTCGGAAAGCCGAATCTAAAAGAAAGAAGCATTTTCCTCTCGCATATCGTTATTGCGTACCCCTTGACCCGGCTATGTTTCTTGGTAAAGAGCCGTTTTTCAACACCAAAGTAGTCCTCAATTTTTTAAATGAGGTTGTCCTACATGTTATGAGCCCAATAAATTCGTAGCGCATCCTCTCTCCAGAGGATGCCGCTGTGATAGTTGTTTTATATAGCACATGCCTCCAGGGCCTTGTGTCTCAAGGCCTCCAGCGAGGCCATGGTGCTCTAGTGAATTTTAGAAACTTATACATTTTTTTCTTTTTATTTTTTACCGTATCATTATTTTGCAGTGCACCTAAGTGCTCATAGTGCACGTCTTTTGTCATCGCCATAATCGTATTACACGTAAATTTTACGCACTTTACAGTGACTATATTTTAGGCCCCTTTACAGCCACGTCACATCAACTTCATAGTACCCATCACTCCACTGCGATATCACTAAAACTTGCGTGGCGCTCTTTGGCCATACCTGGCCCTTGCGCCAATAAAAACCACACATTCATTCATAATTAAGATTGAACCAAATGGTCCTGCTGGATATTCCATCTGGCCCAACTTGTAGTGAGGGAACGAAGTAGTTGGCCGTTCTAACTGGTCCAAATGGTCCTGTTGGTGATAACACTTGGCCCAATTGGAAATAGCCATTTCCATTTGGACCCATTGATATTTCCAAATAGTTTCAATTTTTGTTGTTGTTTTTTTACTGGGTTTCCTCTATGTTGATGTTACCCATAGCTTTCGCTGCATTGCATGGAGATGATGAGAGTATGTTGTGAGGAGGAGAGAGGAGGGTAATGAAGGTGGCCGTGCACTCTTTCATCCAACACCTGTAACTTTGCTTTCGCAGCATCACAAAAAAAATTCCTGCAGCTGCATATTTAGTGCAGACTGGTCTATGTATAAAATTTCAAACTGATGGAGATTGGGTTTTTTTTTATTTCATAGTAAAAGATTGATCATGAGAAAGATAATGCAAGTTAAAGCTCAATGTTGAATTCATGCAGAGACTGAAGTGCATGTGTGTCAGTTTTATGTCACAGATTACAAAGTGTTGTGTTTTCGCTGTTGTGGCTTAGCAAAACTCTTTGAAAGTCTTTGCTTAAAACACTATAACTAATCTTGGCCTATGAAAAATGAACTGGTCCTGAGCAAACACCGTCGTCACAGTGAGGTGGTGCAGGAACTCCAAAGTGGCGTCACCACCAGTGTTATTGTTCTTGCCTTTTTTTTTCTTGTTTACCGAACTTCTCATGGTAAAGTTGAATTTTTTTTTATTGTATAATGATGATTTACCAATACAGCTCAAGTAATTTTTCTTTCTGTATGTTCCCTTTAAGCTACTGCAATGATCGTCCTGTCCACTTTGCTGAGTGTTCAGGTATGTGTAAATGATTAGCCCTGAAAGTGTCAGCCAATGTTTTAAAGGGTTTATATGAGTGTGAAGTTCAGAGCCCCTTTCTCCTTAGAAGAGTGATGGTTTGGGCTAGTTGGTTTTCCATTTTATACTATGTGGTACAGCGTGAGGCAGGGCCAAGGGACGCAACAAAAACGAGGACAAGTGTTTTAAACTTACTTGTCCTTGTTTTTCTTGCGTCCCTTGTCCCTGCCTCGCACTGCACCATACAACCTAATATGGAAAACCAACTAGCCCAAACCGTCACCCGTCTAAGTTACATTTCTAGTTCTTCGGGCACCCTTTCCAACGTAAGCGCTTGTCCTCGTTTTTCTTGCGTCCCTTATTCCTGCCTCGTGCTATACCACACAACCCCTTTTTCCATTGCAGACTGCTATTAAGCAAACCAGCTACAGCAGACTTATGATGGGAGTACACAAACTAAGGATAAAGAGCTGCTACTACAAGATACATTCTCAGCATGTGAATGCAGTCTCCCCAGACCATTCCCTTCGATATGCTTAAAAACCTTCCTTGCACTGGATCTCCTGTAGTTCCTACACAGCTGTCCCATGTGAACGTATTTTCTCACAGTCCAGCTGGTGTGATACACGAGTATCTCTACCCATATCATATGAACACAACTGGAGTTGTGCAGGCACTTGAGCAAGTTAGAGTAGTAGCCTGTGGTGTGCACATGTAGGGCTTCAAGTTCACAAACAGGGCCTTCGCTACTCATGTTGTAAACAGCCACGACCACTGCCGACGTCCCCTGCAGTGGTCCATGCCTGTGACACACCTGCACGAGGTGTTGACAGAGGCACTTTAGTACCGCCAGTGCTACTATGGTGGTCCGAATGCACACTCCTACTCCTAAAGGAACAGAAAGCTGCATTTCATAATGAACATGACATTCTGCTATCAAGGTGTTCTTTATCGAAGCCACCCAATACTGATGTTCCTACTGCTGCATTCGTGTAATGTGTCAGGTGTCGCAGCGCTTCACCTGATCAATTACAATATCTCCTACTTTATGTCTCCATAAGTAATTTCGCAGATTGCTCGTCTCAGTGCACAAAAACATTACTATTGAGTGGACCACATGTTTAATCTAACAAGACTCCAGTAAAGCATTGGCAACACTAAACAGTGTTCTTCAAAATGTTAGTACTTGCTGTCATAACAATAAAGTGGTTGTCAAAGCTGTTGTAGCGGGTAACAGAGTGACGGAGATGGCCCAAGAGCAAGCGCACAACACGTTTATTTCAGAGTCAACGAACTATGATAAAGGCTGCTTGCCTATGACGTAACACAAAAGAACGAATCATGTTTCACACATGTTAGCACAGCACTTTCAAGCATTTCATGTCACTTCTCCCTCCCTTTTAAAACTGCAGTCTTTGCACGGGTCTTCGTTGTTTGGTAGATCTCCGTAAGACTGGCGGACTTGGGGGACAGAGAGCCTGTTCGGCTGGAAGGGATGTTGGAGGTGTTGAAGAAACGCACGGCACCACTTGGTTCTGGAGTGGCCGGACTGGACTGGCCTTCTCGCGTTGACGTCGGCCGATTCTTGTTGTCCGGGCTGGATTGAAGCGAGTAGGGAGCCTCCACTTTTGGGGCCACGGGTGATACAGGCACACGACGGAAAATTTGGTCCAAGTGACGCCTGGCTATGCCATCTGGAGTGTCGACCGTTACCAGCCGTGAACCCTCAGTGCTCTTGGCGATGCCTGGATTTGGCAACAACTGCCTTGGCCAAAGTTGTGCGCCGACACCTGGTCCAATCTGGGAGGATGCGAGTACATCGAGGTAGAGAAGGGACACAAGTATCCAAGCGTGAACGAATTTGGTAGTTCAGCATTTCTGAAGGAGTCTTGCCGCACGGTAGTGGGGTACGTCGATAGCCTAACAGCACTCGCGCTAGTTTTGTTTCGAGATCATTCACCATCGAGTACTTGAGAAGGCCATCCTTTATTGTGTGAACCGCGCGCTCTGCGAGACCATTAGATTGCAGGTGTACAGCGCACTGCGTCGATGAGTTATGTTGTTGGCAGTTACGAACTAAGAAAACTGCTGACTTGCGAACTGAGGCCCGCTATCTGATACAACTGATTGCGGCAAGCCAAAATGAGCGAACAATTCACAAAGCCGTGCGATTGTGACAAGGTCAATCCAAATAGGTCGCGAAGCTTCGGGCGAAAAGCGGTTCAGTACAGATTGTCACCGACATCGGCAAGGGGGGTTATGGGAGCAGCGATTGAAGGGCGACTATGTTTGGAGGGAACAAACATTGGGAAAGAAAAAAGCGTTTTTTAATTCAAGCGAGACACAGTTCGATTCATTCAGTGAAAATAAAATTCCTTGTCAATTTTATATATTCGTGACGAGTTAAGAGAATACAAGTGTATTCAATTTTATTATTATTATTAAATGCATTTATTTTCAGCGCCCATCGTTACAGGGGGCGTTGACGCTACTATCACTCGCATTGCAATGCACGTCTTGAAATGGGTAGAAAGGCGCGCTCGTAAAGTTCATCCGTTGAAATACGCCCCCCTCACAGTTTGTGCTTTCTTGCTTGTCGAAGTTTGTCTGAATTTGGTGACGCGGGTAGCTTCATCACTTCTTAATCTGTTCAGTCAGAAGTAGTGAGTTACGACCGCCAGATAATTGTGTAGTTGTTTACGTGAGACTTTGCCGGCCGACGAGCTTGGCGTCCGACGATAGGATCAGCACTCTACACCTAAAGCTTTCGTCGGCCTGCAAAGAAAGTATGTTCTGTGCAGGGGTTCGATTTCGACAAACGTACGGCTGGCTTTTCCTGCATCGCTTTCCGCGCTGAAAGCTCGAAACGCCCATCAAGTCGAATGGCGGGGCATTTGAATATATAGCTCCAAAAGCAGGCCGACAAAACAAATTTCGCGCAATCGAAAACAAAACGACCTTACTTTTGCTTTTAACGGACATAGCGTCACATTATTTTTTCTTCCGCCGGAAGTGTTCCCACCACATACAGATGGCGCTACGCCACATGAACCACCGATGGACAGCCATGTTTTGAACGTATGAGCTCCTATGGAAGCTTCGCTACCAGGTATGTTTACCTTGATTGTGACTTCTGTGTTCGGTTGACCTGACGGGAAATGCCTCGAACCATTTAGTATGCAAGTCGACGACTATCAACAGCATGCGTCCCTCTATTGGTCCGGCATAATCAATGTGAAGCCGTGACCACTTGGTCCCCATTTCTGGCCAAAAGATAGGAACCTGGTGATGAGGCATTGGCTGCGCTTGTACACGAAATGCACAAACGTGCAAGGCTTTCTATCTCACCATTGAACCCAGGCCACCAGAACAGCATCCGAGCCAGTCTTTTCATCGCAGATGCACCCTGGCGTGACCGTGTAGCTCAGCGAGCATGGAGACTCGTGCTTTGCGGGGTATGACGATGCGATGACCCCTGTAGAGCAGGCCTTCTACGCTTGACAGCTCCAGTCTTCTGCAGAAATAAGGTTGAGTGTGATTGTGGCACGGTGACAAGCGTTTAGGCCATCCATTAAGTACAAAGTGCTGCACCATGCTGAGGTATCCATCTGCGTTCGTCAACGCCCATAGGGCACCCGCTGGCACGAACGAGCTGTCAAGGTTCTCTGAAGACACCATGTATTCTGGTAAGGTGCCCGATCGACAAGCATCTGGTGTCGGCACGGGCAAGCGGCTGAGTGCGTCTGTATTGGCGTTTTCCTTGCCGGCCTTGTACTCGATGCGGTACCGATATTGGCTTAGAAACAGAGCCCATCTCTGAATACGTGCTGACGCCATTGGGGGCACAGCTTAATCTTCTCGTAGAAGTCCCACTAGTGGTTGATGGTCCGCGACCAATACAAACTCGTGGCCCAGCAGGGTCTCGAAACATTGTTACTCCGAACACCAATGCAAGAGCTTTCTTCTCGAGCTGAAAATAATTCTTTTCGGCGTGTGTTAACGTGCGTGAACGGAAGGCAATGGGCTTATTCAATTTCCCGATTCGGTGCGAGGTTACGGCACCTATACCCGAGGGTGACGCATCACATTCCAAGCGCGCAGGTTGGTTGGGATCGAAATACGTTAGAACAGACTAACTCAGAAATGTTTGTTTAGCCTTGAGATATTAATTTTCCTGCGCCGTTCCCCACTGCCAATTATGCTCCTTTTCAAGCAGAAAATACAGCACGGCCAACATTGACATGTTTGGCAAGAGCCGGTCATAATACGTCTACAGACCCAAAAACGAGCGTAGTTCACTCGCATTCCTAGGCCGTGGTGAGTCCCGTATTGCTGCTAGGTTCATCTCAACTCTACCAGCAGCGGCCAATGCCGGATGATTGGACACATCCAGGATTCCCATCGGCTTCCATTGTAATTGGCCAGTGCCCTGGTTGTGTGATATAAAAGGGCATGGCCTCCATTTTAAATATAGGCAAGATGGTTAGAAAAAGTGGCGAATGTGTTTTTTTTTATAGAAATGCGTTTCCCTTAGTTGTTAGCCCTTACCAATGAATTCAAGGAAACAGGCTTGGCCAAATTGTGCGGTATGTTGCGCATATACTACCATGGAGGCCAAGCACATTTCTGTAACATAGACATGGGTGCAGGCCAATGTCCTGAGAATCTGCTTGGCCACCAAGCACACTCTGCGCTGATGTAGTTTTCGTGAGGATTTGTTGTGCAAAAACACGTAGAAATGTAAAAAAAGAGAAAGTGACAGAGCGGCTGCACGTTTTGCGCTTCAATTTGTCATGAAGTTGTACTAACAAGCCCAAACAGCCACAGTTCTGCACGTTTCCGGTCGTTAATTTAGTTCGCGCCGGTTGCTATACGGAATGCTTCATTTTTTTTGTTTATCCAAACGATCAAAACTGTACGCGCGCACGTACAGCGCTACATTTGCGACGTTTGAATTTCGCACATTTTCCCGCGCTACGTGCGCGCCGGCCGGTGCACTGCCATACTGCGTTAAAAAAAATTGTTCGTCAAAGGATACAATCAAAAATTTCCCACACACGAAAACTGCAGCGATCGTTAAGCTATAACAATATTTTACGCAAGTCGTCAATAAATGTACATTTCATATTGACTTAAGCGAGTATCTGTATGTTCGTATTTGTATGTATGTGCTTTGCGCTGTGTCACTTCGTTGGCGCATTCGGACGTGCGGCGGCATGCATTTTGTTTCGCGCCTCGTTCGTGGCTTTTTCGCTGTGGCTTTTTCGTGCTTATTGTTCGCGCTTATCGCCCCGGAGATCACCCTGCTGATTGCCCCCGACTCAGCCACATAGGAGGTGAGTGATATTTGAGCAGTGTCTCGAATTGCCCTTGTTCGTTCATTCCAATGCGATTTGATAACGTACTGAAACAGAAGTACCTTTCAACAAAAAGGCGGGAAAGTGAGCACAGCGCCTGTGCGCCTCTAAGCTCGTTTTTATGCGTTGCATATTGCAATCACTCAGTTCAGCCCTTGGGCGCGGCCGCGCAGCCACCATTGGGGGTATGAGCCATCATAGTGGCTCATACCCCTACACTAGAGTTTTATGCATTGCATATTGCAATCACTCAGTTCAGCCCTTGGGCGCGGCCGGGCAGCCACCATTGACCTTTAGCGCAGCCACGTGACGTGACGTCACGACAGCCGGAGGAAAAGCTGGGCCCCAACTCGCGCGGTCGCGCGCGGCCGCAGCCACCACCTGACTCCCGCTCCTCCCGCTAGTGAATACTGCATAGTTCTCGTGAATACTCGTGAATACTGCATAGTTGTGCCATCTGGAGTAACAGAGTAAACAAGGTTGAAACACAGTTTCGCTACAATCATTGCTTCCCCAGTTCAGAGTTAGATCACCTTCGTTAGTGTTTTATGAACTTTCTTAGGTTTTAAGCTCATAATGAAATCAGGCACGCAATGTTATGGTTTACTACTGGGCTTCTCAACTAAGGTACAGGTTGGTAGGGGAAGACAGAAAAGTTTAACATAAAACAGTGTGTTTCAAAATTTTCATTATACAGATTTATGCATTTAGGTGGGTAATTTTAAGGCGAAAATGGCCGGCACTGCAAAGAATGCTTGGATTGACGTCACATTTCTCGGGGAGGTTCCTCTAAACAAAGTACATTGGTGGCAATGAAAAGAAAATTTGATACGTTTTGGTCTAGTTGGGTATCAAACCCGGGCACTCCGGGTTGCGAGACGAGCACGCTTCCCTGAAGCCACAGCTGCTCCATGGTTCTAGCCCACTAAACGTATGCCTAGTGCGTGCCTGATTTCACACGTCACGTTGTAGCCATCTCGTTCTCTAACGTGGCCTAGTGCATGCACTAACATACAGCACTTTAGGTACTACGTTAAGTGTTCATATGTGGCGTTCAGGAGATCGACTTAGTGCCACATGTGTACTTCCCATTGCGGCTCGTTGTCTTACAAAGAAGTCCAGCCCTGATTGTATAATTTGATGCATCACCAATTGTCTTACAAAGAAGTTCAACCCCAACTGTATAACTCATGTATTACCAAATGTGCAGCAGGTTTTCGCATTCTTATATTAAAAGAGTGTAACGCCTGCCGAACTCTTTTTTTCACAGGTGCAACACGTGCCCTCTTCAGCACAACTGATGCAGCTGTTGCAGATACCACCAAAAGGTGGCTAATGTTTGCTGCGGACCAGGAGGGAGACCGGACACACAGACGGCGCGTCGCCTTGTTGAGGCAATCTGACACAAGCCAAGACAGCACCTCGTAACCTCTAGAGTTTGATGGAGCCTCTTTTCTTTAAAGCAGTGCTGCTACAAGTTCTTGTGCATATCAGGGGTGTAAAACTTTAGCAGTGTGGCGCACGTTGTCTACAATGCACAAGCAACTTCAGTGTCATTGCTTGCAGCGATGTCCCGGTAGCATTCCCTCGCAAACAGCATTGCAAATTTTGCCAGAACTGGATAGACTTGAAACCTATCCTTCAAGTTGATAAGTTTATCAACAAAAGCTTCTCTGGTTGCCTGAATTCAAACTTAAAATTCTGATGTGACTGACAATGTATAATATCAGTGCTGGCACAAAATTCTTCAGCGCAAAATAAGAATGAAACACCGAAAATGTTTGTGTTGTGACATATTTGGTGTGGTACAGATAAAAATCTGCAAAAAAGTAGCAGGGCATTTATATGTAGCCAAGATAAAAAACTAAAAAATTGGGGATAGAAATTGCATTGGCCAAAAGGCTTGGCTTCCATAGCAAGAATATGCTTGGCTGTTGCATGGTGTTCCACTGCAGTGCCAGCTATGGCAAGAGGTGTTTCCAATCGTTGGCCATGCGTGGCCTTCCAATGCTTGCCCAATGGCAGGCTTGTCACTCCAGCCACGCACAGACCTTGCTTGGCCTCCAATAACTTTCGAATGATGGACAGCTTGGCCAATGATGATTTACCATGCGTGGTTCTAGTAAATTTTGCCGGTAGGGAAGCGGATGCAAGCTGTCTTTGTCGATGCGATGGCCCAGGCAGACGATGGCATCTTTGCAAAAGTGTCATTTTTCGGCCTTCAGCCTGATACCATTCTCTTGAAGCCTGCACAACACGTCCTCAAGCACTGAGCCATTACCGGTTTGACGTTCCGCTATCGGTACATCGTCCAAATACACCACGGCTGGAAGGTCGGCCGGGACCGTTTCCATGCATCGCTGAAAAATTGCGGGAGCCGAGGCAACTCCAAAGGGAAGACGGTTATAGCAGAACAACCCCTTGTGTTTATCACGGTCAACTTCCGCGCCTCCTCATCAAAAGGGAGTGGGCTATATGCATCCTTAAGGGCCAATGTTGTGAAAAACGATCCCTCATGTAGCGACGTGAAAATGTCTTCAATGTTTGGTAAAGGCTACCGCTCAGTTATGCAGGCAGCATTGATTGTGGTTTTGAAATCGCTACAGATGCGCAGGGATCCATCTTTCTTCAGTAGTGGTACGATTGGTGCCACCCACTCAGAATATGCTATGGGTAATAATATGCCTTGCTCCACTGAATGGTCCAGCTCCGTTTCTACTTTTTCACGAAGAGCATAAGGGATTGACCGCGCCTTGTGGAACTTCGGTTGGCCCCGCAGGGGCGTCTGCGTCAGCAGGCGTTTGGTGTGTTGCGACACCACGTACCCGAGCACACGAGGGTTGGCGCCTCCCGCGTGTAGCCGTGCGCGGCTAAGCGGTGTCTGTGGAAAGGGGGATCCTGGGGATTGAGCCGATGCTGGGTGTTTGGACCTTGGAGGCCCCCCGGCGGAGACAACACACCTCTTCGGCCTCGGCTTCACATATACGGCACCTCCAGACTGACTCACCTGGAGGAAATCGGCAGTCGCCTTTTCCTGTCCTCCTCTCCAATCTTCGTCTTTCTATCCCACTTTTCCATCTTTCCTGTCTTGTCTTCACTGCTTATTACTTCCGTATTTCCTGGCGGCAAGGGTAAACCGCGTGTAATATATCCTGTCATGGGTATATATATATATATATATATATATATATATATATATATATATATATAGAGAGAGAGAGAGAGAGAGAGAGAGGTTATAACGGCGATGCATGGCTGGCGTCTGCAGGTATTCTTCCAACCTTGTAGCGTGCACTTGCTGGGCTCGGTGTTGGGTGGCCACCGTCGTTGCCGAAATTTCTAATGCTATATGGCAAGCAACTTTCCTCCGCTACCTGATCGCTCCCTGAAGAGGGGGCGCACCGATGAAACATTCACTTTCTTCAAAGTACCACGTTGTACATAGGCAGCACGATAAGAAAACAGTCAGAATGATCTCACCATTTGTTGTAGCGAAATCTCTCACTGAAGCAATTGGCTCAGGCTATAAAGTAACGAAGATTGGAAGTGGTGATCTTCTCGAACTTCGCGACAAAGCGCAATATGACAAACTCTCGAAACTTGTAGCATTTGGGGAAATTCCAGTCTCAGTGGGCCCACACAGATCCATCAACACAGTGCGTGGAGTCGTCTCAGAAGATGACCTTCTCGAACTGAGTGACAGCGAACTACTGGAAGGATGGCAAGACCAGAACGTAGTAAAAGTGCAAAAAATAACATTAAGGCGAGATGACAAACAAATACCGACCAAACACATAATCATTACTTTCGGAACCAGCAACCTACCTGAAACAATAGAAACCGGCTACTGCAAGCTTCGTGTTAGACCGTACGTCCCAAATCCTCGTAGATGCTTCAAGTGTCAGGGTTTTGGGCATGGGTCGCAAACCTGCACAGGGCGTGATACTTGTGCTAAGTGTAGTTCTTCTGAACACGCTTCTGACATCTGTACTTCACCAAACTACTGTGCCAACTGTGCAGGAGATCAGCCCGCCTACTCGCGATCGCGCCCCTCGTAGAATAAAGAGTAACAAATCATAGAACTGAAGGTCAAACTAAAGCTATCTTATCCAGAGGCACGTAAACGTTTTGCTCTCCACAATCAGTCTAGTCCTTCCTACACCGATGTGGCGGGGGGGGGGGGGGGCGGCAGCGTTACATCCTTCGGCGGCCGCCCAAGTCACACAGAGTGTGACGGCGGTCACGCCATCAGCCCCCCCGGCTGGAACATTGCAGCCTCCGCAAAGGAGGAACAGCAGAGCCTCAGGCCTGTTGAACCCAGCCCGTGCAAATAGGCCCAACACCCCCGCGAACGTGCCCGCTCCGCAGGCACTATCCACCGTCTCAGGCGAGGTGATGGATACGAGTGCAAATCCGGCGTCTCAGACGCCCAAGGAAGGGCGCAGCTCCCTCCAGCGCGCCGGGAGGAAAGAGAGCTCGTATCATGGGGTCTGGAAAGCTCTCGTGTGCTAATATAATTTATATTTCTTAGGCACACAGCACAACACACATAAATTATGGATACACAAATAATACAATGGAATGTCCGGGGTTTACTCCACAACCTAGACGACATTAAGGAACTCTTAAATAAGTACAATCCATAGGTGCTGTGTGTCCAAGAAACGCATCTTAATCCTTCACACACGAACTTTCTCCAGCAGTACGCCCCTTACCGAAAAGACCGCAACGACGCCCTTGCCTCGTCTGGCGGCGTGGCAATAATTGTAGATAAGGGGGTTGCTTGCCAGCAATTACAGCTTAAAACACACCTAGAGGCAGTCGCAGTCCGTGCGATACTGTTTGATAAACTGGTAACCATTTCCTCACTATACATTCCCCCAAACTACCATCTTTCAAAAACAGAATTCCAAAGCTTTATGAATGAACTGCCCGAACCTTATATTGTCCTCGGAGATTTTAATGCACACAACACCCTTTGAGGAAGTTGTCGTTGTGATGCCAGGGGACGCTTAGTAGAAAGCTTCCTCTTCACTACAGGTGCATACTTACTAAATAATAAAAAGCCTACATTCTGTAGCGTGGTAAACAACACATTTTCATCGATCGATTTAAGCATTGCATCTGGTACACTCGTACCGTATTTAGAGTGGAACGTGCTTAAAAATTCATATGGGAGCGACCATTTTCCAATTGTCTTAAAATCAACAAAACGTGATGAATGCTCTCCATGCGTCCCCCACTGGAAAGTCGAGTCAGCCGACTGGAAACGTTATACAGAACTCACCCGCATGACTTGGGAAGACATTTCTGCACTTTCTATTGATGACGCTGTGGCATATCCGACAGCATTTATTGTTGATGCGGCGTCACTATTTATCCCTGAATCAAATAGATCGCCCTTCAAACGACGTGTTCCCTGGTGAAATTTGGAGTGCAAAGAAGCTCGTAAAAGTCAAAACAAGGCTTGGAGTCACCTTCGCGAATCTCCAACTGCCGAGAATCTTATCAATTTCAAGAAAACAAGGTCACCAGGTAGAAGAATACGCCGCCGGGCCAAACGGGAAAGTTGGCAAAAACACATCAGTAGCATCAATTCATGTACAGACGAACGGAAAGCCTGTAATAGGGTCAACAAAATAAAAGGCCGCGAAACTCATCCTCTACCATTAGTAAACACACAAGGAGACACTATTGAGGACCAAGATGATTCGCTAGGGGCACATTTTCAGTACATCTCGAGTTCAGCCCATTACTCAGATACATTTCTAAGATATCAGCGACAAGCGGAACGCCAGCCTCTGAACCACAAAGGAAATCAAAATTAACCTCACAACCGACCATTTAACATGGTGGAATTTCAGGCTGCACTGAACTGTTGCAATAAATCAGCTCCTGGAGGCGATCGAATAGTTTATGAGATGATTGAACACCTACACGCCGAAACACACAAAACACCACTATCACTCTTTCATTCCATATTAGCTGCCAGTTACATTCCATCTGCCTGGAAGTAAGCAGTCGTAGTTCCTATTCTCAAAGAGGGCAAGGATCCAGCTTCGGTCTGCAGCTACAGGCCTATAGCCCTGACAATCTGCCTATGCAAAGTCTTTGAGAAAATGGTAAACATACGCCTAATTCATCATCTTGAAGGCAAGAAAATACTAGACCCCTTGCAGTGTGGTTTTAGGGAAGGTAGATGTACGACAGATCACCTTGACCGCATGGAGGCGAATATCCGAGATACCTTCGTGCACAAGCAGTTTTTATTAGCGGTATTTTTAGATATGGAAAAGGCATACGACGCAACCTGGTGTTTTGGAATTCTTCGTGATCTGGCTTGTATAGGTGTCGGAGGCAATCTCTTGAACCTGATTCAAAGCTACCTCTCTAATCGTACGTTCCGTGTGACGGTTGGTAAAGTACTATCTCGTCAATTTACGCAGGAAACAGGTGTGCCACAAGGTGGTGTACTGAGCTGCAAGCTCTTCATCGTAAAAATTAGTTCCCTCTATAGCGTCATACCACGCACAATGTTTTATTCAGTGTATGTGGATGACGTACAGATAGGATTTAAATCATGGAATATTTCTATCTGTGAGCGCCATATACAGCTTGGCCTAAACAAGATATCTAAATGGGCTGACGGGAATGGATTCAAGTCCCCCCAAAAAGCACATGCGTTCTATTCTCTAAAAAGATAGGTATATTACCTGACCCTGTTGTCCACCTTAATGGACAGCCGCTATCTGTCAGCCACGAACATAAATTTTCAGGAATCATCTTGGACTCGAAACTAACATTTGTCCCTCACCTTGGGTATCTGAGAGAGAAGACAATGAATTTACTAAAGCTCTTGTCTCGGACATCTTGAGGAAGTGACAAGAAATGCCTTTTGAGCCTCTACAAAAGCCTTATACGGTCCCGCCTCGACTATGGGGCAATAGTATATAGCTCTGCTGCGCCTAGTGCTTTAAAGATGCTAGATCCCATTTCCCACTTGGGTATACGCCTGGCAACAGGCGCTTTTAGGACAAGTCCCGTAGAAAGCCTGTATGTGGATTGTAATGAATGGTCATTACATCTCCAAAGGACATGTTTAACTTTTTCCTATGCTCTCAAAGTTAAATCAGACGTGCAGCATCTATGTCACTCATCTATTCGTGAAGTGTCTACAGCCAGATTATTTCGTAACCGCCCAGCTATTAGAGCTCCTTTGAACCTTCGTTTGATAACAGTGGCAGAAAAAAACAGGTGTGTTAGTCCCACAGAATGTCCTAATGCACCCACTCGCCTGCTCCCACCATGGGAATGGCAGACCATTGAATGCGACGTCTCTTTCGTAGAAATATCTAAGAGGGCGCCAGAAGCACATATACAATTCCATTTTCGTGGACTTCAGGAGAAGTACTCCTGTACAGAATACTATACAGACGCTTCCAAGTCCTCTAAAGGAGTTTCCTACGCAGCTCTGGCACCTTCATTTTCAGTATCCGGGGCACGAAATCCACATGTATCTTTTCAGCGGAAGCCTACGCTATACTATCGGCTATTCAAAGCATAAGGCTCACAAAACTCGCTAGGGCTATTGTGTTGACAGATTCATTAAGTGTAGTCAAAGCCCTACTTAGTCCAATAAAATATAAGAACTCAGTTTTTAGTGAGCTGTACAGTCTGTTGTGCTCCCTATATATGTGCGATCAAGTGATTGTCGTATGCTGGTTACCTGGTCACAAAGGTATGAAAGGCAACGAAGCTGCTGACCAAAGCGCTAGGTCAGTAACCTTTATACATTCAGATTCAAATATCCCCATCCCTGCTACAGACCTAAAGCCTTTTCTACGCAGTAAATTGAGGAATCATTGGCAAGGCGAGTGGGATTAACAAGCAATGAATAATCTTCACATAATAAAACCAAAACAGTGGAACTAGATAAATGGGAAAATAGGAAGGTACAAAGAAGTACTTCTTTGCCGATTAAAGATAGGCCACACATACGGTACCCGCTGTCATCTCATGACTAGGGGTGATCCTCTAATTTGTGTTAACTGCGGCAATAGTCTCACAGTCCTCCATGTTCTTATTCAGTGCCCTGCAATAGAAACGGAGAGGAAAAAGTATTTCCCTGCTGCATATCGCGATAATATACGCCTTCACCCTGCATTTTTTCTTAGCGATGACCCGCTTTTTAATCTGCAAACAGTCTTAGAGTTTTCAGCCGAAACGGACACCCTGAAAATCATTTGGCCAGGCAACTTTTAGCGCACGACTAACAGCCCTGCATTCAAGGGCTCTCTTGAAACTCTGGTGTCAGTGTTATGTTTTATTGCATCATGTTTTAACGAAAGCCATTGCCATAGCCCACATCAAGTCCTAGTCACCATCATTATTTTAGCACCTATATATTCTACGCCACTTACAGCGGAAGTATCTAGGCCCTTTTACAGCCATATCACATCTACCATGATGAGTTCATTCTGCACGTCATCCACAATACATCGTTAACATCACCACTTCTCATGGTGCTCTTTGGCCAAACCTGGCCCTTGCGCCATAAAACACCGCACATCATCATCATCCACTGCGGTTGGGCGCTTTCTCGAATGTGGAATTTCGCAGGTGGCCCCTGAATGTTTCCAAGCCCTGGCTCAGAAATGGCAGAAAACTCAGTCCTGAGGCTGTCGGGATATGCTGATGTCGACTAAACCGTAGCGAGAAAACCGGATGGCAGAAGCAAAAACGCCTGGATTAAGTCCCTTCTGCAAAGGCTCGGAGCCGAACAGTTTATAACAATCAGTGTGGCAGGTACAGCCTTCCCCGCAAAATGGGCTTGAAGGTGCAGTTCACCAACAATGGGTAGCTTGCCCAAGTAACAGCTGAGCGTGTGTTTGCATTTCTATAAGCTTGGCCAACTCAGACGGTGCTTTAGATACATCTCCTGCAGAATGATAGAAAACGGTGATCCCGTGTCAATAATCATGTTCAAGGGCACGCCACCCCAGCGGATAACTCTGCGGAATGCCTGGAGCAAACATTTCTTTTCTTGTCATTCCTGCAATGTGAAGACTGTTGAAATATCACTTTCCTCCGTTTCTGATACAGCGCTCTCATAATGAACTGCGTTAGCGACGCCATCGCGCCTACGACTGGCCCGGAGCCCCGATTGGGAGCGGCATTTCCTTGTGAAATGACCAGTCTTCCGACAGCGATAACATTGCTCTCTTTTGTGCGGACAGTCATTTGCTTTGTGATCGTAGCTTCTCCAGCATGCGCAATCAGTATGGCTTTGTTTATCTTCGGTGAAGGTCTGATATCGGCGCGATTTTCTCGCTAAACTGCACTACGCTGCCTCATTATCAGGTCTGGTCACGGCGCTTACTTCCAATGGGGCTGTCTCTGCCGCTGTGGCAAGCTTGTCAGATTCGGCAAGTGTGAGCTCAGGTATTTCAACCAGCGTCTACTGCACCGCACGATTTCGGATGCCACAAACAATACGGTTCCGTAACACGCGGTCCAAGCTGGTGCCTAAGTTGCACTTAGCCGCAAGCTTGCGTAGCTCAACAACATAGTGCCGAACAGATTCGTTTGCAGCCTGGTCCCTTGTAAACAACTTGTAACTTATGGCAACCTCATTACACTTTGGCGCATAGTGGTCATTTACAAAGGTAAGCGCTTCCGCGTAACTCAGGCCATTTACTTTCCGGGGGGCGCAGTGTCCAGCAAGAATGCCTACCGTCTTTGTTGACAGTGTCGAAACCAAGAGCGCCTTTTTCTCATCACCTGTCTTCATATCATTCACTTCAAAGAATGCCTCCAGTCGAGTAAAGTAAATATCCCACTTATCTTGATTTTGGTAGAAACTTGGGGTACCGAGGTTCGTAGCCAGGGCCATGACCGCCGACGCTCCGTAGACTCTATAACTTCCAATACTCACCAGGACTCCCAGCGCTACCGAAACGCCACTGTAGGTGGCGGGGGCTCCGTGAGGTGGTCACCCTCGTCGCCACTGTTGTAGCGGGTGACAGAGTGACGGAGACGACCGAAGAGCAAACGCACACCTTTATTTCAGAGACAACGAACTATATATAAAGGCTGCTTGCCTATGACGTAACAGAAAAGAACGAATCATGTTTGACACATGTTAGCACAGCACTTCCAAGCGTATCAAAAGCAAAGGCTTTTTAGCTTTAGCTTGTGGTCCCAAATGCATTGCAGCATATGTCCCATTTATACAAATTATGCCATATTCCTTTTTAACAAGTGCCTATAATTTGGTGCCGACTCCACCGGACAGTATTTAAAGCGTTAATGATTTTAATAAAAAAAAATGCAGCATGCAGCATTTCCACTCCTCTCAAAGCATCTTAGTATGTTAACCTCCCCATCCTGGTGGGTAGGTTAATGACACAACACAACGCTTTTGTTGGGTGATTGTCAATTTAATCCTTCTGTAGTTTTTTTGCCCTGAATGTTGCCAATGAACACCAACAAATTTGCCTCATCGCCCTACTTGAAAAAATACATTTGCCTTCTCACTCAAACTTACAGCTTCCGAAAAGTGAACCTAACAGCAAATCTTCTGCATCTGAATGAAATCAGCTAATATTTGGTGTAGCCACGCTGTCATCACACTCTCTAAGGTGCAGTGAGGTTGCAATGTGTAAGAATGAAATGGCTGCTCTTACCTTGATCGCATCAATCAAGTAGGTCAACCTGACCATCTGATAGACATGTCCTGCAGACAGAGTTGGAGATGATGCAGTTGTTACAGCTGTTGTTGATAGTACAGAAGGCATATTCTTCAGTAAACATTAATATGCAAAGGTTTTAACTCAAATAACATTTTGCTGTTTTTTGGTATTGATGTATTGCTCCATGAGCAAAAAGAAAGGTGAATAACTTCTACTGTTCTGTCATCTGGAATGCTGTTAGGACTTTGTAGGTTAAATATAATGAAATTGTTTCCTTTAACTGGTTGGCAACTACACGCAAATTATTAACAGGACATTGGAAGTCCTTGGTGGCAGGTGAAGTATCCTCACAGTGGCCACACCAATCATGTCCTACATAATTTTCTTCTTTACGAAAACTGCTTAAGAAAAGTGATGCTTTGGACATGTTATAACACTAATTTGTCACTTGAACTTGAGTTCCCCTTATCATAAAATAAATATATTATGTTTTCACTTTTTATTTACATATACTAGAATGCAATTGCTGCTTCCAGGCATTAAACCTGCAACCTCAGGTTGTGCAGTAACATGCTGATGGTCATTCAGCTGCTATAAAGTCCATGTATTGGCGATGGCTTCATTTAAAAGTGATGAGCATAAAGCAAAGGCAATATACTCAGCAATAATAAATATGAACATGTGGTTATAAACCAGCGTGTATGCCTGTTGGTCCGCGGGCATAAATGCATGCCCCATGAAATGAAACAGTTTTATGCAGTTTCATATCGTGGAACGTTTCTCTATCTGCCAGCCGAGAACGCGCTCTCTAGCTGTAAGGCTCCGCCGGGAGACTTTAGTAGCTTGAGAGTAATACAGGCTGTGTTAAACAGTTGTATCGAATTGCAGCCAGAGTAATGGCATCGAACTGCTACAATATCCTTCCTAGTAATAAACAGGATATATTAAATATGAATATTGTCTTAACAGTGATGCTTTGTTTGAAAAAGTATTATAAATAAATTGGAATGTATATTGTAATATGATTGTAAACATTTATTTCCGTCTTGAAATAGCAATTTAAATTGTCACCTACTGCCTGCATTTGCTTTCAGCCTACTGAAGCAGAACCCTACCTTTCATCTCTGGGCAGATGGACTCTTACACACACATTCAAATAGAATCAATTCTTTCCTGCTTTTCTACTTACATATAGTGACCTGTGTTTATATATTCAAAACTGTTTTAAATAAATTTTACCTGCACTGTTGCTTTATTCTCACCAAATACTTCAATGAAGTAAATTTCTTGGCCTGTAGCACCTGCATGGCTTATACGGAATTTTATTGGCCAATAGGCATCAAAACTAGTGCACTCTGTGCACCAGCTTACGTTTCATAAAGCGAGTTCAACATACTCTAGTCGTGTAAACTTTTTTTCTAGGCAACCAGACATGGACAAAAATTGTCTTATTGGAAGGTGTAGACCGAAAAATGCAACCTTATGAAATTTGAAGGGTAAAAGCAGTGAAATGAGCAAAAATAATTGTTTCAAATCTAGAATACAACTGCAAGTTGTCATACATCAATGAAATATAGCAAACCAGTGCACCCAACATTTGACATGACTTTTAGTTAGTAACGAGGAAAAAAGTCACCCTAAAATGAAATATAAAAGAAAAGGTAAACTAAATAATAGCTCTGTTTTAAAGAACTGCAGTTTATGTGTTCAATGAGAGCACCGCTGGCATGTACTGTTTGTTGCTATTATTCTAGTTCACTTACATGTTAAATGGCCATGACTCAGCTTAGTAGCAGTTTTAATTTTTGCAATGCCTTAAATTTTGCTAACTGAATATTTTGTGCAACTTTTGGGTTCATGAAGATATTGGAAGAGGTACCAGAAAG
Source organism: Dermacentor andersoni (assembly GCF_023375885.2). Lineage (NCBI taxonomy): Eukaryota > Metazoa > Arthropoda > Arachnida > Ixodida > Ixodidae > Dermacentor > Dermacentor andersoni. Next base: position 359,775,397 of record NC_092814.1, on the reverse strand, counting down.
CAAAAGTGTTTAATATAAGAGTCACTCACTCAATTTCAGGGATCAGTGAAAGCAATGGCCATTGATGCGTACATTCCTCAGTAGGCTGATTTGTGTGAGCTAGTGAAAGGGAGCAAATGGAACTAATGGATGTCAAATGACCATTGATTTTTATGGTCCTTGAAAGCGCACAGGTGACTGCGGTATAACTTCACATATGTGTTATTTCTCAGGTCGCAGCTCATCAAGGATGCGAATCTCAACTGCTCTGCTGAGCAAGTGCCTACAACATCACTGTGAATAACTCATGAATGGTAAAAAGAAATTTAGAAGTATCTCCATTTGCAATTTCTAATATCACAGGCACTTTAATAAAAACAGTGTAATATTTAATACTAAACTCCACTAGCACACAAAGAATTAGCATAAACAATAAGATTTCAGCAAAATCTGTTTTTTATCTCGTCTCATTTTCTTCCAGGTTCATGTCACTAAGTCCTACCTGCCAACCTGTGAAATAGGAAATTTAGAGAAAATTCTGCGGACTGTTGTGCCATTACCACCAGCCCGGATTCCGAATCTGCAAGACGCAAAAGTATCCTTCGAGCGCCCAAATTCTCCCTTGAAAAGTCAAGATGCTGAGCCGTCAGACAGCGGTGTCCTGCGGGAGAAGCATCGGCGAGCAACTTGTTCAGACGTGTCGCCAAGTGCCAGACAGCCCGGCGCCGTAGACACCCACTAGGTGACCTCCGGCCCTTGCCTGAAGGTCACCGCGCCCGCCACATTTGAACCAGGTGGCCAGCGCGGTCGCTGGTTGGACCTCTCGGACGACCGTCGAGTGCTCGCTTTGTATTGGGCCGTTTGGGTGACAATGGTTTTGGGGGCTTATAAGCGGAGGCGCGCCGCCTGAAAAACCGGATCCGCCGACTCACCGGGAGCGAGTGCCGCTCTGGACTGGAGTGAGATGTGTCGCGCGTTTTCGCCGGACGTCGCCGTGCGGGAACAGTCGCGTTTGCTGTGAGCTCTCGGCCCCAGTGCCGATCCCTTCATGTCCTGTATAATGACCTGTATATAGTGTATAAAGTCCCTTTTGTTATTCTCATCGACGCCTGGCTCGGAGTCTTCGCTACCAACGCTCTGTCACGAAACGGGTGACGAGCGCTACGGGACCACAAAGTCGTAATAGTGGTGCAGCGGTGCAAAGTCGTAACAGGACACAATTCTGGAAGTGAGAAAAATAGCCAACATTTATTTAAAGCTTGACCTTAGCGTGTACCTTTTCAGGCATGCATGTGCACCGTAATTAAAATGAATTACTTTTAGATGCAGCACACAAGCAACAGCAAACTTGGAAGAATGCACAGACAAGCTACACACAATTTGTAGGTGACAATAACTTTTTTGTTGATATTATCTGAACACACTTACTCAAGGCAGGCACCAGTATGGTTTTCACCATCAAAAGACCTCCAAGGGTATGGTCAAAGGCTGTGCAGCAAGGCTTTTTAATGAAAAGAATTTACTCTTAGTAAGCTAAAGTTGCAAAGACAGCTGTACAAATACCTCAAATCAGTGGCTGTATGGCTAAAAGTGTAGGCATATAAACATTATACCAATCTAAAATGTACATGCAACCACAACATGTACTATATAAGTATTGTCCTTCGGTCATTATATTATTTTAAACTTGACCGGAACAAACTGGAAGTTATATTTAACGATAAAGTCCGGGGAGAAATTTGGGTTTTGCGCTGTCTGGCAGCCCAAAGTTTTCATTTTTCCTGCTAATAGTCAAACTCATTTTGGAACAAAAAGCAATTCCACTTTGGCTCTACCCTAGGCACTGGCAAGGCAGAAGAAGGGAAGTGAATCATTTCGTTATCTGCTAGACATGATATTAAGGGCCTGCGCATTTTGGACTTGTCAAAAGTTGCCGTGCAGGGGTCGACGCCAGATACAATGGTAAATGCATTTGCAATAGCAAAAACACTGCAGTGGTAACTATTCTCTTAACGCTGAGCTGCTTTAGCATGAACATTAAGAGCATTAGAAGAAAGATGCAAGATGTTGATTATTTGATGTACTGCACTAACTGGAATGGCCTGATCCAATGAATCATATAGAAAAACAGTGACCTAATGTCCAGGAACGTGTAGGATTTGAATAAAGGCGTTTTGCTTCTTGAATTTAAACCTCTGCCCAAGACAGACATCCTGAAACCCACCTGTATCAGGAAATTGACGAGATATAATAATAATGCTGCATTAATAATTGCATCTGACAGCCACCCTGTGCCTTGCAAGGCCTTTAATTCAGAGGTGTTTATTTTGTGAGGGTTGCAATTATCCGAACCACAAATAGCTTCAGCAATGTTATCAATACATCCTTGTGCTGTTTTCCTATCAACATCTGGCAATGAGGCCTGTTGTTTAAATTTAGAGTTGTCAGAAACAGTTAGACACCTTTTTTTCTCTTTGGTTTGTATGATACACGCGTGTTCACTTACGTGGTTCGCCACGAGCTGATTGAACAAGAGGGATGCTAAGCACTGTTAGCTGCTGCGCAGCATTACTAGGCATCTGGTTTGGGTCTGATCCTTTCGCAAGAGCCTCACATATTTTTGATCATGTGAGACTATTGTACAGCTATTTACATCTGGTAGGTCTTGTGATTAATCTGCAATGCAATCTTGATCAGTGGAGTTATCATTTACAGACTTCACTGAAAGGCCGTCATCCGGGTCTACATCACTCTTTGAAATGCTGAGTTCTCCTTCAGTTTGCACATCCTCCCGTATACTAATTTCTTGATCACTGCTTTGTGCCATTTCATCAAATGTTGAATGCTCTTTCTTGTTTCTAGAATAAGTCACAATGTTGTGAAAGAAATCCTCACACTGTCCCAGTTTTTCATTAAGTTCAGTTTCGCTACACTGTGCTAATATCTTTGTAGTTGCCTTTGAGAGTTCTAAGAGCCGCGCATATGCATACTTATATCTAGCCTCTGGAGTATCAAGCTTTTGCTGTGCCTTTTTGCTATGCTCGTTGTGAGAATGTTTTGTTTGTTTGGCGACATTGTAAGATCAGTGTCAACAAAATCAGATTTCAGCCAGCGCTGAGGTACACAACACTCATCGAAAAGTTTCTCGTTTTCTTCTGACCTAGCAGCAAGGATATGCCTGCAATGCAGCTTGTACTGCATGGTAAATGCGCGTATGCAGGCTCTCATTCTATCGCTGACTTCATAGCCTTTATTGTTGACAGAAACAATGTGTTTGTCACCTGAAGCTGAACATCTTCCTGGATTTTTCTTGTATGTTTCGTACTCTTTACATACTAATCTTTTAGCATACTCTGTACATTTTGCTGAAACTTCCGTGTAAAATGTTTCACTCTTGCTGGTGTTAATGCACAACTTTGTTTCTCTGTACTGGGCATGGCTAACTCAAAGAGCATCATGGGTAACATAACCTACCAAAGCTTTCACTGCTTCAACCAAGTGCATTTCACGCCTTAAGTATCTCTTGAGCTTTTGATTATGACTTTCCATTCGATTATTAGTATTATTTCCTAAACTGTGCGCATTAGTACGATAACCATGAACCCACATGCTCTTGCAACTGTGCCAGTTTTTGTAAAAAAACTCCAGAAGGGTTCTGTCATCCTTAAGTAACGTTTCCAAATTTAGTAAGTTCTCTTTATAAATGTCCACAGTGTGTGCAAAACCAGTTTGGTAATGACATTTTTTACACTCATTTACCAATGCTTTTTGAATCATGTTGCATAACTTTGGTGTGTAAATATTTTAGTACATGCCATGAACACAACAATATCCTACATTCAGGCAGAAGCTGAGTAATTATGTTAATTTCGTTTAGATCTTTGTCCATTACTGCAACTTTGCACTTGTTCTTTACGACAGGATTCAAACACGGGAATGTCTCCAGGAAAGACTAATTTTTCAGATTTCTCCCACTGAACAAATGCATAGCACACGGGCCTGCGATGGCTAGTTCCATCCTCAAACAGAACCGAATCTAAGATATACCCCTCCTTATTTACTTTATAGGTGCCATCAAAAAACAATACTTCAGGGTATTTTTCTGCTAACTGGGCCATATGCTTCGACTGCAGCAATATGCACAAAAGATCATTATCTGCATTTTTTCTATATGCACCTTCCACCCAGTGTTTTCGGAAAACAATTTATTTTTTCTAGTAGAAGCGCTCCATGATGTGCACTGTCCATTATTTTTTGAACTGTTGCATGCCTTAAGTTTCTGACATATTGTGAAGTAATGAATTTTCCAGTTTTTTCCAGAACAATTTCCATTATGTCTTTCGATGTTGCATTGCAGGAAATTAAATCTTTAAGTTGGTCTTTTTCTGAAGCAGTTATTTCACGGTTCATAGCATACCATACATAAATTTCACGGCCTGTCTTATGGTTGTGCACCTCTCATATGTTTAGCACTTCATAGTATGGCTAGTATAGTACAGCAGAAGTCTTAGTTCAACTTTACATCCTGTCCCATTGAAGCGCTGATTGGGCCGAATATTCTGTCCTCTCAGAATTGCATGCCCTGCATGGCAACAGAGAAATGCAACTCGAATGTATGGAAATTCTGCTTCACTTATATCTTGCTTTGTGCAAAATGGATTTTTATCCGATTTTTAAATACGCATAGGATGGCACCCTTCCTTCTTCCATTTCTCATAGCTAGCCCTGAACTCCTTATATGTTGTAAACTTGCTACCTATAGACAGACTTCCTCCACCTGTGGGAACATGGCCCTGCTGTAATTTTGCAAGCTTAATGTGTTTATTACGCCGGCGTTTTGCCTTCTTGCTGCCACACACTGTGGTGCTACCCCCTAAGCTCACTGTTGCTTGGCTCTGCTCAAGGTCAGCACTTTTCTTTCCCTCTACGTGGCCTTTACCACAAAGTCCAGAAGAGCTGTTTGCTGCTTTGGCACTGCCCTCGCCTAGCACTTCAGCTTCTGGCTGGGGGCTCACTTCGGGTGTCGTGCAGCAAGTGTCCCGGCCAGAAGCTGGGCTCTGCTTAGCAGCAGCATAGGATGGTGGCACAGTAGCTGGCACGATCTTGCACACCTTGTGCTGTACCCACACACCACCAAGTGCAGGAGCACATGCAGGCCACTCCTTCATGCTATGCATTGCTACATGACCTTTCATTGATGCAGCTGTGCTCTGGTCTACGTTTGTACTTTACTTTACCTCTGCCTGACCTTTACCACAAGGTCCAGAAGAGCTGTTTGCTGCTGTGGCACTGCCCTCGCTTAGCACTTCAGCTTCTGGCTGGGGTCTCACTTTGTGTGTCTGTGACGACCCCACTTATGGGGTGCAAAGGTTCGTGTTCTCAATGTTTTAGTGGTTCTCTTAGGCGGAGCCTCCGAGAACCCAATTGAGGACAAAGCCGTTGGTTTGAACACACACACAAATACTTTTAATCAAAAATAAAAAAGGCGTAAAGCAAATAGAACGAAACGGAAAGCATGCATAAAATAAACATTCAAGAAAACATTGCGGTAAGGAGCACACTTAGGGCTTTAACAAGGGTGCGAGTCCGGGCTTGCCACGAGGGCGGGGACGCGTCGCAGCCTCGACGCGGCAACGCGGCGACGAGCTGGCAGAAGGAGTGGCGCCGGTCTCACCAAAGGTCGTGGCGTAGGTTGACCGACCGGGCGCCGGGAGCGCGCCAGCTCTGGCGAGGCGAGGTAACGCTGGCGGCTGGGTGGACGGCGGCGGCGTTCTGGCCGGGCAGAGAGCTCGGGCCCGTAGCCCGACTGCTCCCCTCTCGCCCACGGCGTGGAAGCTCGAACGCCGGCCTCGGGCAGCAGGCGGCACGGCAGACGGGGTGGCGTTCTGGCCGGGCAGCTGGCGTAGAACTCGGGCCCGAAGCCCGACTGTTCTCGTCCTGCCCACTGGCGCAAAAGCTCACCGGCCTTGAGGAGCTGACGGCACGCTCAGGTAGACGGGCGACGCACAGGAACAGGTTGGCAGGAGGCCCCGGGCGGGTGAAGTCCTGGTGGGCTCGGGTCCGGAACCCGACGGCCCGTCTTCAACGCCCGCTCCGGTGGTTGACCTCCTCCTGCCGTTGCTTCCTGGGACTCTCCTGGCGTCTCCCCGGCGTCTCCCTGCGTGTCCTCTTGTGTGTCGCCCCCCTTCTGCCAGCGCACCGCGCTTTTTCTTGTGGTATGGCCGATTTGGCATTTACTGATTGGCTGCCCGACGCCCCGTGGTCTTTTCTAATTGGTTGCTTTTTCTTTTTGTTTTTCCTGCGCCGCGCGTTCACGTGCCGGGCGCTCTTCGGCGTCGTCGTTTTCCTCCTTCCAGCTCGGCGCGCGTGCACTCAGCGTCGTCTGCTCTCGACCGTCCCGATCACCGCACCACGTCGCGCACCACACATCACAGTGTCGTGCAGCAAGCATCAAGTGTCCCACGGCCAGAAGCTGGGCTCTGCTTAGCAGCAGCAGAGCATGGTGGCACGGTAGCTGGCACGGTCTTGCGCACCTTGTGGTGCACCCACACACCACCAACAAGTGCAGGAGCACATGCAGGCCACTCCTTCACGCTATTCATTGCTACATGACCTTTCATTGATACAGCTGTGATCTGGTCTACGTCTGTACTTTTCTTGACCTCTACCTGGCCTTTACCACAAGGTCCAGAAGAGCTGTTTGCTGCTGTGGCACTGCCCTCGCTTAGCACTTCAGCTTCTGGCTGGGGTCTCACTTTGGGTGTCGAGCAGCAAGCATCAAGTGTCCCACGGCCAGAAGCTGGGCTCTGCTTACCAGCAGCAGAGGATGGTGGCACGGTAGCTGGCACGGTCTTGCGCACCTTGTGGTGCACCCACACACCACCAACAAGTACAGGAGCACATGCAGGCCACTTCTTCACGCTATTCATTGCTACATGACCTTTCATTGATGCAGCTGTGCTCTGGTCGACGTCTGTACTTTTCTTTACCTCTACCTGGCCTTTACCACAAGGTCCAGAAGAGCTGTTTGCTGCTGTGGCACAGCCCTCGCTTAGCACTTCAGCTTCTGGCTGGGGTCTCACTTTGGGTGTCGAGCAGCAAGCATCAAGTGTCCCACGGCCAGAAGCTGCGCTCTGCTTAGCAGCAGCAGAGGATGGTGGCACGTTCTTGCGCACCTTGTGGTGCACCCACACACCATCAAGTGCAGGAGCACATGCAGGCCACTCCTTCATGCTGTTCATTGCTACATGAGCTTTCATTGATGCAGCTGTGCGGTGGTCTACGTCTGTACTTTTCTTCACCTCTACCTGGCCTTTACCACAAGGTCCAGAACAGCGGTTTGCTGCTGTGGCACTGCCCTCGCTTAGTACTTCAGCTTCTCGCTGGGGTCTCACTTTGGGTGTCGTGCAGCAAGCATCAAGTGTCCCACGGCCAGAAGCTGGGCTCTGCTTAGCAGCAGCAGAGCATGGTGGCACAGTAGCTGGCACGGGCTTGGGCACCTTGAGGGGCACCCACACACCACCAACAAGTGCAGGAGCATATGCAGGCCACTCCTTCATGCTATTCATTGCTACATGAGCTTTCATTGATGCAGCTGTGCTCTGGTCTACGTCTGTACTTTTCTTTACCTCTACCTGGCCTTTACATAAGGTCCAGAAGAGCTGTTTGCTGCTGTGGCACTGCCCTCGCTTAGCACTTCAGCTTCTGGCTGGGTTCTCACTTTGTGTGTCGTGCAGCAAGCATCAAGTGTCCCACGGCCAGAAGCTGGGCTCTGCTTAGCAGCAGCAGAGCATGGTGGCACAGTAGCTGGCACGGGCTTGGGCACCTTGAGGTGCACCCACACACCACCAACAAGTGCAGGAGCACATGCAGGCCACTCCTTCATGCTATGCATTGATTGCTACATGACCTTTCATTGATGCAGCTGTGCTCTGGTCTACGTCTGTACTTTTCTTTACCTCTACCTGGCCTTTACATAAGGGCCAGAAGAGCTGTTTGCTGCTGTGGCACTGCCCTCGCTCAGCGCTTCAACTTCTGCCTGGGGACTCACTTTGGGTGTCGTGCTGCAAGCATCAAGTGTCCCACGCCAGAAGCTTAGCTCTGCTTAGCAGCTGCAGAGGATGGTGGCACAGTAGCTGGCAAGGTCTTGCGTGCCTTGTGGTACACCCCCACACCACCAACAAGTGCAGGAGCACGCACAGGGCACCTTCCTGCTGGCTGTGCAGCAACAGCACCAGTCAAGTCCCTGGTACTTGCCCCAGCAGTCGCCGACAGTGCGGTGTAGGCAAGCACAGGGTATGCTTCTGTGACTGTGGGCGTCACTGCAACAGCAGTGCAGTGCTGCACACTGGCAGAAGAAGACGTGCGCACTACTGCTGCCCATGTCTTTTTGGCGCTGCAACCTGTGGGAGCCACATTATTTCCTGAGTGAAAACAAAGAACGGGGAAGTTATTGTCACTGCTCCAATGCTTTAACAACGCATCAGACTGGTCACCATGCTGGCAGCGCAGCTCTTCATGCTCCTCCTGGACCTGGTGCTGCCACGCCACCTCGCCATGGCTCTTACGAATGTCCTCAGTGACACTCCTGATGGCTTGACGCAGCAGGCGCCCCAGCAACTGAAACAGGCAGAAACACACATAGCGCTCTAGTGCTTTGTATATTCACGTGGTGTACATAGAGAAAATAAACACCTTCATGCTAAACTACCCAGTGTAGGGTTTATTTCATCCACGTGACACCGAAATCATGTCTTGGTATCCATGCAATGCTCTGGGAACAAGACATCCAAATTTCGCATATATTACCAAGGACGTCTTAGGACAGTTGCCATTTGAAACTTCTGTAACCCGCACATAAATAGCTGTGCTCTAAGATGCTCTGTCTGTTTCCACATGTCATAAATGCATTTTCTGATGAGCTCAAATTATAATCCAGGGTTATATCGCTTGTCAGGAGCTCAATTAAGTATATATATATATATATATATATATATATATATATATATATATATTGCATACTTTATAACACAATTTATTTTGAAAAGTTTAGTTCAATGTGCCGCCTGATTTTTTTGCCTGGTGCAAGGCCTAGGCGGAATCGAACACTGTATTTGCGCACATGTATTCCTCACAGCAAATGCCGCACAAATGGCCTCAATCGACATGTCCTCGCAATGTATCTAGCAAGTACCCATAATTATTCCATGGCGCACATGCAAGATATCTCGTGGTGCGGCCGGACAGTACGGCCAAACGATCGTGATAGTGACGTCCGCCGGATGTAATTTGCGCATGTATATTAATGACTTGCCGCATTATGTGTCAGTTAATATTCGTCTTTACACTGATGATTGCGTCCTCTATCATAATATTAACACACCAATGGATGATGATTTACTTAACGACTCCTTTGCAAAATTTTGTAGGTGGTGCAAGGAATGGAAAATGCACATTAATTTCTCTCAAACTCATTCCAGGTCCTTTTCCAGACGCATATCTCCATCACTTTTCACGTGCACTTTCCACGGTCAGGGTTTAAAGAGTAACCGAATTTAAATATCTTGGTCTTAATTTCTCTCATGACATGTCATGGTCGAAACACATTGATATCATATGTAACAAAGCTTTTAGACGTCTCGCTTGCCTCCATCATTCATTGAGTAAAGCTCCAAAGCATACCAAACTGCTGACATATAAAACACTTATCCGCCCCATTCTCGATTATGGCGGCATCATATGGAAGCCTCATAAGAAATCCGATATTAAAAAATTAGAATCAGTCCAAAAGAAATCGGTGCGCGTCATTTTTCACAGCTATAGCCGAGATTCTTCCCCTTCTTCCCATTATACAGCTACAGGTCTTACAGTTCTTTCATCTCGCCGCCGCTTAGAATGCATGAAATTTTTGCACGCTGGTTCATTCTGAGCGCCTTGTTACGCTAAATAATTATTTGAAGTTTCGTACACCTTCTATCACTAAGAGTTCTCATAATCTTAACCACATCCCTTTCTCTTGCCGGACAGAGATGTTCAAGCACAGCTTCTTTCCACTGAACATTGAACTCTGGAATTCACTACCTGGAAGCATCCGCTCTTTACCTATGAAAGAATTTTTGAAAACCATTACATTTACTTGATATTCATATTTTTCTTGTGCCTGTATTTTGTTTTCTCGCTTTCTTTTTTCTCTTCACTCCCTCACTGCTCACTCCTGCAATAGCCTCATCGAGGCTGCAGTATGTGTAAATAAATAAAATAAATAAATAAAATTAATTACAAGTCACTCACCGGGCTACCGCGTGGCGTCGGTTGCATGCCGTCAGCCTTCAGCTTACCCGACAAGTCGCGAGTGCTGTCGAGGTACCTGTAGCCATTCTTGTGGCACAGCGCCTGCAAAATGGCATTCGCCTCCCTAGCATCCCTCTTGGATGTCTCCAATTCCCGAGCAGCTTACGCCCACCGGCACTTGAGAAAACTCGTCTGTCTCGGCAGAATTGCAGACACCACCACACGGATGCATGCTTTGACATCAATAATTCGATCAATTAGTGCCCGGAACCTGGCCATCTGCGTGAGTGGTCCTTCGCCGACATTGTTAGTTCCGACATAAAGAACCACCACGTGCGCGTTTGCCAGGCTATCGGTGATCAAAGGAAACAACTTCTCGATGCGTACACCACTGAATGAGCGCACCTTGACATCTACCGAGGGACTCAATGTGAAAGATCCTGCAAGATCTTTCAACATTGAATCTACGGCAGCAAGGACACGGGTCATGTTGAGGGGCTTTTCGGCAGCCTCGCACGAGCACTGAAATGAAAGCAAGGATTAAAACAACAAATAAATGCCAACAGTTAGCGCTAATGTTAAAAATACAGTAAAAATGACGTGCACAATTGGAACGAAACAAATAGAACCCTAAGACAATGTAGAATCCACTGTCGCTCGCAGAAATTTGAACAGTCGACAGCACTCGACGGATCTTCCACGCTTCTAAAAGAATCAGATGGGTGGTTTCGGAATTAATCGCGTCACCGTATTAACTGTCACGTGATCTTACAGAGACAATTAATTAAGGCCGGTTTAACCCAGCATTTGTGAGCAGTGAAAACGACACTGCAACACTTCTTAAACCGGGCAAGAAAACATTTCCAATACAAAGCGGTAGCATGAACATGCGAATTTTGGCGCAGTTTATATATGACGTCAAATACCGCGCAACCAACCGCTGGGCGATTGTTCACATGACTGCGTTCTATTCTTGACCATGATCCCAGAGCTAAAGCTTGCGCATGCGTGCAGCCAGCTTCCACGAATGGGGAACGCGGCCCGCGCTCGTTTTAGTCACCGCTCCTCGGTGACACGCTAACCTTTAATGGCATAGATGGTGCTCCGCGCCGAAACAGGAAGGAAACAATAATTAACTGGTATATTACGCCTCAGCAGTGGTTGATCAATGTCGCTCTTTAATTATATGAAGGCTCTTTTCAAATATTCCTTCAAGAAATTTGGCTAGATTCATTGCAAGGCGTGGGTTGAAAGAGGGGTCCCATTTAAGCTGCTCAGCATGTGCGGCACGGACGTACGTTCGACACTTCATTAATTCTACAAAGCACAAGGTGGTGGTGCATTGCGCATGCAAACAGTGCGTACGCCTAAGCAGCTTTATGCTGACGGCACCTGCTTGGGGCCTGAAAAGCAATGGTAAAAGCTACCTGTCCGACATATCAATTAGGGGCTGCCGCCTTTAGTGGTATCTCGATAAGCCAAAATCGCTTAAACGGAACGCCATTCTCATGGTTGGTTGGTTTTGTATTCATGCAATGTTCTGTGCAATGTCTCTCAGTAAATGGAACTCCTGATAAACGGAACCAATTTCCCTGGCCTCTTGAGGTTCTGTTTAAAGAGCGTCCACTATATATTGCCTGTCTACACTTCTCCATAGTCAAAGCGTCTTTTTTTTTTTTTGGCCCAAGAGACACGAAGTATGGACGGTCGGCCACAAAGGACATACGGCAGCGGCCTGATATCCCATTCACCTGGGGCCGCTTAATTGTTCTTTGTATGGCAGGGATGAAGATCTTCGTGAATGCATCCATGACCATACGATTCAACAAACGAAACAGGTATATAGTACGCTCTACAGATGCAGAACTCCTTGCACTGGCTTACAGCGCCTGGAAAACCGTGGGGAAACAGGCGGTAACGATTAATTTTAGTATATTCGTCGACATTAAACGTAGATTCCACGTGCCCCATGGGAATGGGTAATTTAAGTGAAAGCTAATACTGTATGCGAGGAGCGCTATTTTCATTTAGCTACCACTTGCAGATATATAGACCAGACAAACAAGTAGGATACATTGTCACCGGGTACGCCTCGCTCAACGTTCCCAAACTTCATTGTGGCGCTCAAACACGCACCCAACACCTGTCCGCTTATATGGCACGCGCGACACTGAACCAAACGCGATCGTCCTGCACGTCCCTATGATGCGTTTCGCCGATTACTTGTGTGCACAGGTAAAATAATAATGTGCAGGAACAATCCACGAGCTTGTAAGAACGCTCTCTGCTGTGTAAACTGTGATGGGGAGCACGCCGCGTACTCGCGGTCGTGCCCATCCCGGAAAAAAGAAAAGGAAATTGTAACAATAAAAGTAAAGGAAAATATCAGTTTCAAGGAGGCACGCAGGCGGGTATACTACCTGCCCAAGTAAACCTTTGCCGATGTGGCGCGTCAGGGGGCAGCGCCACAACGGACTCCGGCGGCTGTCCGACCCACCTAGTGAGGCGGCAGTGACACCATCCCCCCCCCCCCCCCCCCCCGGCGGCTGCAGCTAGCGCTGCAACGCCAACCCAGCAGACAGGTCCATCGACCCCGAAGGCGGGCGCAGCAGAGGCTGACCCAACCTCCCCGGCCTCTTCCAGCGCTGGCAACAGCCAGCGCAGCCAAATCCCTCAGGGAGCCCCATCGACCTCCGGGCTGGTGGGCGCAGGCGTCTTGCCCTCCAAGGCGAGACTCTCCCTGCTAACTGGTAACTTCTCGCTCGCAAGAGCACGTGTCCGGCGCCTCACAAGAGGCAATAGACACTACACCTATCCCCAACATGGACACACAGATAATTCAGTGCTGTGTTTACAGGAAACACACTTAAAATCAAAGCGCACAAACTTTCTCCGACAGTATATAACTTTTCGCAAAGATCGCGATGATGCTGTCGCATCATTGTGAGGTGTCGCCATTGTTATCCATAAGAGCATTGCGTGTCAACTTCTACAGCTACAAACGCCTCTTGAAGCTGTGGCGGTTCGAGCTGTTCTCCTAAACAAACTTATCACCATTAGCTCTCTTTACATACCCCTACAATACAAATTAACGAAACATGAATGTCAATCCTTTATAAATCAATTGCCAGAACCTTATGTTGTTCTTAGCGATTTCAATGCGCACAGCTCCCTCTGAGGCGACTCTCGCATAGATGCGAGACGTCGTCTTCTTGAAGAGTTCTTCTTTTCTTCTGGTGCGTGCCTTCTGAATAAGAAGGAACCCACATATTAATGTCTTCCAAATACAACCTTTTCCTGAATTGATCTCAGCGTAGTCTCCCCGTCTATACTGCCCGAACTCGAATGGGAAGTTATGAACAATTCTTACAGGAGCGACCACTTCCCCATACTGCTGAGAACATATAAAGAAAACGAATATCTACCACAGGATCCTAGGTGGAAGATCTATACAACCGACTGGGAGAAATTCCGAACTCTCACTAGTATCTCATGGAATGACATGTCTTCTTTAGAAATTGATGCTGCTGTGGAGTATTTTACAGCGTTCATAATAGATGCCGCATCAAAATGCATATCCGAAGTAAGTGGTTTGGCATGCAAACGATGTGTACCGTGTTGGAACAACGAATGTACGATCGCCCGTAGGAAACAGAACAAAGCGTGGGGATCGTTACGCGCCTCTCCCACTGCAGAGAATCTTATTAACTTCAAAAAAGTAAAGTCTCAAGCCAGAAGAACGTGCCGACATGCCAGAAGAGAGAGTTGGCAGAAGTTTTTTATCGGATATCAACTCTTACACAGATGAGGCGAAAGTCTGGAACAGGGTTAACAGGATAAAAGGACGACAAACAATTTCACTCGCCCTGGTAAACACAGAAGGCGATACCCTGCTTGAACAGGCAGACTCACTTGGGGAGCACGTTCAGAGCGTGTCAAGTTCCACCAATTATTCAAAACCCTTTCTCAAATATAAACAAATAGAAGAATGCAAGCCACTCATAAGAAAGTGTCGGCAGAATGAATCGTTCAACCGTCCTTTTAGTATAGCAGAGTTGAGAGCCGCCTTGAGCGCATGCAAGAGCTCTGCACCAGGATCTCATAGAATCATGTATGAAATGCTGAAAAACTTGCACAATGACACGCAAGTTACACTACTTACACTTTTCAACACTATCTGGGACGCAGGGTACCTTCCGACTGCATGGAAAGAAGCCAGTGTGGTCCCTGTTTTAAAACAAGGGAATGACCCTTCCTCAGTGGCAAGTTACCGCCCGATAGCCCTCACAATTTGCATTTGTAAAGTATTTGAAAAAAATGATAAATCGGTAAGTCATCAATTTCCTTGAACAGAACAAAATGCTTGATCCCTATCAGTGTGGCTTCCGAGAAGAGCGCTCCACAACTGAAGATCTTGTACGTATTGAAGGAAATATCCGTGACGCATTTGCACACAAACAGTTTTTCTTATCGATATTCCTCGAAATGGAGAAGGTGTACGATACAACATGGCGCTACGGAATCTTGAGAGATTTGTCAGAAATGGGCATTTATGGTAATATGCTAAACGTAATAAAAAGCTACTTGTCCAATCGTACCTTCCGGGTAAAAGTCGGCAATGTGCTGTCACGTCCTTTTACACAAGAAACTGGTGTACCCCAGGGAGGCCTGCTCAGTTGCACACTTTTTATTGTTAAGATGACAACACTTCGCGCTTCCTTACCACCGGCCATGTTGTATTCCGTCTACGTGGACGACATTCAAATATGTTTCAAATCCTGTAACCTCGCAGTGTGCGAGAGACAGGTACAGCACGGTTTGAACAAGGTGTCAAAGTGGGCAGAGAAAAATGAATGTAAAATCAATCCTCATAAGAGTTCTTGTGTTTTGTTTACAAGAAAGAGAGGCTTGGTTCCGGATCCTTGCTTAGAAGTGTGTGGACAACTGATACCTGTAAACCAAGAGCACCAATTTCTAGGTGTTATACTTGACAATAGACTCACTTTCGTCCCACACATTAAACATCTTAAAGAAAATGTCTCAAAACAATGAACCTAATGAAACTTCTATCCCAGACTACGTGGGGTAGTGGCAGGAAGTGGCTAATGAATCTCTATAAGAGCCTGATCCAGTCACGATTATGCTATGGTGCCGTGGTATATAACTCTGCCGCCCCGAGGGCGCTAAAGATGCTAGACCCTGTTCACCATCTAGGTATCCGCTTAGCTACGGGCGCTGTCAGAACAAACCCGATAGAATGCTTATATGCTGAATCGAATGAATGTCACTCCACCCGCAGAGATCATACATCAGCTTTACATATTTCCTTAAATCATCATCATCATCATCAGCCTGGTTATGCTCACTGCAGGGCAAAGGCCTCTCCCATACTTCTCCAACTACCCCGGTCATGTGCTAATTGTGGCCATGTTGTCCCTGCAAACTTCTTAATCTCATCCGCCCACCTAACTTTCTGCCGCCCTCTGCTACGCTTTCCTTCCCTTGGAATCCATTCCGTAACTCTTAATGACCATCGGTTATCTACCCTCCTCATTACGTGTCCTGCCCATGCCCATTTCTTTTTCTTGATATCAACTAAGAAATCATTAACTCGCGTTGGTTCCCTCACCCAATCTGCTCTTTTCTTATCCCTTAACGTTATACCAATCATTCTTCTTTCCATATCTCGTTGCGTCGTCCTCAATTTAAGTAGAATTTAAAGTACGCTCTAATCTAGAAGATCCATGTTTTGGTACCGTTACCGATATGACGCGCGTTACACTTTGCAGCAATTGCCCCTCCATAAGACAGCCTTTCTCGCTGCGTGTGAAGGAGCTTAGCGATGAAATGCATGTCCCACTCCTCGAGCATCGCTTAATGCACCTAACCAAGCTCTTACCTCCTTGGGAGTGGCATGTGATAGAATGTGACATATCCTTTATAAAAGTCACAAAGCACGCTCCAGAGGCCGAAATTCGAATGCATTTCCTACAATTTCAGCACAAGCGCTCCTGCGCAGAGTTCTACACAGACGCTTCGAAGTCGAATGCCGGGGTATCCTCTGCAGCCGTCGGCCCATCGTTTTCGGAATCCGATGTACTGTATCCGGAAACAAGTATCTTTACGGCCGAGGCCTACGCATTACTCTCTGCTGTGAAGCATATAAGAAAATCAAATCTTCCAAAAGCAGCGATCTATACAGACTCTCTAAGCGTCATGAAGGCTGATGTCACTCAGCAAACATAAAAATCCTGTATTTAATGAACTGTATTCGGTCTTGTGTAAAGCGTACTCATCTAACCAGAATATCATAATATGCTTTGTCCCTGACCATAGGGGAATCGAAGGTAACGTTCTGGCGGACGAGATGGCCACGTCAATCACATCGCAAGTTAACCCTACCGCTGATGTGCCTGTAACAGATCTGAGGCCTTTCTTACGAAATGAACTGGGAAACCACTGGCAGTGCACGTGGGACGCGCAAACAAATTATAAACTGCACGTTATAAAGCCACAGCTAGGTTTTTGGCCCTCCCCAACAAGATCGTGGCGAACAGATGTCCTATTCTGTCGCCTCAGAATAGGACACACATTTGGCACCCATAATTATCTGCTTACTGGAAGTGAACCTCCAGCCTGTGGCAGATGCGGCGAGAGGTTGACCGTCCTCCATGTGCTCCTGAAGTGTCGGGAAGCCGATCCGGAGAGAAAGAAACATTTTCCGCTTGCATACCATTATTACATCCCTCTAGACCCGGCTAGTTTTCTTGGTAAGGAACCACTTTTTAACACCAAGGTAGTCCTCAACTTTTTACATGATGTTGTACTACTTGTAATAAGCCCATTAAACTCGTAGCGCATCCTCTTTCTAGAGGATGCCGCTGTGGTAGATGTTTCTTATAGCACATGCCTCTAGGCCCTTGTGTCTCAAGGGCTCTAACGAGGTCGTGGTGCTCTAGTGAATTTTAGAATCTTATACATTTTTATATGGTATCATTATTTCGCAATGCACCTTAATGCTCATAGTACACGTCTTTTGTCATTGCCATAATCTTATTACACATAGACTTTATGCACATTAAAGCGACCATTCTTGAAGGCCCCTTTACAGCCACGTCACATCAACTTCATAGAAGTCATAACTCCACTGCAAATTCATCAACACTGGCTTGGCGCTCTTTGGCTATACCTGGCCCTTGCGCCAATAAACACCATACATTCATTCATTTAACCAGTGCATTTCCAGCGGTACACATATAAGCCTATTGGTCGAATGTGTAGGTAGCTTTATTTCTTATCTTTATGGGCACGAGGGCCGGCGAGGAATGCGGCCCATTTCGTTTTGTGGATTAGCCATACGGTTCCATATACGCATTCCTTGTATCAATCCTGGCGAATATAAATTCGCCTTCGTAACTTATTCGAACGCATATACTGCAGTTCTTTATTTTTGTATGTCAGACCCATTTAACTCCCCTGTCTCCCCAGTGTAGGGTAGCAAACCGCAATTTCCTTTCTAGTTAATCTTCCTTCATGTGACCTTCGTTCTGTCTCCCCCTCTTTCAGAATCATATCGATGTGCATGCATGAGGACAGCGGGAAATCAAATGAGTAACCAAGAATGATCGAGTAAACGAACGTTATACCAAAAGGACAGCGCACGTACCATTTGCCGCCGCAAATGTGCACCTTGTGGGTGACCGTGTGGTGTTTTGTATGGCAATGTATTTTGCCAATAAGAATATACATACTTAGAGCAATTGAACAGCGCAATCAAAAAACGAGATGAGGGATCGAAGAAGACAAAGGCAGCGTTGAGCATATATCCGCCTTTTTTTTGTCGTTGTTTTTCGCGGTGCTTGCCTCATGAATGCAATACTAACTTATCCAGTCAATTATATAGGGTTCTGACGTACACATATAAACTACAAATATTGAAATACATACATAGACATATTAAGTAACGCTTAAAGCGATATATATTATAAACACAAGAAAACAGTTGAGCCTTTACATATTTGCGACACAAGTAGAATGACACTCAGGCCATTGGCGTAACGATATACTATGCGCATCTGTAACTTTCTGTGAAACTTTTGAGAGACGTGCGACTTCGCGAATCATGCTGCTAGCTACATTTAAGTTCCAGTTGCTTTATCCACCCTTTTGGGCTTACGTTCATGGCGGCAGCTACATTACTCGAGCCGAACTGCCTTTACAGCCAAGTGAAGTGAAATGCGCAAATTTAACACTTTCTAACTTTGAAAGGCACGTGATTCGCGCTTCTGAGTATACCAGACGAAAAATGCGCGCCTGCTTAGGCCACGCCTTTGACGTCACTTGCTCTGCGCGGCCGAACTCAGTTCGGTCGTAGATAGATAGGTAGAATAAACGAATAAACTTTATTGTCTAACGGATAAGGTGATCTATCCTCCCCCCGACACGCAGGTCAGGGGGCGGGTACCACCGCCTCAGATGCAGCCTCTTCAGCCAGTCCCCGCAGGGGCGTCTGCGTGAGCAGGCGTTTGGTGTGTTGCGACACCACGGACCCGAGCACATGAGGGTCGGACCCTCCCGCAGTAGCCGTGCGCGGCTTAGCCGTTTCTGGGGAAAGGGGGATCCTGGGGGTTGAGATGATGCTGGGTGTTTGGACCTTTAAGGCCCCCCGGCGGAGGCAACACACCTCTTCGGCCTCTGCTTCACATAGACGGCACCCCCGGACTGACCCACCCGGGGGAAATCGGTAGTCGCCTCTTCCTGTCCCTCTCTTCTCAAACCTTCGTCTTTATCTCTCACTTTATATCCTTCCTGTCTTCTTCTCTCTTCCATTTACTTCCTTTCTCCACGGAGGCAACGGTTAACCTTGTGTGGATATCCTACCTTGGGTACACCATATTGGGTTATAGTGATGGCGTACGGCTATAGTGATAGCGCGGCAGAGCTTGTACACAAGCTTTGCCGCGTCCCCTCGTTGGGCTCCGTGGTGGGCGGTCGACGCTGTTGCCGAATTTTTATATATTTCCATGGAAACTTCTATCCCCAAACTTCCTGATCGCCATCCGAAACGAGGGCGCACGAAGATGTATTTCAGTTTTTCGGACACCAAATCCAGAATTTTCCCCGGTTCCACGTTATTCACCCTGAAAAGCCAAACAAAGCAGTGCGAAACATTTCACCATTCCTTGTCTGAAAGTCATTGACTGATGTTTTTGGACCAGGTTACAAGGTGTCCACGATGGCAAGCGGTGACCTCCTCTTGGAGCTCCGCGACCAGAAGCAATATGAGAAACTACAGAAACTAGTGTCATTCGGGGAGACCCACATAAGAGTAAGGCCACACCGTACAATGAACACCACCCGCGGTGTTGCGTCCGATGATGATCTGCTTGAGCTGACTGAAGCGGAACTCTTGGAGGGCTTCAGTGAGCAAAATGTTATCAATGTTAGAAGAATAAAGGTAAGGCGAGATAGGAAAGAGATTCAGACGAAGCACTTAATAATCACCTTTGGTTCAAGTGTCCTGCCCGAGTCAATCGAGGCCGGGTACATCAAGCTCCGTGTTAGGCCGTACGTGCCCAACCCACTCCGTTGTTTCAAATGCCAGCGCTTTGGCCACAGCTCGCAGAGCTGCCGAGGCCGCCAAACTTGTGCTGAATGCAGTGCCCACGAACACACATCTGAAGCTTGTGAGAATGCTCTCCACTGTGTAAACTGTGATGGGGAGCACGCCGCGTACTCGCGGTCGTGCCCATCCTGGAAAAAAGAAATGGAAATTGCAACTGTTAAAGTAAAGGAAAATATGTTTCAAGGAGGCATGTAGGCGGGTATCGTACCTGCCCAAGAAAGCCTTTGCCGATGTGGCGCGTCAGGGGGCAGCGTCACAACGGCGTCCGGCGGCTGCCCGACCCACAAGCAGTGAGTCGGCAGCTACGCCATCTGCCCCCGCGGCGGTTGCAGCTGGCGCTGCTCCGCCAACCCAGCAAACGGGGCCATCGACCCCGAAGGTGGGCGCAGCCGAGGCTGCCCCAACCTCCGAGGCCCCTTCCAGCGCTGGCAATGGCCAGCGCAGCCAAATCCCTCAGGGAGCCCCATCGACCTCCGGGCTGGTGGGCGCAGAGGTCTTGCCTTCCAGGGCAGGACTCTCGCAAAACCTCTCGCTCGCAAGAGCGCTTGTCCGGCGTCTCACACGAGGCAATGGACACTACACCTGTCCTCAAGGCGCACCAAACGCCTAAGGAGCGTCGACACTCGCTCGAACGCTTCAGAAAGAGCGAAACCCCTATTACAGGGCCTCGAAAGGGCTCTGTAATCTAAGGCATCCCTTCCGCTTCCGTAAACACAGCACCAATTTACTCTAAATATGGATACACAAATCATTCAATGGAACATCAGAGGTCTCCTTAGAAACCTTGATGATTTGCAAGAACTCATCCACAAACATAATCCAAAAGTGCTGTGTTTACAGGAAACACACTTAAAATCCAAACACACAAACTTTCTCCGAACGTATCTTACGTTTCGCAAAGATCGCGATGATGCCGCTGCATGATCGGGTGGTGTTGCGATTGTCACTCATAAAAGTATAGCCTGTCAACCCTTACAGCTACGAACGCCCCTTGAAGCAGTGGCGGTGCGAGTTGTTCTGCTAAACAAACTCATCACTATTTGCTCGCTCTACATACCCCCACATTACAAATTAACTAAACATGAATTTCAGTCCTTCGTAGATGAATTGCCGGAACCTCATATTGTTATTGGCGATTTCAATGCACACAATTGCCTGTGGGGCGACCCTCGTATAGATGCGCGAGGACGACTTGTTGAACAATTCCTTTTCTCTTCTGGTGCGTGCATTCTGAATAAGATAGAACCCACATACTACTGTCTTGCCAACAAAACCTTTTCTTCAATAGCTCTAAGCCTAGTCTCCCCGTCACTACTGCCTGAACTCGAATGGGAAGTTACAAACAATCCTTACGGAAGCGACCACTTCCCCATACTGCTACGAACACCTAAAAAGAACGAATATACACCACAGGCTCCTAAGTGGAAGATTAATACAGCTGACTGGGAGAAATTCCGAACTCTCAGCAGTATTTCATGGGATGACATGTCCTCGTTAGGAATTGATGCTGCTGTGGAGTATTTTACAGCCTTGATAATAGATGCCGCATCTAAATGCATATCACAAGTAAAATGGCTTGGCATGCAAGCGGCGAGTCCCGTCGTGGAACGAGGACTGTAAGATCGCTCGTAAGAAACAGAACAAAGCGTGTGGGTTGCTACGCGCCTCTCCCACTGCGGAGAATCTGTTTAACTTTAAGAAAGTGAAATCGCAAGGCAGGCGAACACGCCGGCAGGCTAGAAGAGAGAGTTGGCAGAAGTTTTTATCAGGTATCAACTCGTATACAGATGGGGCCAAAGTCCGGAACAGGGTTAATAGGATAAAAGGGCGACAAACATATTCTCTTCCTTTGGTAAACCGGCCTTTCAGTATTGCCGAGTTGAGAGCTGCCTTGAACACATGCAAAAGCACTGCACCGGGACCTGACAGAGTCATGTATGACTCTGTCATACATGACACACAAGTTACACTACTTACACTATTCAACACTATTTGGGCTTCCGGATACCTCCCATGCTCATGGAAAGAAGCGATTGTGGTTCCTGTTCTGAAGCACGGAAAAGACCCCTCCTTGGCGGCAAGTTACCGTCCGATAGCTCTAATTGTCTGTGTAAGCTTTGTGAAAAAATGATAAATCGCAGACATACATTTCCTTGAGCTCAACAATATGCTCGATCCTTATCAGTGTGGATTCCGAGAAAGGCGGTCGACAACCGATCATCTTGTGCTCATTGAAGGAAATATCCGCGATGCATTTATACATAAACAGTTTTTCCTATCGATATTCCTCGATATGGAGAAGGCATATGAGACGGAATGGCGTTACGGGATCTTGCGAGACCTGTCGGAAATTGGCATCCGTGGAAATATGCTGAACACAATTGAAAGCTATTTGTCAAATCGTACTTTCCGAGTAAAAGTCGGTAATGCACTGTCACGTCCTTTTACGCAAGAAACTGGTGTACCCCAGAGAGGCGTGCTCGGCTGCCCTCTCTTTATCGTTAAGATGAACACACTACGTGCTTCACTGCCACCGGCCATTTTTTATTCCGTATATGTAGACGATATACAAATAGGCTTCAAATTTTGCAACCTCACGGTATGCGAGAGACAGGTACAGCAGGGCTTGAACAAGGTTTCCAAGTGGGTAGACGAAAACGGACTTAAAGTGAACCCCAACAAAAAGTTCTTGTGTGCTTTTCACAAGAAAGAGAGGGCTCATTGCAGAACCCAGTATCAAAATGTATGGTCAGCGAATTCCTGTGAACAAAGAACACAAGTTCTTAGGCATCATACTTGATTCTAAATTAACTTTTATTGCACACAAAGTACCTCAAGGTCAAATGCTTAAAATCAACGAACTTACTTAAAGTGTTACCCCCGCAGGGGCGTCTGCGTAAGCAGGCGTTTGGTGTGTTGCGACACCACGTACCCGAGCACACGAGGGTCGGACCCTCCCGCGTGTAGCCGTGCGCGGCTTCGCCGTGTCTGGGGAAAAGGGGATCCTGGGGGTTGAGCCGATTCTGGGTGTTTGGACCTTTAAGGCCCCCCGGCGGAGGCAACACACCTCTTCGGCCTCGGCTTCACATAGACGGCACCTCCAGACTGACCCACCTGGAGGAAATCGGCAGTCGCCTTTTCCTGTTTCTCTCTTCCTACTACCTTCGTCTTTCCCTCACTTTCCACCTTTCCTGTCTCATTCTCTCTTCTGTTTACTCCCTTCTCCTTGGCGGCAAGGGTTAACCTGGTGTATGTATCCAACCTTGGGTATTTTATATTGGGTTATAGTGGCTACGTACAGCTGGCATCTGCGTTTCCTCCCGGACTCGTGGCGTCCCCTTGTTGGGCTCGGTGGTGGGCGGCTGGCGTAGCTGCCGAAATTAAATTATTCTGCATGGCTAAGACGTCATTCCCCGCCCTTTCCGATCGTCCTCTTTCAAAAAGAGGACGCACCGAAGAAACTTTTCAGCTATTCAGCCAGCGCAAAGAAACTTTCCCCCGCTTTCATGTGATACACAGTCAAGATCCCGAAAAGACAGTTAGAACTCTCTCACCTTTCATCGTAGCTAAATGCCTTACCGACACACTAGGTGCTGGCTACAAAGTAACGAAAATGAGCAGTGGCGACCTTCTTCTTGAGGTCCGCGACACTCAACAGCATGGCAAACTCTCTAATCTCCTAGCATTCCGTAATGTGGCAATCACCGTTACTCCCCACCGATCATTGAACACGTGCAAAGGAGTCATCTCTGACGAAGATCTATTGAGCCTGAGCGAGGAAGAGCTCCTGGAGGGCTGGAAAGAACACAATGTTATCCAAGTTCAAAGAATAAAGATCCAGCGAGACAACCAAGGTATTCCTACTAAGCATCTCATCCTTACCTTTGCATCGAGCGTGCTACCAGAAACCCTAGAAACGGTATGTACCAAAATTAGAGTCAGGCCTTACATCCCAAACCCCCGAAGATGCTTCAAGTGTCAGAGATCCCCGCAGGGGCGTCTGCGTCAGCAGGCGTTTGGTGTGTTGCGACACCACGGACCCGAGCACACGAGGGTTGGACCCTCCCGCGTGTAGCAGTACGCGGCTTAGCCGTGTCCGGGGAAAAGGGGATCCTGGGGGTTGAGCCAAAGCCGGGTGTTTGGACCTTTACGGCCCCCCGGCGGCGGCAACACACCTCTTTGGCCTCGGCTTCACGTAGACGGCACCCCCGGACTGACCCACCCGGGGGAAATCGGCAGTCGCCTTTTCCTGTCTCTCTCTACTCAAATCTTTGTCTTTCTCTTTCACTTTTGACCTTTCCTGTCTCCTATTTACTTCATTTCATTTCCAAGTTTCCGGGCGGCTAGGGTTAACCATGTGGGCGTGGCCTTCCTTGGTCATGGTTATATGGTTATAGCAGTTATGTATGGCTAGTGGTTTTAAAACACTCCCGTGTTGGGCTCCATGGTGGGCGGCCAGCTTAGCTGCCGAATTTATATGTAATTTCATGGACAGAACTCCCTCTTCAACAAAACCTGATCGGAGGCCGAAAAGGCACCGGACCGAGGTAATGAATTTCAATAAACCTAGTGATTGCTTCACAAAATTTTTTGTCATCACGTCTGAAACTGAACAAAAAATTCAAGACATGTCCCCCTTCCTCATCGCCAAAGCACTTAACGAGTGTATTGGTGAGACCTACAAAGCCAAGAAAATGAATTCTGGAGACCTCTTGGTCGAAGTTATGACGGCTGAGCATAGCAGGCAGATTAAGAAACTTGAGAAGATCGGTGAGAACAGTGTGTCTGTCTCACCACATCGGACACTGAACTACGCGAAGGGTGTGATTTCAGATACAGAACTCCTTAAGTGCACAGACGAGGAAATCGAAGAAGCCTTGAGAGATCAGGGTGTTCTATGTGCAAGACGAATTAAATTTAGAAAAAATAACATTGAAACTCCGACCAAACACATTGTGCTGACCTTCAACTCCTTAACACTTCCAAGTGCCGTTAAGGCTGCTTACTTGTACCTTAGAGTAAGACCATATTTGCCCAATCCCCGCCGGTGCTTTCGGTGTCAGAAATATGGGCACGGCTCCCAGTCATGTCGCGGAAGAGCAACCTGTGCTAAATGCGGTCAACCAGACCACGGTGATGAAACGTGCACAAACGAGCTGTGCTGCGCAAATTGCGCGGGTCAGCACGCGGCATTTTCCAGATCTTGTCCTCAGTGGAAAAAAGAAAAAGAAGTGATTGCATTGAAGGTACGGGAGAACATATCATACATTGAAGCCAAAAAGAGAGTCGCTTTTGCCGATAGAGGTACTTACGCACAGGCTGTGCACAGAGGGCGTGCTCCGCCGATGGTGTCAATTGGAACCCAGGTGGAGCTGCTGGACAAGGTTCCAGCTCTCCGGCCCTCCTCACCCAGTGAAATAACAGACGCTCGTCGCAACCCTCTCCCAAGAGGCCCAGAGGCTTCTGCTGAGGCTGACGGCAGTCAGCACCTGGTAGAGGCCACGAAGGTCTCAACGCCGGTGCTGAAGGACCGCTTTCTTTCCAAGAAGACGGCACCTTCTCCAAGCACCATCAACGATGAACGCCCAAAGGGCGATGATATTGACACGTGTACTTATCTTTATCGGGCGACCACGTTTCGCCACCTAAGAAATGTAATCGCACAGCGCGGGACGCGCCTGCATGTATCCGAAGTTTCTGGAAAGTTATCGATACTTCTACCCGGCTATCTGTTGTCGCCGAACGTTGTGTTATCTGATTTCATCGTGTAACGCGAATGGTGTAGAACTTTGTGGAAGGTACGCGGGTCCGAACGATTAGTCTGGAACATTCGACGACTGCTCTATAAAAGCCGACGCGCTTGACTCGCTGATCAGATTTTCGACGATCGCCGAGCGTGTTCGCCGCTATCGTTGTGCTATAAGTGTAGCCTGTTTTGTGGGCACAGGTTCGCCCAATAAAAGTTTGTTTTGTCGTTCACAGTATTGCTACTGTGTTATTCAACGTCACCACCACGTGACATCTGGTGGAGGTGCTTTTCGTTCATGTACCGGACGCCCCCGACAAGCCCGGACCGCAAAGAGAACACCAACGTAGTCCCGGAGCATCGAGCAAGCCGCCGTCTTCAACAGCTGCCCCCGGAGCACGGACTTCTACCTGAGAAGACCAAGAAGATTGTGGACAAGGCAACCCCAATGGCAGCCCCAGCGTCCCCCATCGTGCTGCAGCAGCCCAGGGAACCTCCGACGTTCCGCGGATCAACATTCGAGGACCCGGAAACCTGGCTCGAAACGTATGAGAGGGTCGCTAAGTTTAACAGTTGGGACAGCGACGACAAGCTGCGGCATGTCTATTTCGCATTGGAAGACGCCGCCAGGACGTGGTTCGAGAATCGGGAAGCCACCTTAACGACGTGGGACCTTTTCCGAAGCGGCTTCTTGCACACGTTTACAAGCGTCGTGCGAAAAGAGCGAGCCCAAGCTCTACTAGAAACCAGAGTGCAGCTGCCAAACGAGACGATCGCGATCTTCACGGAGGAGATGGCCCGTCTTTTCCGGCACGCCGACCCGGAAATGTCGGAGGAGAAAAAAGTTCGCTTCCTGATGCGCGGCGTCAAGCAAGACCTTTTCGCCGGACTTATTCGCAACCCACCGAAGAGTGTGGCTGAGTTTTCTGCAGAGGCATCGACGATCGAGAAAACTCTGGAGATGCGCACCCGGCAATATAACCGCCAGGGGCACACGCCGCAGTATGCCATCCAAGGACTGGGTTCGGACGACCTTCAAGAGACCATCAGGGCCATTGTGCGCGAAGAACTGCGCAAGGTCCTGCCTTCGTCACAGCCTCAAGTAGCTTCGATCGCTGACATCGTGAAAGATGAGGTTCAACGATCGCTTGGGGTTCCTGAGGTGCAACCTCAATTAGCGCAGCCCCAGCCAGAAGCGATGACCTACGCCGCCGTCGCACGCCGCCAAGGTCCCCCTCCGCGACCACGCCAGGGCCCTGCAACGACGCAATTCCGTCGTCCGCCGCCGCCGCCGCCAGCACGCCCACCCATCGCCCAGCGCACCTACGCGAGGAAGACGGACATTTGGCGAGCCCCCGACCACCGCCCGCTCTGCTATCACTGCGGAGAAGCCGGCCATGTTTATCGCCGATGCCCATACCGGGAGATGGGACTGCGAGGTTTCGCCGTCAACGCTCCGCGCCCGCAGCAAGGTGAACGCCCTCGCGATATCGCCGACTACCTCGCCGCTACTCAGTGGAGCTCTCGACGACCCTCGCGGTCGCCATCACCAGGCCGCTACCTCTCGCCGCAGCGCCTACCATACACTGGCCCAGCCCGGGGCCGGTCAGCGAGCCCATATCCGGAAAACTAAAAGCAGCAACCGATGGAGGTGCGGTTGCTGTTCGTCGAACTGACGAAGATCCTCCGCCGCCGACGAAGACGCCGAAGAAACCATCTCGACGACATAATAACGACACGCCGCCGTCCCGAGGAAGTCAGGAAACCAAGACTACACCGACGAAAGACGACTTGACGACGCGACGTACCAGCTTCAGTTCAACACGACGCAGCCGTGATCCGACGCCAAGACCCAACTGCAACGCAAGACAAAGAACCACCGACCTCGACGTGCTTCTAGATGGCCACGCAGTCACCGCCTTAGTCGACACAGGTGCCGATTACTCAGTCATGAGTGGACACATCGCCGTCCAGTTGAAGAAGGTTAAGACTGCATGGGAAGGCCCTCAAATTCGGACCGCTGGAGGACACCTGATTACGCCGACAGGAATGTGCACGGCAAGAATTAATATCCACGACCGGACTTACCCTGTCACCTTCGTTATCCTCCAACAGTGTTCACGAGACGTCATTCTCGGCATGGACTTCCTCAACCAACACGGCGCAGTCATCGACCTGAAGTCAAAGTCAATAACGCTGTCGGAAGATAATGCGATACCGCCGGAGAGCCCTCGTAGTCACCACGCCTTGAGTGTGCTCGAACATCAAGTGAGCATCCCGCCTCGCTCCAGCATATTTATTTCGGTCGGCACCGAAACACCCGCTGACGTAGAAGGCGTCATCGAAGGCGACCAACGTCTACTGCTAGACCGTGAAATTTGCGTCGCAAGAGGGATCGCTCGACTGCACGGAGGACACACGAAAGTGTTGCTGACAAACTTCAGCCAGGAGTTCAAGCACATCAACAAGGGCACGACGATCGCATACATCGAAGAAATTCTGGAAAACAGCAATGCGTTTGTCCTTTCGGATTCTGCCGCATCTACCCCGACGACCGTAGTTCCCGAGCCAGACTTCGACATAAATCCAAGTCTCCCCACGATTAAGCAACAACAGCTCAGAAGTCTACTTCGACGATACAAAGAGTGCTTTTCGACGTCATCGAGGATTCGACAAACCCCAGTCGCAAAGCATCGCATAATAACCGAAGAGGGCGCTCGACCTCTCCGCCAGAGCCCTTACCGAGTTTCGACGCGAGAACGCGAAGCTATAAGACAACAAGTCGACGAAATGCTGCGCGACGACATCATCCAGCCGTCGAAAAGCCCGTGGGCGTCTCCAGTCGTTTTAGTGAAAAAAAAGGACGGAACCCTGCGTTTCTGCGTCGATTATCGTTGTCTGAACAAGATCACGAAGAAGGACGTATACCCCCTCCCACGGATAGACGACGCACTGGATCGGCTCTGCAACGCTAAATACTTCTCGTCAATGGACCTCAAGTCTGGCTATTGGCAAATAGAAGTCGACGAAAGAGATCGCGAAAAGACGGCCTTCGTCACTCCAGACGGCCTCTACGAGTTCAAGGTTATGCCATTCGGACTGTGCTCGGCTCCTGCAACGTTCCAGCGCGTGATGGACACAGTTTTAGCAGGATTGAAGTGGCAGACCTGTCTCGTTTACTTGGATGACGTCGTCGTCTTCGCCGGAAATTTCGACGATCACCTGAGGCGGCTTGCGACAGTACTAGATGCCATCAAGTCATCAGGGCTCACTCTGAAGCCGGAAAAGTGTCGATTCGCTTACGATGAGCTTTTGTTCCTAGGCCACGTCATCAGCAAATCAGGAGTACGCCCTGACCCACAGAAGACAGCTGCCATCGCAAAGTTCCCGCAGCCAACCGACAAGAAGGCAGTGCGCAGATTCCTTGGCATGTGTGCCTACTATAGGCGCTTTGTCAAGGACTTTTCACGCCTCGCGGAGCCGCTAACACATCTAACCAAATGTGATGTCGAGTTCAAGTGGGAAACGCCGCAGGCCAAGGCATTTCAAGAACTCAAACGACGCATGCAGTCGCCGCCGGTACTTGCACACTTCGACGAGGACGCTGATACCGAAATCCACACTGACGCCAGTAGCCTAGGCCTCGGTGCCGTCCTAGTCCAGAGGAAAGAAGGACTTGAACGGGTGATATCGTATGCTAGCCGGTCGCTGTCAAAAGCGGAAAGCAATTATTCTACGACTGAAAAGGAATGCCTCGCCATCATTTGGGCTACAGCTAAATTCCGCCCTTACCTCTATGGCAGGCCATTCAAAGTCGTCAGCGACCACCACGCGTTGTGTTGGCTAGCTAACTTAAAGGACCCTTCAGGACGGCTGGCGCGGTGGAGCCTCAGACTACAAGAATACGACATCACTGTAACATACAAGTCCGGAAGAAAACACTCAGATGCCGATTGCCTATCACGCGCCCCCACTGACCCACCGCCGCAAGATGACGAGGATGACGACGCCTTCCTTGGCATAATAAGCGCGGAAGACTTCGCCGAACAACAACGAGGGGACCCGGAGCTAAAAGGCCTAGTCGAGTATTTGGAAGGGCACACCGATGTTGTCCCTAGGGCATTTAAGCGTGGATTATCTTCGTTCACGCTTCAAAACAACCTACTCGTGAAGAAGAACTTCTCACCAGTCCGCGCCAGCTACCTTCTTGTTGTACCGTCAGCGCTGCGTCCAGAGATACTGCACGCCCTACACGACGATCCAACCGCTGGGCACCTCGGATTCTCCCGGACGCTGTCGAGAATACAGGAAAGGTATTACTGGCCGCGTCTGACCGCCGACGTCGCCCGTTACGTCAAGACATGCCGAGACTGTCAACGACGCAAGACACCACCGACAAGGCCAGCAGGATTACTACAGCCGATCGAACCTCCTCGCCGACCATTCCAGCAGATTGGGATGGATTTGTTGGGGCCGTTTCCGATGTCAACATCCGGGAATAAGTGGATCGTCGTGGCGACGGACTATCTCACCCGCTTTGCAGAAACTAAAGCTCTACCAAAAGGCAGCGCAGCCGAAGTGGCGAAATTTTTCGTCGAGAACATCCTGCTGCGACATGGTGCTCCAGAAGTCCTCATCTCCGACAGGGGAACGGCTTTTACAGCAGAGCTCACCCAGGCCATTCTGCAGTACAGCCAGACAAGCCACAGGAGGACAACTGCCTACCATCCGCAGACGAATGGTCTCACGGAGCGCCTCAACAAGACCCTCGCCGACATGCTAGCAATGTACGTCGACGTCGAGCACAAGACGTGGGACGCGGTCCTGCCGTATGTAACCTTCGCTTACAACACGGCGGTGCAAGAAACAACACAGATCACGCCGTTTAAGCTGGTTTACGGCAGGAACCCGACGACGACGCTCGACGCCATGCTGCCCCACGTCACTGACGAAGAGAATGTTGACGTCGCTAGCTATCTGCAGCGCGCCGAAGAAGCCCGACAGCTCGCCCGCCTGCGGATCAAGAACCAACAGAGGACCGACAGCCGACACTACAACCTCCGACGACGCTTTGTCGAGTACCAGCCCGGTGACCGTGTTTGGGTTTGGACCCCTATACGCCGACGAGGACTGAGCGAGAAGCTCTTGCGTCGCTATTTCGGACCGTACAAGATCATCCGACGTATTGGCGCACTGGACTATGAGGTCGTGCCAGACGGCATTTCGCTGTCACAGCGGCGCCGCTCACGACCTGAAATTGTCCACGTTGTGCGACTGAAGCCGTACCACCACCGTTGACGAACTTTCGGACTTCGCGTAACTGACCTTTGGACTTGATGTCTTTTCGTTGTTTTGTTACTTATGTTTAATAAGGGTCCTTTTGTGTTTCGCTCTCTTATATTTGTAGCATCGGGACGATGCTTTTTAAGGGGGGGGGGTATTGACACGTGTACTTATCTTTATCGGGCGACCACGTTTCGCCACCTAAGAAATGTAATCGCACAGCGCGGGACGCGCCTGCATGTATCCGAAGTTTCTGGAAAGTTATCGATACTTCTACCCGGCTATCTGTTGTCGCCGAACGTTGTGTTATCTGATTTCATCGTGTAACGCGAATGGTGTAGAACTTTGTGGAAGGTACGCGGGTCCGAACGATTAGTCTGGAACATTCGACGACTGCTCTATAAAAGCCGACGCGCTTGACTCGCTGATCAGATTTTCGACGATCGCCGAGCGTGTTCGCCGCTATCGTTGTGCTATAAGTGTAGCCTGTTTTGTGGGCACAGGTTCGCCCAATAAAAGTTTGTTTTGTCGTTCACAGTATTGCTACTGTGTTATTCAACGTCACCACCACGTGACAATATGATGGAAGTGTGTCCGCCGGACACGAATCAAACTAAAGAGCCTACATCTGGTAGGCAAACCAAAAAGTCGGGTATTCCACCTGGAAAACACAAAGGGGGTAGACTTCCGGTCATTCCTCCTGCTAAGGAGAAGTGACCTACAAAACATTTTAGCAAGTTTCTTGTTCATTCACATAAGTCATCTTTGTGACCTCTTACATAGAATCTCTTCGTGAAGTACTTGATAATCCACATCATCAAATATGGCTACTATTGTGCAGTGGAACTGCCGTGGTCTAAGAACCAATATTGATGACATTTACAATCTTTTCGAGGATGCTGAGGCTTCTGTTATGTGTTTGCAAGAAACTCATTTGAAAGGTTGCCATAAACAACCTCTGCGTCGATATAGCATCTTTCGCAAAGATAGGGAAGAGGCGTCAGTCGCATCTGGAGGAGTCGCTATAGTGGTTGCTCAAGGAGTCCCAGTACGCGAAGTGAAGCTTAACACCAACTTAGAAGCTGTTGCAGTTAAGGTTCAGATAGGGAAAACAATAACAGTATGCTCCCTGTACTTACCACCAGGTAAGAATATCACATCCCGCAGGGGCGTCTGCGTAAGCAGGCGTTTGGTGTGTTGCGCCACCACGTACCCGAGCACACGAGGGTTGGACCCTCCCGCGTGTAGCCGTGCGCGGCTTAGCCGTGTCCGGGGAAAGGGGGATCCTGGAGGTTGAGCCGATGCCGGGTGTTCGGACCTTTAAGGCCCCCCGGCGGAGGCAACACACCTCTTTGGCCTCTGCTTCACGTAGACGGCACCCCCGGACTGACCCACCCGGGGGAAATCGGCAGTCGCCTTTTCCTGTCTCTCTCTCCTGAAACCTTCGTCTTTCCCTTCCACTTTTAGTACTTTCCTGTCTCCTTCTCTCTTCTATTTACTTCCTTCTTCTTGGTGGCAAGGGTTAACCCTGTGTGGCTATCCAACCTTGGGTACACCATATTTGGTTATAGTGGCGGCGTACGACTGGCGTCGTGCAGACTTGTATGCAAGTTCTGCCGCGTCCCCTCGTTGGGCTCCGTGGTGGGCGGTCGGCGCTGTTGCCGAATTTTTATATATTTCATGGAAACTTCTTTTCCAAAACTTCCTGATCGCCCTCAGAAACGAGGGCGCACCGAAGATGTCTTTAAGTTTTTTGGCAATCGTACACAGAACTTTCCCCGCTTTCATGTCATCCACTCCGATAAGCCTGAGAAGACTGTAAGAATGATCTCACCTTTCGTTGTCTCGAAATCTCTGACAGAAGTTTTTGGTCCCGGATACAAAGCATCGAAAATGGCTAGCGGTGATCTTCTCCTAGAGCTCCGCGATCAGAAACAATTTGAAAAACTGTCAAAACTTGTATCTTTTGGGGGTGTTCCAGTCACAGTGACCCCACACCGTACCATGAATACTACCCGTGGCGTTGTATCGGATGCTGATCTGCTTGAATTGTCTGAAGCTGAACTTCTAGAGGGTTGGAATCATCAGAACGTGATCAATGTTAAGAGAATTAAAATAAGACGTGACGGAAAAGCAATCAATACCATGCACCTAATACTTACATTTGGCTCAAGCAACCTACCAGACACTATCGAGACAGGCTATGTGAAAATCCGAGTGAGACCATACATTCCAAATCCCCTACGATGCTTTAAGTGCCAGCGATTCGGCCACAGCTCACAGAACTGCCGAGGCCGCCAGACATGTGCAAAATGTAGTTCCCGTGACCATGCCTCTGAAACGTGCGAAAACGCTCCACACTGCGTGAACTGTGATGGCGAGCATGCCGCATACTCGCGGTCATGCCCGTCTTGGAAAAAAGAAAAAGAAATAGTCACTATCAAAGTAAAAGAAAACATATCATTCAAAGAGGCACGCAGGCGGGTTGTATACCTTCCTAAGGCCAGCTTTGCCGAAGTGGCGCGTCAGGGGGCAGCGTCACAACGGCCTCCGGCGGCTGTCCGACCCACAAGCAGTGAGTCGGCAGTCACGCCATCTGCCCCCGCGGCGGTTGCAGCTAGCGCTGCTCCGTCAACCGAGGAGAAGGGACCATCCACCCCGAAAGTGGGTGCAGCCGAGGCTGCCCCAACCTCCGAGGCCCCTTCCAGCGCTGGCAACGGCCAGCGCAGCCAAATCCCTCAGGGAGTCCCATCGACCTCCGGGCTGGTGGGCGCAGGGGTCTTGCCCTCCAAGGCGGGACTCCCTCTGAAAACCTCTCGCTCGCAAGAGCTCTTGTCCGGCGTCTCACACGAGGCAATGGACAGTACACCTGTCCCCAAGGCGCACCAAACGTCTAAGGAGCGTCGAGAATCGCTTGAACGCTTCAAAAAGAACAAAACACCTATTACAGGGCCTCGAAAGGGCTCTGTAATCTAAGACATCTTTCCGTTTCCGTACACACAGCACTAATTTATATTAAATATGGATACACAAATCATACAATGGAACGTCAGAGGTCTCGTTAGAAACCTTGATGATTTGCAAGAACTCATCCACACACATAATCCAAAAGTGCTGTGTTTACAGGAAACACACTTAAAATCAAAATACACAAACTTTCTTCGACAATATGTTACTTTTCGGAAAGATCGCGATGATGCTGTTGCATCATCGGGCGGTGTCGCAATTATAATTCAAAAAACCGTAGCGTGCCAACGTTTACAGCTACGAACGGCCCTTGAGGCAGTGGCGGTTCGAGCTGTTCTTTCAAATAAACTTGTCACCATTTGCTCGCTTTATTTACCCCCACACTTCAAATTAAACAAGCATGAATTTCAGTCATTTATAGACGAATTGCCAGAACCTTATGTTCTTCTTGGCGATTTCAATGCCCACAGCTCCCTGTGGGGCGACTCTCGTACAGACGCGCGAGGTCGTCTTATTGAACAGTTCCTCTTTTCTTCCGGTGCGTGCTTGCTGAATAAAAAGGAACTCACATATTACTCTCTAGCAAACAGAACATTTTCTTCAATAGATCTTAGTATGGTTTCCCCGTCTATACTGCTCGAACTTGAATGGGAAGTTACGAAGGATCCTTACGGGAGCGACCACTTTCCCATACTGATAAGAACATCTAAAGAAAACGAATATCCTCCGCAAGCTCCTAGGTGGAAGATAGACACAGCCGACTGGGAGAAATTTCGAAGTCTCACTAACATCTCATGGGCCGACATGTCTTCTCTAGAAATTGATGCTGCTGTAGAGTATCTTACATCATTCATAATAGATGCCGCATCAAAATGCATATCCGAAGTGAGTGGTCTGGCATGCAAACGACGTGTACCGTGGTGGAACAGCGAATGTAGGATCGCCCGTAAGAATCAGAACAAGGCGTGGGCGTTGCTACGCGCTTCTCCCACTGAAGAGAATCTTATAAACTTTAAGAAAATAAAGTCCCAAGGCAGGCGAACCCGCCGACAGGCCAGAAGAGAAAGCTGGCACAAGTTTTTATCGAGTATTAACTCGTTTATGGATGAGGCCAAAGCCTGGAACAGAGTTAATAGGATTAGAGGGCGGCAAACACATTCACTCCCCCTGGTAAACACACAGGGCGATACACTACAAGACCAGGCAGACTCACTTGGGGAGTATTTTGAGAACGTGTCAAGTTCATCAAATTATTCACAATCCTTCCTCAAATACAAACAAATAGAAGAACGTAAGCCTTTCAACAGAAAATGTCGTCAAAATCAACCATACAACCGTCCTTTTAGTATTGCAGAGTTCAGAGCTGCCTTGAGCGCATGCAAGAGCTCTGCACCGGGATCTGACAGAATCATGTATGAAATGCTGAAAAACTTACACAATGACACGCAAGTTACACTACTTACACTTTTCAACACTATCTGGGACGCAGGGTACCTTCCGACTGCATGGAAAGAAGCCATTGTGGTCCCTGTTTTAAACAAGGCAAAGATCCTTCCTCAGTGGCAAACTACCGCCCGATAGCCCTCACAAGTTGCATGTGTAAGGTATTTGAAAAAATGATAAATCGGCGCCTCAATCATTTCCTTGAACAGAACAAAATCCTTGATCCTTATCAGTGTGGCTTCAGGGAAGGGCGCTCCACAACTGATCACCTTGTACGTATTGAAGCAAACATCCGTGACACATTTGTACACAAACAGTTTTTCCTATCCATATTCCTCGATATGGAGAAGGCATACGACACAACGTGGCGGTACGGAATCTTAAGAGACCTGTCAGAAATGGGCATTCATGGTAATATGCTAAACCTCATAGAAAGCTATTTGTCCAATCGCACATTCCGTGTAAAAGTCGGCAATGTACTGTCACGTCCTTTTACACAAGAAACTGGTGTACCCCAAGGAGGCGTGCTTAGCTGCACGCTCTTTATAGTGAAGATGAACACGCTCCGTGCTTCATTACCTCCGGCCATTTTTTACTCTATCTATGTGGACGACATTCAAATAGCTTTTAAATCCTGTAACCTCGCAGTGTGCGAGAGACAGGTACAGCATGGTTTAAACAAAGTATCAAAATGGGCAGAGAAAAACGGATTTAAAATCAATCCTCACAAAAGTTCTTGTGTACTTTTTAAACGAAAGAGAGGCCTCGTCCCGGATCCTTGCTTAGAACTGTGTGGACAACAAATTCCTATCAACAAACAGCACAAATTCCTAGGTATTATACTTGACGATAGACTCACTTTCATTCCACACATCAAATATCTCAAAGAAAAATGTCTAAAAACAATGAACATAATAAAACTTCTATCCAAGACTACGTGGGGTAGTGACAGAAAGTGTCTAATGAATCTCTACAAGAGCCTAATACGGTCACGATTGGATTATGGGGCCGTAGTGTATAACTCTGCCGCCCCGAGCGCGCTAAGGATGCTGGATCCTGTCCATCATCTAGGTATCCGACTAGCCACTGGTGCTTTCAGAACAAGCCCGATCGAAAGCCTATATGCCGAATCGAATGAGTGGCCGCTCCACTTACAGAGATCATACGTCAGCTTTAGTTATTTCCTTAAAGTGCATTCCATTCCTGAACACCCATGTTTTAATATCATTACCGATATGACGTATGCTACACTTTTCCGCAACCGTCCGTCTATAAGACAGCCTTTCTCGCTGCGTGTGAAGGAGCTTAGCGATGAAATGCATGTCCCACTCCTGGAGCACCGCTTAATGCGCCCAACCAAGCTATTACCTCCTTGGGACTGGCAGGTCACAGAATGTGACGTATCCTTTCTAAAAGTTTCAAAGCATGCTCCAGAGGTAGAAATTCGAATGCATTTCCTAGAACTTCAGTACAAACACTCGTGCACAGAGTTCTACACAGACGCTTCCAAGTCACATGCCGGAGTATCCTATGCAGCCGTCGGTCCTTCTTTTTCGGAA
This sequence comes from Dermacentor andersoni, assembly GCF_023375885.2. Taxonomy (NCBI): domain Eukaryota; kingdom Metazoa; phylum Arthropoda; class Arachnida; order Ixodida; family Ixodidae; genus Dermacentor; species Dermacentor andersoni. The sequence continues at coordinate 359,738,505 of NC_092814.1, read as the reverse complement.
TGCGATGTACTACATCCAGAAACAAGTATCTTTACGGCAGAGGCCTACGCTATATGGTCGGCTGTGAAGCATATAAAGAAAGCAAAACTCCAAAAGGCCGTAATATATACAGACTCCCTAAGTGTGGTGAAGGCCATAATGTCACCCTACAAACATAAAAATCCTGTACTTACTGAGGTCTATTCCGACATGTGCAAAGCTTATCTGTCTAACCAGCAAATCATCATATGCTGGGTGCCCGGCCACAGGGGAATCGAGGGTAACGTCTTGGCAGACCAGATGGCTACGTCAATTGCACTCCCTGCTGTTAATAATACTGATTTGGTGCCTCTCACAGATCTGAAACCTTACATACGAAAGAAACTGCGAAACCACTGGCAACGCATGTGGGACGCAGAGATAAATAATAAACTGCACGTTATAAAGCCGCAGTTAGGTTTTTGGCCCTCCCCAACAAAATTTCGGCGAACAGATGTCCTATTCTGTCGCCTCAGAATAGGACACACATTTGGCACCCATAATTATCTGCTTACTGGAAGTGAACCTCCAATCTGTGGTAGATGCGGTGAGATGCTTACTGTCCTCCACGTGCTCCTGGAGTGTCGGGAAGCCGAAACGGAGAGAAAGAAACATTTTCCGCTTGCTTACAAACATCACATCCCTCTACACCCGGTTATGTTTCTTGGTAAGGAACCGCTTTTTGACACCAAGACAGTCCTGAGCTTCTCAAATAATGTCGTACTACACGTTATATGCCCAAGAAATTCGTAGAGCATCCTCGCTTCAGAGGATGCCGCTACGATAAGAGTTTTGCCTAGCACATGCCTCCAGGCCCTTGTTTTTTCAAGGGCTCTGAGGAGGCAGTAGTGGTCGAACATATCTTATAACCCCATATATTTTTACGCATCGTATCATTCTATTTAAATGCATTTTAATGTTCATAGTACACGTCATAAGTCATCGCCATAATCTTATTATACAGATTTTGCGCACTTTAGCGCGACCGTTTTTAAGGCCCCTCTACAGCCACGTCACACCAACTTCATCAAACTCATGATTTCACTGCAAGCCCATTAACACGGACATGGCGCTCTTTGGCCATACTTGGCCCTTGCGCCACAAAACATCAAACATTCATTCAAGAATATCACAATAAAAGAATTAGAAAATTTCGTGAAAGAACTTCCAGAACCTTTCCTTTTATTGGGTGATTTTAATGCTCATAATAACATCTGGGGCAGTAACCACACTGACGCAAGGGGGAAAATGGTAGAAGAATTTTTAGACAACTGCAATCTGTACCTTTTTAATGATGGAAAGCCAACATATTTTATTGCTAAATCACAATCTACTTCAAGCATTGACCTCTCCTGTGGCACGCCGTCACTTGCTGGATTTTTTATTTGGGACGTGAGGGAAAACCCACGTGGCAGCGACCACTACCCTATAATACTCAAGCCGATCGACGCGCCTCCAACAACGCCAGTACGAAGACAGAGATGGAAGCTGGGTAAAGCAGACTGGTCAGTTTTTTTGGAAAGCTCCGAAATAAGGATTGATGATGTCATCGCACTCAATATTGACGACTTATGTGATGCGATAACGAAACAAATTTTAGATGCAGCTGAAAACTCCATACCACTTTGACAAGGAAAACTTCCACGTAGACCAAAACCGTGGTGGAATGAAGCATGTGATAACGCTCGTAGGAAACAAAACTGTGCATGGTCTCGACTTAACAGGTACCCAAATTTCGAAAATTTATTGCTTTTTAAACAAAAGCGCAGTGAGGCTAGAAGAGAAAGACGGATAGCAAAAAGAACATCATGGGTAAAATATGTGAGCTCTATAAACAGTCAAACAACAAGTAAATTAGTCTGGGAGAAAGTGAGAAAAATAGACGGTGTTCATACAGAATACACACTCCCTATATTCGACGAGGAAACGGATCTTAAAGGGCAAGCAAATATACTTGGCGAGCACTTTGCTGGAATTTCGAGTGACGCTCACTACACGCCCGAGTTTCTTAAGATAAAGGCCACGGCAGAAAAGAAAGATCTTCGGATATCTCTGAATAGTACTGAGCCATATAACTGTCCTTTTACAAAAACTGAACTCTTCGATGCAATATATTTAGGGAAGAGCCATTCAGCAGGCCCGGACAACATACACTACGAAATGCTGCGACACCTACACATGAACACGTACGACACAATCCTTCACCTCTTCAACAGGTTGTGGGCAGAAGGCTATTTTCCAAAGGCATGGAAGAAGGCGATAGTTCTACCACTTCTAAAACCTGGAAAGGCACGCTCTGATCCTAACAGTTATCGCCCCATTGCCTTAACCAGTTGCTTAGGAAAAACATTCGAAAGAATGGTTAACAAACGGCTTGTACACCTTTTGGAAAGTAACGGGTTACTTGATCAGTACCAGTGTGGCTTTAGAGCCAATCGCAGCACAATCGACCAATTAGTTCGGTTAGAAACAAAAATCTGTGAATCTTTCGTCCCAAGGCAGCACTGCGTCTCCGTTTTCTTTGACCTATCAAAAGCGTATGATACGACGTGGAGACATGGCATTTTAATGGACTTGCACAGACACGGAATAAAAGGGCACATGCTTTGTATAATCAAAAGCTATCTGGAGGACCGAACTTTTCAGGTAATGTTTGGACCAACTTTCTCCAACTGTTTTATACAGTAGAATGGAGTGCCGCAAGGTGGAGTATTGAGCGTTACACTATTTTTAGTGAAGCTGAATTCGATAACTACAGTTATTCCTCCTTCCTTAATGTATTCTTTATATGTCGATGACATTCAACTTTGTTTCTCCTCTTGTAATATGGCTACTTGCGAACGCCAACTCCAGTTGGGTGTAAACTCTATAGTGCGATGGGCAAACGAAATTGGTTTTAAATTTTGCGCAGAAAAAACAATATGCGTACCTTTCAGTCAATACCGAAGGCTCACACCGGACCCAACATTACATATTAAAGGACAGCAAATCACAGTAAAGAACGAACACAAATTTCTTGGTATGATCTTTGACAAAAAACTCAACTTCAAAGCGCACATCGCCTATGTAAAACAGAAATCTCTGAAATCCATAAATTTAATAAAGCTCCTATCCCACCGATCATGGGGTTCAGATAGAATATGTCTGCTTCGCATATACAATGCAGTTGTCCGATCACAATTAGACTACGGATGTTTTGTGTACGGCTCAGCTCGAAAGTCAGCATTAGAGGTTCTTGATCCGGTGCATCACCTCGGACTACGTCTGTGCTCCGGCGCGTTTCGTACGTCTCCTGTACAAAGCTTGTATGCAGAAACCAACCAGCTGTCTTTGGAACACAGAAGACTATTTCTTGGAAACATGTACATAATGAGAGTACTGTCCTGTTCAACGCATCCTTGTAGACGACTATTTACAAGGCCGCGCTTTGAAACACATTTTAGCAACAAACCGGCAATCATTCCTTCCTTTTTCATCAGGTACCAAAAGCTGAATGCGGACCTATGTTTCGACGTAAGAAATAAATTCTTGCAAGATGAACCTTCTTTTGCTCCTTGGGAGATGAAACATGCGCAATGCGACTTTAGATTAACAAAAAACAGAAAACAATTTTCACCAAGAGAGGCGTTACTAAGCGAATATTTAGAAATAGAATCAGAATATAATTTTTGCGTGAAATACTTTACAGATGGATCAAAAAGCAATGGCAATGTAGGCGCTGCAGTGACATCAAATCAATTTGAAAAACAAATGAGACTTCCAAGTCAGGCTACTGTCTTTACTGCAGAACTTCATGCCATTTCGTTAGCTCTTGAAGACATCCTGAAAAGAGGAAATAACCAATCCGTTATATTTAGCGACTCCTTGAGCTCTCTTCAAGCTCTCGCATCTAGGTTACCATCTAGAAATAATCTATTGAAGAAAATAAAAAAACAATACACAACATGTCACAAGAGAGCGTTAAATGTCACTTTCTGCTGGATTCCTAGTCATGTAGGAATTCCCGGTAATGAAAGAGCAGATTTTATGGCATTCAGTACCAAAGATTTGGAGCTACATGATGTTGGCCTACCTTGGCAAGATTATAAAGCCACTTTAAAAATAGCAGTTAAGAAACACCGGCAGAAAGTGTGGGATGAAGAAAAACTTACCAAGCTTCATTGCATAAAACCTATTCTACGAGAATGGCAAAGTTGTCGCCACAGACAAAGATTTTACGAGGTTATTTTATGTCGCTTAAGAATTGGTCACACAAGGCTGACACATAGTTACTTAATTAATAACAAACCACAACCAACATGCCAACACTGCGGTGAAATTTTAACCGTGCTACATATTTTAATAACATGTCCGGGTTTAGAAAAATGGAGGCAAAGATATTTTAAGATTTTTTACGAAAAAAGAATCCCTATACATCCTATGTTGTTATTGAGCGATGAACCACTGGTCCCATATGAAGATACTTTTAACTTTTTAAAAGCCACAGGAATCCTACAAGAACTGTAGCACATTTCATGTTTTATATGTTTGCTTGGCCATTTACACCATTTTACAGCATTTAAACAAATAAGCTAATACGAAAATCATGTTCTTGGCGCATTATAGTCTGCACGGCTGCTGCGCCATAAAAATTCCAAATCATCATCATCATCAAGTGTCAGAGATATGGCCATGGTTCGCAAAGCTGCCGTGGCCGACTAACTTGTGCAAAGTGTGGCGAACACGAACACGAATCAAACAACTGTAATGGCACACTCCGCTGTCCCAACTGTGATGGTGGACACCCAGCATACTCAAGAACTTGCCCTACATGGAAAAAGAAAAAGACATAATCACAATGAAAATCAAAGAAAACATCTCATTTCAAGAAGCGCGGAAACGTGTTTCCTTTTTCCATACCTCAGGGTATGCTGGTGCGGCGCGCAAGGGGGCAACGTCCCCAGCAGACTCCGGCTCCGGCCCAGCCCACAACGAGTGTGGTTGCGGCCTTGCCACCAGCCCCCCTGGCGTCAGCAGCCACCGCTGCTGCGCCGTCCCTGAAGGAGGGCCCATCGACCTCTCGGTCGGTGGCCTCCAAGGCCCTGCTTTTCGCGGCAAGGCCTACGCTGAAAACTCCCCGCTCGTGTGAGCGGAAGTCCAGCGGCTCCCAAGAGTCGATGGACACAACCCCGAGCCAGAAGGCGCATCTAGCGCCTCGGGAGCGGCGCGAGTCTCGCGACCGCTCCAAGAAAAACAAAACCCGTACCATAATCACGGGGCCTGAAAAGGCTCCGTAAGTCATTTCTTTAACCTCACTCCTCTTGACACACAGCATAAAAACACGAACAATATGGCTACACAAATAATACACTGGAACATTAGAGGTCTTATCCACAACCTGGATGACATTAAAGAACTCTTACACAAACATAACCCAAAGGTGCTGTGTGTTCAGGAGACACATCTGAAATGCACACAAACAAACTTTCTTTGTCAGTACGCCATCTACCGTAAAGACCGCAACGAGGCGAATACCTCGTCCGGCGGTGTAGCAATAGTTGTAGACAAGTCCATAGCTTGTCACCAGGTCGCCCTTCAGGCGCCCCTTGAGGCAGTGTCAATTCGGGCAATTCTTTTTAAGAAATTGATCACTGTATGTTGCATATACATACCGCCTAACTTTCATCTGGAAAAAAGTGATTTTTATAACCTAATTGATCAGCTTCCGGACCCTTACATACTCGCAGTCGATTAATGCCCACCACACCATGTGGGGAGACTCGCGATGTGACGCGAGAGGTCGTTTCATTGAAAATTTTCTTGTGAACTCCGGTGCATGCCTCTTCAACAAGAAGGAGCCAACTTATTATAATATTCATAATAATTCATATTCATCAATAGACCTGTCTATTGGCTCGGCTTCAATTTACCCGGACTTGCAATGGCACGTAATGAAAAATCCCTATGGAAGTGACCACTTCCCTGTAATGTAAGTCAACGCCTCAATATGAATGCCCCCTACATACACCCCGATGGAAACTAGCCTCCGCCGAATGGAATGATTTTAAGGAAGCAACTTACTTATCACGAGATTTTATCACTGATTTTAACTTAGACAATGCAGTAGCATATTTTACTTGTTTTATAATCCACGCAGCTGAAAAGTTCATTCCCCAAACACAAGGTTTCTCTTGTAAAAGACGGGTACCCTGGTGGAATTAACAGTGTAGACTGGCACGAAAGAAACAAAACAAAGCGTGGGGTTTGTTGCGCCGCTCCCCGACAGCAGAAAACCTCATAGAATTTAAGCTCGCAAAGTCACAAGGAAGGCGCACACGGAGACAGGCAAGGAGGGCTAGCTGGGAGAGGTTTCTCTCGGGCATCACTTCCTACACCCAAGAGTCCAAAGTATGGAATGGCGTGCGAAAGATAAAGGGGCAACAAATCCACCCTCTGCCCTTAGTGGACGACCAAGGGACTACCTTAGAGGACCAGGCGAACGCTCTGGGCGAACACTTCGAACAAGTATCAAGCTCCACACATTACACAAAATCATTCCTCAAATATACACAATTAGCTGAACTTAAGACACTTGATCGTAAATGCCGTCCAGATGAACCATATAACCGTCCTTTTAATATTGCCGAGCTTAAAGCTGCATTGAGCACATGTAGAAGCTCTGCACCGGGAGCTGACAGAATCATCTATGACATGATTAAAAACTTGCATGAAGACACACAAATGACACTTCTGGCACTTTTCAACTCTATCTGGGCTGCCGGATACCTCCAATCCTCATGGAAGGAAGCTATTGTAATTCCCGTCTTCAAGCTGGGTAAAGACCCTTCCTTGGCGACAAGTTATCGCCCGGTAGCTATAACAAGTTGTCTTTGTAAGCTATTCGAAAAGATCAATAATCGTAGACTAATACATTTCCTTGAACTGAATGATATGCTTGATCCCTATCAGTGTGGCTTTAGAGAAGGGCGGTCCACAACTGATCATCTTGTACGCATTGAAGCAAATATCCGCGATGCATTTGTACATAAACAGTTCTTCTTATCGATATTCCTCGACATGGAGAAGGCGTACGACACGACGTGGCGATACGGGATCTTGCGAGACGTGTCGGGGATGGGCATCCGTGGAAATATGCTAAACATAATAGAAAGCTATCTGTCCAAACGTACCTTCCACGTGAAAATCGGCAATGTACTGTCGCGACCTTTCATACAAGAAAATGGTGTACCTCAAGGAGGTGTGCTTAGTTGCACACTCTTTATCGTGAAAATGAACAGCCTTCGTGCTTCATTACCGCCAGCCATTTTTTATTCTGTTTGCGTAGATGATATACAAATAGGCTTCAAATCCTGCAACCTTGCAGTGTGTGAGAGGCAAGTACAACAGGGCTTGAACAAAGTATCTAAATGGGCAGACGAAAACGGATTTAAAGTGAACCCGAACAAAAGTTCTTGTGTGCTTTTCACAAGAAAGAGAGGCCTCGTTGCAGATCCCAATATTGAAATGTATGGCCAGCAAATCCCTGTGAACAAAGAGCACAAGTTCTTAGGTATCATACTTGACTCTAAAGTAACATTTATTCCACACATAAAGTACCTCAAGGTGAAATGCTTAAAAACAATGAACTTACTGAAAATTGTATCCCATACAACATGGGGCAGCGACAGAAAATGTTTGATGAATCTTCACAAAAGCCTCATTCGATCACGATTGGACTACGGTGCCGTGATTTATCATTCTGCAGCCCCGAGTGCGCTAAAGATGCTAGATCCGGTTCACCATTTAGGAATTCGACTGGCCACTGGCCCTTTTAGAACAAGTCCCATTGAAAGTTTGTATGTCTAATCAAATGAGTGGTCACTCCATCTCCAGAGAACATACATCAGCCAAACATATTTCCTGAAAGTCCACTCTAACCCTGAACATCCGTGTTTTAATACCCTTAACGATATGACATATGATACACTCTTTCGTAATCGTTCCTCTGTAAGACAGCCCTTCTCACTTCGTGTGAGGGAGCTTAGTGTTGAAATGGATGTCCCAATCCTCAAACATCGCCTAATGCCTCCAGCTAAGGTGCTGCCTCCTTGGGAGTGGCAGATGATAGAATGCGACATATCTTTCATGCAAGTTAGAAAACACGCTGCAGAGATGGAAATCCATATGCATTTCCGGGAACTCCAATACAAACACTCCTGCATGGAGCTCTACACAGACGCATCGAAGTCACGCGAGGGGGTGTCCTATGCAGCCGTCGGCCCATCCTTCTCGGTATCCGATGTACTGCATCCGGAAACAAGCATCTTTACGGCTGAGGCCTATGCACTACTGTCGGCTGTAAAGCATATAAGGAAAACAAAACTAAAAAAATCTGTTATATGTACGGATTCCCTAAGCGCTGTGAAGGCATTGATGTAATTTTGTAAGCACAAAAATCCAGTTATCAATGAACTATATTCCGTCCTATGTAAAGCGTATATATGTAACCAGCATGTCATCATATGCTGGGTCCCGGGTCATAGGGGCATCGAAGGTAACGTTCTGGCGGACCAGATGGCCACATCAATTGCATCGTATTCTGTTCATCCTACTGCTGCAGTCCCTGTCACAGATCTAAGGCCCTTCTTGTGCAGGAAACTGCGAAACTACTGGCAACGCTTGTGGGACTGCGAAACAAATAATAAGCTGCACGTAATAAAACCACAATTAGGGTTCTGGCCTTCTGCAATAAGATCACGCCGGACAGATGTCCTATTCTGTCGTCTTAGAATAGGACACACATTTGGCACCCATAACTTTTTACTCACCTGAAATGACCCTCCAACCTGTGGCAGATGCAGGGACTGGCTGACCGTGCTCCACGTCCTCCTGGAGTGTCGGAAAGCCGAATCTGAGAGAAGGAGACATTTCTCCTTAGCATACCGTCAACACATTCCTCTTCATCCTGTAATGTTTCTCGGTCCAGAACCGCTGTTTAATACAAACAGTGTCCTAGGTTTCCTCAGAGATGTTATCCTACACGTTATTAGTCCCATACATTCGTAGCGCTTCCTCTCTTGAGAGGATGCCGCTGTGATATTCATACTGTATAGCACATGCCTCCAGGCCCTTGTGTTTCAAGGGCTCTGGCGAGGCAGTAGTGCTCCAGGTAATTTTACTATCTCACATATCTTTTATAATGCATCATTCTCTCACGATAGATTTTATTGCTCATAGAACATGTCATTATCATCGACATAATCTTATAACAGATAGATTTTACGCACTCTAGAGCGACTATGTTTAAGGCCCCTTTACAGCCGCGTCACATCAACCTCATTGAACTCATAACTGTTGTAGCGGCGGATGCCGCCCAAGTACACGAACCGCTAGCAACCAAACAATCCCCCGTTTATTGCCACATACAGTCATATATATATACACATAGCAACACTGGTGCCTCTGGCGGCAGGTGATCCACAAACCGGAACCGAAAGCACATATACAACATATTCCCTTTCTTATAAAAAAAAAGACAGCTACATGGGTTAGTGATTTAGTAGTGGTAGTACGTAGTGCTCTTTTACAGAATTATATTTACAATAACAACAATGTGCTTGTTTTATGCACCTAATACAAAAATATAAAACAAAAAGAGGAAAACAAGATACAACTCCATTTATGTCCATATTTCACAACGTCAGCAAACTCAACACTCGTGCAGGTTGTGACAGGTTCATGTTCACTGCAAAACGTGTCTTTCTGTACTTAGTGTCCATAGCGGTCTGGAGGTCGTCTATTCCTTGATGGCTGTACCCTACGCCGAGGTCCCGATGCTTCTGAGAAACCACTGGCGGCAGGCGAAGTCTCTTCCGGCTCAGGGCCGGTCACTGGTGGCATAGGCGGCTGCTTCGCAGCAGCCACAGATGAAGTTCCGGTTGGCGCTTCTGAAACGGGTCTCTCCAAGGTAGGCGGTGAGCTGCTTTCCCTAGCGGTGTCATTTCTATCACTCCTTTCCCCCCACCCACAGATAGATGCAGAAGCTCGTGGCATCCTTGCCAACTTTGAAGCGTTCCACGTTTTTCCATCATCAAGTTGGAAAGACGATTGCCCCTGCTTTCTTATCACTTTTCTTGGGCGGCTAAAAGCCAGGTCACCTTTAAAAGCAGTTGTTTGTCTGCGTACTCGTACAAGGTCACCAACATTCACTTTGGTTTCCCTTGTGGCCCTGCGAGCGTCGGTGTATAGTTTACTGGATTGCTGCTTTTGCTTGACCCGCTCGCGTAGGCGGTGGAGCACTGAAGTAGGGTCGGTTGCAAATATTGCTGACGGATACCCAACGACATCGAGCCGAGTCCTTGGCAGACGTCCATGCAGGAGAAGTGCTGGAGCAACTGCAGTTGTGGCATGCGGCGTACAACGGTAAATGCCCAAGTATTCTGTTACCGTTTGGCGTAAGGGACGCTGCTCGAGTGTAGCCAAATGAACAAAGCTTTTAAAAACTCTGTTGAACCGTTCTACCTGTCCGTTTGCTTGCGGGTAGTATACGGACGAACGCCGCAAGCGGATGCCGCGATCCTGCAGAAAAGCTTGGAACTGCAAACTGTGGCCCGTTATCGCAAACAATTTCTTCTGGGTAACCTTCACGTGCGAACACTGACACCAAGAAGCCTGTTACTGTGCGTGTTGTGGCTTGGTTGCAAAAGTATACTTCGGGCCACTTAGAAAAGTAGTCGACCAGCGTGATCGCATATCGACCATCGTGTGGTGCTCTCTCAAATGGGCCAACAATGTCCATGCCAAGCTTTAGCCACGGTTCCTTTGGTAAGGGGACCGGGTTCAATGGTGCAGCCATAACCTTCGTGCTCTTGTCCGCTGCCTGGCATATACTACACGTTTGAATAGCTAGCTCGACTTGCCTGTCCATGGCTGGCCACCAAAATTTTTCTCGCAGACGCGCTTTCGTTCGTACAATTCCAGGGTGAGCCTCATGAGCAGCGGTAATTATCCGCGCTGTAAGTGATGCGGGAACCACAAGGCGTTTGCCACGCAAAATCAAATTGTCCACCACTGACAGTTCATCGCGAAGTTTGTGCAGGAGCACATGCAGGCCACTCCTTCACGCTATTCATTGCTACATGACCTTTCATTGATACAGCTGTGATCTGGTCTACGTCTGTACTTTTCTTTACCTCTACCTGGCCTTTACCACAAGGTCCAGAAGAGCTGTTTGCTGCTGTGGCACTGCCCTCGCTTAGCACTTCAGCTTCTGGCTGGGGTCTCACTTTGGGTGTCGAGCAGCAAGCATCAAGTGTCCCACGGCCAGAAGCTGGGCTCTGCTTAGCAGCAGCAGAGGATGGTGGCAGGAGCACATGCAGGCCACTCCTTCATGCTGTTCATTGCTACATGAGCTTTCATTGATGCAGCTGTGCGCTAGTCTACGTCTGTACTTTTCTTTACCTCTACCTGGCCTTTACCACAAGGTCCAGAACAGCGGTTTGCTGCTGTGGCACTGCCCTCGCTTAGCACTTCAGCTTCTCGCTGGGGTCTCACTTTGGGTGTCGTGCAGCAAGCATCAAGTGTCCCACGGCCAGAAGCTGGGCTCTGCTTAGCAGCAGCAGAGCATGGTGGCTCAGTAGCTGGCACGGGCTTGCGCACCTTGAGGTGCACCCACACACCACCAACAAGTGCAGGAGCATATGCAGGCCACTCCTTCATGCTATTCATTGCTACATGACGTTTCATTGATGCAGCTGTGCTCTGGTCTGCGTCTGCAGTTTTCTTTACCTCTACCTGGCCTTTACCACAAGGTCCAGAAGAGCTGTTTGCTGTTTTGGCACCGCCCTCGCTTAGCACTTCAGCTTCTGATGGGGTCTCACTTTGAGTGTCGTGCAGCAAGCATCAAGTGTCCCACGGCCAGAGGCTGGGCTCTGCAGCAGCAGCAGCAGTGGATGGTGACACAGTAGCTGGTACGGTTTTGCGCACCTTGAGGTGCACCCACACACCACCAACAAGTGCAGGAGCACATGCAGGCCACTCCTTCATGCTATTCATTGCTACATCACCTTTCATTGATGCAACTGTGCTCTGGTCTACGTCTGTACTTTTCTTTACCTCTACCTGACCTTTACCACAAGGTCCAGAAGAGCTGTTTGCTGCTGTGGCACTGCCCTCGCTTAGCACTTCAGCTTCTGGGTGGGGTCTCACTTTGGGTGTCGTGCAGCAAGCATCAAGTGTCCCACGGCCAGAAGCTGGGCTCTGCTTAGCAGCAGCAGAGCATGGTGGCACGGTAGCTGGCATGGTCTTGCGCACCTTGTGGTGCACCCACACACCACCAACAAGTGCAGGAGCACATGCAGGCCACTCCTTCACGCTATTCATTGCTACATGACCTTTCATTGATACAGCTGTGATCTGGTCTACGTCTGTACTTTTCTTTACCTGTACCTGGCCTTTACCACAAGGTCCAGAAGAGCTGTTTGCTGCTGTGGCACTGCCCTCGCTTAGCACTTCAGCTTCTGGCTGGGGTCTCACTTTGGGTGTCGAGCAGCAAGCATCAAGTGTCCCACGGCCAGAAGCTGGGCTCTGCTTAGCAGCAGCAGAGGATGGTGGCCCGTTCTTGCGCACCTTGTGGTGCACCCACACACCATCAAGTGCAGGAGCACATGCAGGCCACTCCTTCATGCTGTTCATTGCTACATGAGCTTTCATTGATGCAGCTGTGCGCTGGTCTACGTCTGTACTTTTCTTTACCTCTACCTGGCCTTTACCACAAGGTCCAGAACAGCGGTTTGCTGCTGTGGCACTGCCCTCGCTTAGCACTTCAGCTTCTCGCTGGGGTCTCACTTTGGGTGTCGTGCAGCAAGCATCAAGTGTCCCACGGCCAGAAGCTGGGCTCTGCTTAGCAGCAGCAGAGCATGGTGGCACAGTAGCTGGCACGGGCTTGCGCACCTTGAGGTGCACCCACACACCACCAACAAGTGCAGGAGCATATGCAGGCCACTCCTTCATGCTATTCATTGCTACATGAGCTTTCATTGATGCAGCTGTGCTCTGGTCTACGTCTGTACTTTTCTTTACCTCTACCTGGCCTTTACATAAGGTCCAGAAGAGCTGTTTGCTGCTGTGGCACTGCCCTCGCTTAGCACTTCAGCTTCTGGCTGGGGTCTCACTTTGCGTGTCGTGCAGCAAGCATCAAGTGTCCCACGACCAGAAGCTGGGCTCTGCTTAGCAGCAGCAGAGCATGGTGGCACGGTAGCTGGCACGGTCTTGCGCACCTTGTGGTGCACCCACACACCACCAACAAGTACAGGAGCACATGCAGGCCACTCCTTCACGCTATTCATTGCTACATTACCTTTCATTGATGCAGCTGTGCTCTGGTCGACGTCTGTACTTTTCTTTACCTCTACCTGGCCTTTACCACAAGGTCCAGAAGAGCTGTTTGCTGCTGTGGCACTGCACTCGCCTAGCACTTCAGCTTCTGGCTGGGGGCTCACTTCGGGTGTCGTGCAGCAAGCATCAAGTGTCCCACGGCCAGAAGCTGGGCTCTGCTTAGCAGCAGCATAGGATGGTGGCACAGTAGCTGGCACGATCTTCCACACCTTGTGGTGTACCCACACACCACCAAGTGCAGGAGCACATGCAGGCCACTCCTTCATGCTATTCATTGCTACATGACGTTTCATCGATGCAGCTGTGCTCTGGTCTGCGTCTGCAGTTTTCTTTACCTCTACCTGGCCTTTACCACAAGGTCCAGAAGAGCTGTTTGCTGTTTTGGCACCGCCCTCGCTTAGCACTTCAGCCTCTGATGGGGTCTCACTTTGGGTGTCGTGCAGCAAGCATCAAGTGTCCCACGGCCAGAGGCTGGGCTCTGCAGCAGCAGCAGCAGAGGATGGTGACACAGTAGCTGGTACGGTTTTGCGCACCTTGAGGTGCACCCACACACCACCAACAAGTGCAGGAGCACATGCAGGCCACTCCTTCATGCTATTCATTGCTACATCACCTTTCATTGATGCAACTGTGCTCTGGTCTACGTCTGTACTTTTCTTTACCTCTACCTGACCTTTACCACAAGGTCCAGAAGAGCTGTTTGCTGCTGTGGCACTGCCCTCGCTTAGCACTTCAGCTTCTGGCTGGGGTCTCACTTTGGGTGTCGTGCAGCAAGCATCAAGTGTCCCACGGCCAGAAGCTGGGCTCTGCTTAGCAGCAGCAGAGCATGGTGGCACGGTAGCTGGCACGGTCTTGCGCACCTTGTGGTGCACCCACACACCACCAACAAGTGTGCAGGAGCACATGCAGGCCACTCCTTCACGCTATTCATTGCTACATGACCTTTCATTGACACAGCTGTGATCTGGTCTACGTCTGTACTTTTCTTTACCTCTACCTGGCCTTTACGACAAGGTCCAGAAGAGCTGTTTGCTGCTGTGGCACTGCCCTCGCTTAGCACTTCAGCTTCTGGCTGGGGTCTCACTTTGGGTGTCGAGCAGCAAGCATCAAGTGTCCCACGGCCAGAAGCTGGGCTCTGCTTAGCAGCAGCAGAGGATGGTGGCCCGTTCTTGCGCACCTTGTGGTGCACCCACACACCATCAAGTGCAGGAGCACATGCAGGCCACTCCTTCATGCTGTTCATTGCTACATGAGCTTTCATTGATGCAGCTGTGCGCTGGTCTACGTCTGTACTTTTCTTTACCTCTACCTGGCCTTTACCACAAGGTCCAGAACAGCGGTTTGCTGCTGTGGCACTGCCCTCGCTTAGCACTTCAGCTTCTCGCTGGGGTCTCACTTTGGGTGTCGTGCAGCAAGCGTCAAGTGTCCCACGGCCAGAAGCTGGGCTCTGCTTAGCAGCAGCAGAGCATGGTGGCACAGTAGCTGGCACGGGCTTGCGCACCTTGAGGTGCACCCACACACCACCAACAAGTGCAGGAGCATATGCAGGCCACTCCTTCATGCTATTCATTGCTACATGAGCTTTCATTGATGCAGCTGTGCTCTGGTCTACGTCTGTACTTTTCTTTACCTCTACCTGGCCTTTACATAAGGTCCAGAAGAGCTGTTTGCTGCTGTGGCACTGCCCTCGCTTAGCACTTCAGCTTCTGGCTGGGGTCTCACTTTGCGTGTCGTGCAGCAAGCATCAAGTGTCCCACGGCCAGAAGCTGGGCTCTGCTTAGCAGCAGCAGAGCATGGTGGCACGGTAGCTGGCACGGTCTTGCGCACCTTGTGGTGCACCCACACACCACCAACAAGTACAGGAGCACATGCAGGCCACTCCTTCACGCTATTCATTGCTACATTACCTTTCATTGATGCAGCTGTGCTCTGGTCGACGTCTGTACTTTTCTTTACCTCTACCTGGCCTTTACCACAAGGTCCATAAGAGCTGTTTGCTGCTGTGGCACTGCCCTCGCCTAGCACTTCAGCTTCTGGCTGGGGGCTCACTTCGGGTGTCGTGCAGCAAGCATCAAGTGTCCCACGGCCAGAAGCTGGGCTCTGCTTAGCAGCAGCATAGGATGGTGGCACAGTAGCTGGCACGATCTTCCACACCTTGTGGTGTACCCACACACCACCAAGTGCAGGAGCACATGCAGGCCACTCCTTCATGCTATTCATTGCTACATGACGTTTCATTGATGCAGCTGTGCTCTGGTCTGCGTCTGCAGTTTTCTTTACCTCTACCTGGCCTTTACCACAAGCTCCAGAAGAGCTGTTTGCTGTTTTGGCACCGCCCTCGCTTAGCACTTCAGCTTCTGATGGGGTCTCACTTTGGGTGTCGTGCAGCAAGCATCAAGTGTCCCACGGCCGGAGGCTGGGCTCTGCAGCAGCAGCAGCAGAGGATGGTGACACAGTAGCTGGCACGGTTTTGCGCACCTTGAGGTGCACCCACACACCACCAACAAGTGCAGGAGCACATGAAGGCCACTCCTTCATGCTATTCATAGCTACATCACCTTTCATTGATGCAACTGTGCTCTGGTCTACGTCTGTACTTTTCTTTACCTCTACCTGACCTTTACCACAAGGTCCAGAAGAGCTGTTTGCTGCTGTGGCACTGCCCTCGCTTAGCACTTCAGGTTCTGGCTGGGGTCTCACTTTGGGTGTCGAGCAGCAAGCATCAAGTGCCCCACGCCAGAAGCTTAGCTCTGCTTAGCAGCTGCAGAGGATGGTGGCACAGTAGCTGGCAAGGTCTTGCGTGCCTTGTGGTACACCCACACACCACCAACAAGTGCAGGAGCACGCACAGGGCACCTTCCTGCTGGCTGTGCAGCAACAGCACCAGTCAAGTCCCTGGTACTTGCCCCAGCAGTCGCCGACAGTGCGGTGTAGGCAAGCACAGGGTCTGCTTCTGTGACTGTGGGCGTCACTGCAACAGCAGTGCAGTGCTGCACACTGGCAGAAGAAGACGTGCGCACTACTGCTGCCCATGTCTTTTTGGCGCTGCAACCTGTGGGAGCCACATTATTTCCTGAGTGAAACCAAAGAACGGGGAAGTTATTGTCACTGCTCCAATGCTTTAACAACGCATCAGACTGGTCACCATGCTGGCAGCACAGCTCTTCATGCTCCTCCTGGACCTGGTGCTGCCACGCCACCTCGCCATGGCTCTTACGAATGCCCTCAGTGACACTCCTGATGGCTTGACGCAGCAGGCGCCCCAGCAACTGAAACAGGCAGAAACACACATACCGCTCTAGTGCTTTGGATATTCACGTGGTGTACATAGAGAAAATAAACACCTTCATGCTAAACTACCCAGTGTAGGGTTTATTTCATCCACGTGACACCGAAATCATGTCTTGGTATCCATGCAATGCTCTGGGAACAAGACATCCAAATTTCGCATATACTACCAAGGACGTCTTAGGACAGTTGCCATTTGAAACTTCTGTAACCCACACATAAATAGCTGTGCTCTAAGATGCTCTGTCTGTTTCCACATGTCATAAATGCATTTTCTGATGAGCTCAAATTATAATCCAGGGTTATCGCTTGTCAGCAGCTCAATTAAGTATATATATGTGTGTATATATATATATATATTGTAAAGGGGGTTTATTCGGGTCGTAGAGAAGCAGCGACCAACGCGGCAACAGCAGGTAGGGCGCAGCCAGCGAGCGAACAGGGTACGAGCCACGCGATGGCAATGGGGCTTTTCAGCCTGCCGATCTTCTTCGTCACAATCACCCCCGGAATTGAAGAGTAGCCATCCTGGCGACCTAGGAAGAGGTGGGCGGATCGTAGTACTGCTTCAGCCGGTCAATGTGTACAGTCTCTCGCCCTCGTCGACGGAGATCGGGAGATGGCGATACGGGTTCGACCACGTAGTTCACTGGTGATGTTTGTGCAACCACGCGGTAGGGCCCGTGGTACTTCGGGAGGAGCTTGGACGAAAGGCCAGGAGCAGCAACAGGCGGGACCCAAAGCCACACGAGTGAGTCGACGGGGAAAGGGTGAGGAGGAGGATTTAGGTCATGGCGCTCTTTTTGGCGGCACTGTTGAGCAGACGTCAAAGAACGGGCCAGTTGTCGGCATTTCTCGGCGTGCTGAGCAATCGCAGAAACAGGTGAGCATTCAGCAGGGTCCGGCCGGTACGGGAGAACAGTATCAATGGTGCTGGAGGGATGGCGGCCGTAAAGCAGGAAGAATGGCGAGAATCCAGTAGTGGCTTGAGAGGCAGTGTTATATGCGTAAGTGACGAACGGAAGTACAAGATCCCAGTTGGAGTGGTCAGATGCAACATACATTGATAGCGTGTCACCAAGAGTTCTGTTGAATCGTTCTGTTAAGCCATTGGTCTGTGGATGATAAGCAGTAGTAGTGCGGTGAATAATTTGGCATTCAGATAGGAGTGACTGCAGGACGTCTGAGAGGAATACGCGGCCCCGATCGCTCAACAGTTCGCGAGGGGCGCCATGGCGGAGAACGAAGTTGTTTAGTATGAACGAGGCGATGTCTTTTGCTGATGCAGCAGGCAAGGCGGCGGTTTCGGCATACCGTGTCAGATGATCTACGGCCACAACAATCCATCGGTTGCCAGCGCCAGTAGATGGAAGAGGCCCGTATATATCAATGCCGACGCGGTCGAATGGTTGAGCTGGGCAGGGAAGTGGTTGGAGAGGTGCGGTGGAGAGATGCGGGACACATTTGCGTCGCTGGCAGGCAATGCAGGAGCGCACGTATTTGTGGACGAAGGTGTACATCCCTCGCCAATAATATCGTAGGCGAAGCCGTGAGTAAGTTTTTGACACTCCGCCGTGACCACACTGCGGGTCAGAATGAAAAGCGGAGCATAAATCTTGTCGTAGGTGGCGAGGCACTACTAAGAGCCATTTGCGGCCGTAATTTTGGTAGTTGCGGCGGTATAAAAGTCCGTCGCGGATTGTGAAATGCTGCGCCTGTCGGCGTAACGCTCGAGGTGCCGAAGTTGCCGGAGGATTTGATAAAAAGTCGAATATCATGACGATCCATGGGTCTTTTCGTTGCTCCGATGCCATGTCCAGGATGTCAAGTGGTGAGATGTCATGTCTATAAGTAGAAGTGCTGCTGTCTGAAGTAACTGGGGAGCGCGAGAGGGCATCGGCGTCAGAGTGTTTGCGTCCAGAACGATAGACGACCCGGATATCGTATTCCTGGATTCGGAGGGCCCACCGAGCGAGGCGGCCCGACGGGTCTTTTAGGTTGGACAACCAGCAAAGAGCGTGATGATCCGTCACCACGTCAAAGCGTCGACCGTAGAGATATGGACGAAATTTTTGAAGAGCCCATACGATAGCTAGGCACTCTTTTTCTGTGACTGAGTAATTGGCCTCAGGTTTCGTGAGGGCACGACTAGCATAAGCGACGACGTATTCAGCATTAGTGTTCTTGCGTTGTGCGAGCACGGCACCAAGGCCGACACCACTGGCGTCAGTGTGAAGTTCTGTAGGTGCGCTTGGATCAAAATGGCGCAAGACTGGCGGAGACGTGAGGAGGTGACGAAGAGTCGTAAAGGCATCATCAGAGGCTTCCGACCAACCAGAAAGTTCATTGTCGCCTTGAAGAAGTTGGTTAAGTGGTGCGATCACTGTAGCGAAATTGCGAACGAAACGTCGAAAGTAGGAGCATAGGCCAATGAAGCTGCGCAGTGCTTTCAAATTAGTGGGCTTCGGAAATTCGGATACGGCGCGAAGTTTATCAGGATCAGGAAGAATGCCTTCTTTGGAGACAACGTGGCCTAATATAGCCAGTTTTCGAGCTGGAAATCGGCACTTTCTTAAGTTAAGCTGGAGACCAGCATTCCGGAGACAGGTCAAAACTTGATGTAAACGCCGAAGATGGGTCAGAAAATCAGGGGAAAAGACGACAACGTCGTCGAGGTAGCAGAGGCAAGTATGCCACTTTAGGCCACGTAGGATGCCGTCCATCATGCGTTCGAAGGTGGCGGGTGCATTGCACAGACCGAACGGCATCACAGTGAATTCATACAAGCCATCTGGTGTTACAAATGCGGTTTTAGAACAGTCAGCGTCCGCCATGGGCACCTGCCAGTAGCCAGAGCGGAGATCTAAGGAGGAAAAGAACTCCGCTCCGTGCAAACAGTCAAGTGCGTCGTCAATACGTGGCAACGGGTATACATCCTTTCGGGTAATCTTGTTAAGCCTTCGATAGTCGACGCAAAATCGTATGGAGCCGTCTTTCTTTTTAACTAGGACGACTGGTGATGCCCAAGGACTACTAGAAGGCTGGATGACACCGCGATTGAGCATATCGTTCACCTGGTCATTGATAACTTGTCTTTCAGTCGCCGATACTCGGTAGGGACGCTGTCGAATTGGTGCGTGGCTCCCAGTGTCGATAGTGTGCGAAACAGTCGTTGTGCGGCCGAGTGATGTTGCTTGGCAATCAAAGGAGGAAGAGAAGCCTTGGAGCAAGCGAAGAAGTTCGTCGCGCTGCGTCGTCGTAAGGTCACTGGCAATAGCTGGCGTAAAAGAACCCGGTAGGGACTGTGGACGCGATTCCTCGAGAGCAGCAATATAAGTGGAGTCGTCCATCGTGTCGAATATTGAGGATGAAGTCAGTGGCTCTGCTCTGCCAAGGCTTTCACGGCGGCGTAAAGTAATTGGTTCAGCCGATGGGTTGGAGACGCACATGAGAGAGGCGCCAGCTTTGAACTCGAGGACGGCGAACGGCAGTGGTAGTGAACGGCGGCGAACTAAGAGTTCAGACGGAGCGAAGAGTACTGTGCCGTCATCTACATAGTCACAAGAGATACTGACAAGGGTGGAAGACCAGGCAGGTATAATGGTGTCTTCTGAAACAGAGATTTTGCGGCAATGGTCCTGATGGTCAGTGATAATATCAGTCGAAAACTGAAACAGCTCGATTTCGGCGCGGGCGCAGTCAATGATCGCATGATGTGTGGAGAGAAAGTCCCAGCCTAATATGACGTCGTGTGAACATGATGGCAACACGACGAATTCTATGATATAGAGGACGTCCTGAATGACGACACGAGCAGTGCAGGCGCCGGATGGCTCGACGTGCTGCGCGTTGGCAGTTCGAAGAGACAGTCCAGAAAGCGGTGTCGTCACTTTTCCGATCTTGCGGCAAATACGGGCATCTATCGCTGAAAGTGCAGCGCCGGTGTCGACAAGTGCTAGCGTCAATGTTCCTTCTATGGCGACTTCAATAACGTTCTTCGGGGAAGTGTGAGGCCTTATACATTTCGCTGGCACCGCAGTTCTCGCCTCCTGAACTGCGATATTTAGTTTTCCTGGCGCAAAGGGCTCCGACGCCGGTGCATGGGTGAAAGCGAGCGGCGGCGAGGAGAAGGCGAACGGCGAGCAGCGGAGAATGCGGTGTCGACAACAGGAGGAGAGTCAAAGGTGTCCGAATAGTTGCGGCGTTGGTGGAAACGTGGCGCATATGGACGCACATTGTTGGGGACGTTGGGGGTAAGGAGGCGACAGTGACGTGCTACGTGTCCAGCACGGCCACAATAAAAACAAATCGGCCGATTATCTTCCGTGCGCCAATGATCTTGAGGTCGTGCATACTGCACCATTGGCCGGACCGGAGCGGATACGGGCGGGCGCAAAGGAGGGCGAAGGGGACCGTAAGTCTGTGGTGCAGGCCTCGAAGCGACTTCGGCGTACGTCAGGGGAGCGGCAACCGGAGCCTGCTGGAGAGAAGGTGGAATGTGGTCGGCTACCTGCGCCTTGATGACAGATTGGAGAGCGGGCGCCAACGGAGAATTCGACTGGCCGTGTGTGAGGGGAATCAGAGAAAGCTGACGAGCCACCTCTTCACGGACGAACTCCTTGATCTGTAGCAGTTGCGACGTATTATCCGGGGAAACCGCCAAGCTCGACATTGAAGTCGCCTGAGGAGGAGATTGGCGGGTGGCTAGGCGTTGTTTGCGGAGTTCGTCGAAACTTTGGCAGAGACTGACGAGTTCAGAGACTGTCGCCGGATTTTTCGCCAACAGCATCTGGAAGGCGTCGTCTTCAATGCCTTTTAAGATATGGCGGATCTTCTCGGCATCAGCCATTGTGACGTCAACGCGGTTGCAGAGGTCGACAACATCTTCTATATAACTTGTAAATGTCTCCCCGCACTGTTGCGCACGACTGCGCAAACGTTGCTCGGCGCGAAGCTTGCGAACGGCGGGGCGCCCGAATACCTCCGTCACGTTAGTTTTGAAGGCTGGCCACGTCGTGAGATCACGTTCATGGTTGCGGTGCCACACGCTGGCGACACCGCTCAAATAAAACGATACGTAATTCAGTTTTTTGGTGTCGTCCCAGTGGTTGTGGATGCTCACCCGGTCGTAGTCAGCGAGCCAGTCTTCTACGTCATGGTCTTCGGTACCGCTGAAGATGGGTGGGTCGCGTTGACGCAGCGGGCCGGGGCAGACCACGGTAGTCACCGGGGCAGCGGGTTGTGGTTGCGGTGATCCTTCTTCCGGCATAATGAAGACAGGCTGCAGTGTCCGGTTGCGAAGTTCCAGAATTCCGGTTGTAGCCAGCACCTCCACCAATTGTAAAGGGGGTTTATTCGGGTCGTACAGAAGCAGCGACCAACGCGGCAACAGCAGGTAGGGCGCAGCCAGCGAGCGAACAGGGTACGAGCCACGCGATGGCAATGGGGCTTTTCAGCCTGCCGATCTTCTTCGTCACAATATATATATATATATATATATATATATATATATATATATTGCATACTTTATAACACAATATATTTTGAAAAGTTTAGTTCAATCTGCCGCCTGATTTTTTTGCCTGGTGCAAGGCCTAGACGGAATCGAACACTGTATTTGCGCACATATATTCCTCACAGCAAATGCCGCACAAATGGCCTTAATCGACATGTCCTCGCAATGTATCTAGCAAGTACCCATAATTATTCCATGGCGCACATGCAAGATATCTCGTGGTGCGGCCGGACAGTACGGCCAAACGATCGTGATAGTGACGTCCGCCGGATGTAATTTGCGCATGTATATTAATGACTTGCCACATTATGTGTCCGTTAATATTCGTCTTTACATTGATGATTGCGTCCTCTATCATAATATTAACACACCAATGGATGATGATTTACTTAACGACTCCTTTGCAAAATTTTGTAGGTGGTGCAAGGAATGGAAAATGCACATTAATTTCTCTCAAACTCATTCCAGGTCCTTTTCCAGACGCATATCTCCATCACTTTTCACGTGCACTTTCCACGGTCAGGGTTTAAAGAGTAACCGAATTTAAATACCTTGGTCTTAATTTCTCTCATGACATGTCATGGTCGAAACACATTGATATCATATGTAACAAAGCTTTTAGACGTCTCGCTTGCCTCCATCATTCATTGAGTAAAGCTCCAAAGCATACCAAACTGCTGACATATAAAACACTTATCCGCCCCATTCTCGATTATGGCGGCATCATATGGAAGCCTCATAAGAAATCCGATATTAAAAAATTAGAATCAGTCCAAATGAAATCGGTGCGCGTCATTTTTCACAGCTATAGCCGAGATTCTTCCCCTTCTTCCCATTATACAGCTACAGGTCTTACAGTTCTTTCATCTCGCCGCCGCTTAGAATGCATGAAATTTTTGCACGCTGGTTCATTCTGAGCGCCTTGTTACGCTAAATAATTATTTGAAGTTTCGTACACCTTCTATCACTAAGAGTTCTCATAATCTTAACCACATCCCTTTCTCTTGGCGGACAGAGATGTTCAAGCACAGCTCCTTTCCACGGGCCATTGAACTCTGGAATTCACTACCTGGAAGCATCCGCTCTTTACCTATGCAAGAATTTTTGAAAACCATTACATTTACTTGATATTCATATTATTCTTGTGCCTGTATTTTGTTTTCTCGCTTCCTTTTTTCTCTTCACTCCCTCACTGCCCACTCCTGCAATAGCCTCATCGAGGCTGCAGTTTGTGTAAATAAATAAAATAAATAAATAAAATTAATTACAAGTCACTCACCGGGCTACCGCGTGGCGTCGGGTGCATGCCGTCAGCCTTCAGCTTACCCGACAAGTCGCGAGTGCTGTCGAGGTACCTGTAGCCATTCTTGTGGCACAGCGCCTGCAAAATGGCATTCGCCTCCCTAGCATCCCTCTTGGATGTCTCCAATTCCCGAGCAGCTTGCGCCCACCGGCACTTGAGAAAACTCGTCTGTCTCGGCAGAATTGCAGACACCACCACACGGATGCATGGTTTGACATCAATAATGCGATCAATTAGTGCCCGGAACCTGGCCATCTGCGTGAGTGGTCCTTCGCCGACATTGTTAGTTCCGATATAAAGAACCACCACGTGCTCGTTTGCCAGGCTATCGGTGATCAAAGGAAACAACTTCTCGATGCGTACACCACTGAATGAGCGCACATCGACATCTACCGAGGGACTCAATGTGAAAGATCCTGCAAGATCTTTCAACATTGAGTCTACGGCTGCAAGGACACGGGTCATGTTGAGGGGCTTTTCGGCAGCCTCGCACGAGCACTCCAATGAAAGCAAGGATTAAAACAACAAATAAATGCCAACAGTTAGCGCTAATGTTAAAAATACAGTAAAAATGACATGCACAATTGGAACGAAACAATAGAACCCTAAGACAATGTAGAATCCACTGTCGCTCGCAGAAATTTGCACAGTCGACAGCACTCGACGGATCTTCCACGCTTCTAAATGAATCAGATGGGTGGTTTCAGAATTAATCGCGTCACCGTATTAACTGTCACGTGATCTTACAGAGACAATTAATTAAGGCCGGTTTAACGCAGCATCTGTGAGCAGTGAAAATGACACTACAACACTTCTTAAACCGGGCAAGAAAATATTTCCAATACAAAGCGGTAGCATGAACACGCGAATTTTGGCGCAGTTTATATATGACGTCAAATACCGCGCAACCAACCGCTGGGCGATTGTTCACATGACTGCGTTCTATTCTTGACCATGATCCCAGAGCTAAAGCTTGCGCATGCGTGCAGCCAGCTTCCACGAATGGGGAATTCGGCCCGCGCTCGTTTTAGTCACCGCTCCTCGGTGACACGCTAACCTTTAACGGTATAGATGGTGCTGCGCGCCGAAACAGGAAGGAAACAATAATTAACTGGTATATTACGCCTCAGCAGTGGTTGATCAATGTCGCTCTTTATTTATTTGAAGGCTCTTTTCAAATATTCCTTCAAGAAATTTGGCTAGATTCATTGCAAGGCGTGGGTTGAAAGAGGGGTCCCATTTAAGCTGCTCAGCATGTGCGGCACGGACGTACGTTCGACACTCCATCAATTCGACAAAGCACAAGGTGGTGGTGCATTGCGCATGCAAACAGTGCCTACGCCTAAGCAGCTTTATGCTGACGGCAACTGCTTGGGGCCTGAAAAGCAATGGCAAAAGCGACCTGTCCGACACATCAATTAAGGGCTGCCGCCTTTAGTGGTATCTCGATAAGCCAAAATCGCTTAAACGGAACGCCATTCTCATTGTTGGTTGGTTTTGTTTCATGCAATGTTCTGTGCAATGTCTCTCAGTAAATGGAACTCCTGATAAACGGAACCAATTTCCCTGGCCTCTTGAGGTTCTGTTTAAAGAGCGTCCACTATATAATGCCTGTCTACACTTCTCCATAGTCAAAGCGCTTTTTTTTGGCCCAAGAGACACGAACTATGGACGGTCGGCCACAAAGGAGATACGGCAGCGGCCTGATATCCCATTCACCTGGGGCCGCTTAATTGTTCTTTGTATGACAGGGATGAAGATCTTCGTGAATGCACCCATGACCATACGATTCAACAAACGAAACAGGTATATAGTACGCTCTACAGATGCAGAACTCCTTGCACTGGCTTATAGCGGCTGGAAAACCGTGGGGAAACGGGCGGTAACGAGTAATTTTAGTATATTTATCGACATTAAACGTAGATTCCACATGCCCCATGGGAATGGGTAATTTAAGTGAAAGCTAATACTGTATGCGAGGAGCGCTATTTTCGTTTAGCTACCACTTGCAGATATATAGACCAGACAAACAAGTAGGATACATTGTCACCGGGTACGCCTCGCTCAACGTTCCCAAACTTCATTGTGGCGCTCAAACACGCACCCAACACCTGTCCGCTTATATGGCACGCGCGACACTGAACCAAACGCGATCGTCCTGCACGTACGTATGATGCGTTTCGCCGATTACTTGTGTGCACAGGTAAAATAATAATGTGCAGGAACAATCCACGAGCTTGTAAGAACGCTCTCCGCTGTGTAAACTGTGATGGGGAGCACGCCGCGTACTCGCGGTCGTGCCCATCCCGGAAAAAAGAAAAGGAAATTGTAACAATAAAAGTAAAGGAAAGTATCAGTTTCAAGGAGGCACGCAGGCGGGTATCCTACCTGCCCAAGTAAACCTTTGCCGAAGTGGCGCGTCAGGGGGCAGCGCCACAACGGACTCCGGCGGCTGTCCGACCCACCTAGTGCGGCGGCACTGACACCATCCCCCCCCCCCCCCCCCCCCCCCGGCGGCTGCAGCTAGCGCTGCAACGCCAACCCTGCAGACATGTCCATCGACCCCGAAGGCGGGCGCAGCAGAGGCTGACCCAACCTCCCCGGCCTCTTCCAGCGCTGGCAACAGCCGGCGCAGCCAAATCCCTCAGGGAGCCCCATCGACCTCCGGGCTGGTGGGCGCAGGCGTCTTGCCCTCCAAGGCGAGACTCTCCCTGGTAACTTCTCGCTCGAAAGAGCACGTGTCCGCCGCCTCACAAGAGGCAATAGACACTACACCTATCCCCACGGTGCGCCATGCGCCTCAGGAGCGGCGAGGCTCCCTCGAACGCTTCAGAAACGGCAAAATCTCGATTACAGGGCCTCGAAAGAGCTCTGTAATCTCATCTCTGAAATCTCTGTGGACATGGACACACAGATAATTCAATGGAACGTAAGAGGTCTCCTTAGCAACTTTGATGATGTGCAAGAACTCATCCACAAACACAATACAAAAGTGCTGTGTTTACAGGAAACACACTTAAAATCAAAGCACACAAACTTTCTCCCACAGTATATAACTTTTCACAAAGATCGCGATGATGCTGTCGCGTCATCGTGAGGTGTCGCCATTGTTATCCATAAGAGCATTGCGTGTCAACTTCTACAGCTACAAACGCCTCTTGAAGCAGTGGCGGTTCGAGCTGTTCTCCTAAACAAACTTATCACCATTAGCTCTCATTACATACCCCCACAATACAACTTAACGAAACATGAATGTCAATCCTTTATAAATCAATTGCCAGAACCTTATGTTGTTCTGGGTGATTTCAATGCACACAGCAGCTTGTGGCGAGGCTCGTATCGATGCGCGAGGTCGTCTCGTTGAACAATTCCTTTTTTCGTCCGGTGCGTGTCTGCTGAATAAGAACCCACCTATTACTCTCTTGCAAACAATACCTTTTCTTCAATTTATCTTAGCCTAGTTTCCCCGTCAATACTGTCTGAACTCGAATGGGAAGTTATGAACAATTCTTACAGGAGCGACCACTTCCCCATACTGCTGAGAACATATAAAGAAAACGAATATCTACCACAGGATCCTAGGTCGAAGATCGATACAACCGACTAGGAGAAATTCCGAACTCTCACTAGTATCTCATGGAATGACATGTCTTCTTTAGAAATTGATGCTGCTGTGGAGTATTTTACAGCGTTCATAACAGATGCCGCATCAAAATGCATATCCGAAGTAAGTGGTTTGGCATGCAAACGATGTGTACCGTGTTGGAACAACGAATGTACGATCGCCCGTAGGAAACAGAACAAAGCGTGGGGATCGTTACGCGCCTCTCCCACTGCAGAGAATCTTATTAACTTCAAAAAAGTAAAGTCTCAAGCCAGAAGAACGCGCCGACAGGCCAGAAGAGAGAGTTGGCAGAAGTTTTTATCGGATATCAACTCTTACACAGATGAGGCGAAAGTCTGGAACAGGGTTAACAGGATAAAAGGACGACAAACATATTCACTCCCCCTGGTAAACACAGAAGGCGATACCCTGCTTGAACAGGCAGACTCACTTGGGGAGCAGTTTCAGAGCGTGTAAAGTTCCACCATTTATTCAAAACCCTTTCTCAAATATAAACAAATAGAAGAATGCAAGCCACTCATAAGAAAGTGTCGGCAGAATGAACCGTTCAACCGTCCTTTTAGTATAGCAGAGTTGAGAGCCGCCTTGAGCGCATGCAAGAGCTCTGCACCGGGATCTCATAGAATCATGTATGAAATGCTGAAAAACTTACACAATGGCACGCAAGTTACACTACTTACACTTTTCAACACTATCTGGGACGCAGGGTACCTTCCGACTGCATGGAAAGAAGCCAGTGTGGTCCCTGTTTTAAAACAAGGGAATGACCCTTCCTCAGTGGCAAGTTACCACCCGATAACCCTCACAAGTTGCATTTGTAAGGTATTTGAAGAAATGATAAATCGTTAAGTCATCCATTTCCTTGAACAGAACAGAATGCTTGATTCCTATCAGTGTGGCTTCCGAGAAGAGCGCTCCACAACTGAAGATCTTGTACGTATTGAAGGAAATATCCGTGACGCATTTGCACACACAGTTTTTCTTATCGATATTCCTCGATATGGAGAAGGCGTACGATACAACATGGCGCTACGGAATCTTGAGAGATTTGTCAGAAATGGGCATTTATGGTAATATGCTAAACGTAATAAAAAGCTACTTGTCCAATCGTACCTTCCGGGTAAAAGTCGGCAATGTGCTGTCACGTCCTTTTACACAAGAAACTGGTGTACCCCAGGGAGGCCTGCTCAGTTGCCCACTTTTTATTGTTAAGATGACAACACTTTGTGCTTCCTTACCACCGGCCATGTTGTATTCCGTCTACGTGGACGACATTCAAATAGGTTTCAAATCCTGTAACCTCGCAGTGTGCGAGAGACAGGTACAGCACGGTTTGAACAAGGTGTCAAAGTGGGCAGAGAAAAATGAATTTAAAATCAATTCTCATAAGAGTTCTTGTGTTTTGTTTACAAGAAAGAGAGGCTTGGTTCCGGATCCTTGTTTAGAAGTGTGTGGACAACTGATACCTGTAAACAAAGAGCACCAATTTCTAGGTGTTATACTTGACAATAGACTCACTTTCGTCCCACACATTAAACATCTTAAAGAAAATGTCTGAAAACAATGAACCTAATGAAACTTCTATCCCAGACTACGTGGGGTAGTGGCAGGAAGTGGCTAATGAATCTCTATAAGAGCCTGATCCAGTCACGATTAGGCTATGGTGGCGTGGTATATAACTCTGGCGCCCCGAGGGCGCTAAAGATGTTAGACCCTGTTCACCATCTAGGTATCCGCTTAGCTACGGGCGCTGTCACAACAAACCCGATTGAATGCTTATATGCCGAATCGAATGAATGTCACTCCACCCGCAGAGATCATACATCAGCTTTACATGTTTCCTTAAATCATCATCATCATCATCAGCCTGGTTATGCTCACTGCAGGGCAAAGGCCTCTCCCATACTTCTCCAACTACCCCGGTCATGTACTAATTGTGGCCATGTTGTCCCTGCAAACTTCTGAATCTCATCCGCCCACCTAACTTTCTGCCGCCCTCTGCTACGCTTTCCTTCCCTTGGAATCCATTCCGTAACTCTTAATGACCATCGGTTATCTTCCCTCCTCATTACGTGTCCTGCCCCTGCCCATTTCTTTTTCTTGATATCCACTAAGATATCATTAACTCGCGTTTGTTCCCTCACCCAATCTGCTCTTTTCTTATCCCTTAACGTTATACCAATCATTCTTCTTTCCATAGCTCGTTGCGTCGTCCTCAATTTAAGTAGAATTTAAAGTACGCTCTAATCTAGAAGATCCACGTTTTGGTACCGTTACCGATATGACGTGCGTTACACTTTGCAGCAATTGCCCCTCCATAAGACAGCCTTTCTCGCTGCGTGTGAAGGAGCTTAGCGATGAAATGCATGTCCCACTCCTCGAGCATCGCTTAATGCACCTAACCAAGCTCTTACCTCCTTGGGAGTGGCATGTGATAGAACGTGACATATCCTTTATAAAAGTCGCAAAGCACGCTCCAGAGGCCGAAATTCGAATGCATTTCCTACAATTTCAGCACAAGCACTCCTGCGCAGAGTTCTACACAGACGCTTCGAAGTCGAATGCCAGGGTATCCTCTGCAGCCGTCGGCCCATCGCTTTCGGAATCCGATGTACTGTATCCGGAAACAAGTATCTTTACGGCCGAGGCCTACGCATTACTCTCTGCTGTGAAGCATATAAGAAAATCAAAACTTCCAAAAGCAGCGATCTATACAGACTCTCTAAGCGTCGTGAAGGCTGATGTCACTCAGCAAACATAAAAATCCCGTATTTAATGAACTGTATTCGGTCTTGTGTAAAGCGTACTCATCTAACCAGAATATCATAATATGCTTTGTCCCTGACCATAGGGGAATCGAAGGTAACGTTCTGGCGGACGAGATGGCCACGTCAATCACATCGCAAGCTGTTAACCCTACCGCTGATGTGCCTGTCACAGATCTGAGGCCTTTCTTACGAAATAAACTGGGAAACCACTGGCAGCGCACGTGGGACGCGCGAACAAATTACAAACTGCACGTTATAAAGCCACAGTTAGGTTTTTGGCCCTCCCCAACAAGATCTCGGCGAACAGATGTCCTATTCTGTCGCCTCAGAATAGGACATACATTTGGCACCCATAATTATCTGCTTACTGGAAGTGAACCTCCAGCCTGTGGCAGATGCGGCGAGAGGTTGACCGTCCTCCATGTGCTCCTGAAGTGTCGGGAAGCCGAAACGGAGAGAAAGAAACATTTTCCGCTTGCATACCATTATTACATCCCTCTATACCCGGCTAGTTTTCTTGGTAAGGAACCACTTTTTAACACCAAGGCAGTCCTCAACTTTTTACATGATGTTGTACTACTTGTAATAAGCCCATTAAACTCGTAGCGCATCCTCTTTCTAGAGGATGCCGCTGTGATAGATGTTTCTTATAGCACATGCCTCTAGGCCCTTGTGTCTCAAGGGCTCTAACGAGGTCGTGGTGCTCTAGTGAATTTTAGAATCTTATACATTTTTGTATGGTATCAATATTTCGCAATTCACCTTAATGCTCATAGTACACGTCTTTTGTCATTGCCATAATCTTATTACACATACACTTTATGCACATTAAAGCGACCATTCTTGAAGGCCCCTTTACAGCCACGTCACATCAACTTCATAGAAGTCATAACTCCACTGCAAATTCATCAACACTGGCTTGGCGCTTTTTGGCCATACCTGGCCCTTGCGCCAATAAACACCATACATTCATTCATTTAACCAGTTCATTTCCAGCGGTACACATATAAGCCTATTGGTCGAATGTGTAGGTAGCTTTATTTCTTATCTTTATGGGCACGAGGGCCGGCGAGGAATGCGGCCCATTTCGTTTTGTGGATTAGCCATACGGTTCCATATACGCATTCCTTGTATCAATGCTGGCGAATATAAATTCGCCTTCGTAACTTATTCGAACGCATATACTGCAGTTCTTTAATTGTTTATGTCAGACCCATTTAACTCCCCTGTCTCCCCAGTGTAGGGTAGCAAACCGCAATTTCCTTTCTAGTTAATCTTCCTTCATGTGCCCTTCGTTCTGTCTCCCCCTCTTTCAGAATCATATCGACGTGCATGCATGAGGACAGCGGGAAAGCAAATGAGTAACCAAGAATGATCGAGTAAACGAACGTTATACCAAAAGGACAGCGCACGTACCATTTGGCGCCGCAAATGTGCACCTTGTGGGTGACCGTGTGGTGTTTTGTATGGCAATGTATTTTGCCAATAAGAATATACATACTTGGAGCAATTGAACAGCGCAATTAAAAACGAGATGAGGGATCGAAGAAGACAAAGGCAGCGTTGAGCATATATCCGCCTTTTGTTTTTGTCGTTGTTTTTCGCGCTGTTTGCATCATGAATGTAATACCAATTTATCCAGTCAATTATATAGGGTTCTGACGTACACATATAAAGTACAAATATTGAAATACATACATAGACATATTAAGTAACGCTTAAAGCGATATATATTATAAACACGAGAAAAAAGTTAAACCTTTACATATTTGCGACACAAGTATAATGACACTCAGGCCGTTGGCGTAACGATACACTATGCGCATCTGTAACTTTCTGTGAAACTTTTGAGACGTGCGACTTCGCGAATCATGCTGCTAGCTACATTTATGTTCCAGTTGCTTTATCCACCCTTTTGGGCTTACGTTCATGGCGACAGCTACATTACTCGAGCCGAACTGCCCTTACAGCCAAGTGAAGTGAAATGCGCCAAACTTAAAACTTTTCTAACCTTGAAAGGCACGTGATTCGCGCCTGCTTAGGCCACGCCTTTGAGGTCACTTGCTCTGCGCGGCCGAACTTAGTTCGGTCGTAGATAGATAGGTAGAATAAACGAATAAACTTTATTGTCTAACGGATAAGGTGATCTATCCTCCCCCCGACACGCAGGTCAGGGGGCGGGTGCCACCGCCTCAGATGCAGCCTCTTCAGCCAGTCCCCGCAGGGGCGTCTGCGTCAGCAGGCGTTTGGTGTGCTGCGACACCACGGACCCGAGCACATGAGGGTCGGACCCTCCCGCGTGTAGCCGTGCGCGGCTTAGCCGTGTCTGGGGAAAGGGGGATCCTGGGGGTTGAGCTGACGCTAGGTGGTTGGACCTTGAAGGCCCCCCGGCGGAGGCAACACACCTCTTCTGCCTCTGCTTTACATAGACGGCACCCCCGGACTGACCCACCCGGGGGAAATCGGTAGTCGCCTCTTCCTGTCCGTCTCTTCTCAAACCTTCGTCTTTATCTCTCACTTTATATCTTTCCTGTCTTCTTCTCTCTTCCATTTACTTCCTTTCTCCACGGAGGCAAGGGTTAACCTTGTGTGGATATCCTACCTTGGGTACACCATATTGGGTTATAGTGATGGCGTACGGCTACAGTGATGGCGCGGCAGAGCTTGTACACAAGCTCTGCCGCGTCCCCTCGTTGGGCTCCGTGGTGGGCGGTCGACGCTGTTGCCGAATTTTTATATATTTCCATGGAAACTTCTTTCCCCAAACTTCCTGATCGCCATCCGAAACGAGGGCGCACGAAGATGTATTTCAGTTTTCGGACACCAAATCCACAATTTTCCCCGGTTCCACGTTATTCACCCTGAAAAGCCAAACAAAGCAGTGCGAAACATTTCACCATTCCTTGTCTCAAAGTCCTTGACTGATGTTTTTGGACCAAGTTACAAGGTGTCCAGGATGGCAAGCGGTGACCTCCTCTTGGAGCTCCGCGACCAGAAGCAATATGAGCAACTACAGAAACTAGTGTCATTTGGGGAGACCCACATAACAGTAACGCCACACCGTACAATGAACACCACCCGCGGTGTTGTGTCCGATGATGATCTGCTTGAGCTGACTGAAGCGGAACTCCTGTTGGGCTTCAGTGAGCAAAATGTTATCAATGTTAGAAGAATAAAGATAAGGCGAGATGGGAAAGAGATTCAGACGAAGCACTTAATAATCGCCTTTGGTTCAAGTGTCCTGCCCGAGTCAATCGAGGCCGGGTACATCAAGCTCCGTGTTAGGCCGTACGTGCCCAACCCTCTCCGTTGTTTCAAATGCCAGCGCTTTGGCCACAGCTCGCAGAGCTGCCGAGGCCGCCAAACTTGTGCTGAATGTAGTGCCCACGAAGACACATCCGAAGCTTGTGAGAATGCTCTCCACTGTGTAAACTGTGATGGGGAGCACGCCGCGTACTCGCGGTCGTGCCCATCCTGTAAACAAGAAAAGGAAATTGTAACAGTTAAAGTAAAGGAAAATATAAGTTTCAAGGAGGCACGTAGGCGGGTATCGTGCCTGCCCAAGAAAGCCTTTGCCGATGTGGCGTGTCAGGGGGCAGCGTCACAACGGCCTCCGGCGGCTGCCCGACCCACAAGCAGTGAGTGCTATATGCAGGCCCAGGGGAGGAGGATAACAGGGTAGGAGAACCAAAGGCATTTTCGCCTACAGCATTCATATGTTCGTAGCCTCACAGGCCAGGTTTTGAAGGGGACATCCATAAATATGTTCAAAAGATGATATTTAATATAATGTTTCTGTGAGTGCTACATATACGGGATACTAAGCTAATTGAAACATTGCTAAGACCGCTTGCAGTCACTAAAATAATGAGTTCAATGAAATGTAATGACAGTTTGCGTGTAAATAATACAGGCTTGCATGCTTCTCATCAGGAAATTTGATGTGTGAGTATGCCCACATGCATATGTGTGTATGTCTCTATCTGTGTGTGTAGATAAATGGCATGAAATGACAGTTTGTGAGGTAATTTAGTAGCAGCAAACTGTAAAGTTGGACTGGTTGATAAGGATTTCTCATGAAGAAACAATGCATAAGGATGGGACATTAGAAAAAAAAGCAAGTCAGTGCTGTGTTCTCTTTTCAGTGTGCTATTTCGGCAGTTCTTTATGAAAAAGTAACATGACACAATATATATATATATATTTATATATATATATATATATATATATATATATATATATATATATATATATATATATATATATATATATATATGGTAAATGAACACTGGTCTGCTTACTAATAGGTGGCGCATACACTATGGTAGAGGGCAGACTTGTATGCAATAAATTAAGTGTGCTTAGTTTCTTTTAATTTATTATTATTGTAATTTTGTTACTTACCAATTACATATAGCCGGTTGCCGTTTTCACAAACAAGCTATAACAGGTGAGCGGCGCAACTTCGGGTACTGAAATATAGCAGTAACTACAGTGTCCAAAAGGATGAAAACATGTATCAGGGTTACCTCCTTCGCATAATCAGCATCCTGTACCTGTGCCTGAACCACCTTAACATATGGCAGGTTTTTCGATTTTTAAGCTTCTCTTGGAAGTCCAAGTTCTCAGCTCTTCTCTGATATATATATATATATAAGCACTTTAGGAGCTGCTTGTCGATTCTTATTGTTTGCTTAGTGAATTCTAGGACTTTTCTGATATGGACGGAAGCTTTTGGCCATTAAACACGCATGTTTCTGTCTGATATATTCGTGACTCATATATACCAAATATGCGATTGTGATACATTGTGATATAGCAGCAGCATTTTTAGGACTGAATAAGATGCAGCTTCACGTTAAATTACATTACACACTTGCCCACATTTTCAAGGAACATGAGCGTTTGTTGGTGTTCATTACAATTAGTTGTTTAAGTCTAGGGAGGGAGAGGATGGAAGAAGGAAAGGCAGGGAGGTTAACCAGACTGAGTCCAGTTTCCTTCCTTACACATGGAGAGGTGAAGGGGGAGTGAAAGAAAGAGAGAGGAAACAGTCTATATCGCACTTTCACATGCGCTAAGTGCAGGATATCTACAGTCGGGCACTCATGTCTGTTGTCTTCTGGTAGTGAAGAAGCTCTCGAATGGCTTTCTGGGTTAATGAACTGTGAGGCCAGGCTCCCAAGATATTTGCTCCTGTGAATGGCCTATCGTCCACTCTACTGGTATGTTTAAGCCTAAATGGCTAACAAGCAAAGGGCGCCGGGAGAAAGTCCAGCAGATGTTGGCTGACAAACATAAACGGCACTTCTGCGACTTGATAGCGATGGCCACTGCAGACGTCGATGCCGAGAAATAGGTAACCTATGGGCATTTTTTTTAGTTTTTCACTGATCCTACTGAGGTCACCTTCATCTAGACTCAACAACAGTGAAGCGCTGTTGTTCATAGAGGACCTGAACCCGATGATAGTGCCATTGAGTAACCACAATCTTGCGTGCAAGGTGTTGGTACATTACAACACAGCCTTTCTTTCCAGCACACACATCAAGCAAGCTTTCAGTGTCGCTGCAGATGCCTTTGTAAGAAAATGAGGGTAAATAACCGAATAACATTTTCAAAAGCAATCGTTAGTGAAGGTAAACAACTTGTAAAGGGCTGCAGAGGACGCACTGAACGAACCGGGCCAGCTCGCTTTATTTACTTTATTTGGTAATGTTAGTAAAAGTAGGGAGGAAAGTAATGTTGAAGTAATCGACGAATGTTTTACTAATTATTCAATTCATATAGTGGGGCAGTAATTGGTGACTGTAATCAATCACATTTTTCAAAGTAGTAGTTGTAATTGTAATCAGTTACCTTTTTTCCTGTAACATGTACAAGTCTGGTGTAGGGTGCTTGAATATTTGAAATTTCCAATAGGAATTGATTAGTCTTCGCTATTCAGTGTAAGAATTCACTATTCAATGTTGTAAAATATTCATTTCATTTGATTACAATGTAAGGGAAAACAACAGTTGCTGCAGTCTAGAGGGAGAAAGGTTGATGTGGTGACACTTGCAAATGAGTCTGCTTCAGGAAAACTATAATTGTTATGCATATGAACGAGTTTCTAATTAAAAGCCTGCAGAAGTTTCCAGTCTTTGGTAAGCTTGTTTTGCCTTACACCGCCTAAAAATTTGGCGTCTTGATTTAGACAAGGCGATTTATTATTCAGTTAGCCTCACCATACTTGGACTCCTTTAATATAATATGCAGTGCTGTGGTATATCATACCTAGAAACTTCAAAACATGCATCTGATTATATATAGCCAAGAGTTCGACGGAATACCGTCTGGTCAGGTAAAAGCATTGTTAAAAAATGAAGCAGGTCACTGACCAAGGTCAAAATAAAAATTAAATTGTTAAAATTTTATTTTTATTTTGACCTTTGTCTATGGCCTACTATAACTATACGCACAATGACAGCATTGCCTGTGAACAATGTGACATACAAAAGCAGGCAGTTGAGCTAAATGGCTCAAACACTGGCTTTTGCCTTCTTGTGCCTTTTTGCTCTCCCGTGTGGCTTGTTCAGCTCGTGTTATGGGTCACAACCAAATGGGCCAAATCTACACAGGCTTTCACAGCCTTTAAACCATTCATTTACTATGCTTTACTTCAGGAGACATATATATGTGTGTTAATTGTTATGTGCTGTGCATAAAAGCAGGTCAGAGGCAAAGCTTCTAATGCCAACTTCCTTGCCTTTCTGATATTGAAAATTTATTCTCCCTGTACTTTCCAAACAAATTTTCTTTTTCACTGGTTGTTGTATACTAATCTTGTCTGTTTGGATTCTTCAATCTAATTATTCCTGTACATTCTTTGCTGGACAATTTTCGTGGTTGTTACACTTATTGTCTTGGCTGTGTGATAG
This sequence comes from Dermacentor andersoni, assembly GCF_023375885.2. Classification (NCBI taxonomy): domain Eukaryota; kingdom Metazoa; phylum Arthropoda; class Arachnida; order Ixodida; family Ixodidae; genus Dermacentor; species Dermacentor andersoni. The sequence goes on along the minus strand of NC_092814.1, from coordinate 359,701,694 downwards.
GTAGATGTGAAACAACTTTTCTACTGTTGGTCCAGTTCAGCAGGTGTTTCTTTTTCACTTGTGCCTAAATTTTCAACTCTCTCTAGCAATATTTTTCCTTTATGAGCAAATGGCCTAGTAATCAATAAAGGTTTTGGTGCCTGTACGATAGTAGTCTCTTCACTGAAGTACAGTAATCTCAGGACACTTAAGTGTGAATTCACGTATTAACATCAATGCCTAAGCAACGAGATCATACGTCGGCAGTCACTCTGCAAGCTGCCACCGGTTGAAAAGTGTGTTCATCTTGTTCACGTGGCACTGTTGGCACATATGTAAACAGCAGAGTATGTGCCTAACCTACAGTACCTATTCATTAACCTATTCATTAGCTTCACATAGCAATGGCAATGACATAACATTTAAAAAAGTATTTTAGGGAAATCACATTTCAGACACTTACAAAAATGTATATTGTGTTGCACTTGTCTTTGGTAGTTTTAACTCTGCATGTATGTTTGATTGTATGATCACAAACCACTTGGTATATACGATCAACATGCAAGTTACTTATGAAGCATAAGTCCAATGAGAACAATGGACGTGTGCGTTCCCCCGCCCCCCTTGAAGTTTCTGTGTTGTTATACAGTGCAGATATGCTCTTCATTTTCAAACAATAAATTAGTACGTAAAACCAGTAAATATAATGTCAACTTATGGGTTTCTCTAAAGTGCAGACACTTAATGGAATAGCACATGATTTTCATTGGCTTCTTTAATTCCGACTCCGACTACTTGCCGTGGTAAGTAGTCGGAGTCGACCTTTTCTACCACGAGAGCGATGAGTACCTTGTTATGGTAGATTTCTATTCTTTTTTCGAGATCAAGCAGATGCGTCGAACAGCAGAAGCAGTGACAAACGTGTGCATGCAGATTTTCGTCACTCATGGCATCCCAGCAAAAATATGCAGTGGTAATGGCCCCCCCTTTAATAGTGTGTGCTTCCGCGTTTTTTCCACACAGTTGGGCATCGTTCACGAGACTTCCAGTCCGCATTACCCTCGCGGTAACGGCATGGCTGAAAGGGTCGTCCGAGAAGCAAAGAAACTGCTCAAGAAGTGCCGGTATGGAACGCTGGAGTTCTACAGTGCCTTGCTAGAATGGAGGAACATGCCAAGGGACGACCGCCTGAAGTCGCCCGCACAACGACTCATGGGACGTAAGACGAGGACTAAACTGCCAGTACTTGACTACCACCTCGAATTGCAAACCGTGCCAACCAAAATTGTCCGAAAGCGACTCGACGAGATAAGGCGCAAACAACGTGTATTCTACAACAGAACAAGGCGAAGTCTACCGGATATTCACAGGGCCTCCACGGTGACTGTTTATGATACGACACACAGGACATGGGCACCAGCAGTTGTCATAGGCCCGGCAAGTACACCGCGCTCTTATGTTGTTGCAACAGAGAATGGGCAGCATCTACGACGAACGAGGGAGCACCTGAGATCAACAGAAGGACAAGCTTTCCCCCCGCAGAACGAGTGTACAACAAGGACCCCTCAGTCCTCCCCTCAGCCGAGCAAGACTGAGCAGCAAGCACCTCAAGAGGCGCTCCGTAGAAGCACACGACAGCGTAGAGAGCCGCAACGGTATCCTCTTCCAGAACGCCACACATAGACAGTTCAGTGGAAGCTGTGCAAATTGACCTATTAGTTAGTTGTGCAATCTTTCGTACAATCTTGTTTTTTTTTTTCATTTTTTTTTCTCAAAGGAAGGAAGATGTGACCAGTGGCTACGTCATCAAGAATATCTTGATACGCATGCGCAAGCCTGGCCTGCCTGTGTATAAACACACATGCTTCTCGCAATAAAGCGCTCTTTCGTTTCCTGCTGCTCGGGTGTCTACACTTGCTGGTGTTAACAAAAATACCAATTCGGCTACTTTGCGTAGGCACGAATGGTTATACATTGCAAACATGACATACATAGGGCATGAAAATAGATTTCCAGTTATCACAGTATTGTAGTTATTAAGTGCACCTGTATGTGTGCGAGACAATGTCGTAGTTGCCGTAAAAGTGATTGCATAGTGTATCTTCCGTGGAAGAACGGCGCACATTGAAACATATCAGTAACAGCAAAACAAAAGTGAACAACACCTAACGAAAATATGGCAAAAATTGTACATATAAGTTATACCGTCTCACTTGGACAAATAAAAATACACACGAAATGAAATGAACTTGGGGGAAAAATACGGTTAGGAACAGAAATGCGAAAATATGGCAAAAATTGTAAATATAAGTTATGCCGTCGCACTTGGTCAAATAAATATACACACGAAAAGAAATGAACTTGGGGAAAAAATACGGTTAGGAACATAAACGCAAAAGTTCTACATATAAGTTATATAATGCCTCACTTGGGCAAACTTGCACTACAAATGAAAATACACATAAGAGAAATTACCTTGCAAAAAAAATATGATTAGGGACAGAAATGTACGTAAAACAGCCATATCATCCTTTAGTGCCACATACAAAAAAAAACATGCATTCGTGTTTCAAGTGACATCACAGCACTGTCAGTCTTCGCTGCCATGGTCACGCATGACCTGCACATCAGTTCACAAGACTGGCTACAACTTGGCAGCACAACAGCTTGTGAGGATGTATGGGCACCACCGCCAAATGCTGCAGCGGTGATTTGAACGGAAAGATAGGCAACACTTGTACCTACACAGCACTAAAGGATGATATGGCAAAAAAAAAAAAAAAGCTGTCCCTTATGGCTGAGGCGGCTCGCGGAGGTGAGCGAGGGCAGCCAGCAGCCGGCGCAGCGTGGTTGCGATGAGAGTAGTGGCCTCTCGCGAACCACGCATCTCGGCTACCAGCTGCTGCAGGACCTGCCGCGTTGCCCTCTGTTCTTCCACCAGCTGCGAAACAAATTCACTTAGTTAGCTACAGGTTATGCAATGTAAATGCTCGCTTTGCACTGTTTGCAAGTGTTGCAGTTTCAGCAAGGTTACTCTTGAGGGCAGCGAGATCATTAACATATGACATGACAAATGGCCGTGCAAACGTACATGGTCTAATATGTTAAAAACGTGTGAAACGTAGCAAATCCTACCAAGCTGCCTCTGCCTGTCAGAAGGCAGTATTGGTGTCTAGTTGAATTGTTGAACAAATGATGATCATGCTGTGGCGATACATGCAACCATGGAAATGTTTTGTAAGTTGCTATGTGTTAAAGAACACCTCAAAGGAGATGTATAAACGTGCATGAGCCAAATGACTACAGATGCCTCTCATGTGTAACATGGTTGTAATGTACATTATTACCATGTGCACTAATCACCTCTTCAAAAAATGACCCGGCCAAGTTGTACGCACCTGCCTAGTTTGCTGCAGCAACAGCTGGTGGAAGCTTGCCGCCTCCGCATTCGCCGCCTCAGCTTGCTGGCTTTGCCGGGCATAGTCGGCGGCCGTCCTGCACACCGCGTACTCGAGGACCTGTTGGCGGGGTCGCGGCCTGCGGGGCTGCTGCCGAGCTGATGGTCCGTAAAAATAAAATCAGTAAACAGGTTAAAAAAACTAATTTCGCTCCATCCTGCGTAGACATTTTACTGGTTCATTATCAGGTGGAAGCGCAGAAAAATAATTCCAGCAACACACCGTTCACAAAATGAACAGTAAATTTGCATCAACAAAAAGGCACTACACCATCATAAAATACTACACTGATAGTACTTTCAGCTTGTACGCTGCACAAGCTGCATTACAAATGGTGTTAACAGTCAGATTATTGTTCCATTTTGCAGCGACCTTTAGGCAGGCACTTTTTCTTTGCCATGTAAATAATATAAATACACAATTTCTGTTTCAAAGGTCTTAATAGATACTGCTTGGAGTGATGTGTTCGTATTGCAACAGTTGCTGAAGTGCCTTACGTGCAGTGCCACTAGTCCCCGGCTCCGTGCCTACTGAAACGCGGGCAGCTGCTGGTGGGGCAGAAGGCACATCGCCATGCGGCTCCTCTTCACTGGAGGTGTCCTCCTGGAACAATAAAGTACATGACATAATGTGATTAAGTTCCATCAACTGGTTGCAATGACTATTTCACTTATAGTTTTAAAATCAGAAAATTCTTAATCCAGCATGCGACATACTAGTGACTTGGAGCTTTGACAACTCGTTGCTAATGCTTTTCGGATTAACGAGCCATGAAATCCACCACAAGGTGTTTCTTAACAGCTGTGGGGCAGCATTTCCGTCCTTCCAAAGTACGGATATAATGTGCTGGCATGTGTGTTGAATTGTAAGAAAACACACACAAGCACACAACGGCAAAATATTCACCACGGTGTAACTGCCCGACATCGGTACACATAGCAACGAACATTGCTGCTCACCTCGGAATCGCCAGGGAAAAAATCCACAGGGGCGGAAGCTGGGCCGGTACGGCCGAGCACGGCAAGCACGCGACCCTCCAGGCCGCCCAACTTTCCGCCTCCCGTCTTCCTGCAAATGCATGAACACCGTCAGCTTATACGTTCCTAAGATGTTGCTAGTCGCGGGCTCACCTCTTCTCGGCGCCGACCTGCACCGCGACCTTTTTGCAGTCATAAGAAAGCCGGGCCCAATAGAGGCGCCAGCGCCCGGCTGCCTTTGCTGCCGGTCCGACGGCGTTTAGGGCGGCGGCAATTTCCTCCCACAATTTTCTTTTTTGAGCAGCACTCATACTTGGCGAGAGGCTTGTGGAGCCTCTCGCCAAGTATGGATGCTGCTCCATAAACTGAACTAATATAGCGGCCTGCGCGGCCGAAACGCGCGCGCTTTTTCCATCCGCCATTTCTTTTTCGCGCTCAATTTTCGCCGGACCGCAGCGAATTAATACCAACAAATCGTACCGTTTCAGATATAACATAACAACATAACATAACGGTTACATTCATTTAATGTGTTGTTATTTTATCACGCCATCAATGCCACGTTAGATTTAACACAAGTGAATAACAACAACAAAAAACTTTTCTCGTGCAAGTTATATCCAGCAGAAGTATCTGTACCGCCCGCACGGGGGAATGGATCACTGCGCAGCAGTGTGTGGCAAAGAAAAAAAAATGAGCCTCTGTTACAAACCACCCTCGATTTAAATCATGACCTACATTCGGAGATAGTTGCGATCGTTTATAGAAAACGTTTTCTTACCAGCTATCTGTTGAGATGCCTTCCAACCTTCATCGATTCTTCCGTATCCTATGCGAATAAAAGCAAAAGTGAACACCATGCGATCACCCAGATGTTCAGATGCTACTGCTCAGTCACTAAGCACAAGAAAGAATGATGTGTTTACTCACCGAGCACTACGCTTTCACAGTCTTCATGATGTTCACAGCTTCCAGAATTCTCGGGCGAAAGTACCTCGTACGGCGAGATTTCATCTAATCACGTTACGGACAAAAATACACCAAGAGCGGCCCACAGAACCGATCAGCTGTTTTCACGCAGCCGCCATCTTAAGTGTGCGTAGCAAAATGGATTGGATGCGGAATTGGCACGTGTGTGGCTATGACTCGAAAAATTAAAATATTTGTGTTTACATTCAAGCGCGCTTGAACTTCTCTTGCGTTAAAAGATTACAAAACACTTTTACTCTCAGCGACATACAATTGTTCTTTTATCAGACGTTTATATCTAAATGTCACTTGCTATACGGTCCCTTTGCAAATAAAAAACAAGCCAAACATGCTTCCGGCAACGATGGAGGCTGCTGATTGGGCAGATTGAAAAACGTCGCTGGTTCCCGCCCCCATACGCAGAAACTGTCGCGTCATTTTGACGTCCGGAGTTTGGAACACTTTTTGTTTGGAATAGAGTTACGTTATCGCGCCCTTAGCTTCAGTTTTAAAACTCGGCGCCGTTGCGCGGAACCGCCACCCGCCCGCGCCTTCGTGGCGCTACAGTCGCGCCCGGCTTCACTTCCTCACTGGTCGCCTACGAGGGCGGGCCGGACTAAGCACGCGGTGCAGCGCAGCGTTGGTGTATTCTGTGGTTCGTTGTGGACGGCGAATTTCAGCAAGCATGTCATCCGTGGAGCTGTAGCCTTCGCCGAGTTTCTTAAGAATATCAGCAGACGATGCCGACGTGCTGTGTACCTGACTACATAGGCCGCTATCGGAACGATGTCGACAGTTCGGCGCACCACTTATTATGTGCTCCCAGCAATGCGACGCTTCGCTCGGTGTGAAACAGAACGAGTCCTCGTGCCGACCGCGAACACTCGACGAAATCAACGGCACGCGCTCGTGCCACTGTTCCCGCGTTCGTCGTCGTCTTCCACAGCTGGCTGCGTGGCCGTTCATCTTTCCAGCGTAGAATTTCACTTCACTTCTGTCGTCGCAATGGGGAGGCCGCGTTTACGGGGAAGAAGACCACAGTGTCAACACCGGCTCGCGTCGGGCTCCGTAGTTACGTGAGTTTTTGATGGTGTTTTCAACAGAAAACGCACCGAAACGCTTTCACCAGCTTCCTAACGTTATAAGGACCACATCGACACCACTTCCGTGGAAATCCGACCACCGAGGGCCCCAGGAGGATTCCTGAAAGTTTCGTCACCACGGGTGAGCCGCTAACCCTAACCAGCGGCGGCAGCCACTCGCTTCGCTGACGGAGATTCCCGCGACGGCACTTGGCCTAACCATGGTGAACGAAGCGACTACGATCGTTGACCCCCTCCATACAACTTCCGATGGACTCGCAGACGAACGCATGGACCAGACTACCGAATCGGTGAGCCAAGAAACTCTGTACCATAACACCGTGAGAGAAGATCTCAATTGGCAATCTGTACGAACACAAAAGCAACGCAAGCAAGAAGCCCTGGAGAGGCGACGCGGTAGTGTAAAGCCCCAAGACCCCGCAACTACCACTAAGACATCAACAACGCGGAGAGTCGCTGGACCGACCTCCACCGCTTCCGAAAAATGACTACAAAATAATCATTCGTCCAAATCAAGGACTAGTATTAAGGAACGTGCTCACTCATACACTTGCACGAGCGATCATCGACGCGTGCCGCAACGAGTTCACGGATGACAAATTCATTCTGAGAATCAACCCGGGATCCAACATAGCCATCCTATCGACCCAGTATGAAGAGGTCGCCGAAAAAGCAAGACACATCCACACCTTAACACTTCGCGGCAGAAGTCACGCAGTGCGCGCATACACCACCCAAGGAGAAGGCACCCTCAGAGGAGTGGTACATGGAATACCGTTGCACACAACTACCGAAACCCTCCTGGCCCACCTCAGAGTGAGAACACCAGGCGTGGAAGCCCTTACAGCCAGGATGCCACTCAAAGTGCAGCGCTGACCTTTATCGGTCCCCATCTACCACGATTTGTGTACTACTACGGAGGTGAACTCCGTTGCTATCCATTTAGACCGACGCTCCAAGTCTGCAAGACCTGCAGGGAAAAGGGCCACCGTACTGACGTGTGCCCGAACCCAGACAGACCCATCTGTAGATTGTGCGGACTGCTTAATCCAACCGACGGACACAAATGTGAGATAAACTGCGCCTCGTGCGGGGAGGCGCACCCAACCGGTGACCACTCGTGCAAACAGCGACTCAAACCGGTTCGACCCCGACCCACAACATCGTCAGCACCGATGAAGTCGAAAGCCCCACGATGGTTCGCCTCGGAAGACGAAGAAGAGACCTACAGTACGGACATTCGCGGCCGGCCGGTCAATACCGAGCAACGCTCCCGCTCCCAATCCTGCTCCCGCTCCCGGTCAGCGAGCATCGGGCACCACCGACACCCAAAAGGAACCCGTCGCCTCCGGCAAGGAAGCAGAAGCCTTCACACGAGGTAACCTGGGCGGAAGTCGTCTCTCCCAAGCCACGAAACACATCCACACCGATCACATAAAATCCAGAATACCAGAGAGTCATTGAGGAAAATAGACAGCAAAAACAGCGTCTAACCGACTACGAGCACAACATCGAAACTTTAATGAAAAGAGTGGCCATGCTTGAATCGGCACATGCTGCGACCTGTGTGCGATCGCCACAATCTCAATTACCACAGCTAAGCACTCTCACCGGACATCCGCCACTAGAATCACAACTGCCCCCCTCCCCCCAAACAACACAGCCACAGCAGCCTCAGGCGCACTCACCGTCTGAGAGAGCAACCTGCTAACCCAGGACCAATTGCAACATGCACTGCAACAATCACAACAACAAATAATACACCAAATACAGCAACAATTTCAAGCTTTTTGCGGAATTCCAAGAATTAAAGAAATATGTTAACGAATCCCTAACCAAGGAACCCAAGCGTAACCGAAAAAGTAGTAAAATGCGCTCTCAGACAGATGACGGTAGCATGCTAACTTCCGACACAGACAGCACAATACCTTCTAAGTGCCATCATGGGCCCTAAACCTCAAATGGAAAGCAAAAGCATCACGATCTGGTCTTGGAACTGTAGGTACATTAAAAGCAAGCATGCATCCCTCTCGCTATATGTGCAGGCGGCGCTAGTACCCCCGGATATTATCTGCCTGCAAGAGGCGGGAGAGCAACCGCAGCCAATCATGGGGTATAAAATACAGTACGAGCCCAACTACCGTAGGGTGGCCACGCTCGTCCGCAAAGATTTGGCAACAACCGTGACAGTGCTCCCCGGTGAGGAAATCCCACATCTCATCACCACGATATGGCCTGTCAAGAAGGGGAGACCTAAACAAGTCGTATGCAGCGTATACAGTCCCCCCCGCGACAGAAAGGCTGACTTCGCGTCATTGTTCCGGCACCTACAGGGAATGCTGGAGCACCGCGATCGCCTAATTATAACCGGAGATTTCAATGCAAAGTACAACACGTGGGGCTACTCGAAAGCAGACACCAAGGGCGCCAAGCTCCTAGAAGCCATAGAGCGCCACGAATACACATTAATTACTGTACCAGGTACGCCTACTCGAATAGGAAACAGCGCCAGCAGGGACACGACTCCAGATCTCACCATCACCGATACCGTGGGAACAGGCTGGAGGGTTCTAGACGACTCGCTGGGTAGTGATCACTACATTATCGAAATCACCAGCGCCTCGGCCAAACTACGCCGACCCCTAGGGAAGGCCAGAATTACAAATTGGCCTAAGTTTAGGGAGAGGCAACAGCTCGATTTAGATACAAGTCTGCCCTTCCCGGAACATCAATGCCGCTTAACCACGATCAAGGAGTGGGCCCAACGCATCAAAGAACTATATGACGCCAACACTAAAGTGTACCAAACCGATACCGACACGCCGGCAATCGACAACCATCTCATGCACTTATGGGAAGCATGCAGAGGCCTCACAAGAAGATGGCGCAAACAGAAGCTAAATCGCAAACTTCGACTTAGGATTTCAAAGGTCACTAAACAGGCCAGCGATTATGCCCTGAAGGTTCACAGGGACAATTGGCGCACGTTCTGCGATTCGCTTAAAGGCACGCTAAGCACCAAAAAGACGTGGAACATACTCCGCAGCATCATCGATCCTTTAAATACCAAAACAGAAAGAAACACAACCCTACAAAAACTCGTTGGCGAATATCCGGGAACCCAGGATGAACTCATACAGAAACTCCAGCAAACGTACACGGGAATCTGGACCGGGCATCCGAAACCATACCCTCAATATCCGGGAGCTCCGAACGAGATACTAGATGCACCCATCACGTATGCGGAGGTATACGCGGCAGCACAGAGCTTCAAGAAAAACACGGCACCGGGTCCCGACGGGATCACCAACGCCATCTTGAGAAACCTAAGCGATGAAACCCTGCGAACCTTTACAAAGCAGCTGAACGAAGAAATATGGACACCGGGCGGAGCATTACCCGAGGAATGGACTACAGGGGTGCGATTTTGTAGGAATTCTATTACTTTTTCTATGCCTTTTGCCGCCATCACTGAGCAGCCATTGGTCGAAAATGACCGGGCCGCGCCCATTTTGTCTGTCAATCACGCGACGTCAGGAACCCGCAAAAACTGTAATCGTCATCGTGGCGTTGACGCACTCATTATGCGGAGAAAAAGGCACGGATTTTTGGCACAGCCAGAGGCAGGGTCGTTTCCGAAGGCATAAAAAAAATGGCCGCCCCTCTGATCGCTATGGCCGTGGCCCTTCGCCGTCGCCGACGTGAACACGGAGAGCCAGACGACGCGTTTGACATGCCGGATGACCATTTTAGACGGCGTTTTCGCCTCTCGAAGGGAACGGTGCGGTTGTTGTGCGAGGAACTGGCGGGGGAAATAGAAGCTGAGCGAGCGACGGGACTGTCGGTGGAGCGGAAAGTGTTGTGTGCGCTGCGCTTCTTTGCTACCGGGAGCTTCCAAGCGTCCGTTGGGAGCGAGGAGACGATCCGTGTGTCGCAGTCGACGGTGAGCGAGTGCGTGCGACGTGTGGCAGAGGCTGTCGTGAACGCAGGGGCCCGCAACAAGTAGGTCCATTTTCCAAAGACAGCCGAGGAAAAGGCAGCCGTGAAGGAGGGTTTCCTTCGGCGCGGCGTTATCCCCGGCGTCATCGGATGCGTAGACGGCAGCCTCATAGCCATTATCGCACCCAAGGGTGAGCGCAAGGTTGTGTTCATGTACCGCAAGGGATACTACGCCCTGAACTGCATGTTCGTAAGTAAAACTCACGTTTTCTGCGATCCTTTTTGAAAGTTACGTTGCTCTTGCCAACGGGCACTTTCTCTGGTTTACGTTTTACCTCAGCTCTGCGACGCGGACATGAAAATCTTGGCCTTGGACCCTCTGCGACCGGGGTCGGACCACGACGCTTTTGTCTGGCGGACGACATGGTTGCGCCGGCGGTTCCAAGCGGGGCGCATCGTGAATGCCGGGGAATACCTCCTCGGTGAGAAAAAAAACATTTTTTTTGGCGCAGTCACGCTTCAGCAGCGCAGACGCCGTGTCCGCTCCAACCCAAACGTTTAACCAAACCACAAGAACATGAGTGATTCCGGAGTAAAAAAAGAAAATTAAGACATTGACTGCCACCATTGGCAATGTTCTAAGTGTTAAGTTACAAGCACATTATGTGTCTGCGAGGAGCTGACGAAAGCAACACGTATTAGTGCTTTCTGCACCCAGTGACTGCCAGAAGCAGAAGAAATGAACACACATTACTGCTACTACTGTCATTGATAGCACCAACAAGTGTTGATTTCTTGATTGTGGCAGGCACCGAGTAGTGCACTTGTAAATTGGTTAAGAGTCTCTGTCGGGTATGGACATGCTCAACTCGTGCTTTTACTTGGGACTTGCAACCCTGAAGTCTACCTTTGTTGAATGATGCTGTAGCTTTCCTCAGTTGACAACTTGCCTCTCGTCACCGGAGTACTCAATGTACTATTTCCATCTTTGTGCAGGTGACAGTGGCTACCCCTTGGAGCCGTGGCTCCTGACCCCGGTTCCTGGCCATCCTCCAGTGCACACAGCCGAGGGGCAGTACAACACAGCACATGCCGGCATGCGTTCCGTCGTGGAGAGGTGCATTGGGCTCTTAAAGAGCCGTTTCCGCTGTCTTCAGCGATATCGCACCCTCCTCTACGAGTCGGAACGTGCAGCCAACATTGTCGCGGCATGTGCTGTGTTGCACAACCTTCGCCTTTCTGAAGGCGACGAGTCAGGCGATGACAGTGATGACAGCAGCAGCAGCGGCAGTAGTAGTAGTGAGCTTGACAGTAACGGCGACCCCATGCCACACAGTCTGCCCTGTAACACGGGCTCTAGAATGCACTACTTGAGAGGGCGGGCTGTTCGCGACAATGTCATTGGCATGTTTGGCACAACCCGTGCGCAGCAAATGCGCTATTTGAGGAGCGTGCGGCGGCAGCTGCGACGTCAACAGCAGCGTCAGCATCGCTAGGCGCATGCACACAGTTTTAAGCAATTGCATTGTGCATTTCATGCTGTGAAATTGCAGTTGATGTCTGCGTAAGGCAAAGCATTCATGATTTGTTGAGAAATGTAAAAGTTGTTAAAAAAATTAAATTATGGGGTTTTACGTGCCAAAACCACTTTCCAATTATGAGGCACGCCGTAGTGGAGGGCTCCGGAAATTTCGACCACCTGGGGTTCTTTGACGTGCACCTAAATCTAAGTACACGGGTGTTTTCGCATTTCGCCCCCATCGAAATGCGGCCACCGTGGCCGGGATTCGATCCCTCGTGCTCAGCAGCCTAACACCATAGCCACTGAGCAACCACGGTGGGTACATAAAAGTTGTGTAGTGAAGGGTTATGTAAAGCCTGCACTTAAAAAGAGTATCGTTAGAGGTGACGCATGAGATTGAAAGCAAGCTAAAAATAAGTGCATATTCAAAGTGTCTGCCACAATTTGCTTGTTGCTGCTGTCGTCATCTAGATGCATGTAGCCTGATTCTTACTCGTATCCCCTTACGCATTGATGGACATAAGCGCCTGTCTCCTCACTTTCTACTAGCACAGAGAAGCTCACAGAAGCCAAGATGTACAGTGCACGTCACACCTTCCGCTCCATGGAACGTGCTGTTGCGCGCGCAGCTTCTAGGTCCTCCACCATTTTGTCTCGCAACAACGACAAAGTTCGTTTCGAGTGACGAAAATGCCGTCCAACTGGTCATCCGACATGTCTAACGCTGTGGCTCCCGCGAAGTGTGTGCACGCACGAGCAGTTGATTTCAACAAAGTGACCTCACTTGTATATAGCAGAACTCAGCAAGGTTAAACAGTAGTATTTGTACAGTGCATGCTAGCACTAGAAATGTGGTTGCGATGTGTAAATAAAAGCACTAGAGGAAAACTGCACCTTTCTGTATTTCAGCCTTCAACATACACTTGTTTATGCACACATCACATGCGACAGTCTCTACATTGAAGAAGTGTGAGAATCATAAGTACTCAGTAGTAGAGACATTATGCAACATATCACAGACACGTTGGAATGAATATTGGATCACATTGTTCTTGCATCATAACATATCACAGGTAATGGCATGCATCGTTTAACAAAACTGTTGCACACTGCACAAGTACACAGTAATAACAACTGGCTTAAACTGCACCAGAAACAGAAATGAGCAGGTGCTTAAATCGCACGCCAACCGAATATTTATCACAGCGAAATGTATAGGTACATCACTACATGTGAAAGGAACATGCTGTTGTGGCGCTCTGAAACTGAAAGAGCCATAGCACCATATGATATTCAGTAAGACAAACTGCATAAATATTACACACAAATTGCACCACAAGGGCTAAAATACGATGTATCACAACCTGAAAGATTACTGAATGACAACAAAATGTTTGATAATGAGACAGATGTGCAAGAAAAGAGACATTCCAGCTCAGTAGGTAGTGACACAAACAAATATGCAACAAACAAAAAATAAACATTACAAATGAAAAGGAGCATAGGCAAGGAATTTCTATAACTTTTTTTTCTTTTTTGCTGTGTATATTGACAGGTTGCTTTCGACATTATAGTAAGGCCTGAAAATTTCACCATTCGATGACAAGGATTAAATTGTAGAACACTTGCAGTGTGGCGTCGTGCTTAAATTGACATGACAATAACTAGGCACCTCAAAATTGCAGCGCCACAGTCGGAATGCCCGCACACACCAGGCCTACAGGCACTTTTGCAGGTGAGCCTGATGGTGTGCACGCTCTCATGGCTGAAGTAAACCTTGAAGAAAGAAATTCATGCTGCAACGGCTATGCTACTTATGGTTGCATTAAAGGGTGACTTCAGCAATTATTTATTTGCAAACTAGCAATATTTGCCCTTCATATCATTAATACATCAGCAAATTTTAGGATAAGTTAAAATTCCTTGCCTATGCTACCTTTGCATCCTTTAATTATGTGGGGCCTGAGAGGGGGGAGGGGCTTCGCTGCCACCATGCCCCAGTGCAGCCAGCAGCAGCTGAAGCAGGCGCTCGTTGGTCTCGTGCGACCGACGCGCCACTTCGAGGCGTTGCCGCTGCACTTCGAGGCGCTGCGACTGCACTTCCCGCATTCCTGCCACCTCCTCCCCGAGGTGCCGCAGGCTCTCCATGTGGGCCTCGTGGTGCTGCCACAGGCTCTGCAGGTGGGCCTCGTGGTGCTGTTAGCAAAGATGTGTAATTAGTTTAATTACAGAAGCTCAGTAACAAGGCCTTCGTGTGTTGCATTCATCCCCATTTGCAGGCTATTGTCTTGTCATTGTATATTCAAACACTGGAAATATATTTCTCGCCCATCAAACTTGTGCCGTCGCATTCCATTAAGATGTGTTACATTGCTATACCTGCTTTCTTGAATTCAACGCCACTTTTTTCTGTTTGCCACATAATTGCGTAGATATTTACACGTTATATCACGCGAATGTGTACAAGATATCATCACAGAACTACACGTATACGTTATGCTTGTTCACTGATTAATATAATTTTTAGAGAGGTCGTATGCTCATCAATTTCATACGCAGAAAAATATACATCTGTGGCCTTACACATACCTGCCGGTTTTGCTCCAGCAGTTGTTGGCGGAAGCGGGTGTCCTCTTGAACTCTGGCTTCCTCCAACTGGCTCTGGCGAACGTATGCGGCTGTAGCCGTCATCACAGCACCATCAAGTTCCTGCTGCCTGGGCTGTCTACGGGGTGCCCGTGGCATTCGAGGGGTAGGCTGCGGCACCTGCGGGGTTGGCTGCGGCACCTGTGGGGTTGGCTGAGGCACCTGGGTGGTAGGCCGCAGCACCTGCGGCGTAGCCGGTGGCTCTTCATGCAAAGCAAAAGCAAAGACTGCTCATTCACTGTTATCCGACCTACACAGATTGATTGTCCTAACCAGTCACTTTGAAATGTCATTATAGCTGCATAGCTACAATATTGATACACAAAACAGGTAGTTAGAGCAAAAGATGCCACAGAAAGTTGCTGGTAGCAGTAACCCTTAAGAAGCACAAGGAATCTCTATTACATCATGTCATTTGTAGTCTTGCATTTCTCCTCTATGAATAAGAGCTGGATGTTGGACACAAAGGTAATAACAGCACAGTGACGTACTTTACTTCATAGCAAGATCATACAGCAACTGCAAACAACAATGCTACTATAAAAGCTAGGTCACTGCCTTACGTGTAAGGCCACTTGGCCCAGCAACAGCTGCAGGGCCCGACACCACGAAAGCAGTTGTCGCTGGTGGATGTCTGCGGGAACCGCTGGGCCCTGCAGCTTCCTCTGAACTTGCCTCGTCCTGCAATCAGAGTAGTGGTCAGACATTGCGAGCAGTGTGTGCAATGCGCATCATGTACACAAGTTGCTGCTCAGAGTACATAACCTATATTGTCACTTGCACAAAAAAAAAGGGCTTAAAAATTTTGCAATATTGTGTTACAATATAATGCTGAAAATGTGTGAGGTCACAGCAGGTCACACAAACAACACTTTTTTAAATCCAATGTACGCACCTCGCTATCGGGGAACTACTCAGGGGGGGAAACAAGGACCCCTCCTGTCCTCATAAGGACGTCGAGGACGCGGCCGTCCACGCCACCCACTTTGCCACCTCCAGTAGCCCTGCAAACACGGCAACAACGACAACGTGAAACTACTTTACTGTCAGCATCATTAGAAGCTCACCTCTTCTCGCTCGCGGCCCTGGCCGCTTCTTTTTTCGCTTTATGGGCCATCTTGGCCCAATGGTTGCGCCAACGGCTGGTGGCCTTTACGGCTGGCCCCTGTGCGTTAAGCACCGCCGCCACCTCCTCCCACAGTTCGTTTTTTCGAGCAGCAGTCATACGTGGCGAGAACTCTGTAGAAGCTCTCGCCAGGTATGGGTGCTGCTCGATGAACTGCACGAGAATAGCCGCCTGCTCTTTCGACACCCGCGGCCCTTTTGCTGCCATTTTCTCTTTGTCAACTTGGGAATTTCAGCCGGCCCGCAGCACAGTGAGAAATTTAGAGGCAAACATTCTGTCCAAGCTAAGCGCCTGCATAAAGTGCTCACTACGACTTATTTCTGCCTTTTTATACCACTAATGTAAAAAAAGGTGAAGTCACTACTGACATTTAATGTTGTAGCAGCTTCTTTCTCGGAGCGTATCAGTGCAGGAAGTATTACCGATGGAGCGATAACTTTGACGAAGCTATCGCTATGTCATGGCGGTGCCCTATGGAAAATGCCTTGGCAGTTCTCGATCCACTATGTTGCAAAGTTTGACCTCGGGGGCTACGGATAATTCTTCTTGGCCCTTCCTAAAGAAGAAATTATCACACGTCAGACATGCAGCGAAAACCACACGACAATGCAAGCAGTACACGAGCAATAGTTACTCACCTCAATCCTGATCTGACGGGGGCGGGGCCGCAATTACGGACACGCAAGGGGCTGTCAGCTGTTCAGACGGACACGCTAGAGGCTCTCAGCTGTTCCCAGGTAAACAAAGGCTGCCATTTTGCGTGCACTCAACGGCATGGATTGGATGCACATCCGACTACTATGTGCACTTGCGTTTGCATTTCTTTGGACTGCGGCAGCTTTTGCGTTGTAATGTAACAAAATGAATTTGCTTTGCGCAGCATGGAAGTCCGCTTTTATTCAGTGCCGTTTTACAAAACAAATTTGCTATACAGTCCCGGAAAAAGAGAAGAGAATACGAAAGAAACATCCGGCCAATGAAGGGAGCTTCTGATTGGACGATCCAAGAAAACGTCGTGCCTGCGTATACTCAATTTCCAAAATCGGTGACGTCACGCGACAAGGCATCGGCATTAAAAAAGTCATTTCTACAAAATCGCACCCCAGCTCACATAGTCCTTATACCCAAACCAGGAAAACCGCGCAGGCTCGATCAATTACGACCGATCTCGCTCACGTCTTGTCTAGGCAAGCTTCTTGAACGAATTGTACTCACTCGAATAGAACAACACATGGACGAACATGGACTACACCCCAATTGCATGTACGGATTTCGGAAAGGCATGTCAGCACAGGATGTCTTCCTCCTCCTCAAGGAAGAGGTCCTCAACCCACAACCGGGCAGCAACAACAACATACTTCTAGCCCTCGACGTAGAAAAAGCATTTGGTAATATAGCACACGAAACCATCCTAGACGGCCTCGCCGCCGTAGGATGCGGAGAGCGAGTATACCATTATGTCGTGGCTTTTCTCAGCCACCGCGAAGCCCTCATCGGCATAGCAGGTCTACAATCGGACATATATGATCTACCGCAGAAGGGTACTCCGCAAGGATCAATAATATCTCCTTTCCTCTTCAACGTCGGACTTAGAAAGCTTGCTTTACAACTGGGAAACATCCCAAAACTCGGATGTGCCTTCTATGCCGACGATATCACTCTAAGGGCAACCAAGGGTTCATACGGCGACAGAGAAAACACATTACTCACAGCTATCGGATACATCGAGTCATACCTAACCACATCAGGAATGAGGTGTGCCCCACACAAGTCGGAGTACCTTCAAGTCCGGCCTAAGCAAACTAAGGAACGTCGAGCCCCGCCAATACATCTCGAGATTGCCGGGCAACCTATAAAGCGCGTCCCGACCGCACGCATACTAGGTATGCACGTCCAGGAAAACAACGGCATAACGCTAGCCGTGTCACGTACGCACTACCGTATCAAGTGAAGCGCAAAAGCGAGGCAGAGCGCATGGACACTCTTATAAGAACGGCGTACAAAACGGCTTTACAAGCCATTCGAATCCTGGGTCGCACACTAGAATGGACCCACGGTATCGTCTGGTGTCCCGGGCACGAAGGCCTGCGGGGCAACGAAGAGGCGGACTGCTCAGCTTGAGGTCTCACTAGCCGAGCGGCAGACCACACCGTTCTTCAGCCCCCGACAGACCGACGAGCGACCCACGAGTTATTAACGACAGGTCGACAAATACTACAGGACCAACGGCTCGGAAGAACGCAATACGCTCCCCCACACAAAGCTCTCAATAAACTCCAGGCAAGGGACTGGCGCCGCCTGCAAACTAACACATACCCACACTTGTCTCGTCTACACGCAATCTACCCAGACAGTTATCCGTCCCGGACATGTCCCTGGTGTAGCAACCACATAGCGACACTCGCGCACATAACACACGAATGCACCGACCGTCCGGGCGACGCAATTTCGCCACGAGTCACAACACACACACTCACTACGTGGTCTTGGGAGGCGAGACTCTCCGAACTGGACCTGGGAAGCCAACTGGCGACCCTCGACCAGGCCCGGCGAGCCGCGATCGCCAGTGGAGCCCTGTCAGAGGGAACCACCCAGGAATAAACCGCGCAACGGTTTATTCCAGTTGGTGACCAGGAAGGTGGTGACAAGCCACCTTCCTGTCTCTTTGTCTATGTCTGCCTCTTCATTTTTTCTACTCTCAAGCTTGCTGGCATTTTCCTCGTATAATTTAGAAACATAGTATCTGCGCTTCGCTGTTTGCGTTTCTTCCTTTCGTGCAGTTTACCCTTCTTTCAGTATTAATGAACTGGCGCGATAAATCTTATTGCTGTAGGTGAATACCGCTTTCTCGTGGTATCACTAATTCGGACAAGGGAGAACGCCAGCGAGCGTGACACACGCACAAACTGCCCGTCCGCTCGAGCTCAAGGCTGTGACGAGGCGTCTGCAGTGGAGCCCGATGGAACAGCGTTGCCATCTGGCGGCTGTCAGAAGTGGCGACAGCGGCTGTAAGCGCGCGGGCGGGGAGTTCTACAACTGAAGCTAGCCTAGTAACATTGGGTGGAGCAACAGTCTCAGGGTGTATGCGTATGTGCGCGTTCTCTTTTTTTTTTCTGTTCTGTTTTCTTTAGATGTGCGTCATGGCATAGGTCATAGCGCGAATTTCGAATTCTTTAAGCTTGACACGCCACGTGGACGGATGGCTACAACTTTATAAAACGACGGGCAAGGTTTAACGCTACCCGGACTTAGGGGTCCCACGGGGGAAAGTCAAGGCCCTGCCTCAACGCCGCCTCAGGGACTTGCTGGACTGCCCACGTCTGGATAACCAGTTCTGAGCTGCGCAGAGTGTCGGCCCACCTCGACAACAAGGTTCTGCGAAGTAACTGCCATGCTTCCTATAGCTACATTGCACTCCCACATGTCTTTGTTGCTGGCGCTTACAGGTACAATTTTCACGTGTTGTCCTGATGCTTACTGGGGAGATACGTTTCAGATGGAATGGGTTAACGAAGGTGATCGTCTGGAACTGTCTCCAGGCGACGGCCCGCCTCCTGTTCACTTCGGGACTCGGCAGTCGGTATATCCTTCTGGCGTTCAGATTTGCATCTCTCTACTCAACATACGCCACGTGGTGACGAAAAAAATCAAACTCAAAGACATGTCCAGAGTTCCTTGGTATGTGCTCCTGAAAAGCGCAGACCCAGATTGGAGGAGGAGGTCAAGAATGGTGGAAACCAACTACAGGGTAATTGAAATTGTAAACAGACAAACAGGAGAGCCACAAAAAAAGTGAGGGAAACGGCGGCAACGAATTGGATGCAATGAATGGAAAAATATGCCATGGAGGCTTTCAAGATTGGGAAGGAAGAAATGAAAGAAAATTTGCACGATAACACAAAGTCAGTGCTTTGCTATTTGAGACTAGAGCTGGTTGGCTGAGGACAAAAACATAGCGTAGTAAATATTCGCAACAAGATGAGGCATGTGTATGCTGCAGCAAAAATCCGGATGCCACTCAGTAAATCCCAATGGAATGGCAAGGCATTCAAGCAGTGAGACCCGTACGGAACGTGCAACTTCCAGAACCATTTGAATTTAAAATTGACGGAAGCATCAAGAGACGTGTAAGCAAGAGACGTGTAAAGTATTTGTGGAAAAAAACAAGGAATAGATTGATACAACCGTATCCATTGCAGTACAGATAGCGGTACACGTTAGATAGAGAAATATGGAGGAAGTGAAAAAACATTAAAGTGATGTACGCAAAAATGCTAGAATGCTAAGTGACCACCGCGCCGCTTAAAAGGGGAGGCCAATAGATCATCATCATCAGTACTATCAATTGGTAGGAAAGGAAGAAAGGGAAAAGAGGGCCTCGGAAAGCCATGAAAAAGAAAGCAGGTGAGCGGAGGAAGAGGGCACGGTGTAATACTGGGCGTCTGTTATCTCTGCGACATTCGTTGACCGCACGAAACGCATCTCAAGATGAACGACTCGGCGCTCCCATTGATTTTTATCCGTGGACCGGTTTATCGCTCCCACGCATCCGCTGTATGCAAAGAGATTCCAACATAAAGATTTGAAAGATACAAGTTGGATATCGAAGTGCTTTCTCTTTCATTTTTTTCGCCGCTGGAAGATACCGAATCCCTTCTAGGAAAACGACCCACCTTGTTACGGTTAAATATGGCG
Source organism: Dermacentor andersoni (assembly GCF_023375885.2). Classification (NCBI taxonomy): domain Eukaryota; kingdom Metazoa; phylum Arthropoda; class Arachnida; order Ixodida; family Ixodidae; genus Dermacentor; species Dermacentor andersoni. Next base: position 359,681,280 of record NC_092814.1, on the reverse strand, counting down.
TCCGACGTTCTACGGTTCATAGACGGCGTTTTGTTAGTAAGAAACGAATGACGTCACTAGTGCGCAGGCGCATGGGCTACAAGAAAAACAAATGTCGCATCTTTCGCACAGAAGAATCAATTCGTGGCGGCAATAATCTACTGCTTACAAAGTTTTGCTATAGGACGGTAAGAGGCTCAGTGTCAATCTCGCTGCCTGCTAGAACTGCAGCCAATGCATGGTAGTCAGTGATTGGCACATGTATCTGGGCGACGTCATCACCTGGATGATGTCCTTCGCTTCCGATCGGTGAAAGGGTATGTAAGCACTGAGAATAGACGCAGACTGGCTCATTGTTAGAACGCCGCCGAACGCCTTTTGACGGCCACCGGTATATTCCGCCTTGAGCCACAGAGTACCCACCGGCCTGGAAGAGATGGATCCTGATGAAATCAACCTACCGTTCCCATGATTAGGCGCCCATCCTTCCTTGCACGGCGGATGGCGACAATGGCGGCATTCCAGCGTTTTGCTCTCACATTCTCGAGCGAGCGGCTATCCGCGTGGAACCGCTTCCTCTGGCACGTAGGCTTGTAGCTGCGTGAACTTGCCGTACCTGGATAACTGCCCCTTGTGCGAATCGTCCGTGCAGCAGCGGCCTCGAGAAAGAAGGGCGCAGTTCTGCTCTTGGTGCGGCACTGTTGCGTCGTGAGCGCTCACCTCGACGAAGTCGTCTGCGACGGAAGCGGGTTCGGCGAGTACCCAGAACGCCTCGTCTCGGCGCTTCAGAACGACACCAGTCTGAGGGCGTTCACTTTCGGCAGCCTATTCTACACACCCGTGCTTCACCAGCACTGCCTCTTGGAATAGTTGGTATTTCATTAGTGATCTTGTTTTGCGTCATACGTTAGCAGTCAAAAGAGGACACTGTTCAGAGGAAGTTCGCGGCTTGAAACGATGAACATTGGTCGAGCAAGGGACGATTTTGGCCTAATCCAAGGTTGCAACAATGGGATTTGCAACAACACGCAAGGGACTTTTTCCCGACGAAGCAAAGCCCACTTGTCTCACGGCGAGTGCACCTGTGCGAACGTTGGTTCCATCGACATCTTTTCGACCACTGGTCACACGTCAGCGTGTTGTGTTAGGTCTATGGCGCACGTGCCGCCTGTACGTGGCACCACGGTAGACATGACGATGGATTAATGTTGTAGCGTACAACCACCGCTTGGCGTTCTTGCGCGCAGAAACAACTTCATGGAGTGAAGCATGTGAATTTTTAGGGCGTTCCGTGCCGCTGAAGCTGCGGCGCCTTCTCAAACAAACAGCTGACCTCGCAAAATGCCGATGTTTTGTCCACAGCGTCAGATGACGCAACGCGACGTATTACTCTGCCGTTGGTTTCTTGCTGTCCTTAGGCCGAGCAAGTAGCGAGGACGAAATTGCATGAAAACGGGCTGTGTAGGTCCTCCAACGTTCTTACGCAGTCGCGGTAACCATCGGTAGCTTGCGTTCATGTTTGCAGCGCGAAATTTAAACAGCCGCACACGGCAAATCACTGGGGTGCGATCGGAGATGGTTGTTCGGCGCGTTCGTTCGGTTACCGGCGCGCGCGATTGGCCTACTCCGCTCCGACGTCGCCAGCCTCGGGGCGCGGCGAAGTTTTTGGTTACGTCAAACTGACGACACGCTCCTGTCAATCATTCTCCCACCGAGCATTTCGTCTGCTAGGCGCCGAACCCGACGGGAGCTGGGAAGTTTGGGGCGACCATACGGCTTCGCATGGCGCGTCTGGTGGATTGCATTGGATCCAACAGGCGGCGGCGGCATGGCATGTTTGAATCCAATCTATAGTTGAATTCAAGAAAATGGCGCTTCCCTTGGGAACTGAGGTTGTTGCGCTGGCGTTTCTAGAAGGAGGAGGAGAGCGGGTGGCTGTGCGAAACGCGTTTGAAGAAATGGTAGGAAGTGAATTCCGGCGTCGTTTTTGTTTCTCGAAATAAATAATTCGTTGGTTGTACACAGAAATCAACCCCATCATCGGTGCCAGTGAGCCACTGGAATGTTGTCGCTGCCTCTTGAAAAGTGCGCCACTTTTCCCGTCGTTTCTTTTTCTTTTTTCTTCTCGCTGTGCGCGACACCACCTAGGGACGACGCAAAGAAACCAATACTTATAAATTGCAGTAGTCACACGTACTACTATTTGAAAACGTGTTTGGGCTTGAGAAGAAAAAAATACGTTTTTTTAGATAAAGATTTCATTCATTTGGAAGACGAGAAACATTTCGTTTTGTAGTATACTGTCTGCAAGCAGACGACACACGACGGAAGTAAACTTCCGGGGAGGTCACCGCTTCCTGATTGGCTGCTCTTTCCGCCCCGCTGTCACAAATTTTGCATACTGCAACTTTGTGACGTTACAGCAACTGAACAGAACGCGTATCGAACACAATAACTCCGATCGCGCCCCACTTCTGCAAAGTCAGGCGAGGCGAAACCAATAAAAGGGAAAAATGTCATCCACCCGAATGCAGGCAGAAGCTGCAAAGGCAATTGTATTTTTCTCTGTCGTGCTACATTTGGGTGGGCGGCGGGTTTCCCTTTCCCACAAACGCAGGAACAATTCGACTGGTCAAGTACCAGCGCTCCTCGAGTCAACTCTTTTTTTGTATATGCAGTCTTCCTTTCTATACACTAGTCATCGGGTTGCATATTCCTGTATCGCGGTTTACGTTGCGACTACTACCTTGAAATAAACGGACAGAAAATAAGAACATTTCTATTGGTAAGGAAAAATTAAGACTCACCTGGCCAAAAATCCGTTGAGTGACGTAGGCGATCGCTCAAGAATATAATGAAATACATAAACAAGGTCTGCGCATGAGCGTACTGTGGCGTGGATTACCACTGCTTATGAATGCGGTGAGGTGGGATAGTTGGTTGCTGGAGCTTGCGTTCATGTTTGCAGGGCGAAATTTAGACTATCAATCAGGCACACATAGAAAAAAAGAAGAGTAGACTGGACGAGCGCTGGTACTTAACTAGTCAAAATGTTCCTGCGTGTGTGTGAAAGGGAAACACGCCGTCCACCCAAATGTAGCACGAAGGAAAAAAATGCAATTGCCTTTGCAACTTCTGCCTGCATTCGGATGTACGACAATTTGCACTTTTATTGATTTCACCTCGCCTGACTTCTCGCAACTGATTTGCCATGTGCGTGTGTTTAAATTTCGTGCTGCAAACATGAACGCAAGGTACTGATGGTTTCTGGGATTGCGTAAGAACGTTGGACCGCTTACAGAGCCCGTTTTCATCAAATTTCGTCCTTGTTACTTGCTCGGCTTAAGGACAGCAAGAAACCAATGGCAGAGTCAGTCATCGCGTTGTGTCATCTGACGCTGTGGACAAAACATCGGCATGTTGCGAGGTCAGCTGTTTGTTTGAGCAGAAGGCGCCGCAGCTTCAGCCGCACGGAACGCCCTAAAAATTAACATGCTTCACTCCATGAAGTTGTTTCTGCGCGCAAGAACGCCAAGCGGTGGTTGTACGCTACAACTTTAATCCATCGTCATGTCTACCGTGGTGCCACGTACAGGCGGCACGTGCGCCATAGACCTAACACAACACGCTGACGTGTGACCAGTGGTCGAAAAGATGTCGATGGAACCAACGTTTGCACAGGTGCACTCGCCGTGAGACAAGTGGGCTTTGCTTCGTCGGGAAAACGTCCCTTGCGTGTTGTTGCAAATCCCTTTGTCGCAACCTTGGATTAAGCCTAAATCGTCGCCAGTTCGACCAATGTTCATCGTTTCAAGCCTTGAACTTCCTCTGAACAGTGTCCTCTTTTGACTGCTAACGTATGACGCGAAACAAAAACACTAATGAAATACCAACTATTTGAAGAGTCAGTGCTGGTGAGGCAGGCGTGTGTAGAATAGGCTGCCGAGGGTCAACGCCCTCAGTCTCCTGTTCTGACGCGCCGAGACGACGCGCTCTCGGTACTCGCCGAACTCACTTCCTTCGCAGATGACTTCTTCGAGGTGAGCGGTCACGACGCAACAGTGCCGCACCAAGAGCAGGTGGAATAAAAGCCGAGAGTCGCGACTGCGCCCTTCTTCTTGAGGCCGCCGCTGTTACAGCGCACGATTCGCACAAGGAACAGTTGTCTAGGCGCGGCGGCTTCACGCAGCTACGAGCCTACGTGCCAGAGGAAGCGGTTCCACGCGGATAGCCGCCCGAGAATGTGACAGCAAGACGTTGGAATGCCGCCATTGTCGTCATCACCGCCATCTGCCGTGCAAGAAACGTGGAGGCCGAATCATGGGAACCGTTCGTTAATTTCATTGGGATTCAACCCTTCCAGGCCGGTGGGTACTCTGTCGTCCATGGCGGGATGCACCGGTGGCTGTCAAAGGACGTTCGGCCGCGTTCTAGCAATCAGCCAGTCTGTGTCTGTTCTCAGTGCTTACGTACCCTTTCACCGGTCGGAAGCGGAAACCGATGTACAGTCGTGGACAATTGAAACGCGACCAGCGGAGCGCGTGGCCGATACTACAATCAGGTAGTATCTTGCTCAATGCTGCAAGCCGTACAAAATAGATCCGGTCGATTCATTTCATGTAACTACAACCGCCATTCCAGTATAACAAAAATTAAGCTAGGCATTTCACTCCAGACGTTAAGTATTCGTCGTTCTGTTGCTCTTTTATGCTTAATACACAAATATATTCACCGCGTAACGCCATCCCCACTGCCACTTGAAAAACCATTACGTACATCCAGGCGCCTTCGTAATCACCTCAGCATCAAACGCATATTTGGTAAAACTAAAGCTTTCAATTCCTCGGCTTCGCCACAAGCCATCGCACTTTGGAATGATCTTCCAGGTGCCATTGTTTCAATCACTAACCGCGAACGTTTCCGTGAGCGCTTATATACACACTTTACAAACTGATACTGTATAATGATGCAGTTTTTTCTTCTGCTTACTGTTGCTTTTCTCAGTTCTTGTTCATGCTCATTACGTGTTTTATTGTATAATCCCCCCATCACTCAATGCTCCGACCGGAGCCTGTGATGTACCTTTAAATAAATAAATAAATCAGCTCAACCTGCTGGCCATGCTCAGTTCAGGTGGCGAGTGTGAGAGTACGTGTCCCACTGCGATATGTCTGACCGCAGTTTTCCTGTGTGCTAGTTCTATCATACCGCCGCACCGACGCGCCGCTCGGGCGGCGCGCCGGTGGCGCTTCAGCTGCGCATGCTACGATTTGGAGATCTTGGTCCTGTGTCGTAGCTCGACGTCTGTGTCCGCGAGGTACATTTCCAAGTCATCCATCGTCTCGCTACGCCTGAAGAGTACGATTAACAGCCGACAACTTGCGACCTGTAACGCTGGCAATGTCATATTGCGGCACATTGTACCGGTAAAGAGTAATCATCTGAAGTATGTTTTCTGTCGACACACCAGGCATCACTGCGTTCTAAGCGCCTGAGGAACACCGGGTCCTGCAATTACATACAATAGCGCCGTCACGGCAACACCGACACGGTAAGGTGTGGCTCTTTTCTGCAAGCGGTGTTTTTAATGGTACAATTGAGTGGCACGAGCGGTGCTGCCTTCCAGTAGTTAAAGCGGCGGTGGTGGCAAGAAAAAATACAATAAAAAGCCACGCTTGATAGTGAGCAAAGTAAACGCTCGTCTCGCACGTGCGGGCTGCATCTAGGCAACACCGCGTGGCACGAACACCTACTTTGACGGCAATGTCAGCGGCGCACACAGGAAGCTGCGGTAGAACATATCGCAGTGGGACACGTACTCTCGCACTCACCGCCGAGCATGGCCAGCAGGTTACGGTGATTGTAGTATCGGCCACGCGCTCCGCTGTTCGCGTTTCAATTGTCCACGATAGTACCTCCTCCAGGTGATAACATTGTGCAGATATATGTGCCAATGACTGACTACCATGCAATCGCTGGAGTTCTAGCGGGCACGCGGGATTGGCCCTGAGCCTCGTACCGACGTACACAAAATCTTTCTGAGCAGCTGGTTATTACAGCCACGAATTGATTCTACGTACGTTACGCTACCAGCCCAGTATTCTTTGCTCCAAGGTGCACGCATCAACACGTGTGAGGAAGACGCGCAAAGCTACCAGGTCGCTGGTAACCTTTCAGTGGTGTCGCCAGCATGATCAACTCCCCTGAGCTCGGGCTTCGGTTTCAAAATTACGTCGACACTTGTTCCGCAGTAGCTAGCTATTTGCTGTGTTTTCTGGGTGCGTATCACACCTACCTGAATGGCCAGCGCCTCTAAATAAAAAAAATATTCTCACTATCTTATCGCTTGGCATAAAAACCTATACAGAAGGGCACACGTGTACTGCCAAGCCTTAAACACTTATGCGCCAATCAATAAAAAATTGTGGCAGCCACCAGCACCGTTCTCCCGCATTACAAGTCTACTGTACCTGACATCACTATGCCATGGGCACTATAACATAAAGCTGGTGCATACTTTTCTATTCTAATTCTGCGATCAGCACTCGAGGATGGATTAAAAAATTTTCGGGCCACCTCTCTTCGCCTGTCTGCCACACGACGTCACGAAAAGCGCCATAGCTCCCCATCTGATATCACGTGTACACACTGACCATGCAAGAACACAGCGAACGAAAGCAAAATTATTTCTGATTCAGCGCCTTTTCGCCATTAGCCCTCTCATATTGTTCAATTTTTTGGGGGGAGCGCAGATATCGCCTGTCTGTCACGCGACGTCAAAAACCGCCAGAACTCACCGCGTCAAAGTCATGTGTACGCGTTAAGGGTGCATTAACATGCCGAAGAAAACCGAATTCCTTTCTGCGTAGCCGGGAACTACCCTGTTCCGAAAGGAATAGAAGATGGCTGGCCGCCGATCATTCAGGCACCGGCCATTCGCAGCTGACAGAGTCCTTGGATTTATTTGCTGATAATAAACTTTTTCGAGGAAGTATAACGCTATCGAGCCCTTTCGGTACGTGTATGGCATCGCTCTGCCAAATATTATTTGCTGAGGATCCGTTTCAGCGGCGTTCTTAAGCTTCCGTTGCACGCCACCGCGATTTTCGACCAGCCACCGCAAGCTAAGTGAAGGGAAGCGGACCACTCGCAGACGTCGCAACCATCTTCCTTACACCGCGCTGACTCGGCCCCATCGAAACTCTCTCCACTTGAGCGTGCTCGTCGCCTCTTGTTCAATGTAGGTTATATGTAGGCAATGTAGGTAATGTAGGTAACTGCTCAATGTAGGTAATATTCGTTTTGAAAGCAAACAAAAGTGACGTGCATAAACGACGAGAGCGTCTGATTGCGCCTGTTCAGGGAACGCTGCAAGTCACCGCCTGTTCCTTGCGTCGGCGGTTACGCAAATTTGACGTAAGGAGATTGGAATAGTTTTACGTTAGAGGGCCCCATTTGTGCGTGAGCCTCTAGTACAAGGCTGATGCCGTTGCTCAACAGGGCCATCACGGGTTGGTAAACTATCATGATAAAATTATCCAAAGGCGATCGAATAAAAATAATCTCACGGCTGTTTGCAAGGACACAACTGCAGTAGTACGGGTGCATGTGTCGTAGAGCACTGGACGATTGAGGCCTAACCAAAGATTGCTGGCTTTCCTATAATCGAGAGTAGATGTAAGCATGCCATGGCAACCAGCAAAGAGTGGTCGGAGATGATACTAGCTATGATCTTAAAATGAGTGCAGTGCATATTCGCAACGGCACAGCCCACCAAACCGCACCACACTTTGCGTTGGTCCATGTGGACGAAAGACGCCAGGGAGAATGAGCAGACTGCCTAGCGAGAAGAATGAATTGATTTCTGAGGTTTTACGTGCCAAAACCACGATTTAATTATGAGGGACGCCTTAGTTGGGAACTCCGGATTAAATTTCACAACGAGGTTACTTTTGCGTGCCGCCAATGCATGGGACACGGGCGTTTTCGCATTTCGCCTCTATTTAATAGACGCCTTTCTTTAGGTTTTGGCTGGTTGCCCGGATGTTCTCGTTTCAACGGCCCGGTCGCAGCACTTGCTTTTCACTCAAGGTCACTTGAAGGTCGCCGACAACGGGAGCTAAAAGCCCATTTCATGCTTACAATTGGCTTTCGCCTTCTTTCGGCGAAAAAAACAAACACTGGCTGACCACGCAAGAAGACCTAGCATGGTCATTTCGCATGCTTCGGCCATGCGGTATATATAACAAGCAGATCTATAACCCGACATCTACCACTGCTTCGCACGCTGGCGCAGTGCGCAGCTCGTCACTCGACCACTCGTCAAGTTTGATTAACACTCTACGCTGTTTTTATGACTAACCAAAACTATTTTATTCATGGGCGGAAACGTCTTCCAACAAACAACGTGGTCAGACAATGTACTTACAAGTAACAACTTAAACACTTGTCTAAGTAAAAAGCACCGCTCATTCGGCAACAGAACGGCATCCACGCTGTGAGGATCGTCATATGTTTTCGGACTACACATGACTGCTAAACCACAGCTTAGAATGGGCGTCTTGCGCTGGAGTTTGAGGTATAGTAGCGGCGCCTGGTGGCGGCGCGGGAAACGACATCTGGGTCGTACCAGCTTGGGTCGTATTGAGCCCTAGCTGTGGCGAAGCACGTTTCTAGGCCGAGTTTTGCGTCGATGCGCACTTTTTTCTGCCCTGTTGCGAGTGCGAAAAGGCTCGTCACTTCTCACAGACCACGTCGACCACGCTGCGAGCTGGTCGCAGCCTATAGTTTAACGAAAACGGACTCTCCGTGTGCCGTGGGACGTAATGCTGGAAGCAGAAGGAATCGGCGACGCCGATCCGGAGGGACCTAGCTCAGCATCGAAAAAGCGTCACCGTCGATACTGCTGCGTCGTGGGCTCCCATGAACAAGAAGGCCTGAATCCCAACATCCGATTCTATCGTTTCCCTCCAAGGCCTCGCGGAGCGTCGGGCGCGCTGTATAACTGCAGTTCGTCGCGCTGGGTAAGCGAAACTTTGCGCCATGCTGACTGCTTCACCTGTCTTGAAGCTTGCTTGATGATAGATCTGCGTTGTAAAATTCAGTCTTTTGCACCTACAGTCCCGACGGCAGACCGACATAGCAGCAGGCATGTCTGGTGATTCACGATTCGAAACCCGGCCACAGCGACAATTAACAATTCGACCGGTGCGAAGTGGTGAAGTGCCCAGGTGTGTGCAAATGACCACAAATGGCCAGGTTGATTCCGTGATAATTCACTACCCCACTACGAGCAGTACACGTTAGAGAGTTAAATGTGCTCATACTTGACCTCAAGCCAGCATGTTGAGGCAGCGCAGCAAGATAGTATTGATTACAGCAGATCGATTTTCGAGCGTTGTCATTAAAAGCTACATCAAGCGAGCAGCGCACGAGCTCGCGCTGCGCGATTCGCACGTACGTGCGAGCTCATATGCATTACATCAGTTATTACCAGTTACTAAAAGGGACAGATGGCCGCTACTACAATGCAAGCCTAACTATACTTGTTTAGCGGCATGCAGTCAACAAAGATTGCAGGAGACCCGCCGTTTCGCGGCATGTCGAAAGACCGCTGCCTTCGCGGCGCGTACCGTCGTGTGCTCGAGCAGTTCCGTACACATGATGTCTGCTTATCGCTGCTGTGGATTCATTTATAGCAAGCATTTCCTCGCGTTTGTGCGCCTGAATCTAGCAGCGTGCAAACCTTACCTGAAGTTCCACTTCGTACGCGACTCGCTTCACTTGCGATTGACACCGCGCTAAAACTTCGCCGCTTAATTCTTGAACTGCATACACGTATTCGGCACTGCATAATTTCTTGCCTTTACGCAGCGTGCCACTCCTGAAAAAAATTTTCGGCGCCCGATATTCGCTGCAGGCCGTGATACAACACAACCGAAAGTGGCGGGTCCATATTGTAAACGTGCTTTCCGAAGCAGACGACCGAGCTTGGTACGACCCACTTTAGGACAGAGGGCGCTTTTTAGCACCTTTTTCGCAGCGCCCCCTGGGCAATGCAAGAGCCCCATTAACCTGGGAATGCTTCAGTAAAATTACATTCGTGAAAAGAATTTTCAGAAACACACATCTAATCTCTGAGAACGTGTAGCATTCCGCGTAAAAGACAGTGTTTTCCGCACCGAAATAAATTGTTGGGAGCTCGGTGTAGCGGTGGCAAGGAATACATGTCATGACAGGTTAAGAATCCAGAGTCGACTGGCGTTGTTCAAAAGTAAAAGCAGGTTTGCCGAGTGGCAGTGGTGGAGCCCCACTTGGGCAGCCAACTCGATTCCGAGAAAGAGCAGGGTGCAATACCCCCACTGTGAGGCAAGGCGAGGTAAACTGTACTTCTGGAGTAACGAGCAATGAACCACACGGCGAGGCGACGAACGATCGCTACAAACTCGGTAAAGTACGCAAATTGACTAACCCTAACGGAAAAGCAAACATGTATGAAGAAACACCAAACCAAATTTGTGAATAGCAATGAAGAGAGAAGGAGACACAAGGGTGAAAGACACGCAGGTTAGCCAATGTAAGTGCCGGATGGTTACCCTGTGCAGGGTAAAGGGAATAAAAGGTGAAAGAAGAGAAAAATGAGAAAATCACACAATAACGCGACGTTACGTGCTGCAACATTCAAAGATGGTCACACAATTCACAAGTCCTTAAACACTTGAGCAGAGCACTTAAAGCCTTGAGTGCCGAAACCCGTCTAGACCAGTGTACTAGAACTTTTCTTCTGTGCAGGGGCGATTCTCCAGTTTTTGAGCGCGGTCACGAGCACTTTTCGTGACATTGTAACGGGGACAGTGACAGAAGAGGTGCTGGATCGTCTCCTTGCAGCCGCAGGTGTCGCAAATAGGGCTGTCGGCCATTCCAATGCAGAAGGAATAGGTGTTCGTGAATGCCACGCCGAGCCACAGGCGGCACATTAGTGTTCCTTCCGCTCCTGGTAACCCTGGTGGAAAACGTATTTGCAAAGGTGGATCCAATCTGTGGATACGTACAGTCAAGTGCAATATGGCCTGCAACACCGGTGCCCGTGGTCAAAGGAGCTCCAAGACTACGGCTACGCAGACACAGGGTAGGTTCCAGACCTAAACAGAGCTTCAATTAGTGGTATTTATTAAAGCGCTATTTCGTATGTCAGTCACCGCGCAGCCCTGGAGATCCTTCGACCGTGAACAAGGGTATTGCAAGTCATATTGCACGTGGCTCGTGGATTCACTGGTGTTCCACAGAGTCTGCGTAAGCTTGCGTGAGAGGGAGCGAATAGTTGCGGGTGCATCAGTTCTTGGCAGTGGTATTGGTATAATATGGTCCCCATCGTAGGCCCATCGGGCACCATCAACCGCACTTTGATTTCCCGAAATTGCGCAGTGACCCGGTATCCACTGGCAGATGATGTTTGAAGGCTTATTTTACTTCTAACAGGTGACCGTTTTTATTTTGGACAAACAGGTTGTTGCGTCAACGATCGGCTTCCCGAGCCTGCTCACGTAAATAAGGAGGCGAGGGGGGGAGGTATGAAGTTTTGGCACTTTATTGTGGTGATTGCGGCTGCAGGCCAAAGTTTCAGAAATATACGGTCATTGCAAAATCCAATAAAGAAATTGTAGCAGTGGGCGTTATTATTGATGTCCACTAAATCGCAAGTATAAAGGCCTCTATCACGTTACCAGCGAAGGAAATGACGTATCTGAACGTCACGACACGGGTGTGTTGACGTTCTTTCGTTGGAGTTGTGCCCTCATTGCCATGCGCTATACTGCTTCTGACAAGGTGTAAATAACGTCACGTTCTTCTTGGAAATAAAATGTTGATAGTTTGTGCTGCGTGTGTCAACCGTGTTAGTTCTTTTGTCTGTGTTTCTTTTTTGCGCGCAATGCTACACGTTCACAATGAAATATAAAGCCCGAGTGAAAAGCTTATTGATCTTCGAGGCTGATTCGATGCTCAAACACGTGCACACACATTGACCTGGGTGCTCCGTCTGCCTCTACGCTAGCAGAAATTTCAGGCATGCTGACTTCAGTCACTTCAGTACGTCGCACCGAACCGATACCAACGTACAAGACCTCGCGTCATACTGAACACACCGTACGAGCGCTAAAGCACCACCATAAACTGTCATCGAGGGTATACTTGCCATTCAATACGGAGCGCTCGTGCAAGCCAGCATGCGAACAGCCCATAGATGGCGGAACTGTCTACGCAATGTCGCGGCACGCATTAAGAGAAGTTGACAAAAGGTGAAAGGTTTGTCAGTCGGAGCTAAATGAATGTATGATGTTGCCGTTGTAGCTGTTTGCAGTGTGTAATAGCTGAAGTAAAACCTTGATGCATTCAATAAAACATGTATTTGCCTAATTGTGTTACCAGTACTCTTACCATTGTCTTTATAAGAAAAAGTTGCTCTTATCGAACTGTCATGTTTTGTTGCCTAGGATGATGCAGGTGGACCATACACAAACGTATGGTTGGACGTTCGCAGCAGGTTTCTCTTGGACATAGTCACTATTGTGTTAGCTGCATCAATCCATATCCATTGGATGCACTAACCACGCATTCATCCTGCGCAAGATATTCTTGCATAGTGGCATTTGTTCCTTGCAGCTGCAGCGGAATTTCTGCAGCGGAAGTAAGTATTTCTGCAGCGGAAGTAGGTTTGGGAAAGGTGAAATTTTGTAAAAGATTTAGATGTTTCACCAGCTGGTGAGAACATCAATTTCAGTAACCTGTCTTCGAGAACTTCTACGAATTGCTGCTATCCTGATACAGCGATAAGGAGTGTTGTGATCAACCGCTCAGCAACTTTTTCATTAAGAACTCCTGTTTGCAGTCATTATCTATATGCTATGCTATGGGCACTTGGAAGACGACGTATCAGGCAGACCAACACACCAAATACTTTAACAGTTTTGAATTGGTAAAATATAATGGGTTCGTACAATATAATGCAAGAGATATCACTTGCTTGAAACTCATGCTAAGATGCCCAAGAAATATCCGCGGACGAATGGTGTTTTAAATTATTTTTATTTCACTTTTTATGCAGATATAACAGAAAACGGCTACATAATTCAGAAGTCCTTCAATGCATAAACTGTCGCGCAAATATGAACTGTATTGTTTGTAGTAGTGTCAGCCATGCAGGCATATGCATAGTCACTCTTCAACATGCAACTCTATCAAATGCCCCGTGTGTTGCGACACCACGTATCCGAGCACACGAGGGTTGAACCCGCCCGCGTGTAGCCGTGCGCGGCTTAGCCGTGTCCGGGGAAAGGGGACCCTGGGGGTTGAGCCGATGCCAGGTGTTCGGACCTTTAAGGCCCCCCGGTGGAGGCAACACACCTCTTTGGTCTCTGCTTCATGTAAACGGCACCCCCGAACTGACCCACGCGGGGGAAATCGGTAGTTGCCTTTTCCTGTCCCCCTCTCCATTCTGCGTATTTCTCTCTTCCTTTCAATCTTTCCTGTCTTCTCCCTTCTATTTAATTCCTACTTTCCTGGCAGCGAGGGTTAACCTTGTGTGGGTCGCCACCCTTGGGTGCACCAGATTGGGTTATAGTAGCACCGTACAACTGGCGAGGGCTTGTCTTACTCGTAGGATCTGCTCCGTCCCCATGTTGGACTCGGTGGTGGGCGGTTGGCGCTGCTACCGAACTCAAGACCCCTATATGGCTTCAAGTAAACCACTATCCCTTGATCGCCCTCTGAAAAGAGAGCGCACCGATGCAAGCTTCCAATTCTTTTTGAAGAACAATGAGGAACACTTCCCTTTGCACCATGTCATACACAGTGAAGGCAACACAATCGTGCGCAAATTCTCTCCCTTCTTGGTGGCGAAATGCCTCGCAAACACGATAGGACCTGGCTACAAAGCCACAAAGATGTCCAATGGAGACCTACTCCTTGAATTGAAAGATAAAAACTCAATATGATAAAATGAATGACTTAAAATGCATTGGCGATGTTGCAGTCACTGTGTCGGCACATTGAACCATGAATACGAGCCGTGCAGTAATTTCTGAAGACGACTTCTTCGAGCTTAGTAACGAAGAGCTGTTTTGAAGGTTTTCAGGACCAAAATGTCATCAAGGTAGAAAGAATCCTAATCCGCAGGAATAACGAACAACTTCGTACAAAGCACATTGTATTAACCTTTGGTACTAGTGTGCTGCCTAGTACATTGGATGCAGGCTATGTCAAAGTACGTGTTAGGCCGTACATCCCAAATCCTTGACGGTGCTTTAAGTGCCAGAGGTATGGGCACGGATCCCAGACATGCCGAGGAAGGTAGACTTGCGCGAAATGCAGCTCGAACGGTCATTCATCAGACACTTGCGACTCATCCCCACATTGCGTGAACTGGGATGGAAGCCATCCAGCCTACTCTAGAACGTGCCCTAAATGGAAGAAAGAAAAAGAAATCATTGCTTAAAAGATAAAAAAAAAATATAACATTTCACGAAGCAAGGAAACGTCTGTCATACTTAAATCACACAAGCTTTCCCGAGGTGGCGCGACGGTGGGCAGCGTCACAAATCCCTCGGGAGTCTACCGCGGTCACTGATAGTGGTCCGGTTATCACTCCGCCTGCCCGCCCTGGTGGCTGCAGCAAGTGCTGCTCCATTAACATCGAAGGTGGACCTGCCGACTCCGGTTCCGCAGGTCCCAAAGCTAATCCGAACTCCACGGCCTGGGACGCGAATTTCAGCGCCTAGTTCACGATCCTCCAGCGCCTCAGAGAAGTTTATGGATGTCGATCGAAAATCCTCGGCGTCATCGACGCCGAAAGATCTATCTTTACCACGTGCTCTTAACACAGACAACAAAAATCTTCCTCGATATGGCTACACAAATAATTCAGTGGAATGCCAGAGGCCTACTTCGCAATCTAGATGACGTCAAAGATCTACTAGAGGAATATCAACCCTGACTGTTCTGTGTTCAAGAAACACATTTAAAGTCGACACACGAGAACTTCTTAAAACAATACATAGTTTTCCGTAAAGATAGAAATAATGGTAATTCTTCTTCAGGTGGTGTGGCTATCATAGCCCAAAAGTCAGCAGCATGCCAGCATGTATCACTCCGGAGTTCATTTGAAGCAGTGGCTGTACGGGCTATATTGTTCAATAAACTTATAACTATTTGCTTCATACATACATACATATATATATATATATATATATATATCGCCTGATGAACGGTTTGACATTGCAGAATTTGAAAAGGTGCCTGACCAGCTTCCTTTACCATATAGTAATTGGAGATTTTAATGGTCACAGTCCATTTTGGGGTAACTCAATATGTGATGCGAGAGGACGGGCAATAGAGAAGTTCCTTCTTTCTTCTGGAGCCTGTCTATTTAACAAGGCAGAGCCAACCTTTTACAGTTCCCCACACAACACGTATTCTTGTATAGATTTAGGCATAGGGTCAGCATCACTTCCATAGCTGTAAGGGAGAGTTATTAGTAATCCATATGGGAGCTAACACTTCCCAACACTCCTTGAAACAACAAAGTGGCACGATAGAGCAGCTTACTCCCAAAAATGGAGACTTCACAGTGCAGACTGGTCGAAATTTAGAAACAAGCAAACTGTGCCTGGAAGAAGAGGACCATCTAGGTGTAGAGGAACTGGCCAGCTACATCACTGAACACATCCTCTGTTCTGCTCGAAACTGCATACCTCAGTCCTGCACAGATAAAGTAAATCGAAAACCATGGTGGAACAAAGAATCTGAAATTGCAAAGAAACGCCAGAACAAAGCATGGAGCAGATTTTCGCGCTACACAACAATAGAAAATCTCATCAATTTTAAGCGGTGCAAAGCAAATGGCTGCCGTATCCGCCGAATATCGAAAAGAGAAAGCTGGACACGCTACGTATCATCAATAAACTCATACACGGATGTTAGCAAAGTATACAACAGGTTAAGTAAACTAAAAGGACAACGTCCAAATCCTTTTCCTCTCGTCAGCGGCTCTGATGATAAAATAGAGGATCAAGCGAACACTCTTGGCGAGCACTTTGAGAGGGTATCAAGCTCAGAAAATTATTCCGAAAAGTTCTTTCGCCATAAAAGAATAGCTGAAAACATTCCTCTACGTCCAAACAACTCATTAGAAGGATACGACAAACCACTAACATTTCATGAACTCAAACTTGCCCTAGGATCTTGTGGCAGCTCGGCTCCAGGTGCTGACAGAATAACGTATGAAATAATAAAGAATCTGCCTTGTGAGACCCTAAACTGCATCTTAGGTCTTTACAACAAGGTCTTCGCAACTAGTCATATACCTTCATCTTGGAAGGGGGCAATAGTCCTGCCAATACTCAAACACGGTAAAGACCCTTCGTTTGTTAATAGTGTTGGAACCTCTGTGCTGACGCCCGTTATTGCAAATGGGTCGCAAGCCCCAAGGGTAGCGTTGGCCTGGCGGCCGGGGGCACTGGAAGCATCCGAAGGTCCCGGCAAAGCATGAGTCGACTGGGAACAGAACAACTTGTTTATTCTAGCATCGCAAAAGAGCGCGCGGTCAGGTCGACCGAAGTGGAGGGACGGGAGAACACGTAACTCAACGGATGAAATCGGAGCCTCTCTCGGCGTCCGGGGGGGCAGCTGCTTTTATAGTCTCGCAGCTGAGGGCAAGGAGGAACGTCTCGGGGTGAGACCACGTGACTCTGGGCCCGGACAGGCTGAGAGACATGTTGAGACGAGTGTAGTGACGCATCGCCAACCCGGCGCCGATCAGACCTCCTCGCTTCACACTTGGGGAGCTCCTCTCCCCGGCTGCCGCGCTTTGACAAGCGTGGGCACACACACACACACGCACACACGAAGACACGTGGCACTGAAACACGCCTGGACGCGCTTGGCGGGGAGGCTTTGCGGGAGCTCCGAACGGGCCAAAATGTCCGCCGCTTTGAACGAAGCCCCGGCGTCCGTTTCATCCGCGCCGGCTATACCGCGCGTCGTAGGCGAAACGTAACAGTCCGCCCCGCCGGGGGAGGGAGATCCCGATGGTCAGGGGACTGCATCCGCTGTCCGGAGGGATGTCGCTTGATGATGCTCATAACCGAAGTCGGTCGTCCTTCGGCGTTTCTTGAGCGCAGCGCACAGAGAAGGCCTCGTTCTCTCGTTCAGGTTCACACAGAACACTGCAAAGTGACTTCGGGAGAGTTGACATTTTTGTTCTCGTTCCCGGCAAGCGTTAGTTAGAACTACGCCGAAACTCAACCGCTCAGTCAGCAAGCACGGCACAACCCTCACTAAGCCCTGCCAGGCTCTTTCCCCCTTTTATACTACTGCCTAGTTCCTTACAGTAGTTTAGCAGCACTCAGAACACGTCCACAAATTGTAAAATTGCACGAGAAAGCACATCATCACTTTGAAACACTACACAAAAGCAATATGTTAAAAATCCTGCCTCAGGAAGAAAAACATCAGTAACAAGCAATTTTGAGGCTGATTCCCACGTTAGGGGCTTCGACTTAAGCCATCGGCGTTACCGTTGAGACTCCCCTTTTTGTAACGCACCTCAAAGGAATATTGTTGCAAAGCGAGGCTCCAACGCAGGAGGCGGCCATTTTTGGGAGAGATGGTCTGCAGCCATTGGAGAGGGCAATGATCCGTCTCAATGATAAACCTCGAGCCGGCTAGGTAGCATGACAATTTCTGAACGGCCCACACGATACACGCACACTCTTTCTCGGTGGCGCTGTACGCCTGCTCACGACTGGTCAGCTTACGACTAGCATACAGGACGGGGTGTTCTACTTCTCCATTTTCCCGTTGGCACAGTACAACGCCCATGCCTCGCTCACTAGCATCGCACTGAACAACGAACCCTTTTGAGTAGTCGGGCGATCGTAGCACAGGCTGGCTTGTTAGGGCGCTCTTTAGGGCGCTAAAAGCTCTTTCCTTTGTCTCGTCCCAGACGACTGTTTGCGGCTCTGTCTTTCTTAGAGCATCCGTCAGGGGAGCCGCGATATCAGAGCACCTGGGGATGTACCTCTGATAGTAGCCGGCGACACCTAAGAACGACCGAATATCGGTCTTCGTACGCGGTTGCGGGAAGTCTCGCACATCGGCCACCTTTATTTCAGAGGGGCGGCGACGACCCCGACCAATCACGTGACCGAGGTAGACAACCTCGGCCTGTGCTAACTGGCACTTGGGAGCCTTGACTGTCAAGCCCGCATCGCGCAGGCGGGTTAGCACTGCCCGCAAGTGGGCCATATGCTCAGGCCAGGATGCGGAGAATATCGCTACGTCGTCTAGATACGGTAAAGCGAATTCTTGCTGTCCCCGCAACACTTTATCCATGAGGCTTGAAAAGCAGTATGGCGCGTTCTTCAAACCAAAGCTCAACACTTTAGGACGGAATGTTCCCATTGGTGAAATGAACACCGCATACCTACTAGCCTCTTTTGTAAGTGGAACCTGCCAATAACCCCTGACAAGATCTAGGGTGAAAATAAACTGAGCGCTACTCACTCTCTCAAGGCGCTCCTCGATGTTAGGGATCGGATAAATTTGATCCTTAGTGATGGAATTAAGCCTGCGGTAGTCGACGCAAGGACGAGGTTCCTTGCCCGGTACCTCAACTAATATCAAAGGGGAGGTATAATCACTCTCACCCGCCTCAATAACACCGAGGTGTAGCATTTTCTTTACCTCAGCCTCCATAATATCGCTCTGGCGGGGTGACACCCGGTACGCCTTGGATCGTACTGGCTCTGGGGAGGTAAGTTCTATGTCATGAGTAAGGACAGAAGTCCTACCAGGCCTCTCAGAGAACAGACCTTGAAACTCTTGTAAGAGCTGGTGTAGTTCGGTTTTCTGCTCAGGCGACAGCGATGCTTTACTGATTAAGTCACTAATGACTTGATCGGTGCCTTTCCTGTTCGTCACTGAGCCTAGTCCCGGAAGCTCGACCGGAAGCTCTTCGGGAACGTTTACCATCATGCACACCACTGCTTCCCGTTGTTTATAGGGTTTGAGCAGATTACAGTGGTAAACTTGCTGTGCTTTCCGCTTTCCTGGCAGACTCACCACGTAGTTAACATCCGACAGTTTTTGAACAATCCGTGCTGGGCCCTCCCACTGCACGTCGAGTTTGTTTTTTAGCGATGTGCGCAATATCATGACCTCATCGCCCACCTCGAAACGACGGGCCCTGGCTGTCCGATCATAATAAACCTTGGCCCTCTGCTGGGCCTTTGCCATTGCTTCACCTGACAACTCCTGTGCCCTTCTTAAGCGTTCGAGGAGCCTAAGCACGCACTCCACCACGACTGGGTCGTCGCCCCTGCCTTCCCACGATTCTCGAAGCATGCGAAGCGGAGACCGCAGCGAGCGACCGTACACCAGCTCAGCTGGCGAAAACCCCGTAGCCGCATGCGGCGCGGTCCGTAATGCAAACATCACCCCAGGCAGACACAGCTCCCAGTCAGTTTGATGTTCAAAACACAATGCTCTCAACACGCGCTTCATGACGGAGTGGAGCTTCTCAACGGAATTCGACTGGGGGTGGTGCACTGAGCTGTGTAACAGCTTTACCACGCACCTTTCGAAAAAGGCTGTCGTCAAAGCGCTAGTAAACACTGTGCCCTGATCTGATTGGATTTCCGCAGGAAAACCAACTCGCGCAAATATGGACAGTAGTGCATTGACTATCTCAACTGAGCTGAGTTCTTTAAGCGGCACTGCTTCAGGGAACTTTGTCGCTGGGCAGATCACAGTCAAAATGTGTCTGTACCCCGTGGCTGTTACCGGCAGAGGTCCCACTGTATCAATAACGAGCCGTCTAAAAGGCTTCGTAATGATAGGTACCAACTTCAACGGCGCCCTCGATTTGTCCCCTGGTTTGCCCACCCGCTGACAGGTGTCACATGTCCTCACAAAGTGGTCTGCGTCCCGAAAACACCCTGGCCAACAGTACTCTTGCAAGAGACGGTCCTTAGTTTTCTTAACTCCTAGGTGTCCGGACCACGAACCCCCATGCGACAAGCGCAACAGATCCTGACGGTAGCATTGAGGCACGATCAGCTGATCGAACTCCACTCCTCTGCGGTCTAGATACTTTCGGTACAGGACCCCACTTCTTTCCACAAAGCGAGCATTTTTCTTGGCGACACCTTCCTTGACAATCAGCGTATGTTTTCTAGGCTGCCATCCTTCTTTTGCTCGGCTATCAAAGCCGCCCGGCTGACTTTTAGCAACCTATTAAGTCCGTCTGACGTAGGCGCGATGAGCAAATCTGCAGATAGCTCTTCTAACTTTCCCGTGTCGGGCATTTCCTCTCCAGTATCTGGTGCCTTTAACGCTACAGGCTCAATTTTATTCAGTTCGGGCGTACTCTGAATATCAGCTTGCTGCACCTCTGACCCTTTCTCATTGTTCGGCAACGTCGGTCCCGCAACTACCGCCTTTGCAGCGAGCTCCCGAACCTTCGATCTGGTTAAGGCCTGAACGCTAGCCTCACCAAACAAAAGCCCCTTCTCGCGCAGGAGGTGATCGGACCTGTTCGAAAATAGGTACGGGTACTGGGGGGGCAGCATAGATGACACTGCGGCCTCCGTCTCAAGCGCTCCGAAAGGTCCTTCAATAAGCACTTTTGCTACGGGCAGACACACGCTATGAGCTTCCACGGCTTGCTTGATCCATGCGCACTCGCCCGTGAACATATCGGGTTCCACGTAGGAGGGGTGAACTACATCCATTGTAGCTGCGGAATCGCGAAGCACTCGGCACTCTTTCCCGTTCACGAGGAGGTCTCGCATGTAAGGCTCGAGAAGCTTCATGTTCTCGTCAGTGCTGCATAATGACAAAAACACGACTTTTGTTTTTGTTTCCAGACACTGCGCCGAAAAGCGACCCGGCTTCTGGCACGTATACAAAACGCGCGCTTGCCTCGTCTCGAACCGCTTTCTGCGTTCGGCTTCGGCTGCCGCCGTCTCCTTACGTTCGGTCGGACTGCTTTAACTCGCATCCGCACTACGTGTGTCCCCCTTTGCTCTCATGGGCGTGAACTTCGGCCTCTCAAACTTCGAGCCAAATTCACCCTTTTGACCGTCCTTAGCTCCGCGAGCCCGACGCGTCACAATCTCCTCGGCTAGCTCGGCGGCTTTAGCCACCGTACTAACGTCTGGCCTATCCAAGACCCAGTACCGCACGTTCTCAGGTAACCGACTATAAAACTGTTCCAGCCCGAAACACTGCAGAACTTTTTCGTGGTCACCAAACGCTTTCTCTTCTTTGAGCCACTCCTGCATGTTTGACATTAGCCAGTAGGCAAACTCTGTATATGACTCACTTTTGCCTACGTCGGCCGCCTCGCCGGGTAACAAAGTGAGCAAGCGTTGTGGCCACGTTTCCCGAGAGAACCCCTGCTTCTCGCACGTTCGCTCAAAGTTAACCAGGAACAAACCAATGTCCTCTCCAAGCTTAAACGGCCGCATCAAATCAGTCATTTTGAACGATACTCGTTCTCCTGCACCGTGTGTCTGACTTCCATTACGAGCGCGTTCCATCTCTACCTGGAGACGCTTCATTTCCAAAGCGTGTTGCCGGTCGCGCTCTTCTTTTTCTTTTTGTCCTTTTCGTTCGCGCTCATCTTTCTCTTTCTGTTCTTTAAGTTCGCGCTCCTGTTTCTCTTTTTGCTCTTGAAGTTCGCGCTCCTGTCTTTTTGCCGTCTCCCTCTCCTCAATGGTCTCAAGGCATTCCGACAGCTCGTCATCCTCAGCTTCTAACTCAAGAATAGCCCTTAGCAGTTCTGGTTTTCTGAGTTTGTCTGAGACATCCAGACCCAACTCTCTTGCAAGCTCCAGCAATTTCGGTTTGCGCAACGACTTCAAATCCATGGCTGCTCTGAATGCTGCTTTCTCTACTGCCTACTATTGTCTTGCCGCAAACTAACCCGGCAGCAACGACAACCACAATTACCAGCTCTGTTTCTGACACTAACAAAAGCCTGGCAAAACTCAGAAGAAGAAAGTCCCGCACTCACCAAACCTCGCAGCCAAGAATTCAGCGCAGTCGTTCCGCTGCAGGCAACCAGTCATCACACAGGGCTCGTTGCACTGCTCCCGGATGGTCGTTGTGCTGCTCAGCATACAGTCAACCGCATCTCTTCGCTGCTGGCCTCCGTTGTCGCGATCCCACCGCTGCCACCAGCTGTTGGAACCTCTGTGCTGACGCCCGTTCTTGCAAATGGGTCGCAAGCCCCAAGGGTAGCGTTGGCCTGGCGGCCGGGGGCACTGGAAGCATCCGAAGGTCCCGGCAAAGCATGAGTCGACTGGGAACAGAACAACTTGTTCATTCTAGCATCGCAAAACAGCGCGCGGTCAGGTCGACCGAAGTGGAGAGACGGGAGAACACGTAACTCAACGGATGAAATCGGAGCCTCTCTCGGCGTCCGGGGGGCAGCTGCTTTTATAGTCTCGCAGCTGAGGGCAAGGAGGAACGTCTCGGGGTGAGGCCACGTGACTCTGGGCCCGGAGAGGCTGAGAGACATGTTGAGACGAGTGTAGTGACGCATCGCCAACCCGGCGCCGATCAGACCTCCTCGCTTCACACTTGGGGAGCTCCTCTCCCCGGCTGCCGCGCTTTGACAAGCGTGGGCACACACACACGCACACACGAAGACACGTGGCACTGAAACACGCCTGGACGCGCTTGGCGGGGAGGCTTTGCGGGAGCTCCGAACGGGCCAAAATGTCCGCCGCTTTGAACGAAGCCCCGGCGTCCGTTGCATCCGCGCCGGCTATACCGTGCGTCGTAGGCGAAACGTAACAATAGTTACAGACCAATTGCACTCACTAGCTGTTTACTTAAGGTATTTTAAAAAATTATTAACCGTTGCCTTGTTTACTTTTTGGAATATAATGGAATATTGGACCCTCGCCAATCTGGCTTCCGAAGAGCGAGGTATACAACCGATAATCTTGTTCTCCTTGAATCATACCTACGTGATGCATTTGTACTCAGCCAATACTGTCTATCTTATTCTTTGACCTTGAGAAGGCATATGATACTGCCTGGCGATACGGTATTCTTCAAGATCTGTCGTCCTACGGAATCTCTGGTAGTATGCTGAACATTTTGCAAAATTACTTATCTGAAAGAACGTTCCGCGTAAGAATTGGCAATGTACTATCGCGCACTTTTATCTAAGAAAACGGTGTACCACAGGGAGGAGTGTTAAGTTGCACATTTTTTATAATCAAAATGAACTCGCTTCGCTCTGTTGTACCATTCAAGGTGTCTTATTCTATATGGACGACATCCAAATCAGCTTTAAATCTTGCAACCTGTCCATATGTGAACGCCAGATACAGTTAGGTGTTAATCGGCTCACGAAATGGCCAGACGAAAACGGGTTTAGATTCAGTGCAGAAAAGACTTCATTTGTGCTGTTTTCTAGAAGAAGAGGGGTATGTCCTGACCCTTGCATTACGATGCATGGGAGAAGCCTGGTAAATAGAAAAGAAAAAAATTTTCTGGGTGTAATCTTCGATAGTAAGCTAACCTTTATGCAGCATATAAAACAGCTGAAGCTTAAATGTGTTAAAACCATGAACCTTTTTAAAGACTTTATCTCACCACTCGTGGGGAACAGATAGGTATTGCCTTCTAACTGTCTTTAAAAGCCTTGTGTTGTCACGCATAGACTACGGATGCATTGTTTATCCGTCGGCTTCAAAGACAACATTTAAGCTACTTGATCCTGTCTATCACTTAGGTATCCGCCTAGCACTTGGTGCCTTTCGTAAGAGCCCCGTCCAAAGTCAATATGCAGAATCGGATCAGTGGCCGCTGGATTATCAACGTACATATCTGGGAGTCACCTATGCAATAAGAACCATGTCGCTAAAACAAAATCCATGCAAAGCACTCATAAGTGATCAGTCAACAAATCAGATGTATTTAAAGAAGACTTCACACGTCCCGCCGTTCCCGTTAGCAGTAAAATCTGTTGCGGAAAAACTCGGACTAGTTTTCACAGATCTGCAGGAAAGTGAGAATGCTGAACCCATCCCACGTGGGGAGCAATGTAGTCTCCTGTGACTTGTCCTTTACAGAACTTAACAAAAAGAGTTGTCCAAATGCCCTCGTCCAACATTTTCTTGGTCCTCGAAGACAAGTTTAAGTGTACGGCCTTTTTCACTGATGCTTCAAAGTCTGCAACTTCGGTATTATGTTCAGCCAATGTCCCAAACTTCTCTAACTCTAAAACCTTGCATAATCATAGCAGCATCTTTACAGCGGAAGCGTATGGTATCCTGATCACTGTTGAGTACATAGTACAACAAAATATACAAAAGTCTATAATATACACAGATTCCTTAAGCGTTGTTACAGCCCTGTCCTGTGGCAAAGGAAGCCGAAACCCTGTAATTAACCGGCTCCTTAAACACATCCGCGCAACAACCAAACCTTGCTCTTGTTGTATGCTGGGTGCCAGGCCACTCTGGGATCGCAGGCAATGAAATGGCGGAGAAAAATGCTGGACAAGCGGCTCATCGGGCTACAATTGATGTAAGCTGGATGGATACCTGGTGTGGACATGAAACCTGTGGTACGAAAGGCGCTCCGCAAACATTGGCAAGCTGAGTGGGACAAGGAAGTTTAAAATAAGCTCCACCTGCTTAAACCGCAGTTAACCAAATATTTCCCACTGGAGGTTGATAGACACACCGAAGTCACCCTGGCACGACTCAGAATAGGACACACTTACGGCACACACAAATACCTCTTGACTGCAACTGACCCACTGACGTGCACATGCTGCGGTGAGAACTTAACCCTCCTACATGTGCTCATTCAATGTCCTGAACTTCACCGAGAGCGAGTGGCTCATTTTAGGGAACTTTACTCAAATAATATACCCCCCATCCCTCAGTGTTCTTATCAGAGGATACGCTTTTTAAATTTAAAGGAGTTCTTAATTGTCTTGCAGGACTTTACTTTCTAGATATCATCTCATATCATCCTAACCATCAGATACTAGCATATTTACCACTTCTCCGACCCAAATTGGAATACGCCTGCTCAGTGGCACCCATACCAGTTTAAACAAGCAACAGTACGCGGATCCTTACAGAATCGCGCACCAAGGATGACTTACTCCGACTACGCATACCACATAAGCATCACTAAACTCATGTGTGAACTTTCCAACCATCGAGCCTGCCTCTAAACGGAGAGGCTATGTCTATTTGACAAGTTTATCACTGGCTGCTACAGCAAACCAAGATCACCCCTGCCCATCATCGCACTTCACGTCTTCATACCCATCATAGCAAGGCTCTTTGTCAAGCCTGCTCGCTCCATTTGTGGGCATGTTTTCACATCTCTTGATTAATATGCCGCAACATAACCCTCTTTAGAATTCTGACAGCAGCAGACCACAAAGCACGATATGTCATAAACTCTTACCATAACTATCTCTTACCTCATCAACTGCACCTGCACGAATTGGAGTACCTTTCTCGCGTGAGCATCCATCAGGCTGTAGTTCAGGTACCTGGCTGAATGCCCAGGCGAATCACACCTCCCGTCTCCAAGTTGAAAAAAGTCACGGCCTTTTGATGATTCGATAAGGGCAGCCTGTTCTGCTGTCCAAACCTGCACATGTGACACCTAATATTATTCCTGTCTGGCCTGGGATGTTTCCCACTTTATGGTTGGCTGGAGCCGGCCCTTTTCGTAGACATCATAGGCTGTCTTTGAGAAAACCTGGATGTTTCATAATTCTAGGAGGTTCAGTATTTTGCTTCGGCTAGCATCACATAATAAGGTGTTTCGAGAAAGCAGGATGTTACCACCAGCCGTGCCATTCATGGAGGGCTGACTGTGCCATAAAATCTTGTGCTCAAGATTGTACACAACAGTCACAGCTAGCATTGTCCCACGAGTGTGCATTGAAGTCTTGTATCTCTAACCACAAACGCTGCGTCTTGAAAAGATGCAGTAGACAACTTTGGAATACAATTTATTTTCTCTCAGACTGCAGTGTGCGTTGCGAGTCTCTGAAGAAAAAAAAACGTTTAGTTAATGTAATGCTACCAAATCAGCAATACACCCGTCCATGCTGCTGTCCGATGCCGGCTGAAAGCTGTGGTCATTTATGTCCACGATATGTCTGACTTCTACAGAGTCATCCAAGATCTTGTACGCATCACTTTTCTGTTCCTGTTTTGGCGTGGAGGTTACAGTGAGCAAAAAAAATTAAGCTAGACAATTTTGCATCCCCTCCCTTGCCATAACGCTTAGTAGATTCGCTTTGACAGATCAAACACTAAGTGGCAAAATCTCTTTTTTCAATTGTTCCAAGCAAGTTGACCTAAGTGCCGGAAAATAAGAAAATATATTTGTAATATTTTTATAGCTACGTAGGTTAGGATATTTGGAATAGAAAAGAACAGAGACGGAAACACATTACAGATGTTAGCAGAGACAAATGTGTTCAGTAGACGTGTCACACATTGCAACTCACTTGCAGGGACATATCTTGCAACGAACAATCTACACGCATAAGTGTGTTCCTCATGTGGTTGACTCTGAAAGCAGTCAGAAATACTGGAACGTTCATGTGGCACTTAGTTAAGCATGCTCAAGTCATTTCTCTAATAGATGGATTAGAGATACAGAGGCTCACATTCAGAAACGTATTATTTCTAAATTGTTTCATGACTTGCCAGCGCAGAAACATTAGTTGCAGTATCCTCTGTGTTCGCTGCTAGTTCATTAGGTGCAATTTACTGATCTGATGCACCATTATATGGAGCCTGTGTAGTACAGTAATATGTGTATTACACACAATGCCATTAACAGCTTTGAGCTATTATTGGTGAATACGTAAAGTTGACTAAACCATTTAAGACTACAGGCCAAAGGAAGAACTCCTGTGACTGTCCTTTGCTGGGCTTATGACGATTTGCAATATTTAGAAGCAACGTACTAACGACTGTGGCATTACCGAACTGATAAATGTGATAAAGCTGCACCATATGCTTAGAAATTGGGCGCAAAATATTACACGGACAGATGCACACTCGCAACTGATTTTTATTTTTCCTGATGCTTCGCTTCATATACGCCCAGACATACGCGACAAGAAGACAAATGCGTTTACATAAGATAAATCACAAGGTTGGTCGCATCCATCACCAACAGAACTAAACTTAGTCTCGGAAAGAGATAACAACGGAACGCTGATACACTGGTCTCCAAATTTGTTATATCCATAGCCTCTGCTGGTTCCCGTGCCACACTATTTCTTCTTTTCCGTAATATGCATGTGTTTTCCAGCGAATGTTTACACGTGCACACTTTGCCATTATACGGCCTGTCCGATTTCCAATTGAGAATGCGTACTCTAGAAAGTGATCATTTATGCAACAGCCAGTTCCGGCCGATGTATACCTTGTGGCAGTCTAAATGAATTTGCCACTTTATTTATTTCTCTATAGATGATTCAATCATAAGTGAACAGATGAACGCTGAATATTTATTACATAATCTCACTAGCGTCGCGCTTAGAAAATAGAAGCCCCCCGCAGGGGCGTCTGCGTCAGCAGGCGCTTGGTGTGTTGCGACACCACGTACCCGAGCACATGAGGGTTGGACCCGCCCGCGTGTAGCCGTGCGCGGCTTAGCCGTGTCCGGGGAAAAGGGGATCCTGGAGGTTGAGCCAGTGCCGAGTGTTTGGACCTTTACGGCCCCTCGGCGGCGGCAACACACCTCTTTGGTCTCTGCTTCATGTAAACGGCACCCCCGAACTGACCCACCCGGGGGAAATCGGTAGTTGCCTTTTCCTGTCCCCCTCTCCATTCTGCGTATTTCTCTCTTCCTTTCAATCTTTCCTGTCTTCTCCCTTCTATTTACTTCCTACTTTCCTGGCAGCGAGGGTTAACCTTGTGTGGGTCGCCACCCTTGGGTACACCAGATTGGGTTATAGTAGCACCGTACAACTGGCGAGGGCTTGTCTTACTCGTAGGATCTGCTCCGTCCCCATGTTGGACTCGGTGGTGGGCGGTTGGCGCTGCTACCGAACTCAAGACCCCTATATGGCTTCAAGTAAACCACTATCCCTTGATCGCCCTCTGAAAAGAGTGCGCACCGATGCAAGCTTCCAATTCTTTTTGAAGAACAATGAGGAACACTTCCCTTTGTACCATGTCATACACAGTGAAGGCAACACAATCGTGCGCAAATTCTCTCCCTTCTTGGTGGCGAAATCAATAACCGATATTCTTGGCCAAGGCTTTAAAGTAACCAAACTTGCAAGTGGAGATCTCCTTTTGGAACTCCGAGTTTGAAAAGCTGCCGAGTCTTGTCTCTTTTTGGGACGTTCCAGTGAATGTGACAGCGCATCGCACCATGAACACCAGCCGTAGTGTTGTATCAGATAGTGACCTGATTGATCTGACAGGGGCTGAACTACTTCAAGGCTGGAGTGACCAGAATGTGATCAGTGTAAAACCTATGAAAATGAGGCGCAATGGTAAAGAAATTAAGACTAAGCATCTTATTCTTACATTTGGTTCAAGTGTTCTGCCCGAAACAATCGAGGCAGGTTATGTGAAGATTAGGGTGAGGCCGTATATCCCAAATCCCCTACGATGTTTTAAGTGTCAAAGGTTTGGCCACAGTTCCCAGAACTGCCCTGGCCGACTAACCTGTGCCAAATGTAGCGACCATGAACATCCGTCCGAGTCATGCAAGAACACTCCACAGTGTGTAAATTCTGAAGGGGAGCACCCCGCGTACTCGCGGTCCTGCCCACATTGGAAAAAAGAAAAGGAAATAGTGGCAATCAAAACCAAAGAGAACATTTCTTTTAAGGAGGCACGCAGGCGCGTATCCTTCTTACCGAAGAATAGCTTTGGCGAAGTGGCGCGTCAGCGGGCAGCGCCGCAACGGCCTCCGGCGGCTGTCCGGCCCACATCTAGTGAGCCGGCAGTGACGTCACCTGCCCACTCGGCGGTTGCGGGTAGCGCTGCTCCGTCATCCGAGAAGGGGCCGTCGACCTCCGGGCTGGTGGCCTCAAGGGCCTCATCCTTTGAGAAGAGGCTTTCTCAATAAACAAATCGCTCACAAGAGCGGGTGTCAAGCGCTTCGCAGGAGGCGATGGACAGGACACCAAGTCAAAGGGCGCCACTAGCGCCTTAGGAGCGGCGAGAATCGCTCGACCGCTCAAAAAAAGAGAAACATCGCATTGCAGGACCGGAAAAGGGCCCTGTAACCTAAATTCTCTTTCTAGACACACAGCACTAACCTCGTTCCCGTAATGGATACCCAAATAATACAATGGAACGTGAGAGGACTTCTTCACAATCTTGATGATGTTAAAGAACTCCTTCGCAAATTCACTCCAAAGGTGCTGTGTGTCCAAGAAACACACCTAAAAGTAACACAGACCAACTTTCTAAGGCAATATGCCACTTTCCGCAAAGACCGCGAAGATGCACTCACCTCCTCAGGGGGTGTAGCCGTAATAGTCGATAAAGGCGTTGCATGTCAGCAAATCAAACTCCGAACTCTCCTTGTGGCAGTTGCAGTCCGAGCTGTGCTGTTTGTAAGTTAATCACAGTTTGTTCGATATACGTCTCCCCCTCCTGTCAATTTTCTAAAGCAGAGTTTCAAAGCCTCATCGATGAACTTCCTCCACCATACATAGTCGGTGGTGATATCAGGCGCCCACTCGCGTTCCGACGCGCGTGGGCGCCTGATAGAAAATTTCCTGTTTTCTTCAGGTGCATGTTTAGTGAACAAAAAAGAACCAACGTATTACAATGTTACACATAACACATACTCGTCCATAGACTTGAGCATCGTTTCGAGTTCACTATTTCCTTACCTGGAGTGGTCTGTTCTCAAGAACGCCTATGGGAGTGACCACTTCCCAATTACATTAAATCTAACCAAACCAGATGCATGCTCGCCGCATTTCCCTCGATGGAACCTCGAATCAGCAAACTGGGAACTGTTTCGAGAACTCACGTGTTTAGGATGCGACGACATTTCTGATTTTAATATAGACGATGCTGGGGCATACCTAACTGGTTTTATTATTGACGCTGCAACAAAATGCATTAAACAATTTAACGGACTGGCAAAGAACCGTCGCACCCCATGGTGGAATGACTAATGTCGAAATGCACGCAAAAATTAAAACAAAGCTTGGGTATTGCTTCGCAATTCTCCAACAGCTGAAAACCTTATTAATTTCAAACAAGTCAAATCTCAAGGCAGGAGAATGCGTCGAAATGCGGAGAGAGCTGGGAGCGGTACATATCTAGAATAACTACTTACAAAGATGAGGCAAAAGTCTGGAATAGGGTGAATGGACTAAAAGGCCGGGAGACGAACCCCCTGCCCTTATTAGGTACCCATGGAGATGGCCTGGAAGACCAGGCAGACTGTCTGGGGGAACACTTTGAGTATATCTCCAGTGAATCGCATTACTCACAGTCATTCCTGAAGTTCAAAGAACGCGCAGAGCGACAGCGCCTTGATCGGAAATGTGCCCAAAATGAAGATTACAATCGCCCGTTCAGTTGAGCTGAGCTCAAAATTTCTCTTGCTTGTTGCAACAGCTCAGCACCAGGTGGTGACCGTATCATTTATGAAATGATCAAGTACCTGCATCCTGAAACACAGAAAACACTCCTCTCACTTTTTAATGTTATGTGGGCCGCTGGGTATATTCCGTCTTCTTGGAAAGAAGCTGTAATAATACCCATACTCAAACAAGGTAAGGACCCGTCCTTACCTAGTAGTTACAGGGCTATCGCTTTCACAAGCTGTTTTTGCAAGGTCTTTGAAAAGATGATAAACCGGCGCCTAATCTATATCTTTGAGAGCAATAGACTACTAGATCCTTACCAGTGTGGTTTCAGAGAAGGCAGGTCGACCGCAGACCACCTTGCCCGCATTGAGGCAAATATAAGGAATGCCTTCATACACAAACAGTTTTTTCTCTCCGTATTTCTTGATTTGGAGAAAGCATACGACACCACATGGCGCTTCGGTATTATTCCAGACCTTTTCGCTATGGGTATCCGCGGGAGTATGTTAAGTATCATAGAAAGTTACCTTTCTAACCGCACATTTCGTGTTAGGGTGGGCCGTGCCTTGTCAAGGTCTTTCACCCAGAAAACTGGTGTTCCACAAGGTGGTGTGCTAAGCTGCACACTGTTTATTGTGAAAATGAATTCTTTGGGCATGGCTATCCCACGAACGATCTCATACTCTGTATATGTAGATGACGTTCAGCTTGGTTTTAAATCATGCAACTTAACTATCTGCGAACGACATGTCTAGCATGTCTTAAATAAAGTGGCAAAATGGGCTGACGAAAATGGTTTCAGGTTGAGCCCACAGAAAAGTACCTGCGTTCTTTTCACGAATAAAAGAGGAATAGTACCACGTCCTGCTATTGAGCTTTCTGGTAGCAGACTACCTGCAAGCGCCGAGCACAAGTTTCTCGGCATCATACTGGATTCTAAACTGACATTCATCCCGCATATTAAATACTTGAAGGCTAAGTGCCTCAAAACAGTGAACTTATTGAAACATCTATCAAGTACAACATGGGGCAGTGACAGGAAATGTCTTTTGAACTTGTATAGGTGTCTTGTCAGCTCACGTCTTGACTATGGCGCTACAATATATCAGTCCGCTACACCAAGTGCTTTAAAGATGTTGGATCCTGTCCATCCTTTAGGAATCCACCTCTCGACTGGAGCCTTCAGGACAAGCCCCGTACAAAGCCTTTATGCAGAAGCAAATGTATGGTCACTCCATTTTCAGAGATCATATAGCAGTTTTACATATTTCCTCAAAGTAAATTCTAACCGCGAACACCCTTCTTATTCATGCATAAACGATATGACCGATGCCATACTCTTCAAT
The DNA here is from genome assembly GCF_023375885.2 of Dermacentor andersoni. NCBI lineage: Eukaryota > Metazoa > Arthropoda > Arachnida > Ixodida > Ixodidae > Dermacentor > Dermacentor andersoni. The sequence goes on along the minus strand of NC_092814.1, from coordinate 359,649,315 downwards.
AATCGACCTGCAGCGAGAAGACCGTTCTCTTTGCGCACAAGGAACCTCAGTGAGGAAATGTGTGTTCCGATGCTTCAACATTGTCTTATGGCTCCAGCGAAACTGTTAGCGCCATGGCAGTGGCAGCTGATAGAGTGTGACACATTCTTTGTAGAGGTCACTGAATATGCGCCAGAGACACATATCAAAATGCATTTCTTGGAGCTCCAGTACAAGTACTCATGCACAGAGTTTTACATAGACGCATCTAAGTCGCATGCCGGGGTGTCCTACGCAGCCGTTGGTCCATCCTTCTCGGAATCCGGTGTACTGCACCCTCAAACAAGTGTATTTACGACTGAGGCCCATGCACTGTTGTCGGCTGTGAAACATATCCGAAAATCAAATCTTCAAAAATCATTTATATTTACAGACTCCTTAAGCGTCGTAAAAGCCTTGAAGTCACTCTGTAAACACAAAAACCCTGTACTTACTGGGCTCTATTCCATTCTCTGTAGAGCGTATATGTCTAACCAGCATGTCCCCGCAGGGGTGTCTGCGTCAGCAGGCGTTTGGTGTGTTGCGACACCACGTACCCGAGCACACGAGGGTTGGACCCTCCCGCGTGTAGCCGTGCGTGGCTTAGCCGTGTCTGGGGAAAAGGGGATCCTGGGGGTTGAGCCGAAGCTGGGTGACTGGACCTTTAAGGCCCCCCGGCGGAGGCAACACACCTCTTCGGCCTTGGCTTCACATAGACGGCACCTCCAGACTGACCCACCTGGGGGAAATCGGCAGTCGCCTTTTCCTGTCCTCCTCTCCAATCTTCGCCTTTCTCTCTATCCTTTTCATCTTTCCTGTCTTCTTTTCCCTTCTTCTCACTTCCATATTTCCTGGCGGCGAGGGTTAACCGTGTGTATTATATCCAAACTTGGGTATATACATTAGGTTATAGTGGCTGTGTACTGCTGGCGCTGGCAGGCTGCATTTTTACAGAATCTTGTCACGTCCCCGTGTTGGGCTGGCACAGCTGCCGAAATTTCAGTAATTTCTGTGGCTTCTAGCTCATTCCCAAAGCTACCTGATCGACCTCTTTTGAAAAGAGGCCGCACCGATGAACCCTTTAACTTTTTCGCCAAGAGCAAATATATTTTCCCACATTTTCACGTCATCCATACCGAAACGAACCAAAGGACTGTAAGAACGCTTTCTCCATTTGTTGTTGCAAAGTGCCTCACTGACACACTAGGCCCTGGATACAAAATTACTAAAATGGCTAGTGGCGACCTTCTCCTTGAAGTTCGTGACAAAACACAATACGACAAATTGACAAATCTTGTTTCATTTGGTGAAACCCCAATTTCAGTAACCCCTCACCGTTCCCTCAACAGCACAAGAGGTGTAGTTTCAGAGCAGGACCTTCTAGAACTGACTGAGGCAGAGCTGCTAGAGGGCTGGAAGGAGCAGCATGTCACGAATGTACAACGAATCAAGATCCGCCGAGATGACAAGGAAATAGCCACAAAACACCTGATCCTTACCTTTTGTACCAGCACACTCCCCGAAAGCATCGAAACAGGCTATATGAAAATTAATGTCACACCGTACATACCAAATCCACGGCGATGTTTCAAATGCCAAAGATTCGGCCACGGCTCTCAGAGCTGCCGAGGCCGTACCATCTGTGCAAAGTGCGCGTCCCATGACCACCCTGCTGACAACTGCAACGACCCACTTCACTGTGCAAACTGTGGCGGCGAACACGCCGCTTATTCTCGCTCCTGCCCTTAATGGAAGAAGGAAAAAGAAATCATAACACTTAAAGTAAAAGAAAACATCTCATTCAAAGAAGCGCGCAAGCGTCGTTCTATTGCACAGGGACCTACAAGTGGCACGGCTGGGGGCACGGCCACAACGGTTCTCGGCGGCTGCTAGGACCACCCAGAGTGGACCGGCGGCATCGCCACTCGCCCCCACTGCGGCACCAGCTAGTGCTGATCCGCCACCCAGCAAGAGCCAGGAGCCCTCAGGGTCTGCGGTCTCTAGTGCTTCAAGGGCCTCTGCACGCGTAGAGAAGCCCGAAACACCCGCGAGCGGACACCGCGAGCGGACATCCAGCGCCTCGTCAGAGGCGATGGATACATCACAAAGTGCGTTGGCGTCCCAGACGCCGAAGGCTCGGCGCAGTTCTCAGGAGCGCGCCAAAAAGGACAAAACCCGCATCACGGGGCCTGGAAAGAGCCCTGTGGGCCTAAAGTAGCTTCTCTTTAAACACACAGCACATATTAATAACAACATGGATACATCAATATTACATTGGAACGTTAGAGGTCTCCTCCACAACCTCGACGACGTCAAAGAACTGTTACATAAATATAATCCCAAGGTGCTGTGTGTACAAGAAACACATCTAAAACCAACACAGTCAGGCTTTCTGACGCAATTCGCCATTTTTCGCAAGGACCGTGACGATGCCAACACCTCTTCCGGTGGTGTAGCAATAATAGCTGATAAGTCCGTTCCATGCCGTGCTCTGCAACTTCAAACACCTCTTGAGGCAGTTGCGGTTCGGGCCCTATTGTTTGGAAAACTAATTAGCATTTGTTCTATCTACATACCACCTAACTTTCGGCTCCATCGAACAGAACTCGAGGGAATTATAGATGCCCTGCCAGACCCATACATATTGGTTGGGGATTTTAATGCACACAATACTCTTTGGGGAGATTCCCGATGCGATGCAAGAGGTCGAATAATAGAACAAATACTGTTCTATTCAGGCGCCTGTGTGCTAAATAAGAAACAACCAACATGTTACAGCCTTTCACATAACACATACAGTTCCATAGACTTAAGCATAGCATCCTCGACCTTGGTGCCCCGTTTACATTGGAAAGTTATCCAGAACCCTTATGACAGTGACCATTTTCCTGTGATTCTGCAATCTACAAAAGAACATGATCATTTCCCACATGACCCTCGATGGAAGATTGCATCTGCAGACTGGGAAAAATTTAAGACGCTGACATATATGCCTCGAAACGCTCTTAACGATTTTAATATAAATGACGCTGTTGCTTATATTACCGCTCTTATGATTGACGCCGCATTGGAGTGCATCCCACAAACGAACGGGGCCCCGAAGAAAAGACGAGTGCCCTGGTGGAACGAGGATTGCAGGAATGCACGGAAAAAACAGAATAAGGCTTGGGACATGCTGCGCCACTCACCAAGAACTGAGAACCTTATTAACTTCAAACATATAAAGTCCCCAAGGAAGACGAACACGGCGCACTGCTAAAAGGGAAAGCTGGGAAAAATACGTCTCCGGCATTAACTCCTACAAACAAGAAGGAAAAGTATGGAGTCGGTTGAAAAAATTAGTAGGCCACCAACCTTACCTCCTGCCTTTGGTCGATGTCCAAGGCAATAACCTTGAAGATCAGGTTAACGCCCTTGGACAGCATTTCGAGCATGTGTCCAGCTCCGAACATTATTCAGAGTCTTTCCATAAACTGAAACAATCTGCAGAAAGCAAGCCGTTCAATAGAAAGTGTGGTGAAAACGAACCTTACAACCGTCCCTTCAGTGTTGCGGAATTCAGAGCATCATTAAAAACTTGTCAACGCTCTGCTCCCGGAGCCGACCGTATTATGTATGAGATGATCAAGCATCTGGACTCTAACGCTCAAATGGTTCTGCTGTCCCTCTTTAACACTATTTGGGCAACTGGGTTCCTTCCACTGGCATGGAGAGAAGCCATCGTAGTACCCATTCTAAAACAAGGTAAAGATGCATCCTCAGTGGAAAGTTACCGTCCCATTGCTTTAACAAGTTGTCATTGCAAACTTTATAAAAAAAATGATAAACCGCAGGCTCTTACATTTCCTTGAAGAAAACAAACTCCTCGATCCTTATCAATGCGGCTTTAGAGAAGGCCGTTCTACAACAGACAATCTTGTTCGCATAGAAGCAAATATCCGCGACGCTTTTATACACAAACAGTTTTTTCTGTCTGTCTTCCTCGACATGGAAAAAGCATATGATACAACGTGGCGGTTTGGAATATTACGAGATCTTTCAGAAATTGGTATCCGCGGGAATATGCTTAACATATAACCGAAGACATATGCTCACCGAAGCCGTGAAGACGAGTCCAGTTTCAGCGACAGAAGCTTCTTTTGCCTGGCAACACCCTACGAAGGCGACGTCACCAGTCACATGGTCAAGCCAAGCCGTATTTAATCGGCGTGGCAAAGCTGATCAGCTGGGGCACGACACCGTTGCACGCAGGATGCTCATCGCTTTCCTAACCTTCCAGATGCTGCTGTACTGGCCTTGTGCTGGTACATGCCCTACCCCGGAACCCCTTCTGCAAACCGGATCAGCTTCCCTGAAGCCACCCCAACCCTTGGCTACCCGCCCGCCTCTCGTCACCGAAGCCGTGAAGACGAGTCCAGTTTCAGCGGCAGAAGCTTCTTTTGCCTGGCAACACCCTACGAAGGCGACGTCACCAGTCACATGGTCAAGCCAAGCCGTATTTAATCGGCGTGGCAAAGCTGATCAGCTGGGGCACGACACCGTTGCACGCAGGATGCTCATCGCTTTCCTAACCTTCCAGGTTAGTTACTTACAAAATACTAAGGAATTTCGTAGCGACAATCGTTGTGTCTTCGCGGTGTCGTGCCCCTGCGACTTGAAATGGTGTAGAGTTGTGCGTCTGTACTATGAAGCTGTTGCCTTTGCGTTTCTGTCCGATCTAATCCTCTTGCTCTCCGGAGATGTTGAACTAAACCCAGGTCCCGACAGAGACACAGTTTCTTCCCTTTCCCAGACGATCAAAGAACTAAAAGAAATAATTTCAGAAATACGTACCAATATAAATGAGCTCAGAGAAGCCAACGTTCTCAAAGACAACACAATTGCTGCACTGACTAAACGTATTTCTGTGCTAGAAAACGACCATCAGGACGAAGTAATTGCGACTCGACAGAATGATGCCATCAAAGAGATAGCGCTGCTAAAAGCCGAGAGCACTGACACAAACAACAGGATGCGCCGTAATAACTTGCTTTTCCTCGGACTGGAAGACAATGAAAAAGAAACATGGAAAGAGTCTGAAGAAAAAATAATCAATTTCTGCGCTAGCCAGCTGGAACTGCATCTAGAACCAAGCGCTATTGAACGTGCTCATCGCATAGGCAAATACCGTCCTGAAAAAAAGCGCCCGATAATTGTCAAGTTGACTCAAAGGAAAACATTCTGGCCTGTGGGCGGAAACTAAAGGCAACAAACTTCGCTATACGTGAAGATTTCGCTCCTGCTACTCGCATCGCACGTTCTAAATTGTTAGGTTTCATACGACCACAAAAATGTGCGTTCAAATTACACGTAGACAAGTTGCTCGTGAACAATAAGCGCTATCACTACGACCCTACTTCTGACAGTGTGATTGAGGCTACGAGATCATTCACAAAGGCGCATGGAAACAGCGCATCCCAAATAAGTCGCAAAAACGTGCAATGACGGACAACGAAGCCTATCACTCCAACCTCATCCCGCAATCGTCCCTCATCTTTACCTCTCCTTAACATAGCCTTCACTAACATGCGCAGTTTGCTACCCAAACGCGAACAACTTCGCAGTTTCACTCACGACATCGATGCCGACATCATAGTACTAACTGAAACGTGGCTAAACGGAGACGTAAGAGATAGCGAAATTTTCCCTCCTAATTCCGGCTATGCTCTGTATCGCCACGATCGGAGCGACCGGAGAGGTGGGGGTGTTTTATTAGCTATCAAAAACACCTTCTCATCTTCCCTGATCAGTCGGGATGATAATCTCGAACTATTGTGGACTTGCGCTCACAACGGTGCTGGAAAGACAATTTTTGGCGTGTGCTACAGGCCGCCGGACAGCCACCCGTCATTCTGCGATTCACTTCGTAAAGCACTAACCGACATCACTGACAAATTCCCTAACGCACCTATTCACCTGTTTGGCGATTTCAATTACCCTAACATTAACTGGCCTCTGCTTTCTGTAACCAACAGGTCACCGTTATCCGAAGCTAAACAATTTATTGATCTTATGCTAGACTTCAACCTACATCAGGTAATATCATGTCCTACAAGAGGGGATAACACCCTTGACCTTATGCTCACATCTTGCCCCGATAGCTTAAGTAGCGTTACCACACTACCCGGTCTGAGCGATCACAACCTCATCCATATCTGCATGACAATAGCGCTAAAGAAAAAGTCACCCACAAGAAAAATAATAAAAGATTACAAAAGGGCGGACTTTGACGCCATAAATAACGAACTCCACAATATTTTCAATGATTTTCAGCAGTCTTACTTATCAAGAACTGTCGATAGCAACTGGCAACTTTATAAGAATGTGTTGCTCAACCTGGAAGCTAAATATATACCAACAGTTCTCGTGAAATCCGACTCTAACAATGAATGGTTTAATAAACGACTGAAAGCTCTCCTTGCTAAAAAGAAAAGGCTTTACCGAAAAGCCAAACTAACAAATGACTCAGAAACATGGGAAAAATACGAACTGTGCGCTAACCAATATATTCAGGAGCTGACGATAGCCAAAGATAACTTCTTTAATCATGACCTTCTGAAGATTCTACAATCAAACCCCAATAAATTCTGGCGCTTACTTTCAGTAAAGACAGATTCTAGACAGATTGAACTAACAGATCCGGATGGTAATCTCATTAATTCTGAGAAATGCGCGTCAGCTCTTAACGACTACTTCAGCTCAGTTTTCTCCAACACTAATGACACTCTCATTGAACCAATACCACCACTCCCAGTAAACTTAATGCCAGACATCGAGATCAACCCTGATGGCATATGTAGCCTCATTAATTCACTCAAACTAACCACCTCAGCCGGGTGTGATGGAATTAACGCGAAAATACTAGTTAACACCAGTAACATTTCTAGCCAGATACTACATCTAATATTTACGCAATCCTTAAAGACTGAAAGCTTGCCCGACGACTGGAAAAAGGCCCATGTCGTACCAATCTTCAAGACTGGCGACCGCTCCCGTGCTATAAATTATCGACCAATTTCTCTGACCAGCATTCCTTCTAAACTTCTAGAACATATAATCTCATCCAACCTAATGTCTCACCTGGAATCTATCAACTTCTTTTACCCTCACCAGCACGGCTTCAGAAAACTATTTTCATGCGAGACCCAACTCGCCGAGTTCACCCATGACATTCTACATTTCATGGACCTTCATTTGCAGATTGATGCCATTTTCTTGGATTACTCAAAAGCATTCGACCGCGTTTCCCACAATCACCTACTTCAAAAACTTGCATCTATCGGAATCCCAAATAGCTTGCTTACCTGGCTTGAACACTTCTTAAAAAGGGCGCACACAGTTTACCTCTGCAAATAACCATAATTCATCTCTTAGCAGCGTAACATCGGGTGTGCCACAGGGCGCTGGTTTATCGCCTCTACTTTTCCTGATCTACATCAATGACTTACCTGCTAACATTAAGAACAAATTACGTCTTTTCGCGGATGACTGCGTCCTATATTCCCCAATCAAAGGCGCGATTGAAATCGCCGCTCTACAACAGGATCTCGACTCCATCGCAGTATGGTGCGAGAAATGGTACATGCCGCTTAACCTTACTAAATGCAAAGCTCTGTCATTCACCCGCAACCACAGCTTAACCAGTCACACCTACACAATAAATTCAGCTCCTATCAATCATGCCCCGTCTTACAAATATCTCGGCGTTCACATGACATCGACACTATCATGGGCAACTCACATTGACACCATCTGTTCTAAGGCTTCACGCACCCTTGGATACTTAAAACGCAACCTAAAAGCCGCATCACCAGAAATAAAAAAGCTAGCATATCTAACATTCGTACGTCCGCAGTTAGAATATGCGTCATCTATCTGGCACCCTTCCCAATCATATCTAACCTATGACATAGAAGCAATACAAAATCGCGCTGCTCGGTTTATAACTTCCAATTACTCTCGTGATACCAGCATAACCGCACTAAAACGTTCACTTGAACTACCATCACTTGCTTCCCGCCGGATCATCTCTCGTCTCTGCTTGCTTCACACCTTTTATTACCACCCACACTCCAGGCATTCCCTGTTAAATCCACCCTTACGTACATCCTCTCGCTTAAGCCACAGTCGTCCCATAGCAAACATTAACACTCGATCATCTGCCATGAACACTTCATTCTTTCCCGACGCTATAACCCATTGGAACCATCTTCCAGAAGATATCGTGACATGCACTGACCGTAAAACGTTCCGAGAAATGTTAAATAACCACACTGCTTAATTGCCGATTCCACCAACCCTTACTCTAACACGATGTTCCCTTCCTTTTCACAATTGTTCCTGAGTTGTATTTGTTTATTGTTGTTCTTTACTGTTCTGTATATTTCTTCTAACATTGTTACAAGGATTAAAGCCCTCCCTTATGTAATGCCTCCGGGCCTTTAAGGTGAAAATAAATGAAATGAAATAATTGAAAGCTACTTATCAAATCGCGCGTTCCGCGTAAGAGTTGGGAATGCTCTGTCCAGACCATATACACATGAAACTGGGGTGCCGCAGGGAGGCGTACTCAGCTGTACGCTTTTCATCGTAAAAATGAACTCCTTGCGTTCAGCAATACCGCACGGCATGTTCTACTCCCTACATGTAGATGATGTACAGATCGGTTTCAAGTCATGTAACCTCGCAATCTGTGAACGACACATCGAAATTGGGCTGAACAAAGTGTCTAAACGGACAAGAGAAAATGGCTTTAGAATCAATCCCAATAAAAGCTCATGTGTGTTATTCACACGAAAGAGAGGACTGACCGCAGATCCCAATATAGACTTAAATGGACAGTGCATACCTGTAAACATAGAACACAAATTTCTGGGCATTATTCTGGATAACAAATTAACTTTCATTCCGCACCTAAGATATCTTAAGCACAAGTGCCTAAAAACAATGAACATTCTGAAAATCTTGTCGCATGCAACATGGGGGAGTGACAGGAAATGCTTGATGAATGTCTACAAAAGCCTGATACGTACACGCCTAGACTACGGGGCCGTGGTTTACCAGTCTGCCACTCCAAGCGCCTTAAAGATTCTTGATCCTATTCATCACTTAGCTATCCGCCTGGCTACCGGTGCCTTCAGGACGAGTCCTGTAGAGAGTCTCTACGTTGAAGCCAACGAGTGGTCGCTTCATCTTCAGAGGTCCTACTGCAGTTGCCTTTACTTTCTGAAAGTTAACGCGAACCGCGACCATCCGTGTTACGAAACCATAAACCACCTCGCATCTGCAAAGCTGTTTGATAATGGACCTGCAGCTAGACAACCATTTTCTCTGCGCGTTAGAAAACTTTCTGAGGAAATGGAAGTTCCGACTTTTGAGCAAAGCCTTATGGTCCCAGCAAAGCCACTGCCGCCGTGGCAATGGCAGCATATAGAATGCGACACATCCTTCGTAGACGTTACAAAACACGCTCCAGAGGCACACATAAGAATGCATTTCTTAGAACTCCAGCACAAGTACCCGTACACAAATTTTACACTGACGCTTCGAAGTCGCACGCTGGCGTTGCCTGTGCAGCTGTCGGCCCATCGTTCTCCGAATCCAATGTTATGCACCCGGAAACTAGCATCTTCACCGCAGAGGCTTACGCAATACTGTCTGCTGTTCAACAAATCAAGAAAACAAAGCTACAGAAAGCCATTGTATTTACAGACTCCCTATCTGTCGTAAAATCTCTGATGTCACTCAAGAGCCTCAAGAATCCCATACTCACCAATCTATACTATATTCACTCCTGTGAAAATTATATTCGTGTAATAAACACGTCATAGTATGTTGGGTGCCTGGGCACAGGGGCATCGAGGACAACACGCTCGCTGATGAAATTGCCAAATCCATTACAAAAAAAGCTGGCAACTCTTCCATAGGTATCGCACCTTCAGACTTAAAGCTATTTTTGCGCAAAAAACTTAGAAGGCATTGGCAACAGATGTGGGATGCTGAAACTTCCAATAAACTCCATTCAATTAAGCCACACTTCGGAAATTACGCGCGAATAACAAAAACACGGCGAACTGAAGTCATTTTCTGCCGCCTTAGGATAGGCCACACCTATGACACACACTCTTATCTATTGACCGGTAGCGAAGCTCCAACCTGTCGTAAATGTGGCGAGACACTGACTGTCCTCCATGTCCTGCTGGAGTGGCGCGAAGCAGAATCACAAAGGAAAAAGCACTTCCCTCTAGCGTACCGACAGCAGATCCCTTTACACCCATGTATGTTCCTTGGTGCTGACCCGCTTTTTAACCCAAAAACCGTTTTGAACTTTTTACAGGATGTTGACGCATTACAAATACTACGCCCACATGTTTCGTAGCAAGGCCTCTAATCAGAGGCTTCTGCTGCGAAAGCAGCGCTTTGTATAGCACTTGCCTCCGGGCCCTTTCACTTAAAGACCTCGTTGAGGCAGTAGTGCTACTGACATAAATACGTTTGTAGTATCTCACACCTTCATGGTATAACTTTTAGCTTAACAGCACACCTCACAAGCCATTGTCATTTTGTTAACATGTTCATATCCTGCTTCTTGTCTTATGCCTCTACACAGCCACACTATCTCGTCATAGACAGCCACCATACCCTTTGTTGTTATTTTTCTCACAGAGTACATAACACCATTGCTTGGCGCTCTTTGGCCATGACTGGCACTTGCGCCACAAAACCCTATACATCATCATTAACCAGCATGTCATTATATGCTGGGTACCTGGCCATAGAGGCATCGAGGGGAATGTACTAGCTGACGAAATGGCTACACCAATCACCTCGCAAGCTATTATTCCTACGGCTGCTGTCCCTGTCACAGATCTGAAGCCTCGCTTACGGAAGAATCTGCGAAGCCAGTGGCAACGCTTGTGGAACATGGAAGCTACGAATAAGCGTCACTTGATCAAGCCAAAGTTAGGTTTCTGGCCCCCGAAAACGAAAACACGACGAACTGATGTCCTGTTATGTCGACTCAGGATAGGACACACCTATGACACCCACAATTTTTTACTGACCGGAAATGAACCTCCAACGTGTGGTAGATGTGGTCAGAGGCTGACCGTTCTCCACGTCCTCCTGGAGTGTCAGGAAGCTGAAGCTGAGAGAAAGAGACATTTTCCACTTGTATATCGCCAGCGCACCCCTCTCCATCCAGCAATGTTTCTTGGTGAAGAACCGTTCTTTGACACCAAAGCAGTTCTAAATTTCTTAAACGATGTCGACTTGCAAGTTCTTAGCCCCAGAAATTCATAGCACATCCTCTTTCTAGAGGATGCCGCTGTGATGGTAGTCTAGCATAGCACATGCCTACAGGCCCTTGCATCCCAAGGACTCTGTTAATGCAGTAGTGCTTATTCGAAAAAGTATATCTGTAAGATATATCACTAAATCATCATTATTTCACAATGTGTATTACGTGTCCATTGTAGAGCCCATAAACCATCAGCATAGTTTTATCTTGTATAGGTTTTATGCACTTTAGAGCGACTGTTTTTAGGCCCCTTTACAGCCACCGTAACATCTGCCCTTCGTTATTCATACCTCCATTGCGAACGCATTACCACCGGCCTGGCGCTCTTTGGCCACATTTGGCCCTTGCGCCACAAAACACCACATTCATCATCATCATCAAAATAGAAGCCGAACTTCCTTCAGATGCAGTTAAACAAATGAAAATAGACGGATTCGTAAGAATCCCAAAGACTTCGGAATTGAAACCTGCGGTTAGCGTTTACCACGTTTCGCCTTTCCTCGTCTTATAGTCATGTTCCTTTGTATTTCAAACAGTAAAATATTGTCAGGTATTTTAAATGTTGGTTAATTTTACGTTTAAATCCCACACACACTCGATACCGGTGCAATGGAAGGATGCTGAAGACACAAGCATAGCGAAAGAAATTAGCAGCTGCCTCACCGCAACACCAACTCAGCATGCTCTGGCTTAATTATGAGCTCTGCATATAGTTAGTGAAAAGTGCCTTTTCCCTATTTTCATGCATAAGACGACGCATGTAGTAGGCATGCCCACGGTCCTTCACCAGCTCAACTTGGCAACGACTTCATATCTTTAGAAATGGCGCAGGTTACGTCAGGTGTGCATGCGAAGTTTAATTCGTGTCCGTGATTGACGCATTTATGCTACCGTTATACTCATAGTTTAAGGCGTCTTTGGAGAACGAGACGTGACACTGTCGTCCACTTTGGAAGAAATGGGGTTCTAGTGTGCATAATTTGCAAAATCACATGCTCGTAAAGTTTTAAGCTGTGTGCTGATGTTACAAGAAATAAAAAATCCTACCGCAACTGCTCGACAGAATCAGCCTCGCTTTAAATGTTGCTAGATTATGTAAGGTCGCACAGAGACTCTGCGTTTTATAGATTCTCAAGTTATATCTTGTTAATATGTAAGCGGTCTATTAGGAATAATTAGCGAATAACAGGACGCCTGTAAGACACCTTGTAGTGTAGCGCTTTGAAAGTTTATTGTGCACACGGAAGTATCATCTACTAAATCATTTAATCTAACTGTCATAGAACTCCAGAACTAAGCATTTAGTGATTTTTACCCAACTAGACACCCTTCTGATTACTATCCCTGCGTTCTCCCTTTCTTTGCTCTTCTTCCTTCTAAAGGTGATTTACAAACATATCCGACCAACAAAGATATTATTCTAAGTCACACTTAATGGAAAGGTCCTACATGGAAAATCGGCAATCCTTTTTTATGCGCCACCACTGCACCGCAATTTGAGTTACGTAGAACTTAAGAAACAGTTAAAATGTGGTGATTTCAGAAAGCGAGTCTTTTTTTTATTTAGGCTGGCACCTTTTTTTTTCATGAATTCTTAAATATTGCGAAATTACAAGAAACAAGGCTTCAAGTAGACAACCTTGTACCTCAGCAACTAAAACGATGTCGCAATTCTGTAAGCTGCACCTAAAATCCCATCTAAAGCGGACAAAAAGTATACATCATACGTCACCATGAAATATAACACTAACCTTTGAATATGACATTTGCAAAACCATTGTAACATTTCTAACAAATTCACATTAGACATAAACTCATACGTCAAGTTTTTCTGATTTATATGCTGCAGGGGATGCAGTTTATGAATGCGATATTTGTTTTGATGCTGAGTTAGGGATATTGACACTTGGTACTTCTATAATTAACTTCTTATTTACGGATCCACAGCTATTCTTGTAAGAAATGCTATGCCTTAAATCGAATTTTTTTGCTACAGTCATCGTGATTTAACAGTTTCTCTTAAATCCAACAATTCACAATGAAATCGTTTGAGCGATTTTCTCATAAAAGCACTTATGCGTTTTACGTCTATTTGAGCAGCCGGCATCGGAGACAGGCCCGAGCTAAAGCTTCCTCTTAAGGTGAAGCTTTAGCTCGTGCCCAACTCTGACGCGGCCTATTCAAATACATGTAACACGCAAAAACGTTTTTCTGAGATAACCCCTGGACCAATTTAAATGAAATTTGTTGTATTTGAGAGAGAATGTTAAATTCTAGTGACTGTTGCAGCGGAATTTCTATTTAGGGCTTGAATTTTGGTAAAAAGATTTTCAAATATTCGACCGTTTGAAAAAGAAAATAGAAGCACGAATTTTACAAATTCATACCTCTGCATCAAAAACAAATATCGCGCTTCTGTAAACGGCATCCATTAGATAATTTGAAGCGGACAAATTCGATGTATCATTTTACATCTTGCGTGAATTTGTTACGTTGGTTACAAGGGTCCTGCAGAAGCTGTATTTCCATATTACTAAATTTTTTTTTATATTCATGTGTAACATATCAACTTTGCCCGCTTTAGATGTACTATTAGATGCAATTCACATAATTGTATTATCGTTTTTCGTTGTTGAGTTAGAGTTGTAAATTTGATAGCGTCGTTTTCTGAACATTCTAGATTTTTGCCAATTTTTAATAAAAAATTTAGGGCTGAAATAAAAAATTCGAAACCAACAGTCACTAGATTTTAAGGTTTTCGTTTAAATGCAACAAACCTCGTCAAATTTAGTGCAGTGGTTGCCGAGAAAAACGAATTCTTCTTTTACATGTATTTAGATAGGAGCACCCGAGCTAAAGCGTCCTCTTAATGCATAAAGCCGGTTCTATGGGAAACCCACGAAACAAAACGCTGACTATAGGCAAGACCGTGGCCGCCACGATTCACAAAAAGCAAGAGAAGCAAACAAGAAAAAAAAAAGAACTACAGAAGGTTCCTATCTCGGCCAGACATCTCATCCGCAATGCCTACGAGTTGTCTGGCCGGGTGTCTAGCAAAATCGTTGATTCATTGCCAGTCGGACAAGTAACTGTTCTTCTTTGGGATAAAGCTGATACATTAGCACACTAGTTTCTAAGTGCCCAGGTGGAGCAACAGTCACAGGGTGCTTGTGTGTGTGTTTGTGTGCGTGTTTCTTTTTGTTCTGTTTTCTTTAGTTGGGCGTCATGGTATACTTCATAGCGCGAATTTCAAATACTTTAAGGTCGATACGCCACGTGGACAGATGGATACAACTTTATTAAACGACCGCTACCTTTTAAGGTGACCTGGACTTCGGTCTCCCATGGGGGAAAGTCAAGGCCCTGTCTCAACGCCGCCTCACGGGCTTCCTTGACTGCGCCCGTCGGGTTTTCCAGGTCCACCTCGACAACAGCGTCTCCGAAGTAACTGCCATCCTTCCTGTAATTACATCTCACTCCCACAACATGTGTTTGAGTGTTGCTGGCTCTTCCTGGTACAGTTTGCACGTGTCGTCCTGACGCTTACTGGGAACATACGTTTCAGATGGAACGGGTTAGGGAAGGTGTTTGTATGGAGCTGTCTCCAGGCGACGGCCTGTCTCCAGTTCAATTTGGGACTCGTCGATGGGTATCTTCTTCTGGCGTTTAGATTTGCATGTTTATGGGGGCGAGTTCCACCACTGGAAAAGCTGGCGCCACCGTTGGTGTGACGTGGAATAAGGGGTCACGTGGACACAGCGGCCGCGTCGGATGCTTCGGAAGCGCCGAAGCGAGCTGCAAAGGAAAGTTTAAAGTCGCACCTGCGCCGCGGTTCTGATTAAGTGGTGCGGCTTTACCGCCTTGGGTGTCTGCTTGACAACATCTGAAATTTCTATAATACGTAGTGGCTGCCTTTGGAGGCGTGCAGCACTTATCCAATTTCGCGATGAAGCTATCGAACGTGTAGCAACACATAAATTTCTTGGTGTCATATTTCACGAACATCTTGACTGGTCACCTCGCATTGAAAAATTTCGCACTGGTATCTCTAGTCCATTGGTATCATATAAAAAATAAAGGACCTTTTGCCTATCTGGCTAAAGAAACAACTGTACTACACACTGGTATATTCGCGTTTCCACTATTGTCTTCTTGTCTGGGGCACAGCGCCTAAAACAAGCATAGAAAACATATACTTATTACAAAAGAAATTTTTGCGCCTAATAGATAACGCACCATACCTTAGCCACACTGCCGCATTGTTTAGAAAACACCAACTGATTACACTGTGGAATGTTCTAAACAAAAAGATAGCGTTAGCTAGTTACGTACAAATGCATGCCGATCCTACCGCCTTTTTTTCTTTTTTTTCCGTCAGTATCTAACGAAAACACATAGAACACCCGGCATATATGTTTTAATTAGGAAAAAATACGTACGAACTACTGCACCCAGAAACTTAGCTACAGAATTTCCAGTTTTTTAATCAATCACCATGCTGCTTTAAACATTATCCAGGAAAGTAAATCATTCAAAGCTTTGAAAAATGGCATCACTATATATATGTTGTCACTGCAGGCATGACCAGTCTTTTTCTTTATTCTGTTGTTTCTTACAATATCTTCCCAATTGTACATAAATGTTCAATATAAAATAACTCCAGTTTCAATGATAACCAACCCCGCAGGGGCGTCTGCGTCAGCAGGCGTTTGGTGTGTTGCGACACCACGTACCCGAGCACACGAGGGTTGGACCCTCCCGCGTGTAGCCGTGCGCGGCTTAGCCGTGTCCGGGGAAAGGGGGATCCTGGGGCTTGAGCCGATGCTGGGTGTTCGGACCTTTAAGGCCCCCCAGCGGAGGCAACACACCTCTTTGGCCTCTGCTGCACATACACGGCACCCCCGGAATGACCCACCCGGGGGAAATCGGTAGTTGCCTTTTCCAAACTCTCTCTCCTTACAACCGTTGTCTTTTCCTTACTTTCCACCTTTCCTGTCTACTTCTGGCTTCCCTTTACTTCCAATTTTTCCAGTCAGCAAGGGTTAACCTTGTGTGAATAGCCAACCTAGTTAATTTCATATTTGGTCATAGTGGTAATGTACAGCTGGCGTTTGCAGGCCGTGTTTCACAGGTCCTGCAGCGTCCCCTTGTAGGACTCCACGGTGGGTGGCTGGCATTACTGCCGAAATCTCCCATATCTTTATGGCGAGCTCCTTCCCTCCACTCCCTGATCGCCCTCAGAAAAGAGGGCGCACCGATGAACTATTCCAATTTTTTGGTCGGCAAAAAGAATGTTTCCCTCGTTTCCACGTCATCCATTCTGAAAAACCAGCTAAACCAGTGCGAACCATTTCACCATTCCTTGTATCGAAGTCCCTTACGAAGTTTTTGGCCCAGGTTATAAGGCGTCGAGGATGGCTAGCGGTGACCTCCTCTTGGAGCTCCGCGATCTGAAACAATTTGAGAAACTGCCTAAACTACTATCATTTGGGGAGACCCAAGTAGTAGTAACCCCGCACCGCACGATGAATACCACCCGCGGTGTTGTCTCGGACGATGATTTGCTGGAGCTCACTGAGGCTGAACTCGTGGAGGGCTTCAGTGAACAGAATGTCATAAATGTCAAAAGAATCAAGATAGGCGAGCTGGTAAAGAAATTGCGACCAGACACCTAATACCTTCAATTCAAGTGTCCTGCCCGAGTCAATCGAGGCCCGGTACACCAAGCTTCGTGTAAGACCGTATGTGCCGAATCCCTTGAGATGTTTCAAATGCCAACGTTTTGGCCACAGCTCGCAGAGCTGCCGAGGCCGCCAAACATGTGCGAAATGCAGTGCCCTTGAACACGCCACTGAAGCATGTAAGAACTCGCTACACTGTGTAAACTGTGACGGGAATCACGCCGCGTACTCGCGGTCGTGCCCCTCCTGGAAGAAGGAAAATAAATTGTAACCATAAAAGTAAAAGAGAATATATCGTTCAAAGAGGCACGAAGGCGGGTAGCATAGCTGCCAAAGAAAAGCTTTGCCGAAGTGGCGCGTCAGGGGGCAGCGACACAAAGGCTTCCGGCGGCTGTCCGTCCCACAGTCAGTGAGTCGGTAGTTACGCCATCTGCCCCCGCGGCGGTTGCAGCTAGCGCTGCTCCGTCAACCGAGGAGAAGGGACCATCGACCCCGAAGGTGGGCGCAGCCGAGGCTGCCTCAAACCTCCCAGGTACCTTCCAGCGCTGTCAACGGCCGGCGCAGCCAAATCCCCCAGGGAGCCCCATCAACCTCCGGGCTGGTGGGCGCAAGGGGTCTTGCCCTCCAAGGCGGGACTCTCCCTGGTAAGTTCTCGCTCGCTAGAGCACGTGTCCGGCGCCTCACAAGAGGCAATGGACACTACACCTATCCTCAAGGGGCGCCACGCGCCTAAGAAGCGGCGAGGTTCCCTCGAACACTCCAGCAAGGGCAAGACCCCAATTACAGGGCCTCGAAGGAGCTCTGTAATGTAATCTCTCAAATCTCTGTAATTAATACTTCTATTTCCGTACACACAGCACCTATACACTTCAAATATGGATACACAGATAATGCAATGGAACGTCAGAGGTCTTCTTAGAAACCTTGATGACGTGCAGGAACTCATCCACAAACACAATCCAAAAGTGCTGTGTCTACAGGAAACACACTTAAAATCGAAACACACAAATTTCCTCCTACAGTATGTTACGTTTCGCAGAGATCGCGATGATGCTTTCGCATCATCGGGCGGTGTTGCCATTGTTATTCTGAAAGACATAGCGTGTCAACGTTTGCAGCTACAAACGCCCCTTGAAGCAGTGGCGGCTCGTGCTGTTCTCCGCAACAAACTTATCGCTGTCTACTCGCTCTACATACCCCCACATTACAAATTAACTAAACATGAATTTCAGTCCTTCATAGATGAATTGCCAGAAACTTACGTTGTGCTTGCGGATTTCAATGCTCACAACTGCCTGTGGGGCGACTCTCGTACAGATGCGCGAGGTCGTCTTGTTGAACAGTTCCTTCTCTCTTCTGGTGCCTGCCTGTTGAATAAGAAGGAACACACATATAACTCTCTTGCAAACAGAACCTATTCTTCAATAGATCTTAACGTAGTCTCCCCGTCCGTACTGCTTGAACTTGAATGGGAAGTTGCCAACAACCCTTACGGCTGCGACCATTTCCCTATACTGCTAAGATCACCTAAAGAAAATGACTATCCACCACACGCTCCTAGGTGGAAGATTGAGACAGCTGATGGGGAGAAAGTTCGATCTCTTACTAGTATCTCATGGGCTGACATGTCCTCGTTAGAAATTGATGCTGCTGTGGAATATTTTACAGCCTTCATAATAGATGCCTCAACTAAATGTATATAACAAGTAAATGGAATGGCATGCAAACGGCGTGTCCCGTGGTGGAACGACGATTGTAGGATCGCTCTTAAGAAACAAAACAAAGCGTGGGGGTTGCTACGCGCCTCCCCCACTGCGGAGAATCTTATCAATTTTAAAAAAGTAAAATCCCAAGCCAGGATAACCCGCCGACAGGCCAGAAGAGAGAGTTGGCAGAAGTTTTTATCCGGTATCAACTCCTATACAGATGAGGCCAAAGCCTGGAACAGGGTTAATAGGATTAGAGGGCGGCAAACATATTCACTCCCTCTGGTAAACACACAGGGCGATACACTGCAAGACCAGGCAGACTCACTTGGGGAGTATTTTGAGAAGGTGTCAAGTTCAACAAATTATTCTCAATCCTTCCTGAAATATAAACAAACAGAAGAATGCAAGCCACTCATCAGAAAATGTCGACAGAATGAGCCTTACAACCGTCCTTTTAGTATTGCCGAATTGAGAGGTGCCTTGAGCGCATGCAAGAACTCCGCGCCAGGATCTGATCGAATCATGTATGAAATGCTTAAAAACTTACACAATGATACGCAAGTTACACTACTCACACTTTTCAACACCATCTGGAATGCAGGGTACCTTCCAACCGCGTGGAAGGAAGCCATTGTGGTCCCTGTTTTGAAACAAGGCAAAGACCCTTCCTCAGTGGCAAGTTACCGCTCGATAGCCCTCACAAGTTGCATTTGTAAGGTGTTCGAAAAAATGATAAATCGGCGACTCATTCATTTCCTTGAACAGAGCAAAATGCTTGATCCTTATCAGTGCGGCTTCCGAGAAGGGCGCTCCACAACCGATCATCTCGTACGTGTTGAAGGAAATATCCGGGATGCATTTATACATAAACAGTTCTTCCTATCGATATTTCTCGGCATGGAAAAGGCGTACGATACAACGTGGCGTCACGGTATCTTATGAGACTTCTTAGAAATGCGCATCCATGGTGATATGCTTAACCTAATAGAAAGCTATCTGTCCACTCGTACCTTCCGGGTAAAAGTCGGCAATGTACTTTCACGCCCTTTTACGCAAGAAACGGGTGTACCCCAAGGAGGCGTGCTCAGCTGCACGCTCTTTATCGTGAAGATGAACACAATTCGTGCTTCATTACCACCAACCATCTTTTACTCTGTCTACGTGGACGACATTCAAATAGCTTTCAAATCTTGTAACCTCGCAGTATGCGAGAGACAGGTACAGCATGGTCTGAACAAAGTGTCAATGTGGGCAGACAAAAATTGATTTCAGATCAATAGTAACAAAAGTTCTTGTGTTCTTTTTACAAGAAAGAGAGGCCTGATCCCAGATCCTTGCTTAGAACTATGTCGACAACAGATACCTGTAAACAAAGAACACAAATTTCTAGGCGTCATACTTGACTATAGACTCACTTTCGTCCCCCACATTAAACACCTTAAAGAAAAATGTCTGAAAACATTGAACCTAATGAAATTTCTATCCCAGACTACGTGGCGTAGTGACAGGAGGTGTCTAATGAATATCTACAAGCGCCTCATTCGATCACGACTAGACTATGGTGCCGTGATCTATCATTCTGCAGCCCCGAGCGCGCTAAAGATGCTCGATCCGGTCCACCATCTAGGAATCCGACTGGCCACTGGCGCTTTCAGAACGAGTCCCATACAAAGTTTACATGTAGAATCAAATGAGTGGTCACTACATCTGCAGAGAACATACATCAGCCAAACATATTTTCTGAAAGTCCACTCTAATCCTCAACATCCGTGTTTTAGTACCGTTAACGAGAATACATATGCTACACTCTTTCGTAATCGTCCCTCTGTAAGGAAGCCTTTTTCGCTGCGTGTGAGGGAGTTTAGTCATGAAATGCATGTCCCACTCCTCGAGCTTCGCCTAATGCATTCAACCAAGGTGCTACCTCCTTGGGAGTGGCAGCTGATACAATGCGATATATCCTTCATGCAAGTTACAAAACACGCTTCAGACGTTGTAATCCGAATGCATTTCCGGGAACTCCAGCACAAACACTCCTGCACGGAGTTCTACACAGATGCATCGAAGTCACACGACGGGGTGCCCTATGCAGCCGTCGGTCCATCCTTCTGGAATCCGACGTACCGCATCCGACAACTAGTATCTTTACGGCTGAGGCTTACGCAATATTGTCGACCGTGAAGCATATAAGGAAATCAAAACTCAAAAAATCAGTTATTTTTACGGACTCCCTAAGTGTTGTGAAGGCTTTCATATCGTTCTGCAAGCACAAAAATCCTTTTATAACTGAACTCTATTCCGTGTTATGTAAAGCATATGTATCTAACCAGCATGTGATTATATGCTGGGTGCCTGGCCATAGGGGTATCCAGGGTAACGTTCTAGTGGACCAGATGGCCACATCAATTTCATTGCATGCAGTTAATCCTACTGCTTCGGTCCCTGTCACAGACCTGAAGCCTTTCTTAAGTAGGAAACTGCGAAACCACTGGCAACGTATATGGGACGCAGAAATAAATAACAAACTGCACGTGATAAAGCCACAGTTAGGTTCTTGGCCCTCCGTAACAAAATCACGGCGAACAGATGTCCTATTCCTTTGCCTCAGAATAGGACACACATTTGGCACGCATAACTATTTACTCACTGAAATTGATCCTCCAACCTGCCACCACGTACCCGAGCACACGAGGGTTGGACCCTCCCGCGTGTAGCCGTGCGCGGCTTAGCCGTGTCTGGGGAAAAGGGGATCCTGGGGGTTGAGCCGATGCTGGGTGTTTGGACCTTTAAGGCCCCCCGGCGGAGGCAACACACCTCTTCGGCCTCGGCTTCACATAGACGGCACCTTCAGACTGACCCACCTGGAGGAAATCGGCAGTCGCCTTTTCCTGTCCTCTTCTCCAATCTTCGTCTTTCTCTCCCACTTTTCCATCTTTTCTGTCTTCACTTCTTATTACTTCCGTATTTCCTGGCGGCAAGGGTTAACCGTGTGTTATATGTCCTGCCTTGGGTATATATATATTAGGTTATAGCGGCGATGTATGGCTGGCGTCTGCAGGTATTCTTCCAACCTTGTAGCGTCCCCTTGTTGGGCTCGGTGGTGGGTGGCCACCATCGCCGCCGAACTTTCCTGCTCTATATGGCAAATAACTTTCCTCCGCTACCTGATCGCTCCCTGAAGAGGGGGCGCACCGATGAAACATTCACCTTCTTCATGCAGCCAAAACAATCCTTTCCAAAGTACCACGTTGTACATAGTCAGCACGATAAGAAAACAGTCAGAATGATCTCACCATTTGTCGTTGCGAAATCTCTCACTGAAGCAATTGGCCCAGGCTATAAAGTAACTAAGATGGGAAGTGGTGATCTTCTTCTCGAACTTCGCGACAAAGCGCAATATGACAAACTCTCGAAACTTGTTGCATTTGGAGAAATTCCAGTCTCTGGGCCCACACAGATCCATGAACACAGTGCGCGGGGTCGTCTCAGAAGATGACCTTCTCGAACTGAGTGAAAGCGAACTACTAGAAGGATGGCAAGAGCAGAACGTTGTCAAAGTGCAAAGGATTAAAATAAGACGAGATGACAAAGAAATACCAACTAGGCATATAATCATAACATTTGGAACCAGCATTCTCCCTGAATCAATAGAAACCGGCTACTGCAAGCTTCGTGTTAGACCGTACATCCCAAATCCGCGTCGATGCTTTAAAGGAGTACTGACACAAAAATTTGAAGTCGTGATAACTTGTGAGATCGATTTAGTGGGTCACACACACATCGTCTAAAAAATATCAGCGGCGAATATCGCTCAGAACATATTTAAAATCAATTTTAAAGTACGTGCGCGCAGCCAACCGCAAAACAGAGCACCTCGCGACATTGACATCACCTGGCATTGTAAATAGCCAAGAAAACGCTACGTCATGTGGCTACGTCACGAATTTTCGTTGGTTGCCATGCGGCTTTACACGTGCTCTTCTCCTCTGTTGTTGCTTACTCTAGCTGTTGTGGGTCAAATTGAAAGTGATTGGCCACGTCTAATACGGCGGCGACTCCCACATGCAAGAAATCGTCGCCGCTGGACGACGAAAACGAGGACGACGACGACGATGATGGCGAGGACATGGCAAACCACGTGCAGGCGTAGCAGACGACTAGCAACACGAAGCTCGCGTGCCGGCGCGCCGCACGCTGGCTGCGCGTCAGAGCACACGTCATGGCTTTTTGCGAACACGTGACCACTTTGTTTACACTCCCGGTTGGCCGTTTCGTTGCTCTCTGAAACCGAAACTTGGACTGGTCGCTACAAAAAAGACTGCAAATAATTACCTGTCGCGCTCTGAAGTAAATGAGGTCTCGTGCCGTGATTACTGGGCCATTAACTACTTATTAAAGCAGAAAAAACCACGTGGATTTTTTTTGTGTCAGTACTCCTTTAAGTGTCAGCGTTTTGGGCATGGGTCGCAAACCTGCAGACGTGCTACTTGTGCTAAGTGTAGTTCTTCTGAACACGCTTCTGACATCTGTACTTCACCAAACCACTGTGCCAACTGTGAAGGAGATCACCCCGCCTACTCGCGATCGTGCCCCTCGTGGAAAAAGGAGAAACAAATCATAGAACTGAAAGTAAAACTCAACCTATCATTTCCAGAGGCACGTAAGCGTTTCTCACTCCAAAATCAGTCCAGTCCTTCCTACACCGATGTGGCGCGCCGGGGGGCAGCGCTACATCTTCAGGCGGCCGCGCAAGTCACACGGAGTGTGACGGCGGTTACGCCATCAGCCCCCCTGGCGGGAGCAGCCACGGCTCTTCCGCCCCCTACCACGAACGACCAGCAGACCTCCGAGCCTGCTGGTCCCAGGGCCACTGCTCATGCAAACAGGCCCGAAAAACCCCCGCGCGTGCCCGCTGAGCGGGCGTCATCCAGCGCCTCTGACGAGGCGATGGATATAACAAAAACGTCTCCGGCGTCTCAGACGCCGAAGGAACGGCGTTGCTCCCTGGAGCGCGCCAAGAAAAAAGAAATACCCCGCATCAAGGGGCCTGAAAAGGTCCCTTGAGCCAGTCTAAGTGATATCTCTTGACACACAGCACATAAACACAAACAATATGGATACACAAATATTACACTGGAACGTGAGAGGTTTGATCCACAACCTCGAGGATGTCAAAGAACTCTTACACAAATACAATCCAAAGGTGCTGTGTGTTCAGGAGACACACCTTAAATCTACGCAAACAAACTTTCTTAGGCAATATGCTATTTTCAGGAAGGACCGAGATGATGCTGTTGCATCGTCCGGCGGCGTAGCAATTATAGTAGACAGAGGCGTTGCTTGTCG
Source organism: Dermacentor andersoni (assembly GCF_023375885.2). Classification (NCBI taxonomy): domain Eukaryota; kingdom Metazoa; phylum Arthropoda; class Arachnida; order Ixodida; family Ixodidae; genus Dermacentor; species Dermacentor andersoni. The sequence continues at coordinate 359,625,223 of NC_092814.1, read as the reverse complement.
GCAACTGCAACTCCGAACTCCCCTTGAGGCAGTTGCTATCCAAGCAGTACTATTCAACAAACTAGTTACTATCACGTCCGTATACATCCCCCCAAATTATCAACTCTCTAGCACAACATTTCAAAGCTTTATTGATGAGCTGCGTCACCCTTACATAGTCGTCGGTGATCTAAATGCGCATAGCACACTGTGGGGTGACTCACGCTGTGATGCGAGAGGACGGCTTATATAAAACATCCTATTCACTTCGAGTTCCTGCTTGCTTAATAAGAAAAAGCCAACGTTTTACAGCTCTACACATAAAACATTTTCTTCGATAGACCTAAGCATAGCGTCTAGTACAATTGTGCCATATCTCCAGTGGGATGTCATTAATAACCCTTATGGCAGTGATCACTACCCCATCGTCCTAAACCTTAAAAAACAAAGTGAGTATCCTGCACATGTTCCTCGATGGAAAGTTGATTCAGCCGACTGGACGAAGTTTCGCGAACTAACTCAGCTGCCCTGGAATGATATCTGTGAACTTAGCCTAGACGACGCAGTAGCGTACATAACAGCGTTCATTATTGATGCTGCATCAGTATGTATCCCCCAAACAAAAGGGTCGCCCTCAAGACGACGTATTCCATGGTGGAATGAGGAGTGTAGAGAAGCCAGGAAAAAGCAAAACAAGGCTTGGAATCTCCTCCGTAACTCACCAACCGCAGAGAACCTCATTAATTTCAAGGCGATCAAGTCGCAAGGGAGAAGAACGCGCCGCCGCGCTAAACGCGAAAGTTGGAAAAACTACATAAGCAGCATCAATTCATATACAGACGAACGAAAAGCCTGGAACAGGGTTAACAAAATAAAAGGCCGCGAAACTCATCCCTTACCTTTATTAAATACACAAGGAGACACCCTGGAGGATCAGGCAGATTGTCTAGGAGCACATTTCGAGCACATTTCCAGTACATCACACTACACAGATACATTCCTAAAATACCAGCGACTAGCAGAGCAGATGAATTTGGATCGGAAAAGCACATCCAACGAAGCATACAACCGTCCATTTGGAATGGCTGAGTTCCAGGCCTCACTGAACTGTTGCAACAAGTCCGCTCCAGGAAGTGACAGGATAATGTATGAGATGATGAGACACTTACACCCCGAAACACAAAAAACACTACTGTCACTCTTTAATTCCATGTTCTCTGCAGGCTACATTCCTTCTGTTTGGAAAGAAGCAATCGTAATCCCTATTCTCAAAGAGGGCAAGGACCCTTCCTCACCCAACAATTATAGGCCCATAGCTCTGACAAGCTGTATATGCAAATTATTTGAGAAAATGATTAACCGTCGCCTCATCCATTTTCTTGAAAGCAGCAAGATACTCGATCCCTTACAGTGCGGTTTTAGAGATGGTAGATCCACAACAGATCACCTTGTCCGCATCGAGACAAATATCCGCGATGCCTTTGTCCACAAGCAGTTTTTCCTGTCTGTATTTTTAGATATGGAGAAGGCATACGACACAACCTGGCGCTTTGGAATCCTCCGCGATCTGTCTGAAATGGGAGTTCGAGGCAACTTGCTATACACCATTCAGAGTTACCTCTCCAATCGCACGTTCCGTGTAAGACTTGGTAACGTTCTGTCCCGTCCATTTATGCAGGAGGCTGGTGTTCCACAAGGAGGTGTGCTCAGCTGCACTCTTTTTATAGTCAAAATGAACTCGATCCAGACTGCCATACCACGTAGTATGTTTTATTCTGTATATGTAGATGACATCCAGATAGGTTTTAAATCATGTAATCTAAGTATCTGTGAGCGACATGTACAGCTTTGCATAAATAAATTGTCTAAGTGGGCGGACGAAAATGGTTTTAGGCTAAGTCCGAGAAAAAGTACGTGCGTCCTGTTCTCTAATAAAAGAGGTATACTGGCGGAACCAGTAATCAATCTCAATGGAGAACGGTTATCTGTGAGCTGTGAACACAAATTCTTAGGGATCCTTCTAGACAGTAAGCTAACCTTTGTGCCACACCTGAAGTATCTTAAGGCAAAGTGCCTCAAGACTATGAATCTTCTGAAGCTGCTGTCACGCACAGCTTGGGGAAGCGACAGGAGATGCCTAATAAAGTTGTACAAAAGCCTAATATTAACACGCCTTGACTATGGGGCCATAGTCTATAATTCTGCTGGACCTAGTACTCTAAGAATGCTAGATCCTGTCCACCACTTAGGCATCCGCCTTGCAACAGGCGCCTTTAGAACTAGTCCTGTGCAAAGCCTTTACGTCGAATCTAATGAATGGTCGCTGTACTACCAAAGGACATATTTGTGTCTTTCGTATGCCTTGAAGGTAAAATCAGCTGTGGATCATCCATGTCATTCAATTATTCACGACTCCTCCACGGCCAGGCTATTCCGTAACCGCCCAGGTGTCCGGCCTCCTCTGTCCCTCCGGTTGGAAGCACTGTCAGAAAAAACAGGAGTCTCTCTTTTAGAGAATGTCTTAATGGCCCCCTCTCGGCTTCCACCGCCTTGGGAGTGGCAAACTATCCAATGTGACATCTCCTTCTTAGAAATATCAAAACAAGCACCTGAGGCTCACATACAATCACATTTTCTTGAACTTAAAGAGAAGTATTCCTGTGACGAATATTACACAGATGCTTCGAAGTCTCCTGCTGGTGTTGCTTACGCAGCTCTCGGACCCTCATTTTCAACATCAGGGCCACTAAACCCACACACCAGTATCTTTACGGCAGAAGCATACGGTATACTTTCGGCTGTTAAACACATAAGGCGCAGAAATGTCGCTAAGGCTGTTGTCTTTACAGACTCACTAAGTGTCGTGAGAGCCCTGATTAGCCTACGAAAACATAAGAATCCCGTTTTGAATGCGCTGTATAGTTTGTTGTGCTCCGCATATATCTGCAACCAAGCGATTATTATATGCTGGGTACCTGGCCATAAAGGTATAAAAGGCAACGTAGCTGCTGACGAAAACGCTACGTCAGTGAGTTTTAGCGACACAGATGGAAATATCCCCATTCCTGCCACAGACCTAAAGCCCTTTTTACGCCGTAAATTGAGGAAACATTGGCAATCAGAGTGGGATACACAAACATTGAATAAGTTACATATGATAAAACCAAGATTGCGGAGTTGGATAAGTGAGAAAACAGCACGGTACAAAGAAGTACTTCTTTGCCGATTAAGAATAGGACACACTTACAGTACTCACTCCTACCTATTGACTGGCGGGGATCCTCCTACTTGTAGTAGGTGCGGCGATGGCCTCACAGTCATCCATGCTCTTATCCAGTGCCCTGCAATAGAAACGGAGAGGAAAAAGTATTTCCCTTCTGCATACCGCGAAAATATACCTCTCCATCCTGCATTTTTTCTTAGTGACGAACCATTTTTCAAACTGCAAACAGTCTTAGATTTTTTAGAAGAAACCGACATCCTGAAAATCATTTGGCCAGGCAATTTTTAGCACGTGACTAACAGCCCTGCATTCAAGGGCTCTCTTAAAACTCTGGTGTCAGTTTTATTGCACAGTGTTTTTACGACAGCCCATTGCCATAACCCACATCGCTGCCTAGTCACCTTCATTATTTTAGCAACTATATATTCTACTCCACTTACAGCTACAGATTTTAGGCCCTTTTACAGCCATGTGACATCTACCATAAGGAATTCATTGTGCACGCCATCCATAATACATCAACATTACCACTTGTCATGGCGCTCTTTGGCCAAACCTGGCCCTTGCGCCACAAAACACGACACATCATCATCCTCCAACCTGCGGTAGATGCGGTGAGAGGCTGACCGTCCTCCACGTCCTCCTGGAGTGTCGGGAAGCTGAATATGAAAGAAGGAAACATTTTCCCTTAGCATACCGGCAGCACATCCCCCTTCGTCCTGTTATGTTACTCGGCCCAGAACCTTTATTTGACACCAACGCAGTCCTAAGTTTTCTGAAAGATGTTGTCTTGCATGTTCTTAGCCCCACATCTTCGTAGCGGGTCCTCTCTTCAGAGGATGCCGCTGTGATAGCTTTTTCGTATAGCACATGCCTCTATGCCCTTGTGTTTCAAGGGCTCTGGCGAGGCAGCAGTGCTCCAAGTAATTTTACCATCCTATATTTTTCTATTTTGCACCATTCTTCTACGATGGATATTAACGTTCATAGTATTCGTCATTAGTCATCGCCATAATTTTATAGCACGTAGATTTTACGCACTTTACAGCGACAATTTTAGGCCAGTTTACAGCCAAGTCACATCTCCATAATACGTCGTCAACATCACCACCTGTCATGGCGCTCTTTGGCCAAACCTGGCCCTTGCGCCATAAAACACCACACATCATCATCATCATTCCCTCCCCTCCCAGATCGCCCTGAGAAAAGAGGGCGCACCGAAGATGTATGTGTTTTTTGGACGACAAAGACCCAACTTCCCACGATTTCACGTCATTCATTCGGAAAAGTAAGATAAACAAGTACGCACAATCTCCCCATTTCTAGTTTCGAAGTCTTTAACTGAGGCTCTTGGTCCAGGTTACAAGGCATCAAGGATGAGAAGTGGAGATCTCCTTTTGGAGCTCCGTGATCTGAAACAATACGAAAAGTTACCCTATCTAGTGTCTTTTGGGGACTTTCAAGTGACAGTGACTCCGCACCGCACTATGAACACTACACGCGGCGTTGTCAGTTGATGACCTGCTTCAGCTGACAGAGGCAGAGCTCCTAGAGGGCTTCAATGAACAAAATGTTCTTAATGTGAAAAGAATAAAGATGAGGCGCGATGGTGAAGAAATTGCGACCAAACATCTAATTCTCACCTTCAATTCAAGTGTCCTGCCCGAACCAATCGAGGCCGGGTACATAAAGCTCCGTGTCAGGCCTTACGTGCCCAATCCACTCAGATGTTTCAAGTGCCAACGTTTCGGCCACAGTTCGCAGAGCTGCCGAGGCCGTCAAACCTGTGCGAAGTGCAGTGCCCACGAACATACTGCTGAAACTTGTGAGAACACTCTCCATTGTGTAAACTGCGAAGGGGAGCACGCCGCATACTCGCGGTCGTGCCCATCCTGGAAGAAGGAGAAGGAAATAGTCACGATCAAAGTAAAAGAAAACATAACTTTCAAGGAGGCACGCAGGCGGGTATCGTACCTGCCCAAAAACACATTTGCCGACATGCCGCGTCAGGGGGCAGCGCCACAACGGTCTCCGGCGGCTGTCCGACCCACACCCAGTTAGGCGGCAGTGACGCCATCCGCCCCCCCCCCCGGCGGATGCAGCTAGCGCTGCTACGCCAATCCAGCAGACGGGGCCATGTACCTCCGGGCAGGTGACCTCGAAGACCTCGTCCAACGTGCCGAGGCCTTCACGCCAAACAAAGCGCTCGGAAGAGCGCGTGTCCAGTGCCTCGCAAGAGGCGATGGACACAACCACCAGCCAGACGGCGCCACGAGCGCCTAAGGAGCGGCGAGGCGCTCTCGACCGCTCCAAAAGAGATAAAACTCCCGTCACGGCGCCTCCGAAGCGCCTGTGAACTAATCCGTTTCTGAAACACACAGCACCGAACACATTTATCAATATGGAAACACAAATACTACAGTGGAATGTACGAGGACTTCTACGTAGCCTCGACGACATTAGAGAAATAATACATAAACATAATCCGAAGCTGCTGTGTGTTCAAGAGACACACCTGAAACCTACCAATACAAATTTTCTCCGAAACTACTCCATCTTCCGCAAAGACCGTGAGGAGGCTAATGCCTCCGGCGGTGTAGCGATAATAGCCGACAAGGCGGTAGCTTGCCGACCCGTAGCCCTTAACACGCCTCTCGAGGCAGTGTCAGTTCGGGCCATTCTATTTCATAAATTAGTAAGAGTGTGTTCCATTTATACACCGCCAAACCAGCGTCTCGAAAAAACAGACTTTTATAACCTTATTGACCAGCTCCCCGAGCCTTACATACTCGTGGGAGATTTTACCATACATAACACAATGTGGGGAGACTCGCGATGCGACGCGAGAGGTCGACTTATTGAAAATTTCCTTTTAACCACCGGTGCCTGTCTCTTTAATAAGAAAAAACCAACGAATTATAATCCACATCATAACTCGTACTCATCAATAGACCTGGCGATCGGATCCGCTTCCATCTTTCCTGATTTAGAGTGGCATGTAATTGAAAACCCATTCGGAAGTGATCACTTCCCAGTAACGCTGAACTCCGTAAACAAACAGCACTTGCATCCACACTTCCCTCGCTGGAAACTGGCCTCAGCGGACTGGGAAGGTTTTAGGGAATCCGCCCACATATCACGAGATTTTATAGATAATTTTACTATAGATCATGCTGTTTCATACTTCACAGCTTTTATCATTGACGCCGCTGAAAAGTTCATTCCTCAAACAAGAGGCACTTCATCCAAAAGACGGGTCCCCTGGTGGAATGACGATAGTAGAGAGGCGAGGAAGAGACAAAACAAAGCTTGGAACAAACTACGTCGATGTCCTACAGCGGGAAATCGTATAGAATTTAAACAGATTAAATCACAGGGAAGAAGGACACGACGACTTGCAAAGAGGGCAAGCTGGCAGAGGTTTCTCTCTGGTATAAGTTCATATACTCAAGAATATAAAGTATGGGATGGGCTGAAAAGGCTTAAGGGGCAAGAAATTCATCCGTTGCCCCTAGTAAACGGTGAAGCAAACCGCTCGGAAGACCACGTTGACGCCCTTGGCGAACACTTCCAACATGTTTCCAGTTCTAAACATTACTCCAAGGCGTTTCTAAAATACAAACAAGTAGCAGAACATAAGGCTATCGACCGCAAATGCAGACAGAACGAACCCTTCAACGCGCCTTTTAACATCGCCGAGTTGAGAGCCTCCCTGACTGCATGTCAGAGCTCCGCGCCTGGACCAGACAGGATCATGTACGACATGATTAAACACCTCTCCAGTCATACTCAAATTACTCTGCTAGCACTTTTTAACACAATATGGGCTGCGGGATACCTCCCTACCGCTTGGAAAGAAGCGTTGGTTGTCCCAATTCTTAAACAGGGCAAAGACCCCACATTAGTAACATGTTATCGCCCGATTGCCCTCACAAGTTGTATATGCAAACTTGTTGAAAAAATGATAAACCGTCTACTTTTACACTTCCTTGAATTAAATAAGTCTCTTGATCGGTATCAGTGTGGTTTTACAGTAGGACGATCTACAACCGACCATCTAGTGCGCATGGAAGCAAACATTCGGGATGCCTTCGTACATAAACAGTCCTTCTTATCCGTGTTTCTCGACATGGAGAAGGCGTACGATACAACTTGGCGCTACGGTATCCTCCATGACCTATCGACGCTGGGCATCCGCGGCACTATGTTAAACATTATAGAAAGCTACCTGCAAAACCGTACATTCCGGGTGGAAATAGGTAATGTGCTGTCGCGAGCATTCATACAGGAAACTGGGGTACCCCAGGGAGGCGAACTGAGCTGCACGCTCTTTGTAGTTAAAATGAACACGCTTCGTAAAACATTACCCCCATCTATTTTTTATTCCGTCTACGTAGACGACATACAAGTAGGTTTCAAATCCTGCAACCTAACAGTCTGTGAGAGGCAGGTACAACAGTGCTTGAACAAAGTCTCCAAGTGGGCAGACGAAAACGGGTTCCAAGTGAACCCCATGAAAAGCTCTTGCGTTCTTTTCACCAGGAAAAAAGGGCTTGCTGCAGATCCCACTGTTGAAATACATGGGCAACGAATACCCGTAAACAAGGAACACAAATTCTTAGGTGTTATACTTGACTCCAGGCTTACATTCGTCCCACACATAAAATATCTTAAAGCAAAATGTTTTAAAACAATGAACTTACTTAAAATCCTATCCCACACAACATGGGGTAGCGACAGAAAATGTTTATTGAATCTCTACAGGAGCCTAGTTCGATCACGAGTGGACTATGGTGCCGTGGTTTACCACTCTGCCGCCCCGAGCGCGCTAAAAATGTTAGACCCCGTCCACCACCTGGGTATCCGCCTGGCCACTGGCGCCTTTAGAACAAGCCCTGTCGAAAGCCTATACGTAGAGTCAGATGAGTGGTCACTCCATTTTCAGAGAACATACATCAGCTTCACCTACTTTCTTAAAGTGCGCTCTAATAAGGAACATCCGTGTTTCAGGACAGTAAACGACTTGACGTGTGAAACACTTTTCCGTAACAGACCCTCCATGAGGCTTCCTTTGTCACTGCGTGTAAGAGAACTTAGTAAAGAAATAGATGTCCCGATACTCGAACATCGCCTAATGGCTCCTGCTAATCTATTACCGGCCTGGGAGTCCTGCTAATCTATTACCGGCCTGGGAGTCGCAGGAGATAGAATGTGACACATCCTTTGTAGAGGTCTCGAAGCACGCTCCTGAACATGAAATTGCTATGCATTTCCGAGAGCTTCAATCGAAGTACTCTTGCTACGAATTGTACACAGACGCGTCGAAATCCCATGCTGGCGTATCTTACGCTGATGTTGGTCCCTCTCTTTCTGAATCTGACGTGTTGAACCCCCTAACAAGTATCTTCACTGCAGAAGCCTATGCAGTGCTGTCTGCAGTAAAACATATAAAGGCACTGAAACTTGACAGAGCAATAATATTTACAGACTCGTTAAGTCTTGTAAAAGCACTCATTTCTTTACAGAAGCATGCAAATCCTGTCTTCAATGAACTCTACACACACTTATGTAACATCTACTCATCACATAGACATGTAGTAATATGCTGGGTTCCTGGCCATAGAGGAATCGAGGGAAATGTGCTTGCTGACGAGATGGCCAAATTAATGGCATCGCAGGGTACTCGTTCTGCTGCAGTCCCTGCCACAGACATGAAGCCTTTCCTCAGAAACAAACTGCGAAGCCACTGGCAACGCTTGTGGGATGCAGAAACGAGTAATAAGCTTCACGTGATTAAGCCTAAGTTAGGTTTCTGGCACCCAACAACGAAAACACGAAGAACAGACGTCCTGTTCACTAGACTAACAATAGGACACACGTTCGGCACTCATAACTTTCTCCTGACCGGTAACGAGCCTCCAACGTGTGGTAGATGCGGTGACAGGCTTTCCGTCCTCCACGTCTTCCTGGAGTGCCGGGAAGCCGAAAAAGACAGGAGGAAACATTTTCCTTTTGCATACAGCCATCACGTCCCTCTGCATCCGGCCATGTTTCTTGGTGTAGAACCGATGTTTAAGACCAAAGCAGTCCTCGCTTACTTGAAAGATGTTGTGCTACACGTAACAAGCCCAATTATTCCGTAGTGCATCCTCTTTCCAGAGGATACATCTACGATAGTGTTCTTTTATAGCACATGCCTCTAGGTCCTTGGCTTTCAAGGGCTCTGACGAGGCAGAAGTGCTCCAGACATATTTAGCATCTCACGTATCTTATATATTGTATCATTCTTTCTCAATGCCTTGTAATGTTCATAGTACACGTCAATAGTCATTCCCATAATTTTATTACTCGTACATTTTATGGAATTTGCATCAACTCTTTTAGGCCCCTTTACAGCCACGACACATTAAGATCACAGAACCCATCTGTCCACTGCGAACTCATAAATATTAGCATGGCGCTCTTTGGCCACACCTGGCCCTTGCGCCATTAAACATCAAACATCATCATCATCAATGTTAACCAACCACTCTGTATTTCCATCTCTTTTAGTGTTTATTTGATGCGCTGATTGTTTTGTGCTCTCGCATGGGAGCAAGAAGGGCGCAGACTCCTTGTCAGACATCCACTTGCCTTTTGGTCTGCGCCCTAGGCAACTGTACCATACGTTGTCTGAATAAACTCTTTGACGCTTTGACTCTATGGTAGGCTACTGCTTGGTGCCGCAGTGCCGGACGTACGCAACGGAGCCCGGTATCAGCCTTATTCACACGTAGCCGCATGGCAAGCAGCTGCATGAAGCTGGGCTTGCGAAAATTAGAAACGGCAGACAGCCATCGGCTACAGCTCGGTATGCAGCAAGCACACACGCAAGGAAGATTTCTGCTACGGCGCCAGGACTGCGCGATCTTCGGTGAGTAGCAGAAAACGCGCACTGAGACAGAAGCTCGCCAGCGAGCACGGTGTACTACTGGCCGTCTGTTATCTTTGGGACATTAGTTGGCCGCCCGAAACGCATCTCAAGATAAACCAGTCGGCCTTCCTCTTCATTTTATTCCGTGGAACGGTTTATCGCTTGCAGCATCCACTGTATGCAAAGAGATTCCAACAATAAGCACGTCGACATCGAAATGCTCACTTTCACATCTTTCTTTATTTCTCTTTAATCTGTTCGCCTATGAAAGATGACGAATCACCACTTAGTTAACGGGCCATCTTGTTATGTTCAGATATGGCGTCCGGCATTGTACATTTTACTTCATAGACAGTTTTTTGTAACTCAGAAGATAATGACGTCACTAGTGCGCAGGTGCATGTGCAACAAGAAAAATAAATGTCGAATGTGTAGTCCAGTAGAGTCGATTCGTGGCTGTAATAATCTGCTGATTAGAAAGTTTTCGTATACGACGGTAGCAGGCACGGGGCCAATCCCGCGTCCCTGCTAGAACTGCAGCGATTGGATGATATTCAGTGATTGGCACATGTATCTGGGCGACGTCATCGCCTGGATGACGTCCTTCGCTACCGACCGGTGAAAGGGTATGTTACCACTGAGAATAGACGCAGACTAGCTCATTGCTAGAACGCCGCCGAACGCCCTTTGACAGCCACCGCTACATCGCGCCATGGGGCCACAGGGTACCCACCAGTCTGGGAGGCTTGGATCCTGCTGAAATCAACCTACGGTTCCCAGGAGTGGGCCTCCAGGTTCCTTGCACGGTGGATGGCGACAATGGCAGCATTCCAGCGTGTTGATGTCACGTTCTGGAACGGCTATCCGCGTGGAACCGCTTCCTCTGGCACGTCGGCTTGGAGCTGCGTGAACTCGCCGCACCCCGAAAACTCCTTTGTGCGGATCGTCCACTGGAGCAGCTGCGGCCTCCAGCAAGAAGTGCGCAGTGGCGACGCTGGGCTTCTCGTCCACCTGCTCTTGGTGTGGCACTGATGTCTCGTGGGCGTTCACTTCGACAAAGTCGTCTGCGAAAGAAGTGGTCTCGGAGAGTACCGAGAGCCCGTCGTCTCGGCGCTTCAGAACAGCACGAGTCTGGGGGCGCTGACCGGATGGCAGCCTATTTTGCTACTACAGGTACGCCTGCTTCGTCAGCACTGACTCTTGGAATAGTTGGTATTTCATTAGTGCTTTTGCTTTGCGTCATACGTTAGCAGTCAAAAGAGGACAATGTTTAGAGGAAGCTCAAGGCTTGAAACAATGAAGAGGTGTGAACAAGGGACGATTTAGGCTTAAGCCAACGTTGCGACAAGGGTATTTGTCTTCTTCGTAGCCACAACTCGTAAGACTCTTTCCCCGACGAAGGCAAGCGTAAATGACGATACGTCAACGTTTTAGCGTACAACCACCGCTTCGCGTTCTTCAGCGCCGACACAAGTTAATATAGTGAAGAGACGTTTCCTAGTCAAGCAAACAAGTCACCTCGCAAGATGCTGGTGTTTTGTCCACAGCGTCATATGACACAACGCAATAATGGACTCTACCGTTGGTTTCTTGCTGTCATTAGGCAGAGCATAATATTAAGTGAAGGCGTGACAACGACGGTGAACGAATAGGGAACAAACACGCACACAGGGCACCACTTCCAACGATGTTCAATCATGAAAAAACGCCACTATTTTATACAGGGAGCGCAATCAGTTTCTAAGTGCGCATTCGCGTTCAGGTAAAGCAATTCTTTGCGTGATAGTGATATTGACGCAACACTCACGCACTTATCACCTGCCTCCAAGAACCTTTTGGCCTAAATTATTAATCCAAGCCATATGTCATGGCTTGCGGCAACCACAGCGCAGGCGTAGAAGTCTGGCTTACATTTGCAATCTCTACAATGAATTGCCAGGTGCCCTCCCTTCCACTGTAGACTTTGTTTTCTCAGCCTGTCATTCAGGCACTGCTGCTTGCCCCACGTACTTTCTACCGCAATCTAAAGGAATCTCATAATCGACTCCTGCTTAGCAATCTACGTATTTGTTATCTTGTTTTGTGACAGGCCGGTGCCTTGTGGAAAAAAGGGTTGGTCATTCTGCAGAGCTTAGAGAGCTTGCACGGGGCAAAAAACACGACATTAAAGTTAGCTCGCTTAGCAATCTTTTTCAAGTTATGCGACATGCGGTGTATGTAGGGCATGGCAGCTACTTTTTATTTTTCGCGAGGTGGCTTCTGGTCCAGTTGGCGAGTTCGCCACTTAGCATTGTTTCCGCTACGGAAACTAGCACACCTTGCGGGCAAGCAAGTAGGCTGAGCAAGTGGCCAGGAAGGGATTGAATGAAAGCGCGCTGTGTAGGTGCTCCAACGTTCTTACGCAATCGCGGTAACCATCGGCAGGTTGCGTTCATGTTTGCAGCGCGAAATTTAAACACACGCACATGGCAAATCAGTTTTGCAGAGTCGCGCGAGGTGAAGTCAATCAAAGGCAAAGTAGTTAGCCGCCCGAATGCAGGCACAAACTGCAAAGGCAATCGCATTTCTTTTTTCCTTTGTGTACATTTGGGTGGAAGACGTCTTTCCTTTTCACACACACACACACAGGAGCAAGTTGACTGGTCGAGTTCCAGCGCTCGTCCAGTCTACTCTTTTTTTTGTATGTGTTAGTGATTGTCCGTTTAAATTTCGCGCCGCAAGCTCCAGCATCCAACTATATCACCTCACCGCATTGATAGGCAGCGTTGGTGCACATCACAGCACGCGCATACGCAGACGTTCTTCGTCTCTTTAACTATATTCTTGAGCGATCGTCTGCAGCGTTCAGTGGTCTATTTGCCAGATGCGTCTTAATTTTTACTTGCCGATAGAAGTGTTCTTATTTTCTGTCCGTTTATTTCAACGAAGCAGTCGCAACGTAAGCCGAGGTACAGCAACATGTTGCCCGATTATAGTGTATTGGAAGGATTGAAAGCAGCAATAATTGCTAAAAGCTTTCGGCAAATGTTATGTGAAACTTCAGAGGAGCGTCGAAAAACATGAAAGTAATAATTCGTTGCTTTTAGTATAAGTGCTCAGTAAAAGAAATCGGAAATATACAAAATATTGTCACGTGGTGGTGACGTTGAAGAACACCGTAGCAATACTGTGAAAGACAAAACTAACTATTATTGGGCGAACCTGTGCCCACAAAAACAGGCTACACTTATAGCACAACGATCCCGGCAGGGGCGTCTGCGTCAGCAGGCGTTTGGTGTGTTGCGACACCACGGACCCGAGCACACGAGGGTTGGACCCTCCCGCGTGTAGCCGTGCGCGGCTTAGCCGTGTCCGGGGAAAAGGGGATCCTGGGGGTTGAGCCAATGCCGGGTGTTTGGACCTTTACGGCCCCTCGGCGGCGGCAACACACCCCTTTGGCCTCGGCTTCACGTAGACGGCACCCCCGGACTGACCCACCCGGGGGAAATCGGCAGTCGCTTTTTCCTGTCCTCCTCTCCAATCTTCGTCTTTCTCTCTCCCCCTTTTACATCCTGTCTTCTCATCACTTCTCCTCACTTCCTAGTTTCCCGGCGGCAAGGGTTAACCTTGTGTAGCTAGCCAGCCTTGGCTATGCTGTATTTGGTTATAGCAGCGATGTACGGCTGGCGTTGGCAGGGTTTCCCTTGCAGGAACTTCTGTCACGTCCCCTTGTAGGGCTCCATGGTGGGTGGCCGGCATCGCGGCCGAAAACCCAACATTACTTATGGAAAATGCTTTTCCTAAACTCCCTGATCGCCCTCAGAAATGAGGGCGCACCGAAGAGGTCTTTCAGTTTTTCGGACGCCAAGTCCAAAATTTTCCTTGTTTTCATGTCATCCACGCAGAAAAACCAGCTAAACAAGTACGAACAATCTCCCCGTTCCTTGTATCAAAGTCTCTTACCGAAGTTTTTGGCCCAGGATATAAGGTGTCGAGGATGGCTAGCGGTGACCTCCTCTTGGAGCTCCGCGACCAGAAGCAATTTGAGAAGCTGTCACAGCTAGTATCATTTGGGGAAACCCAAGTAGTAGTAACCCCGCACCGCACGATGAATACCTCCCGCGGCGTTGTCTCGGACGATGATTTGCTGGAGCTCACTGAGGCCGAGCTCTTGGAAGGTTTCAGTGAACAAAATTTTATAAATGTCAAAAGAATTAAGATGAGGCGAGATGGTAAAGAACTTGCGACCAAACACCTAATACTGACTTTCAATTCAAGTGTCCTGCCCGAGTCAATCGAGGCCGGGTACATCAAACTCCGTGTAAGACCGTACGTGCCAAATCCCCTCCGATGTTTCAAGTGCCAGCGTTTTGGCCACAGTTCGCAGAGCTGCCAAGGCCGCCAGACTTGTGCGAAATGCAGCGCGCATGAACAATCCTCTGAAGCTTCTGAGAATTCTCTCCACTGTGTAAATTGTGATGGGGAGCACGCCGCGTACTTGCGGTCGTGCCCATCCTGGAAGAAAGAAAAAGAAATAGTAACGATCAAAGTGAAAGAAAATATCTCATTCAAGGAGGCACGCAGGCGGGTAGCATACCCGTCACAGAAAAGCTTTGCCGAAGTGGCGCGTCAGTGGGCAGCGTCAGAACGGCCTCCAGCGGCTGTCCGACCCACAAACAGTGAGTCGGCAGTTACGCCATCTCCCCCACGGTGGTCGCAGCTAGCGCTGCTCCACCAATCCATCAGAAGGGACCATCAACCCCGAAGGTGGGCGCAGCCGAGGCTGCCCCAACCTCCCCGGCCCCTTCCAGCGCTGGCAACAGCCGGCGCATCCAAATCCCGCAGGTTGCCCCATCGACCTCCGGGCTGGTGGGCGCAGGGGTCTTGCCCTCCAAGGCAGGTCTCTCTTGTAACTTCTCGCTCGCAAGAGCACGTGTCCGGCGCCTCACAAGAGGCAATGGACACTACACCTGTCCTCAAAGCGCACCAAATGCCTAAGGAGCGGCGAGGCTCCCTCGAACGCTCTAGAAAGGGCAAAACCCCAATTACAGGGCCTCGAAAGGGCTCTGTAATCTAAGGCATCACCTCCGTTTCCATACACACAACACTTATTTACTTTCAATATGGATACACAAATTCTTCAATGGAACGTTCGAGGTCTGCTTAGGAACCTTGATGACTTGCAAGAGCTTATCCAAAAAGACAATCCAAATGTGCTGTGTCTACAGGAAACACACTTAAAACCACAACACACAAACTTTCTCCGACCGTATGTCAAGTTCCGCAAAGATCGCGATGACGCTGTCGTATCATCAGGCGGTGTTCCCATTTTTATTCATAAAAGTATTGCCTGTCAGCGTTTACAGCTACAAACGCCCCTTGAAGCAGTGGCGGTTCGAGCTGTTCTTCTAAATAAACTCGTCACCATTTACTCACTTTACGTACCCCCACACTACAGATTAACGAAACATGAATTCCAATCTTTTATAGATCAATTGTACAGCACCCTGTGGGGCGACTCTCGTATAAATGCGCGAGGTCGTCTTGTTGAACAGTTCCTTTTTTCTTATGGTGCGTGCCTTCTGAATAAGAAGAAACCCACTTATTACTGTCTTGCAAACAATACCTTTTCTTCAATTGATCTGAGCATAGTTTCCCCGTCCATACTGCCTGAACTCGAATGGGAAGTTACGAACAATCCTACGGAAGCGACCACTTCCCCATACTATTAAGAACACTTAAAGAAAACGAATATCCACCAGAGGCTCCTAGGTGGAAGATTGAGACAGCTGATTGGGAGAAATTGCGATCTCTTACTAGTATCTCATGGGCTGACATGTCTTCGTTGGGAATTGATGCTGCTGTTGAGTTCTTTACAGCCTTCATAATAGATGTCGCATCTAAATGCATATCAGAAATAAATGGCTTGGCGTGCAAACGGCGTGTCCCGTCGTGGAACGACGATTGTAGGATCGCTCGTAAAAAACAGAACAGGGCGTGGGGGTTGCTACGCGCTTCTCCCACTGAGGAGAATCTTATCAACTTTAAAAAAGTCAATTCCCAAGGCAGGCGAACCCGCCGACAGGCCAGAAGAGAAAGCTGGCAGAAGTTTTTTATCTGGCATCAACTCCTACACCGATGAGGCCAAAGTCTGGAACAGGGTTATTAGGATATGAGGGCGACAAGCATATTCACTCCCTTTGGTAAACACACAAGGCGATACCCTGCAAGATCAGGCAGACTCACTTAGGGAGCACTTTGAGCGCGTGTCGAGCTCAACCCATTATTCTCAGTCCTTTGTCAAATATAAACAAATAGAAGAATGTAAGCCAATAATTAGAAAATCCAGACAGAATGAACCCTATAACCGGCCTTTCAGTATTGCCGAGTTGAGAGCTGCCTTGAACACATGTAAAAGCACTGCACCGGGACCTGACAGTCATGTATGATATGATCAGGAACTTACATACTGACACACAAGTTACACTACTCACACTTTACAACACTATTTGGGCTGCGGGATACCTCCCATCTACATGGAAAGAGGCGATTGTGGTTCTTGTCCTGAAGCAGGGAAAAGACCCCTCCTTGGCATCAAGTTATCGTCCGATAGCTCTTACGAATTGTCTGTGTAAGCTCTTTGAAAAAATGATCAATCACAGACTCATACACTTCCTTGAATTCAACAATATACTCGATCCCTATCAGTGTGGCTTCAGACAAGGGTGGTCAACAACAGATCATCTTGTGCGCATTGAAGGATATATTCGCGATACCTTTGTACAGAAACAGTATTTCCTCTCGATATTCCTCGATATGGAGAAGGCATATGATACAACATGGCGTTATGGTAACCTGCGAGACTTGTCGGGAATGGGCATGTGTGGAAATATGTTGAAAATAATTGAAAGCTATTTGTCCAACCGTACCTTCCGTGTAAAAGTCGGCAATGCACTGTCACGTCCCTTTACGCAAGAAACTGGTGTACCCCAGGGAGGCGTGCCCAGCTGCACTCTCTTTATCGTTAAGATGAACACACTACGCACTTCACTACAACGCCCGCAAGGGCACCTTGAGACTCAAGGTGATGGTGCTTGGCGCCACCACGGACCCTTAGCCCCCATACCGAAGCTGTAATCCGCACCGTGGCGAGAGGTTGTAAGGTGAAGGGTAGAAACCATGAACGGTGGCGGTCGGGGCCATGGTCAAGCCCAGGCCGACGGGCTCCCCGTCTGTTTACCAGGTGGGGGGCTCCGGGACCTTCTTGTGTCTATAAGGGTGAAACACAGGTGACACAATAGGAACCCTTAATCCATACATGCCGCATGGATTCTCAATTTCCCCCTCTAAAAAAAACGATCGGAACCGGAAACGGTACCGCACCGAAGGAATCAAAATTCCAACTCAGAAATGTGCAGAAACTTTTCCACAGTTCCTGGCCCCCGCAGGGGCGTCTGCGTCAGCAGGCGTTTGGTGCGTTGCGACACCACGTACCCGAGCACACGAGGGTTGGACCCTCCCGCGTGTAGCCGTGCGCGGCTTAGCCGTGTCCGGGGAAAAGGGGATCCTGGGGGTTGAGCCAATGCCGGGTGTTTGGACCTTTACGGCCCCTCGGCTGCGGCAACACACCCCTTTGGCCTCGGCTTCACGTAGACGGCACCCCCGGACTGACCCACCCGGGGGAAATCGGTAGTTGCCCTTTCCTGTCCTCCTCTCCATTCTGCGTCTTTCTCTCTTCCTTTCAATCTTTCCTGTCTTCTCGTCTCTTCTATTTACTTCCAACTTTCCTGGCAGCGAGGGTTAACCTTGTGTGGGTGGCCAACCTTGGGTACTCCAGATTGGGTTATAGTGGCACCGTACAACTGGCGAGGGCTTGTCTTACTCGTAAGACCTGCTCCGTCCCCATGTTGGGCTCGGTGGTGGGCGGTTGGCGCTGCTGCCGAACTCATGACCTCTATATGGCTTCTAGTAAAGCACTTTCCCTTGATCGCCCTCTAAAAAGAGGGCGCACCGATGCAACCTTTCAATTCTTTTTGAATAACAATGAAAAAAATTTCCCTAAGTACCATGTAATCCATAGTGAAAGTAACACGAGCGTCCGTAAATTCTCCCCCTTCTTGATGGCGAAATGCCTTCGCAACACGATAGGACCTGGCTACAAAGCCACAAAAATGTCCAATGGAGATCTGCTCCTTGAATTGAAAGATAAATCCCAATATGAGAAAATGAATGACTTGAAATGCATAGGCGATGTAGCGGTCACTGTGTCCGCACATCGAACCATGAACACGAGCCGTGGAGTAATCTCCGAAGACGACTTCATGGACCTTAGTAACGAAGAGCTTCTTGAAGGTTTTCAGGACCAAAATGTCATCAAGGTAGAACGAATTCTAATCCGCAGGAATAACGAACAACTTCGAACAAAGCACATTGTACTAACCTTTGGTACCAGTGTGTTGCCTAGTACAGTGGATGCAGGCTATATCAAAGTACGTGTAAGGCCGTACATTCCAAAATCCTCGACGGTGCTTTAAGTGCCAGAGGTATGGGCACGGTTCCCAGACATGCCGAGGACGGCAGACTTGCGCGAAATGCAGCTCGAACGATCATCCATCAGACACTTGCGACTCATCTCCACATTGCGTGAACTGTGATGGAAGCCATCCAGCCTACTCTAGAACGTGCCCTAAATGGAAGAAAGAAAAAGAAATCATTACACTAAAGGTCAAAGAAAATATAACATTTCACGAAGCAAGGAAACGTCTGTCATACTTGAATCACACGAGCTTTTCCGAGGTGGCGCGACGGGGGGCAGCGTCACAAATCTCTCGGGAGTCTACCGCAGTCACTGACAGTGGCCCGGTAATCACTCCGCCTGCCCCCCTGGTGGCTGCAGCAAATGCTGCTCCATCAACATCGAAGGTGGACCTGCCGACTCCAGTCCCGCAAGTTCCAAAGCTAATCCGAACTCCACGGCCTGGGACGCGAGTTTCAGCGCCTAGTTCACGATCCTCCAGCACCTCAGAGAAGGTTATGGAGGTCGATCAAAAATCCCCGGCGTCATCGACGCCGAAAGATCAGCGCTCTCAGGAGCGCGCTAGGAGAGAGAAAATTCCTGTAACTGCTCAAAGAAAGGGACCGGTAACCTAAACGGTTACCGCCCTTGTATACATATCCATCTATCTTTACTACGTGCTCTTGAACACAGACAACAAAAATCTTTCTCAATATGGCTACACAAATAATTCAGTGGAATGCCAGGGGCCTATTTCGCAATCTAGATGATATCAAAGATCTGCTAGAGGAATATCAGCCACGACTGTTCTGTGTTCAAGAAACACATTTAAAGTCTACACACAAGAACTTCTTAAGGCAGTACATCATTTTCCGTAAAGATAGAAATAATGGTGATTCTTCTTCAGGTGGGGTGGCAATCATAGCCCAAAAGTCTGTAGCATGCCAGCATGTATCACTCCAAAGTTCATTTGAAGCAGTAGCTGTTCGGGCTATATTGTTCAATCAACTTATAACGATTTGCTCCATATACATATCGCCTGATGAACGGTTAGACATTGCAGAATTTGAAAAGCTGATTGACCAGCTTCCTGAACCTTATATAGTAATTGGAGATTTTAATGCTCACAGTCCATTTTGGGGTGACTCAAGATGTGATGCGAGAGGACGGGCAATAGAAAAGTTCCTTCTTTCATCTGGAGCCTGTCTATTTAACAAGACAGAGCCAACGTTTCACAGTCCTACACACAACACGTATTCATGTATTGACTTAGCCATAGGGTCAGCATCACTTCTTCCACACCTGGAATGGAGAGTTATCAATAATCCATATGGGAGCGATCATTTCCCTACACTCCTAGAAACAACAAAGTGGCACGATGGACCAGCTTACCCCAAAAAGTGGAAACTTCATAGTGCAGACTGGTCGAAATTCAGAAACATATGTAAACTGTGCCTGGAAGATGTGGACCACCTAGGTATAGAAGAACTGGCAAGCTACATCACTGAGCATATCCTCTGTTCTGCTAAAAACTGCATACCTCAGTCCTGCACAGATAAAGTCAATCCAAAGCCGTGGTGGAACAGAGACTGCGAAACTGCAAAGAAACGGCAGAACAAAGCATGGAGTAGATTTTCACGCTATCCAACCACAGAAAACCTAATAGAATTTAAGCGGTGCAAAGCAAATGGCCGCCGCATCCGCCGAACATCCAAAAGAGAAAGCTGGTCACGCTACGTATCCTCCATAAACTCATACACGGATGTTAGTAAAGTATATAACAGGGTACGTAAACTAAAAGGTCAACGTGCAAATCCTTTTCCTCTCATCCCTGGCTCTGGCGATACAATAGAAGATCAAGCAAACACTCTTGGTCAGCACATTGAAAGAGTATCAAGTTCAGAAAACTATTCCGAAACTTTCTTAAAGCATAAAAGAATAGCAGAAAATACTCCTCTGCGCCCAAACAAGTCATCAGAAGGGTACAATAGACCGTTAACATTCCATGAACTCAAGCTTGCCCTAGGTTCTTGTGGTAGTTCGGCTCCAGGTTCTGACACAATAACTTATGAAATAATCAACAATCTGCCTTATGAGACCCTAAACTGCATCTTAGGTCTTTACAATAAGATTTTTGCAACTGGTCATATACCTTCATCTTGGAAAGAAGCAATAGTCCTACCAATACTCAAACACGGCAAAGACCCTTCCTTAGTTAACAGTTACAGACCAATTGCACTCACTAGCTGCTTACTCAAGGTATTTGAAAAAATGATTAACCGTCGCCTTGTGTTCTTTTTGGAATATAATGGTATATTGGACCCTCGCCAATCTGGCTTCCGAAGAGCGAGGTCTACAACCGATAATCTTGTTCCCCTTGAATCATATATACGTGATGCATTTGTACATAGCCAATACTGTTTATCTGTATTCTTTGATCTTGAGAAGGCATATGATACTGCCTGGCGATACGGTATTCTGCAAGACCTGTCGTCCTATGGAATTTGTGGTAGTATGCTGAACCTTTTGCAAGATTACTTATCTGAAAGAAAGTTCCGCGTAAGAATTGGTAATGTACTTTCACGCACTTTTATCCAGGAAAACGGTGTACCACAGGGAGGAGTGCTAAGTTGCACACTTTTTATAATCAAAATGAACTCTCTCCGCTCTGTTATACCACCCACGGTGTCTTATTCTGTCTATGTGGACGATATCCAAATCAGCTTTAAATCTTGCAACTTATCAATATGTGAACGCCAGATACAGTTGAGTGTTAATCGGCTGACGAAATGGGCAGACGAAAACGGGTTTAGATTCAGTGCCGAAAAGACTTCCTGTGTGCTATTTTCTAGACGAAGAGGGGTATGTCCGGACCCCTGCATTACGATGCATGGGAGAAGCCTCGTTATAAGAAAAGAACAAAAATTTCTGGGTGTAATCTTCGATACCAAGCTAACCTTCATGCAGCACATAAAACAGTTGAAGCTCAAATGTCTTAAAACCATGAACCTTTTAAAGATTTTATCTCATCAGTCGTGGGGAACAGATAGGCACTGTCTCCTATCTCTTTTTAAAAGCCTTGTGTTGTCACGCATAGATTATGGATGTATTGTTTACCAATCGGCCTCAAAGACAACGCTTAAGCTACTCGATCCTGTATATCACTTGGGTATCCGTCTAGCGCTTGGTGCCTTTCGGACGAGCCCCGTCCAAAGTCTGTATGCAGAATCGGATCAGTGGCCGCTGGATTATCAACGTACATATCTGGGAGTCACCTATGCAATAAGAATCATGTCACTAAAACAACATCCATGCAAAGCACTCATAAGTGACCAGTCGACAAATCAGTTGTACCTAAACAGGCCTTCACACACCCCGCCGTTTTCGCTGGCAGTAAAATCTATTGCGGAAAAACTCGGAGTAGTTTTCACAGATCTACAGGAAAGCGACAATGCTGAACCCATTCCACCTTGGGAGCAATGTCCTGTCACTTGTGACTTGTCCTTTAGAGAGCTTAAGAAAAAGAGTTGACCAAGTGCCCTCATCCAGCAACATTTCATGGCTGTTGAAGACAAGTACAGATCCATTGCACTTTTCACTGATGCTTCAAAGTCTGCAAATTCGGTATCATGTGCAGCCCATGGCCCAAACTTCTCCAACTCTAAAACCTTACATAAACACAGCAGCATCTTTACAGCGGAAGCGTATGGTATCCTGATCACTATTGAGTATATAGTTCAGCACAAGATAGAAAAGTCTATAATATACACAGATTCCTTAAGCGTTGTCACAGCCCTGTCCTGTGGCAAAGCAAGCCGAAACCCTGTAATTAACGAGCTCCTTAAACAGATTCATGTAGCGCATAAACAAAACCTTGCTCTTGTTGTATGCTGGGTGCCAGGCCACTCTGGGATCGCAGGCAATGAAATGGCGGGCAAAAATGCTGGAGAAGCGGCTCATCGGGGTACAATTGATGTAAGTTCGGTACCTTGTGTGGATATGAAACCTGTGGTACGAAAGGCGCTCCGTAATCATTGGCAAACTGAATGGGACAAGGAAGTTCAAAATAAGCTGCACCTGCTCAAACCGCAGTTAACCAAATCCTTTCCACTGAAGCTTAATAGACACACCGAAGTCACCCTGGCACGCCTCAGAATAGGACACACTTATGGCACACACAAATACCTCTTGACAGCAACTGACCCACCGACGTGCACACGCTGCGGTGAGAACCTAACCGTCCTACATGTCCTTATTCAATGTCCTGAACTTCACCGACACCGATTGACTCATTTTAGAGAACTCTACTCACACCATATACCACCCCATCCCTCGATGTTCTTATCAGAGGATGCACTTTTTAATTTTAAAAGAGTGCTTAATTATCTTGCGCAAGTTAACTTTCTCAACATCATCTCATACCATCCTAACCTTCAGATTGCGCCTCACAGGTGAGGCACAGTCTGATGCACAAAAGTATGTCTGAGCTCTTGCGCTTCTTGCGTAAGCAAGAATTGTACACCAAGGGACTTGGACAATCCAGAATAAATTAACATGTGTGCCTGTAGCAATTGTTTTTAAAGCCCTATATTTATCTTAGTAATTATTTTAGAATTCATCCATTATTATCTAAAGATCTTACGTATAGGCCTCTATACAGCCTTTATTTTAAATCATAGTCCTAATCTCACAATTTTACTAAACCATAACACATGTACTGGCGCTCTTTGGCCTTAGATGCCCTTGCGCCATTAAACATCAATCATCATCATCATCACAGTTCCTGGTAGTTCACGCTGTTGAGCAAAAGGTTCCAGTGGCCACTCTATCAGTGTTTGTACTACAAAAGTGGCTAGTAGCTAACATAGGCGAAGAATATGAAGCAAAAAAACTGTCCTCAGGAGATCTGCTTGTAGAAGTCAAATCCAAAAAGCAGTGATGCGTTAATCGCACAAAAGAAGCTTGCTGACCTTAACATTACTGTAACACCTCACAGAAGCCTGAACAGCGTTCAGGGAGTAATTTCTGAGCGGCTGCTAATGACAGAAAACGAAAATGAGCTCCTCGAGAATTTGCGAGACCAAGGAGTAACGTCCCTGCGCCGCATAAATATAAAGCGCAATGGCGAAGAAAAAACACCTCACATCGTGCTAACATTCGGCAGCACTCGCTTGCCCGAGTCTGTCCGGGTTGCATTCATCAGGTGCCCAGTGCGCCCATACATCCCTAACCCTAGGAGATGTTTCAAATGCCAAAGGTATGGCCATGGCAGCAACACATGTAGAGGCAAGGAGACCTGTGCGAAATGCGCCGAAACCGAACACAATACTGACAACTGCCAAGCAAGTGAAACAAAGTGTGCAAATTGCAACGGTCCACATGCAGTGTACTCACGAACCTGTGAAGTATTCAAAAAAGAAAAACAAATAATCAATCTAAAAGTACGAGAAAACATATCTTACCCTGAGGCAAGGAAAAAGTTCAGTCAAGAGACATCCAGGTCATATGTTGACGCCGTGCGCCGGGGGGCCGAGCGGCGTCTGGTGACAGTGGGCACACAGTACACCATTGTCGATGTGTGCCTGCCCCGTCCCCCACCCGAACGGCACTCCGGTGTCGGCACCATTGACATCCCGGAGGTTCACCTGACGGCGGCCTCTGGCACAACCAAAGTTAGTGGGAGTGGCGACACACCACTCCAACTTCAGGCCACTGCCCAGGCAGGGCCATCCACAACTCTGACTGGTGCAGCCAAGGCTGCCATACTATCACAGAGAAAAGGCTCGCTGGCCCCTGAGCCGGTAGGCCGCAGGGCTTCCCCCCATCTGGAGAAGCCACAAATCCGTACCCCTGCGGGTTCCCCGCGGAAACCCATCACCTCGCTGGAGGCGATGGATAAAAGCAGTAGCCCGCCTCCGCAGCAGCGGCGGCGCAACTCCCTTGATCACAAAAAGGGAGGAAAAACTCCAATAACGGGCCCCACGAAACCGGGAGCATAGGTTTTAAAATACATTCGTCAAATTTATTAGGTATGGCGTTCCTAATTCACTGGAACTGTCGAGGCATATTAAAAAAACTACGGCGACATAAAAGATATCCTTGCTGTATATTCCCCGGTTGTTTTGTGTCTCCAGGAGACAAACTTGGGATCAAAACATAAAAATATTTTAAGTAAATAGTCTTTCGTCACGACCGAGAGCAAGCAAATAGGCTCTCTGGAGGTACTGCCATAATTGTTCAAAGTAGTGTGGCTACTCGTGAAGTCAAGCTTCAGACTGCACTTGAAGCCGTTGCAGTATCTGTAGTACACTTTAAAACAATTACAGTATGCTCCGTATATATCCAACCAAACCTGATAGTAACGCTTCATGACTTAGAAGACCTTTTAAAACAATTACCAGAGCCATATCTGTTAGTCGGCGATTTTAATGCTCACTCCAATTTGTGGGGAAGCGAACAAACGGACACTAGAGGCCGTATTTTAGAAGATTTTATACTCAGCAATAATATATGCCTGCTCAACAGGGGCAAACACACATACTGCTCTCCAAGCTCCGGAAAATGGAGCTGCATAGATTTGTCTCTTACATCGCCTTCTATTTTTAATGCTTTTAAATAGGAAGTCTTGGACAACCCGTATGGTAGCGATCATTTACCTGTTTTTATCAACCTAACATCATCTCCGCAAATCATTCCTCCAAAACCACGACGTTGGATGCTTCATTTAGCCGACTGGGCGCTGTTTCGAGAAAATGCGAGCTTAGAAAAAATAGATCCACATCATTTAGGTATAGATGAACTTAACGAAATTGTCACCGACTGCATTATTTCTGCCGCGCTCCTGGCCATACCTCAATCTTCTGGAGTGGTGAAACAAAACCGCAAAAACTGGTATACAAAAGAATGTAGGTTAGCAAAAAAGAAACAGAACAAAGCATGGGGAAACTTTCGAAGGTACCCCACGCAGAAAAATCTCATAGACTTTAAAAAGGCAAGAGCACAAGCCCGATATATCCGCCGTAGAACCGAAAAGACTTCATGGCAAAATTACGTGACTTCCATAAATAGCTCAACCACATCAAAAGAAATGTGGGAGAAGGTACGTAAGCTAGATGGTAAATACTCCCCTTTCACACTTCCCCTTCTAACAGCCCCTGGTGCACAGACAAACATCGAAGAACAGGCAGACATTTTAGGTGAATATTTTTCGGCAGTTACCAGCTCATCAAACTACACAGAATCATTTCTTACGTACAAAAACAGAGCCGAGAAACAAAGACTCCCTACAAGTGGATATACAAATGAACCATATAATAAATTATTCACAGTTCAAGAAATCAACAGTCTTATCCGCTGGTAAACAGACTGCACCCGGCCCTGACGGAATACACTATCAAATGCTGTCCCACCTCTCTGAACCTGCCGTAGAGGCACTCTTAAGTTTTTTTAATAAGGTTTGGGTATCGGGTAAACTACCCGAAGCCTGGAAGAAGGCCATCATCGTTCCATTTTTAAAGCCCGAAAAACCACCAACCTCTCCCAGTAGTTACAGGCCCATAGCGCTCACCAGCTGCCTCGCAAAATCCTTTGAAAGTATCGTGAATATGAGATTAACCTTTGTGCTAGAAGCCCGTGAGCCACTCGATGTCCATCAGTGCGGTTTCAAAAAGGCATGCTCCACAACAGACCACCTGGTTCGTCTTGAAAACACTATCCGTGAAGCCTTTATACACAAACAACAATGTCTTGCTGTATTTTTCGATTTAGAGAAAGCTTATGACACAACCTGGAGGTACGGAATTCTTCACGATTTGGCTGAACTTGGTATTCGGGGCAGGATGCTGAACTGCCTAAAAGACTTCCTGTCAAACCGTTCATTCCATGTACGCCTCGGTTCAACCCTGTCGAGAATTTTCATTCAAGAAAATGGAGTGCCCCAAGGGAGTGTTTTAAGCACGACCCTCTTTGTTGTTAAAATGAATTCAATCGGTAAAATGATTCCAAGGTCAATGATGTATTCAATCTATGTCGACGATCTTCAGATAGCTTGCACGTCCTCAAACATAGCAACATGCGAAAGACAAGTACAGTTAACAATAAATAAGCTTTCAAAATGGGCTGACCGAAATGGTTTCCGGTTCTCGCCACAGAAAAGTGGCCATCCTTTTCTCACTCAGACGTGGCCTACAGACAGATCCTATACTATACCTGAACGAAGCAGAATTGCCGGTAAAAAGTGAACACAAATTTCTGGGCATAACTTTTGACAGAAAACTGACCTTCTTGCCACACATAAAGAACCTGAAGAAGAAAACCTCCCACTCATTAAACATATTAAAGGTGCTTTCACATAAACGCTGGGGGGGCTGATAGGACCTGCTTTTTACACATCTACCGCAGTATAGTTCGCTCTTGCCTCGATTATGGTTGCATAGTATACAACTCGGCTCGACAGTCCTACGTGAAGCAATTAGATCCAGTTCATAACTCAGGTCTGCGCCTTGCAAGTGGGGCATACAGGACATCACCCATAAATAGCCTATATGTCGAATGTAACGAACCAGCCCTCGCAGATAGAAGAGCAATGCTCACATGTGCATATGTCCTAAAAACCCGTTCACTACCAAAACATCTCTGCTACTCCATAGTTACGATGTGCCCGTCTAAGCAGCTTTTTAACAACAAACCGAATGCGACGAGACCCCTTATTCTCCGATTTGAAGAAATTTGCCAGGAATTAGGTATTCTAGACACGCTGCCTGATGTTGCCCAGAGACCCGAACCACTGCCACCTTGGCACACCTTTCCCAGTGTAGGTGACTACACACTGACACAATTTCATAAAAAGCAAACTCCACGTGAACATATAATACAGGAATTTTTGGCGCTAGACGAAAAGTACAAAGGACACACAGCATTTTATACTGACGGTTCTAAAACATCACTTTACGTCGGAAGTGCTGTAGTACAAGATAAATGGGAAAAGGTAGTCAGGTTGCCTCAGTGCACGTCAATTTTCTCAGCCGAATGTCATGCCATTTCGGTGGCGGTATCAAAAATAGTCGAGATGAACATTCAAAACAGCATTATATACACGGACTCG
The DNA here is from genome assembly GCF_023375885.2 of Dermacentor andersoni. Lineage (NCBI taxonomy): Eukaryota > Metazoa > Arthropoda > Arachnida > Ixodida > Ixodidae > Dermacentor > Dermacentor andersoni. Next base: position 359,597,511 of record NC_092814.1, on the reverse strand, counting down.
CCGAGTGCAATAACAGCACTGAAAGCCAGAAACGTAAGGGAACCTTTAATAGGAAATATAATTCATAACATAATAACCGCTCAAACACAAGGACACGAAATTAAGCTCTGTTGGATACCAAGCCATCACGGAATTAGAGGCAACGAGAGAGCTGACGCGTGCGCCGCTCAAGCCTGCCATAAGGAGGTCAGTACTGTAAATATACCCTATACAGATTGCATGAAGTTAGTGAAAAACAAGCTGAAAGAACAATGGCAGTGTACATGGAATAGTGAAGAAAATAAACTACATTTAGTAAAACCTATTCTAGGAGAATGGCGATCATGCAGGCATCAGGAACGTTTTATAGAAGTAATTTTATGCCGCCTGCGCATCGGACACACACACCTAACACATAACTTTCTACTGACAAAACAAGAGCAACCCTTATGTGAGAAATGTGGAGATGAACTCACTGTAAATCACATTTTATTCTCGTGCACACAACTCGAACGGCTAAGGAAAAAATATTTTACTGTATTTTACAATGAGCGCATTCCCTTCCATCCCAGTCTACTTTTAGGAGATAACCCACTTGTAGGAACTTCATCTCTTTTTAGTTTTTTGAAAGACGCAGCAATCCTAAACGAAATATAATATATCACAGAACTACTAATTCTAAAAATTATTACCCAGTTTTTTCGCGCATATTATGATGCACCTCACCCATTTTCTCAGTCCTGAGAAGAAGGCTGAGGTCTTCATTTGGTCTGTTGGGCTCCTCAGTCCTTGTCCGGTCAAGGACTTTCGCTGAGGATACCCAATTTTTGAAATAAACTATACCATGTGTTTGGCGCATGATAGCCTCAGTTGCTTATGCGCCATAAAACCCAATACAATACAATACACTTCACTACCACCTGCCATTATTTATTCCGTATACGTAGACGATATACAAATAGGCTTCAAATCCTGCAACCTCACAATATGCGAAAGACAGGTACAGCAGGGCTTAAAAAAAGTGTCCAAATGGGCAGACCAAAACAGATTTAAGGTCAACCCCCACAAAAGTTCTTGTGTTCTCTTCACAAGAAAGAGACGCCTGGTCCCAGATCCTTGCGTAGAACTTGGCGGACAACAAATTCCTGTCAACAAAGAACACAAATTCCTAGGTGTTATTCTTGACTCCAGGCTCACTTTCATTCCTCACATAAAACATCTTAAAGAAAAATGTCTAACAATGAACTTACTTCAAATCCTATCCCACACAACGTGGGGTAGCGACAAACAGCTTTTATTGAATATTTACAAGAGCCTAGTTCGATCACGGTTAGATTATGGTGCCGTAGTATATCACTCTGCCGCACCGAGCGCGCTTAAGATGTTAGACCCCGTTCACCATCTAGGTATCCGTCTGCCCACTGGCGCATTTAGGACAAGCCCTGTTGAAAGTCTATATGTAGAGTCGGATGAGTGGCCACTCCATCTTCAGAGAACCAACATCAGCTTAACGTATTTTCTCAAGGTTCGCTCTAATAAGGAACATCCATGTTTCACAACCGCTAACGACTTGACGTGTGAAACACTTTTTCATAAGTGACCCTCTATCAGACTTCCTTTCTCACTGCATGCAAGAGAACTTTGCACGGAAATGGATGTCCCACTTCTCGAACAACGCCGAATGCCTCCAGCTAAGCTAGTACTGCCCTGGGAGTGGCAGCTGATAGTGTGACACATCCTTTGTAGAGGTCACTAAACATGCGCCAGAGACACGTATCAACATGCATTTCTTGGAGCTCCAGTACAAGTACTCGTGCACAGAGTTTTACACAGACGCTTCTAAGTCGCATGCCGGGGTGTCCTACGCAGCCATTGGTGCATCCTTCTCGGAATCCGGTGTACTGCACCCTGAAATAAGTATATTTACGGCTGAGGCACATGCACTATTGTCGGCTGTGAAACATCAGAAAATCAAATATTCAAAAAACAGTTTTATTTACAGACTCCTTAAGCGTCGTAAAAGCCTTGAAGTCACACTGTAAACACAGAAACCCCGTAGTTACTGAGCTCTATTCCATTCTCTGTAGAGCGTATATGTCTAACCAGCATGTCATTATATGCTGGGTGCCTGGCCATAGGGGCATCGAGGGTAACGTTCTAGCTGACCAGATGGCCACATCAATTTCATTGCATACAGTTAATTCTACTGCTTCGGTCCCTGTCACAGACCTGAAGCCTTAAGAAGGAAACTGCGAAACCACTGCCAACGTATGTGGGACGCAGAAGTAAATAACAGACTGCACGTGATAAAGCCACAGTTAGGTTCTTGGCCCTCCGTAACAAAATCACGGCGAACAGATGTCCTATTCTGTCGCCTCAGAATAGGACACACATTTGGCACACAACTTTTTACTCACTGAAAATGATCCTCCAACCTGCGGTAGATGCGGGGAGAGGCCTTCCACGTCTTCCTGGAGTGTCGGGCAGCCGAATCTGAGAGAAAGAAACATCTTCCCCTAGCATACCGGCAGCAGATCGCCCTTCATCCTGCAATGTTACTCGGCCCAGAACCGCTATTTGACACCAACGCAGTCCTAGGTTTCCTCAAAGTTGTTGTGTTGCATGTTGTTAGCCCCACATGTTGTTAGCCCCACATACAGGATACCGCTGTGATAGTTTGGTATAGCACATGCCTGTCGTCCCTTGGGTTCAAGGTCTCTGGCGAGGCAGTAGTGCTCTTAGAAAATTTTAGCATCTCACGTATTTTGTACATTGCATCATTTTTCCCAATGCATTTTAGTGTTCATAGTATTCGTCATTAGTCATCGCCATAATTTTATAGCACGTAGATTTTACGCACTTTACAGCGACTATTTTTAGGCCCCTTTACAGCCAAGTCACATTTTCTTCACAGAACTCATCATTCTACCGCTAAATCACTAACACTGTCTTAGCGCTCTTTGGCCATATCTGGCCCTTACGCCACTAAATCACACACATTCATTCAAGGTTCAGTGCTTTCGCTTTGCGGAGCCTTCCTCTCATTCATACAAGACACACCCGCAAGTGCTTGACTGAATTACGGCAATGAGGCCATAACGTCTGCTGTTCCGTCACATGCCTTCCCTGACCTCCAAGCTAAGCCATCGCCGAGGAGTACCTTATTCAACTCGCAGCGGTGCTGCAGTAAGCGACAACTCGCACCGTATTAATTGTGCAGGGAAAGTGAGGGCGTTCCATTCTGTGCAGCACGTGTCAGGTTCATATGTGGCGTCGAACGCGTTCTCTACTAGCGGCAATCGAGACATAATTCACAGGCCCGCTGGGTGCCAAAATGCTGTCTCAACGCGGATGCAGTCCTTCGTTCGTCTCATGTAGGACATTTAAGAACGAATTCTTTACAACAGTGTTAAGGAATAAGAAAGTTGCTTCCCCGTAAATCGCTATAACCACGTTTTCCTCAAGTTCTGCCTTTTGTGTGGAGCATTCAACTTGCCGAACGTATCGATGAGTTCCCTCAGGAGGGAATCGCTGTTTAAAATGTGCACAGATGTGAGGGCTAGCTTCGTTTTGCATGGTATCTAGCGCCGAGTGGGTTGAAGTCTTTGTCGAAAGACGCATTCTCCGACGGTAACGTTGGTGATGCTATTATCTTCAATGAGCGCGTGGTCCAGCCGACGCGCACGAGTATCTGGCTACTCCAGCCTTGAGTCGTCAGACGATACATGCTTAGGGCACATATCCGCATCAACTCCCCATTTTTTTCAAAAAGTAATCGTCCCCGCAGGGGCGCCTGCGTCAGCAGGCGTTTGGTGTGTTGCGACACCACGTACCCGAGCACACGAGGGTTGGACCCTCCCGCGTGTAGCCGTGCGCGGCTTTGCCGTGTCCGGGGAAAGGGGGATCCTGGGGGTTGAGCCGATGCCGGGTGTTTGGACCTTTAAGGCCCCCCGGCGAAGGCAACACACCCCTTTGGCCTCTGCTTCACGCAGACGGCACCTCCAGACTGACTCACCTGGTGGAAATCGGCAGTCGCCTTTTCCTGTCCTCCTCTCCAATCTTCGACTTTCTCTCCCACTTTTCCATCTTTCCTGTCTTCTCTTCACTTATTACTTCCGTATTTCCTGGCGGCAAGGGTTAACCGTGTGTAATATATCCTGTCTTGGGTATATATATATTAGGTTATAGCGGCGATGCATGGCTGGCGTCTGCAGGTATTCTTCCAACTTTGTAGCGTCCCCTTGTTGGGCTCGGTGGTGGGTGGCCACCATCGCCGCCGAAATTTTCAATGCTATATGGCAAGCAACTTTCCTCCGCTACCTGATCGCTCCATGAAGAGGGGGCGCACCGATGAAACATTCACTTTCTTAATGCAGCCAAAATAATCTTTTCCAAAATACCATGTTGTACATGGTCAGCACGATAAGAAAACAGTCAAAATGATCTCACCATTTGTTGTAACAAAATCTCTCACTGAAGCAATTGGCCCAGGCTATAAATTAACGAAGATGGGAAGGGGTGATCTTCTCGAACTTCGAGACAAAGCGCAATGTGACAAACTCTCGAAACTTGTAGCATTTGGGGAAATTCCAGTCTCAGTGGGCCCACACAGATCCATCAACACAGTGCGCGGGGTCGTCTCGGAAGATGACCTTCTCGAACTAAGTGAAAGCGAACTACTAGAAGGATGGAAAGACCAGAACGTAGTAAAAGTGCAAAGAATAACATTAAGGCGAGATGACAAACAAATACCGACCAAACACATAATCATTACTTTCGGAACCAGCAACCTGCCTGAAACAATAGAAACCGGCTACTGCAAGCTTAGTGTTAGACCAAAAATCCCAAATCCGCGTCGATGCTTCAAGTGTCAGCGTTTTGGGCATGGGTCGCAACCCCGCAGAGGACGTGCTACTTGTGCTAAGTGTAGTTCTTCTGAACACGCTTGACATCTGCACTTCACCAAACCAGTGTGCCAACTGTGAAGGAGATCACCCCGCCTACTCGCGATCGTGCCGCTCGTGGAAAAAGGAGAAACAAATAGAACTCAAAGTCAAACTAAACCTATCTTTTCCAGAGGCACGCAAACGTTTCGCTCTCCTCAACCATGTCTAGTCCTTCCTACACCGATGTGGCGCCCCGGGGGGCAGCGCTACATCCTTCGGCGGCCGCTCAAGTCACACGGAGTGTGACGACGGTTACGCCATCAGCCCCCCTGGCGGGAGCAGCCACTGCTCTTCCGCCCCCTACCACGAAGGGCCAGCAGAGCTCAGAGCCTGCCGGTCCCAGGGCCACTGCTCGTGCAGACAGGCCCGAAAAACTCCCAAGAGTGCCCGCTGAGCGGGCGTCATCCGGCGCCTCTGACGAGGCGATGGATGTAACAAGAACTTCTCCGGCGTCTCAGACGCCGAAGGAACGGCGTTGCTCCCAGGAGCGCGCCAAGAAAACAGAAATACCCCGCATCAAGGGGCCTGGAAAGGTCCCTTGAGCCAACGTAAGTGATATCCATTGACACACAGCACATAAACACAAACAATATGGATACACAAATATTACGCTGGAACGTGACAGGTCTGATCCACAACCTCGATGATATCAAAACTCTTACACAAATACAATCCAAAGGTGCTGTGTGTTCAGGAGACACATCTGAAATCTACGCAAACAAACTTTCTTAGGCAATACGTTATTTCCCGGAAGGACCGCGATGATGCTGTTGCATCGTCCGGCGGAGTAGCAATAATAGTAGACAGAGGCGTTGCTTGTCGGCAACTGCAACTCCGAACTCCTCTTAAGGCAGTTGCTATCCAAGCAGTGCTATTCAATAAACTAGTTACTATCACGTCCGTATACATCCCCCCAAGTTATTAACTCTCTAGCACAACATTTCAAAGCTTTATTGATGAGCTGCATCACCCCTACATAGTCGTCGGTGATCTAAACGCGCATAGCCCATTGTGGGGCGACTCTCGCTGTGATGCGAGAGGACGGCTTGTAGAAAACATCCTGTTCTCTTCAAGTTCCTGCTTGCTGAACAAGAAAAAGCCAACATTTTACAGCTCTACACACAAAACATTTTCTTCGATAGATCTTAGCACAGCGTCTAGTACAATTATGCCATATCTGGAGTGGGATGTCATTAATAACCCTTATGGAAGTGATCACTTCCCCATCGTTCCAAACCTTAAAAAACAAAGTGAGTGTCATGCACATCTTTCTCGATGGAAAGTTGACTCAGCCGACTGGACAAAGTTTCGCGAACCAACACAGCTGCCCTGGAATGATACCTCTGAACTTTGCTTAGACGACGCAGTAGCATACATAACAGCGTTCATTATTGAGGCTGCATCAGTATGCATTCCCCAAACAAATGGGTCGCCCTCGAAACGACGTATTCCGTGGTGGAATGAGGAGTGTAGGGAAGCCAGGAAAAAGCAAAAGAAGGCTTGGAACCTCCTCCGTAACTCCCCAACCACAGAGAATCTGATTAATTTCAGGCGATCAAGTCGCAAGGTAGAAGAACGCGCCGCCGCGCTAAACGTGAAAGTTGGAAAAACTACATAAGCAGTATCAATTCATATACAGACGAACGAAAAGCCTGGAACAGCGTGAACAAAATAAGAGCCCGCGAAACTCATCCCTTACCTTTATTAAATACACAAGGGGACACTCTTGAGGATCAGGCAGATTGTCTAGGATCACATTTCCAGTACATCTTATTACACAGATACATTTCTAAAATACCAGCGACTTGCAGAACAGATGAAATTGGGTCGGAACAGCTCATCCAATGAAGCATACAATCGTGCATTTGGAATGACTGAGTTCCAGGCCTCACTGAATTGTTGCAACAAGTCCGCCCCAGGAAGTGACAGAATAATGTATAAAATGATCAGACACCTACACCCTGAAACCCAAGAAACATTACTGTCACTCTTCAATTCTATGTTCTCCGCAGGCCACATTCCGTTTGCGTGGAAAGAAGCAATCGTAATCCCCATTCTCAAAAAGGGCAAGGACCCTTCCTCACCCGACAGTTATAGGCCTATAGCTCTGACAAGTTGTATATGCAAATTATTTGAGAAAATGATTAACCGTCGCCTCATCCATTTTCTTGAAAGCAACAAGATACTCGATCCCTTGCAGTGCGGTTTTAGAGAGGGTAGATCCACAACAGATCACCTTGGCCGCATCGAGACAAATATCCGTGATGCCTTCCCCGCAGGGGCGTCTGCGTCAGCAGGCGTTTGGTGTGTGGCGACACCACGTACCCGAGCACACGAGGGTTGGTCACTCCCGCGTGTAGCCGTGCGCGGCTTAGCCGTGTCTGGGGAAAAGGGGATCCTGGGGGTTCAGCCGATGCTGGGTGGTTGGACCTTTAAGGCCCCTCGGCGGAGGCAACACACCTCCTTGGCCTCTGCTTCACATAGACGGCACCCCCTGACTGACCCACCCGGGGGAAATCGGTAGTTGCATTTTCCTGTCTCTCTCTCGCTACAACCTTCGTCCTTTCCTTACTTTCCACCTTTCCTGTCTTCTTCTGGCTTTTTATTCCAATTTTTCAAGGCAGCAAGGGTTAACCTTGTGTGAATAGCCAAACTAGGTTATTTCATATTTGGTTATAGTGATGACGTACAGCTGGCGTTTACAGGACCTGTACATACAGTCCCTGTAGCGTCCCCTTGTAGGGCTCCATGGTGGGTGGCTGACGTTATTGCCGAAAATTCAATTCCTTTATGGCTAGCTCCTTCCCTCTGCTTCCTGATCGCCCTCACAAAAAAGGGCGCACCGATGAAGTTTTCCAGTTCCTTGGACGTCAAAGGCCAAACTTGCCACGTTACCATGTGATCCACTCAGAAAAATCCGATAAACAAGTACGAAACATTTCCCCTTTTCTAGTTTCCAAGTCCTTAACTGATGCCCTTGGTCCAGGCTACAAGGTATCAAGGCTGGCAAGTGGTGATCTCCTGTTAGAGCTCCATGATCAGAAACAGTACGAAAAGTTGCCCAGTCTAGTATCATTTGGAGATGTTCCATTGACAGTAACTCCACACCGCACTCTCAACACCAGCCGCGGCGTTGTCTCGGATGACGATTTGCTCCAACTGACAGAGGCTGAGCTCCTGGAGGGCTTCAGTGATCAGAATGTCGTCAATGTGAGAAGAATTAAGATAAGAAGGGATGGAAAAGAAATTCAAACAAAGCACCTGATACTCACATTCGGTTCAAGTATTCTGCCCGAGTCTGTAGAGGCCGGGTACATCAAGCTAAGTGTCAGGCCATATGTGCCAAATCCCCTAAGATGTTTCAAATGCCAGCGTTCCGGCCACAGCTCGCAGAGCTGCCGAGGCCGCCAAACATGTGCAAAATGCAGTGCCCATGAACACACGTCTGAAGCTTGCGCGAACTCTTTGCATTATGTAAACTGTGATGGAGAGCACGCCGCGTACTCGCGGTCGTGCCCATCTTGGAAAAAAGAAATTGTCACGATCAAAGTGAAAGAAAATATATCATTCAAGGAGGCACGTAAGCGGATGGCATACCTGCCTTAGAACACATTTGCCGAAGTGGCGCGTCAGGGGGCAGCGCCACAACGGCCTCCTGCGGCTGTCCGACCCACACCCAGTGAGGCGGCAGTGACGCCATCCGCCCCTCGGCGGCTGCAGCTAACGCTGCTACGCCAACACAGCAGACGGGGCCATCGACTCCGAAGGTGGGCGCAGCCGAGGCTACCCCAACCTCCCCGGCCCCATCCAGCGCTGGCAACAGCCGGCGCAGCCAGAGCCCTCAGGGAGCCCCATCGACCTCCGGGCTGGTGGGCGCAGGGATCTTGCCTTCCGAGGCAGGACCCTCACAGAAAACTTCTCGCTCGCAAGAGCATGTGTCCGGCGCCTCACAAGAGGCAATGGACACAACACCTGCCCTCACGGCGCGCCAAGCGCCTAAGGAGCGGCGAGGCTCCCTCGAACGCTCCAGAAAGGGCAAGACCCCGATTAAAGGGCCTCGAAAGAGCTCTGTAACATAACGTATCACTTCCTTTTTTCTGTAGGCACAGCACCAATTTACTTTAAAAATGGATACACAAATAATTCAGTGGAACGTCAGAGGTCTTCTTAGAAACCTTGATGATGTACAAGAACTCATCCACAAACATAATCCAAAAGTGCTGTGTTTACAGGAAACACACTTAAAATCCAAACACACTTTCTCCGAACGTATGTTACCTTTCGCAAAGATTGCGATGATGCCGTTGCATCGTCGGGTGGTGTTGCGATTGTCACTCATAAAAGTATAGCCTGTCAACCTTTACAGCTACAAACGCCCCTTGAAGCAGTGGCGGTTCGAGCTGTTCTCCTAAGCAAACTCCCCGCAGGGGCGTCTGCGTCAGCAGGCGTTTGGTGTGTTGCGACACCACGGACCCGAGCACACGAGGGTTGGACCCTCCCGCGTGTAGCCGTGCGCGGCTTAGCCGTGTCCGGGGAAAAGGGGATCCTGGGGGTTGAGCCAATGCCGGGTGTTTGGACCTTTACGGCCCCTCGGCGGCGGCAACACACCCCTTTGGCCTCGGCTTCACGTAGACGGCACCCCCGGACTGACCCACCCGGGGGAAATCGGTAGTTGCCTCTTCCTGTCTCTCTCTTCCTGTAATCTTCGTCTTTCTCTTACTTTTTCATCTTTCCTGTCTCCTCCTAGCTTCCGTTTACTTCCAATTTTCCAGGCAGCAAGGGTTAACCTTGTGTGAATAACCAAGCTAGGTTATCTCATATTTGGTTATAGTGATAACGTACAGCTGGCGTTTGCAGGACCTGTTCTTACAGTCCCTGTAGCGTCCCCTTGTAGGACTCCACGGTGGGTGGCTGGTGTTATTGCCGAAAATTCAATCCCTTTATGGCAACCTCTTTCCCTCCGCTTCCTGATCGCCCTCACAAAAGAGGGCGCACCGATGAAGTTTTCCAGTTCCTTGGACGTCAAAGACCAAACTTCCCACGTTACCATGTCATCCACTCAGAAAACTCCGACAAACAAGTACGAAACATTTCCCCTTTTCTAGTTTCCAGGTCCCTAACTGATATCCTTGGCCCAGGCTACAAGGTATCAAGGCTGGCAAGTGGTGATCTCTTGTTAGAGCTCCATGATCAGAAACAGTACGAAAAGTTGCCCAGTATAGTATCATTTGGAGATGTTCCACTAACAGTAACTCCACACCGCACTCTCAACACCAGCCGCGGCGTTGTCTCGGATGACGATTTGCTCCAACTGACAGAGGCTGAGCTCCTGGAGGGCTTCAGTGATCAGAATGTCGTCAATGTGAGAAGAATTAAGATAAGAAGGGATGGAAAAGAAATTCAAACAAAGCACCTGATACTCACATTCGGTTCAAGTATTCTGCCCGAGTCTGTAGAGGCCGGGTACATCAAGCTAAGTGTCAGGCCATATGTGCCAAATCCCCTAAGATGCTTCAAATGCCAGCGTTTTGGCCACAGCTCGCAGAGCTGCCGAGGCCGCCAAACATGCGCCAAATGCAGTGCCCTTGAACACGCCACTGAAGCTTGTGGAAACACTCTCCACTGTGTAAACTGTGATGGGGAGCACGCCGCGTACTCGCGGTCGTGCCCATCGTGGAAAAAGGAAAAGGAAATTGTAACAATAAAAGTAAAGGAAAATATAAGTTTCAAGGAGGCACGTAGGCGGGTATCGTACCTGCCCAGGAAAACCTTTGCCGATGTGGCGCGTCAGGGGGCAGTGCCACAACGGCCTCCGGCGGCTGTCCGACCCACAGTCAGTGAGTCGCCAGTCACGCCATCTGCCCCCACGGTGGTTGCAGCTAGCGCTGCTCCGCCAACAGAGCAGACGGAGCCATCGACCCCGAAGGTGGGCGCAGCCGAGGCTGCCCCAACCTCCGAGGCCCCCTCCAGCGCTGGCAACGGCCAGCGCAGCCAAATCCCTCAGGGAGCCCCATCGACCTCCGGGCTGGTGGGCGCCTCCAAGGCGGGACTCCCTCTGAAAACCTCTCGCTCGCAAGAGCGCTTGTCCGGCGTCTCACACGAGGCAATGGACACTACACCTGTCCCCAAGGCTCACCAAACGCCTAAGGAGCGTCGAGAATCGCTCGAACGCTTCAAAAAGAATAAAACGCCTATTACAGGGCCTCGAAAGGGCTCTGTAATATAAGGCATCCACTCCGTTTCCGTAAACACAGCACCAATTTACCTTAAACATGGATACACAAATCATTCAATGGAACATCAGAGGTCTCCTTAGAAACTTTGATGATTTGCAAGAACTCATCCACAAACATAATCCAAAAGTGCTGTGTTTACAGGAAACACACTTAAAATCTAAACACACAAACTTTCTCCGTACGTATGTTACGTTTCGCAAAGACCGCGATGATGCCGTCGCATCATCGGGTGGTGTTGCGATTCTTACTCATAGAAGTATTGCTTGTCAACCTTTACAGCTAAAACGCCCCTTGAAGCAGTGGCGGTTCGAGTTGTCATACTAAACAAACTCATCACCATTTGCTCCCTTTACATACCCCCGCATTACCAACTGAACAAACATGAATTTCACTCCTTGATCGATCAATTGCCAGAACCTTATGCTCTTCTTGGCGATTTCAATGCGCACAGCTCCCTGTGGGGCGACTCTCGTATAGATGCGCGAGGTCGCCTTGTTGAACAGTTCCTTTTTTCTTCTGGAGCGTGCCTTCTCAATAAGTAAGAACCCACATATTACTCTCTTGCAAACCGATCCTTTTCGTCAATAGATCTTAGTATAGTCTCCCCGTCTGTACTGCCTGAACTTGAATGGGAAGTTACCGACAACCCTTACGGTAGCGACCACTTCCCTATACTGCTAAGATCATATAAGGAAAACGAATATCCACCATACGTTCCTAGGTGGAAGATTGAGACAGCTGATTGGGAGAAATTTCGATCTCTAACTAGTATCTCATGGGCTGACCTGTCTTCGTTAGGAATTGACGCTGCAGTCGAGTTTTTTACAGCATTCATAATAGATGTCGCATTTAAATGCATATCAGAAGTAAAAGGCTTGGCCTGCAAACGACGTGTCCCATGGTGGAACGACGATTGTAGGATCGCTCGTAAAAAACAGAACTGGGCGTGGGGGTTGCTACGCGCTTCTCCCACTGCAGAGAATCTAGTTAACTTTCAGAAAGTTAAGTCTCAAGGCAGGAGAACCCGCCGATAGGCCAGAAGAGAGTTGGCAAAAGTTTTTATCGAACATCGACTCGTTTACAGATGAGGCGAAAGTCTGGAACCGCGTAAATAGAATTAGAGGGCGACAAACATATTCCCTCCCTCTGGTAAACACACAGGGTGATATGCTGCGACATCAGGCAGACTCACTTGGGGAGCACTTTGAGAGTGTGTCAAGTTCAAAACATCACTCGAAATCCTTTCTGAAATATAAGCAAATAGAAGAATGTAAGCCACTCAAAAGAAAATGTCTACAGAATGAATCCTACAACTGCCCTTTCAGTATTGCAGAGTTGAGAGCTGCCTTGAGCTCATGCAAGAGCTCCGCACCCGGATCTGACATAATCATATATGAAATGATCAAAAACCTACACAATGACACCCAAGTTACACTACTCACAATTTTTAACACCATTTGGGCTGCAGGATACCTCCCAACTGCATGGAAAGAAGCCATTGTGGTTCCTGTTTTGAAACAAGGCAAAGATCCTTCCTCAGTGGCAAGTTACCGCCCGATCGCCCTCACAAGTTGCCTTTGTAAGGCATTTGAAAAAATTATTAATCGGCGACTCATCCAATTCCTTGAAATGAGCTAAATGCTTGATCCGTATCAGTGCGGCTTCCGAGAAGGGCTGTCTACAACCGATCATCTCGTACGTGTTGATGGAAATATCCGGGACGCATTTATACGTAAACAGTTCTTCCTATCGATATTTCTCGATATGGAAAAGGCGTATGATACAGCGTGGCGTTACGGAATCCTAAGAGACTTGTTAGAAATGGGCATCCATGGTAATATGCTTAACCTAATAGAAAGCTATCTGTCCAGTCGTACCTTCCGGGTAAAAGTCGGCAATGTACTTTCACGTCCTTTTATGCAAGAAACGGGTGTACCCCAAGGAGGCGTGCTCAGCTGCACGCTCTTCATCGTGAAGATGAACACGCTTCGCGCTTCATTACCACCGGCAATCTTTTATTCTGTCTACGTGGACGACATACAAATAGCTTTCAAATCCTGTAACCTCGCAGTGTGCGAGAGACAGGTACAGCATGGCCTGAACAAAGTCTCAATGTGGGCAGACAAGAATGGATTTAAGATCAATCCTAACAAAAGCTCTTGTGTTCTTTTTACATGAAAGAGAGGCCTGGTTCCGGATCCTTCCTTAGAACTGTGTGGAAAACGAATACCTATCAGCAAAGAGCACAAATTCCTAGGTATCATACTTGACTACAGACTCACTTTCATTCCACACATTAAATATCTGAAAGAAAAATGTCTAAAAACAATGAACTTAATGAAACTTCTATCACAGACTACATGGGGTAGTGACAGGAAGTGTTTAATGAACCTATACAAGAGCCTAATTTGGTCTCGATTGGATTATGGTGTTGTAGTATATAACTCTGCCGCCCCGAGCGCGCTAAAGATGCTAGACTAAGTCCACCATCTAGGAATCACTCGGAACATGCCCCAACATAACAGAGAGCTGCTCCGCTGCGCAAAAGCTTGGACAGAGCGCAATGGCTATCGTTTTTCATAGCATTGTAACGGCAAGATTCTTGTAAGGAAATGAGAGGGCGATAGCGCCGTGGTCATTCGTTGCGCGGCTGACCTTGATAAGCTGTGATATGATTTTACCTGGCACTGTGTCCTGACATTTCTTTCAGTATCCCTCTCACCATGCTTCCTTCCTCAACTGCGCAGGTAGACGTTATAAACCTTAAAAACTTCTACGATACTGGTTGCCAAAAATACCTTAGTTGTGTTCATTTTAACTTAAGATCTGGTAGAAATAAGCAGGATGAACTCGATAATTTTTTTGTAGTGAAGCGCAAGTACGCTTTGATATTGTGATGTATTCAGAAACCTGGTTTGCCTCGGAAGAGAACGTGTTTACATCTCCAGCATGTAAATCCTACTACATGAACCGCAAAGGCAAAAGGGGTGGTGGCGTAACAATGCTAATCTCCAACTTAATTGATTCTGAACTAATGCCAGAATTGTGCTGTATCACTCCTTTTTATGAAACGCTTGCTATCAGATGTCGTACTTCAGTTTTTTTTGTTTGTTACCGCCCTCCTTCAGATAATATACATCTGTTTTGATCCTTCTTGAACTCTCTGTTAGACTTTATCAGTGAAAGAAAATACGCATTATTTCCAGGTGGTGACTTCAACATCAAGATGTTAGCTGATATCAGTGCTAAATTAGAACTCGAATCGCTGTTAAGCTCTCATTCTTTTCAAAATTTTATAACATCCCCCACGCGAATCACTCCACAATCAACATTTTTACATCTGTTTATAACCAACTTTGATCCTTCATTTGTTAAGGCTGGCACTTTATTTCATAGTATTAGCGACCACTTGCCTATATTTATGTTTGTCAGTCAATTCACTAACGCACCTAAACGACTGCATTCGGAATTTTCATACAGACTAGTTACTCCTGAAACGCTGCCCGCTTTTAGAGACCGCTTAGACAGAACAAACTGGAACGAAGTATTCACAACGAGTGACCCCAACTTCGTATGCGATTAGTTTGTCAAGAAGTTCTCTGAATTATACTTTGTATGTTTTCCCGTCAGGACTTTTAAAACATGCAAGAAAAGTCGAAAACCTTGGGTAAATAATGAATGCCCCAAGCTTATAAGAAAGCGGGATCATTTGTTTAAGGCATTTATAGTGAGTAAATCTCCTGAAGCGCTCAAAGTTTTCAAAAAATAGAGAAAGTTTGCCACTAAAAACCTTCGTGATGCAAAAAAGCAATATTATTCTAACCTGTTCAATTCGACACAAGCACGCAGGGAAAATGTTTGGAAGGCACTTAACACTGTAATTAGCAGTGCATCTGAGGCAGTAACCAAAATTGTAGATGGAATAGAAATTCAAGGCCCTGAGCTAGCTAATGCATTTAACGACTTCTTCCTATCAGTTGGTGACGCTACCACCAGCAGCGCTGACCTTAAGATATATGAATGATCAAACTAACTAAACCATATTTCTAGAGCCAGTTTAAGATGGTGGGCTTGTAGCTACATTTCTAACTCTCAGCAATAGCAAAGCCACTGATGCGGACAATTATTCCAATGAAACCAGTAAAGTATGTCATTGATATACTAGCACCCTGCCTTACCTACATCTATATTACGAGTTTATCCACGGGATTTTTCCCTCGAAATATGCAGACAGCAAAAGTAACAGTTGTATATAAAAAGGGTAATAGAAATGACATGTCCAACTACCGACCTATATCAGTTCTGCCTGTATGTTCGAAAGGTTTGCAGAAGATAATTTTTGAAACGCCTTACCTCTTTCACTGACCGCTTCAGCTTGATAAGTTGAGAAACAAGTCTACAGAGCTCGCAGTAGTGCAGGCCCAAAAGGAAATCTTTCTAGAAAATTTCGAGTACAGAAATATGGTACTTGGGCTTCTTTTAGACTTTCCAAAAGCCTTCGACCTCATTAATCATGATATTCTGCTTCAAAAACTAGATCACTATGGCTTAAGAGGTATCGCGCACAAATTAATCAAGTATCAAGTAATCAAGTAACTTACTATACCGTACTCAATTTGTAGTCATTGAAGGAAAACATTCCTCAATAAAATCTATTAAAACAGGTGTCCCTCAGGGAAGCATCCTGGGACCGTTTCTCTTCATACTTTGTATGAATGAGATTGTCCACATTGATGAAACAGCCGATCATATAATCTATGCTGATGATACGAGTTTATTCTATTCAGGCAAATCATGTGCCGATTTGGGTAGTTGAGTGAATAGCGCACTGTCTGAAATTAATGCATGGGCTCAAATGAACTCCCTAAAACTAAACACTAAAAAAACGAAGGCTGTTTTATTTCACCCCCGCCACACATATGTCCAGTTACTCACCATTTCGTTAAATAACTCTAAAAGTTAAGTGGTAAAAAGCTTCAAATCACTGGGCGTGTATTTTTCACAAAACATAACATGGGATGATCACGTGAACTACATTATTAATAAACTATCTAGGACAACCGGCATTATGCGCCGCCACTGTTACTATTTTCCTACCTCTATTAACACACTCATATATAACTCTTTATTTTCTTCTCTATTGAATTACGCGTTTCTTGTATGGTTAACAGCAACAGCTTCAAACATTAGCAAACTTTCCGTCTTGCAAGGAAATGCTCTACGCCTAGCCTGTAAAGTCCCATATCGCTACCACCGTGCAGAATTGTTTAAGCAGCACCACATCATTCAGGTTCCATCATTGTATGATTACAAGCTATGCCGTTTATATAAACTCGGTTTGCTGAAAAATAATGATGCCATGACAAAGCTAGCAAGGCTAGAAAAAAACTCCCATGCTTTTAATGTGCGCCATCCTGAAGTGTGGTACGTCGCCAAATGGTAGAACTAAGTGCGGAAATCAAATGTTAAAATTTCAATTGCCTATACTGCTAAACCACATGATAAAAGAAAATAAGATTGACATATCTAGTACATCACCAAAACAACTGCGTTTAATGTTTGTATAATGATGTGACACGATTATTTCCTATTTCTTTGACTACTGTATATACCCCTTTTCAAGTGACGTTTTATAACTCTTGTGTTTTCCTCTTAGTAGGTCGTACCCCTTAGCCGGACACTTTTACGCTTCCCCGTGTGATAGGGAGTCAGGGCTCCTCAAGCTGTTCTTACAGCTTTTACCTGTCCTCCTCGTAACTTTTTCGTGTTGCGGAATAAAATTCAATTCACTATGTCACCAAGCTACTGTCCCTAGACCTTGGTAACGTGTTTTGCTTACTTTTGCAGTTCTTAACATGTCTGATGACATCAGCTTGATGGTGCGTTCATCGGTAACTCGATAAAAATACCAAGATGCATTTCCTACGTTGAGGAATTACAGGAATGCCATTGAGATCCTCGACCATTCCCGGAGTAGGAATGGGCTAAGTTTCTTCATTCCAAGAAATTGAAAGGAATGGAATTGCGGAAAGTTTTATTTCCCCTTTATCGAATTGGAATGGAATTGGGGCGCTTATTCCGCAACACTGCTCTGAACCATAATGTCCAACCAAAATACGATGTCACTCACGCAAAAGTTCAATTCACCACAACACAGGTCTCTTATATGAAACGCTGGTTAAGCTAAATATGTTTCACTCTTTCTACATCCATCTCACTCCATTTCACTCTTTACATCCATCCACCATCCATCCATCCATCCACCGTCTCACCGCACAGCGTGTCGCTGTACTCATCAGGGCAGTAGGCAGCGTCTGCCATAAGAAAATTGTGCAAACACACGGCAGCCTGAATCATGTTGTTGAGGAGCTCTGGCGCGCCTTCCACCGTTCCAAGAAACACCCGCCAACGGGAGACTAGAATGCCGACAGCATTTTCAATGCACCTGCGTGCCCTCGACAAGCGGTAATTGAAGACCTTTTTTTCTATCATCCAGCTTCCTCCCAGGGTAGGGCCGCATCAGGTAAGTCCGCAAAGGGAAGGCTGTATCGCCAACCAAACAAGGTGGCCACTTCGAAATATTTGAAGGCAGCCCCAGAGCACCCTCTTCAAATACTGCCTGGAGGGGACTCCTCTTAAAAAAAGAGGCGTCTGAATATCGGCCTTGGGCTCCGATGTCCACCATTATAAATCTATTGTTGGCGTCTGCTATAGCCAGCATAATTAGTGAATAGAAACCCTTGTAATTGTAGAAGTCTGAGCCGCTCTTGTTAGGACATTTGATCGCAAAATGCTTGCCGTCAATGCTCCCTATTGTGTTTGGAAAATCCCATTTGTCATACTATTCCTCTGCTATGTCGCGCCACCTCTGTGTGCTTGGCCGTGCGAGTACCAGGGGCCTCAAGCAGTCCCAGATCGCTGGTAATGTCTCCTTCAGTACGCTAGCTACAGTAGATGCATGCATTCGGTAGCTCAATGAAATGTCCTCCATGGACCCTCCTGTGGCCAAAAATCTGCAAAGATGTTAAAAGAGCAGACCGTAAAATTATGGTTCCGATATTTCGACATCTATGTTTACACTGAACCAAATTGTTATCAGCATAATTCTATTCGTTAATGCCTGCATCGCGTTTTACAGACACCATAAGCCCCGCGGGGCCTCTGCGCAAGCAGGCGTTTGGTGGGTTGCGGCACCACGGACCCGAGCACACGAGGGTCGGACCCTCCCGCGTGTAGCCGTGCGCGGCTTAGCCGTGTCCGGGGAAAGGCGGATCCTGGGGGTTGAGCCAATGCCGGGTGTTCGGACCTTTACGGCCCCTCGGCGGCGGCAACACACCCCTTTGGCCTCGGCTTCACGTAGACGGCACCCTCGGACTGACCCACCCGGGGGAAATCGGCAGTCGCCTTTTCCTGTCCTCCTCTCCAATCTTCGTCTTTCTCTCTCGCCTTTTACATCTTTCCTGTCTTCTCATCACTTCTCCTCACTTCCTAGTTTCCTGGCGGCAAGGGTTAACCTTGTGTAGCTAGCCAGCCTTGGTTATGCTGTATTTGGTTATAGCAACGATGTACGGCTGGCGTTGGCAGAGTTTCTCCAGCAGGAACTTCTGTCACGTCCCCCTGTTGGGCTCCATGGTGGGTGGCCGGCATCGCGGCCGAAAACCCAACATTACTTATGGAACATGCTTTCCCTAAACTACCTGGTCGCCCTCAGAAACGAGGACGCACCGAAGAAGTATTTCAGTTTTTCGGACGCCAAGTCCACAATTTTCCTCGTTTTCATGTGATCCACACAGAAAAACCAGCGAAACAAGTCCGCACAATCTCCCCGTTCCTGGTATCTAAGACCCTTACCGAAGTTTTTGGCCCAGGTTATAAGGCGTCGAGGATGGCCAGCGGTGACCTCCTCTTGGAGCTCCGCGATCAGAAACAATTTGAGAAACTGCCTAAACTAGTATCATTTGGAGAGACCCAAGTAGTAGTAACCCCGCGCCGCACGATGAATACCTCACGCGGCGTTGTCTCGGACGATGATTTGCTGGAGCTCACTGAGGCTGAACTCTTGGAGGGCTTCAGTGAACAAAATGTCATAAATGTCAAAAGAATAAAGATTAGGCGAGACGGAAAAGAAATCCAAACAAAACACCTGATACTCACTTTCAGCTCAAGTGTCCTCCCCGAGTCCATCGAGGCCGGTTACATCAAACTTCGTGTTAGGCCATACGTGCCCAATCCTCTCAGATGCTTCAAGTGCCAAAGGTTCGGCCACAGTTCACAGAACTGTCAAGGCCGGCTGACATGTGCCAAGTGCAGTGACACCGAACATTCCTCCGAAACATGCCAGAAGACTCCACACTGTGTCAACCGTGATGGCGAGCACGCCGCATACTCGCGCGCCTGCCCGTCCTGGAAAAGAGAAAAAGAGATTGTGACAATCAAAGTCAAAGAAAACATATCTTTCAAGGAGGCACGTAGGCGGGTGTCATACCTGTCTAAGAGTAGCTTTGCCGATGTGGCGCGTAAGGGGGCAGCGTCACAACGGCCTCCAGCGGCTGTCCGACCCACAGGCAGTGAGTCGGCAGTTACGCCATCTGCCCCCGCAGCGGTTGCAGCTAGCGCTGCTCCGTCTACCCAGCAGACGGGGCCAACGACCCCGAACGTGGACGCAGCCGAGGCTGCCCCAGCCTCCGAGGTTCCTTCCAGCGCTGGCAACGGCCAGCGTAGCCAAATCCCTCTGGGAGCCCCATCGACCTCCGGGCTGGTGGGCGCAGGGGTCTTGCCCTCCAAGGCGGGACTCCCTCTGAAAACTTCCCGCTCGCAAGAGCACGTGTCCGGCGCCTCACAAGAGGCAATGGACACCACACCTATCCTCAAGGCGCACCAGGCGCCTAAGGAGCATCGAGAATCGCTCGAACGCTCCAAAAAGAACAAAACACCTATTACAGGGCCTCGAAAGGGCTCTGTAATCTAAGGCATCTTTCCGTGTCCGTACACACAGCACTAATTTACATTAAATATGGATACACAAATCATACAATGGAACATCAGAGGTCTTCTTAGGAACCTTGATGATTTGCAAGAACTAATCCACAAATATAATCCAAAAGTGCTGTGTTTACAGGAAACACACTTAAAATCAAAAACACAAACTTTCTCCGAACGTATGTTACATTTCGCAAAGATCGCGATGATGCCGTCGCATCATCGGGTGGTGTTGCGATTGTCACTCATAAAAGTATAGCCTGTCAGCCCTTACAGCTACAAACGCCCCTTGAAGCAGTGGCGGTGCGAGTTGTTCTGCTAAACAAACTCATCACTATCTGCTCGCTTTATATACCCCCACATTACAAATTAACTAAACACGAATTTCAGTCCTTCATGGATGAATTGCCAGAGCCTTATGTTGTTCTTGGCGATTTTAATGCACACAATTACCTGTGGGGCGACCCTCGTATAGATGCGCGAGGACGACTTGTTGAACAATTCCTTTTCTCTTCTGGTGCGTGCATTCTGAATAAGAAAGAACCCACATATTACTGTCTTGCCAACAAATCCTTTTCTTCAATAGATCTTAGCCTAGTCTCCCCGTCACTACTGCCTGAACTCGAATGGGAAGTTACAAACAATCCTTACAGAAGTGACGACTTCCCCATACTGCTACGAACACCTAAAAAGAACGAATATACACCACAGGCTCCTAAGTGGAAGATTGATACAGCTGACTGGGAGAAATTCCGAACTCTCAGCAGTATTTCATGGGATGACATGTCCTCGTTAGGAATTGATGCTGCTGTGGAATATTTTACAGCCTTCATAATAGATGCCGCATCTAAATGCATATCACAAGTAAATGGCTTGGGGTGTAAACGGCGCGTGCCGTGGTGGAACGAGGATTGTAGGATCGCTCGTAAGAAACAAAACAAAGCGTGGGGGTTGCTACGCGCCTCCCCCACTGCGGAGAATCTCATAAACTTTAAAAAAGTAAAATCCCAAGGCAGGCGAACCCGTCGACAGGCCAGAAGAGAGCTGGCAGAAATTTTTATCAGGTATCAACTCGTATACAGATGAGGCCAAAGTCTGGAACAGGGTTAGTAGGATAAGAGGGCGACAAACATACTCCTTTGGTAAACACGCAAGGCGAAACCCTGCAAGACCAGGCAGATTCACTTGGGGAGCACTTTGAACGTGTGTCAAGCTCAATCAATTATTCCCAGTCCTTTCTTAAACATAAAGAAATAATAGAACGTAAGCCAATCATTCGAAAATCCAGGCAGAATGAACCGTATAACTGGCCTTTCAGTACTGCCGAGTTGAACGCTGCCTTGAACACATGCAAAAGCACTGCACCGGGACCTGACAGTCATGTATGACATGATTAGAAACCTACATACTGACACACAAGTTACACTACTTACACTATTCAACACTATTTGGGCTTCCGGATACCTCCCATCGACATGGAAGGAAGCGATTGTGGTTCCTGTTCTGAAGCACGGGAAAGACCCCTCCTTGGCGGCAAGTTACCGTCCGATAGCTCTAATTGTCTGTGTAAGCTTTTTGAAAAAATGATAAATCGCAGACTTATACATTTCCTTGAGCTCAACAAAATGCTCGATCCTTATCAGTGTGGATTCCGAGAAGGGCGGTCAACAACAGATCATCTTGTGCGGATTGAAGGATATATTCGCGATGCCTTTGTACACAAACAGTACTCCCTCTCCATATTCCTTGATATGGAGAAGGCATACGATACAACATGGCGTTACGGGATCCTGCGAGATTTGTCGGGAATGGGCATCTGTGGAAATATGTTGAAAATAATTGAAAGCTATTTGTCCAATCGTACCTTCCGTGTAAAAGTTGGCAATGCACTGTCACGTCCCTTTACCCAGGAAACTGGTGTACCCCAGGGAGGCGTGCTCAGCTGCACTCTCTTTATCGTTAAGATGAACACCCTACGTGCTTCACTACCACCTGCCATTTTTTATTCCGTATACGTAGACGATATACAAATAGGCTTCAAATCCTGCAACCTCACAGTATGCGAAAGACAGGTACAGCAAGGCTTGAACAAGGTTTCTAAGTGGGCAGACCAAAACGGATTCAAAGTCAACCCCCACAAAAGTTCTTGTGTTCTCTTCACAAGAAAGAGAGGCCTGGTCCCAGATCCTTGTGCAGAACTGGGCGGACAACAAATTCCTGTAAACAAAGATCACAAATTTCTTGGTGTTATACTTGACTCCAGGCTTACTTTCATTCCGCACATAAAACATCTGAAAGAAAAATGTCTTAGAACAATGAACTTACTTAAAATCCTATCCCACACAACGTGGGGTAGCGACAGACAGTGTTTGTTGAATATTTACAAGAGCCTTGTTCGATCACGGTTAGATTATGGTGCCGTAGCATATCACTCTGCCGCACCGAGCGCACTTAAGATGTTAGACCCCGTTCACCATCTGGGTATCCGTCTGGCCACTGGCGCATTTAGGACAAGCCCTGTTGAAAGCCTATATGTAGAGTCAGATGAGTGGCCACTCCATCTTCAAAGAACAAACATCAGCTTAACATATTTTCTCAAGGTTCGCTCTAATAAGGAACATCCGTGTTTCACAACCGCTAACGACTTGACGTGTGAAACACTTTTTCATAACAGACCCTCTATGAGACTTCCTTTCTCACTGCGTGCAAGAGAACTTTGCACGGAAATGGATGTCCCAGTTCTCGAGCAGCGCTTAATGCCTCCAGCTAAGCTAGTACCACCCTGGGAGTGGCAGCTGATAGTGTGACACATCCTTTATAGAGGTTACTAAACATGCGCCAGAGCCACATATCAAAATGCATTTCTTGGAGCTCCAGCACAAGTACTCGTGCGCAGAGTTTTACACAGACGCTTCTAAGTCGCATGCCGGGGTGTCCTACGCAGCCATTGGTCCATCCTTCTCGGAATCCGGTGTACTGCACCCTGAAACAAATATATTTACGGCTGAGGCGCATGCACTATTGTTGGCTGTGAAACATATCAGAAAATCAAATATTCAAACGACAATTTTATATACAGACTCCCTAAGTGTCGTAAAAGCCTTGAAGTCACACTGTAAACACAGAAACCCCGTAATAACTGAGCTCTATTCCATTCTCTGTAGAGCGTATATGTCTAACCAGCATGTCATTATATGCTGGGTGCCCGGACATAGGGGCATTGAGGGTAACGTTCTAGCGGACCAGATAGCCACATCCATTTCATTGCATGCAGTTAGTCCTACTGCTTCGGTCCCTGTCACAGATCTGAAACCTTTCTTAAGAAGAAAACTGCGAAACCACTGGCAACGTATGTGGGACGCAGAAATAAATAACAAACTGCACGTGATAAAACCACAGTTAGGTTCTTGGCCCCCCGTAACAAAATCACGGCGAACAGATGTCCTATTCTGTCGCCTGAGAATAGGACACACATTTGGCACGCATAACTTTCTACTCACTGAAAATGATCCTCCAACCTGCGGTAGATGCGGGGAGAGGCTGACCGTCCTCCACGTCCTCCTGGAGTGTCGGGCAGCCGAATCTGAAAGAAGAAAACATTTTTCCCTAGCATACCGGCAGCACATCCCCCTACATCCCGTAACGCTACTCGGTCCAGAACCTTTATTTGACACCAACACAGTCCTAAGTTTTCTGAAAGATGTTGTCTTGCATGGTTTTAGCCCCACGTGTTCGTAGCGGGTCCTCTCTTCAGAGGATGCCGCTGCGTTAGCTCTTTAGTATAGCACATGCCTCTGGGCCCTTGTGTTTCAAGGGCTCCGGTGAGGCAGCAGTGCTCCAGGTAATTTTACTATCTCATATATCTTTTATTCTGCATCATTCTTTTACGATGGATTTTAATGTTCAAAGTATTCGCCATGAGTCATCGCCATAATTTTATAGCACGTAGATTTTACGCACTTTACAGCGACAATTTTTAGGCCAGTTTACAGCCAAGTCACATCTCCATAATACATCGTCAACATCACCACTTGTCATGGCGCTCTTTGGCCACACCTGGCCCTTGCGCCATTAAACACCACATATCATCATCATCATCAGACACCATAAGGCCACGAATAGTAGCAAGAATGGCTCGTCGGTGACTCAGTATAAGCATAACCTAGCAAGCACTACTATTATACTCGACGAAAATTTCTGGAAATGTAAGCGATCACTTAACAAATAAAGAAAACTTAACACGAGCCAGTATTTACTTTAATCTCATGCATGGGGAAGGTCAGGGAGGTGAATACGTGGGTTCCGTATTTCTGAAATTACGAAACGTTGGAAACACGAACAAAAAAAAAGCATATTTTCGGGAACGAATTGTTGCGACATGTTACCAAAAAAGTAATTTTCTAAAGCTACAGTACACATGGATGCACGTCGGCTCGAGGCCGCATTGGCTAAAGTCTAGGAAATATGATCAACATATATTTTACCTCAATGTCACCGCGAGCCTTTCTGTCGGTGAGATGGGTCTCCTGTGAGTTGGAGGATGAACAAGCCTGCGGTAAACAAGGCTCAGCAGCTTGTCAAACGATGCCTTTGTCATCCTGCGTGCGACAAATGCATGAAAGTTACGCATAGTATATTTAGCCGAGCTGGAGCTACACAATTCCGAAAGGAGCAACGTTGTCATTTACCTGAAATACTTGAAATGGTATTCGGGATCACTGTTCCGCAGCTCCTGTACTAGGTGGTGGTACTCTCCACACTCTGGACGCTTGTCATATATATCCCTTATGTAGAGAGACCTGTTCCTCTTGCGACGCAGACGACGCACCAACAAAGCGAGAATAATGTTTCGTCTTGCGGAGTGTCTGCGTCCGTGCCATCACCGAGCAACAGTCCGTTCCACAGTGGCGATCGCTACGGACAGAGAAAGCGTGCGAAAAGATTTGTTTGGATGTTCCACGACAGGCGGCACGGAGCGGCGCGTTGTTCTGCGCATGCGCTACTCCAGCGGCGGCAGCTGCGCGGCGTTGTACTGTAGGGGGACGGACATATGCCTGGCGCGGTGTAGCCGACGTGGCGTGACGCTACGCCACCACCGCACGCGCGCGCGCGCCGGGTCACGTCGAAGTGTATTGACGAATGACGCATGCATCTGGCTCGTCACCCGCCGATACTCTTGTCGCTTAGCAACGGAAGTAAGCCGCAAAGTTTAATTTACACGCAGATATTTTTGCCTTTACCGGGAAAATAAAAAAAATATAAAAATGAAACAATCTCTGTTAACCTCATTTCACATTCTCTCTTTTTTAATGCTCGCGGCAGCAAACGGTCGGCGTTAACACTAGCGTGACGTATTTCCTGTTGCCGCTTCTCGCCGAGTGTCCCCTTTAGTTGAATTTCTTTCTCTATGACGGTGCACACGAAGCACTCGGTGCACTATCAGCACACGACGCAGATCGCTTTCAAGAAGGGGATCGGCAGTCACGCCTTGCGTAGCCGCGCGCCGGAGTACTGTTGATCATGGTTCGCATCGAGAGGCAGCGTCCTCGACCATGTCTATGGACGTGGTCTGTCAAACGTGGCACTGTTCAGTTACGTCACGTACTACAGCACGCATCGGCCAGTGCTGATCTTCCACGAAGCAGCAGCATCATCCAGACGCCCCACCATATAAAAATCAGTGAACATAGCTATTACTCGCCCCTTCTTCGTCGTTTCATGCTGGTCTAAGTTAACATGTCGATGCATGAGGCAACAACAACAAATTCTGTGTTGCAACCGCGCTTCTGCGTTCCACAATTATTTCGATGTGTTTCTCGCAAACATACGAAACGCAGCAGCATACGACGACGAAGCAGCAGGTGATTCCTAGAAGATGCTTACGCATCATTTAGATAACTCCGACACAAGTTTCTGCGTGTAATTTTTCAAACATTCTTTCTTCATAGCGATTCCTCTTCCGTGACGGACGGACAAGTTTTGTCGTTGCGTAGTAAAAAACAAATAGTAAATAGTAAATACGCATTTAAAAAATACCGAGTTGTCTCACGCAGCTTCCGGCATTTTTCATGGTGAGGACACGGTGTCCGCCAGCGCCATATTCCTTCTCATCTCCGCCACGCCGCTTGCCGCGTGTAAGAAAGCCGTCCTGAGTTTTGCAAAATCCTGCGCATTCGGCCTAGAAAAGTGAGTCAAGACGAAATTTTGTAAAATATGTTCGGATCCGTTTCGTTTGATTCCGCTGGCTGAAATGGTTTTCGAGGCACTTTTGTTCGGCAACTATGCGGCGAAGTAGAGCTACAGAGTAAAAATATTCGTCTGCCATTGTATTGAAGGAGAGGAGTCCCTCGATCATGGTAAAACTCATGGACTCGAATGTGACACTATGATGCACATTCTCGCCATGCTGTATAAGGAGAGATGACACTGCCAGTTTCTACAATTAGCAGTGGACCGAATGGCTTTCAGGAGTGACAGCCAACCACTAAGCCCGGCGGCGCGCGCTATTTCTTTTCTTAAGTTTTGGCCCCTGGTAAAATGTTTCGTTTGGTATTTGAAATATAAACATCCGGTTCTAGCACCTCGCAGGGGCGTCTGCGTCAGCAGGCGTTTGGTGTGTTGCGACACCACGGACCCGAGCACATGAGGGTTGGACCCTCCCGCGTGTAGCCGTGCGCGGCTTAGCCGTGTCTGGGGAAAGGGGGATCCTGGGTGTTGAGCTGATGCTGGGTGTTTGGACCTTTAAGGCCCCCCGGCGGAGGCAACACACCCCTTTGGCCTCTGCTTGACATAGACGGCACCCCCGGAGTGACCCACCCGGGGGAAATCGGTAGTTGCCTTTTCCTGTCTCTCTCTCTCTCCAATCTTCGTCTTTCTCTTACTTTTCATCTTTCCTGTCTTCTCCTCGCCTCCGCTTACTTCCAATTTTCGAGGCAGCAAGGGTTAACCTTGTGTGAATAGCCAACCTAGGTTATTTCATATTTGGTTATAGTGGTAATGTACAGCTGGCGTTTGCAGGCCGTGTTTCACAGGTCCTGCAGCGTCCCCTTGTAGGACTCCATGGTGGGTGGCTGGCGTTACTGCCGAAATCTCGCATATCTTTATGGCTAGCTCCTTCCCTCCACTACCTGATCGCTCCCTGAAGAGGGGGCGCACCGATGATGTCTTAGAATTTTTCTCCCGTCAAAATCAAACTTTTCCTCGCTTCCACGTAGCCCACTCCGAAACACCAAACAAACCCGTACGAACAATCTCACCATTTCTCGTGTCCAAGTCTCTGACCCAAGTTCTTGGTACAGGTTACAAAGTATCCAGAATGGCAAGCGGTGATCTCCTCTTGGAGCTCCGTAACCTGAAACAATATGAAAACCTACTTAACCTAGTATCATTTGGCGACGCCAAAGTGACATAACCCCGCATCGTACTATGAATACCACTCGTGGCGTAGTCTCCGATGAATTATCTCTTGGAGCTGACTGAGGCTGAGCTCTTGGAGGGCTTCAGTGAGCAGAACGTCATCAACGTTAAGCGAATTAAGATGAGGCGTGACAACAAGGAAATAGAGACCAAACATTTGATACTTACTTTTGGCACAAGTGTCCTGCCCGAGTCCATCGAGGCCGGGTATATCAAGCTCCGTGTTCGGCCATATATCCCTAATCCCCTGCGTTGCTTCAAATGTCAGCGTTTCGGTCACAGCTCACATAGCTGCCGAGGCCACCAAACCTGCGCTAAATGCAGTGCTAATGAGCACACTTCTGAATCTTGTGAAAACTCTCTCCGCTGCGTAAACTGTGAAGGTGAGCACGCTGCATACTCGCGGTCGTGCCCATCTTGGAAGAAAGAGAAGGAAATAGTTACGATTAAAGTAAAAGAAAACATAAGTTTCAAAGAGGCACGCAGGCGGGTATCTTTCCTGCCAAAGAACACCTTTGCCGAAGTGGCGCGTCAGGGGGCAGCGCCACAACGGTCTCCGGCGGCTGTCCGACCCACACCCAGTGAGCCGGCAGTGACGCCATCCGCCCCCCTGGCGGATGCAGCTAGTGCTGCTCCGTCAACCCAGAATGAGGGATCATCGACCCCGAAGGTGGGCGCAGCCAACGCTGCCCCAGCCTCCGAGGCCCCTTCCAGCGCTGGCAACGGCCAGCGCAGCCAAATCCCTCTGGGAGCCCCATCGACCTCCGGGCTGGTGGGCGCAGGGGTCTTGCCCTCCAAGGCGGTCGCAAGAGCGCTTGTCCGGCGTCTCACACGAGGCAATGGACACTACACCTGTCCCCAAGGCGCACCAAACGCCTAAGGAGCGTCGAGAATCGCTCGAACGCTTCAGAAAGAACAAAACACCTATTACAGGGCCTCGAAAGGGTTCTGTAATATAAGGCATCCACTCCGTTTCCGTAAACACAGCACCAATTTACCTTAAACATGGATACACAAATCATTCAATGGAACATCAGAGGTCTCCTTAGAAACCTTGATGATTTGCAAGAACTCATCCACAAACAATCCAAAAGTGCTGTGTTTACAGGAAACACACTTAAAATCTAAACACACAAACTTTCGTCGACAGTATCTAACTTTTCGCAAAGATCGCGATAATGCCGTAGCATCATCGGGCGGTGTTGCCATTGTCATTCATAGAAGTATTGCGTGTCAACCTTTACAGCTACAAACGCCCCTTGAAGTAGTGGCGGTTCGAGTTGTCCTTCTAAACAAACTGATAACCATTTGCTCCCTTTACATACCCCCGCATTACCAACTGAACAAACATGAATTTCACTCCTTGATCGATCAATTGCCAGAACCTTATGCTGTTCTTGGCGATTTCAATGCGCACAGCTCCCTGTGGGGCGACTCTCGTATAGATGCGCGAGGTCGCCTTGTTGAACAGTTCCTTTTTTCTTCTGGAGCGTGCCTTCTCAATAAGTAAGAACCCACATATTACTCTCTTGCAAACCGATCCTTTTCGTCAATAGATCTTAGTATAGTCTCCCCGTCTCTACTGCTTGAAGTCGAATGGGAAGTTGCCAACAATCCTTACGGCAGCGACCACTTCCCTATACTGCTAAGATCACCTAAAGAAAACGAATATCCACCACACGCTCCTAGGTGGAAGATTGAGACGGCTGATTGGGAGAAATTTCGATCTCTTACTAGTATCTCATGGGCTGACATGTCTTCGTTAGAAATTGATGCTGCAGTGGAGTTTTTCACAGCCTTCATAATAGATGCCGCATCTAAATGCATATCAAAAGTAAATGGCCTCTCGTGCAAACGGCGCGTCCCGTGGTGGACCGACGATTGTAGGATCGCACGTAAAAAACAAAAAGCGTGGGGGTTGCTACGCGCCTCCCCCACTGCGGAGAATCTCATCAATTTTAAGAAAGTAAAATCACAAGGCAGGCGAACCCGCCGACAGGCCAGAAGAGACAGTTGGCAGAAGTTTTTAACGGGTATAAACACGTATACAGATGAGGCCAAAGTCTGGAACAGGGTAAATAGCATAAGAGGGCGACAAGCACATGCACTCCCTTTGGTAAACACACAAGGCGATACACTGCAAGACCAGGCTGATGCTCTCGGTGAACACTTCGAGCGCGTGTCTAGCTCCACTCAGTATTCGGCGAACTTTCTTAAACGTAAAGCAATAGAAGAACTTAAGCCACTTAATCGGAAATCCGTCCCAAACGATCCTTATAATCGTCCTTTTACGATTGCCGAACTTAAAACCTCCTTGTCAGTATGTCGGATCTCTGCACCGGGCCCCGATAGAATAATGTATGATATGCTTAAACACCTGCAATCCGACGCACAAATCACGCTACTTACACTTTTCAATGCTATCTGGGCTGCTGGTTATCTCCCATCGAAGTGGAAGGAGGCTATTGTGATCCCTATATTGAAGCATGGTAAAGACACTTCATTGCTCACTAGCTACCGTCCCATAGCGCTTACAAGCTGCCTCTGTAAGCTTTTCGAAAAAATGATCAATCGCCGTCTGATACATCTCCTAGAGTCTAGTAAAATGCTTGACCCATTTCAATGCGGTTTTAGGGAAGGGCGATCTACAACCGACCATCTCGTGCGCATCGAAGCGAGCATTCGCGATGCCTTCGTACACAAACAATCTTTCTTATCTGTATTTCTGGATATGGAAAAAGCGTACGACACAACCTGGCGGTACGGTATCCTGCGCGACCTTTCGGTGCTGGGCATCCGCGGTAATATGTTAACTATCATAGAGAGCTACCTAGCGAACCGTACATTTCGGGTTAAAATAGGTCCTGCACTGTCGCGTACATTCATACAGGAAACTGGGGTACCCCAGGGTGGAGTACTAAGCTGCACGCTCTTTCTCGTAAAGATGAACACGCTTCGGGCATCATTACCACCAGCTATTTTTTATTCCGTCTACGTAGACGATATACAAATAGGTTTCAAATCCTGCAATCTCACAGTCTGCGAGAGACAGGTACAGCAGGCCCTAAACAAGGTGTCCATGTGGGCAGATCAAAATGGATTTAAAATCAACCCCCACAAAAGTTGCTGTGTTCTCTTCACAAGGAAGAGAGGCCTGGTCCCAGATCCTTGTGTAGAACTGGGCGGACAACAAATTCCTTTTAACAAAGAGCACAAATTTCTAGGTGTTATACTTGACTCCAAGCTTACATTCATTTCACACATAAAATGTCTAAAAACAAAATGTCTAAAAACAATGAACCTACTTAAAATCCTATCCCACACTTCATGGGGTAGTGACAGGAGGTGCCTGTTGAATCTTTAC
This sequence comes from Dermacentor andersoni, assembly GCF_023375885.2. Lineage (NCBI taxonomy): Eukaryota > Metazoa > Arthropoda > Arachnida > Ixodida > Ixodidae > Dermacentor > Dermacentor andersoni. The sequence continues at coordinate 359,566,591 of NC_092814.1, read as the reverse complement.
AAGAGCCTAGTTAGATCACGGTTAGATTACGGTGCCGTAGTATATCACTCTGCTGCACCTAGTGCGCTAAAAATTTTAGACCCCGTTCATCATCTGGGTATCCGCCTCGCCACTGGCGCATTTAGAACAAGCCCTGTTGAAAGTCTATATGCAGAGTCAGACGAATGGTCACTACATTTTCAGAGAACGTACATAAGCTTTACCTATTTTCTCAATGTGCGCTCCAATAAAGAACATCCGTGTTTCAAAACTGTTAATGACTTAACGTGTCAAACACTTTTTAATAATAAACCCTCCATGAGACTTCCTTTCTCACTGCGTGCAAGAGAACTTAGCACGGAAATGGATGTCCCTGTTCTTGAACATCGCCTAATGCCTCCAACTAAGCTATTACCGCCCTGGGAGTGGCAGGTGATAGACTGTGACGTATCCTTTGCAGAGGTCACAAAACACGCACCTGATATCGAAATCGCTATGCATTTCCGCGAACTTCAATCGAAGTACAACTGCTCTGAATTCTATACAGACGCGTCTAAATCACATGCTGGTGTATCTTATGCTGCTGTTGGTCCCTCTCTTTCTATATCTGACTTACTGAACCCGCAAACAAGTATCTTCACTGCAGAAGCTTATGCAGTACTGTCTGCAGTAAGACATATACAGAAATTAAAACTCGACAGAGCAATTGTATACACAGACTCGCTAAGTCTCGTAAAGGCGTTAATTTCATTACAAAAGCCTAAAAATCCTGTATTCATTGAACTTTACTCCCTCTTATGCAGTATTTATATATCACATATACATATAGTAATATGCTGGGTACCTGGCCATAGAGGTATCGAGGGTAATGTACTGGCTGATAGAATGGCCACATCACTCACATCACTAAACACTTCTTCTGCAGCTGCTGTCCCGGTCACAGATCTGAGGCCTTTCTTGCGTAAGAAACTGCGACAACACTGGCAACGCATGTGGAACGCAGAAATAAACAATAAACTGCACATTATAAAGCCACAGCTAGGTTTTTGGCCCTCGCCATCAAAATCACGGCGAACAGATGTCCTATTCTGCCGCCTCAGAATAGGACACACATTTGGTACACACAATTTTCTCCTTACTGGAAATGAACCGCCAACCTGTGGTCGATGTGGTGAGAGGCTGACCGTCCTCCACGTCCTCTTGGAGTGTCGCGAAGCCGAACCTGAAAGAAAGAAGCATTTTCCTCTAGCATATCGTTATTGCATACCTCTTCACCCAGCTATGTTTCTTGGCAAAGAACCATTTTTCAACACCAAAGTAGTCCTCAATTTTTTAAATGAGGTTGTCCTACATGTTATGAGCCCAATAAATTCGTAGCGCATCCTCTCTCCAGAGGATGCCGCTGTGATAGTTGTTTTATATAGCACATGCCTCCAGGCCCTTGTGTCTCAAGGGCTCTAACGAGGCCATGATGCTCTAGTTAATTTTAGAAACCTATGCATTTCTTTATATCATATCATTATTTTGCAATGCACCTTAATGCACATAGTACACGTCATTCGTCATCGCCATAATTTTATTACACGTACATTTTACGCACTTTACAGTGACTATATTTTAGGCCCCTTTACAGCCACGTCACCTCAACTTCACAGAATTCATAACTCCACTGCGAAATCACTAACACTTGCATGGCGCTCTTTGGCCATACCTGGCCCTTGCGCCACTAAAAACCACACATTCATTCATTCATTCGCCTTGTTGAACAGTTCCTTTTTTCTTCTGGAGCGTGCCTTCTCAATAAGAAAGAACCCACATATTACTCTCTTGCAAACCGATCCTTTTCGTCAATAGATCTTAGTATAGTTTCCGCATCTATACTGCCCGAACTCGCATGGGAAGTTACGAGCAATCCTTACGGGAGCGATCACTTCCCCGTACTGCTAAGAACATCTAAAGAAAATGAATTTCCTCCACAAGCTCCTAGGTGGAAGATAGACACAGCCGACTGGGAGAAATTTCGAACTCTATCTAGCATCTCATGGGCTGATATGTCTTCTTTGGAAATTGATGCGGCTGTGGAGTATTTTACAGCCTTCATTATAGATGCCGCATCTAAATGCATATCTGAAGTGGCTTGGCATGTAGACGGACGCGTCCCATGGTGGAACGACGAATGTAGGATCGCCCGTAAGAAACAGAACAAAGCGTGGGGGTTGCTATGCGCTTCGCCTACTGCAGAGAATCTTGTTAACTTTAAGAAAGTAAAGTCTCAAGGCAGGAGAACCCGCCGACAGGCCAGAAGAGAGAGCTGGCAAAAGTTCCTATCGGGTATCAACTCTTATACAGAGGAGGCGAAAGTCTAGAACAGGGTTAACAGGATAAAAGGACGACAAACTTATTCACTTCCCCTGGTAAACACCCAAGGCGATACCCTGCTTGAACAAGCAGACTCACTTGGGGAGCACTTTCAGAGCGTGTCAAGTTCCACCAATTATTCGCAATCTTTTCTGAAATATAAACACATAGAAGAATGCAAGCCACTCACAAGAAACTGTCGGCAGAATGAACCGTTCAACCGCCCCTTTAGTATTGCAGAGTTGAGAGCTGCCTTGAGCGCATGCAAGAGCTCTGCACCGGGCTCTGATAGAATCATGTACGAAATGCTCAAAAACTTACACAATGACACGCAAGTAACACTACTTACACTTTTCAACACCATCTTGGACGCAGGGTACCTTCCAACGGCATGGAAAGAAGCCATTGTGGTCCCTGTTTTGAAACAAGGGAAAGACCCTTCTTCAGTGGCAAGTTACCGCCCGATAGCCCTCACAAGCTGCATGTGCAAAGTATTTGAAAAAATGATAAATCGGCGACTCATCCATTTCCTTGAACAGAACAAAAAGCTTGATCCCTATCAGTGTGGCTTCCGAGAAGGGCGCTCCACAACCGACCATCTTGTACGTATTGAAGGAAATATCCGGGACGCCTTTATACATAAACAGTTCTTCTTATCGATATTTCTAGATCTGGAAAAGGCGTATGACACAACGTGGCGATACGGGATCTTGCGAGACTTATCGGAAATGGCCATTCATGGTAATATGTTAAACGTAATAAAAAGCTACTTGTCCAATCGCACCTTCCGGGTAAAAGTTGGCAATGTGCTCTCACGTCCTTTTACACAAGAAACTGGTGTACCACAGGCTGGCGTGCTCAGTTGCATACTCTTTATTGTTAAGATGACAACACTTCGTGCTTCCTTACCACCGGCCATTCTGTATTGTCTATGTGGACGACATTCAAATAGGTTTCAAGTCCTGTAACCTCGCAGTCTGCGAGAGACAGGTACAGCATGGTGTGAACAAGGTGTCAGGGTGGGCAGAGAAAAATGGATTCAAAATCAATCCTCATAAGAGTTCTTGTGTTTTGTTTACAAGGAAGAGAGGCCTGGTTCCGGACCGTTCCTTAGAACTGTGTGGACAACAGATACCTGTAAACAAAGAGCACAAATTTCTAGGTGTTATACTTGACAATACTCACTTTCGTCCCACACATCAAACATCTGCAAGAAAAGTGTCTGAAAACAATGAACTTAACGAAACTTCTATCCCAGACTACATGGGGTAGTGACAGGAAGTGTTTAATGAACCCATACAAGAGCCTAATCCGGTCACGATTAGATTATGGTGCCGTGGTATATAACTCTGCCGCCCCGAGCGCGCTAAAGATGCTAGACCCTGTTCACCATCTAGGTATCCGCTTAGCCACAGGCGCTTTCAGAACAAGCCCGATTGAAAGTCTATATGCCGAATCAAATGAATGGTCTCTCCACCTACAGAGATCATACAACAGCTTTACATATCTCCTTAAAGTGCGCTCTAATCCTGAACATCCATGTTTTGATACCGTTACCGATATGAGGTGCGCTACACTTTTCAGCAATCGTCCCTCCATAAGACAGCCTTTTTCGCTGCGTGTGATGGAGCTTAGCAATGAAATGCATGTCCCACTCCTCGAGCTTCGCATAATGCAGCCAACCAAGTTGTTACCGCCTTGGGAGTGGCAGATCGTAGAGTGTGACTTATCCTTTTTAGAAATAACAAAGCATGCACCCGAGATCGAAATCAGAATGCATTTCCTAGAACTCCAGCACAAGCACTCCTGTGCAGAGTTCTACACAGACGCTTCGAAGTCAAATGCCGGGGTATCCTATGCAGCCGTAGGCCCATCCTTCTCGGAATCCGATGTACTGCATCCGCAAACAAGCATATTTACGGCTGAGGCCTACGCATTACTCTCGGCTGTTAAGCATATAAGAAATTCAAAACTTCCAAAAGCAGCGATCTATACAGACTCTCTAAGCGTCGTGAAGGCCTTAATGTCACTCTACAAACATAAAAATCTAGTATTCAATGAACTGTATTCGGTATTGTGTAAAGCGTACTCATCTAACCAGAATATCATAATATGCTGGGTCCCTGGCCATAGGGGAATCGAAGGTAACGTTCTCGCGGACGAGATGGCCACGTCAATCACATCGCAAGCTGTTAACTCTACCGCTGATGTGCCTGTCACAGATCTGAGGCTTCTCTTACGAAATAAACTGCGAAATCACTGGCAGTGCACGTGGGACGCGCAATCAAATAACAAACTGCACGTTATAAAGCCACAGCTACGTTCTTGGCCCTGCGTAACAAAATCACGGCGAACAGATGTCCTATTCTGTCGCCTCAGAATAGGACACACATTTGGGACCCATCATTTTCTACTTACTGGAAGTGAACCTCCAACCTGTGTTAGGTGCGGGGAGAGGCTGACCGTCCTCCACGTCCTCTTGGAGTGTCGGAAAGCCGAACCTGAAAGAAACATTTTCCGCTTGCATACCGTTATTACATCCCTCTACACCCGGCTATGTTTATCGGTAAGGAACCGCTTTTTAACACCAAGCCAGTCCTCGACTTCTTAAAGGATGCAGTTCTACACGTTCTAAGCCCATTAAATTCGTAGAGCATTCTCGCTCCAGAGGATGCCGCTGCGATAATTGTTTTGAATAGCACATGCCTCCAGGCCCTTGTGCTTCAATGGCTCTAAGGAGGTAGTAGTGCTCCAGCATTTCTTATGATCTGATATATTTTACCTATCGTATCATTCTTTTTATATGCATCTAAATGTTCATAGTACAAGTCATACGTCATCGCCATGATTTTATTATAGAGATTTTACGCACTTCAGAGCGTATATTTTAAGGCTCCTTTACAGCCACGTAACACCAATTTCATAGCAATCATAGTTACACTGCACACCCACTACCACAGACATGGCGCTCTTTGGCCATACCTGGCCCCTGCGCCATAAAACATCAAATATCATCATCATCATCCGGTTCTAGCATAACTTATGAAAACCAATCAGTAATTCAAGCCACTAGTGACAACAGGTTACTAACACACCATGCTAAGAAAGTACGCCTTTGCCGATTAAGAATAGGACACACGGTACTCATTCCTACCTCTTGACAGGGGGCCATCCTCCGACTTGTACTAAATGCGACAATAGACTGACAGTCCTCCATGGCCTTATTCAGTGCCCTGCAATAGAAACAGAGAGGAAAGAGTATTTCCTTACTGCATATCGCGAAAATACACCTCTTCACCCTGTATTTTTTCTTAACGATGAACCGCTTTTTAATCTGCAAATAGTCGTGGATTTTCTAGCCGGAACCGAAACCCTAAAAATGATTTGGCCAGGAATTTTTTTACGCGTGGTCAACAGCCCTTGTATTCGAGGGCCCCCTTGAAGCTCTAGTGTCACTGTTGTTTTGTTGTATGTTTTTACGAAAACACAATTGTCATCGGCCCCGTCCCTAACTAACCAGTGTCATCATTTTACTGCCTATATATTTTACGCCAACTACAGATACAGTATTTAGGCCCTTTTACAGCCATGTCACATCTAGCATGATGAATTCACTGTCCACGCCATTCGCAATAAACCGTCAAAGTTACCATTTGTCATGGCGCTCTTTGGCCATACCTGGCCTTTGCGCCATTAAACACGACACATCATCCTCATCTCGATACGTGAATCAACCGTCCTGAAATACCTCTACAGACTAACAAAAAGTGATGATAATATGTGGTGTTTATTGGCGCAAGGGCCAGGTTTGGCCAAAGAGCGCCATGACTAGTTGTGATGTTGACGATGTATTATGGAGATGTGACTTGGCTGTAAACTGGCCTAAAAATTGTCGCTGTAAAGTGCATAAAATCTACGTGCTATAAAATTATGGCGATGAGTCATGACGAATACTTTGAACATTAAAATCCATCGTAAAAGAATGATGCAGAATAAAAGATATATGAGATAATAAAAATACCTGGAGCACTGTTGCCTCACCGGAGCCCTTGAAACACAAGGGCCTAGAGGCACGTGCTATACAAAAGAGCTATCACAGCGCCATCCTCCGAAGAGAGGAGACGCTACGAACATGTGGGGCTAACAACATGCAACACAAGATCTTTCAGGAAACTTAGGACTGCATTGGCGTCAAATAGCGGTTCTGGGCCGAGTAACATTACGGGATGAAGGGGGATCTGCTGCCGGTATGCTAAGGGAAAATGTTTCTTTCTGTCATATTCGGCTTCCCGACACTCCAGAAGGACGTGGAGGACGGTCAGCCTCTCCCCGCATCTACCGCAGGTTGGAGGCTCATTTCCAGTGAGTAAAAAGTTATGCGTGCCAAAAGTGTGTCCTATTCTCAGGCGAGAGACTAGGACATCTGTTCGCCGTGATTTTGTTACGGGGGCCCAAGAACCTAAGTGTGGTTTTATCATGTGCAGTTTGTTATTTACTTCTGCGTCCCACATACGTTGCCAGTGGTTTCGCAGTTTTCTTCTTAAGAAAGGTTTCAGGTCTGTGACAGGGACTGCAGCGGTAGAATTAACAGTGTGTGATGCAGTTGATGTGGCCATCTGGTCCACTAGAACGTTACCCTGGATGCCGCTATGGCCAGGCACCCAGCATATAATTACATGCTGGTTAGCCCCGCAGGGGCGTCTGCGTCAGCAGGCGTTTGGTGTGTTGCGACACCACGGACCCGAGCACACGAGGGTTGGACCCTCCCGCGTGTAGTCGTGCGCGGCTTAGCCGTGTCCGGGGAAAAGGGGATCCTGGGAGTTGAGTCAATGCCGGGTGCTTGGACCTTTACGCCCCCCCCCCCCCCCAGCAGCGGCAACACACTCCTTTGGCCTCTGCTTCGCGTAGACGGCACCTCCGGCCTGACCCGACCGGGGGAAATCGGCAGTCGCCTTTTCCTGTCCTCCCCTATATCTTTCACTTTCCTGTCTCCTTTCTCACAACTCTCCTGTCTCCTCATCTCTTCTTGCATTTTCCCTTTTTTCCTGGGTGGCTAGGGTTAACCTTGTGTGGCGAGCTGTCCTGAGTTCAGCCATATTTGGTTATAGTTGCGCTGTACAGCTGGCGTGGGCAGGACTTGCTTACAAGTTCCTCTCCCGTCCCCTTGTAGGGCTCCATGGTGGGTGGCTGGCACCGCGGCCGAATTATACGTTTTTCCCATGGCACCTCCTCTCTCCAAACCAGATCGCCCTCAGAAAAGAGGGCGGACCGATGTCACTGCTGATTTTTTCCAAACAACCAAAGAAGTCTTCCCTAAGTATCACGTGATACACAGTGAAATGCCAGAAAAACCGGCTAGAAAGATATCTCCGTTCTCAGTTGCAAGATGTCTGAAAGAAGCCATAGGCACTAGCTATAAAGTAACAAAGCTTGCTAGCGGTGACCTACTGCTAGAAATCCAAAGCAAAGCTCAAGTGTGCAAACTTGCTAATATCCTGTCGTTTGAAGACATCCCCATCTCAATTTCAACCCACAGATCGCTGAACACAGTGCGTGGGGTGATTTCTGAAATTGACTTTCTGGATCTCTCCGAAGAAGAAATGTTAAATGGTCTTTCCGAACAAAATGTGAGCAATGTTCAGAGAATTAAGATAAGAAAAGATAACAAAGAGTTACCTACCAAGACCTAATTTTGACTTTCACCTGCTGCACACTTCCAGAGACAATTGAAGTTGGGTATACGAAAGTTGCAGTTCGCCCATACATACGGAACCCTCGACGTTGCTTTAACTGTCAGAGATTTGGCCACGGCTCCCAGAGTTGCCGTGGGCGCAAAACCTGCGCGAAATGCGCATCCAAAGACCATACTTCCGAAATGTGCGAAGCAGCACCTCGCTGTGCGAACTGTGAAGGAGACCATGCTGCATACTCCAGATCTTGTCCCTCATGGAAGAAAGAAAAAGAAATTATTACATTGAAAACAATTGAGAACATTTCATTCAAAGAGGCTAGAAACCGCATCCTAGTCAAAAATAAGTTTTCACTCAAACCGAACATGAACTTCGCCGATGTGGTACGACAGGGCGATCCACCACACCGGCCTCCGGCACCTGCCGAGACCACACATAGTGAGGCTGGGACGGAGCCATCCTCGCCCCCGGTGGTAGCAGCTCACGCTGCTCCACCAGCCGCAAAGCAGGCTATGCCATCCCTCGAGTTGGCAAGCCTCAAGGCCTCTGCCCACGAGGGGAGGTCTGAAAAAAGTGCCGACGTGCAGTCTGCACGACCCTCCAGCGCCTCTGATGAGGTGATGGAGACGAGCCAGGGTGGTTCCGTGCCGTCAACGTCACAGGGACGGCAGAACTCCTTGGATACTGCGTATAAAGAAAACCCCCGAATCACGGGGCGAAAACCAATTAAACGTATCCCAACTCCACACACATAAATCAATATGGCGTTCCTAATACACTGGAATTGCAGAGGACTCCTAAATAATTTTAGCGATATAAAAGAGATCATAAATTCCTTCTCTCCTGTAGCAATGTGCCTACAAAACGAACTTAGGTCCTCAGCATACAAGTGTACTGAAGAAATATAAAGTCTTTCGCCGTGACCGAGAGCAGGCAAACAGGCTCTCAGGAGGGGTAGCCATCATTGTACAAAGTGGCATTGCAGCTCGTGAAGTAAAAATAAAAACTAAATTTGAAGCTGTGGCAGCCACTTTGCTCTCTTAGAAAACGATTACGGTGTGCTCTGTGTATTTAGAACCACACCTAAAAATAGCCCTTCATGAGTTAGAGGACCTGTTCCAACAATTACCAGAACCCTATCTGGTAGTTGGGGATTTTAATGCGCATTCCGGTTTTGGGGGAAGCGAGAAAACAGACGTAAGAGGCCAAATCATAGAAAATTTCATTTTGAGCAATAATGTTTGTTTGTTGAATTCTGGCAAATCAACATACTGCTCCCCAAGCTCAGGAAAGATGAGCTGTATCGATTTATCTTTTAGTTCACCTTGTATTTTTAACGATTTTAAATGGGACGTCATAGATAACCTATATGGAAGCGATCATCTACCAGTCATAATCACTCTTCCATCCTCACCTGAAATCATTCCAAACAAACCACGACGATGGAAGCTCCAAGCAGCTGACTGGACACTGTTTAGAGAAAAGGCCAATCTAGATGAAGTCTTTTCTGAAGACCTTAGTGTCGATGATCTAAATGAAAAATTCACAACCTGTATTTTAGCCGCTCCCCGTTTAGCTATCCCCCAGACTTCAGGAGTGGTGAGACAAAATCACAAGGTGTGGTGGACTCGGGAATGCAAAGAAGCAAAGCGAAAACAAAATAAAGCCTGGGGTGTCCTTCGCCGATATCCAACTCAGGACAACCTCCTAATCTTTAAAAAGGCACGAGCTAAAGCACGATACGTCCGCCGTAATGCCGAAAAGACGTCATGGCAAGCATACGTTTCATCAATAAATAGCACAGTCACATCAAAAAAAAATGTGGGAGCAGGTACGTAAGCTCCATGGTAGCTACTCCCCATTTACAATTCCTCTCCTGACAACCCCTGGCATCCAAACAAGTATAGAGGAACAGGCCAACATATTAGAACATTTCGCTGCAGTCTCTAGTTCTTCACACTACACGGAGTCATTTTTAAAATATAAAAACGTGGCTGAAAAGCAAAGGCTTCCGATTAGTGGCAGCATAAATGAGCCGTATAATAGTTTAATCACTCATCAAGAAATCACTAGAGTACTGTCTGCAGGGAAACAAACTGCACCAGGGCCTGATGAAATTCACTATGAAATGCTGGCACATCTTTCCGAATCAGCTATAAATGTACTTCTGCATTTTTTTAACAAGATACTGTTACAAGGGAAAATACCGGAGGCCTGGAAAAAAGCTATTATTGTACCCTTTTTGAAAACCGGAAAGCCACCGACATCTCCCGGTAGTTACAGGCCAATAGCCCTTACCAGCTGTCTGGCGAAATCTTTCGAAAGCATTCTGAATATTAGATTGCTGTTTATTTTAGACTCCCGTGAACTACTTGACATCCATCAGTGTGGTTTTAAAAAAAACGTGCTCTACAACTGATCACCTCATTCGACTTGAAAACACAATCCGAGAGGCATTCATCCATAGACAACACTGCCTTGCCGTTTTCTTCGATCTAGACAAGGCTTATGATACTACTTGGAGGTATGGCATTCTCCGCGACCTAGCAGACCTGGGCATTCGCGACAGGATGCTAAATTGCTTGCGTGACTTTTTGTCCAACCGTTCCTTCCATGTGCGCCTCGGTTCAACTCTCTCAAGGAAGTTCAGTCAGGAAAATGGGGTACCACAAGGGTGTATCTTAAGCACTACCCTCTTTATTGTAAAAATGAACTCCCTAGCACAAATAATTCCGAAATCCATTATGTATTCAGTTTACGTTGATAATCTCCAGATTGCTTGCACATCATCAAACACAGCAACATGCGAGAGGCAACTACAGTTAACAATAAACAAACTATCAGCATGGGCAGATAAAAATGGATTCCAGTTTTCCCCACAGAAAACAGTAGCTGTTATGTTCTCGCTGAAACGAGGTTTACAGCCTGATCCCACCTTACACCTTAATGAAACCCAACTCCCAATAAAAAACGAGCACAAATTCCTTGGCATTACATTTGACAAAAAGCTCACTTTCCTACCCCACATAAACACTTTGAAAAACAAGGCCTCTAGAGCACTGAACATACTTAAAGTCCTTTCACGGAAACGCTGGGGCTCTGATAGGGCATGCCTTTTACAAATATACCGCTCCGTCATACGGCCGTCCTTGGACTATGGGTGTATAGTGTATGGGTCTGCCAGATCATCTTATTTGCAACGATTGGACCCAGTACACAATTTAGCTTTACGCTTGTCAACTGGTGCCTACAGGACGTCGCCAATAACCAGTTTGTATGTAGAAACTAACGAACCCCCTCTTGCCGACAGAAGAAGCATGCTGACATGCTCATATGTTCTAAAAATCCGTTCCTTGCCAAAACATATATGTTACCCAATAGTTAACAAATGCCCATCTAGAATATTATTTACAAACCCCAGGCTATCAGACCACTCCTTCTCCGTTTTGAAGAGAAATTACAAGAGTTAGATGTAACGGACACACTGCCTAATATTGCCCAGAAACCCAAACCACTGCCACCATGGTACTGTTTGCCTTCTGTTTCTGACCTCGCATTAACACGATTTCAGAAAAACCTAACGCCGCAGGAACATATATTACAAGAATATTTAGCACTAAAAGAAAAATATGCGGAATATACAGCATTTTATACCGATGGTTCCAAAGCTGCACACTACGTGGGATGTGCTGTGATACAGGATAGCTGGGAAAAAATCGTACGGCTGCCGCAATGTGCATCAATTCTCACTGCAGAGGGTCATGCAATTTCCATGGCAGTGGAAAGAATAATCCATGAAAACATTGAAAACAGCATCATTTATACAGACTTACTAAGCATACTTACAGCCCTTCAGCCTAGGAATGCAGTTCTGCCAATAATCGGTGACATCCTACACAACATAACAGGAGCCATGAGGCGGGGACAAAACATCAAATTTTGTTGGGTGCCGAGCCACGTAGGAATCTGTGGAAATGAGAAAGCAGACGAGTGCAGCTAAAGCTCGAAAGAAGGAAATAAAAAAACATAAGAATCCCTTACAGAGATTGCATGAAATTAGTGTGCCATAAACTGAAAGAAAAATGGCAGTCCGCATGGAACAATCAAACTAACAATAAGCTACGCCTTGTTAAACCCATCATAGAAGAGTGGAAGTCATGTTCACACCAAGAACGTTTTATTGAAGTTGTCTTATGTCGCCTCCGCATTGGACACACACACACTACCCATAACTACTTGCTGACAAAAAAAAGACAAGCCAGTCTGTGAGAAATGCGGAGACGAACTTACAGTGACCCACATTTTACTCTCTTGCAGACAACTTGAGACATTAAGAAAAAAATATTTTAAGCCATTTTACAGCGAACGTATTCCTTTTCATCCTTCACTGATTTTAAGTGAAGATGCGCTGGTTGGGACAATTCATGTATTTAGCTTTTTAAAAGAAGCCGGTTTTCTTGAAAAATTGTAAAGCGTGACCTTGTTCTCTTTTACATCCAGTGACACACCTCATTAAACTTCTCATGTCAGAGAAGAAGGCTGAGGTGTTTATTTAATTTGTTGAAATCCTCGGGGTCCTCTATCAGAAAAGGACCTTCTGAGGTTACCCAGCTTTTTCCTACATTATACCTTGCGATTGGCGCATGATAGCCTTAGTTGCTTATGCGCCATTAAACTCAACATCAACAACAACATGCTGGTTAGATACATATGCTTTACATAGGACGGAATAGAGTTCGATTATTATAGGATTTTTGTGCTTACAGAACGACATCAAAGACTTCACAACACTAAGGGAGTCCGTATATATAACTGATTTTCTGAGTTTTGATTTCCTTATATGCTTCACGGTCGACAATATTGCGTAGGCCTCAGCCGTGAAGATACTAGTTTCGGGATGCAGTAAATCGGATTTCGAGAAGGATGGACCGATGGCTGCATATGACACCCCCTCGCGTGACTTCGATGCGTCTGTGTAAAACTCCGTGCAGGAGTGTTTGTATTGCAGTTCCCGGAAATGCATCTGGATTTCAATCTCTGGAGCGTGTTTTGTAACCTGCATGAAAGATATATCGCATTTTATCGTCTGCCACTCCCAAGGAGGTAGCAGCTTAGCTGGAGGCATTAGGCGGAGCTCGAGGAGTGGAACATGCATTTCATCACTAAGCTCTCTCACACGCAACGAGAAAGGCTGTCTTATTGAGGGACGATTGCGAAAAAGTGTAGCATATGTTGTGTCATTAACGGTATTGAAACACGGATGTTGAGGATTTGAGTGGACTTTCAGAAAATATGCTTGGCTGATGTATGTTCTCTGCAGATGAAGTGACCACTCATTCGATTCTACATATAAGCTTTGTATGGGACTCGTTCTGAAAGCGCCAGTGGCCAGTCGGATTCCTAGATGATGCACTGGGTCTAGCATCTTTAGTGCGCTCGGGGAGGCAGAGTGATAAATTACGGCACCATAGTCAAGTCGCGATCGAATGAGGCTTTTATAGAGATTCATTAAACACTTCCTGTCACTACCCCACGTAGTCTGGGATAGAAGTTTCATTATGTTCATTGTTTTCAGACATTTTTCTTTAAGATGTTTAATGTGGGGGACGAAAGTGAGTCTGCAGTCAAGTATAACACCTAGAAACTTGTGCTCTTTGTTTACAGGTATTTGTTGTCCACCCAGTTCTAAGCAAGGGTCTGGGATCATTCCTCTCTTTCTTGTAAAAAGAACGCAAGTGCTTTTGTTAGGATTGATCTTAAATCCATTCCTGTCTGCCCACATTGAGACTTTGTTCAGGCCATGCTGTACCTGTCTCTCGCACACTGCGAGGTTACAGGATTTGAAAGCTATCTGAATGTCGTCCACGTAGACAGAATAAAAGATTGCCGGTGGTAATGAAGCGCGAAGCGTGTTCATCTTCACGATGAAGAGTGTACAGCTGAGCACGCCTCCTTGGGGTACACCCGTTTCTTGCGTAAAAGGACGCGAAAGTACATTACCGACTTTTACCCGGAATGTACGACTGGACAAATAGCTTTCTATGAGGTTTAGCATATTACCATGGATGCCCATTTCCGACAAGTCTCTTAAGATTCCGTAACGCCACGTCGTATCATACGCCTTCTCCATATCTAGGAATATGGATAACAAAAACTGTTTGTGTACAAATGCGTCCCGAATATTTGCTTCTACACGTACAAGATGGTCAGTTGTGGAGCGCCCTTCTCGGAAGCCGCACTGATAAGGATCAAGCATTTTGCTGTGTTCAAGGAAATGAATGAGTCGCCGGTTTATCATTTTTTCAAACACTTTACAAATGCAACTTGTGAGGGCTATCGGGCGGTAACTTGCCACTGAGGAAGGGTCTTTGCCTTGTTTCAAAACAGGGACCACAATGGCTTCCTTCCACGCGGTTGGAAGGTACCCTGCATTCCAGATGGTGTTGAAAAGTGTGAGTAGTGTAAGTTGCGTGTCATTGTGTAAGTTTTTGAGCATTTCATACATGACTCTATCAGATCCTGGTGCGGAGCTCTTGCATGCGTTCAGGGCAGCTCTTAATTCGGCAATACTAAATGGACGGTTGTAAGGCTCATTCTCTCGACATTTTCTTGTTAGTGGCTTACGTTCTTCTATTTGCTTATATTTCAGGAAGGATTGCGAATAATGATTTGAACTTGATACGCTCTCAAAGTGCTCCCCAAGTGAGTCTGCCTGATCTTGCAGTGTATCGCCCTGTGTATTTACCAGAGGAAGCGAATATGTTTGTCGCCCTATAATTCTATTTACCTTGTTCCATACTTTGGCCTCATCTGTATAAGAGTTTATACTTGATGAACCCCGCAGGGGCGTCTGCGCAAGCAGGCGTTTGGTGCGTTGCGACACCACGTACCCGAGCACACGAGGGTTGGACCCTCCCGCGTGTAGCCGTGCGCGGCTTAGCCGTGTCCGGGGAAAAGGGGATCCTGGGGGTTGAGCCAATGCCGGGTGTTTGGACCTTTACGGCCCCTCGGCGGCGGCAACACACCCCTTTGGCCTCGGCTTCACGTAGACGGCACCCCCGGACTGACCCACCCGGGGGAAATCGGTAGTTGCCTCTTCCTGTCTCTCTCTTCCTCTAATCTTCGTCTTTCTCTTACTTTTTCATCTTTCCTGTCTCCTCCTAGCTTCCGTTTACTTCCATTTTTCCAGGCAGCAAGGGTTAACCTTGTGTGAGTAGCCAACCTTGGTTATATCATATTTGGTTATAGCGGTAGCGTACAGCTGGCGCTTGTAGGCCCTGTTTTACAGGCCCTGCAGCGTCCCCTTGTTGGGCTCCATGGTGGGTGGCTGGCGCTACTGCTGAAAAATACACTCCCACTTATGGCTAGTTCTTTCCCTCCACTATCTGATCGCTCCCTGAAAAGGGGGCGCACCGAAGAAATCTTTGAATTTTTTGGACGCCAAAAAGAAACTTTCCCGCGATTCCATGTAATCCATTCTGAAAAACAAGGAAAACAAGCTCGAACAATCTCACCTTTTGTTGTTTCAAAAACTCTAACTCAGGCATTTGGACCAGGATATAAAGCATCAAAGATGGCTAGCGGTGATCTCCTTTTGGAGCTCCGCGACAAAAAACAACACGAGAAACTGCCTAACCTTCTATCATTTGGAGATGTCCCAGTCACAGTTACCCCGCACCGCACGATGAACACCACCCGTGGTGTAGTTTCGGATGATGACCTGATGGAACTTACGGACGCTGAACTATTAGAAGGCTGGAGCGACCAAAATGTAATCAATGTTAAGAGAATTCTGCTAAGGCGCGATGGAAAAGAGATTAAAACAAAAAATCTAATTCTCACCTTTGGTACAAGTGTGCTCCCTGAGAGTATTGAGACAGGATATGTGAAGCTCCGGGTCAGACCATATGTTCCAAACCCTCTGAGATGTTTTAAATGCCAGCGATTTGGCCACAGCTCATCGAACTGCCGCGGCCGCCAAACCTGTGCAAAATGCAGTGCTCATGAGCACTCCGCTGAATCGTGTGAAAACACTCTCCACTGTGTGAACTGTGATGGGGAGCACGCCGCGTACTCGCGGTCGTGCCCATCTTGGAAAAAAGAGAAAGAGATTGTAACGATCAAAGTAAAAGAAAACATAAGTTTCAAAGAAGCACGCAGGCGGGTATCCTTCCTGCCAAAGCACACCTTTGCCGATGTGGCGCGTCAGGGGGCAGCGCCACAACGGTTTCCGGCGGCTGTCCGACCCACACCCAGTGAGGCGGCAGCGACGCCATCCGCCCCCCCGGCGGCTGCAGCTGACGCTGCTACGCCAACACAGCAGACGGGGCCATCGACCCCGAAGGTGGGCGCAGCCGAGGCTGCCTCAAGCTCCCCGGCCCCTTCAAGCGCTGGCAACAGCCGGCGCAGCCAAATCCCTCAGGGAGCCCCATCGACCTCAGGGCTGGTGGGCGCAGGGGTCTTGCCCTCCAAGGCGGGACTCTCTCGGGAAACATCTCGCTCGCAAGAGCACGTGTCCGGCGCCTCGCAAGAGGCAATGGACACTACACCTATTCTCAAGGCGCACCAAGCGCCTAAGGAGCGGCGAGGCTCCCTCGAACGCTCCAGAAAGAGCAGAACCCCCGTTACAGGGCCTCGAAAGAGCCCTGTAACCTAAGGCATCACCTCCCTTTCCGTACACACAGCACTTATTTACATTAAAAATGGATACACAAATTATTCAATGGAACATTAGAGGTCTCCTTACAAACCTTGATGATTTGCAAGAACTCATCCACAAACATAATCCAAAAGTGCTGTGTTTACAGGAAACACATTTAAAATCCAGACACACAAACTTTCTCCGTACGTATGTTACGTTTCGCAAAGATCGCGATGATGCCGTCGCATCATCGGGTGGTGTTGCGATTCTCACTCATAAAAATATAGCATGTCAGCCTTTACAGCTTCGAACGCCCCTTGAAGCAGTGGCGGTGCGAGTTGTTCTGCTAAACAAACTCATCACTATTTGCTCGCTTTATATACCCCCACATTACAAGTTAACTAAACATGAATTTCAGTCCATTATAGATGAATTGCCAGAACCCTATGTTGTTCTTGGCGACTTCAATGCACACAACTACCTGTGGGGCGACCCTCGTATAGATGCGCGAGGACGTCTTATCGAACAGTTCCTTTTCTCTTCTGGTGCTTGTCTTCTGAATAAGAAGGAAGCGACATACTATTCTCTTGCAAACAGAACATTTTCTTCAATAGATCTTAGCTTAGTCTCCCCGTCACTACTGTCTGAACTTGAATGGGAAGTCAACGACAATCCTTACGGGAGCGACCACTTCCCTATACTACTAAGAACATATAAAGAAAACGAATCTCTACCACAGGCTCCCAGGTGGAAAATCGATACAGCCGACTGGGAGAAATTCCGAACTCTCACCAGGATCTCATGGAATGACATGTCCTCTTTAGAAATTGATGCTGCCGTTCAGTACTTTACAGCCTTCATTATAGATGCCGCATCTAAATGCATATCTGAACTAAACGGTTTCGCATGCAAACGGCGCGTCCCGTGGTGGAACGACAAATGTAGGACCGCCCGTAAGAAACAAAACAAAGCGTGGGGGTTGCTACGCACCTCTCCCACTGCGGAGAATCTCATTAACTTTAAAAAAGCAAAATCCGAAGGAAGGAGAACGCGCCGACAGGCCAGAAGAGAGAGTTGGCAGAAGTTCTTATCGGGTATCAACTCTTATACAGAGGAGGGGAAAGTCTGGAACAGGGTTAACAGGATAAAAGGACGACAAACTTATTCACTCCCCCTGGTAAACACTCAAGGCGATACCCTGCTTGAACAAGCAGACTCACTTGGGGAGCACTTTCAGAGCGTGTCAAGTTCCACTAATTATTCAAACCCCTTTCTCAAATATAAACAAATAGAAGAATGCAAGCCACTCATAAGAAAGTGTCGGCAGGATGAACCGTACAACCGCCCCTTTACTATTGCAGAGTTGAGAGCTGCCTTGAGCTCATGCAAGAGCTCTGCAGCAGGATCTGACAGAATCATGTACGAAATGCTGAAAAACTTACACAATGACACGCAAGTGACACTACTTACACTTTTCAACACTCTCTGGGACGCAGGGTACCTTCCGACCGCATGGAAAGAAGCCATTGTGGTCCCTGTTTTAAAACAAGGGAAAGATCCTTCCTCAGTGGCAAGCTACCGCCCGATAGCCCTCACAAGTTGCATGTGTAAGGTATTTGAAAAAATGATAAATCGGCGATTGATCCATTTCCTTGAACAGAACAAAATGCTTGATCCTTATCAGTGTGGCTTCCGAGAAGGGCGCTCCACAACCGACCATCTTGTACGTATTGAAGGAAATATCCGGGACGCATTTATACATAAACAGTTCTTCCTCTCGATATTTCTCGATATGGAAAAGGCCTATGACACGACGTGGCGATACGGGATCTTGCGAGACTTATCGGAAATGGGCATTCATGGTCATATGCTAAACATAATAAAAAACTACTTGTCCAATCGTACCTTCCGGGTGAAAGTCGGCAATGTGCTGTCACGTCCTTTTACACAAGAAACAGGTGTACCCCAGGGAGGCGTGCTCAGTTGCACACTTTTTATTGTTAAAATGACAACGCTTCGTGCTTCCTTACCACCAGCCATTTTGTATTCCGTCTATGTGGATGACATTCAAATAGGCTTCAAATCCTGTAACCTCACAGTATGTGAGAGACAGGTACAGCATGGTTTGAACAAGGTGTCAGGGTGGGCAGAGAAAAATGGTTTTAAAATCAATCCTCAAAAGAGTTCTTGTGTGCTGTTTACAAGGAAGAGAGGCCTTGTTCCGGATCCTTGCTTACAAATGTGTGGACAACAGATACCTGTAAACAAAGAGCACAAATTTCTAGGTGTTACACTTGACAATAGACTCACGTTCGTCCCACACATTAAACACCTCAAACAAAAGTGTCTGAAAACAATGAACCTAATGAAACTTCTATCCCAGACTACGTGGGGTAGTGACAGGAAGTGCCTAATGAATCTGTATAAGAGCCTCATCCGGTCACGATTAGATTATGGTGCCGTGGTATATAACTCTGCCGCCCCAAGCGCGCTAAAGATGCTAGACCCGGTTCACCATCTAGGCATCCGTTTAGCCACGGGCGCCTTTAGAACAAGCCCGATTGAAAGTCTATATGCCGAATCAAATGAATGGTCTCTCCACCTACAGAGATCATACAACAGCTTTACGTATTTCCTTAAAGTACGCTCAGATCCTGAACATCCATGTTTTGATACCGTTACCGATATGACGTGCGCTACACTTTTCAGCAATCGCCCCTCTATAAGACAGCCTTTCTCGCTGCGTGTGAAGGAGCTTAGCAATGAAATGCATGTCCCACTCCTCGAGCATCGCTTAATGCACAAAATCAAGCTCTTACCTCCTTGGGAGTGGCAGGTGATACAATGTGACATATCCTTCATAAAAGTTACAAAGCACGCTCCTGAGGACGAAATCAGAATGCATTTCCTAGAACTTCAGTACAAACACTCCTGCGCAGATTTCTACACAGACGCTTCAAAGTCAAATACCGGGGTATCTTATGCAGCCGTCGGCCCATCCTTCTCGGAATCCGATGTACTACATCCGGAAACAAGCATCTTTACGGCTGAGGCCTACGCAGTACTCTCTGCCGTGAAGCACATAAGAAGATCAAAACTCTCAAAAGCAGCGATCTATACAGACTCTCTAAGCGTCGTGAAGGCCTTAATGTCACTCTACAAACATAAAAATCCCGTATGCAATGAACTGTACTCGGTATTATGTAAAGCCTACTCATCTAACCAGAATATCATAATATGCTGGGTCCCTGGCCATAGGGGAATCGAAGGTAACGTTCTCGCGGACGAGATGGCCACGTCTATCACATCGCAAGCTGTTAACCGTACCGCTGATGTGCCTGTCACAGACCTGAGGCCTTTCTTACGAAATAAACTGCGAAATCACTGGCAGTGCACGTGGGACGCGCAAACAAATAACAAACTGCACGTCATAAAGCCCCAGTTAGGTTTTTGGCCCTCCCCAACGAAATGTCGGCGAACAGATGTCCTATTCTGTCGCCTCAGAATAGGACACACTTTTGGGACCCATCATTTTCTACTTACTGGAATTGAACCTCCAACCTGTGGTAGATGCGGTGAGAGGCTGACCGTCCTCCATGTCCTCTTGGAGTGTCGGAAAGCCGAACCTGAAAGAATGAAACATTTTCCGCTTGCATACCGTAATTACATCCCTCTACACCCGGCTATGTTTATTGGTAAGGAACCGCTTTTTAACACCAAGGCAGTCCTCGACTTCTTAAAGGATGTAGTTCTACACGTTATAAGCCCATTAAATTCGTAGAGCATCCTCACTCCAGAGGATGCCGCTGCGATAATTGTTTTGAATAGCACATGCCTCCAGGCCCTTGTGCTTCAAGGGCTCTAAGGAGGTAGTAGTGCTCTAGCATTTCTTATATACTGATATATTTTACCTATCGCATCATTCTTTTTATATGCATCTATATGTTCATAGTACCATCTATATGTTCATAGTACAAGTCATACGTCATCGCCATAATTTTATTACACATATTTTACGCACTTTAGAGCGTATATTTTAAGGCCTCTTTACAGCCACGTCACACCAATTTCATAGTAATCATAGTTACACTGCACACCCACTACCACAGACATGGCGCTCTTTGGCCACACCTGGCCCTTGCGCCACAAAACCCCATACATCATCATACTTGATGAAAACTTCTCCCAACTTTCTCTTCTAGCCTGTCGGCGGGTTCTCCTGCCTTGGGACTTTACTTTCTTAAAGTTGACAAGATTTTCTGCAGTGGGCGAAGCGCGTAGCAACCCCCACGCTTTGTTCTGATTTCTACGTGCGATTCTGCATTCATTGTTCCACCACGGGACATGCCGTTTGCATGCCGAGCCGCTTAATTCACGTATGCATTTAGATGCGGCATCTATTACAAAGGCTGTGAAGTACTCCACAGCAGCGTCGATTTCTAAAGAAGACATGTCATCCCATGATATACTAGTTAAGTTTCGGAACCTCTCCCAGTCTGCTGTGTCAATCTTCCACCTAGGAGCCTGTGGTGCATATTCGTATTCTTTAAGTGTTCTTAGTAGTACGGGGAAGTGGTCCCTTCCGTAAGGATCATTCGTAACTTCCAATTCTAGTTCAGGTAGTATGGACGGAGAAACTATGCTCAGATCTATTGAAGAAAAGGTATTGTTTGCAAGACAGTAATATGTGGGTTTCTTCTTATTCAGAAGGCACGCACCAGAGGAAAAAAGGAACTGTTCAACAAGACGACCTCGCGCATCTATACGAGAGTCGCCCCACAGGGAGCTGTGCGCATTGAAATCGCCAAGTACAACGTAAGGTTCTGGCAATTGATCTATAAAGGATTGGAATTCATGTTTCGTTAATTTGTAATGTGGGGGTATGTAAAGAGAGCTAATGGTGATGAGTTTGTTTAGGAGTACAGCTCGAACCGCCACTGCTTCGAGAGGCGTTTGTAGCTGTAAAAGTTGACATGCAATGCTCTTATGGATAAAAATGGCAACACCGCCCGATGATGCGATAGCATCATCGCGATCTTTCCGAAACGTGACATACGGTCGTAGAAAGTTTGTGTGTTGTGGTTTTAAGTGTGTTTCCTGTAAACACAGCACTTTTGGATTGTGTTGGTGGATCAGTTCTTGTACATCATCAAGGTTTCTAAGGAGACCTCTGACGTTCCATTGTATGATTTGTGTATCCATATTTAATGTAAATTAGTGCTGTGTGTACGGAAACGGAAGTGATGCCTTAGATTACAGAGCCCTTTCGTTTTGTTCTTTCTGGAGCGTTCGAGGGAGCCTCGCCGCTCCTTAGGCGCTTGGTGCGCCTTGAGGATGGGTGTAGTGTCCATTGCCTCTTGTGAGGCGCCGGACACGTGCTCTTGCGAGCGAGATGTTTCTCGAGAGAATCCCTCCTTGGAGGGCAAGACCCCTGCGCCCACCAGCCCGGAGGTCGATGGGGCTCCCTGAGGGATCTGGCTGCGCCGGCTGTTGCCAGCGCTGGAAGGGGCCGGGGAGGTTGGGGCAGCCTCGGCTGCGCCCACCTTCGGGGTCGATGGCCCCGTCTGCTGTGTTGGCGTAGCAGCGTTAGCTGCAGCCACCGAGGGGGCGGATGGCGTCACTGCCGCCTCACTGGGTGTGGGTCGTACAGCCGCCGGGGACCGTTGTGGCGCTGCCCCCTGACGCGCCACATCGGCAAAGGTGTGCTTTGGCAGGAAGGATACTCGCCTGCGTGCCTCTTTGAAACTTATGTTTTCTTTTACTTTAATTGTAACTATTTCCTTTTCTTTCTTCCACGATGGGCACGACCGCGAGTATGCAGCGTGCTCCCCTTCACAGTTTACACAACGGAGAGAGTTTTCACAAGTTTCAGAGGTGTGCTCATGAGCACTGCATTTCGCGCAGGTTTGGCGGCCTCGACAGCTCTGTGAACTGTGACCGAAACGCTGGCATTTGAAGCAACGCAGGGGATTCGGAACATATGGCCGAACACGGAGCTTGATATAGCCGGCCTCGATGGACTCGGGCAGAACACTTGTGCCAAAAGTAAGTATCAGGTGTTTGGTCTGAATTTCCTTATTATCACGCCTCATCTTAATTCGCCTAACGTTGATGACGTTCTGCTCGCTAAAGCCCTCCAAGAGCTCAGCCTCAGTCAGCTCCAAGAGATCATCATCAGACACTACGCCACGGGTGGTATTCATTGTACGATGAGGAGTTACGGTTACTTTGGCGTCACCAAATGAAACTAGATTGGGTAGCTTTTCATACTGTTTCTGGTTGCGGAGTTCCAAGAGGAGATCGCCGCTTGCCATCCTAGATGCTTTATAACCTGTACCAAAAACTTGGGTAAGAGACTTGGACACGAGGAATGGTGAGATTGTTCGCACGGGTTTGTCTGGTGTTTCGGAGTGCACTACATGGAAACGAGGAAAAGTTTCTTTTTGACGGGCAAAAAATTCGAAGACATCATCGGTGCGCCCCCTCTTGAGGGAGCGATCAGGTAAGGGGGGGAAAGAAGCCATAAGAGATTGTAATTTCGGCAGTAACGCCAGCCACCCACCGTGGAGTCCTACAAGGGGACGCTGCAGGACCTGTGAAACACGGCCTGCAAACGCCAGCTGTACATTACCACTATAACCAAATATGATATAACCTAGGCTGGCTATTCACACAAGGTTAACCCTTGCTGCCTGGAAAAACTGGAAGTAAGCGGAAGATAGGAGAAGACAGGAAAGATGAAAAGTGAGAGAAAGACGAAGACTAGAGGCAGAGAGAGACAGGAAAAGGCAACTACCGATTTCCCCCGGGTGGGTCAGTCCGGGGGTGCCGTCTATGTGAAGCAGAGGCCAAAGAGGTGTGTTGCCTCCGCCAGGGGGCCTTAAAGGTCCGAGCACCCGGCATCGGCTCAACCCCCAGGATCCCCCTTTCCCCAGACACGGCTAAGCCGCGCACGGTTACACGCGGGAGGGTCCAACCCTCGTGTGCTCGGGTACGTGGTGTCGCAACGCACCAAACGCCTGCTTGCGCAGACGCCCCTGCGGGGTAACAAAAAGTGGCGCATCATGTAAAGAACGCCCACGTTGTCCCGAAGTTACATTTCCAAAGATTTCGATGTGGTTGATTCCTTGTTTAAGCTATTTTTGTCTTACTGTATTTTGCGCTCCTTGCTATTTTTCTCCTTTCGTGATTTCCCTCTCCTTTTCTTCTGTGGCTTACACCACGCCTCCCCGCCCGGGAAAATGAAATCCTGCATACGTCACTCCTAGTATAAATCGCTCTGCCCGTAAACACAGTTGCGTGGCATATAAGAGCAGTCAGCGAGGCGGCAGTCTGCTGCTAGTCTGTTTATTTGAATTACGAAGCGCATTTCATTAAGACAATACCAGGTGAAGTGCCGTAGCCATGACACTACGTGCGCGACATTTATTCCTACAGAACAGGAAGGTGCAGCCTATCCATTATTGTGCACTCAATTGATCGAAGGGCTGGAGAAAATGGCTCTGTCTGGTCCCACATTATTTTGTCTAATGCAGTGTTAAAGAGTGTGACTGTGTCGTCGAGTGCAAAACCATACGATTACAAAGCCATCATTCCTTTTCTGAAAATCTTGCATTGCATGTTTGCCGTTTGCGCCACCTGTACTTGCAGTGGCAAGATTCACTGATTGTCGTCCTCGCTTTATCTTATGACCCAAATGCCGAGGAACTCGTACCAAAATGCGGCGTCATCATTGCATCTATACGCAACAGCATGGCCGTCACGGAACAAGTGTTGATTGTGGCCGGTCTGCATTTGGAATCTCACAATACGAAGAGGTGGAACTTGCAGCTGCAAATGATGAGAAAGCTCGTTACCGCTTTTTTTAGTCATCCAGCCTGACAGAAACTCTGCACGCCTGCAAGAAGGCTAAACTGTCTAAATATGAACTGAGGCTGGCGACACACTTGATTGAGCATCTGTCCTTTGTAGAGGGAGCCACGGAGTTGCAGAAAAGGCAGGAGACAGTCGGACCTTGCCTTTCCGCGTTGCGAAATATCGAACAAATCTTAAAACAAAGGTGCACTTATTTGTAAAGAGGTGGCTAAAAGCCTACAGCGTAGCCTGGAGATGCGGTTCGCAAGTGGACTGACTGCTTTTTTTATGGGTACCCTCCTAGATCCACGGTTTAAGTCTTCCTGGTGTTCAGTTGCAACAACGGGGCAGATGCTTTCTGCTGTGCTGGCGAGGGGGGCTCTGTTAGGGCAGGACAGCGTCAGCACCGTCGTGAATGCAGACTCTGAAGCAGGGCCAAACAGACTGATGTTTATAAACATGAGGCAAAATGAAAATGCAGTTTTCAATGTGAATACGATGTCAGCTGACGTCGAACGGGTGTTTTCTGCGGCATCCCTGATAATGACAGCGAAGCGAAATCCCCTGTGAAGCAACTCTTTCAAGCAGCACATGTTTGTGAAGCCCATCACATAGGTAGAAGACAATTTCTTTATCTCACTTTTTTTAGCTAACCATTAAAGCAGCCGTCATTTACACTTCACGTTTTCGAGACTAAACGGCGAAGCGCCCCTGTAGCTCATGACGTTTTGTTGCGAAATTTCGATGAATAAACCACAACAAGGCTTCTTTTTGCACCTTACATTTCTTGCGACCTTTATTGCAGCATTTCAAACTTGCCAGGTCACCTAAGCAAAGGTACGCTATGTCGTCATTTTAGCATTACCACATTGAAGCTTAAACACTGCCACCGAATCGGGCACATTTCCCGGCACTGTTGCAGTCGCTAGAGTTCCCCGACCCGGTCTCCTTATAATGCCTACTCTCGCCCCCCAGGTGGCCCTTCTCGTCCCGATGCCGTACGCTCCGATAATGCCGCCACTGTTTCTCCTGCGCCGAACTGCCCCTATTCTCGTTCGCCTTCGCCCCAACGACGACAATCTCGCTCTCCCCAGCCCCGTCGCTCCTATTCGCCGACTCCCTTCGGACGCCGCTCCTAGCCGGAAAACTAGACGATGCAGCGCCTCGAGGTGACGCTGCATTGCTCCCTACGCCGCCAAATCATCCTCTACTGACGTTGCCCACTAATCTGAACCTTCTTGACGTGCAAGTCGACGGTGTTTCTGTGTCTTGTCTTATAGACACTGGGGCGCATTTGTCGGTAATGAGCGCTGGTAACCGGCTGAAGAAAATAGTCACGCCCGCCACGACGCCTGTTGTCCGTGTCGCCGATGGCGAAACAGCCCCCGTAATTGGTATGTGTGCCGCCCGCGCCTCCTTCGCCGATCGCTCCACTATCGTGTTATTCACAGTCATCGCCCACTGTCCCCACGACATCATCCTCGGCTTAGACTTCCTCTCCGCACATTCTGCTCTCATCGATTGTTCCGCCAGTACTCTCCGCCTTGACCTGCATGTTCTGGCTCCCGCAGAACCACACCCCAGTCGCCTCAGTTCCGTCGACTTCGTTCGCTTGCCACCTTCGGCACTGACCTACGTTGACCTAGTGTCTTCCCCACCAGTCCCCGACGGTCACTACATCGCGGCTCCTATGCAAGACGTCCTCCTTACACACGGGATCACAGTACCTCATACAGTTTTATCTATTACAGCGAATTGCGTCTGCCTGCCAGTGGTCAATTTTGGCTTGACGACACAAGTGCTGCCACGCGGGATGTCTCTGGCCCAGCTTTGCTCCCATTCGGGGATCACTCAGTAGCATCTATTGCAGCAGACAATTCAGCCGATCCTCCTCTACCATCGCAGTCGGCAACTTGTACCATCGCCGACTTACAGAAAATGGTTGCGCTCGACGTGCCGTCCGAGCACGCTTGTGAGCTCTACCGCGTTTTGTTTTCCTACCATGATATTTTTTACTTTAACGATCGTCCTTTGGCCCAAACTACAGCTGTTAAACATCGCATTAATACCGGCGATGCCCCTCCTATTCATCGCCGCCCGTATCGAGTGTCACTGGCTGAGCGTCAAGTTATTCACGCCGAAGTTCGCAGAATGCTTGCCAAGAACATTATTGGACCGTCATATAGTCAATGGGCGTCACCTGTTGTACTGGTAAAAAAGGATGGCTCATGGCGCTTTTGCGTGGATTATCGGCACGTTAACAGGGTTACCAAAAAGGACGTGTATCCCCTACCTCGGATTAATGACGCCCTTGACTGCCTCCACGGTGCTCGCTATTTCTGCTCTATTGACCTTCGCTCCGGCTACTGGCAGATTGCCGTGGACGATCTCGACCGCGAGAAGACTGCTTTTGTAACACCCAACGGTCTTTATCAATTCAAAGTGATGCCGGTCGGTCTATGTAACGCTCCTGCCACTTTTGAACGTATGATAGACTCCCGTCTTCACGGTTTCAAATGGTCCACGTGCCTGTGCTACTTGCATGACGTTATAGTATTCTCCTCAACATTCGCTACGCACCTCGAGCGCCTCGCAGCAGTCGTGTATGTTTTTCTTCGATTAGCATTATGAAACATCGTTCCAGCGCACAATTGAACACGGACGAGAAAAGAAAGACAACACGAACGCCGGACAACCCTTTCAGGTAGGTCACACTCACCGATGCGGGCAACTTGCTTTGGTGCAACTTGCTGTCGCACTTGCGCTTTCTTCAACGCACACAGATTTGTAAGACACATGCACCACAAAAATTCGGAAGTCCTTGTCGCCTCACGGTTCAGCGTTCGGAAAAGTGGGTCACCATTCTGTCCAGGCACTAACGAAGCGGAGTAGGTGCGCAGGCAGTTCTGCAGGCGTCTGATCTGTCGCCACAGCTCGGAGCGCATTATCTTCATTATCCTTCTTGAATGTCGGGCAGATGGGAAGCAGGGCGCAAACAAGGTATGAACACCAGGAAGAACAAGACGGTGGTCAAGGGCAAACGTGAGTTCTCTTGCACGGCATGTGGTCACTGCTAAAAGGTTGACATGGGTAGAGGAAGCGTTTGCACATAAAGGAGGAGGGGAGAAAGGGCACAATGTACTAGAAAGTATATCGCAAAGTATGGACAGCTGGGCTAGTTGGTTGTGATTAGCATTATGAAACATCGTTCCAGCGCACAATTGAACACGGACGAGAAAAGGAAGACAACACTAACGCCGGAACTAAAAGGTTGACAAGGGTTTGCACATAAAGGAGGAGGGGAGAAAGGGCCCAATGTACTAGCCTACCGAAACCGGCGTTCGTGTTGTCTTTCTTTTCTCGTCCGTGTTCAATTGTGCGCTGGAACGATGTTTCATAATGCTAATCCCCCGCAGGGGCGTCTGCGTCAGCAGGCGTTTGGTGTGTTGCGACACCACGGACCCGAGCACACGAGGGTCGGACCCTCCCGCGTGTAACCGTGCGCGGCTTAGCCGTGTCCGGGGAAAGGGGGATCCTGGGGGTTGAGCCGATGCCGGGTGTTCGGACCTTTAAGGCCCCTCGGCGGAGGCAACACACCTCTTTGGCCTCTGCTTCACGTAGACGGCACCCCCGGACTGACCCACCCGGGGGAAATCGGTAGTTGCCTTTTCCTGTCCTTCTCTCCAATCTTCGTCTTTCTCTCTAACTTTTGATCTTTCCTGTCTTCTCTTCATTTCTTTTTTACTTCCGCTCTTCCCGGCAGCAAGGGTTAACCATGTGTGCTGCAATCAACCTTGGTTGTACATATCTTGTTATAGCGGAAACGTACAGTTGGCGTCCGCAGGACTTGTTTCTTTATAAGACCTGTGGCGTCCCCTTGTTGGGCTCCATGGTGGGCGGCTGCCGTTACTGCCGAAAACTGAACATTCCCTTATGGACTATTCCTTTCCAAAACTCCCTGATCGCCCCCAGAAGCGAGGGCGCACCGAAGAAGTATTTAAATTTTTTGGCCGACACACTGAAAACTTTCCCCGCTATCAAGTCATTCATTCTGAAAAACCTGGACAGACAACGAGAATGATCTCGCCTTTCCTGGTTTCCAAATGTCTAACGCAAACAATTGGCCCAGGCTATAATGCATCTAGGCTAGCAAGTGGCGACCTCCTCTTAGAACTGCATGACAAAAACCAGTACCAAAAACTAAGTAACCTAGTGTCTATTGGGGACAATCCTGTTTCAGTAACCCCACACCGCACCATGAACACCATCCGTGGTGTGATCTCTGAGGACGACCTAATGAACCTGACCGAGCCTGAACTTTTGGAAGAATGGAAGGACCAAAATATTATCAACGTAAAACGAATTAGAATCAGGCGCGACGGGAAAGAAATCGATACCAAACACCTAATTCTCACGTTTGGCTCCAGTGTATTACCAGAAACAAT
This sequence comes from Dermacentor andersoni, assembly GCF_023375885.2. NCBI lineage: Eukaryota > Metazoa > Arthropoda > Arachnida > Ixodida > Ixodidae > Dermacentor > Dermacentor andersoni. The sequence continues at coordinate 359,537,624 of NC_092814.1, read as the reverse complement.
AGAAGCAGGTTATATTAAGATCCGAGTAAGGCAGTACATTCCTAACCCTCTCCGTTGCTTCAAGTGCCAAAGATTCGGCCACAGCTCGCAAAACTGCCGAGGCCGATTGACCTGTGCTAAGTGCAGTGCACACGAACACCCCACTGAATCCTGTGATAAACCTCTACACTGTGTAAACTGCGATGGGGACCACGCGGCATACTCGCGGTCTTGTCCATCCTGGAAAAAAGAGAAAGAAATCGTAGCAATTAAAGTAAAGGAGAACCTCTCATTCAAAGAAGCGCGTAGGCGGGTGTCCAACCTGCCAAACAGCTTTGCCGAGGTGGTGCGTCAGGGGGCAGCGCCACAACGGCTTCCGGCAGCTGTCCGACCCACAATCAGTGAGCGCTGCTCCGTCACCCCAGCAGAAGGGGCCATCCACCTCCGGGCAGGTGCCCCAAAAGGCCTCGTCCAACGTGCCGAGGCCTTCTCGTCAAACAAAGCGCTCGGAAGAGCGCGTGTCCAGCGCCTCGCAAGAGGCGATGGACACAACGACCAGCCAGACGGCGCCACCAGCGCCTAAGGAGCGGCGAGGTACTCTCGACCGCTCCAAAAGAGACAAAACTCCCGTCACGGCGCCTGAAAAAGGCCCATGAGCTAACCTCAGTCTCTTAAACACACAGCACCCTACACATATAGCATAATGGATACACAAATACTACAATGGAATGTGAGAGGACTTCTCCATAACCTCGACGACATTAGAGAACTCCTACGCAAACACAATCCCAAGTTGCTGTGTGTTCAGGAGACACAGCTAAAACTAACGCAGGCTAACTTTCTAAGGCAATATGCCACTTTTCGCAAAGACCGCGATGATGCACTCACCTCCTCGGGGGGTGTAGCCATATTAGTCGATCAGGGTGTTGCATGTAAGCAATTAAGTCTCCGGACCCCCCTCGAGGCAGTTGCAGTACGAGCTGTGCTATTTGGTAAGCTAATAACGGTTAGTTCGATTTACGTCTCCCCATCTTGTCACCTTACTAAAACAGGCTTTGAAAGCTTCATCGATGAACTTCCTCCACCATATATAGTCGTTGGTGATTTAAATGCACATAGCCCCCTGTGGGGCGACACGCGTTCCGATGCACGTGGACGACTGATAGAAAACTTTCTATTTTCCTCAGGTGCATGTTTATTGAATAAAAAAGAACCAACGTACTATAATGTTACACATCAAACGTACTCGTCCATTGACTTAAGCATAGCTTCCAGCTCACTATTTCCGTACCTGGAGTGGTCTGTTCTCAAGAACCCCTATGGGAGAGACCACTTCCCAATTACATTAAATCTAACAAAACCAGATACATGCTCGCCCCATTTCCCTCGATGGAACGTCGAAGCAGCAAACTGGGAACTGTTTCGAGAACTCACATATTTAGGCGAGGATGACATTTCTAATTTTAATATAGACGATGCTGTGGCATACCTAACTGGTTTTATTATTGACGCTGCAACAAAATGCATTAAACAATTTAACGGACTGGCAAAGAAACGCCGCATCCCTTGGTGGAATGACGAATGCCGAGAAGCACGCAAAAATCAAAACAAAGCTTGGGGATTGCTTCGCAATTCTCCAACAGCTGAAAATCTTAACTTTAAACAGGTCAAATCACAAGGCAGGAGAACACGTCGACGTGCAAAGAGAGAGAGCTGGGAGCGGTACATATCAGGGATAAATTCTTACAAAGACGAGGCAAAGGTGTGGAATAGGGTAAATAAGCTAAAAGGCCGGGAGACGAACCCCCTGCCCTTATTAAGTACCCAAGGAGATGGCCTGGAAGACCAGGCAGACTGCCTGGGTGAACACTTTGCCTATATCTCCAGTGCATCTCATTACACGCAATCATTCCTCAAGTTCAAAGAACGTGCAGAGCGACAGCCCCTTGATCGGAAATGTGGCCATTATGAAGAGTACAACCGCCCGTTTAGTTTAGCTGAGCTCAAAAATTCTCTTGCTTGTTGTAACAGCTCAGCACCAGGTGGTGACCGTATCATATATGAAATGGTCAAGTATCTGCACCCTGAAACACAGAAAACACTCCTCTCACTTTTTAATCTCATGTGGGCCGCTGGATATATTCCATCTTCTTGGAAAGAAGCTATAATAGTACCCATACTCAAACAAGGTAAGGACCCCTCCGTACCTTGTAGTTATAGACCTATCGCTTTGACAAGCTGTTTCTGTAAGCTCTTTGCAAAGATGATAAACCGACGCCTAATCTATATCCTTGAGAGCAATGGACTACTAGATCCTCACCAGTGTGGTTTCAGGGAAGGCAGATCGACCGTAGATCACCTTGTCCGCATTGAGGCAAATATAAGGGATGCCTTCATACACAAACAGTTTTTTCTCTCCGTATTTCTTGATTTGGAGAAAGCATACGACACCACATGGCGCTTCGGCATTATTCGAGACCTTTCCGCTATGGGTATCCGCGGGAGTATGTTAAGTATAATTGAAAGTTACCTTTCTAACCGCACATATCGTGTAAGGGTGGGCCATGCCTTGTCAAGGTCTTTCACCCAGGAAACTGGGGTTCCACAAGGCGGTGTGCTAAGCTGCACACTCTTTATTGTGAAAATAAATTCTTTGGGCATGGCTATCCCACGAACAATGTCATACTCTGTATATGTAGATGATGTGCAGCTTGGCTTCAAATCGTGCAATTTAACTATCTGCGAACGACATGTCCAGCATGCCCTAAATAAAGTGGCAAAATGGGCTGAAGAAAACGGTTTTAGGTTGAGCCCACAGAAAAGTACATGCGTCCTTTTCACGAACAAGAGAGGAATAGTATCATGTCCTGCTATTGAGCTGTCTGGTAGCAGATTACCGGTACGCGCCGAGCAAACGTTTCTCGGCATTATATTAGACTCTAAACTGACATTCATCCCGCATATCAAATACTTGAAGGCTAAGTGCCTCAAGACAATGAACCTATTGAAACTTCTATCAAGTACAACATGGGGCAGTGACAGGAAATGTCTTTTGAACTTGTATAGGTGTCTTGTTGGCTCACGTCTTGTCTACGGCGCTATAGTATATCAGTCCGCTACACCAAGTGCTTTAAAGATGCTGGATCCTGTCCATCATTTAGGAATCCGCCTCGCGACCGGAGCCTTCAGGACAAGCCCCGTACAAAGCCTTTATGCAGAAGCAAATGTATGGTCACTCCATCTTCAGAGATCATATAGCAGTTTTACATATTTCCTCAAAGTAATTTCAAACCCTGAACACCCCTCTTATTCATGCGTAAACGATATGACCGATGCCATGCTCTTCAATAACCGACCTGCAGCGAGAAGACAGTTCTCTTTGCGTGCAAGGAACCTTAGTGAGGAAATGGGTGTTCCGGTGCTTGAATATTGTCTTATGTCTCCAGCGAAACTGTTAGCGCCATGGCAGTGGCAGCTGATAGAGTGTGACACATCCTTTGTAGAGATCACTAAACATGCGCCAGAGACACATATTAAAATGCACTTCTTAGAACTACAGTACAAGTACTCGTGCACAGAGTTTTACACTGACGCTTCTAAGTCGCATGCCGGGGTGTCCTATGCAGCCATTGGTCCATCTTTCTCTGAATCCGGTGTACTGCACACTGAAACAAGTATATTTACGGCTGAGGCCCACGCACTATTGTCGGCTGTGAAACATACAAGAAAATCAAATCTTCAAAATACAATTATATTCACAGACTCATTAAGCGTCGTAAAAGCATTGAAGTCACTCTGTAAACACAAAAACACTGTACTTACTGAGCTATACTCCATTCTCTGTAGAGCGTATATGTCTGACCAGCATGTCATTATATGCTGGGTACCTGGCCATAGAGGCATCGAGGGGAATGTACTAGCTGACGAAATGGCTACATCACTCACCTCGCAAGCAATTATTCCTACGGCTGCTGTACCTGTTACAGATCTGAAGCCTCTCTTACGGAAGAATCTGCGAAGCCACTGGCAACGCTTATGGGACATTGAAACTAAGAATAAGCTTCACTTGATTAAGCCAAAGTTAGGTTTCTGGCCCCCGAAAACGAAAACACGACGTACTGATGTCCTATTCTGTCGACTCAGGATGGGACACACCTATGGCACCCACAATTTTTTACTGACAGGAAATGAGCCTCCAACGTGTGGTAGATGTTGAGAGGCTGACCGTTCTCCACGTACTACTGCAGTGTCGGGAATCCGAAGCTGAGAGAAAGAGACATTTTCCTCTTGTATATCGTCAGCACACCCCTCTCCATCCAGCAATGTTTCTTGGGGAAGAAGCGTTCTTTGACACCACAGCAGTCATAGCTTTCCTGAAAGATGTAGACTTGCAAGTTTTTAGCCCCATAAATTCATAGCACATCCTCTTTTTAGAGGATGCCGCTGTGATGGTTGTATTGTAAAGCACATGCCTCCAGGCCCTTGCATCCCAAGGGCTCTGTTAAGGCAGTAGTGCTTATTGCAAAACGTTTCTCTGTGAGATATGTCATTATCTGATCATTATCTTACAATGTGTATTTCGTGTTCATTGTGCAGCCCATTAATCATTGGCATAATCTTATCTTCTGTAAGTTTTATGTACTTTAGAGCAACTGTTTTTAGGCCCCTATACAGCCACCGTAGCATCTGCCTTTCGTTATTCATAGCTCCATTGCTAACTCATTAGCACCGGCCTGGCGCTCTTTGGCCATAATTGGCCCTTGCGCCACAAAACACCACATTCATCATCATTTCAGTCCTTTATAGATGAATTGGCAGAACCCGATGTTGTTCTTGGCGATTTCAATGCACATAACTACCTGTGGGGCACCCTCGTATAGATGCGCGTGGACGTCTTGTTGAACAGTTCCTTTATTCTTCTGGTGCATACCGGTTGAATAAGAAGGAACACACATATTTCTCTCTTGCAAACAGAACCTATTCTTCAATAGATCTTAGCATAGTCTCCCCGTCTGTACTGCCTGAACTTGAATGGGAAGTTACCGACAACCCTTACGGCAGCGACCACTTCCCTATACTGCTAAGATCACCTAAAGAAAACGAATATCCACCACACGCTCCTAGGTGGAAGAATGAGACAGCCGATTGGTAGAAATTTCGATCTCTTACTAGTATCTCATGGGCTGACATGTCTTCGTCAGGAATTGATGCTGCAGTGGAGTTCTTTACAGCCTTCATAATTGACGTCGCCTCTAACTGCATATCAGAAGTAAATGGCTTGGCGTGCAAACGGCGTGTCCCGTGGTGGAACGACGATTGTAGGATCGCTCGTAAAAAACAGAAGAGGGCGTGGGAGTTGCTACGCGCTTCTCCCACTGCGGAGAATCTTAGCAACTTTAAAAAGTAAAATGCCAAGGCAGGCGAACCCGTCGACAGGCCAGACGAGAAAGTTGGCAGAAGTTTCTGTCGCGTATCAACTAGTTTCCTGATGAGGCCAAAGCCTGGAACAGGGTCAATAGGATAAGAGGGCGACAAGCATATTCACTCCCACTGGTAAACACACAGGGCGATACACTGCAAGATCAGGCAGACTCACTCTGGGAGTTTTTTTGAGAGCGTGTCAAATCCGACAAATTATTCACAAACCTTTCTCAAATACAAATAGAAGAACGTAAGCCATTAGCAAGAAAAAGTCGAGAGAATGAGCCTTACAACCGTCCCTTTAGTATTGCCGAGCTGAGAGCTGCCTTGATCACATGCAACAGCTCTGCACCAGGAGCTGATAGAATTATGTACGACATAATTAAGAACGTACACACTGATGCACAACTGACTTTAATTGCACTTTTCTACACGATTTGGGCTGCTGCATATCTTCCACTTGCATGGAGAGAAGCAATTGTGATTCCCATTTTGAAGCAAGGTAAAGATCCTTCGTTGGCGTCAAGTTACCGCCCGATAGCCCTCACAAGTTGCATTTGTAAGCTGTTTGAGAAAATGCTTAATCGGCGACTCATACATTTCCTGAAATTAAACCAAATGCTTGATCCCTTTCAGTGTGGCTTCAGAGAAGGGCGGTCCACAATCGATCACCTTGTGCGCATTGAGGGAAACATTCGCGACGCCTTTCTACATAAACAATATTTCCTATCCGTATTCCTCGATATGGAGAAGGCGTACGACCCAACGTGGCGCTACGGAATCTTGAGAGACTTGTCGGGAATGGGCATCCGTGGCAATATGCTAGCCCTAATAGAAAGCTATTTGTCCAATCGTACATTCCGCGTGAAAGTCGGGAGTGTACTTTCACGTCCGTTTATTCAGCAAACTGGTGTACCCCAAAGAGGTATGCTCAGCTGCACCCTCTTTATAGTTAAGATGAACACACTGCGCGCTTCATTACCACCAGCTATTTTTTACTCCGTCTACGTAGATGACATACAAATAGGTTTTAAATCCTGTAATCTGGCGGTGTGCGAAAGACAAGTACAGCAGGGATTGAACAAGATATCTAAGTGGGCAGACGAAAACGGGTTTAAAATTAACCCCCACAAAAGTTCTTGTGTTCTTTTAATAAAAAGAGAGGCCTGGTTCCAGATCCTTGTGTTCAACTGTGTGTACATCAAATGCCTATCAACAAAGAACACAAATTTTTAGGTATTATACTTGACTCCAAGCTTACTTTTATACAGCACATTAAATATCTTAAAGACAAATGTCTAAGGACAATGAACTTCCTTAAAATTCTATCGCACTCAACATGGGGTAGCGACAGGAAGCGTCTGATGAATGTTTATAAGAGCCTAATTCGATCACGATTGGACTATGGTGCCGTCGTATATAACTCTGCCGCTCCGAGCGCACTAAAGATCCTAGATCCTGTCCACCATCTAGGTATCCGTTTAGCCTCTGGCGCTCTCACAACAAGCCCGATTGAAAGCTTATATGAATGGTCCCTCCATCTACAGAGAACTTACATCAGCCTTACATATTTCCTAAAAATACACTCCTAATAATCAACATCCATGTTTTAACAGTGTTAACGATATGACCAGCACTACACTTTTCCATAATCGCCCCTCTGTAAGAAAGCCTTTCTCGCTTCGAGTGAGGGAGTTTAGTGATGAGATACATGTCCCACTCCTCGAGCTTCGCCTAATGAATCCAACCAAGTTGTTACCGCCTTGGGAGTGGCAGGTCATAGAATGTGACAGATCCTTTTTAGAAGTAACAAAACACGCACCAGAGATCGAAATACGAACTTGATTTCCTAGAACTCCAGCACAAGCACTCCTGCGCAGAGTTATACACAGACGCTTCGAAGTCTAATGCCGGGGTGTCGTATGCTGCCGTCGGCCCATCGTTTTCGGAATCCGATGTCTACCGGCCGAGGCCTACGCATTACTGTCTGCTGTGAAGCATATAAGAAAATCAAAACTCCGAAAGTCAGCGACATATACAGACTCCCTAAGTGTCGTGAAGGCCCTGATGTCACTCTATACACACAAAAATCCAGTATTTAATTAACTATATTCCGACTTGTGTAAAGCGTACAGATCTAACCAGCAACCCCGCAGGGGCGTCTGCGTCAGCAGGCGTTTGGTGTGTTGCGACACCACGTACCCGAGCACACGAGGGTTGGACCCTCCCGCGTGTAGCCGTGCGCGGCTTAGCCGTGTCTGGGGAAAAGGGGATCCTGGGGGTTGAGCCGATGCTGGGTGTTTGGACCTTTAAGGCCCCCCGGCGGAGGCAACACACCTCTTCGGCCTCGGCTTCACATAGACGGCACCCCCGGACTGACCCACCCGGGGGAAATCGGCAGTCGCCTTCTCCTGTCCTCCTCTCCAATCTTCGTCTTTCTCTCTCGCCTTTATCATCTTTCCTGTCTTCTCTTCACTTCTGCTAACTTCCCAGTCTCCCGGCGGCAAGGGTTAACCTTGTGTAGCTAGCCAGCCTTGGTTATGCTGTATTTGGTTATAGCAGCGATGTACGGCTGGCGTTGGCAGGGTTTCTCTAGCAGGAACTCCTGTCACGTCCCCCTGTTGGGCTCCATGGTGGGTGGTCGGCATCGCGGCCCAAAACCCTACTGTACTGATGGAAATCGCTTTTCCTAAACTCCCTGATCGCCCTCACAAACGAGGGCGCACCGAAGATCTCTTTCAGTTTTTCGGACGACAAGTCCAGAACTTTCCTAGATATCATGTGATCCACTCAGAAAACCCAGACAAACTAGTGCGTAACATTTAACCGTTCCTTGTTTCTAAGTCTTTAACTGAAGTTTTTGGAACAGGATATAAGGCGTCGAGAATGACAAGTGGTGATCTTATCTTGGAGCTCCACGATAAGAAGCAGTACGAGAAACTGCCGAAACTTGTCTCATTTGGGGAGACCCAAATTACAGTTACTCCGCACCGAACCATGAACACCACCCGCGGCGTTGTCTCGGACGATGACATGCTAGAGCTCACTGAAGCTGAACTCTTGGAGGGCTTCAGTGAACAGAATGTCATAAATGTTAAGCGAATTAAGATCAGGCGAGACGGTGAAGAGATAAATACGAAACACCTGATACTCACTTTCGGTTCAAGTGTCCTCCCCGAGTCCGTCGAGGCTGGTTATATCAAACTTCGTGTTCGGCCATACGTTCCCAATCCTCTCAGATGCCTTAAGTGCCAAAGGTTCGGCCACAGTTCACAGAACTGTCGAGGCCGCCTGACATGTGCCAAGTGCAGTGACATTCTTCCGAAACATGCCAGAAAACTCCACATTGTGTCAACTGTGATGGCGAGCATCCCGCATATTCGCGCTCATGCCCGTCCTGGAAAAGAGAAAAGGAGATTGTTACAATCAAAGTCAAAGAAAACATATCTTTCAAAGAGGCACGTAGGCGGGTGTCATACCTGCCTAACAGCAGCTTTGCCGAAGTGGCGCGTAAGGGGGCAGCGTCACAACGGCCTCCGGCGGCTGTCCGACTCACAGGCAGTGAGTCGGCAGTTACGCCATCTGCCCCCGCGGCGGTTGCAGCTAGCGCTGCTCCGCCAACCCAGCAGACGGGGCCATCGACCCCGAAGGTGGGCGCAGCCGAAGCTGCCCCAACCTCCGAGACCCCTTCCAGCGCTGGCAACGGCCAGCGCAGCCAAATCCCTCAGGGAGCCCCATCGACCTCCGGGCTGGTGGGCGCAGGGGTCTTGCCTTCCGGGGCAGGACTCTCTCGGAAAACCTCTCGCTCGCAAGAGCGCTTGTCCGGCGTCTCACAGGAGGCAATGGACACCACACCTGTTCCCAAGGCGCACCAAACGCCTAAGGAGCGTCGAGAATCGCACGAACGCTTCAGAAAGAATAAAACACCTATTACAGGGCCTCGAAAGGGCTCTGTAATATAAGGCATCCCTTCCGTTTCCGTAAACACAGCACCTATATTTCTTTAAATATGGATACACAAATCATTCAATGGAATGTCAGAGGTCTTCTTAGGAATCTTGATGATGTGCAAGAACTCATCCATACACACAATCCAAAAGTGCTGTGTTTACAGGAAACACACTTGAAATCAAAATACACAAACTTTCTTCGACAATATGTTACTTTTCGGAAAGATCGCGATGATGCGTTCGCATCATCGGGCGGTGTTGCAATTATAATTCAAAAAAGCGTAGCCTGTCAACGTTTACAGCTACGAACGGCCCTTGAGGCAGTGGCGGTTCGAGCTGTTCTCCTTAATAAACTCGTCACCATTTGCTCGCTTTACGTACCCCCACACTACAAATTAAACAAACATGAATTTCAGTCATTTATAGACGAACTCCCAGAACCTTATGTTGTTCTTGGCGATTTCAATGCGCACACTCCCTGTGGGGCGACTCTCGTACAGACGCGCGAGGTCGTCTTGTTGAACAGTTCCTTTTTTCTTCTGGAGCGTGCCTTCTCAATAAGAAAGAACCTACATATTACTCTCTTGCAAACAGAACCTTTTCTTCAATAGATCTGAGCATAGTTTCTCCGTCCATACTGCCTGAACTAGAATGGGAAGTTACGAATGATCCTTACGGAAGCGACCACTTCCCCGTACTACTAAGAACACTTAAAGAATACGAATATCCACCACAGGCTCCTAGGTGGAAGATTGACACAGCTGACTGGGAGAGGTTCCGAAACTTAACTAGTATATCATGGGATGACATGTCTTCTTTAGAAATCGACGCTGCTGTGGAGTACTTCACAGTCTTTGTAATAGATGCCGCATCTAAATGCATACGTGAATTAAGCGGCTCGGCATGCAAACGGCATGTCCCGTGGTGGAACAATGAATGCAGAATCGCACGTAGAAATCAGAACAAAGCGTGGGGGTTGCTACGCGCTTCGCCCACTGCAGAAAATCTTGTCAACTTTATGAAAGTGAAGTCCCAAGGCAGGAGAACCCGCCGACAGGCTAGAAGAGAAAGTTGGGAGAAGTTTTTATCAAGTATAAACTCTTATACAGATGAGGCCAAAGTATGGAACAAGGTAAATAGAATTATAGGGCGACAAACATATTCGCTTCCTCTGGTAAATACACAGGGCGATACACTGCAAGATCAGGCAGACTCACTTGGGGAGCACTTTGAGAGCGTATCAAGTTCAAATCATTATTCGCAATCCTTCCTGAAATATAAGCAAATAGAAGAACGTAAGCCACTAACAAGAAAATGTCGAGAGAATGAGCCTTACAACCGTCCATTTAGTATTGCCGAATTAAGAGCTGCCCTGAACGCATGCAAGAGCTCCGCACCAGGATCTGATAGAGTCATGTATGAAATGCTCAAAAACTTACACAATGACATGCAACTTACACTACTCACACTTTTCAACACCATCTGGAATGCAGGGTACCTTCCAACCGCGTGGAAGGAAGCCATTGTGGTCCCTGTTTTGAAACAAGGCAAAGACCCTTCCTCAGTGGCAAGTTACCGCCCGATAGCCCTCACAAGTTGCATTTGTAAAGTGTTTGAAAAAATGATAAACCGGCGACTCATTCATTTCCTTGAACACAGCAAAATGCTTGATCCTTATCAGTGCGGCTTCCGAGAAGGGCGCTCCACAACTGACCATCTTGTACGTGTAGAAGCAAATATTCGGGACGCATTTGTACACACAGTTTTTGTTATCCATATTCCTAGATATGGAGAAGGCGTATGATACGACGTGGCGTTACGGAATCTTAAGAGACTTGTCGGAAATGGGCATCCATGGTAATATGCTAAACCTCATAGAAAGCTATTTGTCCAGTCGTACATTCCGGGTAAAAGTCGGTAATGTACTTTCGCGTCCTTTTACGCAAGAAACGGGTGTACCCCAAGGAGGCGTGCTCAGCTGCACACTCTTCATCGTGAAGATGAACACGCTTCGCGCTTCATTACCACCGGCAATCTTTTATTCTGTCTACGTGGACGACATTCAGATAGCTTTCAAATCCTTTAACCTCGCAGTGTGCGAGAGACAGGTACAACATGGCCTGAACAAAGTCTCAGTGTGGGCAGACAAGAATGGATTTAAGATCAACCCTAACAAAAGCTCTTGTGTTATTTTTACAAGAAAAAGAGGCCTGGTTCCGGATCCTTCCTTAGAACTGTGTGGACAACGAATACCTATCAGCAAAGAGCACAAATTCCTAGGTATCATACTTGACTACAGACTCACTTTCGTCTCCCACATTAAACATCTTCAAGAAAAATGTCTGAAAACAATGAACATAATGAAACTTCTATCCCAGACTACGTGGGGTAGTGACAGGAAGTGTTTAATGAATCTCTATAAAAGCCTCATTCGATCACGATTAGACTATGGTGCCGTGATTTATCACTCTGCCGCCCCGAGCGCACTAAAGATGCTGGACCCAGTCCACCATCTAGGAATCCGGCTGGCCACTGGTGCTTTCAGAACGAGTCCCATACAAAGTTTATATGCAGAATCGAATGAGTGGTCACTTCATATCCAGAGAACATACATCAGCGAAACATATTTTTTGAAAGTCCACTCTAATCCTGAACATCCCTGTTTTAACACCATTAATGATATGACATATGCTACACTGTTTCGTAATCGTCCTTCCGTAAGACAGCCTTTCTCGCTGCGTGTGAGGGAGCTTAGTCATGAAATGCGTGTTCCACTCCTCGAACTTCGCCTAATGCATCCAGCCAAGCTGCTACCTCCTTGGGAGTGGCAGCTCATACAATGCGATATATCTTTCATGCAAGTTACGAAACACGCTTCAGACATTGAAATCCAAATGCATTTCCGGGAACTCCAGTACAAACACTCCTGCACGGAGTTCTACACAGACGCATCGAAGTCACACGACGGGGTGTCCTACGCAGCCGTCGGGCCATCCTTCTCGGAAACCGATGTACTACATGCGGAAACTAGTATCTTTACGGCTGAGGCCTACGCACTATTGTCGGCTGTGAAGCATATCAGAAAATCAAAACTCCAGAAAGCAGTCATACATACGGATTCCCTTAGTGTTGTGAAGGCCCTGATGGCATTCTCTAACCGCAAAAATCCGGTAATTAACGAACTCTATTCTGCTCTGTGTAAAGCGTATCTAGGTAATCAGCATGTCATCATATGGTGGGTGCCAGGTCACAGGGGCATCGAAGGTAACGTTCTGGCGGACCAGATGGCCACGTCAGTTGCATCACATTCTGCTAATCACACCGCTGCAGTTCCTGTCACAGACCTGAAGCCCTTCTTACGGAGGAAACTACGGAACCAGTGGCAACGCCTATGGGACGCGGAGACAAATAATAAGCTCCACGTGATAAAGCCACAGTTACGATTCTGGCCTTCCGTAACAAAATCACGCCGGACAGATGTCCTATTCTGTCGTCTAAGAATAGGACACACATTTGGCACACAACTATTTACTCACCGGAAACGAGCCTCCAACCTGCGGTAGATGCGGGGAGAGGCTCACCGTCCTCCACGTCCTTCTGGAGTGTCGGAAAGCCGAATATGAAAGAAAGAAACATTTTCCCATAGCATACCAGCAGCAGATCCCCCTTCATCCAGTAATGTTACTCGGCCCAGAACCGCTATTTGACACCGTCGCAGTTCCAAGTTATCTGAAAGATGTTGTGTTTCATGTTTTTAGCCCCACATGTTCGTAGCGTCTCCTCTCTTCAGAGGATGGCGCTGTGATAGTTCTCTCGTATAGCACGTGCCTCTAGGCCCTTGTGTTTCAAGGGCTCCGGCGAGGCAACAGTGCTCCAGCTATTTTTACCATCTCATATATTCTCATTTCTATGTCATTCTTTTACGATGGATTTTAATGTTCATAGTATTCGTCATTAGTCATCGCCATAATTTTATATCACGTAGATTTTATGCACTTTACAGCAACTATTTTTAGGCCACTTTACAGCCAAGTCACATCTCCATAATACATCGTCAACATCACCACTTGTCATGGCGCTCTTTGGCCACACCTGGCCCTTGCGCCATTAAACACCACATATCATCATCATCATCATAAACAAGGCGGAATATTCGTTATTACTGACCTGGAATCTGAACTGAACAAGAAACATTCAACTTTCACCTTGCAACTAGACATGCATGGATCGCACTGCAATGACACTCTTGACCAATGTTGCGGAGCTACCACTACGGAATTGAAGTGACTCCGGGACCATGCCACATTTTCGCCACCCCGGAATGGAATGGGAATGGAATGGCGGCAACGCTTGGAGGGGTGGAATGGGAATGTAATTACATCTTTTTCCGGAAATAGAGCGCCTATTGGTGTTGGCGCGGTTTTTTGTGAAAATATGCCGAAGAACCAATCAGCCCTCGTTCAAACATTAGTAAGTCAGAGCCTCGAATTTAATAAAGCGGTATTTTTTAAATGGCTTGACTGATTACAAACACGGCACATTTATCGGCAACGCACCTACTACAATCCTGTCCTTATGGACTGAGTTATTCCGAAGTTTGTCTCGATTATTCGCGTAACCAGGGTTGCCAGATGGCCCCCCAGAAACATAGCCAAACGATCTCAAAATGTAGCCCAAAAGTAGCCAGGCCCAAATTTTTCATGAGAGAAAAGTAGCAAAAACATAGCCTAAACGTTTGATGATGTTCTGCAGGCGTCTGTTATATGGCGTAAATAATGTCGAAATCTCACCACGTATTTCCGGCTCCAAAGTTACTTCCTCCGCATGCAACCAGCACAACACTGGTCTCATGACTACGTAAATATTTCTAGTGAGAGCTGCCACTCAGACGTGGATTTGTACACCACTTATTGTTGCAATGAACCGAATGATTTCTGATTTACTCATGACGTTATTGGTATTTACTGAGCCATGTTCGGAGCTAACTTTAGTTCACGCACACGATCGGCTGTTCCCGATCGTGTGCGCTAGAGGCGGCCCGAGCTCAAGGAATTAAAGTAGGGATGCCTTTCCTCAGCTTCATTCATCAAATAAAGATGTTATTTCTCGCCCGCTATCTTTCTTTTTCAATTTATTCAAAAGCAGCTCAACGCTGAGTTCTGCCGCTTAGAGGCACACTTGACTCTGGAGAAAGCATGAAACCTTCTCGCGTTTTCCTCGTGCGAAACGGGAGTTCTGACTGCAATGCGCCTTTGAGTGGAAGCAAACCGAACAAAATGCTGGCCCACAACAGTAGAGGTGAATAAGTTTGTAGTTTTAATTGCCACCTGGATTACGGCGCTGGTAATAATTCAGCTGGTATCAGTATCAAAAAGAGTTTAACGGCGCAATATTTAAGCAGGGATTCGCTGGTAAGATTCGCGCAATGTGAAAACGTGTACGTGAGTTTCTGTGAATGCAGGCACGAATGCGTGTGTTGCCAAATTTCCGAGGAGGGCTGTGCACCTTACATTCAGTGTGACTTGAAAAAAAAAAACGTAATTCCACTAGGGAACACACAAAATCGATTTATGTGGGCCGCACGTGGTTGTCATGTAATACAAAGTAAAGCCCTTTGTCTAAGAAATTCAAGCTCTATACATCAGAATAGGAAGTAAGTAGAACACTATATATACATTTACAAACTGGCAAGAACTCTTTTCCCAACCACCACTGCGATGTGTGCAAAAATAATAAAATGTAGACGTAACAGTACAACAAGCACCTATTATGTAAATCGAATGTTGTTTTCTTTTTCCTCATCACGGCTGGAAGACACGCATGAGTAAAGTACAATGTAATGACTAGTAAGACGAACAAAGAGGAAAAACAATGACGATAAAGTACCGTACGTGCCCATAAAGAGTAAGCCCTAGTCGCAATTACTCGTACGCACAACGTTTAAAGGCATGAAAATTGTCTCAGGAGTACAGTATGAAAACCGACGAGTTATCATCCTGAATTTGGCAAAGCAATCACTGACCCACCTTTCTTGAGCTATTGCCTTGCAATCTTCACTCTGGACGAACATAATTCTTTATATATTTACAAAGCTTATAATTGTAATAATGTGCAACGTTTAAGAAGAACTTTCACGTAATACGCAGCTGCTTGACTAATACAAAGAACGAAAAAAAACACATTGTGTAGAGCATCAGTTGATGTCTCACACTGGGGATTTACGCAAATGGATTAAATACACAGTCAAACTCCATTTGAATTAACTTCCACTGCCACATGGACCATATAGAAATCCAGAGTTGAAACACGACATAAATGTTTATCTGGCTGAAAATCTTTGCAGCAGTCCCCACTCGCTGCCAGACCAAACTTCACATGAACGAGAGCTTGCAGTGTCTCATTCGACATAGGGTTTCTCAAATCATTCTTTGTCAATGAAACTTGGCGGAAGACGCGTTGGACGGCTGCGTTCGAAACAGGCAGCGCAAGTAGGGACACAGCAAGCTCAGACAGGAGAGGGAGCATTGGATTTCCTGCACTGTTTTTTTTTTTTTTTTGCATTCGTCATGCTTGGTGATACTAGAGCAGAATTTGGTCAACATTTGGGACTACTGCGCTTCGCTGAGCATTCACATAAAGACTCAAACCGTCCCGTTTCCCGTTTAAAGCTGCTTGCAGATTTTTCCATGTTACTGGGTAAATAAATAACGCGGTGAGATGGCGGGAGAACGAAGCAATAGGCTTCAAGGAACCCTTGATAAGCATTGAAGGACCACAGGCGAAAATGACTCGCCACGACATGTGTGCGAATACTTCAGCTGTTGCGTAAGTCCGCATAATGGTTTTCTGTATAGCAGCCGGCACGGAACACGTACTCAACAGCTGTCAGCCCCACCATCTTTCTTACTGAACCATGCGTGAACCAGCAGCAGATGGCGCCGAAACCAAAACAAAAATGAGAGCTTAGCGCTGGAATACGCGTAAACATGGCAACCGGCCATGACTTAACGCGATCCTCCTAGCGCCGACATTGCCTAAAAACACAACCTTCGACATTGCCTAAATGTCTTCGTAGCAGCAATGACCTTTGGGTATTCGTAAGCCGGTGTTCCAGATTTTTGACAGTGTTGAAGTGTCCCTGGGACTCTGAAGTCCTTAAGACGAAAACAGCCCGAATATAGCCATGTGGCCAACTCAGAATTTTCGACGCTAACCCGCATAAGAAGTAGCCCAACTTGGCTATTAATTGCCCATTATGGCAAAACCCTGCGAGTGACCGGGGTTCTATGCCGTCGGTATCCGCCGTGCGGCACTACGAAACGAACGCCTTTGCCCGAAACTCTGTCGACGAACGTCCGCCGGTCAGCATAGCACACAGTCGTACACAATAAATTCTGAGCCCCCTCCCCCATAGAGAGAGAGAGAGAGAGCATAAACTTTTGAAAGCGTTGGTTCGGGAAGCCAGCCGAAGAAGGAGAGCCCACGTAACTACGGCCACGGTGGTGCCTCCCCGAGCCCCGACGCGACGATTCGCGCCGAAGAAAACCCACGTTCGCTCTGTTCTAGGAAGCTCTGTCCTAGGCTTGCTGGAGCTGTGGGGGGAGATCTAGATGGCGCCGCCGCCGCGCTGGTGCCTGTTGGCGGCTGGAGAAGCCCAACGGTTCATTTAGTAGCTCGCTCATATTGTGAATGCTAGACAACCCAGGTGAAAATATTGCTACTGGCTTTCAAGTGGTACTACTGGTTTTCAAGTGGTACTAATGATTTTCAAGTGGTGTGAAGTGGTCTGATGTGGTCCCAGTTGAAAAGCTAGTGGTCTGTTGCTGGTTTCAACTGGTCCCAGTAGAAGGCTACTGGTCTTCAACATGAACTGTGCTGGTTTTCAAGTGGTACTACTGATTTTAAAGTGGTGTGCCCTGGTCTGATGTGTTCCCAGTTGAAAAGCTTGTGGTCTGCTGCTGGTTTCAACTGGTCCCAGAAGAAGGCTATCGGTCTTCAACTGGAACTGTGCTGATTTTCAAGTGGGATGAACTGGTCTGATGTGGCAAGTGGTCTGTTACTGGTTTCAACTGGTCCCAGTTGCTGGCTATGAGTCTTCAGTTGGGATTGTGCTGGATTTGAATTGGTTCCAGTAGTATCTACTGGTCTTAAAATGGAACTGCACCAGCTTTAACTGCAGTGCCAGTTGGAAGCTACTGTATTCAAATGGGATTGCACTGTAGGCTTAGACTGATGCCCTTTCTCAGCACTGTGCATTAGAGATCTAGCATGAACTGTGGTTTGTTTCAGTCTGCTAAGGTAAAGCTGGCAATCATCATGTGCCACATTTGGAACAGTTTCTTGAAATTGTGTACTAGATTGACACAAGGACCTAGGGTATATAGTCAAGAGTTCGACGAAAGTTCGTCTGGTCAGGTAACATGATGATGAAGAAATTGCGGCAACTGACCAAGTCAAGGTGAAAAAACACACAGGGACGTTTCGGGACCCGTACGGGTTCCTTGATCACACTAAAAGCGGGCAAGACTTGCAAGATTCTTGCCCGCTTTTAGTGTGATCAAGGAACCCGTACTGGTCCCGAAACGTCTGTGTTTTTTCACCTTGACTTGGTCGGTGGCCGCAATTTCTTCATCACGACCTAGGGTATGTGTTGCCTTATGGGTTTGGCTGGAATGCAAATTATGTAGTTCCAATTATCTAGCCAAACACACGGGTTAAACTTGCAGTCTGCAAGTACAACCAACAAGAATCATGCTGGGTGGCATCTGCTTCCAGTTAGGCCCATCATAGTATGACACGATTCCATTCTTATTAAAAATGCCCACAATCCAGAGAAAAGTGATTTCGAATTGAACAGCATTTATTTCACATCATTGAGACTTGAGCAGAACATGGCTACCTCATACACGCAGCATCATAGCAGCTAAACATAAGGACAGAAGAACATGCAATATCAAGAATATAATATATATATATATATATATATATATATATATATATATATATACAGTCGTAAAAAATTCCACAATTAACAACCTAGAAGTATTATTTTACTAGCATATTGGCCGGTGGGCTGGCTATCAGAGTGAATGGGAGTACAGAACATGTTATTTTATTAGGCATCAGATAGGGAAAGCACATGTGGCTCAAAACAGTGCTAGCAGTAAAAAAATAAAAGCAAAAAACATCTTTTTACAGTAAATAACACATGAGCAGAATATGCGGCTATTGCGATGAGTCATGACCAATGCGTAGCTGTCCTCACTTTCCAAGAAGCAGAGGATGAGAATAAAAAGGGTTTCTGAATTGCAACCACAGAAGAAAGAACACATGGGTGGCCGTGATGAGCCACAACTATGGCAGCATTGTTTCTCCCCACCCTACAGGAGTTGATTTCATTTAAAGGGCCAGTGAAACGATTTTGAAAAATTTTGTAGACGTATAGGGTACAGTTAAAGTTACATCATTTGCACTACAATTTGTGTGATTAAGAGAGCTATGGACGATTACAAGTTACCCTCCTCCACAGCCATGCATTTTCTCCCGAACTCGTTCGCATCGTGATCGGGGCTAAGCTCCGCCTTTACTGGCTCTGCGTTATGATGGCCCATCATGTCGTCTACTTCCGGTTCTCTAGGAGCGAGAGCACAAAGCCTCTCCAACCTCTTTGCCAGCTGCTCAGCAGTCGACCCCAAGCGAGAGCAATTTAAGCAGCATATGTTGCGAACATACTGTCGCCGCACCGAACATGTCTTGTATTCCGGTAACCACAGGCGAGCTGGGCGTCTCGACGGAACGGTAGAGGCAGAAACTCAACCTGATTAAGGAACTTTAGCGTAGATGTATGTCAGCTGCCTGATTGGTCTCCACGGTCCAGTCCAGCCACCCGTTGGCGCATAGCTTAACCAGCCAAACAAAGAGCTAATGTTGCTATAACCAAGTGTAAAACATTTTAAACATTTAAAAAAAAAATGTGTTAACAATTACGCTCCTGCGAAAAATTTACGCCTGCAGCAAAGAAGAATATGCTTCATACTGCTACTGTGTTTGGTTGAGCTCTGTGCCACCAGGTGGCTGCAGCATGCAGACCATTCATGTTTGTGCTTCTGCTCATCCCATGAAATGGCACACTCAAACGGCCAGGCCCTGTCCCCTTGCTCTTGCGTTTACCCAAATACTGGACTAGTGAAACGCTGTTGTGATAGTAATATTCCGGTGTGAAGTCACGGCCGCAAACGCGCAAATCCTGGCGCTGAGCGGATAGCCACAGTACAATGCACTGCAGCCACTCCGCTCGTTTGCTGCCTTGCAGAGGGACGCGATGTCGCAGCTTGACATATTGCCAGTCGCTATGTTTGCAGCCCACAACGCAACAAAGTCGAATCATGGTACTCACGAAAAGACTGACTCTGGCCGCGGAGCTCTCGTCAAAATGGAGCACGTTGTAACACAAGCAGACGACGCTTTCTGTGTGCCGGAAGTGCTTAAGTGTAGTGAGAAACTGTTCTTGTGCATTCTCTTTCTATTACTTTTTTATAGAAACAAATTAACTAGCATTCCAACTATTACAAACAACATTCGTTCACCATAAAGCTGGAAAAATTATTGATGACGTGCCCTGGGCAGCCAATGGGATAGCTAGCCCTACTAACGGCATTAGGGAAAATTACGTCAAATGGGTAGGGGCGGCTTAAAATTCAGCTGAGCGATGTGCTGTGATCGGCAGTTATGTGGATTTTTAAAACTTTATAATGAATTGCACATTTTATGCGGAGCACTTAGATGCGTCAATTAATGATCACAAGGGCCTACTCTAACGACTCAGTACGTTTGTGCAAAATTGTTTCAGTGTCCCTTTAAGATAAGGAGAAGCCATTTTTACTACAAACCTTCAATGCTAAGGGCATGCAACATAATGGCGATTCAAAACAGCGTAAAAACATTCGAATAAAACAGGCATGTCAGCACAAAGCATAGATAGGAAATGACATAGTTAAGAGGAATTTCCTTTCAACTTACAACAACAGTGTTCCAATCAGAAGGCAAACACGTAAGCTTGCCGGCCCTTTCATTCATACCCAAGGCTGGTGTGTACCTTATAAATAAGATCGGACTTGCAAATTGCCCAGACGTGGTTAGAGAATGAAAGCCAAATTCTAATGTCACTTTTGAGGTCATTGAAAGAGTGACCAGGAAAGTCACCAACACACACATACATATGTGCTCATCTATACACACACATACTATATTAAGGCCACATATTCAAGCAAAGCAGGTTAGCCATAAACTGGTTACATAGAAATATGCAAATATAATTCAATATACTCTCTCAAACAGGTATAGGAAAAAACAAGGAAAACTGAAGAACCGCACTAGTTACAATATCAAAAATTCATTACAAAGACATTTCATGCAGCTTTTTCGCGAACGGCAAAGTAAGATTTCAGGACCACTTTCTGTAAACCATTTACTGGCAATACTTTGTACTGCATGTAATAAGCTTCCCAAGTTCAAACTGACCAACATTATAAATTAAGATATGCAGCTGTAAGCAATACAATGTCATAGTTGCCATAATTCTTAATTTAGATACTCTACACAACACATCTAAAATTGAACAAAAGTGACATCTACCAACCATAAAGTTGTAAATGTACAATGTGTTTTTCTACTTAGCTATTGGACAGCCATAAACACCCTGTGCACAATGTTACTAAAATGGAAGTTGTCTCTACAACATTTCACACGTGTAGCAAATGCTATAAATGAGCTTTTACATTTGATTGTTGAAAGGGAGCAGGTACCAATTTTTGTGGAACCTAATTCAGTGCAATGCAAAGCACAATGCTACCAATGGCACCCAATACAGCAGCAGCGGTAATGCCAGAATGCCATGAAAAATATTTTACAAGAATTTTCCAATCTGTCGAGGTCATGACTTTTACACAAAACTATCGTTTATATTAATAACAGCATGTCCATTGCACATTCTTTTCATGGCCACCATACTCTCCCAGCACATTTTAGTTAGCAACTGTAAAAGCCCTCCTTGAATTTCTAACCGAAAGTTTTGTGCTAATTGTGAGCTAACTCCAGAAAAGCTCCCTGTAGTATTAAAATTAAAAAAAAAAATCTTTAGGAAGGCGTCTACATTTAAATTGATACATGCACTCAGCTCAGCTCGCCAGCAGTGTTTTCTGTGCTAGCCTTACAAAAAATATTTTCCCGCCACATTTCATGTAAGTGCATGGGCTAACATCTGCTGATAATTCAAATAAAATTTCCTGCTCTGCTCTCCGAGATTCCATTACGCGATTTGTACTATAGGCACACTCAGAAGAGAACCTACGTGACACAATAAATATTTTTACACAGCCACTCACATCATTGAATGAAACAATGTGTTTGATATTGAGGCATTTTCCTTGGCCTGTCACAAAAGCAGTGCTGTCTGTTTTGTTTGGCCTTGAGTACTGCTTACTGTGGAACATGTTCCCGGCTACAATGACTCGGTCATGCTCCACAACAGGGCCACAGATAATGTTGCAAAGATGCTTGCGAACAAAGCTGAGCAATGGCTCTGACACACCTCGTGGCTTGCTCACAAGGAGAACAGCATCGTTACTATAGTGGCTAGGCTTTGCCAAAAATTGCAAAGTATGTGGACTGGCTTGTGCACTCAATCTCTTATAGTTACTGGCCATCATGATGCGTTCAACAATTTGAATACGCACACCTTTGGCTGACATCATTCTTTAAGGTGACCAATGTGGGACTCAAAACTGAAGCAAGAGTGTGCCCAAAGGGGACCTTGTAGGACAACACTCTTTGGGATGTGCAGTAGCTGGTGCACATTGTTGGTCATGTGCTTTTCACCATATAAAAACTGCACGTCAACAACAAATCGTACAAGGCAGTTTGTACTAGTAGTAATGTTGTCTTTGCTCACTGTGTCTTGCAACAGCAGTGCAACGCCTTGTACAAAAAGTGAGAAATGCTTAAAGAACTGTACTGGCAAAAGCCCCTCAAGGCATGGTAATGAAAAGTACAACAACCACTGCTGTCATTCAGATGCTTTCCAATACTTTCGTACTGAAAGAGACCGAGGGAGACGCGACACAAAAAGATGGGGCTTTGTTGCACATAGGCGCTCATCAATGATTGAAAGTACTTGTAGTGAGCCAATGTAATATGGCTCATTCACAGCAGACAGCCAAAGCTCTGCAAAATGCCGTGATACCCCCAACAGGACACAATGCGTGTAATCTGGGGTGAAGCCCGAATTTACATCAAAGTACGGCAGGTTGATGAGAGGAGATGGGCCAAGTACACAAAGGTGTAAAACCTTTGTGTACTTGGTGCAGAAAAGATGCCTTCTCCATGTGTTTCTTAGTATTTTCTGCATTTCTTTCATCCCTGACGTTCATATCCATCGGATACTTGACAGTTCCTGTTTGACAAAGCAAGAATAGTGCAAATGGAACACGAAAGGTCTTGCCAGTACAGTTAAATAAAATGATGGGATTTAACAAGTGAAATTGCATACTGGCTTATGAGACTCTCTGCAGTGGACAGCTCAGATTAGTTCTGATAAGCTGAGCTTCTTTTTTTTCAACATGCACCCAAACCACTGTAAATGAGCATTTTTGCTTTCTGCCCTCACCGGAACGCTGCTACCACAACTGAGAATTGAATTTGTCATCTCATACTCGGCAGCACAATACCATAGTTACCAAACCAGTGCAGTGACTGGCCAATGCAGGTAATGTCCAACAACATTAAACGTGATTATTGTGGATTCCAACTAACATAGGATTTATTTTCTAACGTTCACGCGTGATTATGTATTGTAGAGGTGTATTCAGAGTAACAATAAATTGTGGGAAGTAATACGATAATACATTTAAACTATCCATCTGCATATATCCTTTGTTCATTATAAGAAGCTTGAAAGTGGCTATAGGCAAGTGAGAGCTACACCTAAATATGAATAGCTAATCATAAAATGGGAAGATTTGTCACCAGCTGTGCTCACCATGCACGGTCTTTCCACGGTGCAGGCACCACCCGCAACCGTAATACCCATTGTACTGGGTGAAGTTCTGAAGTGATGCTCGAGCGGGAGCGTCAGCACAACAGCTGAGGCAGTACACCTGCAGCAAGCACATATGTTATCATGTTGACTGTTGTTTTTGTCTTAAAACAGACATCCTATTTTTGGTCAAGCTCCTACTCTAGAAGCTTCAGGCCTGTAAAGCAGGGAAATCATTTATATAATTTTAAATTTGTCACATATCCTTCCTTAGTAGGCATACAAACTTAGGTATCTGTTTCAAATAGTAGTTCCGATGACATGTAGGTCTGCCATTAGCTACTTGTAGGTTAACAAAGCAGCAATTGTGCAAATTGCCATGAGTGAAAACAGTTACGTAAATAATTCTACTCACCTCAGAATGAACTATATCAGTGCCAGCCATCCACGTCACACCACCAATGGCAAGGTCCCTCATTTGCTGGACAAAGCTGTTGAGAAGCAGAGTCATGTTGGGGCGTGACTGACCGTACCATAAGGCACTCACGACGACATTTTTGTGCCGCATCTTCGGTGGCAGCTCATTAACAGGCAGCTGTATCGGCCAAATAGAAAATTTCGACGATTTAAAAACTGGGCTGCCGTCAGCATTGAAAGTCACTGTCAGGTCATGCCTTTTCAATTTATGTCTCAGCTCTCTGTACAGGGAACCATCCGTAATGTCAGACACTTCGTTCATGTCTCTGCCGGCCTGTACTTGGTCAATGGACTGCAGCCTTTTAACCAGCGCATTTGCGATGGGTTTCTTGGAGAGCAGCGAAGAAAAAAGAGAGAGAGAGAGAGAAAATGATAAATGAAAGGTAAGGAGGTAAGGAGGAGATTAAAAAAAAAAAGAAGAGAGAAAGTCCACTGGAGATATCAGTCGGTCACTCAGTCCGGATCACAGACGCTAGCAGCGAAGAAAATTGCTGCACAATAGGCAAGGTGATAAAAAAGTGACCGTCTAGCACCAAATTCCGCCCGCTATGCTTTCTTTTACAGACGGAGCAGCTGACCTGCAGACTATTGCGTTCTTGCAGATCGCCCGATGTTTCCGCCAGTAAATTCATGCAAGGTGCACAGTAAAAATGGAACCGTGCATCACGGATATTGGCTCCTACTTGGTTTTTGAACAGGTACTTTGACGAAAGGAATGTGGTGCCTATCAAGCATGTGCGCGATGAGCTTCTGCAGGGCTTCAACTGCCTTCCACGACAAGCCGAACTCCAGTGAAAAGTTCAGTGCCAGTACCAGCAAGTCGTTAGCAGGTGTTTCATCGACGTCCTCAGTCTGTGCCGGTGTTACTTCACTATCACTTTTGATGGGCACTTGCGCCTGAGGATGTCTGGAGTCGTTCTCAGGTTCAAAGCTATCGTCCTGCATCATTTTCTCAATGTCCGAGTCGCTGTCGGTACACGGCATACCTGGCGCCGACACCGCATCACCGTTTCCATCGTTGTCTTGCAACATGGCTTGATAGGAATCGCACTGTGACATTGTACGTCTTTGAAGATACGTTCTCGTGGATCTCGGAAGGCCGTGAGCATTGTTCATGGGCCCTAAATGCTGCTTCCGAGCACCCATGGCCGCGAAAAACTGAGCTAGCAATGACCAACTGGCCAACACGGCAAACACAACAGCGGGAGCTGGACGATTGGATCGGACTGGATTGCATTGGGTGGTAGTTGCGAAAAGAAATATCTTTGTTAAAACAACTGCACTAATATTTGTTACTTTTATTGACATGTAAGTATTTTTGTTACTCTAACATTTGTTTTGTCACTTTTATATATTTAGATTTTTATATTTATTACTACAATTTATTTTACTTTACCGAGCGCTTAAATCCAATGCACTCCGATCCGATCTGGGCGTTTTCGGTGAGACGCACGTGAGAACTATGCCTTGAGTTGTGCGTGCGTTTGCACCGGTCGTGGTTTGCACTATCTAGTTTGCGTTAAGGATGTTTGCCGTTGTAAGATACACTAGCGATTTTGATGGAAAGCTTCATGTGATTCCTGCTTCGGACATAAAAAATTTTAGGCCGAAAAATGATTTAGATTTTGATAAATTAACTGTTTATTCAGTATTTTGGCGGGACCCGGTAGACGGTGAAAACACCGGCTACTACAACGCCCAAGTCCTGATGCTGGCAGGTATGTGCTTTGGATCTATTGTGAGTTCTTGTTAATCATTATTACCGTTACTATGCATTCTTTAGAAACCGAAGCCGAGGTCCGTCGAAGAATGGACACTAAAAGGCTGCAAAAGCCAAAGATTCGGCCGGATCTTTACAACAGCTCGGACGAAGGGGCCGAGACGGCCGAGAGTACAACGAAAAGAAAGGAAGTGGAGAAAAAGGTTAGTGTCTGCCATATAAATCTGCAGTACTGCGGTATAGTTAGTGCTTATCAGAAATATGTGTGAAAACAAAATGCACGCGATAGTCCTAATTTTACCAAAACATTCTGTGTGTCTAATTTCACACATTGACAGAGTTCACGTGAATTGTTTATACCTCATAGACACAGAAAAAAAACCGGGAGACTGCAAGGGATGCGATGTACGACAGCATCATAAACAAGACCCTGGAAGACGCCCATGCGAATTTGCAGCAAGTGGCGCATCGCCGCCAAGACAAAGTTGCGCGCACTCGCCAACATGTAAGTCACATGAATGAACTCACGCTAGGCTGAAAAAGTTGAGAACTGTGCGCCGCTAGTGTAATCAATGACCCACTTTATTGACTGCAGCACAAGCGGGCCCGCACTGTGATCGAATCGGGGAGCTCAGACAGCGACTCTGATTCATTGTGCGCGCTGAGTGAGCTGAAGGCAGCACAAGAAAAAGAGCAGGTATGGAAGGCGAGGGCCATGGAGTACAAGGAAGAGAGAGATTTTTTCAGGAATCGAGTCACTTCTCTAGAGAAGTGCCTGGAGAGTAAGATTTTTCAGTGTAAGTGTGACATATTTTATTACTAATTCGTTCAATAAGTGCCCTGAGATGCGGCAGCGGCGCAGTATTGCTTACCCTTTAACTGCTTTTCTTATAGTGGAAGGCACACTTCCCCAGCAGCTCTTTCAAGGCTGCAGCAGCAGCAAAGGTTTCATATTTTATTACTACTTCTTATGAAGTGAATGTATATGGCCATTTGAATTATTACCATGCGTACTTATAAGTATGTGGTAATTTTTTCTGTTACTGGTGTTTAGCACATACCGCTATGCAGGGCAGTTGCTCCTTAAGAGAAGTACTGATCCTACAAAAATTTATGCCTTTCAGCCTTTATTTACCTTTATTTTGCAGGCCAAATCAGCAACGCAACAACAGTTGCTAACTTCTCGTACTTGGACGATGGCACTGTGAGTATAAGCAGATTAGTCTATAAGCCATTACCACAATTCCAGCTAGGTACTCCTTTGACCCCAGGCAGAAAGCCGATGCCTTCTATTATTTTATATTTTCTGTCACTTTCCTCATGGTCTGCTGCCTCATTATGACTTTGTATGTATTATATTGCTTTTTCTCGCAGTTCCACCTTGCCGAGGGAGTTGTTGTGCGGTCTGAAGCTGCCTTCAAGATCATGCGCAATCTCAAGCCAGCACTTGTCGTGAAGGACACGCCTCAAGCTATGTGGGGGAACCATGGTTTAGAAAAGAAGAGCGTCACAGGGATGGCGGCGCCACGGAAAAAATGCCTGGGCGAATTGGCTAAAGAGTCACTAACACCCGAGAAGGTTGCTGTTGTTGCAGGTGAATTGATGAAAACAATATTTAGAAAACGTCGAACTGTTGCCAAGTTGCAATGTATTGACGGCTGCCGCAAACAGTGCCAGTGGTTTAATTCACATACACTAGCTTAATTGCAGCTTCCATTCAAGCTTCTTCTGAGTTGTGCTGCGGCAGCTGTCACTGGAGCTTTTTAATCTGTTTCTGTTTCTACATTTGCTCTTTTCACAGCCACGCTGAAGCACTGGGGTGCAGAAAAGAACATAGACGTGGAATCAACAATCTTGGATGTCTTAAAATCAAAGCGCCGGCTCAAATTGCAATAAAACCTGGCAAGCTGTCCGGCATTGTCGATTATGCATCTCTTGATATATTGAGGCCTGTGGCCAGTTGGCTGCTGCGGCCAGCTTGGCACTAACAGCTCGGCATACGTACCTACTGGTTCCAGTGCCTACTGGTTCCAGTAGCTACTGGTCCCACCATCTACTGGTCCCACTACCTGCTGCGAATTGGCTAATAAACCATTAGAACTGGGACCCGTAGCATCCCAGTTGCGAATTTTCACCTGGGTTGCGAAGCAATCGGGTGTCGCAGGCATCTGCTGCGGCAACCAACACAGCGACATGGACTACCCGGCATTATAGCGTTACCTCCTTTCCGACCTGCACGTTTTTTTTTTTCCTTCGCATGCCACTAATCCGTAACTCACACTTGGTGCCCCACATTCTCTAAATATCACCATTTTGCAGCCACTTTTGCAGGCCTTTCCACACACATGAATATCAACTTCATACACTTAGAACAATGTAATCATGTATGAGAGTCTCCGTTGACGCCAAATCATGGTCGAGAAAGGCCACAAGCAAAATTTGCACACGGCAGCAGCTGGAAAGGACGGAACGGGGAGCACCAACCACGGCGCGTGTAAATTCGCAGTCTACGTCACTGTGCGGACTGTAGCAGCAGGTGCTTGCCTCGAGACATTGTTTCCCAATGCAACTGACCAGGTCCCACATACGAGAAACGTAACACGGTGACGAATACCAAGTCGGACAGCAGCGAAACCACATTCTGCAATCAATCACTTCAATGTAGCTTGCATAAAAACACAGGCTGTCGAGCAAGAATAGCAATCCTGAATGAGACTAGGAATTAAATATGGGAATGAGAAAGCTTGCATTCAAGAAAGAAGCCACTATACCTTGCAAGCACTGAAAGCCAAAATCATTAGGAAAAGTTAAGTACTCCATAGCACACAGTGCAAATGTTAACGTAAGACACACGCCAATGCTATTTCAAGAGAGGAATTGCACATGGCAACGTACACTAGAAGATACAGCTACATTTATGTTATGCTTCTAGACAGTGACGGTTGTTGCATCTGGGTAGCAAGCCCCAAGGGTAGCGTTGGCCTGGCGGCCTGGGGCACAACTGGAAGCATCCGAAGGTCTTGGCAAAGGATGAGTCGACTGCTAACAGAACAACTTGTTTATTCTAGCATCGCAAAAGAGCGGCCGGTCAGGTCAACCGAAGTGGAGAGACGGGAGAGCACGTTACTCGACGGAAGAAATGGGAGCCTCTCTCGGCGTCCGTGGGCTGCTGCTTTTATACTCTCGGACTCGAGGGCAAGTAGGAACGGCTCGCAATGAGGCGTACGTGACGGCGCCGCACGGACACGTTGAGACTAGAAGGTGACGCATCCGCCGGGCCGGCGCCGGTCAGGCCTCCTCGCTTCACAGTTGGGGAGCTCCTCTCCCCGGCTGCCGCGCTTTGACAAGCGTGGGCACCAACATGCACACACACACACACGAAGACACGTGGCATTGAAACATGCCTGGACGCGCATGGCAGGAGGCGTTGCGGCAGCGCTGAACGGGCCAAAATGTCCGCCGCTTTGAACGAAGCCCCGGCGTCCGTTGCATCCGCGCCGGCTATACCGCGCGTCGTAGGCGAAACGTAACAGACCGCCCCGCCGGGAGAAGGAGATCCCGATGGTCAGGGGACTGCATCCGCTGTCCGGAGGGATGTCGCTCGATGATGCTCGTAACCGAAGTCGGTCGTCCCTCGGCGTTTCTTGAGCACAGCGCACAGAGAAGGCCTCGTTCTCACGTTCAGGTTCACATAGGACACTGCAAAGTGACTTCGGGAGAGTTCCCATTTTTGTTTCTCGTTCCCAGCAAGCGTTAGAACTACGCCGAAACTCAACCGCTCAGTCAGCAAGCACGACACAACCCTCACTAAGCCCTGCCAGCCAGGCTCGTTCCCCTTTTACACTACTGCCTAGTTCCTTACCGTAGTCTAGCAGCACTCGGAACGCGTCCACAAATTGGAAAATTGCACTAGAAAGCACGTCATCACTTTGAAACACTAAACAAAAGCAATATGTTAAAAATCCTGCCTCAGGAAGAAAAACATCAGTAACAAACAACTTTGAGGCTGATTCCTACGTTAGGGGACTCGACTTAAGCCATCGGCGTTGCCCTTTATGTAACGCACCTCAAAGGAATATTGCTGCAAAGCGAGGCTCCAGCGCAGGAGGCGGCCACTTCTGGAAGAGATGGTCTGCAGCCATTGGAGAGGGCAGTGATCCGTCTCGAAGCATGCGAAGCGGAGATCGCAGCGAGCAACCGTACAACAGCTCAGCTGGCGAAAACCCCGTAGCCGCATGCGGCGCGGTCCTTAATGCAAACATCACCCCAGGCAGACACAGCTCCCAGTCAGTTTGTTGTTCAAACCACAATGCTCTCAACACGCGCTTCATGACGGAGTGGAGCTTCTCAACGGGATTCGACTGTGGGTGGTACACTGAGCTGTGTAACAGCTTTACCCCGCACCTTTCGAGAAAGGCTGTCGTCAAAGCGCTTGTAAACACTGTGCCCTGATCTGACTGGATTTCCGCAGGAAAACCAACTCGCGCAAATATGGACAGTAGTGCATTGACTATCTCAACTGAGCTGAGTTCTTTAAGCGGCACTGCTTCAGGAAACTTTGTCGCTGGGCAGATCACAGTCAAAATGTGTCTGTACCCCGTGGCTGTTACCGGCAGAGGTCCCACTGTATCAATAACGAGCCGTCTAAAATGCTCCGTAATGATAGGTAGGTACCAACTTCAACGGCGCCCTCAGTTTGTCCCCTGGTTTGCCCACCCGCTGACAGGTGTCACATGTCCTCACAATGTGGTCTGCGTCACGAAAACACCGTGGCCAATAGTACTCTTGCAAGAGTCGGTCCTTAGTCTTAACTCCTAGGTGTCCGGACCACGAACATCCATGCGACAAGCGCAACAGATCCTGACGGTAGCACTGAGGCACGATAAGCTGATCGAACTCCACTCCCCTGCGGTCTAGATACTTCCGGTACAGGACCCCACCTCTTTCCACAAAACGAGCATTTTTCTTGGCGATACCTTCCTTGACATTGCAGCGCATGTTTTCTAGGCTGCCATCCTTTTTTTGCTCGGCTATCAAAGCAGACCGGCTGACTTTTAGCAACCTATTGAGTCCATCTGACGTAGGCGCGATGAGCAAATCTGCAGATAGCTCTTCTAACTTTCTCGTGTCGGGCATGTCCTCTCCACTATCTGGTGCCTTCAACGCTACAGGCTCAATCTTATTCAGTTCGGACGTGCTCTGACTATCAGCTTGCAGCGCCTCCGACCCTTTCTCATTGTTCGACAACGTCGGCCCCGCAACTACCGCCTTTGCAGCGAGCTCCCG
This sequence comes from Dermacentor andersoni, assembly GCF_023375885.2. Lineage (NCBI taxonomy): Eukaryota > Metazoa > Arthropoda > Arachnida > Ixodida > Ixodidae > Dermacentor > Dermacentor andersoni. Next base: position 359,506,759 of record NC_092814.1, on the reverse strand, counting down.
AACTCTCGATCTGGTTAAGGCCTGAACGCTAGCCTCACCAAACAAAAGCCCCTTCTCGCGCAGGAGGTGATCGGACCTGTTCGAAAATAGGTACGGGTACTGGGGGGGGGGGGGGGGGGAGGGGGGGGCCAGCATAGATGACACTGCGGCCTCCGTCTCAAGTGCTCCGAAAGGTCCTTCAATAAGCACTTTTGCTACGGGCAGACACACGCTATGAGCTTCCACGGCTTGCTTGATCCATGCGCACTCGCCCGTGAACATATCGGGTTCTACGTAAGAGGGGTGAACTACATCCATTGTAGCTGCGGAATCACGAAGCACTCGGCACTCTTTCCCGTTCACGAGGTCTCGCATGTAAGGCTCGAGAAGCTTCATGTTCTCGTCAGTGCTGCATAATGACAAAAACACGACTTTTGTTTTTGTTTCCGGACACTGCGCCGAAAAGTGACCCGGCTTCTGGCACGTATAACACACGCGCACTTGCCTCGTCTCGAACCGCTTTCTGCGTTCGGCTTCGGCTGCCGCCGTTTCCTTACGTTCCGTCGGACTGTTTTCACTCGCATCCGCACTACGTGTGTCCCCCCTTGCTCTCATGGGCGTGAACTTCGGCCTCTCAAACTTGGAGCCAAATTCACCCTGTTGACCGTCCTTAGCTCCGCGAGCCCGACGCGTCACAAACTCCTCGGCTAGCTCGGCGGCTTTAGCCACCGCACTAACGTCTGGCCTATCCAAGACCCAGTACCGCACGTTCTCAGGTAACCGACTATAGAACTGTTCCAGCCCGAAACACTGCAGAACTTTCTCGTGGTCACCAAACGCTTTCTCTTCTTTGAGCCACTCCTGCATATTTGACATAAGCCTGTAGGCAAACTCTGTATATGACTCACTTCTGCCTTTCTCATTTTCTCGAAACTTCCGACGGAACGCCTCCGCTGAGAGCCTGTACTTTTTTAGCAGACTCGATTTCACTTTGTCGAAATCCTCTGCCTCCTCTCTCTTCAAGCGAGCGACTACGTCGGTCGCCTCGCCGGGTAACAAAGTGAGCAAGCGCTGTGGCCACGTTTCCCGAGAGAACCCCTGCTTCTCGCACGTTCGCTCAAAGTTAACCAAGAACAAACCAATGTCCTCTCCAAGCTTAAGCGGCCGCATCAGGTCAGTCATTTTGAACAATACTCGTTCTCCTGCACCGTGTGCCTGACTTCCATTACGAGCGCGTTCCATCTCTACCTCGAGACGCTTCATTTCCAAAGCGTGTTGCCGGTCGCGCTCTTCTTTTTCTTTTTGTTCTTTTCGTTCGCGCTCATCTTTCTCTTTCTGTTCTTTAAGTTCGCGCTCCTGTTTCTCTTTTTGCTCTTGAAGTTCGCGCTCCTGTCTTTTTGCCGTCTCCCTCTCCTCAATGGTCTCAAGGCATTCCGACAGCTCGTCATCCTCAGCTTCTAACTCAAGAATAGCCCTTAGCAGTTCTGGTTTTCTGAGTTTGTCTGAGACATCCAGAGCCAACTCTCTTGCAAGCTCCAGCAATTTCGGTTTGCGCTACAACTTCCAATCCATGGCTGCTCTGAATGCTGCTTTCTCTACTGCCTACTATTGTCTTGCCGCAAACTAACCCGGCAGCAACGACAACCACAATTACCAGCTCTGTTTCTGACACTAACAAAAGCCTGGCAAAACTCAGAAGAAGAAAGTCCCGCACTCACCAAACCTCGCAGCTAAGAATTCAGCGCAGTCGTTCCGCTGCAGGCAACCAGTCATCACACAGGGCTCGTTGCACTGCTCCCGGATCGTCGTTGTGCTGCTCAGCATACAGTCAACCGCATATCTTCGCTGCTGGCCTCCGTTGTCGCGATCTCACCGCTGGCAAACAGTTGTTGCAATCTCACCGCTGGCACCAGTTGTTGCATCTGGGTAGCAAGCCCCAAGGGTAGCGTTCGCCTGGCTGCCTGGGGCACAAATGTAAGCATCCGAAGGTCTTGGCAAAGGATGAGTCGACTGCTAACAGAACAACTTGTTTATTCTAGCATCGCAATAGAGCGGCCGGTCAGGTCGACCGAAGTGGAGAGACGGGAGAGCACGTTACTCGACGGAAGAAATGGCAGCCTCTCTCGGCGTCCGTTGGCTGCTGCTTTTATACTCTCGGAGTCGAGGGCAAGGAGGAACGGCTGGCGATGAGGCGAACGTGACGGCGCCGCACGGACACGTTGAGACTAGAAGGTGCGCATCCGCCGGGCCGGCGCCGGTCAGACCTCCTCGCTTCACAGTTGGGGAGCTCCTCTCCCCGGCTGCCGCGCTTTGACAAGCGTGGGCACCAATATGCACACACACACACACACACGCACACACGAAGACACGTGGCATTGAAACAAGCCTGGACGCGCATGGCAGGAGGCGTTGCGGCAGCGCTGAACGGGCCAAAATTTCCGCCGCTTTGAACGAAGCCCCGGCGTCCGTTGCATCCGCGCCGGCTATACCGCGCGTCGTAGGCGAAACGTAACACGGGTATTAAGTGTGAGCTGTTAGGATTGGGAGCTCAATGCCATCTCCCATCGCTCGTAATCAGTTGTCAAGATTGGAGTCGGGCATGAATTAGAAGGTAGCTGGCCCATGCCGTCGTCCAACTTAACCACGCTAAGGACGTTGATGAAGGGAAGGATTTACAGTATCTACATCAGTCTAGCATGACTGCGAGAGAAAGTACCTCAGTCTAACATGACTGCGAGAGAAAGTGCACTGAGCAGCCGCACAACAGCGGTTTATAAACACACGGTCCTCCCCCGATACCCACGTGACGGAAACGGCCGTCCAGTCATCGTAAACAAGTCGCCTCTCTGCGGGACGGTTTACACACACACACTCACACACACACTTCCTTGCGCGAAGTTCAGGGTCCGGAGCCGACGTCAGACGGACTTCGTAGAACTCGGGGCTTGTGTCAGGAAAGGTGCCTTTTATTCCCCGAGCTGACCCCTGCAGCGTGGCGGGGTGCCCATTGTCTTGCGTCTTGGACGGCGCGTGGGAAGGAGCCTCGAACTACGTTCCCGCGAGCACTCCCCCGCTCGCGGCAGACCAGGGCGGCGGCGGCGGCTCAGTAACAATAGCTGGTCCGCCGACCGCATTCAGTCACAAGGGCGACGAGCCAGAGCGTAACGGTGGCGTTCCAAGAAAGGTTGCCGCCGCTGTCGCAGCTGGCTGGCATAACTTGCACCTCAGCTGGGCCGTTCTTAACAGCGCCTCCATGGCCCGGAAAATCTTGACTGTCCAGCGCTGACAACCGCTGGGCAGGAAGAGAACGGTGGTGGCCAGGGGGTGATGCCTTGGCTCGCAGCAACCACTTGTGTCATGATGTCACCGCTCCAAAACATCCAACAAGGACAGGCATCTGCAAAACGAACCCCACAACACGGCTCTGCGTCGAGATGACATACCTTGGCTCTCACTTTAGACACGCTAGGCCTCAAAGAAAACATAAGTGCAGAAACAAAAAAATGCTTAATTTCGCTGTGCCAATTTCTGAAGCAATTTCGTGCTGACAAATTCAGCAATCATGGAGGGAATCCTGCTAAATGAGAGGGGATCTTCTTGCCCTAACAAAATTAACAATAATAACCCTAAAATTTAGGCGGGACCCTTAAACGCAGAATTCAAATTAGCCTGCTCAAACCATCCGCATTGATATGTAACTTTCCCTTCTTATATCTAACGGAGAAGTTGTACTCTTGGAGAGTGAGACTCCATCGGAGGAAGCGGCCATTTTCGTGTGACATTTGATTGAGCCACGTCAGAGGACAGTGGTCGGTCTCAAAGATGAACTTCGCTCCGTACAAGTAACACAACTTCTGGGTGGCCCAAACTAAACAAGCGCATTCCTTCTCTGAAGCGCTGTAGGCTTCCTCTCTTACATTTAGTTTACGGCTGGCATAGAGGATAGGATGCTCCTCGTTATCGTTGCCGACCTAAGTACCACGCTAATACCTCTGTCGCTTGCGTCGCATTGAACTATGAATTCCTTTGTGTAGTCTGGCGCGCGAAGCACAGGACGAGAAACCAATAGCGTTTTCAAACTTTGGAAAGCGTTCTCTTTGTCCGTATCCCAGTGTACGCTACTTGGTGCTCCCTTTCGGAGGGCGTCCGTTAATGTACTTGCCATTTGCGAGTAATTCGAACGTACCGTTAATAGTACCCCACAAGTCCCAAAAATGAACGAAGGTCTGTTTTCGTGCGCGGCTGAGAAAATTCTCCAATCGTACCTATTTTCAGCTCGGCCGGCCGTCTCGTGCCCTGGCCGACAACATCGCCCAGATAAGTAACCTGTGAACAACCAAATCTACACTTTTCTGCTTTCACCGTTAAGCCGGCTTCACGCAACCGTGAGAACACCTGTTTGAGGTGCGATACGTGTTGTTCCCAGCTGTCCGAAAAAATTGCTACATCAAGATATGGCAGGGCGAACTCCTGCAAGTCTTTTAGGACAATATCCATTAATTTAGAGAAGCTAAACGGCGCGTTCTTAAGCCTGAAGCTGAGTGCGAGAGGGCGAAAAGTGCCTACAGGTAAGATGAATGCGGCATAGCGGCTGGCACTTTCTGAAAGGGGAACTTGCCAGTACCCCCCCACGAGATCTATAGTTAAAATGTATTTAGCTGCGCTAACTCTTTCAATTCGTTCCTCAATGTTGGGTATCGGGTACCGCTGATCCCTAGTGATGGCATTTAACTTCCTGTAGTCAACACACGGACGAGGGTCCTTGTTAGGGGTTTCTACCAGTATTAGCGGGGACGTGTAGTCACTCTCAGCGGGCTCAATAACTCACAACTCTAGCATGCGCTGTATCACTGCCTCCATAATTTCTCTCTGTCTTGTAGACACCCTGTAAGGCTTTGATCTTACGGGTTCGGTCGATGTCAGCTCTATTTCATGCGTTATTAGTTCTGTTCTACCCGGCCGATCGCTGAATCTGTCGAGATATTCCCCTAACACTTCTTTTAGCTCATCTAGCTGCTCGGGTCTTAGAGCGGGCGAGCTTACCGAATGTTTTACTACTTTTTCTAGGCCGATTTCAGAGTTGGAGGTCGCCCCTATACTCCATAAACTTGGTACTAGTGCCGTCCTGCTCTTTGATGGTATAGTTAACGACTCCGCTCCGCTCTATATACGGCTTCATCAAATTGCAGTGATATTTCCTCACCTTCTTGCTGCGACCGGGTATTTTCAGAGCATAGTTAGTATCTGAAAATTTGTGCAACACTTTAACGGGCCCGTCCCAGTGAACTTCAAGCTTGTTCTTTCTTGAAGGTTTGAGGATCATTACCTGGTCTCCGGTGTTAAACGTAGGAAGCCTCGCATTCTTGTCGTAATAGAATTTGGCGTTCTTTTGAGCAACTCCCATGTTCTTGTCGACCAGTTCTTGGGTTGCGCTTAGCCGTTCCAGCAGATTTAGCACGTATTCAACCACTGTTGGACTCTCTCCTCTTTCCTCCCACATCTCTCTTAACATTCTCAGTGGAGAACGGAGTGTCCTCCCATACACTAGTTCTGCTGGCGAGAACCCTGTAGCCTCATGTGGAACCGTTCGCAAAGCAAACAAAGTTACCGGCAGGCAGTTCTCCCAGTCCTCCTTGTGCTCGTAACAGAGTGCACGCAAAACTCGCTTAAGCACTGAATCAGGCACGTACCCAAGGGGGGGCCCGGGGGGGCCCGGGCCCCCCCCCCCCCCCCCCGAAATCAAGTGGCATACCTCCTCCCCCCCCCCCCCCCCACCACCACTCCTCACACATTCCTAAAGCGCCGCCAGATCAATGTGGAGACTTGGCAGCTGTTCATCGGTCAGCATTATGCTGCCTTTTTCACTCCTTTTAGATGGCGGTAGTTATCGGCATCTCTTGTAATGTGAAGGACGGTTTTCTCATAGATTCCGCACCCGCGCGATTAACTCGAGATGCGTTCAGTTGTCACCATCTATTCAACCGTCACGCGCATAGCTGTTGCTTTTGTTAGTTCAACCTTCTCTGTTTAGGCTGATCCTGGGACCAGGAGAGGGATGCGGCTGTTACTCAGCTGGTCTGTACTCTCATGGAACGAGTTGAGGCCGGAGAAAACGCCAGTTGCGTTTAACTTATCCCTTTGCTTCATTATTTCCTTGAGTTGCGTGCGGCTCGCCGCGACGCTGGCAGATGCGCCGGAAGCGCTGCCCGGAACCATATACACGTGATATGGGTTAGATAAGGTGGGAAATAAAATAACGTGAAAGAGCGTCCATCATGAAACCCTGCAATAAATCTTAAACCCATAAGCAAGATGACTGTTGCCCGTTACCTCGTCTGTTTTTCCCTAATTGTATAGCACTTTTCGTGCAAAATTGGCAACTGGAAACAAAAATCGCAAGGAGTTGAGAAATTAAGCGGTCTGCTAAGGGAGAGAGCCAAGGCAACAACCAAACTGCGAGCAAAAGCGAATAATAAAAAGGTTAACCGTTGTTTATGAGAATATTTATGGATCAACATCTTTTTATTTAAGAAGGAAATAGAGAAAACGCCGCCGGAAGTGGAGAACAATTACTTCTTTTGAATGACGCTTCTACAGTTATCGGTCGAACCGCCTCACGTAGCCGCTTCTCTGCTGTGCTTATGTGGGTGTTTTTCTAACCTTTCGCGTTGAGCGCAGTACGTCTAGAATCGCAGAGTCCTGCGCTCTACGCGGTTGCATGGGACTGGCGGCCGCACAGCGTTACGCAATTCGCGGAACTGTCAAAACTGATCAACAAGGAGAAAATAACTGATATTCGAAACTATATAACATGAGAAAGACTGAAGAAGCCGTAAAAAATGAACGCAGCCTGAAATCAGTAAAAAAAGAAACCTGGCATAGGACAAACCACGATATATGCACTAAAAGATAAGAAGGATAATATCATCAGCAATCTCGAAGATATAGTAAAAGCAGCGGAAAAATTCTAAGCTGACCTGTATACAGTACCCAGAGGAGTCACGATACCTCACTTAGACACAGTAATGAACAGGAAACAGAAACTCTCCTATAACTAGCGATGAGGTCAGAAGGGCCCTGCAAGACATGAAACGATGAAGAGCGGGAGGAGAAGGTGGAATAACAGTCGATTTAATCAAAGATGGAGGAGACATAATGCTTGGAAAACTGGCGGCTCTTTATGCGAAGTGTCTATCGACTGCAAGGGTCCCAGAAAACTGGAAGAATGCAGACATTCTATTAATCTACAAAAAAGGAGACGTTAAAGAATTGAAAAATTATGGGACCATTAGCTTGCTCCCAGTATTATATAAAATATTTACCAAAATAATCTCCAATAGAATAAGGGCAACACTGGATTTTGTCAACCAAGGGAACAGGCTGGCTTCAGGAAGATATACTTTACTATGGATCACATCCATCTCATCAATCAGGTCATCGCGAAATCTGCAGAGTACAATAAGCCTCTCTATGTGGCTTATATAGATTACGAAAAGGCATTTGATTCAGAAGAGATACCAGCAATCGTAGAGGCACTACGTAATCAAGAAGTACAGAACGCTTACGTAAAAAGCTTGGAAAATATTGCTACATGCGTGTGGTATTTGTTTGTTTGAATGAGGCGCGTAGGCGCCATCACTCCAGAAAAGAGGAGGAAGAACGAACTGGGCTCGCGCTGTGAATCTAACCGGTCAGCGCTGCAACCGTTGTTGTAAATGTAATCTGTAAATAGTTTCTCGTCTTACTGACTCGTCCTTCGCGTAAGAATATCTACAGAGGTTCTACAGCTACCTTAATTCTACACAAGAAAAGCAGGGAGATACCTATAGAGAAAGGGGTCAGACAGGGAGACACAATTTCTCCAAAGCTATTCACTGCGTGCTTAGAATTCAAGCTATTAAACTGGGAAGGCTTAGGAGTAAAGATCGATGGCAAATATCTCAGCAGCCTTCGGTTTGCCGATGACATTGTTCTATTCAACAACAATGCAGACGAGTTACAAAAAATGATTGGCGACCTTAACAAAGAGAGTGTAAGAGTGGGGTTGAATATTAACATGCAGAAGATTAAGATAATGATAAACAGCCGGGCAAAGGAACAAGAGATCAGGATCGCCAGTCGGCCACTAGAGACTGTGAAGGAGTACGTTTACCTAGGTCAATTAATCACAGGGAACCCTGATCATGAGAAGGAAATTCACAGAAGAATAGAAATAGGTTGGATCGCATACGGCAGACATTGCCAGCTCCTGACTGGAAGCTTACCATTATTATTGAAAAGTAAGGTGTGCAATCAGTGCATTTTGCCAGTGCTGACATATGGGGCAGCGACTTCAGAGCAAGTTAAGGACCGCGCAAAGAGCGATCGAACGAAGATTGCTAGGCATAACGTTGAGAGAGAAAGAGAGCGGTTTGGATCAGAGAGCGAACGGGTATAGACGATATTCTAATTGACATCAAGAGTAAAAAATGTAGCTGGGTAGGTCATGTAATGCGCCGGTTAGATAACCGTTGGACCATTAGGGTTACAGAATGGGTACCAAGAGAAGGGAAACGCAATCGAGGACGACAAAACACTAGGTGGAGTGATGAAATTAGGAAATTCGCGGGCGCTAGTTGGAATCGGTTGGCGCAGGACAGGGGTAATTGGAGATCGCAGGGAGAGGCCTTCGTCCTGCAGTGGACATAAAACAGGCTGATGATGATGATGATGATGATGGAGGTGGTGGGCCCCCCCCCGAAAAAAAATCCTGGGTACGTGCCTGCACTGAATGCCACCTCTCCACACTGTTTGACTGAGGGTGATAGACGGAGCTGTGTATTAACTTTACCCCGCACTTTTCCAAGAATGTGGAAGTCAGTGCGCTGGTGAATACTGACCCTTGATCCGCCTGAATTTCGGCTGGAAACCCAACTCGTGCAAACACTGTCAAAAGCGCGCCTACTACTTCGGTGGAGCTGAGCTCTTTCAGAGGGATTGCTTCTGGAAACTTTGTAGCCGGACACAGCATGGTAAACAAGTACCTGTAACCCGATTTTGTTTTTGGTAGAGGCCCTATCGTGTCTATCACAAGTCGTCTGAAAGGTTCTGTTATTAAGGGCGCTACTTTAGTGGAGCTTTCCATGTCTCTCCTGATTTACCCGAGTGCTGGCAGGCGTCGCATGATCTTACAAAGTTTTCTACGTCTTGGAAACAGTTAGGCCAGTAGCATTCCATAAGCAATCTTTCCTTTGACTTGTTTATGCCTAAGTGGCCGGACCACCCATTTCCATGACAGAAACTCAAAAGGTCCTCCCTGTACTTAGTAGGTACGACTAATTGATCTAGAATCCTGCCATTTCGATCTCTGTAGTGCCAATACAACAATCCTCCTCTCTCATGTATCGTCATGTTGCGCCTAGCAATGCTTTCTTTAGCTGTGTGGTATAATTTAGCTAAGCTGTCATCCTTCTATTGCTCCGCTGCCAGTGACTCTCTGTCCACACGTAAGAACTTATAAAAATTCTTTGAGGCGGGTGATAGCGACCCTGTCTCGCATGCGATTGCGTCAGTTTGCTCTTCCTGCAGGCTTGAACTTTCACACTCTAGTGCTACGCTCTCATTGAGATGGTCAGCTGGCAGGCTCTCAACTGTTTTTTGTCCCTCGGGCCTAGCTCGGATTCGGGTATTGAAGTTATCCCCTTTTCTGCTTCCGCTGGAGCAGCTTCTGCATTTTCAGCCGAAAGCGACGCGATTTTACGAGCTTGGTCTCGGGTCAATGCCTGTACTACGCCCTCTCCCAGTTTAGGCCCTTTGTCATGCAGTAACTGATTCGAACGATTCGAAAAAATGTAAGAATACTGCAGTAAAAAAAATTTGGAAACTGCAGCCTCGGTCACTAGCTCCCCGAATGGTCCACTGATTTTGACTTTGGTCATGGGCAGACACACGCTGTGTTCTTCTACAACATGTTTGATCCATGCTACTTCTCCGGTGCAGTCATCTACCGTCACGTAAGACGAATGGACAATGTCCATCGTCGCGGCACTGTCTCTTAGCACTCGGCATGGTTAGCCATTAACTTGGAGGTCGTGAAGATATGGGCTTAAAAGTTCCATATTCTCGTCTTTTTCATCTACGTAGGAAAAAACTACGCTGGGCTTCCCGCATTTTACAGCTATATGTCCCAGTTTGTGGCATATATAACAGCGTATTCGTCTAAAAGATTCAAATTTTCGTTTTTGCTCTTTTTGTACTGTTTCCCCGTTTGATTTCTCCTCGCTCCTCCACGTCTACAGGCTACGATCGTCTAGTCTGCGAACCCTTTTTGAACGGAAATGGTTTCCGCGGTCCATTTCGACCGTCCCAATTACCGTCCTCGGCGTTCAACTTTCTACGCGTTGCGTACTCTTCGACTAATTCAGCCGCCCTCTCCACAGTGTTTACATTCCTTCTGTCTTGCACCCACAGTTTCACAGCTTGGGGATGCTTTTGTAAAACTGCTCTAGACACGCGCATTCAATGATCATGTCTCTGCTGTCGTACGCTTCCGCGCTTTTCAGCCACTCGACTAGGTTGGCCTTTAAGCCGTATGCAAACTCCGGATACCCCGCGCTATCTTTCGTGCCTGTGCTCCTAAACCTTTGCCGAAAAGCTTCGGCTGAAAGGCGGTATTTCTTCAGAAGACTGGCCTTGACCATCGCATAATCATATGCATCTTCCGCACTGAGTCTGGCGATTACCTCTGCAGCCTCACACGGCAACATAGACAACAACCGCTGTGGCCATCTACTCAGACCGAAGTTCATCTTCTCGCAAGTCCTTTCAAAATTGCTTAGGAACAAGTCTATGTCGGTCCCGACCTCAAATGGTTTTAATAGCCTGTCCATGCGGTATGATTCTGCCTCAGTTGATCGTCCCACAGCCTCTTCACTTCCCTGAGACAACTCCAAACGTTTGCTTTCAAGTTCCAGTTGCATTTTTCTTAACTCGCGATCTTTATCGCTTTCCTCTCTCTCTCTTTGTCCCGTTCTTCTCTATCTCTGTCCCGTTTCTCTCTTTTTTTTTTCAGAAGTTCCAACCCCATTTCAATTTCTTCCTCACTGGCCTGTTCGGAAATTATCTCCCATAATTCCGCTTTTAGCATTTCTTTCCGTACATCTAGGCCCAGTTCCTCACCAACAATCAACAATTCGTCTCGCAGTAGTCTCCTGAACTCCATGATTGCTACTTTACTGCCTTCCTTGGTCCTGCTCGCTAAATCTAGCTAGGAAAACACAACCTAGCTAACACTCAACAATCTAGCTTCCCTACTGTTCTAAACAGAACAACCACAAAATGAAGCCTAGAGAGTCAAAGCAAGAACCAAGCAAGAACCGCAGACACAGCACCACGTCGCAAAGTCCATTCACCGCTGTCAGCCAGTTAGAGTTGAGGACCATTCCACCGCTGCCATACAGTTGTAAGAGTAGTCGGACGATCCCACCGCTGCCACCAGTTGTTAGGATTGGGGGCTCAATCCCATCGCTCGTAATCAGTTGTCAAGATTCGAGTCGTGCATGAATTAGAAGGTAGCTGGCCCATGCCGTCGTCCAACTTATCCACGCTGAGGACGTTGATGAAGGGAAGGACTGCTTCTCATCGAGAACGAGGAATATGGGTTTATTTACAGTATCTACATCAGTCTAGCATGACTGCGAGAGAAAGTACCTCAGTCTAACGTGACTGCTTGAGAAAGTCCATCAGTCTAACATGACTGCGAGAGAAAGTGCACTGAGGAGCCGCACAACAGCGGTTTATAAACACACGGTCCTCCCCCGATACCCAGGTGACGGAAACGGCCGTCCAGTCATCGTAAACAAGTTGCCTCTCCGCGGGACGGTTTACGCACAAACACTCACACAGACTTTTTTGCGCGAGGTTCACGGTCCGGGACCGACGTCAGACGGACTTCGTAGAACTCGGGGCTTGTGTCAGGAAAGGTGTCTTTTATTCCGCGAGCTGACCCCTGCAGCGCAGCCAGGTGCCCATTGTCTTGCGTCTTGGAAGGCGCGTGGGAAGGAGCCTCGAAATACGTTCCCGCGAGCACTGCCCCGCTCGCGGCAGACCAGGGCGGTGGCGGCGGCTCAGTAACAATAGCTGGTCCGCCGACCGCACTCAGTCACAACGGCGACGAGGCTAGAGCGTAACGGTGGCGTTCCAAGAAAGGCTGCCGCCGCTGTCGCAACTGGCTGGCAAAACTTCCACCTCAGCTGGGCCGTTCTTAACATAGCAAAGAATCGGTTAACCTTTAATGTTTAGATAAGGAAGAAGAATTATCTGTAACAAGAATGTGGAATGAAAAAGCTTGCATTCATTGAAAAAATATAATTGGCACAAATGGAAAATGGCAAGAACAGGAAGCTCATTAAGAAGGGCAAGCTAACGGAACTCTTTTGATCAGCGTCGTCTGGGTATTGTTCAGACGTTGCAGGTACATCTCAAGACACAGAATTTTTGTTTTTGAGGTATTTGGATGACTCGGCCAATATCCGTGCTGGTGGAGTAATTGCGGAGGCTCCTTTCACTCTTGGCACAAGCGTCCGTAGACTTGATATCTCATCCAAATACTTCTGGAATGGCTTTGTTCGGGGTGTAAAGCCCTGCGAATTCGGCTCCAGCCCCTTCCTGTTGGTGTAGATGGGGGTTCCCGTTATGACCAAGGTGTACTTGGCACAGACTCTATTGGGGCAGAACAGTGATACATGAGATACAGCAGAGAGTATCCAAACTCATGTAGTGTTTTCTTTTATGTTCGAACCAATTATGCTGAACTGTAAACATGAACAAACGTTCGTATCATCTGCTACAAACAAATGACACGGATCTCAAGACTAACAAGCCAATACAGCATATATCAGGCATGTTTATGTCTGCACCAGGTGTTGCTTACCTTGTAGTAGCAGCCAAAGTCCACACAATGACCTTGTTGTAGCAGACAGCGGCTTCTGTTTAGAGCATGAAGTGTGTTGCTTTATACTGGTGCCGTCCTCATTACTGCATGTCTGGAACAGAAATTTTGACTGCATCAGAAAATGAATAAGCACACGTTTGCAATATGAAATGTGAAAAGGTGTGACATATACATTCTAATCGTTTGTGACTACAGAACACATGCGAATGTACACTATTTGTTCTAGGTTGCTTAAGCAGCATGGTAAATAAATATTGTTGCTCTCCATAAAATTGATGTCTGCCTAACTACGATGCATGTCAACAGCTCAATTATCATTAAGACCAAAAATGAGAATATTTGTGCCCTTGTTTACAAACTAGAGGAGATCATACTGCTTGTTTCACAAGCAAATACATGAAAGACGTGAAGCTATTAGAAGTGATGCATTCTTTTTCTTCATGAACGTGATGCACCGCTTTACTACTGCAAAAATAAATGTCCTCAGGTAAACCAAACTGAACAGCAAGAACATTTGGAAGCAACAGGTACGAAATATGGGTGAATTATCATGTGTGCAACTGTTTAATACAGTAAATTCAGTACTTTAGCGTCACTTTATCAAAGGGTTATTCGGTTCTGTGGACGAAAAAAGTTGTCGGCGAACTCGAAAAAAAAATTTTGATAAGGCTACTCAGTCACCCATGGCTACGGCTACAATGAGATGAAAAATGTGACGCGCGTTCCGATATCGCTTTCTCTTTCGTGAATGTGTGTGTAGTGATGGCCTCGCAACTGAAAGTTTATTGCGGAAACAGCAACGGAGGGTCCTCACTGCCCATATGTAATGCAGCATGTACTTCATTAACTTGCCTGCGCCTGTAAGTTAACCAGACGAATATCTTACATAGCGATTGAAGCAGCGATGTTAAACGACTCGCCGGTATTGACGTCCCCAGTCGCAGCAGGATGCAGCTCCCATTTCGATGCAGACGTGTTCCACATGGCTCACGACTGAAACCTAGTTTTCGGGCTTACACCCCAAGTTAAATAGCGCGAGATATCGTTGCGCAACATACTGGTTTTAGCACAAAATAACCAACTGATGTACGAACCAAAGAATCCGTACCTTCCGTGCACGCGAACATAGCGATAAATATTTTAATCCCAGGCCAGAGGTCACTTGGGAGGTCGATGATGCTGAACGATAATTTGGGTTTAAAATGGCAAAACACAACAAAGTTTGTAACGAAGGGTACAATGTAAAATTAAGAATGGTAATTTTGTACTCTTTGTCATGTAATAAAAACGCTTCGTTTATTGTTGAAGAAAGTTTGTAGGTTAAAATTGCGCTTACTACGGCGCCTCTAGAGGGAGATAATCCGCTCACGGGGGAACCTTTTTAATTGGTGTACTATGCTTGTTTTTGTAGCAGCGCCGCGGGATCGATTTTTTCGCCCTCTGTGGCCATTTGTTGAACAATCCCCCTCAGATTTCTGTGCTACCACCCCCACCCTCCTTTCCAGCCTTACATTCCAAATAAAGTACGCTTCCATAACGCATCACCGCTCTGGCTCCTGTGCCCAGCGGCTCACGCATGCAGTAAGTCCGCTAACATGTGATGGCACATGCGAAAATTTTTTTATAATTTACCCGCGAAGAACACAAACGAGCTGCACGCAGCAAGCTTTGCTCCAAAACTATACATGCTATAGTCGGAGTTTCATGTAATTTTATTCGGCACCTAAAAAGAAAGCACGAACGTGAGGTAGGCAAAGAGCTGGCAAGTAAGCCGAAGATACCGTCGGCCCTCACCGTTTGATGCTGCTCTGGGCCTGTTCATCGAAAGGTTGCTCTTGACGACGCCATAACGAAAATGATTTGCACTGACATGGAACCCTTTCGTGTTGTCGATAGCGGAGGATTCAAACAATTCGTAACGGTAAGTCTGACAATATTATAAGCCATCTTTCATCAAAGTAACTGCTTTGTATTCTTTCAGATTCAGGTCGCCGTCCCGGGCTACAAGTTCCCATCGTGGGATGACCTCAGATGAAAGTTCCTGCCGAGAAAGCATCAGCGGTGAAGTCCAAAATATCATAGTCTTTGGCGGGAGCGAGACTGAGGGAGACTGAAGAGGACGAGGATGATAACAATTTCGACGACTACCCAGAACGCTTAACCAAGCAGCTTTTAACAGAGTTCCATCACATGGAGCAATTTTGATTTGGCTGCGCCGCTCACAGCCTGCAGCTTGCCGTAAAGACGCCATTCGGCAGGTATAAGCTCTTAAATAACATACTGATTTCATCTTATGCGCATTGAACGTCGTTAATTTATTACTATGTTCATGAGCAATTGTTTGGGCTAAGGTGTGTTAAATAATTTGCCATGAATGCATCGACAAAAAATGTATGAATATAGTAATTGCAGCTTGAAAAGTAAAGGCAGACAACTGTGCTTATTACAGTTTCAGTGCTTTAAAGCTTTATTATGCTTAGCCGAATTTTCGAGCGTGCTTCGCTTTTTCATCTTGGGGATTCGTGGTGCATCTGCTGCCGTGACCGAAGTCACGAACTCTGCTTTTTATGAAATAGTGGCTGCGGATCATTCTTCTGCCGCAGGCCAGGCACCATTCTTACGCGACTTCGAGGTCTGATCTCGCCACGTGAATCAACCGTTCGAAAATACCTCTAAGCACAAACAAAAAAAAAATTGGCACATCCAGTAAAGAACGCCCACGTTGTCCCTAAGTTACATTTTGAAACATTTGGATCTGGTTGATTTCTTGTTTAAGCTATTTTTGTCTTATTGTATTTTGTGCTCCTTGTTATTTTTGTCCTTTCGTGATCTCCCTCTCCTTTTATTTTGTGGATTACAGCACGCCTCCCCGCCAGGGAAAATGAAATCCTGCATACGTCACTGCTAGTACAAATCGCTCTGCCCGTAAACGCAGTTGCGTGGCATATAAGAGCAGTCAGCGAGGCGGCAGTCTGCTGCTAGTTTGCTTATTTGATTTACGAAGCCCATTACAATAAGACGATGCCAGGTGTAGTGCCGTAGCCATGACAGTACGTGCGGGACATTTATTCCTAAAGAACAGGAAGGTGCAGCCTATGCATTAATGTGCACTCAATTGATCGAAGGGCTGAAGAAAATGGCTGTGTTTGGTCCCACATTATTTTGTCTAATGCAGTCTTAAAAAGTGTCACTGTGTCGTCGAGTGCAAAACCGTACGATTACAAAAGCCATCATTCTTTTTCTGAAACTCCTGCATTGCATGTTTTCCGTTTGCGCCACCAGTACTTTCAGTGGCAAGATTCACTAATTGTCGTCCTCGCTTTATTTTAGGACCCAAATGCCGAAGAACTCGTACCAAAATGCGGCGTCATCGTTGCATCTATACGCAACAGCATGGCCGTCACGGAACAAGTGTTGATTGTGGCCGGTCTGCATTTGGAATTTCACAATACGAAGAGGTGGAACTTGCAGCTGCGAATGAAGAGAAAGCTCGTTACCGCTTTTTTGAGTCATCCAGCCTGACAGAAACTCTGCACGCCTGCAAGAAGGCTAAACTATTTAAATATGAACTTAAGCTGGTGACAGACTTAATTGAGCTTCTCTCCTCAGTAGAGGAAGCCACTGAGCTGCTGCAGAAAAGGCAAGAGACAGCCAGACTTTTCCTTCCCACGTTGCGGAATATCCCAGTTTCGCTTGCGGAAATATTAAACTAAGGCACACTTCTTTGCAAAGAGGCTGCTAAAGACCTACAGCATAGCCTGGAGATGCCGTTTGCAAGCGGACTGAGTCTGTTTTTTTTTAAGGGTGCCCTCCTAGACCCACGGTTTAAGTCTTCTGGGTGTTCAGCTGCAACAACTGAGCAGATGCGTTCTGCTGTCCTTGGGAGGGGGTCTCCCTTGTTAGGGCAGGACAACGCCAGCACCGTCGCGAATGCAGACTCTGAAGAAGGGTCAAGGAGACCGATGTTTATAAACATCAGTGAAAATGAAAATGCCCACCAAGACTACATGCCTGGATCCATTGCCGGGGAAATTTATCTTTACCTTACAGAGGGAACTTGCGCAGACACCGTTAAGGCCCTGGCCTATTGGAAAACGAAGGCTAGCCGTGTTTCCTTGCTTTCCCGCATCGAAAGGGCAGTTTTCAGTGTGAATGCGACGTCAGCTGGCGTGGAAGGCGTGTTTTCTCCGGCATTCCTGATAATGACAGCGAAGCGAAACCGGCAGTCAAGCATCTCTTTCGAGCAGCTCAGGTTTGTGATGCGCAACACATAGTTAGGTAAAAGACAATTCTTTTATCTCACTTTTTTTAGCACTAACTGTCATGTACACTTGGGGTTTTCAAAACTAAACGGCGAGGCGCCCATTTAGCTTATGACATTTTGTTTCGAAATTCCGATAAGGCTTCTTTTTGCACCTTGAACTTCTTGGGGGATCGGGCCTTACTTGAGCCCGATCCCCCAGCCACCTCCCCCTTTCCCTTTCCCCTTTACAATAAAGTTTACGACCACCACGAGGACACCTAAACAAAATTACGCTATGTCGTCATTTTAGCTTTAACACATTTAAGCTTAAGCTATATTAAAACGGCACAAGACATTCAAACATGCTGACTACGCAAATACTACAGGTAGCGGGAGAACTGCCCCTATGGGAAATATTAAGATGGTTGTACTGCGCGAGATATATCACCAAGCTACTATCCCTAGAGCTTGGTAACGTGTTTTGCTTACTTTTGCAGTTGTTAATGCGTCTGATGACATAAGCTTTATGCTGCGTTCATCGGTAACTCGATAAAACTAGCAAGAGGCATTTCCTACATTGAGGAATTACAGGAATGCAATTGAACTCCCCGGCCACTCCCGGAGTGAGAATGGGCTAAGTTTTTTTCATTCACAGGAATTGCAAGGAATGGAATCGCGGCAAGTGTTAAGTCCCCGTTATGGAATTGGAATGGAATGGGGGCGCCCATTCCGCAGCACTGCTCTGAACCATAAGGTCCACCAAAATGCCATGTCACTCACACAAAAGTTAAATTCACCACAGCACAGGTCTCTTATATGAAACGCTTTTTAAGCTAAATATGCTTTACTCTTGCTAGAGGCGTCCTTTCAGTTAGAACTTTGGATTTAACATCCTGAGCACATAAGGCATCATAACATATAACAAATGGCTTCACGGATGCAAAAAAGACGCCCAAATAATAAACTACAGTAAGAACAATATTCCAACTTATATTCCATAATTTATGCATTACAACATGCTTCCTGAAAGCAACTGACTGGCTATCGATAATCCAAGGGAACAGTAAAAGCAACTGTCTTACCTTATGGTACCCCTTGTTGGCACTTTGCCACAGAACTCATTCATGTTTGTTAGCTTGAGTTGAGAATCGATCTGAAAAACACCAGATTACAGAGTTCATCTATTTTTTTGAGTTCATACATTGTGAAAAAGTGCATAAAACTTGAGAACTGGCAATATTACAAAAGGTGCAGTAATATTTATATATCTTGTTTGAACTTAAAATGTTTTTTAAAGTGTAATTTCTGACTTCAACAATTTCACAGAAATTACAATGAGCCCTAATACAAATTTTGCGATGAAGTAAACACGCTAGGAAAAGATGTGAGACAGGTACGTAAGCTTTTTATTACGACAGAAATAGCGCATGAATGGCAAGAAAGGAAGCAGCACAGGTGCTAACGGAACTGTTCCCAGCTACACAACTGCAGCTGTAAAATTACTATAGACGTGGTGCCCCCTAAAAATAAAAGACACAAATGAGAAATGAAAGACGTTAGGAAGGTTTATTCAATTCATTAGAAGTCATCCTCTAAGAGCACATTATGTGCCGACTGTACTCTACCCTACGTAAATGAAGTAGTTACATAAGGTTCCAGATTTGCATGTCGCACGTGTAAGTTCGTGTGATTTTGCTTGTTTTGATTTTTAACTTTGCGAACATGACTGAGTCATTTAAAGCCTCCCCATGGCTTGGCGCATATACAGAAATAAGTGTTTCTATTAAAACTGAAGGTCACAGAAGGTTGACTGGCTCTACTCGACTTTTTAATTATTTTATCTTTGTGCTTATGTTTATCTACCACAGTAGCTTTCTGTACAGTGAAACACATCTACACAATACACAGTGGTCAACCAATTGCGAATGTCTGTTCGTGATTTCCACCTCCTCTTGCGCCAATATTACTCTTAAATATTGGCGCGAAGGCCTGTCTACCCAATGTATTCATTCCCATGCAACAGGAGCAAACGATGAGTCACATTAGTAGTGCACGAAATAAGATAGTTTCTCTTAACTTTCCACTACCGCTCCTCTCTTGACCGACTTTTACTGCGCAACTATGTGGGCACTCCAGGCGCATTTCTGCTGTCGCCGTCGACGAGTGGAAGCATGTGAAGGTGAGCACGCGATTGCTGCTCAATCTTGTGCACGCAAGCGAGAGAAGCGCGGAGAAAGCGTGCTGTGTTCCGTCGCGCGCAAGGTCCCGGCGATGGGGGGTGGGGCTCGTTCTAGTTTGGCGGCCCGCGCGGCGTATTTCCAATTGCTAGTAGGTACAACGGGGCGTGGCACTTGCGGAGACGACGGACGTTTGCGCGCATGCGCGAGTAAGAGCGGGTGCGAGAGAGGAAATGTGGGGACTTTTGCTCCTTGAAAATACGACTCTGCCTAGGTACTACGGAGGAGTTTCTTGGCGCGCGTTGTGTGCGCTTCTCCCTAAGCGTGCCGGCAGAAGTCGCGGGGCGCGGTAGTGCTGAACTTAGCATCGCAAGTTAGTGGTTCGACGCAGTTATATTTATTCAATCATGTTTTTACTAATGAAAACACAACGCTAATGAAAACACAACGGAGCGCAAACCTCTCCGCTTTAGAACTAAGGACTAAGTTTGACCGGCTGAAATTTTTCTACCTAATTGTTCATAACCAGGTTAAACTTAATTTCACTGATTTCTGTATAATTTCACCAGATCAACGCTCCAGACACAAGCACAGTTTATACATACACCCGCCAGTTACACGGAATGATATATTCAAGTATAGTTTCTTTCCTAGGGCGATCAAGGAATGGAACGAATTACCCAATCCACTTGTCACATGTTCCTCTGTCAGTGCTTTTACTGCTGGTTTAGAGAATCTTATTTTTCGGGATATGACTGCATCATAGCATTTGTTTCTGATGCGCATATTACGAGTGTTTTGTCTTTGATCACTGCATGTAACTTTTTAGAGATACTGCTATTGCATTGTTCTTTGTTCAACATGTACCGATATTTTGTATATGTGTTGTTGTATTTCTATCCACTCCTGTAATGGTCCATCCTTGGACTGACAGTATAAATAAACAAACAAACAAACAAACAAACAAACAAAACAACGTGTCATTATTTCGCATTATTTCCGGCCCCTCCAGGACACCAAAGCGGCAACGGGGACATCAAAGCTAGAAGCCGGATTGGCCCATGGGTACGTTGCAAGTGCTAGGCGGCGCCCTGTCTTTCCGACCCCTAGCGCCATCTGACGAATAGTTGCACGAATGCGGTAGGATTACTCACGGCGTCAGCAGCTCGCGCTGCGTGTTTGGCGGCCTGTCAAACGGTAGCGATGGCGCGAAACAGCGTGCCTATATTAATTTTAACCGAGTTTCGGGAATTACAAGATCTTGGCAGCTTTTTTTCGTGAAAAGAATTTAGGGAAAAGAAGTCGTCTAATTGAAGTGGGGCACGTCTACGACGGGAGGGAAGTGTTGAACTCGCACTGATCGGAAGTGACTGCTAGGTGTATTCCGCAAACGACAAATAACGCACCAGCGAGATGCGTGAAGCGCCGCGTAATTTACTTCGTTATCTACGGCGTGGACGCATGAAATTATAGGTGACATTGATTCTTGAAGATCGGCGGCAGCCGACAAATCCTAGCGGGGAGCTGCGATTGCCGTGCTGGTATCGCAGGAAAGTGCCAGCATGCCGCGGTAGTTTCCTTGTACATACAGGACGGCAAATGCGAATCCAAAACATCTCATCCAAGAACGTGGGATGTACGAACGACTCGTAAGACCTAACCGAGGTATTCTAACATTGCTCTCCCCAAACACAAAAAAAGGTGAGCTAGGAACTTACCAGTTGTGTTCGACTACGCTGGGAAAATATTTTCGCCCAAGTTACAGGACGTTCGATACTTTTATGTTGCGATTTTTCAGTGCGTGCAAAGGAGGTTCCAATAAACCACGTCGTCAAATATTTTGGTGATCTCAACTGCCCCTTAGTTGATATGCTGGGCGCAGAAGGGTGTATGCCAGCTGAGCCAGCTGCAACCCCTCCTCGTAGCTCTCACAAGCCCTAGTGCTGTTTGAAAGATGATTGGGAAAGAGTTCCACAGCTTTACTGCGGTACAGTGACGAAACAAACTACTTTGTTTGCTGCATATCCTGGTAAGCACTACAGGTGTCCAGTTGCTGCCATAATTGCTGTAAAAGCAACGGATTCAGCGTTAACGCACTTGGCATAACGCCGGAGCATAAAACAGCTTATGCCGTCGGACGAGCGCGATCCAGTATTGACGCCGTTCTGCTTCAAACGGTTGGCTTGGAAACCTGTAAAACATTGTTCCTCGTGAGTTGGTGCACGTGCTGTTGCAGCCCACTAGGCAACAGCTCGGGTTGCACTTCGGCATTGCTCAGAAAAGCCAACAGCTACGCGCGAAACAGTGCACAGACAGGCTTTCCGAACGCAAGCGGGCCGGTCGTATCCTGCTGGTTCCGCGCTCGCCGCCGCGAGGGGCGCCCTAGTAGGCGCGGGAACTACGTTCGCAACCTGCCTATGGGTTGGGGCTCGCAGACGCCTGCGCGTGCCAGGAGAGAATTTTTTATGCGAACATCCCCTCCCCTGGCACGCTTCGGCCTCCGCGGCCCCAAACCACGGGCCTCCCTGCTTCCAGCTTTGATCCCCCCGCTACCGCTTGGGTGCCCCGGAGATCCTGCGCCGCCTGCTTTTTTATAACCTCAGGTGCTCTCCTGAGGCCTCGGTTGGCCGGTTACATGTGCCCTCCTAGAGTAGTGCTTGTAAAAAATCCGATCTATCGTCGCGACGAAAAAAGCGACCCGCGACTCATACAACACCATTCAGAACATTGCCCCTTCAGACGCAGCGATCACCAAGCGGCGTCCGCGCCCACTGCCTCACTGCGCGGGCAGCCAGCGGCGGAGCCTAAACAAACTCGACCGCGCTGCGCAATGGACGACCGCACGCCAAGTTTCATCCTAGACGCCAGCGCTCGTTTCTCCCCTGGCGGAGCGATTTCATCTCCAACGGGTGTGGGTTTCCGCCGCCGCTTCCCTTGGCGGTCGCGCTCGCGTTCAGTTCGCGCTGCGCGCGAAACGTCTCTTCTTTGCGACGGCGCTTTTTCGGATGACCGGAAATTATTATTGTGTTCTTAACTGTCACGACAGCAATGTAAGCACGAAAGGGTTGATGCCACCAGTGAAATTCTGCCGATTCACGAGAAAATGGTACGAAAAAAGCAGACGACAGACATGGATTACTGCGGTGCGCCGAGCGAAGTAAACAACTGGCAAACGAAGCGAGCTCGTTCATTGATCACTCTTGAGTGTAAGGCGGTTTCTATATGTAACCCACATGATTTTAATAATTACTCCGTACATAATCGTTTCCTTCATATAAAAACTAAGTTCGACGAGCGCTTGTCCTGTCTACTTTCTCGTGTTTCGTTTGTGTGTGCGGTGCCCAAGAATGGAAACCACTTCTGTTGTATGCGCTAGCAGTGGCCGAAGTGCACGCGTGTCGAGAAATTGAATATGTGCATGATGCATTGAACATGACCGGAGTTCATTTCCGCTTCACCACTGCACCGATCGATCGAGTTACTGGACGATACACGCCCGCGTCTTGGTCGCGCCGGCATTGCTGAAGCAGGAATGATTACTAATTCTT
The DNA here is from genome assembly GCF_023375885.2 of Dermacentor andersoni. Classification (NCBI taxonomy): domain Eukaryota; kingdom Metazoa; phylum Arthropoda; class Arachnida; order Ixodida; family Ixodidae; genus Dermacentor; species Dermacentor andersoni. The sequence continues at coordinate 359,483,881 of NC_092814.1, read as the reverse complement.
TCAACTTCCGTCTCTTGAGCACTGTTAAAGAATGGCCAAGCTGTCTACATTGGTGCCTCTATTCCATATTGTAGGGGACGTACTAGTGTGCGCATGTCATACTTGTGGTATGCAGCGATATATTTTATTTCCGCACAGTGTCGATGGAAGTCCGTTGTCGCCATCAGAGACAGCACGGATTTGTAGCAAACATATTTTGAGAAACTGCAAAAATGACTTTAGCTCGTTTGTGCCGTACGTATGTGCCGCATCGTGTGCTGACGATTTTTCCGGCGGCACATACGATGTCGTTTTCAATTACCTGCTCAGCGTCACTTACATAATTAAGCAGACGCTGCCCTTTCGCCGCATTGCAGCCATAAAAATAATTGCTAAGCGTACCGATCTTCTTAAAGGCAAATAGAAACGTGTACAGTCTGTTTCACACTTAGAGGAAAACTAGGAACGTATCGCGTCGCGATGCAGCAAGCAATGGAGTCGTGCGGCGGCAGCAGCTCGAGCAGGCGCAGACGCTCGACGGACGGATTCGTGATCTGCGTGGTCTGCTACGGCAGCGCGCGCTGGCCGCATTGTCGGGAAGCATGCTACTGTCAGGGGCAGTGCACCGACTTCATCGGTACTGCGGGAACTGAGCTGATATTCTTTACTAAACGGTGCGCGTCGCCAAACTCTGAGCCTTCACTGGCGATAATGGAGTTCCACAAACTTCTTTTGACAGCATGCTTCGTTTGTTCTTTCGAAAGGCCGGGGTACTGAGCGCGTGCACGTATATTTCTTCACTGTGTGTGCTACCGTAATAAGCAGCGACAAGACGCACCAAGATGTGCGCGCAACGTGCTCAGTCTTTGTTTGACTCGAAAGGAAAACGAAGCACTCAACAATAACTATGCGGGTTGAACACGGTGAAACAACCGGATACGATTAAAGGAATGTTTTAGGTTAAGACAATGAGCTGGAAGTGATTTTTTCTGACAATCATTCACTACACCTGACAGACCTTGCCCGCCGGCGGGGAATTGGACATGTGACGCTCGGAACTTCAGTTAGTATCTCTTCATGTCCCCAGCGGCAGCGATGACAGCGCTCATCCTGGAAGGCAGTGAAGTGCAGAATGACTTGATCAGGGATGTGTTCATTCGCAGCACGTCTCAGTCGCTGACGATGGTGGATCGAAGCCTATCCTCGGGCGACTGATAGAGGGGATGGTGCGCCAGCGATACTTTCAACGAGCCCCAGACATTTTAAATGACGTTGGCGCCCGGGGATTGAGGCGGCCACTCCAAGAGAGTGACTGCGCACTCTTCCAGCATTTATTGCACAACACGAGCAGTGTGGATCGGCGACCTATCGTGTTAGAATATATAGTCGCCTTCCAGAAACGGGCCGTCAAAAATGTATGGAATCAGTACGTCGTATATGACTGCCCTGCAGCGATAAACTTACTTTCGAGGCGTATCAGTGGGCGTCGCACAACGCCAGCTTTCCAACAGAAGTCAGCTACAACGATGAGATGGGCGCCCTGCAACTGACAGTAGACGGTTTCCCGACAGTGCGGCCAGCGCGCGCCGCCGTAGCAGACGACGCCGTTCAAGATCCCGCCCCTCGAGCACCTGCGCGAGCTGCTGCCGCCGCCTGACTCAAGCGCTCGCCGCATCGCGATGCAATGCGCTCCCAGTTTTCCCCTAAATTTGAAACAGACTGTACATAGCCCTTCGAATGAAATGTCCACGCGCACACACGTAGGCACACACCGCGCCCGGCACGAAACGTGCCCATAGAATAAAGAACAACTTTAGAGAAGGGAAACTGTACTTTCCGCAATGGTTCGAAAATAAGCAGCGGTAGCGCATGGAACTTACCTAGGTGGACGCCAGATGACGCTGCTAAAACAGAAAGCGGAAATGCGAATTTTTTTTTTAGAGCATTATTCAATATTGGCCGCTTTTTGCCGGTCGTGTACGCTTGTATCCGCTCGTACGCGCCGTACTCGCCTCGGCTGCCGCGTAGCCGGTGCGTTCTAATTGCCAGGAGACCAAAGAGCCTCTACTGACGCCCATACAAACAAGCCACAAGTGAGTGAACAGAACGTCCGACTTTATTGGCAGAAGACAAGCAGTGTATGTACATTCTCGTGCAATAGCAGAAATAAAATTTGTATGTCGAGATACACTGGAATCTTTGACGCGAGCTCGTAAACGGCTCACCGTCGTCGTCACACATGGCGGTCTAGTAACGAGCGACAACCAGCGGCTCATGCAGATTGGTCAGTGTCCCACCTGTTTGCAGCGGCAGTCGCCGTTAAAGATGAGCAACTTGCACTGCGAAACAATCGGGTGAACCAGGCATCTGCTGCCGCAGCCAACACAGCGACATGGACTACCCGGTATTTTAGCCTTAACTCCTTTCCAACCTGCACGTTACTTTTCTTTCGGAGGCCGCTAATGTGTGGCTCGCACTTGGTGTCCCACATTGTCTCAATATGGACAAGTCGCTTTCGTGGGCATCACCTTCATCAGCCACTTTTGCGGGCCTTTGCACCCAACTTCACGCACGTCGGACCATGTAAGCACGTATGCCGGTCTCCGTTCGTGCTTAATCGCGGCCGAGAAAGGCAACAGGCACAATTTGCCCATGGCTGCAGCAGGAAAGGCTGAACGTGAACGGGGAGCACGAATCACGGTGTGTAAATTGGGAGTCTATGTTGCTGTGCAGATTGCAAGAGCAAATGCTTACTTCGAGAAACTGCTTTCCAGTGCAACTGACCAGGCCGTCACATCCGATAAGCATAACACGGCGACCGTAACCAAGTGAGACAACAGCAAAAATAAACGGCAATCATTCACCACATAGTGTTCAGACAATACGTTATACATTGGCTACAAATCATATGGCAACAGTGAGCATTCACATACACGGGTCTCTTAGGATACATTCAGCCGCCTACTTACAGGCATAATGCTTGCCTTCGTCACATGTGGTGGTCTGGTAACGAGCGACAAACAGCAGTACAAACAGATTGGACAGAGCGTCGCACCTGTTTGAAACGACAGTAGCCGTTGAAGATGAGCAACTTCCATTGCGAAGCAATCAGGTGACGCAGGCATCTGCTGCCGCAACCAACACAGCGAAATGGACTATCCGACATTTTAGCATTAACTCCTTTCCAACCTGCATGTTTCTTTTCTGTCGAGGGCCACTAATGTGTGGCTCACATTTGGTGTCCCACTTTGTCTCAATATGGACAAGTCGCTTTCGTGGGCATCACCTTTGGCAGCCATTTTTGCAGGCATTTCGCCCCGTACGGCTATCAACTTCATACACTTCGAACCATGTAAGCACATATGCTGGTCTCAGTTTTGAGCAAATCATGGCCGAGGTAGGCCACAAGCACAATTTTCCCATGGCTGCAGCAGGAAAAAATGAACAGGGAGCACCAGTTATGGTGTGTGTACACTGGGAGTCTATGTCGCTGTGCGGACTGCAGGAGCAAATGCTTACCTCGAGAGACTGCTTACCAATGTAACTGAGCAGGCCCCCACATCCGAGAAATGTAACACGGCGACCACAACGAAGTGGGGCAGCAAAACCAGATTCTGCAATCTATCATTCAGTGTAGCTTGCGCAAAGACCCAGGCTATCGAGGAAGAAGAGCAACCATCAACGAGACTAGGAATATGGAAAATGAGAAAGCTTGCATTCAAGAGAGAAGCCACCCTGCTCTGCAAGCATTGAAGGCCAAAAACATCAAGAAAAGTAAAATGGTGCATAGCAAACAGTGCGTAGGTTAATGCAAGAAACATGTCGATGTTGCATCAGCTATTTCAGGAGAGGAATTGTGCATGACAACATGCACTAAAAGGTACTGCTACAGATATGTTATGCTACTAGACAGTGACTGGCATTAAGTATCAGCGAACAATCGGTTGACCTTTATTTTTGGATGAGGATGAATGATCTCTAACGAGAATGGGCAATGAAAAAGCTTGCATTTATAGAAGAAAAATTACACTTCGCACAAATGGAATTGACATGGCCAGGAAGCTGATTAAGGGCAAACTGATGGAACTCTTTTGGCCAGCGTCGTCCGTGCTTGATCAGAAGTTGCAGGCGCATCTGAAGACGAACAATTTCCATAAAGCCCTTTTTGAGTTACCTGGATGACTCAGCCAATTTGTCCGCGCTGGTGGAATGGTGGCTGAAGCTCTTTTCAGTCTTGACACAGTGCTCTGCAGACTTGATATCTCATGTAAGTTCTTCTGCATGCGCTTCTTTGTTCGTGGTGTAAAAGCCTTGCAAATTCAGCTCCAGCCCCTTTCTGTTGGTGTGGATAGGAGCTCCTGTGATGACCAAGGTATGCTTGGCATGGACTCTGTTGGGGCAGAACGGTGAGACATGAGATACAGCACAGATTAGCCAAACTCATGTGTGTTTTCTTTTATGTTGGAACCAATTATAGTGAACCATAAACATGAGCAAACATTCATTTCTGCAGCAAACAAATGACATGTATCTCAAGACTAGCAAGACAATACAGCATATATCAGGCATACTTATTTCTGAACCACATGTTGTTTACATTGTAGTTGCAGCCAATGTCCACACAATGGCCTTGTTGTAGCAGGCAGCAGCTTCTGTTTAGTGTGTGGAGTGTGTTGCTTTATACTGGTGCCATCCTCATTACTGCATGTCTGGAACAGAAATTTTGACTGAATCAAAAATTGAAAAAAGCACAATTTTGCAATATGAAATGCAAAAAGGTGACATATATATTGTGATGGTTTGCGACTACAGAACATATGCAAATATACCATGCCTGTTCTAGGGCGCTTAAGCAGCACGTTAAATAAATATTGCTATTGTCCATAAATTTATGCCTGCCTAACTATACAATGCATGAAACAGTTTAAGTATTACTAAGATCACAAATGAGAACATTTGTGCGTTCATTTATACACTGGAAGAGATCACACTGCTCGTTCCACAAGCAAATACGTGAAAGTCATGAAGCTATTAGAACTGATGCATTATTTTTCTGCACGAACGTGATGCACTGCTGCACTACTGCAAAAATAAATGCCTTACGGTAAACCAAACTGAACAGCAAGAACATTTGGAACCAACAAGTACGAAATATGAGTGAATTATCACGCTTGCAACTGTTTAATACATTAAATTCTGTACTTTCACATCATTTTACCAAATGATTATTCGATTTTGTGGACGAGAAAAGTTGCCGGTGGACTCGAAAATAAGTTTTATATGTATATTGCTAAGGCTACCCAGTCACCTATGGCCACGGCTACAATAAGATGAAAAATGAGGCGCGCGTGCCGATATCGCTCTTTCTTTCCCGATTGTGTGTGTATAACGACAGCCTCGCAAGTAACGGTTTATTTAGGAAACAGCAACGGAGGATCCCGACTGCCATATGCTGTGCAGGATCTAGTTCGTCAACTTGTCTCCGCCTGTAAGTTAATGAGACGAATATTATATAACGATTCAAGCAGCGGTGTTAAACGACTCACCGTTATTGCCGTTGTCAGCCGCACCAGAAACCTGCTCCCGTTTCGATGCAGACGTGTTCCGAATGGCTCACGACCGATACCCAACTTTCGGGCTTACATGTCCGCTTGCAAACACGTCACTTCACCCCAGGTTAAATAACGCGTGACATCGAAGCGCAATAAACTAGTTTTAGCGAAAAAGAAGCAACCAGCCTGAGCGCACGAACGAATGAATCCGTGCCGCCATGCACTCGAAAATACCGGTAAAAATTTTAAATCCAGGCCAGAGGTCACGTGAAAGATCGATGATGCTGAACGCTATTTGCGTTTATAATGACAAAGAAACAATAAACTTACTTACAAAGAATACAATATCAAATTAGCAATGATAATTTCGCCCTCTTTTTCATGTAATAAACGTGCTTCGGTAATTGTAGGAGAAAGCTTGCAAAAAAAAAATGCACTTATTACGGCGCCTCCAGCGGAAAATGTTCAAACTAACGTAAGCATCCCGAAGTGATATTACTATGCTGGTTTTGTTAGCCGCAGCGCGCGGTCGATTTTTTCGCCCTCTGTGGCCGTTTATTGAACTTGAGAGTGTGCGGGGCCTGACGTGCCCAAACACGCGCAGTTCAGGAGGCAATCAAGGCGGTGCGAACGAGAGATGGGAGAGGGGTACCACCCGCTAATAGAATTTTGCTTAGCACGCGGCGCTCTCAACGCCTAGGGTGCCTCGATGCGCGCGCGCCCTCTCTAGGGTGAGGTCACCCTTTGGGAGGGCGAGTGCCGCCTCCTCGGCCGGGACAGTACACCTGCGGCCATTTTCATGCCCTTTCTCGCGGCGGCGCGGCGGCCGTAACACGTGCGTTCGCTCTGTCGCCTTTTCTCTTGGTGCTGACCGGTGGCGCACATCGAAAAATGCCGGGTTGTGTGCCGCAGTGCACCAACCACTCCAGAAAGGGATGGAGAATGTTTCAGTTCCCGAGGGACCCCAAGAGAAGGCTGCTTTGGACAGTAAAGACCAAGCGCGACAAGTGGCAACCGACAAACACATCGTGCATGTGCAGCGTGTATGTGCAGCGTGCATGTGCAGCGTGTACAGAACGAGTATCGCTGCCCGGAAAGTTCCGCACCTTTTAAGAAAACAAAAATGCCCGCGTTCTCTTGACGAGAGAGACTGAAAAAAGAAAAAAAAGGAGGCGTTGTTCGAGTATTTTCCTTCGAATGAGACTTTCTCGCTGAAAAAAAGCTTGAGGCCTTTTTTGGTGCGCCTGCTCTTCTGACTCACTGACTGCATTTTAACTTGAAACAATGAACATGAAATCTCTTCACAATGGCGCACACAATTCCCCTTCATAGTAAAATAAAGGAAAAGTGCAGTCTATTTCGATTATGTGGGCTCCTAAGCAATCATTATGTTGTGTAAAGGCGAGAGCGTTACTTGTTGCTGAGTATAGGGCTGCGGCGAAATGCTACTGCAATGTGTAGTGCGGCTATGTAATTTTTGCGAGGCTCCGAAAGTTGCTTATTATGAGGTCGCGACAAAGCGAGACGACAAATCGGTCATATTGCGATCTCTCAGCTGGGTTTTATTTGCGGAGTTCTCACCATGCCCTGCCGCCTACGGCCACGCTTTGCTGTCTCGAGTGGTGATGTGGACGCGAGTGATTGAACCTCAGACGGTGAAGACGGCATAGCACCGCAACCTCGCTCTCCGAAAACTGAAGGCCAGCTGATGTTGACCGCGGGATTTTCCTTTTAATGCACTCGGTAGCTGCAGAAATATTCCGCTGTTTGCTCGCTCCTTCCTTCCCAAGAAAGCTATGCTCGATCCCAAGAAAGCTATGCACCAACTCGCCCAGCAAGAAGTTCTACATTCCTTCACCACGCCGAGAGGTTTAAACTTGTGCATTGTCACCCCCGCGGTGACAATACACTCGTCATAACCCCCCCCCCCCCCGCCCCCCGGGTCAAATACGGGGGGGGGGGGGGGAGGTGCTGCTGCCACGGCAACGGCGGGCTTTTCGCACAACGAGCATAAAATTGCACTGCCTAAAAATTGCAACGAGCCTAAATTGCACTGACTCCAGGTTCTGAAGACAAGGATAATCTGTGCAAACATGCCTTCAAAGTACCCTGAAATATTTTTTTTCGGGGCAAATAAACAGCTTTCATGGTTTTAAACAATATCACTGATTGTTTGTTTTCAACTAACCTCTGATCGCGGCAATAGATTGTTATTTTGTCTTTAAAACACTGTCTTAAGTGCGCGTTGAATATACTAATGCAGTCGACTCTCATTAGTTTGACCTATTAATGACCTCAAAATTTCGATTCCATTCGAGTATAAACGGATGTATTTTCACTGCGACTAATAACTTTCCTCATCATTTGACCAATATACAGTGGTCCCGCCAAGTTCGAATGGCCGACTACACGCGTATAAAAATGCCTGGAGATATTTGGGGTTTTCAGTGCACAATGCATGCATGCGCGGCTCAGGTACTGCGATATTCGGTTCGTGTACGTGTGGCAAATGCGCTGGCTTTTATTTCTTAGGACAAGGTACGTAAAGTACATTAATCTTTTTTCTTCTACAAAAAAACCGTCATTCTAGGTTGACAATAAATGTGAATAAGGCAACTGGAGCGTTCTTAATTAGTTACACAATTGAGTAATTGAATGCAATCTACCTGCTTATGATATTGCTGTTATTAATTTATTTTAATCCTGCAGTTAGGTTCCTAGTGCGCTCTATGAACTCTTTCCAATCTAGCACCCGAGTCGCCGTGTGCTAGGAGAAACGACCGTCCAAATCTTAAAATATTTGGACAGTTGCCCCTTACAAGCCTGTTTTGTTGGCACTTCATTAGAAAAGGCGTGAAAGTATTGTCTTTTGGTCGCGAAGACAAGCGCGCTTTTGCAGCGGCAAGTGCAAAAAGCCTGTTGGCGCACGCCCCGCGCCTCTGAAGTAGGCATGGCAATGGCAGCCGCCGTAGCAGACGACGCAGTTGTCTTCACCCTCAGCGGAGCGCGCGCGCGCATCGAGGCACCCTATCAACGCCGGCGCAGCTGCGCCACTCTCGGTGCCGTTCTTGTCCATGCCGGCATGTCTAGGGAACAAACGAATACAACGCGCGCTAAGAAGCCTCCTCCGTAGTGCCTAGGCCTAAAGCCCCTCAATCTCCCTAAGTAGCGCCATTCACTTCCCTCCTCCTCCGCTCGGCGCGGCCTCGACGGTGGCGCCGCCGGTGGTGGGCCTGCCGTAGCAGACGACGGCTAACACGCTACGGGAGGAAATCCGCAGAAAAGTTCGTTCGAGCCCTGCGGAGCAGTTTTTTCAATCGAGATCTTTCTTCGTCAGTCGGTAACTGGCCTTTAGAATTTCGTGTTGGAATTGCGGAAGAAATAGAGAAAAGGACCATTATTCAAGGCGTATTTAAGGCGTAAAGCGCGCGGCGTTGAGAGTTCGTGTTGCTGAAACACGACGGAAGCATGCGGTGTACTCAAACACGCGCGTAATTAGTAAAGTTTCAGGTGTTGACAGCGTGACAGTATGTGTACGTGGTTTCGTAGGTTCATTTATGTACCTGCAGGATACTTTTGTTCGGCCGGCGCGTGAGAGATTGCTGACCGCTCACAGCCGTAATGGCTGTGTGCGGTCAGCAATGCCTGGCAACAGGACCGTTTTTTTTTTCATTGCGGGGTGCTTTGGTAATCGTGACGATATATTTTTTTTTTACAAGTACTGCTCCAGGAGGGCACATGTAATGGCTAACGGAGGCCTCTGACGAGCACGTAACATTACAATAATGCAGGCGTCGCAGGGAGTGTTCGCATACAAAATTGGCTGTCCGCGATCTTATTCCCCCTTGGCATGCACAGGCTTCGGCGAGCCCCATCCAGCCCTGGTTCTAGCTTTGGTGTTCCCGTTGCCGCTTTGGTGCCCTGGAGGCGCCGTCAGTAATACGAAATAATGACAAGGTGTTACAACTAGTAAATAAAATTTATTGCAGAAATACAATCGCGCCGAGGCGCCAACTTCTAAAGCAGCGCTAGCGCGCCCGCGCGAGTATTATGAAACTCCAACGAGGAATTTAACGGCCCACGTACGACTCTACGATCAACGTGCACAGTAAACAACCCCAGGCGAGCTAGATAAAGTTATCCGGAGCCATCCACTACGACCTCCATCCTAGCTTTAGTTGCTTCTTAACGTTAAAAACGTTAATCACCACAAACCAAATCAATACATGCGGGCGTACATTCGAAGCTAAAAGGCTGCATGGTAAGTCATATTGAGCCTTGCAAAAGCGTCGAGAATGTGCCAACTTCTGGTGGAGCTCAAAACACACCCTGAATAAAGTCGCTTTTATGTCACAGGCCAGCTGCAGATGCGTGCATTTCACTGCAAGACGAAACTACATGAAACAAAGAGAGCACATTCGAAAAAAAAAAAAAGTCATGCAACGCGCTGAAAACCACGCAGAGCATGAACACACACTTTTTCGAAGCGGAAGGCGTGAACAGGCTCGAAATAAGAGGTTGTGAGTAGCCGTGGCCCTTACTTCACTAAGCCGTGCGTTCTTTGCCACTTCCTCGAAGTCAGCCCGCCCGATCCTGCGAATCCACACTTCTTTTTGCGTTGCGCCCGCCGGACGGTAAAGCAAAAAGCTTTTTGCCCTCGCTGTGTCTGTTGCGGCAGCCGAAGGCGTAGCAGCATGGCATCGCAATTAAGTTCTCGGCCGTAAACATTCTTTTACGCTAACGCACTCCGTCAGCGTGCCGACGAGACGGTCATTAGAGGAAACGCCAGTCCACGGGATTGGCCAGTCGTTTCAGCGGGTGCGAGAGAGAAAATCTGGGGGCGTTTGCGCCTGAAATTTCTCCCTTTGCCTAGGTACTACGGAGGAGAAGCCGATTTGCTTGTTTCGTATGCGTTTGTCCCTGGGCGCGCATTTTGCCGTGTGTCGGCTGGCGATCGTTCAAAACAATGTCTCCTTTCTTGACGAAGCCGTGCGTGCCGTGCGTCGTGCATAAGTTTTCCTCCTGCGTCTCCTTGGATGTTGCCGGTAGGTTTGTTGCGCTTTTTGGTAACATACGGAACGTGCGACGGGATCAGTGAACCTGTGATATCGAGGACCAATCGGATAACTTAATGCCACGGCGTAATGCCACGGCCACGGCGTAATGCCAAAGCATTACGCCGTGTCCATCGTGTGTTGGTTATCGGTGCATACTGCACCCTTCAAGAGATACGCGTGAACATGCATGTCTGCATGTTGAAACACATTTAGCACCCTGTAGCTGGGAAAAGTGAAAGTCGTTATGCAATTTATGGCCGTAGACCACTCTGAAACGTAATGGCAGCCGCAGTGTTCCGACTGGTGTTAAGAAGTGGCGGGGTGCTTTTTTCGTCCCGACGATATAATGAATTTTTACCAGTACTGCGACAGGACGGCATACGTCACCGGCAAACGGAGCCCTCACGAGAGCACCTGAGCTTATAATAACGCTCTGTCTAAATGTACATCCGATCCCGGCCACGGCGGCCGCATTTCGATGGGGGCGAAATGCGAAAACACCCGTGTGCTTAGGTTTAGGTGCATGTTAAAGAACCCCAGGTGGTCGAAATTTCCGGAGTCCTCCACTACGGCGTGCCTCATAATCAGAAAGTGGTTTTGGCACGTAAAACCCCATAATTTAATTTAAATGTACGTCCGACTTGCCTGCTTTGCTTCCGTTTCGCTAGCTCTGCGGCTCCCGCTTACCGATTTATTGCACATGGTTTTGCTGAAGAACCTTTATTTATATCGAAGGGGGCCATTCAAATATTCCATTTAAAAGTCAGAGAGCAGCGTACAAAAAGCGTTGCACGAGCGAAGGTACTGCTCCAGGAGAGCATGCCTGGTCTACACTATGGCCCCTACTCCTCGCCCCGGAAGAGACACAAGACATCTTTAATGAGACGAAAGATGGCTCATTACATCAATAATCCGCCATCACCAACTCGGCACGAGCGCCGCACGGGCGAGAAAGTCTTTCCGACGTACACCCACTTTAGCAGTACATTTCAACTCGACATAGGTGACAGATTTCCAGAAGCACAGGCTGGTACACTTGGCTCACTGTAGCCCAGTACTGCCCGGTACTGCCATTTTTATGAGACACCTGCTGCTATCCCTTGCCACAACTGCTTCACTTCCTTAACAGCGCCAGGACTGATGCTTGGCATCAGTAGCATTTGACAGAAAATGCTTGCTCTTTGGCAACTGATGACCCAATTAATTTGCTACTTTCTTCTGAAATTTGTGCTCATAAGTGCTGCTCTTGTCGTCACTGTCAAACTGATCTCCTTTGTGTGATCCCTTGTACTTTTTCTGTACCCTTCTCCCTGCTCATGCTTGATCACTTTTTGTTGCTCTTCCCTGTCGCCATTCCTCTACAGTGGCACTGTCTTTTGCTATATGTGCCTGGCTGTCTATTGCTTATGCCGCATGTTCACTGTAATGATTTCCTTCGCCAGATACGTGAATTATTAATTGCTAAAAAAACTTTTATCTGCAGGGTCTCCTGGAAATTCATCCACAGCTCGAAACCAAAATTGTGCTTCATCCCAGACCACAGCTTATCTCCACATCAAAGCCTCATATCACCATTACATCTCCAGTCTCACTCACGTTCGCTCTGAACAGAAAAAAAAGACTAGTTGCTTCACTTCACAAGGCAAGAATCCATCTCATCATTTTCTCCTGGTCCCGCAGGGGCGTCTGCGCAAGCAGACGTTTGGTGTGTTGCGACACCACGGACCCGAGCACACGAGGGTTGGACCCTCCCGCGTGTAGTCGTGCGCGGCTTAGCCGTGTCCGGAGAAAAGGGGATCCTGGGAGTTGAGTCAATGCCGGGTGCTTGGACCTTTACGGCCCCCCAGCAGCGGCAACACACTCCTTTGGCCTCTGCTTCGCGTAGACGGCACCTCCGGCCTGACCCGACCGGGGGAAATCGGCAGTCGCCTTTTCCTGTCCTCCCCTATATCTTTCACTTTCCTGTCTCCTTTCTCACAACTCTCCTGTCTCCTCATCTCTTCTTGCATTTTCCCTTTTTTCCTGGGTGGCTAGGGTTAACCTTGTGTGGCGAGCTATCCTGAGTTCAGCCATATTTGGTTATAGTTGCGCTGTACAGCTGGCGTGGGCAGGACTTGCTTACAAGTTCCTCTCCCGTCCCCTTGTAGGGCTCCATGGTGGGTGGCTGGCACCGCGGCCGAATTATACGTTTTCCCATGGCACCTCCTCTCTCCAAACCAGATCGCCCTCAGAAAAGAGGGCGGACCGATGTCACTGCTGATTTTTTCCAAACAACCAAAGAAGTCTTCCCTAAGTATCACGTGATACACAGTGAAATGCCAGAAAAACCGGCTAGAAAGATATCTCCGTTCTCAGTTGCAAGATGTCTGAAAGAAGCCATAGGCACTAGCTATAAAGTAACAAAGCTTGCTAGCGGTGACCTACTGCTAGAAATCCAAAGCAAAGCTCAAGTGTGCAAACTTGCTACTATCTTGTCGTTTGAAGACATGCCCATCTCAATTTCAACCCACAGATCGCTGAACACAGTGCGTGGGGTGATTTCTGAAATTGACCTTCTGGATCTCTCCGAAGAAGAAATGTTAAATGGTCTTTCCGAACAAAATGTGAGCAATGTTCAGAGAATTAAGATAAGAAAAGAGAACAAAGAGTTACCTACCAAGCACCTAATTTTGACTTTCACCTGCTGCACACTTCCAGAGACAATTGAAGTTGGGTATACGAAAGTTGCAGTTCGCCCATACATACCGAACCCTCGACGTTGCTTTAACTGACAGAGATTTGGCCACGGCTCCCAGAGTTGCCGTGGGCGCAAAACCTGCGCGAAATGCGCATCCAAAGACCATACTTCCGAAATGTGCGAAGCAGCACCTCGCTGTGCGAACTGTGAAGGAGACCATGCTGCATACTCCAGATCTTGTCCCTCATGGAAGAGAGAAAAAGAAATTATTACATTGAAAACAATTGAGAACATTTCATTCAAAGAGGCTAGAAACCGCATCCTAGTTAAAAACAAGTTTTCACTCAAACCGAACATGAACTTCGCCGATGTGGTACGACAGGGCGATCCACCACACCGGCCTCCGGCACCTGCCCAGACCACACATAGTGAGGCTGGGACGGAGCCATCCTCGCCCCCGGTGGTAGCAGCTCACGCTGCTCCACCAGCCGCAAAGCAGGCTATGCCATCCCTCGAGTTGGCAAGCCTCAAGGCCTCTGCCCACGAGGGGAGGTCTGAAAAAAGTGCCGACGTGCAGTCTGCACGACCCTCCAGCGCCTCTGATGAGGTGATGGAGACGAGCCAGGGTGGTTCCGTGCCGTCAACGTCACAGGGACGGCAGAACTCCTTGGATACTGCGTATAAAGAAAACCCGCGAATCACGGGGCGAAAACCAATTAAACGTATCCCAACTCCACACACATAAATCAATATGGCGTTCCTAATACACTGGAATTGCAGAGGACTCCTAAATAATTTTAGCGATATAAAAGAGATCATAAATTCTTTCTCTCCTGTAGCAATGTGCCTACAGGAAACGAACTTAGGTCCTCAGCATACAAGTGTACTGAAGAAATATAAAGTCTTTCGCCGTGACCGAGAGCAGGCAAACAGGCTCTCAGGAGGGGTAGCCATCATTGTACAAAGTGGCATTGCAGCTCGTGAAGTAAAAATAAAAACTAAATTTGAAGCTGTGGCAGCCACTTTGCTCTCTTAGAAAACGATTACGGTGTGCTCTGTGTATTTAGAACCCTATCTGGTAGTTGGGGATTTTAATGCGCATTCCGGTTTTTGGGGAAGCGAGAAAACAGACGTAAGAGGCCAAATTATAGAAAATTTCATTTTGAGCAATAATGTTTGTTTGTTGAATTCTGGCAAATCAACATACTGCTCCCCAAGCTCAGGAAAGATGAGCTGTATCGATTTATCTTTTAGTTCACCTTGTATTTTTAACGATTTTAAATGGGACGTCATAGATAACCTCTATGGAAGCGATCATCTACCAGTCATAATCACTCTTCCATCCTCACCTGCAATCATTCCAAACAAACCACGACGATGGAAGCTCCAAGCAGCTGACTGGACACTGTTTAGAGAAAAGGCCAATCTAGATGAAGTCTTTTCTGAAGACCTTAGTGTCGATGATATAAATGAAAAATTCACAACGTGTATTCTAGCCGCTGCCCGTTTAGCTATCCCCCAGACTTCAGGAGTGGTGAGACAAAATCACAAGGTGTGGTGGACTCGGGAATGCAAAGAAGCAAAGCGAAAACAAAATAAAGCCTGGGGTGTCCTTCGCCGATATCCAACTCAGGACAACCTCCTAATCTTTAAAAAGGCACGAGCTAAAGCACGATACGTCTGCCGTAATGCCGAAAAGACGTCATGGCAAGCATACGTTTCATCAATAAATAGCACAGTCACATCAAAAAAAATGTGGGAGCAGGTACGTAAGCTCCATGGTAACTACTCCCCATTTACAATTCCTCTCCTGACAACCCCTGGCATCCAAACAAGTATAGAGGAACAGGCCAACATATTAGGAGAACATTTCGCTGCAATCTCTAGTTCTTCACACTACACCGAGTCATTTTTAAAATATAAGAACGTGGCTGAAAAGCAAAGGCTTCCGATTAGTGGCAGCATAAATGAGCCGTATAATAGTTTAATCACTCATCAAGAAATCACTAGAGTACTGTCTGCAGGGAAACAAACTGCACCAGGGCCTGATGAAATTCACTATGAAATGCTGGCACATCTTTCCGAATCAGCTATAAATGTACTTCTGCATTTTTTTAACAAGATACTGTTACAAGGGAAAATACCGGAGGCCTGGAAAAAAGCTATTATTGTACCCTTTTTGAAAACCGGAAAGCCACCGACATCTCCCGGTAGTTACAGGCCAATAGCCCTTACCAGCTGTCTGGCGAAATCTTTCGAAAGCATTCTGAATATTAGATTGATGTTTATTTTAGACTCCCGTGAACTACTTGACATCCATCAGTGTGGTTTTAAAAAAACGTGCTCTACAACTGATCACCTCATTCGACTTGAAAACACAATCCGAGAGGCATTCATCCATAGACAACACTGTCTTGCCGTTTTCTTCGATCTAGACAAGGCTTATGATACTACTTGGAGGTATGGCATTCTCCGCGACCTAGCAGACGTGGGCATTCGCGGCAGGATGTTAAATTGCCTGCGTGACTTTTTGTCCAACCGTTCCTTCCATGTGCGCCTCGGTTCAACTCTCTCAAGGAAGTTCAGTCAGGAAAATGGGGTACCACAAGGGTGTATCTTAAGCACTACCCTCTTTATTGTAAAAATGAACTCCCTAGCACAAATAATTCCGAAATCCATTATGTATTCAGTTAACGTTGATGATCTCCAGATTGCTTGCACATCATCAAACACAGCAACATGCGAGAGGCAACTACAGTTAACAATAAACAAACTATCAGCATGGGCAGATAAAAATGGATTCCAGTTTTCCCCACAGAAAACAGTAGCTGTTATGTTCTCGCTGAAACGAGGTTTACAGCCTGATCCCACCTTACACCTTAATGAAACCCAACTCCCAGTAAAAAACGAGCACAAATTCCTTGGCATTACATTTGACAAAAAGCTCACTTTCCTACCCCACATAAACACTTTGAAAAACAAGGCCTCTAGAGCACTGAACATACTTAAAATCCTTTCACGGAAACGCTGGGGCTCTGATAGGGCATGCCTTTTACAAATATACCGCTCC
This sequence comes from Dermacentor andersoni, assembly GCF_023375885.2. NCBI lineage: Eukaryota > Metazoa > Arthropoda > Arachnida > Ixodida > Ixodidae > Dermacentor > Dermacentor andersoni. Next base: position 359,467,546 of record NC_092814.1, on the reverse strand, counting down.
GTCATACGGCCGTCCTTGGACTATGGGTGTATAGTGTATGGGTCTGCCAGATCATCTTATTTGCAACGATTGGACCCAGTACACAATTTAGCTTTACGCTTGTCAACTGGTGCCTACAGGACGTCGCCAATAACCAGTTTGTATGTAGAAACTAACGAACCCCCTCTTGCCGACAGAAGAAGCATGCTGACATGCTCATATGTTCTAAAAATCCGTTCCTTGCCAAAACATATATGTTACCCAATAGTTAACAAATGCCCATCTAGAATATTATTTACAAACAAACCCCAGGCTATCAGACCACTCCTTCTCCGTTTTGAAGAGAAATTACAAGAGTTAGATGTAACGGACACACTGCCTAATATTGCCCAGAAACCCAAACCACTGCCACCATGGTACTGCTTGCCTTCTGTTTCTGACTTCGCATTAACACGATTTCAGAAAAACCTAACGCCGCAGGAACATATATTACAAGAATATTTAGCACTAAAAGAAAAATATGCGGAATATACAGCATTTTATACCGATGGTTCCAAAGCTGCACACTACGTGGGATGTGCTGTGATACAGGATAGCTGGGAAAAAATCGTACGGCTGCCACAATGTGCATCAATTCTCACTGCAGAGGGTCATGCAATTTCCATGGCAGTGGAAAGAATAATCCATGAAAACATTGAAAACAGCATCATTTATACAGACTCACTAAGCATACTTACAGCCCTTCAGCCTAGGAATGCAGTTCTGCCAATAATCGGTGACATTCTACACAACATAACAGGAGCCATGAGGCGGGGACAAAACATCAAATTTTGTTGGGTGCCGAGCCACGTAGGAATCTGTGGAAATGAGAAAGCAGACGAGAGTGCAGCTAAAGCTCGAAAGAAGGAAATAAAAAACATAAGAATCCCTTACAGAGATTGCATGAAATTAGTGTGCCATAAACTGAAAGAAAAATGGCAGTCCGCATGGAACAATCAAACGAACAATAAGCTACGCCTTGTTAAACCCATCATAGAAGAGTGGAAATCACGTTCACACCAAGAACGTTTTATTGAAGTTGTCTTATGTCGCCTCCGCATTGGACACACACACACTACCCATAACTACTTGCTGACAAAAAAAGACAAGCCAGTTTGTGAGAAATGCGGAGACGAACTTACAGTGACCCACATTTTACTCTCTTGCAGACAACTTGAGACATTAAGAAAAAAATATTTTAAGCCATTTTACAGCGAACGTATTCCTTTTCATCCTTCACTGATTTTAAGTGAAGATGCGCTGGTTGGGACAATTCATGTATTTAGCTTTTTAAAAGAAGCCGGTTTTCTTGAAAAATTGTAAAGCGTGACCTTGTTCTCTTTTACATCCAGTGACACACCTCATCCACCTTCTCATGTCTGAGAAGAAGGCTGAGGTGTTTATTTAATTTGTTGGAATCCTCGGGGTCCTCTATCAGAAAAGGACCTTCTGAGGTTACCCAGCTTTTTCCTACATTATACCTTGCGATTGGCGCATGATAGCCTTAGTTGCTTATGCGCCATTAAACTCAACATCAACATCAACAATTTTCTCCTGGGGGGCGGGGGCGGGGTATTCTGTAAGAGTACATCTAGTGGGCTGTCCATTTCGGCCACTGCTGATTGGACTCAGCTGTGAGAGGAGGAGACGAGCAGCCCTAGCCAATCAGTAGCGGCCGAAATGGACAGTCCACTAGGAGGGCTCTTACAGAATACTCCTCCCCACCCCCCACCCCCCTGCTCACCACATCTTGCCTGCTGCTTTCTCTTGTCATGTATGACTTTGCACAACTTTTCGTTCATGTTCTCCTTTCTGCTTTGTCACTACACCTAAGCTTTTTGTTGTTGTTGTTCAAGCAATAGCTCTTCATTGCCATTGCTATTTTCTCGGCCTTCACGTATTCTATTGCAGTCACTAGCGTCATACTTACTAATCAGTGCGGAAATAACGGAAGACACACAGAAGGGCACAGGACGAGTGCTTTCTAATAACTGAAATTTATTGAACACTGAAATTTATTGGACACTACCATCAAATGTCTCTTACCTTTGGTTGCTCCATATAACTTGCTAGAAATGCAATATAAATCTTTATCATAGGGCATTCAATCTTGGAGCATATTGAGACTATAGCTATTTGCTTTGTGATGAAATATTGCTTTGGTAAAAAACAACTAATTAACTTGGCAAGTTGTTTCCAAAGACTGCATCCTTTGCATGTCCAAATGTCCACACCTTCCGAGTTTCTAAAGAACTTCACAGCTTCAAAGGCTTTTGCTTCATAATTTTGCAGCTTAATTTGGCATTTTATCCCCATTGTTCATCTCGTTAATGTGGCTGTTGTGTGACAGTACCGAGCTTATTACTTAGACGTTAGCATGAAGCAATGCTTAAAAACTGTTGTGCTCTTACACGCTTTATCAAATCACTGCTTTGTTTTATTGTTACTGGTGCTGTGGCTTTGGTGTTGGCTGCGAAGCTCAAGGCCGTGGGATCAAATCCAAGCCCCTGCGGCCACATTTCGATCGGGGCAAAATGCAAAAAATGCTGTGCGCCATGCATTGGGTGCACGTTAAACCCAGGTGCTCAGAATTAATCCAGAGTTTCTCACTATTGCATCCCTCATCATCATTTAGTGATTTTGGCATGTAAAACCACTGAGCTTAATCTTTAAGTATTGTCTTTGCCCAGTACAAATCTAGATTTTGGACGTCACTGCAAATGTAACCAATACACAAATTTAAATACTTTGTAATCTAAAGAAGAATGGGACACTATAAAATGCAATAATCACCATTATGTGCCTTGAAGCCAGAACAATATCGGCACGCTAGGAAGCACCATCGCTATTGCCTGTTGCTTGACGACTCCAATACACCTCGTCACCGTGAAACAGAACAGCTTTCACCTCCAACTTTTGTCCACTCTCCTTTGCCTGTTGTCTAATCATCTCGACAAATTCTATGGTTGCTATCCTGTTCTCCAGCTGTGAATTGTGGTTGAACCACTTCAGACGTCTGTTGATTTGTTGATCTGACACAGTGAAGTAAAAGTGTACTCACAGTGAAGTAAAAGTGTACTGCAATGATGTTGTCCTATACTTTTGCCAGAATAACCTACTTTTCATGAAACTAGAGTGGTAGTCAGAAGACTGGCATTTATTCCAGCTGCATTGCCAAGCTCCTGCACAAGAGCAGAGCTCAGCATCTGAGCATTCGCATCATTTTGAGTATTCTTGCGTATCATTTGTGCTCGTTAAACCTTGCTACAAGACATTAATTTCCAGCAGCCAAGCCTGACAGTGAATCTTTTGTGCTCTGAGCTGGTTTGATGCAATACTTTTAATGGAATTTCTTTATAGCTGTTTATTATGTGGTCAGTGACAGGATTTTTTTATACGAGTGTTAAATGGTTCCTTCAGTGAAAAAGCCGGCAGAATCTGTAGCAGCGAAACGGTACCTAATTTCCCATTGACTGTGATGCCATGTGAGCACACAAGGTGCGTTCATGACACTAGCTTGCACTTGCTGGCTCGTGTCTCAGCAGAGGAAAGCGAGTGAAGGGGAACATCTGCTGCCGCGCTACTTCTCGAGGGAAGAGTGCATTGCTACGACAACACATCACCTTCCCTCTCGCAAGCCTGTGTTACCAACTGTTCCTTGTCTGCTCCAGCTCTTGCGGGCGTTCTAACTGTGCCTCGGTAAGGCTAAATCAATATGTGCCAAGCGTCTTAACGTGCCCACTTCCCCGCGAGTTCATAACTCGGACTGCTCAGTGGCGTTCAGTTGGACATTAAAGTATTCACAACTCGTAAGTGCTTAGGTGTCCTCAGATTTTTTTCGTATTTAATGCACAAACTTCGAAGTCATATTTCCCGGTGAAATTAGTTAAATATCATTGTCCCTTGTCTGCTGTCCGGCCTTTGTGTGAGCCTTATACATCTTCGCAGCCACTCCTGTCATGCACAGTAATTTGTGTACTTGTGCTTGTATCTTCCGTGGCATATGATTAATTAATGCATTTTATTTGCATGATCCAACGAAACATGATCTCAAAAAGCTTCACCTGACTGCTCACTTGTCCCTGTGGCTACATTGTGTGGATGTACTATCAGCGTCAAATGAAACGCAAACAGCAGAGTGCGTGCCTGTAGCATCACTGAATGTATAGTGCACCACCTTGGCCAATCATCACCCTCACAGGCGTGCACATCTGATTTCACAACTGTGTAATGATGCTCGCCCTATACTGAGATATTTTTCTTTCTGTTTTGCTCCTTGTTTTCTTAGATTTTTTTTGCTTTCAAATAAAAGGAAAGCATAACAGAAAGAAAATTTGACTGCATTCAATGTGTTAGAAAATGTTCACTTTAATTTTTTTTTCTCACACTTGAATCAAAAGCAGTGTGGCAACACTTAGTCTTGATGAAATGAATTGGCACCCTCGGAAACTGTTCCCACTGGTAATCTGATCTTGAAGGCCATGCTTTTGTCTACTGCAAACACTGGAACTGATTTCAGGAGCTGGGAAATACGTTATGGCCCTCATGCATTGTTTTGCTTCTGCATGTGCGTCTCTCGGCAGTTTGCTGCTGCTATTTATAGCACAAGTGAAGGAATTGTAGCACGAGTAACACTGACACCTGTGCTGCCCTTTTTGGTGCCAGAGTGTGTGAAGGGAAGGAAGGCTACTATCTGGTCTTGAAATCCATCGATGCAGCCTTATTCCCCGACATCACACAGCCTTGCCAAAATGGCGGTTTGCATAAAGGGTCTAGAGGCAGCGACTTGAAATAGCTGCCTCTAGCTGGCGAAAAGCTGCAACATACAGCTTTAATGTGCCTGAAGGCCCTCGCATGGAAGCAGTAAGTCTCCTATTGCCAAACGTATAACATACGAAACACTAATCCATTAGGATATACATTTACAATGTAGCAAAAGAAATGTGTGAAATCTAAAGAAACATTCATCTTTTGAGATAACTATATAGTATATATAAAATAAATTCCTCTTAATGCGCAACAAAGCTAAGATGCATATTATATGTATTATACATCCCAAAAGATCATATTTCAAAAATAAGCACTACAGACATGTCTAGTATGTACACTCGCCCACAAAATATTACACGGTGCGCGAGCGTGTGGTAAAACGACGCTTCTCCCCTTCTAGCTGTGCACCCATGGTATCGAGCCTGCACGCATGCGCGTCCCTCCGAGACTGCAAGCATGCATGTTTCTGCACTTCCTCCTTGTGCGCCGGCAATATCCGAATGTAGCCGTGAGGTGCCCCTCTTGCGATTGGCGCAAAACTCTGTGAAGCATGAGCTTGCGCGTGCCGCTGCGGCTGCTTTTTGTTGAGTCACGACCGCCGACGCATACGGCCCGGTGGCGAACCCAACAAGTAATTTTTTTTTTCTGAGCTGCACCATTTCGTGTCCAATCTTTGCTGTTTATTTTTATGAACGGGGCATTCTCCCACAGAAGAGCATGTCAGAAAACGCCCCCTATAGAAGGAGACAGGCGAGAAGAAAAGGAACTCTCAATTTCCGTTGTATAAACAAAGTTTTGCCCGTCAAAGCCGCCACAGTGCCAATCACAAGAGGGGCACCTCGTGGCTACATTCGCATATCGCTGGCGCAAGGAGGCAGCGTGGAAACATGCACACTTGCAGTCTCGCAGGGATGCGCATGTGGGCAGGCGTCAGTCTCGACACCAGGGGTGCCCCGACTAAAAGTGGAGGAGGGCCATTGCGCCACGTGCTCGTGCACCCCATAATATATTGTGGGCATATTATTATTGTATTATGAAAATACTGATTGTCAACAGATATTACATAATATAAAAAATATGAAATGTCAATTAGTTTTCTCTTTATTGTGTATTCAATCAAGTTTATAAAGATACGCTCTACTTTCACAACTCGTATAATATGTGCCGAAAGCCGTTATTTTTGTCTCTATGACCATGTTGGGCCTTCTACTCTTGCAATAATAAACTTGGGCTAGTCACACAACCATTTCACAACCTCTTGAAGTACAAACTGCGTCATAAATCCAGTGTACATACAGCATAAAACAAAAGATGTAAGCAACAAACAGCACTGATAACCCTGACTTCTAATTGAATTTATCCGCCATGGTTGCTTAGTGGCTATGGTGTTGGGCTCCTAAGCATGAGGTCGCGGGATTGAATCCTGGCCACGGCGGGCACATTTCAATGGGGGCAAAATGCGAAAACACCTGTGTACTTAGATTTAGGTGCATCTTAAAGAATCCCAGGTGCTCCAAATTTCCAGAGTTCCCCACTACAACATGCCTCATAATCACATTGTGGTTTTGGCACGTAAAACAGCACAACTGAATTTTTTTTTCTAATTTTATGTATAATTTGCAGAAGGAACAGTTATACAATTACTGTGCAGTGTACCACCAAAATGTACAGAAGCAACTTTGTCCCTAAGTCATGCTACATGGAACCACTGATTCTTTGTCCTATTAAAGGCCGATGTCATATTCACATTTCTTTAATAGTGAGAACAATTGATGGCATACTTACACATTGTCTTATTGCGCCATCTGGGCTACCTGAATCATTTCCCTTGTTGTCCTCTTGCCATTACTGCATAAATTACTGAGATCAAATGCTCTTCTATCATGCACCTTGCATTTTTATGTTCACACAGCCAGCTGTTTCCAGCTTTGCCCAACAGTATTTGCTGCACAAAAGCAGGATCTTGTACAACGTGGCTTGCCTTCCATGTAATGTACGACATATTACTTTTAATTTTGGCAGCTGCATAGATATTATGGCTTTCTGTTCTTTTTTTTGTGATGTCTTAGCATTAGAGGGCTCATGAGAAGGAAAACGCATCTGTCACCTTGTGTACAGGAAGGAAAGGGAAAAACTGGAGAGGAGGATGATGCAGTTGCGAACTGAGGAGGCACCTGATGGGACAGGAGAAAGTGTGTCATGGGGATGGGAGCACAGATTCAGCATGGCTGGAGGGGAAAGGAGGAAGCGTGCATCATACATCATTTGCTCCTGATCCAGGAGAGCCCTCCGCCACCAATGAAAGAAAAGGTGGGGTGCTGATGCAGCATGCTGATGTGCCGCACTTTCAGATAGTCATGCTAGTGGCTCCGTTTGTGTTCTATGTACTCTATCACTAAAGCTAATGTTGGATGCAGCATCTACTATGAATGATCCTGTACAAGAGTGTTGACGGCTATGCAATGAAGAGGCTATCATGTCTCATCATTCCCCGTAAAACTGGAACCTACAACATGTTAAACTCTTGCGTGAATGTTCAAAACAAATGTAAAAAAAAATATACTGCGCCTTTCCGAAAGTGACCGGGCGTTCAGTCTCCTCCACCCCTAGTTTGAATCATTTGTTAATGCATTTTGGCGAGATTGTTGCTATGGCACAACTGCACAATCTTTTCATTAAGCAATTTGCAATGGGCTGAATTGTAGGGCACAATTTGTTTCTTTTTTCCCCATGTGATTCATATTTCTAACTCAGATGATTTCTGGTGATTTGAAGCTTCAGATGTAAATACTTAATTGCATTTTCAACATGCTCATCATGCATTAACTGAGAGTGAAACAAGACATTGTTAGAATGTGCTTAATACTTCTAACACATATTTTTCTGCCAGCTTTATATCAGTCTCTAGCAACCTTGTATTTATCTATATAGATATATTAATTCCAAAAAAGTTTTTCACCTGTTTGATTAGCTTCCCAAATTTCAAGTTCCATTTACAGGCAAACGAAAAAATTGAGTTTATTGCACGATCCCTGGTCCATATACTTCTTGCTCATGGGCATAGGTCAAGGTATACATTTTGGGACCCGTTCTAGTGGCTTAGTGAATGTCCAATGGTCCTGCTGGCTACGAGGTTGCAGCTTCGATTATGGCCATGGTAGCTGCAGGGGATGGAATGCAAATATGCTTGAATAACATGCTTTGTGTGCATGTTAAACCTCAGATGGGCAAAATTAATCCGTAGTCACCCATTATGGCATCCCACTGGGCATTTGCAGGATTTCAAATCCCCGAATTGAATTTTGAAATGATTGAAGAAGAGATGGAGCTATGTTGCATTATGTGCCATGGATTGTTTTGATTGTCCCCACTTTTTATATAAAGAGATGAAAATCATGTTTTTTTTCTGTGAAATGAGGGAATCACTGGTTTTTTGTCCTGTGATCAGGTGAAAAATTTCCTCTGTACATTTTAATTATAGTCTTTCATTGCACACTAAGTACAATAGTGAACGAAAAGGTATATTTTGCATTTTGGTTCCAGTGCGCTGAATGCCTAAGAATCTTGGTGCTGCGCCTTATGCCATACCACTAGCCTAGGGCAATTCTCTCGTAACATGCACTGCACTTTGCACTATTCACACTCCACAGCTCACCCAATGTGCACAGAACTTGCATGTTCTGAGAATGTATTTAATTCCATGTTTATTTTCCTTAAATTGCCCATACGTGCACTTTAACTAATGTGAAGCAAATAACATGGTATTGAAAAACAAAAGAATGGAAGAAAACAAGAGGCTTAATGTATGTATAAGTGTTGTAACAGACTATTCTAATATTATTACTAATGAGTGAAATGCGACAAAAAAATTCAGCAAAAAGAAAAGGTCATAAAAAATACAACACACTGTTTTGCAACAATCAAGAGCCCTTACAGCTTCATTAAAATTCTCGACCATTGTGTTGGGCAGCTTGTTCCAGAGCCTTACTGACTATTGCAAAGGTGAAAATTTTAAAAATTTATCACAAGCAAACCATACACATCAACCAGTATGTTAGTATATGTCTGCACTCGCGAGAAATTGTAATGGTAGGTGGAGAAGTTAGCCGAGCAGACTTGGCATGCTATTGCCAAGTTGCTGGCATGTTTATATGCCAAGAGATCAAAAGACGAGAGAAAGGGAAAACATGCACATGCATCCACTCACACACAAACGAAGGAAGGGCAAGCAGTGAGTACTACGAAATGAACAAATTCGAAATTGAATCTGTATGCCACTGTCAATAAACAAAATCTTACCCATCTCTGAACAGGGCTGAAGGAACAGGGCTGAAGGAACAGAGGGCTGAAGGCCAGCTCCTGATCTAGCCACACACCCGCATTCCCTAGTACTCCGCAACCCGTACTGCAGGTAATCGTAGCAACGTTGGGTTTTGACAAATCGGGTAACCAGCGGCGCCAGCTACAACATTATTTATTCTGGAGAGCAATAAGTAGCACTTGCACAGAGAAGGTTCACTTTCTAAAAACATAGTAAATAGCCTTGCCTTGTTTGCGATAGTCGGGCAATGAGGTCACTCATAGGTTGTGGCAAGTATTCATCGAATCCAGTCATGGCCAAAGTCAGGGAGCCAGTGTCTCTTCCGCAGAGAGAGATACTTTCCTTCACTCTAAAGTCTGGGGAAGGGCAGTACGCATTGCGAGAGTGACAGGGAAACCAGAAGACAGGTGTATTACGCAATTGTCATGCTGCCTGCTGGATCTCGACGCGGGAGGAAATGGGCAGAGAGGCACCACTTCTTGCCCAAACCTATGGCATGGCCTAGTGTATGGCATCAAGACAGAAGCCTTATTGCAAAAACACTTGTTTTTTTTACCCTGCTGCACCTGTTCAATGCTAGCGCACATTGTCCTGGTCTCTGTCTCCCGTTACTTTTCCGATTGCTGCTGAAAAGTGCACCTGTATTCAGAGGATATTAACAATTAAAAGGTGTAGTCTAATCTGAGGCTACTATTTTACTGTTGCAACACAGCATTAAAGATGTCTATCTGTGTGACTTATTGATGTATTGCATAAAGGTGTGTTCAGATAACTTAAGCCAGCCATGTATGGGGACAATTTTTAATTTTGATTTGAAAAAGTGTATTTTACCACCCCAGTGTTCAGCACGACGAAAAGAATCTTAGTTCTGCAAGAAAAAAAAATTATTTCACAAACAAATAGATGAACTTCTGGTGGAGCATGGCCAAGTCTTTATAACAGGCACTGGGCGGATGAAATCTCATTTCCATTAGTGTCTTTTTAGTTCACTTCGGTGCTGCAAGTTCCACTGCACACTCTCTCTCATTCAGCTGTGCATTCAGTAGAGTAAACTGTTCTTGGATGCTCTCCACATGCAAGAGATGCACTTTATTGCTTGATATCAGGAGCAGGCCTTCTAAAACCATGTGACAATGCCCCACCATTCTTCTCTCACTGCACCCATGCACTGTTTTGCGACCCCTGTCCAGGAATGTTCCAAAAGCTCTCAATCATAAATTTTCTGTTTAGGCAATCTTCGAGCCATCGTGGAGTGTTCTGGTGTCTTAAAGGAAAAGAACCTGCATCAAGCACCTACAAACACTATATGTATCAGCAGTGGTGGCATTTATTCAGTCGCACTACTTGCTTTGTAAATGCACTAGCAAACAAATACAGGAACATGTTTTCCAGATTGTGTAATTATGTCAGTAAACATAATTTTGAAAAATTAAAGAAAGCTTTTCTTTTTTTAAAAAAAGATATTTAACATAGCACTAGTTCAAACATGCTGAACATGGAGCACTTGTGAATTTTCAGCTCAGACAAAGGCAAATGTATTTTACTCAAACTTGATGGCTCTTATCGCAACAGGCATGAAAAAATTTTAAGGCATCTTCTTTGTACATGTGGAAGCGAAAAATCTGAACTTTTGCCAATCTTTTTCAATGTTTCCTTTTTTGTCATTATTTTATTCTTCATATGGTAATTAGTTAATATTCTTGATTCTAGCGACAGCACTGACGAACCAACCGACTGAGCTATCTTTCTGGGCAACATCGAAGGGTCACGAGTTCAAATCACCTGTTATGTTCCTTTTTTTTCTGCCCCTTTTTCTTTCTTTTTTTTTCTTTTTTTTTTTTCTTTCTTTTAATGTCTTTTCCTTTTTATCACTGTACGGGAACCCTCCTGTTATGTTCCTTTTTTTTCTGCCCCTTTTTCTTTCTTTTTTTTTTCTTTCTTTTTTTTTCTTTCTTTTAATGTCTTTTCCTTTTTATCACTGTACGGGAACCCTCCTAAAAAAATATATATATATTTATATAGATCTTCAAATATTTATGGCCTCACACTCACATGTGCAGGTCATAAATACCAGGTTCTCTAGCCGATTGCCATCCATGCGGTATAACCGAGCTCAGATTGGTCCACCTTGACTGATCAAATAGGGCACCACTGTAGGTTAAATGAGGCGTACAACTCCTGCGGGACCCGCCGTGGTTGCTCAGTGGTTATGGTGTTAGACTGCTGAGCACGAGGTCGCGGGATTGGACCCCGACCACGGCGGCCGCATTTCGATGGGGGCGAAATGCGAAAACACCCGTGTACTTAGAATTAGGTGCACGTTAAAGAACCCCAGGTGGTCGAAATTTTCGGAGTCCTCCACTACGGCGTGCATAATCAGAAAGTGGTTTTGTCACGTAAAACCCCATGAATTAATTTTTAATTTAACTCCTACGGGGACGGTAGAGTATCCGTCTCCAGTGCAAGAGGACCGTGATTCAAATCCCGGTGCCGCGCTATTCTCCACCGGAAAATACAAAAAAAAAAAAAAAAACGTGTGTTGAGAAAATTGCACAAACAGGCCTGGAGTGCGGCCTGATCCCGGTGACCAGAACCGGTAACGCACTCTCTCACCAGAGCAGGATTGGCCACCCTGGTGCAGTACTTGGCCACAACCTCCTATATGAATACAACAATCAAACCCCGGCCCTCAGTCCCCAGCAGCCGCGAAGCAACTGACCACGGCGGCGGTCAGATCTGTGACGCTGCAGAGGGTGCTAAGAATACCTGGCTCCGGACAGGCCGCCATTGGAATCTGAACCTGGCAACGTTTAACGTTAGAACGCTATCTAGTGAGGCGAGTCTAGCAGTGTTATTGGAGGAATTAGAGGGTAGTAAATGGGATATAATAGGGCTCAGTGAGGTTAGGAGGACAAAAGAAGCATATACAGTGCTAAAAAGCGGGCATGTACTGTGCTACCGGGGCTTAGCGGAGAGACGAGAACTAGGAGTCGGATTCCTGATTAATAAGGAAATAGCTGGTAACATACAGGAATTCTATAGCATTAACGAGAGGGTGGCATGTCTTGTTGTGAAACTTAATAAGAGGTACAAAATGAAGGTTGTTCAGGTCTACGCTCCTACATCTAGTCATGATGACCAGGAAGTCGAAAGCTTTTATGAAGACGTAGAATCGGCGATGGGTAAAGTCAAAACAAAATACACTATACTGATGGGCGACTTCAATGCCAGGGTAGGCAAGAAGCAGGCTGGAGACAAGTCAGTGGGGGAATATGGCATAGGCTCTAGGAATAGCAGAGGAGAATTATTAGTAGAGTTTGCAGAACAGAATAATATGCGTATAATGAATACCTTTTTCCGCAAGCGGGTTAGCCGAAAGTGGACGTGGAGGAGCCCGAATGGTGAGACTAGAAATGAAATCGACTTCATACTCTGCGCGAACCCTGGCATCATTCAAGATGTAGACGTGCTCGGCAAGGTACGCTGCAGTGACCACAGGATGGTAAGAACTCGAATTAGCCTAGACTTGAGGAGGGAACGAAAGAAACTGGTACACAAGAAGCCAATCAATGAGTTAGCGGTAAGAGGGAAACTAGAGGAATTCCGGATCAAACTACAGAACAGGTATTCGGCTTTAACTCAGGAAGAGGACCTTAGTGTTGAAGCAAGGAACGACAATCTCATGGGCATCATTAAGGAGTGCGCAATAGAAGTCGGTGGTAACGCCGTTAGACAGGAAACCAGTAAGCTATCGCAGGAGACGAAAGATCTGATCAAGAAACGCCAATGTATGAAAGCCTCTAATCCTACAGCTAGAATAGAACTGGCAGAACTTTCTAAGTTAATCAACAAGCGTAAGACAGCGGACATCAGGAACTATAATATGGATAGAATTGAACAGGCTCTCAGGAACGGAGGAAGCCTAAAAACAGTGAAGAAGAAACTAGGAATAGGCAAGAATCAGATGTGTGCGTTAAGAGACAAAGCCGGCAATATCGTTACTAATATGGACGAGATAGTTCAAGTGGCTGAGGAGTTCTATAGAGATTTATACAGTACCAGTGGCACCCACGACGATAGTGGAAGAGAGAATAGCCTAGAGGAATTCGAAATCCCACAGGTAACGCCAGAAGAAGTAAAGAAAGCCTTAGGAGCTATGCAAAAGGGGAAGGCAGCTGGGGAGGATCAGGTAACAGCAGATTTGTTGAAGGATGGTGGTCAGATTGTTCTAGAGAAACTGGCCACCCTGTATACGCAATGCCTCATAACCTCGAGCATACCGGAATCTTGGAAGAACGCTAACATAATCCTAATCCATAAGAAAGGGGACGCCAAAGACTTGAAAAATTATAGACCGATCAGCTTACTGTCCGTTGCCTACAAAGTATTTACTAAGGTAATCGCACATAGAATCAGGAACACCTTAGACTTCTGTCAGCCAAAGGACCAGGCAGGATTCCGTAAAGGCTACTCAACAATAGACCATATTCACACTATCAATCAAGTGATAGAGAAATGTGCAGAATATAACCAACCCTTATATATAGCTTTCATTGATTACGAGAAAGCGTTTGATTCAGTCGAAACCTCAGCAGTCATGGAGGCATTACGGAATCAGGGTGTAGATGAGCCATATGTAAAAATACTGGAAGATATCTATAGCGGCTCCACAGCCACCGTAGTCCTCCACAAAGAAAGCAACAAAATCCCTATAAAGAAAGGCGTCAGACAGGGAGATACGATATCTCCAATGCTATTCACAGCATGTTTACAGCAAGTATTCAGAGGCCTGGAGTGGGAAGAATTGGGGATAAAAGTCGATGGAGAATACCTTAGCAACTTGCGATTCGCTGATGATATTGCCTTGCTTAGTAACTCAGGAGACCAATTGCAATGCATGCTCACTGACCTGGAGAGGCAAAGCAGAAGGGTGGGTCTGAAAATTAATCTGAAGAAAACTAAAGTACTGTTTAACAGTCTCGGAAGAGAACAGCAGTTTACGATAGGTAGCGAAACACTGGAAGTGGTAAGGGAATACATCTACTTAGGGCAGGTAGTGACCACGGATCCGGATCATGAGACTGAAATAACCAGAAGAATAAGAATGGGTTGGGGTGCGTTTGGCAGGCATTCTCAAATCATGAACAGTAGGTTGCCACTATCCCTCAAAAGGAAAGTGTACAACAGCTGTGTGTTACCAGTACTCACATATGGGGCAGAAACCTGGAGGCTTACGAAAAGGGTTCTGCTGAAATTGAGAACGACGCAACGAGCTATGGAAAGAAGAATGATGGGTGTAACGTTAAGGGATAAGAAAAGAGCAGATTGGGTGAGGCAACAAACGCGGGTAAACGACATCTTAGTTGAAATCAAGAAAAAGAAATGGGCATGGGCCGGACATGTAATGAGGAGGGAAGATAACCGATGGTCACTAAGAGCTACGGACTGGATTCCAAGAGAAGGGAAGCGTAGCAGGGGGCGGCAGAGAGTTAGGTGGGCAGATGACATTAAGACGTTTGCAGGGACAACATGGCCACAATTAGTACATGACCGGGGTAGTTGGAGAAGTATGGGAGAGGCCTTTGCCCTGCAGTGGGCGTAACTAGGCTGATGATGATGATGACTTCCTTCTTTAGGGGCTAACCAAAATGCAGGTTCAGCAAAAATTTGCAAAAAAGCACTTGTGACTGACTGGGCGCTCCTTTCTTTTTTACCTTTTTTGTGAATACATGATTGTTTTGAATACATTATTGTTTTTCATAAAACTATTATTTTGTAAGTTTTCTCAGCCATGAGGCACAAAAAATGCATTTTTATCATCAAAATTAATAATGCTCATAGGACAAGTCCGGCCAAACTTGTCAACACACCCATAATCATTCTCAAGGCAAAAAACAAGTCACTGTCAGGCCAATGTTCAGCTGTTTGCCTTGCCCAGCAGATATATGTGGCAATCTGTGTGTATGTTCCTGTACTGTCCATTTGACAAACCTGTAAAAAAGATATATAATGTGCAGTTCGCACAGAAGCCCATTCTGGTGTAATTCCACTGAATGAAGTGCATAGCATGGTTGGAAGAAGGAAAGAACTGTGCTACCTGGTACTGTTTCATATTTCAGTTTTGCAGTTTTTCTCTACCAGATGACAGTGAGCCCTAGACGTGATCCATGCACCTACTCAACAAGGCAGGTATGACGTAGTTGCATGACTGGCATGACTCTCCTTTAAAATGTGCAATACACTGTGCAACTTGTATGTGGCCATACTTCTTATGCTTGGTTTGAAAAACACTGAGCAGACACAGACACATCAGAGTGGCGAGTTTAGGTCATGCGATCAGACTCCAGTGAACAATTACGGTGGCTCATACATACAGCCATTCTTACAAAGGCAGCTTTTGCCTGTGGCAAGCAGTCACCTTTGGCTCCTGTGCTCATGTCCATATAGCTTTCAAGATGTCCCTTTTGCCACACTACCTGCTGTCTAATGGACATCTTGCCAACTACAAGGCTTCACATATTTTGATGGTCTCACTTGCTATTCTTTGAGCAACTTCAGTGCACTTACACCCTCCTTGGAAAATCCTGCTTTTCCATCAACGTTATTGTCCAATTGCCTAAAGTTCAAGGACGTGGCAAACATGCATCAAACACTTCCCTCGTGTACCTGTATGCCTGTTCAGAGTAAAGTTTAAAGTAAGAGCAAAATATCTCGGCTTAAACAAGCACTCTGTTGGTGTTTGTTCTCTTGTCTGTTTACCTATTCGTTGTTGCAAAAACAACTGATTTGCAGCACCAAGACTATCAAGCACAGAAACCTGCTCTCTGAATAAAATATATTGTGTGCGTTTTGTCTTTTCAGAACGGATTTCAGTTTAGCGCTCTCTTTTTGAAAATGCCACCTTGACTGCTGCAGGCTTTTCATCTCCTTTCTTCACTTTTGCTGCATAGAGGCAACTCTTTCTGCACGAGCTTGCAAGG
The DNA here is from genome assembly GCF_023375885.2 of Dermacentor andersoni. Classification (NCBI taxonomy): domain Eukaryota; kingdom Metazoa; phylum Arthropoda; class Arachnida; order Ixodida; family Ixodidae; genus Dermacentor; species Dermacentor andersoni. The sequence goes on along the minus strand of NC_092814.1, from coordinate 359,451,457 downwards.
AAGCCTTCTCAGGGGTGTCAACCTACGATGTAAAACCAAGTGACAAAAAAATGCTAACTTGTCAGTCAGTATGCTTTCATACCTGTGCAAATTTAAACTTCTGTTAATACTATAAATGAGCCAGGGGACGTATTGGGCTGCATTCTTCTCTCTTTCCTGTCGATAGCCGTGTTAACCCTGTGAGGGTCGAATTATTTTGAAAAAAAAAACATTCCCAGGTGGTCAAATTACTTTATTGAGGATCTTGAATGTACAAAATGTATAAAGTCAGGAATAAATAGTAAAAAAAAATTAGGAACAGTATTTTGGTGTCAGCATCACTCAGAACTGCAAAATGTTCAATAGTATTTCAGAGTGTGGTACTCCTTGAAACACGGGTCTATGCACAGCGCCTTATCGCTGTCTGCACACCTAAAATGCGTGTCTGTTCTCCTCTTGGAGCGACGAGTTGTGTTGGCGCACACATGACATCTCTGCGTGCGGCTGCCTTGGGCAGAGGTCTGAGGCATCCTCTTGCATAAGCGCGTTGCCGCAGAGAGCAAGAATATCTCGTGAGCGGCGGTGATAAACAACCTAAGAGCAGCACCAATCAAGATAGAAATCAACTTCTGCCTCCCCAGCAAGAGAGTGCCGACAAAGAGAAAAATCACGTTTCACGCGCCTTCGTTGCGATCACGCAGCGGAACCGAAACCGCGAAAGCGCGTTGCCGCTGAGAGCGAGAATACCTCGCGAGCGGCGGTGATAAAGAAGCTAAGAGCAGTGCCAATCAAGGTAGAAATCAACTTCCGCAACCCCTGCAAGACAGTGCCGACAAAGAGTAAGATAAATTTCGCGCGCCGCCGTTGCGATCACGCGGTGAAACAGAAACCGCAAAAGGGGTGTTGCCGCAGTCTGCATGACGCGCTGAAGCTAGAAATCAGTTCTGTTTATCTCGGCAAAAAGGTAGCACAAATTTCAAACGCTCCTTCCAGTGAGGACCTCCCAGTGAGCACGCATCGTCATTATGGCACAAAATTTCAAACGGAGGGTCGAAACCGTACCCGTACGGCAAAGACCTTGCGGGACGGAAAACCGCCGCCGTGCATATACGGCAAAAACCTTCCAAGGGTTAATCAAACCTCCCAACTTTGGGACCTCGAAAGGAGATTCGCCAACCAAAGGTGAGGAGGGGGGCCAACAACAATAAAATGATGAAATCAATATTTTTTTGGCTCACAGCAATGTGAGACTGAATGGCTGCCAGTACAGATATTAGCCGTCTCAATGCTTGTACTGTGACCGGAGACTCCGCGTGCGCACGTCTATATGTAACGACCGCATGCTAGGTCCTGTTACAGTGACCCCTTTCGACTCTTGATATGCTTCACCATCATTTGTGTATTCTATCAAGTGCTGCAAAGCTGACCTAAGAGACCCGGCTGTTATGCAACACCTATTACACCTTTGTCTCACACACATGCTCTTGAATGAATGTCTCCATCTGAAACGAATTTGGCTACTTAGGCCTACACACAAATGGCACTTCAGCTAGCTAGCTTTCTAGTGCACAATGGCAATTATGACACGGCTGTACTCCTTTTCGCATTGGGGTCGGGGCAGATTTCTGGGAAAATTATGGCCGTGTTTACAACTGGAGAATCGGTTGGAATTCAGGTGTCCCCCAGGCACATTGGGAGAGTTGGCAGGTATGATGTTAATTGGTACTTCAAACTTTTCTACCTATGACAATTTGCTACAATTATATCATAATCTTGCTTAAAAGAACACCGTACTATCACAGTTACCACTTTATCCACATGAAAGCATAGCCCGTTTAAGCTTTTAATATTTCATGTTCATGCGGATTAATACACCACGTCTAGTTAGTATGCATTATTTGAAATAAAACTATTCTTTTTCATACACATCACTGCCTTCTGTTCGTGCACTATACTGAACTAACGTAATAGTTTTGCAAAAACCCCCAAGGTGGAGAGAAGTAATTCATTAAGGGAAAAATGACACATCCACCCAATCATAGCAATTACTACAAAGGAAACCCATACGGCTTCCTCGAAAGAAAAGCCTCATAGTTGAAGAAAATTCGTCCTGGTCCGTGACTCGGACCCGGGACCACCGCCTTTCCGGAGCAGCCGCTCAACTATCTGAGCTAACCAGGCAGCTAGCAGATGGCAGGGTGAAGTTGAATTTGTCGACAACTCGATGCAAAGGCAATTTGACTTTGCCCTGCCATCTGCTAGCTGCCTGGTTAGCTCAGATGTTAGAGTGGCCGCCCTGGAAAGGCGGTGGTGCCGGGTTCGAGTCCTGAACCAGGACGAGCTTTGTAGCGAATCGCCTCACAGTAAATATTCCCATGTTGCGTGCTGGCACATTGTAAGAAAATACTCAATACTAGCATGACATATCATAACAGGTTACACTACTCGCACTAACACAATAAATGCACTTCACTAGTCATCATGTGGGCCACACACCTCAAGGTAGCACCGTGGCTGAAAATGAGGAAGTTTGCTGGAAACACCAGTACTTTACAGTATTTTACCTATTATTAATCTCCAAAAGCATGATGGTACTATGAAAACTTCATCCTAAGTTTAGTTCTTGAAAAAGAAAACAAAGAAAATTGAAATGCCAGTAAAACGTCAGAAAGCAGTCGTGTATTCTGTAAGCTTGTTTATATGACCTTGCCAGAATACGAACCACAATTACTCGTGCCTGCTAACTATAATTGGTAACAGCGACCTATAGATTTAGTAAAACGAACTGAAAACCAGTTTTCGTGGAACTCATTTTTTTTATTGCAATGGAAAGCTTACCGGTCAGTGTATCCAACCATACAGAGGTAACGTGGAAAGTCCTATGGAAAATTCTATATATAAATTTTTTTTATCCGGAAACCTGCCAGAAACAGTGATAGATGGGCATAATAGAACTTATACGCTGGCATTGGGGGAAAGCGGACAAGTGCAGCCCTAGATCTAAGGAGGAGGAGGAATAAACTATTTTAGGACAGCATATTTCAGACCTAGGCCTTTTTACCTAGATGATGGCCTCGAGCCCCTTTGCCATGGCGGCATCTTCGGCCTGCTGGATTGGCTTAAGTTGGTCTTCCGGTGCACAACTGAGCTACGCGGTCTCCCACTGCTCTCTGGTCTTGGGTATTTCATTCTGCGTGGGCATCTGAGTATAAGCCTAAACCATATGGTGTAGGTCTGCCCTTTCTTGACAGAATCTACATCTATTCGTGTAAAGGTCCGGGTAGTAGCGCTGGTAGGCCATTGGGTTTGGATATGTATCTGTTTTTAAGAGGCGCCATGCCGTTGCTTGCCGTCTACTTAGCGAGGATTGTGCTGGGAGGAAATGGGCCCTTCCCAATTTATAGTGTTTATAGCTGTAAGAAAGTAATCTTTGTGTAGAGTCGATGTTCTTGCTGTTCATGTTTTCAGAAGTGTTTAGGTGTTTCTACAATAATATGTATATCCTTTTGTAGTTTCCCATCCAACTGCTTTCATCATGTACAACTGAAAGCTTTTTTTTTATTTAATCAAGCTAACCTGAGTAGTACGCCAGTAGTGCTGCCAGCCATCTATGGCACAGTACTCGGGGTATTCAGCTGCAAACTCCTGCTCGTACAAAAGCACTCGGGTTCGCCACTATGCAGTGAGGAACATCAGCACTCTGCCCTTCCACTCGTTGCCCTGAAGGCAGCGCCGCTTGTTAGTATGAACTTTTTATTTACTTCCTAATATGCATACAATAAAGCAGGAACATATATGTAATATAAAGGCTGCAATGTTAAGCAATAAGTATGCTGATCTTTATAACAGGTGACTTACGCAGTGACCTCATGGACTAAATCTCAAGTAAAAAGGTTTCATGGCCAGTTTGTGCCACTTATCATTTTTTGCGACTTTCTGTGCCAATTCAAAACTATCATTCCTACTTGAACTACAAACAGCGTGCTTGGTTCTATCACTATAAATGGCGGTCTTTTCATTTCCACTAACACCTTGAGACATGTTAAGTTGACGTTAGGAACTTAGGATGAATAAGCTCATGGTCACCTTAAGCATTGGATTTATCAAAAATTACGTGAGCCTTTGGTGCTCCATTCTGCGGCCTTCAGTTCTGTTGTGATTCTGACCAAGCTGAAAAAATGACAACTTCAATGTTACTAAACCATTGTATTAAGCTTGGTTCGCTTCATACATAACTTCTGATCACAACATTGAAACCACAGACATAAATAGAAGGTCCTGGGTATGTTTGCGCAGTCTTCTTTTACAGACGAGGTGCGTTTACCTCCTATTGTCAACTCCCATTGAAGACCAGCAGTTGGGACACATGGTCCTGTGACAGAGAAGCTGCCGGATGGATATGGGACAGCGACGCTGGCCTGTACTTTCCTATCTTCTCCATTATCCATGGCACCCTGGTATGAAGAGCATGTGTTAAGCCATTTATGCTTGAACTACTTTTTCCTGAAAACAGTTAACAAAATGTTATGCATGGAACAAAGAAGGTATGTTCACCTGCACAAGTAGTGGCTCATAGGGAATGCTCACACATAGGCTGGAGGGATCAAGGTCGGACATGTTGATCTGGACTGCACTTTCAACTCGAAGTCTATGGCAGCCTGAAAGCAAGAGTGCTTATCCTAATTTTCTGTTTGCCCTACGACATAGTATACACTGCCTATTTAAAGTACTCGGTAAAGCTGTTAAAAAAATGCAACTTAGGAGGAATTGAAGAAGCCCGGTAACCTGGGAAAGTTGGTATGAGTTCACTGAGAGGGAAAATGAATTTGCACCCATTCAAATCTGAACTACTGGAGGCACCAGTACCAGAGAGGCTGGCCAAGACTGCTTTCATCAAAACTTGTAGTAACATGATGGGAAGACGTCTGCCAACCAATAACCACTTCAACTAAAGCTGTGTAGCATAATGTGGACAAAGCAAGACATAAAAGCTATAGAGACAAGCCCACGATAACTATGCTCATCCCCGTAATGTTGTTTTTCTTTTTCAACGATGCATGGCACAGTTTTACTTCAAACTCATGTTTACGAAATGGCCTGATACTATGTTTTATTGTGGAGTAACTGTTTATTCCATCACATAGTCAGCAAGGTCATTACAACAGCCAAGTGAAATGTTTACCTCTGCAAGCAGAAACAAGCTTTCAGCACAAGCTTGCATGGGCTGTGAATATGCACAGAGTAAGTGTACGACATGGCTTGTTGCGTGAGGTGTACTGTCGCATTGGCCAACTGTATGAGGAAGCTGGGAGGTTCCAAGCTTGAGAGTATTAGTTATAATAATGGAAAGAATGTTATATAGCAATAATTAATTACAATTGAACCTTGTTATATGAAACAATGATAAATGGAATTATTGCTTAAATAACAGGTGGTGAATCACCAAGAGAATTACATGTATATGAAACTTCATACATCAGACTTGCTCAGACATGAAATGGATATATTAAACTCCGCAACATCGGTCATTGGGACACATATTAAAGGCTTCACTGCAGTACATCGGCAGATCCTGGTGGCGCAAATAGGACCTACAAATTCTGCATGGGCTAAAGGGTAGAAAGCGCTGCTCTGAATGTATCTATGTAGTAAAACGCCTTTTTAACATAGTGCTCATACCTTCAAAATCCTTCGTTATGCAGGTCACTTTTTCTAAAGGTTGCGCAGCTCACAATAGCTAAGCACTTTCAACAAAAGAAAATCTTTAACAAGAATTCAAGAGAGACTTAATGAAATAGACCGCTAATTTTTCTCTGCACAATATCCCTGACAGCATGTTCTACTGTAGCCGCCCTATGCTCCATTGAGGTTGCCAGCTTGCTCTCCAGCCAAATGCAGGAGCCATGCTAAGCAAAGCCCCCGATTGTCTAGTGCCACTAAGCCTCCCTTGCTGTCAAAATTTTTGGTCGCCTTCATTGACATTCGCGGCCTTTCCATGCATTCGTCAGCCGTTGATGCGTTACAACAAGTAGCATACAAGTTGAGTCAATCCTGGAGCAGGGCAACAGGACTAGTAATATCAGCACGCTCTTCAAATACGCTGCTGTTAGCGCTAGCGCACAGCTTACCCTGGTGACATCTTCGCGGGGCAGTGGCGGCACTGGTGTGGCATTCGTTTTATAAAACTAAATCAGCCACCAGGGACGCATAAGTTTCTTTGTTGTACAGGCAAATTCATTGTGGTCTTCATTGTAGAGCTGTTCGACTGTAATCTAGTGCTTATGCTGACGCTACTTGCTGCATGCAGCGGTTCATTTTCCTCACGTGATAGTGTGTGACGCTGTTGTATCTCAGCTTTTGGACTTTAAAACCAGCAAGCATCTAAAAAGTTCTGCATAATAGACAGTTTTAGTTTAGCGTACGCTATAAAATAGCGGGTCATCACTGCGCATGCGCAGAATGCTAAACGACCCATAACGTATAGCATACGCACGCTATTTCTCAGATTTAGCATTAGCCTCTTTGCGTGGTTTGCGGAGTTTACATAAAACATGGCGGCAGTCCCGGCTGCCTGCTTCGAATTGAATTTGGCGTTGCTTTTGTAAAATGCACTTCGTTCTTAGCAAATGACTGTGTAAATGGCTTTCGCTTAGTCTCAGGCTGCTTCGACGATAGAGTATTATGGATAACCTTATGGTGTTTTTGAGATCGCTTCTTGTTTCGAACGAGTCGAAGCATAACGAAAGAAACATTCGACATGTTAGCGCCACCTATAGCTACAGTCTGGAGATAGCCGCAATGACGACACATGGCCTCTGAGATCTGAACATCTCACAGGCCAACTAAAACTTTAAAAATGTGCGCTGCTTAGCATACGCTATACTATAGCGTATAGCGTACGCTAAATTAAAACTGTCTAATGTCAGACCCATAAGTTAGCTTCATCCCAATACAGTGGTGTTACGCATTCAACCATGCACTTAGCATTGTGATGAAGTATGCCAACAGTGGGAAAGGGTCACAGACACTGGACATCATAGCAATGTTACGCGGTCAAGCATACCATAGCGCTGAAGCATACTGAAAGTGGAAAAAGATAAAATTACATGCAGAATATCCTCTGGGAGTTATCTAAATGATGTATAAGCATTTGCTACTGATCACCTACTGTTTTGTCGTCATATGCTGCTGCGTTTAATATAATTGCGAGAAACGCCACGAAAAAATCATGAAATGGAGAAGTGCAGTTGCAACACCAAAATGTTAAACTGAGACCAGCATGAGTATGAAGCAGAGGCCAGTAGTAGCACTGTTCACTCCTTTTATATCATGGTGCGTTTGGATGATGTTGCTGCTTCGTGGAAGATGAGCTTTGGCCAATGCGTGCTGCTCTACGTGATGTAATTGAACAGTGTCACGTTAGGTAGACGTCATAAGTAGATGTGGTCAATGATGCTGCCTCCTCTCGATGCAAACCATTATCAACTGTACACGAGCGGCCGCTGCGTATGGTGCAGCTGCGCAGGCCCAATCTTACGATTCACTCGCTCGTGCGGGCCTTATCTTGAAAGCAATAATCTTACGTGACGGATGGGTTTCCTCATTGGGTAAGCATAGAAACCTTTACCCATTTTGTTTTAAACTGAAGCTTCCTTTGTCTCTTCCTTTGACTTTCCCACTTCAGCTGCTGCTGTGGGCTGCTGCTGATGTCACACACACCACATGGGCGGGGGGAGAGGGGGGGGAGGAGGGTGTTCAGAGTGTGTACATACATGGCAGGCACAAGTAAGAGAGGAAAGGAGATGGGAGAAACTTGTTTTCACCCGACCGCATCGAATGTGCACAATGCCCTCTGGAGCTCCCTGCCGTTGTCACATTAGCCACCTGACAGCTGCAATTATCCGTGACTCCCCTCAGAAGCACTGCAGAAACTGCGGCGCTTACGTGCAAGGCAAGAGGGGACGCAGATAGAACTGTAGAGAGGAGAAGAAGAGGCAGTTCCGATATAAAACGGGGGAAGTGACGTGAGAAGGCAAGGAAACTCCACTACTATACAACAGCGGTTGAAGGGCGCTTAAGTTCAAGGCACGATACAATACATTGCTGCTATTTCTGAAAAATAAACGCCATGCAAATATGTCAAGCGGGCAACTCACACAGGGCGTGCAGAAGTAGAGCCGCATTAATTAAAGTGCACCCCAGCGTCCAGGAAACACTACAGAAGTGGTTGACCGTCAAATCAACACTTCTGTGCCCGCCACATTAGCTCTGCAGCTATGGCATTGCTAGAGGTCATGCATTTGATCCCAATCGCGGGAGCCACATTTCGGTGGGGGCGAAATAGAAAACCCATGTGCACTTAGATTTTGGGACACATTAAAGAACATCACGGTGTCAAAATTAACCTGGAGTCTGCCACTATGTCGTGCTTCATAATCTGTGTGTCGTTTTGGCACATACAGCCCCATAATCCAATTGAAGTTTAACACTTCGGCCATAATGCGATGTGCCATATGAGGAAATGACAACGCTCAACCCTCTCATGGGTTATAAGATATGGCGCACAACAACGCCTCATGCAAACACCTCTCCCTGTGTGTTCTGTGTATTCTGCTTATTACGCAGACAAACAGCAGTGGTGCACGGAAGGTAACATTTAACATCAATTCTCCAATCTCGTGTTAGCCTAAACGTTGAAGAAATTAAGCTTTAGCCGTCAACACTGCTAATTATCGTCAGTCAGAGCATCCAGCATGGAAAGCTTCACTTACATCGATTCCCACAGTGTGTGGGATCTGCATAATTTTTCTCTTATTTCTCATTTTTGTGTGCGTAGCATGAACAGGAAGATGTTCTAATGAGCTCAGTTTTGAAAATATACTATTATATGGGCAATCTCCGGTCACGGTAAAAGCACCGAGACCCCTAAGAAGTGTACAGGCAGGGATTTAGAGCTATTTCCGGCAGGGTTGTGGTGATTTGGGCTCTTGCTTCGCCCATCTTGCAAGCTCCGTATACGAGACTGCAAGGCAGCCTTGCACATGTTCCCGACTGTACATGCGCACACGTGCCGTCATGTGTCACAGTATGAGCACCGAGACATGTAATAACTCATCTGGCAACCATTCAAAGCTGGTTCTGGCGTTGCTGCTGCAGTGATGGACCGCAATACATTACGGAAGCTCCAGTGCATAACACAACTGCATTGCGGTGAAGCTCAGTCTAGGGCATTGGCATTGAAACTTGTTTAAGAAATCACATTTCCTGAAGCCACAACCAGCACGCGTATTCGTGCTCTTAAACTGCAGAAGGGCCAGCCATATGTCGGCGTGTCGGAATGTTAAGTTAGGTGTAGTTCCGACCAGAATGTGCCTATTGTTTGGCATGTCTGGAAAGTGGTCCTAAAGTCACCTCTGCCGCATTACAGTTGAGTTAAGCAGGGAATCTTATGCAATGTATTGCGTTGAAGCATATTAACACGTTCACTGCGTGGTGGCCCACCGGTGGGTCACGCAACGCAGTCCAGCCGTGGTGGCGCAAGCAACGAGGCGTTTCTTGCAGTGCGGCGACGACATGCTTCCACAAATGCATGAAAATGCATTTCCACTATCATATCGCAGATGGCGGTAGGGACATAAAGCACGCCTGTATTTATTGACATTGCCGCTTGCAATGCGTCTGATGATAAAGCTGACGGCTATCAGGAAAGGGCGCGGAAAATGTTCCAGCTACCCGCTCCAGCCTTTTCTTCTGGCGCTTTCTACATGCGCAACATACTTTTGAAAAGTGCGCACAATGTGCAAGAGCTCAGCTGAAGAGTTAGTCTGTCCTATTCGCAATAACTTGGCTCACTCTCAGTGCCAAGCCTCGTGGTCCTCATCCTTGTGCTTTCCATTTTTTACGAGCATTCAAAAATCGTGATGGACTGTCAAAAATTCGCTGGAGGTACAGAACACCAGAAGAAAAGACCCTGCGGTGGAAGAAGATCTGCCGGGACACACGGCAGCCCAAATACGTTGCCATCCTCTTCGTGCAGCACAACTTCTGCTCCAGCGAACATTGAGTGTTGAAGCAGCGATGATGACAGTCTCGAAGAGTTATTGGAAAGTTCTTGGTGAGTCAAGTGTTTGCGGTATCTGAGGATTCTGAAAATGGTATGTTCAGGCTGCATTACCTGTCAAAGCTGGAATGCGATACCGACTAGAGCTAGAGCGATGTCGTATTCGAGCCCTCCTGTGCTAATCAGCCTCCCGACTAACAACGATACACTCAGCTTGTTTTCTCTTTTTTGACTGATGACATTTGAGACATGATGGTTCATGAGACAAACAGGTATGGGAAGCAGTACATAGACTCAAACATCCTACAAGAGAAATTGCGCGTGAAGAAATGGACTGAGACAAACATGCAAGAAATGAAAGTGTTCGTTGGTGTACTGATCTGCATGGGTCTAGTAAGGCTTCCTAATCTGCAGCACTACTGGGCAAGAAGCAATCTGTATGGCATAAACTGCATTCGCCAGAACATGGCCCGCGACCGGTTTCTGCTGCTACTAAGGTTCTGGCATTTCGCAGCTAACGACGAACCGAGCGCACAGCAGGATCGTCTCTATCGTATTCGACCCTTGATGGAAAAAATGAATCGCAATTTCTGCTAAGTGTTGGAGCCAGGCAAAGAGATTGTCATTGACGAAACGATGATTCCTTGGCGTGGGCACCTCGCCTTTAGGCAATACATCCCTGGTAAAGCCCACAAGTATGGAGTCAAGCTATACAAGGCCTGCACGAAGGAGGGCTATACATTGAAAGTGCAAATATATGCCGGAAAATCTGGCGCCACAGCAGGCAAGGGGCATGCCGAAGAAGTAGTAGTAAATTTGATGGCTGGCTTCATCGGCTGTGGTCGCACACTTTTTGTCGACAACTTCTACGCGAGCATGCCGTTTGCGTCACGCCTGTTGAAAGATGATACATTTTTATGTGGCACTCTCCGATCGAACCGAAAGGAGCTTCCGAAAGAAGTTACACAAGCTACAGTAAAAAGAGAAGTTGTTGATCTTGAATCCCACAACGGCGTAAAGGTGCTGAAGTGGTTGGATAAACGGCCTGTTCTCGTGATGACAACAGTTGCTGAGCATGACGCCAGCCTTGTTGATACCGGAAAAAAAACGAGAAAGGGTGAGCCGATCATGAAACCGTGCACAGTCCTCGACTACAATGTGGCGAAAAAAGGCATACACCAGTGACCAAATGACGTCCTACTACTCCTGCCTACGGAAAGGGCTCAAGTGGTATAGGAAAGCTGTGGTGGAGCTCATCGTTGGAACTACAGTTGTGAACGCATGGGTTGTCCGTTCAATAGTGGACGATAAAACGTCGCCAATCATCGAATTCTGCGAGGAGTTGGCACGCACACTCTTCGCCACAGCTCAGATTGAGACTGAAAGGACACGTGGAACAAAGCGCGTCCATATGCTGGAAAAGGCCGATGGACCTGCACGGTCTGTCCGAAGGAGATGTACTGGATGCTATGCATCGGTGAGAGCTCGCAGAAGTCCAGAGCAGGCAAGGGTAATGGCTAAGAAAGTTGTTACATTTTGCGCAAATTGCGCGGGAAGGCCATTTATGTGTTTGCCATGTTTCAATCTTCTGCACGAGTAGAACTCCTGAACATAGACTACGTTTTAGACATCGTGAGCTGGTGGCACGTAAGACGTTTAGTTGCAAATGCTGTGATTTGAATTGTTTTTTTTTTCTTCAGTAAATTATTCTGGAAGTACTTCAATAAAATGTCAAATTTGAGGTTTTGTTCTTGAGTCTTGGTCCTTAGTGAATGCTGAAACGCAGGGTCACATGGCGTTGCCCCACAAAAGGGAGCTGGTCGGTGGGTAGTAAACATAGCAGGCAACGGCTTCAACACGCAAACCCTTTATTGTGGAAACTTGTGCATGCCCAGGAAAAGAAAGAATTGAGGGTGCGAGAGCAACAAGCGCCTCTGGCACTTGTTCGGACCAGAACGACCGAAACTCTTGGCCGCGCTCTAGTTACATAAAGCAGAAATTTTGTAGACGGAAAGGGCGCGGTTTTTCGAGGACATCCTTGAGAACGCGCTTCATTCGCGTTCACTGGGGATGAAGCGAGCAGAGTCGCGGTAATAAATGACTCAATAAATTCTCCACATGCCGTATGCTACAAGGATCCATTATCCATTTTGTTTTTATGATCCATTTGGTCCTTTACGTCAGGTCATTACTGTTCGATGACGTAGCCGTGCCGTTCAAACGTCCATGGGAAGCGACCAGACTATTGACTCATTGGCGACCGGACCTCACTATTGGATGCACCTTGCAGCCCATATTGAACCACAGCGCGCAACGAATGGCGAAGGCTATCGTCAACGCGGGTATCTGATGCTTTTCATTTCTGTGACTGGTCGACTGCTGCTTTCGTCTGATGATTCCGTCAGGCTTACGTCACGCGAAATGAAGCGGAAGATGGACAATTGATTCTTATAAAATGTGGCCCCAGGGGAAGCAACTTCCTGGAAATGCATGGGCCAAGTGAACCACGTGATGATTTTCTGCGCTAGCATCCATGATTGAAGTAGCCCGCGCAAGCTGCAACCGAAAATGCCGGTAGAGCCATCTTTCAGCAGGCGGAAAAAACAGCCTCAGAAGTGTGCCCCACCGGTGTGTCACGCCGCACCCGTGGAAAGCATCGGGTGACCCACCGGCGGGCCACGACGCACAGACATCAAAACTATAATAAGGGGCTATGCAGTGAATGTGTTAAAAGCGAAAAATTGCAATTACGTTGTTGTGGTGATTTAAGCCCCTTGTTTGGGGGGCCATGACCGTGCCCCTCTGGAGGGCACAAAGGAGCTAGGAATCATGGTTGGAGAGCATGACACGAACCCTGGCGATGGAGAAACACCTTTGATGACCTGCTCTACCGAAACTGCACTGCTTGTTCAGCAGGTGTTAATCAAGAAGCTGGAAAAATTAAACCTAGTAGTCCGGATATTTAATGACTACAGCAAGGCTTTTGACTGTCTGCAACACAAGATTCTATTAACAGAGTTGACTGCCAACGGTGTACACGGAATGGCATATTCTGTTGTTGTGTTCGTATCTGCTTGATTGCAGGCAATTGCGTTGTCATCGGAAATAGTATTTCCTCCGACAGGGCAATATTGTTAGGTGTCCCACAGGGCAGCATTTTAGGTCCCCTTCAACATTTACGTTAATGACATGATAGACATACGATGGTTGATCCAGAAATAAGGTTCCCATCAATTTTAGAAATAGACAACATTGTTTATTCTCATAGAAATATACACTATTGGAAAGATGAAACTTACATAATCGGCACCTTTTTCTACGCACTTTTGTGCCTGTGCTCCAATTTCTGTATCCCAGCGTCGTAGAAGTCTGCCGCCGACCCGTTGAGGAAGCGTTTCACCTCTTCGACTTCTTCATCGCTCTGGAAGCGTTGGCCACTCAAACGTTCCTTTAGCTTGGGGAACAAGTGATAATCACTAGGCGCGAGGTCCGGACTGTACGGTGGGTGGGGCGTGACAGTCGACCCAAAGTTTGTCAAAAGTTCCTGAGTTTGACGGGAGACGTCAGGTCGGGCGTTGTCGTGAAGCAGTGTTACACTGGCTGCCAGTCGTCCTCGCCGGCAGTTCTGGATAGCTTGCCTGAGTTTTCATAGTGTTGCACAATAACTCAGAGTTGATTGTTGTCCCACGTTCCATTAAATCGATCGGCAGTACCCCCTTGCGATCCCAAGAAACGGTGGCCATGACTTTGCCAGCAGAAGGAGTTTGAACCTCTTTGTGACTGGTGACTCGGGGTGACGCCACTCTTTGGATTTTTGTTTCATATCAGGAGCGAAATAAAACACCCACTTTTCGTCTCCCATAAAAATGGAGTCCAACAATCCTTCCTTATCTTCTTGACAATTTTGAAGAAACTGGCGAGCACAGTCAAGGCGTTTCTCCTTGTAGTCTGATGTCAATAGCCACCCCAATTCTTCAGTCAAAGCTCTTTCCACTGTACCGTAAGAACTCCCAGGAATCTGAGCAACAAGTTCACGGATGTTGATCCTCCTCTTTTGAAGCACTTTGCGTTGGGCCATCTTGATAACCACCTCCGAAACTGACGGTCTTCCACTCCATTCTTCATCGTGGACTTTCTTTCAACCGGCACTAAACTCCCTGAATCACTTTCGTACGTGTTGAACGGACGTGCACTTGTCGCCATACACCTTTGTCAACTGATGATGAATATCCATGGGTGGAGTCACTTTGGCGTGCAAAAAACAAATTACGGAACGAATCTCGTACTTGCCGGGATCAACAATGGGAACCTCCATATCGGACGGCTGCAGAGCCAAAAATCTGGGTCACCCCGGATTTCACCTCGCACTGACTCAATAGCGATTACTATCTAATATTAGTGCTTGTTCTTAAGAAATCTTGTTTCAATTTGTATCGTTGTGCAATATTTATTGCTTTGCGCATTGTAGTAATTTTGAATTACGCACTCCTCCTTTTTTTCTATTACATTTCCTGTGCTTTGAAATTGTGCTTGTGAAACAATGTTTCAATTTGTATCTGCCACACTCTATGCATTATTTAGAGGTGCTTTACTGATTATGCAATTGTACTTTCTATTACATTTCTTCCGTAGTTTTTTTTTTTACTCCTTCGTCAATCTATTGTTTTCTTTTTTTGTATGTACCTTTCCCCTCCTGCCTGGGCCTTCTAAGGCCTGCAGTATTCCTAAATAAATAGAATAAAATAAAAATAAATGAGCGGTGCAGCGAGGCGAAGCGCGGCTGAAGGGGAATGGAGAGTGGGGAAACAGCGGCGTGCATCAGTGTTGCCGGATTTCACCTCGCACCTTCCTGTGTGGCTGGAGCTCTTTGGGAACCTTATTGCTCGATGAACCTTCGCAGAAAGCGAGGCAACAACCATTCTATATGCGGATGACACCAGCCTCTTTGTCTCTGGTCTGGAGGCTTGCAATGTCATTCCTAAAGCGAATGCGCTCCTTTCCACTTCATTGGGATGGTCCAGCCACAACGACCTTAAATTTATTATTTCTTTCCAGAAAAGTTGAAATTACAAATTTACCAGGCACTCATCATCTCACATTAACTACTGCATGCGTGTGTGGGCCACCACTGTCAACACTAACACACACAAGCTTTTTCTTTAGAAACGTGCACGTCGATTTATTGCTAACGTTTCATGCCTCCAAACAACATCACCACTTTTCACCAAATTTAAGGCTATCGAACTGCCAGGTGGGTATGGTCTTCCTTTACTGTATTCATATTTTTTTCCTCTAACAAATTCTCTTCACTTGTAAAATCACTGTCGTCATTACAGCCAGGATAGATGGCTCGTGCCAAAATGGCTAACAATTTATCTAATGCAATCGCTAACCTGTAATGTTCCTTAACTTCTTAATAAGTATGAAAACCAAGGAATTATTAATGTTCATGTCTTTATCCGGAAAGAAACTCGAAATAATTTTTGGTCTACAATCGTTTGTTACATGATGCCTGTCATCATCATCATCAGCCTGGTTACGCCCACTGCAGGGCAAAGGCCTCTCCCATACTTCTCTGACTACCCCGGTCATGTACTAATTGTGGCCATGTTGTTCCTGCAAACTTCTTAATCTCATCCGGCCACCTAACTTTCTGCCGCCCCCTGCTACGCTTCCCTTCCCTTGGAATCCAGTCCGTAACCCTTAATGACCATCGGTTATCATCCCTCCTAATTACATGCCCTGCCCATTTCTTTTTCTTGATTTCAACTAAGATGTCATTAACTTGCGTTTGTTCCCTCACCCAATCTGCTCTTTTCTTATCCCTTAACGTTACACCCATCATTCTTCTTTCCATAGCTCGTTGCATCGTCCTCAATTTAAAGGGACACTAAAGCGAAACAATAAATCAGTTTAGACTAATGAAGCATTGTTTGAGGACCCTGCAGGCAGTCAATTAAAAAAAATAGTTTGATCATTCGATGAGAAAATAAAGGTCCAAGTATCAGTATTTGAATTTCGCACCGAAACCCCAGCGCCGGTACGTCAGCGTGACGTCAGCAATTCCAAAGTTCGTTTTCGCATTTGGGCCGTGTTGGCTGAATAAAGGTTTCCGAAACTTGCCATGTTTGATATTTGGTTCCTTTAGAACACAATGTAGCCAATCTGTACCGCTATATACAATTAGTAGGCCTTAGAAGATGCCATCAAAATCCAAGACGTCACAGCCCCCAGGTGCGGGAACTTAAGTAGGTGTCGCCACCCGTATTTCATTCTTGCGCTTTTTCTGCCTTACCAAACGTCTTATCGTTGTAAGAGTGGTGTTTTTGGTGTTGTAGAACGGTAATTTACTGATGCAGAAGAAATCATTTTTCACTTTAGTGTCCCTTTAAGCAGAACCCTTTGCGTAAGCCTCCAGGTTTCTGCCCCGTAGGTGAGTACTGGTAAGACTTTTCTCTTGAAGGATAATGGCAAGCTGCTGTTCATGGTCTGAGAATGCCTGCCAAACGCACCCCTGCCCATTCTTATTCTTCTGATTATTTCCGTCTCATGATCCGGATCCGCCGTCACTACCTGCCCTAAGTAGATGTATTCCCTTACCACTTCCAGTGCCTCGCTACCTATTGTAAATTGCTGTTCTCTTCCGAGACTGTTAAACATTACTTTAGTTTTCTGCAGATTAATTTTTAGACCCACTCTTCTGATTTGCCTCTCCAGGTCACTGAGCATGCATTGCAATTGGTCCCCCGAGTTACTAAGGCAATATCATCAGCAAATCGCAACTTACTAAGGTATTCTCCATCAACCTTTATCCCCAATTCTTCCCACTCCAGGTCTCTGAATACCTGTAAAGACGCTGTGAATAGCATTGGAGAGATTGTACCTCCCTGTCTGACGCCTTTCTTTATTGGGATTTTGTTGGTTTCTTTATGGAGGACTACGGTGGCTGTGGAGCCGCTATAGATATCTTTCAGTATTTTTACATACGGCTCGTCTACACCCCGATTCCATAATGCCTCCATGACTGCTGAGGTTTCGACAGAATCAAACGCTTTCTCGTAATCAATGAAAGCTATATATAAGGCTTGGTTATATTCCGCACATTTCTCTATCACCTGATTGATAGTGGGAATATGGTCTATTGTTGAGTAGCCTTTACGGAATCCTGCCTCGTCCTTTGCTTGACAGAAGTCTAAGGTGTTCCCGATTCTATTTGCGATTACCTTAGTAAATAGTTTGTAGGCAACTGACAGTAAGCTCATCGGTCTATAATTTTTCAAGTCTTTGGCGTCCCCTTTCTTATGGATTAGGATTATGTTAGCGTTCTTCCAAGATACTGGTACGCTCGAGGCTATGAGGCATTGCGTATACAGGGTGGCCAGTCTTTCTAGAACGATGTTCCCACCATCCTTCAACAAATCTGCTGTAACCTGATCATCCCCAGCTGCCTTCCCCCTTTGCATAGCTCCCAAGGCGTTCTTTACTTCTTCCGGCGTTACTTGTGGGATTTCAAATTCCTCTAGACTATTCTCTCACATTATCGTCGTGGGTGCTACTGGTACTGTATAAATCTTTGTAGAACTATTCAGCCACTTGAACTATCCATCCATATTAGTAATGATATTGCCGGCTTTGTCTCTTAACACATACATCTGATTCTTGCCTATTCCTAGTTTCTTCTTCACTGCTTTTAGGCTTCCTCCGTTCCTGAGAGCATGTTCAATTCTATCCATATTATACTTCCTTATGTCAGCTGTCTTACGCTTGTTGATTAACTTCAAAAGTTCTGCCACTTCTATTCTAGCTGTAGGGTTAGAGGCTTTCATACATTGGCGTTTCTTTTGAAGCGCTCAACCAATTTTCATGAAATTTTCAGGTGTTGTTGATCTTGTCATCAGAATATGTTTTAAATATCAGCACCCTAGCGCAACGAGAAAAAAAGTTATAACTGTGAAATTGAGCAATCTTGTGTGTCCAACTTAGGAAAACTATCATTTCCAAAATAATGAAAATATATAAATTATTTGTCATTGGATACCTTCTAGATGGTTTATAGTGCAGGATAAAGCCAGTTGCACATTTTTTGTCATTTCTGTAAAAATGCCATCACTCTGAAGATGAAGTTTTATTTTTGGTTTCATTAAATGTCAAAGATCTGCTAAATATTATATGTTGGAAGGAATTTAGGCATCTGAAAAGTACTTT
Source organism: Dermacentor andersoni (assembly GCF_023375885.2). Taxonomy (NCBI): domain Eukaryota; kingdom Metazoa; phylum Arthropoda; class Arachnida; order Ixodida; family Ixodidae; genus Dermacentor; species Dermacentor andersoni. The sequence continues at coordinate 359,433,213 of NC_092814.1, read as the reverse complement.
ATCTTGTTCCTCACAAAATTTCAGTCTCGAAAAAACGTTGGAAGCAGCATTTGGTGAAGCAGTTTCGAAATAATACTTTTCCTAAAGCTCTTTCCTTTGTAAAAAGTGCAAACTGAGAAAAATCAGTTCAAAGATTTCAGAGCATGGCATTCATTCTTATGATCAGAAAAAATTAAAGAGCCCTGCTGCATATGTCGGGCTCGCCTCTTCAATATGAAGCTTCTCTGCGGCAGTCGCTTCAAGGCGTCGTCTCTCTTTTTCAGCTTAAGAGCTATCCATCGCTCTTGCCTGCACTCGTGAAATGGCTTGCTTTGTTGCTTCCTTAACGTGCTTATTCATCTGGACTCCATGTTCAAGTTCCAGCTTGTCGAGAACTCTCTTGATGCAACGTGCTCCTTCACTGAATTCTAGCACAGCCAGGGCTGCTGTAGTCTCCACTGCTCTCAGTGTTGTAAATTCTGTTTTGGGGCACCTTTTCCATACAAGAGCATTGAAGGGCTCGTTTGCATATTCTGTGTCTGCATCTTTGAACATGGCGCAAGAAGCTCTGGCTTACTAAGCATGTTGTAGAGAGGCACCAGCTCTTTGGCAATGTCACTGCTGAAAGCTGAACGATGGGATCTTGGCACTGATGTCTTGTCCGCTGCAACTAGGGCTCTGTGTCGATTGTAGTGACACCAAGAGTCCTTACCAACTGGGCAAGCATCATGTCGTGGGAATGAAAAAGCGTCGAAAATACTGCTCATTTCATTTTCTTTACATCTGGAGCATTGTCTTTCAGGGCAGATGCGTAGTAAGCAGTGAGTTTTTTACAACACTTTGTGTGAGCTTCCCATTGCCTCCTAGACCTTGCGTTGTTTTCTTTGATTCCAGCGTACACTCGTTTTGCAACATGGTTTATACAGTAAAACAAACTTCCTAACGTGGGCATTCACTTTGCGTTTCGTTTCTTGCCCTCTATGTGGCCGCGTCTGCAAAAACAGCATTCAGAGTTGCATTCGATGGGAAATGTGTGCCACCAACTTGTGAAAAAAATTAATTTTCTTCCTTTCTACTGCTCAGATAACTACCAAACTTGGTGAGAAGATTCTTTATTAAACAAGCAATTCAGAACAACTCAGAATAAAAAACACTTTTTTTTTTCACCGAAATCGGTGTTTTAGCCCTGCATCCCCTCCTTAATGCTATAGAATTCCTGTATGTTACCAGCTATGTCCTTATTAATCAGGAATGCGACTCCTAGTTCTCGTCTCTCCGCTAAGCCCCGATAGCACAGGACGTGCTCGCTTTTTAGCACTGTATGTCCTCCTAACCTCACTGAGCCCTATTATATCCCATTTACTACCCTCTAATTCTTCCAATAACACTGCTAGACTCGCCTCACTAGATAACGTTCTAACGTTAAACGTTGCCAGGTTCAGATTCCAATGGCAGCCCGTCAGGAGCCAGGGATTCTTAGCACCCTCTGCTGCGTCACAGATCTGACCACCGCCGTGGTCAGTTGCTTCGTGGCTGCTGGGGACTGAGGGGCGGGGTTTGATTGTTGTATTCATATAGGAGGTTGTGGCCAAGTACTGCACCAGGGTGGCCAATCCTGCTGTGGTGAGAGAGTGCGCGTTACCGGTTCTGGTCAGCGGGATCAGGCTGCGCTACAGGCGTGCTTATGCAATTTTCTCAACGCGGATTTTTTTATTCCGGTGGAAAATTGCGCGGCACCGGGATTTGAACCACAGTCCTCTTCCACGCGAGGCGGATACTTTACCACTTTGCCACCGCGGGAGTTGTACGCCTCATTTAACCTAGTGATGCCTTCTTCGATCAGTCAAGGTCGACCAATCTGAAATCGGTTAAACCACACAGATGGCACTCAAGTGGAGAAAGCTGGTAGTTTATGAGTGGCCATACATAATAAAAGAGATTTTTTTTTTTATATAGGGCCCCTGAAACGGTTCGGACAAATTTTGTGGACGCGTAGGGTACAGCTTAAGTAGAACACTCGCACCACAATTTAAGTGAAGCGTTACGTATTAATGGAGCTACAAGCGATTAGAAGTTACCCTCCTCCCTAGCTATGCTTTTCCTCCTCAACTCGTTCGCCGAGCGATCGCGGCTAAGCTCCGCGTTCACTGGTTCTGCGTCACGATGCGACGTCACATCGTCCACTTCCGTTTGTTTTGGAGCCCGCCCCCGCCCGCGCGAAACCTCTCCGCTAGGCGCTTGGCCGTCGACCCCAAGCGGGAGCTATCGAAGCAGCGTGCGTTGCGAGCATTCTGTCGTAGCGCCGAACGTGTCTGGTATTCCGGTAACCACAGGCAAGCTGGTCACTTCGGCAAATGACTGGAGGCATAAACTCAAGCCACGGAGGAAGGAAACTAAGGAGAGGCCCTGACGTCACTCTTTGTGAAGCAAAAGTGAAGCCGGAAGTTGGCGTTGCTCATGGCGATGCTCCGCCTTTTGGGCCGCCCTCCTCTGTTGTTTACATCTTTCGCGAAACCACGCCGCGCTGTGCGTGGTTTCGCGCGCGGAGCGCGCGCGCTCGCTCCACAGCAATACTAAACGATCGCGATGTCTCATTGCGTTGCCGTTGCCGAACCCATGTTAAAAGAAGTTCATAATGAACTTCGCAAATTGGGCCGTGAAGTCGAATCGGCTGCTTTTACCGGCTTTTATGAAAATAAAGATGCCTTAAATATAAGGCCAACCAACTGAAGTGTTCTCATTAACCGCAGGTACCGGCCGCTACCCAGCTCTTGTGTGTTTTTTAAACAAAGGTCCCCTTTATCGCTGCCTTCCACTTGCTTTTCTCTGCTTGGGCTTCCTGGGGCTCTCATACGGTCTTGCGAGCTAGGCGTCTGGCGATGCGAAAAAAGATGTACGCATTCTTACTGCACTGCAAGAACGCACTGGAGACACGTAGGACACACCAACCCATTTGCGATCCATTTGGAGTTTATGAGCACAAACACATTCTCGCTTGAGGAATCGTCGTGCTTTATTGAACAAACTTCGGGTGGCCGCGCATCACTTCGACAGCGCGCCGGCGAGGAGGCAGAATGTCATTTCTGACTCCGCGTTTAGGTTCATTGACTGCGGCTTGAGGTGCCTTCTTCGCACGGTAAGTGAAGCGTCACGGAACCAAAGTTTTGCGATAGCCGGCGCACAATGCAGAACAGTACGCGCGTGGAACCGGCCTACCTGCGACCATGGAACAGCCGTTTGCTGTGTTCGCAGGTACGCTCTGTGGAGCCTTCCTCACTCTTGCGGCGCATCCGCTGACCTTCCCTGCGCTTCGCGCGCGCACAGATAAGGTACGCCTGCGGTAGGGAGGATTATTTCCTTAATAAGTCAAAGCAGCCGCTTCTTTCCCATCTTCCCGGATGAAGAGTCGACTGGCCGGCGCACGACGCCGAACAATACGCGCGTGGACCCGGCCTACGTGGGAGCATGGAATAGCTATAGCCGTTCGACGTGTTCGCAGGTGTACGTTCTGTGGAGCCTTGCATATTCTTGCAGCGCATCCGCTAACCTTCACTTCCCTGCGCTTCTCGCACGCACAGATGAGATAAGCTTGTGGTAGGGAGGATTCGTTCCTTAATAAGTCAAAGCAGCCGTCCCGGATGAAGAGTCGACTGGCCATGACTGCTTTTTCTGCGTTTCTTTCCCAGCGAACGATGCGCGAAAGGCACCGTTTTTTTCAGTTACCGCCCATATCTTTTCACGTGTAAGTAAATTTCCTTATGTGGTTGGTGTTTTATCGGAGGAAAAACTAGAATTTATGATACACGCATTCACATAGCGATAATAATTCTATAGTTATATTATAACAGTAAAATATTTTATTCGCACAGTATAAGTTATCATCTAATACATATGCGCGTGATTCTTCATTATCAGGTTTCCCGGTGACACCGTTCGTGCCGCAAATGCAACATGCGCTGTCAAAAGCAGGAATCACTGACCTGCAAGGGATTCACTGTACAGATTCTGATACGCATCGGTTTCGGTCTGCGATGGCACGTTAGCATGATTCCGCTGAAGTGGAGGCAAAATTTCCCGCGGATATTCCTTCGTCCGTTGTCAGTGCCGTGGCGCGGTACATTGCGTACAGCGTTACATGTGCGCGTTCATTTCACGAGCTTTAGTTCCTCCTGTCCCACATGGTCACAGCAACATCCGGCAGAGCACGGTGCAGGTGACACAGCGCAACAAGACACGGTGACTATCGCAAACCCGCCCACACAGCGCCTTTGCCACGGCACGAAACCTACCAGAGCAACACGTGTGAGCGCTCAAAATCCGAACAACGCCGCCATTGTGGCCCAAAAGGCGTGGCCATACAGCAAAAAATAAAAATAAAAAAGCAGCAAAAAAAAATGAGAACCTACCACGTCATTTCCGCCACACTTTTCTCCTAGCGCGCGGAGGGGGTAGGGCCTCTCCTTAGTTTCCTTCCTCCGTGACTCAAGCTCATGAAGGAACTTTAGCGTAGACGTACGTGAGCGGCCTGATCGGTCTGCACGGTCCAGCCACTTGTTGGCGCAGCGCTTAACCAGCCAAACAAAGCGCTAATATTGCTCTAACCAAGTGTAAAACATTTTAAACATTTATAAAAACAACGTGTTGATGATTACACTCCTGCGAAAAATACACACCAGCAGCAAAGAAGAATACACTTCGTTGCTGCTACTGTGTATGGTTGAGCTCTGTGCCACCAGGTAGTTGCACCGTGCATACCATTCACATTTGCGCTTCTGCTCATCTCATGGCTCATCCCGTTACGGCACAGTCAAGCGGCCAGACCCTGTCCCCTTGCGCTTGCGTTTTCCCTAATAGAGAGTTTTAGCCCAGCGGGTTTACGGCCAGCGGAGCGGAGCGGGCGAGCGGAGATGCGACTGCGCATGCGCACCACGCTGAGGCGGCCAGCGGTTTTACGGAGCAGCGTTTACGCCCGCTGGAAAGCACTCCCCAGCGGAGGGTATACGCAGCGCGCGAGCGTGCGTAAGCGCGCGCGGGCGTGTATGGGAAATGCAGGATGGCAGCCGCGAACATGAACGCCGGCAGTTCTGCATCGACGACGGCGACTGCGGCGTTGACCCGTACATTAGTACTCAGCACATTATTAACAAATAATGTACTGAGAACATGTAATATATCTTTATTCAACATTTCTTGTTTAATAAAAGCAAGCGTAATTCAATTTCATTTCTCAGTAACTCCTATTCGGACCACTAGGTGGGGCAGCAGAGCGCCCTGCTCTTTACCCCGCTCGAGCGCGGGAGAGATCCGCTGGGCTAAAATTCTTTTTTCGCTAGCCGCTCCGCTGGCGCAACGGTGGAGACCGCGAGCGGAGCGCAACGTAAACCCGCCGAGCTAAAAGTCTCTAATACCGGACTCGCGAAACGCTATTGCGTTAGTAATCTTCCGGTGTAAAGTGACGGCCACAAACGCGCAAATCCTGGCGCTGATCAGATAGCGGCAGTCCGATGCGCAGCAGCCAGTTTGCTCGTATGCTGCCTTGCAGAGGGACACGATGTCGCAGCTTGACATATTGTCACTCGCTACGTTTGCAGTCCACAAGGCAGCAAAGTCGAATCATAGTGCTCGCGAAATGACTGAGACCGACTCTGACCGCGGAGCTCTCGTCAGAATGGAGTACGTTGTAACACAAGCAGACGACACTTGCTGTGTGCCGGAAGTGCTTAAGTGTACTAAAAAATTGTTCTTGTGCATTCTCTGTATGTTACTGTCTTTTTATAAAAACAAATGAACTAACATTCCAACTATTACGAAGATCATTTGTTTACCATAAAGTTGGAAAAATTGTCGATCATGCGCCCTGGTCAGCCAATCAGATAGCTCGCCCCACTCACGTCATATGGGTGATTAGCGTCATATTGATAGGGGCGGCTTAAAATTCCGCCGCGCAGTGTGCTGCGAACGGCAGCGGTGTTCATTATTAAAACCTTATAATGAATTACATGCTTTACGCAGAACACTTAGATGCGTCAATTAATGATCAGAAGGACCTCAGAAGGACGACTCAGTACGTTTCAGGGTCCCTTTAAAGGGACTCTGAAACGATTTTGGCGATTTTCTACAAATGTGCTGAGCCTCCTCCTTATAAAATTTGTCGAGGGATCAAATACATTATTATTAACTGCATTGCCATTAGAAAAGATGCTGCAAACGAATTCTTGAGCGCTACACATCGTCAAGACAAGTAAAATATGCATTTCTTCATAAAAGAATATACTCGTATGTCTCAAAAATTGCGCTCGAAATAATTTATATCAGTGCTTCCACGTTTTCTGTCTATTTAATACGTAAAGAAAATATCACACGAACTTTAGAGTTATATCAGTTTGAAACCAGCAAAGCAGTGCATGCCGCTGATAAGAAAAATGTAAAGGCCATGAAATGAACAACTTGAGGACAAATATTTTAATGAAACTTTATCATCCTCTCTTCTTTCTCTCATTTGCATCTCTCTCTGTCTCATTCAGGAACCTCGTTTACATTTTTGTACATATACAACGACCAGGGGGAAATCTCAATGACGGTGTCCTATGTTAGAATGTATTGCGCAGGAGCTGCTGTCATCGTGTATTGTGAGTAATGCACCGAAATTATAGTCGCAACAGAGAGCACATATAAAAAGCAGGAGTTCTGCAAGATATGCGAGGGCGAGTCAAATAAAAGTGAGTCAATGCTAATATATGACTAACGGCGTACTTTATTTAAAAGCAGTATCCATGAGCATTTAGACATCTGTCCCACGGACTAACGAGTCGCGTGATTCCCGTCGCACAAAACTTCTTGGGTTGCTGCTTCGAAAAGTCTGTAACTGACTCTTTCACGGCATCATGCGACACGAATCTGGTTCTGTTAAGCTGTTTCTTTTTTCAAATGCTCCAAAATGTGGAAGCCACAAGATGACAGGTCTAGACTGTGTATGGCGGATGTTGCAGCGTTTCCCACTTGAACTTTGCCAGTTTTGTGTTAACCACATCAGCGTCGTGGAGACGGGCATTGTCGTGGAGCAAGATAGCCCATTCCTCAATTTTCCACGTCGTTTGTTCTTCATTGGGGCGCGCAGCCGATCCGACGTTTTACAATATCACAAACGATAGATAGTCTCTCCAGGTTTAGCGAATGGCCGATGACAACAACAACAAAAAAAAAAAAGTCAGGAACACCTTTCCGGCGGAAATGACAGCCTTTGCTTTCCTTGGGGGTGGTGAATTCAGATGTTTCCACTGTAAGCTCTGCCGTCGTGTTTCAGGCTCGTAGTAGTGGCACAAAGAGTCGTCACCCTCATTGTGATACCCGATTAGAATAATCAAAGCAAAGCAGCGCCGAACCTCTCAGTCTTCTGGTGGTGGTTCAAAACCTTGCGTATCCGTTGCGCACACAAGATCCGATAACCGAGATGTTCATGAATTTGGCGTGACCCAAACCGGGACTGATGTTCACACGCCCTGCCAATTCATCGATGCTTATCATTCGTCGTTCTTTAAGAATAAGTATTTGCAATTGTGTTGGGATGATTGCACAGTGGCTTTGGCACGGTCTTGGATCGTCTTTGCAACGTTGGAACCGTTTTCTCCAACGCTTCACAGTGGCCAATGAAATGCAATGTTCAACGTACACGGCAGCAATACGGCGACTAATTTATTTTTGGGAAACATCTTCAGCTGCCAAAAGCGTCACGACACCACGCTGTTAAACTTTTGGAGGGTCCATTATGCCACGAAACCAAGTTCAACTAGTGTACGAGAACATAAAAGGGCCCCTCGCCAGGCCACATAGCAAATTTTGGTTATACGCTGGAAGTTGTTACATGTCCTCTGGGGTGTGTACTGCCGCAAAAAATTTTCAGATCGCTCCATTAATAGCCGAGATAAAAATATTTCAGTGCCGCGAACCCATGATTTCAGGAGGCAAGCTCCACTGCATAGTGAGACTCTCTCAACTCGCCCCGTCTAGCCTCCGCAAGCGAAATTCTTTCCCTGCGTTCCCCCATGCCGGACCTCGAAATTCGCGTGACACGTACCTCATGGGCCCCACCTCCAGCTTTTTTTCTCCTCGCTTTTCTTTTTCGGCGTCGCGCGCGAGCTGTTATGGTTTCGCGCGTTGTGCACAAGGGCACATGACTAGCTCTACAATTCAGTGCTACACGAATAATGAGGCAGAACAAGTGGATCGCAGAACATGATCACGCGCTGGAGTACGGTAGAAAATAATGGCATAGTTTCGGTACCTGCGCACGTGATCGCACGACCATGCGAAGAAACAGACGAAGCGGAAGTACATCTCTCTTGCTTCGGTGTGAAGTAAAACAAGAAACACGCAGACATTTCGTTTGTGTGTTTTATTATTTCTCTAAACTTCAATTCGTCAATTCAAGCAACAGATCACACAGATAACAGATGTCTTGAATGACTCTCGAATTCGCATGTCACCACGAGCGACGTCACACTGCGAACACCAGTAGGTAGGCGCGGGTACCCGATAGGTATACGTCATCCTCCGGCTTGGAGCGCGTGGGCCGCGAGGAGCAGGGACAACGGCGTTCGGTTTGAAATTTCAGATCTTTCCGCGGCGCAAGATATTTAAATATACGTATAAATCTCCAATAAATCTACGTATCTAAGAAAAAGTCACTCTATATAATGAGTCAAACAAGGCATATAAACATGTTGCGCAACAACAGAAACACAGATCCTCGCTCCACTCTCCCTGATGTATCGCGTGCGACAGGAGGCGGCGCACTTCCTCCACGCGTTTCTCCCTTGTGCACAAAAGACTGAGTCAACATCGTCGGCTCACCCATTCCAGCCCCCCCCCCCTCCCCTCCCCTTACGCGTTCACTCGCAAATACAGCAGGCGGCGCACGGTCACGATGTTATCGCACTTGGACTTCATAGGGAAAATGACGACGACGGCAGGAATGCGCCTAGAGTGTCCATATAATTGCTATCGCAATAATACAGTAAGAGTATCCGGCAACTGAAGCATTCCCTGGCCCATTACTTTCCGCAAAAGAAGTAACAAAATTGAAATTTCACCATGCGACAATTTGCTGCGCCGCAACAATGCCTTTTTTTTTTCTTTTTGTGGGGCGGAGGCATGGAAATGAAATAAACGCAAGGAAAGCATTTTTATCACAATCAAATGCCTACTTTGAGCGCCTAATGTGGCTACCAAAAGAATATAGAAGAAAACGTGAGACGCTTCGTCCACAGAGAACCATAGGCATACTGCTCGGTGTTCTACACCGGCGAGACAAAATTTTGCTGAGAGGTTGCGCTCAAGCGAACGCGTTGCAAACTGTCGAGTCCCCGCAGTGATTGCGGCGAGCGATCGTGCAGTGTTTCTTTTTCTCGTCTGCTATCCAGAAAGCGTCCAAAACTATGCCAGGCGAAAATCCACTCGGCAAGAGAAAAACGAACGCGCATCGATGTGAGCCGCGCGGTGGTCGGGGCAATACGAGAAAAACGCATGCGCTCTGGCTGGTTCCGGCACCCCGCGGGTAGCGAGAACAAAGAAAAAAATGAAAGGTTCAATGTGTCCTTGCGAATAAAAGTCAAAGTATAAGAATACATGAGACCGTAGTTACATTTGCTGGCTTTAGTGCCTTGACATGGATGCTTTGGCGGAGGTGAAAAAAAATGTTGGTATTCTTTTCTGTGACATAACGGCACAAATGAACCACCACAACGTTTCGTCTCATCGGACCCCACTGCGCGCTTTGTCAACTTGTCTGATAGTATGTTGATTTGGCATGTCTCGTTGTATGATCCTATGTACGACTTTAGGAAAGTCAATGCACCTTTGGCGTCGAATGTTTATAACAACATTAAACCCAGAAAGTCCCGGAGTTGAAAATCTAAAGCACGACTTTGGAAATGTCAGTGCACCTTTCGCATCAAAACTTTATGAGAACTTTATACCGTAAAATTTCAGAATTGAAATCCGTGCGGCTCCGTAGATTCCGCGGCCTTAGCGAGATGCCGCGACGAGCCCGCTCACCATCAAAACGCCCTTGAAACGTTGTACTCGGATGGGGCTGCTTGGTGCGTTATGCGACTCCCGGTGCGTGGACGTTGCCGCGAAATCCAAAAAATCTAGCATGATTTACGGCGCCGGTGGTTGTTTTGGTCGGCGGCGCACGACAGCACGAAAACATTTCGGGGCGGGGGGCTGAAGCCCCATAAGCCCCCCCCCCCCCTGGCTACGCCCCATTATATATATATATATATATATATATATATATATATATATATATATATATATATATATATATATATATATTCTCATTTATGGGATCGAATGCGAGCGCTGTTGCTTTGTTTCTGCGTGTAGTAGTTAAGTTTAAGGGAGGAGAAAAAAAAGAAGAAAAGAATTACTGAAGCATAATTGCAGCGCCGTGGTTCTAAAGCGCACCCGCGGTCGAGAAACGGAAGGAGATATAAACTTGCGTGGCCATGGTACGCAAGCGAAAAACTGCCTTAAAGGGAAGCTGAAACACTTTTCGAAAAAAATGAGTTCTCTGCGGCATTCTACAGTTTTGAGTCCCCTGAACACGAATATCTGGTTCAAAAAGGGCGGAAACAAACGCAAGCGGCTGCTTTTTCAAGAAAACTCGCACCAGCGCCTCAGGGCATCGCGCGAACGCCGCTGTTGCCCGTGATTGGTCGGGGCCGCTGTGACGTCGTTGGCGGTAGTCGCCGGTCGGCGCCGCCGCATGTCTCCGTTTCAGAGCGTAGCACCATTCCTTTCTCTCTGGTAGCACGCGGTTCTGCTGTTCTGGCTTCATAGCTGAGTTGTAAGATGGAACGTTCTCGCTGTCTCCGACAGCTTGTATTTTCGCCGTACATGTTCGAACCGACAGCCGATACGGAAAACGATGGCGGCAACGGCGGCAACGACGATGTTGAGTGTGCCAACAGCGAGAGCGATGTGTGCACCTTCTCGCGCACTGGAAATCTTAGCTTCAAACTCTTCATTATATGCCTGTGTCACACTGGCTGCTTCAAAATCTTCGATTGGTGATGGTAGTGGAACAGGTTCATCAGGGGCTCGGTTCTCAAGGAGCTCTGCTAGTATCTGAAAGAGTGCAAGGCATGGATGTCATGAATTTCAGCATATCAGTATACATGACAGCAGTTGGATTACTTACAATAATTGAAATACTTTTTCAGTAATTTATGTGATGGATTAGTTGTCGAGTGATAGTAATGTAAAATATTTTGTTTGTAATTTCATGGCTAAAGTAATTTAGTAATTGAGCTAAATATGCACCAGTAAGCTGTGTACGGCGTCAGAACGTTGGTAATGTGGTGAGGTGTCGTTGAGAAACAGGGGGGGAGGGCATGAAAGTGTATGTTACCTTAAAGAAAGGTAGGACGAATAACAAATATCACTGAATGCGCAAGCGTACCCCCGGCCAGTTATTTCACCGTATCAGAACAGCGCCGAACAAACAGCTATAGTACAGTGTTCCGTGACAAAGCGGAGAGGCAAAACAGGATGAAAACGGCAAGCACTTTGCACGTAGGTGCATATTCCCGGCTGTGCCTCCACCTCGCTTCGTCGTAGACCGTTTGTTCGACACTAAGGTGATCATCTGGTAAAAAATTGCCCGTGTGCACATTAAAACCCTTACCTCACGCTTTCTCCTCTTGGCGAAGGCCGCTTTTGGAGGTGGCGAGGTGTTTCTCTTGTAGGAGAATATAGACGGAACAACGCCGGGCTTCAGTCGCGCCGATTTAACTGGAATACCGATTGCCCCGCATCGTTGTCAAGCTCCGATGATAGTCACTGTCGCGGAAATGGTCCGAGCACAGCACAATTGATTTCGTCGGCACGAACTTATCTCTCCTCACCGCACGTACCCACTGCGTTGCAAGCTTCTTTTCCTTCGGGAATTTGTGAAACACCACATCGTCTCGCCCGCCTGTGTTCGCGCAGCCGAATGCTGCACAGAACGAGGGCATGTTGGGCGCCCTTGGCTGTAGGCACTCACGCAGCACAGAAGGAAAGAACAGTTTACGAAAATCGCAAAACAAACGTGAGCGGCGGCGGCGGCGGCAGATCTCTCGTAGCATCGTTCAGTAAAGCGCAGGACGGAAAGAGGCATGCCAGCACATGTCAGCACGCCGGTCCGCAGCTCGGTTGGCTCGGTCTCCGCCCATGACGCCGCTCTCGCCGGTTCTCTCCTCTGGCAACAACCTCACCCGGCGCTCCGGGAAGCGATGGGGGCGTGTCCGCGCGGGTGATTTAGAAAGCGATTTCCGCCCCTTATATTAAGAAAACGAAAAAAAAATTTAGGAACCATAAATTATTAGGTCTGTTCTTCCCAATCCCAGCAATTCATGGAAATTGAAAACCGTTTCAGCTTCCCTTTAATAAATTTAGAGACTTGAGAAAAAGTTTCGTTAACAAGGCAATCGACACTCGAATGCGACAAGAGAAATTATTGAGACATGGAAAATTCCCTTGAACTAAGTATGGTTTGCGAGAGAAATGCTTCTAAGTATTGAACATTTTAAAAGGTGAGGGAACATAAGATAGTCTCCGCGCTTACCGAGAGGATGGCGTCCGCACGAGACGACACCAGGCACCTTACTGAGAGAGAGAGAGAGAAGTGGTTCTTGAAGGGATAAGGAAAGGTTGACGCTGTTTTCTGCAGCCCTTGCGGGAGCACGGCTCAGCGTGACATGGAGCTCTGCGGCCGGTACAAAGCCCCTTTCTCTGCCGGCCGGGCGTAGATAACGCGCGTTCCGATCGCCCAAGGTTGCGCGGACATTGTTTAGTTTGAATCGAGCGGCTCTAGAGACTAGAAAAAGCTTAAGCAGGTGCGAGACGAGCGCGGCACGCTTAGCGTGGGAAGCTAGCCCAAGTAACTATCCCAAGGACTGCTGCTCACGAGAGCGAAATACCTTTGTATAATTATAAAAACCCTAATATGACTATTTTCGAAAACAAAACGGCCCCAGAGGGCTGTACTACAAGTGCTATGACTTTCTCTCTCTCTCTCCCTCCCCTCCTCTCTCTCTCTCCCTATACACACACACACACACACACACACACACACACACACATATATATATATATATATATATATATATATATATATATCAGTGGCGCAGCCAGAAATTTCGTTCGGCGGGGGCTAACGCAGCGGCTGGGCCTCCAGCTGTGTCGAATTATTTTGAAAGAAACTTTCCCAGGTGGTCAGATTACTTTATTGCAGATCTTGAATGTACAAAATGTATAAAGTTGGAAATAAATAGTAAAAAAAAATTAGGAACAGTATTTTAGTGTCGGCATCACTCAGAACTGCAAAGTGTTTAATAGTATTTCAGAGTGTGGTACACCTTGAAACACTGCTCTACGCACAGCGCCTTATCGCAGTCTGCACACCTAAAATGCGTGTCTGTCCTCCTCTTGGAGCGACGAGCTGTGTTGGCGCACACATGACATCTCTGCGTGCGGCTGCCTTGGGCAGAGGTCTGAGGCACCCTCTCGCACAAGCGCGTTGCCACAGAAAGCGAGAAAACCTCGTGGGTGGTTGTAATAAACAAGCTAAGCGCAAATCAAGATAGAAATCAACTTCCGCCGCCTCTGCGAGAGCTTGCCGACAAAGAGAAAAATCGCGTTTCGCGCGCCTCCGTTGCGATCACGCAGCGGAACAGAAACCGTGAAAGCGCGTTGCCGCTGAGAGCGAGAATACCTCGCGAGCGGCGCTGATAAAGAAGCTAAGAGCAGTGCCAATCAAGATAGAAATCAACTTCCACCGCCCTGCAAGAGGGTGCCGACAAAGAGAAAAATGACGTTTCGGGCGCCTCCGATGCGATCACGCGGCGAAACCGAAACCGCAAAAGGGGTGTTGAGCTAGAAATCAGTTCTGTTTATCTCCCCAAGAAGGTAGCGCAAACTTCAAACGCATCTTCCGGTGAGGACCTCCCAGTGAGCACGCATCGTCATTATGGCTCGAAATTTCAAACGGAGGGTCGAAACCGTACCCGTACGGCAAAAACCTTCAGAGGGTTTTAAGAGAACGAGTTTAAGGGCCTGTTTATGCCTGTGCGCGGGAACAAATGTATGGATATCCGTAACTGGAGTTACTAATGCGCTGTTCTCTCTCTCTCTCTCTGTATATATATATATATATACATATATATATATATATATATATATATATATATGCGCGTAGTGCGCGCCGATGGACGCGCCACTGGTGGCGGCCTTGTGCAGAACACACGGGAGAGGAGCCAGGCGCGCGCCGTAGTTCTTTGTGTCGTTGATAGTGCTTCTCTGTCTTACTCATGTTTTCAGAGCAAAATAGGCAACACCCTTCGCATGTGTGGGGTGGCCAAAGCGTCAAGGAATGTCGAATAAGAATTTTGGCACGGTGGGGGGCTCAAATACCGGCGAAAACGTGCCGGCGACACGGTTCTAATCAATCCCCGCAAAGCCTCATCAGCGGAAGCAACGGTAGCAAAAATGGATCGTCGCTTCGGCGCGAAATTTCTTGTTCTCATCCTTTCCTTTGTCTCGTCGGTGTTTTTTTTTTTTTCACTCCATCATAGTTAGACGCGTAAGCGACAAAGTTCGTCTTCAGTGCAGCATGCGGTTTAAAGGCATTTCGCAAAGTTCGGAATGCCGTTTGCCGCTTATATTGTTTTCCGCTTCTTTACCGCGTTGCGCTAGCTAGGCAGCACGACTGCACGAGCGCATCGTGTTGTATGTTAAAGTGACTGAAGTTTGCAAGAACTGAAATTGTTGGTTTTATGTGGCCCGGTAAATCCTCGCACCGGCTTTCGCGCACTTTGTGCTTTTACATTTATTTTATGCGTGGCTACGCACATGTTTAACTGTTGCTAGTTGCTCCATGCATAACTTGTTGATTCTTTTGAGCTGCGAGGTTTTCACCCTGCCTCGTTTGTACAGGGTATAAATCACGCTGTGTCTTATCGGAATGATACCAAGGAAGTGCTTCTTTAACAGCTTTATTCTTTTCGCCCGAGGGCATCTTCGATATTGTTTTTTTTAATGTGTTAAGAAAATAAGTAGTTCAGGGCGAGAATTGCTAATAGTTGCTGCATATGGTATTTCTGTTCCATATTTCGCTGAAAAGTTCGCGTCACGTTTGGGAAGTCATCGCACCTTGATGCTTGCTGCCTGTGCAGACTTAAAACGCCGAGTGATTTGTTTGTTTCACAACGTAGTCCCTTCTTGCATGTGAATTTTGTACTCAACTTAATTCTTTCTTATTATGATTACGCTGCAGAGGACTAAACCCGGCCTTGTCGACAGCGCTCATCTACTTTGACTGGCGCTGCTCTGCCTTTAAATATATCATGTGGCACCTCTCTCTAGTAATATAAAAAAGTACTGAAAAGTTAGTCAGTCATTAGCTTTGTACGTTTCCAAGCAGCTCCCTTGGGGAATTTGAAATTGCACAAACTGCAGCGGGAACGGAAGTTCATCGGCGTATGCAGCAGAATTGCATCGGCGGTACAGTACTAACACGCGCTTTTATTAACCCGTGTGTTTAGTGACTTCGTTGACTAGTGTATTCGTTTCCATAAATTCCCAGTTACTCTTCTCGAGGCGACTTCGACTGCACTTATTCGGCGATGTCACATGTATTCATCGGCATAAAAATCACAACGGCATATGCAAACATCGCTCCATGCGGGTTTGTTTGATATAAGTCTGCACTAAGGACGGGTGCTGATTATTGAGGTACAGAAGCAGCATTACGGCAAGGGTAGAATTAAAAGAAAACAATCGAGAGATCCACTTCATGTAACGGGTTCGTGGCGTTTGGCTGCGGGACGCACGTAGCACTTATGTCGACCATATTGTCCCAAACACCGGTAACATCGGGTTCATACCCGCTCCCACAGAGGTCAGCGTCTTCCCTACAGCTGTCACCACAGAAGCAGCAGCCTGGCACCCGAAAAAAGGAGGAATCGTAGCCGTGAACTTCAGCCACCCTTGCTGCAAAGGATTGTCGTCTGCTATTGCTCCCGCGCGTACTGTTGGAAGCGCCCGCTAGGTGGCTATCAGTGGCGCCTCTATAGGCGGTGCACGAGGCGTGAGACAGAGTTGCACTGTCCACCCCTCTTCACTGTTTTATAACTGTGCAATTACCATTGTTAAGCACGAGCTAATATAGTATGTAGTATATCACTATATATAATATATGTTTATCATCATCATCATCAGCCTGGTTACGCCCACTGCAGGGCAAAGGCATCTCCCATACAACCCCGGTCATGTACTAATTGTGGCCATGTCGTCCCTGCAAACTTCTTAATCTCATCCGCCCCTCTAACTTTCTGCCGCCCCCTGCTACGCTTCCCTTCCCTTGGAATCCAGTCCGTAACCCTTAATGACCATCGGTTATCTTCTTCCCTCCTCATAACATGTCCTGCCCATGCCCATTTCTTTTTCTTGATTTCAACTAAGATGTCATTAACTCGCGTTTGTTCCCTAACCCAATCTGCTCTTTTCTTATCGCTTAACGTTACACCTATCATTTTTCTTTCCATAGCTCGTTACGTCTTCCTCAATTTGAGTAGAACCCTTTTCGTAAGCCTCCAGGTTTCTGCCCCGTAGGTGAGTACTGGTAAGACACAGCTATTATACACTTTTCTCTTCAGGGATGATGGCAACCTGCTGTTCATGATCTGAGAATGCCTGCCAAACGCACCCCTGCCCATTCTTATTCTTCTGATTATTTCCGTTTCATGATCCGGATCCGCCGTCACTACCTGCCCTAAGTAGATGTATTCCCTTACCACTTCCAGTGCCTCGCTACCTATTGTAAATTGCTGTTCTCTTCCGAGACTGTTAAACATTACTTTAGTTTTCTGCAGATCGATTTTTAGACCCACTCTTCTGCTTTGCCTCTCCAGGTCAGCGAGCATGCATTGCAATTGGTCCCCTGAGTTACTAAGGAAGGCAATATCATCAGCAAATCGCAAGTTACTAAGGTATTCTCCATTAACTTTTATCCCCAATTATCTACACTGACTGCTGTGCTGTCAAGCACTTTCAAGCTGTTTGCAACAGCTTCTCGCTCGAAGGACCCCAACAAATTGTAACGACTTGTTAGAAATAAAGTTCTGATTATTAGTTGTCTCCGTGCTCGTACTGTGACAGAAAACTGGAATGCACGTGCATAATTAAGGAACTCGTGCTGTGTCTCCTCACAGTGGCCCCTTTGCATTCGTGGTATACTTCACCGCAGTGTATTACAGCAAAGTTGACTTTAAGGAACCGAAATTTGCAACGCTTCTAGATTCGCAGATTTTTTCATCGCCGCGTCTAGCCATAACCGCTATGGTCTAGCCCCAGGGAGCCCAAACAGAGGAAACGAAGGTAGAAATGAACGATAAAGGTAATCTAAAATGACGCAGGAACTAGGCAGCCACCGTACCTGCGGTTAATCAAACATTCAAATTTTGACACTTCGCGTGCCAAAGCCGAGATCTGATAATGAGGCACACCGTAGCGGTGAACTGCGGATTAATTTTCACCGCGCGGGATTCGTTGACATGCATTCAACGCACGGTACAAGGGTGTTGCATTTTCACCCCGTCGAACCCCATCGGAATGCGGCCTCCACGACCGAATTGTGATCTCACAACCTCACTGTCGCAGCGCAACGCCAAAACCAGTAATGCAACATGGGGGGTATACAAGCCGTCAGAACAGTTTCAGTTGGCTGGACCAATATACCATATTGCTTTTCGCAAACTCCCGCAAAAGATGCGGAGTCCGACGTGACGGTCTAACGTGAGGAGTTTATTTCGAACTTGTTTCAATGCCAGGGCAGAATACTCAGACTTCGCCAACGTTACATCGCGATTGCATCTTTTGTCAGAATAGTAGATGCTTTCTGATTGCTGCAGGCGCGCGCGCGCAGCCCACGCGGTTCGTGCGCGGTTGCGGGCCGGAGGAGAGAGATATGCACAGGAGAGGATATCTCCACGCCTTTCGACGTCACTCATTCTTCGCAGAGTGACGTCAGCGTCTCTCAGCTTTTTCTTTCCTCCGTGGTCAGAGCATCCGCAGATATAAAATGCCCGCTCGCGCGCACTTTGAATAGTTACGTTATCGGTTTTTAGGAAACCCATGCATTTCTTCGCGGTCTCGCAATGGCGAAAGTTGCTTCCTTTCAATGTCAGTACTGCGACCGGCGGTTAGCGAACAATCGCAATCTGCAGAGGCACATAAAACTTGTGCACAAAATCGCTCACCCGAAGTACAACTGCGACGAGTGTGAAGAAGTGGCCCCGACTTTGAAAGAACTGGAGTCCCACCATATTAACGTGCATTTCTTCGAGCCGGAATATGAGGAGCATCACTTTCCGACAATGCCAGGTAAGAAAGACACTTGCTTATTCTCTCAAATCAACGCGCGATTATTGCTGCACCTGTTATTTTTGCATTACGGGCTTAAAGTGAGAACAATTCACTTGTTCGCTTATTGCTTGAAATGTGGTCATTTATGGTGCTTTCATGCTTTAACGTTTTATCTGACCATGCACTAGCTGCAACTTATACCGTCATACATTAAATTGTATGCTGATCATTGCTGTTTTGAATCGAGGCAACGCAGAATAATTGATGCGATTTTTTTTAGGAATCGCACTTCTAAGTTAAAAAAAAATGTACCCGCCGCGATGGCTTAGCGGCCCTGCTAAGCACGAGGTCGCGGGATCAAATCCCGACCGCGGCGGTCGCATTTAGATGAGCTAAATGCAAGAAACGCCCGTGTGGCACGTTAAAAATCCCTAGTGGTCAAAATTAATCCGGACTGCCCCACTAGCTATGGCGTGCCTCATAATGAAATCGTGGTTTTAGCGCATAAAACCCTAGAATACATTAAACTTTAAAAAAAAAGTGACTGGAAAAGCATGAATGAAGTTAATGATTTGCTATTTTTAGTATGATTAATGAAAGAGAAAAATGTACAAAGTTTGAACCCCGCTTCTAGTTCCCAACTTCTGTAAGGTAAACGATGCAGTACAATATATGCAGATGTGGTAGCATGAATATTAGCCGTAGTGGTGGCCATGCCATGCAGGGAAGCACTCGCTTTGCAAACTTGAAAACGGGTAAGCACCTATAGTATGGTACGGGAGAAATTTGCTTCTCCCCATTGCAGCAAGCACCTACTTTTTTTTTACTGCATTCTTTAGGGTCTAGAAGCAATAGTCAGGTTAGATATCATGGACAAGCCTCCTCGTGCATTATTAATAATGTGTTAAATCAGCTTTTCTGTTCAAGAAATATGGTCTAATCTTGTGCCTTAAACTGGTGCTGGAGCTTGCATATGCTTTACAGTCGTTGTATAGTTATGCACAGGCTTGCGCGGTATTGCACCGTAATGAATATAGGCAAGTGCACAGGTATGAGATTGCACTTCTGCCTAAGGTCGATCTGCAATCGACTGCATAGCTTTGTGTGAGCGAGACCTCCATACAACGGAAAGGATTGCGTCTAAAAACATGTACACACAGCAGGAAAAAATAAAGTAGATTAGTCTTAACACAAGAAGTAAAAGCTGAGCCAACCAAAGCGCAAAATTCGCATTCTTTGATTAAAGAAGTGCTAGAAGTACTGTACACTAGTTCTAATGATAGCTCCTGTGGAAAGTTTATATTTCCTGAATCCCCAACGTGCAAAAAATTTAAATCTCACTAATTTTTCAGTTAAAACACGGGGAATGCGGGAGATGGAAATTCAAGCCGATGAGCAAAACGAGAACAAGGTGAAAGCAGGAGCCAACGTTTCGACAAGTGGACTTTTCTTCAAGGCGACGTATGCTTTCCTAGCCACCATAGTATATAGGCCGTTTTTTTTTCGTAGGCGCCGCCATATTGTGAACGCAGTGGCGCCGCCTGTGAGCAGCGCCATACTGGCTTGGGTGAAAGCGGTCTTTTGTACGGCAGGTATACGCTCGGCGATAGGTTCTGTCGTTTGCTTTCGCGGAAGTGCGGTCTGTTTAGTATGACGTGCGTCTTCTACGTGGTAAACTGTTCTGTGAGACGTGCTGAAGTGGTTTAAGGCGTCATGTCATGGCCGGAATTTCTGCTGGCGTTGAGGTGGACGGAACACGCAGCGCGATGTGTGCGCGCATATTTGAGCCTACAATCAGCCTCGGAGATCAATTCCCACGAAACACAGAACCTCTTAAAAACTTCTTGGAACGGCTACAAACGGCTATAGACGTCTTGGTCTATGACAAGACTGAAAATAGAATTTCTTCTAAACATAACCTCCGCACTTGGAATATGCTAGTATATATTCTATCTGCGGCAAAACCCACTACTGGTGTCACTAGAGTGTGTTTTGGTAAACACATTCAGAATGTCTAACTCAAGAACTTTTCTAGATCTTTTTGTCTAAAAGTGCATAAAATGCCAAACGACGTGTTAAAAGTGCGGTTACCGTCGGCCGTCGGCGTTAGCGAATAAAAGACGCCACAGACAAATCGAACTCGTTGGAAGCAACATAAGTTAATTGGCTTTGATATTAAATAATTTCACATCAGAAATTCAACAATCAAGGGCGTGTTATTGTTTTCCATACGGGGCGCGCACACGACGCCAGGAAGCCATTCTATGCTCGCGCAGCTGACAGCAGCAGGAGCGAAACGCCGGCGTTGCACAGCGGTGTCACAGAGCCACCGCGCTGCTATGGTGGCTAGAGGGGGGTAGTGTGACGGGCGCCTCATCCGCGCCGTGGAGGAGGAGCGCGCGGAACGCGGTGAAAATTTAGCCACCGCTAGGGGCACTGCTGTGTTCAAAGGTGCCACGCTTGCGACGGCCGGGCACTGACAAGGCTTCGCCGGCTGCGTTGACGCTTCGCTGTCGCCTCTGTCGTCGTCTGTGAAATTTGTCTGCAGTGTTGGGTCGTCGCGTTGCCACACGAGGAATGGCCTCTTCAGATTCAGGCTGTTGGATGTAATGAACCCTGCCGTCAAGCCGCTCAAGCACGTGCTTTATACCTGGATGCAAAGGCAGGTATCGATCTTTCTCGCAAAAGCTTTCTGTGTTTGAAAGCCCCAACTGATGTCTTGCGAAGGGAGCAGTGGACCTGAAATATTAAACGGGCTGAAAAAGAGCTTACCAACGACAGCGTGGTTTGTGAACGGCACTTCGACGAAAGGTTCGTCGAAAGGACCTACCGGCACACAGTCAACGGTGAAGTTGTGGAATTGCCGCGCGATCGTCCACGTCTGAAAGAAGACGCCGTGCCCACTGTGTTCCCTGAGGCACCTAAGTATTTCACGAAGCTCCGATGAAAAGGAAAGAGAGAAATATATGCGAGCAGCTTGGACCTGCTGCAAAACGGCAAAAGCTGAACGCAATCAACAGGCAAGACGCCCAGCAAGAAGACACCGTAGCGCACACGCAGCTACGCCAGGGGCCAGATATACCAGATATCATTGCCTCAGATAAACAGCACGCCGTGCAACTTGAGCGTGCGTGTCATAATGGTTGCCTACCTGATGCAACATGGAATAAGGTAACGTTTCCAAGTGAACGCTACAGTGTGTTTTTCGGAACCAGTGAGCTCGAGGGCGAGCAGGTTGACCACATCTTGGTGCCGAAGTTAGTGAAATTCAAGTCGGAAAGCAACCAACCGGAGTCGTTGTGTTGCTCTGTATTCCTCAGGGGCCAATTGCGCTCACAGTGCACTGTTTCTTCGCCGGAGGAAGCGCAGTCAGTGCTCCACAGCACACATGGCACTTATATTGTGTGGAGGCTGCGGCGTGAAACCAGAGGAGAAAGGAAGATATATATCGTTTGCTGGGTGTTACCTTTCCATCAAGTGCACTTACGTATGTGAAAGTAACGGCCCCTGCATTCATTGCAAATACTTGAGAAAACTGCTGCAGAATCAATTTTCACGTAAGCGACGGAACGGGAGTGAAACAGTTAAAAAAATAATGAATGAAAATGTTCGGTGCGACAGAGCCCTGACTACAGCATTGCCATTTCTACTCTAAAAATATAAGCTCTCCAAAGAAAAAGAAAAGAGAAAATTCAATTTAAATTATTTCAACACTGAACAAAACCTTCGAGAGCGAAAAATAAACACGCGAACCATTGCTTCTTATAAGAAGAAATATTAAGCAGTTTACACTAAAAAAAAGCCCATAAAGAAACAAACACTCAAGACATAGTTTGACTGCGCTCACGTAAATGGATTAATTCACATGAAGTTGGCGAAACATGTCAAATCTGGTCAATGCTGAGAAACATTTAATTATAAGCTAAACGCCGCTTACCAGCTGCGTCTGTCAGAAATATTGTGGTTTTCGTTTATGTTAAGTAGCACCATTTAAGATTTCAAACGCACGCTTTTCAACGAACTAACAAAATGACTAGTTCATGTCCTTTTAACACGGACGCGGCGTGTAATTATTGGAAACAAGGTGAAAGTAAAAACACGCGGTCCAACGCGAAACCGGCCAGCCCCGCTGGCACCTGTCGCGCAGCCAGCGCCATCTACTGGGGCCGCCATCTTTCATCACAAATTTGTGCACCCCTCCGCTCCCGCCCGTCACACTACGCGCTGCGATCACTTCGGCGACACAATCCAAATTTGTCGGACATCTCATTCTGTGCTGGAAACACTGGGAGGCAGGAAGTTTGAAAAAACGGCCACTGCCGCCCCCAATGTCTCGGTCGTGGGTTCGTTATGCTACTTGTGCGTCATTCTAAGCCGTTCTGTACATTTATACTGGATATTAATTGGAGTCATTTAGCTGTGCTGATTCTGCTTGCCGTGTGTTTTGCATCAGTGCTTCGTGACATCGGCTGTATTGCGTGTTTTCGCCGACGGCTTACTACCACAATGGCGTGATCTGCGTTCGCCGCCTTCGTGTCTCGGTGCGTCTTTGTATACGTCGCACGTTCGGACAAAACTTTTTCCGGTAAGTGAAATACATTGCACTTCGTTTTTTGTCAACAATGTGAATATTTTTAGGTGTTACCCGCGACAATTCTTGATATATGGGCTCATCTGCCCTGCGAGTTTTCGTCATTACTTTTATACGAGGGTTCTTCTTGTGTTTAGCCGTTCAGCACTACCGCGCTCCACGACTTTCGCAACACCAGTCAGAACTTTGCCCTGCTTGTTAGTCTTTGTAGTTAACGTAGCACGAACCAACCGAAAGGAGTGCATTCGAAGACGACGCGCTGGCTGTAATGCTGAACCAGACTGAACTCGCCCTATTTTGTGTCCCTTTGTTGTTACGTGTGCGCGCGTGTGTGTCAGTGACTATGCAGTTTGTAGCGTTCCCACTTTATAGCAAAGCAAAAATATAACTGCAATGTTAACTTCATCTATACAATTCTAAATGAAATCGTCTGCTGATGTACAAATTTCACTTGTGTTCTAAATAAGCAGCAACACCTTTAACCTAGTAGGTGCTTCATCTGGGAGTGAAAACACGACAGCTTGGCATTTATTAATTAATGACTGTGACTGGGTCACCTTATTTGTAATTGCAAATCTGCCTTTCAACTGACTTGATGCTATCTTATTTTGTTCCTTTCACTCTATAGACGGCTGGACATCCTTCTTGTACCTTGGCGCTAGCTGGATGACGGGACCTCATCATGATCAGTGTAAGCCAATGTACTGTACCCTCTCTGGTCCTCCCAGTGCTTTTTATATGGGTTAAGGCCAGGTAGTGCTTCGTGGTAAAATAGCTAGTTGGTGTCTCACAAACGGGCATTTTTTTTTTGCACTGGTCCATTATAAACTGCCACTATTACAACCAATTTCTCAGTGCCAGTGTACATACGCAGTTCTAGTAATAATTAGTTTCCCTAAGCCTTACAAAATGTACCTGTAGGTAGTCATTGCTATGTAAGAACTCAAAAATTAAGTCTGCTGTGTCATACAAGTATACCATACATAAGTAAAAATTTGCTACAACAGTGTACATTGCACCTTGCCTCCCTAATGCACAAATGTATTCAAGCCAGTATTTGATTAGTTTGGTGTTCTAAATGTTTTCTGTGTGATTTAGTTTCTTTACGGGAATTTACTGTACAGCATCAGCAAGAAGTCTAATTTAAGATTTATGTGTGCTGCAAAAGGTGTGCTTTGCCGCTAGAATTGATAAAACATGGGCCGTGGCTTCCATACAAGGACAAACTTCAATTTCGCTCTACCACTATCAGCACTTGGCTGGCGCTTGCAAAATGAATCACATCAGGTAGCTTGTGCCAGACTGTTTTTAACCTTATTGTGAGGAGATCACAAAGTGATGTGTGGAGGCGCCTGCGTCTGAGATGTAGATTGCGCTGCAACATATGTGCATGTAGAACAGGCATGATGCTGAGGGTTCCAGCAGTTTGCTGAGGTGCTTTTAAAATTTTTTCATAACTGCAATTTTACCTGTGCTGTTTTTTATCACCTATTTCAATAATATCATTGGAGGTGTTATCAGAATTTAGCAATCTATTTGCCCTAGCCCATTAGCCTGCCACATTTGCCTTTTCACTAGGTGGGAAATTATTCAGCATGGACCATTACTTGAATACACCTTTTTGTGTGCAGTGGCTTCTCAATTGCGAGTCAACATAGATTCTCAGAATTATCTGAGGCTATAGATGCACTGATGAATTTGCTACCTATATGAATAACTTTGCACTTTCTTGCGCAAACAGCATGTTAACACTTCCAAGACAGTGGCCAATGTTATCGTTTGATCACATCATGAGATACTTTCAATGTTGTATGACGCATCATCCAAGGTGTTGCATCATTTGTGTGAGGTATTGCCCTAATCCAATTAGGGTCACATGAAAATATATCAACAAAAGTGATTGATCCAGCTAGGAGTGTTGCTTTGGAACAATACTTTATCACCAGTCCTCCTTTGCACGCTACCTGCTTACTGTGTACTGTGTCATGTTTAAGTTTGAAAGAAAGGCAACAGCTAGGCAGCGCAAAATGCCAAACTTACTTTTAGTTCAACAATTTAAAACGCTATTTAACTTTTTAATTAAGTTAGTACATCATTTACCTGCAGAGTGAATTACTGTTTTAAACTGATTATGTTTTGCAGGAAGCTTCTCAGAATTGTGTGACAGGTTGATAAGTGGCTGTTTAGCCCTAAAACACCATAAAATAATTTAAAGGCTGACTCTGCTATGAAACTTAATGACTATATGCCAGGAACAAGGTCTCCGAGTTGTGGCGCTGGCTGACACTCCCAGGGTTCTACTAGAACACATAAATATCCAAGAAAGTGGATGGGAAAACGACGCCACTGTAGCTCAATTGGTAGAGCATAGCACGCGAAATGCGAAGTTTGTGGGTTCGGTTACCACCTCCGGCAAGGTGTTTTTTCATCCACTTTAGTTTTCATTAATTTATCGTTTCTTTATTTCATTTATTAAGCACAAGTAATTTCCCCTATGTTGTCCTTGGTGTCAGTGTTTGTTGGCTTCTTATGATAGGAAATATACTAGTCATTTTAAACATCATCGCATACATACCTTAAGATACCCGTAATTTAAGAGAAAGGAGTGCTTAAATTTATTTTCATTGTGAGCCAAACTTCTTACTTAGCACATATTACTAATTGAAGTTACAATTTCAATATTCCCATTTCCTCCCTCACCTTTTTTTCCCTCTTCTGTGCAGGTATTGCTTGCCTATGTCTACAAGAACTGTCACGCGTGGCCTGTGACAGCAAGCTTTTGTGGGCAGCAAGTGCTCTCCTACGAAGGCTGGCCTACTCTGGCAGCGGCGGCAATCATCTTCAAGATTTATCCGTGATCACCTTTGCTGCTATTTGTCACTCTTGTTGATTACACTTTCTGCATCTTTTCTAATTTATTAGGTAATAAAGTATGAGTATGTGACATGGTGTGAAGTTGATGTCTTGCTGCATTTTCGCATGCAATCATCTTTTATACATGAAAAGCTCATCATACAGTTTATGAAAAAAAATAACAGCATATTATGATTTATCTTTAAGTTCTGGTAACATGCAATGGAATTCACTAATGGATGGTATGCCGAAGAACGGGCCATTATTTCTGCGTGATGCTGTGCAAGCATGTGGCGTTACTTACAAGAGGCACCCACAAAGTAAGTTACAATTTACTTTTAAATGAAGCATGGACATCAGAAAAAATATATTTATATTGCTAGTTAGAGTGGTTCGCAGAGTGTTTTTCCAGATGTGTACTATCCATTATTTTTTAACTCATTGCAGCACAGTGTTCTGTTTCGTATACTGGTGTAAGGCTATTGTGCCCCCTGTAGCTGAAACCAGGATGTAATTTTTGCCTGAACTGCAGCATCACTGACAAAATTTTTGTTTGCTAGAAGCTATTTCAATTTGGTGGAGACCCAGCAGGGCGAAGTTTTTTCAATAATGACGTGTTTCACGCAGAGATGTTCTTGTTTAGGTCAATGGGTGAACATCGGAATGATATCAGCATACAATACAGATCTTGTTTTATTTGCAAAATAATTCTGACAGGCGGCATTCAATTGATTGGTCTAATTAAAAAGCACTAATTGACCAATGAGACTGTACTACACCATTCCCATGGTTCACATCTGGAAAAACTACCCGTGCATCACGATCCGACAACATAAACTTATTTTCTGATGTCCATGCCTCGTTTAAAATAAATTGTAACTGTGGGCAAACGTCGTGCTACTGTAACAGCTGCCGCAAAAATTTGAGGGAATGTCTAATAAAAGTCTTCAGTTGTTCTTGTCAAGCTGTCCATTAGCCAACTTTTAGCGTAACGTTAGCAGGGCTTACTGAAGTACTTCTAGACGTCCATGGCTACAAAATGTCTTGATCAAGACAGCTACTAGGCTTTTGAATTAGCCGTTCAAGACATCTTTTAGACATCAAATAGCTGCTTGCGTGTTTCGTGGGTTGTGTATTTCTAAATGTTCCAATCACTAATGTGACCTTATTGCAGTAATGCAATAAGGTCACATTGGTCACAATAAGGTCACATTCCCCGTGCCGCCGAGTCCTTAGTGGACTCGGCGGCACGGCCGTGACAATGTTGGCTCACGTACCTTTGTACATGCAGATTGTCTTCGAGAGCTGCTTCATCGGTGGCAGATCAGTGGGACGGGCAGATGGAGTGCACCTTTCTGCGAAAGCGCCGCTGATCTCGCCTTCGTCTATCGTCGATCAAGGCTGTCTCCCCAATGCAAGGGCCGTTTTTGGCAAGCCATCGTTCCATCTACACGTGGACACTGTCTACCGCGCACCCACCTGGAGCACCCTGACGTCACTAAGAAGACATCGGCATGACTGTTTCTTGGGTATAAAAGAAGCTGCAGCAGTGACGGCCTTCAGTGGACTCAGCGGCACGGCCGTGACAATGTTGGCTCACGTACCTTTGTGCATGCAGGTTAGTGATAAGAAATATGTATTTCGTAGCGATTACCTTTGTCTGGTCATGCTGCCGTGTCCACATACTATTGCGAGTTGTATCGGCAAACATTTCTCTTTGGCAGGGATGTTGTCGTTATCAGGGGATGTTGAAAAAAATCCTGGGCCTACTAACACCGAAATGATCAAGGAACTTCTTGACACGTAGAAAGTGATTTTGGGTAAACTTTCTGAAATCCAGGAAAAACAAGCCTTTTCTGAAGCAAAGTTGGTTCAAATGAATACCAGGCTTTCTTCCATAGAAGAAAGTTTGAAGGAATTCGACGTTGTTAATAAGAGACTATCTAAAGTTGAGGACTATCTGCATGTACATGACCGGAATTTAGATGCTCTCAACCGAAAGGTTGATCAACTTGAAAACAGGTCCAGGCGAAATAACTTGATAATAAGAGGAATTGGTGAGGAAGCACGGGAAACTGATGTTTTGTTGAAAAAGGTGAACGGTGATGTGTTTAGCGGCATTTTGAAGCTGAAAATCAATTCAGTTGAAAGAATCCATCGCCTAGGCAAAAAGATTGAAGGTAGAGACCGTCCCATAATCTTGAGGGTGGCTGATTTCAGAGACAAATCTAAAATTTTGCGTCATCGCTCTATGCTTAAAGGTACGAATATAAGCATCAGTGACGATTATTCGAAAAGGATTGTTGAAGTACAAAAATGTCTATGGGTTTCTACACAGGAAGAAAGGTCAAAGGGAGCAAAAGTTAAACTACCATATGACAAAATAAAAGTCAATAATGTCCTTTATGCGTGGAATGAAATCACTAAAGAGCGCTATGAGTGTCAAGCACACCCTCAGGGTGACCCTGCTTGAATTTTGGAAAGCGATTCCTTCAGGATACTGAATGTGAATGCAAGAAGCATATTAAATAAGGTCGAGGATATCGAAGCTATGATTTTAGAGCATGACCCGGATATTACAATGATTACTGAGACATGGCTTCATAAAGGTATATTAGATAGCGAGGTAACTCCAAAGTCTTATGTAATGGTAAGGAAGGACCGGGATGGTAGAGGTGGTGGAGTTGCGTTAATGATTCGCGATAACATTGACTTTATTATACTTCCTGTCCCTGCTGATATTGAGGCAGTTTGGATTAAGATAATATGTAAGAATCGTTCAGTCCACATAGGCGGTATATATAGGCCACCAAATTCACCAGTCCAGGTTCTTTCTTCTCTCCGGCACTTTATGGAGAGCAATATGCAACAAGGAGACAATATTATACTTTTGGTTGATTTCAACCTACCTGGAATAAACTGGAATGCTCACTCTCCTAGAGATAGATATTTTGAATTGCAATGAGCTTCTTGATCTTGTTTTTTGTTTTGGTTTAAACCAAGCGGTGACCGACTATACTAGAATCAGTGCTCGTTTTTCGTCTATCCTTGACCTTGTTTTCGTGTCTAATAACCTGTTGCCTTTACTAATAGACTGTGAGACCAGTGATGGCATCTCTGACCATAAACTTGTAGTACTGTCTTTGAGCCTTTCTGCCAATACTGTAAACCATCCCCGCAAAAATGTCGTGTTAAACTTTGCTAGAGCTGATGATGTTGGGGTTCTAGAATTGCTCGAGGACTCTTATGAGAGATTCTCTGAACTTTATATGCGTAATCAGGGTCCTGATTGTCTCTGGGAGTACTTTGCTAATTTGGTCATGTCTTCTATAAAACTGTATATACCTAAGCGTTTAAAGAAAACTAGCAATAGAAGCCCTTGGATAAATAGAGAACTAATACACTTAAAGAGGCTAATAAAACGAAAACGTAAGAATTGTAAAAAGAATCCTAGCACTCAGACTCATTCCACCATTCAATGTCTTGGAAGGAATCTTAAGATACTTGTGAAAGAATCCAAACAAAGGTTCTTTGGCATCACAATCCCAAAATTTCTAAAAGAAGCACCGGGTAAATTTTGGAGATATATTAATCAATCATCGAATGTTCACTCCCCGACACAATCTAATGAGCATCCTTCTTCCGAGAGTTTCAATGATTATTTTGCATCTGTGTTTACAGAAGACAACGGGATTATGCCGAGTATTGAAACTCCATCTGACAGGCCGCCTATTGCTGCCGTTGAGATTTCTGAACAAGGTGTGCTCAACCTTTTGCTTCGTTTGAACATAAAGAAAAACCCTGGACCCGATGGCATCCCTAACGAGTTTCTTTATCGCTATGCCGAATGGAATTCTAAATATCTTGCATTAATTTTTCGGTCTTCACTTCATAGCGGTTTTTACCAAAGGTATGGAAGCAAGCTAAAGTGATTCCTGTCCTTAAAAGCGGCGGTGCTGATAATTTAGCAAATTATCGCCCTATATCAATCACTAGTACCTGTTCAAAGATGCTTGAACATATCGTCTCGAAACATCTGTTAACTTATATTAATGAATATAATTTGTTATCTATCCACCAACATGGCTTTCGTCAAGGCCTATCCACAACATCTCAGCTCATCGAATTAGCCCATGATCTTTCAGAAACTATTAACTCTCGGGGACAGACGGATATGATCTTCATGGACTTTGCGAAGGCATTTGATAAAGTGTCTCACCATAAGCTACTAAGAAAAATTGATGTTATGTTCAAAAATGCTGCTATTACTCAATGGTTCTCATCCTATTTTCTTTCTCGTGAGCAATATGTCGAAATTAGTGGTACAAAGTCTCAGATTTCATGTGTTAAGTCGGGAGTTCCCCAAGGCAGTGTTTTGGGCCCCCTTTTATTCCTCGTATTTATAAACGACCTCCCGAATGAAATAGACGTTTCCATCAGGCTCTTTGCAGATGACTGCATTATATACAATAAAATTGATGCGGTAGGAGACCAGGCAAAATTACAAGCAAATTTACAGAAAATAAAGAAATGGTGTGATGAATGGCAAATGGTGCTAAATCCGTTAAAAACTGTAGTTATGACAGTCTCTAGAATGTTAAATTTCTTAAACTACTCTTATTTTATTAATAATCATGAACTGATAAGAGTTGATCAGCATAAGTATCTTGGCATGATTTTCACAAGTGATCTTCGCTGGAACCACCATATAGATTATGTGTGTGCCAAGGCCAACAAGGCACTCTGGTGTCTGAGGCGAAATTTGCCATTCGCAACTCAAGAAACAAAACTTCTAGCCTATAAAACATTAATTAGACCTATAATTGAATATGCTAAGGTGGTCTGGGACCCTTACACGGCTATAAATATATCAAAAATCGAACGAATACAGCGTCTGGCAGTCAGATTTATATTCAATAAATATCGGCGGACGGACTCCCCTTCTCAACATTGTGTACAGGCAGACCTACCGACATTCCAGGCTAGATCTAAATATGAAAGACTTAAATATCTTTACCTAATCATTCATCATCATGTTCATATAAAGCATACAGACTTTTTTGAAATTCTTTCTAGTGAAACCACTAGACATCGTCATTCAATGTTTATTCGTCCCCCTGTTATACATACCGATTGTTTCAAGTACAGCTTTTTTCCAAGAGCTATCAAAGAATGGAACTCTCTGTCGGAAGAAGCCGTTTCATCCTCATCAATTGATTTTTTCGCAAAACGCATTGGAAATATCCTAGTTTGTAAATAATATACAGTCGAGTCCCGCTACAACGAAATTGACGGTGCACGAAAAAAAATTCGTAGAAGCGAAAATTTCGTTGTTGTGAAATTCAGAAAAATATGGCCAACCTGAACTGGTAAACCACAAACAAACTTTTATTTCCAGAAGTCGAGCAGTGTCGACTGCTTCCTTTTTTTTCCTAGGAGCATCATGACTCGATTTTCGCATTCGGCCAGTAGCTGCATCGCGACGTCGTCATCATGCACAGCTACGCTGTTTCTGATGACATCGAACGCATCCAGTACGCGAGATGTGGCCGGTGGGTGCATATCTGGCACTTCGTCGTCATCCGACTGCCCCCCGTCGTCGCGGACACTTTTTATGATGTCCTCATCGCTCAATTCCTCCCGGGCGATCACATTGATGTCAGCGTTGATGAAGTCGTCCAGCTCGACACTGGATGGCACACTTCCGGCACCTTGAAGGGCCGCCCAGGACGCAGTTACGTCTGCTGGCGGATGCACTGCTCCGTTGCAGTCAGCAGCATCCTCAGCGGAGTCGGTGTCTGGATCTCCGAGCTTGAAGCCAGCGTGCGTGAAACAGTTCGCGATAACTGGCCGTCCAGTTGCAGCCCATGCAGCAGCCATCATCTGCAGCGCCATGTACAGGTCTAACTTCGTGTCGCGACCGGTCTCCACATTCAATAGGAGACGCTGCATCACTCGCTGGCGGTAGGCGCACTTCAAACTTCTAATGACACCTTGGTCAAGTGGCTGTATGATCGAAGTGCAGTTCGGCGGAAAGTACTTCAGCTCCACATTTGCGAGCTCCACATCCAGAATATGATGGGCGGAGCAATTGTCCAGCAATAAGCACACCCGCCGGCCCTGCCTCCTCATGTCGCAGTCAAATGACGCGACCCACTCGGAGATAATGGCCCGCGTCATCCAGGAGCGGCTGTTGGCGACATATTTTACGGGAAGGCTCCTATTACCTTTAAAGCAACGGGGCCTTGCACTCTTCCCAATGACTAGCGGTGGGCGCTTGTCGGATCCGTCCGCGTTGGCGCACAGCAGCACGGTCACGCGCTTCTTACTGTGTTTCCCACCGTGGCAACGCTGACCTTTCATTTCGAGGGTTTTAGACGGCAGCATCTCGTAAAACAGGCCTGTCTCGTCAGCGTTGTAGATGTCACACTTCGCATAGTCTTTCAACAACGCCGAAACGTTTGTGGAGATCCAGGCGGATGCGCTGCCTGTGTCTGCCGATGCCGACTCGCCAGAGAGCGTCTTGCCGACAATGTCATGGCGGGCCTTGAATCTGCTGAGCCAGCCTGTGCTCGCCTTGAAATCGTCAATCCCCAGCAGGCAAGCGTAATTCAGGGCCTTCTGCTGCACGGCGTTTCCACTGATGGGTATGTTTTTCGCCCTCGTCTCGACAAACCACGTGTACATGGCCTTGTCGAGGTCTTCGTGCGCCGACGGCGTCAGCTTCTTCCGCTTGGCTGATGTGCCTGAAGCAAGAGCTTGCGCTATTGCTTCTTTTGACTTCAAGATGGTGGACAGCGAACTGGGAGAAATCCCAAACTTCTTCGCAACGTCACCTTTCTTCTCTCCACTTTCGACTTCGGCCAGGATCCTAGCTTTATCCTCCAGGGATAAAAACTTTCGACATGGCGGCGCCATGTCGGAAAGCACGCTAAAAATCGAACACCACAACACGGACAGCACTAACTACGCACCGACGGCGCCGAGATGCAGCATGGACTGACGAGACGACTGAGCGTCGGCTCTGGATTGTCTGCGGCTAAAAAGTTTCAAGCCAATCTCAAAGGTAGGCCAGTCTCATCGCTGTCGCCATCGAGCAATGGCGGCCCCCATGCTCGGTCATCAGCGGCAGTTTCTTGCGGTGCCAACGCGCGATGATAACTTTGCAGACGCTTTTTTATGTGCAAATTGTTCGAAATTGCGTTTCCTGCGCGGCAAAATAAATTTCGAGCCTGGAATTACTTCGTCAGATTTCGTTAAAGCGGAACGGCATAAGAAAAAGTGTTCGTTGTGGTGAGGATATTTATGCATTGACTCCTATGGGCAGCTGACGGGGAACTGAGAATTATTCGTTGAACCGGACATTTCGTTGAAGCGGCGTTCGTTGTAGCGGGGTTCGACTGTACTTAACTTTGTGTCCTTGTTATCTTCAGCGGTTTACGCTGTTACCTGTTGGTGTTATTAATTCTAATTTATTGTCCCTTTTTGTGTTTCAATGTACAATTTTCCATGTACAAAATATGTGATTTATAGTTGTTCGTATTCCTCTCCTGCTATAGCCCTGTGTAAGGGCTGGCAGTATCTGTAAATAAAAATAAATAAATAAATAATTATCCTCTATTTCGAAGCTGCGGTTTAGGAGCCATGAAACATACGCGACGATCGTAACAGCGTGGGCACCGTTCTGCTACGATAGGAGCTGTGATGTTATACTTTGACAAGCGTTCAAACTATTCACTGCAGGTTACATTGCGTGACTACTTGGTTCGATGGATGAGGTTTTCGCCCCTGAATAAAATAGTTTTGGCAAGTAATAGCAGCATACCTTAGTCTGAATTACGCTTGTCCAGCAAGAGGACTGTTAACGAACTGCGCGAGCGTCCTAAGCAGTGGTAGGTGCTGGATTACAGACATTTGTTCTATATACTGCATGGTCCAAGCATACGGCACCAGCGGTTATATATTTATAAATGTTGTGCGACATGACTATGCGAGGTCGTATTGCGGCGTTAGCCCGTTTTCTCTTGCTTTTTTTGAGAAAGAGGATGATAACCGATTTTTTTTTTTCGGTTGTGTTCGTTCCGTTCTCTACAACGCACTCACACGTATTACGGAAATTTTGTCCTCAAAAATAGGCATCGTATTCTTTTTATGCGATCCCTCTCATATATTCGGTTATCATCCTCTTTCTCTGAAAAGCAAGAGAAAACGGGCTAAGGGCCCAGTTACGCTCGAGCCGCCCATCGCCGCAAGCCGCACCGCACGCTTGCAGTCGCGCGAAAAAATGCACGTATCCAGCACTTGTGCACAAATTACACCATTTATTACACCGAGTGCACAGTGTATACCTTGCACATCGTAAACCGAAATTTGTGCAGAAGTGTTTGATACGTGCTATCTCTCGCGCGCGACCGCACGCGTGCTGTGCGGCTTGCGGCGATGGGCGGCTCGAGCCTAATCGGCCGTAACGCCGCAATACGACCTCGCATAGTCACGCTGCACAACGTTTATAAATATATAACCGCTGATGCCGTATGCTTGGACCATGCGGTATATAGAACAAATATCTAATCCAGCACCTACCACTGCTTCGGACGCTCGCGCAGTTCATAAACAGTGCCATTGCTGGACAAGCTTAATTAAGATTGTAAGGTATGCTGCTATTACTTGCCAAAACTATTTTTTCAGGGGCGAAAACCTCATCCATCAAACCAAGTAGTCACGCAACGTAACCTACAGCGAACAGTTTGAACGCTTGTCAAAGTATAACATCACAGCTGCTATCGTAGCAGAACGGTACCCACGGTGTTACGATCGTCGCGTATGTTTCATGGCTCCTAAACCGCAGCTTAGAAACAGAGGATAATTAATACTGCAATAAAGTCACATTAGTGATTGAAACATTTAGAAATACACAATTGATCTCCGAGGCTGATTGTAGGCTCAAACATGCGCGCACACATCGCGCTGCGTCTTCCGTCCACCTCAGCGCCAGCAGAAATTCCGGCCATTACATGACGCCTTAAACCACTTCAACACGTCTCACAGAACCATTTACCACGTAGAAGACGCACGTCATACTAAACAAACTCCACGACCGCGAAAACAAACGCCACAACCTACCGCCGAGCGTATACCTGCTGTGCAAAAGTCCACTTTCACCCAAGCCAGTATGGCGCTGCTCATAGGCGGCGCGCCACTGCGTTCACAATATGGCGGCGCCTACGAAAAAACGGTCTATAGGTGGGGTTCTTCTAAAGGGGGGAGGGTGTAAGGCGGGTGGGCGTGGCAATGAGGGAAGGTGTGTTAGCGCGTCGAATTGAGAATAAAGGAATGTTATGCTCAAGGCTAAGGCCTTGTGCACAACATTCCCCCCCCACCCCGTCTGTCAACCAAGCGTTAGCCGGCGTGTCAGCAGCGTCTGGCACGCCGGCTGGGGAAGAGAGATATGCCAAGAAACCAAACCAAGTGTTGCTGCCTGTAGCTTGAAATTTAGCATAGCGAATAGATTCTAAAGCTCCCTTTGAAACGTTTATGCCTATTGGTTGCAATGCCTTGAACTTGTGGATAAGATACGATTCTGTGTATTTTCTTTCTCGTTCAGAACGGAAATTTGACTAAAATGTACAGTTGTAATTTTCAGTTGTCATTTCATGCAGTTCTTGGCGTTGCTCATGAAAAAAATGTTGATGGCAGTCACTTTGTGCTGCTATAATTAGACACCATGTCACAGTGTCAACCTCAAGTTAATAAAGCAAATTAGCTTAGTTTCTATACATACTGCCTTCGCAGGAGTTTGATCTCTGTATGAAAGCTGCAAATTGTACTGCAAGCATAGTTTAAAAATGCACAAGAAGCAACCTCATTCTTGTCACTTTTTTATATCTTCTTTTTCTTTAATTCCATTGTGATTCGCTCTAAAATTTTGCCCTGAGAAAAACAAATGCTTGATCCTCATCAGGAAAAGAAAAAGGTGTCACTGAACCTCTTCTTCATAACTACAGAGTTCCACAACATGTCTACGCTTCAACTTTGAAACTCTAGTTCTGTGCATTACACATCCTGAAATGCAGACTGCACATACCAAGTGTCCAGAGCACTTAATCTTCTTTTTTCTTCTAAATTACTCCATAAGATATTCTGCAGAGCCAACGTGGGCTTACAGTAAGATGATTCCCTTTGACACACTGCATACATGTAACATTTGCTTTATTTTATTATCCCGATCAGCTTTCAAGTCGTGGAAGGAAAAGGTGGAGAAAGACACTCGCAGTCACTTCATTGCAAAGACAGGTCCCAAGACATGGGGCCCCCTGAAAAAGAAGCATTTCTACTTCGTCTGTCACCGGTCTGGAAGTTAAGCTTCACAAGGTATTGTGCAATGCCCGTATCACGACCACCAGCCCGAGTCTCTGGCTTTGATGGGTTTTTAAAAACCACAGAGATTTTTGTTCAGTCATGTTTATACAATTACTCACAGAAGCATTAACAGCATATCGGAATGAACCTCAACCTGGACAGTTATCTCGGTATGCTCACCCAAACTGGGAATCGTGTATGCCTTATTGGGCTTAAACATACTCCAAGGCCATCTTGGCCAAGGTTATACATACGATTCTATTTCCTTCATAACATTCAACATACCATCTAGGCAGTAACACTGCATGAAGTGCAAGTGATGCGAAAGAAAATAGAACAGGATAACAATTGTATACACTAGCCTGGCCCTGGTCACCTCAAAGCCTATGCATCAATATTAAACTACTTAAACCAGAATCCAAGCGTACAACTGTCCAAGTGGCTGCCCTTAAAACAAAGCTCTGGTAATGCTGGACCTTGCTGTTAAAGAACTCCTTTAATCAACCACAAGACATCGGCTGTAATCACAAACCATACCTATGACAGCACCAATGTTAAACTATTTGTTGTCACCAATATGAGTTAAGCACATTTGTTTTAGAACTACACTGTACTATTTTTGTGTCAGTGATTGCAGGGGAGTCCTTGGGCTTTGTGTTAGACATAAAAGGATTTAAAGAGATGCCTACAGAGACATTGCGAAAGTAGCTGGTATTAGTAGATTTCACCAATGATTGGAACATCTTTTTGGAGCACGTGTTCACTGCCAAGTAATAAATAGTGAACAGTGACACAATACAACCAGCGGTCAGATGTAAGTAGTACTGCTCCACATGACAACAGATCACGCTGTTCACCACTGTCAGAGTGGCAAAGTTTAAAGTTCGTTTCCAAAAGCATTGCCTGCCTGGGTTACATGTCGTCATAACCTTCCCATGTTATGAATACATAAAATTTACAGCAGGCCCATCCCAAAAATTTGGGGACGTCCAAAGACAATATATAAAAAAAAATTTCTTCTGTTTGATTCTACTCTAACCTATAGTCTACCAATTTCAAGTGACTGGCCCAGCTAGTAATGCGGGTGGCATGCAGCTCTAACAAGTGGGGCAGCTGGAATAGGAATACTTTATTGCGGCACTGGTGGCCCAAATTCAAAGCCTTTTCATTAAATAAAGAAGTTCAAAAATAACAGTGCCACAGTTATTTTTGTCTTACTGAGATTTAGCTAATAAAGGCCACACCCACAGTGGGTGTTGTATCAGCATGCAGTGGTGGCCTAGCCAGTTAAGGATTTGGACTAGGAAATGAGTAGTCGTGGTGCATTTTGGAGCAGAAAAATTGGCCCTTTTGGAATAGTTGGAGTAGTACAGCAGTAATGTGTAGCCATTTGGTGCAGCTCATTATTACTGTGCGCTCAGTAAATGCTGCTCAACAGCAAGGGACAACACAAGGCCAACAGCCAGCAGCAGCCAATTAGTACCACGTCAGTATGTTGCAAACACTTTTCTTTGCATAGCCAAGAAACCTTCATAAACAATTGAAAAATTCATGCAGAAACCCCTCTGGGACTTAAGTACGCTTAAACATTGTACCACTTGCTCATCTCCACGCAGCCCAATGTCATTATCAACCCATTTTCAAGGATACGGCAGCCTGTAATGGAAAACTTCAGAAAGACATCCTAGGGAAAGTAAAAGACGTCCAAACGAATGTTGCTGAACTCCTTTCCAAAATCGAAGGAACCTCTGGCGCCACGAGGTAATTCACATGCTTAAGGATACCCAGGACAAACTGGAAAGCATAAAATCGGAAAATCGCAACACTCAAAAGTTTGGTGGTAGACGACCTTAGTAACAGATTCCGTCACAACAACCTTATCTTTAAAGGAATCATTGAGCAAGACTCGGAGACATGGCAGGAAAAGGAAGGGCTTGTAACTGAGTTAGTTTCTAAATATTTAGGCATTGCAGCTGGTTAAATTGAACGTGCCCATAGAATAGGACAGGAAAGACCAGGCCATATATGGCTGATAATTGTAAAATTCCTAAACTTCAAAGAAAAAACACATATTGAAAAATGCATTTAAACTAAGAAAGGTTTGGATAGTCTCGTGTGGGTTGATAAGGATTTTTCACCGAGGCAGTCCATTAGGAAGAAACTCGGAGATTTCGGACGCTCCAAATAGAAGCCCGCTGAAAGATTCAAACTTCTGTTTGACAAGCTTCTACTAGACAACACGATTTGTCTTTGACCATACCACTAATGAAGTAAGTGCCCTCCCGAAACGTCACGTCCTCATGAAAACCCAGTGATGTAAAAATGAACGCTGTGATGCATATGTGTCAATTCTTGTGTGAAACTTCCGCAGCTTATTTTGTAAGCAAGATCACCTCTGTTCTTATCTTGAATCCTGTTCAGTAGACTTTGTTCTAGGCACCGAAACCTGGTTGTCGTTCGGCATTTTGGATCGTCCTTGTCTCGTCAGTTTTCATTACTTAGAAAACATAAAACTGAATTGAGAGGTGGCGGCGTGTTAATCGCAGTAAAATCTAGTTTGGAAGCTTGCGTTATTGAAACTAACTCCTGCCTCAAAATTTTGAGGGTTGCTCTCTGTCTGCCTCTGCTCTCTGTCTGCCACACATTCTACCTCTGTCATTGGAGTCTGCTATCGTCCACTTGATTCATCCCACTACTTTCCGGATTATCTGAACATGTCCAAGATTTGTTCAGAACAAGTACCCGACATCACCAATATTTCTTGTCAGCGATTTCAACTATCCCAATATTGAATGGCATTGATGCCGACCCCTGTATGGCACAGAAAAACGTCAATGCCAATATTTTCTTGACATGCTTTTAACTTTCTATTTGCATCAAATTGTTTCTGTTCCCACTCATGGTGATTCACTTTGACCTCATAGTAGCCACAGAACCAAATGTTACGAAAAATGTATTGGATTGTATCAGCGGCCACAATATCTTGCATTGTGAATTCTAGGTGCCCTGAAAAAACGTGAAAATAGAAATCAAGTAATATTTGATTACACCCGCGTGAATGTTGGCGGGCTTGTCAGTGGCCTTTCCACCTTTTCTGTCGGCTTTTTGCAGTCATTCCCTCATTGCAACATAAACACAAACTGGGTACTTCTTCGTGATGGGCTGATCACACTTAAAAGAAAAGCATACTCCAAGATTCAAAATAACAGCCTGCACAGAAAGCACTTGGTTTGCAGCGCATGTGAAACCTTTATATTGCAGAGCTAAACTATGAGCATCTGTAGAATATTGGAGGCCCTGTCATGAGCATGCACACTTATGCAGGACCGTAGTAACAACAGCCAAACATAAATTTTTCAGCCATGACATTTCAAACATGTTTTGCAATGACAGAAAAATTTAGGAAACCCAAATTATGCATCGAACTTGACGGTACCGTTATCTAAGGATGGTAACATTCTTTCTCCGGCACGTGTTGCTATTAAATTCAAAGAGCGTTTTTTTCATCCGTCACGGATGAGACTCCTGTACCTAGTAGCTTTCAGGCCCCTGTTTTGCATTCAAGCATGCACAGCATTGATATCACTTCTAAAGTAGTACAGTCCTGTATCGATTGTCTTCCAACTAACTCTGCTCCTGGTCGTGATGGCATCTGCCCTAAACTTCTTAAAATATCCAAACCTGCAATATGTCACATTTTAGCCAAGCTTTTTCAGCAACGTACTGACATGAGATGCATCCCAAATGATTAGAAAGCAGCTCGCATAATTCTCATATTTAAATCTGGTGACTCGTCTAACCCATCAAATTAGACCAATTTCTTTAACCAGCATGTGCTGCAAACTTCTCGAACACATCATTTCATCTGCTCTAATGAAGTTTCTTACAGAACATAACTTTTTCTTTATCAATCGGCATGGACTATTACACAATTGATTTGAATTCATGACTTGCATAACTGCACTCATTCTTTTTATCAAATCGATGCAATATCTGTAGACTTTGCAAAGGCTTTTGGCAAGGTTCCTCAATTCTGGCTTATTCATAAACTGACAGATCTTAACATACATGTGAGAATAACTAGGTGGACTACCAACTTTTTATTTTTAACTAACTGGTAGCAATCTGTTTTCATCAGTGACCATTTGTCTCCATTAAATCATGTCAAATCTGGAGTACCTCAAGGTTCCATGCTCAGGCCTATCTTATTTTTAGATTATATTAACGATATTAGTAATGGGGTATGCGTTTCATAGACTTTTGCTGATGATTTCGTGATCTACTAACCCTGAGGATACCTGCTACCTTCTATCTTACCTAGACAATCTCTGTAAGTGGGGCAGTAAGCAAGTGGAAACTAACATTAATATAAGAAAAGCTATCAGATTCGGGACTACAGCTAAACTTGTGTTATGCAATTACATAATTATAAAACGTGCCCCTAGCCTCTGTATTCACAATATCTGGGTGTTCATTTGTCATCCGATCTGTCGTGGAACACTCGCGTAGTTGCGATTGTCAGTAGAGTGTTCTAGTTTAGTGTGTTTACGGTCCGCCCCGCTCCAAGTTGCCCCGCTAAGCCACATGGCGGAGCGGTGGGTGATTGCATGTTTTAGTTGTATTTCTAGCCTAGCGGAGCAGAGGGATGGATGGATAGGTGCTATGAGTGTCCCCTTTGGAAAGAGGTGGTGGGTTGTGCCATGAAGCTCCTGTTATTGTATTGCCTAATGTCCTACCTATTTAACAAAGAAAAGAGAAAAAAAAAAACCACGATGAATTCCCATAACCAAACTTTCTGAACTTTGTTTTTGCAAGCCTCTGTTGTTTGTCGTTTCCCTACTTTTTGTCCACCAGTCTTCCGTTCGCCGCTTACCAATATTTACTGCATACATGTTTACTTTCCCCCTGCTCTTGCTGAACCCAAGGGCTTCAAGCAGGCCAGTGGTGCCTAAATCTACTGCTGGGGAGATATCTTCACATTCTAATGAAACATGCTCTATTGTTTCCCTAGCTGTACCACAGCAAGCACATGCTTCTTCTTCCTTATATCTTGCTGTATAAGTGCATGTTCTAAGGCATCCTAAGCTCGTTTCAGAAAGTAATGAGCTTCCCTTTGAGTTATAATAGATTGTTCCTTTCCCGATATCGTTATTTCCTCTTCAGTAGTTACTCATAGCAGGTTTATTTTCCATTGCCGCCACCCACGCGATTATCTTGTCCTCTCTGGCTTTCTGCTTGATGTTACTTTCGTATTTGCAGTGCCCTCTGGCCAATTCAGGGTAATGAAACAAAATAAAAGCACCTATTGATCACTTTTATAAGTAAAACAAATACATATAGCTTATTTGTCCACGAAGTATCTAAACGTGAACTTGTAATGCTTTACTGGTCCATTTTATCCAGTGGAAAATAAGGCCCCTTCTTGGGGAATGCCACGTGATAGCCAGTGAGCTTGCATTTTGCATCCAATCCGATCCTTTCTGATGCTAACGCGCTGCACAGCATGCATCACATACTCCCACGCTGCGAGGTTTTCAAATAGGTCAGCATGCGCACCTTCTAGCAGACATAAGTCTTCGTCTGTGCAAATCTATCTTGCAAAGAGCAAGGCAGGCAAGGTGCCTCGATGCACGTGCCTAAGAGGGCGTGCGCATCGACCACCCTTGCTAGGAAAAAAATGGCAGCAACCTTCTGCTCAGGCAGCTTGCAAGTGGACAGTGTTTCTGACTCCGCCAGCCCGCTTGCAGCTAAGCGGAGGGCGCATGTGCATTCGCGCTTCGGCTCTGCTCAGCTGCTTAGCGGAGTGTAAAAACGGCAAACTAGAACACTCTACTAAAGCAACCAGATCACTTGGCTTCATAAGGCACTATTTGCACTAGGGTAACTCTGAGACCAAATTTCTTGCTTACACCACCTTAGTATGCTCTAAAATCGAATATGCCTTCTTAATTTGGAATCCACACAAGGCCTACTTCGAGCACAAACTAGTCTCTGCAAAATAAGGTTGCTCGCTTCATCACAAGAAACTACTCGCATACATCTAGCGTTACGCAAATGAAATCTATAATTTAGCTCCTCTCAATATTAGCAGGCTTCCGACACTATTGTCCTTCTTTCATAAACTTTACTCCAATCGGTTGTCCCACGTTACTCTAAATATTAGACTAGCTTGTGACATGTCTTGACGGCTTGATCACCAACTTAATATCGCACCCATCTTCGCCCACACTAATCCGTTTTTCCACTCGCCTCTCCTCCTTGCTATCTGTCACGACTTATTTGTACATAATTTGAAGTTGTTCCTAGAAATCTGAACTACCTTTTACCTTGCTGTTACGTTCCAGTTGCATTTCCTCATGTTCTTATTTAATATGAAATTTTGCTTTCCTGTTTAGTAATGTATACCTAAATTTCTTTCCATTGTTTTTTTAATGCAAAACAGCTCATTGTGATAAGTCAAGTATTTTAGGAACCTTGAGCCTTGTCATTACTACGTTTTTTCACACATAGTATATACCCTGTAATAAGTCTTTTCGCACTAATTCATGTTGTTCCGATTCATATTTCTAGTTTAGTTGTGTACTTTTGGTATTTTTTGCTCCTTCCATTGTAATCCCTGTAAGAGTTGGTGTCTGCTATGAAAAAAATGGGTACCTGGCCCATACCGTCGTCAGACTCATTCATGCTAAGGATGTTGTTGAAGGGAGGAACTTGTTCTCATTAAGAGCGAGGAGTAGGGGATTTATTTACAATATCTACATGAAGGTTGGAAAACATTACATCTGATCAGTCTAGCACGACTGAAACGCACACTGAACAGCCGAAAATGTCTGCTTAAACACTCTCTGTCCTTACTAGATCCCTAGGCCAGGGAAAGCTCCCATCAAAGTGTCCAAAGTCGTCGGAAGTACCTGCCTTTGAGGGCGAAGGTTCACACACTCTCTT
This sequence comes from Dermacentor andersoni, assembly GCF_023375885.2. Lineage (NCBI taxonomy): Eukaryota > Metazoa > Arthropoda > Arachnida > Ixodida > Ixodidae > Dermacentor > Dermacentor andersoni. Next base: position 359,390,078 of record NC_092814.1, on the reverse strand, counting down.
GCACTTTTGTTTCACTGAACACACCGAAACGAGTGGGGCCTCGTAGACAGGTGTTGTCACGCTTGACTCAAGCTGGCACGTCTTGGTTCCCGAGCCGACTCTGCAGTTAGATGCTGAATCTGTCAAACGACCGTGACTATTACCACAGTACATGGCGGAACGCCATAGAACAAACTTTTCTTGCTACAATTGGTCCCTGAAGGCGACAGCGAACCAGCTAACAATCCTGTCCGCCAAACGTGTCTAGCCTTACTGGATCCGAAGGGCTATCCGAAGGGGGCGTGTTGTTGGCTTCACGAAGCGATTCAATGCAGCGAAGCCAGAAGGTCACTATCCCCGCTGGCCAATCGTAACATCCCCCACCCCTATGCCTTCTGGGCTCTTTAGGATACTTGAGCAAAAAAGTGTTATGGAAGTTAATATGACCGGTATAAACAGCAGCGTCGCAGCAACACTGACTGCTGCGGACGGCGCCAGTTGTGCTGACGACGTTCTGATCATTATAAGCTGGTACTGCTCTTTAGTGCCTTATCCATCCATGTCAAACCATTATGCACCGCGTGGACCATATCTTAAACGCCGTGTTCTCGTCGCTTTGCCTTGAAGAGCGGGCCCATATCTTGAAAACGATCTGCGAAAGGGGCAGGTTGCGGTGTGTGCCGAGAGATTTGCGAGCGCTGCTTCGATCTCGTGGTAGCGACAGGCAGAGATCGGCCCAGATTTTTATCTTGCGTGATGGACGTTGGGTAAGCATAGAAAAGCTGACACATTTAAGAAAATTTTAACAACCAGAACCAGCCATTTAGTACCATGCCAGTATGCTGCAAATACTTTCATTTGGGTAGGTAGAAAGCCTTTATAAACAATTAAATAAAAATTTTATGGGCTAATGAAAGCAGCTGTGTGCCTAGGCGTTGGGAGAGGCAAGAAATTACAACTGCACTAGAACAATTTGCTCTGTCACTCGTAACAAAAAAAGTGAAGGTGAATGTCTTAAGTGCATTGCAAATGATACATGTGCTTTCATATGCACTATGGCAATATGCACAAGTGTATTACACCCGATAACAATGCAAGAAGCTCGACAAGAGACTGCCGCGAGGCTATGAACAGCGTCCAGAAGGAGGTGCTATAGCACAAATGGACGCAAAGATGGCAGTGGTGGACACGAACAACATTGCTACCATTCCATGCACTCAATTTTGTTGCGAGGTGGTTTGCGGGCCTCTGCAAATAGATATGAGTTGGTTCATCAGCTAACTGTGGCTTTAGTTGCTGATAACCAACCGACCTGCCGAAGCAGTGCTCATTAGGGCCAATGGTCAGGGTAGTGTGCCATGAAATTAGCTTTTGGTGATTGTGATAAGGGCTGCAAGCCGTCACAGAAAGCTTGGTATTAATATATTGGTACGATTGGCTAATTGGCGATTGGTTGCGAGATCATTCGTAGGGGTTTTTGATAACTGATGAAGCACTGCTGTACGAGTCCACAAGATCCACAGCAGATGTGCTTTCCACATGAAGCTTTCGTCACTTTCACTTGCATATTATTCTACTATATGCAGGGCTCACAAACCATATACTATATTTCCCGGACAATAATTTGAACCTGGCACAAGTAACCTCCCCCTCTTTTCACAAGTCAGCAACTATCACAAGTGTGCACAGAAGTTAGTTCCTGTACTTAAAAGATCAGAAATTGTCATGCAGTTTTGAACCACGTGCAAGAACACATGTATGCAATGCAAACTGTGTGCCTTCCAGTGGTCAATGGTCTTATCTTAGCGCATGCCATTGTGCTTGCTATAAATGCTGCTTTTGTCACCATACCCTGTTAGCATTGCATATAGTAATTGCTTCGATCGGTGTTGACAGCCAGGACAAAGCTTTTACTGAGAGAGGCATGCCTGATAATCAGATCGTGGTATTGGCATGTAAAAACTCAAGATTTCTTTTACTTGTGTTCTTGTTCCGACACAAACCAAGTGCCCTTGAAATGCTGCATGCAATGCATTGACCTCGAGCTATCCATTGCATTACTGCAAAGATTACTGAATATTTTAAGTCTAGTAGATGATCCATCTCAAACTAAATTACTTGCACGTTCACTATTTGGTTACTATATTTAAGTCTTCTCAAACCCCTGCTGAAAACGTGTTGCCCTGAAAGTGTGAAAATACCGCACCTTTGCGCAGTTTGCGTAGCCAGGTTTCAGGCAAGTTGAATTGTAGCCAAATGGTGTAAATGGCACAGTAGAACCACTACTAAGCATGTGTTTGAAGTCCAGTGCTTAAGTTAGAATAAACCACCCGGTTATCTTTTTCCACAGCTACAAGTAAGCTGAAGCGGCCTTCAAGTGTTAAGTGCGGGAAAAGATGTTTTGCGGCAATGGCTGTGATCGAGGACAACACAGGTGTGAATGTGGTTTTTCAATCCAAGCACAGAGGTCACGACTTTGAATTGGGTCGAGTTTTTCTATCCAAGTCGGAAAGAGCTGCTATTGCTGGTAAGAAAACGCTTTTGCTCTGCTTTATAATACATAAAGAGTGGTTGTTAAGTTTTCAACATCACAAATACAAGGCAATACTCATGCCAGACCATGCAATGAACTTGGAGCAAATGTTAGTGCATTTGAAATTCATAATGTCCACATAATTCGAGGCCACCTTTACTGACTGCAGGGCATTATAGTTAATGACATCATAAACATGTTTATCGTTTTGCTACATTGTATCAATGCCTGAAGGATTCAGAGAGAGAGAGAGAAAAAAGGGAACCGTTCTCCAATTTCACAGTGGTAACAACTACCTTGGCACAGCCAGTGGCCTTTATTTGGCCTATATGGCTATTCTTATTGCAGGCAACGACTTTAGTTATTGTTTATACTTGTTTTCATCAGTTGTTTGCATCACTTCATGTACCAAGCAGGAAGGTGTAGGGGCACTGTAGGCCACACAGCAGACTGTGGCTTTTTCCCTTTCTGCTTTATTTTTCAGGCTGACAGTTAATTGAATTAATATTGCTTATGATCCTAGTAGGATTGAATCTCCCAAAATAGCAGTAAGCTGGAATAATTTCCACTTGGGATTACTTAAGGTGCATTGTACATAATTATGTCTGCCATGTTGCCTAAATTGAAGTGCAACTATTACAGACGTCGATGAAACTGCGACCTCTAGCCACTACTGTAGGTAATCCACAGCAGATGTGCTTTCCATGTGAAACTTTCATCAGCTCAAGTTGCATTTTACTCTACTATGTGCAGGGCTCACAAACCATGTACCATATTTTCTGGACTGTAATCTGAACTGTTCTACAAGTCGCCCCTTTCCCCCCCTCTTTTCACAACTTTCAAATAAAAAAAATGTGTACATAACTCATTGTACAAGATGCATCTATTTTAACTTGGGTCAGCATCGTGAAATGCAATTGTGCATGTTTATACACTTATCCTAAAATGTCGTACTTACCCATTTCAGGGCACTAAACTTCAGTAAAAAAAAAATTTTATAAGCCGCACATTCCAGCAGACAAAATAAACTGCAAGTACATTGCTGGAGAAAAAGAATATCGCATGTTGGCCTTGCATATGCAAGTTGCACTGTGGACGAAAATTAAAAAGAAAATGGTGGCACCTATGGTTTGGAAAATACGGTACCTAAAGATTTTGAATGCTCATGAATCGGCTACGTGAATGAAACATGATTAGAACGATAACGATAGTTAGGTTTAGACGTGAACTCGTAAAATAGGTTGAAGTGTCCAGTCAGTACTCTACTTGACTGAAATAATACATTTAACTCAAAAACCCACATGACTGCATAGCCTTCAAAGCATACATTCACAGGTGTTTCTGCTCCTTGTAAATATGCATGAATGACTGATAAAGCAAATATATAAATAATTGCTGAAAGCTTTAATTGACAATTTTTATATTGACATTTATCAAATTATGTACATCAATGCAGTCAGTAACTGTGATGGTTATATTTAAGTTAATCTGGAAATGCTGCACATGTTTTCGATTGCAGACTCTGTTTTGACCTTCTATGGTGGCATGCCACTATGGAAGTGGCTATAGCTTATGCTCTGGAATGTAATTGGAAAATGAAGTTCTAACTGAAGGATAGAAATTGTAAATAATGGCAATATTTAGCAAAGGAAATAAAGGTGGAAGACATTTTTGCCCTGGATAGGATCGGAACCACAATCTTCACATGTCCAGTCCAGTGCAATGTTTTCACAATGGTTCAGTAATGTCTTTTGTTTGAACAAGGTTACCAACAGTGAAGGATGAAATTGGCAGCCTAGCTGTAAACTTTGTTAACACAATAAATTTCTTCACTTTAAATTATGGAGTTTTACGTGCCAAAACCACTTTCTGATTATGAGGAACGCCATAGTGGAGGAATCCGGAAATTTCGACCACCTGGGGATCTTTAACGTGCACATAAATTTAAGTACACGGGTGTTTTCACATTTCGCCCCCATCGAAATGCAGCCACCATAGCCAGGATTCAATCCCGCGACCTCATGCTCAGCAGCCCCACACCATAGCCACTAAATTTCTTCATTTACGTACCTCGTAACACTGGAGCAGATAATCCCTATGACTGTTTATCAATGACACCAAACCTTGAAACTTAAATATGTAATCATGTAATCGTGTAGTGTAATTCAGAAATGTAATCTTGCCTCTTCAGCAGCTGAAGGCTGCATAGCACCATGTCCTTGCAAAGAGCTGACCTAAATAGAACAAAAAATGCGTCAGCTTGAACTATTTAACACGCACCATTGCAAAAGGTTTTTGTAAGTCTGTGTAACTCGTTATTCAATTAAAGGAATTCTAAATAATGATATTAAAAATGTTCATCAGTGCCCATTTCACTTCCTTGCGTGCTCGGTAATATTACTTATGCTTGAACTGATATACACTTTCTCTTTACTCTCTCAAGAAAAGCTGCGAGGAGGCGTGTCGATGGACGCAGTGTTGGATAATGTGCGGTCCAACGTGGATGAGACGTTCCACCGCATTAACCTGCTGAGCAAGCAGGATCTCCGCAATATAATGAGGGATGCCAGAGTCTCGAAGACCGAGCGGCTGCATGATGATGACTATGTCAGCGTGCAACTCTGGGTTGAGAGGATGCATGGTGAAAAGGAAAACCCAGTGCTCTTCTTTAAACACCAAGGACAACCTGACAAGAGTGACATTTTTGAGAGAAAAAATGAGGACCTTTTGGATGACAGAGATTTCATGCTTGTCATCATGACCACACCACAACAGGAGCTTTTTAAGAGGCTTGGAACTGATCGTGTATGTGTCGATGGAACACATGGAACAGCAGGTGAGCAGTACTATATAAATGCATTAATAATAAAAGCAAAAAAGGGGGAATGCTGTTTTAGAATAATTGCAATAGATATGAGTAGTATTCCTTCACACTTATGATTTTTCTCTTAATTTTTCTCGCATTTTTTTTATTTCATGCAGTTCTCAGTTATCAGTAAACAGAGCAAGAATGAATTCGGTGCTCTGTACACTGGTGATATCATTCCATTGCTACTGTCCTCATCGCTGCATGCCCTGCATATCCTGTCTGTATTGTCACCACGCAGTTATAATAGGTCACATAATACATCTCTTATCACATTTGTCTAGAGTGCAGAAACAGTGCATTGCACTGTGTATTAGTGCCTTCTATCAGAGATACAGCTGTCAAGGCTGTTGGGCAATTAGGCGAACCACTGATTACTGCTAGTCAAAGGTGCTTTTTCTTGGGGGTGGGGGGTGGTTCCCCGAGAACTGCGAAAACAAAACATTTAAAAAATCAGGCAGTCCAAAAAAAAAAAATTTATACATGCCTTTTACTGCCATTTAAAGGGAGGTGCTAGTCTAACACAACAAGAACCTAGAACTATGAAACCCCAGCTGTTTACATACTTTTTTATGGTAATTTCAAATACTATATAACTCAGTTTTATAGCAAGTTGCACAGGTTTCGTTCTGTGCAACGACAATGTGTAAAACGTCTGCATTCTTGCCCCCAATTTTTTATCTCTAAACTTCTATGATTGCAGACCAGTGATGTCACATAATCCTCCAAATCAACTGTAGAATACCAAAATATGTTACTGAAATTGATACCGAAATCATTATGCACTGTTATGCTTTCAACAGTGCATAATATAAGAAGTGTTAAATTAGAACCTGTGAAACCATTTCAAAATGTTTAGACATCCAGTGTTACTCGAGATTTTATCTTCAGTATATAAGTGATGTTGAAGATCAACCCCTCAGTGGTGGTCAAGACAGTTTAGGATTTCAAGCAGAAAGTTGTCATTCTGGAGCAGTTTAGGAGCAGAAAATCTTTTTTCTACTCCGTGTTCCAAAAGTCTTTTTGGGACATTTGAAGTACTACAGAAGTAGTCTGTAGCCATTTGGTAGAGCTTGTTATGACTGTGCAGTCAGTAAGTGCTGCTCAAGAGTCAAGCAAGACACAAAGCCAACAGGGACCCATTAAGCTTGTATTGTTGCAAACATTTTTATTTGGGTAGGCGGGGAACTTACTTTTGTACCTGTCCTAGTTGCTTAGTGGCTGTGGTGTTGGGCTGCTGAGCATGAGGTCGCAGGGTCAGATCTTTGCCATGGCCACTGCATTTCGATGGGGGCAAAAGGCAAAAGCACCCATGTACTTAGATTTAGGTGCTCGTTAAAGAACCCCAGTTGGTCGAAATTTCCGGAGTCCCATACTACGGCATGCCTTATAATCGGAAAGTGGTTTTGGCACGTAAAACCCCGTAACTTAATTTTTCTTAATTTTGTAAACCGAAACAGTTATTAGGCTTCTTGGTGCTTGTGCTGTAACAGGAGAGAGTATGTATGTGTGTAAATAAAGAAATGTATATCATGCCATGTTACAGTGGCCCTTTCCACTGCTGGTATGCTTCACCACGATACATTCCATACACTTCTTCCTGTAGCAAGCTATATTGTGGAAAAGTTGGCGTTTGAAAACCGGCATTATGCAACACTTCCGACAATGGTTGTGCCTTCCGCACTTTGATGGCAAAGCATTTCAGCATCCGAAATTTCAGCTGTCCTTATAATTAATTGCCTCTATGGGGTACGTGGTGGTGTTTCAAAGATACCCGAATTCTCGTGCATGCCCAAAAAATAGTTGTTAAGTGTATTTCTGCTTGGTAATGAAGACGGCTAGGACAGTGCACATTAGTGACACAACAGTGGCCAAATGCTCAGATTCCTTTTAAGTAGAGTGCTGTGTGCTTTTAAGATTTTTGTGAAGTTAGCATCTGAATTTGATTTATTAAACTCACGCACACATAATAGCACTATAATGAGAAATGCATAGTGTTTTAGCTGTTCCCTGCAGCATGTTTTCAACTGCTTTGATAGATGGATGGATGAATAACTTTCTTGAGGTCCGTCGGTACGCGCAATTAGTGTGCAGCGGGCCGCTCCCACATCGGGACAGAGAGGCCATGCCCCTCCGCTGCGTCCCAGGCCAGATGGACAGCCCAGAGCTGTGCTTCAAGGTCCGAGCTGTGTAGAGCTCGGTCCCACTTTCCCTTGGTGGTCCCGGCGCCAGGGGGCAAGCCCAGAGCATGTGATCAAGGCTAGCTATATCCTTACAGTAGCGACACACATTGCGAGGGTGCGCATCCGAAAAGATTTTATGCAGGAAGGCCGGGCATGGGTAGTTGCCTGTCTGAAGCCACCTGTACGTGACTTCTTGTGCTTTATTGAGTGCTTTGTGCAGTAGCGGCATGGTTCTTTTGACTAACTTATAATGCTGGGTGAGATTGTTGTAAGTGACAAGGGGATCGCACTCGCTTGCCCAACCTGCCGAGAGCGAGTCCGAACTCGCATGGTGAGTTGGGTCTCGTGTGCTGTCTCGTTGAGGTTAGAGAGTGGCCCCTCCAATGGTCCCATGTGTGCCGGGAACCAATTGACGTAGTGTGGGGTGAGGTGATGAATACCAAGTATTCTGCCGACAGTCGGGGATATGCTCCCTGTTCCGAAGGACAGAATTGCCCTCCTGGAGTCGCAGTATACCAAACTTGTATTGTCTTCTAGGAGTGCAAGTCTGATGGCCGCCTGCTCAGCCACCTCAGGACTATATATATATATATATATATATATATATATACATACGTGGTTCTTGCTTCTCAAGCAAAAACCATATATCACAATGTTTAATTACAGTATTTACCCGGTTCTGATGTGTGCCTCGTATGTTAGCACTAGTAGAATGCAATAGTTGTACACTTTTCAATGACAGTGGTTTGACAGTGGTTTGACAATGACAGTGGTTTTCAATGACAGTCATGATTTGGTAATGCCTGCCATATGTATTCCAACCCATTTTTATTAAGTAAATTTCCTTTAATGATCAGGGTCCCTTGCGAGCAACTGACCTAGGTAAAATTACTCCTGTACAGACTCTAGAGGCTGACTGGCGATGGTGGATTCTCGGAACATTGTCTTCTGCATATTAATCTTCAAACCCACTCTAAACTTTTTTGGTTAAGGTCCTCAATCACTAGTAATTTGTCCCCACTGTTGCAGAGATATTCACCATTGATCCGCACTCTGAATGTGCTGCAACTGCAGATTTGAAATGGCATTAATCAAAGCCAACACCGCCATGTTGTCTCACCACCTCAAACTGGCACTCTCACACGCAGACCCACTGGCCTCTGTAATCACCACGGCGGGAATGCTAGGCCTAGGTACGCTATTACGGTTCTTTCCATTCGGGGCCGTCTTTTTCATTGAAAGAATTCACCGCAGTCAGCAATGGTACCCACTCTGCCTCTGCAATCCTCATAAAGCACAGTGCGTTGCATATTGCTGGTCCTCGAAAGGCAGCTTTGCCTCAGCACAGTGATGCTACGCGGTGAAGTGTATGGGACACAGTACATATTCCATAATTATATGTGCGTGCACTTGCAGTCTCCTCTCACAGTACAAGCACCTATTGCCTAATAAGTGTACTGGCAGGCCTTCAGAGCTTTTTCGGGCGTGCCTGTAACGATTTGGGCCCTTAAGGGCAGTAAAAGACGTGCATTCATTTTTTTTCTTTCGGACGTTGTAGCGACCTCTAGGGAGTCTGAATAATCGGGCTGTACAACTGACCAAAAGGATGCTTCAAATGGTCCATGGGGCGAACACGCAGTGGAACGAGGACAAGAATAGGAAGGACCATTGCATTGAGGAATGATCAGGAAAGGAACTGTGCCGCCGCCTCTTTGAAGGAGCTTGAGCTCAAAAAGCAAAGTGTTGGCTGACGCCGAGATGCAGGTTACCCACATCCAAACCAAAATAAACTCCTTAAAGCAGTGAAACGCAACACTAAGGCATGATGCGCAGGCTGAGAGTATGTTAGGACAGCTGAGGTTGACTTTCCAGCTGCTTAAAGAATCTCACTTGTGACAAAGTTCGGGCATAATACCAATGAGCTTGCTATCAGTTGATACAAATAGCTCTATTTGCTTTTGTATGCATCTCTTTTTATTCGTATTTTAAAATGTTCGACTCTATTTGCCATGAGCTAGACCACTTTTTTACAGCGAAGCTGTCTATGGCTAGGATCTGGCAGATCGCATCCGCGCATAGACCAACAATTTTTCATACGGTGGGCCGATCCCGAAGATAGTGCAATACCGGGCCAACCCGAGGCAGAAGTGAAGCAGGTATTAAGCACTCCACATATGTAGGCTGATCCCAAAGGTTGTGAAATGCCAGTCCAACCTGCAGCGGAGATGAAGCAAACTTTAAGCACTCCCCACACATGGGCCAATCCCATAGGTAGTGCAATACCAGGCTGACCCGCGACGGAGGTGCAGTTCACCATTAAGGGGCCCACATACACAGCTTCGCTGGTCATCCTTCACAGAGTAAAAGGGCACAGTTTTTTTTCGAAGATATTTTAGTATCTGTGCATTTTACAAACACCTCTATTCAGTTTTCTATTTTGAATGAAATAAACACTACTCCTTACTGTTCTGGATTGTTTTTACTGTTCTGGATTATTAAAAACTAAATTGTTTTTTATTTTTTTAACATGCTTACCAGAAAGTGACAGCATCGGGTGTCAGCCCATCTTGACATAAAGTTCTGTGAAACTTGGCGAAAACCTGGAAAAATCGGGGAATTTGAAAATGTCAACTTGGTAGACACGTTCTTCTAAGCATGCAGTATGGCACATAAGCTTGGAGGTTAACGAAGAATCTCGAGAATACGTTAAGGACCGCACAAAGAGCAATGCGATCAAAAATGTTAGAGGTAATGTTAAGAGACAGGAAGACAGCGGTCTGGATCGGAGAGCAAACGGGGATGGTCGATATTGTAGTAGACATTAAGAGTAAAAAATGAAGCTGGGCAGGCCGTGTAATGCGTAGGGTAGATAACCAGTGGACCATTAGAGTTGTAGAATGGGTGCCAAGGGAAGGAAAGTTCCGTCAAGGAAGACAGAAAACTAGGTGGCGTGATGAAATTTGAAAGCACAAGTTCGCATCAGCTAGTGCAAGACAATGATGATTGGAGATTGCAGGGAGGTGCCTTCGTCCTGCATTGAACTTTAAAATAGGATGATGTTGAATGGGTGCAACTCTTTAAAAAGAAATTTGGGCCGGAAATAGCTTGCACTGTTCACCAAGACACGAAACCAAATTCGTATGCTTTGCCACATAACACGGATGTATTCCAGCGGAGCTAACTTAAAAAAAGCGGCTACCATTGTGCAGTAATCTATTTCATTGTTGGAACAGCTTGCAAAACATGGCATAATGTGTTAGTAAAAGCCGTGTAACTTTCTTTTTTCCTTTATAGCCGGCTATAAGATGCACATGCTGAATTTTTATAATCATTGCTATGTGATGTGCAAATTAAGCAGTAATTTTATGCAGTATTACAACGTACCTTAGTGTAACAGTACAATGAGAGATGTAATCTAGAATTCGACGAAAGTTCGTCTGGTCAGGTAACATGAAGAAATTGCGGAAATTACAGACAATTCAGGACCCGTGCGGGTTCTTTGATCATATAAAAAAAATTTCCTTTCTTTAGTGTGATGAAGGAATCCATATGGGTCCCAAAACATCTATTTTCACCTCAACTCGTTCAGTGACTGCAACTTCATCACGATGAGATGTGCAGTGAATTTTGGAGACAAAAGCACCTCGGTAACTTGTTTCATTGTAAGCTATAAGACGCATGCACTCGCTTGTTATAAGTGAACTGTTGTGCTATGCAACACACCTGCAGTGCCAAGCATCTCAAGTGCTCACTTGCACGAGTTCATTCCACCTTATCAAGCTTGCATCAGTAGTGTAGGTGTTAGAGCATTGAGAGTCTGCCATGGGAGACCACGATTTATAACTGAACATAAAACTTCTTTTAATTTATTTATAGTTACAAACAACTAGTGTGCGGCAAGCTAGCCAGAAACTGACAACTTGCCGCAGGTGGGGAATGATCCCACAACCTTTGCATTACGTGTGCGATGCTCTACCAATTGAGCTACCGCGGCTCCGTTTTCCCACCCCCATTCTTGGGTATTTACGTTTCCTAGTATCTTGGGAGTGTTAGCCAGTGCCACCACCCACAAACCTTAGTGGCGGTTCCAAAGCCAAAGTTGGTCAACATGTTGCTGCAGGCGTGTATGCTTGCCTATGATCTGGTCAGCCTGTCATGGTGGTGCCATAGAAATATGAAAGTACCATAAATGTGTTCACCGAATCTTCAACCCCTGACAAAATAACAGGACCACAATTTTTAATGTCTTTTCCAGTGCCACTCCGTTTTGCATTAGAATAAAAATGTCTTTTCCAGTGCCACTCCGTTTTGCATTAGAATAAAAAAGGGAACAGTGCAACACAAGACGAGCGAGTAAAGAGCACAGAGTACTCGCTCATCCTGTGTTGCGCCGTTTGTTTTTATCCTAAGATGAACCAACCAGACCCATTGAACATATTGCTCCTTTTTGCATTTCGTCAGTGGCAAGAGCAGCGCACTGCCTGTGTTATCAATAATATAAGCCAGCGCATAGAATTGAGCAGAATGCTTAGCTACAAAAACGCAGCCTAGAAGTCGATTGCACTATCACTGCTGAACAACGGCTCTTTTTTTTTTTTTTCCTTAAGCGACAGTCATTGCACCCTCGATGTCTGCGCGAACGACGACAGTCTGCATGTCACTAACACGTGAATGAAGAAGCACTAGATGTGTGGAACCAACATCGCGGGACTTGCGAATGCCTTGTCAGGGTTCACTTATCCTGTTGTTTGGGCCAAACTTGGTTTTGCTAGTTTCTGTCCAAGGAGGTGCTGGCAACATGGCCGATGAGCATGCTGCGGCGATTCCAGCAATGTATTAAACCTGAAATATTTATATTTCTGCTTAACTCCGTGGCCAAATGAGCACGCAGTCATGCAGGTGGAATACAAATTACTGAACAGCGTGCTTTGAGGTGTCCAAAATTTCAGTCATACTTAAATTTATGGGCCAGTGCAGGTGCTTTGAAGTAGTCCAAATCGGTCAGAGCTAGTTGCTCACCAGAGGCTTCAGCTTTACAGTGAAAAAGACCATTGAAAAACGCCTGATGTCTAAAGCAATGCTCAAGTGTTACCCAGGGCTGAAGGTTAGCCTGGCGTAGAAAAGCATTGATGACACCGAGTCTAGCCAGGTGTTCCTGACTGGTGATAGATCTAGCCTTGCTCAAAACATCGCTAACTGGCAGCTGTCAATAAAAGATTCACAAGATGTAAAAGGCAGTGTCTGAGCAGCTTCACTCAGTAATAAACTAACCACAGTGCGCTGTGTGAGCAGGTTTGTTGCACTCATTTGAATGAAAGGGATACTCAGATTTAGGTTTCTCTTTTTTTTTGTATTTTGAGGCATAGCAACATTCTTTTACTGCGATAAAATACATTCTGGAATAATGCTTGTCAATTTTGCATGTTTTCGAAATAGCCCAGGAGATGTCGAGCAGTTTGCGTTTATTTGCTACAAAGAGCTCCAAACTGCTCCAAATATTGCCCCAAAACCGTGCCAGTGGCACCACTGTGTGTATATTCTATATGAAAGCAAGAAAATTAAACATGTGAAATGCAAGTTTCCATCTAGTATGGAATTGCCTATACAAATTTAATAGGTGAAAAGCATAACTACTTGAACATTAATGGGTCTTAATATTGGGGGACTGGAACAAAGAAGTTTGCTATCAGCTGTGCCAAGGAAGCGGCACATGTACGACGATATGTTTACCTATTTAAGTATGTATAAACCTCCACCTTATCTGATTGTACAAAGGACACCTTGCTATGTGCAGTCTCCATTACATCTGTAGCTGCTTGCATGAACAGCAAGTCCAGCTCCCTTGGTCTCATTTTACTGGGTCTTAACAGTGCCTGTAATGTTGCCTATGAATTACCTGTGAAATATGAAAATTTAAAGCATTTTTACCTTGCACACCTCCACCAAAACCTTTCGTTTTATTTCTTTACCTTTCAGGGTTTGACTTTCAACTTGTAACTGTGCTCTGCGTGGATGGATTTGGTGCTGGATTTCCTGTGGCATACTGTGTCACCAACCGCACAGACCGGAAAGCCATGCTCACTTTTTTCATGGCAATCGGGTCCAAGACAGGCCAAATAGCAGCTCAATCCTTCATGACTGACGATGCACCTGCTTTCTACAATGCTTGGCAGGAAGTCATGGGGCAGCCTCAGCACCGCCTGTTGTGTGCTTGGCATGTGGACAAGAACTGGCGGGAAGCCATGAACAAGCACATACGAGATAAGAACCTGAGAGCTTTCACATACAAGGTATGTTGGCCCAGAGTACAAATAATTTACCTGATTGTATTGACTCTTCAATTCAACTCTGTAAAAGGCAGTGTAGCACGGAGTCATTTTTCCTAGTAATGAAACATCACTACTACAGTATAACTTTAATATGCCTGTCACTAGGTCTGGGCATTTTAAGCTGACAAGCGTGGTGAATAGAATGCACGCCAACAATTGTCTGCTAAGTATTGCATCCCTACGTGCTACGGAAAGAGCCAACGGCCGTCAGCCAACGACCGTCGGCAAGCCAACGGCCGTCAGCTGTGCTCCTTGTGGGTGCCACACGCTCCCAGCCGGAGAGTCTACGTACATCGCGCAAGTGCACTTATGTTCACTGCAGTGCTGTGACATCACTCGTGGTGACACGCGACTTCGAGAATTACTAAAGCAACATCAGTTATCTCAACAGGCGAACTAAAGTTTTAAGAAATAATAAAATATACTAACCGAATGTCTGCGTGTTTTTTTGTTTTACTTCGATCATAGGAAGAGAGACGTACTTCCATTTCATCTGCTTGTTCACATGTCGTGCAGTTGTGCACTCAGAGAACGGAACTATATAATTTAACGTGTTCCTGTGTGCGATCATGCTCTGTGATCCACCTGCATCTACCTCAGTGTCCGATGAGGAATGGCTTGTACCGCTAGTCAGGTGTTCTCGTGCACAGCGCATAAAGTGAGAAAACCGGAAGTGCACCACTGAGCAAAAATGTGACAGAAAAATGCGGAGGCAGTGCCCGTGACATATGTGCCATAGGAGAACGCAGGGAAGGAATTTCGCTTGCGGAGGCTAGACAGGGCAAGTGGAAAGAGTGCCTGTGTTGGCAGTGGCACTCGCCTCCCGAAATCATGAGTTCGCGGCACTTCATATTTGTATCTCTGCTATTAATAAACCAAATTGAAATTTCAATTCTTGTTTCCACATATAAGCAAAATTTGCTGTGTGGCCTGGCGAAGAGCCCTTTAACAATATTACTCCCTTGTGTAACACATGGAAAATTGAACTAAATGCCACAAAGTGCAAATTAATGCGAATTTCTCATAAACCTTCTAGAAGCTATTGCAAGTCTAGAAGCTATTGTAAGTATAAAACTGACAATCCTGTTTTCAAGGAAGTGGCTGCTTAGGAATAGTTTGGCCACATTAACGCTAACCTCTCTTGGTTACAATGCTAATATTGAACTAAACTGCCCTCGGCAAGTTTTTGCTTGTTATAAAGTGGAACAAGTGTCAACTGTATGGGATCTATTAATTCAATGTGTCACTCGTGACAGTGAAGCTGTACAAAATTGTAGCGTACATTTCATTTTCCTTAACTACTCTGTGGTCTTCCTAGGGACATTAAAATTTCATTTGATCAAGAGCATAGAATATCTGCATTTGTAGTATTTTATGTCCCCACTCAATTCTGTAATGCCCCACGGGCCCTAAAGGTATTTTAACCCTTTGAGGGTCAATGATGTAAATATACGGCACCGCAAACGAACTCCAAGATGGTCAATGCCGTATATTGACAACGCCGTCTGTATATTGAAAACGCATGCAAACTTCCTATTTCTTTTCCTTCATGTCACGTATCTAAACAGATAGAAATCATAACATTTTTTTTTATTTTTTTATTTTTCCGGTGACCATGCTCTTAGTTCAGCGACTTGCTGTTAAAACACCCCATGTGACTGCCTTTCATTTTCTGCGCGTGCCCTTTATTGTATATAAACACACGATGTGGCAACGCAATTAAATGTTGTTGGAAACAGCGCTGTGTATGTCACCTTGGCAGTCCTTATCTTTCGCGCAGTACGTTGTCTCTATAGCGTGAAATTTAGCATAGCGAGTAGATTCTAAAGCTCCCTTTGAAACATTTATTCCTATTGGTTGCAATATCTTGAACTTATGGATAAGGTATGATTCTCTGTATTTTCTTTCTCATTCAGAAAGGAAATTTGACTGTAACGTGTAGTTTAAGTTCCTCAAACTTATGACCTGATTGGTTGAACTGCTCGGCGACGCCTTTGGGAAGCTTTTTAGGTGTGTCCACGCGATGTCCATTTAATCTGACGTTCATTGATTGTCCTGTTTCACCGATATATTGTTTCTTACAGAAGGAACATTCAAGCATATAAATCACATCCGAACTTGTACAAAGAAAGCTAGATTTGACTTCAACTGTATAACTATTTGCGGTGCTTTTAATTTTAATGCGACTTTGAAGGCGCCTGCAGGTTTTTCACCTGGGGAAACAACATGCTTTTATTATGGGGGAATGCCGTTGGCCGACTTTTGCGTGAACTAACATGTCTTTAAAGTTCCTGTTGCAGCGATGGGTAACCCTAGGTACACGTGGGAACGCTTTTCTCAGACGCTCGTTACGTGATAATATTGGGTGGTATTTTCGTAGGATGTTTATGTTTAGGAGTGCGTTAGAATTTTGTTATAAAGGCCAGCGGTCTGTCGGATTCTGGTGTGGACTGTTTCTTCACCAATTCAGACTGTCTCTTCAATCTTGACGCGGCATCAAAAGCTCTATCGAGAGCAACTTGGGGATAGTTCGTTTCTGCTAGCATTGTTTTAAGGTCATTTAGGTGGTGGATATAATTGTGGTCTTTGCTGCAGATTCTTCTTATTCGTTTCGCTTGTCCGACAAAAATGCCTTGCTTGCAGTGTCGTGGGTGATGACTGTTGTAGTCTAAATATTGCTGCCTATCCGTAGGCTTCCGGTAATGTGTCATTCTCAGTTTTCTGTGTAGACCGCCATGTCCAGGAAGTTGATGTGACTAGGAGCAGTAAATTTAATACTGGGGTGAAAGCGATTGAAATGGCCAATTAAGTCTGTTAACGTGCTTGTGCCATGTTCCCATATTATAAATACGTTGTCAATGTAACGAAGATATGTGTGGGGGTTTTAAAGGGTAGGATTTCAACAGGTCTGCTTCAAGCTTTCCCATGAAAATGTTCGCATACGTGGGAGCGAATGGTGTACCCATGCTAGTGCCGAAAGTTTGCTGGTAGTGAATAGAATCGGAATTCGAAATAGTTGAGCATGAGAACTAACCCAAGGAGCGACAGGCGAACTTCAGGAGCGTGCGCTTGGGGATTGATTCGAGGGATTTAGAAACAGCTTCAATTCCTTCACTCGTGGGTATGTTGGTGTAAAGGGCAGAAACATCCAGTGACTAGAATAGCGCAGTCGGAAGGGATTTTGTTGGCGTTGGTGCCATTGATAATTCGAAGGAAGTGCGGCGTTTTGAACAAAAGATGGGAGGGTGGTGGGGATGTTTGACAGGTGGTGATTTAAGAATTTAGATAGTGACTCGGTAGGTGTGTTGTTATTAGACACAATAGGCCGACCTGGAATTTCTGCTGTAAGTATTTCTTCGACCGGAACTTTATGTATTTTAGGAAGAAGATAAAAGCGGCCTGCTTTTTTGTTCTTGGGCATCATGAAGCGATATTCAGATTGTGTGATTAGTTCCCTGGACAGGAGCTCCACTATTGTGTTTTTCACAGTATTGCTGTAATCTAAAGGTGGGTTAGAGTTGAGTTTTCTGTAATGGGTGTGGTTGCTCAGTTGTTTAGAGACCTCATTCTTGTACTTTTCTGTAAGTCGGATTAGAATACTGCCGCCTTTGTCTGCTGGTTTTATTACAATATCATTCCTTTCCGCGAGCTCTTTAAGGATTTGGTGTTGAGCGGGGGACAAATTTTTTAGTTTCCAGCAATGCTGCACTGACTCTAGAATTTCCTTTCATATCAGCTTTATGTATAAATCCAGGTCTGGGCACTGTTCGGTTTCCAGTGTCTACGTGCTAGGTGGTCTAAGAGAGTCTCGTATCTTGTTTTCCTACATCTGGTCTATCGAAAAAGAACTCCTTGATGCGCATGCATCTTGAAAACTGTTATAGCTTTGACGAGTTCGTATTCGTTTACTGTGCGTGTATTCGTTTACTGTGCGCAGGCATCTTGAAAACTGTTATATCCTTGAGGAGTTCGTATTCATTTACTGTGTGGTTTGTCGGACAGAACGTTAGAACACGTTTCAGGAGATTAACTTCTTCGGGGCTTAGACTCTGGGATATGTCTACTACATTGCTGCAGTGTTGCTCGCCTGTAGGACTATCGGTGGAGCTACATGCTGCAGGGGTTACATTGGTTTCTTTAGGTGGATCTGCAGCTTTAATATCTTTGTGCTGGTATTTATCTAGTAATTTTTCCTTCCTAGTTTGGACGAATTGTCCAAGTTCTTTTCTTTTCGGTTCAGATAAATTTCTGCTGTCGAGTTGATCAGCAATTATCATAAGTTATTCCTTGCAGTGTTCTTCGAGAATATTTATAAGAGAGAGCGATGCACTTTCTAGGACAGCATTCCACTTCAATAATAGCCGGGAGGGTAAAGAACCGAGTGCGCATCTAACCTTAATTCTGACACCTTTTGGGATTTTCCTCTGTTTAATGTAGCTAGTGCAAGTTTTTAAGTGAAATGTTTTTTTGTTTGGCGGGGAAATTGTGGGATTGGAGGAAACGGTGAGATTTGTTGTTGCATGCGCTATCCCTAGTGCGTGGTAGTCATTTATGTTTGGTTCAGGCAGACCTCCGGGGCAAAAAATCTTCAGGTGGCGTCTACAACTCTACATCTTAGTCGAATTTCCTTTCTGAATGAGAAAGAAAATACAGAGAATCATACCTTATCCATAAATTCAAGACATTGCAACCAATAGGGATAGATGTTTCAAAGGGAGCTTTAGAATCTACTCGCTATGCTAAATTTCACGCTATAGACAAAAACACTTAGTTTGGTTTTTTAGTTTTTTTTTTCTTCCTTTTTTTCGTTCTTCCAGCTGGCGCGTTAGACGCCGTTGACATGCCGGCTAACATGCGGGCATTGACACGTGATTGACAGATGGCCGGGTCACTGGCCTTGTCACAGCGCTTCTTTATTCTCAATTCGACATGCTAACACACCTTTGCTCATTGCCGCACCCACCCACCTTACACTCTCTCCCCTTTAGAAGAACCCCACCTATATATACTGTGGTGAGGAAAGCATATGTCGCCTTGAACAAGACAAGTCCAGTTGTCAAAACATTGTCTCCTGCTTTTACTTTCTTCTCGTTTTGCTCATTGACCCAATTTTTTATATAGGAGTCGGACAGTGAGTCACCATGCTGACTGTCCAAGTTCAAATTATCCATAAAGGACAAATTTAAGATTGAAATAACAAAAGTTTGGGCTCATAGAAATGCATGGACGCCAGTCGAAACTTCAGTCGGGATCTAATTAAGCAAAAATTTAATTACTGTAGGCAAATTAATGGAAGTCTAGTGTATTATTTATTGCTTGAATGAAGAGAATGATTATTACCAATTGAAAGAGACAAATTTGTTCTAGCTTGTTGATATCCAGATTGCTGCTAGAATCATTCTATGTGATTAAAATATTTATATCCCCAGGCAGGCTAATTTGCTCAATGTATTGAAAGATTCGTCTAATGTATCAATAGACATGGCACCAGAGTGGTTATTCTTGAGTATTTGGGTCAGGCATCGCCTGAATGGGCAATGGTGTAAGGCCGAGGTCAATAATTCTGATATAGAATGTTTTCCGACAGAAGCACTGTGGCTGTAGTAGAAATGCTTAATACATATAGAGTGAAACTTCACTTGAACAAACTTGAAAGGACTTCAGCAAAAGGTTTGTTAAAGTAGAAGTTCACTGAACTGAAATAAGTATGTTAGAGCTTGCTATCAGGAGCTAAAGTAAACATTGGGTGTTCAAGTGATATTTCAACCCATTTATTTATCATTCTATTGATTTAAAAGTGGATTTCCATTACTTAGCTCCATGTGCAGAATGCAGTAATCTTCTGCTGCACATGTGCACTCAGGAATGCAGTGGTCATGAATTAAGTCACTATGTCCGAACTCTCATGAACCTTCTCTGGCACAACAGTTTGTTGGACAGCAAAATACTTCAGTTTTTACAACCACATCAATGCTTACTTAGCTGAAACATTTGGTGCTTCCTCTTCAAGGGATGATTCTCCTTTGTTGTCTTCTACCTAAAGTAGTACACTTGCTAAAATCTCTTCTGTAGTTACCGTGGTGCATGTCTCAACTTGAGAGTCACTGGTGGCATAGTCCTCAAAAGGCTGTTTGTACCCAGTCTTTCCGACAATTGCTTCCACTCAATGCGTTAAATGCTCTCATCAGTGTCATGTTTCTCTTTTTGAGCTTGGTGTTCATAGCAGTCCAGTTAGCAGTGTTTAGACTAGCTTTCTGCCAGCAGTTCACTATCGTTGTCGGCCTCACAGTACACCAAGCTCGTGTGAGAATTTCAGCTGCCTCTTGAATGTTCATGATTAACTAGCATGTGAATGCCTTTTCTTTGTGGTTGTAGGGTTAAAGCTGTAGCTGTGGCTATGGCTTCGGCTGGCTACACGTTTATCTAGGCAGCCAATCAAAGTAACATTGGCCGATCCAGCCTAAAGCTAAAACAGGGTCCATTATTCGTGGCGTGATTATGAATTGCAGTTCTCAATGTAAAAATATGCTTCAAAAGTGTGGGTTGTGACTCTAGTGATCAATATGACTGGCAAACATCGCATGGTATAGCAGAATATGGTCACAGAACTGAAATGCCACTGTACTAAATTTCGTTAAACTGAAAGGCATTTGCATTGGGTTGAATGGTGTTTCCATGGGGTATATAAAAAAGTTTGTACAGCTGAATAACTTAAGTGACGTTCAAGTGGTAGTTTACTGTATATTGGTTTCCTTGGATAAAAAATTTAGTTGGAGGCAGTGCCTTGTATGTCCTCATTTTTTCTGAAACATTGCTCGATGAACAAGAGGCGCAAATACATGCCTTCCTTTTTTGTCTCTTCCAATCTAACTGGCATTTGGCAATACCTCCTGCGTGCGGGAGAACGTAAGGAGGGGGGGGGGTATGTTGAAAAAAATTTGGCAGTGTCTGGCTCCTCCTGGTGTCGTGTTAGAGGTGTGTATGAACCACTGCTTAGATAACTGGAACTTGGTACCTTTTTCTCAGTACAAACATTCATGAATGTTGACTTCTTATTCCAGCAGTTTAAACATGTCTGGATAGGCCCTATACACAATATGTCCCAAGCCTCCTATTTTTTTTTACTTAAGAGGACTTGAAAGCATTCAAACTTCAATGTTAATGAAAAGAATGTTACAAGTTTGAATAGCAAGGGATTGCTATTATCGAGACTCCACAAAATGATGCAAAAAGAGCTGTTCTGCCATGAACAATTTTCAATATTGTAATTCTGAGAAGCGGTTATTAAGTTTTGAGGAGAAAGTTTGTTGAATGTATGTTCCAGCTTGTAAACCGTGCACAAACTATTTGAGTGTGGTAAGAAGATTTTCTATTGTTTAATATCAAGAGTTGACAAATAGCCACAGTTCACCAATATCATGTGTTTTCTCATTTTGAAGAGCAAGAATTATCTCAACATATCCGAGCTATCAAGACTACAATAGTTCATGACGTTGGCCATTAATCAAGCGGGGGACCAAGATTACAATTTTTATCCTGTAGACTTTTAGTTGGTATAATAGGGCGACGGTTCATCTCAATATCCCAACTCACCAGAGGGCTACAGCATTGGGACACCACCTGGGCATACGTAGGAATAAAATTAAGGCACAGGCTATGTGGGCAATGGAGCTATGAAGGGATGGTCAGAACATATGCAGTAAGCATTATCACGCTTTGTGCTGGTTGACCATGCTCCGGGACCCTTCTGGACGATTGGCACGTTGGAGTCTGCAACTACAGGAATTTAACATCACCGTCGTATAGAAGTCAGGCAGAAAACATGAAGATGCTGACACGCTATCACGAGCACCTGTTGAATCTCAGAATCTTGGCGAGGAAGACGATAGCGCCTTCCTAGGAGCCCTCAGCGGGCGGGATCTTCTCGCTAAACAGCGATCAGACGCTCAGTTAAGGCCCATAATCGATCACATAGAAGGTGGCATCGCGTCCATTCCTCGCCCTACTTCGCAACGATTGTCATCATTTTGCCTGCGAGAGGGCATCTTATACAAAAGAAACACAAGTGCCGGCGACAAACCACATCTTCTAATAGTCCCTCAAGCCCTTCGCGACGACATCCTATTAGCCTGCCACGACGAGCCGACATCTGGTTACTTGGTCTACTGAAGGACTCTGGACAGGGCATGAAAACTTCACTACTTGCCTAGACTGACTGCTTGCGTAAACGCTACGTGAAACGAAGCCCTGAATGCCAACGCCACAACTCACCTCCCTTCAAGCCTGCAGGCCTTCTACAACACATCGATGAATTCTAATCCAATGTTCCAATGTTCTAATCCATTTTCCTCAAACATGTTATGGTACGACTTTTAGTGACTAAGTAGCATTTGTATAAAGGCACCAAGCTGGTTTGCTTCAAGAAGTGTCTTCTGATCTATACTTTGAGAAAAAAAAAATGTTGCACTTATTGCTGGTTCATTGGCATGCAAGTCTTAGAAAAAATGGGATTGGCATGCATCTTACTCAGTAACAGAAACTTAGCAAGTGGAACTACTTGGCTTGGACTTTCAAGGTGACAGATAGATGGACATTGACATGTACAGTCAAAGACATAAGAAAGTGCCTGGGACCTCCAAAATCGTTCGTAATACCGGTCACTTCATTGTAAAGATTGTCACCATACCGCCGCTAACAATTGAGCAGGCTGGACATGTTAAAGATGAGAGAACCCTTATTCTATGAATTAAAGGACGCTTAGTGAAATAGGTCCCTATTTTTGTTTATAGTTTGTGTGGCTGAATGTGTGACTGCAGCAGTTTTCATCAAACGGAAGTTCATAGCACGCTCTGCCACAGAACTCGGGAGCAATACATACCAGGTAAAGTTACAGAGTGCTGAATTCATGTCTCTTTTGCCATCAAAATTTGTTGTCTATTTACAGGCTCTCCATAAGTGTTGCCTTGGTGAACATTGATGTTTTGTTTCACCCTAGAAGGCTTTCAAGGTGTCTTCAGTTGTCAGTTACAATAACATCATCACATCGCCATCAATTGCGGCATTTTCGTTAGCCGTGAACCCACTGGTGCGTTACAACAAGCAGCATACGAATTGGAGCGATTCCTGCAGCAGTAAATGAGAACTGTAAGACTACTGACATCAGCACGCTCATGGAGTCCGTCACTGGTGCTACTGATAGCGCTAGCACAGCTTAGTGGCGTCAGTGAAGGGCCGAGAATGTGGCATCCGTTGTAAAGCAACAAATTCGTCATCAGGGAGGCGAAGTCTCTTGCATTGTGTAAGCAAATTAGTTGTAGTGCTTTTCGTTAAGAGGCATTCACAGTATACATGAAAGGTAGAAATTTGCCCAGGACATAGTCAATTCTTCGTGACACAGGTGATTTCGTCCAGGAATTTGTTGTAAAAGCATTTGGTTGTACTAGAAAAGTGGCAGCCCATGTTTTACTTGTAAACCAGCTAGCGTATTATAGCAACTTGCAAACAAAACAAAGTCACTTGCTCTGCCAGCCTATAATGCCGGTTGCACACATGTTGCCTGAAACTTACCTTGCTGATGACTAGGTACGGAGATAGTGGCAGTTTTTTATTAATTGGTAGGGGCAAGCAAGGTAGGTGCAGCTGCCAATTGCATTATTTAGCAAGTTAGAGGCGACACAATTCTGTTTTCTGTGAAATGTGCTGCTAACGAAGGAGTAATAGGTGCACAACTTATTACTATTAATGTCTAAAATAGCCCTCACTGCGTAAGTTACTTTGACGATACAGATCATAAGAAGCCAACGAGACAGGTCAGATGATATTTCACATGGTTTACATTGATTAATTGACCAAAAACCTATTGCTACTTGTGCAGTGCAGGACACAAACATGCTAGCAGTAATTATTATGTGGAAAATAGATTATTTATTCTAACAGTCATTCCTACAGTGCGGTAGGAAATGCAACAAAAAAAAAAAAACAGCAGACTTCAGCAATTCCTTAGGTTTACACCTTGTTTAAATTCTGGTGTTTTACGTGCCAAAACCATTATATGATTAGGAGGCATATCAAAATGGGTGATTTGGAATTAGTGCGGACCCAAGCACAGTAAACAAACATTTTTGCATTCCACACCTATGAATTGTGCACATCATTTACTGCAAAAGCAGCATTCTTGCACAATAGAAACCAGCAGCTTATTTTCACTTAGATGGTTTTTTTTTTTCAAATATAGGTGCTCAGCAAGCAGGAAAGAATGGAGAAGCTAGCTGTTGCTTGGGGTTAGGTTATTGCAGAATGATAACCACAAATTTTGTTGCGCTATATAAGAAAACTGTTCATATTCCAATAGCGGACAGGCCACCATTGGAATATGAACCTGGCAACGTTTAACGCTAGACCGTTATTTAGTGAGGCGAGTCTAGCAGTGCTATTGGAGGAATTGGAGGGCAGTAAATGGGATATAATAGGGCTGAGTGAAGTTAGGAGGTCAAAAGAAGCATATACAGTGCTAAAAAGCGGGCACGTTTTGTGCTACCGGGGCTTAGCGGAGAGACGAGAACTAGGAGTCGGATTCCTGATTAATACGAATATAGCTGGTAACGTACGGGAATTCTATAGCATTAACGAGAGGGTGGCAGGTCTTGTAGTGAAAATAAGAGGTACAAAATGAAGGTTGTACAGGTCTACGCCCCTACATCCAGTCATGATGACCAGGAAGTCGAAAGCTTTTATGAAGACGTGGAATCGGCGATAGGTAGAATGAAAACAAAATACACTATACTGATGGGCGACTTCAATGCCAAGGTAGGCAAGAAGCAGGCTGGAGACAAGACAGTGGGGGAATATGGCATAGGCACTAGGAATAACGGGGGAGAGTTATAAGTAGAGTTTGTTGAACAGAATAACATGCGGATAATGAATACCTTCTTCTGCAAGCGGGATAGTCGAAAGTGGACGTGGAGGAGCCCGAATGGCGAGACTAAAAACGAAATAGACTTCATACTCTGCGCTAACCGTGGCATCATACAAGATGTGGACGTGCTCAGCAAGGTGCGCTGCAGTGACCATAGGATGGTAAGAACTCGAATTAGCCTAGACCTGAAGAGGGAACGGAAGAAACTGGTACATAAGAAGCCGATCAATGAGTTAGCGGTAAGAGGGAAAATGGAGGAATTCCAGATCAAGCTACAGAACAAGTATTCGGCTTTAACTCGGGGAGAGGTCCTTAGTGTTGAAGCAATGAACGACAATCTTGGGGGCATCATTAAGCAGTGTGCAATAGAAGTCGGTGGTAACTCCGTTAGACACGATACCAGTAAGCTATCGCAGGAGACGAAAGATCTGATCAAGAAATGCCAATGTATGAAAGCCTCTAACGCTACAGCTAGAATAGAACTGGCAGAACTTTCAAAGTTAATCAACAAGCGTAAGACAGCTGACATATGGAAGTATAATATGGGTAGAATTGAACATGCTCTCGGGAACGGAGGAAGCCTAAAAGCAGTGAAGAAGAAACTAGGAATTGGCAAGAATCGGATGTATGCGTTAAAGAGACAAAGCCGGCAATATCATTACTAATATGGTTGAGATAGTTCAAGTGGCTGAGGAGTTCTATAGAGATTTGTACAGTAACAGTGGCACCCACGACAATAATGGAAGAAAGAATAATCTAGAGGAATTTGAAATCCCACAAGTAACGCCGGAAGAAGTAAAGAACGCCTTGAGAGCTATGCAAAGGGGGAACGCTGCTGGGGAGGATCGGGTAACAGCAGATTTGTTGAAGGATGGTGGGCACATTGTTCTAGAAAAACTGGCCACCCTGTATACGCAATGCCTCATGGCCTCGAGCGTACCAGTATCTTGGAAGAACGCTAACATAATCCTAATCCATAAGAAAGGGGACGCCAAAGACTTGAAAAATTATAGACCGATCAGCTTACTGTCAGTTGCCTACAAACTATTTACGAAGGTAATCGCAAATAGAGTCAGGAACACCTTAGACTTCTGTCAAGCAAAGAACGAGGCAGGATTCCGTAAAGGCTACTCAACAATAGACCATATTCACACTATCAATCAGGTGATGGAGAAATGTGCGGAATATAACCAAGCCTTATATATAGCTTTCATTGATTACGAGAAAGCGTTTGATTCTGTCGAAACCTCGGCAGTCATGGAGGCATTATGGAATCGGGGTGTACACGAGCCGTATGTAAAAATACTGAAAGATATCTATAGCGGCTCCACAGCCACCGTAGTCCTCCATAAAAAAAGCAACAAAATCCCAATAAAGAAAGGCGTCAGGCAGGGAGGTACGATCTCTCCAATGCTATTCACAGCGTGTTTACAGGAGGTATCCAGAGACCTGGATTGGGAAGAATTGGGGATAAGAGTTAATGGAGAATACCTTAGTAACATGCGATGCGCTGATATTGCCTTGCTTAGTAACTCGGGGGACCAATTGCAATGCATGCTCACTGACCTGGAGAGGCAAAGCAGAAGAGTGGG
Organism: Dermacentor andersoni; assembly: GCF_023375885.2. Lineage (NCBI taxonomy): Eukaryota > Metazoa > Arthropoda > Arachnida > Ixodida > Ixodidae > Dermacentor > Dermacentor andersoni. Next base: position 359,363,681 of record NC_092814.1, on the reverse strand, counting down.
TCTAAAAATTCATCTGCAGAAAACTAAAGTAATGTTTAACAGTCTCGGAAGAGAACAGCAGTTTACGATAGGTAGCGAGGCACTGGAAGTGGTAAGAGAATACATCTACTTAGGGCAGGTAGTGACGGCGGATACGGATCATGAGACGGAAATAATCAGAAGAATGGGCTGGGGTGCGTTTGGCAGGTATTCTCAGATCATGAACAGCAGGTTGCCATTATCCCTCAAGAGAAAAGTGTATAATATCTGTGTCTTACCAGTACTCACCTACGGGGCAGAAACCTGGAGGCTTACGAAAAGGGTTCTACTTAAATTGAGGACGACGCAATGAGCTATGGAAAGAAGAATGATTGGTATAACGTTAAGGGATAAGAAAAGAGCAGATTGGGTTAGGGAACAAACGCGAGTTAATGACATCTTAGTTGAAATCAAGAAAAAGAAATGGGCATGGGCAGGACATGTAATGAGGAGGGAAGATAACCGATGGTCATTAAGGGTTACGGACTGGATTCCAAAGGAAGGGAAGCGTAGCAGGGGGCGGCAGAAAGTTAGGTGGGCGTATGAGATTAAGAAGTTTGCAGGGACGACATGGCCACAACTAGTACATGACCGGGGTGGTTGGAGAAGTATGGGAGAGGCCTTCGCCCTGCAGTGGGCGTAACCAGGCTGATGATGATATAAGAAGTCTGCCTATCTTCTTTGTGATGTACGAAACTCTATTTCTGTATGCCATATTATTACAATTTATGGAATCGGAAACATCTGCCATCGACTGTTAAAGAGAACAGTTTAGGGAATATGCAGCAATCACTCCGGGTTTGCTGTGGCCAGTGGCGTAGCTAGGTCGTCTGGCACCCGGGGCCCATAGGCCTTCTGTCACCCACCCCCCCAGGGTGTAGTCGAGGAAGGCGAGGATATCGACAATTTCCAGGTGTCTTCAGACATATATGACACCCCCCCCCCCCCATTGCTACGCCACTGGCTGTGGCTACAAATGACCGCTCAAGCTACACTGATGCATCGCACACGTGTGGTGCCAGTCACAAGTTGTCTACTTGAAAGACAGGGAATTAAAGACTTGCCAGAGGGAAAAATTTCCATGGGGTCTACACTTGTGTGTTCATTTTAACAGCAGACCACACTGTATGTGGTTATGCTTTAGGAATCTCAGATTCCCTTGGTATAAGTAGGCGGTGTTGACTTAGTTGAAATTTATAGCTTTACGGAAGCTCCTGTTTCCGGCTGTTTGGCCAAAGGCTTATGCAAAATTCTTTTTTTCAAGCGAGCACAAAATTTGAATACATATTAATACAACAAAGTTGATGTAATATGTTTATTTTTGGTCCTGTCATGCTATAAATTTGAGGTTGTCCTGTGCTCAGTGTAAGAAGTTTTGAAAATTGCATACAAGTAATAGTTTTAATTTCCATCATTCAATAGAACAATGTCCAAGCACACCTAGCCCTCTAACGTGCCAGCAGCAAGGCAGTTCAGATTACTTTTAAAAGAAAGTTTTCTTACACAAGCTTAAAATTCAGTGCTTGTGTAAATATTCATAAGCCACTGTTCATGAAGTATTTGCTGCGTTAAAGGCTTCTTGGTTTCCAAACTACATGAGTCATTTTGAAGATTCCTTTAGGTATGAATCAACTCCAAAGTTGTAACTCGCTGCAACTATATTTGGCAGTTGGCAGATGTGAACCTTGTAAACTACTACATAAAAGACTATGTAGCGTTATCATTGCAGTATTGTTGTTGGAATTGACACCGTTGATGTGTTCAACGTTTTCCGCCAAATGCCAGTCATTCTTTTTTTTCATCATGCACAAATGTGGGCCTGCCAAAGAGATGGGTTTGTCTTGAATGAAAGTGCCCGGCAGTTGAGATAAGCAGACAATTCATATGCCCAGTTGGTCAAGAGCCACTATTTTAATACAATAATTACTCAGGTGACATATTTTCCTAAAATGGCTGTCTGATTTTTTTTACTTAATCTTAAATCGGTAGATGATGTCAGGCAAACCATTAAAGACAGCAGTACATAAAAAGTACTCAGACATTGCCCAAATGTTGTCTTACATGGGATAGAACAAACAACTTTTTGAATGAAGCTGACGAGCAGGCTCTTAAACATTACAGAATTGTTTAGACGAAAAATGCTTAATACAATCGTTTGTCTAAAGAGAGCAGATAAATGTGGCATATGCAACATAGCAAATACACTAGCACTTTCCTTATCGGCCGTAGCATAACATATATAGCTTGGAATACATTTTAATGGAGAGTTAACATTATGTCTCCAGCAGGAGAAAAATAGCAGCAGCAAATGCGATATTTTAAGAGATTTTAAGCTTGAGAAAAAAAAAGATTTTCTTACCAACTCGGACACAGCAGAATATTTTCAGCATGCGTTTTTAGAAAGTTGTCCACACAGATGTGATAGATGAGCATTTTATGACATGTGAGTTGCGTTGAATGTATACGGTTTGTCAGCATTGTGAAAACAAACAAGTCTTGTTTTTCTTAAACAATATTAAATTGTTGTGGTGCCACAACATTCTTTGATGACGGTCATGTTTCATATGGTTAATGGCCAGCTCATATGCAGTGTAGCATTATACTAACAGTGTGTCATCTGTACATTGGCATGTGGAGCAAAGTTCAAAGGCTAACTAAGGTGACTTACATATAGATTAAAAACATGCAATACCAAATTGATCTTTGGTGGAACTCCACATTGGAAGCAAATTGTATTGCTGCTTATTAAAGAAAGGGAAACTACCCATCTGTGGTTAGTTAAGTAACATGTTAATAGACACTGAAACTGTCCTCTAAATGCAGAATCATATAGGTTCTAAGATAATACAAGTTCGTCAAGTGAATCCAATGCCAGTGAAGCATCTACAGAAAGAGAAAAACAACTTCATTATTGTCAATGGCAAAGGAAGCTGGGTGCCTTGACTTCTGACAAAACTGTATTGATTTATAGAGGTCAGACTGACTGCTCAAGAATGCAATATTGACCAATGAAAGGTGCCTTTTAAGTATTATTGCAATTGCTTGAACGTAGAGAAATCATGGAATAGTTAAAGACAATGTTTCTGCCTCCCTGTTTATAGACAAGAAGCACTAAAGCCAGTTTCAAGCCGCCTCATACAAGTTGTGTATTATAATAGTATTAACAATTGTCAGCTGTACTGTCTTCTGATACTCAAAGTTCACAGACAATGCATCAACAGAGATAACGTCTGGACGTGGCGAGTTCCGGCTATTAAATCTCAGCAGAATACTAAACTAATACTAAACGAGGGTTTTATGGCAACAAAACAATGGGAGGATGATCGTCGGAACACTGTGGTAGAAAAGTTGAATCAGGCTTGTCTGCCGTGAAACAATAGTTTAGTTAGTAGTGTGCATGCTGCTGAAACACAATAGAAAAATTTGCTAAATTATTCTTTTAATGTTATCAAACTTAACGAAAAGTTATTATTACGTCAGCCACAGTTCTACACTTACAACCTATGAGTTCAATAAGCAAAGACAATGCTACACGGATTAGAATGCTATTCCCTAAAATTGTGAAATTGATCGCATTGTTTTTTTTTTTTTGCATGAACAAAAAGCAGCTGCTTTGTTGAGAGCGTTGTTGAGACGCAAATTATAACTTTTAGGAGAACACCAGCAACGTGCCTTCGCAAATTTGCTTTCGACTATGACTAATAAAATGTGCAAGCTGGTGCAAAGGCACTGTTCTTTTCGTTGCCTAAAATTTTTCAAGAATCTACTAGTACTGGGTAAACTTGAAGAAATGAATCATAGGTGCAATATTAAGGGATTTTTCCTAGAAATGTGTTCGAACTGCAGTTTCTTTGAGATAAATAAAGCTGATGTCTATCAGTAATCTAAAACATACCAAGGGCACTTGCACTTGATGCATTATGACGCTGCAAGAAGCGACAACTGACAAAAAAGATTTCACTTTTTTGTTCAAGAATAAATGAAACCGTATGATGTTTATCACCATACCTAGACCATGGCCGCTATCTCGTACACGTTCGAAAAGCCGACGTTCGATTTCGCCTCGCGCGATTGCCCAGGCTGCGCTGATATCACGGCCTAGGCCAATCTAGTCTAATCGCGTGAGGCGAAATCGAACATCGGCTTTTCAAACGTGTACAAGATAGCGGCCCATATAAGATTTTATGGTCTACACAGGAGGAGACAAAAGTATCAGGTAGAAACTTTACTTATGAATGTCAGTTATGAGGGAGAAATTTTACTTGTGAGTGTCAGTTAATTTTGTGGGGTCAATCTCACCACTGGCTACAATACACAAGTGTTTGACTGTAACTTAGTAAGTCAATGTTCATATATTTACTTAATCCGCAGAGTGCAATCAGGCTCTCTATATGGCTTGCATAGATTACGAAAAGGCATTTGATTCAGTAGAGTGAGAGAAGAAACTTTATTATAAAGTTAAGTGATATATGTGGTTTGATTCAGTAGAGATATTAGCAGTCATAGAGGCATTATGTAAGCAAGGACGCTTACGTAAATATCTTGGAAAGTATCTACACTGATTCCACAGCTACCTTAATTCTCCCCAAGAAAAGCATAGACATACCTATAAACGAAGGGATCAGACAGGGAGAGACAATCTCTCCAATCTTATTCAGTAGGTGCTTGGACGAAGTATTCAAGCTATTAAACTGGGAAGGCTTAGGACTGAGGATCAACGGCGAATATGTCAGCAACCTTCGGTTTTCAGGCGACATTGTCCTGTTTAGCAACACTAGGGACGAGTTACAACAAATGATTGAGGACCTTAACAGAGAGAGTGTAAGAGTGAGGTGGAAGATTAATATGCAGAAGACAAAGATAATTATCAATAACTGGGCAAGTGAACAATAGTTCACGATCGCCAGTCAGCCTCTAGAAGTTGCGCAAGAGTATGTTTACCTAGGTCAATTACTCACAGGGAACTCTGATCATGAGAAGGAAATTTAGACAATGCAAATGGGTTGGAGTGCATACAGCAGTGTCAGCTCCTGACTGGAAGCTTACCATTATTATTGAACAGAAAGGTGTACAATCAGTGTATTTTACTGGTGCTGACATATGGGGCAGAAGCTTAAAGCCTGACCAAGAAGCTTGAGAACAAGTTAAAGGCCTGTGCAAAGAGCGATGGAACAAAGAATGTTAGGCGTAAGGCTAAGAGACAGAAGAGAGTGGTATTGATCAAAGAGCAAACGGGGATACCCGATATTCTAATTCACATTAGGAGAAAGAAATGGAGCTGGGCAGGTCATGTAATGCATAGATTAGACAACCAGTGGACCATTAGGGTTACAGAATGGGTGCCAAGAAAAGGGAAGTGCAGTCGAGGACAGCAGGAGACTAGGTGAGGCGATTAAATTAGGAAATTTGCAGACGTTAGTTGGAATCAGTTGGCGCAAGACAGGGGTAATTGCAGAACGCAGGGCGAGGCCTTCGTCCTACAATGGATATAAACTAGGCTGATGATGGTGACGATGAAGTCAATGTTTACATCATTGATTATACAAATGCAGCCATTGGAAAACAAGCAAGACGTAACTGTTTTGCAACCCTGCCAAATGTCAAATTTGGAGGTTTATAGATTACAATAAATGAAAAAAAAATTAAATTATGGGGTTTTACGTGCCAAAACCACTTTCTGATTATGAGGCACGCCGTAGTGGAGTACTCCGGAAATTTCGAGCACCTGGCGTTCTTTAACGTGCACCTAAATCTAAGTACACGGGCATTTTCGCATTTCGCCCCCATTGAAATGTGGCCGCCGTGGCAGGGATTCGATCCTGCGACCTAGTGCTCAGCAGCCCAACACCATAGCCACTGAGCAACCACGGCGGGTGCCAATAAATGAAAGCACAAAAGTTACAGTGCAGATATGAAGCGGATGTTAAAGCAATGTTAAGATGCAAAGATAATGATTTATTCTTTGCGAACACAGGTATGCCACCACCTACTTTATCATTAAGTGTAAAGGTATCTTCATGGTGGCCAGATTGCAGATACTGTTTAGTCAGTTCATGAATGATAATTTTGGTTAATAAGAAAACATTAGCAAATGCACTAATAATGCCAACAATGATAATAAACCCAGGCTAGTGTTTGTGAATGCTCCTATGCATAGGTGGAGAGTTTTAATTTTTACCGGAAGGGGGGGGGGGGGGGGGCGACCAGCTCTCCGAACCCCGTGTTTGTATATATATATATATATATATATATATATATATATATATATATATATATATATATATATTTGGCATTTGAACAAACTTCTTGCGACCTTGAAGAATTGAGCGCTGAAGTAAGGCGTTATGTATACAAGACCTCATAGTAGGAGACAGCTCAATTTCACAGTCTGAGTCCTCTCAGCGGTGTAGTCTTCCTTCTGCCGCATACTTGTCTATCACTAATACTGCTCCACCCTTCCGGCGAAACTGCAGCCTTTCTGTCTCTGTTTTTCTTTTTCTGTGGGTCCAGTATATGAGCTGCTGCGCATGACTCCAGTTGATTCTGATTTCGAGTGAATCCAGCTTGGCCTCATTTTGGTTACTGAGTGAATTATACAGTCTTCCCCAACTATCATGCACCAAGACTTAAAGAAAGAGCACTTGCACTACTGGAAGAAAACTAGTGTATATTGTTTCCAGTACAGTGGAGTAGTCGCCAGTAATTCTTTCATTACTGAGACTTAATTCGGTAATTGCAATTAATCATCTAACTGGAGAAGTACTATCCTAATTTTCAAAGTGTCAATGAAGCAATTGTGGACACCGAAATGGCATCTAACTGTGGTGTTTTCAGCGACGTACTAATTGCGTACAATTTTTTCCGACTGGAAAAGAAACCTGACGAAGTATGAAAAATACCACGTGACTGCACTCCCACCCGCATCATAAAGCAGAGCCCTTAAATAAGCTGATTGAAAGCAAACGTGTTGCCTGTCGCAAACTCGTAAAGACAGCGCATCACCTTGATAATGGTACGGAAGGAGCACCACCAGCAGGTTTCGCGGCTTCGCAGCTATTCCTTCCTATCATTTCTACGTCACACTTATTATCCATCTCACAAGGTCTACTGATCACATTGGTAACAAAAGCCCCATGATAACGTGGCACAAGTGCCGCTTTGACCACACACGAAATGAGGAAAGCAATGTAATAGCCATAGAATGTTTCAAAATCCCGGCTTTGCTCGCACCGCATGAAAAGAGTGTGCGCGAAGCTATATTTTGCACCAGAAACTTCCTTCGGATCAAAGCTGAATTAAAGTTATCGTTTTATTTTTCATGAAAGTGTATATGCGCTAAAAACAGTTTCGTGTCAAAAAACCAAAGCGAAATAAACAGACCAAGAAGCGACCAACGTGTAGAGAAAAGACAAAACCGATGCGTTCAAGAAAGTAAATATACCACTTCTAAATGAGCTGAATTAGCAATAAGAATGTCTGCAAAAAGAAGAAAGAAGAAAAACAGATTTCAGTGTGTCCTTATTATCTATGAATTCGTAAGCGCCGTTCAACACCAGCCGCTGCCAAGAGGACGTGTTCGAATAGGTGTCCTTTTGCAGCTGTGCAACTATTTCCGTTTTATGACATCTTCAGTCAGAAGGGTTTGGGTGCGAGCTAGTTGGTATGGATCATTCATATTTAAAGCAGCGCCAAAAAACACGGACAAGGAAGGACACAGAACGAGCGCTGACTGCCGACAACACCTTTATTGAAGCCTGCGCAAATATATACAATTTGCAAGGGGCATAAAGAGAGTAAAAGAAGAAAGGGAAGGCCAGTCATCGTCGTTCAACTCCTGCTGCGTATGCGTCAATAGCGACGCAGAAAAGTTTATACACAATTAGTTTATACACAGACCACAACTAAACCACGGGTATCGTTGGTAAGCAAAGAATATTTATTCGGTGACATTTTCTGCAGCCCTGCTATTGGGCTTTCCTTCCTTCCTTTTCAGCTGTGCAGGTTCATTAAGAAGTGATGATACAGTTTGACAATTTTAATCATTGAAAGACTTAGCGAAACCTTTTTCGGGTTGTTTTTTCTTGGTTTCAGACTCTTCACATTGCATTTTAAGGCGTGCTTTCTGTGTTTGTTGCTTTTTCTTTACAGGTAGGGCATGTCAACATATTTTACACCATTTCAAGTATGTGGTACCATAGACTGTTCTTAGATGGAGTCTTGCCCTTTCATTCTGTACAATATGATGTCGGTTTTTTGTGTCCAAGGCCGTTTTACAGCGTGATTGTAGCATTTTGCTAAGTTTTGCCTCTGTCATCCAAGCTTGAAAGATTGCTACCCACTGGTGATGGCATGACACATGTCGCGTTTCTTCTTCAATAAAAGGAAGTCTATCACTTATCCTGTGCACTGGTTGTCTTTTGTGTCTTTGAATTGCAATTTGTTGTCTATATTTGCTCTTTTGTTGCATTTCAGATTAGGAATGGCTATCATAATTGACATTTAACCATATTACACACAATGTGGATATGTAATTGCAATATATGGCCACCATAAATATAATAGAAGTTAATAATTCAAGAATAGTGCCTTTGCATGGTGGTGCAGCCACGAATTGTGGCTATAAGGTACCAGCGCTGCAGATAGCACTGCTTGTGCAGAATGTAGTTCAACTCTACTACTTTCAAACATCATTGTTTTTATCTGCATTTGTATAGCTCCAGTTTCTGTGAACAACACACATCTGGTGGAAGAGTGGCTTGCACCTACAGTTGGGTCCAATGAATAGCCAAATTTCTGCCTGTTTTCATGTTAGTAGCATATAAGTAAAGGCAGTCGTTTTTATAGTAGCCTGTTTGCCCAGTGTAGAAGCCGCTGCAGGGTGTCAGGATCTCATACACACCTTCAGCTTTGCAGGGGACACAGCATCTGGCACATAGTTTGTCACAGGCCATGTATTCGGAGCAAGTTGAGTTCACTCACTAGCAAAGGGAGAACCAAGCTTCTCGGATATGAAGTAAACCGCCTGTATACTCAGTGGCCTTCATTTCGTGTGACATATGTGGTTATAGCAACCCTTGTTTTAAGCACTTCTTGTCCAGCAGCGGTCGTTTGCTTTTGAAACACTCGGGATAGCTTTCACCAAGCTGGACAGGAATAACACTGAAAAACCAGCAGATGTTAATTGTCGCACTTATCATGCGAAGCTTCGTACAGTATGATGAGGGCGTAAATAAAAGGGTGTTCCTCAAGGCCTTGTAGCACATGTCACGAGTTTGGAGCAACATGATGTATAGCACTTTTTTGATCGCATGCTATAGGTTTAGCAGGTGTGGCCATGGTTGAAGTGCAGTGCAAGGTCAAGAAAACAGATATCTATGAGCAGCACCCTGGTAAAGGAGACTCTGGGAAAACTAGTGCGAAGCCTGTTGAACATCTGGTTGACCCACTTGCTGGCTCCATCAGGCAAAGTATGATAAAGAAAAGGGAGTCATCAACACATCAGAAGGTTTTTACATATAAACACTGCTAAGGTCATAACATGCCAACAAGTCTTAGTGCGCAGGCTATGCACGACCAATTACATATGCCTTCTGTTCGGACATTGCTCATTGTAACTAACAAGGATGGAGTGGACAAAAAAAGAACAGCAGCTCCATTAATTTGGTTTCACTGGTATCAACAGTTTTTTGTAAGTGTACATTGCCATACTCCCCAATGCCTTCTTGGGTGACATCAGCAAGGACCAGCTTGAGGCAAGGGGTTAATAGACGTCTTTACAAGCTAAAAATGCATGCATGCATGGAGAGCACATTGTGTCCAAAAAGTAGGCACTTCACAGGGGCACTGGAGAAGGAACAGGTTATTAACAGTGGGCAAAGACAAGCTACTAAACACCCAACACTGTTGCCATGTAACAACCTCTGAAACAATCCCTCTTAAAGAGGAAATCATCTTTGTGTATCCATAAAGAGGGCAGATGGGCAAAGCCCCTTCAGTAATGCTGCCAGCTTCAAAAGCCCATTTTGCACATCCTGAATGCTTCCTTCTTAAGACTTTGCTGGGTGCAAGCATTCTACTGTCCAAAAGCTCTCATTGAGAGCACTGTTGGTTTGGTGGCAATAAAGTTCAGAAGCAATTGCAACAAACCTCCCTTCTTAGTTGGCCTGGATGCTCACGGTGCTTATGAAGCAGCACCATGAGGCAAGCAAGGTGAACCGATGCCTCCAAGCCCTTGTTCGTTTATCACACTGTTCTGTTAGTAACAACCATGAGACTTGAAACCAACAAGCTCAAGCTCGGCACTCGCATGGTTACTGTGGAGGATCCCTAAAAAGCACAAAAACAGAAAGAAAACTCAAGGGAAAGGATAAAGCACCATTTAACACTTAGTATTGCTACAGCCCACCCCCTTTTATTTTGTCTGGTCGTGCTACATCTTTTTACTATATATAGGCATGAACTTAGGTGATATTCCCAATCAGTGTCCAATTTTTATATACACTATGTGCTGGTTCAAAGAGGTTCGAAACACTGCAATGGAAGCTTCAAGTAGAAAAGGTGCCTGGAAGAAAAAAAAAAGCTGTGCTGCAACCATCTCGGCAACATCTTGTCCCTTTAATAAAAATTGTGCTTCCATATTAACTTGAGCCCTCCAGTTTAGAGTAAAGTACCAGTGCACTTATGAACAATGAATCAATTGTCAATGAGCATGTGCAGTCCAGCCAAAAGCAGGGGCAAGAATCCGCATTGTGCTCCTGCATCGAAGGTGAATAACACGTACCATAATGGCGAATGTGCTTTAGTAAGCTCCTTGCGTAATAAGACTTCCAGAACTTCGACAATAGAAATTAATTTTATATGTCTCGTTTTCAACTCGGCCGTCATGCAAATGACATATAGCGCGGAAAAACGTGAACATGCTGTGTGTTAGCGTCGTAAACTTCATACTAGGCAAGGAGCTAGCACACGACAGTCCCGCAACAGGCGCTAATGAGACCAAGACGGGACGTGTCTGTGAACGCGCAGACGGAGCCCCTAAGCCACTCTGCTCCTCTGCCACCCCCGCTGCACGGCTGCACCACTCGTTTCAAGCACAGCACACCAAACACACATTCAGCGCTGAACAGTGGGCGGTCGACGCAGTTGCATTTACATGACTTGCAGCGAGCAGCACATCCCTCGATGTCCGTTAAGCAAAGTCGAACACGGCGACGCCACATCGCGGTTCGCAGAACTTCGCTGCCGAGGCGCTAGGCCACTTCGATATTTCAATTGTCACCACCGCCGGGTTCTTAAGAAAGCACGGGTCACACAACGTAGATTCTGTAGTGCCAGAGCTCATCGAGGCCAAAGCCGCACTGCCGCACCGCCACTACTCACGGCTTTCCGCCAAGTAACACAGAACCTACAACCAACACACAAGCAAGGCATGCACGATTACGTGAGCAATGTTGAACAACGCGCGGTCCAGACAACGATCACGCCGAGGACGAACTCGCCACGGCGTCGCTCGGCGCCAGCATCGCGCCTTCTCAAAAATCCCTAAATGATGCTGTCCCTAGGCACCTAGGATCAGGTCACGTGAGGGATTTTTGTACGACAAATAGACGCACGCTTCTGTGCCTAGGCTGGGCTGAGTCATATATTCAGGGAGCAAAAGCCCCTAGATTTTCTCTCTCGCGCCCGCTCTTACTCGCGCCTGCGCAGAAACGTCGAGCGCCGTAAAAAGCGCCACGCCCGGGCGGCCGCGCACCTCCGCTCGAGCCACTGTACCTCGAAAGCAATCTGCGACGGAGAGAGGGTCCGCCGCGCGCTCTGTTCTTGCGACTTTGTTTGCGTTGATGCGAGACGAAGCAGGAGGGTCAATTCGCTCGCTGCTCCTGCCACGCTTCCTCACTTTAGCGTTCAGACAGTGAGTTTCCGCGGTGTTCGAGTGAGATGTGTCCATGTTTGCTTGTGTGCGCGTGACACCATGCTCGTTAATTTCGTTAGTAAGCGAATGTTTACAAGATTATACCGCCGATAAAACTACTATCCGTAGTACGTGTAGCTGTCCACTAATGTGCTATTTTTATTGCAATAGATGCTTCGCCTCTCGAGCGAAACTTCCACTTTTTTTTTTACTTCGTCTAGTTAGGTGCTATACTTTCAATTAAAACCTACGCAAGGAGGAATTTATTACTATTACTATTATTAGTAATAGTGATGTTATTACTATTACTATCGCACAATATTTAAGGAAATTTTAAGCGTTGCGCTTTCGGAGACCTTTGTTTCGAGAAGAACGAAGTAGAAGGAGCAGGTTCTGCATATTCGTCTGTTTCCTTTTTTCTTCTGGAAAAATTTTTCTTTAAATTAAATTTCTGACGGCGCAATTCTTCGCCCATATCCCACAGTGGTATGAAATCTGTACAGAGGGCCGTCATCATCATCATGATCATGTCCTGCTCTCCTGCCGCCCGACTCTTGGCCATGACAATCTACTGAACCGTTTCGATTTTCCCTCGCCTAAATTCATGTAACAAAATTTTAGATTTTTACCTCCATTTTCTGAACACATAAGCAAAGCCTGCCCTACTCTTGGCCAATCCCCGCGAGTGGGTAAGCGCCAATCTCATCAAGGACATCATCATCATCATCTATCCCCCTTAGTGGGTATGAGCCATAAAAGAAGACGTTTGTCATCAGCATCAGTTGTTGCCCGCACCGCCGCAAGAAACATCTATTGTTTTGTGCCTGTGATTACCATACGTATTCCGAACCGTTCAGAGTTGCAGCCGTAAGATAAGTTCGTCAACAGAATGTCGGCGAGGTCTGGAAAGGAAAGCGCGGGTGACACGTCCACCTCATCGCCAGCAGCCACCACGTCTACTGGTACTTCAGCACCGTCCGGCGATACCAGCTCGTTCTATTTCGGGTACGGTGTAATGACTAGGCGGCAGAGGGCTTTCCTCCTGCAGGAGGGCTTCCCGGTCGAGCTGATGAGTGGTGTCGAGCTACCAACTCGGCCGAAGAGACGCACCCACCGCTGCGCCTCTAAAGAACTGTCAACAAACCCAGCCGGCAAGAAGCGCGACCGTGGAAGTGCCGCCGACCTGCCACACCGCGTGGTTGGCGGGTCATCTTCCGAAGGCGCGATGCTGGACAGCCGAAGCAGCGGCCGACGTTCGGGCCCTACCCCATGACCAGTTCGGCTCAGCATCGAGGACGCCCAGGTGACCCAGTAGCCCCGATGGAAGCACGTCTACTTGCCATGGAGCAGATTCGGATGATCGCCAAGCGCCATGTGTGAATACGTCGTATGATCGCATCAATCTCCAGCGCCAGGTCCTTCTTCCGTCTCGGTGCATTTGATTAAACTCTGCTTTTTGTCTTCTCGTGTCTTCTCAAATTCTTTTACATAGCCGTTCACCACTCCCTCGAATTGTCTTTTATTTGTAACACGCAAATCTCAACGCGCGACAATGCATAACTTCAGGAATATAAAATGTCATTCGTTGTCCAGCATTTTGTCCTATTTGATTATAAAAATATAATAGTTAATTATGAAATCTGTTATGGTTTGCAGGGTGGAATCAAAATCACCTCTTCTGCATTTTAAAGCACCTCTAGAAATGTATGTCTACAAGAATTGCTCCTTTTGCTTATACAGTTGTTTTGCAGTTTTCCTTAGCTTTCGTGATACAACGCTCACGCTAATGCCACGTTTTGATATGACAGTTAGCCACAATAACCCTGCGAGGTATTTATTGGTGATAACGTTGTCGCGGGTAGCGGCATATTGCACCACGGCGTGCAGTAAAGAAGCAGGTGCAAAATGATGCAGCAGCACGAGCTTTCTGTGACGTACCACTATCAGACCACCGGCCGCTGTAGCTCATGCGGCGGTATAGCTATGACATTGCGCTGCTTCGCTCGAGGTCACGGTTTTGTACCCTGCAGCGGTGGTCGCATTTCAATTAGGGTGGAATACAAAAAGGCTCGTGCAACTGTTTCGGCGAGATTAGGAGCGAAACACCTGCACTTGAAGATCACACCCCAGCTAATGTTTCAAAATTCGTATTACACACTCGCAAATCATCCTGTACTTTTCGGAATATCAGACCGCCGCATTGGTCTTGCGTATTTGTTTGATAAGCAACATACAGTGAGTCATTTAACTGATACAAGTGTTAGCATTAAAAAGCAAAGAACAAATGTACTGCATCTCCTAACGCGCGAAGCATTGATAATGGTAGATAGATTTGCTCCAGGCCATGACTTCAAACACATACCTGCCTACCATTGGCTACCGGGAACATGCTGCTTCTGGTAGGTGCGCATGATTCTATAGCTTCTGGGGCTCTTTTCGTCGAACAGGGAGTCCCAGTTTATGGCAACCAGGAATTGAAGTTGTTCGACGAGGAATAGCAAAAATATTTCTTTCTTATTCAAACCGTGTGCCATTTCGCTAACGATGTCATAGTTTCTTGTTTTCAAACGCGAAGCTTGGCTACATCTGCAGCCTCGTATGGTAGAAATATCACGTCTTAGTGTTCGCCCGCGCTTGGCACCAGGGCAACCCAGTGCATTTGCTTACGTGATGTGTGCTCACCGCCGGTTGCCGTACAGGAGCGTTCGAGAGCAGCGTTCTACCGTGAGTAACATGAGCGCCCTTCACCTAGATTGAGCGAACCGCCCTGAGGTTGCTGTCCCTGCTTCCGTCAGCACCATTCGGATTATTCATGGGAACTCAGCATTGTCGATTATCACGAAAATGTGGTGAACCCGCCGTGGTTGCTCAGTGGCTATGGTGTTGGGCTGCTGAGCACGAGGTCGCGGGATCGAATCCCGGCCACGGCGGCCGCATTTCGATGGGGGCGAAATTAAAATTATTAAATTATGGGGATTTACGTGCCAAAACCACTTTCTGATTATGAGGCACGCCGTAGTGGAGGACTCCGGAAATTTCGACCACCTGGGGTTCTTTAACGTGCACTTAAATCTAAGTACACGGGTGTTTTCGCATTTCGCCCCCATCGAAATGCGGCCGCCGTGGCCGGGATTCGATCCCGCGACCTCGTGCTCAGCAGCCTAACACCATGGCCACTGAGCAACCACGGCGGGTAGGGGGCGAAATGCGAAAACACCCGTGTACTTAGATTTAGGTGCACGTTAAAGAACCCCAGGTGATCGAAATTTCCGGAGTCCCCCCCACTACGGCGCACCTCATAATCAGAAAGTGGTTTTGGCACGTAAAACCCCATAATTTAAAATGTGGTGAGAGAGAACGTGTCATATGTACGTGAATAGGAAGAAAGGTAAGTCACAGGATGAGGCAAAGTAGATAAACGGCCAAAGGGGAGGAAGGTGAACTGGTACTTGTGTCAGGGCCATGGGACACAGCGGACTAGAATTCATCGCTCTCGACGTTTCGCAGGTCGCGTCCCTGCAAACGAACGGTCATGACCGAAGAGGAGACGAACGCTGGTGCGGCGGCCAGACGGCGCCGCCCGTCTGAAGCAGTGTGGAAACACCGCACTGCGAAACGCCCGAGGCACTGTCCACTTACTTAGTCACCGGAGGTTAGCCCCGCGGAAAGCCGAGGGCAGAAGAATCTCAAGGCTGAGGAGGAGACGAAGATGCACGAAAATATAGTTGCCCAAGTTTCAGTCATTCTGCTATAGAATTGAGGTATTACTGGCCCTGGAGCAGGTGGGAACTCAATGGACAACTATAATCACACTTCGAAGTTTGCGTCTGCAGAAATAATTCAGTCGGCGCTTCTTCGAAAGCGATTTCGGCCATGGCTCGAGTGTATGTGACAGACAGGCCTTCTCATAAAACTTACCGTTACTCATGAAATGTGGTTATTCTGCATTGCCACTGTATTAGATAGGAAAATACTGGCAGGGAAGTAATTTGAGTTCTTCGTGCGTTGTTTCTTCAAATCGCAGCAGCGTCGTTGGTGGCGTAAGCGTAATGCAGTTACACTGCTAAGATGGTACATGAAATTTCTACGATTAACCTAATGTCTAATATTGCTGCGTGCATATTGCGCGTTTCTCTTGAACGACGCGCGCGATAGCCCCGACATAAGAGGAACTGCTCCTTGGGCTCCAGCTGTCGGCTGAACGGGGCAGCGCTGCAGTATCAGAAATGTATCTTCTGAATAGCCTTCAGTGTAAGTCATCTTTCGTTCACGCAAGAATAACAATTCTAAGCTCGTCGTGCATGTAGTTGGGTCTCTGGACGCCGTTTTAGACGAGGTGTCGAAAATTGCGCGTGAGGTCGTTCCTTCTAGATAGACCTTTTTTTACGGCGATCCCGTGGGCGCCGCTATGTTTGATCACGTGGTGACGCGTCCATTGCCTGCCTCAGCTGCCTTGGTTGCCTCTGTGTTTACAGTGGATGTGCATGACGCTTGTGCCGCTCGGTAAACAAACCTCTGTTTCAGTGGGTATCGTAGACGGTTATTGGGTGCACGACACGAAGCTTTGACTGCAGCTTCAAGAACATGTAAGCGCTTCAGAGTTCATTATACCGTATTTACTCGATTCTAAGCACTCCCTTTTTTTCATGATCGCGATGCCCTAAGTGAGGGGGGCTGCTTAGATTCGAAAAATCTGGAATGACTACCCCCCTCTCCCGTTTCGCTGCGACATCACGACGAGACGGGTGCGAGAAATAACATTTTGTTTTTCAAACATCCAAAAGAAAAATCGGTGCAGACAGTGAGCCCACCGCTTGTGTCGGATGCTTAGTCACCATCACTGCCACTCGCGAGTCCGCGCGGCTCTGCAGTCCGGCTGTGCGGCAAGATCGCGCCGCGGACGCCGTTCCACCTCGGGACTCCGACGGCTCCGGCTCGATGACAGCGAGCAAGCACGCTTGGCGGTCTTGGCTACGCGCTCTTCCTAACAAATAAGGGGGTGCTTAGATTCGCATGCAAACTTTTTTTCCAAATTTTTTCGCGAAAGTAGAGGGGGGTGCTTAGAATCGGGGGTTGCTTAGAATCGCGAAAATACGGTATATCATGTTGACCGCAAATAAAGAAGGGGAATTCGGAAGAGAACACAAGAACGACACGGGCTGTCCCCGTCTTTATTTGCGGTCAATATGATATGCAGTAAACACCGACTAGGCCAAACTGGAGTTCTTCAGAGTTCATTACGCCTTGTGGAAACTGCGGAAGCAGTGTATAAGGTGTTTATAATAGAAACGGGGCTAGAAATGTATTCCAGGCTGTACAAATTTTCCGGTTAACAATTAAATCAGGATCAGTGGGTTTTGCTCTTATTTCTTTATTTGACAAACAGCTTGAACAAGCGGCGTTTCGTGTTTCTGACCCAGTTTCGTTATTCGGGGAGCTCACTATCTAGGTGTTTATTTTCTGCCTAATCGTCGCGGGTGGGCTCAGTTGCGAGAGATTTGTTCTTGCTGCGCACGAGGATTAGAACATGGATCTTCTGTAATTGGCAATAGCTTGTGGCAAAGATGTGTTTCCACCAGTTACTCGCACACTCTTTGAGCCCTCACGAAACGCCCAGCTTCGAACATTCGCGTGCTGTCGGCGTAGTCGCCGTCACCATGTTTCGGCGCATTCATTCTAGAGTAAGCCAATTCACATATTCTTGATACATTGGTGATAGAGTGGGCCTAAGGTTTTGTGCCAGTTGGGTTGGATGTACGTAGATAATGAACGAGAAACTTTACCTGCTTGGAAGCGGTGCTGCACTCCCTATTTCTGTGTTTAGCGAGCGATACTCACTCTTGCCGACGTTCTGTAGTTGGAAGTCCTTTCTTTGGTGGTTAGCGATAGAAGCCTGGCGGACGAGCGATTTTTTTTTATCTGCGAGGAAAGCCGTGAATCGCGAACAGCCGGCAAGACATGCAGTCCTTACTTAGCAGCGCTCCGTGAACTTGACCACACAGATTCATTCCATTTTCTAAAATGTCAATGTTTGCAGCCATCATCATCATCAGCCTGGTTACGCCCACTGCAGGGCAAAGGCCTCTCCCATACTTCTCCAACTACCCCGGTCATGTACTGACTGTGGCCATGTTGTCCCTGCAAACTTCATAATCTCATCCGCCCACCTAACTTTCTGCCGCCCTCTGCTACGCTTCCCTTCCCTTGGAATCCATCCTGTAACTCTTAATCACCATCGGTTATCTTCCCTCCTCATTACGTGTCATGCCCATGCCCATTTCTTTTTCTTGATTTCAACTAAGATATCATTAACTCGCGTTTGTTCCCTCACCCAATCTGCTCTTTTCTTATCCCTTAACGTTACACCTATCATTCTTCTTTCCATAGCTCGTTGCGTCGTCCTCAATTTAAGTAGAACCCTTTTCGTAAGCCTCCAAGTTTCTGCCCTGTACGTGAGTACTGGTAAGACACAGCTGTTATAAACTTTTCTCTTGAGGGATAATGGTAACCTGCTGTTCATGATCTGAGAATGCCTGCCAAACGCACCCCAGCCCATTCTTATTGTTCTGATTATTTCATTCTCATGATCCGGATCCGCAGTCACTACCTGTCCTAAGTAGATGTATTCCCTTACCACTTCCAGGGCCTGGCTACCTATCGTCAACTGCTGTTCTCTTCCGAGACTATTAAACATTACCTTGGTTTTTTACAGATAAATTTTAGACCCACCCTTCAGCTTTGCCTGTCCAGGTCAGTGAGCATGCATTGCAATTGGTCCCCTGACTTCCTAAGCAAGGCAATATCATCAGCGAATCGCAAGTTACTAAGGTATTCACCATTAACCCTTGTCCCCAATTCTCCCCAATCCAGGTCTCGGAATACCTCCTATAAACACGCTGTGAATAGCATTGGTGAGATCGTATCTCCCTGTCTGACGCCTTTCTTTATTGGGATTTTGTTGCTTTCTTTATGGAGGACTGCGGTGGCTGTGGAGCCGCTATAGATATCTTTCAGTATTTTTGCATACGGCTCGTGTACACCCTGATTCCGCAATGCCTCCATGACTGCTTAGGTTTCGACAGAATCAAACGCTTTCTCGTAATCAATGAAAGCTATATATAAAGGTTGGTTATGTTCCGCACATTTTTCTATCACCTGATTGATAGTGTGAATATGGTCTATTGTTGAGTAGCCTTTACGGAATCCCGCCTGGTCCTTTGGTTGACGGAAGTCTAAGGTGTTCCTGATTCTATTTGCAATTACCTTGGTATATACTTTGTAGGCAACGGACAGTAAGCTGATCGGGCTATAATTTTTCAAGTCTTTGGCGTCCCCTTTGTTATAGATTAGGATTATGTTAGCGTTTTTCCAAGATTCCGGTACGCTCGAAGTCATGAGGCATTGCGTATACAGGGTGGCCAGTTTCTCTAGAACAATCTGCCCACCATCCTTCAACAAATCTGCTGTTACCTGATCCTCCCCAGCTGTCTTCCCCCTTTGCATAGCTCCCAAGGCGTTCTTTACTTCTTCCGGCGTTAGCTGTGGGATTTAGAATTCCTCTAGACTATTATCTCTTCCATTATCGTCGTGGGTGCCACTGGTACTGTATAAATCTCTATGGAACTCCTCAGCCACTTCAACTATCTCATCCATATTAGTAATGATATTGCCGGCTTTGTCTCTTAACGCATACATCTGATTCTTGCCAATTCCTGGTTTCTTCTTCACTGCTTTTAGGCTTCCTCCGTTCCTGAGAGCATGTTCAATTCTATCCATATTATACTTCCTTATGTCTGCTGACTTACGCTTGTTGATTAACGTTGAAAGTTCTGCCAGTTCTATTCTAGCTGTAGGGTTAGAGGCTTTCATACATTGGCGTTTCTTGATCAGATCTTTCGTTTCCTGCGATAGCTTACTGGTATCCTGTCTAACGGAGTTACCACCGACTTCTATTGCACACTCCTTAATGATGCCCACAAGATTGTCGTTCACTGCTTCAACACTAAGGTCCTCTTCCTGAGTTAAAGCCGAATACCTGTTCTGTAGCTTGATCTGGAACTCCTCTATTTTCCCTCTTACCGCTAACTCATTGATCGGATTCTTATGTACCAGTTTCTTCCGTTCCCCCCTCAGGTCTAGGCTAATGCGAGTTCTTACCGTCCTATGGTCACTGCAGCGCACCTTGCTGAGCACGTCCACATATTGTATGATGCCAGGGTTAGCGCAGAGTATGAAGTCTATTTCATTTTTAGTCTCGCCATTCGGGCTCCTCCGCGTCCACATTCGGCTAACCCGCTTGCGGAAAAAGGTATTCATTATCCGCATATTATTATTTTCCGCAAACTCTACTAATAACTCTCCCCTGCTTTTCCTAGTGCCTATGCCATATTCTCCCACTGCCTTGTCTCCAGCCTGCTTCTTGCGTACCTTGGCATTGAAGTCGCCCATCAGTATAGTGTATTTTGTTTTGACTGTACCCATCGCCGATTCCACGTCTTCATAGAAGCTTTCGACTTCCTGGTCATCGTGACTGCATGTAGGGGCGTGGACCTGTACAACCTTCATATTGTACCTCTTATTAAGTTTCACAACAAGACCTGCCACCCTCTCGTTAATGCTATAGAATTCCTGTATGTTACCAGCCATATTCTTATTAATCAGGAATCCGACTCCTAGTTATCGTCTCTCCGCTAAGCCCCGGTACACTGGACATGCCCGCTTTTTAGCACTGTATATGCTTCTTTTGGCGTCCTAACTTCACTGAGCCCTATTATATCCCATTTACTGCCCTCTAATTCCTCCAATAGTACTGCTAGACTCGCCTCACTAGATAACGTTCTAGCGTTAAACGTTGCATATTTAACAGGGATAAGCGGGCTAGTTGGTGGTCGTTAATGGAATGCATCATGTAACCGCACTGATTGTCGTTCACTGCTTCAACACTAAGCTGCTCTTCCTGAGTTAAAGCCGAATGCCTGTTCTGTAGCTTGATCTGGAACTCCTCCATTTTCCCTCTTACCGCTTACTCATTGATCGGCTTGCGTGTTCTTGCGTGTTCTTGCGGCTTGCGTCTTGTGTGTTCCTTCCTTGTCCCTTGTTTTTCAGTGCGGTTACATGATGCATTCCATTGCGTTAAACGTTGCCAGGTTCATATTCCAATGGCGGCCTGTCCGCCATTGCGGCCAACGTTGCGGCCGTTTGCAGCCAACGACTGCGCAACTCTTCCTTCTATCGTTCGTTCCACATTTTACAGTATTTCCGACAGCTGATCTCACAGTAGCAGGGCAGAAGCCTTAATGGTTTCGTACTCGTGCGCCTTCGCCATCTCGTTTCTTGAGAGCAAGGTGCTCCGCGAAGAGGGTCTAGATGATCGCTTCACTTCTCTGGAGTAACTACGCACTGTATACTGGAAACTAATGAAGTTCCAGCCTTAAATGTAAACAAGGGTGTAAATCTGTCTAAAGTCGAACCCTGACACTCTTTTTGTCACTTAACGATGTAAAACATAGACCACTTTACATCCTTACCTACTTTTAAGGGTGTACTTTATTTTACAGCGTAGAACGGAGAGTACACTGTGCGGTATAAGTCAGGCGACTGTAAGAGGCGATACAACCTGTTCCGTTTACAAAATGAAACCGGAGGTGGAACAATATTGTTACCATATTTTAGTGAAATTACCCTTCTGAATAGCCTTTTGGTTGCCCAGCTCGGGCGTTACAGAATGCGATTCTGCTTCACTGACACCGATTAACATTCCTTGTATTGTGCTGTACAAAACACGTCAAGAGGTGATAAAGCAAAAAAAATGCAATATATGTAATCTAACTCATTTCCCTGAAGAATTATTTCTTATACTGTGGGCAAGATGTAATTACCTGCATAATTATTTAGTAAACATATGTTATGTGACGCTAAATTACTACAATCAAGATATGGGGCCTTATAACGTAAATCTGTTTCCATCTGTTTTATTCCGTTCTCCCGACGTGCAATTTATGTAACCACCGACGCAAGCATTGGGCCGCTACCCAAAGCGCTCTGTCAACCGCCCATTCAAGCGCTCTCCTCGTTTGTAAGGTGTTACTTTTATTTGCTTTGAAAGCGAATAGCATTGCCTACCTTGACAGTTTTTTTTATCTCATCGACTGGCAAGAGGCCAGGAACACGCAGAAGTGAAGAGGGTTTTGGTGGGGCCGAGTACAGTGAAGGTAGATAACCGCATGAGGAGGGTGGTGCGGGCTAAGCTTGCGGTGGCTGCTTGGAGATCGTGACGGCATGCAACCGCAAGGTTAAAAATGCCGCTTGAACGTATCGGCAGCGCATAGTTGGCTGACGGAGCGGTGTCGTATATTGTTTTATTATACGAAATTAAATCTATTTTCCACGGCAGCTCCGACTAGCCATTGCTATGGAGCCATCGGTGGGCTGACGTCTTTTGTTCCTTATTCCGTGCACCTGTAGCTGCACCCGAAAGCATAGACGATCAGGGCCACCCGAGGAGCTTGCGCACTACGCTGATGAAACTGCTATAGGTGTTGCGTAAACTCGCAAGGGCTCGTGGGACGCGTCGTCTGCTCGGCGCATCCGGTTAAATAGATTACTCTTGCGGCGCACATTTCTCGATCGCGGTGTCGGTTGCGCTTGCTCTCTGTGCAATTCGATCGCAACGTATCGGCCAGGCTGCTAATTTTCAGAGCCTATGGTGGTGTCATCGATGTCTGGCCTCGAAAAAAAAGCAGAGGCAGTCATTTAAAATAGTTTTTTTAGCAGATCGATCGAAAGCGTGAATTAGCTCTGCGTGCTGTCGCAGTTTCGTGATTATCTTGAATTACAAGTCGCACTTGTCACGTCGCGTCAATGTGACGTGAGTGATTTTCTAACATTTCAATTGTGAATATCAGAGTTGTGCTAGAACCCGTCGTATAGACTAACGTGTTCACCTGTCGTAGCCATTGACCACTCTCATTGCGTAAGTGCGCACAGCTGCTAAGAACCTTGACTTTGTCTGAGAAAAATACCTTCCACGCTTTTCGAACTTTTGTATCAATGCTAAAGTAGATGCTTGGGCAAGGTGGTACGAGATACCTGGAAATTTATACCATTTTACAGCGAATGTTTATACGTTTTGCGGCGTTTACATATGAATTATACATGTGTTGTTTTGTAAAATAATTTGCTGTCCACGTTACTGACATTTCCTGGAGCATGCGTAATAACGAAACGTTAACCATGCGGTCGGCATGCCTTAACCGCGTTTTGAAGTAGTATCTCTTTCTCCAACTTCACCAAAACATTTGTTATAAATGTCTCTAACACGCGCACATCTGCACTATACCCCTTGCGTTTGGGACACTTCGCGGTATATGTATGAGATATGGAAGGTGAGGTATGCTAGATGGGTTCGTTGACTGCACTTGGCTTACCCCCACGGTTGAGTCTGTCTTATTATGCTTTCGACGTCTCTTTATAAAAAAAAATAATTGCAGCTTTGCGATCGTTAGACTAGTGTTTCTCGCCTCGTGCACCTTTCACAAAACATCTGAGAAAAATTACGGTCTACGTCTTTCCAATCCTCCCACTAGACCTAGCTCACCCCCCGCAGGGACGTCTGCGTCAGCAGGGGTTTGGTGTGTTGCGACACCACGTACCCGAGCACATGGGGGTTGGACCTACCCGCGTGTAGCCGTGCGCGGCTTAGCCGTGTGCGGGGAAAGGGGGATCCTGGGGGTTGAGCCGATGCCGGGTGTTTGGACCTTTACGGCCCCTCGGCGGAGGCAACACACCTCTTTGGCCTCGGCTTCACGTAGACGGCACCCCCGGACTGACCCACCCGGGGGAAATCGGTAGTTGCCTTTTCCTGTCTCTCTCTCTCTCCCTCCAACCTTCGTCTTTTTCTCACTTTCCATCTTTCCTGTCTTCTCCTAGCTTCCCTTTACTTCCAATTTTTCAGGCAGCAAGGGTTAACCTTGTGTGAATAGCCAACCTAGGTTATTTCATATTTGGTTATAGTGATGACGTACAGCTGGCGTTTACAGGACCTGTTCGTACAGTCCCTGTAGCGTCCCCTCGTAGGGCTCCACGGTGGGTGGCTTTATTGCCGAAAACCACATTTTTCTATGACAAGTTCCTTTCCTTCAATTCCTGATCGCCGTCAAAAAAGAGGGCACACCGAAGATGTATTCCAGTTCCTTGGTCGTCAAAGACCGAACTTCCCACGGTACCATGTCATCCACTCTGAAAAATCCGATAAACAAGTACAAAATATCTCCCCTTTTCTAGTTTCCAAGTCCTTAACTTATGTCCTTGGTCCAGGCTACAAGGTATCAAGGCTGGCAAGTGGTGATCTCCTGTTAGAGCTGCATGATCAGAAACAATACGAAAAGTTGCCCAGCCTAGTGTCATTTGGGGATGTTTCATTGACAGTAACTCCACACCGCACGCTGAACACCACTCGCGGCGTTGTCTCTGATGACGATTTGCTCCAGCTGACAGAGGCTGAGCTCTTGGAGGGCTTCAGTGAGCAGTACGTTGTCAATGTCACAAGAATTAGGATGAGAAGGGATGGTAAAGAAATTCAAACCATGCACCTAATACTCAGACTCGGTTCAAGTATTCTGCCCGAGTCTGTAGAGGCCGGCTACATCAAGCTCCGTGTCAGACCATATGTGCCAAATCCCCTAAGATGTTTCAAATGCCAGCGTTTCGGCCACAGTTCTCAGAGCTGCCGGGGCCGCCAAGCATGTGCGAAATGCAGAGCCCATGAACACGCCACTGAAGCTTGTAAGAACGCTCTCCACTGTGTAAACTGTGATGGGGAGCACGCCGCGTACTCGCGGTCGTGCCCATCCTGGCAAAAAGAAAAGGAAATCGTAACAGTTAAAGTAAAGGAAAATACAAGTTTCAAGGAGGCACGCAGGCGGGTATCCTACCTGCCGAAGAAAACCTTTGCCGATGTGGCGGGTCAGGGGGCAGCGTCACAACGGCATCCGGCGGCTGTCCGACCCACAAGCAGTGAGTCGGCAGTTACGCCATCTGCCCCCGCGGCGGTTACAGCTAGCGCTGCTCCGTCAACCGAGGAGAAGGGACCATCGACCCTGAAGGTGGGCGAAGCCGAGGCTGCCTCAACCGCCCAGGTCCCTTCCAGCGCTGGCAACGGCCGGCGCAGCCAAATCCCCCAAGGAGCCCCATCGAACTCCGGGCTGGTGGGCGCAGAGGTCTTGCCCTCCAAGGCGGGACCCTCCCTGGTGACTTCTCGCTCGGCGCCAAGCGCCTAAGGAGCGGCGAGGCTCCCTCGAACGCTCCTGAAAAGGCAAAACCCCGATTACAGGGCCTCGAAAGAGCTCTGTAATCTAAGCACTTCCGTTTCCGTACACACAGCACCTATTTTCTTTTAACATGGATACACAAATCATTCAATGGAATGTCAGAGGTGGTCTTAGGAACCTTGATGATGTGCAAGAGATTATCCACAAACACAATCCAAAAGTGCTGTGTCTACAGGAAACACACCTAAAATCACAACACACAAACTTTCTTCGACAGCATGTTACTTTTCGCAAAGATCGCGATGATGCAATCGCATCATCGGGCGGTGTTGCAATTGTAATTCAAAAGAGCGTAGCATATCAACATTTACAGCTACGAACGGCCCTTGAAGCAGTGGCGGTTCGAGTTGTTTTGCTAAACAAACTTATCACTATTTGCTCGCTTTATATACCCCCACACTACAAACTAAGCAAACATGAATTTCAGTCCTTCATAGATGAAATGCCAGAGCCTGATGTTGTACTTGGGGATTTCAATGCGCACAACTGCCTGTGGGGCGACTCTCGTATAGATGCGCGAGGTCGTCTTGTTCAACAGTTCCTTTTCTCTTCTGGTGCGTGCCTGCTGAATAAGAAGGCACCCACATATTATTCTCTCGCAAACAGAACATTTTCTTCAATTGACCTCAGCCTAGTTTTCCCGTGTATACTGCCTGAACTCGAATGGGAAGTTATGAACAATCCTTACGGGAGCGACCACTTCTCCATACTGCTGAGAACATATAAAAGAAAGGGATATCTACCACAGGCTCCTAGGTGGAAGATCGATACAGCCGACTGGGAGAAGTTCCGAACTCTCACTAGTATCTCCTGGAATGACATGTCTTCTTTGGGAATTGATGCTGCTGTACAGTATTTTACAGCCTTCATTATAGATGCCGCATCTAAATGCATATCGGAAGTAAATGGCTTGGCGTGTAAACGGCGCGTACCGTGGTGGAATGACGATTGTAGGATCGCTCGAAAGAAACAAAACAAAGCGTGGGGGTTGCTACGCGCCTCCCCCACTGCGGAGAATCTTATCAACTTTAAAAAAGTAAAATCACAAGGCAGGCGAACCCGCCGACAGGCCAGAAGAGACAGTTGGCAGAAGTTTTTATCGGTATCAACTCGTATACAGATGAGGCCAAAGTCTGGAACAGGGTAAATAGCATAAGAGGGCGACAAACGTACTCCCTCCCTTTGGTAAGCACACAAGGCGATACCCTGCAAGACCAGACTGATGCTCTCGGTGAACACTTCGAGCGCGTGTCTAGCTCCACTCACTATTCATAGAACTTCCTGAAATATAAAGCAATAGAAGAACTCAAGCCACTGAATCGGAAATGCACGCCAAACGATCCTTATAATCGCCCTTTTACCATTGCTGAACTTAAAGCTTCCTTATCAGCATGTCGGAGCTCTGCACCGGGCCCCGATAGAATCGTGTATGATATGATTAGGCACCTACACTCCGACACACAAACCACGCTACTCACACTTCTCAATACTATCTGGGCTGCTGGTTATCTTCCATCAAAATGGAAGGAGGCTATTGTAATCCCGGTTTCAAAGCATGGTAAAGACACTTCATTGCTTACTAGCTACCGTCCTATAGCGCTTACGAGCTGCCTCTGTAAGCTTTTTGAAAAAATGATCAATCGCCGCCTTGTACATCTCCTAGAGTCCAGTAAAATGCTTGACCCATTTCAATGTGGTTTTCGGGAAGGGCTATCTACAACTGATCATCTTGTGCGCATCGAAGCGAGCATTCGCGATGCCTTCGTGCACAAGCAATCTTTCTTATCTGTATTTCTGGATATGGAAAAAGCGTACGACACAGCCTGGCAGTACGGAATCCTGCGCGATCTTTCCGCGCTAGGTATCCGCGGCAATATGTTAAATATTATAGAGAGCTACCTAGAGAACCGTACATTTCGAGTGAAAATAGGTCCTGCACTGTCGCGTACATTCATACAGGAAACTGGGGTACCCCAGGGTGGCGTACTCAGCTGCACGCTCTTTGTCGTAAAGATGAACACGCTTAGTGCATCTTTACCACCAGCTATTTTCTATTCCGTCAACGTAGACGACATACAAATGGGTTTCAAATCCTGCAACCTTACAGTCTGCGAGAGACAGGTACAGCATGGTTTGAACAAGGTGTCACGCTGGGCAGAGAAAAATGGATTTAAAATCAATCCTCACAAGAGTTCTTGTGTTCTGTTTACAAGAAAGAGAGGCCTGGTTCCGGATCCTTGCTTAGAACTGTGTGGGCAACAGATACCTGTAAACAAAGAACACAAATTTCTAGGTGTTATACTTGACAATAGACTCACTTTCATCCCACACATTAAACATCTTAAAGAAAAATGTCTGAAAACAATGAACCTAATGAAACTTCTATCGCAGACTACGTGGGGTAGTGACAGGACGTGCCTAATGAATCTCTATAATAGCCTTATTCGGTCACGATTAGATTATGGTGCCGTGATCTATCATTCTGCCGCCCCGAGCGCTAAAGATGCTAGATCCGGTCCACCATCTAGGAATCCGGTTAGCCACGGGCGCTTTCAGAACAAGTCCCATTGAAAGTTTATACGTAGAATCAAATGAGTGGTCACTTCATCTGCAGAGAACATACGTCAGCCAAACATATTTTCTGAAAGTGCACTATAACCCTCAACATCCGTGTTTTAATACCGTTAACGATATGACATTTGCTACACTCTTTCGCAATCGTCCCTACGTAAGACAACCTTTCTCGCTGCGTATGAGGGAGCTTAGTGAAGAAATGCATGTCCCACTCTTCGAACTTCGCCTAATGCATCCAGCCAAGCTGCTACCTCCTTGGGAGTGGCAGCTGCTACAGTGTGATATATCTTTCCTACAAGTTACAAAGGAAGCCCCATATATCGAAATCCGAATGCATTTCCTGGAAGTCCAGTACAAGTACTCCTGCACGGAGTTCTACGCAGACGCATCGAAGTCACACGACGGGCTGTCCTACGCAACCGTCGGTCCATCCTTCTCGGAATCCGACGTACTACATCCGGAAACTAGTATCTTTACGGCTGAGGCCTACGCACTGTTGTCGGCTGTAAAGCATATAAAGAAATCAAAACTCCAGAAATGAGTTATATATACGGACTCCCTAAGTGCTGTGAAGGCCTTAATGTCATTTTCTAAGCACAAACATCCAGTAATCAATGAACTATATTCCGTCCTATGTAAAGCGTATATACGTAACCGGCATGTCATCATATGCTGGGTGCCGGGTCATAGGGGCATCGAAGGCAATGTTCTGGCGGACCAGATGGCCACATCAATGCTATCGTATTCTGTTAATCCTACCGCAGCAGTCCCTGTCACAGATCTGAGGCCCTACTTGCGCAGGAAACTGCGAAACTACTGGCAACGCTCGTGGGACATGGAAACAAATAATAAGCTGCACGTAATAAAGCCACAATTAGGGTTCTGGCCTTCTGCAACAAAATCACGCCAAACAGATCTCCTATTCTGTCGTCTAAGAATCGGACACACATTCGGCACCCACAATTTTTTACTTTCTGGAAATGAGCCCCCAACCTGTGGGAGAGGCGGGGAGAGGCTGACCGTCCTGCATGTCCTCCTGGAGTGTCGGAAAGCCGAATCTGACAGGAACATTTTCCGCTAGCATACCGGCAGCACATTCCCCTTCATCCTGTAATGTTACTCGGCCCAGAACCGCTCTTTGACACTAATGCAGTCCTGGACTTCCTGAAAGATGTTGTGTTACATGTAATTAGCCCCTTACGTTCGTAGCGTCTCCTCTCTCCAGACGATGCCGCTGTGATAGCTATTTCGTATAGCACATGCCTCTCGGCCCTTGCGTTTCGAGGGCTCTGGGAAGGCAGTAGTGCTCTTAGACAATTTTAGCATCTCGCATATTTTATATAATGCATCATTCTTTCTTAATGCATATTAGTGATCATAGTACACGTCATTAATCACTTCCATAATTTTATTACGTGTAATTTCTTATGCAATTTACACAAACTCTTTTAGGCCCCTTTACAGCCACGTCACATTAAATTCACAGACCCCATCAGACCACGACATATTCATTACCACTAGCATGGCGCTCTTTGGCCATACCTGGCCCTTGCGCCATTAAACCTCAAACATCATCATTAGACCGAGCTCACCGTGCATCGAACACCAAATTAAGGTCGATATACCGTGCAAGGTGCTCGCTTAAATGGTGTTTTAAGACATTCGTGCAAAGAAATAGCTCGGATTGCAAACTCCAGCCCGACTATAGGGCCTACACTACACAGAACCATGCATGTTTGAATCAGCCTAGTGAAATTCAGAAGAAGTAAGTAAAAAAAGAATGTTGTCGAACAGAATTCACTGGAGAACAAGGAAGTGCGACCCGTCATTCACGAAACTGATAAGTACGCATAGCTAATGCACGTGTTCTATAGATTCGTCTAAAAATTATTTTAAATGACTGCCTATGCTGATATTTCGTGATCAGTTATCGATGCGACGATCACAGGCTCTAGAAATTAGTAGCATGGGCGATACCTTGCGATGAAGGTGCACAGAGAGCAAGCACGACCGGCCCCGCGATCCCAGAATCGTGCACTGGAACTGTCGTCTCTTAAACTGGAATCGTCGAGCAGACGTCGCGTCCCATGAACCTTTGCGAGTTTACGGCTCACCTATTGTAGATCTACTTCGCAGCTGTCTCTTTGATAGGTCCTCCTCGGTGAGCTTCAATAATCAATCTTCTTTTGTTTTTATGGTATCTGGTCACGTTCGCAAAAAAAATTTAATTATGGGGTTTTACGTGCCACAACCACTTTCTGATTATGAAGCACGCCGTAGTGGAGGACTCCGGAAATTTCGACCACCTGGGGTTCTTTAACGTACACCTAAATCGAAGTACACGGCTATTTTCGCCTTTCGCCCCTATCGAAATGAGGTCGCCGTGGCAGGGATTCGATCCCGCAACCTCGTGGTCAGCTGCCCAGCACCATAGCCACTGAGAAACCACGGCGGGTGCGACGTTCGCCAAGGGGTTCCGTGTCTATCTGAGCTGAATCAGACTGCACTATGCTTGCCGAATACAGTCCCTGGTCCTGGCGGGGTCACAAATACAATGTTAAAATATTGCAAAAGGAATCGCGTAACGTTCTTTTAGACCTGGTAAATTAATAAATTAAAAATGCTTGGATTCCATTGCAATGAAATATCGCCAAAGTAACAATGATGCTTAAGAAACAAAGGGGGGGGGGGGGGGTATACATTGGAGAACATTAGACTGATTGCGTTTATATCGAACGTGGTAAAACTAGCTGAGATGCTTAATCACCTTCGTATCGCGAAATTTGTTAATAATAATTCAATTCTTAGTGCCTGTCAAATTGGTTTCAGGGCAGGCTGCGCCGTCTGGCATGCCCACATCGACTTAGAAAGCCGCGTACAACTCGCTTCACATCATAAGCAATACGTTGCCTTAGTGACCCTCAATATCGCTAAAGGATGCGATACCGTGGAGCACAATGTATTGATTAATCGGCTAACTTGCTGTGGTGTTCCCTGTTATACAGTAGCGTGGATTCACTCATGTTTAGGTGAAAGAAAATTCTATTGCTACGAAAGTGGCTTTTCTTCGTCTAGGTATAAACAAACGGGAGGAGTACCCCAAAGCTCCGTCCTTTCCCCGGTGCCTTTTTAATATTGTCACGGAAGGATAAGAGAAGAGGAAGAAAGAAGATCGCGAGACGCTGGCTGCTACGTGTTGTAGCTGGTCAGCCATCTTAACGACATTGGTCTGCTTGTATATATGTTGTAAATACAGTGTGTCTATAGTCCTAACATCCCCGTTACATAATGGTGGAGGTGCACGGTACCACGGCTGGAAACGGAGCGCCGCAGTGGACGTCGCATCACCGTCCTCACCATGAATGACGGTGAGAACGCGGGATCAAAGTCGTTGGGGGCTCCAACGTCAACGTCGCCAGCTACGTCGCAGTCCCCTTCAGTTGTGGTTGTGCAACCCAAGGATGCCGGAACTTCCTGCGGGACCGATGGCGCCGACGTTGAAGAGTGGGTGGCTATGTACGAACGCGTGAGTGGAATCAAAAGATGGGACCCTACGCGTATGCTAGCTAACCTGTTGTTCTACCTAAGAGGCATGGCAAAGGTGTGGTACGAAAACCACGAAGAGGAGCTACCAGCTGAGACCAATACAAAGAGAAGTTAACATAACTGTTTGGCAAACCAGCCGGCCGTAAAATTGCCGCAAAGCCAGGAACTGGCCTCCCGTGCCCAATCCCCCACGGAGTCATATGTCTCGTACATCGAGGACGCGCTCGCGCTTTGTCGTAAAGCCGATCACGACATGACAGAATCGGAGTTCGGGCACGTGCTAAAGGGTATTGCCGACGACGCCTTTAATCTGCTCATGTGCAAAAGCTGCTCTACAGTTGAGGCTATCATCAAAGAGTGATGACAACTCGAGCAGGCCAAAAGCCGACGCGTCCTGCAATCATTCGCTAGACTTGCCAGTACTGCCGCAACGTCGAAGTGTGAAGATCAACCCGCACAGCAGCATGCGTCGCTATCAGAGGACGTGGTGCGAATAGTTCGACGTGAACTGCATGCGATGGCGCCCGCGGCTTTCTGTTCGCGTAGCGCTCATGCTAAACCTTTTTTAGTTCCCCTCGTACAAGCAATCGTTCACCAGGAACTTGAAAACATTGGTTTACATCCTTTGTGTGCTGTCGCCAAGCCAAGAGCTAATGAACGCCTTTCCACTATTTTCGCTCCACCCCGACGCTTCACTCCACGTTATCGCAACCCGACTGAGTGGATAACTGCGTACGACCAGCCGATATGCTTCACCTGTCGCCGCATTCGTCATGTCGCCCGATTCTGTCACAACTCGTGATCGTCAACACCTCGCACGCCGACCAAGCTGAGCCATTTTGATGGAGATACCCGCAATGTTTCGCCCGCCGCCGAGTCTAACAGCGCCGACAACTTTGCTAGGAACCCGTGGTTCAGTCGCTCACTGTCGCCGGGCGGACACCAGTCTCGTTCACCGCAAACACGTCGCCCATCTTCCCGTTCGCCGCAGACACGTTGCCTTTGGTCCCGTGTGGCTTTCGGCCGCACCCTTTCGGAAAACTAAGAAATGCAGCCCGTTGAGGTGGTGCTGCATTGCCTAATACTGCAGCAAATCCTCAATCTGTGCCCACAAATAGAAGTGTCATTGACGTTAACATCGACGACGTACCTGTCCAAGCACTCGTCGACACTGGAGCCCACGTTTCTGTGATGAGTGCTAGCCTACGTAGACCTTTAAAGAAGGTCATCACCCCAGCAGCAGCAGCACAAGTGCTTCGTGTGCCCGACGGCGGCTTGCTGGCTGTTCTTGGAATCTGTACTGTGCGTTTATCTATAGCCGGCCGCCCTACTTCTATTCTCTTTGCTGTGATCGACGACTGCCCTCACGACGTTATCCTTCGATTGGACTTTTTATCCTATCATTCTGCTCTCATCGACTAAGCAACCAGTGTTCTTCAGTTGGGAGTGCCTCAACTCGCAGAAGCTCCGAACACCGCCCCACCGCACTTGTGCTGGCTTCAAGATTTGCGCCTTTCACCCAAGGCATTCACTTACGTTGCTTTGACCGCACAGCCACAGGTTCCTGACGGTGAATATGTGCTTCGCCCCATCGTCGACGTGCTTTTGAACCGGAAAGTTGCTTACCGCACACGCTGGCCACGGTTGTTAATAACGGCGTCGTTCTTCCGCTTCTGAATTTCAGCCTCTACCCTCAAGTGCTTCCGGCCGGCATGTTCTCGGCCAGAGTTTCTGGTACTGTCGAATTTGACATTGAGAATCTGAATGCTGAGAGTGGTTTCTTAGCGCCAACTGCAGCTCACAGCTCTGGTTCCTTAACGGATGACTTAGCGAAAATCATTGCACCTGACCTCACCTCTGCACAGGCCACGGACATACGTCTCCTGCTCTTTGATTCGTTGATTTCGGCAACAGGCGTTTAGGCCCAACATATGTTGTTCACCACCGTATAAACACTGGAGACACGCATCCTATTCTTAGGCGTCCCTATCGTGTATCGCGTGCTGAACGTAGAGTTATCCAATCAGAAGTCTACAAAATGCTCCGCAAAGGGGTCATTGAATCATCAGCCAGCTCTTGGGCTTCGCCTGTCGTCCCCGTGAAAGAAAAATATGGTACCTGGCGTTTTTGCGTCGATTATTGCCATTTAAACAAAATCACCCGAAAAGACGTCTACCCCCTACTACGCATCGATGACGCGTTGGGCTACTTGCAGGGAGCTAAATACTTCTCGTCCATTGATCTTCGATCCGGCTACTGGCAGATTTCTGCTGATGAAATGGACTGTGAGAAGACAGCCTTCATCACACCTGATGGTTTAATCAGCTCAAAGTAATGCCTTTTGGTCTATGCAATGCTCCTGCGACATTTAAACGTATGATGGACTCTCTTCTGCGAGGCTACAAATGGACAACATGTCTTTGTTATCTTGACGACGTTATTGTTTTTTCTCCCACGTTCGGGAGCCACCTTACGCGACTCGCTGCAATTGTTGCGGCTCCAGGAATTTTCATTTATTGTCAACTACAAGTGCTGACGTCTGCACAAGGACGCTAATTGCCTCTCTCGTCAC
The DNA here is from genome assembly GCF_023375885.2 of Dermacentor andersoni. Taxonomy (NCBI): domain Eukaryota; kingdom Metazoa; phylum Arthropoda; class Arachnida; order Ixodida; family Ixodidae; genus Dermacentor; species Dermacentor andersoni. Next base: position 359,329,732 of record NC_092814.1, on the reverse strand, counting down.
CCCGTGGATGCTCCTGATCCTGTTGCGCAGGATCCGCTGACCTGCGTAATGGATTTTATTGACATGACCGACATGCGCGCTGAACAACAACGAGACGAATTCTTACAGCCTATCATTGCCGGAGTGCAATCTGGCAGCACCGACAGCACGTGCCGCATGTTCCTGCTACAGAACGGCATGCTCTACCGCCGCAATATCAACCCTGACGGCCCTGAGTTGCTCCTTGACCTTCCTCGTCATCTGCGATCCGTCGCTCTCGAACAACTTCATGATGCACCGACGGCGGGACACCTTGTAGTTTTGCGTACATACGACCGCGTACGACGCCGGTTCTTCTGGCCGGGTCTCTACCGCTGTATGCGTCGTTATGTTGCAACTTGCGAATTGTGTCAGTGCCGGAACAAACCTCCCCTGCCACCTGTCAGACGACTCCATCCAATTGAAGTTCCCTCTGAACCTTTCTTTCGCGTAGGCCTAGACTTCCTTGGCCCTTTTCCGACGACAACTAGAGGGAATAAGTGGATTGCCGTCACTACTGATAACGCTACGCGATAGAATAGGCGTTGCCGACTAGTTGCGCAACTGACGTCGCCGATTTTCTCCTCCACGACGTCATTCTCCAGCAAGCTGCACCTCGACAGTTACTTACAGGCCGCGGCCGCTCGCTCTTGTCTCGAGTTGTCGACAACCTACTCCGTTCTTGTGCCAGTGAGCACAAGCTGTCCACCGCCTACCACCCATAAAGGAACGGTCTTACGGAACGTCTCAACCGCACACTCACAGAGCTGCTGTCGACGTCACCAACGATCACCGCGACTGGGACACCACGCTGGCTTACGTGACATTCGCGTATGATACCGGAGGATATTCCCTCTTATGTGTTTTGTATGGTCGCGACCCCAATTGCCGTTTGACACCATCCTACCTCCTGTGCCCCGTGTTGCAACTGAGTACGGCCGTGAAGTCATCGATCGCGCTCATATGGCGCGTCAAGTCCCCCAATCTCGTTTATTATCCTCGCAGCATATCAAAACGGGCGTTGCGACCGGTGCCATAGCGATGCTAAGTTCACCCCAGGTGCTTGGGTGCTTCTTTGGTCACCATGTCGTCGGGTCGGCCACTCCCAGAAGCTTTCCTCTCGCTACACAGGCCCTTATGAAGTCCTACGTCAAGTTAACGACGTCAATTACGAGGTCTCGCCGTTACAGTTTGATCCATCCTCAAGTCCGACGCCTGTTGACATCGTGCACGTTTCTCGGCTGAAGCCATACTTCGCTCGCAGTTCATCGCCAACCATGCGCCGAGACCGCGCTTGACCACCCGGGGGTCCTATTACGGAAAGATGAAAGAGAAAGGAAGAAGATCGCGAGACGCTGGCTGCTACGTGTTGTTGTTGGTCAGCCATCTTAACCACATTGTTTCTGCTTGTATATATATTGTAAATACAGTCTGTCTATACTCCCAACATCTTCGTAACAATGTTCTAATGAGCACACTTACCCGTCATCAAGAAGTAACTATTTATGTTTATCCGGACGATAGTGCGTTTTACGCATCTGCAAACGGCATCCATATCCTATAGCAATAACTGGAAACCTACCTTTGTGTCCTGGAGATGTGGTTAGATGTTAATCAGTTTCTACTCATTGCAAGCAAATGTGCCATTCTCGTCTTTCCTATATATGACCCAGTGCACATCTCATTGTCTTACCACCTTCAAAACATACCACAGATAAAGCCTGTTAAATACATCGGAATGATTTATAACGCCTCTCCCAACTGGCCACCACACATGGATCACGTGACTGGAAAAGGTACCCGTGCAATTGGCATATTGCGTAGGCTGATCAATCTGCGAATGGTATTGAGGACAGATATACTCGTAATGATATATAGTATGTACGTTCGTGCTGTATTAGAATTTGGTTGTGTGCTCTCCTCTGGAGCTCCAGCCTACCAGCCTCACCCTCAGATTCTCTTAGAAAGAGAAGTATTACGTTTATGTTGAGGGCTTCCTAAATATGTTGCAAATTCTGTTCTTTATCTAGAACCGCGTGCTCCTCCCCCTTCGTTCAGGTTCCGCCTTTTGACAGCGCAGACTCCCCGCAGGGGCGTCTGCGTAAGCAGGCGTTTGGTGTGTTGCGACACCACGTACCCGAGCACACGAGGGTTGGACCCTCCCGCGTGTAGCCGTGCGCGGCTTAGCCGTGCCTGGGGAAAGGGGGATCCTGGAGGTTGAGCCGATGCTGGGTGTTTGGACCTTTAACGCACGCCGGCGGAAGCAACACATCTCTTTGGCCTCCGCTTCACATAGACGGCACCCCCGGGCTGACCCACGCGGGGGAAATCGGCAGTCACCTTTTCCTGTCCCCCTCTTCGATCTTTATCTTTTCCTTTCACTATTTTATCTTTCCTGCCTCCTATTTACTTCATTTCATTTCCAAGTTTCCGGGCGGCCAGGGTTAACCATGTGGGCGTGGCCTTCCTTGGTCATGGTTATATGGTTATAGCAGTTATGTATGGCTAGTGGTTTCTAAAACACTCCCGTATTGGGCTCCATGGTGGGCGGCCAGCTTAGCTGCCGAACGTATATGTGATTTGATGGATAGAACTCCCTCTTCAGCAAAACCTGATCGGAGGCCGAAAAGGCACCGGACCGAGGTAATGAACTTCAATAAACCAAGTGATAGCTTCACAAAATTTTTTGTCATCACGTCTGAAACTGAACAAAAAATTCAAGACATGTCCCCCTTCCTCATCGTTAAAGCACTTAACGAGTGTATTGGTGAGACCTACAAAGCCAAGAAAATGAATTCTGGAGACCTCTTGCTCGAAGTTATGACGGCTGAGCATAGCAGGCAGATTAAGAAACTTGAGAAGATTGGCGAGAACAGTGTGTCTGTCTCGCCACATCGGACACTGAACTACGCGAAGGGTGTGATTTCAGATACAGAACTCCTTAAGTGCACAGACGAGGAAATCGAAGAAGCCTTGAGAGATCAGGGTGTTCTTGCTGCAAGAGAATAAAAGTTAGAAGAAATGACAGTGAAATTCCGACCAAGCACATTCTGCTGACCTTCAACTCCATACGCTTTCATGTGCCGTTAAGGCCGCTTACCTGTACCTTAGAGTAAGACCTTATTTGCCCAATCCCCGCCGGTGCTTTCGGTGTCAGAAATATGGGCACGGATCCCAATCTTGTCGTGGAAGAGCAACCTGTGCTAAATGCAGTCAACCAGACCATGGTGATGAGACGTGCACAAACTAGCTGTGCTGCGCAAACTGCGCGGGTCAGCACGCGGCATTTTCCAGATCTTGTCCTCAGTGGAAAAAAGAAAAAGAAATGATTGCATTGAATGTACGGGAGAACATATCATACATTGAAGCGAAAAAGAGAGTCGCGTTTGCTGATAGAGGTACTTACGCACAGGCTGTGCACAGAAGGCGTGCGCCGCCGATGGTGTCAGTTGGAACCCAGGTGGAGCTGCTGGACAAGGTGTCAGCTCTCCGGCCCTCCTCACCCAGTGAAATAACAGACGCTCGTCGCAACCCTCTCCCAAGAGGCCCAGCGGCTTCTGCTGAGGCTGACAGCAGTCAGCACGCGGTAGAGGCCACGAAGGTCTCAACGCCGGTGCTGAAGGACCGCTTTCTTTCCAAGAAGACGGCACCTTCACCAAGCACCATCAACGATGAACGCCCAAAGGGCGATGATATGATGGAAGTGTGTCCGCCGGACACGAATCAAACAAAAGAGCCTACATCTGGTAGGCAAACCAAAAAGTCGGGTATTCCCCCTGGAAAACACAAAGGGGGTAGACTTCCTGTCATTCCCCCTGCCAAGGAGACGTGACCTAAAAAGCATTTTAGCAAGTTTCTTGCTCATTCACATATGTCATCTTTGTGACCTTTTACATAGAATCCCTTCGTGAAGTACTTCATCTTCCACATCATCAAATATGGCTACTATTGTGCAGTGGAACTGCCGTGGTTTAAGAACTAATATTGATGACATTTACGATCTTTTCGAGGATGCTGAGGCTTCTGTTATGTGTTTGCAAGAAACTCATATGAAAGGTTGCCACAAACAACCTCTGCGTCGATATAGCATCTTTCGCAAAGATAGGGAACAGGCGTCAGTCGCATCTGGAGGAGTCGCTACAGTGGCTGCTCAAGGAGTCCCAGTACGTGAAGTGAAGCTTAACACGAACTTAGAAGCTGTTGCAGTAAAGGTTCAGATAGAAAAAACAATAACAGTATGCTCCCTGTACTTACCACCAGGTAAGAATATCACAATAAACGAATTAGAAAATCTCGTGAAAGAACTTCCAGAACCTTTCCTTTTATTAGGTGATTTTAATGCTCATAATAACATCTGGGGCAGTAGCCACACTGACGCAAGGGGGAAAATGGTAGAAGAATTTTTAGACAACTGCAATGTGTACCTTTTTAATGATGGAAAGCCAACATATTTTATTGCTAAATCACAATCTACTTCAAGTATTGACCTCTCCTGTGGCACGCCGTCACTTGCTGGATTTTTTATTTGGGACGTGAGGGAAAACCCACGTGGCAGCGACCACTACCCTATAATACTCAAGCCGATTGACGCACCTCCAACAATGCCAGCACGAAGACAGAGATGGAAGCTGGGTAAAGCAGACTGGTCTCTTTTTTGGAAAGGTCCGAAATAAGGATTGATGATTCATGATGTCATCGCACTCAATATTGACAACTTATGTGATGCGATAACGAAACCAATTTTAGATGCAGCTGAAAACTCCATACCACTTTCACAAGGGAAACTTCCACGTAGACCAAAACCGTGGTGGAATGATGCATGTGATAAAGCTCGTAGGAAACAAAACTGTGCATGTTCTCGACTAAACAGGTACCCAACTTTCGAAAATTTATTGTTTTTTAAACAAAAGCGCAGTGAGGCTAGAAGAGAAAGACGGATAGCAAAAAGAACATCATGGGTGAAATATCTGAGCTCGATAAACAGTCACACAAGTACATTAGTCTGGGAGAAAGTGAGAAATATTGACGGTGTTCATACAGAATACACACTCCCTAGATTTGACGAGGAAACGGATCTTAAAGGGAAGCAAATATACTTGGCGTGCACTTTGCTGGAATTTCGTGTGACGCTCACTACACTCCCGAGTTTGTTAAGATAAAGGCCACTGCAGAAAAGAAAGATCTTCGGATATCACTGAATAGTACTGAGCCATATAACTGTCCTTTTACAAAAACTGAACTCTTCGATGCGATATATTTAGGGAAGAGCCATTCAGCAGGTCCGGACAACATACACTACGAAATGCTGCGACACCTACATATGAACACGTACGACACAATCCTTCACCTCTTCAACAGGTTGTGGGCGGAAGGCTATTTTCCAAAAGCATGGAAGAAAGCGATAGTTCTACCACTTCTAAAACCTGGAAACGCTCGCTCTGATCCTAACAGTTATCACCCCATTGCCTTAACCAGTTGTTTAGGAAAACATTCTAGAGATTGGTTAACAAACGGCTTGTACACTTTTTGGAAAGTAACGGGTTACTTGATCAGTACCAGTGTGGCTTTAGACTCAATCGCAGTACAATCGACCAATTAGTACGGTTAGAAACAAAAATCCGTGAATCTGTCGTCCAAAGGCAACATTGCGTCTCCGTTTTCTTTGACTTATCAAAAGCGTATGATACGACGTAGAGACATGGCATTTTATTCGACTTGCACAGATACTGAATAAAAGGGCACATGCTTGGTATAATCAAAAGCTATTTGGAGGACCGAACTTTTCAGGTGATGTTTGGACCAACTTTCTCCAACTGTTTTATACAGAAGAATGGAGTGCCGCAAGGTGGAGTATTGAGCGTTACACTATTTTTAGTGAAGCTCAATTCGATAACTACAGTTATTCCTTCTTCCCTAATGTATTCTTTATATGTCGATGACATTCAACTTTGTTTCTCCTCTTGTAATATGGCTACTTGCGAACGCCAACTCCAGTTGGGTGTAAACTCTATAGTGCGATGGGCAAACGAAAATGGTTTTAAATTTTGCGCAGAAAAAACAATATGCGTACCTTTCAGTCAATACCGAAGGCTCACACCGGACCCAACATTACATATTAAAGGACAGCAAATCACAGTAAAGAACAAACACAAATTTCTTGGTATGATCTTTGACAAGAAATTCAACTTCAAAGCGCACATCGCTTATGCAAAACAGAAATCTCTGAAATCCATAAATTTAATAAAGCTCCTATCCCACCGATCATGGGGTTCAGATAGAATATGTCTGCTTCGCATATACAATGCAGTTGTCCGGTCACAATTAGACTACGGATGTTTTGTGTACTGCTCAGCTCGAAAGTCGGCATTAGAGGTTCTTGATCCGGTGCATCATCTTGGACTACGTCTGTGTTCCGGCGCGTTTCGTACGTCTCCCATACAAAGCTTGTATGCAGAAACCAACCAGCTGTCTTTGGAACACAGAAGACTATTTGTTGGAAACATGTACATAATGAGAGTACTGTCCTGTTCAATGCATCCTTGTAGACTACTATTTACAAGGCTGCGCTTTGAAATACATTTTAGCAACAAACCGGCAATCATTCCTTCCTTTTTTTATCGGGTACCAAAAGCTGAATGCGGACCTATGTTACGACGTAAGAAATAAATTCTTGCAAGATGAACCTTCTTTTGCTCCTTGGGAGATGAAACATGCGCAATGCGACTTTAGGTTAACAACAGACAGAAAACAATTTTCACCAGGAGAGGCGTTACTAAGTGAATATTTAGAAATAGAATCATAATATAATTCTTGCATGAAATACTTCACAGATGGATCAATAAGCAATGGCAATGTAGGCGCTGCAGTGACATCAATTTGAAAAACAAATGAGTCTTCCAAGTCAGGCTACTGTCTTTACTGCAGAACTTCATGCCATTTCGTTAGCTCTTGAAGACATCCTGAAAAGAGGAAATAATCAATCTGTTATATTTAGCAACTCCTTGAGCTCTCTTCAAGCTCTCGCATCTAGGTTACCATCTAGAAATAATCTACTGAAGAAAATGAAAAAATCAATACACAACATGTCACAAGAGAACGTTAAATGTCACTTTCTGCTGGATTCCTAGTCATGTAGGAATTCCCGGGAATGAAAGAGCAGATTTTATGGCAGCCCGTACCAAATATATGGTGCTACATGATGTTGGCCTACCTTGGCAAGATTATAAAGCCACTTTAAGAATAGCAGTTGAGAAACACTGGCAGGAAGTGTGGGATCAAGCAAAACTTAACAAGCTTCATTGCATAAAACCTATTTTACGAGAATGGCAGAGTTGTCGCCACAGACAAAGCTTTTACGAGGTTATTTTATGTCGCTTAAGAATTGGTCACACAAGGCTGACACATAGTTACTTAATAACACACCACAACCAACATGCCAACACTGCGGTGAAAATATAAACGTGCTACATATTTTAATAAGATGTCCTGGCTTAGAAAAATGCAGGGAATGATATTTTAATATTTTTTACGAAAAAAGAATCCCTATCCATTCTATGTTCTTATTAAGCGATGAACCACTGGTCCCATATGAAGATACTTTTAACTTTTTAAAAGCCACAGGAATCCTACAAGAACTATAGCACATTTCATGTTTTATATGTTTACTTGGCCATTTACACCATTTTACAGCATTTAAACAGATAAGCTAATCCGAAAAACATGTGCTTGGCGCATTATAGTCTGCACGGCTGCTGCGCCATAAGAATCCCAAATCATCATCATCATCATTGACAGTGCAGACTATCTTGAGAATTTATGCATCAACGCTGCCCCCCCCTCTCCCCGACGTTCTCAAACAATATTTATTTCCCAGCCTGCGTTGCTTTTTGTGTCATCTGGCCGCGAATGTATACTCCGTAAGTTACATTCGTGCAAAAATTACTTGACCCTCTGGACATGTGCATATGCAATGTGCTTCCGATTGCGAACAGACCTGTTACCGCGAATGTTGCGTTTAATGACATTTTCCCTAATAATGCAAAATTACTTCCACATCGTATTCTGTATAGTACGTCTATTACAAGATCATCTGTAGAACCTTCAGACAATTGTCGGAATTGCGACAGATGCTTCGCAATATGAAGAAAAGTCAGGTGTAGGTATATTTTCCCCTATTCTTGATTGGACATTTTCTGTTCGGCTGGCGGCAGATTTTATACCCATCTTTCTTTAGCCGAATTTGTGGCAGTGGTGCTGGCTCTACGCAAATTAGCCCCATCAATTACGTCAGCCGTGACAGTCACTGATTCATTATCATTGTGCTCATACCTTACTGCTTCTCGTGACTCGCGTAATGGGGGCGTTTCATTCATTATTGCCTGAGTACTTGGGAAGTGTGCCTTTAATTTGGGTGCCTGTCCATAAAGGACTAATTACGAATTAAATCGCAGACTGTCTAGCCAAGGCATCGATAAGCGACCCGATTCTCCCGCATTGTCCTCTGACTCCTCATGTCTTTGCTGCTAGATTTCGCAGGAGTGTCATTTGCAGGCATATTCAGGTTGCGCAATAACTAACTCTATGGATTACCGACATGTTCTATACCCTTGGCAAAGAGATTTTTGCCACACACGAAAAATTGAAGTGTCCATCACGAGGCTACGCTGCCGTTTACCTACGTTAAACTTCTATCTACACAGGCACGGTATGGTTCCCTCACCATTATGCTCATTCTGTGGCGAACCGGAGATGATAGACCATTTCTTGTTGTCTTGTAGGTGTTTTCCTGTAATAAGAAAAAGATTGCTGGCAATCCCGCTTGGCAATAATGGCCTAGATTTATCTGTGCTTGTAATGTTATGTTTTGGAGCCTCCATTATTGGGTTCAGCCAGAAAAAAATGTTTACTTGACAATCCAAAATGACCTGGTTGAAACTAATCGATTATTATGTTACACTGGTCGTTCCCCTTTCCCACCATAGTTTTCTTTTATTTATTTATTTACTTGGTTTATCTATCATCAGTTCTTTTGTTCGGAGTTTTCTTCTGATTGCTTCTTTCTCTCTCAAAAAGAAAAAGACTTTCTAAGCTCCAACGTTCAAATTGTCGATTCCCTTGTTTTTTATACACCTGATTTAAACACCCGATTCACGGTGAATCCCCCACTGTGGGTATGCGCCACAACCACTCCGGAGAACAACACCTCCCTATAGTGGGTCGAGCCATACCACTAGGGAGCAGTCCAAACGAAGATCGCTCGCGCTGTGCCGAACGACGCATTTCGTGGACCCTGAGTTACACGGCTTAGGAACTGCCGATTGAACGTCACGAGGCGCATCACTGCTCGAGGATGTCAGCGCCGTCAGGTCAGAAGGCGAAGAAAGGAAGCCGTAAGCCGGCGGCCGCTTCTTCGGCGGCCACCACGCCTCTAGGCGCCGCCGCGTCAGCTAGCTTCACTTCAGGATCTCTGACAAGACGCCGGCGAGCTCTGATGCTACAACAGGGGCTCGAAGTGGCTCTGCTGAATGGCGTCGAAGCTGTCGCTCGGCTTCCGCGGCGCAACCCTCCTGCCTCTGCGGCTGACAACGGCCACGACGATGGCCCCTGCGCGGCCGACCACACACCGGGCCGCTTGCCTCGGGGGGTCTCTCGAGGTTCGGGTACTCCTGCGCGGAGCAGTCCGCGACGATCGGTGCAAAGCCGAAGTCCAGCCGCGCTCGGCAAATCTGAAGACGCCGCTGACGGAGCCGGGCAGACCGGGTGCACGCCGAGCCGCTAGTGCCGGCCCGCGTCGTAGCCCAGCGCAGGCGTTCCGTTCGCTGCAATCCACCCGGTCAGCACTGCGGCGGCCTTCTTATGAGCGGGAAGGCCACAGAAGGAACAACGCCGACGCCAACTTTGCATTTTGACAGCAATAAAACATCAGGCCTCGTCTCGCGTACTGTATTATTACCCCAGGTGACCGTCAATGCTGAAAGTCGCGATGGTTTCCGGTGTCGCGCCGAAAACATATCTGCATGTACTACTTAAGGGTCACTTTGTTTCCACGCTTGCAGGATTCAATGGCTTTTGTGCGTAAATGTTCATGCGGACGCAGCAGCCATATGATATGAGAGTTAGCCACGGCATCGCTGCCAACGCTTCGATCGCTCCTGAGGCTGCCGCGGGTGTAGGCATATTAAGCTACAATGCCTATTAAAGCAGCCGGTGCCAAATGATGGAACTGTCTGAACATCCTGCACTGTACTGCTACCAGGCCGCCGGGCATTTAATTTTTTTATTTCATAATACGCCTAATGTATGCTTTAGTTTTATTAGTTAATGAATTGTTCGTATTACTTGTTTCAAGTGTCAGCACTGAAATGTAAAAACAAGTTGGCAGTTTCCCTCCCCCCCCCCACCCAAAAAAATAAAATAAACGCGAATCAGTGACAACGGTAGCTGCTGCGCCATCGCGTATAACAAATCCGAGTGTTGTTGCTGCGCCTGAGCGCTGCAATTCCGACAGGGCTTGATACGACAGCAACCCAACGCAATTGGTCACATGTGGTATGATCGTCACAATTTTTCCTTGGCAGAACGTTGTCCCCGCCGACAGTCAGGTGCGACATGTTTGCGGAGATTGAGAAGACCTTAACATTTCATTCGATATTATTATGGGCTACTATCAGTGAGATAGGAACGCGGTAGTTAAAATATTATGGCGATGATAATCTCTAATGGCATCCCCATTGAAGCAGGGCTGCAACGAATAGTCACCTAGCCTCAAGCTGCTTGAGCTAATCAGCTTGACTACATCTATTGCAGTCTAGCATCTGGCCTATCTCTACTTTATATATTCTAACCCTTTTTAGCGCGATAGAAATTACACGGATAGAGGGATCGATGCTACGAGCGTCCCCTTTGAAACGCGTTGAAGGGTTGCGCCACCAAGCTTTTCTTATTATTTTGCCTGATGTCTTACCTATTTTAATACAGTGCAATACTAGGCGAGTTAATTAATCTTCACAGTAAAGGCAGCGCAAAAATAGCAGCAACACAAGGCAGAGAAGTACACAGAATACGCGCTGGACGTAGCGCCTGACCTGTGTACCTCTCTGTCTTGTGCTGCCGTTATATTTGCGCTGCTTTTACTATGCTTACCAATTTTATTTCTTTTTGCTATACGCAGAAAATTCCTAGCATCAAACCTTGTGAACCATTATTGGTAACTTTGCTTTTGTACGCCTCCGTTGTTTGTGGTCTGCCTACTTTTCTGCCACCAAACGTCCAATCAGCTTGATATGAGTTACTGACATGTTTACTTGCCCATGCTATCCCTGAAACGAAGGCCTTCAAGCAGGCCAGCGGCGCATAAACCGTCAGCTGGGTATATATCGTCACATTCTAATAAAACATGTTTCATCGTTTCCCTAGGTTTACCGCAGCAAGCCCATGCTTCTTCCTTGGTGTACTTAGCTTTATAACTACGCGTTCTAAGGCTACCTGATCACGCATATGTCAGTCATCATAAACTGTTTCTTTCGTGAATTCGCTTTTACCTCGTAAGTAGTTACTCATAGCAGGTTTCCTTTCTATTGCAGCCATCCAGAAGATTGTCTCAGTCTCTCTGTCCTTGCGTTTAACGTTTTTTGATGCCACGTTGCTTACTATACCGGTCGCATACTTGCTGATAAGCGTTTTAGTTCTTTTCCTCCACTGTGAATCAATGTTTTTCCTGTACAAATGCCTGAAAACTCTCCCCGCCCATTTACTTTCTTCCATAGTTAATTTTACCGTGAGCTTTTCTCACTTCAAAGCTTGTCCAGCCCATATCACCTTGCACAGCTTCATTTATAGTCTTCCCGTGAGCGCCCAATGCGAGGCGTCCCACTCACGTTTGATTGACATCGAGTCCTGTTTGTAACTCTGACTTCGAACCAACAAGCGCATTTCGAAATGCAAGTCCTGGAACCATTATACACTTCCACACAGCCGAGACACCTCGTATCTATTGTATCCCCATGGAGTTCTGTGTTTCATTATGGCCGCATTTCTCTTCCACTCTGCTATTGGCGTTTTTTTTTTCTCCTGTGGTTCCATATATCTCTTGTCCTCGGTGGAGCAGCGTTGGCCACTGCCACTGGCGGAAAGTATTCTTAACTCTAAGGCAGAGGCTTCGCACATGAACGCATCAATATAGCGTTAGTCTGAATTGGGACGTACTTTTTTTGGTGGAACGATACTGAACGTGCGCTAGGTTAAGCATACATTGTAGACGGACCCCGGAACAGGGGAGCAAGAGGGCCCAAGCCCGTCCCCCCCCCCCCACTCCCTCTGTCTTTCATCCCCGCTCACCCTTGCCTGTCATGGCCCCGTCTACTGCTTGTTGCCGCCATGTTGCATAAACAAAAAGTTGGTAATCATCCCTCCTCGTGTCTCTCGTGTTATCTGTCCCTTGTCTCTGGTGCTGCCGGCGAGCCAATTGAGCAAAAAGCGATGTTCGATCTACCCTCAGACATGTCGGGGACGAAATTTAGCATGGACCGCACACGAGGAGCTGCCCAACATGAAGCCCAAGTTTTCAGTAAGCAGCACATGTCGGTTGGTTAAACGCTTTTGCAAACAACGTTCTTCTCGCTGTGCCTGGGCTGTCGAGGATACGCGCGACACGGCTGCAGGCGGAGCAGCAAAGTGAGACGGAAACAAGTAACGCAAGCAACTAACGTCAAATACTGTTAAGAAACGTGGTGTGGCGACGGTTATCTTCGTTCCTTCATTTTATTCGCACTTTTTTGCGATTGCGAATGCATATATACATATATGCGCATCGTGTGCTCCGGGAAGCACCGTGCCTACACAGGCCAGAAGTATACCGAATATGCCAATAATATGACCGGCGCATTCGTCGCACGCCTACAGGCCAAACGGTTAAGCACGCCGGCGAAGGCTGTCGAGTAATCTTGCGTCACCCGGCCACTTGGATTAGGCACACTAAGCACCGCCTGCCCGGACATGTCGCCTTCGCACACTCCGAATCGCGCTATCTTTGCTGGGATAAAAAAAAAAAATACGCGTTAACGGATAAAATTGTGAGGTTTTAATATTGCATAAACGCACATGAAGGCTACGAACTTTTGGTAAACAATCATCTTCACATGATTTACTGGCAGCGACAACTGTGTAAAGCCCTGTCAGGCTTTCTAGCGCCTAGTTTGTATCAACCCGCGCTGCTCCGCTTCAGTCTTGGAGGGATCGGCGCTCACGCGAATTGTATGTGCGCCACGACGCTGGCTTCTCAACAGAAGATAGGCAGTTTCTTTCAGCCCGCACCAAAACGTTTATGTGAAACAACCGAAACTCCGCAAGGTATTACATATTACGCCTGTACGTGTTTCTTTACATTCTTGAGCGCATGTGTAAATTTTATTGTTTTATTCGCTTCTTCATTTTGCATTGTTAGCGATAGGTGCCTGTCCTATGTCTCCGTCCCAGCAATGCAGTATTACGCAAGAAACATACTCTGACGGTAAGCCTTGTCGATTGAAACGGCGATTAAAATGGCGATGTCGGAAGTTGCGACTGCCATAGATATTGCCGATGGACAACGACTACGGCCTGATTGCATCCAGCCTTCCCAGTCATCGTCATCGTCCACAGACCGTTTCTCAGGTAAACTGTCTCCAGTTTTGAGGATATTATGCGTGCACCACAACTTTAAAAGGAGGATAGACTCTCAGTGTGCGTATAAAGCCTCTGCAGATCTGCCGAGATGGCCACACATGCCACAGTAAAAAAAATTATTTTCTTCTCTTCGTAGAAACGCCTGCGATGTAGCGGCCACTTCACCAAACCGGAAGAAAGCTGGACTTGAGCAAGGCAGGCTGTACGCACTTGCTTGGTGGCGGGAGTTCACCGTGGAGCTAACCGAGTGACGACGGGTCAGTTCCATCCGGCCTTCGCTCGGTTCCTTCCCAAAGCTACACAATCCAAAGAAACAAAAGTAACAGGTCCTGCCAGCGGGATCAGTTTAAAAAAATTCGCGTGGCTATCCTTCGACGGAAAAAGCGATGTAGTGTCTTGTCACCAGTGCGTTTCATTTTCCAAGGGAAAGTGTTGCAGGCTTAGAGCAGCACAACCAGCTCTTGTGAAAACTGGTTTGCATAACTGAAAAGAAACTATGGAGAGGTTCCGGCGGCATAAGAAAAGCCAGTTCCGCTTAGATTCTTTGAACCACAACCCGTCGAGGCGGAGGGTTTTCCGTGTAAAACAGCCTCTAACAAAGCAATGTAGCACGCAGCTGAAGCAAGCCAGGACGGCACTAGGTGTCATTGTAAGCTCTGTCCGCTACCTGTGCCGCAACGTCCAAGCCCTGATTGGGCACACTAAGTACGATGGAAATGTACTCGATTTGCCTGATGAAAGGAGAGGAGATGTTCAAGCATAAAGGAAATGGATGACAAAAAGGAACAAATCGATACGCAGTGACATGCAGAACGAGTTAATTGAGATCATGGCCCACACGATATAGCGAGAAATCGTTAGAGATGCGGTTTCGAGTCCGTTCGACGGCATAATAGCTGACAGAACAACTGAAGCGACAGGTGAAGATTAGTTTGTCATCTGTGTGCATTGGGTTGACAGGGCCCTCAATATTCACGAAAATTACATTGGCCTGTGGAACGCGCCAGCTATCAGGGCTGACACACTGTGTATGGCCATCAAAGATATGATTTCACGCCTTGGCCTTGATTTCCATAACATTCATGGCCACTGCTTTGACGCGTAAATTAACATGTCCGGCAGTTTAGCAGAAGTGCCGAAAAAGGTTAGTGATTAAGAGCCGAAATCTCTGTATGTGCATTGCAGAAATTACTACCTAGATCTTGGATTGCAGGAAACTTGTAAGAGCTGCGATATCATTGGCGATGTTTTGAGTACCGTAAAAGATATTTCCAAAATCATTCTTGAATCAAAAAGCGCAAAAGTGTTTGTTCGTTTATTATTCTGCCCCCAACTCGCCGTGGTTGCTTAGTGGCTATGGTGTTGGGCTGCTAAGCACGAGGTCGCTGGATTGGATGCCGGCCACGGCTGTTGCATTTCCATGGTAACGGAAACATCCGTGTACTTAGATTTAGGTGCACGTTAAAGAACCCCAGATGGTCCCAATTTCCGGAGTCCCTCACTACGGCGTACCTGATAATCAGATAGTGGTTTTGGCACGTCAAACCCCATAATTTACTTTTTTGATTGTTCTGCCCTCAGTAGGGGGTTCATCGGATGAATCAGAGCCAAAGCGAAATAGTATTCCGCAACTGTGCCTGACTAGGCACACACTCAGGGTAAAGTCAATGAAAAGGTTCCCTGAGAACTACACCAAGGTCCAAGAAACACTGAGTGAGATCGTTCAGGTAACAGCCTCGATGGCAGGCGACAGCAAAGCCGTTTTGAAAGGATACCAAACACTTCTGGGAAAGTTTAAAACGTTGTTGGGAATAAACATCTCCATAAAGGTCTGTTTTTTCTTTGTTAGGGAGTAGCAAGTGTCCTCCAATGCTTAACGTTTCGTGCTGCAGATGGTAAAGAAGCTTCAGAAACTCTGTGCGAGGCAATGTCCCGACTGTGGTCTGAAACCACGTTTCAGACGTCGTGGGACCGCACGAGCACTGTTGTAACTCAGCTAGGTCGGAAGTAGCCTCGCGGTGGAAGGCCTACAAAGCCGCCGAGGAGGGGTTTGAGATGTCCAGCACGTCTATCCCGCCATTTGCGCTAGATTGCAAAGCAACATTGCTCAAACAATACTTCGAAGCGATCGACCGTATTACGAGTGAAATGCGGCGGCGCTTTCGTCAGCCTGGTATGGAACAGCTAGTGAAATTAGAAGGCACGTTGATTGACGCTGCCAGAGAAAGACAATTCAATGCTAACGACCCAAACCTTGCATTAGGCCTGCACGCAGCTGATTTTGATCTCACCCGTCTCTCGGCGCAGTTCTTACGTTTTCCTTTTATTTTGTCCAATGTCGCGTCTTCATCAAGTGAAAGCATTTGGAAGACTCTGCAGGCAAACTACGAACAAGTCCATGAGCTACTAGACCATGTCACGAAATGCATACAACCTCTTTCTGTACCCGGATCTACAGCTTTGGCAGAGCACTAATTCAGTGCTTTACGGAGAATGAAAACTCATTTGCGGAACCGCATAGCGCAGAGGATCGTCCGCAGGGGGTGTGTATATATTTCGTGTGGGTGCGATTCCTATTAGATGACTTTCCCTTTTTCTTGTACACTGAATCTGCAGCTGAGGATATAAAGATGGAAAGAATAAATGTGGTGTTGTTTTCTTTGTCTTTTATACTATATTCTAGTCATTAAGTTTTTTTTTGTTTGCGCACGCTTTTAAAAGGGAACTTGTAGCATGGACACTTTCGTGAATAAAAATATGCAAATGTGGAGAGTAATAAATGTTATTCGTTGAAAATTCAGCTTCACCTGTTTCTCGTTCTTTGTGTGTGCGTGCGTGCGTGTGTGCGTGCGTGCGTGCGTGCGTGTGTGTGTGTGTGTGTGTGTGTGTGTGTGTGTGTGTGTGTGTGTGTGTGTGTGTGTGTGTGTGTGTGTGTGTGTGTGTGTGTGTGTGTGTGTGTGTGTGTGTGTGTGTGTGTGTGTGTGTGTGTGTGTGTGTGTGTGTGTGTGTGTGTGTGCGCGCGTGCGTGCGTGCGTGCGTGCGTGCGTGCGTGCGTGTGTGCACATTTACTAAAATGACTAGCTGAAGCGCGCACATAATTAGTGTTTATATAAGCTATTATAAAGCAACTAGCTGCAGTAGCAGTGTAGGCTGAAAGTACTACAGCGCAAGAGGTGCACGGCAATAAAATGATGTATGAATAATATGAGGCTAACTTCTGATCAGTTGTTACCGATATAATGTAGAAATCAATATATGTTTTCTTAAAAATTTTTTTCAAGAAAGCTAAACTAGAAATACAAGAATGGTCTCATTTCCTCCCATGTGTGCCAGCACCCCTGTACTCAGAAAATACTTTCGGAGTCACTTATTGCAGATGTAGTTGCAGTGACCGTCTACGCAGGCGCCCTTATACTGTTTTCGGATGTAACTAGCATGGTGCATGCGGAGTCATGTCCCGCGCCACATCTCACTGTTGTAGTCCTGTATGACTACTGTCGTAAACTCATTAGGCGCGAAGCCGCCACTGCATGTAGCTCTAGCGGTATCCCTATGGCTTTCCTGAAGTTACTCAGTGCTGGGCTTACGCCAATACTAACGTTCGCATACAACAGCCCCAGTAAGGTTTTTTCTTCTTCTTTTTCCTTCACCGCCGAGTCCTCCTTTCATGCTTTTTTCGTTTGTTGATTGTCGCTTTCGGCTGTCCTTGAGCCGCTTCCCTATTTTCGTGCTTCGGTATTCCGGGTTCAAGCTTGTGGATGTAAATAATGTGAACAGTATTAGCATTGCGCGTGCGTTCGCGTAGTGCGAAGACGTGGAAATGCGGATGGTTCCTCACCGGCGGCAAGTTGTTTTTTTCATCCGCTTTGGTTGCCAATAATTTATCATTTCTTTAATTCAAATAGCAAGTACAAGAAATTTTCCCTATGCTGTCCTTGGTGTTTTTGTTTGTGGGCTTCTTATGATATGATTATAATAATAATTCGACGACTAGATTCGAACAGAGGACCCTTAGCACAGCAGCCTGATGCTCCAACGATTAGGCCATGGGCGCATACCTGAGTACCAAAATAGGAAATCCTCAAGAACTTTCCGCGCGCAAGCCAGGCCATTGAGACGCTTTGGGTGTTTTATTGTGCTATAAATGATTTGAACACTCCACGCGGTTTTTCGCCATTGTCAAGTATTACACGTAGAAGTTCCCATTTCATTTATTTTCATGCGTTACCTGAAGAACGTAACTAACATTACCTGTACGATTTCCTTTGCCTCAGAATTTTAACGCCAGGGGGCGAAAGATGTCTAGGGGTATTTGTGTACTACTCGCAAAGACCAATGCACAGAAGAAGCCGTATTCTAAGACATCAGCTTAGACAGCTGTGCTTGTTGGAACTAATTGTGACACAGCCTATGCAGACCGTGCAGGCCCTTGGCTGGGCTGTTCCATCGTTTTCCCACACGCAGAATAGCCAGGGTAGTGTGGCTAGAATAGTACTTGCCCCTACAGGCTTCGTGCAGCGAAGCACCGCGTGCCTAACCTCGGGAAAACATGCTCCCGTGCGTGTTGCCAGAATGCCCGCCGTGGAGATGCAACGAAACGCTAATCGCACTGAAGCAAGGCGCGCTCGGGTACGCGCCCAGACCGCTCCGTTGCCCTAGATGTAGCTCGGCAATGTGATGCTCCATGTGTCCGGCGCACGCTGCAGATTAACGCCCCGAGGCCCCCAGACGTGCAGCTGCAGCAACAGGAGGCCGAGGCCACAACGTCGGCAAAACCCTGCAGTTCGAAAGCGGGAAGGCGACGCACACGCCGCGCCCGGCGTGGGCATGGCGCGCAGTACGGCAACGCGAGCTCGACACAATTTAGGCGACCACGAGGCCCGACCGATGCTGCTCGCGGTCACCGAGTTCTCTCTGCTCAGCGTCTACGTACGCCACACAACGCGTGTTCACTCTTTCAGCTGATCTTTGCTGCAAATCGTACAGGCACTACAGCTGGGAACCTTCGTGTAATATTTTCTAACATGTTATTATCGCGTGCGTTGTTTATAGCCTTGATGGAAAACGTGTGATTTCTTAATGCAAGTAACTCAACAAAACTGTTTAGTGCTCGGATTCGAACAGAGAACCTCCAGCATAGAAGATATGTACTATAACCATACACCACCGACGCTTCTTCTCCCGCAAAGCGTGCCTCAAAAACACGTCGTAGTTTTGGCCCGTGAAACACAGGAAATTTAACATTAACGCGTCTTCATACGTCGAAATGTGGGCCCATCTCGAAAATAGTGCAGTAAAAAAGAAAAAAAAAAGGAAATCTAAGCCGATCCCCAAAATAATGCAGCTTAAAACTGTGGGCCGATTGCGCACGTAGAGAAAGAGAGAGGAAGAGGTGCTATTTTGTGGGGGGCAACCCTTCAGGGAACGTGGTTCAGTATCTTGGGGAAGGGGAGGGGATGTATAAAGAAGAAAGAAGAGACAGAAGGTCGAGGCGGCCACAGAACCCTTGGCTGTCAGCGGTAGCCAGGCGGCGCGTTCACAAGTTACACGACAGCGCTGTGTCGTCCTTGAACGTGAGACGGTGCCTGAAGGCGGAGCTGCGGTGCCGACCCGGTAACAGCACTTGCGATACCGAGACCGTACGGAGTCCCATGCGTCCAAATTACGCGTAGAGAGAAGCTATCTCTTTGCAGAAAGCAGGGGACACAAACAAAGACGGTGCTCCGTTGTTTCAGCGCAATCAAAAGAGTTTATAATAAGAGTCCGACGCTCCTCCTCCTGCTGCTCCTCTCAAGCGAAGGGTGGCGCGAATTGCGTGCGGTGCACAGTGACTCCGCCCCTATATCACCCATAACTCGTTAACGAAAACTGCATTTTATCGACTTTACCTGGATGTTGAATAGTCGTCCAACTTAATTTTTTTTTTTTTGCTTTAATCAGAGTTGCTCTAACCACACGAACCTAGTTGATAATAAACAGCCGAATGCTTTGGGATGAGAGCTCGCCCGATTCTGTGAATTAGTCCCCCTTTTTTTTTTCACGTGCACCAAGACTGGTAGATTGTTCCTGGCCACTATAATATAATTTACTGTGAATTCTATTAGTATTTTAGAATACTTCACGCACTTTCTGGTATCAATGTCCGAACCTATCATTTTTTTTTTGACGCCAAATTGGGTCACTGGTTATGAGTCGCTCGATATGAGGATGATGATGATGATGATGATGATGACTTGATGTGTTTGGCGCATCTCACGAGAACTTACCAAGGGTCGGGCAGATTTCACATGTGTGTTAAGGTAACAAATATAAAATTTTCTAATTTTGATTAATAATTAAAGCGAGGAAACTTCAAAACGATTCAGTAGACAGTCATTCAAAAAAGTATATATAATATAAATGAGGCAATAAAGGAGTAATGAAATGAATAATACGGGCAATAATCGAACCGGTTTGATTCAATAATGAATTTTTGTATGGCGATGCATACATTCCTGCGGAAATTCCCAACACAGACGCTACGAAAGACAGGAGTACCGGAGAGTTCAATGGCAGGTCGAGTTGTCACGTTTTATGCTCCAGTGTCCTTTTTCACAGGGAGGAGAAACGCCGGAATTCCAGTAAATAATGTTCAATTGTGTCTAATGAGTTGCAAAAATGGCACAAAGTGGAAATTGCCAAACCAGATCGGTGCATGTATAAATTTAGGGAGGGAGTTGACAACGCTGTCTCGTTAATGTCACTTCCTTCTGTCTGGTTTTGCAAAATTTCTTGCTCCAAGGGAATTGTAAGTGGTTTAGTTCCGAGGATGTCGTTAGACCTACTTTTGATGTTAAAAGGATGTATGTTCTAAAGGTGACAGATGTGATAAAACCCGTCGTTTGAAGAAGGGTAAGCACAGGGCCGCTGATAGAACGCTTGGCCAAGGTGTGTGTCGCTTCATTCATAAATATGCCTTTGTGCCCAGGTGGCCATATTAATAGTAAACTCCGCAAATGACTTGGAGCCAGTGAGTAGAAAGTTTTTAATATATGCGACTTGCGGGAGCAGTAAGTGAGGTGCACAGCGATAAAGAGTGCGTGATTATTACCGCGGTTGACCTGGAAGCTTGTAGCTTGCGCAAAGCTAGGACAAGAGCTAGGAATTCCGCTAGGAATATGGAAGTGAATATTGGATATCTGCGTAATTGTAATCACCGTAATCACCATCGCAATCATCATATAATATAAAATACATCATTAGCAATTACACACGCATGGACAGGAACCAGGCTAATCGCGTTAACGTCGGCAATCATCTCGAAAAGATGGATGCACTGGGAATTATTATTATTATTATTATTATTATTATTATTATTATTAAGCAAATTTTACGCCCGCATCTAGCGAGAGGGTGGACTCGACGACGACGATGTGAAACAAAAAAAAGCACGCTCGGCTCTCGCACGGTCGGCACCAGCCAGAAAAAGAAAGCTCGCCATTGTTTCGCCGAGCTTAGGAATTTGTTCCTTGTCGACAACAGAGGTGAGCGGCAAGCACGTCTCGGGGATGGCCGCGCCGTCTGCGAAGGGCTCCGGCGAAAGCGCGGCTAAGCCGACCAGCTCGCCTCCCGCTGCCGCGCCGTGCTCCCCGCCGCCGGGTGTGGTGACGAGGAGGCGCCGGGCCCGTCTTCTTCGAGCCGGCTACGAAGTCGCCCTGCTGAGCGGCGTCGAGGAGTGCGCTAGGCCCAAGCGGCGCCGACGCTCGTCGGCGAAGCCGGGCTTGCGTGGCCGCAGTGTGCACTGAACGATCGAGCGCGGAACGACGAAGCTCCATGTGCGCGCACGCCCAGCTGCACCGACACGAGGGGCGTGGATGCTTCAGACTGGTTGCTGAAACGCAGTGGATGGTTTTCGAGCTGATAGAAATGCTCCTCAGAAAAGTGACCGAGTACTGATGCTGCATCGCGAGCAGGTGCAACGAACGGAAAACATTTTCGCGGAACATCGACACCGGCGTAGGCGCGAATGGCTGCGCGAAGGGCGAAAAGCGTGAATATATACGTGGTGATTGTGTGCTATTTTTACTCCGTGTTGCTCCGGCGGAATGTCTTTCTTTATAGCTCAATAATGGCGCTTTTGCCTGTTTACTTGGACGACTTCTCTACCAGAATGGAGGTTACTAATAGTTACTGCATTGCAACGTCATCCCGCCCCCGTCTCAGATACCTCGTTAAACCAATCCTTAATTACGAGAAATAGCTACATTCACTTGCGAAAGCAGTGTGATGGTTATCAGTTGCGAAGCACCCTTTCTCAGGTCGGTCTGAAACGCTCCAAGAAACGGGCACCTTGCTCTGCGTTGCGTGGCATCTTGTGTATGTGAAGATAGTTGTGGCCTAAATACAAGTGTTCGCCATTCAACTCTGTCGTTTCTGCTTTCTTTTTTTTTTATCTCGTTCTTTATTGCGGCTCTTATTTGAGGTGCTTAAGTTGAAGACTGATATATATACTGTTATAACGCGATAATTTCGCATGCTCCTCCGAAAAAGAAAAAGAAATTGCAGTTTTTCCCGTAATGCGAACCAGTACCGCCATTTATGTCGCAACATTACACGTATTGCACTGTTTCGGCGCATATCGCTTCGAGTGAACATTGATGATGATGATGGTGATTATGATGATGATTATGATGATGATGTCCTTGAGCAGTTTGGCGCTTACCCACTCGCGGGGATTGGCCAAGAGTCGGGCAGACTTTGCTTATGTATTGAAATGCTAGGTACCTGAGATGGTACCTGAGATGGAAAAACTTTCTTCGTCGTTCACGTCCGCGAATATACGCACGCAAGGTTCCTCTAGCGGCCAGTCGCGCGGTCATTTTGCGTGTATGCGCGGGTTTCCTTCACGGTCGGAAAAATCCCCTTTATGTAGTACGCATTGAGCGACAGGAAGCTGTATCGGGAGTTTTTTTTTTCCATGTTACTCTACAATTTTCTCATTCACACTTTCATGTATTCATAATATTTGAGAACTTGATCAATTATGACTAATTATGCAATTAGGCGTGATGCAAAAAGATAATCTCAGTATTTCCAAGCGACGCCCAGGAACATTACAGTGCTTCTGTTCAGTTACGTTGCATTTGCATATGTTTTAAAAACCTTCGCGAATGATAGTTGGGGCACCCTGTATACATCGTCGTCATCGTGGCAACCGGAACACGTTGAAGAGAATTCACGCTTAATTCAACAGAAAAAAGTGCTTTGTGTAAGCTGTTCTGAGATACGAGACGATTAAGATGTCAGTACGCTGTGGAAGCTGAAGGTCCAGCTTGTACTCATCATGTGGGTCAAATGCATATCAGATTTATTCTTTTGCGCTTCGTGCGAACGAGTTAGACGCGTGCAGTTCTATCTTGAGGCCTCGTAAGATGCGCCATGCGTCCGACTGGGACATGGGAATAAATCGGCCTTTTCAATTTGTATGTACCGCTCTTGCTAACGCAATCCTCCGTTTCACTTCCTTCGATTTCGCAGTGACTTGCACCAACTAAAATACCACATGTTGTTTTAACCTTGTAGCTTGATTAAGTTATTTTAGGAGAGCGTAGGTTACACGTGCGCCTGTTTGCCTGGAGCGGAATTTTCAGGGCGCGTAAGAGCCGCCGAGTAATTAGCGAAATGACGAGCCAGTTTCTTTGCGCGTCTGACACTTTGATGAAGCTGATGGCAAGTAAAATGGCCACGAACGACGAAGTCGTTGAAGAGGAAGGATCACCCGATCGACACGCATGTTATTCGCGCAACGCTGGAATGACAAATGCTGAAATACAACTTTTTGCGGTAACGGAGCCACCTAGTCCGCATTAACGAAGTCTTGTTGCCATTAAAGAGACGGTGTGGGGCCAACTGCGTCGCTGACGGCTGACGTGGCGTTTTTACAGCGAAGTATGTCTTTTTATGGTTAAATTGCGGGTAGTTAGAGAATTCCGGTAGACTATTATAAATCCCGATGTCAGAAAGAGCTTAAATCAAGCCAGCGATAAAATGCAAAAAAAAAAAAGCAGGATAGAAAGCAGATATGTTTCCAAGCTTCTGATGTTGCTTTTTGTATTTCAGCGCTGGCTTCATTCACGCTCTTTCACGTCGGTGCTGACTGATAGGTCAGCGGTCATGGTGGCGTACCGGCTTCGGCGTCGCCTTGCCACGCCCGAGTTCGCGGCATCAAATCGCGGCTGCGGCGGCCGCATTTCGATACGGGTAAAATTCCTAATAACGCCAAGTGGTCAAGATTAATACGGAATCCCCCAGTACGACGTGCCTCATAATCCTGTCGTGCTTTTGGCCCGTGAAACCAGAGAATATTTTAATATCACTTATAGATCAGCTGCAGATCCCGGCGTCAGCCCATCATAAAACCTGGGGGCGGGACCGCGGCGTTCAGGTGGCATAATATTCTTTTTTTTATGTAGCGAATAGGCGGAGTGGCAAGGTTGAACCCGGCCAATGCTTCCACTTTCAAGAGGGGAAAAAAGAAAGGTCATGCAGCGTGGCCTCAACACGCGAAGTCGAGAAAGAAGTAGCAATCACACGATTGCTACTTCAATCTCACCCGTGGGCAACGTAATACCTGCTGGACATTGATAAGTGCTCCTCTTCGTTGACGAGGGTCGCCCGCGTCGGTGCGGCATCGTGCGCGGGATGGCGCACAGGCTGCGGGATTTGCTGATTTGGAATTGACGGCTGACGGTCCGCGAGGTGCGCGCTGGCACCTATTTATTCCTAGATGCATTTGTGAAGCGTCGCTTTACAGTTTCAGTGAAGCGCCATTGCATTGTGCAAACGCGTGAAGAACGTTTCAGTTGAGCCGCAGCAAGCTTAAAAGGAAGGTTTCCTTGCGGATGAAAGAAAATCCGTGTGTTCTTTTGCGGGAGCTTCCATGCCATTGCGTGCTGCAGTCTCAGGCATCGATGGAGCGAGACACTGTGCGCGAAGCATGCATCGATAATTTATGCACCCATTTAATCGTTTATTAGTACATGTAGATGCACCCAAGTATATATTACCATAACTATATATAGTAATGGCTAAAATGTTAATCGCACCAAACAGAAAACTACAAGTCGCTTTTTCCGCTTGTCTGCTTAAGGCAGGTTTATTTCATTCATTTTTAATATACTTAACAATACATACCTTACATGCATTCAGGAATGCATTGGCTAAGAGAGAAGCTTCGCTTACATCATCACATAATAAGCGTTATTTAACAAGGAAAACACGCATCAACGTAACAAGCATTATTCGCACAACGCAATAGCTTGCAATATCAACACAGTCGCTAGAAAAAAAGTGTGCTCAGGCAAATATTAGTAATTAGCACACGAAGATCATTCAACGACTGAGTTGGCGTAGCCATATCAATAGCCATATCCCATAAAATTGCCATATCAATTGCTGAATCACCGCAACGCAAATTGCAAGAAAAAACAGAACGAAAAAAGGAGGAGGCAAGCAGCTAATAAATTAACTCTGCCACCTACAATAAGCTACAAGATCACAGAGAATGGAGGGTGTATTAGCCCACGCATGATTTGTTCAGAAAAAAAGAACAATAAACATACTGTTAGTACGCACTATACATACAAGATCAATGGATAAGGATATATAAAAGTACTTGTTAAACAATGGCACAAAAGGATTTGACGGTTGCGATGGCAATGCTTTCGAATCAGAGCACAATGCAGAACTGAAAAACTGCCTGGGATATATCCGACGAAAATATTTCGCAGAACGTTAAAAGAAAGGCAATGCGCACGTTGGGATCTCGCGCTATCTGCCATCTACGGCCGTCTCCACAGCCGCTAGACGGATGGATGGATGGATGCTATGAGGGTCCCCTTTGGAACGGGGTGGTGGGTTGCGCCACCAAGCTCTTATTAGAGACCTTTAGCGTGTCCGGTATTCGGGCAAGCGCGGGCGGTTTTCCGGGTTAGCGGGGGCGTCAACGTGAGCGGCCAGATTGGTGGCGCCAGCTGGTGGCGCAAAGATCAACCACACAAACACAGAGCTAATTACTATATTCTGCTTAGCTGCTGGCTTAAATTTTCGACAGTGGCGTAATCGTGTTCACAATTACGCCGCTGCCAAAAATTTGCACGAGTGGCGAAGCAGGATATGGTGAGTTACTGCAGTTTTAGCTATGCGTTTGTCTGGTTGAGCTCTACAACACCAGGCGGCTTCACCGCTCACGTTTACGCCCCGACCATCCGGTAATCCGCCCAAACCGCTCCCGTTTACCGGAATAGCGTACAAGCTAAAGGTCTCTATTATGTTGCGTGATGTCCCCCTACCTATGTTAAAAAAAATGTATGATGAATTACCATAACCAAACTGTCGGAACCCCTATTGTGAATTTTTCTTTGGGTCCTCGGCTAACAACGCCATCTCGGGGCAGCGCGGCGCGCACACCGCATTACTTTTTTTCTTTCTTTTTCCTTTTCTTTTTTTTTTTCTTTTTGCTAGGAACGCGCCGAATTTGCTGGCCGGAGCAAAACCTGCCAGCACGCTTAGTCTTGGGCGCCATGTGCTGCGACGATCCCGCTCGCCGAGCTCACTGCGGCTGGCTGAGGACAACCGCGTGATCTTTGGTGTCCTTGCATATTAGAGACTTTTAGCGTGTCCGCTATTCCGGCAAACTGGGGCGGTTTGGGCGGCTTACCGCTTGGTCGGGGGCGTAAACGTGAGCGGCCAGATTGGTGGCGCCAGCTGGTGGTGCAAAGCTCAACCACCTAAACACAGAGCCGATGGGGAACTAGCGCTGGAGTTTTCACGACACCTACAGCGCCGCCCTGGCGGTCAGAACGTTCACAACTCAGCCGCTCCCGCGGACGAAAATTGCTGCTGGTAGCGGCGTTGCGTGCGCTGAAAGTCGAAGGAAAACAAAAGGACGCCGACGGTACTGTTGCGTATACGAGTGCCGCAACTACGTCGGGATGAGGGAGGATGTATCCTTCTGTGTCTTTCCATCTAAACCCTACGAACAAGAACGGAGGCGGAGTTGGATCCAAGCAGTCAGGCGAGCGGAGTAAGTTCCTGTCTTGTCGCCCTGTCAAGCGGTGTCGGGCTGGTTTCTAAATCGAATTTCGCGTGTGTGCTTGGTTTATTCGATAGTGAAGACGGTCAGCCGTGGCAGCCGGTACCAAACAGCAGAATCTACAGTCGGCATTTCGTCGGAAACAAAATGAGCAATAGCATGCACCATCCGGCATATGGACCAACCATTTTCCCTTCGCAGTACCAGCGCCAAGCCCCTTCCCATGCCACCGCACGAAGCGAACGATACGAAAAGTAAATATTATCCATTCATTGCCAAGAATTATGTGGGAGGGAAGCTGCCTTGTAATACGAGTTGTGTGCGCATACTGCCGGCGCAAGCGCGACTAAGCCGCCTATGTGTATTTTTTTTAATGCGCATGCGGACTCGGCGCTGAGATGCATCCGGTAAATTTATGTAATTAGTGCTAGATGTAGCCAGCGTTGTTACGGATCCAGCAGCGGAGCACTCAAACCCTTGCTTGCGCGAGTCAGCTGATGCGATAAAGCTTTCATCTCCATAGACTGCTGTGGCGAAGTAACATCAGAATTTTTTATGTCTAGCCAGAGAAATATGGAAAGTCTTCAGGCCAACTAATACTTCGAAACCATGGCGCGGCACGACCGGAGCCATAGCTGCTAGATTTGCGAGGCAGGCTGCCCCGCACGCCTGACAACGGCACACGGCGCAACCATTAAAGGGACCCTGAAACAATTTTGACGATTTTCTACAAACATACGGAGTCGTTAGAGTAGGTCCTTCTGATCATTAATTGACACATCTAAGTGCTCCGCGTAAAGCATGTAATTTATTATAAAGTTTTAAAAATGCACATCGCTGCCGATCGCAGCACGCTGCTCGGCGGAATTTTAAGCCGCCCCTACCCATATGACGTCAGTGGGGCGAGCTATCCGATTGGCTGACCAGGGCGCGTGATCAATAATTTTTCCAACTTTATGGTAAACAAATGATCTTCGTAATAGTTGGAATGTTAGTTAATTTGTTTTTATAAAAAGAAAGTAACATACAGGGAAGGCACAAGAACAATTTTTCAGTACACTTAAGCACTTTCGGCACACAGCAAGCGTCGTCTGCCTGTGTTACAACGTACTCCATTTTGACGAGAGCTCCGCGGTCAGAGTCGGTCTCAGTCTTTTCGCGAGCACTATGATTCGACTTTATTGCCTTGTGGACTGCAAACCTAGCGACTGGCAATATGTCAAGCTGCGACATCGTGTCCCTCTACAAGGCAGCATACGAGCGAACTGGCTGCTGTGCATTGGACTGCCGCTATCCGATCGACGCCAGGATTTGCGCGTTTGTGGCCATCACTTTACACCGGAAGATTACTAACGCAATAGCGTTTGGCGACTCCGGTATTAGGGCAAACGCAAGCGCAAGGGGACAGGGTCTGGCCGCCTGACTGTGCCGGGATGAGCCATGAGATGAGCAAAAGGGCAAATGTGAATGGTCTGCACGGTGCAGCCACCTGGTGGCACAGAGCTCAACCATACACAGTAGCAGCAACAAAGTGTATTCTTCTTTGCTGCTGGTGTGTATTTTTCGCAGGAGTGTAATCATCAACACGTTGTTTTTATAAATGTTTAGAATGTTTTACACTCGGTTAGAGCAATGTTAGCGCTTTGTTTGACTGGTTAAGCGCTGCGCCAACAAGTGTCTGGACCGTGCTGACCGATCAGGCTGCTCACGTACGCCTACGCTAAAGTTCCTTCATCCGCTTGAGTTTATGCCTCCAGTCATTTGCCGAAATGACCAGCTTGCCTGTGGTTACCGGAATACCGGACACGTTCGGCGCTACGACAGAATGCTCGCAACGCACGCTACTTCGATAGCTCTTGGTCGACGGCCAAGCGGCTAGCGGAGAGGTCTCGCGCGGGAGGGGGCGGGCTCCAAAACAACCGGAAGTGGACAATGTGACGTCGCATCGTGACGCAGTACCAGTGAAGGCGGAGCTTAGCGCCGCTCGCTCGGCGAGCGAGTTGAGTAAAAGCATGGCTAGGGAGGAGGGTAACTTCTAATCGCTTGTAGCTCCATTAATACGTAACGCTTCACTTAAATTGTGGTGCGAATGTTCTAGTTAGGCTGTACCCTACGTGCCTACAAAATTTGTCCGAACCGTTTCAGGGGCCCTTTAAAGAAACACGCGAGCTCGCCGCGACACACTGTGAACAATATATAAAGCTTAAAAAGCTTCTTTCGTCATTTCTTCACTTGATGGCGCTAGCTTCTTTACGAAAACTGTCCACTTGAAGCGGCGCGTAAACGGCAACATACGAACTATAATACGGCCGCGCACGTGTGTGTCGTCTGGTCGAGCGGCTGGGATATGCCGCGTTTCGTCGCCAGGGCGGCGTGCAACGCACTCTTTTCGACGCGCCGCCTATCCAGCGCTGGTTCCCCATTACTATATTCTTCTTAGCTGGGGTGTAAGTTTCCGAAAGCGGCGTAATTGTGAACACAATTACGCTGCTGCCGACAATTTTCACCAGCAGCGAAGCAGAATTAAGTAGGTTACTGCAATTTTAGTTCTGTGTTTGTCTGATTGAGCTCTACAACACCAGGCGGCTGCACCGCTCCGGCCGCTCACGTTTTACGCCCCCGACCATCCGGTAATCCGCCCAAACCGCCCCGGTTTGCCGGAATAGCGGACACGCTAAAAGTCTCTATTGACACATGTACTTGTTTTATCTTTATCCGGTGACTGCCTTTCACCGTCTAACAAATGTTATCCTTCAGTGAGGGACGCGCCCGTATGTATCGGAAGTTTCCCGAATGCTATCGATGGTTCTTTCTGCTATCGATGTTCTTTCACCGAAGCTTGTGTAAGCTGAATGCACGTGCGACACGAACTGTGTAGAACTTTCCGGAAGACACGCGGTCACCAGCGATTACTCTGGAACCTTCGATGACTCATGTATAAAAGCCAACGCGCTTGACCGAGAGATTAGATTTCGACAATTAAAAAAATTTAATTATGGGGTATTACGTGCCAAAACCACTTCCTGATTATGAGGCACGCCGTAGTGGGGAACTTCCGAAATGTAGACCACCTGGGGTTCTTTAACGTGCACTTAAATCTAACTACACGGGTGTTTTCGCATTGTACGTGTCCCCATCTAAATGCGGTCGCCGTGCCTGGGATTAGCCACTAAGCCACCATAGCCACTAAGCAACCGCGACGGGTAGATTTCGACGATCGCCGACCGTGTTCGCCGCTATTGCTGTGCTTTGAGCGTGACTTGCTTTTGTGGGCACAAGTTCGCCCAATAAAAAGTTAGTTTCGTCATTCACAGTTTTACAGCTGTGTTATTCACCGTCACTACCACGTGACATCTGGTGGTACTAGTGCGTTTATGCAACGAACGCCCCGCAAAGCTGTGAGCCAAGCCCAAGCCATGAAGAAAACACCAACGTCGCCAAGGACCAGCGAGCTAGCCGCAGGCTGCAAGGACCACGCCCGGAGCACGGACTTCTGCCTGAGAAAACATGGAAGGGCACGGCCACGACAGCAGCTACAATGACAGCCCCAGTGTTCCCAACACCGATCGTGCTGCAGCAGCCCAGAGAGCCACCGACGTTCCGCGGTTCAACATTCGAGGACCCGGAAAGCGGGCTGGAGACGTATGAGAGGATCGCTAAGTTTAACAGCTGGAACAGCGACGACAAGCTGTTACATGTCTATTTCGCATTAGAAGACGCCGCCAGGACGTGGTTCGAGAATCGAGCAGATACCTTAACTACGTGGGACCTGTTCCAAAGCGGCTTCTTGCAGACATTCGCAAGCGTCGTACGCAAAGAGCGAGCTCAAGCTCTACTAGAAACCCGAGTGCAGCTGCCCAATGAGACCATCGCGATCTTCGTGGAGGAAATGACTAGCCTCTTCCGCCACGCCGACCCTGACATGTCTGAAGAAAGTTTGGTTCTTGATACGGGGTGTGAAAGAACTACTCTTCGGCCGATTGATACGCAACCCGCCCAAGACTGTGGCTGATTTTGATTCGGAGGCCACAACGATCGAGAAGACGCTTGAAATGCGTACCAGGCAATACAACCGGCCTGCGCTAACAATAAACTCCGCCCAAGCTCAAGCGCTACGCGCCGATGACCCGCGCGAGAGGATCAGAGCGGTCGTACGGGAAGAGCTGCAGAAGTTGTACCCAAGGTCGCAGCCCCAGGTAGCCTCGATAGCTGACATAGTTAAAGGAGCTTCAGTGGTCACTAGAAGAACCAGAAGTTGGGGCATGGCCGCAACCCCAGCCGAAAGCGATGACCTACGCCGCCGTCGCCCGCTGTCAAGGTCCCCTTCAGCGACCGTGCCAGGGCCCCGTAAAGCCGCAATTCCATCCCCCACCACCGCCGCCGCAAGCACGCCCTGCCGTCGCCCAGCGCAGCTACCCGAGGAAAACGGACATTTGGCGCGCCCCCAACCACGGCCCGCTCCGCTATCACTGCAGGGAAGCCGGACATGTCTACCGCGGGTGCCCATACCGCGACTTGGGACATCGAGGGTTCGCCATGAACGCGCCATGCCCACAGCAAGGGGAACCTCCACGCGATATCGCCGACTACCTTGCCGCCACTCAGTATACGCCTCGTGCACCGCCTATAGAGGCGCCACTGAAAGCCACCTAGCGGACGCTTCCAACAGTACACGCGGGAGCAGTAGCAGTCGACAACCTTTGAAGCAAGGATGGCTGAAGTTCGCGGCTAATATTTCTCCTTTGTTCGGGTGCCAGGCTGCTTCTTCTGCGGTGACAGCTGTAGAGAAGATGCTGACCTCTGTGCGAGCGGGTATGAACACGATGTTACCGGTGTTTGGGACAACATGGTCCTCATACGTGCAAGGTGTGTCCCGCAGACAAACGCCATGAACCCCATTTACATGACGTGGAGCTCATGTTCACTAGCCGATAAATTTTGTTGAGTGATGCGATCTCTCGATGGTTTTCTTTTATTCTACCCTTGCCGCAATGCTGCTTCTGTACCTGAATAATAAGCACCCGTCGTTAGTGCAGACTTATATCAAACAAATCCTCACGGTGCAATCTCTGCATATGCCGTTGTGATTTTTCTGCCGATGAATACATGTGACATCACCGAATAAGTGCAGTCGAAGTCGCCTCAAGAAGAGTAATTGCAAATTTATTGATGGAAACGCGTACACTAGCCAACGAAGTCACCAAAAACACAGGTTAATAAAAGCGCGTGTTAGTGCTGTACCGCCGATGCAATTCTGCTGCATACGCCGATGAACTACCGTTCCCGCTGCAGTTTGTGCAATTTTAAATTCCCCAAGGGAGCTGCTTGGAAAAGTACAAAGTTAAAGACTGACTAACTTTTCAGTACTTTTTTATATTACCAGAGAGAGGCGCCACATGATATATCTGAAGGCAGAGCAGCGCCAGTCAAAGTAGATGAGCGCTGGCGGCAAGGCCCGGTTTAGTCGTCTGCAGCGTAAGTATAAGAAATAATTCAGTTGAGTACAAAATTCACATGCAAGAAGGGACTACGTTGTGAAACAAACAAATCACTCGGCGGGTTAAGTTTGCTCAGGCAGCATCGAGGTGTGATGACTTCCCAAACGGGACGCGAACTTTTCATCGAGAAATGGAACAAAAATACCATATGCAGCAGTTGTTAGCAATCCTCGCCCTGAACTACCTATTTTCGAAACACATTTCCAAAAACGCAAACAATATCTAAGATGCCCTCGGGGCGAAAAGAATAAAGCTGTTAAAGAAACACTTCCTTGGTATTATTCCGATAAGACACAGCGTGATTTATGCCCTTTACAAACAATGCAGGGTGAAAACTTCGCAGCTCAAAAGAATCGACAAGAGTTATGCATGGAGCAACTATCAACAGTTAAACATGTACGAAGCCACGCATAAAATAGATGTAAAAACATGAAGTGCGCGACAGCTGGTGCGAGGATTTACCACGCCACATGAAACCAACAATTTCAGTTCTTGCAAACTACAGTAGCTTTAACATACAACGCAATGCCCTCGTGCAGTCGTGCTGCCTAGCTAGCGCAACGCGGTAAAGAAGCGGAAAACAATATAAGCGACAAACAGCATTCCGAACGTTAGCGAAATGCCTTTAAACCTCACGCTGCACTGCAGACGAACTTCGCTGCTCAGGCGTATAACTATGATCGAGTGGAAAAAAACACAGACGAGACAAAGGATAGAATGAGAACAAGAAATTTCCCTTCGAAGCGACGATCCATTTTTGCTACCGTTGCTCACGCTGATGAGGCTTTACCGGGAATTATTAGAACCGTATCGCCGGCACGTTTTCACCGGTACTTGAGCCCCCCTACCCTGCAACAATTCTTCGACATTCCCTGAAGCTTTGGCCACCCCACACGTGCGAATGGTGTTGCCTACCTTTCTCTGAAAACGTGAATAAGACAGAGAAGCACGATCAACGACACAACAAACTATGGCGCGCGCCAGGCTCCTCTCCCGCGTGTTCTGCGCAAGGCCGCCACCAGTGGCGCGTATAGCCCGCGATGACTATCCTGTTCGCCGTCATCAGGACGCTACTTGTCGCAGCAGCGCCGAGCATACACTGGCCCAGGCCGGGGCTGGTCCGTTAGCCTATATCCGGAAAACTAAAAGCACGAACCGATGGAGGTGCGGTTGCTGTACGTCGAACTGACGAAGACTTTCCGCCACCGACAAAGACCCCGACACGACTACCTCGACGACGTATCCACGAGACGCCGCCATCCCGACGAAGCCTGGAAGCAAGGAATATGCCGAGAAAAGAAGAGCTGACGACGCGACGCTCCAGCACCACTTCTTTTGTTTTTTGTGTTACCTGTGAGTGTGCAATAATGTTTCCCCGCCTTGGGTGTAATACACCTGTGGGGTCTTTAAGGGTAGTGTAAATAAATAAATAAACACGATGCAGCCGGTGATCCGACGCCAAGACCCACCGCTCCGACAAAGAACCCACCGACCTCGACGTGCTAGTCGACGGCCAAGTCACCGCACTTGTAGACACTGGTGCCGACTGCTCTGTTATCAGCGGGCTATTCGTCGCGAAGTTGAAGAAAATTAAGACTGCCAGGGACGGTCCTCAAATTATGACAGCTAGAGGAGACCTCATAACGCCGACTGGAATCTGCACGGCAAGAATTACAGTCCATGACCGGACCTACCCTGCGACGTTCGTTGTCCCCCAAGAGTGCTCGCGAAACGTAATCCTCGGCATGGACTTCCTGAGCCTACACGGCGCAATCATTGACTTGAAGTCGAAGTCGTTACGCTATCCGAAGATCAAGTAATATTACCGGAGAGTGCTCCTCAGCATGCCTTGAATTTGTTCGAAGATCAAGTCAGCATCCCGCCTCACTCCAGCATTGTCATTTCCGTCGCCACCGACACAACCGCAGATGTAAAAGGCGTCATCGAGGGCGACTAACGTCTACTGCTCGACCGTGAAATTTGCGTCGCAAGAGGGATCGCTCGACTGCATGGAGGACAAGCGAAAGCGATGCTGACCAACTTCAGTGAGGAGTTCAAGCACATCAACAAGGGTACGACGATCGCATACATAGAGGAAATTGTAGAAACCAGCAATGCGTTTGTTCTCTCGGATACTGCCGCATCTATCCCGACGACCATAGTTACCTAACCAGACTTTATCATAAATCCAATCTCCCCCTGAGTAAGCAGCAACAGGTCAGAAGCTTTCTCCGACGATACAAAGACTGCTTTTTGGCGTCATCGAGGATTCGACAAACATCAGTTGCAAATCATCGCAAAATAACTGAAGAGTGCGCTCGACCACTCCACCAGAGCCCTTACCCAGTTTCGACGCGAGAGCGTGAAGGTATCGGGAAACAAGTCAACCAGATGCTGCTCTACGATATCATCCAGCCGTTGTAAAGCCCGTGGACATCTCCTGTGGTCTTGGTGCAGGAAAAGGACAGAACCCTATGTTTCTGCGTCGATTATCGTCGACTGTACAAGATCACGAAGAAGAACGTATACCTCCTCCCATGGATAGACGACGCATTGGATCAGTTCTGCAACTCTAAATACTTCACGTCAATGGATCTCAAGTCTGGCTACTGGCAAATAAAGTCGACGAGAGAGATCGCGAAAAGACCGCCTTCATCACGCCAGACATCCTCTATGAGTTCAAGGTCATGCCATTCGGACAATGCTTTGCCCCTGTAACGTTCCAGCGCGTGATGGACACGGTGTTTTCAGGATTGAAGTGGCAGACTTGTCTTGTTTAGTTGGATGACGTCGCCGTCTTCGCCGGAAATTTGAACGATCACCTAGGCGGCTTGCGACAGTACTAGAAGCCATCAAGTTATCAGGGGCGCGATCAGAGGTCTTTGTTGGATACACGTTCTGTTCGGTTGCTGCAACGTCACAAAGTGGGCAGTATGCAAAATTTGTAGGAACGGGGCGAAGAGAGCAGCCAATCGGCAAGCGGTGAACTCCCCGGAAGTTTACTTCCCTCGTTTGTCATCTGCAATATTCTGCGATTCAAAGGCGGCACTGCAATCTCTACTGTCAGCTATACGACGCGGATCCCACGAACACCTAATATTTCACATTACAGAGACTTTACACCATGTAAGTGATGCAGGCTATAATATAACTTTCTATTGGCTTCCTAGTCACTGCGGTATTATCGGCAATGAACGGGCCGATCAAGCTGCCCGTTCAGCCTATACTGAGGAGCACCACGTACCATTTCCACTTTCTAGAACTGACGCTGCACGGAAGCTCCGCCTGCTTGCTCGGCAGAGCACTACGTCGCAATGGAATGAGCCACATTTAAGAAATTCTTGACTGTACTCCCTTGATCCCACATCGTCTTCAAGCTCCATCACAGCTTCGCCGTGGAGACGCCACGCTTTTGCATCGACTGTGGTTGTGCGTCGTCTTTACCAAAGCCTACGCGTTCCTCATAGGCATGACCGACACCGCAACCTGTGACCACTGCGGCCATGAAGAATCGATTGACCATATTTTGTGCGCCTACCCGCAGTACAGTCCACAGAGGGAATGCCGTCGCCACGAACTTGACCAGCTGGACGACCAACCGCTATCGAAAAAAAGAATTCTACACCATCGACAGGACCTAACGTCACAGAATAAGGCTCTGCAAGGGCTATTGCGCTTTTTGCGATCTACCGGCTTATGTGAACGTCTTTAACTGAAACGCCTTTTGGGTGTGTGTGTCTCCGTGTGTGCGTGTTT
The DNA here is from genome assembly GCF_023375885.2 of Dermacentor andersoni. Taxonomy (NCBI): domain Eukaryota; kingdom Metazoa; phylum Arthropoda; class Arachnida; order Ixodida; family Ixodidae; genus Dermacentor; species Dermacentor andersoni. The sequence continues at coordinate 359,293,726 of NC_092814.1, read as the reverse complement.
TTTGTTTGTTTTTTAACGCTTTCCTCTGTGCCCTCTTTCTAACCCCTACCTCCTATTTCCAGTGTAGGGTAGCAAACCGGGGACTGATATCTGGTTAACCTCCCTGCTTTTCCTCTTCATCTCTCTCTCTCTCTCGTCTTGCAATGAATAAACTCTTTTTATGCCGTACGTAACCTTCACTCTTAAAAAAAAAAGGTAGTCGCAAGCGACTCTCTTCGGGGTGTATCTGCTCGTCGCACATATGATGACCTTTTGGGTGGTAACACGTACTCTCTTGGAAACACAGTGCGGGCGACTCCCTCACAGTACCGGTGGCTCTCTCCCGCAAGACCTACTGAGGTGTATGTATTACTCCCAAAGCAGGAGTTGATGCGAGTACCTCAGTGGTCCATGCAAGTACCCCTTGGTAGTGAGCGGTACCCCTTTGGAATGGCAACAATGACCCTTCCAAGGGTAGTCATCTGAAGACTGACAATGGTGGTGTACATGACTACCATGGCAAGAGTTAGTGAAACTACCTTCTGGTACTTAACCGAACCCTTTGCAGCAACTGCTGTGACCTCTGCCTGGGTAGTCAATAGACTATCTCTACACTAAGATGGAATCTCACAACATAATAGATTTTAGTCTGCATGTGCAACAAATGCCTAGATATTCTACAGCTTTTAGCCACCATTATATGTTATGATAAACTGTAATACTATAAACAACTAAAAAAAAAACACTGAGCACATAGCACTACAGTGAGTGAAACACCAAGAGCAAAAATTTCACTACAATATCTGTGTTAACCTCTAACGCATCAATGCACTATACCTGGCAAAAACAGAAGACAGCAGTCTGATTTGCTCAACTGGAATCAATGGCCAACCTTAAGAAACACTATGCTTCAGTTTAGAAGGTACACTGAACAGCTGCAAGATGTCCAAGGTTATCAGGTATTGTAGCACTTCAGGCATTTGAGCAAGAATTTAATTCTTTGCCATGACAAAGGGCCCATTTATTTCAATATGCCATGGAGGCATATGTGGACAGAATTAAATTTCAATATTGATATTGAATGACCAATTTACAATCTCACCAAATCAAAGCACTCATACAGCATCGATGCCAACGGAAGAAATATGCCTAAAGACCAGATAAATGCAAAGCACGGCATGACAAATAGTGCCAGTTTAATATACCTGTGCTGCCTGCATAGTAGGTACATCCCATAATGTTCCAAAAGTGCAATTTCTTGGCCATCCTTTCATCCAAATTGTCAAAATAGACTGTTGTCTCACCTCCTAAATGTTTCCGTTTGCACTGCCACCATGTTTGCATCAAATTCTGTCTGCTCCGGTAAACATCTGAAAGAACAGCACAACTGTTAAAAACTTGTAAAAATTTTATTCAATAAAAGATATGCACACATCACAGTAACCTTTAGCAAGAGCACATATAGTGATCACAAGGAGCACTTAATTCTTGTAAGCAGAGCACCCAGTTTAGAGGAGAATAGGAAGAGCCTGAGAATAGCTATACTGCATCCGTTAATGTTCTCGTGGAATGAACAACAAATGGCCTTGCCACCATGGTATATCGCAAGTCCACACATGTCAAAATACCTAAATTTTCTTTCTGTAAACCTTCATCATCATCATCAGCAGCAGCAGCAGCAGCCTGGTTAAGGCCACTGCAGGGCAAAGGCCTCTCCCATACTTCTCCAACTACCCGGTCATGTGCTTATTGTGGCCATGTTGTCCCTGCAAACTTCTTAATCGCATCCTCCCACCTAACTTTCTGCCGCCGCCTGCTACGCTCCCCTTCCCTTGGAATCCAGTCCGTAACCCTTAATGACCATCGGTTATCTTCCCTCCTCATTACATGTCCTGCCCATGCCCATTTCTTTTTCTCGACTTCAACTAAGATGTCATTAACTCGCGTTTGTTCCCTCACCCAATCTGCTCTTTTCTTATCCCTTAACGTTACACCCATCATTCTTCTTTCCATAGCTTGTTGCGTCGTCCTCAATTTAAGTAGAACCCTTTTCGTAAGCTTTCAGGTTCCTGCCCCGTACGCGAGTACTGGTAAGACGCAGCTGTGTTACACTTCTCTTGAGGGATAATGGCAACCCGCTGTTCATGATCTGAGAATGCCTGCCAAACGCACCCCAGCCCATTCTTATTCTACTGATTATTTCAGTCTCATGATCCGGATCCGCGGTCACTACATGCCCTAAGTAGATGTATTCCCTTACCACTTCCAGTGCCTCGCTACCTATCGTAGACTGCTGTTCACTTCCGAGACTGTTAAACATTACTTTAGTTTTCTGCAGATTAATTTTTAGACCCACCCTTCTACTTTGCCTCTCCAGGTCAGTGAGCATGCATTTCAGTCAGCCCCCCCGAGTTGCTAAGCAAGGCAATATCACCAGCGAATTGCAAGTTACAAAGGTATTCTCCGTTACCTCTTATCCCTAATTCTTCCCAATCCTGGTCTGTAAATACCTCCTGTAAACACGTTGTGAATAGCATTGTGGATATCGTATTTTCCTGCCTGATGCCCTTCTTTATTGGGATTTTGTTGCTTTGCTTATGGAGGACAATGGTGGCTGTGGAGCCGCTGCAGATGTCTTTCAGTATATTTATATACGGCTCTTCTACACCCCGATTCCGTAATGCCTCCATGACTGCTAAGGTTTCGACTGAATCAAATGCTTTCTTAATCAATGAAAGCTATATATAAGGGTTGGTTATATTCCGCACATTTCTCTATCACCTGAGTGATAGAGTGAATATGGTCTATTGTTGAGTAGCCTTTACGGAATCCTGCCTGGTCCTTTGGTTGACAAAAGTCTAAAGTGTTCCCGATTCTATTTGCGATTACCTTAGTAAATACTTTGTAGGCAATGGACAGTAAGCTGATCGGTCCATAATTTTTCAAGTCTTTGGCATCCCCTTTCTTATGGACTAGGATTATGTTAGCGTTCTTCCAAGATTCTGTAAACCTCAAGGACCACCAAATGCTCGGTCGCCTCATCGCTAGGAACCTTGCTTTTCCATCTTCGGTCGAGCCCTAAAGGCAGAAAGCAGAGTTGATCTTGGTGCGAAATGACATGGCAAGTAACGGCCAGCTTCTGTAACTGCTAAATGAGCAAGAATGTTATGCCTTAGCGCCCATCCGCCAAGTGGTGGCAAAGAAAAGCAAGCGTGCTACCATCCTGTATGCAGGTGGCATGAGCGGGCCTTTTACCAGAGTGTTGAATGACTGCAGTGTTTGTGTGGCGCATGTCCTTTCCAGCAAGCTAAGTGATGAAATGGTGCACGTGAAGAACTTCCTTGGTGTCGTGTATAAATTCCTATGCAAAAAATGAGATTCACTGTACACTGGCAAATCTGAAAACTTCGAAAAGTGCCTAAAGCAGCATCAGCACAAAGTTGCCAAACGCAACCGTTTCCAAGACATATTTATTTATTTAACCATACTGCAGGCCAATTCTTTGGCCCTAGCAGGAGGGGCATTTTCGCAATGACAGACAATAAATAACAGTAATAAATTAAAAACAAGCAAAAGTAACGCTAACACAATGGAGAAGCAATTTTCAACAAAACAAAAAAGAACAAGAACAGAACTAAAACCGGCAGAAGATACGTATGTTTATACAATAGCAAGAATCTATAGCTTACAAAAGAAATGTTCCGGTTCTGCTGAAAAGTCACTGGCCTTGATAACACTCCAAACACCAGGAGAAGATAGGTAATTCTATAGACTAAGACTAGGCATTTGTTATAGCTACTGTATTACCAACGCAACTACTGCTAATATCACTGCATCTTCAGATGATACGCTAAGCGACAGAAGTGACATGATAGCCTGCTTGACATCTATGCATGCGCTCTCCGTCACCACACCTGCACAGAACCAAGCCACTGCCTCTCCTGTCATTTGCAAACGAGGAACCCATACTGGCCTCGAAATAATTTTATTTATAAAAAAATATAATTGGTGAGTATTTGCTTTATGTCACCATAATAAAAACTAACTATGAACAACATTAAAACAAGAAAAATTTTTAGGTTTGGCTGACTACTGCACTCCTCAGCTGTATAATCCAAGGCTAAGATCAGCGAAACAGCCTGACTGTTAAAAAAGAAAAAAAAAAGAGAGGCTACGTGGATACAGCGAGGTGTATCTCAAGAACACTCAGACTTTGGTGAATTGGTGAGCTTTCTCAGCCTGCTCAACAGCTTGTTCAACACTGGCTGCTGTTTTTTTAGTTGCTGCGGCTGAGCGTGCTTTCAATGCTGTTAGGACTTTAAGTGCTTTGGTGCCTAGCTTTGTTGTTTTTGTTCTGATTTGCATCATGTGCTCTAGCAATGAGAGCGTCTGCTTTGCAGAGCTGACCTATTCGATGTTGAACGCCCAGTACATAGAAAATAACACTACACCAGAAGTGAAGTCCAGTACATCAACGCCTACGTCCTCACACTTCACACACATGGCCTCGGAAGACATGGGGCTGTCGCCAGTGTACAGCAATGTGGGGTGGGCAAACTCCTGTCCTGGTGTCTGCAAATCAAACATATAAAGAACATAAATTCTTGGGGCACAAAAACAAATGGGGTTGCTCAGTGACATATTAAAAAACTGACTTTTATTTTAGTGAAGGGTTGTCTAAATGTAAAACTTACGCAGTGCAAAAGATCAAAAGTGTAAGTTTTTGTTTGAAGTAGGGAGAAATGGTTTGTTATACCGCATTTACTTGCATAATGATCGCACTTTCTTGCCAAAAAAATTGATGCAAATTCAGGGGTGTGACCATTATGCCGGTTAAATTTTCTGCGAAAAGAAAACATTTTTTTTCATCCCGCATATTTGCTGCGGGATGACAACAGGTCAACAAATAGGCGGCTGCCACTGTAACAGTGCGGGACACCAAAACAAACATGGTGGCTGGCGGAGCAAGCCAGACGCGCCGAATGCGATTTTTTCTTTTCGCGAGTACATTATGCGCATTGACACAGTTTCTTCCGTATCAGTAACGCATAATATTGTTACTATCGGCAAGTTTGTGGCAATAACGTAGCCATGACCACTTTGAGGGGTCAGAAACAGAGATGGGTGCGCTTAGCTGCCAGTGACAGAAACACATGGTGGGCACGCTGCGGAAACTGCGGCATTTGTCTTCACTACTATCTTGATACGGCATGCTTGCACTATGGGTAGGCGAATATCTTAGCTGTGTTACAAGCATCAGCATATGAATAGGGTACACTTCTAATGTATCAGTGTAAACGTGGCTACTATCGTTGCCACTCGCGATTTGTTGCGTGCCCACGAGTGCAGGTGAGAAGAATTGAAAAGTACCTTTTTTGTTGTTGTTGACCACAACCATTATAAAGCCTATAAATAATAAAGCCAAGGTGAGCTTGGTTGTAGCTTTTTTTTCATGCAAGTGCGGAAAGTGATGAAAGGAACGAAATGGGGCATCTGCTTAAGAATGTTCGGGCGTGCAGACTGCTTGGTATGTCTTGAAGAGTTGTTCGCATAGCATTCGACAGATGTTAAGCGCGATCATCATTAGCTGGACTTGGCGCACGACATATGACTGCGGAAAGTTCGGGGTGCGATCATTACATAGGAAAGGAACAAAATCGAACTTTGAGAACAAAATTCATGGCTGTGATTATTATGGAAGTGGATCATTATGCAAGTAAAATACGGTATTACAAGAAATTAGGACAGAACAGTTCTAAGCATTTACTTCAAAAGCCGAAGTGCCTATATTAGTGTGCTACAAAAAATGCAATATCAGGGTGTCTACCAAGTTGACATTTCCAAATTCCCTGAATGAGCCAGAACTTTGTTTTATGTCAAGACAGGCTGACACCATGCTGCCCGATGCTGTCACTCTCTAGTAAGCATGTTGAAACAAAAAAATGACTTAATCCAGTTTGAATAGTAAGGAGTAATATCTATTTTATTTAAAAAGAAAACAGAAGGAAGGTGTTAGTAAAATGCACAGCGAAAGAAATGGTAAAGCCCATTCTAAATAGAGTCGAACATTTTCAAATACGAATGAAAAGGAAATGCATGCATAAGTAAATATTTTTTTAATATCAGCTATTTCTATCAACTGATAGCAAGCTCATCTGTATGAGGTCCTGAACTTTGTCACAACTAAGGTTCTCTCTCAGCAGCTGGGAAGTCAACCTCAACTGTCCTGACATACTCTCAGCCCGTACACAACATCTCAGTGTTGGGTTTCACTGCTTAAACAATTTATTTTGGTTTGGACGAGGGACACCTGTGTCTCAGCGTCAGCCAACACTTAGTTTTTTAGCTCAAGCTCCTTCAAAAAGGCGGCGGCACCCTTCCTTTCCCGTTAATTCCTCAGTGCGTCGGTCCTTTCTGTTCTCATCCTCCTTCTAACACGCTTTCACCACATGGATCATCTGAAGCATCCTCTTGGTCAGTTGTACAGTCAACATTTGATTTTTCGGACTTCCGAGGGGCTGCAAAAAAAAATTGAAAAAAAAAAAAACGGGAAGTCTGAAAAACATTAATGCATGTCTTTAACTGCCTTTAAGGGATAAAATTACCACAGGCACGTCTGAAAAAGCTCTGAAGGCCTGCCAGTACGCTTATTAGGCATATCAGGGCTTGTACTGTGACAGGATACGGGGTGCACGCATGTGTAATTAAGGAATACATACTGTGTCCCGTGACAATTGCCCCTTTCCCACGCTTGTTATGCTTCACCGCCTAACACAAGTGTACTGAGGCGAAGCTAACTTTCGGAGACTGGCATTACGCAACGCGCTGTGCTCTGCGAGCTTCAAAGCCAATCGCGAGGATTACAAAGGCGGAGTCGGTGCCATTGGTAATAGCGGCGAATTCTTTCAATGAAAAACACGGCACCGCACGGCAAGAAGCTTAATAGCGAACATAGAAGCAGCTAGGCCTAACGTTGCCGCGGTAGTGGTTACGGCTGCCAGCGGATCTGCCTGCGAGAGTGCCGGTTCGAGGCGGCGAGATAATCAAAATAGCGGCGGTGGCGGCTTTGATTAATGCCATTTCAGACCTGCAGTCAGGGCAATATACATTGACTATATGGAGTATGTGGTGGTGCCGCAAAACCGTGCAAATTATCGAGCATGTCCGAAAAATCGGGCGTCTAGAAAATCGGTCGTTAACTACTCTGGCAATACATCGTGCCGATGACACGGAGTCAATGACGATTCGTTGCGATTCCTCTGTTACTGGAGCCAGCATTAACACGACTTTCGTTCCCTTTCAATAAAGTTACAGCTAATTTTCCCTGATAGAAGCACAAATTCCCTGAGTTTTCCCTGAGTTTTTCCAGACTGTTCAAATTCCCTGAGAATTCCCGGTTTTCCCGGTTGGTAGACACCCTGAATATGCTGGAGTTCAATTTTTATAACTTAATTTTGCAAGATCATATGTGTGTCCATGGATGATTGCACAACAAGATATAATTCCTCTGATAATGTCTACCGTATTTACTCGCATAATGATCGCACTCGCGTAATGATCGCACCCCTAAATTTTGTCGTCAAAATTCGATTTTTTTTATTTCCCGCGTAATGATCGCACCCCGAACTTGCCGCAGCGATATCTCGTGTGCTAAGTCTAGCTAATAATGATCGCGCTTACCATCTGTCGAATGCTACGCGAACGACTCTTCAAGACAAGCCAAGCGGCCTGCACGCACCAAACATTCTTAAGTAGATGCCACATTTCATTACTTTCATCACTTTCCGCACTTCCATGACAAAATGAGGTACAACCAAAATCGCCTTTATTATGGGTTGGCTTTATAATGGTTGATGTCAACAAAAACAATAAAGGCGCATTTCGATTCTTTTCATCTGCTTTTGCACTCGTGAGCACGCAACAAATCGCGCGCGGCAATGATAGTAGTCACGTTTACTCTGATACGTTAAAAGTGTACCCTATTCATACGCCGACGCTTGTAACACAGCTAAGATATTCGCCCACCCTTAGCGGAAACGTGCCGTATTGGGATAGTAGTGAAGACAGATGCCGCAGTTTCCGCAGCACGTCGGCCATGCATTTCTATGTCACTGGCAGCTAAGCGCGCCCACCTGTTTCTGTCCCCTCCAAGTGGACATGGCTACGTTACTGCCGCAAACTTGCCGATATTAACGATATTATTCTCACTGATACGGAAGAAACTGTTTCAATACACGTATTGTACTCGCGAGAAGAAAAAAAAAATCGCGTTCGGCGCGTTCGGCTTGCTCCGCCGGCCGCCATTTTTGTTTTGGTGTCCCGCACCCGCAATCTCGCATCCCGCAGCAAACGCGAGACAAAAAAAAATTTTTTTTTTCCGCGGGAAATTTCACCCGCGTGATGATCGCACCCCTGAATTTGCGGCAATTTTTCTGACAAAAAAAGTGCGATCATTATGCGAGTAAATACGGTATTAGGTAGAGAGCATGAATGGTTTCCCTTGTTACTTTCAATGTTTTCAAAGCCCAGCAAAAGGTCACCCTAATAATCCGGTTCAGAATGGCACAGATAAAGTGCCTGCGCACGAGGATAAATTACTTGGTACTTCTTATGTCTTAATGATTAAGTTAATATAATTAGGCAATTTCAATTTAAGGCTATACTTCAATTGTTTATCTTAGTGGTTTTCTAGCTCCCAAATTTCCCCACAGTTCTACATCATTTTTATGGCCCCATGTGGATATTATGTACTTATCATGCTGACAGCTCAAAGTTCTAACCATTTTTGTGAACATGTCGTCCCCTCGCTCATTGACAAGGAATGGTAGAATCATCAGAGCGCCCACGCCTCTTGCATCTGAAAAGAAAAATGACACCAGTGAAAGTGCTGCAGTTGATGACCAATTTCGCTGCTTGTAATTATTCAGTAAATTAGCAAGTGCAACAAAACTGCAAGCACTAACAGTTTATAAGATTCGTACAGTCATACAGCAGTACACTTCAGGAATCTCGGTGGCACAATGCAGTACTAAATGGGCAGTGAACAAATAGTAACTGCATATAGCTGTCTACAATAAGGATATTTGCAAGATGTGTTGTTTAGCCATTTGATGTATGATGCTTACATCTGGAAGTGTACTGCAAGTGGTTCAAACATAAATAACGGGAACAATGGGGCCAGACTTTGTTAATCAAGACTGTATAAAGACAACGAATATCTAGACCAAGGAAAGCACAGGGAAAATTAAATATGATTTTATTGAAATACACAACTAATTAAGAAAATGGAAAAGTAGACAAAAAAACAATTTGACACGTAACCTGCCTTACACATGTGATGCTACATCAATTAAGCTACGATGGAGGCTATTTTCTCCTATTCACCTCGCTCAGCATTTATGTATGTTTATTAGATATGACCTTCGGAGTGTTAACTAGCACCACCCTTGGAAATGGTTGACTGTGAAACATGATCGGTTCCCCCCTGCGGCAAGTTGTTTGTTCATCCACTTTAATTTCCATTAATTCATCGTTTCTTTATTTTCATTTATTAAGCACAAGTAATTTCCCCTATGTTGTCCTTGGTGTCAGTGTTTCTTGGCTTCTTATGACATGACTAATAAAAATCGGGCCCCTCGGTTAACCCCCCTTTCTTCTCGTTCATACTTTTCATAGAAATATGTAATGCTAATTTTAGAAAGCTTAAGGATAGGGCTAGTTCATACGAACACATCAGCTAGTTTTTTACTCCTATTCAGGCAGACACAGCACTAAGGACATGGATTATGTGAGGACGCATAGAAAAAATGTTACATCACAATGTGTAATTTTCTTGTGTGCCTTCAATTTGTGTCCTTAGCGCTGTTCCTACCTTAATACGGGGCTAGTTTGTTATACATGTTGAAGTGAAATGCATTATTAAGCTACAATAACAAACAATGAATGGTATCATGTCTGTCCTTTCTGCCATGCTTCCTCGTGACTCAGTAGTGCGTTTCACTTTAATGCTATGTAAACAAGCAATTGAGCGTGAATCTTATGCTGCGTACCATACTGCAGCTATAATGCCCTCTACGGTTCCTTAGCAGTCAGCAGAAGCTATTCAATGGAAATAGGTTTTATGTTCAAGTAACTTTGTGGCTTCCTTAACTAAAGCTGAAATATAGCTCATGAGCAACACATAACTTTATCCCTTCAGCCATGACAGTGTGTGGTCACAATATGCACAAAATTTTCTGCAAACACAAAGCAAACTCAGAAGAAATCTCAGCCTGTAGGATGATATTTAAGTGACGTCAGGCCAGTCATCACCGTTACACAAAAAGTTGAATGTGAAATTTATTAGTTTAGATGCATTATTTCACGAAAATAAATTAAAATTGTTAGAGAAGTAGGTGACACTGTTATTGATCTAAGGTCCTTCTAATGAAAACAAAAACACTAAATAACAGCGATGATACAGAGCAACACTTCTGCCTTTTTGTGAAACATGGTGTTATGTTTTTAAGATACTGTTTGGCATTATTTGCCTTACAGTGATTATCCGTTTAGCATTAGTAGAAGCTTACATTCATAATCAGTACCATATTTAATATTTGTAACTTAGTTGTTATCACGATATTTAAGAGCTGCATCTTGATAAGACAGCATTATGACTGAAAGGGTTATTGCCAGTGAACACTGCTAGCCAAACTTTATATGGCACAGCAATTAACAGTGTCATAGGAGGCAAAATGTGCTCAATCTGACTATGCACCTACATTATGAGGTGTGCTGATGCAGGAAAATTTTAATATGGTACATATATCCCTGGACTCCTCAAACTTCTATTTCTCCAAAGCTGCTTATAAACACTGGCAATGCACTAACTGCAATACACTGCAGGAAAAGAATTTGTAGAAGAACGCATTATCTTGAGCCTTAACGACTTACAGTTTCTCGCAATTCTGTTCTCCACAGCCATTTCTGCCAGCACAGTGCACAGAGTTGACTGCGCTGCTCGCTTGAGCCTTGCTGCATTTAGAATATGGTCGCTGTAATCGTTCAGTGCTTTCAGCAATGCGTTATCAGGTGGTACACCGGTTAGGCGACAGCATTCATTGCAGATCTGTAAGAATTAAAACATAGCTTGAAACCAGTTCATGGAAACAATGTGAAGCATGGTCAACAGTACCAAGGTACTGTCAGTTTGCATACATCAGTGAAGCAGTCTTGCAGAACAGTAAAGGACAGTTGTTGAGAAATGTGAAGTTTCTGGCTGGCTCCTCTGCATAACAAATCATCGAAAGCTGAACATCAAGAAATGTAACTTTGATAACTTGACATTCCATGAGGATTAAATAAGAAATGCTGTGTGCTGTGAGTGGTGACACAACTGTTACAATAGTTAGTGTCACAAAGCTCTTTAATTCGATTGAAGTAGCTTCGCTGGAGCAGGAGCATGCAGTTATTTGCTGTTACTTCATGGTATGTAAGTGAATGCCATTCAGGCATGCTTGTAACACCAATAACTTGTCATATTTACTGTTTGAGGGCTACAGCATGCACAGCAAATTGGAAACTAGAGAAGAGAGTTGGGTTAGTTGGTACTGTGTCTTTTGTAGCGAAATAATTATAAGTGTGAGAACAATTTCTATAAGAGAGGGGATAGGACAGTGCACGGGACTTTTAACTGAGAAATCTTAATGAATCAAGGACCAGCAAGGATGCCTGTGTGTAAGCATGAACAAACGAGCAAACAAGCCAATAAATAAAATAAAACCAGACATGATAAACCACTACGGATCATTGATGCAAATGTTCATATCCAGACACGTGACTAATTTCCTTGCGAGTGCCAAAGACGGTGTGCTTACGCATCTATTACCTGTTTTTAGTACGCAAAAAAGCTTCAAACACTTTCCTATAAATTTGACCACTGAGCCGCCTTAGAACACATGCATTATCAAAGCATGGGGAGCATTTGTGTTTGTGGCACTGATCAGCTAAGTGACTAGCTGCAGCTAGGGTGATGACAATGGTTCGGTGCTCCCTTATGAGGTCCTTCAGGCATCTCCCTGTCTGGCCTATACAGCATTTTCCACATGAAAGTGGAACATTGTATACCACCTCAACAACCTTGCGATCCACAAAGTGCATGGCATGCTTCTTTGTGCAGGCACCTTTACCTCTTTTATGGGCTCTCAGTTACAGGCACCAAAGTGTCTTCCAGATAGCCAGCACTACGCAAATGCTTTGGCTTTTGCTCCACGCTGCAGGGTACTTAGTGCTCACAGGATTTTACAAGAGCAGCTCTGAGGCAGTTGACTGCTATGTAGCAGCAAGTGGAAAAAACAGTGCAGTTTAAATAAATTAGGAGATTTAAGCTGCCACAAGACAGCAAAATGGGAAGAGTAGACAGCAATGGTGACAATTTCTTGGGTCGAGCTGCGATCACATACAGTAACCCAGGAAGGAACATAGTGAGAATCATAGTTTGTGCCAGCAGTTTCTTAAATTACACGTTTGCATTTCTCAATGTGCTTTATCATTATGGTATAGTGCGAAGAAGCCTTGTGTACTGTATTAGAATTAATTATTTTTAGACAGATAACCTAAAGGTAAAGAATATGTTTGGATATGTTTCTTGGTGTTGACTTTTCCTTAGAGAACGCTCAGGTAATGGTTCCCCAGTAGGACTAAAGCTATTATTAAGGTAGTTGAACTAACCAGCTATGATAATGCAAGATAAAAATTGCCAATGAGGCAACTGAAGAAATTTCACAATAAACACTATAAAGTGCTGAACAATTAGGTACGCTCACCTCCTTTTCTAGCTTTAAAGCTGGATAGAGGTCTAGAAGAGTGGCAAGACTCATGCCCTCTTGTTCTATGTTTGCTCTCCTAGCAGCTGTGGTCCTGTTCATGGCGTCCTCTATTTTGTCCATGTCTGGGTTTCCCTTCTTGAGTTCTTTTTTCATAAAATTTGTTGTCTCGGAGATGAAGACCTCATCTACTTCAAATGCTGGCTTCACAGCAGTCAAAGTGCGAGAAAACAGAGACAGTATAACAAAGTTTGGTTTCATAACATTGGGAAAATTAAAGGCAAGGAGAAAAAGATTTACCATACTTATGCATCAGCAACACATACACTGCATGTTATCATTTAAAAGGCCTTCCTATACTTCTAGAACGTGAGTAAGGTCACCCAGTCATTTTGTACTACTACTGTAAATGCACAAGAAAAATAGTAATCCTCTGCATAAAACAGGAAACTTAAAGGTTTTTCTAAGCATTTGTCTATTATCACACCCAAAGGCCTCTATGGGTGCTACAGAGGTGATGGGTAAATGACTTGCAAACAATCATTTATGAAAAGAAAAGCAAGAAATAGACAAATAAATAAAAGAAGCCCAGCATATTCACCCAAAATCAAGCAACAGCTGACAACACCAACACTGGGTTAGTGTGGATATGCAGTAGGCAGAACACATTTAAATGTACATGGCTTCACTTCGCTGTAATTTGAGACAACTGTCTCCCAATAATGAGGCTCACTGCTGTGAACTTATAGCGTAACGCCCTGCAATGTCACATTTTCACATGAAATGTGCAGAATGTTTCTGTTATACATGAATGAAATGCAAGCTGTGATTCTATGGGGGAATGGCACTGAGCTATTGCCTACTAAACAATCTGCATAAGTGTAAGTGACAGCATCATTAACAGGACTACCATGCTGCTTTGCAGGGAGTCACTTCATCTCAGTAACATCAAAAGCGAGTTGCGCGCTTGACAGAGATAAGACAAAGTTCTAAATAAGGGCCAGAATTAAGTAGTATTCTTTATTGATCAAATAATGGCCACTATCTTCTGTCAAGTTAACAATGTCACACAAAATACAGTGGCCGCAGGCAACTTAGTGTTGTAACATACCGCATCTAGCGACTGCCTCATAACACATGATCCTAACGTAACACTTGCACTTTCCTTTTGCAGCAAGCAATTATAGTACTGAAGTACTGCAACGCACTTGCAAAGCAGAAATATTTCTTTATAGTAGAATCAAGACCACATAATAAAAAGGACACCACAGCCACAGCGTCGATGAAGTGCATCCCGCGGTACCATATAAGTGCTGAAGGCTCCTTCTTGGCACTGTAGAGTGATTTTCATTCTACCTAGTTCCTGTTTCGTGGTCTCACAAAGACTGTGGAATGATCAACACGTTGCAACAAGAGTCGCTAAAATTATACATTCACATTCACTGGAAGCACTTCATTTGTTTAACCCTTTAATGACTGCACATATAAGTACAAAACAAATTATTTTATACTTAAATGTGCAAAAGACATCGAGAATAAGCATAATCAACGAAAAGAAATATTTTGCAGAAATTCCTTTAGCAATATGGGGGAATATAACTGGAAGTGGGCTTCTCCCCAAGCCACATATGGCTGGCTGCGTTTGGAATTTGTACAGAGAGCTCTTTGCATATGTGTACTATAGGTGCACATTTCTTCACATCGTGTGTCTGACATCACTACAGCCGGAGATCTCATACCGGTCTGTCTCCTCTGACCGTGCTTTCAAAAGAAAGAGAGTCGCATGTCTAACTTCCTTCCCATCCTGTGTTCCTGCTCTAAACCAACAAATGACACTTGCTGTCAGTCATAAAGTGTTGGCTCAAGACATTTAACCAGAAACTTCTTACTCTATGCCAAAAATCAGCAAGAAAAATAAATATTTTTTGGTATGCTGTATAAATAAAGGGTTAAAACAACTCAAGTGTCAGAGTAGCATAGCCACCCACCTTTCACTACATCTTACCATGTATATCAATATATATTACAGTAAGATGCTGTATTACTAGCCTAGAAATGCTTCTACCACTACATCTTCAACCAATGTTTCACTCTAGGTTCAAGGTGGCAATGTGATATGATATTTTGCTCCTTTAATCACCTATAAAATCTCTAACAGCATTGCAGATATAGCTGCTACCGCCTGATTGCATTTGTTAAAGAAAAAATGTAAATGATATGAACAAGTACATCAAAAGAAGCAACTAAATGTTTCAACTAAGTCACATAACGAAGGGAGAGTCAGTTAATCTAATGAATAAAATATGCATGCAAACGTGCAGCTTATCACCTGTCTTCGAAATCCAGATGTTGAGCATGTACCAGAACTTTCGCCTGCCTTTCTTGCCTTCGCTTTTGCTTTTTCCGCATCAACTTCAGGGCATCCTGGGGGCATTCGCTTTCGCATATTTTTGTATTTGTTCCTGAGGCTCATATACCACGTGAGCTGGAATTAAATGAGAGCAATTGACTTTACATGCCTAAACAACAGTTCATTGACTTCCACTTTTCAGGTTATGAAAGAAACTGCAAAGACAGTACACAATCAAGCATGGAGTTGCCCTAATCTTAGCTTGCTTTTTGCACTGTTTCCTTCATGTTCCAAAATGTACCAACTGAGCTATTTTAGCACACCTTTAAACAACATAGCTGATAATTTCTTTCAGTATTGGTGTTGGTGAAAACTTTAATGCATGAAAACGGCTACAGGTACTAAAATATATTATTTAACCAAATATATATTTAGCTGAGCATGCAATTTGCATACCAAATGCAGAGGTGCTGTTGGCACCTTCACATTTATTTGAGCTGCAAAGCTTTAAAACCACCCCATCTCTACTCAATCACAAGCACACAGACCTGGACAGCCGCAAGCAAGGACGGTCATAAACGTTACGAAGTACTAAATTAAATTATGGGGTTTTACGTGCCAAAACCACATTCTGATTATGAGGCACGCCGTAGTGGAGGGCTCCGGAAATTTTGACCACCTGGGGATCTTTAACGTGCACCTAAATCTAAGTACATGGGTATTTTCGCATTTCGCCCCCATCGAAATGCGGCCGCCGAGGCCGGGATTTGATCCTGCGACCTCGTGCTCAGCAGTCCAACACCATAGCCACTGAGCAACCACGGCGGGTCATTACAAAGTACTAAGAAAGGCTTTGGCAGCACGCTTAACGTAAAGAAAAAAATTCTGCGGTTTTACGTGCCAATACCATTGTCTGATTAAGAGGCACGCCATAGTGGGGGACTCCGGAAATTTGGACAACCTGGGGTTCTTCAATGTGCACCTAAATCTAAGTAAACAGGTATTTTTGCATAACACCTTCATGAAAATGCGGCCGCCGTGACCGGGATATGCTTAACATATAAAAGTGCAAAAGAAATCAAAATGAAGGAAAGTTATGAGAAAATGCTCTTACATGGCCAGAGTCCGATGTGTCCATCAGTGCTGGGTAGTGGTTGACGAGGCTCCTTGCGGCAACGTTGTACAGTTTATTTGGGTACCTGATGTTTACAAAAGCATGCATCAACTTTCTACATAAAACAATACACAAAAAATAAAAGATGCAACAGCACTGTAGCGCAATAATTCCCATGAAATAATATCAAACAGTTGAACTGTGATTCGTAAGACGGGAGAACTTAAGTAAACTGCACCATGAAAGCATTAGGTGCGTGATGAGAACGAGGTTAGAGCATTGATCAGATGGATTTGACAAAGGACAGGGAACATTTAATCCCTTTGTCCTGCAATAGCCAAGATACACTGATAATCATGACCAGAGTATGTTTTAATTAATATATCAAATGAGCTATTACTAAAACATGCACACAAGGGAAAATCAGCCATGAATACAAGCTTGAAAGAGCATCTTCTATAAGAATTTAGCAGGGCAGCTTATTGAGCTACTTGTTAATCCATTATCCTGCGTGTACAGTGCAAAGGTTAAACGAGGACGTAGACGCAAGCACTGACTACCAATGGAGGTTTTATTGCCGAATTTACACAAAATAGTCATATAGCTATGAGAAAAATAATTATTAAAAAGGTGAACAAAGCAGACCTTTAAGGGACACACGAAGAAATGTAGTTGCATAAAAAATGCTGGCCATAGGTTTCACTTCTCAGAAACGTGAACTCTTTTTCTGATATGGCAATGAATGGCTTGCTGATGCATGCACTCTGTTCCCACACCAATTGTGCTACTTCAACTATGATATGGGTACGACCATCCCTGTGCTTGTGAATAACTGACATTCTTTTGAACCAACGAGTGCAGCCACACATGCTAGTATGATGTGCCAAAAAGCCTACTCTGCCATTGGACACATTATATGCATGTTCAGACAACCTCTCATGAAGGCATCTGGCAGTCTGCCCCATGTGACAAGCACCGCATGAAATAAATTTCATACACAACCTCTTATGTGGAGTCAAGACACCAAATCTTAAGCCTGATCTGCAAGGTCAGGCTTATCAGGCCCTATCAGAAAAAGAGCTAAAGTTTTTCTGGTTAACTTCCCTGCCTTTCCTTCTCCACTTGTTCCTTCCTTCCTTCCTTTTCTGGAAGTCACACGTATGGCCGGCATTTGTGATGCAACCTTGAATTTTTTTTGTTAACCTCTATTTTCTGCATTGTTCACCATTTTTTGCCCACTAGTCTGTTTTTCTTGCTTCTATCTCCAGAAGTTTTTCAGTAGCTGTTTCACTCGCTTGTGTAAATTCGGCACATAGGATAATAGCATCTCAGTTGACAGTCGGCACTCCTGTCTATTGGATTGGAAAAACTTTGATAAAAGTCCTGCAGGACGCACGTCAGCGTACTCGTTTACTTTTGTGCTGTACACTACCTACAAGAACTGTAACCAGCAGCTAAGGAAGTTTTAGCCAATGCATCATTCTAGCCCCCTCATTAACCCAAGACTCATGGCAAGGAAACCATGGAGGATATTGCTATAGTCAAGCACAACGTTAATTAGGACTGAGTGTTAACCTTTCTGTAGTTTTCGTGACTGTTTTTGTGGATGAAGAGGAATGTATGTAGAATAAATGCTGCTGATGGTATCCAAACCTGCAAATTTCACATGACACACGCAGCGCTGTACGAATTCAGCTAACCACAACTGTTCTTCCATCCAATTCACTTGGTGTTTGTATACATGCATCAAATGTAGTGCTGGAAATGTTAGGGTTCGTATTGTTAGCTGGAATAAAAAAGATGGGCGCAGGGCTGCAATGTCAACAAAGCCATTGAATATTAAAATTTCGCGGGTTAGAAAATGAGTGAACTATAATTCAAGACTAGTCAACAAATTATCAGCAATAAAAACATTTTCTACCAACAATGCCGTACACACTGCTGCACGCTTAAAAGGCACTAGACAATTTGGGTATTGCTCACTGCCCCAGTGCAAAGCTTTAGGGAAACAATTTTTTCCCCTCACGTATCGAGAGTTTGCAAGGGGAAATGTGCAGCAACTAAGTTATAATCATGAATTAGACAACAAAAACTTGTTTTGATTACAGACACCTCCCACTTGCCTTAGTGACGTAACCACATGAGCATGGAGGGCAATACCATTTCTAATTAACATTGTGCTTAACTTTCATGTTACAATATGAGGTTGAGAAAAATGTGTGACCAAACACAATTATGAGACATTTACTGTGGAATGAATTCTCATTAAGTACATTCAATCCCAACTTTATTTACATCTGGGCATAGGTCGGCAAACTGACTCACAAGTCGGCTCGCTCAGACTGATCTCTGAATGTGAGTCTCAGCGAGTCCGGCTGAGTCAAATTTCGGTGAGTCTTAGCCCGAATGAGCCTCAAGTGAGTTCTCAATATTTTGCTGACCTATGCATCCAGGTAAGTGTTGTAACTTACATTGTTTGAGATGACAAATGGCAGGCAATCCACTCAATTATTTTCTTTCGAAGATTGTCAGGCACATCTCCTGCTGTGACAGTTCGGAGGTGTGCAGCAATTTCAATGGGCATCGGAGGCAGTGTATATGTTGATTCGTTGTACTGTCCTTTGACTGCATTCTTGCTATGTTCGACTTCACTACCAGACAGCCTTAAAAAGAGAAGTATTCATTGAAATCAACAACAATACAGAGCTAGAAAAACAAAGATATGGTATCGCAGACTATCACTCCACACGCTCAAATTTACCTACTATAGTTAGTGACAATCCAAATATGGGCACATCTGCCAGTGGCAAATGGAGCCCGTTGCTGTTCAGGGATAATAATGTACAAACAGCAAAAATCATGGACTGTGACAACCAAGACTGCTTACAGAATGAATGGGTTGTTAAACAAAATTTGGAGAGGAATTTTACCGTCCCCTATATAAATACCTCCTTACCAACACACCGTGACCCCTCTCCCCATTTTCGTATTGGTACCATGCACAAGGAAGGCGCATTACTGGTCTCTTCACAAACATGGGTATCATGAGCAAAAAGCTCCCCCACCAAGGTGAAAAAAGCAACCCGAATGATGCACCTACAAACATTCCTTTTGAGGGAAACTTGTTGCTAGCTACATTGTCGACCTATAAGTGACTACAGAGGTACTGCTTTGTGAAGGACAAAAACTGGGTCATAAAGTGCCAAGTCCATACTAGCATTAAGTCTTCGGAACATAAAGAGAGAACAAAAGTAAGTTAGATAAAGGCCAAGGATGATATGATGGAACAAAAATATACTTGAACATTCTGGTTCTCGAATACACAAACTAGACTGCTTGTGTTTATCCAAACATTAACTCCCTATCGCATTTCTGGTGGCTAACGAATGAATACTACAATCAATGTATTTTTTCTGATAACTTCTTGGCACCTTTGCAAGTTCATGTTATCTATTACAAGTTTCTTTTTTGTGAAACATGGCCACTATTTCAAAGAGGAAGATGACTTTTCCCTCAGCATTACATAAATATGAGCTACTGAGATAGATACAAACATTAAGGTCTGGTAAGACTTTAAAGGTGGTATGGAACGATTGAGGAGTCACGAACATGATTGTGCTTAAGCTCTTCATATAGCATGTTATATTTCGGCTGTCTAGACCGCACAAAATTTTAAAAAATGTATTGCAGCTTTTTGTTTTTATGTTTTCACAAATACACCTCATTTGTCATATCTATTAGTAGAAGAGCATTCCAATTTTGAACAAGGACAGTGGTATGCTGCACAAGTGGAACTAGGACTACATAAATACATAAAATATTAGGGGAAAAAGCTTTTGTTTTTACAAACTAGAATTGCCCCTATGGCATGCATTTATTTGTTTACTAAATTCCCATGAGCTTATTCCCTGAAGTTAAGATGCAACTAAGGGCAGAAAAAAAGCTTTAGGGCAGGGATGAGTGTCACTTGCTACTACTTTATTAAAAGCAGATGGCATCACATTTATAGGTGAAGGTGGCCATGTGCGCACATATGTTTACACACAATACTCAAACAAGCTTGCACCATTATTCAATCATACAGTGCACAAACTGCCGTTCAGTGCTATGTAAAGGCACAGATGTATCGATGACACAGACATCATGTTTTATGTTGATGAAACAGGCCTCCATTAATTCCCATGCCAGAGAATCTGCTTTTACCAAGAATGCGGGTATGGAAAAGATCTGGCTTACACGTGCGGGAATCGCGATGCAACGGCAATAGTGTATTAATCTTATTCTTGACAGACAGCTCATGTTCCCTTGCCAAATCGTTATGCAGCTTCCTGTCTGGCCAATATGCACCCAGCTGTGATTAGGTGAAATTTCATACACCACACCGACCGTGCAAGTCACATGTGGCCTTGTATAATTTTTACCATAAATGGTCAGCTTCTGTGGGTTTCAGATGCATGGGCACAGGCCAGTAAGCTTCTGTGGAGCAAGAAAAAAAAAAAAAAACCATAGGCACTTTGTACCTGCTAGCCACTTTCTTTAAATCGTGGGCCACTTTGTGCATGTATGGAACAACATGCGGCCTTTTCTCCACTAGTGTCTTGGCAAGTGACAGCCAAGTGTTCTTTCTGGCGGTGACGCTTGCCTCCTGAAATCATGGGTTCGTGGCACTGCAATAAGCTATTAATGAACCAGTGTGAAAATTTTTGCACTAGAACGCTCCCAAGAGGGCACGTAACTTCCAGCATATAACCAAATTGCCTACGTAGCTGGGTGAGGGGCCCTTAAATGTATTGCTCAAATACCAGCATTTTAGCCTTCCGACGTACGACAGATTTTAATGTTGTACAGACTTAATGCATGAATACAGATTGGATAAGACAGGGTGCATACGGCTTTCTTGGTGCCTCTGATGCTTCGGAGTTGCTTGGGGAGACAACCAAGTTAATCAGTGCCCCATCATGCACTGTGGTGCTTTCATCCATGTCGACATAGCATTGAAACCAGTCGTTGAAGATCTGAAAGCAAAGCCAGATGGTTTATTGATAGTTTTGCACATTAAGTGTGAAGCAGTGGACACTGAACAGACATAAATTAATTAAACAGCCTTTTTCTGTGGTCGCTGTACTGTCCCGAACAGGTTTGTTATTTAGAGCCATCACAGCCCAGCACGACACTAATCCTGCTGCCCATATGTGAGCTAACTACAGGACGCATTAAGCATACAAGGCTGAGCTTATTTACCAATGTCAGCAACCATCAGTGTATAAGAACAGATGATTTCACAGATATAACCATATTGCTGATTGCACAAGGTTTTCAGAGTCCTATTGCTGAAAATGCCAACGATTTTTTTTTTCCTCAGTGGGTTCAACTTAACTTCATTGCTGCGTGATTGCTGCAGCATACAAATGACAACAGACAAAGATTGAATAGGCACACAACCAGTCTGTTTTCCTCGTCTTTTCTGTTTACAGGATAAACGCTGCAGAAATTTGCAGAATATGGCATATTACGACCGGTTACGCTAACTAAAGCACCATTACATTGACTGAAGCTGTTAGTACTTCACTTTCCCACACCAAATAGGGTAGCGATTGCACACCTGACCTCAATATCAGTAGTAAACCAACCGCGCAAGTTTTCAGAGGATGGAAGCCGTGAAAACGACTAGTTTTCTTGCGGCTTTTCGACACGGCAATAATTATAATTCAGCAACGTTGTGTTCGTACGGGCATGTATGCGCTGCACGTCAATTTAAGGTCAAGTGCACTGGCTGTGACGAAACAAAAATATTCGTAGTTGGCAGCACAGTGAAGTGACACAGAGCAATTTTGTAACACTCGATCTGTCAGTTCAACGCGCGGCAACCCAACAGTTACTAATCGTGCTCGACATTTCCGCTACTTATTTACCAATGTCAGCAACCATCAGTGTATAAGAACAGATGATTTCACAGATATAACCATATTGCTGATTGCACAAGGTTTTCAGAGTCCTATTGCTGAAAATGCCAACTGTCGCTATTTTGCCCATATGAATCAAACAGTGACCAAATCCTCTTTGAGCTCCATAACGCGCAGAACATTCACGCTCACCTGTATTAGAAGATCGCCGCCCTTCATCAGGTGCGCGAACCCACCCGCCCGCAGGCTTTCGTGAAGGTCGGCGAGTTTCCGGGCGCCTGCGAGCTTCACCACTTTCTTTGACGGCCCGTGCGAAACGAGGCAAACCGCTTCTTCTGCATCAGTCGACGAGCAGTTTGCTGAAGGCGGATCGAACGACATGCTGCCGCTGCTGTCAGGTTTCACAGAAGAATGCCCCTCGCGTTTCGACAGCCTTTTGTCGCCGTGGTTTGCGACTCCAAGGAGCCGTTGCCGCGCTTTTCACAGTTGTGAATCCAAAGTCGAAGTAAATACGGAAGCCGTAAGTCAGCCACTGTACGGGGTCCCGAATATTTCGCTGTGCGTATTAGAAAAAAGATTTTGCACTCATCGCTGCACTGTTCTCATTCAAATTTTGCAGAAAGATCGCATTTTGGCTACGACTTTGTTTAGTATAACACTTGGCACAGTTAATTGCCTTGTTTTTAAGAAAAAAATGCAAATTTGCCAGCGCCCATGGGGATGCGAGCTGCTGCGGCGACGGGGCAAACATAAACTTGTGTCGCCACTTGCCGTCAGCTGCAGAAAGCTGTATTTTATTGACGGCTGCCGCGTGTTGCCCGCTCCTGGATTCATAGAGTTTCCTACGTAATTCTTGTAGGAAACTCTATGCCTGGATTAGGCGACTGCCCTCCTTGAGACGCTACTTTCTGCAGCTGACGGCAGGCGGTGTAACAAGTTTATATTTGTGCCGTCGCGGTAGCTGCTTGCATGCCCGTGGGCGCTGGCAAATTTGCAAATTCGCATTAGTCGTGATTACTATCAGACGACGCGAAGGGCTGCGCCTTTGTGCTCGGGTACGCTTCAGTGAGTGATGAGTTCCGTCTGTAACTTTAGGTGCCCGCGATGCCCATTTTTTGCACAGAAATTCACACGTGTGATTTGGCATCTAGGTGAAGTACACGCGTCGGACCCAGACTTCAAGATAACTTGTGGCATTGAAGGCTGCCAAAACACTTACAAAATCGTTGGAAGCTTTCGAAAGCACGTCTACCGTCAACACCAGCGATGGCTTTCAACATGTGACGGTGATTCAGCAACGGAAGCTTCAGAAGAATTGTGTGATCCCAATGATGCCTCTGATTTAGCTGCCAGCGCTTGTCCGGACGACGGAGATAGTGACGGCCGCTCTTCCCCTGGTCAGCAGTGAGCCACCTCCGCAACCTGGGACGTCTGACCGAGAATTGGATCCGCCAACATTGCAGTGCTTCGCGACGGCTTTACTGCGAAGCCTGGCAAAGATGTTCTTTAACATATCCGAGAGCCGAAAAGTACCATATTCAGTCTGTGACAGCTTGTTTCAGGAAGTGCAACTTCTGGTGCACTCACTCTTGCAAAATTTTGCCGGGTACATAAAACAGGCACTCATTGAATGTGGCTGTGTTGTGCCAGAAAGTTTGACACAGGTTCTCGACTGCAACTTTCTTGTTGGCTTGTTTGATGAGATTCGATCTCAGTACCAACGATTCCGCTACGCCAAAGCCAACTTTCCATATACAGAGGCACAGCAGCTCGCCTATGCAGGTGATGACCGAGCCTCATATCAGTACATTTCAGTTGGCAGTGTCATACGTCCGTTTGTACAGTGTGAACATGTTTTTGAACACCTTATGAGGACTGAAGTTGATGGCAGTGCTACACTTAGCACTTTTCGGGATGGTTCAGCTTATAAACAGCAGCTGAACACTGTGCTCCCCTGCACAAATGCTAAGATACTTCACATACTTCTGTACATGGATGAAGTGGAAATAGCTAACCCAATCGGCTCTGCCAGGGGTGTGCACAAGCTTCTGGCTGTGTACTATACACTTCTGAATGTACACCCGAAATACCGTTCTCAATTGAAATTTATGCATCTTGCCATTCTTGCGAAGTATGCTGATGTACAGAAATACGGCTTGGAGGCTGTTCTGCGACCATTGCTTCATGAACTAAAGGAGCTGCAAGAGAGAGGCATAATGGTTCAAATAGGGAAATATGAAGTGTCCTTGACGGTTTTAGTTCTAGCATGCTGTGGAGATAACCTTTCCATGAACAGGCTTGGGGGCTTTACTTGCTCTTTTTCACGAGGTGCAGTTTGTCGCTTTTGCATGGCACAAATGAGAAATCTTGCATCTCTTACGAGGGAAGAATTGTGTCAAATAAGAACAAAACAGCTCCATGAAAGCCACCTCGCAGCCGTTAAACTAAATCCACTTCTGTACAAGAAACTTTATGGCGTAAACGAGACGTCAGCGATGGACTGCCTTCCAAACTTTGATGTCACATCACAGCTTCCACCTGACATCATGCATGATATCTTTGAAGGTACATTCCCGTTTGTGATGCAGCATGTACTCAAAGGGCTGCTCCAAGACAACGTTCTTGAACTATCGGACTTAGACGAAGTTTGCACATTCCACTATGGCCGCAATGATCGTACAAACAAACCACCACAACCCACGGAAGCCTTCGTACGAGGCAACGCCCCGCTAAAGGGCACTGCTTCACAGAAGTGGTGCCTTTTGAGACTTCTGCCTCAGATTTTAGCTTCTAAAATTCCAGAGGGAAACGAAGATTGGGAGGTTTACCTCTTATTCAGAGAAGTTGTAGATATGCTTCACAGTCTCTTGTGTATATGGAGATGAAAATTCAGGAATTTCTCCGTTCATTCGTTACCCGCTACCCAGGAGCCCGCATAATCCCAAAGTTACATTACCTTGTGCACTACCCACGTATGATATCTCTTTTCGGACCACTCAAACAAGTGTGGTGTATGAGGTTCGAGGCTAAACACCAGTACTTTAAGAATGTGGCATCAAAGACGAAAAACTTCAAAAACATATGCAAAACACTTGCAGAGCGTCACCAACTTTTGCAAAGCTATGAATTTAGTGAGATTGTCTTCAACCGACGCCACACCATGTCAGGCCTGAAATCTGTGCAAAGATCTGTTTTACATACATGCATTGAGGAACGTCTGCCTGCAGGTAATGTATGGCAAGCAAAGTCAGTCACTATTGAGCATATGGCATACCATGTGGGAGATGTGCTTGTAATGGCCAAGGGAGACGACCCGCAATTTGCACAGATTGTCGGTATTTTTACTGCTCAGGACGAGGTTCTGTTCTTGTTAGACAAGATGGGACTTGTTGAATTTAGGAGACATCGGTATGCATTTAAGTTACCTAAAGGCAATGTAGTCTGTGCGGCGCGGCCAGGAGATGAGGTATTGCCAGAGTGCCTGGATCTTTATCTGGCAGGGGAGGTGGTCCCCAGATGTGAATTGGTGTTATTTCATTAAATATAGCAATATTTGCTTAGCCTTATGTCATGATGACTCTACGAAGTGCACTCCCCAGTTTGTGTTCTATTGACATTGTGTGTATATTCGTGTTATATTTTAATTTCTTTTTGTTCTATTCTGTGCATGTTCAATGAATATTTATGTACTCCCTCCCCCCTTGAAGATATTTTTATATACCAAATACATATTCATGTACAGCGTGTTGTATATAAATACCATCCTGTGTTCTCACTTCTGGAGTTTGGTGTTGTACCATCCTGCTTCTATTATCTTTAACTGACTAATGGAAAAACAATTTGTATTGCTTGCTATGCTGATTACTCAGCAATGCAGCACTGCATGAAACACATTTTACTTTTTTGCGGCTATATAGTTGAACTCGGGTAGTTAAATATTATGCTGTTTTCTTTGCTTTAGTCATTCAGTTATTTGATTGAGTGAACAAATGCATCCACATTATTTGCAACCTATAACATCACATATGCTTTTCACTGACTCCTGTAGGAATCGCACCGCTGGCACGAGTTGTTGGGGTCTCGGTGCTGACGCCCGTTATTGCCAATGGGTCGCAAGCCCCAAGGGTAGCGTTGGCCTGGCGGCCTGGGGCACAGGAAGCATCCGAAGGTCCCGGCAAAGCAAGAGAAGACTGGTAACAGAACAACTTGTTTATTCTAACATAGCAAAAGAGCGGCCGGTCAGGTCGACCGAAGTGGAAAGACGGGAGAGCACGTAACTCAACAGTACAAATCGGAGCCTCTCTCCTGGCGTCCGGGGGCAGCTGCTCTTATACTCTCGGCGTCGCGGGCCAGAAGGAAGGTCACGGGATGAGCCCACGACACGGCGGAGCATGAGCCCACGACGGCGCGCACGGTCGAGCCGAGAGACCTGCTGAACCGAGTGTAGTGACGCATCGCCAACCCGCCGACGGACAGACCTGCTGGCTCCTCACTTGGGGAGCTCCGCTCCCCGGCTGCCGCGCTTTGACA
Organism: Dermacentor andersoni; assembly: GCF_023375885.2. NCBI lineage: Eukaryota > Metazoa > Arthropoda > Arachnida > Ixodida > Ixodidae > Dermacentor > Dermacentor andersoni. The sequence goes on along the minus strand of NC_092814.1, from coordinate 359,267,047 downwards.
AGCGTGGGCACACACACACACACGCACATACGAAGACACGTGGCACTGAAACACGCCTGGGCACGCTTGGCGGGGAGGCGTTGCGGCGGCGTCGAACGGCCCAAAATGTCCGCCGCTTTGAACGAAGCCCCGGCGTCCGTTGCATCCGCGCCGGCATTACCGCGCGTTGTAGGCGAAACGTAACAGACCGCCCCGCCGGGGGAAGGAGATCCCGATGGTCAGGGGACTGCATCCGCTGTCCGGAGGGATGTCGCTCGATGATGCTCATAACCGAAGTCGGGCGTCCTTTGGCGTTTCTTGAGCGCAGCGCACAGAGAAGGCCTCGTTCTCACGTTCAGGTGCACACAGGACACTGCAAAGTGACTTCGGGAGAGTTGACATTTTTGTTCTCGTTTCCGGCAAGCGTTAGAACCACGCCGAAAGTCAACCGCTCAGTCAGCAAGCACGGCACAACCCTCACTAAGCCCTGCCAGGCTCTTTCCCCTTTTATACTGCTGCCTAGTTCCTTGCAGTTGTTTAGCAGCACTCAGAACGCGTCCACAAATCGGAAAATTGCACTAGAAAGCACATCATCACTTTGAAACACTACACAAAAGCAATAGGTTAAAAATCCTGCCTCAGGAAGAAAAACATCAGTAACAAGCAATTTTGAGGCTGATTCCCACGTTAGGGGCTTCGACTTAAGCCATCGGCGTTACCGTTGAGACTCCCCTTTTTGTAACGCACCTCAAAGGAATATTGTTGCAAAGCGAGGCTCCAGCGCAGGAGGCGGCCATTTTTGGGAGAGATGGTCTGCAGCCATTGGAGAGGGCAGTGATCCGTTTCAATGATAAACCTCGAGCCAGCTAGGTAACATGACAATTTCTGAACGGCCCACACGATACACGCACACTCTTTCTCGGTGGCGCTATACGCCTGCTCACGACTCGTCAGCTTACGACTAGCATACAGGACGGGGTGTTCTACTTCTCCATTTTCCCGTTGGCACAGTACAACGCCCATGCCTCGCTCACTAGCATCACACTGAACAACGAACCCTTTTGTGTAGTCGGGCGATCGTAGCACAGGCTGGCTTGTTAGGGCGCTCTTTAGGGCGCTAAAAGCTCTTTCCTTTGCCTCGTCCCAGACGACTGTTTGCGGCTCTGTCTTTCTTAGAGCATCCGTTAGGGGAGCCGCGATATCAGAGTACCTGGGGATGTACCTCTGATAGTAGCCGGCGACACCTAAGAACGACCGAATATCGGTCTTCGTGCGCAGTTGCGGGAAGTCTCGCACAGCGGCCACCTTTATTTCAGAGGGGCGGCGACGACCCCGACCAATCACGTGTCCGAGGTAGACAACCTCGGCCTGTGCTAACTGGCACTTGGGAGCCTTGACTGTCAAGCCCGCATCGCGCAGGCGGGTTAGCACTGCCCGCAAGTGCGCCATATGCTCAGGCCAGGATGCGGAGAATATCGCTACGTCGTCTAGATACGGTAAAGCGAATTCTTGCTGTCCCCGCAACACTTTATCCATGAGGCTTGAAAAGCAGTATGGCGCGTTCTTCAAACCAAAACTCAAAACTTTAGGACGGAATGTCCCCATTGGTGAAATGAACGCCGCATACCTACTAGCCTCTTCTGTAAGTGGAACCTGCCAATAACCCCTGACAAGATCTAGGGTGGAAATAAACTGAGCGCTACTCACTCTCTCAAGGCGCTCCTCGATGTTAGGGATCGGATAAATTTGATCCTTAGTGATGGAATTAAGCCTGCGGTAGTCGACGCAAGGACGAGGTTCCTTGCCCGGTACCTCAACTAAAATCAAAGGGGAGGTATAATCACTCTCACCCGCTTCAATAACACCGAGCTGTAGCATTTTCTTTACCTCAGCCTCCATAATATCGCTCTGGCGGGGTGACACCCGGTACGCCTTGGATCGTACTGGCTCTGGGGAGGTAAGTTCTATGTCATGAGTAAGGACAGAAGTCCTACCAGGCCTCTCAGAGAACAGACCTTGAAACTCTTGTAAGAGCTGGTGTAGTTCGGTTTTCTGCTCAGGCGACAGCGATGCTTTACTTATTAAGTCACTAATGACTTGATCGGTGTCTTTCCTGTTCGTCACTGAGCCTAGTCCCGGAAGCTCGACCGGAAGCTCTTCTAACTTTCCCGCATCGGGAATTTCCTCTCCAGTATCTGGTGCCTTTAACGCTACAGGCTCAATTTTATCCCGTTCGGGCGTGCTCTGAATACCAGCTTGCTGCGCCTCTGACCCTTTCTCATCGTTCAACAACGTCGGCCCCGCAACTACCGCCTTTGCAGCGAGCTCCCGAACCTTCGATCTGGTTAAGGTCTGAACGCTAGCCTCACCAAACAAAAGCCCCTTCTCGCGCAGGAGGTGATCGGACCTGTTCGAAAATAGGTACGGGTACTGGGGGGGCAGCCTAGATGACACTGCGGCCTCCGTCTCAAGTGCTCCGAAAGGTCCTTCAATAAGCACTTTTGCTACCGGCAGACACACGCTATTAGCTTCCACTGCTTGCTTGATCCATGCGCACTCGCCCGTGAACATATCGGGTTCTACGTAAGAGGGGTGAACTACATCCATTGTAGCTGCGGAATCGCGAAGCACTCGGCACTCTTTCCCGTTCACGAGGAGGTCTCGCATGTAAGGCTCGAGAAGCTTCATGTTCTCGTCAGTGCTGCATAAAGACAAAAACACGACTTTTGTTTTTGTTTCTGGACACTGCGCCGAAAAGTGACCCGGCTTCTGACACGTATAACACACGCGCACTTGCCTCATCTCGAACCGCTTTCTGTGTTCGGCTTCGGCTGCCGCCGTCTCCTCACGTTCGGTCGGACACTGCGCCGAAAAGTGACCCGGCTTCTGGCACGTATAACACACGCGCGCTCGCCTCGTCTCGAACCGCTTTCTCATGGGCGTGAACTTCGGCCTCTCAAACTTGGAGCCAAATTCACCCTTTTGACCGTCCTTAGCTCCACGAGCCCGACGCGTCACAAACTCCTCGGCTAACTCAGCGGCTCTAGCCACCGTACTAACGTCTGGCCTATCCAAGACCCAGTACCGCACGTTCTCAGGTAACCGACTATAAAACTGTTCTAGCCCGAAACACTGCAGAACTTTCTCGTGGTCACCAAACGCTTTCTCTTCTTTGAGCCACTCCTGCATGTTTGACATAAGCGTGTACGCAAACTCTGTATATGACTCACTTCTGCCTTTCTCATTTTCCCGAAACTTCCGACGGAACGCCTCCGCTGACAGCCGGTACTTTTTTAGCAGACTCGATTTCACTTTGTCGAAATCCTCTGCCTCCTCTCTCTCCAAGCGAGCGACTACGTCGGCCGCCTCGCCGGGTAGCAAAGTGAGCAAGCGCTGTGGCCACGTTTCCCGAGAGAACCCCTGCTTCTCGCACGTTCGCTCAAAGTTAACCAGGAACAAACCAATGTCCTCTCCAAGCTTAAACGGCCGCATCAGGTCAGTCATTTTGAACAATACTCGTTCTCCTGCACCGTGTGCCTGACTTCCATTACGAGCGCGTTCCATCTCTAACTCGAGACGCTTCATTTCCAAAGCGTGTTGACGGTCGCGCTCTTCTTTTTCTTTCTCTTTTTGTTCTTTAAGTTCGCGCTCATCTTTCTCTTTCTGTTCTTTAAGTTCGCGCTCCTGTTTCTCTTTTTGCTCCTCCCTCTCCTCAATGGTCTCAAGGCATTCCGACAGCTCGTCATTCTCAGCTTCTAACTCAAGAATAGCCCTTAGCAGTTCTGGTTTTCTGAGTTTGTCTGAGACATCCAGACCCAACTCTCTCGCAAGCTCCAGCAATTTCGGTTTGCGCAACGACTTCAAATCCATGGCTGCTCTGAATGCTGCTTTCTCTACTGCCTACTATTGTCTTGCCGCAAACTAACCCGGCAGCAACGACAACCCCAATTACCAGCTCTGTTTCTAACACTAACAAAAGCCTGGCAAAACTCAGAAGAAGAAAGTCCCGCACTCACCAAACCTCGCAGCCAAGAATTCAGCGCAGTCGTTCCGCTGCAGGCAACCAGTCATCACACAGGGCTCGTTGCACTGCTCCCGGATGGTCGTTGTGCTGCTCAGCATACAGTCAACCGCATCTCTTCGCTGCTGGCCTCCGTTGTCGCGATCTCACCGCTGGCAACCAGTTGTAGGAATCGCACCGCTGGCACGAGTTGTTGGGGTCTCGGTGCTGACGCCCGTTATTGCCAATGGGTCGCAAGCCCCAAGGGTAGCGTTGGCCTGGCGGCCTGGGGCACAGGAAGCATCCGAAGGTCCCGGCAAAGCAAGAGAAGACTGGTAACAGAACAACTTGTTTATTCTAACATAGCAAAAGAGCGGCCGGTCAGGTCGACCGAAGTGGAGAGACGGGAGAGCACGTAACTCAACAGTACAAATCGGAGCCTCTCTCCTGGCGTCCGGGGGCAGCTGCTCTTATACTCTCGGCGTCGCGGGCCAGAAGGAAGGTCACGGGATGAGCCCACGACACGGCGGAGCATGAGCCCACGACGGCGCGCACGGTCGAGCCGAGAGACCTGCTGAACCGAGTGTAGTGACGCATCGCCAACCCGCCGACGGACAGACCTGCTGGCTCCTCACTTGGGGAGCTCCGCTCCCCGGCTGCCGCGCTTTGACAAGCGTGGGCACACACACACACACGCACATACGAAGACACGTGGCACTGAAACACGCCTGGGCACGCTTGGCGGGGAGGCGTTGCGGCGGCGTCGAACGGCCCAAAATGTCCGCCGCTTTGAACGAAGCCCCGGCGTCCGTTGCATCCGCGCCGGCATTACCGCGCGTTGTAGGCGAAACGTAACACTCCCTTCAAGCAGCATGGGAGTCATCAATTTCATGCGTTAGCCCTGGCTTCGTTTTGCGACTCCCATTGGAAAAAAAGGTAGTCATTGACTGAAAAAAGAGAGTCGAGGTAGTCGTGACTCTCTTTTGACTCTCTTTTTTTTTTAAGAGTGATAACACGACAGTGCAAGAAACAACTCAAATGGCGCCGTTCAAGCTGTTTTATTGAAGGAACCCGACGACGACTCTTGGCGCCATGCTGCCGCACATCACCGACAATGAGAATGTCGACGTAGCTGCCTATCTCCAGCATGCCGAAGAAACCCGACAGCTCGCCCGGGTGCACATCAACAATCAGCAGAGGAGCGATAGCGGCGCTACAATCTTCGACGACGATGCACGGGATACGAGCCTGGCGACCGTGTTTGGACCCCGATACGCCGATGAGGACTTAGTGAGAAGCTTTTCCGCCGCTATTTCGGACTCTACAAGGTCATCCGATGCACTGGAGCACTCGACTATGAGGCCGTGCCAGACGGCATTTCGTTATCAGAGCGGCGCCGCTCACGACCTGAAATAGTCCATGTTGTGCAACTTAAGCCGTTCTACCAGTGTCAACATTGGGACTTTTATACTTTGGGATTTTGTATACAGCGTAGCTGTGGACTTTTTTTATTGTTACTTTCGACTTTGTTTCGTTGTTGTTTTGTTATTTGTGTTCAACAAGTGTCCTTTTGTTTTTCGCCCTCCTGTTATGTATGTAGCATCGGGACGGTGCTTCTTGAGAGTGGGGGGGGGGGGGGGGCGACATTGACACGCGTTCTTGTTAACTTTTTCGGGTGACCGCCTTTCGCCATCTACCAAATGTGATCGTTCAGTGCGGGACGCGGCCGTTGTACCGGAAGTTTCTCGAATGTTATCGATGGTTCTAAGTGCTGTCTGTTGCCAAAGCTTGTGTAATCTGATTGCACGCGCGACGCGGACTGTGTAGAACTTTCTGGAAGACACACGGGCACCAGCGATTACTCTGGAACCTTCGATGACTCATGTATGGAAGCCGACGCGCTTGACCGACAGATCAGATTTCGACAGTCGCGGACCGTCTTCTTCGCTATTGTTGTGCGTTGAGTGCAACTTGCTTTTGTGCTCGCAAGTTCGCCGAATAAAAAGTTAGTGTCGTCATTCACAGTTTTACAGCTGTATTATTGACCGTCATTTCTACGTGACAATATGCTCCCGAAGTGAGCAGAGTGGCGCCTACCTTCTCCTGTCGCCGCTCACACCGCTTCTCGCAGAGCGTCATCACGTGGTCCAAAATTATGTCAAATTTCCCGCTGCGCTGCACAGAAGCGAACTTCACGAACGCGACACTGTCTGTTCGGTACGTGTAGTGTCATCAACATCGCAATCCGCCGCTTCCGTAGCATGCATGAGGTGACATGAATGACAAAACGTCACATAAATGACATGCATGTTTCCCATGACATAATGGCATACGTGACATGACATCATGAATGACATGCATGTAACATGGTATGCAGACATGACGTGGCATGCACGAATGACATGACATAAATAACATATAATGTCATAACATGAATGACATAGCATACAAGGCATGTCATATCAGTCACATGCGTGTACGACATGGCATGCCAATGGTAATGGTATAAAAACTTAGAGTTCCATTTGTGAGTCGGGGTGCACTTTCTTTTTATAGTTATATGATACCTGTGATAAGGTCGTCTGTGTCCGATCACTGGCGCTTGTACGTGCTCGCATTACGCAGTGTTTGAGCTAGGGCCCGCGCTTGGGAACACCGCAGATAACTGCCGCCCGTAGAAAATCTCGAATCCGGTGAAACGTGAAAAGTTAACAACTAATCGGATTCCAAGCTGCACCTGTCGTTCGCAGATAGGAATGTTACAATGGTTAAAGCTCATCTGCACATCATCGATATACGTAATCTAAAGCATAGTGCGTGGAATGACTGTATAATGGGGATTCATTTTTTATAATAGAGAATGCAACAAAGCCCACCTCCATGCGGCACGCTAGGCTCCTAGGTGAATGTTCTACATAAAGCAGTGCCCACTCATACACGAAACATGCGGTTAGACAAGTATGTTTATACTGTGCTTAAACTATTTCCAAGGACACCAATCGCGGAAAGATCTCACAGAATCACGAAGCGCCGTGTCGTGTTGTACGATTTCTCTACATATAGAAATAACGAAAGTAAAAAATTCACCGACGATAACGATACTCCCTAATGCAAAATTTGAGCGCAGCTCTATACGTGTTTTCATTTCGCGATATATTGGCTAGTGTGGACAATCTGTCTCGTGCGGCAAGTTGCAAACAGAGCGAAGTGTGGCGCGACTGTCTCGCTAATCGGGAGATCACAACAGGCAACGCGTGGGTGACGTGTGAGCGCGATTCCCAGCCGCCGCCGCAAACAGACCTCCGCTCGTGCAGCCCTTTGTTTCCATATATGGTATCGGTGGCGCCACCGGTGAACAGACGACGCGCGTTACTCTGGCGCCATCACGTAGCCATCGTCACCTTAGCTAAGCCCTTCTTGCGCGGCACTACGCTTTCCTTCTCACACTTTCGCCATACTCTCCTCCTCCGCTTTCCCCCTCGCCCTCTCATCGCTATCGCCGTCTTTCGTACGCGCTCCAGTTCGCATATTTCATCGGTCACACCCTCGAGATTTAGAAGTGCTGTTATGCGTTACATTTGATGAGAAACAACTTTTTCGATTAGACATGTGTTTCTAATTCATTTCACCTGCTCCCACGTTGAAGGAGATCACTAGACAAGCCATGGACATCACATTCGTCTCTACTTCCCAATCTCCCCAATTCAATCTGAGTATATATAGGTAATATCCTTTATCTAACATTGTTGTTCATAGTATTGTCCAATCATTGCCGTGATTATTTCTTGCGGAAAGCCCAATGGTCCACCTGGGGCTTGTTCCATCTAGAGTGTACTAGAAATGTGCACTCTAGTTGCATGCGTGATAAGGCATCATGCCACAGGCCGCGGCGATGGAAGCTGCCGTGCGCGCCCCTAGAGTGAGCCTCTTCTCTGAAGAATGGTTGGCGGCGCAAATATAACGTATGGATGGATGGAAACAACTTTATTTTGAATCCGGCAAATTTGACGACCCGGGCTCAGGTCTCCCATGAGGGGACTTCGAGGCCTTGCCTCGTTGCCGCCTTTCGGGCTTGCTGGACAGCCCACTCTTGTGTCTTGAGGTTGGAGCTGCGCAGAGCGGCGGCCCACTTCGACGCAAGAGCCTCCGGAGCTACTGTCATTGTAGCTGATGTAACACGACACTCCCACAACATGTGTGACAGCGTCGCTCTAGTTTCCTGACTGAATTTGCAAAGAGCAGTCGGGTATTGCGCGGGGAAAATGTGCTGCAGTCGCACCGGACTGGGGAATGTTTGTGTTTGCAATTGTCGCCAGATGAATGCCTGGCGACGTTTCAGCATGGGGTGAGGTGGGGGCAGCAGCCGCCTGCCTAGCTGGTAGTGCTTGGTGATGTCATTGTACCTGACCAGGCGTTCTCGCGTATTTTGAGCCAGGAGTTCCGAACTCGAAGAGACGGTCTCCGATTCTGTGCGGCGGGTCAGTTCTCGCGCAGAGCGGTGCGCTACCTCGTTCAAGTTAGGGGGGCCCTCATCCGTGGGGGTGGCGACGTGCGCTGGAAACCACATGATCGCGGTGTTATCGAAGTGCTGCCGACCAGCTTTTCTTAGAATCTGGAGAGCTTCGGAGGAAATGCGCCCTCGCGCGTAGTTGCGAACTGCGGATTGTGAGTCGCTAAAGACCCTCGCACATGGGGTCGGTAAGCGTAAGCGCAATCGCTACCTCTTCCGCTGTTTCGGGTTATTCCGTTGCGACACTACACGCGTGCCTAAGCCGGGAGCTAACGTCTACGACTACCGCCGTGAACCGGTGTTCTCGTGTGTATTCTGCGGCGTCTACAAAGCGCGTAGTCCTCTTTCCACCCAAGGAGCGCAGCAGTGCCTTGGCACGGGCCTGGCGTCGGCCCCGATTAAATTCGGGGTGCATGTTTCGAGGGATAGGGGCGACAATCAGCGTGTCGCTGAGGTCGGGTGGAATGACCTGTTTCTGACCGTGTTGGACGTGGTAGTTGAAGCCGAGTTCCTGCAGGATGTACCGGCCCGTGGCTGTCAGAGACATGCGTTCGAGTTGAGGTTCTTTGCGCATCCACGATTTCCTCAAGCGTGTTGTATACCCCCAGCTGCAGCAGACGAGCAGTGCTTGTGGACTCCGGTAGGCCAAGGGCGATCTTGTAAGTCTTGCGTATAAGGGTGCTGATTTTCTCCCTTTCGGTGACATTCCAGTTGTGGAAGGCAGCGACATAAGTGATGTGACTGATTGCGCAAGAGTGTACGAGTCGCATGACACTGTCCTCCTTCATGCCCGTGTGCTTGTTTGTAATGCGTTTGATCAGGCGGGTAGCCGCTGTAACCTTGCCTTCGATTTTGCGAATAGCTTCTATGTTTGACCCGTTGGCTGTTATATGCATGCCTAGGATGCGTATCTTCGGGACTCGGGGAATGCAGGAGCCGTCTTGCGTATAGAGGATTATGTCGTCACATTGGCGCGATTCGGCTCTAGGCTTGGGCTGGCGGCGCGGGCGGTAGACGAGCAGCTCCGATTTGAGTGGAGATAGTCGAAGACCTGTGTCTTGGAGGTAGGTTTCGACTGCAGAGACCGCTCCTTGTAAGGTGCATTCTATCTGACCGTCACTGCCCTTGTTGACCCACAGGGTGATGTCATCTGCATACAAGGCGTGATGGAGGCCATCGATCTCGTCGAGGTAGGTCGGGAGACCCATCATCACGAGGTTGAAAAGGAGCGGGGATACGACCAACCCTTGAGGAGTGCCGGTGCTTCCTAGGTTATGTTCGTCGGATGTCATGCTGCCGATCGCGAGGGTGACTGTGCGGCGCGGCAGGAAGTCTCTGACGTAGTTGTAGCTTCGCTCACCCAAGTTGAGCTTGTTTATGCGGCTCAGGATTGCTGCATGTGCTACATTGTCAAATACCTTTTCCAGATCTTGGCCGAGGATGGCCCGGTTGCCACTAGTTGGGTCATTGATAATCTGGTGGTAGAGCTGGAGCATGACGGCGTGAGTGGAGAGGTGTGACCGGAAGCCCACCATGGTGGATGGGTAGGCTCCAGTGTCCTCGAGGTGGTGGTTGATGCGGGAGAGGAACGCGTGCTCCATCACCTTGCCAACGCAGGATGTGAGGGAAATGGGCCGCAATTTAACGTAGCTGTATACTGTAACAAACTGCGAGTCGTTGCTCTATCCCTTGCGCTGGGCCCCGCCGACGCTCTCCGAAGAAACCCTTGTCCTCAGAGGCAGGGGGCATTGGGAATATGAGCCCGCTGGAACTACTAGCGATAGAGCACCTGCAGCAACACGAACCTCGAATACCACGGCCTGGCCGTCGCCAGCCCGGAGGCACGTTCAACTAAAGTGGCCCCGCGTGCGTCCGCCGGGCTCGTTCTTGAGAAGCGGTGAGCTTTGCGTCGTTTCATTCGAAATCCCGAACGTTTGCACGCGCCTACTTTGTTACTGTCGCTTTTGGACACTGCCTCGTTTGAGGCGCGCGCCCGTGTAAGATAGATTAGCAGTGTACCAGCGATAACAAGTCTAAGATTGAATCCATACACCGTGTTTCCGGTTAACCACATCGTCCGAAAGTATGATCGATGCACAAATAGCAGCAAAAGTGCAAGAACCTGTACGCTTCCCGGTAGGTGCTGCAGATTTCACGGCGCCGCCATGCAGAAAGGTATGGTGGTGCCGTCTTTCTCACTGCAAACACGCATATTCCGGTCGACAGTTATCACTTTTTCAATTAGCGCATTTAAAGCATCTGATAATTTTTCTATTATATTGTTGGGAGTTGGGTTTAGCGGAGGCAAGGAATACATGTTTTGACAGCTTCAGAACGGGAAGTCGACCGGCTTTATTGGAAAGTAAAAGCAGGTTTGCCGAGTGGCTGTGGTGGCGCGCCAGTTGGGCAGGCGCCTCGGATCCAAGAAAGGGCAGGGGGCAATGACGCCCACGGCGAGGCACGGCGAATTGACGGACGGTCGCTGCGATATATATGCAGTGAGTATGTCTGTGCGTGTACCTTTTGACATACAGAGTAGTTTAGACATTTGCTTCTTTTCTTCGCGCCACGCAGTTATTGAACCATATTATTTGTCATTCCTCTTTATTATTCAACCAAGAATAATCACGCGTGGAACAACGCGATACCAATAAAAAAAATTTACGCCGCTTCATGTTGCAGATCAGTGGCTGCTGTGACAAAATTACGCGTTACTTTTAGAAAACAGTGCTGAAGACAGGAATTAACCGGGCTAAAGTTATGATTGGTACCAGTCATGGGAGCACCAAAGTTCAAAGGTGCACGAAAGCAAATAATGACATTAATGAAGTGTGCTGTGCAAACTTCATGTAACAAAAACTGGGCGTCCGCGCAACGAACGCGCGCCCGCTAGCACACGACGCACTTGACAACGACTGCAAAATTGAGGACAACATCGTGTTGTATAACCCATGCCTCAAATATGTATACGTAGCAAAAAGGTGTCAATATAAATTTGCAGTTGAAATAAAGCCCATACAAAGAATGCGCATGCACAATCGGTCTCAGCGCCCGTAGCGAAAATGCGTTGAATATGCTCCGGAGCGCGTCTCCGCCATGATCCAGTTCGCGCTCAGTGCCTTCGCACAGTTTTTGTCACACAGCGCCTCAGTGGGAGCGCCGTCCAGCCCACTAAACTTTACTCTAGTACACTCTAGCTTCAACATTGTTGCTAGTTTTGCTCCTGGGTGCCCGATGAGTGGCTTTACCACACAGCGGAGGAACAAATTGGCGGAAGCATGCGCAACTCTATTCCCTTTGGGACACATACGGGGACACTACTTGCCGTGAGTGGTCTCTGTGGGGGACGGGGCTCCAGGCGCGTGGCGAGCATGCCCGAGCGCCCATATCCGACTGGAACAGGTAGCCTACCTTCCCTAGTTGCACACCTTCGAGATGCCTCACCAACATGGCCGAAGCTCGTTACGAGAGGACATATAGACTACGAATGTGCTATCTTCAACTCGGCGCAAGAAAGCAACGAGTAGCTATCGAGTACAGTGTAGCACAGCAAAGGGCGGGGACACCATGAGCTCTGCCGTAAGCTGAGGGATAGCCTCCGAGTTTGGCATGTCGTAGACGTCATAATCGAAAGTAGAGATTTCCCAACCTGGGCTTCGCAGTGCCACGGTGATGGTGGTGATAAATTATTGGCATTCCCTTTGAAGCGAGGCGATGAAACATAGTCACCTAGCCTGCTTCCGTTAATAGGGTATGCTATACATGCTTTTCCTTCTAGCATATTTGTATACATCTCCTTAATCTTTTTCTCTTCCTGAAAACTTCGCTATCTACCTTGTACCGCGCACCTATGCCGGTAACGGATCCGGCCGTATGAATCTCTTCCCTGCTTTTTTCCTCCAATACTCAACGTCTCCTGCTTATCTCGACTGCTGACCGGTTGATGCTTCCATCCACTTTGAATCCAAGCGCTTCATGGAAGGTGTACGTTACCTACGGGCCTCACTGGGAGGATCCCTTTGTGCCATGGACGCTGCCGAGCAGCGACGCTCGCTGGAGCGAATGCAAAATTCGCCAGACGCGTAGGCGTCACGTGTACGGGAATTCAGGCACCGACATTGTATCTCCCATGCACTTTGCCGCACAAGCCAGCCGTTCAGTGCCACGACCGCCTCGAAAACACGAATGGCCGGCACCCGCCCGCGAAATTCTACATATTTCCGGGCAGGTAACGCAAAAATTAGAGAGAAGCGTGCCCCACTAATGTTCTTGGCAGAGTCAAGTAAGTCGCGCTTGTTCCCTTTCGCACGCAAATTTACTTAACGTTTTGCCATGTGAAATCAATATTGGTGTCGCGCAGTTAGCAAACGGGACAATCGCATATAACTGGGATCCATTTTCAAAGGGGACGCTGGGCACTCCGCTGAGCGTCGGCAGGAGCGGCAGCTTCGCGCAGGTGCAGCGACTGGTGTGATGTGATGCGATATCACTGCATGTTAAAATCGAAAACGAGGAAAGGGGCAAAGGATTCATCAAAGACTAACAAAAGCGTGAAGAAACTCGCGTTGAAGGCCGCCTCGCAAGTACCAATAGGGAATTTTTACGATAGCGTCACGCGAAACGACTACGACGTCCCTGTTTTGTCGAAACGCATGATGAATTTATGCCCCCCTCACTCAGGCACTTTAGAGCGCGGTTGAGTCCTATCCAGTTCGGGTATGGGGACCTTTCGGCCACGACTTTGCACGATCCGGATCGAATAGATCGCGATCGTAGGCTGTCGTCTGCACCGTAATGCTGAGTGAGCTCAGCCAACACGATCCGGATTGCCGGACCGTGCAACAGCTACCATTCTTGATCGCGACCGAAAATTTTTATCCGTATCGGGCTCGATCATGATCGAAATTGCGAAATTTGCCGTGTTGCACCACTATTACACAACGACCGAGACCCAAAGCGATTCAAGTCGCCGCTGACGTTCTCCCGCAACACCACTCGCGGACTCAAGATGCCACACAGTGCGCTTCGCATTCCTGTTACAGGTCGACTACCGAATCATACGCATATGCTAGACCGCTCAACTGCTTGCAACTTGCTACCACAGAAGTGTTATCGATGAAGCACGCACTATAAAACACCGGAAAGCACAATGTACGTCGCACGCACAAATCAGCTGACGCTCAGTGCGACACTCAAAGCACGTCGAAGTATAGCTGCAGCGATATTCCCGTCGTCACAAACAGACTGTACTCACTGAGCTACAATTCAATCAAATTCTGGGGTTTTATGTGCCAAAACCACGGTTTGATTACGATGCAAGCCGTAGTGGAGGAGTCTGGATTAATTTTGACCACCAGGGGACCTTTAACGTGCCCCAAAGCGCTGCACACGGGCGTTCTTCTTTTCTTTTTTCTCTTTTTCGCCCTCATAGAAATGTGACCACCGCACCCGGGATTAGACCCCGCGACCTCGTGCTTAGCAACGCGACACCAGCCGCTAAGCCACCGCAGCTGGTCACTGATCTGCAAGACGAAGCAACAACGCCGTCGCGAATAATAGCAAGCATTAAGTAAAACGGCAAACATTCGCATTCCGACTACTTGATTCTGCGGACGGCGGTTATGTATACCATATATGCCTGGTATATATACGAGGCCATTCCGCCCTGCGAAGGTGGACAACCACCGGAGCTGTAAATATCGGGGTAAGAAAAGCTGTGGTACAGACTTTATTGTATCGCTCATTGTCACTTAGTGTCGACGGTCAGAATGACCTTGTGGTCGCTATGATATACACTGATCGTCATATTCGCAACTGCAAACACATTCTTTGATATACGCCGCTGGGTGGTCGGTTGGGCTAGATGGGTGTGATGTCGCAAGCAATATGTGCGCAAGACGACACGCGTAAACAACTCCTTTTCGGTCCCGGCACATCCACATTGAAATCACCGACAAGGACCACAGGGGGAATGTCATCGCAAATAACCCATGCAAAGTGAGTAGCAATGAACCTTAGGGGGCTGTGAACCATTGCACTTTTAGCTTACTTACGGAAGTATGAGCCATTGATGATGACAGTTTTCGACATGCGGTTCTGTATGCTGTATGCGTGATTGGAAAGAATGTAAGCACTGTTCGCTTCACTTTGCTGAGTGCTTGTAGCCTCTCCTTTATGGGGCTGTGAGCCATAGCAATTTTTGCTTGCTTACGACGATATGAGCCATTGATGTTGATAGTTTTTGTGTGCGGACACGAAAATTCTATAGTAACCAAGCCACATACAGCTCCGCTGTAAAAGAGAAATAGCCCAGGAACAACAGGACTAATGAACTTGTCCGGTTTCACTAGTTCACTTCATAGACTAAGAAACTGTACGCACAGATATTTTCCAGGGGCGCCGGAACATCGCCTTGACATAGCCTATTGTATTTACGTGTGTAGAGTAAAAATGTGATTTGTTATGATTCGCATAGATTCCTCACAACTATATCCTTATTCGATTTTTTATTCCGAGGACTTTTAAATTGTAAGTTTAGTATGCTAATACAGCGGTAACTAAATAAAGGTGTTTCGATATCACCGATGAGAATGTTCACGAACGGCACAATTTCAACAGACACTCAGTTTGAAATTTGAGAATAGGAATCTATGGTAAACTGCTTAGCTACTCTCAACGCGGGAAGGCTATTCTGAAGCTTGTATTTTTAGTTTCACGCTGACAAGAATGACATTTATATCCTGCTTATTGTGCTGAACTATAGACATTGCTTCCCATAGCTTGCACATTGATGAGCAAGCTATGGGATTGCTGTGATTGAGCACGGAGCTTCCATACTGTGTTTTGTCGCTGCAAAAAAGTTTAGTATCTTCAGCAATAGCAAACCCGCGGCTGTACCAATACCTGACAAATCCCGAGAAGCGCCCACGCTCCTACATTCTAGGCGGTGCCCAGTCAGGTGAGACGTTGCTACGTGTTTGAACCTTAGCAGTTAATTTCCTGACACGAAATTGAAGCATGTCGTACCAAAAACTGTTTTGTATGCCCTCTACAGCCGGAAGTTACACCACTGCTGTTGGTATGCGGAGATTCGTCGTTGGTTGCCAATTGTCATAAAAAAATATTGATCAGATCGCATAGACGATGATTACTCAAGTATCCGAATAGCTGAAACGCGTCAGGTATGAGGCGCGTAGGTTACTGTAGCCGGGTTACTCTCGCGCTTTCCTCTAGACACGCTGCACCATCTAGCAGTGCCGCCTCGAAGTCCGAGCATACCCAGTGGCACCTACCCACTGACCCAGGTTGGCGTCAAGAGTGCCATTGAAAAGAGGCACATACACAGAAGCGTATGCCAACATGAATGGCCCAATTGTTTTATGCTGCACTATCTCCTGGTTTGGCCCATATTGCTCCGTTGGGTTAGCCGAAAAAATAAGAATTCGTGCTCTCAAGAATGCTATTAGCAATAAAAAGAAGCAAAATTGGTGATTGCAGATAGTCGTAGCTGAGTGGCCTGGCTGTTTGTGACGGTAAACGATGGGGCATCAACGATTACAAAGGCCGGGCGCGCGCATTGCTGAAGCGAACAGTGTAGATGACGGCATTCTAAATGGATATCGCTGCTTTGCGCGCTTCTACTGGCCGATATCTCCGCTTCCGGCGGTCATAAAGCACTAACATGCCATGCGGTTGCCGGCCGCGCGTTCTTGCGAAAAAAAAAAAAAAAAAAGAACGAGAAGTATACAGAATGTGAAAAAAATCTGCAGCACCGAGGGGCTCAATTTCTAGTGCTAATTATCTGACGCGAGCAGACTATGACGCCAATAAAAGCATACATGAATGTAAGTTTCTTTCTAATTCAGATGAAGGAATTGATAATGAAGGTTCAACTTCGCAGTATAAACTACATATTCCGTATATTTAAAAGAAAAAAAATAAAGCAGGGCTCATCTCACAATGACTGTCGACGCTAATGCGAAGAACATTGCAGCAACGTACCGGCAGACCACATTCCCGAGGTCCCGTTTACTTAACACGGGTAGTCGTAATTCTGAGACAATCGTTCATTTGGCTATATGCCACATACTCCGATATCATTCCACCTTGCTAAGGCACTCGCTTGCCAAGGTCGCCCATGAAGATGGAAGCATGACGACGTCTGTATGACGCTGACGCAATGACGATGGAATGAGGAAGAACGAATGATATCCACGGAACGACAAAGGCGTATAACGACGACGGTATGACGACAATGAAATGTGAATTCTTAAAATATGATAATGGTACAACGACTACACTGTGACGACGACATGAAGACAATGTGATGATGATGGCTTGACAACGACGGTATGACGACTAGATAAAGAAGCGAGAATGACGACGATCGCACGACCAAGATAGCATGACGACGACTGTATGGCGAAAAGGCAGTGACGACGACGGTAATACATGGCATGAGGACAATGGGTTGATGACGAGTGTATGATGACAATGGCTTGACGATGCCTGTATCACGAAACCTGTATGACGACGATGACCTAACGAGAGTAGGATGATGTAGCTGTAGTGACGGTGATGGCCAGGCCACGACGGCATGACGACGATGGTCTGCCAATGGATGCATGACAGCGACTGACGATGACGGCATGACAAGGACGCCATAATCACATTTGAATGACAGTAAGATTACAATACAATGATGAAGAGTGTCGTCGATGGAACGACGAAGGCGGTATGAGGGCTATGGGGTGACGTTATTCTATTGATGACAATGATAAAATGACAGCGTGACGACGAAGACATGACCACTGTGTGACAACGATGGCGTGAAGACGACGGCATGGCGAGAGTCGGATAACAAAGCTGGAATACCGACGATGCAATGACCACGACGACATTAAGACCTAGTGACCCAAGCTATTTGGACCACTGGGTTGGAGTAGAAGGCGTGACTACGGACAGCATGACAAGATTGAGATCACGAAGCTGCAATGACGACGGTTGAACGGCCACGACGGTGTCAGTATGGCGGTGTGACAACCAAAGCATGAGGACTGTATGACGACGAGGACGTGAAGACGACAGCATGACGAGTGTCCGGTGAAAAACGACCGCGACGGCATCATGACCACGAGCCCATACCTACTGGCCCAAGCTATTAGTCGACTATTTCCGCTACAAGACCCAATAGGAAGGAACTTTACGCCTTACATACGCAAAACACAAGCACCTTTGCGGGACGTTACGATGAGTGCTCCTTCAGGAGTTGGCTAACCGTACGACAACGCAAACGTAACACGACGCTAAAAGGCAGGGCGGAATCTGGTTCTTGATACCAAGCATGTCCAATCCAAGAAAATTTATTAGCATCCACTCTGTCGTTCCTATGAAGACGCGTCTCATTAGACTTACGGTTCCCAGAATTACCGAACGATCTTAGAAATTGGACGCGCTATGCGCTCATAAATACCGCCTCAGGTCTGTCTAGAGCAAGTGAAGGCTCATGTGAGCAACCATTGGCGTTCTACAATAGCGAGAGCTTAGCCATCGCGACAGTTTGTGCAGGTGGGGGGGCGACAGGTGTGGCCACTCTGACAACGCTACTTCATATCGTACTATCGCACTCAATATGAGCTGCAACACGCGAGCAATCGCCACAGCTTCGCTCCCAAGAAAAGAGTTGAAATTTCGCCATTCCAGAAATTAGCACGCCCCTTTGCTTAAGGCTGTCTGCTTTTTTCGCGGAGCGGTAATACAGTGGCCCGTAGAGCAGCCCGCAAGTCCTTAGTGCAGCGTGCTTCGTCGTGGCGCAAGAAGCCGTAGCGTCGTAACTATTCTATATATTCCGCGATGAAGCGATAGCTGCTCGGTGTCACAGTGTAATATCGCTCCGCGAAGAAAGCAAACAACGGAAAGCAGGAGGTACGCGCGCATTGCTCAAATGGCGACGCCCTCTCCACTTCTTACTCGAGAGCGTCGCTGCAGCCACGGCTCACGTGCTGCACATATCGAGCGCGATAGTGGATTACTGCGTACGACTGACGATACAGTAACGTACGTAAACTGCAGAAACCTAATCAGGTACGGAGCACATTCAGTGAGGGTAGCATTATTTTTTTATGTTCGTTATGTGTTTCCTTGCAAACGCTATTCTAGAACTATAATATCTGATCATCTCTGCCTTAAGTGGACAAGCTACCCTAAGCGATAGAAGCATAGAGGTCGGTACTGAAATCACAGGACAAAATTCTCTGAAGCTTTGACATGCGCGTCCCTGCGGATATATAGCTTATGTCCCGCTTGTCGGGATTACATGCGGGTGGTCTGGTGCCCGCCAACAGCAAGGTTGAATAAGACGATCGAAGATATCACGATATTTAATCAGGAAGCACTAACACACGCACAAGGCGAAACAGAAAGAAAGTGCTGCGACTGCGTCAGTCCGATAAAATATTTGACAAAGAATGTGTGGCGTCCAGTGATGTACATGGTGGTGCCTGCAAGGGCTGCCATGAAGTTGGAAGCACGGCTAAAATAATTAAAGCAAGTATGACGAGCGAAAAACGCTCATAACAGAGGCTTACGTTAATTCTGGTTTACATTCCTGCAGCTTTAGTACAATGCACCGCTAAGAAAAATTAATACGATGAGACAGCCAGGTGAAAAGTGAACACTGAATTTATGCATCAGAGACAAAGCAGATGCTGTAAAGGGGAGTAAAAAATGCAGCCATGCGTTCTGCTTAAAATACGAGTAAGCGGGAAGGCGAACTCCTCGCAGTCGCACTGGCACTCGGTAAGGCCCGTCGCTTCATAGGGGCGCGCCCATGTGACTTCACCAGCACCAACCTGCTGTAGTTAGGTGCTCTTTGAGCCAAATGTTACATCGGGTCCGCGGGACCACTTGGCGGTGACCCCGGCTTGGGATGCATAGTTGCGGCCGTCGAGTGCGATGTAGAGGCAACAGCGCTCCCCTGCGATGTCTCGGACGCGGATGACAAGTCCTCTGTGGATGCCGTTGGAGGCAGTCTGGGTAGTCCGGCCTCCTTGAGTACTTCTTCGGAAAATTGCTCGTACGCAACTCCCCTCATAGCGAAAGCGTCTACCGTAGGATCGAAACCAACGGAGCCTTCGCTTGCAAAGGTGACCTTCTGATGTGGACGACCTTTGCTTGAGCTGCCTTTCTGGGGCTCAAGAATTTGGTGCGCCGGTGGAGACATGCTGCCTCCGCGCACCCATCTCTCCGTAGTTTCTTGGACGTCCTTGGGCGACCCTCCCTCGCTAGGTGGCTTCGGAGACGGACTTTTCCTGAAAAATGCGACCACTCGTTCCAGCGGCGACTTGGAGCGGGATTGTGGCGACTTAGGGCTGGAAGAACGCGGCCTGGTTGGACTACGACTTCCCGACGTCCCCGGCGTTGGGCTTGTGCAGGACGAATAAGGACCTTGGGGAGGCGACGCCTCCTCACTGCTGCCACCAGCCTTGGGTTTTTTGGACGGCAGACCCTCGCTCGCGGGTGAGAACGGCCGAGTGCTTCTTTCTTCTCCGGACATTTCAGGGCCTTGACGGGCAAGGTAGCTTTCAGCAGCGCCTTCGAGAGTCGACCTCCAACACGCCTTAGGTAAACGTTCGGTTCCTTTAGACAACGCTACAGCTCGTTGTTTGCTTTGGTTGTCACCGTGTTCTGCAGAAGCAACTTTCTCGCACCGCTATTTATATACTCTTTGTACGATATCTTGATATGCCTGAGGGTGAACGCAGAAGCTCGTGGCTTCCACTGTTATCTGTGCGTCGTAACAGATCCACGGAGGACTTCGGCGCGTGCGCTTAATGCCCACGGCGACGTTAGCGTTTGCATGCTATCTCGCTATTCAGCAAAATTGTTCCTCTTCGCGTGTCTTCCATGACTGAATGCTATGATAATTTTTGTTCTTGAAACGATAAGAATAAGATTGCAAAGGTACCCAATAACTTATGCGAAATAGGAATAACTCGACGCCATGTCAACGCATGCAACGTTATTTCGCATTCGCGGTAGTCAAAATATGATAAGGAAAAACTAGGCAACATTGGAGTAATGGGGCCCGATGGGTCACCCTGATTAACAATTTGTCTACTAAGGAGGAACCACACAAAGATACCTGCCGCATGCAAATCTGGAAGACTAGCAGCTAGCCCGCGCTTTGGGTGTCGCTTGTTCACGGGACGAACGTGCAGCCGCCAGACGGCTGTCGCCCGCTTGGCATCTCAAAATGGTAAAGAAAAATTGTTACTGGCGTCTTCATCGTGCGCTTATGTCTATGGTGTCCGCACGCCGCGTGGCGGGCACTCTGGGGATTCACAGCACTGTGTCGTCACCATTTTCGTCACCGGCTGCAAATAGCGGTATACGCGACGATGTCTGTCGAAATCTACGATTCCAATATGTGAATACGAATGGATCGGCGTGGGATTGTTGCGCAGGTAAGTGACGTTAGTGTCCCTTTTTCGCTGTTTGGGCACGTCTCGCTTAGGAAATGCACCATGATAGCCGGCGGTGGGCACACGTGTGTTGTGTGAGCACGCCCTGTATGGCGCCGTCGCACTAGCCCTGCAGAACGCCGATTTTAGGATGCCGACTTTCACATGACAGCTGACTTCCTACGGTCATTGCCCCTGTCATATGGCGCCGACGCCAACAGTCTGCCGGCGGACCGGAGTCGTGAGTAGACGAACGGGTGATTTTCTTCCACTGCAACGGTTCGGCTGTTCAGCGTACGAAACTTGGCGGCGCCTTCGAGGCGACAGACAGCCTTGTCTGATCTATCAAGTTATCGTCCTCCATTGTTTGTCCTTATTGTCACGATAGATGCTTCTATTAGCCTTTGATTTGAATCATGATGCTTCGACGGCAAAGTATTAGTGTCAAGTGGGCGCCGTTTCTGAGATGCATTCTGGGTCTCTTTATTCAGTAGGCTTTGGAGCGCCTGTATTAGCTGGAGATAGCCTAAAACATTTTACGGCGCCCGCGGCCATACCGAGGCAAGCCAGGTGCGCTCTGTAAGATCTCGGAGATCCATTTCTTGCGTTTTAATAGCGATTTATTAGAGCGGCGCATTTCTTTAGACGTTTAGGTATACGGCCACCGCTCGTGTTTCGCTTCGAATACACTTGAAAACACCCAATGCTGACACTGTGCTGCATTTCACAAGTTGGTTGCAGTGGGTGGAAGCTAAGAAGCGCGCGGCGGCAGTGTTCCAGCGCAGCGCCAAGTAGTGCGCCCATCGCAACCTATGTTCTTTGGTCTAATCACTACAAGAAGTATTGTGCGTATTGATGTAAATTAAGACCCACTAGGAGGCCTTCATCTCGATTATTTTAAGTTCCTTGGGTTTAGTATTGCAATTTGTTGCTGTCTTTTGCTACTTTCCGCCAAGACCATTGAAGAAACGGTCTTGGCGGATCATTTGCACATTGTGTAAATGGTCTTGCACATTTAAATATTATGTTGCAAATATGCCGGAAATTAATCCACGTATTTAGCACTAATTTGAGCCTTTGTTCAGAAAGTACTCAGCTTTCTCGCCCGCAGTTAAATCATGGAGGAAAGAAACAAAATAGGAAAGGCCTTGACGTCACGTTTTTGAAGCCGGAAATGCGGCCATGTTGGTGTGCCATCTCCCGTTGCGCCTCCAGTCAGCTCGCCGGAGCAGATAGGCGGGAGCTTTGAACTTGCATTGGTACGAGGCGCCGGTAATGTGTGCTGCCGACGCGCGTCAGAACAGAGCCTACGAAATTTCTGGAATAGGTTTAGTGAAGCCGACGCGCTGCTGGGCTTTTCCGTGGCACGTTGCAGACGACGACGAAGCCCCACACCATGATTATTTGAGTGTGTCTGTTGCTGACTGACAACTCACACTCACAGACCCAAAACACAACTTTCAAGCTTACGCACCGCTCTCCAAAGTCAGGTTGTCTCACGAGCAGCATCTGCTGCGAGAAAGACACGGGCCGAAAAAACCTACCTCACTTTTCAGAGGCCTGGAGCCGCATCGAGATCTTCAGGAGCGTGGTTGCTATGGCAACGTTGACGCTTGGGGTACCAGTCCCAGTGGTCCTTTGCGAAAAACAGCATGTGACTTCCGTCACACTTTCGCCAATACGTACGTGCTGGCTGGGGCCTCTGCTATGCTTTCCTTCCTCTATGAGTTAAAGGGAAGCTGAAACACTTTTCGAAAAAAATGAGTTCTCTGCGGCTTTCTACAGTTTTGAGTCCCCTGAACACGAATATCTGGTTCAAAAGGGGCGGAAACAAACGCAAGCGGCTGTTTTTCCAAGAAAACGCGCACCAGCGCCTCAGGGCATCGCGCGAACGCCGCTGCTGCCCGTGATTGGTCGGGGCCGCTGTGACGTCATTGGCGGCAGTCGCCGGTCGGCGCCGCCGTTTCAGAGCGTAGCACGCTGTTCTGTTCTGGCTTCATAGCTGAGTTGTAAGCATTATGGAACGTTCTCCCTGTCTCGGACAGCTTGTATTTTCGCCGTACATGTTCGAACCGACAGCCGATACGGAAAACGATGGCGGCAACGGCGGCAGCGGCGGCAACGACGATGTAGAGTGTGCCAACAGCGAGAGCGATGTGTGCACCTTCTCGCGCGTTGGAAATCTTAGTTGGTACTTACGTTTTTTTTTTTTTTTCATATAGCTGCAGGTTCCAATGCCGGGAGAAAAAATGCGCTAAAGTGTCACTGGGAACTTGCTGCTGGAAGAATGCCGAAGCACTAACTTCTCATTAGATTGTAAACACTGGTGCGATTCCGCGACGACAAGCACGACAAGCACCTTGCCGCTGCTTGTCTAAAGTAGTCCCGTGGTTTTTTGAGTGTTGATACACGATTGCGAACATAAGTGCCGCGTTTCAAAGCGCGCATATGCAGTGCTGCGGGGTACAGTCATGGAAGTTGCTAATCATACAAATCCAGAGATGGCCAGAGGTATTATATGTGCAATATTCATACTATGGTTCGACGACTTTGCGATTGTGGCTCGATCAAGAATCGGTATGCGTGCTCCATGCTAGTGTTGACATAAAGATATTAGGCAGTTTTAGCACCGCCGTGTGGTAAACACGATAACTGCAACCGTACGTCCAATGTCACTAGGCAAGCCTATACTCCATGTCATACCTCAGGTGCAACGCTGTGGAAGCTACGCAGAAGTCCGGTCACCAAAATTTATTACTGCGTGCGTTTCCGTCTATGCTTCGCAGCGTGCCAGCGGCGTTTGCTCGCGCGAGCATGCACGTGAAGGTGCCGCGACGGGCTGCAATTAAAAAATACCGAAAAGAAAATTGATTTAAAAGAACGTGTTAGCAGCCGTATAAGTACACGGATTGTTTCTATGGGTAAAATTTTTCTTTTTTCATTCATAACTGAGCTTATATATGAAAAATTTTCTAAAAAATCGGGTCAAGCAACACCGAACTTTTTCTAAGTGCGAACGCAGCCACTGCAAGAAATATCTCAAGCCTCCATAGCGTTGCACCTGATGTATGAAACGGAGTATAGCAACGCTAGCAACAACGCGTTTCCGCATTTCTCGTAAGGCTATCCGGCTACGCTAAAACTGTGTTACCAGACGTTAATGGCTGCGAATGTTCGCATTTCTCGAGTGCATTAATGTGGGTCTAATCAGGCTTTCATTAAACTAGGTGCACCTGCATGGGCTGCGTATTGATGGAAGATGAAGAGCATAGCACAGTTGATTTCATCGGCACAAACTTATCTCTCCTCACCGCACGGACCCACTGCGCTGCAAGCTTCTTGTCCTTCGGGAACCTGTGAAACACCACATCGTCTCGCCCGCCTGTGTTCGCGCAGCTGAATGCTGCACAGAACGAGGGCATGTTGGGCGCCCTTGGCTGTAGGCACTCACGCAGCACAGAAGGAAAGAACAGTATACGAAAATCGCAAAAGAAAACAAACGTGAGCGGCGGCGGCGGCAGATCTCTCATAGCGTCGTTCAGTAAAGCGCAGGGTGGAAAGAGGCATGCCAGCACATGCCAGCACGCCGTTGTAGCAGCTCGGTCCCCGCCAGTGACGTCACTCTCGCCGGTTCTCTCCTCTGGCAACCACCTCACCCGGCGCTCCGGGAAGCGATGGGGGCGTGTCCGCGAGGGTGATTTAGAAAGCGATTGCCGCCTCTTATATTAATAAAACGAAGAAAAAAATTACGGAGCCGTAAATTTTTAGGTCTGTTCTTCCCAACCCCAACAATTCATGGAAATTGAAAACCGTTTCAGCTTCCCTTTAAACGAACGTAGGAAGCAAACGCAAAAATGGCGAAGCGGAGGCTTCCTGCGAAATAGTACGCCGTCATCATCAAAGATGGCGTCCGCCAAAGCAGTCGCGTCTAGTGCGCGCCGTTCTCACGAAATGAAATAGTTCCCGAAAGAGGCTAAGATGTTGGCATTAAACGCCTTAGAATCGCTTCGCAGTGGCAGTGGCGAAAGAGCCAGCATGAATTTCCTAGTCAGGAGAACAGCGCAAGTCACGAATGTGAGCGAGTGGATGGTGTACGGGTAGTGGGTGTCGGAGAAAGAAAAGGCGGGCAGAATGTTGACCCCAAAGAAACGTTCTGGAAGAAAAAGTCGTGAGCACAGAAAGAAACTGGACGACTCTGACCTGGGGGTGTTGCGAAGGCTGGTGCACAGCTTTTTACGGAGAAACGAGATGCCCACTGTCGCCAAGCTGATGCGCCACTTTGAAGGTGATTGATAGCGTGCTGTCATCCGTATCGACGGCAACTATGCACAGCATGCTGAAGCTTGACTTCCGATACAAGAAGCGGTCTCGGAACGCACTGCTCATTGAAGCGACGCACATTGTGCAGTATCGCCGCCGCTACCTGCGCCAGATTGCGGAGTTGCGACGCCAGGGTAGCTAGATTTTTTTACACCACCTACGAAATGTGCGTCAACTCCGGTCGCTCGAGTAGTCAAGTGTAGGTTGACGAAACCGTAGATACCCTGCATAGGGCGCATTCATCCGGACTGTAGACGGGCCTCCAAAATCCAAGTGGAAAAGGCGGCAGGCTTATTGTGACCTACTTCGACAATGAAAATGGCTTTGTTGAAGGCGCAGGGGAAGTGTATCGCCCAAAGAAAATCTCAGGCGATTATCATATGGCGAGATGAATGGAGAGCACTACGAAAAGTGGTTCACTAAGAAACTGCTGCCTCTTCTGCCACCTGGAAGTGTTATAGTTATCTACAGTGCACCTTATCACTCCGTGAAGCAGAAAAAGGTGCCGCAAGTGAGCAGCCTCCAGAAAGACATACAAAACTGGCTTTCTGCAAATGGTGTTGCATATGGCCAGGACATGGTAAAGGCTGAGCTCATGAAGCTCGTCGAAAACACTAGCACGGTTGGAGACCGATACCGAGTGGACTTTATCGCTGCAGCATCAGGCCATCTCGTTGTGCGCTTGGAACCCTATCCTTTCCAACTGGATACGAAGAGCTCGGATGGGGTGACGTCAAAGATTTCGTGGCCAGGGAAAACAAGACATTCAACATGCAAAACGTGGAGCCGCTGATATGAAAGGGGATGCAGCAAGCGAGTGTTGATAAGTGGAACAAGTACGTACAGCACGTTCTAGACGAAGAAAGCGATGACGAAAGTTTATCGCATCATTGATGATTTTGTTGACAGTCTGGAATCAGTGGTTTTTCCCGTTAAAGACCGAGCATCTATATCGCTTAGCTATCATCTCGAAGATATCCCACAAGTAGAGCCACTCAAGTACCTTGGAGTCATTTATAACGAAAATCTTAGCTGGCGGTCGCGTATTGAATATATTAGTACAAAAGGATCTCGTACAATGGGCATTTTGCGGAAGTTGAGCAATTGAAGAACAGGTATGCGAAGAAAATCCATTTTGATGGTTATAACACGTACGTTGTCCGGTTTTATAATTTGGCTGTTTTATTCTCAGGTGTTTCATCATACAAGCTGCGGCCATTAGTTTTATTAGAACGAGAGGCGCTACGTCTGTGCTTAGGCCTTTCAAAATACGTTGCAAAGGCCGTGTTACACCTGGAAGCGAGAATCCCACCCATTTCATGCCGATTTCACCTTCTGACCGTTCAGACTTTCTTACGACTATATGAATCACCATTAAGCCGTCCTCAAATAATTTTCATCTCCGCCCCAGAATTATTTTTTCCCGTTCATTGGCTCAGGTATCATACACCACAGATTATATTTGTGCAAACATTACTTGAACCACTAAGTGTGGAAATTCGCAACGTGCTTCCTAATAATACGCATTCAAATTACCCGGAGATCATGTTCGATGACATTTTCACAAACCACGCGAAACTACGACCTTACGGCGTCTTAAACGTCATGTTACAAGACCACCTAAACACCCTAGGAACAAACATTATCATTGCAACGGGTGCATCATAGTGCGGGTAAATGATTGGCATTGGAATATTTTTTCCGGCGCTGGACTGGTCTTTTTCTTTAATATTGCCTGAATTTGTGCCTATCTTTTTGGCGGAGTTTTTATCCGTAATCCTAGCTTTACGTAAATTAAACCAAATGACTACAATAGCTGCTGTTCTTACTGATTCCCTTTCTGTTCTGTGTGTTGCGGCACCACGTACCCGAGCACACGAGGGTTGGACCCTCCAACGTGTAGCCGTGCGCGGCTTGGCCGTGTCCGGGGAAAGGGGGATCCTGGGGGTTGAGACGATGCCGGGTGTTCGGACCTTTAAGGCCTCCTGCATCCCCACCCGGGGGAAATCGGCAGTCGCCTTCTCCTGTCCCCCTCTTCAATCTTTTCCTTCTCTCACTTTCAATCTTTCCTGTCTTCTACTCACTTATTCTTCCGAATTTCCGGGCAGCAAGGGTTAACCGTGTGTAATATATTCAGCCTTGTCTATACACAGTAGGTTATAGTGGCGGTGTATAGCTGGCGTTTGCAAGTTCGTTGGAACGTGTAGCGTTCCCTTGTTGGGCTCGGTGGTGGGTGGCAACCACCGCCGCCGAATTTTTAAATCATCCAATGGCAGAAGCGTTCCTGCGAATTTCAGATCGGCCTCTGAAAAGGGGTCGTACCGAAGCAGCTTTCCAGTTCTTTTTGAAACCAAACGAAGACACATTTCCAAAATACCATGTTCTCCACAGTGAAGGCAACACAACCGTAAGAAAACTCACCATTTCTTGTTTCCAAATGCCTAGCAAACACAATTGGACCAGGTTACAAGGCCTCAAAAATACCTAGAGGAGACCTCCTCATTGAACTGACGAAGAAATCTCAACTAGAAAAGCTCGCTGAATTCACCAGTATCGGTGACATTAAAGTGACAATCTCTCCACATGTTCACTCAACACAAGCAGGGGGTGTTATGTCAGAAGAATACTTCCTAAACCTCAGTGACTAACAGCTCCTTCAAGGATTTCAGGAGCAAAACGTAATTAAGGTGCAAAGAATCACACTACGGTGAAATGACCAACAGATCGCGACGAAACATGCGATATTGACATTTGGCAGCAGCACTGCACCTAGTTCACTTTACACAGGATATATGAAAATCAACATCAGACCGTACATTCCGAACCCGAGGTGGTGTTTCAAGTGCCAGAGGTTCGGGCATGCATCGCAATCATGTAGAGGCAAAGAAACATGTACGAAATGTAGTGCCAATGACCATCCTTCTGATAACTGCAATGTTCCCGCACTATGCGTCAATTGCAAGGGCGATCGTCCAGCTTACTTGCGGAGCTGCCCTTGCTGGAAAAGAGAAACAAATAATCGCAATCACTGTAAAGATCTCACTCTATGAAGCGAGGAAAAGGCTGGGACACTTACCTCAAGTGAGCTATGCCAGTGTGACCCGGCAGGGGGCAGCGCCACACCGGTTTCAGGAGCCTGCAGGGTCCACGTCTGGTATCCTTGTAGAAACTCCATCCGCCTCCTTGGTGGCTGCAGCCAGTGCTGCGCCATCATCATCGAAGATGGGCCGGCAGACCGCAGTGCCGCAGGGCCAAAAGTTGAACCGAACGCCACGGCGCGAGACGCACGTCCCGGCGCCTGGCTCTCGATCATCCAGCGCCGCAGAGAAGGCAATGGAGGTCGACCAAAAAACCCCGGCGTCATTGACGCCAAAAGATCTGCGCTCCTTGGAGCGCTCCAAGAAGGAGAAACATCTTGTAACACCGCCGAAAAAAGGGACACGTAGTCTGAACGCTTACCGCCGTTCATAAGAGTAATCAGCTTTTTATTACATGTCACCTACAGCTTGTAAGCTCGCACACATAAGTAATTTTTTTCAATTCCAATAAAATGGCTTCCATCATTCATTGGAATGGCAGAGGCCTAATTCACAATCTAGGCGACATCAAAGACATTATAAATAAGTTATCACCAGTAGCATTCTCCCTTCAAGAAACGAACCTAGGCCCCAACAATACACATTTTCTTAAGTTTTACTTTCGTAAGAAAGGATCGCTAGCACTCCAGCCGTCTATCAGGAGGTGTCGCTACTGTTGTCCAAGGCGGCATCCCCACACGGAACGTTCGATTAAATACTCCGTACGATGCAGTAGCTGTCAGCGTTTTATCATTTACGACTGTCTCCATCTGTTCATCGTACATTCCTCCCCATAGAATAAAGGGGGTTAATCGAGGGGCCCGATTTTTATTAGTCATATCATGAGAAGCCAACAAACACTGACACCAAGGACAACATAGGGGAAATTACTTGCGCTTAATAAATGAAATAAAGAAACGATAAATTATTGGAAATTAAAGTGGACGAAAAAACAACTTGCCGCAGGTGGGAACCGAACACAAGTAAGCACAAGTAATTTCCCCTATGTTGTCCTTGGTGTCAGTGTTTGTTGGCTTCTCATGATATGACTAATAAAAATCGGGCCCCTCAGTTAACCCCCTTTATTCTCGTTGATTACGTAACGAAGGTCTCGAAACCGGCAACATTGATTGATGCCTTCAGGTAGCATATGTGGGTTTATTGACCAGTTGCCTTCACCCAAAAAAATCACGTTCTCGTGACGCCTGCGGCAAAAAGGACGTTCCACGTCCGCCGCCAAGGTCTGCGAGTGGTGGCGCTGGCTAACACTCCAGGGTTCTACTAGGACACATAAATACCCAAGAAATTGGATGGGAAAACGACGCCACGGTAGCTCAATTGGTAGAGCATTGCACGCGAAATGCTAAGGTGGTGGGTTCGGTTCCCACCTGCGGCAAGTTGTTTTTTCGTCCACTTTAATTTCCATCAAGTTATCGTTTCTTTATTTCATTTATTAAGCACAAGTAATTTCCCCTATGTTGTTCTTGGTTACAGTGTTTGTTGGCTTCTCATGATATTCCTCCCCATAGGCATTTCACAACTCGAGACCTGGAAAATTTTACAGCTCAGTTACCGGAGCCATTTCATTTAGTAGGAGATTTTAATGCTCATTCTACTCTTTGGGGCAGTGTCAAACTGACGAAAAAGGGCAACTCGTTGAAGATTTTATTCAGTCAAATGACATCTGTCTTTTAAACTCAGGTGCACCTACCTACTTTTCACCGACTTCCCGCACTTTTAGTTTAGGTTTGCCTTTTTGCTCACCATCTCTTTTTAGTGATCTCAAATGGGAAGCTCTCGACAGGTAATACGGTAGCGATCACTTACCCGCAGTCTTCAAACTCCTATCATCACCACATACCTTAGTAACTAGGCCACCTTGTGGAAATTACAGCTCGCTGACTGGCCGGTTTTTATGGAAAATGCGAAACTGGAAGTTGTCTTTTCGCCAGAGGTAAGCGTTCACGAACTTAACAAAAATATCACTGAGGTTATAATCTCAGCGGCAGAAAAGGCAATACCCCAGTCATCCGGTATTGTGCATAAGAAGCTAAATCCCTGGTGGACAAACGTGTGTACTGAAGCAAAAAAAGAACAAAATAAGGCCTGGGGAATTCTACGGAGGTACACCACCTATAGCAACCTTTCAAATTTCAGACAGACCAAAGCCAAAGCACGATTTATTTGAAGAAAGGCAGAAAAATCGTCATGGAAAAAATACATATCTTCAATCAGAAGTACAGTGACATAAAAACCAATGTGGGACCAGGTGAAGAAATTTAAAGGAGAGTACTCATCATACACAATACCACTACTTACATGTCAAGGCACAGAAACAACACTACAAGGCCAGGCCAACTTATTAAGTGAACACTTTTACAACATACCCTGCTCAGCAAACTATTCAAATACATTCTTAAAATATAAAGAGTCGGCGGAGAAAAATGAGACTGCCCACCACTGGGGCTTCAGCTGATATGTATAATCCCCTCACAATACATGAATTAAACAGAGTTCTTTCTGCTGGTAAAAAACGGCAACAGGTCTTGAACGTGTCCACTACACAATGCTGGCACACCTATCTGAAGCATCGGTTGAGGCACTTCTTAAATTCTTCAACAAGGTATGGGAGTCTGGGGTAATGCCTAGAGACTATAAAAACGCGGTACTGGTGCCTTTTCTAAAATCTGGTAAACCTGCAACATCCCCTTGCTGCTAAAGACCCATTGCACTAACAAGTTGTCAAATACTATAAGAGCATTATAAACATAACTCATATTCATCCTTGAAGCAAGAAGCCTAATAGACAAGCACCAGTGCGGATACAAAAAGGGCTGCTCGACCACTGACCATCTCCGTGCGACTAGAACATGAAATAAGTGACGCTTTTCTACACAAACAACACTGTCTCGCGGTTTTCTTTGATTTAGAAAAGGCGTATGATACCACGTGGCAATATGGAATTTTGAGACCTGGCTGACCTGGGAATGCGCTGCATAATGCTAAATTTTCTATGTGATTTCATGTCAAATACAACATTTCAAGTACGTCTCGGCACAATACTTTCCCGCACAGTTACACAAGAAAATGGCGTTCCACAAGGTTGCATTCTGAGCACGACACTCTTCATAGTGAAAATGAACTCTGTTACTAAGATCATTGCATCATCTGTTATGCACTCTTTTTATGTCGACGATTTGCAAGTGGCTTGCCGCGCCTCAGTCTTACACCCACTGCGAAAGGCAACTACAAATAACGATAAATAATCTTACACAATGTGCTGACAAAAATGGTTTCTGGTTTTCAACGCACGCAAAACTGTTACAGTTCCCTTTTCCCAGAAGCGAGGATTGCACTGCAGTCCAGTTCTCACATTGGATGGTACAACGCTGCCGGCAAAAGACTACAAATTTTTAGGCGTAACGTTTGACACAACACACAACTTCCTGGCCCACATTAACACAACCAAAGTTAAAGCAAATAAACCACTAAATCTCCTCTCAAGGTTTTATCACACAAGCACTGGCGATCCGACCGAACATGTCTACTACGTATATACTGGTCCCTTGTACGTAGCATCCTCGACTATGGTAGTGTAGTTTGTGGTGCAGCTGGGCAGTCCTACATTAAGCGACTTGATCCAGTCCATAATCTCGGCCTAGGACTGGCGAGCGGTACCTAGAGAACATCGCCTGTCCAAAGTTTATACGTTGACTGCAATGAGCCTTCCCTACAGCACCGCAGAGCACTACTTACACTTTGCTATGAAGTGAGAATTCTGTCATCACCACAACATATGTGCTACAACACCGTCACACAGTGCAAATCGCGGGTACACTAAACAAATGAACCGAACATGATTCGGACACTTACCTTACGACACGAAGAATACTGTCAAACTTATGATATTTCTCATGAAGTCCTGCAGGTTGCTGAAAGGCCACCAAGATTGCCTCCGTGGTGCAATATTTCACAGCTATGTGACTGTACATTAACACATCTAAAGAAAAAAGACATTCCACAAGAACACAAAATACAAGTGTTCCGAGCTGTTCAAGAAAAATATAAAAACTACACGGAATATTACACTGGCGGCTCTAAAACATAACAGTACGTAGGTGTCGGGATCATCACGAAAAATTGGGAAAATAGCATTCGGATAAATAATAATTCTTCAGTGTTTACCACCGAAGTTTATGCAAAATAGATGGCAGTTAAGATAATTCCTACCGACAGACAGAAGAATGTTATTATTTATACCGATTCATTAAGTGCCCTGAAAGCTCTAAACTTAAACTCCACGTCTGAACCCCTCCTTGGCGATATCTTAAAAGTTTTCTTTAATAAGAAATGCGGAGGAACCATACGATTCTGCTGGGTGCCAAGCCATGTTGGGATACCAGGGAATGAAGCAGCAGATAGAAGCTCATCCATGGCAGCGCACAAAAGCATAACTCACATAACACTTCCATACAAAGACAGTATCCGAGTGCTTCGTAAGGCCCTAGCATCAAAATGGCAACAAGAATGGAACTCGTGCATAAATAACAAGTTACATATGACTTAAAGCCCTGCTTCGCGAGTGGAAATCATGCATTCACCAAGAACGGTTCTATAAGGTAATGTTATGTCGACTTCGAATTGGACACTATTAGATTCGTCGGACGATCTCGCCGCTGCCACCATTTGAAGGAGTTGAAGGTCGTAGAGAGGAACTCGGTGAACAGGATTTATTTGCAGGATTTACATTTAAAACAAGACATACATCGACAGTCTAGCGTGACTCCTAAATGGTGCCCGCAAGACGACGCATACAGCAAACAGCTTACGAGCACACAGCTCACTAGTACATTTTGAGCACGACAACGAGTACGCAGCTCACTAGTACATTTCTAGCACGACAACGAGCACACAGCTCACGACGACGAGCACCCTCTAGCAGCCGGCAATCGCTGCTTATAAGCACTTGGTCCCGCCTTGATTCCAAGCGAACGGAAACGTTCGTCCAGTCATCGTTCGACGTCACCGTTCGACGTCACCGAAGATGACCCGCCCTTTTGGAGGAGGCGGGCTCACATACACGTGTTGCACAGATTTCAGTGCCGCACAGATTTCAGTGCCGCACACACACACAGGTGAAAAGGTCCGGAGCCGACGTCAGAGGGGCTTCGTAGAACTCTGCTCCGTCCCGGGTGGCGCTGGCGGGTAGCACATTCCTGAGCTGACCCCGCGCCACGTGGCTGCCGGTTATTCGCAGTTCTCTGAAGTGCGCCCCGTCTGGTTGGATTGGAACACGTGCAGCGGGCGGAAAGCTGGCACGTTGTCACCCCGTACGACCATTCCTAACAACACACACATCTAACACACAATTTTGTATTTCGAAAAGAAAACCCACCCACTTGCTATAAATGCCATGAATCGCATACAATCGCATTCCTTTGTTTAACGCTGCGAGCCCGGTACTTCAAAGCCACGAACGGCATGCGCGTTATCAGCATGACAGAGCATTCTCGACAGGAAAGTAGCGGGCGCAGCGTTTTGAAGAAAAGAACGGCAAGCAAGGCAGATGACGAATATTGTTGTGTGGCAAGATACGGTGTAATTTTTTTATGAGTGTAGCGACAAAGATTAACGTAAAAAAAAGAAAATCCGTATAAAAAGTTTGAGCTCTATTTATCAGAGCATAATGAGAGAAGCATTCCGGGCAAGTTGACAATCCATTACTCGAGTTATTGCGGAACAACAAAAGAAAAAGACACGGACGAAAGAGAAGACACACCAAGCGCAAATTTAACTAAATTCATTGTTCATGATTATATTGCGCTTAGTGTTACACTGACGATTTTAAGTGGAGGACAGGACGTGGACGTACGTAGCGCAAACTACCAACTGTTTAATACTGTTAAAGAACGCGCTTATATACAAGGAGATATGGCGCGGGGGGGGTGAGGGAGATATAAAAAGATACGACAAAGTGACGACATGGCAAACTCGACCTCAGCTTCGATAAGCGCGATGGTCGGAGTGCTTACGCACATATTTTTCTTTAACTATCGCAAGCGCCTCCATTTGTCTCGCTCCATTTTTGTTTTGTTCTTTATGTGCCAGTGACTGTGGTGCTTTCTAGTAGCGGAGATCATTTGCATTGTTTGCAGTGTACAGCCAAGTTGCTAGGTGCTGTCAGAAGCTGGCACGTGTATTTGTGCTCCCGTAACCTATAACTTAGATAACGTCCAGTTTGCCCAATGTACACTTTCCCGCAGTCTAGTGGGCTTCGGTAAACCACTGAAACACGTTCCCCGTACTATTTTACGTGCTTAGTCTGACAAACCGTAGCACTTGAATTGCCCTCTATGGAGCCTGCGTTCACCCTCTTGCACATGCCTTTTAGTTTTTGCGGAGCGGAGAACACTACTTGAACATCATGGCGTTGGGCTGTCTTTCTTATCCTATGTGACAACCCATAGATGCAAGGCAACAGCACGCGATTTTTCCATTTTTCTTTTTCCTGTGTTTTTTTTTTTTTTTTTTGCCCGCCATTGCACCACCACCAATGTGTACCACCATTCTGTTTAGGTACCCACTGTTTCGTAAGCGGCTTACTTGCAAATCGATGCTCTCCCCCATAGCAAGACGGCATGATTTTGCAACTGCTTGACTGATGCAAGCCTTGGCGATGCCTCTTTTTATGATTTTAGAATGGCAAGAGTCACACCTCAGGATTTCTTTTTCTCCTCTATTTTTGTAGCACCAGCACATGTGGGAGCCTCTGATCCTAATGTTTATGGCAAGGTACTGCAATCGACCTTCGGTAGGAGTCTCGTACGTGAATTCTAGACCTTCATGCGCTTCCTTGAACATGCTGATGACAGTTTCTACGCTAACTGGTTCGCTTTGGTTTTCTTTCATGCACAGCAAATAGTCGTCAACATATCTGAAATAGGTAGTTATGTTAGTTTCTTCAAAAAAGGCGGCGAGTTTTCTGTCTCCCACACTCAAAAATAAATCGGAAAGCACGGGAGCTATACAGGAACCAAAAGCGATACCATCCTTCTGCTCATACACACTGTCACCATATTCGGTAAACGCACCCTGAAGATACAGTTTTAGCAAGTTCACAAAACTAGAAATACTGCACTTGCACACGTCCTGAAATTTGGTGTAGCCGAACATGTCGATGGCTTCTTCTACAGCTTGTACCACCGCTGGCCTCGGGACACTGTAGAACAGGCCCTTCACGTCTATTGAAAAACAAGACGTCGGCGGGCTACTCTTTAGTGTTGCAATAACTTCGTCAGAGTTGCGGATCAAGAACGGGTTGTCGAAAGGTAACGAGTTCAAACCTGCCTGAAGGTAGTCCGCGATGCATATTTGCAAGGTTCCGCGGTCTTCAACAATCGTCCTAAAAGGAATTCCCTCTTGGTGGGTTTTTATCGTGAAAAATGGCTTCAGAGCGAGTTCTTTTCTCTCTTTCACGCGCTTTGCCAAGCTTGTCAAGCCCATGCTTTCACATGTTTTGCCGGGTTCGCTTTTCAGTTTTGCAACTGCTTTGTAAGTAATGACGCTTTTTGCGAAATTCTTGCGTATCGCTTCTTGGGTTGATTTTTCGTATCCAGGAGCGTTCATCACGACAAACGCGCCTGTTTTGTCCGAGAGAAGCAGTTTTAGATTTTCTTTCTTGAGGTACCTAGTCACTCTGCTTGTTCCTGCAGGTTTGGGCTTTTCAACTAGGCTCTTTTTCGACACTCCCGTCAAAACTTCTTTGATGCAAGTCACTTTTCCTGGTTCAGGGGTCCTTTCCGCGACTGAGCGAACCATGGCCAGAAACTACTGCCGTTACCGGGGGTTCAATTGCGTGTTTCGGCCCCTTATTTAGGGTCTGTTGCACATAATCGGGGATCTTTTACCGAACAGGTTGACGGCACCGCTTCCTTGAGGCTTACGCTTCTCTCTTCTAGGGAGGCTCTTGAATGAGCCTTTCCACAAACTTTCGGCGTGCAACTCTGCCAAGTCGTAGAAATACCTGATCATTGCTGTTGAAGCCGCTGAGTCCATTGTTTCCTTGCATATCGCCGCAGTGTGGTCTCGGAAGAGACGAATCTGGCGCCACGTTTCCGCTCGAACAATTTTGCAGAGGCGTCTTGCCGTTTTTTCGGTAGGGGCGACGTTTCCGAGTAGACCAGCCGACATAGGTGAAGACAGACAGTTGTTCACGGAGTACGTGAGGGTTCGAGTTCTGTGCCTGGCTGTCGCGATGTTGTCGACGAAATATAAAGTAGGAGGAAACGGAGGAAGGTTAGGAATGTAGAAGCCCGATGTACTCGAAATAACGTTTAGTAAACCAATGAAGGGGGCTAGTTGGTGAACGTTCATGATTATATTGTGCTGAGTGTTACACTGACGATCTGAAGTGAAGGACAGGACGTGGACGCACGTAGCGCAAACTGCCAACTGTTGAATACCATTAAAGAACGCGCTTATATACAAGAAGATATGGCGCGGGAGGGGGGCGAATACTGGTAGAACGACAGTCGGCAGACTGGTTTAGCTGGTGTCGGCGGCACGAAAGTCCGTCACACTACGCCCTCTCGTTGTCGTCGGTAACGTCGGCGCCGTTGTTGGTTTGCTGCGACAAATTGTCTCTCAGCGACAAGGTGCGCCGACGACTGACAGTCGGCTGATCGTAGGTGTCCTGTCGGCATCGGTGCGATGTCGCCCCAGAAGTGACCAGGCCTTTAAGGCATTCCGTCTGCGTCATGTGGAACGACAAATTGACGTTGCCAGACTGAGTCAAAGGATTCAAAAAGGAGGAAAGACTGCTCCTTTGCAGACTGAATGTGGCCGCTAGTTTACTGGCCTTAGCATTCCACTTTGCGCCGTGCTGTAGTTTGCTGTGCACTTTAAATAAAATAAACTTGTTTTGCATAGCAGTATGGCTCGACGTGATGCTACGCCACATTAGCCGTGCTAGGTGAAACATCGCTTCACCGTGAAATTCTTCGTCTTCTCCTTTTCTATGAACGCAGTATCCGTGCTTTACGATAGCATGCACTATGAACAGATGAGATGTGGCGGCCAGGCCAAGTGTGGCTCAACATATGCTTGCCTGGACGGGCATGGACCATAGCATTTGGCACCAAAAACTGCGGTAGCAATTGAGCAAGACGCATTCCGGTGCCTGTGACAAACTAGATACGCAGCAAAATGTCCTAACATGCGTCGCATGGGACGCACATTTTCACACTTGTCATCTGAACTGAGCATGCTAAACAGTTTGTATTTAAGATCTTGGGCTTGCATAATGCAAGCAACATTTTAAGATATTCTTTAGTCTTGTCAAACGTTTTCAGTAATGGTCACCCATTAGCTGCTGTAATGCTTAAAAACTCTTATATGTTTAATTCGTCCCGGGACAGATTTAACAACACACAGGTTCCTTATACTTGCAGGTGGATCTTACTTTTGGCCAGTTTCTCTTAAAGGGATCGATAACTGGCCAGAATAGGTTGCGAGACGTTGATGGAAATGAAATTTTCATGATTTATAGTGACTGAGTCTAGCACGCTGTTCACGCTTTACGTAGGAATTATCATTTTAAATTGGCGATGAAAGTTTCAAAAACAAGTGGCGAGACCTGACGGTGAAATCTTCGTACTTAATTCGGATTTGTTCTATTAAATTGCTGCACGTAAGTCAACTGTTGTTAAGTACTTCATAATTATTGCTTAAAATTGCAGTTGGTATAATATTAGACACTCGCGCATTATTCTATGCTTGGGAGATCAAAAACGCACGCGTGGCTGCGGCCACACGCTGAACTCCGTATCACGTGTAAAGGCTTCGTTTCGTTTTCGGTCTGATTAGTTTCATTTTTACTGGTTAAATACCAAAGCGATTGGGCAGGATTCCACGACAACACGCAGCTATTATCGCAGAAATAATTTAACAATTCTGAAAACATTGATCGCAGGAACATCGACTTGACAAACACAATCGTACTTTGTTACAGCCGGCCACACTTGTCGCTGCCTCCCACTAATGCCCGCGTGAACAGGGGAACATTTTTCGAATGTTTCAAGTTCTTCACACTACACTCAATCGTTCCTAAAGCAAAAACATACAATCGAAAAACAATAACTTCCTACAAGTGGCTGTACAAATGAGTCCTATAATACATTCATCACACTTCACGAAATCCAAAAGGTACTATCCGCAGGTAAACAGACGGCAGCCGGCCCTGATGAAATACATTATGAAATGCTCGCTCACCTCTCAGACGCTGCTGTGAACGCACTTCTGCAATTCTTCAATAAAATATGCGTATCGGGAAAAATTCCGGAGGCTTGGAAAAAAGCCGTGATTGCACCGTTCCTGAAACCTGCAAAACCACCAACCACCCCTAGTAGTTATAGGCCTATAGCTCTCACAAGTTGTCTGGCAAAATCATTTGAAAGTATCCTGAACATTAGGCTGACGTTCACTCTTGAATCACGTGAACTCCTTGACATCCACCAGTGCGGATTTAAAAAAAAAAACGTGTTCAACGACTGATCATCTCGTCCGCCTAGAAAATACAGTCCGAGAAGCATTCGTGCACAAGCAACACTGTTTAGCAGTCTTTTTCGATATCGATAATGCTTACGACACCACCTGGAGGTTTGGTATTCTCTGCGACCTAGCAGAACTTGGCATTCGTGGTAGGATGCTGAACTGGCTGAAAGATTTCATGTCCGACCGTTCATTTCATGTACGCCTTGGTGCAACCCTTTCGAAGAAATTCGTCCAGGAGAATGGAGTGCCGCAGGGTTGTATTTTAAGTACGACACTCTTCATAGTAAAAATGAACTCCATAGCAAAAATCATTCCTAGGTCCATTATGTATTCTGCATATGTCGATGACCTTCAAATAGCATGCACATCCTCCAGCTTACCAACACGCGAGAGATAGATACAACTCACATTGAACAAGCTCGCGATCTGGGCAGACAAAAATGGGTTTAAATTTTCACTCCAAAAAACAGTTGCTGTCCTTTTCTCACTCAAAAGAGGCCTACAGGTTGACCCCACCCTACACCTAAATGAAACCGTACTTCCAGTAAAGAATGAACAAAAATTCTTGACATAACTTTTGACAAAAAGCTCACATTCCTACCACACATAACCACCCTCAAAAAGGAAGCTTCCCAGTCACTAAATATACTCAAAGTGCTGTCATATAAACATTAGGGTTCTGATAGAACATGTCTTCTACACATTTATTGTTATTTAGTATGTTCCTCATTAGATTATGGCTCCATAGTGTATGGTGCAGCAAGACCGACACACCTAAAACATTAGAACCAGTACATAACTCAGGCTTGCGTATTTCATGCGGTGCATACCGAACGTCACCTATAACCAGCCTTTACGTAGAAACAAACGAACCCCCACTAGAAACCAGAAGAGCCGCTCTAACCTGTGCGTACATTCTTAAGGTACAATCTCTACCAAAACACATTTGCTATCCACTTGTAACAAAATGCCCTTCACGAGTACTTTTCAACAACAAACCATAAACTACAAGACCACTACTCCTGCTATTCGAAGAGATTTGTAGGAATCTAGGCAGAGTGGACACCTTACCTGGCATTATCCACAGACAAAATCCACTACCCCCATGGTTCATCTTTCCGACAGCTTGCGATCTTGCTTCAACACAGTTCCGTAAAGCACAAACTCCGCCACAACACATTATTCAAGAATTTCTGGCACTAGAAGAAAAATACAGCAGTTTCACAGTTTTTTATACGGATGGTTCGAAAACAAATGACCATGTTGGAAGTACAGTCGTCCAAGGGAACTGGGA
The DNA here is from genome assembly GCF_023375885.2 of Dermacentor andersoni. Lineage (NCBI taxonomy): Eukaryota > Metazoa > Arthropoda > Arachnida > Ixodida > Ixodidae > Dermacentor > Dermacentor andersoni. The sequence goes on along the minus strand of NC_092814.1, from coordinate 359,226,855 downwards.
AGAAAGAGTAAGACTTCCGCAGTGCACATCCATTTTCACTGCTGAATGTTACGCCATTCTTATAGACATACAGAAAATAGTAAAGGAGAACCTCGCAAATAGTATCATATACACAGACTCCCTAAGTGCGCTCACAGCTCTCCATGCCAGAAATGAAGTCACACCATCATTAGGAGACATTAAACACAATTTAATGAAAGCCACCACACAAGGACCGAACATTAAATTATGCTGGGTTCCAAACCACATCGGAATTAGTGGCATTGAGAGAGCATATGCATGCGCGGCACAAGCCCGGCACAAAGAAATCACAAAAGTAAAGATACCTCTTAACGACTGCATGAAGTTAATACATCATAAACTAAGGAAAAAAATGGCAGTCTGCTTGGACCACTGAAGTAAACAACAAATTACACCTGTTAAAACCCGTGTTAGGCGAATGGAAATCTTGCATACACCAGGAACGTTTCAAAGAAGTGATTCTGTGCCGTCTTCGCGTAGGACACACACACCTAATACACAACTTCATTCTAACAAAGCAAGACAAACCCCAATGTGAACTATGTGAAGGTGAACTAACAGTAAACCATATCCTATTTTCATGCAGAAAACTTGAACCACTAAGGAAGAAGTTTTTTTACCATATTTTACAACGAACACATCCCTTTTCACCCAGCTTTGATTTTAGGAGAAGATGCGCTTGTTGATGTATCATGTGTTTTTAGCTTTTTAAAAAAAGCAGGAGCTCTCATAAAACTTTAAAACCTCGCAGAGTGCTTAACTACATATTACAGAACACCTCATCCACCTTCTCATCCCTGAGAAGAAGGCCGAGGTCTTTGGTTAATTTGTTGGGACTCTCCGGGCTCTTGCCCAGACAAGGACTCACTGAGGTGTCCCAACTTTTTAAAAAAATCTATACCTAGTGTTTAGCGCATGATAGCCTAAGCTGCTTATGTGCCGTTAAACTCAACTCAACTCAACTAGTGCTGCGATGTTGGGCGCGCGCGCGGTGGGGCAACTCCGAGTGAAAAAGTAAAGCCCTGGCTCCGCGTTCCTTTGAACTGTGGCTGCCTGTTCTCTTAGGAGCAAAACGGCGTGTTCTTTGCTCAGCGTGCGTGAGTGATACATCGCAATGTTCGGGGCCAGCCTCCTACAGTTGAAGCAGAGGCTTACGCTACATTTTGTTCTCTATTGCCGCAAGAGTAGAACGGGCATTTTACTCTCTCTCTCAGAAGGGCAGAGTGAAAATCACATTTCACTCTCTCCTTGTTGACTGAGTGAACAATGCATTTCACTCCACTCGACATTTTGCGAGAGTAGAACACCGCTTTGAAGAGTAAATCGGCCCCTCCACTCCTGCGATACGCTCCCTAGTTCTTAGAGTGTTGCGACGAACCTCGTTGTTGAAGTGAGGTTTATTTAAAATCGATAGTGATCATTCTGACACTTGCGTTGCTGCAGCTACATGTGGCGCACACAATCGGTGGTATCGATCCATTTTGTAATTGGCACTCGCTTGCCTAGGTGGCGCATGAGCATGACTTGGACGTAGGGACGACGATGGAACGTCAAAGGCGGTGTGCCGATGACAGAGACATGAGCATTCTGAAATGATAATAATCGTATAAGGACGAGTGCTTGAGAACAATGGTATAATGACGACGGTATGACAAAGCTGGAATGACGATAATGAAACGACGGCATGGCCACAACGGTAGGACAACAGATGCATAACAGTGACATTCTGAAGACGACGCAATGACGAAGATGGCATGACAACAGCGAAATGTCAGAATTAAATAACGACAACAAGATGATCATAGAATGACAAAGAACAAACGTCGAAGAAACGAAGAAGGAGCACCGTCTTCAGACAGTGCTGTCATGGATCCATTATCATACTGTCGTCGCCATGCTGACGTGGTAGTGTAACTTGGGGTACTGGGTCGGCGTTAAACAGACAGACAGACAGACAGACAGACAGACAGACAGACAGACAGACAGACAGACAGACAGACAGACAGACAGACAGACAGACAGACAGACAGACAGACAGACAGACAGACAGACAGACAGACAGACAGACAGACAGACAGACAGACAGACAGACAGACAGACAGACAGACAGACAGACAGACAGACAGACAGACAGACAGACAGACAGACAGACAGACAGACAGACAGACAGACAGACAGACAGACAGACAGACAGACAGACAGACAGACAGACAGACAGACAGACAGACAGACAGACAGACAGACAGACAGACAGACAGACAGACAGACAGACAGACAGACAGACAGACAGACAGACAGACAGACAGACAGACAGACAGACAGACAGACAGACAGACAGACAGACAGACAGACAGACAGACAGACAGACAGACAGACAGACAGACAGACAGACAGACAGACAGACAGACAGACAGACAGACAGACAGACAGACAGACAGACAGACAGACAGACAGACAGACAGACAGACAGACAGACAGACAGACAGACAGACAGACAGACAGACAGACAGACAGACAGACAGACAGACAGACAGACAGACAGACAGACAGACAGACAGACAGACAGACAGACAGACAGACAGACAGACAGACAGACAGACAGACAGACAGACAGACAGACAGACAGACAGACAGACAGACAGACAGACAGACAGACAGACAGACAGACAGACAGACAGACAGACAGACAGACAGACAGACAGACAGACAGACAGACAGACAGACAGACAGACAGACAGACAGACAGACAGACAGACAGACAGACAGACAGACAGACAGACAGACAGACAGACAGACAGACAGACAGACAGACAGACAGACAGACAGACAGACAGACAGACAGACAGACAGACAGACAGACAGACAGACAGACAGACAGACAGACAGACAGACAGACAGACAGACAGACAGACAGACAGACAGACAGACAGACAGACAGACAGACAGACAGACAGACAGACAGACAGACAGACAGACAGACAGACAGACAGACAGACAGACAGACAGACAGACAGACAGACAGACAGACAGACAGACAGACAGACAGACAGACAGACAGACAGACAGACAGACAGACAGACAGACAGACAGACAGACAGACAGACAGACAGACAGACAGACAGACAGACAGACAGACAGACAGACAGACAGACAGACAGACAGACAGACAGACAGACAGACAGACAGACAGACAGACAGACAGACAGACAGACAGACAGACAGACAGATAGACAGATAGACAGATAGATAGATAGATAGATAGATAGATAGATAGATAGATAGATAGATAGATAGATAGATAGATAGATAGATAGATAGATAGATAGATAGATAGATAGATAGACAGATAGATAGATAGATAGATAGATAGATAGATAGATAGATAGATAGATAGATAGATAGATAGATAGACAGATAGATAGATAGATAGATAGATAGACAGATAGACAGATAGACAGATAGACAGATAGATAGATAGATAGATAGATAGATAGACGGCAAGAATGCTCCTCGATCACGTTGCTTGCTTTGAGAACGAACAGCAATCGCACCATGTTACAAAAGAATTTAGATTTATTTTGCGCTCGTTCGGTGAAACAATGAGCATTTTCTTACTATTTGAATGTCCGCAAATGTTCAGTTCTCGTACACGTTGTCTATACAAGTTACTTTAACATATTGCTCATGATTGGAAGCGAAGGTTGCACTGTGCGCAACACTTTTCTTCTCTAAGACACACAAAAAAGTTTCCCCTCTTTCATCCACCAACACTGCTTCTCCGAATCGCGGGTGTCGTTCATCGAAACACCCGTTTTGAAAGCCAGAAACTCCCTGAGGTTCCACACCGCGCGTATTATATCGTACTCTGCGACCTGCGACGCGCAACGCTCACGAAGCTCGAGCCGTGTATGGCCCTTGGCAGACTTGTCCAGAACATCTAGCACCGTGTTCAACCGGCCGACGGCCTCCGCAGCCTCACCGACAACGTCCAACTGGGCGCGAACAAGCCAAGGCAGTGCGATGAGCATCCTAAGCAGCATGTTTCCCCCGCGTACGCCGTATAGAGCGACACTTTTCAGGTTCTTGCAGTCACGCAGCAAGTTGAGGATACTCTGGGTGAGCGTTTTGGCACTGATGGCGACATGACGAAGCTTCTCCCCAGATTTTTGCATGACATGTTTTGTTTGGTGCTCTTCCATGTGGAACTGTTGAACGTCGAAGCGTTCCAGTTCTCTCTGCGTTCTGAACCGGCAATCGAACCACCCGGTGCCGCACTCCACATTCACTGAAATGATCCGGAGCTTGAGGAAAGCTTGAAGTGCTTGTGCTACCGTCACGTCGTTCTCGTTCCAAACGCTGCCGATCTTGAGCGACTCCAGGTTTGTACGTGCCTTAGGCACGTGCAGAAATCCGCCTGTGGACATTTGAGTTACCCAGATCCATCTCAGACGCTGCAGTGATTCGAGGCACCCCCGTGTGCTTCTACAGCGTACGCGATCCGAGTTGACATCCAGTCGTTCAAGCAATGGACAGCTGGCGCATAGCTGGCGAAGAATGCCGTGCGCGATGCAGAGGTCTCGTGAATTCGACGATACTTTCAGGCATTTTAAGCTCCGGAGAAGGCGTACGTCATCTGGCAGCAGCGTGTCCTTTCCACGCAACGCCACTGCGGCAAGGGACTCACAGTTTCGCAGAATGATTGGCATGCTGTGATGTGAGAGCGTACGGCAAGGTACCACCAGCTCCTTCACCAGTTTAAAGTGCGTTGAACCAGAAGCGATGTCTTCGATGTAGATGATTCCGGAGACATCAAGCTTGCGGATCAGGGTGGCTCTGTTTAGGACCTCGTGCACCTGCTGCTCACTTCTATGCACGTCTCTCCAGAAGGAAGGGTCGAAGGCCAACCTCCTCCATCGCTCACACACCTGGGATATTGTCGGGAGGCAGAGTTGCGGAAGGTAGGTGAATATCTTGAGTATGAGTTCTACTGGGAGGTCGACAAAGTGCAACATGGCCGCGCTGATTCAGCGTTCTTCTTCTACTTCTTCTTTGACCTCTAGCGGCTTCATTCAATCAAATATGGTTGTTAGAAGATCGACATTTCGGTGTTGTTATTCCTGAATGAGTAATTAAATTATGAATTGTCAGTGATATGTGCCAGAGAATGCCCACTTTCACTATATCTTGTTGTGTTCTTCATTCCTTCATTCTTTGGGAAAATTTTTACTTTCTTCTTTTGAAGGAGTAGTGTGTGAAGAGTCCAGTCAAACCCGTTTATGCTGATATCCCTTTACGAAGCGTTCGTTGATTCCATATACGCGCAATCTGATATCAAATTATGCAATATTTGATTACTAAAATGCGTATAAAATTTTTAAAGCTTGCTTCTGTTTAAGTTGTTAGTTTTCCTATATATAATTTCTCAGGGGAGGCGATATTCGGTTAGGCGAACGTTCTTTTGTCCTGGAATCGTGTGCCCAATGAAGGGCGTATGCGAACCCACGTAGGCCTTACTGGTCGCTGTTGCTGCTGTTGATTTAAATAACTCCTACCCACGAGGGGCTGGTGGTTTCGCATTCCTTTCTTCATTATTTTCGAGGAGCTCCTGGCAAGGCACATCTTGGATCGCAGCTCCGGAGCTTGAATCCGCGTATGGCGCATGCGGTGGAGATGATGATGGGTTCAGATATTGAAACATACCGACAATGGGGGATTGGCGCTAATGCGGAAGGTAGAACAATAAGAAAAGGATGGCGACAACAACGACACCAACAACAACAGCAGCTACTACTACTACTACTACTACTACTACTACTACTACTACTACTACTGCTACTACAATGATACTAATAAAAATATAAGGATAGTAAATCATTATTATGTAATAGATTTAATAAATATTCTTGTTCAAAACTAGAAGTATAAGAAGGGCGTATTCTTTGCAGTCAGCCTACTATAGAAAAAGCAGGACTTCGAAGCTGGAAAATGAAGAGGTAAAGAAAAAAAGAAGATTAGAGAAATTGAACACTCCGTGGTAGAGGTTAGCAATACTTTAACGACGGCACGACCTTTCGGTTCGAAGGAGCCGGCACTAGCAATGGCTACTGGGTGTCGGAATTGGAAAAAAAAAATTATGTCGACTCTTTCAAGGAATTACATTTTGTAATTTCGAAATACGGGAAGTAATCAGAGCTGTGTTAGCATACCATGCACTTTTCTGGACGCTGATAAAGCTAAGATTAATCGTGATAATTTTCACAAATCCAGGCAATAGCTATATGAGGGGTTCGTCGTGCCTTCATGTGGAATTTAGATGGCGATGTTTGATGAAGCCGCAAGAAAGCACAAGCGATCTTTACTGCGACATTACCTTGCCCATGCTGCCTGGAAGTTAGTATAATATATGGTTTGGGTAGCACGGCAGCATTGCCTCTCATGTAGTATTATTTATTTACCTTGTTAAAAAAGTATTACCGGGCCCCTTTAACGTCCACTTTCTGGTCAAGCTAAATATCGTTACGAGTGAATGGGTGGCCTCTTAGAGTAACGCAACTTTTCTGACCATGTGGACAAAAATTAACAAGACTATTCTTTCTTCTTGTGACCACTTTCCAACAATAAAAGACCGAAAATTAGGAAATGCAAGTTACGTTTACGATAGCCGCAGTGCCGGCAAAGTTATTTTTCTTTCTTCTGATCGCACACTTTCTTGTAGCTAGTCTCAATGAGAGAACAGAAGGGAGGAAGGCAGGGATGCTAATGAGAACGAAAAAAAAAATGCTGGTGCTCCCGTAATCGAGAGTAAATGTAAGCATGAAATGGTAACCGGCTAAGCAGATTGGTTGGAGATGGTACTAGCGACAATCTTAAAATGGGTGCAGCGCATGTTCACGACGGCACACGCCACCACACCCAACCGCATCACGCCATATTGTGCACTGGTCCATTTGGACGCTGCCCAGCTACAAGAAGAGAACAGGGCGAAGGCAGCACCACAGGCAGTGGAAGACGCCAGTGAGACAGAGCGCAATGCCCAGCTCGAGGATGAAAATCAGCTGAAGGAGGTGGCACACCGCGTGGCGCCATCTCTCGAGACGACGCAGAAACCGCGCCGCGGAACTCCCGGACTGCTAGCGTTGAAAAGAGCATAAGCAACCCTGTCTCAGCGCCAAAAAAATATGACAGTGAAGTATATGGTGCCCTCTGTCTGCCTTTTGAACGTCGCTACTGGAAATGACATAAAACTAACGCGTACTAGATGTTACAGCTTGAGTGATATTATGAACAAACATTAGAAAGAGCTCGGAAGCAAACTTTTTTGTGAATTGTTTGGGAAGTAACTAGCCTATGTGATGCTGTCCTGTGTACAGGACAGCATCACAGGACAGGGCTCGGGGCCAGAGACTGCATTTTCTTGTTTTGACCGGTTGCCCGGATGTTCTCGTTTGAGTCACTTAATGGTCGCCGCCAACCGTAGCTAAAAGCATTTCATGCTTAAAAATGCGGGTTCCTAGCATACATTGGTGATTATATATATATATATATATATATATATATATATATATATATATAATCATGAGAAGCCAACAAACACTGACACCAAGGACAACATAGGGGAAATTACTTGTGCTTAATAAATGAAATAAAGTAACGATAAATTATTGGAAATTAAAGTGGATGAAAAAACAACTTGCCGCAGGTGGGAACCAAACCCACAACCTTCGCATTTCGCGTGCGATGCTCTACCAATTGAGCTACCACGGCGGCGTTTCCCCATCCACTTTAACCCCCTTTCTTCTCGTTTATATATATATATATATGTATATATATATATATATAATATATATAAATCGAGCGCAGCCGCACCGCTAGAGTTAAACGCATTAAGCGCAAATACGCCGCTTCTTTATCACACTTCAAGCACACGCTCCGTAGCCCAACCATAGCTATTTCAGGCGTAACCAGACCCGCACGAGCACGTTTTGCATTTGTAAAGTGAACGTAGCGGGTATCTGACGACGCATGTTTAAATTCATTACTGTTTTATTTGTGAACATTATTTGCGTTACGCAAAGTTATCAGTGCGCAAAACTTTTTTTTTTCAACGCGAGGAAAGAAAACCGAAACAATGACAGGCGTAATGCGGGTCCAAAGTGATACAAAGCCGACGCCATCAAAAGCATAGCGCCATTTCGCAGTGTGTAATATATGTAAAGAAAGAAAAATTAAAGAAATTAATATATGTAGAGAAAGTTAAATTCTAGTGACGTTTGTGAGCCGAATTTCGATTCAGGGCCTAAATTTTCTTACAAGTATATTCCAAAATTCGAATGTTTGAAAAAAATAAAACCACGAAGTTCACCATATTATAGCTCTGCATCAAGAAAGAAATCGCGCTTCTGTGAACGGCATCCATGAAAGCGCTCCGTTAAGGACGAGTGCAGCCGGACAGTCCGGCAAGTTACGGTGGGAACTTCTTTCCGTGCTGTGTGATTGCGATGACAAGGACCGCCAGCAGCACTGTGTTGCTAATATCGTCTTTGTCGACATCGAGCAAGTGCCGCTAGCTGACCGTGACATGTGTTGTGGCTTGCACTGCGTCTTTCATAGCGATGTGGGAGATCCTAACGCACAGAGCCGGCCAGATGCGTACGAAAGCCTACCAGCGGGGAAAATGACATGTGTCATTTTTCTCTCAACGCTTCACGTGAGCGTATCAGTTTTCGAGTTTACAAACGGCGCATACTCGGCCCTTCCCATTTGGCCACGTTTTGCGCGACATTTCTCTTGGAAGTTCACAAACGTTTCGTAGGCATGCGCGCGCGGATGCACGCGAATATACTACTAGCAAACGGAAGCCTCGGGAAAGCATCTGAAATTATAACAAAGCTGTACTGTCAGGAGAAAGAGAGTTCTTACCGATCCTAGTAACGAACGGCCTGTCGCATTGAAAAAGCTGCAGTTATATTGAAGTGAAGAGAAAATAGTAGCACCAGTGTCACATTCGCTGCTGTTGACACGTCGTCGAAAACATTGAAGACAGCTTGTGTATTTTCAAGATTGGCTAGCGCTTCAGGTATATTCGCGATAATAATTTTAACTATAGTACAATGCTGTACGGGGTGTCGGGCGATGTGGCACCACAGACATTTTCGTAGCGGTAAGGCGGCTGCATGCACAAGCGTGAGAGAAACAACGCTTTAAGCGATGAAGCAACATACATTTAACGTGTATTCGGCCACAAGTCAGAAACACATTGGTTAACAATCGAAGCCGATGTATATCCTATTATTTTTCGCGTAATCTTTATTTTCACACTTGTTGCTATTTAAAGGCATGAATTTGCTGCAAGCTTTATATCGTAAAACTTACCAGGCTTACAAAACCTGGGTGAGTTCTGTGGTGAATTTGTAGTATTATTACTGGATTTTACATATTGTATCTTGTGTTGAAAAGGTGTCCTTTCATTTGTATATTTATGTTAGCGCTTACATTTAACAAGCGGAAATGAGCTCATTTCAGAGTCGTTCCTCCCAATGAGTTGCATATGAACCCAAGTTAATCCAGCCTTGGATATTGTAATGTGCGTATAACAATTTTAAGTAAATACAGCTGTAGTTGGCTTAATCGATATAGGATATTTTGTTGCAAAAGTGGAAGGCTATTTGTTATTCTAATGCTCCCATGCAGAAATACATTTTTCCTTTACCAATAAACTCTGATGTCGTTGCATCAAATATAATTGATTGTGGTGTATCCTTCTACTAATATAATTTTAAAAATTCGTCTGTCGTGTATCAGATATGAGTTTATCTTCTTGTACGAAACAATTTTGTGTGACGTACTCCTCTACTGCTATTCTGCATGTTTTTTTTTTGTAATTTTGAAATGTATTTCATTTTATGTATTCAAGGAGCGGCAACAACCACAGGAAGTAGCTATCTTATCGAGCACGTTATGGGTAAGACAAATTGTAGCAGGAACGTTGGCATATCTTAGCAGTATGATGCTGTTTGTTGTAAAATTTGTGTTGTAAAATTTGTGTCCTCATTCCTGAGTTTATTAATTTTATTTTTATTGTGTAAAGCGTAATATGTTTACATAGAGACAGAGCAATCGTACAAAGACAAGACGTGACTTGAGGAGACAACACAGACAAGCCTCATTTGTCCGTGCCTCAATGTTGCACAGTTACGCTGTCGTTATCTACCCACAAGCCCAGATTTCCGATCTACCACGAAGTTCGTACGCTCATCCTCGTTATCGAAACCCGGAAAAATGACGGACTTCTGATGACAGGTCTATGTACTTCCGCTGTGGCCGCATTGGAAATATTTCCCGTGATTGTCACAGTTCTTAGAACTCGTCGCCTTGGCCGAGCTTTCGAAATACCAGGCGCCCGCCTCGTAGCCCCCGCCCACTTACGCAAATCGAAGAAGAAACGATTCCAACATCTCTGCTCGCACGACTAAACCGTTCCCCTTCGCCATGTCCACGTCTTTCGCGCTCGACTCTGCCTCGTCGCGCTCCATCTCCTTACTCACGCCGCTCCTCGAAAAACTAACAGGTGCAGCGACGAGAGATGAGCCCGCCATGACGACCTGACCCGAAATTCCTCTGCTTACATTGCCTGGCCATCACAACCTGATCAACGTGGGCGCGGACGGGGTACCAGTAATAGCTCTAATTGACACAGGAGCACACATATCGGTTATGAACTCGAACCTCAGTACGCTTCTAAATAAAGTCCTAACTGCTACCACGCTCGCTGTCGTTCGCGTCGCCGACGATGGAACGACGGTAGGATGTGTGCCGCCCGCGTCACAGTAACCGGACTCCATATTTATGTTTTATGTCTTGGAACAGTGCTCACACGAAATCATCGTAGGCCTTGATTTTCTGTCTGCACATTAGGGCGTTATTGACTACTCCACGGATGTTGTCTAACTCGCGCTACCGCATGCCGTTCACCTGCCTGATCCTGCGCAGAGTCGACTATGTTCCACGCATTACGTCCGCCTACCTCATCGAGCGTAATCTATACTGCCGTTTCACCCGATCCACCTGTCGCCGACGGCGATTACGTAGTGCCGCCCAACGCCACTGTCTTCCTGTCACAGAACGTCGCATTCCCAGACGCGGTCGTCCCCCTAAAAGGCAGTGCCACCTGTCTTCTTGTAGTGAATTTCAGTCTCTGCCCTCAAGTGCTACCTCAGGGCACATCTCTTGAAACCTTGGGCCCGGCTTGCGACAACCATATCTCTGCCTTTGCTGCGTAGCCTACCTCTGTTGGTTCGGACCCTAAAACCCGAGTATTTGAACCTTTCATAACAATGATCGCTCCTTACTTTCCGGCCCACCATGCGGACGCATTTCGTTGCCTTCTTGTCTCGTACCGGCACATTTTCGATCTCGATGACCGGCCACTCGGTCAAACGTCCGTTGTGTAACATCGGATAAACACCGGTGACGCCAGCCCGATTCACCGACGGTCGTACCACGTCCATAGAGTAATATAGTAAACGTAAAGAGTGGATACTCCCGTAGGCACTTGTGGACGACTTTAGTGTTCCTGTATATGCGGGAGCATATACAGGAACACTCGACGACTTTGGCTCTCAGCGCACCTAGCGAAATCGAAACGCACCAGCCTCCAAGATAGTCGCCGCACGCCGCCGAATCTCGGAGGCCATGATTTCAGCTTCGTTTCCTTTATTATTATTATTATTTTTTGTGACCCATACCGTTGCTTAAATCGAGTGATTTCATGCAGGCGCTTGTGCCCCCGTTTATATGTTGCGACGACGAGCCCGCGAAGGTGTTTAACTTTATGTTAGGTTTATTTAAATTTATATTAACTGTTTCAAGCTGTAACTTAGCGCAACAATCATGCCAACTGCTGAGGAAGCAGAACTTCATCACTTGTGATATTGTACGAGTAGTAACTCGCGCCAAAAGGAGTATCGTAAATATATGTGTTATGTCCTTTAAATATAAATCAACTTGCTGCACAGCCAAGAACACGCAAATAGCAGACAGTTTATTGCAGCAAGATTCTAAGAGGCAGATACATGAAAACGGGAAGCAACTGCGAAATGCAAGGAGTACGGCTGTCATACGGCGCACTTAATCGCGATCAAGCCCGATCTGATTTTCATTTCTCGGTCACGATTGGTTTTCTTGCGCAAGCTGCCCGAGGTAGCCAATCGCAGTCGTGAATTTAGATCCGGATCGAGCTTGATCGCGATCGAAAGTGCTCGTGTGACACCGGTATAATGGAGAATAGTGGAAAATTAATGGCATGGTGCCAATAACTTTACACAAGAAAAACACATACAAGTCGTGTTGCAACTATTCAGATAATGAAAAAAAAAACTGCACCGACACGCGAGAAATTAATTTGCTCAAGATAGGATTGTTTTAGAAGGAAAAAAAATATGGCACCTTTTCTTGTACTTCTATGAAGGAGGGTGAATTAAGGTAGCAAAATTGTGTGAATGGTTGCGTGCAAAAATAAAATGGCTACAAAAATAATTGGGCACGCATCAACATCCTCATCTCGAATGTGTGAGCCAGTGCGTCCGTCATTAAACAGCTGCGATTAAGCACTTTGTGTTGGGGGTCTTCACCTGATGTCTTCGAAGCCTTTGCAATTGTCTTCTGATACTTGGAAATGAAATTTGCCCTTTAATATACGTGATGTCCTTTGGCTGTAGAGTGTATTTTGAGGAAATAGTGGAGATTCCTGCAATACTTAAATGACGGGCAGAAGGTAAGCAATACTGGAGCCTTCAAAGTTTTAGAATGGAGATGCTGCGTTCCTTCGCGTAATGCATATTTTTCTGATCTAAGGTCAAGATGATAAGAAGATGCTAAGAAGAATATTTCTACGGTAAGGACTCCATACACAATTAAAACACGAAAGCACGTATCTTCAGCCCAATGCAAAACAGCTAACAACGCTCGAGCGTACATAGCCTGTTACAGAGGTTGACAAAGCGCGCATTATTGCCATGCTGAACTATTGCACGTGTACCGCTTTAGAAATAGCTACATTGCTTTTGCAAAAGTGGAGCACCATACTTTTTCAGAAGCCGCTGCACGTAACGTAAGACGCTCTTCACCGAACGGTGTGTGTTCATAGGCAGCATTTCTTAACGAACCATTTTATTTTATTTTCTAACTTCGTCGTCTTATCGAACGGGCATCGCAGCTCGGACGCTGCCGCGTCGCTGTTATCGCTTTCATCACCACTCATTGCTGCGCATCATAAAAAAAAAAAAGGAATGCGATATGAAAGTCAGCGTAGCAAATGGGCAGCGGCTGTTTATGGCTTCAAGGCAGCCGTCACTCGTTAATGCGGCTAACAGTGGTGTTTAACCACGTGCAAAAGAACTTCCTGTGGCCTTAGCATGAAACGGCGACGAAGCAGTACTGTCAGACGCTGGCAGAACAACCCAACAACTATCCTCGCAAAAGGATAGACAGTTGGGCGAGTTGGTACGGTAACATGATCTTGGCTTGTAGCGCGAAGTGAACTATCCGCGGGCGCATTTTACAGAAAGAGCCCGGCGACGGGGCCTGACTACAAGGCATATGTAAACTGGTAGCGCAGCTTCCATAGAAGCTCACATGTCGAGCAAATGGTGGCTCGTTGCAACCGTCGCCATCTACGTATCGGGGGGACAACCAACGGCAAGCAAAAAATAAAAGAACGAAAAGTTACGGGACAACCAGAAATGGCAGAGACGTCAAGATCTTACGTTGCTTGACGCGAATGTTTGAATTTCTTTAGCGTCCGGCATTGCGACCGCTACGCCAGCAACTATTTTTTTTTTCTGTTGAGGCTGAGGCCAGCTTACGACTCGCCTCAGCTGAAGCGACAGCGTGTCATTACACTATAGGAGTGGCGTATGCCTTAATGTGAACATAATTATATAGGCTCTTATTGACGGCAATTGCCCCATTAGGTTCCTTAGGAAGGCGAGCGAACAGGATGGAAATAAACGACAGTGCCACAGAGGTTTCAAAAGCAACTTTACTATTATTCGCCTAGAATAATGGAACCAATATAACTGACCAAACAGAACGCGTTTCAATGGATGACAAGTACTATGGCCCGCACACAGTAGTAATGTGTGGCAACATATGCGAAACCTTTTCACAGAATCATTCGCAATTCCGTGCAACAACGTGTATTCATAACCAACAGTTATCAGACAACATTGCCCCACATTATCATTTAGAAGAGGTTCGACTTACTAATTTTATTGCCCGTCGGACACTCAGAGCCTGTGTTACGGAAAGTGAACGAACACAGCGCGACGCTTTTTCGCAGAGCGTTCCGTATTTATCGTCACGAGGAGAGACAGTGCGTCGGATGCCGCAGCATGAATTTGCACAATAATAAAAAACCTACAGTCACACCTCTCGTCAAAGAATGCCGTGTGCTAGGTCACGCATAGCTGGTCTGCACAGTGTGGCCAAGCCTTGCGCCAGAATCACTGGTTGGCAGAGGTCGTCAAGAACGACCTAATAAATTGTGAAATAGAAAACATTAGGGTCTGTTATTTTAGTACAGCAAAAATATTTGAAACGGTTTATTTACTCGTATTACAGTATTCTGATTAAAAATTGCACGCCTGTCAAGCTGCTTGCCGCAGCCGCAGCCACAGCCACACTTTTCTTGGTGCGCTCTGCCACCTAGAGGTATCTGCGAAGCTCCATAGCTCGGCCGTGAAACGGCTCCAATGTCCACTGTTGTCGTTTACTATGTTACTCTTATTATATACCTCTATGCCGCGTCTCCCTTACTGAACGTCAGGTCATACAGAAGGAAGGCGACAAGATGCTTGCCCGAGATATCATTGAGCCTTCTTGCAGCCCTTGGGTTTCCCCAGTCGTGCTCGTCAGAAAGAAAGATGACAGCAGCTGCTTCTGTGTCGACTATCGCTATCTCAACCAAGTAACAAAAAACGTGTATCCGCTGCCGCGGATAGATGACATCCACGATTGTTTATAAGCCTAAAATAACTTTCCTCGATATACCTTCGCTCCGGTTACTCCGGTTACTCCGGCAGATTGCAGTTGATGACATTGACCGTAAGAATGCTTTCATTGCACCTTATGGCCTCTATCAGTTTGCACTGATAGCGTTCGGCTTATGTAAGGCCCCGGCTACACCTTGAACGTGTGACGGACGCTCTCCTTCACGGCTTTAAGTGGCGAATCTGCCTGTGCTAACTCGATGACGTTATTGTATTTTCACCAACTTTGGCGCTTCGATTGCCTTTCGACAATTCTGTTTTCCGCAAGGCTGGCCTTCAGCTCAATTCATCAAAATGTCACTTCGGTGGCCGGCGACTTACTGTGTTCGGACACCTCGTCGATTCTTCCGGCGTCCCTCCCGACCTCGAGAAATTTCGCGCCGTCAAGAAATTCCCACTGCCGACTTGTGCCAATAACATTCGAAGCTTTGTGGGCTTCTCACATTTTTGATGATGATATGTGGTGTTTAATGGCGCAAGGGCCAGGTGTGGCCAAAGAGCGCCATGACAAGTGGTGATGTTGACGATGTATTATGGAGATGTGACTTGGCTGTAAAGTGGCCTAAAAATAGTTGCTGTAAAGGGCATAAAATCTACGTGATATATAATTATGGCGATGATTAATGACGAATACTATGAACAATAAAATCCATCGTAAAAGAATGACACAGAATAGAAAATATATGAGATAATAAAAATACCTGGAGCACTGTTGCCTCACCGGAGCCCTTGAAACACAAGAGCCTAGAGGCACGTGCTACACAAAAGAACTATCACAGCGCTATCCTCTATAGAGAGGAGGCGCTACGAACGTGTGGGGCTAATAACATGCAATACAACATCTTTCAAAAAACCTAGGACGGCGTTGGTGTCAAAGAGTGGTTCTGGACCAAGTAACATAAAGGGATGAAGGGGGATGTGGTGCCGGTATGCTAAGAGAAAATGTTTCTTTCTTTCGGATTCGGCTTCCCGACACTCCAGTAGGACGTGGAGGACGGTCAGCCTCTCCCCGCATCTACCACAGGTTGGAGGCTCGTTTCCCGTGAGTAAAAAGTTATGTGTGCCAAAAGTGTGTCCTATTCTTAGCCGGCAGAGTAGGACATCTGTCCGGCGTGATTTTGTTGCAGAAGGCCAGAACCCTAATTGTGGCTTTATTACATGCAGCTTATTATTTCTTTCCAGGTCCCACAAGTGTTGCCGTAGTTTCGCAGTTTTCTTCTTAAGAAAGGCTTCAAGTCTGTGACAAAGACCGAAGCAGTAGGATTAACTGCATGCATTGAAATTGATGTGGCCATCTGGTCCGCTAGAACGTTACCCTCGATGCCCCTATGTCCAGGCACCCAGCATATAATCACATGCTGGTTAGATACATATGCTTTACATAACACGGAATAGAGTTCAATTAAAACAGGATTTTTGCGCTTACAGAACGATATTAAAGCCTTCACGACACTTAGGGAGTCCGTAAAAATAACTGATTTTTTTTGTTTTGTTTTCCTTATATGCTTCACGGTCGACAATATTGCATAGGCCTCAGCCGTAAAGATACTAGTTTCCGGATGCAGTACGTCGGATTCCGAGAAGGATGAACCGACGGCTGCATAGGACACCCCGTCGTGTGACTTCGATGCGTCTGTGTAGAACTCCGTACAGGAGTATTTGTGCTGGAGTTCCCGGAAATGCATTTGGATTTCAATCTCTGGAGCGTTTTTTGTAACTTCCATGAAAGATGTATCGCATTGTATCAACTGCCACTCCCAAGGAGGTGGCAGCTTGGCTGGATGCATTAGGCGAAGTTCGAGAAGTGGAACATGCATTTCATGACTAAGCTCCCTCACACGCAGCGAGAAAGGCTGTCTTACGGAAGGACGATTACGAAACAGTGTAGCATATGTCATGTCATTAATGGTGTTAAAACAGGGATGTTCAGGATTAGAGTGGACTTTCAAAAAATATGTTTGGCTGATGTATGTTCTCTGGATATGAAGTGACCACTCATTCGATTCTGCATATAAACTTTGTACGGGACTTGTTCTGAAAGCTCCTGTTGCTAAACGGATACCCAGATGGTGAACAGGGTCTAGCATCTTTAGCGCGATCGGGGCGGCAGAGTTATATACCACGGCACCATAATCTAATCGTGACCGGATTAGGCTCTTATAGAGATTCATTAGGCACTTCCTGTCACTACCCCACGTAGTCTGGGATAGGAGTTTCATTATGTTCATTGTTTTTAGACACTTTTCTTTAAGATGTTTAATGTGTGGGACGAAAGTGAGTCTATTGTCAAGTATAACACCTAGAAATTTGTGCTCTTTGTTTACAGGTATCTGTTGTCCACAGATTTGTAAGCAAGGATCCGGAACAAGGCCTCTCTTCCTTGTAAACAGCACACAAGAACTCTTTTGAGGATTGATTTTAAAACCATTTTTCTCTGCCCACCGTGACACCTTGTTCAAACCATGCTGTACCTGTCTCTCGCATACTGTGAGGTTACAGGATTTGAAGCCTATTTGAATGTCGTCCACATAGACGGAATACAAAATGGCTGGTGGTAAGGAAGCACGAAGCGTTGTCATTTTAACAATAAAAAGTGTGCAACTGAGCACGCCTCCCTGGGGTACACCAGTTTCTTGTGTAAAAGGACGTGACAGCACATTGCCAACTTTCACCCGGAAGGTACGATTGGACAAGTAGTTTTTTATTATGTTTAGCATATTACCATGAATGCCCATTTCCAATAAGTCTCGCAAGATCCCGTATCGCCACGTCGTGTCATACGCCTTTTCCATATCGAGAAATATCGAGAGGAAGAACTGTTTATGTATAAATGCGTCTCGGATATTTCCTTCAATACGTACAAGATGGTCGGTTGTGGAGCGCCCTTCTCGGAAGCCGCACTGATAGGGATCAAGCATTTTGTTCTGTTCAAGGAAATGGATCAGTCGCCGATTTATAATTTTTTCAAATACCTTACACATGCAACTTGTGAGGGCTATCGGGCGGTAGCTTGCCACTGAGGAAGGATCTTTCCCTTGTTTTAAAACAGGGACCACAATGGCTTCTTTCCATGCTGTCGGAAGGTACCCTGCGTCCCAGATAGTGTTGAAAAGTGTAAGTAGTGTCACTTGCGTGTCATTGTGTAAGTTTTTCAGCATTTCATACATGATTCTGTCAGATCCTGGTGTAGAGCTCTTGCATGCGCTCAAGGCAGCTCTCAGCTCTGCAATACTAAAGGGGCGGTTGTACGGTTCATTCTGCCGACACTTTCTTATGAGTGGCTTGCATTCTTCTATTTGTTTATATTTGAGAAAGGGTTTTGAATAATTGGTGGGACTTGACACGCTCTGAAAGTGCTCCCCAAGTGCGTCTGCTTGTTCAAGCAGGGTATCGCCTTGAGTGTTTACCAGGGGGAGTGAATAAGTTTGTCGTCCTTTTATCCTGTTAACCCTGTTCCAGGCTTTCCGCTCCTCTGTATAAGAGTTGATACCCGATAAAAACTTCTGCCAACTCTCTCTTCTGGCCTGTCGGCGCGTTCTCCTTCCTTCGGATTTTGCTTTTTTAAAGTTTATCAGATTCTCCGCAGTGGGAGAGGCGCGTAGCAACCCCCACGCTTTGTTTTGTTTCTTACGGGTGGTCCTACATCCGTCGTTCCACCACGGGACGCGCCGTTTGCATGCGAAACCGCTTACTTCAGATATGCATTTAAAAGCGGCATCTATAATGAAGGCTGTAAAGTACTGGACGGCAGCATCAATTTCTAAAGAGGACATGTCATTCCATGAGATCCTGGTGAGAGTTCGGAATTTCTCCCAGTCGGCTGTATCGATTTTCCACCTGGGAGCCTGTGGTAGACATTCGTTTTCTTTATATGTTCTTAGTAGTATAGGGAAGTGGTCGCTCCCGTAAGGATTGTCGTTAACCTCCCATTCAAGTTCAGACAGTAGTGACGGGGAGACTAGGCTAAGATCTATTGAAGAAAATGTTCTGTTTGCAAGAGAATAGTATGTCGCTTCCTTCTTATTCAGAAGACAAGCACCAGAAGAGGCAAGGAACTGTTCAATAAGACGTCCTCGCGCATCTATACGAGGGTCGCCCCACAGGTAGTTGTGTGCATTGAAGTCGCCAAGAACAACATAAGGTTCTGGCAATTGATCTATAAAGGATTGGAATTCATGTTTAGTTAATTTGTAATGTGGGGGTATGTAGAGAGAGCTAATAGTGATGAGTTTGTTTAGGAGAACAGCTCGAACCGCCACTGCTTCAAGAGGCGTTTGTAGCTGTAAATGCTGACACGCAATACTTTTATGGATGACAATGGCAACACCGCCTGATGATGCTACACCATCATCGCGATCTTTTCGAAAGGTCATGTACTGTCGGAGAAAGTTTGTGTGTTTTGATTTTAGGTGTGTTTCCTGTAAACACAGCACTTTTGGATTGTGTTGGTGGATGAGTTCTTGTACATCATCAAGGTTTCTCAGAAGGCCTCTGATATTCCATTGTATGATTTGTGTATCCATGTTTAATGTAAATTGGTGCTGTGTATACGGAAACAGAAATGATTAATTAGATTACAGAGCTCTTGCGAGGCCCCGTAACCGGGGTTTTGCCTATTTTGGAGCGTTCGAGGGAGCCTCGCCGCTCCTTAGGCGCTTGGTGCGCCGTGGGGATAGGTGTTGTGTCCATTGCTTCTTGTGAGGCGCCGGACACGCGCTCTTGCGAGCGAGAAGTTTTTCGGGAGAGTCTCACCTCGGAAGGCGAGACCCCTGCGCCCACCAGCCCGGAGGTCGATGGGGCTCCCTGTGGAATTTGGCTGCGCCGGCTGTTGCCAGCGCTGGGAGGGGCCGGGGAAGTCGAAGCAGCCTCGGCTGCGCCTACCTTCGGGGCCAATATCGGTACTGCGGGATCGCTGCGTGTAGCGCAGGTTGCCGCAGAAAACTCTTGTGGGGCCGGCAACCCAAGGGTAGCCTGGCCTGGTTGCTGGTTGGATGGAGTAGGCTTACCTACTTCCACCCTGGGGGCAGGAGCCAAAGGTACCTGCTCGCTGTACGCGGGCTGGGCACTTGGCATTGGCCGCTGCGCCGCTGCCCCCCGACGCGCCGCATCAGCATAAGGTGTGTTGTGGAAAGGTGAGCACCGTTTACGGGCTTCCTTAAACGAAATATTTTCCTTGACTTTAAGTGCGATTATCTCTTTTTCTTTCTTCCAGTTTGGACAAGAGCGTGAGTAGGCTGGATGGTCACCACTGCAGTTCACACAGTGAGGTGTGCCACTGCAGTTGTCGGAGGGGTGGCCCTGGACTCCACACTTTGCACAAGTTGTTTGACCACGGCAGCTCTGCGAGCCATGGCCGAACCTCTGACATTGGAAACACCGTCTAGGGTTGGGGATAAATGGTCGAACATTTAACCTGATGTATCCTGTTTCGATTGTTTCTGGCAGTACGCTGGATGAAAATGTTAGGATAAGATGTTTAGTGGGGATTTCCTTGTTGTCTCGTCTAATTTTAATACGTTTTACGTCAGTAACATTGTGTTCTTTCCACCCTTCCAGGAGTTCAGTTTCTGTCAAGTCTAGGAGGTCTGTCTCTGACACGACTCCCCGTGAGCTGTTCATTGTTCGGTGTTGTGACATTTGGTAACATACCAATTTCTATTTCACAAGACTGCCAAGCTTCTCGTACTGATGTTTTTGAGGGATCTCAAGGAGAAGGTCTCCGCTAGCCATTTTTGTTACCTTATAACCAGACCCTAAGGCTTCGGTCAAAGATTTTGCTACTGTGAATGGAGAAATAAATCTAGCTTGTTTTTCAGGATTCTCACTGTGTACTACGTGGTATTTTGGGTAGGTCTCTATCGAGCGGTTGAAACAAGTGCTTAAGTCTTCGGTGCGTCCCCTCTTCGGAGGGTGACGATCAAGTAGGCGGGGAAATGCGGGTGTTCCCATAGTAATTTGGTATGTTTTCAGCAGCAATGGCGGCCACCCACCATGGAGCCCAACTTGGGGACGCTGCAACACTTAACGGGTAAGGCTGCCGGCGCCAACCGTACACTGCCACTATAACCTAAATATTATACCCAAGGGAGGGCACATACACAAGGTTAACCCTTGCCACCGTGGAGTAAGGAAGTAAATGGAAGAGAGAAGAAGACAGGAAAGATCAAAAAGGGAGAGATAAAGACGAAGGTTTGAGGAGAGAGAGACAGGAAGAGGCGACTACCGATTTCCCCCGGGTGGGTCAGTCCGGGGGTGCCGTCTATGTGAATCCGAGGCCGAAGAGGTGTGTTGCCTCCGCCGGGGGGCCTTAAAGGTCCAAACACCCAGCATCGGCTCAACCCCCAGGATCCCCTTTTCCCCAGACACGGCTGAGCCGCGCACGGCTACACGCGGGAGGGTCCAACCCTCGTGTGCTCGGGTCCGTGGTGTCGCAACACACCAAACGCCTGCTGACGCAGACGCCCCAGCGGGGTCTCACATTTTTGCCGCTTCGTACGCAATTTCGCTAAAGTTGCACGTCCTCTCACAGAACTTCTCAAGAAAGACGCGGCTTTTGTCTGGGGTGCGAAACAAGCTATATGGATAATGGATTCGCTGAGCTCACCGTGCGGCTCACTTCACCACCAGTTCAAGCCTATTTTTATGTGACCGCCCAACAGAAGTTCCCACCGATGCCGGCGGTTATGGAATTGGCGCAGTTATGACTCGGCGCCAACAAGGTTGCAACCGCGTTATTGCGTACACTAGCCGTTTTCTATCCCAAGCGGAGCGCAATTACACCACTACTGGACTCTAGCGCCTTGCCCTCGTTTGTCCGGTGGGTAAATTTCGCCCTACTTATAAGGCCGACCATTCACAATTATCACCTACCATTATGCCTTACGCTGGCTCTCATCCATAAAGGATCCTGCTGAACGTCTCGGTCGGTGAGCTCTACGACTCCAGGAGTACTCATGCACAGTTTTGAATAAAAGCGGCCGACTGCACGGAGACGCTGACTGCTTGTCGCGCCATCCAGAAGACTCACCGGAGCATTCTGACAGCTGCGAAGCTACTTGCGTGCTGTCGCTAATTACGTTTCATAACATGGGCACTGAGCAACGACGTGACTCCTACTTGCGAGACCTCATTCTCCGGATGACTTCTCAGACACCTTCCCCTTCTCTGCGTATCTTTGTGCTGCAGGATGGCGTCTTGTACCGCTACAACATGCACCCTGATAGTCCTGAACTGCTTTTAGTTATTCCCACATAATGCATCAAACTATTCTCGCACAGCTACAAGACGTTCCTACCGCAGGTCACCTCGGAGTCTCTAGAACGTATCACCATGTTCGGCATCACTTCTTTTGGCCCGGTATTTACCGTTCCGTCTGCCGTAATGTCGCTTTGGGTGAAAACTACCAGCGCCACAAGACAAGCAGTGCTACCAGGTGCCTGCCTTCAAACCCTTGATGTTCAATCGGAGTCGTGTTTAGGGTTGGTCTTCACATTTATGGCTATTTCCCGCTGTCTGCCTGCGGAAATAAGTGTGTAGCAGTCGCTACCGACTGCACGACCATCGGGTCGCGATTACGATCACTTGGGCTCCCCTCCCCAGGGGCGTTGGCGTCAGCAGGAGTTCCGTGTGTTGCGACACCACGTACCCGAGCACATGAGGGTTGGACCCTCCCGCGCGTAGCTGTGCGCGGCCCAGCCGTGTCCGGGGAAAAGAGGGTCCTGGGGTTGAGCCGATGCCGAGTGTTTGGCGCCTCGGCGGAAGCAACACACCTCTTTGGCCTCTGCTTCACGTAGACGGCACCTTCGGACAGACCAACCCGGAGGAAATCGGCAGTCGCCTTTTCCTGTCTCTCTCTTCGCACACCTTCGTCTTTCCCTCTCACTTTTAATCTTTCCTGTCTTCTTTTTCTTCTGATAACTTCCAACGTTCCTAGCGGCAAGGGTTAACCTGGTGTGCTATGACCTACCTTGGTTATAACATATATAGTTATAGCGACGATGTACAGTTGGCATGGTAGGGCTTGCTTCACCACATACCCTGCCTTGTCCCTTTGTTGTGCTCGGTGGTGGGCGACTGGCATCGTCACATTTCATGAGAACTTTCAATTCCTTCTCAACCGAACGTCCCTCTAAAAAGGGGGCGCACCGATGCTACATTTCAGTTTTTTCTTAAAGGTACTCAGACTTTCCCGAAATTTCACTTTGTCCACAGTGATAAACCTGACAAGGCAAGAACGATTTCACCATTCGTTGTGGCGAAGTATCTCACAGAGACCATTGGAGGCGGCTATAAAATCACCAAGCTGGCCAGTAGAGACTTACTACTCGAATTGAAAGACAAAGCACAACACGACAAGCTAACGAACCTTGTAGAACTTGGAGACATCCCCGTCAGTGTAACAGCACGCCGAACCATGAATACGTCCAAAGGCGTAATTGCTGACATTGACTTCATCGACTTGACCGAACAGGAACTCCTGGAAGGATGCAAGGATTTTACTATAGTAAGTGTACAAAGAATGAAGATCAAACGTAACAACAAGGAGTTGCCAACTAAGCACCTGATAGTTACCTTTGGCTCTAGCACCTTACCAGAGACATTAGAAACTGGATATATCAAAATCAGAGTGCGACCGTACACCCCAAGCCCGCGACGTTGTTTTAAATGCCAGAGGTTTGGTCATGCTTCCCAGAGCTGCCGAGGGCGGCTAACACGTGCGAAATGTGGCATCAGTGATCACTCTGCTAACGGGGCTCAGCCTCAAAGTCATCTGCAATTTAATGGTGGCCACCCTGCATATTCTCGATCATTCGCAGTCTGGAAGAAAGAAAAAATTTCAGAGAAGCAAGGCATCGCATCTCACCAACATACGCACAGAGCGCATCTTTCGCCGAAGTGGTACGTCGGGGGGCAGTACCACAACGGCACTTGGCGGACGCCAGCACCACGCGTAGCGAGCGTGCGGCAACGCCACCCGCCCCCATGGTGGGAGCAGCGAAGGCTGCCCTACCTCTCCCGAATTTGTCCACAGTGGAGGCCTCTGCTAGTGCTGGCAACAGTCAGCGCAGCTCAGAGGTCAAGACAAGCCCATCGACCACCAGGACGGTGGGCTCCAAGGCCTTGTCTTCCGAGGCAAGGCCTTCACGGAAAACATACCGCTCGCAAGAGCGAGTCTCCAGTGCCTCGCAAGAGGCCATGGATACAACACCCAGTCAGAGGGCGCAGGTGGCGCCTAAGGAGCGGCGCGATTCCGTCGACCGCTCCAGAAAAGACAAAATTCCAATTACAGGACCCCAAAAGGGCCCTGTAAAATAAACCAAGTTTATTCTCTTTCATACATAGCACAACATTTATTTGAATATGGATACACTGATTATTCAGTGGAATATCAGAGGCCTGCTTTGCAACCTAGATGGTGTCCAAGAAATCCTTCATGAACTAACTCTAAAAGTGCTGTGTGTCCAAGAGACTCATTTGAAATCTAAACATAAACGCTTGCTTCGTCACTACGCTATTTTTCAGAAGGATCGCGATGATGCCCTCACATCATCAGGCGGTGTAGCCATCATAGCTGACAAATGTATAGCTTGTCAACCCTTAACAGCTACAAACACCCCTTGAGGCAGTGGCCGTTCGAACTGTACTTTTAAATAAACTGATAACCATCTGCTCCCTATATATACCGCCGCATTTTCAGCTTCACAAACAAGAACTCCAAACATTAATAGATCAGTTACCTGAACCATATCTTGTGCTTGGAGATTTAAATGCACACAGCAACCTATGGGGCGACTCGCGCTGCGACGCGAGAGGTCGCTTGATTGAACAGTTCCTTTTTTCTTTAGGTGCTTGTCTTTTGCATGGAAAGGAGTCCACGTATTATAATCTGGCAAACAAAACATACTCAATAGATCTTAGCATTGCATCTCCTACTCTTCTACCTTACTTTAAATGGAAAGTTATTAAAAACTCTTACGGGAGTGACCATTTCCTTGTAGTTCTATGCACAACAACGTCTAATGAATGTCCCCCACAATTACCTCGCTGGAAAACTGACTCAGCTGACCGGGAAAAGGTCAAACATCTTGCTTCTTTATCCTGGGACGACATGAGTGCTTTAAGCATAGATTCTGCGATTAAATATTTTACGGTTCAATCTTTTTCTCCTTGACACCTCCTCCAAATGTATCCCTGTAACAAGTGGATTGTCCAAAAAACGCTGTCTTCCGTGGTGGAACGATGAGTGTCTAATAGCGCGTAAGAAGCAGAACAAGGCACGCGTATTCTCCGACAGCAGAAAATCTAGTTAATTTCAAGCAGGTCAAATCCCAGGGTTGGAGAACGCGGCGACAAGCTAGAAGAGAGAGTTGGAGAAAGTATAAATTTAACTCTTGCACTGATGAAACAAATTCTGGAATAGAGTGAAGAGAATAAAGGGTCGACAGCCTTACTCGCTGCCTTTGGTGAATACTCAAGGCGACAGCATGGAAAATCAGGCGAACTTTTTTGGCGCACATTTCGAACAGATATCCAGCTCGTCGCACTACTCTGAAGCATTCCAAAGATACAAAAGGACACCCATTAGAACGGAAAACCACAAACTGCGAGGCATACAATAGACCAGTATGCATGGCAGAGCTTCAGGCAGCACTAAACAGCTGCAACAAATCTGCCCCAGGTTCTGACCTAATCCTAAATGAAATGCTAAAACACTTGCCGCCTGAAACACAAACAACCCTTCTGTGTCTCTACAATTCTATATGGTCCTCCGGCGACATTCCCTCTGCTTGGAAAGAGGCCATCATAATTCCCATTTTGAAACAGGGTAAGGACCCTTCTTTGACAAAGAGGTATAGGCCTATAGCATTGACGAGCTGCTTATGCAAAGTTTTTGAGAAGATGGTACACAGGCGCCTGATCCACTATCTAGAAATAAACAAGAAATTAGACCCATATCAATGTGGTTTCAGAGAAGGCAGATCGACGACAGATCAGCTTGTGCGCATGGAAATGTACGTTAGGGATGCCTTTGTCCCCAAACAGCTTCTATTATCAGTGTTTCTTTACATGTAGAAGGCGTATGATACTACGTGGCGCTTCGCTATCCTTCTGGATCTTTCTGCAAGGGGCATTCGCGGCAACCTGCTGAGAATAATTGAAAGTCATCTCTCTGACAGGACATTTCGTGTTATAGAGTTGGCAACGTGCAGTCTCGACCATTCATACAAGAGACAGGTGTACCGCAGGGTGGAGTACTGAGCTGTTCGCTATTTATTGTTAAAATGAATTCCCTACACACTATATTACCTCGCACACTCTTCTACTCCGTCTATGTGGACTATGTACAGATAGGGTTCAGGTCGTGCAACTTTAGCATTTGCGAGAGGCAGCTACAGCTTGGCTTGAATAGATTCTCAAAGTGGGCGGACGAGAATGGTATTGAACACAAGCCTTGAACATAATTTCTTAGGTGTTATCCTGGACACAAAACTTAACTTCATTCCCCACTTAAAATATCATAAAGAAAAGTGCCTGAAGACCATGAACCTCCTCAAGCTTAAAAGTTAAATTATTGGGTTTTACGTGCCAAAACCACTTTCTGATTATGAGGCACGCCGTAGTGGAGGACTCCGGAAATTCTGACCACCTGGAGTTCTTTAACGTGCACCTAAATCTAAGCACACGGGTGTTTTCGCATTTCGCCCCTATCGAAATGCGGCCGCCGTGGCCGGCATTCGATCCTGCGACCTCGTGCTCAGCAGCCCAACACCATAGACACTGAGCAACCACGGCGGGTCCTCCTCAAGCTGCTCTCTCGAACAACCTGGGGCAGTGACAGGAAGTGTCTGCTTAGCCTGTATAAGAGTCTCGTGCAATCACGCCTCGACTACGGAGCCGTGGTGTACCATTCCGCAACTGAGAGTGCGCTAAAGATTCTCGACCCAGTCCACAACCTCGTTAACGACTGGCAACATGCGCCTTTAGAACGAGCCCTGTTGAAAGTCTGTACGTCGAGTCCAAGGAATGGTCCTTACATCCACGCAGAACATTCTTAAGTTTTTCATACTACACTAAGGTAAAATCAGACACCAAGCATCCATGTCATTCCATCGTAGCGACCTGTCCGCTGCTAGACTTTACCGTAACCGCTCATTTATTAGAACTCCTTTGAGCCTGCGCTGGGAAGCAATGGCAGAACAAACAGACATCTATCTCCCAGAAAAGATTCTGCCTCCCATTCGCCTTCCACTGCCTTGGGAATGACAGACTATGGAGTGCGATATCTGTTTTGTCGAAATAACGAAACATGCACCTGAGGTACAAACACGATCACACTTCCTCGAACTCCAAGCGAAGTACTGCTGGCCGAGTTTTATACAGATGCTTCCAAATCATCTGCTGGTGTCGCGTATTCAGCTCCTGGGCCATTTTTTCCACCTCAGGTGCTCTAAATCCCAACACAAGTATTTTCACGGTGACGCATACGCGATACTCACAGCTGTAAAGCACATCAGACAAAGAAATCTCAATAAGGCCATCATCTTCACAGATTCGTTAAGCGTAGTAAGGGCCTTAATGAGTTTTCGAAAACATAAGAACCCTGTTTTCAATTAACTATACACACAACTATGCTTAGCCTTAATGTACAACCAAAACATCGTCCTATGTTGGGTACCTGGCCATAGGGGCATAAAAGGTAATGTAGCTGCTGACGAAAATGCAAGGTCAGTCGCCTTTAATGAAACGGTATGAATAATCCCATACCTGCAACAGAACTTAAGCCCTTCTTACGCCATAAACTGGGGAAGTACTCGCAGTACCAATGGGATAATGCAGTAGTGAATAAGCTACACGTTATCAAACCAAAATTAGGGAACTGGATATCTGAAAGAACAACAAGACATAAGGAAGTGCTTCTTTGTAGATTAAGAATAGGACATACTTACGCCACTGACTCCTACCTTTTGACGGGAAGCGAACCTCCGACATGTACCAAATGTGGCAACAGGCTTACAGTTATTCATGTTCTTATCCAATGCGCTGAAATAGAGGCAGAAAGGAAAAAGTACTTTCCCTCCGCTTATCTCCAACACGTATCGTTACGTCGAGCATTCTTTCTGAGCAATGAACCCCTTTTTACTTTTCAAGCAGTATTAAACTTTTTTAACTGAAACTGACACCTTAAATGTAATTTGGCCAGGATACTTGTAGCACGGCCTCCACCTGGAGGTCGTAGCTGCAATGAAACAGTTTTCTAGAGCACGTGCCTCCCAGGCCTTTCTTTCGAGGCCTTGCTGAGGCACTAGTGCTACAGTCACTACATATTTTACTGATCATCCCCATCTCGTGAAACATCTATTGCCATCGCAGACACGGTCAATCACTGTCATTTTTATTATGTATGTACTTGTATTTTACGCACTTTAGAGCGAATAAATTTGAGGCCCTTTTACAGCCACATTGCACCACATGTATATTTTGCACTTTTTAGCGAATACTTTTACGCCTCTATACAGCCGTGTTTCATATACTCCTCGCAATTAACACTCATATATCATTGAGAAGCACGGATCATCGACTTGGCGCTCTTTGGCCACATCTGGCCCTTGCACCAATAAACTCTACAAATCAATCAATCACTTGGGATCTCCCGACCACCTATGCAACCGACGTCGCCTAATTCCTCCTCAAAGACATTATGCTTAACTGCGGAGCTCCTCGGCAGCTCCCCACAGACTGGGGCCGCTATTTCACATCAAAGGTTGTCCAGGACTTCTTGCACTCCTGCGCTACAAAGCGCAATTTGACAACGGCGTACCGCCTTAAGACCAATGGCCTTACAGAGCATCTAATACAACTATTGAAGAGATGCTTTCTATTTATGCATCTACCGACCATCATTACTAGGACGTCGCTGTGCCCTTCGTGACATTTGCCTATAATTCCTCCCGACATGACTGTGCGGGTTTTTCTCCGTTTTATCTCTTGTGCGAAAGAAACCCCAGGCTGCCATTTGACACGCTCCTTCCCGCCGTTCTTGACAAGTCGTCAGAATGCACCCGTAACACCATCTTCGGAGCTGTAGAAGCACGCCAGATTGCCTGCCTGCGCCTTACCGCTTTGCAGGAAAAGCAACGACGCTTCTATAATTCCCGCCACCGCGATGCCCACTTCAACCATGGTGAAATGGTTCTTCTTTGGACACCATCACGGCGAGTTGGCCTTTGCGAGAAGTTGATTTCTCCTTACTGTGGCCCACACAGTGTCTTGCACCAAGTGACCGACGTCACATATGAAATCACGCCTCTCGATTCCACCATTTCTCGACCTTCCACCGATGTCATGCACGTGACCCGCATCAAGCGATAATACTCGGACGGTCCAGCCAGCACCGGGACGGCGCCTTCGCTGCCGGGGGTCATGTGACCAAGCACAGCGGCCAGAGACGAAGCTGCGGCAGTACAGGAGATGGTGACGTTCGCTGATGTCGCGCGGGCTGGCTGAATGCCAGTTAGCGCCTTGTAAATACCCTGTAAATATATTTTCAACCTCTCTTCTCCCCGTAGCAACATGCATTCTCCCAGTCCTCCGCATACAATGTTCTTAAGGCATGCGTGCGGCTAATGCAATAATACATGGGGCGCAGTTGTCATAATCTTCCATTGTTCATGGTACTTGTGTGTTCTACTTTATGCATTTTACAATTTTGGCATTAATTGCTCAAGTGTCTGCTACCTTTCTCTGCGGCGTTATTGCTTATAGAATTATAGGAATATCGTGATCACCGAAGCAGCATCCTCATGCAGGTGAGAAAACGACGCGCAAGCATTCGCTTTTTATTAAGCGCTGTCCAACTATATAACACTGCAAAGCATATCTGAGGACGCAGCAGTTGAGCATGTCCCTCAACATCGGGAATTTCCGCTGTCGCTACAGCAGTGCACTACATCATCGCGCAGGCCAAGCAATTGTCATACTGCGAAGTTTCCTCTTGTTTTCAGTCAAGCTGTACACTGTATAGGCGAAGTTAACATGCATAGTAAACCCAAGTTCAGTTTACTACATTGTAAAAGGCACCGGTCGCCAAGGGTAGAGACTCCAACTCCTGCAGTTACCAGCACACGATGATGGCCACGGGATAGAATCGGCGACGGAATGTGTGATGTGTATCTGGACACCATCTGTTGATGCGCCTTTTGGGGTGGGGGTGCAGTGACACTTGTTACATAATATTGTTACAAATCATAAAACTCGTTTCACTGAGTGCAGGCGCAACGTTATCTATCAGATACCGCTCAGCTGTGAAAAATCTGATATAGGTCAAACGGGCCAGGGGTGCTTCAATGAAAAAGCTCCTCAGCACAGCAGTAACCTAAAGAATGGCTATGGGAGTCATTTAGCCGGACACTGTAACAAGTGTCAC
This sequence comes from Dermacentor andersoni, assembly GCF_023375885.2. Taxonomy (NCBI): domain Eukaryota; kingdom Metazoa; phylum Arthropoda; class Arachnida; order Ixodida; family Ixodidae; genus Dermacentor; species Dermacentor andersoni. The sequence goes on along the minus strand of NC_092814.1, from coordinate 359,196,363 downwards.
TGCACCCCCATATTTTAAAAGACAAAATTCATAGGGAAAGGAAAAGGTAAGAGGGAAAGGGAAATAATAGCTAGAGGCTTACTACATCAGAAAGGAAGGAGATAGATGTGTAAGCGCTCTCTCTCTCTTGCCTTGTCGGGAAAAGAAATAGCCTTTTTAGATGAAAGATCATGATGTTGTTGATTTGCAGATGTTTTTGTGACTGGTGTGCGCATGCAAATGCTGAAAAAGGTATAAATGTCCGGTGAATTTCAAGTAAACGTCCAGGTGGCAGTCAGCGCTTGTCTGTGGTATTTGTTTCCTTGTGTCCTCGTCTTTTTCGCGCTGTTTAACCTCAGTTCTATTCTATTCTCCCTCGAGGTATACCCGTACTATAATGCTAGCGAATTATTACTGTCGTAGGCGCGGGATACATTTCGGAATAAATGCAAGTGCGAGCAAGAGAAAATAATCGGAAAGCCAATTCTGCTGTTGTTCCTTAGCCGGCCTTTAGGCATGCTGTCGACCCAAATTAGGGTTCTGTTAAACATGCATGTGACGCTGGATACGCAATTACATAGCCTAGTACCTTTCGATTTGTTCGCGTTCGAATTTACACTGTTAGTAACTAACATAGCCACGGCTGACGCGAAGAACGTATCATGTTCCAGCAGGACATGGAAGAATACAGAAATATAACGCTTCTGGTAATTTTTTTTCCTTTTTAACTTCACATTACACTAGTGGAGTGGAGGCTTCGAGGCGTCCTCGGACACTTCAAACTGCCCAAGGAGTAGACAACGCTTTGACATTCTGAGACACACTGCACGATTTCGCTCGCATCCGCGTGGTTCCCGCACCTCATTTGGCTAACACCATTGGTAGTTTCCATCGAAATGCCTCACTACCATAATATACAATATCTAAGTAAAGAAGCTGCACATCGTCAACTCACGAGTACCCCGCCGGCTGCCGTCAGTTTCAGTAGTGGCAAGTCACTTTTCAACAAACAGTACACACGCTTTCTGTAAATATGAGATGAATGTTAGGCTACATTTGTATTGTTACTTGGCGATCCTTACTCTTTAAAGAGGCACAAACCACGCCTTAGCAATGTGCTACGTGAACATCAGAATGGAATACGAGCACGGCAGGTAATGGAACACGAGCACGGCAGCTAGGTGTTTGACTGCAGGTTTGCAAGAAAAGACCACGGAGCGGCCGCCTACGAGAGTCAGCCGCGGACCTGGTCGGCAGCTGTCCCAGCGTGTGCCGGTCGGTGAACCAGCTCATCTCCAACCTTGCTGCGCGCGGAGCATCTCGGGCCATCACCAGGTGGGCCTCAACAAGTCATGCACGGCCAGTGGAACCGACGGGTGCTTCCACCTTGCGGAGCTGTCCCTATGGAACAGCCTCCTGTGGGTCATATCGAGCTACGCGAAGCACGGCTGGCCCTGGCTTCCCTGCGGGGACGCGTGGTTGCTTTGGCTTCCAACAAGCAGCGCAGGCGCTCGTTCGTTCTGGTTCACTGGCCGCTGATGGAGCACCGCTCCACCGAGTTCCTGGAGGTGCGCGAGTCAAAGATGTCGCCAAAGCAGTTCCAGTTACGGGACGTCCTCGAGCTTAGCGAACACCTGAGGCACGCCAGGCTCTGCTACCACCTGTTGGACTACCAGACCAGGGACCTGATGGACGCCCTCCGCTCCACAGCGACCACGCTCGATAGGCTGGAGATCGTGAGCGTGCGCTTCTGGAGCGTGGGCGTGCTGTGCGAACTGTTGGACCGTGGCTCAGGCATATATGCGATAATGCGCCGTGCTACGCGCCAGCGCCAGATCCACGTCGCCGAGCTGTTCCGGACGGTACATGCACTCCCGCTACGTGTTGGCGGACATGGTGTCCTGCAGCGGAGTCATCCAGGAACTCGTCCTCAGCGGTGATGCGACAGGCACGTGCGGGACGCTGCACCTCGCAGCGTTGCTCGTCCTCGTCGCCGGTCGGTGTGCGACGCTCGCCACAGTGGAGAACTGCAAATATGAAGTGACCGAGGTGGACTTCGGAGTCTTCTCAATCGCGTTGAGCCAATCGCTCGGTGGCGAGGCGCATTTCGCCGTTTTTTCAGCTCAGCGCGAGGTTCTTGTGAATTTCAGTGTATATATAAATTAAAGTGCTCTAATTAGTTACTTTGGCCACTTTGGTTGGTTGAATTCTGTCACACAATAAACAATGGGACATGCACAGTGACTCAAGTTGTCTACTATCTTCGGCCATTAGTTATGTGCTAGCTGAAGACTTGACAAGTAGACTACCTGTGCCACTGGGTATGTAGCCGAATGAGACTTGTACCTAACACATTACAGGTTATTAATTACCTGCATTCAGTTGAATATTTTACTCGGCAACGCTCACACTACTTCAATTACTCTTTACAGTAACCAAATACATTCTACCAGTTATAACGAAGCAAGCTTCCATAGGCGACGCATGTTTAAGCGCATATAATTTTGCGGTAACTACATTCGAAGGCCTAAGGTCGGTGGCAGGCTTATATGCCTGCCACAGGCTTATATGCCTGCCAACACGAATGCCTCTCGGGCATTCGTGTTGAGACTGGCAGACCCTGGCAATCAGTATTCGTTTCCTCATCGTGAAGCTGCACCAGATGTTCGCCGACCATTTGCATCAGCCTTTCTATATGCTCGATAGTGATCACTACTTAGGACGATGACGCCAGGAAATTGCCTAAGCAAGCCCATTCGCCTCTTCTTTGGCCTCATGGGGATCATGCCTTTTCTATCACCAGCAACAATGTAGTGCTCTGCTTCACAGAGGACTCGGACGCCAGTTTTGGAGCATGGCATAACAATCATGCGTGGAAGATATTCGTAGGTTACAAAATTAGTCTTTGTCTCAGCGCGGACATGAGAGTATACATTGTCGCTGCCGGCGTCCTCAAGGTAAAAGCTAGAGAAGGTTGCCGACGAAAATTTCGAAAAGCAGTTGTTAGAGAAGGCAACTCGTGAGGGCTACAGAGGACACACTCAAAGCACAATACTAGCTCGCTGAATTTACTATGTTTGAGCAATCCATATAAAGACTGTCAGGAGAGTAACGTAAATGTAATTGATTAAGTTTCAGTAATTACTCGATTACTTTAATGGAGCAGTAATTGATCCCTGTGACAAATTTCATTTTTGATGGAGAAATTGGTGATTGCTATCGCTTATTATTTTTCTGTAACGTGTTCAAGCCGAGCCCGAATAAAACTCTTCCTGCTGGCTGCAGGGAGGTACCCTAACGCCGGTTCCTCAGGACCATTAATAAAGTTCTTTGTCTGTCTGTCTGTCTCGCCTAGTAGAACACTTGACTCACTGGGTATGTGCCACCGAGTGTGTTCCTGCATAGACACATTTGGCAGTACGTGCGCAATATCGGAATGTGCACATTCTTGACCAATCCCTTGTAATGGATGTGGCAAGGTTAATCAAGCGGTATTTACCCTCAAATATATTAAAATGATATCGCCCCATCCGCAACTGACACCTCCACGTCGGGCAGGACCGCTTCATGGATAACCATTGCGACAAAGTTGCATCCAGAATACTAGGGATAATGGGGGTTGCTACGGAGTTTCAATCGGGGTGCAGTGTTTATAATATGATACACTGTAGCGTATGATTAGGCATGGCTGCTGGCAGTAAAATTTCCACTGCTGATGTGATCCAAGGTTTAGTTATTTACAAATGGCAGTGATGCAGCAGATTACACGATAAACCTATCATGGTTTCGGCCACAATTATTTCTAACTCTTCCGCAACGCTCCGTCATGAGGGAAGTGCGTTTTTCACTCCGACAGGGCGGATAACCAAATAAATGCGATCGCAGACGTTAGACACAAAGCCATATTAGTACCTGCACCTAACTTGGAACACTGGAGGCTATACTGGCTTTATTGAATTATTGCCGAAGGCTATTGCGAACATTTCACATCCATTACATACGATTTGCTTCCTTTATTATTCTCAAAATATTTATTTTTCCAATACGCATAAAAAGAAATTCGGCGAGTAGTTAGTGCACTGTTCACATTGCTCTACCTGGGTTGTTGATTCCACAATCTGGAATCCCCCGTTGAGTTTTGAGCCAATCAGTCTAGGTCTATTCACCCTGTAAGCAAATGTGACTTAAGAAGGGGAATTCCAGAATATGGCACAACTTAACTGTATAACAGCACCGCGTGGTACACTGAAGGATGACGGAGATATGAAAAATCGCGCGAAAGAATTATTCAGCCTAACTTATGGCATGTTTCTCCAACGTGCATGGGAGTAATACTTGGCTCAACTGTCCAGGACAGGGTTGTCTCGCGGCTATATCATAGTTATTTTGAACAGTTAATTAAAAAAGCTTTTCAGTTACCTTTAACAAATTTCCAAATGCACTCCTATAAGTACCAACATCGAAGTGACCTATTCATTGTTCACCTCGGGTAACTTCATTGCCTCAATGACTCGGTGGGGGGACTGCTACTTATATTTAGCAGCCTTTCTTATATCCAATGCTTCCAATTCCAATTACTCTGGTTCTGCATTAGCTGTACCCACCTTTATCAGCAAATTCGGTCATCTCGTCACCACTCCTAGTCATTTACAGCCATTTACTGTATTTTCTATCCCACGAAACACGCTCTCTTGCTGTGAATAAGGCTCCCCCGGATAACAACACCTTACGTGACTCGCCACCTCTTCTTTTTATACTCGTCATATATATGTGTGTGTGTGTGTGTGTCGCGAAAGAACAAGGAAATAATTTTAGTTGCATTAAAAATGTCCGCTGTATAGTACATAGTTAAAATTCGTTACATAGATAATGCAGCCAAATTATATCTTACTTCAACCAATTTGTGTTTATGCTTTAAGTTTACTTTTCCTACAGCCAAGGCCCGAATGTTCTGCCATTCCATTTCATTCTATATTCTTATCATGTGTTGTGTAGAATAGCCAACACTACAAAAGACGGCGCTGCGGTATCCTGCGAGCCATTCGTAGACATCTTGACCAATCTCGTTTGCCGCACAATCTGCCTTCTCTGTTGTTACGACGCTACGTACTTAACTACAATAGGCATTATTATAGCTAATAATTAACAACAGTGTAAAAAAACCGGCGTGTATATAGACGCATCTTTATTGCGCCTCTACCAGTTTAATGCGCTCTTCTAATGAACAACGAACAACTTGCCCAGTTACTATTCTCGGGCACGTAATTTTGATATCGCGCGTCTTCCGCGGACGCGTATAGTTCCGATCATGTCCAACCTGCAGCACAGGCACTCGTGCTTCCTGGTTCATTGGCTGCTCATGGAACAATGCTGCATCGAGTACGTGTACCTGTGCGACTCCCCACGTGCCTGTGCGACACAGGCACAGAACTATGCTAAGGACACGATCCTGGGGGAAATAACCTTCATGTAAAATATTTAACGAGGCCTGGCAATGGGACTTTTAATGGCACGTAATGCGAATCTAACCATTGCGAACATAATACGTACATTACAGCGGCCTAACATTTAGACTCTCAGCTTCCCTCCACAAGCATCGCGTCATTTAGATTAAGACAGTGCATTGGATCTGTGGTTTTATTATTTCATGCCCAAACCGAAGCACCAGCACACTAGCGTGACCTCATGGATTTCGAAGCTTCGTGTGTACATGGACATTTGTTGCCCAGAAAAAAAAGTATCAAAAATGGTGGAGCCTTTCGTTCTTTTAGAACGTGAGGAAATCCTTGTTTCTCGGTAACCGTAACTATCCTCGAGCAGTAGCAGTCCAAATCTCACTAGCGCGGGAAATGCTTCAAGCCAGTCTTTTGCTTACGAGTCCTTTCTGGCTTACAAAAAAGATTGCTCGCAGAAAGTATGGCGTCGTTCCTGCTATTGCAGAAATGCAATACAGCTAACCTTTCTCTACTGCCACCTGACCGACCACAGCTGTTGTGAGCAAGCCGAAATAAAATCACCCGTGTACCGCGTGCATTCTTTTTCTGGCAGTTTTTTTTCTTTCTTTTTTGGGGGCCTCCTCCAGCTGGGCCTCCCACTGGTCTTCTGTTGATGTTTCACCAACTACGGCTGGCTATCAGCACAGGGCCGTGGCTACCTGGAATACGGTGGCCGCCGACCTCCGGACATGAACAGCTTGGTCGCTGAAATTAACTGACTGACTCACTCACTCACTTTGCCGCTGCAGATTGTGCGGGTGCGGATTCAACGAGGCGCTGCTCCTCTACAAAACCCCGGTAGTCCCTGCCTTCCCAAGAAAGAGACGTCGGGTGTACAGATTGGAGCAGTCTCTCGTTTATTATACAGTAACCATGTACTTGTGATGTGTACAAAGGGGAGGCCTTCAAAATAACAGATGGAAGCATCGCTCAGCAGCACTGCAAGGACAAAAGCAGTGAGAAATGTGGCAGACCAGAAACAGCGTCGTCCAGCAAAAGCGCATCCCACAACGCACCTGCCGCGATAAGTGACGTGCCCGAGAGCACTCTGTGCCCAACACGACGCAATCCGCTACGCTTTGTATTTTTCCCTGCACATAGAGGGCACATGTAGCGCAGTCTCCTGCGACAGGCGCCTCTGACTCGGAAGATTGACGCACATTAAAACACGTGCAGAGTTGCCGGCATTTCCGCAATGCAAACCAGCAACATGCGATTACATGACCCTGTTCGCCAATATGACGCAGCCCCGGAAATTCGCAAAACTAAACACGCACAACCTAAAAGGAGTTCTTCTATATAGTCCGTATGGACTTATTCGCGATTCAATTTATATTGGCAGTACTGCAGACATCGTGAAAAGTGCGCAAACACTTGGCCATTAACCACAGTCATCCCCGCGTCTTGGTCAGGTGGTCTATAGCGGCGCCGTTGCAATTTCAAAGCTTCGGGATATAATGATCAAACCTGTTTGTTTGTTTTTTCGCACAGGCGCGGAACATGACAGCAATCACGGGACTGTCCCACACAGGATGCACCGATCGATCGCTTTGGTCCCGTGTGGAGTTGTTTATGGCTGTGTGAAGATGGCCTGGGGTCGGAAAACTTGCATTTCTGCGGCGACTTCTTTTTATTTTATTTGTTTATTTATTTTTGCGACAGCCGTGGTTCGTAAACTTTTGTTCTGCACAGAAAGGGCCCACATTTGCCACACGTGCATGTGCGTTCACAGAGCTGTCTACCGACGTTCGTAACGCCTGTAAACAATTCTGAGAAAACCATTTAATGGTTACGGCCAGAAAAGCATTAGAACAGTGAGACGCTCGCCGCAGGAGTTGCGCAACACCACACACATCCCGAGTGGCAAGGGAAAAAAATAAAGGACATGTTTACTGCATATAATGACTAAAAGAGGACCATTTCAAGAGCGGAAAAAGAGTGCAAAACAAACAGTGCAGCAGTCACACGATCCTACTTGCTAAGCCCTTTAGTTTCAACGATCGTGACTACTCCATGCAGCGAACGGTCTTTAAAGGAGTGCCGCAACGACATTTCTTGACCAGAGGTGCGTTTCAGATAGGACAATATGCTCGCTGCCGCATCGGTGGGCGAATGGAGGCCAGAAACGCTATGGATATGCGAGGCTTCCCATAGCGGGCGCCGTACTCTCATCTGCACTCACAAAATCAATAACGCAAGTCAGAGTCGGGATAACCTATAACTATTCCAATCTGTTTCTATTCCAAATCCGCCATTAGCCATCCGCAATAGGTCAAAATGGCTCAGGTCCATGGGTAAGTTCACTGTACCATGGGCAGGGCCCGGGCCATTTTGACCTATCACGGATCGCTAATGACAGATTTCAAAATAAAAAATTATTGTAATAAGTTGTTATCCCAGCCCAGCGTAGTGTTCCTGGCTTCCTGACGTCACTGGCAGTGCCTAAGTTGGGGTGCTGTTCTGGACATCAGCAAATTCCGCTATATTGTCAATACTCTGTAATGGCGGCATTTTGAACCAATCAGAGAGCCCGTAGCACCTTCGAGGCCAAACAGAGCGGACAAGATGGCGAATTCGACAACGCAGCAGAATTTAACAATATCTGAAATAGCACCCCCACTTCAAACGAATTTTCTATGTATTGTGGGGCGGCATCCATTGCTTTGTGTAGTTACCGATCGAAGGTCTGGGTGGTTATCACACTGCGCGTAATTAATGCGCCGACGTCGAATGCCGCCACACCGAAAACACGTCGAAAATATGTTTCAAATAATTCTCGTCTTTGAACAAACACATTCTGCCCCAATTGGCCAGTCTCGCTCCTCATAAGATACGATAAAGTCCGGACAGCAAGTGCATCCATACACTGACGATCTTCACCTAACATTACAGGGTCCCTTTAATGACACATATATTTGATCATGGTATTTCAGTGGCGCAATATGCGCACTGTTACAAGGCAGAAAACACAAAACCACTCGTAAGCATACCATCGTATGCGAACGGAATAAAAGCACTTTGTGCGTGCGTAAAAGATAAACAATGGTGTACGTGCTTCCTGAGCGACAACCAAACAAATCCGTTGACAGTGCCACCAATCACAAAAATTGCCGCAACAGTCATGACTACCATAAAATGCCGAGCAAGTGCCCCGTCCCCACAGGGACATGCCGTTCAAGCTAATTGACACTTCTCAAAACAATAATTTCCAAGGCTCTCTAACAAGCTTGTAAGAATTTCTCCCTTAGAGAACAAATGAGCCACACAAATACTGTAAAAAGCAGACAATACATATGTTCTCCACCACATGTTCAGCATGTGCCTTTTCACATACATTCACCTTCAAGGTTGTACTGCCGGGCAGGCCTCACTCGAAAAGCCTGCTCAATGTGTGCGACACCAAAACATGCAGAGAGCCTCACATTGCATTACCAGCACTCTGTTAAGCCGAAGAGTGAGAAAAAAAGGCTTGTATGCACAAAGGTTTCATTACACATGCACGACACAATGTGCCTGCACAGCACGGTGTACTAGGGATAATGAGACATCCCTCACAATCACTAATGTACCACAGACTCGCTAGGCACAACAGAAGAAGCAGCAACAATAGCAGCTACAAATGACTAACACAGTTGTTTCGGAATGTCATGACCCATGCATCAGCATTATGATGGAGCAGAACTGCCATGTTGGTAAATGGACCCATAGTTCACCTGACACCCGCGCTCATATCCTTCGTGACACAGCCAAATGAAGAGGTGTTACCGTATGGCAATGACCAGCACCGGTAATGTTTGAGCACGCATTTTCATGAAAGAGAGGCTGGTCCTTGAGGGATGGACATGCTCGGTATTTCATAGTATACATTGTGACAAGTGGATACCACGTGAGCACAAAGATAGAGAACACAAACATGAATTAGACAGGTAAAACTCAAAGGCACATTCTAAGTGAACAAACTGACCTCTCAGGCCTACTTTCATGAACAGTCATGAACACTTCTTTTGAGTGAGGACGTGTGAACATCATTGTACGTTGTTCCAGAACTTTGTTTGAACACTTTTTTTTTTTCACAATGCATCCCCAACAAGGTTCGATCATGCCTGTTTGCCCTCAGGCATAGATGATTAGGTGCAGGGACATCGGTCCAAAGGGGCAAGTGATGAGTCCCAAGAAAAATGGTACACATACGTAAAAAACAACAACCTTGAGACTTTAAAAACAATTGCAGACCTACAAAATAGCAGAGGTCACACCAAAGAACTCCTTGTGACAGCACAAACACTGTGGCATGTAGCTTGAGGCTGTCGTGCAAACTTGGCTTGCACAAAAAGTTTAAGACAGCACAAAAGGTGCCATGACCAGGTTATGTAGAGTGAGAGTAACCACCTCTTTGCAATGCGCAACCTCCAAGCATAAAAGGAACAGCTGCCAAGTGGTCAAAAATTAAAACCTTGGGCACCACCACCATATGTCGTTACACAGATGACCAGTAAAACTTTCTCAAACATGTACAAGAAAATGCTGAAAACAAAAGCTAGCAGTAGGATGACCACGCAGCGTGGATTTAAGGTGAAGCACATTTCGGGAAACGGCAACACAGAGAAAAAATCCCCAAGTCACTCGTTGGTGCTGCTGTTTCTTACTGAAGTTTCAAATCAACAAGGTATGAAGCAAAATCCTGCCATGGGTACAAGCATGACATAGTGAATGCATTGGAAGCTCTAGACAGCTACAAATCTGTGCGGCTATGCCAGAAGAGCGATTACACAAAGGATCCTCTTATCCAATTCATCTCCGTGACACGACAGTTCTGCTGTGCATGACATGAAAAGCACAGTGGCACTGTCAAATGAGCAAATTAGCAGTGGTAAGGGAAAAAACAAACACTGTCAGTGTTTACTAACAAATGCAAAAAAACAAAAAATTGAAATGGCTGGAGGCCTCAACATACATTTTTCTAAAGCAACGATATGCCCCTAGCAAGCAATGACTGGATGTCCCGACTTTGCTATTACTACACATCAGCAACAAGTAAACAACAAAGGTCAAACAGTGTGACGCCCTGTGGGATACGCTTCAATCGCACGTGGCAAGCAAACACTGTCTTCTCACACAACAGCAAGCCAGCATTGGTATGCTGGGTGTGTATACATATATTTATAAAAAAGCAGCTAGATAAGGCAGCCACTGCACAAGGAACAGGTCTGAAGGAAGTTACCGTGCCAAGATAACAAAAGCTGCACATTATCGCCTACTTTAACAACTGCCCTTTGATACGGTTGGTTTTTCGCACAATCATACCAAACAATTCCACTTAAAGCTCCAGTCACTACAAGCTGCTCTTGCAGCTTCGGAAGCCCTGCAGTGACAGTGGATGCATCAATTCAGCTGCACCAAGGAACAAAGACAGCTGGTGCAGGGGGCGTTTGGGTACCGAAGACAATAAAAAAAAAGTGCCTGTTCAGCTATTGTCTAGCATGTCATATGGCACTACCAGCCATGCTGTGGACATTACTGTGGTCAGATCGTTAATGCACACACAGCGAAGAGACAACTGTGGGGACACAATAGCGGATGGTGGTATGACACATCGAGCGTTGGACCATTGTTTTGCAGTCACGGCTTGCAGGGTGATGGCACACCACAGCATTTCCAAAATACCCAATGTACAAATGGGTCAGCTACATGTCTGTGTCTACATGTCTGTTTTGTACAGAAAAAAAATCAGAAGCAGGCAGCGATGCCAGACAAAAAAAAGTTTTCATTTCACTGCAACGGAGCAGTCGTGCTGCCTGCCAACGCACAGTGGCAAAAGACAGTGTGCACTTTGCTTCACCACTACAACGAGCGTGGCAGCACCATTGTGTTCTCAAAAACTCCTCATTCTTTGTCTTGTGTCACCACAGACAACACATACTTCCAATTTAATCTAGATAAAACAGGCAATTAACGCACCTATATGCGAAATCGAACTGCATGCAAGGAGAAATGGCACCTGCATGTGAAAATTGAGGGCAGACAAGCCAGCAGTTTAGCAGAAAGATTCGTGTATACCTGGCACTCCTAGTTTGTACAAGATTCAATAAAGGTGCAAACAATGGCACATCCTATCTGTCACTGTCACGTCCAACACCACGCACTATTGTAGTGCGAGAACAAAAGTGTTGTACCTGCTGCACATGTACCAAAAGGCTGGTCTCTATCATTACGCATTTGATAGGGACAATAAAGGAATATGTAAAGCTGAGTTACATTAATAGACTATTTGTCTAGAAGTATATTATCATTTTCTGGGTGCCAATAGTATAAGACTTCATAGCATAGAAAATTACCACCAAAATCCTGCCGCTGCTCTGTAATTTGAATTGCCTTGCACCAAAATGGATGAGGTGGTGCTAACCTCATGTGACCTTCCCCTTTGCCACGCCCTGCGAATCAGCCAGTGCTGATGTTGCACGAGAGGTACCATAGTCCAAAATAGGTGACACCACTTTGATTGCATAAGCTGTGTTCTCACTACAAATTATGAGTTCATTATTACTCCCCCATGCCTAATATTTCAATGTAGCTTGACCTCATACTTTCCTTTAGTGTTTCTTTAAGTGCTGAGGGTACTGTACACTTTGACAGAATGCTCTCCCAGGCAAGCAGTGCCAAATGTAAGGTTAGCAAGCACCAATACTAGTGACATCTTTCTAGAGCCCTGCTACCCACAAGGAAAGCCAATGCGTCCACAAAGCATGTTCACTGAGCACAATGATAATCCATAACAGAAACAGTGCGCAAAGTATACTGAGAATTCCTTTTTTTTTTTTCAACCAACGATAAATGGAAATTGTGGCCAGTTGGTGTAAATACAAGTTAAAAAGAAAAATAATAAATGGCAACACGTCCACCGATCACTGCTGTCATTTTCCAACACTGCAGTTCACAGTGACATGAAGTCTTAACGGTGAATGCCATAAAACTTAATCCGGCAATTTGCCCATGCAAAGTTTGCCCTCCACAAAAAAAAAAGAATGTGTAAAGTATGGGAAAATAAGGTCACTTTTCACCTAACAACACACAATTCTTAAGGCAACAGTAACAACATTGAGAGCTATGTCTAGAAATTTTGGAACCGGCCACAAACAATAGTTCAGCCTTCAGACACGATCAGCTTCAGTGAATAGAGCATTTTCTCAAACCTTGCATCACTGCCACTGCACATTAAAGTCCAGGAGACCAACCAATGTGCCATAAACCAACCGCATCAAAAGTGTAAATGGCAGCAGACCAACTGACAGTCACAGAGAAGCAATAACCACCTCAGTATAATGCAAGGGGTCAATAATAATCTTGAAAACCAGTAGGCACATTTGGACCTATAAAGGTGCAAATGCACTCTCACAAGGTCATAAATGACTAATCAACGACAGCAACAAAAAGATCAAACTCATGAGCCTGTAGACCCTTTCGTTGCTTGCAAACAAAGGCCCCAGGAGACTTCCGGTTTTGCTTTGTGGAATTGCCAGCTAAATTCAGAAGGAAACAAATTGAATAGCAGATTGCAAGAGTCCTTCAATAGAATGTAATTTGATCGTTTAACTGATCTCATTCTTCGCTGCAGGATGCCATAGCCACTAAATCACTGTGGCAAGCTTAGTCATTGAATATTGGCTTATTCTGCTCCCCATATAATTAGCAGCCTGCAGCCACATAGTTTCGAAAACAAATTTTACTAAGTGACCTGAACAGCCGGTGCACCTCTACCAGAATGAGTTATCAGCTCAGTCTGCACAATGCAACAGTGCATGGGTTTGCAATGTCTTGAACAATAATTCTGTGACTGCACTCTCTTGGGAGACTGTCTGAAATTTAAAAAAATTCTAGATTATTACGTGCCAAAATCACGATCTGATTATGAGGCACATCTTAGTGGAGGATGCCGGGTTAAGCTTGACCACCTCGGGTTCTTTCAAGCGCACCTAAATTTAAGTACAGACGCATTTTTACAAATGTAGCTACCGTAAGTGGGATCGAACTCGCGACCTTGAGCTCAGCAGCAGTGCAATGCGATAGCCACGGGGCTACCGTGGCAGGCGAGACTATGTCTGTTTGTGCCAAATTTTTATGTCAATAGTGAGGAATCGTGCCACAGTTGTCACTGCAGCAACGGCAAGGCAGCCTTCTCTGCTCGGTCGCTACTGGTTTGGTACACTGATAAGCAGTACCAAAGAATATGCAAATTTCATCAAATTAACAACAGGTATAGAGTTCAGCTAAGCCATAAAAACAAATTGTTCATGCACCTTTCAGGTAGATGACAACCTTTCCATTCATACAAGGGATTGATACAGGAAGCGCATACTTTTTACGTTTGATCACATCAAGAAACATATTATAGCAGAGGAAATGAGAAAGCTCACTTTTCCCTACAATGTTGACTGCTAAATACATGCGACCAGAAGTTCTCCGAGGCTGCAGACACATGACTGCTGCCCCGCAGACGAAAGGGTCTACACAGAGACCTGTAGAGAAATGCTAGTCAAAACCAGCAATAAAAAAATGCAGGCTCATACAGGCCAACACAGGCCTAGAAGGCCAATGATGCAACAAAATTTCCCATCACTCTTCACATTTTGAGAAAATATAGGCAAGTAGCCAAGATGAAGCTTTAATGCTCACTATCAGATCCAGAGAAGCCTCAACCGTAGACTATCAGCCAGCCTGCCAGTTTTCTTGAACACTGCGGCGTACAACGGCAGCACAACAAAGTGAGTGAACAACGAATGCGGCGCGAAGCCATTGTGAGGCAAGAGAAAGATTTTTCTAATTTACTAGACACTTGTGTCTCTACAATGCACACAGGTATTCCTTGTTTTCCCAGCAGCTGGAATACAGTGACACTCTGTAGCGGCAGCAATGAATGGCAGCAACACTACGAGGCCATGATTTCACAGAAATCAAACGCGGTCATCAAATGAGGAGGCCCCTCGCTTCATGCCTCTAACTCTAAGAGAGAGAATACATGGTCATGAATGAGGCCATGTATAGCCACAGTAGTTTGGGAAGGAGGGGCTGAAAAGCTTGTACGTAACAGCAGCCCTGAGCGGGTTGCGTGACAAGAGTACTATGACTGATTGCATGTGTCTAGGAATTTGTCCACTGCACAGATTCCCCAGTCCCAGCCATTACTAGGTTCCCTTTCTCCATACTATGGCCTTCATTCGGTTGCCATGAGGGTTCACCAATAGTCTTCATGCATGCAAACTATTGTAGTCCATATTAAAAAAGCCAGTGTGCTAGAGCATGCACAGCAACAACTGAGCCCTTCCTCCCAAACTCCTCAAAGTGTCCGTACTACCTACACACTTGCTTAGAATGCATATTCAATTGGATGAGGGGGGGGGGGGGAGAAAACATGATCACAAGAAGTGTGGCCTGTACTTCAAAGGTTTAACGTCCGGTGAACTTCCAGTATCTCACACCACAACTGACATGTATCTGTACAAGATGAAAGCTCATGCAATTTCTGCTTAGTCAAATGCAAAAAAAAAAAAATAATATACAAGAGCGCTAGGGCTGTGCAACAAACAGTTAAGAAACTACTGACCTGTCAATAAAGCTGGGCATCTGTCAGCAAGCAGCACATGGACAGTCAATGAATACAAGGTAATTCCTGGCAACACACACACAGGCATTTCTCAGGCCAGAATATTACAATTCAGTTCCAATTGCATTCCATTCTGTGCTTTCCCCACTGGTGACAAGTGGTCTCATGCCCGTGTTATCACCAGATGTGGCCAGTTGGCACAGCATGCGATGGGAAAAGAACAAAATCCAGGTAAAAGCAAGTTGTCAAGTCATACAGCCCTAGTGCCTAAAGCTATACACATTCTGTTTGTTCTTTCTAATTGGGCAGTTGCGCTGTTTATACCTGGAGAGGGACTCGATCTTAAGCAATTATTTTATACCTATCTTCCTTTTTTTAAATTCTTTTTTTCAGGATAGCTGATGCTAGAGTCAAAAGACCTACAAAGACTTTACAAAGACAACAAAAGTTGTCAAAAGGTGCTGCTTTTTCCTATTTTAGCAAAACGAACAGTCCTGTCCCCATGCACAGACTAATGCCAAGTCTGCAATTGCTTTTCTCTATATTTTCAATTAGAAGCGAGAATAAAAAGCTCTGGTTACTGCTAATAGCCTTTCACCTTTCAAAATGACAAATACACAGACAAAACATACACCACTAAGAAAGAACGGCCAAACCAGATACAAGCAGCAACTCATGGAGTGCTCAGCTGGATTTGAAAAAAAGTGTGAACATTGCAAACTGCAAGTTGCACATTACTTTCAAATGTGAGGACACAAACTTGTGACAGTGATACTACTGAATGCATCATTCTATTCCCTCTGCTCTGAAAGTGATGAAATACGACTCATGATTTCTTTTGAGACTAAAAAAAAGTTAATTTTTGATGCTGTACATTTTAATCATGAAAGTGCCCATCACAGGAAAGCAACACCACTGGTCCCTTTCTTTTGTGGAGAGGCAAGGTGCCCTAGCTTCTGTTTTTCCCACCAGTTGGTGCACATAATCAAGAAGGTTGCTGCATAATAAGCATCCCCACCACACCCATCAGAACAAATACTGCTAAAAGCATTTGGGTCACCAACCATCTCCAAAGGATGGATGCAGCGTAAATTGTTTTTTTTTAGCCACCCGTTACACCATGCAAACGAGGCAAGTAAACTTATGTTTATGTGCAAAATCAGCAGTCTTTTTGCCAGGTGACTCTCCCTCCACAGGGAGTTTATGCACGAGGGGGTGCTCTATCGAAGCTCTTACATCAAAGATGGCACAGTCGCTCAACAGTGCTACCCACTCAGCTCATATGCTGACGATGATGAGGACTACTGAACTACGGGCACTATGTTAAGATGGTACAATCCAAACACTACCTAACTGGTAGGCTGGCCATCATTCTAGTTCGCTACAAATGGCTATTACTGTTGCTGGCCATTTATGAACATAACACAAATCAGCATAATGCCAATTTTATTTTTTCTTACCTCTGGCCTAAACTCGCATATTTAATTGCATATATGAAAAAGGCTAGAAGGGTTGAATTTTGCCTACTGATCACCTAAAATTCGATTTAGGTGCCTGAAATGTAGTTTTTATAGCCTGAAGATCCAGCTTCTAGTCATAAGTCACATGCACCAACAGCCCAAGATAGCAGCTCTCCAGTAACCACCTTGATCCATCGCACCTGGCTCCATCTGCAGGGGAGCCAGATGGAGAGCAAGGCGAGAGGGGCCATCAGATCACACTGGCTCACTCTCCCAGGAAAATCAAGTAACAATGTGTCGCTCATGCTATGACAAGAATAAGAAAGTTAACGTAGCACACAGCAGCAATTGGCTGTAGTCAGGTGAAAATTTCCTTCCCGGCGACTTCAGGAAACCGTCGTCCAGATTTACAGTAAAAGCATCCCCATTACTACGGAAGACTGAGATCTCACTTAAAATGCTGCCTTATTCCAGCACGAAAGCATCACAGGCGGATTGCCCCTATAGTATGCAATAAAAGAAAAGCGGTCACCTTATGGAATTTACATAGCGCCCTTGGTCGCTCTGTTTACATAGTGTCCACACTTTGCAACTAAAAACTATGTGTGCCTGCACAACACATCATGGAAGTGTATGAAACAGTATACTTTGTGGAACACATAAAACTAATTATGCAACTTCGTGCACTATTAGTTACACTGGGGCTCATTCTGCAGCCTCCACTGAGGCCCTGATCACTGGCACTGCAAACACCCATGAAAAGCCTCACATTTATAACTTGCTCAGTTTCAGGCGAAAAGCCTTATGTGGTCAGCCACAATGACAAAAGCAGCTGCGTAACATTTCTATGGCTGCGGCCTGCAATACGAGAAAAAGTTGCCTTACAGGTACAACTTGCATTCCAATGTGGTTGCCACCTGAAAGTGCCAAACGTCCTTCTGCAACTTCTCAAACGCCGCAATTTCCAAATACTCGAGAAAGATCTAGCTGTGCCAACTCTACCGTGAAGCACACGTACTGCATTCAGATTGATGCTGTAAAAGTGTGCCTGCAAAAGATGCTCCAATATTTTCGTGGGAGTGCAATGATGGAGCCTTTGGCTTCAGACAAGCGCAGCATGCAAATGCACTAGTGCGTATGTAGAAAGCACTCATTTTTGCCTCTTACACACGTACCTTAACCAAGCATGAATGGGACAGTATGTGTTCCCAATAATTGCAACGTCCCCCAAACATAGTGCACTACACAGTAGTTATCGCGCTTTTTCTTCAGTGCCAAAAAAGCCAGCGTCTCCCAGCGGGCAGCCATTACTGAACCACAAGACTCCAGTTACGAAAGCCACTAACAGGAATGAAACACCATGGTACCCTGTGCAAAACTTGCTCCAACCTTGCTGTATATGTAGCTGCAATTGAAAAGCAATTCTGGTGCTAAAATTGTGCGCGGATTTTTAATGCAACTTTGTGTACCTTTCTTCTATTTGGCTGCGACCCATGGATGCTAGTCAAGGCATGCAATGTATGCGGTATAGTGTGCATGTACGGGTGGTACATGCACATGATTATGTAGAACCCACACACTGTGGTAGTCGATGTTACGAAAAGTTTACCAGATGGACCAACAAGTTTGTGCAAGGTGTAAGCTGTGGGCGATGCAAACACGTGTGTGGTGACAGCAGCAACACTACAATGATGGCGATGACGCTCGCATGACAGCGACAGCATAATTTTTTTTTTTTGTACTCTAGCGAAGAAATGTTGCAACTTGTTTCATTACAACTTTGGCCAGTCCTAAAGGCAGTACAATGACTCACAGCACAGCAGCATTAGCTGCCAAGAGGAAAGGACTAGGACATGAGCCAATCCCAAAGGCAGTGCAGTCTAACCCAGCATCTCAAAGCACTGGCTGCAACAAGGGAATATAAGAAACTGACACGCTCCTGCTTTCCTTTAGCGATGAGACGCGATGCATGCAAAGAAGTGGCAAGTTTGTGGCCAAATTGAAACTGACAGGTGCACACATGCAACCTAATCACATAGCTCATACTATGAGATGCGACACACTGCCAATGGTCTCAAAGATCTAGTTCCCATTGGCACGAGAGAAGTATGTGTGCGATTGTGGCCTAACAGTTAGAGCATCAGGCTGTTGAGCAATTTTTTTTTCATGATGATGCGAGACAGGAACCTACCAGCCTACCAGGTATAAGCCAAAGTATGCTTCGCATTAAAGGTGTATTCATGAACCCTGTTCAAACACCTGCTACCAAAGAAATCTCAGCTT
Organism: Dermacentor andersoni; assembly: GCF_023375885.2. Classification (NCBI taxonomy): domain Eukaryota; kingdom Metazoa; phylum Arthropoda; class Arachnida; order Ixodida; family Ixodidae; genus Dermacentor; species Dermacentor andersoni. Next base: position 359,177,548 of record NC_092814.1, on the reverse strand, counting down.
TAGTGCCACAGCTCATGCAGCAGTTTCCCAAAAACTCGCAAAAGTGTGCCTTTAGCAAAACTGCACGAGGAAAAAGGAATTCCGGGTTCAGTAATGGCTGTCCAGCAATATCTTAGCATCATCCTCAACTTCACAAGTTGAGCAGCCCACTGGAAAAAGAAACGGGCCTGCAATCAAGAGTGACAAGCGGTAGTTCTCTTGTGGAAGACTACAGTGCACCCCTCACCAGCCAATAATAATGCTTCCTCATAAAGTCTAGCAACATTCACACCATGATACATTCATTCATACATGTGGCAAGCATGTAATGAACTAGATTTTGAGGTGCAGCTGAAAGCAAAGTGTAAAAAAAAGGAAAAAAAAACAATGACCAGGAAACTACTACTACACTTTGACGATTGTGAATCGGATATACAACACAGAGAAAAGGGCCATTTCCAGCTATTACCACATTTGTGCTCAGCAAAGAGGTGCTTCTTTTCTTGATTTGAAGTACACTTCTTGCTTAATAGATTTAATTTAAGCAACATCCCAAGATGTCCCTCGGCCTTAAACGTCGTATTGCGACCACCACCAGGATGGCCCCACTTATAAAAGCACACATGCAACGTCTGGCAAGGAACTGTAAGATGCGGTGCATTACAACACACACCGATAATCCACCACTTCCCGCAGACCTCCCACACATTCTTTAGGACCACTGTTTCAATTTGCGGCGACACCCACACGCCACTGTGCTTCTAAAACACTGCGCAGTGAGCGTATTTTGGCCAGCCAGGCATGTGCTACAGCATACACACAAAATAAAAATTTCCGGGGTTTCTCGGGAAATTTCCAAGTCAATGAGCGGTGGTAGTCTCGGTCATTGACATGCTGGACACACGACCTGGCACGCTGCGCGCCAAGAGCCCTCGTCCACCTCTTCCTTGCCGATTGTAACGGCAAACTCGAAGGTTGCGAGGGCAGCTTCCCAAGTGGTAGGGCCACAGCCCCGATGTCGCCCTTTCCAGAAATGGAAGGTGTGGCCTGACCTCAGAGACATCCAGCAGCGTGGGACTGCTCTTTGCTCTTCCCATATAACGATAATTTGGCTGGCTTCCTCAACATCCAATGGCCGGGCAAGTATGGCGCAGTGACTGTGTGGCTGGGTCGATGCTGCTCTGACATGGCGACGACAGGGTCCACACCATGTCTACAAATGCTTGCGGTGGATGGGGCCCTGTGCCCAGTGTGTGTCCCCTTCTCAGTGTTCCTGGTGGGTCCAGCAGTTGTCGGAGCAAAACTGTGCCGACTCTTCCAGCTGGTTCAGGAGCCAGGGACCCACTGACGTCGGCACCTGGGGCTGTCCCGCCCAAGACTCGCTTCCCTGCACCCAAAAGAAGAAAAAAAAGAAAATGTCACCAGGACTAGGAAGGTCAGCCTAATTTACTTGCAAGTCACATTGGCAGTGCTCTACAGTACAGTGGAATATTGTTAAATTCAAACTCTAACGGGACCAGAAAATAATTCGAATACAGTTAAACCTCGATATAATGAAATTCTCAATATAACAAAGTATTTAACTTTTCATAACATCTTGTCCATAGAACCTCAATATAACCGTGTTTGTATGCGATTTCCATATAACGAAATTTCATTTCCGTCGCAAAGGAATGCCGAGGCAATAAATGGAAGCTTCCGCAGACGCAGATGGTCAAATGATTGAATTACAAACGGCTGCTTGCAAACGCACCTCTCAACTGGTGCGCGGCGCGACAACAGCAAAGTGAAGTGAAGCCACGTCATGTTCAGTATAAAGCCAAAACGCGATAAGATCTTATCCCCCCCCCCCCGCACACTTTGTGCTTTAAGTGTGAGTGAAAGTGCGTGAGGGTGAGAAAGAAAGAAAGATGGTGGCTTCACGAGTTATGCCTTTCCGCGCGAGCAAAGGGAAAGAGGGATGGGTGCAAGCTCACGGCAACACGATCAAGCACACACGAGGGGGCGAAGTGGGGGGTAAGTTGGTGCGCGTCTCGGCCGTGGCTGTGCATGGCTGTAAGTGTGGCTGAGTGCATACGTAGCCGTGCACCCTGCTTTAGAGGTGATCTGCCACATGTGCAAAGAGTGGAAGTGCTGAGACGCCGTGGCACCATGTAAGCTGCCTTCCTGTGCATTTAGTATTGGAGGTTGCATAATCTCAAGTTTGGGTGACCTGCTGGAGCGAGAGGCATACAAGCATTCGCTCCTCGCAGCCAGCGCTTTACCTGATAGTGTCGCCCGCACTGGGACAACGCTATCAGCCGCAGGGGCAAAGTACATTCGAAAGCATGGCTAGCTTCGCTTAATTCGTACTGCCTACGTGAAGATATCGTCAACGTGGCATGAAACCGTATCATTCGTTGCAGACTCCCAGATTCATCAAAATGAGTTGTTTTCTCATTCAAATTTGCCTTCTTGGATTTCCCAATCATTAGGAAAATTCTGCGACTCCTTTCCACATAAGAAAAATTTATTGGTGACTGCATTTAGTTGCATAAAAAGTCGAATTTCAATACAATGAAATTTAGACATAATGTATGTCATTTTACCTACTGCGTTACATCGAGGTTTAACTGTAAAATGGAGTTCGAGCAAAAGAGCCCCTTTGAATACCACGCTCGATAATGTACAGCGTTATCACAAAAGGCCAGATTATACGCACACGTCTTTCTTCCAGTGTGTCGGGGCAATACCCTTTTGGTGTACAAGCCTGAATTATAGGTTAGGATGTGGTTTAGCACCAACTTTATGGTGCCTACAAATGCCTATTTCAGCCCTTTATGTCTAAAAAGCCTATTTCGTTGATTTGTGCCTTTGTATGCCTATATTGCATTTAGCACCTGAAAATCCTTTACAGGGGCGCTAATTCTGTTTCAAAAGCCCATTCTTCTTTCAATGAGACCTAGCAGCTCTAGCAGATGCTTTTGCTAATGGCAATGCACGTGGAAATGCAACCAGCAAATAAGGGCTTGCATGACAACATTTACTGATTTTTTGAAGGTATTTCACCATATGCCTAACACTGGTTATCAATGACAGAGAAAAAGTTCAGAGAAAGTCCGTTTCTTCGGCAGCAGACATGCAACTCATGTTACATTCAGAGTGGAGATTACAGACAAAAATGCACAGCATTTTGATAGAGGTGAGCTGTTGCCTATAGCGTGGAAAGAGTGGAGAGTGCAGAGCACAATGCTAATATTTTAAATGGAAGCATGCAAAGTTTGCTGCATAGCTGCGCGTCTGCTGTACGATGAAGTATAGTTGTGGAGAGAACACTCGCCTATGGCGGTTCGTCTAAAGCAGCAAGCTCTGCCCCACTCTTTTTATTTAAATAAGTGCACATTAGGAGGTGCCTACTGCTGTGCTGATATGCGATCATAAAAAAAATGAAGCTTTGCAAAGTAAGTGATATTGAAAGAGCACTTACAGAACAGGTAATATAAGGCTTCAAATGCCTGTTTTAGGCGTCTAAAACCCACAATTTATATACCTAAAAATCCAGCCTCTAGTTATCATGCTCAATAATGTGCTGCGCGCAATACAGTCATTGACCGATAATGCAGATTCTGTGGGGACTGCCTAAAAGTACAAATATATAGAGTCTAAAATATAAAATTCACTAACGAATAAGTCCTTATTCTACAAGTACCCCCAAAAAGTTTGTCAATCTGCTGCTTCGCTGCTTGCTTGTGACCTGGTCGGTCTTCATTTGGCCGTTGTAATGACTGTGGCCACAGACAAATGAAATTAGAGTCGCCAAATGTGCCAAATCTCCATTTCCTGCAACTTAAACAGAGGCCAACCGCACTCTGATAGCCATATGATCACAGGTTTCTATGCAGCAGCCGCCATCCATCAAAATTGCTGTCGTCTTCAAAGGAGAGACAGAAGGTGGAATTATTACCAATTTTGGCGATGTGACCACCAAAATTCACAAGAACAGCCAGAGAAGTCACCCACAACAGTGTCACAATTTAACACGTAAAGGAGTAATCTGAACATGCAGAACTTGCATGACAAACCGCAAATGCCATGCAAATGCACTTCTTATACAACTTAGGGGCATGGTTATGGCTTCTGCCGTGGTTTGGGCGAAGTCGGCTGCAACTGGATCGACTAGGCTTCATTACTTTCAGCATCAAGGTGGCACCGGCAACGAATCAAAATTATCACTTTTTCTGTACGACTCGGTCAACTTGCATCAACTCAATGGCACATGTTGTGCAAGCGAAGCGGGACAAAGTCAGAATTATCGAGTGGAGCACTGTAAAGTGTCCGAAATTTCAGCAAAACTGTCCAAATTATCAGTTCGTGATTAAACAGTATCAGCGATCGTGCCTTACCATACATTTTTGGAAGAACTGTCTTGGAACTTGCAAATCACCGAGCGAGTGCGACTAGAGTCATACCAGCTTATAACGATCCCTGATATAACCATTTATTGGTTATAATGACCAAATTTCACTGCATTTACATTTCTGACCCTGCCTATGAAAACTGCATCCAGATATAATTAACATTCTAAAAATCAGCGTACTGTCACAATGAACACTTTAAATTCGTTCGTGGTAAAAGGAGGACGAATGCGACGTTCCAAAGCACGACCGAACTGACCAAAAAGGCCTGCTCCAGTCCAACCAAGGTCCATTGGTCCAACCGCAACGTAGATACCACTGAGATAAACAAGCAGTGCTTTTTTCTTTCCTTCCAAGTATTTTGCATTCTTTTTCCATTTGGAGCACAAGCCCAGTAGCCAGTTTTACAGTCAGACCAATTTTCCGGACGCCCGATTTTTCAGACATGCCCGATAATTCGGACGCGAAAAGCCTTCGCTGTCCAATTTCTCCAACTTTTTGCCATAACCACAGGTCTGAAACGGCAATCCACCACCACTGCTATTTAGATTATCTCACCTCCTGAAACCAGCGCTCTCGCACTCAGATCCTCTGGCAGCCGTAGCCACCACTGCAGCAATGATAGGTGTAACTTATTCGACGTTTGCTAACAAGCTATTCAAGCCATTCGATGGAGTGTTTTCCATTAAACCAATTCGCCGCAGTTGGCAATGACGCCGACTCTGCCTTTGTAATTGCCGTCAAAGTCTTGGAAGTTCGGGAAGCACGGCGTGTTGCATAATACCGGTTCTCGAAAGTTAGCTTGCCTCAATACAGCAGTGTTGCTCGTTGAAGCATACGCGAAGTACTGCAGCGAAGCATGCCAAGAGTGGGAAGGGGCAATTGTCACGGGACACGGTACGATTCCTTAATTATACACGCGTGCACCCACCGTCTCCTATCATAGTATGAGCACCAACACATCTAATATGTGTACTAGCAGGTTTTCAGAGCTGTTTCGGACGTGCGTGTGGCAATTTGAGCCCTTGGGGGCTGTAAAAGGTAAAAGACACGCATTCGTTTTTTCAGCCTGCCCAATTTTTCGGACGTTTTCGCGGCCCCTAGGGAGTCCGAAAATGGTACGTTGACTTATTTGTTATAATTACTGCGTGAAGGGAACATTGCAGTATGTGGTTTATGTTGCCATAGCACGTAAGATAATGGTGTGGCGGCTACTTATTGTTATAGTCAAACCTCAACCCAATGAACCATGATTTAATGAAATTATCAATGTAAAGAACTATTTCCCAATCTTAGTTTCGTAATTGAATGAAATATTTTCGTGGTGCAGTTTCAATTTAACGAATTCATGGCTGATTGGAAGCGCAAACACACACAACGAATTTCAAGCATGTACTTGGAGCCTGTTTAGTAAGTACAGGGTTCATAGAAGTTTTGAAGGAAAAGATTCAAGGCCCCAACATAGTAGTTTCAAAGACCTCCAGCGATGTGTTTAGTAGCTTGGACAGAAAATAATTTCAACGAAATCGCTCATTTTATTGTAAATAAAAAAGCAAGTAATTTGCCTTCATACACACTTCACCACAATCATACGCTACCTTGATGCACACACAAGGAAGTATCTGAAGAAAGCGCTTGGAACTTTTTCAGCAATAGCGCAATGAATTGCTTCAACCTTTGGCATCTTTTCTTTCGCAGTATAGGATGTCATTTGCTGCCTAATTAGTTAAGTGGGGTTTAATGGCGCAAAAGCAGCTAAGGCTATGCTGCGCCAAATTTGCTGCCTAATTGTCAGCAGCTGCCATCATACCAGCAATAGACTTTTCTAGTTTCTTGCTCTTGTGTCGATTGCTCTCGATTTCCTCTTCAATAAGGCTTTTCTTTGAATGCCTCAATTGTTGAGCTTCCTGCTTCCTTCGTTCCTCCAAGTATGCTTGGTACCGCTTCCATACGGCTAAAACTGATGTCAGCAGCTCCTTTGTAATTGCAACTTTAAGGATGCCGCCTGCCTTCTTTACAGCAACACAGACAATTCTCTGTGACACGTGAAAGACTTCGTTCATGTTTTCAACAGATATCTAGCGATTAACGCCACATCCCCTTTCAACACTAGCTTGTCCATGGCTTAAAACAAGAACTTTGATGACACCCCAGAGGTTTCAGCATAAAGTACGAAACTTTAAAGGATTGCAAAAAAATGTATCCAAACTGTTGGAATTCCTCTCAAACAATCGAAGGCAGTGTTTTTCTTCCTGGAGCAGCTCTGTGTACTCAGCAAGCACTGAATCTCGTTGATGCTTGTTCAACCAGTTAGCTCCAATGAGTGCATCCAAAACTTTCCTGAAGCCTGTAAGGCACTCATTAGGCTTTGAACACATTTGACAGGGACCTAGAGAGGATAGGGCCCTGACAAGAGGGTATCTTAAAGGATTATCCAAGATCTTCTTCGTTACACTAACCTGGAACCATTTGCACTCCATTTTAAATGTGAACACATCCTTTGCACTTAACTTGGCAGCCTTCACAAAAGTTTGCTTTGCTGCATGACCAATGTCTACTTTTTCAAGCGAAGCATGGTTCTTTGGATCTTCAAGAGGCTCACAATTCCAACAGATGCAGATGGTACACAGCACACCAGAAACCTTGTCATTAGTTTCCTCATAAGACATTCAAAGTCCTTTGCTAAAAAGAACATCAGTGGCTTGTCAACTTGGTATTCAGTCAAAAACAAAAATGGCTTGAATATCATTGCAATTCCCACAGCAAAGTGAAGCTTTGATAGTGTCAGTGGATCACGGCAGGCATCAAATACATGTTGGAATGTCAAACACTTAGGCAAACTGACTTGCTTCATTCTGGCAGACTGCACATACTTGTCCACATCGAACCACAGAAGAATGACCCGTTCAATGACAGGTACATTCTCAACCCAACGACAGGAGACCAAGCTGAGATGGTATGTTACCTGGTCAGTAACAGAAGCAAAGTCATCTCTCCTTGCTGGTCTCATGGAAGAGGGAACTGAGGCTTGAAAGGAGTGTATCAAGGCAACACTTGATGGCAGCAACACCGGCCCTGTAGGCGTTATGCACTGTATGAAGACCACAGTTACCCAACTCTAGGCATTGAACTTGATAGTTGTTCCACAGGTGACTTTGCAAGCTCGTCAAGAATTTCAAATTTACATTGGGCCCACCCATAGATAGGTGAATCATTTTTGCAAGTGGCAAACATTCAAGGGCCCCTAAAAGCTTTTCCTGGATATCTTCTGCAGTGTTGCGTATCGCATGTGAATATCTATCTGCTTTCCTTGCAGGTAATAATTCAAGGACTCATCGAAGGGGATGGCATAACAGCCGCACTGTTCTATTTCACGTTGCAAACAAGAGAGAAAATACAGCCACAGTCCATGGCACATGATGTACCCGCACTTCTTTTTGCCCCAGGAGAAGGCTTTCACTACTTCACTATCAGAAAACATCTTCTGAAACAGTTCCCCAGTATGAGACAACGAATTGTACGCATAGTGGCAAGATGCCACTTTCAAAGTCCACAGTACCTCGGCATCCGTCACAAGTTCATTTACTGTGCAAGCATGGCCCAAGTCCGACGACGTTGATGGCATGACACCTTCTCATTGCGTAGTTTCTAATCGAGCTGCTTTGCTCCGCACTTTTCACATTTGTTAGGTCTTCACACGTTTCATGCAACTTCTGAGTGCCGACTCACCCATAGCAGACATGTCCAAGCCTTTGCTGCACGGCCTACACTTGGCGCGACGAAAGTCCACAAGGTTTGGAGCAATCCATTGCTTGTAACTATCACGGTCGAGCCACGACCGCTGAAAATTGCACTTTCCTGGATTAGTGGACAACTCGAGGCTTCTTCACAACGAGTGAAGCATGCTGACCACCACACAGCCAGGGCATGGCAAGGAGTAGTGAGCGGACTGCAGCGGCCAATGAAGACACAAGCGAAAAGAATGCACAAAGGATTGGATTGGTTTGGACTTGCATTAGCCATTGAATGTGGCCAGGTGCACAGCAAAATTTGCTAAGCCTAGCCGAGCATACAAATTCAAGGACATTCCGGGACCTGTAAAAATTCAAGGGTTTTCAAGGTTTTCAAGGACTGCTAGTAAATCTGTCAGAAAACCATAAATATGTCAGCCAAGGCAAAAGTTATTTCAAGCATCCTTCCACATGAAAAGTTTGAGTGGCAAAAAAAGCCTTCAAAGCATGCATGCCGGGATGCGATAGGCAGGTAACACCGCTGCGCCATTTGCCGCATGAGTAAAAAACTTCAGGAGGCTGCAGTGCACACGGCATAGTATTACTAATGTAATCACCTCTAGAGGAAAAGCTCCCACAAGGTCTGGAGCAACCCATTGCTTATAACTGTCACGGTTGAGCCAGGACCGCTGAAAATTGCACTTTCCTGAATCAGCGGACAACTAGAGGCTTCTTCACAACGAGTGAAGCGTGCTGACCACCACACAGCCAGGGCATGGCTGTGCGCCCATGCATTGAAATTGGTAACCACAAGGGCACCGCCATGTTGCTACTCTGTGCAGACACGCAGTCGACAAAATGCAATTCAGACGAGACACTAAATAAACGCGATCACAAGCGTCCCTCAGTGTTGTGGCACCATCTAATTATCATCATCATCATCATCATCATCATCATCAGCCTAGTTACGCCCACTGCAGGGCAAAGGCCTCTCCCATACTTCTCCAACTACCCCGGTCATGTACTAATTGTGGCCATGTTGTCCCTGCAAATGTCTTAATGTCATCCGCCCACCTAACTTTCTGCCGCCCCCTACTACGCTTTCCTTCCCTTGGAATCCAGTCCGTAACCCTTAATGACCATCGGTTATCTTCCCTCCTCATTACATGTCCGGCCCATGCCCATTTCTTTTTCTTGATTTCAACTAAGATGTCATTTACCCGCGTTTGTTCCCTCACCCAATCTGCTCTTTTCTTATCCCTTAACGTTACACCTATCATTCTTCTTTCCATGGCTCGTTGCGCCGTCCTCAATTTCAGCAGAACCCTTTTCGTAAGCCTCCAGGTTTCTGCCCCGTAGGTGAGTACTGGTAAGACACAGATGTTATACACTTTCCTCTTGAGGGATAGTGGCAACCTGCTGTTCATGATTTGAGAATGCCTGCCAAACGCACCCCAGCCCATTCTTATTCTTCTGGTTATTTCAGTCTCATGATCCGGATCCGTGGTCACTACCTGCCCTAAGTAGATGTATTCCCTTACCACTTCCAGTGCCTCGCTACCTATCGTAAACTGCTGTTCTCTTCCGAGACTGTTAAACATTACTTTAGTTTTCTGTAGATTAATTTTCAGACCCACACTTCTGCTTTGCCTCTCCAGGTCAGTGAGCATGCATTGCAATTGGTCTCCTGAGTTACTAAGCAAGGCAATATCATCAGCGAATCGCAAGTTGCTAAGGTATTCTCCATCAACTTTTATCCCCAATTCTTCCCACTCCAGGTCTCTGAAAACCTCCTGTAAACACGCTGTGAATAGCATTGGAGATATCGTATCTTCCTGTCTGACGCCTTTCTTTATTGGGATTTTGTTGCTTTCTTTGTGGAGGATTACGGTGGCAGTGGAACCGCTATAGATAGCTTCCAGTATCTTTACATATGGCTCATCTACACCCTGATTCCGTAGTGCCTCCATGACTGCTGAGGTTTCGACTGAATCAAATGCTTTTTCGTAATCAATGAAGGCTATATATAAGGGTTGGTTATATTCCGCACATTTCTCTATCACCTGATTGATAGTGTGAATATGGTCTATTGTTGAGTAGCCTTTACGGAATCCTGCCTGGTCCTTTGGTTGACAGAAGTCTAAGGTATTCCTGATTCTATTTGCGATTACCTTAGTAAATACTTTGTAGGCAACGGACAGTAAGCTGATCGGTCTATAATTTTTCAAGTCTTTGGCGTCCCCTTTCTTATGGATTAGGATTATGTTAGCGTTCTTCCAAGATTCCGGTACGTTCGAGGTCATGAGGCATTGTGTATATAGGGCGGCCAACTTTTCTAGGGCAGTGTTCCCACCATCCTTCAACAAATCTGCTGTTACCTGATCCTCCCCAGCTGCCTTCCCCCTTTGCATAGCTCCCAAGGCGTTCTTTACCTCTTCTGGTGTTACTTGTGGGATTTCAAGTTCCTCTAGACTATTCTCTCTCACCTTATCATCGTGGGTGTTACTGGTACTGTATAAATCTCTATAAAACTCTTCATGTTCATATAGGAGGTTGTGGCCAAGTACTGCACCAGGGTGGCCAATCCTGCTCTGGTGAGAGAGTGCGTTACCGGTTCTGGTCACCGGGATCAGGCCGCACTCCAGGCCTGTTTGTGCAATTTTCTCAACACACGGTTGTTGTTTTTTTCTGGTATTTTCCGGTGGAGAATTGTGCGGCCCGGGATTTGAATCACGGTCCTCTTGCACGGGAGGCGGATACTGTACCGTCCCCGCAGGAGTTAAATTTAAGAATAAATTGTGGGATTTCACGTGACGAAACCACTTTCTGATTATGAGGCACGCCGTAGTGGAGGACTCCGGAAATTTCGACCACCTGGGGTTCTTTAACGTGCACCTAAATCTAAGTACACGGGTGTTTTCGCATTTCGCCCCCATCGAAATGCGGCCGCCGTGGCCGGGATCCGATCCCGCGACCTCGTGCTCAGCAGTCTAACACCATAGCCACTGAGTAACCACGGCGGGTCCCGCAGGAGTTGTACGCCTCATTTAATATACAGTGGTGCCCTATTTGATCAGTCAAGGTGGACCAATCTGAGCTCGGTTATACCGCACGGATGGCACTCGGCTAGAGAACCTGGTATTTATGACCTGCACATGTGAGGCCATACATATTTGAAGATATATATCTTTCTTCTTTTTTTTTATTTTAGGAGGGTTCCCGTACAGTGATAAAATAAAGGAAAATACATTAAAAGAAAGAAGAAAAAAAGAAAGAAAAAGGGGCAAAGAAAAGCAACATAACAGGTGATTTGAACTCGTGACCCTCCGATGTTGCCCGGAAAGATAGCTCAGTCGGTTGGTTCGTCAGGCCCCAGGCTACTTTCAAGCGCCACAGCTCCTGCTCAGAGCCTCACACCTACGTGGAAAGGAACTCATGTTGTCCGCGATAGTCGGTTTTTGCTGATTCCGAGTGGTTGGAAGGCATACTTTCTTGGAAAAATGGCTGCCCGAGGAGAAGAGCGAACTCGAGCGGCTTTAGAGACAAGGAAAACTGCCTTAAAATATTTAGACTTGAGGGAAAGCTTCGTTAACAAACTATAACACGGCAATCAGAACTCGAATACGACGAGAGAAATTATTGAGACGTGGAAAATTTCCTTGAAATAAATATGGTTTGCGAGACAAATGCCTAAGGTGGCTGCAAACGCATCTTTACCTACATTGTAAATTCTACACCAAAATTTTATAAATAGCCATGAGATCTTTCTGAAAGTAACCCGTAGCTGATCGAATAAATGGTAAAGATGTCAAAGTTACAATAAATAATAGATAAACTGGTTTACGTGGTAATAGTACAGCCAAGCATCACGGTGCCCTCCTGGGGAGGTATTCTCAGGCGATAGTATTGCTGAAAGTGATCGCCCCAGAATACATCCCCCGTTCACTGGTCGCTCACAAATGGCAGTTTCCTCGCACTACCGCATGCAGTATACTCTTGTTATAATGAAGTGAACGGGACAGCGAAAAAATTCGATACAAGTAATAATTCGACAAGAATGACAAATTCATAAAAGCTAAAAAAATAGAGCTGAAATAGCACAACTCCGTGGAAGTCTAATACAGGTGTCATGGCAAATTTTTGGTCGTGATCGAGCCAAACCGGGATTGACTTTCTTGGTCACAATTGGCTGTGGAAGGGAGCCAATAGAGTTCTAATGACTTTGGGCATGCTGGGTACGCTACGCGGAAGGTGGTGGTGCGGAGTACCATTTACCTGTTCCATTGCACATTACTTCAACACCTCGGCCATAGTGACTGTGGCGCCATGGCGGTGTCGCTGCTCGCAGCTGATGTCGCAAGGGGCACAGCATGGTTGATAAGGGTATGTCGGCAGAGAGGGTTGCTCGCTCACTCGGTGCGAATATGCCCCCCCGAATAAATCTAAAGGTAGCTACATTCTTTTATCTTGCCACCCGAGCCAGCAAGTGAGGGCAGATGAAAAGGACAGGGGTATATTTGTGTCTCCCTGTTGGTGGAGTGGAGTTGCGTGAGCATGCTGCCGGCTGCGCCTTTTGTTTCCTTTTTTTTATTTGCCCCAGCACCATGACAATTGCTCTTCGTTGCGGCAATTGTGAATCTGGCAATCGCAACGATTGGTGCGCTGTGCAGCACAACCACTAAAATCAAAAAGAACAAATTGAGAGGCTAAGCAGCAGGAGAAGGCAGATACGGCTAGAAGGAGAGGCCAGGAGAGGAGGAATTTCGCTAGCTTTAGTTTATTCAAGGGGCCTGGGCGTGAAAGGCACTGAGTGCCACCGTGAGCATTCACCTGCTCGCTGCTGATAAGATACAGGCACAGCACGGAGGAGAAGGGTGCGCAGGCAGTACGATGGCATAGCTGGCAACCGAGAGGGTCACTCGCTCGCTCGGTGCAGAACACTTCGGTCGGCGTGATAGGCACTAAGCGCCGCCTGAGTTGACAGTTCACTCTAAGCGGAGCAGCTTATTAGTATGGTTAGAGTAATCTGGTTTAATATGCGTGCATTAGGTCAGGACTGGGAGAAATTTCAAATAAAGCAATGGTTCGAGTGAAGCTGCTACGTTATAACGAGGGTTTACTCTAGATGCAACCACATAACTACAAAATTAAGACGAGACAAGACGAGAACTAAAAGGGGGGACGTGGCCATTGAAAACTGAAAAATCGTGAAAAAGTCGATTTTTGAAAAACAATATTTCTGGGTTGTATGTCCCATAAACTAGCTGTTCTGTAATTATCAGCCCGTAATTCAACCACAAATTAAAAAAATAATGCTGCTTTTGATGCCACCCCATCTCTCAAAACACGCACAAATGCCGAAATGAAGACGAACTTCGCACGCACGCCCATTTCGGCCCATGCAGCCAGCCCGCGCCATCTTGGTGTCATTTTGACCGTGAATTCTGTGTCTCTGTTTTGCCGCCGTGGAAAATGGTGTCGGCGACGCAGTTGAGGCGCTATTGGTGTTTTCCCTCGATGTGATGAGGAGTGCTGATTGGCCAGAGCAGCGCATTCAAATCCCGTGGGCTATAGCGCACCTGCCATTGGCTGCTGCGCAGGCGGCTGCTCCCTTCGATTCCGCACCCACTGCACTTGCCTCGTTGTTGCCCCTTGGTCTGTCTGCCTCGACAGACGTCTGCTTGCGAGCTGCTCATTGCCTTGTGCTATCGTTTTGATTATTTTTTCAGCTTTCTTTTTCCGCTAGTTCTGTAGTCTTCATTGTTGCACGCAATGCCGACAACGAAGCGCAAGACAGTGGAGATGTTCGGTGTGCAGAAGCACACTATGCGGCTTGTACAAGCATCCTATGTCCAATATTTTGCTGGGAGTGCCGACTACGTAGGCGCTTGCAATGGTCGAACTGTGCCATCAGCTGTCGCCAATCAACAATCCGACACATTGAGTGTGCCTGGAGCCACAAGCACACCGAGTGTTTTCGAGATCGCCGGGCCCAGCTCGTGCTGTGAACCGGTGCCATCGAGCATGAGCGGACCGTCGACCATTCATCTGCGGACGCGTTTCCTAACTAAGGAAGAGATCAACGCGAATACTAAATGCCGTGATACCCTTCGCGCTGAACTCGGCTCTATGCCAGCGACCTGGAAGAAATTTCAACTAATGGATTGGATTGGATTGGAGAAACTTTATTTATGCCTGCAGTTGGGCGCTCGCGCGCCCCGACGAGGGCCTACGTCATCCTCGAAGTTGCCGTTACTCGGCGCGGGTCTCCGCTCGCCATTGCCGGCTCGCTGGGTCCGTGCCTTTCGAGCGCCTCGAGGACCTGCTGGACGGCCCAGAGCTGATCGTCTCGGTCGTAGCTCTTTGCGGCTGCCTCGAGCCGCGGTGGGAGTGTTCTTGATTTAGAGTCTTCTGGATATTTAATGCAGTCCCACAAGATGTGCGTGTAGTCGGCGGTCTCCCTCCGGCAGACTCTGCACATATCTGTCGGATATGTCTCGGGGTACATGCGATTAATCAGTTTCGGGCTCGGTAGCGATCCGGTCTGGAGCTGTCTCAGTACTACCGCCTCCGCTCGACTCAGTCTCGGGTGCGGGGGTGGAAGAGTCCTGCGAGCCAAGCGGTAGGTCTTCGAGATTTCATTGTAATCTGTCATGCGGTCCTTAGTTCCGAACCACGTTGGACGGTCTGTCGCCGGGGCACGGTTGGTTAGCGCTCGCGCCGCGGCGTGTGCCGTCTCATTATGGTTCTCATTGCGTTCCGACGCGTCACCCGCGTGCGCCGGGAACCACTTGAGTTGTACTTTTCGTTCGTCTAGTTTTACCGCTCGCAGAACGCGCTCAGCCTCCCTGCAGATTTGCCCTTTGGCGAAGTTTCGCACCGCCTGTCTTGAGTCACTCAGCACCGTGTGGCAGTCTGCGTCGACGATGGCCAGGGCGATGGCTACCTCCTCCGCTTGTTCCGCTTCGGTGCTTCTCACGCTCGCTGCCGTCCTCGTGGCGCCGGTTGACGCCTCTATGACGACCGCTGCGAAAGCGGTCGTCATACACCGACTCTTACACCTGCAGTTACACCCACACGTGAGGGCGAACATTTCTCTCTCGTTGAGATAGACGTTTTTAGCAGGCTGCACAGCTGCACAGTGTGCGAACATTGCTTTGAGGGTGATTTGACTGTGCGAGAGAGCACCAAGCTTGGACGGGCGACAAAACTCGCAGTCGTGTGCCCCTCTTGTGGCACCACTGAGAGTTCGTGGACATCGCCCCGCAAGAAGGACTCGCAGGCTTTTGAAATCAATGTCCGTGCCATGATGACTAGGAAGCAAATAGGAAAGGGCCAAACGGCTCTCAACGATTTTTGGGCAGCAACGAACGTCTCTTACAGAGGTCTGCACCACAAGACATTTCAAAAGCACTTAAAGGAGACGTTCAGGGAGCCAGAGGCCCACGCCTTGGATACGTTTTACGCTAATTCTGCCGCAGCAGTGATTACCGCGTATAAAGAAATGGATCACCGTGGTGTTACGATAGAACGTGGCACAAGCGTGGGCACACATCTCACATCGGAGTAGGATCTATAATTGACTTCCATACAGGTCTCATCTTGGATGCTGTACTCTCGAACTACTGCCTTGGATGCCAAACAGGGCCCAAACCTGGAGATGTAGCATACGACAGCTGGCACCAGCACCACATCTGCCAGAAGAACGCAGATGCGAATCCTGGAAGCATGGAGGTGGAAGCAGGCCCGACTCTTTTCAAGCGGTCCATATCCAGGCATGGCCTGCATTACACAACCCTGGCGTCTGATGGGGACAGCCGTACCTTCTCTGGCCTCACAGAAGAGAATGTTTATGGGCTTGTGCCAATTGTAAATGTAGAGCGCCTCGATCATGTCCAAAAGAGGATGGGAAGTGGACTATGTAACATTGTCAAGAAGAACGATAAGCCACTAAGTGGGAAGGGGAAGTTGACAAAACCCCTCACTGAGAAGCTCACATACTATTATGGTTGGGCCTTGAGGAACAACTCTAGTGACGTAGCAGCAATGCAGTGTGCAGTGATGGCAACATACAACCACGTCACATAGACTGACCAAGAGCCACGCCATGAACTTTGCCCAGAGGGAGCTGAATCGTGGTGCCGCCATAAAGCTGCAGAGGCAAAGGGTGAGCCACAACCCAAGCACAAGCTTCCGGACTATGTTGCTGCAGCTATGCTGCCTGTCTACCAGCGGCTTTCACAGGAGTCTCTTCTCCAGCGCTGCATGGGAGCGAAGACTCAGAATGCGTCGGAGTGCTTCCACTCTGGTCCTTGATGCCAGAAGAACAGCACACATCTTTGATTGCCGTAGAAACAGCACTGCACGAAGCGGTGCTGCGTTACAATACTGGCTGCTTGAAAGCAACTGAAATAATATCAGTCTCCATTGGGCTCCAGCCAGGACACCTAGCCATCCAGCGAGCTCTTAAAAAAGATGTGCTATGCCTGAAAAAAATAAGAAAAACACCAAACAACACCAAGAAAAGGTGGAGGTAAGTAAGAACAAGAAAAAAAGCGCACAGGGACACTTCAAGCTACTCCGCAGGAGCTTTCTAATAAAAATACGTGTTCAACTTTCAAGGCCTGTTTTCTCAGAATAGATTTTTTCGCTAGTAGTGGTGCTGAGGAAGGCAATATCTCAAGAACCGCTCTTTAGATTTGTGTGCCGTTTTTTTTTATTCTGTTCCTGAATGACTTTGCCAGGGGGTAACAGGCTTCTTGTTTTTTAAAGCTGGCGCAGTTTATTTATAATAAGCAATTAAGTTTTGATGAATGTGGTCATTACTGGCCACAATAAATTCATAGTTGTGCTAAACTTTTTTGGAAGGGAAATTAAAAAAAGGGCTTTGTAGCCCCTTGGAATATCTATCAAGGGATCATCACAGTGAATTTCAGCTTCACACGACGTCCTGCGATTTCTCCAGGCTCTTCCTCAGACATACACATGAACCACCTATAGTCGAATACAATTTTAGAAAAAAGGGGGCGTTTACTCCTCCGAAGCAGATGCACACAAGCATCCCCCAATGGGCGCGCACTCTGGACCGACGTCATGAGCCGGACAGCCAGTGACCCCGCCGTCGGAGAAGACGGCCGCCCGGGCTTCGAGCTGGGCCAAGTTGCGTCAGCTGTGCGTGTCAACGCCTCGTCACAGTGAATTCCCAAACTGTTTGCGATTGTCTATCATGCCGGAAATATTACTGTGAGCTTACGATGCAGCATTTATGCCGCGTGCGTTTATTCTAAGCCGTGATCCTGCGAAGAAACATTGCAGCGAGCATCGCTGACGCTGCGCTACGCTTTGCCTGAAAACTGGATCCCATGGCGACCGATGCAAACACACATCCTGCCTGTTTGTTCCATGTCTTTTTCATTTCTCTCCCGAGTGAAGCTACGACGATAAAGGTTTGCCAAAGTCTGGTGCCTACTGTCAGCGGCGGGTGTGTTCGTGTACTGTGTCGCTGCGTTTCTCATCGGACGGGGTGAAGTGATGGAGCAAAACCATTCTCAGGACAAATGAGAAAAGCGTGCGCGCATGAAACAAACCTACGAGCGTCTCAACAGAAAATATTTGCAAAAGAAGCCTCCAACACAAAGATTCGTCGCCGTCAACTTAGCGTGAACAATCGTCGTCAGTAGTGAGATAGCTGAGCGTCTAACGGCGGTGTTCGAGCGTTGTGTAGCACCATCGATTGATTGCTTTCCACCAGTGCTCACCGCGCGCGCAAGCTGTAGAATGTGTGCTGTGGCACAGTCACGCATAAGTTGTGTTGCCAGCGCTCAATATGGTTTCCCACAACATAGCTTTGCACTGCTTTTCGATTCTCATGATATGTTGCAATTAAAAATTCCCATGACAGTGTTAAGAGAACGGTAAAAAAAAAACATACGAGAAGGTAGGCACAGCAGCTTGTGAACCCACTGCTACAATACTTCTACCCACGTCTGTTTGGAAATGTGTGTATGTTTTCTTTCGTTTGTCATATTTTTTTATTTCCCACGCATTTCTTAGTTTTCGCGTTTGTGTGTGAATACTTGCCTGCTTCCATGCGTGTTTGCGCTTACTCTTATTTCTGTCCCTTTATTTTATATTAGCATTTGTTTTTGCTAGTTTTCTTTCAGCAAAGTCTTTACACATTTTCATTAACCAATCTCATTCAAAGCACTAACTCCTGTACACTGCAGGGCTGGCCTCTTCCATCTAATTAAAACCTTTCTCACTGGTCTACTTAGTCTTCTCAATCTGCCTACTCGCTGTGTTTTCTGTCCTTGCTTCTTGTGTTGTTGCTGCAATGTGATTAGCCAACTTGCTCAAAACAAATTTTGATCGCCTATGAAAACAGAAAGGTTTAGAGATACATCTTAAAAAAGCGTCATGTGGGTTGCACAGTAACTTTGCCTCTTACCTCGGTTCATGCTTATGCATGAGTGCATGTGGTAGCTCGCCAAAAGTGCACATGAAAGGCTGCATATTGCGAAACAACACCTTGCTATGCTGTTGCATTTTTCATGCATTCAGTCTAAGTAAACAGATGGTTTCGCTGCCCATCACATATGATGGTAAAAATTTTCAGCACAAATAACATTGTGCAGTGGGGTGTCATTTCCTGTCCGACGCTTTCATCGTTACAAAGACATTTTTCAGTGAATGGAGCCCAGCAAAGCAGTGCACTAAGAACTTTTGCAACTTTCACCATTTATTACTTCACAAATGTCATTGTCTGAACCTGGCTGTCGATCGCTATGCCGATGGCTTGTGAATGAAATTTTTGCCTCGATAAAACACATTCAACTTCACTCAGCATTCTTTAGTACAAACAATGCTAGCAGAGCTATTCAGGGTCAATAATTGTGCTTACATTGGTGTTACTTGCCCGGTCTGATAAACAAATACAACAATGGCTGTGGCATGACTGTGATTTGATGTGCAGACTGCAAACGGTGCCTTTCAAGCGTGCCCTCGACTACTACTATTAATAGTTACCCGAATGAATATTTTGGGCCTCACTAAGCTGATGATGTTTGATAATTGTTCTCTTATCCGTATTACTTGCCTGGGCCAGGTAGCCAAAATAAACAATGCCACCACATGAATGTGCTTTTGCATGCAAACTGTTAAAAGTGGTGGTAAATTTCGCGTTGACTACTGCTGTTTCACCTACAATGGCTACAACATGGCTGCGCTTTGAAGTGCAGATGCTAAAGGTGCCTTTCAAGCGCCCCGACGACGTTATTTCATCACAGGGCCCGTCATGCTCGTAGGTGGCTGCCCAATAGAGTATCTTGGGCCTTTTGACATTGGCATTATTCATCTCAACGGGCTAGAAAAAACAGTAGCGGCAGCACAACTGCACGCAAAGCACAATATGCTTTGGCATGCAGGCTGCTAAAAGTGGTTGTCAATTTCACATTGAATATTTTCGCCCTCACTAAGCTAATGATGTTTGATAATTGTTCTCTTATCCGTATTACTTGCCTGAGCCATATAACCAAAATAAAGAATCGTGTGAGGCACCATTAGCAGTCTGCACGTCAACACGCAGTCAAGCTGTCACCACTGTTGGTGAAACGGCAGCAATCAACGCGAAAATGACAGCCACTGTTGGCAGCTTGCATGCAAACACACATCATGTGGTGGCATTGTTTATTTTGGTTAACTGGCCCAGGCAAGTAAAGCGAATAAGAGAACAATTATCAAACATCATTAGCTTAGTTAGGCCCAAAATACTCATTCGGGTAGCTATTCGAGGGCACGCTTCAAAGGCACCATTAGCAGTCTGCACATCAAAATAAGAAGCTTTCTCGTGTGAAGCTGGACAGTGGCTGCCCGAATGAGCATTTTGGGCGCCACATAGTTATTCAGGGTTATAACTGTATTTGCATTCAGATTTTCCAGCATTTCAGCACGTTTCCATGCCAATACTTATATTGAGCACGATCTGTGCAGGACGTTGCTTTCTCAGAATTGGGCTTCCATTAAAAGAAATATGTCACCAAATGAACTGCTTATTTATTTGAGAGGTCACGGGAGAATGCTTAGCTGCCTAGAACCCACTGGCAAAATTTTGGTAGCCCTAATAAAGGCTGTTCTTTTGTTAAGAAGCTGTTAGCTTCATCGAGTGGCTCAGTGCTGGACAGCTCGCAGTCGGAGTCGTTTTCTTCCCTGTCATCTTCACCCAGTTGGATAATGATGATGGGTTGGATGCGGTCACTTCCAGATGTATCAAGCCTGAACTTTGCCTCCAGGTCCATCACGTGGTGAATGTTCTTCCTCCAGTCTTCTGCCGTTACGTGCTTTTTTCCCTCAAGACGTCTTTGACCGTGGACAGCTTGAAGTCTCTGTTGTCCGCAGCGATGCCATTTTTCACCTTTGCCCACATGAGCTTGATAGGATTAAATTCGCAGTGGTAGGGTGGGAGCCTGAGTACAATGCAACCAGCCCTTTCAGCTGCGTTGTCTACGATGTAGCTCAGAAAGCGTGGCTTTACAGATGCTACCAACTCAAGCAGCTGCTTTTTAACCATCCCTTCGCTGTAGGTGATGTTTTTGCTTTTGAGCCACTCCTGTATTTTTTTCCTTCTTCCAAGCTGTCGTTGGCAATTTCTCTTCTCGCCGGGAATGGTAAGGTGCATTGTCCAAAACAATGACGCTACCAGCACGCGACTTCAGCAGAACATCATTAAACCATCCCTCGAAGCAATTGCCGTCCATTTCTTTGTGGTAGTCGCCTGTTTTTTGGCCTCGGAATATATCTAAGCAGCCGTCGACGAAGCCATCCTCGCTGCCAATGTGCGTCACAATCAGGCGCTGGCTTTTTCCAGAAGGTTGTTTCAGACCCATCGACAGGCCATTTGCTCGAGCGTATAGGCGTCCGCGCTTCTGCACCACGATGTCTGTCCACACGATCGACCCAGTGTGTCCCGCCATCACCCATGTCTTGTCCAGGAAAAAGATCTTTCGGCCTTCTGCCCGTAGCGCTCCACGTCACGAAAGTAGCGATTCCGCCATTCAGCGATGTCATCCCGGTCGATAAGTAGCGAATTGCGGCTCCTCTTCTCGTGCTTGAATCAGATTTCGACAAGCAGGCGACGCACAGTACACCGCTTCAGTGATGGGAGATCCATTGTTGCGTGTGCCGAGGTATGTGTGGCCGGCAGGAGGTCTGGACCCCACTTCATGCAAAGTCAGAGACGAGGAGAGCTTTCTCAGTGAAGAATTCTTTATACAATGTTTACATGTTGTCGTCATTATCAGGAGAGAGAAGAACAGAGCAGCTGCAAGCTGCTTAAATAACACCCCTCAGTCCCCAGATTCCCCAGACAGTCCCTAAGGACGAAACAAGGTCGAGAAAGAGAGGGTCCGGGTGGCCTCCGTGGCTCTAACGCTGCTCTCGGTGGCCGGCGCTTCCTCGAACCGCGCTGCGGCGTCTGGCTGATCTGGCGGTCAGTCAGAATGGTGCGCTGGGGAAGTTTTATGGCCCGCATAGGACAAAGGGAACCAACTGCAAGGCACGGGGTCGAAACACAGCCCTGCTTTGGAAACCGTCCCAAACACAGTGGGAGTCGTTCGTGGTGCGGGCGCCATCGGACAAAGGAGGGGGGGTCGCATTGCTGCCGGCACGGGGAGGGGCCAAATAGCAGTCCCTGATTCGGTGGCCGCTTCCATCGTGAACGCCGTGCAGCAACGAGGAAACCCGAGCCGTGCATGTAGTCGTGTGCCCGAAGCAGGCACCATGCGAGGATGAATGCTGCCTCCACGGTCGACACACCATAGCACTGGCATTCCGTCAGGCAAATCCCAGGGCACAAACGTAACACCATATACGCTTCGAGAACTCGTTAGTGATCTTCTCGACTGTCGGTATCTCATTGCGGCAAAAGAAATTGTGCACATGACCTAGGCACGCACGTGTCATACTTCGTGCTGCGTCTTCTTTTCTCCGCATTTCGTGGGCGCTTTTGCAAGGGCGTCGACAGTTTGCCACTGGAAATATGTGAAGCTTTGACCTCGCTCCTCACCTTGAACACTGTGCTTTCACTGACACCGAGCACCTTGAGTTTGTAATGGTTGTGATAAATGCATTGTTTTATACAAGTACTTGTTCAATAGCAACTGATTCATTTGAAGCTCGGAACAGGAGTAGTAAATGTGCTGTGTACATGTAAACAAGCGCAAAAGCCATGCAGAGCTGCTCTTTCTACTTTTGCCACTTGCAATGAAGCTAAAGAGCAGACGACGGGCAGCGTTGTGGAAGGCACGGGGTTATTTTTCTGTCGCGATCCGGCATGTGCTGTAGCACATGAGAGCTCTACTAAAGCAGTCATCAAAATACAAAAGTCTTTATACCGAGAATTGCGCATTTCAGAAGCAAGATTTTTTTAGCGGGATTATTTTAGTCGCGGAGGCAATCGGACGTCGCGTTTCGGTCATCTGGGCGGGGCCTCCCCTTTTTTCTAAAGTTGTAACCGACTATAGCTAGAGCTCAATAACTCTGGAACTAATAAACACATCTTTATAAAACTTTGCAGTACCCCATAGTTTGGTGGCCAGCACAACGGCGGAGAGCCGGCCAGCCTGCACTGCCACGCCGGCCACCCGGCCCAATTGCGTCGCCACCGCTGACAACACAAGCATTGGCCAGGTATGTCTTTCGCACAAAAGAGTGACGGTAAAATAAACCGATGTCTTAATTTTATCTTTCACAACAAGTGACAACCACTGTCGACTGGAGCCCACGTCACTGCACTGCGTGCCAGATGGCTCGACCCCGTCACGCACCTCGCAGTCTGGCCGCCGCAAGTCTTTTTATGTGAACTGATGCAACGTGAAATAAAGCATACTCAAACCAATGCATTTTGCGATCGTCAGCGGTTGTTTCTGAAGCACCACATATCATGGCCGCCCATCTAAGCTGGTTAGGACTGGTGGCACCCTCGGCACTTGCTTGACACCGAGCGGACAGCATTACGTGGCAAAGTGGGCCGCTTACGTGAACAGAGCATTGCGGGAAACTTGCCTCTAGTGTATTCATTCGTTAAAGGGGGACACGGGTTTTAGAGACCAAAAAGTCGCGAAAAAATAAATATTTTCAAAATCATATTTTCGGAATTTCCAACTATTATTCTCGCCAAATTTTGCGCATTCTAAATCAATATTTTAGTCGTAATACAAATTTTTGGCATCAGTGTGGGCTAAATATGAGCCAAGGTTTCCGTAAAAAAAAACACTTTTTTCCACGGCGCGTGACGGCCCCTGCAGTCGTTCGGTTGCGCTGACCCATATATCGTTCACAGGAGTGAACGATATTCACAAAAGAAATTCCATCTCAAAAAGAAGACCCAATCCGCGCTGTAATTGGTCGACAAAGGCAGTGACCCTCAGCTAGCCATGCTATTAGCTAGACTGGCATCGTCTGCATCACTCCATGGCTGCTCCGCACACACCGAGCGTGCCAACGATGTTTCCCACGCTGACAGCGATGCCAACCTCAACTCCGAAGTTCGCTACGAAGTTCAAATTTAGGAAAAAAAAAGGAAGAGAAAGTCAGCGTACAACGTCGAGAAACAACGCTCCACCGCATCGCTTCCCGATGACATCGATAAGCTGCGTTTATAGTCCGACGTTATCGGCGCACAGGCGAGCGTCGGAGTCCTTTGGCTGTGTTTGGTTACGCTGGCTGCAGCAGTGTGTTGAACCTCTGGTCTTACAATAGACGCTGTTGCTCTCGTCAATGTGACGTAACGTGTGCACGCGCTCACACTACATCGGACTATATTTAGCCCGCCCACTCGTGCAGTCGAGCGACGCCGGAGATCCCTATGGCGTGTTAGGCCTAGTCCCCCGAAGCGCTCCAGACAACGGCCGCATTTCCTCGAAATTTCAGCATGACGCTACTATTCTGTAGCCGGAATTTTTGCGGCCTACTGACAGTGAAGCTCATGGAAAACTTTAAGCATTAGCGCCAACTTCTGCTACTGACCGAAAATGAGGACTACTAGATCGCGTTGATGACACTGCTGCCGGGAGAAACGAGATGCTGGCTACGTCTGCTGAGCATGCATCTGCTGAAAACTTGCAGTGGGTGCTCAGAAGGAATCACCGTAGTAACACTAGCCAGACAGACTACATTCCTGGAGGCTACTAATGCAATAGCACTTGTATACATTCAAATATTTTGTGGCGTTCTGTTATAAAAATAAGCTCATTTTGTTTTTTCAAGTTTTCTCAGAAGCACTACCTCGGTCTTCAGGGCACAAAGAACCATAATTTTAACAGCGGCATGTAGCTACATGTGTGTACTACACAATACTAGGAGAAGATTTTTTAATTTCGCCTTTGTAAATTTTAAAATCTGGCTACTAATTGGAACACATGATTGCCATGTCTGGACATCAAACTTCAAATTGCTGTAAAATTGGTAATACCTGCAATATAAAAAAGTAGTCCTACAGTTGTGTTGCTTACACTTTGTAGTATCCAGCCATGTCTTTATAAACATTCTGGCTCATACTCTTCTTACAGTTGTTCAGATAAACAATAGGTGATTAATTTTAATTATATCTGGAACCACTCAGTCAATTTAAAAAGTAATTATATTTTTTTCAAATCAGCATGAAAAATTCTGTTAGGGTGAAAATTTTCCTTAAATTTAGCCAAAAAATAAAAAAAGATGTTTCTATACCCCTCTTCCCCCCTTAAGAAAAGTGCACTTTCACAAACTTCACCAGTGGCCCAGAAATAGCATATTTACACGATTGTAAGTCGACTCGAATGTAGGTCAGCCACCCCAAAATCGCATGCCTCAAAGAAAAAAAAAGATGTGTAAGCACATTTCACACAAAAGAAATTTATTGATGTGGTTGCTGAAGATTACTGATCACTGGAGTCGTGCTCACTGGTGCTACTGCCGTCATAGCTGCTGCGGTCTCACAGCACGTCGTAATCATCCACATTTGGCGAACGACCGCACCACAACATCGGGCAGTACCGCCGCCCACGCAGAGAGGACCCACCCACACACAGTAGCCACAGAGGCCCTCCTCACACGCCCGCTTGGGATAAGTTTGCAGTTTTCTGTGGATATCCACTCGTATTCGCGGCAAAGCAGGTCCTTAAAAGGCTTGCTGACCCCCACATCGAGGGGCTGAAGCTGCCCCATCAAGCCACCGGGGATTACGAGCATGTCGGTGCACTCCTTGTGAAGTACCGCTTTCACCTTGTCGGTGAGGTGGCCCCGGAATGAGTCCTACACTAGCAGGTTGGGTATGGCTCTCTTGAGAGATGCCTCCGGCCTCAGGAGCCACACCAGACGGTACCACTCCACTACCGTGTCATCCGTCATAAAGCCCTTTGCATTCGCCCATACCACAACACCTTTACGAAGTACTTCTTCAGGTATCATCTTTCTTTTGAACACCATGTACGGGCGAAGCTTGGTGCCATCCGCCAAGCATGACAGTAAAACGCAGCTTTTCATTGCCCGTTGTGAGCAGACTTACATCGCGCGCTCCCTTAATTAAGGGGGGACGTGGATTTGCAAATCAACTTCCTTATTTCTTCATGGATTTTGATGAAAATTGGCACAAATGTTTAGAATGTCTCCCTGATGCTTGCATAAAAGTTTCAGAGCGATATCTTGAGAACATATTATTCAATGTTATTGAGCAGGTTTTTTTCCCCAATTACTTTCTGGAGAGCCTGGAGAACTTAAAAAACGTGATAGAAGGCTTGTTAAGTATTGACTGCATAGCTAAATGCGTGCTGAAGGTCGTGACATCCTTGCATATTTTCTTTTTTTTTTTCACAACACATATTTTGGAGTGTCATATTTTATGTTACCTTCACATCAAGCACACTTTCAGGGTAGACGAATAGCCATATCGTAAACTTACAAAGGGTCAAGATAAGAAAGTGAGAATGTCACGACCTGCACTGCAGCCCAAGGAAGGTGACAAAAAAAAAAACGGAGTCAAAATATGTTAAACGGTAACAAAGAAATCAGCTCCAGAAACTGAGCAGAAAGGCACAAAAACAGTCTTGAGAAAACAGCTCTCAAAGCTTCACCTTCTCTTCAGTTCTCTAAAAGGCACCAAATTTGTAGTCTTTGGGGCGTTTTGTGATGTGGGGCTTCTTGTACATGTGGCCTCTGGTCTGGTATGCTTCCCCCCTCCCCTTTTTCTTTTTATAGGGCATTCCTTGCTGCTGCTGCTCTACAAAGAGCATGGTGCCTAGGTTTCAAACCAAGTGACATGCAGAACTCTGTGTGGGCATGAATATAGTTCCAGTGTACATTCAGGCAGCCTGTACCCACAGGCTGCCCGATTGATAGCAATCTCCAGTACAATCAGTGAGGATTTTTTTTTTTTTTTTGTAGAATTGACCATGTTACTGAATGAAGGCTCCGAGTGTTAGCAGCCTCCCAAGTCATCTTTACTTGACAATGGCTATAGAACTTAGGATCAGAGAGCCAGTGATAGATATGCAGCTGCTAGGTGTGCTTTCCAGAATTTTACTTTTGTATGATGCCTGTTCACGAGCCCAAGGGGCCTAGTGAACAGAGCTCATGATGAGGTTCTCTTCATGAAGGGGTGGTATGATAGATATTGTTACGAGCTATCGTGACAATGTCATAATAGAGTGAACCACCACGTGACAATATGCTTGGTTGCGGGTCCGAAGTGCAGGTGTGCGAAATGTCTAGCCGCAGATACAAGGAGCCGACGCGCGATGTGCCGACGCGCGAAGTACCTAGCTGCGCAGTCCAAGCTGCCGATGCGCAAAATGCCTAGTCGCAGGCTCGAGGAGTCGATCCTCGATGTGCTTATTCGCGCAGTCCGAGGTGCCGACATGCGAAATGCCCAGTCGTGGGCTCGAGGAGTCGACACTCGATGCACTTATACACGCAGTCCGACGTGCCGACACGCGAAATTCCTAGCAGCGGGCTCAAAGAGTCGATACTCGATGCGCTTATTCATGCAGTTGGAGGCGCCGATGCACAAAATGCTTCGGTGAGGGTCCGAGAAGTCCACGTGCGATGTGCATGATCGCCGAGTCGGAGACTCCCTATGCACGAAATGCTTAGCCACTTGTCCGAATATTGCGTGCGCGATGTGCTTCGTCACGAATTCCGAAACACCGAGCGCTGAAAGATTTAGCCGCATGTCCGAGGATTCCATGCATGAATCTTGGTCACGAGTCTGAAACATCCACAAGCGTAGGGATCGGCCACGCTACTGTGATGGCCGCGTAGTGCCCGTTTTGACACACTGAGATTACGGCGAGTGGAGGAGTCCAGACTCGCAAGGTGCAAAGAGCCGAGCAGACAACACGAGCGCCGGACCAATGGCGAACCGTGCTGGAGTCACGTGGCGGGCGCAGCCAATCGCAGACTACGGCACGACCTTCAATCATTTGCTTTTTGTGTGCTTGTTTCTGTATGGAGAAGATCGCTGAAGCGGCAAATTTGAAGACGGAGAAATGCGCTTTCCAACGAGACCAAGATGGCAGCGCTCGGTCGCGTCGTTCCGGAGATATTATGGCTTGAAAAATGCTGTTCTTTTCGATTTCCGCCACCTTGGTTGATAAAACGAATTTCTTTAGAGCACTTCTGAGTAGTTTACAGTGATGATATTTGGGTATCAGATAGAAAAATGGTTATAGAAACTGAAAATGTGGTTTTCAATAAATTAATTTTTTGGCAATTTTTCGCAATGCGAAAGACGCGTCCCCCCTTAACGCTCGCTGTCGTATTGCTGGTGATGTCAAAACTATATGGGAGTTTGGTCAGTATTGCCGATCTGGCTGAGCAAATACCGTCAGGAGTTGCGGAGTTTCAGAAAGTGCCTAGGGAAGGCGAGGACCTTCTCCTCGTATGTGGTCGGCAACTTTTGGCACACGCTAGTGCGTCTACGTAGGGAGAAGCCAGCCCTCTTCATAAATTTAGATGTCCAGGCCCTGCTAGCTCTGAAGTGAGTCCTTGGTATCCTTGCTTTCGAAGCGAAGACATGGGTTTGTTGCATGATCATTTCACATGTGACCAACAGTGATCGATTGCGTAGATCAGCCACGTATGCCGCAAGCTTCGTCTCCAGCTCCGGAAAGCATACCGACTTAGGCCCGTGAAAACCACGGTGCTTGGAGTTGCATGAGAAAATTTCCTCTCGCTGAACCCGCCACTGCCGCACCACACGTTCACCGAAAGTTCTTTGGACCTAGGGCGCTCATGGCAGGCGTGATGATTTAGCACAACCAGCACAACAGAAGTGACAGAAGCATGCGGCCATCGAAAAAATCGATCTCAAAACTCGAAAGAGAATCTCTTTCGTCAACTACCAAAATCCCCCAAACGGCGACTCTCCCATCAATGATCAATGTTCCCACAAGAGCCTTGCGCTCGTGTTGCGTGCAGTAACTGTTTCATTTTTTAAAAAAAAAGCTTCTGTACAAGCTCGTGGAATAACCATAAGCTGTGGGTTGAGCGTAAGACTTTATTGAGCGCGAAACACATTCGCTGCTAGGTGACGACGATCCAAGCAACCAGAAGCGGCCACTGCCGCACTGCGGGATAGCAAACCAAATGACATGCGGCTGACGGAAGCGGCTGCAAGCGATTTCCTGTACCTCATGAGTACAGTCACCGACTGATTTTCCGGACTCCAAAAATTCGGACGTGCTCGATTATTCGGTCTGCTTCGCGGCACCGCCATTCTCCCCATAGACCATAATGTATAACAACTGCCGAAAGTTCGGACACCTTGAAACCCCTCGTCGGATTTTTCTGACACTCCTTGAGCCAACTCGATCGAGAGCACCAGTCGACTCTGCCCGGTGCATGGTTCGACTTGCTGAACGCCATTTTTGTTTTGAACGGAGCCTCCTTGCTGCCCCATGAAGTGGTGCTACTGCAAATCCCCTCTCATCATCGTTTTTGCCTGGTTCAATAGAGTGTTTCTACAGCAGTTCCGGCCTCGGCTTAGTAAGCCATGTCAAGACAATCCAGCAGCTGATTTGTTCCTTCACGCACGACGCTGCGAGTAGGCCACGTTTTTCGTTTGTGCGACTGGTGTCGGCATCGTGGTGTTTGCTTTATGTGCTGTGTCGAGGTTCCGGTGATCCAACACGGCATACGGAAACATCGCGTCAAGTGTCTAATGGCGTCGACAGTGCCCGTGCAGACTGCACTGGGGAATGCCGGCAAGCGGGTGCCGGGAGGCCTAGGATTTGTCGCCTTCCGATGTGCTCCCTACTGACGCAGAAAATGTTCTGCCGAGACCTGTGCAGTGGTTGCATTGCGACTCCGGACACCGTCTGATTTGACAGTTTGACAGGTGCTGACACTGCTGTACTGACATGCGCAGAACTCGACGACGGCGAGATCATTCGCCAGGTTTCTGCTGCACCGCCGGACGATGACTGAATCGGAAGATGACGCACCATGTGCTACGCTGCGTCGCATGCGGAGCGTGTACAAGCAGTGACTGTGCCGTACGACCCTCTCCGAGATTCAGGCTTATCTGATTGCGCGTAAACGGAACAGCGTGCAATGGCGCATTCATGATTTCTTCAAGCCTACTGCCGAGCCCGAATAAGTGTGTGGAAATAAAGGATTTCATTTTTTTTTTCTTAATCTGCTTTTTCGGACACCTGTTTATTCGGACATTTTCGCAGTCACCGTGAGGTCCGAATAAACAGTCGGCGACTGTATGTTACTCGCATTCAAGGAGTGTTTTGTTGGTCTCTCATAAACAAAATTAGTATTAGCGAATTCCTTGATTCAATTCACGGCACTAACATAGCGACGATCATATCGTATTGTTCAATACATTTCCGAACTCGATGGTGGGAGGTTTGTCGCTCTAGGTACGGTGGCCAATGGGCACAGATTGGGGAGCGCCAACTTTCAAAGCGGTAATCGATTGCATTGACATCAAAATGTACGCAATACGGTAAATTAACGCGCTACGCTTCTACCACAACCATAGAAACAGGTACAAAGTTGTAACCACGCCGTAGCATCCCTGATTTCTCGTTTCTAGATTTTTCGATTTCTCGTTACAAGTGGTTCGGTTTCGATTCGAAGTCGAGAAAAAATGGGTTGACCTACAAACGTGTAAATACGGTAGCTGCATGTAGTGCCCTGCCACATGGACACATCGCCACAGCAAAATGCGTTGCATTTACGCCATCTAGACAAAGTTTGCCCAAGAATTTGTTTGTAGTAGCCAATGGTCCGTTATAACCAGGTCCATTAGAAGCAGAACTTGTCGCATATATAATAAATCCAGGCTAAACTAGGTTGTATCCAAAAGTACTGTATTTACTCGACTGTAACGCGTTTTTTTTTTATTTTCGTTGCTTGAACTCAGCCCTCGTGTTTCATTTCAATAATGACAAAACTTTACGATCTTAAAACAAATATTCCAAATTCTGCGATTTTCAACAATACGTTGCTAACCTGTACCTTTACGTCTTGATTCAATCCATAGACAAGTCGACCGAAGTAAAGATAGTGTACTAGAATGGGGGAGTGGGTCCAGCAGACACCTTGGCAAACACCGAGGGTGATGCAAAATATGCTGAAATTGTGATCGTGCTGCCGTCGCATTATCCTGAAGCTCAGACTGTTTTGGCAGCACCCATTGGCTGAGGCGAGCTCGTGGGCTGAGTAGCTGTTGTCTGGTCGATGCACCATGGTTGCATCCTCTGCATTGTTTCCGTCACTCTTTCTCCATTTTATTTCCTACAGATCGGCGGGGAATAAAATCAGTGTTTCCGCCACCGAGTATCAAAACTAGATGCAACAGAGTGAAACGCCTGTCAAAGCTTCATGCAGCTGCGGTAGGGTCTCCGATGCGACAACCGTCCGGCTGGTGAGTGGGGCCACTCATTCAGGTGAAGATGACAGTAACACCACGAACTTTTCAATAAAGAAAGCTTCAGCGAGAAGCCCGCGCTGGACCCACTCCCCCTATCTAGCACACACTAGCCAAACTTCACTTTTGTTGGAATCTGCACCATTTTCGCAGTGCTTGTAACTGGTGTCACTGTCAATTTTACAGTTATGGTGCTACATTACCCTCTGGCCTTTTGTGCTTCAGCTACGCTCATTCGCAATGTTATGGCAACGCAAAACGTTTGGTACAACGGCCTCTTCAAGAGACAAGTAATTTCGATGGCTAAGGATCTGGGAAACTCCTTGGCGGCTCAACGTCAATAAGTCAACAATTCTTGGGTGGTGGCACCTACGGGAGGCCCTTTGTAGATGTGGGGCCCGTCGGAAGGGCCTCGTAGTGGCCTGGTACTGTCCCCGAATTAATGGTTGCGCGGTCTTTTAAGAAGTAGTTAATTTCAAGCGAACTTGAAGGCACGAATGACTTGATTTTCGGTTGATCACTTTTGGAAATAGTTTTACTTTCGCGAGACTTGGCTCGTTTGGCACCGAAGCCCTCGAAGTATATGGCCGCTGGCGTTCTCGGCACTGATGAGCTAGGCACTCTTCCAGAAACACTTGTTGGGAACGTTTTCGGTGCAGAGTCACGCAAAATCTCGCGAAAGTGAAAGCTATCTCCCAAAGTGATCACCAGAGAGTACAGCCTAAGGAAAGCTCAGTCTTCTTCTCAGACAACGATCATAAGTAAGCTCGTTTCCAAATTGATTCCTTGAATAAAGACACCATTTCTCTTTCTGTTCATCTCACGTTACATTCGCGGTTTTATTTTTATTTATTTTGTGGGCTGAAAGTCTACCCTCACGTTACAATCACGGTCGCATTACATTAGAATAAATATGGTACGTTGTATGCAGATTCATTGCAACGGGTGTGGACCGTATTTCACAAGGAAAGAGGGAAGGCAATGTCTCGGGGATGGGCGATGACTCGAGGCATTATGCCAACGGCTGCCCAATGCGCCTACCTTAGTCGGGGGTGCGACGAGTGGCGGCGGAGCGGCCAGCAGGGCTCCCGTAGAGGGGGTGAAAGGGGGTGCACTCTTGAAAGGGAACAGCAGCGGAGGCGGAGGATCAGCCAGAGCCCCGCATGCCAGGTCACTCGGGAGAAGGGCAAAACCTGCTGTGGAAGAGGAGGCAAAAAGTCACAATGGCACAGAGTCTGGCAGGCCCCTTCCACACATCTGTAATAATGACAATTCACTAAGAACAGGAATCCTAATTACTTACTTGTTTACAATCAATATTTCAATCAGGAGGTCAATTTCAGTGCAGTTCCTCACTGTTGGATTTTCCCGGCTGTCACATTATGTTTTCGCAGTCCCAACCGCCATTTCTTCATGAGCATTTGTTTCATTGTTATTTTCTATTACAGCTTATTACACGCTTCTCATTATCTATTGTACAACTTTATGGTGTTACGTTATGTTCAATTTTAGTGCGCGTGCCTGCATCCGTTCCGTTAGTTGGTTTTCCACTTGCTAACTATTATGTAATGTCACCTTGTTTTATGTATACCCTAACATCCTGCTTATATACACACGGTCTTGTTACTCATAACTCTACAATGCTTCCAATTGTAAATATATATTGCATGCCCCTTCCCATAATACTCCTGCTGGAACCTGTGACGGTTGTCAATAAATAAATAAATAAATAAATAAATAAATAAATAAATAAATAGAACCCTATGTATTATATTCCCATTTGCTATGTTGCAATTCGTTAATGTTCCTGCATCTAACATTGCATTTGAATGCAGCAGTCATGTTAAGTTTAGCGGTGCAGGGGCAAATGCGGAAGTATGAATGGCTGGAAGTATGTGATCGTCAGTCCCAATAAACGTGCCACGGGGCGATTGTAGTTCTTTGCTGCAGTACAACCATGTTATGAGGTGAAGCATAATAAAAGTAGAAAGGGGCCACTGTTGCAGAATATAGTCGTGTTCCTTAATTATACATGCCCGCAGAGCTGTTTATCACATCACTGCTGTGATTTGGGGCCTTCTTCACTGTTACGTTTAACTAGCTGCTTTCTTTTTGGTCCCTTGAAAAACATATAAACGACATTCTATTGTACTTTTATCACGAAATAGAAAAAAAAATTTAATGTTAAGCACTTGTCATTCTCAACTCATGCCTCTCAATTCTTTGGTTACATTTTCAAACTTCGTTGCGCTATTTTACAAGCACCAGTTGCATTATAATACGGTTTGCATCAAAAGCTTATGGCCTGCAGGCTCCAACAAAAAAATTGAATATTTCTGCAGCCTGGTATTTGGATTTCCAGCCTGTGCCACAGTATATGCAAACAACACTGTGTTGAGTGAATTTACTGGCTATCGTCGCCAAATGCTAAGAAATTCAGCATCTCATATCCTGCGGTCTGTGAACATTTACCAATGACCATACATGTACTATGTAGGGTGTTTCATGTAACTTGAACCAACAATGTTCAAGAAGTGGTTAACCGCAGCTGAATGAAACCAATGACACATTGACACGTGGACTTGTTTATCTTTTTCAGGTGATCGCTTTTCACCATCTAACAAATGTTATCGCTCAGTGCGGGACGCGCCTGCATGTATCGGAAGTTTCTGGAATGTTAGTGATGGTTCTATCCGCTGTCTGTTGCCACCGAACCTTGTGTAATCTGACTGCGTGTATACGCAACGCGAATGGTGTAGAACTTTCTGGAAGACACGTGGGCACCAGCGATTATTCAAACATTCGATGGCTCGTGCATAAAAGCAGACGCATTTGAGTGGCCTATAAGATTTTGACGATTGCAGACTTTGTTCGCCACTATCGCTGTGCTTTGAGTGTAACTTGCTTTTGTGGGAACAGATTTGCCACTGTATTATTCATCGTTACTACTACGTGACAATATCGCTTGCCATCATGTGGCGCTCCTTAGAGTTTTTTATATTCTGCTCAATTAGTCAATTAACTAAGATCAATTATGCAAAATTCTTAATATTCACTTTAGGGCCAAGTGTGTTTCACTACGTTGTAGAGGGGATTCAGAAACGACCAATCCAATTTTTTTTGTGGCAACGTACATGCTGCGTAGTGATATTTTTTTTACCTGTTTAAAGAAAGCCTGCAAAATATGAAATAAAACCACTTGATTGAGCTCGTGTGCTATAGTATTGCAGCACTCTCAACTGTGCTTCGCTCAAAGCACGGTTCAGGATCTAGAAGATTTAGTGGCCGGAAAATGTATCATACGATTGCTGTTTGTAGAGATGTACTGAATGTTGGTGCTGAAAAATATTGTTTTTCAGGAACACATCAACCGGTAAAAAAAGAAGCATAACTGTACTGGGTCATTTTTTGTCTTTTTGATCGCGAATGTTGGCGCTGAGAAATCACGCGAAATGGGATCATATCAACAACATTCTACTGTATACGTGCTGTGTTTATTTGAATCCCACCTGCATTATCTTGTATTAAAATGGCAGCATATTTGTAAATAAAAAAAAACAAAAAGCACATCCAGGGCATTCCTACCTCATCAGTCCCCCCACCAACACAACTAAGAACTGCCAGCCAGAAGGTGTGAGGGCTGAAGGGGCCTGTCCTTCATAGAACTGAGGTCAGTAAATTTGGTGACTTTGCATTTCACAAGAACTGTTTATGGCACCTCTGTGACCATACACTACTTCTTAACAAGAAACAAAGCATTTTTCGATGCTTCAAGCTATCTGGGGAAACCAAAACAAAAGCTGCCTACGTAGCTATCGCATCTGAATATAAAATGGCCATCCGCTCAGCCAAGAATTACTTTTTTTTTCTTAAACACTACCTCATCTGCTCACAACTAATCCTAAGAAGTTTTGGAACATTATTAACGTACGCAAACCCAAAGAAATCGTTCTGAAAACTGGTGATGGATTTCCTGTCCCCCATGAGCTTTGCTCAACGGTTTTTAACAACACATTCTCGCTATCTTTTTCTGACACTCTAATAGATACCTCACCGTCCGCACGAGCCTTTACGTTCCCTGAGATGGAGCTGATTTTGATAGACTTAGATGGCATATACAATTTGATTAAGAAAGCTAAACTTTCTTAATCGGCAGGTGTTGATACCATAAATTACAAATTCCTTAAGAGTACTGTAGCGTATTTATCTGCTTTCTTGTCATATATTTTTATGCAGTCTTTGCGAAGTTCAACACTTCCAGACGACTGGAGGACGGCGAAGGTGATTCCATCCACAAATCTAGTGATACACATAATCCCTTAAACTACCGGCCGATCTCCTTAACTTCTATTCCACGCAAATTATTAGAGCACATAATCTACTGCAACCTGATTAGCTTTCTCGGGTCTAATAATTTTTTTGCGTCACAGCAGCATGGTTTTCGCAAAAATTATTCTTGTGAGACTCAATAATTAACCTTTACTAATGATTTGTCTTCCGCTTTAGATCGGGCTTCAGTTATTGACTGCATCTTCCTTGACTTCGCGAAAGCTTTCGATACCGTCTCACATCGACTACTATTACTGAAACTTAGCACACTCCATCTTGATTGTAACTTGCTTAAGTGGATTGAATGTTTCTTGCAGAATAGAACACAGTAAGTTTCTGTTAATGATCATGACTCTAAATCATGCAATGTAACATCTGGTGTTCCTCAGGGGTCAGTCCTAGGGCCTCTTCTTTTTCTAATTTATATTAATGACCTGCCTGATTCTGTTCCTTCTAACATAAGGCTCTTTGCAGACGACTGCATTCTGTACCGCATAATTTCTAATGAGTTTGACTTCTCCGTTCTTCAATCTGACCTAAATAAAATTTCTTCTTGGTGTGATGCATGGCTTATGAAACTAAACATTAACAAATGTAAAGCAATGAGGGTGTTTCGAAAGATTAACCTGTCCATTTCTCAGGGCTATGATCTTAATGGTTGCCCTCTTCAGTTCGTCGACAGCTACAAGTATCTAGGCGTCCATATCACTAATAATCTGTCCAGGCAGAAGCATATCCACCATGTTATTAACAAAGCTAACAGGTCCCTTGGTTTTCTTTGGCGGAATTTCCGCCTCGCTCCCGTTCCGTTGAAACTACTACTATATAAAACACTCGTGCGTTCTAAACTTGAGTACGCTTCATCGATATGGGACCCGTACACTAGCTCGTTAACACAGTCCACAGAATCGGTTCAGAACCGCTCAGTTAGGTTTATCCTCTCTAACTACTATCGCTTAGCCAGCGTTTCTCGCATGAAGCAAAAGCTTGAACTACCTCTCCTTTCTACTAGACGTCGAATTTCCCGCTTATGCTTGTTTCATAAAATATACTACACTAATAATGAGCTAAAAATGACACTTTTTTCGCCACCAAGCCATTTGTCATTCCGTATTGATCATCGAATGAAGGTTGGGGTGCCTCAGTGTAAAAGCAATCTATACCTCAAAGCCTTCATCCCGAAAACAAGTCAAGACTGGAATCGCCTTCCCGCATCCATCGTCACTATCACAGACCATGATGTGTTCAAGTCGGCTATCTGTGACCATGTGCTGCCTCATTAGCCATTTTTTTTCTCTTTTTCTATTGCCACTCCTCTCTGTAATGCCTGTACGGCCTTGAGAGTAAATAAATGAAATGAAATGAAATTTTTTCTATCTATGCACATGTCCCCATATCTGATTTCAATCAGTCTAAGAAGTTTCTTGCACGCAGCTTCTACGAATACAGTAAACTGAACTTCTCCAGCATCAGCCGGCAGCCAGTAAAACAGTTCCATAAAACCTCATTAATTTGACCCTTGCTAACTCGGAAAATTGGATAATTCCGACTAGTGCTCAGGTCTTGGCAGAGACCACGCATTATTCAATGGAATCAAGCTCTCGTTTGGCTGCACACCGGTGAATTTTGACAACTCTCTGAGCTCGGCGAGCGCAGAGTGTCGCAAATGCGCAATGCAAAAGAGTGAAAGATTCTGCATTGCCACAGTCATCAGCAGAAATTGCACGCAACGACAGGAACATTTAGTGCCCATTGTGCTTTTACAGCCTGTATTCTTGCCTTACTGCAGCGCATAACACCGTGTTGGCAGCGTGCCTACAGAACTGCATGGTCATCATCCATGATCACATCAAAGCAAATACGTTTTTGTCTACAGTGGTTGTGGCAAACAGTAGTTTCGTTTTGACTCACTGCAATAACCATGCGCAATGTCACAAACACGGCAAAAGCTGTCATAGATGAAGAGCACCAGCTACATCATGGACGGATGATCTGTTGGCTACCAGGCTGACAGGAGAAAAATGAAATCGGGATGTGCGCACAGTAATGAAAAGCACGTCTCCCATGAAGAGCGTGCTGGAGCCCCGCTGCAAAGAAAGCGACAAGACCTTCACCACTGCGAGCGCTAATCAGTCATGAGATTACGAGAATAGCAGCTTTCGTACTGCTCTTGTGCAAAATAGAAACAGGATTTGCCAATTAATTCAGTAAATAAAAACGGGTCGACATACAGTCAAACCCACTTATAACGATACCGGTTTTAACAATATATCGGTGATAACAATGAAAAGCTGCTGCACCGTCAGCTTTTGTATGTTTTCTATGGGGAAATAATCCACTTACTACAATGTCCCCATGCTGCATTATCGGTTATAACAATGAAAAGCTGCTGCACTGTCAGCTTTTGTATGTTTTCTATGGGGAAATAATCCACTTACTACAATGTCCCCATGCTGCATTATCGGTTATAACGATGAAGCCTGGCTGCTGGGTGCCCGTGCCGAAAGGTAATGGAATGCGAAATCCTTGAAAAGAAAAAGTGAAATGCGAGCCGCTGCATGATCGCTCGCCACCGCAACTGCCGCTGCGCACTTCTCTCCATGATAGATGCACGCCAGCTTCGCGCACATCTCTCCTGTCGACCTTCCAGCCCTCCAAACACAAATGGGCTGTGCCCAGAACTTTGCGCTGCACCACCCTCCGAAACACGAATGGGCCATGCCAATTGTGCTGCCAGCGCTGCTCCCATCTGTATGACTGGGCCCTGACAGTTGGTTCTTTATTCTATGGCCCTCATTCTGCACAATTCTAACGGATTAAGTAACTCGTGCTTGTCTGTTTGTTGCATCGAAGTCGTTCCTGGCCACATTGTTTCCCAGCCTCTTTCAACTTGCCACCGAAATGGAAGATGGCTGATCCACCCGCTGATCATCGGCAATGCACGATGTTGCTGGTGAAAAGAAAGTGTGCTGCTTTAAATTTGGAAACGAAGTGCTTCTAACCGATGAGGCGATAGTCACGAATGTGCTTGCATCGGATAGCGACAGTGACGGCCACAATGGCAGCGCTGACGCTGTAGGGCAGGCTACTGCAACAATGTCCCCGCAGGAAGCCCTGTAGATGATTCAGTCCCTCATGGGCCTGTTTTTGCGAGGGACCTTCCGCTTCACTACATGGAGCACCTGGATTCCTTGGAGAAGGATGTCGGCAAGCTTCGCGTAAAGCAAGCACGGCTTTCTCGTGCAAGCAAGTGGGAAGTATGCGGCGAGATGCTTGTGGCGATCACGTCCCAGCATTTCTTTTGGATTTCTCAAGCCGAGATACTGCCGCGGCAACCTTCCCGTATTTTTTAAAAGGTGCCGGTTGGGGCCACCAAAGTGATGCCTCGGCCGAGCTCGTATGTGACCTGCCGCCCATGACCCCTTTTTGCAGTTATAGCAGTGCCACGCTTGAATGCCGACAGCCATGACTTGTTAACAACACGTGATCGGAGCACGCAGGGAGCAGAGTTAAACAGTTAAACGAGTACACAATTAGAAGGCAGATGGAGGAAGGTGATGGAGGGGAGAACTGGCCTCCCTGCCATTATAGTTTTCTCGGAACAGCTACGCCATCTGCCATATTAATTTTTTTTTTCATGCAACCCTGTTATAACAATTATCGGTTACAAAAATGGAATTTTCGTAGCACTTGAATATTGTTATAAGTGGGTTTGACTGTACAAGCATTTGTTGATTGTTTTCTTGATACTCTCAATAATTATACATTTGGCTTATACGGACATTTCTTTTTGATCCCGTGAGATTTGAATTAACGAGGTGTTAACACACTGTTGGTAGTGTACACTAGTACAGGTAGCACATTTGAAA
The DNA here is from genome assembly GCF_023375885.2 of Dermacentor andersoni. NCBI lineage: Eukaryota > Metazoa > Arthropoda > Arachnida > Ixodida > Ixodidae > Dermacentor > Dermacentor andersoni. Next base: position 359,138,334 of record NC_092814.1, on the reverse strand, counting down.
TCCAGGCTGCATGCACCGGGAATACATTCAGCTTTTTAACACATCCCTTGCCCTGTAAATTTCTGATGCCGACTGCTTGCCATTCTTAGCACTCTGCTTCTCTCTTTCTGAACACCACATTTCTGTGTCCTGTTTAAAAACATCAACCTCTCAGTTTTTTTTTTCTTCTTTTTAACTGACTAAATACAGTAAGTTTTTCCACAGGAAACCTTCAGTATCTCAAATCAGAGGGGCTGTATAGTTAAGCAAGGGAGCAATGCAAAAGGGGCAAAGCAGTCCTTCCCTCGCTTTTGCATCTTGAATGTCGAGGCGAACTGCCCATATCATGGCAAAAAAAAAAAAAAAAGAGGCTCCTTTCGACTCAAAGCATAAAAGGCCTAGCCATGTTCAAACCACTGACCCTGTGCGTAGAATGATGGGGCAGCCGCAGCGGATGCCAGGGGCAGCCGCAAGGCAGCTGTGGGACTAGTCAGTTCCTGGGGCTGCCGGGATGTTACCTGGGTGCAGCAAGGGGGGCAAACCCTCAGCAAAGAAGCACACAGCAGTTCTCGGATACCAACTCTGGTTATGAAGCTGCTTTCAAACACAAACGTGATCCAGCCATGTCACATCTGTGGCGAGGCACTAGATTCACAAAGCACACTGGGTAGTTTTACGGGCTATATTTATCCGATTCTAATACTAACCTTTTTTTTCAGACAAAGTAGATAAAAAAAATTGGCTGTGCAAAATTGCCTGTGCATCACAAGTGGGTATGAAACCAAGAAACTGCATTTGCAGTGCTGGCTATAGCCTGCTCTCATAGCCAACGTCATTACTACTGTCATAAGAGCAAAGTTAAACCTCATAACAGTCACATCCGACAAAAAAATATCTTCACCAATATCTAATACTTCACTATAAGTGTACAAGCCGGTAAAGCTAAAGAAAAAAAGAATTTTTGGCGACTGGGTCTATGTGAACAAAACGCAACGGTACGCAATGACTCTGGTGGGCCAGCAAATGGTTCCCTGTTGATATTGATGGCCATCAGCGGCTTGCAATGCCGATATGAGGCATGAGAGCGGCGCTAAATTACACACTCAGCCCTGCTGTTAATGTGTAACCGTGCAACTGGTGTCATCACATGGGATCGGCATGTTGGCTTGCGGGCTGTGGGCCAGCCAAGCCAAGCCGCTAGCCAAAGACACATGCACACCCAGGATGTGCCATTTCAAGTTGCTCTGGCTGAGCATTTGACTTCTTGTCACTCAGCATTAGCAAGTATTTGACATTTCCGCTAGCACAACAACACATATCTTGAGCTGCCAAGCAACCGAAAATGCACTTTGCTATAAGCGATATTGTCTCAGATGTTCCATTTTCGATTTTGTTATAGCAGTGTAGACGAGTCACTAAATAAAGCATGGCCAACCATATTTTAGATTTACTATGTTATGTTATATATATGCTGCTTTCATTATGAAAGCTTGTAGAAAAATTATCTTACATGCTGAAGTTGGCAGCAATACTATACCTGCCAGTCTGTGAACTTTGTAAACCTCCGATAAGCACACCAATGAAGAAGGGGAAGGGAAAGGAGGGGGGGGGGATAGCATACATTTTTATTTAATTCTGCCTTGAATGCACACCTTCTGTGAGCTAAATATTAATGATGATTCACCTTGAGGTGCAGCACACAAGCAGTAGCAAACTTGGAACAGCACAAAGTGACAAGAAACACTCAGCGACTTTGTTGTTGCACATTTAGCCTGATTTGTGAACTTTCTGAATAAACTTGCTCAATGTAGGTGCCCTCTGAATCTCTGATGTCCCTACACAATGAAAAGGCTACCAAGTAGGCTTGCGCAAATATTTGATAGATGCTATTTGATATTTGAATTCCAGTATTCAAAGTTTTCGAAGTATTCAAAACGGAATGAATATACACATTTTTCGCGTATAAGCCGCATCCTGGAAAGAAAAAAATCCATGTGTATAACCAGCAGAACTAACTGCATACGACAACCAAATCTTTGTAAGAACAGTCTCCATTTGCTGATGCACAAATTGCCCCCGTCGTATCTTCAGCTAGCCGCTCCTTCCCACCTCTTCGGCGACAACGATGGCAGAGAGCTTTGTCCTAGAGATGCTTTCACGGGAGGTTTCAAATCCAAATTCGCATATAACCTGCACCCCTATGTTACTGCTAAATTAAAGAAACTTTTGGCCTACGTTATATGCACAAAGTTATGGTAAGCTATAAAAAATAATTGACAGCTTCAGTTTTCGTCAGAAAATTGCACTGCATATTTCATAGCCAAGACAAGCCAAAGATGAATTCATTTAGAGTTGCCTACCAATTTCTGCCCTTGCTCAATTACTCAAGCTTGTTATTCGCAGCAGCCATACGGCTTCCCAAGAGGTGCACGGCCTCGGAGAATAGATTTGCATCGACACAGCACTACGCCATAACTTTGGTGGTTGACACCTGGCAAAACAGCACTAGTTAGGCCTAACAGTCAAGGCAGGCAGGTGGACAGCAAACCGATGCGGGAAGTTTGCCGCTCATCAGTGATTGGGCACCAGATCATGCGCGCGGACTATACTAAGGACCACAAAAACGGGGAGCTCGCCTACCAGGTTCCATCTATATGCTTACAGAAGCTGAATTTGTGGAACAAGGCATAAATTGTCGCTCAGCCAAGGTCACACTTCACAGCATTGTGACAACGAACGATGGGCGAATGCGAAATGCTCCTGCAGCCTCAACTGCAACAAAATTTTCAAATAGACTGAAGCAAAACAGTGAGCAATAGCCCGTAAACAAATGTTCTGTGTTGCTGCAGTTGCAAAAAATGTTGAACTTGCATTTTCACATGAAAATATATCAAAAATAGCATACTGAAATTAAACCAACCCCAGAGATGAACCAATTTCCTTTTTTGCAAGTAAAGGGCCAACTTTTTTACAATTGTCAACATCTGGCACTTGTGTCAAGATTTTATGCAAATTCTACAACTATTCGGGCTATTAATCTCAGAATTATTCGACACTAATTACTATTCACTTCGACTTCGCTTACTACCAAAGAAATTGATATTCATGCAAGCCTACTAGCAAGGTTATAGACCAACGAGCAAAACCATTTTGGGACAACTTATTTTTCATAAAACTTGACTATATTTTTGTAAAATAGTAGAACAAGTCAAATTTCGTAAATTATGACAAATTTGGGAGAGTTTGCAGATATCATATAGACACTACCAAATAAGTGCACCAAAATGGCAGAGAATTCTCACATTAGGCAATGCAGTCTTACCTGGATGGGGGCAGGACCTCTAACAAGGGTTCGCGCACAGCGGGAGATGGGTCCATACTTGGAGACTAAAGGAGGGTCAAAGGGCACCAGGGGATCCTCCTCAGATGGGCAACTGCATCCATGATAAACAGAGGAACGAATGACAGTGCTAGCTTTGAAAACAGTTTTGCTTATGACCTCCTCAAGAGGCCCAACAAAACACCACAAATGCCAGACTTGCACGACATGACATGATGTAAACCAACAAGAGTGCCTCATTTCATGTACACACGCACGCACAGACACACACACACACACACACACACACACACACACACAAAATAAGCATCTCAGCATGGCATGGTCCACATAACTCCACACTGAGGTGCAATTGTGAAAATAAATTTACAAAAATGAAGTTTGGGAATTGAGGATAAATTTTTTTGATGACTTGCTCAGGAACAGCACCTGAAACTGAATTTTCATGCTTGAGAAAGGAGTTTCATGGCACAGTCTGGAAGATCATGTAACATCACTGTCACCTTACATCTTGCGCAATTTCCATTGGCATTTTTAAGACCACTGAGCTTCCTAGAAAAATTACCAGAGGAAACTGGCCTACAGGAGCTAAAAGTATGGTAGGGTTCGGCCAGCATGGCAATGGTGAGCAGCAGAAGCTTGATGTGGGCGAGTTGGTTTTGCATCAAGCTTCTGCTGCTTCAGATTTCTTCTAGATTGGGCTCTTTCCTGTCTTCACAAGTTCAATATAGTGCCTTGTCCGTCGTACATGTTCCTCTTTTAGTCCGCGTCTTCGTAGCGCTCTTTTCTTCAAGTATACAATGGTGAGCAGCACTACATGGACTGGTATAAGTTTCATTCGTTTGGAATGAAACAGTTTTACAAATTGATCATTTTCAACAAAATATTTCTGTATAAATGCAACCATTCGCAATGATTATGCATGTCACAGAGACTTATTGTCTTGCCAGATTTCAAGTGCTTGGAAAGAAAGGCAAAGTGTATAAAATAATACCACAACAACATCTGAAGCCACAAGCATGAACATGTACTACCCATTGTCCCCGCAGTAGCTGAACAATTGCAGCACCAGAGTGGCCTCTAGTAAACTTTTGTAGGATGTTTAATATACCTACAGGGAATGTGCTGTCCACTTTCTGAACCTCTACATGGCTGCACTGTGTTCAGAGCATTTCCATTCTGCACCAGCTGGAAGCATAACATTCGATCCACATAACAGGGGAGATGCCATTCCCATGAGAGAACTACCTTACTTAAATCCACTTAAAATCACTTAAAAAATCATAGCCAGGGTAACTGACTGCACTTAAATTTGCACTGCAGAGAGAGGAGAGCAATGACATAGCCTCAAAAAACAGAGTTGCCAATCTGCTACACCAGTGAGATGCCCCCTGTAGTCAGTGAGACAATGCACTCACGGTCGAGTTGGATGATGACTCGAGGTAGAGCTGTCACAGGACCCATGGCTAGAGCCCCAGTCATCATCATCCTCCTGCAAATCAAGAGAGAAGACCAAGAAAGACAATGACATAATGTACTACGAGCACGAGGATATTTTAGATACAATGTATTAGTCAAACTCAAAACAGTGCTCTGAATTTGCTCTGAATTTGATTCAGCATCAACGGAACAAATTCGTACCCTTACTCTACCTAATTTAGACTGGACATGAATGCATCAATTGAGCCCACCAATGCACAGAATGATCTAAATGTACAGTGTACACAAATCCACATCGATAAAAACACTAGAGTAAACAGCAGGTACAAGCATGCAAGCAGAGTAGCCCATTGCAAGCAGGTTTGCATTCAGATTAATGTTCTCTTTTGTTTGTTTTTTTTTCATTTGGATATGGTCTTCTCGCTTGCACACAAACAAGGAATGCCTACTGGCCCTGAAGTTCTATTGCCCTGTTTAGATATATAGCGGAATGTTAATCATCAGATAGACTCGACCTCATGCCTACATGTTATACTTTGCAAACTCTTAGTCTAAGAATGCTGCTTAATTTGCTACAGTCGAATCTCGTTAATTCAAACATGCTTAATTCGAACTTTCGGCTTATTCAAACTGACGCTGTGGTCCTATCAAATTTACGTGTATCCCAATGGGCAAAAGCGCCCGGTAATTCGAACACGCAAGCACTTGCGACGGTTAATTCGAACATATGACGTTCTCACAATGCTCTCGGCAGCGCGCCAAATCACGCGGCAGCGCCTCCGACTAGCATTTGTCTGACCCTGCCATAGAGGAAGAGCTTAAAAGAGAACCCCTCAACGCCACGCGCGAAGAAAAAAATGTGGTGGAAATTTGTGTGCAGTCGTGTGCAGGCAGGCATCACCGATTACTTCTGTTAGTAAGAGTGTCCTATACAGTCAACGACCGATTTTCCAGATCCCCAATACCGCCATGTACACCATAGAGTTGATTTATAGAAACTTCTAAAATTTCGGACGAAAAAAACCTTCGGCATCCGATTTTCCGGATTTTTGTCATGACCGCAGGAGCGAAACGGCCTTAATTGAAGCCACCACCGACGTCAGTTTGATTATCTCGCCGCTTCGAGTCGGCGCTCTCGCACATAGATCCGCAGGCAGCCGTAGCCACACCGCGGCTACGCTAGGCCTAGCTGTTTTGACATTCGCTACCAAGCGTCTTGCTACTCGATGCCGTGTTTTTCATAGAACACTACGGCGCTGTTAGCAATGGCGCCGACCAGTGGCGTAGCAACGGGGGGGACCGGGGGGCCGTGGGCCCCGGGTGCAAGGGGCTAGAGGGGGGGGGGGGGGGTGTCATATATGTCTGATGTCTGAAGACACCAGGAAATTGTTGATATCCTCGCCTTCCTCGACTACACCCGGGGGGGGGGGGGGGGGGGGGTGACAGAATACCTATGGGCCCCGGGTGCCAGACGACCTAGCTATGCCACTGGCGCCGACTCCGCTTTCGTAATTCTCATCAATGGCTCCGGAGCGCGCAAAGTATGGCGCGTTGCACGATGCCGGTTACCGAAAGTCAGCTTCGCCTCAATACAGCACTGTTACGCGGCGAAGGATACCAAAAGGTGGAAGGGGCAATTGTACGGGACATGGTGTGTACTGGCAGTCCTTTGGAGCTACTTCAGACGTGCCTGTGGCGTTTGAGCCCTTGGGGATGCAGTAAAAGGGATGCATTCATTTTTTTCAGACTGCCTGACTTTTCGGACATTTTCGCAGCCCCTAGGGAGTAAAAAAAATCGGACATTGACTGTAATTTGTAAATACGTGTGAATAAATCTTGTGGAACTTCCCACTCATGTGTTAGCTCAGTGCACATGCGCCACTGCAGGCAATTCCTCCATTCAATTAGCTTCCTTTAATTCGAAGTTTCAACAAATTTTCGGGCCCTTTAGAGTTCGAATTATCGAGATTCGACTGTATTTGGTAACAGCTGCTTTCTATAATTACGTACACAGAAAAACACTCCTTCCCTTAGGACAAAAGTAGTCATTTTAATAAATACAAAACAAACAGACAAATAAATAAAAGAGTGTTCCAAAACCGATATCAATGTAGCTAACAGTACTTCAGACATAATATATCCACAAACTGTCCCTTTGGAGAATAATACTCAACCGATTCTGCAAAAAAGAATTCACAATTACCTTACAGAATTTTACAGCAATGCAAAACATTTCTGAACAGCATGGTGAAACAAGCTTCAGCCACCACCAAGGCTAACTAAAAACTGCCCGAGTACCTTCAGACAAGACAAATGACAAGCACTGAACGAGAAGGGGGAGCAAGGGGCTAGATTTTGTTAGTCGCAACCATATGTAGTCAACAGATAATGAAGCCACTGAATGCATAAGGAACATTATTTGTTGTTTATAATTGAAATGTTGAAATGATTAGCTAAAAGTAAACTGAAGTGGATGGAAAGAATTCACCAATGATTATGATACTCCCTTAATGCAAAATTTGAGCGCAATTGTATACGTGTTTCATTTCGCGATATATTAGTGTAGACAATCTGTCTCGTGCGGCACGTTGCAAATTGAGCAAAGTGTAGCGCGACTGCCTCACTAATCAGGAGATCACGAGAGGCAGCGCATGGGTGATGCGCGGGCGCGATTCACAGAAGCCGCCACAGACAGACCTCACCTCATGCAGCAAAGCTTTGTTTTCATATATGGTATCGGTGGCGTCATTGTTGAACGGAGGACACGCGCTACTCTGGCGCCACCTTGTAGCCATTGTCGCCGCAAAGCCTGTCTTGCGGGCACTATGCTTTTCTTTTCATGCTTTCACCGTACCCTCCTCCTCTGTTTTCTGCCTCATGGTTCCGCTGCACCCTCCTCCTTTGCTTTCCTCTCCGCGCTCTCTTTGCTATCGCCGTCTGCATTCACTCTTTCGTCCTTCGCTGTGCTCGTTCGCATGGTTATGAGGACGCTGAGGGACGACAACGCTCGCCGCAGGAATGGACGCCTACGAGCTGCGCTTTAAAGCAACTTGCCACTGGTTGGAGCAAAACCCACAACTTCCGCATTACAACGTGTTGCACTACCAACTGTGCTACGGTGGTGGCTGTTCCCTCATCCACATTATTGGGTATTCATGTATGGGTGCAAGATATAACCCGGGCAGTGTTAGCCAGCGCCACTCATGACCATGGTGGCAGATGTGGAACATCCCTTCGACTGACGGCATTCCATACTACTTGACGTATTGCTTAAACATACCACGTATCATTACTGCACTTAAAACTACAAATAACTCCCCCTATGCTTTTCTTGGCTTCATTATCTGTTGGCTTCATATGGAAATGACAAGCACATATTTCTTCACGCTCAAAAGCATGCACAAGTGATGTTTCACTTATGCACCTCAGAGAAATCGTTACACTGACGATAGTGAATGTATTTTGGAAGTGCAAGTTCCCATAAATACAATACAGATGAAACTAAGTTTGTCAGACAACTAAGAAATTAACAAACTGCAGAACAAAAAACTTAAGGCCTCAAAAAATATATATAAATAAATAAATGCCACCTGCACCCACTTATAAAGCAATCTAATATGTATACATTTTGTACATGTGGGCAACCCACCCCTCAACACACATTATGAGAAATTAAAAATGAATTTATATTTTTTCATATATGAACCAACCCAGAAACTTTACAAAAATTTTTATTTACAGGTAAAGCAGCTTCCCTTACTTAAATTCCTACAAGCAGTCATTCATTTAGAGAATGATATAAGTGACACGTCACAACGCAACACGGGTTCTATGAGAGATGGTGTGTAATAAGAGGCCTCTGGACTAATTTTGACCACCTGGTGTACCCAAAGCTTAGAACATCAATTTTTACATTCCACCCTCACCAGAATGCAGCTGCCTAGGCCGGAAACAAAACGCACAATGTGTTGAACAGCAGAATTTAATACATACTCACAGAGCAACCACAGCATGTCAAGCAAGCGTTTCAGGCTCTCACAAATGAACTTTTATGTGCAACAAAAGGTAAGTATACAAGCTTACAGCTTTTACTTCTTCGTTGAATATTTTGAGAAGGCAACCACACAGGCTAGGTTAAATAATTAAAACCAAGAACTCTACATAATTTCACCAGAAAACCTTAAGCAGAGATACATAGGAAATTTTTGGACAATTAATTTTAAATTCTAGCTTAGGTTGGCTTTGCTTTGGTGGAATGAGTTGTTCGCACTGCAACAAAACCAAATTACGAGATCCAACGCTGCATTGAGTGCAGGTGAGAATTGTACTTACTAATTGTGAAAGTGCCAAGCTGTGATGTAACACCATCTACGGGTGGAAGCAAACACCAGAGTCCCGATCACATGTGGACCCAGCCAACACAGATAATAATGCAAGTTCTTTTTGTCCAAGTAGGCCAGAGGATGAAGGGGGACTAGAATTTATCAAGGGTGGGTGAACGAGCAAACACTCAGCGTGGAGTCAACGTTTCAGCACAGTTGCTGCAACAAGTGCCCTTGTTTAAAACCGCTTTGAGGCTGGTACTTCCCTCGATCAATCACTGTTGATCAAGTTCGTTTCCATATGTGCATTACCAACTTCCCATAGCACATTGGGTTATATTCAGAACCACGCTTATGATACAATGTTAGATTTTTTCTCATGACCGGGGTCCCCCCTGCAACTTCCTGTCCTAGATTAACAATGAAAGGTAGAGACCTGGGCATGTTGGTAGTTTATGTTTAAAATAAGAACAGTGTGAGAGAGAAGGACAAACGAAGAAAGACACATACAGCACAGTGTGTCCCTGTCCCTTGCACTGTTCTTATATTAAACGAGACAAACATGCATCCTTCACTGCACTTCAAGCGACTGACCGCCAATCACAGACTGCTTTGCATGCCAGACTATTAAACTTAATTTTTTGTATCCTAATGCTGAACGATGAACTTAGATACTGCCAGGTTCAGGTCCTCAATCATTTGTTGTGAGTAATCTCCAGTGTTGATGAGCAGGATAACGTCCCCTGCAAAAATGCAGGTCACAGAGATATTCCCTTTCAATGCTTAAATCTGATCCTTCCAAGTCTAGCATGTACCACACTTGTGACAAGCATACGGTAAATAATAACGGAGTATGAGAAGTGGAACAAAATGCAGCATTACACGCATCACAAAGAGTACAAATGCAAAGATGCGTGAAGGGTTTGAGCACCAGCCTTCTGTGCTTTGGAGGTGGTGTGCTGGGTGGCAGCCAGACCAGTGCATTGCAGATCGTCTTATGCTCATGCACGGCACACACAATCTAGCAGATGCCATTTCTGCTTTAGTAAAAAAGTTGTGCCGATCAATAAGCGCTTACATGATCAAACTGTCACAATAAACGTACAATAAAACTTGATTATAACGAAGTTGAAGGGTGGAGGCAAAATTACTTTGTTATATCTATTATTTCATGCACTGCAATATCAATCTCTATGGGGATTTCAAGGGGAATTTCATTCCTTCGTTACATCCATGCTTTCTAGGGTGCGCGCAATCACCGATATTATCACCAATATCCCTAACTCGATTTTTCGAAAATTCAACGTATTCGGTGCCATGTCACGTGCACTGCAGAGCCCCTTGTGCTCGATGCCATGCAAGCGCAAGTGAACTGGGTGATTAGTGGAAACGCAAACATGAACTTCCTGCATGGTGCAGCCATCTGGAGGCACAAAGCTCAACCAAACAGAGCTGATATAGCAGTAGCCAAGTGTATTCTACTTTGCTGCTAGTGTAAATTTTTGGCAGGAGCGTAATCTTAAACATGTTATCTTTTTAAGTGTTTCAAATGTTTTACACTTGGTTACAGCAATATTAGCTCTGTATTTGGCTGGTTAAGCTCTGCGCCACCAGGTGGCTGGACCATACATACCGATCAAGCTACTCATGTACGTCTATGCTAAAGCTCCATCACAGCAATGGAGGAGCTTTAGTTTATGCCTCCAGCCATCCGTCAAAACACCCAGCTCAACTGTGCTTATACCAGAATACTGGACACGCCTGACGCTACGACAGAACGCTCACAATGCACACTGCTTGGACAGCTCTCGCTGGGAATCGATGGCCAGGCAGCTAGCGGAGAGGTTGGAGAGGCTTTGCAGGCTGGCTCCAAGACAAACGGAAGTAGACGACATGACGTGACATCATGACGTAGAGCCAGTGAAGGCAGAGCTTAGTCCTGATCCCTCAGCAAATGCGTTGAGGAGAAAGAAAAAGCATGGCTAGGGAGGAGGGTAATTTGTAATAGTCTGGAGCTATTTTAATATGAGATGCTTTACTTAAATTGTGATGCAAATGTTTTACTGTAGCTGTACCCTACAGGTCTTCAAAATTTGTCCGAACCGTTTCAGGGACCCTTTAATTAAAGAAAACACACGCATGCTCCACAGCCACTTGGCTATGATGATGATGATGAAACACCTTTTTAAAAGAGGGATGGTGCATCGGCCTATTTGGGGTAATGGAGTTTGGGAATTTGGAGATTAGGACAGGGTCAGCCACCGAGGAATGCCTCCCCACACAGTTACCCATGAATACCTGATTCCGCAGCAAAGGCGAACAACACTCACGGGATACTGCTGGCCTCCACTGAATAAAGCAGTGCTAAGTGGAACTGGCCACACAAGCAAGTATTCAGTTCCCCCATCCCACTTATACTGCTGCAACTGGAGCTATGGCATTTTACTGCGAACAGCTGTTGTGAGCTAGGAAACAAGCAGATTGTTACATTCTGCTTCATTTCTGGCATGGCACGAAAAAGATATTCAAGCAGGTAGGATCAAACTAACAATGTTGCAGTTTCGAGCCAGGGATTCTAACAACAATGCAGCAACGCAACAGCAGCTTTGCGCAAGCAAGTGCTGTACTGAGTACTGTACCTGTAGTGAGTGCACACAAACACTGGTGGTTTCCCCATTGAGCTCAGCTCATGCCCCATACAACAGCGTTCATCGAGGTGCGGCATTGGAAACCTTAATGCACATGCACTGCAGCACGCTCTTCCTTCACTCCAGAGGTATGCACATTCTGCTGCACTTGCACAATAGGGTTCGGTCAATGTTTTCCGGTATGATCAGCAGTGGGGTGTTCTCGAAATCTTGTAAGAGCCTAAACCTTATTTGAGGAATTTGGAGCTCAAAAGTGCTGTTCACAGTCACTGAGCTAAGGGATTTAAAAGGTCACTCAAGTTGTTTATTTTAATGTGAAGTATTTCTTTGCGTGCCTACCCAGGGTTTGGAATGTCGTCCCTGTCATTTGCTCTATTGCCGAGTAAACATTGGCATGGTTGGGGCGGTCGGTTTCACGCCTCAATGATGAGGCGCAAGCTGCTGCTCACTGATAATATATTATGCAAATCCCATGCACTCCGGGAATCGATTTAGGGAAGGCTTTGGTGAGTCAGCAAGATGAAAAGGTCCATCATGATACGACAGGAGCAGCGAATTTCGGCAATGAATGCATTGTGCACCCATATTCAGCCACAGTGGCATACCTCACAGAAACGCGACACGGCATCTAAACCTGTGGGCACCAGAAAGAATGATTCACTAATCACGGTCTCCCAATACAGCAGCCAGTTTTTTGCTGCCGAGGCCCCTCTGTAGCAGCAACGTGTCTCACCCGGCTTGGTGGAGAGGGGTTGCACCAGGGCTCATCCGGGTGAAAGGCCGGACTTTCAGGATTGAGGCCGACCGAGATGGGTGGAGCCACAGGATCCACACGTCGACAGGGAGGAGGTGCCAAAATAGGCGGTGGCGACTCGCACAGACTGACCGGCACCGGTGGGCAGGACGCCAGACGGTGATCGGGGCTGCAGCCTGGTTCACGTGACCTGGGTCAACATGTCATGAAATTCATGAATTCATGAAACAAATTCATGAAACGGCGGAACAGTACACGCATCAGGTTGTACTCATGAAATTATTATTAATTACAATCCCTTCAGCATATTTGGCTGATATTTCAAACAAACATGAATGTACTATACGCAATCCTGCTTTAAAGAAACTGAAGAAAGAACTATATATATATATATATATATATATATATATATATATATATATATATATATATATATATATTGTAATGAAGCAGACGCACCCCTGTGTATGTGCCAACTAAAGAGGAAGACGAAGGACTGTGCCGTGATCGTGAGCGAGCTCCGTGCTACAGACAGCCCTTGCAGTGCTTTATATACCTAGCGTTCCACAACGTTGTGAACGAGAATACACCTCGTTGCATTTGGTGGAGGTTGCTGAGATCCTGCGCTTCATCCTGGAGCTCCGCACTCGAACCCTGCCAACAAGATCGCCCTGCACTATGCCTGATCCCGCCACCTCGTTGCCTGCACCACTGGCTGCCACTGTCACCTGCACCGGCGTCCCTCGTCAACGCGACCCACCCATTTTCAGTGGGACCGCCGAACATAACGTGGAAGACTGGCTGTCATCGTATCAACGTGTAAGTGCTCATAACAAATGGGATGACCAGTCTAAGCTGACCCGCGTGCCTTTACACCTCGCCGACATAGCCAAACTTTGGTTCTTCAACCATGAATCTGACTTTACAAGCTGGTCCGTGTTTAAGACTCTTTTTGCCGAAGTGTTTGATCGCCCAGCTGTGCATAAGCTACGCGCTGAACAGCGTCTACGCCAGCGCACACAGCAGCCTGGAGAGACATTCCCCAGCTACATCGAGGATGTTCTAGATTTGTGCAAAGGGGTAAATCCCAGCATGTCAGAGGATGACAAGATCAAACATATCCTCAAGGGCATAGAGGACAGCGCATTCCAGATGTTGCTGGCCAAAAGCCCAACTACCGTATTTGTCATTAACCTCTGCCAGAGCTTTGGCGAGCTGCGGCGCCAATGTTCCATCACCCGCCAGAACATTCAGCACGCCGATTCCATCTCGAGCATCGCGGTTTCTACCGACATGACCAACTTGACCCTCTCACAGCATATCAAACATTTTATTCGTGAAGAGGTGACCAGGCAGCTCTCGTTGCTGCCTCACAGCGATGCACCTATAGCAGCTTTGCCTCCAACGCTGCAGCAAGCCATCCAGACTCTGATATCTGAAGCGCTTCCTGTAGCTCCTACAACCCCCCCCCCCCCCACCCAATCCTGAGTGTGCCGCTGCCCCATACAGACTTTGCTACTCACCCTACGTCGCTGCCACTCAGTTACGCAGCCGTGGTTGCACAGCCACCTGCGCCGACAGCTTCCTTTCCATCGCCCATGCATCCGGCTTCATTTCCAATTGCCCGACCGTCACCACAGTTCTTTCGTCTCAACGAGACGTGGCGCACTCAAGACAACCGGCCTATCTGCTTTGCCTGCGGCATTGCTGGCCATGTGGCCCGCTTCTGTCACCGCCGCGCCCCAACTACACATACCACCTTTGACACACCCAGATACGCACCACAATGCGCCGCCCCGCCTCCATTTTCACCGCGACTTCCTGACACTGATCGCCGGTCGGAAACTCTGCGTTTCCCTTCCCGTCGTCAGCATTTGATTTCGCCCCTGCGTCGCCGAGCTCCCACTGAAGAGGGAAACTGACTGGTGCAGTTCCTGAGGCAAGAGCTGCAAATACATAGACGTTCTCAAGACCTCAATCTTGACCGCAAAATGTTATTACAGTTTTTCTAGAGGGAGTACCCGCAGTGGCACTAGTCGATACCGGAGCAGCCATTTCCGTCATTCAAGAGAACTACAGCTTCCTCTCGCCTGGTGCTCGCCACTGCCAGCGCGCAGCGAATTCCCTCTTCAGCTGTATGCATGGCCCATATCGCCATCAACGACGTTCTGTACATAATCGAGTGCTTCGTGCTACCATCGTGCTCTCACGACCTTATCCCTGGTTGGGATTTCCTGTCACGTCATCATGCTGTCATTGACTGTTCGCATGCAGAAGTGTCACTTTTACCACTATGTGAATCGCTGCTTACCAGCTCTCCTCACTTTGCCGACAAACTCATTGTAGATGCCGACACAACCATTCCCAGAGTCGACGATGGCTGTTGTCCTGTCGTCTGATGCCACATCTGACGCCACTGTAGTGTTCATGCTGTCCGATGTGTTTGCTCAGTGTAAGGGCATTGTTCTTCCATTTGCCGTACTCACTATAACATCTGGGTCAACTGCGATGCTGGTCACCAACTACTACTACCAGTACCCGATCAGCCTACTGCTTGGAGAGACCGTAGGGTACTTCCAGGCAGTCGACTACGTTGACGATCTCAATGTTCCTACAGACTCCCTCCGTTACGTTGACGCCATCACTTCGGTTTCGGACTCATCACCTTCAGTGGGTTTTGAAACACCATCGATCCTGCTCTTTCCCCATTTCATCGCCACCAACTTCTTGCTCTCCTTAACAAGTTTCTCTCTTCCTTCGACTGTCATCAGACGTCACTGGGCCGTGCCACCAGTGTTTCTCACACCATTGACATCAGTTCCCACTCCCCCTTGCGACAGCGCCTGTATCGTGTCTCCGCCAAAGAGCGCAAAATCATCACGGAGCAAGTGGACAACATGCTCAAACGTAGTCATCCGTCCGTCTCAAAGTCTTTGGTCTTCACCTGTCATATTGGTAAGAAAAAAAGATGGCTCCATTAGCTTTTGTGTCGACTACAGACGCCTAAACAAGATAACGAGAAAAGACCTTTATCCACGGCCTCATATCGATGACGCTCTCGACTGTTTACAAGGCGCAGAATATTTCACTTCCTTGGATCTGCGCTCTGGGTACTGGCAAGTTCCAGTGGCCGAACCTGACCTTCCAAAAACCGCATTCGTTACACCCGATGGCCTCTACGAGTTTAACGTCATGCCCTTCAGGTTGTGCAACGCGCCTGCTACTTTTGAGCGTATGATCGACACTATCCTTCGCGGCCACAAATGGAAGACCTGTTTATGTTACCTCGACAACATCGTCGTCTTCACAACCTATTTTCTGACACACCTCACTCTCACCTGCATGACATTCTGACCTGTCTCGCATTTGCCAGCCTACAGCTTAACCTCAAGAAATTCCGTTTTGCTGCAAGCAAGCTAACCATCTTGGGTCACGTTATCTCAAAAGACAGCGTCCTCCCGGACCCAGACAAGCTCCGCGCCGTTGCAGACCTCATAACGCCCACGTCTACCAAAACCCTCAGAAGTCTTATTAGCTTATGTTCCTATTTTCATCGCTTTGTACGCAATTTCGCATCCATCATGACGCCCTCAAGAAGTTTACTTTCCGCCAGTAACAGCATACAGTCGAACCCGGCTATATCGAACTCGCAAGAAAACGCCTATCAGTTCGATATAGAGCATAATTCGATATAAGCCTGCTAAATAATTGGATGTCATAAAAGCACACACTATTTATAAAATCACTTTATTGGGGAAACTAGCTTAGTTTCGCACAAAGTAGTCCTGCATTTTCTTCTGCTTGGGTAATTTCGGTGCCTGCGACGCACGCACTTTTCCACATTGTCAGCGTCGGAGCAACTGAGGCTGCAACCTTCCACATTCGCGCAGAAGCACCGACTAGTGCGACCGCACCAATCACTTCGGAGAATGTGGGCCAAGGATCGTCGTTGCTTTCCTCATTGTGCCCACTTTCACTTGTGCTCGGTACGATGTCGGCAATGTAGTCTTCGTTTTCGGGCTCTCCTGTGGCCGCGACACCATCATTTGTGCTCACAAACTTGTCCGCTGTTGATTCGTCAACAGCTTCCGGAAATTCTGACAGCTCGCTCCGAACTTCGGCAACATCGGCAATGGCTTCGTCGCATTTATCAGAATTTAGTCATCACCGAGCATGCGAAAGTCGGCATGGCTGAAGCAATTTCGGATGAACCACTCGCACACGGCCCTGCGTACGCGTCGGGCGCCACGGGCACCGGGTCGAGAGTTCGGCCGCTTTAGCCGTAATTTCCCCCTTCAAGATTGTGCTGAGAGTGCTCCTAGGAATCTTGTACGCTGCAGAAACATCCGACTTCTCACTGCGTTCGATCCTATTTATGATTTCGAGCTTCACGACGAAAGGCAAATTCTGCCACTTCATCACGGCAATACTGCGGGAGAAGGCTTACAAGGCGCACACACAATGAACCAGAAAAGCAGCGAGACAACTCGGACTTCCACCATCTTGCAGGACGAGGGCACAAGAGCCTCTGATTGGCTGTCTGAACAAGCGCTGCGGGCGGGCCAGGATCATTTTTTGCAGGGGGGTGTCGACGGCTCGTCCGAGGCAGGGCGGTCACGGTAGGGAGAGCGGTTGGATGGAGCCGTGCCACCGGGTTTTCCCGCCACTGTGAGGGAAAGCCAACTTCCGGGGGCACTTTCTGCCGCTTGACGTTTGATATATCGGGAGTCGCTGCTTTTTTTGTTCGATGTAAGCGTAATTTTTGCTATATATACTCATTGTAACTATACCGTGTCCAGAAATTGTTCGATATATAGAATAATTCGATGTAAACGGGTTCGACTGTAGCAGCGTGGTCACCTGAATGTGATGCAGCATTTCAGCAGTTGCACCACTTGTTGACCTCACCACCGATTTTTCACCACTATGACCCTGATGCCCCCATGGAAGTTCATACTGATGCCAGCGGAGTTGGCCTTGGTGCGGTCTTAGCGCAACGGAAAGCTGGCTATGATGAATATGTCGTTGCTTATACGAGTCGCACTCTAAAGAAAGCAGAATTAAATTACTTCGTCACAGAAAAGGAGTGCCTAGCGATTATCTGGGCACTAAGCAAGTTTCGCCCATACCTTTACGGCCGTTCTTTCAGTGTAGTTACTGACCACCATGCACTTTGTTGGCTTTCTTCCTTGAAAAACCCGTGGGGACACTTGGGTCGTTGGGCGCTTCGCGTCATGTACTGCTCCGGTCGCAAGCACTCAGACACTGATGCGCTCTCTCGCTCCCCACTGACGCCTGACTTGGCGTCTTTGTCCGCTTCCTCATCCACCTTGTCACCGTTGACCATCATTGACATGCTCCCCGAGCAGCGCAAGAAACCAACACTTGTAATGTTACTTGACTACCTCGCCGCTCCGTCTGATGTCCCTTCGACACGAGCACTGCGTCACCAAGCAACCCACTTTTACGTGCGGGACAACATTCTATATCGTTGCAACTACATGCCTGATGGTCGGAAATGGCTCCTTGCTATACCTCGTCATATGCGCTCTGACATCTGCGCGTCTTTTCACATTGATCCCCTAAGCGCTAATTCCAGCGTCCTCAAAACTTGCACAAGGTTGCGTCAGCGCTATTATTGGCGAGGCATGTACAACTTTGTGCAAAAGTACATTCAGTCTTGTACTACATGCCAACAAGGCAAAACGCCTACCCAGCGTTTCACAGGACCGTTGCAGCCGCTAACCATGCCAGTCTCATTCGTTCGACCACGTCGGCATCGACCTCTACGGCCCGCTTCCATGCAGCGGGTGTGGAAATCGGTGGATTATTGTCAGCATAGATCATCTTACTCGCTACGCTGAGATTGCAGCCAGCAGCAACCGCCCATGACGTTGGTTTTTTTCATCCTTCGCAATTTTGTTCTTCGCCACGGTGCTCCCCGAGAACTACTGAGTGATAGGGGCAGTGTCTTCCTGTCGGCGGGCATCCAAGCCCTCCTCGCTGAGTGCAGGATAATTCACTGCAAATCGACCGCATACCATCCCCAAATCAACGGTCTGACCGAGCGGTTCAATCGCACACTTAGCAACATGTTGCGGATGTATACTTCATCCGACCACTCCAACAGCGACACCGTACTCCCCTTTGTTACGTTCGCATACAACACCGCGACGCAAGCAACCACCGGCTTTTCCCCCTTTTTCCTTGTGTATGGCCGTGAGCCTTCATGCCCTTTGAACACCATACTGCCGTACCAACCTGACACTACAGAGTATACTCCGCTTTCCGAAGTCACCAAAGATGCTGAAGAATGCCATCAGCTGGCATGTGCCCTGATTAGTGAGACTTACGATCAGAAGACAAGACAAGACTTTGGATACCAGATCACATTCCTGGCTTTTCTTCCAAACTCCTGGCGCGTTATCACGGTCCATACCGTATCATCGAGGCCACTTCATCGGTCAACTACATTGTTGAGCCGCTCACAGTGACACCAGACCTGCGTCGTCGTGGGCGAGAGACAGTAATTGTCAACTGCCTGAAACCGTATTACGACCCACTCACCTTCTCCGCGCCCCGAGTTGCCAAGATGGCTATGCTTTGCTCCCGGGGCATTGTAGTGAAGCAGACGCACCCCTGTGTATGTGCCAACTAAAGAGGAAGACGAAGGACCGTGCCGTGATCGTGAGCGAGCTCCGTCCTACGGACAGCCCTTGCAGTGCCTTTATATACCTAGCGTTCCACAATGTTGCGAATGACAATAAGCCTCATTGCAATATATATATATATATATATATATATATATATATATATATATATACACACACACACGTCAAAAACTCCTCCCAAAAAATCCAAATTAATCAATGAACCAAAGACATGATCGGGGATCGTTTGGAGCACGCGTTCAGTTGCGCCATGCGCAATTGGCCCACGCCACACCGACTTCATCAGCCGTGCGAAGTCGACGCAGTCTTCTAGGTCAATTGCGCGCAGCGCAACCGAACGCATGCTCTTAACAAGGATCCCCAATCGTGGCACACTTGAAGCTTCACACAAAGTATTTATTTATTTGGCTGAGAGTACTGCAGCAGTGTAGCTTGCTCTTTATTAGCAGCCGCATGTTTAAACACGGAGTCCTCACCATAGTCTAAATGATCCACAAGCGATAGGCCGGTGCCCTCTATTGTGCCACAGTAGTGGCGTAGAAGGGCCAAAGCAGCTATAGCTTCGGTTGAAGTCGGGAGAGGGGCAACATCAGCGCTTGCGCGATCAACCTCAGCAGCGTCTTCATTTGGCCGCTACTTCTGCAGCGATCTACTTCTGCAGCATTTTGAAACACTGTCAACAGCAAAGTATTAAGTGGTGCCTGCCAAGGCGTCTATGAGTGAGCCCACCGGGCGCGTGCTGTTGCGCGTCTTTGCAGATGCAAACCGTTTGTGCGCAGGCGTGAGTAAGACCGGGCACAAGAGAAAATCTGGGGGCTTTTGCTCCTTGAATATACAACTCTGCCTAGGCATGCTGGCATTGCGGAGTGGGGTCGAGTTTGTTTATGCTCAGACACTGGCTGCCGTCGCGGCAAAATAGGTGAAGCAGCGGACACTGACGGCCCATTTGGCAGCCGTTGTGTCAGACAGACTGTCTCGCACCTGCGGCGCCCGTGCTAGGTCAGTTGTGGCGGATCATAGCTTTCTCACGCCTTACGGCGATGTACCTTGTAAATAACATCACAGATGTTTCTGTGGGAACTGTAGCGACTGTAGTAGAGCCCGGGCTGCATATATTGGAAATCTAGAAGGCAGAGCACCTTAGCAACCGTCATTGAATGCAAGTGGCTAAAAGGCCACCAGTGACCAGAATTCGATATATGAGGATGAGTGACTCAGCGCCAGCACCACAGGCATGAGAGAAAATCTGTCCGACGCACCTTCAGAGGCAAAGTTCTGACTGGTGTTGCAGAAGTCGCAGGGCGTGGTAGTGCTGAACATAGTGTCACAAGTAATTATATTTGGACGTAATTATATGGAAGTAATTATATTTATTCAATCATGTTTTTTACTCACTGTAACAATGTGTCATTATTTCGCATGATTGGTGGCGCCTTCAGGACACCAAAGTGGCAACGGGGACACCAAAGCTAGAACCCGGACTGGTCCGTGGGTTGGGGCTTGACGAGGCCTGCACGTGCCAGGGGTGTATAAGATCGACTGTCCACCATCGCAGACAGCCAATTTTTTATGCGAACACCCCCTCGCACGCTTCAGCCTTCATGGCCAAAACCCACGGGCTGCCCTGCTTCCAGCTTTGACCCCCCCGCTATCCCTTGGCTGCCCTGGAGATCCTGCGCCGCCTGCTTTATTATAACCTCAGGTGCTCTCCTGAGGCCTCCATTTGCTGGTTACATGTGCCCTCCTGGAGCAGTGCTTATAAAATATTCAACCTATTGTCGCGACGAAAAAAGCGAGCCACGACCAGTGAGAACCTTGCCCCTCCAGACACAGCGATCACTAAATGAGGCGTCCGTGCCCGCTGCCTCACCGCGCGGGCAGCCAGCGGTAGAGCGTAAACAAACTTGACAACATTCCACAATGCCAGCACACGCTAAGAAACCTCCTCCGTAGTACCTAGGCATGGTCATATATTCAAGGAGCGAAAGCCCCCAGATTTTATGTCTCACGCCCGCCCTTACTTGCACCTGCGCACAAACGGCTGGCAATCCCTCAAATGAAAGTCTTGTGCTATAGAGTGCAGCAGTCGGGATTGCCCATCGCGCCACCGCTATGTTCGAGGGTGTTGCGGAAAAGCTGACCGCCTGTCAACAGAGCGCACGTGGTCTGGGGGTGGCGGATATATCCATTTTACGTCTTCAAAAATGCATGCACGCTGAAACCCAGCTGCTTTGCAGCAAAATTTTGTGCGAAGTTAGTTTTAGAATAGGGGCCCCAAAGAAACAGCGTCGAGGCCACTGCGCATGCGCGAGACGCAAACTGCGTTTGGGTTTTGCATTGGGAACAATATTTCACCGATTAAGCGGGAGCCCAAATAGTGGCCCCAAAAGCTTTGCGTGAGCAAACATGGCAGCACCCATCAAAGCGACGGCTCTAATCTAGCACCAAACTGGGTTCGATTCATGGTAACCAGTAAAGTTCGCAAGCTGGGAGAAGAGACTGCGGTTATCGCTTTCTATCAACTAGCGTGTGTTATGAAGATTGATTCATTAGACGCCGCTGATTCCGAATTCGATTGTGGATTTTATGGCTCATAAAATTCTCACTGCTAACACGGCTAAGCTTGGCTGGTGAAGGCACGTAAAGTTGGTTTGTTCAAAACTAAGCGCAACTAATTGTTTGCTGCTTACAGAATAACCTCTAAATTGTAATTAAATGCGAATACATGAAAGTCAAAATTACTATTCCTATAATAAAATGGTATATCTTATTTAATTATTTTGATAGCTTTTCTCTGACGCCGTAGTGGCGCTGTCAGCGCAAGACTCCATCCGCATACGCAAAGCCCTATTCTAAAACTCTTCACTCCTGTGTGCCCCAACGCTAACACCCGCAAAGCTCTTTGGGGCCCCGAACTATTGGGGCCCCTATTCTAAAGCTCTCCAATAGTTAAGAGCTTGGAGCATGTGCTTCGCGCTGTTCTGTTTCCTAAGGTGTCAGGAATCATATTTACTCAAATAATAGCGCGCTTAAGCCTGTGGAGAAGAAGAAATGAAAGATAGAACATATACACAGCGCGTGTATACATTGATTCAGGGTAGGTTGAACGAAACACAAAACGAAGAAAATAACACTAAGTGCACATAATCACCCAGTTGTGATATCACAATTTAATGCACGGCCCAAAAATCGTTCCTAAGCAGAGCGCAGCGCTAGCTGAGCAGTGCTCGAAACTCGACCACATTACTCGCACCTGCTTGTCACAAAAAGCACACGTTAATATAGTTCATGTGAGACATTCTATTCTGGTTCATCACAAGCAGATGATGATTCCACGCACTTTGATGCAGAAAGATGTTGGTGATTAAAAGTGTGGCACGGCGCCTCGTATACTGCTACACAACAAATGCACTACAATTTTAATAGTTTTCTCGACAGGGGCTCTTTCTCAAGAAACTTGACAGCATTCGTGTTGGTTTTTGTTTGCGCATAGTTTGCAAAAAGTGGCTTAATGAGCTTTCTTGCGATGAGTTCCAACAGGCCCTTGCGGTGGTCTGAATCGGTGTTGCCACAGGTCAAGACGGGCAGGCTCATGAGCTCTTGCACTGTCCTCTGCATGCATACTTCATGAGGCTTCTGGACTGACCGTCGCCGAGAGAGTATGCAGTCCACAAACCTGCAAAGACCTATAAGAACTTTGACAAGCTCCTGCGTCGGGTAGAAAAGGCCGCTGCGATCCTGGTGAGTGATGAGGCCATGAGCGGGAGCACTGCTCTTTGGTGCCTGAAGCATTGCAACACAGTCAGCACAGGGAATGCGCTCGCTTACAGCTCAAACAATGAAACCTCCCATCATGGCCACGCTGGCAACGACGGGCTTCGAGACAAGTGGTCTGTCTGACAAACAGTACTCTTAGACTCATTGCTGCTATGTTCAAATGCGCTCGGCAGTGCCTCCGGTCATGTGGCGCTCATGCTGAATTGGAAGAAGCTGCTTTGATGTGAAACTTGCCGAACTCTGCACATTGCTGCCACTGGAACCGGCTATGATGCCTGTTTTCAACATTTTTTCGAGACCGCATATTATGCTCCTGACGTCTAGGGCATCATCACATCCAGCACTAAGCTGCAAGAATCGAAACATTGCCTCGATAGGTTCACTCAACATCTTGCGGGTAAGAACAAAGCTAAATTGCTTCTCAGTCAGCAGATGGCAGATGCAAGCAACATTTGATTGCGTTGTGAATATCAGAGCTCAACACGTTTCTTTGCTGAAGAAGTTTTCAGTCTTGCTGGCATCCCTCAGATTTTCTATGTACGTGACGAAAGCGTGTTCCAGCCATTCGAGCCTCGGGTCATCCACAGCACTGAACAGATGGCAATCATCGTTGTTACAATGAATGCACTGCTGGCGATTGCTTATGTCCATTAGAGTAAACCATTTCTGCATCGCTTCCAGAAAGTGGGTTGTAAGGCCCTGCCGATGCAAACTGTCCGCAGTGTGCCCTGCTTGGTCTTTCAAATATTTGAGGGCGCCCATTACTGCGGCCGACAGCAACTGCGCGGCTAGTTTCACGCTCATCTTTTAAATATTGGACGGGTAGAGGTGCTTTCGCGTGAGGAACCTGATTGGCTTTACTGTTAAGTTCTGCATTTTGTGCACCATTATTAGGTACTTTGATGATATCTCTTTCTTCGCCGAAGTCTTTTCCCAGAAACTGCGATCTCACATTTTTAATTATATGGCTCTGATCAAACGCCAGAAAGATATGCTTAGTGAGATCTGCAGGGTGCGGAGCACGTATGCGCAGGACTCCATCACACAAAATTTGCATCGCTGTCACATTTATCTTGTGATTGTCAGTGACAGCGCGGACGACATCGAAGCTGATCTCCGAAGTTTTCTGGATAACATGGCGCATGACTTCTGCTAGTTGCTCCCCTGTGCACCCCTTTGTGAAGAAATACCCGACAGGTATCTTGTAGCGACTGTGGAGCCCACAGAGCAAAAAGCAGAGGACCGAGTTTGCAGGCACTCATTCTGAGAGTTTGGGACGTGTTGCAGCTCCGCACCCATGTTGACGTCGCCAATGAACGCGTCTCTTTGTTTGTGATATTGTAGTTTCTGGCGAATTCTCATTTCGTCTATGATGAGTGAACAAACTTTTGACTGTGGTGTTTCAAGCGCTAATATTTCTGTTTCCAGGTGGCAACGAACTAGATGAGTAAAGCCAACTTCTCCGGAAACCGCGCCAATGTATTTTTGCAGGGTCTTGTTGCAGGGCAACCTCAGCAGGTCTTCGGAGCGCAAGTACTCATACGCCTTCGCTGACAAATTTCGGAGTATGATGCTATGTCGCAGCATTGTTTCTGACCATTGTGGCTTTTTCTTTCTGTAGTTCTTTACCTGGTCAACGATTAGCAGTGCCTTTAAATTCCCTTTGTCGGCATTGGACGTCACTTCTAGAAATGTACTAGCATAAGCTGCTTCTTTCAGCTTGAGTAGTTCCTGTTTGTACAATTCTACAGTCCTACTCAGCCTGTCATCTTTCGCTTTGAGCGCCCGTTCTTTCTCGCGCCACCACTTGCGCTGGACAAAGTAATGGTGTCTGTGTCTTGTACGAGCATTTGGCATTCACCATCCCTGTACGTGCCGCATTCAAGCTACCGGAATTCTCGGTTGTTAGATCCTTCATTGTGGTTTCCTCTCACTGAGGTTGAATGGCATAGCACGTTGGCTCGCTTCCTTCAATGTTGCTCTCGTTACTTTCGTGCCCTGGAGGCGTGGCTGGTCCTTGATTTCCTTCATTTGCGCATTCCGGTGGTTCACAAGGCAACGAAGCACTCAAAGGGGCACGCTTACGTTTTCGCATCCTGCCTTGAGGTTCCGTCGCGCTCTCACTTTGTGCGAGGCACGGTGTCCGTTCACTGAACACACCAGACACTGTCGTGCTCTCAGTTTGTGCAAGGCACGGTGTCCGTTCAGTGAACACACTGGGTACTGTGCCGGGTTTCAGAAGTCGCTTCGTGAAGGTCTCCTTGAAATCCGCAGGATGGAAGCGGAGGCGACACACAACCGAGCAGTCCGAGATAGTAATGATCGGCAAAGTATCATTTCTTGATATAGCTCTCAACCACTATGCACGCAAAGCGTTTTCAACTGGCACCTCGTGAAAACCACTGGTTGCTTCCATCCCCAACTTGACGGGCAGCTTAATACGCAACAGAAATGCATCGGTTGTGGGAGATATGGGGTTCTCCCCACGTACTCTTGGGACAAAGGAACGACAACACAGTAGTGCAAACAGTCACAAGGGCATTTATTGCACCTTTCATAGATCAATGCCTGCTAGCCGAGTTGCTTTCCACAAAACATGCCGATGGGCGCGCGACAAATCTAGAAGTCCGACTCACCGCGACCGCATAGCGAGCGAATATGTTCGCCCCATGCTGGATCCCAACGCCTGGTCGTTCGCGTGTACGGTCACGCGAATGGTGGCACGTTCGAAGGCGGCCACGCGAGACAGTCTCGCCGAAGCATGGGTCGGCGCACGCGCGGCATGGCACGTCCGTACCGCTCGCTTCCCGAACCCAAAGAGACCAAGCGCCTTCTTTTCGGCGCCCAAGTAACCTCGCCTGTCGGCGGCGTTAGCAGCGCAACACTCGCGCCATCTCTCGCACTGCGCCCCAACCACATCGACCGCCGCGGGCATCACGCCGGCCACGCGGTGAAGCCGCACTACAGGAGGCGCGCTATGCAGGAAAAACATCAGGGGACGCGCGACAGTCGCGCATCCCCACATCCCCTCAACCTTAAATCACTTCTTATTCCGGCGAAACATATCACACGGTCTAACATCAAGGTAGTGCATGCAGCAGTGGCTGCGCTGAGGAAATGTCCACACGCTGTCCATAACATGCGAGCCGACATTGTCCCTGGGTACACCGCTGGCGTCCGCCGGTCACAGCAGCAGCTTTGCGGACTCGACGGCACGATTCCAGGCCAGGACTCCGGAAACGACGCAGTAGTCGGTACGAGCAAGCGTCGCTCGCGCCGACGCGCCCTGCTGGCAAGAGCCGCCGTAGCTGTCCGTGACCGCCGGCTCTTTTGTCCGCCGCCGAGGGTTGTGAGCTGGACACAGGAGGCCGCCGAAGTCGCTGCGCCGAACTGGCCACAGCATCACCATCGCCCGGGGTGGCTCGATCGTAGTCCGGAGCAGCAGCGCAGACGATGTGCAGGTGACAGCAAGCAGGGGTGACTCCAATCACGCTGCGTACACTCAACACACTCGGCAAACACTAAAGTAGTGCAAGGGAGAGGAATTCTGCATGCGCATCGCCCACGTGGTACGATGTTCAACTCGGCTAGCAAAAGATCGGGCATACTCAGATGCTAAGTTCACGTGAACGAAGCTCGCTTCCTTGAATCGAACGAGTAATTTTAATTCGTGCGAGGCTAAATAGAATGAGGGAAGCAAATTGCAACGCCTCAACGCCACGGTCCACCAGGTTGTGTCCCTCCACGTGCGACAGGCAGCTTCGTAAAGCCTTAGGCCTAAAGCGTCGCTACCCTGACAACAACCGGCATCCAAAAACAACACCCAAAATGGGCGCAAAACAGGCAGCCGCGAGGAGACGTCAGCTCTGTGAGGTGGTCCTACTCCGCTCGGTGCACACAGCATCCGAGTTGACGGCGCCCACCGTCCCAGACGGTGTCGGAGCGCCCGGTGCCAGGCCGCAATACCAGTCAGCCCGTAGTGGCACCCGTGGCCCGCGGCCACCCGGCTCCCAGAGCCGCGACTTCATCCGAGTCAAAGAGATAGAAGAAGCTATTCACATAAGAAATTCGGACCACCCACGAGGCTTCCGTACTCACTCGCTTCAGGCTTGCCACAGCTCCGCGGGCGCTCAGCCTCGCTCTCCCAGGATGCAGACCACGTGGCTCTCGTACTGACGAATGTCATTAAAAAAAACACTTGCGAAAAGGCTTAGCATGTTGATAAGTTCAAACACACTACAGCCACCGTCGCCTTGCTCAAGAAAGCACGCCGCCAACGCTAGCGATCAAAATCCACGCTAGCCCTACGCTTCGGTTCAAGCAAAGGTCTCGAACGAAGCAAAACTGTTAAATCTATCGTCCGATGCCCCAAGAGTCCCACGTTGGGCAGCCAGATGTGGGAGATATGGGGTTCTCCTCACGTACTCTTGGGACAAAGGAACGACAACACAGTAGTGCAAACAGTCACAAGGGCATTTATTGCACCTTTCATAGATCAATGCCTGCTAGCCGAGTTGCTATCCACAAAACATGCCGATGGGCGCGCGACAAATCTAGAAGTCCGACTCACCGTGACCGCATAGCGAGCGAATATGTTCGCCCCATGCTGGATCCCAACGCCTGGTCGTTCACGTGTACGGTCACGCGAATGGTGGCACGTTCGAAGGCGGCCACGCGAGACAGTCTCGCCGAAGCATGGGTCGGCGCACGCGCGGCATGGCACGTCCGTACCGCTCGCTTCCCGAACCCAAAGAGACCAAGTGCCTTCCTTTCGGCGCCCAAGTAACCTCGCCTGTCGGCGGCGTTAGCAGCGCAACACTCGCGCCATCTCTCGCACTGCGCCCCAACCACATCGACCGCCGCGGGCATCATGCCGGCCACGCGGCGAAGCCGCACTACAGGAGGCGCGCTATGCGGGAAAAACATCAGGGGACGCGCGAGAGTCGCGCATCCCCACACGGTACGCGTGTAAATCACTCAAAGTTACTTAGTAAGGCGGACACACACATCCAGTAAACACTCACCGGCTCTGTAACAGAATTTTAGGCCCTGAGGGTACTGAAATAAAAATACCGGCTCTGCAGTAACAGACGGCGAGCAAGCATCATGCAAACAAAAGCAAAGCTAACGGGCTTAGCAGACGAACTTACCGCCATTCGCCTGTGGCTCAGTTTCCAATAAAAAAGAGTATCAAGAAAGTGAAATTTACTTTATTAAGCAATTTTTCATCTTGTCGCAGCAATAAAAAACGACACACGAGTGTCGTCGTCTGCATGCAGCAATGTGACAATGCACGATGTCTGCTCGCGACACGCCAGCCACTTGGCTGCGGACTTCGCTCCTGGTAGCCGCGCCACCGGCGTGTTTACAAGGGCTGGCCGCGAGAGGCACTCGCCACAGTACCAAAAGGAGGAGAGTACAGGCGAGGGAAGGGCAGCGCGTTTGCGGCTCACATTCCAGGCATAGTACTTATAGGAGGCGTTGCCTGCACTGACAGTGGCAGCCGCCTGCTTGTCATCTCGCAGCAAATGCAGGATGAAAAAAGAAAATGTTTCTTTTGATTGGAAATTTAACCCGCATAATGATCACTCCCCTGAATTTGCGTCAATTTTTTTGGCAAAAAAATTCCAATCATTATGCGAGTAAATACAGTATATAGACAGTATTAAGAATTAACATCAATAAATCACCGACAGCAAAAAAGCAAACAAGTGCATATTTACTGTGTATATTATTGTCTCTTCCTGGAGAATTCACATAATAAATTACACTCTTTTTCTCACCAGTTTTATTTGTAGTGTAGAATGTAAGTGCTATTATTTGTATAGTCATGCCCACGTGTGAATGTGAATTACTAGGTATGTATTGCATGATTAGTACCACTGACAATTCTTGCATGCTTCCACAGAACTTACAATGTACTTGCTCGTGGATGTGAGTATGCTACTGCATTGTAGGGGTTTATGGGCCTAGTCAAGCTATTAAGTTGTTTTTTTTTTCCTTTAATCCATATTCTTCTAACAGAATGGTAGAAGAAACTTACCAGTTAATTGTAAACTAATTGCACACTAAAAACTGAAAACATTGCAAATCAGATTAACGAAAGGTGCACATAGCAACTAAATGTAGTTCACTGGCTGCACTATCCAGTTTGTCATATCTGCGCCCCATTATTTTATGTTATCTCAAATTCCTGAGTAGTAATCTTGATCTCACACAGAAAATCGTATTTATATTCACATTGAATGGAATTTCCACATTTTTTTCCAGCAAACTATGTCAGATCAATAACAGTGATGAATGTGCAGTTAACACTGTCAAAGCTTGAAGGATGAATTTGTTTGGAGACATGTGCACAGACACAAAGGGATGAATGGCAGTTCAAAGATTTTTCTAACCAGAGGGTGCCATAAAAGTGTGGCTACACTCATGGTCACAATTAGAGCAGAATATAAAAAAACCTACCGGTACAATGAACAGCAGTAGCCACTGGAAATAAAAAGTATAGTGCTGTGAAGTGCAGTAATATAATTATTACATTGGTGCAAACAGTACAACTTCATCATGAACTCTGTAGCTTTTATGCATGTTGACTATGTGCTTTTAATATCA
Source organism: Dermacentor andersoni (assembly GCF_023375885.2). Classification (NCBI taxonomy): domain Eukaryota; kingdom Metazoa; phylum Arthropoda; class Arachnida; order Ixodida; family Ixodidae; genus Dermacentor; species Dermacentor andersoni. The sequence goes on along the minus strand of NC_092814.1, from coordinate 359,108,791 downwards.
CACACTGTCTCATGCATGCAATACCAATTGATTTGGACAGGTGTCACAGTACTGTAGGAGTCCTGGGCTTTAATTTTTTTAGTTGACCACTGGCTAACTTAGCAGTGCCGGTGTCCAAGGTTGTGTTTACGAACACTTTGCCAAAGTGACAGCACGAGCAAACTATGGCTCTTTCATGTTTACACAAAAACAAGAAAGGGGCTGACAGATGGAATAGCACACTGTGGTATAAAGTTTGTAAACAGGGATAAGGTGCCGCAGAAAGGCTGGCCAACGTTTCGATAGGAGGACCTATCTTCGTCAAAGGCGGCCTCGTCATCCTCGGCGTGTTAGTTTTAAAGGGTTAGTGCAGTGACGTCACGTGCAGTAGTTGTCGCTGGCGGCTGGTTTTAGAGAGAGAGACTACCAGAGGAAACGAGCGCTGTCGTCCGACGTCTGTTAGCTTCGTTCCCAAGACGAGGGGACAAGAGCGGGAGAGTGAGCACGCGGGGAGAAAAGAAAAGAAACAAAAGCAGAGAACAAAAAGGAAAAAAGAAAGAAAGGGGGAAGCCAGGGCGGCACCAAGACAGAAAAACAAAGGGGAGAGAGAAAGAACAAGAAAGAGAAAAACAAAATTTTAAGAAAGACGGGGGCTTGGGAGTGTGTTGGGGATGCGAGAGGTTAGGAAGCATTCAGGGGGAGTCGTTGGCGGCATGTTTTTGTGGCATTAGAAGGGCCGGTCAGGCGGTCAGTGCGCACTGACCGCCTGACCGGCCCTTCTAATGCCATAAAAACATGCCGCCAACGACTCCCCCTGAATGCTTCCTAACCTCTCGCATCCCCAACACACTCCCAAGCCCCCGTCTTTCTTAAAATTTTGTTTTTCTCTTTCTTGTTCTTTCTCTCTCCCCTTTGTTTTTCTGTCTTGGTGCCGCCCTGGCTTCCCCCTTTCCTTCTTTTTTCCTTTTTGTTCTCTGCTTTTGTTTCTTTTCTTTTCTCCCCGCGTGCTCACTCTCCCGCTCTTGTCCCCTCGTCTTGGGAACGAAGCTAACAGACGTCGGACGACAGCGCTCGTTTCCTCTGGTAGTCTCTCTCTCTAAAACCAGCCGCCAGCAACAACTACCACACGTGACGTCACTGCACTAACCCTTTAAAACTAACACACCGAGGATGACGAGGCCGCCTTTGACGAAGATAGGTCCTCCTATCGAAACGTTGGCCAGCCTTTCTGAGGCACCTTATCCCTGTTTACAAACTTTATACCATCATGTTTACACAGTCACTTTTATTTATTTATTTATTTAATTATATCACATTGTATCTTATGTAAATAGTTTCCTTCGTCCTACGCTTCTACGCTATCTCATTGACCCTTTTCTCCCCCCTCGCCTTACTTCAGGTGTAAGCAGATAACCGCTAGAGTTCCAGTGCAATGAACAGTTATTCCCTTACTTCCCTTTTCATTTCATGAAAAATTAAACATCCAATTACTACTACTACGACTACTGGCTTCAGTGAGAACATACTCAGTCCCATCTCAGAAGTTTTTTGCTTGTGGTGGGTGTCACTATACAATCAACTCTGCTGTCCATTTGCACTGAACCACTTTTCTGCAGCAGCTGAACACTTAACTCTATCTAACAAATTTTTTTCTATAAACTACATCTGCTTAGAAAAGTCTAGATCTGAGCAGTATTTGGTAAGTAATGTGCATATTTGAGACTATTCTGAACTTCTTTTCCTTCTGGAAAAGTAGTGAAATTACTACATCGCAGCACTCATAGGTTAATAAGCTAACTGGCATCACGTAGCCGAGAGAATCATCTATATGTGCCTCTGTATTCAAATGTTGACTCAACTGTGCCATTACCACCTTGCTTGTAGCATATTTCCCTCCAGTTACGCTAACGTGCCGAACCTATAAACGCCGACTCCAACACCACAGCTGTACAAGACCAAGTTGCAGACTTCTGAGACCTGGCTGTCCCACATGCCACTTGGCAGCTGGTATAACAGTGTTTTCCACTGGTCGATGTCGAGCAGCCTCTAATCCTGGAGCGAGTGCTCGAATTTCACCAATCTGAATCTGCCCGGGGACAGAAAATATGCTACGCAGTGGATCATACTGGAAGTTTTTGCGCACATGTCACAGAAACTGATTTTTACACTCTATATCTCTACGGCAACTACAGTTGCCATCCCGAACCGAGCGAAGTGACGTATGCTTCTCGTTCTATTTGCACCCGAATCCACGTTCAGCAACTGAGAAAGTGACAGTGACCCAGCGCAGAGAGAGTTCACTCAAAACGACCAATGGAAAGCATGAGCCCACTCCAGATCGACTAGTGAAAAACACCATAAAATGTGCCACAGTACATGCCCCCCCCCCCCCCCCCCCCCTCGCTGCAAGGCCTTATTCTCAACTCTTCAATGTGCGATGCCAGTGCAAAACACGAATGCCTCCTGGGTGCACACAAATTTAATGTGGAAATCACTACAGTAAAACCTTATTGACTCTTATTTCATAGGACCAAATCAAAGGGTCAAATTGACCAAATGTTTAACTATCAAGGGTATCAAGAAAATAATAAATAAATGCTTGCTACACCCATGCGCCTTTATTTATTGAATAATTTCGCAACCCCTGCTTCTATTTCACACAAAATCAGTGCAGAAGCAGTAATTATCATCTCATGACTGATTAGTGCTCGCATCAGTGAGGGCCTTGCGACTTCCTTCGCAGTCGGGCCCATTTGGCCGTTGCGCAAGACCCACGTTTTCACCCTAGTAGGCACACTTTTCACTACCACAGGCACTTCCCAATTATATTTTTGCCAGTGAGCGGGTTGGCAACAGATAGTCCGTCCATCACGATATAGCCACGGTAGAATCAGTCTTCTTTCTCAACAGCTTCTGCCATGTTTCTGACACTGCGCCAAGTCAAAACGGAACTACTGCTCGCAGTAACCATTGCGAATGAAACCACAGTCGCTATCAACGCAATCATGCGTGACAATGATGCAGTTCTGAAGGCACGCAGCCAACATGCACACAGAGACGGAATGAAACTACTGTTTGCCACAAACGCTTTGGATGAAACCATGGTTGTTACTGACACAATTGGAGATGGTGATTACGCAGTTCTGAAGGTATGTGCGGCTAACACAGCGTCACGTGCAGTGGTAAATGCATAAATTCACAAATAGACACTAAGCGTTTGGCGTTTCTGTCATTCCCGTATGGTTTCCGCTGATGATGGCGGTGCGGACTTGGCCACTTCATTTCAATTGGCCACTAGTACAGCTTCTGCTCTTTTGCGCCACACATTTGTGGTGGTCTGGGCTCGCCATGCTCCAAGAGTTGTCCAAATTAACTGGTGTGCGACCAAATATGTGCAAATTAACAACAGTTTGATGCCATAAAATAATCCATGCGCCTGCCAAAGGACAAGTCGAAATGATCTGGTTTTCCAAACTAATGAGGGTCAAATTAACATGGTTTTACTGTGCAGTCGAACCCACTTATAACAGTACCGGTTTTAACAATATATCAGTTATAACAATGAGAAACTGCTGCACCGTCAACTTTTGTATGTTTTGCATGGTGAAATAACATGTTTACTACAATGCCCCGATGCCACATTATCGGTTATACAGTAACGATGAAGTGTGGCTGCTCGGTGTCCGAGCCGCAAGGTAGTGAAATGCGAAATCTTTGAAAAGAAAAAAAGAAAGCAAGAAATTCGAGCCGCTGCACGATGGCCCGCGGCTCCAACGGCCGCTGCGTGCTCATTTACCAGCCTTCTCCGCGCGCCACTCTCCTGACACCCTTCCACCCCTCCGAACATGAATGGGCTGTGCCCATATCTCTAGGCCGCGCCACCCTCCGAAACACGAACGGACCGCGCCAACTGCGCTGCTCGCACCTTATTTGCAGTCCTGCAAACAGACCCGTGTTCATCTTTTGCATTGAATTCGTTCCTGGCTACGTGGTTTCTCCGCCTCTTTTGACTCGCCGCTGAAATGGAAGATGACTGACCCACCCACTGATAATCGGCAATGCACGAAGTTGCCGGTGGAAAGAAAGCGCACGGCTATAGATTTGGAAACTAAGTACTAAGTGCTTCTAACCGATCAGGCGATTGTCGCGAACGTGCTTGCATCGGATAGCAATGGCGACGACAGCAGTGATGACGCGGTAGGGCAAGCTGCCTCAACATTGTCCTCACAGGAGGCCCAGCAGGTGATTCAGTCCCTCTGGGGCTTCAATTTTGCAAGGAACCTTCCACTGCACTACGTGGAGCACCTGGATAACTTGGAGAAGGATGTCGGCAAGGCTGACGGAGATAAGGTTTTCTCATGCAATGCAGTGCGACGTACGTAGTAAGACGCTTATGGCGATCTCGCCTCAGCGTTTCTTCTGAATTTCTCAAGCTGACAGGCTGCCGCGGCAACCTCCTCGCATTTCTTAAAGGCCCCTTTGGCCCCACCAAAGCGATGCCTCAGCAGTGCTCGCATATCACTTGCCACCCGTGACCCCTCTTTGCAGTTGTTATAGTGCCATTCTTTAACAGCCGACACGTGTAACAGCCGACAGCCGCGGCTTGTTACACGTGATCGGAGCGCCAGGAAGCAGTTAAACGACTGAGCACAATCAGCAGCCGGATGGAGGAAGGTGGTTGGGATATAAAGGGGAGGGGCACTCCCCGACATTATAGTTTGCTAAGATCAGCTCTGCAATTCCCCTATTTTCATTTTTTCATGCAACCCGGTTTTAACATTTATCAGTTATAACAATGGAATTTTCGTGGCATTTAAACATTGTTATAAGTGGGTTCGACTGTATGCCCAAAAGCCACAAGAGTCTAATGATGCAATAGGACGAGAGCTTTTCTCCGTAAAAGAAGTACCAGTGTTACAAACTACTCAATGCGCTGTACATTATTTGTAAGCCTAAATAGTGTTAGAGTCTGTAAGGTTGTGAGTCTTTAATACAAACCTGAACTCCCTACAAAGCTCAAAAGCCTGTGAGCCTCAGTTTAGTTCCCCACAGATGAACCGCTGAAGTCTGTCTTGTCAGAAGTTTCCTCTTAATGGTTGTCTCCAAGGATATTTACATCCTGCATCATCATCATCAGCCTGGCTACGCTCACTGCAGGGCAAAGGCCTCTCCATACTTCTCCAACTACCCCGGTCATCTGCTAATTGTGGCCATGCTGTCCCTGCAAACTTCTTATCTCATTCGCCCACCTAACTTTCTGCCGCCCCCTGCTACGCTTCCATTCTCTTGGAATCCTGCCCATAACCCTTAATGACCATCGGTTATCTTCCCTTCTCCTTACATGCCCTGCCCATTCCCATTTCTTCTTCTTGATTTCAACTCAGATGTCATTAACTCACATTTGTTCCCTCACCCAATCTGCTCTCTTCTTATCCCTCAACGTTACACCCATCATTTTTCTTTCCATAGCTCGTTGCGTCGTCCTCAATTTAAACAGAACATTTAGGTGAGGACAGGTAAGACATAGCTGTTATACACTTTTCTCTTGAGCGATAATGGCAAACTTGCTGTTCATGATCTGAGAATTCCTGCCAAACACACCCCAGCCCATTCTTATTCTTCTGATTATTTCAGTCTCATGACCCGGATCCGCCGTCACTACTTGCCCTAAGTACATGTATTCCCTTACCACTTCCAGTCCCTCGTTACCTATCATAAACTGCTGTTCTCTTCCGAGATTGTTAAACATTACTTTAGTTTTGTGCAGATTAATTTTTAGACCCACCCTTCTGCTTTGCCTGTCCAGGTCAGTGAGAATGCATTGCAATTGGTCCCCTGAGTTACTAAGCAAGGCAATATCATCAGCGAATCACAAGTTACTAAGGTATTCTCCATTAACTCTTATCCCCAATTCTTCCCAATCCAGGTCTCTGAACGCCTTCTGTAAACATGCTGTGAATAGCATTGGAGAGATCGTATCTCCCTGCCTGATGCCCTTCTTTATTGGGATTTTGTTGCTTTCTTTATGGAGGACTATGGTGGTTGTGGAGCCGTTATAGATATCTTTCAGTATTTTTACATACGGCTCGTCTACACCCCGATTTCATAATGCCTCCATGACTGCTGAGGTTTCGACTGAATCAAACGCTTTCTCGTAATCAATGAAAGCTATATATAAGGGTTGGTTATATTCCGCACATTTCTCTATCACCCGATTGATAGTGTGAATATGGTCTATTGTTGAGTAGCCTTTACGGAATCCTGCCTGGTCCTTTGGTTGACAGAAGTCTAAGGTGTTCCTGATTCTATTTGCGATTACATCCCACAAATGGCGCTTACCTAGTACTGGCAGTCCTGCCGTCATTGCTGACAGAGGGCTTGGGCATATCTACAGATGTCCTTGGAGGCCGCCTTGCACGGTACCTGCAGTAATCGTTCGGTGTGTACCATTATAACCAAGCAAGTAGTCAGTTCCAACAGGTTTCAACACACCGAAGCTTTTAAGAACTGCGTGCAATGTGAATACTGTAATAATTTTTGGCATTTCAGCAGCACTTCTGCAAGAGTGCTGCAAGAGTGCAAGTACTGTACACACTCAAGTAAAGGCTTCATTCATGAAAGAGCCACACCCCCAACTTAGGAGCCCAATCCAAAAGGTCAAAAGAGACACTGCACACTGCATGTGGTGTATTCATTGTCGTGAAAAGTTTTACAGTAACATGCATACCTAACGCAATAGATGGGAGTGAGGACAACTATCCATGAGCGTGCTGCCGAACAGAGCCAAAGCAGCAGCAACAAGACTAAACAGTTATGTGCATCGGTGTCCATGCGTAAACTATTAAATGTGTTATGAAAACAACTGAATTCCCTATTTTGGTTCAAAGGGATTGTGGAAATTTAGCACAGATGATAAAATAGCACTGAACAGATCACCCCCGTGTAAGGGCCACACCTCAAGGTCACAAAAAAAAAGAAATGCGGCCCTTACAAGAGTGTATACATCATGCTCTAGAGGTGATAGGGATCAACAAATGCAGCTCATGCGCATATTGGGTTCTGTGCATACTTCTCATACTTAACTAATGTTTTTGCCAACGTTTCCAGACGATAATGTTCCCCTACCAAAGGCATGCAAAACAGGGCTAAAAGAAACAGCTGTAAGAATGTGCCGAACGTGGCAGAATCACCAGTGTACAGTAAGCTTTAAAACTTTATGGACCACGACTATTAGAAAACATTGAATTTCCAAGCAATTTGCATCTGTAGCCAGTAAAATTGTAGAACAATACATTGTTGTATATTACAAGGTGTGTTCAAAAAGAAACCAAACTTTTGCTATAATATCTTTATTGCTTATTTCACAACATTTTAAACATAGTCCCCTCAAAGTAATCCCTTCCACTGGCAATACACTGTTCCCATCGTTTCTTTCATTTTAGGAAAGCATTTTCTGGGATGGCGGGCAGTTCTTTTGTTGCATTGTCCTGAATCTCCTGTATGGTTTCAAAACGACATCCTGTCAACGTGGTCTTAAGTTTGGGAAAAGGTAAAAAGTCTGCTGGCACTAAGTCAGGAGAATACATGTGATGGGGCACAACAGGATTGTGACATTTTTGCTACAAAGCTGCGCACAAAGAGCGATACGTGAGCCGGTGCATTGTCCTGAAGCAGCATCCAGGTCTGGTTTTCCCACAATTTAGGCCACTTAGTGCACACAGAATCTCTCAAATGCACTAGAATTCCCTGGTAGACTTCTTTGCTTACCATCTGACCGCAATTTCCTGATGGACAAAACCTTTGCAGTCTAAAAACACAACCAACCTTGAGCTGACCTTGAGTCTAGACCGACTCATGCGTGCTTTTTTGGATGAGGAGGCCCCTTGCCCACCGACTGCAACAACTGCACCTTCGTTTCAATATCATAGCCATAAACGCACGTCTCATCGCTTCTTACGATGTTCTTTAAAGAAGTTTTCACGGTCACTGGCAGGGACCAGCCAGCAGCTCCTGGCTGATTTCAACACCCACATCAGTCAACAAATGTGTGATGTGATTACTTTACTTGGAATCCGGCGATTGGGAGGCCCGGGCCTGGGGCCGCCTTGATAACCACTGGGAGCTGCTGTTCCCGTGCGGCTTCCTTGACTCGATTGACCGACACGACAAATCACAAGTTTGTCATCCAAAATTTGATGGCATGATCCTACACTGATGCCCACTTCGTCAGCAACTTCTAGACCAGTTACATGACGATTTCCACGAATCACAGCACAAACTCTCTCGATTTGGTCATCATCTGTTGAAGTGGAAGGTAGTCCAAGCTAAGAAGGATCGTCACCGACTGACATTCTGCCATAAACGTTCTGCTTAAACTGCCCATAGCACCGCATGCGACTCATGCAGTCCTCTCTAAACGCTTTCGCTAAGGAAATGAAATCTCTCTGTGAAAGTTTTGCCAAGATTGTAGCAAAATTTCACACACCCGCGTTGTTCTTCAAGCTCACTTATTGCGATGTTGGCACTAATCTGACGAATGGATTGTGCATGTGCTAACTTCAGCGGCTGTAGCTCACCAACTAACGGTCAGAGCGAAACGCGGCAAATGGTGGTTTGTTGTCTGAACATGCCACTACGTGCGCTCAGTAGCCTTAGCCCGCTGCCTCTGCAGGTTGGCGTCCCATTTCAAAAGTTCGGTTTCTTTTTGAACACCCCTCGTATGCATTACTAAAGGCACAAAATCCAAATGCCAGTTTTCGTGCTCAGGCTGCTGAAATGTTCAGCTTTTTCTCGCACCCTGTGGCCATAAAGTTTGGGCGTCAACTGTACCGTCAGCATAAATTCAAACACGAACAAGAAGTAACTTATCAGAGTATGCATTACATGTAATTAGATGCAAGTGCAATACGCAACCACTCAGCAGCTGGGTCCTGAGCTTGTAGTCTGAAAGGTGCATTTTGGGGTTATGCCACTGCTACTAATACAGGTGAAACCAGAAGCACAATGATGCAATGATGCAGTTTTCTACTTGTTCACAATGCAGAACTTGGAAAGATTAAGCTAGCAGCTGTCTAAAGGGATGTCAAAGCGCCTTCTGTCTTTTTCTTTGCCAGCTCTCATCAATACCACAATCAATGTGTTTCTTGTTGCACAAGAGCAATATAGTGCATAGTGGGGAAGCACAGCTACAGCCACACAAGAATATGAGTTGAGAAGGCGGGCCATAATTTGAGAACAATTTTTTAATTGCATGCAGCTCTTTTTGAAACAGGGTATTTCAATATATCTTGTGGACAAATGGTCAGAACCTCTGTCCCCTTTTTCAGTATAGAAAAAAACATACAAAAGTACACTGACAGAGAGATGATAACAGTGAAACATGAAACACACAACTGGTGAATAATTGCAGCTACTGCATGTAATGTAATCCTGTGCACCTTAGAATTACAAGAAAAGCTTGGATGAAAAACTTGAACTTAGATGAGAAGTCCATTTTTTCAAACTCAAGGTTGACTAGAGAGGGTGAGAACAAGTTATCTTTATCATGAGTTTTTTAGAGTTCACGCTTTCTCTGCAACATGCCTTCAGAAGCAGGAAAAGGCTTTCCAAAAACATTTTTGTCCAAATATCCACAACACACTTTCACAACACACTTTCGTCAACGACACACAAGGAACACATTTAAAAGGAACTTTCACACTTTCACAACACACTTTCATCAACGACACAGAAGGAACACACTTTCACACTTTCACAACACACTTTCATCAACGACACACAAGGAAAACATTTAAAAGGAACAAGAGGAGGTGTTTCCTGATGAACACTTCCAGATGAAACAATGTTTCACCAGCCAGCCGAAACAGCTTCTCTTTTAAGCTTCACACACCTTCACAGCACTGTGCACATTGGTACATGAAAGAAGCCAGACAAAACAGCAGAACAAGACTGGGTCATTGACACACTAAAAAAAATGGCTGACCCCGAGTGACACGTACTGTTAAAATGAGCACCCACTGTGTGGCACCAGCACTACAATTCAAACTTGAGTGCAAGGAACATGTGCCAATGAGTGGGCATTGCATTGGTGCACACTGTAGTGTGAGGCAAACAGCTGCCAGATTCCAACAGCCTTTTTCAAAGTAGACTACGATGAATGCCAATCAATGTGTGTGGCCCAAATCACCTGAGCTCGAAGGAATGCAGCAGTGAAGGGACCCAGATTATTTCAAACCACGTGGCTTCCTTTACTGCACTAGGAACATGGAAAAAGTGCTCCACAGTGTCCACACTATGTCACAGTGATGAAGGTTTGCGCCTCGTATACACAGTCCTAGCTGCAGTGTCAAGAGTTGTAAGGCTGGCTAGGAAACTGCGCGACCAAACTGGCATCCCACTAACAGTGATGCAGATCGCCTGCAGTGCAGGCACAAGTGGCACAGATGTTGTGGCACATCCTGCTCCTCTTTTCAGAGGTGACTCTTCCACTCATACCTGCACTGTCCCATTCGCCACTGACCCCAACACGTTGACCGGTGCAGAACTGCCAACATCAGAATATGAAAAACACTGCAGCCAAAGCCAAAAAATATTAAAATTTGGTGAAATGTACTAAACACTGGTTTATTACTCAACATGTTAACTGTTTATTAAAGATTTCCTGACTTTGTTTTGTAGGGATGCTGTGATCACGCACTCTGCTCTAACAGAACAGTGAGAATGATCTGCACCACAAACAGAATTGTTTATGAAGTATTCACTTGGTAGCAGCCAAAATTTCAGTTATTATCAATTTATTCTGTAAGTTTGTGCCACTACTGGGGTACAAAAAATCACGCTATGAAAAATCAGAGCGTCTGCATCTGTATTCTTTAGAAGTCAGTTTTTCTCTGAACTAGACAAGTGAAAAATCATGTCGACACGACAATTGTAAACAAAACCTAAGGATTTGGTATTTTATGATAGTCATTAAGAGTTGGCAGTTGAGCAAGTGGGTCATATTTTTTTTTTTTTTTTTTTTTTTTGAGCTGTGAAGTAGAGAAGCTTTTGTAGCTTGTTTTCAAAACTGCAATGGATAAATTTTACATTTTTTTAAATTTAATTTTCCTCCTTTGAACAGTTGGCCCATTTTGCTTGTTGGTGTATCTTATACTGTGCCACCTTCGTGTGTGTATTGTAGCATGTATTATATTTTATTATTTTATAATATGTATTACATTTTGAATGATGACACTTAGCTACCTTGTTTTGCTGGGAGGTGGCAGCAGAGTTTCAAATCACAGCTTTTTTCCCACCTTCCGTGCCACAGTTATGCATTAATGTGTGTGTGTCAGAGCAACGTACTAACATGATTGTGGTGAAAATAAACTCAAGTAGCCTTGGACCTTCTAGGTATACACAGGAACCGATCTTGGCCTAGCCCAAGCTTTCTCAAGTGTGCATAGTAATGAGCCAAACTCTGCATCATGGAAACAGTGAAATCAGTGTCTCACTGCATTGTTTAATCCAGGTGTATCAGAGATGACCACAGAATAGCAGACATGCATGCCTTGCTACAGGTATGTGCATTCTCCCTCTATTGTACAACACAACTCAACTAAAGGATGTGGAAACATATTTGTTCGTGCCAACCTACCTGTATCACACCACCAGTATCATGACAGTGGAACGACGTGCTGCATGTCTAGCTCATTCTTGGGTATTAGCCTAAAGAAAGCACCAAGTAACAACGTACAACACAGACAGGTTTTGGTGCCTACTAATACGACAAATTTTTTAATATAACCAACCTAGCCTGTGGGTAAGCCAAAGTGGTGAAAGTTAGATTCTCAGGGAAGTGCTGAGCAGCAGGAAAGAATGTACATGTCTGCAATTTCAGTACGGCACACACGCACTCTTCCGTGGTCTCAAAAGCCCATGCACCACTGGGAAATCACACAAGGTACCTCAGGTGACACACCTAAGAGATATCTGTCTGAGACACTACTACTCTGCACATCGGTGCCTAAATAGATGTGCTGCTCATTACATAAGAAAGAGGCTACAAAGCAGTCGTCAAAATTTACGGGACAAACATCTTTGCAGATGGTGCGGCGAATAACACCGACCCAATCGTTTTCACAGGAAAAAAAAAAACCATTCTTACAATTCATGTAGCAAAAGTCACTGTCCAGAAAGACGTAAGTTACCTTATCCAAGAAAAAAATTCTTCAAACGCTGAGTTCTGATATCTCTTTGCCTGTACTGTCACGCCAATTATGTTCCAGTCATTAAGAAGAGTATCAATGTTTTAATCAGTTAAGCAGGAAGTATAATTTACTACTAACACTCCATCAGCATACATTACAAAGAGTAGGTTCTTGGCAGATGTGGTACTGTAACAACATGGGTTCACAATACTTGAACCCAACAACTTACTTTCTGAATCTGTCGTCAGAACGGGGAGGCGGTTTTCTGTTAACGGCAAGAAAACATCATGAGTGCTATCACCTTGTAGCCTACAGTTTTGCTGTGCCAAATGGTAAATGCATCCACAATAAAGACCTACAACTAGCAGCCATGACAATTCAAGTTTTTTATCAGCTGCAGCAACTGCAGATACTGTATTTTCATTGTTCTATGTCTATAAAACTGAATGGAGTACTGAGACCAGGAAATACATAATTTTTAGACAACCACCTATTGGACTTGCCCCATTTTAAAATGATACTATGTTGCAGATAGAGCTAGAATACCCCACAACTGCAGTACTAACTCAAAGGATCCCCACAACACTTTTTACACAGCTGCAAACTTTTCGTGAGTGTTAAATAATGCCACCTCACACACACCTTCTCTCTGCCAGAGAAGTTTCATATTAGCCGAGATCAACAAACTCTTTTCCCTCACCACGCTATTGACGATCAGTCTTCAGCAGAATTATCAAGAGTCAAAGGTTGCCCTCCATCACATCTGAAACGTTCTTCACCCTTGTTTATCATTCACCCAATGTAAGCAGCCACTCATCACAGGTGAGGGCAATGCTCCCCCAGTAGCAGCATACAACTTTTCTCTCATCACATTGCCCAGATTGGTCACGGCTCAATGGTGAGGGTAGTGTGCAGTGCACACAACCCTCATCGAGTTCTCCGCGTGCATTGCTTTAAGCATTAGCTTTCTCTCTGCCACCCTTCTCACTGTGTTTTCTGTCAATCACACGGCAATACCAACTGTTTGTAGAGCCTGAAGAAAGTTGGCTAATAACCTAGCTTGCATCGCCTTAAGGAGGGTGGAGATTTTAGCACCAGCCACTTAAGTAAGCCCACTCAGTCCTTTTAAAGTTACAAAAGTATGATCTAGATGGGTTTAGCTATAGCACAAAAAAGGGGGGGGGGGGGGGGGGGCACACAGGCATTACAGTTACGTCTGTTGCCTCTCCAGTTCAAAACAAGGTTGCCCAATAATCTCCTCTCATCAGGAGAGAGCAAATGAAGATGCTGAATACCCTCTGCCCAACATGCCACGACATGCACACCCTCTTTGCAAAAATCCTATCCCGATTCCCTGACCAACACAGGGCTAAAATAGCCCATCTGCAGGCATCCAAACCAGTAACAACGCTTCCTGCTCGTGACCATGTACTCCTATTACCCCTCAAGCCTCACTGTAGGGCAGGCCGGAAAATTGGTAGGCTGCATTAGAGGCATCTCTTTGGGTAGCTGGTTTTCCCTATCATTTTCTTCAATTGAATTAAAGGGACACTAAAGGAGAATATTAAGTCAAGCTAAAGTGATAGATTAGTGCTCGAGAATGTCTAAGGCGTGAGTATTATCACGAACATAGCCTCAATAATCGAGAAATTGAGGTAAATGCAGAACATGATTAGAGACTCCCCTGGGACATTCAAGTACTTGCCCGATGATGAAAGCACTCCTCAGTTAAATTCCGTCACTAGTACTCAACCACTCGTTACAAAAAACATCCCTGTATTGTCTTATAAAAGGAAATAAAATGCTACTTGTCCAGTTCTATTTCATTTTTAGAACGAAAGAACTCATTAAAATTACCCCTGACAACGACGCGGGCGGTCGAAAGGTTTCGTTTTTGCTCAACTCTGCACCACCCACGCTGTCGTGTTTCAGTAGTTTCGTTATCACGAAGTGCTGTGCTGGTTTTGCCGGCTCGCGAAACTCGCACAAACTGCAAGTAGCAGAGAATTCAACTTCCATGCGACGTTGCAGGATGCCCAAACGGGCTTACACGACTTGACTAAAAAGCAGCTGCAGCGGCGAATACGCCGGTCAGTCTTGGCTCGGTACCGCCGTCTGTCAGGCACCATTTTAATCACCGATGGCAGCAAAGGGTGGTGATGGCGTATGCAACGTCACCACTTCCCCAGTAGAGTGGCGGGAGATCTGAATTTCAAAAAAGATATTCGAACCCTTCAGATGCAATTTTCTCGTAAACTAAGTATTTTCTTGGCACGAAACGAACGTTGTGAGGTTTCTGGAATGGTATTTAAACAGTCCATATCGACTTAGTATTTGCCTTTAGTGTCCCTTTAAGGAGTGTAATTTATTTATTTATATGGTTACAGCATATATCCACATACACACAAGAAAAAGAAATACAAAAGCAATGCTGCATATGTAATGTAATGTAACAAAAAGAGAAAAAGAAACCAATAACAAGGCTTGCCAACACAGTAATACCATTAACATTAAAGGCATGCATTCAATAAAATCGGTGCTTATCAACTGTGATAATGGCAGGCTGTTCCAATCTGTTACAGTGCGCGGGAAAAATGAAAAATTAAAGAGGTTAGTTCAGGTGTTATAGGGTGTTAAAGAATCAGCGTGACGATGCCGTGTTCAACATGCTGTAAGTGGTTTAACATAAGCCTGTGGATGGAGGGACGAACAGATGTTTTTAAGCAAGAAAAGAAATTTCAGTCTTGTATTTTCCTACGAAGCTGTAGCGTTTGAATATTATGTTGATTCATTAGGCTAGTAGGAGAGTCACCCAGTCTTTATTTAGAAAAAATAAACCTGACAGCTTTATGTTGGACCATCTCTAAAGCATTAATGTTAATTTTCTTATAGGGATCCCACAAAATGCATGCATATTCTAGTTTCGGTCGGATGAGTGAAGTGTAAGCCAGTAGCCAAAGCTGTACCAAAGCTGCACATGGGCTATGAGAGATGCAAAGCAGGGGCTCCAGACTGATTCTCTAACCACCTGGGGTTGCTCAATGTACACCTAAATACTTAAAGCACCTTTGTATTCTGCCATAGCCACTAAGGCATTTTGTCCACTCCCCTCCCCCCCTCCCTCCTGTCTGTCCGCAGTTATACACTTCTTTGTATCGAAGATTCATGCAGTGTCTAAGTTGCACACTAACGAAGGCAGTCAGCAACCACCACTGGAGAGGAGGAGTCAGCCTTTGCTGGAATCTGTGGGCTTACCACAATGCTAATGCTGGGAATGCAATGTGCTGTGCTGTGTGCAATGTACACCGAACAGCAATTTGAACCTAACTAGGCAATATACACACACAAAAGCCGGCATAAGAGCCTCTTCATGAGATATGCTGTCAACTTGCAAACCGGTTTCTGCGTTAATGGCCAGACGAGGGATTACGCCAAAAATTCAAAGACAGATATAACTGCGCACCTTTCAGTTGGCTGCAAATTCTGCACAGGAGTACTGTGCTTTTTCGCGGTGAAGACTCTGGGCAGAAGCAAACATAAGAAAGCACATGAACTTCTAGAAGCTTTTCAGGGAACAAAAAAGGGCGACACGACTGCAGTTCTAATACAACGAAGCAAGGTGTGAGACCGGGCTAGTTGGTAATCTACGATATGCACAGCACAACAGCAGACAAAGGACGAAAAGGTACAAGAGGTGTCCTTTGTCTGCATGTCGCACTGTGCGCATCATAAAATATAACCACTACATTTATGTCACCTGCTGTGCATGCAAAAAAAATCTGGGAGAACCCATCTCACTATGACTGTCGACGGTAATGCATTTAGCATTGAATCAATATAGCGGCACAAAGTATTGCCACCATCAAAACGAGTTATGTAGGAGGCATGTGCTGCAGCAGCACTCCTCTTCCGTGCTTCCCTAAGAACCCTCGGCACTATCTAGCGGCATGGCGTGCCGGTGCATGCAAATGCTGACGAACATTTAATGCGGCAGCCAGGTTTTTCTCTCTCACTTCTTTCCTGACACACTGCGTCACCTAGTGACGCTGCCGTGAAGTCCGCGCGTGGCCTCCAAAACGAGAAGCATGGTGCACCAGTGCGTTCAAACGCTGAGCATTGTTCCCTCGCTTGCTGCACAATAAGTGGCACAAACTCAGCGACACAAGTTGGCGAGAGGTTCACTGAACAGCAGCACATACCCAGTGCATTCATGGCGCAGCTCGCTAAAGTGTTGGCGAGAAAGAAGTTCACTGAAAAGCAACACATGCCCGGTGTACTTAGGCCACAGCCTTTTGCTACATCTGGTTGCTGTCCTCGAGAAACCTTAGTGCTGGGGGTTTGATTTTGCTCAGCATCGAAGAAATTTAAGGAATCTTTTTACAAGGTGCTTCAGACATACATTTCCACATTGTATAACAGTTTATGTGCTCGTGTTTTCTTTACATGAATGCATATGTAGACTTAATAACGACCTTACCCTTTCTGTAATGACCCCAGTAGGGGCTCACAGTATAAATAAATAAATTAATTAATTAATTAATAAATAACTTTGTATCATGCTTGGGACCCAGCAGAAGCTC
Source organism: Dermacentor andersoni (assembly GCF_023375885.2). Lineage (NCBI taxonomy): Eukaryota > Metazoa > Arthropoda > Arachnida > Ixodida > Ixodidae > Dermacentor > Dermacentor andersoni. The sequence goes on along the minus strand of NC_092814.1, from coordinate 359,092,044 downwards.
ATACACATGCACTCTGGCTTCATAGCCTCAGCTGTAGTGTGGAGAATGTCACCACATACAGGTCACTTACTGGTAACACAAAACTGTACAAGCCGTTTTGACCTGCTATGTCAAGCTGGAAAGGTGGCTGGCAGGGATGTTGCCATAGCTGAGATAATCAATTACCATATTCGTACTGCTCACAATTAAGTTTGTTCAATTTGAGAGCAAGCCAGCCAGTGCAGTGCAATTCTTCCAATTTTATGTGCTTTCTACTCAACACCGACAAAAAACACCGAAGTTAGCAAGGCAGAAATGACCTAGTTCCGACCTTTTCCATGGCAATCCCAAGCTTTAATGTGCGAATACAGTCGTGAAAATAACATTTAACATGCTCATTAAATAATCTTAATCAACTATTGAGACATGCAATTATAATTAAACGAGTTGCACAAGGTGACAGCAAACACTGCATCCGTTCTATCAGCACCATATTTGTTTAAAGCCCAACCAACATTAGTTCAAACACCTTGTATAAGAAGCGAAGAAAGTTCCCATTTTAGCCTGCACTACGTAAACATTCTACAAAGTGGAAAGTTGGGCTAGTTGGTGGGTGATCATCATACCTTGCTGGTGAAGCAGCGCACTGACACGGACACAGTAAAGACAAACAGGAAAAGACGACACTGGTGATAACTGGTGAGTTGCGAGTGCAGCGAGTGTCGTCTTTTCCTGTTTGTCTTCACTGTGTCCGTGTCAGTGCGCTGCTTCACCACTAAGGTATGATGATAAACATTCTACATTGCAAAGCCTCATTTATGGACCAGCCTGATTGGCACACACAATGCCAACAGCCAAAGTCAAAAGTGCTACTGCAATGCTGATAATCATTGATAATCATGCTACATGATTAACAGGTTGGATGATTACCAGCGCACTGTATCACATGTAGTCAAAATTCACAGCAGCATCATTGTAAAAAAATTGTTTGCGCCAGTGCCCTTTGTGGCACTGATAAAGAGATGAATTACACTGAATACCCACGAAGATAATCACTTTAATATTCAGGCGTGTAAGTCAATCGTTATCTCGCATAGCTGATAACTGGTGATACAGTTTTTGAAGTATAAGCAATGTTGGAAGTGCCATGCTTTCTCTCTTTTGTTCCCACTAAAAAAATTTTCAGCCGACAGAGAAAAGTTTAGCCGAGGAACATTACATACCTCTTCCAATTTCTTTAGCATACATTGCTGAATGTGTCAAGTGAAGCACGTCAGCATTTCATTCGTGCAAAGTGAAGAGAAGTATAATCATACACTTTTTCACTGCTTGGTATTGAACGTCACAAAAAGCCAATACCAAAATGAGCACCGAGTTTCAGTAGTTCACCAGCTTACGCAACTTACTTTCTGTACCGGTTTTGTCGGACATAAGGTGGTTTTCTGCTAAACGGCAACAGAAAGGAGAAAGAAAGAAAAGGTAAGTAGCTGCTACTTTGCAGGCAATCCTTTACCATGCACAACAACTGAAGTAGGATTCAATGATGTATCAGTCCAATAGTTCAAAGAAGCAAGTTTATCTACCTCTTCAAAAGGTCCAACAACCAATTATCACACATTTCTTTTATCGAAACTAAATCAGCTGGGTCAATAGCAATGAAGTTAAACTGCAGGCATAAAATTTATGCTGAGATTGTTTCTCTATAAGCGTACGCAGAAGCCCTTACAGCTTAATATTTTAAATGTGACAATGTAAATCGACATGAAAAATTTTCCTCATTGCTGTGCTCAAAACTTTAATTCACAATGCAAATGTCCTGTGCGGTGTACATATTAGTGATCATCTCAATGATGCGATTCCAGCTAAGTTTGGCGCAACTTTTTTATTTAAAGTCTCGGCCTTAAGTGCAGTCATTTTGGATGGTACGAATGTTCTCCAGGGCTACAACAAGCAACCTGAGTGAGCGGATCACTCATTTGAGCGGGCCTCCTTAGAACTTATGCATTACGGCTTATGACTTATGACTACATGTCGGATACACCGATCAAAATTTTGTCTTCCGAATATTTTTTTTCATGCAGACTGAGCTTGGAATTTATGTTGCTAAGTTCCCCTTAAATGAATGATGCCAAGAATTGGCGAAAAGCTTGCCTATGCAAGTTCGTATCTGCTGCCATTACCACGCAGCACGTCTCGCCCGCATGTCAAATGCAAAAGCCACAGAGCATCGCTAGTTGGTGCTACAAGATACAGTCACATCTCAATAATTCGAACTCAAAGGGGTCCGAAAATTTGTTCAAATTAAAAGAAGTTCAAATTAAAAGAAGGACTTGTTTTTGAAGTATTCATGCACCATAGCAAGATGCATGAAAGGTGTGAGTCATGAAATATCACAATGTGCAAGCACACAGCGAGCGAGGACCACGAAACCGTCCACGCCAGCTTATGCTCGCTTCCAGATAACTTTAAGGAGCGGGGCTAAGCTGGCGCTGGGCCGCCGAGCCTGGCGGCGCTCGCTCAGAGGTGCGCGCATGCGGAGACTGTCGAAGATGAGGGAGGGCGAGGGGAGCGTAGTTGCGAGGAAGGGCAGCAGGGAAGTGGATTTGCTTTCCCACCAGCTTGCTGGATGGCGTTAATTACTTCTGCCACCTACTGCCACCAAAGCAATGGAGTCTCCGAGGCCGGACTGGGCCTCTGCTGCTGTTCCCTCTGCATGCTCACGTGTTTTCCTTCGTCTGCTGACAGATCGGCGCTGTGTTTACCTTCTTTATCCTGCATTCTTAATGCGACTCACATTTTACCAAGATGACCAAGTTGTTGCCGCTGATCATAATCAGGTTGGTGTACTCCCCCGTCTGTTACGGCATCACCACTTTCAAAAGACAAGGAGAATGAGGTACTGGGTGTCGCCTTTGCGTCCTGGTATTCAGGGTCTGTCTTGTCGTACAGAATCGGATATGGTGCACTGTCTCCAACAGCTTTTCCATCAGGACGTCGCAGTTTAGACAAGTCATTGTAAAAAGAACAAGTGGGAATGAGACCAACCAAAACAGGCGTGAACGAGAGCTGATGCAAGCAAACGATAGTGCGAAACTAGTGGTCCGGCTGAACCAGACGCGAGTACAAATAGAGCAGTCGGGTGGGTCCACATGATACTAGTTTCCCACACACATGTCACTGTAGAGGCCACTCTTATTGGTCTCCTCCGCTCACAGCTCGCTTGCTGCAGTGGCGAGCCACAAAAAATCAGCCCAAGTCTGATCCCTGCTATGGCACACGTTTTGCCACTAGTGTGGCTGGGCATCACGGCGCAATGCAGAAACGACAACCTTGCCATTTGGGAGAGGGTAAAATTCCTACCATGTGTTTATTATTACCTGCCACTCCCAGGGCGGTAATAGCTTAGCTGGAGGCATCAGGCGATGTTCGAGAACTGGGACATCCATTTCTTCGCTAAGTTCTTTTGCACAGAGGGACAAAGGAAGTGTCATGGAGGGTCTATCACGAAAAAATGTTTCGCAGGTCAAGTCGTTTACGGTTGTGAAACACGGATGTTCTTTATTAGAACGCACTTTGAGAAAATATGCGAAGCTGGTGTATGTTCTCTCAATATGGATTGACCACTCGTCTGACTCTACATATAGACTTCCAACAGGGCTTGTTCTAAATGCGCCAGTGGCCAGGCGGATACCTAAATGATGAACGGGGTCTAACACCTTTAGTGCACTCGGTGCTGCAGAGTGATATGCTACGGCACCATAATCTATTTGTGATCGAACTAGGCTCCTGTACAGATTCAAAAGGCACTCCTTGTTGCTACCCCATGTTGTGTGGGATAGGATTTTAACTAAGTTCATTGTTTTTAGAGACTTTGCTTTAAGACATTTTATGTGTGAAATGAAAGTAAGCCTGGAGTCAAGTATAACACCTAGAAATGTGTGCTCTTTGTTTACAGGAATTTGTTGTCCGCCTAGTTCTACGCAAGGATCTGGGACCAGGCCTCTCTTTCGTGTGAAGAGAACACAAGAACTTTTGTGGGGCTTGATTTTAAATCCATTTTGGTCTGCCCACTTGGACACCTTGTTTAAGCCCTGCTGTACCTGTCTTTCCCACACTGTGAGGTTGCAGGATTTGAAACCTATTTGGATATCGTCTACGTAGACGGAATAAAAAATAGCTGTTGGTAATGATGCACGAAGCATGTTCATCTTTACAACAAAGAGCGTGCAGCTGAGTACGCTGCCCTGGGGTACCCCAGCTTCCTGTATGAATGTACACGACAGTGCATGACCTATTTTCACCCGAAATGTACGATTCTCTAGGTAGCTCTCTATAATGTTTAACATATTGCCGCGGATGCCCTGCGCCGAAAGGTCGCGCAGGATTCCGTACCTCCAAGTTGTGTCGTACGCTTTTTCCATATCAAGAAATACGGATAAGAAGAATTTTTTGCGCACGAAGGCATCGCGAATGCTTGCTTCGATGCGCACGAAATGGTCAGTTGTAGATCGCCCTTCCCTAAAGCCACATTGAAATGGGTCAAGTATTTTGCTGGATTCTAGGAAATGTACGAGACGGCGGTTGATCAATTTTTCAAAAAGCTTACAGAGGCAGCTCGTAAGCGCTATAGGACGGTAGCTAGTCAGCAATGAAGTATCTTTACAATGCTTCAAAACCGGGATCACAATAGCTTCTTTCCAATTAGATGGGAGATAACCAGCAGCCCAGATAGTATTGAAAAGTGTGAGTAGCGTGATTTGTGTGTCGGAGTGCAGGTGCTTAATCATAGCGTACATGATTCTATCAGGGCCCGGTGCAGAACTGTGACAAGCTGATAGGGAAGCTTTAAAGGAGTACTGACACAAAAATAATCCACGTGGTTTTTTCTGCTTTAATAAGTAGTTAATGACCCAGTAATCACAGCACGAAACCCCATTTACTTCAGAGCGCGACAGGTAATTATTTGCAGTCTTTTTGGTAGCGACCAGTCGAAGTTTCGGTTCCAGAGAGCAACGAGACGGGAGAAACGGGAACGTAAACAAAGTGGTCACGTGTTCGCAAAAAGCCACGACGTATGCTCCGACGCGCAGCCAGCGTGCGCGACCAACTTGCGACTGCCGCATCTGTCGGACGACCGCAGCCAATGACAGCGCCGGTAGCGTGGATGTCATGGCCACGTGGTAGACCCGGTGGGGCGGGGCCGGCGAGCGGGCGCCTCGTTGCTCTGATCATGTCTTTTTTTCTCTTCCTGGTCGAAACGCGGGCCTCTTTCGCCGCTGACGGCAGCACAAAAGTCGGCTACAATTTGTTGCTGACACGAAATAACTTCTAGAATAAAGTGACCTCGAAACAGTGCGAGTTATAAAACGTTGTGCGAAATAGTAAATCGTTGGCGTAATTTCTACTCGGACGCGGTAAGCGCAGACACGCCAGCAATCGTCTGTATACGAAGCGGCTCGCCTGACTGGCGTGTTTACTCATCGCTACTAACGGCACCGAGAAAACTAATCGTATTTTCACTTAAGAGAAATATAAATGTTCAGGCATTGATTGTGCTGACGAATTTAGGCGCTTTAATACAAGCTGCGGACGCATCGCAAGGGCCCTCGGCCCCGGATAGACGGCCGGCAAGCTAGGCCTACATCGTCACCCAGCGATCGCAAGCTCGCCTGGCATGCTCGTTCGCTTCTGTCGGCGCCAATGAAATCAAATGTGCTGCAATTTAAGCGTGACATAACTGTGTACACGTTGTGCCGAATAACATAGGCGCTTCGTTATACGAGCTGCAAGTGATCGTGTCACAAGCGCAACCGGTGTCGGATTCGATGGCCCAGCGAGCTATGCCTGCCGGCTCCTGGCCATCAGGGGCTCTCAACGGATCCGATACTGCTAACGCGGCTTGCAGAAACACGTCTACAGTGCTCGCATAGACGTGTTTATATTGTCATCATTTGTTTCAAACAAGATAGCTGCGCAAATACGGTTGCTTTCCCTTTCTGTTCGAAGTTGCGCAACATTCCGAACTTCCACGCAGGGGCGTCGGTTCTGGGCAGGGCTACCCGCCGCTCGCTCATTTGTACCATGTGTCCAGAATCGTCGCATGCGGCAAGTCGCACACGACGCGCCGTACGACAGATCGCACAGAAAATCGCACATGTGTCTCGCGCTTTAGACGTGGCCAATCACTTAGCGACTCAGATATTGCGGCGGGCGATGGCGAGGACGAACCTCAACAACATCCTCGCATCGGCCACAATCAATGGTAAGACACAACAAATCGGCGTTGAACGTTGTGGCAGCGCAGTCAAGCTGATAATGTGGGAAATATCCCTATGGACACGACAAAAATTGCAGTTGCAGCGACACTGAGAGCACCCCACTACAAGTACAACAGCTAGAACAAGCAACAACAGAGGAGAAGAGCACATGTAAGCCGCATGGCAGGCAACGAAAATTCGTGACGTAACCACATGACGTAGCGTTTTCTTGGCTATTTACAATCCCGCTTGATGTCAATGTCGCGAGGTGCTCTGTGTTGCGGTTGGCTGCGCGCACATACTTTAAAATTGATTTTAAATATGTTCTAAGCGATATTCGCCGCTGATATTTTATAGACAATGTGTAAGTGACCAACTAAATCGATCTCACAAGTTATCTCGACTTCAAATTTTTGTGTCAGTACTCCTTAGAGTTCGGCCATGGTAAAAGGACTGTTATAGGGATCATTTGGATACATTTCCGATTCAGAGGCTAAAGTTCTTCTATTGCTTTACGTTTCAAAAAGTTATCCAGATAGTGAGTGGAGCTAGAGACGCGTTCCAAGTGTTCACCAAGAGCGTCGGCCTGCTCTTTCAACTTATCTCCCTCCATATCAACAAGGGGCAACGGATGTGTTTGTTGTCCCTTAAGTCTCCTTAGTCCATTCCATACTTTTGCCTCCTGTGTGTATGAGTTAATGCCTCACAAGAACCTTTCCCAGCTTGTCTTCTTAGCTTGCCGTCGCATTCATCTTCCCTGTAATTTAATGTCTTTAAATGCTATCAAATTTTCTTCGGTTGGGAATCAGCGCAGTGTGGCCTATGCTTTATTCTGTTTTTACCGCGCCTCCTTGCACTCGTCATTCCACCACGGAACTCTTCTTCTGGATGAGCTACCGCTTGATCGTGGAATGAAGTTATTTGCTGCTTCTATGATAAAAGCTGTAAAATACGCTACCGCGTCGTCAATACTAAAATCGGTGATAAAATCTCGTGATAGATAGGTCGAATCCTTAAAATGGTCCCAGTCGGCAGAAGCTAGCTTCCACCGAGGCATATGTGGAGGGCATTCATGTGGTACAATTAAGTTTAAAAGTACAGGAAAATGGTAACTTCCATAGGGATTTTTAATAACACTCCATTTTAAGTAAGGGATAAGAGCTGCCGAACCAATAGATAAGTCTACAGAAGAATGTGAATTGTGATGCATATTATAATAGGTCGGTTCGTTTTTACTGAGCAGACATGCACCTGTGTTTATTAAAAATTTTTCTACTAATCGACCTCTCGCATCGCATCGTGAGTCTCCCCACACCCTGTGGTGAGCATTAAAATCTCCCACGACTATGTAAGCTTCGGGAAGCTGGATAATAAGGTTGTAAAAGTCTTTTTTCGAGATGATGGTTCGGGGGTATATAAATAGAACAGACAGTGATTAACTTATTAAAAGGAATGGCCCGAACTGACACTGCCTCAAGGGGCGTCTGAAGGGCGACGTGTCTGCAAGCTACAGACTTGTCCGCTATTATTGCTACTCCGCCAGAGGCGTTAGCCTCATCGCGGTCCTTTCGGAAAATGAAGTAATTGCGAAGAAAGTTTGTGTTTGTAGGTTTCATATGTGTTTCCTGAACACACAGCAACTTGAGATTGTGTTTGTGTAGTAGTTCTCTAATGTCGTCGAGGTTATTTAAAAGTCCTCGTACATTCCACTGTAGTATTTGTGTATCCATTATGCTACTTGTGTTTAGTGATGTGTGTTTAGGAGACGGGGATTAGCTCACGGGCCCTTTGCAGGCGCCGTGATGGGAGTTTTGCCTTTTTTTGGAGCGATCGAGAGAGCCTCGCGCTCCTTAAGCGCTGGTGGCGCCGTCTTGCTGGTGGTTGTGTCCATTGCCTCTTGCGAGCCGCTGGACACGCGCTCTTCCGAGCGCTTTGTTTAACGTGAAGGCCTCGGCATGTTGGACGAGGCCTTTGAGGCCGCCTGCTTGGAGGTGGATGACCCCTTCTGCTGGGTTGACGGAGCAGTGCTAGCTGCAACCGCCACTGGGACAGATGGCATAACTGCCGACTCACTGCTTGTGGGTCGGACAGCCGCCGGAAGCCGTTGTGTCGCTGCCCCCTGATGCGTCACTTCGACAAAGGTGTTCTTTGGCAGGAGGGATACCCGCCTGCATGCCTCTTTGAAACTTATGTTTTCTTTTACTTTAACTGTAACTATTTCCTTTTCTTTCTTCCAAGATGGGCACGACCGCAAGTATGCAGCATACTCCCCATCACAGTTTGCACGGTGGAGAGAGTTTACACAAGATTCAGAGGTGTGCTCATGAGCACTGCATTTCGCGCAGGTTTGGTGGCCTCGACAGCTCTGTGAACTGTGACCGAAACGCTGACATTTGAAGCAACGCAGGGGATTTGGAACATATGGGCGAACACGGAGCTTGATATACCCGGCCTCGATGGACTCGGGCAGAACACTTGTGCCAAAAGTAAGTATCAGGTGTTTGGTCTGTATTTCCTTATTGTCACGCCTCATCTTAATTCATTTAATGTTGATGCCCACGCATACAGAAGACCACGAAAGGCGTGGGAGAATACTACTCGTAGAAGCGGATGCCACTGACCGTATCAACGAGGCACGACCGGCGCATGTGGGTGACCAAGAAAGCGCATCCGCGTGCAGTGCTGACAATGCAACCATGGGCTATGGCGACGGTGCGTCCGCGTGTGGTTGCGACAGCAACATGACATCGGCGAGAGCAGAAGTTTTCGCATCAAATATTCAGCTGCGGATTTCAGCTGCAACTCTCACTAATGAAGAGGTTGCGCAACGAGGGGAGACAAGAACGGACATTTTTAATGCGCTGTCATCCGCCTCTGCACGACACATGGATGCATGGCGCATCAAAAAGGCTACTAAGGTGTACAAAACTGCTGCAAAGAAGCGAAGAACTACATCAAAATGTAAAGGAAATGTGTCCTCACAGGCAAGGGACTACATTCCAGGCGGGTTTTAGGTGCTCAAAGTAAAGATTTAAATGTTTACAAAAAATGAAGCTTCGAGCTCCATTTTCTCAGCTTTGATTTTTTTGTGCAGTTGCTTTCAGTCATCCCAGTGCCATTTCACAAGGAATGAAAACAAAACTATTCTGTCTTTTGCACTTAGATCCTGAAACACTTACGAGTGCAATAAAGCTGTTCGTTTTTATCTGCACTACATAAAAAAATTTATATCGTTTTTTTGCAAAAGTCATTAGTAAGACAATATGCATATTAATGTTTTAAGAAAATTTATGCTAATATCGGCATTTAAAAAATAAACCTATAGCTCTATTGCACAGAATGGGCCTTTGTGAACATGCTGAAGTGAAAATCTTGGTGAACTATGTGCAATTAATTACTGTATTTACTCGAAGCTAAGGCGCACTTTTTTCCCGATAAAACAGGTCCAAAAATTGCGTGTGCCTTAGAATCGAGTACGACCCTAAATCTGTGTTTCCATATCGCCATCAGCATTTCAAAATGGCCCCCCTGTACGCGCTTCAAGCATAGCTGCCGTAGCTTCCTCCATGTGCTATAGTACGTATGCTTAGGTTAGTCCACCGTCGTCTTCCCGTTTTTACGTTTGCTCTATCAGCAAACGAAAAACGTGGCCTACTTGCAGCGTCGTGCACGAAGAAATAAACAAATCAGCTGCTGGATTGTCTTGACATGGCTTACTAAGCCAAGACCAGAACTGCTCTAGCCACTCTATCGAACCAGGCAGAAACGATGATGAGAGGGGATTTGCAGTAGTGCCACTTCGTGGGGCAGCAAGGAGGCTCCGTTCAAAACAAAAACGGTGTTCAGCTAGTCGAACCATGCACCGGTCAGAGTCGGTGCATGGTGCTCTCGATCGAGTTGGCTCAAGGAGTGTCCAAAAAATCCTACGAGAGGTTGCAAGGTGTCCGAACTTTTGGCAGTTGTTATACATTATAGTCTATGGGGAGAATGGCAGTACCGCGAAGCAGACCGAATAATCGAGCATGTTCGAATTTTTGGAGTCCGAAAAATAAGTTGGAGACTGTAAATCCTTGTTTTCTCTAAATGAGAGAAAGCTGTATTTCTGTATGAAAGAATGAAGTGCGCAGCTGTAAAGGACAGGGCCAACGGGTGCATGTTAGAATTGAGTAAATATGAGTAAATCAAGTATGTATTTGGGGATGACCATTAGAGGCTGTCGTGTATTGTAACTCGAAAACTATAATAGATAGCACGAAACTGATTTCAGTTATGATATCAGCTACAAATCACACCTGCATGCTACATTTCGTCAATTTGTTTCCATAAATAAAAAGAAAATGTTTTCATCGCCACATCCCCCCTTAACAACAATGCGAGAGCACATGGCCAGAGATACTATTTGTACCTTCTACTGGCAAACTCACCTTATAAGCTAGGTTATGTGCCATGCACTTAATTGAATGCACCCTGAGCAGAGATGTGCACAACATGTAATCTCACTGATAATGTCAGAGTACCAGTGGAAGGCATGGATGGTATCTCTGGCCATGCACTCATACGTTGTAACAAATCTGATGTCCGAACACGAAGTGTTGGGTGACACAAGACATCACAGACTACGTAAGTGTCAACAGCTCAGCTATGGTCTGTGGCGCCATCACAAACGATGACATCATTGGCCAAGTAGTCAGCAATGACCATTGAGCAGTAGATGATGCGGATGAGGAAGAGGAAGCACCGGTGCCGCCTTTGTTATTGCAGGTGATGGAAGGACTGAATCGGCCACGGCTGTTCTTTAGTTTTAAAGAGTATGTGGAAGATGCTTTCTGAGCTGTTGAAGATAAGCATACAGTGATCGCTTCCAGAAAAAAAAAAAAAGCAAGAAGCTATCCCAGATTTCTGTCTTAAGTAAAAGGAGATGGTTCCAGAGGCGCTACCACTCCTTCAAACATCAAATTTCATTTAATTCGAATTCACTGAGTGTCCCCATGAAATTTGAATTATCAAGCTTTGGCTGCATATATGCACGTACCCTCGCCAAGTTATCCAGCATGCCAAATGGCAACCGAGTCAGGTGCTCACCTGTCCATCTCCTCCTGGGAGTGAGCAAAGGTGCAGTGGGCCCCGCGGGGGCACGAGCCACGCTGAGCCACATCGCGGCACAGGCTCGTCTTGTAGCGGGACCCACCAGGGTTGTGGCCGGGACTCCCACCAGCCGCGCCACCTCCCGTCTCAGCCCTGCCCCTCCCGGGCGAAGAGGACGATGGGGCTCCTCCGCCCCCTCCGTTCATTCGCCGCCCCCCAAAGGCCCCCATGAATGCCACAAGCCCTTGGAGGCAGGCACGTGCCGCGAGCACGCACCGGCTCAGCTCCTCCCACGTCGGTGCACCACCGTCTGCACCCCGGAAAACATAGCATTACCACTAAAGCCCCTCAATTTTTCAAAAGTAGCGCCATTCTTAGATCTTTCCGCCACCCCGCTCACCCTGGCGCGTGTCACGTGGAAGTAGGCGCCGCGCTTTTGTATATTTTTTCTTTCCAGCGCAGAGCAGGCGCCGCGCTATTGTACATTTTTTTCTTTCCAGCGCGCACCGACTTCCATTGTTGGGCCTGCGCGACCAAAGTACGGCAGGCGGACTGACGGAGTGCGTTAGCGTAATAGAATGTGTAGGGCCGAGAACTTAATTGCGATGCCATGCTGCTGCACCTTTGGTTGCCGCAACAGACACAGCGAGGGCAAAAAGCTTTTTGCTTTGCCGTCCGGCGGGCGCAACGCAAAAAGTGTGGATTCGCAGGATCGGGCGGGCTGACTTCGAGGAAGTGGCAAAGAACGCACGGCGTAGTGAAGTAAGGGCCACGGCTACTCACAACCTCTTATTTCGAGCCTAGTTCACGCCTTCCGCTTCGAAAAAGTGTGTTCATTCTCTGCGTGGTTTTTAGCGCATTGTTTGACTTTTTTTTTTTTTCGAATGTGCTCTCTTTGTTTCATGTAGTTTCGTCTTGCGGTGAAATGCACGCATCTGCAGCTGGCCTGTGACATAAAAGCGACTTTATTCAGGGTGTGTTTTGAGCTCCACCAGAACTTAGCACATTCTCGACGCTTTTGCAAGGCTCAATATGACTTACGATGCAGTCTTTCAGCTTCGTATGTACGCCCGCATGTATTGATTTGGTTTGTGGTGATTAACGTTTTTAACGCTCCGAAGCGACTAAAGCTAGGATGCAGGTCGTAGTGGATGGCTCCGGATAACCTTATCTAGCTTGCCTGGGGATGTTTAACGTGCACTTTGATCGTAGAGTCGTACGTGGGCCGGTACACTCCTCGTTGGCGTTTCATAATACTCGCGCGGGCGCGCTAGCGCTGCCTTAGAGGTTGGCGCCTCGGCGCGATTGTATTTCTTCAATAAATTTTGTTTACTAGCTGTAACACCTTGTCATTATTTCGTATTATTGACGGCGCCTCCAGTTAACCAAAGCGGCAACAGGAACACCAAAGCTAGAACCAGGGCTGGGTGGGGCTCGCCGAAGCCTGTGTATGCCAAGGGGGTATAAGATCGCGGACAGCCAATTTTGTATGCAAACATTCCCAGCGACGTCTGCATTATTTTAATGTCACGTGCTCTTCAGAGGCCTACGTTAGCCATTACATGTGCCCTCCTGGAACAGTACTTGTAAAAAAAAAAACAATATATCGTCACGATTACCAAAGCACCCCGCAATGAAAAAAAACGGCCCTGTTGCCAGGCATTGCTGACCGCACACAGCCATTCCGGCTGTGAGCGGTCAGCAATCTCTCACGCGCCGGCCGAACAAAAGTATCCTGCAGGTACGTAAATGAACCTACGAAACGACGTACACAAACTTTCACGCTGTCAACACCTGAAACTTTGGTAATTACGCGCGTGTTTGAGTGCACCGCGTGCTTGCGTCGTGTTTCAGCAACACGAACTCTCAACGTCGCGCGCTTTACGCCTTAAATACGCCTTGAATAATGGTCCTTTTCTCTATTTCTTCCGCAATTCCAACACGAAATTCTAAAGGCCAGTTACCGACTGACGAAGAAAGATCTCGATTGAAAAAACTGCTCCGCAGGGCTCGAACGAACTTTGCTGCGGATTTCCTCCCGTAGCGTGTTAGCCGTCGTCTGCTACGGCAGGCCCACCACCGGCGGCGCCACCGTCGAGGCCGCGCCGAGCGGAGGAGGAGGGAAGTGAATGGCGCTACTTTGGGAGATTGAGGGGCTTTAATTACCACGACAAGGCCAATAAACATTCTAGACAACCTCTCGGAGCAGCACTTCACCCTAGGGAGAATTGATTCGAGGGTCCTGGTCCTGTAGACGCTCAAAACACAGCCTAGCCATAGAAGAGCCATCCCTTAATCAAGCAGTAAGGATTTCAAGGTGAAATGCTGTGCAACCACAAACATAATGAGAACTTAATGTAAGACTTGTTTTCATAAACTCCTCTCAAAGTATCGACCAGGTTAAATGTGCCCTTGATTCCAATGCACACGCACTTCTTGTGGTCCGAAGAAAACATGTGACCACCCTTTAATTGGAACATGCAAGTCAGGGAAAGAGGTACAGAAGCAACTGTTTTTTGCAAATACCGGTATGTAAAATGCCACGGGGGACTTTTTACGAATCAAAATAATGAGCAATGCTAATGTGAACATAGGCTTGGAATTCACCAGTCTAGCATGACCTGATACACATTCCACAAAGTTCACCCTATGTACTTGAAACTTTCAATGCGTTAGCATTAGGGGTGTCAAAGTGGAAAAAAAGTGTATGTGAAGTGTGGGAAGCCGGTCACATGGTAACATGGCAGAAGTGTACGTATGTGTGTACATACACACATACTAACACACACATGTATGTTTATAAGCGTAGACCACTTAAAATTCAAACCGCCAGAGTCACGAATTTCCGCACTAGTATAAGCAAAACAATGTTTTTCAAAGGCTGTGCATGTGAAAACATGCTGCATAATCTCTGGTTCTGCACTATAAGTGGTTACTTTATAAGTGGTCTCAGATGTAGTATAATTGACAGTGATCTGCATCAGACCACAGTCAGTTGCACTTTGTTCTTCAGAGGCAGGCTGTGTATCAAGTGAGGTCCCAAACAACACTTTGCAATGTGGTGAATGCCGTTTAGATCATGGATCCAGGACCACAAAGAGATGTGACTTAATACTAACGCACTGCTCTCGCATTTACCGCTAAATTGCCTCTGAATCTTTTTCTCCTGCAGCTCTCAGTCGAACAGTGTATGCCCAGCAAGCTTTGAAAACCATTCCAGGGGATTTTTCAACTTTTTATGAGCACTGCCAATTTTAGAGTTAATGCAATATTTTGCGAATGCACCTCCTAGAGTGCCAAGTGATACAACACGGCACTTAGCTGGCAAGGGCAGCCATACATTCTTTGCTCGCTGCTGCTACTGTGGCATACCTGTACTTGTGATAATGCCACGCATGCTTCTTCACATGGCAGATGTCACCCACGTCTCATTCACTGTATGAGTTTATAAGCGCATGCCGGTGCTGTGAGCATTTCCTCCTGTAACCCTCTGTCTGGCATTATGTTGCTTTTTAGCAGCTAGGGTTGCTGCAACATGGAATAAACCATGTTTGAGCATCATCTGCCCCTTTTCCTGTGGAAGCTCACAAACATGACATTTACCAATGGCAATAATGATGACATAAGCAGAGATGACGAGTCGAATGAGCAAAACCTTTGAAATCTTACAAGCTGATGCACATTATGTTTTGACAAGGCCATGGACCCTTCACAGTGGATCAGTGGCCTGCTGCTAAAGGCGATGCCTTAGTTCTATTCCTGGCCACAACGGTCACATTCCGATAAAAATGAATTGCACAAATGCTCGTGCACCCTAAGGTGCTATTTTGGACGCTGTCAAATTCCGCCATGGTGGCATTTTCAGCCTATCAGAGATTGCATAGCAGCCCTGTGGGCCAATCAGAGCTGACAAGATGGCAAATTTGATTGTATGGTGGAATTTCACAGTGCCCAGAATGGCACCCCTGTGTTGGGGGCATGTTAAGATGCCCCAGGCAGTCAGAATTAATCAGAAGCCACACACTACAGTATTTCTCTAAACAGGGTTCTGCGTTTTTGGGGTTTATGTTTGGGCAATGTCAGAGGTGGTTATCGGAGTTTATTTTTATTGCGATAGACACTCCAAGCAAATTTTTGCCGTCGACTTCGCCGTGAAGGTCCATATATATTTAGGCATATGTATGCTATATACCCTGAAATATGACCATGAAAAAGCGTCCACTGCCGCTTCCCCGAACCGCTTGGCGCGGAATCCCTGGGCGAATTCAGAGCCATGCGTCTCACTCACTCGACTGCAACGAGACGTCTGGCAAAGGAGCGGCGGTGCAGCTTCCACCGCCGACATGCATGCGCGCGGTTTCTACCACTACTGTGACGTCATGGTTGCTATGTGCAGCTGCGCCCTCCACCGGCGCGCCGGTTGCTAAGGAGGGGAGGAGGTTGCGCCGCTGCACGGAGGAGAGGCCACAGTTAGCACAATTCCAGCGCACGGACGGACGCGACCGCGAGTATGAGCCATTAAAGGCTTTCGCCTTAATAAACGCCGCCCCACCGACGGCCGCGAAACAGCGCGCAGTCACGCGATTTCTCCCTTTCTCTTTTGGTGCGGTGGTGGTGAAAAACTTTTATTGATGAGAAGGCCAAAAGTAAAAGCAAACGAAAAAGCAGCGTTGTGGGCGGCCTTCAGGCTGCCGGAGGCGCGGACGCGGCGCCGGACAGCGCGGAGGCCGTGACTGGGCTCGGAAGAGTTTGAAGTTTAGTTTGAAGCGGTAGCACTTTTGTTCCTTTGTGCTTTTCCTCCTTTTTCGCGTGCCATCGGACGGAGTAGCTGCTGTGCTTCGGGACGCGTTCGTGTTAGACGTGGGCGACGGCGAAGGACTACCATGGGCGGCTGAAACGCTACACGCACTCGAAGTTCTGAGGCGTGCTATGGCCGCGGATGAGATCAGCGACAACACGTGCACGCGTTTTTATGGATTTGAACAAAGTCTGCTAAGTGACCTGACAAAGAAAAAGAAGCAGAAGGACATTAGAGACTTTTTCTTCAAGAAATAAATGCTTTTTACATATGTGTGCCTGAGTGAGTTTCCCTCTGACTCTTTAATTTAGCTAGTTTTGTTTCGATGATACGAATTTCGGCTAATACTAATATTTTTCGTGACCCCATGAGATTCGTATCATCGAGATTCCACTGTACCAGAATTAATCACTGTTATACTGCAGTTCACTGGCAATGTTCCTTTCGACAGTATGGTTCCACTTGTCAACCACTGTGTGTTGTAGCAGTACAAGAACCAACTGTGTCAGATCACTTGCCCTCCTCAGCCTGGCCTCACCTGGCGGCGGTTCCCAATGGGCAAGGAGATCAAAGTGTGGCCGCAGGGCAGCCAGTCCCGCAGGGTCACCCGTCCGCTGCAGCGCAAGCGACAGCTCGTGGACGCTCTGGGCAAAGGACTGTGGACTCTGCAGCTTGTCCACCAGCGACTGCATGTGTGACCGATGGGCCGCGTCCCCATAGAGAAGTGATGACCACTGCTCAGGTGCGATCCGCAGGCCTGCCTCGCTGGCAATCTGGACGATCTGCGCGTCATGCTCCCTCCGCAGCGCCTCATATGTGCAGAACTCTTCCTTGAGCTGCATCAGCGATGAGTCACCCTCTCGCTTGGACACCTGCGGCAGCGTCGAAAAGTCTGAATAAGTGGCCGGACCAAACTAAACCAATAACTCATTCAGGTTCTAACCAATAAATTGAAATTTGAAAATACATTAAGTGCTGTTAATTTGACTCCAGTTCATTCGATTTTTCGGTCAATTCGATCTCGACTGAAGGTGCCTGTTGACGCTCATGCATTTTTATGGGCCCAAACGTTCATTATTTTGATCCTAAAATTGGCATCCGTCGGATAATTAGAACTTGGCCAGTCAGCACGCACGTGCCTGACCCCTAC
Organism: Dermacentor andersoni; assembly: GCF_023375885.2. Lineage (NCBI taxonomy): Eukaryota > Metazoa > Arthropoda > Arachnida > Ixodida > Ixodidae > Dermacentor > Dermacentor andersoni. Next base: position 359,074,775 of record NC_092814.1, on the reverse strand, counting down.
AGTGACCCAGATAGCGACCCCTTTAGTGGCAGTGTCTGTCTCGGCGGAGCTTAGCGGACAGTTAATGCATTGAACGCACATCTCCTGTAAAAAATGCATATTTTCAGCCTGCCCTAGGAAGATTTTCAAGCTATAATGGTAGCGCACTATAAAGAGTCTTTGCGTGTCCGGCATTCCAGTAAATGTGAGCAGACTGAGCATTTTACCAGATGAGCGGAGGTGTAAACACAAACGGCCTGCACAGGGCCACCACCTGGTGATGCCGAGCTCAACCAGACAAACAAAGAGCTAATATTGCAGTAACCCAAGTGTATTCTGTTTCACTGCTGGTGTAAATTTTCGGCAGCAGCGTAATAGTGCTGTTCAGGCCTAAATATTTTTTACTAGTAAAGATGGACTACGTTGCATTCTAAAGGAGCCAAAGACACAACTAAGCAAGTTTAAAGGAATTTACAGCAATGGTCTAAACACACACACACACAAAAAAAATACTTTGTAATCCATGACATCACACTGTCATACCTACGGTCTTTCAGTGCAGAATTCAAAATTTAATTGATTTTCTCTTCTAATAAACCTATTCGCACCCCTAAATTAAAAATAATGGTGTGAAAGAATACTTTAGAGTGTGATGTAATGAGAACACACCTCCCAGTTGTGAACACACCCTTCATCAGTCTAAATTAATTTCCTTTGCAAGTGTCCCTTTAATATGTTTGCAGGGATTATTTGCTCCCCTCCCTCCTTCCCTGTTTTGCCCACAATAAATTCACATTGCAATAGAACAGTGGTGCCATTAGTTACAGCTACAGCAAACCACGGTGCACTTGTCATAGCTACCACAGATAGTGCCACCATTTGACTGCAGCGAAAGCAACATTCTACCCAAGCAAAGCCTCTACTTTGTGCCCTAGCCAATTTAGCCATTCCCCTATCATGCAGAGTAGCCAAATGAGCAATGAAGAAGGCTACAGATGGTCATGAGTTGTAAAGCTAACTGAGCCAAGTCGGAACTAAGACAGCACATAGAAGGGGCACCGGACATAACGAGCACCATTTTTTTTAAAATTCATGCGGTCAAGCAAAACGCCCTGTGCAAGTGCACTTCAAGCAAGACTCACTTTGGGTGATTATTATGTGTCTGCATAATAGTCAATTCTGCGCTGATCAAGGCAATAGATGGGGTGCAGCTTATCGGGAGGCGAGTTTCCGCCTTGAAGTACAGAAAGGCAGCACAAATATGTGCGCAAAACTAGTTCCAACATGCGCACAAGGTTCAAATTAAAGCACTGGTGTCACATGGATTATCTACGACATCACAAAATCCAAACTAAAACAGAAACAAACAGGCCCCTGACAAGTCCCAAGTGGTGATACAGTAGCGCTTACCTTGAAGCAGGACGCCCTATAGAGCAGCTGCACCACATGGCCTATGCTGGTCTTTGAGGCCTGGGGGAAGTGGGGTGCCAGGCGCTGAACCACAAACAGCACCAACACCTGGGAGTGGGAGGAGGGGGGGGGGGGGGGGACAGTGGAACATTTGAACAATGGCAGCATATCCCCCACCCTCAGTTGCTGCTCAACACACAGTGTACGACAGGATGACATTAAAGGAGCGCTGATGCATTTTCGAAGTAGCAAGATAACAAAAGGATGACGCTTAGCAAGCATAAGGGTTGAGAAACACTTAGATATTTTAATTGTATAACAAAGTTGGTCTTGAAAGGCTGGACCTGGCACACTCCTGGGTATCGAAACAAACCAGTTCATAGAAACAAGTAAACATATTAGAGTAAGTTATCGACAGCACTCGGACGATTCCCAGTACTTTTTCTAGGGCGACCAATGATGTCTAAGCCACGAGACAAGCCAAGCCAAGCCACTATGCCACAGTCGCAAAGCCTTGCATTCTGTAGCATTAAGGAAGTGTTGAACAGCCTAACAGCCTTTTTCATACTATTTTTCCATTAAGTGCTGGTTTTAAGTGACTGGAGGGTTAGTGAACATTACACTAATTTAATTCAGACATTTATAGGTAATAGGACCGTAGCAACTAGATCAAACCAAGGTTCTGCATGTGACTGACCTCACCGAGCCCCTCAGTAGACTCACTAGATATACATAGGCATCTGGAGTTCACGCTGAGTGAATAGGTGTAAGCTCCCTCAAAAGGCATTCCTACTCATTCCTCTTCTCTTGAATTGAATTCTGGGGATTTACCTGCCAAAACCACAATTTGACTCCAAATTAATTTTGACCACCAGGGGATCTTTAAAGGGACACTAAAGGCGATTACTAAGTAAAGCTAAAGGGATAGATTAGTGCTCAATAATCTCTAAGGCATCAATATTATTGCGAACAGAGCCTTAATAATCGAGAAATCGAGGTAAATGCAGGGCATGATTAGAGACTCCCCCAGGACATTCAAGCACTTGCCCAATGACGAAAGCCCTCCTCAGTCAAATTCTGTCACTAGTACTCAACTACTCGTTGCCAAAAACACTCGTATTGTACTATAAGATGAAATAAAATGCTACTTGTCCAGTTCCATTTTATGTTTAGAAAAAAGAACCCACTGAAATTACCGCTGACAATGACGCGGGCAGTCGAAATGTTTAGTTTTCACTGGACTCTGCGCTGCCCACGCTTTCGCTTTTCAGTACTTTCCTGATCGCGTAGTGCTGCGCTGGCTTTTCTGGCTTGCGAAACTCACACAAACTGCAATTACCAGAGAATTCAACTTCCATGTGATGTCGCGGGATGCCACAACGGTCTACACCACTTGACCAAAAAGCAGCTGCAGCAGCGAATCCGCCACTCTGTCTTGGCTCGGTGCCGCCGTCTGTCGGGCGCCGTTTTACTCACCGATGGTATTGACAGCAGCAAAGGGTGGTGATGGCGTATGCAACGTCACCACTCCCCCGGTTGGGTGGCGGGAGATTTGAATTTCATAAAAGGTATTCAGACCCTTCAGATACAATTTTCTTGTAAACTAAGTCTTTTCTTGGCACGAAAGGAGAATTGCGAGGTTTCTGGAAAGGTATTTTAATACCCCTGTCAAGCGGGCAAGTTAAGTGCACTTACGGCGAGTGCACTCGGTCTTTAAGTGCACTTTCCCAAATCTTAACGTCGCAGCGGAGTGTACTCTCAGATGAGTGCACTCAAGTCGGAGTACGTTCACGAAACGCACTTTGCTGGCCGAGTGCGTAGCCTCGCCGCCAACGGTTTGAAGGAGTGCCTAGCCTCGCCACCAACGCTTTCAACGACGCAAAATGTAATGCATAGAAAAAGGACACAAAAGTTCATTTCAGTTATTGAGAAGCTTTTAACAATATAATTTGTGTTTAGAGAGAAGCGAAACAGCACAGTAAAGAAACGAATTTATCATGTACGCAACTAACGGCGCCAGAATGGTGCGGCACTGCGGCGCCGCCATGTTCATTCAGTTTGTGTTTATTTTGGTGGGAAAGCGTGCTGACCACGCCGGTCGTGCTTTGAGCCGTGTGCGTGGCATTTTACACTGTAGCTAAATATCGAACTCGCCGTCTTTGCTCATATATACTCGCTCATATTCTGTTCTAGCAGGATCATGAGCAGGATCAACTGCCGCCTCGCCGCACGCCGCCATGTTGTTTTGGATTGGCTAGGCATTCGTCTTGGTCAGCATTGACTTGCAACACACTTATAATAAAGACATCTTCGCTTTTTGTTGAGACAAATAGATGAAGTTTGTCTTTATATATAATTCTACTTAAAACAACCGCTTTTTAGCAGCTTTCTCTTGTTAATTTACATCTTTAAAAACGCGCTCTTAGTCTGTCGCCATTTTTTTTTTTTACTGCGAGTGCACTCTGCTTTCCCGTTAAGAAGCGCGTTGCCTAAAGTGTGACTCAAGATCCCGAAGTGCACTTCCCGTAAGTGCACTTAACTTGCCCGCTTGACAGGGGTATAACATTCCAGGTTGACTTAGTACTTGCCTTTAGTGTCCCTTTAACGTGTCTCCAATGCATGGGACGGGCGTTTTTGTATTTTGCCCTTATCAAAACGCGGCTGTCGCGGCCGGGATTTGATCCCACGACCTCGTGCTTAGCAGCGCAACACCAAAGTCACTGAGCAACCACAGCGGGTTCTCTTCCCTTGGCCCCTCCTTTTCCGAATCCCCTAATTGCACATGCCTTCCCTCACCACTCGCCCTCTCAGTTTGCGCTTTTTGATCGTGACAATCAATTCGCAGCAATAAGTGATCAACGCGGTATCAGAACTTGCGATAGCTGTGATCGTCGGGCTATGGACAGAGATAAAGAGCAACTGTCATGGTGCCAGCACGAGTCAAAACAAAAAACAAAACAAAAAATACTAAAGGCACGGCCAACAGCGTGTGGATGCTCGCACACATATCTGCAGAAATAGCATCATTACAACCACGTGACTCCACTCCACCAATAGTGAGACGCGGATAAGTCCCAGACCTTCTGCCCTGGCTCGTTGGCTCGGGCGGCAAGTTAAAAGAATGTCACTAGCTCGAGTTTTACTCATGGGACATAATTGGGCGCAGCTGTTCGCACCCACTCGTGGCTAGAATATGAAAGTTACTATTACATGCACATTCTGAGACCAATGACAATGCCCTGCACTTTGCCGGCAATCTTTCACTGACGCCTGCCCAAGCCAAAGCTGTTCTGGCGCAGCGTGGTGCAATTTCAGTCATTTTCCACTTTTGCCACAATAAGGCACGGCAATTTGCTTGAGTATCAAAATGCCACAATTGGCGCAGTATTCCCACCCATGCACTATCTCTTGCAACCTTTTTGATTGCTGTTATAAATGTTTCACTCAAAATCTTCAAGCAGGTTCAAGTAGCGCCAACTCCATCGTCAATGGCTGTGCCTATGAGCACAGCAATAAAGCAAGGGAAATGCCAGACAATTATTTGTCACATGAATAATCACGTGGTCCGTGACTATTCGGCTATTAGGGCAAAGTTGAATTCTGTGCAATAAGGTCGATAGCAGATGGAGATTTGGTGCATGCATTGATGATACCTTTGTCTATCTGTAGGTACAGCATGAAAATGGTCAAAATACAAACTGAACAGGTCACATGCAAGCATATATGCATGCAGGAATGCACTGACAAGCCTTTTTTTTTTCATTTTTCTTTCTTGAGGCCACTTTGCAGATAAACACTTATTTTCTGGCAACTCCATTATTTCAAACTTAATTTGGACTTTTAAGCGGTTCTCATCAAGTCCAAATTATTGGTGGGTGATCTTTTCATTGAGTGAAGTAATGAGTAATCATTGACTGATGAGTGCATATCTTAGGCCCATTCATAAGAAGCATGACTGGCACTCGGATGGTGCATACTGGGTGTTTGTTAGTTCAGCCACCAGATTACTGAAGTGTGTGACAAACTTCAAGTTGCTCAAGGCATTTGCGACACTGCCTGCAAGCTTCTTGTACGTGACCAACCACCAGCTATTTATGCTGTATATATGGAACAGGAGGAGGAAGTGAACCTGCTCTCCACGCAATCACATACTGTCACAAATGGAAGCATCGGATCTTGTTTTACACTAACAACATCTAGCATCAATAACACTGATACAGCGCAATCTTGTTACAGTCCGAGAAGCTTGCATTATGTGCTGGCAGATGCCACAGCCCACATGCCTATTTCATGCCTTCTATCATTGCCTTTCCGTCAGTGTGATCACTCTTAGCATGTCTGCTGCGCCTATAAACACAAACCACATAAGGAAATATGGACCGGACGAGCACAAACTACCAAGTGAGTTTCATGTCTGCTTCATCTAACGATACACATCTTGGCATGTATGCGGTCGACGCTCATTACAGCGGACTGTGATAATCCAGTGAAAATCCAAAATTAGCGTATCGCAAGTTGTGAAATAGCGAAATTTTGCGATAGAAACAACGAAATTAAAATAACTATAGCACAACTGCCAACTTTATGATTTTATCGCAAACTGCTCAATTTTTAGCACTCATTTAAGATTGTCGTATTTACACAAATTTTTTACGGTTTTTCGCAAAATACAGCTGCTAAGCGATTCCTCACAGGGCAATTTTTCAGGCCCATTGATTATGCGGGTCTACCAGCGCGGCAGCAGTACAGTCAACTCTCGTTACAATGGACCCTGATAATCTGACAAAAAATGCCAGTTTTAATCCAAAGTATTTAACATCCGAAATGCCCCCCTTTCGAAACTTTGCTCGCGATGTCTAAGAATGTTAATGCAAAGAGCAAGTCACGAATGTCCAAAGTAAAAAAACAAACAAAAAAGTTGCAGTTTCACTCGAAAGGCGAAGCGTCGATTGCGATAGCAAATTAGTAAGTAGACAGCTATGCAAACTAAGGATAGTAGTTTTATAGGCCGTATAAAGTTGTAAACATTCGCTTATTAACTGAATTAAGAAGCATGGTGTCACACACGTACAGGTAAACATTAACACATCTCGCTCGATGACCGTGGAAAGTCCATGTCAAAACGGAGCAAGTGCCGTCTCTCGCTCCAACGCGAACTAAACTTCAAAAGCACGAGCATATGAAGCTACCGGCACACTTTGTCCATATCGCAGCTCACTTTGAAGATGAGGCCCGCAGGGGCATGCATTTTGTCCACATCGCTTTCAAGATACAGTGCGGGCACGCACTTTGTCCACATCGCAGCTCCCTTTCAAGATACGACGCCAGGCGCCTGCGCCATAAGCAGCAGAGAAATGGTAGTTTTCCCGTCCTAAAGTAGTAATCACCAAAACAATGGCGGGAAGCCAGCCAGCTGGCCACCTGGCCCGAGCGCATCGCCACCAATGACGACACAAACATCGGCTACAGTTTGTTGTACACACAGAACAGTGGCCAGTAGTATAAACCGATGTCTTACATTTATGTTTCGCAACAAGGAATGACGATTGTCAAATCTGTAGCACGAACGAAAGCCACAGTAAGAGGCAGGTTCAACTGGAGCCTACGGCTGGTCACTGCTGCACTGCATGTGGGACGGCTAAACCGTATCATCACATGCCTCACAGTCTGGACGCCGGGAATAACAGCACATCTTTTTTGTGCAAATTGATGCGATAAGAAATAAAGCTGTGTTCTCAAAACTGTGCATTTTGCGATAGTCGGTGGTTGTTCTTGAAGCGCCGTATTCGACTTCGAAGCTGGTTAGGCCTTGCAGCACCCTCAGCGCTTGCTCAGCGCTGAGCAGACAGTGGTCCACTTGTGTGGGCGACATGAAAACGCTCCACTGGCAGAGCATTGCGTAACACACCCTTTCTGGGAAAGCTTTCCACTAGTATATTCGTTCCTCAAGAAAAAGTGTACTTTCACAAATTCCACAAGCAGCCGGAAATAGTTGCATGCATGATGGCACGCATGCAACTAGTGCGTACGGGAGTGCACTGCCGTAAGCATTAGTTGCGTGCAGTGCATATCGGACTGCACGCAACTGTGGAATGTATCCCCAAAAATTTGGCTGTTGTAGCCAATTGTGCGTTATAGCTGGGTCTGTTAAAAACAGAATTGGTTTCGTTGATAATACAGGCAGAAGAAACCAAGTGAGAAGAATGGACTGGTGCTTGTAGTGCGCTACAAAGAGCAACAATGTATTCTGACAATGATGCAAACATGCGAATTATGTAATGACAATGATGCGAACCAGACAAACTAGTTTGCACTCGTTCTGTCCACATTTCTTTGTGTCGTTTATATGTGCAGTCAATTATGCTAACTGAAATGCACCAACTAGCCCATCAGGATGTCCTAGCTATGTTATTTGCTGGAGAAATACAGTGCCTGGACAAGTCATGAACAAAGAACAAGTGAAAACACATCTTGTTACTCTAGAGCTGTATTCCCCTAGCGTGTACTACAGCTACTGCTACATTAACTGATTGTCTTCATGCACAGCAGTAGTACAACGAGATAGGGGCCAGGGTTATCGACGTGCATCGCGCAACATGCGCACCTTGCGCGACAGGGGCGACCCATCCTCGAGGGCAAGGAGGACCAGCCTCAACACTTCCTCCTGCATGTGGGGCCCCAGGAACTGGCAGCCACGGGCACGTACGGCCGCCCACAGGGCAGCGCTCAGCTGCTGGCCCCCTCCGCCTGCTCCGCCACCCGCCTGGTTGTGCTGGTGGTGCTGGAGGAGAAGCTCGAGGGCACAGCGCTCGCCCAGCGAGCGTGCTGCGCGGGCTGCCCGGGCCCGCCCCTCTGGCTCGGACAGGGGGCAGTGCACCAGAGAAACCAGCTTGCGCTGCAAGGGCCGGCTCAGCCAGCACCCACCTTCAAGACATAAAGTGGGAGACGGTGAAACAACTAAAACACTGGAACAAAATTTGTCCTGCACACACATCTGGCAGCCACGACTCGTTCATTCATGATGTTCAACGTCCCAAAGCAACACTGGTGCTACAAGAGATGCCGTTGCAGAGGGCGAGCAGATTATTTGTAACCACCTGAGGTTTCTTAACACGCACCTAAATCTAAGTACACGAGTTCTTTTGCATTTCACTCGCTCCAAAATAAAAATAGCTGCCGGAGCGGGGAACTCCACACGTGACCTTGAGCTCATCAGCATAATGCCATAGCCATTAAGCCACCACACGGGGCCATGACTTAACAAAGGGCATTAGATGAATACAAAATGGTATATATAGGCAAGAAGGAAACTTACCTAAGCTGAATGTAACAATATCATGGCCAAGTATAGGATTTTCATAATGTATTGGAATTGAGAACTTGTACAAGTTTTGTTAATTCCTTCTGCATATGTTATAAATTATATAACAGATACAGCTGAACAGCACATACGGGGCTCGGATATGCTCAAGTGAAATAATTTTGCACTTTTCGCTTGAGCACGCCTGCATTGTAATCATGCAAATAAACAGAACTCGAACTTAAAAGCTTTCAAATTTGACAGTAGTTTGCTTTAACAAATTTCAGTGCCAAGTGAATAAGACAGTTGATTGCACTTATGCACTTCACATGAGTTCTTCGAAATAACTGAAGGAATGCAAGTAAGGCCTAGATCAATAAAAGCCAGATTATATGCAATACCACATTATCGAGCCCAACCAGTCAGCAGATTTATTTTTGTAGTAATGTCTCCAACATGAGACAGCAGCTGTTTACAATAAGACTTACTCAATAAACATTTACTCAAAAGTTAAGACTACCGCACTAAATCCGGGACTGCTGGCAACTCTAGCTATAACACTGTTTTTACGACTTCATTGAATACAACTGGAGAAAATTACCATAAAAAACAACCGCAGCAGCCCTTTAACAATGACAGTGTCAGACGACTCCAGATCAAAAATGTGAAAGCAAAGAACAAGGATTATATGGGTAGGCTGGAACAATGCTGCAGTAACACAGGCAGTCTAAATGATGAGTAAACACTTGTCCCTGTTTATATTACAGAGGCTGGGATGTGATGATGAAAGTTCATCACTGTAGCACAAACAGAGGCCTCAATGGGAATTACACAGCCCGAGGCAGCTGCTAAGACCGACGACAGTGACAAGTTAAACAGCGACAGCATTCAACAACCACTCAGGCTGCCTGTGTGACTTTGCACTCTCTTCCAAGTGCGCTGGCAAAGCAAGCAGCTGCAGTTCCCCAAACCAAATGAACAAGACAATGAGAAGACAGAAATTATCAGGGGTCACACAACCTCCTTGACTTTTGTGTCACTAGACATTTGCCCAAATGTCTGATGCATAAACATACGCCCACAATGGTCCTATCAACAATAGAACCATTGCCAGAGAAAGGGAAACATTTAGAAGTGGCAAACATAGGCCAGACAACACAGAGGTTCACAGGTACTCGGAGATCTGAAGTGATTAAAACAGTGGGGAACAAGTGAAGCCTCAGGCCACAGCCAATGTTTTGACAATGACACTTGTTTACAGCGTGGCCCTGATGAAGGCAAGTACCCTAGTCAAAACGTTAGCTCTAAAATGTAGGCCAGAGTACTCTCTGCCCCACAGTGGACTGAATCAAGCTTGTAGTGGTAGCAATGGTAATGACAGCTTGCCTTGGGCAGCAGGCCTGAGAAGCAGCGCCATCTCATGAACACAGCGTGCGACCACTTGCTCGGCACTCTCCTCAGGAACTGCGGAGGCAACAGCAGGTGCAGCTGCTGGAATCACCGCAGCCCCAGCTGCCGCCGCTGACGCCACAGGTGGAGGAGGGGGCGCAGAGACAAGATGGAGCAGCGGGGGAACGCCATTTTCGGGTAAGTGACGCCTCTGCTGTGGCTGATGCTGCTGCTGCTGCTGCTGCTGCTGCTGCTGTTGAAGGTGGTGGGCGCGACACTGAGGAGCGTGGCATCCCCCTTCAGGCTGTGGCGCACGGCCACGGCAGCAACAGCAGGCATTGGATGCTGCAGTGGCAGGCACACTGCCCCACGAGTGAGGGGGCGGAGCCTGCACGGGCATGCTGGCTGCTGCCCCCCCGGTGGGGTAACCTCGCCGGCCCACGGCGCCCTGCATCAGAGAGAAATTGAGAAGGGCTGCAGCTCCCTGTGTGTATGTGCCAAAAGAGGGGCTATCACAGCTGAAGGGCCCGCACAATTTTTCTGCAATTCAAATCATCGACATCAAATATACGTTAGAATTTTAACACCACTCAAGCACAATAACTGCAAATTAGTTCTGTGGAATTCCACTGACATCCACCCGTATGTAGCACAAAGTTTTCTTCAACTATGAAGCTTATGGGTTTCCTTTGCAGGAAAAAGGACACAGCGCAAAAAATGACAGGGACACGAGAGAGCAACACGCACACGCACTGACTTACAACAGTTTATTCATGAATCCATAAAGGAACATGTATACAGGGTGCTACCATGCACAATATGTGAATGATCGGCAAAAAACCTGGAGCGTCATTTGCAATGCTGATAATGATAGTCACGTGCCTACAGGACACACGGAACACTTGCCATTCAAACCTTGTCAAGATACACCACTTCCCAAGATGAAAGCGCAATCGAAGGAGAACTGATGCACGAGCTATCAAACTTCCGAATGAAATCTGCCTCAATGATTTCCCGTGTCAGCTGTGAACTATGTTCAGCCAGCACTTCGCTTCCTTCCAAGTAGGGCTTATACTCGCTGGTGCTGTGATGGTTTTTTCCGCTCTGGAAAAACTAGCAAAGCTTTGGAAGTTTGCTTCAAAAGACAGGAGTGGTCGTTGTACTATGAAACACAGGAAGGGTTCAGTGCCCTGCATCACTGGTGTGTTGTATGCGATTCCTGTCTCTTGTGGAAAAAAGTACGTGGGACAGAGAGGAAGGTGCTTAAATGACAGTCTCAGGGCCATAACAATGTGTACAACACGGTACAGGGCCATCTGGGTATTCATTGACGCGACCACGGGTGCAAGCCCTACTTGGAAAAAAGCGAAGTGCTGACTAAACAGTTCACAGCTGACACGTGAAATCATTGAGGCAGATTTCATTAGTAACTCTGATAGCTTGTGCGTCAGTTCTCCTTCGATTGCACTTTCATCTCGGGAAATGGCATATCTTGACAGGGCTTGAATGGCAAGCATTCTGTGTGCTCTGTAGGCACGTGGCTACCATTATCAGCATGGCAGTAATGCTCCAGGTTTTATGCCAATCATTTACACATTGCGCATGGTAGCATCCTATATATTTATTCCTTCATGGCTTCATGAATAAACTGTTGTAAGTCAGTGCTGTGTGCATGTCTCTTTTGCGCTGTGTCTTTTTTAATGAATCACCAACAAGCCCAAGCTTACACGCTAAGCCTCTTTGCAGCTTCGTGCTACAACTTGGGTCGATGCCAATTTTTCCTTTCAAGCACAATAACACGTGGGATTTCAAATGACTCGCAAGACAGAATGTCTTTGAGCTTTGCTGAACAGCAGTGGGCTGGCAGAAGGAGGGGAAAGACAAGCTGCATTCGTAAAATTGAAAATGTAGCATCCGAACAAAAAGAAAACACATAAGTTCATTTTTGCTCACAAATCCTTCACTCCGACACACAATTATTGTGGCACGGCAACAATGGAACAATGAATTGTTAGAATCTAAGGCCGCTAAGCTTTTGATGAAACCCCAAGAACATTGGAAACAAAATGCCTAATATATTTTTGAGATATTATTTTAACGCAAAATAATAATAAATAATAGCAGTAATAAATCAATTAGGGCAGGTAAAGTATTCTTTCAACACTATTTTTATTCATGTGATAAAATGTGACATTAGTTTCATTCAGTGTACTGCACTTCAAGTTCTCGAATAATTTGGCTTCGCCCTGCAACCTGCTAGCTTCCTGGTTAGCTCAAATGATAGAATGACTGCCCCAAAAAGGCACTAGTCCTGTGCTAAATGCCCAAAGGAGGACACATTTTTCAACAGTGAGGCTTTTTTTCTGAGAAACTGATAAGCATTTCCTTTGTAGTTTTCGCTACACTCAAGTGGGTGATAATTTCCTCCCTTTCATTTTAAATCATTTGATGGTAGAATGTCGATAACTAGCAAATAAAGGTTGATTTTTACTTTCATGGCTAGAACCTTTGGTTAGGGGAGTTGGTTAAACAGTGATGTGAACGGGATTCAAGCACACAACTCACAAGAAGAGAGCTGTCCTTGCATATTTTCTCTTGTTTTTAATGACCAGCAAGCACCCTTCCGTCTTGAATTTTGTGCCAAAGCTGGAATGCTGGTACACCCTTGCAATTTTTTAATAGTGTCATGCGAGTGTTGACCGTACAGCATGTCAGCACCTTGTATCAGTAAGAAGTGGCAAGATCAGCGACGTTATGCGTAAGCACACACGCACTCCCTGGTGCGAGCACCGTTCACTGCGGTGTTCACATCATGAGGGCACACACCCTGCCAGGGTTATATGCGGCATCCTGTCTGTGAAAGCCACTGTGAGGACAGGCGTAAATTAAGATGTTTCATCTGTGATGCGGTTTCCATTGTTTCTTATAATACTGGAAGCTGCAATTGTGCTAAGGAATAAAGATTAGAAAGAAAGAAAATTATGATAAATGTGAAAGGAATTGTCATAAAGGAAGCAGAAGCTATCATTGCACATATCTGTAGCCACATGGCCTGGCTATTTGCAGCAATATGCAATGGACCCTCGTGGATCACAAAGGCAGCCCATCCCCTTCTGAAGCAAACAGCGTAGCAGATGGCAATCGAGCTGTAACTTGCTTTGTAAGCTTGCAGATACTGTCACCAACCATGCCATTTCTTGCCGTTATAAGGCACTGACAGGCCATGCGGTCAACATTTGTGTGACATTATTTATTATTAAAAAAACTGCAAAGGTGCACCTGAATGTGACATGAATATCGAAGTTTCTTTTTTTTTTTCTGTACTTCACACCACCACCACCACATGTGCTGAAACACTCAGTAGGCTTGGCACCAGAACAACAACAGATCATGGTAACTGGCCTTTGCTCTTCGTTATGCAGTTCATCAGGTCTGCCTGTCTTCTGCTGCTCAGTGGTCCCATAGGTAGCTCAGGTGTTACGAGTTACGGGACAAACCTGGCAACCATGCCGATCTCTTTGCCTCTGATTGGAGGTATACTGCAACTGCGTCACCCAGCCAGTGGGGTGCACATTGCAGTTTGTGCCCATCAGCCTTCCCTTACCACCCACCATTCCTGGATCAGCTGTGGCCTCCCCTGCACCAAGTGCCACGTGCCACTTCATCATCAGCAACGTCATCCGACTACTACATGAAGCCTACCCGCCGTGGTTGCTCAGTGGCTATGGTGTTAGGCTGCTGAGCACGAGGTCGCGGGATCGAATCCTGGCCACGGCGGCCGCATTTCGATGGGGGCGAAATGCGAAAACACCCGTGCACTTAGATTTCGGTGCCCGTTAAAGAACCCCAGGTGGTCTAAATTTCCGGAGTCCCCCACTACGGCGTGCCTCATAATCAGAAAGTGGTTTTGGCACGTAAAACCCCATAATTAAATTAATTAATTACATAAAGCCTGTTTGCTTGCACACATGGTTTAGTGCGCTCAGCATAATGACAACGAAGGACCGTGTTAACTGGCCTTTGCTCTTCATTATGCAGATAATTGACTGTCACTGTCTTTTTTCTAAATGAGCCAGTTACCGAGGCCATGTCTCACTGCAGGCATTATTTGCACAAAATCATTTATATCAGCAACGTCATCAGACTACTACATAAAGCCTGTTTGCTTGCACGTAATGGTTTAGTGGGCTCAGCATCATGACAACGAAAGATCGTGTTAACTGGCCTTTGCTCTTCATTATGCAGATAATTGACTGTCACTGTCTTTTGTCTAAATGAACCAGTTATCGAGACCATGTCTCACTGCAGGCGTTATTTGCACAAAATCACGTATATCAGCAACGTCATCCGACTACTACATAAAGCCTGTTTGCTTGCACGTAATGGTTTAGTGGGCTCAGCATCATGACAACGAAAGATCGTGTTAACTGGCCTTTGCTCTTCATTATGCAGATAATTGACTGTCACTGTCTTTTTTCTAAATGAACCAGTTACCGAAGCCTTGTCTCACTGCAGGCATTATTTGCACAAAATCATGTATGATTTTGTATGTATGATGATCAGGCACGTACCCAGGATTTTTTTTCGGGGGGGGGGGGGGGGGGGGGGGGCAATCCAAGGTAACTTTTTATTGCAAATAAGGGGGGAGGTACCTTTACTAGTACAAAGGTGAATAATGCCCACCATCTGCCATAAAGACACGTAAACCCATAAAATACAATTGAAATAAGGTATATCTCACCAGTACACCTGTGAGATACACCTTTCCTTTACTTGGCAAACAAGGAACTACATAAAATGGACTTGGGCATAAAAAAGTGCAGGAAGAACACTGCCAAGAACAACTAAGCAAGCAAAAGTGTAAAATAAAGATTTCAAGTAGCATTTCTTGAATTAGCTCTGGAAGAATTATAGAGAAATGTAGATTTGCGAAACAATCACAGTTCTTTTGGATCCCTCGTCTACTGGCTATCTACCAAGTTAAGTGCCAAAACCAACTCGTGTTGTTCTTTGGGAAGTTGCATAACGATGCGTGGTCACCAATCCTGCACAACTGCGTAGAGCGCAGGACACTGCGGTTCTAGACGTACTGCGCCCACTGCGGAAGGTTAGAAAAATGCCCGCATTAGCACAGCAGAGAAGTGGCTACGTCTGGCGGCTCAACTGACAAATGTAGAAACGTCACGGAATTATTCTCTACTTCCGACGGTGTTTTCCCTACTTCCTTTTTAAATAAAATGATGTTTCCATAAATATTTTCAAAAACAAGTTAAATTTGTTAATTTTCGCTTTTCCTTCCTGTTTGGCTGTTGGCTTGGCTGTCTCCCTTAGTAGTTCGCTTAATTTCTCAACTCCTTGCGACTCTTGTTTCCAGTTGCCAATTTTGCATGAACAGTGCTGTACAATTGGGGAAAAACCAGACGAGGTAACAGGTGACAGTCATACTGCTTATGGGTTTAACGGTTATTGGAAGGTCTGATGATAGGCGTTTCGAATTATTTTCCACCTTGTCTAACCCATATTGTGGGTATATGGTTCCGAGGATCTGCCAGCGTCGCGGTGAGCCATCGCTCGAGGAAATAATGAAGCAAAAGGAAAAGTTAAACGCAACTGGCGTTTTCTCTGGCCACAGCTCATTCCACGAGCATACAGACCAGCTGACTACGAACTGAATCCCTGGATCAGTCTAAACAAAGAAGGTTGAACTAAAGAAGCAAAAGGAATGTGCACGATCATTGAATAGATGGTGACAACTGAACTCATCTCGAGTTAATTGCGTGGGCACCAATCGATGAGAAAACTGGCCTTCACACCCCAGGAGATGCCGCTAACGACCGCCATCCAAAAGGAGTGAAAAAATTAACCATTCCACTCTGTGAAGATGGAATGGCAGCGAAAGCTGACGACAGTTAAAGCTCTTAAATGAAAAGCAAAGTGCTTCACCTCCGCTGCGGGCCAGCCCGAAGATAGTGCAATATCGGGCCGACCCGCGGCAGAGGTGAAGCAGGCATTAAGCACTCCCCATATGTGGGCCGATCCCAAAGGGCGCCATGCAGGTTCCCGAGCCCACAGGGGTATGTGCCATTGAGCTTGGACCCTTTCTGCACTATCACCAGGATCGGCCCACATTATGCATTTTTTTCTGTTGACGGATGCTGAAAAAACTACGAAAGGTTAGCCATACACAGCTTTCGCTCTAAAAGGCAGCAAAATGTTGAATGCCGAATAGATTGATTTGTCGGCGCCTTAGAAATGTGTGTGAGGAGTGGTGGTGTGGGCGGGGAGGGGGGGTATGCCGCTTAATTTCTGGGGAGGGGGGGCCTGAGTATGTGCCTGATGATGATGAATCTGCTCTTATTAGCCAGGGACATAACTAATCCAGGGCCCATGAATCCACTTAGCAGCTTTGCTTCTCCCGCTCTAGTCAGTACTTAAAGAAATTCAATCCGAGCAGTCGGCGATACTCGAAGAGCTGAAGTAAATTCAAGCGAAGCTTTGGTATCATGAAAGAGCTTTTGCTGACTTTCGAACTAGATTAGAAAAAGCTGAATCGAAATGTACATCACTGAATGGGATAAAATCTGAGGTATTCCTACCCAGCCTGCTTTGAAAGAATGAATGGTGCAGGTATCTATGTTGACTGCCCGAACGCAAGATGCAGAAGATAGGTCAAGCCAAAATAATGTGTTTCTTATGGCCTGTAGGACGTATAGTCTGAATCTTGGGTCAAGAGCGAGAACCTTGTCATTGACCACTGCCAGCAGTTCCTAAGAATTGACATTCAAATGCGAGACAATGAGCATGCTCAGAGACAGGGTGCATTCAAGAGAGAGAAAAACAGGCCAGTAATCATCAAGTGTTTGAACTACAAAGACAGAGTGCATTATCTCGCTAAGAAAGAAATTTAGAGTGTCTGATTATGGTGTCAATGATGACTTTACACCTAGAACTTCGTTGCACAGGGCCAGCTAGTAAATTTGGGCAAGACCCACAACATGCAATTCAATCTACAATTTGATAAGCTCATCTGTAATAAAACATGCACTTATGACCATAACATATAAAAGGTTGTCGAACGCAATCCTAGTGCCAGATGAAGGCACAACATACCGAAGCGTCATACCGTAGCGTCATACCGAAGCATAGTAGCATATGTACCTTTATTTTGTCTTCGTCAAGCGACGACGTACTCCTATCACAAACTTTGCTTCATTCATCGTTGACTGACTCCGACATCTCACTCTCGTATCCCAACTTTGATATCTTTCACAAATATAGGCCCAATGACTCTCACAGTGGCGGTGGGCTTACCATCGCAAGCAGAGTACTTGAATGCACGCTTGTGAACCCTGTTAGAAATTACTTGGCTATTTTGCAATGTTTCATTCCCGTGCATGCACATAGGCATTTGCTATCAACACCCTTATATTGACAATGCCTTGAACTTGCTATTTTAATCTTCCCTTCCCAAAGTGGAATGATCCAGCTGTTACACTGGCTAAAAGCAACACCGACAGCGGATTCCAAAACATTCGTCTCATTTTCAGTCTAACACAATTAGTCACTCAAGCTACTACAGTAACTGAACAATCTGCCAATATTCTTGACCTTATCCTCAAAATACATTCTGAGAGCTTTTCTGCCTTCACATTTCTTTCATCCTTAAGCACAGTGAACATTTTGTGACGGAGGTGACTATGCATGATAGATGAACTAACAATTTTTTTTTAAATTTTCGTTAGCAACTATCAACAACGCTCCATGGACTGACTTTTACTCAAAAGAGAACTGCTTTGCCAGACAGATTAGCAAACTATTCCCGCAATAAGCAGCATAGAATGCATTAATTCCCCTTTGTTTAACATGCACCTCAAGCACATAAATAATAAGAAAAGACTATTTCATTGGGCTAAAAATTCAGCTTGTAACTCTACATCGAACAAGTACATAAGTGCTGAAAATGAGTATAATGCAGCTCTACTACACATTTCTTGCCATGCTTCAAAACAAACAAAAAATTTTGGCAGACCATTAAACCAACCGGATCTAATACCATTTCTTTGAGTGACAGCAATGGGTATTCAATCCCTGAATCTGAAGCTACTGATCTGCTAAACAATGCTTTTTGCTCTGTATTCACTGCCAAGTTGCCTGTTAACCTTCTCTCGCCCGCAACTTATGTGCACCCCCAAATGAACCTTATAGTATCTATCGACCCTACTGGTACTATTGTTAATGTGACAGACAAACTGAAAAACTCGTCCTCTGTTGGAACTGATGGCATAAATAACAAAGTCCTTAAAAATACGAAAAATAAGTAGCTTCATTTTGTCTCATCTTCGAACGGGCTCTCAATACGGGTTCAGTCCCTACCAATTGGCCGACCGAGCCGGTTGTTCCCAATTCAAATAAGGTAACAAGTCCTCTCCAACCAACTGTGGCCCCGTTTCCATCACCACTGTTTGTAGTAAAATTATGGAACATATAACCTATTCAGACAAAGCCTGTTTCTTACCATCCATGAACATTTTTCACCATAATCATATTGGTTTTCGTCATGGTCATTCCTGCGAAATGGAGCTTGCTCTTTTCTTGCAAGACATTCACTTGCACCTTGAACGAAACATGCCCATCGATGCTTTACTTCTCCACTTTAAGAAAGCTTTTGATGAAGTCACTAACCATCGCCTTTTGCTCAAGCTATCGAGCCTCAAGTTCAGTCCGTTTTCTCTAATGGATTTGCAAATTAATAACTAACCACCAGCAGTTTATTTTTGTTGACTACCGCTCTTACCCCGATGCCCCTCTGGAGGGCACTATATCAGCCCCGCTTTGCTTTCATATTTATATTAAAGGGGCCCTAACACACGAACGAGCAGAGAAAGACAAGAATCTGCTCATCCATGTTTATCTGCACGCTGGAATGATGTTTCATAATGCTATTCATAACCAACTAACCCAGCTGTCTGCGCTTACCTGAAACACTTTTTGAACACTAATAAAATAATGCGAATCTGTAGAAAAGGCTCCTGTGAACATGTAAATTCCCTGTTGCACTGCATGCAACAGGGAATTTATCATCTCATGTCAAAAACGGTGAAAAATCACCTGCTCTCGTCTTCGCAATGTCGTCATTGCAAGCAGAAGCCCACAAACAGCAATTGACTGATTTCGTGATCACCGAGAACATTCTCAGCAATACTATTATTGCTAATTTAGAGTTAAATAAATGAAAAATATATGTCTGCGATCTCAAAAAGAAGAACAGAAAAAGCATTTCATCTTTGTACTGCATAGCTGCGTTTGCTGCTAGTGGCCTGCGAGATAGTCGCAGCGTGCTGTGTGGCGTAGATACCGTGGCTGCCACAGGGTGCCGCTACAAGCCCTCTTGCTGGGCGAGATGCTCAGTTTTTGGACAGGGCTTTGCCCCCTGTGTAGCTTCCAGCACACCAGTGGAGACAATAGAGAGAAAGCTGCTCATCAGTGTGATAACTCAGGTTATACTTGAAGGATTCGAAAAAAATTTCCGACAAGAGATTCGCGAGGTGAAGTCATTTAATGGTGGTTAAATGATCGGTAACAATGGTAATAATGATTAGTTAGAAAAGTGTTTCAGGGCCCCTTTAACATCTCACCCCCATGTTCAGTCTAACATATGGCTCTTTGCCAATGATTCTATTGTGTACCGCTGTGTACCGCCCTATATGTAATGCTGCTGATCTCTCTACCCGACAAAACTACCATTATCTAATACAGGAATGGTGCGATAACTGGCTTATGTCCTTAAATACTAACAAAACCTTTTTCATTTTCTTTCACCACTGCCATGACTGCACATCATCTGGTTTATTACCATTTACAGTTGCCCTAATGCTCTCACTGATTCTTAAGTACCGTGGCGTTTCTTGAAATCTTACTTGGTCCAAGCATATTATCTAAATCATTAATTCTGCAAATCATGTGCTAGGCTACTTAAGCCATAATCTAGTCTTCGTGCCACCTTCTGTTAAACTTCTCACGTACATAACACTTGCCTGGCCTAAGCTTGAGTATGCTGGTTCCGTTTTTGAACCTCGCCAAGCTAATCTAGTTAAAATGCTAGGATCATTCCAAAACTGTGCCTCCAGATTTATTTTCTCTAGCTACTCATAGCAGTGTTACTGCCCTCAAATCAACTTCATCTTGCCACACTCACTTCTCATTGTATTGTCTCATTCTACTCTAGCACTTCTACTCATTCTACTCTTTAGCACCAAACAACGATCTCATTCAACGTGTGCCTTGCATATCCCGCAGCAGCCATCAAAGGCTATTTATTCTCTACGAGATAGCACAACGATATATCAAAAAGTTTTTTTCTTATGTACTGCCCAAGACTGGAAGGACCTTCCTTGATACATTGCTTTGATAACACAGCACCTCCAATTCAAGTCCGCCAAAGAAAATTTTACCATGTAACCCACGACTGCTATACACATGCCCTCCTCATGTACTGCCCCACATCGAGGCCCTTGAGGTATAATAGATAAATAAATAAATAAATAAATAAATAAAACATGAGCAGCAGAGGAAAAGTTCTCCAAGCTTGCTAGGCTGAGTTATTGCTTTCTTTATTTAGAATGCAAAGTAGCCTTCGTTTACCAAGAAACAAGACCCGAGCAGTTGCTGTGATGTTATGGAAAGAGGGGCTGAGTGTTGCCACCCGAGTTTTTGTGTCTCTTCATGCTTACCAGGCACAAGAGCAGTTATACTGAATATCAATGAAGCATAATTTGCCAGTACAGCCTAAATGTAACCTCTTAATTCTGGGACTTTTGAGGTATTATGAATAAATAAATAAAAGGCCAACTGCAACAAAAATTGGACCACATAAGAATCCTAGTTTTAGACGACGTGGACATAGAGCAGGCTCTCTGTAAAATTTTAGTTTTACATACGAGTGCATCATAAACATGCAAGAATAAAATTTTTTTATATCAGAACTTCAAAAACAACTGCCATTATTGCCCACCAGAAATTACACAGAACCAGGAATGTTGAGAAATGGCACAGTACCTGAGCATGACCCCCAAAATTGGTCATTTTGGAGGTCAATGCCTGCATCACACTGAAAATCTCGACAGCAGTGTAATTGTGTTCACAATTACACCGCTGTCGAAAACTTACACCCCAGCTAAGAAGAATATATAATTGGCTCTCTGTTTAGGTGGTTGAGCTTTGCGCCACCAGCTGGCGCCACCAATCTGGACGCTCACGTTTACGCCCCCAACCATCCGGTAATCCGCTTAAACCACCCCGGTTTGCCGGAATAGCGGACACGCTAAAAGTCTAATAAAGAAATGGACAAATAGGTGACGTCTAAAACATGGCGTCTATGATGTGCTACCAGCTCCCAAATTGCTTTCAACACATGGTCAGTAAAAGCATAGCCTTCAAGATCAGGTTTTGTTATCTAGAGAAAATCCTCACTGAGGTGTGGATTTGGACACCAGAGTTGCAGAATGGAGAACTACATTCCATTCCCATTCAATTCCATAGAGTAGAAATCTCCATAATTCCTTTTCTTTAAATTCTTTAAACACCTCAAAATGGCGAGTAAGAAAACTCCCACTCCTGTTGTGGCTGAGCTGGTCCGTTAAATTCCTCAAATTTCAGTAAATTATATGTTTTCTTTATAACTGTTTGCTACTTGCACTTGCATGCCTAGTGAGAAAATTTTTTTTTAAGTCTTAACAACATAATGCTATGCACAATTTTTTTTTCACAAGAACAAACACGCTTTGTGGCTTCTCATCTCTTCATGGCATTGGTACCTGTAGTCTCTATTAATTATTCAAGTAAAGAAAAGTACGAAGTGATGTTACAGCAAGTCCCCTGTAGTGGGCAAGCGCAATTAAATTGAGGAAAAACAGGCAAGCAAAATTAAGATGATGGCCTCGAATGAATTTAGAACCAAGGATATAATATAATATAATAATATAATAATAATATAATAATAATAATATATATATAATAATATATAATAATAATAATATAAGGATATTGCTGAAGCCAGACAGGTTTTTTTTTCTCACATTTACTAGTAGACAAGCGGGCACCATTTCCCAGCACACCTCTCTGACCGCTTGCTATGGCGCATTCTGGATACTCAACAATGCAAAAAAAACACTGCACGCTTTTGAAATCACTGTGGACTTGTGCAAGGTGCAACCATTAACGACATGGCTGTCATTGGCCTGTGTCCCTTTTTCGTAGCTCAAGCATGCGCTTGCTAAATCTGATCATTCTTGACAACTTACTGTTTACTTTTAAGTAACTAAAAGACGATATTTTTAAATACATTTCAACATTAAAACAAAGAAAGGTTTCAGGGTCATCAGAAGTGTACAATGAGTAGAATACCTCATTTGTAATTACCACAGCCGTTGCAGTCACCTATAGGTAGATACCGAAGGAGTATAGAGTAAGTGAAAAATGTAAAAAAATACTAAAGTTAAAGGTTAAAGGCCCCTCATGTAATCGTCCCATTTCTCGGACCTTTGACGTATTATGAATAAATAAATTAAGCCTAACTGCAACAAAAAGTGTAATGCATAAAAGGCAGTTTTAGATAGCACAGACAAAAAGGAGCATCACTGTAAAATTTTTATGCTTCAAATACAAGTGAATGCACCATCGAAATAGTGTAGTCTAGTCTAGCAGAACTTTTTGTTGGGCTAGTTGGCGCATATTACTGAAGTACTATAGCGCCAAACAGACAACACAAGAAGAAGAGACACGGACGAGCGCTTACTAACAACTGATGCTTTAATGACGGAAACACACAATATATACACGCAAATTTGGCAGCGCAACTCGCGCATTGTCAAAACATCACATGGTAACTAGGCAAAAGGCGATAGAATGATTGTGAAGGTGACGTTCGTGAAGATGACACGTGGTGTACAGGGCCAAATGACTATAAATGATAATGGTTACGCGATACACAAACACCGCCGTAAGGGAGTACCCCATAAAAAACTAAAAGATTAGGAATATTCACCAGGGGCAGGCGGCGCAGCAACATGCTCAGTTTTAACTATGGGCTTCTAAAAATGACATCTCACTTTTATACAGAATTTTTGATGGTGATGGTGTAGCCCCTATCTTAAGCAACATTTTTCTTTCGCCAGTTGATAGCGTTTTGGACAGCATGCTTGACAAACAGAAGGTTTTGAAAGTATTTAGATATGTAGATGATTTCCTAATTGTGCTAAACAGACAGGATCCACCAGGCCACCAGGAAACTGTAAAAGAGATGCTAGATGTTTTTATGAAATATAGCCATGGTTTAGAATACACCTTTGAACTACCAAAGAACAATAAGTTATAGTTTTTAGACCTCGAGCTCAGCCTGGGAGCTGAAGTGTACTGGAAGTACCAACCCCGAGCGCAAAAAGAGCTCTTGTCTTACGAGTCAGCCCACTCTAAGATCGTAAAAAGAGCGATAGCCACAGGGGCATTGGAATCGGCTGCCAGGAAGTCATGTAAGCATGCCATACGAAGCAGCTTCCATCAGCAGATTGAAAGGCTAAAGGAGGCGGGGTTCTGTAGTAGAGTGCCTGCTCCAGAAGATAAAAGGGAAAGCAAGAAAAAACACGCAAGAACAAACCAGGAGATTAAGACCTGTAGTCGTACCGTACTCTCACCGCGTAGCCCACAACCTGAAAAAGGTCGCGAGTAAATTCAAAGTCCCGGTTGTTTTCTCAGCCCCTTCAAAACTTGCTACATTGTGCGCCCGTGTTAACAACCAAAAAACTGAACGCGCGACCTGCGGAACCCAGCATACCAATCCACTTGTCAGTTGCAAGGAAGGGGTAGTTTATCAAATTCCGCTCTCATGCAAAAAGGTTTACATAGGACAAAAGGGGCGGTGTATAAATGAAAGGCTAAAAGAACACGAAAGGTCACAGGAAAAAGGAACTGGTTCCAATATGGCCATCCATTGCAAAGAGTGCGGGTGCAAGCCTCGCCTAAGAGAGACCATCATTCTGGACAGAAGTCGAGACAGCGTGGCCCGTGAGCTGAAGGAAGCCTTCCACATGAAAGGGAAGGGCCTTGAATGCGTAAGCGAACCATCAAAAATTCTGTATAAAAGTGAGATGTCATTTTTAGAAGCCCATAGTTAAAACTGAGCATGTTGCTGCACCGCCTGCCCCTGGTGAATATTCCTAATCTTTTAGTTTTTTATGGGGTACTCCCTTACGGCGGTGTTTGTGTATCGCGTAACCATTATCATTTATAGTCATTTGGCCCTGTACACCACGTGTCATCTTCACGAACGTCACCTTCACAATCGTTCTATCGCCTTTTGCCTAGTTACCATGTGATGTTGTGACAATGCGCGAGTTGCGCCGCCAAAATTGCGTATATATATTGTGTGTTTCCGTCATTAAACATCAGTTGTTAGTAAGCGCTCGTCCGTGTCTCTTCTTGTGTCGTCTGTTTGGCGCTATAGTACTTCAGTAGTCTAGTCTAATTGGCAAATTTACCAGTTTTGTAGTCTTGCTGAAACACTTAGCACTCTGGGACCAAGTGCCCATTCCATTCCAACCTCATTGCGGAATCTAGAGCTTTCATTCCATTCTCATTCCATCTGTTAATACTGCACAGTTGCAAGAATGGGAAAAATTGGCATTCACCTGAATTGTAGCATAAAGCTACAAAGGAAACCTATATGGGTTTCTCAGAAAGAAAGCCTCGCAGTTGAAGAAAAATTCGTCCTGGTCAGGGACTCGAACCTGGGACCAACGCCTTTGTGGGGCGGTCGCTCTACCATCTGAGCAAACTAGAAGGCTAGCCAATCACAGAGCGAGGGCGAATTAATCGACAACTTGAGACACTGAATGTGGCACATCAGTTCTGCGTAAATTTTCAAGATGGAGGAAAGTACATGAAAGCGAAAAATTGACATCCACCCGAATTGTAGCATGAAGCTACAAAAGAAACCCATGCAGGTTTCTCAGTTGCTACAATTAAGGAGGATGCCAATTTTCCCCTCTCATCTACTTTCCTCCACCTTGCAGGCTTCTGCAGAACTTATTTGCCATGCACAGCTGCAATTTTCACAATTGGAAAATGTGCCCATAGTGAATAATTAAAAAGTTGATTAGTGAATCTTATTTAGCTGCATGGACATTCCAATATCTCACGTAGATAATTTCCACCTCTTGCACTAAAACCAGAATGCCATCCCATATATTTTTTTTTTATCTGTCCAAACTAAAAGAAAACAGGTGATATGTATGCTACTCAATTATAATGAATGTATCCAAAGTGAAATTTGGTCACAGCTGGCCTTTGAGCTACCCTGGTAACTTTCGGTAGCCACACTTCTGGGATAGTAAAGAGGCCAGCCTTGCTTGAATGGAAGCCAGTTGGCTAGAAACAATACCCTAGCAACAAAGAATAATAAAACTGCAGCACCAGAGCCCGATTACATCACAACTTTTGACAGCATCTGCTAGAGATTGACGAACTGTTCAGCAGTAACTGAAGATTACATTGCATTATAAAGTACATAAAAACTCGAGCTGACAACTTCCCAGGGAGGCTTGTGCACAAAAGCTATCAAAATACCTGAAAATACAGTAAAGGCATGATATCCCACTGGCATCATCAGGGACAAAGTTTGACTACGCAAGTAAAAAAATGAAGTTTGGTCTTAGTTTTCTCTGCCAGTAACAATCCTTTTACCGACCATAGAAACAACAAAGTTAGGAAATAATGCTCCAGCAGTCTAAAGCTGATCTTTAGTGCTTTGTTTTAGCATTCCAAAGCTAACTAGAATCTTCTCATATTGCTGTTCACATTGGATAGGTTATGTTCACGTCTTATCCATCCATTACGGTACACCAAGCCACAATTTTTCCAATTGTGCCATCTGCGAGTGATTGACGGAGACAACCACACATCCCATTTGGCTGCTGGAAGAAAGGACTGGGCACTTTGGCTCCCGTTTCCTTTGATGGCGAGCACACTAGCCTCACCCATGCCAGCCAGGGATACTGCACACCAGTTCAAACTGGTGAGAACATTGCATGATGTGGCACCTTACCAGCAAAGCTAGAGAATACGCACCAAAGAAAACAGAAGCCAAGTCATGCCTGTTATTGGCATGCCTCCTCACTTATACCAGAAAAACCAGACATACACAGCTATCTGTGACAATCACTGGCACATGTTGCAAAGTGCATCTTTGGCCACACATTCTACTGTTTGCATTTCATTTTATGCCCTTAGCACTCATATTCACGGCTTAGAAAAAAAACAAGGTTTCTTTTTGCCAATGAGATGATCTTAGCAATAGCCAATGTGGGTTTTTTGAAGTGGCCACTGATAACAGCCTATCCTGGTGAGCCCCCCCCCCCCCCCCATGTTGGTAAAACACTATCTCATCAACAAACTGAAGCATCTTTTTGTTATTTGTGCCACTCACCACCATCGCAGGTAGAACTTTTTCCATACAAATTGCTCGTAAAAACTAAACCAGAAGACACATCTGCCATATGGGACACGCCTCAATCTTGCCTTCTAAGCCATATAACAGTGCATGGACCAGCTTATCACCCAAGTGCTTCCGCCACTGCATTGCCAGATTGTCGTTTAAAAGCTTTCTTTTTTATTCTCTTCTGCACTGTACTCTTCTTACAACAGCACCTTGCCTGTATCTCAGCATGTTAATTTCTCCCGTGTTGTCCATCGACATGCCCATACAACTTTTGCATCTTCATTTTTATTCTGAGCAGCCTCCCCGCTACAACACCGCCATTACCTACTTAGAAATGTTTGGAAATGTGACTATGTAACTTATTTTGTTGAGGCATTGTGTTGATGTATAGGTAGTCTGTCGACAGTGCCCCTTTCTTTTGATATTCTTGCACTGCAGCGAAATGCATTGCTGTGTTTACATCCTACCCATAAGCCCCATTTACATCTTTCTTCTTCTACATGGAGTAGTGTTTCATTTTACTGGTGTTTTGAAATGCACCAATTTACTATTGTTTTGAAACCCCTAATATATGAACCGACTCAACCCCCATCCCTAGCGCAAAGGCCCTCAGTTGGGGCAGCTAGGGCAGCAGCAGTGCAAGCCTGCAGAAGTACTGTGCATAAAAATGAATAATGTGCTTGCTACATACCCAGACTATGAAGGAATCAAAACGGAACTCTTCTAATCCAGAAAAATTATGCACTATCATCCACCTAAAGCCAATAAATATGTACCATCCATTTTGTTTTTCTTTGAATGTATCTTTTTTTAACCGCCTAGAACAAACCCCATAGCTCCACCTTTTCGGGCAGGTTATTGAAGAGCCAGTGATAAGATATATCATACATTGTCATGTTCAGGTACCCAATTAACAAAGCTTCACCAATTAAAGGGACACGAAAGGAAAGGCAAGTGGAGTTGTATGAGTAAATTACACTCCTACAATACCACAAAAACCCCTCTTGCCATATGTGGAGGCTTGATAAGTCAAGACTTAGTCAAAACTGATAAGTTGAAACTGGCCACCTTGTATACGCAATGCCTCATGACCTTGAGCATACCGGAACCTTGGAAGAACGCAACATAATCTCAATCCATAAGAAAGGGGACACCAAAGACTTGAAAAATTATAGACCGATCAGCTTACTGTCCGCTGCATACGAAGTATTTACTAAGGTAATCGCAAATAGAATAAGGAACACCTTAGACTTCTGTCAAGCAAAGGACCAGGCAGGATTCCGTAAAGGCTACTCAACAATAGACCACATTTACACTCTCGATCAGGTGATAGAGAAATGTGTGGAATATCATCATCATCATCAGCCTGGTTACGCCCACTGCAGGGCAAAGGCCTCTCCCATACTTCAACAACCCTGGTCATGTACTAATTGTGGCCATGTCGTCCCTGCAAACTTCTTAATCTCATCCGCCCACCTAACTTCCTGCCGCCCCCTGCTACGCTTCCCTTCCCTTGGAATCCAGTCCGTAACCCTTAATGACCATCGATTATCTTCCCTCCCTATTACATGTCCTGCCCATGCCCATTTCTTTTTCTTGATTTCAACTAAGATGTCATTAACTCGCGTTTGTTCCTTCATCCAATCTGCTCTTTTCTTATCCCTTAACGTTACACTTATCATTCTTCTTTCCATAGCTCGTTGCGTCATCCTCAATTTAAGTAGAACCCTTTTAAAAAAATTAAGTAATGTTTAATAGTCTCGGAAGAGAACAGCAGTTTGCGATAGGTAGCGAGGCACTGGAAGTGGTAAGGGAATACATCCACTTAGGGCAGATAGTGACCGCGGATCCAGATCATGAGACTGAAATAATTGGAAGAATAAGAATGGGCTGGGGTGCGTTTGGCAGGCATTCTCAGATCATGAACAGCAGGTTGCCATTATCCCTCAGGAGAAAAGTGTATAACAGCTGTGTGTTACCAGTACTAACCTACGGGGCAGGAACCTGGAGGCTTACGAAAAGGGTTCTACTTAAATTGAGGATGACGCAACGAGCTATGGAAAGAAGAATGATGGGTGTAACTTTAAGGGATAAGAAAAGAGCAGATTGGGTGAGGGAACAAACGCGGGTTAATGACATATTAGTTGAAATCAAGACAAAGAAATCGGCATGGGCAGGGCATGTAATGAGAAGGGAAGATAACCAATTGTCATTAAGGGTTACGCACTGGACTCCAAGAGAAGGGAAGCGTAGCAGGGGGTGGCAGAAAGCTAGGTGGGCGGATGAGATTAAGACGTTTGCAGGGACAACATAGCCACAATTAGCACATGACCGGGGTAGTTGGAAAAGTATGGGAGAGGCCTTTGCCCTGCAGTGGGTGTAGCAAGGATGATGATGATGATGATGATGAGTCAGAAAAAAACTAAAAAAGGTGGCCCAAGCACCACCTTGAAGTTTCTGCACGAGTTCACCATAAATATTTATGGCACCTACTCTGCCCAGTTAACTATTTATTGGCAAAGGAAAGCCAAGTAGCAAACTTCGCAAGTTGACAGAACTTCTATTTCTGCCACAATGGTTAAAATACAAGAAAACGCACTGAAGTTTAACATCACACAGATTTCCTAGCAAAATTTTAAATAGCTAAGTTTAGTCTGCTTTCTATTATAGTAAGCAACCTCTCACATCAAATTTAAGGAAAATAGAGTATTGAAAGAATACTTTATAAGTCCATCAACCGGACTTTGCATTTCTCTTCAGTGCCCCATTAAATCCTTATCCACTTTAGTAAAGGCACATGTGGCAATTGCAATAATGAGGCTATGTAATAATGGGCATGTTCACTTGAGAAATTTCTGGCACTAGTGCCAGTTTTAAGAATCATCATCATCATCATCAGCCTGTTTTAATGTCCACTTCAGGACAAAGGCCTCTCCCTGCGATTTCTAAATACCCCTGTCCTGCACCAACCGATTCCAACTAGCACCCACAAATTTCCCAGTTTCATCACTCCTCCTTGTCTTCTGCCGTCCTCGACTGCGTTTCCCTTCTCTTGGTACCCATTTTGTGACTCTGATAGTCCAACGGTTATCGAACCGGCGCATTACATGACCTGCCTAGCTCCATCTTCTTGTATTAATGTTAATTAGTATATCGGCTATACCCGTTTGCTCTCTAATCCAAACCGCTCTCTTTCTTTCTCTTAACATTATGCCTAGAAATCTTTGTTCCATCGCTCTGTGCGCGGTCCTCAACTTGTTCTCAAGCTTCTTTGTCTCTGCCCCATATGTCAGCACTGGTAAAATTCACTGAATGTACACCTTCCTTTTCAATGATCATGGTAAACTTCCAGTCATGACCCGACAATGTCTGCCGTATGCAATCCAACACATTTTTATTTTTCTATGAATTTCCTTCTCATGATCAGGGTTCCCTGTGAATAATTGACCTAGGTAAACATACTCCTTCACAGACTCTAGAGGCTGACTGGCGATCTTGAACTCATGTTCCCCTGCCCGGCTATTCATCATTATCTTTGTCCTTCTGCATATCAATCTTCAACCCTACTCTCACTCTCTCTCTGTTAAGCTCCTCAATCATTTGTTGTAACTCGTCTGCATTGTTGCTGAATAGAACAAGGTCATTGGCAAACTGAAGGTTGCTGAGATATTCACCGTCGATCCTTACTCCTAAACCTTCCCAGTTTAATAGCTTGAATACTTATTCCAAGCACGCAGTAAATAGCATTCGAGAGATTGTGTCTGCCTGTCTGACCCCTTTCTTTATAGGTATCTTCCTGCTTTTCTTGTGTAGAATTAAGGTAGCTGTAGAACTTGTGTAGATATTTTCCAAGGTATTTACATAAGCGGTCTGTACTCCTTGATTACCAAATGCCTCTATGACTGCTGGTATCTCTACTGAATCAAATGCCTCTTCGTAATCTATGAAAGCTATATAGAGAGGCTTATTGTACTCTGCGGATTTCTCGATAACCTGATTAATGACATGGATGTGATCCATTGTAGAGTATCCCTTCCTGAAGCCAGCCTGTTCCCTTGGTTGACTAAAGTCCAGTGTTGCCCTTATTCCATTGGAGATTATTTTGGTAAATATTTTATATAATACTGGGAGTAAGCTAATGGGCCTATAATTTTTCAATTCTTCAACGTCTCCCTTTTTGTGGATTAGTGCAATGTTTGCATTCTTCCAGTTTTCTGGGACCTTTGCAGTCGATAGGCACTTCATATGAAGAGCCGCCAGTTTTCCAAGCATTATGTCTCCTCCATCTTTGATTAAATCAACCGTTATTCCATCTTCTGCTGCCACTCTTCCTCGTTTCATGTCTTGCAAGGCCCTTCTGACCTCATCGCTAGTTATAGGAGAAGTTTCTGTATACTGTTCATTACTGTTTCTAATTGAGGTATCCTGACTCCTCTGGGTCCTGTACAGGTCAGTATAGAATTCTTCTGCTGCTTTTACTATATCTTCATGATATTACCCTGCTATCTTTCAGTGCATACATCTTGGTTTGTCCTATGCCAAGTTTCCTTCTCACTGATTTCAGGCTGCATCCATCTTTTACGGCTTCTTCAGTCATTCTCACGTTATAGTTTCGAATATCACCTATTTTTGCCTTTTTGATCAGTTTTGACAGTTCTGTGAATTCTATGTTCACTTGAATTGAACACTTTCATTCTTTGTCGTTTCTTTATTGGGTCCGTTGTTACTTTGGAGAACTTGCCTACTGGTTGCCTTGATGCCTTGCCTCCCACTTCAATTGCTACCTCTGCAGCCAGCCTAGTTACGGTTTCATTCATTACCTCTATGTCATAATCATCATCTCTCTGTTCTAACGCTGCATATTTGTTTGCAGGTACCAGCCTGAATTCATCTGCTTTTACCCTTACTGATTCAAGGTTGACCTGTTTCTTCTTGACCAATTTTGCTCTTTCTCTCTTCAAATTGAGGTGAATCCTAGCCCTCACTAGCACTGCACTTTACCCTACCTATCACTTCTACATCCTGCACTATGCTGGGATCAGCAGAGAGTATAAAATCAATTTCATTTCTTGTCTCCCCATTAGGGCTTTTCCAGGTCCACTTTCTGTCTCTAAGCATCCTGAAAAAGGTGTTCATTTTCAAAGCTTATTGCTTTCTGTGAATTCCACCAGCATCTCTCCTCTAGCGCTCCTAGAATCTATGCCGCAGTTGCCAATTGCTTGTTCCCCAGCCTTTTTCCCCACTTTTCCATTGAAGTCCCCCAATACGACAGTATACTGAGTTTGCACTTTTCTTATTGCTAATTCAACATCTTCATAAAACTGATCTACTTCGTCATCATTGTGACTGGATGTTGGAGCGTAGGCTTGTACTACCTTTAATCTATACCTCTTATTAAGTTTGATTACGACTACAGCTACCCTCTCCTTAATGCTGTAGAATTCGTCAATGTTGCCCGCTATGTCCTTATGGATTAGGAATCCTATCCCGTATTGCTTGTTATCTGGGAGACCTCTATAGCAGAGGACATGCCCGTTATTCAGCAATGTATAAGCCTCACCAGTTCTTCTAATCTCACTAAGGCCGATGATATCCCAAACAATGTCTGATAGTTCCTCAAAGAGTCCTGCAAAGCTAGCCTCACTCGACAGAGTTCGGCAATTAAAGGTTGACAGGGTCAGTTTCCATTGGCGGCCTGTTTGAATAAATCCGCCCCCAAAATCTAAAAATACATTGGTGTTCCTATCACTTTTGTCCCAAATTGTGCAAGAAGGGCATCTGAGAAACAATTGCACTATGACCCAGAGGCAATATTTTTTTGCAATCTGTCCAGAAGAATATGGCACATGATATAGAATAGGTGCACAAAATGCAAGTATAAGAGCTCAACTTTACTTATAGCAGTAGGACCACAAAGAGGCCACAAGTTGCTGGCTCGCATCCCAAGAGCTTCAGGAATGAAAAGCAGCACAGCACAGCTAGCACAGAAAGGCACACGTTGATTGATAGCATTTACATTGCCAAAGCAACACACGAGCTACGACAAGCACTGCAGTGGAAGGGAACCCAGGATCAATTTTAACAACCTGGGGTTCTTTGCTGCGCACCCAAAATATGTTGGCCAAATGTACTTCAATGCTGCCCCTATTATAAAGTGGCTGCTGCAGCCAGACATTAAACCCACGAAGTTGCGTTTGGCAGCATAGTTAATAAGCAACCACGAAAGGCACGCCAGTGTTCAGCTGCACCCCAAGGCGGCAATGAAGTTCAGGTTTCTGAGGCATCCCCATAATACAGACTTTACTAAGCAGATTCATGCATTCCACTTATGCCAAAACACACTGATTCACAATTGGATCTACCAAGCACAAGCCTACCTCCACACAGGCGTATGTACCTATTTACGCAGTATTAAAAATGATTTAGCATTGACTGCTTTAAAATTCATTTATCTAGAAATAAGCATGGAAAGATTACACGATAAGGAATACATTGTTTAGGCAGAGGAAGGTTGAAGTACAATTGTAAACATGCTAAAAAGCACAAATATTAATCTAATGCATAAGTGGGGGCAAGTAGTTACTTTTTGAATTATTTACAAAATAACTGTTTTTGAGGAATTGTAGCCATGCAAATTTATGTGCATATGAATGCATATGAATATGTGCATATGAATGCCACACCTGTGGCCATGTGTGGCAGTGGGCAAGTTTTTTTCAGCATACGAACATTATTGTGATAACACTTAAATTTCCAACTAGTTTTTTACCGTCATACATTAACGCATCTCGTAAAGCTGCTTTAATATGTCAGCGAGGATATTTATTTGCAATCTTAGACAAGGGGTGTAGCAGCCAGGTGCTTAGATGTGCTGCACCTCCTTTACAGTGAGATAATTTACATCCCCACCTCAGCACACTCCAGTCTGGATAAATGGACCAACAAGCACCTGAATCAAGCGTCTTCCCTTGCTATTAGAGGAGGAAAATTTTAAAAATTTTGCCTAAAATGCTATTATCATGTCTATTTTTTTACTATCCAATCAGTGTTTACCACTCATTGAATGGCTATATATTTGATGGCAATGATAGGTTGAGTAAATCCTGTAGACATTTGCACAAAAAACATTTCAGCTTGTTTGCAAAATTTACCAACCTTCAAGTTTACATAGTAATGTTCAGATGAAAACATTCGGCATATATCACACTGATTAACAAAATATATCAGGCACAATTTCAATATTGCTTCAACTAAGGACCAAACTGGACCAATGACGTGCATTTCTTTTGTAAAAAATCGGCAACCAGTAATGTCCTTCAGGCTGTTCGGCAAGTATTGTGCTTGCTGAAGCATAATGAAGAAACTGGTCTGCCTGGCGCAGTTAACAGACAGCTAGTGCATTGCAAACCAAAGCCGACAAGCACAACTTACAGAAGAAAATACCTGGCATTTTAAGCCCAACCCAACCACAACTTACAACATGCACAAACTTCCCTGTATAAACAGTGCCGTGTGTCATTTCTAAATGCACCCCTTTTTTTATCAACAAGCACTGAACACAAAGCAAAACAAACAACGAGAGGTGTGGCGAGTTGATAAGCAAGGCCATTTACCTATGGCCGTGTAGTGGGGGGGAGGGGGGGGGAGATTACCTCGCTGCTAGGGGCAACTACCCACGTGACCACTCACCCTGGCCAAACAAAACAAATCATGCGCCAGCATTATGTAGCAGCATAGCAGGAATGACCACTAACACCATGGTCGGAATACAGTGTCAGCTGTTTGCGCGCTATCTCCGCGTTCGAAACGGCTTCTACAGTGGTCGTCAAAAACGCGGCTGCTTTAACCTAGCTCGACTGGACACATCCGGATAAGATTTTCCTGTCCGTGAAGCTGAACACGTTCTGTAGCTGATTAGCTTCGCTAGTCGTGGAAAGCGGGTAGCAGAACGTCTTAACTCCGAAAAATCGAGCCACACGATCACACAGAATACGTAAAGCTTGGAACTGTTGCCCCCTCCTATCCGCTGTTCCCCCAATAACAAAACTGCAATAAAACTTTTTTTTTTTTTTCGTAGTGAGACGCAGATTACATACGCAAGAAAGTGAAGCAGGCGCGAGAGATACGTTCAGCTCTGGCGACTGCCTCGCGCGAGCACGCGCTTTGGTTTCGATCCAAGCGCAGCGGTTACAAGATGAACTCGTAAGGCATACTACACAAGTCGAGCTGCGAATGAAAACTAGCGTTCTTACCGTGCTGGGAACTAGAAGACGGCGAGTTCCCGTTCGGTCGGCCGTCTGCTGCTGACTAGAACGCTGCGATGGTCGCGTTCTCAGCTGCCTGAAGCTGCCCTGTGGTGCGGCGCTCAACCGGCATAGCAGTCCGCGGATGCCGTGCACGGGCTACGCGGGCAGCCAGAAGAGTGACTTGAGCCGCACTATCAGGTGGAAGCGTTTCCCTTTCATCGTACGAGTAGCCCACACATCTTCGAGCCCCTTGCGCTGGAACCCGCGCCGCAACTCCAATCGACGAAGCCCCGGTCGGCCGGCCCTCTTGTTTACGGCGCTAGCTCTCCTCCAAACGGGTGCGTTTGGGGGGCTGCTAGACCGCCGCTGCCGTTCCCGAGACGGCTGATGGAAGGATCCCGGGCGCCAAGCGCGGGGTCCGCGAGCCGCGTGGCGAAGTGCGAGGCTCGCGTGGAGCTCGAGCCCACCGTGAAACCGATTCCTAGGCCACAAAAGCCCGCACAACGACGACGACGATGCGGACGGACAACGGTGCCCAACAAGCGACAAGCCAGATACGCAACCAACACAACTGCAACACAACTGGAATTCCCGCAGGCTGCCGCTACCCTCCCAGTTATTGCGGGTGCTGTTCCAGAACGTAAACACGGCTCTTCATTTTTCAGTTCTCGTAGTAGACGTAAACCCACGGTGCGCGTCACTCGCAGAACAGCATCCAATTTTAGCGACGGCAGCGCTTCTACTGCAGCGGTAGCTTGCATAACTACATACGATAGACCATAGCCTCCTCCAGAGAAAGCTATGGATAGACGAGGTGGATCAGGACTACACCATGTCGAAGGGTCAATCTAGCTGCCGCGCGGTGCAGTGTGGGAAGGCCTAGGCGCTAGGCGTAGGGGCATCGTTGTGTGCGTGGTGTTGCCTGCGTCTCTCCTGTGATTTCGTGCTGCGGAGTTGACGAGCGTCACAATGATCAAGCTCTTCTCCCTCAAGCAGCAACAGAAGGATGGTGAGGCGACGGGCAACAAGCCGGCGAGCCAGAAGCGTGCCTCGGCGGCCCAGCTACGCATTACGAAGGACATCAACGAGTTGAACTTGCCGAAGACCTGTCAGATGGAGTTCCCCGATCCGGACGATCTGCTGAACTTCAAGCTGGTTATCTGCCCAGACGAGGGCTTCTACCGGAACGGCCGCTTCGTGTTCAGCTTCCGTGTAAGCCCAAACTACCCGCACGAACCTCCCAAGGTCAAGTGCGACACAATGGTCTACCACCCGAACATAGACCTGGACGGCAACGTCTGCCTCAACATCCTGCGCGAAGATTGGAAGCCTGTGCTGACGGTCAATTCGATTGTCTACGGCCTGCAGTACCTCTTCCTCGAGCCCAACCCCGAGGACCCACTCAACAAGGACGCCGCCGAAGTTCTGCAGAGCAACCGGAGACTGTTCGAACAAAACGTCAAGAAGGCCATGCTTGGAGGCTACATCGGCGCGACGTACTTTGAACGGTGCCTGAAGTAGCCCTACCCGCTATGCTGTCTTCTCTTATCCTTTGGGGGTTTGCAGGAAAGAAAAAAAAATAATAAAGTGTGATGATGCTGCCGCTGCTACTGGTGCTGACGTCCCCGCCGTCGCCGCAACAACAGTTGTGCTGCTTTAGGTGCTTTGCAGTGCTCGACTTGTGCCAGGCATCAGATGTATGTATTGATATGTGTCACTGGGCCGTTACAAACCTCTTAGTAGGCTTTTAACGGGCCGTGTTTATTCTGCTTATTAGAAAATCTCCTTATCGCTAGTTTGCGGCTCAGCTTTACGTTGAGGGAAAAACTGTAGGCCCTTGTTTTGTAATGTTTTGTGTAACATGATTGTTGCGGTCGCCACGAAGCTCTTTGGTGTTTTACTGCTCGTTTCTGATGCTCACGAGTTTCAGCGAAGCGCCTCTACGTATTGTACGCACAGTGAAGCTCACAGTTCTGCCCTCTTTTAACTTCGGCCTTTTTTTTGTTAGACGTAGCAATGGTCTTATGCAACAGGCACGCGCTTCTGAGACACCTCCATTAAGAAGGTAGTTACGATGCTCTGGTTATATGGCTACGCGTGAAATGGCATATGCGGTTCATCAGTCGTGGGTCGAAGTGCATTTGCCTTCACCAGATCCGTGAATTTCTTTACATGAGTGTTTATTACCTGTAACATTGTTCCTACTGGCCTCGTCTGGTCTAATGGAGCCAGGCTTCGCAGACAGACAGTGTGCAAGTACTGGGACATATAGTGCTCTATAGATGTGTAAAGAAAGGTATCACGCATGCCACTTATGCCAGGGATGAGTGTGTTCATTGCATTTTGCTTGACAATACCATGACTGTGCTTGATGTGTAATTTTTTGTAATCTTGACTTCAAATCTTGAAATTACCGGTTGGCACCCTAATCACGTGAGAAGTGGTCTTGTTTACAGTAACTTACGATTCATTGTTCACAGCGTAGTGTTACCTTGTGACCCTGATAGGCACTGTTGTACAGCTGCGAATGATGCAGCACTCTAAAGAATTAAACATTTTTAATCCCTTGTGAAACTTGATCAACAGGTGAGCAATTTTACTCTTATCAGCATGTAACGTGCTAGAGTGGAACTTTTCACCTGCACTCTCCAAGCTGCAGTTTTTCCATATGGCATACTATGTAGGAGAGCTGCATTAAACCAGCAGTCTCACCCTGGCAAGAACGTGTGCACGCCGAGTTGTTCGGTACTAAGTGTTGTGTCAGGACTTTGATTCCTGGCTTGCTACAACTCTTCTCTACTGGCATCCGTGTTTTGCTGTAAACCGTGATGATTTTACTGTTATCATCAACCCAAAAGTTCAGACTGTTTTACTCACCTGTGCATGCTGCCCCCCCCCCCCCCCCTATTGTCTACGTAATCCTGCAGTGGTGCTGCACTTTGCCTTTTAAGCTTCTGCCCCCCCCCTCTCCATCTTACACTGTGCTGTCCACTTTTTTAAAATGAGGCTGGGACACTCTTCTTCTAGTCTTAAGTCATTTTTCCAGTCAAGCAGAAGAAAGGTCCCCCTGCCACCCCAGGTGCCAAAGTGTCCAAGGAGTTGGCTTTGCTTTGAAAACAGCACCTGTAACAGCAGCAGTAATCAGTCCTTTTTGGTAGATATATTAGTTGCCAATGCACACCGAGTTCTGTTGCAAGAGCCGTTGCTGTCCAAAGCTGTGCATGCGTGCGCACTCTCTCAAGCTTTTGAAATGTGCGATGCCGTGGGCAGGACATGTAAGCACCAGTGTCGCGAGCAGTCTTGTGTGCCGTGTGGCTTGTGAGATTTCTTTGTTTGCTCGGGTCTCAGCCAAGGGACAAACCATCGTTTGATCTCGTAGTGGTCCGAGTCGCAGTTGCCAAGGTAACTTCACGAGCCATCCCGCGTGTTATTGAAAGGGAGCCATGCTCCCTAGTTGCAGCTTGTGTTAGATGCCGCAGTGTGTGTGCATGTATGTGCGTGTGTGCGTCGAGCATCATTGTTGGGTTTGTATCTTGCGTTGGTGGCTCGGCATGCTGATATCAGGAATGCAGAAACATTTCTTTTAAGTCGTGTCGAAAGGACCTTGACAACTTTTTTTTTTTTTTTTTTAATCTTATTCCTGCATCTGCACAGGGCAGGCATCCTTGTTTAACCCTGGGTTGAGTGAATAAATAGAAATGCTGGTTGCGACTGCAAGCCTGCTGTGCATCCTTTCTAGTGGACATGCATTGCATTGTTCCTGTGGCACTAGATCAATTGCCCTAGCCAGAATGCAATTTGTGGCCCATGTAACTACATGAGAAGTTGAAAGGTGCTCAACTTAGTGATTCTTTGAGCTGTTCACTTTGCACTAGAAAGTGCGTCAGCAACAAGCTGTTACACAAGTTGCCTTCGAGAGCTCCGAACAGCAACCACTACAGACAGTTCATGTAGGTATGTAATTAGCATATCAAAAGTAGTAAAGCTCTTCCTTTCGTGATCTTTCATAACACTCTTTTTTTCTGCTTCAAAACAAATTGAGGCTGCATGCTGCTTTCAAGCAGCACTTATAAGCGAGCGTTTTCTTGGTTGCAAGATGCCATGACAGGATACGAGTGATTCTGCTTGACATCGAATTCAATGAACTGTATTTTATATGCTTGCCTAGTAATCAGTTACACAGGTCAAGAGTTGATGTATATTTTAAAACTTAAATGAAACGACTACACCGACATGACACTTCCGTCATTTTTCTTGCATCCAAAGGTAAACACCCTCTGAACCCTCGAAAAAACGTTGGCAAGCACCCGAGTGTCCGAAGTAATCTACAATTATACCTGCTTCTATGAACCAGTTTCAGTTTTTCATGTCCTGACGCATCATGATGTCACAATACATCGACTTGCTCCATTCCTGTGATGGTTGAGGCTGCCACCATGCGAGTGCAGCCAAAAAGAACTCGCGGGGCACTCTTTCATGGTCCTTTTTTTTTTCACTGTGCAAGATCTAGCTTTGCTGGTACACGACATAAGCAAATCTTGTTCTTTGTACTGACATCATAATAACCTAGTTGACGCCAAGTCCGGCACTTTGAGACTTCAGTATCAAATTAAAATTTGCTACGTTTCCCAACATTCATGCCTGCAATTATATGACATCTTTTTATGTTTGAGGGGCATATGGTATAGTTTCTACAACAATAACCACGAGATGCACTTGACTGCGTTAACTCTTTGTAATTTGCTGGCGGTTTGATTAAAATGTAAATGCAGGTTTCTCTGCTTGCATGTTAGCTGCTGCAATGCTCCTCGATTTTTTTACAAAGCATGGAGGCAACATGTGTGTCTGTTGCCACTGGGATTACAAAGTTTGGCATTGCATACTGTACCTGCAGTATGCTAAGAACTTCCAAGCAACAGATGTAGTTGCAGGTTACAAGGGACAACTCAAAAGTGCACATTACACATTAGATAATTACTGACAATAGTCCAGGTCATCAGCTTCACAGCAAATCGGGCAATTCACAAGTGCGTGCTTTCCAGCACAATTTCGTTAAAGGTGGCATGGTTGCCCTCATTCCCGCTTGATCCATACATTGAATCAACTGAAAAGCTCGACATACCATATACCTGGCAAAGACGCCTGTCGTGGTGAC
This sequence comes from Dermacentor andersoni, assembly GCF_023375885.2. Lineage (NCBI taxonomy): Eukaryota > Metazoa > Arthropoda > Arachnida > Ixodida > Ixodidae > Dermacentor > Dermacentor andersoni. The sequence continues at coordinate 359,034,807 of NC_092814.1, read as the reverse complement.
TCGGCAGTACAAAAAACAGCCGAACCTCGATATAACGAGTAGAAAAAAACTGATCCTGTTTTAATGCTATGGAGTGTTCTGCTACAACGAAACGGAAAATGCGCACTATGGCCGTTATGGCGCGATAAATTTGTGTGCACATGGTAGAAAATATGTATTCTAGTAGCAAAATTAATCGTCAAATACAGCTTCGCCGACCAAATTTTCAGAAGCCACCCGAAATAATTTATGCCGCAGGATTTTCGGACATGATCCGCGCGCGCGATGCTGCAAATACGGCTACTGTAAAGCACGACTGCCGTGCGAACGGCACTGATTAGGCCTAGCGGCGCACAGGCAGTAGACGCAGTTCCTTCCCCTGGAGGAAGGTCGGGGGAAGGAACTGAGTCTGCTGCCTGTGCGCCGCTAGGCCTAACAAGCCGTCGCGAGTTCTTAATATAATCGTACTAGTAGACTTCAGCGTCGATCGAGCGCGAGATCACATGCACTGGCTAGACTGACGGGCGCAGTAACGGAGTACGGGTCCGCGTGCAAACTCCTCTCTCTCCGAAAATCCCACGGGCAATGTACAGATCACAGCGCAAGAGCAACTTGAAATGCACGCAAGGAAAGAACATATCTGCTTACATGGCAGTTTGGACGCGTGTTGGGGCCCGCGGCTTGGTTAGACCGGCAGCCGGGCGACGGTGCAATCAAAGGGCGAGTATGTAATAATTTGTAACGTTCCTGTACCACGTATCTCCACAATTAAGTCACTAGCGGCCCGTCGGAGGCATCACACTTGCGTTTCTTTCGACGTGGTCGCGATTTTTTTTCTATCGCCAGTTTCAGCATGTATGCTTATAACGAATACCGGATATAACGAAGACGTCTGTGTCGTATGCGATTTTTACTTATAACACAAAGTGCAAATTGATGGTCCAATTTTTATCCCTATTAATGCCTAAATTGCACTTGTTCAGTGGCAATACTTTCCATCAAAATGTAGCCTAGTTGGAGGTGTGGCATATTGCACTTTTCCTAGTGCACTTCCAGCAGCCATGCCAAGTGTTGTCCCCCCCCCCCCCAGAGAAATGAGTAGTGTTCATACAATACTGACAGGCATGCAACATATTTTTTCTCTTTTAAGAACAGAGCACAGTAAAATTTTCTTTTGCAACTTTTTGTATTTCCTTACAAGCAGCTTTGTGCTTAATGGAGGTTGCCTACTACTTAATGAGTAACAATTGATTTACATTAATTATGCACACCATTGTAGATGTCCCAGTAAACTGTGAAGCAGCAGTTTTCTAATAAAATCTAGAGCTGCGTGCATGCATGTGCTCAATGGCCAGCGCCTATGGGCCATTGCAATTTGTGACTGCCAATGTAGCATGGGGCGGAAGAAAGCAAGGTCCTTGTCAGTCGCAGGAGAGAGCAAGTGATTATGCTGGATTACAAGTTCCCCAAAAGAATATTTGGCCCGCATGTTCAAGTCTACAGATTGGAAGTTTTCAGAGCATTACAAAACTCTCTTGTGAACACAAAATGGGTAGCATTTTTCTAAAAGGACTTTCAAATAAGCAGCAAATACAACATTCTGCCAAAACTTCAGGCTAATTACCACAACTCACTAAAATTTTATGTAGCAAGATGTACCAACCATATTAACTTCACCTGCACAGGGCAGTTACAAGTGGATATGAACTAGCTAGGCATGTTCACACGGCATACTGCACCCTCTCTCACATTGGTTTACTGTGCAACGTGAGAGTGCCTAGAGCAAATTGTCAGAGTTTAAGACCAAAATCACCACTCACAACACTGCTTTGTTAATCGATACTAAATGGCCCTGCCAATTTGCGTTGCATGTACATGCTTAATTACTGGACAAATGTGGATGCAATGAACAAGAAAAGAAAATGCTGGGTGCCCGTTCACAGAAGCTTATTCCAACCTGACTGGATCATTTCAGTCAGCTTGCATAGACAGGCAATGAAAAGCCGAGGGTGGTTGCACAGTGCCAGCTACCATCACTACACACACAAAAATAACTTTAAGGCAAAGCGAAGGGACAAACAAGCACTATGTGCAAACCCTAAGTGCAGGTACATTAAGGTGTACTTACACAATTTTTTTTAATGGATAGCTACTGCCTCAACATGCAAGCCCTCAATTTCACTACACCAGGCAGGCTTGCACATGCCTTAGCAATTTGCAATAGCCTGTGACCTGCACCTGATATCCCAAGTCTGCTTAGAGACCACAGCCACACTGCACTTGGGTAGTGCAGACAATAATTTGCTGTGCACACTAGGAAACGAGGCTTCAACATGACCAGAGTCTGAACCTACCCAATAAAAATTTGGAAAGCACATTTATCGCCAGCGAACAAGGACAGAAGGGCGACACTTTCCAAGCCAGTTTACCACATGCCCAACAAATAGCAATGCTGCAATAAAAACTGTTAAGCACTCCTTTACGGCACCTGCTATCTGCAGCATGTAAAACATGACTGACAAGCCCAAGTGCAGATGTGGGGAAATTAGAAGTTATTATATAATGAGAATACCTTTAGGCACACAAGCACTACCGACTAACTTGACCGTCGCTGACAGGGCTGCAAGACAAAAATGTGTAAGAACTAGAGAACCGAGTGGTAGAAATGCAGGTACCAAATACGCAAGATGATGCTTCAGGTCACAGGCCTTCAAGCTGTGCACTTAAGTAAGCGATACCACTTGCGCACCGGTTTAGCAGGCTTTGTCGAGAGCACTTTTACTAGCAAGGGTTGCTTCATAAGTGGCAAGCTGAAACCATCAAGTTTTGGGCCTTTACCTGCACTCTTAGGACTTGACCCAAGCACACCAGTGTAAAATGGCAGAGCAACCCATAACTGCTCGCTCGTCCTTACCTGCACTCCAACCGGTCTGCCCACATACCTGCGATTGCATCACTAAGTGCTCGTGCCCAGATATAGGACTCGCAAAACATGCACAGTGGAGAGGATTGAAACTTGAAACACCCAGAAACATTCCCAGCAGAGCATCTCTCACACCGTGACATTATCCACGAGTTTGCACCCAACACCACTGGTTGTGAGGATTGCAGCAAATGAAACATGTTTATTCACTAGACAATTGTACATGGGTGTTGCGGCTGACCTCACTTCAAAAGTAGAAGTTTTAAGTGCCCTCCCACTTGGAGAGAGGCCATAGAAAGAAGACTCCACAGCGGTACCAACACATAACTTGTAGGCTTTTCCAACAACAACAAAAAAAAGGGGGGGGGGAAGAAAGGCGTGAGTGATACAAGAGGAGGGGAAAAAGGCAAAGAAAAACCATCAATGCACTGTCGATCCCACCCCAGACCTCTGCTGCATGGGTTAACCCCTCTCGCCCCCCGCCATGCGGCCAAGTCAAGTGTGCGGTGGCACACTACTGGGTTCAGTTGTGGGTAGACCGTAGTGTTCCTGCTTGTCCTTTATGGTGACTCCTTCAATAACCGCTGAAGCATAAACAGAGCAAGGGAGCACTTTCATCAGAGATTGGCAGGGCACAGCAATAACAATATCTCATTTACCAGTGTACGTCAACAGGCCTTTCACTTAAGGAACTGAGAAGCCAAAGGTCCGATTTCGTATGCACAGTTCAGCATACCACTTTATCATTTTTTTTTCTTTGCCTGTGACAGCACTTTTCCACCTTTCCAGGTGGATTTTTTGGAAGAGGTGGACAAATGGCAATATCCCGATAGCTAATTAAGGATATTCACTCATTAATTATTAGATTTTTAACCTCAGGGAACATGTGGTAATTGCAAAATTAAATGTAAGTAGTAGTGAGGTCATGTTTGCTTAGCAGAAATCTTAACACTAGCACAACTTTTGAGATGTCCGTCTTAAAAACATACTAAGAAATACATCTCTCTGGCAAAAGCCTCTCTGGAAGTTTGGAACATTGTAGCTGGAATGAAATGCATTCTTTTAATCAGAATTAGCAACATTTGTCATGCAAGTTATGTCTGCCTCCTCAGGCAATCCACCTGAACAGGCTAAATAACAACACTATATGCTCCATGGAATTGAGAAAAAAAAAAAAAAAATAAAGAGCACAATCATGCATTTTTTTTTTCTTTCCAGACATCTTTTCACACACAATTAACAAGCTCGTTTTTCACAACAACCTTAATTCGCAAGGCCACTGCATCCACCTTGCTTCCATTCGGCGCGTCCTGGGGTGGAATTCATCGATCGTTCATCTTCGGGGATGCAATCACTTTCACAAGATTTCATGTGACTGGAAACTTCGGCGATCAGCAACAGCGCAAGGACAGCATGCACGGCACTGCGTCAGACATGCTGCCACACTTATGTGCCCACGGTCCAGTCCTGTGCTAGTCATGTGAAATATTGTGAAAGCGACTGTACTAAGCGAATGACCGAGCACACCTCCCCATGGCTAAAAATAACATGCCTCTGATGTCAACGCAGTTCTGCTGTCAAAGATGGTAATTATTATGGGGTTTAATGTCACCCCCCCCCCCCAAAAAAGTGACGATATGAGAGATGCAGCAGCAAAGGGCTCTGGATTCATTTAAACCACCAGGGTTCTTTAATGTGCACCCTAAGCACAGTACAGAAGTGTTTTTGCACTTGCCCCCATCACAATGCAGCCACCTCCATCAGGTATCGAACCCACGATCTCATGCAGAGCAGAACATCACATCCACAGAGCTGCAACAGATAGCTGTCACGGAAAAAAATTGTGAAATGCCAGCTCGATGCTATGTCCCCTTTTAAGGCACACCAGACAGTGTTGATATTATCCCCTCGAGGGACCACATGATTCTGTCTATTGAAAATTTAGTGTCGCCACATTTCTTGCATATTCCTAAAAAATGAAAAAGTGCAAGCCGCACAACTGATAAAGGATACTCAATTCTTTAGCGCATTTTGTCACGTGTACAAAATGTGGACTCCGTGCAACAGCTATATACAGGAATGTCAGATATGAGAACATCAACTACTTCATGTGGGAAGGCACCTATTCAGTCACTTAAAGAGAATATACCTCGTGTAAAGCACTGTGAAAGACAATGAAAGACAAGAACTCGCTACGTGACGACATACTGACACCGAGAGCAAACACTCAGCCGTCCACCTTCCAAACACTTTACACATATTATACAAACTTGCAGCACACGCCTAACCAGAAGTGTTTCAAGATATATTTGGCATATTTTAAACATCATTATTTTCTCATCACTGCTTTTACTTTTGATGCACTATTTCGGTATGCACAATAGTCCACACAGTGCTTCAAAGAGGTTATGGAAAGCAGAGTCGAGCAAACACGCGGTATGTCAAGTTGAGGCCACAAGTGTGGGCTTTTTCTCAAAGATAAAATGCAAGTTAACTAAATCCATGTAACAGAGAACGTCTTACCTTGAGACGATCTTATCTCTGCATCTCGATATCAATGGCAGGTCACTTTTAATTCAAGCACAACCTTCATTCAATCCATCGAAGTGGTATATGGGGAGAGGAGGGTGTTGATATGCGAGTAGACATATCCAATATGTGGTTTGCACCGTTGGGTCCAGTTCTCAGAATTAAAGCATTGTATTTTTACGAGAGTTTACAAGCTCGGTTTTAATTAACGTTTCCTGGAAATCATAGGCTACAGTTTTTTTTAATACACGAGAGCGTGGTTCAAAGTTCAGCAGCCATTGATCACTAGAATTGTTTACCTTTATATTAAATGACAAAAATTACATTTCGTTCATAGTTGCTCAATTGAGAAGAGCATTTCCAAGTTGCATATGTATACAAAGGGGAAAACTGCAGTTGGCTCAAAGCTTAGAATTCCTCTCGAAAACAGCACTCAAGCTTTCAAAACATGGCAAAAAATATGCAAGAATCAATGCTTCTTTGTTCAATGCTACACTACCTAGGCACCCGATGAACAGTAATCCCAAGTAATTCCAAACACAGTTCAAAAACCCAAGTAAAAACATACAAATGTTCAAAACCTTCAAATACGAATCAAACAGACTTGCAAATCAGGCATTCGATTTCTCCCAATGTTTCTTGTGTCTAAATATAGTTACTATGGTTACCAAATCTAGCATAGTTCAAAGAGTGTAAGTGCCACCTGCAACTGTCAATTATGACGATTATCGTGAAAGACAGGCGTTAGAATGCTGCTTAAAAACCGGCCCTCACCAGGTTTGGGAATTGAAAACAGACAAGCCTGGTGCATAACTCGCATGCCGACGGCCGTAGTCTGCTAAGTATCCAACTGAAATTTCAAATGAAAGCCTGTGTGCCCTTTCTTTCGAAGGAGCCCTGCTTCCTGCCAAAGAATCAGTGTCACATGCATAAACACACCTCTATGTCAGATGCACTACCTGCAACATAACTGATTGTGGCACGTGACCTCAGTAAACCATCAGTTGCAGAAAGTGCAAAATCGCCACTGGAAGAGCGCCACCCAGCAAAAACGAAAATGAAGAAAAAGAATGAAGGTAGAGATCATTACGTAAACATGACAATTCTTTGGCTCCAGTATGGGAGAAGGCAGAGAAAGAAAGTCAGGCGTACGCTAGCCAAAGCACAGAAAGAGCGTCTACATTAGCAGTGAAACTCACTTTCAGGCAGCATAGAGGTGCAACATTTTAATTTCTCCCATCTTCTCTAATAATGAATCAGTTTGAAAAATTATTTTGGTAACGTGCTCCCTAGACAGCATTTTACAACTTTCAATGGATAACCAAAATTTTCCATGGGGTCTGTTGAGGGGCTTTCTAACGAGGAAACAACTCTTGCGTAGAAGTCGTGTGAATACAAGCTTGCCTGTATACCACCATCTACCAGTTACTAACTGCCTGTACCATTGTGTACCAGTTACTTTAAGTGCCAGTTGTAAGCCAACCTAGTCAGAAGCACTTTGATATTCTAGAAATCTCCGAGTGGAAGATTATCTACTGCAGGAGGGAGTGTTGCTGTATAGAGACAGCGTGCATAAATAAAAATGTTTGCTGGCTGGATTAACAGGGAATTCTAGGTTTCCTGCAGAACTTTCCTCGACTTGAGCAACATTTCTTACTTTAGGTGGAGCTAAGTGTTGTACACTATGTGATGTGCACTACTCATTATACAGGGTGTTATTACGAACACATTAATATTTAAAAATACCTGTTTTAAAATAAAAGGATGGCTCCTTCGGAGACATGGCGTCAGCGGTGCTAATCACAGGATGACAGGGGATACGTGGTCATTAGTTGCAAATTATCAAAAATCCATTATTTACATTTAAACTTTTAGTTTCAGTGTGCTCACTGTAATTGGGAAATTGAACCGAGCTCTCCGTACAAGCCATATTGATTGCTGGATCTGGAAAAATCTCATTACCCAAGGAACTGCGGGACGGCGAATTTCGGCTATCAGAGCATGCGAAACTAAAATTGGGAGGATGCAGCGAGCACAAAGCCACACCCCTCGAGGCGACCTTCTGCTTACCTCGCCCAGCAGCGGGCAGCCAGCGTGCTGCGACAGCGAGGAGCACGGAGCCGCCCGCACCTTATTTACGACCGTTTACCTTTAGACACGGCACATAAGGAGCACCAAGCTAGGCACAGCAGAGACTTGGAACCAATAGTGTTTTTATATCACCGACATTTTCAGCAACTTTGCTTTTGCCAATTTAGCCTGCTTGAGGACGTTGTCTGAACAAGCTTGCATGAAGCGAGTAGCCCTCTGTTTAGCACCATGCATTGCCACAGAGGGGCGGCACAGGCACCATCACAATTCAGGGTGTTTACCAAGTTGACATTTCCGAATTCCGAGTTTTTCAGGTTTTCACCGAGTACCTTTGCAAGATTCCCTGAGTGACACAGAACTTTGTTTTATGTCAAGATGGGTGACATCATGTCGCCTGATACTGTCACTCTCTAGTAAGCACGTTAAAAAAAAAAACTTAATCCAGTTTGAATAGCAAGTAGTAGTGTTTATATTATTAAAAATAGAAAATGCAATGGAGGGGTTAGTAAAATGCACAGTGAATGAAATATCTTTAAAAAAAAAAAAACATGAATAACAATAGACGCCCACAGACGCAAACATTTTTTAAAATGAGCAATTTCTATCAAGTGATAGCAAGCTCATTGGTATTAAGTGAGATTTTCTCAGCAGCTGGAAAGTCAACCTCAACAGCCGTGACATACTCTCACACGCACACAATGCCAGAGTGTTGCATTTCACTGCTTTAAAAGGTTTATTTTGGTTTGGATGAAGGTTACCTGCATCTTGTCGTCAGCCAACAATTTGCTTTTTAAGCTCAAGCTCCTTCAAAAAAGAGGCGGCACAGTTACTTTCCCGATCATTCCTCAATGCGACAGTCCTTTCTGTTCTCGTGCTCGCTCCGCCACGCGTTCGCCCCACGAACCATTTGAAGCATTCTCTTGGTCAGTTGTTCAGTCAACGTCTGATTTTTCGGGTTCCTCAGGTGCTGCAAGGATGTCCGAAAAATCGGGCAGCCCGAAAAAATGAATGCATGTCTCTCAGCGCTCTTAAGGGCTCAAATTGCCACAGGCACGTCCGAAAAACTCTGAAGGCCAGCCAGCACACTTACTAGGCATATCGGTGCTCATACTGTGACAGGAGACGGTGGGTGCACACGCATATAGTTAGGGAATACGCACATAGTCCTATGAAAATTTCCCATTCCCACACTTAAGCATCACCGCAATACTTCATGTGTGCTTCACAGCGTAACATTGCTGTGCTCAGGCGAAACTGCCTTTTGGAAACCGGCATTATGCAACGCGCCACGCTTTCTAAGCTTCGAAGCCAATCGCGAGGATTACAGAGGCGGAGTCCGTACCGCTGCTGACAGCGGCAAATTCTTTCAATGAAAAACACGGCACCAAATGGCAAGAACCTTAATGGCGAACGTCGAAGCAGCTAGACCTCGTGATGCCGCGATGGTAGCTACGACTGCCAGTGGATCTGCGTGCGAGAGCACCGGTTCGAGGCAGCGAGATTATCAGAACGGCGGTGTTGGCTTTGATTAATGCTGTTTCAGACCTGCGGTCACGGCAAAAAGTCCGGAAAGTCGGATGGCGAAGGGTTCTTGTGTCCGAAATTTGAGACATTCTTATACATTTACTCTATGGGCCAAGTGGTGGTGCTGCGAAGCCGGCCATTATCGGGCATGTCCCGAACATTGGGGGTGCAGAAAATCGGTCGTTGACTGTACACTGGCAAATCCTCCAGCAGACGACACGGCGTCAAAGACAATTCGTTACGATTCCTCTCATTAACTCCAGCCAGCATTAGGGCGACTTTTGTTCCCTTTCATTAAAATGACAGCTAATTTTCCCCGATAGAAGCACAAATTCCCTGAGTATTTCCAGACTATTCAAGATCCCTGAGAATTTACGGTTTTTCCAGTTGGTAGACATCCTGCAATTTGTTTTTCAGGCAGTGTTTTTCTTTTCCCTTCAATCTTGCTTGCCACGTCCTTCAAGACATTTAAAACATCTTCGCAAACAGAATATATTTTTCGAAAACTTGAGGCAATATTAATAAAAATCATTGAAATTGACCAAATTTGTAAACTTTACGATAACTTTGGGACAGCTGGCAGGTGTGCACCATGTAATTCGCAGGACAGATAACCAAAAGTCTATAGCATCTACAGAATGATGGTGTGATCAAAGTAGGAAATTTGCAGGCAAAGAGCGAGCTGGCGCAAGACAGGAGCAATTGGAGATCAATAGGAGAGGTCTTTGTATTGCAGTGTACATAACACTGGCTGGTGATTGACAATGAGGCAGTGACACTTTTTTTTTTTCGTAGTCACTTTCAAGAAGAAACAAAAAGGGCACCTCTTGCACACATTTCTCAAGTTTATAGACGAAGAAAAAAAAAAGACGGGCCCCCAATGTACATTCATCACCTCAAGTTTTACCCCTGCTGCCACTTCATTTGTTCATTGTAGCTTTTTCTTGTTTGCTGATATTTTTAAACCTTTTTTGATACCTGCCTTCCATCCTAACATATTTCTTTAGCAATATCATCACCCACCGTAAACTCTTTACTCCTACTCACTACTGCAGCTGTCCCTCTACATGACAAAATTGTTTCTTATGACGCTTAATGGCCCTGCAGTCAGTCAACAACTAGTTCTCTTTCCTTCCCTCGACAGCATCTCATCGCTTAGCTCGCCAATGCCGTCCCTTTTTGTTTCATTAGTATAGCTTTGCTATTCGTCTCGTGGATAACTCCCTCACATCAGCTTCTTTGATTCAACATAGTTAGTGTGCCGTCTGGTCCTGTCATGCAGTGTTGCCAGCTGCTTGTGCCACAGTGCTATGCAGAAGTCAATGACCTGCAAGCAGTGCTCCCCTTTTTTTTCCTTTCTTTCTGTCCGTTTTACTTGCATGTACCTCACTTTGCTTGCTTTCTCTTGCATGCTGGCTTCAAAACAGGTGAGAATCGCATTGTGCCAGAGCTATTTGGCACGGTCAACTACACTGTCCTCTCACCAAAGCTGTGCAGTGAAGTCCAAGCTACAGATCTTCACAGCTACCATAAATAAAGAAACGTTCTGGGGTTTTACGGTAAAGCAACTAAAGTGCAACCAACACACACATGCACACAGCCACACACGCACTCACTCCAAAAAAAAAAGATCCCCGCTGCGTGGGTGTGTGTGGATGTGTTTTTTGCACTCTAAGTTGCTTTACCATGAGTTGACAACTAGCCTAACAGCAAGTTATTCTGATATTTTACATGCCAAAAACATATGATATGATTATGAGGCATGTCACAGTGGGAGACACTGGATTTACTTGGACCATCTGGGGTTCTTTAGTGCGCATGAAATGGACGGTAAACAAGCGTTTCTGCCACCAACGAAAACAGCCGCTGTAGCCGAGATTCGATCTCATGCCCTCAAGCTTAGCAACACAGTGGCATAGCTACTACAGCAGGTGAACGAAAACGAGCTGGAGGGCTGGTCCAATCATCCTAATATACCTGGGATCCTACCATCCAAGTGCACACGCTGGAGGATTATTAGTGAACGGGGGACAAGCCCTTGTGATGGTCATGGATCAATCTACTGACACAATCCACAGGTTCAAATGCACCACACAGATTTGGCAAGATGCAGTATGGAACATTGACATTTCAGAGATTAGCAGGAGAAAACTGGTTCACCATAAATGAGCCCCATACCTGAAGAAAACGAGTAACAGCACTGCACGTGACTGCGGCAGACGAAGCACTGACTTTCAACCAATATTGCATTGTGCACACAGCAATATATACAGGGGCTTGAATAGGCAGGAGGGTGAGGAGAACGTATAGTAGGAATACATTGTCAGAGACAGCGATGACGGATAATGTGAAAACTGCACAACTAAATGGTTGCCATCATCCACGTACAAGATACGAGAGTTTCTTCATGAGGGGCGATACCGAAGGCACACTCAGGCATGTCGCCTTTCTTGTCAATGCAAAAGGCCTTGTATATCTAACGTGCACCTGGTCACCATAGTGGCTCAGTATCTTGCATTTGTCAAACAAGGCATGACAACCACACTGGGAGCTATGCATGTCCAGGTGGCTGCCAACACACCCCTTCATTAAATTTGAATGTTCTTTGAGGTGGGCATTAATACAACGGCCAGTTTGGTCGTTGTGCGTGAGTGTGTCTTCAGTATCGCTCCACACGAAGGAACTCGCATTATCTTGCACGTGGATGATAGCAACCACTTAGCTGCGCAGTTTTCACATTATCCCTCATTGCTATTTCTCTGACAATGTAGTCCTATATGTTCTCTTCTCCCTCCTGCCTATTAAAGCCCCAGTACATATTGCTGTGTGCGCAATAAAATATTGGTTGAAAGTCCGCACTTCATCTGTCTCAGCCACGTTCCATTGTCCAGCGCTGTTACTCGTTTTCTTCAGACATGTACCAACCAGCCCAAGTTAGCACATTATTGGAGCCCCACATCTCACGGTGCTCACAGAACTCAGAAATAATCAAAGGGCATGTAATGAAAATAAAATCGCAAGCAGGCACTGCAAAAGCAACTCCCAGTTTTTATTGACAAATGCATGTGCATTGTTCTGCCTCCCAATGCCCTTCAGTAAAACGATAAGGCTTCATTCCTGGCACATTGCTACGGGTGCTGTTATATTCCATGTAACAAACCATGTCACTGTGACCAGGACCCATGAGCAAGTAGTTGCAAGCGCAGCCTTATAAGAACACAACAATGTGAATATGATGTGGATGCTCTTGCCCAGGTTGCACCTGTTCGCTGCACCAAGCTATCACTCCAACAACACACACACTGCCACTAGAGGTGCTAGGATAGAAGCACACACAACCAGCCAAGCAGCAAGGTTTCTGCACATTGGGCTAAATAAGGCCCTGTAAAGTGCCAGAGCCAGCTGCGAGTCACAAAAGCAGCATGCCCATCTACCAAACCTGTAAGCATGAAAGGTAAAAATTGGCATCTGCATGGACTGCAGCACAAAGCTACAAGGGAAACCCATACGGGTTTCCGTAAGGGTTTTCGCGCTGCCTCGTGCAGGATTTCTTTAAGACTGCTTCTTGTTTTGCTATTTTGAAGTCCCTTACAAAATTACCTGCCTTCACAAAATAAAGCTAGTTGGAAGCCTGCGCTTTGTGTATGCATCTATGCTTCTGTTCACGTCTTCTTCATGCAGTTTAAAATTTTGCTGAACAAGGGGGATGATGGCCGAACCCATATCTCCAAACTCCCCCCCCCCCCCCCTTTTTTTTTCACAACATTCCTACATTACGAACAACTTCCAACTAGCACAGCCTGATATGTGTGAAATGAGTGCTGGTACTCAGCCAAAAATCAATTTTATGAATACCATGGCCTGCCTTGTTTAGGTAACAAAACACATAGCTTCTACATCCAGCAGTTAGAACCTGAGAGAAGACCTACACTAGTGCATCAATCAAACCTAAATGTCATGTTGAAACTACACCCTATCTGCTTACATAAGCAATGCACACCTGCCGCCATAAGAGATAAAGCTAAGCATAGAGAAGCAAGCAGCCCTATCGAGGGCTCGTAATGCGACGTCTCTTTGTCAATTTTTTCAATCCTATGACACCACTTGTTTAGCTGTGCTAGTTGTGGATTACATCAATGCTCGCGACTGTTTTATCCCCTTCGTGTAGACAGGTCGGCAAGAGCAACATTTGAAATGCTGCACATTTGTAAAGGATGGGGAGAAGGAAAAAGAAGCCTTTCCTGTCCGCAATACGGCTCAAGTATATTAACGTGAAGACATCGGCTAGCTGGTTATTCATATTCAGGCGGGTACAGCGCTAAGGGCAAAGGTGAAAGTGCACAGAAAACGACACGTTGCGCAACGTGTCCTTACCTATGTGCCTTCCCGTTTGCCCGTGTCTAAAGTGTCGTACCCGCTTGACTACAGCTCAAGCTGGCACGACTTGAAATCTGCCTCGCAGGACTACACGCACACAAGACCAGAATTTGAAGCCGTTAAGCGCAGAACCGCGTAACCACTGCAGGTGCCAGACGAGAAAACACACGCACGGCGGTCAGTACGGTGCGAGTGTTTTCGCCTCTTATCCACCGTTACTACGCTCACAAAAGTAGGTTTAAGGCTTGAACCGATAACCACGCGACTGCACCATATAGGTGTTCTGTGACTGCACTTCCAAGGTTTGAAAATTTCGCTGCCAGCTGGCGGCCTCTTGACAAAGCAACCATTGCCCATCCCCCCCCCCCCCCCCTTCCGAATACAAATATAACGCGCAACGCGAGAAATGTGCACATGCGTTGCTTGAACGCATTGGCTGCTCGCTCACAACATCAGGTACTACGCATTACCCACAGCCTGTGGCTGAACTGGCCATTAGCAGGCTAGAAGCACGCGAACGCCGAGCCGCAGCAAACATGGCGCAGAAGCTGCGCGGCACGACCCAGCGTGCAATCGTCCAGCCTTCTGACGCTCACTTGCCAACTTTGGGTGCTCATACTATATAACATCACGTTAAACAAGAGAACTCAGGCACATAGAGGCCACACCACAGAACCCTGCCACGCCAAACCACGCACTTCACCGTGTTGCTGTTGCCAGACGTGATCTGTGGTCCCCAGCACGCCCAGCATAACCACAGTGCAGCATATTATTAAGGTCCCTGGATAAAACAAGTTTTATATATTACTAACCTGCCTAAATCAACACGTTGCAGATCTTGCGTTTTTTTTTTTTTTTACACGGCCACTAGCTCTGCTTTTCTATCATTGCCAAATATTCGTCTCTTCGGAGCCATTAATGGTTTCATTCCTGGAAAGAACTCGGGCCTTGCTGTACACGGTCGTCCACTTCCAATTTGAACACGGCTCCGGGCGGCCGGCGAGGCCGGGGCTCCGCGGAGCGCCGCTCGTGGGCGCCGGGGTAACTAACGCGCCGGCGCACTGGCAGCCCCAAGCGTGGCCGCAGCCGCGTCGTCTGCTACAGCGCGCCTACACTAGTGTGTGCTGGCGGCTGAGGCCACGCCTGTGGCTGCCAGTGCGCCGGCGCGTTAGTTACCCCGGCGCCCACGAGCGGCGCTCCGCGGAGCGCCGGCCTCGCCGGCCGCCCGGAGCCGTGTTCAAATTGGAAGTGGACGACCGTGTACATATACTTCAGTGCATGCTTCATAGATACCGCACGGCGTGTTCCGATGATTTGAATACGAGTTGCGATGAATGCAGTACGCCATAGATCATGGCCGTAAATCGGGAATGAACAGCGCGGACAGCTGAGGATGTAGACATGCCACAGAACACCTATGTCGTGGGGCGAGTTCATTATTTCTCGACGGCTAGCTGCATGCGAATATTTAATATACGGCACTGGTTGATGCGTACGAAAGAAAAGAATTTTAAGAAAACATGCAAAAGAAATTGAGCGCAAAAAAAAAAAAATCGTTCCGACACCGGGAATCGAACCCGGGCCTCCTGGGTGAGAGCCAGGTATCCTAACCACTAGACCAGGCCGGAGACACTAATGCCGCATACGTACAACCCTCAAATACAACGCCAGCTCCTTTGCGTAAGCAGAGACTTGTCGCTATCACTGTGTGGGCCGATCCTGATGCCAGTGCAGCCCGCACTCACCCTCGACGGCACACACCTCTGTGCGCTGTGGGACCTTGCCACACCCCCTAGGACCCAAAGAAATCCCGCGCACGCACGCACTTGTTTTCTTTAAATGGGGACTGTTCAAAAAATTGCCGGCGCGACCGCGTTCGTGGTCTTCTTCCGTTGCCGCTGATCATTGCAGCATAGAATTTCACTTTTCTGTCATCGTAATGGGGAGGCCGCCATTCATTATTTGTCTTACGTGATGGATACATCTAATAACAGAGGTGATACGCAAATGTGTGTGCGTACTTATATCGCCACGATGACCACACATTAGGACAATAAATATGTTCCTATCTTTATTCAATATTCTGGATCACCTCTGTGTCGTGCGCTAAACAGCTTCACTGGTCATCCACCTTCACAGAGTGGAATGGCTCATTAATTCTTTTCTTTTCTTTTTCTTTTTGATCAACTTTATCATTCCTTTTCGCATTTCGTTGAGCTAAATGACACAGAGTAATGTGCTTTGTTGAGGTGCTCAATCAGAACCGGAAGTTCAGTTTTCGATAAAGATACAGTTTGGATCCAGCCCACAGAACATTTTCACGAACCAGGCATATATGAAACTGACCCCACAACACTACTTTTGCAGGAACCGTGGCAAATTTCTGTTCCGACTACGGGCCCAGCGTCTCCGCACGATTAGCCGCGCATTACAACTACCAAGCGGCGCAAGGTAAGCAGACGATGTAGAAACGACAGTTTGCTATTACTTAGGTATTTTTCCCATGATGCCGCCTTTCTTTTTCTTTCTTTCTTTGTGTGTCAAAGTGCAAAAAAAGCATGTGTATGAAGTGTGGGAAACCGGTCACATTGCAGAGATAGAGAGGGGGTCTGGGACCGCACGTGCGCGTGTGTGTGTTCCAGAACACCATAAGTTGCACTTTGCTCCTCGGAGAGGCAGGACGTGTGTCTAGTGAGCTTCTGAACACATTACAATGTGGTGAACGCAGTTCGTATCATGGATCCATAGCCTCAAAGAGGGGCGACATAATGCCACACCGCCTTAACACATTTCTCCCACATGTGCGGCTAAATAAAGCCATAAAAAAGGGCTTTCATAAAACCACCAAAAAGGGCTTTCATTATTGCAGTATCAGCAGTTCATTTGTTATTTTCTGTTGTCTTTTACTGGCAAATATTTTTTTCATGTTTTTGAGTAGATTATGCAAGGCCACAGGAAAAGTCCATATGACATGTGATAATCCATTGAAAAGATGTCTGCTTCAGTTACCCTCCATGCAACGCATTATTGCTGGCACGGCATAGAAAGGAAATAACAGAGGCGCCTGCAGCAAAGTGTTTTTGTCGTTCACACGAGAGAGCTTGGCAGAGGCTCTAAATCTTCACAATTGTTAGTACGTACTAAGCTGAAATGCCAAAGACGACTTGCTAGAGCTTTCCAGGTCTTATTGTTCACTTGAGGTGACGAAACGCCATGGATTCAGCAATGAAAAAGTGGCCTCATCACCGTATGTCCTCACTGCAGCCACATCACCATCTTTATAACCCAGGGGAACCATCCTTCCACTTCACTCCCATCAACTGCACCCTCAGGAAGTTAGTCTTATGGAAAGCAGGTGCCATTTATTAGTGTAGCATTCCCACCAAAATGATTAATGACTGCCACTCGTCTGTGGCACTCCGTAAACGAAAGGAAATCCCCGAACGAGTGACTCGTCCTTGGCACTGAAAGGGGTAAAGAAAGCTGCAACTCCTCTCTCTCATAAGCATATAAATTTATACTAACTTCATGGTCGTCACCCCTGAAGAAGGAATTGAGCTGGCTCTGCAACACAGGATACAATAATGAATCCTGATAAAGGGGAAATGAGACATCCACGCGTTAGTAGAAATCGCTACAAAGGAAACCCATACGGGTTCCTCGAAAGAAAAGCCTCAGAGTTGAAGAAAAATTCGTCCTGGTCCGGGACTCGAACCCGGGACCACTGCCTTTCCGGGGCAGCCGCTCTACCATCTGAGCTAACCAGGCGGCTAGCAGATGGCAGGGCGAAGTTGGATTAATTGACAACACGAAGCAAAGCCAAGTGTTTGACGTAGTAGTTCTGCGGAAACCCGTACTTCCCTCCACCTTGCGGGTTTCCGCAGAACTACTACAACAATAATGAATCCTGTGTCTCCATCTCCATCCAAACATCTACAGAGTCCTAGTGCAGACAAAACGGAATTTATGCAGTGCAGCACACTCAGTGATCTGCAGCTTGTCATTTGTGGACACAGAGGACCACCGTGTATCAAGCACGACCTGCTTCAAGGATGCTACTGGATGCTGCAGAACTTGATTACTCCTGTTGACACACTTATAACAAAATGAAAGAAATACATAGGTTGGAAGGAACTCACTCAGAACACATGGTGTTTTTTGAGCACATGCACATCTGCCTTCACACTTTACTTCATCATTAAGTGCCAGAAAATATTTTTCACTAGAGAAATGGATGTGGATGGAATTCTTCAGCATGCCTTCAAGTGCCTGGCAATGCTCATAAGCATGCAAAAGTGTGCAAGCTCATTTTCCTAAAATGTGTTTACATTTGCTATCTTTTATTTTGCAGGCTAGAAGTGCAAAATGTAGTCAAATGTTTTGATCGAAGGGACATGCCTGAAGAAATACCCTGGAGGCAAATCCCATTCATATCTTCTCATCCATGTAATAATAGTGCTTTTTTAAGGGCACTATTTTTGTGAAAAGGTTAATTGTTTACAGGATTAAATTAATTGATCTGCCATATCTGTGGGGAAAAAAGATGACTTAAGAAGGCCTCTTCCACATTAAATGACTCCCGAAAGCCAAGTTTCGAGGGGGGGGGGGGGGTGCCGCTTTATTGAATCACCATCAACCCAGCAATCACGCTATGGAGCCCGAGTTCCTCGAGAGTGCAGAAAAAATGAATTGTGTTACCCTTTAATGCGACCACTTCAAAATGCGCACCAAGTGCAGTGTAGCTTTGGATGTGAAAAAGGAGTCACCGAAACCTGATGTGGTGGTCTTCTGGTAAGAAGCATCACTCACACGTACACACCCACTATGACTGTGCTGCCAAAAAGCAGAGTCCATTGAGCATTCAATGGGGCAAGAAGGGAGAGAGTGTCCCTCTGTGTTTCCAAGAGAAGCACACATAGGAAGGGCATATTTGGCAGATTTTGGCAACATGCTCATTGTATGACCTTGAACTGCCACACCAGGCTGGATGTCAGCCTGGTGAACTACCACACCAGGCTTGCCACACTACACCAAGTTGAACTACCACACCAGGCTTGAGTTGTATGTTATACCACGTGACCATCACCTCTGTTTTCGGTGATATGAATAGTCTCCTTTATCACGTTCAAAGCCATGCTACATTTGGTGCGCATTTTGTACAGGTTGCATGGAAGATGCTGTAATTAATTATTTGTGGCACTTTCGAGGAACTGAGGCTTCGAACTCTAATTTTATGGAGTGGACAGCTACCTAAAAAGCAAGAACAGTGGGACACAAAATTTTCACTACTGCTTTAAGCATGCACACAATTAATGGTGCGGACATTGGCTCTTGGAATTGACACACAGGGATCCCGGGCAATCCACCATTCAACTGCTGCAAGCGCTGTATGACAAGCAAGGAAGTTCTTTAAAAAGAATCATGTTGTCCATTCCAGCCTCCTAGACACATTGGATAAAGCAGTTTCTCCAATTTCAAAAAAATAATAATAATAATAATTCTGACGGGTAAAAGCTTCTAGTCACCATATCCAGTCTAGGAAAACTGTGGAGAAACCAAAGTGGTGCATGTTTAAAATGTCATTTTTGCACTAACAAGATGAACAACAACAATAATAACATGGCTCTGAGGTCAGAACACAGGAGAGTTTGACTCACCCAGGCTGCCAATGACCTGGTGAGCTATGTCCTTAATCTGGTTGTAAGTATGCAGCTGCTCCATGTGCCAAGGAAGCTCTTCTATGGTGCAGCCTCTGAACAAGCAGGAACGACAATTACATGAACAGTGAAGGTACTGTGATCATTATTGCACCATGCAACGGCAAGCAAGAGAAAGCAGAGCAAGCTCATTGTAGGACACCACCTGGCTGAGGAAGGCGTCTTTTGTTACAGGGGAATTACACAAAAATTTGGCACATGATGTAGGCAAGAGATTGCAAATGTGAGACACCACTGCCCCAAACTGTAACTTTATTCATCGATGTTTTTTGACCACAATTGTGGTGCAGAAAAAAAAACACAGATGAGAGAACTGAGGTGGACAGGCGCACACTTCCAACTAACATAGTTTCAGAATACATAGTATATACATATATGCAGAACATGTGCATAGAGAAACGAATAGAGAGACTCTTCTGCAAGTAAATTAGTTGGAAGTGTGAACCTGTCCATCTTGGTTCTCTCAACTGCATCCTTTTGCTGCACCACTATTCTGATCAAAAAATATGCTTCAACTAGCCCAGCAACGTGCTTTATTAAGCTTTCAGTAGTAGTTCTCCACATGGAGAACCACACCTATTGAAAAATCCATATGCCCTATAACTCCCATATCCAATACGAAAAATGTAGGATTCTATAGAGTAGAATTCCGTTAATTACACCCCGCTTAATCGGATCCCGACCTAGGGTTCTGGCCGGCGCCTATACATTTCTATGCGCCTAAACTATTCCGATCTCAAAATTGGCCTTAGCTGGATAATTCGAACTTGACTAGTCAGTCTCGCCGCAGTGCAGCCATGTTATGAGGTGAAGCACACGCAATTTATTTCGGTGAAGCATACCAAGAATGGAAAGTGGCCACTGTCACCCGACATAGTACGCGTTCCTCAATTATACAAACGCGCAAGCGCCGTCTCCAGGTCACAGTAGGAGCACCTAGACGCATAATAAGCGTACTGGCAGCCATTGAGAGCTGTTTGTGACATTGCTGCGGCAATTTGGGCCCTCGTTTCGCTCGCCATGCGTGTCTCGTATATGACACAGTTAACGGCGCCTAGCACGTGTTCCTTAATTACACACACCGTGCATCGAGAGGCCGAGAAAAACTATATGTGTTTTGGGAAAGCTAGCGAAAAGGAAGGCGGTAAGATGAAAAACTCCGGAAGTCAAGAGGTCGTTTAAGGCCATCAAAAGAGCGGGAGTCAATTTGAAACTCTGAAGACCTGCCAGTAAATGTATTATGCCTCTCGGTGTTCGTGTTGTGACCGGAGACGGCGCAGGTGTAAATTAAGAAACACGTGCTATGTCCCATAACAGTTGCACCCCCCCCCCCAGCTTGGGATGCTTCACCGCACATCATGGCTGTATTGTGACGAAGCTAACCATAAAGGCAAATACTGCCAAGTGATCAACGGCGTGTTTTGGCGTTTTTTTCTGTCTTTTGTTTAATTAGACCCGCCCGATAATTCATATGATGTGATTGAATGGGGGCATACAGGTTTTTTTTTTTTCCAGCAGCAATAGGTCCTTGTGGTTTCCTTCCCACATAACATAAGGTGTACCCTATGGCTCTCCTATGCAGCCTTTCCTATACCCCCAAGGCCGTGTGGGCTACATACACCAAAAAGACAGAAGAAGCAGAAAGCAAGCAAAGCACTCTGAACCTCACGATGTGATAAAAGCGCCAACCGAACTGTGTCACCTATCAATGAGCGCCTACTGTCGAGACATCACGTGGCGCAAGGGTGCCAAAATTCAGTTGCAGGCCCCTGCTATCCCTGACAACTGCACGCAATATTCTGCTTACTTTGAAAACTGACCAACAGTGTTGCCTGAAGAAGGACACAATATGACCCTGTCAGATAAAATTTCAATCCCTTTCCGACAGGAGCAACTTTAAGGCATCCCTATGGCGCCCCTCAACCTCTAAGACCAAGATGGTGATGCCATGTTGCAGGATATCACAAGCATGAATACAGTGTCCTATTCCCATTCAATCAAATACTAACAATGAATTGTTATAGAGAACAAAACAGAGGCTTAGAAAAGCATTTAAGCACACATGCTTTATTTTATTTAGTATTTGTTCTCTCTGAGTTTTCCTTTTTCCACTAAAGGTGCATTGAAACATTTTTCTTGAAACCTGAAAACGCACCAGAATCAGCGCAATGCCTTTTTTAAAGAATATATATTCTTTAAGTTTTTGAAAGGACCTAATGTGAACGATAATATATTGAGTGCATTATAATGATGCAATAACGAACAATGACCTGACGAGTGCCATTCTTCATTCCCCTTCAACTCAACGGCTCCTCTAAGCTGGGGTGGTGCCGATGGCAATGCCCTGCCAATCACCCATTCCTTTCTGTTTCTTCATGCCACAGTGCACTTATGGTAACCTTCACAGCTTGGCATCTGACAAAGATGCCCAAGAGTGACGAAGGAACGGTGACAGAATATGCAGCGCACATTGACAACCATCGATTCCTTGTTTGCTAGCACACTATCTCCAGCAAATGGTTATGTTTATGATGATGCCAGACTTCAATTATGCAACTACAACATCACCATACATTATTAATTTAAAGCAATTTAGTCAAAATAAAATTAATTAGTGAAGGTAATCATGAATAAACATACAGACTATTACAACATAAGTTCTGATGTCCATCACTGCTATGAATCTTGGTCAGCAAAAATAATAATGTTGCTTCGTGTCACCTTTTATGACCACAGCCGTTATGAGCTCACTCCCCTGATTGTGTTGATGTTTGCTCGAGTCGCTGCTGTCTGCTGTATGAATCCCAAAGTGCTTTGCAAGAAACTTATAAACAAGCTGTTATAAAAATCTGCAGTACCTTTGTTAGGATTCAAACTCTGAATGCAACAAACTGCCAGTTGAAGATTTTGCCTCTTGGCCATTCTACCAAAGATATAACCAAGAAGACTTCTGCCTGGAGGATGTGCACACACCAACTGCTGCTTTGATTGCCTGATGCCCGCTCGGCTTCACCTCCTTTCTACAGGATGATGCTGGCATTGGCATCTCTTTCATCTTCTAGCACGCTGTCATTTCAGCTGTTATTCAAGTTGCCTTCTTCTCAATAGGAGATTACTTACAGGAAGCTGCAAATTTTTACTCCTGCCACTACCTCATGAAACATTGCAAGACTCACTGCATATAATAATTGCAGCAGCGACCACGTAGCTTCTTGGCAGTATGGGTAAAGCTGTCACTATCTTAGCTATTAGAGATGGTCATTGCTGAAACACTTGGTGTGGTCACTGTATTCTGCCAACTAACCTACAGGTCAATACACTGAGACTAAAAAAGAAAGCTAAGAACTGTGCAACAAGCAATGGAAAGGAAAATGACAGCGGTAAACTTATGAGCTTGAAAGATCGAAATATAGACTAGGATGCAAATGCAGGTAAAGCTTATACTCTGGTTGAAACAGAAAGGAAGAAGCAGGTCATGCGGCAGGTAGAGCAGATAACTAGCAGTCTATTACATTAATAGAATGGGGTGACAAAGGAAGGCAAATCCAGTTGAGAGTGGCAGAGTATTAGATGGAGCAGTGAAATTTAAAAATATGCCAGCATAGAGCGTACTTTAGTTGAACCAAAAGAGGAGGTAACTAGAGATCTCTATGAGAGGCCTTTGTCCCAAGCTGGGAGTGCTGCACAGGCTCACTCACTCTGCCTTGAGCTGTTCAATCTGCTCATCCAGGAGGCGACTCTTGCGGCGGAGGTCAGCCAGCTTCTTGCGCAAGTCCTCAACACTTTGACTGCTTACAGGCGTAGTCTTCATCTGAAATGCAACAGCCACTGTGATCACTCTCAGTCTATCCTTCAGAAACGCAAGGCACTTGTAATGTCCAGTCGACAAGACGTGATACAAACGGAACCACTAAAGGATTTATAGATGGCAGGGGGATTCGAGCCATCCCCATGACATACCCACACTTCATCGCTGACAAACTTGAATGTGCAGTAGCCAATAAGCACTTAAAACTTTGTCTACCGCTATCACTGAGATTCGAAGTCTTGTAGCCACAGCAATGTGCACTTGGGAGCTGGATATGCGGACCACTACACTACTGTGTAACAATAGTGCTTGGTAATTGGTGTAAGGAGGTCAACAGATAGTGTACTACTATAAGCAATAGCAGATATGTTTGTTTAGTACAGGTTGAATTCAGTTATAGCTTTAAAACATTTAGAAGAGCAGCACACATGCACTTGTTAAGTTTTCTTTTTTTTTTCAAATAATTCTAATTTATTTTTGTTCCTTTCTGCATTTCAGTTCCTCGTCATTACCAGCCCTTAAGCACGTGCTTGTGCTTTACAACAAATGAAGCCCATACAAACTACCCGGTGCAGGCTTTAAGAAACTTCAAAAAAGAAAAAATCTCACATTCATTGTAAAGGAATAAAAGGAGAAAAACTCAAAAGTCATTTATGCACCCCTCAATACAAAGACCTGGTGCCATATTATGCAGCAATTCTTTTCATTTTCCACTCTTTTTGCCCTCTGTCATACGCTGGCACAATGCCGGGTCATCACTATCACCAGTATCATCAGCTACTCGCTGCAATGAGTGATAAATGAATCGAAGGAAAACAATACCCTTACATAAACAATATGGCCTCTGGTTCACAATGAACAAAATACAAGGCAGCTACATACCTACGGCTCTACAGCTCTCTGTGTACCACTGCGAACAAAATTCACAAGACCACAGCATCAGTGAAAAAAAGTAATTTTTGTTCTGACGCGGCTATGTGGCGTGGTATTGAGACACGCACATGCATGCTGTATGACACTAGTTCAAGCTACATGCTTACAGTTATTAAAAAAAAAAAAAGGTATATCTATATATTTGTGCAGCACCTGTGTCCTTCAAACTTTTGCTGGCGACTGTACACCGGTTTGCTGGTGACAGTTGTGGGCAGTGTTCACACAGTTATGAGTTCTTCATTCACTCCACCTCTTTTTATGCGTGTTATGCAATTCTGCACTTCTCACCGGTGAGCTGAATGGGCGATTGGCAGCACCAAGGCTGGATCGGGACCGCCTGCAAGAAGCGGTGGCACGAGTGTTTACGTCTTCCGAAAAAAAGGGGGGGGGAAACAGAAAAACAACGAAAAGCTATGTGCAATGTATATTCCGAAATTGGAAATTATGTTATTATTGCTGTAAAGAAGAAAGAAAATCTTGCCGCACAAAGCACGGTTTTTTATATAAACAGTTTGCCTGTTCACTCAGTCAGATTTAAAGAGGCATTGCGCCCATAGGCATTACAAAGAGCCATTGAAAGGCATCTTCTTCATCTGATGCGTGTCTATATATATTTACCCAATGCTAGGTCACACATAACAACACATGAAAGTTTTGCAATGAGGAAGTTGGTCATGTGAAATGTCCTTGCTTATACATTCCTCTTTGCACCATATGTGGCCCTTGCACTAAAATAAATTCCACAAATCATCATCATTTTTATTACAGGTAAGGAAAACACATGTGATCACTAAACATTTGAACTGAGGAGCGATGGCACAAAATGCGTGAAAATTATCATTTGGCTGAGGAAATTAACTGTGCGGCTCATGTGAGTAATTAAGATAAATTTGTCAAGGTTCAACAACCTGTTACAAACTTCGACTGTACCGCAACATCATTCAGAAAGCGCCAACTCAGAAAACCAGCGTAGTGAATCGCGTACCTCGCTTGCATCTTGAATCTGTTTCGTGTCGGCGTCTCCGAAGCGGCGTGCTCCCGTTCATCAGACATGCTGCGGCGCAGCTCAGATCCGGCTCGGACGATCACGGCTTCGCAACGCGTACTCGAAAACCTTGGACCAATTCTGCGGGCGAAAAACGCGCGCAATAAAGCAGACAATTGTCGCCCATGTCGACGCAGGCTCAGGCTCACCGAGACGAAGGCAGACAGTCGTTTTTGATCGCTCTCGTCGGGTGAACAAGCAAGGAGATGTCACCATATTTTCGTAACTACTAAAAGAAGAAAAAAAAGAGATAGAAATGGCTTTTCAGGACACACGAAACGGCGTCAGGAACGCACAGCACAACGTATGCGTCACGACGACGTCAGTTTAGCAAAACAAACATGCCGCGCTAACGGCACGACCATGGGCACGACCGGCACGACGGACGCAGGCACAGAATCCGCGAGAGGGCGCGCTATGTAAAACACAAAGCTTCTGCACGTACACCGTAGAGAAAGAAATTCGTACACTTCTGATCGCGATCGGGGCCGATCCGGATCGTATTTCTTGATCTCAATCAACAGTTGTCGCTGCTACACAGTCCAAAGATCCGGATCATGTTATTATCGGCTGCTGATCGTCGGCAACCCTCATGACTGCACAAAAACATTAAGACTGCATAATTAATGCCTTGGCTACAAAATGAGATTTCCATAATATTGCTAAAATTGTTTCATTATTACAGCTTTCTATTGTTTATAAATAGATTTTTAAGCGTTTTTAATGAGTTGTCTTCACTTTTTTTTTTAGCCTTTTCAGAATACTGAGCTAGAGGGCGTAAACGTCAGCCGGCGATCGCGATCAAGACACATCAAGAGGCCAATGGAGGCCCACATGTACAGCGTACTGTACCCTTGAGTGGTCCTGTAAGCATGCACTCTAATGACATTTTTCACTGGTCGATCTAGAGTGGGTTCGCGCTTTCCGCTGGTCGTTTCGGATCAACTCTCTCCGCGCCGGATCGCTCTCACTTGAGCCGCCATAAAGTCCCTTGATAATTCGAAAGTACCGCCACTCTTTGAACTCTGCCGCCGCCGCGATACCTTCTTGCCCCTTGCGCGTCCCCCACCCCCTCACCTCCGCAGCAACCAGTTTTGCCATAGAGTTGAGTTTTGCCCCCGTTTTTCTGGACGACGATTGGTCTCCCTGCCGTTGACCTTGAAAACGCGCGGATCTTGCGTTTTGCTTGTGTTTTTGTGTTTCGTTCGCGCCATTTTTCTCCTCGGAACGGGTGGCTCGGCGTAGCGAGCGTTGTACGCTATGTTTCCTGCTCTCTGTGCTAGCGCTATGGCGTCATGTTGCGCATATAACTGCAGCAAGAAGCCTGAATATGGTTATGCCGTTTTTATGATACCACAAGGAGAGCGTGATGGCTTGCGCAGGATTGAAGCAGTGGCTGCATAACATTGGCCGAAAGAACTTTGTTCCGACAAAGAACAGCGTTGTTTGCGAGCTGAGGCATCTTTCTTACTGCTCGTAGCAAAGCATCCCGTAATGCTGCATTTTTTTTTTTCATTCATCCGGCCTGCTCACCAGCGTTTTTGTTGTGGCAATTTGTACGTCGCGTAAAAATGCGATTGTCCTCAATATGCTTAAAGGGACCCTGAAACGATTTTGACGATTCTCTACAAACGTACTGAGTCGTTAGAGTATGTCCTTCTGATCATTAATTGACGCATCTAAGTGCTCCGCGTAAAGCGTGTAATTTATTATAATGTTTTAAAAATGCACATCGCTGCCGATCGCAGCACACTGCTCGGCGGAATTTTAAGCCCCCACACCCATATGACGGAAATCACCCATACGACGTCAGTGGGGCGAGCTATCCGATTGGCTGACCAGGATGCGTGATCGATAATTTTTCCAACTTTATGGTAAACAAATGATGTTCGTAATAGTTGGAATGTTATTTAATTTGTTTTTATAAAAAGAAAGTAACATAAAGAGAATGCTCAAGAACAATTTTTCAGTACAGTTAAAGGGCCCCTGAAACGGTTCGGACAAATTTTGCAGACGCGTAGGGTACAGCTTAAGTAGAACATTCACACCACAATTTAAGTGAAGCGTTACGTATTAATGGAGCTTCAAGCGATTAGAAGTTACCCTCCTCCCTAGTCATGCTTTTCCTCCTCAACTCGTTCGCCGAGCGAGCTGGGCTAAGCTCCGCCTTCACTGGTTTCGCGTCACGATGCGACGTCACATCGTCCACTTCCGGTTGTTTTGGAGCCCGCCCCCGCCCGCGTGAAACCTCTCCGCTAGCCGCTTGGCCGTCGACCCCAAGCGAGAGCTATCGAAGCAGCGTGCGTTGCGAGCATTCTGTCGTAGCGCCGAACGTGTCTGGTATTCCGGTAACCACAGGCAAGCTGGTCATTTCGGCAAATGACTGGAGGCATAAACTCAAGCTGATGAAGGAACTTTAGCGTAGACGTACGTGTGGCCTGATCGGTCTGCACGGTCCAGCCACTTGTTGGCGCAGCGCTTAACCAGCCAAACAAAGCGCTAATATTGCTCTAACCAAGTGTAAAACATTTTAAACATTTATAAAAACAAAGTGTTGATGATTACACTCCTGCGAAAAATACACACCAGCAGCCAAAGAAGAATACACTTCGTTACTGCTACTGTGTATGGTTGAGCTCTGTGCCACCAGGTGGCTGCACCGTGCAGACCATTCGCATTTGCGATTCTGCTCATCCTATGGCTCATCCCGTTACGGCACAGTCAAGCGGCCAGACCCTGTCCCCTTGCGCTTGCATTTGCCCTAATACCGGACTCGCGAAACGCTATTGCGTTAGTAATTTTCCGGTGTAAAGTGACGGCCACAAACGCGCAAACCCTGGCGCCGATCGGATAGCGGCAGTCCGATGCGCATCGCAGCAGCCAGCTCGCTCGTATGCTGCCTTGCAGAGGGACACGATGTCGCAGCTTGACATATTGCCAGTCGCTACGTTTGCAGTCCACAAAGCAACAAAGTCGAATCATAGTGCTCGCGAAAAGACTGAGACCGACTCTGACCGCGGAGCTCTCGTCAAAATGGAGTACGTTGTAACACAAGCAGACGACACTTGCTGTGTGCCGGAAGTGCTTAATTGTATTGAAAAGTCGTTTTTGTGCATTCTCTTTATGTTACTTTCTGGTTATAAAAACAAATGAACTAACATTCCAACTATTACGAAGATCATTTGTTTACCATAAAGTTGGAAAAGTTATTGATCACGCGCCCTGGTCAGCCAATCGGATAGCTCGCCCCACTGACGTCATATGGGTGATTTTCGTCATATGGGTAGGGGCAGCTTAAAATTCCGCCGAGCAGCGTGCTCCGATCGGCAGCGATGTGCATTTTTAAAACCTTATAATAAATTACACGCTTTACGCGGAGCACTTAGATGTGTCAATTAATGATCAGAAGGACCTACTCTAACGACTCAGTACGTTTGTAGAAAATAGTCAAAATCGTTTCAGGGTCCCTTTAAGCACTTCCGGCACACAGCAAGTGTCGTCTGCTTGTGTTACGTGCTCCGTCTTTGACGAGAGCTCTGCCGTCAATGTCGGTCTGTCTTTTCGCGAGCGCTATGATTCGACTTTGTTGCGTTATGGACTGCAAACGTAGCGATTGGCAATATGTCAAGCTGCGACATTGTGTCCCTCTGCAAGCCAGTAGACGAGCGAACTGGCTGCTGCGCATCGGACTGCCGCTATCCGATCGGCGCCAGAACTTGCGCTATTGCGGCCGTCACTTTACACCGGAAGATTACTAACGCAATAGCGTTTCGCGAGTCCGGTATTAGGGTAAACGCAAGCGCAAGGTTGTGTCCCCTTGCGTGTCGTTTCAGGGGATGAACAGAAGCGCAAATGTGAATGGTCTGCACGGTGCAGCCACCTGGTGGCATAGAGCTCAACCACACACAGTAGCAGTAACAAAACGTATTCTTTGCTGCTGGTGTAAATTTTTCGCAGGAGTGTAATCGTTAACACTTTGTTTTTGTAAATGTTTAAAATGCTTTACACTTGGTTAGAGCAATACTAGCTCTTTCTTTGGCTGGTTAAGCTCTGTGCCAACGGGTGGCTGGACCGTGGAGACCGATCAGGCAGCACACGTACGTACGTCTACGCTAAAGTTCCTTCATCAGCTTGAGTTCGTGCCTCCACCGTTCCGTCGAAACTTCAGGTAGTGTGTGATTACCGGAATACCAGACACGTTCGACGCTACGACAGAATGCTCGCAAAGCGCGCTGCTTCCATAGCTCTCGCATGGGGTCGACGGCTAAGCGGCTAGCGGAGAGGTTTCGCGGGGGCGGGCTCCAAAACAACCGGAAGTGGAAGTGGAAGAAGACGCTGCGAGCCCGGTACTTCCCAGTCACGAACGGCATGCGCGTTATCAGTGTGACGCAGCATCCTCGACAGGAAAGGAGAGGAATGCGGACAAGACAGATGACAATTATTGTTGTGTGGCAAATATACACTCTAAGAAAAGTTTTCACCCTTTGGAGTGCATATTTGCCACACAACGATAATCGTCATCTGTCTTGCCCGCATTTCCTTTCTTGAAAACGCTGCGCTCGTTACTTTCCTGTCGGGAATGCTACACTCTAAGAACAGTTTACACCCTTTGGAGTGCCCCTTCTGCCACACAACGATAATCGTCATCTGCCTTGATGCATTTCCTTTCTTTAACGCTGCGAGCCCGGTACTTTCCAGTAGCGAACGGCATGTGCGTTATCAGCATGATAGCATTGCCGACAGGAAATGCTATCATGCTGATAACGCGCATGCCGTTCGTTACTGGAAAGTACCGGGCTCGCAGCGTTAAAGAAAGGAAACGCATCAAGGCAGATGACGATTGTCGTTGTGTGGCAGATATACACCCCGAAGGGTGCAAACTTTTTTTAGAGTGTATCTGCATTTCCTTTTTTTAACGCGGCGAGCCCGATAATTTCCAGTAACGAACAGCATGCGCGTTATCACCATGACATAGCATTCCCGGCAGGAATGTAGCGGGTGCGGCGTTTTCAAGAAAGGAAACGCAAGCAAGGCAGATGACGATTACACTCTAAAAACAGTTCCACCCTTTGGGGTGTACACTCTAAACACAGTTGCACCCTTTGGGGTGTATATTTGCCACACAACGATAATCATCATCTGCCTCGTCCGCATTTCCTTTCTTTAACGCTGCGAGCCCGGTACTTTCCAGTAACGAACGGCACGTGCGTTATCAGCATGATAGCATTGCCTGTCGCTACTTTCCAGTAACGAACGGCATGCGCGTTATCAGCATGATAGCATTTCCTGTCGGCAATGCGCTATCATGCTGATAACGCGAGTGCTTTCTAAGAGTGTACTTCCCAGTACACTCTTAGAAAAATTTACACCCTTTGGGGCGTATCTTGTCCCACAACGATAATCGTCATCCGTGCTGCCCGCGTTTCCTTTCTTTAACGCTGCGAGCCCGGTACTTTCCAGTCACGAACGGAATGCGCCTTATCAGTGTGACGCAGCGTTCTCGACAGGAAAGTAGCGAGCGCCGAGTTTTCAGGAAAGGAAACGCAAGCAAGGCAGATGACGATTATTGTTGTGGGACAAATATACACCCCAAAGGGTGCAACCGTTTTAAGAGTGTAACGAACGGCATGCGCGTTATCAGTGTGACGCAGCATTCTCGGCAGGAAAGTAGCGAGCGCCGATTTTTCAAGAAAGGAAACGCAAGCAAGACAGGTGATTATTGTTGTGGGACAAATATACACCCCAAAGGGTGCAAACTGTTTTTAGAGTGTAACCGTCATCTGCCTTGCTTGCGTTTCCTTTCTTGAAAACGCCGCACCCGCTACTTTCCTGTCGGGAATGCTATGTCATGGTGATAACGCGCATTCTGTTCGTTACTGGAAAGTATCGGGCTCGCCGCGTTAAAGAAACGAAATGCGGATACACTCTAAAGAAAGTTTGCACCCTTCGGGGCGTTACTGTGACGCGGCCATGACGTCTTCGCGCCGTGTGGCACTTCTACTTCGGCCGCGGCCGCACTATTCCCTTTGGTCGACCGCGCCTGCCCCTCTTTTGGGGTGGCAGCCTCCCTCCGGTTTCGCTCGGTCGTTGCCTTTCGAGGGCAACAGGGGAAGGCTAACCGTTCTGCAGGCGTTCACAACAAAGTTTCTTCACTCACTCACTCACTCACCCTTCGGGGTGTATATCTGCCGCACAACGATAATCGTCATCTGCCTTGATGCGTTTCCTTTCTTTAACGCTGCGAGCCCGGCACTTTCCAGTAACGAACGGCATGCGCGTTATCAGCATGACATAGCATTCCCGACAGGAAAGTAGCGCGCACGGCGTTTTCAAGAAAGGAAACGCATCAAGGCACATGAAGATTATTGTTGTGTGGCAGAGATACACTCCAAAGGGTGCAAACGTTTTTTAGAGTGTAAGACAGATGATGATTATGGTTGCAGCAAAAGGGTGTAATTTTGCTTAAGAGTGTGCACACTCTAAAACAAAATTACACCCTTTGGGTCGTATCTTGCCACACAACGATAAACGTCATCTGTCTTGTCCGCATTTCCTTTCTTTAACGCTGCGAGCCCGGTACTTCCCAGTAACGAACGGCATGAGCGTTATCAGCATGACACAGCTTTCCCGACAGGAAAGTACACTCTTACACTCTTAAAACGGTTGCACCCTTTGGGGTGTATATTTGTCCCACAACAATAATCGTCATCTGCCTTGCTTGCGTTTCCTTTCCTGAAAACTCGGCGCTCGCTACTTTCCTGTCGAGAACGCTGCGTCACACTGACAAGGCGCATGCCGTTCGTGACTGGAAAGTACCGGGCTCGCAGCGTTAAAGAAAGGAAACGCGGGCAGCACGGATGACGATTATCGTTGTGGGACAAGATACGCCCCAAAGGGTGTAAATGTTTCTAAGAGTGTAGAAAAATTTACACCCTTTGGGGCGTATCTTGTCCCACAACAATAATCGTCATCTGTCTTGCCCGCGTTTCCTTTCTTTAACGCTGCGAGCCCGGTACTTCCCAGTCACGAACGGCATGCGCGTTATCAGTGTGACGCAGCATTCTCGACAGGAAAGTAGCGAGCGCCGAGTTTCAAGAAAGGAAACGCAAGCAAGGCAGATGACGATTATTGTTGTGGGACAAATATACACCCCAAAGGGTGCAACCGTTTTAAGAGTGTAGCGGGCGCGGCGTTTTCAAGAAAGGAAATGCAAGCAAGGCAGATGACGATTATTGCTGTGTGGCAGATATACACCCCAAAGCCTGTACCTTTTTTTAAGAGTGTAGGCGTGCACTCTAAAAAAAAGTTTGCACCTCCGAACTAAAGTCCTCCGACCTCAAGTTCAAGGAAGCGCCTCCCCCGTGGTATTCCCCCGGGACAGCTACTTCTGCCGGGTTTGATCAGGAGGTATTCGGATTTTTCCGGTGAACACGTCAGACCCCTTGACTCCGCATAAGCTTGTACGACGTCAATGCCGCGTTGCATGATCTCTTGAAGCGTTTGTGGATCATACGATAAGTTATCAGCATGAACAGGTAGCTACCGGCAGCAGATAGTTTGTGAGCGGCACAGAAATATACCACATGGTTGTTTTTCATTGTTGTATAGTACACTCTAAAAACAGTTGCACCCTTTGGGGTGTATATTTGTCCCACAACAATAATCGTCATCTGTCTTGCCCGCGTTTCCTTTCTTTAACGCTGCGAACCCGGTACTTCCCAGTCACGAACGGCACGCGCGTTATCAGTGTGACGCCGCATTCTCGACAGGAAAGTAGCGAGCGCCGAGTTTTCAAGAAAGGAAAGGCAAGCAAGGCAGATGACGATTATTGTTGTGGGACAAATATACACCCCAAAGGGTGCAAACTGTTTTTAGAACACTCTTAAAACGGTTGCACCCTTTGGGGTGTATATTTGTCCCACAACAATAATCGTCATCTGCCTTGCTTGCGTTTCCTTTCTTGAAACTCGGCGCTCGCTACTTTCCTGTCGAGAATGCTGCGTCACACTGATAACGCGCATGCCGTTCGTGACTGGGAAGTACCGGGCTCGCAGCGTTAAAGAAAGGAAACGCGGGCAAGACAGATGACGATTATTGTTGTGGGACAAGATACGCCCCAAAGGGTGTAAATTTTTCTAAGAGTGAGTGTAGACCACCACTTTTATCCTTTGACATCTGACCCGCCACTTAACACGTGACATTACCACGACTCCGTGGTTATGGCGTCCTGTTGCTGAGCGTCGTTTCTATTCCCAGACACATTCAAAAGGGCGGAATACATAAGCGCTTAAGTATCTAGGTGTGAATGCACGTTACAAAACTGCAGCTAGTAGAAATGAATCCAGGCCCATTTGTGCAGTGTTCATCAGATTACCACTCTGTTTATCAGAATCGTATCCACTTCGCTGTTCAAACTTTCCGCCATTCCGCTTCGCTGATGGAAGGGTGAGACTTCTTACTATTGACTAAAAACTATTATAAGTACATTAGAGCAGTTAAGATTTTGTGGGCGCTTTTTATGTAGAGTTAACAGTATAATAACGGGAAATTTACATACTCAATGTTAAAGGGTTGGTCGCGCCACTTATTCCCTGTCGGCAACTGTCCCATGCCGCGTCGGCAAGTGTCAGCGGCGGTGGGCAGTCGCGGGGCGGCGTGATTTCGTTGGGCTGCGGTCAGCTGCTCGTCATCTTCAGCATGTGTTGTTTACGACCGAGCATCGCGTAACGTTAGTAGTATAGTTATTAGGATATTGATTAGAGCGAATTTGTTCACTTATAGAGCTATTGGCGCTTCGCCTTTCTCTAGTCGTAGCCCATCGTGTCAGCCGAGCCTGCGTGCCATGTTATAGCTACTGCTGTTATCAATTGGAAGCTGGAAAAAAACTTTTCTGAATCGGGTAGGGTGAGATATCTTACTTAGCCACCATGATCCACAGCGTTTTCGTCATAAATGGCTCTGGGTAAGATGTGCTTGACACATTTCCGTTTATGCTTTTGCTCCATATCGTTCGTAAACGGCCGGCTTGTCTTTCTTTTTAGTGATCGTGTGGCTCGCTCGTTGAGCATCTCAAAAGTTGCGTGTTGTATTAATGTGCTCTCTTGCAACTCTTCTTAACTGCGAACAATTTACGTTGAGTCCCCGCGATTGTAATGTAAACAATGAACTATCATGCCCAAGTCGGCAGTCTTGTTCTTACATCGGTAGTTTCAGTGGGTGGCTCCACATACTGTTACCGCTGGTACCTTGCGGTGCCAATACAAACATGCAGTACTCACGACCGCAATCCTGTGTAGAAACATGCTTGGTGGAGCACACCTAGACCTTTTTCACACTAAAGACTCGCAGTTTGTGCCGCGCAGGAAACGCCGCAAGGATGTAATGCCGTCATGTGGCTCGCTGGGAGCCGAATAATGAACTTTGAATGTAGTGCAAAGCTTTTGGACGATGCAGTGCTGCTATAAATGTATCCAGATGTCCCTGTGGTGCAGTGTCATTCACATTTGTGTTGTATAGTGTTGTGTATGGTCAAGTAACTGCGTTCCTCACGCTGACGTGCATGTCATGCTTGTGCTTGCAAAAAAAAAAAAAAAAAAACAAAACAAAAAAAGGTGAAATAAAGCGTCCCATGATAATGAGTGAAGGAAACTAACAAAGCGGTTGTTACTTTCGTTCATTCATGCAATGCTTAGTTTGTAGAGTTTATTTAGTGAACTCCACTTCAGTGAAACTTGCCAAACTGGAACTGCCGGATGAATGAATTTCGTGCAATACTTTGGTCGGCTGCCCGCACATAGGTACAATAATAATGTATTTCTGTTAAACAGAACACTGTGAAAAATGGTACCCCTTGTGAACTTTGCCTAAACAGGACTGCACTCTAATGAAACTACCAAGGTCCACCGTGGCTGTTGCACTGCACGTGGAGCGGCAACATTTTGACAACTACGTGCGAAGGCAATGTTAGAGTCAAGGAAATCCTTGAGATAGATGCACCATTGCGATGTCAGTGACCCATTCATGGAATGCGTTTCGCTCTGCATATTAGTGTGCCAGGATGGAAACAGTAGCTTACAACACAGAGTGATTATGCTTGCTTTGGTGCTCAGCAGGATCAGGATTGTTTCATGACTTTGAAGTGATGAGTGAGATAGCAAAGAAGAGCAACAGTCTTGAGATGATCTGCACTTGTGGTGCGCAGCTTATGCTACAGTATCAAACCAATTGTCAGCGAATTGAGGTGAAATTCTTATCTTCAGGGCATGGAGCATTATAGAGGGTTGTGGGAAAATTGTTTTTTAACAATCGTGGTATAATTAAATGAATACACTGTCAGGGAAATATCAAATTAAGTATGAAAATTTTAATTCTAAAAGTTATGGTAATTGAAAGTACATATCCAGAAAGCACTGAAACATGCTGGTAAAGAAAAAAAAATGCACATGCAAGAGAAGCATGTGCATGCAAGGCCAAAGCTGGGCACCTAAGAATCTGTGTGCATTTCAAATACAAGAATGAGATGCCTTTTCCTTTCTAGTTGCCATTAAGGAAGGTTTACTGTACTTACGTTCACCAACATCATGGTGACAATGCCCAAGTACAAACAGATTCTGCACTGCATTAAAATGTGTCCTTTTTTTTTTGCATGGCATACATTGGTTTCTAAGTCACCACGGAGCATCTTGCTTGCAATGAGGCACAAGTAGCAGTTCTTTAGGCTAATGCAGCACCATTTCTATCACTCGGCTTCATTCAGCAACATGCTTCTGTGTCACTGCTTGTTAGCAGGCTCATGGGGTAGCACAATCATGCAGATGTCACGGTTATCGCAAACAGCCAAACTGATTTTCCTTCGCATACAAGGTCATTCAGTGATTTTTGATTTAAGCATTACATACTCTGCGGAGGTATATGGCTTGGCACAAGTGCTTAGCTTTAGTGTGATACTACCTTTGAAGCATGTTTGGTTTGCCAAGAAGGGCAACATGATGGTGGTTGTGGTTGCTACATGTATAGGGCAGAACACACACATCGAGTATGTGTAGTAGCGTTTGACCGGACCTTGCTTTAGCCACTGTCAAAATACTGTCTTCTTGGTGAGCCATGCATTACTGCAAATTATTGTAATAAAGGGATACTAGAGAGAAGATAAAGCTGAGCTGTATTAGTAAACTGCCCTTCGAGAGTACCGATAAAGCCACTGTGACAGGAGGCTTCAAAAGCCAGAAAAGGTGTGGAAATGAAAGATGGGTGGCAGCGCCACCTTTGAGTTCCTGCACCAGCTTGCTTTGACATCGTGGATTTTGATGGCACCTGCATGGACCTAGTTTTTGTAATTAGATACAGGCTGTATTTTATTCTGAATGAGCCAAAGATAACTTTAACTGTGCCATAATGGCCCAAATTTGAGATAATACTTTGCAATCGGTGACATCACACTGACGGTGCCATAGTTTAGGCATGAAATTTAAGAAATGGAATTTTGGCCTTCATTTTCTTTTTTTGCTAATCAACCTCCTACTGAGATTTATGAAAATAGAGTGCTGAAAGAATACTCTGTCAGCCTAAACTGATTTAGTGTTTCTCCTTTAATGCCTCTAATGGTAGTCTAAATCAGAATCTATTTTGTTGTGATGATTAGAAAGATTACAGGATGTTAATATACAGAAGGAGGTCCCGAAATCAAAGACTGCAATGGGACCTCCTTTGCAAACTAAGCGTAATAAAACACAGGTTACAGCAGTTTCAAAAAATCATTAACAAGGAAGAATTACAGGTTTTAGTATGAAAAGCATAATTGAAGAATTAAATGTGCATAAATAAGAGACATATAAAAAAGCACTGTAGCTAAATCTTGTTGAACAGTAATAAATTAGTGACATAAATGACATGACCTACAAAGCATAATTTGCCAACTCTAATAAAAGTCAGCACTGCAAGGTGTGGTAACTTGAGCAATCATGATAGCGTAAGTGGTTATGCATCATCTCTTGAACTGTTTGTTTTCGTCAATTTCTTATTGTTAGAGGGAATAGTGGCATTTGCAGTGCTGTTGTATGCATGGGAATGCCGTGAAAGGGGTCTTCGGGTTGGCACCTTCACTTGGAGAGCCATGGTGCCTTGCCATCTGCGTGGTGAATAGTGTTCTGTCTGTCACTATGGTTCAGTCTATTTTGGAACAGCGTGTAAGATGCCATTTTTGCAGTATTCTTATGTAGAACTTTTTATTAAAATGCAAGTATACTTCCAATAGGGGTTATGGTTGTATCGTGTGAGCAGTACCTACAGCAGGTTGCTAAAGCCAAAGGACGAGAAGGCCTGCACTTGGTGTGTGCTGATTTCAGTCGTATGTTTTTCTGCATTTATTTGTTGTATTGTAAGTGAGCAAACCAGTGCAAGAAACGTTAAAAGGGAAAATAAAAACTTTTCTTAAATTCCATGCAAGCTTTACCTTGCGCAGCCATCACCATATTTTCGGCCAAGCCATGTTCAAAACAAGGCTGGACCCTTCATGTCCCAGCGTTGCCATGGTGCTTCAGTGCTGTTGAAGTAACTTACATGGATGGGGATGCCAGATTTCTGCCTAGGCTATGTTGTAAGAAAACTGCATGGTTTCCATGCTGTGGTCATTGAGAAAAGAAACCGTAATGTGAACGTGTCCTTGCAAGCAGCCAGAGTTGTTCAGGAAGCCTGGATGGTTGCATGTTGCCCTCTGTCTCACTCTGTCCTGACTATACATGGTCGTCAGTAAATGAACTGTGCGAGTGCTCAGCTGGCCGCTCATTCCTTGCAGTATGTGCATGCCTGGAGATTCTTCTCGCTTTACACTAGTGTGTGGGTGAGTGTAGCTGTTGTGCATTTATCACTATGTCCCGAGACACGTGAGCTTCACTGCAGCACAGAATCTGGGTAAAGCTTTTGTAAGCCACCTTCAGGAGCACAACTTGCCCAATGAGCAATCCTAATAACTTTTGTACAGCTTCTCTGCAGGTTTCCCTACACATTCCTGGGGAAGACGAGGGTAAAAAAATGTTTTTTCGTGACTGCATAGCTGAGAATGTTAAGTATGTCTTTCAGAAATGATTGCTACTTTGGCTTATTGGTGTGCAGCTGTGAAAGAGTAAACAGCACTACAACATTGTTTGGACATCGTTGCTTTCTTTATTTAATTTAGATTTTATTTAGCAGTATTGGAAAACATTGCGTTGTCTACCAACACTCTTACTAACACTCACCCAAAATTGCTCACCACACTGCATGCTTCGCATTTTCTTGTTCTTTACTCACTGATAGGATGGAGAACAAGAAGCCTGTCAGCATTTTGTTCCCTGCATTGTGCATGAAACAGCAGAGCTAGTTTGAACACATTGAGCTTGGAAGAAACACCACTAAGCACCTTTGGAGCCCTTGTTTATTTGGAGATGTAGGTAGTCTCCATCGATGCAGGATTCCCACATTTCCACCCATCAGTAGATCAGGAGAAGACCTTGCTTTGAAGCACAACTGATACTCCATCAGTTTTTGAACTTGATCCATCATGAACATGAACCATTAACTTGCTCATAACTGCACCTGCCAAATGTTGTTTATTGATTGCTGTTGTAGTTCACTGTCTTTGCTGTTATCCGTTGAGCCCAAAAACTACTGTGCCTGCTAAGTTTGATCTCTGTAGGCCCTGTGTCATTTGCCGGGATAAATGTTGCATAGAACACTATTGCTTCAGGTTCCATTTGATGAATACAAGTGTCATTGCCCGGCGGTTATCATTTTGCATGTGTAGTGCTTCTGAATGCACTGTTTATGCTTAGTTCCTAATCGCACTATGTTTAATTAGTCATACAAGGCAGGCAAAATGAACACGCAGAGCGCTCCAGTTCATCGTATGTTCCTGTGCTATATGTCTAATTATGGATCACTAACGACCCACCAGCCTTCTACCCTGTGTTGCTTTTGAGTGTTCAACCTTCTCAGTCAATCTTTACTTCCCACTTTGTTGGACATGACTGGGGAATGAATTTCACCTTGTTTTGGTTGCGTGGTTTTGGTGCCTTTCTAGAAAAAAATGCAAATTTATATGTTCAGGAATATTTTAAAAGTAATAAAAAAATGGCGGATCTCGTGCATATGGTGGGAATCAGTTATTGAAATTTCTTCACTTGATTTCTCTGTAGCAAAACACTCCTTGTTCAATGCACACTCTGGCCTCCTGTTCACTTCTTTGTTCACATTTGGCTGCTTTTGATGCCAAAACACTTCACTTCTTGCTTCTTTTTCTGCTTGTCTATTTGGACACATATCAAGTGGTACATACTCAATGGCCCAAGTTGTATAATCTTCAAGACAGCAGCAGGCCAGCACCCACAATGTGGGGAGAAGAATCAAAGAAAGCCTTTTTTTCAAAAAGTGGGCCTTTTTGTTTTGCTACCATCAACTGGGATGTGGAAATCCAACAGTACACATTGAGCTACTCATTGCCATGTTAAAATGGGTAAAACTAACCTGGGCACAGCAATAAACCACAAGCGAATTTAAAATACAACATACAGGCTTCCTCTGAATTTTTTTAGCACCATTGGCACTAGGGTCATTCTCCTGGCAGGCTACAGTAATGATGTTTCCTGGAAAACTTGTGCTCTCTCAGAATTCTTTTTAAGGGCTGTTGCTTTACTTTATAAGATGTGTGATTGATGTGGTTAAGCCACATTCGCAACAGTGGCTTTAGTAATTGGCTACTTATCATAGTGCAGAACTACAGTCTGCATGATAATGTTGTATGTCAACTTATATGAAAATTTTCCTTTTTCCTCCTCCTTCCTGAGAAATGAGCACTATGGTTTCCTTCCTGCTCAATGAAGATGGTAGTAGGTGACGCTGTGATTGTTGAGGAAATTTTCATGTTGCACTGATGCACTGGGCCTCCTAGGCTTTAGCGCTAGTGAGGCAGACTTAGGTAGTTAATATAGTGGGT
Source organism: Dermacentor andersoni (assembly GCF_023375885.2). Lineage (NCBI taxonomy): Eukaryota > Metazoa > Arthropoda > Arachnida > Ixodida > Ixodidae > Dermacentor > Dermacentor andersoni. Next base: position 358,994,913 of record NC_092814.1, on the reverse strand, counting down.
GCTTCTAGAAAGCAAGACTTGGGCAGTCAGTATAGTTGACTGCTAGAATTCTTTACTTCACACTTACCTGCAGATCAGCTGATGCCTTTGTTACCAATTCGTTTTTCATTTTTGTTATTTCCAGTTTATCTTCTTGGTAGTGCCTTTGCCTTGTTTTGACTTAGTCCTTGGCCTTACTTTTAATTCGCTAGCACATTATTTTTTACTGTTTTGGCTTGCTTGAGGAGTTCGTATGCTAGGGCCTCTGTTCTTCTCTTGTGAATGCTGTCTTGGCTGGCTGGGTATAAGAAAAAAGAAGACAGTTTTGTCTGAAGACGGAGCATTGAAAGGAATAGCAAGGTTTAGCATTGCGCTGAAGGCATCTTAGAAAGCTGGCGGGATGAAGAGCACCACCAAGAGCATTGCAGGTGTTGCATCTCGATGGTAAACGAGATGAGAGCAAAGGTAAATGATTGGTGTTCACCAGCGTCCAAAGAAAGGATTACATAGAAATACCTTGACGTCTATTGTCCGTTCTGCTCAGACCAGTGCATGCACCATGGTGTTGTATGCACACAGCTGCATGGCAGCAAAGCCAATGTGTATGTGCACAGCGCTCATGCCAGCAGTGGAAGCTAGAATGCTGCCCCAGCTCCGGCAGAGCCAATAGAGTGCAGTGTGATAGTTTGTCCACTTGGCTTCATTGCTTTTACCGCCAAGTTCACTGTGTGTCTCTGGAGGCTTTCTAACCCCCCACGCGCGGGCTGCACATGCGCGCCAATACTGTGACAACATGACAATGCCGATGGCAGCGCTGACATTTGTGCCATCGCCAGTAGTGATGGCACGAACGCTCCTTGAGCATTCGTGTAAAATGAAATGGTGAAACATACTGAGGACATGTGCATTTCATGGGCATTTTTTCTGGTAACCATAGGGACGTCTTTATGGAAAAGCACTGGAAGAGTGTCATCCACCGGTCGGTGTGCGACTACTTCTTCGACGTGCAGAAGAAAGCTGCCAGCCCTGAGGATATCCCGCCTGTCATCTCTGCCCCGCATCACTACCTCATCAACATCTACCGCAACAAGATGTTCTTTGTAGCTGTCACTATGTCTGAGGGTGAGTGCATGCGCAGTAAAGGTATCATTGACGTCGAGAAAGTCTTTCTTTAAAGCAATGTTCTTCCACTTTATTTCAATTACAAAATTACACTGCATGTCATGGTATACTGTATTTATGCAGTAAAAATGTGCTTTGCATCTTGTGTGCAGCATAAAGCTTTTTTTTTTTTTTTTCACGTATTCAGGCAGGCTTGTGAGTGTGTCACAAATGATGTCTTGTTACTGAATTGGTGTTCCGATTGTCCAAACACGAAACATCCGACTTTTTTTGTTTCGCTGCATTATCATAAACGTATTTAAGACAACTGCAACATAAAGAGAACCGCTGCACACTGCCTGCTAACAAATAAGGCTTTTTAAAAGTGGAGCCTCCTTATAACTTTCATATTGACTGAACAAGATCTAAGCATTTTTTTTTTTTGGTCTTGGAACGTCATTTATTGTTGCAGTGGGTGCAATTGATTAATATGTGTTGTTTACTGGCACAAGGGCCAAGTATGTTCAAAGAGTGCCCAACTAAGGTACGTTGCATTATGTGATTATAATGTAGTAGTTTACTAAAATGAACAATGATTAAATGATAACTGCTGACGCCTCTTACACCCTTGCTCAACAAATGCATAGAGGCTATTGCTTATTGCCGTAATCGTCACAACAGTTCAGTTTTGTGAATGTTTATGTACAACATACTGTTCTGTTCATATCACTACATGAGTGCATGTTTCGCAGTGCTTTCTGTGTAACTTGCTAATAACCACCTCTCCATGGGTGGAGGTTTGGGTGTGCAGAGGTCCACCTTTGGGCTGCCTCCATATCATGATGGCAAGTTGTACTCACGTGCACCAACTTGATCCCAGGACATGGCCATTTGCCAATGACGCAACACTTGCAAGCTGTCTGTGCCGTTAGCTGCATTGATGGGTTCATGCTCCTGGGATCAAGTCAGTACACACGAAAAGCATGATTCATGTCTCTACTAAGATAGACACAGCCTGAAAATTGGTGTGCACTTTTGCAAAATGCATTAAACTCGCTGATAGCACTGGTGCCTATTGGCAGGATATGCATTTAGGCTAATTGGTTACAGTTCATCTTTGACTTGAGCAGTGCACTCGAGGCAAAGGACAGAAAAAGAGAAGATAATGCACTTCAGTTGGTGTGTTTTCTCACTTTTGGTCCCTTGTCATGAATGCGCCCGACCAGCGCACACAGTAAGTCAGAGTCATGAATTTAAGAGCACTAGAAGATCTTGGATGTTTGTCCTGTGCAGGTTTCTTTCTTGGGAGTTGTGCCCACGAAAGCGTGCAACTGTTTGCATACTCTGTAAGCAAGCACTCCTTGTTTGGGGCAGTCTTTCATTTTATATACCAGCTGCGGTGGTTCAGTGGTTGTGGCAACCTGCTGCTGAGCATGAGGTTGTGGGTTTGATTGCCAACTGCAGCACTGCATTCCAACAAAGGCGTAATGCAAAAGTGCTCCGTACTGAGCATTGGGCGGACACTAGAGAACTAAAGACGGTCAAAACTAATCTAGAGCCCTTCACTACGGTGTTTGTCAATGCACCCGTGTTTGCCTTGCAACATCACATGCATTCAGTGAATCAATATTTCAACCAACATTTGCTTTATTTCTGTGATGTATCCTAGCTTCTCACCTGCTCAACTCTCCCCTCCTCCTTGCAGTACCACCGCTGTTTGTGATTGAGTTCCTGCATCGTGTGGTGGACACATTTGTGGACTACTTCAGTGATTGCACCGAGTTCCTTATCAAGGAGCATTATGTGGTTGTTTACGAGGTATGCTTTGTTGTGATTATATTGTTTTCTATTGTCTAATTTGTATATTTGCATTTGACGAAGGAGTGAAAAAAAAATCTAATTCAAATTAATGTGGAGTCTACCTTGCCCCATATTGTGACGTCTCTCTAGGCCCGCATGCAACTCTTGGCTGTGCAGTCAGATAAAGATAGATTGTCAGTGTCTAAATATTAGTTTCTATTAGTTTACAGTAAAGAAGGAAGTATCTTTAGCACTGTGGAAGTGGATTCCTTATGCGCTTACAAATTAACAAATTTGGAAGCTTCCCACTGCGGTAGCCCAGTAGCTTATGGCATTGCGCTGTTGAGCTCGAGGTCGCAGGTTCGATCCTGCTTGCAGCGGCTGCATTGCAATGGGAACAGAATTGGAAAACGCTTGTTTACTTAGATTTAGGTGCACATTAAAGGACCCTAGGTGGTCAGAATTTTTCCGGAGGCCCCCTCTACTGCATTCCTTATAATTAGATCACAATTTTGGCACGTAAAGCTCCAAAATTTAATTTCATTTAAATTTGAGACCATAGTTAGGTATTCACAATTTGTAGTGAGCAGTGAAACCAACTGTAATCTTCGTATACTTTTTATGTTGTGCTTTACTATTCAAGCCATGATCTAGTCCTTCAGTTGTGTAAGTTATGTTCATGGTGTGAATGAGAAGAAAGGGGGTTAACCAAGGGACCTGATTTTTATTAATCATATCATAAGAAGCCAACAAACAAAGACATGAAGGACAACACGGGAAATCACTTGTATTTACTAATTGAATTAAACAAAGGATAAATTAATGGAATTGAAAGTGGATGAAAAAACAACTTGCCGCAGGTGGGGAACGATCCCACATCTTCGCATTACGCGTGCAATGCTCTACCAATTGAGCTACCGCTGCGCCGTTTTCTCATCTACTTTCTGGGGTATTTATGTGTTACTACTAGAACTAGCCCTGAAAGTGTTAGCCAGCACCACCACTCGCAAACCTTGGCAGCGGGTGTGGAACATCCTTTCTACCGCAGACGTGACATGTACGTGATCTTTTTGGGTGAAAGCACCTGGTCAATAAACCCACACATGCTACCTGAAGGCATCGATGTTGCTGGATTCGAGACCCTCTTTACAGAATGAGCGAGAAGAAAGGGGGTTAACTGAGGGGTCTGATTTTTATTAATCATATCATAAAGAGCCTACAAACAAAGACGCCAAGAACAACACATGGGAAATTACTTGTACTTGTTAATTGAATTAAAGAAATTATAAATTAATGGATTGTTCCCCACCTGTGGGAAGTTGTTTTTTCATCCACTTTCAGTTCCATTAATTTATAATTTCTTTAATTTAATTACTAAGTACAAGTAATTTCCCATGTGTTGTCGTTGGCATCTTTGTTTGTTGGCTTCTTATGTTATGCTTATGCTAGAATGTCAAAGAAGGAATGTTGTCCTAGGGGAGGCTAGCAGCAGTGCAGCATTTTTGAATGTACACATTCTGGAGAAATTGCACGGTAGTGGCACATGTGCGCAGGTGAACAGATTAGTGAAATGTGCAGCTTCTGGATGAAATGTTGGACAATGGCTTCCCGCTTGCGACGGAGTCCAACATCCTGAAGGAGCTCATCAAGCCACCAAACATTCTGAGAACTCTCGCCAACACTGTTACGGGTCGGACAAAGTAAGTTGTCTGTCTATCCATTGTGTTATTGTAGCAGCAGAGGGGCCCAACTTACAGTAGACTGCAGTCGGTGATGGAGTAGCAAGTGACCTTCAAAGGGAATGTGCGCATATTCGCCAGCAAGTTGCTTTGTCTGAATTTCTGTCTCCTCCTTTACCTTGCTCAGGCGCTCAATTGCTGTGAACCCTGAGGTGTGGGTGTTGGTGAGATACGAAAGGATACACCTGTCTGTAAAAGAATTAGTTACAGCTTTTGTGCTGCCCTTTCTCACTGTGTGCAAGGAGGTTCTCCCAACATTAGTGGAATCAATCAATCAATCAATCAATCAATCAATCAATCAATCAATCAATCAATCAATCAATCAATCAATCAATCAATCAATCAATCAATCAGTTTATTCCAGTTTCCATAAAACTGGAAGTGGTGAGAAAAAAACCAGCATTGCAATGTAACTTGACTGACCTCACCACCACTGGAAGTCAGCATTAGCAGGGAATACATATAAAAATTTTGGTGAAGTAGTGCATTTGGAAAACACGCACCCACACAAGCATGAATGATGAGGGCATGCACAGGCGCTGTTACACAGGCGCAGTATCATTTTTCAGAAAAAAGCGTGCCACTACCTGGGCATTTGATTCTATCTTGAGTGCCACACGGTGATGGTTATCTCCATCTAGTTGTTATTTTTTTTTTCTTGTTTTCCCCACCATGTAGCTGTCGCAGCACATGCACTTAGCAAAGCGTTTACTAAAAAAGCGCGTCTTTGAGCAATAAACCAATAGTTGCAAGCGCCTGTGTATGTCCTCATCAATGAACGATGCTGTGAATGTGTTTTTTCCAAGTGCACTACTTTGCCAAAATCGTGGATCGACAACTATAGACCGTCAATACCTATTAAATGTGTAAGAAATCTGTGCCGCACATGCTTGCAAATATACACGCAGTTAATCAGAATAACAATGACAAGCATAAATATATACTACAGTAGACTTCCGTTAATTTTACCTCAGTTAATTTGATTTTTCGATTCATTCGATCACGACCAAAGGCGCCAATACATTTATAATGTGCCAAACTTCCGGTATTATCTCAAAATTGACCGTGGCCGGAAAATTCGAACTTGACTGGTCAGCTTCGCAGTATGAGAACTTAGACGCTAAATAAGCGTACTGGCAGCAATTGAGAGCTGTTTCTGACGTTCCTCTGGCGATTGCGGCCCTCATTTCGCCCATCATGCGCGTCTTGTATATGAGATGGTTAATGTGACCTGGTACGCTTCTTACGCACACGCACCTGCCGTGCACCGATAAGCGGAGAAAAACCATCGTGTTTTGTGAAAGCTAGCGAAAAGAAAGGCGGTAAGGGGAAAAACTCCGAAAGTAGAGGGGACGTTTAAGGGCCTATCTCAAACTCTGAAGGCATGCCAGTAAATTTATTAGGCGTCTCGGTGCTCGTACTGTTAGCGAGATGGCGCATCTACATGTATAAATCATTGTCAATCATTGTCCGTACATATGTGCAAAAGCAGTCATTTGTATGGACATTGTTTAATAACTGCTGCTGCTGCTGTGTAAAGGGGCAGCCACCTCGTCAAGCTACTAATCTCAGTAGCCTTTTGTGGCTACCCTTCCTTGTGTATTTGTTCAAGGAGAATAAAATTCAATTCAATTCAATTCAAAATAAGAAACACATGCTATGTTCCGCAACAGTGGCACCTTTCCCCCCGCGTGGTAGGCTTCACCGCATAACACTCATTATGGCGAAGTTAACTTTAAAAGCAAATACTGGCAACTGATTGACGGCGCGTTCTGGCGTTTTTAGACCCGCCGGATAATTCGACCAGTTTCGTCGGTCCCATCAGGGTCGAATTAACGGAATATCGACTGTAACAACGTACACAGGTCTGAACATAATGTTATAAGTCAGTATCTTTGGCAAGACTTGCTCATATTTATTTGATGGGCATTGACCGCTTGAGGAATTTGGGTGTTATGCATTTTTACATTGTGGAACCATATTTTTGCACTCGGGAAACAGGAAAGTGTCTGGGTTTCTGGTCGAATAGAGTGTTCTTCTGGGTTCAGCCATTATACATGGGTCAGCTATCCCCCTCCTAGACCCCTTTCATAGTGTCCCAAAGGTGTTTATGCTCAGAGCTGAATTTAGTCTCGCATTTGCCGGGACTGACTTTTGATGCACGTTTGTTGTTCGTGAACTGCTCGGATGCCTCCTCTTAGGTGCAAGGGAACTAATTTTGCGAGCGTGGAAGGATCGAGAGCGGCCGCAGCACTCTTTCATGGCGGGAGCCCGCAGGGACGTCTGCGTGAGCAGCCGTTTGGTGTGTTGCAACACCACGTGCCTTAGCACACGAGGGTTGGACCCTCCCGTGTGTAGCTATGCGCGGCTTAGCCATGTCTGGGTAAAGGGGGATCCTGGGGGTTGAGCCGATGTTGGGTGTTTGGACCTTCAAGGCCCCCCAGCGGAAACAGCACACCTCTTCGGCCTCTACTTCACATAGACGGCACCTCCAGACTGACCCACCTGGAGGAAATCGGCAGTCGCCTTTTCTTGTCCCTCTCTTCAATCTTTTGCTTTTCCTTTCGCTGTCTCTTCTTTCCTGTCTTCTTCTCACTTCCGAATTTCTGGGCGGCAAGGGTTAACCTAGTGCGTGTATCCAACCTTGGGTATATTATATTTGGTTATAGTAGCTACGTACAGCTGGTGTCTGTGTTTCCTCCCGGAATCGTGGTGTCCCCTTGTTGGGCTCGGCGGTGGGTGGCTGGCGTAGCTACTGAAATTAAATGAATTCTGCATGGCTAAGACATCATTCCCCCTCTTTCCCATCGTCCTCTTTCAAGAAGGGGCACACCGAAAAAATTTTGCAGCTATTCAGCCAGCGCAAAGAAACTTTCCCCCGCTTCCATGTGATACACAGTCAAGATCCTGAAAAGACAGTCAGAACTATCTTACGTTTCATCGTAGCTAAATGTCTTACCGACACACTAGGTGCTGTCTACAAAGTGACGAAAATGAGCAGTGGCGACCTTCTTCTTGAGGTCTGCGACACTCAACAGCATGGCAAACTCTCCAATCTCTTAGCATTCCGTGATGGGGCGATCACTGTTACCCCCCATCGATCATTGAACACGTGTAAAGGAGTCATCTCTGATGAAGATCTCTTGAGCCTGAGCGAGGAAGAGCTCCTGGAGGGCTGGAAAGAACACAACGTGATTCAAGTGCAAAGAATAAAGATCAAGCGAGACAACCAAGATATTCCAACTAAGCATCTCATCCTCACCTTTGCATCGAGCGTGCGATCAGGAACCCTAGAAACGGGATATACCAAAATTCGAGTCGGGCTTTACATCCCAAATCCCCGAAGATGCTTCAAGTGTCATAGATACGGCCATGGTTCGCAAAGCTGCCGTGGCCGACTTACCTGTGCGAAGTGTGGTGAACACGAACGCGAATCCTACAACTGTAATGGCACACTCCACTGTCCCAACTGTGACGGTGGACGCGCAGCACACTCTCGAACTTGCCCCACATGGAAAAAAGAGAGACATAATCAGAATGAAAATCAAAGAGAATATCTAATTTCAGGAAGCGCGGAAACGTGTTTCAGTTTTCCGTACCTCAGGGTATGCTGGTGCGGGGCGCAATGGGGCAACGCCGCAGCAGACTCTGGTTCTGGCCCGGCCCACAAAGGGTGTGGTCATGGCCGTGCCACCAGCCCCCTTGGCGTCAGCAGCCAGTGCCGCTGCGCCGTCCCCGAAGGAGGGCCCATCGACCTCTGGGTTGGTGGCCTCCTAGGCCCTGCTTTTCGAGGCAAAGCCTTCGGTGAAAACACCCCACTCGTGTGAGCAGAAGTCCGGCGGCTCCCAAGAGTCGATGGACACAACCCCGAGCCAGACGGCGCATCCAGCACATCGGGAGCGGCGCGAATCTTGCGACGCCTCCAAGAAAGACAAAACCCGAATCATGGGGCCTGAAAAGGCTTCATAAGTCATTTTTCCAACTTGCCTTCTCTTTACACACAGCATAAAAACACGAACAATATGGCTACACAAATAACACTGGAATATTAGAGGTCTTATCCACAACCTCGATTACATTAAAGAACTCTTACACAAATATAACCCAAAGGTGCTGTGTGTTCAGGAGACACATCTTAAATGTACACAAACAAACTCTCTTCGTCAGTACGCCATCTGCCGTAAAGACCGCAACGAGGCGAATACCTCGTCTGGCGGTGTAGCAATAGTTGTAGACAAGTCCGTAGCTTGTCACCATGTCGCCCTTCAGACGCCCCTTCAGGCAGTGTCAATTTGGCCAATTCTTTTTAATAAATTGATCACTGTTTGTTGCTTATACATACCCCCCAATTATCACCTCGGAAAAAGGGATTTTTATAACCTAATTGATCAGCTTCTGGGCCCCTACATACTCGTAGGCGATTTTAATGCCCACAACACCATGTGGGCAGACTCACGATATGACGCGAGAGGTTGTTTCATTGAAAATTTTCTTTTGAACTCCGGTGCATGCCTGTTCAACAAGAAGGAGCCAATGTATTATAATATTCATCATAATTTATATTCATCAGTAGACCTGTTGATTGGCTCTGCTTCAATTTTCCCGGACTTGCTATGGCATGTAATCAAAAATCCCTATGGAAGTTACCACTTCCCTGTAATGTTCAATTCAATACGTCAACACGAATGCCCCCCACATACCCCCCAGTGGAAACTAGCCTCCACTGAATGGAATCATTTTAAGGAATGAACTTACTTATCACGGCATGTTATCACCTATTTTAGCATAGATGAAGCAGTAGCGTATTTCACTTGTTTTATACTTGACGCAGCTGAAAAATTCATTCCACAAACACAAGGACTCTCATGTAAAAGGCGGGTCTCCTGGTGGAATGAACAGTGCAGACTGGCACAAAAGAAACAAAAAGTGTGGGGTTTGCTGCGTCGCTTCCCGACTGCAGAAAACCTAACAGAATTTAAACTGGCAAAATAGCAAGGAAGGCACACGCACAGACAGGCAAGGAGGGCTAGCTGGGAGAGATTTCTCTCGGGCATCACTTCCTACACCTAAGAGTTCAAAGCATGGAATAGCGTAAGAAAGCTAAAGGGGCAACAAATCCACCCTCTGCCCTTAGTGGACAACAAAGGGACTACCTTGGAAGACCAGGCCAACTCTTTGGGCGAACACTTTGAGCATGTATTAAGTTCCACACACTACACAAGATCATTCCTCAAGTATAAACAAATAGCTGAACTTAAGACACTTGATCGTAAATGCCGTCCGGATGAACCATATAACCGTCCTTTTAATATTGCCGAGCTTAAAGCTGCATTGAGCACATGTAGAAGCTCTGCACCGGGAGCTGATAGAATCATCTATGACATGATTAAGAACTTACATGAAGACACACAAATGACACTTCTGGCACTTTTCAACTCTGTCTGGGCTGCCTGATGCCTCCCATCCTCATGGAAGGAAGCTATTGTTATTCCCGTCTTGAAGCTTGGTAAAGACCCTTCCTTGGCGGCAAGTTATCGCCCGATAGCTCATACAAGTTGTCTGTGTAAGCTATTTGAAAAAAATGATTAATCGTAGACTAATACATTTCCTTGAACTGAACAATATGCTTGATCCCTATCAGTGTGGCTTCAGAGAAGGGCGGTCCATGACTGATAATCTTTTGCGCATTGAAGGAAATATCCGTGATGCATTTGTGCGTCAACAGTTCTTCTCCTCGATATGGAGAAGGCGTATGACACAACGTGGCGATATGGAATCTTGAGAGACTTGTCGGGAATGGGCATTTGTGGAAATACGTTAAACATACTAGAAAGGTATTTGTCCAAATGTACCTTCTGCGTGAAAATTGGCAATGTATTGTCGCGACTTTTTATGCAAGAAATGGTGTACCTCAAGGAGGTGTGCTTAGCTGCATGCTCTTTATCGTGAAGATGAGCACGCTTCGGGCTTCATTACTGCCAGCCGTTTTTTATTCTGTTTACGTAGATGACATACAATTAGGTTTCAAATCCTGCAACCTTGCACTGTGTGAGAGGCAAGTACAACATGGCTTGAACAAAGTGTCCAAATGGGCAGATGAAAAGGGATTTAAAGTGAACCCCAACAAAAGTTCTTGTGTGCTTTTCACAAGATACAAAGGGCTCATTGCAGATCCCAATATCGAAATGTATGGTCCGCAAATCCCTGTGAACAAAGAGCGCAAGTTCTTAGGCATCATACTTGACTCTAAACTAGCTTTTATTCCACACATAAAGTATCTCAAGGTGAAATGCTTAAGAACAATGAACTTACTGAAAATTTTATCCCACACAACATGGGGCAGCGATAGGAAGTGTTTAATGAATCTTTACAAGAGCCTGATTCGATCACGATTGGACTATGGTGCCGTGATCTACCATTCTGCCGCCCCAAGCGCGCTAAAGATGCTAGATCCGGTCCACCATCTAGGAGTCCGCTTAGCCACGGGCGCTTTCAGAACAAGTCCCATTGAAAGTCTCTATGTCGAATCAAGTGAGTGGCCACTCCATCTGCAGAGAACATACATCAGTCAAACATATTTTCTGAAAGTTCACTCTAATCATAAACATCCGTGTTTTAATACCGTTAACGATATGGCATATGCTACACTCTTTCGTAATTATCCCTCTGTAAGACAGCCCTTTTCACTGCGTGTGAGGGAGCTTAGCGTTGAAATGCATGTCCCACTCCTCAAACACCCTGCAGGGGCGTCTGCGCAAGCAGGCGTTTGGTGCGTTGCGACACCACGTACCCGAGCACACCAGGGTTAGACCCTCCCGCGTGTAGCCGTGCGCGGCTTAGCCGTGTCCGGGGAAAAGGGGATCCTGGGGGTTGAGCCAATGCCGGGTGTTTGGACCTTTACGGCCCCTCGGCGGCGGCAACACACCCCTTTGGCCTCTGCTTCACGTAGACGGCACCCCCGGACTGACCCACCCGGGGGAAATCGGCAGTCGCCTTTTCCTCTCCTCCTCTCCAATCTTCGTCTTTCTCTCTCGCCTTTTTCATCTTTCCTGTCTTTTCTTCACTTCTTATTACTTCCGTATTTCCTGGTGGCAAGGGTTAACCTTGTGCATTATGCCCAACCTCGGGTATAGGTATTTGGTTATAGTGGGGATGTACCGCTGGCGTGCGCAGAACTGAATACTTCCCGTCCTGTGTCGTCCCCTGGTAGGGCTCCATGGTGGGTGGCGGCCATCCCTGCCGATTAATATTATTACTTATGGAATCAAAATTCCCTCCACTCCCTGATCGCTCCTTCAAGAGGGGGCGCACCGAAGATTCCTTCAACTTCTTCATGAGTCACAAAGAAACATTCCCAAAATACCATGTCATTCACAGTCAACATGAAAGCAAGACAGTCCGAACAATATCTCCTTTTGTTGTGGCAAAATCATTGGCAAACTCCATCGGCCCAGGTTACAAAGTAACTAAAATGGGTAGCGGCGATCTTCTTCTTGAACTTCGTGACAAGACACAGTACAGTAAATTGTCAAAACTAATTGCTTTTGGGGACATTCCAGTTTCAGTAGGCCCAAACAGATCTTTGAACACTGTCCGCGGTGTCGTCTCTGAAGATGACCTGCTTGATCTTAGTGAAAGTGAGCTACTTGAGGGATGGCAAGATCAAAATGTAGTAAAGGTCCAGAGAATGACGATTAGGCGCGACGGCAAGGAAATCCCCACAAAACACATAATCTTAACTTTTCGAACTAGCACTTTACCAGACTCAATAGAAACAGGATACTGCAAACTCCGTGTAAGACCATACATCCCTAACCCATGCCGATGCTTCAAGTGTCAGCGGTTCGGGCGCGGTTCACAAAGCTGCCGAGGGCGCACTACTTGTGCAAAGTGTGCATCAAACGAGCACTCATCTGACACTTTCACTTCCACCACCCATTGTGCTAACTGTGACGGGGATCACCCAGCGTACTCCCGTTCTTGCCCATCCTGGAAAAAAGAAAAACAAATCATCGAAATCAAAATCAAACTGAACCTTTCCTTCCAAGAGGCGCGCAAGCGCTTCTCAATGAACCAGTCTAGTCCGTCTTACACCGATGTGGCGCGCCGGGGGGCAGCGCTACATCCTTCGGCGGCCGCCCAAGTCACACGGAGTGTGACGGCGGTCACGCCATCAGCCCCCCCGGCTGGAACAGCCAGCGCTGTACCAGCTCCCACAAAGGAGGACCAGCAGACCCTCGGGCCTGTTGGACCCAAGGCCACTGCATGTGCAGATCGGCCCACCACCCCCGCGAACGTGCCCGCTGCGCAGGCGCTATCCACCGCCTCAGACGAGGTGATGGATACAAATACCAATCCGGCGTCTCAGACGCCGAAGGAACGGCGCAGCTCCCTTGAGCGCGCCCGGAGGTTAGAGAGATCGCGTTTCACGGGGCCTGGAAAGGTCTCGTGAGATAATCTAATCCATATTTTTTAGACACACAGCACAAAACACATACGTTACGGATACACAGATAATACAATGGAACGTCAGGGGTTTACTCCACAACCTAGACAACATTAAGGAACTTTTACATAGGTACACCCCAAAGGTGCTGTGTGTCCAAGAAACACATCTTAAACCTTCACAAACAAACTTTCTCCGACAGTATGCCATTTTCCGGAAAGACCGCGATGAGGCCCTTGCCTCGTCGGGCGGTGTGGCAATAATAGTAGATAAGTGTGTGGCTTGCCTGCAGTTACCCCTTAAAACGCCCCTAGAGGCAGTGGCAGTCAGAGCAGTGCTTTTTAGTAAGCTGCTGACAATTGCTTCTTTATACATTCGTCCCAACTGTCAACTCTCCAAAACTGAATTTGATAGCTTTATTGCGTAACTCCCGGAACCCTACATTGTCGTTGGAGACTTAAATGCCCATCATACCTTGTGGGGCGACTCTAGGTGTGATGCCAGAGGGCGTCTGGTTGAAAATTTCCTATTCAGTACGGGTGCATGCTTGCTAAATAAGAAGGAGCCAACTTTTTACAGCGTTGCACACAAGACATTTTCATCTATAGATTTATCCATTGTTTCAAGTACAGTCGTGCCGTACTTGGAGTGGAATGTACATAAGGACCCATACGGGAGTGATCATTTCCCGATTGTTTTAAAATTAAGGAAACGGGACGAATGTTCTCCACATGTACCCCTGTGGAAAGTTGACTCAGCCAACTGGCAGCGATACTGAGAACTAACATATATGACCTGGGATGATATTCGTGCACTCAGTATTGACGATGCAGTCTCATATTTAACCGCATTTATTCTCGACGTAGCGTCAATATGTATCCCGCAAACAAATGCATCGCCTAATAAACGGCGTGTTCCCTGGTGGAACGATGAATGTAAGGAAGCACGAAAGAAACAGAATAAGGCTTGGAATCAGCTCCGTGACTCTCCGACTATCGAAAACCTTATCAGCTTTAAGAAAATAAAATCAGAAGGAAGAAGAACGCGCCGCCGTGCCAAAAGGGATAGCTGGCAAAAATATATTTCCGGCATTAATTCGTATACAGACGAAAGAAAAGCCTGGAACAGGGTAAACAAACTAAAAGGCCGTGAAACTCATCCACTACCATTAGTAAACACACAAGCAGACACTCTTGAGGAACAAGCTGATTGCCTAGGAGCATATTTCGAGCACATTTCCAGTACATCTCATTATACAGATACATTCCTAAAATACCAGCGACTAGCAGAACAGCTGCATTTGAGTCGGAAGGGCATATCCAATGAAGCATACAATTGTCCATTTGGAATGGCTGAGTTCCAGGCTTCACTGAACTGTTGCAACAAGTCCACTCCAGGAAGTGACAGAATATTGTATGAGATGATCAGACACTTACACCCTGAAACCCAAAAAACACTACTGTCACTCTTCAATTCCATGTTCTCTGCCGGCTACATTCCTTCTGCTTGGAAAGAAGGAATTGTAATCCCTATTCTCAAAGAGGGCAAGGACCCTTCCTCACCCAACAGTTATAGGCCTATAGCTCTGACAAGTTGTCTATGTAAATTTTTTGAGAAAATGATTAACCGCCGCCTCATCCATTTTCTTGAAAGCAACAAGATACTCGATCCCTTTCAATGCGGTTTTAGGGAGGGTAGATCCACAACAGATCACCTTGTCCGCATAGAGACAAATATCCGAGATGCCTTTGTCCACAAACAATTTTTTCTATCAGTATTTTTAGATATGGAAAAGGCATACGACACAACCTGGCGCTATGGAATCCTCCGTGACCTGACTGAAATGGGAGTTCGAGGCAACTTGCTGAACGTGATTCAGAGTTACCTCTCCAATCGCACGTTCCGTGTTAGAGTTGGTAACGCTCTGTCTCGTCCATTTACGCAAGAGGCTGGTGTTCCACAGGGTGGTGTGCTGAGCTGCACTCTTTTCATTGTGAAAATGAACTCGATCCAGACTGCCCTACCACGTAGCATGTTTTATTCTGTATATGTGGATGACATCCAGATAGGTTTCAAATCATGTAACCTAAGTATCTGCGAGCGACAAGTACAGCTTTGCATAGATAAATTATGTATGTGGGCGGACAAAAACGGTTTCAAGCTAAACCCACAAAAAAGTACATGCGTCCTGTTTTCTAACAAGAGAGGTATACTTGCGGACCCCGAAATAGATCTAAATGGAGAGCGGCTATCTGTGAGCCATGAACACAAATTTCTGGGAATCATTTTAGACAGTAAGCTTAATTTTGTACCCCACCTGAAGTATCTGAAATCAAAGTGCCTCAAGACTATGAATCTTCTGAAACTCTTATGACGTACATCTTGGGGAAGCGACAGACGGTGCCTTCTAAAACTTTACAAAAATCTAATATTAACACGGCTTGACTACGGATCAATAGTCTATAATTCTGCTGCACCAAGCGCTTTGGAAATGCTAGATCCTATTCACCACCTAGGTATCCGCCTTGCTACAGGCGCCTTTAGGACTAGCCCTGTGCAGAGCCTCTACGTCGAGTCAAACGAATGGTCATTACACTACCAAAGGACATATTTAACTTTCTCCTACGCCTTGAAAGCTAGATCAGATGTTAAACATCCTTGTCATTCCACTATATGCGACTTGTCCACTGCTAGGCTGTTTCGTAACCGCCCAGCCACTAGGCCTCCTCTGTCCCGGTTGGAAGCACTCTCAGAAAATACAGGGATCCCTCTTTTACACAATGTCCTAATGGCTCCTACACGGCTTCCACCGCCTTGGGAGTGGCAGACTATAAGATGTGACATCTCTTTCTTAGAAATATCCAAACAAGCACCTGAGGCTCACATACAATCTCATTTTCTTGAACTTAAAGAGAAGTATTCCTGTGACGAATATTACGCAGATGCTTCGAAGTCTCCAGCTGGTGTTGCTTACGCAGCTCTCGGACCCTCATTTTCAACATCAGGGCCACTAAACCCACACACCAGTATCTTTACAGCAGAAGCATACGGTATACTTTCGGCTGTTAAACACATAAGGTGCAGAAATGTCGCTAAGGCTGTTGTCTTTACAGACTCGTTAAGTGTCGCGAGAGCCCTGATTAGCTTACGAAAGCTTAAGAATCCCGTTTTGAATGAGCTGTATAGTTTGTTGTGCTCCGCATATATCGGCAACCAAGCGATTATTCTATGCTGGGTACCTGGCCATAAAGGTATAAAAGGCAACGTAGCTGCTGACGAAAACGCTACGTCAGTGAGTTTTAGCGACACAGATGGAAATATCCCCATTCCTGCCACAGACCTAAAGCCCTTTCTGCGCCGTAAATTGAGGAAACATTGGCAATCAGAGTGGGATACACAAACATTGAATAAGTTACATATTATAAAACCAAGATTGCGGAATTGGATAAGTGACAAAACAGCACGGTACAAGGAAGTACTTCTTTGCCGATTAAGAATAGGACACACTTACAGTACTCACTCCTACCTCTTGACTGGCGGGGATCCTCCTACTTGTAGTAGGTGCGGCGATGGCCTGACAGTCATCCATGCTCTTATCCAGTGCCCTGCAATAGAAACGGAGAGGAAAAAGTATTTCCCTTCTGCATATCGCGAATATATACCACTCCATCCTGCATTTTTTCTTAGTGACGAACCGTTTTTCAAACTGCAAACAGTCTTAGATTTTTTAGACGAAACCGACATCCTGAAAATCATTTGGCCAGGCAATTTTTAGCACGTGACTAACAGCCCTGCATTCAAGGGCTCTCTTAAAACTCTGCAGTCAGTGTTGTTTTATTACACAGTGTTTTAACGACAGCCCATTGCCATAGCCCACATCACTGCCTAGTCACCGTCATTATTTTAGCAACTACGCCACTTGCAGCTACAGATTTTAGGCCCTTTTACAGCCATACCACATCTACCATGATGAGTTCATTGTGCATGTCATCCACAATACATCGTCAACATTACCACCTGTCATGGCGCTCTTTGGCCAAACCTGGCCCTTGTGCCATAAAATACCGCACATCATCATCATCATCACTCCTCAAACATCACTTAATGCCTCCAGCTAAGCTGCTACCTCCTTGGGAGCGGCAGCTGATACAATGTGATATATCTTTCCTGCAAGTTACAAAGCATGCTCCAGAGATTGAAACCTAAATGCATTTCCTGGAACTCCAGTACAAGCACTCCTGCATGGAGTTCTACACAGACGCATTGAAGTCACATGACGGGGTGTCCTATGCAGCCGTCGCTCCATCCTTCTCGGAATCCGATGTACTGCATCCGGAAACAAGTATCTCTATGGCTGAGGCCTACGCACTATTGTTGGCTGTGAAGTATAAGGAAATCAAAACTCCAAAAATCAGTTATATATATATGGACTCCCTTAGTGTTGTGAAGGCTTTGATGTCATTGTGCAAGCACATAAATACAGTAATTAATGAACTCCATTCCGTCCTGTGTAAAGCGTATATATCTAACCAGCATGTGATTATATGCTGGGTGCCTGGCCATAGGGGCATCCAGGGTAACATTCTAGCGGACCAGATGGCCACATCAATTGCATCGCATGCTGTTAATCCTACTGCTGTAGTCCCTGTCGCAGATCTGAAGCCCTTGTTACGAAGAAAACTGCGAAACTACTGGCATGTGTGTCTAAGAATAGGACACACATTTGGCACCCATAACTTTTTACTCACTGGAAATGAGCCTCCAACCTGTGGTAGATGCGGGGAGAGGCTGACTGTCCTCCACGTCCTCCTGGAGTGTTGGGGAGCCGAATCTGAGAGACACATTTCCCCTTAGCATACCAGCAGCAGATCCCCCTTCATCCTGTAATGTTACTCGGCGCAGAAGCACTCTTTGATACCAACGCTGTCCTAGGTTTCCTGAAAGATGTTGTATTACATGTTATTAGCCCCATACGTTCGCAGCGCCTCCTCTCTTCAGAGGGTGCCGCTGTGATAGTTGTTTCGTATAGCACATGCCTCTAGGCCCTTGTGTTTCAAAGGCTTTGGCGAGGCAGTAGTGCTCTAGGCAATTTTAGCATCTCGCATATTTTGTATATTGCATCATTCCTTCCCAGTGCATTTTAGTGTTCATAGTACACGTCACTAATCATTGCCATAATTTTATTACGCGTAGATTTTATGCAATTTACTCCAACTCTTTTAGGCCCCTTTACAGCCATGTCACAGTAAATTCACTGAACCCATCAGACCACTACGAATTCATTAACACTAGCATGGTACTCTTTGGCCATACCTGGCCCTTGTGCCATTAAACATGAAACATCAATCAATCAATCATGGCGGGAGCTTCTGTATCCTCGACCCTGTCACGAACTACAATGCCTGCATTATTTCTGTTAACTGCCCTAAACATGCCCTTTTAAGGCTCTCACTTTAATTTGAGTCTGACTAAATGCACTCTGGGAAAGGCACAGTGAACTTACAACCATCTAATACCTACGATTATTTTTGAGTGATATTTAATTTTTTTTTTCAAGTTTATCAGGAACTTTGTCAGGTTATAAACACATTCACTGCATTGTAGATCAGTGGCAAGTTACAATGACAAGTTAGTCCCCCTGTGCCGTATGCAAGTTCTGGGCCTCCTGTATTGCAGAAGCAACATGTTAGAAAAAAAAAGATCTATGCTGGCAAACAAGGGTCGCTTCCAGTTGAAGGTGTAGTAGCACCATCTCTGTGAAGTTTGAGATAGATGCAAATGGTGCATGGCTCACTCGTGCATCACACCCCACTCGAGAGGCAATGTGTGTGACCGACTGGTGGGTTATGATGCATAGGAATTGGGACTTCAAAAAGTGCTGCCACACTGAACGTGTTAAAAGTTTGTATGCAGTCTGGTGCCATTGAATTCTTGATTCATGTTACCGGAGTTGTAGTCTAGCGTTTGCGGTGTCTGCATCTTCTCTTTGTGTCATGTCTCTGTTCTGCTGGTAACATGAATCGAGAATCTAGCAACCAACTAGCCTGTTCAGCAGCATTACTTATGGCATGGTTGCGAGGGAAATGAGAGAGCAGTTGGAGAAGACAAACACGAGCGATGCGTTCGTCCCGAGACACGACACTCAACTGATTTTATTTAGGTGTCCTTCAAACCTCGCCCGCCTTGGCAGCTCGGTCAGGTCACCTCGCACACTACACGATAACCTTAGGGCGGTCTGGCTGCGTTCGTTGTCTGCGGTTCGGTCGGAGCACTATTAAAATTCTGACTAGCCCTCCTCCCCCATTGTGTGGATAGAGTTTGAATGGACACTGAAGAGCAATAGTAGGTTAGTTTGGTCTGGTGAGGTGTTTTTTTTTTAGACGTGATTTGACATTTATTTAGAGGAACAAAGGTTGGTTATTAGCGGAGAAAATGGGAAGGGAAAATTTCTTCCTTCTGAATTTTGTGTGCATGCATGTGGCTTTGTGGCTGTAGAGTTTGCTGCCAAGCAAGAGGTCGAAGGTTTCATTCCTGTCTATGGTGGCTGCATTTTGATGAGGGCCAAATGCAAGAGCTGTCGTACACTATACTCTCTTTCATGGATAACAGGCAACACTGTGATGGCTAAAAAGACTTGTCTCACTGATTATATTTATGATTAAAAAAAATAGTGCATCAAATATGGAGGTGTAGGCATGTAAGTCAGTGTAACAACGTCCCATACTTTTGTGTTGCAAGATATGACGTAATTAGTGTACATGCAAATCTAACCAACATGTCACCAAATGAGGTGGGTTTCTGTAACCAGCATCTACAGTGTGCTGGCTGTACCTGCAACCAAAACATAGTATGTTGCATATGAGAAGCACGAAGGTGCACAAATAGTGTGTGATTTGAGAGCCTTACGTCTAGAGTTTGTAGATGTGATATGTGAAGTAGTTATGATGTAAAAAATGTACATACTTAGCAGGATCTATGACTGCACTACTTGTATACTTCCTCAGTGTTGCAGGCTAAGTATGAAATGGATTTCAGTGCACAGTAAAGAAACCCAGGTGACCGAAGGTAATTTGGAGCCCTCCCCACTACAGAGGTGTCACTCATAGCCCACTGTGCAGCTTTGGTATTTTAAGTGGGGACACGGGTCTTGAAAAGTTAAAATCAAGGAAAAAGAAAAATTGATTTTTCAGAACTACTTGTTTCGGCACCTGTAATGCCTAATGTACAACCATATCGAAACAATTTGCCCTTAGTTTCACCCTCGTCACCCTTAGTTTCAGAAAAAAATTATTTTGTTAGTGCAGACGGTGAGAAAAGAGCTAAACATCAAGCAGAAACACCAGAGTTACGGAGCTATCTTTTGGCTTTCCTGTCACTGAGTATCACTAGAAAGCTCAAAATTCCGACTTTCAGTTCCTCGCATTCTCATCAACGATGGTTGCATAGGAAAAGCACAAACTTAAAATAATCAGGGGCCGGTCTATGAAACTTGCAATGCACATGGCCCTCTTATTGGCTCCTAATGTTAACATTGGCGGAGGCATTTTTCTGTGTTTTGAATTTTTTGTGTGTAGTTATTTCCCAGTTTTGAAGCTTTAAATGTGTGTTTTCCTAGTTTTCTTTAGTTTCTTGTGCTTTTTTCAAATACATATAGTTCTATTAGTCTTAAATTTTGGGATCGGCACTCGATTCCTTCTATTCATTCAATTCTCATCATTCTTATTTTGCCTGAATGCTGGTGAGCCGGAGAGTGCACAAAAGTATGATATAGCATCTTAAGACACTACAATGTTATGAAGTCCTCTAGAAATCACCAACAAGAATTCACATTTGGAAAGCTGCAACATTAGAATTTCATAACTTCGGCTTAAGTGCAGATACAAACATCAAAATGCTAACTTGCAGTCTTTGAACTTCCAGGAACATACCTGGCTTACCTTTATCTATCTTGTTGCAGCACATTTTTTTTCAAGTCATATCCCAAATATTTAACACAAGAAATATTGTAAGCTTTTTTTATTGACTTGTAAAAAAAACTAATTGTATATGGTTGCCACATTTTGTAACCTTATATTGGATGGGCTGTAAAATATCTAATAATGGTAAGATAAAACGTGCTTGCTATACTTAATTCATTACTCTTTATGCTTTCTAACCATGTCTTACAAATAACTTTTTATTGTGCCATTTATTTTCTATTGTGGCTTTAAACAATGGAAGTGAAATGTTAATTATCCCAGGAAATAATTGACCTACAGCAGAACTAATTAAATATTTGAAATCAGCACAAAAATGTTCAGAAAACTGGAAAGTTTCATTATTATCGATGAAAAAGAATGGTGAACATTATTTCAATAGCAGTGTCCTCCTTAAACAAACACCATAATTTTATTTTATTTTTGTACTTAAACCTCAGCATCTGTGGAGCTGTATGACATCACAGATTTCGAAGTACAGTGAGCTAGAAGTATTGGGCAGTGGAAAGAGCGGAGGGCTGGGCGCACAGGCAGCGTGAAGCCAAGAGCGAAGACTCCCGCTAGGGGCGCTGGTGTGCTCTTCCCGAGGCGACTGGAGGATTGGTGGAAGAAAAGTAGGGAAACGACAAAAGACGGAGACGTACAAAAGCACAGTTCGCAATAGGGGATCAGAAAATTTGGGCGTGGTAGTTCAGAGTGTTTTCTTTTTCCTTTTTTCATTGTTTAACCTAGGTAGGATATTAGGCAGTATAGTAGCAAGAGCTTGGTGGCGCAACCCACCGCCCCGTTCCAAAGGGGACGCTCATAATATCCATCCATTCATCCGAGGAGACCGTGGCGGTTGGAGCTCGCGTTGCCCACGTGCGCTTTACTGCGTCATTCTCGTTGCTATGAGCCAGCGTGCTTTTCGCATTTTTGCAAGTGAAGCTACTGAAAGTGCCGAGCGTGACCGTTTCTCTGTTCGATGCTGCCCTGTTGTTGCTTTTCGGATAATGAAAGAGAAGAAGAACAAAAGCGATATGCATTGTTATGCGCCCGGATGCAAGAGCGGGTATCCTGGTTTTCGGGAAGTAAATGGGCGCACGTTGTCTCCTTTTGGAGTGCCTATAGACAATGACCGGCGGAAACAATGGGAGAGGAATGGGAAAATGATAGAGGCCCTACGGCCAGAATCTGCTTCTGTGGAAAAGCTTCTTTCGTTTTTGACGTACCTGACTGAATGGGAGCTGCATGCAGTTGGTCGAGGTGGATTCATGTCCGCATCTACTGCTGTTGGCCTGAGAGTCACAGTTGCAAGTGTTCTGTCGTTGCTTACCTACCTGACAAAGAATGTTAGCTACAAATACTTAATGACTTCAAAGCTGAGTCAGGACCCAGTTGAAAATCTCTTCGGTATAGCACGATAGTCAAGCGGTTGCAATACCCATCCAACACACCAACAGTTTTCACTACTGTGTCTTGCCTAATTTTTTATGGGCTTGTCAGATCTGTTGCTAATGGGAATGCTGAGCCTGGTGTTCTTACAGCCCTACTTGAGCCAGACATGATGGCAGGCCCAAAGCCTGGCAAAACTGAACTAGTCCAAAGCCTTCTTGATGATGATGACATTCCCACTGCAGAGCATCGAAAGCAGGGCCCTGTGCCAGACCATGGCTCATGTGTTCAAGCAAAAATTGATGACCGGCTCATTTTTTACATTTGTGGTTATGTTGCCAAGAAGTTTCTGTTGAAATTGGAGTGTGATGAAGGCAACAAATTGCTTCTCACAAAGGAGGGTGTTCATCGTCTTGCTGCCGCTCAGTACACCAGGCTGTGAGACAGTGGTGGCCTACTGTACCCAACCGGATGGCTTTTCAGGTTTATTCGAAGATTAGAAAACCTTTTCACAGCCACATTCAGTACACAGGAGCTGCATCATGAGAGTGTTATGGATGTTATTGCTCTTGTTAAGAGAAACCGCCAAGACCGGATAGCCACGCAGAATCATTGACGGTGAAGGTTGTAGCTTTTTATGTTACCACACGGCTGCACTTTTTTGTGAAGTCCTTAAACCGTTCCAAAGATAAGAGTCGGGAGACCTCAAGATATCTGAAGTTGAGCTGCTGTACATAAGTATGCGAAATGGTATTGTGTACTCCCTACCGTGGAACTCTTCTGTTGCAGTATGTTTCTTGAAAATGCCTCCCCCTACCCACTGATACTGTGACTGAAACTGTCTTCAGGAGGCTCATGCTTCTGAAATGCACATGCTCATGGCTTGCTTAAATCATCATGATAGAAGAATGCAGCAGTTTCAGGAGAGGTTTGTCGTGTGAAACGCAACTGCTTGAATTTATGACAGATTTACACTTTAACATAGACTCAAACCTTCAAACTGACAGCATCTTTCTGGATTTCTCTAAAGCTTTTGACTGTAGCCCATTGTCGCCTGTTTTTGAAGTTATCATCATTAAAACTTGATTCACTAACTCTATCCTGGCTTCGAAATTTTCTTTCTAACAGGCAGCAGTTTACTTTCGCTGACAGCTTCTCCTCGCCCTTTTCAGATGTTCCATCCGGTGTACCACAAGGAAGCATTCTTGGTCCCTTACTCTTTCTGATATACATTAATGACATACCCAATAACTTATCATCATGCATGCACATTTTCACTGACGACTGCATTGTCTATCATTCTATTAACAGCTCTGATGACCACCTGATCCTCCAAAATGATCTTAACCAAATTATTATTTGGTGTGACACCTGGCTAATGACTCTAAATTCATCAAAATATAAAGTGATGTCCTTCACCCGCAAACACACTAACTTGGACTATTCCTACTGCATTAAAAATGTCCCATTATCTCGGACCTCATCATTTAAATATCTATAGGCGTAAATCTTTCAACAAACCTCTCCTGGACTTCTCACATTACTACCATATGTGCCAGTGCTTCTTGATCACTGGGTTACCTGCGACGTAACCTTCGGAACTCACCTCCACTTATCCGCAAACTGGCATTTCAAACATTTGTTCGCCCTCGACTTGAGTTCGCCGCTCCAATCTGGTCTCCCCACCAAACATGCTGGAATCAATCCAAAATAGAGCCGCACGTTTCATTTTCCGGAATTATGACTACCGTTCTAGCCTAACCCAAATAAAAATTCACCTTTCACTTCAGCTGCTAAGTAATCGTTGCGACATAGCCCTTTTGTCATTATTTCATAAACACGCTCACCACACTAACAAACGCTCCCTACACCTAGAAACGTCATCGCACACGTCGCACAGATTACACAATCATCATAGCTTTACGCGCATCTATGGTAAACAGAAGCATTCAACTCGTCTGCAATTCCCCGTGCCATTCGGCTCTGGAACAGCCTCCCCGACAACATAGTTGCGGAAACTGATTGTGAAAAATTCAGGCACTCATCCAACTCGCTTAACCTTTGTTAACCATTGATATCCCACTCACTGTTCTGTGTTATTTTTCCTACCTTTTTCTTGCACTGTAATACGTTTGTTACAAACTTAAGAGTTCTTTTTTATTGTACTTATATACAGCATTATGTAGCTATTATGTTTAACTTTTAGGCTGTGCACTTGGCTGGTGTTTTTTATTATTATTTCATATTGTTGTTGTTACTAGATTGTGTGTACTTATTTGATTCTATGTCCCCCTTACTCAATCCCCATGTAGGGGCCTTGTAAGGTTCTTTACAAATAAATAAATAAATAAGTATGCATGCATTCAGCACAAATAGATTTTCTATGTTATGAACGGGACTTGTTACTGCTGCAGCTGGGTAAAAAAAAAGAAGTGAAATTGTAATGCTAGAAGTGCACTCTGTCGCTGCAGGGAGGAGGGAGGGGGGCACGAAGTGCGTGCATCACGATAACAGGCATTGCAGGTACGTGCCGTGCCCTGCCATCCGATGCTACAGATCTTATGGTAGCTTACATAAAACCATATTTACATATTTGGCATGAGGAAAAATGAACGCAGCATTCTGAAACTCTGTGCCGCCGCACTCGCTTGCTGCGTTCTGCCGCATACTCCCTCAGCCGGTGCTCGGGAAGTGAGCGGTTGCGCCATCTAGTGAGCTTCTGCACAATATGCCTCGCGCCCGCACCGCCGCTTCTTCCACTACCCAATATTTTCTAGTGCACTGTATTTCGAAGTATTTTCTCATATTCGGCCTGTGTTGGTGCAGGAAATATTCTGGAAACTTCCCTTTGGTTCCTTTTTAATGTAGTTTTTTTTTTTGCCAGTGAACGATTAACTGTGTACCTCATTTAACAGACTGTCAATATCCATCATGTCACAGCAAGCTGACATGGAAACCACAGATCATAGTGTTTTCTTTCAACATGACAGTGGTTACTACATCTATTTTCCGTGAATTTAGGCACGTGCTTGACTTGACAGTACTCAGTCGGTACTGAGGGGAAGTTACTTGTAAAAGCAGCTGGAAGAAAGGGCAGCTGTTTAATTATGTTTGAATTGCTTTGTTCTGCTGTTGGTATCAGAAAATCAGTTTTGATGCTTGTCATTGAATCGAGTAACGGTCATCTCTGTGTTTAAGTGTGTAAAGTAATAAGTATCGTGGGATATAAAAACGTTTACATAGAGCACTGTTCCTCTTGCTGAAATTGTAGGAACAAAATCAGCTGCGCTTATCGGCTGCAGTGTTCATAGGCAAATTCTCAGTAATCCTTTGGAGTGGTTCATGGCAGTATGAATGTTGTTTGCCTCAAGTCTCATTCAGTTCTTCCTGTTGTCGTCATTCAGCCTGAGCAGCACCCTGCCCACAGGCCAGCTGTCAAATGTCCCGTGGCGTCGAACGGGGGTCAAGTATGCCAACAACGAGGCCTACTTTGACGTCGTCGAAGAGGTGGATGCCATTATTGACAAGAGTGGTTCGGTCATCTCTGCCGAAATCCAGGGATACGTACGTTTTAAACTTCCATATGCCTTTTTCTTTTTAACAAGCCAAGTTGTGGGCATGGTCTATGAGAAGTACTTGTAGGTAAATTTGGCTATTCGTAAAAAAAAAATTGTGTAAACAACAGTAGGTCGCTGCTTTTCAAGTTGTTGAGCGACAAAGGGAAAGCTTTTTGCCCTAGTGCTGCTCGTTGGTCACTTCGTAAGTTATGCTGTGCAGCAACTTGCAGTAAAATTCACGAAGCATTTTACCCATGGGTAAAAAGCTTCATGCAAGTTAATCCAGGACTTAACATTATAGGGCCCTTAACGAGATCCTGGAACTTGTGAAGAGCACATGCATCTTGAAGTGTGTTTGTTGTTGCAAAAACAACACACACTGTATTTGTATGCTGCCTACCTGTAAATATTACTATCTGTGTAAACCTGGGAACTGACGGACAGACCAGAAAGATTTCATGTGCTGTCCCAATGTGACACTCTACTCTCCGATGGACGAGAAGAAACGCAACCAAAGGGCCTGATTTTTGTCAGTCAATTGTGTGCTCTTGCACCAGATATACCATCAGGAGACCTTGAAATGGCAGTCTTCTCATGGGATGGCGATTTGTTGCCAACTGCAATGAGCGACAACTCAGGTTGCTGCAGGGACTGATTGATTGCTGTCATGTTGATGGGTTTTGGCTAGGCCTAAATATTCACTTGTTGCCTGGACGATTTTATGGCAATAGACAAGTGGTAAAAGGCCTCCAGCTTGCGTCACTGCCTGTCTATGCTTGTCAACTCCGTTGCTGAGCGTGTGCTACTAAACATTTTCTTTGACAATTCTGGCTACCTGCCAGCTTTCACATGTGCTAAAAATCAAGTTCATATTAGAAACGCAATGAACAGAAATTTGACCATGATGGTGTTGTCAAAGCAGTTGGCGTCTCGGCTTCCCCACAGAAGCCTTGCCATTCCTGTCATTTGTATGTCTGCCGGCACTACGGAGCGAGCATGCAGGTTAGTAGTAACTGTAAGCAGTAAGTAGCACTACAATACCAACCATTCCCTTGAGATCACACAAGTTATTGTTGTCAAGGTAGAGATTAAAATTGCAAAAAGAAAAGGCAAAATGCTGTTTTAAGGTACAGTAATCTTATGCAAAACAATGACAGAGTGGCATTACAGTCTAAGCAAAATTTTTTGGTGTCCGCAATTTATTTGTGGCAAATGATTGTGCGCAATTGGGCAAGGATGAAAGTTTGTTGCTGCTTGTATACGCACTGTTGTGTGCATGTGTTGGCTATACCCCACAATATGACAGTGCGACTCCATCCAATTTTCACTGTCGCTTGGTTCAGGTGTCTATTGATATGCAGTCTATCCCGGATGGATCAAACTCGAAGGGGATCGCGAAATGGTTCGATATATTGATAATTCTAAATATAAAATAGGTGCGCCTGTCCGAAGCTTATCTGAAATTTGGCATGTCTCTGACAGTTTCCCGAGATAGTGAAAAAGTGGGAACTTAGCGATTGGCTTCTCCAAGGCCATGTTGAACGCACGAAAGTTCACTTATTCTTTCACTCATGAGTGTTGCAAGACGCTCGTGCTGCGAAATGGCTTTCGCAACGCTAACCCTAAAAGCCCGCATTGCCCGGACGCGAGACCACAGTGCACCTTGCGATTTTCGAAGTCCTTGTTGCACATTTTTTATTCAAGGTAAGGTAGAAATGGATACGCGCCTTGCCACCATCAGCACACTTGTACTGCGAATCAGTGTGAATGTGCCTGGCCGCGTGTCCATTACAATACGCTGTTTAAATGGCCACTCGTCATATGTGGACAACGAGCCAGGCAGACTTGTGTTAGGTTTTGGAACCAATTCTCTGCTAGAGCCAGTCGTCCTTGCTTCTCGAGTCCGTTCCTACTGACGTGTAACCGTGCGAGCACAAATGAGATGCGTTCACTGTGGACTTGCGAATCACACAGCTATGAGTCTTGTGCACTGCTGCCGCTATGGCATTCCTGCAAAATACGGATGGGGTGTGCAGTGGTTTTGTTAAGTTCAAACTGTAATGTAAAGGTCCGTCTAAGTGGAGGTTGGGGTTGGGTTTGTGTTGGCTGCTTGCAAAATCCTAAAATGCCGTTCACAGAAAGCCTTTGTCTACAAGAAGACGAAGCCAGGGAGTGCAGCATATCCAGTTCAGCATTCCATGCCTGGTGCCACTCAGTGAAAAGATGATGTAGTATGCACACTTTCTTCTGGAATGCGTCTAGGACTGGGAGGCCTTGTGCGTTCTTGAAGCAGATTGGCGATCGGCTTTTGCCAATAATGAACTGCCGCCGTTTGCACGAGCCATCCACATGCACACCGAGCAATACGAGAGCACCCTGCTCATTTTTGCTCCAAGGCATGCACTGCTCGTCAAATTCAATTTCTTGTGTGATGGAATCTGCCAAAAGAGTGGCATCTTAAATTTGTTGGCATTAAATAATTTCGATGATGCATCTCTGTTAGGAGAAGCACTCTTGCAGGGGTATGGCACAGCGCAGCATTCGAAATATCGAATATGGCGGTGAACGGGAGTTCGATGTATGCATAGTTCATTGCAAAATTTTTGCATAGAATTTTCAAGGGATTTTTACAACTGTTCGATATAGACAATAATTAACCAGGATTTACTGTATGTGCCTTCTGACCACCTATTTGTTGATGTAGGGATGTGTTTAAGGGACAAGTGCGTGAAATAGTGTCAGATACCATCACTTTGTTAAACGCTTCTATTAAAAAATTCTTCCAAAGCAGTTTTCTTGATGATGGCTTGCAGCCACCAATACGTTAGAAAAGTTGGGCCAATGGTATAATAAATTATCGCTATGGGCAGCAGAAGTACCTTTTGGTTGCCTTCCTGCTGGATGTGAGAAAAGATTTGATAATCTATAAGACCCTCGGACACATTCTGTGCTGCCATTTTGCTTCCAATTTTACTTACAAAGTGGTAGTAGAGAAGCTGCTCACATGGAGCGTACTTCTTATGCTCGAACGCACCGAGAAATGTGTTGACTACAAGTGCAGCATGCAACGCATTAGTTTTTTTCATGAACTCATGAGTCTAAGTGTGGGTCTAGAGGATTTTTGGCAGTGCAAGCACGTGTCTGATGCCATCCACTTTCAAAGGCCTAATAGAATTTCTGCTCATTTTGAAATGCCACGGGTTTAAGTGACCCTTGTAGGAATAAATGCATTGTGAGGATCAGTTCTTGTCTGAAGGCAATATTATCTTTCAAGGCACGATAATTGCACATGAAATAATGCATAATACGATATTTGGTATTAACTGGGTAGGTATGATAATCAAGCCTGCCTTATTTCTGTGTAATTTTGGGTGAATTGAAGTCTGCGTTAGACATTTATTCGACATGCTACCTGCGTATGCGGGACTGTTACTTCGTGGGAAACCTCTTGGGAGCACTTGTTTTAACAATACACGCACACTTAGTAATGTGGGACTAATTAATGTGCCTTTATGCAGCTGATAATTACCCAGTTGTCATCTATTCTGCTTGTTCAGGAGGGTTATTATTAGTTTAAGTTGTTTATTTTGGCTGCATCTTTCAGTGTAGACCACACACAATATTTCACCTTTTAGATGTACACACCTAATAATGAGAGGTGCAGCGGTGGCGTAGAGGTAGAGCATCCACTTCGCGTGCAAGAGGACCGTGGTTCGAATCCCGGTGCCGCGCAGTTTTCTACTGAATAATAATTTAACCCTTTGAAGGTTTTCGCCGTACATGTACGGCAGCGGTTTTCTGTCCCGCAAGGTCTTTGCCGTACGGGTACGGTTTCGAACCTCCGTTTGAAATTTCGCGCCATAATGACAATCCTTGCTCACTGGGAGGTGCTGCCACCTCTCAGGACTTACAAGAAGCGTTTGAAATTTGCGCTACCTTCTTGGGGAGATAAACAGAACTGATTTCTAGCTTGAGCGCGTCGCGCAGACTGCGGCAACACCCCTTTTGCGGTTTCGGTTTCGCCGCGTGATCGCAATGGAGGCGCGCGAAACGTCATTTTTCTGTCTGTCGGCACTCTCTTGCAGGGGCGGTGGAAGTTGATTTCTATCTTGATTGGCACTGCTCTTAGCTTATCACCGCCGTTCGCGAGGTATTCTTGCTCTCAGCGGCAAGGCGCTTTCGCGGTTTCGTTTCCGCCGCGTGATTGCAACGGAGGCGCGCGAAACGTGATTTTTCTCTTTGTCGGCAGGCTCTCGCAGGGGCGGCGGAAGTTGATTTCTATCTTGATTGGCGCTGCTCTTAGTTTGTTTATCATCGCGGCGCACGAGGTATTCTCGCTCTCTGCGGCAACGCGCTTACGCGAGAACGTGCCTCAGACCTCTGCCCAAGACAGCCGCACGCAGAGATGTCATGTGTGCGCCAACACAACTGGTCACTCCAAGAGGAGAACATACATGCATTTTAGGTGTGCAGACTGCGATAAGGCGCTGTGCGTAGAACCGTGTTTTAAGGAGTACCACACTCTGAAATACTACTGAACATATTGCAGTTCTGAGTGATGCCGACACCAAAATACTGTTCCTAATTTTTTTTTACTATTTATTCCCGACTTTATACATCTTGTACATTCAAGATCCGCAATAAAGTAATTTGACCACCTGGGAAAGTTTTTTTCAAAATAATTCGACCCTCAAAGGGTTAAAAAAATATGCGTGTTTATAAAATTGCGTAAACAGGCCTGGAGTGTGGCCTGATCCCGGTGACCAGAAGCGGTAACGCACTCCCCCACCAGAGCAGGATTGGCCACACTGGTGCAGTACTTGGCCACAACTTTCTATATGAACACAACATTCAAACCCCAGCCCTCAGTCCCCAGCAGCTGTGAAGCAACTGACCACGGCGGCGGTCAGACCTGCGACGCTGCAGAGGGTGCTAAGAATCCCTGGTTCCGGAAAGGCTGCCATTGGAATGTACCTGGCAACGTTTAACGCTAGAACGTTATCTAGTGAGGCGAGTCTAGCAGTGCTATCGGAGGAATTAGAGGGCAGTAAATGGGATATAATAGGGCTCAGTGAAGTTAGGAGGACGAAAGAAGCATATACAGTGCTAAAAAGTGGGCACGTCCTGTGCTACCGGGGCTTAGCGGAGAGACGAGAACTAGGAGTCGCATTCCTGATTAATAAGGATATAGCTGGTAACATACAGGAATTCTATAGCATTAATGAGAGGGTGGCAGGCCTTGTTGTGCAACTTAATAAGAGGTACAAATTGAAGGTCGTACAGGTCTACGCCCCTACATCCAGTCATGATGACCAGGAAGCCGAAAGCTTCTATGAAGACGTGGAATCGGCGATGGGTAAAGTCACAACAAAATACACTATACCGATGGGCGACTTCAATGCCAGGGTAAGCAAGAAGCAGGCTGGATACAAGTCACTGGGGGAATATGGCATAGGCTCTAGGAATAACAGGGGAGAGTTATTAGTAGAGTTTGCAGAACAGAATAATATGCGTATAATGAATACCTTCTTCTGCAAGCGGGATAGCCGAAAGTGGAAGTGGAGGAGCCCGAATGGCGAGACTAGAAATGAAAGACTTTATACTCTGCGCTAACCCTGGCATCATACAAGGTGTGGACGTGCTCGGCAAGGTGCGCTGCAGTGACCATAGAATGGTAAGAACTCGAATTAGCCTAGACTTGAAGAGGGAACGGAAGAAACTGGTACATCAGAAGCCGATCAATGAGTTAGCGGTAAGAGGGAAAATAGAGGAATTCCAGATCAAGCTCCAGAACAGGTATTGGGCCTTAACTCAGGAAGAGGACCTTAGTGTTGAAAATATGAACGACAATCCAATGGGCATCATTAAGGAGTGTGCAATAGAAGTTGGTGGTAACTCTGTTAGACAGGATGCTAGTAAGTTATCACAGGAATCGAAAGATCTGATCAAGAAACGCCAATGTATGAAAGCCTCTAACCCTACAGCTAGAATAGAACTGGCAGAACTTTCGAAGTTAATCAACAAGCGTAAGACAGCTGACATAAGGACGTATAATATGGATAGAATTGAACATGCTCTCAGGAACGGAGGAAGCCTAAAAGCAGTGAAGAAGAAACTAGAAATAGGCAAGAATCAGATGTATGCGTTAAGAGACAAAGCCGGCAATATCATTACTAATATGGATGAGATAGTTCAAGTGGCTGAGGAGTTCTATAGAGATTTATACAGTACCAGTGGCACCCACAACGATAATGGAAGAGAGAATAGTCTAGAGGAATTTGAAATCCCACAAGTAACGCCGGAAGAAGTAAAGAAAGCCTTGGGAGCTATGCAAAGGGGGAAGGCAGCTGGGGAGGATCACGTAACAGCAGATTTGTTGAAGAATGGTGGGCAGATTGTTCTAGAAAAACTGGCCACCCTGTATACGCAATGCCTCATGACTTCGAGCGTACCGGAATCTTGGAAGAACGCTAACATAATCCTAATCCATAAGAAAGGGGACGCCACAGACTGGAAAAATTATAGACCGATCAGCTTACTGTCCATTGCCTACAAAGTATTTACTAAGGTAATCGCAAATAGAATCAGGAACACCTTAGACTTCTGTCAACCAAAGGACCAGGCAGGATTCCGTAAAGGCTACTCAACAATAGACCACATTCACACTATCAATCAGTTGATAGAAAAATGTGCGGAATATAACCAACCCTTATATATAGCTTTCATTGATTACGGGAAAGCGTTTGATTCAGTCGAAGCCTCAGCAGTCATGGAGGCATTACGGAATCGGGGTGTAGACGAGCCGTATGTAAAAATACTGAAAAATATCTATAGCGGCTCCACAGCTACCGTAGTCGTCCATAAAGAAAGCAACAAAATCCCGATAAAGAAAGGCGTCAGGCAGGGAGATACGATCTCCCCAATGCTATTCACAGCGTGTTTACAGGAGGTATTCAGAGACCTGGATTGGGAAGAATTGGGGATAAGAGTTAATGGGGAATACCTTAGTAACTTGCGATTCGCCGATGATATTGCCCTGCTTAGTAACTGAGGGGACCAATTGCAATGCATGCTCACTGACCTGGAGAGGCAAAGCAGAAGGGTGGGTCTAAAAATTGAGCTGCAGAAAACTAAAGTAATGTTTAACAGCATCTGAAGAGAACAGCAGTTTACGATAGGTAGCGAGGCACTGGAAGTGGTAAGGGAATACATCTACTTAGGACAGGTTGTGACCGTGGATCCGGATCGTGAGACTGAAATAATCAGAATAATAAGAATGGGCGGGGGTGCGTTTGACAGGCATTCTCAGACCATGAACAGCAGGTTGCCATTATCCCTCAAGAGAAAAGTGTATAACAGCTGTGTCTTACCAGTACCAGTTTACAGGGACCAGTAAACCAGTTTTACCAGTTTTTTTTACCAGTTTGCAGGGACAACATAGCCACAATTAGTACATGACCGGGGTAGTTGGAGAAGTTTGGGAGAGGCCTTTGCCCTGCAGTGGGCGTAACCAGGCTGCTGCTGCTGCTGCTGATGATGACCTAATACTAATGAAGAAATTGTTGACTCGGAGTCTCCATTGCTCATGCAGGTGGATTGCTGCATCAAGCTGAGCGGAATGCCTGACCTCAGTCTGACCTTTGTTAACCCGCGCCTCTTTGACGACGTCAGCTTTCACCCCTGCGTTCGCTTCCGGCGTTGGGAGGTGAGCACACATGCAGAATGATGTTGGCAAAAGCTAGACCGCAGTGGCTTTTGTTTCAACTACTGTCATGTCTGCTTTCCTAACTGGTAAGGTGAAATAGCGGCCTTACTGATCATGTGATAGTGCCCTTGATGAATCACTGAAAATAGCCAATGGTGACTTAGTGGCATACCTTCCAAGCGGTGAAATTTGAAATTTATAAAGACCCCACCAAGGAAGGGGTGGGGAGTGTGGCAGGCATTCTTGGTAACTTTGCCCTGAGCACACACCTTTTCTGCCACACACCGTGTGCATTCAAGAACCCAAGAGGGTGGAAGGAATTAGAACCCTCCCCTAACTATGTCTTCTCTCATAACTCATTAGATGCTTTGGGAATTCAACTTGGACTTTAATTTAATTCGCTGGAGAAATCCTGCATTCACTTTGCGCAGTATAGCTTTGCTCGGCGCATTTCATGTGTAACAGCAGCAGGCTGCCTCCAGCAGCTAATCACAGCTGTTGCAGCAGCTGTGCACATGTGGGTAGGTACTCTCAGCAAGTGGTTGCATCCAGTCAGCTCCAGAAAACAGCTGCGATCTTGTACGTTCATGGAGTGGCACAGGGCCTCGAGAAGTTTGGCAAAGAAGCTGACATCAATGTGGTCTTGTTCACAGCTGAGAAGTTGTCAAAGTTATGTGTTTCAAATGTTTCAGTTTTTGAGGAAAATGAGAGCCTGTACCATTAAACACCCCAATAAGTATGTCGAATGTGTGCAAGGCATAGTGCACAGAGGTCTAGTTGTTGTGCAGATGTCTTTACACTAGCCAGGCCAAGCACTGTGTGAACAAGAGTTGAGGGGAACTTGGCAGTGCTGGCGATATTTTGATGGCTGTCTGACTTTATTATATTGTAACCCCAAGTGCTGTAGACACCTGATTGTAAAGGCGGTGGAAATGTCACCTCTTGATATAGTTTATGTAAGTGCACCTTTCGTATTGCTCACTAAAAGGGAGTTACAATTCTTTGAAAGTGCGTGCATGAGTAATGTGCATGTGTTAATAATGTCTAATGTGGCCTTGCACTTTGACACATTGCTTTTACATTCTAGGTTGTGTTCCTTTATTTATATTTGTCTACATATAAGTATTTCTAAAATTAAGATCAGTGTGAAGCTAACTAGTGTTTTGTTCATCAGTTTTGTGCTACCCATAGCCAGGTTTCATCAGAAAGATAGCAGTCAGCATGAAATGCATGTCTTTTCTCTTCTGCATATTCGTGTTAGCATCCACACACCTAGGGTCAGAGAAGAAAACAACACATGCCACTGGACTAGTTCTTTTCTTCTCTAGACATCGTTACTAATTGTCTTTACTGGTCTGCTTTCCTTGCAGTGCAAGCTAGTTTTGTATCTTGATTCACTGATGTCTTCATCATTTGTTCTGTGCTTTGCTTGTGCATGTGTGTTTGTTTCCTAGGTGTAGCACACATTAGCTCTTGATTATTTGAGTTTTAGTAATAAAGGGGATAGTGATGAGTATTGCTGTCATGAATAGATGATTACGACGAAGGCACCAAATAAAATGACAGACGGAGGAAGACGACACGTGTCGTCTTCCTTCGTCCGTCGTTTTATTTGATGTTTTTGTCGTAATCATGTATAACCGACTCGTCCACCAACATGTGCTCAGTCATGAATAGACAATACACTTGAGGCTGGCAATCAGTGCCATCAGCTGTGAGATAAAGATGTCTTGGTATTAGCTGAACACCTTAGAACTTGTTGTGTTCTGCCAAATGCATAACCATGCTTTATCACATTGTATTCAGTCTATACCCCGTTACAGTGGATCTGCATACAATGGACTTTTCAGTATCGTGAACTGTGTTTCTCACTTTGTTTGGTTTGCCTGTGTTAGCACTGTTTTGCTTTAATGGACTCAGCCATGACAATCAATCTGCTACTATGGACAAAATTTGAAACTGCAATTCTTGAGACGAAGCATATATATGACAAGCCTTGCTGTGCTGATGTGTACTTGCAAAAGACTTTGCTGTGCGCCATTTGCTTAGCAAAGGCAACGTTCTAAGCTTCTTTTGAACGTCAGTGTAGTCAACTGGCAGCTGCTGTGTAAAACTTTTACCTCTATGCTGGTCTTTGCAGTCGGAACGGGTGCTCTCCTTTGTGCCTCCAGATGGCAACTTCAGGCTCATGTCCTACCACATAGGATCCCAGAGGTAGGAGGAGGCCCTGGGAATTCTCATTATACAGTAGAACTTCATTCATACATTTTTGGGAAAAGCACGAAAAGAATGTACTAGCCAGGGAAACGTACGACCTGAAGTCAGTAAAACATTTGGCAGACTCAAAAGCCTTGTGCATGCTATTGCGGCTCATTTTACTATAGCGCAGTGTTTCAATATACATAATGGGAAACCAGAAAAAAAATCGATCTGGTGGCCAACAGCGGAATACGATGCTGCTAGAGCAAAACATGACGCCCACATCTTGCTGCCTGCAGCAGGGAATGGTGGTGCGTTTGTGCTATCGTCTATTGAAATCATGGAGTATGCTTCCAATTATACTATGTCACATGTGCTGAAAAATAGATGGGAGATGCTTATCACAATAGTGTTGGCGGTGATAGCTGTGAATGCGTCGTGCATCGACCCACCAGTAGCTTTTCTGGTACCCGAAGGGAAAACCGAGTGCGTGCCGCCATTTTCATGAGACACAGGCAGGCGAGTACTGTGGGAAGCTGCCGTGGGGAGCACCTACTGCTCTTCATTGCGTTTGCCTCGCGCGTTTCTTTGTTCACACGGGATCTAGTGGCCGGAAAACATATTGTACGATAGCACTTTGGCGATGTACTGAACATTGGCGCGGAAAGATTGTGTTTTCTGGGAACGTTTTAACCAGTTGAACAGCGTAACTATGTCGGGTCATTTTTTTCTATGTTCTCGATCGGGAATCTTGGCGCCGGGAAATCGTATGAAACGGGATTCTATCAACAAGGTTCTGCTGTACTTCTCATGCCCAGAGGTTCTCATGCTCAGAGGTTCTCATTCCTAATGTTTATAGAGGCTTATGCCATTGGAAGTATTCAGTTCCAATGAATCAGTACTGTTTCATTGGGTGATGTTGCACAAGAAATTGAATCTGAAGAGCAGTATATATATATATATATATATATATATATATATATATAAGAGAAAAGAAAATGAGCAAGGTACATGCCTCAGGTTTTCTCACTGCAAATATGGATGGCTTGTGAAAAATACGGCTGTTCAATATCAGCAAGAGCAGACTGTTGTGTTGCTTCAGGAATGTGAAAGACCTCCCGGTCTGATACGCATTTCGCAAGAAAGCAAGTGTCTTCACTTAGTGGCTGCATGGGATGCCAAAGTGGAGATGTCTGTGACACCAGGTTTCTCTTCTTGTAGATTGGGGGTTCCTGTGAATGGCATTTTAGGGCTCTGCGATCGGCGACACCAGGTTTCTCTTCTTGTAGATCGGGGGTTCCTGTGAATGGCATTTTAGGGCTCTGCGATCGGCATTTTAGGGCTCTGCGATCAGCCAAAATGATTCTGACCCCAACCCTCGCTTGGATGGATTTTTACGTTCCAGTTTGGATTTACAGTCCATGACAGATTATTCAGACAGCGCTGCAGCACCCCCACTAGCCCCATAGACTTAATATATAAGGACGACCGAAATTTTGCTCACCTTACAGTGCATTGTGTGATAATTCAGACTCTGACTGCATGACTGTGTGCTAATATGGCCTCTGAGTCGAGCAGAAAAAGCCATATTTTCGTTGTGAAATGTTGCTGGCATGGTTGTTGGCCATGTCGCCAGCGCTCCGTAAAACCGAAACTAGCGAAGCTTAGTCGATTCAGTAGTCCCCGATGAGAATTCAGTGCATGCATTGACTCTACTTTCGTCTATCTGTGGCAACAGCATGACAATGGTTGAGGTGCGAGCCACAATTTTGTAGTGACGCCTTCTGCACGATTCTATGCCACTCTTAACATTCACGGTCCATTGCCAGCCAATCCCTTCGATAAGATGTGCGGAGTGTTGCTCGGACCGCTGACGAAGTGCGAAAAGCGTGAAAAAAAATAGAAATCCTGCGACTACAAAATTCTCACAACAAAATATTTTCGTATTCCCGGCAAACACCCATAAGATTCAACACATTTCATACCTCTCGACAATGAAATGTCGCTGTACTACCATCCTGCATCAACGAAATTTGCCAGAATGTAACCCGGCATATTACCTACTCGGGCAAGACTAGTAGGCTCCAAAATGTGCTCAAATCCGGTTGCTCTGCACTAAAATTGGGCAAAGTACCACCGCATTACACTTGCGTGGGCGCTGCCATTTTTGCTTACAAAAACAACCAAGCGCCAGAAGCGATTGCGCTGAAAGCATGTCATGGCCTCCATTGTGTTTGTTGATCACCCATTTGAACCGGCACGCATGTTGCTACCGACATGTGACGACGATTTTGCTTACCTAGTGCAGTGCATAATGTGTGCCTCGGTGAGGAAAATGTGGCTAAAGCAAGGTAATCCACAATCCACCAGTGTGGAATTGTTTATGGAGCTTAAGATGGGCAGTTGCAGCATTGAGTGGCATGCATCAGGCTGTGATTGAGTGGTCATCCGGGAATACGCATTTCTTGATTCAAGAACACTGGTTTTGGTGCCACTCGACAGGCATTGCATGTGGATTCGGCGCCGGACGTAGATTTGCATCAAGGGGCCGCAATCTCGGTCGATTGCTTACAGGGAATATGAGATACGATCACTTTCACGCTTGGCACCGGACCCATTCGCGTGTACGGGTGACAGTGTGCGCTGGAGAAATGCTGCATTCGTGGAGCGCTGTTGCTCTGCTTCTGGTGCCAAGTTATATAAACTCTCACAAAAGTGATCGTGGTTGCAAGGTGTCTGAACTTTCGGCAGTTATACATTATGGTTTATGGGGAGAATGGTGGTGCCGTGAAGCAGACCAAATAATCGAGCATGTCCGAATTTTCGGAGTCCAAAAAATCAGTCGGCGACTGTATCGCCTACTAAAGGTGTGCAGTACGCTAAGAATGGCACTACACACCATGAAATGTAAAACACAGAGGTGAAGATGCTTATCGCAATAGGATTGGTGGCGATAGCTGTGAATGCGGAGTGTGGCGACGTGGGTGGAGATTTGCTGGTACCGGAATAAGAAACTGCACTCCATCGTTTTCATGTGAGTCTGCTGGCTATATACTATTCTCGATTGCGTGTGCCTTGCGCATTTTTTTGTTTAGATGGGAGCTAGTGGCCGGAAAATGTATCATACAATCGCAGTTTTGCAACGTATTGAACGTTGGTTCCGAAAAATCGTGTTTCCTGGGAACATATCAACTAGTGAAAAATGCGCGTAACTCTATTGGTAAATTTTTTTTTTGTTCTTGATTGTGAACATTGGCGTTAAGAAAACGTACGGAACGAGAATACATCAGTGAGGTTCTACTGTGTTTAAAATTTGATTGTGGCTGAACGCTTACTGCATCATTGTTGGTGGGGACGTGGTGGGGGCCTTTAAGTCATACTTTCACTTTATTTCTGCATATCCTGACAATAGGAGGACAAGTGCATTAGAAGCACCAGCAGTGGCTACCTCATCTGTATTTCTTTTCATTCCAACATTTTAAAAAATTTTCCGCTGTTAACACCATCCACTTGCACAATATATTTAAATATGTACAGAGGACAAAGTTTATTATAGTGCTAAAAGAGGAGGAGGTAGCCAACTAAGAATTAATCCTAATGGTATGGATACCCTACACCTGCAGAATGAATATGTTGCTGTATAATCACCTCACTTCGAATTGCTTTATGGGCTTTTTGACCCTGAAAAAACCTCCAGACTTCAGTGACCCTTTCGGCAGAGTCTTTTCTCAATGGCATATGAAATGCATGAGAATGATATGTGGCTCAGTATTGCTTCTGTTTGCAGTAGGCAATGCTAATGACTCATGAGAATAAAAAAACTGTTCTAATAATTTACATTTAGTAGAGATGGAAACATCGCCACTTGCATGCAGAGGTCATAAATACAGTCAAATCTATATAATTCAACCTCGAAGGGACCCGAAAATTTGTTCGAATTAAAAGGAGGACTTGTTTTTGAAGTACTTGTGCGCCATAGCACAATGAACGAACGGTGCGAGTCGTGAAATATTGCGGCGCACACAGTGAATGAGAGCCATGAAACTGCCCGTGTCGGCCAACGTTCTTGATAACACAGAAAATGAAACTTCAGGGAGTGAGCTATGCTGGCGCAGGGCCAGTGCGGAGTCAGGCGCGCACGGAGACCATCGAAGGTGAGGGAGTTGAGAGGCGAGGCGAGGGGTGTGCAGTTGCGAGGAAGGGTGGGAGGGAAGCGTATTTGCTTTCCTGCCAGCTTGAGGGATAGCATTAATTACCTCTGCCACCTAAGCCCTCTTACTGCCACCTAAGACTGCCATGGTGGAGTTGCCGAGGCCGGGCTGGGCCTCCGCCGCTACTTCCCTCTGCATGCTCGCGTGCTTTTTCCATCGTCTGCTGACAGATTGGCCCTGCATTTACGTTCTTCATCCGGCATTCTTAACGCACCATGTCTTATGAAGATGACGGAAGTCGTCGCCACTGATCATAATCATGTTGGTGTGCTCCCTTCTGTTGCGGCGTCGCCACGTGCAAAAGATAAGGAGAATGAGGTTACAGTCTATGCTCGTCACAACGGACCCATGTGCAACAGACTTTCGGATATAACGGACTATAGTTGAGCCTTAGTTTGTTCTACCTATTTTATGAATGCAATGAAGTTCTCTTTTAACGGACTGGGCTACAACGGACTATCGGCTACAGCAGATGAAATTAGCAGCAATTTTTGTCAAAATCAGGCGTATAAAACGGACTTTTGCCGTGTCAACACGGGCTGGCAACAGACTTGCGAGGGTCAGCCGATGATCATGGCTCAAAATCTTGCGCGCGAGGGTGGGAGGAAAGGGGGGCAGAAGCGCGCTCTTTCACACGCGAGGCACGGGGGAAGGCGAGGGAAAGGGGGGAGGTTCTACTCCGGTGGCTGCTGTTAACGGCACTGTGCGGGCGCCGTATCTTGAAAGCGATCTAAGATGTGGACAAAGTGCACCCAGTGCTGGTAGCTTCGTATGTGCTGTGCTTTAGACATTTAGTTCACGTTGAAGCGAGAGACAGCACAAAGGTCAATTTGCCAGCTGCTGCTGCTGCGCTTATCTTGCTTAATTTTCTATCCCAATCGATGCTTCACCTTTCGGGCGAAACTACGACTTTTTTGTTTGTTTTTTACTTTGAATGTTCGTCACTCACTCTTTGCGATAAAGTTCTTAGACATTGCGACAAAAGTTTCGGAAGCGAGGCATCACGGATATTACGAACTTCGGATAAAATGGACATATTTTGTCGGATTATCAGGGTTCGTTGTAACGAGAGTCGACTGTACTGGCTGTTGCCTTCACGTCCTTGTGTTCAGGGTCCGTCTTGTTGTACAGAATCAGATGTGGCCCACTGTCTCCAACAACGTTTCCATCGGTATGTCTCGGTTTAGACTCATCTATCTGAAAAACAAAGTCGCAGTTTCGCTCGAAAGGCAAAGCATCGATTGCAATAGAAAATTAGTGGACAGCTATACGAAGCAAGGATAGTAGTCTTATCGGCCGTATAAACTTGTAAACATAGCCATACTAACTAAATTAACAAGCATGGTGTCACGCGTGCACAAGCAAACATGAACACACCTCACTCGATGACCGCGGAAACACGCTGTCAAAACGCTGGCGTGAAAAAATGCGGCAGCAGCAGTGAGCGAAGCGACATTCATGCTGTCTATCACTTCAACGAAAAGTGAGCACCGAGAACACAGCACGCACAAAGTTACGAGCCACCGACACACCAAGACTCTACCACCAATGCAGATTGCTCTCAAGATACAACCACGCAACCGTGCACAGCCGCCACATGTGCAGTTGCAGCCGGAGTAGAACCTTCCCCCCCCCCGGTGCCTTGCAACCATGCTCGCAACGTTGGGTGCCTTGTACACGATGGTAGACGGCGCGCTTCCTCCCTGCTCCATCTCTTTCGCGTGAGTGAGATCGAGCCGTGATCATCAGCTTCTCTCACACGCTTTGAAACTCGCACATACAGCG
This sequence comes from Dermacentor andersoni, assembly GCF_023375885.2. Lineage (NCBI taxonomy): Eukaryota > Metazoa > Arthropoda > Arachnida > Ixodida > Ixodidae > Dermacentor > Dermacentor andersoni. The sequence continues at coordinate 358,953,041 of NC_092814.1, read as the reverse complement.
TAGGGCATGTGGCGACGGTGTTATCGCCCTTGGACCTTATACGGAACCTCGCGCGGGGCATTCAAGGGGGTCTCCTAAGCTTTTCCTCTATGGCGAGGTCAGAGCAATGCTGATCGGGGGCGCCGCCACGTGATTTGGCGCACAGCTGAGAGCATTGCTGGAGCGCAGTATGTTTGAATGAACCATTGCAAATGCTTGAGAAATTGAATTAGCGGATGTTTTCGCCCATTGGGATACACATAACTTTGTCAGGACCACAGCGTCAGTTCAAATCAACCGGAAGTTCAAATTAAGGTTGTGCGAATTAATGTGATTCGACTGTACAGTCTAACCCGGCTACATCGAACTCGCAAAAAACGCCTACCAGTTCGATATAGAGCATAATTCGATATAAGCCTGCTAAAGAATTTGATGTCATAAAAGCACACACCATTTATAAAATTACTTTATTGATGAAACAGCTTAGTTTTGCATGAAATAGTCCTGTATTTTCTCCTGCTTGGGCAGTTTTGCTGCCTGCGACGCACGCACTTCTCCAAATTGTCTAAGGAGTCGGAGCAGCTGAGGCCCCAACCTTCCACATTCGCGCAGAAGCCCCAGACTAGTGCGAGTGCACCAATCACCTCGGACGACGTGGGCAAAGGACCGTCGTTGCTTTCCTCATTGTTCCCACTTTCGCTTGTGCTCGGTACGATGTCGGCAATGTAGTCTTTGTTTTTGGGCTCTCCCATGGTCGCGATCCCATCATCTTCACTCACAACCTCATCGACCGTCTATTCGTCAGCGGCTTCCGGAAATTCTGACAGCTCGGTCCAAACTTCAGCAACACCAGCAGCGGCTTCGTCGCACTCATCAGAATTTACAGTCATCACTGGGCACGCGGAAGCCGGCACGTCTGAAGCAATTTCAGATGAACCACTTGTACACGGCCGTGGGTACATGTTGGGCGCCACAAGCACTGGGTCGCGAGTTTGTCCGCTTTAGCCCTAATCTCCCCCTTATTCTTCAAGATTGTGCTGAGAGTGATCCTTGGAATCTTGCACACTGCGAGGCATCCGATTTCTCACCGCATTCGATCGATTTACGATTTCGAGCTTCATGGGGAAAGGCGAATTCTGCCGCTTCATCACAGCAACAGTGCGGGAGAAGGCCCACAAGGTGCAAACACAATGAACCCGAAAAGCAGCGAGAGAACTCGCACTTGTGCCATCTTGCACAACGAGGGCACAAGAGCCTCTGATTGGCTGTCTGAGCAAGCGCTGCGGGTGGGCCAGGATCATTTTTTGCAGGGGGGTGTCGACGACTCGCTCAACGCCTATCGGTGTGGCTTCAGAGAAGGCCGGTCGACAACAGATCACCTTGTACGCATTGAAGGATATATTCGGGACGCATTTGTACATAAGCAGTTTTTCATGTCAATATTCCTTGACATGGAGAAGGCATATGACACAACATGGCGCTACGGCATCTTGCGAGACTTGTCGGAAATGGGCATCTGTGGCAATATGCTGAAAATAATTGAAAGCTATTTGTTGAATCGCATCTTCCGAGTGAAAATCGGCAACGTATTGTCGCGACCTTTCACGCAAGAAACAGGTGTACCACAGGGAGGCGTGCTGAGCTGTACGCTCTTCATCGTGAAGATGAACACGCTTTGTGCTTCGCTACCACCTGCCATTCTTTATTCTGTCTACGTGGACGACATTCAAATCGGCTTCAAATCCTGTAACCTCTCAGTATGCGAGAGACAGGTGCAGCAGGGCCTGAACAAGATTTCCAAGTGGGCAGACAAAAACGGATTTAAGATCAACCCCCACAAAAGCTCTTGTGTTCTTTTTACAAGAAAGAGAGGCCTGTTTCCGGATCCTTCCTTAGAACTGTGTGGACACCAAATACCTGTCAACAAAGAGCACAAATTCCTGGGTATTATACTTGACTACAGACTCACTTTCATTCCACACATTAAATATCTGAAAGAAATATGTCTAAAAATGATGAACTTAATGAAACTTCTATCCCAGACTACATGGGGTAGTGACAGGAAGTGTTTAATGAACCTATACAAGAACCTAATTTGGTCTCGATTGGATTATGGTGCTGTAGTATATAACTCTGCCGCCCCAAGCGCGCTAAAGATGCTAGATCCTGTTCACCATCTAGGTATCCGGTTAGCCACTGGCACTTTCAGAACAAGCCCGATTGAAAGCTTATACGTGGAATCAAATGAATGGTCCCTCCATCTACAGAGATCTTACATCAGCTTCACATATTTCCTTAAAGTGCACTCCAATAATAAACATCCATGTTTTAACACTGTTAACGATATGACCTGCACTACACTATTCCATAATCGTCCTTCTGTAAGAAAGCCTTTCTCGCTTCGAGTGAGGGAGTTTAGTGATGAGATACATGTCCCACTCCTCGAGCTTCGCCTAATGCATCCAACCAAGTTGTTACCGCCTTGGGAGTGGCAGGTCATAGAATGTGACATATCCTTTTTAGAAGTAACAAAACACACACCAGAGATCGAAATACGAACTCATTTCCTAGAACTCCAGCACAAGCACTCCAGCGCCGAGTTCTACACAGACGCTTCGAAGTCTAATGCCGGGGTGTCGTATGCTGCCGTCGGCCCATCCTTCTCAGAATCCGATGTACTACATCCGGAAACAAGTATATTTACGGCCGAGGCCTACGCATTACTGTCTGCTGTGTAGCATATAAGAAAATAAAAACTCCAAAAGTCAGCGATATATGCAGACTCCCTAAGTGTCGTGAAGGCCCTGATGTCGCTCTATACACACAAAAATCCAGTACTTAATGAACTATATTCCGTCTTGTGTATAGCGTACAGATCTAACCAGCGTATCGTTATATGCTGGGTGCCTGGCCATAGGAGCATTGAGGGTAACGTTCTGGCGGACGAGATGGCCACGTCAATCGCATCGCAAGCTGTTAAAGGGACCCTGAAACGCTTTTGACGATTTTCTACAAACGTACTGAGTCGTTAGAGTAGGTCCTTCTGATCATTAATTGACACATCTAAGTGCTCCGCGTGAAGCGTGTAATTTATTATAAGGTTTTAAAAATGCACATCGCTGCCGATCGCAGCGCACTGCTCGGCGGAATTTTAAGCCGCCCCTATCCATATGACCGAAATCACCCATATGACGTCAGTGGGGGGAGCTTTCCGATTGGCTGATCAGGGCGCGTGATCGATAATTTTTCCAACTTTATGGTAAACAAATGATCTTCGTAATAGTTGGAATGTTAGTTAATTTGTTTTTATAAAAAGAAAGTAACATAAAGAGAATGCACAAGGACAATTTTTCAGTACACCCAAGCACTTCCGGCAAATAGCAATGGTCGTCTGCTTGTATACAACGTACCCAGTTTTGAAGAGAGCTCCGCGGTCAGAGTCGGTCTCGGTCTTTTCGCGAGCACTATGATTCGACTATGTTGCCTTGTGGACTGCAAAAGTAGCGACTGGCAATATGTCAAGCTGTGACATCACGTCCCTCTGCAAGGCAGCGTACGAGCGAACTGGCTGCTGCGCATCGGACTGCCGCTATCCGATCGGCGCCAGGATTTGCGCGTTTGTGGCCGTCACTTTACACCGGAAGATTACTAACGCAATAGCGTTTCGCGAGTCCGGTATTAGGGCAGACGCAAGCGCAAGGGGACAGGGCCTGGCCGCTTGACTGTCGGGTGAGCAGAAGCGCAAATGTGAATGGTCTGCACAGTGCAGCCACCTGGTGGCATAGAGCTCAACCACACACAGTAGCAGTAACAAAACGTATTCTTCTTTGCTGGTGGGGTAAATTTTTCGCAGGAGTGTAATCATCAACACGTTGTTTTTGTAGATGTTTAAAATGTTTTCCACTTGGTTAGAGCAATATTAGCTCTTTGTTTGGGTGGTTAAGCTCTGCGCCAACAAGTGGCTGGACCATGCAGACCGATCAGGCCGCTCACGTACGTCTACGCTAAAGTTCCTTCATCAGCTTGAGTTTATGCCTACAGCCATCTGCCGAAACACCCAGCTTGCCTGTGGTTACCGGAATGCCAGACACGGTCGGCGCTACGACAGATTGCTCGCAACGCACGCTGCTTCAATAGCTCCGCTTGGGGTCGACGGCCAAGCGGCAAGCGGAGAGGTCTCGCGCGGGCGGGGGCGAGCTCCAAAACAACCGGAAGTGGACGATGTGACGTCGCATCGCGACGCAGAACCAGTGAAGGCGGAGCTTAGTCCCGCTCGCTCGGCGAACGAGTTGAGGAGGAAAAGCATGGCTAGGGAGGAGGGTAACTTCTAATCGCTTGTAGCTCCATTAATACGTAACGCTTCACTTAAATTGTGGTGCAAATGTCCTACTTAAGCTGTACCCTACGCGTCAACAAAATTTGTCCGAACCGTTTCAGGGGCCCTTTAACCCTACCGCTCAGGTGCCTGTCACAGATCTGAGGCCTTTCTTGCGAAGGAGGCTGCGAGATCACTGGCAACACATGTGGGACGCGGAAACGAATAATAAGCTCCACCTGATAAAACCACACTTAGGATTCTGGCCCTCGAATACAAAATCACGCCGTACAGATGTCCTATTCTGTCGTCTCAGAATAGGACACACATTTGGCACGCATAACTTCTTACTCACTGAAAATGATCCTCCAATCTGCGGTAGATGCGGGGAGAGGCTGACCGTCCTCCACGTCCTCCTGGAGTGTCGGGCAGCCGAAACTGAAAGAAGGAAACATTTTTCCCTAGCATCCCGCCAGCACATCCCCCTACATCCCGTAATGCTACTCGTCCCAGAACCTTTATTTGACACCAACGCAGTCCTAAGTTTCCTGAAAGATGTTGTCCTGCATGTTCTTAGCCCCACATGTTCGTAGCGGGTCCTCTCTTCAGAGGATGCCGCTGTGATAGCTCTTAGGTATAGCACATGCCTCTAGGCCCTTGTGTTTCAAGGGCTCTGGCGAGGCAGCAGTGCTCCAAGTAATTTTACCATCTTATATATTTTATATTTTGCATCATTCTTCTACGATGGATTTTAATGTTCATAGTATGCGTCATTAGTCATCACCATAATTTTATAGCACGTAGATTTTACGCACTTTACAGCGACTATTTTTAGGCCACTTTACAGCCAAGTCACATCTTCGTCACAGAACTCATCATAACACCGCGAAATCACTAACACTATCTTGGCGCTCTTTGACCATATCTGGCCCTTGCGCCACTAAACCACACACATTCATTCATTCATTCGCTCAATGCAGCGCGATCACGGTAGGGAGAGCAATTTGATGGAGCCATGCCGCCAGGTTTCCCCACTGCTGCAAGGGAAAGCCAACTTCTGGGGGCACTTTTCCGCCACTTGATGTTCGATATATCGGGAGTCGCTGCTATTTTTGTTCGATGTAAGTGTAACTTTTGCTATATATACTTATAGATACTATATATACTTATATACTTGACTACGCATACCTATTGTAACTATACCGTGTTCAGAAATTGTTCGATATAAAGAATATATCGATGTAAACAGGTTCGATATAGTCGGGTTTAACTGTATATATAATTCGCTCAGCAACTGAAATGAAGCCAAGCCGAATTCACTCGAAGTCAGAATCAATAGCAGTCATGCGCAGCAGCACCTACCGTATTTACTTGAATCTAGGCCGACCCCCTAAAGTCAGAAGCCAAAAAAAATATATATATATATATGTATTACCTCGAATGAAGGCCGAACAAAAAAAGCGAGGACAGCATTCACAAAATGCAAACAGCATTTATTGAATCTGAACGTGCAGAGCTCATTCAATATCGCCGTCGCTGCTAGACTCGTCGCTTTGTTCCTTGTCACTGTCACCTTCAAACAGCTCTAAAAGAAAGGCTGCAGTTTTGCTGGAAAGGTGAAGCAGTTTGATAATGAAGTATAAGACAACTACATGAAGGAAGAATGTTACCGTATAAATCTGTCTAAGGCTGTACCTGTGTAAGGGCTGCACCCTCAACTTAACAGCCAATATTTTGAAAAATCCAACCAAGAAGCAATCGTGTTTGGTGCTCCGATTCCGATCGTGCTCAACAACAAATTTTCACGGGCAGCGTACTTTCGCATGTCGCTGCTAGATGGCGAGAGGAGGCCTCAATCGTGGTGGTTTGATGGATTTCATACTCGTAGTTGGAAAAATTTGATCAAATGGCCTGGTCCCATGTAAGGCTTGTCAAAATCGGGACAAAAAATCGGGACACCAGTTTATATATTCATTATTTCTGCCATATAGATGGCAGTAAACATTCACTTATTAATTAAAATAATAAGCATAGTGTAGTGCACGGACCATGTAAACCTTTAAATTAAGAAGGGTGTAGGATTGGGTTTGTTGGTATAATTGGTTGGTGTGTTAGTGTGTGGCTATATAACTTGCTATGCTTTCTGAAAACAAAATAAACTGTTGGAAGTTATCGCTCTGTTCTCTCTTGTGCCCCCTCTGCTGTCCTTGCGCCTTTACTCAAACTTTAAAACCTTTAAATGTATCACTGGATGACCACGGACACTCATGGTCACTACACTGGCATTATGAAAAATGCCGGCAGCGGGGATGAATGATTCACACAACTGCTTGACTCACCGCAACTCCAAAAATGAGATTCATCATTTGTCTATTATTTTTATGCTCAACATAGGATGGCCTCAGTCAGTGATCTCCAATTACCTCTGTCTCTTAATTTAGACTACGTGATCTGCAACTAGACAAAAAGACGGGCCGGGAAGGAAGACAGTGCACATGAAGTTAGTAGCCATCCCTGCTTGCCCTTTATCATTGCATCCACCAATGATTACCAGCAATTAGATATGGCACGCGGGCTGCGTAAGTGTCAGCCACACACAGTCATTCGCAGCTATGGCAGGGCTAGAGGAGAAGACGCGCGCTCGCCTTCTCAAGCATGCGTTTGATCACATGACCTCCAATTAACCCAAATATTGAATGCTGGAGGGGGATAATGCCCGTCAAGCTGCGATCCTTTTCGGCTCACTGTTATGTGCTTTTTCTTGCACCCACAGTGTATGGGTCACTCAATCATATGACTTTTAGATAGGCGTATGGAAATATAAAAATTTTCCAATACGAATCGAATACAAATACAGTCGAACCCGACTATATCGAACCCGTTTACATCGAATTGTTCTATATATCGAACAATTTCTGGTCACGGTATAGTTACAATGAGTATATATAGCAAAAATTACGCTTACACCGAACAAATATTGCAGTGACTCCCGATATATCGAACGTCAAGCGGCGGAAAAGTGCCCCCAGAAGTTGGCTTTCCCTGGCGGTAGCGGGGAAACCCGGCGGCGCGGCTCCATCCAACCGCTCTCCCTACCGTGACCGCGCTGCCTCGGGCTGTTCGGGCGAGCCGTCGACACTCCCCCTGTCGCGCATAGTGAAGTCTATTATCCTCCCTCTTTCTCTATCATCTTTCACTTCCCGCTCCCTCTCCCCTGACGACGCTTCGCCGTGCTCCCTCACGGCTTGCAGAATCAAGCGTCCTTCCTTTCTTTAGATCACTATCTATCGACACTCCCCAGCAAAAAATGATCCTGGCCCGCCTACAGAGCTTGCTCAGACAGCCAATCAGAGGCTCTTGTGCGCTCTTCGGGCAAGATGGCGAAAGTGCGAGTTGTCTGGCTGCTTCTCTGGTTTATCGTGTTTGCGCCTTGTGGGCCTTCTCCCGCAGTGTTGCCGTGATGAAACGGCAGAATTCGCCTTTCGTCGTGAAGATCGAAATCATAAATTGCGTCGAACGCGATATCCCCGCAGCGTGCAAGATTCCGAGGAGCACTCTCAGCACGATTGGGGCTAAAGTGGCCAGACTCGCAACCCGGTGCCCATGGCGCCCGACGCGTACGCACGGCCGTGTACGAGGCGTTCTTCATACGTGCCGGTTTCCGCGTGCTCGGTGATGACTGTAAATTCTGATGAATGCGACGAAGCCGTTGCCGGTGTTGCCGAAGTTTGGAGCGAGCTGTCAAAATTTCCGGGACATTCGAATCAAAGGTGGACGAGTTTGTGAGTGCAGATGATGGTGTCGCGACGACGGTAGATCCCGAAATGAAGGCTACATCGTCGACATCGTACCGAGCACAAATGAAAGTAGGCACGTTGAGGAAAGCAACTACGGTTCTTTGCCCACATCCTCCGAAGTGATTGGTGCACTCGCATTAGTCCGGTGCTTCTGCGCGAATGCGGAAGGTTGCGGCCTCAGCTGCTCGGACTCCTAGACAACGTGGGGAAGTGCGTGCGTCGCAGGCAGCGAAATTGCCCAAGCAGAAGAAAATGCAGGACTAATTTATGCGAAACTAAGCTAGTTTCGTCAATAAAGAGATTTTATAAATGGGATGTGCTTTTATGACATCCAATTATTTAGCAGGCTTATATCGAATTATGCTCTATATCGAACTGATAGGCGTTTTTTTGCGAGTTCGATATAGCCGGGTTTGACTGTACTTAGCTTCAAATATTGAATCGAATATCGAAAAATGATGTGCACATGCATTTATTAGCAAGCTGCGTTAATTTGTTATGTTGAACTTTGCAATTGCATTGTGAATGTTAAAAAACTAGACTATTAAGCCGTTATACTAAAACCTTGTGTATTGGGCTCATGTTAACTTGGAAAACTTAGTAATTCCCACTAGCTGACCTCGCCAGCCTATGCGTTATTGTACCGCATCAAACGCTGGTTTACTCGGAAGAATTTGACCCTGTGCCAGTCGTCATGCATTGCACTTGCTGTCAAGCAATAAGCTCAGAATTGGTGAGTGAGTGAGTGAGTGAAACAACTTCATTCGGTCCACAATAGATGCGAGTAAACTCAATGTCACCTGGCTAGGGGCCCACTCGGAGACCATCAGGTCAAACCTGACGGCCCTCTCGCGGGCCCTCTTGTCTGCCAGGATTTGAGAGGTCTGGTCCTGGGGCTTGATAAGCTTCATCATTTCCTCTTGGGTGAAAGGGGGACTGGCAGAGGCGCAGCCCCACAGGACTTGCTCGAAGTCCGCATAGCCACCACACAGGGGGCAGTCCGGGCTTGGGAACTGTTCGGGGTACATTGTGTACAGTGCCGCAGGGATCGGGTAAGTGCTTGATCGTAGAAGTCTGAGAGTGACTGCCTGGGCCCTGCACAGCAAGGAGTGCGGCAAAGGCAGAAGTCTTCTTGAGAGATAATTATGCTTGCAGATCTCGTTATACGAGCAGAGAGGCTCGGGTTGCCCAGGAGAGGTCACATTACTCGGTGCACGGTCAGTCAAACCTTGTGCAGCCGAGTGTGCCTCCTCGTTGGGGTTGAGCGAGGCACGCTCAATGGTTCCAAGGTGCGCAGGGAACCAGGCCAGGGAGTGATGTTTGAGGTCTTTAGCATTTTGGATGATATATAGGGCCTGGGGAGCCACCATTCCCATCTAGAAGTCCCTGATAGCGGCCTTGGAGTCTGAATAAATCGTGTCATGTACACCGTCCGTCAATGCAAGAGCAATTGCAACCCGCTCTGCAACTCTGGAGCTAGAAGTGCGGATGGTAGCGCAGCTGAGTACTTTGGAATCACATTCGATGACGACTGAGGTGAAGGCTTCTTCTTGAGTGTATGAAGCAGCGTCTACGAAGCATGTTCGATACTTGTCCAAGCGGGCACTGGCAAGCAGAGCTTTACCCCTGGCTCGTCTTCATCCTTCGTTGTAGGTCGGATGCATATAGCATGGTATCCAGTGTATGGAAATCTTGGATCTTACGTCTTTGGGCAGCTTCACAGCATTGGGACCGACGACCGTAGGGTTACGTCCCGGCATGCCAAGTATGGCTTGGCTCGCTGGGGTACCAGAGAGTCTGACAAACTAAGAAAACCCTTGGGCTTCAACAATTTCTTTGAACGTGTTGTAGATTCCCAAGTTGAGGAGGTCTTCTGTGTGCGTTCGGACGGGAAGGCCGAGGGCAACCTTGAAGACTCTTCTGATTAGGGCATTCATCTTGTTGCGCTCCGACAGGAGCCAGTTTGCATAGCCGCCAAATAAGCGTGACGGCAAATCCATGCCCCCTTGCTACTGAGAGGCTGGCTTTTCTGCAAACTATAGAAGTCGAGTGGCTAAGCGTGCTTTACAGGCGAAATTTTGCTACCAGCTAGAAATCGTTTCAAAATTCAGCACAAATTGCCCTAATAGTCTTAAATCAGATAGAAACAATTGCTAAGAACCGTGTTTGCACCTGCACAACCATAAATAAAGTCAATTTGATTAGAATATTCGTTCATTTTCGAATATCTATTTTTCGAATCGAAAACAAATATTAAAAATATAATATTCAATAATATTCAACCTTTACGAATATTCGCACACCCCTACTTTTGGCCTTCATATGGAACATCACGGTGACGACGACAGCAAAAGTTTCCCTGGAGTGTCAATATAATTGAACCGTCTCCTACTATGAGGTCTTGTAGATACTCACATAAGGCTGTCGCTTCAGTGAACAATTCTTCGTGATCACACGAAGTTTCTTCTAGTGCAACTGTTATTAAAGGTAATATATATGAGTGGGGTTCAGAAAGCTGGTTGCACCCCCCCCCCCCCCCTCCTCTGGAAAAATGAAAACTTTTTGCCTGTGCTCACAGTTTTACACGTGAGTGGGTGTGGACTGTAATGTTCTGCAAGCTGAAAGTCACTTTTGAATAACAGCACCTGGGCTTGGCCTAGTCGTTTCCTTCATATTATGATTGGCCATTTAAATGGCATATTGTGACAGACACGGGGCCGGGCACGTTCACCTGCAATTTGCAGTACAAGTGCACTTATGGTGGCACAGTGCATATCCATACAGGCTAGTTTGCTTCTGTGCTGCATCAATATCTACCCTATTTTGAATAAAAACTTGCAACAAGCATAGACATGCCTGAGGCACATCATGGTCTTGTGGCAGGGTGCTGTGGGCTTTCAGAATTAGCATTGTGATCAGTATCTCAACCAGTATCTGGTTTGTGACGCTCGATTGGGGAAAAAAAGTAACCTGTTGTTCTCACGATATGGCCTTGAAGAAACAAATTGGTAAATTCCCATTTTTCTTGATTTCGGGAAACAGTCTGATATGTGTGGAGTCTTCAGATAAGTTTCAGACAGGCATATTTTATTTCGAATTATCAATATAGCAAACTATTATGTGATCCCCTTCGAGTTTGATATATCCAAGATTGACTGTACTACTACACAAAAGGTGTAGTTCGTTTTATCCTACTGCTTTAGAAGAAGCCAGTGGCAGTAAACTTTTGCCTTATTTCCTTCAAAATCTCTCTTCAAAGTTGGAGTATTTAAACTTCATATTCATACTCCTCCTGTACTAAGGCTTCTGTGCATTACAATTTCTGGTTAAAGTAAAGTAAAATTCTTTGGAATCTAAAAATCTGGTGTCTTGGTGCCACGACCTTTCTTCATTGCCTTTTGTATGCTCGTTGCAACCATTCAAAGGGCTCAGCTCTTCACTCTGGAAAAGTGCATTTTGTGTTGGTGGCTTTTGGCAACACAGTTAAACTTCAATATAATGAAGTCGGTAAAATTGGCCCTTTATTTAGTTCTACTGAAATCTTGTTATACTGAAATTTGGTCTTCTATGCAGATAAGTACAGCTGCCCACGGATTTTGCTTGCATGGAAGGGCTCTAAAAAAGATCTGAATTATGGGGCAGTTGGAAAAAAGATTAATCTTGTTGGCAGAAAAGTATTAGACAACTACATGAAGGTGCATAGTTTTCTCGGCCACATAAATAGCAGTAAATATTTGCTTACTAACTAAATTAGTAAGTGTGCAGGTAAATATGAACAGATCTCACTCGATGACCACGAACACTTGCTGCCACAATGCTGGCATAATGAAGAGCACAGGAATAGGGAGCTGAGTGCTTCATCTGCTTCTTGCTTCAACGTGACTCTGAAACTCTAGATTACTTGACAAAAAGTCATAGTAAATCTCAGTTAACTTGAAGCTGTATATAGCTGAAACATTTTCAAGATAAGTGGAGTTCTGAGATAAGTGAAATCACAAATATAGAAGCCTGCTGGCTGTGCATAGACCATAAGGAGCCCTCCCTAAATGACACCAGTAATATCCTTGGTCACTTTTGCGTGCATTGGCACCAGACACGTCAGCGTCCACGGGCAACGGTGTTGGTGGCACTGCATCAAGACAGCATGCTTGGCACAGAGTCGAGACGATTGATCCTACTGCAATGTTTGAAGCCAGAAACGTATGCATTTGGGCTGGTTGGCTCATGACTTGAGCAGAAACAGTGCAAAATAATGGGATGTAAGAAAGGGACAGACAATGACGTTTTTGACAAACAGTGCCATTGTCTGTCCCCCTTTCACGTCCTGTTATTTTGCACTGTTTCTGCTAAAATTTGAAGCCACTTATCCGAGCATAACTGGTTCCAGACATCTAAAGAAGCTGGCTCTGCTACTTTCTGCATTATAATGTATTCCAGACAGTTTCACTTCAGTAAGCAAAACTGAACTGCAGAAGAGCGCAGTTGTCATGCCCTCAGCAGATGCCTATGAGTGACTCACTATTTATGCCTCACCGTCATGCAAGTATTAAGTGAGCGTCTTTATGAAGTTGGATCTCGCTGAAATGCTGTGGGTGCAGCATTCTTTTGGGCACAGTGCACTGTCTGATTGCACCTGCTCAAAAGTGCTGTTCGTCTTGATCAAGTTCACGATTAATGTGCTGTGACCACATTGATGCATCACTGACAATGTCCTAAATAAGAGGGGGGGAAAAAAGGCTGAATCCCAGCTCCTCGTTGCTGTGGAGGCCAGAACAAAGTGTCAGCGATCAGCCGAGCAAGTACACACAAGCAAGGATAGAAAGAAGGGGGAAGGATAAGTAGGTATCACAGCCTGGCGCGGCGTTTGGCTAACGAGCTACTGCTGGGTGAAAAGCAAGTTCAAGCAACGCTGCCGACGCTGCCCCATTGCCTTTTTCCTGGTATTTTTGAAGTCAAAATTTCGAGATATCCAAAGTCCGGCGTGCAAACTTTTCTTCGAGATGAGGGGAGGAGCACACATGGGTTGACACCACAGCCAGAAGAAACTTTTGACTTGATTGATATTTTGAGATATCAGAGCTCGAGTTAACGAGATTTTACTACATCTGTATCTCGGAAGAAAGAACAAGTCAGGAATTCAGAATACATGTAATGTTTCACATATTGTCAGTGCAAAGCTGTTCAAAAACTAAAATTATACGTAGCTCTTTGAGCTATGAAAAATCAAGTCAACCCTCGTATTTGACGTGCCATTGGACAAAGTACTTCCACAGTGTGGTGTATCATTGGTACATATTGTAGTTTTTGCAGGAAACACTTGTGTTGTTAGTTCTCTTGGTTGCGCTTCTTGAAGTTTTGATGCTTTTCCATCCTGGCTGGCCATGGCTGTTGGCAATGACAGTACATTGTTGGTTTTAGACACAGCTTAAGAATTGTCAAGTGCAAGTGGGAACGACTACGTAGAAATGAACGCTATAGTTTTCTAGCTGCCTATGACATGGTGCCGTAGGCTTTAATATGGGCTCCCTGCATCCATTGATTATGGGTGACAGATGCTCTATGGAGGTAGTTGAAAAATAATGAACCATGGTGATATGCATCAGGTGCCTGATGCAAATAAATCTCATGATCCATCTGTGTGCATTTTCTGTGCAGTGTGGTGGCTGTTCCAGTGTACGTACGACACCAGATCAGCTTCCGGGAAGCAGGCGGTGGCCGACTCGACATTAGTATTGGACCCAAGCAGACAATGGGAAAAACTGTATGTTCATTTGTTATTATTTATTTATTTATTATTATTTATTTAGGAAGTACAGTGTAACCATGATTATACGACTTTCTAGGAACCATACGAAAACGTATATCCCGGGTATCGTATAACCGACCAACAAAAATTGTGTCTATAATACACAGTTTCGCGCGTTGCAAGGAGCTTCAGCTATCAGCTATAATACTCTGCAGGACTCTGGGTTTTGAAACCCCAACCGTTTTTTTAGCATACCGCGTACTGTGAGATTTAGCATACTGTGGACTGCAATCCACATCCACCAGCATGCTAAAACATTCTTTTCTGATCTATAGACTTAAAAGATCAGTCAATTTCTTAGACTTTGTTTGAGCCACGTAGCAAGAGCTGTCTTTCAAGCACAGCAACGTCCTTAAGGAGCTCACCTACGGCGGTGTTGCCTGCACAGAGGAATCTTCCAATGTCATCGATTCTGTGCAGTGCATCCATGAATGTAGGCACAAGCATGGCAGCATCTGTGGAGTCTTCCCTGTCCAAGGTGGCAGGCAGCCAGCAGTGTCGGCATGATATGATGATCAGTGCAAAACTGGAAACCCAACGACAGATGCGTGAGAGGTCTTGTGGGCTCACGCTTAAACAAAGCTCTGAACTGCATCCGTAAACATGCGCTTCTGGGCTGATCTGTGCGGCTAATTGTTTTGATCTTCGCACATGTTTTCACGCTTTCCATTGCACTAGGGTGGTTGTCTTGGGTGATCACTTTCGCAGATTGTTTCACTTTTGCGAGACTTGGCAATGGACGTGATGGAGTATATGGCCGACAGCGCTCTTGGCACTGTACAAAGCTTGGCATAGCGTCAAAAACGTTTTGGCTGTGTACACGAACGTGTCTGGTGACGAGATCAGTCACTGCTGAGAGAAAACACCGAGAGAGAAAATGCAATGAGGTGGCGACGAAGGGACGAAGGAGAGTGGCGTTTAAGTGACATGAAGAGGAGGAAGGGAAACAAATGGTGAGAGGGCAGTGAATGTGAGGGAAGGATATAAGAGGCTAGAAGGGAACCCGGAATCCAGTCAGAGATTTCCGCATATGAAGGAGTACTTTTCCCTTGCTGTCGGATGGCAGGGCACCAAGAGGCAGCTGCCAGTAGCTGGTGGTGCTTCTCGTGCGTCTGCCGTTGGGTTTGGAATTTTGTGCGTGTAGTCATACAAGACTGGACGTGTATAATCTAGCATTGTATAATTGAGGTTTTTAATGCATGATTTCTATGGGGAGTTTGCCGGGACCAATCTGTCGTAAAACCAGGGATGTCACAAAATCAGAGGATGTATAACCGGGGTTCCACGGGACAGTATTCTTCAAAATGTCTATGCGTGATGGCATTTTAATATGGTTATTAAAATTTTGTTCTCTATGATGTTTCTTAAGAACTATTGCATTTTTGGCAAACAAAACAAGCAAATATTTACAGTTAGTGTCTGATATTTTGCACTCCGTAGGAGCCATAAACACACACACACACACACACACACACACGCACGCGCGCACGCGCACTCACAGACAGAGAGAGAGAGAGAGAGACAGAAAAAGAAGGCAGTCTGAAAAAATGAATGCATATTTTTGACTGCCCCCCAAGGGCTCAAACCTCACCAGAGGCACATTCATAATAGCTCTAAAGGCCTGCCAGTACACTTACCATGCGTATTGATGCTCGAACTGAGACAAGAGATGGTGGGTGCCAACGTGCATAATTAAGGAAGACATACCGTGTTCAGTGACAGTGGCCCCTTTCTGCTGTTGGTATGCTTCACTGCAATGCACTGCCTATGCGTGACTGCGTAACACCGGCTGAATTGCTGCGAAACTGACTTTTCAGGAGCAACATTATGCAACACTTCATCCTTGTCATGCTTTCCATGCTTTGAAGCCATTGCTGAAGATGACAGTCTGTGCCATTGCTGACAGTGGCGAATTCTTTCAGTGAAAAACATGACACCGAACAGCAGGAAGCTTGGCAGTGGACATTGAACCAGCTAGGCCTAGTATTGCTGCTGCGGCTATGGCTGCCAGCAGATCGGTGTGCGAATGTGCTGGCTCGAGACAGTGAAACCACCAAATGGTGGTGGTGGTGACTTCAAATAATGCCATTTTGGACCTGTGGTTGTGGCAAAAAGTCTAGAAAATCGGATGGCGAAGTGGTTCAGTGTCCGAAATTTCAAACGTCCTTATACATTGGCACTATGGGGTATATCGGTGTTGTGAAGGCATCCGAATCATCGGGCATGTCTAAAAAATTGGTCGTTGACTGTATTCCACTTTTCAGCTATTAATAGGAGCTATTGTTGCTGTAACAGTTGGTAATGTAGTGCATTCGACTGTGGTAGTGATGTGTCCATATGCTGGAATTTAAGAAAGAAAGAACTAAAGTGTAGATGCTTTCTTGAATATCAGTGCTGTTTTCATGACGGAAATGTCCCATGTGACCACGATCCTTTCATAGGGATTTGCCCTTCCAGAAATTGTCTAGCCAGTGTGCTAGGTGACAAAAACAATATGCTCACTTGCCTAGTTGCTATATGGGTTGAAGAATGATTGAGGCAAGGTATGAAAATGAAGGTGCCATGGTGATAATGGTGATAATTGCTGCAATTCAACAATTTTGCGTTTTCAATTCATTTAACTCTGCAACCACAGCCAGTTTTCCCTGAGCCTTCTGTTCTTGAGCTTGGCCCACTTCTCTACCGCTTTGTCAAAAGGAAAGCCCTTGACATTAGGTCCTTCACGTGCTCCGTGGACGAGGCAGTCCAATGACTCTTCTTTCAGGCAGTTCCTCAGATGCATTTTGACAAGCTTCAGTGCAGAGAAATCTCTCTCACAGTCGGCTGTATGTGTTGGGAGCACAAGATGCAGCACCAGCCACATGTGCAACAAGAGGATAAAGTTCCTTGGTGTCAGTTGCCACACAGAGCAGAAAATCTGATTGTGTCAGCTTCTGGAGCTTCTCAGACTCAAGCACAAAGTTGAAGAAGCCCACCCACTCTTCCGGCACATTTGGGTTTACGGCTTTCCCAGCATAGGACAGAGCATTTCCAAAACACCAGAAACTGCAATGACATTGCCATCCACCATCTTCTATTAGCTCTCCCTGGCAAACAAAATAGCAAACTTTTCCAGAGTTGGCTCGCCTTGAAACTTGTCCTTCAGGTTGCTGAGAATTTTCTCAACAAAAGCCTTTCTTGTTGCCTGCATCGACTCATCAAATTATTGCGTGATTGATGGTAGGATGTTGTTGCTTACCTAAAAGCCCTTAACTTGTATCTGAAGGTCTTTCTGTACCAGTATGCCGACTGTCGATTTTATTGTATCCTGCAAAACATTAACATGCAGTGAATTTGAAGTACTTTGGACAGCCTCTAAAATGGATGGGATGACACTGTACATCATCAAAAGTGTCCCAACAAATTTCTAATTTTAGATAAACTTTAGCAGCCCAGCCACCTTAATTATCACCCCGCTCATCAGCGTCTTGCGACAGATTTACTGTGTTGGCTGGCAGATTATTTCAGACAGTGGCACAAGAACATCCAACGATAAGCCAGCGTGTGTGTGTGTCAGATGGTCCAGTAATTTTTCCTTCACCTCACTTTGGGTGGAATATTTTCTGCACTGTGCCCAACTCAGCTGCACGAACTAAGCTTGACGCATAGGAGCTGTAGAGGTGCTGTGACAAATCCTTGAGTTTGCTTACGTATGTAACTGCCTTTGCAGCTTCGTTCACTGCCAGGTCGAGCTCAGTCAATGCCCACAGCCCGGCTTTGGGTTGGTGTCGCATCTTTCAACTTCTCAGTTAGCATTTGACTGCTCCCCCTTTCTTTCATGTCATGCTAGGTGTGCTGTCTGCTCTCATGCCACGAAGGGCCTCATAGGCTAGGCTTTTTTTTGCAATGAAATCTTCACTGGAACTTGCAATGTTTTGTTCATGAAATTGAGTGATACCAGCTTTTTCATCACTCAGCTGTGGATTGATGCTTCTCAGCATCAATCGAAAATACACCTGCAGGGAATAATCGAATAATCAGCTGTTTTACAGTGGTGCAGTCAGTCGTCTTGTTGAACATAAGATAATATTGCTCACTGTGTTGAACTCCATGCAGGATCTTCTCCTCTGTCACACTTGAGTCAGGCTGCCATCTATTGCATGGACCTCTGGCTACAACTTGTAAAATTTATTCCAGCCGACGTTTATGCCTTTACGTAAAGTTCGAACCCACCCAAGCCGCCAAGGTCAGTTGCGAGCGCTATCCTGTGCTTACAAATGTAGTACCTGCTTGAAAATGCTTGCTTCATGGCATGACAGGAAGCTAAGCACTGCAGGGTCTCCAGAGGTGACATAGCCACTTTGTTGTGTCTGTTGAGTGTGACAGTCCTAGCGTCAGTTGCATGCTTCGTGCTACCTGATGTTTTCAAGCCAAATCCATTTACGTGGCACTTCATTCCACACTGAACTGTTGAAGGGCCTCTTGTTGTACTTTACTCAGGGCTTGCAAAACATTCCACCTTTGATGCTGCCGTTAACAAGCTACGGGTAGTAGCGAAGCCAGGCTTTGTTGGTGCATGTTTGTTGGCATCGTCACTTTTCTGGACATTGCGCATCCTTGCTCTGCCAGGCAGGCCTGAAGGCTGATACAGTCTTGGCTCTGTAAAGTGTCAATCACAACTGCTCACAAATACCTGTGGCTATTTGATGTTACTTGACTCTTTCAGTCACTTTTGAGGGAAAGAAGGACAGTAGAGATGACTTCTCTTGTTTGACATGGCTCAAAAAAACCAACAAGCACAACAAAGTCCCCGTGGTGCGATGTCGACAGACAACTACCATGCAACTTGTTGTTAGCCTTACTCAGCTTCGCGATATTGTGCTGCTGTAGTGGGGTGAAAGGGTGAAAATTTTCAAACTAAAAATGTGAGATGACAGATGTAAAAAATATGGCCATCACGACTGGTTTCCTGTGCCTTCAGTAGACAATAGCATTACCTTCGGCACTAGTTTCCATTAACGATGGTCATGTCTTTCGAGTGCCACACTGTAGTCCATGTTCTCTGATGCCATGAGGCCGCCTGTTCAGTCTCCTTTCAGTGTTGCCAGAACAAGTATGCGTGGATGCAGTGCAGGCCAGGGGAGGCATGCATAGCCTGCTAGGCATGGAGTTGCTCTGGGCATGCTATTAAAGTTGGGCGGTGAACCATAGCAGCGGTGGGCATTCTCCCTGCCACCTGCCATGAGGAGAACCATGATATTTGTTATGAGCATATTTTTTTTGCAATGTAATATTGGTGAGGAACATCTTATATTTAGTACTTTCATATGTAAAGGTTGTGCGTGTAAAGGTAGGCTGTGCTCTTTGGCCTTAGAAATCCATACGCCTACAAAATCTAGTAATCATAATCAAGTCAAATTAAATTGCTCCTAACACTGCACTTTTGTTTGGCTATCCAGGTTAGCTTCTGTTGGGCCCATTTTTGTCTATTGTGGCTGCTATGACATGTGACATTTAATTGTATTGGGAACTGATTTGAAACTTGAAAACTAATACACTGTAGAATCTCGCTAAATGGAAATTGCACTTGAACAGAATACACACTTAAATGAAACAACAACCTTTAAATTGGTTGGTTTTATATTTGGATAATGCAAAAAAAGCTTTTGTTAATTGTAACCAAGCAAAATTCTTGTAACTCTCTGTAAATGAAACAACAGAAGCAAGCTCTAAATGATATTTTTTAGGAAGAGGCAGGGTGATCTGCAATAAATTTTCTTGGTGTCACCTTTCTTCTGTTCAAAAGTGGTGGCAAAGACTCAAACAGGCAAGAATTTCATAGATATTTAATGCAAATCATGTACTGACTTGGAATGCCTCGTAGCACCGCCGCTTGCTGGATAGGTGACCAATATAGGCGTAACTGAAGTTTTGGACGCCTTATTGCACGCTGTTCAATAATTTTGACTCCCTCTGCATGGGCACGTGTTATTCTGCCGCCGACTGCAGCAGTGAGTGCTATGTTTCTGCTTTTTTATGTCGCCAGTGGCTCCTCAGAATTGAAACTAGCAAAGTCTAATTAATCCAGCAGCCCTCAACCATGCTCATAACATGAGACAAATTAGCTATTATGTTCACTTCCTTACGCTTAACATATCTAACAATGTTAAAAGGGTGTATGACATGCAGTGCTGCACCTCCGCACGTCTTTCTCAGTAAGCGGAACTCCTGTTAATCAACATATTTATGCAGTCCCTTGAGGTTCTGTTTAACAAGATTCTACTATACTTGAAATTGGAGAAAAAAAACTGAACAAGACTGTAGAAGTTGGCACACAGAAAAAGTGAATGGCAATATAAAATTTTGTTGAAATTTTTTGTTGAGATAGTATTTCGAAGTCATGTTCTCCCTTGAGCAAGAAAGACCACTCGTTTAGATGCCAATGATACAGTGCAGCTGGTTTTCTTCAGGAACTACAGTTATGAGAAGTGTACGTGAGAAGGTGTGAAACTTTCTTTGGAGTATAAAAAGTGCAGATAAGGTAGGATAAGGTTGGTGGAAACTGTCAGCACCTAACGGACTGCTAATTTTAGGGTACCGTAGTCCACAATTGTTGCTGTTGGATGCTTGGTAGGGTGGGTCACTTGTCTCGCAGTGGGTCAGGATAGGGAGCAGGGTCAAATGCTTTGGCATGACAGGAGGAGGTGTTGGGCTTGCGGGGTAGCTGGGTAGAAAGCACATCTTTGGGTATCATCACTTCCAAGAACATGGTGCTGAATGGCAGTGGTGACGAAGTGGTAGTGTGTTTCTGCTCTTTGGAGTAAACACTTGCCTTTTGGAGTCGCATTTGGAAGTGTAGGCGGCAGCACGTGGTGAGGGTCATCCAGTACTTGACGAGGATGCCCTTGTGTTTTTGTTTCTGTGCACATCGTTTGCTGGCCGGACAGTGTGCACGTGGCCAAGGAGTGCTGAGCTGTGGTTGTTGCTGTGTCACGTCCGACAAGGGGACTTGTGCTCACGGCATTAACTGGCACCTGAGACCTCCCTTGTTCGACCACTGTTGATCACTTCATCTCCATCCTTTTGTGTGCCTCTGTCAAGTGCAGGATGTAGTGTTATAAAGTGGTGCTTATGTTAAGTTGAACCTTAAAGGGACCCTGAAACGATTTTGACGATTTTCTACAAATGTGCTGAGTCGTTAGAGTAGGTCCTTCTGATCATTAATTGGCACATCTAAGTGCTCCACGTAAAGCATGTAATTTATTATAGGGTTTTAAAAATGCACATCGCTGCCGATTGCAGCACACTGCTCGGCGGAATTTTAAGCCGCCCCTACCCATATGACGGAAATCACCCGTATGACGTCAGTGGGGCGAGCTATCCGATTGGCTGACCAGGGCGCGTGATCGATAATTTTGCGAACTTTATGGTAAAAAAATGATGTTCGTAATAGTTGGAATGTTAGTTAACTTCTTTTTATAAAAAGAAAGCAACATAAAGAGAATGCACAAGAACAATTTTTCAGTACACTTAAGCACTTCCGGCACACAGCAAGTGTCGTCTGCTTGTGTTACAACGTACTCCATTTTGACGAGAGCTCCGCGGTCAGAGTTGGTCTTAGTCTTTTTGCGAGCACTATGATTCGACTTTGTCGCGTTGTGGGCTGCAAATGTAGTGACTGGCAATATGTCAAGCTGGGACATCGTGCCCCTCTGCACGGCAGCAGACAAGCGGACTGGCTGCAGCGCATTGGACTGCCACTATCCGATTGGTGCCAGGATTTGCGCGATTGCGGCCG
The DNA here is from genome assembly GCF_023375885.2 of Dermacentor andersoni. NCBI lineage: Eukaryota > Metazoa > Arthropoda > Arachnida > Ixodida > Ixodidae > Dermacentor > Dermacentor andersoni. The sequence continues at coordinate 358,931,367 of NC_092814.1, read as the reverse complement.
TCACTTTACACCGGAAGATTACCAACGCAATAGCGTTTCGCGAGTCCGGTATTAGGGCAAACGCAAGCGCAAGGGGACAGGGCCTGGCTGCTTGACTGTCGGGTGAGCAGAAGCGCAAATGTGAATGGTCTGCACGGTGCAGCCACCTGGTGGCATAGAGCTCAACCACACACAGTAGCAGTAACAAAACGTATTCTTCTTTGCTGGTGGGGTAAATTTTTCGCAGGAGTGTAATCATCAACACGTTGTTTTTGTAGATGTTTAAAATGTTTTCCACTTGGTTAGAGCAATATTAGCTCTTTGTTTGGGTGGTTAAGCTCTGCGCCAACAAGTGGCTGGACCATGCAGACCGATCAGGCCGCTCACGTACGTCTACGCTAAAGTTCCTTCATCAGCTTGAGTTTATGCCTACAGCCATCTGCCGAAACACCCAGCTTGCCTGTGGTTACCGGAATGCCAGACACGGTCGGCGCTACGACAGAATGCACGCAACGCATGCTGCTTCGATAGCTCTCACTTGGGGTCGACAGCCAAGCGGCTAGCGGAGAGGTTTCGCGCGGGCAGGGGCAGGCTCCAAAAGAACCGGAAGTGGACGATGTGACGTCGCATCGTGATGCAGAACCAGTGAAGGCGGAGCTTAGCCCCAATCGCTCGGCGAACGAGTTGAGGAGGAAAAGCATGGCTAGGGAGGAGGGTAACTTGTAATAGCTTGTAGCTCTATTAATATGTAACGCTTCATTTAAATTGTGGTGCGAATGTTCTACTTAAGCTGTACCCTACGCATCCACAAAATTTGTCCGAACCGTTTCAGGGGCCCTTTAAATGGCTTGGGAACTGTCTTTAGAGCAGCTAAAGCATGCTCTTTTGCTGTCATTTACCATGACAAGTAAATGTTTTCAGTTTTCATCTTTTTAACCTTGCTAGCTTCTGGCTTGGGTAAGCGTGTCGTGCTAACTTAATGGCACAGTGTGGTGAAGAAGTGGTAGGCGTTTGTTCCTGTTGCTTTATGAGACTTCATTCTTTATGTGCAATGATTCCAGGTCGATGAAGTGGTCCTGGATGTGCCTCTGTGCAAGACGGTGCTGAATGTGACCCTGACAGCAAGCCAGGGCAAGTACAGCTTCGACCCAGTCTCCAAGAACCTCATCTGGGAAGTGGGGCGCATCGAGCCAGGACGGCTGCCCAACCTCCGTGGATCAGTGAGTCCCTTTGATTCATTTGAGTCAATTTCAATCGCAGAGTGAGGATATGCTGGAGCAAGAAGTTTTTATTGGGCAACTGTCCACATTGCCAAGTACATTATGTGGCTGGTGAAATCATGGAAGCACTTGCAGAGCAGGAAGCAGATATGGGGCAGAATGCCAGCAACCTCCAGGATTGCCACAAGGAGGTATCATTGTTCTAGTGTGCTGTTGGCACTGTCTGGCACAAGGATGGGAATAGGCCCCAATGATGTGATCACTTGTGATCAGACTTGCACACATTACAGAAAAAGAAGTAACCGATTACAGTTACAATTACTTCATTCAAAAATGAAATTGATTAAAGGGACCAATTGCTGCCTCACATTACTGCCCCACAATAGTAATTAAGCAATTACTAGAAAGTAATCGGCGACTTTTGTGCTAGTACTTTCATTCCAGCTTTTATTAACAATGCGCTAATATACAGTGATTAGAACAGGCTGGTCTGGCTCTTCCTGTGCATCTGCTGCAGCCCTTCACACATTATCTTCATTAACAATTGCTTTTCAAAATTTTTGTTCATTATCTTCATCAGCGACACCAGCACATCAGCAGCGACACTGAAAACTCATTCTTCGTGTGCACAGGAGGGAAGGGTGGTGTTGTAACATACAGTTAAACCTGGATATAACGAAGTTGACAAAAGCTCGCAATTTTTCGTTACATGCAGGTTTTCGTTACATGCAGGTTTCGCGTGAAGGCTCGTACGAATGATGCAGAAACGAAACCAAATAGCTCAATATATCCGTGAAGGTGAACTCACCCTTCAATCATTTATTTTACACTAAAAAACTGCGTAATTTCCGCTTGCTTCTTCGGCACGAGTGTAGGCACAACATGCCGCTCCAAAGAGGCTAAATCGTGTAGAGCTCCTTCATCGTCGAGCGAGCCGACGAAACGGCGCATAACGTCCATTGCGTTCATCACCTCCTTTGCAGTAGGCACGTCACACGGATCTGCCTCACAAGCACCATCATCACCGCCATCCGGATTTTGCACGCTTTCAGCTACTGCTGCATCAGACATTTCTTCTGTAGTCACGGCGGCGTTGTCGGCAAACAAAAAGTCAGTCAGTTCAACGTCGTCGGGTACGCCACCGTTAGTACATAGCTCGTTCCACGCTTCGGCCACATTGGACGGAGTAGAAAGGTCTTCCTCCTCCTCGTCGGCACCAGCCCGTGCGTTTTTGGCTATTCCGGCCTTTAAAAAGCAATTCGCGATAACTTCTGCCCTGACCTCTTGCCAGGAGGCAGCAAGCATCTCGACTGCTTGATAAATGTCGATCTTCATCTCCCGTTCCAGACGGATGTCGAGAAGTATTTTCAGGATTAGTCGGCGCCGGTAACAGCATTTAAAACTGTTAATGACCCCTTTGTCCAGGGGTTGTATTAGGGACGTGCAGTTGGCCGGGAAGTAATGCAGTTCGATGTTCGACAGCTGCAGGCCCTCGACGTGGTGCGCCGAGCAATTGTCCAGCAGTAGGCAAACTTGACGGCCTTGCCGCTTGACGTCCTGGTTAAATTCCTTTAACCACTCAGAAAATATTGGCCGAGTCATCCACGCTTTGGAATTCGCCACATACTTCACGGGCATACGCTTCGTTCCCTTAAAACACCTGGGACGGGCACTTTTGCCGACAACTAGCGGGACTCGCTTGTCTGTGCCGTCGAGGTTGGCACACAGCAGAATCGTTATGCGGAGCTTGCTCTGCTTTCCACCGCGGCAGTCATCGCCTTTTAACGCTAGCGTGCGGCCCGGAAGCATTTGATAAAATAGAGCTGTCTCGTCGGCATTGTAGACATCAGCCGCCTCGAAGCGACTCAGGATTCCAGGCAGCTTGTCAGCCACCCACGAAGCAGCAGCATCGCTGTCTGCGGAGGCAGATTCGCCGCTGATTACTCTTCCGACGACACCGTGCCGGCTCTTAAATCCCTGCAGCCACCCGTTGCTTGCCTTGAAATCGTCATGACCCAAGATACACGCAAAATCCTTTGCCTTCTGTTGCAAGATCGCGCCGCTTATGGGTACATTTCTGGCTCGCGTGTCCAAAAACCACGTGAACACTGCCTTGTCCACATCAGTGTATGTGGACAGCTTCAGTCTTTTTTTCTTCGAGCTTGTTCCCGACTCCACTGCGTTTCTGATGCTGTGTTCCGCACTCAAAATCGTTGATAGTGTGCTCGCTGGAATGCTGAAACGGGTAGCAACGTCCTTCTTCTTCTCGCCCGCGGAGACTGCATTTAAAATTGCGAGTTTGTCTTCAAAAGACAGAACTTTTCGTTTTCTGGCAGTAGAACTCATCACGACCAACCGACGACGCAGTTAGAAGCGGAGACGCACGACTACACGCCGACAGGCAGGCCTAGCACCTCCAAAACAAGTCGGACAAACCAGTACCAGAGCACAGTTGACACACGCACACGTGCAGAACGCAGGACAACACTCAAGATGGCGAATGCAACGCACCCATAGAGAAAGAAAAAAAAGTGACGGATATCGTTCGTCATCGTCCCTCCCCCTCTCCCTTCCGGCGCCTTGGCAATGAAAGAACCGGCTATCAGCGTTGCTTTTCAAGTGAATTCTTACACATAAGTGTGTATAAGCCGTTGAAACAAATGAAAATCACAAAATAAGAATGCTTGTCCTCAAATCCATACGAAACAAAATAATTCTGCAAGAAAAATCAGCTGCCGATACCAATGCCACCTGGTGCCACGCTAGACAAGCAAAGCCTGAAAAGACTGCTACGTTAGGCACGGAGCGGCGCTAGTTGCCGCCATCATCATCATCATCGCTAACTTTGCTCGGTCGCGGCAATCCCTGGCGTGCGCGTAGCTGCTGGCTCCTTACAGCATTAATATTCAATAATCTAGAGCATTTCTTCGGCCGAATTTTCCTTAAAAGTGCTAAAAGTAATGACTGATCAGCTTTGGGAGTTCGTTACATCAAGGCTAACCGCCGCAACGCGTTCGTTACATCAAGGTCGAAAATACATGGGCTTCAATGGGGGCAGCGTTGGGGAATTCAAAAACTTCGTTAAATCCAGGAATTCGTTACATATAGGTTCGTTACATCCAGGTTTAACTGTACTAGCACTGGATGGTGATATTAGTGAACAGAGAGAGGTTGGGAATTATCCAGTGACAAGAAAAAAAGAAAGAAGTCTAAACTCATTGAACATGAGGGTGCTGACATGGTGGCACCTGTGCCGCATAGAAAGGTGGAACCACTGCGAGATGAAAAATGTGTCACTGACAATGTATAGTCTGTGCGACCTGCCTTTAATGTGAGGGAAAAAAAAATTGTGCAGAGGACCATTGATAATTGCAAGTGTAAGCGAATAGCCAAATGCTTCTAGAAAGCTACTCACTTTATTAAAGGCATTATACACTTGAAGGCATATACTATTTGTTAGAGTGAAGACACGTGCATCATAGTGATTGATACATAGATGAATGCGAGGCTTGGCAGAGCAATGAAGCGATGATGAGGTCACTTGCACATTGGCTGGATCAGACATCTTCTCTTGCCCTAGCTTTCTTTGTAAATATTTTGTAAATATATCCTTTGCCTACATCTCGCCTGCGTCACACTTTGGTGGAGGTACGGGGTAACCTTAGTCAACAATATTTGTGTTGTCTCCTGCGGTGTGAGTGCTGGCATAGAAGGTGACTGCCACCCTCCTCTGCACTCTGCAGCAGCCGCCACAGGGGAGAGGGTGGCAGAAGGAGGGCTGCCCTTTCCAAGCACTCCTCTACAACATGCCATGCTCTACAGGGAAGCAGAAAATAGCACCTCTTTCGTCTATGCAACCTTTTTTTTCCCTCTCAAACCTTCGGACACCCTAAAGCTCTCACACAATAGCACATGCTTCTCAAAGAGCTGCAACAGTTGGCATGGAACGACGAACATGCCCTTTGTATCGGCTGTGAAAGTCCGACCACTAACCACAAAAACACGCGAAAAAGGCAAATAAAGCTGCGCACTTTAAAAAAACTGGCACATGGGTTTGCCTGTCTGAACATGCACATCCACGAGGCTGCTGCGTGCCACAGCCGCAAGCATTCTATTGTAATTCCTGCCAAATTCAACTGCTGAAAACTGCGTTACCTGTTACAGCTTGACTCGTCAATAAAGTTGCATGTAAATGGTTACTGAAAAAACTTAGTTGATTACTGTGACCATTACTGAGCAAACAAAGTAATCAATCAATTACAATATTACCTGAAATCTAATTTATTACATGTAATTCGTTACGCACAAGTCTGCTTATGACATCATCTGATTGATTCAGATGCCAGAGTTTGTTGCCTTTCTAGGCGGCTTATGTGGCTTGAGTGTACCAATATTTGTTGTAAGAGTTGGTTTGAGTACCGTATTTTCTCGAATCTAATGCGCACTTTTTTTCCGATAAAACGGGCCCAAAAATTGCATGCACGTTAGAATCGAGTACAACCCTAGATCCGCGTTACCATATCGCCATCGGCATTCAAAAAATGGCCGCCTCGTACGCACTTCTAGCCTAGCTGCCTTAGCTTCCTCCATGTGCATACCTCCATGTTGTACGTGTAACCAGGCGCTGCCTAGTCTACCGCCTGTCTTCCCGTTTTCTCCGTTTATTCAATCGGCATGGAAGCGCCGACTGCGAAAACACGCCGAGTCCACCATGATGTCACATTTAAAAGGAAAGTTATGTGCGCGGAGAAGTGGCGGAAATCGGGCCGCATCACGGGTGTTCGGAGTTCCCGAAACTTGCGTGCGGGACTGGCGCAAACAAAAGGAGAATATTTTCATCGGCAAAGCAACAAGGAAGGGTTTCAGTAGACCGAAGCAAGGTTGCTTCGCTGAAGTAGAAGAGCTGCTCATAGAATATGTGCAAGAGCAGCGAGTGGCGCAGCAGCCTGTGACGACCGATCTGCTCAAAGTACGAATGATGCAGTGAGCCCTACAGGCAGGGCTAATGCGGAGTGACTTGAAAGCGAGCAGGTGCTGGCTATCAAATTTTATGAAAAGAAAAGGCTTTTCTCATCGAAGGTGGACAAGGATATGTGAAAAATTGCCCGAAGAATATGAAGAGAAATTGCAGTTTTCAGCGGTACGTTTTGAAGTTGCGCCATAGAAACGACTGCCACTTCGGACAGATTGGAAATGCCAATCAGACGCCGCTCTACTTTGACATGCCTGCCACCACAGCCGTTGAAAAGAAAGGGGTGAAAAACAAGTGAGTGTTTTGTCTTCTGGCCACGAAAAAACTAGTCACCACAATGCTTTGTTGCACTGCGGATGGGCACAAGCTGCCCCCGTACCTTATCTTCAGATGGAAGACGCTTCCGAAAGGAATCGTGTTTCCGAGTGGTGTGATTGTGCACGCAAATGAAAAAAGGTTGGATGACCACGGAATTGGTCGCTGACTATATTGATAACGTTTGGTGGAAGAGACCCGGCGGCAGTTTGGGTCTGCGTGGGATGCTTGTACTCGATGCATTCAGGTGCCACCTTGACCAGCGCATCAAGGACAGTATGGCTGCTTGCAACACTGACCTTGTCGCGATACCCGGCGGCATGACATTGCAGCTCCAGCTGCTCGATGTTTGTTTGAGCAAGCCAGTGAAAGATAGAATTCGGGCACTCTACACCGAATGGCTTGTCTGTGGCTGTCACGAATTCACACCCGCCAATAAAATGAAGCGTGCCTCGCTGCAGGACTTTGCTGGATGGGCGAAAGATGCATGGTGCACGATCCCATCTGCCATGGTCAACAAGGCCTTTAAAAAGTGTGGGATTTCGAATGCCATGGATGGCACCGGGGATGAAATGCTTTGGTCTGTTGATAGTGTGGGATTCTCACCCATGCTCTTGGGACAAAGGAATGACAACACAGTAGGGCAAACAATCACAAGGGCATTTATTGCACCTTTCATAGATCAGTGCCTGCTAGCCGAGTTGCTATCCACAAAACATGCCGATGGGTGCGCCAGATATCTATGAAGTCCGACTCATCGAGACCGGATAACGAGCGAATATGTTCGCCCCATGCTGGACACCAACGCCTGGTTGTTTGCACGTACGATCACGCGAACGATGGCGCGTTCGAACGAGGCCTCACGAGACGGTCTCGCAGAAGCATGGAATCGACGCACGCGCGGAACGTCTGCACCGCTTTCCGAGCCCAAACCAAAGAGGAAGCGCCTTCTCCTTTCTGCGGCTCCAAGTAACCCTGCCGTTAGGTGGCGTTAGCAGTGCAACACTCGCACCATCTCTCGTACTGCGCTTCAACCAGACCGACTGCTGCGGGCATCAGGCCACGCGGCGAAGCCGGATTACAGGAGACGGGAGCTATGCGGGAAAACAACATGTCAGGGGACGCGTGAGAGTCGCGCAACCCCACAATAGCGATAAGGAGTTGTCTGATAGTGACGATGAGTGATATCTATTGCCCCACGCAACTCGTACCGGTGAAGTGAAAATCTTGGCGGCAAGGTACGCCGCTTCCATTTGTTTTTATTCATCGCAACTTTAGTGTGTTGGGAATAAATCTGTTTTTTCCAAATGAGAGAAAATAGTATTTCTGTATGAAAGCACGAGGTGCGCGGTATTGTGCTCTATTTTTTTTTTTGGTCATGGGAAACGGGTGCGTGTTACAATCGAGGTTTTAATTTTTTTAAATGTTTTGATCACGGAAAACGGGTGTACGTTACAATCAAGGGCACGTTAGAATAGAGTAAATACAGTAATTGCAGAAAGTTGTGTCCTGGTGGAAACCCCCGGTGGCTCTTTTTTTTTTTTTTTTTTTTTCAAAATGTGGCAAGGAATCCTCCCTTCCGCCATGCTCCCACAAGCAGAAAAAGGATTGCAGTGGCACGGAACACTATTAGACAGCGAAGGGTGCATGCACTGCAGACCACTGTTTGAATATGCACACACGTGGCACTTGCAAATTTTCTTCTGGGATGAGTCAGGAGGTGGGCACAGCCCCTGCATGCCTGCGCAGTGCATCGAAACTGCCAACACCAGTACATAACTGCATTTGGAATGGCCCCAGGCGACGCAACTGTGTTCCCTTTAACCAGGGACTGCACTGTATAGCATCTTGTATGCAAGAAAAAACTCCTCTGAGGCCCAAAGAACCTGTTGTTTCAGCTTCTGACCTGGTTCGTTGGCAGGTAAATGTCGTTTTCTTGTTTTTTTGTGACCTCACCCATGACTACTTGAAGGATGGGGCATCATTTAGAAGTGTGTGGGAAATGCCCCTTCCCCTTTAATGAAAGAAATGTGTATTGTGCGAATGTAAGCATTCCCTTTGTTCTCGAATATAGGCTGTCACTGATTGAGGGGACGCGGTTGAACCTTAGGATGTGCATTAGTGCAAACAGGCTCTAAACAACACATTCAGAGCTTGCTGCTGGGTACCTATGTGAGAGAATTTTGAGCAGTGCCACGAAGGACTCTCATGTCAAGTCGCAGCACGAGCAAGGGAGTATAAAGGAACCAGGCAGTGGCACACATTACCTAGGCGACCAAAACAACTTTGGGGTGTTCAAAATTCCAAGTTTCAATATATATTACTACTGTGTTTCATACATAGCAGACAACTCTACGAGAACTAGAGAGACTTCTCTCACTGCTCGCATTTGAAACCAAAACTGGTTTGTCACATATCCTTTTGAGACCTGAGTACAGCTTTGGGACATACCGTATTTACTCGCATAATGATCGCACTCGCGTAATGGTCGCACCCCTGAATTTTGTCGTCAAAATTCGATTTTTTTCTTTCCCGTGTAATGATCGCACCCTGAACTTGTCACAGCGATCTGTCGTGTGCCAAGTCTAGCTAATGATGATCGCGCTTACCATCTGTCGAATGCTACGCGAATGACTCTTGAAGACATACCAAGCGGTCTGCACACACCCAACATTCCTAAGCAGATGCCCCATTTATTCCTTTCATCACTTTCCGCACTTCCATGAAAAAAAAAAGTTACAACCAAACTTGCCTCGGCTTTATTATTGGTAGGCTTCATAATGGTTTTGGTCAATAACAACAACATAAAAGGCGCCTTTCGATTCTTCTCGTCTGTACTTGTGGGCACGCAACAAATCGCGAGCTGCAACGATAGTGGCCACGTTAGAAGTGTACCCTATCCATATGCCGACGCTTGTAGCGCAGCTAAGACATTGACCCACCCTTAGTGGAAACGTGCCGTATTAGGATAGCAGTGAAGACAAATGCCGCAGTTTCAGCAGCATGCCCGCCATGTGTTTCTATGTCACTGGCAGCTAAGCGCGCCCGTCTCCGTTTCTGTCCCCTCAAAGTGGACATGGCTACGTTGCTGTCGCAAACTTGCCGATATTAACGATATTATTCATTACTGATACGGAAGAAACTGTTTCAATGCGCGTAATGTACTCATTAGAAGAAAAATAATCGCGTTCGGCTTGCTCCGCCGGCCGCCATTTTTGTTTTGGCGTCCCGCACTGACAGCAGCAGCCACCTGCTTGTTCACCCGTTGTCATCCCGCAGCAAATGCGGGATGAAAAAAGAAAATGTTTCTTTTCGCGGGAAATTTAACCCGCGTAATTATCGCACCCCTGAATTTGCGTCAATTTTTTTTACAGAAAAGTGCGATCATTATGCAAGTAAATACGGTAATCACTTTTCAAGCTGGTTTTTATTGTTCACTGGTATATTACAACATAAAAGGCATTTTTGAAAATTTGAATACTACTGTGGTTAGATGCCAAATGGTGCATCTCCATGTACGTGGAAGACATGACCATCTCCTCATGTTTGCTCTGTTAAAAACTGCATTTCATTGCCTAAACACAGAGACAAAGATGGAACTAGATGTAGTACATAGCCATATTGCAGCTGCATCCTCGATTTTCACACAATCTCAAAGAATTCGAAACACACTTCAAGGTTGCTTTCCACCATCTGTGACAACACAGAGATCTAGATAATTTGAGTGTCAAATTTCTTGAAAGGGGATGACAAGAATGTGAGTAAACCAAACCACTTCCATACAGTTCCACATTCCAGACTTCATGTCCAGAATGAATATTTTGAGCAGTGCTTCAGAGTGAATCTTGAAAAATAATTGGAAGGCAGTGTGCAATATATTGTACAAGTGGTCTTCAGAGGATATTTATTACATGAAAGGCTTTGGAGACCTGAACTTGTTTACCACCGAACAAGTGGAGTGACATGCGTCTGTGACCAGCAGCCACATTGCATCACTTGCTCTTGTGCCCAAAACATAGTACGCCACATACTGGAAGCACAAAGGTACACAAATAATATGTCATCTGAGGTAAAATTGTGGCCACAAACTGTAGTTGTAACATATGAAGTACTTACTATTCCATAGAAAGCGTTGCAGATAAAAAAGCGACTGCTCTGGGAAATGCGGGGAGTGAGCCTCCTGTGATTGCGTAGCTTCCTCAGCATTGGCCTGCTATGTATGAAGTGAAGTAGAGTGTGCTATTCTTGGTGCCTTTGTTCTGTCTGAAAACATCCGCATCTTAAATGCATGGCAATGTACAGTTTTTGCAGTAGCTTACTCTTCTGCCTTGCATATTAGTGCGTATTTAACATTGTTGTCTGCTTTCCTGTGTGCCCAGATGGCCCTGCAGGCTGGTGCTCCACCTCCTGATGCGAACCCGACGATTACGGTGAGACCAAACAGCTGATTTGTGGCTGCACATCAGGGAGCTGCATGTGCTCTCGATCTTATGGCAAATTAAGTAAGGCTGCGGGTAAACTAATTCGATGAATAGATTGAATTCTATGTGCTATTTAGTCAATTTAATGATCAATCAGTCAATCAATTAGTCATGGCATATAGAACACAGAAGCCAAGGGCTGCGCGCTAGCAATACCGAGCAGCATGTATATAATCACTGTCGAGCATAATGTTTTGGTATTCTCGTAACTGCTACAAGTGCAGTGCTGATAGCTTAATGTGGTGGTTGTTCTTTTGCATGGTTGACACATAATACTTGTGCTTCATGAATTTTTTGTTGTTGTTCATTTTCACGCAGCAAGTGCCATTGGAAGAGAGCAATTGTAAATTTTCTGTGTTTGCATGTGACAGTGTCATGACTTGGGTATTGCAGCTCAGAGCTTTGATTGAAGTTGGGCAGCACCCTGACTTGGGTGCTGAGACAAAGGATCATGACATGCGTAGCTGCGCAGCGGCCTGGCTAAACTTCGAAGTACAGTTAAACCTTGATATAATGAAGTCGGTAAAAGCGGCTATTCGCTTTGTTATACCGAAATTTAATACTATTGAAATTCTACCTTTTATGCAAATAAGTACAGCCGCCGATAGATTTTTCTTACACGCAAGGGAGCCGCAGAATTTTGCCAATTATGGGGCAATCGAAAAAAGCAAATTTCAATGCGAAAACAATTCATTTTGATAAATTTGGGAGTCGGCGATGAATGATACAGTTTCATGCCGCGTATGTCGACAATATCTTCTCGGCAGTAGAAATTAAGCAAAGCCAGCCACGCTTTCATGTTCACTCTGCTCCCGCGGCTGATATTGTCGTCCGCACTGCGACGACACTATCGGGAAAAGTGCCGGCAGTTCGGAGCAAACGCTTTGTCTGCCCCATGCTCCAACGGGTCACCGAAACTCGATATTATGCAACCTTCAATACTAAATGCGCGGTAAGACAGCTTACATGGTGCCATGCCATCTCGGCACACCCACTCTTTGCATGCACGGCAGATTACCTCTAAAGCAGGGTAATAAGCAAACTTGGGAAAACGTATGAACGAGGGATGTATCAGTGGGTTTCTGTTGTATTGAACTGAGGTGGAATGCAGTGTGTGAGCTTTATTTTCTAAGCTGATACCTTGGTCAAGGTGAGATGTAGCTAGCTGTATGTATTTCATATATTTGCTCTAAGGTAAGTGGCCCAAGGAAAGCTGCAAATGGGCTGTTCTCTTCATTTTTTTTTTTGCATTTTGTTGCAGGTGCGTTTCACTATCAACCCCCTGGCAGTGTCTGGCCTCAAGGTCAATCGGCTGGACATGTATGGAGAGGTGAGGTCACCTGCATGAAATTTTTGTCATTTCTTTTTTAATGTTGTTATTACTTTGACATATGACCATGCATTTTCAGCCCTCCGCAGAGATAGAAGGTTTCACGATGTCTACCATCAGGAAAAACATGTAAAACCTGGAATTTTCTTGGAATTTCTAAGTTCTGAAAAATTCAAGAAAAAAGAAACAAACAACGGAATCTTCACCTCATTTGCATTGAACCAGGAAAATTGGTACCGACAGGAGCTATGTTATGGCAAGCATAGTGGTACAGTCAACCACAAAATTTTGTGGAACACGAGGTCTGAGAAAAAGCTGAATATCTGCGCAGCCTCACAATGCAGCCTAGTATTTGCATTTACAGCCTCTACCAGTCAATGTGAGCAACATTGTGATGTTCGGTTTTACTGACTACTGTTACAGGCTGCTCAGAAATGGAATGTTTTCAGAGATCCCGGGGTACGTAAACTTATGTGGTTGACTGCTAATCAGAAGGCAGCAATGGTTTTAATTAAACATCTGCAATCTGAAAACTATGGTGTCTATTGCTGGTTTTGTGGGTGTGAGCCTGGCCGGGTAGTTGAAGCATGCCTGAAACACATGATTCAGTTGAATCTGATTGTGCGTTCCAGCTGACAGATGTCCTGCTGATAATAGTTTAAAATTATTGGCTGGCAGAAACTTAGCAACCTGTAAACCACCATTTCTTGCACCGCACCTAACCCACCAGTGCCATAAGCTGCCAGGAGATTTGCATAAAAGCAGCCGGGGAAAACCTGGAAATACCAGGAATTTGAAAATGCCAATGTAGTAGACATTCTGGCTTTAGCTGTATGTTAGTTTTAGCTATTGTCTGTATTTGTTGAGCATAGCCTGAACCAGGACAATTGTACAACACACTTCCGTTAATTCAACCTTAATAGGACTGGTGGAATTGATTGAATTACTGCGAAACTTGCATATATTGCGAGGTTTCTTTATAAGTGTCCTGTGCATAATTGCTATGTCTAATTACCAAATTTACTTGAATCTAGGCCGGCCCCGATTCTAAGCTGACCCCTGAATGTTCAAAGCCAGATAAAATTTTAAAAACTTACCTCGAATGTAGGCCAAACAAAAAATGTGAGGACAGCGGTCACAAAATGATAACAGCATTTATTTAATATGAACATTTAATATGAACATGCCGAGCTCACTCTACGTCGTCACCACTGTTAGCCTCGTCCCTGTAGCCCAGACCACACGTACGCTTGCGGACGCGTGCAAGCTCGCGTCCACGTGCCCATGCATGCGCAGACAGTGCAGCTTCGCATGCGTCGAAATGCGGCGCAATCTCGGTGAACAGCTCCTCTCTGTTATTGCGCGCTTATCTTCCTTATCGCTGTCAGCTCCTTGTTTCGGCACACGCAAAAGTGTCTCCTGTTGCCCCTTCCAACGACGGATGTTTTTCTCATCGATGCTGAAGTCCCGCCTGGCTTACTATGCTTCTGCGGCTAGCGCAACTTTTTATTTGAAAGCAGCGCTATAGTGTGCCATTACGATAACGCCACTCCGCACACCCATACCGTTGAACCAGCTCCGATACGACACACGTCAAAGCGACGACATCGCTCGTGTACGTCAGTCGGCTACTGGCCCGACTAGTAGCAGCTGCGATACTGACTTTTCTAGATGGCGCTAGCTATGGGACCATATTTATCATTTTCAGTTACAAACAGGCGCATTTTTTAAAATCCTCGAATCTAAGCCGATCTTAGAGTTCTGTACATGATTATTTGGAAAACAACTATCAGCCTAGATTTAATAACTACGGTATATTTGGGCACCCAAACTTTCTATGTTATCCGGTGCGCCTAGTCACGGCTTCGATTCTGAAATCTGTTGCGACGCATCAGGCACCTATAGCCATCAGGCACCTATAGTCATCATCAGGTGCTGCAGTCGAATTGCAAAACTGAAACCACGAATGCCTTGTGCCACAGTAGCTGTGTTAAAACACTTATTGAAAACATGTATTGAGGTCCGCATACCGCATATCGTGCCAGCAACCATGCCGAATAATGTCCCGTTTCCCATTTCTGAGTTGAACTGCCTCCAGATCCAAGCTAGAGGCAGCAAGCTCAGAACAATTATGGCTGCCAAAACTGCCAGCAATACTGCCACGATGCGACAGTTTAGAGTGGACAAAGGGAGCAGTGGGACTCGTGAAAATAGGCACTGAATGAGTGTAATGATGTACGAACGATGTCACATGGGTGGACACTTCTGGTTTGGCCGCACTTCGCTCAACATCATGTGCATAACAATGTTTATATGCACGATGATGCAATTTTGCCTGCATTGATTACCACTGGTGACCACTTCTGCTTTTCTTTCGTTCACTGCAAGCTAGTTACTTCAGACTCTCTTCCAGTACTTACGGTAGGAATGTGCGTGTTACTTAGTGTCTTTTACCGCACTTTTATTATGCGGTAAAATTCAGAGTACCATTCAGAGTATCACAACATTGCAAATGTGGTTTTGTAACGTGCAGGCAATATTCGGATCTATTTTCTTGGAAAGAAAGTGCACATTAGAGTCGCACAAAAGCGGTAACCCTTCATTGTGAGCTACTGTTTTTACTTAAAGCTTGCTTGAGAAAGTATGCTGCGCAACTTGCCAATGTACTTGAACGCCTTCTTGGTACAGTCCTGTGAAATAACAGTTCCATTGCATTCAGTGTATTCATTGCACATCCACATCTAAATGCATGATACAGTAATAGCTCGTTATTCGAATTCCGCAGGGATGCTACGAAATTTCGAATTATACAAAATTAGAACTAATGAAAGTCACAGAAAACATAGCTTGGCTAAGGCGTGTATATAGTCCGACATGGCATGAGCATACGCACACACACGCTGCGTCACGTTGGCGTGAACAACGTCTATACTTCGAACCACTGGTGCAACCAACGTAACCAGACACGGCTAATGCGGTCTGACATGCCCGGTGTCGAGATGGCTCTTGCTCCATCTGCGCGTTCGTTGCGCCGACTGGCACGGAAAAAAATATATTGCTGTTTCGCCCAAAAAGCGAACCATCGATTGCAATCGCAAATTAGTAGATAGCTATACGAAGTAAAGATAGTAGTTTTATTGGCCATATAAACTTGTAAACATTCGTTTACTAACTAAATTAGCAAGTACAGTTTCACACGTGCACAGGTAAACATGAACGCACCTCGCTCGATGACTGCGGAATCTCGCCGAAAAACGCTGGAGTGAGGAATTGCTGCAGTAGCAGCGAGCGAATTGACCTTTGTACAGCTCTTGCTTCAACACGAACGAAACGTACAAAGCACATCGCATACGAAGTTACTGCCACTACGCGCACTCTGCAAACAACGCAGATCACTTTGAAGATGAGGCTCACACGGGCGCGCAGTTTGGCCACGTCACAGATCGCTTTCAAGATATGGTGCATGCATGGCTGCGCCGTAAGCAACAGCCGCTGGAGAAGAACGTCCCTCCCTGCCCCTCCCTCACGCCCGTGCCTCGCATGCGACAGGAGAGGGCGCGCATCCGCCCCGCCTTCCTCGCTTGCGCACGCTAGATGGAGCCGCATCCGCCAGCTCACCCTGGCACGCTTTCGCTGCCACATACAGCATACAGCGCACGGCGATTTTATCGCCCTCGATTTTTGTATGGAATCTCATGGGAGAGAAGTGACCTGCAACAGAGGTGTTGGCTGTACCTGGCCAGGCACAAATGCGTCTCTCTCCAGTCAGACCTAAAGAAAGGGCCGCAGATGGAAAAAGCAGAGCTGTGTGGCTTGCGCGCCAATGTGCTCCCACGCACTAGTACTCTCTCCATCCACGATGGCGTGGAGTTCGAATTATCGGTGGCGGTGCAGATTTCAGTGTGAATTAGCTGGATGCGTTACCTATATCTTTCAATATATTGCTGGACCGACCGCGGCAGCTACTTCGAATTAACGAGTTGCGAATGAACAAGCTTTTACTGTATATGCACGTCCAGAAGTACAGAAGCTCCCTTTAAAGACGCACAATGCTCCTATAACACAGCTTCCTGTCTGTACAATGTACACCTTATTGCATAACAATGGTACCTTGTAAATGACTCCAACAGCACATGGTACAAATTGCTTGGCGTGACATATTGGGCAAGGCCCTCTTCTAACCACTGGTTTTGCGGCACGCTTGTCGGCTAACAAGCAACTTCTAACTTGCCTGTGGCTTTATACTGCCACAAATGCGGCTGCGCACCAGAGTTTAGCAGATGCTCAATTTTGTGTGAGAGCAGGGACCAAAGTGCATATGAACAGAGCCCTTTTTTTTTAAAATAAGCAACACAGAGGGCGCATGCGCCAACCAGGAATTGCCTACCGTACATGATACTGAATGTCATTACATTTGATAACTCGCTATAGGCAGCATGTGCCACTTGAAAGTGTATCACATGGTATTTTACTTGATTTTTTTGCTGCATTGTATTTTCTTTTGTTTTTGTTTACTGTTTACTTCTGTATGTGCATATTCTGGATAGATGAGAATAAAACTTTCACTTGTGAGAAAGTGTTGGTGTCGTGCACGAGCGCTTTTTTCGTCCCTTGTCCTAGCACTGAGTTTTTTAATTTTTAATGTAAAGTCGCATTTCCTTAATTCAACCCTCGCGGTAATGAAGAAATTAATCCAATTATCCGGCGAGTCGAATTAAACTAGATGAAGAAAAAGATGCCAAAAAACACCGCTGATTCATTTGACAGTGTTTGCCCGAGTCTAATGGGCCTTGAATCAAACGTGCACCCACTTTCTATGTGTCAAAAGTAGAAAACTAACTTAGAAATCGCATTAACGTTCCTAAACAAAGTTGAAATTTAATGTGCACCCGATTTTTTAGAATGGCGGTGGGTTTCTTAATGTCAGCTTCACTGCAATACAGCCGTGTTACATGGTAAAGTGTACGAATGTCGCAAAGGCAGTTCTGGTTTCGTAACTAATTGCACTGCACAGGCAACTTGCAATCTAATTTTCTTGTAAAATGTTTCTTGTAACGTGCGTTAGAATCGGATTATTTAGAGATCTTGAGTGAATGTTATTGCTTGGAAATCTGCCTATGGTGGGCCGAAAGTAGGTGTTTTTGACGACAGTCATGTGTTCAATGCATTTGCTGTTCCCTAAGCTTCGCCGAGACAGACGCTACCACTAAAGTGGTCGCTCTCTTGGAGTCACCATAGGGTTCAGGCATGTGCATGCTTACTGGTCGAGTCCGAATTATTGGGTGAATGCCAACTTTAGGATCCAAATAACGAATGTTCGTTCCCGTATATGGTATGGGCGCCAGCTGGGACCTTTGGTTGGGATTGAAGTAACCAAAAAAATAAATTAAGCGGAGTTGAATTGACGGAACCGGAGTCGAATTGATAGTCTTGCAGTGAATCAAGTATCGAGTACGCCTGGTTGGCTACGAATCCACTGCACTCAAAAGCCGCTATTTGTGTCCTTATGAAGACGAACCCTGATCAACAACGAGCACTAAGCCCTTGTGGCACATCTTTGTCCCCTTGTCTGTAGTGCCAGATGGTGTGAGTGGTATGTGGCTACACACTTGGTTGTTGCTAATGAGAGGCCTGAGTGCCATATTATAGGTTTTCCTCTCTGGGTGTTCCTTAGATATTCAATCATTTAATGTTTTTTAACGTGAAAGCATTATATGCCCATTACGCAAAAATCCAGCGTTGGCGGCGTGACCGAAAGATGGTACCAAAAATGATCGATGGTGCATAAAAACACGTAAAAAATGCTTTGATTGATGTGAAATTTGTCAAGCAGGTTTCTGTAAACAAAGTCAATTAATGGAATTGAAAAGGAAATTTGGTACATTTTGGCCTGGCTGGGAATCGAACCTGGGCCTCTGGGGCACGAGACGAGCATGCTTCCCCGACGCCACGGTGGCTCCACGGTTACGGTTGACTAGAGTTGTGCTTAGTGCATGAGTCATTGCACACAGCATGTTACTGCTTCCGTCACTGCCTTCCACGTGTCACTTGTGCTTTGGATTTTATCAGTGCTGTATCAACTCCCCTCTCTAATGCCGAAAGGCCCTGAGGGTAAATAAATAAATAAATAAATAAACTGTGTCTACTGGAATGCACTTTTGATGCCAAATCATGAGTGTATAAAATGAGGTGTGCCTAGTGCATGCGTCATTGCCCGCGTCACGTCGCTGCCTTTGGATTTCATCGGTGCTGTGTCTACTGGGATGCTCTCCAAAGCATTTAGCTCAGCGGCAGCTCTGAAACGTGGATGCCCACGGAAGCACGCCTCAGAAAACAAAGCAAGGGAACAAAAAAAAAATTGTCATTCTGCAGCAGAATGGTCCGAATGTTTCAGGTCTGTGGATAACATATACGCAAACACACACACCGCTTCAGCAGAAAGAACTTTAATGCATGTCGAAAACATAGATGCAAAACATTTCACCTAAGCGATTATAATGCTTTCGCATTCCAACACGTAAGCAGTCTTAAGTGTCTCTGCTGATTTTTTCCTTTTTTTTTGGCAGGCCCTTGAGGTATGATTAGCGAGTCCTTACAGCTGAGTTTTCTATAAACATATTGAACCTTTATTCTGATCTCCTTCAAAGTCAGCACAACCTGGTTTGACCGTGTGCCATTTCAGTTGCCTATGTGCTGTTTAATTGCTGATGTGGGAAAAAGAACTTGCTGTGGTAGCTTAGTGGCTATGGCATGGTGCTGCTAAGCATGAGGGTGCTGGATCAAATCCTGGCCGTGAAGACTACATTTTGATAGGGGCAAAATGCAAGATCGCTCTTGTACCGGGCATTGAGTGCACAATAAAGAACCACAGGTAGCCGTATTATTTCAGAGTACCCCACTATGGTGTGCCTCACAATCAGATTGTGGCTTTGACTCATAATAACCCAGAATTTAATTTCAATGTGGAAAAAGAGTCTGTAGCTGGTGCTGGCATGACACTAAATGATTTACGTGTTCTCTCATTGCTTTTCTGCAGAAGTACAAGCCTTTCAAGGGCGTCAAGTATGTCACCAAGGCTGGCAGGTTTCAAGTGAGGACGTGAAGAGGTGCAAGTCCAACCTTGGTCGAAGTGAAATACGCTGGAAGTGTATTTTCTAGGACTGGGCACCTTTCGCATTCAGTTGAACTTTCCGAACAACCCGCAAGAAAACTGCTCAGTGTGCAATTTCCCCACTTATGTGCGGTTCTTGGTTGGCTTGGAGAAAAAGAAAGGGTGGAGTTGACAGCAGTGATGACATTCGTCTGCTTAGCGCATTCCAGAGAGCCAAATGGAGGCTACGAAAAATATGGCAGTTTGCATCCCGTGGAAAAAAGAGAGTTCTTTTGCAAAAGCATTTGCAGTGGTGGAACGGGGTTATGACAAGGCTGCCTTGTTTGATTTAATTAGCTGTTATCTAGCCTTACAAAAACAAGCCAGCTTCTTGCCCTCAAAGTATTATAAAAGCTCTGCCCCATTTCTTTCATTACCTTTAAGAAAGTCTCGTTGAGACGTGCGTTGTACTCCCAAAGGTAGGCAGCAAGCTAAATTCATACCAAGGACACTTTGAGATGGAGAAAAGTGTGGATGCCATCCTGAATGTATGGTAGTCATAAAATGTTTTTTATAGTTTAGTCCACTTGGTGCAAATGCAGACTTTGTCTGGGAACAAATAGTTTCGAGGAAGAAACCTTTTGCACAGATGCTTCTTTTTTTTATATGTGCAGACATAAAAACCATGGAGACTGGCTATGTAGAGCCTATTGAGTAAGATTTGCTCAGGGTAATACTTCTGTGTGCAGCAGCCCTTCAGAAGCTTTAATGATTAGCCCTGTGTCCATCAATATTTTTTGTAAGTGAAATTAAGAAGCAAAAGTAAAATACTAGAAAGGTGAAAACACCACAATGTTGATTCTCTGATTGAATGCTTGAGATAATTTTTTATAATATTTTTGTGCTTTTTCTCTAATTGTTAAGTCATAAAATTGTATGCTTTTTATGTACAGGCAGGGTCAGAAGTTTACGTAATGCAGGTTTCACGAAAAAGTCAAATGTCGGCCCAGTTTTAGTTTGCAGTCCATGATGAATGGCCTAAAACAGCAGAACACTATGTTGGTTGCATACACGAGTACACAACACATTTGAAATCTAGGCTGCATGCCCAGGGTCAGGAAATTTCTGCATTTTCTTAGATTCTGCATCCCGTAAACTTTTCGCCCAGCCTATTCATGGTTTTGCACAGCTGCATCTGTGGTGCCAATTAGTAATTGTGTATATTCAAACCATATTTCGAGACATATGTCCAAAAGGTAGTTGAGGATGACTCCTTTTTGTGGTATTTGTACAAGTGTCAGGTATGATGCTGTAACATGGCTGTTGTGATGAAAATATGTTGCACACATGTTGTTAGCATCTTTTGACAGCATTTTGATATTGCTTGCAAAAGAAAGGCAGTGGATAGCCTGTTGGCTTCCTAATCTCACCGGACTGTCTTGGGAGATTCGGGAACAGACTCAGTGGCTACAAGACTCCCATTTCAAGCAGCTGTTAGGTGATCACAGTTACTTTTATAAAAGTCAAGCTGCATGCGAATAAAGGTGTACTAAATATGTGTTTAAGTTTTTTGCTTCAGTTTTGTGATGATCTTGTAAGTGTGTCGGAACCTTGTGGTTTTCTATGTTCAGCACTGTACAAGTTGGCCTCTTGTGCTGTGTGTAAATATCAGTGCATCTCAACTTATGAAGTTGATGTCATGCCATCTTCTTGACGGCACTATTCTTTGTGATGAATGCTCCTCTGTGGTACCATCTCTGGACCACCACGCATGGCACATGTGGTACATGTTGCAATAGGCAACTTGGTGTTTGCATGCAGCTCTGTTTAGACCTGCATGTGTATTTGCGAGACATCCCATCCTCCAGCACATAAGGCCATCTGGGCAGCCCTGTCACGAATTTAGGCGCTCTAAAAGCAGATGGAAGACATGTACATGATAGAAAAGCACCTACAACACAAAAATGCTTAAGAGAAAATGACAAAAGAATACTACAAAGGATAATGCTATAAACATGCGCTCAATCACTAACATCACTAACCTACTCTTAAAATATAGTCTCCCAGTTCCCAATAAGACAAAGGACCAACAAAACGTTCTGACCGTCACGACATGGTGGTAGCCGGTCTGACGTGGCACAAGACGCAGCCACAGTAGCTCGGACGTTATGCAGACATCTGTCGCTGTCGCTTGATGGGGCTGGTTTCCGCATTGGCGGCAGTGCACCCGAGACTCTCGTGGTGCAGGACGTGGTCATCATCGGTAGTTTCAAGTTTATTGCTTTGTTTATACAATACGTCACACAAAATGTGTAAGAAATGTTTGGACCCATAGCCAAAGGCTAGTAACAGCAGAGAAGGACTCTGGTAACGGGTCCAATGAAAGAAAACTATGTCACTGAATATGACGCAGGCACTTCCAGTAAATATCATGCAATTTTTTTGTGAGCACATGGTTTACGTGTAAAAAAAATTTACGTAACAATTGTAGTACATAACTAAGCAAGAAGAATAAATAACTGATAAACACGGCGTCATACGAGCAATGTAGCATGGCGCAGTATGTCAATTCTTGACAAAGTAATTAACAAGTATGCGAGACATATTGGATACAGTGCAATTAAGCATAGCATTGAAAAAAAAAACTTGAATTTGGCCAGTAGGTGCCCCTAATTGTTTTAATTCTAATGGTAAACTATGCCATAGTTTAACTCCTGTAAATTGTACCTGCTGCTCCCCATAAATATTATTTACAGAGGGTAGGTTGAAGCTGCCTTGCACAAGGCTTGTGGGACGGGAAGACGTCGAAAGAATGCACGAGTGAAATGGGCGATACGATTCACTATGTTGTTGATGAAAACTGCTATTTTAAATTGCTGTAAGTAACCAAATGGGAGGATTTGTAAGGCACGAAACAGTGGCTTGGTTGTTTCACAGGGTTTACTATGAGTTACAATTCGAAGTACGCATTTTCAAAGTTTTCTGATTGGGTTGAGGTAGCTCTTGTATGTCCAGACGGAGGCTTCTATATAATATATTAAATGAGTACTTGTGAGGGAAAAGTACAAGGTACGCAAAATGTCACGGTCGAAATGCTCACGCGCCTGTATCACTGCATAACACCCAGATGTGAGCTTTGCGCAGATTGAGTTGTTATGGTAGCTCCAGTGTAAATTTATTTTATTTATTTATTTACAAAATACTGCAGGCCCAAGCTAGGGCCCATGCAGGAGGGGTAAAAAAAAGATTTACACAAGCACTGGCAAAACATCAACCAGAAATCATCATAAATCATGAAGAGAGAGAAAAAAAAATATATGCATAAAAATTACACATAAATTAGCACCTTATGGGCGTGAAAACAATTATGAACATTGAAACTTTAGGAAAAACAGTCCTTTGCAAGAAAAAACAAGAAAAGCGCTCCACATTAAGACTTCAATGCCTCGAATGAGTCACTGTTTTGAAGCATACATAGCGGCAAAGCGTTCCACTCTGTAATCGTTCGTGGAAAAAATAAAAACTTGAATGTGCTAGTACGCGTTCTAAATGGTGTTATCGATTCAGCATGACGATTTCAAGTCAGTCGTGACATCAGAGTTTGGACGTACGGAGCAGGGTCTAATGCGAGATGGTTGTTTTTCAAGTGAAAAGGAAATTTTAATCTCAGAATTTTTCGACGTAGCTTGAGTTCCTGGATATTATTTTGTTGCATCATAAAGGTTGGGGAGTCCGTCATGCGGTATCGAGAAAAGATAAACTGAATGGATTTACGTTGAATCATTTCTAGAGCATCAATGTTTTTCTTAGTGTGTGGGTCCCAAATAACACGTGCGTATTCGAGGGCCGGTCTAATGATTGAATTATAGGCCAGCAGCTTGACGGATGGAGGGGCTTGTCGAAGCTTATATTTGAGGAAGCATAACTTACGGAAGGCGGATGCGCATATGTTAGATACGTGGTTATTCCAACTGAGATTCTTTGTTATTGTTACGCCAAGGTACTTATATTCGCTGACTTCTTTGAGTGGGTGAGATGATAGCGTGTATGGAAAAGAGAAGTAATTTTTCTTTCTGGTTACATTCATGTACACTGTTTTTTCGGAGTTTAGCTTCATACCCCATTGGTCGCACCACTGAAAAACATTATTCATGCAATTATTGAGAAGCACCTGATCGTCTACGCTATCAATTTCCTTAAACATAACGCAATCGTCAGCGAATAGCCTTATTTCGATAGGTTCAGGGATAACATCAACAATGTCATTAATATATATTAAAAAAAGCAAAGGTCCTAAAACACTTCCCTGAGGAACACCTGACGTAACGGGAAGTTTGGATGAGCAGTAATCGTTTATATTAACGAACTGTGTGCGATTAAACAAGTAAGCGGCAACCCAATCTACAATAAAGTTTGGAAGGCCAATAGTCTTAAGGTTGAAAATGAGTTTAGAGTGAGGAACTAAATCAAAGGCTTTCTTGAAGTCCAAAAAAATAACATCAATTTGTCCGGATTTATCTAAAACAGATGCGAAAGTATGTACGACTGAGACCAATTGAGTAACAGTGGAAAAACCCTTCCTGAAACCATGTTGAAAAGGGGTTAATATATTCCTATTGTTTAGAAAATCAGTGATATAATTGGCTATGATATGCTCAAGAATTTTGCAACAGGAAGAAGTGAGAGATATGGGACGATAATTTGAGACCAATGATTTATCCCCTGTTTTGAATACTGGCACGATTCGCGCTGTTTTCCAATCGCCGGGAATGCTAGATGAACGCAGGGAAGCACTGAAGATGATTACAAGATAGTTAGCAACCGTCTCGGCATATCGACGCAGAAACGCATTTTGGATATTATCAGGGCCTGGTGAAGTTTTAGTCTTTAACTTGAGGAGCATAGACACCACGCCTGATAATGATACGATGTCGGAATCAAGATGACATGACAGGGTATCGACGCATGCGCTATCGCAAGCCTTTGGAAAAACGCTCTGAAAGTAAACGTTAAAATGCGAAGCGATTCCCTGTTTATCTGTAACAAGGGTGTCGTTATGCATTATTTGTTTAACACCCTCTTTTTTTCGGCACAAGTGGGACCAGAATTTTTCAGGGGCGGTCTGGATAAAGTTAGGCAGCGTATGTTGAAAATAGTTCTGCTTTGCATGGCTTACCGCTTGGTTGAATAGTGTCTGATTCGTTCGGATAACGCTGTGGGAGGCACCGCGTCGTCTTAACCGTTGTAGTTTTCTTTTCTTGTGCAAGATGTCGCGCGTTATCCATGGGTTCTTTTTCTTCATCTTTTTCGTTTTATTTGGCACAAACTTATCTATGCAGTACAAACATAAGTGTTTAAATTTATCCCATAGCTCTGAAACATCAGACCCACCAAAACTGCTGAGGTTAAGATCAAGGTAGTCTAAGATACTTTCATCTTCAGCACGAAAAAAGTTTTTAATCGTCACTGTTTTTATAGGAGAACTATTTCGTGCTTTTAGAGGGCATGAGAACTTCACCATGTAGTGATCTGAAAGACCTTGTTCGACTGACACAGAAAAAGTTTCCATACATCGGCTTACAAAAACAAGATCCAATATTGAGGACGAACTGCCTTGAATACGAGTAGGTTGCTTAACCACTTGCTGCAGGTTCCTACACAACATTAAGTCTAGTACACTCTGAACATGCACGCTATGCTCATGAGAAGCAAAAGGATTGTTCCAATCAACATCAGGAAGGTTGAAATCGCCACCAATAATTATTTTCTCCTGTGGGAAATTCAACATGTGTTCGTATAGATCATGTAAAAACTGCGGGGATGCAT
Organism: Dermacentor andersoni; assembly: GCF_023375885.2. Taxonomy (NCBI): domain Eukaryota; kingdom Metazoa; phylum Arthropoda; class Arachnida; order Ixodida; family Ixodidae; genus Dermacentor; species Dermacentor andersoni. Next base: position 358,906,154 of record NC_092814.1, on the reverse strand, counting down.
CGGGAGGACGGTACACTGCGAATAGTAATAAAGAAAAGCCCCAGCATGACAACTTTAATGAAATACTTTCATGATTGTCGATTTGTCTTAGCAGAGTTGCTGGAATGTTGTTTAACCAAGACGGCGACGCCGCCCCCTCTTGTATTCCTATCCCGCCTAAAAATTTGGTAGGAAGGTGGAAAGATGCTGTTGTCATGAATGTCGTCACGGAGCCAAGTTTCCGTGATCATGACGACATGAGGGCTGTATCCCAGAATGATGGCTTCAAGCTGATCACTTTTGTTCACTACACTGCGCGCGTTTATATTTAACAGACGCAGCTCTTCAGTACATGAAGTTTCCTGTCAATTTTTGCTGGAGGTTCTTTGACGGCTAACCAATTCTACCCTAGAATTGCCGTCATCTTCCCATGCGTATAGGTCATTGTCTATGCGCAGTTTATCATGCAGAAGAGTCACTTTCTTGCCCTGCTGCTTTTCTATTTTGGCGCTTTGCCATAACAGCTTGCGTTTCCTTAGCGTGTCCGCCGAATAATCATTCTGAATCGCAATTTTTGTTCCCTTGAGCTTTCGCGCGTTTTTTAGGACTTCCTGTTTTTCGTTGTAATGTTGAAAGAATACAATAACTGGTCTATTCTTTCTCGCCTTTCCAATGCGATGTATTCTTGCGATAGAGCAACATGTTACATTGAGTCTCTTACAAAAAATATCTTCAATCACTTTTGCGCGAAGAGCTGTCTCATTTTCACCCCTGTCTTCTTGTATGCCAAAGATAACCAGATTCGAGCGTCTGCTCCTGTCTTCAAGGTCTACTACTTTAGCTTGAAGCAACTTTACTGTCTGTTCTAGGCTGTCAACTCGCGAAATTGCTGTCTAAAACAACACCGAGGTATTTAAATGTGCTTGTGTGTTCGAGCACAATGTCTTAGAAGGTGAGCATGGGCCCATCCTGCAGATAGTTCAATACCAAGCCGACCAGCGGTCGAGGTGAAGCAGGCTTCAAGCACTTCACCCCTAATAATAGTAAGTAATAATAAATGAAATAAATAAATCAAGATGCATTTTTTTCATGCTGATGGCTATAATGGAATTGTTTGTGAACAGCACATGGACTCACGAGCAGGAGGTGTTGACATTTACGCGAAGGAAAAAAAATATAGGTTCAACCATATGCCCCTGATTCATAAGAGGACAATGCCACCTACTGTGGGGATGTCTGTGCCATATAAATGAAGACCAAATTGTGATAGCCACTGTGTATATATCTCCAGGCACACCAAAGTGTGATACTGAGAAGCTCGTGACTACGCACTTTGAGTGGGTTAGCCGTGATGACCCTACCCCTGTGATCATTGTTCAAGTCTTCAGAATGTGGACATTTCAAAACCAGACAAGAAATGATTCATTGTTTTTGCTAGAAGAGCTTGGTTTGAAGTGCCGCACCAATTCAAGTCACTCAACTACTCAACAACGGTCATGTATAGATCTAACGTTGGCCAAGAATCTAAGGTTGTAACTGAACCAATCAGTCGGACACGTACCCAGGGGGGGGACTCCCCTCCCCCCCCCCGGAATTATGCGGCATACCCCCCTCCCCGCCCACGCCACCACTCCTCGCACATATTCCTAAAGCGCCGACAAATCAATCTATTCCACAGTCAATATTTTGCTGCCTTTTACAGTGAAAGCTGTATGTGACTAACCTTCCATAGTTTTTTCGGCATCCGTCAACAGAAAAAATCATGTGGGCCGATCCTGGTGATTGTGCAGAAAGGGTCCAAGCTCAATGGCACATACCCCTGTGGGCCCGGAAACCTGTAATGCGCCCTTAGAAATCTTTGGAATGGGCCCACATATGGAGAGTGCTTAATGCCTGCTTCACTTCCGCTGGTGGTCGGCCCGGCATTGGACTACCTTCGAGATGGACCCACGTATGCGGAGCACTCGACGCCTGCTTCACCACCAACGCGGGTGGGCCCGGAATCTCACTATCTTCAGTATCGGCCTACGTATGGGGAGTGCCTAATGCTTGCTTCACCTTTGCTGCGGGTTGGATTGGCACTGCACTACCTTCGGGCCAACCCGCGGTGGAGGTGAAGCACTTTGCTTTTCGTTTGAGCTTTGAGTGTCGTCAGCCCTTGCTGCCATTCCATCTTCACAGAGTGCAATGGTTGTTTATTTTCCCCCTCTTTTTGGACAGTGGTAGTTATCATCTCCTGGGCTGTGAAGGCCAGTTTTCTCATCGATTCGATGCCCGCACAATTAACTCGAGATGAGTTCAGTTGTCACCATCTATTCAATGATCACGTGCATCGCTGTTGCTTCGTTAGTTCGAACTTCTTTGCTTAGACTGATCCAGGGACCAGTAAAGGGATTCGGTTCGTAGTTAGCTGGTCTGTATGCTCGTGGAACGAGTTGTGGCCGGAAAAAATGCCAGTTGCGTTGAACTTTTCCTTTTGCTTCATTATTTCCTTGAGTGATAGCTCGCCGTGATGCTGGCAGATGCTCGGAACCATATACTAGAAATGTGGGTTAGATAAGGTGGAAAATAAAATAATGCGAAACAGCGCCCATCATCAGACCTTGCAATAACAGTTAAACCCAGAAGCAATACCACTGTCACCTGTTACCTCGTGTGACTTTTCCCTAATTGTAAAACACTTTTCGTGCAAAATTGGCAACTGGAAACAAGAGTCGCAAGGAGCTGAGAAATTAAGCGATCTACTAAGGAAAAAGCCAAGGCAACAGCCAAACAGGAAGGAAAAGCAAAAATTGACAAATTTAACCGTTGTTAGTGAAAATATTTATGGATCAACGTCTTGTTATTTAAAAAGGAAGTAGAGGAAACGCGGCCGGAAGTGGAGAATAATTCCTTGTTTTGAATGACGCTTCTACAGTTATCTGTGGAGCCGTCTGATGTAGCCACTCTGCTATGCTTATGCGGAGGTTTTTCTAACTTTCCATGGTGGGCGCAGTACGTATAGAACTGCAGCGTCCTGTGCTCTACGCGGTTGTACGGGACTCGTGACTTGGCATCGTTATGCAACTTCCCGAATAATGGCAAGGGTCGGTTTTGGCACTTAAATTGGTGTAGCACTAAACGAGAAATCCAAAAGAATTGTGATTGTTCCACAAATATATATATATATATATATATATATATATATATATATATCTTCCAGAGCTAATTAAAAAAACCAACTAGAAATCTTTATTTTACACTTTTGCTAGTTTACTTGTTCTTGGCAGTGTTCTTCCTGCGCTTCTTTCATGCACGAGTCGGTTTGATGTGGTTCCTTGTTTGCCAAGTAAAGGAGAGGTGTACCTCATAGGCGTACCTGTGGGGTACACCTTATTTCAATTCTCTTCTGGGGGTTTGCGCGTCTTTATGGCGAATGGTGGGCATTATTCACATTTGTACTAGTAAAAGGCCCCCCCCCTCCCCCTCATTTTCATAGAAAAGTTACCTTGGGTTGGGTACCCCAAGCACCCCCCCCCCCCCCCCCCCCCCGAAAAAAGATCCTGTGTATGTGCCTGCAATCAGTGTATATCACAGTAATCCCAAAGCTGTCATCACTATCATTACCAAATTATGAAAATAAGTACATGTACCCTTGTCTAACCTTGTGTGATGTGCTGCAGCTTCGCTGGTCATCCGCCTTCACAAAGTGGAATGGCTTCTAAATTTTTCTAGGTCATCATTTGCTCTTGATAAATGAGCGTTCTCTGTGCACATTTTGTCTTTTTGTCTATACCGTGTCATACTCTTTGCTCAAGAAGGTTATGCTGACAAGTCCATCATTAAGTTCTGTGCGGCCGGTTGTCACTTTTTGCTCACTGAGCAAGAGCTTGGCGGCAAAATTGTTAGTGCTGTCAATTTTTCTTGAAACCATGTTTTCATCGATTTTATTTCTTTTTTTAACTTTTCATTTGTTGGCATTTGCAAGGGCTTTTGAAATCGCAAAGGCTTCTCAAAGAACTGCAATAGTAGAAGAGACGACAAAGCACTTTGCCTGCACAAGAGTAAAAGCAATGTGTAAGCCTTTATGGCGAGCTGCTTGCTGCCTTGTGGATTGCTGGAGTGATGGTTGGACAGGTCTGGTTGCTCCTCTTATGGCTTCGGTGGGCAGGTCGGATGTGACGACGTCAGGTGTAATGCTGTTGTCAGATGAGTCAATGACCTGGGTACATTCACGTGCGCTGCGACGGGATGACCACTGGTACAGGTAGGCACAAGAGTAAGAGCAATGTGTAATCCTTTACGGTGAGCTGTCTTGCTTGAGTGAATAAGGTCTATGCAACCAAGTTCCTTTGTGTACCTATTTATGGTGTGCTGCACCTAGGCCCTTGATTGCCTGGTGCACCCTGCCCCCCCATCTTCAATTGCAAAGGTGCAAGGCATGTGCCGCTGCGGTACAGCGCACCCTTGAACTCTGCACCGCGTGGGTGCAGCCTGGCGCACCACAACCAGCATCTTTTCTGTATCAAGCAATCCTATTGTAGTGAATGCACTCATCTACGGCACAATTAGTCAATGGCATTTTGTATCTCATAGGGAATCTCAATGACATCTCAAATACCAGGGCTTCATCACAAGTTCGCATCACATATTGTTTTTTGCGACTTTCTGCGCCCCCAATTTAAAATTATATTTTCTACTTAAACTGAGAACAGCATGCTTGATTACATCACTATAAATCATGGTCTTTTCATTTCCACGAACATCTTGTGACACATTCTAGGCCGTTGTTGGTTCCTTTAAGGATTTCTGCACAACATACTGGCTGAAATAACACTGATGTTGAGCAAGCTTGCATGTGCAGCCAGGACCAAATTAAAAGCAATTATTATTTGTTTTGAACCCATATATACAATTTACAGGAAAGGAAAAGCGAGGAGCAGGCTGGCAACTGCCACCGGAAGGGGCACAACACCTGCCTACTCTTCAGAAGGGAGGTGACAGCAACAGAAATGGAAGATAGGAAGGAGGGGAGGAAAGAGGAAAGGAAGAGCAACAGGACAAATCTAAAGAATAAAGTAGAACACACATGCTACATATGAGCAGGCACGTCCCACGATGACACAAGAGAAAACATTTTCAGAGGAAACAATTTACTATCGTTAATTTTACTGTACAGGTGCTACTCTTTTGGGGGCTGCGATTCCACTTTGCGTCTCTTGGGAGGAATGTAATTTCCCATGCCGGCTGCGGCTTCAGCTTCAGCCTGGCTGTATGGCTCCTCTTCCAGGGCCTTCAATCTGCACACAGGAGAAGCAACAGTATATAGGCTTTGAGTTCGAAACAGTACTGCGCTGCTCAAAACAAGCACCAGAGCCACATAATTGATGATAAGGACGCCTACATGCAATGCGAAGCATGTAGCACTCCCCGCGTACATTTCCCGGTAACGATTACTGTTGCACAAGCTGCTGCGGCGACGGCAAAGTGGCATATGAAGCAGGGAGTGACGTAACTACACTTTTGTACGTAAAAGAAGAACCCGCATAGCAACTGTGACAGTGCTATAGGAAGGCCACGAGTAGTGAGGACTCCTGAAGAGTAGTGTGCATACGAGGCATGGTGAATTTCTCTTCCCGTGGGTCCACTCTTTGTAGGTGCACGAACTCGCGGCACAAGCCAAGTCGCAGGCCGTCAAAACGCCTTAGGCTAATAATTAGGTAAAGTGCATGTGAATGTCGCCAGGTGAATAATTTCAACCTATGTCACAATGGGTAATTGTTTTAGTTGTCGCTTGGCTGCCCAACCACCTTCACAGCATGGATTGGAGATCATTTTCTTTCACAAGGTTTTAATAATGCAGAAAAAATTGATGACATCAAACCAATGCATTCAGCATCTGATAATCTCAAGAGGGCCGGCCAAGACTGTTGGAAATAAACTAAATCAAGGCAGGAGGATGATGTGCAGCGCAGAGCCCACATTGAAACTTCAGACTGATATTGTTTGATGACACTGTCGTATTCGAAAGTGCATATCTAGGGCCAACAAGGCATTACATTATTACCAGACTAAGTAAGCGTGACCAATCACTGCTTAATAATGCATATGCACACACACATGGGAAGTGGGCATGCGCAAGCTCCTTCAGGATAAGGGAGTGCGAGTCTTCTTAAGGGAGCTCAAGCTCAAGGAAGTTGTCGTGTCACACGGCCAATGACAAGCGATTAAAAGAACCCGCCAGGGGCGCGTTCAGCGGTGTTTCGTCTTTGTACAAGTACAAAAATGGAACTTCGAATTATGCTTGTAGTTATTATAGGTAATGCTCCTTTGATAAAACATATTCGAAATATTTGATGCAAGAAACATACACCTTGTTAAATATCAAAGTGCACTCACTAAACATAGCTGTGCTGACAGTGATGCCAGCCACCCTTGTCTGTTTCTTTGCACTGTGGTGAGTAGGCTAAGCATTATGTGACCTGAGCTGCTGCAAACTATAATTAAAACAGTTTCGTGCATGGTGACCACGTGAGCTTTCTATTTATTTTGTGTACTGTACCGGTATCAGTCACGAGTGACCACATCAACCACTGCACGACTAGTACAACAAAGGCTATGTTTACACGCACCTGACACGAGCGGTTTGAGTAAAAAATCTGGCTGATCGAGCCCGACATGACCGTGTTTACATGAACTCGCTTCTGACGAGTCTGGACAATGACGGCACAGAGCATAGAGCCGAGACGTGAACACGTTTGAACTGCGCTTCTGGTTCTCGCTGCCGTCATCGTGGGTCTTACCACTATGATGGGGTTGCACTGCAAAGTGCTTGTCTTGGCCTTGATCTGATACTATTTTCACTGCCGTCGCCAAAATCGCGACATCACAGTGATCCCGCACAAGTCTCTGCATGTCAGCGTTTACGTGCATGCTGCAAACAGGTAAGGCTGGATCAACCTACCTGATGCAGTCGGGCTGACTGAGCCCGACTCTGCTTGTTCAGCCCAACCGGCTAGCATTTACATGAGCTCAACAGGCATATTGCAGCCCAACAAGCCGACCCGACCCACTTCTGTTGGGTTTATGTTAACGCCCTGACATATGATAAAATCATGGTGGCAAACGGCCTAGGTCGAGAGTATTGTGCAGCAGCAAGCATAACTGTTGCTGAATTGTGCTTGAACTTTTATTTAATCCAATAGAAATGTTCGAAACACATACAAAGTTAATTTCAATGCAAATATTAATTACATTACCAGTTTTACAACAAGAAGTATGGGCAAGAGAGTACTGCCTTCAGCTGCCGAGGGAAATAGTCTATCTCCCCTGACCAAAAGCTCCTTTACATTCCCTAAGCGGAAGGGCGACCGTGTGACACTGAGTGCATCGCCCTCGAGATAAAGATGACGGAGTTAAAAGGAGTTTGCAGCTGCCTGTGTCACAGCGCTATAACAGTTGCAAAGAATGCAGTTTCAAACAATTTTCAAAGATGCAACAGCAATATTCAACCACTTGGACCAGTTTACGCACAAGCTAGTCAAGACATCTACCATCAAAAAGAGCGTGACAAAATGCATTGGCAAATTGCCACCAGTAACATCTGAAAAGGAATATGCTTTAGTTCATAACTCAAACGTCCTGTGATGTAATCACACTGTTCAGCTTTTGCACGCTTGTCATATTTTTCATGTAAGTTGCATAAATATTTGTCTTTCTACTGTGAATTAGTGACTGCATGATGTGAGAGATATTCTCAACTGCTCTCTGAATAAAAACAACTATGAGTGCCACTTTAGTGTCGTGTTCCTCCGTGTACTTGTCCATTGCCAATATTAGCCCTGAGAACAACTAACAGGGGCGCTGCGAGCACTGCTCACGTGTAGTCTGCTGCAGTTCGGGCAGTGTCTGGGTGCCTGCCTTCTGCACTGTTTCTGTTCACTCTCATTGCCCATGCTTGTATACTTATGATGGTCCTCTCAAATATACTTTTATGACATCTTCGTTCGCAAAAATGTATTCAAGGAGCTTATTTCCTAGATGACAATATATTTCTCAGAGGCAACACTACAGTGCCAGCCGAGGGAACTCAGACCAGCCCATTGCAGTTTTTCATGCACGAATCTAGACTCTTCAGCGGTAGCTCATATGAATAATAAAAGCATAAATGCAAAAACATAGCACGTACGAATCCAGTTAGGGTACCATGCCTGCCATGGTGCAACATGCATGTCACAAACCCTGGCTATATATGACTTTTACAACGTTTACCTCGACTTTAAGCCGCATAAACAAGTTTGCTCACGACGAGTAGTTCATGGTAAAATAGTCAATTTTTGCATTTCTTCACAGAAACACTCCGCATTAACACGCGGACTTAACACAGCAGTTTGAATTCTGCCAGCACCACTTGAGTTTTTAACTGCATCTCAAAATTACGCCATTCTTTACTAGTTAAACTTAAGTGCTGGTAATTTGAAGTAAAGCTGATTGAGGCTTACAGCTGTTTGCAGCACACGAAAAGGAATGTGACAATATTCCCTCTCTGTGCTACACGTTCAGCTCACCTGAGCAATTACTGGTGCTTCTTGCTTGAGAAACAGACATGACAAATCTGTTTGGAGAACTGACATAGGCTGCTCAGGCCAAATATTTGAGTGAAATATGCCTTTTGGTTCGTACGGCTGTGGCCAGCATGAAGCCAAAGCCTCATTCATTGGTAGTGTGAGACATATTGAAGGAATCATTATTCCCTAGTGGAGATCAAAAGTAAAGTGAATTCGTGTGAGGCTTGCGGTGTCTCCCTTACGAGGCGGGTATGCGAGGTGCTCTTTTATGTACTGACGAAATGAATAGTTCTCAGTTTGTATAATTAAACAATGCAGGATTGCGACATGGTGAGGCAAAATGTGTTTGAATTTTCCTTTTCAAGGCAGCCTAAGCTGCACTGTAGTGCCTCGAGTATACTTTAGGCATTTTAATTGGTGCTGTAAAGAACTACTTCACGGTTCAATTCGAAGTTGTAGTGAACTGTTGGGTTTCGTAAACAATGCATGCTTCACCATAACGACAGTCGGCTGCCTCCGCTGTGGGAGGGGTGTGCCATATTGTCGATGAAGGTTAGTGTGCGCCACTATAAAACATTTCATTGCTTGCAGTTGGTTGGTTCTCGATCCTAACCATGGAATTTTGTTTCAGGTGATTGCTGCTACGGCATTTGTGAAGTATATACATCCTATACATGATGCGCTGTCGTGTTAACAGTCAATGCGTTTTCTGGGTGCCTGTTTCAAAGAACAGTGAAAGTAGTAGCAAACCTTTTTACAGAAAATGTGCGCACTTATCTGTTCGTTTTACGCATTAATAAAGTGGCCACATTTCCAAAAACAACTCACCAGAGTATTATGAATCAGGATGAAGGCTTCGCTGGGCAGTGTCCTAACACAGATTTATAATGTTGACACCAAATACCAAGATTTTTCTTCTATGTAAAATGCAATGTCTCTCAAAGTTAAGTACTCAGGGAATGTTAATTGTTTAGGGGAGCATCATACATAACTTTGCATGTTGAATTTGCAGACATTCTTTTTAAGCAAAATTTATGGACAGACACGGCGCATATATGCATTGCAAAACCAGTAGATCCCTTCAGCACTACATAGCTTGCGATATCCAAGTCGCACATTTTCATGACTCACATGGTTTTTAAGAAGAAAGTGCGGTTCAGGCATGGCAGCAGAAATCAGAAATAATATGTACGGCTCCAGCTGCCAATACAATGAAACATTCCTTTCCTTTGGCCACTTCTTAGGGTTGGATTCTGAAATGCTCCTAACCTTAGACCGTTTCCCTACCTTCCGCAAGGAGTCCTCCATGATAACGAAACGTTAAGCGCCCTTGGAAGGCCACCGCGAATTCTAAAAGCTTCCTTTCGCCTTCCCTGCGGAAGGAGCAAGGAAGTCTAATGTTAGAGGCTTCTGGTTTTTGTAATGAATATAATGTATAATGAATATTTGTAATGAATTGCCAAGGTAAAGTGCCTGGACTGTTAAAATTGCATTTATACTTCTATACCAGGGCATAAATTCCATTTCTTTGGTGAATAACGTAAAAATAGTTAAAAAATGATGCATATGGCAGGAAAGAAAACTCAATCTAGCAATTATGGCAGCATCTGAGCTCGGTTGGTCAGGTATCACTTTCTTTTTTTTGCGTGCGTATTGTTTTGTGTGTGTGTGTGTATTTGCCAAGAATACCCCTTTCCTGTTTTGGAAGACTTCTGCATCGTCTCCACCGGGACTTTTAATGGGTATATGAGTACAATCGATGCACCCAGTAACACCAGGGAATCCTCCGATTGAATAGAACCTGGTCATGACTACACTCGCTTCACTGGCGTTTGGCAGCCGAACGGACTTGGGATACAGACATAGGCATATCAGCTGTGTCACTTCCCAAATACATCGGCACACAGAGGGTTGGGATACACGCACAAGGTCGCCTACAACAGTTTGCATGGCACCCGTTCCGTAAAAATGCAGTGCGGCGAGGACCTTCAAGAGAGCAGGCAGCGGCTCTCCTCTGTTGTCAGTGCTACAATGCAGTTGCAGCTCTGCCAGTATGGCTGTAACAGCTCGCTTGGAAAAACGTTACCGGGCTAGAAAGTCCACTTTGTCGTAGTATTCCAGTGTATTCTGCCTGTCAATCAGACGCTGGGCCGGAGTCAAAGGCGGAAGCTTGTACACAGTCCCATAAAGAAGTTCATTTGCTCGTTGAAACCATGCATAGCTTTCGAAGCTATCGTCTTCGGATAAATATTGCAAGGCTGTCATTCTCGCCGCTTGCTTTTCACAAAATCAAAGTAAAAAGATATGGCACAAAACGCAGTCCGTGGAACCAAACTGGACGTCAACAGTGGCTTAGCTAGGTCATCTGGCAACCGGGGCCCTTAGCTCTTCTGTCACATTCCAGCACAAAACTTGACGTGTTCGAGCAACACTGGCACACCGACGTCATGCAACACCTAGCAACACCATTCATGCCGAGCGTGCGACTGAAACGAACATGCCTGGCGAGACATACCGTGCTCGCGCTTCGCCACAGGCAGGTGACAGTGCTCATGCGCACGGAAACGTCACATGGCCAAGCAGTGTGGTGAAGCGCTCATTCAGGGCCAGGAGCGGTGCAAGGACACATGAAGGTAGCTTCAGAGCTACCTTACGCTGGGGAAGCACTAAGGATGCCTTAGTGCTTCACTGAGGCCCCCTAAGTAAGGACGCTTTGAGAGTGCCATAAGGCGGCCTCACGGCAATGAAGGCTTCCTTACTGAGGTGAGGAAGATTTCATTGTTTGGCCCTTAGATGCGCATTAAGGAGCGTCAGGAAGCCGGTCAATACAGCTACAGCTAGAGATGTGGTGCTTTGGAACGTCAAACCTCATTTCTAAAAGCCCCGATGGTGAGCAAAAGTCACTAACCTTCGCTTGTGGTTCTTACTTTTCAGGTGGTCATTGAGAGAGTTTTTGTCCATGAAATACCTCCTGCAAGACAAGAGAGACAGTAATAAATAAATAAACGAAACATACGCTACTTGGTAAACCGAGAACGCACAGAACAAATAAATGATGTGCTCCGCTACCCACCCCCACAGGCTTCCCCTATATTTGAAAACAAATGCGACGTGGAGTCATTTGCGCACTGCTGTGCGGGGAGAAAGAAGCTATGCGTTCGGTAAACAAAACGATAAACACCTACCAACAGAAGCGGCTTTCGCCGAGAGCGCTGCTGTTGAATTTGGGCACAGTGACTAAAGTCAATACGAGACAATTACAATATGTCTAGCACAGAACATCGGAGACTAGGCATTCCTGTGAAGCTCTGCAGTATAAAAGGTGTGGATCTACTTTCGAAGAGATTCGTTCAACCACCCGCGCTAACACCAACTGTTGCATTTATCTTATTGTGTGACATATGAACAGATTGCGCAGAAAAGGCAATCATGCTAATAGTTGATAAAAGAGCCAGCGCAGGCTCGAGCGAACTCTTACGCGCAGTGCAGGCAGTAGAACTGCGCGTCTCCAGGCATGTCGTAGTCGACCTCCTGGTTGAGGAGCCTTTCTGCGTTTTCCGGCTGCATGTCGACGTGAATCTGGTCGATATCTTTAGCCCTGCGTTTCGTCTTGTCCTTCTTGTGCGATGCTGTGTAGCCCTTGTGAGTCTTTTTCCGCGAATAACGAGTCATTTTGACAGCCAGCTGCCGCGCACGATGCTGCTACAACGTGACAACCAGCGTTCTTACTGCACGGTTGCCATATCGCTCCAACCACAGGTAGCCAAATTGGCATCCGCAGTAGCCCAAATGTAGCTAAAAGCGAAACTTGTGCGTAGCCCAAAAGTAGCCAAAATGCTTTGTATTTTTGTAAAAGCGTTTCTTAAGCATATTTAATTAATTTTCGGCAATAATACCTGCATATTAGTTTTTCCACGCATGACTTTCGCGCGCATCACGGAGGAAGGGCGCGCATCGTCACGGAGGCCATGCAGCGCGCAAAACGCGTGCGTCTAAATGTCGTACAAAAATCCTCACGTGACCAGATCCTAGGTGTATATTGTACTAGTGTACTATTATTCTAGTGCACCATACCTAGGCATCGCCTAGGCGCCTAGAGACAGGATCATTGAGGGATTTTTGAGAAGGCGCGATAGTGGCGCCGAGCGACGCCGTGGAGTGTTCGTCCTCGGCGTGATCGTTCTCTGGACCGCGCGTTGTTCAACATTGCTCATGTAATCGTGCGTGCGTTGCTTGTGTGTTGGTTGTAGGTTCTGTGTTACTTGGCGGAAAGCCGTGAGTAGTGGCGGTGCGGCAGTGCGGCTTTGGCCTCGGTGAGCTCTGGCAGTACAGAATCTGCGTTGTGTGACCCGTGCTTTCTTGAGAACCCGGCGGTGGTGACAATTGAAATAGCGAAGTGGCCTAGCGCCTCGGCAGCGAAGTTCTGCGAACCGCGATGTGGCGTCGCCGTGTCCGACTTTGCTTAACGGACATCGAGGGATGTGCTGCTCGCTACAAGTCATGTAAATGCAACTGCGTTGACCGCCCACTGTTCAGCGCTGAATGTGTGTTTGGTGTGCTGTGCTTGAAACGAGTGGTGCAGCCGTGCAGCGGGGGTGGTGGAGGAGCAGAGTGGCTTAGGTGTTCCATTGGCGCGTTCACAGACATGTGCTCCCGTTTTGGTCTCATTAGCGGCTGACGCGGGATTGTGGTGTGCTGCTTGCCTAGTATGGAGTTTACGATGCTAACACACAGCATGTTCACGTTTTTCCGTGCCATATGTCATTTGCATGACGACCGAGTTGAAAACGAGACATATGTCTGTGTTCTTTGCGTTTGTGTGTTGTAAATTACTTTCTATTGTGGAACTTCTGGCAGTCTTATTACGCAAGGAGCACGAACGTAAACATAAACATACTTCTGTATGTCTGAAATTTTGAATTACCCATAATACCCTTTACGGCTGATAAGTAGGCTACACAGCCTGCTTTAATCAGCTACCTTTCGTTGCGACGCTCTTCCGTGTGGTAGACTGATGCATGATGCGCGTTTATTTCTGTACTGTTGTAAAAACGATTTGTATATTCACTGCTTCTTCGCCGCAGTACATTTTAGTTACGCGGTGAAGAATACTGAAAGTGGGAGGGGGCCGCTATCACCCAGCGTAGTATGTCCACTTAGGCGACCAGAGGCGGTGGGTGCGCGAGTGTATAATTAAAGAACTCTTATTATGTCCAGTGACAGTGGCCCCTTTCCACTCTTAGTATGCTTTACCGCAGTACATTGCTTAAGCTTCACCGCGAAAAGTCGGTGTATTGTGAGAAAGGTAATTTAAGAAGTCCAATTATGCAATGTTTATTTTGTGGCTTGCTACAGAGGGGTGGAAATAATCATCATGCAGTAAAGCACACTAAGAGTGGAAACGGCACATAGGTTTACACTGTGCTCATTATATTCAGTTGTGATATAATTTGCAAGCGCATCTGTGCTCGTAGTAAGCTTCATTGACGATTCTTTGTACATTACAAATTCATATTGCAGGGAAACCCACTAAAGCACATTTGGCATTATGGAACGCGTTATTCACCTTCAATGCAGGAGCACAATGCGGATTCGTGCCCATACCTTTGGCTGGATTGCACATACTCTTTGAGAATTGATTCGTTGTTTATAAGTGCACTGGTACTTTAGTCTAAACTGGAGGGCTGAAGTTGATATGGAAGCACAATTTTTATTAAGGGGACAAGATGTTGACAAGAAAGTTGCAGCACAGCATTTTTTTTTTTCTTCCAGGCACCTTTTCTACTAGAAGCTTCCATTAAAGCGTTTCGAGCCTCTTTGAGCCAGCATATAGTGTATATAAATATCAGACACTGGTTGAGCTTGGGAACATCACCTATGCTCTCTGCAGTAAGCTATGCACAGGAGAAGTTCATGCCTATCTATAGTACAATAAAATATAGCACAGCCACACAAAATTTTAAAAAAGGGGTGGGCTGCAGCAATACTAAGTGTTAAATGGTGCTTTATCCTTTCCCTTGAGTTTTCTGTTTTTGTGCTTTTTATTATGGATCCTCCACAGTAACCACGCGAGTGCCGAACTTGAGCTTGTTGGTTTTGAGGTCTCATGGTTATTACTAACAGAATGTGATAAATGAACAAGGGCTCGGAGGCATCCAGTTACCTTTGTCTCATGGTGTCGCTCCATGAGCACCGTTAGCCTTCAGACCAACTAGGAAGAGGTTTGTTGCAATTGCTTCTGAACTATATTGCCACCATACCAACAGTGCTCTCAATCACAATTTATGGAGAGTAGAATGCTTGCACCCAGCAAAGTCTAAGAAGGAAGCATTCAGGATGTGCGAAGTGGGCCTTTTAAAGCTGGCAGCATTGCTGTAGGGGCTTTGCCTGTCTGCCCTCTTTGTGGATGCACAACGATGATTTCCTCTTTGAGAGGGATTGTTTCAGAGGTTGTTACATGGCAACAGTGGTGGGTGTTTGTAGCAGAGAAGCTTGTCTTTACCCACTGTCAATAATCTGTTCCTTCTCCAGTGCCCCTGTGCAGTGCCTCCTTTTTTGTACACAATGTGCTCTCCATGCATGCATGCATGCATGCATTTTTAGCTTGTAAAGACGTCTGTTACCTCTTGCCTCAAGCTGGTTCTTGCCGATGTCACACAAGAAGGCAGTGGGGAGTATGGCAGAGCACACTTAAAAAACATTGCTGATACCAGTGAAACCAGATTAATGGAGCTGCTGTTTTTGTATTTTGCCCACTCCATCCTCATCAGTTACAATGAGCAGTTCTTTGTCCAAACAGAAGGCATATGTAGTTGGTCGTGCGTAGCCTGCAGACTGACTTGACGTGTTACGACAGAGACCTGCCTGAGAACCATAGCACAGTGTATATATCTAAAAACCTGATGTGTTGATGACTTCCTTCTCTTGTTTCACACTTTGCCTGATGAAGCCAGCAACAGGGTCAACCAGATGTTCAACAGGCTTCCCACTAGTTTTCCCAGCCTCTCCTTTACCAGGGTGCTGCTCATAGATATCTGTTTTCTTCACTGCACTTCAACCATGGCCACACTTGCTGAACCTATAGCATGCGATCAAAAAAGTGCTGTATATCATGTTGCTCCAAACTCGTGGCATGTACTACAAGGCCATGAGGAACACCCTCATTTATTTACGCCCTCATCATACTGTACGAAGCTTCGCATGATAAGTTCGACAATTAACATCTGCTGGTTTTTCAGTGTTATTCCTGTCCAGCTTGCTGAAAGCTATCCTGAGTGTTTCAAAAGCAAAAGACTGCTGCTGGTCAAGAAGTGCATAAAACAAGGGTCGCTATAACCACATATGTCACACAAAATGAAGGCCACTGAGTGTACAGGCGGTTTACTTCATATCCAACAAGCTTGGTACTCTGTTTGCAAGTGGATGAACTCAACTTGTCCCGAAGACATGGCCTGTGACAAACTATATGCCAGATTCTGTGTCCTCTGCAAAGCTGAAGATGTGTTCAAAATCCTGACACCCCACAGCGGCTTCTACACTGGGCAAACAGGCTACTATAAAATTGACTGCCGTTACTAATATGTTAATAACATGAAAACGGGCAGGAATTTGGCTGTTCATTGGGCCCAACTGCAGGTGCAAGCCACTCTTCCACCAAATGTGTGTTGTTTACAGGAACTGGAGCTATACAAACGCAGATAAAAACAATGATGTTTGAAAGCAGTGTTTTTAGAGTTGAACAATATCCTGCACAAGCAGCACTGGTGCCTTATAGCCACAATTAATGGCTGCGCCACCATGCAAAGGCACTATTTGTGAATTATTAACTTCTATTTATTATATTTATGGTGGCAATATAATCCAAGTACATATCCATATTGTGCGCAATATGGGTAAATGATGTCTACTATGACAGCCATTCCTAATCTGAAATGCAACAAAAGAGCGAAAATGGGCAACAAATTGTAATTCGAAAAGACGAAGACAACCAGTGCACAGGATAAGTGACAAAGTTCATTTTAATGAAAAAAAAATGTGTGAGTATGCCACAAGCAGTGGGCAGCAAACTTTCAAGCTTGGGTAACAGAGGTAAAACTTCGAAAAATGCTACACTGAAATGTAAAACGGCCTTGGACACAAAAAAACAAACATAGTGTACAGAATGAAAGGGCAACACTCCATCCAAGAACACGCTATGGCACCACATACTTGACATGGTGTAAAAGATGTTTGTTTACATGCCCTCCCCATAAACTAACTGAAACAAAAGCAAAAACAAGGAAAACATTCCTGAATATGCAATGTCCAGAGTCTGAAACCCAGAAAAAACAACCCAAGAAAGGTTTCACTAAGTCTTTCAATGATTACAATTGTCCATCTGTCTCATCACTTCTGAATGAACCTGCACAGCTGAACAGGAAAGAGTCCAATAGCAGGGATGCAGAAAATGTTGCCAAATAAATGTACTTTGCTTACCAACAGTGGCGTAGCCAGAAATATTGTTGGGGGGGGGGGGGGGGGGGGCTCACGTGGCAGTTCGGCCTCCTCCTCAAGAGGAGGCTTTAGCCCGGGTGCTTCTATCTAAATACATGTAGAACGAGAATTCGTTTTTCTCGGCAGCCACTGCACCAAATTCGACGACGTTTGTTGCATTTAAAAGAAAAGCTTAAATTCTAGTGACTGCCTGTTTCGAATTTTTTATTTAGGTTGTCAATTTTTTATTGAAAATTGGCAAAAATTTCAAATTTTCAAAAAACGAAATTATCAACTTTAAAACTCTAATTCAGCAATAAAAAATGATATCACAATTCTGTGAATTGCATCTAATAGTGCATCTACAGCGGACAAAATTGATATGTTACAAATGAATCTCAAAAAAATTTAGTATTATGGAAATACGGCTTTTGCAAAACCCTTGTACACAACGCAACAAATTCACATAAGATATAAACTGAAATACCAAATTTGTCCGCTTTGACTGTTATAGTAGATTCTGTTTACATAACGGCGATATCTGTTCTTGATGCAAACCTATTAGTTTGTAAACATCGTGCTTCTATTTCTTTCGAACTTTCGAATTTTTCTAAATATTTTTAGCAAAATTCAGGCCCTAAATCTAAATTCCGCTTCCAACAGAAACTCAACTTTCCCTCTCATATGCAACAAATTTCATTAGAAGTGACCCAGGGGTTATCTCAGAAAAGCGTTTCTGCGTTTTACATGTATCTGAATAGATCGCGTCGAAGTTGGGCCCGAGCTGAAGCTTCCTCCTAAACAATTTGTCGAGAGATCAAATACATGAATAATAACTGCATTGCCATTGTCAAAGATGCTGCAAACGAATTCTTGAACGTTACGCACTGTCAGAACAAGTAAAAGAATTAGTTTTCTTTAATAAAACAGTATACTCTTATGTGCCGAAAATTGTGCCCAAGGCAACTGATATCAATGCTTCCATGTTTTTGTCTATTCACTAAGTAAAGAAAATATCACACGAACTTTAGAACTATATCAGTTCGAAACCAGCAAAGCATTGCATGCCAGTTATATAAAAATGTAAAGGCCATGAAATGAACAAGTTGAGGACAAATATTTTAATGAAACTTTGCCATTCAAGAACCTTGTTTACATTGTTGCACACATGCAACGGCCAGTGAAAAATCTCAATGAGGCTGTCATTTGCTCCAATGTATTACGAAGGAGGAGCTGTCACCGGTCCTGTATCGTGAGTAATTGCACCGAAGTTATAGTCGCAACAGAGAGCACGCATAAAAAGCAGGAGTTCTGAAGAATATACGAGGGCGAGTCTAATGAAAGTGATCCAATGCGAATATATGGCAAGCGGAGTACTTTATTTAAATGTAGTCTCCATGAGCAATCAGATATTTGTCCCATTGACTAACAAGTCGCGTGATTCCCGTCTCATAAAACTCCTTGGGTTGCTGCTCCAAAAAGTCTGCAACTGACTCTTTCACGTCATCGTCCGACAAGAATCTGGTTGCCTTGAGCTGTTTTTTTCGGTTGCCCCAAAATGTGGAAGTCGCAAAGCGACAGATCTGAGCTGTATGGCGGATATTGCAGCATTTCCCACTTGAACTTTGCCAGTTTTGTATTAACCACATCAGAGACATCAGGGACGGTCATTGAGTGGAGCAAGATGACACCATTTCTCAATTTTCCACGTCGTTTGTTCTTGATTGAGACACGCAGCTGATCCGACATTTCACAATATCGGAAAGAATTGAGTCTATCCAGGTTTAGCAAATTCGATCAATAATGGCTCCTGACGATCGAAAAAAATAAAGTCAACAACACGTTTCCGGCAGAAATGATTGCCTTTACTTTCCTTGGGGCGGTGAGTTCAAATGTTTCCACTGTAAGCTTTCT
Organism: Dermacentor andersoni; assembly: GCF_023375885.2. Taxonomy (NCBI): domain Eukaryota; kingdom Metazoa; phylum Arthropoda; class Arachnida; order Ixodida; family Ixodidae; genus Dermacentor; species Dermacentor andersoni. The sequence continues at coordinate 358,887,243 of NC_092814.1, read as the reverse complement.
CTTCGTGTTTCAAGCTCGTAGTAGAGGCACCATGATTCCTCCCTAGTCACAAGTGCAAACAAGAAGTCGTCATCCTCATTGTGATACTGGATCAGATGAGTCAAGGCAGCGCCGAACCTGTCCGTCTTCTGGCGGTGGTTAAATATCTTGGTCATCCATTACGCGCACAAGAGCCGATAACCGATATGTTTATGAATTATGGCGTGAACGGAACCCTGACTAATGTTCACACGCTCGGCCGGTTCATCTATGCTTATCCTCTGTGTTTGTCTCATCAGCTCATCACCTTTGCAATATTGTTGGGGGTGATTGCCTGGTGGCTTTGGCCCGGTCTTGTATCGTCTTTGCAACTTTCATGTGCTTCTTTCAACAGTTTGCTCCAACGCTTCACAGTGGCCAATTAAATGCAATGTTCAACATACACGGCAGCCATACGGCGACTAATTTTTTGGAGGGGAAACACCTTCAGCAGTCAGGCAATTCGCGACACCACGCTGTTCAACTTCTGGAGCGTCCATTATGTCACGCAACTATGTTCAACCCAGTGTATGAGAGCATTAAAGAACACTTATCCTCACACCTACTTGTCACTTTTGTAAATGAGAGATGCCTGTGTGCTACGCGCATGCCTCACAGATAATGAGCCGAACTATTATTGCGTGGGGTGGGTATACTCACTTTCATTTGACTCGCCCTCGTACATTAGAAATGCGAAGATACAATGGGATATACAAATGCGAAGATACAGCTTGATAAAGGGCAAAAAAGTGTCAGTGCTAACAAAGTTCACTGTACGTATACACAAAACCTCGCAACAAGATATTTAAATATCCGTATAAGTCTCCAATAAATATACGTATCTAAGAAAACGTCGCTGTATATAATGCATCAAATAAGGCAAATAAACATGTTGTACAATCACAGATTCACAGAATCCTAGATCCCGCCCCCATTCCATCCACTCCCCCCGATGTATCGCGCGCGACGGAAGGCGACGCGCTTCGTCCCCGCTTTTCTCCTTTGCGCACACAAGACTGAGCCACCATCATCCGTCCACCCATGCCGCCGCCCCCACCCTCCCTACGCTTTCACTCGCACATACAGTTTGCGACGCGCGGTCCGGATGTTATCGCCCTTGGACTTTATACGGAACATGAGGGCGACGGCAGGAATGCGCCCGTAGCGTCCGTATAACTGAATGATACAATAAGAGTATCCGGCAATTAAGTGAAGCGTCCCGTGGCCCATTGCTTTCCTTTTCGCAAAAGAAGTACTAAATCGAACTTTCACCATGTGACAATTCGCTGCGCCACAACGTCTTTTTTTTTCCTTTTGTGGGGCGGGGCACCGAAATGAAAAAACGCAAAGGAAAGTATCTCCACAATCGAATGCCTACTTTGGGCCCCTAATGTGGCTACCGAAGGAATATCGAAGAAAACGTGAGACGTTTGGTCCACTGAGAACCATGCGCATACTGCTCAGTGTCCTACACCGGCTAGACAAGACTTTGCGGAGATGTTGCTCTCAAGCGAACGCGGTGCAATCAGTCGAGCCCCCACAGCGATGGCGGCGAGTGACCATTGTTCCATTTTCTCGTCTGCTAGCCAGAAAGCGTACAAAACTCTGCGTGCAAAACTATGTACAAATCCACTCGGCCAGAGAAAACCAAAGCGCACCGAACTGCGCCGCACTGTGGTCGAGGCAATATGAGAAAAACGCATGCACTCTGGTTGGCTCTGGCAGCCCGCGGGTAGGGTGGCGAGAACTAAAATATTGAAGAGGCTCAAATTGTCCTCGTGAATAAAAGTCGAAGTAGAAAAAATAAATAAGAACGTAGCTACCTTTGCTGGCTTTAGTGTCTTGAGATGGATGCCTTGGAGTAGGTGAAAAAAAAAAAATTGATATTTTTTGTGTGAGATGGCGGCACAAATGAACCACCACAACGCTTCGACTCATCGGACCTCGCTGCGTGCTTTGTCAACTTGTCTGATAGTGTGTTGATTTGGCTTGCCTTGTATGTTCCGATGTACGACTTTAGAAAAATCAATACACCTTTGGCGTCTAATGTTTATAACAGCATTAAACCAACAAAGTTCCGCAATTGAATATTGAAAGCACAACTTTGGAAATGTCAATGCACGTTTCACATCAAAAGTTTATGTGAACTTTATACCATAAATATTCGAAATTGACATCCATGCGCTCCGTAGATTCCGCGGCCTCCGCGAGATACCGCGGCGAGCCCGTCCGCCATCAAAACGCCCTTGAAACGTTGTGCTCGGATGGGGATGCTTGCGTTATGTAACTTCTGGTGCATGGACGTTGTCGCAAGATCACGCCCGAGTTCGCAATGTTCGCGGTGAAATGTTTTTTCGAGCGTGAAAAAGATATTCTAAACAAAATCCAGAATGATTTCCGGCGTCGGGGGTTGCTTTGGTCCGCGGTGCATGGACAGCACGAAAAAATTTCGGGGGGGCTGGAGCCCTATAAGTCCTCCCCCCCCCCCCGGTTACGCCCCTGCTAAGAACCCATATATCTTTCCTTCAAAGTGGCTGGTATTGGTGATGCTTTGATGCAGAAAGAGGCTATTGTCGCACGTGTCATCCTTAGGCCAGAAACCAATCTGGCACATGTGGAAATAGTCTTGTCTTTCCCACATGGTGGTTCAGCCTCGCGAGGCATATTCCTTCAGTCAATTTGCACACTGTCAATGTGAGTGAGACTGATCAAAGGTTGGCTATGGCGTCAGATTTCTTGCCTGGTTTCAGTAGTAGCATCATGACCAAGTGTTTCCACTCTGGGGAATTCCAATATTCCAGATTTCATTGATTACAAGCAATAGTGCTTGCTTCCTCGTTTCGGCAAGATTCTTCAACATCTGCAAAATGACTCCACCTTTGCCATGTGCGCTTTAATGTTGACATGTTCGAGAGCAACAACAGGTTCTGCCATCGTAAAGAGGCTTTCCATTCCTTCCTTGGCAAGTGGTCATTATGAAGCGCAGTACAACTCTGGTGACGGTCAGTCACTGAGGGGTGGTCGGGGAAAGCATCTGCAGCTTGTTCCTCAAATTACTCAGATGTGCACGGAAGATAGAGCAGCGTGTTTTCAATTGTATTACAGTATTCGGTTCATCCTGTTATAGCCGAGAATGTGTCGCATCTTACTGAGACCTATACGTTCAAATGACACTCAGTGGTCCATCCACTAGTCTCTCGCAAGTTTCTTACTATGACATCTTGCCTGCTCAGTCTTGTACAGAACATTGATCAGGGTTTGTTGCGTGCAGCCGCAATTTCAGTACGCAGTATGCAGCTTGGCTTGCTCACCCGAAAGTTGCAGCAGGCGCTTGTCAGGGCTGGATGTTGCCCCAGTAAGCTCTAGTTCACATGTCTCTCTTTGCAGTTTGTAAAGGATGCATGCTGCTAGCGATTCTTCAACACCTTCACATTCTGCAGACCGAAGTGCATCACGGAAATGGCCCCAGCCTGAAACCCTGATTTTGTGAATGTGGCACATTTTCGCCCCTACATCAAGTGTTATACTGGATAATGGTCGCTGCCTCTTGGGACAGAGTCGCACTGACACTCTGGATGAAGGCTACAGTTGCCCATGCTGGTTTTAATGGAGGGTGTGGCAGGTGGGATAGTTGGTGTCATTTGTTCATTTGAGGTATGTGGTGTCTGCTTCGTCAAGGTGGTATCCTCTTGGCCGTATGTCTTTGCATCCCCAATGTGGGTGATGTGGATTGAGCTCACCTCGACTGAGTATTCTGTGCGCGGGAAAGCGAATTTGAAGATGTCAAACCCAAGTGAAATCACCTCGGCTGCGGTGCCTGGTTTTGGGACGGCTTCCTTTCACTGCCTTAGCCTGCAGCACACTACCACAACTTTCTGATGCGACATTTGTTTATTCAAGCTGTTCTTTCCTTGTCTTAATTCAATAATAGCCAATTTTAGGAGCTGCAAATCAAGCTGACTTAAGAAGACTGCCGATTTTTTAGCTACTTCTAGTAGCTTATCGCTTGGTTAATTTGCTAGTTGGGCATGACATGCTTCGTGCTTAAAAAATGAACTGTTTAAGGAATTCTTGGGGTAATATTAGGACAGGCCACTCTGAGTGATCACTGCTTTTGTCGCAAAATGTGGCAATCAGCTAGGCAGATGCTGTCACAGCAGCGTAGTGTTTAGGTTGTACGAGTATAGGAAAAACAAAATTGGAGTTGTGAAGTTCAAAGCCCTATTTTTACACCCTCTCTTTATACTGCTGAAATTAGATAGCCTCAGATTAGTGGACGCAATCAGCATGCGTAAACAAGAACCCTGTTTGGGTATTTCTGGGACCCATGTGGTTTGCATAACCAAGCAGCACACGAGTCGCTTGCATACTCTTATCCAATACTATTAGTTTCATTGTAAAGCAACCAATATCGCAGTAAGTCTGATCAACCTGCATCAATATGCTAGCAATTTTTAAGCACTTAGGGTGTGTCGGTTGAGTGTTTTTGAAGCACTTCACCACACCCTTAACCACTAGACTTGTGCTTTCCATTATTACTTGCTTATCAACTCTTGAGGTGTTTACATTGTTTTTCTGTGCTGTAAGATTAGTTTGACAGTCCTAATAAAATTGTTAAAGTGAAGGTCTGGGCTGTTGTATTGGCCATGTCATTCTAAAACTGTTAGGTCTGACACTGTCAAAGCAGTTGGCAACTTTAATAAGCTTCACCTCACTACATATATGTATTGCGGCGGGACCATTCAGCATGTGGAAATAAAAATACTGGCAAATAAGAGAGTTCGAGAGCACCTGAGATTATAGTAAAGCAGGCGGGGCAGTATCTTCAGGGTAAGGGGGCATCAAAGCTGGAACTAGGGTTACCATACATCCCGTCACTGCAATACACTGTTTGCTTCATCGCATTAAACAAAAGTGTTGCGGTGAAGTTATTGCAGACGCACATATACACATTAATTCGTCCCAATTCACACAGAACCTTGCGTCCCACTGCTAAAACTAAGAGCAAGAAAAATGGGCAGAGATGCAGCTGAACATAACGACACAGAATTAAGCTCCACCTCACCGTGTTTATCGCGCCCTTAGTGCGAATAATATTAAACATCTACTCTGCATTTTAGTTTGTGGAATTCTGGCAGACCATGTGATGTCACTTAAGCTCCGCTAAGTTCACAGCACTACGCGATAATTGTAGTAAAGCCCACAATAAAAGTAAATCACATGAAGTCACGGGTGGCGCACTAGCGCTGAACACGATTGAAAACATGCGCTGCCCCATTTCAAGGACGCGTGAACAGTTATGAGCAAACACCACCTTAAGCATTATATTACGTAACGTAAGTCGTGGCGAAGAACACGTGCAATACCTCCGCCTACGACGTCCGTAAGTGAAGGTGCATGTGCGATGTGATGACGCTGCTGCACAGCGCCGGTTCGCAAACTGCATTGCCGAGGCGCTACGCCACTTGAATATTTCGATCGTCAGCACCACTGAATTCTTCAGGAATACGGGTCTCGCACAACCAGAGTTCACCGAGACCAAAAGCCGACATGCCACACCACTCCTACTGCACGACTTTTCGCCAACAAATACTGAACCCACTGCGGAGACATTATACGACCCGCGGTCGGCGTGGGCCGAAGATTCAACGCGCCACAAAGCAACTTAGGCGCCATGGTATCACTTGGCGCCATCATCGCGCCTTCTCAAAAGTCTCTAAATTATCCTGTCCCTAGGCACCTAGGATCAGGTCACGTGAGGGATTTTTGTACGACATTTAGACGCACGCCGGAAAACGGAAAACAGATGCTGCACAAGCGCAAGAAGTGCAGAAACGCAGACATTTAAGCAAATTTATGATAAGGCAAATGCGGTCTTCATTGCAAATTCACTGTTTTATTTTTCCCAGAGCACCAAAAAATCACGAAAAGAACAACACAAAAATAGCGCCGCGCCATAAACACGCTAAGCAATGGCATGCATTCAGGCGTTCAGTATTATTAGTTACAGCTCATGATAATTTCGCTTAACACCACACAATGCACTAAACGGAAAACTACAAAAATTTCAGGACAAAGTCTAACACAAGAGATGGCGGTTGGTACAAAATCTAGTACGATATATAGACATAAAAAGTATGCTATGATTAAGCATCACGAGCTTATTGAGAAGTGGAACTGCTTGGTCCGTACAAAATGTCAGAGCTGAAACGGTACAAAAATTCTTGGCCCGGTTTAAAATCATTGCAGCAGCCTCCGTTCCTGGTCAGGCCAAACTTCACGTGGAGGAGCGCTACCAATGTCTCGTTCGAGTCTATTTCGAAGGTCGGTTTTAATGAGCGAGACCTGGTTGAACACTCGTTCGACGGCGCCATTTGATAAGGGGTATGTGGTGGTAGCAAAGACGGGAGGGGGTTTTGGAGTTGTATAGGGAACGGATATATATATATATATATATATATATATATATATATATATATATATATATATATGTATATATATATATATATATATATATATATATATATATATATATATATATGTATAGAGAGAGAGAGAGAGAGAGAAAATTATCAGTCATAGCACTCGTAGTACAGCCCTCTGGCCCGTTCTCTTTTCAGTCATATTAGGGTTATAATTAGACAAAGGTATTTCGCTCTCGTGAGCAGCACTCCTTGGGATAGTTACTCGTGCAAGCTTCCCACGCTAAGCGTGCCGCGCTCGCCTCACACCTGCTTAAGCTTTTCCTAGTCTGTAGAGCCGCTCGAGTTCGCTCGATTCAAACTAAATGATGTCCGCGCAACCTTGGGAGATCAGAACGCACGTGATGTGCGCCCGGCCGGCTGAGAAAGGGGCTTTGTACCGGCCACATAGCTCCATGTCTCAGTAAGGTGCCTGGTGTAGTCTCGTGCGGACGCCATCCTCTCGGTAAGCGCGGAGACTATCTTACATTCCCTTATCTTTTAAAATGTTCAATACTTAGAAGCATTTCTCTCGGAAACCATACTTAGTTAAACGGCATTTTCCATGTTTGAATAATTTCTGTTGTCGTATATGAGTGCTGATTGCCATGTTATCTGTTGTTAACGTAACTTTTTCTAAAGTCTCTAAATTTATTAAGACAGGTTTTCGCGTGCTGGCCATGGCCACGCACGTTTATATCTCCTTCCGTTTCTCTACCGCGGGTGTACTTTAGAACCACGGCGCTGCAATTATGCTTGAGTAATTTTCCTGTTATTTCTTTTTTTTCCTCCCTTAAACTCGTTCTCTGAACTACTACACGCAGAAACAAATGAACAGCGCTCGCATTCGATCCCATAAATGAATATATATATATATATATATATATATATATATATATATATATATATATATATATCAGGTTTCTCCAGTTGAGTGCCATCTGTGCGGTGTAACCGAGCTCAGATTGGTCGACCTTGACTGATCGAAGAAGGCACCACTGTAGGTTAAATGAGGCGTACAACTCCTGCGGTGGCGAAGAGGTAGAGTATCCGCCTCGCGTGCAAGAGGACCGTGGTTCGAATCCCGGTGCCGCGCAATTTTCCACCGGATAAAACAAAAATCCGCGTGTTGATAAAATTGCATAAACAGGCCTGGAGTGCGGCCTGTTTCCGGTGACCTGAACAGGTAACGCACTCTCTCACCAGAGCAGGATTGGCCACCCTGGTGCAGTACTTGGCCACAACCTCCTATATGAATACAACAATCAAACCCCGGCCCTCAGTCCCCAGCAGCCGCGAAGCAACTGCCCACGGCGGCGGTCAGACCTGTGACGCAGCAGAGGGTGCTAAGAATCCCTGGCTCCGGACAGGCCGCAATTGGAATCTGAACCTGGCGACGTTGAACGTTATCTAATGAGGCGAGTCTAGCAGTGTTATTGGAGGAATTAGAGGGTAGTAAATGGGATATAATAGGGCTCTGAGGCTAGGAGGACAAAAGAAGCATATACAATGCTAAAAAGCGGGCACGTACTGTGCTACCGGCGCTTAGCGGAGAGACGAGAACTAGGAATCGGATTCCTGATTAATGAGGATATAGCTAGTAACATACAGGAATTCTATAGCATTAACGAGAGGGTGGCAGGTCTTGTTGTGAAACTTAATAAGAGGTAAAAATGTAACGTCGTACAGGTCTACGCCTCTACACCCAGTCATGATGACCAGGAAGTCGAAAGCTTCTATGAAGACCTGGAATCGGCGATGGGTAAAGTCAAAACAATATACACTATACTGATTGGCGACTTCAATGCCAGTGTAGGCAAGAAGCAGGCTGGAGACAAGTCAGTGGGGGAATATGGCATAGACTTTAGGAATAGCAGGGAAGAGTTATTAGTAGAGTTTGCAGAACAGAATAATATGCGGATAATGAATAACTTCTTCCGCAAGCGGGTTAGCCCGAAAGTGGACGTGGAGGAGCCCGAATGGCGAGACTAGAAATGAAATAGACCTCATACTCTGCGCTAACCCTGGCATCATACAAGATGTGGACGTGCTCGGCAAGGTGCGCTGCAGTGATCATAGGATGATAAGAACTCAAATTAGCCTAGACCTGAGGAGGGAACAGAAGCAACTGGTACATAAGAAGTCGATCAATGAGTTAGCGGTAAGAGGGAAAATAGAGGAATTCCAGATCAAGCTCCAGAGCAGGTATTCGGCCTTAACTCAGGAAGAGGACCTTAGTGTTGAAAATATGAACGACAATCTAATGGGCATCATTAAGGAGTGTGCAATAGAAGTTGGTGGTAACTCTGTTAGACAGGATGCTAGTAAGTTATCGCAGGAATCGAAAGATCTGATCAAGAAACGCCAATGTATAAAAGCCTCTAACCCTACAGCTAGAATAGAACTGGCAGAACTTTCGAAGTTAATCAACAAGCGTAAGACAGCGGACATAAGGAACTATAATATGGATAGAATTGAACAGGCTCTCAGGAACGGAGGAAGCCTAAAAGCAGTGAAGAAGAAACTAGGAATAGGCAAGAATCAGATGTGTGCGTTAAGAGACAGAGCCGGCAATATCGTTACTAATATGGATGAGATAGTTCAAGTGGCTGAAGAGTTTTATAGAGATTTATACAGTACCAGTAACACCCATGACGATAAGGTGAGAGAGAATAGGCTAGAGGAACTTGAAATCCCACAAGTAACACCGGAAGAGGTAAAGAACGCCTTGGGAGCTATGCAAAGGGGGAAGGCATCTGGGGAGGATCTGGTAACAGCAGATTTGTTGAAGGATGGTGGGAACACTGTCCTAGAAAGACTGGCCGCCCTATATACACAATGCCTCATGACCTCAAACGTACCGGAATCTTGGAAGAACGCTAACATAATCCTAATCCATAAGAAAGGGGACGCCAAAGACTTGAAAAATTATAGACCGATCAGCTTACTGTCCGTTGCCTACAAAGTATTTACTAAGGTAATCGCAAATAGAATTTAAAAAGGGACGGCCAGGCGCCGGCGCTTGATGCTCAAGTAGTTGGTGGTTGTACCAGTCTCTCTAATGCTCATGTCGCGAAAACTGCCAAATACATGTATCATGAACTATGTCAGGTAGTATCGCGCGACGTTCGACCGAGTGTCTCTACTATTACAATTTCATACAGAGGTGTTTGGGCTAGATAAATTGTTGCGACAGTGAGGAACCTCAATTTTACTGCTAATGACTTTAAAATATTAACTATCAGATAGCTTCAAGGTGGCTGCCACTGTTTCTCTGTCCACCAACGCATGACCACCACGTACAGTGGGCGAAGAAGGGGGCAATCCACGCACCACTCCACGAACAGGTTTCTACTGCCCATACTCAGCAGATAAGGTCTCGTGCCCCGGATAACTTGACTGCGCTCCGAGGGAGAGGATGCCTCCTTCGAACAGAACACGCCCTGAGAACGTACCTCGGCCATTCAAGCTCTGGTACCCGAGATATAAAAAAATAATAGCCAAATGGCTCGTCATCTAATTACTGACGCGCATGAATGGATTAAGGAGATCGATTCCCACTGTCCCTATCTACGGTCTAGCGAAACCACAGCCAAGGGAACCGGCTTAGCAAAATCAGCGGTGAAAGAAGTCCATGTTTAGCTTGACTCAACTTGACTCAATATGTTATGCCCATTTTATCGCGACAGCGTTAAGGGCCCCATGTTGCAGAAAATGCGGCGTCGGCATCCGCCGTGGGTGGCGTCGTCCGTCAGAAAAAATTATCCCGAACCGTAACCACGGAGGCCCTCGGCGTGGCGCAGGGGCGTTACTGAACTAATTGAAGTTCTAAAATGCGTCAGAAAATTTGAGATCTCCGACTCACACACCATCTACAGACATGATAGCGTCGGATTGTAATTTGAATATGCGAGAAAATAGTTTCAATATACGAGAAAACATAATTCTGCTAGGCGGAAACTCAAACACAAAGCTCTTTGTCCTTGCTTACGGGGTATGAGTCATTTATGAGTCACGGCTTGTAGCCTTTGCCTTACGGGGGTATAAGCCGTTGATCTGCCCCGCACAACCGCCGGGATCAGCCCACCATTGTTGTCTATCAAGCCTCGTGTCGCAGAACCTACGGTGTCGGTGTCGACGTCGACGGGGCTCGATAACGTTATCGCGTTCCACTCTTAAAGGCGTTAAGATGAAGCTTTATCTCGGGTGCTCCTATCTAAATACATGTAAAAGGAGAATTCACTTTTCTCGGCAACCACTGCACCAAATTTGGCGAGGCTTGTCGCACTTTAAATAAAACCCTAAAATCTAGTGACTGTTGTTTTCGATTTTGGTTTCCATCGTCAATGTTTTATTAAAAATAGGCAAAAATTGAAAATCGTCAAAAAACGAAACTATAAAGTTTACAACTCTGTCACTCAGCAATGAAAAATGATACCAAAATTCTGTGGAGTGCATCTAATAGTGTATCTAAAGCGAACAACATTAATATGTTACACATGAATTTCAAAAACTTTTGTAATATGGAAATACAGATTTTGCAGAACCTTCGTACACAACGTAACAAATTCACGTAAGATATGAAATGACATATCGAATTTGTCCGCTTTAAACGATCTAATGAGTACTGTTTACAGAACCGCGATACCTTTTCTTGATGCAGAGTTATTAAATTGTAAACTTCGTCCATCTATCTTTCTAAACTTTCGAATTTTTAAAGATATCTTTTAGAAACACAGGCCCTAAATTCAAATTCCGCTTCCAACTGTCACTAGAATTTAATTTTCTCTCAGTTGCAAGAAATTTCATTAATATCGGTATAGAGGTTATCTCAGAAAAACGTTTTTGCGTGTTAGATGTATTCCAATAGGCCAAGTCGGAGTTGGGCCAGAGCTAAAGCTGCCTCTTAAAGGCTGTTTCACATGGCGCGATTTTCAGCCCGCGACACAGCGAATTCCGTCGCTCAGCGACCGCCGCGACTTCGTGGGCTCTCCGCGACTGGATTCCAACAAGTTGGTCGCGCCGTCGATGAGTCGCAGCGATCGGCGCGATGCGGAAGGAAGGAAGGAAATAAACTTTATTCCAGGTCCCGCAGGCCACGAGAGCTTTGGGCTCTCATGGAGTGGGCGTCTCCCACGACGGAACCGGGAGGTTGAGTTTCCTGGCGGCGTCGTGGACCTGCTGGACGGCCCAGAGTTGGGGAGCGAGTTCTTCGCTCCGGATTGCTTCTTCAAACTTGCGCTTGTCCTGTTCGTAGTTTATGTGAGCTTGCAAGCACGGCCAGAGTAAATGATATACGTTAGGGGATCTATTGCAATTGGTGCAATAAGACTTGTCGTAGAGCTCAGTCATGTAATGGTGTAGTCTGTTTTGAGTGGGGTATGTGTCTGTTTGTAGCATTCTGAGTGTAACCGCTTGAGCTCGAGTGAGCGTGCGGTGTGGCGTGCTATACTCTCTACGTTGTAGGTAGTAGTGTTTAATGATTTCATTGTATGTAGTGGGGGCGTCCTTGTTCTCCGAGTGGTCGGGTGAAGCAGCGCGGTCTGTAAGCGCGCGCGCAGCCTCGTGTGCCGCCTCGTTAAGGTTGGGGACGTCGCCGATCTTTGGTCCTAAGTGTGCCGGGAGCCAGTATATGACGTGTTTCTTAATCTCTTTCATTGTTACATTTCTGAGAGCCTGTGCGCAGACCGTGCCCTTTTGGAAAGCTCTGATAGCGGCTATGGAGTCGCTGTAGATATGGCAAAGATTGTCATCGGTGCGCGCAACAGCGATCGCAACCTGTTCGGCCTGTTCAGGCTTCCTTGCGATTACCGGGGCTGCATGTCTTGTGAATCCGCGGCCGTCCACAACCGCCACTGCGAAAGCTTTGTTTCCCGCGTATGCAGCCGCGTCCACAAAAGCTGAGCGTTCGCGGTTCGCCGAGGCTTGGCTAAGGAGGAATTGTCCTCTCGCTTGTCGTCTGCCTTTGTTGTTTTCGGGGTGTACGTTTCTGGGCACAGGTCGTACCGTGATCTTGGCGCGGATGTCCCGTGGGAGGTCCGCAAAGTCTTTTTCTATGTTTCCTTGAGCAAAGCCTAGCTTCCCTAGGATCGTGAGCTCCGGAGGCGTCGTCGAAAGCCTAGCAAGCTGGGCGCGCTGCTGGGCTTCGGCAATTTCTTCCAGGGTGTTGTGCATGCCCAGGTGCTCCAGCTTCTCGTTGCTGGTGCTGGTCGGAATGCCGAGGGCTTGCTTGGTGACCTTTCTGATTTGGGCATTAAGTCTGTCTCTTTCGGATCGTGACCAATTGAGCACAATTGCCGCAACGTATGCGAAGTGACAGGTGACGAACGCGTGTATGAGTTTGATGAGATTATGTTCCTTGAGGCCCCTGTGTCTACTTGCAATTCTTCTGATGAGCCCGATAGCGTTGTTGGTCTTGGTGATGAGCTTCTGAACCGTAGAGGCATTGACGTCTTTAGTCTCTACGATTATACCCAGGACTCTGATTTTGTCGACGCACGGTATGGCGTGTCCCGAATTGGTTCGTACGGTTCGTGCGAGAGGGGCAATGTGTGACGAAACAAAGCGACTTCAAAATAGGTGCTGTCCAGTTTTACCGCGCGTTGGTAGCTCTGTGTGCAATGTCGTGCTCCAGTTGTAGCTACGTTTTAATAGGGCATACCCACCAGCGTTTCCGGTTTAGGAGCGCTTCATAAACATTTTTTTCTTCCGCTTACACAATTCGTTTAAAAGGAGGAGCTGCACGCTATCCAGGTCGGGAGAAGGATGCCGCTTCAACATAAGGCACGTACCCACTTGATCGCCACCGTCGTCAACCTCTTCATCACTACAAATTCCGCCAGCTGCTTATACGTGCACACTGAATAGTAGCTTGTTCGTCGGCAAAAGCAAATACTCATCTAGGAAAAAAAAAAAGTTGTGGCTTTCATAGGAACAACGCAACTAGAGTGTACTAAACGAAATCACCCCACCGACGCCGCACAAGCCGCACGCTCATATATATATATATATATATTAAATTATGGGGTTTTACGTGCCGAAACCACTTTCTGATTATGAGGCACGCCGTAGTGGAGGACTCCGGAAATTTCGACTACCTGGGGTTCTTTAACGTGCACCTAAATCTAAGTACACGGGTGTTTTCGCATTTCGCCTCCACCGAAATGCGGCCGCCGTGGCCGGGATTCGATCCCGCGACCTCGTGCTCAGCAGCCCAATACCATAGCCACTGAGCCACCACGGCGGGTTGATATCTATATATATATATATATATACACACACACACACACACACGCACACGCACACGCACACGCACACGCACACACACACGCACACGCACGCACACACACACACACACACACACACACACGCGCGCACACACACACACTTGCGGTGTTGTGCAGCGCCTCACTCAGTGTATCTGCAAGCTGTCTCAACGCTCTTAAAAAATGGTGTGCCTATTCTATTATCGAATAAAAATTGGAAAATTCAAATATTTGAATAGTTTCCATGTTGTTTTTATTTGACGATGCAGGCATGGATACTTCGTGAGCAGGAGGCAACCTTGCGCATCGCTGCGATGGAAATCGCGCTGCCGCAAACGCATGTGAAAGCTCCCTTTCGGACAGGCTGCAACGTAATTGTGTTCGACTTGTTTTACATGTTTGTAACACTTACTGACGACAAGCATGCTGCTGCACTTTTGGGTAGTGCATTAAGTGCTCGCACGTGTCTGTTGACGGCTTTCCGCGACTTCTTTAGCAGGTTGCAGATCTTGCGTTGTGGTAAGCCCTCGAGAAATAAATCGACTATTTGCTTCCTTTCCTCGACCGGCACTCGTGGCGGCATGCTTGCAGAAGACTGAGCGGCACTACGCAAAATGCACTTATACATATACGCCTTTCACAGTGTAAGGCTCTTCAAACAGCGTCTGTGTCCGCCAATAGGGAGACGCGATAACGCAGCGGAAATATCTAAACATAGCAGTGTGAAAAACTAGCAATGTGTAGCTATTTTTCGATCTTGACATTTTGCCGACAATAGCAGTCTGTGACGGGAACGTCCCGCTCCACAGAAAGTGCGGTGAATGATGTGTATCGCTGTTGTGATCGGCCGTTCACCCCGCGACAACCTCCGGTCTCGTATAACGCGATTATGGGAAACGGGCCGACGGCCTCGTCAAGGTCGTTCACAAATGGGATGTTGTAGGGCCACCACTGGAGTACCTCGGTCAGGAGTGCGCGATGCATTTTTTTGTTAGTTATTAGGAACGTATTACTTTTCATTTTAATAGTTTCGCGTCAAGCTCAGAGTTTTGTTGTATTGCTGTGTTGTACGATGCAGTTACGCGAATCAAAGTGCGAAGCAGGTTTTGCGACAGTTGTGACTCGGTTGCGCCGATTTTAGGTAGATAAGCATTGGAAGTTTGTAAAGACAAACCTTTGTTGGGTAATTCCATGCTTATAGAGTAGGTTACCACTGCAGAATTTAGATTTGCCGAAGCGTGTTAGGAAAGCATTTTTTAAAGGTCTTTACGCACAGATAGAGTGTAGCTCTCGTTTCTTTAGGTTTTAAATGCCACTCTACGAATTAATTTAGTTTAAAGTGGTCAGCAGGGCTCGGTACGTTTCGCATTAGAGGCGCTGGTACTGGCAGACGGCACTGACCGAACGAGCAACTCAGCACGCGACACTGATCCTTTTGACCATTTCGATCGCTGTGACGCGGCCCGTAGATCAAAAGGGCGCCTTTTTTTTTCGCTTTGGCGACTTGTGAATCACGCGCCGCGATGAATTTTTAGTTCGGAAGGACGGAGTTGAGGGCACGGGACACGTTACCGGGAGAAGGTCCCAATTCTTTCTTCGAATTTCGACCTAGCCGTACCGTGACCCAATTGACAGAGGTCTTGGGGCCGTTTTGAGGGGGAGGGACAAAGGTGGCTAAAAGTAGCCTACTCATGGGCTTGCCCGTTCCTTGGCTGACACGCATTTCAAATAATTGCCAGTTGTGACAGCTGTGAAGTCTGTCTGCTAGATGGTCGCCTACTGCAACAGAGTGACTCAGTCAAGCATATTTTCGAGTTTCGCTGCACAGCGGGGCAAGGAATTAACAAAACACGGTTGTCCTCAGCTGAGGCGTTTCAGTTTGGCAGGGCTGACTTGATTCATACTCTTGATTTATTCTTCTTTTTGGCATTTTCGTGAGCTATGCCGTTTGATAAGTGTTTATGCCTCGAGAAGGAGCATAAAGAGTTTTTTTATTGTCGTGTTCTAAACATTCTCCTTTTGTTTCTCGCTTGCCTCATAGCTGCGTGAGTTGCGCCTTATTGAGACACGGTTGAAACCAAATTGATCAAAACGTTAGCCACGCTACCATTTCAGCTTTATTTAGGGTCGTTTGCGCGGCGCTCCTCTATGGCTGCCTTTCTGGCGCTCGCTGGCTCTAACCTCGAAATTAGTTATGGGAGAGGCCATGATTACCTGGCATATCTCAAAGGGGGTTTGTGTGCTTGCCTTGTCGCTGCTCAGGTGCTGTGCGGATTTGATCGCTAAATGCCAGTTCCCAGCCTACGACCTGCAGCCAACCCTCCCTCCAAGATGGCCATTGCCCCTGGACGTGATCCTCCATGTGAGCCCGGGACTTCGAGCAGGAGCTGTGACTGCTGAGGGGCACCGATGAGCTGCCCGTTTGCCAGCTCTCTTCCTGCTGTTGCTGCTGTTGTTCCTGCTTGCTGCTGTTGCTGCGAACACAACAGCCCGAAGAGGGCTGTTGTGATCGGCCGTTCACCCAGCGACAACCTCCGCTCGCGGATAACTCCATTATGGGAAACGGGCCGACGGCCACGTCAAGGTCGTTCTCGAATGGGATGTTGTATGGCCACCACAAGAGTACCTCGGTCAGGAGAGGTTTGGGCAATTAGCAAGGATACAATCCTTCACCTGCCAGCCGCCAAAATTGGCACCTCCACGCCGAATAAGCGGTCATAGCAAAGATGCTGTCCTTCACCTGTCAGCCACCCAAATTGGCACGTCCACGCCGGCGACGCGATCAGTGCGAGGATACGGTCCTTCACCTGTCAGCCACCCAAATTGGCACGTCCACGCCGGAGACGCGATCAGTGCGAGGATACGGTCCTTCACCTGTCAGCCACCCAAATTGGCACGTCCACGCCGAAGACGGGGTCAGTGTGCTATCCCCCATCCCCTGTTTGTTCCCAGTGATGTGCGTGTGTTTCCGACAAAGCTCCCTTCGGAGGGAAAGGGCAACAAACTCCCGGATTGGTGGGACCTGAGGTCATCGGTTTCCTGACGCCAGATTGGGTGAGGAGACTGAACAATGACCACGCAGGGGATAAAAGGAGCGACGGGCGCTTGGAGAATCGGCTGCTACAACTTCTTGAACTTTTTCTGTACTACTTTGAATTTCCTTGTAAATATGTAATATAAGCTTGTTTGTAAAGCGTCCTGGATATCCGGGACCAGCCCCACGTTCCCTTACTCCTCCACGAGCAAAGCACATTCCACATTTTCGGACTCTCAGTCGCAACATCGCCCAGACAACCATGGTATAAGCACCAGCGGGGAAAGCAGTCGCTTCCGTAGTTGGAAAACAGCGCCGATGTCGTACCAAGGGGATCTAGGATGCCGTGCCGCTGCTTCGTCATCACCCCTCCTCGTGGCAGCGATCACAAATTACGATCATCGGCCCGCGTGCCGGTGCTCAGCGAGCGAGCAAGCAGGCCAGCGAAATAGGATAGACGGGCATGCACTCTGCGACACTCTCAACACCAGGCACCGGGCCGTCAGACTGCGCGCGCATGCGCACGACCACGTGCTCGCATGGTAGCTCCAAATTCATGAGTGCGACTGTACATCACGTTGTTGTTCGTATATGCTAGAAGAGGCTGGAATTGCGAATACCAGGCTCCGTTGTGAGCCTGCGCAGACATTCAGTCTTTTTTCAGGTCCCATGGCACGTAAATATTGGTGGCCGACTGTACGTGATAAAGAAGCCCAGTCAGTCGACATATAGGTACCCTGGACCGCAGCTTTCTACATTTAACAGCAGTGTTATTACGCACAACTTAGCGAGTGATGAAAGCAATATGGGAGGAACACGAGAGACGTTAAAAGCGACACCTTCATTCGCTTGTCACGAGGCAAGAGTGTCCGACACCTGGAAATGCCGAAGTGCGCATGCTGAGCATTGCTTTCGCACGTTTACGATCGAGATTAGAAGCGCGAACTAGGCTGAAGTTGAGCTTTACGAAGTATGGTGCATAACACGCAGGCGAGCGATAAAGCATGAGTCGTTGTTATTTGGAATGCCATATCTCATTTTCTTCCCTATAGCGACCGGTGTCGGCGACGCTGCGGTGATAAAGGAAAGCGTCGTAGCGCCCCCTGTCCTGTGGATGTTGCCTATATAAAGCCACAGGGAGTCAAGAAGCCACTAAGAGTTTTTTTTCTCGAGCGCAGGATCAGTGTCTGAGGCCGCCACCATGCCGGACCCGGAACGAAGCCGGGTGCACTGTTTTCGCGACCACGCCGTCGCCGGCGCCAACTGGAGACAGACGCGGTTTGTCGACGAAGTGCCTAGTGCACGCGTGTGCGGCCTTTGCCGCATGATTCCAATGCGGACGGTGACGCTACCGTGCTCGCACGCTCTCTGCCCATCTTGCCACGCAGCCAGCTCTCGAGATGGTGTCGGGCTGTGTCCCTTGGATCAACATCCGTTTGAGGAAGCGGAGAGCCTTTCTGTTGTCTTCCCCGCCAAGAAAGTGGAAAGCTTGAAGGCGAGTAAAAAACAAAAATGTATTTGGCGTTTTGGAAACGCCCTTCATTTGCACCACTGCCTATTAGCAGTCTTAATGAAAAGACCGGATGTTTTAATTTTATAATTGGAAATTACTGATGTCGCTTCACATAATATTCCTGATTAGCGTCTCCTTAATGTTTACGTAGTGGCAGGTACACTGGCACATGATGCCAATCCTTAATATTACTGTACTCACTCACCTATACGCATCGGACGGGATGTGGAAGTAGGTTCCAAATGTCTGCAACGATGACGCGCCGTGTCTGCATGATGCTATTAATTTCTTGTTTCGCTGTACATATTGGCCGTGACGTCCGGTAGTGAGCGCTGCACAAGGCATACCTGGAATTCCAAGTTACTTGTGCCTTCCACCAGCGTGTGGCTTGGCATGTACAGTGATGTGGCCCAGAGTTGCCACTAGTTGCATTTCCATGCCTAATGCCACACGCAGCCTCGCGAAATTCGTTTGACCGCTTCGACTGTTTACCAACTCATCCGCTCATTGCCGCGTCCACTTCTCCGCCCATCCGGCTTTCGTGCGTCCAGGGATGCTTTTTTCCAAGGACAGCGAGGCACTGAGTATCAGATCACTAAGCGGGGGATGTGTTCAGCCTCCTGCCCTTACTATACTACTTACTTACCCTTACTATACGCTGCCAGATTTAAGAAAACACTTCCTGCATTTGGTATGAGCGAGGAACTTAAACAAAATTAAAATGGCTACTACGAAGTCCAATACTTCTACGCCTGATGAAAATATGACGGTTACGGTGTGACCAATGATCGCCGCAGGTTGTTTTTCGGTTGCGGGAATTCCAGCGTCCCTGTTTGGAGCAACGGCGGACTAGCAGAATGCTAATTAGTCGTTGACTTATTCTTTAAACCGCTGTTATATTTTTTAAAGCAGATGGCTTTCTTTGGTTGTTTCCGAGGTTGGTGGTCGTAATCGGCAGAAAAAACGTTCGTTCGGGCTATACGCTTGCACCGATGTTGATGGCATTTGTTGCATTTAGACATATGCCATGTGTACTTACAGGCAGATTTTAGGCATACCTTTTATGTATATATCGTTACATCCTAACATAAAAAAAATTGGAACAATTAAGTTTAGAACTTTAACATTGCACTAAACACGGATGTTGCATTTCTG
Source organism: Dermacentor andersoni (assembly GCF_023375885.2). Taxonomy (NCBI): domain Eukaryota; kingdom Metazoa; phylum Arthropoda; class Arachnida; order Ixodida; family Ixodidae; genus Dermacentor; species Dermacentor andersoni. The sequence continues at coordinate 358,867,797 of NC_092814.1, read as the reverse complement.
TAGCTGCATTTATGGAGGCATCGCAAGCGGACAAATGTATTATACAGCACGCTGATATATATTATTCGCTTCGTTCACTTCAAGTGGTCTAGCAGATGCCGTCGACGCAACGGCGATTTCTTTTAGTGCAGCGTTAGCTTTGTAAGCCTTCTGCCGTTTCTTCATTTGAACTGAAAGATTTCCGGCAATATTTTCTAAACACACACACACACACGGCTCTTAACCAAAATTATGGTTCATGCAGTCCGAGGAATTAGGTCTTTTATTTTAAATTCTGCGCCTTTTCCTTCCCACCGGTTCAACGGTCGTCTCACGAGAGCATTTATGCGCTTTATCTTTCTTTGGGTAGGGCTGTCACAGTTGGCTCCAAGGGAAAGCATCCTCTTACAGACAACACGTTCTCTTTGTTTTCTGCCGTTACGCGTGCTCGCTTATTTCGGCGTTATGAGGTGCTGATGTGCTGTGCGGCTGAAGCTTCCACGCTATGAAAAGTTGGAATGCGATTCAACCTCCACTTAAGTCGATGAAATAGTCTTCCTAAGCGATTAGAGGGCGACCTAGGGCGGCGCGCTCTGTCGCGTCACTCCTCGCGTGAGGGAAGTGGGAAGGGCGTCGGACTCCTTTGATTATTGCACTATCTTCTGGATCGGCCCACATTTGGACATATCATGACGTGTTAAATTATTTGTAAGATTCAACATGTCAAAACTACGATCCGATTATGCGGCACGCCGTCATGGGGGCAGAGCGTCCGTGGCGTAAGGTTACAGTATCTGGCTTCTGTGCTAGATGTGCTCTGTTCGAACCCGGCCGTTGGACAAATTATTGATGCGCGGGCATCACATGGCTCATTGAGCGAAGAAGCCGGCGTCCGTAGCAGCGAAACGGCACCTAAACTCTCATTTGCTCGTCATTACTCTAATTGTACCAATCACTATTCGCAGGGTGCATACGGTACAGCATGCCGGCGCTATCAAACGTGGGATTTAGCTGTGTGCGCGCGCTGGAGAGCATTCAAGCTCAAGCACTGCGCGCATGTTTGTGCCTCCCACGATGCACGTCAACCAATGGAACAATAGCGGAAGCTCGTGCTTGCCCTATTGGGGTATACTTGCTCTGCGAGCCTCTTCGAATGTACCTTCGCGTGTTGACCTGACACAGGCACCGTCCTCTGTCATCGCTCCCTGCCACCCACCCAGGTTCCAGCTTTTCAAGGACTATATCACGTCATCGGAGTGTTCTGCCGTCAAGATTTTCTCCCGCCTGTATTCCGAGAATACCCCCGTGGGTTCTGCCTAAACCTTTCGTTACGTTACAGATCCCTGGAATTACTAAAAGTTCATCCGTTGCATCTATTCGCCTCAAGCAATTTAACGTGTTGGACATTTCTGCAGAGTACGGAGATATTGTACACGTGTATACCGATAGCTCTGTCACACCATATACCTCGACTGCAGCCTTCGTCATTCCACATATCTGATCATCGCTTGGCGGTTTAAACTAGACCATGGATCAACATCAACTGCCGAAGAACGTGTTGCTATCCAGGAGGCACTTCGATTTCTCTCCGAGGAGTCTCCTCACCCATGGTCAATATTCTGCGATTGCAAGCCCGCTCTTCAAACGCTTGACTGTTCTCAGACGTGGCCCGTATTATTCCATGGCTATAGAAATTACAGAGCATCTCGACCACGCAACTAGAAATGGCCACAATGTCACCTTTCAGTGGATACCTTCACACTGTCGCGTGATAAAGAACGAACAGACAGACGCTGAAGCGAAAACTGCTTTAGATAATGCCTCTGAAGTGCGCATTCCGTTCTCACAGACACAAACGCCCTACTTCGTCGCGTAATACGCAACCGTACGTTGGAACACTGGACCCAACCAGATCGACGACACTAGCGAGTACACAAATGGGACCAAGCAATGAAGTTTCGTATGCCTCACAAGCTCAAAAGAAGCCAAACGAGCATGGTGCACCGGATTCGCCTTGGTGTCGCATTCACCAACCGTTCGAAATGATAGGTGGCAGTGATACTAGCCAAAACTGTGAATACTGTGAGGTCCCAGAAACACTTGATCATATATTTTGCGTGTGTCCCGCGTACGCGCAAGAACGACAGCAACTGGTCTCTTCCATCCATGACATCCATGAGAGGTCACTATCAGACGAGTTTCTTTTAGGTCCTTGGCCTAACTCAATCAGCGCAGCCCTGATAACAAGTGCCGCTATAGCTTTTCTCCAAGCCACTGGGCTGGACGCACGGCTTTAGAGATGCTACAGCTCTGTGAATTTGTATATACGAATCTCTTCCTTGTACCATCATCAGCCCTTTGCCTCCATGTCCCTTTTCCTCAGTGCAGAGTAGCAGGCCAGAGCAAGTTATAGCTCAGGTCGACCTTTCTGTAAATAAATTTCTCTTCTAAACTGCAGTAAACATATACTGGCCGCGTAAACGCCCGTGGCGTCACGTGCGCAGACACGCATGGACAGAAAACTCGATATCCAGGAGCAACATCGGCTAGAACTACAGGGTCTTGTCGGCGTTGCCGTCTCGCGTCGACTTCGCTTGCGGTGTGCTCGCAGCGGGCACGGCGTGCGTCCGCTTCGCGCTTTCGAACTGCGGGGTTTCGTCGGCGTTGTCGCTGTGCCTCGGCATCGTGTTCCCGTTGCAACGCGTCTGGGCGGCGTTGAGCTACATGCAGCCTGCGCCGTACACCCGTTCCTGCTTGTGGACCACGTGGAGTGGCCTTGGAGCGTATGCGGGCTCTCCTTGCTCCAGTGCGATGAGCGTTTTTGCGGTCGACTCTCGACTGGCGTTGTGACAGTTAACAAGCGCGGCCGTGTTTGCACGAAGTTATGTTTGGAGCGAAGCCTAGCTTCACTCCAGAAACCCTACACCGACAGCAACTATACCATGGCTCGCTGACGTCCAAGTCTAGGCGTCATCGGCGGTTGTGTCCGTAAGCGTACCTACAAATAATTCTCGCAATGTGAATAAAAATAACCAAAGTTACACTTTACATTTAGGAGTAGCATAAATTGAGTTTCTTGACATCGGGGCGTGTTCGGTTGTGCACGGCTTACAGACCAAGTATGGGGATATGTATCGAATATTGCGCACCGCGGTTCCGCTCAGACACAGGGGTCAGCCAACCAGCGAGAATAAAGAAGCCTTAGCGATACGAAAAAAATAAGACTGCAGATGTGTAAGCCAGCAGTCCTTAACGCTTTTACAAAATGCTATATCATTTTGTCGTATTCATCAAGAAACTTTATACGTACACATGTTTGAACGCCTAATAAGTTGTAGTGAGCATGACTTTCTTTTCTTTTTCGGCACATTTCTGTTCCTTTTTCTTTGTATCTCGTGCTTCTGTAGTACGTGCATTTTCCCTGATGTGTATTCCGCAAGTCTTGTCGTATAACCTCGGCTGTTGCTTGCGGTAGATTTAACATGTCCCTTTCTTTGTCTCTTAACAGTGCTAAATAGTCAACGCTAAGCCTCATGTGTAGCGAGTACAACCAGTGTAGGTACCACTGATGTCCGTGGAGTTGTAAAATGCTAAAACCCGGAATTTAATCCGGAACGAAACCCGGAACGTTAATGCAAAGTCATTCCTATAGATGGTCTCAAATGTTTCACCTCAATTCGTGCTTGTTTTGACGTTGTTTAGAGAGCAGCATTTCTCTGCCATGATGTCTCGTGAATGATGATAATGACGACGACTCTTGATTCGTAGACATCCCCTTAGATACGGGGCGGTGACAAATGGTCACCTAGCCTTCTTGAGTTAATCTGGTACACTATACATGCCTTTCATTCTAGCATGTTCTTGATGTTTGTAACCTAACAGATTGTGCAAACGTATTTTCTTTTCTGTCGTTTCAAGGTTTATTGCTGGAATGCAGCGCAAGGCTGCGAGTTCGTGGGCACTGTGGAAGGTCTGCTGCCGCACTACGAGAGCGCATGCACATTCCACACCGTGGAATGTTTCCGGTGCAACGAGGCAGTACTGCACAAAGACCTGCCAGGGCACTACGCGAACGGATGCAGCGCAGTTTCTTCTTCAGCCACCACAGACCATTCGTCCTTGGAGTCCACAGCAGCGAGAATTCGAGGCATGGCCATGGAAAACCTGAAGTTGGACTTGAGGGATCCGCATCGTGACCTGTCTGCAATTAGGAGCCAGATGAATGATCTCTCAGAGCGCGCCATCTGCCAGGAAGCCAGGTCCATTGAGCTCGCTCGCGAATTCAGGGAATCTGTGCAGAACCTGAAGGACGAGATGACTAAAATAGCGGCCGCCATCTCTATGACGGGGTCGCACCAGCTGCGGTCTGGGCGAGATCCATCAGACGAAGCCGGCACGTCGTCACCGCTACCGTTGCGCTTGGAAAAGGCGCTCATACTCCGAAAGTTGGAACACTTTGCCCACATGTCGCTCGACACGTTGGAACACTTGCGGCAAAACGCCACTCGGCATGGTCACCGCCCGGTGATCGCGTATTGCGAGCCTGTTGTCCATTCACTCGATAAATTTCGCCGTTTAACCAGTGCGGTGTCCACGGCACACGGGTTGGGTGAGCAACTTTCGAGGATTTGCTATAGCCTGATCCTCGAGAATGCTGGCGCAATTTTTCTCTGTGAACAGGAGGAGAGGAAGTTTGCCGACGTGACTGTGTCGCACACGCGGGACACTTACCTTACGCTCGTCGTCTGGAAGCGCACCTGTGAAGGACTTTCTGACCTCGTCGTGGATATAGAGTTTAACGGGCTTCTGGTGGGCTCTCGGTGCGTGCTTAATGATTGGTCCGTAAAGGTGCGACATTCGGGTGAAGAGCTTGTTTTCAACGGTCCATTTGAATGCGGTTGCATTTGCACCCGAGATTTAGAGACAATGATACATTTTCACCGCGATTTCACTATCCCGTTAGATTCCGTGAAGAATGCCTGCTTTCTTAAAGACGGAAATGTAATGCTCGAGATCCAGCTAGACTATTTACCGAATAAGGAGTGCATAGACTCGAGCAAATGATGCTCGTCAGCGCTGGGCATGCTTCGCGAAGCCAAATTCTCCTTGTTTCTTCCCGTCTTTGTAACTCCAAGTTGTTTGCGCCTTTACTCTTGTATAAATTAAACTTTACGGAGTTTCATGTTTTCTTGTTTTTTTTACTTCCTACTCACATTTTAAATCTTTCACTATTGTTTGGGCATCTCTCCCCTTTTCATTTGTTTACTACTAAGCGGGGCACCACAGGCAGCAGTTACTCCCGCCTGCAGATTTTACCCTTTAAAGCGCTTCTGCATATTTTCACATCTATTAATAGTGTGGTTTGTATATGTATATCTTGCAAGGCGATGTCGCAGTCTGATACTGTGATGTGTCACGCATTCAGTCTCAAATTGAAATTGTCCGAGTAACTAGGCCGTCATTGAGAAGTTTATCGAGACTGCTCACCAGCCAGCTCTTTGCATTTTTGACTGTGACAACCGGAGTGCGTACGTCGCCAGCGTCACACTCTATTAGAATCTTCTCGAGAATTCAGTGCGACTTGCAAAGAAAGGGACACGTTGACAGGCGCGCAGACTGAAAACTGACAAAATCTACAGCAAAAACACTGCAGCAGATTCAACAAATTGGAATCTATCTATCGAAGCTCTGTGTGAGTGCATAAAGGGCCGGAACACGCATGCACACCAGCGAGTACGACGGACGCCGTGAAGGCGTAATGGTATCAGAGGCACCCTGCGCATACGTACGTAGCGTAATTCGAATCAATTCTATCCGAAGGAAGCGTTGGATGTCAGATGCGCGCGCCATCTGGTGGTGCTGCAAGGAACACAGCGGCGCGCGTGCTCCGCTGTCATTGGTTGGCCTATTCTGCATGGGCACAGCCAGGCCGCAGCTCCCAGGTTCACGAAGCCTGACGAGGTTCGCGAAGCTCCGCTTAAGAAAAAAAAAGGAAATTGGATAGGTTGCATCATGTACGCAGCCGCTGTGGGCGTGCTGCGGACGGTGTATACGGGCACAAAATTGCCGTGAACAAATGCCAAACGTAGGTATTCACGCGTTAGAAAGCTTACATGTCTATGTTCTACAGCTGGCAGGAGTGTTGTGGTCTGATGTTGCTATTGTGCTCGCTTTCTATTCGTAGTGGGCTCGTTTGTTCTGCAGGGGGCATTTGGGTACTAGGGCAAAGATATGAGACCCGCCTACCGGTGGCGCCCGAGACTACCTTGTGCCGCTCGAGGCCGCCGTACTTGCAAATGGTCGGGGCGCTGCCAGCGATGCTTCGCTTGCCTTAATCGCTTGTGCTCCCTGTGGCGATGGACGCGTTCCGCCGTGCTCAAACGGGTTGGGTCTTACGGCCCGAGTATCTTCGCGCCATTTCTAGGTCCTATAGCGTGTCAAACGCAGGCGAGTCGTAGCCGAGCAAGCGTGACATTCCTGCAACGAACTGCACACTTCTGGCCTTGTACGAGTAACTCCCCGTGAGTACGAGTTCGATAAGCTATATTTACCATGGCTGAGCGCTCTCTCACACGACACAATTCCTGCTCGGATGGACGAACCGAGCTATACCTCTTCGGACGCCGTGCGCGACGCCAACTTTAGCTCTGCTTGCGCCATGCCTGGCGCAACCAACCGGCAACTTTACAATTCCTAGTAAGTACAGCGGGGCGTGGCATTTCCGGAGGTGCCGGACGTTTGTGCGCGAGTAACAGCGGGTGCGAGAGAGAAAAAAGGAAGCGGGGGCTTCTGCTCCTTGTATATCTGGCTCTGCCTAGGCACTACGGAGAAGTTTCTTTGAGCGTGTTGTATGCGTTTGTCCCTGGGCGTGCCTCGGAGGGGGGTCCAGTCTGTTGATGCTCGGACGCTGGCTGCTCGCGTCGTGGAATAGGTGAAGTAGTGGGCACTGACGCCCTATTGGTTGATCACTGTGACGGGCAGACTCATTCGCGCCTGCGGCGCTCATGCTGAGTCATTCGTGCCGGATTATACATTTCTCGCGCCTTACGGTGCTTTACATGGCTCTACCTTCAAAATAACATCACTGATTTTCCCGGGCGAGCAGTACGGACCGTTGCAGAGGCCGGGCTGCATATATTGAAAATCTAGAAGGCGCAACACTTTAGCCCCGTGGTTGAACGCGACTGGCTTAAAGGCCGCGGGTGACGCTCGACGGCCTTGCAACCGCTGCGAGAGCACGCCGCGCCACCCTGACACCCTTTGCGCTAACCTAACGTGGGCTAGACGCGAAGTCAACAATCTTCGCGGCGTGACATCAAGGCGTTACCTGCGGCGTTTCAGCCAATCGCGACCAAGTGCATTTGCTAAGGCGTTGTGCGTTTATTTCACTCAAAGGGCACCACTCGGAAATGCTCCTGAAAAGTCGCGGACAGCAGCATACGAAAAGCCTGCGAAAAGCGAAGATACTGCTCTAGGAGAGCAGGCTCGGCCTCTCCTACGGCCCCTACTGCTCTCCCGGGAAAATCAGTGATCTGTTTTTGACGGTAGAGCGCCGTAAGACGCGAGAAATGTTTGATTCGGCATGGCTCGGCCCCAGCGCCGGAGGCGCAAGAAGTTCTGTCCGACATAGCTTTAGCTTATGGGAGTCGCGTACGTCCGACTTTCCTTTAGAAACGGAGATCGCCAAATGGGGAGTCCGTTCCCACTGCCTCGCCTTCTTCACCGGGCCGGCAGCCAGCGTCGGAGCGTCAACTCGACCCCACTCCGCCATGCCGGCACGCCGAGGGACGAACGCATACAACACGAGCAAAGAAACTTCTCCTCCGTAGCGCCTAGGCAAAGTCAGATATTCAAGGAGCAAAAGCCCCCAGATTTTCTCTCTCGCACCGGCCCTTACTGACGCCTGCGCACAAACGTCGGGCGCCTCTGGAAGTGCCCCGCCTCGCTGTACTTACTAGCAATGGTAAAGACGCCAACAACTGCGCCATTTGTGTACTGGACACATGCATGATCTAGTAATGGCGTCTTCCCTGTACATGGTACCGAAGTAAGGCACGTGGTTAATGTGGCTGCAACGACATAATTAAACGGCAGTGCTATAAGCTTACATGTTTTCGTTACATGCGGCTTTAGCAAGCCCTGATCCCCTGCAACCAATTTCAAAAGGGGGTTTCGCGTAAAAACCACGGAGTCGCACAGAATAGAATGCTTCAGTTTTACCAATACGCGTCCGTAACTAAATCGTTATGCGCGAGGCTTCGTTTAGCTCCCTCGTAATTCGTCCCTGTGGCTATGAGAAATAGCGGTGCGCTCAACACCTACTGCGCAGTTATGGAAATGGGTGGCGAGATGGGACGCGAGCAAGCTGGCCCTTGTATAGCACTAAAACCGTATCTTAATAATAGACGTGCACGCGTGCCCGCACGTCAAGGAAATATACAAACCCGGTAGAGCTAGGTTTCCGATACCTTCGGCTGGTCGCTCCAAGTCGGAGTTGGTGCGGCACCGAGTGGTCGCGACCGGATCCAATCGCATGGATGGGCCCCGCCGAGCACATTTCGAGCGCTCCGTTTCAACCAGCCGAATGCGCAGTCACGTGTTCGAGCGCTCGATTACGATCAGCCAAGGATACCGTTGGTGTCGTGCTCCCAGAAAATTGCAACTCTTGCCTGCGCGCCTGCCGAGCCGCTTCGCACCTCACACCCCTCACGCGCACTTCTGAATCTTCTAATTAGTTCGAAAATTCGTTCATTGCGTGTGTGGAACACCATCACCAACCGCAAAGTTGAAATACTTATGCCGTTCTATTTTTGTGTCATTTGAGGCGCCGAGTTGTAACAGTTTTCGACGAGCGCGCATTCAACTGGCTAACACACAAACACAAGTCGGTCTTGCAGTATCGGCATGAAACGGGCTTCCATGCTTACGTGCAATTTCATTGCGACTTATGCAGCATGGCAACCTAGGTGGATAGGAAAAAAATTGCATTGCTTTGTCTTTTGCTTTTTTCCTGTGACATTTTGTAACATCACTGCTATCCAGTTGTTGCTCAGCGAAACTTGCGCTGCTAAGCACGAGGTCGCGGGTTCAAATCCCGGCCACGGCGGCATTTCGATGGTGAAGAAATGCAAAAAAATGCCAGTGTACGTGCCGTGCATTCGGTGCACGTTAAAAATCCACAGGTGCTCAAAATTAATTCGGAGTTGACCAATACGACGTGCATCATAACCAGATCGTGGTTTGGGCACGTGCAGATGAAAAGTATTGAAGTAACCTACTACTATCCTTACTTCGTATAGCTAGCTGTCCACTAATTTACTACCGAAATCAATCCTTCGCCGCGAAACTGCGACTTTTTCTTATCGCAGCAAAGGTAACGCGACGCGGAGTTTGCGACAGTGACGTGTCCGGGCAGGCGACGCCGAGTACAGCGAATGCAAGTGGGCTGGTGCCGCGAGATTGCGCAATACTCAGTTCGCCGATGAACCGCTTGGCTTAGGCGTGCGTCGAATGCGCCGGTATTACTGGTGACACACTTGTGACGCGATTGGCGTGTATACACACGGTGCTTAATCGAGCTCACGTTGCTCATTTATGTATACGCTTCTGCTACTGGGGTATGCCGGTGAGGGCCGCAGCACCGTAGTGGCGGAAGTGCAACTCTGGCTTCCGCAATTCAGTCGACGGCGTAGAATTCAGCTATCGCACGTGCTGTGGTTATCTCCACGTATGATTCCAAACTTCTGAACCACGTGTGCCACCGTTCTGCAGCTAAACTTTCTCATGCCGCTGCTTTACGATGGCAAATGGGCAAGACATTGAAAAGTTCCAAGAAAAAAAAAAAATCATGGGGACGGCGGTATTGCTGCATCAAAAGCTATCACGGCCGCGCAGGGCTACCGAGTCTGATATTCTACATATTTCCTAACCGGCTGTGGGAAGAGCAGTGCTAACCAAGCGGCTAGCAGATGGCAGGGCGAAGTCGAATTTGTCACCAACTCGAAGCAAAGGCAAGAGTTTAACGTAATAGTTCTGCGGAAATCCGCAAGGTGGAGAGAAGTAATTAATAGAGGGAAAATCAGACATCCATCGGTTCGTAGCAATTGCTACAAAGGAAACCCATACGGGCTCCTCGAAAGAAAAGCCTCGCAGTTGAAGAAAAATTCGTCCTGGTCCGGGACTCGAACCTGGGACCACCGGCTTTGCGGGGCAGCCGCTCTACCATCTGAGCTAACTAGGCGGCTAGCAGATGGCAGGGCGAAGTCGAATTTGTCAACAACTCAAAGCAAAGGCAAGAGTTTGATGTAATAGTTCTGCGGAAACCCCGAAGGTGGAGAGAAGTAATCAATAAAGGGAAAATCAGACGCAGTGATGGAGCAGCGCAAGACTCGAGTAAAACAGTGGACAAATCTTATTCTATGCATAATGAGCTACAGCCAACTGCTGAGACAATGAGGGCCTAATGTGATCAGGCAAATCATCCGATTTTAGGTAATCACACGGACAAATATTTTAAGATAGTTTCTCACTTGGTTTGCATGGAAGAGGCATGTGCACTATTTTGCAAATCATCTATTTCGAGAGGTCAAGACTGTTAGGAATTTTACATTAGAAATTATACTGCATTCTATGTAGCTAAATAAATGTATGCAACATTTTCCTAACACCTGAAATCTGAAATAAACCGAGTGAGTGAAAAGGCTAAAATTATACGCTAAGACCCAGACAGTATATAAAATGTTCCAACGAAGTTCACACGCGGTATTCCAAGTTGAATTTTCATTTGTCCATTTTTAAAACAAATTCATCGAGCACAACAGCTCTTATCATGAAGGATAAGCGCCAGAATAAAGCCGCACAAAAAATTTAGTAGTACCTGTCGAATCCCTGCGAGCTTTATGAAGTATTGTGAGATGAGTTCCACAGAAGCCACACCTGGTTTTTTAGAGATGTCGTAAACAAGCACATAATATCCAGGAAAAAGAAAGAGAGAAATTTCGAACGGGTTTGCAAATTTTCATCGTAGCCACGTAACAGCGTTCAATGGCGCGGATGCCAGTAGCACCCTTCGAAATTCGGCTGTCCTTTTTAGACGCGTGTCGACGGACACAGTGCGGACATTGCGGAAACGGGGCCACGACTGGCCGGCCGGACTCGCTCAAGCGACAGCAAGGGAGATGGACGCGGCGCAACCGACTGCCGGTGCAAGACAAAATGAGGCCATCGCATTCACATCTCAACGTGCAAGGTGAATGCTTTCGTTGCTGTCGTTTTCCTTTTCAAGAATCGCGCTGCCTACAAGACAGCCTTTCCAGGCTCTCGCCTGATGGGCGGTTGAAACACTACTGTTCGGCCAAACTTTTCCAGCGCGCAAAGTGCTTCGTGAATATTCACAAAAAAAAAAAAGACACAAAAATTGTCTGATAGATGATGCTCGAAGGAAATTAATGGCTAAATTTCACTTTAGAAAAACTGACGAAAAAAATTCACCGATGATTTTGATAATTCCTAATGCAAAATTTGAGCACAGCTTTTAGTGTTTTCATTTCACGTGTCAGTATTTTGTATTATGATTATACAGGTTGTGCCACGTGATTGAGCCAAACTTGAAATATATGGAAATGCCACGTAACTGGAGCGAACCAAGGTAATGTTATTGCCGTGGCTTGGTGATACTCAACTTTTTTTTTTGCATTCCGCCTAATTAGATAATTAGTCCTAATTAGTTAATCAACTTCTCAAATATTATAATTAGATTAAAAGTATCAATGAGAAAATTGTAGAACAACATGAAAAATTCCCGGTACAGCTTTCTGTTGCTCAATGTACAGGGTGTTTCAACGAATATTTTCAAATTTTTTAAAGGTTGCCTGTGGCACATAGCTCAATTCTATACTAATAAACAAGAATTCACTAATTAACTTTTAGCTAATTACCTTTTGAACCATATTGCAATATACAAATTCTAGCAGTGGACTTCGCAAGGCGGATCCACTTGGAGCGAATTCTCAGGACGACACCAGTTTCGAGATATAATATCCCGAATTTTGCGGAGAAATGCATTGGCGTTCCATTTACTTGTGTGCTTCAGTGCATGAAACGACGTTTCGTTAACAAACGCCAATGCCTCAGGACTCGGAAATCTTTAAGACAAAAATAGCCCAAATATATCCATGTATCCAACTCGGAATTTTCGATGCCAACCCTCATAAAAAGTGGCCCAATTTGGCTATTAATAGCCCAATCTGGCAACCCTGCAGTGACGCCGCGTACGAAATTAGCCCTCCCCACCTCACGCCACCGTAGCCCCCTCGGAAGCATCAGAGCCGTATGTTATTCCTCATATGTGAATACGGCCGTTCAATTTACGCGTCAGCATTAAAAACAAATTCGGCTAATTTGAGAACCATGTTAAAACGACGTTGTCCTCTAATAAATAAATAAGAACAACAAATATTTGCACGAACTTGTAGCATCGCAATCCAATGTTGAGCAAAGCTGTGACGGGCGAATCTCCATGGAAGGAGTATGGTTGTTCGCGGCACTTACCAAATGCCCTTGACGGGCTTCCGATGCCATGTGTTGCCTGTCCTCCACCTATATATCTAATACACAGCCTCTCCAAGCCTGCGTCGGCTCCCCTAGGTGGGTTGCTTGAAAGATAATATACAGGGTGTTCAAAGTTAGACTTCCCGGGTATAAAAAAAAAATGCGAAGAGGAGTACACAGAAGCTATTTTTCTACCTAGGTTATGCGGCCAGGCGGTCGCAAGCTGTGAGGATAGTTGTCGTCGTAATGTCAGTATTTAATTTAATTCGATAATTAACTTTTTTATTTACTGCAGTTAGCATGTACGTTTATATTGAAAACTCAGAGGCGGTGCGATTTGGTGACAATTTAATTTTGTAGAATTATAGTGACGCGCCTGTGTCCCGAGGTATGCGCGTCTGAAATTTCAGCCCACGCCGTCTAATTACGCATGCGAGACGGTGGCACCCGCTATGAGGCCCCTCCCTAGTGTGACGCAGCTGTTGCGTATGACGCTCCGTCGGACAAGAATGCGGGGCGACATATGCGACGGTGATTACTTTTCGTTCTTGGCCAGCGTTTTCGTTCCTGGCCAGCGAAACCGAAGGATGACTTTGCGTGATGGCTTGGCCGAGCTCTTTTTTGAACCAATGACTTGCAGAGTTGGCGACAAAGCGCGGTGCTGCCGTACACGTACTGTCGAAGCAATCAAGTGCAGGATTACGATACTGGCTTTGGTTTCACTTTATTTTTGCATTTCGGAGGCTCAAAATCATACAAGCGCCAAGGAAACAAAGGTGACAGCTGCCGGGCAGCACCTGAGTTGCCAGTGGTGTTCCAGGGAGTCTGTACCTGTCCGAGGAGTGTGATTTGAGGGCTCTGCATTGCCTACGCCTGTAAAACTGCTGTCAAATAGAAAGACGACTGTGAACTGGCGTGAGTAGTGCACTTAAAGGGAAGCTGAAGAGTCTGTCGAATTCAATAAGACGCTCATATACGGGAACCTTATAAACCATGTAGGTAAAATTTGGGGTTTTTTTTCAATTAGGAGCGACGTAATCGTCGGTTGAAATTGCGCTGTAGCTCCGCCCCCCGTCGAATGCCGCGCGCTGCTGCTGACGCTGACGATGCGAGCGGAGACCGGAAACCGCGGTGTTGTGACGTCAACTCTAGTGTCTCGTTCCTTCGCAGCGTGCGCGACCGTGCCTGACCGCGCTTGTTTCTGCGTGCGTGCCATCGTAATCTGCTTCGATCGACCCTGCATTCCTTTGTTGGTGCGTCTGCGTGTATGTAGAGTGGTAGTCAACGTGTGGGGTAGTCAACGTGAGTGGTAATCAACGTGAGTGGTAGTCAACGTGGTATTCAACAGATGAAGGTCACTGCACGTACTGCATGAACCGGGAAGCTTTTCACGCGTTTAAACCGTCTTTGTAGATTGCCGACAGCTTTGGACAGCGCACAAATGCCGACGATCGCATCCCCGCTTACGTTCCACGAGGAGGCATGCAGGAACACAACACTACAGTTGTTTGACCGGAAACGAGCTCACTAGAATGGCGAAAGATCAGCGAGATCACTAGATCGCTTTGCAAAAAACATACTCACCAAAGAGCATTTCCAACACGATTAGATCCCAAGACTTTGCTTTCGTTCGCGTCGAAAGCACTGCTCGCACCAGCATCGTTTGATTCTTCGAGAGGCCGCCTCTTCGCAATCGGCTCGTACATGTAGGGAGTAACGCCGAACTCCTCAGAAAAACGCAGTCTCTCTAAATTTTCCATTACCGTCTCAGAAAAACAGCACCAAACTACCTGGCACCGCGCTTCATGTGTAGCGGCAGCGGTCGGTTACTAGTGTTGACGTCACGAGCGGCCCCCCACCAATCACAGGCGGAAACGAGACGCGCGAGCTGGGCGTGTCCGCTGCTGCACTTTTCGTCGAAATAAAATATATTTGCGCTTTCTTTTGCTCAATTTCGATACGATATTCGAATTCGGAGGGTTGAAAACCATCATGTACAGATGTTCACTCATTTTTTCTGGAAAACCCTTCAGCTTCCCTTTAATTGGTGTATGCCTGACGATATTTTTTTTATTCTTCGCGGTTTTGCGAAAGTGCGGAACAGATCAGGCATCGCGTTGCAATCGCATCGAGTGAACCCCTGAGTTTCCATTACGTGCCTTTGCCTTTGCCACTGATTGCCTCTACTAAGCTGGCCGTTGAAAGAAGCAAGCCCTGCATTGGGACCTTCTGCGTTGAACAATGGCTGTTTCGCCTTGGTCGATCGAGGTACTATTCTACGGCAGAAATAAATGATGTAGTGCTATCAATGGCGCAGATGAACGGCAATGCCTCATAGCAATGAGTCTGTACGCGTCTCGCCATCCGGATCGGCGAGTTCCAACCAAAGCAACATTTGTTAGCATTTTGAGACTTTTTCGCACAACAGGCTCAGTTCACCAAAAAAGACAGCCCAAGAAGAGCATCATTGATGAGGACTTTGAGATTGACGTCTTGCCTGCGTACATGCAATGTCAAATGCAAGCATAAGAGGAATTTCTAAACAATGCGGGAGAAGCGCGGGAACAGTGCACAACGTTCTAAAAAAGCACGAATTTCATCCGTACCATGCGAGTCTTCATCAGGACTTAAGTGAGGCAGACTTGGAAAAACGGGGACACTATTGTAATTGCGCTCTAAAAAGATTGACCAATATAAGGCTTTCGTACAAAGAGTGATTTGGACTGATGAGGCTCGATTTTGCAGGAGAGGCAGAGTGAATATTCACAATGCTCGCTACTGGTCACAACGAAATCCTCACTGGCTGCGGCAACACAAACACCAAATTCGCTGGGGTCTAAATGTGTGGTGTGGCATACTTGGGGACAGAATTATTGGCCTTCACTTCTTCGAAGGGAACCTCGATGGAAAGAATTATGCACACAAAATTTTTGCTGGTGTCGTCGATAAATTTGCCTCGAGCTTCCCTCTCAACGAACTGCGGCAAGTTTGATTCCAGCATGACGGGGCCCCACCACAATTCTTCTCCCCTGCAAAGAACTGGTTGACTGTAGCTCTCCACGGCAGTGGATTGGACGCGAAGGAGAGTTGTTTTAGCCGCCGAGATCCTCTGATCTCTCTCCACTGTACTTCATCTTGTGGGGCTAAGTGAAAGATCGCGTTTACGCAGTTGAGCCCGCCGATGTCAACGACATGAAGATGAGAATAGTTACCGCCTGTAGAAGCATCGACCCGGAAATGCTGCGCAGAGTTGCCTGGGTTTGGGAACGCAGAGTTGCCGGAAATGCTGCCTGGGTTTGGGAACGCAGTAGACACCCGCCGCCCGTAGAAATTGCCAGACCCCGTGCACGTGAAGAGTGAATAACAACCAATCGGACTGAGTTGAGTTTCTTCCAACGGGCCTGTAAAATTTAGCAAGGGTTTTCTTTTGCCAAGGTCACTTGTACTGGTGTAAATGCATGACTTGGAAATGAATTGAACGAGTTATAATCGAAGTTAACTGTCTGCACAGTGTCTGAAAGCAAACTATAGCAGCGCTGTGCGCAGGTCGAACGCTCCATATTTGAAACGAGCGCAGTTTGCAGTTGCGTCTAAATTTCTCGCGAGCAAATAAACTGGCAACGCAGCGGGTTGGATGAGAAAACAGCACCCTCTGCTTGTACCGTTAAACTAAAGCATGCTATGATAACGACGTGTCGCTATGTGGCATAACATGTGTTACATTCAACTTCAGACTTTCCCAGGCAGTTATAATTCCTCCTACAGTACCTGCAGATAAGAATACATTAGCGAGTATATTCCTCCTTTTAAAGCATTAGTAACACTAATTCTGGGGCAGCATGCTACAAACGAAGAAACACCAAATGAAGCTTAAGCGTACATAAGCTGTAATTTATCGAAGCGCCTGCCTGCACAAAGCACACTCCGCTATATTTGAAACGCCAGCAAGATATTTAAAATAAAGAAAAAGAAAGCAATGGTCTGCATGTCGGGAATAACGAAGTCGTCCCGAGATAAGTGTTTCGAACAAACCGGTATAGCATCGGTCACCTTTTCCAAATGCGGTAGTTTTTTTTATTCAAGTCGCTCTCCGATGCGTGTCATCTGCTTCTTTCTAGAAACGACGAAATCATACGTTGTTGTCTTTCCACCGCGATGACATGCATAGCATACAGCCAAAGTCTTTCGACATCCGCTTTTTTTTTCATTTACGGGCTTGCGCGAGACGGCATCATGACGATTTGAGAATACGAGGCATTCAACGCATGCCGTGATATAGGACACCCGCTTTCGCTACAAACCTGAACCTGGATCGGCTGTTTCTCGGCGCGGCCGCTAGGTAGCGAGCATTTACTTGGAGTCGCGAATACAAAGCACCATGAAATATGCATGGAACCCTTTAGCGAAATATCATAAAGAAACGTTCGCTCTCTTCGAGGCTTATTTTGATAAGGACATTTAGAAATAGCGCACTTAAACAGTTTTGAGTGCGCAAAGCGCCACGCCTCTCTTGCGTTTTCTTGTACCTTTGAGTTCTTTTGAGTACTTCTTCCGTTTTTTTCTACGCCTGACTGATAGCTTTCCCTAGCTTTGGGTCACCTATTTCTAGACGTCCCTAACTATCTTAATCTATTTTGCAGGTCGTTCTTTTTCTTTCTTTTTCTTCTCTTTTTTTTTACGCTGCTCGCTTAGTATTTTCAGGTCGCGAACGGCATCCCCGTGACATGGCGCTCGCAACAAGAAACGATCGAGTTCAGTATTTAAATAAACAGGAAAAGAAGTGCACGCAAGATAGTTGATTATTGCTTGGGGGGCAAGACGTGCTTGGAAGGTTGTAATTTTGTTCTGCTAATACATTGCATACTTTAATTAGCTGATTGTAAAATAAGCACGTAATTTAAAAAGCTTCCCGCACATGACGCATAACGTGACCCATATTTGCGTTGTGCCACGTTCCCCGTATACTTTGTGTTGCGTTCGGTTGTCCTACACAGGGCATGCGTATCACGCTTGGATAACGCTGTCGAGCGTTTCACTAACAAATGCACCCCTAAGCGCGTAAGAACATATTGTGTGAGGGAATACGGGCGTCAAGGTCTACATACATCTGCCGCTTGTGTATATATATGTGCGACGCAGTGCCCACTGCGGGCTCAAAATTACTCTTCTTTTCGTTAGGACGGTGCAAATGTGACTCAGGAACGCACGAGCCTGTGTAAATGGTCTTGCAGCTGCCGTGCATCGCGTTTTAAATAAAGAGCGGCCACTCTACGCAAAGACAACCAAGTGCATATTCTTCACAGTGGAATACGGCAGCCGGAGTAAGGCGTTCAATTTAATAATTGATTGCAACTAGTTAATATTTAACTTACTGCTCTGAGTGGTGCGCTCCCATTGAAGAGCTTGTAGATGACTGAAGTAAACTGAAAACTGGCGCGTTGTCGGGCGGGTTGTCTTTTTTTTTGCCCGTTTGTGTGTTTTAGGCTGATAAAGCCCACGAAAAAAAAAGGAACGCTATTGCGTGACCAAGCGTCCGCCCGCATCCCGAAGCCACGCCGTCAAAGACGCTCCACAGGAGTTAGTGAGTGCAGTCTCTCCACGAAGCATCAACCACCAGTTATCGGCACTATTGCCTCATTAACGCCAATGCGATGAAGGGACACTACAGGAACACTAATGCGGATTGGTGGTTAGTCATGTAGTATTTCTTTTTTAATTTCTCGCTGTCTTTTTTTTTTATCCGGCGGAAAAAATCCACAGGCAAAAATTACCTGGCCGAAAACATGTAGCATTCAGTTTCTTTCAATTTCCTACAAATTCTTCATTGACAGCATGGCGTACAAACAGCAAATAAAGAAAAAAGTGGCTAATTGCAAATAATTGGTAAATTTAATGGCTTCAATGAAACAATTACTGGCGGCTACTGTACTCGAGTGTGAACATTATGTACGTGGTTATCTTCGCCTAGAAGGACCCGTCTTCTTCAAAAACGCGGTGCAAGATAGCTGGGAGACCCTGTATACACAAAGCTCGCACATCTCTCACTCACAGAGATGACGTGGACACCATCAGGTGAGCAACGCCTTTATAGAGTTATTATTGTACGGAACAAGCTAGGAATTAAACTTCACATTTGTTTCTGCACTAATCCCGGAAGAGTCGTGCATGGAGCCCTCTTATATTTAAGGGGCTTTTGTGGGGTTCTTTTGGATGCGGCGTTTTGATGGAGGCTACACTTGCACTATTGTTAAGACCACGCGTAGCCTGGTTGAAGTGACCGATACCCATAATAAAGAAATTAAAGAATCAGGCTGAATGGCGTATTTAATCTCTAAATCATTATATGCGTGCAACGCCAACCTTCTGGAGTTCAGGGGCTAGGGTTACTTTGCGGCCAGCTAAGCCAACCTGTCTCGTCGCAGCTTTATGCTTATTAGGCGTAAGGATAACTTTGCTACTGTCCCACTCATTTCGAACTCGCTGTATTTACTTTATTTAAATTATATACTTTCCGATTTTTCACTGGTTTGACTACACGTAAGCGCTTCCTAAAATAATGCTCCAAAATTATAGCATTTATGCGAAATAACTTTTTCAGCAGCGTGCTACATCGAATGCCGCAATTAATTTAGTGGAGTCAAGAGGTAAAGCTTTATTGTGTTCTTGATGGGGTCCAGGGGTGCCGGGGTTGGAGACTAAGTAGAACGCGTCTAAACGATGCGCCTGCCTCTGTATTCTCATCGTGTCGAATAGAAACAGAAAGGTTAGAAACCATAACGCTGGCCTTCATTAAGTAAAAGTCGGGGGATAAAGAATTTGCTTGAAGATGTGGAGCATTTGAATAGTGTAAGGACGCGATACCGTCGGCAGGTCTCCACGATGTTTTGGCTGCTTGCTCGCCTCTGGAAGCTACCACATTTCGCAAACCGGAAGCTACGGAAGCGCGACGCCAATGTGTCGCAATATTGCGCATGCAGCGTGCATTTACAGGGTTCGCTATAAAGAGGCGTATCGACAGCATTTTCGCAAGTACGGTTTGAAAAAAACAAACACCGGAAGGCGGCTCGACTATTTGCTCTGGGCAGTTCGGCGCCGCAAATTACGAAAACAGATGCGGTGACCCAGTCGGGGAATGCGGCAAGCGGATCTCCTGCATTGATGTTCCGCTTGGCGAGACGGCGCTGTCCTCGAGGGAGGACAGGAAACAACAGAAAAAAACAACAACATACACGCCGTAAGAAAGGAGTAAAAAAACAAAAACAAATTAGAAATACACTGCTGTTGGGCGCCTTCGCATGTGCGTGAGGATGCTAAGTGGCTGAAACACTGGTCAAGAGCGCCCTCCTCCTCTGGAGGCGAGAGCAACAAGGGAGCGCCATAAAAACGCGAGTTACGGTCGGAGTGCGAGCAGAGTTTAGGAAAGGAGCGCTACAACTCGCAAGCGGAGACATCGAGTTCCGTCGCTCAGCCACTGCGAAAGCATGAATGTCGTGCGCCGCCTGATCGCCCTGACCATCGTCATCGCAGCCGCGGCACCGAGAACGTGGAGCCAGGAGCCAACGTCGGGGCCCAACCTCGCTGCGCCCGGAGGCGACTGGCTGCGGTTCCTGCGCCCGCAAGCCGATCTGTCACGCGCCGCCCTCGACGGATACCAGAGGTCGATGAGGGATCTGCAGGCCTTCGTAAATCAGCAGAGTGCAACCAGGGTTGTATGAGACGCACATTCCCCTTCGCATGCTTGCGACGCGCTTCGTTGAATTGATGGCTGTTCAGAACTGGTGCGTCGTTAGTAGAGAGCATCTGACGCGCCCACAGGCGGGCGTTGCTAGCGCACAGAAGACGTCTAGAAGACGTCTTTTATGCGCTAGGAACGAGATTTCACGCTTCTTTATATTATCAGAGCTGCGGCCCGCTCAGTGCAGCCAATTAGGCGCCACGTCGCGGGCTCATACAAAGAGCATGCCAGTAGGACCCTCTCCAGTGAAAAAAACAAACAAAACAAGCAATCATGAACAATGAAACTTCTACGGATGCACTCTATAAATATCATTGTAGATGCCTTACAGTGGGTGTGAAGTTTAAAAAGAAAGGTTGCGCCAGGCGACCGCAGTGTTAATAATTTATTGTGGATATATTAATGTTATTAGCGTACGTGCCAACCAACGCCCTGGCTGTAATTCTGTGGCTGAAAATATAATCGCTGCATTCTTTTCCACCCCAAGAGACTGAAGTGGAATTGCCGCCGAATGAAATAGGGCGTCCGTGGGCCGAGGTTTCGGTGCACGTTACTGATCACGAAACTCAAAATTTGCTTAAATTACAATGATTAATAATGAAATTTCCACTCACCTAGGTTGCCGCAAAAACTGCGGAGGCTGAGTGCTGTAGAAAGAGTCAGTGCTCTCAAATAGGTTTGCATGCATGTAACATTGAAATGTGTATTACCCATGGGAGAAGAGTACATTTTGGAAAGCGTGGGCCAGAAGCCAAAATACTTAAGGCTGGAGAAACGTGACAGCGCCTCCAGTGACCCCAGAATGAGTGCCTTCAGACACCGCAAAGCTCTCGCGTGACAGAGCGTGCCTACAAACGCGACCGTTCCGATTAAGGAAGCCGGCGAGAGTACCAAAGGAACGTATTCGTGTTAAAATGGCGCAAACGGACAAAGCAATGAACTTTGTTTTTAACAGGAATTATGGTAATTGAAGGTATATATTTACTGCAGTGAGGATATTTAGGTAGCCTCTGTTGTTTCGTTGCGCAATTCTATAGGGAACAGAGCCGGCGATAGGCTACCTGCGTAAGTAGTGCAGATGGCTAACGTATACGCCGACCATAGGTCGGCATAATGGACAGAAATCACTCCGACTCACTCACAATTCATAGTTTTTTTTTTGCTTAGGGCTCACTCGGACTCAGACTCGCCAAATGTTACTCAGCTTGGCTCACTTGCACTCAAACTTACCAAAATTCTACTCAGCCGGGACCACTTGGACTCAGACTATCCAGAATTCTAATCAGAAGGGCTCACTCGTACTCACTCATCAGAATCAGACTGAGAAAGGTCCGCTTGACCGGGGTCTCACTCGCTCAGGCTTTCTCGTTAATTTAACGCACCAAATATTAAGAGACGGTCATACGAGACGAAATAAAGCACATGCAGAGAGATTACAAATGCTAAAGATGTATGAAAATGTACGCCCGAGTGCCTTAAACATCACAAGGTCGTTATTTCCGGTGCATCACAATGCCTTACAAGAAATAAGTATGGCGCGCGATCTCAGCAGTGCTGGAAGGTTTTCGCTTGAAGAGGTCCTAGATGGATCTATATTTAAGAAATATTGAAATTCCTATTTGCGTGTTGTGACGAGGGTGGCACTAACAGTTACCGCGTACCAAACAGTTCCTTCAAAACGTGTGGGAAACGGGGGGCTTATAGAACCCACTCCCCAAGAGCCATCGTGCAGATGGGCCCCAAAAAGAAGGTAGCGGGTCGGCGTAAGAGGAGGCTGATTTGGCGATGTTGGCATGGTTACCCCTAGTATTTTTTTCCCTTCCTCCATGGAACCAAAGTTTCGTCGCAAAATCCCCATCACCGACCTTTAATCGAGCTGCACTCTTACCACGGTAAGGTTTAATAAAGGGGCATAGTCCCAATTTTATGCACCCATAAATAAAAATTATATAGCGACTTTAACTCAAGTAACCTTTAATAAAGAAGCATATTCTCGTAAATTTGTGCCCCTATAAACTAGAAATGAAATTGTAACCTTTACCCAAGTAACGTTTAATAAAGGGGTATATTTTCATAATTTCGTACACCTGTAAATTAAAAGCTATACAACAACCTTTAGTACAGGTACACGTAGCCTTTTTGTACCGTAACCTTGCGTATAGGCATACAATCTTGCAACTCTTCACCAGCTCGTCCTTCTGCGCGCGCCCATGAATTTAAGACAACTGACTTTCCGGCCATCCCTCAAGCTTCACTGCAATGCACTAGCGTAACTTACTGAGCAGCACTTTATAAAAATTCTATTTCAAAGGGTTGGCCAAATTTCAACAACCTTCAGTTACCAACGTCAGGAGGATACTTTCTTTTCAAAATATGGGCATTTAAGGCACATAGTCGCAACTTCTTTGCTGCGTTATAGCATCGCTTTGGTAAGGTTAAAATGCTGCTATAACTAAGCATTGAAGTTACTACTAAGTTCCGTAAACGCCTATGTTATCTGAATAAGGTATCCTATCGGCGTAGGTAACGGAAAGTTGTTGAACTTCGGCCGATCTTCTGAAATACCATTTTTTGAAGGCGTTGGTCAATCAGATGACGCTAGTGAACTGCAGTGAAGTTCAATAGATGGCCGAAGGATCCATGTACAAAATTCATGGGCATGCACAGAAGGGCGCGCGGATGACGACGTGCAAGACTCTATGCTTATACCAACGATTACAACAAAAATTTCATAAAATTTGCAGGAGGGGCAGTGTCCAAGATTCTTGGACATGACTATGTCTAAAATGAATAAATATGCAGGTCTTGAGAAAAATTACGTTTTATTGCTGTGAAAGCTTCATAGTGGCGACAGAAATCAGAATTTGCGCGATAGACAATATAATTATTTAGGGCCAAAATTGTACTAATTAGCGTTTTTTCATTTCTTTAGGGGACAGGTCATAGCATATTAAAGGCAGCCAGCACTGAAAGCGTACCAAATTCCCATAAATTTTGCCTGACACGAGTTTCCAGAAATTGGAAGTCCTCGTCTGCCATGAAGTGCGTTGCTGTTTCAGTTATTGTTTCTGCACGCCCTGCAGCAACATTCTGTACATAAATATCCCAACTGGAACAGCAATACATTTCATGGCATGTTTGCAGTATGCGCTTTTGAGAATATTCTGCGGCAGAATGCTTCCAGCAATCGGATATGGAGTGTTGATTGACCAGCTCTGCCGTTAACCACAATTGGTTATTTGCAGGATAATCAGTCAAATATTGGTAATATTCGTAATAACGATTACTGCGGAAATCCTGCTGCGATTGCTATAAAGCTTGTCAGCAGAAATCCACACTTCAGCTCAAATTCTCGATGTTTAATATTCAAAGACAGTCCGGATCACAGCCTATATAAATCTCCTTTGCCGCCTAGCTATTTTTGAGTGCAGGTCATTTACACAAGGCAAGTTGCAGTAATAGTATAGAAGGCACGATGCATAAAAAAAATTGTACCTCTTGACATAAGCTGGCACATACTTGGTAATTTCAGGATTAAATGTGCGAAACGCAGAATAATTGCTAAAATACACCGTGTGATGTTTTTGTAAAGTGCAACATTTACTCCAGCTTTAAGAATAACTAACACGGTGACTGATAGACATACAAAAATAAGTGTTTATGAAGCGAGCAAGTAGTTTGCTTCAATAAAACTGAGTAGTGTAAGCATGAGCATGGATTGATGGTGAAATATACGGCACGCACGCACGCACGCACGCACGCACACCAGCAAATAAATAATTGAAGAAGAAGGCCACTTACCTAGGTCCCATTTATTGCTGTCTTCGGCATTCGTTACTGCAGTTATAAGCGATGCTCACCATTCACACGTAAGCGAAGAACTTATACCATTGTCCCTCTGCAATGGGTCTCGTTGCAACGGCCACGCAGCCCACCAAACATGTCCCTGCTCCACGGCGGCATGTCTTCTTTTCAGCGTGTCGGGCACTTTTTAGGAGTCTTTTTGGTAACTTCACCACGTGTCACGAACGACTCGGACACACAACACGTTTGGTAAGCGCAGACCACCAAATCGGAGAGCGTTAAATCATGCTTAAAGCGATGAAACAAAGCGCCAAACAAGGCGTTGTCGTTATATCGAAATAGTTCGCGTTTAAGTTTCTGAATACTGTACAGAAACAGGGCGGCGATTTGCGCGTTGTGTCGTCAACATTCATACGCCGATGCAGGCAGTCGACCCGTGCACAATAGCGAGCACACGCGCAGAACGCCTGTGGCGTCCGTTCGGCGTCTGCTCCAGTCCGCCTTCTGCTTGCGCCAGCGCCGCGGTGCGTCCACTGCGGGCGCTATGTGAAGGTCTCCCGTAGCGTTACGCGCAAGTTTCATGAGCAGATAAAAAGTATTGAAGGACCACGCTATTTCTTAAAACTTATCTGTCAGGGGATACGATTCCACCGCTCGTTGAGGCCATTGGTTTGTGGATGGTGGGAGGTGCATGGTGAGCTGATGTTGGGTAGAAGAGACGGCGCATGATCCCATCAGTGATTGTGAACGAGAAAGTACGGCCTCGCTCTGTGAGCACTTCACGTGGAGCTCCATCCATCAAGAAGATGTTGTCTGGTAGGAAATTTGCCACACCAGTTGCACAGCTGGGTGGGAGAGCGCGCGCAATGAGGCATCTGATCACGCAGTCAGCAGCGACAGTAGTGGGTACCAAACAATGCACACTACCGAATTTCGTGCACCAGCAAAATTTTATTACCATTGATCGTGGTTTTGCCATAAATGTTGTGCTTCCCGAACCGCGCAGCGTTCTCTAGCATGTTACGTCCGCTGTGATTGGGAGGGAAATTACAACATTTTATTTGTGTTTTGTAAAGCTCCTTTCATGGCGTGATGTATTCGAAAGCTATTCAAAGAATATTAGACTTTTCAAACAGTGACTGTTCGTTTCCAGGACCGAATCAAACAACACAATATTTGATTCGCTATTCTGAGATAGGGAGAGAGAGAGATAACTGGAAGGCACGGATGTTAACCAGTCAAGAGTGCGGTTGGCTGCCCTCGCTATTCGGACATTTTGAATATTCACATACCCCTAATTGCTTTAGTGCAAAATGACGCTAAATGATGTAAAGTAACGACAAAAGAGTAATGAGACTCACTTGCAACTATCTCTATTCAGAGTGGACAGAATCACCTTTTCTAAGGGAAGTTCCATCGTGCGCAAACAGTAGACAACGGAAGTAAAATTGCTCAAGTGCGAGCTTATTGTAACGTACAACCAAATAATTGATGTTTAATACAACGCTGAGCAACACAGGTATCACCGAAACAAGTGTCTCGCTTCATTTCGACAGAACTCACATGCCAAGCGATGTTTCCTTTCTATGAGTATGCATGGTAGTGTAAACAGAGTTGGCGGCTCGAACCATGTCTTTGCGGAAATGGCGAATTTTAAACACGGCGCATACCCAGAAAAAGAAAAACGCACCACGAATCAGGCGGTTGACCAAAAGCAACTTCGAAAGTATCGTATGCATCACTGTCAAGAACAGTGTCACAATGACAACTTTTCTAGCTAATAGTTCACACGATTTACAAATACCGAGTGCCCTTTATATCAGCACCTAAAGGCAGCGAGTAAAATTATTTTTGCTCGCGCAAATCACGCAAGACCAGTCCATCATTTCAATTGTGATAATAGACCGCAATCTTTCTTGGACCAAACATGGGCCCTATAATATAAAAATATTCCAATATGTTTCTATTCGAATCTCCTGACGTCAAATTTGCGTAACCACCGACGCAAGCACCGGACGGTCACCCACAGCGTTGTCTGTACAAACCAATCAAACACTCTCCTCGCCCATAGGAGGTCACGTTTGTTTGCTTGAAAAACGAATAACATTGCCTACACTGAGCGGCTTGTCGTATCTAATTGGCTGACAAGAGGCGAGGAGAACGCTCAAGTGGAGAGGGATCCGCTGGGGCAGAGCCAGTGCACTGAAAATAGATAACCGGATGAAGAGGGTGGTGCCGGCGTCTGCGATTGGTCGGCTTTCCCTTGCTTAGCTTGTGGTGGCTGGTCAAAAATCGCGGCGGCATGCAACGGAAGCTTAAGAATGACGCTAAAACTGACCCTCAGCAAAGAAGAGTTGGCAGAATCAGGTGGTAAATGTGCCGAAAGTCGAAAACGTTACACGGCCACGCAAGAAGTTTTATTATACGCAAATATACCCATGCTCTCCAGCAGGTGCGAGTAGCCAGCGTCTCGGCGATCGGCGGTAGCCATCTTTTATTCCTTTCGGAACGGGGCAGCCTGCGGCTATTCCGAAGAAAATTCAGTTTTGTTCGGCATATTATTGCATCTTTATCGCGTACACGTCACTTTGACGCGGTGAGTTTGTGCGGTTTTGTGACGTCGCGTGACAGGCAGGTGAAGTGGGTGCAGCCCGAAAACTTTTTACCAATAGCCGAGGGCTAATGGCGAAAAGGGGTTGAATCAGAAATAACTGTTTTTCTTTTTTCTGTCAAATCATGCATAATCAGTGTGTACACATCATATCATATGGGGAGCTATCGCAGTTTTCGCGACGTCGCGTGACAGACAGGTGAAGTAGGGGTGGTCGAAAAAAGTTTTTGACCAATCGTGGAGGGCTGATAGCAGAATTGGAATAGAAAAGTATGGAATAGTTTTACGTTATAGCGCCCCATGTTACTGCGCTTAGAGCTAAACTGACCAACTTCATACACGTTTTTCGTGTAATATCTGGACTGAGATGGGGCCCCTCTGAGCGAAGTTTGCTCCAAGTGTACCAGGTACTTTTTGTGGGCTACATACGCTACAGTATGCCTGTGGTATCTAACATGGGATCATCTTGTATACGCACGCTGGAGAGCCTTCAGGCACAAGCACTGCGGATATGTCTTGGCTTGCCACGCTGCACGTCAACTAAGGGCACAATAGCGGAAGCACGGGCTGGTACAATCGACATATACAGGTCCTGTGAACCTGTGCCGACCTATCTTCGCCTGCTGACCAGACACTCACACCATCCTCTGTCAACACTTCCAAGAACCAACCTTGACTGTGGTTTTTCTAAAGCAATTGCATGTCACGCAGGCATTATACCTGCCAGGTTCCAGACCACCAACATCCCCTAGACACCTCCATGGACATTGCCAAGACCACTAGTGAGGCTTCAGATACCCGGAATTATGAAGAAATCCCACGTTTCCTCCATTGGCTTGAAATAGCTCACCCTGTCCCATATATTCACATTATATAGTGGGACTGTACAAGTATATACCGATGGTTCGGTCACGCCATCTGCCACAACGGCCGCATTTGTCATCCCACAACTTGGAATTACTCGGCGATTTCAATTAGACCACAAATCGACATCTACGGCTGCGGAACTTGTGGGAATACGGGAGGCTGTCCGTTTTATGAGAACGCAGACACCTCATAAATGGACGGTATTCTGTGATGTCAAATCAGCGCTGCAGGCGCTAAAATGCTTTTTAAAAAAAGACCGTACTACCTGCTCATGCTGGAAATCGCCGAACTTCATCACAATGCCGAGTCAAGTAGCCGTGTGATCACTTTTCAATGGGTGCCTAGTCATTGTGGTGTGATTGGCATATGAACTCGCTGACAGTGAGGCAAGATCGGCCTTCTCCTCCTCTGATGAAGTACGGATTGCCTACTCGCGACCTGATACGAACTCCATGATCAAGGCACTCATTCAGGACCTTATAAAGGCCTACAGAGCCCACAATAACAACATTCCCAGACACCTACATATGATCGACCCAGACGGTAAATTCTGTTTGCCCCCGAAGGTTACGCGAAGCAAAACGTCATTGCTACACAGGATTCGGCTGGGCATTGCTTTCACCCGTCGCTACGCGCACCTCATCGGCCAATCGAACAGCCCTGAGTGTGAACACTGCCAGGTGCCTGAAACACTGGAACACATACTGTGCGATTGCCCAGCATATATGCTGGAGTGAAGGACGTTAGAAAGTTTCCTAGCCAGCGTTGGCTGGCAACCACTGTCGGAGGAAGCTATCCTCGGCCCATGGCCTGACGCTGCAACTTCAGTGCGTGCCACTAAAGTGTTGGTAAAGTTTCTGCAGGACACCAAGCTTGAAGAGCAGCTCTAGTAAGGCAACTGTCTCGTATACGCAAGCACTCACCACTTCTCTTATCATCATCATCCATCCCAATACTTTCACTCCCCTTCCCTCTTCCCCAGTGCAGAGTAGCAGACTAGAGGGCACTAGCTCAGGTCGACCTCTGTCTTTCCCGTCAATAAATTCTATTCTATTCTATTCGAGGCCTTTATAACGACTCACAGAGGCTAAAAAACTGTCAGGTAGAGATTATTGTCGTATATCATACGTCATATATAAAATGTCATATATTTTAAACTTAAATACGGAACACTATCACGCAGAAACGAAGTCGTGTGCGATCACCATGAATTACAGGCACAATTTATCGAAACGCCTTTCTTTATCCGATATCGCAAAATTTGTAATTGTTTGCATGGATATTATTGTAGACAACTCCCTCACAGCCTACCTCCCCTCCCCCTCCCCTAATCAACCATAACGGTTGGCTTGGCCGTTCGTCTGTAGTGGATGAGCTAAAATTATTCGAGAAACAAGCAACCAAGCGAGCAAACAAGTCGGCGATCTCCATTGTGAGACAATGCTGGGCCGCTATCTTGTATGCGTTCGAAGAGCCGTGCTTTCGCATTAAGTCCAGAGCTGAAGTAGTCGCTGCAGTCTGCTGGCTTTTAAAGCGAGGTTTTCTTTTTCTCTTCCAACCGGCCTCCCTCGTTGGTTTCCTTTCTGGAGACGAGGTGGAGTGTTGTCTGTTGCAGCGTTTGAGACCAAAGGGATCAATTGCATCCACAGTTTTGGAGATATTCAAATTAATAATCTTTTCCCATGATCGCCGCATGTACATATGAGCTAGGTATAAAACAGGACAATAAAAAGTATTGCGTGCTCAAGCACTCTAACATCTTACGATGTATATGGTGTAACAGCACATCTGCAGCTAATTGTGTACAGCATCAATTGCTTTTGCTCGCCCGTAGTGGTAGCCCCGTGGCTATTGAGCTGCGCTTCTGAGCTCGAGTTCATCGCGGC
Source organism: Dermacentor andersoni (assembly GCF_023375885.2). Classification (NCBI taxonomy): domain Eukaryota; kingdom Metazoa; phylum Arthropoda; class Arachnida; order Ixodida; family Ixodidae; genus Dermacentor; species Dermacentor andersoni. The sequence goes on along the minus strand of NC_092814.1, from coordinate 358,838,366 downwards.
TAGATGGACTTCGATGAGGGCGAAATGAAAAAAAAAAAACGATAGTTTGTATACTTAGATTTATGTGCACGTTAAAAAAAATGATGCAGCCAAAATTAATACGGAGTCCCCCCACTACGGCACGCCTCATAACCAGACCGCGGTTTCGACAAATAAGACCTGAGAATTTATACGCTTCTTCAATTGTATTTCGCGCATTCTTCGTTGTTTTCGCTGAGCAGTACAGCAACCAGCTGATGCAGATTACTGCACACGTCAACCTTACTGGGCGAGTCCTTGTATCGAAGCATTCGCGCCCATCTATTGCAGTTGGCGCTGGGGTCGCCCGCGGCTGTTGGCGGAAGGAGTGGCGTGGCGTTCCCGCCGCTATTTGGTGGCGCAGACGCGACCAACCAGCAGGCCCTGTTCCAACAGCGGGCGCTTAACAACACTCTCAGCCTGCAGCAACTGCTACGCCGACTGTTCCCGACGCCGCAGCCGCCAGCGGTCGGGACGCCACAGCGCTTCGCCCCCATCGTTGCGCGTCGACGCCAGCGATGAAACCACAAATGGACGCGCGACGTCACTCAAGCTGAAAATTAGTGGTAGTTTGTCGCAGAATGCTTATCTTTGTTTGTCTTCGCAATAACCTTAACTACATAAATGTGGACAAATAAAAAAAATATTATTGCTGTCACGGGAGGCTGGTTGTGTTGCATCCGGTTCCACTGTGCGTTCGTTTATGCGAGAAAACTGGGAGCGATGGGAAATGTGTTATCATTTTGCGATGCAGATGCGAAAGTTCATAATTTAGTATAAACTATGGGACACAAACACAGTGCTTAAGCGTCAGGTCATCACAAATCCACTGGTGTGTATGAAAATAGCAAAGAATAGGTTCCTTATATTCCGTGCTGTCTGCGTAGTTTGTCATTGATTATGCCACTTACATCATCGTTTCGTACTGTTTCGAGCTTCCATTCCTTGACCGAGTCTTAAAGGCTGTCTGTGGTCTAGCTGACTTCGACCAAGTTGGTAAAAGCATTCCTGTCGACGGGTTGAAACGCCTTGAGTGTCAAACTCTGTAGAGCACAATTCCTCTTTGCGAAGTATTCGCCAATGCTTCTGCCTAGCCAGTGGAACCACAAGTGAAGATGCAAGACCTGTTATAGAGGGCCCCTGTCAGCATAAGTTGCTCGTCTCCGAGTGTCCAACCTTTTCACTGATGATACTTGTACCAGGTCTTAACAAGGTCTGGACCAACTTCGCTTTCAAGTACAACGCGTGATAACTGTTTTGTATCCCCAGTTCCTTGATCTGCTTCAGGGACGCTACTACGTCGCAGACGCGCTGTGCTTCTGAACTCAGTAACTGACTGATTGCTGACGCTTACCCTCTTCTGTGCCCGCATGTTCTTAAGCGCTTTGTGCAGTGAACTGGCAGCGGTGTACTCGATATAAACAACAACGCATCTATGCAACCCGATAAGACTGTTCAAGAAACACACGGTTGAGCTCATTTGAAATGCAATGTTCAACGTACACGGTAGCCATACGGCGAACAACTTCTTTTTGGGAAACACCTTCAGCTGTCAAAAACCCCTCGACACCACGCTGTTCAACTTTTGGAGCGTCCATCATGTCACGCTACCATGTTCAACCCTGTGTATGGGAGCATTAGAGAACATTTATCCTCACACCTGCGTGTTACTTTTGTAAATGAGAGATGCCTGTGTGCTACGCGCATGCCTCGCAGATACTGAACCGAATATTATTGCGCGGGGTGGGTTGGTTTACTTTCATTTGACTCGCCCTCCTACATTACAAATGCGAAGATACAATAGAATATACAAATGCGAAGATACAGCTTTATGAAGCACAAAATGTGCCAGTGGAAACTAAGTTCACTTCGCGTATACACAAAACCACGCAACAAGATATTTAAATATACGTACAAGTCTCCCATAAATCTACGTATCTAAGAAAAAGTAATTGCATATAATGAGTCAAAGGCAAATAAACATATCGCGCAAACACAGATTCACAGATCACAGAATCCTAGGCCCCCCTTCCTCCACTCCCCCCGATGCATCGCGCATCGCGCTTTTGTCCTTTGCGCACACAACACTGAGCCACCGTCGTCGGCTCAGTATCGGCTCAGTATCGGCTCAGCCCGTCGTCGGCTCTCCGGAGAGGTTGCACTCCGGAGAGGTTGCGCTAAACTTTCCGGAGAGGTTGCACTCAAGCGAACGCGTTTCAATCCGTCTAGTCCCAACGGTGATGGCGGAAAACGACTATTGTTACTTTCTCTCGTCGGCTAGCCAGAAAGCGTCCCAAACTTTGCCAGTCAAAAATACACTGGAACAGAGAAAAACGCACGCGCATCGAAGTGCGCCGCGCGGTGATCGGGGCAACGCGAGAAAAACGCATGCGCTCTGGGTGGCTCTGGCAGCCCGCGGGTACCGAGAACAATAAAATTGAAGAAGCTCAATGTGGAAAAGTAGTCAAAGTAGAAAAATAAATAAGAACACAGTTACCTTTGCTGGCATTAGTGTCTTGACATGGATGCTTTGGCCAAGGTGAAAAAAATGTTGATATTTTTTTTTGTTACATGAGGGCACTATTAAACCACCACAACACTTCGTCTGATCGGAACTTGCTGCGTGCTTTGTCAACTTCTCTGATAGTGTGTTGATTTGGCTTGTCTCGTTGTATGGTCCGATGTACCACTTTTGAAAAGTCAATGGACCTTTGGCGTCAAATGTTTATAACAACATTGAACACACAAAGTTCCGGATTGAAAATCCAAAGCGCGATTTTGGAAATGTCAATGTACTTTCGCATTAAAAGTTTATGAGAACTTTATATCCATAAAGTTTCGGAATTTAAATCCATGCGCTCCGTAGATTCCGCGGCCTCCGCGAGATGCCGCGACAAGCCCGCTTGCCATCAAAACGCGCTTGAAACTTTGTGCTCGGACGGGGCTACTTGCGTTATAGGCAGGTTGCAAACGTAGTTCCCGCGCCTACTAGGGCGCCCCTCGCGGCGGCGAGCGCACACCCGGCAGAATACGACCGGCCAGCTTGCGTTCGGAAAGCCTGTCTGTGCACTGTTTCGCGCGTAGCTGTTGCCTTTTCTGAGCAATGCCGAAGTGCAGCACGAATTGTTGCGTTGTGGGCTGCAACAGCATGTACATAAACTCACCAGGAACGAAGTTTTGTAGGTTTCCGAGCCGACCGTATGAAGTAGAACGGCGTCAACAATGGATCGCGCTTGTCCGACGGCAGACGCAAGCTGTTTTATGTTCCGGCGTTATGCCAAGTGCGTTAACGCTAAATTCGTTGCTTTTACAGCAATGATGGCAGCAACGTGACACCTGCACAGCGTACCAGGATATGCAGCAAACAAAGTAGTTTGTTTCCACACTGTACCGCAGTAAAGCTGCGGAACTCTTTCCCAATCCTCTCCCATTCAAACAACGTCAGGGCTTGCTGAGAGCTACGAGGAGGGGTTGTAGCTGGCTCAGCTGGCATACACCCTTCTGCACCCAGCATATGAACCATAGGGGGCAGTTGAGATCACCAAAGTATTTGACGACGTGGTTTATTGAAACCTCCTTTGCACGCACTGAAAAATCGCAGCATAAAAAGTCTCGAACTTCCAGTAACTTGGGCGAAAATATTTTCCCAGCGTAGACTAACGCAACTGGTAAGCTCCTCACTTTTTTGTGTTTGGGGAGAGCAACGTTAGCATTCCTCGGGTAGGTCTTACGAGGCGTTGGAACGCCCCACGTTCTTGGAATGGGATGTTTTCGATTCGCATTTGCCGTCCTGTATGTACAGGACAACTACCACGGCGTGCATGCACTTCCCTGCCATGGCAGCACGGCAATCGCAGCTCCCCGCTAGGATTTGTCTGCTGTCGGCAATCTGCAAGAATCAATGTCACCTACAATTTCATGCGTCCACACCGTAGATAACGAAGTAACTTACACTGAGCTTCACGCATCTCGCCGGTGCGCTGATTTTCGTTTGTGGAATATACCTAGCAGTCACTTCCGATCAGTGCGAGTTCAGCACTTCCCTCATGTCCCGCCCCGCTTGAAATAGACGACTTCCTTTCTCTAAATTCTTTCTACGAAAAAAGCTGTAAAGATCTTGTAATTCACGAAACCCGGCTAAAATTAATATCGGCACACTGTTTCGCGCCATCACGACCGTTTCACAGGGCGCCAAACACGCAGCGCGAGATGCTCACGCCGTGAGTAATCCTACCGCCTTCGAGCAACTATTCGTCAGATGGCGCCAGGGGTCCGAAAGACAGGGCGCCGCCTAGCACTGGCAACGTGCCCATGCGACTCCTGGTGCAATCCATACACCCCTTGTAGTGAAGCCCCTTCCTCGAAACGCCCATCTCCAGTATCACATCTCTCGCCCCGTAGCTCACGCAAATGCCCTTCACAAGTATTACGGATAAGTCGAGAAAGCCATTTGAGTAGACGTCGCATGTACAACGCATGAAGCTGTAGCAGTTATTCACAACCCAACCCTACCCCGACCCCTAACTCACCATCTTCCCTCGAGCTCTACAGCTGAGGAGGCAGAGGAGACCGCCATCGCCTTAGCCCTTGCACTTTACGATGCTGAATACATCTTTAGCGATTCCAAGACTGCTCTGTCCAACTTTGCCAGAGGCGGGATTCCCACCCCTGTCTGGAACTTAAACACCCCCACCCAGAATTTACCACGGAGGTTAGAGCTCCGGTGGGTGCCGGCTCACTATGGGAACTCCGGAAACGAGGCTGCCGATAAATTGGCCCGAGGTTTGATTTGCCGGGCTCAGGGCAGCCTCGATCCGGGCTTCTCGAGGGAGCGGGCGTACAGCTTGGCGGAGCTCACGCAAGTACCCCGTTTGAACAGTCGGACTTACCCTGCTCCCCACCCTTCCCTGACCCACTCCCAACAGATCCTCTGAAGACGCCTCCAGACCCGCTCTCTCCCATCCCCTCAGCTGCTATCCCACTACTGTGGCACCTCCCCTACATGCTCCCTATGCGGCGGCCCTCACGCCACACTCTCCCATATCCTTTTCGGCTGCCCTGCTGATCCTCCCCCGCAGGGACAGCCCACCATCTCAAGCTGGGAGGACTCGGAGGTCCTGCTCTCGTCTACGGACCCGGCATCACAGCCTGCTGCGGTGGCTCGGGCTGCCAACGTCATGAACAAAAAGAACATGAACGTCTTGACGTAGTGCGGGCCCGTGCGGTGGTCCAGGGACCCAGAGGAGTCCAAACTCACTTCCTACGAGTAAAGTGTTTCTGTCTGTCTGTCCTGGTGCATGGGCGTTGCCGCGAAATCCAGCCCGAGTTTCGCAATGTTCCCCCTGAAATGTCTTTTCGAGCCTGGAGAAGACATTCTAGACAAAATCCAGAATGACTTCCGGCGCCGGGGGTTGCTTAGGTCGACGGTGCATGACAGCATGAAAAAATTTCGAGGGGCTGAAGCCCCATAAGCCCCTTGCACTCACTAATTGTCATCCACTTCCATTTCCAATAAATTATCATTTCTATAATTCAATTAGTGAGCACAAATGTTGTCGCCTATGCTGTCGCCTATGCTGTCGCCTATGTTGTCGCCTATGTTGTCGCCTATGTTGTCGCCTATGTTGTCGCCTATGTTGTCGCCTAACGAGGGTCTCGAATCCGGCAACATTGATGCCTTCAGGTGACATGTGTGGGTTTAGTGACCAGCTGCCTTCACCCAAAAAGACTCGTGACGTCTGCGGCAGAGAGGATGTTCCTCATCCGCCGCCAAGGTTTTTGAGTGGTGGCGCAGGCTAACACTCCCAAGGTTAATTGTAGTAGTAAGACGTTAATACCCAAGAAAGTGGATGGGGAAACGGCACCGCGGTAGCTCTGTTGGTTAGAGCATCGCACTCGTAATGCGAAGACGTGGGATTGTTCCCCACCTGCGGCAAGTTATTTATTTATCCACATTCATTTCCATTAATTTATCATTTATTTAATTAAATTGGCGAGTACAAGTAAGTTTTACCCTATGTTGTCCTTGGCGTCTTTGTTTGCTCCCTTCGCCTAATAAGATTAATAAAAATCGGGTCCCTCGGTTAACCCCCTTTCTTCCCGTTCATACCGGGTTATAGTGGGTATGTACAGCTCGCGATAGCAGACTGTTTACACACAACCCTTGTAATGTACGTCCTCTTGTCGTGCTCCGTGGTTGGCGGCTGGGACGACAGCCGAAATCAGAAAAAATCTTCATGGCTTCGTCATTCCCCCAACTCATAGAACGTCCTCCCCCAAAAAGAGGTCGCACCGATGAAACCGTGCAATTTTTTCTAAACCGCAAAGCATTTTTTGCACGTTTTCATGTAACTCATAGTCTGAACCATAAAAAGACCGTAAGGACAATTTTTCTTTTAAGTGTTGCTAAATATCTCCACGACACACTGGGCCCAGGTTACAAAGTGACTAGGACCAACACGAGACGCTCTCAAACCTAGTGACATTCGGCAATCTAAAAAGCAGTGTGCCTCACATCGTTCAATGAACACTAGCAAAATAAGGAGTGATCTCTGATGATGACCTTTTGAACCTGAACGAAGAAGAGCTCCTAGAGGGCTGGAAAGAACACAATGTGACTCAAGTAGAAAGAACAAAAGTTATGCACGACAATAAAGAACTTCCTACTAAGCATTTGATCCTAACCTTTGCTACGAGCGAGCTGCCAAAATCCATTGAAAAAGGATACACAAAGAGTGACCTCGTACATCCCGAATGCGCGTAGGTTTTTCAAGTGCCAAGATTTGATCAAGGCTGACCCGCCGTGGTTGCTCAGTGGCTATGGTGTTGGGCTGCTGAGCACGAGGTCGCGGGATCGGATCCCGGCCACGGCGGCCGCATTTTGATGGGGGCGAAAACGCCCGTGTTCTTAGATTTAGGTGCACGTTAAAGAACCCCAGGTGGTCGAAATTTCCGGAGTCCTCCACTATGGCGTGCCTCATAATCAGAAAGTGGTTTTGGCACGTAAAACCCAATAATTTTTTTTTCCGATCAAGGCTCTCACAGCTGCCTGGCCGACTGAGATGTGCAAAATGCGGTGACCATGAACACGCCTCTGATAACTGTAGTAGTGCGCTCAACCGTGTTAACTGCGACAGAGGCGATGCAGCATATTCACAATGTGCTACGTGGGCGGAAGGCAAAAATACTTAAGGTGAAAGCCTTAAATAACTCATGGGTCGAAAAATCCGACAGCCGTCCAACGTTATGGCACCAAAATTCAAGCGCATGAGCCAGTGAACCATCAATTTCTTTATCAATAAAAGAGCTCGATTATATCTGTTCGCGTTGAACGGACACCCTTTGAAATAATCAGTGTGGCCACAAAAAGTGTATGCGTGTAGTTTTCCCGGTTTTATTCATATTTGCCGAGCAGTGTACACATGTATATCCTATGAAGTTTTGGGAAGCAAAAGTACGCTTGCGAGTACTGGAAATAAATGTTGTTGAAAGTTAGCGCTGTGTGTTTGCCCAATTTGCCTTTTCGTGTCGGTCTCATTATACATGTCCTACAAGAAAGTAGAAGGCAGCATATATACAAGCTCATGTAGCTACCCTCGTCGATTGAAGTGATAAAACAATAAAAAAATAATGAAGTGAACCTGTGTATGTCTTAATGGCCATCATAGACTTGTTACGACCGTTCTAAGGTGTCATTAACCACGTATAGCAAGCTACGATGTAAGGCGACCGAAAAAGAGAAGGAGTAAAGAGAAAATCAAGTAAAGAGAAAACAAGTAACAGGAAGCAACAATGCATTCGAATGAGAATGTCAAAGCAATTTAATGAATGACTCGAGAGAGCACAGGCTTTCGCCTTTATTCTCTTTAGCGTATGCTAAAGTGGCCGTCACCTTTTACTATGAATGCAAAAAAAAATATCACTTTTCAGGAAGCGCTAAAGCGCGTACCCTTTCTAGATACCGCAGGGTATACGCTCCCGACAGTTTTCCGGCGATGGCTGCGCCACCTGTAGCGTCGAAAGCGCAACTCTGGCACTGATCCAACTTCAGTCGACGGCGTAGAATCCAGCAGGCGCACGTGTTCTTGTTATGACCGCGTGTCATTCGAAACTTCTGAACCACGTGCGCCACCGTCCTGCAGGTAAACGTTTTCATACCGCTGTTTTACGATGGCACATTTGCAAGACATCGAAAACTGCCCAGGAAAAATAGCGTGTGGACTGCGGTACTGCTGCGTCAAAGACTGTAGCGGCCTCGCAGGACTGCCTGCTCTCCAACTCTACAGGTTTCCTGGCCGGCTGTGGTATTGTGCTTGCTCTTCCTTCCTGGAAGGTCGCACTAGAAAGTATTGCAGTCCGTAGACTGCAGTTATTGGTCGAGAAAGAGTCTTGACGAGAAGCCGACTTAATTTTTTTTGTATATTCTCCACATCATTTAGATCTATTTATTTTTGCTGTACGAAGCGTACTGCGTGGTGGCTGCAGGGGTTCTGGCTTGCGTGAGTCACTGAGCACTTCACGCTGTGCGGCTCTGCTTGGGTTCAGGTTACCGGACACGATCACCCCAGTCTTGGCGGCCGGAGCGGCCAAAGGTCGTGCCGGTGCCTCGGCAGTTGTAAACAAAGTGCTGCGGTTGCTTGGCAGAACATAGCAGTCTAATACAATTTTGGTGCAAGTTGTTTGAAAGAGCCTTTTAGTAATTCGAAAATATATGGCGCGTATCATCCGTGGCCAATGAGGCTTTGCAACCGTGTCAAAACACCACGACGAACGCGTTTAGTCTACGGTAACTCAAATGGTTGGCCAAGAACACCTACGCCTAACGCTTAATAAGCTGAGCCATGTCTGCACACTCAACTGAGCTTCTTGATCAGAGCATAATATGATAGTCGAGTTTTCTCACGTCCATAGATACGCTGTAGTCGTGCTTGCTTTGCTGGGAGGGACACTTCGCCAGCAAAGTCACACCGGCGACTTCTTTCACGCTGTGAACGTGGCCGGCAGAGTAGGGCTTTTCCCCTTTACGAAGAATGGCAGGGCGTATCCGACCGTCTAATTTTGAGATTGGTTTGAAACCACGCAGCAAAACTTGCGCCATTTGTTCGTTTCAAAACAAGCATGAACATGCGATCACGTTGGCAGCCCGAGTAGCGTGGTCCGTCAGTGTTAGTTTTGACGGAAGGTGCCGCAAGAGGCGCTGACCATTACTGCTCGGACGCGCCGCTTGGGCAGTGTCCGAACCGTATACAGATGTGCGTAAGCGGGCGATGCCGCAGCAGCCTGGCACATAAATAGCGTGGCCACAGCCGTGCCACCAGCAACTTTGGTGACAGCAGCTAGCCTTGCTTCGTCGTTTCTGAAGGGCCCATCGACCTCCGTGTTGGTAGGCTCCAAAGCTTTCGGCTCAAGAGGCGAGGCCTTCACGACGAACACATCGCTCACGAGATCAGACGTCTCGCCAGAGGCAATGGACGCTAGCCCTAGTCAGACGGCGTAGCCAGCACTGAAGGACCGCCGCGAGACTCAGGCCCGCGGTAAGAAAGACAAACCCCGCATTACGGGGCACATGAAAGGGCCCTTCAAGCTAAGCTACCTTAATCTCCTTGTCTTAGACACACAGAGCAAACTTATTTGAGCTGGACACTTATTATACAATGTAACGTTAGGGTTGTTCTCCGGAACGTTCACGACGTTAAAAAACTCTTACATAAGTTTAATCTGAAGGTGTCGTATGTTCAAGAGACCTTAAATCTACACACAGATTTCTTCAGCAACGCGCCATTTTTAGGACAGACCGAGATGTTGTCGCGTCGTCCGGTGATCTAAATAGTCGACGGATGTGTTACCTGTCGGTAACTACAACTACGAGCGCCCCTTGAGGCAGTTGCTATCTAAACAGTGCTGTTTGATAAACTAGTGACCATCTCGTCTATATACATCCCCCCGAGTTACCAGCTCTCAAGGGCAACATTCCACAGCTTTATTGATGACCTTACATAGTCGTCGGAGACCTAAACGCGCATCGCACACTGTGGTGCGACTCGTTCGAGTTGTCGTATAATAGAAAACTTTCTCTCCTCAAGTGCACGCTTGCTTAAGAAAAAAAACTAGCATACTACGACCCTCCACATAAAGCATTTTCCTTCATAGACCTAATCATAGCGTCCGGTACAATTCTGCCGTATCTGGAGTGGGACATGATTAATAACCCTTATGGGACTGAGCATTTCACTGTCGTTTTCAACCTTACAAAACAGGCTGAATACTCTACACACGTTCCTCGATGGAATGTCGATTCAGCCGACTTGACGCGGTTTCAACACATTTGCCCTGGGACGATGTCCGCGCACTTAGTATTGACGATGCAGTACCAAACTTTACAGCGTTTGTAATTGGTACTGAATCAGTGTTATGATGACTCTTAGCCGTCTATTTTCAGTTTCAATTACCTTGTACTTGGTTGACAACTTTCTTGACTTCCTGCTTCTTGCGACGATGAAGAGGTGCCTTTCCCTTTGGAACGGGTGGCCGTTACGATGACGGCCGGGCAAAATAGAATAAACACAAACAATAACACCGCCCATGCAACCCGTACAGATGGTAAACCAGAGAAGCTGAAATGTGCGGCCCCGGTGTTTATGTTGACGTCGTCGTTGTAATTGATCTTACAACCGGCGTCATGTCCTACCGGCTGTAATTCATGTACTTTCCTGTGCCTACCTGTCGTAACCGCAAGATATTCTTGTGTACGTAACTGTTTTTCTATTTCTTAATTTACTTTTTTTTTGAACTCGTGGAAAAATTAACCAAGGCTGTTGTGCCTTGTTTGTTACTCCGAAGACTGCTGATAGTTTTTTTGTTTGTTTTTGTATATGCTGTTCCATGCTTGCCCTGTACGCTGCTGAAAACATGTCACATTGTATTTCATGTTTGGCGGGGGGGGGGGGGGGGGCAGGAGTAAGTCAGGCTGCCTGTACATGTTTTTTCCTAGCGTCCCCATCTCAAAGGATGGAAAATAAAGGAATTATTAAGCTCGCGCACGCATGCAGAGGGCCTGAGCGAGTCAAAAGCGTTCACATAGGCCAGTCACCCTCAAGAAAGACAAGTGCCTTCATAGCTTTGTGGGCCGACGAGCGATGGGGACGGTCAAGTAGCACCTGCACAGACAACAGCGGATTGTCTAGTCATCGCAGTGCGATAGATAATGTTTGTCTTTCCGCAGGCGGTTGTGGACTGTCAGCTTGCTTGAGGCCTCCCGTTCAGGAAAGCTAGACCAACCTATATCGCCCTTGATGACCTCGTTAGCCACAGTTCCGCGACATCCAACCGCTATTCGGCTGACTTCTAGCAGTCGCCTCTCAAGCGCATCACGACCTTAAGCAGAGAGGCACACCACCGCGTTAGCGAATGTCAGAGCAGGAACATGAACCAGTTTCCACAGGTCTCTGATCATTACGAGGCGGTTACATCCCCACAGGCATTTGCGTCACAATAGGCAATATGGACTGTAAGAACTGTTTGCCCCAGTTTTTCTGCGGCGCGACGCCGAATGCGTGGTCACGTTTCTTTAGAGCATACTGCTTCGCGAAATGAGTCAATAGCGCAAGGAAATAAAGAGGGTATTGCATTGCAGAATTACTATATGGATGACGGATAACATTAAGTCCAAATGAAATAGGCTTCAGAGTTGATTGCTCAATATGGTGTGCCCATGCTAATTTAGAGAGCCGCATCCAACTTGCTCGGAAAAGGAGACAATATTCAGCTTTAGTGACGTTAGATATAGCTAAAGCACATCTCATCAGCAAGATCAGCCTCAATTGCCGATCTTGCCAAGAGTCCCAGTGGGCCGCAACAAGATAAAGTGACGGCACTAACGAGGAGTCTACGCAGAAGGGAGCATGTAAAGCACGTCAGAGTTTCCTGAAACATCGCCTGCCGCCCAGTTATGGCTAGAAATCACTCACGAGTGCCTGTCGCCGAAAGAACCCTACTGCCTCAGTGCGTGCAACAGGATGTTTTCTGGCTCTCGCGGAGATACGCGAAATATTAGCGGCTCTTTCACTGCTTGAGAGAAGTTTTGCGGGATGCCGTTGCTGCCGCAAAGCTCTTGTAAGGACCGCTTTGCGAATTTCCGGCCACAACAGGAATGTTTAACCGATCCTCCTAAGTTAGTTTTCGTACCGCGATAATGGGAACGCTCCAGCTGGAGTTGAATTGAGGGTAAATATACGGGAAAATAAAGATGTTTACTATTCAAGTGCTGCATAAGCTTCGGGTACGTATAGCGCAATACGAACGCCTCTCCAAGACGACAGCGGGCAGACATCCTAAATAAACTAGGGATCCGCTACCACACACAACACGGAGACAAGCGGGACATACCCAAGGAAATAAGGGCCAAACTCACGGTACCCTCCTTACCCAAGAGCATGTATCCTGTACACCACGAGGGCAGGAGAAAAAGCAGGGCAAAGAACATGGCGAAGAACTACGGAAGGAACAAGGACGCGGTCTTTGTACACGCTGCACGTTACAAACACAAACGCAGCGTTGTCGCAGCAGTACTTAACCACAACACAATGCTGCACAAGCGTGACTATAAATAAGACACGCATCGAAACTGGAGGAAGCGGCTATAGCATTAGCCATAGCACAAACCAACGCATACTATATAATCAGCGTTTCCCAGACGGCACTACGCAACTTCGCGAACGGCCGGATCTCAGCGGAGGCGCTAAACATACTGATAAAAGGCAAACCAACAAGGCGTCCAAATCGTATGGATACCAGCCCACACCACCGTGTCAACGGTAGGACAACCCTAACGCGGCGGCACACAACGTAGCTCGAGGACTGACTTTCCGAGCTGCGATGAACGTAGACCCCTCGACAGGGCCCTCGAAGTATGGGAATGGGAGGACAGACTGACCAGGTTCAACGACATCACCAACCATTTCAAGATGCACTTATCCACCACGCCATCCACAACTCACTAGGTCGCAAGCTGTCAAGTGGCGACAACTACAAATCAAATGCTACAAGAGCCCGATACTAATGCACGCTATTTATCCAGGCATATACACAACAGATAGATGCAAAGTGTGTGGCACCAGAGCCACGCTACAACACATGCTATGGGAATGCCAGGAACTAATACAGGACAATGCAAGCGCAGCCTCCATCGACAGCCTCCGCCCGCGATGGCAGGCCGCGCTGCTCAGCTCAAACCTAGAAGACCAACTCTGGGCAGTCCAGCGGGCCAAGGAAGCCGCTGAGAGGCAAGAACTCTTGGCCGTAACCTCGGCGGGTGCCCAAGCCCACTAACTCGCCGGACGCGAATCGTTCCGATTCGAAATAATGTTTTCTCACTCACTTATAGGATGGTGGTGGTGATACAGGCGGGATTCGTCTTCGCTAGGGCTGTGCATCATTTTCAAAGTCGAATCGGTCACGTAATGTTGGTCAGTTTAGTTTCTCGCAGATATGCCAGTAGAATGCGCGCCCTTTCTTGGAGCACTATCCGTGTTTCTTCCAACAAAGCCTTCCTCCTCTCCAAGCAATAATTTCACGGGAGAGTTGACCCAAGGATCAGCGCTTTCTCACGGAGCGCCATTGCGAAAGCCGAAAGAGTACGCGCATGAGTGCGGAGTATTCTGCCCAAACAGCCTTGTAGTCCTATTCTGTGCAAAATAGCAGCCGATGCTTAACAGCTCGCCTATACCTCGCCACCGTTTATTGTATCCATCTCGTGCGCGCACGAGCCGTGCGAGACGATCAAGCGCAGCCGATTCATGGGAGCTACGCGGCGCTGGCTCAGAAGTGCGAGCGCGCACTTGTTCCAGCGTTGGATGTGGATAAGCAGCAAGGGGTACGTCGAGATCAATGAAACAGACTATACATAGAGTCGTTTATCGAAGAGGCTGGTCTACGGCCCGCATGTGCCTGCTCTCGCTACTTTCACAGGTGCGCGCAATGATGCTGTGGCGAGAATCACCGAGAGATTGAAATTTCAAAGAGGTCTACACATTTAGGATAAATGATTCGAACATTATAAAAGGCAAGTAAATTGCTTAGGTTTAAAGGTAAAGTTTAGAAAAAGACAGTTCTGGTCCACCTTCAGATGATTAGTGCACTGAAGCAAACTATTGCAACAATTCAGAACGTAAATAAGTCTTTGCTGTCTAACGCTAGAAAATTTTGCGGAAAATTCCTGTCCAGCTTCGCGTAGGATTGCTCCGAGCTTCGTTTTGACCGCACAGCAAAAATCGGCGATCGGTTTTGACGCGTGCGCTCTCGATTTGTCTATAGGCAGATAGCTGCTACGGGGGAATCACGTGTGCAGGGCCCCGTCTGGACTTCTGTAGTATCTTCCAGTTACGGAATTTCAGTGCCGAAAAGCATTCCTTACGTCGGAAACGGGCAGCAGCGGGTAGCGCTTACGACATACCGTGGTGCCGGCCAAATCAGCCAGCTATGAACGTTTGCGCATGGCACTCTTCGATAAACGGTAAAACAATATGAGATTATTTTATTTCAGATAAACTCGTAAAGAAGGGAACACAAGAAGCTCTAAATTAAGACAGATTAGTGAATGCCCTCAAACAAGGTCAACTAAGAATGTAAAAAGCAACAGACGCTCATATCGACTTGGAACTAAATGCGAAAACTGGAGCGCATGGCCGAAGGTAGAGTTGCGCCTTCTACCAGTGACCACCAGAGGCAGCCGTGCATATTCTGTTTGTCTGCAGAAATCGAAGGTGCGCTTCTAAGAGACATATCGTGGTGTCCGTTTCCTTTGATGCCAAGCGCTCTCACCTCAACTGCACCGGCTGCAAACAATGTGCTACTGCACCAGTATAGACAGTTGGGAGCATTTTATGACGCGCCGCTTTAGCGACAAGACGAGAGAAGGATCATCAAAGAAATCATAAGCAATTGCAACCCTCTTGAGAGCGCATCCTCGCAGACATAGAAGATCACTACAGAAGGCGGGGAAAACTACCTTCGGCCATGCGCCAGGGTTTCATTTGACACCGACAGCACAAACACCACTACGATGCGTTTATCGCGAACATAACGGCGCAAGGTCAGACAATAAAATATAACGTTACAAACTAAAGTACAGGAAATAATTACACTAATAAAATGCTGGTAAAGAAACTTACAAATTAATAAAAGTTGCGTAAAACAATGCTAAAAAAATCTGGGCTCCGCCGATGGCGAAGAATTGCGCCCCTCAAAGAGATCTTCCTCGCGGGTACCGACGCCGAACCGCCGGATGCCCCTCGTCGCAAGGACGAGGCCGATGCGGCGGCCAGCGGCTCCCCGGAAGCAGCGCGGTCGGAGGACGGCGCTGGTCCAGATGCATTAGGCGCAGCAGGGCCTCACGGTCCAGGTCTCGGAAGAAGGTCGCCTGGCCCCTGTCCACAACGAAATCGTCGTCGCAGTCGGCGACGTCAGACGTGAAGCCGTTCCCAATTACGTTATGAAAACGAGAAAAGTGCGCTTTTTCCTGGTAATTGCACCGCACTGGAACCGGTTCGGCCAGGATCTCACGTTGGAACAAATACTGTCCAGGCTTGCCCCGTGCGTAGAACCCTTCCTGCCGCGGACAGCTGTCGTGAAACGACGTCGTCGGCGAGGGGAAGCTGCAAGAAGCAAGGATATTTTTTTTCTACCGGGCATTGATTAATGGCGGGCGAACATGGGAAGTTTCAGCCTCGAGCCACCGTTACTGCGAAGACGTCATCAGGGCCAAGACTTGTTTCTGACGAAAGCAAATCCCTTTTCGAAACGCTACGTGCAGACTGGCGCATCCAGTGTTCGTCCACGGTTCAATTACCTCCGCAATGCAGTACGTGACCACTATTTTAGACAAGCGAATGGATGGCAAGACTAGTGAATTATTGAAACATGACAGAACACTTTCTATCGTTCTGCCGTATAAGCGCGGGAACAGATGCTTCATGGCGCAGAAAATCTCACTCGTTTCAAGTTAACCTATATTCGCCATATTGTTGCCGTTTCCTTAGAAATGTGAAATGCCGCGGTAATGCAACAAATGGTGGCCGTTATTTCCTGTTGTGTTTACGTGTTAAAATATTCTCAAGGACCACTATAGGCTACTCACTTCTGGTTCACTAAAGAATCAATTGGCCAATTTCAACACGTCACGATATTGAACAGTAGTGCCCTTATGTTTTGCGGCGAACTAAAGTATCAGCTAAGAAAGAAACTTCATTTCAAAAAAACAGATGCGTCATTTCCTAAAGTATGATAATTTCACCAACCTGTAGGGTCTCAACGAAGCGAGAGTGACCGGTGTGCGATCGCCCAGAGATGCGACGTCCTGCATTCCACAAGGAAACACTGCTGGGCGGTTCAGCGTCTGCAGAGGAAGATCGAGCAACATAACTTAGTGTTATTCCGCGACTTACACCTATATTCGTCATTGCACTGCCTGAAAAAGATGAACTTAAGGAAGTAACTATTTGCTTGATCAATAATTCTGACACTGGGAAGGTGTTTTAGTCACGGCAGTACGCGAACGTGCCTATTAGTTAAATTCTGGCGTTCTGCGAGCAAAACCACGGGTTAATTTTGGCCACCTGGTTTTTTTAACGAGCATCTAAATGTACAAGTACACGAGCCTTTTCTGCATTCCTACCTCATCAAAATGCGACCACCCGGGTCGGAGACGAACCCGCGACCTAGAGCTCAGCAGCGCAACGCCATACCCACTCGGCAACCGCTGCGGGTACTATTCTTCAATAGGTAATGCGTATGCCAGGCACTTACAAACCTATTTGCGAGAACTTTCACTCTAGCCATTGCCACAAAATCTTCGGCCGCAGCTTCTGCCTAGAAATCAAGTAGTTGGAATTGCTGTTTTCTTTCCGTCTCCTTTTTTCTTTCTCAAGGTGGCGCACTTGCAGAGGCGGTTTTGTGCTCCTTGCTTCTCATGGAAGTCCCAGAGTCGTTCGCGCTGCTCCTCACTGCAGGATCTACGCTCGCGACGCGGCAGCGCTCTATGCGTGAAGTTATTTAGAGGGCGGGCCGAGGAGCTTCTTTAAGAGGCGCGGACATTTGTACGAAATTTCAGCTGTGTTTGCAGCTTCGATCAGTAACATCTTTGGGGAGGCGCTTCTCTCTGCGTGATCCGCGCACCCCGTTTGACTGCTTGCAATGTCCCACTCTCGGTGAGCAGCCGTTTAAGTCCCTCGCCGAGTATGTCAGCGCAGTTAACGTTAGCTACATCAGGCAATGGAGCTGTAACGGCACCAAGGACGAAGTGGAGTGATACCTTTTATACATGGACTTTAGCTGCTTCCACACTTTGGATCACATACTTTCGTTGCCCACCACGCCTTAGGGAACGCACACTCGCGAAGCACGGAAAGACAGCGACATGCGTCTGTCACCGCAACTTTCCCTAACGTAGTGCTGGAAATTATTCTTAGGCTGTGAACAAGTAGCTGTCGCATTAGAGTTTGCGTTAAGTGGGACTTGATACCGAAATGGAAGCTACTTTTTCCGCGTTCAGTTTATGCGAGGACTGCTGTGTAACCGATTACAAGAAAAGCATAACGTAACCGATGTATTTCTCTGGCGGGACTAACTTTGCCCAGTTTCCAATTCAAGCTCGTATATACATACATACATATACATATATACATACATACAATACATATATACATACATACATACATATACATATATACATACATACATACACATACATACATACACATACATACATACACATACATACATATATGTATATTACCATTATGCAATGTCGCTCTCAGTGCATTCCCGCCGAAGCAAAGGTGGGAGGCTGCCTTCTCAACCGTGGTCTCACCTGGGGGCTGTCCAGAAGCAGTTCGTGAACGAAGCCGTCTTTGAGGCGAATCAACACGGGCTTCGCGCCGACAGGCCAGCAGTCATCCGACAGCTGGAGCACGCGCACCGTCGCCTGGTAGCGGATGTCGGCGCGTGTGGGAGCCGCACGAAGACAAAACTAGGGAAATGAGTAATAAGTAACGATTAATGACTCACATAAATTTCCTCGAGAGCAATGGATAAAAAAGCTCAACGTAAGCGTAGCGCAAAAAAAAAAGGAAAACGACGAAGAGAAACTGGAAAATACCCGAGGAGGTTCCGAGAAGCACAAATCAGTGTGCGCCTACTACGGAAAGGGATTAAACTGAAAATACTCTAGGGCTGCCAAAGACAAGAGTGGTCTAAAGTTTGCATTGATTACCTAATCCTTACGTAACATTTGACGTGCACATCAAAATAAATGGCGGTGATTTGCGCGCCAGAATCACGTTCTCAGTACACGGCACACCACAGTGATGAGACTCCGGATAAATTTTTGAACACCTGGGGCTCTTTAATGCGGCCCTAAATCAGTGTGCACGAGCATTTTCTATTTCGCCTCCCCCCCCCCCCCCCCCTTTTTTAAGATACGGCTTAGGCATACTTAAGTAACCCACACAGAACGGATTAGGTAAGAAACCTAGAAGGACAAACATAGGTTTCAGTTTAATTGAAGTGCGCAGAAATGCATCACCTCTGCCCGAACGACCAAACGATAAAAGAGTATTGCTACTGGATTACAGACAATATGAAGAAAGGGTACCAGATTTTCAACGTGACGTACACAGCACAATGGATCCTTCCGAAGAGAATATTTAGGAATAACTTTGCCACTGGTTTATATAAATATGCCTTTATGCTATGGCGCATCATCGAATGCTTAGCGCTTAGAGCAGTTCTTTATTAAACTGAAGCAATGCCTCCATATCCTCCTGCAAAGGAAGAAATGCTGTCGTGCGGATATCGGACGCATGGACATAATTTGGAGAAAAAAAAATTGCCAACTTTGGAAACCACAGGATCCGGCAAAGGAAGTTCTATAAAAGACACCAGGCAATGCGGCGATGTAGCGTATGAAAGGAATACTTGTCTTCCTCCGGAACGTAGCTACAACGAAAACAGGTAAGGGTTTCAAAGAAAGTGAAACATGTATGTAGTAGCATTTACTCTAGCATATATAAAACAACAGTATGGTAACCTTGCGCGACTGACTATGTGCGACTCAAATTAATGCGCAGTAGAAAGGTAGACAGGCGGCACCTGTACGATAACTTTTCCAGTTGAAGTTTTTCCAGTTCCTGTAAAAATTTCTCACCGGCCTTGTTCACCCACTTCGCCGGGTCTACATACGAGCAGAGCTACAGCTGTTGAGCAGGTGCACTTGAAAGCGCAGCCACTTACAAATAACGCCCTCAAATTAACAGTGCAACTGAGCTACTTTTTTACGGTCAATTCGAAGCTTCGAGAAGGTCTCCTGCACACGTGCGCGAAGATTTATAAAGAAATTTGCGAGAATTTTCTTACCGTTACAATTCTAAAATGCAATTAACTACGGGATGGTTTTAAGGCCCAACACGCTAGCTTAGCAACCTAGAACCGCGCTCCTCACGCGCTTAAAAACTGAAAATTTCGTAGCATGTTGTTCCCAATGCCCACTAAATCTTTGCCGGAGAGGAATGAGATTCCGAAAGAGGGGTGGTTAACCAAAGTACAAACAACCCAATTTGCCACCGTAAAGTTCATCTACGGAAACGCCTTAGCTGTAAAAGTTCTGTTCCTGCGGAAACACTGAGCGCAACCCAAATTGGTACAAAGTCGATAATTTCTTAAGTCTCCCCCACCCACCCTCTTTATTTAGATAAATAGTTGTGAAAGATGTAGCCACCCAACGGTGACTGCTACTTTCTTGTAACAGTAACATAAGAATAATGTAGTGATCAGGCTTGTACGTGACTAATTAGATTTACTTATAATCAATTACGTTTGTTAGTAATTTTGCAATTTAACAAATACTCTGGAAACTGGGCAACACACGCAATTCAATTTTTTCATTAACCGATTACTGCAGTATTTCGTACAGAAAAAATTAAAGCAATCGTTTTATGTTTGCAAAACTTATCGAACAACGGAACAATGGACAGCGCGTTTTTGTTTGTTTTTGTAATCGGACATTGACACGCAGCTTGGTTCTTGATACTACGCCGCCCCGTAACAGCTACTTCTTAAGCTGGCTGGTACACGATTTTTTTCGGCACACGATGCGTTAAATCAGGGCTAGCAGACTGGAGGAAGGCAGAATGGGAGAATCACTACCGAAGGTCTGTCAGTGTAGATATTTAGGCTTGTTGGTGTTAAATTTTGCTGTTTTTTCCTGTAGCGCAAATAACACGCCTGTGTGTGTGTGTATGTTTTGTCTTCTACGTCCTTGTTTCATTTGCGCCACAAGAAAAAAAACCGCGCAGGTCTTGTGGAGAGGGAGAACAGCTGAGGCAGATAGCACGGCGGCATGCCGCACACGCTGAGGGAGAGAGGATTCACTGCATTGTCAAGGTGCAGAGCAAGGGCATTGGCCAATGCCGGAGTCGGCGCTTCTCTATCTCAGAGCGTGGTCAATGCGAAGAAAACGAAAAAACGCCTGCTGGAATTTAATCTGTGGACTAGCGTTTAATCTTATCCACGAGTTCCATCTCCCTTCGATGAGAACGCTCGGCCACCATACGATATATCGCAGCGACTCTCCTGCAGTCTCGGATCTTTAATTTTGCCGTTGATTGCGTCACGTCTATATTACAATGGTAATTGCGTAATTACCATCGAATGTTAAGTGCCCTATGAATGAATCGAATGCCCTAGAATGTTAAAGCGACACTTCAACCACAAATAGTGCGACTATAAAATTGCTTCGGAATTCTGACGGTTACCGTCGGCTTTCTATATTTAAATTTGGACGTGTTTTATTCTACGGAATACAGTATGGCGCATCTGGGATCAAGAGCTCAGGCCACGGAAGTTTTCTTCGGCACGTTCCTAAAGGATGGCCACTGTGATAATTTACCCGAATGCAGTACTTGCAAACCATAGCTGTCAGCACTTACGGCTGCTAGGCGACAGTAGTTGTTGCTGTCCCGAGTCCTTGGTTATGCGAGTTTTATTGCGCTAGCTCTAATTGTGCTCGCCATCTGCATTCGCATGTCGAAGCCGACACTCCACTGCAGTTATTGGCAGAAGAAAACGAGGGAGATAATCGCACTGTTACGACTGACATCAGGTACAGCGGTCTTGGCCGATAAGTGCTGCCCGTTTTTACTATACCGCTGATAACAATCTAAGGGAACGGCGCTCTGTCAAGTACATGTTTTGTGACCTAAATGTATACTAACACCGACTAACAATGACAATGAGCTCACTACTGTAATGCGAGTTAATCTGATAACAACGGTAGAACGCTGCTAGCTACCTCACGGGATTAACTAATCGCGAACAAAATCGCACCCTGGGCTACTCGGATCCACTTGCGCGCATGTGCAACAACATTAACATGAATAAATCAACCAGATATGCCGGAAATAGCAAGTGGTGCGCAAATTTCTTACAACGTATTTATTCCATGACAAAGTAAATTGTACCCACGAGTGGTAGTACCACCCTGACTTGATAGTACCACCCAAAAAGCACACGCAACGGCGGGGAATTATCGTACGTTCCCAAGCTTTGCGATGCCAGCGGGGAAGAGCTACATATAAATGCGCTTCAAGCGAAGTGGAGGCCATTCCAATGCAACTCGTCGGCGCTGAAAGGCAACGACGCTGTGTTGCTCACTCGCCGCGAGCCTCTTCTTGACGCCATCCCGGATTCGGTGCGCAGCGCAGCTAGCCAATCACCTTTCGCGCCAAAGAAATCTGGCGGAGAAAGGCACCGACCACTTACAGCAGTTCTGCTTGTGAAGCAACGCAAAGACGATTATTCAACAAAAATTTCAATGTAGAGGCGGCTAACAAAGCAACTATCCTGAAGCGCGCTCAACGCTGCCGTCAAACATGACGTCATCTCCATCGACGTTACAAGAGTCGCGCAATTTAGAGGGTCACACAAAACATCTGCCCATCCGCATCCACACCACTCCAATCGAATCATCGCCCAGTAGGGCCCCCAATCAGCAGTGGCGCGAAGGTGTGTCACAGGAGCACAACTTTTTTTACCCAACCCGTATTCAAGTGCGCGAAGCAATCCGAACTGGTTGAGGTGAGAGGGAAGTGATACGAGAGGCCAGAAGGTAAAGTATAACCAGATAAAGCACGCTTGGCTACCCCGCACTAGGGAAAGGGAAAAATAAAAAAACTAAATTCTTGGCTTTTAAAAGCTACAGCGCTAAATAGACGAGGTCGTAGGCAAAGAAGAACACGAGACAGGAGCTTTTCGAGACATGAATTACCACCCACTCACCCCAAGTTTAGATTCTACTAAATTCTTGGCTTTTACGTGATCATCAGAAGAACGTACAAGACGGCGCTGGGCCTGGTGGAGTCCACGAGCACGACCAGCTTTTTACAACTCCGGATACACAACACGCTCGAAGAAATAGCCGAAGCGCAACGGTCCTCTCAACTGGAGCGGCTGTCTACGACCAAAGCCGGAAGGAAGATACTGGACGACCTGGGAATAGGACGCTCGAAGGAGGCAGAGCTGAAGCTCTCCGTCCCCGAAGAGGTCCGACGCCAAACCAGAATCGACCCCATACCCAAGAACATGAATCCCGAGTTCAACAAAGGAAGAGCGGCGAGGGCCAAGACTCTCAGGACGGCAGCGAGCGTGAGAAGCGCCGGAGTGGAACCAGCGGAGGAGGTAGCCATCGCCCTGGCCATCGCCGACACAGACTGCCACACGGTGCTGAGTGACTAGAGACAGGCGGTGCAAAACTTCGCCAAAGGCCAAATCTGCAGGGAGGCCGAGCGCGTACTGCGAGTGGCCAAACTGCAAGACAGAAAAGGGAGACTCAAGTGGTTCCCGGTGCACGCGGGTGACGTGTGGGAACGCAATGAGAGCCACAATGAGACGAGACACGCAGCGGCGCGAGCGCTAGCCAACCGCGCCCCGGCGACAAACCGTCCGACGTGGTTCGGAGCCAAGGAGCGCATGGCGGACTACAACGACATGCCGAAGGCCTACCGCCTGGCTCGCAGGACTCTCCCACCCCCGCACCCGAGGCTGAGTCGAGTGGAGGCGGTACTACTGAGACAGCTCCAGACCGGATCGCTACCGAGCCCGGGACTGATGCATCGCATGTACCCCGAGACATACCCGACCGATAAGTGCATAGTCTGCCGGAGGAGACGGCAGATTACACGCACATCTTGTGGGACTGCCTAAAAAAATCCAAAAGAAGCAAGATCAAGAACGATCCCACCGCGGCTCGAGGCAGTCGCGAGGAGCTACGACCAAGAGCTCTGGGCCGTCCAGCAGGTCCTCGGGGCGCTCGAAAGGCAGGGACACTGCGAGCCGGCAACAGCGAGCGGAGAACCGCGCCGAGTAACGGCAACCTCGAGGATGACGTAGGACCTCGTCGGGGTGAGCGAGTGCCCAACTTCAGGCACAAATAAAGTTTGTTCCAATCCAATCCAAAGGCTTTTACGTGCCACAACCACGATGTGATTACGAGAGACCCCATAGCAGAGGGCTGCGGATTAATTTTGACCCCCTCTGTTTCTTTAACGTGCGCCCACTAGACGGTCTCGGAGCGTTTGTGGCCTCTGCGGCCGGGATGGAAACCGCGACCGCTAGGTCAGCAGCGCAAAACCATAGTCACTGTGCTACCGCGCCAAATGAGACGGAGGAAAGGACTGAAAAATGACAACTTCACAGTATGCATGGCCACACACGCAATGAAGCGTTCATTGTTTAGTTCATGGCAAGTGGTCTTATAGGAGATTGATGAAAATAAGGCCCATTACGATCATAAATGCTAATATTGTTAGCGCCCCTGCATCTTCACAGGATCTATGATCACAGCTACAGCACGATTCGGCTTGCGCACGCTAATTCCGTGACCTAAGACAGCCGTATGCATTATAGCCCTTCTAAGTTTGCTGCCAAATGTGTGCATGCAAATCGCAAACGCACCTTTCTGTTCACTTAGTTTATGGTGTAAATAATACGCGCCACAGCACTCACCGACGAAGTCCGCAACCTTTCCTTGAGATGCGCAGACAAGTCGAGGTGCAGTGTGGACTTGGCCCAACCGAAACCATCCAGCAGGTTTGGCTGCAGTGCTACATACGACGCTGCGTGAAAAGTGAAGGCACATATTTTAAGCAAGACAGAGCGCTCCACACTCGTAGATATAGGGGACGAATAATAACGCCAGTAGGAAAGCTAAAAAATAAGCGAGAAACTTCGAAAACTGAAGAATTGGCGAGTCCGAGAGGAAGTATTAAAAATTAGAAATGAAAGCTGAAACAGTATAGTCTATTTGCCGACTGACTTATCTAGAAAAATGTACCATTTGCAAAAATATTCTGCGCATGTTTGAGAAAGGCATTTTCTAAACGGAAGTGCTATTGTGGGCTTTTCCTCATTGTTTAAGAAAAAATAAGTCTTCGCAGACTGGTGCCAACGCGTAACGGCACAGTGCTGAAGAGCGCGAGTTGTAAGCCGCGTTATCGCGATCTCGTAAAACGCAAAAGATGCAGCTCTACTCAGCTGGCCGAGAGGCGGTCAGATATCACCGAGGAGGATTAGTATCATCGTAAGCGATAACGGGAATATGCCTTGTTTTCCAACCAGATTGTCCATTTTCGATTGCTGTACAGAAGAGGGTGCGCACTATTTTGCAAGTTATCTATCATAACAGTCGCAGCAGTCATGCATTACTCGGGTTCTCTTTCAGTAACAAAGGAGTCAAAAATAAAACTATTCTTATGAGAGACATGAATACATTAGACAAACAGAAGGTATCCTACACCTTCCATGAAGAGCTTTGTTTACAATTTACTTTCGTTTTATTCATTGTCAAAGATTATTACCGTTGCTGGCCGTTCCGTATCCAGCCACACCCCAAAAAATTTAATCGCAGCAGCAAAAGCCTACAAGAATGTGTAATATTAAAAATAATAATTTTGGGGGGTGTTACGTGCCAGAACCACCATATTACTACGAGGCACACAGTAGTGTGGGACTCCGGATTAATTTGACCCCCCGCTGTTCTATAACATGCAGCCAGTGCACAGCACACGGGCGTTTCTGCATTTCGTCCCCACCGTTCTCTGTAACGCATTGCATTTATGTGACTTACGTAAGCTATGTTAGCTTAAATGTAGAACGCATGAACGCTAAGAAATAACGTTGTCAAACATGGGCCCTATAATGTATAACTATTCCAATCTCCTGACTTCAAATTTACGTAACCGCCGATGTAAGCACCGGGCGGTGACCCGCAGCGTTGTTTGAACCGACAAATCAAACGCTCTCCTCGTTTATAGGCGGTCAGTTTTGTTTACTTTCAAAACAAATAGCATTGCCTACCTGACCGGCGTTTCTCATCTAATTGCCCGACAAGAGGCGAGGAGCACGAAGCAGTAGAAAATGTTTCGGTGGGGCCGAGCTAGTGCAGTGTAAGTATAGATAATCGAATGAGGAGGGTGGTGCTGGCGTATTTGATTTGCCCGATTCCCCTTGCTTATAGCTTGTGTCTGGTCGAAAATCGAGGCGGAGTGCAATGGAAGGTGAAGAGTGCAGCGGAAACGAATCCTCAGCGAAGTTGGCAGAGCGATAGCGTAAATGTGCAGCAAGAGCTCGACAACGTTATACATACAAACGAAAATGTTTATTAGGCGCAAATGAATTGGTGTTGGCCAGCAGCTCCGAGTCGCCAGTGTTGGAATCATCTGTTGGCAGACAGTTTTTATTCTTTCCGGAACGGGTCAGTCTCAGGCTATTCCGAAATAAAATTTCACCGACGATTACGATACTCCCTAATGCGACATTTCAGCGCAGCTCTATACGTGTTTTCATTCCGCGACCTATTGAGGCAAAGAAGTGCGCAGTCGTCGGAAATCTGACCTGCGGGTCAAGCTCGTCGGCTTTTATACGAGACTCGCCGAAGTTTCAAGTGTAATCGCTGGTGCCGCGTGGCTTCCAGAAAGTACTACACAGTTTGTGTCGCGCGTACAATCAGATTACAAAACAATCGCAAACCAAGTAAACCAAACAAGCGCGGGCGAGATCTCAGACGATAGTACGAAAGAAGCGGTCTGGTTGAGACGTTCGCATCGAGCGGTCGGGCAGGTCCGCATGACACCAGTTTCCCGCGAGTACGAGGGGCCGCTCACATTGCTCTCCGCCATGCGTGGCTGACGTCTTGAATCTCTCGCTCCGCATTCGCCATTTCATCTTTGGCTGTGCTCGTTTGCGCCGCCGACACCAACGCAGGAACGGGAGCCTAAGAGCTGCGCTCTAAAAACAGTTCTATGCAGCATACAAATGCATCTTTAATGCGAGCACGCCATTTTGACGTGTTGAGCTTTCGCAGTTTTGCGACATCGCGTTTCATACAGAAGTGGGCTCAGCCTGAAAATTTGACATCTAGCGGAGTAGTAATGGCAGAAAAATGTGTAGAAACGTAAATATGTTTTCGTTTCTTCTAATCACGTATAATCAGTGTGTGCACGTCATATAAAATCTTTGCGGTCTTTGTGACGTCAGAGACAGGTGAAGTGGGATGTCTGAAAAATTTGAGTAATCATGCAGGACTGATTCCAGAAATGCAATGGAAACAGTTCGGAATAGCTTTACGTTCAAGCGTCCATGGTGGCACTCATGCCTTCCGCTTCAATCCGACTTGTCCTGAAGCATGAATGCGCTCGCTACGGTTGATAGCCAGCGAATTGAAAATAACCTCACTTGCTCGAACATATTCACTTGTCGGAATCTATGGCAACACTGAAGCGCATGAATGCCTGCATTCCGCATGTGACGCTCCTACCGGAGCCGGAAATCTAAACGTCGGCCCCGTGCTTATCAGCAGGACGTGGCTTAACCCAATTAGGCACCGATACTGTTACTTAAAGAAACGCATTGTTTTCTCATACATGTGACAAAAAAAAAAAAGAAGCGTTCGTGAAAGTAGAAAATGCCTTATTCACTTCTAGCAGAATGCTTTAATCATAGGCACGACTTCACCAATGGCCGACTCCAGAATCCGTACGACCTCTACAAATAATATTTTATATTGACGGAAGTTATGGCTTATGCCCTTCCACACAGTTCCCTGTAAATTAAAACGACCTTGCTTTAGCCATGCTCCGTCGCGCTCGGCCTTGCTTTGTCCGCCCTCCTTTGGAGCGCCACGTTCAGAAGTTTCTTAGCTGCATGCGAGGCGCCCAAGCTATACCACTTGCGCATCCAGCAGCCTCTTCCTGCGAGTACTTTTACACTGATTAGCTTTACCTGAACGCTTCACCCATGCTGGGCTTGCTCACAACCATTAGCGGCGAGAATTTGGAGTGGCGCCCTCTCGCGAGTGACGTCACGGCGAGGACGCCGCTCGCTCCGGCTCACTCGGCGGCCGCACGCGCGCTCTTTGCCTTCGTGTATGCCTGGGGTATGGGTGGCTCGAGCCATAGAAGCCATGTCGGCTTCTTTCTGCTGCCATGCCCGAACCACTGTTCCTTCAAAAGCGCGTGAGTCGAGAAAGTTTGCGGCTTGGATATCGTAAACTATGTAGCATTGAAGGGCTCTACTGGTTTTGCAATGCATATATGCGCCGTGTCTGTCCATAAATTTTGCGTAAAAAAAAGAATGTCTGCAAATTCAATACGCGAAGTTGTGTACGATGCTTCGCTAAATACGTAACATTCCCTTAGTACTTAACTATGAAATACATTTTACATGGAAGAAAAATCTTGGTATTTGGTGTCAACGTGTTCGTGTTAGAAAGACACTACTCTGCGAAGCTCTTCATCATGATTCTTATTACTCTGGTGAGTTGTTATAGTCAAGTATGGGCACTTTCGTAATGCGTAAAACAAAGAGTTAGGCGCGCATTTCGTATGAAAAAAGTTTGCTACTACTTTCACCGCTCTCTGAAACAAGCCCCCATAAAAACGAATCGCTCATGGCTGCTAACCCGATGGTGTGTAATGTAGAATTTTAACATAGGTAATTCATAAATACCACAGTAGCAATCACTTGAAAGGAACGTTCCGTGGTTAAGGTTGAGAGCCAATCAATAGCAAGCGATGAAATGTTTCATGGAGGCCCTCAGTAGCCTTTATCGACAATATGGCGCAGACCTCGAATAACGTTAGCAACGGACTGTACTTATGGCGAGGCACGCATTGTTCGCGAAACCCATCATTGCCGTACAAGTTCGAATTGAAACCATAAAGCAGTTTTTTACAGCGCCAGTTGCAATGCCTAAACTATACTCGAGTACTGCAGCGCAGCTTAGGCTGCCTAGAAAAGAAAAATTCAAGCACCTTCTGCTTCACCATGTCTCGATCCAGCGTTGTTTAACTACAACCGGAGAATTATTCGCCTCGTCAGTACATAAAATAGAACCTCGAAAACCTTCGTAAGGAAGACATAGCAAGCCGTACATATTTCACTTGATTTTTGACCCTCCACCGGGGAACTATATCTTCAATGTGTCCCATACTACAAATGAAAGACGGTTCGGCTTCTTTCTGGCTGCAGCCTTACGGTCCAAAAGTCGTATTTCACAAAAAATTTGGGCCTAGCGGCCTCTGTCAGATCGCCAAACAAATTCGTCATGTATATTCCTCAAGCAACAAACACCAGTAAATTGCTAAAGTAAATTGAACGTGTAGCACGGTAAAAGGAGTATATATTGGTACATTCCTTTTCGTATTCTGTAAACAGCTGTAAGCCTCAATTAGCTTTATTTCAAATTACAGCCATTAAACAGCTGAAGAACCGCGTAATTTTGAGTAGTTGAAGCAATTTGGGCTGGTATAATGTAAACTGCAGTGTTAGTGAAGTCTCAATGTTACTGCCGAGCGTTTCTGAAGAAATGCAAAAATTCGGTATTAAACCATGAACTACTCGTCGTGAGCAAACCTGTTGTAGCTGATCAAAATCAAGTTACAATGCCTAAACTATACTCGAGTACTGCACTTGTAGAAGTCATATAGCCAGCGTTTGTGATATATTTGTTGCACCGCTGCTGGTATGGTATCATAACTGGATTTTTATATGCTACGTTTTTGCGGTTGTCGATCCACGCATGAAAAAGCCGCACTGGGCTGGTCTGCGCTCCATCGGCTGGTACTGCAGCGTTGCCTTTAAGAACTGTATAGTCGCCTAAGAAATAAACTCTTTGAATAAATTTTCCCGAACGAAGACGCCGTGAAGATATATTGGAAGGAAGGAAGGAAGGAAAAAGTAGAGAAGGAAAGGCAGGGAGGTTAACCAGTTTAGCGTAACCGGCTTGCTACCCTACACATGGGAGAGGGATGGGGGCGATGAAAGATGGGGAAGGGGGAGAGAGAGAGAGAGAGAGCACATAGCACAGCACACAAACAGCGTCCGGTAGAGTCCATCAATCTGGCATTGTACGTGATAACACTGTCAGAGCCGCTTGTCCAATCCCGTCTCTTTCAAAAACTGAAGTAGTCCCTTCGTCGCCTTCACCTGCGATGTCTTCTGTCGGCGGCATGTGAAAATCGTGTCGAGGGACAATGGTCTAGTGTCAAGGTGCGCGAGAACGGATGCCAGGGACTGTCGCTGAACATTATATTCAGGACAGTCGCACAGAATGTGTTGCAGCGTCTCCTCGCAAAGACAGGCATTGCAGAGAGCGTTGTCGGCCATTCCAATGCGGAATGAGTAAGATTTCGTGAAAGCCACCCCTAACCATAAGCGATAAAGCAGAGTCGCCTCGCTTCGGCGGAGTCCAGTTGGCATATAGAGATGCATCGAAGAGGGCAGGTGGTATTGACGGTTGCTCTGGTTGGTCTGGCTGTTTGGTGTGCACCATGAAGAGAGCGTCATCTCCTGTGCAAGCACTCGAAGTCTGCTAGCTGCGTCGGATCGTGAAAGCGGTATGGCCTCTTCTTGTGCGTCTTCAAGAGCTGCCCGAGCGGCATTATCGGCGTCTTCGTTTCCAGTGACGCCGCAGTGACTTGGCAGCCACTGAAACGTCACGTGGTGTCCTTTCTCCTGTGATGTATGGAGTAGGCATCTAATATCGAATACGAGCTGTTCGAATGGCCCGCGACGCAGAGCTGATAGTACAGATTGTAGGGCTGCCTTTGAGTCGCTGAAGATGGACCATTGTCGAGGTGGCTCCCGACTGACGAAACGGAGTGCAGCGCGAAGAGCAGCTAGTTCAGCAGATGTCGACGTTGTCGGGTGGTCAGTCCTGAAGCTGATGGTAATAGCTTTTGCTGGGACAACCACAGCACCGGACGAACACTGGGTGTTTGTGGAACCATCAGTATAAATGTGTTCACTGTCCGCGTACCTCTCGTGCAGAAGAAGCAGAGACAGTTGTTTGAGGACAGGCGACGACAGTTCAGACTTTTTTCCGATTCCTGGTACACTGAGATGTACTGTGGGGCTGATAAGACACCAAGGGGGTATCGATGGTTTAGATGCAGCGGTGAAGCCCGAGGGAAGTTTGTCGTTGTACTTGTTGATAGTTTTAGAGAATGATGATTGGTGCCTGTCCGAAGGTAGTGCTGCAAGGTGGTGATAGGGGGCACGTGCAAAATGTCTGATGTGCGTTCTCAGGGCTTCCACCGTAATGTGAGTTCGCATTGGATGGTCCCGAGCAATCGCAAGAGTCGCCTCTGTTGACGTACATCTGGGCAAACCAAGGCAGACTCTGAGTGCTTGAGCTTGTACTGCCTGCAGAACACGAATATTTGTCTTGCAGGTGTTGTTCAGTACAGGTAGACTGTATCTTAAAAAACCGAGAAAGAGAGCTCTGTAGAGTTTAAGCATTGCGTCTACTGACATCCCCCACGTCTTCCCTGTCAAGTATTTGAACAACTGGGAAGTAGCTGTCAGGCGCCGTTTCATGTAGGCCACGTGTGGGCTCCAACAGAGGTCTCGGTCAATAATGACGCCAAGGAATCTGTGGTTTCGGACATAGGAAATGGTCCGCCCATTGATTGAGATGACATAAGGCGTCATCGGTTTCCGAGTAAATGCGACTAGTGCGCATTTTTCAGGTGAAATGCTGAGACCCTGTTTACACAAGTAGTTCGCTGTCAAAGTGGCCGCTCTTTGAAGTCGCGCACGTATCTGAGGACGTGTGACTGCCGAAGTCCAGACACAGATGTCGTCAGCGTATGTTGAAATCTTGATGGTAGTTGGCAAGCATTCAGCAAGTCCAACAAGAGCGAGGTTGAATAGCGTCGGGCTGAGAGCACCGCCTTGAGGAACGCCCCTGTTGGTATAGCGTCGCGTAGTTGGGCCATCGTCAGTTAACACATAGAATGATCTTGCAGACAGGTAACTTGCAATCCACAAGAAAACTCGACCACCTAGGCCAACCGTCGCAAGAGCGTCGAGAATGGCCTCATGTAATACGTTATCATATGCCCCTTTCACATCTAAGAATAAAGCTGCAGATAAACGCTTACGGGACCTTTCGTGCTGGACATATGAAACGAGATCAACTACACTGTCGATGGAAGAGCGGTCACGTCGGAAACCAGCCATGGAAAGCGGATAAATCTTGTAAAATTCAAGGTACCATTCCAGGCGGCCAAGGATCATCCGTTCCATTATCTTTCCTACACAGCTGGCCAGTGCTATTGGGCGGTAAGAGGTGAGTTCTAATGGGGATTTGCCCTGCTTTAAGAGTGGCACCAGGCGGCTTACTTTCCATTCGTCAGGAACATTTCCCTCCTGCCATGAGGAGTTGTAAAGGCTCAACAATTCTATCCGTGCGGACTCTCCGAGATAGCACAAGGCCCGGTATGATATACCATCTGGACCCGGAGATGATGAGCGCCTGCAGAGAGCTAGTGCCGCTTCGAGCTCCTCCATTGTAAAAGGAAGGTCCATGCGGCAATCACGGGAATGGGGGACGTCAGCTCGGGCTGGAGGATCTGGACGAGTCGCTTGGTCTGCGATCCGCGCACAAAAGTCTTCTGCGACATCGATGTCTTGCCGCCCTTGGAAAAGCGCTAGCGCCTTGAATGGAAAACGCCGTTCCGGAAGGCAACGCAGACCTTGCACCGTTTTCCAAATGTGAGACAGTGGCTTGCGAGGGTCGAGTGTCTGGCAAAACGTTGCCCACCGTTCCGACGCTAATCTATCCATACGACGCTGAATCTTCTTTTGCATCCTCCTGGCTGCCCTAAGGTCATGGATTGATTTTGTACGTCGATATCGACGTTCCGCCCGGCGACGAAGCGCTCGAAGTCGCTCTAATTCTATGTCGAAGTCATTTCGCGTGGAAGAGATCGTCATCATGCGAGTGGCGTTTTGCATCGTCATTTTAATCGTTTGCTCTAACCCAGAGGGTAGGCCCTCGCGGCAGGCATCTTCCATCTCAGATTTGAAGTTGGCCCATTGAATCGTCCGAATGGTATTCCGTGAGCCTGATGTAGACGACAAGCCTTTGATGTTCAGATAGGTGGGAATGTGGTCACTCCCATGTGTCTCAATGTCTGGAAACCACTTCACACATCTGGCGAGAGAGTTGGAGACGAAAGCAAGGTCGAGGCAGCTGCCGTATGTCACGCCTCGAAGAAAGGTGGGGCTACCATCGTTCAGGAGAGTAAGGCCATAGTTGTGGGCGATACTTGCCAATCTTCGTCCTCTTGCATTTGTCCTTGTACTTCCCCATGCTGGATGGTGCGCATTGAAATCTCCTATGATGACCCATGGGGCGGGACAAACACTCAAGATATCCTCAAATCTTTTGGTATCGAAATTGCTGGAAGGCGATATATACACGCCTATGAGAGTAAACAAGAGTTTGTTCTTTTTAACTGTGATGCATATATATTGATTGTCGTCGTGGGGCGCAATTGGTTGCAAAACATAGGTGAGTTCACGACGAACAAAAACGACGATTTTGCTGCATGCACCGTTTGTTGATGACATGATAAACTCGTATCCTGACAGTCTTATTGGTTTCGACAAGTTGGGCTCACAAATGACGATGAGTGGAAACCCATTGGTGTAGACAAACTGACGAAAATCTGAAATTCGTGATTTTAGCCCTCTGGCGTTCCACTGGATGACGGACGCTGCTTTGACTTCTTTCCGGAAGGATGGGGTATGAGTAGCCATCTTTCTAGTTGAGGGATGCAAGCACTGGGCTTAAGGCGTCCAACACTTTAAGTGCGCTTCGAGCAGATGGTGTCCTCATGTCCACTAAAAGCGCTCGAATGGCCTCCATGAGAGAACGTAGCACCGAGATGACTTGACGGTCTGTTTTGGGTGAATCATCCATGGCCGGAGAAGGATCAGGTGGGGCCCCGACCTTCTGAGGTTCTTTCGCAAGGGAGCGGCTCGGTAGCGTAGGCCATTCCTCTAAAGATAGAGTCTTTTCTGCTTCCTTCGTGGAAGTGGTGGGCCCTTTCGCGGCGCGGCTAACTGGCACCGCAGAGGAGTGGGTACTGTCACTTCGCGCATGCGTCTTCTTCGAAGACGTACGATGGTGCCGACGTCGACGCCGACGCCGGACTACTTTGGCTGCCTCCCTGTGGGCCGAATTGTCTCTGGCCATTTGCTTGAGAACCGCGCGTTCCCTCTTGATGCGGGGACAGTCTTTCGACGAGGCCGCGTGAGGGCCGCTACAGTTGGCACACTTCAGGACCGTGGCACCGCAGGTCTGTTCTGCATGAGGTTCAGCGCAACGGGGACACAGTAGCGAGTTGGGACACACGCCCTTGACGTGTCCTAGCCTGAAACACTGATGGCATTGAAGCGGCTTCTGGATGAATGGTCGAACCGGATGTCGAAAATGTCCGACTTTAACGTGGGATGGGATACAATCCCCCTTGAATATTACTTTTACGCAGCGCGTATTCCCAAGGCGGCGCACTTGCGTAATGATCGTGCCTTCGTATGCCGGCTTGATGAGGCTAGGTAAGTCATCATTAGGAATGGCTATGTCGATGTCGTAAATCACACCGGCTATGGATGTGTCGTCGATCGGGATAAAGGGGCGCATTTTGATTCCGCCTAGCTCCGTGATCGCTTGAAGTTTTCCAAGCGCAGTCGCGTTGTACACATCTATGGCGAGTATATTCTTGCGTGGATTTATTCTTATATCTTTAATTTGATCCGGCACCGCACGTTCCAGAAAAATGGATAGGGCTTGCCTGTTCAGCAATCGTAGGTTGCTTGATGGCTCTTCCGGCATATAGATGATGACGTTTGGCCAGCGCGCAGGCCTTGACTTCATAGTCGTTGTGCTCGCAGGAGTTGACGGCGCTGTGTTGACGATTTTTCTTCTCGCCCTCTTACTCCGGACGGGTATGAAGCCGTCGTCGGATGAGTCGTCCGACATGGAGTACAGCTCGGTGTCTTCGGTGTCACTGGGGGAGCCAACTCGCTTCCTTGCGGTTGACGGCTGTGATGACGTCTGGCCAGGCGGGCCTCTAGCATGCTCCGGGTCCATGGCTGCAAGACGGGGAGGCGAGGCACCTCGAAAGCCGAAGATTTTACCAAAAATTCACAGAGCACAGAAACAAGTGTTCTGCCAAGAAGACACTTCGTCGTCTTCCCCAAGATATATTGGAGACGACCACCATAAGTATACAAGCAGAGGGAAGGAGAGCGAATTAACGAAAACACTGCAGAAAGTGCCCGGACACCCCCCGAACTGTAGCAGACGATAAGCGCGAGTACTTGCCCTGACGTCACACGAGCGGCGCTCGCAGCGCCCCTGTAGTTCGTTCTCGGGGCTAATAGTACATCAAAGTGTTTAAGAGATTGAACAGCGAGCCTCAGTAAGTCACCAATGCTTGCACGCTCGGCTCGACGCCAAGCTAGCGTGGACCAGCCCCTGTCACAGGAGCCTTGTGTTTTTTTTTACGCTATTGACACATGGACTTATCTTTGGACTGTTTCTTTGAGAAGAGTCATTTTGTGTTTCACTTTCCTGTTATGTTTGTAACACCGGGACAATGCTTTTTGGGAGGGGGACATTGACCCGTGGACTAGTTTAGCTCTTTCGGGTGACTGCTGTTCACCGTCTACCAAACGTTATCGCGCAGCGCGGGACACGCCAGCATGTATAAGAAGTTTCTGGAATGTTATCGATGGTTCTATCCGCTGTCTTGCCACCAAACCTTTTGTAATCGGATGGCATGTATGCACGACGCGGAATGTAGAACTTTCTGGAGGACACGTGGGCACCAGCGATTTCCCTGGAACGTTCGATGGCTCGTGTATAAAAGCCGACGCGCTTCACCGGCAGATCAGACTTTCGACGATCGCCGACTGTTCGCAGCTATCGTTTTTTGAGCGTAGCCTGCTTTTAAGGGTACAAGTTCGCCCAATAAACGCTAGTTTCGTCAATCAGTTTTCTGCCTTTTTCAGCGTCACTACTAAGTGGCTATTACGTTGGCCACAGGGAATTTCTTCCTGCCACAATGGTTCTAGGGCCATAGAATAAAAAATATTACCAAAGTTGAACAGGAATGAGATGCGCCCTCGAACTCACAGACGTCGTCGGACGAACCACTTGTTTCTTCATAAATCTGAACGTCCACGGAGACGAAGTAGCGCTGCAGCACTTCCATCCCCTGAAGTTGTACGTGAAGGCAGCGGGAACTGCAAGAGGGAGGAAAGCATTTTCTTTCACCCCAATGAACGTTTCATGGGCACAGACGGTCTGGTATATTGAGAACTGGTGTATGTACATTCTTCCCTTAATTTGACTGTTCATATCTGTAATGCGTTTATTGTTACCTCTTTAGACCAATAACCGTCTTTGAAGACCTCAGTGGCACCAATAAATGGGATAAAAAGGGATGGCGAGACTAACAGGAGGGGCGTGAACTGAATCACCATCCCAACCCTGCAAAAGTGGATGTCTAGCGAAGCTGCTGAAAACCACTAGAACTACTGAGGGGGGTGCACAATGCTTTACTGCCTTAGAGTAAGGGAAGTAATTGTAATTTCGGCATCAGGCCGCTACTGGTCGTATTGCCGTTCTTTGCCTTTAACAGTCCTCATGTTCACGCTGCTGCTCGGGAGTTCTAACTGTACGTTGCGTACTCATAGGGGTGTTACAACAATGAAATCAGTTGCTAGGCTGGTTCTCTTATGGACGAAAGGCTACAGGCGTCACTCAGCGCGTCGCAAGCTGCGGTCGCCGCGGCAGCTTGCGCTACAGTAGTATTTACAGGGAAACGCATGCGGGGAGCGCTTCGACCTTGGTATTATCAGGAGCGCCTTATCAATTATGGGGTTTGGATGCTTGTTGTGGGCTTGTTCTCTATTGAAACGAATTGCGTTATGTATGTGGCATGCGGGATTCCATATAATGCAAGCACTTTTCGCTTCACTTTGCCGAGTGCTTGAAGCCTCTGCCTCATGGGGGTACGAACCACTGCTCCTGCCCTGCCACCGGGATAAGCCCACGTACGTTTTAACACGACTGCGTCAAAGGGCCTCATGTTGCAGAAAATCCAGTGCCGAGGGACCCGCCCGTGAGCGAAAATTTCCGTAGATATGTAGATGTATTCATATGCGACGCCTTGCTATATGACATGTGGAATATGCGGGTTATATTGCCACACCATTATAGCACTAAAGTTGCTCATAACTTGCCTTACATTCCTGACTAAGTTGTTTCTCTAAATTTTGAGAATGACAGCCCACAACAAATGTCATGAAACAAAACACCGACAGCGCACGCGTTTACGTTAAATCTTCAGACCGACATATTAAAAGCGCAAAACTATTAGAAACCTATAAATGATTTAATTTTTTGACGCGGCTGTGCACAACGTCCGGGAACGGCTCACGCAAGAGGCCGCGTTCCTACCAGAAAATTTGCCGTCGTGCACAGCATTCGTCGCCAGTGTTTCGCGATAAACATTACGATTACATAGGCTGCAATTGCCGGGAAGCGCGATAAGCAGTCGGGGATCTTTAAATGCTGTCGCGTTCCACTCGTAAAGCAGCTTGGCCATCCATCAGATTTTTTGCTAATGGACGCTGACACGAAAAACGCCGACTATCGAGAGGCTAACAGGTTCGCTGTAAAAGATGCGAAGCGAGCCATTGAGCAGCACACCAATTACAGTTTCTAGTTTATACCTCACCCGCCGTGGTTGCTCAGTGGCTATGGTGTTGGGCTGCTGAGCACGACGTCGCGGGATCGAATCCCGGCCACGGCGACCGCATTTCGATGGGGACGAAATGCGAAAACACCCCTGTGCTTAGATTTAGGTGCACGTTAAAGAACTCCAGGTGGTCGAAATTTCCGGAGTCCCCCACTACGGCGTGCCTCATAATCAGAAAGTGATTTTGGCACGTAAAACACCATAATTTTTAGTTTATACCTCGAACAGAAATGAATGGTAGTGCATCGTTCGCCCTTACATTGTTTAAGCGTTGATTGAAACTTTCTAGTGAACTTTCTTCCGTCATCCCAAGCAGTCCGAACACGCCCAACGCTTTAGCAAGAATATCACAGCGAAAGGAATGTCTAAACAGGCGTTTGAGCTAAGAGCATACCTTGCGTGCACGCAAGCCGACAGAAGGCCATCGCTGCCGATGATGGTCTCGGCGTTCCCATTGCCGAGGTCGATTCCATTTTGACATGTGCGAAACATGAGGGTCTCCAGCAACAGTTTATAGTGAGCCGCTGTCACCATTTCGGCGATGACGTTGGGCACAGATGTCAGATACGGCCGCACGAAGTTTCTTGGAGATTGTGCTAGCGGCGTAATAGTGCCCTTTTCGTGATCACGGGAGCCTGGAAGTTCTGTAAGGTAACGTGGGAGGCTTTCCGCCTCTTCCTTAAAGGGGTCGAATCAACGAAAGGCGGCGAACGCGCGCGCTCTACAGCCCTGCTAATCGACGCCCACAGAAGACGCCTCGGCGACGCCACCCTCTTGAGCATGGCCGTTTCCATGAGCACTTCACGAGCACGAAGCGGAGCGCTGAACAGTGAACACGCTGCAGCACAAGCTGTTATGGAGAGGAGCGTTCGATGCTTTAAGCTCTTTCCTCGATGCGCTCGATGTGTCAGTGCGTTCTGCGGTGGCGCTGCCACCGCGAATGGTGATATTGACACGTGTACTTGTCTTCATCGGGCGACACGTTTCACCGCCTAACAAATGTTATCGCACAGCGCAGGACGCGCTTGCATGTGTCGGCAGTTTCTGGAATGTTATCGATGGTTCCATCCACTGTCTGTGACCGAACCTTGCGTAATCTGATTGCATGTGTGCGCGACGCGAATAACACAGAACTTTGTGGAAGGCGCGCGGGTCCCAGCGATTAGTCTGGAACGTTCGACGATTGACGTATAAAAGCCGACGCGCTTGACCCGTTGATCAGATTTCGATGACCGTCGATCGTGTTCGCCGCTACCGGTGTTCTTTGAGTGTAGCCTGTTTTTGAGGGCACTAGTTCGCCCAACAAAACACTCGTTTCTTTAATCACAGTTTTGCTGCCTTCTTAACCGTCACTAACACGTGACAATACGTTCCCAGAAATTGGCAGGAAGAAAAGTGATATGCTCAGTTACGTGACGTCACTTTGCGAATAGTGACGCAGTGAACTTGGCCAGGAGTTGAGCAAGTTGATGCAGTGTAGTCAGATCTTAAATATGATGGCAGTTGCTCGCCAATGCGAGAACGCCCTCGGCGTTGCAAGGTAACTATGTCTGACAATGGGGAAGCAGCGCTGGCGAGGAAGCTTTACCACTGTTTATGCATAACACAAGAAAATTCCTACGAAATGCGTCGGAAGTATGTTGATTTGTAAATATACAAGTGACATCTGTCCCTATATCTATTCGGTATCACATCTTTTTCATGCAGTCACACGCCAGATATTCTTCGTGGTCTCGCTTGTCGGTCGTGCACAATGAACCGATGAACAGCTGCGCACAGTACATGCGGCGGCAAAATTGTGTATCCATAAAGGGGGGAATTCTAATAAGCGGAAGTTCGCGGGTGTTCTCAAGCAAGAGTGGGCTAACGTATTCTGTACCGCCGTAGCGTCCTCGTACCTTCTACAGAAGTACGCGGCTAAGAGGAAAGAGCCTCGGCCACGGGGAAGGTAATTAAGGCGATAGAGCAACCGATGAATTGCCTTCAAACTCGGAGTATAGTTCAAGCAGTGTAGGGGCAAACGCCACCAATGAAAGGTACTCGTCTTGAAAACGTGACAAGTTGTCCAAGTGAGTAGACGTGCTTCATAATTAAAGCTCAACCGCAGGGGTTAGTTCACAAAGGGTTGAAAATAATGTCGATTCACAACAGAAATTTTAATGGTATCACATGAAACATATTGCCGGCAGCAGTACGCATAGTTTGGAAGAGCAACGTGCCGTGAGAACAGCCAGAAACATGGATAAGCCCGAATTCGCAGAAAAAAAAAATCACGGGCAATCACAGGCAAGCGCTGACTTGACCGCCAGCGCTTGCCTGTGATCAGTCTTGCTTTCCCTGCCCATAGCTGCAGGTTCGGTGGTTCATAATATTGAGGAGGAGATAGAAGAACCCAGAAGTTACTGCTGCCTTGTCCCTTCGCAGCAGAATCCCACTACTGAATAATTGAAGATTTATCTAGCAATTCACCATGTGCTGTCTCTTAGCATGGTGCAGAAAAATGCGCATTTCTTAAAGCAGGTAAGTTTGCCGGTTCCGTTATTGCCGGGCAGTGTTCGGCAGTTCTGTGCTAGGCTTTGTGCCATGATGTTTAGTCTGACTCTGATTAGTGCCTCTTCTCCTATCTATTGGGCCGGTTTCCGCCAGATACATACCCAGCTTTTCTGTGCTCGTGGGTGCCACCACGTGGTGTATTGAGCTTAAAATCTTCAAACTTCTCGTGGTGACATAGTGATGATGCCAACTAAACAAACATAAAAATTATGCTATCCCTGCGCACTGAACTTCTCCACAAAGCTTGTGCTGCCGGCGTTTTCACTGTTAATGATAAAAAAATTCAGAGCCATTACACAATGTGAAGGTAGATGACCAGCGGAGCTGTCTATATGGTGATAATATGGTGATAATAAATACGTTAATTCAAAATACGAGACACATACCACAATTAATTTCGTTTTTCGTGATTTGTTTTATCAAATTGCTTACCCAATGCTACTTTCTTTATTCTTTACCTTCGCTTTATGATCGCTATGGCATACGGCCAGTGGCTCTGTGGCGACACTGGAATGATTCTTGGCCAATGTGAGGTCTATACACGACCAATGACGCGTCGTGGGAACACTTGTTTGTGTAACGTTGAATGCCGAATGTTTCCAAAAGAAACGCTACGAACCACTTTCCGCCTGGCCCAGACACGTCTATGTTGAAATCACCCACAATTACGATAGGAGGGGAGTCGGTTGGTGTTGATCCAACCCAAGGTGCATACCCTTGGCGTTTGCAGCACGATCTTCGTCCGTGTTACGTGCCGCCCACGGTCACCGTGCACACTCCCCCTTCTCTTCACGACACTGTTCTTCGTAGACGCGCTGCCCTTCCGCAGTCTTCACGGCACGCGGCCTGCCCATTGCACAGGTGGAAGGAACTGAGATAAGGTTACGTGGCTTGCATATAGAGCACGTGACTTCAAGCTGCAATCCATACTGAACAGTGTCTATTCTAGTTTTACTTTTTTTAAAACTTGTTCTTTTACTTTTCTTAACCTGTGCGGTTGCGCTTTAATTATGAAGGACGTCAACTCACTTGGACAACTTGGCACGTTTCCAAGATGAGTACGCAATACGTTTTTACACTCCTCGCGATTAAACGCAGCTGGGGCATACCGGGCGATACGCATTTGCTTTATGCTTTAGCCCGTTTCGCTGTGGGGTGGTCGCCGTCTTTTTTCACCATCAATTATCACCCTTCGATGCGTGTACACTCTTAGGCAAAGTTACACCCTTTGGAGTGTATCTCTGCCACACAACGATAATCGTCATCTGCCTTGCTTGTGTTTCCTTTCTTGAAAACGCAGCGCCCGCTACTTTCCTATCGGGAATGCTATGTCATGTTGATAACGCGCATGCCGTTCGTTACTGGAAAGTACCGGGTCGCCGCGTTAAAGAAAGGATATGCGGACAAGGCAGATGACGATTATCGTTGTGTGGCAAAAGGCTGTAATTTTGCTTAAAGGGGCACTAAAGGTTACCAGACAGTCAAGTTAAAGTGATAAAGCAATGCTCTAGAATGTCTAAGGCGTCAATATAATCGCGAACAGAGTTTTAGTAACCGACAAATTGAAGTAAATGCACGACACGATTTGAGACCCCCCAGCGACATTCCGGTACTAGCTTGATGACGAAAGCACTCATCATAATTTATGTCACTAGTACTGAATTACGCGTATTATAAAAGATAATTGCATTAGATTATACGACGGAAGAAAATGCTACTTGTCTACTTCTATTCGATTCTAAAAAAAAATAACATTTTGACGTTACCCTTGAGTAGTATGGGTGATCGAAAGAATTTCGTTATCGTCGACTCAGCGCGCTCGACGTTGCGCCGCGCGCGCTTTGGAGTTTGTTGTTTCTTTATCGCGTCGTGCTGCGGTGGTCCTGCTGGCTCGCGAAACTTGCATTTGGAACAAGCAGCGAGAATGCCACGTCCATGTGATGTCGTTGGATGCGCGAACGGTCCGCGGAACTTGGCCAAGGGCAATTGCAGCGGCGAATCCAACGTTACTTATCACTGTGTGCCAACGAGTGAACCTCTCCGTTCGAAGTGGTTAAATGCCGTACCTCTGCCACAGCGCGCTGGCAAAGAGCCGAAAAATCACGTAGTGTGCACGCTGCACTTTCATCCAGAGGATTACGTGTTCAACGCCGACTTACTTTGAAGTGCCTTTCAAAGCAGGCCGTCGTCGTAGTAGTACGCAACGACGCCGGCAGCGCGAGCTCTCAACAGCAGGTCATCAGTGCTTAAATCGCTGAACTCGAGCCCAGCATCGCGAGCTAATGTGTCGTTGTCAGTGTCATCCATTGCAGCGAGCGTCGAAGTTGACGTCATAAAATAAAGAACTAGCTTATCGTCGTGCGCTTTCCCTTCCGTTAGCCACCATAGTTCCGCTTTCGCGCTGCTTTCGGCTCTGTCTTGGCTCTGTTTCTGGCCGCGCGTTTGCGTTTTGTGCAGAAAAGCCGTAGCGCCCTCTGCGGGAGCCGTTTTACTCACCGACGTCGCAACGTCACTATGAGACCATGACGTCAACACTCCTCGATCGGAGGGTGGGTGATTTGAACTGCGCTAGAGGTACGCGGACGCTTCAGAACGCATTTTCTCTTAAAATAAGTCTCTTCTTCGCATGAAACAAGCGTTTCGAGGTTTCTGGGATGGTATTTCAACAGTCCACGCTAACTTAATATTGTCACGTGGTGGTGACGTTCAAGAACACAGTAGCAATACTGTGATTAAGGAAACGAGCGTTTTATTGGGCGAACCTGTGCCCACAAAAACAGGCTACACTTATAACACAACGATAGCGGCGAACACGGTCGGCGATCGTCGAAAATCTGATCAGCAAGTCAAGCGCGTCGGCTTTTATACAGCAGTCGTCGAACGTTCCAGACTAATCGTTCGGACCCGCGTACCTTCCACAAAGTTCTACACCATTCGCGTCACGCGGTGAAATCAGATAACACAACGTTCGGCGACAACAGACAGCCGGGTAGAAGCATCGATAACTTTCCAGAAACTTCGGATACATGCAGGCG
This sequence comes from Dermacentor andersoni, assembly GCF_023375885.2. Taxonomy (NCBI): domain Eukaryota; kingdom Metazoa; phylum Arthropoda; class Arachnida; order Ixodida; family Ixodidae; genus Dermacentor; species Dermacentor andersoni. The sequence goes on along the minus strand of NC_092814.1, from coordinate 358,795,597 downwards.
CGTCCCGCGCTGTGCGTATACATTTGTTAGGTGGCGAAACGTGGTCGCCCGATAAAGATAAGTACACGTGTCAATACCCCGCTCTTAAAAAAGCATCGACCCGATGCTGCATACAAACGAAAGTAATAAAGAAAAACACCCGTAGCAAAGAAAACAACAAAATAAGGAAGTTCGTCAGCGTCCGTAAAAGGGTTTCAGACGCACCACGTGGACCACTTCAGATCGTGCGCGGCGCCGCTGTGAATGCGAAATTCCGTCTGGCACGACCTCATAGTCCAGTGCGCCAATACGTCGAATGACCTTGTAGGGTCCGAAATAACGGCGCAATAGTTTCTCACTCAGTCCTCGTCGGCGTATCGGTGTCCAAACCCAAACACGGTCGCCGGGCTGGTACTCGACGAAGCGTCGTCGGAGGTTGTAGTGTCGGCTGTCGGTCCTCTGTTGGTTCTTGATCCGTAGGCGGGCGAGCTGTCGGGCTTCTTCGGCGCGCTGGAGATAGCTAGCGACGTCAACATTCTCTTCGTCAGTGACGTGGGGCAGCATGGCGTCGAGCGTCGTCGTCGGGTTCCTGCCGTAAACCAGCTTAAACGGCGTGATCTGTGTTGTTTCTTGCACCGCCGTGTTGTAAGCGAAGGTTACATACAGCAGGACCGCGTCCCACGTCTTGTGCTCGACGTCGACGTACATTGCTAGCATGTCGGCGAGGGTCTTGTTCAGGCGCTCCGTGAGACCATTCGTCTGCGGATGGTAGGCAGTTGTCCTCCTGTGGCTTGTCTGGCTGTAATGCAGAATGGCTTGGGTGAGCTCTGCTGTAAAAGCCGTTCCTCTGTCGGTGATGAGGACTTCTGGGGCACCATGTCGCAGCAGGATGTTCTCGACGAAAAATTTCGCCACTTCGGCTGCGCTGCCTTTTGGTAGAGCTTTAGTTTCAGCAAAGCGGGTGAGATAGTCCGTCGCCACGACGATCCACTTATTCCCGGATGTTGACATCGGAAACGGCCCCAACAAATCCATCCCAATCTGCTGGAATGGTCGGCGAGGAGGTTCGATCGGCTGTAGTAATCCTGCTGGCCTTGTCGGTGGTGTCTTGCGTCGTTGACAGTCTCGGCATGTCCTGACGTAACGGGCGACGTCGGCGGTCAGACCCGGCCAGTAATACCTTTCCTGTATTCTCGACAGCGTCCGGGAGAATCCGAGGTGCCCAGCGGTTGGATCGTCGTGTAGGGCGTGCAGTATTTCTGGACGCAGCGCTGACGGTACAACAAGAAGGTAGCTGGCGCGGACTGGTGAGAAGTTCTTCTTCACGAGCAGGTTGTTTTGTAGTGTGAACGAAGACAACCCGCGCTTAAATGCCCTAGGGACAACGTCGGTGTTCCCTTCCAAATACTCGACTAGGCTTTTTAGTTCCGGGTCTGCTCGCTGCTGTTTAGTGAAGTCTTCCGCGCTTATTATCCCAAGGAAGGCGTCGTCGTCCTCGTCGTCTTGCGGCGGGGGATCGATGGGGGCGCGTGATAAGCAGTCGGCGTCGGAGTGTTTTCTTCCGGACTTGTATACTACCGTGACGTCATATTCTTGTAGTCTGAGGCTCCACCGCGCCAGCCGTCCTGAAGGGTCCTTTAAGTTAGCTAGCCAACACAACGCGTGGTGGTCGCTGACGACTTTGAATGGCCTGCCATAGAGGTAAGGGCGGAATTTAGCTGTAGCCCAAATGATTGCGAGGCATTCCTTTTCAGTCGTAGAATAATTGCTTTCCGCTTTTGACAGCGACCGGCTAGCATACGATATCACCCGTTCAAGTCCTTCTTTCCTCTGAACTAGGACGGCACCGAGTCCTAGGCTACTGGCGTCAGTGTGGATTTCGGTATCGGCGTCCTTGTTGAATTGTGCAAGTACCGGCGGCGACTGCATGCGTCGTTTGAGTTCTTGAAATGCCTTGGCCTGCGGCGTTTCCCACTTGAACTCGACATCACATTTGGTTAGATGTGTTAGCGGCTCCGCGATGTGTGAAAAGTCCTTGACAAAGCGCCTATAGTAGGCACACATGCCAAGGAATCTGCGCACTGCCTTCTTGTCGGTTGGCTGCGGGAACTTTGCGATGGCAGCTGTCTTTTGTGGGTCGGGGCGTACTCCTGATTTGCTGATGACGTGGCCTAGGAACAAAAGCTCATCGTAAGCGAAGCGGCACTTTTCCGGCTTCAGAGTGAGCCCTGATGACTTGATGGCTTCTAACACTGTCGCAAGCCGCCTAAGGTGATCGTCGAAATTTCCGGCGAAGACAACGACGTCATCCAAGTAAACAAGACACGTCTGCCACTTCAATCCTGCTAACACCGTGTCCATGACGCGCTGAAACGTTGCAGGCGCCGAGCACAGTCCGAATGGCATGACCTTGAACTCGTAGAGGCCGTCTGGCGTGATTAAGGCGGTCTTTTCGCGATCTCTCTCGTCGACTTCTATTTGCCAGTAGCCAGACTTGAGGTCCATCGACGAGAAGTATTTAGCGTTGCAGAGTCGATCCAATGCGTTGTCTATCCGTGGAAGGGGGTACACATCCTTCTTCGTGATCTTGTTCAGTCGACGATAATCGACGCAGAAGCGTAGGGTTCCGTCCTTTTTCTTCACCAGGACTACAGGAGAGGCCCACGGGCTTTTCGACGGCTGGATGATGTCGTCGCGCAGCATTTCGTCGACTTGTTGCCTAATAGCTTCACGTTCTCGTGTCGAAACTCGGTAAGGGCTCTGGCGGAGTGGTCGAGCGCACTCTTCGGTTATTATGCGATGCTTTGCAACTGGTGTTTGTCGAATCCTCGATGACGTCGAAAAGCAGTCTTTGTATCGTCGGAGAAGACTTCTGATCTGTTGCTGCTTACTCATAGGAAGACTTGGATTCACGTCGAAGTCTGGTTCGGGGACTATGCTCATCGGGGTAGATGCGGCTGAATCCGAGAGGACGAAGGCATTGCTGGTTTCAACAATTTCCTCGATGTATGCGATTGTCGTGCCCTTGTTGATGTGCTTGAACTCTTGGCTGAAGTTGGTTAGCATAACTTCCACTTGCCCTCCGTGGAGTCGAGCGATCCCTCTTGCGACGCAAATTTCACGGTCGAGCAGTAGATGTTGGTCGCCCTCGATGACGCCTTCTATGTCAGCGGGTGTTTCGGTGCCGACGGAAATAATAATGCTGGGCGCGGCGGGATGCTCACTTGATCTTCGAGCACACTCAAGGCGTGGTGACTACGCCAGCTCTCCGGCGGTATCGCTTGATCTTGCGACAGCGTTATCGATTTCGACTTCAGGTCGATGACTGCGCCATGTTGATTCAGGAAGTCCATGCCGAGAATGACGTCTCGTGAACACTGTTGGAGGATAACGAAGGTGGCAGGGTAAGTCCGGTCATGAACGGTAATTCTTGCCGTGCAGATCCCAGTCGGCGTAATCAGGTGTCCTCCAGCGGTCCGAATTAGAGGGCCTTCCCATGCAGTCTTAAATTTCCTCAACTGGGCGGCGATGTGTCCACTCACTACGGAGTAATCGGCTTCTGTGTCTACTAAGGCGGTGACTGCGTGGCCGTCGAAAAGTACGTCGAGGTCGGTGGTTCTTCGTCTTGCGTTACAGTTAGGTCTTGGCGTCGGATCACGGCTGCGTCGTGTTGAACTGAAGTTGGAACGTCGCGTCGTCAAGTCGTCTTTCGTCGGTGTAGTCTTGGCTTCCTGATTTCGTCGGGACTGTGGCGTGTCGTTATTATGTCGTCTAGATGGTCTCTTCGTCGTCTTCGTCGGCGGCGGAGGATCTTAGTCAGTTCGACGAACAGCAACCGCACCTCCATCGGTTGCTGCTTTTAGTTTTCCGGATATGGGCTGACGGACCGGCCTCGGACTGGGCCAGTGTATGGTCGGCGCTGCGGCGACAGGTAGCGGCCTGGTGACGGGGAACGGGAAGGTCGTCGAGGGCTCCATTGAGTGGCGGCGAGGTAGTCGGCGATATCGCGAGGTCGTTCGCCAATCTGTGGCCGCGGCGCGTTAACGGCGAAACCTCGCAGTCCCATCTCCCGGTATGGACATCGTCGGTAGAGGTGACCCGCTTCTCCGCAGTGGTAGCACAGCGGGCGGTGGTCAGGAGAGCGCCATACGTCTGTCTTCCTCGGGTAGCTGCGCTGGGCGACGGGTGGGCGTGCTGGCGGCGGGGTTGGTCGACGGAATTTCGGCGTTACAGGGCCCTGGCGCGGTCGCGGAGGAGGGCCTTGACGGCGTGCGACGGCGGCGTAGGTCATCGCTTCTGGCTGGGGTTGCGGTAATTGAGGTTGCACCTCCGGAACTCCAAGCGACCGCTGAACCTCATCTTTGACGATGTCAGCGATCGAGGCCACTTGAGGCTGCGACGACGCGAAGATCTTCTGAAGCTCCTCTCGTACGACTGCCCTGATAGCCTCGCGCAGGTCGTCGGAGGCCAGCGATTGAACGCCGGCATAGTTTGTAGAGTTGGTGCGGAGATCGAATTGCCGGTTTCGCATCTCGAGTGTCTTCTCGATGCTAGTGGCCTCGCGAAGAAACTCGTCGACTGTCTTCGGTGGGCTTCGTACCATACCGGCGAAATGTTCCTCCTTTACACCACGCATCAGTCGCCGGACTTTCTTTTCCTCGGACATTTCCGGGTCGGCGTGGCGGAATAGGCGGCTCATTTCTTCCGTAAAGATGGCAACGTTCTCGTTTGGTAGCTGCACTCGGGCGTCCAGCATAGCTTCAGCCCTTTCCTTGCGCACGACGCTTGTAAGGGTGCGCAGGAAGCCGCTACGGAACAGGTCCCACGTTGTCAAGGTCGATTCCCTGTTCTCAAACAAAGTTCTGGCGGCGTCTTCTAAGGCGAAGTAGACATGCCGCAGCTTGTCGTCGGAGTCCCAGTTGTTGAACGTCGCGATGCGTTCGTAGGTCTCCAGCCATGATTCCGGGTCTTCAGTCACTGCTCCATGGAAAGTTGGTGGGTCCCGAGGTTGTTGTAGGGTAACGGGGGACGCTGGGGCAGCCATTGGGGTTGTCTTGACCACAATCTTCTTAGTCGTCTCAGGTAGAAGTCCGTGCTCTGGGGGCAGTCCTTGCAGTCTGCGGCTAGCACGCTGGTCTTGGGCGATGTTGGTTCTGTCCTCGGGCTTCGGGCTTGGATCGCGGCTTTGCGGGGGCGTTCGGTACATGAACGCACAAGCACCTCCACCAGATGTCACGTGGTGGTGACGTTCAAGAACACAGTAGCAATACTGTGATTAAGGAAACGAGCGTTTTATTGGGCGAACCTGTGCCCACAAAAACAGGCTACACTTATAACACAACGATAGCGGCGAACACGGTCGGCGATCGTCGAAAATCTGATCAGCGAGTCAAGCGCGTCGGCTTTTATACAGCAGTCGTCGAATGTTCCAGACTAATCGTTCGGACCCGCGTACCTTCCACAAAGTTCTACACCATTCGCGTCACGCGATGAAATCAGATAACACAACGTTCGGCGACAACAGACAGCCGGGTAGAAGCATCGATAACTTTCCAGAAACTTCGGATACATGCAGGCGCGTCCCGCGCTGTGCGTATACATTTGTTAGGTGGCGAAACGTGGTCGCCCGATAAAGATAAGCACACGTGTCAATATTAACCTTTAGTGTCCCTTTAAGAGTGTAGTCGCGACACGGCAAAGAAAGCGGTGAGTGAGTCCGTGCTTTCGCGAGGCTTCCCGAAAGGCAGTCGCAGCTTTTTTTAACACTATGAAGTCAACGTGCTAGCATAATCGTGAATGAATGAATTGCGGCGTTTTGCGTGCCAAAATCGCGATTTGATTATGAAACACGTCGTAGTGGGGGACTCCGGATTGATCTTGATCATCTGGGTATCTTTAACGTTTCACCAATGCACGGGACACGGGCGGTTTTGCTTTTCGCTCCCATCGAAATGCGGCCGCCGGGATTCGATCCCGCTACCTCGTGCTTAGCAGCGCAACACCACAGCCGCCAAGCCGGGCTACGTTAATCGTCAGAAGCACTCCGCGGCAACTTTGCAGTCGGAACGCATTCTGTATTTGTTCGTAAGACTTGGCACCTGAACCTCGCACTGCGGCCATGAGAGACGCCGTTGCGGACGGCTCTTGATTTTGACTGATCGGTTTGGTTAACGTACCCCCAAATATTTCCCAAGCAGTTTTCCTATTTGCATTCATGGGCTCCCGTAGCAACTGTAGATAGAGAAAGGATGTGTTGATGTATTAAAAGGGATACATGAACAAGTTGGTTCTGCACCTTGACGCATAAGGCACCACACAAGAATTAAGCAAACTGTCTCTGTGTCGTCGTCCGTTAGCATGATATTGCCGATGCTGCAAACAATTTTACGTCCCGCGGAGCGCAGCGGGGGATGAAAGAAGCAGAGTGCGCAGAGAGCGCGAAGAGGAAAGCGGAGGAGGAGAGCATTGCGAAAGGGTGTGGAAGAAAGCGGAGTGCGGCACGAGACATGCTCCACGGCGGCGACCAGGAATGCGGCGAGCGCGTCTACCGATACCATACATAGAAACAAAAGGCTGCCGTAGGCGTCGGACCCACTGCGCATGCGCTACTTTGCCTGCGCCGCCGCCGCTAGAGAATGCGCTCCGCGCGAGCCATGCGTTCCCGTGCTCACGCTTTCTTTCTGAACAATGAGCGGCGCAACAGCGGGAAATACTTCGTCTGCCTCTGTTGCGAAACGATCCGCCCGGCTCAGCGCCACCGCCGCAATGACCCTGTCGTTCAGAATCAAATTCTTTGCCACAATAAATCGCGAATTCAAAACACCGAAACAGCTGCGCTCGAAATTCACTTTACGGAGTATGGTAATCGTCGGTACATTTTTTTAGAAGGTCCGAAATTGTTAAAAATTGCCGGTGGCCGATAGCACAATTCGAACCCTTGATATAAATTAATTACTTGATGAGGTGGCCATTCATTCTACGAGAAATCAAAATGCTTCAATAGATAAGTAAGATGATTGCGCTAATTACCTTTTAATTAATTAGCTTAAGGTACGTATATAAACCTACGCCGGTGATTTCGCAAGGCATATCCACATGGAACGAATTATCTGGACTGCAGCAGTTTGGAAATATTTTGTTGAGCGTGTCCGACGAAATGGACTGACGTTCCAATTCATTTAAGAAAACGCTGTGATATGCATTGAAGACCAGGAGTAACTGAATCGCCAGTGCATTTCGACGGACACATTGAAAATTTATATCTCGAAACTGCTGCAGTCCAGATAATTCGTTCCAAGTGCATACGCCTTGCGAACTCACTGGCCATAATTCGTAGAGTTAGGGTGTCTTCAATCATTTGTTGATGTTCGTCCCGAGTGTTGCTGAGCCGGATAATGTCATGTGCAAACCGAAGGTTGCTGAGATTTTCGCCGTTGATCCTCACTCCTAAGCCTTCCCAGTTTATAGTTTGAATACTTCTAAGCATGCAGTCCGAAGCCTCTCGTCCGAGTAGAAATGGCTTTTTCAGTGAAACAAGATAATGCACAGCTCATACGCTGTAGACTTGTAAGTGCTTAGAGAAATCATGCAGAAATATGCAATAAAATGTGACTTGAAAACATAGCATTGGCGGCCGGACAAAGGACTAATTTTAGCACGCCGACTACAGTGCTATGCCTAATGGCTTGTAAGAACCATCGTTTTGCTGACATGTGTTGCCTTAATTCCATCATCCATCAAGCCCCGCAAAATAGCAGTGCGCCTTGTCACAGCCTCAATACCAGTCTCTTCTGTGCAACGTTGGCGATGTTGCGGTTGTTCGTAGATTTCTTTACCAGAACAGAAACTGTAGAAAGAGTAGCAGACATGGAATATATAGCGCAAACTAACTGCAAACTACATTGTGCAGTGAATCTTGCTGGGCTTCCTGCAAGACAGACGGTCGCATTGGTATTTATCTAGTTAGTTTTTTATGCCGTAATTTACTGTTTTAGGCTTGTAGCGCAGCTCAGGACGAGCAAGAAAGGAAGGAGGTAGGGGTACTGTAAGGAGGTAGGGGCACTGTTTCTGCAGGCCAAGCTAGCCATTTTACCCGTGAATGACCCGTTGTTAATACGCAACTCCGATGAAGTAATTGAATTTTTAAAGGACAACTCTGATCGAGGCTTTCAAGTCTTCTCCGTCGATGTGAAGGACCTCTCCTATTCTATTCCTCCCAATGACCTGCTGTCAGCTATTTCGCAGACAATTGATGAATTTGGCGTCACCCGTTTTCAAAATAATGCTGGGCTGTCTAGCAATCACTTTTTAGAACTTTTGAGCTTTTATTTGTCATCTACGTTCATTACTTGGAATGACACCATCTATTTGCAGAAAAACAGAGTATGCATTGGTTCGTGCATTGCCCCGCTCCTCAGTGATTTATTTTTAGCTCGCCTAGACGTCGCCATGTCAGTCAACCTTTATCAGACTAACATTTTTTAAATATTTCGTTACGTGGACGATTTTTTGTTTTGTGTTCAGTGTTCTCCGGCTGACCTTGAGACTGAGGTTGCCTCGGTAATGCCAACAGTCGAAGAATGCCTTGCGCCCCTTGACGTTACCTACGAACTCCCACAGGATCATCAGATCCGGTTTTTGGATTTGCGCTTATCATGTTCGGATATTCATACGTGTTGGTACTATGAACCTCGTGCTAACAAACCACTTCCGTTTCATTCTGCCCATTCTAAGTTGGTCAAGAGAGGCATTGCTAACCTTTGCCTTAATAATGCTTTGAAAAAGTCGTGCCACCATAGTGTTTCGTCTAGCTTTGCCTCTCAGTGCGAACGGCTTTCGCAGGCTGGTTTTCCCGTGTCCCTACAAGTGTCAATAGCAGAACGAATTCTAAGAGAGTGTAGAAAAGACAACCAGCACGCAGATAATCCTGTAACTACTCGGGGTAGGACTAGCGTCATCCCTTATATTCACACCGTCTCACATAACCTTAAGAAAATCGCCCAGCGAGCGAATGTTCGTGTAGTGTTTTCTGCCCCTAGCAAGCTCATGAGGATTTGCCAACTCACTGATCCGAATAAGGTAGCTCCTCTTTCCTGCGACAAGAACCACAAAAATAAGTTTATTAATTGCGCACGTTGTGTTGTTTTAGCGCTCACTGTTTTCCGTTCCCTTTGATTACCCCTACCTCCTTCCTTTTTTGCTCGTCCTGAGTTGCGCTACAAGCCTAAAACAGTCATGACATACCAACTCGCCCAGACTTCCACGCTTTACGCCGTAAGGCAGCCCTCCTCTCTATAAAACAAAAATACAAACTATATTTGAAGACTTGAAACAAGATTTTTTTTACTCGCACGTTGGCCAACTTCATCTGCAGTGCAGTCCAGTCATATCAATGGAGTATATTTCTGCCCAGCTACAGCCGAACCTCCCACACTCCCGTTTTATCTCAGTGTCTTATACCCTCAGGAAGAAGGAGATGCCCGCCAGAAAGTTGTTACGTGCATGCACATTTATGGGTGTATATTTTTGTAATTGCAATAATGAAAGGCATCCGTAAGCATGAGGTTTTGTTGCATATCACGGTCTGGGATAGCAGTGAGAAACGCATCGGTTGACCGTGCCCAAATCAGGCAAACTGGCCGCCATAGCGTTTTACTGCGAAAGCAGTAAAGTGCTGAAAACTTGGCGTTGTACGTCCGTTTATTCTGCTACGGTGACGCCGACCATTGTGGTCAAGTGACCGCCTCATCGTGAGCTTGAACATCACCAGCGCGCAAAGAAAGCTTTCTTCACCATCGCCGCCACCGGCTTTCGAGCCCATGTAACTGCAGCGATGTGCATTTGGGAGCTGAGCACGTTAACCAGTGTAGGCTACAGCCTTTCCCCGGCACCTTCAGTGTATTTGCCTTCCTATTTCCTATTTCTCAGAACTTACAGATAACAAAAAAAAAAAAAAAAGTAAAGCTTACTTGAGCCGCTGTGGAATACATGACCCTAACTTGGTCAGGCCGCTCTCTTCGGAGCACATGTTGGCTTGTGGCTGCGTGCAGATTGTCGGCTTAGCTTTATTAATTTGCTTTTACTGTCTCTTTATCGGTTCAAGCTGAATCGCTGGACAAAAAATGAGAAATACTGTTGTATTTTTTTCCCTTGTTTTCTCGGTTTGAGCAAAACACGTTTGACCCTTACTCTAAAGTCGCAACAGCCTCATCATCATCGACTTAAACGCTCATTTACACAAATCATGAGCTTTTAAGAAATGGCATACGGATACTATATTTGAGTGTCATGTCGCTGCCCGTACGGGAACGGGCACCACACTGTCGGTTCACGCGGCAGATTACTGAATGATAATCTAAAGCAGATAATATGACTGTTTTGCAGTTCTCGCAACTCATTACACTGAACGCAAGGCAAATGACACCATGAAACACAAAGAAAAAAAAAAAACGTACATGGTGCACCAAGACTTTATGATTCTCAAATACGAAGAAATGTATAACACCGAATAAAATGTGCTCTTGCCAGCTTCCGCGAAATGCTTTCTTTTCCATATAAATAAATGTGGTGCTTTCAACCTTACTCATACCATTGTGTCCGGCTCTAGGTTAGTCTTTTTCGCTAGGAAATGATAGGGAATTTAACTCACGAAACATCACACCAACTTCGGCCGTATTGTATTTCACAAATAAATTTTCCTACTCAAAAACACTAACCGTTATTCACCGCCTTATCCCCCTTCCCTGCCAATCATGGTTTCGTTTCTTCGGAACCGTGGTGTATGTGGCGGCGGACCACGGAGGTATACGATAAAGTGTGGTAATTATGGGGCTAATAAACGTAAGTCACGTGATTCTCTTCTTAACTAACGCACTTAGCCGCGGATCGCAATAAATAAATTGAAGTGACCTGTCTGCATATGCTTAATGAGCGTTTAGAATACGAAAATTGCGATTTGCCTGGCCTTTTTAGCGCGACGAATCTCCATATTCGTGGCAAACCGAAACTCAGATGCGGATCAGAGCGCGCGGCCATGCCTTTAAAGAGGCGTCCCTGGTTCTGAGCGCAAGTGCAGTTTTAATAACGATATACAACGTCATACATTAGACTGATAAGTTATGATAATTGAAAATAAATAAAATACTAGCAATAGCAAAACATTCTTTTTTTTTCAAGGGAGGTGTACACATTTATCCTTTTGTGTCAACTGGATGGCAGAGGTTTTGAAAGATTGATAACACAGCACTCAGTTTGAAGGCAAAAGTTAAAGAAAACTTATATTCTTGTTACGCAGTACAGTTGAACAAAGGAAAACATCGCAGCGTAGGACGCAACATCCGCTCTCTATTAGCGGCGAGAATTTGGAGTGGCACCCTCTCGCGAGTGACGTCACGGCCAAGACGCCGCTCGCTGCGGCTCGCTCAGCTGCCGCCCACTCGTTTCCATCGTGTATGCTTGGGGTGTGGATGGGTGGAGCCATACTTACTGAAGGGTATGTCGGCTTCTTTCTGCTGCCATGCCTGAACCACAGTCCCTTCTTCGAAACCGCGTGAGTCGAGAAAATTTACGGCTTGGATATCGCAACCTATGCAGCGTTGAAGGGGTACTGGTTTTGTAATGCGTATATGCGCCGTGTCTGTCCATAAATGTTGCGTAAAAGGAATGTCTGCATATTCAACAAGCAAAGGTATGTATGATGCATCGCTAAACACTTAACATTGCCTTAGTACTTAGCTAAGGAAGACTTAGCTACACGGAAGAACAATCTTGGTAATTGGTGTCAACGTGTTATCCGTGTTAGAAAAAAAGTGCCCAGCGAAGCTGTCATCATGATTCTTATTTATCTGGCGAGTTGTTCTAGTCAAATGCAGCCACTTTAGTAATGCGTAAAAGAAAGGGTAGGCGCGCATTTCATACGAAAAAGTTTGCTGCAACTTTCATGCCTCTCTGAAACAGGCCCCTAAAAAACGAATTGCTCACTGCTGCTAACTCGACGGCGCGTCATGTAGAGTATTTACGCAGTTAATTCACAAATACCATATTAGCAATCACCTGAGAGAAAAGTTTCATGGTTAAGATCGAGAGCCAATCAACTGCAAGCGATGAAATGTTCCATGATGCCCCTCAGTAGCCTTTATCGACAATATGGCACACCCCTCATGCAACGGTAGCACCCGACTGTCGGTATGGCGAGGCACCCATTCTTCGCGAAACCCATCAGTTCACTGCCACTTCGAAGTGAAACCAGAAAGTATTTTTGACAGCGCCAATTGGAATGCCTAAAGTATTCTCGAGGTACTACAGCGCAGCTTAGATTGCCTAGAGAAGGAAAATTCAAGCACCTTCTGCTTCACCGTGGCTCGATCCAGCGTTGTTTAATTATACAAACGGAGGACTATTCGTTTCGTCGGTACATAAAACAGAACCTCGCAAACCTTCATAAAGAAAACACCACAATTATGATATCTTCAATATGTCCCATACTACGAATGATTGACACTTCGACTTCTTTCTGGCTGCAACCATACGGTCCAAAAGGCTTATTTCACGAAAAAATTTGGGCCGAGCAGCCTATGACAGTTCGCCAAACAGATTCGTCATGTATATAAGCAACAAGCACTAGTAAATTTCTCAAGTGAGTTCAACGTGTAGCACAGAAAAGGGAATATATATTGATACATTCCTTTTCGTATTCTGCAAATAGCTGTAAGCCTTCATTAGCTTTACTTCAAATTACCGCCACTTAAACACGGGAAGAACCGTCTAATTTTGAGAAGCAGATAAAGAAGGAAGTCGTGCTTGTAGAATTTAAACTGCAGTAAGTCCTCGTGTTACTGCCGAGCGTTTCTGTGAAGAAATGCAAACATTCGATATTATACCATGAACCACTCGTCGTGAGCAAACCTGTTTTAGCGGATTAAAATCAAGGTAACTTTTGTAGATGTCACATATAGCCAGCGTTTGTGACATACTTGTTGCACCGCGGCAGGTATGGTATCATAACTGGGTTCTTATATGCTAAGTTTTTGCGGCTGTCGATCCGCGCATGAAAAAACCCGCATTGGGCTGATCTACGCTCCTTCGGCTGGCACTGTAGCGTTGCCTTTGAGAGCTGCATTGTCGCCTAAGAAATGAGCTCTTTGAATAAAATTTTGCGAATTAAGACGTCGTAAAAATATATTTGAGACGACCGTCATAAGTATACAAGCAGAGAGAACGAGGGCGAATAAACGAAAACACCGCAGAAAGCTCCCGGACACCGCCCGAACTATAGTCACTGTACCCGAACTGTAGCAGACGACAGGCGGAAGTCCGTGCCCTGACGTCACGCGAGCGGCGCTCGCAGCGCCCCTGTAGTTTGTTCTCGGGGCTAATAGTTGCGTTATAGAGAAAAAAAATTTCAACAAGAGCGGACACCCATGGCGAACCAGCGCTGGATAGGCGGCGCGTCGAAAAAAGTGCGTTGCACGCCGCCCTGGCGACGAAACGCGGCATATTCCAGCCGCTCTACCAGATGACACACACGTGCGTGGCGGTATTATAGTTCGTATGTTTCCGTTTTCGCGCCGCTTCAAGTGGACAGTTTTCGTAAAGAAGCTAGCGCCATCAAGTGAAGAAATGACGAAAGAAGCTTTTTAAGATTTATATATTTTTCACAGTGTGTCGCGGCGAGCACGTGTGTTTCTTTAACGGTTGCGCCGTGTGCCGTTGCCATGCTTGCGTGGCAGCCTGCCTCGCAAATCTAGCAACTATGGCTCCGGTCGTGCTGTGCTATGGTTTCAGAAGTATTAGTTGGCCTGAAGACATTCCATATTTCTCTGTCTAGACATAAAAAATTCTGATGTTACTTCGCCACAGCAGTCAACGGAGAAGAAAGCTTTATCACATCGGCTGACTCGCGCAAGCAAAGGTTGGAATGCTCCGCTGCTGGATCCGTAACAACGCTGGCTACATTTAGCACTAATTACATAAATTTACCGGATGCATCTCAGCGCCGAGTCCTCATCATCATCATCAGCCTAGTTACGCCCACTGCAGGGCAAATGCCTCTCCCATACTTCTCCAACTACCCCGGTCATGTACTAATTGTGGCCATGTTGTCCCTGCAAACGTCTCAATGTCATCCGCCCACCTAACTTTCTGCCGCCCCCTACTACGCTTCCCTTCCCTTGGAATCCAGTCCGTAACCCTTAATGACCATCGGTTATCTTCCCTCCTCATTACATGTCCGGCCCATGCCCATTTCTTTTTCTTGATTTCAACTAAGATGTCATTTACCCGCGTTTGTTCCCTCACCCAATCTGCTCTTTTCTTATCCCTTAACGTTACACCCATCATTCTTCTTTCCATAGCTCGTTGCGTCGTCCTCAATTTGAGTAGAACCCTTTTCGTAAGCCCCCAGGTTTCTGTCCCGTAGGTGAGTACTGGTAAGACACAGCTATTATACACTTTTCTCTTGAGGGATAATGGCAACCTGCTGTTCATGATCTCAGAATGCCTGCCAAACGCACCCCAGCCCATTCTTATTCTTCTGGTTATTTCCGTCTCATGATCCGGATCCGCTGTCACTACCTGCCCTAAGTAGATGTATTCCCTTGCCACTTCCAGTGCCTCGCTACCTATTGTAAATTTGTGTTCTCTTCCGAGACTGTTAAACATTACTTTAGTTTTCTGCAGACTAATTTTTAGACCCACCCTTCTGCTTTGCCTCTCCAGGTCAATGAGCATGCATTGCAATTGCTCTCCTGAGTTACTAAGCAAGGCAATATCATCAGCGAATCGCAAGTTGCTAAGGTATTCTCCATCAACTTTTATCCCCAATTCTTCCCACTCCAGGTCTCTGAATACCTCCTGTAAACATGCTGTGAATAGCATTGGAGATATCGTATCTCCCTGTCTGACGCCTTTCTTTATTGGGATTTTGTTGCTTTCTTTGTGGAGGATTACGGTGGCTGTGGAACCGCTATATATATGTTCCAGTATCTTTACATATGGCTCATCTACACCCTGATTCCGTAGTGCCTTCATGACTGCTGAGGTTAAGACTGAATCAAATGCTTTTTCGTAATCAATGAAGGCTATATATAAGGATTGGTTATATTCCGCACATTTCTCTATCACCTGATTGATAGTGTGAATATGGTCTATTGCTGAGTAGCCTTTACGGAAGCCTGCCTTGTCCTTTGGTTGACAGAAGTCTAAGGTATTCCTGATTCTATTTGCGATTACCTTAGTAAATACTTTGTAGGCAACGGACAGTAAGCTGATCGGTCTATAATTTTTCAAGTCTTTGGCGTCCCCTTTCTTATGGATTAGGATTATGTTAGCGTTCTTCCAAGATTCCGGTACGTTCGAGGTCATGAGGCATTGTGTATACAGGGCGGCCAATCTTTCTAGGACAGTGTTCCCACCATCCTTCAACAAATCTGCTGTTACCTGATCCTCCCCAGCTGCCTTCCCCCTTTGCATAGCTCCCAAGGCGTTCTTTACCTCTTCCGGTGTTACTTGTGGGATTTCAAGTTCCTCTAGACTATTCTCTCTCACCTTATCGTCGTGGGCGTTACTGGTACTGTATAAATCTCTATAAAACTCTTCAGCCACTTGAACTATCTCATCCATATTAGTAACGATATTGCCGGCTTTGTCTCTTAACGCACACATCTGATTCTTGCCTATTCCTAGTTTGTTCTTTACTGCGTTTAGGCTTCCTCCGTTCCTGAGAGCCTGTTCAATTCTATCCATATTATAGTTCCTTATGTCCGCTGTCTTACGCTTGTTGATTAACTTAGAAAGTTCTGCCAGTTCTATTCTAGCTGTAGGGTTAGAGGCTTTCATACATTGGCGTTTCTTGATCAGATCTTTCGTCTCCTGCGATAGCTTACTGGTTTCCTGTTTAACGGCGTTACCACCGACTTCTATTGCGCACTCCTTAATGATGCCCATAAGATTGTCGTTCATTGCTTCAACACTATGGTCCTCTTCCTGGGTTAAAGCCGAATACCTGTTCTGTAGCTTGATCCGGAATTCCTCTAGTTTCCCTCTTACCGCTAACTCATTCATTGGCTTCTTATGTACCAGTTTCTTCCGTTCCCTCCTCAAGTCAAGGCTAATTCGAGTTCTTACCATCCTATGGTCACTGCAGCGCACCTTGCCGAGCACGTCTACATCTTGTATGATGCCAGGGTTCGCGCAGAGTATGAAGTCGATTTCATTTCTAGTCTCACCATTCTGGCTCCTCCACGTCCACTTTCGGCTAACCCGCTTGCGAAAAAAGGTATTCATTATCCGCATATTATTCTGTTCTGCAAACTCTACTAATAACTCTCCTCTGCTATTCCTAGAGCCTATGCCATATTCCCCCACTGACTTGTCTCCGGCCTGCTTCTTGCCTACCGTGGCATTGAAATCGCCCATCACTATGCTGTATTTTGTTTTGACTTTACCCATCGCCGATTCCACGTCTTCATAGAAGCTTTCGACTTCCTGGTCATCATGACTAGATGTAGGGGCGTAGACCTGTACAACCTTCATATTGTACCTCTCATTAAGTTTCAGAACAAGACATGCCACTCTCTCGTTAATGCTATAGAATTCCTGTATGTTACCGGCTATGTTCTTATTAATCAGGAATCCGACTCCTAGTTCTCGTCTCTCTGCTAAGCCCCGGTAGCACAGGACGTGCCCGCTTTTTAGCACTGTATATGCTTCTTTTGGCCTCCTAACTTCACTGAGCCCTATTATATCCCATTTACTGCCCTCTAATTCCTCCGATAGCACTGCTAGACTCGCCTCACTAGATAACGTTCTAGCGTTAAACGTTGCGAGGTTCATATTCCAATGGCGGCCTGTCCGGAGCCAGGGATTCTTAGCACCCTCTGCAGCGTCGCAGGTCTGACCGCCGCCGTGGTCAGTTGCTTCGCAGCTGCTGGGGACTGAGGGCCGGGGTTTGATTGTTGTGTTCATATAGGAGGTTGTGGCCAAGTACTGCACCAGGGTGGCCAATCCTGCTCTGGTGAGAGAGTGCGTTACCGGTTCTGGTCACCGGGATCAGGCCGCACTCCAGGCCTGTTTGTGCAATTTTCTCAACACACGGTTTTCTTTTTCTGGTATTTTCCGGTGGAGAATTGTGCGGCCCGGGATTTGAATCACGGTCCTCTTGCACGCGAGGCGGATACTCTACCGTCCCCGCAGGAGTTAAATTAAAAATTAAATTATGGGATTTTACGTGACAAAATCACTTTCTGATTATGAGGCACGCCGTAGTGGAGGACTCCGGAAATTTCGACCACCTGGGGTTCTTTAACGTGCACCTAAATCTAAGTACACGGGTGTTTTCGCATTTCGCCCCCATCGAAATGCGGCCGCCGTGGCCGGGATCCGATCCCGCGACCTCGTGCTCAGCAGTCTAACACCATAGCCACTGAGTAACCACGGCGGGTCCCGCAGGAGTTCTGCGCCTCATTTAACATACAGTGGTGCCCTATTTGATCAGTCAAGGTGGACCAATCTGAGCTCGGTTATACCGCACGGATGGCACTCGGCTAGAGAACTTGGTATTTATGACCTGCACATGTGTGGCCATACATAATTGAAGATATATATCTTTCTTTTTTTTATTTTAGGAGGGTTCCCGTACAGTGATAAAATAAAGGAAAAGACATTAAAAAGAAAGAAAAAAAAAGAAAGAGGGGGAAAAAAGGAACATAACAGCTGATTTGAACTCGTGACCCTTGGATGTTGCCCGGAAAGATAGCTCAGTCGGTTGGTTCGTCAGGCCCCAGGCTATTTTCAAGCGCCACAGCTCCTGCTCCGAGCCTCACACTTACGTGGAAAGGGACTGACGGTGTCCGCGATAGTCGGTTTTTGCTGTAGTGGTTGGAAGGCATACATTCTTGCAAAAATGGCTGCCCGAGGAGAAGAGCGAACTCGAGCGGCGTTAGAGACTAGGAAAACTGTCTTAAAATATTTAGACTTGAGGGAAAGCTTCGTTAAACTATAACACGGCAATCAGCACTCGAATACGACGAGAGAAATTATTGAGACGTGGAAAATTCCCTTGAAATAAATATGGTTTGCGAGACAAATTTTATTGTATTGTATTGGGTTTTATGGCGCATAAGCAACTGAGGTTATCATGCGCCAAACACATGCTATAATTTATTTCAAAAATTGGGTATCCTCAGCGAAAGTCCTTGTCGGGACAGGGACTCTGAGGAGCCCAACAGACCAAATGAAGACCTCAGCCTTCTTCTCAGGACTGAGAAAATGGGTGAGGTGCATCATAAGATGCGTGAAAACACTGGGTAATAATTTTTAGAATTAGTAGTTCTGTGATATATTATATTTCGTTTAGGATCGCTGCGTCTTTCAAAAAACTAAAAAGAGATGAAGTTCCTACAAGTGGGTTATCTCCTAAAAGTAGACTGGGATGGAAGGGAATGCGCTCATTGTAAGGTACAGTAAAATATTTTTTCCTTAGCCGTTCGAGTTGTGTGCACGAGAATAAAATGTGATTTACAGTGAGTTCGTCTCCACATTTCTCACATAAGGGTTTGTCTTGTTTTGTCAGTAGAAAGTTATGTGTTAGGTGTGTGTGTCCGATGCGCAGGCGGCATAAGATTACTTCTATAAAACGTTCCTGATGCCTGCATGATCGCCATTCTCCTAGAATAGGTTTTACTAAATGTAGTTTGTTATTTTCTTCGCTAGTCCATGTACACTGCCATTTTTCTTTCAGCTTGTTTTTCACTAACTTCATGCAATCTGTATAGGGTATATTTACAGTACTGACCTCCTTATGGCAGGCTTGAGCGGCGCACGCGTCAGCTCTCTCGTTGCCTCGAATTCCGTGATGGCTTGGTATCCAACAGAGCTTAATTTCGTGTCCTTGTATTTGAGCGGTTATTATGTTATGAATTATATTTCCTATTAAAGGTTCCCTTACGTTTCTGGCTTTCAGTGCTGTTATTGCACTCAGCGAGTCCGTGTATATAATGCTGTTTTGAATGTTCATCTCGACTATTTTTGATACAGCCACCGAAATGGCATGACATTCGGCTGAGAAAATTGACGTGCACTGAGGCAACCTGACTACCTTTTCCCATTTATCTTGCACTACAGCACTTCCGACGTAAAGTGATGTTTTAGAACCGTCAGTATAAAATGCTGTGTGTCCTTTGTACTTTTCATCTAGCGCCAAAAATTCTTGTATTATATGTTCACGTGGAGTTTGCTTTTTATGAAATTGTGTCAGTGTGTAGTCACCTACACTGGGAAAGGTGTGCCAAGGTGGCAGTGGTTCGGGTCTCTGGGCAACATCAGGCAGTGTGTCTAGAATACCTAATTCCTGGCATATTTCTTCAAATCGGAGAATAAGGGGTTTCGTCGCATTCGGTTTGTTGTTAAAAAGCTGCTTAGACGGGCACTTCGTAACTATGGAGTAGCAGAGATGTTTTGGTAGTGAACGGGTTTTTAGGACATATGCACATGTGAGCATGGCTCTTCTATCTGCGAGGGCTGGTTCGTTACATTCGACATATAGGCTATTTATGGGTGATGTCCTGTATGCCCCACTTGCAAGGCGCAGACCTGAGTTATGAACTGGATCTAATTGCTTCAGGTAGGACTGTCGAGCTGAGTTGTATACTATGCACCCATAATCGAGGCAAGAGCGAACTATACTGCGGTAGATGTGTAAAGGGCAGGTCCTATCAGCCCCCCAGCGTTTATGTGAAAGCACCTTTAATATGTTTAATGATTGGGAGGTTTTCTTCTTCAGGTTCTTTATGTGTGGCAAGAAGGTCAGTTTTCTGTCAAAAGTTATGCCCAGAAATTTGTGTTCACTTTTTACCGGCAATTCCGCTTTGTTCAGGTATAGTATAGGATCTGTCTGTAGGCCACGTTTGAGTGAGAAAAGGATGGCCACTGTTTTCTGTGGGGAGAACCGGAAACCATTTCGGTCAGCCCACTTTGAAAGTTTATTTATTGTTAACTGCACTTGTCTTTCGCATGCTGCTATGTTTGAGGACGTGCAAGCTATCTGAAGATCGTCGACATAGATTGAATACATAATTGACCTTGGAATTATTTTACCGATTGAATTCATTTTAACAACAAAGAGGGTCGTGCTTAAAACACTCCCTTGGGGCACTCCATTTTCTTGAATGAAAATTCTCGACAGGGTTGAACCGAGGCGTACATGGAATGAACGGTTTGACAGGAAGTCTTTTAGGCAGTTCAGCATCCTGCCCCGAATACCAAGTTCAGCCAAATCGTGAAGAATTCCGTACCTCCAGGTTGTGTCATAAGCTTTCTCTAAATCGAAAAATACAGCAAGACATTGTTGTTTGTGTATAAAGGCTTCACGGATAGTATTTTCAAGACGAACCAGGTGGTCTGTTGTGGAGCATGCCTTTTTGAAACCGCACTGATGGACATCGAGTAGCTCACGGGCTTCTAGCACAAAGGTTAATCTCATATTCACGATACTTTCAAAGGATTTTGCGAGGCAGCTGGTGAGCGCTATGGGCCTGTAACTACTAGGAGAGGTTGGTGGTTTTTCGGGCTTTAAAAATGGAACGATGACGGCCTTCTTCCAGGCTTCGGGTAGTTTACCCGATACCCAAACCTTATTAAAAAAACTTAAGAGTGCCTCTACGGCAGGTTCAGAGAGGTGGGACAGCATTTGATAGTGTATTCCGTCAGGGCCGGGTGCAGTCTGTTTACCAGCGGATAAGACTGTGTTGATTTCTTGAACTGTGAATAATTTATTATATGGTTCATTTGTATATCCACTTGTAGGGAGTCTTTGTTTGTCGGCTCTGTTTTTGTACGTAAGAAATGATTTTGTGTAGTTTGATGAGCTGGTAACTGCCGAAAGATATTCACCTAAAATGTCTGCCTGTTCTTCGATGTGTGTCTGTGCACCAGGGGCTGTTAGAAGGGGAAGTGTGAAAGGGGAGTATTTACCATCTAGCTTACGTACCTTCTCCCACATTTCTTTTGATGTGGTTGAGCTATTTATGGAAGTCACGTAATTTTGCCATGAAGTCTTTTCGGTTCTATGGCGGATATATCGGGCTTGTGCTCTTGCCTTTTTAAAGTCAGATTTTTCTGCGTGGGGTACCTTCGAAAGTTTCCTCATGCTTTGTTCTGTTTCTTTTTTGCTAATCTACATTCTTTTGTATACCAGGTTTTGTGGTTTTGTTTCACCACTCCAGAAGATTGAGGTATGGCCAGGAGCGCGGCAGAAATAATGCAGTTTGTGACAATTTCGTTAAGTTCATCTATACCTAAATGATGTGGATCTATTTTTTCTAAGCTGGCATTTTCTTGAAACAGCGCCCAGTCGGCCAAATGGAGCATCCAACGTCGTGGTTTTGTAGGAATGATTTGCGGAGATGATGTTAGGTTGATAAAAACAGGTAAATGATCGCTACCATACGGGTTGTCCAAGACATCCCATTTTAAAGCATTAAAAACAGAAGGCGATGTAAGAGACAAATCTATGCAGCTCCATTTTCCGAAGCTTGGAGAGCAGTATGTGTGTTTGCCCCTGTTGAGCAGGCATATATTATTGCAGAGAATAACATCTTCTAAAATACGGCCTCTAGTGTCCGTTCGTTCGCTTCCCCACAAATTGGAGTGAGCATTAAAATCGCCGACTAACAGATATGGCTCTGGTAATTGTTTTAAAAGGTCTAAGTCATGGAGCGTTACTATCAGGTTTGGTTGGATATATACGGAGCATACTGTAATTGTTTTAAAGTGTACTACAGATACTGCAACGGCTTCAAGTGCAGTCTGAAGCTTGACTTCACGAGTAGCCACACTACTTTGAACAACTATGGCAGTACCTCCAGAGAGCCTATTTGCTTGCTCTCGGTCGTGACGAAAGACTTTGTATTTACTTAAAATATTTTTATGTTTTGATCCCAAGTTTGTCTCCTGGAGACACAAAACAACCGGGGAATATACAGCAAGGATATCTTTTATGTCGCCGTAGTTCTTTAATATGCCTCGACAGTTCCAGTGAATTAGGAACGCCATACCTAATAAATTTGACGAAAGTATTTCAAAACCTATGCTCCCGGTTTTGTGGGGCCCGTTATTGGAGTTTTTCCTCCCTTTTTGTGATCAAGGGAGTTGCGCCGCCGCTGCTGCGGAGGCGGGCTACTGCTTATATCCATCGCCGCTCCAGCGAGGTGATGGGTTTCCTCGGGGAACCCGCGGGGGTACGGATTTGTGGCTTCTCCCGATGGGGGGAAGCCCTGCGGCCTACCGGCTCAGGGGCCAGCGAGCCTTTCTTGTGTGATAGTATGGCAGCCTTGGCTGCACCTGACAGAGTTGTGGATGGCCCTGCCTGGGCAGTGGCCTGAAGTTGGAGTGGTGTGTCGCCACTCCCACTAACTTTGGTTGTGCCAGAGGCCGCCGTCAGGTGAACCTCCGGGATGTCAATGATGCCGACACCGGAGTGCCGTTCGGGTGGGGGAGGGGGCAGGCACACATCAACCATGGTGTACTGTGTGCCCACTGTCACCAGACGCCGCTCGGCCCCCCGGCGCACGGCGTCAACATATGACCTGGATGTCTCTTGACTGAACTTTTTCCTTGCCTCAGGGTAAGATATGTTTTCTCGTACATTTAGATTGATTATTTGTTTTTCTTTTTTGAATACTTCACAGGTTCGTGAGTACGCTGCATGTGGACCGTTGCAATTTGCACACTTTGTTTCACTTGCTTGGCAGTTGTCAGTATTGTGTTCGGTTTCGGCGCATTTCGCACAGGTCTCCTTGCCTCTACATGTGTTGCTGCCATGGCCATACCTTTGGCATTTGAAACATCTCCTAGGGTTAGGGATGTATGGGCGCACTGGGCACCTGATGAATGCAACCCGGACAGACTCGGGCAAGCGAGTGCTGCCGAATGTTAGCACGATGTGAGGTGTTGTTTTTTCTTCGCCATTGCGCTTTATATTTATGCGGCGCAGGGACGTTACTCCTTGGTCTCGCAAATTCTCAAGGAGCTCATTTTCGTTTTCTGTCATTAGCAGCCGCTCAGGAATTACTCCCTGAACGCTGTTCAGGCTTCTGTGAGGTGTTACAGTAATGTTAAGGTCAGCAAGCTTCTTTTGTGCGATTAACGCATCACTCTGCTTTTTGGATTTGACTTCTACAAGCAGATCTCCTGAGGACAGTTTTTTTGCTTCATATTCTTCGCCTATGTTAGCTACTAGCCACTTTTGTAGTACAAACACTGATAGAGTGGCCACTGGAACCTTTTGCTCAACAGCGTGAACTACCAGGAACTGTGGAAAATTTTCTGCACATTTATGAGTTGGAACTTTGATTCATTCGGTGCGGTACCGTTTCCGGTTCCGATCGTTTTTTTAGAGGGGGAAATTGAGAATCCATGCGGCATGTATGGATTAAGGGTTCCTATTGTGTCACCTGTGTTTCACCCTTATAGACACAAGAAGGTCCCGGAGCCCCCCACCTGGTAAACAGACGGGGAGCCCGTCGGCCGGGGCTTGACCATGGCCCCGACCGCCACCGTTCATGGTTTCTACCCTTCACCTTACAACCTCTCGCCACGGTGCGGATTACAGCTTCGGTATGGGGGCTAAGGGTCCGTGGTGGCGCCAAGCACCATCACCTTGAGTCTCAAGGTGCCCTTGCGGGGGCGAGACAAATGCTTGTAAGTATTGAACCTCTTAAAAGATGAGGGGAAATATGCGCTCACCGAGAGGGCATCGTCCGCACGAGACCACCACCAGGCACTTTACTGAGACGTGGATGGCTCTGCGGCCGGAACAAAGCCTCCCGTCCCCGCCGGCCAAGAGGGGAAAACGCGCGTTCCGATCGCTCAAGGTTGCGCGGACATAGTATAACTCTAGCGTCTAGGAGAAGCTTAACCAGGTGCGATGGCGGCACGCATAGCGTGGGAAGCTAGCCGCCAGAATAACTATCTCAAGGACTGCTGCTGACGAGGGCGAAATACCTTCGTGTAATTATAATAATCCTAATAGGACTACTTTCGAATGAAAAAAAAAGGAAACGGCCCAGAGGGCTATACTACGAGAGCTATGACTGATAGTTTTCTCTCTCTCTCTCTCTATATATATATATATATATTCATCTCATCTATGGGATCGCATGCGCCCGCTGTTGCTTTGTCTCTGCGTGTAGTAGTTAAGAGAGCCAGTTTAAGGGCGGAGAAGAAGGAAGGAAAGGAAAGCAAAACTGCAGCGCCGCGGTTTTAAAGCGCACCCGTGGTAGAGAAACGGAAGGCGATATAAGCGTGCGTGGCCATGATACGCACACGACAAACTGCCTTAAAATATTTAGACTTGAGGGAAAGCTTCGTTAACAAACGATAGCACAGCAATCAGCACTCGAATATAATTTTAACCCTAATAATAATTGTAAATTTTCATCTCATTTATGGGATCTAATGCGCGCGCTGTTGCTTTGTCTCTGCGTGTAGTAGTTAAGAGAGCCAGTTTAAGGGCGGAGAAGAAGGAAGGAAAGGAAAGTCTCTGAAGCAAAATTGCAGCGCCGTGGTTTTAAAGCGCAACCGTGGTAGAGAAACGGAAGGCGATATAAGCGTGCGTGACCATGATACGCACACGACAAACTGCCTTAAAATATTTAGACTTGAGGGAAAGCTTCGTTAACAAACGATAGCCCGGCAATCAGCACTCGAATATAATTATAATCCTAATAATAATTGTAAATATTCATCTCATCTATGGTATCTAATGCGCGCGCTGTTGCTTTGTCTCTGCGTGTAGTAGTTGAGAGAGCCAGTTTAAAGGAGGCGAAGCAGGAAGGAAAGGAAAGTCTCTGAAGCAAAATTGCAGCGCCGTGGTTTTAAAGCGCACCCGTGGTAGAGAAACGGAAGGCGATATAAGCGTGCGTGACCATGATACGCACACGACAAACTGCCTTAAAATATTTAGACTTGAGGGAAAGCTTCGTTAACAAACGATAGCCCGGCAATCAGCACTCGAATATAATTATAATCCTAATAATAATTGTAAATATTCATCTCATCTATGGTATCTAATGCGCGCGCTGTTGCTTTGTCTCTGCGTGTAGTAGTTGAGAGAGCCAGTTTAAGGGAGGCGAAGAAGGAAGGAAAGGAAAGTCTCTGAAGCAAAATTGCAGCGCCGTGGTTTTAAAGCGCACCCGTGGTAGAGAAATGGAAGGCGATATAAGCGTACGTGGCCATGGTACGCACCCGACAAACTGCACCCGACAAACATCCGCATGCGCATTGTTAAAAACACATAGGCGGCTTAGTCGCGCGTGCGCCGGCAGTATGCGCACACAACTCGTATTACAAGGCAGCTTCCCTTCCCATAATTCTTGGCAATGAATAGATAATATTTACCTTTCGTATCGTTCGCTTCGTGCGGTGGCGTTAGAAGGGGCTTGGCGGTGGTATTGCGAAGGAAAAATGGTTGGTACATATGCCGGATGGTGCATGCTATTGCTCATTTTGTTTCCGACGAAATGCCGACTGCAGATTCTGCTGTTTGGTACTGTCTGCCATGGCTGACCGTCTTCACTATCGAATAAACCAAGCATACACGGGAAATTCGATTTAGAAACCAGCCCGACACTGCTTGACAGGGCGACAAGACGGGAACTTACTCCGCTCGCCTGACTGCTTGGATCCAACGCCGCCTCCGTTCTTGTTCGTAGGGTTTAGATGGAAAAACGCAGGATACATCCTCCCTCATCCCGACGTAGTTGTGGCACTTGTATACGCAACAGTATTGTCGGCGTCCTTTTGTTTTCCTTCGACTTCCAGGGCACGCAACGCCACTACCAGTAGCAATTTTCGTCCGCGGGAGCAGTTGAATTGTGCACGTTCTGGCCGCCAGGGCGGCGCTGCAGGCGTCGCGAAAACTTCAGCGCTGGTTCCCCGTAGAGCCCAGCAGCCGAATCGACTGTAGCGCACCAAGCGGATAGTGTTAATACCTTCGGGTTTCGGTTTCGGGCGCGCGCGTTTTGAACGCCAGTTGGTAGACGCCACGCCGGCTCCGCTGATCAGGGCGGCATTTTCTCTTTTTTTTTTTTTCGCTTTACTGCTGAACCACGCGCGGCTTTGACGCGGAATCGTTTTATTATTTGTAATAATTATTGCGAACGATCTTTACAAGCCTCCACCGAATCTGTGTCACGTGCAATTTCATAAAGAAAATGCTACAATTATGTTTGGGGTCAGGGAAAGCGCCAGAACTTGTCCCGGTAAGATTCAGTACACGCGAAACTGCGTCACACGGCCGAGGTTGTTTTCGACACAAAGCCAGGTGCGGCGAGCGTGCCCAAAAACTACCGAAATCAGTTATAATTATGCTTGGGCTCATAGAAAGCGTCGCAAACATCTCCCAGTACGAGTAATTAACTCAAATTAACTAGGCTTGGACGGTGGAGGTGTTTTTCGATGACTATATAGGATATAGGTTCAGTTTTGTGCAGTAAGCCTAAATGTGCTTGAAGTGCGTCGCAGACTGTCAAACAAAATTTCTCACCTTGCTGTAGTCCAGCAGTGCAGCGGTGCCATGTTGAAATGCAGACGGCACACAAGAGAACGCCGGGAGCACAAAAAACGGGCTACGTCCAAAACAGACGGGTCGTCGAGCTCGCGAGCTTCACATGCGCAGACGGCCTCGCTCGCTCCTGTGGCATGTCTGACGCATGACGTGGCGTGCCGCAAGCTTTGTGCGGGGCAACGCAAGAAAAATAAGTCGCAAAGTATAAGTTCATTTACACGCAGAACTTTTTAGTTTTAGTGGTAAAGAATAAAAAAAAAATAAAACGTCGTCTGTAAGTTCATTTCACAATCTTTTTTTTCTGATGCTCCCGTCACCTAACGGATGGAGTTGACACTAGGCCTGACGTGTTTCCTGTTGCCAGCTTTTGCCGAGTGTCCCCTCTTGCTGAATTTCTTTCTCTATGGTTACGTCGTTGATCGCTTTCGCTGCGGAGCGCGCGCGCAGCAGTTTTTCTCCGACTCCGAAATAGGTAGGCCACTCGTCATACGTACTTCTGAGGGGCAGGCACCTTTTGATCGGCAACGCCGCGAGCGGAACCGGGAACGAGCTCGTCTAGGCCATGCCGATGCTGCAGCCCGGGCACAAGAAGAGGATCGTGCAGCCGAGCGCAAGCAGCAACAGCGTATCGAGTATCCGGCACCTACCAAGTCGTCGTTCAATGAACCGTCGTGATTAACCCAGTGATGAACACTGGGTTCCCACGTTACAGCTTCGCTGGTTAAGCATCTGTACGGTGTGCTTGGGCGGTGACACGGACTACATAAAGCCGGGAGCTATGTGACGAGGTTGTTGGGAGCTCAGTTTACCGAAGGCAAGGAATACCCATTTAGACAGCTTGAGGACAGAGAGTCGACAAGATTTATTCAAAAGTAAAAGCAGATTTGTCGAGTGGCTGTGGTGACGAGTGTCGAGATTTGTCGAGTCGGGGCTGTCGCTTCGGCTCCAAGAAAGAGCAGGGGGCAATGATCCCCATGGTGAGGCACGGCGAAGTGACGGACGGTCGCTACAGCGGCTCCCCCTCCACCCTAGAATGCTGGAGGCTTAGGTGTGAATGGCGGAAGGAATGAAGAGATAATGTTCAAGATAGGCTGGTTTCACGCGGTGGCAAGACACTGTCTGTGCCACGAACATCAATCTTCAAGGTTTTCTCTGAACGCGCAACCAAATGAAAGGGGCCTTGATAGCAAGGAGTCAATGGTGGCTTGATAGAGTCGCGTCGCAGGAAGACGCGTGTGATCGTGTCCATTGTCGGGAAACACGGGCTGCCTGCGGACGATACGGGGGAGTGTACGTCAAAGCTGGTCGAGCCAGAATTGTAGCCATTAAGTGCTGCATGACCGCTGGTGGAGTGTCTTGCTTGGAGCCAAAGAAACGGGCTTGAAACCCGGATTGCTGACTATAGCGCATATCGGCTGCGCTGACTCCTACTTCATCATTGATTGATGTTCGCAGGCCCAGTAGTACCAGGGGCAGCCTTTCCACCTAGTGCTGTATGTCGAGCGTGGCGGTCAATGACGCCTTCAGTTGTCAGTGCACACGCAAGACGGTGCCGTTGTTCTGTGGGTAGTAAGCCGTGGTGTTATGAAGGCGCATGCCGAGCAGTCTTGCCACGGCACAAAAAGCGAGCTTTGGAATTGCCGGCATCGGTCAGTAGTTTTGTGAAAAGGGTCACCGTACCGTGGTACTCACGTAGCAACAAATGCTTCCCCCACTGTTTCGGCCGTGATGTCTAGTAGATGCGTCGCCTCGGGCAACCTTGAGTACCTGTCGACACACGTGAGGAGGTGCCTGAAGCATTGGCAGGGCGGAAGAGACGCACGAAGTTTAAATGCACGTGATCGAAACGGCTCTATGGAGGTCGAAACGGCTGCACCACTGAACTCGTGTGTCGGGTCACTTTCACGGCTGGACAGGCTTGAGAGCTTCTTGCCCACCTTACACACATCTTTTTTGATCCCTGGCGAGACGAAGCGGTCTGTGATAAGCATCTATGTCGCTCTGATGCCGGGATCGCTTAGCCCTTGCAGTGAATCGAATACTGGCCGCCGAACTGATGGGGCACGAACGAGCGAGAAGCTGCCTGCGATGTGCCACATGTGGCCAAAGTTGTTGTGTAGGGAAGCGGAATCTCCGCAAGATGGAGCGACTAGCCTTTTTCCCGCAATTGGCGCAGCTCGGGTTTGCTTTGCTGGGCGGAGTCTAGTTCTTGGAAATCCACAAGGCCTGCAGGCACAGCGCCGATCCGCGACAGTGCATCAGTGGCCTGATTTTTGGTCCCAGACATATGGCGGGTGCTCGTAGAAAATTCGGAGATAAAGGAAAGTTGCCGAAGCTCACGTTCTGAGTGCGAGGAACTGCTGTTCTTGAAAACGAAGGTTAACTGCTTGTGGCCGGTGAGAATGTAAAAGTACAGCCTTAAAAAAATAATAATAAAGGAAATGCTTGACAGCGCAATAGATTGCCAACATTTTCCTCCTGAAGGTGCTGTAGCAAGCTTCTGTAGGTTTGAGGCGCTTTAAGAAGCCCAGCGGCCTCCAGTCTGTGCCATCGTGCTGCTGCAGTACTACATCCACTGCCGTGGTCGACGCGTCTACCATAAGGCGAGTTGGCCCGTCGGGCAACGGATGAATCAGCAACACTGCCGTCGTCAACCGCGTTTTGGCTTCCTGGAAAGAGTGTTTAGAAGACCAGTGGAAGGTAGGCTTTTTTTTTTTTGGAGTCGCGACGCAGCAGGTCAGTAAGCAGCTGAAAAACTTGTACACAGGATGGTATGAAGAGCCTGTGAAAATTTAGAGCACCAGAAACTCGCGCAACTTTCAGAGGGAGGTTGGAGAGGGGAAGTCCTCGATTGCCCACACCCGTGATTCCAGTAGCTTGATGCCTTGGGATAAAATGCAATGGCCGAGAAAATCCAGGGCTTCAACGCCGAAAATGCATTTCTTGAACTTTAGGACCAGGCCGTGTTAATCCAGTTGGTCAAATAGAAGGCGAATAGAAGGCTTTGTGCTCTTCGTCTGTGCGACTTGCAACGAGAATATCGTCAAGGTAGACTAAAATAAACGGGAGTCCCCGCTTAACTTTGTCCAAGAACCTCTGAAAAGTTTGCGCCGCATTCTTCAAACCGTAAAACCGCATACAGACAAACTCAAATGGGCCAAATGGAGTAGTGATCGCTTGGTTTGACACGTACTTCGCTATCTTCCGTGGTACGCGCTCATCAAAGTGATCTTGCTGTATATTTTGGTTCCTCCGTGACAAGCGCCGAAATCATGTATGTGGGGAAGGGGATATTGATCCGGAGTAGTGATGGCATTCCAAGCTCGGTAATCACCACAAGGCCGCCAGTCGCCACTGTCCTGCTTTGGAACCAGATGGAGAGGCGAAGACCAATTGCTGAAGGAAGGACGAATAATGCCGAGCTGAAGCGTGTGTTCGAACTCATGGCGGGCGACTTCCAACCTTGGCCAGGCAGCGACCGGAGGGATGGGGGTGGTGATATGATGCGTCACCTTGTGTTTCACAGGCAGCGCATCGTTTCGGGGCTTCGTGAGTTGTAGGTATTCAGCAAGTATCTTGTCCTACGTTGAGACCAGCCGAAATGTAAGGATGCCAGATGCGGTAAGGTTGGACTGCCGGCCAAGTACATCGAGGGATGTGACGTTATCCTTTAGGCGCCGATCGAGAACACTCAAATTTAGGTTGAAATGGCTGAGGAAGTCTGCTACCAATACGGCAAAGCTGACGTCGGCGATCAGAAACACCCATCTGGGCAAGCGATGGAGTCCGATGCCTAGAGTTATTGACCAGAGCACATACGACGCGATTGCAGTGCTGTTCGTTGCGTGGAGCGTGGGTGTAGACTTGCTGCGTTGGCGATCTGCGGCCCTGGTGGGAACGATAGCAGCTCGGCTCTCGTGTCGACGAGGAGGCGGGTGCCGGTGATGTGGTCGACTACGAAGAATGGGCAGCTTGCGCGAGGGGTGATGTCGCATGTTGTCGCTAGCAATTAGCCGGTGCGTTTCCCGTACACAAACAGTGCTGGGTACAGCGACTTGCTTGTTCGCGAAAGCGACGATCGTACCAGCACAAGTGCCGCTGCGAGTCTCTAGGTACGCTGCGACACTGTGAATGCGAATGCTTGCGGCGAAGTTGGTCGCCAATGTTGCCCACCGTCGTCAGCTTCTCCAGTGCACTGGTAAGGCGGTCGACTGTTTCCTCCACGCGCGAGAGTCGGTCTCCCCGCTCTGAGACTCTCGCAGCGGTGATAGATAGCTGTGCCGCAGACGAGCAGTCGCATATGGGGTGACCGAGTGCAGCTAACCGATCGAGACTCGTCTAGTCGGAACCCGCCAGCACCATGCGTGCGGACTGTGGGAGGCGCAGCAAAAAGAGCTCGCGCAAAATGGGAAGCTGGCTCTCGTTTACAGAGTGGTCACCCAGTAACTGACGTAACCGGTGTAGGAATTGTGATGGTCGTCAGTCGCCGAGTTCCTCGGAGAGGAGCTCTGGGAACCTAACGTTGGAGCCTACAGTGTTGTGATGACGCAGCAGGACTGTGCGTTTCAGGTCGTTGCATGCTGTGGCAGAAGGTGTACCTACTAGGAAGCCGTCTATGACATCGGCGATGTCGGAGGGTAGCGCAGCGACGACGTGCAGGTACTTTGCTGTCTTTGAAGGGATGAGCGGAAGTTCAAAACGGGCCTCTAACTTCATCATACCTTGCTGGTGAAGCAGCACACTGACACGGACACGGCGAAGACACAAGAACACACGACACTTGCTGCACTCGCAACTATTTTATTTCAGAAGACATACTTCATATTTATATACCTGCGCACCCTCAGGCCCTTTCCGGCTTCTACTTGCATAAACCAAAATCGGGGATTCTTGGGGCAAAACCTGGGAAGCCGTGGCGTTGCGGCGCTTACAGGAGGCGTAATCGTGGCGTCACCTCTGTCAGCAGGAGTAGGAGCAGCGTCGTCCATGGCTAGTGTAAGAAAAAAACATAACTGTCCTTGCTCACCACTTGTAGGCAGCTCGATTTAGTGGAGGCAAGGAATACATGTTTTGGCAGGTTGGGACCTGAGAGTCGAGTGGCTTTATCCAAAGTAAAAGCAGTTTTGGCGAGTGACTGTGGGTGCGCCCAAGTTGGGCAACCATCTCGGTTTCAAGAAAGAGCAAGGGTGCAATGACCACCACGGCGAGGCAAACTGGACTTCCGGGGCAAGGGGCAGTGATCCCATTACGAGGCACGGCGAAGTGACGGATTGTCGCTACAGATTCATTGCCAGTCGAGGAAGTAGCTGGTCGTCATCGAGATAAGGCTGATACATAAGCGCACTCGTTTCCAACTCCCGAGGTGAAGCAGCAGTCTCAAGGTGGGCTTCTTTTTATTGTGTTTTCTTTAGGCGTGCATCACGGCATACGTCCATGGCGCGAATTTCGAATTCTTTAAGGTCGATACGCCACGTGGTGGCAAAAAAAGAAAACTGGAGGAAATGTCCAGAATTGCTGGGTAAATGTGTACCTGAAAAACGTGTATCTGGCAACCACGAGTTACTATCCGCCTGGACGGTCCGCCAAGACTATTTAAACAGCCCGCGCTGCATTATGAGTTCGGGCACGCCGCCGCTATGATTTCCTTGAAATCAGCGCGCTTCGTTCTGCAGGTTAGTTATCTGGCGAAAGCTTCTTGTTGTCGTTGCGACGACCCCTTTCTTTTAGCGGTAGCGTGCCCCACTGACTTGCTTTGCTATTGTCAGCGAAGGCTGTATAAAGTGCTTAGTCTGTACTGCTTCACAGCTCATGCCATGCACCCTTTAGAAATTATTTCGGGTGACATTCAATAGAATCCTTGCTCTAATCCTCCTACTTTAGAAACCATTGCCGGCTCTCTTGCTCGTTTGGAGCACTCGCAGAATTTTATGCTAAATGAACTCACAATCATCCGACCAACTCAAACTAAAATCGAAAACCTCATTAGGAGCGTACCATCGCGTGTTGACGTTCTTGAAAAAACTGCAGCAGATCTTCAAACTGCTGGTGAATGCTCACTATCAATCGCCAGCACGGCCGTTGCAAAACTATCTTCCGACATCAAGGCTCTGGCAGTAAAGTGTGACGACGCTGAAAACCGCCTTCGCAGGTCAGATTAGTAATTTTTGGAATCCCAGAGAATCATCGTGAATCGTGGGAGCAGTCCGAGA
Source organism: Dermacentor andersoni (assembly GCF_023375885.2). Classification (NCBI taxonomy): domain Eukaryota; kingdom Metazoa; phylum Arthropoda; class Arachnida; order Ixodida; family Ixodidae; genus Dermacentor; species Dermacentor andersoni. The sequence goes on along the minus strand of NC_092814.1, from coordinate 358,762,849 downwards.
CCCAATTTCCTTCTGTGCTCAAAAGCTTGATGTTGCTGTCGTTGGCTCTGAAATCGAATGCGTACATAGGCTGGGGCAAAAACCACACCATTATGGTTAAGCTTACACACTTTAAAGACAAATTTAAGGTTCTTTCCGTCACTTCCAAACTGAAGGGATCATCGCTCTCGATCCACGCAAATTTTTCTGAGCAAGTGCAAACAGCTCGGAGGAAACTTTACTCATACGTTCAGCAGTTGAACACCCCATTCAAAATTCGCTTCAACGAACTGCAGATTGATAATGAACAATACATTTATGACGCTGACCCTGGCTCCGTCATTGAAGACAAGCCATAGCAATTAGAATGACCTTCAGGACGGTTTTCACTGCCCTCCTTGCCACGTGCTCGTCGTACTACCACCAAAAAAGTATTGCCGTCCTACCATAATGTGTCTATGGTGGTAGATAACGGTCCAAGTTATATTAAAAAAAAAAAAACAGACAGCGCATGCGCTAATCGAGGATCACTTTATTGATATCGCCGTTTTTACTGAATCGTGGCCATCTCTCGAAATGAAAGATATTAAACTAGTTCCTGCCGATAAATCCTACACAGTTCATAGACTTGATAGGGCTGGTAGGCGTGGCGGCGGTGTTCCTGTCCTTGTGAAAGCGAACTTGGCTTTGAGTCCTGTTGCAATAAACACCCAACATGAAATTATCTGCATTACCATATTCCTTGTTTCACAATCTGTTTTACTTGTTTCGTGCTACCGGGCGCATGACTGCAATATTTCATTAATGAATCAGCTTTATACAGTTCTATTAGACTTGCAGTCACGCTTTCCTAAAGCAAATTTATTATTATGGGGGGATTTCAACTTTCCCGACGTTGACTGGTCTACTCTTAATGCAACGAGTCGCCAAACGAAATATTTCTTAGATCTGACTCTTTTGTTTCCCCTGTTAAATAATCACAGTTACAACTCGTGGCTCTAACGATCTCGACTTGTAGTTTCGAATCCTGATACGATTCAATCACCGCAGTGCATAAAAGGGCTTAGTGATCACAACCTGATCCTTTTTGACGTTTTTTCTGGCCGCCAACTTCAGACAAAGTTCATACGCGACTACAAAAGGGTCAATTTTACAGCATTCTATGCGGAACTTGATATCTTCTATAATTTATCCTCCCGATCAGCATATTCTAGGTCTGCACACCAAAGTGGTCACTATACAAGCAGACAATTCTTGCGCTTATAGACACTCATGTACCACTAGTTCGCATAAACGGTGATGTCAGCAGGCCCTGGTTCCCGAATGACGTCAGAAGATTATGAAAGAAAGAAGCGTCTATTCCGAGATGCTAAACGAATAAATTCTAGTGATAAATGGCAGAAATACTTTGAATGCTTACACCAGTATAGGACTGGATTAAGGCGTTCAAAAAATTCCAACACCTGGACCTGGTGAACGTGCTCCGCAATAACTCTTTAAAATTCTGGAACTTACTTTAGCTGAAAAACAGCGCACTCATCAACATTAATCTAATCCCCATGAACCCCCGGTTCCTCTTGAATTCCAGTCTGATGTTATGAACTCCTACCTTAGTTCTGTTCTTACTCTGGAAACCTCACTTCCCGCAAACTGCCTACCTCCTTATAGTTTTGTCCAGATGGATCCTGTACTAATTACCGCCGAAGGAATTATGAAACTTATTGATGAGCCCATGGTTTCCAGCGCCCCGGGTCCCAATAATATTCCATCAAAAGTATTCGAGTACTAATTTCGTTTCCAGCAAAATTTTCCAAAATCATTCTTGCACAATAAATTTGTGACAATTCTGTTCCGAAGCGTTGGAAAATAAGTAAAGTTCCTGTTTTCAAATCTGGTAATCGTTCTGACCCATCAAACTATCACCTGCATCGCTTGCAAACTCCTAGAGCACATTATATATTCAAATTTCACATTCCATCTTGATAAAAACACATTTTCTTTTCCAAACAACATGGCTTCCTGAAAGGCCTGTCGTGTGACACACTACTGTTTGAATATACTACTCATATTCACGTCAACATGGATTCTTCTTTTCAGACAGACGTGATCTTTCTTGATTTCGCTAAAGGCTTCGACCGCGTAGCCTACATTGGTTTATTGACAAAACTTTCTCGGCTTCACCTTGACCCTCTAATATTATCATGGATTGAGTGCTTTCTGACTAATTGTTCTCAGTTCACTGTTATTGAAAATCAGGAGTCTAAAATTGCGACGTAATATCAGGCGGTCCCTAAGGGTCGGTTCTAGGTCCTTCTTGTTTTTGATATTTATAAATGATCTTCCAAATAATCTCTCCTCTACTATACGACTTCTTGCAGATGATTGCGTCCCTTATTGAAGAATTGCTTTCAGCAGTGATCAGTCCAAACTTCAGGATAACTTCCATAAAACTGAGAATTGGTGCGCTTTATGGCAAATGTCTTTAAATGTTTCTAAATGTAAATTCATGCAGCTTTCTCGGAAAAGGGTTAGCGATATCTATTTATATTCCCTTAGTTCAATTAGTATTGAGCAAGTTGATTCTTATCGCTATCTTCGAGTAACAATCACTAACAACGTATCCTGGTCAGAAATACTCAAGCTCGCTGCTCGTACCTCCAAGTCCCTCGGCTTCATCAGACGATCCTTCGCTCTTTCTCCCTCTTTCATTCGTTAGCTAGCCTACGTAAATTTTAATCCGCACCAGATTTGTTTAAGCATCCTCCAGCTGGAGCACCCGTCAAGCTTATTTAATCAACGCGTTAGAAGTAATTCAGAGCCTCACCTCACGGTTTATCACTTCTAAATATGACAGGAATATTAGTATTTGCAGTATCAAATCATCCCTAGGTCTTCCATCTTCAGTAGTGCGCCATAGGATCACTCGTCTTTCTCTTTTCCACAAAATATACTACAATCTTCCGGATATTCATGGTGTTCTCCTGCCGCTTCCTAATCGTACTTCCCGCGGTATATTCCATTCTTGTAGTTTACAACGACTCCACGGATCTACCAAATTCTTTAATCAATCTTTTCTACCATGCACTATTGAAGACTGGAACAAACTTCCTGAGTCTATTGTCAATGAGAAAACCCTTCAGAATTCAAAGATAGCCGTAGAACCCTTTTTATTACCTAATGTTTTGCTGTGCTTTTTGTCTTTCCCTCAGGAAGGGACAACTTTATTGAATCGCGAGTCAATGAACATCAGGAGAAAAATTTCGCCTCCGTCGCGCCTTAACGATATCTTTTCTATATGTGGTTCTTGTTACAGTTGGTCTTTTATTCGGTCTTTTTTTTCTTGTTCAATGTTGTCATTTATGTTATCCTGATGCCCCCCCCCCCCCCCTTATGTAATGCCCCATCGTCGTCTTTAACGGAAAACAAATGATGATGATGACGAAGCGTGGACGCAGATTGGAAGAGATCAAGAAAGTTGGAAACCAAGTACAGGGTAATAGAAAGTGTAAATAGACGACCAGGAGTCATCAGAAAGAAAGTGAGAGAAACGGAGGCAGCGAATTGGATGCAATGAACGGAAACGAAAAATACCATGGAGGATTACAAGATTGGGAAGAAAGAGATTAGGAGTGAAAAATTTGTACGATAACGCAAAGTCAGTGCTTTGCTATTTGAGGATCGAGCTGGTTGCCCAAGGACAAAAACATAGCGTAGTAAATATTCGCAACAAGATGAGGCATGTGAATGCTGCAGCAAAAATCCCGATGCCATTCAGCACATCCCAATGGGATGCGAAGGGATTCACCCAGTGAGACCCGTAAGGAACGTACACCTTGCAGAAGCGTTTGAATTTATTGTGGACGGAAGCATGAACCAGTCAGCAGTCGAGATAAGCAAGAGACGTGTATATTGTGGTGGAAAAGAAGCAGGGAAGAGATTCACCCGACTGTATCCGTTATGGCATAGGTAGCGGTGCAAGGTAGATATAGAGAACTTCTGAAGAAGTGTGAAAAGATTAAAGAGATGTATTAAAAATTGCTATAATGAAAAGAGTGCATGTATAGCATACCTGAGTAACTAAAGCAGGCTAGGTGACTAATTTGCACCACCGCGTTTCAAACTCGATGCCAATAAATCAGCATAAGCACCATCAACTGTTAGGGAAGGAAGAAAGGGAGATGAGTGCCTTGGAAAGCGATGTAGGAGAAAGCAGGGGAGCGGGGGCAGAGAGCACGATGCAATACTGAGCGTCTGTTATCCCTGGACCGTTAGTTGGCCGTGCGACAAGCATCTAAAGACAAGCGAGCCGGCGCTCCTGTTTATATTACTCCGTGGTCGGGTTTATCGCTTGCACCGTCCACTGTATGCAAAGAGATTCCAACAGTAAGCACGCCGACATCGAACTGTTATTTTTCACATCTTTTTTTATTTCTTTTTAATCTGCGCGCTGATTTAAGACGCCGAATGCACGATTTGGGAACGAGCCGTCTTCTTGTTATTGTAACGTAGGGCGTCCGCCGTTCTACATTTTTCTTTATGGACAAGCTTTTCGTTAGTAAGAAGCAAATGACGTCCCTAGTTCACAGGCGCATGGACAGGAAGAAAACGAAATGCCGAATGTCTAGTCCAGTAGATTCAATTTGTGGCTGCAATAATCTGCAGCTTTGAAATTTTTCGCCTGCGCCGGTAAGAGGCTCAGGACCAATACCATATGGGCCGCTATCTTGTACACGTTCGAAAAGCCGACGTTCGATTTCGCCTCGCGGGATTGTCCAGGCTGCGCCGATATCGTGGCCTTGACCAATCTAGTCCAATAGCGTGAGGCGAAATCGAACGTCGCCTTTTCGAACGTGTACAAGATAGCAGCCCGTGTGCCCGATAGAGCTGCAGCGATTGCACGGTAGTCAGCGATTGGCACATATGCCTGCGCGTCCGACCGGTGAAAGGGTATGTAAGCACTGGGAATAGATGCAGACTGGCTCATTGCTTGAACGCCCTTCGACGGCCACCGCTACATCCCGCCATGGGCCACAGGGTCCCCACCAGTCTGAAAGGGTTGGGTCCTGATGACATCAACCTACGTTTCCCGGGATTAGGCCTCGACATTCCTTGCACGGCAGAAGGCGGCGGCGTCGACAGTGACGGCATTCCAATGTCTTGCTGTCACATTCTCGAACGGCTGTCCGCATGGAATCGATTCCTCTGGCACGTCGGCTTGCAGCTGCGTGAACTCGCCGCACCCGGAAAGCTGTCCCTTGTGCGGATCGTCCACAGGGGCAGCTGCGGCCTCAAGCAAGAAGTGCGCAGTCACGACTCTCTGCTTCTCTTCCACCTGCTCTTGGTGCGGCACTGTTGCGTCGTGAGCGCTCACCTCGACGAAGTCGTCTGCGAAGGAAGTGGGCTCGGCGAGTACCGAGAGCGCGTCGTCTCGGCGCTTCAGAACAACACCAGTCTGAGAGTGTTGACCCTCGGCAGCCTATTTTGCGACTACAGGTACGTGTGCTTCGTGAGCACCGACTCTTGGAATGGTTCGTATTTTATTAGTGCTGTAGTTTTGCGTCATGCATTAGCAGTGATAGCAGGACAATGTTCAGGGGAAGTTTGAGGCTTGAAACGATGAACAGCGGTCGAACAAGGGATGACTTAGGCTTAAGACAACGTTGCGACAAGGGGACTTGTGTTGATTGCAGCAACTTGTACGAGACTTGCCCTAACGAAGGCAAGTGCTTTGGTGGAAACGTTGGCTCCAATGACAACTTTTTGACCACTGGTCACACGTTAGCGTGACACGTTAGCTCCTCTGCGCATGTGCAGCCTGTACGTGGCACTGCTTGGCATGCTTGAGCGCAGACTCAAGTTAGTGAAGAATACGAATTTTTACCACGTTCTGTGCCGCTGAAGCTGCGGCGCCTTCTGGTCAAACAGGTGACTTCGCATTCTGCCGATGTTCTGCCCACAGCGTGAGATGACACTACACGATGACTGATTCTGCCGTTGGCCTCTTGCTGTGAATACGCAGAGGAAGTAGCGAGGACGAATTGGTATCAAAGCGGGCTTTGTAGGCGCTGCAACGTTGTTACGCAGTCGCGGTAACCATTAGTAGCTTGCGTTAATGTTTGCAGCGTGAAGTTGAAACACACGCACGTGACAAATTCGTTCTGCAGCATCAGGTGAGGGGAAGAAAAGGGAAAGTGGTCATCCTCTCGAATGCAGGTCGAAGCTGCAAAGGCAATTAAAGTCGCGCTGCAAACATGAGCGCAAGCTCCAGCAACGAACTAACCCACCTCATCTCATTGATAACCAGCGCTATTCCATGCCCCAGTACGCGCATGCGCAGACTGTTTGTCTGTTTTATTGTATTGCGTGATCTTGTGTTGCGCTCAACGGATTATTTCCCAGATTTTTAATCTTCTCTTGCCACTATAACTTCGCCCATTTTCTGTCCTCTTATGTGTTAAAGTTTATCTCTAGACGTAGTTGCTGCAACGTAAGCCAGGATACATAAAAGATGTAGCCCGATTTCTAGTGATTGCTCTGCGAACTGATGGCAAGCAGTAATTGCTAAGTTTTCGAGAATTACGTGAAACTTCCGGAGCTCCTCAAGAAACACGAATGAAAGTAAGGATTTGCTATTTTTCCTAAATGTACAGAGTATAAAAGAAATCTGAAATACACGAAATATGGTGCCTGGCTCTTAGTTTTCTACTTTAATACCCGAGACCATGCAAAGAAAGTAATATGCAGATTTCTTGGCGTCAGTGATCGCCATAGTGATGCGCATGCTATGCGGGAAAGCAGTAGTTTTGCAAATGTATGAATGGGCGAGTCCGTATCGCGCAGGTGGCATTTGTTACGAATGGCAGAAGGCACCTGGTTCGCTTTTTACAGCATTCTTTAGCTTGAGAAATAAGTCTCATCGTGGAGCAGGCAGAAACCTTCTCTGTCTTGCATATTGCTTTCGAAAGTGTTTCTGTGCAACAAGCTGTTCTATAGTGCACGTTCAACTGGCGCTGCAGCCTCCATGTGCTTTGTGCAGTTCGTGTACTGTAATATGGAGCGTTGCGGAATATTGTGCAGTAATGAATAGGGGCAGTTGCACAGGTGGTATTGAAAACTGAAGATTACACTGCCAGTCAAGGTTCGGTCATCGGTCGGTCTGAAATAGACTCCGTGTTCTTGTGTGAGTGAAAACCGCACACGCAGGGAAGGATTGCTCGGAATAACTCGTACATACGCTGTTCAAACGCTGTTGGATGAAAGCAATTCACGAGAGCGGAAAATGCACTTGATATTAGTCACACAATGATCGAAATAGCCCTTACTCATACGTAACAACCTAGGGTCAACAACCTAGACGTCAGATTGGAAAATTAGACAACCCAACAGGAGCTTCTGGCTTCACTTCTGGAGTTTAAACGTTATGTCGCGGAGTCCACGAAAGCGCATATTTTGCGTCTTTTTTATTGCGGAAGTGCTACGAGCATTGGAGGCTAGTTTCGGCGTTATCTTCAATCGAAGTTTAAATTTTTCCAGACTTCCCCATGTGCCACAAAGTGTCAAATCTGATAAATAGTTCATGTTCAGGCGTCATTTTAGACGGTGTGTATGATATTGCTTGTAGAAGTATTCCACTGGAAATGGTTAATAACGTGTTGAAGAACTGTAGATCAAATTGATCAATTCATATAGGCGCGGTACGAAATGAGTTAACCAACGCGCCGCCTTTCTTTGCAGGTTCATTCGAGAGGACATGTTCAGGGCGATATCAACGATGACGAACCTGCGAGAACTGGTCATCTGGGGCACCGGCGCAGTGCCCTCGGGCCTGCTGGACGCGATCTGTGCGCTCCTGGACAACACGAAATGTCTGGCCACTCTCTCGATGTCGGGTCTCTTTTTCGACGAGGGAAACAGGCATCGCCTCCTCGCCGCCCTTCGGCATAACGACACAATCGCGAACCTGTCTTTGCACGGCAGCGTTCTTGATTCTCAGATATCGAACGGAGTGCCCATATTCTCCCGTTTTCTGACCACCAGTATTCGCCTGTGCTCTCTGAGCCTGCACGTTGGGCGTTCGGATTCGGCAAACACGTACAGCGATCTAGCGTGCATGACATCAGCGCTCGTCGTTTGCGGAACGCTCTCGAGGCTGAAACTTTCCGGCTTCTTTCTAAACGCCTACTACGCGGGCCTACTTGCTAGTCTCGTGTCGCGGGAGGGTGGGCTGCTCAAACACCTCGACATTAGCGGCTGCCACTGGAGAGCGTCGTCGTGGCCTCACGACGACGCTCGACTAAAAGACTTGGACCAATCAGGTCCCGCCTTCTGCAAACCTATCTGTCCCTGGCTTCAGAGGTTCGACAATACGTGGGTGAAACTCTCGTATCTCGCGCTCAGATTCGCGGGACTCAAGCCAGATGTCCTAGGAGCTCTCTTGAACACCGCCGCCACCGTCAAATCTCTCGACACCATCTCTGTCAGTGACGTGGCGCTGTCGCAACTGAAGGAAGTCTGCCAAGTCATACGGGAGACCGGAATGAGTGACCGAGTCCGTATAGAAGGCGAATACCTTGTCGACGAGGTGGCACTAGATATGCTCCAAGAGTTTCCAGAACGACTGCGGCACGTGGCCGTCAGTTCGCTCCGGGAGCCGAGACTGGAGGTGTTTCGAAACACTGTTCAGATGGCGTGCTCCTGGTACCAGCTGAATGCACTCTGTCTGCTCCTGACGCAGGCTGTTCTAAGCGACGACGCCGCTGTGCGCTTGTTGAGCAACTGCTTGCGCACTGCTACCGGCCTAAGGGAGCTCAAGTTGAGGGGTTGTTACAAGCCAGACCTCAGCCCCTGTCTTCGGGCAGAAGACAGTTCTCACTGCGTGCTTCTCGAGGCTATCTTCGCAAACCCGGGCGTACGAGAGCTGCGAATGACCGGGTTTCGTCTAGGCCGGGGCAACTTGTGGTTCCTGGCCGACCAGGTGATCGCCAGCGCGACGCTGTGCGAAGTATCCTTTGCATCCTGGGAGATTTTTGAAAACGAAAGGTTTGTTCAGTTCCTCGCTGCAGATTTCCGCGAGAACAAGACGATCGTACGCTTGGAAGTCTTGGAATCTGTTGACAGAGAAGCGCAAGATGAGAGGTTTGTCCTCGAAGATCTCATCGGCCGCAACATAGGCTACCTCACGTGCGCGGCCCACTTCGTAGTCCACGATCGCTCCTTGCCGCGCTGCGCAAAAGCCTACGAGACCGTCCACCATAGCCCAGCCCTGAACGAGAAAATTCAGGAGCTCTCGTCCTTGAAAGAGGCGTCGCGAAACGATGGAAGGAAATTTTGGGATGACGTGATTTTATAGCAAGTGTCGCGAGTAGTATCTGACAAAGAGGGCAGCGGTGTTCTCTGCTACTATTATTCAGTCATTCGGTTATTGAATCATTTACCATTTCGTTGTCCTGTTCGCTGTTTACGTGTGCACGTCCTTATGTCTATTGACGCTATCCTTCAGTGAGTGGTAGGTTGAGTTTTCAGCGCTCTGGCATCAAACAATTAAAACGTATCTACTCTTACATTCCATTAACCTGCTTTACTACGAAGAATGGTGTCACGAGTTCGCCACATGTTGTGTTTTAGCCTCGTAGGCGTCTGTGTTATTAGCAGTGTTACCGATGTTCATCGGTATATTACGGGTTTGCCTGCTCTATACTCCACACCAGATTTTAGCTTCGACATTGCCTCAGATGTTCAGAAATCTTTGAAATAAATGCACTGAGTGCTTACATTTACGCGCCTACGGGACCGTCCATTTTCTATGAGATCAAGGCTGCCCGCAGCTTTACATGCTAGACGTGAAACATCTTGGTAGCCACGTACTTCCGTGGAATTGACAACCTCGCCATTATCGCACCAGATTTACCCGCCGTGGTTGCTCAGTGGCTATGGTGTTAGGCTGCTGAGCACGAGGTCGCGGGATCGAATCCCGGCCACGGCGGCCGCATTTCGATGGGGGCGAAATGCGAAAACACCCGTGTACTTAGATTTAGGCGCACGTTAAAGAACCCCCAGGTGGTCGAAATTTCCGGAGTCCCCCACTACGGCGTGCCTCATAATCAGAAAGTGGTTGTAGCACGTAAAACCCCATAATTAAAAAAAAATTATCGCACCAGCGTAACGGGAGACGCCCTCCCGTCGACGGCGGGATATGACGGGGCAGATCTGCGTAATGCTTGCGTGCGCGCAAACCTCGGTGATCAAAAATTATAACTCGATCATCGGGTTAAGGAAAAAAAAATACATAAAGCGCAGGCACCCATGCGCTCAAGTTTTTCATTTGAATCGCTGAGCACTTAGTGCAGCTCGTGCGCTCTGTGATGCTTCCGTGTTAATATTACTATAGGAAAATTTGGCGCTGCAATTGTTCAATTCGCATGAAAATGGTGCATAGATCTACGATTTGGCTTGGATATTTTCACATAGCACGTTACAGCTTTTATTGTCGACGGATAATGCAATACGTAAGATTACGAATACGCAAATGACCGTGCTGTTTTAATGCGAAGCTATTCCGCGCCCCACTATGCGAAAATACGGTTTTCTGGCGGCGCGGCCGAATGATGGGACCAAGAATGGACGACGACAAAGAATAAAACCACAAAGAAATAATGCAATTGGCGTCAAATTTCTCACGGCGGCTCCTCTAAACAAACGAAATTAACAATGCACTTTGAAAGTAGTACTAGGCAAACTTCGGTCTGGGTGGGAATCGAACCTGAGCGTCCGGGATGCGGGACGACCACGCTTCGCCGACGCCACTGCGGCTTTCGGTCCCCGTGGACTCAAAGTTTGCTTAGTGCGTGCGTCATTGCACACGTCACGTCGCAGCCATCTGGCTGACTAAAGGTTTGGCCTAGTGATTGGGCGCGCGACGGCGCAGCCAAAGTGGAGGATGTGGCGCCACATCATGAGGGTATAAAATGGATGTATAAAATAAAAAGTACCGATGTGCAACTGAATGCCGCTGAACGGCCCTTCGTTTTATGAACTAATTGCAGGCAAGCGAGCGCGTTGAGACTCTTGGCGCATTTTCATTTGGCCTTACCAAGGCGCAGCTCAAACGCAGGCGGTAGTTTGCGCGGGGAAGTCACACGACCGGAGCGAATCATTTCGCACGATCCCGGCAGGGCCACATTGACTTCAAGAAGTAATTGAGCTGGTAGAGTGTTGAGGTATTGCACAGAAAAGACATTGATTCACGGTGGAGGAAAAGAACTAGGAAGCTTACCAGCAAGTAAGCGGCGTGTAGGGTGAGCAACACAGCAACAAGGAACGTTAAGCGCAGAATAAGAGAGGCTGAAATAATCACGTGGGTGGCGGTAATGGAAAAGAAACCTGACATGGGTAACTACTTAACAGGATAAAACAAAAGCAATAAAGAAACAATTTATGATAACTCAAAGGGAAGCTGATTACTTTTCGAAGCGAGACCAGGATGCCTTAGAACACGCACCTATCAAGCGAGGTATAAGAAGGAAGAAGCATGTGCTTGGAGGGGGGGGGGGGGGGGGGAGGCTGTGGTAAAGCTAGCGAAACGAAGGAGCATGTTTTATTAGAACGTGAAGATATCTGCCCAGCGGTCGATTTAGGCACCAATGGATTCCTTGAAGCCCTTGGGTTCAGCGAGAGCAGGCGAAAAGTAAACGAGCGCAATAGAGATTAGTAAGAGGCCATTGGAAGATTAGTGGAAGAAAAGTAGGGAAACGACAAAAAACGGAGACGTACAAAAACAAAGTTCACACTAAGGGTTCAGAAAATTTTGTTGTGGGAATTCATCGTGCGTTTTTTTTCGTTTTTTTTTTCTAGGTAGCACATTAGGCAGTATAATAGCAAGAGCTTTGTGGCGCAACCCACCGTCCCCTTCGAAAGGGGACGCTCATAACATCCATCAATCCATCCATCCATCCAGAGCCAAAATCAAACCGTAAAGCGAATTATTACAGCTGGCGTTGGAACGGTAATGGTGTAGAGGGAAAGTAATGCAGTCTATTTGCAGACGCAGGTTTTTGAGAGACAGCCGGGACGATGAGAGAGAGGGATTATGCGTGTGCACGTGTTGGAGCGTGCTTGTGTATGGTTGTATGCGCGTAAGCGCTTGTATGTGAGCGCCTGTGTTTGCCTCCGCATTTGCATGCGCGTGATAGCGTGTATGCGCGTGTGAGCATTCGCGGCGTGTGTGCATGCGTACATTTGCGTGTGTGCGTACGCGCGTGTTAGTGCATGTGTGCGTGCTTGCGGTGCGTGCGTGGGCGCGTGCGAATGTGTACGCGTGCGGATGTGTGTGTTCATGTTTCAGCGTGAATGCGTGCGAACAAATGTATGTTTGTTTGCGTGCGCATTGTTGCCTGTGCATGCGTATTGTATGTGTGTGTGCCTGCGAGGGAGCGAGTGTGCGCACAGGTCCAAACTGTCGATGGCCAATGACGGAAGTCCCACTTTCTTCCGGCCTCCAGCCTCAGCCACATCTATAGACCTAACTCTGCATTCACCTGACATCCGTGTGAAGTGGTCAACTGCACCTGACCGCATGGGAAGTGATCACTATCCAATTTAGTGTTTACTGCCGACTTCCATACGCGCGGCACTAAATGGAGCCATGTTGATAAATGGGACAAATACAGGGAGCAACTTGCAAGTGTTTCTGGAGGTGTGATAGACAGAATGATTTATGGTAAGATTGCTGCTACCACGGCGGTCAAGTTGCCTAATCATTTTCCGACTCCGGATTTAAAACTCGGGAACCTTTGCGCAGCGCGCAGAAGGGCGGAGCGGCAAATGATGCGGAAGAAGTACGACAGATCCTTGAAGAAGACCTACAGCAGGCTTAACTCTGCCATTCGTCGCCATACGAACAAGCTCTGTAGGTCGCAGTGGGCGGCCTTCTGCGCCAGCTTGTCTGTTTTTTCACCGATGACGAGAATTTGGCGAGTCATTGGTAGCCTTGCTGGTGATTCTCGTCCTAGTAAGCCTTTAGAAGCGCTTGCACTGCTCAAGCAGAAACCTCTCGCTTGCTTGGCAGAGGAATTCGCAGATGCATTTGTACGTGCAAGCTCAGGAATTCATCCATGTGCTCGGCCTGCAACATCTACGTCTGTTATGGACGCCCCGTTCACACTTCGAGAGCTACAGACAGCACTCAGCAGCCTGCGGCGTCGATGCGCACGAGGTCCTGACGACGTCCTGTATCATTGACGTCGTGTGTGGCTAAGCTCATGGAGAAGCTGGCAAGTAAGCGTTTATCATGGTGGCTCGAAGATAGAAGGGCTCTGCCAACATGCATGACTGGATTCCGCACAGGTTTAAGCGCGCAAGATAGCGTCTTGGACTTGATAAGCCACATTGAACATCAAAGAGCTTTCGGTCTCTCAACGCTAGCTATTTTCCTAGACGTATCAAAGGCTTATGATAACGTCCTTCAGAGTTCAATACTAAATAGCTTGATGGACATAGGCGTACAGGGCTATGTTCTGCGATTCATTCACTCACTTATCAGTGATCGTAAAATTCAAGTGCGGTTAGGAAGTACCATAAGCACCGAAAAGGCGGTATCGCGAGGCGTACCTCTGGGAAGTGTTCTTTCCCCGACGCTGTTTAATGTTGTAATGGCTGGTGTTCCCGCTGAAGTGCAAAAACATTGCAGGCATATCCATATGTCGATATATGCGGACGACATTTGTATTTGGTTAAGCGGATATCAACACAAGCGTTTAGCTCTGGTAGCTCGACAGGCATTACTTTCAGTTCAAAATTACCTTCAAGGTGTAGGGTTGACTCTCTCGGTGGAAAAATCTGGCTTCATCATGTTTCCAGGTAGAGAAAGACTGTATGCGCGGCTAAAGATAGACCTTGATCAATCTTGCCTTCGTCAATTGAAGCACAAGATCTTTTTGGGCGTCATTATTGACTACCGTCTACAGTGGCGACGAGCTGGGGACTCTATTGTGACATCACTATCTCCGCGTCTCAATGTGATCCGTAGAGTTGCAAGTGAGCAATGGGGAAATCATCCTTCTTCAATGATCAGGCTGCACGATGCACTAGTGACGAGTCGAATGATGTACCAGCTCCCATTAATTTCCCCCTCACTATCACAGCTGGAACGACTTGAGGTTTTGCACAGAAAGGGCCTAAGGAGGGCTCTTGGCGTTCCGTAGACTGCTCCTAACAATGCAGTACTTTACGAGTCTCTATCGAGACCTCTTAGCCTAGTCGCCTCACAAAGGTTATTGATGAAAATTGGCCGCCTCAAACAGACGATAGCCGGTCGAGCCCTTCTACAGAGCATTCGAAAGAGATCCGAGTCCCGAGCGTACTTGGCCCTTAATACTCTTGGTTACCTGGGTCTTGACGCTAGAGGTCGAACTAAGAGGTTGAAACCACCTTGGTCTTTCGCGAGCCTCGATTGTTCGTTGACAATTCCTCACGTTCATGCTAAGCGGAGTTCTCCTTTGGCGGCAACGCGTTCGGTCGTACTGGAACATCGTGAAACTGAATATGCACGTCATCTTCAAATTTTTACTGATGGCTCTGTGGACAAGGTCAGAGGATATAGTGCAGCTGCTTTTCACATTCCCTCTTTGAAGTATGATTGGTCGGCTCGCTTCACTGCAGTCGTGCCCTCCACAACGGCCGAAAGCGTTGCCATTGAGGCAGCTCTAAAGAAGCTACGGTTTTGTACGCCTCAACCCGTTGTCATTCTTACAGATTCGAAATCCGCCCTTCAAAGGTTAGAGCATAGGTTCCCTACTGATTCTTTGTGTCTAAGCTCCCTACGCTCGGTGCACAATCTCCATATCAAAGGCTTCTCCATACGATTCAAATGGGTGCCCTCGCACATAGGTATCATAGGCAACGAGATGGCGGGCAGCCTCGCCCATAGAGCGCTGTCTGGGAATCCTTTGAGAAAAGTGCCTCAAGAGGACAAGAAACTCTTCAGAGAAGCCGTGTCGTGCCACTTCAGCTCTTTGTGGAGCTCACCTCAGAAGCCATGTGTGACTAAGGGTCTCAAAAGAAACCAAGCCACTTTACTGCTCCGCATTCGCACGGGCTCTGCTCGTACCCCTGCGTGGATGTGTAAGACTGGCCTGGCGTTGTCTCCATTATGTTCAACGTGTGGTGTGTGTGGTGACATAGAACATTACCTTATGTGCTGTACTTTGTATGACGCGGAAAGGAGCGTGTATCCGGGTCCCTCAAGAAGACAGGAATTCCCCACAGTTCTCTTCAGGACATTGTTTTCCCGCGCGGGAACCAGTTAGATAGGAAGGAGGTTTCTCGTTTTCTTTTAAATTGCCTGCAGGACACGGATTTGGCCTCCACATGGTAACCTTAGGAGTGACTGTGTAGTTGTGAGGTCTGTGTCTGATTTATATGATTTATGTATTTTAAGTGTCGCTACGGTGGAGCAATTGCCGGCAGCTACTGCAAGGCTAATCCCACCAGTAGCCTACAACCACTCAACTCAACTCAACTGTGCGTGTGTGTGCGTATGCGTGTGTAGTGTGCATATAAAGGCATGTTTGTGTATGTGTGCATTTCCTTCCTTACACCTACTCTCAGAAACAAATTGTGTTTAGAAGTACTGACTGTTGAGGGTGTTGGTAATCCATACTCAAAGCATGACGGCGCAAACGATCCTTCATCCTTATCGCTGATCAGGGATCACGGCGCTTCCTTTCCGTGTGCCACCGTCAAAGATACTGAAGCACTGTGAAGCCGATGCCTAGAGCCGCGACCGCTCACTTCGGCACGGTCCCCGCGCACGGTTCTTTCGTCGAAGCGCGGTTGAGAGCGCATCTATACAGCAGCGTATGAGCGCAGTCACGTGGTTTTGGTTCATATTTTGCGGGCTTTCCAAGGTCAATCTAAATAGGCCGCGAAGCTTCGGGCGAAAGGCGGTTCGGAACGAATTACCACCGTCATCAGCAAGGGTGGTTATGGGAGCAGCGATTGAAGCGCGACTATATACGTTTGGAGGGAACAAACATTGGGAAAGAAAAAAGCGTTTTTTAATAAGCGAGACACAGTTAGATTCATTCAATGAAAATAAAATTCCGCGTCAATTTTATATATGCATGACGAGTAAAGAAAAGACAAGTCAATTTTATTCTATCATTACCAATAAATACCATTTCCAGCGCCCATCGTAAGAGGGCGCCGCTTTAACGCCACTATTGCTTGCACAGCAATGCAGCTCAGCAATGCAGCACAACAATACAATGCAGCTTGCAGTGTTCAGAAAGGACCGCTCGTAAAGTTCACCTGTTACGATACGCCCCCCTCACACGTTGTGCTGATTTCCTTGCCGACGTTTGTCTGATTTAGGTGACGCGGGTAGGTTCATTGTTTCTCAACCTGTTCAGTCAAAAGTTGTGAGTTACGACCGCCAGAGGATTGCTTACTTTAGTTGTTTTCGTGCGACTGCGCAGGCCAACAGGCTTGGCGTCCGACGATAGAACCAGCACTACACCTAAAGCTTTTGTCGGAATCAAAAGAAAGTATCTTCTGTTCAGGGGTGCGATTTCGACACCCGTACGGCTCACCTTCTTTTGCATTGCTTTCCGCGCTGATAGCTCGAAACGCCCATCAAGTCAAATGGCGGGGCATTTAAATATACAGCTCTAATGGCAGGCCACCAAAACAAATTTTGCGGCTTTGAGAACAAAATGACGTCACTTTTTGTTTTTAACGGATATGGCGTCACATTGTTTTTTCTTCCGCTGGAAGTGTTCCCTCCGCACACAGATGGCGCTAAGCCCCATGAAGCGCCGATGAACCGCCATTTTTTGAACGCATGGGTTTCCATGGAAGCTTCGCTGCCAGGTATATTTACCTTGGGCTTTCTTCAAACGCCGGAAAAATTCGCCACGCAGCATGTGCTGGCGCAAAAAATTGGACCGGTCGTTTCGGAATGCCCTCTACAACGCAACAAAACGCACTTGACCCTGAAGTGAATGTGAAAAAAAAATGCATAAGTGATCTTGTTTAATTAACTTATTAAGCACAATATGAAAAATACCCTAAGGAGCGCTACATGACGGCACACATAATGTCGTTGGTTTCATTCAGGTGCGGTTAACCACTTCTTTTAAATCCTTGGTTCAAGTTACGTGACACACGCTGCATGTGAGCGTGCCTGAGTGTGCACGCGCTATACTGGTCCCGGCCCTATGAGGGCACCCCCCTCCCCTCCATTGAACGGAGCCTTTAAGCGCTGACTCCCTCCCTCTCTCTCTCTCACACACACACACACACACACACACACACACACACACACACACACACACACGCACACGAACACGCACACACACGCACGCGCGCATGCACGCGCACACGCTCGCACGCACGCACGCACGTGTTCGCCCCCATGCAGATTTACACGCGCCCACGCATGTACACACGCACAAAAATTGTGCGCACGCACGCACACACAAACGCGCGTATGCTTGCAGACGCTTACGCACACTCTTGTTCACGCAGATTCAAATACGGAGACACAAGCACGCGCGCACAAACAAGCCGAAGACGTGCACACGCATATACACGAGAAAACCATGGCCAGGCGGCGCTACTGCGCCTCCTGACAGCGCCCCCAAAGTGGAAACGTCAAGCAGCGCGGTCGCGCCGTGGCGCAGTCTCCGCTTTGTTTACGTTGTTTCGTCCGCGCTTTTCTTCGCTGCTCGTGCTCACGGCGCTCCGTTTTCGACGGCGGCAGATCGCCTGCTTGCGCAACAGCGATGCAAAGACTAGTGCGGTTTCAAGAAGGTTGCCGACGCCGACAGCTTTTTTCGTGGCGGCAACCTCCCGAAAGGGGAGCGTCTGCTTCCGAACGTGTACGGCGTTGAACAAATTGTGGACGGTGATGTGACAGTGAAAGGCAAGTGCGTGTCACAAGGGTCCGACAACACCGTACACGACGTGGAGTTAGAGGTACGCACCATGTTCAGAAATTTAGCCACTTATATTTCAATTACAACATAAGTCACTCTGGCAGCAGGAACTTCTGTTATACTACTCGATGACTGCAGATCCATTGGGCTGCTTCTTGACGGTTCCGTCACTTCCCGAAGGCATGTTCTGGAGTCTGTTTCACATGTGTCTTGCTGCTGCTCAAGAGTTGTGTCGCTGCAGCACGAAAGCACATGTCCCGGTGGTGGTGACTGCTGAGAAGACTGTTGTGATTGCCATTGGTCTGTTTGGCACCGCTACCATCTGTATCGCATAGAAATGAGACAGTATGTGTGCCTATTTGTTGTAGGAATTAAATTACTCCCAATAATATGTTTGCAAAGGTAACGTTCCTGTGATTATGTGCATATGTTATTCTACAAGAGTGCTACCACTACAGGTTATGATACTTGCACACAGATAATAACGCCCACGTCTCCAGCGGCTGCTTTCCGATCTGCCGCTTAGCGACGCACGCGACGACCGCGGCTTGCATTAAAGACGGTCTGCTACCACACAAAAGTTGCGCGCGGCCCCTTTCGTTACCTGCACAACTAGTAATTTAGGTTGCAGCGTTTGGAAAAGGGAAATAATTCTCTTGAGCTCGTCCATGCCTATCGCGAGGGAAGGCACAGTGCAATCAAATAAATTCGGGGGTTCTAAGTGCCAAAACCATGCCAAAAGCACGAAATCATTGAAAGGCCCGCTGTAATGGAGAGTCCCGGGAATAATTTTAACTTCCGGGGGCTCTGTAACGTGCACAAAAGTCAACGCACACGGTAACAAGGGTGTTCTTGCATTTGGCCCCTATCGAAATGCGGCCGCCGTGGCCTGGAATCGAGCACGTGTCGTCGAGCTTAGCGGCGCAACACGCATGCATTTACCTCTAACAAACGGCGGATGTCACCACAATTCAACTACGCGACACGACTAAACAAACGGCCGTGCGCTAAAAACAGGCATATCACTATTCCGCTTTGATCGAGCGGCCGTGATATTTCACGCGAATGCGAAAGTATGAGACTTACTTGACTCGGCGCACTGCAGTTATCCATGCTTGTCATCTGTCCTTCTCGTACCACTTCCCCGGAAATCTGTAGAACTTCGTGTGCGGCGTTCGACCTTACGTGTTTTAGAGGCTGCTGTGGCAATCAACAACACAGCAGTATTGCGTGCCACCTTTCCTGGCTGATGAGGTCGCACTCGCCATCCCCCCCCCCCCCCCCAAAAAAAAAAGAAAAAAAAAAGCGCGCACGAGCACTCCCGCCGTACAGAACACCGGCGCGCGCTAGCGCAGGGACGACCTTCGAACCTTACATCGGTCCGCTAGGGGAGCATTCGGCGCTGGTGCCGCGCGGGAAAACTTTAGGCTGTCTCGTCTATAGACAAGAACGGCACCGAGAGCGGCGCTGCTGCGCCGGCGTTGAGAGCGCCGCATGCGACGCAAAATTCTATTAGCGGGTGGTACCCCTCTCCCATCTCTCGTTCGCACCGCCTTGATTGCCTCCTGCACTGCGCGTGTTTGGGCACGTTTCGTGCCGCGCGCGGTGTGTGCCTACGGGTGTGCGCGTGGACATTTCATTCGAAGAGCGATGTAGTCTGTTTCACATTTAGGGGGAAACTCGGAGCGCATTGCATCGCGATGCGGCGAGCGCTTGAGTCAGGCGGCGGCAGCAGCTCGATCGCGCAGGTGCTCGAGGGGCGGGATCTTGCACGGCGTCGTACGGCGGCGCGCGCTGGCCGCACTGTCGGGAAACCGTCTACTGTCAGTTGCAGGGCGCCCATCTCATCGTTACTGCGTGAAATGAGCCGGTATTCTTTACTAAGCGTTGTGCGACGCCCACTGATACGCCTCGAAGGTAAGTTCATCGCTGCAGGGCAGTCATAGACGACGTACTGATTCCATACATTCTTGACGGCCCGTTTCTGGAAGGCGACTATATATTCTAACGCGATAGGTCGCCGATCCACACTGCTCACGTTGTGCAAGAACTGCTGGAAGAGCGCGCAGTCACTCTCTTGGGGTGGTCGCCTCAATCCGCGCGCGCCAACATCATTTAAAATGTCTGGGGCTCGTTGAAAGTATCGCTGCCGCACCATCCCCTCTATCAGTCGCCCGAAGATAGGCTTCGATCCACCATCGTCAGCGACTGAGACGTGCTGCGAATGAACACATCCCTGATCAAGTCATTCTACACTTCACTGCCTTCAGGATGAGCGCTGTCATCGCTGCCGATGGGGACATGACGAGATACTAACCGAAGTTCCGAGCGTGACGTGTCCAATTCCCCGCCGGCGGGCAGGGTCTGTCTGGTGTAGTGATTGATTGTCGAGAAAAATCACTTACAGCTCATTGTCTTAACCTAAAACATTCCTTTAATCGTACCCGTTTGTTTCATCGTGTTCGACCCCCATAGTAATCATTGTTGAGTGCTTTGTTTTCCTTTCGAGTCAAACAAAGACTGAGCACGTTGCGCGCACATCTTGGTGCGTCTTGTCGCTGCTTATTACGGTAGCACACACAGGGAAGAGATATACGTGCACGCGCTCAGTACCCCACCCTTTCGAAAGAACAAACGAAGCATGCTGTTAAAAGAAGTTTGTGGAACTCCATTATCGCTAATGAAGGCTCAGAGTTTGGCGCCGCACAACGTTTAGTAAACAATATCAGCTCAGCCCCCGCAGTGCCGCTGAAATCGGTACTCTGCCCCTGACAGTAGCACGCTTCCCGACAAGGCGGCCAGCGCGCGCCGCCGTAGCAGACGACGGAGATCACGACTCCGCCCCTCGAGCGTCTGCGCCTGCTCGAGCTGCTGCCGCCGCACGACTCCATTGCTTGCCGCATCGCAATGCAATACGTTCCGAGTTTTCCCCTAAGTGTGAAACAGACTGTACACGCTTCTATTTGCCTTTAAGAAGATCGGTACGCTTGACGATTATTTTTATGGCTGCAATGCGGCGACAGGGCAGCGTCTGCTTAAACACTTAAGTGACGCTGAGCAGGTAATTGGAAACGACATCGTATGTGCCGCCGGAAAAATCGTCAGCACATACGATGCGGCACATGCATACGGCACATACGAGCTAAAGTCATTTTTGCAGTTTCTCACAATATGTTTGCTACAAATCCGTGCTCTGATGGCGACAACGGATTTCCATCGACACTGTGCGGAAATAAACAAAATATATCGCTGCATAGCACAAGTACGACATGCGCACACAACTTCAACTAGTACGTCCCCTACAATATGGAATAGAGGCAGCAATGTAGACAGCTTGGCCATTTTTTAACAGTGCTCAAGAGGCGGAAGTTGAAAGTATTAGTAATCATTCCCGCTTCAGCAATGCCGGCGCGACCAAGACGCGGGCGTGTATCGTCCAGTAACTCGATCGATCGGTGCAGTGGTGAAGCGGGAATGAGCTCCGGTCATGTTCAGTGCATCGTGCACATATTCAATTCCTAGGCTCGCGTGAACTTCGGCCACTGCTAGCGCATACAACAAAAGTGGTTTCCATTCTTGGGCAGCGCACACACAAACGAAACACGAGAAAGAAGACAGGACAAGCGCTCGTCGAACAACTGAACGTTTTTATATGAATAAAAGGATTATGTACCGAGTAATTCTTAAATTCATGTGGGTTACATATAAAAACCGTCATACAGTTAGGAGTGATCAATGAACGAGCTCGCTTCGTTTGCCAGTTGCTTACTTCGCTCGGCGCACCGCAGTAATCCATGTCTGTCGTCTGCTTTTTTCGTACCATTTTCTTGTGAATCGGCAGAATTTCACTGGTGGCATAAACCCTTTCATGTTTACATTGCTGTCGTGACAGTTAACAACACAATAATAATTTCCGGTCATCCGAAGAGGCGCCGTCGCAAACAAGAAACGTTTCGCCCGCAGCGCGAACTGAAGCGGGCGCGATCGTGAAGGGACGCGGCGGCGGAAACCTACCCCCGTTAGAGGTGAAATCGTTCCGCCAGGGGAGAAACGAGCGCTGGCGTCTAGGATGAAACTTGGCGTGCGGTCGTCTATACTCTCCCCCTCTTTCCCTGCTTCCTCTCAAAACCCAGCGCGTGCAAACAGACTGAATGACACTCGCTCTGCAATTACCGTTCCAACGTCAGCTTTAATAAATCGCTTTACGGTTTAAATTTGGCGCTTCTTCAACAAGTCAATAGGGTTATTTTATATTTACCTACACTGGCCGCGCGAATGTAGTTAGTGCAGGAAGTCGCCTTTTTTCTTTTTTTTTTTACTTGGTGTAGGAAAGTGTAGCTCCACCTACCTGCAAGAAGCCATCTTTTATAGCTGTAGTGTAGCGTGAAACGTACACTTTGTACACTGCGGTTTGGGTCAGTCTAAGGAGCGGATAACAAACAAGCAGGCTGGCGTTGCAAATCCGCGGCGCCACTTTGATGCTGTCAGCGCTGATATAGCGATGTAAGTGAACTTTCACTGCAAAGATGGCAACGAAGTGCTCGCGGGACCATGTCTTACAGAGGAAGGTGAGCTAATCTTCCTAGAAGCCAAAATTTTCTGACACACCGATGGTGCTGTCTTCGTGCACTGCGCATTCGCGATCTATTTAGCTGCAGGTTGTCAAGATTTGCTGATGAAATGAAACACGTACATTGGCGTTTAGTTTCATGCAAGCGCATATACGTAGCTAGTAATTGCGAAGTCAGGCGCTTTTCGTCTGCTGATGGAGAAGACGACGCGCAGTCTGCCCTCATTGGCTACAGCCGAACGAGCCAAGTGCAGCACACGACGTCGTAGCTTCTGTCCGGCACTGCCAATCGCCTACACAAGTCTCCTCGAAGTGCAGGTAAAAAAATTATGCAGATCCCACGCACTCTGGGAATCTATGTAAGCGAAGAATTCTGTGCTGGGTGCTTTGACCGACGATAATTAGTGGTGATGTTGACGGCTATAGCTTAGTTTCTTCAACGTTTAGTCTAACACGAGAGCGGTGAGTTGATTTTAAACGTTACCTTGCGGACACCACTGCTGTTTGTCTGCGTAGTACACTGAACACACAGGGAGAGGTGTTCGCTTGAGGCGTTGTTGTGCGCCATATTTCATAACCTCTGAGAGGGTTGAGCATAGTAATTGCATCACATGGCATATCGTATTGTGGCAGAAATATTAAACTTGAATTGGATTATGCGGCTGTGCGTGCTAAAACCACAATCGGAATATGAGGCGCGCCGTCGTGGTGGTCTCCGGATTAAATTTGACACGGTGATGTTCTCTAACGTGTTCCAAAATCTAAGTTCACGTGCGTTTTCTATTTCGCCCCCGTCGAAATGCGGCTGCCGCGATTGGGATCGAATCCACGACCTCTAACGATGCCACAGCCGCAAAGCTATAACGCGGCTTGCACAGAAGTTTTGATTTGACGGTCGACCGCTTCCGTACTGTCGCCTAGACCTTGCGGTGCGCTTTAATTAATGCGGCTCTGCTTCTGCACGCCCTGCGTATTTGTTCGCTTGACATATTTACATGGTGTTTATTTTTCAGAAATAGCAGCAACGTACTGTACCGTATCTTGAACTTAAAGGCACTGGAAGACGACGAAGGGATCCTATTGCTGAGTGCTTGTTCTCCGTCACGACGATTTTCTGATAATTCTTGCTTTCTTTCGGGGAACACTGTTTTTTGCTCGACGGGAATGGAAGTGGAGCCACCCGCATTCCCACCTGAATTAGCGGCGCCCGCGTCGGCAGCCTCAAGGAAGCGGAGCTGCCTCTCGAGCGACAGCGAGGCTACGCTGATAGACTCGACCGAGAGCGACGACAGCTCTGACGACGATTGCATGGCTGTCCTGAGTAAGGAAGCAAAGCGGCGGATGCTTAGGGCCTCTGTGGACACATCCACTATGAAGAATCCGCAGCGTTGGGCGAAGTATATCATCCTTTTCTTACCTGTGCAACCCTCCGACAACATGAGGTTCCTCAGCAGGCAAGTTACATCAGTTAAACTCGAGAGAGTGTTGCCAAATGGCATTGAGAACGTCCGAGTCAACCCTCGCAAGAATGTTGTTGCGGTAGACGTCGCTCAAGCGTCGGCGTTAGATTCTCTGCGAGCTGTCACTGTCCTCGGTGGCATGAACGTTCGTACCATCATCCCGATGGGAAAAGAGGCTACTACAGGCGTCATATATGACATTGACGCGGCCATCTCAGGCGAGGATTTACCACTTTTGATAAAGCCTGCCAACATGGGACTCAAATACTACAGGTGGCCCGTCTCGGAAATTCCAGATTCGTAAAAATTGTCTTTAAAGGTGACTGCCTTCCATCGCATGTGAAGGTAGGTCATTTCCGACATGCTTTCCGGCCCTTTGTTCCCAAGCCTCTTCAGAGCGAAAAATGCCAGAAATTTGGTCACGTGAGCACCGTCTGTGGAAAGCCTACGATATGTTCCCGCTGTGCAGCTCAACACTCTGCAGACAATTGGGAGGCTAAAATTTATAAGTGTCCAAACTGTCAAGGGCCCCACGACGCCTCATCAAAGGAATGTCCAAGAGTTAAGAGAGAACTCTTCGTCTTGAAGAAAATGATGAGGGACCGGTCGACTCATCGTGAAGGAGCTGCTGACGTCAGGCGACGTCGTTCTCGTCGGAGACGCTCATCAAGGAATTCTGCTCTCCGCACACAGAATACGCGTTCCGCAAAGCCTCTTGCTGTTGAATCCGCTCCAACCCCAGGGCAGAATGCGTCCAAACCGCGTATTGATAATGGAGCAACTGAAAAGAATGCCGTGGATGAAGCATGGCCACCACTGCCAAGAATAAGCCCTGTGGAAAAAACCCAACAAGGAGTGGCACCACAATGCCCCACCCCTCACCCAGATGAGCTGACAGAGCATGGCCGCCGAACTGTAACAATGCTCAAGTCTGATAAATGCGATTCGCACGCTTGTGGGCAACTCAAATACGCCAACAGCTCGAAGCGCAGTGCAAGTGTTGGATGCCTCGAGCCTAGTGCTTGCAAATCTTGCGTAAGCGCAATGGCTCTTCCACTGCCTTCACTCCGTGATGAAGTGCGTAGTGCGACGATTTTCTAGTGGTATGTCAGAGGAGTTAAATCACGGATTTCATGTTTCCGCCAATACGTTTTTACGAACCGATTTCCTATAGTGGTAATATGTGAACCGAACTTGTCAAAAGCGCTAAGACTCTCTGGGTACGAAGCCTTTATGGCGTCGACGTGCGGGCAATCCAGCAAAGTAATTGTTTACATCCGTACAGAACAAACTTACATTCTCCACTCGGTGCAGCCTTATGATGGAAGCCAATACGTGTGTCTCCGCATTACGAAGAATAAAGTGGCCTTCACCCTTATCGGTGCCTACATCTCCCCATCTAGTCAGTTCGACGGCGACCGACTGCGAGACAGCCTGACGGCAACTTCTGGACATTAGATTATCACGGGTGACTTTAATGCTCATCACTTGGTTGGGAGAAGCTCCAGAATAGATTCCAGGGGCCGGAAACTTGTGGAATATGCTTCCGACCACGAACTCAGCCTTATGAACGATGGCAGTCCAAGGTACTTGCGTGGTTCGACCTATAGCAGTTGCTTAGATTTCACTTTGGTGTCACGGCATCTTGGTTAGATGGTTCTCTGACATCGAGACTCATGGCAGAGACCATATTCCCACCTACTTAAGAATCACTGGATTTGGAAGCTTCTCCTTTTCTGCTTCCCGACAAGTAAGGTGGTCAACATTCAACATATAAGACAAATGTGTCCAGCTGTGTTGGGAAGGTCATGGAAATAATGGTACTCACACACCTAGAGTGCTATCTTGAGCGCCACAACCTATACCCCGAGGCCATGGCTGGGTTTAGAAGAGGCCGCACCTCTATTGAAAACGTCATCGACCTCGTGACGTCTGTACAACAAGAAAGACACTGCAAGCGTATATCGGTTGCACTTTTCCTGGATCTGAATAGCGCATATGATAATGTAACGCATGAAGCCATCCTTGATGCCCTGGAAAATAATGAAAAAATAATGAAATTGGTGGACGCATGTTTCGGTATATTCGGAGCTATCTATTCAAAAGATGCTTCTTTGTGCAGCGTGCAGATGGCCGAACCGTTGACCATTACACTTGCCGTAGCGTCCCACAGGGTGGGGTTCTTAGCTCTACTTTGTTCAACCTTACAATCCTTGGACTTGCCGACGTTCTACCACATACAGTAAACCTTTCCATATATGCTGACGACATATGCATATGGGCTTCGGCAGTTACATGTCTCCAGGTGCGCGCACGGCTCCAAAAAGCACTGACCCTAACATCATCGTACCTGCGTGCTCACGGCCTCAGCATTTCGACCGAGAAGTCCACCTTAGTCGCTTTTACCCACAAGCCCATGACTTAGTACTCCATTTCTATTGATCACCAAACAATTTAATACGCAAAATTTCACCGATTCCTAGGCTTTATTATCAACGGAGACCTTTCATGGAGCCCCCATATCTCATACTTGAAGAAGAGGCTTACTGCTATCGCCCATATACTAAGGTTCCTTGCCGATAAAACGTGCGGCACATCCGTGGCATCTATGCTTCAACTATACAAGATGCTCTGCCTGGGATACTTGCGATATAGCACACCAGTGCTGTCCAATGCTAACAAAACTAACATTCATGTCCTACAGAGCATTCAAGGCCAAGTCCTTCGAACATGTCTGGGGCTACATCGAAGTGCTTCAACTGTAGCAACAATTGCCACCGCCAGAGACAGCCCAATAATGACCTATATAGCTGTCGGCGCACTCCGGGCGCATGTTCGCCATATATCCAGAGTCCCTTGACATAAAAATTGTAACAGCGCAAACACCTGCAACCACAAAGTAACAAGGACGAGACACAAGCGCTGACTGTCAACTAAATTTTATTGACGGAAGACGGATACTTTATATAAGGGGAAAGGCAGGGATACAATCTGGGAAAATGACATTGCGCATCGATGAACGAACGTGCCGGCAGTCAACGGAATCAGGCGCAGAAAACAAGAAAACTAGAAAAAAACTAGAAAAAAGTAGAGAGAAGGCGAGGGATACTAACATACAATCAAATCAGTAAGCGGTCGCTTCCAAAAATTGAAGCTCTGCAGCAAAAAGCGATACAGAGGAGGTGCTTACGCACTTGCTGCCATATTTATGTATGTGGAACGCTTCCAAACTGATGCGCGCCGTCGCGTCGGCACTCTTACCGAGAATCGAGCCTCGCAACCTGTGCATTCAATTACGTGCGCGACCAAATGTGCGTACTTGTCCTTTAAGTTACTTAAATTTCGAGCGTGTTCCCCCAAGCGTTCATTAATGCAGCGGCATGTTTGGCCGACATAAGCCTTTCCTCACTTCAAGGGAATGGCGTGTACCACTCCTGTGGAACACTTGATGAACGGCTTCTCATGTTTTAGCTGACAACCTCTTTTTTTTCGAGTTGCAGATGCGTGGGCATAACTGTGCCAGCATGTTGGGTGCCGAAAAAACAACGGACACCCTTGAGGCTGTGCGAAGTCCTGTGCAGGTACGGCACAACCAAAGGCTTGTCGGTCTTCCGGCGGTCATCTTTTTTTCGTGTTCCTAGTTTTAGATTCTGAAGGAGGGTCTCAGACACAGCAATCAAGACCGAATAGGGGAACCCCGCCGCCAAAAGTCGGCTGGCCTGATTCTCAAACCTTTTCTGCATTAGGGGCGGGCACGACTTCTGCAGAGACGATTCCAAACAGTGCGACGCTATAGCTCTTTTTACAGTTTTGGAATGCGCTGAATCATATGGTAACAAATCTTTTTTTGCGTGAGGGAAATAGCCCCAGCAAACTTGCTTTGCACGAAAGGTTAGTCTCAGGTCTAAAAACTGTAAAACCTGCGTCAGGTAGTTCATGGGTAAAATTGAGCCCTCCAACTCGCCCAGAAAGAAGTTTTAATGAAGTATCCAGAGTCCCTGACCACCATCTCGCTCGCTTGCCTGAGAAAAGACCCAAGGCAGCGTTCTCCATATCAGTCGCGGCTAACCGGCACTCTTTATCATTGAGGCACTCACCCGCAACAAGAACGCCATCCTCTCTGTGGTGCTTGAAAAAGCCCCCTGTGTACCTTGCTCTTCCAGGGATAGTGAAGAAAGCCAGCCTGACCACCGCGGCTCTCAAGCAGATCACATTGGAACATTTGCATTGTTCATACGCTAACCGAAACCATGTTTACACGGACGGTTCCCTCTCGGAAAATTCCACGGACGCCATTGTTATACCATCTAAATCGGTTGTTATCAAGTTTAAGACTTCACACGTAACGACATCTACAGGTTCCGAACTGGCTGCTCTTCGCGCTGCTGTAGAATACATTGAAAAAGAACCGCCAAACAAATGGGCAATATTTTGTGATTCGAAAGCTTGTGAGGTTTACGACGTGGCAATTATGAACAGCTGGTCTCTAAAATCAATGAAACTTGCCATTGCGTTTCTGAACGAGATCATGATATCGTCTTTCAGTGGCTGCCGGTACATTGTGGCATCGTTGGTAATCACCTTACCGGTGACGCTGCCCCATGTGCCTAGGCTGGCGCACCGACACTCCTTATACCTTTATCGAGAGTAGACGCTGCACAGAGCTTCGCAGTCTCGCTCGTAGTATCACCTTAAGTTACTGGCATACGCCACAGAATTCTAAGTGTCGTTTATACAGCCTTGACCCATCACTGAAACTTAAATTACCAGCAAACCTTTCACGACGTGACGCAACACTACTGTGTCGGCTGTGGGTAGGAGTAGCATTCACCAACTCCTACAGCTATCGTATTAGAATGGCGGACTCACCAATGTGCGCTAAGTGCAAGTGTGAAGAGACCATCGGCCACCTTCTGTGCCACTGTCCTCGCTTTGACAACCAACGTCGGACTCTCCAGTGTGCCTTGAATATACTCGATGACAGGCCATTTACAGAAGCAAAGATCTTGGGAACCTGGCCTCACAGTTCATAAGCCCAAAAAGCAGCTCGAGCGCTTCTTCATTACCTGAAGGCAACAGACTTGAGTGCCCGAATATAGACCTCCTACACCTAACTTAGTGCATGTGAAAGTGCGGTATTTCTTAGTGCATGTGAAAGTGCGGTATAGACTCATGTTTTCTCTCTCTCTTTCACTCCCCATTCCCCTCCTCACGTTTAGGATAGCAAACTGGACTCAGTCTGGTTAACCTCCCTGCCTTTCCTTCTCCCCTTCTCTCTATCTCTATCTCTCTCTAAAGGGACCCTGAAACAATGTTGCCGATTTTTTGTGCTAACGTACCGAGTCGTTAGAGTAGGTCCTTCTGATAATTAATTGACGCATATAAGTACTCCGCGTAAAGCGTGTAATTTATTATAAGGTTTTCAAAATGTACATCGCTGCCGATCGCAGCACATCGCTCGGCTGAATTTTAAGCCGGCCCTACTCATTTGACGTCATTTTCCCCAATGACGTTTGTAGGGCGAGCTATACGATTGGCTGCCCAGGGGGCGCCATCAATACTTTTTCCGACTTTATGGGGAACAAATGTTGTTCGGAATAGTTGGAATGTTAGTTAATTTGTTTCTATAAAAAGAAAGTAGCAAAAAGAGAATGTACAAGAACAATTTCTCACTACACTTAAGCACTTCCGGCACACAGCAAGCGTCGTCTGCTTGTGTTACAACGCGCTCCATTTTGACGAGAGCTCCGCGGCCAGAGTCGGTCTTAGTCTTTTTGCGAGCACCATGATTCGACTTAGTTTCGTTGTGGGCTGCAAGCGTAGCGACTGGCAATATGTCAAATTGCGACACGTGTCCCTCTGCAAGGTAGCAGACGAGCGGACTGGCTGCAGCACATCGGACTGTCCCTAACCGATCGGCGCAAGGATTTGAGCATTTGTGGCTGTCAGTTTACACCGGAGGATTACTACCACAATTAGCATCTCCACTATTCCGGTAAACGGGACCGATTTGGGCGGATGGCCGGATTTGCGGGGGCGTAAGCGTGAGCGGCCAGAGCGGTGCAGCCGGCTGGTAGCGTAGAGTTCAACCAGACAAACACAGAGCTAAAACTGCAGTAACCCACTGTATCCTGCTTCGCTACAGGTGCAAATTTTCGGCAGCGGCGTAATTGTGAACACGATTACACCACTGTCGAAAATTTACACCAGCAGCTAAGCAGAATATAGTAATTAGCTTTGTGTTTGTGTGGTTGAGCTTTGCGCCACCATCTGGCGTCACCAATCTGGCCGCTCACGTTTACGCACCCGCTAAACCGGCAAATCGCCCGCGCTTGCCGGAATACCGGACGCGCTAAATGTCTCTAATAGCGTTTCGCGAGTCCGCTATTCGGGTAAACGCAAGCGCAAGGAGACAGGGCCTGGCCGTTTGACCATGCCGTTTCACGGGATGAGCAGAAGCGCAAATGTGAATGGTCTAATTCCCCTTAAACTTCGTAAAGTAGTGACACTCTCCTCCTCCGCCTTCACTCCGCCTCGTTTCTCTTCTTGTTCACGCTCCCTCCACAACCGTGGCGCCGCCTACACCGCTCGAGCGTATACGATACAACACAGAATAGCAACAGTGCCAACATACGCTCCACGCCCCTCCGTAGACGTTTCGCAAGCGAAAATGGCGCTGAAGCACGACTGCAAACAAACGAAGCTGGCGGGAGGACCCACGTTGTGCTATTAGGCCAATAGCGACGCGGCGTCTGCATCGGCCAGAGCGCGCGAGGAGGAGGAGGCATTCTTCAAAGCGTGGCGCTACTTTAAGAAGTTTAAAGGGGTTTTAGAATGGTGTGTACGGTGCAGCCACCTGGTGGCACACAGCTCAACCACACACAGTAGCAGTCACGAAATGTATTCTTTGCTGCTAGTGTAAATTTTTCGCAGGAGTGTAATCGTTCACACGTTGTTTTTGTAAATGTTTCAAATGTTTTACACTTGGTTAGAGCAATATTAGCGCTTTGTTTTGCTGGTTAAGCTCTGCGCCAACAAGTGGCTGGACCATGCAGACCGATCAGGCCGCTCACCGTACGTCTACGCTAAAGTTATTTCATCAGCTTGAGTTTATGCCTCCAGGCATCCGTCGAAATGCCCGGCTCGCCTGTGGTTACCGGAATACCAGACACGTTCGGCGCTGCGACAGAATGCTCGCAACGCGCACTGCTTCGATAGCTCTCGCTTGGGGTCGACTGCCAAGCAGCTGGCGGAGAGTTTGCAGAGGCTTTGCGCGCTCGCTCCTAGAGAACCGGAAGTCGACGACACAACGTGCCATCATGACGCAGAGCCAGTGAAGACGGAGCTAAGCCCCGATCACTCGGCGAACGAGTTGAGGAGAAAATGCATGGCCATGGAGGAGGGCAACTTGTAATCGTCCGTAGCTGTCTTAATATGAGACGCTTCACACAAATTGTAGAGGGAATGATTAACTTTAGCTGTACGAGCAATAAGAACAGCGCTAAACAACAGGACGAGTGAAGGGACACAGATAACAGCGCTGTTGTCTGTGTCCCTTCACTCGTCCTGTTGTTTAGCGCTGTTATTATTGCTCGTAATCATGAACCAACCAGCCAAAATGCGTACTCTTCTGCAGTTTAGCTGTACCCTACCTGTCTACAAAATTTGCCCGAACCGCTTCAGGGGTCCTTTAAGCTTAGCCAGTTTCCCTGCAACCACCCCCATATAGTAGTAGGATTTGCTTGCCTTCTCACGTCACCTCCCCCCACCCCTCCCTTGTATGGGAACTGCCTCTTCTCCTCCCTCCTCCCTACAGTTCATTCCACGTCCCCTCTGGACTCGCACCTTAGTAGAAAGAGAAACGCTGCAGTTTCTGGAGCGCTTCCGAGGGGAGTCACGGATAATTACAGCTGTCGAGAGGCTAAAGTGGCGACTGCCAGGAAGCTCCAGAGGGCATTGTGCACATTCGACGCGGTGAGGTGAAAACGAGTTTCAAGCGTCGCCTTTCATCTCTGAGTCACTCCTGTCATGTACGCACACACTGTGACCGCCCCCCCCCCCACCCACGACGCGGTGTGCCTCACAGCAGCAGTGGGAAAGTCGAACGAGGAGGCAAAGAAAGCTTCGCTTTAAAAACACAATAGCACTAATTTTCCCTCTGCCAGAAGGGTGCAAAACGATTTGCTCCTGTCGTGGGGCTTCACCACTCATTCCTGACCAAAACAGCGCTTTTACGCACCACCTATGTTCCTACTAATACCCCAAACACAGGGGCACTTTCAAAGTTATTTGAACCAAAAGTCCTTTGTTTCAAGGGAGAATGCGCACTGTCACACAGGCGCATTAAAGGAGGCCTACTGGAAGGGAGCTTTGAGTCAAAGGAGTCCGCGTTCGTACTTTGAAATCTCAAGGGAATACCTTGCCTAGTGGGCGTCCGAGAGCAGAAAAAAAATACATAAACACGGAAGTTCAATTTTTACTTCTTCAGAACAAGCTTCCAAGTACTAAATATTGGGTACTAAAGTACTGAGTACTTTCTGGACACCCGCAATCCCGATGACGTACGCGCCGGTACAGCAGCGCCGGCAGGACATGTCAGCAGCAACATCTACAGAACACGGGCGCCATGTGCGATTTGGTTCTTTCGTTATCGGCTGCTAGGCAACCAAGTTACCACGGCTTTTTTCTGCTGGTCCTTAGCTTTTCTTCCCTCTTCAATTTTTTTTAGTTCTTTCTTTTAGCGCGTTTACTCATACCTACTGCTGCCTAGCCACAAGAAATGAGCGGCTCCGACCCCACGCGAACGGCAACCCAACAGACGGCCCCGCGGCAACGACGAGCAACGTGGGGCGAACAGGAGACATGGGCTTTATAAGCGTTTGGGAAGAGTACCTGGACCAGCTGAGAGGACAGCGGAGGAACGCTGGAGTCTAGGAGAGCATTGTGCGAGGCCTCTCCAGGCTCGGAATTATCCGAACAAGAAAACAGGTGCAGAGGAAGATTGATAATCTCACCTAACTGTACAGGTAAGCCTTAATATTATGCGCTGCACGTCGGCAGGAACAGCGTTCGTACTTCCAGCCATTTGAGGCTAGTATACTGATGTCGTGAGCGGCATGTGTGGGTTCATGCACATGATTTTGTCGATTGGCCGTGGTTCCTTCACCGGGTGACTGCATTCTTTTATTCTTTTGCCATCTTGGGTTTGGTAAGGACGCACTTGATAAGCCTTCAGAAGTGGAGCCTTAGAAGCAACATCTTAATTCCCTCACAAAAACACTGCCGCAGCGTCCGTTTCATATCCGCATGTGCTGGGCTTGTGTCCTCAAAAAAAGAAAAAAAGAAAAGGGCGGCACATGTTAAATGAATCGTGTAACTATAGTGTGATTTGATGGAACATAAAATGACCTGAAATATACATTTCCCGTTGCCAAGACGGATAACCATGTCTACTGGATGGTGCAAAATTCGCTAGCCTGCCGAGTAACAGGGAAAACTGTTGAAGCAACGGTGCGTGCATGCATGTGAACTTTGGAGAATTGCGCAAGTACTAATTATGTCATGCTTGATCGAGGTCAATGGCCCGCGGCAGCTCTTGCCACTATTTATTTTGAAAGTATAGCACTAAAGCACATACTGTAATTCTTCATGCATGAAGTTTCCTTACTGTGCCTATGCATTTTGCCTAGTTCATGCAAAGGCATTTCTGCTGTTCACTGATCGTTCCAGAAGTTGGGCAAAGGAGCGCACAACAGGCTCTGCACCTGTGCCATGGCTCTATTTAAATGAAATACACCGCTTTCTTGGTACGGACAATGTATGCAATTGAAGAGGCAAATTCGTCGTGATTCACCTGTACATGCCTTCATGCATGCCCATAAAAGTGCATGTGCATGAAGCAGACTCAGTATGATATGGTTTTAAATGCACAAGAATGGACAAGTCGGCCAGCTTCAGATATTCTGTAGAAGGAGTTCTTGTTGTCCTAGTTGGTGTTTACTTACCGACATAATGTAGCGCGAAGACACAATTTACACAGAAGGGACACACAACATGTCACAGGCACTACTAACAACTTTATTTGAAAGACAGCGAGACGAGTATATATACTTTTCCCAACACGCAGGCGCACCTACCACTACCGAGGGCGATTATCAGGGCTGGTAAGATCCCTTGGCAGATCTAAAGGAAGTAAGCACCGCGTTGTACAGAAGTCTGGCTTACACGAACACTATCTTTTTTTTTTTTTACAGCGAAGATCTTTGTTTCTACCGTCCAAGCAAATTTTCGTGTCGTTGGCGTGGTAAGCAAAAAAGTCCCCATACGTAGGCCGATCCCAGAGATAGTGCAATGCCGGGCCGACCCGCGGCGGAGGTGCAATTCGCCATTAAGAGCCCACATACACAGCTTCGCTGGCCATCCTCCACAGAGTGGAAGGGCACTGAGTTTTCTTTTGTATAAAACGCTTCTAAAAGCTCACGCGCCGTTTTACCTTAACTTCTGCCCACGATCTTCACATCACGACATACTGGCATACAAGGGCAGGCTTTACACTGCGCTGAAAGATGCGCAGTGAAGTCCTTGTTCAGGTTATTAGCATGCTCCATCATTCGGTCATTCACGCAGTGGCCTGTTTATTCTATATACGACTTTCCACAAGACAGGGGGGTTTCATAAACTCCTCCGGTGGCGCAACGCACGTAGGGTTTGACGTGTTTTACTTCGCAGTCTAACATCGAGGTGCCCATTATGCGGAGCCATAGTTGGGCCAGCCTATTTGTTGCGGAGAAGACGACAGACACTCCGTACCTATTCGTCACTTTTTTCAAAGCGTGGCTCTTCTTATGCCCATACGGCACAACTGCCGGCCACACAGGCCGCTCTGCTCACCGGCTGTGAGCGGAGTACAACGCGGAGCCTACTTACTTTAGATCTGCCAAGTGATCTTGCGAGCCATGATAATCGTCCTCGGTAGTGGTAGGTGCGCCTGCGTGTTAGGAAAAGTAAATATAGCCTTCTCGCTGTCTTTCAAATAAAGTTTGTAGCAGTGCCTGTGACATGTGTGTCCCTTCTGTGTAAATTGTCTTCGCGCTGCATTACGTCGGTCAGTTGCTGAAAACGCAAACAAAACAACTTTTTTGCCATTTCGGGCTTCAAGCACATAAGGAAAACGTCTGGTATCAGGTGATGGTGGTCCCACTCTCGAGAAATCCTTTAGCTTTCAGATTTTCATACTTTCTCTGCCACAAAAGAAAGAAAAATGAAGTACTGTATGAGGGTCATGATTGTGTGTGGCATACCATGTTGCTAAATGCAAGAGAGATAACGGGGAGCTGTCAGCAGCTCCTATAGTTCGCTATTTAATGTGGAATTGCGAGCTTAACTGAAGGTACCATATATTGTTAACCTAAAAAAAATATCGAAAAATGGCATGTAAAATAATTGAAACTATTTCGTATCACTGTCATGCAAACAGCCGTGCAGGCAACTTTTGTTTTTTCTGCGATAAAGATAACTTGTGAAGCAACATGATCCTGCTAAAGTGCTGTCATTCAGTGATGCAGCTACTTTAGTTTGACTTAGACACTGTTTTGCATTTCACAGAAAAAGGTGGATATGCATGCTTACAAAATGGACGCTGACGAGCAGCGCAGCAAACTGACCACAGCCCTGCATCACACACTTCAGCGACCTTCAAGCTCACGATAATGTTCAATGAAGGCTCATCTAACAACTGGTCCGCTTCCAACTCGCACATCTGTACAATCTTCAGGATGCACATACATCGCACTTTCAATTTCAGACACGTGAAGCCACCACTGTGAAAGAGAGTCTGAAAAGTGCTCACATATGTTGTGAAGCACACAACAGGCCCTTATGATCATCGGTACATTCCTATAGTGTCCGCGTCCGTTTTCTTCAGCACCACCTTGAATCGAGCTTACAGCCTCAAGAAGGCGTTTTGAACAATCCTCCAGGACCTTGATGAATTATAATTGTAGGAACTGTGCCGATCGTTCTATCCGAAGCTCTTGGAGGGCTTCATTAGGTTAGAAGTCGGTGGAAACGCCTGATCGCACAGGATCAACGGTGGCACTACAGATATGTTGCTGTTGCTGTTAGGGCTTGGAACAAGGGTCTCTTGTTCGGCCAGTTCAGACTGGCGGTACAGATACGCATCGTGATAGCGCCCTGGTGAATTGACGTTCACGTATTTTAACGGGTACTCATGATCTACTAGGGCGAGCAATATGAGGTTGTACCTGCAAAGAACAATGTTATAGCCATGAAGTTACAGAGCACAAGAAAATAAATAGCAATGAATTACAATCACACAGGTCATAGTCCACCACTAAGAACGAGCGTAATTGCTGGTGAAATGTCAAAAAGCATAGCAGTGCTAGTAATTAACTTTTAAGTGCTTTGAAAACGCTTAACGAATGCATTGCTAAATGTGAATCTTCCAGTTTGATCAAAAGTTTTCACCCCCTACAGCCACAATTATTCATCACGTCAACGACAATAAAATAGCCCATAGAGTCACACTTACCAGCCTTACCTTTTTACCTTCTATAGTTATAATAATCACCTCCGTGCCCCTTTGGCGGCGATACCGGTATATGGCAGCTGTCCAGTGTCCCGACACCTTGCGGAAAGTCACACGCTGCCTGGAATTATTTTACGTGTGCCGGCATGTCATCCGGCGAAATAATTTTTACGCATTCCTTTTCGAGGGTGGCAACAAAAGTCGCAAAGAAATTTTCTGTATATAACGTTCATGGTAGAATGATCATTGCCGAAGATGTCCTCTATTGCTCTGTCCTCCGCGCACGAGCTCAGCAGGTGCAAGCTGACGGCCCCACGTTTTTCTATAGCGACGCACTCGCGCATATTTGTCGTTCGCCATTGCATTGCTAACCGGCAGACGTCAACCAAAAATACCTTGATTTGGGCGAGTTGGTTCATCTTGATAGTTTTCATTAAAAAAGAAAGCACTAAAGACGAAGACGAAGGAACACATACGACAGGACTGGCGCTTACTTCCAACTAACGTTTATTACAAACGGTCACGTATTTATGCTCTGCGCATCAGGTACATCATGCACTCGTCATCATACGCGCCAGTCCTGTCGCATGTGTTCCTTCGTTTTCGCCTTTAGCGCTTTTTTATGAAAACGTCAACCAAGTATCTGAATGTCGTTTCTGATACCCTGAACGACTAGTTGAAATGCCGACTGCCAGGATTTGGTAGTGTTCTTTCAAACCATTCTTCATGACGACGATCGGCCCAGGCCCGTCGCTGAACTGTGCGCCGTGATGAAGCGAGGGCCGTCAACAGGCAGTTGTTGGCGATGAGGCGCCTCCGTATATCGCGCACCTGTTTGCTTGCTAGCTGCTTCGACGTCTATTTCTAACGATGGCACTGCAGCCCATTGCCAGTGCTACTTCATACTTTTTTTCACATCTTCAGCGTTGTCGCTCATCTTCACAATCGTTGCTTTGAGAAAACAAGGCGAGAACGTCAAATAAAGCAGCTGAAACAAGGGCAACAACGAATGATCAACGCCAACATGCGATGTACGATTTATGATTTACACATGGTGGCCATCATTACAACAAATACATTGGTATTTGGTAAAGTAACGCCTTCACTACGTGTACATTTTGTTTTGATGTTTCTATGTAACAGAAAAATAAATATTGCTGAAAAAAATATGGCATAAATTTATTCTAAGATGCATTCGGGATATATTTTTTATTACTTTCGAGATGACATCAGCGCTAAGGATACGTTGTGGTTTCTGTTAAAAACTTCAACGAAGACCATCTGCAGACCATGTAGCCATACAGAAAGAAATTCAACAAGAAGGGACACTAGGCGAAAGCAGGCAGCAGGAAACACGTCACGGCTAGTTATAATCCCATCCCATAGTTGACGTGAGCATCCGAAAAAAAGAATGTGAAATTACCTTACAGACGTCTCACTTTAAAAAAATTCTTTTCCGCTAAAACTAAAAAAAGTTTTGAGTATAAATGCACTTATACTTTGCGACTTCTTTTTCTTCCGTTACCTAAAACAAGCTAACGGAATACAGGCGCGACAGGTGCATGCGTGATGCGCCAGACAGGCCAGCGAGGCCGGTTGCGCATGTGAAGTTCGACTGTTCGGCGATCCGTCTCATTTGAATGTAGCGTGTTTGGTGGGCTCCAGGCGTATTCTTGCGTTCCTTCTGCACTTCGACACGGCACCACTGCACTATTGGACTACGGCAAGATGCGAAATTTCATTTGAGAGTCTGCGACGCATTTCAAGCAATTTTGGCTTTTACGGCGCGGAACCGAGACTTGCGACGCAGTTAGCGAAAAACAGCTCGGCCGTCTTGGTGTAGTTAATTTGAGTTAATAACTTGTATTGGGAGATGTTTGCGACGTTTTCTATGACCTCCACACTATTATAACCTATTTATTATAACCACAGCACCCTGCTTTGTGACGCAGTTAGGGAACAGTAGCTCGGCCTTGGGACGCAGTTTCGCGCGTACTGAATTTTACCGGGATAAGTTTTGGCGCTTTCTCTAGCCCACAACATTATTGTAACTAATTATGTTACTTTTTTGGGGCACTTTTTCCGCACAGTGGCCTCGCCCGTCGTTGTGACACATTTAACGAACAGCAGCTAGGCTGTGTGAAGCAGTTAGTATCGCGTGAACTGAATCTTACTGGGACAAGTTCGCGACGCATTCTCTGACCCACAAAATTATTGTAATTCGTAACTTTTTGGGATACTTTCTAGGTTCGCTCGCCGCTCCTGTGGTTGTGAAGCAGTTAGCAAAAAGTAAGCCGGCCGTGGTGACAGCCTGGCGTGTACTGAATCTTAGTGAAACAAGTTTGTGACGCTTTCCATGGCCCTGCAACAACATATACCTTATTTCGGCACTCACGCTTGTCAAAGACATGTGCACGACGAGCGATTGCCGAAAGTGATAACACGGGATTGTGTTGCTTGCGCCGGCAGAACGTGCAAAAGATAACGCCGAGGAGCTCAAAAACAAAGAACTCGAAAATTCTGTCTTCCGAACGACTGAAAACAGGCTTTGCACCACGCATTTCTCTTGAGTGCGAGTAGAAGGCATTCTGCGAGCGTCCGGCATGGTCTGGTTGAGGGCCTGTGTTGTGGCCACCTCTGTGTATTCGTAGCGTACTATTGTACCGATTGTAGTTAAGTTGTTTTGGAAACGCACAGTGGACCGTGAATTTGTGCTCTTAAAGTGTAGGAAATCATGCCTGGGAATGGTGGAATGCTCAGAAATCAGATGTTTTCTTCATAATTTGTAATACTGCTTGGGATGAGTCGGGTATTTTGTACGCCATATATGTAAAAACGATTTGCTTTTGTTTTTAAGGCCACCCATGCGCCACTTCCGCACGTTCCGCCTCTACACGCATTATTCCTATAAGGTGTTAATGCCAAAATGACACATGCTTGTAGTTTACTTTTTTCCGCTGATATCGTCCGGTGGAGCTTCGTACGGGAACTAGTGCTGCTTAGCTGATGCCACAACCTTGGATGAACGCACAAAAAGACCGGAAAGAGCATTTATATAGAGTGAAATAAACATTTCCTCATTTACAATGTGTTTGGTGTCTACTTTATGAAATTGCACGTGGCACAGATTTAATGGAGGCTTGTAATGATCCTTTGCAATCATTTTAATTAAATAAACGACTCCGCACTAAGACCTCGCGCGGTTGGCCAGCAGAAGCAAAAAAAAAAAAAGGGGGGAGGGGGAGTAGCGCATCCCGCATAGCGCGTGGCCAAAACCGAAACCGGAATGAGTTAATCCCTTCTGCTTTGTGCGCTACAGTCAACTCGGCCGCTGGGCTCTGTGGGAGTGACCGCTCTTGTGGGATGTATTTCGCTATGGTGCAGCGCTAACACATATCCCTTGAACTAATGTGCCTTTGAAAGCTAAATACTCCTTAACTACAAAGGACCTTTGCCATGCCCGTGTGACTAGGGTATAAGAGGCATAAATGCATATGTTGTTGGAAGGGGCTACCCTCTCGGTTGAAACTTGTTGATCCTCGGCGGATATTTTCAAATATAACTTTTTTCAAAATTTTGCCCATTGAGTTATGCCTATGCATTGCATTGAAGTACCACAGGATGGGTACAGAGTTCCTAAATACGAGAAGCAGCAAAAAAAAAAAAAAAAAAAAAAAAAAAAATTATAAATAATAGAAATACACGTGTTTTAACAGTCTTGGAGTATTCTTGCCCTGTGTGATATCCATTTTGTGGTGCGAATATCAATGTATTAGAAAAATTTAATCTGCCGCGGCAAGGTATGTCCTGGGAAGACAGGGCCGCTTTGTAAGTGTAAAAAGCAGTGGAAAAAAACTTGGTTGGATCTATTTGCTTGAATAACGAAGCAGGTTACGGCTTACGCTGTTTCATTCAATCTTCCATAATCATACGGAAGTCTACTCATCGGAAGGCGACGGATTACGTTTTCTCGCGTAGCGTTAGGTCGTACCTTTCCAGGTCTGATCACTTTGAATGTTCTTTTTTTTCTTAGAGAGAGAGAGAGAGAGAGAGAGAGATAGAATAAACATTTTTCTTGGGTGAATGCAGGTTTGGAGAGGCGTCCTCATTCCAGAATGCCTTGAGCTCGGGCCGCGTCCTGGGCCCTCGCTTTTTTTCTAAGAACCATTGTTGCTTGGAATTCATTACCTGTATATGTGGTCTACCGCAACAACCGTTGATGTTCGCCCCGCGCAATAATGCCTTCATGGCCCTGCGCTTCCGTATGAATAAAGAATAAAGCTCTAGTAATCCGTGACACGCACATAAGTTTACATTGGTTAGCGTTTATTTCCATGAGCTTTTCGTTACACAACTTAGTTACGGCGTCAAGGTCAGAGATCACTCAACGAAGAACTTTGCCACTGTTTTTTTTATTTCTCTAGATACAATTCAATTATAAGTGAACAGATGAAGGCTGAATATTTATTACACAATCGCACTTGGGTGTCACGCTTACAAAATTCAAGCCTTATTTGCTTGAGTCGTAGTTATAGAAATGAAAATAGTCTGATTTGTAAGAATTCAAGAGGCTTCGGAATTTGAACCTGCGGTCAGCATTTACCACGTTTCGCCTTTGCTCGTCTTATAGCATGTTCATTTGCATTTGAAGCAAGAAAATGTTGTCAGATAGTTTAAATGTTGATTAACTTTACGCTTAAATCCCGCGCCCATTCGATACCGGTGCAATGGGCGGATGCTTAAGACACCAGCAGAGCGAAAGAAATTAGCAGTTGCCTCACCGCAACACCAACTCAGTATAATCTGGCTTAATTATGAGCTCTGCATAAGGTTAGTTAGTACTGCTTTTCCCCTAATTTTATGTGTAATACGACGCACGTAGCAGGCATGCCCACGGTCCTTGGTCAGCTGAACTTGGCAACGACTTCATATTTTTAGAAATGGCGCAGGTTGCGTCAGGTGTGCATGCAAAGTTTAATTCGTGTCGGTTATTTACGCTTTTATGCAAGCGTTATACTCATATTTTACGGCGTCTTTGGAGAGCGAGACGTGACACTGTCTTCCATTGTGAAGGAAATGGGGTTCCAGCACACATACTTTGCAAAATCAGATGCGCGCGAAGTTTTAAGCTGTGTCTTAATATTGCCAACAAGTAAGATTCCTACTGCAACTGCTTGAATTTTGCTGAATTCTGTAAGGTCGCACAAAGGCTGCATGTTTTTAAGATTGTGAAGTTATAGCTTGGCAATATTTCAACTGTATAATAAAAATAATTGCAGACGAACAGGACGTCTGTATGACGCATTGTAGCGTCATACAGCGTTGTAGCGCTTTGAATGTTTGTGGTGCGCACGGCAGTAGCATCTATTAATTATTTGATCTAACCGTTATAAATTCCAGGCGTAAGGATTTTGTGATTTCTAGGTAACCAGACACCTTTCTGATTAACATCCTTGCCTTCTCCCTTTCTTTGTTCTTCTTCCTTCCCAGGGTGTTTTACAGCCTTATACTTAGCAACGTGCGATTCGCTGATGTTATTGCCTTGCTTAGTAACTCAGGAGACCAATTGCAATGCATGCTCACTGACCTGGAGAGGCAAAGCAGAAGTGTGGGTGTGAAAAATATTCTGCAGAAAACTAAAGTAATGTTTAACATTCTCGGAAGAGAACAGCAGTTTACGATAGGTAGCGAGGCACTGGAAGTGGTAAGGGAATACATCTACTTAGGGCAGGTGGTGACCACGGATCCGGATCATGAGACTGAAATAACCAGAAGAATAAGTATGGGCTGGGGTGCATTTGGCAGGCATTCTCAAATCATGAACAGCAGGTTGTCACTGTCCCTCAAGAGAAAAGTGTAAAACAGCTGTGTCTTACCAGTACTCACGTATGGGGCAGAAACCCGGAGGCTTACAAAAAGGGTTCTACTTAAATTGAGGACGACGCAACGAGCTATGGAAAGAAGAATGATGGGTGTAACGTTAAGGGATAAGAAAAGAGCAGATTGGGTGAGGGAACAAACACGGGTTAACGACATCTTAGTTGAAATCAAGAAAAAGAAATGGGGGCATGGGCAGGACATGTAATGAGGAGGGAAGATAACCGATGGTCATTAAGGGGTTACGGACTGGATTCCAAGGGAAGGGAAGCGTAGCAGGGGGCGGCAGAAAGTTAGGTGGGCGGATGACATTAAGAAGTTTGCAGGGGCAACATGGCCACAATCAGTACATGACCGGGGTAGTTGGAGAAGTATGGGAGAGGCCTTTGCCCTGCAGTGGGCGTAACCAGGCTGATGATGATGATGATGCTACCGAGAAATATATTGTTATAAATCGAACTCAAAGGGAAGTTTCATCACAGGGCGTCTATACATGCGAAATCGGCAATTCTTTCTTCTGAGCAGCCACTGCACCGAAATTGATTAATTATGTTGAACTTAAAAGAAACAGTTAAAATGTAGTGATTTCAGAAGAAGAAGAAGAAGAAGAAGAAACTTTATTGAAGAATAGTCCGGCAGTTCTTCCTGTGGTGGCCTTAGGTGGCGGCTCGAAGTCCTTGGACTCGGGCGGCATCTTCGGTTTGCCGGACGGCCCAGAGCTGGTCTGCCAGCAAGCGTTTTTTTTTAATTTACGCTAGAACTTTCTTTTACATAAGTTCTCTAAAATTTAGAAAGCGCAAGAAACGAAACTTGAAGTATACAACTGCGTACGTCAGCAAATAAAAATGATATCGTAATTCTGTTATCTGCACCTAATATTCCATGTAAAGCAGACAAAAATGATATAGCATACACCAGCCAGTGGATAGACCAATATAATATCTGAATATGACATTTCCAAAGTTTTTTCCGACATTGTAAACAATTCACATAAGTCCTAAATTTACAGATGAAATTTGCCCGATTTAGATGCTCCAATGGATGCAGTTCTTACAAATGCGATATTTGTTTTGGATGCTGAGTTACCGGTTTGTAAACTTCGTACTTCAATTTTTTTTGCAGACTTACCGATCCCCGGCTATTCATCTAAAAAATTGCATGGCTTAGATGAAAATGCTGCAATCACTGTGATTTAAATTTCTCTCAAGTGCAACACTTTTCATTGAAATTGGTTCAGTGGTTTTCTTGTAAAAGCGTTCTTGTGTAATACACGTATTTGAGCCGCCGGCATCGAAGATAGGCCCGAGTTAAAGCTTCCTGTTAA
This sequence comes from Dermacentor andersoni, assembly GCF_023375885.2. Lineage (NCBI taxonomy): Eukaryota > Metazoa > Arthropoda > Arachnida > Ixodida > Ixodidae > Dermacentor > Dermacentor andersoni. The sequence goes on along the minus strand of NC_092814.1, from coordinate 358,719,159 downwards.
TGCATGACGCCGGCTCTATAAAAAAAAAGGAAGAAAAACCGCGGCCGCAGTGCTGCACAAATAATAACAAAAGAAAAGAATAAAAACTCACCGGAAGCTTTGCGGGAGCCGTCATCTTGGCCAGGCATCTCATCCAGAATGCAGACGAGCTCTCTGGGCAGGGGTCTAGCAAAATCGTTGATTCATTGCCCAACTGGCAACTCGCAAGTCAAGACCCAACTCGGTCGTCTTCGAGATAAGGCTGATACATAAGCGCACTTGTTTCCAAGCGCCGAGATGAAGCATCAGACTCAGGGTGTGCTTCTTTTTATTGTGTTTTCTTTAGTTGTGCGTCATGGCATACGTCATGGAGCGAATTTCAATTCTTTAAGGTCCATACGCTATGTGGTGGCGAAAAAAGGAAACAACGAATGCTACTGAATTTGAGGTCCAGGCCTCAAGGGCTAAATTGCACACTTCTTATTACAATACAGAGTGCAAACAGCCGCCATTCACAAACCCTGGTAGCGGATGTGGAACATCCTTTCTGCCGCAGGCGTCATGGATACGTGATCTTTTCGGGTGAAGTCAACTGGTCAATAAACCCACACATGCTACCAGAAGTCACAAATGTTGCCGGATTCGAGACTCTCGTTATGTATTGAACGAGAATAACGGAAACTGAGGGGCGCATTTTTATTTATTAATATCATAAGAAGCCAACATTATCAATGCACCATTAAAAATTGTATTTTTTTTAAGTGGCCACTGACTGCTCCATGAAAGTAATCGAGTAATTGTTGAAATCTAATCGGTTACGTTTATGTATACTCTCCTATCAACATTTATCAAGATTACACAAACACTAAATTGAGCAAGCTGGCCTAGCTCTTTCAGTGTGTACTGAGCAGCCCTTCGCAAGTTGTTTATCTTCTCTAACAACTGCCTTTCAATTTTTTTTCGTCGGCTGCTTTCCCCTATAGTTTTTTATTTGAGGGCGCCATCAGCGACAATGAAAACTCGCTCGCGTGCGCTCTGGAAAAAATAGCGATATTATAACGCACGAATATCTTGCGCACAAGATTCTTATTACTCGATGCACTAAAGTTGGCATCCGAATCCTCTGTGAAGCGAGGCACTACAATGTTGCTGACGATCGGAGAAGGTGATCCCCACAAGGCCAAAGAAGAGTTGAAAAAAAAAAATTGTTCCGTAGGTAATTTCCTGGCGTCACTGTCCTAAGTGGTCATCGCTATCGAGCCATAGAAAGGCCGGCGCAAATCGTCGGCCAACGTCTGGTGCAGCTTCATGATGAGGAAACGAACAGTGATCGCCAGGTCTGCCGGTCTGGACACGAACGCCGGCGAGGCTTCTGCTTGGCACTGACCGCGGACCGTCTAATGTAGCTCCCGCCGAATTCTCTGCGCTCAAAGGTGCGTCGCCTACACACCGTTTTTTCATGGGCGCCACCATACCCATACCCTCCCATAGATGGCACCACTGCCATACCATACCCCATAGATGGCACCACCACCACCATACCCTGCCCATAGATGGCAACACTGCTGCGCAGTGGCGCCATCTATGGGCAGTCGGCATGCTGGCCTGGGCGAGCATGCCGAGCGAGTTTTGCATGGCAGGTATACGCTCGGCTCTGGTTTCTGGCGTTTGTTTCCATGCTCGTGCGGTCTATTTAGCCTGACGTGCGTCTGTTACGTGGGAAACGGTTCTGTGAGGCGTACTGAAGTGGTTTAAGTCGGCATGGCCAGAGTTTCTGCTGACGTTGAGGCGGACGGAGCACGCAGCGCGATGTGTGCGTGCGTGTTTGAGCCTATACAATCATCCTCGGAGGTCAATTGTGTACTTCTCAAAACCCAATTCATTAATGTTACCTTATATCAGCATTCTTTAATTCTAAACTGCAGTTTAGAAGCAATGAAAAATACACCACGATCGTGACAGCGTGGCTACCGTTCTGCTTGACAAGCGTTCAAACTGTTAGCTGTAGATTAAATTGAGTGACTACTTGGTTCAATGATTGAGGTTACCACCCCTGAATACAATTGTTTTGGTTAGTAATAACAGCATACCTTACAGTGTGAATTAAGCTTATCCAACAATGCGACCGTTTACGAACTGCGCGAGCGTCCGCTGTGAGGTTAGATGCTGGATTACATATATATGGTCTATATAGCGCATGGTCCGAGCATGCGGCATTAGCCCGTTTTCTCTTTCTTTTTCGAGAAACAGGATGATAACGGAATTTTTCTTTTGGTTGTGTTGATTCCGTTCTCTACGACGCACTCACACGTATTAAGGAAATTTTGTCCTAAAAATAGCTATCACATTCCTTTTATGCGATCCCTCTCATATATTACGGCTTTACAGGGCAAAAAAGCCAATGCGGAAACGCGTAGCTTATACATATATGTATCATGCTGGTTCACCAACCGAAGTGATCGCTGTGTTGAGCAGCGCCATCGACTTCACGCAGGAAGGCTAGCGTAGACGAGACATATAGTGATTTCTAGCGTACTAGACTTGAAATGAGTCAGAACGATGCTGGTGTATCACAAATATTTGGTAGCACCTGCCGCTTATGTGTTTCGTGGTTGCCTTAGGTTGGCCGTACACGAGCATGCGCTCTTATGTTTTATGTTTGTAGTCCCTACGCCAAGCGATCAGATAGTATGCAGATTTATCATTTCGTGCTGGTAATGCAGAGACGCCGGTTCTCTTCGTTGAATTAAAACTGATATACACAAAATAGTTCACAGCACATACACACACCGCGGCTGACGATGCACGTCATATGTTTGCGCCCCCAAGAGATATTTCCGCGTACTGTAATTACCGATGCACCAAAAGGCTTCCTTGACGACCTTATATGAACGGACATTGCGTAAGTTTCAGAAAGTACGATCTAAAACATCTCTAAATCGTTCCGCAGCACGCGACAGCAATACTTTCAAGCAGCGCCGCGCCGGATCGTCCAAGCCAGAGATAAGGAAAGCCTCGCCGCGCGCCCTTTCCTCCTCGCCTGATGAAAAGGCCTATTCAAGCTTGTGGCGTAAATGACTCGTTACGTGTAACTGGTTACTGTAAAAAGTAATTGTATTACAGTGAGCGTTACCGAGGGAAAAACTCAATTGATTGCAGCTAAATAACTGCGTGCAATGTCTTACGTACGCTGTAAAAAAAAAAAAAACAGTTAACTTAAAGAAAATTTTACACAAATTTTCTGTACTGAAAAACAAATTTTCCGTGAATTCTCTACGACAGAAACCTGTTAAAGAAAAAAAAAATTTCTGTTCTTGATATCCAACCTATAAATTGAGTCAAAACTAAAATATAACCGATATAAATTATTGTAACCGCATAAAAAAACTATGAAGATTTAGAGTTTTTTTCCCCTAGACGCCGTTTTTCTTGCGTATACCACGCATGACGCGCTCTTTGCGCTACTGCTTTGATGCCCTGTGCCATAATCAAGATGGCTGCTGTTCGAGCGAACGCATATCGGCACTGCTCCGTTTGTTCTTTCGAAAATCGTAAGAGGTGAGTGCTTTTCTTTTCAAGTACATTACAAACAATGCACGACGTATTCTTTTACCCAATATTTTCCGCGTGTTCATGACATAGAACAGGACTACAATGTAGCGCGCAGAGGAAATTCAGGTGGACAGTGACAAAGTTTAGCAACTACATGTTCCGACAGTGCAGTGTACGTACGTTGCGCTTTGTGAGGCAACGTGTGATTCGGGTGTTAAATTTAGCTTTAGTTTTTTTATTATAGCACACGTAAAGGCTATCCAGTGGGCTTTACAAATGTATCATTGTCTATTCTTGCCTTTTCGAAATGTACTTGTTTTTGGTGGGGCTGTGAGAAAGAAAGACAACAAAAAAAGCATGCGTGAGTTCTCAACAAAGCTCGCTCAGCGACGTTAGCTCTTTGCTATGATCAAGTGTTTATTTAAGTGACCGGAAAGTGAAACTTTTTTCCCTTGTGTAGTATTTTATTTGTTTTCATGCTGGCATATGAACCAACCTCACATGAGGGCCACATGCCGTCCAGTACTAATTTTGTTGCTTCGTTAGCTGCGGTTCGACTTGTTTAGTGTGTCACCGTCGGGAAATGATTTTGCCTGGCCTCTAACTAAGTCGTTTCACTTTGAATATAGTTAGCGGGAACACTGGACTGCGTGGCTTGGTGTACTATTGCGCATTTTAAAAGCACAGCGCAGAAGGTGCTGTTACACGAGTCGTGGATATGCGCTGCCATCACGCTCGTGGCCACAAGGAATTGCTGGTATGTCGTCTGCTAGCTTGACTTCCTGACTCTGGCAAAGGATAACTAATTGTATGAATGGTGGACTGCAAAAATGAGAAACAAACGCTCAAAATTTGCATAAATTGAACTGCAGCAAAACATTTAGTAAAAAAAGTAAGAAGGTAGCATGTGTCATCATTAGCGTAACTAATACTATGTTCTACTAATAACTACTGATACTACGTTGTGCCATTCTGCTTGACATTGTTACAAAAATAGCTGACGTGTGATTTGTTTGCGACGTACGTACGGTGCTATCGATGGGTCGTGTCGATGTTGCATTGTCACGTGGTAGTGACTGGCATGAACACAGTAGCAAAACTGTAAATGGCGAAACTAAATATTGGGCGAACTTGTGCCCTCAAAAGCAAGTTACACTTAAAGCACAACGATAGCGGCGAACACAGTCGGCGATCGTCGGAAATCTGATCAGCGGGTCAAGCGCGTCGGCTTTTATACATCAGTCGTCGAATGTTCCAGAGTAATCATTGGGACCCTCGTGTCTTCCACAAAGTTCTACACCATTCGCGTCGCGCATACGTGTAATCAGATTACACAAGGTTCGGTGACAGACAGCGGATGGAACCATCGATAACATTCCATAAACTTCCGATACATGCAGACGCGTCCTGCACTGCACGATAACGTTTGTTAGACGGTGAAGCGTGGTCACGCGATAAACAAGTACACGTGTCAGTATATAGTAAATGCTGTAAATATCTGGTGTTCGGCGACCCGTGGGCTCATGTGCGACATTTTTAGCGCTGATAGTAGAGGCGCTAGAGAAAACGCGCTGATAGGACAGGCGTACCATAGCACAAGCGCGTACCATAGAGAAAGGATTTCAACAAGAAGGGACACTCGGCAAGTGGCAACAGGAAATACGTCAAGCTAGTATTAACGCCGACCATTTGCTGCCGCGAGCATCGAAAAAGAAAGAGAGAATGTGAAATGAAGCAAACAGACGTTTCATTTTTATTGTTTTCCGGAAAAACTAAAAATATCGGCGTATAAATTAAATTATACTTTGCGGCTTACTTCCGTTGCCTAGCGACAGGTGAATGACGCACCTGATGCATGCGTCATTAGTCACACTCTCCGCCGAAGCGAGCGGGTCCGGCTGCGCATCTGAGCGTTGGCATGTTCGGCGACCCGTCTGCCTGTTTTCTATTTTTCGATTTAGCTTGGTTTGTTGGGCTCCCGGCGAATTCTTGCGTACCTTCTGCACTTCCACACGGCACCACTGCACTATTGGACTACGGCAAGGTGAGAAATTTTGATCGACAGTCTGCGACGCATTTCAAGCAATTAGGCTTACGGCAAGGAACATAGACTTGTGACGCAGTTAGCGAAAAACAGCTGCGCCGTCGTGGCACAGTTAAGTTGAATTAATGACTCGTACTGGGAGATGTTTGCGACTTTTTCTATGAGCCCCAACATCTTATTTCGGTAGCTTTTGGGCAGGCTGGTCGCACAGGGCGCTGTGACGCAGTTTCGTGTGCACTGAAACTTACTGGGACAAGTTTTGGCGCTTTCTCTAACCCCCAACATTATTGAAATTTCGTAACTTTTTGGGGTACTTTTCAAGCGCAGTGGCCGCGCCTGTCTTTGTGACGCGTTTAGCGAAAAGCAGATCGGCCATGGTACGCAGTTAGGTTTCGCGCTTTAATGGACTGGCAAGACAAGTTTGTGGCGCTGTCGCTGACGCCCAATATTGTTGAAAATTAATTTCGGTACTTGTTTTTGTTACTTATGAGGCACGCTCGCCGCGCCTGGACTTGTGACGCAGTTAGCGAAAAGCAGCTCGGCTGTGTGGCACAGTTCTTTCTCGTGTACTGAAGCTTACTGAGACAAGTTCGTGACGCTTTCTCTGACCCCTAAACATGATTGTAATTAATTTCGTTGAATTTTGGGATAATTTTGAGGTACACTCGCCGCGCCTGTCGTGAAGCAGCGAAAAACAGCTCGGCCATGGTGACAAAGTTAGTTTGGCGTGTGCTGAATCTTACTGTGACAAGTATGTGACAATTTTTATGGTCCCGCAACAACTTAAACCTCCTTTCGGCACTCACGCTTGTCGAAAACGCGAGGAGCAATTGCCAAGAGTGACAACACGTGAGTGTGTTGCTTGCACCGGCAGAACGCACTAAAGATAACGCCAAGGAGCTCAAACACCAGGAACTTGTAACTCGAAAATTCTGTCTTCTGAACGACTGAAGGCAGGCTTTGCACCCACGCATTTGTCTTGAGTGCGACTAGAAGGAATTCTGCGAGCGTCCAGCATGGTCTGCTTGAGGGCCTGTGTTGTGGCCACCTCTGTGTATTCGTATCGTACTATCGTGTCGATTGTAGCCAAGTTGTTTTGGAAACGCGCAGTAGCCCGTGTATTCGGGCTCTTAAGGTGCAGGAAATAAGTCTGGGGAAGAGGGGAATGCTTGGAAATAGGATGTTTTCGTGGTATGTGCAGTATTGTTTGGGATGTGCCGGGTATTTTCTACGCCATGTATGTATAAGCGAACTGCTTTTATTTGTAATGCCGCCCATTAACCACCTTCGCACGTTTCGCCTCTACACGCATTATTCGTATGTGTTAATACCAAAATGACACATGCTTGTAATTAAATTTTTTCAGCTGACGGGTCGTCCGGTGGAGCTTTGTATGGGAACTACTGCTGCTTACCTGGTGCCACAACGTTGGATGAATGAACAAAAAGCCCGCAACAAGCATTTATATAGAATAAAATAAACATTTCCTCATTTCACAAAGCGTCTTGTGTCTTTATGAAAGTGCACGTGACACATATTCGATAGAGGCTGGAGCACATAGCACATGGAGCATATAGCAGAATTCGACCTATTGATATGGATCACATGAAGTAGACTTTACTTGAGCGTCAGAATTGCAATGTTCACGTTGCTTATTAAAATTATTTACTGAATAACTTCATAAGTATTCTATTTGAAGCCTATGTACAAATTCCGAAATCCAGGCCAAAAAGTAATCAAATCATTGCATCACTTCTCCACTTATCGGCTTCAAATCCGCAGTTTCAACATGTGCCCTCATGTGATTAGCAAGATTAGAAGAGTTATAAAATAGGAATTCGTAAGAGAATGTTCATATTCATTTTCAATATCACATTATAACTGGCCACATAGTTTTAAAAATATTTCAACTATAGTTGCACAGACGGTATTTATTATTGTCATGAATAGGTAACACGCCTAAAAACAAAACCAATAAAACAACCAAGATAGTGGGAGGGAGTTAATTATACTTTATGCTAAACCGGCGGGGCTCAACCTCTGATGTTTTGCGTTCTTTCTTTTTATTGACTGTTGTTCCTTTAAAGTGAAGCAATAATTATTCTGAATGTTTCCTTTTGTATGCTTAACTGTACTTAAAAAAAAAAGCACAGACGCCTCAATTAACCTGAGGTTCACACATCCTCTAGCTCAATGCATATTGCCAATAATAAAATGAAGCTTGTCAGTGCAATGTACTGTATAGGTTTCTACATTTTGGAAACAAACAGCGACCACCAACATGGAGTTGTGTCTGTGTTGTGTGTACATGTGTATGTTACGCACCTGTTGTGCCCGTGTGTGGTGTGTGTGTTGGGGGGGGGGGGCGTATACATATTGTCCCATGGTGCGTGCTGTTTGTTTCAAAGTGTATACGGTGCCACTGACTGGCCACGTACTAATATTCAGCAGTTACCTGGAACGAAATAGTTGTTTGGCTGGTATAAACATTATTTGGAAGTGGCCTCCCATACGGTACTCAGATACGCACACATTGCAGGGCTTTGTTTACCACTCTTGCCAAAAAAAGTCTTCTACTAAAACGCTTCACTGTGCTCTGTACAATCATGCTACTGCCATATGTATATTAAAACATTACTGTTGTTTTTCAGGTCAGTCGCAGCATGACGCCCTGAGAGGAACCAAGGTCCAGTGCCCTAGGAAGCAGCACGGCCTCGCACCAAAATTTGTCTTCATAATCAGGCGTCTTCACGATTGAGTTTTAAAACAAAAGTCTTCAGCAACGTAATGCCGTGGCCACACTGAGTTTTTTTTTTTCAGCACCATTATGGCCTGATATATAAGCTGGTTGTCTTGCACTGTAGTAAGTTCGCTGTTTCTGTTTTGTTTTCTTGTGGCTTATTTAGCCATCAGTTTTTCTTAATTTAAAATAAAACGCTTTTCTATTTTTGTACGAAACAGACTGTACTCTGGCTCTTCTTTGTAGCGTCATTTACCACAGTGTTAGTGCTACCACCTGCTCTTTGTCACGCATGCCTCCATGAACTATCTGGTTCCTTCGTTTATAGGATAAAAAAACACTCGCCGTGGTGGCTAAGCGGCTATGGCGTTGCGCTGCTGACCACGAGGTCGCGGGGCCGAATCCCGGCCGCGGCGGCCGCGTTTTGATGGAAGCGAAATGCAAGAACGCCCGTGTTCGTGCATTAGGGGCACGTTAAAGATCCCCTGGGGATCAAAGTTAATCCAGAGTGCCGCACTACGGCGGGCCTCATAATGAAATCGTGGTTTTGGCACGTAACAGCTCAGCATTCATTCATAGGAAAAACGAGCGTTAGAGTGAAATTCGCTTAAAAAATATTGCCCTTTGGAAGCGTTGGCTTCATCGACAGTCTTGGTTCGCCCATTATTCATCACGATAGAAAATTCTCTTTACGCATCGAATTTCTGTGCAGTGTAACAGAAACAAAGTGAAGTAAGAAAAAAATATAAGCAGAAAACGGAACTTTTTCGGTCCCTCAAAATGGATAATTGTGTTACACATACATTTTCTGTAAAATTAAACAGTAAATAGTATTAAAAAGAAAAATTTCGAACAGAAAGGAGACCTTTCTCTTTAATACATAACAGGTAACTGTCTTTAAACACAAAATTTCTGTTAATGTAAACCATAAACAACTTGTTAAATAAAAAAAGAAAAAATTGAAAATAGGGCTGTACAGAAATTTTCTGCCAAGGCAGCTGACCGACAAATGTTTTTTTTTTTTTCAGGTAATATTTTTTACAGTGTGCTAGTCTCATTCAGGCATATAACGAGTGGTAAAGGTAGTCTGCTTGCAAAGACAGCAGCCAGCACATACCTAATGGACCAAGCTAGTGGACAACTTGGGTCACTGTGTATGTCATTTTGCTTATCGTTCAACATCATTCAAAGTGGCCAAACTAGCTAAAGAAATTTCTTTAATATACATTGAAAATCGAAAGAATCTCGCGCTGACCTGCGAAAGCAACCAAATGCGCCCGGCAACCGATCGATTCGCTCAACGCAATGAAGAGGTCTCCGAGGTGCATCTCGTTGACTTCCAAGTTGTACTCCTTGAGTGTCCCGCGCGTCGCGCATCCAGCCGCGCGAAGGACGAACAACGCTGTGCAACCGTGAAGCGTCCCGTACGTTCCTGTCGCACAGCGGGTCACGACGAGCTCCTCAATGGCTGCGATGCAGGACACGGGGTCGGCCAGCACGTAGCGGGAGTCGACCGTCGGGCACAGCTCGTCGACGTGGATCTGGCGCTGCCGCGTAGCACGGCGCATCAGCGCATCAACTCCTGAGCCACGGGCACGTTGGTCCAGTTCGTCATGCGCATGACGTCACACCTGTCGAGCAGCTAGCATAGCATGCTCACGCCCACGCTCGATAAGCGCACACTCACAATCTCCAGCGTGCCGAGCGTGGCCACTGCGGAGCGGAGCGCGTCCGTCAGGTCCTTGGTCGGGTAATCCAGTAGGCGGTAGCAGAGCCTGGCGTGCCTCAGGTGTTTGTTAAGCTCCACGCCGTCCCGTGACGGGAACAGCTTTGGCGACATGCGTGACTCGCGCAGCTCCAGAAACTCGATGGAGCGGTGCTCCATCAGCAGCCATTGAACCAGAATGAACGAACGCTTGCGCTGCTCGTTGAAGGCCAAAGGAACCACGCGTCCGCGCACGCAAGCCAGGGCCAGCCGTCCTTCGCGTAGCTTGATGATGATGACCCACAGGAAGTTGTTGCATGCGGACAGCTCCGCAAGCTGGCAGCACCCATCGGCTGCGCTGGCCGTGCATGACCTGTCGAAGTCCACCGGGTGATGGCCCAAGATGCTCCGCACGCAGCGAACGTTGGAGAAGAGCTGGTTGACCGACAGGCACACGCTGGGACAGCTGCCGACCAGGCACGCAGTGGACTCTCGTGGGCGACCGCTCCGTGGTCCCTCCTTGCAGACCTGTGGACAAACATCTGTCGTGCTCGTACTCTAATCTGCTGCTCCCATAACACATCGCTAAGGCATGCTTTCTGCGCCTTTGAAGAGTAAGCATCGCCAAGTAACGATACAAAACTAGCCTAACATTCATCTCATATTTATAGAAAGTTACCGTATGTACAGTTTGTTGAAAAATGGCTTGCCTATACTGAAATTGACGGCAGCCGGCGAAGTGTTCGTGAAGTCCCGCTGTGCAACTTCTATATTTAGATACTGTATATTAAGGTAGTGAGACATCAGGTTAGAAACTACCACTGCCGTTACTCAAATGAACGAGAACCACGCGTGTGCAAGTGACCTCGTGCAGTGTGCCCCAGCATGCCAAAGCGTAGTCTAATCCTACTCGGGGACAGTTTAAAGTGCCAGAAAAACGCCTCGTAGCTTCCCCTCCACAGCCACAAAATTGTGAAACCCAGCGTAGGGATATCAGAAACCTGCATTTCTTCACGGAGAATGTCAACGTCACTTCCGGAAGCAATACCATAGCTGCATTTTTCTATATAACTGAGCATTTTCAACAGCGAATGACAACCAGTAAGTAAAGTTGTCGGCTTATGTTCTAGCTGTGAATATGCCTGATGTATTGGGGAAGCGTCACATTGTAGGTTAAGCCTTTCACTAGGCCAGTAGATAGTGCTGCTTTGCATATTCACTTGCACCAGGTGCATGTTAAGTGAGAAAGGCAAAAATAAAAAAATGACTAGAAGCGGTATAGTTCTGTGTTTTCGCATGTCCTGCTGTGATGTGATTCGTTCTTCGCGTGAGCCTTGTCTATATATTTAGGTACCAATAGCATAAATTCAAACGCGAACAAATGGAAAGGCACAAGGCTACGTTATTACGTTTGGAGTTTAACATGCGCCTTCAGCAACGGTCTAATTCACGCACCGCAGTGCAATTTTTGGTCAAGAGCATGCTTAAAGACCGGCTACGGAATGACCGCAGATAACACTCAATTGTATACAGCTACATAGAAAGGGTATTGCGATGATTTTTTCTTGTTCGCACTTGCATTTATTCCGCCATGCCTTCCGCGTCTAGGACAGTAGTAATGCGGCTAGCATTATAGTACGGGTATACCTTGAGGTAGAATGGAATCCGCGACCTCGTGCTGAGAAGGAGAGCGCGATACAGCCACTAAGCCACCACGACGTGTGATATAGCTTTTTGTTACCGCATTGAGCGACGAAGCAGTGAGCGAATCAAAGCTCTTACGTTTCCGTTGGAGCGTCGCCGTCGCGTCAAGACCTTCGGCTTCATCCACCGCGTATCTGGGCAGCGTCTTGGCGTGGACGCAGTGCTGGGCGAGAACCCTGAAGCCGAGCTGGATCGTGGGTCGCGCGGTTCGCGCGAGCACCAGCACGATTCTGTGGGCACGCCTTGCCCGTGGCACGCTGTCTCGGGATTCCTTCGCGAGACGCGAGGTTGACTGCGAGACGGAACCGAAAACGATGAAGAACCGAACGGCCGCGAAATCAAGGTGCACGATGGAAAACGCGCGATTTTAAATGTGTCATTTGCGAGAATGGCAAGTGGGAAAGTTGTTATCGGTACATAATTAGCAACAGCGCAATCAACAGGGACGGAGAATGGCGCAAGATGCGAGAAACTAGAGCGGCGCGTCTTTTTTCGTCCCTGTTTTTTGTTGCGCTCCTAATTGTGCGTGGTGTGAATCTTTATTTTTGTATTTTTTGTTTCGCAGGGCACAACGACTGTGTGTAACGAGATTGGCCCAGTTGTTTACGATACTGATCATATAAAGGACGAACTTTCAAACAAGCCTGAAGGGATAGTCCTAACGTGACGAGAACACCTTGTATCTGTATAAATCCACGATTTGGCCCTTTCATGGCGGCAGCCACGCACATGTGCGGCAGCATAAACGAGCACCAAATGATGACGCAGGTAAACTGCGGGCCACTTTAAAAGAGCATGCACAATTTAAACATGTGGTTTTTCTCTTTGCTGGCGCTGATCAGATGCTTTCGCTGTGGCATTAATTTAAAGGATTTAAAATTAGTTATTTTTTTCGCCTAAAGGTTTATGCAGAATATGCGTTGGATGGTGTTTTAATTTCCTTTGTATTCAGGTGAATTCATAGCGGAAACAATAGCGCAAGCAGTGGACTGTTAAAATACCATTCAAGAAGCCTCGCAGCGCTTCTTTCTTACCAAAAAAGATTACGAGAAAATTGCGTCTGTAGGGTGCGCATACCTTTAGCGTAATTCAAATCAGCCGTAACAACTTCGACGACATCATTGATATAAATTATACATAAGAGGGGTCCCAAAACGGAACCCTGTGGGACACCCTAGGAAATGCGAACCGGTCATGACTGCTGGCGATTGTAGCTAACAAACTGAGTCCTAAGGCGCAAATAATGTGTAATCCAGCCAAGTAATTTATCAGCATAGGAGCCAGTAAGAAAGGTGCAAAGTTTACGGGGAAGATTTCTGTGGCATACTTTATCGAAAGCTTTAGAGTAATCAATAAATATAGCGTCGACCTGTTCATAGCTGTTAAGTGATGAGGAAATATCGTGCGTGAATTCAATCAACTGTGTAACCGTGGAAAAACCACTACAGAAATGATGCTGATGCTGTGAAATGATATAGTTATTAGTGAAGTATTGAATGATGTCCTTGTGAATGAACTGCTTCAGAAGTTTACAGCACGTAGATCAGGAGTTCCTTCGTCACCGGGCTAGTACCCGAATGATCCGGGGAAGTCTGTAATTTTGCCCTGCATTTACCTCAACATTTAGTTTACTAAAGCTCCGTTCGCGATAATATTTAAGCCTTACACGTCCTCGAGAATTATTCTATTAATTCAATTTGATTTATTATTTGCCTTTAGTGTCCCTTTAAGACACGTACACAAAAAAGACAGATGAAAGAGAAATTCCTTGTTTTCCACCATGAGTTCAGGCCTATATTCGCTCAGCTTCATGACAAATTCCCCTCGATTGCGAATTTTCCACCAAAAAGGGCGCATCAATACGTGGTGTCTAGATACACATCGCACATTCCGTCGCCGATTCTATCCGCTGGCTACCTTCATGAGCTGGCAACGTCGGGTGTTTTGGTCTCTGGCCTTGGCGACCGGCGCCTTTGACAATGCAGTGGAGTGAAGGCAGGTTTTCTACGCATTTTAACATGTGCGCCTAGCCTACCGCTTGACTGAAAACAAGAGGAAACTTCGAAGCACGTCAAACGCTTGGCCTCCTGGATCGTGGGGCGCTGAGCTTTAGCAACAGCGGAAAGCTGCGATTTCGAAAGACACGCGCAAATGCTGTGCACTGAGAGATGTTTTGCAGTGACAGAAAGTTGTACACGGCTTCAGAAAAACCGAATGCTTGCACGGAGCTTTCTCCCGCTTTGGTTATCACGATACTGCAAGAATTATATGAGCAATACCATTGTAGGGAAATGTAGCCGACACATGATTCTGAGCAGCATAACTAGTACTCAAAGTTCCATAAATAATCGAATTTTGTGACAACTGTGCCACACGCGTCATTACGTTAGCCATACAAGCATTACGACCATTTTTATGTGGATAACTGGGTGACAGACGCTGCGGTAGTGGAAAACACAAAAGAGCTCCAGAGGGTCGTACTTGTGCTTTGTTCTCTACACAATGCCAGTTCATGGCCCTTGAGTTTCACAGCGTTTGAAATGCGTCGCATCACGGACGCTGAACAAAGTGATGCTCATCCACAGGACAAGTGCCAGCTATGTTCAACTTCGACGTCCGTGCGCCTTCGCGCCTTGTTCGGTGTGTGTCCACAAAAGTGAGCGCATTCTGTGCAGCGTGGCATGACCGCAAGAGACGCTAGGTGGCAATGGGGGCTTTGCACTCGGCCGCGACGGCCCGTACGAGCGGGAACTTCGTGGCGCCGCACGAGCCGCGGAAGTCGTCGTCCCCGAGCGCCCACAGGGCGAAGCAGCTGGCGCCGTGGCGTCGCCGCGCGACGTGCACGATCCGGGCGAGCTGGGTGGCGTCGTGGTAGCCGACCCAGACGGAGCCACGGGAGGCGGCCGTGCCGTAGTGGCCCGCGTGAACCTTCGTCCAGTTGGCGGCGCAGAGCTCGTGGTAGGCGAGGCTGCCAGCTTGCCGGGAGTGGCGGCCCGCGGGGCCCAGTCCCCTCGCCGGTGCTCCGGGGGTCAGCGACGCCGAGGAGCTGGCGCGCACAAAGCTCAACCCCGACAATGGCAGAACCATGCAAGCCTTGTCGAACACGTCGCGGCCGGTCTCCGAGCGCGCGGCTTTGGGGAAGAGCGAGATGTCCTGCTCCGTGATCGGATACTCCGTGCGGTGGGGCCCGTGAGACCCGTACATGCGGAAGAGGAGAAAGTCTGCTATCGCGGCCAGACGTCGCACGTCGAACATCCTGCGGCGCCTCCTCTGGTCATGTGGCAGAAGAACCGCGAGCAGCTGCTCGTCAGTCAGTGCTCGCTTCACCTCCTGCACAAGCTCGGTCGCATCTCGCTGCTTAGCGGGCACCGGCCAGTTGATGACGGCGCCGTCAAGGTTTCGGTCGTGAAGCCAGCGCCGCAATTTGAGCCCGAAATCCCTGGCAATGTGGCGGTCTGAGGCTATGTCCTGGTAGGCACGCCAGTCATGGCGCGACCTTCCTACTGCGATGAGCAACTTGCTGGGCTGCCCAAATGCGGCGAACCGTTCAATTACACCCTGTCCCGCGTCGTGGCCCTCTAGGCTAAGCGTGAAGCCCCTCGAGTTTATGCCGACAGGGCTGTAGACCAGGTGAGTGCACAGACCCACCGGAATCTGGGACACGTCGAGGCTCGTGGTGGACGGATCTTCTTGCGTCGACTGGTTGAAGAAGCAGAACAGGTGATAATGCTGCTGCTTCTCCTCAGTTTCGGCTGCCTCGGGTGCATCGAACGACGCGCGGGTCGTCTTAGCGGTGCTACTCGTGGATGGAGCTGGTGGCGTCGAAGAAGGCACGTCTGCGAGCGCCTTCATCGGAGCAGCGGATGGGCACGGTGCGGCCTTCTGGTAAACGATAACGGGTGCCGGGGGATGTGCTGTGGTCCTCGCGTAGAACAGCATCCCCAGCAGGTACATGGCGAACAAGACAAAGATGCAAAAACTGACACGGGTCACATAGAGCATGGTATTGGCGTGGGCCATGTTGCCGCCTGCGATGCGGTCATCCTCGTCCGCTTGCGCGGACGGGGACCGCGGTGCGACTCGTGGCAACGGCGCCACGACTGCTGCTCCAGGTTCGGGGGCCAGCCACCTCTTCTTCCTCTTCGACTATCCCTGGAACATTTTGCAGGCGCTTCAGGAATCATGTTTACCAATGATATCCATCGCAGCCAACGGCTACAGCGCCTCTCTGCAGGAGGACGTGGAATTAATATGTATCGATGCCACACCAACGCGTCTTATTGATAGGCGCTGCTACACAATGAGAACTTATTTATTTCTAAGCGAAACTTAGTCCGAGCGAACGCTGTCTAAGCCACTCGATATTCTAGTCACTGCACAGTCCGAGTTACTACACTGTCGTAGTGAAGCTTGATGTCCAGTTGTGGTGCTCAGTGCAGATTACTGGATCCCTTAACGTGCTTTACGTAGTCCACCAGCATAGTTGTGTCGGGAGTTGGTCTTGCTGTTTAGCAGTGGTCCAGTTAGCCCAGATGTAGCTTAGGGAAAGCGGCTTGCAGGAATGACTTAGAATGGGGGGAGAGCGCTGTGTTCGACGCTCCCAGCAAGGATGGAGCGCCGTGCTGTACTTGTCCCATATCTGGCAGGCCAGCGAGCCCGGCCTGTTCTCAGTCTTGCCGTGCCTAAATGGCATACACGAACAACCTGCCGATGCCACGGAACTCTTTTAAAAGTTTTGATAGGCACATGCTTACCCTTGCCTAACAATTGATTTTAGGCATTGCTCTGTGCGAGTGATGTGCTTCGTCTGAAGTTTGATCTTTAACGTTTACCGAGATTGAAATATCTACGTGCGCATGCGCGCTTTGTAAGTGTAGTAGTACTTGCCTTTTTCAGGGGACTCCACGGCGTTACATGGTTGTCTCTATGCATGTGTGACGTGCCACTTTTTGATGACCCGTTGCGGTGGCGTAACGGCTTTGGCGTTGGGCTGCTAAGCCCAAGGACGCGGGTTCGCTAGTCCCGGCCGCGGCGGCCACATGTACATAAGGGCGAAATGCAAAAAAAAAAAAGGAAAACGCCCGTGTACCGTGCATTGGGTGCACGTTAAAGAACCCCAGCTATGGTAAAAAATAATCCGGGATGCCCCACTACGGCGTGCCCCATAATCATATCGTGGTTTTGGTACGAACAACCGAGAATTGGCTTGACTTGACCACTCTTTGATGAAGCGTAAACGAGCAAGAATTTACGTGCTGTGCATGGCACGTGCCCGACAGATGCAAGTGTTGCGCTGTACACGACGAGATCCAACTTGACTCACGGCATTTTTTTTTTCTTTTTCGCGTCGGATTCTCGCACTAGTTTATATCGACCTTTTTCCAGTCACGCTGTCAAGTCTTGAGTGCTGCCAATCAACGTCATAGACACCGTATACGCCGGGACACAAATACTGGTCGCTGCTGTGTTAACTATTGCTCGGAAGTTGAAGTTGAAGTTGAAATTTATTTGCATCATCACAATGCGGGAATGCTCGAGCAAAAAGTGAAAATCAATTCACTTGAGAAGCGCCCGAGCCCCCAATATACAAGGCATACAAAAAGGGGCGACAAATAACAAGGCATTTTAACTGTTTACCATTGCAGGTCAACCTCTAGTGTTATACAATGTAATATAATACGAACAGCTTGACAGTAACTATAAATACATAAAAATACTAACAGCAGCGGAAAAAGAGTACTGACATCATGGAATGAAGAACCCTCGCATGTTACGTATGCTGCACATTTCCACATGAATGTCCTTGAAAATTAGTCTGTTCAACAGAACTGCAAAGCTTTCTAATGTCAGTGTACTCTGCTTGACAAGGTAAAATTGTATGAATTCCGGTAGTCGGCAGCACGCCTATACCCCACTGCCATGTTTTGCCGGCGTTTGACCGATACCACCGTCCATGTGCACCAACAGAACCTGTTTTGCTAGCTGGAATTTCCCTTTCACAAAATTAGCCGGCACGCATTTGAAGGGATACATAACGATCCGCTTCTTGCTCGGTGCACCTGCGTGGATGTGACTCGAGCTTTGATACACAACGTCTTCACTACCGCTGTGACCAGTGCTTTCAACCATGGAGAAAGAAATTGAACAAGACGGGACACTAGGCGAAAACTAGCGTCAGCAAATACGTCACGCTATAGCGTTAATGCCTTACGCTAGCTGCCGCGAGCAACGAAAAAAAAAGAATGTGAAATGAAGTTAACAGACATTGTTTAATTTTTTTCCCAATAAATATAAAAAGATGTTTTGTGTATAAATGAACTTATGCTTTGCGACTTATCTTTCATTGCGTTACGTAGCAACAAGCTAACAGCACGCCAGAAGCACCAGATGCATGCGTCAAGCGCTAGACACGCCAACGCACCGAGCGAGGCCGCCTGCGCATGTGAAGTTCGCCTGTTCCGCAACCCGTTTCTTTTGGACGTAACCTGTTTGTTGGGCTCCCAGCGTATTCTTA
Source organism: Dermacentor andersoni (assembly GCF_023375885.2). NCBI lineage: Eukaryota > Metazoa > Arthropoda > Arachnida > Ixodida > Ixodidae > Dermacentor > Dermacentor andersoni. Next base: position 358,700,921 of record NC_092814.1, on the reverse strand, counting down.
CGTTCCTTGTGCCCTTCGACACGGCGCCACTGCACTATTGGACTACGGCAAGGTGAGAAATTTTGTTTGACGGTCTACCACGCATTCGAGAGAAGTTTACGCTTACTTAAGGAAACCTAAAAAAATATGGGGTTCAACGTGCCGAAACCACATTCTGATTATGAGGCACGCCGTAGTGGGGGCCTCCGGAAATTTGGACCGCCTGTGGTTCTTTAACGTGCACCTAAATCTAAGTACACGGGTGTTTTCGCATTTCGCCCCCATCGAAATGCGGCCGCCGCGGCCGGGGTTCGATCCCGCGACGTCGTGCTCAGCAGCCCAACACCACAGCCACTGAGGAACCACGGTTAGTTTGACGGAACCTAGTTGGCTCAAAATAGCTAGGCGCAGTTAATCTGAGTTAATGACTCGTGCTGGGAGGTGCTCGCGACGCTTTCTGTGGGTCCCGCATTCTTGTAACGTATTTCGGTAGTTTTTGGGCACGTTCACCGCACCCGGCTTTGTGATGCAGTAAGCCAAAAGCAGCTCCGCCATGTGACGCAGTTAGTTTCGCGTCTACTGAACCTTACTGGGACAAGTTCGTGACGCTTTCTCTGTCCCACAACATTGTTGTAAATAATTTCGTTACTGTTTGGGATACTTTGTAGCATGCACGCCGCGACTGGCTTTGTGAAGCAGTTAGCGGAAAGCAGCTCGGCTGTGGTGACAAATTTGGCTTGTACTGAATCTTACTCGGACAAGTTCGCGACGCTTTCTCGGACCCCCAACATTATTATAATTTATTTCGTTACTTTTGGAGGTTATTTTGAGACACGCTCGTCGCTGTTGGCGTTGTGACGCAGTTAGCGAAAAGCAGCTCGGCCATGGTGACAACTTTAGCATGCACTGAATATTAGTGGGACATGTTTGTGACGCTTTTAATGGCCTCGCAACAACATATACCTTCTTTCAGTACTCACGCTTGTCGAAAACGCGACGAGCGATTGCCAAAACTGATAATGCGGGAGTGTGTTGCTTGCATCGTCGGAACGCGCTAAAGGTAACGCCGAGGAGCTTAAAAACCAGGAACTCGTAACTCAAAAATTCTGGCAGCTCAACGACTGAAAGCGGGGTTTGCACCCACGCAGTTGACTTCAGTGCGACTAGACGGCATTTCGCGAGCGTCTGTCAAGATTTCGCTGAGAGCCAGTGTTGTGGCCACCTCTGTGCACGTAGTGTACCATCGCGTCGGCTGATGCCAAGTTGTTTCGGAAACGCGCAGTCGCCCGTTATTTGTGCTCGTAAAATGCAGGAAATAAGGCCGCGGAATGGTGAAATGCTTGGAAATCGGATGTTTTCGTCATGTTTTATGCATGGTATTGTTTGGGATTAGTCGAGTATTTTCTACGCCATGTATGTAAAAGCGAATTGCCTTTGTTTCTAATGTCACCCATTCACCACTTTCGCACGTTTCGCCACTACACGCAGTATTCCTATAAAGTCTAAATACCAAAAGATTACAGGGTCTCTTAAGATCTCTCTCAAAAGGTGAACGGCGAAAGCCTACTCTTCTTCCTCTTATCATTGTCGCGAACTCTTTTCGCGTGTCACTGATCTCGGAGGCGTGCGGATGTTGGGAGAGATGGAGTCGGGAGACGCAGAGCAGCACAGCAAACAGATTTTAATTAATCCAAATTCAAAAAACTCAAAACAAAAACTCATGTAACTAAAACACCACGGAGAGACGCCAGCACCTGAGCCACCTACTCAACAGTGACTAAACATGTCCTTATTGCCGGCCACGTCAGTCCTTAGTGCTTTCTACGCGAAAGTCCGGCAACCCTAGCCTATGGCTGCGGACACAGAAAAGGATCGTTCTTGCACTTTTGACGTCGTACGCATCCTCCGAGTCCGATGCCTGTCGGCCCTTCCTCATCGCCAACGCCGTAGACGTTGCTGCCTTGATGTCGGCCAGTCCAGCCGTCCGTCTTTTGATGCCGGTGTCCCGAACTCCATCGGTGACGTGGCACTCCGGCCTCACTGGCTAAGCCGAACGCGGGGTTCCGCCGCTGCTTCTTCGAGTGCCGGCGAGACGACCCGGGGACTATCGTATGTGCTTGTCTGCCTCTGAAGGGGAATCCTTCCTGGAGTGCCCGGTACTGCCGTGAGAGGCTGCAGCAGGTCCAAGGAGCCTCGCTCGAACGTCGCCGAAGTGGACGGTCACACCCTGGATCGCAGCGGGACGGGCTTGACCGAACCTCCATGGCTCCCGTGGCCAGTTCGATGGCCCAGAGCCACGTCGATAATGCCAGCTCTGCGCCGCTTCTCTCCCGATCACAGCTCGGGTCATGCGCCTCGAGGGCTCTTGCTGTTGTTGTTGTTGTTGTCCTATGTGGCCGTGGCACATACCCACAGTGGGGGATTGGCCAAGAATCGGGCGGTTTAATAAGGTGCCTAAAGATAATAATGATAACAAGGGAGTTAACAATTTGGGCGTGTGAGCTTAAAAGTAAACGTTTTGTGTCTGGAGAAAAAAAAATAGATAATCAGATGAAAACCGGGTATAAGAAAATAATAATAATAATAACAATAATAATTAATAATAGGTAAGAAATAAAAGAAAGCTATGGTAGGGAGGGAGAACGATCAATCTAACATGGAAAACGATTGGTTTCAATTAGGTAATTTTGGATCGCCAAGCAAACATTTCTGTGGCTGAACCCAACAATGGAGGCTCCAAAAGATAGGATCACAGGCACTGATAAAGTTAGACCAATAGAGCGAAGCGGCATTTCGAGTAGTCGTTTTCTTATAATAGAAACACGTCTGCAAGACAACAAGAAATGGTCGTTTGTCTCCGCTTCGCCACAGAATGAGCATAATGGTGAGGGGACCAGACCAGACCTGTGGATGTAGAAGTTCAATGCAGGTATACGGCAGCGCAGCTTCGTGATGGACACTTCAATTTTCCGTGTTCGGCAAAAATCTCTGTTCCAAGGGTGCAGGAGATGTCCGTAATCCTCAGAGTTAGTAATTGCGGAGCCTGATACGGACTGTATAATGATACTCCTGCGAAATCTAGCTGCAGTAACATAAGCAGTCAAAGGGCCGCTAGGAAGAATCGGGCCACTTATCGATGCCTTGGCTAGAGAGTCTGCAATTTCATTAATGATTAGTCCTTTATGGCCAGGCACCCAAATCAAACGCACGCTTCTCAAGTAACCAGGTACCAATGATTGAAATGTCCTCATCACGCGAGAATCACTAGAAGCAGTAAGGGATGAGCACAATGATAAAGAATCAGTGACTATCACGGCTGACGTAATTGATGGTCCTAATTTGCGTAATGCCAGCACCACGGCCATGAATTCAGCTAAAAAAATCGGTATGAAATCTGGCAGCCGAAGAGAAAATGTCCAATCGAGAATCGGGGAAAATATTCCTACACCTGACTTTTCTTCACATTGTGAAGCATCTGTAGCAATGACAACGTTTGTTTGAAGGTATTTCAGGTGATCTTGTAATATACCGTCGAGAATACGGTGTGGAAGTAATTTTGCATTATTAGGAAAGATGTCATCACATTGAATATCCGTGGCAACAGCTCTGTCAGTAATAGGAAGTACATCGCATATGCGCACGCCCAAAGAGTCAAGTAATTGTTGCACGAATATAATTTGCGGTTTATGCAGTCACGGCCAGATGACACCAAAAAACAACGCAGGTTGTGAAATAAAGATTATTTGGGGATGACGCAGTGGTGATTCGTAAATCCTTAAGAACGTCTGCACCGTCAAAAGCCGGAACCTGCACGAAAGTAGCGGAACACGGGATTCTAGATAAAGAATAGAATTTGCAACAAATTTAGGAAGACCTAAACACAGACGTAATGCCTCTCTTTCTAAGAGGATTAGAGGACGGGACATGTAGGCTGGAGCTCCAGAGAAGAGCACGCAACCAAATTCTAATACAGGGCGAACGTACATACGATATATCATTAGGAGTGTATCTCTTCTCAATCCTATTCGACGACTGCTCAGCCTACGCAATATGCCAATTGCACGGGTACCTTTCCCAGTCAACAGATCTATGTGTGAGCGCCAGTTGAGAGAGGCGTTATAAATAATTCCGAGGTATTTAACAGATTCCACCTGTGGTATGTCTTGAAGGTGGTAAGACAATGAAATGTGCACTATGTCACGTATCGGAAAAACGAGAACAGCACATTTGCTGGCATTGAGTGTGAAGTAACTAGCATCTAACCACCTCTCCAGATCATAAAGGTAAGTTTGCAGTAGTTGGTATAGCGTGTGGATGTCGTTTGCAGATGCAAAAAACGCAATATCGTCTGCATAAACATAAGTAGTTATTTCTTGATGACAAGGTAGTGTGCTCATGAGAATATTAAAAAGTACCGGGGAAAGCACTGAGCCCTGCGGTACGCCTCTCGTTTGTTTGTGTTTAGAAGAAGAAACGCCGCTTTCGTAGCAATAGAATTCTCTTTCACCTAAGAATGACTGAATCCACGCTACTATATACCCAGGAACACCACAGGAAGTTAACCGATTGATCAATATAGTGTGCTCCACAGTGTCGTATGCTTTAGCGATATCGAGCGTCACTAAGGCAGCGTATTGCTTATGACATCGAGCGAGTTGTATTCGGCTTTCTAAGTCGACGTGGGCATGCCAGATGGAGCAGCCGGCCCTGAAACCAATCTGACAGGGACTAAGAATGGAATTATCATTAATAAATTTCATGATGCGACGGTGAAGAAGCCTCTCAATAAATTTTACTACGTTTGATGTAAGCGCAATAGGCCTAATGTTCTCCAATACATACCTTCCTTCTTGTTTCTTAAGCATCAATATTACCTTGGCAAGCTTCCAGTGCAACGGAATCCAAGCATATTTAATTGAATAATTCACCAGGTCTAAAAGAACGTTAGGTGATTCCTGTAACAATATTTTTAACATTGCATTTGTGACGCCATCAGGGCCAGGGGCTGAATTCGGTAAACATAGTGCAGTCTCATTTAGTTCAGCTAAGGAAATTGGAGTAAAGCCATCCCAAGGACCTAATGTAGAATGAATAGCCGGAAGCCTGGCCGTAAATCGATTTTCTAAGCCTTCGGCAATCTCTTCTAGGGAGGCGCTCAGTTCCTGCGGGGTGAAAACAATTGAATCTAATGTTAAGGGTGTTGGTAGCACCATTCTAGCACGAAGGAATGCAAATAAAGCACGCTTATTTTTTTAATTAGATAGATAATCGTAATGTCTAATATCGTATTCCTCTTTGGCTCTATTAACAGTAAGCTTAAATACACCAGCATGAAACTGATAATTTTTCCAATTTGTCGGGCACTGATTATGCAGAAGCATTTTCCAAGCGGCCTTTCTTTTTCTATAGTCCCGCGTACACTCATTATTCCACCAACGACAAGCGGTGCCTTTAGCCGAAGGGATGACAAATTCAGCTTGGTTCCGGGAATCCTCTAGAATTGAGCAAATGGTTGAAGCGATTTCCTTATCATTGGCATTGGCAAGTTTCGAAACGGCAGAACGCAAGAAAGTCTTAAATTTCGTATGGTCCATAAATGTGCATGCCTGGTATTCTAAAGATGTTATTGGACAATTGATTTTAAATGACACAGGAAGATGATCACTGTTGGTTGCTGATTCAACCGCTACCCACGACAAAACCTTGATGCCAGCGCTACAAAATGTCAAATCTAACACTGAACGGAAGGGTCCTCTGACAAACGTTACTTGTCCTGTGTTCTGACATGAAAGGTGGCTATCAATCGTCCACTCCCATAGTCGCTTACCGCACACATCTGTTTTTTGCCCCCACGACACGTGATGCGAATTGAAATCCCCTACAAACAAAATTTCTTTTCTACAGGCAGCCACAGCCCTATCAAGTTGACGTGTACTTTGCACGCCGCTGGGAAAATAAGCATTTATAATTGAAAATGGATGGCATCCTGGGAGGCATAAATCTATGACCAAAATTTTACAGTCGCAGTCCATGATTTGAAAAGAAATTTTTGCCTTGTGACAAATTTTACTGGAAACAAGTATCATTAATCCTCCACCTCGCGAGTCTCTATCTAATCGGAAGGACCGAAAACCTTTTAAATGAAAATTTTTCTCTGGTGAAAGCCACGTTTCCTGAAGAAGTAAGATATCTGGATTGAATTGAATAGATAGGCAAGATAAATCTGTTGAAGCTGAAAATATAGAACGACAGTTCCACTGCAGCACTTTCAACTGTCCAATGGTGTAGAACGCACAGCAGCGGCAACTGCCGCCTTTAGAATACTTTCTGTAAGCACAGGAGTTGGTTGACTCTTTTTTGATTTTGGTTTCATTGTTTTTGAAATTGGGGACCCCATACGTTTGGGAGCTCGAGTGTCAAGTTCCATGTCTGTGGCAATAACAGTGTCTGAATAAGAGGGCTCATCCTCGCGTGTTTGGACTACCGAAGTAGTGTCTGTGGAATATTCTGCAACTGTGGAAGGCGTCTCTACCTCGTTGCTAGGCGTTCGAGGTGTGGCGTTAGATACTGGGCACTGCATTGGTGTCTTATTGGACTGCAATATTTGCATCATGTGGCTGGAAATGATTTGTGCTAAGCAATCAGAGAGACTGGATATCAATTTGTCCATAGCTTTAGCCATTGCTTTTTCCACAGCAGAGTCAATTGCTTCTGAGAGGTTAAGATCCATGCTTGGAGTGTTGCGCGCTGTAACACCAGAGTATCCGAAGGCCCTGTCTTTGATAACTGAAATTGCATCTCTTCGGGAGCAACGACGGCGGTCGATTATTTCAAGAATTTGTATTTCTTGAGCGCGAGCTGAGCAGTTCGAATAGTCTGCTGGGTGTTCTCCCCCACAGAGGCACCACTTTTGAGATTGAGGAGAGCATTCACTTGAAGAATGACCATCCCCACAGGTGCGGCAACGCAAGCTAGACTTACATCCTCCTGCGCTGTGCCCGAATCTCCAACAATTCTTACACTAGACTGGACGTGACGCAAGCGGCTCTACACGGAACAGAAGAGGCCACACCTTTATTTCAGATGGACATGATGTGCCCACAAACGTTGCAATAACAGATTCTGTCGGAACCCTCTCGTTATTGGCCAGTCGATTGCAACGGTAGATGGCAATGACGCCTGCTGCGGTTAGCTTGTCCAGGGTTTCAGTAGGACTTAATCGGGAGTCTACGCCCCGTACAAGACCCTTGGTGCACGCAAGGTGAGGCGGAATAAAAGCACTCACCGGGGTGGAAGCGAATGAAGTGCATTTCAAGAGGTCTTCTACACAGGTCTGGTCGGGTGAACGACACACTGTACCTCCCCGTCCGAACGCTCGCACATCAGTGATGGTCTGGAAGTGGTTGGACGTGGCCTTAAGTGCCTTCTGGACAGCCTGTGGATTCGTGATCCTGATGGAACCTCCATTGGTAGGCACAAGCGCCACAGGAATGGTGCTGACGCCACTGCGAAAAAATAAATCTATGGGCAATTCATTAGGTGGCAGGGATGCTGACCAGGCGGATCGCGCCTGGCCAGGAGAACTGGTCGACATCAGCTCAAGACGGCTGACGCAAGGAATGCCAATCAACCAGGAACTAAAATGTGGTTATCGAGACACCTTAAACCACCCGATACTCAGCCAAAACACCACTGCAGGTCAACGAAACGGTCGCTCTGTCGAGGCCAGCAGGGACCAGGGACAACCGAAGGTCTCGAACGCTGGCTGCGGTAGCACGGTAGCACCACGGTAGCCCACGGTTGCACATCATCCACATCATCCTCTTCCTCTCTTTTTGCGCGCATGCCTCTTAATATGACATGGGTCCCCTTTTCAGGAGTTTTTTTCCAAAAAAGACTGCCTTCAGTCTGTTTTCTTAATGGCACATTTGACTCTCCAACTGTGACTTAGGTGCTTTTTCTTGCGTCGTGGTGGCTCAACACATCACCACACTAGCACGCATATTTCACCTCATGCACAGTTCACATCGTTTGCGATTTCATTGTTCCCACCACTTTACATGTGTATACTTGTTTGTCCGCGTTATACTCTTGATATTTCACCACTCCAAAGCCCTACTCGTGAAATCCGCACTACTACTATAGCTCGCACCGCACTTTTGTCCGTCTGGGGAGATCTGAAAACACTTCCTCGAACTTGTGAATCAACTCTCTTAACTTCTGTACTTGTATTGCCGCTAGGGCTTGGTTCAACCTAACCCTCTCTACCCCCAAGGTCTTCTCATCAATATAAGTGTGCACTTTCTCGTGGTCTTTCTCTTCGGGAATCACCATGCAAACTCTAGTCTTCTTGTTCTTCCCCTTTTCTATCTCCTTCCTCTCTTCATACTTTTTTTACACGTCCCTTAGCCACTGTCTTTTGGCATACATCACATGATTTCGCGTACCGTTTCCCGTCACTCTGCACCCAGATCCAAAAGAACCCTCCTGTGATTCTTTATAATGTGTCCTTTATTCCTTGGTGACCTGCCATTTCACTATAGTGCCTTATCTTCAGTACTCTGTCCCTCAGCTCCTTCGGGATCATCAGCTGTAGTACATCCCGACCTGAACTAAACACACACTTCCGGTACAATAAGTTATTCTTCTTTATAAACTCCACCACTATCCGGTTCCTTTTCCTTCGCACCAGTTTTCCTATCTTTAGTTCACACTTTCGTATTGACTCGTACTTGTTCCGTAATTCTTTAGGTTCTGCAGCTGTTACATTTAATCCCTTAATGGCTGAGACCTGCAAAGCTGTCAGAGGTTTGCTACCACTACTGCTTGCTCGTATTTGTACCGGAGTCGCTACATCTGTCTCTTGCATTCCCTATTTTTCCGCTTCTGAGCGTTCTTTCTCTTCCACGTCGTTCCCTTTCCTCCTCAAACTTGGGTCTGGGCCGTATGCCCTCCTTACTCCAGGTACATTTCGCACAATCAAATCATAAAGGGGATCATCCACACATCCAGCTGTGGCCAGTCTTGATAAAAAGGGTGTCGATATTTGAATACGTGCCTCTGGCAGATATTTAACGGACTTACCTACCAAGATTACTGGTTTAAAATACCCGGTCATGCTTTCTGGTGGCACTAGACTCCACCTTACTAAAATGGTATTGGCTTCCGTGTCTCTCAAGACCGTAGCTTTGCGTCCTTGTACCTCGCCTTCCACTACAGGCATGTCCTGCTCTATCTGTACATCCTCTCTTGACCACACGATACATGCCATCTTATCCACGGACCTAGTCCTGCATTCGTCTGCATTGTGACCTTTCTTTTGGCACAACTGGCAAAACACCACTGTTTCGTGACGATTACCTCTCACTCGGCAGTTCACCGCTACATGACCTAACCGGTTACGTATAAAACATCTCTGGGGTCCCCTTTGTCTACTACATTGCCCCTGGTTCTTCATTTCCCCTACTGCTGTCGTGTGCGCATCTGTGTCGTCCTTTCCCAAATTTCTCAATTCTTGTGCCTCTACAAACTGGTCTCCTTGTTTTGCCATCTGCTCCACAGTTTGTAGTTTTCTTTCTTTAAGGAATATCGCCAAACTGCTGCTACACCTGGCAAGAAATTGTTCACCAACGACTTTCTCGCGAACCCCTTCATACGTTTTGTCCGTCTCGGACAGCTCTACCCATCTCTCAAAATAATTTGTTAGACGACGCGCGAACTACTTGCCTGTTTCAGAATCTTCAGGCTTACATAACCTAAACTTCTCTCGGAACACTTCTGCAGTCAACCCGAATCCTTGCTATAAAGTTTTCTTCACCTTGTAGCGAAGTGACGCAGTCGTTCGATATCTGACGCATCAGCTCACCAGGGAGACGAAGATGAAGGGGGATGAGCTGTGGCAGGGGCAAGTCCAAATCCGCAGGTACGACGACGAGAGGTAGCATTCCAACAGCTAGGTTTATTCACTTGGCATTTACCTTACGTTTACAGTGTACAAAAATATCTACACGCAAAACCATCTCATACCCGTCGTCGACGGCTTGCCTGACCGGCCTGGTCTCCCGTGGTGAAGTTGCGCCATCTGCGGCTGTCTCCTTGCTCTCCTCAAAACTACTCAAAACTATTCAATAAATAAGTTTCCGCAGCATCCAAGGGACCGGCGGGAGGCGCAGGCTTCTCCACCAATGGGTTATTTCGTTACTCCGACCAATCAGGCAGGCCGACAGCATCCAATATGCGCCAGAGTTTAAGGGGCCAAGAAATGGTCGCGTAAACACTCCGTATACAAAAGCGCTTCGCCCGTAACTAATCAGCTCTTGATGTCCGAGACAGCCGAGCATGCGAAGAGGGCGCGACACGTGCATGTAGTGACGTCAGGGGTGGCAGCGGCGTCGGCCGGGTGGCAGCACATACTGCGGCATTTTCTGTACATTTTCTGTTATTTCTGTACGAATGCTTCCCCCGCATCGAAAACTCGCGGAAAGAAAGCAAAGAGGCCCGCGGTATACTCTTTTCGCGACAACCTTGTCATAGTCTGATGACTCTTCTGCTGGCATACGCCCAAAGACACTCAGAGCCTCGCCCACTAAACACAGGCTCAAAGCGTTAGCCCACTCGCGCCTCTCCCAGCCTTGCCCGATTGATATCCTTTCAAACCGATGCAAATACGCATCCAGGTAATCCCTCCGCTCGTCGAAAGGTGTCATCAATTTCTTAGGGCAAATCTGTCTTGGCCTGGAAAAAGGTGAGCTGGATGACGCCGATCCCGGAGTACTCTTGCCATCACGAGAGCCTGCGCCCATCTATACTTGCCTTTATCTTCAATTCTAGAGTTTATTTTCCCTTTTGTGCTTTCCGCACGTTCGTTCGTGTTCCTTTTCGAAGACGCCATGGTCTCTTCCTTCGAGAGGTTTAAATCTTTAGCTATCGCCGCCAAACGTTCCCACTCCATCTCTAAACCAGCAAGATCAGTGACAGGGCAGAAATAGGATCCTGGAACGTATCCTGGAATGGATCCTATCCTGGAACGGATCCTGTCCTGGCAGGCTCGCCAATTTTGTCGCGACACTTTGGTCGCGTGTCACTGATCTCGGGGGCGTGCGGATGTTGGGAGAGATGGAGTCGGGAGACGTAGAGCAGCACAGCAAACATATTTTAATTAACCCAAATTCAAAAACTCAAAACAAAACTCATGTAACTAAAACACCATGAAGAGACGCCAGCCCCTAAGCCACCTACTTAACAGTGACTAAACATGTCCTTATCGCCGGCCACGTCAGTCCTTAGTGCTTTCTACGCGAAAGTCCGGCAACCCTAGCCTATGGCTGCGCACACACAAAAGGATCGTTCTTGCACTTTTGACGTCGTACGCATTCTCCGAGTAGGATGCCTGTCGGCCCTTCCTCATCGCCAACAGTGTAGACGTTGCTGCCTTGATGTCGGCCAGTCTACCCGTCCGTCTTTTGATGTCGGTGTCCCGAACTCCATCAGTGATGTGGCACTCCAGCCTCACTGGCTAGGCCTAACGCCGGGTTCCGCCGCTACTTCTTCGAGTGCCGGCGAGACGCCCCGGGGACTATCGTATGTGCTTGTCTGCCTCTGAAGGGGAATCCTTGCTGGCGTGCCCGGTACTGCCGTGAGAGGCTGCAGCAGGTCCAAGGAGCCTCGCTCGAACGTCGCCGAAGTGGATGGCCACACCCTGTATCGCCAGTGTCACGGGCTTCACCGACCCTCCATGGCTCCCATCGCCAGTGCGATGCTGACGCTCAAACTTTCTTCGCCCAGAGCCACGTCGATAATGCCAGCTCAGCGCCGCTTCTCTCTCGATCACAGCTCGGGTCACCCACTTCGAGGGCTCCTGCCGTTCGGACCGATCCCCGCACATCGTCCCCTTCCTTTCGTTTTGCGCCGGATGCCTCTTACATATGACAATCATTTGGCTCTTGTCTTTGCCTCTTCTATTTCTCTTCTTTCTTTTAGTCATTACTGCTCATTACTAAGCATTTTTAGTCATTTATAATCAATTGTGGTCATTACACGCCGTCGTTAGGCATGTTGGTCATATCATAGTCATTAATAGTCATTACAAGTCATTTCAGTCATTAGTATTCATTACTGAGCATTTTTAGTCGTTTCTTACGAATTGAAGTCGTTACAAGCCGTCGTAGACATATTGGTCATTTAGTAGTAATTAGTAGTCATTACAAGTCATTACTAGGCATTTTAGTCGTTACTACTCATTACTAGACATTTCTAGTCATTTCTAATCAATTGTGGTCATTACAAGGCGTCGTTGGACATATTGGTCCATTTCGGAGCCATTAGTAATTATTAGTCACTACTAGTGATTATTAACCTCCACCAATCTCTATTATAAGGTAATCATTAACTGTCACTGTCAGTCATTTTTCACTCTTTAATCTGTCTTTATATGGCGTGATGACGCTTCGGCAGACACTCCGGCGGCCAGGTCTGCTGACACAAACTTCACCATGAGCCTAAAAGGCTTTCGCCTTAAAATGACATATGCTTGTAATTTACTTTATTCGACTGATGCCATCCGGTAGAGATCCGTGCGGGTACTGCTGCTTGCCTAATGCCACAACCTTGGATGTATAGACAAAAAGCCTGGAACGAGCATTTATACAGAGCAAAATAAGCATTTCCTGATTCCACAAGGCGTCTTGCGTCTACTTTATAAAATAGCACGTGGTGCAGATTCGATGGAGGCTTGTAAATATCGTTCGCAATCATTCTTACTTAATAAAACGATTCCGTACCAAGACTGCGCGCGGTTGAACAGTAGAAGCCAAAAAATAAAAATAAAATGCCGCGTGGCTGAGCCCCGCCCGCGTAAGGCGTTACTGCTAGCGTTCAAAACGCGTGCGCGCCAAACGAACATCGGAAGTGTGCTTCAGGTATTAGAGAGTTTTAGCGGAGCGCATTTGTGCTTCCGCTCTGCTCAAGTTGCCGTTCAGCCTAACCGGAGCGTTGGCTATAAAACTGCATTTTAGCTAAACGAAGGAAAAGGCTGGTTGCACGTAGAGCCCCCATGATAATAAAAGATGAAACTACAGTTATAAAAAACACATTATGTTATTGTTCTGCCACAGGGGAAAGGAATATTTTTTTCTCGTAAACATTTGATGACACGTGAAAGTCATGCTGTTATTGAAGCAAGGTTCCTTATTTTTGTTACTGAGCAGAGTTGCGAGCCAACGCCAGGCCAGAAAGTGGTCGTGCCATAGTGGTGCACCTCGTTGCGTTCGCGAGTTCTACTGAACTGCAGGTACAACGAACACGCACTCCTGAATGTACTATTAAGATAACAAATTGGTATTCATTTAGGCGTAACGGATCCTCCCTAGCTCCTCAAGGTAATCCCTCCCTTCAGGAGTGGATCAAACGACATAAAACTGGTATAAAAACTGGAATTTAACACACACTGCGACAACAGAGACGCCCGATGTGGATCTCAATTTGCTCCATCTCGGGGAGGCACGCAGATGCCTGACCCGGTGGGGACGGCGGCGAAAACATAATCGGAGATTTCATCTCCGTTTCACCCGCCTAACTACAGAGGCAGATGACTACGCGAACACCCTCAGTAACAACAATTAGCATAGTCTTTGCGATCGCCTTAGCGGCACGCTAAGCATACCTCGGACCTGGTAGCTGCTCCGTGCATTATTAAACCCTACGCAAAGCAAAATACACACTAGCAACACAGTCCCCGCTATGCTCCAGAAATCAGGTCTCGACGACACTACTCTACTTCACACTCTACAGGAGCGCTACATTGCTACAGGTACCCGACCCACCTACAGAGACTAGCCACACATAGACGCCACGTCCCTAGACGCTGTTATTACAGAAGCCAAGGTTTGGGTGGCCTTGCAGGGCATTAGACGCAACACCGCACCCGGGGCTGATGGAATTCAATACATACTCCTACTTAACCTGGATTATGGCACGCTTCCACATGAATGGCGCCATGCGCACATCATACTAATTTTTAAGAAAGGCAAGCCACTATCCCTCCGGAAACTCCGACCTATATCCTTAATTTTGGTTGTAGGTAAACTCTTCGAGCGCGTTGTACTTTCCTGGCTAGAACCCTTTCTCGGAGACAGCAAATTCTTTTCGGATACACTCTTCGGCTACCACCCTAACCTCTCTACGCAGGACGTTTTGGTGCAGCTTAAGGAGGACGTAGTTGATGGCTCCACTGCAGCCCAGGCCAGAGCTATTCTGACCCTGGACCTCAATGGGGCCTTCGGCAACTGCTCCCACGACATCCTTGTCGACAATCTGGCTTCTTCCCAGTGCGGCACACGCACCTACAACTACGTCAGAGCTTCCCTTTCGGACAGCATGGCCACTATCGGCATAGGATATCTACGGTCGGACGTCATCTTACTCACAGGTAGAGGAACGCCACTGGGCTCGATTATATCGTCCACCCTCTTCAACGTGACTATGGCTAAGGTGCCCCCTTACTAGACCAGATTTCCCACCATCCGGCACGCTCTCTACACCGACGACGTTACGATCTGGGTAACCCAGGAATCCGACGGGGCCATCCAGGATGCTCTCCAGGAAGCTGCGCATGTCGTGTAAAACTATGCAGCCGCAGGCGGCCTTGCTTGTGCAGCCAAGAAGTCCAAATTGCTCCTCGTGCACAGGCGGCGCCGCAGAACCGACGAATCCCCTTATATCTCCCTGTTTTTACGCGGCAGCCCCATCCTTCGGGTAGCTTAACTCCGTATCTTGGGCCTCCACATTTAGTCTGATGCCAAGGACTCGTACACTACGCACCTTCTGGGTCAGCAGATAGCTGAAGTTACACATATGATAAACCGCATTACTAAACGTAGAAGATGCCTTCGCGAGAAAGATGTGCTTTTGATAGTACAGGCTCTGATAATCAGCAGGCTCACCTATCACCTCCCCTATCATAATCTCCCCGTCATTCAGACTAAGAAGATGAACACCCTTCTGCAGAAGGCAGTGAAAGCGGCTCTTGGGTTGCCTCCACATGCTTCCACACAACGCCTTCTGAAGCTTGGTGTCCACAACACCGTAGGCGAGATTCTCGAGGCTCATTGAAACGGTCAGCTCCAACGTCTCAGGCGCAGCCGGCAGGGCTGCGCTGTACTCTCTCGTCTTGGCTACCCTGTCCGTGAGACACCCACACACGTCCCACAATATCGTCCCGCTCTGCTCTACGCGCTAGCATTCAATGTGCATCCACAGCGACACACCAGTCATAGACGACCCAGTACTCAGGCCCTGGCACGCATTTTTGGAGACGGCACCACAATGACATCGGTTTTGCACACTGACGCGGCCCACTACCCAGGGAAGCGTGCCATGTGTTTAGCTGCAATTGACAACACAGACGTGCTTAGGGTGTGTACTGTAGTTCTTACAACGGACAGGTGTTCAGCAGAGGCGGGAACTATCGCTCTGGCCATTGCCCACGCCTCGACCCTTCTCGCATATGACAACCCCATCACCATAGCGACGGACTCGCAGGCTGCTGGGCCTTCACGCAAGGACTTGTGACTGCTCACACACATTGGGTCCTCTCCTCTGTGCTCCCTCCCGCGTTACGCAAGGTGCGCATCGTCTGGACTCCTGGACACGCCTCTCTCCATGGTAATGAACGGTTAATGCGGAAGCCCGAGGTCTGACCGGCACCATAGGGAGAGCTGTCCAACCCAGACAACGCACCGGCAGAGCCACTACACTACGCCGCGACGCTCGAGAACTAGAGACAAGGCCATCATAACTATTCCCTTCCTCATCCTTGGCCTAATAGGGCAGATGCCGCTGCGTGGTGGCAACTGCAGACCAATTCCTTTTTTGTCTCCACATGCTGCATATTTTTCATCCCACCCTATACCCTTCCTATTGCCCCTACCATGGAGCCAAACCCACGGTGTCCCACTCAACATGGGAATGCCCTAATCCTTCGGGTGTTCCTTCTATACCCAACCCTACCTTTTCCTCTTGGGAGTCTGCGCTACTCAGTACACGCAGGCAGGCAGGAACAGCAACGGTTGATCCAGCGGGATCGCAAAGTAGAGCATGGCAATGAAGCCCTGGACTGAGGGCCCCACTCATCGAGGAACATTTCCTACTTGTTTGCCAAATAAAAGTTTATTTTCTCTTGCTGCAGTGGTATTCAGCTGGCGCCATGGCAAACATGAAAAGTGTGCTGCAATATCCACTCCTATTGAGTCAGTTGACGTAACATGACATCGAAGACCTTGTAGTCATAGAACGTTTCTCTGACGCGGCGATATCCGCTTTCGGCGGCCGGATACCTTGACATCGACGCAATGGACAGTGGGCTTTTTTGGTCATATTTTGATTTGAAGAGGCTGATACCAAGAGACAACAAAGTGCTCTTCTTGTGCCCGATGTCATCTCAACACCGCAGAGAATGCTCGTCCCCGGAGCAGAAGCACTCTGCATCACACTGCGCCGCCTGTCGCACCCTAAAAGGCTCTGGAGTTGGAGCAGCTTTTCGGCCGGCACTACTCGGTAATATCATCAGTGACTAGCTATGTACTCTCGCATATCGGGGACAAGTTCGTTCACCTCTTAAAAGACGTGAACAGTCACACGTGGTTTGATTTTCCTAAAATTGATATGTTCGCTCAGGTAAGCAATGCATTCTAATTTCTTGGACCGTCATTACAGGCATTTGCTTTGCAGGCCATACATTTCAAAGCAGCCCCCCTCCACAACTGCTGGGGGTTCATAGATGGAACAGCCAGAGCTATCTGCAAACCATCGACCAGCCAAAAAGTTTTCTTCGCTGGGCACAAACGTGTTCATGCCGTGAAATGCCAATCTATCATGTGCCCAAGCGACATTTGCCAACTCAGCGGACTGTTCTTCGATAGCCGACATGATGTTTGTGGGCTTCGCGTTAAGCGTTGATTGGCATGGCATAAGCACAAGTGGCTCTTGTAGTACAGATGAGGAAGAAAAATCACAGTAACTTAACCACCTTTTTTGCTTACATGTCTTTTAGGCATCCTGCGGAAAAGGAAAACGTACTTGAAGCTGGAGAAGCAAGTGCAAGCGCACAACTACTGCCTCTACGGGGACCCTGCTTAGCCGTTGACGCCACTGTTGCTAAAGCCCTATGGTGGAGTGAGGATAACTGCACGTCAAGAAGCCTTTAATAGGGAAATGAGCAAAGTAAGGCAAGCTGTCGAGTGGGGCTTCGAGAATATTGCAGGACTATTTGCGTTTCTCTATTTAAGAAAAAATCAAAAGCTCCATCGGCAAAACTTGCCCCGCATGTGCAGGGTTAGGGCGATTCTCGCAAACTTCCACACATGTGTATATGGCTCTCAAGTGTCACAGTATTTTGGCCTTGAGCTTCCGAGCTTGGACACACATTTGTCCACGGCACCACTAAATACCACTTAGACAGCACATAAGGTCAGTAGCATGGAACTTGATTGGTTTGGTTTATGTGGTTTAAGGTCCCAAAGATTGGGGTACGCCGTAATGGAGGTCACCAAAAATTTGACCACCTGGGGTTCTTTAACGTGCGCTGACATCGCACAGAACACGGGTCTCTAGCATCTCGCCTCCATTGAAATGTGACCGCCGCGTCCGGGTTCGAACCGGCGTCTTTCGGGTCAGCAGCCGAGCACCACAGCCATTAAGCCTCCGCTACAGCCGCATGGAACTTGAGTTCAATTCACAGCAATGCAAGGTGCTCTTAAAATATTGCTTATTTTAATGCATTGCTATGGAACACGGGCCAAACTTTCATGTTTTTTATCGAGCATTTGGAGCAGTCATAATAAGCAACACAATATAGCTGAGCAATTTGAGTCTGCTTTCTCTTCTTTGAAGAATGAGCACGAAAGGGTGGCTGTTACAAAAAAAAAAAACCTACGGCAATTTGAAAACTGCCTTCACCCATATGATTTAAACAATACCATCTTCACTGAGCAAGCAATCGTGACTGAGAGCAAGCTACGTGATGCTGTTTAGGTATGTTTAGGCTATTAAACGTACGTCTGTGTCCTCTAGTACTGCATTAAATTGACTTCTGGCGTGTATGATTACAGGAAATTATTTAGATAGCATTCAGCCCAGTAATTCTGTCCTTCAAAATATTTTCAATTCGCTCCATGCACTCCAACGTATCATTCTGTTGTTATTTCCAAGTTCGAATTTGCAACCTATCCTTCTCCTCCTCCACGGCAGTCTTTCTTTCTTTCTTCCAGTGGCAACTTATTTTCGACCAGTTGCAGTGTTCGTTTCGCTATTGCGATCTGCTCCTTCTTTAGCATGAATTCATAATCTTCACGTCGGGCCAGGAACTCCAGGCCCATGGCTTGCAGGCCTTGAATTCCTGTGAGGACAACAAAGGGAAACATTTCTGCTGTCACGTGGAGTGCAAAGGTTATTATAGTATCTAGCCAGTAACAGTCATGTTATAAATGTACTCCTGGAGCAAATGTCACGTCCAGAGCACACTTTACACGTGTTATGCTCGAGAATCTTACACAGCAACAGGGCAAGAACTGGCTTTTACCTGTGCACACAGAAGTAATCATTATGCATAGCATGTGCCAAACTGTCTAGCCAGCAGGATTGCCCTGGATTGGTGTACATTCTTAGTGATGTCTCTTGAGCCATGAAGCAACATTCCAAAAGATCCAGGGCTTTGCAAGGGCCAGGGTGAGAAGCATGCTTATCCTGCCTGGTTGCTGCCGGAGCCATGACTGACTTAAAAGCTGCCCCTTTTGGTCTCGACACAGTTGTCAAAGACTATACATTGTGTTTGTAAGGTATGCATCCCTGTTTGCAAGGAAGCACACATGCAACAACGTGATAATACATGTTCATCTGAGTGATGCCATGTGATAGCTATACCTATACTCTTGCGTAAATTGCTTGTAGATCGGGTAGTGTGATTTCGCATGCCACAGTAAGTTTATATATGCGAAGCTGTATGCTGCAAGTTATGACGGCTAATTGCTATGGTAATGTTAGCATTGTTAACACGAATACAACTAAGCACTACAACATGTTCATTCAGTAGTGTCAAGGAGTTAGTGGTTGCACGCAGTTGTAACCCACAGCATACTACCGTACACAGTGGGTGGAAAGAGTGCAAGGTGCAGCAGAGACCGCTTTGTTCTGCGCGTATGGTTGTTCACGTGCACTACATTTTACATAGGTCACTCGATCTCGGCGGTTCTCGGAGCTATTGCAAAATCTTGCAGCACCTGTAAAAACAGGTCCTGTAAATGTCAGCTGGACATTACCATTGTAACCTAATATGACATCACCTGGGTTGGCTACTGAGAAAGGTTTAACTCTCACTGCTTAGAAGATTGCAAGTAATAAAGAGAGTTGTAGACAGGAATTAATGAAAACGAGAGAGAAAATGATGCCAAAGGGATGTGCTGCCTCCTTCTAGGGGCCCTAAAAGTCCAAACAAGCAGCATTGGCTGAACCCTAACGATTTCCATTTCCCCTGAACACGGCAAAGCCACGCACGCGTAAGGGTGGGAGGGGGCGCCATGTTCTCGGGTTCGTGGTGTCGCAAAACACAAAACTCCTACTCACGCAGACGCCCCTGCGGGGTGCAAAGCCTTTGTGGTCGTTCCATCATCATTATTGTAACTTCAACATCAGGCTCTCGTCAACCCCTCGTCGTCTTGCCGTTGTCGTCATTGCCTCGTCCTCCCATGGACGCTATCATGCATCCGTTAACTGTCATAACATCGTCATCATGCCGTCTTGGTCGTGCCATTGTCGTCATTCCTTCGTCTTCATTCGATAATCGTGTTACCGTCGGCGTCGTGCCATCACCGTCATACAGTCGTGGTTATCTCATCGTCCTTATGTCGCCGTCGTCACCTTGTCCTCACTGTAAAATCATCATAATGTAAGAATCGACATCTCATTGTCGTCACACCGTTGTCGATACACCCGTCTCTCCTTCGGCCCATACAATTCCTTCGTCATTCCTTCGTCACTACGTTGGGGTCATACAGTCGTCTTCTTGCCTCCATTCTCATGGGTGAGCTTGGCAAGTGAGTGCTATAGCAAAGTGGGACGATATCGGAGTAGCTGTCATATAGCAGAAGCAACAAAAGTATCAGAATCATCACCACACGAATTAAGTGCACGTGACTTTAGAAATACGATGTGTCGTTGCATTGCTCGAATGCTATTCGCATTACCGTCAACAGTCATTGTGAGATCAGTTGTGCCGTATTTCTTTTACACTAGATAATCGAGGCGCCCAAGTAGCCCAGTTCATTTGGCACATTCCCCGCAGTGGCCTATAGAAACCGCATTTGCCTTGCTCAGCAGAAGGACGCTTTACCGCCATCCAAAACGCTGGTCACAGAAGCAATGAGCGGTAGTCACATCTTAAGCCGAAGATAGGATAACGTAAAATAGGGTGTGGATGCTAAAATTGCAAATCTTTTTCATGATAGTAAGGCAATGTTCATGCTACCTGGCTCTAGTTTTCTGGAAAGCTTAAGGCACCGGAGTAATAATGAATAATAATAATATTATTAAATAATAATAACAAATTCTAATAATAATAATAAATAACCTAGACCAGAAGTCGCTATATGTTTGCGGCAACTTGTTTAGCGTAACATGAAATGCCTCCCGCGAAAATTGAGAAGTGGAGTGTGCGAATCCACGGAAGGGCGGAAGATAACGCGTAACGGGCTTGGGACGGGCAATCTGTTATTACACCGCACAAAGGACCTTGCCAGATGCTTCTGTTGGTCGCCTAAGAACCCGTAAATGGTATTACGAGTGCACTCAAACGCAAAAGAAAGGAGTCTTTACAATATACGCATGTCTTACAAGCACACGTACACACTGCCAGGAAGCAGACCACACTAGGAGCAATCTACGCTTAGCCTATAGTTCTAGTAGTGATAAATTAGAAATTATATATTCCGTGGTTTTACGTGCAAAAGCTACTATCTGCTTATGAGGCATGCCGGGGGAGGGGGGGGCAAGGGTTAATCTTGTCCCCCTGGGTTCTTTAACGTTCACGGAAGCCTGAGGCACGAGCGCTTTAGCATTTCGCCCTCGCCTAAATGAGGCCGCTATGACCGGGATCGAGCGCCATAGCTCAACCTGAGTAGTGCAGCGCCATAGCCACTAGCTACCGCGGCGGGTTCACTACTCTAAAAACGTAGAGCGTTCCGGGCACTCTCTTTGAGAGAGTATCTGCTTGCCCCATATTTTACTCTCTTTTCGAGAGTAGATCGACCTTCTATAAGAGGGAGTATGACAACTCCTCCTGACAGAGTTTTGTTACTCCACCGCAAGGGAGTGCTAGTACTCTTCCTCACAGTGCTAATACCCTCCCCACAGGGCTAATAGTACTCCCCCAGAGCGAGTGCTTCTATTCCTCGAAACCGAGTGTTTCTACTCCCCCAAACAGAGTGCTTGTACTCCTTTAGAACAGAGTGCTAGCACTATTCCCAATAGTGTGAAAGCACGATGTAGATTTATGGTCACGTTAGAAGCGATTCGCAATACTTACATGTGAGGAATATTTGATTCCTTCATAAGCAGCTCCTGCACTTATGCTTGGTGAATGGGATGTAATCTGTAGTCGCCGAATTACTCAAATGAAATATTTTCTCTCTTTAAAGGTCAAAATCTTTATTGATCAGTCACAAGACAAAGTGAAGAATAATTTGAGAAACATTCTGACAAACACATCAAATCAGATTACAATGATGCCCATGAACTTTAGAACGCATCTTGTTATTAAACATAAGTATATTCTCTAAAGTTTCATCAGTATTACAGTGTAGAAATATCCTTTAATTTCTATTGGATCCTTTTCAAAAATAATGTATACAGTGGAGAGTTAAACATAGAACAAACGTGTGAAAACTCACAAAGTATTGACACTATGATCGAAGCGAAATATGCGCATCATTACTGACCAGGAAACTCATTTCTTGAGCAAAACGTGCGCACTTATATGGCATAGGTTACCAGATGAGCTGCTAAAAATGGGGCTGGTAACGTAGATAAATTGTGCAAGAAACCTTTTTGTGGGCCATATTCTAAGACAGCAGCTCATTTGATAATGTCCTGTAGAGCGTATAGATGTTGCTGACTGAGAGTATAGTGCATTTAGAAATTTGTTGTATATTCTCATGTGAGGGCGCAGGTCTAGCTAGCTTTGCTTATATTTCACATAAAGTTATTCATGTATGGGCTGCACCCCATTGTTTCCAAGTGTGCCTTGTCGTGGTTCTGCAGCAGTATCCTGCCCGGTCTCAAAGCGATACAGAGGCGTATCATATTTCCTATTCGGTTGGCCTCCTCGTGAGAGTAGTTTCCTGGTGCTGTTGAAATTGATACGCTGCACTTTCTCACATATAAATGAAATTAAATTTATAATATTATCTAGTGTGTAGCAAATGAGTATAAAACTTCAAGGAGCATTGACATAAAAATCTTGCATATCAAATTTTTTGTCATGTATGCTAGCTTTTCATTCTCATAACGGTAAGAATGCTATACTTCTGAGGAGCAGCTTGCATAATTATACGATACGTTATTGTGACTCGTTGAATATGCAATCTTACTAAAGCATAGCATGGCTTCAGACGTGAACCAAAAATCAGATGTAATGAATGATGGATCAAAGGCGACATAAGCATAAGTACAGGCAGGGAAGTGCACAAAAAAGACAAACGAAGAAGCAAAACATAAATTCAGAATGGCACCATCCTGTTTCACATATCCTTTCCATGCACAAGGATTTTGCATGCGACTATGCATATACTTGCGCAATGAACCAACTACCTGAAACGGAAGCTTTTTTCTTACTTAAGTGGTGGTTAAGATGCACTAAAGTAAGAAAAATTATCGCACTTCACAGAATCTTCGTCTCAAAACAAGTATATATGTGTCTGGGAAGATTAATGCATCGCATCACTGTGCTCTCTATCTTAAGTCCAGAAGTTAACCAAGTGCAGAAGTGCTTTAATTTGATTTGGCCTTATATAAATGTCTACAGAAGCGATGAAACTAAGGGGCTTTTGCTTAACGCTGTAAGTTCACATCTGCCAATTGATGAACAAGTGTTTTAGTCAAATGGTCTCAGTTTTTTGCATTGAACGCATCTCTACCTCCATTAGTAGATTGCAAGTAATCAAGTACATTTAGTCACCCTAATTAAAATATCAAATACCTGCCAGAAGCTATCATATGACTATTTCACAAGAGAAATCACAATTTTACATTTTAAAAATCATTTTCAATTCCAAGTGACTCCGGCTTTTTAAACGCAAGGTGTGCACCGCGGTGTACACAGTTAAAGGTTTTAATTGCTCCTTGCTTTCGCTTCGGGAGGCACGAGCGGTTCTAATGAACTGGTTTCGTGAGCACGTACGTAAACAATAATGACTTCTTAAACATGGGATTATCTTCCCCGAATGCTTCCCCTTTCTGGAACCTAAAACGAAGCGATACTTCTAAAATTAGGTATAAAAATAGGTAAAGGCGAAGATATGAAAATCTGTCTGCTTCATGTCAGCATTTAAAATACAGAATCATAGTGGTTTTATTTGCACCCTTGCATTCACGTGCTGTTGAATGTAAGCTATTAAAGCTGTTAAATGTATGTAAGTTCCTAGAAAATACTTGAGCTGTCACTTTTTATAGTGAGCACCGGCACTGTGCTCATTGCGAGTATGTATCATGTCACTAAGCAAACATGCAATTTCAGTGTAGCACTATTTTTTTTATCACATGGATATATCTGTTGAGAGGCAAGACAAAAAGCAGTCACTTCTCACAAAACTAATCAGTTTTTTTAACGCATTACAAACTTTTCAATGACAGCTGCTCCTATGTGTTTGTCTCCAGAGAGCATACTTGATTTTGTCTTTTCCACCAGAGACATTACATAAATATACCATGTTAAGATG
This sequence comes from Dermacentor andersoni, assembly GCF_023375885.2. Classification (NCBI taxonomy): domain Eukaryota; kingdom Metazoa; phylum Arthropoda; class Arachnida; order Ixodida; family Ixodidae; genus Dermacentor; species Dermacentor andersoni. Next base: position 358,676,961 of record NC_092814.1, on the reverse strand, counting down.
ACTGCCAAGACCACGTGAGAATTTTCATCTTGGTGTGACATACTGTATCTTGATATTGTTGACATTTAGTCAAATGGTACACCCAATATACCCACATTCTAGTTTTCTCGTCAAAACTGCATGGCAGTGTATTTTGCTTCTTTGACGAGCACTCCTCTGCACTACGTGGAGTCACGCTGGGCTGGCTCTTTGACATCCTCGTGTCCTTGCAGCTGCCTTCTTGCGTTATATAAAGCAGGTGCCTGAAAAATATTGTGGGCAAAAGTCAACACGAGGACATGGTGTAAAACATCAGACAGTCAAGGTCATGGCACTAAAAGAAAGTATTAGCTCTTAGTCTTCCTACTGCAATGCATGCGAAACATCTAAATGACTGCAACAGTCAACTGCTAAACTAACTTCAATTTTTAGATTTAAACAAAAAATAAATAACCGAAAGTTCATGCTCGTTCAGCACCAGTGTTAATATACTCCTGCTAATAAATAGAATATTGGTCATTGTCAGATGTCATAAGTCTGTCATTAGTCTGGTGTGTCGCAAACACCACTTGTGACACATCCTAAGCACGTGCCCAGTGTGCCCCCCGCACCATGTCTCGTTGTGCCACTGCTCAAGCCATAATCTGAGGATCATATCTGCAAACATGATGCTCAGTAGGGATGAAAATATGGTCCTCCAGTTCAATGGATATGACTGAATGTGCCTATCAGAAAGGGCATAAAGACTTGTCATGGCAAGCTTATACCTGTGCCTCACGGGTGAGGTTAATGTCATTAAAAGTTTAAGACCTTAAGTTTCTTAATGCCATTATATTTCGATCGCTGCTACACGCGCATACTTAATGACATTATTCGTTGCGTTGGCGATAGCTGCAATGAAACGGTTAAGTTTGCTTGCCAATCGTAATACAAGAAAGCAGTTATCTAGGGAGCAAATGTTTAAGAGATGGCATGAGAAACATTATTCGGCGTATTGTATGTAGTTTACTTCAAAAATGTCATTGTTGCACCCAGCCGTAATCTATTTGAAGCCGAAGCTAGCTCGAAGGCCAATCCATACCGTAGCCAAAGCATTGAAATTGGGGAAAATAGCGCTGACAGCTACAAAGCTCTCAAGCAGCGATCCTGAAGAATTTGACCGTGTGCTCCAGTTTGTTCTGGCGTATGTGCTTCTTTAAGTCAAGCACCGGCGAGAAATTCGAAGGCTTCAGTATGAGGCCAACAAGGCAAGCAGCCGTGGCCATGCAATCGAACTGCTTCTACTGGCTAACGCGCTCACGATTAATGCTGTAGCCGTGAGTAGCGGCAAGATCGCCTGCTGATCTTTACGAAAATAAGGAGCTCCGTTTAAAAAAGTCAAGAATATATTAGTCGTTTTTAGCAACAAGTTTGCTTAATATCGTGAGAATATGGTCACGGCGGGGACATTGTAAACGAGAGTACGCATTCGACGGCCAAGTGAGTTATAATAATTGTAGGAACACACTACGCTGCCAGAAGGAGCAACTTTATAAAGAAAGTGAAGAATATTAATTGTTCTTCACTAATAATTTGTTCAGTCACGTCAGAATGTGGAGATATTGGGCACGAGGGTACGCATTTGACGGCAAAGTGAGTTACGAGAACGCACTACGTCGCGATGGCATTAAGCGTTAATGCCATTAAGCATGTCCGTGTGGCACCCCGCGAATGACATTAAAGTTTAAGGCATTAGCCAGTTAATGTCATTTTCTGCGCCTGTGTGGCAGGGGTATTACCCACATTTCAATAATAACAAGAAAGTTCACTGCGGCCTGCGTCTAAGCTTACTAAAAGGCATGAACTTATTTTTCATTTATGAGGTGCGCAATGGAGTTTATTTTTGACAGACTCGACCAGTACTGTAGTTTGGAATCTAGTATTTTATACTCTTGAAGGCATGTAAAAGTTGCAGTTAGACTGCAATTATTAGTTTATTAGACCAACTCTCTGTTTTGTGTACGACAGACGACTGGTAACACGGAATTGAAGCAACGCTTAATTTTGATACTTTATTTCTTCGTTAAAAATTTTAAAGCGATAAACACACTTTGCAGTAGCAAGAAGCACACATTACGCTTGTAACCTGCAGATGAAGGGTGATTTAGCAGTTCATATGACATAACTCTGAAACGCCAACTCATATTAGCAAATGCACAAGCGTGTCCAAAACAATAAGCGTATGTAAAGCGCTCCTGCAATTGTAATTCCACACAGGAACCGTAATATTCGATGCCGATGCATAACTCGCTGCTTGGAAATTCACCGAGTTTGTAGACATAAACACCCTTTCAGATTCGCATCGTGCTCAAGAACCGCAACAGGAGCCATAAAATCAGACATATAATCACACCATTTCAATATATGAGCAAAAACAGTCGAGTCTTAGGGCTAAACCCCATGAGAGCGATTTAGTGCACGACGGCGACGAGCGACGGCTTCGAGCGAGAAAACGGGCCGTCGCTTGAACAGAACGCTCGGTTCTAGAAATCTAGAATTGGCCGATCGCCGCCCGGAAGTGCTATGAGCGACTAGCCAATAGCGCGAAGCCGGAGCTGGATGTACATCATTCAAATACTACGGATTGTCGCGCGAAAGGAGCAAACGAGTGAATTTTTATACGTGCAAGGATAAGAACCTACTGCAAGATTTTCGGAAATATTTTATGCTACTTTTTACAGTAAAATACACGAACTTAAATTACTAAAGCAAGCGTCCCGCTAGTTTCGGCACGTGTTTGCAGCCCTCATACCGGCAACACCGGGCAGACGTCGCTCAAAATCGTCGCTCGCACGGAGTACGACTTGTAGGCGACGAGCGAACGCGACGGCAATCTTCATCGCATCGCTTGTAGCTGTCGCACGCAACATCGTTTATATGGGGTTTATACTTTATTCAGCATAAAACATGAATTCCTCATGCGTTTTCAGTAAGTTCAAGAAAACGCGCCCAATTGACCTCTTGCAGCATGCAGCTGAATGCCTGCGGTAAAGTTTCTAACTAGCACTGGCGCTGCACGTAACTTCAGTGGTCGCAGATTACCCATGGGCGAGACACCGTCAAGAGCGCGGCTTATTTATAACGAAATCATGCCGCCAGCAAAACGACGCCTTCTGTTATGTGCCTCCTGAATTCAACAGCGTTCCGTACACAGTAGACTGCCAAACTGAATAAATTCAAACACACAAAACGCACACTAAGCACGCTTCGCATAGGCTCGGGATCGTGGGCGTGTGAACAAACCATTTTAAGCCTCCTCTCGCCTCACGTCTTATTGTACATACCATTGTTCTGGCAGCATTCTTTTTTTCGCCCCAATCGCGCCATGTGAGACAGCCTAATCGCGTCGGCTAAGCGCCGCGACGACTTCCTGGCGATAGCATGTCATTTACGCAGAATGTGCCCCTAAGTTAGAATTCACTTACCGTGGAGGATTTGTTGTTATATCCAACGAATGAAGAACGACTGTCATGTTTTCGAGGTGACGCGAGATGGCTGACGCACGATTTCCTTGGATGGCGTTCCTTGCTGCTCGCTGGACGGATCATCTTTCTCCGGTGCTGTGCTGCTCCGCGATGCTGAGTGCGCACGCGGTGGAGCAACTCCGAGTGAAAAAGTAGAGCGCTCGCTCCGCGTTCTTTTGAACTGTGGCTGCCTGTTCTCTTAGCAGCAAAACGGTGTGTTCTTTGCTCAGCGTGCATGAGTGATACATCGCCATGGTCGTGGCAAGCTTCCTACAGTTGAACCAGAAGATTACGCTACGTTTTGTTCTCTATAGCCGCAAGAGTAGAACGGGCATTCTACTCTCTGTCAGAAGGGCAGAGTGAAAAGCACATTTCACTCTCTCCTTGGGGACGGAGTGAACAATGCATTTCACTCCACTCGAGATTTTGAGAGAGCAAAACAATGCTTTGAAGAGTAAATCAGCCGCTTCACTCCTGCGACACCCTCCCTAGTTTTTAGAGTGTAGTGTCGCTCTCGCTGCCAATTATCTATGTCTGCATATACTACTGTGTGTGTGTAAGGAATGTAAAACAGACGAGGCCTCTGTAGAGTAGTTCAATGGTGAAATATTGCAACTAAGCTTGGTTAGGCAAACTTCAAAAATTCACTCTAGGCAAAATTCACAGCACCAGGAGGTCTGACGACTTCAGTAATGTAAATTATTCACAATTAAGTCTACTAATAGTTGCTTGATTGCACAACTGCATATCTGTACCTTCGGCACAGAGCCAACGGATGTACGGCGATAACTGTATGGAAAGCTAGAACAATGAAATTGCATATTGAATAAGTAGTCCGCCTTTTCTTTAAAGAATATCATTTATAAGCCGGCGTACCCAAGGACACGTAGCAACTAATGAGTGGTCCACCAATGAAACATCCGCAAGGTGTGCATTTCATGCTCTAAACGGAGTGAGGGGATTACCGCAAGGATACAGAACCCGTGACAAGGACACACTAGACACAGCCCAAAATTTATATATTGTCATAGCGCTCTGTCCAGTCCGTTTCTTCTTCTCCTATTGTCTTTTTTTCTCACTTAGTTATGCCCCAACCCTGTGAGCTGCACGAACTAGCCTAACTGTCTTCATGAACGGTAATTCGCAGGAAGAAGCTTTCCTGCGAGCGTCCTGTTATGGCGTTACTTCTGAGAGTAGTTTGTTGTCTGCAACAATGGATAGGAAACGCCGGTGAATCGAATCGGCCCCAATGCTGGCGTGTTTTTCTTATGGTCCTACGAGAGGTTTCACCTGTTTCTCTGTCTATTCAGATATAGTATTGGCCATAAATGCACGTTAAACAGTTGTTATCTCCTAGCCTAATTCCTCGATTCAGGTACGGGCCGTATACCATATTTTCGCAATTATACCGTATCCTCGAGTGTAACGCGGGGTTATATTACCGCCAACATGTATAAAAAATTACTTGGTGCTGATTCAACCACGCACATCAAGTAACGAAACCTCAGTCGACGCGTACCGCGGTGAAAGAATTTTACTCAACATAACAAGGGCACGCAGACACGCACACAGCTGAATCTTCGCGGTTAGTCGCTATTGGAATACGGCGACACCTTTTCGCGCTGTCTACCGACGTCAGAAAGTCATCTTCAGTTCCATCTAATGCATTAGAAATGCCACACGGAGAGCAAACTTGAGAATGGCGACCACAAACCAAGGCAGAAAAACAAAGCAACATCTGTTCGATCGCAATGCGGCTATAGCTACCTCGCGATGAGCTTTTTCTTTTTGTCAGAATCTGTTTTGTTTTTGATTTGTGTAGTACTAGTTTAGATTTTCACGCTCATGCAAATTTGAACTCACATTCTATAAAAAAAACGCACGCGCGGTAAAATTGTCGAAATACGGTATTTAGTCAGTCAAGAAGAAGATAGGTGGGCGGCCGACGCCACAACATCAACGCGTCTCACAGATGCGCCATTGACTACGACTCTTTCTTTCTTTTTTTTCGACATTTGTTTTAGTCTTCAAAAATTACTCGTGTGGCCAATCCTCGTCGTGAGTATGTATCATGTTTTAAGGACTCCAAATCATTGTTGGCAACCAAGAACCCCTCAATCCAAGTCAAAATATGTGTACACAATTATTTCCACTCTGATCGCATCTAAACGTGGTCCTTGCAGTTAACAACAGAACCCGTGACTTCGTGCTTAGAAGCAGAACGATAAAGTAGCTGATGCCGCGCTACAGTGCTGAAGCGACAAACATATCCATTCCAAGATGCCACAGACGTTTTAGCAGCTGAACGTTATCTTTATTCGAAAGCTTCGATAGTCTTGCTTCTTCAGAAGCACGTAGATGAGATGCAGCCACCTTAACGATTTTTGTCGTCAAGGCACGGCGCTGTGCTGCTCCGGCTCCTGCGTTTCAGTCGTGACAGCTTCTTGCTCCGGAGCATCGACGACCTTTGGAGGCAAGTTGACAATGTCTCTCAGTACCAGTCGTCCCTTGATGGTAGGCGCGCTCCGTTGCGGAAGTCGAGGTATTGAGCCCGCCGGGCACGCTTGCTCACTAACGGGTTGCATGCGCGCCTGCATGGGCTGTGAAGTCCCGGATGTACCTGCAAACGAGCCGGTCTTCTCCGTGCTCGTGGAACCCTTGGCAGGCGGGCTGGAACTCATGTCACTTCCAAGCGGCTTACTTGGAAGAGAAGCTGTTATCGATCAAGCTCTGTTCGCCGCAACACCGTGCCTGATGTTCCTGACAGTGTGCCTTTTAGAGTGAACCCGACGATTGGGATAGGCTACGTTATCGAAAACGTAACAGATACTACAAGTGACGCGCAAAAAGTCGCCTCAACAAAAATTACATAAAAAACAATAATAAGGATGGCTAAGTAAATAAATATTCTTAAAAGGTGACGTTCCGTTCATTTGTCGCAAATGTATAAAAGAAAACGACGCGTCGTAGCATAGACTACGCTTGAAGAGCATTGTCAGAAAGTTGTTATGGCAATATTATTTCTCTTCGTCTTTCGACTTGCTGCATTCTCGTTCAATCCCGTTTGCTCCACGGCTATGAGTCATTATAGGCTGCTGAAATAATGGCAGTCCCCCAGCCCTAACTCAACATACTAGCTTGCGTTTCTATCGGAGTATTCCCTTTTTTTGGCCCACAAGTAGCCGCAGGAAAAACCGTTTGCTAGAATTTACAAGTGATTTTCAGGTGATATTCAAGCGTTTGCCCCCAATTTAGTTCAAAAAACCACAGCCTTCACACTGACACGAGTGACTTTTCACGTCTGGTCTGGCGTGGATCCTCTGGAAAAGAGGTACTTATGCATTCAAATATCGACCACCAGCTAGCCCGCCTTTCTCAGTTACATATGCTACTTTCTAATCAAGGTATTTGTCATGGTCAATTCTGTTAAATGGTTGGGCGCAAATGGCTTCAAGGTCATCATCATCATCGTATTTCCTCGGATGTGATCGACTCGCGCTAATAGAAAGAAACGAAGAACACACCATGTAGCCGTCTCGTGCATTGCGCGCCCGTCGGCATTGTGAGCAGCAACTAGATTTCTTCGTTCGGCAGTGCTTCATTTGAAAAAATCTGGCAACGTTCTAGGACAAGCGGAGCAGGAAGTCCTTATTTACGACCAAGCTACTGTCAACGCCCAGCTCTACTGTTGCGACACATCGTGTTAATCATGATGCAACGACCTCTATCTGATACCGTGTCACTGCACCAGGATTTAAAGACGAGTGGCCACGGATCTCAGCACGCGGCTCCGCAACATGACAGGTGCGGCCGCGATCAGGGATCAGTGGCAGTGTCCGCGCACGGCTATTCTAAGCCTCAACGTTCTCGTGGGTCCTCGAAACACGGCGGACATCTGACTATCTTTCTTTCTGGCGACTGGCGCGTGACAGGAAGGCTCACAGGTTAGTATTCGTACATATTTTATGCTGAACACTACTGACAACGTAAACCGACACGAACGACAAAGAAAGGATCCACGGACAAGCGCATTTGCTGTGTCGTTCGAGTCGCTTCCCGCTTTCAATAGTTTTCAGTATGGAGTACTAACGTCCCTAACGTACCGTCCTTTTTAAGTACCTATTCTGTAACTGAAACCAAAGCGTATTTGAGAGCGGAGTTCAAAAGGTGGCCTTCACATGCAGTGCCTTGACAAGAGTTGTTAGGGATCTTCTCGTTGGCATCTATGTTGGCGGGAATAGTCGCTACAGCAATGTTACGGCTATTTCGATCACGTCTTTTCGTTTGGTAGTAATCGCAATAGAAACCTGCATGCGCTTGTTACACTGGGTACGCGGGCTCCGGAAACTTATTCGTGGGCCAGTTGACGCTTACTGAAATACATTTCAGGTAACACATACGACACTGCACCTGCATTGTGCGAAGGTGTTCATTTCGTGTTTGCTATATCGCACTGCCTATGATGTTTTTAGGAAGCAGCCGAGCAAGCAGAGGCGTTTTTCTTCGTAAGAGGCGGTTTGCGATTAGGAAGTCGCCTTCGATAATGTGACGCCTAAAATCATGGTCGGCTTGTATCGCCTCTTGAGAACAGTTCGAGCGTAATGACAATTTTGTGAATTCAAGTCCAGGAGCCAAATGTACGTTATACGATTAAGGACTTCGATTAGCATTTAAAAAAAATTGAATAGAGAGGGATCATTTCATTTCGCGTAACCCTTGTGTAATCATGTAATTAGCCATTTAGTATTGAATTTGATTACGGGATCAAAATATTGCAGGAGAGAACAAATAAGCTATAAGGTTATTTTGGCCACGGGGATGCAAATATTCCAAATTACTGCGAAATCTTTACATTTCAGTGGAAAGCACCGCAGAAAAGGCAGCACTTGTCATCGGTTGGTGCAGCCACGGCGTCGATTCTCGCTCCAGCTGTCTTTACCAAGACAACGGCTCACAAGAGACGAAACGAGCTCACACCTGGTGCAGCATGTTGTTGCAGCCCCAGGTTGTCCAAGCCTCCGCCCACCTCATGACCATCGCAGGAGCACAGCGCAGCCCTAGCCACTGTTCCAACGGTTGGGCTTGGCGCAAGGGCCACGTGTCTCGCTTTGAGTGCACCCTCAGCTTGCGCGTGGCATCGACAAAGCCTTAGGCGTCGCCTTCCACGCGTTGTCCTGTGCCGCGGAAAGCCTCACCGCAGCTTCCATCCACGGGCACATGGAAATTCAGGGACGCCAATCACTCCTCAACTATTCTTACTGTGGCTGAGGAATTGTCCCCCGAATTCGCGTACTTTTCAAGCAGTACGAGGACCTCCTGGCTGTTCTTCGGAAGGTTATAGGCTTCCGTAAAATCGGCTCTGCAAAGGTTGACCAGGAAGCCAGGTTACGACCACGGAATTTCGCCGATGACGCTCCTCTCCAAGAACCGGCGGATGACGAAGCTCGCCAGTGACGCGGACTTTCCGGAGTTGTTTTTTTTTCCTGTAATCCTGGGGCAACTCGTACGCAGCTTCGCCTTTATTAGTGTGAGATCTTATTTTTTGTTGGTTTTGAAAAATATATTATCGTATATGCTATATTTGTTGATCGCCCTGAATTTTTCTGGCCACATTCAGCTATGAGCTCTGTTCTCATGTCGTTCTCTTTTCGTCCTTGATTAGCGTGCGCTACGTACACGGTGGTCCTTTACAAAAGGCGACACGCGAGCGCGTGGCCAGGTATTCCGTGAAAAATAAAATAAAGCTAGTGACACACTTCTATCTTGCCGCCGCAGCTGCGGCGAGAAGCATAAGACGAGACAGGAGAGAAGGTCTGCGTCTCGCAATCGGTTACCCGCCGTGGTTGCTGAGTGGCTATGGTGTTGGGCTGCTGAGCACGAGGTCGCGGGATCGAATCGCGGCCACGGCGGCCGCATTTCAATGGGGGCGAAAACACCCGTGTACTTAAGTTTAGGTGCACGATAAAGAACCCCAGGTGGTCGAAATTTACGGAGACCACCATTGCGGCGTGCCTCATAATCAAAACGTGGTTTTGGCACATAAAACCCTATAATTTAATTTTTTTTTGCAATTGGTTGGGTGCCGTCACGTGGTATTTTTCGCGCCTATTCTCAATTTTCTTTTCCGCGTCTCGGTACAGTCTGTGCCATTACAGATAACCGTCGATTTGCGGCGGCGAGGCATTCGCAAGCGACGTGATGCGTCTTGGGTAAGTTTCCTGGGCTACCCACGTCGTTGCATTAAGGACTCCGTTTTAAATACGTAAGCTTTTCTGTGCCTACCCAACGAGAAATTTCTCCATCATGTAACTCAATGAATGGCCATAGCCCCTTAAGGAATGGCTCATACCTCCGAAAGTAAGGAAAAAATGTGGGTCATACCTACCTTCGGCAGAGGCTACAAGCACTCAGCAAAGTGAACCGAACCGTGCATATATTCATGGAGATCACCCATACAACACACAAAACAACATACGTTACAATAAAGAACAAGCTCAAAACAAGCATCCTAACCATCCATAAAGCATTGCATACCCCCCTCAGGAAATGCAGTGGTGGTTTTGCAACAGCTTCGCCGAATTAACCTTATTTCACCTCTATTAACAGCAAAGGTAATGGGTTCTAGTGCCTTAACTAACTCTAACTTAACTGTGCCTTCACATTAATTATCACCGCTAGTCGTGGGTTCGAGTTGCCTAACTTTGTCTTAATTAACTGTGGCTTCATATCCCCAATGGTCGTGGGTTCGAATGCCGTAATGAACTCTATCTTAAGTAAACTTGCCTCATCATGTTCACTATGGAACTTGAGAAGCGAACGACCGATGATGTTTGATAAGGTTTCATACTGGTCGGATGAAGTTCCATAACGCTGATAATGATACCGGGATACATGGAGATTAACAGGTGGCACAATGCTTACGCATACTTAGACAACTACCAGAGAAATTTCTGCGGGAATTCTTGTGTGTTTTATGTTATGGATTGCTTTTAAGTTCGCTATAGGTGCAAAAGTCTACGAAGAGAGCTTTTTTCTTTGTTCACGGGCCACGGAACTTAGGCAGAAAGTTACGCTTAGGCATGGGTAGGTTTGTGCGAGGGTTGCTTTCTCGGTTCTTGTTCAGATATTTTTCTCCTGATTGCGCCACCGTCAACCAGCGCCTCTTCGTGAACTAGTGTACGAAGCTATGGATTCGTAACGCTGTCTGTTGTCATATATAGTGCTAAAAACGTAGCGCGCGTTATTGTACTACTGAGAGTACGTAGCTGCGTCAGTCCATGCTTTTTTAGGCGCTGCAAACATGTTTTGCGATGACGAGCTGCTCTTGATAAGTGTAAACCATTTTCACTGTTGTGAGTGGAAGATATACGTTGTGATTTTGAACGGGGAATCGCGCTTTGTCGTGCACGCGTTGACGGGAATGCGTAAGTTTGGGAATAAACTACGTTGCACCGCGGTGTACAACATGCAAGCATTGTTCCGTTATCTGCACAACTCCGCATGTTTAAAGCGCGGTGGCTGCGCGTGCTAAATATGTTGTACATTTGTGCCTCTATACTATTCGGTACAAACTTCATCCATGTCAGTCCTTTTGTTTTCGTCCTCGCTACTGCCCCCGTGAACGGAAGGCAGCTTGCGTGACGCCACATTTGGGTGCGCGGCTAAGGTTACGTAAACTACCGAAAAATAGTGTCTTTTGTATATGATACATTATACATTTCAGAACCGCACCTTTAAGAGAAGCTATATAGTGAACCATGTGCTAATTATGCTCAGATTGCATCGCAAAGCACCTTAACCTGGGATGCATAGCACCTGAAAGGATCAATAAAAAAGTGATCATTCTAATGTGCGCAACAGTTGTTTCTTTTTGCGACGGGAAGTCAAGCTTTCGCGTTCGCGCACCCTGTGTTTGTTTATGTACACCTGTTGTTAGCCTGCGCTACGGTTTATCTAGAGTCCCAATTTCATTTTTTTTTCACAGCTTCCAAGAAGTCCACGAATATTATTCTAATGCTCTCAAAGTGGGGCTCATCAGTCTTGAGACAGACTGCTCAACAGCTGCTTGAAACATCCGGCGGCAGCAATAAATGGCACGTACAAGAGCACGTACGCAACCCACTGCGGGTACAGTCCGAGGATGAGGCAAAGAAAGCTCCGCTTTAAATAAGTAGATTCGTTTAAAAAATTGCAATGGGCAGAGGCTAGCTGCCACCTAGGGACATAAGTTGGGAAGTCATCTTGTTTCACTAACCTTAGAGTTCATGGAAAGTGGACACTTCCGAATGGATTTTCGATCGCATTCCATTCTAAGTCAGGAAATAAGGAAGCAGATCTAATCAACATGTAAACTGATTAATATGAATTGTGATGAAGAATATAATACTCTGACTCCTTCTTATTGAAGAGGCAAGCGAAGGAGTTTACTAAAAAATTTTCTATAAACCGTCCTTTCCCGTCACACCATCAGCCTCCCTACATCGCGTTGTGTCAGTTAAGATCTCCTACGAGGATGTAGGGCTCGAGAAGTTCATCAATAAGATTATATAAGCCAGTTTTCACGAGATGATGATTCGGAGATGTATAAATGGAACATACAATTACTAACTTGCCGAAAATAATTGCAAGAACTGACACCACTTCCTAGGGCGCCTGAAGGGCGACTTATTGACAAACTACTGACTTTTCGGCAACTATTGCTACACCGCCAGACGAGGCGTTTGTCTCGTCACGGTCTTTACGATAGAGGGCATAGTGTCGAAGAAAGTTTGTGTGTGCAGGTTTCAGATACCCTATCTTGAACACACAGCAACTTGGGATTGTGTTTGTGTAGGAGTTTTATGACGTCATCAAGGTTATGAAGAAATCCTCTAACATTTCATTGTAGTATTTGTGTCTCCATGATGACAGAAGTGTTTGTGCTGTGTCTTTAGGAGACGAAGCTTAGATCACGGCCCTTTCCAGGTGGTGTCAAGTGAGGTTTGTCTTTTTTGAAGCGATCACGAGAATCTCACCGCTCCATAGGTGCTGGTGGCGCCGTCTAGATAGTTATGTCCATCGCGTCTTGCTCGGCGCTGGACACGCGCTCTTGCGAGATTCTTGAGGCCACCAGCCCGGAGGTTGATGAGCCTCTCCAACATTGCGGAGCAGCATTAACTCCAACCGCGGAGGAATCGATTGGCATTGCCGCCGGTTTGCCGCGAGCGGGCCGGACAACCGCCGGAATCTGTTGTGACGCTGCCCCTTGACGCACCACTTCAGCAAAGGTATTATTTTTCAGGTAGGACACCTGGCTGCGTGCCTCTGTAAAGGATATGTTCTTCACTTTCAGTGCAACAATTTCGATTTCTTTTTTTTTTTTGCAGGTAGGGCACGACAGCGAGCGTGCGGCGTGCTCTCCATCAGGGGTCCCACAGCGTGGATCATTCCACCAAGTTTCTGATGGGTAATCGTGTGCGCGGCAATAGCATAGGTCACTCGACCTCAGCAGTTCTGGGAACTATGGCCAAATCTTTCGCATTTGAAGCATATAATGGGGTTTGGCACGTATGGTCTTACACGGATCTTCATATAGCCTGCTTCGATAGTTTCAGGACACACACTTGAGAAGAATAAGCTGCTTCGTTGCGATTTCTTTGCCATCGTACCTAAACTTGATTCGCTTGACATTTATTACTTTCTTTTCACTCCAGCCGTCTAGAAGTTCAGTTTTGGTGAGTTCCAGCAAGTCATCGCCCCAAACGACACCACGGGTGGTGTTCAGTGTGCGGTGTGAGGTAACAGTCAGTGGAATGTCCCCAAAGGAGACTAGATTTGGGAGCTTTTTGTGTTGCTTCTAGTCGCGGAGTTCCAAGAAGAGGTCATCATCATCAGTCTAGTTTATGTCTACGGCAGGACAAACGCCTCTCCCTGCAATCTCAAATTACTCATGTCCTGCGCCAACGGATTCCAACTTTTGCCTGCGAATTTCCTAATGTCATCAACCCACCTATTCTTCTGCCGTCGTTGACTGCGCTTCCCTTCTCTTGGCACCCATTCTGCAACCCTAACGGTCCACCGGTTATCTAACTTACGCATTACATGGCCTTCCCAGCTACATTTTCCCCTCTTTATTTCAATTAGTATATCGGCTAACCCCCTTTGCTCTCTGATCCACACCACTCTCTTCCTGTATCCTAACGTTACGCCTAGCATTCTTCGTTCTATCCCTCTATGCGCGATTCTTAACTTGTTCTCGAGCTTCGTTGTCAATCTTCAAGTCTCTGCCCCATATGTTAGAACCGATAAAATGCACTGATTGTACACCTTTCTTTTCAATTATAATGGTGAGATTCCAGTCAGGATCTGATAATGAATGCCGATTGCGCTCCAACCAATTTTTATGATTCAATAAATTTTCTTCTCTGGATCACGTCCGCTGCGAGTAATTGGCCAAGGTAAACGTACTCCTTCAGACTGTAGAGGCTGACTGGCCATCCCGAACTCTTGTTCGCTTGCCAGACTATTGATTGATCATTATCTTTCTCTTCTGCATAGTAAACTTCAACCCCACTTTTACTCCCTCTCTCTTAAGGTCCGCAATAATTTGTTGTAACTGGTCCCCTGTGGCGCAGAGCAGGATAATGTCATCTGCAAACCGAAGGTTGCTGCGGTATTCGCCCTAGATACTTGCTGGCCCATTTCATAACTATAGCCTCTGTCAGACATTTCACCACAACGAACGGTGAGATGGCTCTCACTGTTCTTTCCGCTTTTGCACTGTGAATCACATGATAGTCGGGGAAATCTGTTTTGAGACCAGAACACTGAAAAACTTCTTCGGCTCTCCTCCCCCTTTTCTGGGGGTGATCGGGCAACACGGGGAAAGAACAGGCCATGAACACCACCCACCCACCATAGAGTTCAACAAGGGGACACTGTAAAACTTGTAAGCACAGTCCCTACAAATGCCAGCTGTATACATATAACCAAGGGAGGTTATGACACAGATGGTTAACCCTTGCTGCCAGGAATATGGCAAGTAAATGTTAGAGAAAAAAAAGGCAGGAAAGAATAAAAGTGAGGGAAAAGGACAAGATTGTAGAGGACAAGAAAAGGCGACTGCCTATGTCCACCCGGTGGGTCGGTCTGTAGGTGCCGTCTATGTGAAGCAGAGTTCAAAAGAGGTGTGTTTCCTCCACCTGGGGTGCTTAAAGGTCCGAACACCCTGTCTCCGATCAACTCCCAGCATCCCCCCTTTCCCCAGACACGGCTAAGCTGCGCACGGCTAAATGTGGGAGGGTCCGACCTTCATGTGCTGGGGTAAGTGGTCTCGCAACACTCCAAACGGCTGCTCACGCAGAAGCCCCTACGGGGCACGAAGCGTGTTTGATGTAAACGACATGACGACGACGGCATGACAAAAGTAGGATGATGAAGCTGTAGTGAGGATGATGGAACCACCACGAATATATCAGGACGTCTTTCTGACAACGAATGCGTGACCGATGTATGAGGACGATGGCGTGGCGACGATGACTTAACGAGAGTCAGATGAGAAAGCGGGAATGACGGCGATGCCACGAATACATGCAGGCACCAGTCGGCCCTTGACGCAGGTGCTTGCGACATCTGCTTCTGGGGCTGTCGGCATTCGGGGCATTGAGCACGGCAGGTCATCTTGCTCTTCATCGGGACGCTCGGCAGCATGATTCTTTTTTGTGGTCCTGGCTGTACCTGCATCCTAGCTGGTATTCTCCGTGTTTGCGAAGCGTTAGGCGAGCATGGTCGCCCTCATACCCCTTCTCGGCAGCTCACTTGAGAGTAGAGCCGTTATCTACCAAATGCGTTTGCAGAAATCACGGGCCTGATGTTCCTTCAATGCACCTTTTATAGTTAACCCTAGGAGTGGGACTAACTATTTAACGAGAACCTAATTGGTACTACAAATAACTGCCACATGTCAAGCTTTAAAAAAATCGCATACAGTGGACATAAATAACATACTTTGGCGAACAACTATTACAAGTAATATTTAAAGAGAGCGTTCCTTTCATTGTTTGCAAAAATCTATACGAAAATACCGCATAGTAGCACCCAAGGGAATTCCCAAGAGAATTGCGCAAAAGTTGTCATTGAGATCTCATTTCCGTTCCCCTTTCGCATTGCCTGCTGCATGCTCGACCAATCCTCCTTGCTACATCGGTACGAGTCAGAAAAAGTTCCAGGGATAATCACAATACCTGTAGCACGAACTCGATGCACCAGGTTGCGTTTCTATGGGGGTATTCTTCTTTCTTGGGCCACAAGTAGTTGCTGGAAAAGTATTTGGTTGAATTTTAAAGTACTTCTTCTAATGTAGTGTCATCACTTTAACTGCAATAAAACCCAGCCTTTATCCAGACTGACACCAGTCAATGTTACGTCTCATCTGGCATGCATCCTCTGGAGAAGTAACCGCGCCCAAGACATTTCCTCGGATTTGATCATGATGCTGATGATGAGTTTGATGTGTTTGGCGCATACCCACTCACAAGGATTGGCCAAGAGTCAGACACACTTTACATATGGCTTCAGGTAATAAATTTAAAGAGCTATAATTGTGATGAATTGCCTTAGAAAAATTCATTCTTTAATCAAACCGATTTCATTATTGACCGTATTATGCATTTCATTCCTCCTTCATTGCGTCATTGTTTATTATCTATGCATTTTTTTTCTTTTCGATTGAATCACTGTCTACTGAATGCTTTCGAACTTTCCTCGGATCTGATAAACGGGCGTGAGTAGAAGAAAACGAAGAACTCAGCAGGCAGCTGTCTCGTGCATTGCGCGCTCGCCGCCATTGTGCGTAGCAACCAGGCTACTTCGTCCCGCAGTGCTGTATCGCAAAAATTCGGCGAGGTATTAGGACGCGCCCAGTGGGAAGACCTTCTTTAACACAGAGCTACTACTGTCAACGCCAAGCCATCCTGTTGCGACGACTCCTGTCAGTCATAATGCAGCGGCCGCAATCTGATGCCTCGGAACTGCACCTGAGTTGTAAGACGACTGGCCACGGATCTCAACACGCAGCTCCGCAAGACGACCGGAATGGCCGCGCTCAGAGACCGGCGACCGTATTCGATTGCGTCTGCTTTTGGCCTCAAGGTACTCGCGGATGCACGAAACACGGCAGGTATATCGGGATCTTTCCTTCTGGCGGCTGCCACGTGCCGCAGTTCTCTCGGTCCAGCGACGATTGCCCGCGCGCCTTTGTCAACAGGACAGCGGACAGGTGAATATTCCGACATGTTCTGTAACCGAAAGAGGCAAGACAAATCCAAGACAAAGTTGGAAAGGTAGCCTTCATGAGAGAGGTCGCGTTCACCTCGGTGGCATCATGCACCGAAGTTGGCGCGAATGGTAGCTAGAGAAATACTAAGGCTATCTTGAGCGCGTTTTTTCACGTTGTGGTAATCGCAATAGAAACCTGCATGTCGTTTGTACACTGGGTGCATAGGCTACTGAAGCATATTCGTGGGCAAGTTGAGGCTTACATCTCGGCAAGTTGAGGCTTACATCTCAGGTACCGAAAAATAAAACAGAAAAAAAAGTAGACACGTCACTGAACCTGTATCGAGTGGGGCTGTTGTTTTCATGGCTGCCTTATCGCGCTGCTTCAGTGCTTTTAAGCAGCAAGCAAGCGAGCAAATGTTTCTTCTCTTTAGGTGGCGGTTTGCCATTGGCAGGTCGGCTTCGGTAATGAAACGTCGAAAATCCTGATCAGCTTGCATCTGCTCTTGAGAACAATTCAAGCAGAATGATAACTTTGTGAATATAGGCCCGGAGCCAAATCAAAGTTATACAATTAAGTACTTCGAATTACATTAAACAAAAGGTTAATAGAATGAAGAGGGATGATTAGTTTTCGCGTTACTTTTACTTTTGTCGTTTAGTATTGCACTTCATGATTTGATCAAAATATAATAGGACGGAATAAATAAGGTATAAGTTGATTTTGGCAATGTTCATGCCAATATTACAATTTATTGAAAAACTCTATATATTTCAGCGGAGAGCTGCGCAGAAGAAGCGGCCCTTGCCATTCTGGTCGTGGATCCGCTGGTGCAGCCACGGCATCGCTTCTCACTCCAGTCTCGAAGACGATCGTTGACAACGGACGGAATGAGCTCGGAGCTGCCGCCGCGTGTTGTGACCCAGGGCGACGCCTCCGCCGGCCCCTGGTTATTGAAGCCTCCGCCCACCGCCTGACCATCGCGGGAACACTGCGCAGCCTTAGTCACGTCTTCAGCGGTGGGGCTTGGCGCCTGGGCGACGTGTCTCGCTTTGAGTGCACCCACAGCTTTTGCCTGGCTGGTTTCGTGCACGGGGTCGACAAGCCCGCAGTCGACACCTTCCACGATTTGTCCCGTCCCGCGCCCAGGCCCACCGCTGCTTGCATCCACAGGGACTGCGAAATTCCGTGAAGCCGGTTACTCCTCCACTATTCTGACTGTGGCTGAGTAATTGTCACACGAATTTTCGTGCTTTTCAAGCAGTACAAGGACGTCCTGGCAGATCTTGTGGAGATTATAGGCTCCCATAAAATCGGGTCTGCGAAGGCTGGCACGGAAGCCGGGAAGCGCTTGCGAAATTTTGCCGATGGTGCGCCTCTCGAGGAGCCGGCGAATTACGAAGCGAGCCGCTAACCTGGACTTTTCGCCGTTGTTTTTTCCGTACAATCCTGTGGCAACTCGATTGCAGCTTCATATTTTTTAGCGCGAGATCTTATTTGTTCTTAAATGTGCAAAAATATATGTTCGTATATGCTATATTCGTTGATTGGCTGGAATATTTCTTTTTACTCAGCGTTGTTACTTTCTTGGAATTTATGCGTATGGTAAGAAGCATGAGTTGAAACGTCTTGCCATCATGACGACAGGACTGCACTACGCAAGTGCGCTCAATGCAGTCCGGCTGTGGCATCATATACGTAGCCCACAGTATACAAAGGAAGAAAAAATGGCACGCGCATTCAGCTGTGAACTCTGTTCGCACTTCGTACTCTCTTTGCACTCCATGTTCAGTGCGCGCTGCGTACATGAAGTCAAGATATACACAAACTCGTTCCAATCGCTGGAATTGCGCATCAAAGTACTCTTAATCTTTGTGGCAGATATAACATGCGACTTTCTAGCTTTTACGTATATATAACATGTATACGGATGTGGAGCAAACAAATTACCTAGGCCCAACCTAACTCTACCGTACGTAGGCATTTAACACCGCACAGCACAAAACTAGGGGCTACAGTCCCTTAATCTTTCGTTCATTATGGTCGTCCGCCTTTATACACTAGGCACTGCCTTACCGTTGCCAAGCTATGGTAATCTTTGTATATCCGAGACGTCTGTCTTTCTGGAGAGGCCCGACTACTTGCTTTGCAGAGCGTTTTTTTTTCAGAACTGCTCGAAGGCCAGCTACAACCGCGGACGCCGACACCTGATATATGACACACGTGACTGAGTGAGTCAAGAAAGGGGCTAACAGATGGAACAGCACACTGTGGTATAAAGGATATAAACAAGGATAAGGTGCCTCAGAATGGCTGGCGAGTCTTTCTGACGCACCTTATTCCTCTTTATAACCTTTATACCACAGCGACTTTGTGAGTGAATGAAAAAACGTTTACTGGGTCCAGAAAAACGCGATAAAACGCGCACCCGGCTATTTGCAGGACGGGACTGACTGGTCTAGCCTGCCGGCCTGATCGCGGGCGCGCTGGACGGCCAGCATTTGGTCTTCAAAGATGGGACTTCGCACGTTCGCGTCACACTTTTTCTTGGTGAACTTCGGGCCCAACTACCCGCACTCCCAGAGTACGTGAGACAAAGTAGCAACCTCACCACAAGGCGCGCAAAAACGATTCGGGTAAATGTCAGGATATATGCTGTTAAGGGACACCGGATTTAGGTAGGATTTAGTTTGCAGGAGTCTGAGTGGGACGGTCTCCGGCCTGCTTAGCTTGGAAGAAGGCGGCCGGAAAACCCTTCTCTCTAAGCAAAAGAATTTAGTAATTTCATTGTGCGTGATAGGAGCGTCTCTGTGTCCGGAGAGAAAGTCGCCCGATCCGAGGGCAGCGCGGTCGGTAAAGCACGCGCAGCCATGCGGGCAGACTCGTTGAGTTTCAGAGGAGCCCCCTCAATCGCACCGACGTGGGCCGCCAACCAAAGGATGGAGTGTATGGAGCTGTCGCCGTGTTTGGCGCCTTTCATAATTTGAACTACCTGCCGGGCTACCCGGCTTTTCTGGAATGCCCTGACGGCCGCTTTCGAACCGCTAGACAGCCTGTCTCTACGACCGTCTTTCATGGCTAGTGCATTGGCCACTTGCTCGGCGTCTTCAGGGTCCGTGGTCCGGACCGAGGCACAGCTGATGACTTTGCCCAGCGTGTCCACGACGGAAACCGCAAAAGCCTTGCCATCTCGGTACGCGGCGGCGTCCACAAAGCTTATTTCGATCTTGTCCTTGTACATTTGCTTTAGTATAATTGACTCTCTTGCCTTGCGACGACCTGCGTTGTGCACGGGATGAACGTTGCGGGGCAATGAGGCGACGACGAGCTTCTCCCCTGTTTTTCTGAGTATTTGGATATTGTCAGCCAAGCTCTTGTTGGGGGCGAGTACGATCTTCTCGAGGATACGCCTGCCGGCCGGCATGGTTGACAGCGGAGTTAGCTGGGCCCGTTCCTGAGCCTCGGCTATCTCCTCCATGGTGTTGTGTATATGCCGAGCCGGAGAAGGTCCTTGGCATGCATTCTGACGGGCAGCCCGAGGGCTCTCTTGATGAATTTTCTAATGAGGGCATTGAGCTTGTCACGCTCGGCTCTGAGCCAGTCGTGCATGGCCGCCGCGTAGGTGAAGTGGCACAGCACAAAGGCGTTGATGAGCCGAAGCAGGTTGTCCTCCTTGAGGCCACGATGTCTGTTCGGGACCCTTCTCACGAGGCGAAAAGCGTTGTCGGTCTTCGCAATTATCTTGCGCAACGCAGTGCCGTTGCCGCCCCCCGATTCGATGAACATATCCAGAGCTCTGATGGCGTCAACCCTGGGTATCGGGTCGCCACTCCGAGCGAACAGGTGAATGTCACTTTCCGAAACCGGTTTCCAGCCCTTGGGTCTTCCCCTCTTTCTTTTTTGTAAAACAAGCTCGGATTTGGTCGGGGAGCACCTGAGTTCGGTGGGTAGCAGTTCATCATCATCATCAGCCTGGTTATGCCCACTGCAGGTCAAAGGCCTCTCCCATACTTCTCCAACTACCCCGGTCACGTACTATTTGTGGACATGTTGTCCCTGCAAACTTCTTAATCTCATCCGCCTACCTAACTTTCTGCCGCCCTCTGCTACGCTTTCCTTCCCTTGGAATCCATTCCGTAACTCTTAATGACCATCGGTTATCTTCCCTCCTCATTATGTGTCCTGGTACGGTACAGTACTGAGCACGAATATATATATATATATATATATATATATATATTCGTGCTTCTTTGTAATAGCCGCCCGTTGGACGACAGCGCTTGTTTTTGACGCTTCTTTTTGTGTTCCGTGTCAACTCTCACGCTGGTTATATCACCTCTAGACAGTCTGTTTGACTTGCCCTGTGGGTTTCGTCTGCGCGGAGCGAAATGTGAGTGTTATGTGCGTTCTGGGTTTCCGCTTCAATAGGATGTGGGCCATCCAAGACGGATGAAGAGGAGGAAGGCTACGTGTGACTGAATAGCACAGGTCTGGTTTGGCACCTTCCGCTTGATGTTTTCATTGCAACGAACCTAACACTATGGGACATTTCTTTATAGAGTGTCGTAGGTTCGACGTTCTCAGAAAACGACTCCTAGAAGGTCCCCTTCGCCAACTTGTATTGGTTATTACGCTCCCTGTGATACTGTCTCTTGGGGCGTTGGTACCATAGATACTGTAATAGGAACCTATTTGATGCCATATTTATTCTGTAAGGGAAGCAAAGAGACTGCCATGTTAATTTCATTGTTTTACTTTCCTCAATATGAACACAAAATTTTAATTTCAAAATTTAATATAATGCAGCCTGAAAATTGATAATAACGATTAGCGTTAATTTATTATCATTTCTAAATTGCGAAATTTTATTGAAGTATTCTTCCCTTCTTGCCTACTGCCGCCCGATTCATGGCCGGTCCCCCGTAGTGGGTTGAGCCGTATCCGTAGGAACCAAACAAAACCAAGCAGATGAATCTCGACTCCAAATCAAGGAAGAAGTCCTAAGCAACGTTTCCCGCAGCGGCGGACACGTCCTCCTAGCAATCGACATCAAAGGGGCTTTCGACAACGTCAGCCACCAAGGAGTCCTAGAAGGGCTGGCCAACACCAACTGCGGCGAGCGAATGTACAAATATGTTCAGAGCTTCCTGAGCCACCGCACGGCGGAGCTGAAGATGGGAGATATCCAGGCTCCACTGTACCACCCTCCCAACAAGGGTACACAACAAGGTATTGTCATCTCACCCACGCTGTTCAACGTCACCATGATCGGCGTCGCAAGCAAACTGCAGGACGTAGCTGGTCTTCGGGACGCAATCTACGCAGACGACATAACACTCTGGACCACAACAGGGTCCCTCGTTAAAAAGAAGAACGGCTGCGAACTGCAGCAAATCTCATCCAAGAATACGTCAGCCAACGGAGACTACTATGCTCCCCCGAGAAATCTGAGCTCCTACGAGTCTCGCGAGGCCGGGGTAGTCACACAGTCCCCACAGACCTAACAAGAAAACTCGAGGTATGCCTCAACGGGGGCCTCATACCAGAGAAGCCATTGCTCAGGGTACTGGGCATGTGGCTGCAGTCCAACCAGCGGGCCTCACACACACTTACACTCCTCAAAACCAGTGTCAAGGCGATATCGCGCATGATCTCCCGCGTAACATCCAAGAACAGAGGCGTGAAGGAAAGGGACACCCTCCGACTGGTCAGAAGCCTGGCGGTGAGCAGAATCGCATACAACCTACCCTACTACCACCTCACACAGTCCGAGACGAAGCAGGCGGACACGCTCTTGAGGATGGCTTTCAAGACCGCTCTCCGCTTGCCGATGAGTACATCGACTGAAAAATTATTGGCACTAGGGTTGCACAACACCCTCAGCCAACTGACAGAAGCCCTTTACGTCTCGCAACAACAGAGACTTGCGCGGACTCGCACGGGCCGGCAGGTCCTACAAACCTTGGGGTTCCCAGCTATAACCGCACGAACCCAAGAAACCGGCTTAATACCTCGTCACCTCCAGGACAGGTATCACGTTGCCCCGATACCACGCAACATGGACCCTAACCTACACTCCGGCAGGAAGAGAGCAAGGGCCCAGTACATGAAGAAAGCATTCAGGTTCAATACCACGGCCCATTTTACGGACGCCGCCATGTATGGGACGAACAACAAGGGCGCAGTGGCAGTGGTATGCGACCACCGAGGCCACGTTACCTTGGCGGCATCGACCCGCCCCTGCACGATTACGGAAGCCGAAGAGCTGGCCATCGCGTTAGCCATCCACGAAGGCCAACACGCAAACAAACCACTGACGATCCTCACGGATTCCCAGCAGGCCTGCCGAAACTTCCTACAGTGAAGAATTGGAAGACCTGCTGCACAAGTCCTAGCCCAAATACTCAAGGCGGACCCTGAGGACTTCACCACCCGAACCATCATCTGCATACCTAGCCACACTGCCATCACGGGCAACCTGCAGGCCGACAGAGCAGCCCGAGGATTTGTGTATGACCGAGAACTCATCATATTCCAGGTTCATATTCCAATGGCGGCCTGTCCGGAGCCAGGGATTCTTAGCACCCTCTGCAGCGTCGCAGGTCTGACCGCCGCCGTGGTCAGTTGCTTCGCAGCTGCTGGGGACTGAGGGCCGGGGTTTGATTGGTGTGTTCATATAGGAGGTTGTGGCCAAGTACTGCACCAGGGTGGCCAATCCTGCTCTGGTGAGGGAGTGCGTTACCGGTTCTGGTCACCGGGATCAGGCCACACTCCAGGCCTGTTTACGCAATTTTATCAACACGCGGAATTTTTTTTTTTTAATCCGGTGGAACATTGCGCGGCACCGGGATTCGAACCACGGACCTCTTGCACGCGAGGCGGGTGTTCTACCTCTACGCCACCGCTGCACTGGAATATGAACCTGGCAACGTTTAACGCTAGAACGTTATCTAGTGAGGCGAGTCTAGCAGTGCTACTGGAAGAATTAGAGGGCAGTAAATGGGATATAATAGGGCTCAGTGAAGTTAGGAGGCCAAAAGAAGCATATACAGTGCTCAGAAGCGGGCACGTCCTGTGCTACCGGGGCTTAGCGGAGAGACGAGAACTAGGAGTCGGATTCCTGATTAATAAGAATATAGCTGGTAACATACAGGAATTCTATAGCATTAACGAGAGGGTGGCATGTCTTGTTCTGAAACTTAATAAGAGGTACAAAATGAAGGTTGTACAGGTCCACGCCCCTACATCCAGTCATGATGACCAGGAAGTCGAAAGCTTCTATGAAGACGTGGAATCGGCGATGGGTAGAGTGAAAACAAAATACACTATACTGATGGGCGATTTCAATGCCAAAGTAGGCAAGAAGCAGGCTGGAGACAAGGCAGTGGGGGAATACGGCATAGGCACTAGGAATAGCAGGGGAGAGTTACTAGTAGAGTTTGCGGAACAGAATAATATGCGGATAATGAATACCTTCTTCCGCAAGCGGGATAGCCGAAAGTGGACGTGGAGGAGCCCGAACGGCGAGACTAGAAATGAAATAGACTTCATACTCTGCGCTAACCCTGGCATCATACAAGATGTGGACGTGCTCGGTAAGGTGCGCTGCAGTGACCACAGGATGGTAAGAACTCGAATTAGCCTAGACTTGAGGAGGGAACGGAAGAAACTGGTACATAAGAAGCCGATCAATGAGTTAGCGGTAAGAGGGAAAATAGAGGACTTCCAGATCAAGCTACAGAACAGGTATTCGGCTTTAACTCAGGAAGAGGAAATTAGTGTTGAAGCAATGAACGACAATCTTGTGGGCATCATTAAGGAATGTGCAATAGAAGTCGGCGGTAACTCTGTTAGACAGGATACCAGTAAGCTGTCGCAGGAGACGAAAGATCTGATCAAGAAACGCCAATGTATGAAAGCCTCTAACCCTACAGCCAGAATAGAACTGGCAGAACTTTCGAAGTTAATCAACAAGCGTAAGACAGCTGACGTAAGGAAGTATAATATGGATAGAATTGAACAAGCTCTCAGGAACGGAGGAAGCCTAAAAGCAGAGAAGAAACTAGGAATTGGCAAGAATCAGATGTATGCGTTAAGAGACAAAGCCGGCAATATCATTACTAATATGGATGAGATAGTTCAGGTGGCTGAGGAGTTCTATAGAGATTTATACAGTACGAGTGGAACCCACGATGATAATAGCAGAGAGAATAGTCTAGAGGAATTCGAAATCCCACAAGTAACGCCGGAAGAAGTAAGGAAAGCCTTGGGAGCTATGCAAAGGGGGAAGGCAGCTGGGGAGGATCAGGTAACAGCAGATTTGTTGAAGGACGGTGGGCAGATTGTTCTAGAAAAACTGGCCACCCTGTATACACAATGCCTCATGACCTCGAGCGTACCGGAATCTTGGAAGAACGCTAACATAATCCTAATCCATAAGAAAGGGGACGCCAAAGACTTGAAAAATTATAGACCGATCAGCTTACTGTCCGTTGCCTACAAAGTATTTACTAAGGTAATCGCAAATAGAATCAGGAACACCTTAGACTTCCGTCAACCAAAGGACCAGGCAGGATTCCGTAAAGGCTACTCAACAATAGATCATATTCACACTATCAATCAGGTGATAGAGAAATGTGCGGAATATAACCAACCACTATATGTAGCTTTCATTGATTATGAGAAAGCGTTTGATTCAGTCGAAACCTCAGCAGTCATGGAGGCATTGCGGAATCAGGGTGTAGACGAGCCGTACGTAAAAATACTGAAAGATATCTATAGCGGCTCCACAGCCACTGTAGTCCTCCATAAAGAAAGCAACAAAATCCCTATAAAGAAAGGCGTCAGGCAGGGAGATACGATCTCTCCAATGCTATTCACAGCATGTTTACAGGAGGTATTCAGAGACCTGGATTGGGAAGAATTGGGGATAAGAGTAAATGGAGAATACCTTAGTAACTTGCGCTTCGCTGATGATATTGCCTTGCTTAGTAACTCAGGGGACCAACTGCAATGCATGCTCACTGACCTGGAGAGGCAGAGCAGAAGGGTGGGACTAAAAATTAATCTGCAGAAAACTAAAGTAATGTTTAACAGTCTCGGAAGGGAACAGCAGTTTACGATAGGTAGCGAGGCACTGGAAGTGGTAAGGGAATACATCTACTTAGGACAGGTAGTGACTGCTGATCCGGATCATGAGAGTGAAATAATCAGAAGAATAAGAATGGGCTGGGGTGCGTTTGGCAGGCATTCTGAGATCATGAACAGCAGGTTGCCATTATCCCTCAAGAGAAAAGTTTATAACAGCTGTGTCTTACCAGTACTCACGTACGGGGCAGAAACCTGGAGGCTTACGAAAAGGGTTCTACTTAAACTGAGGACGACGCAACGGGCTATGGAAAGAAGAATGATAGGTGTAACATTAAGGGATAAGAAAAGAGCAGATTGGGTGAGGGAACAAACGCGCGTTAATGACATCTTAGTTGAAATCAAGAAAAAGAAATGGGCATGGGCAGGACATGTAATGAGGAGGGAAGATAACCGATGGTCATTAAGGGTTACGGACTGGATTCCGAGGGAAGGGAAGCGTAGCAGGGGGCGACAGAAAGTTAGGTGGGCAGATGAGATTAGGAAGTTTGGAGGGTCAACATGGCCACAATTAGCACATGACCGGGGCAGTTGGAGAAGTATGGGAGAGGCCTTTGCCCTGCAGTGGGCGTAACCAGGCTGATGATGATGATGATGATGATGAGAACTCATCACGCCGGCTGTAGAAGACCCGGAGCATGTCGACCTCCAGTATTCAGCCATCGTGAACAACCACAGAGGACGTCGCTTGCGATATCCACCACCCCATCGAAATCTAAAGACAAAGGATGCCGCTGCCTGGCGTAGGCTCCAGACAGGCACTTACACAAACCTACACATATTACATCGCATACACCCCACAGCCTACAGGGACGAATGCCCGTGGTGTGGGGCCACACCAACCCTATACCACGTTACCTGGGAGTGCACACTACACAACATAGCACACCCCGACACGAACACCACGAGGGAGCAATGGGAGGCACTGCTGTACAGCTCGGTCCTCGACGACCAGCTCAAGCTGATACAGAGAGCTGTGAAGATGGCAAGAGCCAGCGGAGCCCTGGACTAGGGGCCCCGACCATTAGCGGTTTTGCTGATTATTCTTTTAATAAAGTTTATCTATCTATCTATCTATCTATCTATCTATCTATCTATCTATCTATCTATCTATCTATCTATCTATCTATCTATCTATCTATCTATCTATCTATCTATCTATCTATCTATCTATCTATCTATCTATCTATCTATCTATCTATCTATCTATCTATCTATCTATCTATCTATCTATCTATCTATCTATCTATCTATCTATCTATCTATCTATCTATCTATCTATCTATCTATCTATCTATCTATCTATCTATCTATCTATCTATCTATCTATCTATCTCAGCAGGGACAGAGCAGCAGCCATCCTCAAACAGATCAAGCAACAAGACATTAGAGCAAGCTTCGTCGACGCCGCAGAGTACAGCGATGGGAAGACCTTTGCCGTCGTTGTGGTCGACTCCAGCGGCGAGATTTCCAATAGCGCCTCGATTCGCACTTCAGACCCCGGAGTCACCGGAAAAGCCGCTATCGCCCTCGCCCTGCTAGTTGGTCGTGGGTCCAAGATTTATAGCGATTCCAAAACGGCAGTTAGGGCTTTTCAGAAGGATTGCATCACCAAGCAAGCTACTCGTCTTCTTAGCAGCTCGAGTCCATATGCTCTCACGCATCATTCAATTCACTGGTTTCCCGCTCGCGTAGGTCGAGGGTGCTCCACCGAACCTCAGTGAGTCTGCTCACCAGGCTGCGCGTGACCTCACCGACCGCGCTTCCTCTGTGGGGAGCGCCGACTCCCCTCCTCCCTACGGCCACTGGGATGCTCCCGATATTCACAACGAGGTTATTAAATTCTTCTACATGTCTAGAAGGGTCTTCCACCCCCTCACCCCAAGTTGAATAGGGCCCAAGCGTTTCGCTTAGACTTCTACAGACCAGCACATATCCGTGTCTGTCCGTTCTCCATGAAACTTACCCCGACGCGTATCGTGACGACGCCTGCCCGTCTCGCGACCAGACCTCCACTCTAGCACACATGCTCTGGGAGTGCGCGTCGACAAACCGCAAGTTCATCAAGGGGGAGTGGGACTCTCTTCTGCGTAGCCCAGCTCTAGACAAGCAAATCCTGGCTGCCCGGCCTGCCCGCGACCGGGCCGGGGGGCTAGACCTGCCGGTTCCGACGTGAGACTAGCCGGGTGCGCGACGAGGTTGCGTCCTCGCCAGGCCTGCAATAAAGTTTCTTCACTTACTCGCTTACTCACTCAGCTGACCAAAGCCGTCGCGATTAACTCTACCTGGTTTATCAATAAGCAGCTTTCGTGGGCGTTACCATATATATATATATATATATATATATATATATATATATATATATATTGTCGCTTTGTAGTGACACTGAAAAACAGTAGAAAAAAACTACGAATCACGAAACTGGTCGAGGTGTGCCGAAGCATTCGCTAACCACGAACAACGTTGTGAAGTTCGTAGCGATATGACAGTTCTAAAACGTCTGCCTGATCCCATTCAATGTTAGATGAGGGGTACGCCTTGCGTAGGCTTACCTTGCTGGAACGGCCAAGAACGGAGGGGCAGGCGCCAGTGGCGTAGCAACAGGGGGGGCCGGGGGGCCGTGGGCCCCGGGTGCACGGGGCCAGTAGGGGGGGGGGGGGGTGTCATATACGTCTGAAGACGCCCCAAAATTGTCGATATCCTCGCCTTCTTCAACTACAACCGGGGGGGGGGGGGATGACAGAAGACCTAAGGGCCCCGGGTGCCAGACGACCTAGCTACGCCACTGGCAGGCGCCCACTTTCCTTTCGAAAGGCTCGTGGGGTGGGCACAAATATGGCACCGCTGGAGAGGCTGCACGCGAACCGGAACATAAGGGCCCGCCCGTCAACGGACAAAAACATTTTAATGAGTCAAAGACACGTGCGCGGAATAGTCAGGAGAACTTGGGGGCTTCGAGGCGAGGCGACCTCTCATATGCAACCACTGTAAGCGACCGGGACATAGAGCAGCGTTTCGTAAACGTCGCAGGAATTTATTCTCTTACATGAGCGACCCCGAGGGAAACGATAAACTTCTGGCAGCGTACATGCACGACCTGACAATAAGTGGTAAACAGTGCAAAGCACTCAGAGATTGCGCAGCAACCCTTGACGTAATTCATCCGTCCCTGGCAGGCGCAGATCAATACACTGAAGAGCGCGCGTGGATTATAGAAATGGTTGAGGGTCAGAGTGTATACTTGCCAGTGTTCCAAGTAATCGTCGAAGGTCCCTTTGGTAGGCAAGAGACCGAAGCCGCGGTGTTAAAGAACCTTCCCCTGCATTACCCTTAATTGTTTTCGAACCGGTCGGACCAACTCCTAAAAGACAGGGGTTTGAGCTTTTGCGAAGGGACAGTCTTGGCTCTCACGTCATCAAAGGCGCGCGAAATGGGAGCTGCGTTGGTGCATAGGGAAGATAAATGAACATGTTTATTCGCCGATGGGGAAAACGGTCGTTCAGAAGAAGGCGGTTCAGACGAGAAAGGCGGAGAAGCACGCCGGCTGAGCGCGGCCAAAGAAGCGGCAGATGAACGAGTGTTTCCACCAAGCTTGTTTGCATTTCAGAAACTGTGCAGTGTCTGTGCAAACACCACGTGCGTAGAACAGATGGCAGATGGAGCTATCAGGCGGTTGGACGCTTGCCAGTGCGAGGATTACGCGCGAAAGAATGCGAAGTTTTTTTTTAAACGCAGGGAATTATGTTTCATGACCATCAAGACAATCGCCAGAGATCTTTTGAACAGCTATGCTACCGGCTAAAGGCAGAACGAGAAGAATGGGGGTTAACCGAAGGGCCTGCTTTTTATTAGTCATGTCATGAGAAGCCAACAAACAAAGACACCAAGGAAAACATAGGAAAAATTACTTGTACTTCTTAATTGAATTAAAATAATGATAAATTAATGGGAATGAAAGTGGATGAAAAAACAACTTGCCGCAGGTGGGGAACGATCCCAATATTTGCATATCGAGCAATGAAAGAAAATCACCTTTTCAAATTTGTTTTGAAGCAAGGACTTACCAATAAATATGACACACGTTTTTCTCTAAACAACAATTTGTACTTCAAAAGAGTCCGCACTAACTACAGTACACAAAGAGTTGGTTTTGTTTTAAATAAATTGTGAAATTCCTAACCTTGTAATATTAAAACTGCTGTTTATGTGTCATCCTTTAAAGGTTTGCTTTTTGATTTTATTCGTAACCATTAACACAGTTTGACTAATGAAATAACCTGACCTTTATTCTTTTATACTGAAAAATGACTACTTCTTTAGTGACTAGAATCGGTTATCACTGCAGTGATTGAACTCGTTTAATTATTTTATTAATAATTGTTTTACTGTTTGTATTTTATTGTAACAGTCTTATTATTATATTTTGCTGTTTGGTGATTTTACATATTATAGCAGGTTTCCGTACAGTGTTTCCACTATGGTACCTCCTTCTGCACGATGGCAAACCCACCTTTGCACATGCATTTTACCAGAATGAACTTCAAGCCCCAAATATCCCATGATAGTCAGTCGACCACGGAGACACAGTTAAAATGGAAACGTATCCAGTATTTCCAAAACAGAAAGAAGTGATGCGAAATAAGGTTCAAAAGATGCTGGACCTCGGAGTAATTCAGGCAGGTGACAGTGATTACGCATTTATCTTGATAATGATAGATGTTCCCGGAAAGGAGAGGCGACCGTGCAAAGTCTATCGGCGGCTGAACTCAGTAACGAGAGATCACCCCTACCCAATCCCCAAAATTGAGCAAAGGATACAAACCTTCAGCAGAACGCGATACATTTCTACCCTCGATCTCATTCGCGGGTACGGGCAACTACTGTTGACGGCGCGCGCAAGCCGCAATAGCCGCGGGTCCGCGGGCCAGCGGGCCCAGCGGGCCATCTTAGACGCCACTACCCATGTTCGGTACGCTGGGGCTGCCAACGTTTTTACGGAGCGTGTCGCTCGCTAGCTGACATCCTCTCCCCAGGGGAGCGTGCGCAGCGTACATGCGTTTTTGCGAACCGAATGGCGACCATGCGCACGAACAGCTGTCGCATCTCGTCAGCGTCGTCTTCAGACGAGGTGCTGGCTCGCCTGCAGTCAAAGAAGCATCGGAGGCGTTTCAGCGCTGATGGGAACCTCTATATCCTGCGTGAGGCTTCCCCAACGAGGCCGTTTGGCTTTAGAATAAAGAACCAACTTTAGAGAAGGGAACTGTACCTTCCGCAGTGGTACAAAAATAAACAGTGGCAGTGCTTGGAACTTACTTAGGTGGACGCCAGATGGCGCTGCTCAACCAGGATGCGGAAGTGCGTCTTTTTTCTTTTTTTTTAGAGCAAAATCCAATAAGGCCGCTTTTCACCGATAGCGTATGCTGGTACGCGCCATGCTTGCCCTGCTGGCTATGCCGCATGTCTCAGTGCCTTGGCTGCCGCGTTGCTGGTGCGTTCTAATTGCCGGGAGATCAAAGAGCCTCTACTGACGCCCATACAAACAAGCCACAAGCGAGTGAACAGAGCGTGTGACTTTATCGACAGACAAGCAGTGTACATTCTCGTGCAACAGAAATAAATTTTGCACGTCGAGATACACTGGAATAATTGACGCGAGCTCGTAAATGGCTCACCGTCGTCGTCGCACATGGCGGTCTGGTACCAGCGGCGCAAGCACATTGGACAGAGTGCCCCACCTGTTTGCAGCGACAGTTGCCGTTAAAGATGAGCAACTTGCATTGCGAAGCAATCGGGTGACGCAGGCATCTGCTGCCGCAGCTTACGCAGCGACGTGGTCTACCCGGCATTTTAGCGTTGACTCCTTTCCAACCTGCACGTTTCTTTTCTTTCGGAGGCCGCTAATGTGTGGCTCACACTTGGTGTCCCACTTTGTCTGAATATGGACAAGTCGCTTTCGTGGGCATCAGCTTCATCAGCCACTTTTGCGGGCCTTTCCACCCATCTGGCTATCAACTTCATACACATCGGACCATGTGAGCACGTATTCTGGTCTCCGTTCATGCTTAATCGCTGCCGAGAATGGCCACAGGCGCAATTTGCCCAGGGCTGGAGCAGGAAAGGGTTAACGGGGAGCACGAATCACGGTGTGTGTAAATTTGGGGTCAATGTCGCTGTACAGACTGCAGAAGCAAATGCTTACTTCGAGAGATTACTTCCCAATGCCTCTGACCAGGCCGCCACATCCCAGAAGCATAACACGGCGACCGTAACCAAGTGAGATAACAGCGCAATTAAACAGTAATCACCGCATAGGGTTCACACAATAGATTATACATTGTCTACAAACCATACGGCAACAGTGAGCATTCACATGTACGGGTATACATTCAGCCGCCTACTTACAGGCATAGCGCTTGCCTTCATCGCACGTGGTGGTCTGGTAACGAGCGACAACCAGCACTGCAAACAGATTGGACCGAGCGTCGCACCTGTTTGAACCGACAGTTGCCATTGAAGATGAGCGGCTT
This sequence comes from Dermacentor andersoni, assembly GCF_023375885.2. NCBI lineage: Eukaryota > Metazoa > Arthropoda > Arachnida > Ixodida > Ixodidae > Dermacentor > Dermacentor andersoni. The sequence goes on along the minus strand of NC_092814.1, from coordinate 358,644,550 downwards.
CCATTGCGAAGCAGTCAGGTGACGCAGGCATCTGCTGCCGCAGCCAACACAGCGACATGGACACCCGGTATTTTAGCGTTAACTCCTTTCCAACCTGCACACTTCTTTCCTTTCGGGGGCCACTAACGTGTGGCTCGCACTTGATGCCCCACTCTGTCTCAATATGGACAAATCGGTACCATGGGCATCACCCTCGGCAGCCACTTTTGCCGGCCTTTTCACGCATATGGCTATGAACTTCATACACTTCGAACCATGTAAGCACGTATCTTGATCTCCGTTCTTAGCAAATCATGGCCGAGGCCACAAGCACAATTTGCCCATGGCTGCAGCAGGAAAGAACATACGGGGAGCACCAGTTACGGTGCGTGTATACTGCGAGTCTATGTCGCTGTGCGGACTGCAGGAGCAAATGCTTAACTCGAGAGACTGCTTACCAACGCAACTGACCAGGCCCCCACATCCGAGAATCGTAGCACGGCGACCACAACCAAGTGGGGCAGCACAACCAGATTCTGCAATCAATCACTTCAGTGTAGCTTGCACATAGACGCAGGCTATCGAGGAAGAGCAATCATAAACGAGACTAGGAATATGGAAAATGAGAAAGATTGCATTCATAAAACAGAAGCCACTCTGCTCAGCAAACACTGAAGGCTAAAAACATTAAGAAAAGTTAAATGGCGCATAGCACACAGTGCGTAGGCTAATGCAAGACACATGCCGATGCTGCATCAGCTATTTGAGGAGAGGAATTGCGCATGACAAACTTACACTAGAAAATACTGCTACAGATATGTTACGCTGCTAGACAGTGACTGGTATTAAGTATGATCAAAGAATCGGTTGCCCTTTATGTTTGGATGAGGATGAATGATCTTTAACGAGAATGGGCAATGAAAAAGTTCGCATTTATAGAAAAGGGTTACACTTGGCACAAACGGAATCGTCATGGCCAGGAAGATGATTAAGGGCAAACTGACGGAACTCTTTTGGCCAGCGTCGTCCGTGCTTGGTCAGAAGTTTCAGGTGCATCTGAACACGAAGAATTTCTAGAAGGTCCTTTTGGAATTACCTAGATGAATCGGCCAAATGTCCGTGCTGGCGGAATGGTGGCTGAAGCTCTTTTCTGTCTTGACACAGTCCTCTGCAGACTTGATATCTCATCGAAATTCTTCTGCATGCGCTTATTTGCTCGTGGTGTAAAAGCATTGCAAATTCGGCTCCAGCCCCTTCCAGCTGGTGTAGAAGGGAGCTGCTGTGATGACCAAGATGCGCTTGGCACAGACTCTGTTGGGGCAGAACAGTGACATATGAGATAAAGCACTGATTAAGACACATGAGATTAAGACACATGAGATAAAGCAATGATTTGTTTTCTTGCTGTGCCACTGCTATGTTCAAGCTCTGTTAACCTGATTTGTATTGTTTTCGTTGCCTATGCTACAGTATTCTTTACATATGTATTGTTTCCCACCCTGCTAAAATCCCCAGTGGGTATTGCAGTATTGATAAATAAATAAATAAATAAAATATTAGCCAAACTCATGTGTTTCCTTTTATGTTCGAACCAATTATACTGAACCATAAATATGAACAGACATTGATATCTGCTGCAAACAAATGACATGTATCTCAAGACTAACAAGCCAATACAGCATGTATCAAGCATATTTATTTCGGAATCAGGTGTTCTTTACCTTGTACATTCTAAAAACTATGGAGGGTATTGCAGGAGTGAAGCGGCCGATTTACTCTTCAATGCGTTGTTTTACTTTCGCAAAATGTCGAGTGGAGTGAAATGCATTGTTCACTCCATCACCAAGGCAAGAGTGAAATGTGCTTTTCACTCTGCCCTTCTGAGAGAGAGTAGAATGCCCGTTCTATTGTTGCGGCAATAGAGAACAAAACGTAGCGTAACCTTCTGCTTCAACTGTAGGAGGCTGGCCTCGAACATTGCGATGTATCACTCACGCATGCTGACCAAAGAACGCACCGTTTTGCTTCTAAGAGAACAGGCAGTCACAGTTCAAAGGAACGCGGCGCGAACGCTCTACTTTTTCACTCGGAGTTGCTCCACCGCGCGCGCGCTCAACATCGCGGAACAGCACAGCACCGGAGCAAGGCGATCCGTCCAGCGAGCAGCAACGAAGGCCATCCAAGGGAGGTCGTGTGTCAGCCATGTCGCGTCGCCGCGAAAACACGACAGTCGTTCGTCATTCGTAGGATATAACAACAAATCCTCCACGGTAAGTGAATTCTAACGTAGGTGCACATTCTGCTTATATAAGTCGTCGCGGCGCTTGGCCGACGCGAGTGACAACGAACTAGGCGAGTGCGCTCTCTCGATGTCAATCGAAAAAGCCAGTCGTCGCGATAACTGCATGTGACTTTATCACTTGCCGCCATCCGTAAGAGCTTTGAAAATCGCAAACGCTACCAGAACCATTGTATGTTCAATAAAGCATGAGGCGAGAGGACGCTTAAAATGGGTTTGTTCATCAGCCCATGATTGCGAGCCCATTGGGGGCGAGGACTTACGGAGTCGGAGTCGCCATCTGTTGGAAGAGCCTCCCTTGCGTAGTATGAGGGATCACGCGGCGCCTCCTCATAGATTTGGCTTACGACGCTCAATAAGAACACTACGCGGCAGCCCCCTGTACATTTCTGTGAGTACTCTCAAAACGAGGGAACTTTATTACTGTCGAAATAATAATCTTGGCCAGAGTGAAAGCACAGAATCGCTTACAGACGCTATCTCTTTACAGAATACGTACAGTGAAAGCCACTGCGCGCGATCGCCGCGAAGGAGTCTCCCGAACCGGCTTTTTGCGTGAAAGGTCGGCAATCGCTGAGCACAAACTATGTGAAATATGTTCTTTATATTGGGCGGTCTGTATAACCAAATGGCGCATAACAGAACGAAGCCTCAATGCATGCAGCGATCGCAGGGGTTCACGGCGACCGACTGCGCGTCTGCATGCATGTCCGCGCACAATGTTTCGCTTTCACTGAGAGCGTTTTCGCACCGTGCTGTGAGCTTTAGGGCGCAGCATATTAGCATTTTACAGTCCAGAAGCAACCACTGTTGCGTGGACGTTATCAGAGCTCTACAAAGACAATTTCGTTTTAATAAGGGATTCGATGCCTACGGCGACTGTGATGTGCCGTCGCGACGATTCATTTTTTTTTCTTCTAAATTCTAGGACGTTTCAATTTAATTTCTGAAGTTGCATCGCACTCTATGCAGTCAGCGGGCGATTTCGCGCTGCTTCTCTTTCGTAATGCAGTGCCTTAATTCATAACACAAACATGACCATATGCCATGCCTTTATTTAATGTGCTTCTTACCACTCCATTTTCATTCCAGTGAACTTTAGCTGCTGGGGACTGAGAGCCATTGGTTGATCGAATAAATCATCAGGGAGGGAGTGGCCGAATACTGCACCAGGGAGGCCAATTCTGGTGAGGGAGTGTCTTTTGTTGAAGCTTAGTGGGTCTTCTTAATTTGGTTGTAACTGGATTAGTGTAGCCCCACTTGCTCTGGGCGTTTCTGCCGGTGACAGGCGCCGCTCGAAGCCTGGAGATATAGTGTACTGGAGGAGGTGAATTCGAGCTTCCCATCTTCAGATAAAAAAAAAAAAAAAAAACACCGCTAGGATTCGAACTTCTGCAGACTATGGCAGCCGAGCACCCACGCAAGCTCAGTTAGATAACCCTGCAGGTAGTTAGGCCACCTTATGTCGGAGAATTCCAGCCTAGAGGATCCTACATGCATAAAAACATGCTTGAACTATCCACGATGCAGAACAACGCAACATAGCATTTCTCAATGTTTCTAACATGGTAGTTTTGTAATCTCCCGTGCGCATGAGGTCATGAAGGCAGCTAGGTACACGATATATTTTCAGCCAATTTGAACAGCCCTGGTTTTGCTGCCTGCCAGGCTTTGCCGCTCAAGCCTTCAAAGGCTTTGGCAGGCCTGTATGAATGTACTGATTCGATTATTGGCAATAAAAGTATTATTATTATTATTATTATTACTACTACTACTACTACTACTACTACTACTACTACTACTACTACTACTACTACTACTACTACTACTACTACTACTACTACTACTACTACTACTACTACTTAAGACGTGTGTGAAAAGGTTTCAGCGTTTACTGGGAATTCACGAGTCGCGTACGCACGGAGGTACGCCCATCAGCTTACGGCCGCGTCTGCCTGCCTGTGGCATCGGAGAAATTTCAGAATGGGACGGAATCGATATGCCCCGTCTTTTGCGCCGCCGAAAGCCAAGACGTCGGGTGTCAGAAGGGTGCATTGGCAGAAACTTTCGCTCAAAGGGGAGAAGGAGCTTTTTCAATGCATTTTCATCAATCCTACTTCCAAACCTTTGTTCGCCTTGAAATGTGACGTGAAAAACAAAACAAAAATGTGCAAAACGCATTTGTAACGCATTCTTGTAACGTATTTCGGTAGTTTTTGGGCACGTTCACGGCACCCGGCTTTGTGATGCAGTTAGCCAAAAGCAGCTCCGCCATGTGACGCAGTTAGTTTCGCGTCTACTGAATCTTACTCGGACAAGTTCGCGACGCTTTCTCTGACCCCCAATATTATTACAATTTATTTCGTTACATTTGGGGGTTATTTTGGGGCATGCTCGTCACTCTTGGCGTTGTGACGCAGTTAGCGAAAAGCAGCTCGGCCATGGTGACAACTTTAGCATGTACTGAATATTAGTGGGACATGTTTGTGACGCTTTTAATGGTCTCGCAGCAACATATACCTTCTTTCAGTACTGACGCTTGTCGAAAGCGCGATGAGCGATTGCCAAGTCTGACAATGCGGGAGTGTGTTGCTTGCATCGTCAGAACGCGCTAAAGATAACGCCGAGGAGCTGAAAAACCAGGAACTCGTAACTCGAAAATTCTGGCAGCTGAACGACTGAAAGCGGGGTTTGCACCCACGCATTTGACTTCAGTGCGAGTAGAAGGCATTTTGCGAGCGTCTGTCAAGGTTTCGCTGAGAGACAGTGTTGTGGCCACCTCTGTGCATGTGGTGTACCATCGCGTCGGCTGATGCCAAGTTGTTTCGGAAACGCGCAGTCACCCGTTATTTGTGCTCGTAAAGTGCAGGAAATAAGGCCGCGGAATGGTGAGATGCTTGGACATCGGATGTTTTCGTCATGTTTTATGCATGGTATTGTTTGGGATTAGTCGAGTATTTTCTACGCCATGCATGTAAAAGCGAATTGCTTTTGTTTCTAATGCCACCCATTCACCACTTACGCACGTTTCGTCACTACAGGCAGTATTCCTATAAGGTCTAAATACCAAAAGATTACAGGGTCTCTTAAGATCCCTCTCAAAAGGTGAACGGCGAAAGCCTACTCTTCTTCCTCTTATCATTGTCGCGAACTCTTCTCGCGTGTCACTGTTCTCGGAGGCGTGCAGACGTTGGGAGAGATGGAATCGGGAGACGCAGAGCAGCACAGCAAACAGATTTTAATTAACCGAAATTCAAAAGCTCAAAACAAAACTCATGTAACTAAAACACCACGAAGAGACGCCAGCACCTAAGCCACCTCCTTAACAGTGACTAAACATGTCCTTATTGCCGGCCACGTCAGTCCTTAGTGCTTTCTACGTGAAAGTCCGGCAACCCTGGCCTATGGCTGCGCACACAGAAAAGGGATCGTTCTTGCACTTTTGACGTCGTACGCATCCTCCGAGTCCGATGCCTGTCGGCCCTTCCTCATCGCCAACGCCGTAGACGTTGCTGCCTTGATGTCGGCCAGTCCACCCGTCCGTCTTTTGATGTCGGTGTCCCGAACTCCACCGGTGATGTGGCACTCCGGCCTCACTCGCTAGGCCTAACGCCGGGTTCTGCCGCTACTTCTTCAAGTGCCGGCATGACGCCCCGGGGAATATCGTATGTGCATGTCTGCCTCTGAAGGGGGATCCTTGCTGGAGTGCCCGGTACTGCCGTGAGAGGCTGCAGCAGGTCCAAGGAGCCTCGCTCCAACGTCGCCGAAGTGGACGGCCACACGCTGTATCGCCAGTGTCACGGGCTTCACCGACCCTCCATGGCTCCCATCGCCAGTGCGATGCTGACGCTCAAACTTTCTTCGCCCAGAGCCACGTCGATAATGCCAGCTCAGCGCCTCTTCTCTCTCGATCACAGCTCGGCTCACGCACCTCGAGGGCTCCTGCCGTTCGGACCGATCCGCGCACATCGTCCCCTTCCTTTCGTTTTGCGCCGCATGCCTCTTACATATGACAATCATTCGCCTCTTTGTCTTTGCCTCTTCTGTTTCTCTTCTTTCTTTTAGTCATTACTGCTCATTACTAAGCATTTTTAGTCATTTGTAATCAATTGTGGTCATTACACGCCGTCGTTAGACATGTTGGTCATATCATTGTCATTAATAGTCATTACAAGTCATTTCAGTCATTATTATTCATTACTGAGCATTTTTAGTCATTTCTTATGAATTGAAGTCGTGACAAGCCGTCGTAGACATATTGGTCATTTAGTAGTAATTAATAGTCATTACAAGTCATTACTAGTCATTTTAGTCATTACTACTAATTACTAGACATTTCTAGTCATTTCTAATCAATTGTGGTCGTTACAAGCCGTCGTTAGACATATTGGTCATTTCGGAGCCATTAGTAATTATTAGTCATTACTAGTGATTATTAACCTCCACCAATCTCTATTATAAGGTAATCATTCACTGTCACTGTCAGTCATTTTTCATTCTTTAATCTGTCTTTATATGTCGTGATGACGCTTCGGCGGACACTCCGGCGGTCAGGTCTGCTGACACAAACTTCACCATGAGCCTAAAAGGCTTTCGCCTTAAAATGACATATGCTTGGAAATTACTTTATTCGACGGATGCCGTCCGCTGGAGATCCATGCGGGTACTGCTGCTTGCCTGGTGCCACAACCGTGGATGAATAGACAAAAAGCCTGGAACGAGCGTTTATATAGAGCAAAATAAGCATTTCCTGATTCCGCAAGGCGTCTTGCGTCTACATTATAAAATAGCACGTGGTGCAGATTCGATGGAGGCTTGTGTAAGGTCGCTCTGATTGTTCGTGTTCTTGAGTGTCACGAATCGGCCACGTGCTGTGTGTATAGAGAGGGGGTCCACTCCCCCCCCCCCCCCCCCATGTCAGCGGGGCAACCGTTTCTGTGTTATGCGGGGTCACGGACCGCGCGGTGTTGGGTGACGCGTCGCGGCAGGCGCCAGGAGGGCGAGTGCCGATTCCGGGAGGTCGGTATTGTGCGCAGGGTGTTGGCAGTCTGCCGACGGTCACACGAGTCCGCACAGACCTGCCTTGAAAGGGACCGCTGTACACGGTATCGTGGGCCTGGCGCCCGAGTGCCTGACTAATTGGAGGCGCCGCCGAGGTTAGGAAGGGCTTAGCAACCTTGACCCCGTGCCGCGCGTCCGGAACGCAATCGCCAGCCTTGTTGTTGGGTGCGACTGCCTGTGTGGTGTCGAAGGCCAGCTTACAGTGCACGCTGTAGGGATGCGGTGCACACGTGAAGAGTGCATTCGGACGGCGGCGTCTTGTAAACGCGCACTCGGAGAACTTTGTCTTGTAGACAATAAGTTTGAAGGACAAGGAGGGCCATCCGTCTCCCACACGGCCAAACTTTGAGTACAGCGGCACTACGTGGTGTCGATGCCCCTGCTTCCGAGACATTTGCGGCCTAGACGCCGTTGGGATTTGAGGCGGTCTAGCGATAACTTGTTCGGGCCTGGCGTGTTTTGCTGAGCCCGTCACTAACTACGTAGAAACGAGAGGGCAATGGAGTTTTGGGGAAGAAGGAAAAGAGCTTTGTTTTTCAATATCTTTATTTTTAAGAGTAAGCCCATCCCTGTGGGTTGTGGCTTAACAAACGGTTGACTCTGATTGGCAACTGAACCTGTGGGACGGGCCAACGGCCCTACCGCCTTTTTTTCTTTGTATATTTGGGCTATAAAAATCGGGACGACATGCTGTCCCTTAGACTTGGCTGAAATCAGGATTGCTGATAGATCAGTGAGCCTCCGTACTATGTACGTTAAAACGAGTCTGGGCTCTAACAGTCATTGAGACAGTCGAAGAGTGAGACTTTGTTTCTCAATTGTTAAAGTCTAAGATGTATTTGTTTTACCTGCCATGTATATAGAAAAGTTTGCCTATAAATATTTCTTGTACATCTGACCTCATCGCTTCCTGCCTGCGTTTGATCTACTGCCGATCATCGTCCGAGAAGCTTCAAGTTCCAACGGCGAAGCGAGGACAGAGAACGAACGAAACTTTACTGGCGCAGCACGACAGGATCGGCAAGCCCCACAACGAGCAACGAGCTGCGAGCCAGGCGCAAGGCAACAGAGGGCCACCAGCCGATTCCGCAACGGTTGCAATTCATCTGGACGAGGACGTCAGGCGGCGCCCCCAGCAGCAACGGGTGAGCGGGATTCCTTGCGTTTTGTCTAGGTTGGCATGGCTGTTGTTCAGTGGGGTTAATGGTGTTCACGCGCAGAACAGCAAATGCGATTGAGGCTAGCGTAAACATTGATACGGCATCTGAACAAAGAAAGGGTCAGAGACGGCAGGAACTGCAACGCGTCGGAGAGACCGAGTCTGAGACGTCGTATACCGAAATGGATAGTGAGACGCAAGGCTCTTCGCAGGCTCCGAGCACGACAGATCCAGAGGCCATGGCGGTGAGACGCCTGGAGCTGGAGCTGGAAAAGGTGCGCCTGCAGCTAGAGTGCGAGCGCATTGCTCTACGGAGAGTGGAGCTTGAGCAGTCGGGCAGGGCGCCTTCGGTGTCGGAAGGAAGCGATCTCCGCCGTGCCAGCACGGATGGAATATCACAATGTGCTAAAGTGCTTAAGGCATACCGGTTGCCGTGTGACGCTGACGTTCCGATATGGTTTGATGAGGTTGAAAAGTTGTTTTCATCTTTTCAAGTACCAGAACACAGCCGTGTACATTTGATAATGCCTGCGCTGGCCGAGCGGGTCCGTTATCTGTTGCGTGGCCTCAACGACGAGGAATGTACAGATTATGAGACTGTAAAGAAGGCGGTATTAGATGAACTTAGGCTCACGCCGGCTAAATACTTGGAGAGGTTTGAAAAGGCATCTAAATGAAAGGATGAAAGTTGGGCTCAGTTCGCGTCCCGCACTAGAACCTACTTGGCCTATTACCTTCAATCTCGAAATGCAAACACAAAAGAAGCTATGACGGAGCTTATGGTCGCTGACCGTATGAAAGCCAGTATAGGCTCAGAAGCCCTTGAATATGTTCTTTTGCGGGAGGGTGAAGATTGGTTTAGGCCAGTGGAGGTGGCGAAAGTGCTCGAGACTTTCGAGCAAGCTAAAGGAAAAGGACGAGCAACTAAGCCAGCCGCAACAGCCTCATTGCTGCAGCACGCAAAACTAGCTAGCCCGCAGAGGACAAATTTAAAATGCCACGTGTGTCAGGTACAGGGTCACCTAGCCAGAGACTGCCCAAAAGCTTCAAATAAAGAACAGCATGGGAAGGCGCCGACTGTGCGAAAACAAAGGGTACAGAAGGTTGCTGTTGTAAGTGAAGAACCTCCACCAGAGCAAGAAAGGGTGCTAAGTGCTAGAGTACAAATCTTAGCTCAAAATGCTAGCTCAGGGAGGTCAAAGCTGGACATTATCCCTATCATGTGCGGGAATATAGCGACGGAAGCTGTGTTGGACACAGGTAGTGAGATAACGGTCGTCCGTAAAAGTATGTTGCCCGCCGTTTTACAGGAGTCATCAGGAACAGTAAGACTCGAGTCGGCATTCGGAAACAGCGTTCGAGCTAACCTAGCTACGCTGCCCGTAGGCATGCATCGCCCGGGGGCTTCGATACAACCGCTGAGGATCGATCTGGTGTGCGCGGTTACAGACGAACTTGTAAAGGGGGTTGACTGCCTGCTGTCAAAGGAAGATTGGGAACTACTACAGGCGCAGGAAAAAGAGGAGTTTGGACGAGAAAATATTCCGCGGGTAGTCAATTCCATTGGGGTCCGATCAGTCGAAATGGTCGATAACACTGAGCCAGACTGCGGTCTAAGTTGCGAAGAAACGACAGATGAAATCCCTAAATTGCAAGAGAATAGTTTCATACCAGATGTCACTGGGGTGCCCAGTCAGCGGGAGGAATATCGAGCTGCTCAGCTTGCCGATGAAAGCCTAAAAAGGGCCTGGAATGATGCGAGAAACTACAAAGCTGGCATGTTCGTGTCAGACGGACTTTTGTACCATTGGGATTCTCCAGCGGGAGTCAAAGTCAGACAACTGGTCCTACCAGAAGAAAGACGCAGTGAGGTAGTCCCGCTGCGATCCCTGACAGCGAGGGACACATGCGAGGCTTTACTGGAAATTTTCAGTCGTACTGGAGTGCCGGAAACGATCTGCTCAGACCAAGGTACTAACTTTAAATCTCAACTGACACGGTTAATGTTAGAAAAACTGGGCTGTTCACCCAGGTTCTCCACTGTCGAACACCCTGAGAGTAACGGAGTGGTTGAGAGATGGAACAGAGTCCTCAAAAATAAGTTGCATCATGTAATGGAGCGGGACCAAAGAAACTGGGACAAGCTCATCCCATTTGTTCTGTGGGCGTATCGCTTGCAAATAAATGACAGAAAGACTTCGGTAGTGGACGCTAACCGATTCAGGCCGTACTACGCTAGAGTGAATCATGCGGGGGTAGTGTTCGAGGAAGACGGAGAATTTGGTCAGGTGGAATACGCGCCGCAAGCTGTATGCACTTCAGCGAGCGAGCACGCAATAACTGAAGACAAGCTAGCTCATTTGGGGTCTGATGCGCGCACAGAAATCGAGGCGGTATTTGAGAAACATCGCTGCGTCTTTGACGGAAAGCCTGGGATGGTACAAGTAGGGCGGCACCGCATCGAGCTGGAGGAAGGATGTAAACCATAGAGGACGTTTCCTTACAGAGTTCCTCAACTATTAAAGGAAGAGTTGCGAAGTCTGTTGAGGCTTTCCGGGTATTATCGGGACTATGTCTCAAACTACGCTGACGTGGCGAGCCCGCTTACAGCTTTGACAAGGCGAAGGGTTTCTAATTCAATTCCAGGGTCGGAAGATGCGCAGTGTGCGTTCGAAAGTCAAAAATTAGCTCTCAGTCAGGCTGTCGCCATGAACACTCCTGAGCCTCATCAGCCGTACTGGCTATTCGTTGATGCGTCGGCGACGGCGGCCGGTGCCTGTTTAGCTCAAATGTCAGCGGACGGAAAAGAAAAGCCGATCGCTTTTGCTAGCCATCGCTTTAACCCGACACAGGCGCGCTGGTCGACTATAGAGAGAGAAGCCTTTGCTATTATTTGGGCAATCAAGAAATTTGACTACTGGCTTTTCGGAGCAGTGGTGAATGTTGTCTCTGATGATCACCCATTGTCATATTTGACAACCAGCACCCCGCAGGGGGCCAAGTTAGCAAGATGGGCGCTTTCACTACAGCGCTACAATGTAACGGTGCGTCACCGGAAAGGAACATGTAACGCCAATGCTGATGCATTATCAAGGCTCTCGAATCGTTCATGGGAGCCAATCGAGTAAAGAGCAGAAAAGAAAGGATAGACAAAAACAGCCATGCCAGCTGGGACAGGGGTGAATGTTCCCGTTCACCCGAAGGACGTGTGCGTGGGACAGTTCAGCCTTGATGGAACTTTTTGTGGTTGTTGTCGTCCATGTGTGTGAGGGTTATAAGACTGTGGACATACTATATATGTATCTAACCTGCATATGTCACTTTTCTGCTGTTGTGCCGTGCAGTGCGTTGGAGTGTTACTGTACATACATGAGTATTTCTTTTGCATGCTCACTGCCATGAATGTGTTGATCTTTCGCCCTTTCCTTTTATCGCTGTGAGAAAATTGTTTTTTTTTTCTCGTGGTCCTTTCAGTTCATTTTCCTGTTCCTTACGGACTCCGCAGCACCCGTGTTGGGCAGCATATGTCAATTTTCTTTGACGGAACTTTCAGAGCCTAAATTCTAGGATAGAGCGCCCTTTGGCTCTTGTAGTATAGCTGGGAACATTGTGAGCCCAGTATACTCTTTAGGAGGGACGTGTAAGGTCGCTCTGATTGTTCGTGCTCTTAAGTGTCACGAATCGGCCACGTGCTGTGTGTATAGAGAGGGGGTTCACTCCGCCCCCCCCCCCCCCCCACATGTCAGCGGGGCAACCGTTTCTGTGTTATGCGGGGTCACGGACCGCACGGTGTTGGGTGACGCGTCGCGGCAGGCGCCAGGAGGGCGAGTGCCGATTCCGGGAGGTCGGTATTGTGCGCAGGGTGTTGGCAGTCCGCCGACGGTCACACGAGTCCGCACAGACCTGCCTTGAAAGGGACCGCTGTACACGGTATCGTGGGCCTGGCGCCCGAGTGCCTGACTAATTGGAGGCGCCGCCGAGGTTAGGAAGGGCTTAGCAACCTTGACCCCGTGCCGCGCGTCCGGAACGCAATCGCCAGCCTTGTTGTTGGGTGCGACTGCCTGTGTGGTGTCGAAGGCCAGCTTACAGTGCACGCTGTAGGGATGCGGTGCACACGTGAAGAGTGCATTCGGACGGCGGCGTCTTGTAAACGCGCACTCGGAGAACTTTGTCTTGTAGACAATAAGTTTGAAGGACAAGGAGGGCCATCCGTCTCCCACACGGCCAAACTTTGAGTACAGCGGCACTACGTGGTGTCGATGCCCCTGCTTCCGAGACATTTGCGGCCTAGACGCCGTTGGGATTTGAGGCGGTCTAGCGATAACTTGTTCGGGCCTGGCGTGTTTCGCTGAGCCCGTCACTAGCTACGTAGAAACGAGAGGGCAACGGAGTTTTGGGGAAGAAGGAAAAGAGCTTTGTTTTTCAATATCTTTATTTTTAAGAGTAAGCCCATCCCTGTGGGTTGTGGCTTAACAAACGGTTGACTCTGCTGGCAACTGAACCTGTGGGACGGGCCAACGGCCCTACCGCCTTTTTTTCTTTGTATATTTGGGCTATAAAAATCGGGACTACATGCTGTCCCTTAGACTTGGCTGAAATCAGGATTGCTGATAGATCAGTGAGCCTCCGTACTATGTACGTTAAAACGAGTCTGGGCTCTAACAGTCATTGAGACAGTCGAAGAGTGAGACTTTGTTTCTCAAGTGTTAAAGTTTGGAATGTATTTGTTTTACCTGCCATGTATATAGAAAAGTTTGCCTATAAATATTTCTTGTACATCTGACCTCATCGCTTCCTGCCTGCGTTTGATCAACTGCCGATCATCGTTCGAGAAGCTTCAAGTTCCAACGGCGAAGCGAGGACAGAGAACGAACGAAACTTTACTGCTTGTAAATATCGTTCGCAATCATTCTCGTAAATCATTTTTCTCGTAAACATTTGATGACACGTGGAAGTCATGCTGTTATTGAAGCAAGGTTCGTCATTTTTGTTGCTGAGCACAGTTGCGAGCCAACGCCAGGCCAGAAAGTGGTCGTGCCATAGTGGCGCACCTCGTTGCGTTCGCGAGTTCTACTGAACTGCAGGTACAACGAACACGCACTCCTGAATGTACTATTAAGATAACAAATTGGTATTCATTTAGGCGTAATGGCTCCTCCCTAGCTCCTCAGGACAACCCCTCCCTTCAGGAATGAATCAAACGACTTCAAACTGGTCTAAAAACTGGAATTCAACACACACTGCGACAACAGAGACGCCCGATGTGGATCTCCATTTGCTCCATCTCTGGGAGGCACGCAGAGGCCTGACCCGGTGGGAACGGCGGCAAAAACATAATTCGAGACTTCATCTACGTATCACCCGCCTAACTACAGAGGCAGATAACTACACGAACACCCTCACTAACAACAATTAGCATAGCCTTTGCGATTGCCTTAGCGGCACGCTAAGCATACCTCGGACCTGGTCGCTACTCCGTACATTATTAAAACCTACGCAAAGCAAAATACACACTAGCAACACAGTCCCCACTATCCTCCAGAAATCATGTCTCGATGACACTGCTCTACTTCACACTACAGGAACGCTACATTGCTACAGGTACGCGCCCCACCTACAGAGACTAGCCACACATAGATGCCACGTCCCTAGACGCTGTTATTACAGAAGCCAAGGTTTGGGTGGCCTTGAAGGGCATTAGACGCAACACCGCACCCGGGGCTAATGTAATTCAATACACACTCTACGCAACCTAGATGATGGCACGCTTCCACATGAATGGCGCCATACGCACATGATACTAATTTTTAAGAAAGGCAAGCCACTGTCCCTCCAAAATCTCCGACCTATATCCTTAATTTCGTGTGTAGGTAAACTCTTCGAGCGCGTTGTAGTTTCCCGGCTAGAACCCTTTCTCGGAGACAGCCAATTCTTTCCGGATACACTCTTCGGCTACCACCCTAACCTCTCTACCAGGACGTTTCGGTGCAGCTTACGTGGTGGTGGCTCTACGTGGTGGATGGTGGATCTACGTGGTGGATGGCTCCACTGCAGCCCTGGCCAGAGCTATTCTGACCCTGGACCTCAATGGGGCCTTCGGCAACTGCTCCCACGACCTCCTTCTCGACAATCTGGCTTCTTCCCAGTGCGGCACACGCACCTACAACTACGTCAGAGTTTTCCTTTCGGACAGCACGGCCACTATCGGCATAGGATATCTACGCTCGGACGTCATCGTACTCACAGGTAGAGGAACGCCACTGGGCTCGATTATATCGTCCACCCTCTTCAACGTGGCTATGGCTAAGCTGCCCCCTTACTAGACGAGATTTCCACCATCCGGCACGCTCTCTACACCGACGACGTTACGATCTGGGTAACCCAGGGATCCGACGGGGCCATCCAGGATGCTCTCCAGGAAGCTGCGCGTGTCGTGAAAAACTAAGCAGCCGCAGGCGGCCTTGCTTGTGCAGCCGAGAAGTCCGAATTGCTCCTCGTGCAAAGGCAGCGCCGCAGAATCGACGAATCCCCTTTATCTCCCTGTTTTTACACGGCAGCCCCATCCCTCGGGTAGCTTGACTCCGTATCTTGGGCCTCCACATTTAGTCTGATGCCAGAGACTCGTACACTACGCACCTTCTGGGTCAGCAGATAGCTCAAGTTACACGTATGACAAACCGCATTACTAAACGCAGAAGAGGCCTTCGCGAGAAAGTTGTGCTTTTGATAGTACAGGCTCTGATAATCAGCGGGCTCAGCTATCACCTCCCCTATCATAATCTCACCCTCATTCAGACTAAGAAGATGGACACCCTTCTGCAGAAGGCAGTGAAAGCGGCTCTTGAGTTGCCTCCACATGCTTCCACACAACGCCTTCTGCAGCTTGTTGTCCACAACACCGTAGGCGAGCTTCTCGAGGCTCAGCGAAACGGTCAGCTCCAACGTCTCAGGCGGAGCCGGCAGGGCTGCGCTGTTCTCTCTCGTCTTGGCTACCCTGTCCTTGAGACACCCACAGACGTCCCACAAAATCGTCTCGCTCTGCTCTACGCGCTAGCATTCAATATGCATCCAGAGCGACACACCAGTCGTAGACGCCCCAGTACTCAGGCCATGGCACGCATTTTTGGGGACGGCACCACAATGAAACCGGTTTTGCACACTGACGCGGCCCGCTACCCAGGGAGGCGTGCAATGTGTTTAGCTGTAATTGACAACACAGACGCGCTCAGGGTCTGTACCACAGTTCTTACAACGGACAGTTGTTCAGCAGAGGCGGGAACTATCGCTCTGGCCATTGTCCACGCCTCAACCCTTCCCGCATATGACAACCCCATCACCATAGCGACGGACTCGCAGGCTGCCTGCCTGGCCTTCATGCAACGACTTGTGATTGCTCACACACATCGGGTCCTCTTCTCTGTGCCCCCTCCCGCGTTACGCAAGGTGCGCATCGTCTGGACTCCTGGACACGTCTCTCTCCATGGTAATGAAGGGTTAATGCGCAAGCCCGAGGTCTGACCGGCACCATCGGAAGAGCTGTCCAACCCAGACAACGCACCGGCAGAGCCCCTACACTACGCCGCGACGCTCGAGTACTAGAGACAAGGCCATCATAACTATCCCCTTCCTCATCTTTCGCCTAATAGGGCAGATGCCGCTGCCTGGTGGCAACTGCAGACCAATTCCTTTTTTGTCTCCACATGCTGCATATTTTTCATCCCCCTTCTTATTGTCCCTACCATTGAGCCAAACCCACGGTGTACCACTAAACATGGGAATGCCCTAATCGTTCGGGTGTTCCTCCTATACCCAACCCTACCTTTTCCTCTTGGGAGTCTGCGCTACTCAGTACAAGCAGGCAGGCAGGAACAGCAACGGTTGATCCAGCGGGATCGCAAAGTAGAGCATGGCAATGGAGCCCTGGACTGAGGGCCCCACTCATCGAGGAAAATTTCCTACTTGTTTGCCAAATAAGAGTTTATTTTCTCTTGCTGCAGTGGTATTCAGCTGGCGCCATGGTAAACATGAAAAGTGTGCTGCAATATCCACTCCTATTGAGTCAGCTGACGTGGCATGACATCCAAGACCTTGTAGTCATAGAACTTTTCTCTGACGCGGCGATATCCGCTTTCGGGGGCCGGATACCTTGACATCGACGCAATGGACAGTGGGCTTTTTTGGTCATATTTTGATTTGAAGAGGCTGATACCAAGAGACAACAAAGTGCTCTTCTTGTGCCCGATGTCATCTCAACACCGCAGAGAATGCTCGTCCCCGGAGCTGAAGCACTCTGCATCACACTGCGCCGCCTGTCGCACCCTAAAGGGCTCTGGAGTTGGAGCAGCTTTTCGGCCGGCACTACTCGGTGATCTCATCAGTGACTAGCTATGTACTCTCGCATATCGAGGGCAAGTTTGTTCACCTCTTAAAAGACGTGAACAGTCACACGTGGTTTGATTTTCCTACAATTGATATGTTCGCTCAGGTAAGCAATGCATTCTAATTTCTTGGACCGTCATTACAGGCATTTGCTCTGCCATACATTTGAAAGCAGCCCACCTCCACAACTGCTGGGGGTTCATAGATGGAACAGCCAGAGCTATCTGCAAACCATCGACCAGCCAAAAAGTTTTCTTCTCTGGGAACAAACGTGTTCATGCCATGAAATGCCAATCTATCATGTGCCCAAACGACATTTGCCAACTCAGCGGACTGTTCTTCGATAGCCGACATGATGCTGGTGGGTTTCGCGTTCAGCGTTGATTGGCATGGCATAAGCTCAACTGGCTCTTGTAGTAGAGATGAGGAACAAAAACCACAGTAACCTTAACACATTTTTTGCTTACATGTCTTTTAGGTATCCTGCGGAAAAGTAAAACGTACTTGAAGCTGGAGAAGCTAGTGCAAGCGCACAACTACTGCCTCTACGGGGACCCTGCTTACCCGTTGACGCCACTGTTTCTAAAGCCCTATGGTGGAGTGAGGATAACTGCACGTCAAGAAGCATTTAATAGGGAAATGAGCAAAGTAAGGGAAACTGTAAAGTGGGGCTTCGAGAATATCGCCGGACTATTTGCGAGAACATCAAAAGCTCCATCGGCAAAACTTGCCCCGCATGTGCAGGGTTATTGCGATTCTCGCAAACTTCCACACATGTGTATATGGCTCTCAAGTGTCACAGTACTTTGGCCTTGAGCCTCGGAGCTTGGAAACACATTTGTCCACGGCACCACTAAATACCACTTAGACAGCACATAAGGTCAGTAGCATGGAACTGGATTGGTTTGGTTTATGTGGTTTAAGGTCCCAAAGCAACTCAGGCTATGAGGTACGCTGCAATAGAGGTCTCCAAAAATTTGACCACCTGGGGTTCTTTAACGTGCGCTGACATCGCACAGAACACGGGCCTCTAGCATCTCGCCTCCATTGAAATGTGACCGCCGCGTCCGAGATCGAAACGGCGTCTTTCGGGTCAGCAGCCGAACACCACAGCCATTAAGCCTCCGCTACAGCCGCATGGAACTTGAGTTCAATTCACGGCAATGCAAGGTGCTCTTAAAATATTGCTTATTTTAATGAATTGCTATGGAACACGAGCCAAACTTTCAAGTTTTTTTATTGAGTACTTGGAGCAGTCATAATAAGCAGCACAATATAGCTGAGCAACTTGAGCCTGTTTTCTCTTCTTTGAGGAATGAGCACGAAAGGGTGGCTGTTACAAAAAAAAAAAAAAAAAAAACCTACGGCAATTTGAAAACTGCCTTCACCCATATGATTTAAACAATACCATCTTCACTGAGCAAGCAATCGTGACTGAGAGCAAGCTGCGTGATGCTGTTTAGGTATGTTTAGGCTATTAAACGTACGTCTGTGTCCTCTAGTACTGCATTAGATTGACTTCTGGCGTGTATGATTACAGGAAATTATTTAGATAGCATTCAGCCCAGTAATTCTGTCCTTCAAAATATTTTCAATTCGCTCCATGCCCTCCAACGTATCATTCTGTTGTTATTTCTAAGTTTGAATTAGCAACCTATCCTTCTCCTCCTCCAGGGCAGTCTTTCTTTCTTCCAGTGCCAACTTTTTTCCGACCAGTTGCAGTGTTCGCTTCGCTATTGCGATATTGCTCCTTCTTTAGCTTGAATTCATAATCTTAACATCGGGCCAGGAACTCCAGGCCCATGGCTTGCAGGCGTCGAATTCCTGTGCGGACAACAAAGGAAAACATTTCTGTTATCACGTGGAGTGCAAAGGTTATATAGTATCTAGCCAGTAACAGTCATGTTATAAATATACTCCTGGAACAAATGTCACGTCCAGAGCACACTTTACACGCATTATGCTTGAGAATCTTACACAGCAACATAGCAAGAACTGGCTTTTACCTATGCACACAGAAGTAATCATTATGCATAGCATGTGCCAAACTATCTAGCCAGCAGGGTTGCCCTGGAGTGGTGTACATTCTTAGTGATGTCTCTTGAGCCATGAAGCAACATTCCTAAAGGTCCAGGGCTTTGCAAGTGCCAGGATGAGAAACATGCTTATTCTGCCTGGTTGCTGCAGGAGCCATGACTGATTTAAAAGCTGCCCCTTTTGGTTTCCACACAGTTGTAAAAGGCTATACATTGTGTTTGTAAGGTTTGCATCCCTGTTTGCAAGGAAGCACACATGCAACAACGTGATAATACAGGTTGATCTGAGTGATGCCATGTGATAGCTATACCTATACTCTTGTGTAAATTGCTCGTAGACCGGGTTGTGTGATTTCGCATGCCACAGTAAGGTTATATATGCGAAGCTGTATGCTGCAAGTTATGACGGCTTATTGGTATGGTAATGTTAGCATTGTTAACACGAATACAACTAAGCACTACTACATGTTCATTCAGTAGTGTCAAGGAGTTTGTGGTTGCACGCAGTTGTAACCCCCAGCATACTACCGTACACAGTGGGTGGAAAGAGTGCAAGGTGCAGCAGGGACCGCTTTGTTCTGCGCGTCTCGTCTCGTGCAATGTATCCTGTCAGAGAGAAACTAATATCAAGCTTGTTCCTCAGCTGTTAAGGTGCACATGTTATACGTGAGAAAAAAAACCCTGCATTAAAATTGCAAGTTTGCTGGTCATGTATATGCCGCATGCAATAAACTTCAATTGAAAGTCTACCCTTCATGGTGCCTGCTGGTCCTTCTTACTAAATTTTTGGTGCTGTTACCATATATCGTTAAATATGCATGTTTACTCTCATTTCTAAATTGAAACAGCCAAGCTAAAGGCATCGTGTCAGAGAGTACAGGCGTAACCTCCGAAGTGCAAAGAAAGGCGAGAGCTCACAACACAGATGGGCATGAAAATGCATTTTGTGACTCACAGGTTGACATATTTGCATTATTCACCTTTCCACACCTGTTCTTATGACTAAATTATATTGATAATTCAAGACACATGCACAAGCAATACCAAAAGGTAGCACGAACAGATTGCATTGTTTCAAAACTAATAATACTGAAACATGAATAAAATGCGTGCAACAGTTAACTAGAACAAACCAAACAAATAGTACGACAAAGAAGGACCGATTATATCTACCGTTACTAATTAACCGTGCACCTATTTTCAAGGCAAAATACCAAGGAAGTAGCTGAACAGTAGACGCACACGCCTTTGTTACTTTGCTATTGGCATATTTTTCTCTCGGTGTCTAACCTTTCACTAAGAGTATTTGTACAGTGCACCCGTGGCCCAAAATATTTCAGCTGGGAGCAGTGCCCTGTTCGCAGGCAGGTGACTCATTCATGAGTGCACTGATATCACTCCACTTGCATATGTGATGAATTTGAGAGAGCAAACCCTTCCGAAAGTCATCCCTTTTGAGTGCAAGTGGAAGTTATGCTGCGTTTAACTGGCGGATGTTGGATGTAGACCACTGGAGATGCTTTTTTACAGATGCTGCTGCTGCCGGTCCTGGGACAGTTATTGTCGCTGCCTGCAGTACAGCTGACTGATACCCATGCCGACGAGCAGCGAATGGGTACTGTACATTGCATGGACAGCCCGGCGATCTGCCGCGACTTATCGAGTCTGCTGCATCACCCGCCACTGATTCTGGACAACTTCATGGTGCACGTGGGACAACTTCGGACGACAATATCTTCACCGCCTCCTCAAAGGCGCGCGCATTTCTACGAAGCTTCGGGCTACGACACTGCCACAACTGTTCGGCGCTCACCAACTGCTTTTCTACAGGTCTGTTACAATCAAACTCGCTGTTACCGTAGCAATAATATTTGGCTTCTGACGTTGTCGTGGCCACCCAACCATTTCAAACGGTCTTGCACCGATCTTGTTTATGTTTTGCGACTGTTGCTTTTGAGTGCGGATGTTGAGGAAAACTCCGGACCTATGACAAAAGCTCAAGAAGAGAAGTTAGATGGTGTGGCCGACGCTGTAAAGCGTCTTGAAGCCAGCAACGCAAGTCTTTTCGAATCGATAATGAAAGTTCTAAATATGCGCGCAGAACTCAAAACAGACCTCGAAAGCCTAACCAAACGTGTACAGGAACTGGAAAACAAATTAGAATCTGCTTCATCTCATGCCCCAACAGCTCTCGAAAGTGGCTCTTCTAGTATCATTAACAAAATTGATAACCTAGAAAATCAGTCGTGTAGATCAAATGTTTTGTTTTGTGGTGTTACCGATACTAACGAATCCGAAAGCTGGGAAAGTTCAGATCGACTTGTGCATGAATTCGGCCGTGATAAGCTTGGTGTCATTGTGACTTCCATTGCTAGGGCACACCGTGTGGGCTGATTCCGGCAGTGAAAAAACGCCCCATTATAGCTAAGTTCTTCAACGATAAATAACTTGAGCCTATTTTAAGTAAAGGCAGCAAGCTGAGGGACACAGATTTCAGCATAGAACGTGACTATTCCCAAGCCGTTCGTAATAAACGCCGGGAACTTCTGCAGTTCTCTCGATCGATTAAAAAATGAGATGACCGCGTGCGCCTAACGTTCGACAAGCTGCATATCAATAATCATACTTATGTGTGAGATGTCGCGCGTAGCCGCGCCCTAACAGTTCGTCATCCCACCACAGCATGACATGGGCCGACTGATAAGTCATCTTCTTCAGAGACTGCGTCATTTCCGCCTAATGTGTGTCCTAATTTAAAGCGTAATACCAATTACCTCTTCACAAACATTGGAAGGGTTCTTTCCAAAACTGTCGCCCTTTCTTCGCTTCTAGATTCTACGGGCGCTTTACTTCTAGTATTGACTGAAACTTGGCCAGACGATACCATTCCGGATGATAACATTCTTCTGAGTGAATCTGAATTTCGCTTTTTTCGGTGTGACAGAAAAAATAGAAAAGGGGGTGGTGTCCTTATAGCCACAAAGAAAGAATTATCTGCTGATCCCCTCGCTGCTGCTACTTTCCATGAATGTGTATGGATATGGTGTAACTTCGGAGTTACTGTTGTTATTATTGGTGCTTTCTACCGGCCGCCTGATATGTCTGTTGGATTTTCTGGTGAATTCCATAAAATACTCAGCGACTTACATGTGCGTTTTCCTAACTCTATTTTCCTCGTATCTGACGACTTTAATTTTCCAAATATTGAATGGCCCACTCTCTGTGTTAATTCCAGTCATAAAGAAGCCACCACCTTTCTTCATTCCTGCTTAAATGTTTCTCTTGCTCAACTTATTAGTCCTACCCGTCGCTCCGTTACCACGGCAAATATCTTTGATCTTGTCCTAACAAATAACCCTGCCGTTCTTTCTGATATACTGCATTTAAATGTTTTATCCGATCACGACATTATCGATGGGTGCATCACGCATCCATTTACTGAAAAGAAAACTACCATTAAGCAAATTCATTGCTACAATCGCGCTAATTTTCAGATGATTAACTCGGACCTACACACCTTCTTTGAGAACTTCCTGGCTCAGTATTCATCACGCACCGTTGAACTAAACTGGCTGTCATTCAAAACCACCTTGTCTCATCTTGTTGATAAGTATGCGCCAATCATCACCATCCGACATCATAAAAACTCACCTTGGTTCATACATCGTCTTCGTGGTCTTAACAATAAGAAAGAAAAAAAAAACATTTGTACCGCCAAGCAATGACCACAGGCCTCCTGTCATCATGGAAAAAGTACGAGAATTGTGATAAAGAGTACCATTCCCTGCTAAGAACAACCCGTCGTAATTTCTTCAGTCATGACCTGTCTACTATGTTAACCAATAATTCTCATAGATTCTGGCACATGATTATTCCGTGTTCCTACCCTGATATAGTACTAATTAATGCTGATGGACAACCAGTCACTGAAACTGAGTGTGTGAGGCTTCTGAATGATGCATTTTCATCAGTGTTCACCAATGAAGATCTAATTTCCTCGCCAAGATTAGAGCCATCGCCTAACATTTACATGCCAGAAATGGTCATCAGTGAATCTGGCATTCTTTCCCTGTTGAATAACCTCACAATTACTACTAGCTCTGACCACCTTGCTTTCAATAATAAGATACTTAAAAACGGTTCTCTAAACATTTTTCAAGTGTTATCAGCCCTGTTTTCACAATCATTATCATCTGGCATTATTCCTCATGACTGGCGAATAGCCAAAGTAATACCAATTTTTAAATCGGGTGATCGCTCTATTCCACTTAACTATCGTCCTATCTCATTAATTAGCAACATATGTAAACTTCTCGAGCACGTCATACATACACAAGTCATCAACTACCTAGAAGACCGTGATATCATTTTCAAGTACCAGCACGCTTCTCGCAGGGGTTATTCATGCGACACTCAACTCGCCGGATTTACTAACGATATATTTTCCGCATTTAGCGAAGGATTCCAAGTTTACGCATTGTTTCTTGACTTCTCTAAAGCTTTTGATCGCGTTCCTCATCACAGACTTCAAATTAACACACTTAAATATTCACCCAAACGTTCTTGCAAGGCTTAATTATTTCCTCTCCAACGGACAACAATTCACCTGTGCTAACGACTGTAACTCTTCTTCTGTTCCTTTAACATCTGGAGTCGCACAGGGCAGCGTACTTGGTCCCCTACATTTCTTAATTTTAATTAACGATCTACCCAAATGTGTCTAATCTCGAATTCGATTATTCGCAAATGATTGTGTTACATATCGTAATATTAGTAATGAGGCTGACCGCCTTTCCTTACAAACTGAACTTGATGCGGGGGGGACCGCTTGGTGCTCCTCGTGGCTAATGTCTTTAAATACGTCTAAAACCAAGTTAATGTCATTTACGAACCGTTACACTCGACTTCCTACCGCCTACTTTCTCAATAATGCTAGCGTAGAACTTGTGCCAACTTACAAGTATCTTGGCCTTCATCTTCAGTCTGATTTCACTTGGCGTTACCATATTAACTCCGTCCTAGCATCAGCTAACCGAGCATTCGGTCTTCTTAAGCGTAACCTCAAGCACGCACGTTCACACTTAAATAAACTTGCTTATATCACGCTGATCCGCTCAAGAATTGAATATGCTTCTGCCATCTGGGATCCCCATACAGCATACATCATCAAGAACATTGAATCTCTGCAATACCGTGCTGTTCGCTTAATCTTTTCCGATTATTCACGCTTCACCAGCGTCACATCATTAAAACAACGTGCCGAGTTGGAACCACTATCACGTCGACGCCAGTTTGCTCGCCTATAACCATATCTCATAAACTCTATCACCATTCCACGCTTCATGATGACTTCTTTTCACCACCCCCTGCAGTCTTCCCGCGCAGTGACCACTCTAACAAAGCAAAACGCATAACGTGCCGCTCATCGCTCTACGCAAAATCATTTATTCCTCGCACAATAATAGAATGGAATAACCTACCATCACGCATAGCTACTGAAGTTAACATCTTTCCAAACCTTGTTGCAAGAACACGGTTAGTGGTAGCAGATTAGTTATTACTTATTTTTATATGTACATATTAACATATTGTGTAAAAAAGTTCTTGTCATTTCATGAATTAGTGTATGTACCCTCTGTTCATATCTATTTATATTATGTTCCTTGTGTGTTTGTTTATTTTATGTAGTTTTAGTTCTTGTGCATATTTCATATTTATGCCCCCCCCCCTCCCAATGTAGTACCCTCGCATGAGGGCCCTTAAGGGTAATGTAAATAAATAAATAAATAAATAAATAAATAAATAAATAAATAAATAAATAAATAAATAAATAAATAAATGCTCCAGGAAGACTGGGGAGTCCGTCTACTTTAACGCTGTACATAAAGGCACCCTATGTGTAATAATGTCGTAAAGCTCTACATAATGTTCTACGCAAAAGCACCACACAAGAAATTCATTCTACGCAGCACTGTAAATCACCTTGCGGAGCGTTTCTAACATGCTGCCTCTTCCGCCTTCGCGGTGGCTCTGGTTGTCGGTGTTGTACCATCGCAGCAGCATCGTCTGTGTCTGAATTCTGCATGTCTGCAGAGACCTGCCCAGTGTGGGTAGAGAGCGGGCTCTCCGGTGACAGCGGGGCCTCCAGCTCAGGTCGGCAGACTGACATTAGCAGGTGGGAAACCACTGACCCACCACAGGCTGAAAAAAAACAGTAGAAAAATAATCGTCATGTCACTGCTATGGTTACGCACCAACTGAATGCAAAAGAAGGCAGTGCTGTCAGAGGGCATGCTGGTACTGGCACGACGGCATAGTTCACAAACACACATACGCACACATTCAAATCACTGCCTTTAAACGGTACATAACAACATTACAATTTGCCCTCCACGTGCAGCTTGCCGTGCTCTTTGAGACTGACAGGGAAAAAGTTCATCCCTCTCAGTGCCCACAACAACCATTCAAAATATTCGGCAATTATAATTTTATACCAGCTTTAGAAACATCATCCTCATGCTTTTCGCTACAAGGCATGCAACTGCTGATGTTCAATATGCATTCTGCTTCGCGACTAGAAGGGATCTGTACTAGATTATGAGTAAGCATGAAATCAGCACTTGCCATTCATCAGTCCGTCGTCTGCCTGGCTTCCCTCAGCGTCCACCAACTCCAATGCACTGTCCCTCACGTGCTGCGCGGCGCGCATTTTGGTAGCAGCCGAAAACGGTGCCCTCAGCACCTTTTTGCATGCCACCGCTGCGCTGTTTTTCCTGGGCACTGTTTTCGGCGTCAGCCCGAACTCCCGAGCCATGTCTGAAACGTCCTGAAGCAATTGGTGTGGCTCATTGTACTGCTCCTCCATTCCAGAGCTGAGAAGGAGAGCACAGGATGGATAATGTGATCACGAATGCGAGCTCCTCTGAGAGCTCTCTTCAGAGTGTGGGTAAGGCGGCTGGAAAGAGTGTGTGAATGTAGAGTAATTGCAAGCTGGTAATTCAGAGCCATGGATGAGAGCATGCTCAATAGGCAACCGGAGCTCTCGACCGAGAATAGCCGCTGGCATTAAAACCTGCCGACAGGTTTATCGCGACCCTTGTAGCGAAAGACATCTCCTGGACACGAACGTTCTAGTCTTTGTGCCACTCTTGAAAGCCAATAGCATTGTCTTAAGGTTTCTGTTGACACGTTCTGTATTGTTGGCTTGAGGGTGGTAGTGTTTCATACTTTATTTTTTTTGCTGCATGCCAAGAGCCTTGCAAATGTCAACAAATATCCTGCCCGTGAACGCATCATCTGTGATAAACTGCGTTGGAAAAACCGAAACGGGTGACTGTTTCCAACAGCCTGTCCCAGATTATCTTAGAATCTATCTTGCGTTGCGGGTAAAGTTCTATCCACTTCGAAAACTGGTCAGCGACCCCTAACAAGTGCCGATTCTTTTTAGCTGAACAGGTCTATTACATTGCAGGTCACAATTTTCCATGTGTACCGGCTATCCACGGGTTGCATGAAGCTGGGTGGGTTCCCTCCTTTCAGTTTCAGTCGGGCAGGTAGGACAAGTGCGAACATACTTCAGGACATACTTTCTGATTCACGGCCATGTCATGAAGCGACACAACTTCTCAAATGTTTGTTTATTTTTACTAGTGAGACGTATATCGGCAAAGTATCCTAGAAAAGGCATGCGCAGGTTCCTAGGCACAACTACACGGAAAGGAGCCTCACCACAATTTGTATCGGTAGCGGGTACATGCCGCAAGAGTAGGCCATATTCTTCTTGCAAGTAGGAGTCGTAGTTGGTGGTAGGCACTGTGCTCCCAGCGGAGTTGGCGCTGCCCAGTGCTTTGCGTATCTGGTCTCACTGGTCGCCGCTTAGCTAAGCGTCGAGTAGCTGCTGGCGCGAGGCCAGCATTCGCCTGGCGTCTACAGGCACTGCCACAGCAAGGACCTTGGGTACCAGTTCGCCATCCCAGGATAATGACACTCGGGACAGGACGTCGGCTGCTTTGCTGAAGGTGCCTTTCTTGTGTTCCACTCTGCAATTATACTTCTGAAGAGCGACAGCGAGCGGGCTAAACGTTCGGCTGGATTTTGCTACTTTGACAGTCACGTCAGCGCCTGGTGATCAGTCTGAATTGTAAACGCATCTGCATCCAAATAAATGTCAAATTTCTGTAGTGCAAATACAATTGGCAGGCACTGCTTCTCTGTTACAGTATAGTTCCATTCTGCTCCCGCGAGAGCGTGCCTCGCAAACGCCACAGGGCAAAGTTTCCCTTGATGCTCCTGAAGCAAAACTGCGCCGATGCGATACTCACTTGCATCAGTCGGCACGGTGAAGGGAGCTAGGCTGATGTCGGGAAGCCGCAGACGTGCGGTATGGGCGATAGTTGTTGACAGAGCCACAAATGATCCCTGCTCTGCGTCAGTCCAGTACCAACAGGCACCTTTGCGGAGGAGCTTTTACAAAGGCCTTGCCAGGTTGGAGAAATTAAGGATGAAGCGGCGGTAGGAGTCCACCATGTCAAGAAAAAATACGCTGCAGGTTTCTGACGTGTGTTAGTGTTGGAAGCTGCAGTAGAGCCTGGAGTTTCTCCTCCTCTGGCCAGACTGTGCCCTGCTCGACAATAAAACCTGGCAGGTTGATTCTGGTTAAAACCAACGGAACCTTCCGTGGGTTGATGGTGATGCCTGTCCTGCATTCGTTACAAAAGAGTACTCAGGTGAATGAGATGCTAATCCAGGTATTCTGAAAACACTACCACGTCGTCCATGTTAGTCACCGCATAAATGAATTACGCGTCCCGAAGCACAATATCTATTACGCGTTGAAATGTCGCAGGTGACTTGCACAAACCTAAGGGTAATCGGACAAATTCGATCAATCCCCGATCACAAACGAACGCAGTTTTTTGCAATATCGCAGAGGGCGATCAGAATTTGCAGAAAGCCCCTGCTACCGCCAATAGTAGTAAACCAATTTCGGACCCAAATGAGTAAATCGCAGGCTCGATTTATAGAAAGGAGTACGAGCCCTGAACTGTGACAGAGTTCAAACGATGGTAGTCGACACATAAACGCGCCATACCATCCTTCTTAGGTGATAGAACAATTCCAAAAGCCCTGGGGCTTTTGGATGGTCTTAACGCACCGGCGGCGACCATGTCGTCTAGAGCGAGGTAATTGGCAGGCGATTGGTACCTGCAGACCACCACCGACCGCTATCGTTTTCTTGGAAGGAGGCAGGGGGCTCGGGCTGTGGCTCCTGCAGTGACTGCGTCATCCACACTGCAAGCAGAATAGTGCTCCTGCTCGCATTTTCGTGCCCGATTGAGTGGAGGCCACTACAGGCCTGCTGCGGCCCTGGGTGCCTCGTAGGGCTGCTCCAGGTTAATGGACCGGAGGCTGGAGAGGGATCTGGGCGGCAAGATTCTGGTGGCGAAATGGGTCAACCGCCCTTGAAGGGGCCACCGGAGTCCCCCTGCTTGCACGAAAGAACTATGCCACGCGTAATACGGCTTGAGAGAGGCCTCTAACGGGGACGAAGGTTAGTAAGTAAGCTCCGCCAACATCCAACATCGCCGCCTGAATATCGGACGCCGTTTCAGCGAGATCTTCAAGCGAAAAGAAGCTAGGGCCCCAAATAAGCCTGGAAACGTGGGTGAGACTGCCGGATCGTCAGAATGACTCTTTACGTTTCGGGGGCTGAAGGGTCTGCACACCGGTAAAGCTACTGAAAGAACTGTATGTATTTTTAGAGGCTTTCATCCTCCGCCTGAGTATGGGCGCAAAGTTCATCTTTCATGCCAACGG
This sequence comes from Dermacentor andersoni, assembly GCF_023375885.2. Taxonomy (NCBI): domain Eukaryota; kingdom Metazoa; phylum Arthropoda; class Arachnida; order Ixodida; family Ixodidae; genus Dermacentor; species Dermacentor andersoni. The sequence continues at coordinate 358,615,821 of NC_092814.1, read as the reverse complement.
CGTAGTAAGTCGGGGGGGTGGGGGAGGGGAGGGGATCACGCTCGAAGTAGCTGCTCACAGTAAGCCCAACTATGGAATGACGCGACGACGTCTGTGGGCGCCGGACCTAGTCAGGGCGACCGGCAAAACGCTCTGAAGAACGTCATCTTTATAGAAGCTTCTGCGCTGCGGTAATCCTGCTTTCCTGAGGAATGTCCGCTAGCGATTATTTCTCTTTGTGACCCCCATATGTAAGCACAACGAGCTGCAAGCGGAAGCTGGCTGCCGGTGTGATCAGTGCCTGACTCTCGAGCAGCCTTGTCAGCTGGGCAACAATGCCGGCCATATGTAGTGCGGACGAGTCCAGCTTCGTCGTTGGTGGCTTTACTCGAACGCAGGTGCATTAAAATGCTGGCGACGCATATCCAGCGTTGAAAGTGAGCTTAAAACAACGCTCAAGTAGTACTGCGGGGGCAGGATGGCGCGGCATAATGGGGAGTAAAGAGAGCGAGAAGAGGACAAAAAATGTTCACTCCGAGCTTAGGTTGTTCAGGTCGGTTGAGCACAAGTGCGTGAGTTGCAGGGCCCAATGTCGGAGCGAAACACGTACGCCTACGGGATTGCCACAACTGCCTCGAGAGGAGGGCGGTTCCCTTGCTCCCTGTACTCGTGGTCCCCGTGGCATGGAAGCCCACCCCAGAGCAATGGGAGAAAGAAAAGAGTGAAAAATGAATAATAAACACGTTGGCAGCCAGATGAATGCCCCTCGCCTTCGCTCATATGGTCTGCGAGCCGCGACCAGCACGACAAAGAACCAGCGGCGCAAGAACAGAAACGACTTTAATTTACGACGTAACGAAGCACACAGTCACCGCCGCCTCGTGACCGATAGCAGAACGGGCAAGGTGAAGAAAGCACCGGAAGTACGAGGTAAGGAAGTGTACTAGCAAAGGGAAACGACAAATGAACCACCGTAACACCCGCCGTGATCGCTTAGAGGCTATGGTGTTGGGCTGGTAAGCACGAAGTCGCCGGATCGAATCCCTGCCACGACGGCCGCATTTCGATGGAGGCGAAATGTGAAAACACCCGTGTACTTAGATTTAGGCACACGTTAAAGAACACCTAGTGGTCCGAATTTCCGGAGTCCCCAGTACGGCGTGCCTCATAATCATATCTTCGTTATGGCCCGTAAATATCCATAATTTAAACCACCGTACCAGACAATCAATCACCGCATTCTCGCGGTCGATAACATAACGGGCAAGACGGAAAAGCAAGCACCGAACCAGCCAAGGAAACACGGGTAGTTGCAAAGGCGAAAAACAAAACAAAATCCCCTTGTTTTCGCGGACACTGAAGAAAGCGTTTTCCCTCGCACGGTAGCGCGCTTGAAGAAAGCGACATCGACGACACAGGCGCTCTTTCTCCAGCCAGTTTCGGTTTCAGAGAGCCTGCCAATGGGAATTAATTGTTCGCGTAGCTCCCACACGAACTACGCTGTAAAAATTTGGTCGCTGGGATAGGTAGTTACGAGGAGGGGCCCCAAAGCCACCTATTGTTGATAATTATAAAGTTAATTACCGTAATTTCTCTAATCACGCACGTAGTGTGGAAATCGCTCTGTACCTCTAGAGGCTTCCAATCCGTACACTGGAATGGTAAACATAACGTTACCGTGATTCATATTTTCCGAATTTAAAAAATTTTGGTGCAGCTAATGAAAAACACCCTGTACATATGTATACAACGTTAGGATGGATAGTTGGGCGTGTTGGTTAAGCATGATCTGAAGTGAAGGCGCTAAAACGACGGTGGACGAAGAAGGAACACACACACACACACACACACACACACACACACACACACGCACACACGCGCACACACACACACACACACACACACACACACACACACACACGCACACACGCGCACACACACACACACACACACACACACGCGCACACACACACACACACACGCACACACGCGCACACACGCGCACACACGCACACACGCGCACACACACACACACACACACACACACACACACACACACACACACACAACACACACACACACGCACACACGCACACACGCACATACACACACGCACACACACGCACACACGCACATACACACACGCACATACACACACACACACACACACACACACACACACACACACACACACACACACACACACGCACACACACAGGCCACTTCCAGCAATGTTTAATCAGGAAAAAACAGGGGTCACTCCGCGAAAAAGAAAAGGTAGCTGTCATACCCTACATACACTGTATGTCGCATAATTTGAAAAAGATTGCAAAGCGAGTTAACGTAAATGTTGTGTTTTCTGCCCCGTGCAAGCTCTCTAAGCTCTCTAGATTGACCAACCCTTTTTTCCCGCAAAGCACCGGCCTGTGTCACAAAACACGATAACAAATACGTAGATTGTGGTAGAAAGTACGTGGGCCAAACAGAGTAGTGCCTGAATGACAGGCTGAGGCAACACAATAACAAAGTCAACAATGGGAGGGAGGGCCACCTGGCGATTCATTGTAGAAATTGCAAATGTAAGCCAGACTTCCACGTCTGCGCTGTGGCTGCCAGAAGCTATGACAAATGGGTTTGATTAATAATTGTGTGTGTGTGTGTGTGTGGGTGTGTGTGTGTGTGTGTGTGTGTGTGTGTGTGTGTGTGTGTGTGTGTGTGTGTGTGTGTGTGTGAGATTGCGCTCCTAGTATAAATCAGTGACGTTTCTTCCTATTTAAACATTGTTGGAACTGGCACCCTGTGTGTGTGTGTGTGTGTGTGTGATTGTGAAAGTGTGATTGCGCTCCTAGTATAAATCAGTGACGTTTCTTCCTATTTAAACATTGTTGGAACTGGCGCCCTGTGTGTGTGCGTGTGTGTGTGTGCGTGCGTGCGTGCGTGCGCGTGCGTGCGTGCGTGCGTACGTGTGTGCGTGTGCGTGTGTGTTTGTGTGTTCCTTCTTCGTCCACCGTCGTTTTAGCGCCTTCACTTCAGATTATGTTTACAGTGCCGAGGAAAGCTTATGTCGCCTTCAGAACAAGTCCATTTTTCAAAACGTTGGCTCCTGCTTTTACCTTGTTCTCGTTTTACTCAAGAACTGTATTTCGGGTATCATGTCCCCGAGTGACTTGCTGGCTAAGTTGAAAGTGGAACATTCCACATTTGTCTAACAACTTGTTCCTCGTAGCATGCACCAAAACTAAGTATTTGAGTGCCTTGTCTGTTTACTTCGGGAAAAAGCGACTAGTAATCACAGCCCGTGGTGTTGTGCTGAGCACAGATACACTACAGCAAATGCCGGAGTATTTTGCAGTGAGTAGTACGCCAGTCCGAAGGACATATTAGACAGGTTTAGTTTCACGTACGCAGAAGTATTGCGCACGTAAACGTGAGAGCCCTACGTGCGCTACGCGCCGCATTCGTGGCACGCTTGTAGTTTCGCGTACGCAAGAATCTGCTGGCGTAGGGAGGACTGGCAAACAGATCGTTGCTTCCGCGTGGTCTACTGGCACCCCCTGCCGGCATACGGGAACGCTACTCCTGCCAAGTTCGTTCGAGACGAGCCGTAATCGGAGCCATCGCGTGTTTCTCGCACTTCATGAACTGCGCGTCCGTGCTAGCTTGTGCTGCGTTCTCTGCCTGGTAGCTCGCAAAGCCCGTCACGTATACGTGAGACGCGCGAAGCAGGGGCACCGATTTCACGTGCGCACGTGATACGCGACGGGCCTCCCTGCGTTCGGCCCCGCATGCGTATGTAGATCCCGCAAGATCTTCACGCGCGTAGAGCTTCTACGTACGTGAAACTAAAACTGTCTATTTAGTAAAACTTTGAGCAAGTGCACTTGCAGTTAGTGCCATTCACAGGCTGTCAGACTGAAATGTTCAGCGACATTTAGTGACAGAGCAGTGCATTTGCCAGAGAATGTTTGACGAACTCACTTCGCTGCACTGAAGTGTGTAACTTCGATAGCAATGATTCAAGAAAAAATAAAGAAATGCTCATTGGAGAGTCCGCCCTAATCCCAAGAAAATGTTTTCTTGGCGATTTCAAATGTTATGAGCTTCTTTGTGACAAAAGCAAAGCCCAATCAAGCTGCAAATGTTCATTTCCGGCACCCCATGGCTTCGTAAATCATCATGGATAAGGTGCTAAAGAGCGATGAGAGATTATAATTGTCGGTACAATTTTGATAAGGTTGATAAAGGCCGATAGGGGCTCATGAGGGTCGGATGAATTCAGTTATGGTTGATAACGAATCATAAGGGTGGATAAGGTTCGGTCATGTCCGATAAGAACAGGTAAGCGTTCATAGGGATCGGATCGATTGTAACAATTGTAACAACTTGTAACGACTTCTAACTTGTAACAATTGCTCTGCATGCGTGCGTCAAGCAGAGTGAATGCCTTGGCATCCACATGTATAAGTATGCCAAAAGGATTCACTCTTTCCCTTCAAGCGATGGGCTTGTCGTTCATGTAGGAAACTAATTTCTGTTGTACAACAATAAAAATATTCACCTGTCAGCTGCCCCGTCGAGAATAGCATGCGGCCATTCCTGCCATGAACCATGGAACACAGAGACGTGCCAGGAGGAGAAGATTCCGAGATTGCTTCCGTGTTCCGTGCATCCGAGAGGGCGGCTGAATGCAGCCAAGCGGGGACGCTACTTCAGCGCAGCCGTAGGTGGCGTCTTCCTGACCTGCAAAAGCCGTCGCCAGTCGTTTTCGCATGTTTCTGTAGCACCTCGGCAAGAGGAAGGCGCCGTTATTACACGATTGCCTCACGACGCTTGTGATTGCGCCAACGAAGGGCTGTGCACGTCCTTAACACCTCACTGGAGCAGGCTGTCGTCGTCACGGAACTCTTTAGAAATAGAACGCAGGTTGACGGAGTCTGCTTGCCTAAAGCAACAGCTCTTGTCTAGTAATGATGACGATTATGCCTTATTCAATGGCACAAACCCACTGTGGGGGATCGGCCACGAACCGGGCGGTAAAATTAGTTAGAAAAAAAAGGGAATATGAATTAATATTCAAGGATGAGAAAGAAGCCGAAATTAATTGAAGCTGAGTAGTGTACAATAAGTTAGTCAACCTTGCGTAGATAGAAGTGGTAACATGAACTTGCATGTTAACATGAAGAATACGTAAAATAAAGGGTAAATGTAAAAAAAATGAGTAAGTTAAGCTTTGACTAGTTACATTAATAATATAACTGCGAATTGGTTTTACTGTGTTATTGTTATTCGAATTTTGTAAATTGATAGTTTATTGAAGGAGAAATCAATCATTCATGGAAAATGGGAAATATTAACGGCGCATGTAGATTACACGAGATGGTTGCTTCGGTTCATCTTCGTGCCGTGCACTTTGCGGCCTTGTCATGAAATTAAGAAAACATATTTCAGAAAAGTGGCTTTTGTCCAGGGAACCACGGGTACCTGCACATGCCCGCAGAGTGACTTGAAGTTTGTTTCGTGTTAACGCAGCAGTTTCGTAAGAAACGAGAACATTTCTCACTGCCTTTCAGATAACCATCTCAACCACTGGTACCTCGTACAATGGAACCCACAGAAATGATCCTTCGATGAAAATAGACAAAACTAGACGGAGAGACCGACGATTACGATACTCCCTAACGTAAAATTTCAGCGCAGCTCTATACATGTTTTCATTCTGCGATATATTGATTGGCGCGGACAATCTGTCTCGTACGGTACGTTGCGAACGAAGCGAAGTGTTGCGTGACTGCCTCGCTAACCTGGAGGTCGCGAGAGTTTTGAAATTCGATTTTATGAAGTTCATAATTCAGAGGTATGCATCTAGAGCTGATAGCGGCTACTTTGTCAAGTAACGCCCCTCGGACAGCAACTGCCTCTAGCGGCGTACGGAGGCTTAACTCTCGGCAGGCAACACTTCTGTCGACGATGATAGCCACACCAGTGGTTGGCACGACAATGTCACAGCAGTCTTGCGAAAAATAGCATATTGTTGCAGAAAACTTGTTTGAGTACATTTGAGGTCTGTTCTTTGGACACGCAGCACCCTGGGATTAAATTTGCGGTGGAGTTTTTTAACGTTATCAAGGTGGTGAAGGAGACTTCTGACCTTTCAAATAGTTATTTGAGTGCCCATATTAAAAGGAGTTTTGTGCTGTGTGTTTGAAGAAAAAAAAAGTTAGCTTACAGAGCCCTTTACCTGCCCTGTGAAGAGGGGTTTTCTTTTTCGGAGTGGTCGAGCGATTCTAGCCGCTCCTTGATCAGTGGCTTCGTCGCCGGGCTGGGAGTCGTGTCTATCGCCTCTTGCGTGGTGCTGGACACCCGCTCTTGCAAGCGGTTCGTTCGTGGGGAAGGCCTCGTCTCTAGAGACGAAACCCTGGAGGCCACCAGCCTGGAGGCTGATGGGCCTCTCTTAGATGGCGGAGACGCGTTAACTGCTAGCGCCGAGGGGCCGGTTGGCGTTGCCGTCGGCGCAATCTGAGTGGGCGGGACAGCCACCGGAAGCCGTTGTGACGCTGCCCCTTGACACGCCACTTCGGCAAAGCTATTCTTCAGCAGGTAGGACACCCGCCTGCATGCCTCTTTATACGATATTTATTTATTTAAATACTCTCAATGCCTGATGCCATTGCAGAAAGGAGTGGTTGCGCATTATAGAATGTTAGATACAGCAGTCTGAAAGTATGAATGATGCGGATTGCTGACGACCGAGTCGGGGAGGTGTTTCCATTTGAATGCTGTCTTGGGCAGGAATGAATTGGAGAAAGGGTTTGCACGGCAACTTGGTACTTGTATCTTGACGTTGTGGTCGATTCCCGGTGATGTGTACAGGAGTGATATAAATAGGTAATTGGGTTAGTATAGAAAATTTTTATGAAAGAGTGATAACCCGGCCCAGTTTCCTCGTTGATGATAGGTCTGGCAGGTGAAGGCTGGTTTTGATGGTGGATATACTGGCACTGCGGAAATATTTGCACACAATGAAACGTGCACACCTGCTCTGAATGGCTTCAATTAAATACGCTGGCTGTGTTGTACAGGGATACCAAATTGATGAAGCATACCCTAGTATTAATCTTACATGTGTTTTGTACAATGCAAGTTTCTGGGAAGATTGCGCACGGGGAAAACTGCGTAAAGAACTTAGTATTCGATATGCAAAACTAGTCACATTTTCGATGAAAGTTTGCTGTGACAGATTGCTAGTAATGTGAAGACCTAAATTTTTATAGGACGTGACGGAGGACAGAATGGAGTTGTGGATTGTGTATGAGGATGTAGAAACAGTACTACAGCGAGAAATTTTTATTATTTTCCATTTGTTAACGTTCAGTTTATTCTGTCATTGATTATACCGCGAAGAAATGGTCTTAAGGTCAGATTGAAGTAAGAAAGAATTATATAGGTTAGTTATTTAACGATAGATAACGCAGTCATCAGCATAAAGACAGAAGTTAGATGTTAATTGGTCCGGCATATTGTTAACGTAAATAAGAAAAAAATAGGCCCAAGGACTGAGCTTTGTGGCGCACCAGAAGTTATGAAACAGGCTGGCGAAACGGAATTGTTAGCAGATATGAACTGAGTTCGTTTGTGGAGAAAGCATTCAGCCCAGGTAAGTAAATAAGGGCCAGTATTAAGCCTGCTTAATTTCAGGAGAAGCAGACGAAGGCGTACTGTGTCACAGGCTTCTTCGAAATCTAAGACGATACAATCAATGCAAGGGCCTCGGTCTAGAGTCGAGAATAAGTCATTAGTAAGCATAACTAGTTGTGTCTCACATGAAAAGTGTTTTTGAAAATCGCGCTGATATTTACTAAAAATATTGGATTCAAGGAAAAGCACGAGGTTAGAGTAACTGATGTGCTCGAGAAGTTTTTCCGAGAATGCTGGTTAATGAAATGGTCCTGTAGTTGATGGCGCATGAAGGGTTACCTTATTTCGGAATAGGCACCACCTTTCTCCCCTTCCAGTCGTTGGGCAGCACACCGTACTTTAAAGACTGCTTGAAAAGTTTGGATAAAACAATAGATGAGTAGGTTACAGTGCATTTCAAAAACTGAGCATGTATTTAATCAACACCAGGTGTAGATATCTTTAGATTCTCTAGGAGGTTTATTACTCCAAATCAGCCAATGATTATGGGATCCATCGGAGTAAAGGGGTTATTAAACATGGGTGATGAAAAATACTGATCATTTGAAAACGAACACACCACATATTAGATAGCATACGACGTTCCCCGTCTCGTCAAATAGTTGGATATCTTGCTTCGCTTTACCATCAACCACATCCCAAAATTTACGCGGCTTATTTCGAAGCAATGAAGGAAGAGAGCGTGAAAAGAAAATGCATTTGGCCCATTGAAGGTCGCGCATGTATTCAGACACGCAGTTTTGTTAAACTGCCCATCGCTCAGCTTGATCCCTTGACACTGCTTTTCTGTAATATATTTTTTGTTTGTTTGTTTTGTAGATGGCTGATCAGTAGAGCGAACCAAGGAGAGTGAAATACAGAGTGGGTTTTACGGAAAGGCACATATTTCTCGACCATCGAAAGTGTTTTTGTTTTATAAATGCCCAGTTCTCTTCTACATTATTATACGAGGATAAGCGCAGGAATGATTCCCAAGAAGATTGTATTTCTGCATCAATAGCAGCGCGAATCGCTTTAGCATAATCTCTTATAATTTTGCTATGCTGTGGCGCTCTCTCGAACGAAAAGTTGCAAAGAAAATAAAGGGTACAATAGCCGCTTAGTCCAGGTCACTATGTTAATGCTCACAACACATCTGGGATTGATGTAAGGACTAAATATAGCACATTGAACGAGGTGGCAGCAATACGCGTAGGTTTTTATTAATTGGGCTAAATTGAAATCATGACAGATAATAACAAAATTAGAGCTTTAGTTAGTAGGCGAAAAAATAGAGTCATGGCTGCTGTCCCACAAAATTCCTTGGAATTTAAGGTCACCTAAATCTAGAAGGGGAGAACTTACGAGAATGTTATTCAAAGTATCATGTAAATACTCACAGAACGTAGACTAAGATACAGGTGCGCGATAACAGGCACAGATAATAATTTTTTGACATCTGAAACGAATGCATGCGCACATAATTTCTAGTGGGGATATATGACTGGAATAACCTAGACATGTTTTCACAGCGCAAAAGACGAGGACTGAAGGAAGAACACAACAGAGGCCCTGATTTACTTCAGTCCTCGTCTTTTGCGCTGCGCAAACATGTCCATATTGGATCACCAACTCGCCCCCGCTTCCACGTTATCAATGGTATAACCTCTCAAAAAATGACGTGCTGAAATTGCTATAAGCACATCGCCGCCTGTTCTTCCGCTTCGATCGGAGCTAAAGAATTTATAATCATTGTGACAGCGTAAAAGTTCACTGTCAACAATTTTATTTGAAAGCCAAGTTTCTGTTATTACGACCACATCTGTGGCACAATGATCAACAATAGAAGGCAAATCATCTCGTTTGTGAATGAAACTTCATACGTTTGTAATAAACAAAACATACTTTGCCTACACAAGACGCGCAGAAGACTTGTGTTACTTTTTTGACGGATCATTATGCCGTGAGGTAGAAGCATTTGGCGAAAGCGGCGAAGGATCTGCATTCTGAGGAATTTCATACACAGTATCCGTTTGCAAGGAGTACATGAAATTTTTTTTGTTTATGAACATCCTACTGTGGCGCAAAGAAAACGGCTGTCCACTTGCTTTGCCACACTTGGCTAGTTTCTCTCCACAATAAGGGTTGCCTTGCAAAAGTCTGCAGAAATGCATGCTCCTGATCCTTTAGGTTCGCCTTTATAGGCAGATATAACATATTTTGTTTTAAAACTGGTAAATTTGACAATTATAGGCCGATATTTAGCAGCTACCTATGCTTGTAATCAATGGGCTATATCCCAGGTGATATATCCAGGTGATAACGGGATACCTAAGGTACTGCATACACTCTAAAAACAGTTGCACCCTTTGGGGTGTATATTTGCCACACAACAATAATCGTCATGTGTCTTGTCCGCATTTCCTTTCTTTAACGCGGCGTGCCCGGTACTTTCCAGTAACAAACGGCAGTCGCGTTATGAGCATGACATAGCAGTCCTGGCAGGAAACTAACGAGCGCAGCATTTTCAAGAAAGGAAATGCGGGCAAGGCAGATGACGATTATTGTGTGGCAAATATACACTCTAAAGGGTGCAAACTTTTCTTAGAGTGTACAAGAGTTAATTTTTTCTTCCGATTGAGCCCAGGATTCACTTGACGAGTCAGGAAGACCGTAGAAAATTAGGTTCTACCTAAGTGTCCGGTCTTCGAAATCGTCCAGCCTGCTATAAAGCTCGGCACTTTTTTTGCTAACTGTGTATAACTACTTGTTGCAGGGCATTAGTTGGGCTCTCTTCTAAATTATTTACTCGATCCTCTACGGCTGCAAGTGTAGTGTTAATATCACACGCCGTTTATTCCCTGGTGGTTCGACTTTTTTTTGCGTCGTGAAGAATTTTCCTCAGTTCATCATGACGCGAGTCAACACGTTCAACAATAGTTGTAAAGACAGCTAACTCCGGTGTACCTTACAAAAATATCGAGGTACAGGGTTTACTTCTATGTCCCCACACATTGTTATTAGTTTGATTGCATTAAAACAATCAGTAGTCATTGTGTAAAGAACACTGGGGCATGGTAGGAGCAGCAGAAACGCATCGTGTGATCTTTTTATACAATAATAGGAAGGAGTTTGACCGACCTGCGCCAAGAGAAGGATCGGGTTTACGGCCGGCTGCACCTCTTCTGCTCCAACATACCCACTCATATGTCCTCCTTCATTTTCAGTGCAACAATTTATTTTTCGTTTTTTTTCGAGGTAGGCACGACGGCGAGTATACGGCGTGCTCGCCATCACCGTTCACACAGTGTAGATCATTCTGGCATGTTTCAGATGGTTGTTCACGTGCACTGCATTTTACATAGGTCACTCGATCTCGGCGGTTCTCGGAGCTATGGCAAAATCTTGCAGCACCTGTAAAAACGGGTCCTGTAAATGTCAGCTGGACATTACCACTACCACATTACCAAAGGATCAGGAGGAACAGTCTGCGTTTGTTGACGCCGCATGGATTAATGGTAAAAATGCTTATTCGGTGGTGGTGGTAGATGGCAAAGGGAGCGTTAGAAATGCTGCTTCCATTTATACCAAAGATCCGGGGGTTGCTGAACAGGTGGCTATTGCTCTAGCACTAATTGATTCAAGAAGAGTTTTGGTGTTTAGCGACTCGCGATCTGCGATCACAGCCTTCTCGAGAGGACTTGTTGCGAAACCGGCTAACAGACTGCTACAGGGTAGGGATATCACTTCGCATACAGTTACTTGGTTCCCAGCGCACATGGGGACAGTGGAGCGAGCCCCGCGTAACCTCAACGAGGTGGCGCACAGGGAGGCACGAGGATTAGTGTGCCGTGTACTCCCTGAAGGGGCCGGATCTCCCGCTCCTGAGTACAGGGACCAATTGTTAACCTACAACGAAATCACCAAGCACTGTTACTTAGGGCGCAGGGCATTCCCGCTGCCACACCCTAAATTAAATAGGCCGCAGGCGGTTACATTAAGGCTTCTGCAGACACGAACGTACCCTAAACCGGTCATCATGAATAAAATTAATCCGGACTGCGGGGTTTCAGTCTATTGTAGTAAGTGTGGGGGTTTCCTCGATTTACAACACATGCTGTGGCGCTGCTTGGCGTTGGCCGGTGATGGTTCTCGAGGTGAACAGTGGTGGCAGCGCATGCTGCACAGTGAAGTGCTGGCGGACCAACTCAGGGCTGTCCAGAGGGCCCGTGTGATGGCAGAGGGGCTCGGCCTCTGTACCGACGTGGGAGCGGCCCGCATCAGTCCCAGACTGATCCCTCAGGACCAAAATAAAGTTCTTCATATCATACCATTGCCACTATAACCTAATATGACATTACCTGGGTTGGCTACTCACACAGGGTTAACTCTCGCTGCTTAGAAGATCGCAAGTAATAGAGAAGAGAGTAGTAGACAGGAATTATTGAAAACGAGGGAGAAAATGATGCCAAAGGGATGTGCTGCCTCCGCCTAGGCGCCCTAAAGGAACAAACAAGCAGCATTGGCTGAACCCGTGTTCTCGGGTTCGTGGTGTCGCAAAACACAAAACTCCTACTCACGCAGACGCCCCTGCGGGGCGCAAAGCCTTTGTGGCCGTTCCATCATCATTATTGTAACTTCAACATCAGGCTCTCGTCAACCCCTCGTCGACTTGCCGTTGTCGTCATTGCCTCGTTCTCCCATGGACGCTATCATGCATCCGTTAACTGTCATAACATCGTCATCATGCCATCTTGGTCGTGCAATTGTCATCATTCCTTCGTCTTCATTCGGTTGTCGTGTTACCGTCAGCGTCGTGCCATCACCGTCATACAGTCGTCGTTATCTCATTGTCCTTATGTCGCCGTCGTCACGTTGTCCTCACTGTAAAATCATCATAATATAAGAATCGACATTTCATTGTCGTCACACCGTTGTCGATACACGCGTCTCTCCTTCGGCCGATACAATTCCTTCGTCATTCCTTCGTCACTGCGCTGGGGTCAGACAGTCGTCTTCTTGCCTCCATCCTCATGGGTGACCTTGGCAAGTGAGTGCTATAGCAAAGCGGGACGATATCGGAGTAGCTGTCATATAGCAGAAGCAACAAAAGTCTCAGAATTATCACCACACGAATTAAGTGCACGTGACTTTAGAAGTACGATGTGTCGTTCCATTGCTCGAATGCTATTCGCATTACCGTCAACAGTCATTGTGAGATCAGTTGTGCGGTATTTCTTTTACACCAGATAAATAAATTGTGGGGTTTTACGTGCCAAAACCACTTTCTGATTATGAGGCACGCCGTAGTGGAGGGCTCTGGAAATTTCGACCACCTGGGGTTCTTTAACGTGCACCTAAATCTAAGTACACGGGTGTTCTCGCATTTCGCCCCCATCGAAATGCGGCCTCGCTACCTATCGTAAACTGCTGTTCCCTTCCGAGACTGTTAAACATTACTGCAGAAAACTAAAGTAATGTTTAACAGTCTCGGAAGGGAACAGCAGTTTACGATAGGTAGCAAGGCACTGGAAGTGGTAAGGGAATACATCTACCTAGGACAGGTAGTGACTGCTGATCCGGATCATGAGAGTGAAATAATGAGAAGAATAAGAATGGGCTGGGGTGCGTTTGGCAGGCATTCTGAGATCATGAACAGCAGGTTGCCATTATTCCTCAAGAGAAAAGTTTATAACAGCTGTGTCTTACCAGTACTCACGTACGGGGCAGAAACCTGGAGGCTTACGAAAAATGTTCTACTTAAATTGAGGACGACGCAACGAGCTATGGAAAGAAGAATGATAGGTGTAACATTAAGGGATAAGAAAAGAGCAGATTGGGTGAGGGAACAAACGCGCGTTAATGACATCTTAGTTGAAATCAAGAAAAAGAAATGGGCATGGGCAGGACATGTAATGAGGAGGGAAGATAACCGATGGTCATTAAGGGTTACGGACTGCATTCCGAGGCAAGGGAAGCGTAGCAGGGGGCGACAGAAAGTTAGGGGGGCAGATGAGATTAGGAAGTTTGGAGGGTCAACATGGCCACAATTAGTACATGACCGGGGCAGTTGGAGAAGTATGGGAGAGGCCTTTGCCCTGCAGTGGGCGTAACCAGGCTGATGATGATGAAATGCGGCCGCCGTGGCCGGGATTCGATCCCGCGACCTCGTGCTCAGCAGCCCAACACCATAGCCACTGAGCAACCACGGCGGATTTTTACACCAGATAATCGAGGCGCTTAAGTAGCGCAGTTTATTTGGCACATTCTCCGCAGGGGCCTATAGAAACCGCATTTGCCTTGTTCAGCAGAAGGACGCTTTACCGCCATCCAAAACGCTGGTCACAGAAGCAATGAGCGGTAGTCACATGTTAAGCCGAAGATAGGACAACGTAAAATAGGATGTGCATGCTAAAATTGCAGATCTTTTTCATGATAGTAAGGCAATGTTCATGCCACCTGGCTCTAGTTTTCTGGAAAGCTTAAGGTACCGGAGTAATAATGAATAATAATAATATTATTAAATAGTAATAATAACAAATTCTAATAATAATAATAAATAACCTAGACCAGAAGCCGCTATATGTTTGCGGCAACTTGTTTAGCGTAACATGAAATGCCTCCCGCGAAAATCCAGAAGTGGAGTGTCTGCGAATCAACGAAAGGGCCGAAGATAACGCGAAACGGGCTTGGCACGGGAAATCTGTTATCTTATTACACCGCACAAAGGACCTCGCAAGATGCTTCTGTTGGTCGCCTAAGAACCCGTGAATGGTATTACGAGTGCACTCAAACGCAAAAGAAACGATTCTTTACAACATACGCATGTCTTACAAGCACACGTACACACCGCCAGGAAGCAGACCACGCTACAAGCAATCCACGCTTAACCTATAGTTCTAGCAGCAATAATTTATAAATTATATATATTACGGGGTTTTACGTGCAAAAGCTCCTATCTGCTTATGAGGCATGCCGGGGAGGGGGGGGGGGGGGGGCACGGGTTAATCTTGTTACTCTGGGCTTCTTTAACGTTCACGTAAGCCTAAGAAACGAGCGCTTTAGCATTTCGCCCTCGCCGAAATGAGGTCGCCATGACCGGGATCGAGCACCATAGCTCAAGCTGAGTAGCGCAGCTCCAAAGACACTATGGTACCGCGGCGGGTTCACTACTCTAAAAACATAGAGCGTTCCGGGCACTCTCTTTGAGCGAGTATCTGCTTGTCCCATATTTTACTCTCTTTCCGAGAGTAGATCGACCTTCTTTAAGAGGCAGTAGGACAACTCCTCCTGACAGAGTTTTGTTACTCCACCGCAAGGGAGTGCTAGTACCCTTCCGCACAGCGCTAATACCCTCCCCACAAGGCTAATAGTACTCCCCCAGAGCGAGTGCTTCTATTCCTCCAAACGGAGTGTTTCTACTCCCCCGAACAGAGTGCTAGTACTATTCCCAATAGTGTGAAAGCACGATGTAGATTCATGGTCACGTTAGAAGCGATTCGCGATACTTACATGTGGGGAATATTTGATTCCTTCATAAGCAGCTCCTGCACTTATGCTTGGTGAATGGGATGTAATCTGTAGTCGCCGAATTACTCAAATGAAACATTTTATATCTTAAAAGGTCAAAATCTTTATTGATCAGTCACAAGACAAACTGAATAATAATTTTAGAAACATACTGACAAACACATAAAATCAGTTTACAATGATGCCCATGAACTTTAGAACACATCTTGTAATAAAACATAAGTATATTCTCTAAAGTTTCATAAGTATTACAGTGTAGAAATATCCTTTAATTTCAATTGGACCCTTTTCAAAAATAATGTATACAGTGGAGAGTTAAACATAGAACAAACGTGTGAAAACTGACAAAGTATTGACACTATGATCGAAGCGAAATATGCGCAACATTACTGGCCAGCAAACGCATTTCTTGAACAAAACGTGCGCACTTATACGGCATAGGTTACCAGATGAGCTGCTAAGCATGGGGCTGGTAATGTAGATAAATTGTGCAAGAAACCTTTTTGTGGGCCATTTTCTAAGACAGCAGCTCATTTAATAATGTCCTGTAGAGCGTATAGATGTTCCTGACTGTGAGTATAGTGCATTTAGAATTTTGTTGTATATTCTCATGTGAGACCGCAGGTCTAGCTAGCTTTGCTTATATTTCACATAAATTTATTCATGTATGGGCTGCACCCCATTATTTCTAAGTGTGCCTTGTCGTGGTTCTGCAGAAGTATCCTGCCCGGTCTCAAAGCGGTACAGAGGCCTATCATATTTCCTATTCGGTTGGCCTCCTCGCGAGAGTAGTTTCCTGGTGCTGTTGAAATTGATACGCTGCACTTTCTCACAAATAAATAAAATAAAATTTATAATATTACCTAGTGTGTAGCAAATGAGTATAAAACTGCAAGGAGCATTGACATAAAAATCCTGCACATCAAATTTTTTGTCATGTATGCTAGCTTTTCATTCTCATAACGGTAAGAATGCTATACTTCTGAGGAGCAGCTTGCATAACTATACGATACATTATTGTGACTCGTTGAATATGCAGTCTTACTAAAGCATAGCATAGCTTCAGACGTGAACCAAAAATCAGATGGAATGAATGATGGATCAAAGGCGACATAAGCATAAGTACAGGCAGGGAAGTGCACGAAAAAGGCAAACGAAGAAGCAAAACATAAATTCAGAATGGCTCCATCCTGTTTCATATATCCCTTCCATGCACAAGGATTTTGCATGCGACTATGCATATACTTGCGCAATGAACCAACTATCTGAAACGGAAGCTTTTTTCTTACTTAAGAGGTTCAGATGCACTAAAGTAAGAAAAATTATCGCACTTCACAGAATCTTCGGCTCAAAACAAGTACATATGTGTCTGGGAAGATTAATACATCGCCTGACTGTGCTCTCTATCTTAAGTCCAGAAGTTAATGAAGTGCAGAAATGCTTTAATTTGATTTGGCCTGATATAAATGTCTACAGAAACCATGAAACTAAGGGGCTTTTGCCCAATGCTGTAAGTTCACATCTGCCACTTGATGAACAAGTGTTTTACTCAGATGGTCTCAGTTTTTTGCATTGAACGCATCTCTACCTCCATTAGTAGATTGCAAGTAATCAAGTACATTTAGTCACCCTAATTAAAATATCAAAACCTGCCAGAAGCTATCATATGACTATGACAATTTTACATTTTGAAAATAATTTTCAATTCCAAGTGACTCCGGCTCTTTAAAAGCAAGGTGTGCACCACGGTGTACACAGTTAAAGGCCTTAATTGCTCCTTGCTTTCGCTTCGGGAGGCACGAGCGGTTCTAATGAACTGGTTTCGTGAGCATGCACGTAAACAACAATGACTTCTTAAACAGGGGATTATCTTCCCCCAATGCTTCTCCTTTCTGGAACCTAAAAGGAAGCCATACTTCTAAAATTAGGTATAAAAATAGGTAAAGGGGAAGACATGAAAATCTGTCTGCTTCATGTCAGCATTTAAAATACAGAATCATAGTGGTTTTTATTTGCACCCTTGTATTCACATGCTGTTGAATGTAAGCTATTAAAGCTGTTAAATGTAAGCTATTAAAGCTGTTAAATGTATTTTAGCGCCTAAAAAAAGCATGAGCTGTCGCTTTTTATAGTGTAGACAGGCAACGTGCTCATTGCAAGTATGTATCATGTCACTAAGCAAACATGCAATTTCAGTGTAGCACTATTTTTTTATCACATGGATATACCTGTTGAGAGGCAAGACAAAAAGCAGTCACTTCTCACAAAACTAATCAGCTTTTTTTAAACACATTTCAAACATTTCAATGACACCTGCTCCTATGTGTTTGTCTCCAGAGAGCATACTTGATTTTGACTTTTCCCTCAGAGACATTACATAAATATGCCATGTTAAGATGACTGCCAAGGGCACGTGAGAATTTTCATCTTGGTGTGACGTACTGTATTTTGATTTTGTTGAAATTTAGTGAAATGGTACACCCAATATACCCACATTCTAGTTTTCTCGTCCAAACTGCATGGCAGTGTATTTTGCTTCTTTGACGAGCACTCCTCTGCACTACGTGGAGTTACGCTGGGCTGGCTCTTTGACATCCTCGTGTCCTTGCAGCTACCTTCTTGCGTTATGTAAAGCAGGTGCCTGAAAAATATTGTGTGCAAAAGTCATCACGAGGACATGGTGTAAAACATCAGACAGTCAAAATCATGGCACTAAAAGAAAGTCTTAGCTCTTAGTCTTCCTACTGCAATGCATGCGAAACATCTAAATGACTGCAACAGTCAACTGCTGAACTAACTTCAATTTTTAGATTTAAACAAAAAATAAATAACGGAAAGTTCATCCTCGTTCAGCACCAATGTTAAAATACTGCTGCTAATAAATAGAATATTGGTCATTGTCAGATGTCCTAAGTATGTCATCAGTCTGGTGCGTCGCAAACAACACTTGTGACAAATCCTAAGCACGTGCCCAGTGTGCCCCCCGCACCATGCCTCGTTGTGCCACTGCTCAAGCCATAATCTGAGGATCATATCTGCAAACATGATGCTCAGTAGGGATGAAAATATGGTCCTCCAGTTCAATCGATATGACTGAATGTGCCTATAAGAAAGGGCATAAAGACTTGTTATGGCAAGCTTATACCTGTGCCACACAGGTGAGGTTAATGCCATTAAAAGTTTAAGACCTTAAATTTCTTAATGCCATTATATTTCGATCGCTGCTACACGCGCATACTTAATGACATTATTCGTTGCGATGGCGATAGCTGCAATGAAACGGTTAAGTTTGCTTGCCAATCGTAATACAAAAAAGCACTTATCTAGGGAGCAAATGTTTAAGAGATGGCATGAGAAACATTATTCGGCGTATTGTATGTAGTTTGCTTCAGGAATGTCATTGTTGCACCCAGCCGTAAACTATTTGAAGCCAAAGCTAGCTCGAAGGCCAATCCATACCGTAGCCAAAGCATTGAAATTGGGAAAAATAGCGCTTACAGCTACAAAGCTCTCAAGCAGCGATCCTGAAGAATTTGACCGTGTGCTCCAGTTTGTTCTGGCGTATGTGCTTCTTTAAGTCAAGCACCGGCGAGAAATTCGAAGGCTTCAGTATGAGGCCAACAAGGCAAGGAGCCGTGGCCATGCAATCGAACTGCTTCTACTGGCTAACGCGCTCACGATTAATGCTCTAGCCGTGAGTAGCGGCAAGATCGCCTGCTGATCTTTACGAAAATAAGGAGCTCCGTTTAAAAAAGTCAAGAATATATTAGTTGTTTTTAGCAACAAGTTTGCTTAATATCGTGAGAATATGGTCACGGCGGGGACATTGTAAACGAGAGTACGCATTCGACGGCCAAGTGAGTTATAATAATTGTACGAACACACTACGCTGCCAGAAGGAGCAACTTTATAAAGAAAGTGAAGAATATTAATTGTTCTTCACTAATAATTTGTTCAGCCACGTCAGAATGTGGAGATATTGGGCACGAGAGTACGCATTTGACGGCAAAGTGAGTTACGAGAACGCACTACGTCGCGATGGCATTAAGCGTTAATGCCATTAAGCATGTCCGTGTGGCACCCCGCGAATGAAATTAAAGTTTAAGGCATTAGCCAGTTAATGTCATTTTCTGCGCCCGTGTGGCAGGGGTATTACCCACATTTCAATAATAACAAGAAAGTTCACTGCGGCCTGCGTCTAAGCTTACTAAAAGGCATGAACTTATTTTTTCATTTATGAGGTGCGCAATGGAGTTCATTTTTGACAGACTCGACCAGTACTGCAGTTTGCAATCTAGTATTTTATATTCTTGAAGGCACGTAAAAGTTGCAGTTAGACCGCAGTTATTAGTTTATTAGACCAACTCTCTGTTTTGTGTACTACAGACGACTTGTAACACGAAATTAAAGCAACGTTTAATTTTGATACTTTATTTCTTCACTAAAATTTTAAAGCGATAAACACATATTGCAGTAGCAAGAAGCACACATTACGCTTGTAACCTCCAGACGAAGTGTGATTTAGCAGTTCATATGACATAACTCTGAAACGCCAACTCATATTAGCAAATGCACAAGCATGTCCAAAACAATAAGCGTATGCAAAGCGCCCCTGCAATTGTAATTCCACACAGGAGCCGTAATATTCGATGCCGATGCATAACTCGCTGCTTGAAAATTCACCGAGTTCGTAGACATAAGCACCCTGTCAGATTCGCACCGTGCTCAAGAACCACAACAGGAGCCATAAAATGAGACATATAATCACACCATTTCAATATATGAGCAAAAACAGTCAAGTCTTAGGGCTAAACCCTATGAGAGCGATTTAGTGCGCGACGGCGACGAGTGACGGCTTCGAGCGACAAAACGGGCCGTCGCTTGAACAGAACGCTCGGATCTAGAAATCTAGAATTCGTCGATCGCCGCCCCGAAGTGCTATGAGCGACTAGCCAATAGCGCGAAGCCGGAGCTGGATGTACATCATTCAAATACTACGGATTGTCGCGCGAAAGAGCAAACGAGTGAATTTTTATACGTGCAAGAATAAGAACCTACTGCAAGATCTTCGGAAATATTTTATGCTACTTTTTACAGTAAAATACACCAACTTATGTTACTAAAGCACGCGTCAATGTGCTAGTTTCGACGCGTGTTTGCAGCCCTCATACCGGCAACACCGGGCAGACGTCGCTCAATATCGTCGCTCGCACGGAGTACGACTTGTGGGCGACGAGTGAACGCGACGGCAATCTCCATCGCATCGCTTGTAGCTGTCGCGCGCAACATCGTTTATATGGGGTTTATACTTTATTCAGCATAAAACATGAATTAGTCATGCGTTTTCAGTAAGTTCGAGCTAACGTGCCCAATTGACCTCTTGCAGCATGCAGCTGAATGACTGCGGTAAAGTTTCTAACTAGCACTCGCGCTGCACGTAACTTCAGTGGTTGCAGATTACCCATGGGCGAGACGCCGTCAAGCGCGCGGCTTATTTATAACGAAAGCATGCCGCCAGCAAAACGACGCCTTCTGTTATGTGCCTCCTTAATTCAACAGCGTTCCGTACACAGTAGACTGCCAAACTGAATAAATTCAAACACACAAAACGCACACTAAGCACGCTTCGCATAGGCTCGGAATCGTGGGCGTGTGAACAAACCATTTTAAGCGTCCTCTCGCCTCACGTCTTATTGAACATACCATGGTTCTGGCAGAGTTTCTTTTTTTTTTTTTTTGCCCCAATCGCGCCATGTGAGACAGCCTAATCGCGTCGGCTAAGCGCCGCGACGACTTCCTGGCTATAACATTCATTTACGCAGAATGTGCCCCTAAGTTAGAATTCACTTACTGTGGAGGATTTGTTGTTATATCCAACGAATGACGAACGACTGTCATGTTTTCGCGGTGACGCGAGATGGCTGACGCACGATTTCCCTTGGATGGCTTTCCTTGCTGCTCGCTGGACGGATCACCTTTCTGCGGTGCTGTGCTGCTCCGCGATGTTGAGTGCGCACGCGGTGGAGGAACTCCGATTGAAAAAGTAGAGCGCTCGCTCCGCGTTCTTTTGAACTGTGGCTGCCTGTTCTCTTAGCAGCAAAACAGTCTGTTCTTTGCTCAGCGTGCATGAGTGATACATCGCCATGTTCGTGGCAAGCCTCCTACAGTTGAACCAGAAGATTACGCTACGTTTTGATCTCTTTTGCCGCAAGAGTAGAACGGGCATTCTAGTCTCTCTGAGAAGGGCAGAGTGAAAAGCACATTTCACTCTCTCCTTGGCGAGGGAGTGAACAATGCATTTCACTCCATTCGACATTTTGCGAGAGTAAAACAACGCTTTGAAGAGTAAATCAGCGGCTTCACTCCTGCGATACCCTCCCTAGTTTTTAGAGTGTAGTGTCGCTCTCGCTGCCAATTAGCTTCGTCTGCATATACTACTGTGTGTGTGTAAAGAATGTAAAACAGACGAGGCCTCTGTAGAGTAGTTCAATGGTGAAATACCGCAGCTAAGCTTGGTTAGGCAAACTTCAAGAATTCACTCTTGGCAAAATTCACAGCACCAGGAAGTCAGACGACTTCAGTAATGTAAATTATTTACAATTGAGTCTACTAATACTTGCTTGATTGCACAACTGCAGATCTGTACCTTCGGCACAGAGCCAACGTGCGTACGGCGATAACAGCATGTAAAGTTAGAACAATGAAATTGCATATTGGATCAGTAGTCCGCCTTTTCTTTAAAGAATATCGTTTATAAGCCGAAGTACCCAAGGACACGTAGCAACTAATGAGGGGTCCACCAATGAAACATCCGCAAGTTGTGCATTTCATGCTCTAAACGGAGTGAGGGATTACCGCAAGGATACGGAACCCGTGACAAGGACACACTATACAGAGCCCAAAATTTATATATTGTCATAGGGCTCTGTCCAGTCCGTTTCTTCTTCTCCTTTTGTCTTTTTTTCTCACTTAGTTATGTCCCAACCCTGTGAGCTGCACGAACTAGCCTAACTGTCTTCATGAACGGTAATTCGCAGGAAGAAGCTTTCCTGCGAGCGTCCTGTTATGGCGTCACTTCTGAGAGTAGTTTGTTGTCTGCAACAATGGATAAGAAACGCCGGTGAATTGAATCGGCCCCAATGCTGGCGTGTTTTTCTTATGGTCCTACGAGAGGTTTTACCTGTTTCTCTGTCTATTCAGATATAGTATCGGCCATAAATGCACGTTAAACAGTTGTTATCTCCTAGCCTAATTCCTCGATTCAGGTACGGGCCGTATACCATATTTTCGCAATTATACCGCAGCCCCAAGTCTAACGCGGGGTTATATTACCGCCAACATATATAAAAAATTACTTGGTGCTGATTCAACCACGCACATCAAGTAACGAAACCTCAGTCGACGCGTACCGCGTTGAAAGAATTTTACTTAACATAACAAGGGCACGCAGACACGCACACAGCTGAATCTTCGCGGTTAGTCGCTATTGGAATACGGCGACACCTGTTTCGCGCTGTCTACCGACCTCAGAAAGTTATGTTCAGTTCCATCTAATGCATTAGAAATGCCACACGGAGAGCAAACTTGAGAATGACGACCACAAACCAAGGCAGAAAAATAAAGCAACTTCTGTTCGATCGCAATGCGGCTATAGCTACCTTGCGATCAGCTTTTTCTTTTTGTCAGAATCTGTTTTGTTTTTGATTTGTGTAGTACTAGTTTAGATTTTCACGCTCATGCAAATTTGAACTCACATTGTATAAAAAAAACGCACGCGCGGTAAAATTGTCGAAATACGGTATTTATTCAGTCAAGAAGAAGATAGGTGGGCGGCCGACGCCACAACATCAACGCGTCTCATAGATGCGCCATTGACTACGACTATTTCTTTCTTTTTTGTCGACATTTCTTTTAGTCTTCAAAAATTACTCGTGTGGCCAATCCTCCTCGCGAGCATGTATCATGTTTTAAGGACTCCAATTCATTGTTGGCAACCACGAGCCCCTCAATCCAAGTCAAAGTATATGTACATAATTATTTCCACTCTGACCGCATCTAAACGTGGTCTTTGCAGTTAACAACAGAACCCGTCACTCCGTGCTTAGAAGCAGAACGATAAAGTAGCTGATGCCGCGCTACAGTGCTGAAGCGACAAACATATCCATTCCAAGATGCCACAGACGTTTTAGCGGCTGAACGTTATCTTTATTCGAGAGCTTCGATTGCCTTGCTTCTTCAGAAGCACGCAGATGAGATGCAGCCACTTTACGATTTTCGTCTTCAAGGCACGGCGTTGTGCTGGTCCGGCTCCTGCGTTTCAGTCGTGACAGCTTCGTGCTCCGGAGCATCGACGACCTTTGGAGGTAAATTGACAATGTCTCTCAGCACCAGTCGTCCCTTGATGGTAGGCCTGCTGCGTTGCGGAAGTCGAGGAAATGAGCCCGCCGGGCATTCTTGCTCACGAACAGGTTGCATGCGCGCCTGCATGGGCTGTGAAGTCCCGGATGTACCTGCAGTCGAGCCGGTCTTCTCCGTGCTCGTGGAACCCTTGGCAGGTGGGCTGGAACTCATGTCACTTCCAAGGGGCTCACTTGCAACAGAAGCTGTTGTCTATCAAGATCTGTTCGCTGCAACACCGTGCGTGATGTTCCTGGCAATGTGCCTTTTAGAGTGAACCCCACGATTGGGATAGGCTACGTTATCAAAAACGTAACATATACTACAAGTAACGCGCAAAAAGTCGCCTCAATAAAAATCACATAAAACAAAAAAAAAACAATAATAAGGATGGCTAAGTAAATAAATATTCTTAAAAGATGACGTTCCTTCTATTTGTCGCAAACGTATAAAAGAAAACGACTCGTCGTAGCATAGACTACGCTTGAAGAGCATTGTCAGAAAGTTGTTATAGCAATATTATTTCTCTTCGCCTTTCGATTTGCTGCATTCTCGTCCAATCCCGTTTGCTCCACGGCTATGAGTCATTATAGGCTGCTGAAATAATGGCAGTCCCCCAGCCCTAACTCAACATAGTAGCTTGCGTTTCTATCGGAGTATTCCCTTTTCTTGGCCCACAAGTAGCCGCAGGAAAAACTGTTTGCTAGAATTTACAAGTGATTTTCAGGTGATATTCAAGCGTTTGCGCACAATTTATTTCAACTAAACCACAGCCTTCACACTGAGACGAGTGACTTTTCACGTCTGCTCTGGCGTGGATCCTCTGGAAAAGAGGTACTTCATTAAGGTATTTGCCATGGTCAATTCTGTTAAATGGCTGTGCGCAAATGGCTTCGAGGTCACCATCATCATCGCATTTCCTCGGATGTAATCGACTCGCGCGAGTAGAAAGAAACGAAGAACACACCAGGTGGCTGTCTCGTGCATTGCGCGCCCGTCGCCATTGTGAGCAGCAACTGGATTTCTTCGTTCGGCAGTGCTTCATTTGAAAATCCGGCAACGTTCTAGGACAAGCGGAGTAGGAAGTCCTTCTTTACGACCAAGCTACAGTCAACGCCCAGCTCTACTGTTGCGACACATCGTGTTAATCATGATGCAACGACCTCTATCTGATGCCGCATCACTGCACCAGGATTTAAAGACGAGTGGCCACGGATCTCAGCACGCCGCTCCGCAACATGACAGGTGCGGCCGCGATCAGGGATCAGTGGCAGTGTCCGCGCACGGCTGTTCTCGGCCTCAACGTTCTCGTGGGTCCTCGAAACACGGCGGGCATCTGACTATCTTTCTTTCTGGCGACTGGCGCGTGACAGGAAGACTCACAGGTAAGTATGCGTACATATTTTGTGTTGAACACTACTGACAGCGCAAACCGACACGAACGACAAAGAAAAGATCCAAGGACAAGCGCATTTGCTGTGTCGTTTGAGTCGTTTCCCGCTTTCAATAGCTTTAAATATGGAATACTAACGCCACTAACGTTCCGTCCTTTTTAAGTACCTATTCTGTAACTGAAACCAAAGCGTATTTGAGAGTGGAGTTGAAAAGGTGGCCTTCACATGCAGTGCCTTGACAAGAGTTGTTGGGGATCTTCTCGTTGGCACCTACGTTGGCGGGAATAGTCGCTACAGCAATGTTAGGGCTATTTCGATCACGTCTTTTCGTTTGGTGGTAATCGCAATAGAAACCTGCATGCGCTTCTTACATTGGGTGCGCGGGCTCCGGAAACTTATTCGTGGGCCACTTGACGCTTACTGAAATACATTTCAGGTAGTGCATAAAGATATTCACAAAAAGAACACATACGACACTGCACCTGCATTGTGCGAAGGTGTTCATTTCGTGGTTGCTTTATCGCACTGCCTGTGAAGTTTTTAGGAAGCAGCCGAGCAAGCAGAGGCGTTTTTGTTCGGAAGAGGCGGTTTGCGATTAGGAAGTCGCCTTTGATAATATGACGCCTAAAATCATGATCGGCTTGTATCGGCTCTTAAGAACAGTTTGACTGTAATGACAATATTGTGAATTCAAGTCCAGGAGCCAAATGTACGTTATACGATTAAGGACTTCGATTAGCATTTAACGAAAAAAAATTGCATAGAGAGGGATCATTTCATTTCGCGTAACCCTTGTGTCATGATGTAATTAGGCAGTTAGTATTCAATTTCATTACGGGATCAAAATATTACAGGAGTGAACAAATAAGCTATAAGGTTATTTTGGCCACGGTGATGCAAATATTCCAAATTACTGCGATATCTTTACATTTCAGCGGAAAGCACCGCAGAAAAGGCAGCACTTGTCATCGGTTGGTGCAGCCACGGCGTCGATTCTCGCTCCAGCTGTCTTTACCAAGACAACGGCTCGCAAGAGACGAAACGAGCTCGCACCTGGTGCAGCATGTTGTTGCAGCCCCAGGTTGTCGAAGCCTCCGCCCACCGCATGAACATCGCAGGAGCACAGCGCAGCCCTAGCCACTGTTCCAGCGGTTGGGCTTGGCACAAGGGCCACGTGTCTCGCTTTGAGTGCACCCTCAGCTTGCGCGTGGCATCGACAAAGCCTTAGGCGTCGCCTTCCACGCGTTGTCCTGTGCCGCGGAAAGCCTCACCGCAGCTTCCATCCACGGGCACATCGAAATTCAGGGAAGCCAATCACTCCTCAACTATTCTTACTGCGGCTGAGGAATTGTCCCCCGAATTCTCGTACTTTTCAAGCAGTACGAGGACCTCCTGGCTGTTCTCCGGAAGGTTATAGGCTTCCGTAATATCGGCTCTGCAATGGTTGACCAGGAAGCCAGGTTAGGACCACGAAATTTTGCCGATGACGCTCCTCTCCAAGAACCGGCGAATAACGAAGCTCGCCGGTGACTGGGACTTTCCGGAGTTGTTTTCTTTCCTGTAATCCTGGGGCAACTCGTAATCAGCTTCGCCTTTATTAGCGCGAAATCTTATTTTTTGTTGGGTTTGAAAAATATATTATTGTATATGCTATATTTGTTGATTGCCCTGAATTTTTCTGGCCACATTCAGCTATGAGCTCCTTGATTAGCGTGCGCTACGTACACGGTGGTCCTTTATAAAAGGCGACACGCGAGTGCGTGGCCAGGTATTCCGTGAAAAAAAAATAAAGCTAGTGACACACTTGCCGCCGCAGCTGCGGCGAGAAGCATAAGACGAGACAGGAGAGAAGGTCTACGTCTCACAATCGGTTACCCACCGTGGTTGCTCAGTGGCTATGGTGTTGGGCTGCTGAGCACGAGGTCGCGGGATCGAATCCAGGCCACGGCGGCCACATTTCAAAGGAGGCGAAAACACCTGTGTACATAGATTTAGGTGCACGGTAAAGAACCCCAGGTGGTCGAAATTTCCGGAGTCCTCCACTAGTGCATGCCTCATAATCAGAAAGTGGTTTCTGCACATAAAACCCCATAATTAAATTTTTTTTTGAAATTGGTTGGGTGCCGTCACGTGGTATTTTTTGCGCCCTTATCTCAATTTTCTTTTCCGCGTCTCGGTACAGTCTGCGCCATTGCAGATAGCCGTCGATTTGTGGCGGCGAGGCATTCGCAAGCGACGTGATGCGTCTTGGGTAAGTTTTCTGGGCTACCCACGTCGTTGCATTAACAACTCTCTTTTAAATACGTAAGCTTTTCTGCGCCTACCCAACGAGAAATTTCTCCATCACGTAACTCAATGAATGGCTCATAGCCCCTTAAGGAATGGCTCATACCCCCGAAAGTAAGGAAGAAATGTGAGTCATACCTACCTTCGGCAGAGGCTACAAGCACTCAGCAAAGTGAACCGAACCGTGCATATATTCATGGAGATCACCCATACAACACACAAAACAACATACGTTACAATAAAGAAAAGGCTCAAAACAAGCATCCTAACCATCCATAAAGCATTGCATACCCCCCTCAGGAAATGCAGTGGTGGTTTTGCAACAGCTTCGCCGAATTAACCTTATTTCACCTCTATTAACAGCAAAGGTAATGGTTTCTAGTGCCTTAACTAACTCTAACTTAACTGTGCCTTCACATTAATTATCACCACTAGTCGTGGGTTCGAGTGGCCTAACTTTATCTTAACTGTGGCTTCATATCCCCAATGGTCCTGGGTTCGAATGCCGTAATGAACTCTATCTTAAGTAAACTTGCCTCATCATGTTCACTATGGAACTTGATAAGCGAACGACCGATGATGTTTGATAAGGTTTCATACTGGTCGAATGACGTTCCATAACACTGATAATGACACCGGGATACATGGAGATTAACAGTTGGCACAATGCTTACGCATACTTAGACAACTACCAGAGAAATTTTTCCGTGAATTTTTTGTTTTATGTTATGGATTGCTTTTAAGTTCGCTATAGGTGCAAAACTCTACGAAGAGATCTTTTTTCGTTGTTCACGGGCCACGGAACTTAGGAGGCAGAAGGTTACGCTTAGGCATGGGTAGGTTTGTGCGAGGGTTGCTTTCTCGGTTCTCGTTCAGATATTTTTCTCCTGATTGCGCCACCGTCAACCAGCGCCTCTTCGTGAAGTAGTGTACGAAGCTATGGATGTGTAACGCTGTCTGTTGTCATATATACTGCTAAAAACGTAGCGCGCGTTATTGTACTACTGAGAGTACGTAGCTGTGTCAGTCGATGCTTTTTTAGGCGCTGCAAACATGTTTTGCGATGACGAGCTGCTCTTGACAAGTGTAAATCATTTTCACTGTTGTGAGTGGAAGATATACGTTGTGATTTTGAACGGGGCATCGCGCTCTGTCGTGCACGCGTTGACGGGAATGCGTAAGTTTGGAAATAAACTACGTTGCACCGCGGTGTACAACATGCAAGCATTGTTCCGTTATCTGCACGACTCCGCATGTGTAAAGCGCGGTGGCTGCGCGTGCTAATATGTTGTACTGTTGTGCCTCTATGCTATTCGGTACAAACTTCATCCATGTCACTCCTTTTGTTTTCGTCCTCACTACGGCCCCCGTGAACGGAAGGCAGATCGTGTGACGCCACATTTGGGTGCGCGGCTAAGGTTACGTAAACTACCGAAAAATAGCGTCTTTTGTGTATGATACATTATACATTTCAGAACCGCACCTTTAAGAGAAGCTATATCGTTAACCATGTGCTAATTATGCTCAGATTGCATCGCAAAACACCTTAACCTGGGATGCGTAGCACCTGAAAGAATCAATAAAAAAGTGATCATTCTAACGTGTGCAACAGTTGTTTCTTTTTGCGACGGCAAGTCAAGTTTCGCGTTCGCGCACCCTGTGTTTGTATATGTGCACCTGTTGATAGTCTGCGCTACGGTTTATCTAGAGTCCCAATTTCTTTTTTTTTTTCACAGCTTCCAAGAACTCCACGAATATTATTCTAATGTTCTCAAAGTGGGGCTCATCAGTCTTGAGACAGACTGCTCAAGAGCTCCTTTAAACATCCGGCGGCAGCAATAAATGGCACGTACGCAAGAGCACGTGCGCAACCCACTGCGGGTACTGTCCGAGGATGAGGCAAAGAAAGCTTCGCTTTAAATAAGTAGATTCGTTAAAAAACTTGCAATAGGCAGACGCTAGCTGCCACCTAGGGGCATAAGTTGTGGAGTCATTTTGTTTCACTAACCTTAGAGTTCATGGAAAGTGGTCACTTCCGAATCGATTTTTGATCGCATCCCATTCTAATTCGGGAAATAAGGAAGCAGATCCAATCAACATGTAAACTGATTAATATGAATTGTGATGAAGAATATAATACGCTGACTCCTTCTTATTGAACAGGCATGCGAAGGAGTTTACTAAAAAAATTTCTATAAATTGTCTTTTCCCGTAACACCATCAGCCTCCCTACATCGCGTTGTGTAGGGATGTAGGGAGGATGTAGGGCTCGGGAAGTTGATCAATAAGATTATGTAAGCCAGTTTTCACGAGATGATGATTCCGAGATGTAGAAATGGAACATACAATTACTAACTTGCCGAATATACTTGCCAGTACTGACACCACTTCCTAGGGCGCCTGAAGGGCGACTTATTGACAAACTATCGACTTTTCGGCAACTATTGCTACACCGCCAGACGAGGCGTTTGTCTCGTCACGGTCTTTACGATAGAGGGCATAGTGACGAAGAAAGTTTGTGTGTGCAGGTTTCAGATGCCTCTCTTGAACACACAGCAACTTGGGATTGTGTTTGTGTAGGAGTTCTATGACGTCATCAAGGTTATGAAGAAGTCCTCTAACATTCCATTGCAGTATTTATGTCTCCATGATGACAGAAGTGTTTGTGCTGTGTCTTTAGGAGAGGAAGCTTAGATCGCGGGCGCTTTCCAGGCGGTGTGAAGCGAGGTTTGTCTTTTTCTTGAGCGATCACGAGAGTCTCACCGCTCCATAGGCGCTGGTGGCGCCGTCTAGATAGTTATGTCCATCGCGTCTTGCTCGGCGCTGGACACGCGCTCTTGCGAGGGCTGTCTTTGCCGCAAGGGCCTCCTATCCAGATACGAGATTCTTGAGGCCACCAGCCCGGAGGTTGATGAGCCTCTCCAACATTGCGGAGCAGCATTAACTGCAACCGCGGAGGAACCGATTGGCGTTACTGCCGCTTTGCCGCGAGCGGGCCGGACAACCGCCGGAATCTGTTGTGATGCTGCCCCTTGGCGTACCACTTCGGCAAAGGTTTTTTTTCAGGTAGGTCACCTGCCTGCGTGCCTCTGTAAAGGATATGTCCTTCACTTTCAGTGCAACAATTTCGTTTTCTTTTTTTGCAGGTAGGGCACGACAGCGAGCGTACGGTGTGCTCTCCATCAAAGTTCCCACAGTGTGGATCATTCTAGCAAGTTTCAGATGGGGGATCATGTCCGCGGCAATAGCACAGGTCACTCGACCTCAGCAGTTCTGGGAACTATGGCCAAATCTTTCGTATTTGAAGCATATAATGGGGTTTGGCACGTATGGTCTGACAGGGATCTTCACATAGCCTGCTTCCATAGTTTCGGGACACACACTTGAGAAGAATGAGCTGCTTTGTTGGGATTTCTTTGCCATCGTACCTAAACTTGATTCGCTTGACATTTATTACTTTCTTTTCACTCCATCCGTCTAGAAGTTCAGTCTCGGTGAGTTCCAGCAAGTCATCGCTCGAAATGACACCACGGGTAGTGTTCAGTGTGTGGTGTGACGTAATAGTCAGTGGAATGTCGCCAGAGGAGACTAGATTTGGCAGCTTTTGTGTTGCTTCTAGTCGCGGAGTCCCAAGAAGAGGTCATCATCATCAGCCTAGTTTATGTCTACTGCAGGACAAACGCCTCTCCCTGCGATCTCCAATTACTCTTGTCCTGCGCCAACGGATTCCAACTTTCGCCTGCGAATTTCCTAATGTCATCACCCCACCTATTCTCCTGCCGTCGTTGTCTGCGCTTCCCTTCTCTTGGCACCCATTCTGCAACCCTAACGGTCCACCGGTTATCTAACTTGCGCATTACATGGCCTTCCCAGCTCCATTTTTTTCTCTTAATGTCAATTAGTATGTCGGCTATCCCCGTTTGTTCTCTGCTCCACACCACTCTCTGCAAAATGCACTGAGCGTAGACCTTTCTTTTCAATGATAATGGTAAGCTACCAGTCAGGATCTGACAATGGATGCCACATGCACTCCAACCCATTTATATTCTTTTGTAAGTTTCCTTCTCAGGATCACGGTCCCCTGTGAGCAATTGGCCAAGGTAAACGTACTCCTTCACAGACTCTAGAGGATGACTGGCGATCCCGAACTCTTTTTCCCTTGCCAGGCTATTGATAATTATCTTTCTCTCTCTCTTAAGGTCCTCAATCATTTGTTGTAACTCGTCCCCAGTGTTACAGAGCAGGAGAATGTCACCTGCAAACCGAAGGTTGCTGAAGTATTTGCCCTTGAACCTCGCTGGCCAATTTCGTAACTGTAATTTGGGCCTATAGCATTTGTCAGACATTTCGCCACAACAAACAATGAGATGGCTCTCACTGTTCTTTCCACTTTTGCACTGTGAATCACATGATAGCCGGGGAAAATCTGTTTTGCGACCAGAACACTGAAAAACTTCTTCGGGGCTCCTCCCCCTTTTCTGGGGGAGATCGGGCAACACGGGGAAAGAACAGGCCATGAACACCAGTCACCCACCATAGAGCTCAACAAGGGGACACTGTAGGACCTGCAAGCACAGTCCCTACAAATGCCAGCTGTAAGTTCCCGCTATAACTAAATAGATACAACCAAGGGAGGTTATGACACACACGGTTAACCCTTGCTGCCAGGAATATGGAAAGTAAATGTTAGGGAAAAAAAGGCAGGAAAGATTCAAAGTGAGCGAAAAGGACAAAGATTGTAGAGAAGGACAAGAAAAGGCGACACCCTATGTCCACCCGGTGGGTCAGTCTGTAGGCACCGTCTATGTGAAGTAGAGTTCAAAGAGGTGTGTTTCCTACACTGGGGGTCCTTAAAGGTCCGAACACCCTGCCTCGGATCCACTCCCGGTATCCCCCCCTTTCCCCAGACACGGCTAAGCTGCGCACGGCTACATGTGGGAGGGTGCTGTGCTGTGCTTCATGTGCTGTGATACTTTGTCTCGCAACACTCCAAACGACTGCTCACGCAGAAGCTCCTACGAGTCACGAAGCGTGTTTAATGCAAACGACATGACGACGACGGCATGACAAAAGTAGGATCATGAAGCTGGACTGAGGGTGATGGAACCACCATCAAGATATCTGGACGTCTTTCTGACAACGAATGCGTGACCGATGTATGAGGACGATGGCGTGACGACGATGACATAACGAGAGTCAGATGAGAAAGCGGTAATGACGGCGATGCAATAAACACGACGGCATCACGACCACGAATACATGCAGGCACTAGTCGGCCTGCAGGCACCAGTCGGCCCTTGATGCAGGTGTCTGCGACATCTGCATCTGGGCCTGTCGGCATTCGGGGCATTGAGCACGGCATGTCTTCTTGCTCTTCAACTGGACGCTCGGTAGCATGATTCTTTTTTGAGGTCCTCGATGTACCTGCGTCCGAGCGGGTATTCTCCGTGTTTGCGAAGCCTTAGGTGAGCATGGTCGCCCTCATAACCCTTCACGGCGGCTCACTTGAGAGTAGAGCCGTAATCTACCAACTGCGTTCGCGGAAATCGCGTGCCTGATGTTCCTTCAATGTACCTTTTATAGTTAACAGTAGCAGTGGGGCTAGCTATGTTACAAGAACCTAACTGGTACTACAAATAACTGCCACATGGCAAGCTTGAAAAAAATCGCATACAGTGGACATAAATAATATACTTTGGCGAACATCTATTACAAGTTATATTTAAAGAGGGCGTTCCTTTTATTGTTGGCAAAAATGTATGAGAAAATACCGCATAGTAGCACAGACAGAGTCCCAAGGGAATTGCGCAAAAGTTGTCATTGAGATCTGATTTCCGTTCCCCTTTTGCATTTTCTGCTGCATGCTCGACCAATCCCCCTTGCTACATCGTTACGAGTCAGAAAAAGTTCCAGGGATAATCACAATACCCGCAGCACGAACTCAAGGCACCAGGTTGCGTTTCTATGGGGGTATTCTTCTTTCTTGGGCCACAAGACGTTGCTGGAAAAGTTCTTTGCTTGAATTTTCAAGTACTTATTCTAACGTAGTGTCATCAGTTTAACTGCAATAACACACAGCCTTTAACCAAACTGACACCAGTGAACGTTACGTCTCATCTGGCATGCATCCTCTGGAGAAGTAACCGCACCCAAGACATTTCCTCGGATTTGGTCATGATGATGATGATGATGACTTTGATGTGTTTGGCGCATACCCACTCACGGGGATTGGCCAAGAGTCGGACACACTTTACATATGGCTTCAGGTAATAAATTTATAAAGCTATAATTGTGATGAATTGCCTTAGCAAAATTCATTCTTTAATCAAACCGATTTCATTATTGACCGCATTACGCATTTCATTCCTCCTTCATTGCCTCAGTTTTTACTACATATACTTTTTTTTTCTTTTCGATTGAATCACTGATACTGAATGCTTTCGAACTTTCCTCGGATCTGATCAACGGGCGTGAGTAGAAGAAAACGAAGAACTCAGCAGGCAGCTGTCTCGTGCATTGCGCGCTCGCCGCCATTGTGCGCAGCAACCAGGCTACTTCGTCCCGCAGTGCTGTATCGCGAAAATTCCGCGAGGTATTAGGACGCGCCCAGTGGGAAGACCTTCTTTAACACCGAGCTACTACTGTCAACGCCAAGCCATCCTGTTGCGACGACTCCTGTCAGTCATAATGCAGCGGCCTCAATCTGATGCCTTGGAACTGCACCTGAGTTGTAAGACGACTGGCCACGGATCTCAGTACGCAGCTCCGCAAGACGACCGGAATGGCCGCGCTCAGAGACCAGCGACGGTATCCGAACGCGTCTGCTCTCGGTCTCAAGGTACTCGCGGATGCACGAAACACGGCAGGTATATCGGGATCTTTCCTTCTGGCGGCTGCCACGTGGCGCAGTTCTCTCTGTCCAGCGACGATTCCCCGCGCGCCTTTGTCAACAGGACAACGGACAGGTGAATATTCCGACATGTTCTGTAACCGAAAGAGCGCCTCCAAGACAAAGTTGGAAAGGTAGCCTTCACGAGAGAGGTCGCGTTCACCTCGGTGGTGGCATCATGCACCGAAGTTGGCGCGGATCGTGGCTAGAGAAATACTCAGGCTATTTTGAGTGCGCTTTTTTTTCACGTTGGGGTAATCGCGATAGAAACCTGCATGTCGTTTGTACACTGGGTGCACAGGTTCCTAAAGCTTATTCGTGGGCAAGTTGAGGCTTACATCTCCAGCAAGTTGAGGCTTACATCTCAGGCACCGAAAAAACAAAACAGAAAAAAAAAAAAAATAGGCACGTCACTGCACCTGTATCGAGTAAGGCTGTTGTTTTCATGGCTGCGTTATCGCGATGCTTCAATTCTTTTAAGCAGCAAGCAAGGGAGCAAACGTTTCTTCTCTTTAGGTGGCGGTTTGCCATTGGCAGGTCGGCTTCGGTAATGAAGCGTCCAAAATCCTAATTGGCTTGCATCTGCTCTTGAGAACAATTCAAGCAGAATGATAACTTTGTCAGTATAGGCCCGGAGCCAAATGAAAGTTATAAAATTAAGTACTTCGAATTACATTTAACAAAAAAGGTTAATAGAATGAAGAGGGATGATTTGTTTTCGCGTTACTTTTACTTTTGTCATTTAGTATTGCACTTCATGATTCGATCAAAATATAATAGGACGGAATAAGTAAAGTATAAGTTGATTTTGGCAATGCTCATGCCAATATTGCAATTTATTGCAAACTCTATATATTTCAGCGGAGGGCTACCCAGAAGAAGCGGCCCTTGTCATTCTGGTCGTGGATCCGCTGGTGCAGCCACGGCATCACTTCTCGCTCCAGTTGACTTCTCGAAGACGATCGTTGACAACGGACGGAATGATCTCGGAGCTGCCGCCGCGTGTTGTGACCCAGGGCGACACCTCCGCCGGCCCCGGGTTGTCGAAGCCTCCGCCCACCTCCTGACCATCGCGGGAACATTGTGTAGCCCTAGCCACGTCTTCAGCGGTGGGGCTTGGCGCCGGGGCGACGTGTCTCGCTTTGAGTGCACCCTCAGCTTTTGCCTGGCTGGTTTCGCGCACGGAGTCGACAAGCCCGCAGTCGTCACCTTCCACGATTTGTCCCGTCCCGCGGCCAGTCCCACCGCTGCTTGCACCCACAGGGACTGCGAAATTTCGTGAAGCCCATCACTCCTCCACTATTCTGACTGTGGCTGAGTAATTGTGACACGAACTTTCGTACTTTTCAAGCAGTACAAGGACGTCCTGGCAGATCTTGTGGAGATTATAGGCTCCCATAAAATCGGGTCTCCGAAGGCTGGCACGGAAGCCGGGATGCGCTTGCGAAATTTTGCCGATGGCGCGCCTCTCGAGGAGCCGGCGAATTGCGAAGCGCGCGGTGACCTGGACTTTTCGCCGTTGTTTTTTTTCGTACAGTCCTGTGGCAACTCGATTGCAGCTTCATATTTTTTAGCGCGAGATCTTATTTGTTCTTACATTTGTAAAAATATATATGTTCGTATATGCTATATTCGTTGATTGGCTGTAATATTTCTTTTTACCCAGTGTTGTTACTTTCTTGGAATTTATGCGTATGGTAACAAGCATGAGTTGAAACGTCTTGCCATCATGACGACAGGACTGGACTACGCAAGTGCGCTGAATGCAGTCCGGCTGTGCCATCATATACGTAGCCCACAGTAAACAAAGCAAGAAAAAATGGCACGCGCATTCAGCTGTGAACTCTGTTCGCACTTCGTACTCTCTTTGCGTCCTTGTTCAGTGAACGCTAGGTGCATGCAGCCAAGATGTACACAAACTAGTTCCAATCACTGGACCTGCGCATCAAACTACTCTTAATCTTTGTGGCAGATATAACATGCGACTTACTAACTTTTACGTATATATAACATGTATACGGATGAGGAGCAAACAAATTACGTACACCCAACCTAACTCTTCCGTACGTAGGCATTTAACACCTCACAGCACGAAAGTAGGGGCCACAGTCCCTTAATCTTTCGTTCTTTATGGTCGTCTGCCTTGTTATACACTAGGCACTACCTTACCGTTGCCAAGCCACGGTAATCTTTGTATATCTGAGACGTCTGTCTTTCTGGAGAGGCCCGACTACTTGCTTTGCGCAGTGTTGTGTTTCAAAACTGCTCGAAGGCCAGCTACAAGCGCGGACGCCGACACCTGATGTATGACACACGTGATTTAGTGAGTCAAGAAAGGGGCTGACAGATGGAATAGCACACTGTGGTATAAAGGTTATAAACAGGGATAAGGTGCCTCAGAAAGGCTGGCCAGCCTTTCTGAGGCACCTTATCTCTTTTTATAGCCTTTATACCACAGTGACTTAGTGAGTGAAAAAAATTTTTACTGGGTCCAGAAAAACGTGATAGAACGCGCACCCGGCTATTCGCACGACGGGATTCACAGGTCTAGCCTGCCAGCCTGATCGCGGGAGCGCTGGACGGCCAGCCTTTGTTTGGTCTTCAAAGATAGGACTTCGCACGTTCGCGTCCCACTTTTCCTTGGTGAACTTCGGGCCCAACGACCCGCACTCCCAGAGCCTGTGAGACAACGTAGCAACCTCACCACAGGCCACGCAAAAACAATTCGGATAATAGTCAGGATATATGCTGTGAAGGGACGCCGGATTTGGGTAGCATTTAGTTTGCAGGAGTCTGAGCGGGACAGCCTCCGGCCTGCTTAGCTTGGCATAAGGCGGCCGGAAAACCCTTCTACCTAAACGAATTTAGTAATTTAAATGTGCGCGATAGGAGCGTCTCTGTGTCCGGGGAGAAAGTCGCCCGATCCGAGGGCAACGCGGTCGGTAAAGCACGCGCAGCCATGTGGGCAGACTCGTTGAGTTTCAGAGGAACCCCAATCAAAGGATGGAGTGTATCGAGCTGTCGCCGCGTTTGGCGCCTTTCAGAATTTGAACTACCTGCCGGGCTACCCGGCTTTTCTGGAATGCTATACAGCTTGTCTCTCCGACCGTCTTGCATGGCTAGTGGGGCTAGTCTTGCGGCTTCGGGGTCCGTCGTCCGGACCGAGGCAAAGCTGATGACTTTGCCCAGCGTGTCCACGACGGAAACCGCAAAAGCCTTGCCGTCTCAGTACGCGGCGGCGTCCACAAAGCTTGCTTCGATCTTGTCCTTGTATATTTGCTTTAGTATATCTGACGCTCTTGCCTTGCGACGACCTGCGTTGTGCAAGGGGTGAACGTTGCGGGGCAAAGAGGCGACCACGAGCTTCTCCCCTGTTTTTCTGGGGATTTAGATGTTGTCAGCCAAGTTCTTGTTGGGGGCGAGCGCGATCCCCTCGAGGATACGCCTGCCGGCCGGCATGGTTGACAGCCAAGTTAGCTGGGCCCGTTCCTGAGCCTCGGCTATCTCCTCCATGGTTTTGTGTATATGCCGAGCCGGAGAATGTCCTCGGTATGTATTCTGACGGGCAGCCCGATGGATCTTTTGATGAATTTTCTAATGTGGGCATTGAGCTTGTCCCGCTCGGCTCTGAGCCAGTTGCGCATGGCCACCGTGTAGGTGAAGTGACACAGCACAAAGGCGTTGATGAGCCGAAGCAGCCTGTCCTTCTTGAAGCCACGATATCTGTTGTGACCCTTCGCACGAGGCGGAAAGCGTTGTCGGTCTTCGAAATTATCTTGCGCACTTTCCCAGACCGGTTTCCAGCCCTTGGGTCTTTCCCCTCTTTCTTTCTTTGTATAACCAGCTCGGATTTCGTCGGGGAGCACCTGAGTCCGGTGGGTAGCGGGTCATCATCATCATCATCATCAGCCTGATTACGCCCACTGCAGGGCAAAGGCCTCTCCCATACTTCTCCAACTACCCCGGTCATGTACTAATTGTGGCCATGTTGACCCTCCAAACTTCCTAATCTCATCTGCCCACCTAACTTTCTGTCGCCCCCTGCTACGCTTCCCTTCCCTCGGAATCCAGTCCGTAACCCTTAATGAGTAGCGGGTACTGCTCCGTAACGTCTACGGCCTCTTGCATGACACGTGAGTGAGT
Source organism: Dermacentor andersoni (assembly GCF_023375885.2). Taxonomy (NCBI): domain Eukaryota; kingdom Metazoa; phylum Arthropoda; class Arachnida; order Ixodida; family Ixodidae; genus Dermacentor; species Dermacentor andersoni. The sequence goes on along the minus strand of NC_092814.1, from coordinate 358,577,529 downwards.
GAGTTAGTGAATAAACTTTATTGCAGGTCCGGCGAGTACGCGAACTCGTCGCGCACCCGGCTAGTCCCACGGCGGGACCGGCAGGTCTAGCCCACCGGCCCGGTCGCGGGCACGCCGGACGGCCAGGATTTGCTTTTCTAGAGCGGGGCTACGCAGAAGCGAGTTGCCCCGATACCACGCAACATGGACCCTAACCCATACTCCGTCAGGAGGAGAACAAGGGCCCAGTATATGGAGAAAGCATTCAGGTTCAATACCACGGCCTATTTTACGGATGCCGCCATGTATGGGACGAACAACAAGGGCGCAGTGGTAGTGGTATGCGACCACCGAGGCCACGTTACCTCCGCTGCATCGACCCGCCCCTGCACGATTACGGAAGCCGAAGAGCTGGCCATCGCGTTAGCCATCCGCGAAGGCCAACACACAAACAAACCACTGACGATCCTCAGAGATTCTCAGCAGGCCTGCCGCAACTTCCTACAGGGAAGAATTGGAAGACCTGCTGCACAAGTCCTAGCCCAAATACTCTGAGGACTTCACCGCCCAAACCATCATCCGGATACCGAGCCACACTGCCATTACCGGGAACCTGCAGGCCGACACAGCAGCTCGAGGATTTGTATATGACCGAGAACTCATCACGCCGGCTGCAGAAGACCCGGACCCTGTCGACCTCGAGTATTCAGCCATCGTGAAGCACCACAGAGGACGTCGCTTGCGATATCCACCACCCCATCGAAATCTAAAGACAAAGGATGCCGCTGCCCGGCGTAGGCTCCAGACGGGCACTTACACGAACGTACAGTACACATCAGAATGAGACGGAATTGATATGCCCGGTCTTTTGCGCCGCCGAAAGCCGAGACGTCGGGTGTGAGAAGGGTGCATTGACATAAACTTTCGCTCAAAGAGCAGAAGGAGCTTTTTCAATGTTTGTTCATTTTCATCAATCCTACTTCCAAACCTTTATTCGCCTTGAAATGTGACATGAAAATCAAAACAACAATGTGCAAAATGCATTTAGGTAAAACACATAGCTGCAACTGATTTTATTCCATCATGCTCTTCATAAAAATAAAGTTCAAAAATTTGAACACAACTGGGCAACGCTTTGATAAACCCCTTACTTACCTAATCAAAAATGAGCTAGAAAAACGTAGTTACGCTTAATTCCCAACCGAATGGCAACTGAAATTTTGACAAGAATGACATTCTATGTGAGCTTATCACACGTGAACTTATAACACGTGTACTCTCACGGCGGACATAGACGGGTTTACAGCTGGAAATCAAGAGCTACAACGGGCAGAGTATATTCATGTTCATTGAACAGTCATACTTCCTCTCTTTAAAGGAACAAAATGTAAAATATGCGGAACTGCACTACATAGATATCCTAATTCAGAGTGCAATTGAGGTTGCAATTAGGTAGCACGTGTGACTGCAACCTCACATGCAGCGCTTCGTAGATGCAGGTTACTGTCTGTCGACAAATGGCTAACGAAATTATGAATTTTTCACTTTATAGGCAGTGGTGTACTATAAGCGGCATACGTAGCAACTAGACGGCATACACATTGATACTACATACTACATTGCATACTACATTGATGCGCCACTAACAGAGTTCTAAATCATGAGAAGAAGCCCGGTGCAAAATGCAGCGTGGAAACTCCCAGCTCAACACCCTTGCCCGAGGCGAAATGGCAGCGGGCAGAGAGACAACGGTGAGCTGGCGAATGTAAAATAAAAACAAGAGAAATAGTGGGAACTTTGTAATTCAGAACAATAAAGTGAACAATTCAGAGGAATTTAACAGCCCGGTGTTAAAACTTATTAAAAAAGCACGAGGCTTCCAATAAATGTACCATTACTGCAAATTTTGCCCCACACGTCATACAAACACATGCCCAAAATCATGACAAATTGGCAGTTAGCCGCTATTTTAAAAAAAATTGAACCATAACTAATGTTCGCACCTCTATATTTCAATCGTCCATGAATAGTAGGCGAGAGAACGCGACATATTCATTATCCAAATGGAAATACTGCTCTGGAGCCGTCAGGTCATGGTGGATTCTTTCTCGTAAACTCGGCACAGTGCACGATGTGTGCATACACCACCGGTGTTGTACGCCATGAATGTCTGCAGAGGTTAACATGGCGATACACACCAACTCTAACAACTACACCGGAAGCTTTGTGCTGCAACGAACGAGCGTCGATCGTGGCAGTCCGCCGGAAAAGTCCGCAGCGAAAATGGCCGAACGCAGTCTTCAAAACACCACGGTCTCCTACAGCCTCCCTAAGAAAAGTTCACAGGGCAGTGCGAAGACGCAGAGCTGTGTTCTCCCTCGCCCACGCACCGCGCAGATGACGTCATATATTGCGAATCCCCTATTCGGATATTTGTAAGCGTGATGGAAAGTTCCTGCGCGAGCGCTCCGCGGGAGGTTAAGCGTGTGATTTGCCTTTTTTACGCGTACGCGGCTCGCTCATGCTGGCACAAGACAGAACCATGGCAGTCAGTCTTGTCCTCCCGCTTAAAGGAAGGAATTTCACGCTTATTTTCGGTCACGTGGTGCTTTAAACGTCCTCTGCGCCTCATTTACATGCGCGTCACGCTTAATCTTGAAGTTTAGCGTGATATTAAGCGTGAAATTTTTCAGAGTGTACTGCAAACCTTCTCATAATTTTTCTCTCTTCCTTGTTGATGATGATGATGAAGCCTCAATTAATGGCACAAACCCACTGTTGGAGATAGGCCCCGAATCGGGTGGTAATATGATTCAAAAAATGAAATAAAATAAATTGGTTAATAAATAAATAACACACAAAAAAGGAAAATAAATAGATAATCCAAGATGCGAAATAAACTGTGAATACATGAGATAAAGTATTGATCAATACTATAGCAAGCCCTGCGTTGATAGGAATATTAAAAAGAGAAAAGCAAGAAAAAAGAAAGATAAACTTGAGTAAGCTAAATTATGAATAATAATAGTAAGATTTAAACTGTGCGCGAATATTTCTTTTTCATCAACTAAGCAAGCACATCAAGGCAGCATGCTGCTGAAGTTACTGCGGATAAATTCTTGTGCCGGTATTATGTTATAAAGTGAACAGTGCTAACAGGCTTTCATGCATTAAGTTCGCTGAAGACGTTTGCAAGACAGGTATAAACAAATTCGTTGTATAGAGGCTTACGAAGGGCAAATCTTTGTAAAGAGCAGCGTCGCTTCGGCATGTATATTCCGTGGATGAACAGTAAGACAGGTGTTGCTAATTAGTCCAATTTTTTTTTCTATAGGGGGGGATTCATTAGGAAGTCAGCGCAAGGTACATCAGTAGTGTCAGTATAAGCCCATTCTGTATATCTCAAATGCCTGAAAACACCATTGAATTATCCGCGATATAGGGGTCTTGCTGATCGCGGCAGGTGGCACAACATAGTATTTCTAAATGTTTCTAACACCATGATTTCTGAATCTCCCATACGCATGCAGCCATGAACGCGGCTAAGTACGCAAAATATTTTCGGTGAATTTCAGCACCTCATTACCAGGGCTTGAAAACGGTTACATAGTGCCTGCTGTATAATGAGGCAGACGGCCCTAAAGGAGGAGGACGGGAGTGTACACTGTTTTTCGTGCTGTGAGGTACGCACATACGAATATATATATATATATATATATATATATAGATATATATATATATATATATATATATATATATATATATATATATATATATATATATATATATATATATATAGTTCAATGAGAAGTTCTTTGGGCCCGGTGCATAGGTAGTTTTAGAAACGAAGGTGCACACTTACGACAATTGCATCTTTATAATGTTTTTTACGTTTCGGCCGTGGCACCGCCACGAAGGCCGACGAAGGCCGTGCCACGGCCGAAACGTAAAAAACATTAAAGATGCAATTTTCGTAAGTGTGCACCTTCGTTTCTAAAACTATATATATATATATATATATATATATATATATATATATATATATATATATATATATATATATATATATATATATAATGTAAAAGCTAGTCAGTTGCATGTTATATCTGGCACAGAGACAAGGAGTACTTTGACTCAAATGTAGCGCGGTTGCACGGAGTTGGTATGCGCGTTGACTTCATGTAGTAGGTAGCGCGCACTGAACAAGTACGCAAAGAGACCACGAGGTGGGAACAGAGCTCCCATCCAATGTGTGTGCCTTTTTTTCTTTTCCTTTGTTCATTGTGCGCTACGCATATGACGGCACGGTCGCACTGGACCGCGCTTCTGCGCATTCCGGTCCGACCGGGATGATTGCAAGACGATTCGAGTCATGCCTGTTATCATAACAAGATACGCGTGAATTCCAAGAAAGTAACAACCCTGAGTAAACAGAAAAATTTAAGCCAGTCAACGAATATAGCATATGTGGAAATATATTTTTACAAAAGGAAGAAAAAAGAAGATCTCACGCCAATAAAGACGAAGCTACATAAGAGGTGCCACAGGATTGTACGAAAAAAAAGGAAACGCCGAAAGTCCGGGTCACCGGCGAGCTTCGTCATCCGCCGGATCGTCGAGAGTCTCGTCATTGGCAAAACTTCGCAGGCGCATCCTGGCTTCGGAGCCAGCCTTCGGCGACCCGATTTTATGGAAGCCTATAACCTCCACAATATTTGCCATAACGTCCTCGTACTGCTTGAAAAGTACGATAAATCGTGTGGCCATTACTCCCTTGTAGTCAGAATAGTTGCGGAGAGTTTTGCCTCACGGGATTTCGAAGTCCCCGTTGATGGAAACACCCGTGGGGCTGGCCGCGCGAAGGGGCAACGCGGGGAAGGCGACGACTGCAGGCTTGTCGAGCTCGCGCGCGAAACAGCGAGGCAAAAGCTGTGGGTGCACTCAAAGCGATACACGTCGCCCTTGCGCCAAGCCCAACCGCTGAAGACGTGACTATGGCTGCGCAGTGTTCCCGCGAGGATCAGGCGGTGGACGGAGGCTTCGAGAACCCGGGGCCGGCGCAGGCGTCGCCCGGAGTCACAACACGCGGTGCCAGCTCCCAGCTCGTTCCGTCCCTTGTGAACGATCGTCTTGGAGAAGTCAAGTGGAGCGAGAAGTGATGCCGTGGATGCCCCGGGGGATCCACGACCAGAATGACAAGGGTCGCTTCTTCTGCGCACGTCTCCACTGTAATATAAAGAGTTCGCAATAAATTGTAATATTGACATCAACATTGCCAAATTACCGTATGACTTATCTATTCCGTCCTATTATATTTTGTTCAAATCATGACGAGAAATACTAAATTCCTAAAGCAAAAGTAATGCGAAATGAAATGAACCCTCATCATTGTATTAACATTTGCTTAAATGTAATTCGAAGTACTCAATCGTATAACGCGCATTTGGCTCCGGGGCGTGTAGTCAGTTATCATTCTGCTTGAATTGCTCTCCAGAGCAGATGCAAGCCAATCAGGATTTTGGACGCTTGATCACCGAAGCCGACCTGCCGAAGGCAAACAGCCACTCAAAGAGAAGAAGCGTTTGATCGCTTGCCTGCTGCTTAAAAGCATTGAAGCAGTGCGATAAGGCAGCCATGAAAAGAACATCCCCACGCGATACAGGTGCAGTGACGTGCCTCTTATTTTCATTTTTCTTTCTGCTTTGTTTTACGGTGCCTGAGATGTATTTAGGTAAGCCTCAACTTGTCCACAAATAAGTTTCAGAAGCCTGTGCCCACAGTCTACTAACCACATGCAGATTTCTAGCCTGATTGCCACTAAGTTTTGAAATGACGCACTCACAATAGCCGTAATATTTATCTAGCAGCGATTCCCGCCAACTTTGGTGCATGATGCCACCGAGACGAGTGCGAACTCTCTCCAGAGCACTGCACGTGGAGGCTGCCTTTCCAACTTTCTCTCTTAGGAACGCTCTTGTTCCGGCTACAGAACATGTCGGAATATTCACCTGTCCGCTGTCCCGTTGACAAAGGCGCGCGGGCAATCGTCGTTGGACCGAAAACTCCCCGGCACCTGGCAGCCGCCACAAGGAAAGACGCCGAGATCCTTGCCGTGTTTCGTGCACCCGCGAGTGCCTTGAGACCGAGAGCAGACGCGTTCGGATACGGTCGCTGGTCTCTGAGCGCGGCCACTCCGGTCGTCCTGCGGAGCTGCGTGCTGAGATCCATGGCCAGTCGTGTTATAGCTCGGCTGCAGTGCGACGGCATCAGATTGAGGCCGGTGCATTACGACTGACACGAGTCGTCGCAACAGGATGGCTTGGCGTTGACAGTAGTAGCTGAGTGTTAAAGAAGGTCTTCCCACTGGGCGCTCCCCAAGACCTCGCCGGATTCTTGCGATACAGCACTGCGGGACGATCAAGAAGCCTGATTGCTGCACACAATGGCGGCGGGCGCGCAATGCACGAGACAGCCGCCTGGTGCGTTCTTCGTTTTCTTCTACGCGCGCCCGTAGATCCGATCCGAGGAAATGTCTTCTGCGGCTACTTCCCCAAAATATGCATGTCAGATGATACGTAAAATCCACTGGTGTCAGTCTTTTTGAAGGCTATGGTTTATTACAAATAAATTGCAGACACTATGCCAGAAAAAAAGTACCTGAATATTCCACCAAATTTGTCTACGACTACTTATGGGCCAAAAAGGAGGAATACCTGTTGTGTTGAGTTCGGGCTGTAGGCATCGTCATTTTCCTTGAAACTTGTAATGACTCATACCCATGGAGCAAATGGCATTGCTCGATCGAATGCAGCAGATAATGCGAAAGGCCTAGGAACGGAAGTGATATCTCAATTTGAACTTTTGCGCACTGTTCTTGAGGCACCGTCTGCGCCACTATTCGTCATTTTCTTTGCATATTTTGCCAACAGTAAAAGGAATGTGCTCTTGAAAAATTACTTGTAATATTTCTTTGCAAGAGTATATTATTTGCGTTCATTGTATTGCGATTTCATATTAAACTTGGCAGGTGGAAGTTATATTTACTAGCTGTAAGGTTCTCCCAACCAAGCTAGTCCAACTCGTAGGGTTCACTATAAAAGGTACATTGAAGAAACATTGAAAGTACTGGCTTGCCGGGAATGCACTTTGCTAGATTACTGCTTTTGTTCTCAAGTGAGCCGCAGAGAAGCGACATGAGTGGGACCACGCGCGCCTAACGCTTCGTAAAAATAATAAAAAACGAAGAATACCAGCTTGGACGCAGCTACATCCGGGACCTCAAAAAAGAATGAAGCTGCCAAGAGTGCCGCAGAAGAGCAAGATGGCGTGCCGGGCTCAACGCCCGACTGCCGCAACGCAGCAAGCGCCTGCATCAAGGGTCGACTGGTGCTCATGGACATCGTCAACCTACGTTGATGCTCCCGGGGGTGACGCGGTCATCACCAAAAACTAGGATCACGAGAAAGACGTCGACGTCACATGAAGCCAGAAATCGTGACGACTGCAGGCATGTCGTTTGCCAAAATACTGAAGGCTGCACATCTGCCCGGTCTTGTCACCGACATCCCTTTGCGACGCCGAGTGACGCTACGCCAGCCGACGGTGGCATGTGGGCCGGCCTTTAGGCTGTCCACGCAATGCTTGTTTGTCGATAATATATTAACTCTAGTGCCTGAGACCTTGTCAAAATCCAAGCCACCACAAGGAGCTAGAACCGGCACTCCTGGGTGGCGTTGCCAGTCGTTGTTCGCATTCGCGTCTTTCCCAACTTTACCGAGACTTCGCTCACAGTAAAACTGACGTTGCTGGTGTTCTGGAACTCGAATTTACCAATATATGTCAACTTATTATTACTTTGAGTGTTTTCTTGTGTCAATCCATGCAGCAAAATTAGCAGTAGGTGATTGAAGCGCCAGTGTACATATTGACTTGTATAGCTTTCGTCCGAGGCTATATGAGTGCGTACCAAATGTCACAAGATACTTTGTGCGAAAACCCTCAATAGGTCACTTCCGGAGCAAACTAAGTGGAACTGAAATGTATTGCGTGGGATATTTCCAGGATGTTTATGTGAAAAGCGTACTTTATTAATTACCTCAGTGAAGATGGTGATTTCGCGTTGCAAGTAATGTCCGCTTTTCTAGTGAACAGCTTGAAGAGACGAAAGTGCGCAATATTCTGCAGGAGGTCATAAGGCAATCTGTTAAGACCTAAGAAAAAATTGCTTTTATTATCAGGCACAGATGTACTCCTTGGGTAATGCCATTGGATATGAATTTCTTAAAAAAATTAGCGCAGAAGTGGTCATTCAACCTCCGCCATTTCAAACAATAGAATCAGTCCATGAAAGGACAGCATGGTCACGAAATTTTAAATTGGACGTTGCGGACTCAACAAACTATAGGCAAGGGTTTGCGCTTATTTTGAGCCGGTTTGACATTCCCGTGCTGATGCTTAGTGAAAGACACATGTATGAAACTTAGCATGCACATATACATGATGACTACAGGTAGTCAGACTGCCGTCCATTATACGACATACAGGTCGGAACACGTGAAAACATTCAGGAACATGTGATAGACGCTGTACGGGTGGACTCCAATTTAAACGTGGTCACCAATTAAGTGTCCCTTAATCGGCACGTAAATAGGAGTACACAAGTAATTTCACTTTGGCCACGTCAGAAGAGGTTCACAGTTATTGGCAATCCAACACAGGACTCCGTGTATTGAAGCCATTGTAGCGCAAAGAAACATGCTCATAAGATTCCATGCTAAAAAGCAGAACGCCAAAGCCGCTGAGGCCATCACGGTGGTGTTTAAAGGGACACTAAAGAGAAAAATGATTTCTTCTGCATCAGTAAATTACCTTTCTACAATACCAAAAACACCATTCTTACTACGATAAGACTCTTGGAGGCGTCGCCACCCGAAAGACGGGTGGCGACGCCTCCTTGAAGTTCGCGCACCTGGTTGCTGTGACGTCATGCATTTTGATGGCATCTTCTAGGGCCTACCTAATTATATAGTGGTACAGATTGACTACATCGTGTTCTGAAGGAACCAAATATTAAACATGGCAAGTTTCGGAAACGTTTACTCGGACAACGCGGCCCAAATGCGAAAAGATACTTTGGAATCCCTGACGTCACATAAACGTACCGGCGTCGTGGTTTCGGCACGAAATTCAAGTACTGATACTTCGACCTTCATTTTCTCGTCTAATAATCAAACTATTATTTTGAAAGGACTGCCTGCAGGGCTCCCAAACAATTCTTTATTAGTCTAAACTGATTTATTGTTTCGCTTTAGTGTCCCTTTAAGCAACAAACACAACTACTCCAAAAAGCCAAGAACCTTCTAGCGGCCAATCGTTTTATTTATTCGAGACGCTCACTCCTCTGGCTTGTACGGAAGCACGGAAATGACACGCCAGCAGGCATCACGATTTCTGGCTTCATGTGACGTCGACATCTTTTTCGGGCTCCTAGTTTTCAGTGATGATCGCGTCACTATCGGGAGCATCGACGACATTCCTGGTAGGTTGACAATGTCCACGAGCACCAGTCGACTTTTGATGCAGGTGCTTGCTACGTTGCGGAAGTCGGCGCATTCAGCCCGACACGCCATCTCGCTTTTCTACGGTACTCTTGGCAGCTTCATTCTTCTTTGGATCTATGGGCGTGCGTAGAAGAAAACGAAGAACGCACCAGGCGGCTGTCTCGTGCATTGCGTGCCCGCCGCCATTGTGTGCAGCAACCAGGCTTCTTGATCGTCCGGCAGTGCTGTATCGCAAGAGTCCGGCGAGGTTTTGGAACGCGCCCAGTGCGAAGACCTTCTTTACCGCCGAGCTACTACTGTCAACGCCAAGCCATCCTGTTGCGACGACTCGTGTCAGCCGCAATGCACCGGGCTCAATCTGATGCCTTCGCACCGCACCAGAGTTATAACACGACTGGCCATGGATCTCAGCATGCAGCTCCGCAAGACGACCGGAGTGACCGCGCTCAGAGACCAGCAACCGTGTCGGAACGCGTCTGCTCTCGGTGTCAAGGCACTCGAGGGTGCACGAGACACGGCAGGGATCTCGGCATCTTTTCTTCCGGCGGCCGCCACGTGCCGGGGTTTTTTCGGTCCAGCAACGATTGCCCGCGCGCCTTTGTCAACGGCACAGTGGACAGGTGAATATTCCGACATGTTCTGTAGCCGGAACAAGAGCGTTCCTAAGAGAGAAAGTTGGAAAGGCAGCCTCCACGTGCAGTGCTCTGGAGAGAGTTCGCACTCGTCTCGGTGGCATCATGCACCGAAGTTGGCTGGAATCGCAGCTAGAGAAGTATTAGGGCTATATGCAGTGCGTCTTTTCAAAGCTTAGTGGCAATCAGACTAGAAATCTGCATGTGGTTAGTACACTGTGCGCACAGGCTTCTGAAGCTTATTCGTGGACAAGTTGAGGCTTACCTAAATACATCTCAGGCACCGTAAAACAAAGCAGAAAGAAAAATGAAAATAAGAGGCACGTCACTGCACCTGTATCGCGTGGGGATGTTCTTTTCATGGCTGCCTTATCGCACTGGTTCAATGCTTTCAAGCAGCAGGCAAGCGATCAAACGCTTCTTCTCTTAGAGTGGCTGTTTGCCTTTGGCAGGTCGGCTTCGGTGATCAAGCGTCCAAAATCCTTATTGGCTTGCATCTACTCTGGAGAACAATTCAAGAAGAGTGATAACTGTGACTACACGCCCCGGAGCCAAATGCGCGTTATACGATTGAGTACTTCGAATTACATTTAAGCAAATGTTAATAGAATGAAGAGGGTTCATTTCATTTCGCGTTACTTTTGCTTTAGGAATTTAGTATTGCTCTTCATGATTTGAACAAGATATAATAGGACGGAATAGACAAGTTATACGGTAATTTGGCAATGTTGATGTCAATATTACAATTTATCGCGAACTCTTATATTTCAGCGCAGAGTTGCGCAGAAGAAGCGGCCCTTGTCATTCTGGTCATGGATCCCCCGGGGCATCCACGGCATCACTTCTCGCTCCACTTGACTTCTCCAAGACGATCGTTCACAAGGGACGGAACGAGCTGGGAACTGGCACCGCGTGTTGTGACTCCGGGCGACGCCTGCGCCGGCCCCGGGTTCTCGAAGCCTCCGCCCACCGCCTGATCCTCGCGGGAACACTGCGCAGCCCTAGTCACGTCTTCAGCGGTGGGGCTTGGCGCAAGGGCGACGTGTATCGCTTTGAGGGCAGCCACAGCTTTTGCCTGGCTGGTTTCGCGCGCGGTGCCGACAAGCCTGCAGTCGTCGCCTTCCTCGCGTTGCCCCTTCGCGCGGCCGGCCCCACGGGTGTTTCCATCAACGGGGTCTTCGAAATTCCGTGAGCCAAAACTCTCCGCAGCTATTCTGACTACGAGGGAGTAATGGCCACGCGATTTATCGTACTTTTCAAGCAGTACGAGGACGTCCTGGCAAACATTGTGGAGGTTATAGGCTTCCATAAAATCGGGTCGCCAAAGGCTGGCTCCGAAGCCAGGATGCGCCTGCGAGGTTTTGCGAATGACGAGCCTCTCGACGATGCGACGGATGACGAAGCGAGCCGGTGGCGTGGACTTTTCACCGTTGCTTCTTTCCGTGCAATCATGTGGCAACTCGATTGGAGCTTCATCTTTATTAGCGTGAGATGTTATTTGTTCTTGCATTTGTAAAAATATATGTTCATATATGCTATATTCGTTGATTGGCTAGAATCTTTATTTTTACTCAGCGTTGTTACTTTCTTATTGGAATTCACGCAGTCGGGCCGTGCCGTCATATATGTAGCGCACAATAAACAATGGAAAAGAAAAAAAGGGCTCGCACATTGAGCTGGGAGCTGTGTTCCCACCCCGTGCTCTCTTTGCGTGCTTGTTCAGTGTGCGCTACGTACAGTCGCGTGCAATATGACTTGCAGCACCGTTGTTCGTGGTCGAAGGGGCTCCAGGGCTGCGCAGTGGCTCTGACATGCGAAATAGTGGTTTAATAATTATCACTAGTTGAAGCTGTGTTTACGTCTGGAACTTGCCCTGTGTCTGCACAGCCGAACTGTCTTGGAGCGCTACCCGCCGTGGTTTCTCAGTGGCTATGGTGTTGGGCTGCTGAGCACGAGGTAGCGAGATGGAATCTCGGCCACGGCGGCCGCATTTAGATGGGGGCGAATTCGAAAACACCCGTGTACTTAGATTTAGGTGCACGTTAAAGCACCCCAGGTGGTCGAAATTTCCGGAGTACTCCACTATGGCGTGCCTCATAATCAGAAAGTGCTTATGCAGGATGTCTACCAACCAGGAAAACCGGGAATTCTCAGGGATTTTTAGTAGTCTGGAAAAACTCAGGGAAAACTCAGGGATTTTGTGCCTCTATCAGGGAAAATTAGCTTTAATTTTATTGAAACGGTCGAAAGTCGCGGTAATGCTGGCTCGAGTAACAGACAGGAATCGTAACGAATCGTCTTTGACGCCCTGTCGTCGGCTGGAGGAGTTGCCAGTGTACAGTCAACGACCGACATTCCGGATTCCCGATAATTTATACGGCTTCGCGGCACCACCACGTACCCCATAGAGTCAATGTATCAGAACGTCCGAAATTTCGGACCCAAGAACTCTTTGCCGTCAGATTTTCCGGACGTTCTGCGTGACCGCAGGTCGGAAACGGCATTAATCAAAGCCACCACCGCTGCCATTTTGATTACCTCGCCGCCTCGAGCCGGCGCTATCGCACGCAGATCCGCTGGTAGCCGTAGCCACCACTGCGGCAACGCTAAGCCTAGCTGCTTCGACATTCGCCATTAAGCTTCTTGCCGTTTGGTGCCGTGTTTCTTCATTTCTCCGCTGTCAGCAATAATTTTGGCGTCGAAGCTCGGAAAGCACGGTGCCTTCCATGATGCTCATTCTTGAAAGTTAGTTTCGCCTCAGTATAGTTGTGTGACGCGGTGAAGCATTAGCAAAAGTATTGCGGTGAAGCTTAACAAGCGTAGAAAGGGGCAATTGTCACGGGACACAGTATATTTGAAATCGACTTCATACTCTGCGCGAACCCTGGCATCATACAAGATGTAGACGTGCTCGGCAAGGTGCGCTGCAGTGACCATAGGATGGTAAGAACTCGAATTAGCCTTGACTTGAGGAGGGAACGGAAGAAACTGGTACATAAGAAGCCAATCAATGAGTTAGCGGTAAGAGGGAAACTAGAGGTATTCCAGATCAAGCTACAGAATAGGTATTCGGCTTTAACTCCGGAAGAGGACCTTAGTGTTGAAGCAATGAACGACAATCTTGTGGGCATCATTAAGCAGTGTGCAATAGAAGTCGGCGGTAACTCCGTTAGACAGGATACCAGTAAGCTATCGCAGGAGACGAAAGATCTGATCAAGAAACGCCAATGTATGAAAGCCTCTAACCCTACCACTAGAATAGAAGTGGCAGAACTTTCGAAGTTAATCTACAAGCGTAAGACAGCTGACATAAGGAAGTATAATATGGATAGAATTGAACAAGCTCTCAGGAAGGAGGAAGCCTAAAAGCAGTGAAGAAGAAACTAGGAATTTGCAAGAATCAGATATCATTACTAATATGGATGAGATAGTTCAAGTGGCTGAGGAGTTCTATAGAGATTTGTACAGTACCAGTGGCATCCACGACGATAATGGAAGAGAAAATAGTCTAGAGGAATTCGAAATCCCACAGGTAACGCTGGAAGAAGTAAAGAAAGCCTTGGGAGATATGCAAAGGGGGAAGGCAGCTGGGGAGGATCAGGTAGCAGCAGATTCCTTGAAGGATGGTGGGCAGATTGTTCTAGAGAAACTGGCCACCCTGTATACGCAATGCCTCACGACCTCGAGCGTACCGGAATCTTGGAAGAACGCTAACATAATCCTAATCCATAAGAAAGGGGACGCTAAAGACTTGAAAAATTATAGACCGATCAGCTTACTGTCCGTTGCCTACAATGTATTTACTAAGGTAATTGCAAATAGAATCTGCAACACCTTAGTTTTCTGTCAACCAAAGGACCAGGCAGGATTCCGTAAAGGCTGCTCAACAATAGATCATATTCACACTATCAATCAGGTATAGAGAAATGTGCGGAATATAACCAACCATTATATATAGCTTTCATTGATTACGAGAAAGCGTTTGATTCAGTCGAAACCTCAGCAGTCATGGAGGCATTGCGGAATCAGGGTGTAGACGAGCCGTATGTAAAAATACTGAAACATATCTATAGCGGCTCCACAGCCACTGTAGTCCTCCATAAAGAAAGCAACAAAATCCCAATAAATAAAGGCGTCAGGCAGGGAGATACGATCTCTCCAATGCTATTCACAGCGTGTTTACAGGAGGTATTCAGAGACCTGGATTGGGAAGAATTGGGGATAAGAGTAAATGGAGAATACCTTAGTAACTTGCGCTTCGCTGATGATATTGCCTTACTTAGTAACTCAGGGGACCAACTGCAATGCATGCTCACTGACCTGGAGAGGCAGAGCAGAAGGGTGGGACTAAAAATTAATCTGCAGAGAACTAAAGTAATGTTTAACAGTCTCGGAAGGGAACAGCAGTTTACGATATGTAGCGAGGCACTGGAAGTGGTAAGGGAATATATCTACTTAGGACAGGTAGTGGCCGCGGATCCGGATCATGAGACTGAAATAATCAGAAGAATAAGAATGGGCTGGGGCGCGTTTGGCAGGCATTCTCAGATGATGAACAGCAAGTTGCCATTATCCCTCAAGAGAAAAGTGTATAACAGCTGTGTCTTACCAGTACTCACGTACGGGGCAGAAACCTGGAGGCTTACGAAAAGGGTTCTACTTAAATTGAGGACGACGCAACGAGCTATGGAAAGAAGAATGATAGGTGTAACGTTAAGGGATGAGAAAAGAGCAGATTGGGTGAGGGAACAAACGCGCGTTAATGACATCTTAGTTGAAATCTAGAAAAAGAAATGGGTATGGGCAGGACATGTAATGGGGAGGGAAGATAACTGATGGTCATTAAGGGTTACGGACTGGATTCCGAGGGAAGGGAAGCGTAGCAGGGGGCGACAGAAAGTTAGGTGGGCAGATGAGATCAGGAAGTTTGGAGGGTCAACATGGCCACAATTAGTACATGACCGGGGCAGTTGGAGGAGTGTGGGAGAGGCCTTTGCCCTGCAGTGGGCGTAACTAGGCTGATGATGATGATGATAATGATGACAGTATGTATTCCTTAATTTTACACGCGTGCACCCACCCTCTCCTGTCACAGTAGGAGCACCGCCATGCCTAATAAATGTACTGACAGGTATTCAGAGCTTTTCCAGATGTGTCTGTGTCGATTTGAGCCCTTAAGAGCAGTAAAAGACATGCATTTATTTTTTCGGACTGCCTGATTTTTCGGAAGTATTCGCGGCCCCTAGGGGGTCCGAAAAATTGGACAAGAGGAGAACGAGAACAGAAAGGACCGACGCATTGAGGAATGAACGGGGAATCAAGTATGCGAGTGCTTCTTTGAAGGAGCCTGAGCTCAAAAAACACTCTTGGCTGACGCCGAGATGCAGGTGTCCCTCATACAAACGAAAATAAATTCCTTAAAGCAATGAAACACAACACTGAGGCGTCGTGCGCGGGCTGAGAGTATGTCAGAACAGTTGAGGTTGACTTACGAGCTATTGTTCATAGAGACTCTCAATTGTGACCGAATTCGGGCCTCATACCACTGAGCTTGCTATCAGTTGGTATAAATAGCTCATATTGTGAAATATTTGCTTCTGTATGCATCTCCTTTTTATTTGTATTTGAGAATGTCTGACTCGATTTGCAATTTCTTTCGAAGACATTTTATTTGCTGTGCATTTTACTAACCCCTCCCTTCTATTCTTTTTTTTTTGAATAACATAAACACTACTCCTTAGTATTCAAATTGGATTAAGTGGGTTCTTTTAAAAAAAATTTTCATATCCTTACTAAGGAGTGACAGCATCGGGCGATATGGTTCCAGCCCGTCTTGCCATAAAACATAGTTCTACATCACTCAGGAAATTTCGCAAACGCACTCGGGGAGAACCTGGAAAACTCAGGGAATTTGGAAATGTCAACTTGGTAGACACCCTGTTATGGCACGTAAAACCTCATAATTTTATTTTGTCTTGGAGCCCCTTCGACCATGGGCAACGGTGTTGCAGGTCATATTTTGCGTGACTGTACATGAAGTCAAGATCTATATAAACTCCTCCCAATCGGTATAGTTGAGTCAAAGTCTGCTTCTCTTTGTGTTAGATAGAACATGCGACAGACTAGCTTTTACATAATTTATATATGTATATATGATGTGACACTGATGTGCGTACCTCATAGTATTAAAAGGCAGTGTACTACTTTCCCTTCTTCGTTCTTTACGCTCATCCGCCTCGTTGTACATTAGGCACTATCTTCCATTTTCAAGCCCCGGTAATCACTGTATATACGAAACCATGTCTCTTGCTGGACAGGCCCGACGACTTGCTTCTTTGCGCACTCTTATTTTACAGGACCGCTCGAATTCACACTACTGTCGCGAAAAGAGTATAGCGCGGGCCTCTTTGCTTGTTTTCCGGGAATTTTGGGGGCTCCTCGACGCGGGGGCAAACGTTTGTACCCCGAATAATCGCGGCGGCGCCGGGCATGTACTGCCGCCCGGCCGCCGCGCCTGACGTCACACGTGCACCTGACGCGTCCTCGTCCCACGCTCGGCTGTCAAAAGCCGATTAGTTATGGTCAGAGTGCCTTTGTGTACGGAGTGTTGACGCGACCATTTCTTGACCCCTTGAACTCTGCCGCTTATTGGATGATGTCGGCTTGCCTGATTGGTCGGAGTAACGAAGTAACCCATTGGTGGAGAAGCCTGCGCCGGTCCGCGGGTCCCTTGGATGCTGGGGAAACTGATTTAAGGAATAGTTTGGGGTAGTTTTGGGGGTGAGCAAGTAGACAGCAGCAGACGGCGCAACATCACCAGGAGAGACCAGGCCGGTCAGGCAGGCCGACGACGACGGGTATGACACCGTTTTTGTTTGTAGATATTTTGTACAGTTTAAACTTACGGCAAATGCGAAGTGAATAAACCTAGTTGTTCAAATGCTACTCTCGTCGTCGTACCTGCGGATTTCGACTGACCCCTGCCAGAGCTCATCCCCATTCATCTTCGTCTCCCTGGTGAGCTGATGCGTCAGGTATCTAACGGCTGCGTCGCTTCGCTACAAAGTGGTGGAGGTGCTGGGTACCGAAGGCCACGCACTAATATCATGGGCCGTGGCAACAAACCTCAAGAACCTAGCTCTAACAGCTCGACTATAACCGAACCCCCTACTGTCCTCGCTACCATGTCCACCCCTCAAGCGCAACCTTTTATCGGACCGCCAGTATTTAAAGGCACACCAGAAGAGTCAATATCCGAGTGGCTGCTTTGCTACGAATACGTAGCCTCCCTCAACAACTGGGATGAAGGGACGAAAGTAAAATTTTTATATTTGGCATTAGAGGGCAATGCAAAAAAGTGGCACGCCACGCAAATTTTAACGGGTGCCCCTAATACATAGAAAGAGTGGACGACGCTCTTAAAAACGTCTTTCACAAGTCGCCACTCAGTTGAGATCGCATATTTGCGGCTCCAAAACCGAACGCAGCTGCCATCAGAATCTCCCGAAGATTATTACTATGACGTTGTGCAGCTGTGCGCCAGAGCCAATCCATCTATGACGGAAGAGGAGCGGATGCGGCACCTCGTGCGCGGATTGCGTCCGGACGTGCTGGAGAAAATTCTTATTGCAAACCCGGACAGCTGCTCTGCTTTCCTCGAAATTTTACGCCGAATTGATCGGGCAGCTTTTTTGATGGTGCGTGCGTCGCAACCAGAAGCGACCGGCACCTATTTCTCTGCCGGCCAGCAGTCGTGCTACCCATTCGCCTCGGCACCTGCCGCCGGAGTGACACCCGCTGGAGCAACAGTGCAGCAGCCTCCTACATGTCTCGCCACCTGCGCTGCGGCAGAGCGTCACTGCCCGCTACAGGCCACCGACCGCGACAGGGACTTGAGGGCGATCGCGGACTCTGTTGCCTCATTATTTGACCGCCTGAAAGCTATTGAAGAAGGTGTACGTCGTCCTCCAGTGCCCTGGCCAGCGAGAAATACCCGTGACGACGACGAGCAACCACGCTGCCAGCTATGCGACCGCATCGGCCACTTTGCGCCCCAGTGCCGGCAATGGCTCCAGGAAAACCGATCCCAGTGGAAGGATCAGCGCTCTAACTTTGAGCAAAACAACTCCCGCACGCTTTCCCGACTTCCGCATGATTCCGCGCCAGCAAGCGACGAAAATCCCTTACCGTTGCTCGTGCTGGATCATGTGGACATCGGCGAAAGGCAGAGAGAGGATTCATGGATACGAGAAGTAATACAGCACCTAGAGCAGCCGAGTGCGCCCGTTGCCAGAAAAACGAAAAGAACGGCACAGAGCTTTCGCTTGATCGGCGGTGTGTTGTATAGAAGAGCGAAATGCTTTCAAGACGGTCGCACGGCACTTGTTGTCCCAGGGTGTTTGAGGTCGGAGGTGTTACGGCACTGTCATGTCGATAGCTCGGCGGGCCACCTCGACGTCAGGCGCACCTGGGGGAAGTTCGCCGCCGTTATTTCTGGCCAAAGATGTTTTGCCACGTCAGCAAGTACGTCCTATCCTGCTCTGACTGCCAGAAACAGCCGCTCGCCCACAGAAAGCCAGCCAGTGTCGCCCCCTTTGTAAGCTCCAAAAATGAGCCTCTACTTCAGGTAGGCCAAGGAATGCAACGCGGAACCCAGGACGCCAAGAAAGCGGCCCACAAAACGGACCCTGCTCAGATTCTAGCCGACCAAACCGGCAAAAAACGCGACGTTTTTAATGTTGCGCGGTTAAAACAGTGCCATGTCAGACGGTGCTCCGATGACGACGCAGACGACGAGTCTGCTACCGAACGTCAGAAGCACAAGAAAATGTGTTGTGTTCCTCGCGTTGTGCCCCAATGTAGTTCGCGTGGTGACCGGAGGCATGCCCCGTGTGATCGTGTGTGTGAGACGTCGACTAGTGATCGAGGACGACAACCTAAGAACCCGGACGGGACTGAACTTTACTCCAACTGGAGTACATTTAACTGGAGGACATTTCATAGGGAGGCTGAGCCTCGAACCATCGCTCCATACGACGCGGACACTGATGTGTATTGCAGCGCAACCGAATAATCTTCATTGTTAATTTTATTGTGTAGCGCGCGCGAATGAACTTTGATGTTTCTTGTCTTGTGCATTTTGTTTCCATTTTGTTAAAACTTGTTTGTTTTGTTTTATGTGATATTAAATCTTCCTTAGGGATACTTCAGTTTTTTATATGAATCCCTAAATGTACGTGTTTAATTTGTACGTGTTAAATTGTTAATTTGGTTTTGTAGTAATGCTTTGTAACGAGTGGGACACTCTTTTTCGTAGGGGGGAGGTGTCGCGAAACGAGTATAGCGCGGGCCTCTTTGCTTGTTTTCCGGGAATTTTGGGGGTTCCTCGACGCGGGGGGCAAACCTTTGTACCCCGAATAATCGCGGCGGCGCCGGGCATGTACTGCCGCCCGGCCGCCGCGCCTGACGTCACACGTGCACCTGACGCGTCCTTGTCCCCCGCTCGGCTGTCAAAACCCGATTAGTTATGGTCAGAGTGCTTTTGTGTACGGAGTGTTGACGTGACCATTTCTTGACCCCTTGAACTCTGCCGCTTATTGGATGATATCGGCTTGCCTGATTGGTCGGAGTAACGAAGTAACCCATTGGTGGAGAAGCCTGCGCCGGTCCGCGGGTCCCTTGGATGCTGGGGAAACTGATTTAAGGAATAGTTTGGGGTAGTTTTGGGGGTGAGCAAGTAGACAGCAGCAGACGGCGCAACATCACCAGGAGAGACCAGGCCGGTCAGGCAGGCCGACGACGACGGGTATGACACCGTTTTTGTTTGTAGATATTTTGTACAGTTTAAACTTACTGCAAATGCCAAGTGAATAAACCTAGTTGTTCAAATGCTACTCTCGTCGTCGTACCTGCGGATTTGGACTGACCCCTGCCAGAGCTCATCCCCATTCATCTTCGTCTCCCTGGTGAGCTGATGCGTCGGGTATCTAACGGCTGCGTCACTTCGCTACACTACGACCACCGATGACGAAGCGTCAGATATGATGCTGGTGACTTAGTGTGGCTCTGGAAACTAACACGAAACCGTGGGTTATGTCAAAAAGTGCCGGCCCACTATGTCGGACCCCATGTTAATACTGATAGTATGAGCGAATTGACATTTCACACCGCCCCCCTCACATTGAATGGCCGACAGTCATCTCTCAACAGCCTGTTTGAATTGCCCGGCGTCCTTCGTCTGCACGGAGGGAAATGTGACTTACGGGCGTTCTTAGTTTACGCCTCGACAGGATGTGGGGCAGCCAAAACGCATGAAGAGGAGGATACAGACGACGTGCGCAACTCTGGCGCCATCTCGCAGCCTTCTTCGCCGCATAGCCCCTCTTCCGCGCCACTAGGCTTTTCCTCTCGCGCTTTCGCGGTGCCCTCCTCCTCCGCTTTCCTGCTAGCGCTCTCCTCGCTATCACCGTCTTTCATCGTTCGCTGAGGTCGGCGTTCGCTTTCGTCCTCCGCTGTGTTCGTTGGCTCGGTTACAAGGGACAATGCCGGCGTCCCGGACTAGGGACCGCCCTTCCCCCTAGATTTTGTAAGGGCTGGGACCTTAGGGCTCAGCTCACACCTCTCCTGTAAATAGAAGAAATAAAGTTTATCACCACCATCACCACCCGCCGCAGGAACGGGCGCCTAAGAGCTGCGCTATAGAACTGTGAAGCACCAAAACTAACTCTTCATTTGGCATACCTGTGTCCCGAAAACAGGTTGCACCCAAAGCACAACAATAGCGGCGAGCACAGTCAGCGATCGTCCGAAATCTTATCTGCGAGTCTGGAGTAATGTGTAGGATCATGACGCCGACAGTCGTCGTCGAGTTCCGTCCGTAAAACAGCTTGAACGGCGTGATACGCGTTGTTCCTTGCGCCGCCGCGTTAGAAGCGAAAGTTACGTAGGGAAGGACCGCAACGCAGGTCTTGTGTTCGACGTCGACGTACATGGAAAACATGTCGACGAGGATTGGCCCTAAGTCCATTCTGACCTGCTGGAATGGTGGGCAAGGGGGCTCGATCGGCGGCAGCCATCCCGCTGGGCCGCTGTTGCGTCGCTGGCAGTCTCGGCCATACCTCTGGACGCCCTGCTGAGGCAACAAGTAGCTGTTTGGCGCAGGCTGGTGAGAAGTTCTTTCTTACGAGTACGTCGCTTTGTAGCGAAAACCAAGATAATCCTCGCCTAAATGACCTATGGACAACATCGATCGTGCATTTCAAGTACTGGACAAGTTTTTTTTGCTCGAGAGCAGGTAATACGCTAGATTCAGAGGGGAGAGTCGGATGACAAAGCTCGCATGACAACGACGTAGCGACAGCGACGCGAACACGAGCCTATAAGTAACCGGTCTAGTTGGTAGGCACTGCCAGCACCGTGGCGTAGGAGGGTAGATTAGATAGATAGATAGATAGATAGATAGATAGATAGATAGATAGATAGATAGATAGATAGATAGATAGATAGATAGATAGATAGATAGATAGATAGATAGATAGATAGATAGATAGATAGAAGGCAGAGAAAAAACAATAAGAAAAGTTCATATTCACTAGCGCCGCTGACGACAGGGACAAGCAAGCACAGGACATGAGATGTGCTGAATAATAATTAGTTTATTTTAAAAATACCAAGCAACTTATATATACGCCACCCCACCACTCCTGTGACTCCATCTGCGGACCCACTCCCGCATGGAGACATCAAACGTTAAGAATTGCAATATTATGGTGGAAATTGAGAAACAAAATTCACGCAGAACAGTATCTAACCTCCAAAAAGGCCCCTTCACGATCGCAAAACAGAATAGAAGGGTGGCTAGCACGCGCGTCACCACGTGTAACTGTTCTGAATACCTCGGCTGTTTCCCGCGTTATATCCTTTCCGCGTGTCTGTAGGTGTTCTTCGTGTCAAAAACTTATGGAAAATAAGTTTATACATTGCGTCAGGGCCTAATCGTTAAATGACTTATATATTATAGTTGCTCTTTTTATAACGAGGGAAGCTCGAGTAGACTGGCTTGCTGTTCGACGTGCAGCATTCTTTACAGACCTCGACGTCAGCACTATAGAGATTAAGAGACCTTGTCTCTGGCCGTTCAACGCTCACTATTCCTATAAAATGTCCTTTACATGCAGTCTGGTTTGAAGCATAGACTTTCATACAATTACTGTAGGGAACTGTGGCGCTAGTCTCTACGGTAGCTGAGAGCATGGCAGTTCAGCCAGCATGGGAATGATGGGTACTGCACGGATTTACCTAAACTTCGTCCTTCTGGGTTTAAAGGGAAGCTGAAACACTTTTCAAAAAAAATGAGTTCCCTGCGGCATTCTACAGTTTCGAGTCCACTGAACACGAATATCCCGTTTAAAAAGGGCGGAAACAAACGCAAGCGGCTGTTTTTTTGCAAGAAAACGCGCACCAGCGCCTCAGGGCATCGCGCGAACGCCGCTGTTGCCCGTGATTGGTCGGGACCGCTTTGACGTCATTCATGGGGATCGCCGGTCGGCGCCGCCATTTCAGAGCGTAGCACGTTGTTCTGTTCTGGCTTCATAGCTGAGTTGTAAGCATTATGGAACGTTCTCGCTGTCTCGGAGAGCTTGTATTTTCGCCGTACATGTTCGAACCGACAGCCGATGCAGAAAACGATGGCGGCAACGGGGGCAACGACGATGTTGAGTGTGCCAACAGCGAGAGCGATGTGTGCACCTTCTCGCGCGTTGGAAGTCTTAGCTGGTACGTATGTCTTTCCATGTAGCTGCACCTTCCAATGACGGGAGAAAAAACGCGCCGAAGTGTCACTGGGAACTTGCTGCTGGAAGAATGCCGAAGCACTAACCTCTCGTTAGATTGTAAACACGGGTGCGATTCCGCGATGTCATGCACCTTGCCGCTGCTTGTCTAAAGTTCCGTGGTTTTATGCGTGTTGATACACGATCGCGAACATAAGTGCCGCGTTTGGCTACTTCAAACTGTTCAACATTATCTGCCTGTGTCACACTGGCTGCTCCAAGCTCTTCGATTGGTGATGGTAGTGGAACAGGCTCATCAGGGGCTCGGTTCTCAAGGTGCTCTGCTAGAACCTGAAAGAGTGCAAGGCATGGATGTCATGAATTTCAGCGTATCATGCATATCAGCAAACATGACAACAGTTGGATTACTTACACTAATTGAAATACTTTTTCAGTAATTTATGTGATGGATTAGTTGTCTAGTGATTTAGTAATGTGAATTATTTGCTGTCTGTAATTTCATGGCTAAAGCAATTTATTAATTGCATTAAATATGCACCAGAAAGCTGTGTACGGCGCCAGAACGTTGGTAGTGTCGTGAGGTGTCGTGGAGGCACACGGGGGGGAGGGCATGAAATGTTGGCAAGAGTATGTTACCTTGAAGAAAGGTTGGCGTCCCTTTATGCTTTGCTTTTTGCTTCTTGTATGCATGAAAACTTTTTAGAAGCAATCGTAAAGTAATACCATTACTTTTTTGAATGCGGTAATTGGTAATGTAATTAAAACCAATGAGCATAATTAGAAAGTAATGAGTAATTATATTTACTTTCAAATAATAATTTTGCCATGCGTGATGCATAGCTAGTTAAAGACTAGAATAAATTTTTTGTCCAGCAGCGATGCCTGTATTGGGCTAGACCACGTCGAACGCTGATAAGTTCAATACCTCACAACGTTACTTCATTACTTGAGCCCGTTCGCCTTGCCACGGGCGCGGCTGTGCCGACGCTCGTTTTTGAGGTAATTCGCTGCTGGTAGCGAGCTGTGGGTGCGAAACCTACAGAACGAGGTTTTTACACGCCGAGTTCAACTACTCTAACGCGAGCATGAAAATATTACCGTAACGCCTTCTGTCGTGCGATTTGAACACGAATGCTGAACAGCTAAACCTGCGGGCACCGCGTGGTAGGACGTATAGCAAATATCACTGAATGCGCAAGCGTACCCCCGGCCAGTTATTTCACCGTACCACAGCAGCGCCGAACAAACAGCCGTAGTACAGTGTTCCGTGACAAAGTGGAGTGGAAAAACAGGATGAAAACGGCAAGCACTTTGCACGCATGTGCATATTCCCGGCTGTGCCTCCACCTCGCTTCGTCATAGGCCGCTGTAAGGCCGTTTGTTCGACACTCAGGTGATCACCTGTTTAAAAAATTGCCCGGGTGCACATTAAAACCCTTACCTCACCCTTTCTCCTCTTGGCGAAGGCCGCTCTTGGAGGTGGCGAGGTGTTTCTCTTGTGGGAGATAGACGGAACAACGCCGGCCTTCAGTCGCGCCGATTTAATTCGAATACCGATTGCCCGCATCGTTGTCAAGCTCCGATATTAATCACTGTCGCGGAAATGGTCCGAACACAGCACAGTTGATTTCGTCGGCAAGAAATTATCTCTCCTCACCGCACGGACCCACTGCGCTGCAAGTTTCTTGTCCTTCGGGAACATGTGAAAGACCACATCGTCTCGCCCGCCTGTGTTCGCACAGCCGAATGCTGCACAGAACGAGGGCATGTTGGGTGCCCTTGGCGTAGGCACTCACGTAGCACAGAAAGGAAGCACAGTCACGAAAATCGCAAAAGAAAACAAACGTGAGCGGCGGCAGATCTCTCGTAGCGTCGTTTAGTAAAGCGCAGGACGGAAAGAAACATGCCAGCACATGCCAGCACACCGGTCCGGCAGTACGGTCCCCGGGAATGACGTCACTCTCGCCGGTTCTCTCCTCCGGCTGCCTCCTTACCCGGCGCTCCGGGAAACGACGGGGGCGTGTCCGCGGGGGGGATTAAGAAAGCGATTTCTGCTCCTTATATTGACAATACAAAGAAAAACATTCAGAACCATAAATTAATAGGTCTGTTCTTCCCAACCCCAGCAATTGATGTTAATTGAAAACCGTTTCAGCTTCCCTTTAAGCAGCGTCGTGACCCTGTAAAGTGATGATATTTTTTTAAAGTTCTGCGTCATCAATAATTGAATATATATTAATAAACTTGTACGATGGCAGGATTCGAACACGTGTCCTCTAGCACATAAGCCCGACATTGAAATAAATCACGGCAAAGACTCATGGAAAAGCGAAAACATTGCACTTAGCAGCGATTACGCATACCCCCAGAGTCGTATAACCTTCTGCAATAAAAAAATGATTAATGTCTGCGAAATCTAGTCCTGTTTAGGCGCAAATAAAGAGCAATAAACGAAGCATGCATGCATGCATGCATCCATCTATCTATCTATCTATCTATCTATCTATCTATCTATCTATCTATCTATCTATCTATCTATCTATCTATCTATCTATCTATCTATCTATCTGTCTGTCTGTCTGTCTGTCTGTCTGTCTGTCTGTCTGTCTATCTATCTATCTATCTATCTATCTATCTATCTATCTATCTATCTATCTATCTATCTATCTATCTATCTATCTGTCTGTCTGTCTGTCTGTCTGTCTGTCTGTTTGTCTGTCTGTCTGTCTGTCTGTCTGTCTGTCTATCTATCTATCTATCTATCTATCTATCTATCTATCTATCTATCTATCTATCTATCTATCTATCTATCTATCTATCTATCTATCTATCTATCTATCTATCTATCTATCTATCTATCTATCTATCTATCTATCTGTCTGTCTGTCTGTCTGTCTGTCTGTCTGTCTGTCTGTCTGTCTGTCTATCTATCTATCTATCTATCTATCTATCTATCTATCTATCTATCTGTCTGTCTGTCTGTCTGTCTATCTATCTATCTATCTATCTATCTATCTATCTATCTATCTATCTATCTATCTATCTATCTATCTATCTATCTATCTATCTATCTATCTATCTATCTAATCTTCGTCCGTCGACCCAGTGGAACAACTTGCCAGCTTGGGCGAATAGTATGTGCTCGTGGTGGTGATGCCTTTCTGGTCGTTCCGTCCTCGTCAGTCCAACTTCCTTATCTTACTCTCGTCTTGCCGTAGTCGCCAAGCGTTTTACGGCGACACAGTGGCATAAGTTATGAAATAGTTTGGGTCACTAGGCATGTATGTACTCGTAGCCAGGATGCCATCGTGTTTATTGCATAGTCGTCATTCCAGCTTTGCCATCCGACTCCCGTCATGTCGCCGTCGTCATTTCATCATCCTCATACATTCGTCATGCGTTCGTTCACAGAATGCGCCGTTATGTCTTCGTGTGGTTCCATCGCCCTCACACTGGCTTCCTTTCATTTTTACTTTTATTTATAACATACAAATAAATATGCATAGCAGAGAACATACGAGCAACCCACTTCATTAGGAAGATTTTAATATATCGCGGGTCTGGAGTTCGACTCAGACACTGTTCTGGGCAAGAAAGAAAACTTTATGTGTGTCTTGGTGAAATGAGGGGTTAATGCATTGTGTGATCATGACATGTACGCCTTCTGGACAAAGGGGTCACGTATACGTATCATCTGAATCTTGTCATGCCGTCGTCATCATGTCACTGACGTTATGCATGCTTCCTGCCCCGTAGGGGCGTCTGCGTGAGCAGGCGTTTGGTGTTTTGCGACACCACGTACCCGAGAACATGAAGGGTGGACCCTCCCACGTGTAGGCATGCGCGGCTTAGGCATGTCTGGGGAAAGGGGGATCCTGGAGCTTGAGCCGATACAGGGTGTTCGGACTTTCAAGGCCTCCCGCTGAGCCACGACACCTCTTTTGCCTCTGCTCCACATAGACGGAGCCTACAGACTGATCCACCTGGTGGAAATCGGCAATCGCCTTTTCCTGTCCTCGTCTGCAATCTTCGTCTTTCTCCCTCACTGGTAATCTTTCCTGTGTTCTTTTCCATTCCATTTACTTCCCACATTCTATGCGGCAAGGGTTAAACTTGTGTGTCATAACTTCCCTTGGTTGTACGTATTTAGTTATAGCGGTAGCGTGTAGCTGGCGTTTGTAGGGCCTGTGTTTACAGGTCCTACAGTGTCCCCTTATTGGGCTCCATAGTGGGTGGCTGGCGGTGCTGCGGAAAAAATATTCTTTTCGTGGCTTCTTCTTTCCCTTTCCGCTTTCTCAGATCGCCCTTAGAAAAGAGGGCGCACGGAAGCTTTTCAGTTTTTGGTCACCAAACAGAGATTTTCACCGTCCATGATGTGATTAACAGTGAAAAACTGGGAAAAAACAGTGACAGCCACCTAACGTTGCTGTTGGCGAAATCTATGGAAAGGTTATAAAACGTGAAAAGGTTATAAATTTATGAACTTGGCCTGCGGTGAGCTCTTCTTGGAACTCCGCGACAAGAAGCAACACGAAAAGCTGACAAATCCAGTCTCCTTTGGGGACATTCTACTGACTATTACCCCACACCGCACTCTGAACACCACCCGTAGTGTCATTTCGCACGATGACTTGCTGGAACTCACCGAGACTGAAATTATGGAGGGCTGGACTGACCAGAACGCAATCAGTGTCAAGCGAATGAAGTTTAGGCCGCGATGGGAAAGAAATCCCAATAAAGCACCTTATTCTTACCTTCAGCTCAAGTGTGTGTCCCGAAACTATCGAAGCAGGCTGTATAAAGATCCGTCTCAGGTCATGCGTGCCAAGCCCCCTAAGATGCTTCAAATGTCTAAGATTAGGTCATAGTTCCCAGAACTGCGGGTAGGGAGCACGCCGCATGCTCGCGGTCGTGCCCTACTTGGAAAAGAAAGCGAAATCGCTGGACTCATAGTAAAGAACATAACTTTAACGAGGCACTCAGGTGGTTGTTCTACTTGCCGAAGAATGCCTTTGCCGAAGTGACACGTGAAGGGGCAGCGTCACAACAAATTCAGGCGGCTGTCTGCCCAGCTCGCGGTGAAATCGAATAATTGCTGTATCCGTTCCATAGCTAACCTTAAACAGAACATACGCCATTATCAAACACGATCTCCAGAATATTGGCACGTAATGCACCCGCGCACTAATTATGGAAAGCAAATGATTGCTTACACGCTGCCTGTCCTTCTTAACACACTGATCGCCGTTGATATCGATGTTTTACAGTCTTCGTTAACTAGTCTGTATAATTATTATTGCTGCTAGAGCTGGTTTTATGCCTAATACTTTGTACTTGTAGATCACAATATTACTTTTGCGACACTATCTGCTGTTAGTATGTGTGACTGATGTGAGTGTCGTTTTTTTTTTTATACTGCTGATTTCTTAATATGCAAGCTAAGTAACTTGTTTTGGTTTATCAATGTTTGTGTTTATCAATTTGTGTTTGTTTCTTTTGCGTTAATTTATTCGCCCTTTTCTGCTTAATTGTTATCATTTCCATATGCACTGTTTTCCCCCCTGCTGCTGCCATAAAATGGGTTTTAGGACTTAGTCAAGCTGCTGACGCAGCTTTTTTCCTCAAGACCTGTCCATATTCAAATGTATGTTGTATATGGGAATAAAGCACTTACTTACTTACTTACTTACTTACTTACTTACTTACTTACTTACTTACAATCCAAAGTTGCTGTGTGTTCAAGAGACACGCCAGAAACCTACAAACACAAACTTTCTTCGTCGCTATACCCCCTATCGTAAAGACTGTGACGAGGCAAAGGCCTCGTCTTGTGGTGTCTCAATGGTTGCGACAAGTCAGTAGCTTGGCAGCTAGTCGCCCTTCAGACGCTCTTTGAGGCGGTGTCAGTTCTGGAAATTCTTTTGAGCCCGTTATTAACCGTATATTCTATATATATACCCTCGAATTATGCCATTGTAAAAACAGACATATAGCCTATTGATCAGCTTCACGAGCCCTACATACTCGTAGGTTATCTTAACACCTACAACACGATGTGGGGCCACTAACTATGCGACGCGAGTGGCCGATTCGCAGAAAGCTTTTTAGGAAAATCCGGTGCCTGCCATTTTAATAAGAAGGAGCTACGGTATT
Source organism: Dermacentor andersoni (assembly GCF_023375885.2). Taxonomy (NCBI): domain Eukaryota; kingdom Metazoa; phylum Arthropoda; class Arachnida; order Ixodida; family Ixodidae; genus Dermacentor; species Dermacentor andersoni. Next base: position 358,548,414 of record NC_092814.1, on the reverse strand, counting down.
ATAATCTTCATTACAATTGACATTCATCAACGTACTTGTCGATTGGGTCTGCTTCCCTATTTCCCGACATAGAATTGAATATAATCAAAAATCAATTCGGAAGTGACCACTTTTCATTAACTCTAAGGTTAGTTAAACAAGGTAATTCTTCTGCTCGTGTCCTTAGGTGAAAACTAGCCTCTGCAGACTGGAAACTTTTTTAAGGAATCGAATTTTTTAAAGCGAAGCTTTTTTGCCTCTTGCTTTGATTTTCCCGCTGCTACTGCTGCCTGACACACCATGTCGGGATGTTTCTGAGCGTGTGTCTTGAAAACAGGAGTGCGGCAGAGAGGAAAGTCGACCCGAGAAGCTCGTTTGGACCTTTCCGCAGCGTCGAATGTGCACAATAACTTCTAGAGCTCGCTGGGTGTCGCCACATTAGCCTCTTGACAGGGACACGTAAAAGAACACCACGGTGTCAAAATTAATCCGGAATCCGCCACTATGGCGCACCTCCTATTCTGATTGTGGTTTTAGCATGTACAACCCCCTAATTCGATTCAAGTTTAATGTTTCCGCCACGATGCGATGTGCAATGTTAGGCAATCACAATGCTCAATCCTCTCAGAGGTTATGAAATACGGTGCACAACAACGCCTCAAGAAAACACCTCTCTCTGTGTGTTCTGTGTACTACACAGACAAATAGCAGCGTTGCAAGCAAGGTAACACCAACTCACCATTCTCGTGTTGCACTAAACTTCGAAGAAATTGAACAGTCGCCGTTAACATCACCGCTAATTATCCTCAATTAAACCAAACAGCACCGAAAGCTTCGCTCACATCGATTCCCACAGTGCGTGGTATCCACATAATTTTATCACGAGGTTTTATCAGCGAACTTTGTATATATGACGCAGCAGCGTATTTTTGCCGCTTTTATCATTGATGCAGCAAAGAAATGCATGCCACAAGGAAGTGATCGCTCGTACAAACCACAAATTCCTTTGGGGAATGAAGACTGCAAGCAGGCGTGCAAGAAACAAAATATAGCATGCGGCATGCATACTCCGTCGGTCGTCAACTGCTGAAAATGTGATCGCGTTCAAATACCTTAAATCATAAGGAAGGCGAACGCGACAGCAAGATAGAAGAAGGAGCTGGGAGAGCTTTCTTAGAAGCATAAGTTCCTACACACAGGAGGCGAAAGTTTGCAATTGGCTTAGAGGGCCTAATGGGCAGCAAACCCATCCATTACACTGGTCGGCGATCAAGAGAACACCTTGAAAGATCAAGGAGACAAAGTTGAGGAGCACTTTGAGCGCGTATCTAGCTAATTAATTATTCTAAGTCGTTTGTTAAATATAATGAAATAGCGGAACGTAAGGTACTGGATCGGAAATACAAACCGAATGTATCTTATGACCATCCTTTCAGCATTGCCGAGCTTACAGCCTCACTGAACACACGTCAGAGCTCTGCACCAAGAGCTGACGGAATCGTGAAGGGCATGATCAAGAAGTTTTCACAGAAACACACAAACAACAACATTTGCACTTTTTACAGCGAAACTGTATATGGCTAGCCGATTCGTCCGTCCGTCTTTCGACTGTATGCCGAAAACTCCACCGGTGCAACACCATGCGCATGCGCGAAAAAAAAATAAGAAGAAAGGTGTGCGACTGGCTGCGCCAGTAGTGACGCCATTGCTCTCCGTCGCAGCTGAGCGCGCGGGCAGTAGTTTCTATCCAGCTCCGAAATGGGTAGGCCACGCGTCATACGTGCTGCTGAGGAACAGGCAGCTTTCGATCAACGCCTAGAGCAGAACCGGAAACGAGCTCGTCTACGCCATGCCGATGCTGCAGCCCGGGCACAAGAACAGGCTTGTGCAGCCGAGCGCAAGCAGCAACTGCGTACCGAGGATCCGGCAGAGTACCAAGTCGTTATTTAATGAACCGTCGCGATTAACCTCGTGATAAACTACGGCACCGCACGTTTCAGCTCCACTTATTAACCATCTGTACAGAGTGCTTGGGCGGTGATTCTTTTAACACCATTTGGGCTTCCGTAAACCGAAGTTCAACATGGAGAGAGGCTATTGTAGTTCCAATATAGAAACATTGTAAATACCCATCTTGAGCTAATAGTTACTGTGCGATAGCACCTACAATTTGTCTTTGCAAACAGTTAGAGAAGATTATAAGTAGTCGTATGATCCATTTCCTCGAATTTAACAAGTTTCTGGACTCTTATCAGTGCGGTTTCAGGGAAGATAGTTCCACAACCGACCATCTCGTACGCGTGGAGTCAAACATCCGTGACGCTATCATTTACAAGCCGTACTTTTTTGCCTACGTTTCTTGACATGGAAAGGGCGTGTGACACGATGTGGCGCTACGGGATATTGCCAAATTTGTCGGAGATGGGTATTCGCGAAAACATGCTTAACGTTATAGAAATCTACTTGTCTAGCCGCATATCCTTTGTCAGAATTGGCAATGCTCTCTCCAGGCCGTTTCTACAGGAAACTGGGGTGCCCCAGGGTCGCGTACTATATTGTACTATATTGTAAAAATTAATTCATTACGCTTATCAATTCCAGATACGTTATCTTATTCAGCATAAGTTGACGATGTGCAAATAGGTTTCATATCGCGTAACTTTTTAATTTGCGAGCGAGAGGTCCAGCTTGTCCTGAACAGGGTGTCGAAATGCGCTAATAAAAATAGGTCCAAATTGAATCCGCAGAAAAGCTCCTGCGTCCTTTTTGCAAGGAGGAGATGCTTGGCCCCAGATGCAAATATTGAACTCGATGGACAGCGCGCGCCTCTGCACACAGAGCGCACATTTTTTTTTTGCGTCATACTTGACTCCAAACAATCCTTCATACCTAATATCAAATACATTAAGAATAAGTGTGTAAAACAATTATTATTCCTTAAGTTCATTCGCACACAACATGGGGTAGTGATAAGAAATAACTGATAGTCCTATACAAGAGCCTCATACAATCCCGTCTTGATTATGGCGCTGTGGTCTGTCGCTCTGCTGCACCAAGCAGCGCTAAAGATACTGGACGCTGTTCTTCATTTAGGGATACACCTGGCCCCACGCACCTTCAGGACAAGTCCTGTACCAAGTCTCTACGTGGACTCATTTGAGTGGTCACTTGAATTTCAAAGATGATTTGTTTTACGTATTTCCTGTAAGTGCATTGGAACCCTGGACATCCTTGCCACGCAACTGTAAAGGACATGTCACGTTAGTAATCACCCCACATTAAGAGAACCCTTCTCGCTGGATGTTAGGAGACTAAGTGAAGAAATGGGTGTTTCGCTTCTAGAACACCCTCTGAAGAACTCAGCAAGGATGTTACCGCCGTCGCAGTGGGAGATCGCAGAATGTGACACGTCATTTGCGGAAGTCTCGAAGCAGGCTCCACGCGAAAACATTCGACTGTACTTTCTAGAACTGCAGGCTAAGTACTCATGCACGGAGTTTTACACAGATGCATTGAAGTCACATAGGGGCGTGTCCTACGCCTCAGTTGCACCATTATTTATTTATTTTTTTCGAATCAGATGTCCTACACCCACTAAGCAGCACCTTTATGGCTGAAGCCTATGCATTTTTGTCCGCTGTAAAGCACATTACGCAAATAAATTAAGAAGGCAACTATATTTACAGACTCATTAAGAGTAGTTAAGGCGTCAATCTCTCCAAAAAAGCACAGAAATTCGTTAATAATTGAACTTTATTCGCTTCTGTGCGCTAGCTATTCAGCTGAACAATGTATGGTGATATGCTCGGTTTATGGACATTCAGGGTTATATGCTTCCCGATGAACTATTTGCATCCACAGCAACGAGAAATGGCAACGCTCCCGTAGCTGTTGCGGCAATAGATTCGAAACCTTTCCTGCGGCGAAAACTAACAAGTTATTGGCAACACCTGTGGGATGTTGAAACGTGTATTAAGCTTCATCTAATTAAACCAAAGTTAGGCATTTGGCCATCAACAACAAGATCACTGAAAACCAATGTCCCGTTTACTCGGCTCAGAATAGGACACAAATACGGCACACACAAGCTATTGTTGAGCGGCCGACCGGCCTGCATCTTCATGCATCTGTGGTAAATGTAGTGAGAAGTTGGCCATCAATCACTTCTTACTGGAATGCCAAGGTAACAGACGCTGAAAGGAGAAAAAAAAAAGCTTTGTTCTAGCTTAGAGGCAACCTTTCCATCTCCATCCAGCAATGTCTCTGGGTAAGGAACCGCTGTTTAACGCGAAAACAATATTAGATTTTTTCAATGAAATCCGCTTGCTACACGTCATGCGGCCGTATATCACATGCTTTTTAGGTAAACATTAGAGCGTGTGAATGCAAAAAAAGAAATGTTTTCGATAATACAAATCTTTTGCATTTTCATTGATTCAGTGTTGCAAGCATGAAAGAATGAATGTTAGATTTGTAACTCATGAATGACTATCGTGATATTAGATTTGTAGGTAATTTATTTCAGAGCTGTAATGCAGCATATTGTACATACGTATATGATGATACGGGTGGATGGGCCTGTGCGCGAGCGCGCTCCACTCCCGCCGAGATGATGGCAAGAGGTTTCAACTCATGCCTGTTATCATAACATATCATACGCGTACATTACAAGAAACTGACACCGCCGAGTAAGAAAAAAGTCCAGACGATCGACAAATATAGCCATATATGGAAATATATTTTTACAAAAGCAAGCAAAAACAGGATCTCACGCTAATAAAGACGAAGCTACATTCAAGTCGCCACAGGAGTGTACGGAAAAAATGAAAACGCCGAAAAGTCCGCGTCACCGGCGAGCGTCGTCATTCATCGCATCGTCGAGAGGCGCGTCATGGGCAAAATTTCGCAGGCGCATCCTGGCTTCCGGGCCTGCTTCCGTAGAACCGATTTTATGGAAGCCTATAACCTCCACAAGGCCTCCCAGGCCGTCCTCGTACTGCTTGAAAAGTACGAAAATTCAAGTGACCATTATTCCGCCATAGTCTGAGTTGTGGAGCATGGTTTGCCTCACGGAATTTCCAAGTCCCGGTGGGTGGAAACAGTCATGGGGCTCGCCGCGGCACAGAGCGACGTGTGGAAGGCGACGACTGCGGGCTTGTCGACCCCGCGAGCGAATCCAGCCACGCGAAAGCTGCGGGTGCACTCAAAACAAGACACGTCGCCCTTGCGCCAAGCACCACCGCTGAAGACGTGGCTAGGGCTGCGCAATGCTGCCGCGATGGTCAGACGGTGGGCGGAGGCTTCGACAACCCAGGGCCGGTGGAGGCGTGGCCCGGGGTCTACAGGCGGTGCCAGCTCCGAGCTCGTTCCGTCCCTTCCGAACGATTGTCTTGGATAAGACAGCTGGAGTGAGAAGTGATGCCTTGGCTGCATCAGCCGGTCCACGACCAGAATGACAAAGGCCGCTTCTTCTGTGCAGCTCTCCGCTGCAATATAAAGATTCCACAGTAAATTGGAATATTTACATAAACATTGCCAAAATTAACTTAAAGCTTACTTGTTCCGTCATATTATGTTTTGCTCAAATCATGAACTTTAATACGAAATCTGTAATTAGGCAAAAGTAAGGTGAAATTCAATGCTGCGTCTTAATTCTAGAAACTTTTGTGTTAAAGGTCATTCGAAGTCCTTAATTCTATACCGCGCATTTCGGTCCTGGGCGTATATTCGCAATATTATAATTACGCTTGAACTGTTCTCAAGAGAAGATGGACGCCAATCATGATTTTGGATGTTTGATTACCGAAGCCTGCCTGCCAATGGAAACAGCCACCTAAAGGGAAGAAGCGTCTGCTGGCTTGCCTGCTGCTTAAAAAAAACATTAGAAGCAATACTATAAGGCAGCCATGAAAATAACTGCCCCACATGATACAGGTGCAGTGTCGTATGTGTCATTGTTTAAATTTTTTTGTGGTGCCTGAAATGCATATAAGTAAGCCTCAAATTGCTCACGAACAAGTTTCAGGAGCCTACGTAGCCAGTGTACAAACCGCATGCAGGTTTTTATTGCGATTACCCCTAAGTGAAAAGGCTTACTCGAAATAGCCCTAATATTTCTCTAGCTGCGATTCCCGACTACTTGGGTGCATGATGCCACTGAGGCGAACGCGACCTCTCTCCAAAGTACTACACGTAGAGTCTACCTTTCCAACTTTCTCTCTCAGAGACACTCTTTCTTCGGAACATGCCGCCATATTCACCTGTCTGCTGTCCCATTGACAAAGGCGCACGGGCAATCGTTGCTGGGCCGAAAAAACCCCGGCACCTGGTAGCCGCCAGAAGGAAAGATGCCGAAATGCCTGCCGTGTTTCTTGCACCCACGAAGACCTTGAGACCGAGAGCAGACGTGTTTGGACACGGTTGCTGGTCTCTGAGCGCGGCCACTCGTCTTACAACTCTGGTGCAGTGTGAAGGCATCAGATTGAAGTGGTTGCATTACGACCGACACGAGTCGTTGCAACGAGATAGCTTGGGGCAGTCAGTGGTAGCTCGGTGGTAAAGAAGGTCTTCGCACTGGTCGCGTCCTAAAAGCTCGCCGGACTTTTGAGATACAGCACTGCGGGACGATCAAGCAGCCTAGTTGCTGCACACACTCGCGGCGGGTGCGCAATGCACGAGATAGCTGATGATGATGATCCTCTGTACTAAGGGCACATACCCACCGCGGTGGATCGGCCAAGAATTGGGCGTTTTGGAAAAAAGAAATAAGGAATGTTTACGAGAACGAAAAATTGGGGAAGATGTATACTGCTCGGTGTTCTACATAATTGATTTTTTATGAAGGCAGCTGGTTGCAATCAAATATAAAGTTTTCCACAGGAGAGCAGGTTCCGGTGACCGCACACCAATGTGGAGGCTCCAAACGAAAGCAAGACGAGGACGTTCGTGCTCACGCCAAGCTTTTTTTTTAAAGGGTACTCAAACTACCTTTTTTCTTATTGAGGAGAATTGTCGGCAGGCAAGGAGAAAGTGACAAATTCTTTGTGGTTCCCCGCACTAAATACACAAAGGAGATGCCGCCATACCAGCCCTGCGTGCATAGAGATTTCGTGTGGGATGCGGCAGCAGAGTCCTATTAATGCAATCTCCAATTTCCTTGTTGGGCAGAATTTACGGCTCCAAGGGAATAGTAGGTGGTGGTAGTCAGAATCTGAAGTCACATTAAATTTATATAGATCATTAATCACTGTATATCTACTCCCCTGGATCCTCCGGCTGCTTCTCCAGAGGGTCCATGCCAGAGGAGACGTAATTTTTACTGGTGTGAGTCTGTTTCAAGGGTGTGGTTTATTACATTTAAATTGCAGACACAGTGGTAGCAAAAAATGCTTTAAAATTCTAGCAAACACCATTCCATTGGCTGCTTGTGGGCCAGAAAAGAGCAATACTTTTATAGAAACGTAACCTAGTGTGTAGAGTTCGGGCTAGAGGTATTGTCATTATTCCTACAACTTGTAGTGACTCATACCCGTGCAGCAAAGGGGATTGGTCGAGAATGCAGCAGATAATGCGAAAGGACTGGGAACAAAAATGAGATCTCAATGACCTGTGGGCACTGCTGATGGGGCACCGTCTGTGCCACTATGCGCCATTTCCTTTGTTCCTTTTGCGAACATTGAAGGAACGTCCGGTTTAAACATTAGTTGTAACGTTTATTCGCCCAAGTTTAATATTTGTGTTCATTGTATGTGTTTTTTTAAACATAACTGTTGGCCTTTGCCTTCAGGCAGCCAGCTCGGGTCTCAAATACCTAGGCACTGCCTTTTGTGTAGTCGTACTGTTCCGATCCTTTCTTGCCGTTTTCGAAATCGCCGTGATCTTTTTAGTCCATATCCCTTGTATCCCATTTGATGTTTCTGTTTTTCTCCCTTTTTTATGACTCTCGGTTGCCTATTTAGGCTTTGAACTACCCTGTATTTAGTCGCGAACTTTCTGGAACACTTAACCTCCACTCCGTGTCCACGTTTTTGAGGTATATAAATTGTGCGCTTTAGCCAGCCATTGTTTTTTGTTCATCAATGTTTCTTATTCTTTCTTCAAAACTAATTTTGCTCTGCGCATCTCTGACTTCTAAAGAATAACGACCAATGCCACCTTGCACTGCTTCGTATGTAGTTTTACCGTGGGCCCCCAGAGATGGCTCACTGAGCTCTTATTAATCTACAACCCTGACAACATTTCCGATTCAAAGCGGAGAGGGTTTGCGAAAATGAGCACTGCCACGATTACGCTTTTCCAAAATAATCGTACAACATGGTATTTACTCTATAGCGGCTGAGCGCGCGCCCTATCTTGACAGCGATATGCGATGTGGACAGAGTGGAAGTGCGCCGAGGGCTCATAGCTTTGTGCGCACTGTATACTTGCCGCTTTGTTCGCCCTGAATTGATAGCAAGGCGCGAAGTTAAGTTTGCTCGCTGCTGCTGCCGCGCTTCCTCACAGCGAGTATCCGCCGTCATCGAGCGAGATGCGTTCATGTTTGCCTGTGGGCGCGTGACGCCATGCTTGTTAATTTAGTTAGCAAGCGAATGTTCAGAAGTTTATAGGCCCTATAAAGCTACTATTCTTACTGCACATAAAGCTACTATCCTTACTGCACATAAAGCTACTATCCTTACTTCGTATAGCTGTCTACTAATTTGCTATCGCAATCGATGCTTCGCCTTTCGGGCGAAACTGCGACATTTCTTGATAATAAAAGCTGCAACAAGCGACGCAGGTTGGAGAAGCTGAATATTGTGTAGGCTGTAGTCGAAGACCCGAGATTGGTTCCACGCAGCATCCTCACTGCGCATGTTCAGGCAGGCAAACCGAGGAGCTCAGTATTTGTTTCCTCATCATGACGCTCCAGCAGATGTTGTTCGATGAACTGAACAGGTGCTGGTATTTCTCGAAAGCGAAGGCCACTTAGGACGTAAGTGCCAGGAAACTGCGTACGCATTCTTTTTCTTTAACATTTCCAATGGCCCAACTAGGAGCGCCTTCTCCAAGACCCAGCATCAATAAAGAGCTTTGCTTCATGGAGGACCCAGATGCTTAGTGAACAGAATATTGTGCGCAAGGTCTGTATAGGTTACAACACGGCCCAACCTCCCCCCCCCTCCCCCCCCCCCCCCCAGCGCGCACAATGAGCGAACTGGCTAACTTTACTGACTTTCCATCGCTTTTTCTCCTCGAGCAAGTTTTCAGCGTCACTGCCGATGTCTTCACAACAAAAACAAGCGAAGAAGTTTCCTTAATGCAAATATTAGTACAGATAAGCAACGTATGAAGGGCTGCAAAGGATGCGCAGAAAGGGACAAGCCAGCTCCTTCTGTTTAATGCATCCATACAAAGTTAAATGTTTGGAGGAAAGTAACGTAGAAGCAATCGATTACAAGTGAGTAATTCCTCAATTAGTTTCGTGCGGCAATATTTCGTAACTGTGTGAATTACATTTTTAATGAAAAAATCGTAATCGGCTGCATTTTTGCCCCTACCATGTACAAGTCTGCTTAACACGCACTTGCTTTCTGCATGTACTAGTGTTGTTGTAGGGATTTAAAGTACTACAGATGTGTTGTGCTGGCTAACGGCTTTCTTCAATACGGAATTACGCAATGAATGCACGATCGCATCCTAAATGTCCTGACTGCAACACATTTGCGCCGTAAAACGCAACACTTCTTTAATAAAGCGAATATCTTTCTTGAAGCATTCGGTTATTCACTTACATTGACAGTCATCGTCGACGATTTATGCACAATTTCTTTTTTTGTAGACGACCGGCGTCGGGGCGAATGCGACGTAACAACCGGAGCGCAACCCGTACCCAGTACGCTCCGCGTGGCAGCAAAGAAATTAGTGAACTGACTTATCGCGCAAGCTAACTGCGATTTATTTGAAGAATGCTAACCGTATGAAAACAATATAATCGCTTCTAATTCCTGATGATTTGTTCGGCTAATCATTTGACGTTTTTATGACAGACTAATCATGACAGTGTTATAGCGATGCTTTCGTCGGTCCGTGTTTTGCGTTTTCCACAAAACGTGAAGATCTTATGTCGCCCTTGCCATTATTAAAGCTGCATCTGTAAAATAACTAATGCTGAAGCACTCAACTACATTCTATTAGCCCCGAGAATGACCAAAAAGAGGCGCTGCGAGCGCCGCTCACATGACGTGGTGGGAAGTAATCGCGTCTGTCGTCTGCTGCTGTTCGGGCTGCGTCCGGGCGCCTTCTGCGGTGTTTTCGTTTGTTCGCGCTCGTTACCTATTCTGGTACACTTATGACAGCCCTCTCAAATATATTTTTTACGGTGTCGTCACAATTTATTGAAAGAGCTTATATCCTTTACAACCATATATTTCTGAAAGGAAACGTTACAGTGCCGGCCAACGGAGCTAAGTCCAGAGTGGTGTGGGTTTTTTGTGCGCAGTTCTACACTTTGCAGCGGTAGCTCACGCAGCTAATTAAAGCATAAACGCGAAAACGTAGGATATTTAAGGAAGAATAATGGCAGTTGAAGGTCCCGTCACAATCGTGTGTCTCGGAGCCTGTAGAAGATTGGCCCATTCGAAAGCGCTGTCGCCGTCGCTGCCGCAAGAACAGTTCGCCGATCTAGCTGAGCAATTGTTGTTGCCGCTGTGTTTCTAGGTGATACTTCACGAGCCCAATAAACTTCGTTACATTTGGTGAAGGTGCAGGGTACCCCTCGAAACCTGGAACTTCGAAGCAGGACTCAGCCATCCATTCTCCTCATGGCGGAAGACCCGTCACCGCGTTCAACGGCCCCGATGCCTGTCGTGGCTTGCTCGGGTGCTGTGCGCCAGCGCGACCCTACCATTTTCAGACGGATCGGAGACCATGCGTGGAGGACTGGCTCGCGTCCTATGGCTCGCGTCGATGCGCTGAAGATAAACAACGCCACATTTTATCTGAGCGACGTTGCGAACTTGTGGTTCCGCAACCACGAACCCGACCTATCGACCTGGGTGGAGTTCAACACTAACTTCACAAGTGTTCGGACGGTGTGCGTTCCGCAAGCTTTGCGCGGAGCAACATTTGCGAGAACGAGTGCAGCAGACTGTTGAGGAATTCACTAGTTATATTGAGCGTGTCATAGAGCTCTGCAAGCGCGTCGATGCGACAATGGCGGAAAGCGACAAGATCAGGCATATCTTAAAGGGGGTTGACGACGATGCCTTTCAGATGCTGTTGGCAAAGAACCACAGAACTGTGTCTGAAGTGGTGACACTGTTCACCAGCTATGATTAGCTATGATAGGTTATACGTAAGCAGCGGCTCGCCATGCGCAATTCACTGGTAGCTCTTTCTCTGGCTTGATGCTTGCCGCATATGACTCTTCGTTGATGCTGCAGGCTAAACAGATTCTTAACGAAGTGGCCCACCAATTTTCATTGGTGCTTCTGACACATGAAACGCAGAAGCCCCTCTCTTCGTTGACGCCCCCGCTACAGCCCGTCATCAAGGATGAAGCCATGAGTGCATTACCCCTGCCTTTCACAGCACTCCTGCCGCTGCACCGCTCAACTATCCGCAGGTCGCCGCGATGCCTCGGAACGGCGACCCGTGCCGTTTTTCATGCAATAAGGCGCACATCGACCTCCTACGCCCGGTTAGTGCCTCAGTATACCGGCGTGCAAAACCCACAGCCTACATCAGACAATCGGCCGATTTCTTACTCATGCTGCATTGCTGGCCACGTGGCGCGATTCTGCCGGCGCCGGATACCACCTTTGTCGCGTCTGAGAACCCAGCAGCCGCTTCCGTCGCCGCTGACGACCCTAGGCGTCCGAGTTCTTCACCGCACCCCTTTACGGCGCCAGTCAATTTAATAGTTTATGCCGTTGGGCAAACTTCCGGGAAAAAATCTACCGTAATCTTACTCCGACGCAGCGCGACAACCTTCTCCGTCTTCCTTATGGACACTGGCTCTCACGCTCCTCTGCGGCAGATACCTTACCGGGTTTCGGTCACAGGGAGGCGGGTTATTGTTGAGCAGGTGACCGACGTGTTCACTCGAGGACTTAGTGAGCCACCAAGCAGTCCATGGGCATCCCCAATTGTTAAAAAGAAAGATGGCTCCATTCGATTTTGCGTGGATTGTCATGGCTTGAATATGATCACCCGAAAGGATGTCTGTCCGTTACCGCGCATAGACGACACACTTGACTGTACAAGGAGCCAAATTTTTTTCTTCCTTAGACCTTCGCTCTGGATACTGGCAGGTGACGATGGCCGAGGCTGATCACTGTGAGATTGCATTTCTCACATCCGACGGCTTGTATGAATTTAATGCCATGCCGTTCGTCTTTTGTAATGCGCTGGCCACCGTTGAACGGATGATCGACACCAGTATTTTGCGTGGCCTGAAGTGGCAAATACGCCTCTTTCATTTAGACGACGTAATATTTGCACCCGACTTCCAGACACATCTTCAACACTTGGAACAAGTTTTTACCTGCCTTACGCAAGCTGGCCTGCAGCTTAAGTTACAGTAAATAAGTGTTTTTGGTCCAAATCAATTAACTATATTGAGTCATGTTTCCAAACATAGCGTGCTTCCTGCTTCTCGTATTTCCGCCGTCTTGCTCGAAATTTCGCTACTATCATTGCACCCCTTACACAAATGCTTGCCGTAACCAGTGACCTTTCCACCAAGTCAGAAGAGTGTGATGCCGCATTTACCACCTTACGTTGTCTAATTACCTCGCCACCAATTTTACGTCACTTCGATTCGCACTGACGCCATTCCACTGACGCGCTGACGATTCCCGCTGACACCAGCGGTGTCGGCCTCGGCGCAGTGCTAGCGCAACGAAAACCTGACTTTCACGCGTACGTCGTAGCTTACGCCAGCCGAACTCCCACCACAGCTGAAGTGAACTACTCTGTTACCTGAAATGAATACTTACCCATTGTGCGGGCTCTTGCTAAATTTCGATCTTACCTTTACGATCGACCTTTCGACGTCTCAAGAGACCGCCATGCGCCTTGTTGGTTGTCGTCGCTCAAAGACCCGTCTGACCGCCTCGCGAGGTGGGCCCTACGCCTATAGTTATATGACATCAGGGTTGTCTATCGCTACTGGCGCAAACATTCTGACGCCGACGCATCATCATGTTCGTCTATTCCACCCGACGTCGATAGCGTTTCAACTCTGACGCCCCCTCTGTTACCTCTGGACGTCACCAACTTGGATCCAGAGCAGCAAAAGCACCCGTCGATAGACGCTCTTCTGAACATTCTAGAGAATCCTGCCGGACTACCGGTTTCTCGTACGGTCCGCCGTCAAGCATCACACTTTACAATTCGAGACGGACTTCTCTACCGCCGAAATTACCACTGCAATGGCCGCAAGTGGCTTTTAGTGGTCCCGTGCCAATCCGTAGCGATATCGGCGCTTGATTTCACGTCGACACGCAGTTTGGCTTTGGCGGTGTGTGTAAGACATACGCGCGACTTCGATTTTACTGGACGAGCATGTAAAATTACGCCAGCAAATACGTGCGCTCGAGCCCTGATTGCCAACGTCGCGAGCGGGTTCCTCAGGCAGCCGCTCTGTTTCAGCCACTTCCACGCCCAGTCCACCCCTTCGACCGCGTCTGGATTGTCTTATATGGTCCTCTCCATGTACGACTGCTGGCAACCGTTGGATCATAGTCGTGGTAGATCATCTCATGCGGCATAAACAAGTGCCTGTGGCAAGCATGTGACGCCCCCTAAGGCATAATGTTCGTTCGCCGCCAGGCTCGGTGGCCTGCTAAGCTCGGCAGGCAACATTGGTCACCGCACCGCAATAAACACCGACGAGCACGGCTGCTCGGTGGTCAAGTCATCGTTCAGCACCACCACGCTGCCGAGCGTCCGCCGAACGGAGGGTGCCTCGAGCCCTCCCTTGTTCACGATGGATCGTGACAGTGCCCTCCCAGCGGCCACAGTGCGCGACGTCACTTGCTTCATACTACATCACCTCGTTTTACGCCACGGCTCTCCTCGTGAACTCTTGACGGGCCGAGTGCGCGCGTTCCTTTCTGAAGTAGTGAAGTCTTTCCTTCATCAATGCAACATTATACATCGCAGCACCACCGCCTATGGACCCCAGACAAATGGTCTGACGGAACGGTTGAAGAGTACTCTCAGCGACAGAGCTGCCCATGTATGTCCCCTCGGATCATTCCAACCGGGACCTTGTCCTGCCGTTCCTAACATACGTCTACAACAACGCCAAACAAGCCACGACCAGATTCTCTTCCTTTTTTCCTTCTCTACGGCCATGAACATTTCTGTAGCATTGACACAACTTTTCCATATCATCCAGATGTTTCGGAGTGCACTACGTTTTCCACCGTCGCTAAGCATATTGAGGAATGTAGACAGCTCGTCCGCTCGACAATCCCACCAAAAGCTTCGACATGACAACAGCCGACCTGCTCCTACCATCCCGACTGAATCCATTTTATGGCTCTGGGTCCCACATGCAAGTCGTTGCCTCTCTTCCAAACTACTACAGAAATTTGACGGTCCTTATCGCGTCATCGCCGAAACTTCGCCCGTCAACTACATCGTCGAGCCACTAACGCGTCCGGGTGACCACCGAGGCCGCGGACGACGGATAGTTCACGTAGACAGGCTCAACCATTATTATCAGCCCATCGTTTCGTTGTCGCGTTAGGTCACCAGGATGGCTACTTTTTCAGGCGGGGATGATTGTAAGGAAGAAGTTCGGTGCACTAGAGACCACTGTCGCCATCGGGTGTCGCGTGGCCATTTCGCTGATCTAGCTTAGCGATCGCTGCTGCCGCTGTGCTTCTGGCTGACGCTTGAAGAGTCCAATAAACCTCATAACAGAACAATTCAGGTAAGTGACCATACTTGCCTTGTTACAAAAAGCAGGTCAGAAATGCTGGCTGTATATGAATATTACCTTGATTTTGTTTCCTCACAACGAGCTGTTGATGGCAAAATATCTAATGTTCGCATTTATTTACAGAAACGTTAGGCAATAACACCCGGACTAAACAACACGGTAGTTTAGATTCTGCCAGCGCCGTTTGCTTTTTCAACTGCTTCTCAAAATTAAGGCGTTCTTAACCGGTGAACTATAAGCAGCGCAAATACGTTAACCTATTTGAGGCTTTAAGCTGTTTGCAGTGCACAAAAAGGTATGAAATAATATTTGTTCTCTTTTCGGTTCTACACGGTCTACTCAGTTCATCAATTTACCGGTGCTTGTTGCTTGAGGAACGGTTGTGACCAATTTGCTTGGCGGAACTGACACAGCTGCTCGGCGCAACTTCTTGGGTGAAATATGTTTTTTAGACCGTATGACAGCAGCTAGCAAGAAGCCGAAGCTTCATTCTTCAGTAGTATATGACACATTGAAAATATCAGCATTTAATGAAATGGGTCCAAAATCAAGTGAATTAATATGAAGCTTGCATATAATCTTTATGAGGAGAGTATATGAGAGAGTATTTTACGGACTAACACAGCGAATAGTAATCAGCTCGTATAATTAAACACCATTGTGTTTCGGGACAAGGTCATGCAGAAGTAGTACAGGTAGCCGAAGCTGCACTCTTGTGCCTCGAATACATTGTAGGCATTCCAATTGGCACTGTAAAGAACTTGTAGTGAACGGATGCCTTTAGTGAATACGTGCCTTGCCATAACGACAGTCGGTTGCTACCATTGCGGGAGGTGCCTGCCATATTGTCGATAAAGACCGCTTCAGGCCACTATCGCATGGCTTTTAATGGCTTGGCTCTTGATCTTCACCATGAACCTTTTCTTTCAGGTGATTGCTATACATAGATGAAGCGTAGTAGTGTTAACACCCATGTAGAATGCTTTTACTGAGGCTGTTTCGGAGAACAGTTGCAATTAGTTGCAAATTTTCTTCCCGAGAAATGCGCGCATAGCGCATTCTTTTACGCATTACTACAGGGCCGACATTTGAGTAGAACAACTCACCAGAGCAATAAGAAGCTTGATGAAAGCTTCGCAGGCAGTACCCTATTCTATCATACTTATTTATATGTAATCTTGACACCAAATACCAATATTCGTGATCCGCGCAACACGAACTGTCTGCCGTAACAAAGTAATAACGAAATGCTAGGTTTGGAGCGAAGCATCGTGCGATTAAAATGTTCCATCGTGTATTTGCAGGCACTCGTTTACGCAAAAGTTACGGATACGGCGCACCTCTGCTTTACAAAAGCAGTAACCCCTAAATTCTATGTAGCTTAGATACCCAAGCAGCAAATTTTCACAATTCACGCAGTGTTGAAACAGACACTGCAATTTAGGCTCTACCATCTGAGCTAACCAGGCGGGGAGCAGATGGTAGGGCGAAGTCAAATTTGTCAACAACTTGAAGCAAAGGCAAGAGTTTGACATAATTGTTCTACTGAAACCCGCGAGGTGGAGAGAAGTAATTAATGAAGGGAAACTCAGACACGTTAGTTTAGAATATATGTTTGATATCATTGGATAATCTTCTGACTTTCATATGAGATATGAACCACAACAGAGCAATGAGTATACGGGATTGGAACAGCGTGTTAACCGGAACATGAAGAAGAAAGACCGCCGGGCGACCAGTCCTCGGTCTGTCTGCTTATCAGGTTTCTTCTTTTCCCAGTTAGCGCGCTGTTTCAATGAAAAATGGTTACCAACAAGCCTAAATTTCAAGTATGTTTAATGAGGGTAGTTCTTTGTCAACTTTTGCTGCGTTTACCATGAAACGTGAAGGCTTTATAAAGTGCTCTACAATACGTAACCTATTTATTAGTGGTATAACAGACACCGAAGCAAGCAACTACATTCCATTGCCTACAATGCGACGTATACGGAGCACGCGGCGTTGCCTTAGAGCACCTCGTAGCTTTCGCTGCACTGCAAGTCGATATGGAGCGGGAGTACAGGAGGCGTTGACCAGATACGCATTACTTTAGAATCGTGTCGACTTCACAAATTTTTGTGTTGATTTGCGATATTCGCATGGTGCAAGCTGCCATGGTGGGGTGGATGAATTTCAGTGGTATTTCGACAATTTTTATGGGCTAGATTTTATTCTTGAATGTGTTTCGGCCCTTCGAGGGAGAAATGGAGCTTGCTTCCACCTCATCCACCTGAGCGGTCAAGCCGCCTCGGGAACGCCTCCGTGAACGCCCGCCAGGCTCTCCGCCAGTCGAAGCAGTGCCTCCCGCAGGGCGGCCTCGGCGGCTGCCAGGGCAGCCATAGTGGCAGCCAGAGCGGCCCTGGTGGCTGCCAGTTCAGCTCTGGTGGCAGCCAATTCTGCAGCCACTGCAGCCTCGTCGGCTGGCCCTGTAACCTCGTTGCTTGCCATTGCTCCCGTCCCTGTTTCGTCCAGCACACTCCTGCGACAGATGCAGACGTTAGTTGTTCCGCACATTATAATTTGGGGTGAGGTAATAGTCGAAATTTTCAGCACAAATTCAATAGAGTCAAACCTAAATATTACGAAAACAAATATAGCGAATTCTGTAATATAAACGCGTAAATTTGAAACGCGTGAAATTTCATATGCGTACGAACGAAGGTATTATCATGCAGTATGCGACGCCATTAGCTATAACGTTATCTGATTTGTATTTGACTTATAAATTCACTGTTGGAAACTCGAATTTTTCCTTCTGAAGAAATACGTGAAAATACCCATTAGAGTCATCGTCCTATATTTATTTCCACTTCAGGACGAAGGCCTCTCCCAGCAATTTTAATTACTCGTCTTTCACTAGCTCATGCCAAGTCGTGCGGGCAAATTTCTTAATTGCGGTACCCCGCCTAAATTTCTGCTGTTCTCGACTGCGCTTCCCTACCCTTGGCATCCATTTTGTAACTAATAGACCACCAGTTATCTACCCTACTCACTACATCGCCTGCCCAGCTCCATTTTTGCCTCTTAATCCCAACTGAAATATTTGGCTATTTCCGTTTCGTCTCTATTTCACACCGCTGTCTTCGTGTATCTTAACGTCATACTAATCATTTTTTCATTCCATCACTTCTTGCGCGGTCCTTTATTTGTTCTCAACCTTCTTTGTTAACCTCGAAGTTTCTGCCCCATACGTCAGTATCGGTTGAACGCAATGATCTACACTTGTTTTCAATGATGGCGGTTAGTTCCCGGTCATGATTTCGTAATGCCAGGCGTATGCGCTGCAATTCATTCTTATTTTGTAAATTTCCTTCTCATCATCCGAATCTCCTGTGAGTAATTGATATTGACACGTGTACTCGTTTATCTTTTTCTGGTGAGCGCTTTTCACCATCTAGCAAACGTTATCGCTCAGTGCCGGACGCGCCTGCATGTATCCGAAGTTTCTGGAATGTTATCGACTGTTCTATTCGCTATCTGTTGTCACCGAACCTTGTGTAATCCGATTGCATCTATGCAAGACGCGAATGGTGTACAACTTTCTGGAAGACACGCGGGCACCCGTGATTACTCTGGAACGTTCGATGGCTCGTGTATAAAAGCCGACGCGCTTGACCGATAGATCAGATTTTTGACGATCGCCGACTGTGTACGCCGCTATCGTTGTGCTTTAAGTGTAGCCTGTTCTTGTGGGCACAGGTTCGCCTAATAAAAGTTACTTTCGTCTGTGTTTTTTACCGTCACTACCAGGGTGGCTGCCGATCACGAATTCCTCTCTTGCCAGCCTACTGAACGTTGCCTTCGTCATCTTCATATTCAACCCTACTCTTATATTTCTCAGTTAAGATCCTCAATCATTTGTTGCAATTCGTCCCCAGAACGTCTATCAGCGTGCTATTACTGTATACAGAAAAAAGGTCGTCGCAAGCAGTAACCGTGGGAAATGATGCTGCCGCTATAACAGTCGCGTTTGTTGCACGGAGGAGGCAAATCTTGAGTGAATGCATGGAGGCGCCAGCTTCTGTATAGGCATTCAATAAGGAATTCACCTTTACATAGTCTACATATTTGTTTTCGTGGTTTAGCCAAATCACCTATTCGTCCAGGCCCGTCGCGTTCGCACCCCTTTAAAACGGCGTGAAATGCTTAACGATCACACTTACGTACTCCAACGAACACAGCCCCTTACGCCTATGCCTGGCGACATGCTGTTTCACTACATTAGCGTCATGGGAGGGGTGCAGCTTTGAGTTGTTTCTAGTATGCAAACTTAAGATGACGACGTCCAATTGCACGCAAAGCTATTTAAACCAAATAAAGTACACCAAACTGACTGCAAGACACCTTTTAATGTGACTTCGTTCAGAAAGATGAAAGGATAATAATCGATATAAGAAGTTTGTATTCCTTGAATACATGGCATCACGTTGGGACAAACCGGTTTATTTATTTATCAAACCTATTTGCAGGGCCCGAAGGAACTATAGAGAGGAGTGGTATCATATTCGTAAAATATTAAGTACAGCACAGGAGCTTCACGAGACATCTTGTAAGGCAATGCTCAATATTTTGCGTCATTGGAAGTGGCGACGAAAAGGTGGCTCCATTCGGTACTGGTTCTTCCCACAAAAGGAGTCATGATACAAGTTAGTGCGAAACGTTTGCAAACGTACTTTGCAACGGTGGTCACTTCGAGATTATGTATAGCTAGGGGTTAGAAAAAAGATTTTTAAAAGGATGGTAATGATCAATCTTACTCAAAAGAGCAAAATATCCAGATTTGAGGCGTAGAAAAAGGTCAGCTAGATTTAAGGTTCGATTTTGAGAGCACACTATACTACGATTGAGAGCACACTATACTAACGAAAGCGGTTCGATAGAATGAAACGAGTGGCTCGATTCCGGACAGATGCAAGGCTTTGGTTCAGTGGGACTTGGGAAGGGTCACCAAATCGCGCATGTGCACTCTAATTTAGTACGTACTAGTGTTTTGCACAACTATCTTGAGCGAAGATTATAGTTTATAAATATATGTCTATATTCAATCTTGCGCTGCCGTCACTAACGCCCGCTACTCGGCTGAGCGGGAGGCTCATATTATGACACTTGGAGACTGATAGCTACACGAAAGCAAATGGTGTTTCTGCCGACATGAGCTAAGCATTTTGATCTCCCTCTACAGGCTGGTAATAATAGTTAGAACATTGCCCAGGAGTCCCAAGAAACAGCGATGCTCACAATGACGATAACGACCTAAAGACATTGGTGCATTTTATTGCGTTAGCTTTAAGAGAATCAGTATGAAGCCAGTTACAGCGTAGATGTAAAGCCTATATAAGAGCGTATATATAAAGTGCAATTGACGGCATGGTCTGCTCCGGACCACTGCGAGTTACCCTTCGCTCCTCGAAGAGGGAGGACGTTTGTAGAATGAGCTCGTGAACAAGTCTTTGCAATGTAGTAAACGTGGTTTAAATCATGCATCCGGTTACCGAAAGTAGTGCGACGTAATACTGATGCATTTCTCTCGCATTTAGCGCTAATCCACCACTGCCTCTATCTTTTTTTCGAACAACAAAAGGATGCTCTAGAATATTTAAAGCAAGCTATGGGAAATGTACGGATTGAAGATAGCGCACTTGATAGCTCAGCCCCGGCAAACATAAAATATCATCATCATTTATAAGCGAATGGCATATATGCGGCTGCCCATTGCAAAGTATCCTGGCAGCGCTGAAAAGTTAAGCTAAAAGAGCAACTAAGCGTTACTGCTAGCACACCTGGGCTTAAATGTTAGGAAATCAGGATCATCCCTTGCACACCTGGTTGCTCTTTTATTAAAGCTTTAAAGGCGTTTGTCGCCACCTTCGTAGCACCCTCATGACAGCACTCTCACGACCACCCGAACGTGCCACGAACACTCCACGTGGGCGAACAAAGAACGTAATAACATTGAGTATAGTTACAAGAGTATCAAAATATTGAAATTTTGCAACACCGAGTTAAATTTTTTTTGGAGTGGGGATCATAAACAATGCTATCATACTATGTGCACGTTATGCATAGCAGCAGGGAGAAGTGACTGATTTACTCCTTTAGTCATGAATTATGGCAATGTTCTTGGGCCTCCAAGTCTAAATATTTTTTTAAAGGTACGGTGTAAACATTGCCAAAAAGTCATCTTTAATTCCGGGGTGATACAAACAAAAACCACGATCTGATTATGAGGCACGCCGTAATGGTGGAATGTGGAATAACTTTGGCCACAACACGTGGTTTTGCATTTAGCCTTCGTCAAAACGCCTGTCGCCGCCGCCAGGATTGAACTCGCAACCTGAATTTCAGCAACGCAGCGCCACAGCGACTGGGCTACCGCCGTGTGTTAAAGGGCCCCTCACTAGCCCCCATATCAAATTTTGGTTATACGCTAGAAATTGTTACGTGCCCTGTAGGAAGCGTTCTACCGCAAACATTTTTCAAATCGGCTCATTAACCCTTTCGCTGTCGGACGTTTCTGGCCGTGACGCACCCCCAGTGTCGGCTTGGTTTCAGGGAACGAGCATAACAGGGAATGAACATAGCAATTTATTTTTGATTATGATTGGTATACAAATAACATAGTCAATGCAATATGCACATTTCAGTGTTCTGCAGCTGTTGTTAGTAAACATCATCATCATCATCAGCCTGACTATAAAATCTGTTCAACATCCGAATCTGACGATGCGGAACCCTCTTCGTCTCAAGCGACTTTGTCCGAGTCCGAATCCGAGCTCGGCTCGTATTCTGAATCGGAATTCAGCCACCGCTCCCATGAGCAGACGAAGGTCCCGCGCGCCGAGCCATCCGAAAGTAACCGCGCGCAGGGAGGATGCGCTTTCAGTCGCCCGCGCAACGGAGAGTAATGGGACGTTGAGTGATCAAGAAGACAGAGGGAGATGAAAAAAGGCTAAACAAAGTTCGAAGGGCTTTACGTTTACTGCGGCAGGTCGGAAGCGAGGGTGCGGCGAGAGAGCGAAAGCAGCAATCGAGTACCCTTTTTGGAGAGGCAACGGCACGTGCGCCTGAACTTGACGCGCCGTAGCAGGCACACCATCAGAAGAAAAATAAAAACCTTCAAACCAGCGGAGATTACACAACAACCCTTGAACCCATAACCACACGCGCGCAACGCATGATCCAGCGAACGCGGAGCCACCGCGCCACTCAGCAAGGAGAAAGTGGGGAGTGGCAGTCGCACCGTACTCTTCAATACATGGACTAACACAGGTCGGAGCGAATATACGAAGTTGTAGAAAGAGTCAATAGATGGCGTGGACAATCCAGGAGCGCCTGTTTTTGCGCTCAGGCGCGAAATTTTGAACGCACGATAGAGAACGTACCGGTACGTCAGTGACACCGTGGGAGGGAAGCGCGATGACGTACCGGTACGTCAGTGACAGCGAAAGGGTTAATAGCCGAGACAAATCTTGCAGTGCCGTGAACCCCTGATTTCAGCAGGCTGGCTCCACTGCCAAGCAAGACGCTCTCTCCACTCGCCCCGTCTAGCCTACGCAAGCGAAATTCCTTCCTAGTGTTCTCCCATACCGGACCGCGAGGACTGCGCGATTCACACGTCACAAACCCGCCTTCATTTTCTTTTTTTGCTCCTCGCTTATTTTTTTGGTGCTACGCACTTCCACCGATGGCGTTGCGCGCGAGCTGTTGTCTCGTTCGCGCAGCGCACGATCTTGCGCGCTGAGCACAAAGAAACATGACTAGCGGTATAATTCCTTGCTACACGAATACGGAGGCAGAACAAGTGGATCGCAGAGTATGATCACGGTGCTGGAACACGGTAGAAAATGACATAGTTTCAGTACCTGCGCACATGATCGCACAACCGTGGGAACAAGCAAACGAAGCGGAAGTACCATCTCTCTTGCTTCGGTGTGAAGTAAAACAAAAAACAGGCACACAGGCAGTTCGTGTGTTTTATTATTTCTCTAAACTTCAATTCGTCAATTCAAGCAACAGATCGCGCAGATAACAGATGTTGTCTTGAATAATTCTCGAAGACACGTGTCAACACGAGCGACGTCACACTGCGGATCCGATAACGCAGGCGCAGGAGCCCGACTACGTCACCGTCCGTCTCCGGGCGTATTCGCCGCGAGTGAAGAGGAAGATGGCGTTCGCATTGAAATTTCAGGTCATTCCGCGGCGCGTAGCGATGTCATTCTTTGCAAACAGGATCGTTGGCGCACATTGTATGCTCTGCGCTTGTCAGCTCAACATGGCCAGATCTGGTGAGGGACCCTTTAAAGCAATGACATTTCGCCCAAGTTTCTTGTTCGCACGTTTTTCAGATCAAGCTGCACTTGTCGCTTACAGAGTGTGACGCTAAATGACTTAAATTCAATCTGTAAGTCATCGAGGTCTATCGAATAAAATAAAGTAAGCGGTATTGATGAGCAAATAAATTATTTTTATAAAAAGTGTGCAGGCTAAGTAGTAAGTACGCCAACTTGCGGTGCACCAGTTTCCTGCATAAACGGTGTCGGCGGAGTTTTTTCGATTCTAACATGGAATGTGCGGTTTGATAAATAACTTCCGCTTACGTCAATCATTTGTCCGCAAATGCCCATATCCCGATAGGTAGCGCAATATTCCATACCGCCACGTGGTATCGCGAGCCTTTCCATATCTAAGCATGGAGAGAAAGAACACGGAGGGAAAGCTGTTTGTGTATGAAATCTTCGCAAATATATGTTTATGCTTCAATGAGGACGAGGTGGTCTGCCGTCGATCGGCCTTCCCTAAAGCCGCACTGTTATGGATCGAGTCGGTTGTTTGATTCAAGAAAATGTACAAATCTGCAATTTAAGTCTTACATCGAAGCTGTGTACCTCTACCGTCGAAGAAAATTTTAGTGTTGTTGGCGTGGTAAGCAAAAAACTTTCCATACGTGGGCCGATCCCGGAGATAGTGCAATGCCGGGCGGACCCGCGGCGGAGGTGCAGCAGGCGTTAAGCACTGCCCATACGTGGACAGATCCCGAAGACAGTGCAATGCCAGGCCGACCCACGGTGGAGGTGACGCAGGCGTTAAGCACTGCCCATACGTGGGCCCATCCCGAAGACTGAAATGCCAGGCCGACCAACGGCGGAGTTCATGCAGGCGTTAAGCCTGCATAGGTGGCAGATCCTGAAGACAGTGCAATGCCAGGCAGACCCGCGGCGGATGTGAAGCAGGCGTTAAGCACTCCGCATACGTGGGCCGATCCCGAAGATAGTGCAATGCCGGGCTGACCCGCGGTGGTTGGTGCAGTTCGCCATTAAGGGGCCCACATACACAGCTTCGCGCTGGTCATCCTTCTTCCCAGAGTGTAAGGGCACTGAGTTTTTTTTCGATGAGTTTGCATAAGCAGCTTGTGAGTGCTATGGGCAGGCAGCTTGCCACATAGACCGGATCTTTACCCTGTTTCAACAGAGATTACAATCGCTTCTTTCCCTGCCACTTGGATGTTTCCTATTGCCCAGATAATGTTGAAAAGAGACAACAACGCCATCTGGCCATCTGCGTGTCAGAGGGAAGATGTTTTATCATCATCTTCTTAGCTCTATCAGTTCCACGTGCAGTTTCTCATTGCCGCTCAAAGAAGCTCTGAACTTGGCAACGCTAAAAGGGTGGTTGTACGGTTATTTTCCACTACATTTACGGTTCAGTGCATACCGTTCTGCTATCTCTTCATGCTTCTGGAATGACTGAGTAGTTTGCAGAGCTAGACAGACTGCTCATAATGTTGTCCGAGAATGTTGCTCTGCTCTTGAACGCGGTTGCATTGATCATCGACCAAAGGGAGAAGGTAGTTTGCTGACTACTTCATTTACGTAGCCTGTTCGATACTTTCGCTTCTTGCGTAGAGGAATTTATGCCTGTGGCGTAGTGTTCCCCGTTTTCTCTTTTAGCAATGCTTCATGTTCAGCTGCCCTTGGATTTCACGTGCTTGAAGCTTATGAAGTTTTTTTGCCGTTAGGGAGTCGCACAGCAAGCCCCAAGCTTCGTTTGGCTGCTTAAGCTCATTCTTACATTGTTCAATGTACCACGGCACGTGCTCTTTGAAGCCCCATTCGTTTGGGGAATGCACTCAAATGTAGCGGCAGTTATAAACGCTCTAAATTAAGCAATAGCATAGTTTATACTAAAATTCTTAGAGGGACTAAACCAATTTTCATGATACCCATTTTTTTTAGTGTTATGGAAGTCTTACCGGCCAGCGTGTCTAATTATGAAGTGCGTACGCGGAAAACGCCGCGGAACATTTTTCATCAGAATTTTTCGATCTGCAGTACGGATGTAGTCCTCACTGGAAGCGTGCTGAAAATGGTGACAGGTGAGCGGGATAGCGATTATACGCCGGCATTAGTGGGAGGCAGATGACAAGTGTGGCTGTGCTGTAACAAAGTATGATTTTGTTTATCAAGGCGATGTTCCTGCGATTAATGTTTTCCAAATTCTTAAGTGATTTCTGCGATAATAGCTACGTGTTTTTGTGTATTCTTGTGCGACTGCTTTGGTATTTAGCCAGTCAAAACAAGACCAATCGGATCGAAAACTGAACGTTTTTACACGTGATACGCAGGTCAGCGTGTTGCAGCAGCCATGCATGCGTGTTTGATTTCCAAAGCATAGAATAAATGCACGAGTGTTTAATAATATGCCAAGTGCAATTTTAAGCAATAATTACGGTGTGCTTAACAGTCGAGTTACGTTCAGTAATTTCATAGAATACATCCGAAGTATTAAGCTCTCACGGCCAGGCCTCGTCTCTTGCTGGTTTTCGAGACAGTCCTGCATGTGATGTCTGCGCCTGTGAGAGCATTGGCCACCTATTGTGCCACTGTCCTCAGCTTTAAGCACAAAGACAATCTATGACCAACGCATGCAGTCAATTAGATGGTCGTCTTCTGGGTGAAGGAGCAATACCAGAACACCGTCCCCAGCGAGCATCGGCTCAGAAGGCACTAAAGGCTCTTTTGTGCTTTCTGAGAACGTCTGGCTTGCGAGCGCCTGTTACGGTATTAGTATTAGTAGTACGGTAGGTATTATGTCCTGTGCTATAGAATGCCGGCTCCCTTTTTATTTAATAAGCATGCACCTGAAGAAACAATTGTTCTACTAACCGCCCTTTGCATCTCATTGATAGTCTTCCCAGAGATTATAGTGTGTGTTGAAATTACCTACGAGTATGTAAGCCTCAGGTAGCTCATCGATTAGACCCAGAAATTATGTTCTATGGAAACGGTAGCCGGGCGGTGTGTACACAGAAAAGATTGTAACGAGTTTTCCTGAGCGTAAGGCTCCAACCACAACTGCCTCAAGAGGCATTCGGAGTTCTAAAGGCCTGCATGCTACACGCTTATCAACTACGCTTGCCACACCACCTGACGAGGCGTTGGCGTCGGCACGGTCCTTACGAAAAATGGCGAATAGCGGTTGAAATCCTGACCGTGTAAGTTTTAAATGGGTACCTTGGACACAGCACATTTGGACTATATTTACCTATAAGTTCCTTGACGTTGTTGACAAAGCATTATTTCGCAGTCATGGTAAGAGTTGTATTTTATTACCGGGCCAGTTCAGCCTTCGTGGAGGAAAGTTTGTCGACAGCGCTCAGTTTCAGAGTTTCCCACTTCTTACATGACCAGTTTATGAAGCAGATAACTCATTTGAATCACTCGTGATTGCAACTAGACTTGAACAGTTATTAAGCTTTTCGTAATTCATCAATTCTGTCCCTTGTAGCGAACGTCGCACACGAAGTGCAGCGCTAAGTCTATAATGATCGGTGGCGGTGGTGATAAACTTTATTGAAAGGTACGGCTGCAGCACGTGGGACATAAAGGAGTGACAAAGTTTAGGTATCGGTAGCTAGGGGCCTACTATATTTTCGTGCACAGTTCAGAAGCCAAATTTCTCGTATGTAGAAGTGAATAAACGCTCAGCGTATCGGCATGAATGCCGTATTCACTGAGTATCCACGGGAATTTTCCAAGAGATTGTTATGGCCATTAAAATCCCCGGTAATGATATGGGGTTTTGGTAGCTGGTCTTTAAGGCTCTAGAATTGTTTTGCTGAGGTGGTACTTAGGTGGTACGTAAATAGAGCGTGTCGACTTGTTCGCTCAGCTTGTCAAACAGCATTGCTGGTGTAGGAACTGCCTCGAGGCGAGTCTGTAGTGCCATAATTTGACAAGCAACAAACTTGTTGACGATTATGGCCAACCCATCCAACGATGCAATACCATCGTCGTGGTCTTCTTAGGAAGATGGCATACCTCTGGAGTAAATTTATTTGGTTCGGATTTAGGTGTCTCTCCTGGACACAGAAAATTTCAGACTGATGTTTAGATTGTAGTTTGATTATGTTGTCAACGTTCTGAACGAATCAATTAACATTTCAACTCATTGTCTGCGTCGCATAATACCAATAAAAATTGTTCCGTGCATAGAGTAGAATTTTTAATTAATGTTCAAGAATCCCTTGGACCCTAGATCGTTTTTTTCCGCGGCACTAACGGCGCCGAAGTTGTGTCCATCGCCTCCTGGGACGCGCTGGATGTCTGCCCTTGCAGGTTGTTCGTGCGCATTTCAGACCTGGCCTGGTAAAGAAAGGCCTTGAGGCCAACTAGCCCTCGAGCCTCCGAGCTCTGCAGCATGAGGGGGCGAAGTATGTTACAGCGAAACTGTATATCGCTAGCCGATTCGTCCGTCCTTCTGTCGCCTGTACGCTGAAAACTCCTGCGCGCAACCCCACACGCATGTGCAAAAAAAAAAAGAAAGAAAGACGTAAGATTGGCCGCGCCAGCAGTGACGTCGTTGCTATCCGTCGCAGCCGAGTGCGCGTCCAGCAGTTTCTCTCCGGCTCCGAAATGGGTAGGCCACGGGTCATACGTTCTCCTGAGGAGTAGCAGCTTTTGATCAGCAACGCCGCGAGCAAAGCTGGGAACGAGCTCGTCTACGCCATGCCGACGCCGCAGCCCTGGCAAAATAGGCTCGTGCAGCCTAGCGCAAGCACCAACTGCGTACCGAGGATCGGACAGCCTACCAAGCCATCGTTTAATGAACTGTGGGCCCCAGTGATAAACACCGGGGCCGCACATTTCAACTTCGCTGGTTAGCCATTTGTAGGGAGTACTTGGGCAGTTATTTTTTTTTTTTTTGGGGGGGGGGGGGGACCATACATAATTTTTTTTATAAACAGGCTATAATAGTAGCGAACATGGCACTCTTGCAGACTACTTCCGGCACGCGCCATCTACTTTCGAAGCCAGCGTTCTGGCTTCGAAAGCGCTCTGGCGGAACGCGATGAAGGCTTTACAGAGACTGAGGAAATTGCGTTAACACACTTCACATCGTACATCTAGAAAAATTTCAAGGATTACGATATTCCCTAATGCGAAATTTGAGCGCAGGTGTATACGTGTTTTCATTTCGCGATATATTCAGTGGCGCGGACAATCTGTCTCGTGCGGCATGTTGCAAACAGCAAAGTGTGGCGCGACTGCCTTGCTAATCGGGAGATCGCGAGAGGCACGGAGTGGATGACGCGCGGGCGCGATTCACAGCAGCCGCCACAGACAGACAGCTCATACAGTGCTTTGTTTCCATATAGGGTATCGGTGGTGCCATCGGTGAACAGACGAAGCGCGCTACTCTGGCGCCATCTCGTAGCCATCGCCGCCGCAAAGCCCGTCTTGCGCAGCACTATGCTTTTTTTTCCCTCACGCTTTCATTAAACCCTCATCCTCCGCCTCATGGTTCCGCTGCACCCTCCTCCGCTTTCCTCCTCGCGCTTTCTTCGCTATCACCCTCTTTCATCTACATCCGCCTTTCTTTCTACGAGGCGCGCGCGCGTGTGTGCGTGTTTCACAATACTGTATGCGCTCGCTTTATTTAACTACTGCCGACACAGGGGCGGGCACCACAGTCGACTGCTGGCTACGCGCGGGCGATTGCCAGTGCGACACTGCCCCTGACGCGCCGCATAAGCATAACCTGTGCTGTGAAAAACCGAGCACTTTTCATGAGTTTCTTTGAAGTAGACTTTTTTACCTTTTAGTGTGATTATTGTTTCTTTTGTTTTACAGTTTTGGACAAGTTCGTGAATGTGCTAGTTGGTGGCCATCACATTTCACACAATGGTCTGTACCAGTACAGTTGTTCAAGGGGTGGTGTTGGATTCAACATTTCGCACGGGTGAGTTGACCACGGTGGCTCTGCGAGCCATGGTCATATCTTTCACACCTATAGCAGCGTCGTCTGAGGTTTGGGATGTGGGGCCTTACAGCTATATTAGTATACCTGGTCTCAATGGTCTCTGCCAGAACGTTGTATGCAGAGGTAATATCAGATGTTTGGTGGGGATCTCGTTGCCGTCACGTCTGATATTGCTGCGCTGTATGCGTTCGCGTGGTCCAGTTTTGATCTTTCCAGCCTTCAAGAAACTTACTTTCAGTCAGGTCAAAGAAATCTGCTTCAGATATTTCTCCGTGCTCGCTGTTCGTGGATTGGTGTGGTGTAACAGTGCTCGTGGTATCTCCCAAAGAACACAAGAACGGTTAGCTTTGACATCAGTTCTGGCAATTCTGGTAACGCACTGATATCAGTTCCAATGATAGTGCTGTCCAAAAAGAAGCGTGTCGCCACGACTACCGAAGAGCGCATTGCGTAAGATAGAAAAGCCTCGCGCCCGCACAAGAAAATTGACAGGCCGAACAACAACTTGACACTTTTCCAGCCTAACCCTGTTCCCAACGATAGCTGACGCACCGGAAGTGTCGCGGAGAAGCCGTTCGGCACGCGCTTGCGTGGTCCGTATACTTTTGCATACGTACTACGTTGCATACGTACTACGTTGAACTCCCTTTATCACGGCATCACGAACCGCTGGACGGCGCGACGTAATGGTCTTTACATCGCTATTCGTCGCAGCATACAGTCACAAGAGGCTCTAGAAAAATATTCGCAACGTTTCACATGCGCAACAAGTAACCGTAGGTTAACCCCAATCATCTGTTTGGCTTTACGCTTTCGTGAATGAAAAAAAAAATTCATGTTTGCCCACGTTGCTGGGGCGATCCAACGTACAATAGCGTTGGGACTATTTCTGTCGAAATACAATCATATATATGAACATTGCCATGCTTAATCGATGCGACTGCGAAGCGACAAGCACGGGGGCGTCTGTACTACAGCAT
The DNA here is from genome assembly GCF_023375885.2 of Dermacentor andersoni. NCBI lineage: Eukaryota > Metazoa > Arthropoda > Arachnida > Ixodida > Ixodidae > Dermacentor > Dermacentor andersoni. Next base: position 358,518,219 of record NC_092814.1, on the reverse strand, counting down.
ACTGTATACTTGCAATGCCTTGCGGATAAGGCGCTGTAATAATTATGCGCTAGTGGGACACGCCGAATGCATTGAATGTGTTTAGGTATTTCTTAGTAGCTATGACAGGCGAAAATATATGACAGACACGCTTTACCACCAGACCGAAGCACCAGAGCCTACTGCAGAACCTAAAAGAAACGATGAATTAATTCATTTACCGTATTGTGGATGCAGAAAAAGTCCGTTTCTTCCAAGAGGCTAAGCATCGATTGCGATAGCAAATCAGACAGCTGTTAGGTGTGAGGTTAGCAGTCTTATCGGCTGTATATATTACAGGGATCATTAGCTTACTAACTAAAGTAACAAACATTTTTTCACGCGCGCACAGCAAACAGGCACAGCTCTCACTCAATGACCGCGGGTACTCACTGCCAGAACGCCAGCATGATCAAGAGCGACCTCAGCGGCTAGCGAAAAGCTTGGCGCTCTCTTTAGTTTCAACGCGTTTTTGTAACTTGCGGTCACGCGACCTCTAGTACAAGGCACGCGCGTACACAGCGCAAAACTACCCGCAAGCCACCTCGCCTCTTGTAGCCTTTGTACTTGCTGCAGATTACCTCCAAGAAAATAGCGCGCGCAGCTGCGCCACGCGCAGCACGGCCTGGCTAAAGCCCCTCCATCCACGCGCCACCGCCACGAGACGGTCGTTTGAGGGATCACCCGACGTTTGTGCGCAGGCGCGAGTACGAGCGGGTGCGAGTGAAAAATTCTAGGGGGCTCCTTCAATATCTGACTTCGTCTAGGGACTACGTAGGAAAAGTTTCTGTGCTCGTATTGTGTGCGTTTGTCCCCTATAGGCATGCCGGCATTGCGCAGTGGGGTCAAGTTTGCTAGGCTCCGACGCTGGCTGCCCGCGCGGTGAGGCATTGGGCACGGACGCCCCATTTGGTGATGGCTGTGTCTTAAGGTACGTCGGACAGACTTTCTCGCACCTGCAGCGCTGACGCGCCGCAGGCATTCGATGCAAGCATTCGACGCATTCGATGCAGGCATTCGAGGCACGTTGCATTCGATGCAACGTGTCGTAGAAACGACATGTTGCATCGCATGCCTTGGCCGAACACTGCGCAGCCACATCACATAAGGTTAACTGGGAGAAATCTAGTGTGATTGCCAAGGAACGAAATCATTCTTCGCGTCTTTATCTTGAGTCCCTAATCATCCAAACCACGGCGCACACTCTTAATTGCAACGAAGGCAATCTGCCGCCCATGTATGCCAGGTGCCTTAATCATGTTCTGAGACGCACATAAAAAGGGGCGCCAGCTCTGCCGCTTCTTTCATTGTGAACAAGGCTCCCGTGGGGGAGCCGAAACGTAAATAACTATTTTAAACCATTTTTGGTCGGTGTCCAGACCTCTTCCTTTTAAGTATGCATCATCCCGACCAGACGGGCTTCCGTCATACTCTCAACTTCATTCAAGTGTTGATACCGCGTCGCATTCCTGCCCTCTCGGAAGACGCCGTGCCCAACGTATTCCCGAACATGCCGAAATACTTCAGCAGGACCCTGCCGAAAGAAAGAAAGATGTCTCAGACGCTCCTATACTTTACAAGAGAAGCGGCGCTTGTCTCGACACGACGGGCGAGTGCCCACCGGCTGACGTGGAGGCTGCAGGAATACAGCGGTATGGAATGCTCAGTCCACTTACAGAATTGTTCATTTTCGAGCTTAAGCGACCTTCGGAAATGTGGTCAGTGCAGAAGTTTAAGCAAAGCAACATTGCTTGTTACCAGGCCGCGGAGTTTGCAATGAACGAAACGCCACCTGTTGTGTTAACCAAAATGGTAGTGTTCTCCATTGGAGAAGGAATTCCCAGCTGCTGCATCTATTTGGCTGGGCAGCGTCACAAGGAAGCCGTTGGGAAATTTAAAGAGTAAGCAGAAGAAGCATTGTCTTATGCAAACAGCCTCACTGTATGCAGTTGAATTGGCCATACCAAGGAGTTTGAGGAGCTAAATGTGAACAACATTGGAAGTTTAGCTGGTCATCACCTGTTCTCTACTGCGTGCACTACATCAGTACCTCAGCGTAAATTTTCTTGGATTTGTAGAGGTTGTATGTAGCATATAGCAATCTGTATAAATGAACTGCGTGACCGCACTCATGGGTTTGAAATGTTATTTTTTTGTTTTCAATTGTTGTTTCAGATACATCTGCACAGCAAGCTCACTGCTGCTTGTCATGCAAAGAGAGCAGAAGCAGTCTAAAAGCTCGCTTGCTACACTGCAAAAAGAAGGCTCGACTACAGCTTACAAACATTGCTGGGAAGCGGCTACAGTATGCCATGCGTACCCTACGACGAAGGAACAAGTTGTGCTCGCTACAGGTTGCTCTAAAAAATCTACAAGAAAAAAACATGGCAATCAAGGCAACCTTTTTCAAGCGAGAGGTTAGAGTGAATGCTTTGTCTTGTTGTGCCTTTCTTTAAGAACTGATTTTCTAATTCTAAATATGTTTTACAGCTTAAAGAGCTCCCAAAAAAGACAGCAATCTGCTGTGCGTGCGTGCTTTGAAGCGTCAAGGAGATACTCCAACCGTGGGTACTGTTATAACAAAGAATGGCTGCTGGAATGTATCCTCCTGTGAATGAAAAGTGCACGACTGTATGAGCACTTGAGATCCCACAAAATCCTTGTGCTACCTAGCAGAGTCCGTCTGCAAAGATATATGAATGTATTTGAGCCGTGCCTTATTTTTTACATGAACAAAAAAAGTTACTGATGTTTCTATTTACAGGGATTCAAAGCTTCGTATTGGTTCAGTGCCAAGCTTCTTGGGTGTGTTAAAAAAAAGTTGAACTTGAAGGTATGAAGCATCATGGGGGCTTACTCATCGATGAGATGAAACTTTCTACTCTCGGACATGAAATCTTAAAAACACATTGAAGGGTATGTTGGCCTAGGTGAGTTCACTGACCTCAGTGACAAGCATACAAAGGCCGATCATGGGCTTGTCGTCATGTTTCAGCCTCTGGTAGGCAGCTGGACCCAAATAATCGGTGAGGATTTTTGTACAACATAATTTCTAATTTTAAATTGTCGCACAACCATATATTTAATGTGCTTCATTTTTCTATAGGTGTTTTTGCTTCCAGCGGCAATGTGAAGTCCAGAATGCTTACAAAAATTGTGTTGGAAGCAGCAATGTGTGAACGAGCTCGGCTTCTAGTTCACTATATCTGCACAGATGGCGCAGCCTGGAACCGTTCGATGTGGCAAAACCTTGGCGTGTACGGCAACGGGAAGAAAGTACAGTGTAGAGTAACGCATCCCTGTGATGAACACAGGTTCGTGCACTTTATTTCAGACTTTCCACACCTTATTAAATGTGTGCGAAACACAATGATAAAGCGACGACTCAACACGCACCTTGGCCGAGTAAGCTTGCTACATGCTGGTCTTTTCTTTTAATGTGCTGCCTTGGTTGATTGTTTTTCGGTATTAAGTACAATGCTTTTTTCGAACTTGATTACAAATATTGTAGGTCCTCTGGGAGCACGTTTCTCCCATGTGGAAGCTGGACAGTACCTGTTTAACACTGCAGTTTGCACCAAAGCTGACTCGTAGTCATATTTTCCCCAATGGGTTTGACAAGATGCGAGTCGACCTCGCCTTTCATATCCTTAGTAGGAAAGCTCAACAGGCCATCTGCTTTTACAAGGTGGACATAGAAAGGAACTATCCAAATGTGGAGCCAACAAGAGTTTTATTGACCTGATGGCCAGGCTCATTGAAGCTATGACGTCGAGGTTCTCTGCAGAAGCCATGAGGTGATTTTAACATTGTTTTTCTCTCAAAATGGTGCATGATTGTTGTCTTGGGTATTTCAGACGGGGCAGCGAGAAAGAAGCCACCCTTGAAGAAACTCTTCAGTTTCTTGATGAATGGAAGGCTCACTCCAAAGGGCTCGGCTTTCTTAGTTAAAGTACTTCTGAGGGGCTGAGCGTGACCATCCATTCAACAAAACACCTTCTAAAGTACCTTGCAGAAAACGCTGACTTCATGTACATGATGACTTCGAAAGAAGAAAAGGAACACACTGAAACTGTCTGTTGTAAAGTTTTCACAATTTTTTTCTTCAGTTGTAAATAAACGATTTCTGACGAGATCTGTTACTTCACTGTCTGCAATCATGGAAAATTGCTTGTATGAGCGTTAAAATGACATGGCACAGGTCTGCAAGCGCAGACAAAAAGTGTTTCGTAAATACGTCGAGACGTTATCAGGTAATGTCTGCAGTTTACAGGTCCTACGGCACGCATAGGGTGATTGACTGCTGATCTCGAGAACCACGGTCGCATTTTCAGTGAGGCGAAATGCAAGGCGCCCGTGTGCCGTATGATGTCAGTGAGCGTTAAAGAACCCGAAGTGGTCGAAATTATCTCGAAGCCCCCCACTAGCTCCTAACATCCTGAGCCACTTCATGAAATGTGCACAGACAAAACGCGTTTGAATCTCGATATTGTGCGATTGGGCCCGTAAAATTTCACAGGAGTAATGATGTGGGCTGACATAACATTGTTTCCATGATAAAGATTTATTCTTTGACCCTCGCAAAAAGCGCGCGATATCCAAAACGTGCTCACTTTCACTTCGGTGGTAGAGATGCAGCCGACGCGAGGCTGGCGAGGCGCTCATTTCGGCTGCGTGCTTACCGGATGGATGAAAGGTGGGAGCGTCCCCTTTGAAACGGGGTGATGGCAGTTGCCAAAATGCTGAGCTTTTTATTTTTGTTTCACTCTGTTGTAAGTTATTAAAATTCGCCAGTTTCTTTAAATACACCTTCCTACATTTTCAACCTTATGTCACCTCTCTGCTTTTGACCCACCAATCTTCCAATTGCCTTTTGCTAATTTCCACCGGATGGATGGATGGATGGATGGATGGATGTTATGAGCGTCCCCTTTGGAACGGGGCGGTGGGTTGCGCCACCAAGCTCTTGCTACTATGCTGCCTAATATCCTACCTAGGTTAGCCAATGAAAAAAGAAAAAAAAACACTATGAACTACCGCGTCCAAACTTTCTGATCCCCTATTGCGAATTGTGCTTTTGCACGTCTCCGTCTTTTGTCGTTTCCCTACTTTTCTTCCACCAATCCTCCAATCGCCTCTTACTAATGTCTATTGCAGACCTGTTTGCTTTACCACTGCTCCCGCTGAACCCAAGGGCTTCAAGGAGGCCAGTGGCGCCTAAATCGACCGCTGGGTAGATGTCTTCACATTCTAATAAAATATGCTCCGTCGTTTCCCTAGCTTTACCGCAGCAAGCACATGCTTCTTCTTCCTTCTTATATCTCGCTTTATAGGTGCGTGTTCTAAGGCATCCCGATCTCGCTTCGAAAAGTAATGAGCTTCCCTTTGAGTTATCAGGTAATGGTAATGGACCGAGGCGCTGTTGACCGCACCTCGGTCAACAGCGCCGCCCCGCGGCATCGATGCACTGTGGGGTCACGTTTGCGCCGCCGATATTCGCACCTCCCCTTCTAGCCACCCTAGTAGCGTCAACCTTTGATATGTGCTGATTTTCCTTGATTGGTCGTTTATACCAGTTCCGCTTCCGGGGTTTCCGGTTCCAGAATTTTCGCTTGTTTCACGCTCACAACTATGCAGGAGTCACGTCGCTTCCGGCTAAAACCAAAAGCTGCGACTACGTTAAGTTCCGCGTGACGCCGAAAGCTGAGGGGATGAGTCAGGGAGAAGTGCGAAGGTTGGCAGTACTTAACCTGGTCGGCGAAAACGTGTATGGATGGGTTTTAGGCCCGGCTAGCGCGCTCACGCAACACCCTCTTTGTCTAGGTGGTGTTGGCTCACCTGTCGCCCTTCCTCCCCCTTTCGCACACAACACTGGGCGAGCGGGAAGACGGCTTACCTTCTAACGCTTGTCCACGCGCCTGAAGTAAACGGTGTCGCGGGGTGCTATAGGACCTTATCGCACTTGGACTTGATACGGAACATCAGGGTGACGGCAGAAATTCGCCTGTAGTCCTTGTAATTCTTATAGCACTAATAAACGAAGATGCGTCACCGTACTTCTACACTTAAAAAGAAAGCCGTTTGCCAAACAGACGACACAAACGCTTACGCGCGAAATCCGCCGAAACGTCTCAGCGCCCGGTTAAAAAAAGAACTAACCAGAGTAGAAAAAGCCAGCGGCATACTACACGAGCACATCTTATAACAAAGGTTATAACAAAAATAGGGCAAGCACAGTATTTTAGAACGGTGCCTGTAAAGCATATTAATGCGCGCAAGCAAGAAGCACTCCCAAAGCGCCTTTGTTTAGATGGCCATTGACACACACACAGCATGCAAGTTTTTCGGCGGTAAAACTCACGGGCCTTTGACGATCAGCGCTGAGGGGCTTACAAGATTGGACGGATGGGCTACAGCGATGCGATTCGTTGAACGAGGCGGATAGGACTGACACGCACAGATCCAGGAGGCAGCCTTGCTGGTTCCAGAGAACAGGGCAGTTCAAGGACACGGGCGAACTCGTACGCGTCGTGTTAGGAAATGAGTGACCAGTTAGATTACGGGACCCCACAACCTGTGTCACGCAGAAGTTGAATGGACCAGGCCCAGTGGCCCAATTTCACGTCCCTTCCACTGGTGGCGCCGCAGTCAATAAATGTGTTTCATACTCGCCACAATGAACGCTGATTTCGTTAAAAACAGAGTGAGAGGCACTTTTCAAGTTCGCCATCATATCAGATCTGATTGGTCGAGACGGCCGTGGCGACCTCTATGAATGCCTCAAAATGCTGCCATTACAGAATGAGACAGTATGACAGAATTTTACGACGTCTAAAACAGCATCCCTGCAAATCGTCAAATTCTGTAATACCGCATTTTCAGCCAAATAGAGAAGGTGTAGCAGCCCTCTGGGCTGACCACAGCTGGCCAGATAGCAAATTTGACACTATGGTGGAATCCGACGATGTCATGTCTCCTAAAAACGGAATGAGTCGTCATATACTGGCGCCAACACGCTTGTTTTTTTATGTTGAGACACCATAAGCGACACGCCAGTACTGAAGAGCACACATTCTAGGCCACCATATTGCTATCTCGGGAAACGCAGGAAATTCCGTTCATTTCGGTTAGCTGAGAAGCGGTCAAATACCACAGATAGCGATGCGCGTGCTCGAGGCGGTTGCTTGCAAGATATCGGCGTCGACACCGCCATTTCTGGCTTTGTTCGCTGTTTAGTGCAACCACGCAATGAAACCGCGAAGCTTCACTGCGCCGCCTTGTGTAATTTGTTTTCCATAATTACGAAAAGGCGCCACTTTCAAGGCGTGAAATGATGCAAAATGTCCATATGTGCCTTACAGCACAGATATATGCAGTCAAAAGTGCGAAACTTTGGAAAAGGTTTGCAATGCTCAACAAAGGTTATAAAGTATAAAGGCAGCCTTTCGAGAAATTATGGCTTGAACAAAAACTCCAGCACCACTCGAGAGCGATAGAAATACTGAGAGCATGAACCACGAACGAAAGAAATTCATATCCTGAAACGACGATGAAAATACAATAGACATGCCTCTCGGCTGTCATTGCACATCGCCAGTAAGTAGCATATCTCGCGTGGTTCGTTGCAGCACAGACTGTAGCGAAACATTTATTGAATCGCGACTCCGCGCAACGCCATGCATAGTCATGTTGGCGTTGGCAAAACGGCCCTTCCTGCAATGCTACTGTGGTGATACTTCTTTAGTCATTCAAGAAGCTTAAATGGCGGCTATCTGAACATCAGAATAAGGCAATTTAGTAAACAGTAAAGACTTGACATTCCCCTAGACTCATGCGGTCGGCTTTGGCTCTCAACGCACTTAGCGGCAGATCCGATAGACACCCGCCTCCGAGATCACTATGGCGCACCATCGAATCTTGGAAGCCATTTCACTTTCACTTTTTTTCCCCGTAAAGTTGCATGCGTCCATCAATTGGTTTCATATAGCCACTTGCGCCACTGTTCACATTTCGCGACGAAGAATGCCGAAGCTATTCTTCCGCTTTATGCAAAATGTTTATTCAGATTCATGGTTACAATCTGTAACTTAGCGCCGCAGTCATGCCAAGTGCTAATGAGGGTGTAGAAATTGTACATCCAATACTTCACAGGCAAAGTTACCGCAACGAATCCGCAACTCATGATTCACCAACTGGTTTACACCTAAACATTTCCAAATTGTAAAAAATCTTGCCACGTTCCTTCAAAATCAACCATCTTGTTGGACAGTGAAGAATGACAAAACGTCAGAGAAAAAATTATTTCAGCAGAATTGTGAGCAAGGTGGCAATGCAAGGTGCACATGAAAACGTGGACTAAAGAGCACTGCATGGTCCCGGGCTTGCCTGAAGTCCGAGCCCGGGCCTGGCTCGGGCCTAGGAGCTTCGGTCTCGGCTCGGGCCATGATAAGGCCCGGACATGCTATTTGCAACTCCACAAGAGTGAAGACTATAAAAAGTGCAGCCCTATGTAAATTTTAGGTTAGTGGTGTCTGTCAGTTTATGGGAAAGTCGGCAAGAACATATTCGAAGATCCTGGACGCTGTTGAGTTGTGCACGCAAAACAGTGAGGCCAGAAAAGAAAAAGGAACGCCAAGCTTAAGCTTCATCAAAAACAAAAGAAGCTTGTCCTCAACAGAATGTTCTTTCAACCTTTGTGTTCCTGGTGGAAGAACGCTTCAAAGCAAGGAGGACCGTTGAAATGACACTGCAGTAGAAGATTGCTGTGCTGCTTCATCATCACAACGTGTCCTGAAAGCTCCGAAGGACGGCTGTTTTCGCACAGGGCCCACGTTTTTGTCGCAGAAGGGAGTGTCGCATGACGTTCCGCGTTCTACGGTAGAGGTGGCCCTGTGAGACACGTAGCAACTTGCGGTGCCATTCGATATCGTAGAGAGAAACGTAAGTTCCCCGGAAAGGTATTCAGCCTCCCCTTCGGTCATCGTACTTGCCTGCGTTGCACGAAATAGAAATAAGCAGCAGATCAGTAACTTACCAGTGAACAACGCAAAACATCGAAGGCGGAGAAGTTGTGTCCAGTGCTTCTATTCCAAGCTTTATTCATGCACGCACTGGTGAGCAGTACCTTTGGCACACCCTTCCTTTGCGACTGCAGCGCGACGAGGGTGAGTTGTAATGTAGTAATGAGTAGCTTTATTGAAAATAAGCGCGAAAGGGGAGAGAGAGAGAGAGAACAATTTTAGTGAAAATGCCTGCAGAGTCGGTTAGGCTCCCTCCACGCAGGGAGGACAAGCTTTTACCGCGACGCGGCCACTACGTCAGTCTCGTGCATTGTGCTCCTCGAGGTCTTGGTTCCTCGCTACTTCCGCGGATCCGAGAGGGCTGCCGCCCCCTTCCTGGGGGTGCTTCCCCCCTTCTCCTCGGTTTCGCGCGGTCGCTGCCTCTCTAGAGCTGCCGAGACCTGCTGGACGGCCTTGAGTTGTGTATCTTGGTCATAGCTCCTCGTTGCAGCCTCTAGCTGCGGCGGGATCGTCGTCTTCTCGCTGGCTTCTCGTGGATTTATACTACAGTCCCAAAGGATGTGAGCCGCGGTGGCTCTCTCAGCGCACAGTCTACACACGTCACTCGCGTACACGCTCGGACACACGTGCTTAGCTAGCACCGGGGTGAGCAGGGACCCCGTCTGTAATTGCCTGTATAACACTGCCTCCTTCCGGGTAAGCCCCGGGTGAGGTGGCAGCATAGTCTGTCTGTTAAGTCTGTACCACTTCACTATTTCATTGAATGTGGTCATCTTGTCCTTGGCACTGCACCGCGACCAACACTCCGAGTCGGCCGTGCTTGCAGCTGCGCGGTCGGTTAGTCCTCGCGCGGCTGAGTTGGCCGCCTCGTTGTGGTTCACGTTCCGGCGTTCCGACACGACACTGCCCATGTGAGCCGGAAGCCACTTGATCACCAAAGTGCTTTTGCGTCCGATGTCTTCGGCCTTGCGCAGTATGCGCGCAGCCTCACTACATACCCTACCCTTGGCGTAGTTCTTCACTGCCGTTCTAGAGTCACACAACACTATAGTGCATCCGGGGTCGGAGACGGCCAAGGCGATGGCCAGCTCCTCCGCCCGGTGCGCCTCTCGAGTCCGGACGCTCGCCGCGGTCTTCGTTGCACCCGTCGATGCCCCGACAGCCACCACCGCGTGTGCGTAGCTGCTCCCTCGACTCTCCGCCGCGTCCACGCAGACGGCGCCCTCTTCTCAGGCGTGGAGGTCCACGAGAGCCCTGGCCCTCGCCAACCTCCGCTCCTTGTTGTGCTAGGGGTTCACGTTCCTCGGGATCGGGCAGACCCTGAGCTTTCTGTTGATGCTATCCGGTATAGGTGCGTCTTTCTGCTGCTTGCCTTCCCTCGGCCCGAGACCAAGGTCCCGCAGTATCTGTCTTCCGGTTCTCGTTTCAGAGAGACGCTCGAGTTGTGCCGTTCTCTGTGCTTCGGCTATTTCGTCCAGCGTGTTGTGGACTCCCAGCGCCATGAATTTTTCGGTGCTCGTGCTCCCGAGGAGGCCGAGTGCCGCCTTATACGCCTTGCGTATGGTGGCGTCTTCTTGTTACGTTCGCTCGGCCTCCAGTTGTGGAAAGCGGCCACGTACGTTATGTGGCTAACTGCGAAGGATTGAACGAGCCTAGTCAGGCTCTCCTCCTTCATCCCCGCTCTTCTGTTGGACACCCTCTTGATGAGTCTCATTGCCGCGGCCGCTTTGCCGGCGAGCTTGTTGACCGTTTCACCGTTGACTCGGTTTCGCTGGATGAGCCGCCCGAGCACTCGAATCTTCTCGACCTCCGGTATTACTTGTTCTCCCGCTGTCTTGACCGTGATCTTGGGCTGCTCGTACTTGACTTCCATATTCTTTCTTTTCCTGCCCGCTCCTGTCGGTGGAATCAACAGCAGTTCTGACTTGGCCGGAGAGCAAACGAGTCCAGACCCGCCCAGCTGCTTCTCGATGGCGTTGACCGCTTCTTGCAGCGTTGTCTCAATGTGTCCGTCGCTTCCTCCCGGTACCCACAGCGTAACATAGTCGGCGTAGATGGTGTGCCGGAGTCCCGCTACTCTTTCTAGCCGGTTGGCCACCCCGATCATCACGAGGTTGAAGAGAAGCGGGGAGATCACCGAGCCCTGCGGAGTTCCGACGCTGCCCAGCTTCTTCTCTTCGAGCTGCAGGTCTCCCGCGCAGATTTCGGTGGTCGGTTCCGTCAGGAAGTCTTTGATGTACTGGTATGTCCTTCTGCCTATGTTTAGCCTGGATACTTGGGCCAGGATAGCCGAGTGCCTCACTTTATCGAAGGCGCTCTGCAAGTTCCGCCCGAGTATGGCTCTGTTGTCTTTGGTGCCCGTCGTATCGTCGATGATCTCGTTCTTCAGTAAGATCATGGCGTCTTGCGTCCCGAGCTTCTTCCGAAACCCGATGATGGAACTTGGGTAAAGCTCCGATTCTTCCAGGTAACGCTGCCACCTGTTCATGAGAACATGCTCGAGGACCTTTCCCACGCACGAAGTGAGCGAGATCGGCCTGAGGTTCTCTATGTTGGGCGGCTTGCCAGGCTTGGGGATGAGGATCGTCTTGGCTGCTTTCCATTGCTTGGGCAGCCTTCCTTCTTGCCAGCACTTGCTGTAGAAGTTCGTGAGCGTTTCGATGGCCGCTTCGTTGAGGTTCTTGAGCGCTCCGTTGGTCACTCGATCGGGACCCGCGGCGGACCGGCGAGGTTGCTCCAAGCAACCAATGGAGTGGGCGCGCGGCTGCACCAGTCTCGGGTCTCTCTGCCGTTGCTTTAGCAACGTCGCACGGCCGTGCTTGGCTATACTCTCGCAGCTCCTTGCACATTCGTTGTGGTGTCGCCTGCTCGGCACATTTCCTCACGTCAGTAATACGCATGTGTATTGCCGTTCGCGGAGAGACGTTATCAGGCTAATCATGTCCTCATGTGATTTTATTTTTTTAATGGTATTATATTTTACAGACCTCATGACGGGCCATAAGTGAAGTAACGTCGTAGCATTGTGATAGACACAGGGACAAAGAACAAAAAAAAAAAACTAAATACGAACTTTATGCTAGAGGAAAATTCACCGACGATTATTATACTCCCCAACGCAAAATTTTTGCACGGCTCTATACGTGTTTGCTTTTCGCTATATACCCACCGTGGTTGCTTACTGGCTATTGTGTTGGGCTGCTAAGCACGAGGTCGCGGGATCGAATCGCGGCCACGGCGGCCACATTTCGATGGGGGCGAAATACGAAAATACCTGTCTACTTAGATTTAGGTGCACGTTAAGGAACCCCAGGTGATCCAAATTTCCGGAGTCCCCTACTACAGCGTGCCTAATAAGCAGATCGTCGTTTTTGCACGCGTAAAAACCCCTGATTCTACAGCGAAGCTGTATATGGCTAACAGATTCGTCCGTCCGTCGCGTGTGCGTCTAAAGCTCCTCCGGCGCAACCCCACGTGCATGCGCGAAAAAAAAAAAGAAAGAGAGAGGCGCTCGATTGACTACTAGTGACATAGTTACTCTCTGTCGCCGCTGAGCGCGCGCGCAGCAGTTTCTCCCCGGCTCCGAAGTAGGTAGGCCACGCGTCATACGTATTCCTGAAGAGCACAGCTTTCGATCAGCAACACTGCGAGCAGAAACGGGAAGGCAAACGTCTACGCCGTGCCGATGCTGCAATACGGGCACATGAACAGGCTATAGTGCAGCCGAGCGCAAGCAGCAACTGCGTACCGAGGATCCGGTAGCTTATCAATCCGTCGTTTAATGAACCGTCGGGATTAACCCAGTTATGAAGGCCGCACGTTTCAGCTTCGCTGGTTATCCATCTGTACGGTTCGCTTGCTCGGTGATTTTTTTTTTATTTCGCGATGTATTGGCTGGCGCGGACTATCTGCCTCGTGCGGCACGTTTCAAGCGGAGCGAAGTGTGGCGCGATTGCCTCGGTATCTGGAGAGCGCGAGACGCAGCGCATGGGTGATGCTTGGGCGCGATTCACAGCAGCCGCCGCAGACTGACCTCCTAGATGACGCGCACTACTCCGGCGCCACGTCGTAGGCATCGTCGCCGCACTACACTTTTCTTCTCAAGCTTTCGCCATACCCTCCTCCCCTTTCCAGCTCATGGGGCCGCTGCACCCTCCTCCGCTTCCCTCCTCGCGTATTTCATCGTGCGCTCCGCGTTCGCTCTTTCACCTTTCACCGCAGGTACGGGCGCCTAAAGGCCCAACCACTGGCATGCATCGGTACGCTTCGGCACGCGCCAACAAGCGAACGCGTCGCTTCGCGTCGGTAGGAGCAAAAGGACACGCAACCACTGGACACGAGCTCTGACGCACGCCGACGCTCGCTCCTCGGCTGCGGCGCACTGTTGCTGGACTATCTTGTCTTCGTCCGTCATAGTCTGACCTAAAACAACCTGCTCTAACTAAGCTTGAAACAATAGGTTAGTGATCTGTGTGATCTTTTAGATATAAAAACAGGTTTGATTAATGAATGTACGCCTGCAGCAACGGTTTCTTTTTACTTTTGAAGGAACAATAGTGCACAAAGTATCGACATCAGCGCTTGCGCTCGCGTTGTCGTCTGCTGCGCGTCGCGTTTCGTATATCAGTCGTCGAGAGTTTCATTGTATTCGCTGGTGCCCGCGCGCCTTCCAGAAACGAGTACACAATGCGTGTCGCGCATGCAATCAGATTATACAAGGTTCGTCGACAACAGACAATGAATAGAACCATCGATAACATTCGCGAAATTTCCGATATGTGCAAGCGCGTCCAGCGCCGAGCGATAACGTTTATTTGTTAGCCGGTGAAATACGGTCACCGGATGCAGATAAAGAAGTATGTTTGACAAAGTAATGATGCTTGAAATTATGGGGTTTTACGTGCCAAAACCACTTTCTGATTATGAGGCATGCCGTAGTGGGAGGCTCCGGAAATTTCGACGACCTGGGGTTCTTTAACGTGCACCTAAATGTAAGCACACGGGTGTTTTCGCATTTCGCCCCCATCGAAATGCGGCCGCCCTGGCCGGGATTCGATCCCGCGATCTCGTGCTCAGCAGCCGAACACCATAGCCACTGACCAACCACGGCGGGTGTAATGATGCTTTTTGGTGTATGAAATAAGTTTGAAGAAGTTGGTTCAGAGAAAATCAGCGGGAAGAAGTGGAACACCTCTGGTGTTCACAAATAACATCTAGCACAGCTAAAGTTTACGTAATTCGTAGCTTGTCTCCTCCCGATTCTTGTTTCTGTCTAATCTTTCCAATTCAGTCCGGTCGCAAGGAAGGGGAGCCCAAAAGGGAGCCGCCGGAGTAAAACACACCCCCCTTCCCTGGGCCTGTCCCTCCCCTCGACCCATGGCTCGCGCACGACGGAAGACGGCGCGCTACCTCCCCGCTTTCCTCCCTTGTGCGGGCGAGATTGAGCCGCAATCGTCAGCTGACCCCCGCAAGCTTTCACTCGCATATACAACATGCGGCGCGCGGCGACGACGTTATCGTGCTTGGACTTTATACGGAACATCACGGCGACGGCACAAATGTGCCTGGAGTGTCCGTATAATTGGCAATAAAAATTCAACGCAGTTCCTGATTACTTTAGGAGCAACTGAGCATTTCAGATTGAATTTGATGAACTAATGTTCGTATGCCTATAAATGATGGCAGAATGATTTCAAACCTATATGTGGTTCGTGACATCTAGTTGGTTGGTCGCTTGGTCACTTATTCCGGTTTCTCGACGGGAGAGCAGTCACAGTCTTCATCAGTTACTTCTTTTTCTACAATCTGAAGCCTGAGATACGTTTTCAAAGTACTTCACTAATGCGTTGTGCGCTGTATATAATTTTAAAGGAACTTGTATTCGGCTCTCTTCAGCTAGCACGTGTCGCATTTTTTCTTTGAATTGTGTAGCCTAAGTGATTGCGCTGTTTGAAGGAATGAACGAATTCTGGGGTTTTACGTATCGAAACCACGATTTCATTAGGAGGCACGCCGTAGTGGGGGACTCCGGACTAATTTTGACCGCCAGGGGATCTTTGACGTGCCCCCAATGTACGGGACAAGCTCGTTTTTGCATTTCGCCCCCATATAAATGCGGCTGCCACGGGCAGGATTTGATCCCGCGTCCTCGTGCTTAGCAGCGCAACACCATAGCTGCTAAGCCATTGCGGCGGGTCGCTGTTGAAGAGGAGCATTGATGAAAGAAACAACAGTATCAAGTTCCAAATGCACACCTATAACCAACAGCTTTCTGGGCAGTTGCGCACCTTTTCAACTAATCACAAAATTATGGCCAGTACAATATAAAAACCAATTAGGTCACACTGCTGTGCTCCGATGCTAAACTCGGCTCCAAAGAAATGAGCACTCTCCAGTGTTGTGCAGGTGATATGGGTGGCATAATGCATACGGAGTACCAGATGTGTATGAATAGTGAAGAAATCTTCATAATTAGATTTTTAAACTCTAAAAAAACTTATCAGTACATTTGAATTTGATTTGTCAATGGTTCAGTAATGCAGCTACACATAGCTAGTGGTGGTTCATATTCATTTAGCACTACAGTCTTTGCCAAACCTTCACGTTAAATAAATTATAGTGTTTACGTGCCAAAACCACTTTCTGATTATTAGGCACGCCGTAGTGGAGGACTCCGGGAATTTCGACCACCTGGGGTTCTTTAACGTGCACCTAAATCTAAGTACACGGGTGTTTTCGCATTTCGCCCCCACCGAAATGCGGCCGCCGTGGCCGGGATTCGATCCCGCGACCTCGTGCTCAGCAGCCTAACACCATAGCCACTGAGCAACCACGGCGGGTGGTCTGATCCACGTGGAGTCATAAAGGCTCGTGTGGAGCGCCGAAGGACTTCCTTTCTGATAGCCATGTGAGCGCGGGGTGTTGCGAGAAGAGCGGCAATGTAAATATCACTGAAGGATGGTGACTGGGAGTGTCGGCCTGGATATGTCCTGGTGAAGATGAATGGAGTATCCAAACAATTCGCACCGTGTATGGGAACGTCGGCACTTCACGATGCACTCTACGGCGATGGGTGATCCGTTTAATACATGGCGAAGGCCTTTCAACGCTTAGGCCTAATCTGTGTACATAACTAGTTTTGATGTTTCTTGTGGTAATTTTAATCTCAAAGTGGTAGATGCGTGATATATAGCCTGCAATTCGGCGAATATAGACGGCGGGCCAAATGGAACGTGATATTGGCACGTTTGAGACAAGATTCAGGCAGGTAAGGTTGAAGCAGTAGCAACCAGCATGTCGGTGACGATGGCATCGGCAAAGGCCTGGGCTTCTCCGATACCGATGAAGAATAGCGCGATAAGCTCACCCAGCATTCAATACTACATTTCTGCGGTGTCTTCACTCGCAGATGACAGCTGTGGTGTCCGTCGCGGGTTTGGATTTCGGATGCGACCAAGAGGCTTACAGTCTGTTAGTTGATTGTGCGATATGGTGGCATGCTGATATGGCCGCGCGGCGGAGGATTGGCGTGTTGTCTGATGTAATGGGTATAAGGCTTGAATTGCTGCACAAGGTGAAAGCTTGAGACGATGGAAGGAACACCGCCGATTAACTAATTAATCTAAAGTTTTGAGTCCTGCTTCTCTCTGAAGAATATGAATACGGCTGAGGTGAGGCAGATAGGGGCTGGTTTGCATTGCATCTCTGTTTGCCACCTCTCACCGGCCATATTCTTTAATTGCCAGATGTTGAATTTTGGCTTGATAGACAACTCTTGGCTGCAATATACCCCGGGCAGGTAATCAGGCTATATAAGTTCGAACACCGCCGGCCTTTGAAAAAATGCGCCTAACGGGGTGCAGCATCTTAATTCAACGACGGCGTACTTCTCTCAACCAGTGGGCAGACCCAGAACCAGCAATACCGAGGCCTAAAACGCGAACAGGCTCCATGTACGCAACAAAACAACCATGAAGGATAAGACAAAGCGGCCTCCTGGGAAGCCGGCAGAGGCCCCTACAATTATTAACGGAGATCAGGGCCCCCTTTTCCAGCGACTGCTGCAGGTGGGTGGCCTTGCACCGACTATCAGTCACATTTATAACCTCTTGCAAAGCACGTTCCTGTATATCCACATTATCGCGGGTAGACCATGAAGAGAAATTATCCTCATATATCAGGTCGCGTATTCCTCATAGGCTCCCTAGGGTCCAGATGAGTGGAATCAGTGTGAAGCTGAAGAATAATGGATCCAACACAGAGTTCTGTGGAACTCCTTGGCATGTTTGAAAACGACCAAACACATGGCCGGGCCTAGGGATACCAAGTGTGCTATTAGCAAGAAATGTTTCTACAAGTTTGCGCACCACCTCTGGTCAATAAATTCAGCTGAGTATCTCAAGGATAGCCAAATCACTGACATTATCGTACGCCTTTGTTATGTCGAGTAATAGCAATAACCGGATGGATGAGGTGCGGTAGACGCGTAATTATGTGTAGATACTCTCTCGGGACCATCCTCAGTTACCAAGTTTGAATGAAAACCTACTTTAGCCAGATGGTACCAATCCAGCGTTTTGAGCCGCCAGCCTAACCTAGATGCCACCATCCGCTTATGTTATTGAAAAGCGTTGACGTCAGCGCAAGTGGTCGTATGTGGTTAATGTTGTCCGGAGGTTTGCCAGGTTTGGGAAGGCCAATGGAATGGAATGGAAAAACTTTATTTCTCTATATCTCAGAGAGATTGGCGATGGGCCGGTGTCTTCATGTTTTGAGTCCTGGCCGCTTCACAAGGTCGGCGCCCCTATTCCAGGGCACCGCTGAGTCTTGCTGCCTCGCTGGCGTGCTGCACAATTGCCCGTTGGGCTGCGAGCTCGCTGCTGGTGAGCAGACCCTCCCATTGTTCCGCACTTGGGTGATTTACTTCATGGAATGCGAAATTACGCTTGCATTCACACGTGATGTGGATTAACGTGGGGGTTGTTCCGCACCACGGACATGTATCCCTGTACTGGGTAGGGAACATTTTGTGTAATGTGTGCAGGTTGAAGAACGTACCTGCTTGCAGTCTTCGCCAGCTTACTGCCTCATGTTGTGTGAGCGATGTGTGGGGTGGGGGGTATTTAAGTCTCCTTCCTCTGTAGTGGTTAAGTATTTCTGCATACGTCGGCTCCACCGTTAAGGGGGCCTCTAGGGTTTCCGACTGCCCTGCTCGGTGCGTGAGTTCGCGAACTAGGCGGTCCACCCTTGAGTTGCCCTCTATCCCGGTGTGTGCCGGTATCCAGAAGATCCTATGTTTTATCTTTTTGTTAGGAGGCTCTGTTTTGAGGAGGATTCTCAGTGCTTCCTTACTAACTCTGCCTTGTGTGTAGTTCCTGCATGTTGCTTCGGAGTCAGTTAGAATTATCAGAGATTTGTTCCTGCGGTAACCTTCAGCCGCCGCTAGAGCTACGGCGACTTCCTCCCCCTCCGTTACCGTGCAGTTTCTCAGGGTCGCGCAGCTAATTGGTTCTCCCGTGTGGTTAATAATCCCCGCGTAGGCCCATGTACGTATTTGGCGATGATCCAGTGTTCCTGGTATCGGTAATAGAGACCAATAGATTGCTCAATTTGCCGTCGGTGCAGTTTTTAAACAGTTGGTAGGGGACGCCATCCGGGCCGGGCGCTATACGTTTTTATTATTTTTTTTTTTTTGCCGTATCCACCACTGCCACATGTTCGGCCATAGTGAATGCAGTGGTGATTCCCCGTACCATCAGAGGCCTACATGCTCTGTCTAGAATTTCTCTGGGCTACACTTTTAACAATTCAGCAACGCAGACACAAATTTCGCTCGGTCTTGAATCTTAATTTAGGGTAAAATATTTATATATTTTCCGGCATGGCGGAGCATGTGGCACCACGGCGCTGCAGCGTGGGACTGAACGAAAGGATCTGTCATGTATGTTGTTGCACCGAATGTATAGTGCAGGCTCACGTCACAGCTTCGTAATCCAACAACAAATATTTTTGGACGTGGCTCTTTCTCCGTGACGAGCTAGGACGGTGAATCAGCA
Organism: Dermacentor andersoni; assembly: GCF_023375885.2. Taxonomy (NCBI): domain Eukaryota; kingdom Metazoa; phylum Arthropoda; class Arachnida; order Ixodida; family Ixodidae; genus Dermacentor; species Dermacentor andersoni. The sequence goes on along the minus strand of NC_092814.1, from coordinate 358,499,126 downwards.
TGCAATTTGCGCCGCGCGAAGTGCGCCTTTGTTGGCATCCTAGCCCATACATTGGGTGCTTCTCAGGTGACCACAACTTGCCTTGTTGCACTTAGTTCAATTTACGTCCGAGCAGTTTATTTTTTTCAACTGCACTTTGGCCTGTTAGCTCTGGCCTTAACCGAATGTGTTATCGCCAGGTGCTTGCTCAAAGGTGTCGAACCAAATGGAATATCGAATTCGGTTCGGGTTCAGGGACAAGCTAATGCACATTTTCCTGTTCCGTTCAGGTTCAGCTCCGTAGCGCTAATATAATGGTTGAACATGTTTGAACCAGTTCCTACGGCTTCATAACGGTTCTGAACTAAGGAGAAATAAAAGCTTTAGAAAAGAACGCTTTGCAGCTTCACTCGCTAATTGATTTAAGCGAAAGATAGTTTATTCCTACCCTTACGTGACAAAACGAATGCACGAGGCCTGTCTCAAACTTTCATGCAGGGAGTCAGCAGAAAGTGGAAGAGTCAAACACAGGCTGAAACTGGGGGAAAATACTGTTGATGGCAGCAGTGGCAGCAAGAGAATAACAGCTAAAAAACCGACTTGCCGAGCCGAGCCGAACTGAACCAAACCCAAGCAAGCCACTAAATAGTAAGTGAACATTTTGCAAAACCATTGTAAATGTTGCAGCAACATCGCTAAACTATAAGTATATCTATCAAATTTGTCCGCTTTAGGTGTTCTAACGGATGCAGCTTACAGAATGGCGAGATTTGATTTTTGTGCAGAGTTACTGGTTTGTAAACCTCATGCTTTTATTAAGGCGAAAGCCTTAAGTGTCTTGTTACAATAGCTCATACCCGAAAAAAGTTGCGTCTAGTCCACAGGTGCGAAAATTCAGTGATGCAAAAAACATCATCATCAGGAATGGCTCATACCCGCGTAAACAATAAGCAAAGAAGAAATGGCTGAATATGAATGAAGAAACGAAAGAAAGACCAAAAGAAGGAATGAAAGAGAGCACAAAACAAAAAAAAAAACGAAGGAACAATAAAAGAACGAAAAAAGAAAGAAAGAAAGAGAGAACGAAAGAAAGAACGAAAGAAGCTGTAGGTAGTGCATTAGGTGCTCGCATTTGTCGGACGGACGGTCGACCTATAGCGCTCTACGTTTACTTCATACTGCGGCTCCTTATGTCTTGCAACAAGCCTGACCACTCCCATGGTATAACTTTATGCATTACCACGTGTGCAGCAGGCTTTCGTATTCACGTGTTACAGGAGTGTAACCCGCTGCCGAACTTTCTTTTTTTTTTTTGAAGCTTGCCAATTTCCTGCATTTTTTTCTAATAATATACTAGGACCCAAACGAATATTCTGCTTGCTACAGTAATTAGAACTGAACTTCTGCTCTGTAGTGAAGCAAATTTCAGTAACATCGCTCAAGCAGTTTGAAAAAAGCATTCTTTCGTTTTACAGTAAAAAGTTGATAATATTGACTGCAAATCGAAACTTCAAGAAACTGTGATAAGCGTTCTGTGCATTTAAATCAAATGCTTTCTTTGTGCACCAAATTATGTTACACCTTTTCTTAATCAAGGGACTGCGACGCATTCTGGAAGTTACACGGAACAATAATCATAGACGCAGTCCGAGGTCTCGGTTTGCTGGAGACAACCTGGAGGCATAAAAATTATGCTTCAATTTCGTGAAATAGCAAAGCCTGTTGCCCAGGTTGGGCGCGTTATTTTCTGCAGATGCGCATGCTTTTAAACCATTGCAGCACTTAAGCATATGTCGGGGGTTTGTCTCAGAAATTCTCGCATTAGGTCGGCAAAGAACCAGGAGAGGATGTAGGGGCACCACTCTCTTCGCTCGAAAGAACCAGCGTGACCTCAGAACAAGCAGGACTGTTGTATGGCAAGGCAGAATTTTATGCGTGCCCTTTTGGGGATTGCATTGGTAAAACGTTTCTTTGAGCCTGCAGTAAAACGCGCACTACGGATCGTCCTCTGGGCGCTGGCCGCACGGCGTGAGTCCCCGCTCGCCGTTGCCGGCTCGCCCTGCGCCGGCCGGGCCATCGCCTCGATGATCTGCTGGACAGCCCAGAGTTGTTCTTTTGGATTGTCGCTCCCTGCGGCTGCTTAGAGTCGCGGCGTGATCGTCCCAGACTTGGCTTCTTCCTGATACTTGATGAAATTGCACAGCATGTGTGTGAAGCCGGCCGTCTCCCTTTGGCAGACTCTGCACTTGTCCGTCGGGTGCAACTCGGGATACATTCTGTGCATGAGCGACGGTCTTGGGAGTGAGCCCGTCTGCAGCTGACTGAATAAAACGGCTTGATCTCGACTCAGCCCCGAGCAAGGGGGTGGGAGGGTTCTGCGAGCCAGGCGAAAGCCTTGGTTATCTCGTTGTATTCGGTCATTCGGTCCTTGGTGATGAACCGCAGAGGCCAGTCTACCGAGGCGCGGTCAGTTAGCGCGCGCGCCTCGGCGTGTGCCGTCTCATTGTGGTTGGCGTTGCAGTCCGATGCCTCGCCCGCGTGCGCCGGGGACCAGTTGATTCTCATTTGTGGTTTGCTGCCCTCGTCGTTCTTTGATGTCTGCAGTATGCGCACCACTTCATTTGCTATCCAGCCTTTGGGGTAATTTTTCACCGCCTGCCTCGAGTCACACAGCACCGTGTGACAGTCGTGGCCACCTCCTCCGCTTGCTCTGCCTTGGTGCATCTCATGCTGGCGGTCGTGCGAACGGTGCCGGTTGCGTCGACGACAACCGTCGTGAAGCCGTGTAGCTTGGCGTACTCAGCTGCGCCCATGTAGCGTGCGTGTCCGTAGGCCGCGTGCTCGTCTATTAGCGCCTTGGCTCTCGCCGCTCTCCTCCCTTTGTTATACCCTGGGCGCATGTTCCTCGGTGTCGAGTCCACTCTGATGGGAAGCTGCGTCTGCTTCCTGCCTTGGTATCCAATTCCCAGGTTATCTAGGATTTTCCGGCTGGCCTTGATCGTAGAGAGCCTTTCAAATTGAGCGGCGCGTTGGGCCTCCACTATCTCCTCTAGCAGTGTTGTGCACCCCCAGCTGCAGGAGGCGGTTGGTGCTCGTTGTTTCGAACAGCCCCAGTGCCACATTGTAGGCTCTGCGGATGAGTACATCTATCTTGTCTCTCTCGCTGTTCTTCCACTTGTGGTAGGCCGCCACGTACGCTACGTGGCATATGCCGAACGAGTGGATGAGTCTGATCAGGCTCTCTTCCCTCATTCCGCTTTTCTTGGTTGTGACACACTTGAGTAGTCTCGTGGTGTTCGCCGCTTTTGTCATGAGCCGAGTGACAGTCTCGCCGTTTCTGCCGTGCATCTCGATCGTCATTCCCAACACCCCGATCTCGTTGACTGTTGGGATTACATTTCCTTCTCTGATCTTGACTTTGATTGCCTCGTACTCTTTCGGGTTGCTCTTGGGTTCGCGGTGCTTGACGGGCGGGTATACGAGGAGCTCCAACTTGCTCGGCGAGCATCTGAGCCCCGTTCCGTCGAGTCTTCGATCGCGTCGACGGCCGCCTATAGAGTGGATTCGATGTGGGCATCGCTGCACCCCTTCCACCCACAGCGTTATGTCGTCTCCATATATCGTGCACTTTTGGGGCAAATAATTTTGAGTCTTTGTCGAAATGGAGATTGATTAACACAAAAGATCAATATGACATTAGTTGTAAAGCTGGGCAAGAGTGGTGCAGAAATTTATCAAATGTTGCAAAAGGCAAAAAGAAAACGATGCCTAAAAGGAAAGAACTGCGTTCGAGGAGGTGCAGCATTTGCAGGAAGGACGTGAAGATGGTAAAGACGGTACACGATAAGGACTGCCCTCCCCCTCGTGCGAAGATTGAACCATCGATCGTGCGCGTTCTCTTGTGTTCAATGACCAGCGAATGACTGTTAGAATGATATCAGAAGCAGTCAGTCTGAGAAAGTTGTCCGTTAACACGATTTTGACTAAACAGTTGGAAATGAAAAAGGTTTCTGCCAAGACGGCGTCGGATTGCCGACTACACAGCACAACTTGCGTTAGAATGAATGTTGCATTGATCGGAAAACTTCAGATGAAAACGATAAATTCTTGCAAATGGTAGTCACTGCCGACGAAACCTAAATTTACGATTACAACATCGAGATGAAATCGCAGAGCACGGAGCGGAAAAATAAAGGCGAGTCAAGGCAACAAACAACGGGAGAACAAAGCGAAATTGAGGTCGTATTGATCGTGTTTTCGACTGCCATGGAATTGCTCACCACGTATTTCCACCTGACGGTGAAACTGTCAAGGCAACTTTCTACGTGGAGGTCCTGAAGCGTCCTACGTAGGGCGTGCGACCAGAACTGTCGAAAGAGGGGCGCTGAATTCCCCCCCCACGATAATTCCCGTGCGAAATCTGGACTGATAGTGCGTGAGTTTTCGGCACACAGATACATCATCACTATTCCATCACTATAAATGCAGGAACACCCTCCCTACTTGCCGCATTGTTTTCCCTTGCGGCGCTTTTCTTCCCGCAAATGCCAACTGGTGCTCCGGGGACTGAATCTCAGGGCTGTAAAGACAATTCAAACGGAAATGACACCGCTGTTGAACCGCTTAAGAGAAGAGGACCTCCAAGGGTGCTTAAAACAACGGAAGAAATTGAGAGTAATGATGCGGTTAGCATTCTTTGCCTACTTCAGCCGTTTAGAGTTAGTGAGTGAGTGAGTGAGTGAGTGAGTGAGTGAGTGAGTGAGTGAGTGAGTGAGTGAGTGAGTGAGTGAGTGAGTGAGCGAGTGAGTGAGTGAGTGAGTGAGTGAGTGAGTCCGTCTGTCTGTCTGTCTGTCCGTCCGTCCTCCTCTTACGCCCACCCAGTGACCCATGTTATCTACAATCTTGGGCCACTTGGTATGTGCTTGTGTTAGCGATGCCCGTTTAGTCATTCCATCGTCGTCATTACCCGCCGTGGTTGCTTAATGCTTTGTTGTCTTTCTTCCCCTTTTGTCTCTCTCTCTCTCTCTCTCTCTCTCAAATCCTGGATCAAATCCCGGACACGGCGGCCGCATTTCGATGGAGACGAAATGCAAAAACACCCGTGTACTTAGATTTAGGGACACGTTAAAGAACCCCAGTTTGTCAAAATTATTCCGGAGTACCCACTATGGCGTGCGTCATAATCAGATTGTCGTTTTGGCATGTAAACCGCCATAATTTTATTTATTTGCCGTCATTCCAGCTTCGTCATCTGACTCTCGTTGTGCCGTCGTCGTCACGCCTTCTACGCCGACCCAGGGGTCCGAGTTGTCTAATAGCTTCGGCCACAAAGTATGCGCGCGTGGTCATGATTCCGTCGTGGTCATTCCATCGTCGTCATCCGACACTCGCCAGCCGTCATTGTCACGCCATTGTCGTCACACAGTCATCCCAATATCATTGTCATGCCGCCGTCATCCCACTGTCGTTTTACCAGTGTGATCACGTCAGTGATGTCATCCCTTTGTCGTTATGCAGCCGTCGCCATACCGCCTTCGTCGTTCCATCAACGCGACTGTTTATTGTCATTCTATTGTAATCATGCTGTTATCATTCGATCGTCATTATTCGCCGTTGTCGACCATCGTCGTCATTGCGTCATCATCAGGCAGTCACTATCATGCGCCCGTTGTCACACCGTAGTCATGCCGTCGTGGTCGGGCCAGCGGCGTCACTCTAGCTTCGTACTCGTCACACCATCGTCGTCATACAAGTCTCTTGATGCAGTCGTCGTCACGCCATTGTCGTCATACACACGTCGTCATCTAATTGTCCTCATACCGTTGTCATGCTATCTTCGTCTTAGTCGTCGTCATATAGTCGTTGTCATACTGTAATTGTGATACCGCGTTTGATTGGGTCACCACTCTAGCGTAGATTGGGGCGAGACAGAGAAAGCCGTACCGACGTACACTGGAAACACCTTTATTTTAACGTTATTCCCTCGCTCGATTGTAGTATATCTTCTTTATCATGCGCGCCCGCTTATCATGTGCCACCGCCTAGTGGTGGCCACTACATATCCGTGTGAGTTTTCAACAAGCAACCAGCGCGAGGTAATCTCGGTCCAATTGAAGTGCTCGTTAGCCGGTGTATAAGCATGTTATGGAGGACTGTTGCACGCATGGTGTAGCCTCTGGCTAGAACCTAATCAAAGGCACTGTGCCGGCTGGCACGCATACATATAAAAGTAGAAAGACGCCGACAGGGCACTGCAGATATCCTTCAATTTATAGTCGTGAGTGCGAGAAACGGACATATACATGCACAAACTTTATTAGTAACTTCTGAATTTATAACTTCTGAAATGTACTGACATGAGGAGCAAGTGGTAGAAAAGTGACAGGGTCTCTTAAGATATCTCTTAAAAGGTGAACGGCGAAAGCCTTCTCTTCCTCCTCTTATCATTCGCATCTTTCTCTTTGCCTCTTCTCTTTCCCTTCTTTCTTTTAGTCATTACTGCCAACTACTCAGCATTTTTAGTCATTTGTAATCAATTGGGGTCATTACAAGCCGTCTTTAGATATGTTGCTCATATCATCGTAATTAGTTGTCTTTACAAGTCATTTCAGTCATTATTAGTCATTACTGCTCACTACTAAGCATACAGCCTAAGTGCCAGATACAACAAAAATGACCCAAATAAAACAGTTATGCAAAATAAACACAAAGAATAAAGCATTTATCCCGCACATGGAGAGCTGTTCGGCGTCCGGGAACAAGCCCTGGCCAACGTCACTCGTTTAGTGCCCTCGCTACCTTGGCAACTGACAGAATGAAGTTTGCGCACATATTTTCTACAAGAGTATTACTACTTAAACACGTCTCGCTGGAAGCTGGCGGTACCATCATATACCGAATTCACACTGCGCCGGTGCCGTTCGGTCGAGGAAAAAGAATTCGAAGCCGTCCTTGCTTTGTACGAGCGTTCTCTTCATCAGAACGACTAGACGGGATGACCCGCCTGGCTACCTGTCACATTTATAATAGGGGATGGGATGAACAGTGTTTTCCTTAGAACCTGCTGAGAAAGCGTATACCGTCATCCACTAAATGAAAGGAAGCCGCTTGCTTCTATTTTGAAGCCCGGTAAGTTGCCTTTGAAGGTCGCAAAATACTGCCGTGCGCGTGTGCCCCGTGAACATGCCACTAAACATGTGGGCTATTTTTTAAAGGTAAGGACATATACTAGCCTGTAGCGCTGCCTGGAATATCATCGAGTCTATGCAGGCTTGCATCATGGGCGTTTGTCTGTATAGTGTTATTGCATTAGTGGCGCACGTCAAACATCGGCAGTCATGCAAGCTGTTAGGCGCCGTCTGTAAGCGGCCAGAGGGGCGTATGGTAATGTTGACTACAACATCATAATTTAGTGTGCTTGATTAGGTAGTACTTTACGCTAAGATATGCTTACATGGCAGTGCGCTGCTGTTGGCTGCGTGCTGGGAAGTGGCTCAAAGAATGATGAAGACGAGAACAAACAGCAAAGTGCTTACTTTGCCGAAGTGATGCTCTCAAAACTTTAGTACAATTATCGGTGGTCGCTGAATTCAATGCTGGGGCTATCGGGCTACTACTTATTTACAGAGTTGTTATCGCACTTTTTAGACTACCTCACGGCAAGTGATCAAGTTCGAGATCGTGCTATAGTGATTGTGTACACTCTGATAGGAGAGGCCACCTTTCTTTCCTGTGGTTACAGCATTTCAAAAGCACTAGCAACCTGATGAATCAGTCAAAACTTAGTTTCAACCTTTGTAAATTGCAGCAACAACAAAAAAGAAACAGGCTAATAAAAAAACAAAGCCCAGTCTTAGCGACCACTTGCAAACTGTCTTCGCAAAACCTGTCATCCGATATCGAGAACGCATCTGGCGCGACGGCATAAGTATGATAACGCGCATCACATTTATAGCAAACAAATTTATTTCCTAATGTTTCCTAGAGACATGTAGACCAAGCCCTCATGTCTACAGTAGCCACACTGCGGACGTACTACGTACACCCCCTGATCTACAGCTTTGTTCGCTCTTTGGACGCCGTCTCATGGCAGGACCTCAAGCCGTGGTCGTTCCGCAAGTTGCAGGAAAGGAAGCAAGGGAGCAGCGCAGGTCACGCAGCAGCTGAGCTGGGCACAGGTTGCTTCTCCCAAAGCTCGTACCCCCCCTGTTGATACAGAGCTGGTACAGGCACACGCCCACATTAGGCGTCTCACTGAAGAGAACGCAACACTCAAAGCAGAAATCACTAACGTGCACACAGAGTTTGTAGCACTTAAAGATGAATTGTTTGGAAGAAATAGAACTACCCCTACACAAAACACTTCAACCCCACCCCCGGAAAAGCGGAAACGGGAAGAGCAGCCAGCGCACACAGTCACTCCAAATTCGGCACCGCAACGAGCAACCGCGCAGCCCACTCCACCGCAGGGAGCCATACCCGTCCAATATGCCACTCGCCAGAAGGTAGGGTAGATAGTAGCAAAGGCCATTCAGAGCCTTCAGATATCGCCACAAACTACTATGCAACCAGTCACAGCTGTACAACAGTCAGCGGCGCAACAACAATTCGCAACTCAACAGCAACACCCTTACCTTCAGATGCCGGAACGTATCATGAGGCTAGAGGAACGCATACTAGCACTGCCAGCTCGTCGAAGCCGGCGCCCCAAGAAAACAGCTCATCAGACCCTGCCAGATCTGTCAGATTCTCTAGGCTCACCAGAACCCCATCTTTTGCACGCATCACCACCCCTTAATAACCAAGATGGCTCCTCCTCAACATATATTTAGTAAGCGCGGGGGCTTCCCAGGCGAAACAACCGTGTGGCTGAATCACCTGAAATCATCGCACTGCAAGAAACGAACACACACGTCCGCCTGCCCGTATAAGTCACGTATGACACCGATACAGGTGAGAGCCTTCACACCCTGGTCAGTAAGAAGCTAGTGGCCGTTCAACACCATCTCCAACAATCCGAACCGCTTGCCATTCTGCTCGAAATTATCCCGCAGGCAACAAAGAAGAAGGGTCCTATGTTCGTTCTAAACGTCTACTGTTGGCCGAAAAGCGCGCCATTCGTCCTCAAACAGGTTTTGGAGCAAGCCACGCCTGCAGCAGGCAACCATCTGCTTCTAATAGTGGGCGACTTCAATGCAGCCCACCCCCTCTGGTGTTATACGTACACTAACCCCAGGGGAAACCTGCCTCACAAAGTTATTGAGGACATGGATCTCACACTCGTCAGCGATCCAAGGAATAGCTCGAGGCTCGGCACAAGTGTTACAAGAGACACGAGCCCCGACTTAAACCTCATAACAAGATCCTCCAAGCTTGCTGGACCAATCTGGAGGAGTACCTAGGCAGCGACCACGCGCTGCTAGCCACCACTCTCCATGGGCTCGAATAGAAAGCCAGGATAGGCACTGCTCGCCTCACGGATTGGACCAAGCTGCGGGAGATAAGAGAACAAAGAGCTACAAACGAACAGAGACAACAGCTTCAGTCAATTAAGCATTGGGCCACTCAGCTTCCCCAGGATGTGAAGGCGCCCACCAAAATGCTCGAAACATCCAGCACCACTCGGAGCATCGACGCTCGCTTACTCCACAGGTGGGAAGCACGGCCTAGCCTGCTGACGCGTGTGAAAAGGCAAAGAATTAATCGCAAGCTCAAGACGCGAATCGCACTACTTACACAAGAGGCTGCTGAATACGCTACTACGCTATGCCGAGAAAATTGGCAATACCTCTGCGACAGCTTGAGAGGAAGACTGAATACTTCCAAGATGTGGAAGTTATTGAGGTATTTAACCAACCCGGCTAGCAGCAAAGCGGAATCCCACCACAATATGGCCCGAGTAATCCTCCAATTTCCAGGAAACGAGGTGGACCTCCTTTTGACTCAAAGCCCAGTACTTCCCCACACAGCCATCGGAGTCACTGCCACCTTACACCGGCACCCCGAACCAGCTCCTAGATGAGGACGTTCATCTACATGAAGTAACAGCGGCGATAATGGGCTTGAGACTCGACACAGCCCCGGGAATGGACCAAATCACCAATAAGGCACTTGTCAATCATGACAACCCTTCGCTACTAGAGCTTACCGCTCATTTTCACGAAGTATGGAGGGAAAGAAACCTTCCCGAGGACCTTCCCGAGGACTGGAAAATGGCCGACGTTCGTCTGCTACCGAAGCCAGGCAAGCCACCAGCCATTGAGAACCCACGACCGATCTCCCTCACGTCGTGTGTAGGAAAGCTCCTAGAGCTCATCGTTCTCAACCGGCTATAACCATTCCTGGAAGACTTGGGGAAACTTCCAACAATAATGATGGGATTCCGCCCACACCTCTCAACTCAAGACATCCTACTTCAGCTGAAAGAGGAGGAGATTGTACCAGCGACACGCAACTCCCCTACGGCTATCCTCGCCTTAGATATTAAAGGGGCGTTCGATAACGTCAAGCATACAGCAATCTTACAGTCTAAACACGCTGGGCTGTGAGGCCAGGATGTATTCCTATATCAGATATTTCTTCTCAGATAGAAAAGCCATACTAAAGGTCGGGTACCAAGCCACAAAGTCCTTCCTACTGGGCGGGCGCGGCACACCACAGGGCGCAGTGTTATCCCCTCTCCTTTTCAATGTCGCCCTAATAGGCCTTCCGCCGCTCCTCAATAACATCCCGGGGATCCGGCATGGCCTATATGCCGACGACATTACCATCTGGTCATACACAGGGTCCATCGGGGCAATGGAGAGCCGCTTGCAGGATGCGGCAGACGTGGTGAGCGACTATGCCAAGTCATGCGGCCTCAGCTGCGCCCCCCAAAAGTCGGAGCTACTCCTGGTCTCACCGCGAAAGAAGCGCACATCCGACTCGCCCACTATCAGCATACAACTGGATGGACACACCATCGTTCCGTCTCAGAGCGTAAAGATATTGGGAATGGTTTTCCAGTAGGACCGCACCAACACAATATTAATTCACAAGCTTAAGAATACAACAACCTAAGTTACCCACATGATCCGGTGAATAACAACCAAGACAAGAGGCATGGGGGAGGCGGACACGCTTCGGCTTGTCCAAGCCTTCGTCGCGTCTCGAATAACTTACGCTATTCCATGCGCACTACTCAACGCGAAGAAATTCAAGAAAATCAACACAATGATCAGAAAGGCATATAAGCAGACGATGGGCCTGCCGACCAGTACGTCCACAGAACGCTTACTACGACTAGAAGTGCACAGCACGGCTGAGGAGCTGATCGAGGCAGAGGCACATTTATCCTGTCAACGAACAAGGCTGACGGTTACGGAAGCAGGGATGTCCTTCCTCTTACGCCTGGGACTCTCTCCCTCCTCACAAATATACGCTGCATCAGACTGTGAGCCTACCCCATGCCATCCGGAGAAAAATCACCGCACGTCCTTTACCTCGCAACATGCGCCCAGTGCACCACGCACAGCCAAGGGAGGCCCGGGCCCTGGCCATACAGAAGCAATGCGGGACTTTACCCTCTACAGCCTACACGGATGCGGGGTCTTACCTCAGACGCGCACCCACAACAACCACCGTAGTCGTCAAGAAAGAACATCGTGGCATCATTTCGCTCACCCGAAACAATGGCCTCCAAGCCGAGTAAGCGGCTATATCCCACGCGCTCTCCCAAACAGAGGTTGAAGTCATAGTGACCAACTCCCAATAGACGTGCCGCAACTTTGCTAGCGGCAGAATTCATACTACTACGCTCAAGATCATCAATCAAAAGCCGCCAACGAGATCAATCATGATCATCTGGGCATCAGCTCATCACGGCATTTCTGGCAACGAGGTCGCGAACCACGTGGCTCGAGATTTGACCCACCAAGCCGACGCCGAGGAATCTGAACCCGAGCGCATGCACGCTCTAGTCTTGTACCAAGACATCACACAACACTACAAGCTAATCCACAGAACGTATTGTCACGTGGTAGTGACGGTGAAGAAGGCAGCAAAACTGTAGTTACCGAAACTAGCGTTTTATTGGGAAAACTTGTGCCCTCAAAAGCAGGCTACATTTCAAGAACAACGATAACACACTCGGCGATCGTCGAAAATCCGATAAGCGGGGCAAGCGCGTCGGCTTTTATACATCAGTCGTCGAATGTTCCTGAGTAATCGCTGGGACTCGGGGGCCTTCCACAAAGTTCTACATTATTCGTGTCGCGCACACATGCAATCAGATTACACAAGGTTCGGTCACAGACAGCTGATGGAAGCATCGATAACATTGCAGAAACTTCCGATACATGCAGGCGCGTCCTGCGCTGTGCGATAACATTTGTTAGACGGTGAAACGTGTCGTCCGATAAAGACAAACAAGTACACGTGTCAATACCCCCCTCTTAATAAGCATCGACCAGATGCTGCAAACGAAAGTAATAAAGAAAAACACCCCTAGCAAAGAGAACAACAAAATAAGTGAGTTCATCAGCGTCCGTAAAATCGTTTAAAACGCACCACGTGGACCCCTTCAGATCGTGCGCGGCGCCGCTGTGAATGCGAAATGCCGTCTGGCACGACCTCATAGTCCAGTGCCCAAATACGTCGAATGACCTTGTAGGGTATGAAACAGCGTTGCAATAGCTTCTCACTCAGTCGTCGTCGGCGTATCGGGGTCCAAACCCAAACACGGTCGCCGGGCTGGTACTCGACGAAGCGTCGTCGGAGGTTGTAGTGTCGGTTGTCGGTACGCTGCTGGTTCTTGATTCGTAGGTGGGCGAGCTGTCGGGCTTCTTCGGCGCACTATAGATAGGTAGCGACGTCAAGATTCTCTTCGTCAGTGACGTGCGGCAGCATGGCGTCGAGCGTCGCCGTCGGGTTCCTGCCGTAAACGAGCTTAAACGGCGTGATCTGTGTTGTTTCTTGCACCGCCGTGTTCTAAGCGAATGTTACGTACGGCAGGACGGTATCCCAGGTCTTGTGTTCGACGTCGACGTACATTGCTAGCATGTCGGCGAGGGTCTTATTCAGGTGCTCCGTAAGACCATTCGTCTGTGGGTGGCAGGCAGTTGCCTTCCTGTGCCTTGTCTGACTGTACTGCAGAATGGCTTGGATGAACTCCGCTGTAAAGGCCGTTCCTCCGTCGGTGATGAGGTCTTCTGGGGCGCCATGTTGCAGCAGGATGTTTTCGACAAAGAATTTCGCCACTTCGGCTGCGCTACCTTTCGGCAGTGCTTTCGTTTCAGCGAAGCGGGTGAGGTAGTCCGTCACCACGACGATCCACTTATTTCCGGTTGTTGACCTCGGAAAAGGTCCCAACAAGCCCATACCGATCAGCCGAAATGGTCGGCAAGGTGTCTCGATTGGCTGTAGTAATCCCGCTGACCTTGTCGGTGGTGTTTTGCGTCGCTGACAGTCTCGGCATGTTCTTACACAACGGGCGACGTCGGCGGTCAGGCGCGGCCAATAATACCTTTCCTGTATCCTCGACAACGTCCGGGAGAATCCGAGGTGCCCAGCGATTGGATCGTCATGTAGGGCGTGCAGTACTTCTGGACGCTGCGCTAACGGAACAACAAAAAGGTTGTTGGCGCGCACTGGTGAGAAGTTCTTCTTCACGAGCAGGTTGCCTTGTAGCGTGAACGAAGAGAATCCACGCTTAAGTGCCCTAGGGACAACGTCGGTGTACCGTTCCAAAATACTCGACGAGGCCTTTTAGCTCCGGGTCTACTCGTTGCTGTTTAGTGAAATCTTCCGCGCTTATTATTCCAAGGAAGGTGTCGTCGTCGTCGTCGTCTTGCGGTGGGTGATGGATGGGGTGCGTAATAGGCAGTCGGCGTCAGAGTGTTTCCGTCCAAACTTGTAGGTTACTGTGACGTCATATTCTTGCAGTCTGAGGCTCCACCGCGCCAGCCGTCCTGAAGGAACCTTTAAGTTAGCTAGCCAACACAGCGCGTGATTCTCGCTGACCACTTTGAATGACCTGCCATATAGGTAAGGGCGGAAATTTTGCTGTAGCCCAAATGATGGCGAGGTATTCCTTTTCAGTCGTAGAATAATTGCCTTCCGCTTTTGACAGGGACCAACTAGCATAAGATATCACCCGTTCAAGTCCTTCTTTCCTCTGGACTAGGACGCCACCGAGGAGCAGGCTACTGGCGTCAGTGTGGATTTCGGTATCGGCGTCCTCGTCGAATTGTGCAAGTACCGGCAGCGACTGCATGATTCGTTTGAGTTCTTGAAATGCGTCGGCTTGCGACGTTTCGCACTTGAACTCGACATCACATTTGGTTAGATGTGTTAGGGGCTCCGCGATGCGTGAAAAGTCCTTCACAAAGAGCCTATAGTAGGCACACATGCCTATGAATCGACGCACTGCCTTCTTGTCGATGGGCTGCGGGAACTTTACGATAGCAGCTGTCTTCTGCGGGTGGGGGCGGACTCCAGATTTGCTGATGACGTGACCTAGAAACAGAAGCTCATCGTAAGCAAACCAGCACGTTTCCGGCTTCAGAGTAAGCCCTGATGAATTGATGGCCTCTAGTACTGTCGCAAGCCGCCTAAAGTGATCGTCGAAATTTCCTGCGAAGACGACGACGTCATCCAAGTAAACAAGACAGGTCTGCCACTTCAATCCCGCTAAAACCGTGTCCATCACGCGCTGAAACGTTGCTGGCGCCGAGCGCAGTCCAAATGGCATAACCTCGAACTCATAGAGGCCGTCTGGCGTGATGAAGGCGGTCTTTTCGCGATCCCTCTCATCGACTTCTACTTGCCAGTAGCCAGACTTGAGGTCCATCGACGAGAAGTATTTAGCGTTGCAGAGACGATCCAATGCGTCGTCTATCCGTGTGAGGGGGTATACGCCCTTCTTCGCTGATCTTGTTCAGTCGACGATAATCGACGCAGATACGAAGGGTTCCGTCCTTTTTCTTCACTAAGACAACAGGAGACGCCCACGGGCTTTTCGACGGCTGGATGATGTCGTCGCGCAGCATTTCGTCGACTAGTCTTATAGCTTCGCGTTCTCGCGTCGAAACCCGGTAAGGGTTCTGGCGGAGTGGTCGAGCGCACTCTTCGGTTATTTTGCGATGCTTTGCGACTGGTGTTTGTCGAATTCTTGGTGAAGTCGAAAAGCAGTTTTTGTAATCGTCGAAGCAGACTTCTGAGCTGTTGCTGCTTAATCACGGGGAGACTTGGATTTATGTTGAAGTCTGGCTCTGGAGCTATGGTCGTCGGGGTAGATGCGGCAGAATCCGAGAGGACAAACGCATTGCTGGTCTCCAGAATTTCCTCGATGTATGCGATGGTCGTGCCCTTGTTGACGTGCTTGACCTCCTGGCTGATGTTTGTCAGCAACACTTTCGTGTTTCCTCCGCGCAGTCGAGCGATCCCTTTTGCGACGCAAATTTTGCGGTCGAGCAGTAGACGTTGGTCGCCTTCGACGACGCCTTCTACGTCAGCGGGTGTTTCGGTGCCGACCGAAATAACAATGCTGGAGCGAGGCGGGATGCTTACTTGATCTTCGAGCACACTCAAGGCGTGGTGACTACGAGGGCTCTCCGGCGATATAGCTTGATCTTCTAACAGCGTTATTGACTTCGACTTCAGGTGGATGATTGCGCCGTGTTGGTTCAGGAAGTCCATGCCTAGAATGACGTCTCGTGAACACTGTTGGAGGATAACGAAGGTGGCAGGGTAAGTCCGGCCATGAATGGTAATTCTTGCCGTGCAGATTCCAGTCGTCGTTATGAGGTGTCCTGCAACGGTCCGAATTGACAAGCCTTCCCATGCAGTTTTAACTTTCTTCAACTGGGAGGCGATGGGTCCACTCATGACGGAGTAATCGGCTCCTGTGTCTACTAACGGGATGACTGCGTGGCCGTGAAGAAGCACGTCGAGGTCGGTGGTTCTTTGTCTTGCGTTACTGTTAGGCCTTGGCGTCGGATCACGGCTGCGTCGCGTTGACCTGTCGCTGGTACGTGGCGTCTTCAGGTGGTCTTTCGTCTACGTATTCTTTGCTTCCAGACTTCGTCGGGACGGCGGCATGTCCTTATGTCGTCCAGGTAGTCTCTTCGTAGTCTTCGTAGGCGGCGGAGAATCTTCGTCAGTTCGACGAGCGGCAACCGCACCTCTATCGGTTGCTGCTTTTAGTTTTCCGGATATGGGCTCACGCACCGGCCCCGGGCTGGACCAGTGTATGGACGGCGCTGCGGCGACAGGTAGCGGCCTGGTGACGGCGAACGGGACGGTCTTCAAGGGCTCTACTGAGTAGCGGCGAGGAAGTTGGCGATGTCACGAGGGCGTTCACCTCTACTCGGGCGTGCTGCATTGACTGTGAAGCCTCGCAATCCCAGGTCGCGGTATGGGCATCGGCGGTACACATGCCCGGCTTCGCCGCAGTGGTATCAGAGCGAGTGGTGGTCGGGGCGCGCCAAATGTCCATCCTCCTCGCGTTGGTGCGCTGGGCGACGGGTGGGCGTGCTGGCGGCGGCGGCTCGGCGGCGGACGACGGAATTGGGGCGTTACAGGGCCCTGGCGTGGTCGTGGACGGGGACCTTGACGGCGTGCGATGGCAACGTAGGTCATCGCTTCTGGCTGGGGCTGCGGTAATTGAGGTTGAACCTCAGGAACTCCAAGCGATCGCTGAACCTCATCTTCCACGATGTCAGCTATCGAGGCCACTTGAGGCTGCGAAGAAGGCAAGACCTTGCGCAGTTCTTCGCGCACAATGGCCCTGATGGTCTCTTGGAGATCACCGGAATCCAGTGCTTAGATGGCGCACTGAGGCGTGAGCACTTGGCGGTTATGTTGAATAGTGCGCATTTCTAAAGTTTTTTCAATCGTCGTTGCTTCTGTCAAGAACTCGGCTACGGTCTTCGGTGTGTTTCGGATCATTCCGGCGAAACATTCTTGCCTTACGGCTCGCATCAAGAAACGCACTTTTTTCTCTTCGGACATTTCCGGGTCAGCGTGCCGGAAAAGACGGGTCATCTCTTCCGTGAAGATGGCGATGGTCTCATTTGGTAGTTGGCCTCGGGTTTCCAGCAGAACTTCGGCCCTTTCTTTACGGACAACGCTCGTGAACGTCCTCAGGAAGTTACTGCGGAATAGGTCACAAGTCGTAAGGGGGGACACGCGGTTCTCGAACCAAGTCCTCGCGGCATCTTCCAAGGAGAAGTACACATGTCGTAGCTTATCCTCAGAGGTCCAGTTGTTGAAGGTCGGGATCCTTTCGAAGGTTTCGAGCCAGGTTTCCGGATCCTGCGACGTAGCTCCACGGAAGGTAGGGGGCTCTCTGGGCTGCTGAATTACGATGGGTGACACTGGCGCAGCCATTGTGGTTGCCTTGGCCACAATCTTCTTGGTCTTCTCAGGTAGAAGTCCATGCTCCGGGGGCAGCTGTTGAAGACGGCGGCTTGCTCGATGGTCCGGGACTACGTTGGTGTTCTCGTTGCGGTCAGGGCTTGGATCGCGGCTTGTCGGGGGCGTCCGGTACATGAACGAAAAGCACCTCCATCAGATGTCACCTGGTAGTGACGTATAAAGAACACAGTAGCAATACTGTGAAAGACGAACCTAACTTTTATTGGGCGAACCTGTGCCCACAAAAAGAGGCTACACTTAAAGAACGGCGACAGTGGCGAACACAGTCGGCGATCATCAAAATCTGATCAGTGGGTCAAGCGGGTCGGCTTTATGGATCAGTCATCGAATATTCCAGGGTAACCGCTGGGACCCGCGTGCCTTCCACAAAGTTCTACACCATTCGCGTCGCGCATACATGCAATCAGATTACGCAAAGTTCGGCGACGACAGACAGCCGATAGAAGCATCGATTACATTCCAGAAACTTCCGATACATGTAGACGCGTCCTGCGCTGAGCCATAATATTTCTTAGACGTTAAAAGCGCTCACCCGTAAAAAATAAACGAGTTCACGTGTCAATATATACTATGTCTTAGATGTTTGCCTTGAAAATTAGGCGGGCTAGTGAGGTTATTGACACTGGCGGGACGGCCGGTCGAATCTTCTGTGTGCACAAGAATAAAAACAGATGCCCAACAGTACGTGCAGTAAATGGATACCATCATCATCATCAGCCTGGTTACGCCCACTGCAGGGCAAAGGCCTCTCCCATACTTCTCCAACTACCCCGGTCATGTACTAATTGTGGCTATGTCATCCCTGCAAACTTCTTAATCTCATCCGCAGACCTAACTTTCTGCCGCCCCCTGCTACGCTTCCCTTCCCTTGGAATCCAGTCCGTTACCCTTAATGACCATCGGTTATCTTCCCTCCTCATTACATGTCCTGCCCATGCCCATTTCTTTTTCTTGATTTCAACTAAGCTGTCATTAACTCGCGTTTGTTCCCTCACCCAATCTGCTCTTTTCTTATCCCTTAACGTTACGTTACACTATCATTCTTCTTTCGTTAGATCGTTGCGTCGTCCTCAATTTAAGTAGAACCATTTTCGTAAACCTCCAGGTTTCTCCCTCGTAGGTAAGCACTGGTAAGACACAGCTGTTATACACTTTTCTCTTGAGGGATAATAGCAACCTGCTGTTCATGATGTGAGAATTATTTAATGTCTGCCAAACGCACCCCAGCCCATTCTTATTTTTCTGATTATTTCAGTCTCATGATCCGGATCCGGGGTCACTACCTGCCCTAAGTACATGTATTCCCTTACCACTTCCACTCCCTCGCTACCTATTGTAAACTGTTGTTCTCTTCCGGGACTGTTAAAGATTACTTTAGTTTTCTGCCGATTAGTTTTTAGACCCACTCTTCTGCTTTGCCTCTCCAGGTCAGTGAGCATGCATTGTAATTGGTCCCCTGAGTTACTAAGCAAGGCAATATCATCAGCGAATCGCAAGTTACTAAGGTATTCTCCGTTAACTCTTATCCCCAATTCTTCCCAATCCAGGTCTCTGAATACATCCTGTAAACACGCTGTGAATAGCATTGGAGAGATCGTATCTCCCTGCCTTTATTGGGATTTTGTTTCGTTCTTTATGGAGGACTACGGTGGCTGTGGAGCCGTTATAGATATCTTTCAGTATTTTTACATACGGCTCGTCTACACCCTGATTCCGTAATGCCTCCATGACAGCTGAGGTTTGCACTGAATCTAACGCTTTCTTGTAATCAATGAAAGCTATATATAAGGGTTGGTTACATTCCGCACATTGCTGTATCACCTGATTGATAGTGTCAATATGATCTATTTTTGAGTAGCCTTTACGGAATCCTGCCTGTTCCTTCGCTTGACAGAGGTCTAAGGTGTTCCTGATTCTATTTGCGATTACCTAAGTAAATAGTTTGTGGGCAACGGACAGTAAGCTAATCGGTCTATAATTTTTGTAGTCTTTGGCGTCCCCTTTCTTATGAATTAGGATTATGTTAGCGTTCTTCCGAGATTCCGGTACGCTCGAGGTCATGAGGCATTGCGTATACAGGGTGGCCAGTTTTTCTAGAACAATCTGATTATTATATTTCTGACAGGAGGTCCCCTTTCAGCCACATGCTCTGGGACCTCCTTCTGTATACTTATGTAAACATGTATGTCTCCTCCTTATTAGAGAAATAAACTGAAACTGAATCTGCCCACCATCCTTCAACAAATCTGCTGTTACCTGATGCTCCCCAGCTGCCTTCCCCCTTTGCATAGCGCCCAAGGCTTTCCTTACTTCTTCCGGCATTACTTGTGGGATTTCAAATTCCTCTAGACTGTTCTCTCTTCCATTATCGTTTGGGTGCGACTGGTACTGTATAAATCTCTATAGAACTGCTCAGCCGCTTGAACTATCTCATCCATATTAGTAATGATATTGCCGGCTTTGTCTCTTCACGCATACATCTGATTCTTGCCAATTCCTAGTTTCTTTTTCACTGCTTTTAGGCTTCCTCCGTTCCTGAGAGCATATTCAAGTCTATCCATATTGTACTTCCTTATGTCAGCTATCTTACGCTTGTTGATTAACTTGGAAAGTTCTGCCAGTTCTATTCTAGCTGTAGGGTTAGAGGCTTTCATACATTGGCGTTTCTTGATCAGATCTTTCGTCTCCTGGGATAGCTTACTGGTATCCTGTCTAACGGAGTTACCACTGACGTCTATTGCACAATCCTTAATGATGCCCATAAGATTGTCATTCATCGCTTCAACACTAGGGTCCTTTTCCTGAGTTAAAGCTGAATACCTGTTCTCTAGCTTGATCTGGAATTCCTCTATTTTCCCTCTTACCGCTAACTCATTGATCGGCTTCTTATGTACCAGTTTCTTCCGTTCCCTCTTCAGGTCTAGGCTAATTCGTGCTCTTACCATGCTATGGTCACTGCAGCGCACCTTGCCGAGCCCGTCCACATCTTGTATGATGCCAGGGTTAGCGCAGAGTATAAAGTCTGTTTCATTTCTAGTCTCGCCATTCGGGCTCCTCCACGTCCACTTCCGGCTATCCCGCTTGCGGAAGAAGGTATTCATTATCCGCATATTATTTTATTATTCTATTATTACATTATTTTAATATTCATATTATTCCGTATATTATATGGCTTTATAATAAATGGAAAATGGCTTCGTGATAGCTTATCCGTGATGACAACCGCTGGGCTGTATTGATGACGGAGGAGCAGTGCGGAGAATAGTAGGAATAATGGACGGCACATAGTCTAGCGAACTTACGGCTCAAGTTAATGGTGGAAGTTCAGCTTACTGTTTTTAGTGTGTAAAGCAGTGAACGAACAGTCACACTGAATTAATTTTATTGCGCGATTCTGGAACTAGTGGCCTGATATATTACACACGGCACATTCATATTGTGTAGCTCTCCTTGATAATGTATTGTACGTTAGTTTGTTAGAGGTACCGCAATTCGGAGTACTCCAGGAATACGCGGTATGCCTGCAACATTGGGAGGCTGCGGCCATATCGCTTCCATACCGCCGACTCACTGCTGGCGTGCGTTGGGTAACAGACTGAGCTTCTCGCGCCTGGGTAGCGTGTTCCGTTCGGTAGAGCTGTAACATATTTTTTTTTCTTTTTCTCTATGTGCATATCATACGTGATTACAAAATAACGATGGGTATGAGCCTACAGCGCGGTAAACGTCGGAACGGTGCACGAAACGTGCGGAGATGGCTGCGATGCTCGCTAACTTATTTGCTTCGTCTGTTGATGGGGGTCACCTTTCATTAAGTCGCCAGGTCCGGAGCTACGAGTATACTTGCATGCTTTCAAAGAAATCTTATAAAACAATAGTAATTTGAACACTAGCCGTTCAGGTTGTGTTTGCGCTGAAAACGCAGCTTGACAGTCAATGGAATGGGCAGTCGGTGTTCAGGTTACCTTCATAGCGCTTGTTTCTGTCCCTCGACTCATCGTCGAAGGCGCCGTGGAAAAGGGCGTATATGTTTTTACGTAAGCGAGTTGTGGGGAAGGGTGCGTGGGAGGAGGACGGGACAGCCGCTCGATCGTTCATTCGCTCGTTCATTTATTCGCCTACATTACTGAACGTTGTGGTTGATTTCTGCACAATTTGTTTATTTGCGAATGCACGCTTGTCGTTACCTACTTGAAGAACACTATCCACGTTGTAAACGACTCGTTAACAGCGCCTCATTCACGTGAGACGTAATCAAAATTGGTATGTGGGAATACGTTGAATTAGTGTGCTTATGTGCTTTTATTATTTATTTTTGCTCCTTTGATCTCATCAAACTTGCAGTGCACTTGCAGATGCGCTACTCTGTTCCGTAAGGTTGTCTAGTTGACGTTTTCAGTGCGTAAGCAGGTTCGAGGCCGGCTGCGCATTTCATTTCTTTTTATCTCTTTGTGGTTGCTTAGATTGGCAGTGTTGCGTCAGATTAAATGTTACGAAACGAACATCATTTAGTCACGGTTCTTGTTTTGTTTCTTTCTCTCCGCACCTGCGTTTTTATGGGCACGGATGCTTTCGGGAACTGCGAAAGACGTGCTTCCGAAACTCTTCCGCCTTTTATATACAAAGTATTTTAGACCATAAACGCAGACAGCGTCTCCGTGAATGTTTGAGTCTTTCTCAAGGGCAAGCTTTATGAAGACATTAATTTTTTTGCATCTGGAGCTATGTCATGGGAAAGACGTGTTTGAGTGGCTGTTATGTGCTGCTCCATATGCCTTTGACGAAGACAGGTCCTCCTATCTAAATGTTGGCCACCCTTTCTGAGGCACTTTATCCCTGTTTATAACCTTTATACCACCTATATGCTGCTTGGAACGTACCAGAAAAAGAAATTAAAATACACAATGGTAGCGAAACCACCAGCAGCCGCAGATGTACTATTCCCATAAAGGAATGTAGTTGAGGCTATTTGACGGAGTCTATTTGCGTTATATCAAAGCAGGATTTTTGCGTACACGGTATTGCTGAAAACGAAGGCTGTCCAAATTATCGTACAAGTTTGTTCGCTTAGTACGGACCGGCACCTCGAAACCTAAAAATTCCATCCTCAGTTTGCAGCGCACGCCTTATAATTTAAATCATTCCCATATAGGTTCTCAAGATTTCAGCAATACTAAAGTTCTTCATAACTTCATACTACAACGAACGCAGAGGAGTATTGAACATTTTTGGGAAAGACACAGGGGCGTGTTAATGCAGGCTATGGTGTAAAAAGAGGAAAGGATTCCAACCGCAGAACTTTTCCTGAGTTACGTTCACAAAGTTTTGCCCGAATACCTTGTCCTCGACTATAGATACCACAGTTGCTATTTCACTCTGCGGTTCACGTCTTCACTCACTCCGTCAAAGTCAGGTCACAGCACCTTGATATCACTACTTACACAATTCTTCCGCATTTCTGTGATACTATTAGTCAACCCTTCTTTTAAAGGGTTTGAACTATTCAAGCAACTTAAGAAAGGAACGTGGGTGTTTGCTAGAAATATTTCTTTATTTGAATCGCTTACGCACTATTTCGGTACGGTGGAGCTACACGAGTCAAACAGGCCAGGTTTTGAAGCACTGCTGTAATTTAACTAAAATTTCATTGGCGATTTCGATATCCTTCATTGTTTACATATTTATTGTACCTGACTTATGCTAATGAGAATCAAGTTGTTATAGTTCATGCATCATTTCAGCGATGACTGTCCGGAAAATTATCCAGGCTTAGGTAATGCATGACGTTGGCTGGAAGGCCATTCAATAGACAAATTAAGTGTGCAGAATAAAAAAATATTAATAATACAGGTTCTCAGTGGCACAGTCACCGTCAGAAGTTTACGTGGCCGAGGTTATTCCAACAAATTTCATTTCAACGCAGCTAGGCCCACAGCCAGTAAAGGGTTTCAAAACAGTTGTTTATCTCAGCACAGGCTGTAAATCCCAATACCACGCTGCGTGCCTAGGATACGGAATTATCTACCTTTTTGCATATTTCGCCGTGCGTATAGAGCTCTTGTGGTGTGTTCGGGTGACCACGATGCCAGGCAACGCTCACCAGACCATCTTGTCAGTTTTGTCGCAGCTGCCGCTGTAAATCATGCCACAAATGCTTACCTTATGCAAAAGAACGCTTTCGCAGAGTTTCCACAAACCATTGATGAAACAGGTCGACGCACGGAAACAAACGACTACATCATGTCTCAGCTCTCGATAAGGCATTTTTATTGCAGTGAATTTGATGTCACAGACAATGAATTCGTTCACAGTAATGAGCGACATCGCGCCACGTACAGCAGACCATTTTTTTTAACAAGTCACACCACGGCTCAACGGTAACAGCGGCCAATCCACCCAGGAAATACGAAACAATGATATACACTATTTCGAAAGACGCCTCTTTCTGCATGCCTAAAAATATCAGCTATAAAGGATGCCACTGCGTTTGCGGTTGTTTAAATCTATGTTTCATCATTACTCGTTACACCTAAATCGGCCAGGATCGAAAGAGGCTTCTAAACCCTGTCATTTCTGCACCGAACCGGTTTGTGAACAAGTGCTTCACCAATGTCGTGCGATTTTGTCAGGTATAAGAATAAAGGTGCTGGGCCTAAAGTACACAATAAATAACTGGCCAAAACGGATTTTTTTTTTCCCTGCGGCACTGTCGGTAATATCGACAAAGAAGCAAAGTTTACCATATGCGGCAGTCTATGTTGTTAGCGTCTCACAGCAAAGTGGGAATAACCACAACGCTAATACTTTGCCACTATCAAATATGGTTGTGCCGCACAAGTAGTGTGCATGAATTAAGAGGCATGGTTCATTTGGGCGTGTGGATGTCGGAGTAAAAGGTGCGCAGGAAAGACAAAATACGAAGATACAGCTAGTGGAAGCCTTGGCTACGAGTCAAGTGAGTATGTATTCTAGTATAGAAAGAATTATTTCTTGCTGTGTAATAGTTAATATTGTTACAGAGAAAGATAAGAATACCGTTGTGTAGCGCATTGCTTACAATTACACTTACTGTAATGGCAGATCTATATAATCCCTACGGATTTTTAAAACTAAGTGGGAATGTGTGCTGGAGGGAAACAGAAAGTAACTATTACGAAAACTGGTACAGACACACACTTCACCAGGTACAAAGCCACAGAACGTCGGTACTATTTGGGAATACGGCGGTGGTGTGCTGTGGAAACTGCTCCATTCATGTCATATTCACTCACTCATGAAATATAAACATTAAGTATACCAGGTACTCAGGAAAAAAAACGGAACTAGATCGAAGAAAAAAACACAATAGATGGGGCCAACATTGCCGCGCCAAATTTGTACATTGCACGCCTTTTTAATGAGTAGATGTTTTGTGTAGTTCCAACGTTAACATAACTATACAACCGCGAAAATAGCGCTATGAAGCACATAACGTGCATAATTCCGCCGCGTCCATAGAAGTGCGGAGCGCGTTCGGTAACAACTACATTCAGAGAGCATTACTTATTTATACAACAGTACATGCGAGACGCGCTCATTACCCCGGGAAGATAGCAAACTCGATGTAGAAAGTGTCTCACCCATGGCTTTGGTCATTTGGGAATACAGATCCAAATAAGACAAGAGTTGTCTTGCCTATCAGACTGTCTATCACACTCTTGAAGCTCACGCAGCAGCAGTACGCAGCTGGGACTGCCGCCGCAGAATCTACAGGCAATGAACCAACCACTCGACTAAGTTGCTTTGTGACGGGGTGGTTCGTAGCCAGCGAGTCGTTCGCGTCACCGGAAACACAACTGAATTCATTATTGCTTTCTTTTAACACACACACAACATTGGCAACACCATGGCTTCTTGTATATTTTTTCTTGGTGGTAACGTGTCCTGATAAACTGATTGCAATGGCACCACGCGCGACTGGTGCCAGAAATTCAAGCGGCACCAGTGTGCCCTGCGTGAATTTATGGCGAGGACGGCTGGCTGCTGTTACACAGTAGCAAAACGCGCCTCCTTTAGCAGGCTGCAGGCTCTTGCTTCAGCGGATTACTGGTCTAAGTTTATGCTCCACAAGGTGATTAACTAACGGTGTTGTAAGCCTAACATAAAACCCGTTCACGTTTTAAGCATACCGCGCTGCATAACCAGGTTCGTCCCGGAAGAACAACGCTCGCGCTGTATTTGAGATTGCATATTGCTACCATTAAACAATCAAATTCTCATTTTAAGACGTCTGACCCTGTCCGACTGTTAGTTAATTACCTCGTGGAGCATAAATGTAGGCTCCTGTTGCAAGCTACATAGCTACATGCTGCAAATATTATTGAAGGTGTGCATAGGCATCACGGCATTGTGAGGGACATTCACACAAAGCACACGCAATCAATAACCTACATGAGCTACGTAAATAGGCTGCAGGTGTTGCCAAAATCGCGAGTGCAAAGAAAGATGCCCTGTAGTAGGCACGTGGCATGCCCAGGATCTCCGTTGGTGAGTGATCACCGGCGATAGGACGTAATGTGGAGAATTATTTTATATGGTTTCAAGCTTAGAAAAATTGCTGTGTGACCAGCATGGACAAGATTTAGTTTAAATATGTAAGAGCCAGTAAGGTACATTTGGCGGGGGGGGGGGGGGGCGCTTGCAAATGCCATTCTCCAGAGAGTGCCACCAGGCGCAACACTAACGTCTTGATGACATTAGACAAACACGTTGATGCATTCGGACCTACAGACACATCTGTCTATCTTACCGCCATATACGACGTAAATAAAAGCCTCAGGTGAATCGCAGCGTAAAAAGTCGTTTGAACTGGACATTATATAGAGGGTTTTATCGGCCTTTATGAATCAACACATCCACTAACTAGTCCACCGTGTACTTCTCTGCTTAGTAGCGTTTGAGGATTGCAACTGGCACCTCAAAAGCAATCAGTGTGTCGTCGTTCGGGCACATCAAACTGATTTTCCCTTTTCGTTGAATTGCTAAGGTAAATAGTTCAAGAATTTGCCCGCCCCCTCAAACGTTGTGTTAATCCAAGTGCGACGTCGTCATGCTTCGGGATTTTTGTAGCGGTATAAGTCAGGCGAAACTAGGACAACGGGTTTCTCATTCGCTGGCGCCTACACGCTAAATCTTCGCTTAGATAATGATGGTCGCTTGAAGATATTGTGCCATCAGGAGCATATCAAGGGGAAAGTCGTCTTGTTCGTCCACTGTGCGAAGCATGAGACAGGCTGCGAAAAATTTCGATTCTGATAAATGTAATTATTACCAAGCATGCATCAGACCACACCACGCCAACACAAACGTGCTTACTCAACGTATACGATGGGACTTAAGCTCTCCAGTAAGTGCGTGGCATTGCGCGAAAGACGAGTGGCGGCTATGAGAATGTCTCAAGGACACAGCCAGCAAAGGTAGCAGGCGCAGTTACACAGTGGTATTCAGCCTAGCCGAACGCTGCCCCGCTTACTTCTAGTGGATGAACCCGACGACTGGGTACACTCACGAGACAATATCAGAGCGTACCAGACCAGAGAGATGGCGGCACCCACACGAATTTCATCTGGAACGAACCGAACAGTTTTCGGCGAGGTTAATTGTTTCGCGCATCAGCTAGACGGTGGCGCTCAGGACGCCTTCTTATTATCTCGGTGGAACCTGTTGCTCGTCGTGGCATTGCCGCGGTTCTCGACGAATATGCTGGCTGTGACGAGGCCGGGCTTCTCGCGGAAGCCTTTGACCCAGTGGAGCTTCCGGTCCGAGCTGGCCACGGCGGACGTGCCCACCGGGCTACCGTTGCCCCCATCTCCATCACCGGGACCTGGGCCCTGACCATTGTGTCCTCCGTCGCCGTTCGCAGGCTGCCCCGACTTGCACGGCAGCTGCCTGTATTCGAGATGGAACCCCTTGCCGCCACCGTAGCCGTCAGTCATGAATAGGATCCGGATCTCGGGGGAAGGGCCGTCCGGGAAGGGAAACTTGCCTGCTCGCAGCAGAAAAGGACGAGATATTTTCATCAGTTAGCGATTAACAAACAAGGACTGGCAAGAGAAATATGGAAAACGTCGAATGAGTGCTAAGGTAAAGGCCGAATTCTTCCCACGGTTCCTCTTTGCATATGCAATGTTGCAATGCGCACTACAATTGAAAAGGACAAAACGGTTCAAGCATAGAAACTAAATACATCAAATGTTTAGTCAATCCCACAAGCCGTTACAAGACTGGACTACCTGTTTTTAATGTGGCATAGTGACAAATGCTTTTCGTAGAATGTGTAGCCCAAAAAAAAGGGCATGTTGTGCACTGCGTATAACGTTGCGCGTCTTGTATGACAGAGGACGTTTAGTGCATCACACTGTACAATATTAGCGCGCCTGTGCATCTAGCAATAGTGGCTGATGACGACTTGCAGCGCAGCAGTGTTGAGACAAATGTCGCGTCAAATAAACCCGCCCACTGTTATTCGTTTTTGGAAACAAGTTTGTACATTCCTCTTTAGCAATAAATAGTCACACATGTATTACTTAGGCTTCAGCAATTGGCACTGAATCCCTTGTCCCTTGGCGTTTGATCGTAAAGTCTGTATTTCTAAATGTGTTGTGCCAGACTGCACTTTGCTACTTTTTCTTTAAGATATGTGAATTTCGGAGTGGCATGTCACATCCACCCAGCACATGGCACAATGACACATGGCGCATGACATGGCACATGACCCTCTAAAGAATGCAGCAGAAACAATACAAATACAGTAGCTGAAACAGATTCATGCTTTAAAGAACACGAGCTAGCTATTTTTACACCTAGTAAAAGTTTTGCTAGCATAGCAAATGCTTCGTTGAAACAGCACACTCTAACCCATGCGTCTAGTAAAACTCGTAAACAAAAGAAAACTTGTAGTGGTTCCTGTTCGATGTTTTCATTATTCATTGTTGTGCTTTATGTAAGTTAATATGAATAACACAAGTAACTCACAACCAGCCTCTTTTGTAGTTACGAGTGACGATTATCAATAGCAGCCGTTTTATAATCAAATTGCAGAAATTATTGCTTGCAAAAACGCTGACCTTATGGACTCCAACTCCCTAGCGGATTCTCTCAGTCCCTTTCTGGAGCACTTGCAGCGCTTTTATAGTGATTCATATCGCATTACCGGTAGATTTTTTTTTTCTGTGACATTTTCCCTTCATTTCTGCGCCTGCGTCTGTGTTTCCAATCGAAGGCGATAAATAACCGGCGCCAATGAGAATGTGAAGATGAATTTTCCGCAAGAGAATAATAAGTTCGTGAAACCGGCTTTACAGGATAATTTGAGGCATGTTCGGTCAAAGCAAAACGAAGGAATAGAGAAAAAAATTACCGACGATTACGTTACTTCCTAATGCGAAATTTGAGCGCAGCAAATAAGCTGTTTCACCTTTTCGATAGATTGAACGGAGGACTTCCATCGGTCGTCTCGCTCATGGCTCAGAAAGAACTGGCAGATAATTTCGCAGTGGCGAACGGCAGCGGCAATTTCGGCTCGGGCGGTGCACATATACAGATCCGCCGCCACCGATCTGGCTCTCTGATTGCCACCGCACAGGGCGAACGGCAGCGGCAATTTCGGCTCGGGCGGTGCACATATACAGATCCGCCGCCACCGATCTGGCTCTCTGATTGCCACCGCACAGGGGTTGCATTGGAGGAGGAGCGAAGAAAGGAATTAAGTTCGAGCCGGCGCTTTGACAACCGGAGACTCGCAGGAAGAGGGGGGAGGGGGGCGGCGTGTACACCCAGCGGCAAACGATGGGGGCAGAAGCGCGCGCAGCAAGCGGACAACACGATAAAGGGAGGAGGGAAGAGATAGCAGCGACTGACTGATGCCGCTGACGCCGATAGTGAGTCAACCCCAGCTGCGGAGTTGGTTTCAGGGACAACGCCGCCGATGCCGACACAAACAATATGATACCCTCGCTTCCGCAGCGCTAAGAACCAGGTCTAGCCGTGGGAAGGTGGTCACGTATTCGTCGACGTGCCGGGGCCTACGTGAAATAACCGGCGCGTCGGCAACTGAAGAGCACCCTATCCGCCACACAAGAACAAGGGGGGGGGGGACCCTTTCCTCCTCTTTCTGCATGGCGGCGACGGTGTTCTATGCAGTCACGTTATCTTGACTCTCTAGCGGCGTCAGCGGCATCCAGCGGTATCAGTCGGTCGCTGCTAGCGCTGGGGGGATGAAAGGGGGGCGGAGCTGGTTACGAGGCCGACGACAACGCCGACGACGACGCGAAACCCAGGAACGGACGCCAAAGAGCTGCGCTCTAAAACAACCCGGAAGCACAGAACCCTGGTGAATGAGCATTGATCGTCAAGAAACGAGAACTGTGTTGTCGCAGTGGTGAAGGTGTTGGTAAGAAAATTAGGAGGTGTCCTAGAGCGCGTTGCGAATAATTCTGGCCGTACACCGCGCTCTCGAACTATGAAATGAGTTCTAAATAGGGTTCCGGCTGCCTGCAGTCCTCACTATAGCAAACATTCAATAAATAGCGCTTTTCGTGGGTAATATCCAGTGAGAATTCACGTGCGGTTAGCGCTCTCACTCTTGCCTGTGTTTAAAGTATGCACAGCGCGAGAAACACGGAGAAACGAGGAAATACACACACAGCGCTGATTTTCAACCTGCGCTGTGTTTGAGCTTACCTAGAACCAAGGTCTCTCTTACCTTTCCCTCGAAGCAGTGGCCTCCGCTGTAAGGCTCACAAATTTGAACCTTTCGGTTCGGCGAACGAAACAGACCGCGCAACGCGCATTTGCAAGCGGCAAATGCCTTTGCCGTTGTCGGAACAATTTTCTCACTCCTTGAACCTGACAGACTGCTTTACCAGTAACGATTTTCTGAAGAACAAAACATCGCAGTTTTGGCAGCAAAGTGGAGCATTGAAATGATAGCAAAGTATTTGACAACTACTTGAAGTGAGGCTCGTAGTTTTATCTGCTCTATAAATTGCAATAAACATTCGCTTACTAATTAAAGAGTTCGGTGTCACGTGTGCACAGCAAACCTCACTTTATGACGGCGAACACTCGCTGTCACAACGCTGGCGTGATGCAGGGCGGCAGGAGCGGTGAGCGAACGCTTCGTGCTGCCTGTCGCTTCAACGCGTTCTTGAAACTTGGCGCGCGAGAACACAGCACACACAAAGCTACAAGCCATACCGGTCCACCGTAGCCTTGCAGCCGCCGCAAATTGCCTTCAAGATAGGGTGCGCCGAGCCACGCCATGCTCAGAAACGGCTGGGCTAGAAGAGGAGAGGCGCGCTCACCTCTCCTACCCCCTTCTTTGCGCCTACAACACCCGACGAACAGGAGGATGTCGCGCATCAAGCCAGCATCGTTCTCGGCTAACCAACACAGGCTTCGCATCTCCTCGCACCTTTTCGTCGCATCTTATAGCGCTTCAACTTTATAAGGAACCTCACGCTGACGACGAGGGCGGAAATTCGCTCAGAGCTTCTCTATAACTGCTATCGCAATAAAAAAGTATGGCAACACTAGCACATACACGTGTTTATTTTTTTTTTTGTAGCAGCTTGCCCTTCCATCCATCACTGCGGCAGAAAAAAAAAAAAAAAACAAGCGTCCGCCTGCTGTCTGGTATCGCCTGGTGTGTGTACATTGTATAGTCTGCTAGACAGACGATTCAAGGGTAGTTAAAGGAATTCATTCATGCCGACTTCCAGTCGAATCCGCTGATTTCGATGTAGTGGTCGTGACTGCTGCACGGATCGATCTCGGCGTGATGATCTGCGCTTGATCTGCCATTGAAACACGCGGTCCGTGCTCCCGATGTGCCATTGGAATAGACATGTTCATAAAAGAGAAGAAAATTTTGCTCCGAAACCTCCACTGCATTTCAGCATTATTGAGAGCTCGCTTGAGAGCAGCACAATACCACTGCGCAAACGCTCCGTGACGTCGCTTTGTTCATATTTCGCGGGCTTTCTTTGTAACCCGGAAAAAGGACTACATGAGACCTATCGTAAAGGAAACAACTCGATCGGTGGTTTTTGAAGGTGCTCTACAAGTCTGCTTATCATACTTGGGGTCCTAAGCCAATAATTAAAGAAGTTGCGTAAATAAACTTCATTAATTAGTGAGTTATGAGCAAAAGAAAAAATTGTCTGAGTTACTATGGGCTATTGCGAATAGTAAGCGTTCGGTTCAATTCACTTCCGACGCGCCTTTCATTTTTAAATTCTTGGCTCAAGTTATGTGGGATACCCTGTATAAGTTGTCCTGCACAGACGTCATAACATGTCATGCCTATCCTTTTTGTCGTTATGCCACGGATATCATGAGTAAATCAAGTTAATGGTGATTTAATTAAAGAAGCGAGTACTACGGCTTCACTACCGCGTAAGAGGACAGACAGACAGACAGACAGACAGACTGACTCAACGTGCTTAAAGTCGGGAAAAAAATGGTTCGAATTAATATATTACGGCGGCAGAAGCGGACAGATATTGTTCCAAGTTCGCCTCCGGCGCGCAATGAGTGATTTTACCGCATGGCTTTGGAACAAAATGGCGAAAGTATGCGCAACTCTGCTTCCTTTGGGATAATACAGAGGGACACTACGGTGAAAGGGCTCGTCGCGGCACTCCGTGGCGGCTGCAGTAGACTACACTACGCAGCAGGCAGCTGTCATATCAGAGTCAACGCACAGAAGACGCAGCTAAGCACAAATGCCGTATTGTAGGCCCGCAGTGTAAAGTTGAAACGATTTTTGTCTTTTTGAGATCGCGGATATACATATGTTTCATTTATTCAACTCAAAATTAGCAAACCTGTATTACCGAGAATGTTCTCGCAATCACGAAATCAGCCAATAGCTGTTGGTCGATCCAGCTGCTTGGGATGACGCTGCATGACGACACTGCGGAAGCGACAGCAAGCGATTTTTCGCTGTTTTCGATGCGAGATTATAAATTCCCTGCCGCATGCAGTGCAATTATATTTTGCTCAAATGTTCACAAAAGCCTCTCGTACAGATCGGCAACGTTTACTTACTATGTTCAAGAAATGTTTTTGGATCGCTTTAAGGTAATGTAGGCATTTTGCCGTGAATCACGGCTGGGTTCATCCGAAATCTGAGCGAGGTAGCCGATAAAGAAAATGCAGCGGTCTGCTACTAAGGTTTCCCTATATATTTTTCTTTTTCAGCTAATGCTGCGCTACTATCTCAAAACAGACAGCCCGTCGATGGTGAAACGTCTGTTGTAAATTTGCCGTGCTGTTCTTTCAAGTGGTCGGACATTTATGTATACGGCTAATGTCTACCTTAAAGCGAAATGACCAGCACTGGCACGCATGCTGTACGAACGAGTCAAATTAAGCGCACATGTTTATCTAGAATCCGGCTGTACTTGGTTCTCAATCAAAATTTTCTGGAACTCCCACTAATCTTACTGGCGTGATCGGTAGAATCGGCGGAGCAACCGCTAAAGTTCGTGTGAACTGGGCGCACTCACGGATGGCCTTGTTGAGGTCGTTGCCACAGTGGCGTTGCGTCTTGTCCACCTCGAGGTAGTCCTTCATGCAGCCTGGCGAGCTCTCGACGTCGAAGTGGTGAAAGTACATCTCCACGTGGCAGTGGCCCGGCACGGGCTCCAGCCGGTACGTGCAGCGCGCGTTGGGTCCGTACGGTTGCGGGTAGTTTGGACTAGACAGCTGGCCACGGGGCTCTCGCTGGCAGTAGTCGCACAGAGGGTTTGGCGGCACGGGGGGCACTGCGGAAACGACGACGCATGCCCGCCGTATGAGCGTTTACATTTCTCCCGCCTTCTTTAAAAAAAAATCAAACGTATGTAAGATGTTGGCGCCTCTCAGAAGCACTGGCTACTCTGCTGCTCCGACATGTGAGAAAAAGGAACAGTCAGCGAAGGACGTATTACATAGCGAAATACAAAAAGCAAGTAGGGCAAAGTTACTGCCAGTATTCCACAGACTCGCACTTTCGCAAAACGAGTCTCGAGACTGCTGTCGCCGCAGAGCACAGGCGGTACTATGAGAAAACAAAAAAACAACAACGTAGAAACAGCTTGAGTTGACAAGGAGGAGCCCCCGCACGGAAAGCAACCCACAGGACACCGCATACACATCGAACTTGCAGGAAAAAAAAATTATGGGGTTTTACGTGCCAAAACCACTTTCTGATTATGAGGCACGCCGTAGTGGAGGACTCCGGAAATTTCGACCACCTGGGGTTCTTTAACGTGCACCTAAATCTAAATACACGCGTGTTTTCGCCTTTCGCCCCCATCGAAATGCGGCCGCCGTGGCCGGGATTCGATCCCGCGACCTCGTGCTCAGCAGCCTAACACCATAGCCACTGAGCAACCACGGCGGGTGTTGCAGGAACACAACTCAGGGACCAGTGGACCCTAGATAGCCAATACAATCAACGACCAATAGTTGGACGTGCTTGAATAGGTCTTGCGTAAAAAAAGATACAGAGAGCAACATAATCCAAGTAATTTATAAATACCTAATAATTTTTCGAGATTCCAATTTCTTCAAGAAATGCTACAAGTGCATGCACTGCTTGTACTTGTAATGTTTCTACTGAACATCCGCTGTAGGCTTGTTGGGAATATATATAATACACCCATTAAGAGGAAGCTTTATCTCGGGCCCAACTCCGACGTGGCCCATCTAAATACGTGCAAAACGCAGAAACGCTTTTGTGAGATAACTACTGGACCGATGTTAATGAAATTTGTCGCATTTGAGAGACAAAGTTAAATTCTAGAGACTGTTGCAAGCGGAATTTCAATTTACGCCTGGATTTTGTTTAAAAATATCTTCAAAACTTCGAAAGTTCGAGAAAGATAGAAGCACGAAGTTTGCAAATTAATTGCTTTGTATGCAAAACGGATATCACGTTCTGTAAACGGCATCCATTAGATGATTCACATAATTGTGATACTATTTTACATGCTGAGTTACAGAGTTGCAGATTTGATAGTTTCGTTTTCTGAAAGCTTGCGATTTTTCCAAATTTTAGATAAATAGTGGACCAATAAATAAAACATTTCAAACCAGCAGTCACTAGATTTTAAGTTTTTCTTTTAAATGCAATGAACCTCGTCAAATTCGGTGCAGTTGTTGCCGAGAAAAGCGAATTCTCCTTCTACACGTATTTAGATAGGAGCACCCGAGCTAAAGCTTCCTCTTAAATGCATGTCACAGGCACGTTGGCCGCCCGCACTTGATATAGAATAAATTTCCCGGTCTTAGTTAAGCCAAGTACACTTATAGCAACGGCGGGGCAAGACATGTAACGACAAGCCTTTGCAAAAGAAAAAAAAATAGTAATCGTGCTCTCGTGATTTCTTGGCCATGGTGGACATTGCACACTCTATTGGTGCACGCATTGCGGGTAAGTAGGCTTGAGAAGGAGTAAAAAAAGAATGTAAAAATGCATCAAAACGTTTTATTTGTTTTTGGCGCTGCGTTATCGCTATGCGAAAGTTGCGCAACATAGTAAATTAAATTATGGGGTTTTACGTGCCAAAACCACTTTCTGATTATGAGGCACACCGTAGTGGAGGACTCCGGAAATTTCGACCACCTGGGGTTCTTTAACGTGCACCTAAATCTAAGTACACGGGTGTTTCCGCATTTCGCCCCCATCGAAATTCGGCCGCCGTTGCGCAATATAGTCTCTGGAAGGTGCGACTGCTTGGTGAAACACTTCCGTCTATTAGCCCCAGCTGGTCTGCGACCTCTCCAGCTTTAGTGATTGTAGATCTACAGCACGACGTATGAAAACAGAAGGAAGAGCTAATAAAGGGACTTCACGTGCGCACGAGAGAGCAATCGCGTGATTTGGAAGCTATTGTGAAGCAATGTAATAAGTGTTGACAGATATTTACTTTCAGTGCTTAAGCTTGTGAGAAGTCATGATTGGTGGCAAAAGACCAGGTTCGTGGCGTCCTGGCTTCGAGACTAGAGAAACAGTATCGTGGAAGCCTCATATCAGCGTAGCAGAACCCATCGAGACTGAATGCTTTTGTCGATTCCTTTGCCTAAACTGATACTGTAATAGCGTAACGAACATACCTTTCGATAGTATAACGAAGAAACCTCTATACCACTCTTTGGCTTCCCAAAAAGAAAGTCAGTGCACATTGAATGTGAGCGAGTAAACGTGCTGTTGACATCAATGTGCAACGTATTGACACGGTGACACGGTGCTTGCATTCATTTGTGCATTATATGCCAGAATTTGCCGTGCTTGTAGGTGGCAGCCATCATTTGCCAGAGAACGAACAGCCCAGACGATGTAGCTTACAGTCCGTTCCTTTTGAATGCTGGCCGCCAGTGATCGCTCGTCATGACTTTGTCGCCAGCTGTTCCTTCATCAACTCCGCCGCGCCGAATGACGATAACAGGGGTCGAGATCGGTAATCCTGTTCGGGGCGAGTGCCTCCCAGGCAGCAGGCCTGTGCACTCTGTTTTATGACGTCATGCTACTTGGGCCGAATTTTCGATTCCCAAGCCCGTCGTCACCGCGGCTTACTTGGAAGCGTCCCCAATAGATTCTATGTCAGTCGGGCAAGATAGAATGACATCGCAAAGCGAAGTTCTCCGGCGTTGTGCTGTCCAGGAGACGTTGTCTAAACGCGGTTGAAAGGCTAAAAAAAACACTGTAATTATGCCATTTTCGGATTGTCACTGTGGTCATCCGAATCCGTGCGGACCGATTGTAGAGCCGCTCTGGATCCAAGTGAGATATCCTGCGCCGACAGCTTTTCGGAGCAGTGCGAGGGAAGGAAGCGATGGTTGAGGAACACTTCCGGTAACAGGGCCAGCGCTTACGCCGCCACCGCTGGTTGCATTTGGACATGAAACATGGTGGCGATGGCGGCGCACATACAAACCGAGACCACCTTGCGCGAAGGCCCCTCTTCACGAAAGCAACCAGAGAAAGGAATGGGACCACGTGTCTGGAAACTGACTAGATTTCTAGGTTGCCTCCAATGGCGACACTGGGAGCGTTTTTCGGCCTATGAACTAAAACGAGGCGAGTGGAAACGACCATCCTAATGAAGCCGGAGCACCCCTTTCAACCAGCCGAACAACTTCGGCCATTTGAGATTGGTTTAGAGCGCTTAAAAACGACCACCTGAAGATGCCATTAGTCACGTCTGAACGGTAAGACAATTGAACTATTTAACAATTAAGGCTAACCTGTTTGGTATGTTGTGGTCACCAGAATTTCCAACCAGTTGCTGCAGAAAGTCTTTCGAGATCAGTTGACAAAGTTTCGGGCCTTTTTTCCACAGACTGTCTACGTACAAGGCTTCAGTATATTAAAGTGGAAAGTTGGGCTAGCTGGTTTACATTCATAATGGGATAGCGCGAACAAGACTACGACGGAGTCCTTTCACTCCGTCGTCGTCTTGTTCGCGCTGTTCTCATTATGACTGCAGGCTTCACTGGAAAGTGTCCCTAGACATTCTGTAGAACGCCTAAAGAAATGTTTGCGAAGGACTCCCTGCTTGCATACCTTTGTCCTGTCCGGGCATCCAAGACGAGGCGCCGGCGCAGTCAGTGACCTGGCGGATGCGGATGGAGAAGCCCTGGCGAGGGCTGCCCTGGTCAGAGCGGAACACGAGCACTTTCTCCGTTTCGGGTTGGTAGAAGGAAAACTTCTCTGCAAGGCGCACAAAAAGAAAACAATATTGCTGGCTCTCCCGTAATCGAGAGTAGATGTAAGCATGAAATGGCAACCGGCAAAGCAGATTGGTTGGCGAGGGTACTAGGCACAACCTTAAAATGGTGTAGTGCATGTTCGCAACGGTACACGCCACCACAACACACCGCACCCCATCATACTGTGCACTGGTCCATATGGACGCTGTCGAGCTAGAAGAAAAGCGGCTGAACGCGGCACGACAAGCAGCAAAAGACGCCAGGGTTACAGAGCGCGCTGCCCAGCTAGAAGAAAATCGCTTGGCGTAGCGCCATTTCTCGAGGCGACGCAAAACTCGTGGACCGCTGACGTTCTAAAGAGCACAGGAAGCCATGTCTCAGCGCCCAAAAAATAGCAATGAAATGTACATACGTTGCCCTTCACAAGCCTTTGACCGTGGTTATTGGAAATGACAAATAAAACTTCAGCGTAATAGTAGTTACTGCTTAAGTGATATTGTGAACAAACGTTAGGAAGAACTGGGAAGCAATATTATTTAAAGCTTGTTTGGGCCGTAACTACCGTATGTGATGCGGTCCTGGGGCCGAATCTTATAACGGTTTGGAAGGCGAACCGTTCACTTGGACTCACCTGATTGGTCAAAATTTTGCTTGCGTCAGAGGCTGTCAGAGACCGCGGGGTGGCACGGCAAATTACGATCACGCCATGCATCTGTCAATCATTTTCAAAACGAACCCGTCGTTGGCCAAGAGCGGAACAGGCGAAGGGGTAGTCCGCTTTGGGTTCCGTTGGTGCTGCTTGGCTGTTGGCTTACGGCCCTGGCCGCGGGCGCCGGTCGGGCGATACCGTAGACACGCGGGCGTCGCGCGCGCGTGTGTTGGCTGCTTCGGAGGCTATCAGTTGCCCTTGTCGTCTGCTTGGCGTTGCTCTTTTGCTGTCGACCACGGCTGGAAGGGCGATACGCGTTCGAAGAGATGACGGATTAATAAAGGGAAAATGAGACATCCACCTATACGTTTGGAGCGATGTCTCATTTTCCCTTTATTAGTTACTTCTCTCGACCTTGCGGGCTTCCGCAGAACTATTACGTCAAGATGACGGATAATTATTTGCACTGCCTCTGCCGGCTTTTTGAATAGACCTTTGCAGGCTACGTTACGAACTGGAGGAGAATCGGGTACAGGGGTACCAGTGGTAATTACGCTCAGATGAAGGTATTGCGCGCTGCGGTTATTCGCCACCGACCTGCAGCTCCCAGAGGTGGGTCGGAAGCGAAACATTAATCGGAATGGCCTATAGATCTCGGCTGCCGACACTCTCCACGAAGTTGCTCTCGCAATTACTGTGTTGGCCGGTAGAAGGCCTGGGTCAGTTTTCCCGTGACCTCCGCTTCAAAGCCAATGCCAAGGAGATATTTACATGGTGAGATCGAATTCCCAGTGCTATCGCCAGTGTTAATAGCTCGCAGATTGCCGTTCAGCAATCAGAAGGGTTCAACCTAGGCTGCTCCAGCGCTTCCTTCGTCAGGATGTTCCCGTCCTGACTATCCTTCCCGTCCTGACTATACAGTCAGGACGGGAAGATATTGTGGAGATTTCTAATTTAGCTGCCCTTTTTTTCTCTAGTTCTGGAGTGCCACACATTCTTCCTCAATTTCACGGCACAGCGCGCACCGTGAGCACCACGCTCTTCGATTTTACTTCGCGCAGGCAATGCAGGGCCCGCATATCGTAATTTTCGGTTTCAAGTTCCATAGCTTTTATCACGCGATGCGCCGTGCGGCCGATCGCAGCGATGGCACGTCATAGCGGCAGCGCGGTGGCGAGCGAGTAATGTCCGAGCGGATGACGAAGGGCGATAAAAAGATGGAAAACTGATATAGCTCGCTAGTAAAGGCGGCCCTAAGAACCAGTTCTAGGTTTTGTTGCGCTCGCTAGTTAGGAAGTGCTGGCAGTGCATTCCTGGTGCGTGCATCGTGCAAGCTCCTGGTAGCAGACGACATAGAGCTGCGCTCTGCCAACTCGTGTGCGCTTGCGATACCACCTGTCGGCTAAGAATGAAAAAGAACGACATTAATAAATTACTCAAGAATTGCGTAAACGCCCGGCACCGTACGTTTATACTTTAGAACTTGCCGTATATTTATTTATATTTTATATTTAATTAGCAAGCAGAAACATTCTGCAGTTCCTTGATTAGTTTGTCATGATGACCTACACTTCACAGGCGGCACTCTCTCGTCTCAAAACGGCAAGTTGGGCCAGTTGGTTGGGATTCATAGTAAGGTTCGTTACAGCGCAATACAAGACAAGGACACGGCGCCGTGTCGTCCTTTTATACCTTCTAGTGTCCTTGTCTTGTATTGCGCTGTAACGAACCTTACCATGAACCCTCTCATCTATTGGTCGTGTCCTCCCCTTCTTCCAGCTCCGGCTTGGGAGTGGCCCATTTAGTGACGTAAACAGCAAAGTGAACGGTTCGTTTTCCGAACCGTTATAAGATTCGGCCCCTGTACAAAGGGCTGGGAACGACAGACCGCACTTTCTTACGTTTGGCTGGTTGCCCGGATGATCTCGTTTTGTTCTCGCTACATGCCTGCATAACGGCTTGGTGGAATTGTGCCGTGATTAACTCAGTGTTCGTATCGTCTCTTGCTGAAATAAACTTTTTCTAAACACGGATAACGGCTCTGGCTTTTGGGCCAAGGTCACTTGAAGGTCGCCGACGACGGGAGCCAAAAGCATTTCATGCTTACAAAGTTAGAGCTTGACAGCTCCCCGTATATATTATTTTGATCGCACATATCAGTGCGATAGTTAAATGGCGAACTTAAAAAAGAACCCAATTCTTTCGCGGCACTGTTATTCTGATAATATCTCAATATGATGAATATCTCGCGATATAAGCAAAGCCAACCGGCTTAAGGTGTCAACACGTCGTTTTAAAGCTACAACTTGGCTTCACGGTGGCAACGAGGATTTCATTCTGCCAGCCTATACGTTAATTCAGACAATTTGCAGGTGCAGCGGACTGTTATGAAAGCTTTATTTGAAGCCATTCTATTTTTTACGGCTGAGCGACCTTGAAAGTCTCTTCCTGAAATTGAACATTTTTGGTCTTGTATTAATTTTTTGTGTGTGTGGTGTACAGACCTCCAGGCTTGGCCCCTGATTATTTGTGAAAGGAAAGTAAGCATATTGACCTGTTTGATCAAAATAAGCTCATACCGATTGGCAATTGCAACCTACTTTGCTATAGACTGCGATCGTATTGAACCAGGTACCGACCTTGTTTTTGATGCAGATGCCCTTTTTAATACGTGCCTGACCACAGCCTTGTACAAGTTTTTCGTGAACCGACCAGATAAGGAAACGGCTTTGGCTCGCTTCCTGGCCACGTTTTCTCGAGGCTTCTTTTTCGATTATATTGTAATTGTCGAATCTAACCTACCCGACCATAACTTAGAACTTGTTTTCCACTCACTGAACATTAAACATTCTTAATAGCGTGCTTGCACTTAAATTTGTAAAACAGTTTGCGTATGCGAATGATATTCGCATATTAGAATATCTTGGTTCTCCCTTTTGTTGAATCCTGTCACAGCAGCGTTCTGCATCTTTGACAGAAGGTTCCAAGGATGTGTCCCTTCTCCCTCGATCATTCTAGTTCCGCAGAAAATTTTTAAACAAGCGCCCCATTCAATAAAAACGAAAATACAAACGTTTAGGAAAGGCAGGCTCAGCGTGTTTCAGTCTCATCAAAGTTCATGCGGGTCGTTTCGACTTCATTGAACATACAAAGAAATTTTATTTTAGTAACGCCAACTTCACTTCGTTAAGGAAAATTCCAAGAAGTATTCGAACTTCATCAAAGAACGAAAGATACCGGCAACGAACATTCCGCAGGAAAGCTCAATATAACGAATCCGAGGGTATGGCCCCACTTCCACAGCTTCCCTCTACCCACTGGTCGCTCATTCGAAGCGTCTCTGTCATGAACCTGTCACGTTGACATATCTAGTCAAGGTGTAGCCTCATTAGGCTAAAAGTAAAGTCGTCAAGTGGTCTCTTGCCATCCCTAATGAATTCATTCGGCCCCACGCGACACCTTTTGGCAAATTCCTTGCGCTAATTTACTGGGCTTCGCTCTAATCTAACGCTTTCGCAAGATTGGAGAGTGGCACACGTTTCGCACCAACATTAAAAAACCGTTACGCGTATTCAGTATTGAAC
Organism: Dermacentor andersoni; assembly: GCF_023375885.2. Classification (NCBI taxonomy): domain Eukaryota; kingdom Metazoa; phylum Arthropoda; class Arachnida; order Ixodida; family Ixodidae; genus Dermacentor; species Dermacentor andersoni. The sequence goes on along the minus strand of NC_092814.1, from coordinate 358,457,759 downwards.
TATCGTGCGATTTCCATGTTATACTGAGCACAGATGCACTGAGCACATCGTGGCAAATTATGCTACTGGTTACTTGGACGAGCGCAACGTTTTAGAACAATTCCAACATGGATTCAGGGTGGTTTCTGAACAGTACCACAATTGCGCACAGTTGTTTATTCTTTTCCTTCCGTCGTTGACAGCGCTGACCTGATAGACGTGACATTTTATTTTATTCTCCCAAGGCTTTCGACGTTGTTTCTCACAACAAATTATTTTCAAATAGGAAGTCGCATATTTAACGGTTTCCCCATGTTTAACAAGTCGTTACCAGTAAGAAGTCACTGATGGGCCGTGGTCTGATCTTTCGGTCACGTCTGGCGCTCCCTAAAGCAGCGTGCTGGGCGTGTTGTTTTTTTCTCCTATTTTTGCAACGACAAAGAACACATAATAAGCGGCTTTGTTAAAATTTGCGAGTTTACCGACAAGTTCAGTGTAATTCTAGCGACATCAACTCAGCTAATAATCAGCTAGCGCTAAATTCAGCTCTGAACATTATTAATGCGTTGAGTAAGAAATGGGGGATGAAACTCGTTTCCAATAACTCAACGCTCCGACGTATTACTAAGGAAAAAAGCCTTCTCAAGTTTTTTTTATTTCCATTGCAGAACACCCCTTCACTGAAGTCAACGAATGCACGCATCTCAGAATCCGAATTAGTAACAACATAAATTAGAAATGCCATAGTAGTGACACCCTCGTCTGTTTCGAAGCCGCTTTTGTTTTTAGAAACTATGTATACTGCGCCATAAGCAAAAACAAAAAGTAAAATAATGCATCCCCTCAGGTAAAAGAAAAATAGAAAGAAAGCTTACGTTACCTTTATGCTCATGTGGTTCCTGTCCATAAGAAAGGACCGAAAAATAAGTTAGAACAATATCGCCCGATTTCTCTCCTATGCGGCGCTTAGAAAATTATGTAACACATCGTATACAGCAACCTAATAAGGCACTTGAATTCGCAAAACTTTTTTTAGACAGAACAACATGGCTTTCGCGCCGGATTTTCTTGTGACACACAGTTAACGGAATTTTCTTTTGACATAACAACTGCATTTGATCAAGGTACTAGCGTTGACTGTTCGTTTTTAGATTTCAAAAAAGCATTCGATCGGGTACGGCATGATTGTATAATTCACAAGCTTCAGCATTTAAAAATTCCCGCTGACCTAATGAACTGGTTAATTAACTACTTCGTAAATCGCAGACAGATAACAGTGGTAAATGGATGTTGCTCATCAGCTGTTCCAGTCACGTCCGGAGTACCGCAGGGGTCTGTTCTGGGGCCGTTATTATTTCTTATTTTTATTAACGATATAGCTAAGAACATCCAGTCGAACCTACGATTGTACGCAGATGACTGCGTTGTGTACCGCTCGATAAACAATTCAAATGACAGCAAAATCCTTCAAGAGGACCTTAATAAAATTTCGAACTGGTGTACCACTTGGTGCATGACACTAAATGAATCAAAATGCAACTACGTGTGCTTTTCTAGAAAAAAAAACTGACGTTTCCCATTCTTACAGGCTAAATAATTCGACCATTTCGAACGTAACAGGGGCCAAGTACCTCGGCGTTCACTTCTCAAGTGACCTTACTTGGCAGGATCACATTGCAGAGATTGCCGCGAAAGGGAATAACACACTAATGTTCTTGGCTCGAAATTTTCATCCCTGTCTTCTGGCAACCAAAAAGTTATTATACACGACATACGTAAGGCCTATTCTTGAATACGCGTGCACGATATGGGACCCTTATCAGGACAACCTTAAGTACATCTTAGAGCGCGTGCAAAACCGAGCGGCACGCTTCATCACTGGGAACTATCGCAGATCTAGTAGCGTCACACAAATGAAAATACGCCTAGCGCTTACGACGTTAGCCGAACGCCGGCGCTGCTTGCGTCTCAAATTTTTTCATAAGATCTTTTACAACAATACTGGCATTAATAAATCAAAATATATGCTTAACCCCATTACATATCCCATCGCCGTGAACACCCATTAAAAGTAAGGCCAATGAAGTCAAGAACGAACTTGTTAAAGTATTCTTTTTTTCCGAAAACCATCAATGAATGGAATGCTCTGCCTCAGGATACCGTTTCTAAAACATCAAATTCAGCCTTTTTCAATGAACTGCTTGACAAGTCATCATTTTGCGTGTTTCGATGTTTTTTCTCTCTTCTTTATTCTTTTTTTTATTTTTCGCGTTTGCTTGCCTACTATATGTATTTCTGAGTGTATATGTGTTCATATGTTCATGTATGCCCATGTATGTGTGTATATATGTACATATAGTCCATTTCTTCTTTTTTTCTCCTTCTTGTTTTGGGATAGTTATGCTGCCTGCACTTCATTATTCGTCACCGTGTTTTTTTTTTGTTATGTAACCATAATTACAACTGTTTAACATATGTATTACTTCCCCCCCCCCCCCCCCCCCCACTGTAATGCTCTCTGAGTGAATGTGGGACTGCATAATAAATAAATTAGACCGAACCTAAAATATGTTTGAGTAACTGGGGTCCCTAAAAGTAACATAAAGTCCTTCGGAGAACTCAAAGATGACCCATTTGTTCTGTTCTCTCGAAATATGGCCCTGTGGAATCAGCAGCCAAATAAGTGCTTGCTAATGGTCTTAGTACCCTGCGAAGCAGGCGACATGTACTTTAACTGAGACGTATTGATATATTGTTGAACCGTAAGCTTTCTCTACATCCGAGCCCATATCTCACTGTATCAGGATTCCTACAAGCAAGAGATTTTCACTATCTGAACTCCATGAAACAAATCAAGCTAGCGTTTACAATGTTTGGCTTAAGCCAGCATTTTGTTTTTTGATATTTATTGTTCCAGTATCCTTTAATGCTATCTAACCCTCTGTAGTGGCTTAGTGGCTATTGCGTTACGCTGCTAAGCACGAGGTGGCGGGATCGAATCCTGGCCGCGGCGGCCGCATTTCCATGGGCGGGAAATGCAAAAACGCCCGTATCCCGTGTATTGGGGGTACGTTAAAGATCCCCTGGGGGTCAAATTTAAACCGCAGTCCCCCACTACAACTTGCCTCATAATCAAATCGCGGTATCGGCTCGTAAAACCCCATAATTCAATTATATACTGACGCTCTAGCATTGATTGTTGTGTTTTTATATATGTACCTTGCCCCTCCTGATCTCACAAGGCTAGCAGTAAGTTCGAATAAATAAATAAAGAAATATGTCTACCTAATATTGAAGCTGCGCACTTACATCTGACACGTACACGCACACGTAGAAAGGACATGTACAGGCGCTGTGTATGTGTGCGTGCGTGTACGTGTCAGATGTAAGTGCACTGCTTCAGTATCATGGCTCACCAACTAGCCCATCAGTATCTTTTAAGCAAATGTCTACCTGGTACCAGATGGTTGTTTAATTACGCGCATGTCCCGGTTAATTTATCCCTCTTTAATATTATTGCGACGCTTTGTGAAAACTGTATATACCTTCTGGGCAGCTATAACACCATGCACGATGATGTGTAAGGTTTGCCTATAAACCTTTTGCTGCTGAAGTTTACCGTTGCACGTCGAAAGGCAGCAGTGTGTTAATTCAACTTTCTTTTTTTACTCTGTTGGAAACTTATCGTTGTGGCATAATCTTTTTGTACGTAATCATATCTCCCCAAGCAAAGGCTGGTGTTGCTGCTGTTTCGCTGAGTGAAGAAAGAAAAAAAAAACTGGAGGGCCACCCAAACGAAATCTATAAGGGCTGCCCAAACTACCATAGCTGGCCCAACGACGCACGACAGCCAATGATTACGTAACGATGAAGACAATAGCACAATGACAGCACGGCAACGACTATGACAAAGACAATGACAACGGCAACAGTGGCGGCGATAGCGCTGAATGGAGGGCAATGACACCAGCGACACGATCAGGATGAGGTCCATAGCAAGATGACTCCAACGATGTTGGGATGACGGCTCACATGTCATGGACGTTAGATCCAATCATGCGCGAAGAAGAAATCTAATCTTGTATTCTAGAGACTTCTAGAATAAAGGAAACATAACGATGGCGATGACGGACATGATTGTGATATACACGATAGACGCCACTAAACTTGAGGTGCCGTTAGTAGTAGTTGCTGTCAAAGGAAACCTACGCCTTATACACTCGGGGTGTAGTTTCCATTGCGGGCGAAAGCTGTAGCACGAAACGGCGAACTTCTCGAGTCTAAGAACATTTATAAACCACGTTTCTTGTTGTTCTCTCTCATCACGTGGCTCTCCTTACTGTAAGAGTGATTACGCGAGGAAGGACGTGACAATGATGTTTCTGCATATGAGGTTCTGTGGGCAATCAAAAGAAGTGCAACGCGTAAACACAGGGAATCAATAATATTACCGCACGTGTAAAATGAATTTAAAATTAATGTATTTAAGAAGGGCGAATGAACTGACAGAATTACGAAGAAACGAATACCACGTTGCTGCCTGGCGCCAAAGTTGGTATACACCTGCACAAGTGTCGTCGTTGTGTAAGCATGAACGTTGTTGGTTCCAGGAGGCCACGATCATTTTATCCAAATGTTTGTGCCACTATGCATGCTCAAACAAAAATTCATTCAATCCTTCGATCTTAAAAAGTAAACAAATGAAACTGGCATGTACTACAAAGCATCAATTCCTCTCAGTGACTGAATTCTGACTGCAGCACGAAGGGCAGCCCATAAACAGTAGCAGTGCACTTGCACAGTTCAGCTGAGTAGCGGGTATACATTTTCAGTAATAGTCGGACGTACGTTTTGAGCGTCACGCCGCCGAGACTATTTCGCGCAGAACCAGCACAATATTTGGTATCTCTGATTGAAGAGGGCGTCCCAGCACGCAGGCAGCAGCGGGGTCCTGCTTGTGCGCCTTCTCTACGTTGCCCATGCATGTCGCTTGCGCAGCAACGCATTCGAGGAACGCGGCATGCATACTCACGGACGCTGTTCTCGGGCAGCGTGCCGCACAGCTTGCGGCCGTCAACTTCGAGGTGCTCGTACTGGCAGTCCGGGTTGTGCTCCATGTCGAAGCGGGTGAAGAGCACCTCGAGGGCGCACGTGGCGCTGTCGTAGCGGCGCACCACGTAGCGGCAGATGGTGCGCGCCGGGTAAGGACCCGGGAAGTTTGGGCTCTGCACCGTCATCTCGAGCGCCGTGAACGTCTGGTCGCAGTCTCCAGCGGGCCGCGCGGGACCCTGGCCTGGGCCCGGTCTAGGGTACGGCGCTGCCCCTCCCGTCCCAGGAGGTGCGCCGTGCGGTGGCGCCGGAGGGTAGCCCGCTGGCCGAGAACCGGGTCCGGTGTCTCGCGGGCTCCATTCGGCTGTGCACGAAGTTCACGCGGGAGAAATTCGTTGTCTGGCTTTCTTTTTCGGGCGCCAATCAATGAGCGCTCGAACACGTATTACTAGCTTCGCTGTAGAAAGGGAGTTAACCGAGGTGCCCGATTTTTTGTTAATCATATCATGAGAAGCCAACAAAGAAAACACAGGGGAAATTACTTGTACTAGCTTACTAATTAAATTAAAGAAATGATGAATTATTGGCAATGAAAGTAGATGAAAAAACAACTTGGCGAAAGTGGGGAACGACCCCACGCCTTTCGTATTATGCATTGTACGTGTAATGCGAAAACGTGGAATCGTAATGTCCTGTATGTTTTTCTTGGTGCCTTTCTTTGTTGGCTTCTCACGATATAGTTTCGCTGTGAGCAGTTCAGTCTTAATGCAGCACGACGACATTTTGTTGAAGACACCAAGCCACCACATACCCTAGTATTTTGCTGTAAAGTAGCACCCTCATGTCTTTGTTACAAGCACGCTGGGGCAAAGAAAGCTTCCACAGTACGGCCGCAAATGCGACGAAGAAATACGGAGGAGGTTCGTTGCCGCGTTCTTTAGAATGCCCAGCACGTTTATCACCTTCGAGCTTTAAGAACAAATATTGACTTTGACGAATGGCGACGTGGTAATAACTTGCAGGAGGTCTGATAATTCGTGAGCAGCCTTACAACTCATTCTACGTGAGCAAAAGACAGGCATAGTGAAAACCACAAAAGGCCAACTGTAACGTATCGTTTCGACCGCGTAAAAAGCGTAGTTTAGGATACTGAAATTATAGAGGAAACTCTCAGCAAAATTTGACTTTCGGAATGCGAGCGGTAGCGTCACAAATGCTCGCAAAAATAGGCGTTTGGATGCTGAATCTTTAAAGAAAAACACCGCCATTACCGCTCGCCGGAAGTGACGCATGAACTAGAGCAGGCAGCTCATCAGCATGACCTGAGATAAGGCGGCGCCCGGGGGCAAAGTGTTTCGTACTAAAATTGCTCAAGGGAACGCAGAAGCTGCGTTCGTTCAGCCAGCACAATACTGATGGTTAGTACATGGATTTGTGTGATATTATTGCTTGTGGTCTTAAACATGTTTGTGACTCTGGCTAATGCGCTTTATCTGCCATTATTAGCGCAAATATTGAGGCAACCCTATTTTAATAATCACAGAAAGTAATAAGGCACTACGTAAATGCATAAACACTGCGAAATGAGATATTTATAATGCAATATTGTTGTTGAAAATGATCAGTTTGCAATGTCACAAAGCCATTTGAAGCCACAAAGACGACGCTTAGGTAAACCGATTTAGTAATCAGTTCCCGTGCTGGTTAAACCGTAATGCTTGCAGCTCCCGTAGGCACTATAGCGCCAGAGTTCCCTGTAGTAATTTTCTAGAAAACTCTATGCCTGCCGTGTGCCGAAAAATCTCGCAGGCGGCGTGCAGTGACTAACAGCGACAACCACCAGGTGCACCCGTCGTCTGGTTGGGTGCATGTGTAAAGGCGACAAACAAGGAAACTGCTTTTACAAACCCTGCGGATTTGCTAAGATTGCTTCAGTGGTATATACTACTCATTCATAGCAAATTTGGCCGAAGTGAAGTTTCTTTGCAGTTCGCCTTTAATTGCCGAGGGAGGCACGGAATTACTTTGCTGAACTTAACTAGGCTGTGAAGTAGAAAGCAGGGGTGCTATAACGTAAATCTATTCCAAAATTTTCTGTTGCAATTCTGCAATCAGCCCTCCGCAATTGGTCAAAAACTTTTTTGGACCACCCCCACTTCACCTGTTTGTCACGCGACGCCACGAAAACCGCGATAGCTCCTCATCCGATATGACGTGTACACACTGATTGTACATGGTTTGACCGAACGAAAGTAAAATAGTTATTTCTGATTCGACGCCCTTTCGGCATTAGCCTACGGCTATTGGTCAAAAGTTTTCGGGCTGCACCCACTTCACCTGGTTATCCCACGGCGTCACAAAACCGCTAGAACTCACCACGTCAAAGTGACGTGCACACGTTAAAGATGCATTAATTTGCCAAACAAAACTGAATTTTCTTCCGAATAGCCGCAGGCTGCTCCATTCCGAAAGGAATAAAAGATGGCTGCCGGTGATCGCTCAGGCACTGGCTGCTCGCACCTGCCGGAGAGCATGGGTTTATTTGCGTGTAATAAAACTTTTTGCGTGGCCGTGTAACGTTTTCGAGCACTTTCGGCATGTTTACGACCTCGTTTTGCCAACTCTTCTTCGCTGAGGATCCGTTTTAGCGTCATTCTTAAGCTTCCGGTGCACGCCGCCGCGATTTTCGACCAGCCATCGCAAGCTAAGTAAGGCAAAGCGGACCATCGCAGACGCTGGCACCACCCTCTTCATCCGGTTCTCGATTTTCAGTGCAGTGGCTCGGCCCCATCGAATACCACTAAACTTGAGCGTGCTCCTCGCCTCCTGTGAGCCAATTAGATAAGACAAGCAGCTCAGTGTAGGCAATGCTATTCGTTTGTCAAGCAAACGAAAGTGACCCCCTATGAACGAGGAGAGCGTTTGATCGGTCTGTTCTGACAACCCTGTGGGTCACCGCCCGATGCTTGCGTCGGCGGTTACGCAAATTTGACGTCAGGAGATTGGAATAAAAACACATTGGAATAGCTTTACTTTATAGAGCCCCAGATGGAACAATGAAAAGGGGTGCTATAAGTGCCGGATGAGATGACGCAGTAGACTAGGACACGTGGGTACTGATCGCATAAGTATGTTGTAAAGATGACTTGCAACACACGCATATGTCATTGACCAAACCCTATATTCCCGACTGGCAGCAACTTCCTGGATTGCTAATTTTGCTTGAAGTTCAGTATAATATGTTTCACGGCCAAGCACGACTTTCTGACGCCAAGAGACTCAGACGCCTTAGCCGCCTTGCTCTCCATGAATTCGCTCTCTTCTTTGTGCTTTCCGTGGATTTTCGACTGTGTCATGTGATGGGTGGTAGCGTGCTGGCAAAATTAATTTGTTCGTCTGCGCACTTTCTAATTTTTATTCTGCCATATCACCAAAATGTAACCCCTTCTTAGATCTGAAAGTTCCAGTGTTGGATCTACTATACTTATTTTTAAGGCGCCAAAAAACCACAAACGGCACATAGCACCTCAAAAATAGGTGTAATGAATCAATACTAACTTGCCCAGAAAGAAGTTCTCGTATGTCGGATCTACGAAACATAACTCGTTTCCGGCACAAATTCGTGAATAGGACTAGTTTCATTATGCCTCGCACACTCACGTCTCCCGGACGACGGTGGAGACCACGGCATACCAGACGGCGGAGGCCCTTGTGGCGGACGGTGGACCGGGGGCCCGTGGTGCGCCGGGGGGTGTCCATAATGGCCCCCGCCACTGTGGTGGTCGGGCCGGTATCCACCGTGGGGCTCGTGAAGCCCACCAGGCGGTGGCTGTTGCGGAGGGTAATACGGTGCGGGTGCCTGCTGCGGCGGCGCGTAATGCGACGGTGGCGCTGGCGCCGGGTAGTGCGATGGTGGCCCGTAGGGTGCACCGGGAGGGTGCCCACCCGGGCCCGAGGTTTGCGAAGAGGGTGGCGGATAGTGTGCCGACGGTGGGTAGCCGCCCGTGCCTCCGACTGCATGGGAGGGCGGCTGGGGGTGGTAACGGGGCGGCAGGGCATGCGGGTCTCGACCCGAGCCACCAGAGGGAGGAGGGCCAGGCACAGACGGTGGCGGCGGGTAACCTACGGGTGGCGAAGGCGGTGGATAAGACGGCGGTCCCTGGTGACGAGGGTGACTGATGTCGCGCCCAGGCACAGGTGGACCAAGCGGTCCACCAGCAAGAGAAGCAGGTGGTGCTCCGCTTCTGGCTTCCGCGCATCCCTTCTGCCGTCCCTTGATGAGGAAGTCGGAGCCACGGCCGCCCGATCGGGTGTGGTAGTACAGATACAATTCGGGTCCTTCGAAGTCGTAGGTGCCTGTGTGAGCGAACGGAACAATCTTTCTTTCGCAGAGCACGGAAAGAAACAAGCCAAAAGACAACTGTAGCATATAATACTAGAAAACAAGGCGCTAATATTCGTCGATACGTGGTACATAGTTGTTTTTTAAATTTTAAAGCCGCATTTTTTTTATATTTCTGCTACAGTTAGCACTGCATGACAAATTGTAAGCTCGTTCTTTATGAAATATATAAGACATGCGCAGACTAACTCTGCTGGTGCGCAATGCTCACCTTTACTCATTTGACCCCAAAAGTAACATGCCTCTAGAACAAAGTACGTGGCGCAGGAAGTTCTATAGCCCCTGGCAGCCAGCTTAAATTGCGTTCGAGGGATCCGCCATTCGAGGAAGAAGTACCGGTTTCAGTTCCCACTTTCTGAGTTGGTTACCGTAGCCAGTGTTACTAACATCAGGGAATTGTTGTAGGGGTGGCCTTAAGAAACATGCTGGTCCAAACGCGAAAGCCAATGCTCTCGCGTACACTACTCAGATATATGTGCACCATATGCTCGAACATAATCAAGGAGTCAGCTGGCACGAATGAAGTCGAATGCTCGCACTCCACGATCGTTTCACCGCTCGCTGACTCAACCGAACGCCCCCTTCCGAAACTTGTAGCCAGCACTCACGCGTGGAGTAGTGATCCAGTCTGCCGCATATCTGGACGTCTTGCACGCGGAACTGGTCCTGGCTGCAGTCCACATCGAAGCGCACGAACAGCAACTCCAGACGGCACTGGTCGGCGCCCCGTCGACGCACTATGAACCTGGAGGCGTGCACTTAAGCGCTGTAGTATGACGTACCAGCACGCTGAACATGTTGAGTCGCCTTCGGCAAAAGTTTCAGGTAATTCTAAAACAACGGTTCAGCAGAACTAGAGAGATGATTTATCTTGCGCACATTATTAACGACTGGGAACATCAGAAGCCGCGCGATAATGACTGATTTGCTCATAAATTTAATATAATTCACTAAACAACTATTGTACTACATACGGACATATTTTGCATATTCACTACTGAACCCATTCATCGCTCAATGCACGCAAACTTATTTTCTCATTTTCCTGGCATTCACGTCCAACCCCCTTTGATGTCTTACATGACAAAGATTATCGAACCTCAGTGGATGCCGTGGGCAAAAAGAGAAAGAAAGAAAGAAAGAAAGAAAGAAAGGAAGGAAGAAAGAAAGAAAGGAAGGAAGAAATAAATCTGCTTCTGCAGTGCCGTTTTGATGAAGTGACGTGGGTGGGGACCCTACTTTTCACAAAGATGGCTGTTTCCATGTTTGAATATACATATATGCCTTAAGAGGAAGGTTTAGCTCGGGCCCAACTCCGACGCGGCCTATTCAAATGCATGTAAAACGCAAAACCGTTTTTGTGAGATAACCCCTGGACCGATTTTAATGAAATTTGTTGCATTTGAAAGAAAAAGTTAAATTCTAGTGACTGTTAGAAGCGGAATCTTGATTTAGGACTTGAATTTTCTTGAAAAGCTTTTCGAACATTTGACCGTTTGAAAAAAATAGGGGCACAAAGTTTGCAAATTCATAGCTCTGCACAAAGAACTGATATCGCGATTCTGTAAACGCCATCCATTAGATCATTCAAAGCGGACAAATTCGATATGTCATTTTACACCTTACGTGATTTTATTACGTTGGTTACAAGGGTTCTGCAAAAGTTGTATTTCCCTATTACTAACATTTTTTTATATTCATGTGTAACATATCAATTTTGTCCGCTTTAGATGTACTAATAGATACATGTCACAGAATTGTATTATCATTTTTATTTGTTGAGGTACAGAGTTGTACACTTGATAGTTTCGTTTTTTGAAAATTTTTTATTTTCGCCAATTTTTAATAAAACATTGACAACCTAACTCCAAAATTAGAAACCAAGAATCACTAGATTTTAAGTTTTCCTTTTAAATGCAACAAACCTCGTCAAATTTGGTGCAGTGGTTGCCGAGAAAAATGAATTCTCTTTTTACATGTATTTAGATAGGAGCACCCGAGCTAAAGCTTCCTCTTAATGTAAATAATTAACAATCTTAATAGTGGTTTTGTGTAATCAAACTGTTGATGTCTGATTATCTCGCAGTAACAGACGTTCGCCGATGCGAAGAACGTGTAGACATTTTCCACCATGCTCCCGTGGTCACGGCCATGTTTGATATCACGTGATGACGCGTCCATTGCTTGCCTCAGCCGGCCTTCGCCGCCTCTGTTCACGACAGCGCACGACGTCGGTGCGGCGCATAGCAAGCCACTCTTTCGGCGTTTGTCGCCGACAATGACTTCGTGAACGGCACGACACTTTCGTCAAAGCTTCAGAAGACATGTAAATGTGGCATATACAGGGTGTCCCAACTATCATGCAGCAAGATCTAAAACTATGCAAATGCGCGTAGCTCGACAGAACCAAGGTAATGTTATTTGCCGTCGCTCGGAGATGCTATAAGATTATTTTTGTGCATTCGACCTAATTAGATAATTAGCTTTAATTAATTAATTCTCTTCTAGGTATTATAATTAGATGGAAAGCGCCAATGAAAAACTTGTAGAGAAACATGAAAAACAACCCGATACAGCTTTCTGTCGCTCAATACGTGCTGCATAAAGGTGTTTTTCTGCGCGTGAAAGAAGCCCGCGAATACACGCAATGTGCCTCGAGCGGCTGGTCGCGCGGCAATTTTCAGTGCATTCGCGGGCTTCTTTCACGCTCGGAAAAACACTTTTATGTAGCATGTATTGAGCGACAGAAAGCTGTATCGGGTTGTTTTTCATGTTTCACGTTTCACGTCCATGTGTTGATGTTTTCTACGCAATAGCTTAGAGCTAGGAAGCACGTAATATCGTTCAGCACTCGTTTACGTTGTTCCTCATAATGAAACGCTCAGCTTCCAACATTCTTCCGTAACATATGCAGACTGCCCATTCGTCGGCATATTCTCTAACGGAGCGCACTCGCATATGCATGACTGACTCTCAGTGAGTTTCACTAAGTGGGGCTGGACCGTTATTAGAGACCCAGAGAAAAATTATCAACCAAGAAAAACCTGGGTTGGTGTTGGATGGCGGTTCGACATCTTATTCGGGGGTTGTGGCGCAAGAAAAAAAAGTATGGAGGAAACCTGGGAGGAGAGTAACTATACAGTAAAACAGAGTTAACTAAGTGCCACTAACGAGCGGTACATCTTTCTTTCGATAATGTTCCATTGTGAACACAAAACACTGCGAGCGCATCAACGTTCAGTTCAAAGATCCACGTGATAATGCCAGAGCTGTCAATACACTGACTAGCAAGCAGCCTTACTCAATTGTGTAAGCTTACGGCATAATTAGCAGACTTCGAAAAGAAAATTGGGGTTCAGCGTAACTGCGCAATGGATTATAATGGACGCGGTAGTGCTGCGGCTACGGATTAATTTCGACCATCTGGTGTTCTCTAACCTGTCCCTACATCTAAGTGCGTAAATTTTTATGCATTCGAATCCCATCGGAATGCGCCCGCGGCGACAGGGAATCGAACCATAGCGGAGGCGACGCGTTCGGTCTTGAGGCAACAACTATAGGCGCGACGCAAGCGCTACCTGTTGATAGTGACCGCACTAGCCGGGAAAAATGGCCTACAGTTGACAACGAACTTTTGTAAAGGCTCCGTTGGACATAACTGGTATATTTCGGCTCATCGGTTGGAAGTGACATCGCGCTAACACCTCGCCGCTTCTCAGCTGTCTAAGGAGCCGGTCGTAGTGCTATAATACCACGGTGATCACACACCTCCAGGCTGTAAGATGCGCAACCGAAAGCTCGGCCAGTCGGGAGCGGTCTACAGCCGACAATGGTGAACTCCGTCGTACTGTCGCGCAAATCGAGGAAGTTACAACCAATATACCAAATACCAGATAACCAGATGCATAGGGTGAATCCAGATAAGCACAGTGCGAGGGCGGCTCCGACTAGTTGTTTTTATTTGTACGAAATTTTTTATAACGTATCGAAATACCTCCACACATCGTAAAGAAATTTATGCTTTAAGCGCACACCTTTGCTTCAGCACGAAAAAGCCTTGACTGAGACCAGGTGGAAAATACGCCTTACGCATTTGCATGACGTTCCGACTTGGAGAGAGTTTAACATAATAATTAAAAACGTCCATGCCTTCATAGTTGTTATCCTACTTTACACAACCTTGTGAATGAAAATAAAGTACGAACAATTGTTTGGGTAAACTAACAACACAAAAGAATGGCAAACTTGAGTTTTGAGCAAGATGCTAAAATATCGACATTTTTGGGGCAATTTTTAACGTGCCTTGTTACAGCAAGTTCATTTCGAGATTTTTCCTGCGCGTACATTGCTACATGTATCTGCAGCAAAGCGTATTCAGTCTCTCTTACGTACCAGTATGTTTAATTCTGGCTCAAAATTTGAAAAATTGCATAGCGTCCAAATCTATGACAATTTTCTCGCTCGAATAGAAAAAAAATGTTGACATCCGATAAAGTAAAGCAGTTAATAGTGATGTGTTAGGCTGAGGTTGTCGGCACCTCAATGCCAATCTTTCAGAATACTGTGTCACGCGAACATAGAGTTCAACTATGGCTTGCGTTTGTACCACGAAGCGCAGACTGTTGGGCCAGTTGGTGTATCATGTAGTGTCGTTGAGCGGAAATACGGGCGAGAATATCATATTGTATCAGCCTTTTGACTGTGCATGTGCTGCCCTCCGCTCCCTGGAAATCCTTTCATTAAACTTCATTTGTAAGTGAGCGTCTGTCCTGTCCACTCCGTTTCTTCCCGCCCGTATTTCCGCTCAACGACATTAAAATAAGGAACTTAAAGTGCACAGCTGCTTTTTAAAGTAGGTACAAAAAGTATAGGATACAAATTTTTATTTATTATTGTGGACTCTCTGAAAGTCGGAACAACATGTGAGTGCGTAAACTGCATGTTCCGCCTTACATCACTCAAGATTTTTTCATGCTGAAATGAAAGCAGGCGCTGAAAAATTGTTGGCTCTCCCGTAAAATGGTAACGGGCAAAGCAGATTGGTTGGAGATTAGCCACAATCTTCAAATGGGCGTAGTGGATATTCGCAACGGCACCCCCCCCCCCCCCCCAACACACACCACATCGTACCACGACATGCTGTGCATTGGTCCATATGGACGCTGCCCAGCTAGAGGATGAAAACCGGCTGAAGGTGGCACGACAGGCAGCGAAAGCCACCAGGGAGACTAAGTGCACTGCCCAGCTAGAAGAAGAAAAGCGCCAGCAGAAGGCGCCACGCAGCGTGGCGCCATCTTTCTAGGCGACGGAAAACCCGCGCTGTGGAACTCACGGACCACTGGCGTTCCAAAGAGCACAGGCAGGTGACCCTGTCTCAGCGCAAAAAGATGACAATTAAGTATATGGTGCCCTATATCTGCCTTTGGGACGCCGCTATTGGAAATGACGAATACAACTTCAGCGTACTAGAAGTTACAGCTTGAGTGATATCGTGAGCAAACATTAGGAAAAACTCGGAAGCAATATTTTTTGCAACTTGTTTGGGCAGTAACTAGCATATGTAATCAGGTCCTGTAGAAAGGGTTGGGGTCCAGAGACCGCATTTTCTTAAGCTTCGACTGGTTGCCCGGATGATCTCGTTTTGTTCTCGAAACTTGCCCGGATGTTCTCGTTTGAGTGCACGAAAAACGGCTCTGGCTTTTGGCTCAAGGTCACTCGATGGTGGCCGACAGCGGGAGCTAAAAGCATTTCATCCTTTTAAAAAATAAGCTTGATTGCGATGTGTGGAGGGATACTGCGTGGTGTGCCAATATAGATATTTCGTTAAAATAACAGAAAATAGTCGGGACCCCTCTCTGATTGTATTTATCTAAACATACCCTGATTTAGCACACGGGCACAGTGTGCTTTATGGTGTTAAATTTTCGAATGTAGGCGCAGCTACAAACAGTGAAACTCGTGTGTTCGATATATGTGGACGACACAATAAGGAACGACGAGCGCAGGAGAAAAAAGAATTTCACACCGACGCGTTATTACCATAGCAGTTTGCTTCTTAGGGACCCGATGGCTGAAAGAGCTGCAGCTCCGACATAGAGTTGGCTGAAACATATTCACATTGTTCATTCACTCACTCTAAGACATTGACGCATTTTCTATGTATAATCAGTGCATACTGATAGAAATCGGAATATCGCACTTTGGCAGTATCTGCTGACCACAAAAGCCTTCCTACATTCTCGAAATTTGATACTAGTCAAATTTAGTTGTAAAGGAGAGAGAAAAAAAAGGGGGGGGGGGAGGGAGAGGAATCGCTAGGTTGCTCAAAGGGAAAATATTTCTAAGCACTGGGCATGTGCTTTTGTCGTCGCACCTGCAGTCAAGGTCCCCCATCCCCAGGTCTGCACTGCGAAGCTCGAAGTAAGGCTCGTTCAGGGCTCGGTCGCACTGGCCTCGACCTGGCCCGCCGCCGTGTGGTGAAGGCGGAGAAGGCAGCGGGTATGACGGGGGTCCCAGTGGAGCGCCGCCTAGCGCGGGTGGTCCCAGAGCCGGCGGAGGCGCACCGCCTGGGCATGCAGAACAGGGCATGTGGAAAGTCATGTCACTGTCCTCGGAAGGGCGTAAGTTACGCAACATCTTTATACGGCAATGCATGTACCACCTGGCCGTTGCAGTCGGCAGCCTGGTCGCTAAACCATTATCGAGATTCCAGGTTACTGCACGCGACACGGCAGATCTGTGCAGCAGTCATCGGTCAATGACCTTCGGATGATCGTCGACTGAAAAAACTTTCAAATCGTCGAGACACCGGGTCCATTCCTTCGAAATGTGAACTTACTCATCAGATCGCCTATTCTTGCTGGAGAATGCGGTTACATCGTATTGCATCAGAGATCATCACAGGTTGTGCCACATAAATTCAGTTGCAGGTCTGCAAGAAAATAAGTGAATCTACTGGCTTTCTACTTGTACAACGCACTGACAAAGCATTCCGTCCAAACATTTGCGGTGATACACGGTAGCCACGCGTATACGGAAAACGGTTACAGAGGTCTCCCCCATCCTTATGGGCCGCAGAACTGCCGTATCCCTCACATGCTCTACAAAAAGTGTTTCGTACTTTTGCTTCGCCATCTGTCCCTCGATAGCAAAACGTTTAAAAAAAAATGAGCGAAATTCACCGCGCCTCCGCGTGCTTCGCTGAAAATTATGTCTAGCCGAGTAAGCGTGGTTGTGCTACCTTAGTGCGCTGTATAGACATCAGTGTCGGCCTCATAGCAATAAACAGTTCTAGCAGAGCACTGCTTACAGCTCGTTCCGCTCTTTTCTCACGAGCGCAGCCACTACAGAGAATTGCGTTAATATTCCATTTTTCGCAAAGCCGTCTTAAAGCAGCAGGAGCAACGCACCGACAACTTAGCTGCAAAACGACGATGAAGCATGCAGGCGCACTCGCTCAATCGACTCGGTAGCGGAGCGAGGGCGGCGTTCAACGTTCTTATGCTAGAGACATAAGCTGATCTGCACACGCGCCGTATCATTCCTGTTCAGCGGCTCTCTGCACTTTATTAGGATACATTGTGTGAACTCAGCGGAGCGGATCATCAAATGGTTGGCTAAGGCTATTTATTTCAGTCGTAAAGTGGCTTTGGTTAGCTACACCGCAGACAACCAAAATTCGCATGCGCAGCGCGACAAGTTTACAGCGCTAAACACGTCACTGTTGTATGAATACAAGACATTTGGGTGTACCTGGAAGTCCTCTAGAGGGTGGGTAGAATGTTGGGTCCCCGGACGGCACGAACATGGCCGGACCCAGGGGGTGTCCGCCAGCCGGCGGCGGGGCCCCGGCGCCGAGTGCTGGGTGGTGCGGGTACTGGGGCGGGGACGAGCCCCGGTCGAACAGCGAGCCACCGTCGTCACCGCAGGCCACCTGGCGCACACGAAGCATGAATCCTCGGTTCTCGATGGCCTCGTTCGAGTGGAACCGGAACGCGGTCTGGAAGTCTCGCAGTGGCAATTGCTCTGCGCAGAAACAAGTAGACTAATGATGAACGAGGACGTATTGGTACCCGAGTTTGCCAATTCGCATACGCTGACAGCCCAATGTTACTTTACAGATGGCTTTTGTGCGCCGGGGCATCTACAGAGCGCATGGTGTGCTTACGCTACAGACGCAAGAGCGGAACACCTCGGATATGCACACGGTGCTCGGAACGTGGACCCCACGTCAAAATGATGGCGCTCGTTGGCCGCGAGATCGAGCGAAGTTACCGCCTGGCGTACACTGGACCACGATAGTGTATGGATGGTGCGTCGTGTCGTCTGCTAGCGGCTACTTGTTTACATGTGCGCGTACGGCGCACATATCCTTTAAAGAATGTTTGTTCCGTGGCTGTAGCACACTCGTAAATGGTGGTATAAATGTTTTTTTTTCTTTTTTGACGATGTAGATACTCATTTGACTTTGCGCTGTTCCCTGCACTGCATATGTGTCGGTGACTCCATGTGTCGAGCACACGATGCGTGATCGTCGCGCGCTTCGTTCGTGAAAATCACTCAACTTTTACGGTCGCATAATGTCTCAATCACTTCACAAAAAAGCGTCAGGTGTCATTTTAAACCAGTTCAGTGGTCGCTGCAATACCTGAACTCAGTGTTTTAGCGATTCCTTACAGCGATCTGTTGATCATTCCGCAATGTTTGTGATACCACAAAATATCAACGAGATTGCTTGAGATCACTCAGCAGTATAAGAAAGAAAATCTTAAGCGTTTATATGATGTCGCAGGATACAACTGATATTAGGCGTATAATTGTGTGACCGTGGTTGTGACTGGGGTTAGTGGTTACACGACCATCCTTAGCTATTTCTGACGGACGGACGGACGGACGGATTGAGGCTATTAGCGTCCCTATTGGTTACACGACCATCCTTAGCTATTTCTGAGGTGCCCTTTCACTATGTGCCGCACTACGCAGAAATTATTGCGCCTCGCAAACTGAGTTTTCGCGCTTTGGTACTTTCAGTAACTCCTCACAAATATACAAAACGCAATAATGTTGGCTCTTAAGATAACCTAAAATTATTCGCACCATCCTCGTACACGTAATCATGCAAAAGACCCTTGTACCAAATTACTACGTTTTCACTTTTTATATGTAAATAAGCTAAAAAACACGTTTGAAGCCACGTGGCGATACTGCCACTGCGCTGTCACTCATAGTGCCGTGTCTTAACTAAACTTATTAGCTATATTGTATTTGACAGGGAATCGAAACGAAGTAAAAGGTATTTATGTGTGCGTACAAGCGGTGCAGTAGAGTCACAATAACTAGCTGCTTGAACTTCACTGTACAGGAATATGGACATTTTATAACTAGTGCAAGAACAGAAGAAAGTTGAGTTCCACAAATGCAGGGCCATCAGAATTCGCCGAACGCAAGTCGAACACCAAAAAAAGCACCATGAATGTACATGAAAAAAAAAAAAAACTGCGTTCTGCGCTCTTTTCATGTATACTAGGAATGTTGCGTGCGTTTTCGTGCCAAAATGTTGCATTGGAGGGCAATATACTATCAGTTCACAGCAGTCAGTCATGTCGGCTCTTTAACAATGCAGACTATAGGAACGAGAAAGAACTGGAATGAAAGTTAGGCCCACGCACTGACAATCATATGACTGTGGATTGACGATATGATTATTTGCCTACTGGTATAATTTTATTATTTACGCCATGAATCCAAGATTCCCTGTAATATTAGAAAGACTGTCTTTGGTCCAACATTATGGCCGAAAATTATCTGCGCGGAACATCAGTGCGCCCATCCAGAGTAACGTGGCGACGGTGCTGGCACCTGGAGCCCAATTTCGCGGTCAGTATTTAGAGGCATAAATAACGGACGGACGGACGAACGAACGAACGAACGAACGAACGAGCGAGCGAACAAACGAACAAACGAACGAACAAACGAACAAACGAACGAACAAACGAACGAACGAACGAACGAACGAACGAACGAACGAACGAACGAACGAACGAACGAACGAACGAACGAACGAACGAACGAACGAACGGACGGACGGACGGACGGACGGACGGACGGACGGACGCACGGATTGAGGCTATTAGCGTCCCCTTTGAAACGAGCGGTGGGTTGCGCAACAAAGCACTTGTTCTTATTTTGCCTAATGTCGTACCTATCTTTAAAAAATCACACACACACAAAGAATTCCCAGCGTCAAACTTTCTTAATAACTATTGGGAGCTTTGTTTTTGCACGCATTTGTTTGTGGTCTTCCTAATTATCTGCCACCAAACCTCCAATCGCCTTTTACTGCACTCTATTGCGGACAGGATTATATCCCCCTGCTGTATTGGAAGCGAGCTCCACCACTGGAAAAGCTGGCGCCACCGTCGGCGTGACGTCGCATGAGGGAACACGTGAACACAGCGGCCGCGTCGGCTGCTTCGGAAGCGCCGAAGCGAGCTGAAAACGAAAGTTTAAAGTCACACCTGCGCCGCGGTTATTATTAAATGATAAGGCTTTCCCGCCTTGGGTGTCTGCTTGACAACTTTTGAAAGTACTATAATAGGGTAGTGGCTGCCTTTGGAGGCATGCAGCATGATATAGGCCACTGCTCGGTGCCGCAGTGCCGGACGTACGCAACGGAGCCCGGTGTCAGCCTTATTCGCACGTAGCCCCAGGGCAAGGAGCTGCGTGAAGCTTGGCTGGCGAAACGTAGAACCGGCAGACAGCCATCGGCTACAACTCGGGTATGCAGCAAGCACATACGCGAGGAAGGTACTATACGGCAACGGGACTGCGCGATGTTCGGCGAGTAGCAGAAAACGCGCACTGAGACGCTCGCCCGCGCCCGCTGCCCGGCTAATGTCATGACAGTTTGGTCTATGAACTTGTTGATGCTATAGATAATGGCAAGTTCACTGGAGCGGAAAGGGAGCAGTAAGACGCACATTAAAAGAAGGCATGGCACATGGTCATGTTTGTGTTATGAATTAATGCACTGGATTACGAAAAAGAAGCGGAGGGAAATCGCACGCTGAGAAGAACGATAAACATACAGTGCGACGCAGCTTGAGAAATAATATTGAAATGTCCAACAATTTAGAAGACAAAAAAAATATTAAATCGTTGCGACGGCACATAACAGTCGCCGTAGGCGTCGGAGTCTCTATAACGAAATTATTTTTGAACAGTTCTCATAGCGTCCATGCAGCAATGGTTGCTAGTACACTGTCAAATGCTCATATGCTGCCGCCTAAAGCTCAAGGCACGGTGCGAATACACGCTCACAGCGAAAACAAAACACTGTGCGAGGACATGCATGCAGACGCGCAGGTGGTGGCTGCTAACTCGTGCGATCGCTGCATTGAGGCTTCATTCTGTTATGCCCCATTTGGTTATACAGACAGCCCACTATAAGAATATATTTCACATAGCTTACTCTCAGCGTTTGCCTACCTTTCACGCAAGAAGACGGTTTGGGAGACTCCATCGCGGCGACCGCGCGCAGTGGCGTTCACTGTACGTATTCGGTAAAGAGATAGCGTCTGTAAACGATTCTGTGCTTTCAGTTTGCCCAAGATTATTATATCGACAGTCAAAAACTTTCCTCGTTTTGAGAGTACCTACATAAATGTCCAAGAGGGCTGCCGCGTGGTGTTTTTATTAGAGTGTTTTAGCAGAACGTTTTTGACGGTCCGCTCCGCTCTCGCGTACCCGCTCACAGTTAGCGGAGCGGCGGACGAAGAATCAGTTTTAGCGGAGCGCCCGGCTGCGTCCGAAAGGCATGTGCTCGCCTGACGCGCCACCTTGCCGCAGAAGGTAAAACCGCTATGAACATAATACTCAAGTTGTAAGAATTGCCGCAATAAAATAATATATTTGGAATTACTCAAATGTCTGAAGGCATTTCACGCAATACATTGCATTTTCATTTCTTATTTTTATATATGATTCTTACATTAACAAAGCCGTTACGCTGTGTTGTAGCCAAGGCAAGGTTTTTTGCTCTTTCAGTACACCTAAAACGTGGTCCGCATAAACAAACGTGCACACATGGCAGGGTTCTGGAACGGGTTCATGGCCACAACCTCCCGAAGTAGAAGATCTTCGTGTCTCCTAAAGTATACTCTAGGTTTGCGCTTTACAAATCTCGATTCAAACGAGCTCGTTGACGGGCCAGCAGCACTGGGGGCAGCCATTTTGCTTCGCTAGACCCGCTTGACGCGCTCGCCGCGCTCCGCTGAGAAAGCTTTCTAGCGGAGAGGAGGCTCCCGTCCGCTCGCCCGCTCACGGCTGAACGGGTCGCGCATGCGCACTTGCAGTTCCGCTAGCCCGCTGAGCGGAGCGGACCGTCAAAAACGTTCTGCTAAAACAGCCTATTGAGCGCCGTAAGCGAAACCTACGAGGAGCGCGCCGCGTAATCCCTCATACTACGCAAGGGAGGTGCTTCCGACAGATGGCGACTCCGTCACTCCTCGCCCCCTATAGCTGAACCCAAGGGCCTCAAGGAAGCCAGCTCAGCCCAAACCGGCATTTGAGTAGATATCTTTCCATTGTAATAAAACATGTTCCATCGTTTATCTAGCTTTACCGGAGTAAGCACAAGCTTCTTCCTTGGTGTACCTCGCTTTATAGCTACGCGTTCTATAAGGTATCCTGATCTCGCTTCGAAAAGTAGTTTCCCTTTGAGTTATCATAAATTGTTTTTTTTTTCCAATTTTGTATTTTACCTCTTAGTTAGTTACTCATAGCAGGTTTCTTTTCAGATGCCCCCACCCAGTAAATGGTCTCAGCCTCTCTGACTGCGTTTCGCATTCTTGGCTGGCTGGCTTACTATACCGGTCCCATACTTGCAGGTAAGCTTCCCCCTAGTTCTTTTCCTCCACTTCCAGTCAGCGCCCAGTGCGAGGCGTCCCACTGACTTTTGGTTGCCATCGAGTCCTGACTGTACCCCTGATTTCAAGCAAACAACCGCATTTCCGAATGTAAGCCCTGGAACCGCTGCACCTTTCCACATACCCTGGAGCACCTCGTACCTATTATATCCCCATAGCACTCCGTGTTTCGTTATGGCCGCATTTCTCTTCCGCTATGCTATTATTGTTTTTTCCTGTATTTCTATATATCTATTGCCTTCGTTTATTTATATACCAGGGTATTCGTTTAGCGGATGTATTTCCTGGCCCTGTATTGCCACTTTCTGTTCACTGTTTTCATTGAATACCATAAAACCTGATTTCCTTTAACACTAAAATTCAATCCTAAATTCTCTCCTTTCTATCCACAGATATTAGCCAGACGTTGCATATCCCTTTTCCTGTTATCAACAAACACCATGTGGTTGGCATAAAATAAACCTGTAAGCTGTTGCTCTACTATCGTGTCCGCCTGTTTGTATGAGAAACTGAACCCGTTATTGATTCCTTCTAGCGCCTTCTCCATCCTCATTATAGACATCCCAAACTGCAGCGGGGATAAAGGGCATGCCTGTTTCCGCGCCTAGGTAATATGAACTTTGTCCTCGCTCCTCACCCCTTTCCATTCTTCGCAACCGCTATTTTCCAGTTAAATATCCCTCAAAAGCAGTGTACAGTCATTGCGTAAGCCTTTCCCTTCCAGAATATTCCACAAATCGTTGCGGTCTATGGTGTCATACGCTCGGTAATGTCTAAAAAATCTTCATGTAACGGTCTCCTTTCTTCTATGGATATTTCAATACACTGAATAAGAACAAAAAGTTCTCCCAATATGCCATTATGTTCTGCGATTGCTTGGAGGTTTAATTTAATCGCCTGCATTGCTAACATGTGTGTTACAGATGTAATGGTCAATGAGTGAATTCGATCTTTCAAACCCTTACCGTTAAAAATTAAATTCATTCGACTTTGTCGCCAACTGTATGGTATTCGCCTATCTTGTAAGCTTTCTTCTACTGCTTTCAACAGAGCTTCCTTACTTTTTTATCCTAGTTCATTAATCAGCCTAACTGGAACCTTGTCTGACATGTTGCTGTGCGCTTATAAATATTCTCTTCAGCGTTCTTGCAGCTGAAATTTCTCCGAATCAGCTCCTTTTTTCATCTTTTTCTCGTTCATGCTCTTTTTCATCAAATTCCATATCGTAAATGCTTTTAAATGACTGGGCTGTTATTTTTAGGATGTAGTTTAACGCCGTGTCCCTTTCCAGTTTCTTCCCATCATCGTCTAGGATATTGTAACGTGGTAGTGACGGTGAAGAAGGCAGCAAAACTGTTACTGACGAGACTAGCGTTTTATTGGGCGCACCTGTGCCCTCAAAGGCAGGCTACAGTCAAAGAACAACGATAGCGGTGAACACAGTCGGCGATCGTCGAAAATCTGATCAATGGGTCAAGCGCGTCGGCCTTCATACATCAGTCATCGCAGGTTCCAGAGTAATCGCTGGTGCCCGTGTGTCCTCCAGAAAGTTCTACACCATTCGCGTCGCGCATACATGCCATCAGATTGCACAAGGCTCGGCGACAACACACAGCGGATAAAACCATCGATAACATTCCAGAAACTTCCGATAAACCCAGGCGCGTCCTGCGCTGAGCGATAGCATTTGTTAGACGGTGAAAAGCGGTGACTCGATAAACAAGTACACGTGTCAATATGCTGCTGTATTGTTGCAGACTTCCTGCCTATAAGTTAATGTGGTTTCGAAAATACTCCAGATCCGGCCTTCTTTTTCTCACGTATTTCTGAGAAGCAACATTCTCTTTCACCTTTAATCTTTGCTTGATCCAGTATTTGAAGCGCAGTTTTTTTTTCTCCCGGTATATTTACGATTTTCTGTCTACTTTATCCTGCGGCAACTGTCTTTTTTTTTTTTTTTTGCGCCCCTGCCCATGCTCTCGTAGTGCTTTCTTCGTTCATCGATCGCTTCCCGTATCTCCCTGGTCCACCACCTTTTCGGTTTCCCTTTTCCTTCCCAACAAACTTGTTGCTTCTCTCTCCTTATTTCTCTAGTTATTACACTTAGAATCTCCCTATATGTTCCCACTCTTTGCTTGACCTTTTGCCAGGTTCTTTCTAGACTCTTGTGACTATACTTCTTATTCGTTCAGCGTTAAAATTTGGACTGGGCATTCTTCGCTCCTTCCTCTCTTTCCCAACTACATATCCCATATTCAAAATGATGAGTTTATGGTCACTCCGTATGCTGCTATACCCCTGCTCGTCAATGATCGTTTCCCTCAATTTATCGCAAATTGCTTCTGTCATCAGACAGTAATAAATGGTCGACTGCCTATTTCTGACTTCAGATGTGCTGTTACCATCACATTTAGGCGCCGTATTCAATATAACGAGGTTAGGTTTCTCACAGAGATCTAGCATTAGCTTCCCATTGTTGTCGGTATAACAGTCTAAATTCGGCATTTGGGCATTCATGTCACCTAACAGAATAATTTCGGAATTATTCCCGAAAGCCTTAGGCATCAGCACTTAAGCATTTCACTAACGCCTGCCACCAACTCTTAAATCTGCTCTTTGTGCTTTTTTCCCATCCGCAAATACGTTACGCTCAGCCAAGTTTTCTTTCCACTCAGTGTGCCTGATAACCAAAGGTGCTCTTCACACGTTAAATTTACTCTTTCCCATTGGGTCCCTGATGTATGAGCATCCCGACTCCTCCTCCCTTTCTTTCCAATTTAGTTCTGTTGCACCCTTCCCAAACATAATTCTAAATCACTGGTGGTTCTTCTAAGTCTCTATGTTGTGTTTGTGTAACCACATGCACACCTGTTTGTTCTCTATTTAACTGCTCCTCAATCTCTACCCACTTTTTCTTTCTTCTGCCACCCTGCATGTTTATGCAGTACGGCGAGCTCTCTTCTTTCTTCTTTTCCTCCTTTTTCTGTTATTGACGGTGGGGCTAGTCTGCGGTTCCCCTAGGGCACCGCTACCCTGTACTAGCTACCCTGTACTCTTGAACGCCCGTGGGCCACCCAAAAAAGCACTTGTGCCACCAGCCAGTCGCTTGCCCACACCTCACTTAAGCCTCTGATTGAAGTGGATTCCGTCTCGTTGAAAGCAACCATACCTTATAACTTGCCTGTTTACTTTCACAACCTCGAAACTTTTCTCTCGGCTCACTCTCCATATAGCCTCATTAGCGGCCCCAAACGCTCTTCGTAAGTTGTGGCCCAAACTCGCTCGATCCGCCCTCCGTTACGCACTCCGCCTGGGTGCTCCGCTCCGCCTTGCGGGTGGCTGTCCCGTCGTCTTGACGAACTTTCACGACTTTGCCATCCGCATGCCTGCTCGTATCTCATTGGCTGACCCGAAGGAGATGGTGTGTGACGTCGTCACAGCAAATATAGCGCTTGCTCGAAGCGAAGTGAAGCGGGAACGCAACGCCCTTAAGCTGCAGCCGCGTCCGAAACAGTTTAATAAAGATCACAATAGAGTTATACGGCACCCATGGAGACAGTCGTCGAAGAAAGGAAGCCGGTGTGCCCCTCCAGACCTCATCAGTGTGTGCGATCGCCGACAGAAACAAACAGAGAGCAGGAAGTGTGGTGTGTTTACGCGAACGACGGAAGAAATATTTGAGGCCGACGAGGCCTTGCTATGTAATCGAGGCCTCCCTATGTAATGAACGAGAAGAAAGGAAACCAAGGGCCCGCTTTTTATTAGTCATATCATAAGCCAACAATTCTTAAGAGCATCGCACGAGTAATACGAAGACTTGGGTTCGTGCCCCACCTGCAGCCAGATGTTTTTTCATCCACTTTCATTTCAATTAATTATCATTTCTTTAATTCAACTAATAAGTAGGTGTAGTTCTCCTTATGCTGTCCATGGTGTCTTTGTTTGCTGGCTTCTTATGATATGACCAATAAACATCGTGCCCTGGGTTTCTTTTCTTCTCGCTCATTACATAGCGAGGCTTTGAATCCGGCAGCATTGATGCCTTCAGATAGCATGTGCGGGTTTATTAAGCAGTTGCCTTCACTGAAAAAGATCACGTGCACATGACGCCTAAGACAAAAAAAGATATTCCACATCTCTCAAGTCTGTGAGGTGAGGCGCTGGCTAACACTCCCAGGTTTAGTTTCTGTAGATAAACATAAATAGCCCAGACAGTGGATGGGAAAACGGCGCCGCGGTAGCTCGAATGGTAAGAGCATCGCACGCGTAATGCGAAGACGTGGGTTCATGCCCCACCTGCGGCCAGTTGTTTTTCATCCACTTTCATTTACATTAATTTATTATTTCATTATTCGAATAAATAAGTGCATGTAGTTTCCCCAATCCTGTCCTTGGTGTTGGCTTCTCATGATAAGACTGTATATATATATATATATATATATATATATATATATATATATATATATATATATATATATATAGTTCAAAGAATAGAAGCACGTAGGAAAAATAACAGGACTATTCTATGCTGCACTAATACACACACACAAACGGTTAGCCATTATATATATATATATATCGTGTCTTTCCATATATCATATGGTGTTATCGGACAGAGATTGGAGTTGTAGGGCAAATGAAACTTTTTTGATAAGACAGGCAGCGCAAGAGCCACCTTCACTGAGGTATACTTTCACGGCAGGCCAGCCCAAACGTGGACGCACTCACTACTTCATACAAGTCAACCGGTGAGCTATCGTCGACGCGAGAGCTCATGGGAGTAAGCAAGCAAATGGACTCACTGGTCTTTCCGGCGGGCACCTGTCCGCATATCTTGTGGCCGGCCAGCTCCAGGTAATCGTGGTGGCAGCCGGCGCTGTACTCCAGATCGAAGGCGTCGAATGTGACCAGCAGCGCGCACACGGCGTCGCTGTGTCGCCGGATGAAGTACCGGCAGTCGAGTCCCGGCCGGTAAGGGCCCGGGTAGCCGGGGCTCTCCAGCTCGAACTCCTCCAGCGCGTACAGCCGGTCGCAGCTGGGTGGCTGGTGCTGATGCTGCTGGCGCTTGGTGGCGACATCCAAAGAATCGGACGGATGCGGATACGGCTTCGGATGGTACAGCTCGGGTGGTCCTCCACCCAGGGACGTCGGGGGTCGGCCTGCGGAAGCATGCTGGGCTGCCATCGCTTTTCTGGCTTTGGGTAGCCATGTAATCGAGTCAGGGAGCGCATAACTAGTTTGGCAAGGGCCAATCAAACTGCCCAAGCCGTCATTCCGTGCCCATTCAATTGGTCGGATTTGTACATCATCACAGCATATCATGTCACAGCATCGGGAGATAACATGGAAAGCGGAAACTTGCCATGACCCTCTTAAACATACATGGACTCGGTGAGCATGGACCCTGCATGAGCTGACACACACATTTTTAAAGGGGGGAAGGTAGGAGAGACGTCGCCGCTATTCCCCATTTCATTTTCATACCAACTTTAAAGTGAAACCGAAGAGCACTTTATACTTCGTTTATTTGCTTCTGAAAATGTGAGTTCATATTCCATACACCACGTCTGAATGATTGTACGATTGCTTAACATTTTTCTTCAAAAACGCGGCTTAAAAATAAGCCTGCTTGTACTTTCCTCGCTCCCCACCACCTATAAGGATATCATACAGACGCAAGAGAGGTGCTGGTGTTACTACAGTAAATGCTACCAGATCCGCGAAGATGCATCCTGCTTGGCTTGGCTGTATTGCACCAGCTAGCTAGCAGCGTCGCTGGAAATGGATGTGGGCGAGGTGGAGCTTGCCCATTAAGTCAATACATAGCTCATTCCTTGAGTGAACCCTATCCTTAATGCAAACAGCAGGCCCGTGTGAGAGACGGAACGCTGTTTTTGAGTGCCAGGAAAAGCGCCTGCCACCAAACGTTTTTTTTTCATTCAAATGAAAATTTGTTCGAATAGTTGGCACGCGTAGCAGTACAGGCTCCTAAGCGTATCCATCCATCTATGGTCTGTACGTTGCCCCTGTCTTGTGTCACGTAGAATCGGGCTGTCGTACGTTATTTTCAGTCGGTGCCATCGAGCCCGATTTTCTGCTCCGCTCATCGTCCGTACACCATGTCGCATGTTGAATGATTCCGAATACCACCGTGCTAGTGCCACGATTTCTAGAATGCACTCTTGATTAGAAATCAGAGATGCAAATATGGCCTCAAAATGCTTTCTATGAGAATAGCATGACACTTTTTCATGAATGCCTGTGCAGGTAACAAAAAACCACCTACCAAGCACTCAGGACAGATGGTGATTCAGTGGAGCTGAAACGTGTGGCCCCGGTGTTTACCACTAGGTTAATCCCGACGGTTTATTAAACGACGGTTTGGTAGGCTGCCGTATCCTCGGTACGCTGTTGCTGCTTGCGCTCGGCTGCATGAACCTATTCTTGTGCCCGGAATGCCGCATCGGCACGGCGTAGACGAGCTCTTGCGTACTCCTGAGGAGGCGTAAATGCACTCCTAAGGAGCTGCCTGCTCCTCAGGGGTGCATATGACGCGTGGCCGGATCTGGAGAGAAACTGCTGCGTTCTCGCTCGGCTGCGACGGATAGCAACGACGTCACTACTGGCGCAGCCAATCGCGCTCCTCTTTCTCTTTTTTTTTCGCACATGCGCATGGGGTTGCGCCAGAGGAGTTTTCGGCGTACAGGCGACAGACGGACGGACGAATCGGCTAGCCACATACAGATTCGCTGTAAAAAAGTTGACAGCCACTTTAGCATACGCTAAAGATGAAGGCGAAAGCCTCCGCGCTCACGAGACATTGAATAAGTTACTTGACATTCGAATGCGTTGTTACTTCCTATTGTTTTCTCTCACGAAAGGTTGTGCATTCGAGTACCTTAATTAATTATATCTAAGTTAACTGTCCCTTAATATATTTCACCTTAATTACCACCAAAAGTGGTGAGTTCGACGCCCACCAATGGTCGTAGGTTCGACCACCAATGGTGGCGCCATTAATTTGGCTGCCTTCGAATTTTGGGCCCACCAAAGGTCATGGGTTCCCCTCCCACCAATGGTCGTTGGTCCGAGTGCCCTAATTATCTTTGGCTTAATTAACATCAACGGTAGTGGGTTCGACTCCAACCAATGATCGTGGGTGTGGCTCCCACCAAAGGTCGTGAGTTCGACTCCCGCCTATGGTCGGGGTGTGGCACCATCAATTTTGGTGCGATTGAATTTTGTGCCATAACGCCAGACTGTCAATTTTTCGATGACGCCGGACAACGGATTTTTCGACCCATGAGGCACTTAAGGCTTTCGCGTTAACATAGCGGTACCAATCACGTGCTTTTCGTTCCGTGCTTCGCCAGCGCCGATGGAGTCACCAGCTGTGTCCTCTCTCTTAGCGTTTTTATATATAAATTGCAGTTCCGAACACTGACATAATAGTGCATTAGTGATCTATGCGAGCTACTCCACGCACTTAAGATGTAAAATTAAAATTCTCTTTAGTGTTCATTTAAAGGGCTACCAACAGAAGAAAGTTCGAATCTCGCTTGTTCGCGTAAAACAAAGGCGCGTCGTGTAAACTTGTTTGTTGCCAACTTCTTGACGAAGATACATCTTACGAGCAAATTTCTCACCGCAGAGCGATAACGTGTAGCGTGCGCGACTTACCGTCACC
The DNA here is from genome assembly GCF_023375885.2 of Dermacentor andersoni. NCBI lineage: Eukaryota > Metazoa > Arthropoda > Arachnida > Ixodida > Ixodidae > Dermacentor > Dermacentor andersoni. Next base: position 358,427,716 of record NC_092814.1, on the reverse strand, counting down.
TCCTTCTCCCGTGGGACAGCCGAGTTGTTTGTAGAAGCCGAGGAATCCTTTCCCGGCATCGTGGTCATTGGATATGAAATGCATTGTCACGCTACGGCGGGGACCCTTAAAGTCCAAGATGCCTGGAGTTGACAAACGAAACAGGTCAATAACGTGAAGCCATGAGCGAGTATAGACGTTTTAAGACACCGCAAACACGTGTTCTTATGCACTCAAGGTTTGCCAAGGCATATTCTATCAGCGCAGCCATATCGAAGTGCAAGGTGCAGGCGGAGGAATTGTGCATGTATACCTGCTTCACCTACATCGCATTGAGCGTTAGTATAACAGGCATTTTCCTCCTGCACGACATGCTGCGTGTATTTAGAATTCTTTCATATACTCTCAGTCTTCTGAACCCTCTTTAAAACTCCCGTGATGTTCCCCCACTCTATACAGCTGTCACCCTGAAGGCCTCACTTCATTACGTGCACTTTGCTTCCAGACTGTTATACAATCAACCAGCCCTGATACAATGCCATCGTTGCTGAAGCAGTGATACAATGTACGGTTTCTGTGTTTTGGCAGCAGCAGATCAATTGATCGTAGTCCATGGCTTGTATTGTCATCTGGTGCTTTACAACGGCGAGTGGTCAAATAGCGGGCAGCTCGGCCACTCCCGTGCTCATATGCTTTTGCCTTGCCTCCGGGGTGTCGTCCCCAATGTACAAAAAACGCACTCTGCCACCGCCACGGCGCGGGGAAATGCCAAGACCGACGGACGTCTTTCGCGGCTATTGCGCGCTTCTTCTCAAGAAAGATGAACGGAACATTAAAGGAGAATATTAAGCCGAATTATATAGATAGAATTTTCTTCTAGTAGCCTATCATTGTTTTCTGTGTCCCAGTATTGCTTGCGCGAAAAAAAAAATGTATCTGAATGTCCCATCGCTGCTTATCTGTTTGAATCGCCCACGCCAATGCGGGCGAGTTGCGGTAATCTTCACGTGACGTCCCTCTCTGCTGTTCTTTGTAAATTAGCCAGTGCTGACGTCACATGCTTAGACGCCCGCTCCTGCGGCGAGCGTCGGCGTCCTACCTCGTAACCGAACGAACGAGCACAGCGAAAAATGAAAGCGAAAGCGGAGCGCAGCGGAGGATGAAAAAAGTGGGGAGAGTGAAGAGAGCGCGAAAAGGAAAGGGGAGGAGGGTATGACGGAAGCGTGAGAAAAGCGTAGTGCCGCTCGCGAGGGTCCTTGCGGCGACGATGACTACGAGATGGCGCCAGAGTAGCACGCGTGGTCTGTGTGGAAACAAAGCGCCTATGAGCGGAGGTTGTCTGCGGCAGCTGGTGTGAACCACGCCTACGCGTCATCCACGCGCTTCCTCTCGCGATTTCTCGATTAGCGACGCAGTCGCGCCACACTTCACTCCGTTTGCCGCACAAGACAGGTTGCCCGCGCCAGCCAATGTATCGCGAAATGAAAACACGTATATAGCTGCGCTCAAATTTCGCATTAGGGAGCATCGTAATCGTCGGGTAATCTTTTTTTTTTGTTTGCGTCATTTTGTCGCCTTCAAAAGCTTCGTGCTCGCTACGAATGACGAATTCGTTATTACAGAAGCCTAATCACCGGAGTTAGCTCGACCTAATATTTTTCTTTTGTCCCTTTAAGATGGAGCTTTCGAAAACAAAATTAAACTATGGGTTTTTACGTGTGAAAACCACTTTCTGATTATGAGGCACGCCGTAGTGGAGGACTCTGGAAATTTCGACCACCTGGGGTTCTTTAACGTGCACCTAAATCTAAGTACACGGGTGTTTTCGCATTTCGCCTCCATCGAAATGCGGCCGCCGTGGCCGGGATCCGGTCCCGCGACCTCGTGTTCAGCAGCCCAACACCATAGCCACTGAGCAACCATGCGGGTGGGAGCTTTCAAGAAGAAGCTGCTATTAAAGTGCTGCTGCTACCACGCAATACCTCTCAATACGCAGTCTATACTTGAATGCTAGCAGCGACAACGTCGCAGTTTGGACTATTATGCGTCTTTCGTGAGTGCCCCACACCGGAGACAGTGTGCATGGCACCCGGGCCAATGACTCGAGTCATTGCGCATGCTGGGTGCGGTCGTTCCAAAGTAGTCCGCGCTTAAACATACTGGGGCCAATTTTACGCGTAGTTCCACACGAGGATCGGATAATGTGTTTCTTTTGTTATACCTGTCCATTAAAATTAGCGCTCAGTTTGTCAACGAAGACACATTCGATGCAATTTTCCTTGAGCTTCGAGGTCCTTTGCGTATATTTCCCGTGTGCAAATGCTGCCTATATATATTGACGGCGTCTTCGCGAAAAATGGCGCGACGGGCCTAACTGAATATGACCAGCCCGAGGAATTCGACAAGGCGGCATTCGCAGAATAACACGACCACTCACGTATCTGTCCCTCTAACTGGCGATTGCAGTAGCGGACGCCGTTGATCTCCATGAAGTCGGCGCCACACTGGCCGTCCGGGCGGTTGTTTGAGTGCAGGTTGAACTGGATGAACGACAGCTCCACCCTGCGCACGCCACAGCGGAGCGCGCAGCAATCAGACGTGTAGCGAAATTTTCAGTTTTAATACTCCTCTTTGCTATAATTTTCATACTTGCCTACCCGAGAACACTGAAAGTTCGTAAAAGATCCCGCGGACCTGGGAGTGGGGAGGGGGGCAGGAAGAGGGGGTGATAGTATCCATTTTATTGAAGTTTGCGCTGAACACACACATTTTGTGGGGTGCATATGCGCATTGTGTTAACGATGATTTGTGAAAGAAAGCAAACGACGAACAATAATAGAAGCTGAAAATAAACCTACTGTTTTTTTAGATTACAGTGACTTTTTCAGCGACATTGCTGTTGCCAGTTTCACCTGTTTTATTTATGGGGTTTTACGTAATGGTAACCACTATATAATTACGAGGCACGTAGTAGTGGGGAAATCCTGATTAATTTTGACCACCAGGGGCTCTTTAACGTGTACCCAATGCACGGTACACGCACGTTTTTGCATTTCGCCCCCATTTAAATGTGATCGCCGTGGCCGGGATTTGAACCCGCGCCCTCGGGCTTAGCAGCGCAACACCAAAGCCGCCACGCCACCACGGCGGGTATTTCGCCTGCTTCAGGAGCTTGTCTAAGTAAACTTGCTGTAATCAAGCAATCCTCTAATATGTCGTGTTTTGTGCTGCCATAAAAGGAGAGCACACTGCAGGTGGAAAGGTAACATCAAATTTTCGTTATTCTACGCGTTTTTTTTTTTCAACGCATTTAAATCTTTTTCGCTGAGAGAATCTATTTTCCGCTACACTTGACGCAACATTCGTAAAGTCGTAGAAGGAGGAAAAACTCATAAATTTTACAAAAAAATCGGGAGGGTTGGCAGGTAGGCCTTTCGTGCTGACCTAGGAAAATTATTCAATTCAGTCAGGATTTTATTATCATTGTTCCAGCTTCCAGTACACATTACTTGCGTATGTGCGGTCATCTGCTAGCCTCCTAGCCTGGAAAACAGTAGGCCAGAAACGAGGCCTTCTGGCAGCCTTCTTCCTTCTCTTTACCATTAACATATTTCACTCCTTGGTACATTGACTGCTCCGGTGAGGCGGTGATCAGTTGTCTATATTTCCAAACAATACGTGTTTTTAGGGTTGAAATAATGGTGCATCTCCTGCCAAGGTCACCGCAAAATGACAGCAATCAGCAGCCGGTTATCTTTGGTTCTTTTCCACAAAGGGCTGACCAAGCACAATGCTGTTTAGCTGCTCTGGTCTAACGAGAGTCTGCGTATTTAGCACGACATGGTCAACAGCCACGATATGCACGTCACGACGAGTTTAAGAAGTCCAATTTAATTTCATTGCCCATCTTTGAGCTCTCTGTGTGTTAACAAGCTGCAGTGATGTCTGTAGTAACTTGGCCTCTCATGAATCTACTTCAATCTCGCGGATTTTCTCAGAACTTAGGTTCACTGCTGGGCTAACGAATTACGCTAGATTTGTTCACTGCTTACCGGTCGCTTTTATTCTTTGACATAGGTTCAGAGTATTTTTTACGCTCCATTTTATTTCAGATAGGATACTTCACGGAAAACCGACCGTTAAACCTTCAAGACATCGCATCAACAAGTGCCGATTCTTCAATCAATGTCCACAACCAAACACTCTGCTGACACTTGTCAGAAAACATGGCCTTACCTGCACCTGTCGGGAGCCGCGGCGATGACGCGATAAGTGCAAGACATCTGGTTAGGGTAAGGACCCGGAAATCCCTGGCTGTAGAATACGCCACTCTGGTCACAGAACTCGTACATGCACGGTACTCCCAGGGCCGGAGCTTTCTCTGCACCGAGATAATGGCGATTTCAAATGGACGGGGGCTTATGTTGTCGAGGGTTCGACGGAATACGGTCTGATCAGGTAAAATCATTACAAAAGAAGTACGTCCCTGACAACAGTGAATACAAAGTCACGTTTTGGGATCCGTACGGATTCCTTGTTACCACTGTGTAGAAGGGTCCTACACGCATCCCAGAATGTCATATTGTTTTGACTGCGGCCAGTGACCGGCTTATTTTCAAATGGACGGTGTATAGCGTTATCCACGTGGTGCTCGTTGGTTGGTATCGGCTTGAGCGTATACCTACAAGTGAGCGTTCCACATTCCCAAGTTGCAACCTTCTCTTGTGGTAATGTGATGCTAGCCCGCTGCGGTACCCCACAGTTATGTAGCTACAGTCATTCCGTCATTCCGCAGCGTCATACAAGATAGACAAACTCACCGCTTATCACGCCGCCTCAAATATAGAAAGTATAGAATAAACAAGCAATATGAATATATAAAGCATAGTATAAAGAAGCAATATGAATAAAGAGGCAGAGAGAAGCAAGGAAAAGCGGGGAGGTTAAACAGAAGGACGACCGGTTAGTTACCCTACCCACAGGAGAGGTGATAAGGGATTGAAAGGAGAAGGCAGAAGGAGAGAGATAGTTCACTCGCACAATAGTAGACGTAAGGCGTCTCTGTAGTATACTGTGTGGCACTGCGTAGTATTGTGAAGATGGTAAATGTATAGGAAAAAATTACGCGAAATGACAGGCACTGATATAGAAGAAAAGGTATGGTACTTACCGAAACGTCGTTTTTTACACTTTCATATCCCCCTACTTTCTTACGCTAGAGTAATGCCACTTTTCTCTGCGCTAATCTCATTTCCTTGTGTCTTTGCTTCCTAAATAAAACTATGGCAGCATCAATGCTTACCGAGTCCCGTAACCGGTGGCAGTCGCGAGCCACACTCAACCTGGCGAGCCTTGATGTGAAAGCCAGGCCGGCTTCCGCCTTGGTCGGACCGGAAGCGGAACACCATCTGCGAGCTGCTGAAATGCACCAACCCTGGACAGCGAAAAAGCGGCACAGAGCAATTTCATTCAATATGAAACTCTTAATTGGCGTAACAGGCAAGACTCACTCTTGGAGCCTGGAGGCAGGACACCGCACACGCGCTCCCCGTCGATCTCGAGGAAGTCCGAGAAACACTCGTTGTCCTTGTCTACGTCGAAGTCGATGAAGGTGAACTCCACGCTGCAGATGTCGCGCGAAGCCTGTGAGCACAGAAAGACAGACCCGCCAGACTTTACAGAAGCTGAAAGGAGTCATTGCTGGTAAGCGGGCGTATGGCGCTGCCGTAATGTCTATCTACAGCGAAGTATACCATCCCTCAGCTAAGTATCAGCGAAATATCAACCCCTATCCACAACTAGGGTGAACACGCCAGCGAATGGCATGTACGCTCAGGGATGCGCCCACTGTGGGCGTAGCCAGACAGAGTACCTATATTCAATAGGCAGACGAGCAAAGATGAACGTCACTTATTGTAAAGCCGGGGAGGGGGGTGGGGGGGGCCTCCAAACTTGGCAACGCACGAAGACTCACACATGTCACGCGTTTGCGTCTTTGTTTTAAAGCGGCATATCACAGTATGTAAATGTTCCCCTAGTATACACGCTTGGTACATTTAGGCTTTCTGTGAGGTTGCTATGGTTAGTCACTCGACGGTCTGTTTAGAAGTGGGAGGTGTATAGGCGAGTATAGAGTAAAAAGGCTGTCGTTGTCACTGGAGCAATGAACAGCTCTGCAAGCGAGGCCTCAACTGAGAGCTTCGACGTACTACCCAATTTTCCTGCCAAATAAATTTTACAGCATAGCTTTCTTTGCCTCTTCCTTCGACTTTTTCACTGCTGCTTCTGCTGCCACTGTCTCACGAGCCGCGTCGGAGTTGGTTCAGAGTTTGCATGTGCATGACAGGAGTGTGACAGAGAGGAAAGGTGACATGAGAAGCTTGTTTGGACCTTTCCATCGCGTCGCATGTGCACAATGGCCTCTGGAGCTACCTGGGCGTCGCCACAATACCATCCCTACGGTTGTAATTATCCGTGACCCCCCCCAAAGCATCGCAGAAACTGTAGCGCTTACCTTTGTACTAGCGTGCAACAGTCCAGAGTGGAGGTAGGTATATAATGGCAAAGAGGATGGAGGGAGAGGACGCAGAGAATGAGTAGAACTGATGCAGTCACGAAACGAGCAAATAACAGCCTTGTCACTCTTCGCTCGCAGCTCGCCTACATGGGCGTAGGGCGCGAAAGGGACGTAGAACGTACACTCTAAAAAAAAAGGACTAAAAGGGGTGGGGAAGTTAGTCCTTTTGGGGACTAACTGATTTGTTACAACCATTAGTGCTTTTGTGAACTAACTGACATGGGATGAACTGTTACTCCCCATGCGCTTACTCCTTCGAGGACTAACAGTTTCCTTTTCCGATGTTCCTCAAGACAGTAACGGTAATTCTTTCCGATGCTCCCCAAATGTGGAATTAATGAAATTACCCTAATAAAAAATTACTGAGTTGAAAAAAAAAAAAAACGTGTCCCGAAAGTAGGATTCGAACTCACGTCCTCTCGCCCACAAGCGACGTAGTCTAACCACTTCACCACGGTGGGCGGCTGACAGAACCGGCAGGGGCGTAGCCAGGAGGGGGGGGGGGGGGGGGGGGGGGCTTATGGGACTTCAGCGCCCCCCTCGAAATTTTGTCATGCTGTCATGCACCGCCGTCCAAAACAATCCCCGCCGCCGGAAATCATTCTGAATTTTGTCTACACTGTCTTTTTCACGCTCGAAAAGACATTTAGGCGCGAAGATTGTGAACTTGGGTTGGATTTCGTGGCAATGCCCATGCACCTGGATTCACATAACAGAAAGAGCCCCATCCGAGCACAAAGTTTCAAGGGCGTTTTGATGGCGAACGGGCTCGTCGCGGCATCTCGCGGATGCCGCGGAATCAACGGAGATCATGGATTTCAATTCCGAAACTTTATGGGATAAAGATCACACGAACTTTTGATGCGAAAGGTGCACTGACATTTCGAAAGTCTTGCTTTAGATTTTCAATTCCGGGTCATTGTGTTCCAATAAACATTTCACGCCAGAGGTTCATTGACTTTTCTTAAGTCGTACATCGAACCATACAACGAGTCAAGCCCAATCAACCCACTATCAGACAAGTTCACAAAGCACTCAGCGAGGTCCGATGAGACGAAGCGTTGTGGTTGTTCATTTGCGCCATCATGTCACAGGAAAGAATATCAACATTTTTTTCACCTGAGCCAACACATCCATATCGAGACACTATATAAAGCAAGGAAAGGCAACTACGTTCTTAATTATTTTTTCTACTTTCACTTTTATTCGTGAGGACACATTGAGCCTCTTAAATTTTCTTGTTCTCATTAACCGCGGCATGCCAGAGCCAGACAGAGGTCATGCGTTTTTCACGTGTTGCCCTGCCAACCGCGCGGAGCACTTCGGTGCGCGTTCGTTTCGCTCTGGCCGAGTTGATTTTGGCCTGGCAGAGTTTTGGACGCTTTCTGGCGAGCGGACGAGAAAAAGAAGCAATGGTCGCTCGCCGCCATCACTGCGGTGACTCGATGTATTGCAACGCGTTCGCTTGAGCACCTTCATTTCGATGTATCGCAACCTCTCCGGAAATTCTTTTGTCTCGCCAGTGCTGAATAACGAGCAGCATGCATATGGTTCTCTGTGGACAAAGCGTCCCACGTTTTCTTCGATATTCATTCGGTAGCAACATCAGGTGCCCAAACTAGGTATTAGATTTGGGCCAAGATGCCTTTCGTCGCGTTTTTTTTTTTTTCATTTCAGTGCCCCCACCCTACAAAAAAAGAAGGAAAAAAAAAACGACGTTGCTGTGGCGCAGCGAATCGTCGAATGGTGCAAGCTCGATTTTGTTACTTCTTCTTTTGGAGAAAGTAATGAGCCACGGAAAGCTTCAGTTGCCGGATACTGTTATTATGTTATTGCGATAGCAATTCAAGGCGCATTCGTGTCATCGGCGTCGCCGTCATGTTCCCTGTGAAGTCCAAGGGCGATAACATCGTCACCACCCGCCGCATGCCTTATGTGCGAGTGAAAGCGTATGGGAGTGGGGTTCGGGGTAGCCGACGATGGCGGGTCAGTCTTCTGTGCGCAACGGAGAAAAGCGGGGAGGAAGCGCGCCGCCTTCTGTCGCGCGCGATGCATCGGAGCGAGTGAAGAGAGGGGGGGGGGGGAGCGGGCCTTAGGATTTTGTGATCTGTGAATCTGTGATTGCGCAGTATATTTATTTGCCTTGTTTGACGCACTATACAGGGTGTTTCAGCGAGATTTAGCCAGAGTTTAAAAATATGCCGATGCACTGCAAGACGACGCGACCAAATGCATGTTGCTGCCTTTGTATGCAGTGTGTCATGCTATTTTTGTGTTTTATTTAATTATATAATTAGTCAAGATTAATCAACCAATCTCTGAAGCAACGATGCTAGGAAAAACTTCCAATTAGAAAGTTGCAGAGCGGTTAGCAAAACGTTCGAATAAACAGTTTCTGTCTTTCTATCTATTAGGTGTTAGTGTTTTTCACCTTGCTGCGGATGCTCGTGAAATAAAAAAAAAAAAACACGTGACATGCCCGCTTGCGCGTCGTGATTGCACTGCTCCCAAGCGTTCTGCGCACAAACAGCCATAGGTTCGCTGCCGCTTAAAAAGCGACAGGGCAGCGACGCAAGCGTTGGCTGTTTGATTTAAGCTAGCAACCGTTATCGCTTGCGCTGCGTAAAGCGACTGACGGACGTGGTGGTAGTAAATGGTAGTTCCAGACAGCGATAAACAGACTATCGTGCATCGGCTGTTAAAGGGCGAGCGATTTTTTTATGCCTTTTTCGAGCAAGGAAAAAGCAGACATGATCCTTGTCCTAGGAGCTGAAAGCGGACAGAGACGGCAGGCTGCAAGAATATTTCGAAGCTGGCACCCGGGTACGCGACTGAGTCGGATGACAATATTCAACACCTACGAGTCGCTGAAGCAAACCAGAAGCTTCACAAGAAAGAGGCAGAGAGCTTCAGTCATACATAATGAGGTTCGCGTCAACATTTTGTATTTCATGGCGGCTAATCCACACGCTACCACACTCAGCGTGGAGCACAGCTCGGTGTGTCCAACTCAACTGCTTGTATGATTTTGAAAACAGCTGGACTGCACCCTTATCACCTGCAGTTGCATTAGTGTCTGGAGTCAACGGATCTCCAAAAGAGACTCAACTTTGCGAATTGGATTGTGATTCAGGAGGAGCAGGATTCTGACTTTCTCAGCAATGCACTCTGGACTGACGAGGCGAGCTTTTCCCGAAATTTCCAAGTAAATATCCACAACGCACACTACTGAAAATGGCCACTGGCTAGGAAGATCCCGCCACCAATATCAGTGGTCCTTTAACGTTTGGTGCGGAATATATGACAGCACAGTCATTGGCCCAGTGTTTTTTAACATCACTCTGACCAGCAATAGGTATTGTAAGATTCGTCGGACGATCCTACCTCTGTCAACCAGATATTGGAGTCGTCGGACTATCTCGCCGCTGCCACCATTTGAAGGAGATGAAGTTCGTAGACAGGAACTCGGTGAACAGGATTTATTTACATATTAACAGTTTAAGCAAGATACATTGGCAGTCTAGCGCGACTCCCATATGGAGCCCGCAAGACTAACATACAGCAAACAGCTTACGAGCACACAGCTCACTAGTGCATTTCTAGCCTGACAAAGAGCACTCAGCTCCCGACAACGAGCACGACACGAGCACGCTCTAGCAGCCGGCAAACGCTGCTTATAAGCTCTCCGCTTGACGTCATAGTTCGACGTCATCGTTCGACGTCACTCTTCGAGGTCCCCGTGGACGGAGTCCCAGTGGACGGAAATGTTCGTGTTGCACGCGCACACAGGTGAAAAGGCCGGACAGTTCTCGGTACCGTCCAGCTTTCAGTGCCGACGTCAGAGGGCTTCGTGGAACTCTGCTCCGTACCGGATGGCTCGGCCAAGTACCAATTTCCTGAGTTGATCGCGCGCCACGTGGCTGCCGACCCTTCGCAGTTCTCCTAAGGGCGCCCCGTCTGGTGGGCTTGGAACACGTGCAGCGGGCTGAAAGCTGGCACGTTGCCACCCCGTACGGCCATTCTTAACAGTATGTAAATGAATTCCTCAAAGGGCCGGTTGAAGACTTCTGCTGCAACATGCCACTAGCGCGGCTTGACGCAATGTGGTATCAGCGCGACGGGCCCCGAGCCCACACCTGCAGTCAAGCACGAGCATGGCTTGATGTTACCTTCCCTGTACAATGGATAGGGAGAAACGGGCCTGTCCTGTGGGCGGCAAGGTCACCCGACCTCAACCCTCTTGACTTTTTCTTGTGGGGCTATATTAAGGATCACGTATACACGGCGGCAGCGCACCTATGGCTGTTTGTGCGCGGAGCGTTTGAGAGCAGTGCAATCACGACGTGCAAGCTGGCATGTCACGTGGTGTTTTGTATTTCGCGGGCATCATCCGTAAGTAGAAATACGCTAATACTTAATGGATAAAAAGACAGAAACTGCTTATTCAGACGTTTTGCAAACCGCTCTGCAACTTTCTAATTTGAATTTTTCCCTAGCTTCGTTACTTCAGAAGTTGGTTAATTAATCTTCAATAAAAATCTAATTAAGCAAAAATACAAAAAATGGTGTGACACACTACATACGAAAGCAAGCAACATGCATTTGGACGTCACGTAGTAGTGACGGTGAAGAAAGCAGCAAAAGTGGGAATGACGAAACTAGCGTTTTATTGGGCGAACCTGTTCCCTCAAAAACAGGCTACACCCAAAGAACGGCGATAGCGGCGAACACAATCGGCGATTGTCGAAAATCTGCTTTGCCATTCCAGCGCGTCGGCCTTTATATACCAGTCATCGAAGATTCCAGAGTAATCGGTGGTGCCCGTGTGTCTTCCAGAAAGTTCTACACAATTCGCATCCCACGCGCAATCAGATTACGCAAGCTTCGATGACAACAGAACCATCGATAACATTCGAGAAACTTCCAACACATGCGGGCGTGTCTCTCACTGAGCGATAACATTTGTTAGACGGTGAAGAACGCTCACCCAAAAAAAAGAGAAAAAGTACACGTGTCAATATTGAAATAAGGAAACCAGTCTCCACACAAGAGGTATTCAAGAGATCAAATATGTGCCAACTAAGCGAGTGTTTGAGTGCCTTAACAGGCATATAGTAAGATACTTCTCCCTACTTTCCGGGTATGTGCAACTAGGATAGGCAAATGAAAGCTGCGGAAGAACCTTATTGACTAACTTGGGCCAACTTTCTACAGAGAAACTACAATGGTCATAATCGTGTTTCTCAGCAGCTCGGCATGAGTGCCGTGCCCGGCCTGCACCGGCGGACGCCATATAGTATGTCTATGACGTCACGGGTGTTGGCACCCGCACACTCGGATTCTCCAGCGCTTTTTCGAATCTCGGAAGCCGCACACAAAGCAAGGCAAGCTGATTCGCCTGTACGCGGCGCTTCTCGGACCGCAAAGGAGCCAACTCTGCGACCTTGATAAACAAAAACGAGAGGAGCCAGACAATACTTCGTCTAATGTTCGCTGCAGCTCTTATAGCATCGAATGCCCTAGTTTACCGTTATTGTCCAAACTTCGAAGGCAGCATTTACTTCGAGGCAGTGCCTTCTACCGCACTGATGGCCTCGAAAGAGGTGAACAGTGAAAGCAGCTTCACTTCTTCAAACGTATACTTTCGGTCTGCCCAAAATGCTACACGTGAGCGTCTTAACAGTCGTGAAGCAATAGCGGCGGAGCGGCAAGCGACCTCTAAATTTTTGGCCCACTTACATGCGCAAGTTTTAAGTCACGCTTTATTGAGCCACTGACCTGAAAGACTATGTACTTGCAGTCCAGATTGGGCGGGTATCCTCCCGGGTAGTTTGGGCTGCGCACGTCGAACAGCCGGTTGGTCAGAATCTTGTCGCACTTGTGGTGCTCCCGGTGTTGGCCATCACCTCCAACGCCCAGGGTCGAGGTAGTGAAGCCCCCCTGCAGGGGCCTGAAGGGCGGCGGCCGTGGCGACTGTGCCTCGTCTTCGTCCACGCACTCGACCTGGCGCAGCCGAATGCGGAAACCTGGTCGAGAGTTCGCCGCATCCGAGTGAAAGTGCAGCTGCTTCTCGTTCTCCTCGAAGTCGTACATGCCTGCGAACCGTGGAGCGTGCGATGCTGTCACTCACGCGCACGTGTACTAGACATTCGCCACGTCTATATCACAGAGAAGACCTATCGCGAACACGACAGGGAGAACGAAAGGAGCATCTATACCACATGGGTTAGCAGGTTTTAACGTTTCATATACAGGGTGTCTTAGCTAACTTTAGCCGCGCTCTTCAAGGAAAAAAGAAGATCGAAAATACGCGGTGCAAGACAAGATTTTAGGACATACTGTATTCGGTCATCAGAGGTCTGAGAACCGAACACCGTATAGTCCCATAACTGTATCGTGCACCGTGTTTTTTAACCTTTCCTTTTTGTTGAATAGCTTAGCTAAAGTTAGCTGGGACACCCTGTATCGACCTTGCAACGTAGTTGAAGGCTGCGGATCAATTTTTCCCAAGGCAGTTCATAAGTGGCACCGAAGCTGTAGTAAACAGTCTTTGTTTTTATTGCGATAGCAACTATAGAGACACTTCTGGCGAATTTACTTCGTCGTCATCGCCGTGATGTTCCGTATAAAGTCCTAGTGCTATAAAGCCCTATTGCTCACTGCGGCGCCGGATGCTGTGGGTGTGTGAGATGGTGAGCTGAGAAGTATGGTAGCTTGATGCGCGCCGTCTTCCCGCTCGCCCACACGTTATCGTGGAGGTAATCTGCACTGGGTATGAAAGCTATGCAAGCCGAGATTGCTTGTAGCTTCCTATGCTCTGTGTTTTCGCGCTCCTAGTGTTGGATGTGCCATAATCTCAAAGTTCGGAGACGTGTTGAAGCTAGAGGCAACACGAAGCGTTCGCTCGCCGCTGCTGCCCCTCTTCATCAGGCCAGCGCAGCAGGTGTCTGTAGTGACCGAGCGAGAAATGTTCGTGTTTGCCTGTGCGCGCGTGACACCATGCTTGTTAACTTATTAAGCGAAAGTTTACTACAGATTATACTGCCGATGATACTAGTAATCTTACTTCGTATAGCTGTCTAATAATTTGCTATCGCAATCAATGCTACGCCTTTTCGGCGAAACTGCCGCTTTTTCGTTTTATTTTCAACATTACTGAAGTTTGGCTGCCGTGGACGTATTGCTACATAAAGCTGAGCAACCGAGCGCCACAGCCGCTTATGAACCTGTCCTTGGCTATCGCTGACGTTATCTAAAGGACGTATTTGCCACTGTAGGCACAAATACCGAGCAACAAAGGTAACCATCCACGGCGCAGCCGTGGATGGTTACCTTTGTTGTCCTCGTTTAAGTTTCTCCTCGTTTGTGTCCTCGTTTATGTCCTCGTTTAAGTTTCTTGCTGTTTATTCGTTTCTATATAGCGGGAAACGTGTCCTTTAGCAGTTGCTAAGCAACCACGGCATGTAGATATCATCTACAGAAGAAAAACTACTAGACACGCCGTGTATACGTGCAGGTTTCTGCATTGGTGAATTACTTTGGAACAGGGAGAGGCAAATGCCAAATAATGTGAGAAAAGCATTGAGGACGCCCAGAACACCAGTACCCCTGACCTGCTACTATGCGCTGACTGTGGAGGGGGAACGGAGTGATAAATGGAAGATGTGGCAGTAAAAAAGTCGCAGTTTTGCCAGAAAGGCCAAGCACCCATTGCAATAGCAAATTAGTGTATAGCTGTACGAAGTAATGATAGTAGTTTTCACGGTCGTATAAACTAGTAAAAATTCGCTTACTAACTAAATTAACAACGATAGAACGTTTAAGTGTGACTGAACGAGGACGTAGGAAGAAACAGACGCACAGGGACAGCGCTGTTTTTGAGTGTCTGCTTCTTTCTACGTCCTTGTTCAGTCGCACTTACACATATTATCATGGATTCAAATCAACTAGCCCGCCAACATGTTTTCACTAAATGAACAAGCACGGTGTCACCGGCGCACAGGTAAACATGAACACATATCGCTCGATGAGCGCGGAAACTCGTTGTCAAAATGCTGGAGTGAGGAATCGCGGGAACAGAGGCGATGTAATCGACCTTCTTGCATATCTCGCTTCAACGCGAACGAAACGTTGAAAAAAAATTAAATTATGGGGTTTTACGTGCCAAAACCACTTTCTGATTATGGGGCACGCCGTAGTGGAGGACTCCGGAAATTTCGACCGCCTGGGGTTCTTTAACGTGCACCTAAATCTAAGTACACGGGTGTTTTCGCATTTCGCCCCCATCGAAATGCGGCCGCCGTGGCCGGGATTCGATCCCGCGACCTCGTGCTCAGCAGCCCAACACCATAGCCACTGAGCAACCACGGCGGGTACGAAACGTTGAAAGCACAGCACATACGAAGCTACCGGCACCCTACGCGCACTAAGCAAACATCGCAGATCGTTTTGAAGATGAGGCCTCCACGGGCACGCACTTTGCCCACGTCGCAGATTGCTTTCGAGATACAGCGCTCGCGCGGCCGCGGCGTAAGCAGCGGCCGCTGAAGAACAACGCCCTACCTCCCTCGCCTCACGTCGTGCCTTTCGCGCGACAGGAGGGTGTGCGCTTCCGGTCCGTCTTCCTCGCTCGCACACGCGAGATTGAGCCGCGTTCGCCGGTTCACCCTCGCACGCTTTCAGTGCTACATACAACATACAGCGCGCAGCGACGATTTTATCGCCCTTTGACTTTGTACGGAACCTCACGGTGACGGCGACGCCGACGGCAGAAATGCGCCTTGAGTGTCCATATAATGTCGATTGCAATAATGATGAGATGACAGCATAAGTAGTGTCCCGCAACAGAACATGACGCAGGACCGAGAGAGAGAGAGAAATAGAGGAATATAAGGAAGGCAGGGACACACGAACGAGGTTTGTGTGAAACAGTCCACAAATTTATTGGATTCATGCGTTCGTAAACTGTCTCTGATGGGCAGGTTGCCTTCGCTACCGTGTTTGCTATGAAAATCAACCAGTGTTCATTTTCACGAAGCCCCCCCCCCCCCCCCTTCTAGGCTGAAGAAAACTTTGGAAAGACGTACGGGCCTTGAATATATGTAGACGGGTCGAATAAATGGCCGAGTAAAGTTTACTGAAGACCCACTTAAAGTTCGCGTTACTAATACTGCCACGGGGCCCTTTCTTACATTTCCCGATGTTTATGTGCATTGTCAATACTATGTGAGACCGTCCAAACCTTTGTAAAGTAAAGTAAAACAAAAATCACTGAATAGTCTTGCGTACCTTAAGTCCTCTGTCGCTCGTTTCTGCACAATATGGTAAGACATAGGCTAAGCCAAAGATATCCAATGTATAAGGTAGGTTACACCTTAATCAGAAGCAAGCTTCTTTCTTTTGCCGTCGACCGTGCGAACGCTTGAAGATATATCACATCGAGCCCGTACAAGGTAAGAGAAACCATGATTAGAGCTGTAAGTATACTTTACATTCATTTTCTCTCTTACACCGATTTAAAGAGTGTGCAGTCCGTACGGAGTCAACGTCGTCTTTACTGCTGGCAATACGTTATGTAACGTATGCGTGACCACGCAGAGAAAACAAGACCAGCAGGCTAAAAATACCTGGATTAGGTTATGTACAAGGCATAAAATGTTTGTAGAAATCCGTATCTGAGTAGCCTTCTATTTTCGGTCTAGACACCGGCCCCAAAGTTCCCTGGAGTAATATTTGCGGGCAACCTCATGCAGCCAACAGTGCAAGACAGTAGGAGCCAGTAACCAGAAGGCAGCATAAGCTGTCATCATCCAAACCCACACAGAGAGGCGGGAGGCAACGATAGCTTATACTTGTGTTTAAGAGTGCGCGCGAAATTCATGCTAACTGCTGACGCTGTGGAACCCCGCACTGCATAACGGTGCTTGTAGCTCACACACGTGATAGAAGCCGCAAACTGTTGGGGTCTAATTTTTGGAATTCGGTACGAGGGGCTTCTATCCTGGCGAGCGCGCAATGCCGGGACGACCCGCGGCAGAGGTGAAGTAGTGAGCTTCAAGCACTCCGCCGCACGTGAACTAGGACGGACCCTAGCCACTCAGGTGAAAGAGGTGGTCGTTCCACTCGAGTTCCACTGGGCCGCGAGGCAAAAGTGCCAGAAAGAGCTCCCATCCAAAACTGCCAGTGGCTATTCGGAAGGTCACTCTGGCATGTGATTGCATCATAGCGCAGGCAGTTAGCATTCCCATTGGGTTGATGGAAATAGGATCGTGGACCTTCCCTTTATGCTCGCGCTAAGAAACTAGATTTGGTAGTGTGTTTAACTCGCTCTACGTGGAGGGCCACGTGGCGCAAGGAAATTACTGAACTCATTGAATTTCTCAAGCTAACATGCGTAGAAAAATTGTAAAGTACGACTTATACACAATCTACAGACATGATAGCGTCCACTTGTAATTTGAATAAACGAAAAAAAACATAATTCTGTTACGCGAAATCTCAAGGAAGCCCCTTTTCCAGCGTTTCTGCCATACATAGGCTGGCCACGGCGTCCACATTAGCGCGCGCCGGCACGCGAATATGTTGGAGGCCACAGAGCGGCGTGCCCGCTTTCTTGCAACACCTCCAGACGGCGCTCGCCTCCGCCGCATCACGGCCCACGCAAGAGGCCGCGTTTCTACCAGAAAGCTCGCCTTCCTGCATAGCGTTCACTGCCCAGCGTTGCCCGGTAAACATTACGGTTACATATGCTCCAGTTGCCAGGAAGCGTGAGAAGCAGTCAGGCATCTGTGAATGCTATCACGTTCCACTCTTAAATGCTTAAAGAGTCCTCCAATTTTTTGGACCGCGTTGGCCGGCTCACTCTCGCACGCTTTCACTCGCAGATACAGCATACGGCGCGCGGCGACGGTTTTATCGCCCTTGGCCTGAGCTAATTAAGCTGGATCCACACGACGGGCCGGACCGCGTTCCCGTCCGCAAGAAAATGCGACGTTGATAAGCTGTAACAAATCACGCCGCTTGCTGCTTGTCTGCACCCGCCACGGTAGCCTAGAGGCTATGGCGTTGCGTTGCTGAGCTCCAAGTATATAGCAGTTTCGATCGCGGCCGTGGCGGCCGCATTCCGATGGGGGTAGAATGCAAGAACACTTGTGTACCGTGCTTTGGGTGCGCGTTAAGGAACCCCATGTTGTCAAAATTAACCCGGAATCCCCCACTACGGCATGCCGCATAATCAGATCTTGGTTTTTGCACGTAAAACCTCAGAATTTATTTTCAATTGAGTTTGCGTGCGGCATCGTTTTGTGCGGAGCGATTCGGGGCCCAGTCATGCTTCTCCGTGGAGTCCGGTCTGTTGTGTGAATTTATAGCTTGAGAAGAACAAGGGGAAAGGCGAGGAAGGAATGGAACGAGATAGATAGATAGATAGATAGATAGATAGATAGATAGATAGATAGATAGATAGATAGATAGATAGATAGATAGATAGATAGATAGATAGATAGATAGATAGATAGATAGATAGATAGATAGATAGATAGATAGATAGAACGAGAGAGTGAAATTTTTCTCGAGGGAACTTACCGGATGTGTTGCGGGAGAAGATCCCGCATAGACGCTGTCCGTCAACGTCCAGGTAGTCGTACTCGCAGTCGGTGCTGGACTCCACGTCAAAGCGCTCGAAGTTCATCTCAAGGCGGCACACTGAGGAGCTCATCTTGCGCACCGTATACCTGCGTGGGGTGAACGAGGCCATACCGGCCATACCACAACCACAGTCATCAGTTCGCTAACATGAGCTGCGCAGTGTAGCGAAAGCTTTAAAAGAGACGCTCGGCGCGCATTTGGTTTTGCCGCCGTCATAGTAAAGTGCTTCCCACTGACGTTTCTTCAGCGGAACAGAAGGCTAAGCTAACGCAGTAACTTGCGGTATGTTAAAAAATTTATTGATGCGAAAGCATCAAATGGTCCATTGAGCGATAAAGCTGGCGTCTGTCTTCTGGACAAGCGAAAAACGGCCTAAATTCCAATTGGCTGCGATGCCACTCATGAGCGTGCTTCGACGGAACAGAGCGGGAAAAATGGAACACATACTGATGTGTCTTAGCGCGCCAGGTGTTGCGTGAGGGGAGAGGGCACCGCCGTGACACCAAGTCACCCTCACTCTCTCTCTTGGGAGCCTGTGCTATCCGCGCGTTCCTGCCGGGCAAGCACTCGCCTGCGTTCTAACTGCGCCTCGGTAAGGCCAAATCAAAACGTGTGACGCCAACGCCTTCAAGATAGCAGGTCTATGCACTCTGCTTTATGACGCCATGCTCTTTGGACGAAAATTTCCATTACCAAGCCCGGTCTGATGAAAGCGGTGAGGCCAAAATCACCACGGCTTACTCGGGAGCATCTCCATTAGATTTTATGGCAGTCGGGCAAGGTAGCATGACGTCACGGATCGAAGTGCACCGGCCTTGTCCAATCTAGGAAGCGTTGGCCAAGCGTCTCAACGCACTCGGTTGTGAGGAGTTAATATCTCGTGAGGAGTTCATATCTCGAAGGACCACTCAGCGGCGTTCAATTGGCCATTAATGATTTCGCATTCAGGACGCATAAGAAGTGCTCAAGTGTCCTCGGATTTTGTAAGTGAAAAATGGACTGGAAGATCGGACACGGAAAAGCGGACTACACCACTGCATGTGTAATAGACTTATACGCCTGAACAATTTCCCGTCGGTCACTGCGTTTGGCATCAGAGCACTGATAAAAACGCATTTTTTTTTCTCATGACATCGTTTTTCATTGTCACATCAATCATGGAATTGTTGCTTGGGAAAACACGTACGAAATTCACGTTTTACCGATACGGCACATTTAGAATCAAGACATCCGCACGGTCAATATAGAACATCTAACTATACTTCTATCAACGCTTCCGCATACACAGCAATAAAATACCCAGCTCAGTGATATCATCATTCGTACCTTGTAAATAAACACCTACACATTTTTTACAATAAATTATGTCATAGTTATTTCTTAATATTGAAATTATAGCGTGCATTATGTACACTAAATGTACAGTTATCTGCGAGCTCTAAGTTCAGTTAGTATTCTTAGCCTACATTAGCCACTCTGTCTAGCCTATTTGCGCCTACTCATTGAAAATAGAAAAATCCTTCACATTTCGCCGGCGCTGGGCGGAATCGAACTCGCGTCAAGCGGATTCCTCAAGCACAGCATTCCGATGCATTGGCACTGCGCCACGAACGCCCGCAGGCAACGAGGAATGAATTCTCAGAGTTTGCACGCACTGGCAATCTCTAAGGCGGTGCACAAACAGGGAGACTTTGCATACGCAGTGCCAGATGGCGCAGCGTATCCAAGGAGAAGAGCGAGAGAGGTGTTCGGCTACTGCACACGGCTCATAGATGACGCGTTTCAGCGGTGGTAATACGGTGTCTTGCTACGTAAGATGCATGCTAATCGCATTAACGATCGACAATCAATAGTGAGACGGGTTCTGCCGGAATTTATTTGTTTCAGTTTTTTTTTATGTATACACGATTACCACTTATGCTTAGCAATACTTACTTCTTCTTGAGTTATTTTGCTGTTTATTACCTGCCATTCTGCTGTTAATGTGGCTGATAGTGTCAGTATTGTGTTCGGTTTTCTATTGCTGTGTGTGCCGACAGCACTAGTGTTCAACTGCATATAAACTAGGTACACTTCAGCATCCTCGTGTTTCTTCCACGGCGCCAGCTCGCAATATCACAATAATATGTTATCGGTTAGGGTCCCAGTGCAACCTTTGATTTCTGGTTCCTCTCCCGCATATTTCATTACCTGCATTTCGTTAAACAAAGGACAATTTTTTTTTATTAAATGTATTTGCATGACATGATAGGCAGAGACATGGAGCGCCATTCCTCGCGCGTTCGCTGGCGATGTTTCTATTTACCTGCAGTCGAGGTTGTTGCCGTAGTTTGCCGGGTAGTTGGCGCTGAGCAGCATGGCCTCTGGTTTGTGGATGGTCTCGTCGCATTCGCCCTCCTCGTCGCCCGCGGGAACTCCGCCCCCTCCGGGTGTTGAGGCCGGCTCGTCGCACTCGTTCTGCCGGACGGCGATGTGAAAGCCGCGGTCGCTCTGCGAGTCGTCCGTGTGGAAGCGCATAACCTTCTGCGGCTCCCGGAAGTCCATCAAGCCTGCGAGGTTTTACGTATGCTGGAGGGTCGCTGGTTGTTCCGTCTGTGGGCCCAGCGAATGAACGACTCACGTGCGCGACACTGCGGAATGTAAACATCGGAGTCTTTCTGCTGCCGCGTCGCGCGGAACTTTTCGTTCTAGGGCGAACATGCCCCCTTTTGCGAACATGTTTGCAAAAGGTGGCACGTCCCGAAGGCGTTATTTTCCACGTTCTCCAGTTGCACCAACGTCGACGAGCTCGTTGATGCCTCCTTGCCTTAATTCAGTTTTCCGAGGCACTCAAGAAAAAACCCAGGATGGCAAACGCGAAGAATGTGCTGCTGTGCGTTTACATGTCATGATGACATTACCCGATATGCGAGGGTTACGATACGGAGTAATCGAAGTGCATGTGGAGTGTCGGTATGTTGCATCGAAACGATTAAAATGCTTGGTCTGGTTTTGTTCTTCAGTTGTCTTTTCGCGTGTTACGACGCAGCGCGGCGATCTTTATTCCCGATGATTCAAAGTATCTCAGCTAACGAGGGGAGAGTATTAAAAAGATGGTCGTTTTATGCGAACACATGCAAGTAGATATCTTTCTCAGTTCAGTTGAGAAGCCGCCAGTAATTTACCGCCATAGATATTTTGTTGTTGATATTGTCTTCGTTATTTAGAAGCAATTATTTACATTGTAATTGCGGCCCTAATGTACGAACCGTCAACAAAGAAGTTCTAGGCAGTTATAGGAAACATCGAAGAGTAATGTTTTGAGCAAGATACAATTAGTGTGTTTATTTTTGCCAACTGAAAAAGCCCGTGAAGCATGAAATACACCACGTATTACGCATCCTTCCGCACAACGGCACCCTCCATCAGGCTCAATGAGAAACCTTACGAAAAAATAGTTACGAATAAACAGTTTTCTCCGAAAGGCGAAGCTTCGATTGCGATAACAAGTCAATAGGCAGCTATACGAAGCAAAGTTAGCAGTTTTATAAACCGTATAAATTGCGATAAACCTTCACTTGCTAACTAAATTACCTTTCATGTTGTCACGCACGCACAGGCAAGCATGAACAGATCTCACTCGATGATAGCGGACACTCGCTGTCATGACGCTGGCGCGAGGAAGAGCGGCAACAGCGGCGAGCGAACGCTGCGTGCATCCTCTAGGTTTAACGCCTATCCTAAACGTGAGATTACGAGACCATCCAACAGTAGGCGCGCGAGAAGACAGCGCACGCGAAGCCAAAGTAGAGCGTATTCTGGTACACTCTAGTCGAAAGTCATCTCGGCTCGCATAGTTTTTGTACCCGCCGCAGGTTACCTCCAAGATAGACCGCGCTCGGTCGCGCTCAGCCACGTCACACGCAGCAATGGTCGGGCTGCCACGTTCTCACACATCCGCCTTTCGCGCGCAACATCGGGCGAGCGGGAAGATCGCGTGCAGCAAGCCACCATCCTTCTCTGCTCACCCTCTAACGCCTTCCTTATATATATATATATATATATATATATATATATATATATATATATATATATATATATATATATATATATATATATATATATATATATGTGTGTGTGTGTGTGTGTGTGTGTGTGTGTGTGTGTGTGTGTGTGTGTGTGTGTGTGTGGCATGAGGCATCGCGGGGCGCCATAGGAACTTTTCGCGGCCCATAAGATCGACAGGGAAGCGTTACGATAGAAAAGCGAAGCATTCACGGTGTTATTGGCTCAAGAAGCGTGTGTGCGTGTGCGTGTGCGTGCGTGTGTGTGTGTGTGTGTGTTATTTTCGAGCTAGAAGTTCCCTCTAGTACTTATCGTACGAAGCCTTATGCTTGAATAACTATACTTCGCTCCAACCGTTCCTAGATGGCGCTATACCGTTAAACGCGTACGGCGTTAGATGCCCCGATACGTACGAAAAAGTGCCTGGAACTAGGCAAGAAATCTTCGCTTTAAAACGAAAAAAATAGAGCACTCAGTATGTGACATATAACGTAGATATACATCTCGCAGTAATAACGCCTTTGATTGCTATACTCGCGGACAACTTTCTGCAGCTATGAAGGGAAAGCTACGGAGGCAATGCACGTTCAAGTGAGAGCGCTTCTGAAGACAGTCGTGCATTTTCATCCACGTTAGTTTAAACTGGGGAAGAGAAAACAAACACCTTGTTAGCAGCAGTTAAATAGGCCAAAACACACCACTGAATGTAAAAGTTTACTTATTTTGCGGCTTTTTTCTTCCGCGTCCGGGCAAACGCGAAACCGCCGCACGTGGAAGCTGCGTCGATTGATCGTCTGTTCCGAGCAACCAAAAGCAGTCAGCCGCTGGCGGACTACTTGGAGCGGTAACACATGCGCAGAAGCTCCGCCCCCGTAGCTTTCCCTTCACAGCCACGGAAAGTTGTCCGCGAGTATAGTCAGCGCTGTGTTTCTTTTGCTGTGCCCTATGGAGCGCCATTTAAATCTGTTGAGAAGCTGTGCCAGCCAGCCCAAATGAACGCGCCGTGAGCCTCCGTTGAATAGTTTCAACAGGTTATCATCGTCCGGCGCCTGCACTTACGGACGGTCCCGGGCACCACGGTTCCGCACACACGGGTGCCGTCGATGGCCAAGTAGTCACCCTGGCAAGAGTCCGACGGCTGCAGCTGGAAGTCCAGGAAGGTGATCTCCATCTGGCATATGTTGCCGTGAGCGCGCCGAACCGTGTACACGCAATCCGTGCCGTCCTCGTAGTCGCCGGGGTAGTTGGCACTCTCCAGCTCGAACTCCATCTGCGGCACGCGCATGGAAGCGGGCGTCGGTCGGGCGGCCCAGCCAAACGTCACCGCTAACGACAGTAGCCGAGCATTTTAGCATAGCGATAACGTTCTACGGTTACTGCATCGATGCCGCCTGCCGCACACGCGCTGTTGGTAGATGTATCGGTAAAGCTATGGAGCGGTAACGCCATGCTTAACAGCGTCTTTTCGTGTGGTCCGAATTACCCGTGCTGCTGGGGTAAATTAATTAATTAGCTACACAATTAATTCACCAACTCTAACGCAAGTGCTCTTGCGTTGGCCGAACAGCAGAGGAATACCTTCTCTGGCTGTCGTGATATCGTTCGTAATGGGAGACTGATTGCAAGAACTGGCACACCTGCTGCGACATGTAAGCATGCTTCTGCGTATTTCTCTACTCGTAGAGTCAGAAATTCTGGACATGAGCAGCAACGATGCGCCTCTAGCACGACAGAGGCTCTAAAATGCCGTCTTTCTCTAAAAACTGACCGCATTGTCAACAAAACTTAAACGAGTAAACAATTCGCCCAGCGACACGTCAAACATGGAGTATTGCGTGCAAGTCTGTGCGGCCTCTCTTTTTTTTTTTTTGCAAACACTCCCGAAATTCTGGACAATGGGGCCTTGATGCAATGTTAAATTTTACGTAGATAGTGCGGCGTAGAATACAGAAGAGGCTATGCATACTATTTCCAAGCCGCCTTTCAATTCCTTGAAAGTGCGCGTCACAACAGTGCGCAGAAAAGTTTGAAACTGTAGCGTGAATGCATAAATGTATAATCTGCCCAATTAAGTCCCGGACACCACGCCAACGTGGTGACTGAACGGTATTCGGCTCCAGATGTATACTCTTCCGATAAGGTCGTAACAGGAGTTCACTGGTTAAGTTGCGAAAGCGCTGCGATTGTTTGTCACGAAACTGATTTAATTCACCGATGAGTCAAATATTGCGATGTGCGTTGCGTCTCCACAATAATTTGAAATTTGAGATCGATTTTTTCTTTAATTTTTCGGAAATTCTAGTTCCCGTAGTTGCACTTAGAGCGTTGGTTTTGGCGTTAGAATAGGACGCTGCAGGCAGTTGACTGCAGCGCATGCTCCAATATGTTTTGTTTTCTCTCTTTCACGTTACCAAAAACTGAGTGTAACTGGCAGAAAAGACTGCGCCACTGGTAGGAACCAAGCTTTGAGAACACTTTCTGTACACGATACCGAATCAGCGTCTCTGATCTGCAATGGAAACAACATTTCTTTTCACGAGCTCAGATGTCCATGGTTTCATTCTACATACGCCGAAATTTCTAAATATGCGTGCAGTAGTGTTTTCCAGCTGACCCTGACCTGTGAAGCATTTGCAGGAATTTTTCGCAGCGTCTCCAGCGAAAATTGCGAATATTGGGCACTCACGAAAATAAATTGCGCATATTATCTATAACTCCTAATTTCGTGAGCATTTGGTCTTAAGACTGGTCTGAATAAAAGCACTTTTCAGCGTGTCTTCTGACAATGGAGTGGCACTTTCAATGAAAGCGCAAACGCCAAATACATTAAGGTCAAAAGTTAGAAGGCGTAAACTGGCTGGCATGCCCCGCAATACCATGGTGCTTCTGTTTCTGTAAAAATTACGTAATAAGTTACATAAGCTATTACGCATAGTGAGTTAGATTTGTTGAGGATGCAAGCGGGCGGATAAAATTTGTTGAAGCAGCTTAAAAACAAGAATGGCAGACACATACCACGCACAGAGCACACCACAACATACAAAATTGAAATGTCTCGTTGACACCTCGCAGTGTCTGCCTATAAGTACAGTCGTAGGGTGAAACGCACAGACGACGCTAGTCCATGGCTCAAGCACGTGTCGTTGCTCAAGGCGCCTGAACAATGAAATATATCCAGCGCGGACATTTTGACTGCAAAAAGGGTCCACAAGCAAAGTGGGCTATGTCCTGCGATACAGTGCACGCAGAGAACAGTGGCGTAACTATCCACTTAATTTTAAATAAGTAGTATTTAGGTGTTAACAGCGTTCAAACGACTGCAATGCAGTAATGCACGATCACATTTGTCAATGCCACACGGCATGGAGAAATCGTACATTGTATCGTAAATGGGAATAGGCATGCACTGTTGTTCCGGGTCGGTCGATATAGCATGCTGTGAGCGCAACGTAAAAGAATGCACAATAACTAAACCGTCCCTACTAGATAAAGTTATTGGGATTTGTTGTGATGAATTGCTGTTTGCTGAACCATCAGCGTAGTCAGCGCGTCCATCGCCTTCTATGCCACTGTGAGATGGTAGCTGCTGCATTGCAATACTGCACAGCATCCAGCAGGGCCCACGTAAGACTATGCGTGTTGCCTCTTAGTACAACATGCGGTTGACGATGCTCCTACGCTGACAATCTCCTCAGCGACAACTGGATCATAACCTGCTGAAAGCAGCAACAGAAGGTACACGAGGAACGCCCATACCTTGTCCATGTAGACGTCGCACGAGCGACGCGTGATATACGGTTGCCCCGTTGTGCTGCTGACGGTACCGGGACGATACGGCGTCGTGATGCGCACAGGCGTCGTGGTGGTCACGATGACGCCCTGCGACTTGCCATCCTCAGCGCCATAGTCCGGGTGCGAGGACCCCGGCGGCCCCGGTAGCTGCGATGGAGGCGGGGGCGCCGGCGATGTGCCCAGCGCACACTTGATCTGACGGGCACGCACTGAGAAACCTCGTTGCGTGGTGGCTACGTTCGAGTGGAAGTGCAGCACCATGTCACTTCCCAGGAACGGGATCACGTCTGCCGAGAGAGTCGTGAAAAATATGGCGTGCACTAAGCGTATATAATGGCGGTGGGACATGGAGACGAAAGAAAGTGGAAAGGCAGGGAGGCTAACCTGAACAGAAAATCTAGTTTGCTACCCTACACTGGAGAACGGGTGAGGTAAAGATATGAAAACAGAGGGAGAGATAGACAGCACGTGCAGCATGGCATGCAGCGCAATGAGCACCAACTAATGCTAAAGCCGTTTGTGCAAGTTGGCTGTCCTTAAGAATTGTAGCAGGGCCTTCGTTGGCCTTCTGCTGCGATTGCTTATGAGGTCAGCCTTGCAAAATAGTTTGTTATGACAATGGTCTGTGATGAAGGCGAGCTAGCGCAGTCGAACGATCGTCTCTGTGCACTGTGTCCAGGACAGTTACGCAGAACGCATTCAAGAGTTTCCTCGCGACCACAACCGATCGCAGGTAGCGTTTTGGGCCGCTGCAGTGCCAAAGGCAGAAGACTTCGTTAAGGCCGCCGCTCTTAGCCATAGCAGACAAAGTAGGAAGCTTAGTGTTGGCATAGTCAAGATAGGATACGAAGGCAGAGCGAATAATGCAGGCGATGAAGTCTGTTGTGTGGATAGCTTAAGGAGTCACACGCCGAAGAAGATGTCTCGCGCAAGCAACGCGAAATTTTCTAGCGGCATTTCACCTAGACGACGGTATCAATTCCTGTGTCCTCTCTTAAATAGGAGAACGAGTAGGGTCATCATCGTACTCGTCACATATGACACTGCAGTGTCCTGGAAGACACTGAAATGTGCTGTGGTATACCATGAGTACCCCCATCTGGTGCATCTTTCTGGCGCGCGATGAAGGGATTACAATTAAAGTCGTTTCCTTTATATTGCGTAGTTCTCTTGCGCGATGTTGTCCTTTGCTACAGCTGTTAGGTTTCTTGGACTCGCGTCAAAGTCAAAGAAACTGCAGGCTATTCTGACAAGGCTCGATCTGCCACCAAAAACGTGTAGTCTGTAGTAATTTTTGCCTAATGATTGGTAGACGCTGCTCTTCTCTAGTGACGTCTTTTTAGATGGTACGAAGAAATGCTTCGGCTTAGCTACCAGGTTTTCGAGATAGCCTTTGTTTTCAGGGGCAGTCACAACAATACGCGATGCTCTGAAATCTGCACTTTGGGTCAATGAGTCAGGCAACGTACCTATTGCCATTCAGCACGCCGATCTCGCGCTCTAGACAGAGGTGATAAAGTTTAACTGAACTCGCAGTCCTTCCCAATGTAGCACCGGAATATGAACAAGAACAACGTCAGCCAGTATTTATTCAACCCGTAAGCGTATGAATATGAGGGTGTCAGCCCGGGATGAACTGTGACAGCGCTTGGCGAACATACAACGTGAGCTACATGTCGTACCATCTCGCGTCGCCGTATTACTTCGAGCCGTTTACCTGCTACCAATATCATAAGATGGGTGTAGTACGCGTACAGCCTCGAGAAACCATTGAGTATCGTAGCAACCACGTTCACTCCGACAGCCGGCACCGCCGGGTTTTTGACGCGTCATAGGCCGAATCAGCAACATCATAAGTGCATGCTAGCAGACTCACAGGAATGGTCTGCAGGCAGCGAACCGCAGTGTCGTTGTCCGCCGAACTCGAGGTAGTCGTACTGACATCCCGGCGACGACTCGATGTCGAAGGAGGCGAACACGAGCTCCAGGTGGCATACGCCCTCTCCGGCCTTGGTGATCACGTACCGGCAGTCCTGGTTGTCCAGGTAGTGTGACGGGTAGTTGGGACTCTGCACGTAGAACTCACGCTGCCTGTCGAAGCGCTGGTCGCAGCGAAGCGCCTCCTTGGGGGGACCCGGCGGCAGGACTTCGTTGCCGGGGGGAAATGGAAGTGCATGGTGAGTTGGAGATTGGACGTACGCCGAGATGTGCGGTGAACATTTTGCGGTCATGAATAGTGATTGGCCAACAGATAACGCGGTTTTTCGATGCGTGCATCATAAAATGAGGAGCCGACATCACTATAGCCGGATATTGTTGGCAAAAGTTCGTTCGTAGATGCGCGCCGAAAAAAGATGTGAGCAGGTTGTGACGGAGAGCGCGCGTGTCCCGTGCAGCCTGTTCTACTAAACTGAAATCGTGTCAGCGAATTGGAGAAGCGCACAGATTTTTAAGCAGCGATGATTATTAGTCTGAACGTGATCATACTAAACAGTATTTGTCTCTGTTGTCCTAAAAACAGAGTATACACATATACAGGGTGCCCCAGCTAACTTTAGCCAGAGCTTCAAAATATGCGAATGCCACTTAGCTGAACAGAACCAAGGTATTGCTTGAAGATACTCAAATTATTTTTTTATTAATTCCGCATAATTAGATAATTAGTCCTAATGAATTATTCAACTTCTCAAATATTATTATTACATGAAAAGTGTCAACAAGAAAATTGTAGAGAGACACGAAAGACTCCCGATACGCTCCAGGTACTTTACGTGTATTTCCGAGCTGCTTCCACGCTCGCAAAAACACTTTTATGTAGCACATATTGAGCAACAGAAAGCTGTATCGGGAGTTTTTCATGTTGCTCTACAATTTTCTTATTGACACTTTTCATGTAATTAGAATATTTGAGATGCTGATTAATTAGTTAGGTCTATTTATGTAATTTGGTAGAATAAAAAAAAATAACCTGAGTACCTCCAAGTGACGGCGAACAACATTACCTTGGTTCTTCCGAGCTACGTGGCATTCGCATATTTTTTAAACTCTGGCTAAAGTTATCCGGGACACCCTGTATATATCTTACTGTTGCGATAACAGTTTTTTGCATCGTAAACTATTTGGTTAAAATCTATCAACCGCACAAATATAAGTTCGCTGGCTGTGCTTCAAGTTGGGTTCTGCGAAACACACTACGAAATACGGGAACGAGCTACATCACGTCTTGCAGATACCGTGAAAGAGGGCGAGTTCCAACTTCGCGAAGAGCGCAAATGACAAGGGAAGAAATGCATATACGAACAGGTAAGATCTGCTCCCTCGTATTGTCTACGCTGTCAGCCATGTTGAAAGCAAACCATCAAGCCCAGCTTAGAACTATCCGGCTGAATTTGGTAACGGAAAATGAAATGGGACAGTTCTCTTTCGTTATTTCTTCGATATTTTTTTTCTTTTTTTGCTTCACTCGCTCGTTACTGGAGGAGCACGACATGTTTTCGAAGAGGTGTGCTCAATACGAACTACTGAGAACCTGCTAGTTTTTGTTTACAAGCAACGCGCTTCGTCACTGATACCTGATTAACCTTTTTCTTTTCACTTTTGCCACGAAGTGTACCATGTCAAAGATATGCATTGTTAGAACACGTATTGGAGAGTATATTGTGCACTGTATATACACTTACTACCGCTGGCCGCCGTCGTGGTCGTGGCTGCCGTGGCGACTGGGTCCCGATGCGCCGCTCCGCAGGGTACCTGGTGGAAGCGCACGTGGAAGCCCTTGCCGGACACGGACTCGTCCGTCTTGAACACCATCACGGCGTTGCCCTCCGTGTCGTACACCATGCGCTCTGGAGGGGAACACGCGACGGACACGGCGTTCCGTAGCTGTACGACAGTGCTCGGTTGACGTTCGAAATACGTCCTGTCGATTTTCCATCGGCTTCAACCAAATTTCTTTGCAGGTGCTCACGAATTTCACCCTGGACTTTTGCAATCGACGTCCGGGAAGTGAAAGGGCGGGCTCGAAGGTTCGTACATATTACAGCTGTTTCGAAACTCGATCGAACTAAACGGTAGCGAAAAAAACACAGCCGCCTCAAAGCTTCGCGTTGAAGCAATGCGCGCGTATACCCTGTAGGAACCGCTTCATTGCTGCGGATGATGGCTCGTCTGTGAAGCACAAAAAAAAAAAAGAAAGAAACGGAGGCTATATAGAACGCATGACAATTTCCCATGCCATGACATCGATAGCTCCGCGATGTCTCGTGGGCGCGCTATCGAATTATTTCCGGCGCCGTTCGTTAGGTTTATAGCACTGCAGCGGTTAAATTCAGTTTATACAGAACTGTCGAAATGTGGGGACAGTTCGCCTCGCGGCAGGCAAAAAAAGTCATGGACGCCCAAATTCGGTGCGCGGCAAACAGGTTGAAAGGTACCATGAGGAAAAATAGTCTACCACCTGACTGGTAGTAATGCTACGGGACGACCCGTTCCGGTAACCTCGAAAATCAAACTTTGCAACTGCACGATTAAATGTCGCGCTAGTCCGGCGATTGAAATCGCGGCCGTTGCCCTTCCTGGCCAGTCAGTCTGAACCAGCTGGTCTGGAGCAGATAGCAGGCAGCTTTGCTGTTATCAGGGTGAGGTCGAATTAATCAACAACTGAAAGTCCCTCGAGCAACTCCTAGAACCATTTTCAGCATGGTATCCTGTGGAGCACAATACGGACTCCAATTGGCACCAGGAACCCGAGAACCGGGTAGATAAGTTCCAGACGAGCCGCACCTTTCAGGGGCGTACGCGGTGGCGCTCGTTCCAACTAATTCATTGAAGAGATGTTTCCTTTTGCAAACCATGATTTTTTTTGTAATAATAGAAATGGCAAATGGAAGAAACTGCCTCGGAAGGGCTAGGCGCACTGCAAGAAGCAAGATCTACAACTGGTGGCCTGGATTGCCTGTATAACAAACACGGAGATACACTATATATAGGGCCGCGCGACATTTTCCTGGGCTGCGCACCGGTTGTATACACCCCTCGTAAACGGGGGTAGTATGTGTGCTCGCTCACACGGCCAGAATTCGGGGAGAAGATTGGACAAGATGCCTGTGAGACGCTTGGCGCGCTCTCCCTGGGTTGTCCGCTCGGCGCTGCGTTATTGTATGGGGATCTCAAATACAAATATTGTCTCTCATGAAAATGTATCTATGAATTAGGATTTTATTCATATTAGAACGAGCTCTTTTTGGGAACATCTCAGGCAAAATTATGTTATGTGGCAAGAAAGCTATGCGATGCGTGGGCAGTTTCATTAGCTCAGTGAGTCAAACATTCAAACTAACGGGCTACCCACGGAACCTAGAGTTTTATTACTGCCTAGCTGAAATTTACCGCAGATGTTTCGAAATCGTACGTTTTTATATATCAATAAAATTTAGATTACTAAACATGTTTACTGGAAAGATACTATTTGTTTTTTCTGTTTTTTTTAAAGATGACCCTTTAGTTACGTAGCGACAATCCATCTCCGCTGATAGAAGGCGCCAGGCATCGCACGCGTACAAATGTACAAATGCCCAGCTCTGATTCATCACATAAATCGCTGAAAGCATAACCTTTCGAATCGCAGAGCATAGGGCACGAGTACAGGAAAACTGTCTTTTTTTCCTCGGAAAGCATCTCTGTTCACAGATTTCGTGTTCGAGAACCTGACGTCGTATTTCTTATTTTTTCTTCCGTTTTCCTTGCTTTTGTGCTTTCTCTCAAGTAACGAATTGGAAACTTCGGAATATATGGTTCTAACGTAGCCTACTTTTCCAAGCTTCTACACCTGAAGAAAAAAATAAGAGGGGGGGGGGGGGGGGGCGACTGGGTAATAAGAACACAACGCGAGTTCACGCGCGTGCAAATGGTGACGAGTTTTAATGCTGCCAAGTGGTCGGCACTTGTTTACGCACTACTTACTGCGCTGTCCCTTGAGCATGGTGCCGCAGTAACGGTCCCGGTCAATCTGCAGGAAGTCCCTGTCGCAGCGCGACGACTTCTCGACGTCGAACTCGCGGAAGTGCATCTCGACCGCGCAGAAGGCGTCCGAGGGCCGGCTGATGGTCACGCGGCACAGCATGTTGCCTCGGTAGGCGGTCGGGAACCCGTAGCTCGTGATGTCATCGCTCAGCCGGTCCGTGCACATGTCGCACAGCGGAGGCGGTGGAAGCACTGCACGGACACACGCATGGGCAGGGGGGGGGGGGGGGGGGGGGGGGACATGCGAGCTCAAGGAGAGAATGGTCACACTGCGCCAGAGCCTTGCCTGCGCGTGCAATGTTGCAAATAAGGACGAGATATAAAAGGTCCACAGAAAAGCGACCCTATATAAGTATCCGTGGCCACAGCGTCGCGTTTAAAAAAAGCTGGCTCATTACAGAATGAAGACAGCAAACAGCAGAAATAAAAATAAAGCTCGGAGCAGAGAGGGAACTTCGCGTCCCGATATTGATCATGCATATCTCACCGATATCGACAACAGCACGAACATTAAAGGGACCCGTAACGACCACGGTCACACTTTCGTGCGTTCCAGCAATTCGGAAAACCCGCAGCAGAAGCACCTGTGTTTTTCTTCTGAAGCGTACTTTGTCAGCGGCTCAGTTCAGGGTAGAGCTGTGCACGGGCTCGGGCCGGCCCGAAAGCCCGGACCCGGCCCGGCTCACGCGCCGGGCTCGGGCCATTTGGAGATTCCCTTACTCGGGCTTGGGCCGGGCCCGGGCCAGACTTTCTATGTCTCGGACGGACCGGTCGGGCTCCCCGATCTCGACGCGTCGCCTTATTGCAGGTCGGGCCGGGCCCGGGCCAGGCCTTAGCCCGGCCTAAGGCCGAGCCGGGCCGGGCCAGACCGGGCCGCCTGTGGTAGTGTAGGGCCCGGGCCGGGCGCGGGCTCAGAATTGCGGCCCGTGCACAGCTCTAGTTCAGGGCAGCAGTGGCCACAGTTCCACTGGCTGCGGAAGCCAAAACGAGGGCGTGCTCAAGTTTTGATGGATGTTAAAAGGGTTTCAAGAGGACGGACTTGATCCTCCTGCTTGTCCAACATGTGGGGTGTACGGTTCTGAGACGTGCAATTCATTCAATCAATCAATCAATCAATCAATCAATCAATCAATCAATCAATCAATCAATCAATCAATCAATCAATCAATCAATCGATTGATCAATCATTCAGTAAACGTATCGTGGACGTATTCGTGCCAGTACACTCGCAGTTGCCATCAGTAATGACGGCACTAACTGCTGCGAAGTCGCCAACCGTAGTACATTCCTGGAAAATTGGTGGTGTTAAACCCAGACTCCAGATGATTTCGTACTGCGGCACGAGTACAGTGTAAAGGGCGAAAGAAGAAAAAGGAAATATTTATGAAGAACGGTAATATTTTAGCGCTGAAAAGAAAGAAATGACAGTTAACATTTTCCAACATTATTTTAAAATTTTACGATTGCGTCCAAATTTCATCACCTGCGGCTCTTGTTTGTAGTAATCCGATACAAACGTCACGAAGCACTGCGTGAAACGAGCAAATAAACACAGACGTTGTGGCTTTCGTTTACTATACCCCACAGCTTGCTCGCTGTCCCTCACAATTCACTACGCGATCTGCCAAATTCCAGATTTTATTAAGCGTGGTATAACTTGTAACGCTATGGCGAAGACGTGTGTGTGTGCTAAAGTGCAGCACGGCCACCGATATCTTAGTGCGCGGCTCTCCATAGTCACGTGAGCGGTGGTAGAAGCAGTATGGTTTTGGCATGCTGCTTTCGTCCCAACAAACTTGCCAATTCAGTTGAAAGCAGCGTGCAAGAGCTCAAATGCAGGGCCGAAGCAGAGTTCAATCTGCTGCATCGAAATAATAGCGACAAAGGTTGCGGCTGGTCTAGATTTACCTCTAATAATAAACACCCGCTGGCATCGGTGTACATAGGGTAACGTTCAGGATGTGTGGGCGGGCGCTGGTAACGATCTGCGACTAAATTTCTGATGTTTTATGGATCCATCTTTTTTATGCAGTCCTGGAACAAGCTCACAGGCATTTGGTCCAAGACTGGGATGTGGAACTTCGCAAATTATGGCGATATATTGACTGAGTTCAAATGTCGGATACTGAAAATACCACCATGATCTGTCAGCTAAGAAGGAAATGTTTCTGTATTTGGAATTGTACAAAGCTTTAGAAAAGGCTAAGAGCGGAACCATATAGAAAAATATTTTACATGCAATGCGAGTTGAATATCGGGACAGGCTGGGCCAATACTACTCCGTGTATTGCCGCATCAAGCGACATTAATTCGTCTGAAGATCAAAACCACAGACTGGTGAGCTAAGTGGTATCTTCGTAGCTTGAAGTATAGCGCGAAAAAGCTCGGAGGAAGTCAGGCGAAGAGTCATTCCTTGGTGAATGTTTGATATTTATTTTGTTTAGTGCAATACGAAGCAGTTCATTGAACTATTTGACTACTTATGCGAAACACGAAACAATATTCGATTTCATTTATTCGTTTAGCGGATAAACTTCTGGAGCGTGTGCGGGCTTTATTGCACTTTAAAGTTTACAACAGAATCTGCACTTTTTTTTCTGAAAAATAGGGCACTGAAAAAGCGTTGATTTGTCAAGAAACTAAAAATTATTTTATTACTTAAGAATTATTTTCTTTTCAGTCAGCGCAAGAGTCCCGTTGACACTGTGCCCTTTCTTGCCATCTAATGTTGGCACTTTCTCTATGTACACGAGACAACAAAAAGTGCACTCGATATGCCACGATCGTGAAACGTATATGTGCACGAGAAATGTGAGCACCGGCAGCTCACTAAAAGCATCTAGACGCATCCAGCACGATGTCATTAATTGCCCTCAACGACTATGTAGCACGTGAGACACCGTGTTATTGTTTTATTATAGTTCTAAATAAAAGGTAAAGAAAAGAAATAAAGCGCGTAACTGTGTTTCCAAACCGACTTTTGCGTGGCAGTATGGTAAATTTTAGAGCCAGATTATGCACACAGTGTAAAGTGCAGAAACAAAAAATTGATAGAAGCGTTTTGACTGCTTCCTTTTGTATTTGTACTTCGGTTGCATTTTATTCCAGCTAAGTAATCAGCAGAAAGGGGGACTTTGAATATTGATTGAAAGAGAGTGAGTTAGTGTTTCTTTATTATTCAAGCCTGATCGGTTTTGGATGGAGTGATATTCTTTATGAATTCACTTAATCTCTAGGCCCTGAGGCTATGTGTAATTTTTTTTGCTCATTTTATTTTTGCATTTGTCTCTTGTTCCTTTAGCGTTAAAGTCTTTTGACCACTCACTCAAACAATGACCGCCTGTAATGCACTGCTGTGACTGTTACCCTCCGCTACAGGCGTATAGGCCAATATAGGAATACATTGGCAGTAGAAAGGGCTGTAGTATGCAGTGGCAGTAGGGGTATAGTATGCATGGCTGCTAAAAATGTGCTCGCTGCGCCGAAGAGATGCCCTTCATAAGATCCAGAGCTCTACGCTACCTAGTGTCTATATTTTTGGACGAGAAACTAATTCGCGCGAACAGTGAAGCCACATCAAACATGCATTACAAACCGCGAGGCATTTACCGAGGTAATCACTGCGCAGATCGCGATGTTTCGCCTGCTCCTAATTACGCAAAAAATTAAGGGCTCATTACGCGAACAAAGTGTAGAGAGAGCGAGAGAGAAAAGGAAGGGAGGAAGGAAAGGCCGAACAAAGTTTAACACGACACGCAACGACAGGTGGCCGGACGCCAGAAGGACAAACCGGGACGAACTCGCTGGCTAGGTGTCGCGTATAATGTATTACGTGAAAGGAGGGCACAAAGGGTCGCTCTGCCGACGACACTGCGCTCGCTTATCGCCATGGCTGACGGTTAGCGGCCGAGGAGACGTTTCTACACGCGAAGGCACTTTGTCCAGCCAGTATGTGGGCCGCATGTCGAAACACGTGCTCGCGGTCACTCGCAAACCACAGGCGGATGCCCCGAGTGGCCACACTGATTGTGGATGAGGGGGGAATGTTGACTGCTCACATAGCTTACGACTGAGCATGAGAAGACGCGGGTGGTGTGGGCGGCTATGGGTCGTCCTGAAGCCGAGCTCGAAGTCTTAATTTGCAGCCTGGGAAGCCGGAACGAATGGACTGGATTGCGAAAACGACAGTGGAATCCCGGTTCGGCTTCTTAATGGACACAGTGCTTGTGAAAACTCCGAGTGTCATGCAATGCACCCCGGATGCCCAATGTGGTCTATAGTAGTTTATCAGTAACAAAAAGAAAACTCTCGCTTCTGTACAGACGCCGACGACAATAGGTACTTGAATGACGCAGGACAAACAGAACGCGCAAACATGACAGATTTCAGCGCACTGCGGGCGGAAATGAAACTGGATAGCTGATGTGAAAGCTGATACGAAATAAGATGTCGCATGATGAGTGTTCCGGTGGGTTTCTTAACTGAAAACAAAATGTGCCTTCTGGAGACAGAACAAAGTAATGTATTGTCGTCGTGCACTCTGTGCTTGTTCCTTTGTTTCTTTGGTTTTTCATGCAGTGAGACTGATCAGGGCAGAATAATTTTGTTCCAGTCAACACTGTGGTATCATGTTGCCTTCAGGTGGAAAGCGACGATGGTCGCTGCGCGCGTGGCGCCGAGATTGCATAAATAACAAAACGCGAAGTACGCGCGCCGCGGTTACTCAGCGGCTACGGTGTTGGGCTGCTAAGCACGAGGTTGCGGGATGGAATCCCGTTTTTGCGGCCGTATTTCAATGGGAGCGAAAACACCTGTGTACTTAGATTTAGGTGCACCTTAAAGAAACCCAGGCGGTCGAAATTATTCTGGAGTCGCCCACTACGGCGTGCCTCATAATCAGATCGTGGTTTTCTAACGTAAAACCCATAATTTATTCTTTCTTTTAAGCGAGGAGTGGCTCCGTTGAAACATCTCCTTTTATGAGTGAATATATGCACTTTTGAGAGCAACGTATTTCGCTCAATATACTCCGGTACCACGTGAGTTTTGGAAATAAAATACCATCACAGATTGAAAGTTAGGCCTAATAAGTATTTTGTTATGCGCATTCCAGGTGAGAAAAAAAGAAAAAAAAAGACGGGACGCTGCAGGAAAAAAGAAAGGGAGGTAGAGAGAGGTACGTAGGGTGGCAAGCGGGGAACATTCTAGTAACGGTCGTTTGACCCGCATCGTGAACAGTCACGTCACACAAGCGGACCCCTGCCGGCAGAATGGCAAGAGTGGGAAAGCATCTCCCTGTCTTCCCAATTCAGGCGAAGCCCCACCAAGTAAGCCACGTGAAATTGCGCCGACCGCAGCAATATTTCTTCGGTTCCGAAGAAATTCGCCGCCGCTTGCTCCGCTTTTACCGCTGCGGATATGTTTGCTTCGTAGTGGGAGACACCATGGCCGATACCCCTTCTAGCAAGTCGGAAGCCTCTATTTACGTAGCGTGTCTTCTGTTATTTTCTTAGAAATCTTCCCATTAATGCTATGTAAATCTGCCAAGCCTGCTCGAAGTGCTATAGAGTCGCAAATGTAATAAGTATGGGTGCTGTGCGTGGGTGCAGTTGCATTCATTGCTTACTCGACATAGAAACACATTACGGCTGTCAATCAGGCACAACGCAATTGACCATCAGTGTAGAAAGTTACAACTTGCGTAGAGTTGTCGGTTTCTTCCCCCGCCCCTTTTTTTTTCCTGTTTCCATCATTCAGTATACGACAGCGCCCAAGCAGCTGCATGCGCGACGAGTGGCACTT
Source organism: Dermacentor andersoni (assembly GCF_023375885.2). Classification (NCBI taxonomy): domain Eukaryota; kingdom Metazoa; phylum Arthropoda; class Arachnida; order Ixodida; family Ixodidae; genus Dermacentor; species Dermacentor andersoni. Next base: position 358,389,855 of record NC_092814.1, on the reverse strand, counting down.
AAATTACCCTACCCTTTAAAGCTTGGTTACACCATCATTGAAGTGCAGCGGTTGCGTAAATGTTTCAGTCGTCGGGGATGGGTTGAAGGCATCTGGCTTTTCAAGTTCGGTGTTTTAGAGGTGACGGCTGGGGGAGTCGAGATTATCCAATTCGGAGGTTAAAACTCCTTCAACTGATGTCACGAACAAAACGATGCAGCTCCACAACGACATCTGAGCAATTTTTTTTTCTTCCCTGTACATTGTAGAGCTGATATATCAGGCACATGGCGACTGTGAATCGAATGATCGACTGCGTAAAACAAATCGTGGCCTTGTCGTTGCCACGTCGTTCTTGGTAGTGGTGGTGTCCATTCCTTCGACGTTGTTTTCTGCCATCCTTCTAATCATTGGCACATCCTGCACTCTGGGTGTATGCCATGCTTGAGGGATTACCGTCATTGCGCGTAGTTTGTGCCACCAACGCTGTTTTCACGACTGCGATAATGAAAAGTCGTTCACTCATTCAGAACTTACATGCCCCCCGCACATCATGCCGGAGCACTGTAGTATAGCTTGCTACCGAAATGTGTGCACAGCCGTGCCACGGCTCTCTGAGCCTGCGTGGAGTGCAAGACCTCGCATAAACGTACCGAGCGCGATATCGCAGTGCTTCGAGCGTCCGGCTCCCCAGTGCACATTGTTGCAGTGACGCGGGCCCGAAACCCAGTCGTGTGGGTAGACAACACTTTTGTTTTAAGGGCAACAACTTAAGTGTTCCTGCTTTTGATGAAACCGTTCACTAGCACGCCCCTTCGTATTACCAAGTCGGTACGATTGAGAGAGACCTACGAGGCGGCTATATATTATACAGGTCTTATTAATAAGGTGGTGATTTATTATTTGATTACACAGTACAGATACGCGTTCGCCGGTGCTACTGTGTGGGTCAGGGAGAGAGATAAAAGGGGTGGGAAAGCCGGGGAGGTTAACCAGATGAAATTCTGGTTTGCTACCCTGGGGGGGGGGGGGAAGAGTAAGCGGAAACGAAACGCGGAAAAAACAGCGGAGAGAAAAAGCAAACTAACGGGAAAAAAATGTAGGGAAGGTCGTGAACGTACATAAGAATTAGTCTCTTCAGAAGGCCATTCGAACGTAAAAATTTCAAGAGTGCCTTTACTGTCTTGTGGTGTGACGACTGTATAGGTCGGCGTTCCAGGAATGTCTGCTCCGAAAACGGCCGGTACTCGAGACGCGCCAGCGCGGTCGCGAATGACTGCCTGTGTGCGCTGTATCGAGGACAATAACAAGGAACGTGTTCGATAGTTTCCCCGTCGCCGCAGTGGTCACACGCAGCACTATCCTCCCATCCGATGCGGAGAGCAAATGACTTCGTAAATGCGACGCCAAGCCACAATCGGTAAAGTACCGTTGTCTCGGGTCGGGATAGACCAGGTGGACGATGAAGTTGCAGACAGGGGTCCAGTCGATGCAGACGTGTGTGCTGGAAACTAGGTGTGTTCCACAATGATTGTAAGGCATCATATGCAAGCACTCTAAGTTGCACTGCAGCATCTGTTCTTGATTGCGGGATTGGCTTCTGCATGCCGTCTTCATGAGCAGATCGAGCAGCTTCATCGGCAGAATTCTGACCGTTGTATACTTATAGGCCGATATGCTGGAACTTTTTTGGCAACGCCACCGTTGACCGAAAGCTCCTTCACCGCCTCGCCGAGCAAGAAGATGACGTCATAGTTCAGTGTTTCCCTAGCCACTGTGGCGTAATAGGCAACAAACATGCCTATGAAGCTGCTCGATCTGCTCATGAAGACGGCGCGAAGAAACCGATCTCGCAGTCAAGAACAGATGTAGCAGCGAGACTTCGAGTGCTTGCAAACAACGTCACATAACCGTTCTGGAACACACTTTGTTTCCAGCACACTCGTCTTCATCGACGGTACCCCTGTCTTCAACTTCGTCTTCCACCTGGACTCTCCCCGATCCGAGACAACGGTTCTTTACCGACTGTGCTTGGTGTCGCTTTTCCAAAATCATTTGCTTTCCGCAAAAAGAGAAGATGGTGCAGCGTATGACCACAGTGGCAACGAGGAAACTATCGAACATGTTTTTTGCCATTGTCCCCGATACAGCGCACATAGGCAGTGACTCGCGACCGCGCTGGCGCGTGTTGACAACCGGGCGCTTTCGGAGCTGACAGTCCTGGAACGCCGAACTATACAGTCGTCACACCACAAGGCAGTCAAGGCACTCCTGAAATTTTTGCGTGGTCTATTAGAGAGACTCTAGTTGCCAGGGATGTTCCCAACCCCCACTATTTATTTTTCTTGTCTTTGCTTTTCTCCGCTATTCTTTCCGTCTTCCGTTTCCACTTACCCTTCCTTTAGTGCAGGGTAGCAAACCAGAACCTTCTCCGGCTAATCTCCCTACCTTTCCCACCCCGTTTCTCTCTATCTCTCTCTCTCTCTTTGCAACGCAAGCGTGCTGCGGTGGACAAAGTTCTCGCTATGGGGCGTGTGCGACCAAGCCTGACGGCATAAAAACACCCATACGGCAACGGTTGTCGTCAGGATAACCGAATGGACTGACAAGGCAAATTCAGTTTCTATCACCTAACTGCTGCTGTAGTAAAAATATCTAATACAGTATGTCTGGTTGGAATTCACAGACAGGAGATTCGACGACGGCTCTGACTGTCGTTGCAGAGCGGTAACTGTTGTCAACGTTTAGTCTACTTCCGACATTACAATGATCTTAGTCTTCTGGCATCTCAGCTCGATTCTCCAAGCGGCAGGCGGTACCCCGCTTGGTAGTGGCGTCGAGTTGTCGTACAACTAATGTGGTCGTGACAGAACATCGCCCAAGTCGTAACTTCAGCGGGAGCACTGCGGTTGCATAAAAAAAAAAAAAGAAGAGACACCACGCAGAGCTCGGTGCTTAAAGAAGCAAGTATGAATATCCCAAATGGTTACTCTTTTTTTTCGTTATTTTATCCTATATTTTCATAAAAGGGCGACAAACCGCTTTGCAAGTAACACTAAACAACCAGCGCCGTTTATTGCCGAGCTGTCGCAAACAATGGCTCACGGAGCTGTGAACGATAATTCAGTAGGGATACCTTTTGAAATTGGCTCCGCGTGGGAACATAATCAGAAATGTGAAACGCAAGTTTGAAAGCCACCAGAAGATGAATTAGTAGTATCTCTCCGTTTGGGTTTAGTGTTTTTCAGTTAATCGTTTAAATAACTTTCGTTTGCCTGCCTAGACTACCACTGCGCCCTATTACATTAAATCTCTCTTGTGAAAAAAAGAATAATACACGGCTGACGAAACTGTTCGGTATCAAATTATCCCAGGAGGAAAAAAAAATCTACCGAAGGCGCCGACAGCAGCCGATGTCCGCTAGTGTTTGTGGAACATTTTTGGGCGCGTGATGCAGTTCAAGAAGGGAATACCTACCGCTCCCCGGGTAGCATGCGGTAATCTGGCGGGCCTTGATGTGGAAGCCGCGTTTGTTGTTCTGGCTGTCGCTACTGAAGTGCATCAGGAGTTGGTCACGGTTGAACATGAACACGCCTGTAAGATGAAGAATGCACGGTTGTTATACTCTACCAATGCGATATGCGTAACCGGCGTGTTCACAGTCGCTTAGCGTTTATCTTTTACGCTGCGTTTGCATCACTAACATAATCTCTTATTCGGCGTGGCGCTCTATTCGAAAGCTTCCAAATCATGGTGGGAAGAGGCAAGGTCTTCTGCCACGCGCGTCAGCATTCAGCCTTATTCTCGCCATTTGATGCTAATGGATCATCGAGCTTAAGGAAATTGAGAGCTCGACGCTTAGGAAATGTGTTCACGCCATCTATTCAGTAAATTAAAAGCCAGACTAAGTAAAATTAAATTACACTCAGTCGACTTACTAGTCCATGGGCCAGTAAGTCGACCGAGTGTAATTTAATTTTACTTAGTCTGGTTGTTAATTTGGAAAACGAGAAAAGAAACAAAGTAAACTCGTTGAGAGTGCACTGTCAGCGAGTGTACTTTGTTTCTCTTCTTAGTGAATGAAAAGGTTTTGCGTGTAGCAAATGCGGAGGCAGTCATGTTTTATTACACCCGAGTTTCTTTCCTAATCTTGAAAATCGCACCAATGCAATTTGCGATATTCATACACGAATTTCAGCGCTCACTACATGGCGACATAGTAAACCAAGCTCACCGGGAGCCCACAAAAGGCTGCCCCGCTGTCAAGTCCTTTGACAACACGCGCGACGAAGTTTGAAAATGAACGTTGCGGCAAATACTGACACTGCACGGTTTCTCTGACAATCTGCTGCGGCGTGCCGTATCAGTTGGGGCGTGCGAATAGTAAGTTGAGAGATCGGAAACAAATATGAATCCAACAGCGCCGAAGGCGAATCGAATCAAGTATCGAATATTTTACTATAGTTTTAGAATAATGCACAGCTTTTTTCTCCACTAATATCAAACAATTTTGACATTGCAGGCACTATTACCTACATTATCAAGTGTCTTTGGATGTAGTACTAATTGTGCAGCCCGCTTTATCAAAAGTTCGAATGCGGCATTATAACTAAACAACCGAGAGTCTGCGGAACATGCGTGCTCGCGAATTAGCGCAATGATTGTTGAAAAGGCAATCGTGTCAGCGCGTTAGCACCTGTGTATACCTTCGAGAATAAAACGGAAATGCGCGTTGACTGCATCGATAGCAGAACGAAGAAAGAACTTTTTCTCTAGTTGTAATGATCGCTGCAAATGCTGCCACCATAACATCAAAAGTCGCGATCAAGCATATTGAGAGTTCGTCTCGAGAGAACACACAGTAGCAGCATTGATAAAGTGTGCCAAACAATACCCATTTCCGCATGTCACGTTATTTGCATTTTTCATTCACGTTATTTGCGGCAATGTCTCTCCGCCACTCCTTACAACGCCTCTGCGAAAAAACGTCACGTTCGCTACTCTCACAGCCGCTTGACAAGAAATGTGTATTCAAATGGAGAAAAAGAAAGCCTGTATAGTCATTATACAGCCAGATCATTCTATAGCAGTACTAAACTATGGAGCACACACCTCCGCCCGCGCCTCGAAATTCAAATGTTTCCAAGGAGATTGAGAGAGCGGTAACCGACGATGAGTCAATGGGATAGTGCAGGCGTATACCGTTCATTCGTAGCACTACTGTAGATTTTGATAATAACAAGTGGAAAAGTATATTTAAAACTCTTTCCATGGCGTAAGTCACCGATACAATTTACATGCAGTTGTCCCTTATGGGCACAATATAAAGTGTACTTTATAAGCGGCGGTTTATAGCAAGCAGTGATGGCGCCCATGAACCGAGTTGCTATATATCTATCTCTCAGGGCGTGCACATTCTCGGAAATTCGGAATTCTGAAGCTTACCGATCAGCTGGTAGTTAATGTTTTCCCAAACACGGAACGGCTATTTCACAGCCGTGATATTTAAGAAATCCTGTCTTCTTACAGCGTCTCTTCCAACACCCATGATTCTCATGCATCTATAAATATGGGTAATGCCGCCGTGAGCAGCCTGGTGCCACCTACAAAAGTCCTGGAGAAACGTACCAATTATTCCGTTTTTCATCGCGCAGGTGGTAGTCGGCACACACGCTGTCCTACCATCTGCGACTTCACGAAACAGCAGCGGCCAGCTTCTGGCCGTTTCTAAAGAAAGCCCTGGAAAAGTACGGTCGCAGATCTCGCGAAACTACTCGCCGCTGTCCCCCGATACACAGACGAGGCAGGCGAGCCATTTCCGTCGCTCTTTCGGTCAAGGCCGAGGTCACCGTCTATGCAGGAAGGAGCGAGTATTTTGTGCGCGCTTCTCGAGACGGGACAAAAAGCCTTGTCTTCTCGCAGTTATCGCTGTGCGCGCACCTTGGCCACGGCTAGGAAGGTAGCAAACAAGCCGCCCGAGCCCACGTGAGCACATTAAGTGTGTACAGTTTCCAGAGATGCACCGCGCCACGGCGGCGCGATTTAGGTTTCATCGAGCACGTTTCGAAGAAGCAGTCGAATTTCAAGTTCTTCCTGTGACACTCGGCTACTCACAGGTATGAGACCCGCGGCATAAGTAAGACGATAATAAATATTAAGCGCAAGCCACCTACACGCGCACGCGGTTAAGAGGAAGCTTTAGCTCGGGTGCTCCTATCTAAATACATGTAAAAGGAGAATTCGTTTTTCTCGGCAACCACTGCACCAAATTTGACGGGGTTTGCTGCATTTAAAAAAAAACCTTAAAATCTAGTGACTGTTGGTTTCGAATTTTCGATTTAGGTCGTCAAATTTTTATAAAAATTTGGAAAAAATCGCAAATTTTCAGAAAACGAAACTATCAAGTTTACTACTCCGTAACTCAGCAAGACAAAATGATATAGGAATTCTGTGAATTGTACCTGATAGCACATCTAAAGCGGACAAAATTGATATGTTACACATGAACATAAAAAAATTGACTAATGTGTAATTACAACTTTTGCAGAACCTTTGTAAACAACGTAACAAATTCACGTAAGATGTAAACTGACATATCAAATTTTTCCGCTTTGAATGGTCTAATGGATGCCGTTTACAGAATCGCGATATCTGTTTTTGATGCAGAGCTATTAGCTTGTAAACTTCGTGCTTCTATTTTTTTCATACGTCTGAATTTTTGAAAATCCTTTTAACAAAATTCAAGCCCTAAATCAATATTCCGCTTCCAACAGTCACTAGAATTTAACTTTCTCTCTCAAATGCAACAAATTTCATTAAAATCGGTCCAGGGGGTTATCTCAGAAAAACGTTTTTGCGTTTTTACATGTATTTGAATAGGCCGCATCGGAGTTGGGCCCGAGCTAAAGCTTCCTCTTAAGCAAGCGACGCTCTCCAGGTGGTCAAAATTACTATACAGAGCACGTCCTACGAGTCGTCTGTCGTAGCGCCAGTGTTGATTTGGGACGTTGATCCCCATGAATTAATCAACACAAGCACGCATAGCACACAGCTCCTTCGACATAATTGTTTCCTTTGCGTATTGAGCAAGTTAGGGGCAACTTAGAAGTCCCCTACAGGCCGCTCTGCAACCATGTCCATACAAGTACAGTGTGCGGTTGCATTAAAGCGACCTGTCATATAGCAGCTAGTTGCAGGTCAACTTAGAAGCCCCTACAGACCGCTCTGCAACCGTGTCCATACAAGTACAGTGTGCGGTTGCATTAAAGCGACCCGCTATGTAGTAGCTACATGCAGTTTCCAGGCTGCCGAGCACACCTTCTTTGTGGCAGCCTCTCGCACTGCACTAAAATGGCGCTCGCGTTATGCCGAGAAAGGATGGGGCCCGACTCACGGACGGCGCCCGGCGTTATGGATCCGCACAGCTTCTGTCCGTCCACGTCGAGGTAGTCGTAGATGCAGCTGTCGCTCTGCTCCAGCTCGAAGTGCAGGAAGGTGAGCTCGAGGCCGCACACGGCGTCCGTGGCCCGGCGGATGTAGTACCAGCACTTCTGGTTGCTCGCGTACGACTCCGGGAAGCCCGGGCTCCACAGCTGGAACTCCTCCTGCGAGTGGCGCTCCTCGCATGGCCCCACTGCGCCACGGGGAGCGGTGGGCACGTCGTTAATTAACAGGCACGCACGCGACAACGGCAATGGGGAAACTTAATAGCAAATGAAAGGCCCCGAGTGGCACTCCCAGGCCGAAAATACCTGCTAAAAAATAGCCTGCCCAAATACTTTTAAACTACAATTTTTCACCAAACAAATGGTGCTCCTTTCCGTGCCGAGTGTACTGAATATCGCGCTGAGTGTTGATCAGATGATTTCAACAGTCGGAACGAATCACGTTAGGTTTTTTAGCATTTACCGGTCAATCCACGCGAGAAGCTGCAGCTTAAACGGCGATTGAGCTTTTTGATTCTTTCACTTGGACGCAGCTTAGCCTTGATTTATCGCCTTACGAAAGGGGTGTAAATATACGGACGCGTTGCAGGTGCACTATAAAGTGCTGCAAGTTATTTGGGAGGGAGAGAGAGGGAGGCGGGAGAGGCTTAACGGCGTCTTCCTTGTTCGGAATGAACCGTCGCATTGATTCCATGCCTACGACTTTCTGGTGCAGAGAACGAGTTGCGGAGTTCAATTCCCGGACTCGACGACCGAGTTTGAATCGGATTAAATAAATAAATAAATAAGTACGCTCGTGCAGTTGAATTCAGGTGCACAATAAGGAACCTCTTGGGGGCAAAATTAATGCCATGCTCTCGACGCGGTGTTTTTCGCAGTCCCAGTCTCGCTTTGGGATTCGCGATATTCAAGCAAAACTTTTTCCGAATGGCCAAGTAGCGCTTGTGTTACGAAGTGCTACAGGGAGCAGGTTTAATTCTGAGAGTCAGAGACGCCTCCAGGGCAGCAAGGGAAGAATGGCGACAATCACAGCACACACACATATATTCAAACATAAAAAGTGAAAATGCACGGACATCGGGAAGCGAGACCAGGCGTGCCTGCAAACCGTTCTGAGCGACTACCACAGCGCACTCACACTTTGGCTGGTGTCCTACGGAACTTCACTAGCGGAGGCGGCAGGCGAGCTGACTCTGGTTCGTCGGCTGGTTGACGGGAGAGGAAGACATGTCGTCAAGAGGTCCTCTCGTACGTTGGCGCTCGACGGGGTTCCTCCGACAGCTGTTCACCTCCCGAACGTTGACGTCGAACGCAAGCCAACGCATCTTCCTCGTTCCGCTTCTCAGCTCTGTGTCTCTTGCCGACGTAGTCTCTTCTCCTTCTGTAGGCTCCTGGAGCCACGCGTCATTTGCCGATTCGCTGCGTACTCGGCGTTCCGCGATTCGCTGCTTTCTTCTTGATTTATTATTTTGCTACGCCACGAGCGCGCATGCAGTGAGGCGTCGTCCTCTAGTGAATGGTGCACGTGCTCCGGTGCACGCGCTTGCATACTTTTAACCTGCTTCGTCGTCGTTTTCTATATATACGTCGCCCAAGGCACTTCAGCACGTAACACAAACTTCCGCGAGCGAGCGCAAGGGTGACGTGGCGTTGCAACTATGCCCCCTCCCTTCACGCAACACCTGGCGCGTTACAGCGGCAGCAGGCGTTCCCTTTCGCCCGCTCTGCTCCGTAGACGCACGCTCTTGACGTGGCTTTGGAGCCAATGAAATTTAGGTGCCGTTTTTCGCTTGTCCAGACGACAGACGCCGGCTTTTTTGCTCAATGGGCCATTTGACGTTTTCGCATCAAAAATGCGAAATCATTGCAGGCTTATGAGGTACTCGCTTATTCGAAATAAAATTATACCTGTCCGTAGCATATAATCTTCGCCATGCCGCATGACGCAACAATGCATTTTCGAATTTTCGCCATTGATTCGTGGCTTCTTGCATACGCGTCTAGCTTTGCTTAGGTTCGCGGTCGACTTGGAAGTGATTTCGCGATGTCTTTCTTCGTTTTCTTTTTCTTTATTTTTCTTTTACAGCGAAGCTCTTTACCTGACGGACCTGTTTGAATGAGCCGTATGTGTGGTCTCCTATGCGGTATCTGGGCTGGCTAACGTCCATGAAGTGAACAGAAAAGATGGCGGCGCTGCGTGGTCTCGTAGAGGGGAAGGGGTATCTGGGCTGGCTAACGTCCGTAAAGTGAACAAAAAGTGGCGCGAGCGCCGAATAGAGAAGGAACGATAGTACGGCGGAGAAGAAAGGAAGGACACTTGATTTCACCGCGCGCCGCACCTGCGGAGTGGGGGAGTGCACTCGCGCTGGCCGCCGTTGCAGCCGGCTGCGTCTGCTGTCGTCCGCCCTCGATACAACGGCGCGGCAGTTGTGGCGTGAAAACACGGCGATGTGCGCCGCGGTGCGTAAGTACCGGATTGTGCATTGCAGAGGTAGACCATTGCAACTGTTTCAACTCCAACAAAAATAGGAAAAACGGGAAGACCACGCATTGTGCGCACGGCCGAAGAACGAGCCGAGTACGAGGAGAGGCGTCGACTGCAGAGACGCGACTATCAACAACGACAACGTGCCCGTGTGAAAGCGGAGAATGCGGCCGGTGACTTTGCCTGCAAAGAACGTCGATGAGAGCAGATGCGAGAGTCTAACTGCCGGCGTCGAGCGCAAGCTGCCGATGAAGATCGCGCACTGGAAGCGGCTCGTAAGCGTCCAGCTATGTCGGTCTAGTCGGCATCCAAGCGCCAAAAGCTTGAGTTGCCACCTCCTTCTAGTTCAGGAGAACGTTTCTGGACGCGGAGTTGCACCATAGTTGCTTGGAACAGCTTCGCTCGCTAATCCGCCACCATATGAATGGTTCGGCCAGAATTTTTTTTATTGTCACGCACTTACCCACATTCTTGCGTGTGTCACAGAAACCGGGCCGCCGGGTGACCTCGATCCAGAAACCCTTGCCCGAGACGAGCGGATTGGTGTGCAGGTAAAACGTCACCTCGTCTCTGTCCTTAGGGAAGTCCACAATTTCTAGGAGACAAAAGTGTATAGAAAAAGAAAAGTACAGTGGCAGAATGGCAACACGGTTTCCAGGGAAACTGTTAAGATTACTGTTCGTATAGAAAGGCTGTTCGTACATAGATTTCTTGGTACAAAGTTTTACAGGAATACACCGAGTAACTAAGTTCTCGCTCACGGCGCTTCTCTTGAAAGATCGAACTGGATTGGGCAAAATATTAACAGAAAACTGATAATTACCCACAACGTTCCTAATTAAGCCTTGTACGTTTTTACCTTTGCCCACATATTGCCCCCATAATTTCGCGCATCCCATTCAATTTAAGCTTCGATTACAACTTTTTGTATTGTCGCGATGCAGAACAGAACATGCAGACAAGAGACGATGACGAAGTGCTGTTGTTGCGGGGGCGCTTCCGCAAGGTGTTTTTCCGAGCATGAAAGAAGCCCGCGAATGCACGCAAAATTGCCGCGTGACTGGCCGCTCGAGGCATTTCGCATGTATTCGCGGGCTTCTTTCACGCTAGTAAAAACACTTTGACGTAGCAAGTACCCTGAGACTGCTAACGCATTAAAAAGGGGGGCACGACAGCGCTAATACTTAGCGAAATAACTAATGCTGATGCAGCGTTACAGCAACGACATCTATGCGACAAAAAAAAACAAATCATTCGTCTCCCTCACCAATATGGCAGCAACGGGGAATGTGTCAGAAATTGTTGCAAAGTCTTCTGCAGCGGCATCTAATTGGGATGTGTTGTAAGCGTAGTTCGTGCAAATGACAGCAATATGTTCTCGCGTTTAATGCAGGGTATGCGGAGGTTTTCGCTTCTTGCACGCATGTGTCATGCACTTAGCACATTAAGTTGGGCTAATTACGCAAAGACCAACAAAGTAGACTTATTAAATCCGACCCGGCATGTCAGAGTCGTTCCGAAACATCGCGTTCACTTGAATGAACCTAGTTCGTTGGTTTTGGTAAAGTTAGCCTAAATTTGTGTGTCCGAACAGCGCCGCTGAAGAAGCTAGTTTATAGTACCTTATAATTACCAGGCAACTGCGATAGAGAGATACAAAAAAAAGGGGGGGGGAGACGCTAAAAATAATGAAAAATGACCCTCATGACACGGCTTCGTCCGTGTCTCTTTTGTAGCCGCCGTCTTCATTCGCACCTGTCAACAGCCGAGTTGTCAGAGAACTCAAGTCTTCCCTAACCAGACTGATTTCAGGCGATTGTCAACCTTCGAGACTTAACACAATAATTACAACACTAAAAAGGAATGTTGAGTTAAGCTTGTTAAATTAGACTGGCGGATTATCAAAAATGTCACTCTACGTGTGCGGACGCTTGGTAAGCCAGAAAGCACACATAATCAAACGATAGGGTGCGAGGCAACCTTGAAATTTCCGCACTAGCTCCTCGTGACGTCATGGGTTGGACAGCGTCTGCTCTCGATCATTCTAAAGCTTCAACATGAACAAGATTTACACTGCGTTGCAGAGGTTTAAAAGCATTTCTCTCTACAGATTAAAAATGTGAAATCTTTGTCTTCACAAAGACGTATGGCGCTGCCGTGAAGGCCCGCAATTCAGGACCGATGGCATTGCCTTTCCGTTTCTGCACTGGAAATCAACGTCCTTCAGCCAAAGAAAATAAAGTTTTGAAATCATATTTTGTTGGCAGAAGCTCATTTAGTGTCGCTATGCAGTGTCCCTTTAGAGCACATCATGCTCAAAATGAAGCGGTGGAGAACGATTTCCTTCTTTCTTTCGTTTTTTCACGTCAAAGCATGTCACGGCGCCTCTCACGCTGATCGTACCGGCGGCGTATTTGTCGCGTACCTGTGTGGCCACGGTATCGCCGCCGTCCGCAGAACCTCTTGTCGGCGACGGCCAGGTAGTCGTTGCGACACCCGGGCGACTCTTCCAGGTCGAAGTCGTGGAAGTGCACCTGCAGCGAACAGGCCCCGCCCACCCGCTTGACGCGGTAAGTGCACTCAAGCAGCGGAGGGTAGTCGAGCGGGTAGCCGTAGCTGGTGAAGTTGCCCTCTCCGTCGAACAAGCAGTAGTCGCACACGCCCTGGTGCACCAGCCGGCTGTCGGCTGCGAAGGAAGGGCGAGGACGAGAGAAAGATTAAATCGTCTGTGGCGCCGAGAACGCTCGTGCGATGCCGGGGAGCGTTGTAAACGCGAATGAATGTATGGATGCTTGGCAGACGTTTTTCAGAGGCGTCCGAAGATACTATACTGGTCGACGTTTGTTGTTCTCGTCGCAATCATCAAGTGAGGCATCGCTGTACGCGTTGAAACTAGAATGCCTAGCGCGTTCGCTGGCGCTGCGATTGCAACAGCGTCACATGCTAATGCCGAGCCCCTGGTTACCCCGTATAATATATGCGCTACAACGGGCCTCATTTTATCATTTGCCTTGACGACGTGTAGATATGCAAACATTAGAAAGGAAAAGAAGCGAAGGAGCAGGCTGGCAACTGCTACCGATAAAGGCCCAACGCTGACTACTGTTCAAGAACGAGGGGATAGAAACGTAGAAATGGAAGATGGGATGAAGAAAAGGGAAAGAGAGGAGAAAGAACGAGATGATAAGCAAAAGAGTCTTAAGTAAAACGAGACAAAGTAGAGCAGCGTGCTATAAAAAAAAAACGAAAATAAAAAAAAACATCGCAGGGCGCTCTAATCGAACAGCGAAAAATTATAGGATTTAAAAAACATACTGAGAGGTCTCGTTAATCATTTCGTAGTTAAGCCACTTAAAGTGAAAGGTAGATGGCAGGTGACGAAGCTATATTACCGTGAACTATAATATATATATATATATATATATATATATATATATATATATATATATATATATATATATATATATAGCGAGAGAGAGAGAGAGAAAAAGAGAGAGAGCGTCTATCACGTGATACCTGTAGTGCAATGTACGCGCACTGCACACAGAGGCCATAGGCCCGCATAGAACGTTCTAGCTCGAACACACCCATTTTGCACATTCACATTCAGGCCTCACATGTTCCAAAGACGAGCGTCTAAGCAGTTCTGTATGACTGCCAAACACACGAAGATGAACGGATTGCCCCTGGGACAGTTTTAGGGCACTGATAGATGACATGACTTTCACGGAAGAGGAGATCTTGGAACCGTGGTCTCGTGCGTCTGCGATGTGCAAAGCCACAAAAGCACTGCTCTGATCTTTAACATGAACCAGCTTATACGACCGCTTGTGATGAGGTGAAGGATGAACGTTGCATTATTGTGTGCGTACCCATTACAAATGTGAACTTCTCTAGTGCTTCTCATATTGCTCCTTTCCCCTTTTCCCAGATGATGGTAGCCAGCCGGGCTCAGCCTGATCAACCTCCCTGCCTTTCCGTTAGCTCTCTCTCTCTCTCTCTCTCTCTCTCTCTCTCTCTCAGACACACACACACATACAGAGTGGTTTTGTTTATTTATTTATTTATTTATTTATTTATTTAATTATTTATTTATTTATTTATTTATTTATACATACTGCAGCGCAATTTGCGTTATAGTAGAAGTGGGTTAAGAAAAGGTACAGAAAATGCATTGGAGTATACAGCGGTAAACACAAGTGAACGCTTTTAAAGAGCACTGATGAAAGAAAAATACACAATAAGTTATACAAATGCTGCCAGGCATGGGTGAGCACCATCATGCATTTGGGATGGCGGTTGCAAAAATTTGGGATGAGCATGAGCGAATGGAGCCAGGTAATGAATTCCAGTTTTCGATCGACCGTCTAAGCAAAGCGCCTTAGGCGCCTTAGGCAAAGTCAAGCACCCGAGCCTTTCTGCCCTGCATGGTCTCTGGCGTTGCTTTTGCTGGTTTTCAATTTTTACATCAGCAGGGCTCGTCAGATCATTTTCTACTTTCATGCCAACGATCTTCTAATTTTGTTACAGGGAACTCCGAAATAACACTGCATCGTGTTGGTTTTGATTTCAGCTCTGTTTCGGTGACTCGATCCTTGGGCACCGTGACGGGAGTATTCCTCTTTTGAAGACTTTTATAGGTTCAAGCCGTTTCTATTAAATATGCACCTCTTTGTTTCTTTTTCTTCTACTTCTATATTTTCATTATTACATTCTACATTCCAATTTTTTACGCTAACCTGTCATCTTAAAGTACCGTTTAATTTGGTTTTCGTCTTGACAAGTATGTGCTCTAACTTGGCATATTTTGTTGCACGATCCTTGGCCAACCCTTTAGAGTTGGCGTGTGCCACCTTCATGAAAGGGTCCACGCTAACTCTGTCATAAGAAAAACCAATATATTGTATCCCACGGGCAGTTTTTTTTTTTTTTTTTTTCAGAACGGCAGTGAAAATGACGCCTTAAGAAAAAGCAAGTACAAATTCCAAGCGATGGGAACTCGGCAATTAAATGAAAAACACGACCGTAACTGGGCGACAATATAACCGCAGCGTATAATGCGTTGCCACGGGCCTGGCCTCGTTGAAAACTGTCGAAACGCGTCCTCGAGGGACAGTCGTTACAGCGCTATACGCGTCACGTGTCGCTGTAGATTTTTCTCGTAGAAAGGAGGGAGGAGTAATGTATTTATCTTTTCTTTAGCAGTAAGCACCTGATTTTTCTTTTCTGAAATTAAGAGAATACTAGCCGTAGTCAGTGCTGAGCCTCGGTATTGTGGTTCAATTCTATTGTTCTCGCAGTCTTCAGATTAAAACAGCAATGGCGTGTTGTACGCGCTAGACATGATTCACGCCTGAGTCACAGCGAGTCGCGCATTCAAAAAGTGCTTCCTATTGTAGTTATCGCAGTTTATTTTTGCTGTTGCCCCATACATAAACTTCTTCGCTCACCATTCGGTTCTTTTTAGCATTCTTTCTGCTTTTCTCGGCCATACGGAAAACCCGCAAAAGTATTTCTTTTCCTTTCGAAATCGGGTCTCCCTTATTTTCTCGTTTTCCTAGAAAATAAAGGCGAACAAAAAAAAAATGACGCACTGAACATAGCTTTGTACACGTATCTCTCAAGCGATGCCAAAAGCAGAACACAGACGATATAGCGAGGGTTACGTCGGTTACGCGCAAGCTCCACTGCTTTCGTTGCATATGCGCTACGCGCGATTAAAGTCCGCGAAGCTCGCGAATGTGCCAACTCAAGTGGGACTTGTACGTGCACTCGGGGCCTTGGTATGTTCGCTGCCTACACAACCATCGCCCGAGAAATACCTCGCCGACATCGTTTGGTGCCGAATTGTTCAGCTGCTTTAGTCACAGTGTTTCAGAATTCCCAGGGATTCGGAACGCCAAGCACCGGTGCCTTCAGTAAGCGTGAGCCGGACATGGGCGGGGTTTACGTTCAAATAGTCAATCGTGAATATTCTGCGAGGCGATAAGCCGGGTATTGATAGAGGAAATAGCCTCTAGATGTTGATTGACTGAAAACGTCACTTAACGTCCGAAGGCAACGCATAGGCCGACAATCGTTATAGAGGGAGGGGGGGAGGGCACCGGTTTAATTTTGACCTCGTAGGGTTCTTCAGCGTGCAACCCAAAGCTCGCTACCCCAGCGTTCTCGCTTTGCGCTTTCATCTGAATTGGAATGCATTATGTAACCGCGCAAACGACAACGGAAGACGGAAACACACCGTTGTCGCTCGCGCGGTTACATAATGAATTCCAATATCGACCCCCAACTAGCCCGCCTCTCCCTGTTAAATATGCTACTTTCATCTTAATGCCGTGGCCAGAAATTTAGCCAGCGGCCACGTGATCGTTAGCACGGAGAGCCCTAGCGGCTATAGCGTTTCTGTGGCTGTAGCAGCAGTACCCTTGTAGCGGCCGACCGCAGCGGTTTCGCAGACGCTGAGCCGCGCGTCACTCATGCAAAGGCGCTTTCTCTTTTGTTTAATGGGTGAATTAACCTTCGAAACAGTGTGCAAAGTTCAAACTACGCATATGTGCGTGTGGAATTTCCAAAATTTCGATTCAAAATTGCGCATAGAAACAGACCTAGACTCCCTCAAAAATTATTTGTCAATGACTGTACGCAGTTTAGGAAATCAAATTAAGCCTCTTTATACTAGCATGCGAATCGAATATCACCGAGGTAGCTGCAAGTCAAAGGGAGTCCAAATGGAGAGTTTGCAAGCACAACGCCTCCGGTTACACCGATTGGCTTGTACAGAAAACATCAACAAAAAAAATTAACACAAACGAAACCTTTATCTCGCTGAAACACTAGCTCATACAAGCAAAAAAAAAAAAAAAAAATGTATGAACAACGAAGGCGAGCCACTGCATAAAATTGTCCGTCATCTTTTGAGCACATGTCCATACTTATACAAACGTTTTTCACTGCACTGAAAGCTTTTATTTCCCGGCAGGCTGCTAAGTGGCGATGGTCCGACTATCGTCTCGACTGACAATGGTTGACGGCCCAGAGACCAAAGTTTGTAGCGTAGCTGTTGCCATTGCGTGGCATCCGAGAACTGTGTGGCGAATCGCCCTTACAATAACAAAATAACGCAAGTGTGACTATATACCTTCAAACAGGAAAATAAGTTAGAAGGAACAAAGCCTCCCATGCAAACCCAGTGGCTGTCAGGGGTCAAGTTTTTTTCGGTAAGCAGAACGTGAGTCTGCTGGTCTGACCCAAGTGCAGTGTGTGTCACGTTTTCACAGGGCGCCTAAATATAGTACATCATTGTGTCGTTGCTACTTTCGAGTTTTTATTTCGAGGTATGAAGGTTTCAGTGTGTCACGTGGTGGCGCTTTTTGACCGCGCTATAGCTGAACTAGATGGCCAGAACTTCTCGGTATCGGTCAGCGCGGAGAAACAACATGACAGTTCGACGTGCCCGACTGTCACCTGTGCTGCTTCAGAGCACAAACTTAGAGACCATTACGTCCGAATAAAAATAGGGTAGGGATAAATAGAGATAGGTGCCTTAAGCCACCTCAGACACTGAAAGAACTACCCAGCTTCCTGGAATTATGCTCCTATTTTCGACGGTTCGTGCCCAGATTCGCGGACATTGTTTATCCATTGACAAGCCTCTTGCGAAAAGGCAGTTCATACGAGTGGGCACCTGAATGCGACGCGGCATTCTCCCAACTCAAAGTTTCTGCGCACATCAGAACCCATTCTTCGTCACATCGAGCCGTCTGCTCCTACTGAAGTGCACAGTGACGCCAGCGGAATCGGCATCGGAGGAGTGCTTGTGTAGCGCCATAATAATGAAGAGTATGTGGTTGCCATGCGAGCCGTTCTCTCAGCACGGCTGAACCAAACTACACTGTGACAGACAAAGAATGTTCAGCGGCTGTATTTGCTGTTCAGAAGTGTCGTTGCTACCTCTACTGGCGCCCATCCACTATTGTAACCGGCCACCATTCCTTATGTTGGCTTTTTTATACCCTCCGTGACCCTTCCGGTCGTCTAGCACGCTGGGCTTTACGGCTCCAAGAATTTGACTTCATTGTTTCGTACGAAAGTGGAAGACGTCATGCTGATGCTGACTGCCTTTCTCGCCTTCTTCTGCTCACAACGGAGGATAACGCGGACAATCTCGACACCGGCTTTGCTGCTGTTTCTCACACGTTTCCTGGCGCCACCGTTTTCAAGCGGGAACAGCGCATTGTCTTATGTTTGGAACCCCTGTTCGCCGATGTCTGCAGTCCCAAGGCCAGTGGTCGCTTTTGTCTTCGCGAATGACTGTTATACATGACAAATTACTAAGCAAGTGGCGCGCGGTATTTAGTGATTGTTCCCGAAAGTCTGCAATGTGACGTTCTGCGTGTCATATGATGATCCGACGTCAGGCCATCTTGGATTCATTCGCACCTTACATCGAACACAGGAGCGGTTTTACTGGCTTAAGATGCGACATTCTATTAAACAATACGTGTCGAGCTGCGACAAGTGGCAGCGTCTCAAGAGACCTACAAGCGCTCCGCAAGGCCTTCTTCATCATGTAGCGCCGCCTACACCTTTCGAGCAAGTCGGTATCGACCTGCTCGGACCATTTCCACGATCTTCGAACAATAATCGGTGGGTCATCGTCTGTGTCGATCACCTTACTAGACCGCGGAAACCGCTGCGATATATTCCTCCACAGCCGCTTGAGTCGCTGCCTTCTTGTTACGCTACGTAATTCTTCGCCAAGGTCCGCCTCGCGTAATCATCAGCGACCGTGGTCGCCAATTCGTCGCCGACGCCGTGGAAGAATTGCTTAGACTCTACACTTCGAAGTTCCGCCACTCAACACCATATCATCCCCAGACGAATGGCCTTGTCAAACGTACCAACCGCGCCCTGACCAACATGCATGTATCATCCAATCATAAGAAGTGGGATGACATCTTACTGTTTGTCACCTACGCCTCATCCATCTCATCCATCATCTGTAAATAAACACGCCTCGTCCGTAACAATATGTACAAGAAGGTTGGAAGTGCAGTCACAGTTTACTCTCGCGCCATTTCTTTATCGTCTTCACTCGGGCCGAGTGAGAGTTTTATAATCATGTGATGGCTGTTTTGAGTGTGGACTCTGCCGCTTTGTCGGTACCTTGCCTTCGACGCCATAAAAAGGGCGCTGTGCGCAGTCAATGTCATTTTCGCGTCACATATAACCAAATATATTCGGTTCCCGCGACAGGGCCGTTCAATTCACTGCGAAGTTGTACGCTGTATGTAACATAAATATACGCGACGCCCGCACAGCTGACGCATCCATCGAACTGCACAAACGGTTTCGGGTGCCCTGTACGCTGTATTCGCTGGTCCGTTGTGTGAACGCGATGGTGCCGCGTATCGTAACTACACAGCGGGTGGCTGCAATTGCCATTTGGACCCAATTGTATTGCTATCTAAACTGAGAAGCCTGCCGATGCCAAGGTGCCTTCTCACGCGCATGCATCTCCAGCTCCGCATACCAGCATATATATATATATATATATATATATATATATATATATATATATATATATATATATATATATTGAACAGCGCGCAAGAAGAACCAACCGGACGCGGAACAGACCTCGTTTAACCAGCGGCGATCGCCGACAGCGCAAATTTGTCATCGGAACAATGCCTTGGCGACCTATATGGAACACGGTCATAGTCGCGCAGCAGTGCTGTTCATTCGAGAGACTGCGCGAGCGGGTCGAAAAAAAAAGGAGGGCGCGGGGTCCGTGAGCATATGCGCCAGGCATGCTCGTCTCTGGGGGGCAAGAGTCGCGTGTCCGCGCAGTCATGGCGGAAGTGAGGAGCCGCGTCTCCAGCGGCGTCCTCAGCGACTGGCTCGCGCTGCGAGGCGACCTCAAAGAAGGCTGGGCCCAGCTCGGCTCATTCGGGGGGGCGCCCTTTGTTTTACTTTCTTTGGCAGGCAGCGCGCCGGAAGTCCTTTTTGATGCAACCATCGGCCGCGGATTCAGGGGCACAAAAGGCGGGACGATTCGCCCCGCGGCGCGGATTGCCGGAAGCGTAGACAGCCCTCGCCCGGAAGTCCTCCTCACCCCCGCGTCGAGCGTGGAAAAGGAGGAGGCCGCAATTAGACGGGCACCCGCGACAATGAGCAGGTCAGCTCCTCGGGATACGCCGCGCCTGCTTAATTCAGCCCGAAAGTTGCGGACCGTTTGTTTCGGCGATGGACAGCAGCCAGATTCGAAAGTTCTTTTTTTTTTCTTATGTTGCTCTTTCTTCTTTCCTTTTTGCTCTATAGGACGAAGAGCGCGCAGCTAGAGGTCGCTAAAGCACTGGCACGGACGCGAAAGTGCGTCGCTCAAGTCTCAGCTGCCGGACACATAGTAAGGGAGCTCGGGCGCCTCTTAAAGGTAGATCCTCGGTGTGTCTGCGGCAAGGACTCTGCGAGCGACGCATTCGTTTTCGTCGCGTCTCGCAGTTGCGACACGCGTGTGAGCTAGGCGGATGCATTTTTTTCCATAGCTACGTGTTGATACTTTCTCTTTGCGCAAGAACATAATCGCACGCTGCTTGAAACCCGTATGACTACAAATAAAAGCAGTATACAGACAAAGGGGGAAAAAAAACGAGAGACAAAGAACTTCATACGTGGCTCTTGTGCAAAGAAAGGTTCGACGCAGAACGCAAATTATAAGACAGTTCCGCCGTTAGAGCCCCCCGTATTATAGACGCCGCGGGATCTTAAAGGGACACTAAAGGGAAAAATGATTTCTTCTGCATCAGTAAATTACCGTTCTACAACACCAAAAACACCACTCTTACAACGATAAGACGTTTGGTAAGCCAGAAAAAGCGCAAGAACGAAATACGGGTGGCGACGCCTACTCAAGTTCTCGCACCTGGGGGCTGTGACGTCTTGGATTTCGATGGCATCTTCTAGGGCCTACTAATTATATATAGCGGTACAGATTGACTACATTGTGTTCTAAAGGAACCAAGTATTAAACATGACAAGTTTCGGGAACCTTTATTCAGCCAACGCGGCCCAGATACGAAAACGTACTTTGGAATCCCTGACGTCACGCTGACGTACAGGCGCTGGGGTTTCGGCGCGAAATTCAAATACTGATACTTGGACCTTCATTTTCCCATCTAATAATCAAAATACTTTTTTGAAATGATTGCCTGCAGGGTTCTAAAGAATGCTTCATTAGTCTAAACTGATTTATTGTTTCACTTTAGTGTCCCATTAACACGGATATTTGGACATTGGTTCGCGCTGAACGCGCAGTACTTACTGCCGCATCGCAGAAGAATAATGGCTATTATAAGTAATTTTTTTTAATCGTACAGCGCGTGAATGGCATTTTCTTTTGTTTATTCCGATTTTTTTTCTTTTGACGCTCTTTTTCTGAGGGTCTGTTCTTACCCTTTGCTCCTGCTATAGCAAGTACGCCATTGACAAATCAATTGAGTACTACGATCGCGTTTACTGAAAGCGCGATAGCGCGATGACATTTTCTTTCCACGATGTAGGGCTCCGACGCCGACTCGCATATATATATATATATATATATATATATATATATATATATATATATATATATATATATATATATATATATATATATATATATATATATATATACATATATTTATATAACCAGTGCACACGCCAGGAGCGCGCCCTCACCAAATTACGACAATAAAAACGGTCAAGCGCGCCTTGTACAGATCACACTGTGACGATCGTGTCTGCTGCAAAACATAATACACCAATGTCCGCGCAACGCAAACAGGTGAAAATTCAAACGAACGCCCTCCTCATTCTTCTCACGAAGGGAGTCTCAGTCTTTGGGCCAGAAGAAACGACGTCACACGCGTGCATCGTACAATACGCAAGCAACCGGAAGCCGAGCCGCGAGGAACTCGGGGGTTTCCCGGAAGCGCACAAAACAGCCTCCGGAGACGCACCACGCAGCAATGCGATTTCGCGACTCCTGGGTCGCGCAAAAGGCCCGAAACCGACGCCGACACACACACATATATACACTAGAGCTCACAAAGCGCTACTTCCAACCGATGTTCTGTATGTATGTCTATGCATGTGTTGCGGTCACTTGCGCGCCTTTTTATACACGGTGTAGAACCAATACGCCCAAGCTTCCGCCGTAATGTGGGTTTCGGGTCGGCGCACCTGGCGTGGATGCAAACTGCAGGAAACGTACGAACGAGGCCTTTATTCTACGGTGGTGACTTACTTAAATATTAGGCTCTGGAGGGTATCTGATCAAGACTGGCGCACCCTGTTCTTTTGCGAGGCACAGGTGTTCGTTTTATGCACAAGAGGTAGCTACAGGAAGCTGCAGGTCTGGTTCCAACTTTTCTCTATTTCTCTCGTTGACAGAATGCGTCAGGTACATCGCCAGTGGGTCACGTCGCGGTCTTTCGCTCTTTTTTCCTGCATTTGGGCGCTTCAAGGTGAATTCTGGCTGTTTTCTTCATTTCTTATTACTATATTATACGCTGCCCTGGCATATAGCTTGCCCAGTGGTTGCTGCAGCCTGCTACTTCGCATTGAGCCACTTCAGGAAACTGAATGCAACAGCGCCATCTATCGTTCACCTTTGACCAGCATGCAGCTTAGCCGGCCAACGATTGCAGTTAAAATTGCTGCAGCTCTAATCGCCGTTCACGCAACGTCTTCAGATTCAGAATTGTAGAGAACGAAGGCGCTATCGCGACACGTGTATGGGCCAGACAGACCTTCGTTCTTACCAGGCGTGCGTGCGATTTGGTAGCAACGGCGTCACAAAGCACGCAGCCTGATCGATAGCCAGGGTTAGGCACTCTGGTGCACCAGGTCATAGACGTCGTTCGTTATACTTATTAACGTTGTTTTGTTAACGCTTTGTACCTCCCATATAAATAAACAGGTGACGTTGAAAGGCGTCCATACACGGAATCATCTGGCTTCGTGGAAGCCTTATAGGCGCAGCTGGAACAGCCAAACTGAGCTCGACTCATGCAGTTTAAGTTTTTAGATTTAGTGCGCCCAAGTGCGGATAAGCTTAAAGTATACATAGGGGTCTCGTCAATTTCATTATTATTATTATTATTATTATTATTATTATTATTATTATTATTATTATTGTTGTTGTTGTTGTTGTTGTTGTTGTTGTTGTTGTTGTTGTTATTTTTGTAAACATATTAAACACCACGCATAAATGCCACTTAACGCAGCCCTATTTGTTTAATGCCATTCCTGGCCAAAGAGCAACGAGAGCATTACTGCATTACCTGAAGCCGACAGGTCTCCAGACCGTTGAGACTTGCTGCGCGTCTTCATGCGGGTGAGCAACTACTGCTATCTCTTACCCTTTCTTTCTCTCTTTTCACCCTTTTATACCCTTTCGCCGGTGCAAGGTAACGCAACGCGGACGTACGTACAGTCGCGTTCATTATGAACTGCTACACGGTGCCCTTGGACGAAGGGGGCCAAGACTGCACGACGGCGTCGATATACAAGCGAATGGCTTAATAAATACCAGTGATTAGAACGGTGTTTATTTTTTCGTGTGTTGGCGCGACCGTGCTGTCTTGCGGGGCCCCTTCGGTCACGGGCACCGTGTTGCAGCTCATATTAAGCGCGACTGTACGTCTGGTTACCCTCCCTGTGTTTCCTTGCTGCTCTCTCGTTCTGTGTAAAGAACAGCGCGATATCTTGAAGGGAATACACTCTGAATACGGAAGCCCTTTAAAAGGTTTAAAATAACACAACCGCTAATCTTTTTACTCTTTAACTCAAATAAAGTTAACCGACACCTAACCGTGGACCGTTAACCGACACTTAACCGTTTTGTGGTTTTCCGCTTTGTCTAGAGGTAGCAGTTGTCGTTAGTAAAATTTACAGGGGCTAGCATATATGTAAGGTGTCGCATTTAGGTGTCATGTTCTACTACTGGTACCGTGGTCACCTGCAGTACACACGCCAGAAAACTTTACTTCGGCAGATGAAAAATTTAGGACTGACAAACAATATTCAAACTCGCGCACCTGTTACCATTAGGATGCAGTATCTGCCGTTATTTTCATATGTGAATACGCGCGCTTTTGTAGACGCTAGCGTCCTTATAGAATGTACGACGCAACCGGCTGCAAGCCGACCGCATTTGCTGGAAAAGAGGCACCACCGTGGACGAAGATACAAGGTTATGGGGGGTAGCGCGTGCATAGCCACTTATTCGAACTTCCGGTGCAAATGTGAAGGAGAAATGAAGACAGATTGACGCACATTTATAACTTCAGCCACGTGGAACTACTATGCTATCACCGATCTGGGGCGAAATAAGCGTTCTTTTAATGTCTCTGGTCAAAGTATGCACGTTTATTATTTGTTGTGTGGTTTCCTGGTGAAGGACTTCCTTTCCTATCTCTTTCTTTTCTTTTTTCTTTGAATAAAATCAGAGATCTTCACCTTTTGTGCAACCCACGCAGTCCTGTTTTCTGCCTGCCCGAAATTGCCGCAAAAAGTTCAAAGGCTTCCTGGAAACGGCGCAGCCAAGGCATACATCCTGGCGTGAAAGGGCAGGCATAGGTGCAGCCAATAAGAAAGTTTGCAAAACCTTATTTGTGGGCTGCTACTATTGCTAAGCTCGAGAAAGGCAGCCCCAAAACGTTACCTCAAACGAGCGGCACGTTGTCCGTCATCCGTGTAGGATCGAAACTAAACTAATCTTATCTCTCATCACGGTCCCTGCGCAACTTATTTAGTGCTTTGGGCACTGCCCTTTCTATGCCGGTCAATTCAATGCCCGTTATCGTTCGAGTTTTACACGGCAGGACATCCTCTTCCACGCATATGCATAACACGCATACGCATATCGTCAGTCGCGGAAAGGGGCGAAATCGTTCGTGGAATCTGCCAGAAGAGCACGCACCAATTACCAGTAGTAATAATAAAAAGAAAGAACACTCTCAATCTCGGTTCCTGTGCGCGGAGGCAGAAAGCAGGAGAGAAAAGAAGCGTGTTTCTGTATCAGGAGGCATACGCAAGACGAGGTCACGAGATACGCGTTTTTTTTTGCAAGGGACTCGGGGGCACAAAAGCGGCGCAAGGAGGCACAGCCGGGCCAGTGCCGCAAGGCCGCGCGCTGCGTGGGAGAGGCGGCCGTACGGGAGACCGCGGCGCCCAGCGAGAGTATACGCCGCACGCAGGGCGACGAGGGTAGGCTGGACACGGCGGAGCGGAAGGACGCGATGCGCGACGACGCAGTCACGGTACGGCGATTACTGCGGCATTGACTACTAGCCGGGCAACCCCGTGGCGCGTACGCTGCGTGTAGCCGGCTTCGGCCGCTTTCACTTGTCCACAGCCGGCCTGCCGCACACACACACACGGCCGAAACCAGCGTCGGTTGTCCTCACCCGACGCGCTGCTTGCTGATGCCATTTCTTTCCCCCCTTCGTTGTATCCGGACGGTCAGTGTGGGGGAGGACGCTGAGGAGAAGCCCCAGTAGGTTCGTGGCAGAATTTATGAGCACGGACAAGGAGCTGTGTAGGTAACAAAGGGCCGAGCGCTCGGGCGGGGAGAAGACGTTTCGATACGCGCGTCCTTGCCGTAATCACCGAGGCAGTGTGTGTGTGTACGAGGTTGCGCGGAGGTGGAAGCACCGCGAGCCGACGCGTTTGTCCGCTAACGAGTCGTCACAAGGGTCTTGGCGCAACTGCGGCCGGCCCCGCGTTCACCCATCGAGTGGTGTAGCCGATTCCGGCTACAGATTCCGGCCGATTCCGGCTGTGGCGATTCCCGCTTTGGTTCGCAATATCGCCGCTAGACGACCGAAGGTTCGCCACTCGTAGTGTACGGATGTGGCTGAACAGTCGGACTGACAGACGCGTGGTGAGAGCGCTGAATGAGCAATACGCGTTGTTCTTTGCCCGATTATGGATTTCATAACACCTTAGCTAGACGGATTGCATCTATCACCGGCTTAGACTCGGTAAACGAAGGATTCTTATAAGCTTCTCAACGTTCCCCCCCCCCCCTTACGTAATGCCAAAAGAACTCTGAGGAAGAGAAAAAAAAAAGCAGAAAGGAAAAAAATCAAGAGGCGAAGCAAGCTTTACTGCACATAATGTTTGACAGCGCGAACTTGGACGAAGTACGGCGAACTGCAAAGGACTCTCAAACATCGTGGATCAACACCAACTAGCCTGGTCCCGTACCTTACTTCACTGCATAGCTTTATTCCACGGAAAGTGTGTTTGAGGGAAATAGCTTTCCCACGTCGGGTTCACCGCAGGGAATTCAGTGCTCCCAAATACAACATTACAAACTAAGATTGCGAGCTTTAAGACTATATATGTTGTATAGAAACCATCGAAGATGATTTTCGATGTAAGTGAATCGCCCGAACGAACGAACCACAGAAAAAGGGCGCGAATGAAGGAACGGTTTCCTTGCAGAGTCCCGCCTTTGGCCAACCACGACAATGGACGAAAGAGTCAAAGAAAGCTATCCGTTTTAAAATTTTGGTGGGACTTGGATGTGACTACATGGTTCCGAGAATTCGATTCCATCTACTTGAAGGTGCTTGTTGGAGCTCGCCTGGGATGGCTGTATGGCACGCAGACCGAACGCCTTGTCCTCTTCGTTTGCTAGGAGTACAGGCGGAAGAAAACTGAATTGCTGTGTCCATATTTTGTAACGCCACTCTGCTTTTCAACGTGATGACTGAACAGCGTGAAAGATGCGAGAACTGAACAGGACGAGCGCTGCTCTTCTCCACTATTTTCTCCGCTGCCCTTCTCCGCTGTTCTGCGCGCGATCGCCAGGAAATCTGTCGGTTTCCCGCAGCCCGTGAATCAGCAAGGAAAAAGCGATTAAAAATCATTCATCGCGAAAGTAATTCTTAAACCGCCTGGCTCCCCAAGATTGCGACGCCATATATATAATAACGAGATAATCACTCATTTTCTCTGTTAGAACGGTTTCCATTCGTGCATGGCGCATAGCGCAAACACAGCTAGTGAACGCAGAAAAGAAGGAGACAGCACAGACGCGCCCCTGCTATCCCCATTTTCGGTCGACTGTTCCGTTTGCGCTATCCGCCGTGAATGCCACCAACTGGCCCGTTTTTTACAGCTTGCCGCTTTCTTTACCCGCCGCTTTAGACACGCCCGGCTGGTTCAACTGCTATGGCGGTGTACTGTTGAGGTCGACGGTTCGACTCCCGGCGGCGCCGGTCGGCTTGTGACAAGGCCAGAGTGGAAAAAAAAAAAAAAACGCTCGTGTACTGCTCGGGCCCACGTCAATGAACTACAGGTGGTCAGACTTAATCCGTAAGCCGTCCTCTGCGGCTTCCCTCATAACCCACTGTAAAGTTGTAATGATATATATATTTTTTACCATGCCGCTTTCAGCATGCATCGATGCCAACATCATCCGACTCACTCTTAAACTTCATTCATTTCACTTGTCATCTGAAGAAGTGTCCTGGATGTATGGCCAGGCAGACATTTCTAGTGTCTGTTGAAGAATGCCCCCCCCCCCACCTCTCTCTCTCTCTCTCTCTCTCTCTCTGATAGACTCTGATGTTTCCGGTGTACGATCAGTGTCTTAAGCTACGCTTGCCAGAATTTATGCTCGCAATATAGTTGGAGTCGTCCAGCAGCACGTGTCCGTTTCTCGGCTACCATCACCTGCGCGAAGACAGCCGTATGGCTGGCTAGATGAACTGTCACGAAAGCCTTCACAACGGTATCGAAGTGACTGCTGTCGAACGCCGCCAATTCGCCCGCCACCGCCGCCGACATTGAGCCTCGATCGTCGAATGTAGCCGCACGTATAAGCGACATCGTCAAAAGGCACGCCGGACTGCCGAGTTTGATTTTCGGCGACTGCCATGCCATGTCACTGTCATGGTGTCCGGCGCATGCGCACGAGTTATGTAGGGAGAGCATTGCCAATTCTGGTCTTAGCAAGGGCACCCTCGCTATTGAAATTACACCCGAAAAACCACGCCACATTCTAGTTTGAGCACCACTGAAGCATGACTGATTTTTTTCTTCGTTGCTTCGGATGGGGGGGGGGGGGGGTGCTTAGTCTCAAATAAAACGTAAACTGATAGTATCCGTCTCGAACATACTTTTATTTCGAGCATAAATACTATGAAACAAATTGCCGCGAGGAAAAAAAACTAATAACTGCTTTGCCAATTTTACAACTCCTTAAATTTGTAATAGAACAAATACGAAAATTATCTAAACTACATATGTCTGAGTGTTTGAAGTGGACGAAATTAATTACGTTAATCTGGTGTATAACAACAATTTGCGAATAGGACCAGGGGCCGAATTCACAAAGCTTTAAAATCGTGAGTGCTTTATTGCCATTGGTCGGTGGCCTTCGGTAATCCAGCATCAAGATTGGCTGCTATTTTCCCTAACGAACAATTTTAGGGTAATAGATTTTTGTGAATACGGGCCCAGATTCTTTTGTTGAACTTGTCTGGACAAAGCGACGATTTGACATGAATTGTTGACTAATACACTAGATATTAGATCTCTTAAAGACGCCATTTTACGATATTGCAATCTTTCAGTTTCGGCCGCAGTGTTGTAAAATTGGTGCGACAAGTTTTCTTTTAGATTATTAACTTCGAAGTATTTTTTAAGTATTTAGAGAGGATAATAAAAAGAAAAAAAACTGCTCCTGTCTGTCGATAGAGCTTAACGTTGTGTGAAATGTAACGAATTGCCTTCAAATGTAGGTTGAGTGGTTGCCTAAAAAGACCATTTCAGCTTTTCAGACACCCTTTAAGAAAGAATTCGTCATTGGCCCGGAGTTGCCTCTTAACATAACATTTTATCCCTCTTTACTGCATATATACATTAAGACTGTGAGCGAAAAACCATACGCAGTCGACAAAGCTCGCTAAAGTTAATACTCGAACCACACAGTTCCGTGAAACGTGGAAGAAATATTTCAAAGCAAAGCGACAATGTTTACTTGAGCAATTATAACCTAGTTTACTATGATGTTTTGCACGTTGCGAAGGCCCACTTTCTCTTCTCAATCAAGCATGGGGAATAGTAAACTTTCCCGGCTACCGTAACAAACTAATGAGATCTGCTAGTTGTCTTCTCAGAGTCTAGGCAGAAACCAAAACTAACTAAGAGCAACCGACGTTTCCTACCACCCAGGCATATACGAGCTTCAATGGCAACAATGAAGCTTGATTATCCTTTAACGTTAGATTTGTATGCTCTTAAACGAAATCTTGAAAGTAGCCTTAAAGTACATTTGCTGCACTACCGGAAAACTAAGACAAGACCAGTTGAAGATGGCCACGACCAAGGTGACGGACGCGGTGCATGCTTTTAACCGCAGATGTCCCGCAGTACGCGAGGTTAAACCTTCCCTAGGCTGCCTTATGGCACCAAGGCAGGGAAATTCAAGGCCCCTGCTATGCAACGAGGGATAGGTATTAAGGGATCAGAAGGGTTCAATATTTTGCAAGTGACAACCATACGAAAAACCATTCTTCGTACAGAGTCACGAACGGGTGTTTCAGCTCACACTAAGCGCCTGAATGCGCCGTGTTCGAAATGTTATATATACGGGTACGGCTCGGCAACTTGCCAAACACGTGCGGATAAACGGCCCCCGCTATGCATTCCCTCGCGCGTACAGATAGACACGAAGAGCTCGACAGAGAAGCATTTGCGGCCCGCGTACATATGTTAGTGCCCGCACCATATATATATGAGGAAGAATTCGCTAAACCATAAAGATCACCGACCAGCTGCGCAATCACAACGTGTAAGGCTGACCGTTTCCATCGAGGGAGTCAACGGCTAACACGTGGTGCCTCTACTACTGCATGACAAAGAGTCGCGAATATCTGTAGCCGTGAAAGCGCGCCACCGACAGCAAAGGGTATGCCCACAAACTGGCAAGCGCATGCATGCGTGTTGGTGGGCCCATTTTCCTTATTTCTTTATAAACTGTAGCCACTTTATTATGTGTCATACAGCGCGTAATCAAGCGGTTGTGGCTCTCGAGTCACAGCGCCGAGATTAAAGCATTAAGCCTTTAGCTGCCACTGCGCACAGCGCACGACGGTGTTTGAAAAGCTGCACAAGTTGCACAAGCTGCACAAGCTGCGCAAGTGGTAGGCGGGAAGGAAACGGCTCGATGAGCAGCCGTCAGGTGCTTTGAAATGACGTTGCACGCCGCTTGTCAAGACGTGCCCGAATTGATTGGCAATATACTCTGGTTGAGAGGCTTACGGCCGCTCGTGCAGTAATTCATCAATTACGTATGCTACGTGGCGTGAGCGAGGCACGAACACTGCATGGTGTTCGCAACCTGTGGATGACACATGCCGTATACTGGTCAGGTCAGTTTGAGCGACGAAATGTACGGCGACGTAGCCTACAAAACACCGTGCCCCGATCGCTCTGGCGTATACTATAGCGTCAAAACTGCAAACTTTACAAGATGACTGAGACAGATGGAACTTGACATGGGCGTGAACGACGCCATTACTTGACGCTTCCAAGCATAATTGCAATATTAGAAGAGATATCAGGACTGTCTTGGCGAAGAAGTAGGAGTAATGGGAGAGCGAAAGACAGAGAGGTTAGCAGCGACTAGATACCTGATCCCCGGGGAAAGGGGTATAGGAAAAGAAAAAAAAAAGAGAGACAGAGAGACGAGGCAACATATTTATGTGTAAATGGGGAGAAAAAAGCACTTAAGCAAATGAAGCTGCAACTAAAAAAAAAAAAACTAAAAATGCCGTCCCTTAATGGAGTCGCCGTTCATGCAGGCCGAGCCTAAAACTATGAACCAGACCGAGAAGGAAAATTCATCTCGCATGCAATCTAACCGGCATCGTCGAGCCGCGTGTTATTATAGGCAGTTAAAGCGAATCTGTCTGCCGTCTCTCTGAACAGGACCCCGTAATTTCAGTTAGAAAGGTCCGTCCAACAATTAATCAGTATAGTTGCAATAGTTGGCCTTTCTATTCGTGTCTGACCAGACCACTTTTTCTCTAATGCTTGACCACGGCGCCCACAAGTGCAGTGCGCAGTGCTCCAGTGCGCACCGCAGCCAAGCACTGCGCAATACTTTACTGAACCAGCGACGTGCTATCACCGGTAAGAACGTGTATACAGGAGAGCGACCTGAGTATTCCGCATAGTAAAAGCTGCTCATCGCCCGGCAAGGTATACACTGCAAATTCGGGGCTGGAATCGCAAAACTCGTCGCATGTTCCAGCGACCCACACTTATTTCCAGCGAAGCTGCGCTGTCAGACTTTGAAGCCCAACGCCGGGTTGTCCGGCTGCGGGCGCAAGACATACTGCGGTTACCAGGGGTCCTGGACTAAGGACGCCTCTTACTGGGGATTCAGCCTGACCTCACTTCAATGAAAGTTCTTTTTTTTTTTTTTGTTCTCTCTCTCTTGTTCACATTTGCTGTCCAGCATCAGAAGAATGCAGTTAGCAACGTACTTTATCGCGTGTTTTCTCCGCGAGTTCGCGCGAATACTCACCTTGGTTCTTGAACCACGGTTCTGTTCGATTAGGTGGCGGCAGCGGGAACGGAAGCAGCAGTCCCGGTGGGTCCGTGTCTCCGAGGCTCACCTCTAGGGTGGCCCTCCGTGTCGACATGGGTGTTGTCGTTTGGGACGGCCCGTCGTCCGACAGCGTCGACAGTGCCGTCGTTGCGGAGGAAGAGCTGCTGACCGTCTCTGTGGTTCCGCTCCCTTCGGTCACCTGAAATTTAGGAGACCGAAGGTGCTATAGAGGAAGCTTTCAATTAGGCCCACGTCCGAGTTGGACAGAGGTCGCGTGCGCAAATGTAGTTTGCGAAGCAAGGTGTTCGGAGTGCAAGAAAATATAGCCGGTCTTAAAATGACCGGAACAGCTAGAAACCACGGCGTACGCTACACTGTGTAGGATGCGCTGCGGGCAGCAATAACTAAATATTTTGGAAGATTTATGAGCTGCTATTGTAGTACGCTAATCATTGTCGTGATTTTGCGACAATTTCCCGAATGCGAATCGAATACGAATAGTAAGTATGGAATATAGCGAAACGCATGCCGGCGCATATATACATATTTACAGGAGTAATATTTATTTCTCTTTAAATAATTTCTGCATCTGCACTGACTAATCAGAGAAAGACAGTGGACTGTCAGGGATAATCAGTTTTAAGCGCAAGATCACTAATTCTCATAAAAAACTGCACGAATACCCTCTCAAGATCTGTAGAGCCTGGTTGAAAGCAAACTTTCCCAATATTAACGGCTGCTGTATGGAATGGACCTTTACAAAAACGCAAAATAAATGGATGCCGAAAAACAATCAGAAGTTCTGAAAAAAAAATAAGCTACTCAAGGTTTTGTGTGCCGTAAACACACTTAAGATGGCCCGTTTCAAGCAACACATCGCTGGTCGTAGCGTACATGCAGAAGAAAAGTGCTACAAGACTAGACTGCTAAAAACACAAATGACAGACTAGAAGCAAAACTCGCAGTTTTTCATGTAGGCAACCACAGCGAGACCGAAAAAAAAATTGCATTATCCGTTTTGCTTCTGCATTCCTTCAAAAACTTTTGCCGTTATTTCATTTCTGATAATATGAGATATTGTGTTTAGCAGACCGAGAATAGCAAGAAGACCTTAAGAGTCGGTTGTTGCAAAATAGTGGGTTAGTTTCGAATATTCGAGGAATACAGAATAGTTCCTTCTTGAATGCGAATACAAAGAGTTAATAGACTCTCCGTCGGAGACTTAGCGGTTATGGCATTGCGCTAATAAGCACGATGCCGCGGTGTCGTATCCCTGCCGCGGCTGCGGCATTCCGATGCGGGCGAGATGCAAAATAGACCGCCCGTGTACCGTACATTGGGTGCACGTTAAATAAACCGAGGTGGTCAGAAATTAATCTTGAGAGAGAGAGAGAGAGAGGAAAGGCAGGGAGGTTAACCGCAGAGGTGAGTTCCCCACTACGGCGTGCCTCTTAATCAAATCGTGGTTTTGGCACGTAAAGCGCCAGAATTTAATTTAAATAAATGGATGATCATAGTGTTCGATTAGTGCTCAAAACTTTGAATATTAGAGCAACCCCTTCCGCCCCCCCCCCCTAAAAAAAAACTAAAGAAAGAACGGGTTTCTGGCTTCACCGGAGCGACGTTAATGCGACAACATTAAACAACTCTACCATTCGCTGATTATCTATCGCCATCCGCACGGTTTCTCGTGCGTCACGGCCACCTGCTACTTTCTACCTGCCGCTCTCTACGCCACCAACGTCTACAACGTCGCGCATGGTCAACCGACACACCTGAGTACAACGAGTGCTTTGGGCTAGTTGCTCTTAAACACAGTACATATGCAAACACCTGATATCGCTACAGAACTCCGCATACATTGACGATATCTATCCCTTCATAACTACGCACACATTTCGTATACGCGCGCGAACCAGCGCAATCTCTTTTTAGCGCAGCCTATTCGATACAGCGTTGCGTGGAGGAGTGCATTGCGCCTACCAGTGTACACCGCCGCCCACGCGCACAGGCGCCGCCGCTTCTCTTCTTGTCCCGTGCTCGTCTATGCGCCACACCTCCTCCGCTTGCCACCTTCGCTGGCCCTCCCTCCCTGCTATGTTGGTGTCAACCCACCAGTTGCTTCCCGGCGAAGACATACCTCCCTACATCGCCAAACGTCCCCTAGGGCTTCGGTACGTCTGCGGCTGCGTATCCAAGCAGAAAGGCAATAGAGAGTTTTAGGTTAGGGGACGCAAGCGGCTTGCGTACGCAAGAACTATGGGCCAGGGTACTGTGCATGCGCAGACCCCTGCGTCTGGGTGTGCGCATGCGTAGTACCGTGGCACTTCGTTCTTGCGTACGCAAGCCGCTTGCGTCCCCTAACCTAAAGCTCACTAATACAGGTCTGCGTTCCCAAAGGCAAGTCGCGCTGATTTCTTTTGTTTTGTTTTATTCGGAAGAATTTGCCTCAATGCTTAAGTAACAAAAAAACAAAGTTAAATAAAACCTTCTAAAGTCGTACTCGCTCGCAGCGCCGTCTACATGTACTCGCATGTGACATTTGTATTTTGCTAATATATAAAGCTAACAAAAAAAATACAAATAAAGGTACTTTTAATAAAATATAGTGACTTAAAGACCAAAGGTTGCGATTAAAGCAGGGTCGAAGCAATCTCTGTGGCTAGAAATTTTGTCATCTGGTACGGCACGTTCTCCGCGGAAGCAGCGCACTGCGACCGGATTCAGCGTGACCGGCGGTTAATTCGTCGCCGTCACCTTCCGTAGGGCGAATGCTGCCGCGAGATTGAAGAAAGGGATCGCGCGGGCATGTTCGGCACATGTTGTCGTTTTCTGAAAGCACGTCTTGGATACGCTCGTCTCAGCTCGCTTCCCGAAAATTATCGCTCATGGCGGGACCCGGCCCTCTTTGAGACAGCGTTTTTCTTTTCTTTTTCTTTTTTTCGAGCCGACCGCCGTAACGGCCCGAGTAACGTTGGGTTTGGCGCGTGCGCAGTGCCGCGGCCATTATTTCATGGGTACGCAAGCCGCTTGCGTGGGAAATCTCCCTGTTGACAGAATCGGCCCCTTCACGCTACTCAGTACACTGCCTCCCAAGCTCAGCCCCGTGGTACAATCCCGGCTACAACTCACGCTGCCCAGTTTTTGTCTGTAGAAAAGGAGACGCTACAGACGGGAAAAAAAGGTACTTGAACAGACACACACACGCATAAATATATGTATCAGAAGCCAACAAACACTGACACCAAGCACAACATAGGGGAAATTACTTGCACTTGCTAATTGGATTAAAGAAATGATAAATGAATGGAATTGAAAGTGGACAGAAAAAAAACAACCTGCCGCAGGTGGGGAATGATCCCACGTCCTCGCATAACGCGTGCGATGCTCTACCAATTCAGCTACTCCGGCGCTGTTTTGCCATCCACTTTTTTAGATATTTATGTTTTTCTGCTAGAACTAACCTGGGAGCGTTAGCCAGCGCCGCTACTCACAAACCTTGGCGGCGGATGCCAAGGTACTCATGCTCTCTACCGCAGGCGTCATGAGTACGCGATATTTCTGGGTGAAGGCAAATGGTCAGTAAACCCACTCATGCTACCTGAAGGCACCAATGTTGCCGGATTCGAGAGCCTCGTTATGTGGATGGGAAAGCGGCGCTGCGGTAGCTCAGTTGGTTACAGCATAGCACGCATAATGCGAAGACGTTGTATCGTTAAAAAAAAAAAAATTAAATTATGGGGTTTTACGTGCCAAAACCACTTTCTGATTATGAGGCACGCCGTAGTGGAGGACTCCGGAAATTTCGACCACCTGGGGTTCTTTAACGTGCACCTAAATCTAAGTACACGGGTGTTTTTCGCATTTCGCCCCCATCGAAATGCGGCCGCCGAGGCCGGGATTCGATCCCGCGACCTCGTGCTCAGCAGCCCAACACCATAGCCACACGTTGTATCGTTCCCCACCTCCGGCAAGTCGTTTTTCCATCCACTTTCATTTCCATTAATTTATCATTACTTTTTCTGAATTAGCAAGTGCAATTAATTTCCCCTATGATGCCATTGGTGTCATTGTTTGTTGGCTTCTTATGATATGATGAATAAAAATCTGGCCCCTATATATATATATATATATATATGTGTGTGTGTGTGTGTGTGTGTGTGTGTGTGTGTGTGTGTGTGTGTGTGTGTGTGTGTGTGTGTGTGTGTGTGTGTGTGTGTGTGTGTGTGTGTGTGTGTGTGTGTGTGTGTGTGTGTGTGTGTGTGTGTGTGTGTGTGTGTGTGTGTGTGTGTGTGTGTGTGTGTGTGTGTGTGTGCACACTCACACAAACGACGGAGCAGCGCGTCTGAACGTTCCCCGACTCGCATCACGAGTGGTGCCCGGATTTAAAGGGCCCCTGAAACGGTTCAGACAAATTTTGTAGACGCGTAGGGTACTGCTAAAGTTAATCATTCGCACCACAATTTGTGTGAAACGTCTCATATTATGAGAGAGCTGCGGACGATTACAAGTTACCCTACTCCATAGTCATGCATTTTTCCTCAACTCGTTCGCCGAGTGATCGGGGCTAAGCTGCGCCTTCACTGGCTCTGCGTCATGATGGCACGTCGTGTCGTCGACTTCCGCTTCTCTAGGATCGAACGCGCGAAACCTCTCCAAACTCTCCGCCAGCTGCTTGGCATTCGAGTACAAGCGAGAGCTATCGAAGCAGCGTGCGTTGCGAGCATTCTGTCGCAGCGCCGAACGTGTCTGGTATTCCGGTGACCACAGGCGAGGTGGGCGTTTCGACGGAACAGTGGCAGCATAAACTCAAGCTGATGAAGGAACTTTACGTAGACGTACGTGAGCTGCCTGATCGGTCTCCACGGTTCAGCCGCGCATTGGCGCAGAGCTTAAACAGCCAAACAAAGAGCTAATGTTGCTCTAACCAAGTGTAATACATTTTAAACATTTACAAAAACAACGTGTTAATGATTACACTCCTGCGAAAAATTTACGCCAGCAGGAAACAAGAATACATTTCGTTACTGCTACTGTGTGTGGTGGAGCTCTACGCCACCAGGTGGCTGCACCGTGCAGACCATTCACATTTGCGCTTCTGCTCATCCCGTGAAACGAACGGTCAAACGGCCTAAAGCCCCTCCATCCACGCGCCACCGCCGGCGCGTGGATGGAGGGCTCGCGAAAAAATCATAGTGCTCGCGAAAAGACTGAGACCGACTCTGACCGCGGAGCTCTAGTCAATATGGAGCACATCGTAACACAAGCAGACGACGCTTGCTGTGTGCCGGAAGTGCGTAAGTGTAGTGAGAAATTGTGCTTGTGCATTCTCTTTCTGTTACTTTTTATAGAAACAAATTAACTAACATTCCAACTATCACGAACATCATTTGTTCACCATAAAGGTGGGAAAATTATCGATGACGCGCCCTGGGCAGCCAGTCGGATCGCTCGCCCTACTGACGTCAATTGGGTGAATTACGTCATATGAGTAGGGGCGGCCGAAAATTGCGCCGAGCCGTGTGCTGCGATCGGCAGCGATGTTCAGTTTATTTTTAAAACCTTATAATAAATTACGCGCTTTATGCGGATCACTTAGATGTGTCACTTAATGAAGGACCTACTCTAACGACTCAATACGTTTGTTCAAGATCATCAAAATCGTTTCAGTGTCCTTTTAGTGGAAACGGACCGCGATGCGAGGTCTTTCACGTGCATCGCGTCAGCGAAGGCGGGCTCTGAGGCGCTTGTAAGAACTATGTGTGCCGGCATGCCTCTCTACCTAAACCAGGAACCGGGGAGGACGTTGGTTGACCCTCCTCCTCATTGTCGGAAGCCACATGAACGTCCGGTTACAGAACTGCCGCGGAGTATGCGGCGGCGCCAAGCCGAGCAATTGGAACGGGCGCGTGGCTCCCCTCGTGGCGCTATACTACGCGGATATCGGCGAGCGATGGCCTGATCGAAGCGTGTGGCCTCGCCCAACCGCCCGTGACAAGGCGTCGTCGGCGCGAGAGGCGTGAGAAAGCCAAGGTCCCCGACGCCGCTTCGGAGTCGTCGTCCATTTAGGGTCGCTTCCCTTCCGCGGTCCGTTGAACTTGGCCCGGCCGTTGTTTGCGCGGTGCGCCTCCTACTCGTCCCCCTTGAACGGTGCCGTTGTCGCGTCTCGTTATGGTGAAGGCCAAGAAGAAGAAGAAAAAAAAAAATACTTCCGCCATAGTAGACCAGTCGTCAAGTCTGTGCATTAGTTAGACGGCAGCGTGAAAAAGGCGTGTTTACATAGGCGGGCGTGGGTAAGACTTGTCTTTCCGAGCCGCGCTGCGCGCTCCGTCCCGCCACCTGTAGCGCTTAGACGTTTAATATAACGCACCTTCCCTCTTACCACAACCTGGCTTTGCTCTGGGTACGCTCCCGTTCACATCGCTGCAACGGCACGGAGGACGTGCGCGGCGTGGTGTCGGCGTTTGCGCGTGCATTTGCGTCCGTGGCGCGCAAATTTTGATTGGGACCTTGTAGTGCTACAAAACAAAGCACTTGTGAATGCAGGCGGGGATCTCGCCGTTTGGTAGTATAAGAGCGCAGACGTTTAGGCACGTCGCCGTTGTCATAACTCCTCCGTACAGTGACCATTCAGTCAAGCTGTTGCGCCATGCCCAGCAACACAGCGCGCGAGCCGCGGAGCAGTTGCGATGGGCGTCACAAAGCAAAGTGAAAGGACGACCCATCCTGTTGCCGATGATGGAACTGGTGGCTTGCGATCTTTGCTTGGCAGTGCTGACAAAGAAATGTTCCACGATCGCACGAAGCTAACAGACGATCACGAAACAACACAGAATGTGGGAGTATCGTTTCCGCTAAACAGGTATTAGTTCACCCTATATTGACGAGAATCGCCGTTTTTTTTTTCGCAGTGTCGCATGCGATATGGGATGTCGCGCATCTCCAGCTTCGCTACATAAGCATCTCCTTCTTGTGAGCCGGCGCCATTTCAAGGCCACTGCCAGCTTCCGCACGTTTTTAATGGGCCCACGTTTCTCTTGAATGAACGAGTTCGACATAAGCTTCGCAAATAACGTTCGATCCACGCACAAAAGTTGGTCAAGGCAGTCTATCGGTGCTACTGCGGTTTTAGGACATCGTAGGAAATCCGCAGAACCAGAAATATACGACTTACGGCTACAGCCAGTTTACGCCGACTGAGAACGTGTACTACACCCCGTGATAGCACTACCGTGTACTGTCCGCTGAACCTCCCTGGTCCGCGCTTCTATCTAGAGCACTGAAGCGGACGACTGCGTCGCACGGAAGTCAATATGTGTGCGTTGCTAGCTGGTTTTAGAGAAAATGTTTGTCAACTGCGGAGACCACAAGTACACGCGGACCAGAGAGTTTTAGGCCATGTGTGCCTCGAACCTTGCGGCAGCTGCATTATGCACTTTTTTTCTTTTCTTCCTTCTTTTTCTTTTTCTCTGCAGCGGAGCGTTTCAGACGGAAGTGATGGCCACAACCATCGCTACTGCCGGCTCGCAATGCACTACGACCGCGTAATGCCGAGGTGATTGAGCGTGTCGCGATGCGAGGTTTTCCGTGCCAAAGAAAGAGAGAAAAGTACGGCACACGCAAA
Source organism: Dermacentor andersoni (assembly GCF_023375885.2). Lineage (NCBI taxonomy): Eukaryota > Metazoa > Arthropoda > Arachnida > Ixodida > Ixodidae > Dermacentor > Dermacentor andersoni. The sequence continues at coordinate 358,350,706 of NC_092814.1, read as the reverse complement.
GAACGCTGAATACGGCACGCATTGGTTTGGCGCGGATTGTCTTAGATGATATAGTAACCGACATACGATAGAGCTGTATATTTGTCTCCTTGTTCACTTCAGCGGCTTTGCGAATGTGGCGTTCTGATGCTGCAGCACGAGGAGGCACGTGCGATTTCCGGCCACATTTCGATGGCAGCAGTATGCACAAAAAAACAAAAAAGGCTCGCGCACCTACATTAAGGTGCACATTAAATCACACAGTCTCAACTGAAATTTTTAGAGACGAACTTCCATCCTTATGGTGTCAATACATCTTCCTCTGTTTTACTTAACTTCATGTAATGCAAGAATTTAACATTTTCCTTTATTTTTTACCATGTGACATTAACCGAGCGAAAAGCAGTTGCCGTTGTCAGCATACGACCGAAGACTGCTGTCTTTATTTTCATCTCACTATTAATTAAAAAAAAAAAAAAAGTCCACAGGAGGTCGAAATAAATACAACCTCCCTCCCCCCCCCCCCCCCCCCCCACACACACACACAACAGTGTCTGTCATAGCCCACGGGACGTTAAATATCCCATAATTTACTTGGACAACTTTTTAGCGCTGCAGGGAGGCCGCATGTTATTTCGCCCACATTTGACATAGACACGATTCGAGACATCGGTCTTATTGCCGTTGACTGCGATTCGGTTGACTTTGTGTTGGATGCACACGCTTCCGTTGTCTATCGCGCGAGGTCGGATCACAGCTTTCCGTATCATTTGTCCTAGACGACAGCCGCAGGAACTTCGGCACTGTGATTCGTGCTACACCCCTGTGTCTGCCTATTTTGTGCACGCCCAGAAATAATAACTTGACCATGGTCTGCGAATTCCGGTGACCTTCCAGCCTTGCGTTCGCGTGTGCAACTTGAAGGGCGCTTCGCAAGGCCGAAAAGTGAAAAAAAAAAAATGTATGCGTCAGCAGAGTCATGCACGAAAACACAGGAAAATGTAGAAGGAAAGGTGTAATAAAAAAGGACAGTACCAACAACAACAACAACAACAAAAATTGCAGAGCATGCCGCACATGCAGCCGACCATGCAAGCCTGCAGCAACGATATAAGCTTGCCTGAAAGCCAGTGAAAGTTAGGATATACTAGTTTACCAACGTGAGGTGATATTTGGCCTTCACGAATGTTTCATATATACTCTGCCTCGTACATTAGATCGTCAACCGAAGTCATCATATTTGGTTCATTCTTATGGTGGTAATAATGAACGTATTGCTCAGATGCGATTTCCTTTTCTCCCGATGACAGGTTCACGTTCATAAAGATTTTTCGGATATTTTTTTAGCAGAACAATGTTCTCGTGGCATTAACACGTGCTGCCGGCAAATGTAAACGCTGACTCGTTTTAAACCAATGGTGTCACGGCTTCGCCCACATGCATCGCTTTATGCATAAAGCTCGAAAGAGCAAGACGGCACGCCGAAGCGCTTCTTGCATTTTTCTTTCTTTTTGGTTACTTAATTTCTTGTTCGATATAAAACGTATGCACACGCAAACTTCCTTGTAGTTTTTATTTGCGAGTTATAGGGCCGTATAATGTAAAACTATTCCAATAAGTTTTCATTCCAATCTCCTGACGTCAAATTTGCTTACCCACCGACGCAAGCACCAGGCGTCTGAACAAACCAATCAAATGCTCCCCTCGTTCATAGGAGGTCAATTTTGTTTGCTTGAAAACGAATAACATTGCCTGCACTGAGCGGCTTGTCTTATCTAATTGGCTCACAAAACGCGAGGAGCATGCTCAAGTGGAGAGGGATTCGATGGGGCCGAGCCACTGCATGGAATATCGATAACCGGATGAAGAGGGTGGTGCCGGCGTCTGCGATTGGTCCGCTTTGTCTTACTTAGCTTGCGGTGGCTCGTCGACAATCGCGGCGGCATGCAACGGAAGCTTACGAATGACGCTAAAACGGATCTTCAGCAAAAAAGAGTTGGCAGAACGACGTCGTAAACGTGCCCAAAGTTCTCGAAAACGTTACACGGCCACACAAAAACGTTTATTACACGCGAATAAACACATGCTCTCCGGCAGGTGCGAATAGCCAGTGCCTGAGGATCGGCGGCAGCCATCTTTGATTCCTTTCGGAACGGGGCAGCCTGCGGCTATTCAGAAGAAAATTTAGTTTTGTTCGGCATATTAATGCATCTTCAACGCGTACGCGTCACTTTGACGCGGTAAGTTCTTACGGTTTTGGGACATCGCGTGAGAGGCAGGTGAAGTGGGTGCAGCCCTAAAACTTTTGACCAATAGCCAAGGGCTAATGGCGAAAAGGCGTCGAATCATAATCATAAATAACTATTTTACTTTTGTTCGTTCAAACCATGTATAATCACTGTGGACACGTCATATCTGATGGGGAGCTATCGCGGTTTTCGTGGCGTCGCGTGACAGATAGGTGAAGTTGGGGTGGTCCAAAAAAAGTTTTGACCAATCGCGGTGGGCTGATTGCAGAATTGGAATAGAAAAGTTTGGAATAGTTTTACGTTATAGCGCCCATAGATTATCTTTCAGTAATGTTATGGTCACCACGAGCCCAATACAAGGCATCAAAACTTACTCTGACCATGGGTATAAAACGCGAACCTCAGTTTGTAGAAGCAGCGATAATAAACGCCGCGCAATCGATTGCTTCGCCTTATCTTGCAATCAAATGTTACCACTGTGCTCCAAGAGAAGCCGTACTACACAGGGCCTGTACTCATAAAAACGCCTTACGCTCGACTTATTGGCGAAAGAAAATTCTAGCCAATCTCCATGCTGTACATATGATTAGCGAAGGCAGGCGGCCAATGACAAAGAGCACTTAAGAGAGAATGGCTTTGTGAATCCGGCCCCAGTTTCCGGCAGCGACGAACTGGGCACGCGTGCGCTTAGCTGTTTAGACCCATCGAAGCTTGTGCGCCCCAGCCTATGTAGGTAACCGCCATCACCACTGATTCACCGCGCGGGGTAACGTGGTGGAAACAATGAAAAAAAAAAAAAATATATGGGAGCCGCACGGCGCTTACCTCTTCAGTTGACGCCTCCGTAACCTCGGCCGTGGTGGAGCTCGTCCTCTCCGTCGTAGTCATCGCCGTCGTTGTGACGTCGCTCGCCGTGCTCCCGGTCGGCACTTCCTCCACCGTCATCTCGGTGATCTCGAACGTCGTTGAGCCGAGCAGCATGGTGGTGGTTTCGGGCAGCATGGGCGCGGTCGTCCCGCTGGACTCGTCGTCCGGCGCGCACACGCACAGTTGAACGAAAACAAACACAAGTAACGGCAACGTCCTCTTGTGGCCACTGAGAGCCGCCATTTTGGGTCCAGCTGAAGGCGACGCGAAATGTTGCAGAAGAAGGCAATTGGAAGCAACTGACGCCGCACGAAGCGGCAACTCCACGATAGTTGCGACTGGTCCGGCTATGGAAGCCCCTCACGAGTGTTCTCACACGGCCAAAACTGCGGTGCACATTCACTCTGATGCGATCGGCTCCGTCATGGGTGGCTCTTCGAACCCCGGAAGGGCTGCCGTCGCGGGCCGTGTTTTGCCCAGATCTGAAAAAATAATAGGCGCGCCGTTGTTCCAGTCGTCACTGATTACCCACACCCTTTTTAGAGGTGGTATACCGAGACGCATATTTGAAGTTGTGGAAACTCTACCACGCACTTCTCGAACGTCAAAAGATGTCACTCAGCTGGTATGAAGGTTGATAAGCGTAACATATTGTAATGTTATCCTAAAATTGGTCCCAATATGACGTCCCACAATTATCATGACGTCTTGAGAGAGTAAATTTTTGGCATGCCATGTAGCGATACCGCTAGGTTTGTGATGACGTTGCTTATTCATTCATTCATTCATTCATTCATTCGTTCATTCATTCATTCATTAATTCATTCATTCATTCATTCATTCATTCATTCATTCATTCATTCATTCTTTATTTACATCATATTTTACAAAATACGAAAGCCTTACTGGACCCATAGCCTGTATGTATGAACAAGATGCTGTATGTATGAACAAAAATGTATGAACAAGATGCTCCGTGCGTTTCTTCTTGTTGCACTCTCGCATGGCAGCCTCAACGACCGAAAGAACAGCGCGAGTCAGTCTGTCATGACGTCATGACGCGACACCTCCTGGGTGCAGAAAGCGGAACTGGGCCCATATTCACTAGAATCTCTTACTCCAAAATCACTTGTAGGAGAACATTTCAGCCAATCCTCACGCTGTACACATTATTAACGAAGGCGGCCGACCAACGGAAAAGAGCACTTACTAATGTAAAGCTTCGGGAATTAAGCCCTGGTTCGTAGATACACGTATTGTAGTAAATTATCCAGGGAAGTCTTATGCTTTTCAGCACTTTTCAAATATTTAGCGAACTTGCACTTTAGCTTAACGAAAAAATAATGACAACTTAGGAATGTAACGTTTCTTTATGGAGCGTCAATTATCTTGCACCGCACCAGCAAATTCCTTGATGCTAGAAGTACTGCCTTCATGGTTTGCTGTGCAGCTGTGCTCTCGAGTTGGGCCCATTGTATATGATTTGCTGTTCTTGCTCAGTACTGATCTATCACTGAATTAGCCATTGTCAGCAGACACCACAGTCACTATCCCATATTTAGATCAGCAGCCTCTTTTCATCCCGTGTTCCATCAATTGTAACTGGCGTTTTCATCAACCACCTCACACAGCTCTCTGACTTCCTTTTCAGCTTCAGTCAGGCTCTGTTCAGCAACAGTGCTCGTAGCAGAACGCACTGCAACAGTATAAGCATGAAAATTTGACACCTTGGGATGGTAGATCCGGAACAGTTGTGACCAACTCACCACTATCACGTCGCTTTCCAATTGCATTTGCACTCCGTGCAAATGCAAATTGTACATTGATATTCTAAATGTGCAAGTGGCCTTTTGCAGAGTTGCTGCTTCGCATATCAGTTTAGACAACGCAAGCCCACGCACTTTATAAAGAAAGCAAAAACCCAGACCAATCCGTGTGTCAACCACTGCGCTTGTTCCATGCCTGTCACAATGCGCACAAAAAAAAAAGTTATGTAGGAGAATCAAACAGTATCTTAACATCGACCACCTGGCACCCAAGCACACTTGTATTCGCAGAATTTTCCTTGAATGAAGCATTCAGGTCCATCTTAGACTTGGAAGCACGTGGTTCTTGGCAAGCCCTTTTCGAAGGCGTTTGTGAATGTTCCAGATGCTTTGAGGTGTTAGGGTTTAGAAATCGGGCATAACCACGAAGGGGGTGGGAGGGAGGGAGGGCTGTATATATATTTTAAAGATAAAGTTGTGCACTATCAACAAAACGCCTAATGAAAGCGTAATATTTTGGACGAAGCAAAGTCTCGCCAGACTTTAAGATGGCGTGCTCTAAACCAGCCAACTTGGGCTTCGGGAATGAAACATAATGACCGTTTAGGTGAATTTTATATGTGTCGCGCCGCTCTGGGTTTTATTAGCCTGAGGGTTTTCTTGCATACAACAATGGCCGGATTTCTGCGGAACTCGGCAAAGTGGCGAAAGATCCAAAAATGGTATAAACTTCCATCAACTTGACTGTAGCTTCTAATTTCACCTCGTTTCCCATTCTCTTTGGCATTCTCAAACTAACGCTTTCACGTTTCTTTGTTGCACCAAGAGAGAGAAAGAGAGAGAGAGATGAAGGGTAAAGGCAGCGTTGTTGTACCAAAGTCTCGCTGCGGTTGTAGCGAGTGGCAGTGCTCGCACGATGACAATATATGACGGTGACGTGTGACATCCTACTGCCGAACTTCGTTCAGTATTTATATGCTACAACCTGTTCCCAACAAACAGTTGTTCTCAACCTAGACAAATCGCACCGGGGCGCCCTATTGCACTGTTTTATCCCATGATGGTCACCCCCGGAAGCCTGGTGGGCATCGGTGCGATTTGTTGAGCATGCCATTACATTTGCCTTATTCGACGAATGCGTGCCCCCTCCGGCATATATACTGGTTTCCAGCGGCAAACGATTTGTTTTACGAAGCGCGAGTGAACAACGTCAAATAAAAACAGTCAGTGTGGACGCGTTCGCGTGCTTTATTTTAGGCACCGAAGACTTGTGAGAGCACTTTTCCAAGGATTTGTGCGCAAATGTGCCGTCGTTTTTGTTCTCCTAAGAGAGGAGCAGGAGAAAATAAATAGAGAAGACAGGGATGTTAACCTGAAATGCGTCAGCTTGGCTATACCCTATACCCTACCCTATAGGGTAGCGAACTCTGTTTCCCGTCCCCCAGTATATTCTGGGGGACGGGAAAGAGGGAATAGAAGAGAGAGGAGCCATCGAAGCAAGAAGCAGTCGTTGTCCGCGTCTTGCTTTGATGCTTTAAGAGAGCCGGAACCGAAGGTTTTCAAGCACATGAGCATACCGTATCTATTACAAAAGTGAAATGCAGAAAAATGGCGCAGGCAAGAGCTAGAGGCACGATTCCTACAGTTGACATTTTTCAAGCCAGAAAACGCATTACGTTAGTGAGGTAACACATTTGAGGCGTCGATTGAGAGCTGGCAATTGTTGTTCATTCTTCTTTCGCATACGGTCCCTGAGCAAGCTTGTTCAAGCGTGCTTCTAAACCCCTGGGCCAGTATTCATCATCATCATAATTATCAGCCTGGTTAAGCCCACTGCAGGGCAAAGGCCTCTCCCATTCTTCTCCAACTACCCCGGTCATGTACAAATTGTGGCCATGTCGTCCCTGAAAACTTCTTAATCTCATCCGCCCACCTAACTTTCTGCCGCCCCCTGCTACGCTTCCCTTCCCTTGGAATCCAGTCCGTAACCCTTAATGACCATCGGTTATCTTCCCTCCTTATTACATGTCCTGCCCATGCCCATTTCTTTTTCTTGATTTGAACTAAGATGTCATTAACTCGCGTTTGTTCCCTCACCCAATCTGCTCTTTTCTTATCCCTTGACGTTACGCCCATCATTCTTCTTTCCATAGTTCGTTGCGTCGTCCTCAATTTAAGTAGAACCAGCCAGTATTCACAGAACTTTATTACGCTGGAACAGAGAATCTTTTTTTACAAGACTCCGCCGTCTCAAGTTTCCTCCTGCAAATACCTTTAGGCATCCTCATTACCGAGAACCTTTCATGTCAAGTACACACAGACCATGTCATCAATAGCGCAAATCGATCACTTGGCTACTTAAGGCGTAATTCCTCGTTTGCCCTTAGCAGTTTAAAACTCCTGCTTTATAAAACATAAGCGCGTCCTAAATTGGAATATGCATCTTCTATTTGGGATCCTCATTTTAATTCCCTCGTCCTTTCAATCGGGAGCAACCCAAAATCGCTCTGTATGCTTTATGCTATCAAACTATTCACGAACAGCTAGTGTTGCCCTAATGAAAGAATTTCTTAGTTTGCTTGGCCTGTCACTTCACCGTAAAATTTCCTGTCACTGTCTTTTCCATATAAATTATCATTTTAACCTTGTCCTACGGGACTCACTTGTTTTACAACTGGTATATATTTCCGTACGTAACGACCACATGTACAAAGTCAGTGTACCTCACTGCCACAACAATGTCTACTATAACTCATTTGTTCCCGCCACAAGCTGCGATTGGAACCACATTTCCGCTACCATTGTTTCAGTTACAGATACAAATCCCTTTCAAACTGCCATCACGGGAATCATTGCATAATTGTATTATCCTGTTCTATTTGTTTTCTGTTTTACCCCCTCCTCTCGGTAATGTCTCGAATTTGAGAGTAAATAAATAAATACATAAATAAATAAACAAGGAAATTTCAGCCAATGGCGATGCTGGACATGCCCTTAATGAGCCAATGGTAAAGACCACTTACTAATGAAGAACTTTGTGAATTCGGCACCTGAAGCTGAATTCCGACTGCATTCGGTTCGTAAGCACTGTCTGCCAATGGCCAGCCGCCGTTGTATCTATCATCGTGACTGTCTGATGCCTGCTCTTGAGAAGTGTTCTAGCGTAAGACATTTGTGTGAACACGGTCCCGAACCCGCCGTGGTTGCTTAGTGGCCTTGGTGTTGAGCACGAAATCGCGGGATCGAATCCCGGCCATGGTGGCTGCATTTCGATGGGAGTGAAGTGCGAAAGCACCCGTGCACTTATATTTGGGGGCACGTTAAAAAACCCCAGGTGGTCCAAATTTCCGGATTCCCCCACTACGGCGAGCCTCATAATCACATCGTGGTTTTGGCACGTTAAACGACATAATTTAATTTTTTGAATGCAGTCCCGGGTTCCAACATAGTCCTTCAAAGCGTTCAAGAGCTGTTTTAGTTTTCGCGTTGAGTTAATGCGAACAAGAATGGAACGACGAGGCCGCGCCCGCAGGTTGGGTTTTAGAGGCGGCTGCATATAAAGACGCCACTTTCATTTCCTCAAACTGGTGCGCCTCTAAGCGTACATTTTTCCAGAGTCCAATTTTTTGAGTGCGTACTAACAACGTCCTGAGGAATCAAAAATATACCGGCGAAAAGACTTCGCCAGTGGGATATTCAAATGAATACCTAATTTCAATGCACTTCATGCGCGCACGAGTAGTCGATCTACTTCGGTTATCTTATTCAGTACGGCATTCATGGATATCGCCACCCGGACCTTCTTCGACCTCTCAATTTCCTCGCGAGCAAATTATGCTTTCCGACACGTTCAAATTAGAACCCAAAGCTCATCGCGCCTATAGCCAGTGACAGCTTTCGCTGCTGGCTTCGATGTATGTCGGTGATTGTATTCACATTGCAATCCAGGGATTTAGCACGAAATTAACAGATACAAATGGGGCAGTGTCGTAGGCAATAGAAATTGTTATACCAAGCTATGTGAAAGGAAAGAAAAATAATAAACATTGTCCGCATTCACAAAAAAAGTCCTTCGTTAGAATTGTTTGAGCAAGTGCCAGTCGATTTAACGCTGGACCTATTCTTAGCAAAGGCGCGGCTGGCAAAGCTTTTTGGATTCGGCCCCTGATGATGTGCTTGCGTCGCACCTAGCATATCCCTCGTGCACATGCAAGGTATCGGCTAGATGCGCACAGAGTGAAGCTAACGGATGGCGCGAGGGACGTCCGCTACACGCATTAGCACATCTCAGGAGTTTTACATTACGTCTAATTGATTGTTTTGAAGTGAACTTGATGAGTAGCCGACCCAGACGCTTTTCTCGTTAACATAGCTACCTCCTCTCTTTCATTTAACCCATCTCTTTTGAAATGAATGCCCGGTACATAAAGTGGATCTCGTTTCGGTAAAGGGATGCCATTTTCACAATCTATTGCGAGTATAGAGATCTAATTGCTGCTGTTCTGGCCCCAATTAATTTAGTATTAAGACATTTGTTGTCTCTTCCGGATTGTTGAAAGTATAAAGTGGCATACCAGATTAAGAATTTGAAGTTTTCAGTGAATTTCACTGCGAGAACAATCACGACTTCAAGGCTTAGCTCTGGAAAAATATGATTCAGTTAGGTAAACACAGTCGACTAATTCACGCGCATGCAGCGTACTTGGCAAACGCCCAAACACTCGATAAATTTGCCTGATGGAAATTGTTACGGTCAAGAAGAACAAATGAAGATGACCACTGCACTCAGTGAACTTTTACTGGCGCTATGAACAAACAGCCAGATGTTCCACACGTTTGCTACAGTTTTATTCGAGCATATTTTGCGCGAAATAAGAAGTTTTCCCGCACGGCTTAAACCAGAGATGTCTTGAGATAGTCAGATCATTCTAAAGGTATCGTTTTGTTTGTTAGTAATTCTGAATTTGAGGGAATGTGTTGTGTGCACTGCCCGCGCAACACTTCAAGGAAATCATCCTATTCACTGTAAGAAATACCCACCGACGTGCTGGTCGCTGAGCGGTTTTTGAAATCGCAAGCGCAAGTTTAGGCCTCAACAAAGCTGTCTTACTTTGTAAGAAGAAACTCAGAGATTAGTGGCACATGGTGATTTGCAAAACTGTCTGTGCTATCGGGGGCAGATTTTCGGATTAAGGAGGGTTAGCTTTGTTGCCTTGAATCGTTGTGTGGTGAGCGCTTGGTGAGCGTTGAAACTGAAGGAAATGCGCCGATATTCTTCGTAAATATCTTTCTTCGGTAAGCAGCGTTCCTTTCAGCGGTTTCGAGCTAACAGAGGCGCGAAATCTGAAATACGCGCGGATATCCTTCGAGCAATGACAGAACTTGCACCTACCTCAGACATAAAAGCTGATCCGGACGCTAAACGCCGTTTGTTTTATACCTATGCAGTCGAATACGGTTAGTGGCGATCGGGCTCACGCACTAAATATGGTTCGGTATATTAGGTCATTCGATATATCCAAACTTCCCTATAGCGAATTGAAACGAATTTAATGATGCGATCGTTATATACGGGCTTGTCGCCTTCTAGAAAAGGAGCAGGGAAGTAACCTATTTATTGGAAACAATACTACGCTGATTAGGCATTGGTATTTTTACCTTTGCCTTGAACTCTATCAGAGTGTCACTAAGGATGCCCTTCTCGATGCCCGAGATTATATGGTCCCCTTGCAGTCAAGTTCCCATCAATATTGGCACAGTACCGGCGCAGCACATCTACCGCTCGAAAAGAAAGGAAAGAAAGAAAGCACGAAAAAATAACAACAACGAAAATAACCTCACTGAACGTTGCGTCCACGGCATGCAAGTAGTTTTATGGCTGAAATAAAACTGACTACATCATAACGGCGTAGTCGTTATGACGTAGTCAGCTTAGAGGTGTATCAGTCAGGAAGTTTCGCGTCTTTGATGGTTCGCTTTATCCTCGTTTGTTATATTCGGGTTCGACTGTGTAGTGTATAACATCAGCGACACCCAGAGCAGAGACAGGAATAGCCCAAGGGCAAGAGCATCCTCTAATCAAAGGGGGCGCCTGTCTAGCTCGTCCTTGCAGATTTCAGCTTGAACTGGCTGAGTCCCAAGAATAACCTGTTCACGCGATTTGTGCGCGACACCCTAATTGCGCATGAAAACTGCCAACTCACCCCGTATGTGCAAAGTGTCACATCCTTATAGGTTGACCCGGTAATGTCGAGCTGGAACAATAAGGAAGCAGAAAGGAAATGCGGATGGCGATGGCGCTTCAAGGCGAATAGATTTTGGCGTCGTAGATTTTGCCAACATCTTTTAAGAACATGGGGCCGAATTCAGAAAGATTTTCGTTCGTAAGTTTTGTTTGTCATTGGCTGATCGTCTTCGCTAATATGTCCCACGTCAGTATTGCCTGACACGAACGCTTTTAGCGTAAGGACATTTTTGTGAATACGGGGCGTGTTTATCGTTTTATGAGTATAAAAGCGATTGCGTTACGTTTGCATGCAAACATTCAACTTTTGCGGTCATTTCTTTCAACAAGGAGACCAAAGTACCAGGAAATGTAGTGAAATCGACGACTTCGCAGTCGCACTATCTTCCACAATTTTTGCGAGAAATTTAATAGGACTGCCTTCATTCGCTGTCTATTTGTCGTGAACATGCGGCGGATGAAATGTGGTGGCATGGCTGTGTAGCTCAGAACGGAAGGCGGCTCACTTGTGGGCTGCCCAATAGATATCATTCACAAAACAAGTAATACACGCATAAAGACCCCTTCCTTTCTTTCTTTCTTTCTTTCTTTCTTTCTTTCTTTCTTTCTTTCTTTTTTTTTGCGATAAGGCGAGCACGCATTCTCTGTTGGACCTCTCTCGCCGCCGTTCATGCTCTGAGCACTGAAAGTGCGAGCGCAACAACTCTTTAAATAGCACATGCCATCATTGTTGGTAAATTTGCAAGGTGATGTTGGTTTATAATTAGTTAATCACGGAGATTTAGCATCATAAATCAGTAAATGAGTCATATAGTGCGTTCGGCAAAGCAGCTATTAGTGTTCAGTATTGATATCGATTCTTTTTTTTTTTTTTTACATACTCCGTCCCAGAGGTGCACTTTGTCTTCCTAGAAATAGGTGTAACGAAGCGAAAGGTTTGCCTCTATTAAAGCTTGAGCTGGACCCATTTTATGTAACGATTCTTTTTTATTTTCTATTTTTCTTGTTCTCACTCGCTCGCACGAAGTCGATCCCCGCAACTGCCGAGCTTGGCCACTCGGCGGGACGGATGATAAGAAAATGATAGAATAGGGCGAAAATAATGCTTACTACTCTTAACGGAAGCATGCAGTGGCCGTATTTCGCACTGTTACATTTCTTTTGTCACTAATTTCGCTCTTTGTCATTGGCTTCGAGACAGCGCACCAGCAATTATCACCGCGATCGACCAATCGACGCGAAAGGTGACTAGAAAATAAGAATGAAAAATACGGCACGTATTCATAAAAAAAAGAAATTCTTAGGTTCTGAACCAATCTTAATGTTTGGCGTTGCACTGCTAAGCACGAGGTTGCGGGATCAACTCCTGGCCGCGGCGGCAGCATTTCGGTGGGGGTGAAATGCGAAAACGCCCGTGTAACGTGCAGTTGGTGCACGTTAAAGAACCACAGTTGGTCAAAATTAATCCTGAGTGTCTCTCTACGGCCTGCCTCGTAATCAGATCTGGTTTTGGCACGTAGAATCCTATAATGTTTTTTTTTTGTTTTGTTTACTCGTGATGGTGAACATATTAACGAAGGCGACCAGCCAATGGCCAACGGCACTTACCAAAAAACTGTTTCTTTTTTTTTTAATTCGACGCCTGAATCATTACAAAGTACGGCTGCAAGGGCCGACTTTACAAGGGTGTTCTTTCGTGAGTGTGGTTTGTCTTTGGCTGGCAGCCTTACCTAATGATATGCCCAGTATCACGACTGGTAGGCATCCACTCTTACAATAAGTTCCAGCATAACGAGTTTTTTATTGCGAATGCACAGGGGCAGAATTCCCAAAGCTGTTCGTCCGTAGGGGCTATTTGCCATTAGCTGGCCGGTTCCGCTATTTTGTCCAGCGGCAGGATTGGTTGGAACGCGTGCTCTCACAACCGATTCTCGCACGAGAACTGACGCCCGCCAATCGTGATACTGGGCACGTCATTAGCGAAGGCGGCAAGTCAGCGGCGAAGGGCGCCGTCGAACGAGAATCTTTGCGAAGTCGATCGGCCCCCATATACTGTTGTTTTCTAAGGATTCTTCTCCCCCGATTTGATTGATTTCTGATCCGCTCCGCTCAGTGGCTGATGCCACCGATAGGGGGGGTGCGGCTTCGTGCGAGCCAATGAACAGCGGCGCGAAATGGAACAGGAAAAGAGTCGTCGCAAAGTACGGGTCCTGTTTGAATGTTTTGCGATTTCAGGCGATTCGGGCGACTTGAACGCCTTCGAAAGCCGAGACTGGAGGGGCAACATTTGCGTGATCGAGCGCGTGCACCAATGTGGGACGTGTGTAGCGTGGCCGTCAGCCGATCGCGGCTGCATTATCTGAAATACGGTCAAGCAGTGACCAGTGGTTGTGGCTTGTTCAATCAGGCCAGATAGCGATGTCGCAGCCGGTATTCCCAAACGCTCAAGTACTCTTCTTGTGGCTCAACATTTCCGATGGTGCCCCTTCAACACTACTATTTATGCCACCTGCAAACACATAATATGTGCAGGGTGTCAGTCACGAGACATATTTATTTATTTTTTATTTATTTCTCGTCACGAAAAATCGCATTCTTTGGGTAGCTAACTAAATATATACTGTAACTGATCACCTTTTTTAATTGTTGACTTTAATCAACATATGTGGCTACTGCGAAATCGTAGCCGATGAGTAGGGAATGAATTCCTCCTTAGCAGGAATCCTAAGACGCACCATTTAGCGATATCCATCGAGAAGATCTGCTAACTAATGCGTTGGTGTTTGAGTTAGGTTCTTTGCCAACTACTAGAGTGACGCTAGTCAGAAACGCAACCGGAACTGCAATGCATTTCATAGGACATTGAAAGTACGAATATCTTGAACCTAGTGCTAGCATTGAGACTTCTACTATGCAGGCACGACTGACCTACGCGGCTCCCCTAAGGTTTACATTGTATGTTGAACTCTAAAATGAATAAAAAGAAAGTAATAAAATGAGTCTTATTAATTCGCAATGGGAACACTTCCGATTTTTCCTGCAGGTAATTTCCACCTATCCTCATCATCCACGTGATAAAATGGCAGACCAGCGTTATCCGTCACAGACGTTATTTAAAAAAAAAAAAGGATCTGTTCGAACTCGACAAAAAACAATTGAAAAAGGTGGTGCGCCTTCTCACATGGGATATCTAGAGCGCGCCCGCTGAGCGAAATCGGAGAAGTCCGTTTTTAGGAGGTATACTTGGAACTCGGTGTATAGTCGCTCAGATTTGCTGCTTCGATCCCACTCGAATCGTTCGATGATAGATGTCCAGTTCAATGTAGACTGCATTCGCCCATGTGACGAGGGTACAAGACGCACTGCCTCGGCGAGTCTGCATCAAGCTAGATCTATATGCCGCCTGTTGCGTCGGCCGACGTCTCTTTTGGTTTCCTTCTTCCCGAAATTTCGCGTTTGCAAGCCACCGACGTCGTTTACGTGACACCAACTCGGCCATTCAGCGCCAGCACCGGTGCCCCATCGTACATTCTGGACACTCGCTGGAGTGCCACGATGAACGGCCAGTTTCGCCTCGACAGCATGCAGCGAGTAATCGCTGAAAGATGGCCCGCACCTACGTGACAATACCTGAACGTAAACCCTATTGCTAATTTATTATACGACATCCTTCATGTTGCACGTGCCTTACCCCTCCCCCCCCCCCTTTTTTTTTTCACTACCTCGCAAAAAAAAAAACATTACAGAACGACAGTGTATAAGCTGCCCGAGAAATCTCTGCGGTTCGTTCATCTCTGTGCGCCACCTGCAAGGCAAAAGAAGTGCCTCGTTTGGGTGCCTCTGTATTGCCAAAAAAGTTCCATGTCTCGATATAAATATATATATATACATATATATATATATATATATATATATATATATATATATATATATATATATATATATATATATATATATATACATATATATAGAAGCGGCGTTTAACCACGCTTTTACTGGCGGCTTTAGGATTGGGCTGAGAAACTGTTAGTGAGTATTAGGAGTAGTTTTCTTTATTTTTCAATGTCGTACAATGTACACAGATCGATATTAACGTGCCGCGCCTCTTTCTCGAGGATATAAGGCACCAAAGCAGTAACTAATAATATACGCAATGATAATCTGCTCTATAGAGTAATGGTATACCACTACTCTATAGAATATATTAGTAAGCGTGGTGCCTTTTATATCGTGCGCGAGAAGCAGTGCCTTTATAAGAACACCGTGGCATGTCCTATAGGACATGCCACGGTGAAAAAAAAAAAAAAAAACGCGTCTTCGAACATCATGCGTCCCTTGTAACTAAGGTAACAGGATGTGGCACGTACAGACAGAGACGGCCATGTAGGCTCACAACGAGCGAATTTCATTAAATAGAAAAATGAAAGATCTAAAGGTTTTCCCAAGTACGTAAATACGCACATTTTTAAGTACATTCCTGTTGGCTGAGTGTATATGCACAATAAAACCCTTGAAGTGTTTCAGGCGACTGCTCATTGCGTTCGAGGTGACTGCGTCCAGCAACAAAAACGCTTGTGCCTGCGTCTCGTACGATAGCGCTCATCAGTGCATTGCCGCATAAGACACGCTCGGCGTCTCGCGAGAAAAACTGACGAAGGCCAGTATCCAAGGACTCGTAAGATTTCACGAAGGTTCGTAAGAAAGCAGTATAGCCATGTGGGGCCGAACAGAGGAAAACCTCACTGTTGCCTGGCGCCAATTCAGCGCCAAAGACTTGCAGGTCATTGGACCTTCAGCACTCTGCTCTTGTTAGTCTGCGGGCAATGCCAATAAAGCCGTTTTCACAATTCGCGCGTGCGCAGTGCGAAAAAGCGAGAAAATAGGGGCAGTTGCCAAACGATCAGGGGCGGGATCCACATAACAGTTGTGGACGCTACAACTGTTTGTAAGAGCAGGTGTTAACAAGATCTTGACGCCGGACATACTGTTTGCGAAGTTGGCCGGCCAATTAAAAACAGCACACACGAACTGAGAGCTTTGTGAATTCGGCCCCTGCGCTCGTATTCGCACAGTTTTCTGTTCGCAAGTCCTCTTTGCCATTGGCCTGTTGTTGCCTACGCTAACAATGGGTCCAACATCGCGAATCGGCTAACAGCTGCTCTTACGAAGAATTAGGACGTAAGGGCTTCTTTTGTAAATACGGGCCCTGGGTCCGTACTCAGAAAAAGCTCCTATGCTAAAGCTGTTCATAAGAGCAGACGTGAGCCGTTCGCGATGTTATTATTAGGCACACTACACATCATTGAAGAAGGCAGCTGGCCGATGACAAACAGCAGTTACGAACGAAATGCTTTATGAATTCGGCCCATATGAGCTTGTGTTGTTGGGGTTCGTTAAAGTGCCGCTCTGCCCGTCAATTTAGATAGCGCTCTGAGCGCGCATTTATTGGCCAGTTTAGGTTTGTTGGTCCGAGATTACATGGCATAATCAAATATGAGGAATTGGCCGTGAATCGGGTGGTAGTCAGGGGGGGGGGGGAATTCTAAAGCAAGTTTGTAAGCAAAATAGAAGATATTAAGGTGATAATAATTGTATACATTGATGACTATCATGGCAAGGACTTCTTGATTCCGAAATTCACCTGTTTGGTCATCGTCTTCTTCCTCACATCCAATAAATTACGGTTGAATTGTGGCAACACAGAGTGAGATAAAAAGGTGTAGCGAAAGAGCGATTTCACCAATGAAATCCAGGACTCTGGCAGCTGCCAGGTCACTGGCTGTGACCTTTACCCAGATCACTAAATAGTCCTAGAGCCATTATTTAAATGCGTTATTGTATCTTAGTTGTTGCGAATTGAACTCCGTAAAGAAATCCAACTTTCAGCATAAAGTGCCAATAAAAACATATGTGTATGGCTCATCACTTTGACGTTGTTTCTTACCGTCAGCCCGAATAATAGAGTCAATGAAGACAGAAAATGAGCGATAACATATTCAACGTGTTGGTAAAATTATTTGTGCTAATTGTATGTCTTTGCACAAGCTTTGTACATTCATAAGCTTTACACAAACAGAACATTGTTCTATTAGATACAATATATTTTGAGCAACGTTCAAAATGGCTCACTCCTTTCATGGCATTCAGGATTTTAGCTCTGCACGGAACATCTAGTCTAAGTTGCAACGCGCATATTTCTTGCACTTTTCAAAAACGTCCGCAGTGGCAGATCCGCTTAGGCAAATGGAACTTTTCTTCGGGAAACGTTCCACTTGCTTAGCGGGCACAAAACGGAACAGCACCTTAAGAGCACGGCGCACAGCAAGCGTAAAGAGAGGGCATAGAAAAATTATTCGGCTGACAGTGCATACTCACACCTTGCAGGGTTCAAGGGGTCACGGCGGCGTCCATCAACATCGCATCGCGTTTCCGCGCGTGCGCCAAGCACAGCGCATACCTTAGAACCGGCACGAATCGCGAGGTCGGGGGGCGAGCACCTGTTGCGAGAAGACAGCAGCTCGGCGGCACCAGCGACGAGGGGACTCGCTCTGGTCGAAGAAGGGCGGGGGCGCGACTCCAAGGTGTCCCGATGAGACGGCGCGGGGCGCGCGTGCGCCTATTAGGGCGAGGGCTCTGTCGCTCACCGGCGGAAGCTCCCCTTCGCTCCTCGGACAACGGGCGGACAGTCTTCTCCGCGAAGGACCTTCCGCAAAACGAAGGTGGTCGCTGGACGAAGGAAAGACGGCGACGTCGGGGGAGAGGGCGCTAAGGGTGGACGGAGGAGGGGTGGTTAGAACGCGCGCCAGGGAAAACAAAAGGCTCGGAAGGCCAATTGCCGTGGTTCACTTGGCGGGGGAAGTGACGTCCCCTCATGCGGAACCGAGCGAGTCGCGGCTTCTTCTCCCCAGCTGGCGTAGGGGGGGGGGTGGGGGAGGGCGGGCAGCGCGGGCGACGCCACCCTTCCGCGCCGCCCGAGACGCTCACCGCCACCGGGGATGATGGCCCGGCCAGGAAGCCCGCTTCACGCACAATGGGCAGCGTCGCACGGGCGCGTCAAAGGCACAGTCACGACGTGGTCAGGATCCCGTCTCTCTCTCTCTCTCTGTGCTCCTTCTTATCGTGGAGGAGCTGCTGCTGTTGCTAATGTTTCATAAAAGGCGCCGCGTTTACGGGGCACTTTGAGACCCGCTTAGTAGCCAGAGGAAAAGTATACCCATATTTTACAATGACCGCTTCTACTACGCTGAAGAAGCTTGCATGTGACTCTCCATGTGATTCTCCAAGATATTCAACAACAACAACAACAACAAAAAAAAAAGAAACAGTTGTGTAGTGTTCCTTACCTGCGTGAGCTAGGATTTTCGGATAGCCAAACTTCGCATACTGTCGCAGTAAAAATTAAAATAATAATAATAATAACAATATAAAGAAAGAAACCAAACAAGCAGAGATAGAAACAAACCATATTAACGCCAGAGTTTCTAACTTTATTTGAAGATTTGAAATCTCGGCTTTCAGTTCTGCGGTGAACGTTAAGGCGATGGCGACCACGGTCAGTGTAATTCTCTCCCGGTCAGGTAAACCGATGTCATGCCAACCTTCATCTCTGTGCCGCATCTGAAAGGCAAACGAATTGCGAAAGGAAGATTCACTGGTCATGTGAATTCGTCTGCTGAATCGACAGAAAGCACAGGGAAAAGGAATACGCAGGAGGCTTGCAAAAAAAGAAGAAGAAGAAAGATTCCCAATAACGCATCTAAAAGATCCTTAAGCACAACCACCTGATCAAGGCATACTTTGATCAACGTGACGTTTATCATTATTTCAAACAGCCACCGCAGATTCTGTATTATACAATGATTTTACAAAAACAGTCAAAAAGTTATAATGGGTCAAGGCAAGGGGGCAGTTAGCATAGGGAGACAGACGCCGACTTTAATGAGAAGCCGACGATGTTTGTCTGGTCGGTCGCCTGGCGTACCACTTCATGTTCTGGGATATAATTATGGCGCACACAGTGACCACGCAAGCAGCAAAGACTTCCACCGACAGGCACACGGACAATAAAGGCGCTTAAAAAAAAAAACGAACAGCGCCTTCACAGTGCACATTACGCGGGCGGTGCTTCGCCTCGGTCCCAAGATTGTGCCGCTTCTCCAAGCTTGACACGTGCACTGCGGCCTTCAGGGATTGTCTTTATGAGAAGTAACAGAAGCAGTCACAGAAGAGAGGGTGGAAATTTAGGGGAACAAGCGAGACCTGATTGGCGTTTTGTTTAACGCGATTCGGATTCTTTTGGAACTTCACCTAGCTTGTGGTACATACGTCTGTCCGTTTGTATGTCTATTCGTCCGTATCAAACTACTTTCACGCCAACCAGGGTCACTGAGTATTGCCACTTGGTTATGTGCCGCCCTTCAATGACAAGAAAGAAAGATCATTTAACCTTTATCTGGTGCTGGGCGGAATCTAGCCTGCGTCATTTATATATATATATATATATATATATATATATATATATATATATATATATATATATATATATATATATATATAGTGTAACGAAGAAGAGTAACCTGCCTGCGCCACAGTACCATCGCTACCGGTATCAGCTCGTAGTTGCTGTCCTTGCCGAACGCTTCTTACTGCTACCCATTCACCTGCCCCCGTTGCTGATAAATATCTCAGCAAGTGGTGGAGGTGCTGGGTTTCGACCACCCTGGAACTTCGGAGTCGCACTCTACCCCCCATCATGCCCGACGAAGCACGCACTCCTCCAGCTCCTCCAACGGCGCCGGCCACCTTGGTTTGTGCCGGTGCCTTGCGTCAGCGAGATCCCCCTATCTTCTCCGGCACAGATGACAAAGACGTTGAAGATTGGATCTCGTCCTATGAGCGAGTGAGTGCCCATAACCAGTGGGACGATGTTACCAAGTTGAGAAACGTCGCCTTCTATCTTACGGACGTTGCGAAACTATGGTTTCTATACCATGAAGCCGACCTCACTTCGTGGTTGGTCTTCAAGACCAGCTTTACCCAAGTGCAGAACAACGTTTGCGCACACGATCCCAAGAGGCCGGAGAGAACTTCACGAGCTACCATGAGAACGTTGTTGACCTTTGCAAACGGGTGAACGCGTCGGTGTCAGAGGAGGAGAAGATCAAACATATAATGAAGGGAATTCAGGACGACGCGTTCCAAATGTTATTATCGAAGAGTCCTCACACCGTCGCTGAAGTAATAGAATTGTGCCAGAGTTATGACGAGTTGCGCAGGCAACGGCTTCACACCCGACGTCCCAGTCCGCCCGCCGACTCTCTGTCAAGCCCAGGAGTCGACGACAACCATGCTGATCTGTTCATAAAAATTCAGGAATTCGTTAGCGCAGAGGTCGCAGAGGTGTGTGTATATATATATATATATATATATATATATATATATATATATATATATATATATATATATATATATATATATATATATATATATATATATGGTCGGATAATTTTGTCTCAATGTACTCGTATATTCCCACACGCGCCATCTGCTGAGCGAAGCGCAAGGGAGGAACCGGCCTGCGTGCATGCACACGTCGTACGATCCGTTTCGGCGGTGGTAATACGGTGCGCTGCTACGCTTTAAGATAATTTGCGCCCTTAATAGTGAACAAGGGTCTAAGTTACTGTACAGTGTACGCCAATGCTAACCGCATTAACGACGATATTAATCGTGAAGTTCTTCAGGAATTTTTTTTCTCCGTATACTGAACACCGTTTCAGAATAGCAAATTCGTAGCTATAGTTAAGCCGATGTATTGTGCAAATATGAGTGCTTTGAAGTGGTGGATAAAGAAACAGATAACGGAGTAAGAAGCAGAAGCAGATTCACTTTCGTTACTCCGAGACTTCGAGGAAACCGTCATTGGGGGGATGCGATTTAAATCAATTTTAAACCAGAACTACAACATTCTTGGACGCAAGCTTCGCGCATTTGCAAACAATTTCCTATTTTATTTCGCGGCTTTGCACCAAATAGCACCGCTGCGCTGCGAGATACATTCCCCTAGTTGGAAAAAATCCGCGTCGCTCGGGGACTATACGTTTCCCAACGTGGGCGCGCAGAAGGCAGTGCAGTTTTTTTTTGTAGACGGAGGTTGTTCTGCAATTTTTTAGTGTCGCCACACGACAGATAGCATACATCGGCACAAACCCTCCACGAGGGAGTAGTGGTTATGGCGGTCTGCTGTTGAACACGAGGTCGCGGCATCGATTCGCCTACCCGGTGGCGATTAGAAGGGGGTTGAATGCAAACACGCTCGTGTATTTAGACATAGATGCCCGTTAAAGAACCACAGGCGGTGAAAAAATAATCCAGAACCTTCCGCTTCGGCATTTCTAGTAGCTCGGGTGTCACGTTGGGACGTTAAACCCCGCGAACCAACCAGTCAACTTATGGGTACCGTCTCGCGCTAGTTATTATTATTTTTTTGCTCTTCTTTTACGTATCTATTTGGTCGTTATTGGTTAGTTTGCGTGCGACAATGCGCCCCCTTCGTGTGGCTGTTTTCTGGACTTGTAGAATATTCCCCCAAAGAAGACAAATGGAGTGCCCCGGAAGCATACAGCTTTCAGCCACTCCCTCTCACCGTGCAATTCCACGAAGTTCGCGCGAAGCTATGTCGCCGCGCGTCAGCCAAGCAGAAAACAGAATAAGGGCTCCTCCGTTGCGCTTCTCTGATCCGCAAGATGCGAACTGAACGGAGCTTCGCACAAGGATGAGCAGTTCACCATAGGCGAGGCCCCCTTCCTGCATTCGTTGGAACACGCAGCCGGCTCTCCCTAATGATTGGCTGACCAAAGTTCTCCATGTCGCTGCGCTGCGAGGAATGGGCGAGACGGAGTATATGGAGCGGTAGTCGGTTTGTGGCTATCGCGTGCGTCCTGAGGACTATTTGGTCACAGTGGCACCAGTTTTATCACGAGTAATGCAGAGTCTCCTGAATGTAGCGGTAGCATTACCTAGGATAGTTCCTTCATTTAATTTGCAGCCGCAGGTCTTTTGTTGAAGGGGCAAAACTTTGCATTTGTAAATACTCAGCAAGCGAAAAATACATCGATATATTCATAATCTTCATGGCTGTAATAATGAAGGAAGCCGTGCTTTCATACAACCTGCTCCAGTGAAAACATTGCAATGAACGGCTATCCGAAATTCTTACTCGGCGTGACGCAAAGCCACAAATCGAGAGCGAGGCATGGTGTAATCGCTCTACTTGTTTCACCATAGAACTTTATTAGAAAAACGAACTGAATATTATAGATGAGTAAAAATTACTCGAAGAGGTGTAAGGGGAAAAGTGTCATCACCCGGCTGTAGCAAGAAGCTACCAAAAAAAAAAAAAGAGCACCTTGCAGCAGTTCAAGAAATAAGCGCTCAAAATGTGCACCGAAATGTATTGCTGTTCTATTTGATTACGTTTCGCCACTGTAGAAAAACACAGTGGGCGGGAAATGTTAACTGATACAGGAAAACCTTTACTGCTATACTACTACTACTACTACTACTACTACTACTACTACTACTACTACTACTACTACTACTACTACTACTACTACTACTACTACTATTACTACTACTACTACTACTACTACTACAGTGACTTGTTGAATACAACGTATAGAATTAAGCAAGTGAGTGGGTGAACTTGCGCAGTGCTCGTCAGCGACCAAAGGCTCGAACGCAGACGAAAGCTGAAGCGCGATGAGCGCGTCATCCGACCGGCAGAAGCGCACTCGAGGCGTAACTGCGTTATGCAAGGGTTTTCTAATGACGCTTATTCGCAAATTTGTTAACCCTGTCCGACGACGGTCTTCCCGGCACCTTCTATTAAAGACCGCGGCTTCTCGGCCGTGCCCTAGGGAACAAAGAAACTGCGGCTCTCGCAACGCTGCGCGAAGGTGTTTAAAAGCCGAGTCGGCCTCTGTAGCGCGGCTGCGCCGCAGACAAGGAAGCGGGCTGCGTCTTCGTGCTCCTTGACCGCCGGAAAGTGAAATAAGCTTTACCTGCAAAGTGTCCCACTTTAATTGGTGAAGGTCGCCTGCTCCGGGTTGTCTAAGTAGATAACTGCACTGCTATAGCGGCTGTAATTGTTGTCACCCGCAAGCATGAGTTTGAGTGTATAGTGCCGAGAATGAAGAGCGGTCAGCCGGACTTGCAAAATTCGCTTGCAGTGCCGTCTATCGAGTGATGCTGACGGATGTGTCTGTGTGTCTGCCTGGTGCAAACAATTAAGTACACGCCCGAGTGTACACTGCACTACTGTATACTATACAGTACTGCGCCCTTCCGCCTCATGCTCCTCCTAGTTCACTCGTACAAACTGCCTCGATATACTTGGCGTTTGTTCAACTAAGGATACCATGTGCAACAGGAATTGCACGGCACAAAACGGACGCCAACAAAGAACATATACGAGAGCCAAGTTCTTATGTTTTCTTTGTCCACATTTTTTTTTTTTTTGCGCCGTTCAATTCGTGAAATTAGAGTAACGAACTGGGGCCCTATAACCTAAGACTATTCCAGTATGTTTTTATTCCAATTTCCTGACGTCAAATTTGCGTAATCGCTGACGCAAGCATCGGGTGGTCACCCGCAGGGTTGTCTGAACAGACCAATCAAACTCTCTCCTCTTTCACAGAAGGTCACTTTTGTTTGCTTGAAAAACGAATAGCATTGCCTGCACTGAGCGGCTTGTCTTATTTAATTGGCTGACAAGAGGCGAGGAGCACGCTCAAGTGTTGAGGGATTCGATGGGGCCGAGCCACTGCATTGAATATCGATAACCGGATGAAGAGGGTGGTACCGGCCTCTGCAATTGGTCCGCTTTCCCTTACTTAGCTGGCGGTGGCTGGTCGAAAATCGCGGCGGCATGCAACGGAAGCTTCAGAATGACACTAAAACGGATCCTCAGCAAAGAAGAGTTGGCAGAATGCGGTCGTAAACGTGCCGAAAGTGCTCGAAAACGTTACACTGTGACGCAAAACGTTTTATTATAGGCAAGTAAACCCATGCTCTTGGACAGGTGCGAGTAGGCAGTGCATCAGCGATCGGCAGCAGCCATCTTTTATTCCTTTCGGAACGGGGCAGCCAGCGGTTATTCAGAAGAAAATTCAGTTTTGTTCGGCATACTAATGCATCTTTAACGCCTACACGTCACTTTGACGCGGTGAGTTTTTGCAATTTTGTGACGTCACGTGACAGGCAGGTGAAGTGGGTGCAGCGCGAAAACTTATGAGCAATAGCCGAGGGCTAGTGGCGAAAAGGCGTCGAATCAGAAATAAATATTTTTCTTTTGTTTGGTCAAATCACGCATAATCAGTGTGTACACGTCATATCAGATGGGGAGCTATCGCGGTTTTCGTGACGTCGCGTGACATACAGCTGAAGTGGGGGTGGCCCAACGAAGTTTTTGACCAATCGCGGAGGGCTGATTGCAGAATTGGAATAGAAAAGTTTGGAATAGTTTTACGTTATAGCGCCCCTGGTTCAAACGAATACTGTGCTTCAATGAAAGTTACCGCATACCTGAAGCACGCACTCCCGATGGTACGTCACCCACAGTTCACCGCGCTCTAATGCCATCGGCCTGCTTGAGCAGTACAAAATTTTATGTATAAAAAGATTATTCAACTACAATTTAGCGATAATGTTTTATAAATTGCTTGATTCCCAGCTGACCTTTCAATATATTCAAAGCAGCTCCCTTAGAAATACAAACCCTACTAGGTTCGCTTCTAATTATAATTTTCTGTTACCATCAGTTCGTACTAACTATGGTAAAAAAACATCTACATTCGCTACCATTACACTTTGGAATCGTTTGCCTGCTTCGCTTAAAATACTACCTACATTTCAACGTTTCAAAGCTTCGCTAAAAGATTTTTTGCTAACCTCTGATAATTTTTCCTAATAAATATCTGTGTTTTCATAGTCAGCTAGCTGATAAGTATCACCCACTCTTTTTTTTTTTTTCCTTTTTTTGCAGTGTTCACATTGCGCCACATTTTTTCGCTCTCTTTGTTCGTACTTTTTTTTTTGCTTTTTGCCTTTAACAATTGTATAAATTTTGTCACTCCCGTTGTTATTTCTGTTACACTATATCGATTAGAGCATAGTTTGTTTGGTTTTTTTCTTTCTTCTTTCTTCTTTTTTTTCGTTATCATTTGCTTTTCTTGCAACTAATATATTATTATGCTATCCACTGTTACGCTGCTAACTATGTTACAATTCTGTTGTAGTTACTAACCGAGGGTCCCGTTTTCAGTATGATTACTTTGGGACCCTCGTCTGTATATTACATTTATGTACCTATGTTTTTTCATATGAATAAACTTCAACTTCAACTTCAACTTCAAGAAGAACTTGTAGAAAGCGAATCTAAAGATTTCGCAGCACCTGCGCTAAAATTTAAAAAAGAACTCATGAGGCGTTCCACTCTGTGAAGGTGGATGACCAGCGAAGCTGTTTAGCACAGGACAAAGAGGTGACACAGAATGTTTAACAAAGGTACGAACACACATTTATTTATATACGTTCGCGTGGACTATATATATATATATCATCTGCATTACGAGAGGGATGAGCCAGTGGGTTTTTTCTCGCACACATGAGAATTTCACGAAACCCTAGCCACAAACAGATTCGCTGTAAAAAAAAAAAAAAAGAATACTTGAGTTTTCAGACAAAGCACTGTAACTAAATTCGCGTCCGTGCGCAATAGAATGCATTTCGCAAACCATGTATTTGGGTGGAAATCGATTTACGCGTTTGAAAGAAAAGAGATAGGTAAGCACAGCTGTACGAGTTTGCACAATCGTTGACAAAAAGACAAGCCAAGCTGTTGTGCGATTCCCGCCAAAGAGGATCCTGCCACTGTGACCGTTCTAAACGATAAGGGGGCACCTCGGAGCAAGCACCGCAACTCTGCATGTGGCTCGAAGGATCTTCGCGTGGATATACGCTTCTCTGGCTGGGTATGGAAACGTGAGAAATTTGCCGTACTATCATATAACTTCCTTTGGAATGGATTGGCGCATAAAATACTTTTACTAAACTCCATCACAGCTTCTTCGACACATTGAGACATTTTCTAGGAGCATTTACAGAGATTGCCTGACACTGCAACTTCAATGCGGGCAACTAAAGCGTTGTTTAAGTTTATGCAGGACAACAAGCTAGACGAGCGGCTCTAGCAGGGGCACTTTCTAATATACATAAGCGCTCACCACTTCTCTTATCATCATCATCATCATCATCATCCTTCCCAGTACTTTAACTCCGCTTCCCTCTTCCCCAGTGCAGAGTAGCAGACTAGAGTACACTACCTCAGGTCGACCTCTCTGTGTTTCGCGTCAATAAACTCTACCTTCTTCTAGAGTGCGTAACATATTCGTAATAGCATGCAACCGATTACGAGACAAAGCCAAAATTTACGTTTTGCTTGGGCTACTTTCAAGGCGCTGCGCCACTTGTCAGGTATTGATTTCTCATATAAACCGGGTGATATTTATAAAAAGAAAGCTGGTTTTTAAACAGGTTCTTTACTGATGCGATCATGCTTTCTCCACTATTCGTTCTTTCAGCACTGCGGACACTAGCTCGTCGAATAGCCGTCGCAGTGCGTTCATTAAGAACTAAAATTGCTTAATTACCTTTTTTTAATTGCTCATTTAAGCGCCAACGTTGCAACGATAGTATTGGAGGAGAACGCCGCAGGAGACCAAAACAATTTACGCGATTTTAAAAACGCCACCATTGTTCAGATATTGGACGAAAAAAAAATATTCAACTTTTGTCGCTACGGTACCGAAGCTGTTGATGTTGAGACCTCTTCAGCGTGGCACATACCCACGAGGAAGGGTGGCCACACAAACGCGAAATTAGGTGGGTACCAACAAATAAAAGAAAATTTGAAATACCATGAAAATGAACTTATTTCATGAGACAATGTAGCGAACTGGAAAAAAATTTGTAATTAAAAGAACATGTGACGAAACCTAATCAGAAAGATGAAACCCCCAACAACTAACAGCGTAAGCGGCTCGATGCTTCTTTAAACTTATGGAAGGCACTGCAAGTTGACCCGTGGCGGCGGCAAGACTGCGAAAGCTGCAAGTGATAATCAATTTTGAATAGTAATTTAGAACGCAAAATAACAGAGGGGGAGCTCAGGGAAAACTTGGGCAAGGAGGTGAAATGCTGGCAAGAATGAAGGAAACGGCCAATGTTTTCGTCTTCATTTCAATAGAAGCAGAGCTCAGTGGTCGGGAGTCCAGACCGATAACGGTAGAAATCTTGAGGAGGGACTCTGCATCGGAAGCTAGTCAACTTCGCATTAACGTGAGGGGCAATGATCGGCGTTCCATGAAAAATGTCAATGCTGCAAGTTGACCATCGTTAGAAGCGTGAAAGATCTAGTACAATTAAACGGCAGTAAGCGTCTCAAACTGGCGTTCATGAGTAGTGAAAAGGAAGGCAAAACATGAAGGATAGGTCCTAGTAGGGATGAGGACGCCACAGAATCGGCACACTGAATCATGTAGATTTCTGCATGTCAAGGTACCCACACAAGGTGAACATGAGGCATGCTATTCGGTGTCAGCTTACAGAACAGGTGAAACAAAGCAGAAAATTTAGGGGAAGATAAACTCGTACAAACTGAAAGGGAGTCGATCAGCGACAGTGATTGCGTTAACATGCTGCGGACTCAACTTTTTAAGGCCACGAAAATTAGCAAGAATTCAGAATTTTGTTAATTCAGCCCAGTCCAGATGAGGAGAAAAAAAAATGACAAGTCTAGTTATTTCCCTTGCATATGTCGCATATGTTGCAGTGGCACATTAGGCTGGACATTCATTAAGCAGATCTTGCACATGGCCATTATATATACGCAACGAGAGTGGCTTGGCGTTCTTAGTATAGATGCTGTCGAAAACGATGTCAACGTTTCGATAGATTGCAGTGATAGGAACTACATTTTGCATGTTCATTTGAAGTGAAGCCAACACCGAGTGTACAAAGAAAACCTGCGGTCACCCATATATCGGGGCCGATGAACGTAGAAGAATGAACCTGGGTTAGAGATAAACACTGTTTGTGACCGAGATAATCTTGTGTCGTATAGCCTACGGTAAGTCCTAACCTTAGGCAACTTAAATCTTGACCCTAGCTGGATAATTCTGGTTGCAGAGTTGGCCACATATTGCGGAAGACCGAGGCACATGCGAAGTGCTTGCGCTTCGAAAATTAGCAAAGGGTGGAGTTTGTGAGCAGCGCACCCTGAAAAAAAAAACGCGCATCCAAACTCGAGCATAGGCCGAAAATAACGGTTGTAAATCATCAATATGGTATTCCGCATACCAAATTGTTTGTTCCAATGCGCAGTAAACCCAGGCTACGACCTTTACGACTAATCTAGTCTATATGAGCCCCCCCCCCCCCCTCCGCCCCCAACCGCCTCCCAATTGAAGGAATCTCCATAAATAATTCCTTAGTACTTCAATGATGCGTAACTCGACGAAGGGGCTCTTGGCGGTACATAAGGGTAATATAGACGGCTAGTGGCGTCTGACAGATGGAAAACAAGAACGCGTCTAAACTCAACCCATGTTGAACATAAAGTTTGTAAATCATTAACGGCATTTCTTCGCAAACAAGGCGCACGAAGAGCGCCCGACGAACTGGTCACGTGATGCTTCCCACATCCTTTGGTTTTTCCATTTCAACGGGTTGACCGCCTATGCCTCTTTTCATTTGATCTGGCGAAGATCACGTGTCGGCGAGCTTCACTGTCACAACGATGGACGGCTTTTTTAAAGCCGCGCATTCTGTGGCCCTCTCCTTCAATACTACCATTGGGGACGTTAGAGTCAGTAACTCAAAAGTTAATTAGCCAATTTTTATTAACTAGCGAACGGACCGCGACGACTACTAGAATATCTAGTGTCCACCGGCTTGAAAGAACTAATAGCAAAGAAAGCATCATGCCATCGGTTAAGCCCTGGCTCAAAAAAAAAAAAAAAAATCTGTTTGTAACGAAATAGATCACACGGCGTATTATAGACTTAATTTATCGTAATTGCGAGTTCCGGACTATTGTCCGCATATGGTATTACGTAGTCCGCAGTAGTGCATTAGTCATTAATCGCGGGAATCTATTAGATTCTGTACGTTCGACGAGCTCTTTTGCGCGCTGAACTACCCTTGCGTTTGCAGAAAGCGGTAAGCGCCATCCTTTCAGAGTGGACACGGACACCGTGGCTGTACAAATTGCACTGTCTTCAGTATCTTCGAGCATTCGTGGCGAAGCATCCGGCATTGCTACGTCGACGAGTTTCTAACAAAAGTACGCGGGTACCGCGGAAATCAAATTCCCTTTGGTCCGCAGCGCGGATTCCTTTCGTATTTTTTTTTTCTTTTTTGCAGAAAAGACGCCGGAACGGCATCCTGTAAAATCGAGGGAGCTGCAAGAACTATACACGGAAACATGCATACAGTCATGAGCGGTGACAACAAAAGCACGGTGCGGGTACGTCAGTGATTATGACAATAATAATCTCGTACGGTCCGCGCACCTCTACATAGCCCGCACAGAGCGAAATTCTTGCTTTTAGGCATGTATGTCGTCCATGGACTGCGTGCCGAAAAATACGGTAATTACTCATCGTTATGTCGTAAATATTGGCTATAAGCTCTAAATACGTCGCCGACATCTCAGCGAGAGTACGCATTCCTGAATGAATGTACAGATGGTATATAAGTGAACTGAACCGCTTCGGCCATCGAGACATTGAACCCGTTTACTAGCACGTTTACTAGCACGTTTACTAGCACGTATTTGTCTGTCGCCAGAGCTTTGTAGTATGAACATCATGATTTCAGATGGGTTAAGGAGTGCAATAAATAAATGCACAGACATGAAAAGTGTCAAAGGCGACTATAAAAAAAGAAAAAAGGATGATATACGCCCTCCTACTGCATATCCCGACTCTATTTGGATAAGCGGCTCTTTCAACAATGCACGCAAGGCATGCCCACTGAATCATCGGTGGGCATGATATTTGGGAACCCGTACGTGAAGATGGACGCACGAGATGCATGCACCATCACTGCCATCGTGCCTTCTCGATTGCAACCAGACAATGAGTCATCCTCCTTATGCCATCCAAGGCGAATTTGCTACTTGTGACAGTAGTAGCAGCTGGTGCAGGAAGTCGTTAACGCCACTGTCAGCACAGTGCAATGTATTTCGCAAAGGACTATTAAAAGTGAGATGTACTCACTTGTCAGCAGTCACACGGCCAAAGCATCACCACGTCCGCTATCCTACGCAAAAGAAGAACGAAAGGCATCTGCATAAATGAGTCGCGGATCCCTCCGACGACTTTTTTTTTTTCGCACTCTGATCAGTCCACTTTATTCGCGTCACCAGTTTCTGCGTAATTAACGACTTCGAAAATTACCTTCTTCCTCCGCTTGAGCCAATTATAAGCGCTAAAGCGCTTACATCATCAACCCCCCCCCCCTCCCCCCCGCAACTAAGTTTTCATTCAACTGAAACTCTCTGCTCATCACCCACTCGCTTAGCCAACGGATCGAGAATGAGAACGCACGTATATTTTTTTCGAGTTCTAAATTCGATTTCACGTATCCGCAAGCATCCTTTCAAGTACGCCCTTCTTTTCGCACTATCGCACCTAAAGAGCGCAAGGGCTCCGAATAGAACTGCCAGCGACGATCCCAACGGCGCGGCAAAATCAAAGCGTATGCCGACTGCGGAATAGATGGGCTCAGCCAAGTGGGCATGCACACTGACACCCCTCGTGTCGGGCCTGGCACCCCTCCCCGCTGTACTCCTGCATCCACGCGTGCCTGGCTCGCCCCGCGACCGATTTCACCCCTCCAGCCCCGTTGTGGGGCATCTGAGAATAGTGAGCGCCTCAGTGGCTGCGCCTAGATGAAAACGAGCCCGCCCCTTTATCTGTCAAGATCCTAGCCGGTAGAGCGCGGCTGCCCTTTCGCTGAACGCGATGGTTCCCCGTTGAATGAACGAGTCGGAACACAGTGTGCAAAGCAAAGTTCTTCGATGCCGCCTTTCTGGACAAGGGGCGTCAGGAGCTCCGATAAGGATTCGTTTTGTTGGGCAGCTACGCGTAGAGGGGTGCGCAAAAAAGGGAGAGAAAAGAAAAGGTTGTTGTGAGGCTTCCCGAAAGGTATTGCGTGCCTGGTAACGTCTTCTGTAGAGCATTTCTTGTTCTTGTTTTCTTTTGTTGTCGCAATTTCTGCGTTTGTTCAGAAGCTGATTGGCGAAAAAATGCGCATATCGAACACTTGTGTCCAAATTTCGGTTTAAACTGCGTACACAGTGTGAACCGATATTTGTGCACAAGTGTTCGACATGTGCAATTTTTCACACAACCGCACGCGTCCGGTGTGGTGCGGCTTGCGGTGTGACAGGCGGCTAGAGCGTAAACAGTTCCTTAGCCCAGTGAGGGTGAGAGAGAGGCACGTCTCGGCAATGCCCTCTCCCCTTACACAACACCTGGCGCGCTGTCGCTGCAGCAGCTGGACCATTTCGCCTGCTCTGCTCCGTGGAGGCGCGCTCCTGACGTGGCATTGCAGCCAATGGCAATTTAGGTGCCGTTTTGTTGCTATAGATGGTGGCTTTCTCGTTCAATTTTACTGATGCGGAAGCATCAGTAAAATCAACACGAACCAACAAAGTATGCCTCCGTCCGATCAGGTTCAATGTTGCCTACGGTAACTGCACCTTTCATGATATTTAGCACACATATTAGCCTATGTATATATGTTGGCGTTAGAAGAAATAAGGAAGAGGATAGTTCTTCCAGTCTCGTCGCCACTGGCTGTAACCTACACTTAAAAAATAAAGAGAGAGAGCGAAGAAGGAGGAACTAGGCCATTTTCTCCTTCAGGCCGGTGAGTTCCTCCTTCGCACATCACTTCAAATGTCGCGCTCTCTTGTGGCAATCAAAAGGGAAGGAACGTTTCTCCCTTGCGTGCGTATCTTGCGTCGTTGCCATCGGTGACCCGAACATCGGCTACAACTTCTTTTCGATGTAAAGTAATGCTAAGTAGCATAACCTGAGGTATAAACCTTTCATGACAAGTGACTACCAGTGTCAAAGCTCTATCTCGAACGGGAGCTGAGATACGAGAATAGTTAAACTCAAAGCAGCGCCCGGCTCCTGACGCACAGCGAGACAAGCCCGTACTCTGGCATCTCAGCCTAGACGCCGCAAATATCAGCCAGCGTTTGTTGTTTTGATGCGTGAAATCGGGACGAGGAGAAGGTTAAGCTATATCAAATGTGTGCATTTGTGGCCGTTTTGAAGCACCATCCTCGACGGCTTCGAAGCGAAAGCAAAATACATTTGCTCGCGGCGTCGACACGTAGCTGGGCGGTGTGAGCGCACCACCGTCGCAAGCGACGCCGTCAAATCCACAGCTGGAACACAAACCCTGCCTCAGAGCAAGGAGGCGCAAGAGTGCACCATGCAACCAGGTATACAGCTGTGTATCCAGCGTCACTTGCGTGCCGATTCGTCTGTGTCTCCACCTGCCAGCGGCAGCTTCTCCGTGATGCATCGTGTAACGCGCACGACACTACAGGGACAGGAAGCACCGACTAACAATAGATGTATTTCTTAAAAGGCGGGGTACATGCAAACGTTCAAGCAAAAGGTATCCAGAAAATAAATTTGAGAAAAGCGTTTACAAATTGCTGACTTCCGCGTTGCAGTTTTGCACATACGGCTGTCGGCGTCTGTGAAGAAAAGGAGACACTCTCGAAATAACTTGTAGAAGCCTAATGAAAGGTACAAGGGGACGGGGCAAACGGATATGCCGAGACGTGAACGGGAGACCAAGCTAATGGGACACACAAGGGTACGGCAGCGTTGTGCACTGTGTCGAGTGCCGGGATTCTAGAAAGCTGCAGGGCGCTGTCGAACTCGAACGTCGGTACGAAGCGGAACCACCCTCTGTCTAGCAGAAAGCACGGTTAGCACGGCGCAGACAAAGCTTAGCAGTAGAGGCGCTCAGACAGAGACGGCATACTCCAAACTCGGAGCTATCCTTCCCGGTCACTTGTCGCGACGGTTACGTTTCAGCCATGGTATTCACGCTATGGTTATAGTAGCTGTAGCCTAGTAGACTGTATCCCAACAATGTTCGTTACCAAGACTCTCCTGGAGATGGATATAACACAACAGACACCAGCAGTCAACCTTCTAACATCCTCAATGGTGAGCGGGGCCAGTCACGCCAACCGCGGTAAGTAATGTTTGGTTCTCGTATGTATAGTAGTATCCTAAAATCACGGCGAATAACTTGTATCATAGCCTCCTTGGATGCTATGCTATTATTTACGTCCGGTCTCCTCCAATATCCTCACAGATCGCACGAAGCTGCTCAGCGAACGACGTCCTCGACGTAGCCGAATACTTTTTGTCTGTGGACAGCAAAGTAAAACATGAGTTCGAAGGCTTGCTCGAAAGCGGTGGCTTCAGCGTCCCGGTCAGATTCATCCCTACACTCTACGCCCGGCCTCAAGCCCGGCCTCCGGCAGCCGCCGGCACACCGCGCGCCGGCTTGCACGTAGCGACATTGCAGCGGCGTACGGATGCCTCGATTAGCAGATTGTTTGCCATTTCTGTATGAAATTAGGCGAGAAAACGTTGAAGCGATCTCAACAGAATGTAGTTTGTAAACGTCAGCGGTTCTCGAAATGCCATCCGATACGGCTTCGAAGTGAAAGGCTTAGATCCCCGTCGCAACCGTTCTGATATTTGAAATTCTCTAGTGAAAAGCATTCATTAGAGTGCGGTTTGATATTAACAGGTCTGTGTGGATTTACCGTGCCTATGAGGTGACTATACCCAAACAAGTATTCTGTCGAAAGTAGTTGCTGAATTACGTATAAGAGAGAGTCACTCACTGGCACTTCAATGCAGCTTGAAACATTATATACAAGGAGGCTCCAAGGCATGGAGGAGCCAGCGGTTCGAGCAATGTTCGTGTATGTGCTGTGTGTTGTCGGTGGTCTGTTCTACATACAGTATGTGTGATACTGCCCCTTGTTGCTCTGTTGTGCATAGTATGTCTGAAAATATTGTGTGTTGCTTTGCCGCACGGAACCTTGCTGAACGGGAAGTGCGAAATAAAACGAGAGCCTTTTTCCTTCTTCTTCTTCTTCTTCTTCTTCTTCTTGTTCTTTTTCAGCTTTTAGCGCCATCTATCGGGCCATGCAATAAGTATATGGTTTAGTAATTTGAAGCCTCTCCAGGTGGCGCTAAGCGTGTTAAGCGATAAGCGTGTGCTAAGCGATACAATAGGTATGATGCGCTCCAGGGTATGTGGCAAGGTGTACTAGCTGGTTCCAGGACTTACCTTTAGAAATGCGCTTGTTTGCTTGAAATCAGGGGTACAATCGGGACTCAACGGCAACCAAAGGTCAGTGGGACGCCTCGCGTTGGGCGTTCACGGGAAGACTACAAATGAAGCTGTGCACGGTGATATGGGCTGGACAACTTTTCAAGTGACGGAAGCTCACAGTAGAATTGATTATGAAGAACGACTGAGGAATATGGAAGAAAATCAATGGGCTGTTAGAGTGTTGAGGTATTTGTACAGAATAAACATTGACTCACAGTAGAGGAAGAAAACTAGGAAGTTTACCAGCAAGTATGCGGCCTGTAGGGTGAGCAACTAAGAACATCAATCGGAAAGTCAGAGAGGCTGAAAATAATCTCGCGGGTGGCGGCAATGGAAAAGAAACCTTCCATGAGTAACTACTTAAGAGGAAAAAATGAAATCAGGAAAGAAACAATTTATGATAACGCAAAGGGAAGCTCATTACTTTTCGAAGCGAGATCAAGATGCCTCAATAGAACAAGCACCTATAGAGCGAGATATAATAAGGAAGAAGAAGCATGTGCTTGCTAGAACAGCAACTTGGGGTTCTTGGTTTTCCATCCTGGTGTAAACAGCGCAAAACGTAGACGGGACACGAGACGAGGAGACGACACCACAAGCGCTGACTTTCAACAACGTTTATTTGAAACACGGCTTCTTACACAATTGCCCACACGAGTCACAGACACGGGATTGCACATCATATGAAACACGCAATTTTGTTTGCACTCAAGATGATCATTGTACGTGCAAAATCAAGTTCCTTTTTGTTAGTAACAAGGACGGCGTGCTCACGCATTGGTCACGCAGTCTGGCAATCTCGGCTGCCTCAATTATCTCCCGAACCAGCTGGTCATTCAGTTTTTTTCAGCACTTCACAGCGTCTGTATTCTGCGGCACAAGCTTTAGGGGGCAATCCCTCACGTGGATACCTATAGATTCCTGTTCGCCTGCTCGAGGCTAAGTTTATGGTCCTTTAGACTTTCGCTTGTGCATCTTGAAGTTTGCCCTACATACTTTTTTCCCACATTTCAAAAGTATTGAATCCACCGCGGCTTCTGTGCAGTCCACAAAACGGCTCTGGCGATTTATCGTGCATCTTTGCTGCTTTATCGGCTCTTCTGCATTGACGCGTTGGCAGAGGATTTTCAGTTTTTCCGGGGCAGTAAGCACAACAGTAACTGCAGCTTTGCACCCTATCTTTTTCAGGCGGTGAGATAAGTTGTGCACCTATGGCAGGGCCACGATCCTTCGCTATTCTTTCATTTTTGTCTTCTCGCCACCTTGCTCGCCATGGACACGATCGAGTTTTAGGTTCTTGCTCATTTGTTCAGCAACAGACACAAGAAGGTGCGACGGGTAACCAGCTCTAGTAAGCCGGTCAACCTGCCGACGAAAACTTTGTTCCATCGCGTGGATGCACGATTTTTTTAAGCGCATTTGCTAGACAAAGGTTTGCAATGGCTCTCTTCACCAGTTTTGAATGCGCTGATTGGAATGGCAGTGGCGCCTTGCCGCCTCTGGGCTCTGAGAGGGAGGAACCATTGCTCCCATGCATGAGGGAAGAAATTTGTTCCATTCAAAGACGAACACAGGGGTCATCGCCATTTCTCCCTTAATGAAGGAAGGGCCTCTCCTTTTTTTCTTAGATCGTATAACTGATGGCTGAATCCTGAACATCGTCCACGAGAGGGGTGTGGCAATTGGGTCAAAAGAAAGAAGAAAAAAGAATAGTAGGAAGAAGCCAGAGAGGAGGAACAGCAAGACGCAAGAACAAAGACGGGATATTTAAAAGTTTACAGTGTTTACAATATCTAGTCGCATATGCTTGCATTGTTTGGTAACCCTGTACTACATATAGTATTAACTGCGTAAAGCGGATCAAGAAAGTGTTGGCAACTTTGCATTCGGCAATATTTCTACGCGTGACTCCTCTGCCAACCACATTACACAGAATATATTTCCAATACTCGAACTTCGCAGAAGCCAATTAAGGCCGGTCTTGTTTTCCAATCTTTTAGGTAGCAAACGTTATGTTACCTTTTATGTTATATAGGTATAACACAAGTCGTGCCGCGGGGTAGAGTCATCACCACTACAAAAACACCACAGCGCTTAAATTTTAGTTTCCTCGAATACACGCTTCTGGATATTTTTTAAGGTGCACTGTTACAGAAGGGAATTTAGACCTGCA
The DNA here is from genome assembly GCF_023375885.2 of Dermacentor andersoni. Classification (NCBI taxonomy): domain Eukaryota; kingdom Metazoa; phylum Arthropoda; class Arachnida; order Ixodida; family Ixodidae; genus Dermacentor; species Dermacentor andersoni. Next base: position 358,313,914 of record NC_092814.1, on the reverse strand, counting down.
TATATATAACGTCGCTGAACAATATATGTTTTGGTGCCTTCTCGCCTTCAATTTGATCCTCCCTTTTCGTCTTGAACTCACGTCCTGCCACATGTACGTACTAAAAACAAATAAGTGATATCAGTTGACTTTTGTATTGCTTAAAGTTCATCGATACCCTTTTTATTTTATGCGTCTTGAGAAAACTAATTTGTCATGCACAATATACCTTATTGCTTAAGGTTGCATTCACAGGTCCAGCCTATGTAATGCGCGCGCATACGTTTATGTATATGCATGTGCACAAATTGAAACGTGAATAGGAAAGAAGTTATCAGGATACCCCTTACGTGTAAGTACTTGGTGGTGCGTTGGGATTCTCCGTGGCCTATTTGAAAGCAATAGGTCGATCAAGGGGTATACTTTTTTAAACGTATGCTGATAGTAAATATGCGTATACATACATACATACATACACACATACATACATACATACATACATACATACATACATACATACATACATACATACATACATACATACATACATACATACATACATACATACATACATACATACATACATACATACAATTACCTATTATGTACGCAGTCACCAGATAAAGTAGGAACGCAGCTATGCCTAGGCAACATTTCTATGCCAACATTTCTATGCATATTTGTGTCCTCGTGCCACATAAGCAATATAAAACTGGATGTTTGTTGCATTAAATAGCAACCTTTACGTGTAGGTGGCGAAATGACTGTGTTAAGGGCCCATATCTGCAGATAACAACAGTAGCAGCTCCGGCTTCGTTCTAACCGTCTGCAATTCCTTTTGCACACTGGCTCCGCAAAGCATTGAGACAATCACCCTCCCGGAAACAAAGACGGCGGCACCAGAGGGCAGAAGGCGAGGCCCTGTCGCTTTGACGTCTGCGGTGGCTCACTCCCATTGCGCATCTTCAGCTGCAAGGTGGCCGTAGCGCTGTCATTACGTCCGCTTTGCTTCCCTGAGCCGCTCGCGACGCAGGTTGCGTCAACGACTCCTTGCGTGCGCAACGGCGCCGGCTCGCGTTTGTCACTCGCTCTGTCACACTGTAAGAAAGGTAAGCAGTCAAGGACGGTGGACGGTGCAGGGTGAACACGCGGGAAAACTATATCGCTTAGTGGGCGAGTTGCTTTTGCGTGAACAAACAGATTTCCGACATGGTGCATTCGAGGTGTCCGGATGCAACGGCACCGTGACGGTAATAAGCCACCGCGGAGCCGCTAGGTTTTGATCAGCTTGAGCGAGCAAGTAACAATCCAGTCAGCGTGTTCGACCAGCCCCTATTCCAAGGTGCTGCTGCAATGCAAATCGCAGCATTTCTCGGCCTCGCAGGCAAGGTTGAAAGCTACAAACTAAATCCTGTATAGAAAAGAAGGCCTCTCAACATTGGCTCCAATTTGCCACGTGTAGAAAAAAAAAAATGATAATCAATTACGCAGGCACAACGCACATGTTGGATTCAACGTTAAGCGAACCCTTTTGTAATCTTTTCAATTAAATGCTATGCTAAGAGACACACGTTTTATTCCCAACTTATGTAATTGTCGCCACCTAACGTCTGCTTAAGTGAGAACAAGAGTTGAAATGCATCATGGTATATATGAGGTAGATCAACGATGACTTGCAGGCTACTGCACGTGAAGTGTTGCGAGTGATAGAGGAAGAATCGCTAGCAGAGTTGCATGCAGATTGAAGTATGAAACATAACGATGCATGTATAACGCTTCAACACCTCCGACGAGAATCTTGCTTGAGAATACTTTCTTTCTGGACGCGCTGTGTCATCTAGTGGCATTGCCCCGTTGTGCGCGCGTGGGGTAGGAGGAGCGTCGGACTGCTTAGATTTTTTTTTACTGCACTATCTTCGGGATCGACCCACATCTTTAGGCTGCACTATCTTATGGATCGCGTCACAAAAGGGCTAGAAACCCAGATAGATACTCGATGCAGAAAAGGGTGGGTATTTCGCCAAGAAAGTCAATGCTCCAATATGATCTTTACGGAAAAGGGCTTGTTCTTGATTTGCCAGGTCGAAGTATGCATCTAAAAGTGTAACGCATAAAAAAACATGGTCATGACATGACATTTGAAGTCAGTATACCCGATGACAAAAATTTAATCAAAGATACAATGAAGAACAGGCGTTTGTGCCTCGAAGATCGCGAGTGATCCATTACAAGTAAATCGACAGACCACTGACAAGAGCCGGAACTCAGGTGCATGCACAAAGGTGAATTCACTGCAGGCCGGACTGGCTTTCACTGATGATTTGCCATGGATATAGGCTGATCGACTCATCCCAGCAAGCTGACTTCCCGTCGACGCTCCGGAAGGCGCTACACACATTACTCTATCGTTGTCGGGCTGCCTCTAAGACTCGCTATTCCTAGCCCCGGTGGCTCGCGCCATTACCAGCGTGCGTGGCTCCGTCAATGAACCCGGCCTTTTTGTATGGAAATGAGGAGATGCATCGCCCGCCTCTTCGTGAATGTGCCCTTCATTGGCGTTGCGCCAGTGACAATACCCGGCGTTCAACCGGAAGCGATGTTCGGGCTCTTACTATCTGCGGCCGCGGCTGAAAACGCGTACAGGAGAGCTGCTACAGAATATCCGGCACTCGGGGACTTCGCGTAGCAGCCTCTTTAATCAGGCACGGACCGTTGTCCTCGCGATGGATATGTCGCGGTGGTAAGCGATTGCTCAATGCTCGTGTTAGATTAGCTAACCAGCGTAACATAACTGGACTGCTCGGGGTAACACGTGCTGACGAGCTGCCCTCTGTCGCTGGGGGTGGCACACAGAGATGCACCACGTTCTCGTTAGCCTTAGTTATGCAATTGCAGCGTTTGCATGGAAGTATAGCGTGCGCGGAAGGGACCAGTTACGATCCCTTGCTTCATAACCATGCGCAGTTACCGCTGCAGCATGCGACAGAGGCGGAAGTGCAAGAGGTCATATAGCTGTTTGCTACTGGTCTGCGTTGTAAACTTTCTTCTATTCGTCACGCACATTCGCCGCGATAAATTGTGATAAATAATCAACTGACAGCCGAAGCAGTGGCCCACAACAGAACAAGTTCCACGAACGAGTTTTGTGGGGAACAATTCCCAAATTTATTGGTTTTATGCCCTCGTGCAATTTCTGGGATGCGCAGGTCGCCTTCGCTACTATATTTGCTATGACAATCAATGAGCGTTTAAATTTACAAAGCGTTCTAGGCTGCGGACTACGTTGGGAGGACGTATGAGCATAGAATATATCCAAATCGGTCAAATACACGGCTGAGTAAAGCTTACTAAAGACCCACTTAAAGGCTGCGTTACTAATACTGCCAGTGGGCCCTTTCTTACACTGACTTTGTCCGACATTCATGTGCATTGACAATGCTATCTGAGACCATCCAAACCTTTGCTGAACTTTTGCTCAAAGCTTCATAAGGGAAAAAAAAAACGGAATAGTCTTGTCGTATCTAAAGTACTCTGTCACTCGTTTCTACACAACATGGTAAGACATAGGCTAAGCCAAAGATATCCAATGTAGTAGGGCAGGTTACACCTTAATCAGAAGCGAGCTTCCTTATTGTTGCCGTCGACCGCGCGAACGCTTGAAAAGATATATCACATTGAGCACGTACAAGGTAAGAGAAAGCATGATTAGACTCGCAAGTATATCTTACATTCATTGTCTCTCTTGCGCAGATTTAAAGAGTTTGCAGTCTATACGGAGTCACTGTTGTCTTTACTGCAGGCAACATGTTATGAAAGGTATGCGCGACCACGGAGTAAATAAAAGAACAGCACATCGGACAAATACCTGGATTATGGTATACATAATGCATAATAAGTTTGCAGAATTCCGTGTCAGAGTAGGCTTTGATTTGCGGTCTAGACGCTAGCCCCAATGTTCCCTAGAGTAATTTTTGCGGGTAACGCCATGGAGTCGATAGCGCAAGACAGCATGCGCTGTCATCATCCACACACTCACAGGGAGGCGGGAGGCAAGGAAACATTTTAATTGTGTTTAAGAAAGGGCGCGAAACTCATACAAAGTGCTGATCCCGTGGAATCCCGCACAGCATAACGGTGCCTGTAGCTCACGTACACACGTGATACAAGCAACCGAATGTGGTAATCTATTTTTGGAATTTGTCACGAGGGGTTTTTGTTCCGGCGAGAGTGCAATGCCGGGACAACCCGCGGCGGAGGCGAAGTAATGAGCTTCAAGCACTCCGTCGCACGTAAAAAAAATGGCGGGAGAAAGGCACTCAGGTGAAAGAAGTGGTCTTTTCCCTCAGAATGCCACTCGGCCGCATGGCAAAAGAAAGTGCCAGAAGCAGATCCCATCCAAAACAGCCAGTAGCTGTTCGGAAAGTCACTCTGGCATGGGACTGCATGATAGCGAAGACAGGTAGCATTCCCATTGGGTTGATGGAAATAGGATCGTGGACGTTCCCTTTATGCCAGCGCTCAGAGACAACATTTGATGGTGTCTCAACCCGCTTTGTGAAAAAGATGAGGAGTAAGCGCACACTCAACCAAAAAAAGAAAAAGAATGAAAAAAAAATAACGCAGCCAACGATTTAATCTTTCACGAGCGCACGCGGCGCACGAGATGCGCGTTGTGCTCGCGCGAACCTCCAGGTGGAAACAAGCAACTTCGTTTGCGGCGCGCTCGGTTCATGGGCTCTCCGCCACAGTGTGTTTGCACCATTACATAAGGCATCGTCATCAGCAGCAAGAGAAGCAGCAGTTCGCATTCTACAAGAGCGCCGCTAAGGGACACATGCAACCACAATGTCCATTTCGGCTTGAAGTCAACTCGATGCGTTTTCGTTGCTTCTAAAATACAAACAACATGAGGTTAACTTACCCTTTTTAACGCGATCTCTTCAATGCAGTCGAGTACAAATTCGTTTTTCTGGTTGCCGCCAACTGTTCTGAAACGGCTCATAGTGAGTGCTATGACGCGTTCTGGGGTAGCTTTAGCGTCAACGTTGCACGTGTTCAAGAGTGCGTTTGTGACGCTAGGAGTTCGTCAGCGAGATTATCAAGGAAAATTAAAAATCACATAACGATGATGGAAATGGCAGCCTCCATGTTCGCGAAAGCCGCCGATCCCCTGCAAAATCCACGGACGAGTGCCGGTATGAAACAGCTTTCCTTTCGAACTATAGATGATTACACCAGGGATTCGTGAGGCTTCCGTCAAGCTTGGACGGTTGTGTTACACCACGCAACTGTGATTCTGAGCCAATCGTGAGGTGCGACTTAGTGCTGGCACAGTGAGCCACATCGAAGTCTTTCCGACAAAAAAAAAAAAGTCGCAGTTTCAGCCGAAAAGCGACGCATCGATTGCGATAGCAAATAAGTGGACAGCTATTCGAAGTATGGTATAGTTTTGTAGGCCGTACAGACTTGTAAACATTCGCTTACTAACTAAATTAACAAGCACGGAGTCACGCGCGCACAGGTAAACATGGACACATATAATTGGATGACCACGCAAACTGGCTGTCAAAACGTTGGAGTGAGGAAGCGAGGCAGCAGCAGCAGGCAAATCGACGTTCGTGCTGCATCTCGCTTCAACGCGAACTAAGCGTCGACAACACTGCGCATACGATGCTACCAGCACTCGGCGCACTTTGTCCGCATCGCGCATCGCTTTCAAGATAAAGCGCCCGAGAGCCCGTGCCGTGCACATCTGCCGGCGCCATAGAATGCGCCCAAGTTCCCAGCCCCCGGTGCCTTGCGCGCGACGGAAGACGGCGTGCTACCTCCCCGCTTTCCTCCCTTGCGCGGGCGAAATTGAGCCGCGATCGTTGGCACCCCCGAATGCTTTCACTCCATGGAGGAAGTAAACTGAGGAGAGGCCCTACCCCTTCCGCGCGCTAGGAGAAAAGTGTGCAGGAAATGACGTAATAGGTTCTCCTCTTTTTCACTCATTTTTTATTTCTTTGCCGTAGCGGCCACGCCTTTCGGGCCACAATCGCGGCTTTGTTTTAATTCTGTGCGCTCACACGTGTTGCACCGCAGGTTTCGTACCGTGGCAAAGGCGCCGTGCGAGCAGCTTTGCGCTGGTCTCCGTGTTGCACTGCGTTATCTGCACCGTGCTCTCCCGGATGTTGCTGTGGCCAGGTGGGACAGGAGCAACTAAAGTTCGTGAAATGAACGCGCATGCAACGCTGTACGCAATGTACCGTGCCATGGCAATGGCTACGGACGAAAGAATATCCGCGGGAAATATTGCTCTTTTGGCGGAATCATGCTAACGTGCCATCGCGCAGGCCGAAACCGATGCGTTTCAGAATATGTACAATGAACGCCTTGCAGGTCAGTGATTCCTGCTTTTGACAACGCATATGGTGCATTTGCGGCACGTAGACGTACGTTATGAATACATAGTTCGTGTTCAGTAGCAACTTGCTTTTGTGCATATTAAAACACATGATGCTTAACTGTCGCTTGTTTCTCGCAGTACTCGCGACAGCACGAAGTCTTTTAAGCAGAGCGCGTTCGAGGTTCATGCACACCGGCACATGTGTACCTCAATACACGTGCTGATAGAGCCTCACGCCGAATATGTGCATTTTGCTGCCCTCGGCACCGTGCGCCTGCCAGCCGACGCGTCATCCTGGAAGATGGGAAAGAAGCGGCTGCTTTCACTTAAGGAACGAATCCACCCTACGGCAGGCGTATCTCGGTGCGCGCAAAAAGCGCAGGGAAGTGAAGGTTAGCGCATGCGCTGCAAGGGTCGGCATGGCTCCACAGAACGTACGCCTGCGAACCATCAAACGGCTGTTCCATGGTTGCACGTCGGCCGGTTCTACGCGCGTGCTGTTCTGCACCTGGCGCAGGCTATCGCAAAACTTTGGTTACGTGATGCTTCACTTACCGTAGTAGGAAGGCACCTCAGGCCGCAGTCAATGAATTTAAACGCGAAGTCAGAAATGACATTTTTGCCTCCTCGCCGGCGCACTGTCGTAGTGATGCGCGGCTACCCGAACTTTGTTCAATAAAGCACGACGATTCCTCAAGCGAGGATGTGTTTGTGCTCATCAACTGCAAATGGATCGCAAATGGGTCGGTGCGTCGTACGTACGTATCTCCAGTGCGTTCTTGCAGTGCAGTGAGAATGCGTGCATTTTTTTTGTATCTCCAGACGTCTAGCTCGCAGGACCATCTGTGAGCCCCAGGAAGTCCAACAGAGAAAAACAAGTAGCAGGCAGCGATAAAGGTGACCTGTTTTAAAATCGCGCAAGAACTGGGCAGCGGCCGGCACCCGCGGTTGATGAGAATAGCTCATTTGACTGGCCTGATAAAGCACGTTTATGTTCATAAAAGCCGGTAAAAGCAGCCGATTCGACCTCACGGCCCAATTTGCGAAGTTCATTGTAAACTTCTTTCAACATGACTTCGGCAACGGTAATGCATTGAGACATCGCGATTACATTACTTTGTTTAGTATTGCTGCGGAACGCGCGCGTCCGAGCAGCCCGGTTGCGCGCAGCGCGGCGTGGTTTACCGGGAAGGGTAAACAAGAGAGGAGCTGGCCCGAGAGGCGGAGCAACGCCATGAGCAACGCCAACTTCCGGCTTCACTTTAGCTTCACAAAGAGTGACGTCAGGGCCTCTCCTGAGTTTCCTTCCTCCATGTTTCACTCGCACATGGGCACGTTGCAAGTGCTAGGCGGCGCCCTGTTATTCGGACTCCTAGCGCCATCTGACGAATAGTTGCTCAAATGCGGTAGGATTACTCGCGGCGTCAGCAGCTTCCGCAGCGTCTTCGGCGCCCTGTCAAATGGTAGTGTTGGCTCGAAACAGCGTGCCGATATTAATTTTAGCGGGGTTTCAGGAATTGCAAAATCCTGACAGCTTTTTTCATGGAAAAAATTTGAAGAAAGGAAGTCGTCTAATTGAAGCGGGGCACGTCTATGACGTCAGGGAACTGCTGAACTCGCATGGATCGGAAGTGACTGCTAGGTGTGTGACTGCTAGGCGAGATGCGTGAAGATCAGCGTAAGTTACTTCGTTATATACGATGTGGACACATGAAATTATAGGTGACATTGATTCTTGCAGATCGGCGACAACAGACAAATCCTAGCGGGGAGCTGCGATTGCCGTGCTGGCATCGCAGGGAAGTGCAACACGCCGCGGTAGTTGCCCTGTACATACAGGACTGCAAATACGACTCCAAAACATCTCATTCCAAGAACGTTGGGCGTACCAACGTCTCGTAAGACCTACCCGAGGTATTCTAACGTTGCTCTCCCCAAACACAAAAAAAGTGAGGAACTTACCAGTTTTGTTGCACTACGCTGGGAAAATATTTTCGCCCAAGTTACTGAAAGTTCGAGACTTTTTATGTTGTTGCGATTTTTCAGTACGTGCAGAGGAGGTTCCAATAAACCACGTCGTAAAATATTTTGGTGATCTCAACTGCCCCTCAGTTGATATGCTGGGCGCAGAAGATTGTATGTCAGCTGAGCCAGCTGCAACACCTCCTATAGCTCTCAGCAAGTCCAGGCGCTGTTTGAATGGGAGAGGATTGGGAAAGAGTTCCACAGCTTTACTGCGGTACAGTATGGAAACCAACTACTTTGTTTGCTGCATATGCTAAAACGCTCTACAGGTGTCCCGTTGCTGCCATCGTTGCTATAGAAGCAACGAATTGAGCGTTAACGCACTTGGCATACGGCGGAACTTAAAACAGTCTGCCGTCGGACAAGCGCGATCCAGCGTTGACGCCGTTCTGCTTGATACGGTCGGCTCAGAAACCTGTAAAACTTTGTTCCTCGTGAGTTGGTGTACGTGCTGTTGCAGCCCACTACGCAACAGCTCGGGTTGCGCTTCAACATTGCTCAGAAAAGGCAACAGCTACGCGCGAAACAGTGCACACACAGTCTTTCCGAACGCAAGCGGGCCGGTCGTATCCTGCCGGGTGCGCGCTCGCCGCCGCGAGGGGCGCCCTAATAGGCGCGGGAACTACATTAGCAACAGCGACGATTTTATCGTGCTTCGACTTTATACGGGACATCACGGCCACGCTGGCGGCAGATAGTTCACGCGTTAGGCGCTCTCATCGGGTTTCTGACCACCCCTCCCATATCCATCTGCACCGACCGAAGTTCCACGGCATCGGCGCTGTTCTCGCCGAACAGAAGAATGGTACCGAGTGCGTGATAGCTTAGGCCAGCTGCCTGCTGTCACCTCCTGAGAAAAATTACTACATCACTGAGCGGGTGTGCTTGGCTTTAGTTTGTGCTGTCGCCAAGTTCCAGCCGTATTTGTACGGCCGAACGTTTTCAGTCGTTACACACCGCCACGCCCTCTCTGCTGGCTGTCTTTCCTCCTGGACCCCATAGGACGACTTGGTCGCTGGGCTTTGCGGCTCCAGGAATTTTCATTTATTGTCAACTATAAGTCTGGACGCCTGCACAAGGACGCTGACTACCTCTCTCGTCACTCCGTGCATCCTCCCGATCCTGCTGCGCATGATCCGGTGACCTGCGTGATGGCTTTGACTGACATGACCGACATGCGCGCAGAACAACAACGCGACGCATCCTTACAGTCCATCATCGCCGGAGTGCAATCTGGCAGCACCGACGGCACGTGCCGCATGTTCGTGCTGCATGACGGCATCCTCTATCGCCGCAATATCAACCCTGACGGCCCTGAATTGCTCCTTGTCTTTCCTCGTCATCTGCGATTCGTCGTTGTCGAACAACTTCACGATGCACCGACGGCGGGACACCTTGGAGTTTTGCGCACATACGACCGCGTACGACGCCGGTTCTTCTGGCTGGGCCTCTACCGCTCTGTGCGCCGTTATGTCGTAACTTGCGAATTGCGTCAGCGCCGGAAGAAACCTCCCCTGGCACCTATCGGACGACTCCATCCCATTGAAGTTCCCTCTGCAGGAACCGTTCTTTCGCGTAGGCCTTGTTCTGCTGGGCCCTTTTCCGACAACGACTAGAGGGAGCAAGTGGATAGCCGTCGCTACTGATTACGCGACACGCTACGCAATAACAAAGGCGTTGCCTACTAGTTGCGCAACTGACGTTGCCGATTTTCACCTTCACCACGTCATTCTCCAGCACGGTGCACCTCGAACGTTACTTACAGACAGGGGCGTAGCCAGGGGGGGGGGGGGGGGCGGCTTATGGGGCTTCAGCCCCCCCCCCCCCCCGAAATTTTTTCGTGCCGTGATGCACCGCCAACCAAAACAACCCACGGCGCCGGACATCATTCTGGATTTTCTCTAGAATGTATTTTTCGCGCCCGAAAAGACATTTCGGCGCGAAGATTGTGAACTCGGGCTGGATTTCGTGGCAACGCCCATCTACCTGGAGTCACATAACGCAAAGAAACCCATCCGAGCACAAAGTTTCAAGGGCGCTTTGATGGCGAGCGGGCTCGTCGCGGCATCTCGCAGAGGCCGCAGAATCTACGGAGATCATGGATTTCAATAAAGAAACTTTAGAGGTATAACAATTCCATAAAGTTTTGATGCGAAAGGTGCATTGACATTTACAAAGTCGTGCTTTTCATTTTCAATTCCGGATCATTGTGGGTTTAATGTTCTTATTAACATTTCATGTCAAAACTGCATTGACTTTTTAAAGTCGTACATCGGACCATACAACGAAACAAGCCAAATCAATACACTATCAGACAAGTTGGCAAAGGACGCAGCGAGATCCAATGAGGCGAGGCGTTGTGATGCTTCATATTTGCCATCATGTCACAGAAAACAATACCAGCATCTTTTTCACCTGCGCTAAAGCATCCATGTCAAGACACTAAAGCCAGCAAAGGTAACTGCGTTTTTATTCATTTTTTCTACTTCGAATTTTATTCGCGAGCACACATTGAGCCTCTCGAATTTTTTGTTCTCGCTACCTGCGGGCTACCAGAGCCAGACAGAGGTCATGCGTTTATCACGTGTTGCCCTGACAACCGCGCGGCGCACTGCGGTGCGCGTCTCTGGGCGAGGGGATTTTGGCCTCGGAGAGTTTTGGACGCTCTCTGGCTAGCAGACGAGAAAAGGAAGCAATGGTCGCTCGCCGTCACCATTGTGGGGAATCGACAGATAGAAACGCATTCGCTTGAGGGCATCACCATTGTTTCGATGTTATCGCAACATTTACGGAAAGTCTTATCTCGCCAGTGTATAGGATAACGAGCAGCATGCATATGGTTCTCTCTGGACCAAGCGTCTCACGTTTTCTTGGATATTCCTTAGGTAGCTACATTAGGTGCCCCAAGTAGACATTCGATTGTGGCCAAGATGCTTTCCTTTGCGTTTCTTCATTTCGCTGCCCCCCCTCCGCCCACACACACACACACACACACACACACACACACACACACACACACACACACACACACACACACACACACACACACACACACACACACACACACACACACACACACACACACACACACACACACACACACACACACACACGCACACACACACACACACACACACACACACAGAGAGAGAGAGAGAGAGAAAGACATTGTTGCGGCGCAGCGAATTGTCGCATGCTGAAAGTTTGATTTTGTTACTACTTTTGCGAAAAGTAATTGCCGGATACTCTTACTATATTATTGCGATAGCAATTAGGTGGGCACTAAAGGTGCATCCCTGTCGTCGCCGTCATGTTCTGTATGAAGTCCAAGGGCGATAACATCGTCAGCGCGCGCCGCATGCTGTATGTGCGAGTGAAAGCGTAGCGGGGGTGGAGGGGGGAGCCGACGATGGTGGGTCAGTCTTGTATGCGCAACGGAGAAAAGCAGGAAGGAAGCGCGCCGCCTTCCGTAGCGCGCGATGCATCGGGGGAGTGGAGGGAGGGGGGCGGGGTGCGGGCCTTAGGATTCTGTGATCTGTGAATCTGTGATTGCGCAACATGTTTATTTGCCTTGTTTGACGCATTATACAGGGTGTTCTAGCTAACTTTACCTGAGTTTAAAGATATGCCGATGCACTCTAAGACGACGCGACAAAATGCATGTTGCTCACTTTTGTATGCATTGTGTAGGTATTTTTGTATTTTGTTTAATTAGATAATCAGTCAAGATTAATTAACTCACATCTGAAGCAACGAAGCTAGGAAAAAAATTCCAATTAGAAAGTTTCAGAGCGGTTTGCGAAACGTTCAAGTAAATAGTTTCTGTCTTTCCATCTATTATGTATTAGTGTTTTTCAGCTCACTGCGGATTCCCGCGAAATACAAAAAACACAACGTGACATGCCCGCTTGCGTGTCGTGATTTCACTGCTGCCAAGCTTTCCGCGCACAAACAGCCATAGGTGCGCTAGCTGCCACTTAGAAAGCGACAGAACAGCGACGCAAGCCTTGGCTGTTCGATTTAAGCTAGCAACCGTTATCTCCTGCGCTGTGTAAAGCGACTGACGGACGTGGTTGTAGTGGTAGTTGGTAATTCCAGACAGCGATAAGCAGACTATCGTGCATCGGCTGCTAAAGCACGAGCAATTTCGTGATGCCTTTTTCCAACGAGGAAAAAGCAAACATGAGCCTTGCCTAGTAGCTGCAGACAGACAGAGACGGCATGCTGCAAGAATATTTCGAAGCTGGCACCCGGATACGCGGCGGAGCCCGATGACAATATTGAACGCCTACGAATCGCTGAAGCAAACCGGCAGCTTCACAAGAAAGAGGCATAGAGCTTCAGTCATAAATAATGAGGTTCGCTTTTGTCTTTCATTGGCGGCTAATCCACACGCTAGCACGCGCAGCGTGAGCGCCCAGCTCGGTGTGTCCAACTCAACTGCCTGGATGATTTTGAAAACAGCTGGACTGCACCCTTATCACCTGTAGTTGCATCAATGCCGGATGTCAAGGGATCTTTAAGAGAGACTCGACTTTGCGAATTGGATTTTGATTCAGGAGGAGCAGGATTCTGACTTTCTCACCAAGGTATCCGGACTGACGAGATGAACTTTTCCTGAAAGTGCCAAGTAAATATCCACAACGCCCTCTATAGAAGTGAGCAAAATCCCCACTGGCTAGAAAGATCCCGCCACCAATATCAGTGGTCCTTTAACGCTTGGCGCGGAATATATGACAGCACAGTCATTGGCCCAGTGTTTTTAACAACACTCTGACCGGTAAGAGGTATGTCAGTTCCTGAAAGGGCAGTTGAAGACTTCTGCTGCAACATGCCACTAGCCCAGCTTGACGCAATGTGGTGTCAGTACGACGGAGCCCCAGCCCACAGCTGCAGTCAAGCACGAGCAAGCCTTGATGTTACCTTCCCAGGGCAATGGATAGGGAGAAACGGGCCTGTGCTGTGGCCGGCAATGTCACCCGACCTCAACCCTTAACCTGATTAACCCTTAACCCTTAACCTCGACCTCAAGCTGATTAAGGATTACGTATACACGACGGAAATGACGACTCCAGAAGCCTTACAGGAGAAGATAATTGATGTCTGCCACAGCATGTCACCGACGGTGCTCAAGGCAGCGACAGCAAGCTTTCTCAGGAGATCCCAGTGTTGCGCCGCTGCAGAAGGTGACCTCTTCGAGCGCTTGCTGTGAAAGCGCATGAAAAATAAACGTAAATTCAGTGAAAGACTGCGTCTGGTCATTAATAATACTCTTATTCCACCATTTTCCGCCTCTGAAAACTGAGTTTTTTTTTATTTAGGGATGTTCCATTTGCTTACAGCTATCGCGAAATGATGTACATGTTGCTTCCGGCAATACAAACGATAACCGCTGCGTCTGCTTATCGCTATAACAAACTTTCGCGAGGAGAGCACATCGCTGGCGTAAACGGCACAGCCGACGCCTACGTGGTTGCCCTGTCGCCTTTTAAGTGGCAGCGCGCCTATGGCTGTTTGTGCGCGGAACGCTGGGGAGCAGTGCAATCACGACGCGCAAGCTGGCATGTCACTAGTATTGTAGTTCGCGGGCATCATCAGTAAGGTGAAATACACTAATACCTAATATATATTGACACGTGTACTTATATTTAACGGGCGACCACGTTTCGCCGCCTAACAAATGTTATCGCACAGCGCGGGACGCGTCTGCATGTATCCGAAGTTTCTGGAAAGTTATCAATGCTTCTATCCGCTGTCTGTTGTCGCCGAACCTTGTGTTATCTGATTTCATCGCGTGACTCGAATGTTGTAGAACTTTGTGGAAGGCATGCGGGTCCCAGCGATTAGTATGGAACCTTCGATGACTGCTGCATAAAAGCCGACGCACTTGACCCGCTGATCAGATTTTCGACGATCGCCGACCGTGTTCGCCGCTATCGTTGTGCTATAAGTGTAGCCTGTTTTTGTGGGCACAGGTTCGCCCAATAAAAGTTAGTTTTGTCTTTCACAGTATTTGCTAGTGTTCTTCAACGTCACCACCACGTGACAATATATGGAAAGACAGAAACTGTTTATTCGGACGTTTTGCAAACCGCTCTGCAATTTTCTAAATGGAATTTTTTCCGAACTTCGTTACTTCAGAAGTTGGTTTATTAATCTTGACTAAATATCTAATTAAGCAAAATACAAAATATAGCGTGACACACTACGTACAAAAGTGGGAAACATGCACTTGGTCGAGTCGTCTTAGAGTGCATCCGCATATTTTTAAACTCTGGCTAAAATTAGCTGAAACACCCTGTATAAAGTGACCTTTGCTTAGATACGTCGATTTATTGGTTACTTATACGTATATTTAAATCTCTTGTTGCGAGGTTTTGTGGATGCATGCAGTGAACTTTGTTTCCAGAGACACTTTTTTGCTTTTTATTAATCTATCTTCGCATTTGCGCATTCCATTGTGCGCCGAATTTCTAATGTATATTTTGCAGAACTGCTGCTTTTTATATGTGATCTCTGTTGCGACTAGGATTTCAGTGCAATTACAATACGCAACCGGTGACAGCTGCTCCTGCGCAGTAAATTGGAACGAAGGACAGCCTCTCTGAGATTTTTCCCTGGCCGTTGCATATGTACAAAAATGTAAACAAGGCTTTCGAATGACAAAGTATCATTAACATATTTGTCCTCAACTTGTTCATGTCACGGCCTTTACATTTATCATATCAGCGGCATGCACTGCTCTGCTGGTTTCGCACTGATATAGTTCTAGAGTTTGTGTGATATTTTCTTTCTTAATAAATAGACAAACAACATGGAAGCATTGATATCAGTTATTTTTGGCACAATTTTGAGTATATAAGAATATATTCTTTTATGAAAAAATACATATTTTACTTGTCTTGACAGTGCGTAGCGTTAAAGAATTTGTGTGCAGCATCTTTGGCAATGGCGATGCAGTTATTATTCACGTATTTGATCCTTCGACAAATTCTGTGAGGAGGCCAAGCTCCAACGTGAGCCCCCCCCGAACGAAATTTCTGGCTACGCCACTGCTTACAGACCGCGGCCGCTCGTTCTTGTCTCGAGTTGTGGACGACCTCCTCCGCTCTTGTGCCACTGAACACAGGTTGTCCACCGCCTACCACCGACAAAAGAACGGTCTTACGGAACGTCTCAACCGAACACTAACAGGGATGCTCTCGATGTACGTTTCCAACGATCTCCACAACTGGGACGCCACGCTGGCCTACGTGACATTCGCGTATAACTCGTTCCGACGAGATACGGCAGGATATTGACCCTTTTATCTTTTGTATGGTCGCGACCCCACATTGCCGTTTCACACCATCCTACATTCTGTGCCACGCGTTGCCTCTGAGGACGCTCATGAAGTCATCGATCGCGCTCACATGGCGCGTCAACTTCCCCGATCTCGTTTGTTAGCCTCGCAGTATATGCAAAAAGACCGTTACGACCGGTTCCATCGCGATGTTCAATTCTCCCCAGGTGCTTCGTAGCTCCTTTGGTCACCATGTCGTCGGGTCGGCCTCTCCCAGAAGCTTCTCTCACGCTACACAGGGCCTTATAAAGTCCTACGTCGAATTAACGACGTTAATTACGATATCGCGTCGCTACAGTTTCATCCATCCTCCAGTCCGCCGCCTATATTGACATCGCGCACGTTTCGCGGCTGAAGCCATATTTCGCTCTCAGTTCTTCGCCTACCACGCGCCGAGATGGCACTTCAGCACCCGGGGGTCCTGTTACGGAAGGATAAAAGAAGAGAGAGGAAGAAGATCGCGAGACGCTGGCTGCTGCATGTTGTTGCTAGTCAGCCATCTGAACCCCATTGGCTCTGCTTGTATATACATTGTAAATACAGTCTGTATATTCTTCCAACATCTCCGTAACAGTATCATCGCATTTCTAATGTACGGGGGCGAGTCAAATGAAAGTGAGCCAACGCACCCCGCGCAGTAATGGTTCGGTTCATTATATGCGAGGCATGAGGGTAGCACACAGGCATCTCTCATTTAGAAAAGTGACACGCAGGTGTAAGGATAAATGTTCTTTAATGCTCTCATACACTGGGTTGAACATGGTTGTGTGACGTAATGGACGCTCCAAAAGCTGAACAGCGTGGTGTCGTGAGGTTCGGCAGCTGAAGGTGTTTCCCAAAAAGAAATTAGTCGCTGTATGGCTGCCGTGTACGTTGAACATTGCATTTCATTGGTCACTGGGAAGCGTTTGAGCAAACGGCTCAAAAAAGGACGTGAAGCTTGCAAACACGGTCCAAGACCGGGCCAAAGCCACTGTGCAATCACCCCCAACGCAAGCTGATTAACATAAGCTGATTAGACAAGAACGGAGGACAAGCATCGATGAACTGGCATAGCGTGTGAACACCAGTCATGGTTCGGTTCACACCATAATCTATGAACACCTCAGTTATCAACTCTTGTGTGCGCAGTAGATGCCCAAGATTTTCAACCACCGCCAGAAGACGGAGAGGTTCGGCGCTGCCTTGACTCATATGATCCGGTATCACAATGAGCAAAATGACTTCTTGTCTGCAATCGTCACCGGGGACGAATCATGTTGCCGCTATTACGAGCCTGAAACAGGACGGCAAAGCTTAGAGTGGAAATATTTGAATTCACCACCCCCAAAGAAAGCAAAGGCCGTCATTTCCACCGGAAAGGTGTTGACTTTTCTTTTCGATCGTCAGGGGCCATCACTGATCGAATTTGCTAAACCTGGAGAGACTATCAATTGTTTCCGATATTGTGAAACGCCGGATCGGCTGCGTGTCGTAATCAAGAACAAACGACGTGGAAAATTCAGGAATATGATCATCATGCTCCACGACAATGCCCGTGCCCACGTCGCTGATGTGGTTAACATAAACTGGCGAAGTTCAAGAGCAAAACGCTGCAGCATGCGCCATACAGGCCAGGTCTGTCGCCTTGCGACTTCCACATTTTGGGGCAATTGAAGAAAGAGTTCAAGGAAACCATATTCGTGTCGGACGATGATGTGAAAGAGTCAGTTACAGACTTTTCGAAGCAGCAACCCGAGGAGTTCTATGAGACCGGAATCACGCGACTGGTTAGTCAGTGGGACAAATTTTTAAATGATAATGGAGACTACTTTTAAATAAAGTACACTATTTGTTATATACGCGCAATGGCTCACTTTCATTTGACTCACCCTCGTATATTTTGCAGAACTCCAGCTTTCTATATGTGCTCTCAGTTGCGACTATACTTTCGGTGCAATTACAATACACGACCGGCGACAGCTCCTCCTGCGCAATACATTAGAACGAAGGACAGTGTCATTGGGATTTTTCCCTGGCCGTTGCATATGTACAAAAAAAAGCAAGGTTCTTGAATAACAAAGTTTCTTTACAACATTTGTCCTCAACTTCTTCACTTGATGGCCTTTACATTTTGCATATTTATTTATTTATTTATTTCAAATACCTGACAGGCCCTATGGGGGCATTGTGTAGAGGGGGGGGGGGGGGGGCGGTTACAAAATCAAAGGAATAAAAAAAGAGTAAGCAGCCTTCTGAAGTGTGGTACAAAATATACGTCCCAATGCAGGGCTCTTCAACATTACTAGAAAGAGCATAAACGTGAACAAGAAAAAACTGAAGTAATAAAATGCCACAAAGGCACACTTCACGGAAAAAAAATCGCGAGCAATATTAACGTAAGGCACTAATACTAGAAAGTACAATACACGAAATATGAACAGGTCAAGGAATACAATGCTTCAAGGGATATTTTGGGGAAAAGACGCAAAAGAAACACACAATAATATGTACAGGGCATGCAAGTGAACACGTGCTGCAGCATAAAATACCAATTGATAAGAGCGAGATAGCAATGCATCAATAGAAATAAAAACATCGCAAGAAGTTCGAAGCACATTGCCACGTACAAGAAAGAAGATAAAGTGGTTTGCAAGTGCTATTACGAAAAATGCTCGTGTAGGAGATTTCTGAATTTTCCTTGATCTGACTCTGAAGCAATGTTATCAGGAAGATTGTTCCACCAGCGGTATGCACTGCTTTGCTGGTTTCGAACTGATATGATTCTAAAGTTCGTGTGATACTTTCTTTACTCATTAGACAAAAAACATGGAAGCATTGATATCAGTTATTTCGGGCGCAATTTTTGGAACATACGAGTATATTATTGTATGAAAAAATACATATTTTACTTGTCTTGACACTGCGTAGCGTTCGAAAGTTGGTTTTGCAGCACCTTTGGCAATTGCAAAGCAGTTATTATTGATGTATTTGATCCCTCGACAAATTCTTTGAGGAGGCCGAGCTGCAAGGTTTTGCTTGCCAAAACCACGATTTCACTATGAGGCACGTCGTAATGGGGGATTCCGGATTAATTTTGGTCGCCAGGGAATCTTTAACGTGCCCCCAACGCACGGCGGGATAGGGGCGTTTTTTTTTTTTTTTGCTTTTCGCCCCCATCGTAATGCGGCCGCCTCGGCCGGGATTTGATCCCGCGACCTCGTACCTAGCCGCGCAACACCATAGCCGCTAAACCACAGGGGGGTTGAAAAGCTGCGTTCATACCTAGAAATGGGATTTCGGTAGCATGTGTCAATGACACGTGAAAAAAAAAAAGAAGTGTTTGTAGGGCGTCGTCTTGCGCTGGTGCATGCTCTTGCTGAGAACCTTGCGGGTATCTGTATATAATAGTCAGTCTAGCATCGTCCTGTGCACTACTTGTCCCTGTGTATGCGTCTATATAGTCGCCTGGTTTAATTCTTTGGTGGCCTTGCGCGGCGGCGGCACCTCAAGTTCGGCTGTGCGTCAGTTTTCTTTCGCTTACTAAAACGTCAACTACGTAGTACTAAAGCCCGTACACTGTAGAATAATGTACACCCTTAAAAGTGAAAAAGCGTGTAAATGTGTCTATAACTCACACCCTTAGGGTGTGAGTTATAGACACATTTACACCCTTTTTCACTTTTTAGGGTGTAAATTATTTTACAGTGTAAGCCGAGCCCAAATATTGCGTAGGGCTGACCGCTTGGGGATACAAGAAACAAACAAACAAATAAACAAACAAACAAACAAACAAGAATTGGGTTTCAGCGGTTAACTGGTTTAACGCCCCAAACTGGCACTATGGTTTATGAAGCACGCCGAGTAGTGGGGAGGGGTGTCTGGATTAATTTTGGCCACCTAAGGTTGTTTAGCGTGACAAGAGCTTTTTTGTCTTGAGCCCCCAACGCAATGCTGCCACTGTGGCCGGGACTGGAACCCGCGACCTGGTGCTCAGGAGCGCAGTTCGGCACCGTGGTGAATGCCAAGCCAAACATGTGATGCTGAGCGCGTGACGCGTGATCCGTCAAACCATAGTCGTAGCAAGCTATCGTAACATGCGAAGGCTCTTGAAACTAAGCCAAGGGCAGGTTTAATGCAAAGGACTCCTTTCGCTCGATTCTATTCCTTTCTTACCCGCCGTGGTTGCTCAGTGGATATGGTGTTGGGCTGCTGAGCACGAGGTCGCGGGATCGTATCCCGGCCACGGCGGCCGCATTTCGATGGGGGCGAAATGCGAAAACACCCGTGTGCTTAGATTTAGGTGCACGTTAAAGAACCCCAGGTGGTCGAAATTTCCGGAGTCCCCCACTACGGCGTGCCTCATAATCAGAAAGTGGTTTTGGCACGTAAGACCCCATAATTTAAAAAAAAAAATTTATTCCTTTCTTATCATATAGCGTTTACTGCCGGCTGATCCCGGTGATAACGTGGGCAGAGCACCGCTGGGACCACTGACCATCTGCAAAAAAAAAAAGCAAAGCATTGCAATGGAATCCTTACATTATCCCAACCCAATAGACCAAGCGCCGCAACACATGATTAAACGGGAGCTGTAGTTCTTAATCACGCAATCATGCCGAAGGTTTAGTCATTTGCTCTACCTATATCGATAAAAGCGACCTGATCTACTGACTACATGAACTTACAGAAGTCCTTTGCCAAGGCTTCCACTTCGCTTCTGCTTCTCGTCGGGGTTCGGCACAGAAGCGACAGTTAGTCAAAACGAAGAAGCAACGTGGCAATTGTAAGGGCGCATCTTCCCTTAATTCGATTAAACGAAAGCGCCGTGCCCAATTGCCTCTACGATCGTAATCAATTACCGCGGATTCTGCACAAAAGCGTCGCGTGGTGTAGTCTGTAGTCTTTGCACTTTGGGCACTCGGAAAGCGCAACAAGCGAGAGCCGTCATGCGAGACGAGCATCGCCGTTATATCCACGAACGGCTGTAATAGCGTACGCGCCACGCCATTTCTCCTGGCGTTGGCTGCAATTAGTCCAAATGCGGATCATTTTGATTTTGCCTGCCTCGCGGTCCCTCCCCGCATCGTTTACCTACTCTCGGCGCGGAGACCAAAAGTTGCTTGTTGTCTCCCTTTCTGAAATTGAGTTAGGCGAGTCTGCTTGGCGCTCTTATTCTGTGGTGCCGCGGACGAAAAAGAAAATGCCTGCATGTATTGCCTCGGAAGGTGGTCGTTTTCAGATCAGATTAAATCGTGTGCGGGGTCGCTCCCCTACGGCAGAAGCGTTGCCGGTGCGGAAGCCAAAAAAAAGGAAAGGAAAGCCGAAGTTTCGCCTGGTCCCTGTTCGGTGTGGTATTGCTGTATAGTCAAATGCGGTCGTGATACGCACGCTCGAAATGATGACCACAGCGAAGTCAAGCGTTGTGGCTCGCTGGATTGGCAGATTCCTGGTGATGGCCCCGTGAGCTGTGCATGTTTATTACTGCCACGAAGTGAGAGATTTATGGACGTCTCTAATAAGAGTGCACAAAGCAGTGCATAGGGATAACCGTTTTATCAGTCACTTGTGCGTGAGTTGGCTTTCTAGAATACGTCTGCTGAAGTATAACACTGTCCTGATATGAAAGCACACACACACACACACACACACACACACACACACACACACACACACACACACACACACACACACACACACACACACACACACACACGCACGCACACACACACACACACACACGCACACGCACGCACGCACGCACACGCACACACACACGCACGCACGCACGCACGCACGCACGCGCACAGGCACACGCACCCCCCGCACACGCACACACATCCAAATGTACCGACATTATAGCTTCTCGTGTTCCACCTTCACAGGGGTTAAAACAGATTTAGGCAGTATTGCTGCCTCCTCACGTAAGTCCTAACCATCTTCAACAAATCCTGTGAAGTGCTCGGACAAATTCTCGTAAAATTCCCACATATGCCAACGGGCGCAACGAAAAATCGGAAGACGCGCGTCTCCGCACATCCGACATGGTCTTCGCATTTTCGTTGTCCACCCAAGGCGCAGTCCAAACGCACAAAAACACGTGATGTTGGTTATGGTTGCCAGTTTGTCTTCGTGCGCTCTCACAGTCACGCCTTCTCGCTTTCTATACGCACCTCTGGGTCTTAATTACTAAGCATATTAGGCACTTATTGCTACTATAAAGTACGCAGATTCGATGTTATCGAGAGTTTTCACCCGACATGACTTGAGAACGACGTAAAATTTAGGTGCGCGTGGTAGATACTGCTTGCAGATGGTGGAGACGGCGTACAAGGGAAAAAAAGAAACACGGCTTGTAGACTTGCGCGGTGATGCTGCCGATCAGTGAAGGACATTTCCGTTAATGAAAGAATGTTTGTACTACTGCCGCCTTTGCAAAATGTGCGATGGGAACAAAGGTAATGTATGCAGCTGTTCCCTCTACCTCTGGCTGCACCTGCTACAACTGGGGCCACAGAGCAGATGATTGAAATACGTGCATGTCATCACACTTAACAATACTACACAGCAAACGATTGAATCACAAATACTTCGCAAGTGAGAGACCAACGCACCCTGACAGTGCAACATCTGACGTGGCCAGAGTCCACGTCAACTCTGATGCGGTATGGAAGACAACCAAGTTCACGACAGAACGTACAAAGAAATCACTGACGACTGATATGAAATATAGCTGTTTTACCTCTTAAAGTTCCGCTCCTCATTTTGAGAGACGCTTTACTGGAGGACTACTAATTACCCTTGAACGTCTACAGTTAATTTAGGCGTTCCTTAGGGACCATGCGTTTTGGCATATTATTCAGCATCGTAATGCGAACAGGATTTGACCCCCTCTCATTTCGAGAGTGCGCCGTAACCGTTCAGCCGCTACTGCCCGCGCTGGAGAGTGAATGTCGCAGGACACCGTACTACGAGATGTTTAACAAACACTTTCAGCTGACAGAACTCTCATGACATGACAGGCAATATTAGTTGTGCCACTGCCCATCCTTGGGCGATAAACGACGTGTTCTGCGAGCTATACTTTCAACAACTTTGATGACCGACCGCTCTCGGAGGGAAAGATCCTGACCTTGGCCTCTTGCATGCACAAGGCCGTCTGAGCCCTGTGGCGCTTCTTGAAGACGACTGGACTGTACGAGCTTTTGTGGCCGTTAGCGAACATTCCTCTGCCACTGTGTTCACACTGACTGCGCTTCGTTATTAGTTTTCTTACGTTTTCTTTTTCCCATCTACCCATCCCCATTTCTCCTTTCACAAGTGTAGGGTAACCAACCGGGCATGCCCTTGATTAACCCCTCCCGCTTTTACCTCTTCATATCTCTCTCTGATTTGCGAAGTCGTCCTATCCTGAACGTAAGTGAAAACTAAGAATTTGCTTCTTGGCTTTCAAAGCGGCCCGACTCAGGCAGTGGGTAAAGGGCCGTGTCAATGTATACGGTGCGTATCGGGTGCCGCGCTAGCTACCTGAGCATATCATTACGTCAACTGATTTGTGGCTAACCCTCTAAGACGTCGAAGCAGTGCGAAGCAGTGCGAAGAAAAGTGCTCGTGACAGCTCTCGCAAAACTGGACAATCGCCCCTTTACAGAGGAAAAAGCTCTAGGACACTGGTCCAGACGGGCTTCGGCACTCAAGGCGTTAAGGGCTTTGTTGAAGTTCTTAAGGACATGCCAATTGTGCGACCGCCTCTGAACGTTGTAGCGCATAGTTTCGCGTTACTGCGTCAATTTTCTTTTTTTTTCCATTTTTTTCCCCTCTTCTTCTTCTTTCTCCTTTTATTCCCATTACCCCTTTCCCCAGCACAGGGTAGCCAGCCGGGACTTACACTGGCTAACCTCCCTGTCTTTCCTCTCCTTTCTCTCTCTCTCTCTCTCTAAGACGTCAGCGTTGGAGTCAAAAGACACCTGATTACGGCATGCGGCTGAGACTACGATCAAGGCTTTAACGTGAATGTAAGAGAACTCGACTGCAATGTGGATTACAGCGCCCACTGACATCTCATAAAAACAAAGACGAAACTGACATTATCGTTGTTGAAACTCATTTTCACATCGACTTTCCCATAATTGTGCCGTGGAATAAATTTCTCGGAAACATCAACGTCTGACGACAACCAGACGTAAACCAGAAACTTTCTCACTTACAAAGATTCTTCGCGTTATTTCCGTTTTGTCGCTATGCAATGCGCCTTTAACTGTACCACCTCACCCCCTCTCTCCCCACACTACTCACACACGGTACTGCGAGCTTCCCTTCGCTACAGTTCATGAAAAAGAAATAGGCTAAGCAGGTATCCGAAACTTCTGTGACATGACAATAATCGTTTGACTACTTCATTTATTGATTGCGTGATCTTTGCTTCTCTCAATAGCGGCAACCTACCAGAATAGCGATTATACGCTTCGCTAAGGTTTCTGGAGGACTAAATCACGACACAACCGCGTAGGCTGCCGTCTCGCCGAGAGTGCGGGGAAGCGGGACAATGCGCTGCGGGGAGGCAAACAAATAGGCGAGGGGGAGGTGAGGGCTCCCCTGCTCTAAGTACGTGAAAGACTGGGTGAGGGTTGAGATGGGGAGAGCGCGAGTACGAGCGGAGGCAGAGATACGGCGGCGAAAGTGGAGGGAGAGGGTCGCACGTTGTGAATCAACCGGCGGAAAGGGAAGAAATGCATCCAGAAAGGGGAAATCCCTGCGAAAGGGAAGCGGCGGAGGGAAGAGCGCGAGGCCACCGGCACCGCCGTCGAAAAATCACGGGGGTGCACCGGTGGTGGCCGAGGGAGTGGATCGCATTTCATACCCCGTGGCGTGAACCATGCGCTCCAATAAATGTTCCGGGGTGCCGCCAAACACGAGTCTGCCACCCTCGCCGCACCGTGTACGCCATGGCTCAGCCGTGAGCACGATCGTGGGACGACTTCATCGTCGACCTGCCCGTGCGCATTGGTGCCGCTGTTGACTGACATCAGGCTGTCACTGCTTGATCGCACGGCGAGTTCCGGACCATGGAACCATCACCAGTGAAAATGTGAGTGAAGAAGTTCTTTTTTCTTTCTTTTCTGTGTATGCGTTGCTGAGTTTTGTTAAATTAACCAGAAGCTGAGCTCGTCGGTGTGACGATCTGAACACAAACGCGCGTTTAAAGAATGACACGTTTTGACCGTGCTTCTCTTAACGCGCGGTTGCATTCATCGTTTAATAGTTTCTTTTTCTCAGTAGAGGCATTCCAGATTGACAATGCTTTTATGGATGTATTTGTGTCGCGATACGCTCGAGGACGAAAAAAACGTTAAATTGTTCTTTTTAGCTGAGGTATAATTAAACGGATGAGTTGTCGCCGTTAGCTGGTAGCGGCTACCGTTTCAGCTTGAATAATAATATAGGATAAATAAATAAGTTATAAATACTTGCATTAGTTAAACGTTAAATAAAAGAGCGCCTATTACCCCTTTCACGCAGGCAAATCTAGTACCATTTCCCGCGAGTGCACTTCGCCGCTAGTGTCATTCTGTCTCACGGGAACGCTTGGTGACACTCGCTGCACAACTCACTCGGCAGCGAGTGCGTTCGGCGAAACTCACTGCGCTGCGTCCAAGTGTGGCCTCAGTAGCAATGTTTAAATGGATACATAAACTGATAATGAAAGCGGATTCAGCAGTAATGTTGAACCACCTTTTTGTCGTGATTACAAATGGTATAACCTGATAAAAATGTTCTATACTTCAAAAACAAAGCTACTGTACTGTTCCCTATCTCAGGCCGTTTGTGCGTAATGGCCAAGCAATCGTTTATGTCTCTCTATGCCTGTGCTAGCCGCCCTGATTGTGCGGCCATCGTCGTTTGTTCCGAGTTTATTGGGCGGAAGTAGTGCATCAATGATGACATGGTCGGATGCGGAGACCAAGGCGTTCGCACACGTGGGGTGCCTGGATGGCACCGCTTCTCGCCGTTTAGGATGGCGACAAGTTCGTCGTTGTGGTGCGAACGTCGTATAGACGCTCAAACGGCGCGACCTTTCGTCGAGCGCCGGTAAATGTGGAAAGCTGCCCCTTGCTCAGCTGACGAATAAATCGAGCGGAGCGTGACAGTTGTGTCCGTATTATTGCTTGGTCGTATTGCACCAAAGCCGACTGCGCGTGACTTGCTTCTTTAACAGACGGGAATAAGCGAAATTGACGCAATTATCTATGTTGTCTGAGTGCGTGAAAGGTGAGCGGAGTCTCGGAGTGGTCCGCAAGCGACAAATAGGCGCTGCAACAAAAATGCTCCAAGCGCTCCCGATCCGTACTTGTGCCACCTGTGACGGAATCCGGCAGTTTTTTTTTCTCTGCTCGTGTTTGACGCTCTCTTGTCCTCGCTTGTGATGATCGATAATGGTATTGTGGTTGCAATTAACTCCTCTATTTACACTAAACTTTATTCCAAACGCTTTTTAGGTATAACACACCGTTATTTTGGAAACCATGCCTGAGAGAAAAGATATATGTTGTACCTACTGATTCGCCCATCGCCAGTGTCATCAATGGCACAGGACACTTTTCCTTCTCGTGCAGCAGCGCGCCGCCAGAGTGACTCTCAGTGCCAAGTGCAATTGCTCGAATTTGCCCGTGTGACAAGGGTCTAACACACCAAGAGTCAAAGTCTCTTTCGAATTCTCATTGAAACAAATTCCGTAGATGTCCGGTGTATCCATGTTTCAGATGCTCCAATAAGACACTACGCAGTAGAGCCAATAGTCGTCACAAACGCCATATTCTTCACACAAGCGTTAAGGTGCTTTCATAGCTTTCTAATTCCTTGCCGATGACCAAGGGCCTAACACCTTCGCTAGTGAAAACGGCTGATGTGAGCCACTTAAACGCAGTTCTTGTTCAAGGCGATGCCTACGTGTAGCGTTCCGAAGAGCAGGCTGCGTTGAAGGAAAGCCAGCTGGAGCAAGTCGGGCGTCGTACCTTCGGCCGAAGAACAGGCGGCGTTTCATGAACACCTCCGGGAACTCGCTCGAGAAAGGGCTCGTCGTTGACGTGCCCACCTCGTCGTGAGGGAGCTGTAAGTCGAGGTGTTCCGGCAACGAAGAGCCGCGGATCCCGAGCTTCGCTTGCACCCCTCTTTACAGTAGTGGTACGGCGGTCAATTTTGTTTTTAGCTTCGGTCTTCCTTGATTTTTCTTTCCTTGCTTTCAAATAAAATAGAACCAGAACATAAACAAAGAATAACATTAAATTGTCATATCATGTAATCGTATACAATTGCATTATTTTACGATTGTATGTGCAATCTTCTGCAATTTCCGCAATCTATTAGCTGGTTATATTTGAGCATACGTGTGCACTTCCCAACTTGGCTTCCGTAGTGCGTGTACCCCTATCAAGTCTTCAGAACTGACAGTTTTTATTAGCTAAATTAGCGAAGTTTTGTACAGTAATAACTGCATATGCATCCATCGCGCAAATTCTGAAGTCCGCCACAATTGCGAGGTTCGGTCCGCAACAAGTGTAATTTTATTTCTAATCTTTCAATCTTTTCAATGTAATCTGAGGCAGTCGTTGCCAAATTACGGGGACATGCACTGCATCCATAAGCGCTCCTCTATTTGATACGCGCCCTCCATTTACTGGAACCGAGGAGGCGTTGGCCCTCTGCTCCTCAGTGATTGCCGCGATGTTGAGAGGGGCACAGAAATAAGGATAGATGGAAGGCGGGGAAGTTTGCCTGGCCTGAGCCTGGTTGTCTAAACGGCACTGGGAGAATGGGAAATGGGAGGGAAACGATTAGACAGAAGGAAAGAAAGTCCAGTGTTGATGTCGCCGACATAGTGTAAATTCTCAGCGTTATATCCCAGAAGGTCGCCCAGTCCGGTTGCGTTCAGGGATTGGAATTGCGATTTCGTGGCCTTCTGCAGGGTGTCGAACTGAAAGTTTTCGGGTTCGGTTCGCGTTCGCGGGGTTCAGTCTTCTGAACATTTTCTGGTTCGGTTGATTTTCAGCTCGCGAGCAGAAATACAATGGTTGAAACCGGTTTGAACCGGTTCATACGGGTTCATAAAGGTTCGTAATTAGGAATACTTAAAATCTTACTCATGTTTTTTCTGCGAGTGTAGAATAAGTATTGAGGTTATTAGACTAGAAGGAATAGGAGTGAGGATTAATCGCGAATATTTCAGCAATCTACGGTTTGCAGGTGGCAATGTTCTGTTCGGCAACGCTAGGTGAAAATTTCAACAAATTATTGAGGTCCTTAGCCGAGAAAGTGTGAGTGGGGTTGAAGGTTAAATGAAGAAAGCAAGAATAATGTTTAATAGACTGGGAAGGGAAGAAGAATGCAGGATCGCCAATCAGCCTCTAGAGTCTGTACAGGAGTGCGTTTATCTAGGTCAATTACTCACAGGGTAACCTTACCATGAAAATGAAATTTACAGAAAAATAATGGGTTGGAGCCCATACGACAGGCATTGCCAAGTGATGACTGGTAAGTTACCGCTACTCTAGAAAAGAAAAGTGTACAATCAATGCAGGCTACCGGTATTACTAACAAACGGGGCAGAAACTTTACAAACAAGCTTGAAAATAGGCTAAGGACTGCGCAATGGCCGATGGAACAAAAAAAATATTGGGAAAACATTAGGAGAGAGGCAGACAGTTCTTTGGATTAAAGAGCGACCGGAGATAGCAGACAATATAGTTAACAATAAGAGGGTAAAAGTGGAGCTGGGCAGGCCATGTAATGCGTATAGGACAGGTAACCGTTGGTCTATGAAGGTTACAGAATGGGTGCCAAGGGTAGGGAAGCGCAGTCGAGAACGGCAGAGAATGACGTGGTGCGATGAAGTTAGCAAATTTGCAGGCACAGTATAAAATCAGCTAGCGCCAGGCAGGTGTAATTAGAGATTATTGGGAAAGGCCTTCGTCTTGCAGCGGACGTAAAACTAGGCTGACGACGATGAAAAGCTTCAGAAAACCACGTTTTCCAGCATCACTCACGAATTTCTTTGATCAAAATTTAGTTTATTTCTACTTTTACGTGACGCAGACCGATGTGTAACGTCTGTCGCAAAAATTCGTGCAAGAAGTTCGCAAAAAATGGGAAACTCATGCAGAGACTCAAGCAGCGAAAAATAATTACGGCAGAACTCATCTCACGACGACTGTCGACGGTAATGCGATTAACATTCGAGCAATGTAGCGACAGACTGTATTTTTCAAGTAACGTTTATCTAACATGGGTGGTGGTAAATGTGAAACTTTCGTTGCTTCGGCTTTATCCGAAGATGTTTCTCGATATCGTCCCAGTTTGCTAGGGCACTCGTTTGCAGGCCGCTCTTGAGCTTGGCGGCATGAAGATGACCGTGTGAGGCAGTGATGACGATGGAATGATGAATAAGAAAGGACGTTACTGGAACTACAAAGGCGGTATGACGATGAGGGCATGACGACAATGAAATGACTATTCTTAAATGATGGTATAACGATGACAGCAAGACGACGACGATGACATGAAGACACTGGGATCACGACGTACGAGTGTATGACGACCACCGTATGAGGCAGCTGGAATGACCAGAATGGCACTACCACGACGGTATGATGAGGACGGTGTGACAATGGATGCGTGATAGTGACTGCGTGACGACTACGCCGTGTCGACGATGTCATAACCATGCATAATCACGATTGAATGACAACAGCATAATTACGTTATAATGACGAAGAAGGAATGACGTCGATGGATAGACGAAAACGGTGTTCCAATAAACCACCTATCTGCTGAAAATGTCCCACAAGTGTGCCGATCAAACAACTTGGAGCTCCCTAGGAGATGTCGACTGAACCGAAAAACATCCCAGGAACGTTATGGCACCATGCACTTTCCAATACAAAGTTCTTCCCAGGGACGTCCCCCCGTTGTTGCTCATTAATGTCTCGGTGCAGGTTGAGCATGATTAAGCACCTCACTGACTGTAGCTTTTGTACATCAAAAAGTACATGTGAGCCTAATTCCATGCACCTACAACCTTTGCGAGTGGTACTCACTTTGCTGGTATA
The DNA here is from genome assembly GCF_023375885.2 of Dermacentor andersoni. NCBI lineage: Eukaryota > Metazoa > Arthropoda > Arachnida > Ixodida > Ixodidae > Dermacentor > Dermacentor andersoni. The sequence continues at coordinate 358,284,099 of NC_092814.1, read as the reverse complement.
ACAGCATGTAGACACATATGTAACTGCTGTAAGTGTATTTATCGCTTCCTGTACATTGCATGGCGTATGGCGTATAGTATATGTCATGGCTGCGTGCACTAATATATGCAGTGATGGAACTGTACGTCATCTACATAGAACGAAACAAGTCGGATGGAGTGAAAGGATCGGTTAGATGACATTTGCAACTGCACAGAAGGTGATAAACACACTGGCCACAATCACAGATGTCTCTACATACGGTATACCGGCATCATGCGCGTGCCGTTCACAACGATTGTAGGTGCACATAATTTGTCCTCACACGTACATTGTGTTTCTAAGCAAAGAGGCGCTCTTCACAACACCGCTTCACATAAGGCACTTTTTTAATAATATATTTATTACCACAGTAAAAGTTGTACAGCAACGTCACAATGAACACATGCTCCTGTCGCTATTTTTAGCGAGCAGAAAACTTAAAACAATAGCTAAAGCATCATGGAATCAGGTACATTCTGTGTGTCTGGCTTTAAAATAAAATAAATCAGTGTTAACAATACGAGGAAGCTTTAGTTCGTGGGATCCTATCTAAACACATGGGAAATGTGGAATTGTCTTTCTCGGCCGCCACTACGCCGGCTGTGTTTTTTTTTTCTTTTTTACATCACTTATTTTGTAGGAAGGCACACCTCTTGTGAATTTCAGATCTGGCGACTCAGCAGTAACATTCTAGTCCGCATTTTGCTCGCTGTTCTCGAACTTCTGAAAAGTGAATAAAACACAGCAAACCAAAATCAATTCGCCTACAGTTTCGGTGAGTTTCGACATAGCTTCGTGTATTGTACCTACAGCACTCATGAACTAATCGCTACTACGTAAACCAAACTGCATGCACAACAAGTGTGCCATAACATAAGCACAAATAATTTAAAGTGTTTGTGAACCTCTTAATTATGGTGAAGCAGTATTGCTGGACGGAAATCTAACAAACTTCTCAGCCATGTATGACTATGCAACCATTATAAGGGAAACAGCTCTTCGTCGACTTTAGCAGGTAAGATCGAACCAACATTCTTATCTACTTAAGTCCAGAAAATCAGACATATCATTTTTATACGCTGTTTGATAAATCACATAGCTGATTTAAGCATAAAAAACTTGGCATAACGCACGCACTAGCTTTTCTGACAAGCTGGAGCGAAGTTTCAGTTGCGGATAGCTCAGCAAAGCAATTACTATTTTGTTAATTGCAATACTAACCGGTAAATCAAGCACCATTTTATCCTTTTTTCTGCGAATGTACTCTCTACTGCCATAAATAAAGGTGATGAAGTTGACCTACTGCTCCTTGGCGTGGATAACGTTATGGCTTTCTGGGCTCGAAGAAGGTTCTTGAAGTTATCGAAGCCCACACCAAAGTAAAGTGGAGTGTCCATGCGCATTTTTCTTCTTGACTACAATTAAAGATTATTCATACCGGTACTTCAACACATTTTAGTAAATGTACGCTGCCATGCAAAAAGCTCTCTGGCACGGCCCGGACTTTTCTGCAATGAACTATTTTATATTAATAATCTTAAATTTGGCCTTCGGATGGTTATTCGGCAGAGCTTGTCTGGTTGCGTCTCGCAAAATATCCCAAGGGAAATAGTATTTCATCCCATATTCAGTACAAAGTGAATAAAATGTATCAGGCGTGATTATCACTTCTGAGTACTAGAAGCTTAAGAATGATAATCGGGAACCTGAGGCACTGACAGAAAAGCATTATATTTAAAAACGTGCTGCACAATATCGATCGCGGGACGTGGTGCGGGCGCGTCGTGCGAATTGGACAGGATGTCGCTAATTTGTAATCAGTCCGGACTGAAATACGACAATGAATAAATCATCAGGGGTGAGAAATAAAATGCGCAACGTCTCTGGTTTGGTATAATGCAGACTGATATGCATTCTGGATCACTAGAGCTTAAGGCCCGATATGAGGTCGTCAGTGTTATACATTTAGATGAGTATAGTTTAGTTCACGTTGCATTCCTGCACGGTAATTCAATATCTAAAGCCCAAACCAAAAGGGAATAGCTTCCGGCGGGTTTTCGGCATCTGTCGGCGCTGTCAGAAACACTGCGACGCTCGCTCGAAGCCAAAGTGTGGTGGCCAGCACAGCCAGTCTGCCCGTGCCAGATCACAGAGCCGACGCCCGAAGTGGCTAGCAAAGCATGAACGCTGGCCGGGGTTGGCCGATGCCGAAAAGACCGCCGGAAACATGCTCCTTGTAGTAGGGCATTAAAGTAAGAGCAATGTGGCTACAAAGCAAAACGAAATGCTCAACATGTACAACGTAAGAATCATGGATCTCTACGTTGGAACCGTTGGAATCCACGATGGTTCCGAAATAAAACACAAGGGAGAAAAATGTCGCGGACCGCGTAATACACACTCGCGAATAAATCAGCCCTGGCGCAGTTACATCGCCTCAAGGGTGTTCAAATTATCTTTTTTTTGTAACGACCCGTATTTCATTCCAGCCTCACAATACACGCAGTACTAATTCGTGGCTTGGAACTACGCGTTCGCGCGCACAATGCCACTCGCACCACTTCCATGCGCACAATGAGCAGAACAAACAGCCGTTTGCAAGCTTGTCTTTTATATTTGGGCATACATGCCTCGTGGGATGATGAACAGCAAACCCGGAGCCTTGCCGCAAAGGCTGGAGGAGCTCGAAACGATTACAGACCATCACATAAAGCTCACTAACAACGAATGCGTCACACCGGCACCTACGCCGTGGCACCGCACGACGGCACAACTTCCACTCGGGGAGCAGCAGGCGCATGGTTGCTTACTATTATTTCAAGATGAGCGCCTTTTCGACTTCACATTTTTACAAGAGTTCTGGAAAAGCTTCACCGTCAACACGCTGGCCTATGACGCTGACAACAGTGAAACAATACGCGGAGAAGGAAGGTTCGCTCCTCGGGTTCGTGGCTCTGATTTGGTACCGTTTGGTAAAATTTCAGGACTAAACAGGCTATTTTGCTTTTTATGGTATTTTAATGCAAAGACTTAGTCCCGCAGGCGGCTTTTTGGGATGCCTGTTTTGTTTTCATTGCGCTTTAATGGAAAACAGTAGGTCCCGCAGCGGCACTCTGGGGCATCTTTTGGTTCTTATTAACTTTTAGTTTTTTTGTTTATATCTAGGGAAGACATTTCGGTAAAGTTACACAAATGTCGCTTTTGGATATAGACATTCTAGCCATTTGGGGAGATGCTGGGGAGTTATGTGGTTTCTTGGGATGACGACGACGCTATGACAACAATGGCATGACATTACTGAAGTGAATACGATGTTAACGCCGCATGACGGCGACGGAGTGATGACAATGGCATTACGATAACTCTGTGACGACGATGGCGCGACGACGGCGGCATGAGGAGAGTCAGACGGCGAACTTAGAATAACGTCAATGGAACGACAACGACGGTATCACGATGACAGTGTGACAACGAATGCTTCACTATGACTCTACGACGATTAAACAATGACGAAGATTGCGTGACAACGGTATGAGGACAATTAGATCACTACGAGTGTATGAGGACAATGGCGCGACGACGGCTGTATCGCGAAGCCCGTATGACGACGACGGCGTGACGATAGTCAGACGACGAGGCTGGAACGACGATGATAGCACGACCACGACGGCATAACGAAGAGGGTATGGCAACGGATGCATGATAGTGGCTGTCTGATGACGACGCAATGAAGACGATGGCGCGACAACGGTGGCACATTGACGATTGAATGTCGGCAGCACGATTACAATAGAATGAGAATGAAGGATTTACGTCGATGGAACGACGAAGGCGGCACGTCGATGACTGCATAAAGACAATGGAATTACGTTACTGAAGTGATGACTGCGGTAAAACGACAGCGTGAGGAGGGCGGCTTGACAACGCTATTACGCCGACTGTGTGGCGATAATGGCACGACGTCATGACGAGTGAAGAAGCTGGAGTGACGACGATGGAACGACCACAACGGCATCATGAAGGCTGTGTAACAATGAATGTGTGACGACTGTATGATGACGATGATGTTGACGAAGGCTGGAATGACAACAATGCAACGACAACAACGACATAACTACCATACATAGTGGCCCAAGCTATTGGGTAACTTGGACTTTTGGGTCGGCGTAGAAGCCGTGACTACGACGGCACGACGAAAGTCAGATCGCGTAGCTCGAATGACTGCGATGGAACGACCACGACGACACCACTAAGCACGCAGCGAATAGCCTAAGCTTGTAGATAACTTGGGCCACTGGGTCGATCGGCGTAAGAGGCTAGATAGATGTATGCACAGATAGATCGAAAGATAGATACATACGCCCAAAACGGCTGAAGTAAGTAAAAAAATTGTAATCGCACTAAAAAAAATAACGCAGAAACTCCACTGGACTTCTACCGTAAAAACCGGAATAAAAATGGAACTTTTTCTTTTTTCAACAAGAGCGCGGCAAGAAGTCGACCCCCGTCTTATATACCGGCCATTTCTTAACGGTTTTTACCGTTATTTTATATTTTAGAATTAGCGTTTGCAGGATCGACCTATATTCCGGTCCGACATATAATCCGGCTTTCACGGTATGCGTAAGCATACCCCCAAATTTCATATTGGTCCACCCCCAATCAATGTTTGCCCACAACGAAACTTTAATTTACACCCCCCCCCCCCAATTTTAAGTTGTCCCACCCCCAAATGTTAAGTTGGCCCACACCTAAATTTAAGTCGGGTCACCCCCAAATTTTAGGTTGGCCTACCAGCAAATGTCAAGTTGGCCCACTACTAAATGTTAAGTTGGCCCACCCTAAATTTCAAGTTGGCCAACTTGCAAACTTATGTTAGCCCTCTTGCGAATTTCAAGTTGACACACCCCCAAATTTCGTTTGATCCACGCCCACCCACAAACTTAAGTTGGTCCACCCCCAAATTTTAAGTTGGTCCAGCCACAAATTTCAAGTAGGCCCACTTGCAAGTTTCAAGTTTGCCCACCCCCAATTTTAGTTGGCCCACCCCCAAATTTCAGTTGGTCCAGCTCCAAATTTCAGATGGACCCACCTACGAAAATGAAGTTGGCCGACCCCCAGGTTTCAATTTGTCCACCCCTACTATAAGCTTCCCCATGCATTTTCTATGGAGCCCTATGGGTACTCTCTCTTTCTTTAATTGTTCCTTATCACTTCTAAAGCTACCAATCATCTGCATTTACACTATTATAACGATAAAATGTCTTTTCTAATTAAGCATTTTTGTGCAGATATATACAAGCATTAAACGTTTCGCCTGACGGGGCTGGAGTACTCGCCAATGAATGCTTACTCATTATAGGGTTGGTGATAGCAGTGGCAGCGGCAACAAAAACAGAAAATGCGAGAAAACAACCAATAAACCAACGAACCGACCGACCGACCAATCAATCAGTGACCAACCACCCAAACAAGCCAGCAAGCAAGCTAGCAATTTGCAGTCACCCTGTTGTAAGTGCGAATGGCCATTGTTTTGACTATAAATTCAAATTTCTTGAAAAACTTGATAAGTGTTTAAATCGTTTAAATAAAAAACTTAGTCTCTATACCAAATTTTTCCACATCATTTCTTAATTGACTAAGGCTACGACGCATTTTGAAAGTTAGGCTGAAAAATATCCTTGAGAATAGTTATCCGAGGTCGGGGTTTGCTTGACAAGACCTGCAGTCATCAAATGCCAGTTGTTGATTTTATAGGCAATTAGACACGCTTTGCCGCCATCACATTGGTCATAAGTTTCTGCTGTTACTCCTTCTCAAGCCATTGCAGCACTTGAGCATGTCTACGAGACATCTGAAAATTCCATGCAAATGAGTTAGCAAAGGACTGCGAAGCGGTGTAGCGGTGTCGATCTCTCCGCTGAAAAGAAAGAAACCCGTGACCTTTAGTGCGAGCCAGACAGCCGCACGAAAAGGCGGAATTATATACGTGAAATGTATGCGCAACCATTTTTCATCTGTCGAAATGGAGATCGACGAGCAGACGGTACATAGGATCAATATAAAATTTCTCTGGAAACGCGGCAATAATGACGCATGCATTTATTGCGTGTTGCAAAAGGCCCATTGAAGGAATGCCGTGAAGGGGGAAAAATGTGTCCAAGTTGGTCCAGCGCTTTTGGGAAGGCATTGAAGCCCCCCCCCCCCCCCCCCCCACCCCTCTCCGAATGATACAAGATTAGGACGCCCCTCAACAACTCGCGCGAAGATGAAGTTATTTCATCATTTTTTTATTTTCAGTGACCACCCAATGACTATAAAGCTATCGCTGTAAAAGAGAAAAATAGAAATCAGATTCTCAAATCGGTTTTGATTATATGCGAGAGCCATCTGTCACAAGTTCAACATGCTACAAGCAGCTTGTAGAGCTTCAAAAGTCCGCAACTATAGCCCGCAAGATCTGGCTATAGTTGGCAGCATCGTCGCCGCGTTAGTGTGGTTAATCTACGCGGCGGCGGTTCGCTGCGAGCAATGAAACGCGTTTACTGGAGTGAACTGACGATATGTTGTCCTCCATGCAATGCTACATTATTGCACGATACGCACAGAGCATTCCTAATATACGCGAAAGAAGGGCAAGACGCAGTTTCAGTCCCGGTACATGCGTGGTGCTTCTTGCTGGTGTTCGGCTTGCGTTCAGCCTATTCTGTTGGCGCTGCCGTTGGAAATTGAACTTTCTTCTTTTCTTGCACTGGTTATGAAAATGCGTATATTACTGTGCAGTGCAGCTGAAGCAGCTAGTTATTGTGACTCTACTTCACCGTTTGAACGCACGCATAAGTGCCTTTTAACTTCTTTTTCGATTGTCTGCCAATTACAAGCCAGTTACTAATTTTAGTAAAACAAGATACGGCGCTATGACAGACAGCGTAGTGGCAGGACCGCCGTGTAGCCTCACACGCGTATTTGTTTTGTTTTTTTCGCGGTAACAGCAAGAACAGTATTTTATCACAAGGGTGTCTTGCATGATTAGATCGAAGCTCGAGAATGGTGCGAGGGCACCATTCACGTAGTCTCACATTCATGAGAATAGTGCGAATAATTTTATATTATTTTAGGACCCAACCGTATCGACTTGCTTTCTTTTTTTGCGAATATAATGGGGCGGCTACATCTCGTCAAGCTAACAGCATCACGTTAATGAGCGCATTATATTAGCAGCCAGAAACTCAGCTTTACGACGTCCTGTGTCGAACGAGTGCAATGTTACACCTTACCCTCTTGCAATACTTTCTTTCCGCATCTCTTTTGTAGCAGATACTAAAAGTACCAAAGCGCGAAAATTGACTTGCGAGGCAAAATTATTTCTGCGTAGTGGCATATTCACGTAATAAAAGGGCACCTCAGAAACAACTAATGGTTGCTCAATCGCTAACCAGAATCACAATCGAAGCCATGCAATTATACGTCTGGGATCAATTGGACCCTGTGACATCATATGAACGCTTCAGATTTTTTTTTTCGTATACTGCCGATTGATCTCACTCAACCTCGTTGATATTTCGTCATGTCACAAACATTGCGGAATGATCAACGCATCACTACAAGGAATCGCGAAAGCGCTGCGTTCAGGTATCGCAGCGACCACTTTATTCGGTCAAAACTACGCCAAGTTCTCTTTGTGAAACGCTTGAATCACAATGAAGCGTAACATGTTAATGAGTGTGATTGAGGGTGCAACGACCACGCATTGCGCGCTCAACGCATGCGGTCACTGATATCATTGCAGCGCCGAGACTACAGCGCGAAGGCAAATGAGTCTCTACAGTGTAAAAAAATGCATATCGCTATTTATGACTGCATGTATACAACCACGGAACAAACAGAATTTGATGGATATGTGACGTGTAAACAAATAGCGGCTAGCAGACGATGCGACGCACCATCGACACTATCGGGCTTCAGCCAGTGTCTGCCTGGCGGCGACTCCGCTCGATCTCGTGGCCAATACTTCATTCACAAGTGTGTGAAGAATGGCATTGTTTTCAAATATTGTTTTCATGGCTGAGCCTAGTCATCTTACATTCCCTGGGTGTCAGGCTCAAAAGAGTCAGCAGGGGACGCGGAATCCCCGCAGACGACCACGTATGAAGGTCTAAATGTTGGTCACAATAAGTGATCAGCAGCAATAACTGATACATGAATTATGTAACTTGGTTGCTCGCACACTCACTTATCCGGTTAATTTTGGCTTGTGTTCTTTTCCGTGTCACATATTTCCTGCAAAGCATTGTGATTCCTGCACGAATCATTGGACCAGCAAGGATATTAAGTAATTCATTGTGTCACTCCGTGCCAGAGAAGTTAAGTTAGGCTAACCAAGAGCCGTCTTACCACAGGTGTGTAACTCTGTATGCGCCCTGCAGGCTGCCGCGGCCTCGTCGGCCAGTGTGCCCGACCCCGGCGGCGGCATCGTCTTGCCTGCCCGAGGAACAGGGAGAGCTGCTGAAGGCGCTGTTGTACGGTCGCTGGATCTCGTGGGGTGGAAAGCGGCCGCCACCCGCTGTCGAGGCCACCATCCTGTCCACTGTGCCACCAGGTGAGGAGACAACTGAGCGACCAATTGTGTATAAGTTGGGCGCGAATAACTTTCCTAACACACGCTCGGTACAATCGTTTTCTTGAAGCCGGTGCACTCGGCGGTCCAGTTTGATGAGAAGACAATCGAACTAGATCGGTGGAGCGAGACCATTCTCGACCTAAGTGTTGACCGAAAAAAAAAAAAAAAGAAGGCGACAAATACCATGCCCTGTGTGGAAATGGGTGTAAGCGAAGCTTTCATGGGCTGGCAAGACAAAATGGCGCATCACGATAAGAGACGAGCTGCGGATTCCGCCGACTAACGCTTTCCGTAACGGTCGTAGAGTTTCATACAATAATTACTAGAGGGGAACTCTGGCTATAGTGCCTGTGCGAGTTGCAATCGAAGTGGTTCAGTCAGCACGGGAATTATGGGATATACAGGGATTTACCCGAACTTCGTCCTTCTCGCCTCAAAATGGCTTCGCGACTTTGTAAGTTTGTCATTTTTAACAAAGCACTGTATATTAAATGAACATTACTACAGCGAAGGCTGTATGCCTATAACCGTCCAAGGAAATTTTCGTGTCGTTGTGGTAAGCGAAAACTCCGCATACGTGGGCCGATACCGGAGATAACGCAATGGCGGGCCCACCCGCGGCGCAGGTGAAGCGGGTGTTAAGCACTCCCCATACGTGGGCAGATCCAGAAGATAGTGCAATGCCGGGCCGAGCCGCGGCGGAGGTGAAGCAGGCGTTAAGCAGCCCTCATACATGGGCCGATCCCGAAGATAGTGGAATGCCGGGCCGAGCCGCGGCGGAGTTGCAGTTCGCCATTAAGGCGGCCCACATACACAGCTTCGCAGGTCATCCTTCTTCACAGAGTGGAAGGGTACCGAGATTTTTAAAATTTTCCGGCGTCAGGCTTCGAACACGGGACCTAAGTACACAAAGGCCCGATATTGAGGCCATTACGCCACGGACGCACGCACAGACAAGCGGTATAGAACTCCCTTATAAATTTCTTGCGGGCAAGCCAGTGCGTTGAAAAGCTTGGCGCGTTTTATTTTGGCCACCTGGACAGGTTGAGCCGCTGCAATTGGTAGCCATTGTGCGTGTTTACAGAGTATTCTGCACTTAACAAAGTACGGATCTCCTTGAAATTTAGGACAGTAAAGACACATAAAGCTTCGTAAACAAAGTACGAAGGTAAGACAAAGCCATGTTCTCCCCATTATTCCCATGGCGGCTGAATAATCGCAGCGCCAGAGTCGCCTCCAGTAATTATTGTATGAAACTCTGTGGTAACGGTCATATCAGCCACGGTGGCGTATACCTTGCAGAGCAACAGTAAAATTTAATTCGGGGCTGATATTCTTGAGCGATCACTTTCGGTGATGCCATCACTTTCGCGAGATTTCGCGGTTTCTCCGGATGCGTCGAAGAAGCCGACGGAAAACGTTCCTGGCAGTGTGCGAAGAAAGTAAGCTTGGCACTGTGCTGTCATCCGTAATCACGCCGATGCTTCGGAAACCTCGCGAAAGGGATCGCATACGCGACAGTGAGAGTACGGCGGATAGAGTAGCAACAGCTTCTACTCGGCGAGACAGCTGACAACAACACGCCACATCGCGGAGAGACAGGCTTACGAACTCGACGCTTTAGAAAGTCATTGCATGCGCGCACATGCGAATGGCTGTTAAGCGCACCCCTATACATATCATCACCCCGTAGCTCGCGGATTTCTCTGTCAAGTGCGAGAGAAATTCTGCAATGCTGACGGAAGCCTATATTCAGTCAATCGAGAACAATCAATAATAATTTTATTTTACCATTCAAGAAAAATGGAGAAATGGTAAAGCACGGCAGCGGATTTTTGACGCACAGGGGCCAGAACGAGGTCGGCTGCTTCTAGTGGGGCGTCACACAGGCACCCCGCACCAGCGGCCTGGAGCCAAATAATAGAGAGTGTTAGTTTCGGGAACGCAAGAGGCTTGCGCACGCAAGAACTAGGGGCGACGGTACTGCGCATGCGCAGACACGGACATAGGGGTCTGCACATGCGCAGTACCGTGGCCCCTAGTTCTTGCGTGCGCAAGCCGCTTGCGTCCCCGAAACTAAAACTCTCTAATGGTGGACAAAAAACTTGCGGTCGTTCCTCAGCAGCGGTCCTACCGGAAAGAGGCAGCGGTTATCATACCGGTTGTTTCGGCAAAGGCTGACAAAGATGCCTGCAGTTTAGTGGAAATAACAGGGCGACTTCTTGCGGCACCGCGTTACGCGCGCGGTAACAAGCATCCGCTCACTTGCTAGTGCGTTTCCTAAAGTTCACCGATTTATTTTTTAACTGCAGTACCAACAGTCACGTTCTATAGTTGCAGGACTCTATACAGCCAGTGCTCATGTTTGGTTTGTCTGCTAAATAAAAAGTAAGGTAACGCCACATACAAGGTAGCCGACCTTTGAATACGTCGTTCGTCAAAATTAATTGCAAATCATGGCGCAAACGATTGCGTAGTCGAGCGCAAAGACATTATCGAAGCCTTAAGGTGAATGACAAAGGGGTTAAAAACCGTATAGAATTTATATCGAGTATGGTTCTAAGTGTACAAAAGTGAGACCAATATCTGTAATCGAGAAAGATATAACAGTATGTAGTGACTGTAATTGTTTAGACTCATAGAATTACATCTTTTACAGTGGCTGTCGCAAAGAAAAAACAAGGAAAAATTTGGAGGACGCTTAAAATTCGCCTTTTGAGAGTGGCACGCGATAGCATTCAAAGATCCGTGACTGCTTCTCATGCTTCCCGGCAACTGGAGCGTATGTAAGCGTAATGTTTACCGGGAAACGCTGGCCGCGAACGGTACGCACGAAGCGGGCTTTGTGGGGAGGCGTCCTTTTGCGTGGGCGGCGATACGACGGAGGCGAGCGGCAGCTGGAGGTATTGCAAGGAACCGAGCTAAAGAATCGTTTTGCCGGAACGACGTCCGACTGCGGACGCCGACGCCGGATTTTCTGCGACACGGGCTCCTTAACGCCGTCGCGTCAAAAGAAAGGGAAACAACATGTAATACACTTCCGGTGAGGTCTGTGTACGTCCCGCAACCAGTCTTCGTCACCCTCCCTTCACCCTGCTTCATTCCCCCATTTTAGGATCTCAGGCAGCACCACTCTTGCAAACGTAGCGTTGGGCGAACGCGGATCATGTGTAAAGCACTAGCCGGCTTCCTGGTTTCTTCGACGGGTCGACACGCAGCTAACGAAACGATGTGAACGCCTCGTTTTTTTCTTCTCGCTGTATCTGCAACACAGCTCGCGTGGCCTCGCAGGCGGTTACCGAGCCCGTCGTGAATCGAGTGCACGCAGTCCATTTGCCGGGGATCCCGGGATGCGTACGCGCTGACGCCTCGTCCGACTCCACTCTGCTTCTTCTCGTCGTGCTATCGAGCTCGCGTGGGCTTCGTTCAAACCACGCGGAAGGGAGCACGCCGGTATAGCACTGGCGTGTCCCGAGAATCTGTACAGACCGCCGCTGGGAGAGCGTGGAACGCACGCGCACCAATAAGCCGGCAGCGTGTTCGTGGTCTCTCGCGTATACGATTCTCACGGCTCTTGAGCAAGCACGCGCCCCTCGTGAAGAGGCCGGGACGGGAGACGTTGCCGCTGCGCGCGCGAGATCCACTCCACGACCGTGAAGCACCATTGAGACGCCGCAGGGACACCCAATCCCCTGCTCTCTTTGTTCTCTCTGTACCTTTCTTGCGCGCAGAGGTTGCGCTCTTAGGATTTAATGAACATATACGGACGATCGAGTGTCGTGTGGGTTACTGTACGAGCTTGTACTTCTCTCTGTGTCACCGAAACAGAGAGACAGGAGATGGTTTAATGAGAAGGAAAGCGGAGAGTGGGGTCGGAAGTGCATGCGTGGCTCAGACCTGCTGTGCGGCAATACAGATATTGTGGAGGCCGCAACGAGGTTAAACAAGGACTCAGAGTAACCAGGAAATATAATTCAGCGCTGCGACAAGAAAAAATAAATAAAATAAAAAGAGTGTGATTGTTTCCGTAGATATCATGACTGGAGTTACATGGAAATTCGAAGAGAAAGATTATTTCATATTCGTGAACGGAGTTTCCGAATAGCGAGAGTTGATGCGAAAGAAATCGCAGCAATTTGTGATAAATATGTCTGTTGCAAAAAAAACTCACCGACGATTACGATACTCCCTAATGCGACATTTGAGCGCAGCTATGTACGCGTTTTCGTTTCCCAATATATTGGCTGGCGCGGACAATCTGTCTCGTGCGGCACGTTGCAAACGGAGTGAGATGCAGCGCGACTGCCTCGCTAATCGAGAGATCGCGAGAGGAAGCGTGTGGGTGTCGCGTGGACGCTATTCTCAGCAGCCGCCGCCGACAGATCTCCCAGACGATTCGCGCTACTCTGGCGCCATCTCGTAGCCATGTCGCCTCAATATGCTTTTATTCTCACGCTTTCGCCATCCTTCCTCCGCTTTCCACCTCATGGTTCCGTTTCACTCTCCTCTTCCGCTTTCCTCTTCGCGTCTTTCGTCTTCCGCTGCGCTCCGCGTTCGCTTTCATCTTCCTCTGTGCCTGTTAGCTCGGCTGCGCCGAGCTACGACGCCGAGGCACGCCAACGCTCGCCGCAGGAACGAGCGCCTAAGAGCTGCGCTCTAAAACTCTGTCCCACAATTCAGCGCAAATGATTTTGATTCTGCATAGAACACATGATTGGTCTCAGCCTTCGTTATAAGCTTTTTCAGCGAAAGAGTGCTCTCGTGGTCTGCATGTGCACGAAACTCCAGAGGCAGTTGGCAGATCACTGTCTCTCCAACTGGCCTTCGTAATAAGCAGCGGGCGCACTGCAGCTATATCAAGTAAACTGTGGCTTTCGGTTATGGTTGGTAGCCGATGGTGAACAAACAGCGTGAGTGAAAGAATGACACAGAAAGCCACAAAGACAGCACTTTCGGTGTTCTCGTCTTGCGCTCCGCCTATTATTTTGAAACCTGCAGGAGCAATAACAGATGAGCCTTAAGCCCTGTTGCACCACTCACTAACCACTGAAGTTCTAGCCATGAAATGGCAAACAGCTAGGGGCCCTTAGTCTGAAGACAGGTAAGATTGGTGACTGGGTTCCTGAATAGTTATTACGTTTGTAAGCATCAACAGTGCGTCCGAGAAGAGCGAAGCACAGCAAATGAATAGAAGAAAACGGCTATCCCGCGTGGAGGAAGGGTGAAATTTTTTGCAATGTTGTACTAGAGCGCCCGGATGGTTCCAACCAACGGCGTCGCTACGCCGACGTATACCTTAGCGGCGGCTTCTGGCGTTCACGGTACTGCCTTGATGATTGAGCTTGATGAAAGGAGTACAGGATGACGTGTGATAAAACTTGAAGAATAGGCACAGAAGTGCTATTCTGCGGCGTGCTGAAAGACTTCCAAGGTTTGCAGGAGATTTTAGTTCGGTGACACTAGAATTATGAGTATTCTGAGAAAAAGAACCGGGCTGCACGGTTCAGTACAAATTCTAGCATTTTATTAAGGTTACTTTAGTGAGGGTCCCTAACAGCGCACGCCTATTCAAGTTTTGGTCTGATTAAATGTCTGATAGGTGAGAAGTCGGACAGCAGGAGGTTCTAGATAAGGGTTACAACGTAAACAACCAAGAACGCAGTTAGCTTCATTGGTAACGGGCCTTATGTGTAGGGACCATGTTAAATCTGACGACAAATTAACACCTAGGTAATTGTATGCACTTGCACATCAAATTGCGGCGGTGGGTAATATTGCCGGCTATGAAAATAAGCTAGTGATGTTTTATTCGTGTTTAGTGACATGAGCCACTTGTTGCACCAGATTTCGATCCGATGAAGGTCAGACTCAAGTGAGTGAATGTCAGACAGGTTGTTAATTTGACGATATAGGACGCAGTCGTCTGCGAAGAGTCTGATGTTAGAAGAAATATTACTCGGTAAATCGTTGATATATACTAGGAATAATAGTGGACCTAGGACCGTGCCCTAAGCCACGCTTGAGATGACAGGACGGTAGGCAGAAAACTGATTATTGGCTTGCACGAATTGCTGTCGTTTAGTTAGGAAGTCACAAATCCATTCAAGAACAAAGGAACCAAAGTTAAGCCATGAACGTTTTAGAAAGAGGCGTTTATGAGGAATCTTATCAAATGCTTTCTCGAATTCTAAAAAAAAGGGCGTCGACCGGTACGTTTACGTCAATACTTGAACTAATATCAATAATAAACAGTGAAAATTGAGTGTCGCAGACGCCAGCACGTTGTAAGAGCTTTAAGAACAGGAAAAGAGACGGTAAGCTCTAACCCTTTCTCCAGTTTAGGGTAGAAAATCAGCAGCTTCTCGTCTGGTTAGCTTCCCTGCCTTTCCCGTCTTATTCCTCTCACTCCCCTCTCTTCAAGAAGAGCTCTATACAAAAGTGCACAAGTGGTGGCATACATTTCGATAGAATTTGACAGAACGAAGTTGCTACGAGACTTAGTCACAATACGCTTGCGTTAAAATGGTAGCACAATCATTGTAATGCACATGAGTGATCACGCCTTCTGCAGGTGCTTGAAGTTTCAAATTCCGCTTAGAATTGTGTTTTAGGCATATCTAGTTCAAGTGGTTCTTCAGCGTAAATGGTTTCTGAGTAAACTGCAAAGTAATCCCGTCTGAGCAAGTTCCTGACTTACCCGGCGGACGGTTTCAGCATTCGATCTTGAAGAAGTATAACTGGGAGCAATCTATATAAACAACTGAAGGCAAAAGCATTACCAAGAGACAATTATCAACCTTTAATGCATCACAATGGCGTCAAGGGCAGTTCATTAAGGTGTCGTCATCAATTCTGGCACGATTTCATTTATTCAAGGCAAGCTAAGAACCTTTGAAACAAAGTTGCGCTCTTTGCTCTAGAACATATCAGTGCATCAGCGTAATACATGGCATCGTGTGACACCCGTAGACATAGAGCAAACCTTATGTACTTCCAACAATTAACCCTACGCGTACGTATTTAGAATTTTATATTTATGTCACACGCATTAATGTTAAGACCACAAAGTGAGGACAGACGCTTTTGAAAAATATATGATTTCACGCACATGATTATCATGACACTATGCTAGCGAAAAAAAAAAGTCGCAGTTTCGCCCGTAAGGCGAAGCATCGATTGCGATAGCGAATTGGTAGACAGCTATACGAAGTAAGGATAGCAGTTTTATCGACTGTATAGTCTTATCAACATTTGCTTTCTAACTAAATTCGCAAGCATGGCGTCAGGCACGCAGAGGTAAACATGAACACATCTGACTCGATCGATGACCGCGGAAGCTCGCTGTCAAAACGCTGGAGTGAGGAAGCGTGGTAGCCGCAGCGAGCAAATTGACCTTCGTGCTGCATCTCGCTTCAACGCGAACTAAGCGTCGAAAGCACAGCGCATACGAAGCTATCCAGCACTAGGCGCACTTTGTACACATCGCAGATCACTTTGAAAATGAGGACCGCGCGGCCGCGCACTTTGTTTGTGGGGCACGCACGGCGCACCGTACGCCGCAGCCGCTTGATTTGAAAGCCGCCATCCCTCCCCTCCCCCTGGTGCGTCGCGCGCGACGGAAGACGGCGTGCTTCCTCTCCGCTTTCCTCCCTTGCGTACACGACATGGAGCCGCGATCGTCAGCTGACTATCGCAAGCTTTCACTTGCACATACAGCATACGGCGCGCGGCAACCATGTGATGGTGCTTAGACTTTACACGGATCATCACGGCGACAGCGACGGCAGAAATGCGCCTGGAGTGTCCGTGTAATTGTTATCGCAATAAAAAATACGATGCAGTGGGGCAATTGTCAGCTGGGATACCTCGTGCAAAAACATTCTAACTACTCAACTGCTTCTGCCTTCGCCCCAAGGCCGCTTTCGACTTCGGTTCGGAATTCTCAGTCTTGCCCATGACTCCGTTTTCCACGCCTTTTGCAAACTCATATCACGTCAGAACTAACTATGCAAGATACACAGTGTTAATTTCTCCACGTTAGCAGGCATTGAGCAAATGTAACGCTTCAAGTCCTTTGCACAAGTTTCACAAGGCTTTAGGTCTGCGATGCTATTCCGCTAAGAGCTGTAGCAGCGATCCTCTCAAAGATACTCGCGGTATTGTAATGAGGTGGTGAATTATTACTTAAAACAAGGACATGATTCGCCAGGGAAACCTACTGGCTGTCAGGTTGTGTGATCAAGGCATCAATTTAAGGTCCGCCCGCAGACAGGCACTACTATTGATAGCAGAAGTCACTTCATCGGGCCATATCGTCATTTAAGCTTATGAATTCTGCATAGATTGCAGTGGACTTCAAGCGCCGCGGCGGCTTAGCGGCTATTGTGTTGCGCTGCTAAGCACGAGGTCGCGGGATGGAATCCCAACTACGGTGACAGCATTTCCATCGTTGCGAACTGCAAAAACGCCCGTGTCCCGTGCGTTTCCGGCCCGTGAAAGAACCCCAGGTTGTTAAAATTAATCCGGAATCCCCCACTACGGCGTGCCTCATAATGAGATGGTGGTTTTGGTGCGTAAAACCCCGCAACTTAATCCAACCTGTTGTGGTCTTTTTTGTATATTCGACCAGCTTTGATGACAGTAAGCAGTCGTGGATTAGATCGCTCGAGTCTCTTCGGGGAAATGTCAGTTTTTTTTTTTTTTGCGATATAGTGACTTTATTCGCCATTTTCATTTTCTGTGCAATATCGGGCACTGCAAATGGCGGGAATCGATGAGAAGTGCTTAAAAAGCGATAAAAAAGAATGAAACGTAATCGCCGGTGATTACGAACACTTCATCGAGGAAAAGAACGCATGGAAGTGCAATCCAAAAGCATGCAAGAAATATATTGCATGAGAGAAAGCAAATATGGCGCGCGAATGTCTCCGCAGCCCCAGGAAAATTGCATTTTCTATTGCAAAACAACCTTATGCCAAGAGTTGAGTCCACGCGCTTTGACACATACTCGAAAGATACAAAAAAAAAGGGGGGGGGGGCAGAAGATTGTCTTTGTGGAGAACAGCGCCCACTTGGAACGGAACAATATTTTCCCACGCGACGAGCGTGCGCACTTTTCGAGTGGCAACGGGAACACGGGCTGCTTGCGCTCGCCGCCTTGTACAGCGATGCCGCCAACAGCGCATTAAGGGGCGCTTATGTCTAGCAAGCCGCAAGCGCCGGGCGGCAAAAAAAGAAATGCCTCTCGAATTTGGCGACACTCGTGTCGGGTTGTACCGCATTCTGAGCAGCATACGTCAGAACACGGCTCCCGCACAGCTCTCGTTTCCGAAGGACCACGCCCCATTACGTACGCAGCGCAGTTTCGCCTGCTCGCAATGTCGTGCGCGTGTGAGAGTCAGAGCGCGCGGCCAGCACCAGCGAGGCGGCCGACGGCTACGTGCTGTTGCGCGTGCCGTTTTAATCGGATTCTGGGGTCATGTTGCGGCTCGCCATTTCTTTCCCTTTTGTCCCCCCAACACTCGCCTACTCTTCACACTCCCTCTTTAGGTTACATTCACAACCCCACTCTCCCTTCACCCCCACTAGCTGCCCCCTCCTTGCCTCCTCTTTTTTTGGGGAACCCGCTCCCTGTGCCGTCTCTTCTGACTCGCAGGGGGAGACACGCTGTACCTAGTGTCGTCGCGGTCGTTCGCGAGCTGACACCGCGCAGAGCTCGGTGACCCCCTCGCCTTCCAAAAGGGGACGATTGGCAAGTCTCTAGAAGCGGGCGGAGGGGTGAACCGTCTCCGACACAGGCTCAGTTGTTGAGGCACAAAGAGAGAGAGAGAGAGAGAGCGGCAGGAGCGCTCGGTCCGCGGTGCTCGGGAGGAAAAAGGGCGGGCAGGGATTTACGAAGCCCTGCCCGCCCGTCGCGTCTAGTGATGGCCGCTGCCTTTCTATTGACACCGATGCCCTCATTTTTGCGTCCGGTTTCGTTTGATTACTGCAGAGTACCGTGCTGACTCCCGCACGAAGCTCGAGTGCAGTCGCTCTGCTCCGAGTGAGTGAGAACAGGTTGGGGGACGTGTGGAGGCGTGTGGCTTCTGCCTAAAGAACCGTGGGATTCTGTGTAAAGAGAACCGCGCCAGCTAGCTCTCCGTCGTCGTCGCGCCGCGTAGCAGGAGTGGCGCGTCGGTTCAGCGTGCAATTGGATTTCAATAGTCTGCAGAGGATACGAAAGAATTAAAAGTGAGAATGAGGAAGAGAAATACCTCTTTTTTTTTTTTTTTGTTTAGGAGAGGAAATGTACCGCTCTATCGAATGAGGGGGTCACTGCTGTACGTCTACCTCGAATTCTTTCATTTGGACCGCACTTCGAACCTGATAGCATGGCTTTGTACACAGTCTGCTTGGTTGTTCGCTACGACTTAAATTTTAAAAGAATCTTAGTCAAGTTAATTTTTTATTTAACTTTTTTTTTTCATGTCAATCGGGCAATTTTATTTCGACAGGCTTCCCGTCCTTGCTCGCTCGTACCTTTTAAAACCTTCGTTAAAAATTTGAATCTGACCCTGGTAGTGTCGCTAAGGACGCAAGCGTGCTGTAGAAGTCGCAAAAGGCAAATGAAATTTAGTTGTTTTCTTTTCTGTAAGGAAAACATGGATATTGTTACTCATGGGCCCCTGTTGGACATCTAGGGATAAACAACATAAAAATGTGTGCCCGCGTTTTCGTAAAGTTTTTCTAGCAGTTTTCCAGGTACATTTAGTTATACATATTGTAATCAAGCAGATGCGCTTCGTGTTTTCGGTAGCAGCTCAAAGACCACGACGACGACCTGTGCTGTCATTGCAAGTGAGTCCGGGCTGTTCGCTGCTGCTAGGCTGCTTCTAGACTAATTATCACATTTCATTATATCTCATTGCATTTGATGGAGCTTGCTGGAATCCCTCAAGTCGCCCTGGAGCTCCGCGCTCGTACGTTGCCCAACAACACCATGAGTGACGCGACCAACGCACCGAGTGAACCCATGGCTGGCGATGTCACTCGCGCCGGCGTTCTCCGTCAGCGCGACCCGGCCACCTTCAGTGGAGCCGGAGAACACGACGCCGAAGTCTGGCTGTCCTTCTATGAACGTGAAAGCGCTCACGATAGGTGGGACGGCCATACAAATCTGAATAACGTGATATTTTACCCTGCTGACGTCGGAAACCTGTGCACAGTAAAATAATTTGCACCGTTAAAAGAGAGAAAGGGTGTAAATTTGTCTATAACTCACACCCTTAGGGTGTGATTTACATAACGAACACCCTCGGGGTGTGAGTTGTAGGTACATTTACACCCTCTTTCTCTTTTAAGGGTGTAAATTATTTTAGAGTGTGGTTTAAGAATCACGAATCTGACGTCTCCGAGTTGGTCTGCATTCAAGACACATTTCGGCCAAATATTTGGCCGCCCCGCTGTCCGCAAGCTACGTGTCGAACAGCGTCTACCCCAGCGAGCACAGCAGCAGGGCGAGACTTTACCGAGCACATCCGCCAAGTGTAGTGAGATTTAATAAAAGGTGATAATTAGTCTAGAAGCAGCCTAGCAGCAGCGAACAGCACGATATATATATATATATATATATATATATATATATCAACATGACCAACTTGTACTGTACCTTTGCTTAACAGTAGTGGGAAGTTTCGCAAATGTTTCGTAGCCGTTTCGTAAAAGTCAGCTTTTTTTTTTTTGCCAATTATTTGAAATGCGAGAAAATGGTGACGTCAGCACCGCAACAGATGTATCCTAACAAGTCTCAGGAGGTTCATTGAGGAAAGGTTCTTTGCTTTAAATATTGATAGGGCAGTTCAGCATCGCAGTAACAAGGTGCAGCCTACCTTGCGTCTATAATGGCCACGCACTGAGCCCAGAAGCCCTGCACTTCAGATGACTCGGACATATCGAGGTTTCAACGAAGAACGAAACCATAGGTATGCTGGCCACGAATTCACCAAATAAGATAAGATAAAAAAAAGACTATGATAGTGCTTTTGGAGAGCCGATGTAAGCCTATTAATCGCATTGTCGGACATATCAGCAAAAGTTTCTGGGCAATGGGAAACAGAACTTACGAAGAAATAGCTTCGTGAATTCAGCCCCATATGCTTCTTGCGATCACCGAGCTAGGCCGGGATCATGTAACGATTATATTCCCTTTCGCGCTCGGTCAGCATTTGCGAGATGCGCTCCGCTCATGTTGCCACCGGGATCAGTGAGACGTGAACTGTGGATGATAAGATACCAGTCCTAGTGTGGCCGTAACTGTTCGGCACGTTCGGACAGTTCAGCGCCTACAGTAACGCATCCTAGGTAGCACAAGGCTTGTGCATTTCGATCCATCACGGCATGCTACCTTGACCGACGGCCATCGAATCCAATGGGGCTGCTCCCGAGTAAAAGCCGCGGTGGTTTTGACGTGACCACTTTCGTCACGCCGGGCTTAACAGTGAAAATTTCGGTTCAAATAGCTTGACATCATGAAGCAGAGTGCGCAGGCCCGCTATATATATATATATATATATATATATATATATATATATATATATATATATATAGGAGGCGTTACTACAGTGCGCTCATTGTCTCTCAGGGAAGAACACATCGGGCTCGCGCAAGTTTTTCATGCCAGTCTGGAAATTCTCGCAGGCCCGCACACAGGGCTGAATTCGCACAGTTGTACGTTAGCACAAACGGTCGACCGCCTTCGCTAATGATATGTACTGATCGGCTTCTATAGGAACAGTTTCTAGGGATCGCTACAATGCATACGCGTGATAAGATATCCACGTCATGTGTCGACTGGGATAGTGCGACTTACGGTTGAATCCGACGCGAAGAGTAAGCAGGAACCAATGCCCGTATGCGCGAGATTTCTCTTATACCTAAGCGCCGTCCAGTACGGGCACTGTCGCTGCGACCGCCTTGTTAGTGCGATGGCAACTATATGACTATATGATGACTGGTGCCACGGCCATGCGAATACAAGCCTAGTATAAAGTGTTACTTTTACTGGGACTGCTTTTGCGAGAGACCGTTTACGGGCATTCGCGCTCACCGACGTTCCTCGAATGACTATCTTAGTCCACGCTGAAAAAAAAAAAGGAAATCTTAAATATCGGCGTTTCCTCAATGAACACCGATTTTCTATCCAGCGCTCATGATAGCGGACGATGTGGTAGCGAGACGATCACCGCGGCGGTCCACACTGAGAGCGAATCCGAGCACTGACGTTAGCAACGACCATAACGCTCCGATGACCCGCCGTGACGGCTCAGACGTCCTGCTTCTCTGAGAAGCCGAGAATTTGATTCCATGCCGTGGCGATCGCATTCCGAGTGGGACGAAACGCCATGTTGGTTGTGTACGAAGCTTCGAAAGAACTGCATGGGTGAAATTTTGTGAATTTTGTTGTTGTTTTATATGGTTTTGTTATTCGTCATTCGCTCGCCACGAAGCTGTGCCCCGACTATCCCTGCCATCAGCCACTCGGCGCGGGGACGGAACAGAGATGGAGTAGGAGGAAAGGACAATTAGAGGGATACACAGCTACGGATGACCAGAAATACGGAGCCCTCCACAATATCGTTCCTTCCTTTCAGTTCCTATGCGGCTATGTGACGTGGAACCCTATGAATCAGTCAACGATGATGTGACAAACAGCATGAAGACGAAAAGACAGTGGAGCGAACGAGGTGAAGTGCGAGTCAATCTTTCCTCTTTCGCGTCCATGTGTATCGTTGCGTACAAGGACAAAGAACAGTCATGTACACTGCACATTTACCGGGAACGATAGAGTCATGATTGATAATTCGACCACCAGCGAAACTATGGATCCTCCAGTAATTCCTTGTTTCGATGTGCATTGGCCTATCACCGCTGTTGTACACCTGCTGTCCATTGGTGTACGCGTAGTACATGCCAACGGATGCGCCCGTGGTGGCGGCCTTGCTAAGTGAACTCGGGAAAGGAAGCAGCCGTCCGCCGTTGTATTCTGCGCCTTTGCTCGTGCTTTGTTTGATTCACATTTACGGAGTGAAATAAGCAACACCCGTTGCTTGTTTGGGGAGGATAAAGCTTCAAGGCATGTCGTAGAACAATTGTTGCGCGGTGGGGTGCTCAAATACCTGAAAGACCTTCCGGGCGACACGATTCTTATCATTTCCCGCCAGACCTCATGAGCGGGCACGACGGTGGCAATCGATCGCCGCGTTCGGTGCGAAATTGCTTGTTATCACGCTTTCGCTTGTCATGTGGATGCTTGTCGCACTCAGTCATGTGTACACTGGTAAACGACGAAGTTTATCACAACCTAGCTAAGTTTTGGTTCTGTTTGTCCGCTTTGCAGCATGCGGGTAAAGATTATTTCGCTTAGGATCTGGATGCCGCTTGCCACCCCTGTACAGTTTGCCGCTTCTTTACCGTGTTGCACTTGCAAGGGTGCGCGATGGTACTATAGTGCATCGCGTTGTGTGTTAAAGCTGCTGAGGCTTGCAAGGACTGATTTTTGTTGGTTTTACGAAGCCCGTCATATCGCCGCACCAGCTATCACGCAGTTTATGTTTCTGGATCTATTTTATGCGTGTCATGGCGCGTGTTGAACAGTTGGTATTTGCTCCACGCAGTACTGTTGATCTTACAGCATAGCTGTATATTGTTAGTGTTCCATGCATCTTTCGTGTCCACCCGACAACAATAGAAAAGGTGAGCGTGGGCCGATCCCAGAGATAGCGCAATACCGGGCCGACCCGCGGCAGAGGTGAAGCAGGCTTCAAGCATACTGCCCGATAATAATAATAATAATAATAATAATAATAATAATAATAATAATAATAATAATAATAATAATAATAATAATAATAAATCGATGCATTGTTTCAATTTGATGGGTATGCTGGAATCGTTTGTGAACAGCACATGGACTCACGAGCAGGAGGCATTGTCATATACGCAAAGGACAAAACGTATGTACAACCATACACCGTTGAATCACAAGACGACAATGCCAGCGACTGTGGGGATGTCTGTGCCGCACAAACGAAAGACGAAATTGTGATATCCATTGTGTATATATATCCAGGCACACCAAAGTGTGATATCGAGAAGTGCGTGACCACGCACTTTGCATGGGTTAGCCTTGATGACAATACCCCTGTGATCATCGTTGGAGACTTCAGTGTGGACATTTCAAAACCAGACAAGAAATAGTTCGCTGAGTTTGTGCTAGAAGAGTTTGGTTTGAAGTATCACACTAATCAAAGTCACTCAACTACTCAACAATTATCGTGTATATAGTTTACTTTGGCCGAGCGCCCGTCTAAGGCTGCAACCAAACCAATCAGTATATATCAGAGTAATAGCAAAGGTATCGTCACTGCCCTACCAAACGATGAAAATAAATACCCTTGTCTATAAAATAAAATATCTGAAATAAAGACCCTTGTCTAACCGTGTGTGATGTGCTACAGCTTCGCTGGTCATCCACCTTCACGGAGTGGGATGGCTCCAATTTTTTTTTAAGTAAGAGGTTTTCAGCTCACCTTGTTTTTAGGAGGCTTAAATCACGCCGCGTTTTATCAGAATGATCATAGGCAAGTGCTTCATTCACAGCTTTTTTCGTTTCGCCCAGACTTGGCCCATCATCGCCGTGTGGGCATTGTCAAGCTCTTCACTGTAAAATAATTTACACCCTAAAAAGTGAAAAAGGGTGTAAATGTGTCCACAACTCACACCATTAGGGTGTCCATTATATAGATAACACCCTAAGTGTGTGAGTTATAGACACATTTACACCCTTTTTCACTTTTTAGGGTGTAAATTATTTTACAGTGTTAATGACATTGCACATTGCATATACTGAAGTGTGCTGAATTTATTGGAGAACGTAAGAAATTAATAGATAAAATCAAGCGCTAGACGGCGCCACACTCGAATGCAAGTGGTATTTTGTTCCCGCGAGGACATTGGATTTTTAGGAGGGAGGTGCTTCGGCTCCTACTATAAGGTTCCTCCGTGATATAGGGTTGGGAACTGAATGGTGAGTCATATGGGTCGTCGTGGTTCGGAAAACGCGCAACATTTTGCACTACACGTGAACACGTGTTTGCTACCTGGTGCGGTTAGTTGTACTGCGAAGTGCCTCAGGCCGTATCGCGGTTAATATGCGGCGTTCAGGCGAAGCAATTTGTCGGCAACTTTTGCAAAGCTAGGTTCTCCTGCATCAAGTAACACTCCTCCTCCTCCTCCTCCTCCTCCTCCTCCCAAAGAAATTTTCGTTATTGTGGTTGCTTGGGAAATGTGTTAGAAACGAAGTAGCTTAGCGTGAAGATTGCTATTAGCTGCGGCATATGGTAACGGCGATGTCATTTGTATTAATCGGTAGCAAGGTCACTACGACGTGTGCCGGCATCGCAATGTGCGGAGTCGTTTGAGATAGAAGCCTGTACCAACGACGTGCGCACACACTATCGAGGTACATGAACAGTATTACGGAAATTGCAGATTTAAAGAAACTGTAGCGGCTTCGCATTTTAGTCAACAAAATGAAGCGGCTACTTAACACGATTTCCACTTCATATAACTGAGCTCCACGTTGCGCTTGTCTGCGGCACAAATGCGGACTGAGTTGTCGAAAACTCCGGCGGCATCGTGTACATATCCTCTCTCACAAAGGCCCGCGCCTTTCCTGCTGCTATCGCCACTGGAGTAACGGTCTGGCACCTGAACAAAGATAAATTGCAGCCGCGACCTTCAGCCACCCTTGCTTCAAAATGTCGCTTGGTGCTGCATCCCGAGCGTACTTCCGAAAGCATCCACTAGGTAGCCATCAGTGGCGCCTCTATAGGTGTACACTACCCGTATAGCTCAGCGGAGCACAACCACAAAATAGGGCTTAGGCGGCGCACATGCGCGGCTATGAGAAGCCAGTGAGTGAGGAGCTCGCGCATGTCCGCCCTCTTTCAGAAGTAAGGATATTTGCGAGACGGGAGTTGACTCCTGGCCGTGTAGCGGTGTGCTGCTGTTACAATAAAGCATTCGTATAAAGCTTCACGTCCTAGGAAGGACCGGTTATCTTGGCGTAACATATCTTTCGATGTTTGCGAAATGAATTGGGGAAATAGCATATTCTCCGCAGTCTACTCTGCTCACTTGCCCAATGCATATAACATATCACTGACGAAGGGCTGACGTGCCTGCTTGAAGCTCGCCGGTAGAACTATCTAGAAGTAGAAACGGAGATCCTTGTCGGAAGCATTGGCGGCGGAGTCCGCGTTTTCCCGCTAACAAGTCGC
Organism: Dermacentor andersoni; assembly: GCF_023375885.2. Classification (NCBI taxonomy): domain Eukaryota; kingdom Metazoa; phylum Arthropoda; class Arachnida; order Ixodida; family Ixodidae; genus Dermacentor; species Dermacentor andersoni. Next base: position 358,258,140 of record NC_092814.1, on the reverse strand, counting down.
ACAAAGTCTACCCAGTCAGCCGAATAATGAAGAATGGGAGGCGCATGATTTTCTTTAAAAAAAAAAAAGAATGCTTGTGAGAGAGGGAGAGAACGGTCCGCGGCGCATGATGGATGGACCTCAAAACGTAAACGCAGCGGGGAGGGTGGGATCGAGGCGTCAGATTCGAAAAAGAGACTTCTGCTCGGGGATTATCGCCGCCAAAAGGGGGCCGTATTTAAGGATTGAGACGGATTACCGCCGGGACTCGACCTGGCTGACCGACAACTTGGCGCGACTTTTTCCCTCGCTCCCTGCCATGCCGCTATCTACGGTCTGCGGCAGCGACAGGAGCTTGTGTCTATATGCGTTACAGCAAAGCCGACGTTTGCGTGCCTTTGTATAAGTGTCCCACCGGTATTTTACACCCAAGACGTCTTTATGTGTGTACAGCCTGAAAGGCTGGCCTGCACATCGCGCCCCTGTTTTTGTGCTTTCTGCTTGCGCTTAGGTCACTATTTTTTCCTGTTACTCAAGAGGACTTAATTCGCAACGGTTAACGTCAATCACTGGCTATCGTTACGTAACGAAGGAAAACACACAGCTTTGTAGGTTGGCCGCGTGTTTGAGGAAACCCGCACAGGCGCTCTTTCCGGGCTCTACAGACTACATAAGGCGAAAGCGAAAGCCGAGAACCAGGCGCGCCCTGTCAGACGCTTTCTCTCCCACTGTAGGCCGAAAAGATTGGCGGAGAAAATCAATACGGCCCTCCTACACTGTAGCGAATGATTTACGTATTCTAAAAAAGCGTCATTCTTTCGGCGAGAGTTTGAGAAAGAGAGAAAGAAAGAAAACCCCTTCTCGATAGCCGGGGTCCCTGCGATTCCGTTACTTCGAACAGCCGTTACGGACACGGCGGTTCTTGTTGAAAGCCACCGGTACTCTTAGAAAACTTAGAGGACTCCAATGCCACCTGAAGAGTTCCTGGAAACTCTAGACAGCGCTAGAAATCTTCCCTTAAATCCTCAGAAGATCGCAGCTTACATCCAGCAGCAGACGCGCGTTGTCTGCTTCAGTGCAAAGTCCGCTGCGGGTGCTGAGGCTGCACTACCAACAGCCTAGACCGTCCATCGCCAAAGGCAACGGACACTTTAGGCCATTCCCCGGGAAGCGAGCCCTCCCCGATGAGGCCCGTATACTGCGTTCGCATGTACAGGGTGTCGCAGCTATCATACATCGCGTTCTTTTTAAAAAAAAGAAAGACGGGCATTCTGGGCGATGATAACCAAGTGCATACTGTTCGCAGTAGGGTAGAGTAACCGCCAGTAATTGTTTTGTTGATGCCATTCAATTTATAATAATTGCAAGCAGCAATTTTTTTAATTACTGCTCCGAATGCCGTCTTGTCAATGAAGAATTTGTAGAAAATTGAAAGAAATACAAAGCTGGTATGTTTTCAGTGCCAGGTACTTCTTGCCCGTTTATTATTATTTTTTTTTCGCCGGCTGATAAAGAAAGCCAGCGACCAATGAAAAATGTCACGTGGCTAACCGTCCGCCCGCATCAAAATACGGCGCCCTCAAACAAGCCCGTAGCAGTTAGCAGAGGTGCCGACGCTCATCCCGTAGCAATACCATGGCGTCGCGCTGTCTCCGCCAAGGTGCGAGATATCGCCCAGCAATGACCCTGTAGCACGGCAAATAATGCTTCACTTTAATAAATCTGCACAAGAATCGACTATTTCAACAGCAGATCCTTCAGAGATGTGTTATGATTATTTGCCTAAAAATGCTTTTAGGAAAGCATTCGAGTCTGAAATACCACATGAGAAAGCTGTATTTAAGCGTGTTTTCTTGCGAAGGTAGAAGTGTTTGCTCGCTAGCGTATATCGCGTTCTATGTCAGTCAAGAGCAGTGACGTGTACCAATGCGCAGTTTGCTTGTCACAGTGCGAAGAAACGTTATGCGGCTAAATTCTGTGCGTCATTGCAAACGTAGAATGTCATTGTCAGCCACTAGCTTCATAACAGAATCGTGCTTTATTTTCCAAGTATAAATGCAACAGCATTCTTCTGTATCAACAAAGCCGATGAATGCGCAGCTCTCAAATATGTTTATTAATCTCGTGGAAGCGTCAACCGCCACGTCGGTCGACCGCCGCGCCGCATAATCTTGAAGACACGGATCTAAAGAGTTGAAATGCACAAACATGCATTGTATTCACTACAATGCCCCCGAACACCCCTCCCTCGCTTTGCAACTTTTCCGGATAGTTCAATCACGGCGAGAAAAAAAAAAAAAGGGGGGGGGGGGGGGCAAAATGCATTATTTGGAGCAAAGTATAAGGATCTATAACATAACTGTGATTAACATTACCACTTCGTTTTCTTAGATGCCTCAGATACACTTCCCTATCAATGTTCAGTTGTCTTTGCAGCACGTAAAATAAAGGACGTTTAGCCGATTCTATTGCCTAACTGTTTCCAAAATTTCTAACTGGCTTAAGAGACCCTTTATAGTGTCCCTGTACGTGTCCCTCCCACACGCACTCAGTGCTTACTCTCTCCCTTTTTCCTCTTTCTATTCCCCTTTCCCCCACCCCCAGGGTAGGGTAGCAAATCGGATGCTCTTCTGGTTGACCTCCCTGCCTTTCCTATCCTTGTTTTCTCTCTCTCTCTCTAACTGGCTCGGCGGCAGCATTTTCGTGACTGTCTGTCCATCGGTGCCTAGAGCACATGAAGCGTATAAGTGGCGTTGAATTTTTTCTAAGACTATTTTTTAAACTTCATTCACGAGGCTACCACACGACCGACGCATGTAGAAAGACGGGTCTGATGAACTGTTGTGCGCAATCAGCTATACAGCTCGCGTTGCTTGCTCTGGTTTCTTCCTTCAGAATTCTAGCTTTTGATTCGCTTCTTCGAGCACCCGTTATCTATACGTGCACGTTATGCTAAATTTTGCGTTATCCAATCAAATCAACCGTGACATCTAAACAATTAAATTGATTAGCACGTATCAGTAAGTGACTATATCTAGAATATGGACAATACAATGTTGTCGTATTTTATTGATGTGTGTGCACGTTCATTGAGTATAATTTATTTACACTCCTCGTGGCTTGCACCACTGATCGAAATTATGCAGGCAACAATAGATTCCGAGTTGGTCCATCGTGTTGTTTATGGTAGAGTAAATTAGTAAATCGTTTCACTTGGCTAGACACATTAGAAACCATATGAATCAGAGTTTTCCGAGGCATATTAGGTACATCGACATCCACTTTATTAAACTTGTTTAATAGACGTAATAGTGCACTATCTAGTCTTTGAGTTCCGTAATTAGTTCTGCGTTTGGGAAAATGCCAGAGTTCCGAGTGACTGATGTACAAAGGAACCAATTACAATTAAATCTTTGAAAAAATGTAATGGATTACACTAACCAATGAAAGTATTTGGGCAATTACACAATAGTAATCGATTACTTCTACGTTACCTTCTTCCGAAATGTTATTAACATTGCATAGATATAGTAACTAGAATGACCTGGCCTGCAACCTTCAGTGCGTCCTCTGCAGCACTTAGTTCATACATTGCAAATCTGCACTAACAACTGCTTGTAAAAAGTTGTGTCGGTCATCGTCCCTCTTATTCGTTGCGAAGACATGAGCAGCGACACTGAAAACTTGCTCTATAGGAGGAAAAAGAGAAGGAAAGACAGGTAGGTTAGCCAGTTCGCTTGAGGTTCGCGCTGAGGGGTAGGGCGGTGTTCTATAACGTATACGGATGTTGCGCACGAGATTATGGTTGCTCAGCATCTGGGTCCTCTATGACGCACATCGCTTAATTGTCGCTGGGACTTGGAGAAGGCTCTCCGGAGCCCGTTGGAAGAATGAACGGCTGCGAAAATCGTCCGTACGTGATTCCATGGCTGTAACGTCCTAAGTTGCCTTCACTATCGAGACGTACCAGCACCTGGTCAATTCGTCGGCCAACATCTCGTGGAACGTTAAGATGAGCAAAGAAATACGGAGGCCTCGGGTTTGGCTGTCTGAACACGCGCATTTGCGAGTCTGCTGCGTGGCACGATCGAGAGCGTTTCTGCGGTAGTTTTCGCCAAATTCAGGCTCTCAAAGCTGCGTCGTTTGTTGCAGCTTGTCTCGTCAATAAAGTAATTGGTTACATGCATTTGGTTACCAAAAAAAGTAATTGAACTACAGTGAGCGTTACCGAGTAAACAAAGTAATCGTTCAATTACAAAATTGACAAAAAATGTAACTGATTACAAGTAATTACGTGTAATTCGTTACGTACAAGTCTGACTGTTATACGCGGGTGTATTTGCATAAAGATACGCTAAAGTGCGCAGGTTATCTTATACGTCTTATATCCCTCCTCGTTCAGTTTAAATAAGTAAATGTACTTTGTTTTTTGTGGGATCGGGCCTATCGAACAACCTCTCAAACAAAGGGCCTCATTAAAGCCTTCACTCACATGTCTTTGTGAACTGCCTGCAAAAGCTTTTGAGTTGTTCCATGGACGGCTGAGTGAATGTTTGTACATTCTTATTCTTTTCTCTTGCAAAGATGCGATGGTATACCGCTTGACGTTCCCGCAAACAACGCCTCGCAAATATGCGCCCTTTCCAGCATCTCTCGGCTTGAATACGCGCATTGGCCAACTACACGAATAATCCCTGTAGCTGCAGACCTGTCCTACGTGGACCAGTGGCAGTCCTGTGTACGCAGCGCCAACGCCGAACACGAACGTAAAAACCGACTGTTGCGCATTTATTTATTTATTTATTTATTTATTTATTTATTTATTATCGACGTATATATTTGTCGTGGTAGATCGGGTAATTCGTTTTAAGCAAGCAGCTGAAACGACCTAGCAGCTTTATCAAACTACAAATGACTACGCAACTCCGATGGGACCAGGTGCACGGGTACTCATCTCTCACGTAAAAAAAAAGAAACAGAAAAGAAAAGAAGCTTTAAAAACACGCCGCCTTCTGCTCAGTTTGAGTTCGATGTGTTGTTTTTCTCCATGCGCTTCCAGCGGCGCATTAAGAGGACGCGCAACAACGAACTTTTTTTCTTTTTTCTTTTTTTTTACTCTTGCCTACACGGTGTGAGTTGCGCCGTGGCTGTGACAAACACCCCTCCATTTTTCAGTGTCGGTACCCGCGGAGTTCGGTCCAAACAGCCGCTTCAAGTCTACACGCGACTCTGACTCCGCATCGGCATTATTTTGTCGCCAGCACTGGCAGCCGCACAGCTCGTGTTTCCGCTGTGCGTCACACCTACAGCGCCCAGCAGAGAACTCGGCAGTAAATAAATAATAATAATAATAACGGACTTTGAGAGAGAACTTTAGAGAGAGATGTCAAATCTCACGGAGAATCCCCAGCGGTGAGCGCTGACTTCTCGCCCTGATGTGGGTCGCGAAGAGCGGGCGGCGGGCGGCCGTGGCCAGATGTTTCGGTGGCGACCCCCCGCGTCGGCGATCCGTAACTCAGATTCTCGCGTTGGAGGCGCAGGAGGGCGCGCCGCGTTGCGTACGGAAGGCGGGGTAAAAAAAAAAAAAAAAAAGTGGCTGATTGGTGGGCGAGCTGCGAGGGCATGGAAGGAAGCAAAGAACCAAGAGCGGCTGCTGCGGTTCCATTCAGTGTCGTGGTCGCTGCCTCCCTGAATGATAGTGATCTAAAGAAGGAAAAAATAAGCCTCGTTTCATTCTTAAGATCACTATCATCATAAGAGAGGCAGCGACAATGACACCGTCGGAAGAGGCACAGAGCAGCGCGCCTCCGAGCCTGCGAGTGAGACGTCGCGGGACCGTAGAGTCTAGCCCCGAAAGGAGAAAAAAATTCAATAAAGAAAACGGGTAAAGAAAGAAAACAACCTGAAACCGCTAAGCGGTCCAAAGTGGTTATTTGAATTACTATTCATTTCACTAGATCTAGATATTATGCGAGGCGATGCTGATAAGTATCGTGCCTTACCCTGAACAAAAAAAAAAAAAAAGAGCTGGGAAGCTCTACTGCCACCCAACTCTACATACTTCCCCGGAAAGTCAATGCACTTGCGTTAGCTGTCCTGCCAGTTCCTTAAGTCTCTGCGAATAAAATTCTTCACTCTGCTGGTGTAATAATTCATTTGCTGCATTAGTTGCCTCCAGAGGCCTCTTGAACCGTTATCTCCTTAGAGGTTTTTCGAGAATGCGGAAAGTATTTGTCAGAAGGAGCCAGGTCGGGCGAATAGGGTGCACGGGGCATCCCTGGAAAACCAAAGGAGGTCAGTGTTGCCGTTGTTTTACTTGCATTGCGTTGCGAGGCAGCAACTGGATGCCACTTGAAGAGCTTTCCTCGGTGTTTTTTCCCTTAAGATTTGCCTCAACATTGTCAATGAAGCACAGTATATCCAGCAATTATGGTTGCACCCTGTTGGAGCTAGGCTGCCAGCAGAACTCCATTATCGATTCGCTTCTGCACCGATTCTTTGCACACGCAACATTTCCCGCCTCGGTGAACCTCTGCGCCTCCGTTCTTGAGACGGTTACATTGTCTCGAGTTCATATGAGTAGATCCATGTGTCATCACCAGTTAGCAGTTTGTGCAGAAAACCTGAGTCGCTCTTTTTTTGCAAAATGTTCCGAAACAGTCACCAATGTCATCGCGTGTTGACTGTTTTGTTCAGTTGTCAATAGTTATGGTATACACATTGCCGCAAGCATTCCCATTTCGAATTCGTCGTGGACGAAGCATCAACTCTCGCGTGATGCTTCCAGATATGTAGCAATACTCTGGCTTACATTCGGCGGTCGTTCATCAACATGTCATAGGTGGCTTTCACATCTTCAGGCACAGAGACAGAAACAGGCCTTCCACTGGGCTTCTCGCTTTCAAAACCGAAATGGCCAGCTTTAAGATTGCCGTCGCACAATGTTTGTGACATTTTGTCACGGATATGCTTCGCAGGTTTTCCTCGGAGAAACAGGAACTTGATCCTAAGATCTTCCACACTGAACTTTCCTAGAGGTGCTGCACCTTGAACTTGAAGAAGAAATAAAATAGTATAAAATATACGTAGCTGACTTTTGCACCGTTCAATATAGAAATATTGTCCCTCAAATTCACAGCTGGCTAGCTTAATTTTGTCTGCTCAAGGATTACTATTGATCGGCACCAGTTAGTAGGTGAGTTAGTCAACTTCGAAAAGCAGTTTACTGCGCTTGCTGCGAGTGATAAGCCACTAATAGCGAACGAGTGATTTAATCGTCGTCACGACGCTTGGTTATGAAAAAGCCGCGGGCTAGTTATCCCCGCATCGCGATTTAATTCAGTGCGAACGAAGAGCCGGTTCTTAGAGAGCGGCTTCCTCCACTCACGAGGGGGCTTGCACAGTCGTAAATTGGGCAGGTGGGGGAGGGGGGGGTCACTAAAAACGCAGATGGCGTGCTCCAAGTGAGGTTTTGCAGGCAGCCCGCGTTGGTGAGGGTGGACAGTGCTGCCAATCGTAGGAATTCCTACCTTGCTACACATAAAGAGCGAAAGCTAGGAGAGCACATGCAAGGAGGTCAACCAGACAAGCTCCCGATTTGCTACCCTGCACTGGTGGTGAGGCAAAGAGGGAATATAAAAATTTGGAGGACGCTTAAGCTTCGCCTTAAGGTTCGGACGCTTAAGGTTCGGTTAAGGACGCTTAAGGTTCGCCGCGAGGGAAACCCTCGCGGCGAACCCTATTCACGAAGGCGTGCTTTCTGGTAGAAACGCGGCCTCTTGCGTGGGCCGCGATGGATGGATGGATGGGCAGAGAGCTTTTATATTCCCGCGGGGGCCCGACCACCTTCCCGAACCCCATATATATATATATATATATATTTCTTGAAATTGAAGAAACTTCGTGGGTGACGGCGTTATACGAGTATATAAAAGACCTCATAGTAGGTGAGAGGGATATAAGGATAGCAGGGATGTTAACCGGTCAAGAGTCTGGTTGGCTACCCTACGCTGGGGGAAGGGAGAAGGGAAGAGAGAAAAGGGACCGAGCAGGTATAGAAGCGTTCACGGACAGTACTTAAGTCAAAGCCGCTCGTACAAAGCAGACGTTCTTAGAAAGCACAAGCGTGCCTTCACTGACTTCTGAGCCGATGATTGGTGGGGACGGTGCTCTAGTACTGTCTGTTCACTCAGAGCATGATCATCTAATTTCCTTATTGTGCTGCACAAAGATTGTCTTTGTGCTTCAAATTGAGGACAGTGGCACAATAAGCGGTCAATGATCTCACATCCGCAAACATCACATGCAGGACTATCAGCCATTCCAATTAGTTCTCAGTAGGCTTTCGTGAAAGCAACTCCAAGCCACAACCGACACAGAAGAGACGCTTCGCGCCGATGCAATCCAGCCGGTGGTCTGAGTTGCAGTGACGGGTTTAGTCTGTGCAGTCTGGTGCGCCTTGTATGCGCGGTATTCCACTCTGCTAAGGGGAGCGCGTGCTTTCTAGGATGAGGGAGTTCAATTTCACAGTATGAGTTCTCTCGCTGGTGTAATCTTCCTTCGTCTAATTGCCGCATACGTGGGTATCCCTAATCCTGCTTCGCCTTTCCGGCGAAACCGCATTATCTCTCCCTCACTCTCTCTTTCTTTTTCTGTGAGTCCGAGTATAAGCGCTGCTGCGCATGATTGCTGTTGATATTGATTTCGAGTGAATCCGGCTTGGCCTCATTTCGGTTACTGAGTGAATTACACAATGTTCCACAGCTATCATGCACCAAAAGAGCGGTTGCCTTACTCGAAGAAAGCCTGGTGCATATTGTTTCCAGTATAGTGGAGTAGCGGCCAGTCATTCTTTCAATAGTGAGATTTCATTCGGCAATCGCAATTAGTACAATGCGTACAATTTTTCCCGACTGGCAAAGAAACCTCACGAAATATGAAAAATACCTCGTGAGTGCGCTCGCACCCGCATCATAAAGGAGGGCCCTAAAATAAGCTTATTGAAAGCAACTGCACTGCCTGTCGCAAACCCAAAGAGACAACGCATCACTTTGATAATGGTACGGAAGGAGCACCAACAACAGCTTCCGCGGCTTCGCAGCTATTCCTTCCTCCCATTTCTACTTCACACTTATTATCCGTCTCTCAAGGCCGACTGATCACATTGAGAACAAAACCCCCTTGATTACGCGGCCGAAGCGCCGCTCTGACCACGCACGAAATGCGAAAAGCAGTGTAACAGGCACATAATGTTTCAAAATCCCGGCTTTGCTGGCACTGCATCGAAAGAGTGCGCGTGAAGTTGTATTTCGCCAGAAACTTGCTTCGGACCAAAGCCAAATTAAAGTGACCATGGTATTTTTCATGAAAGTGTTTACGTGCTCCAAAACAGGTTCGTATCAAAAAATAAAACCGAAATGAACAGACCGGGAAGCGACCAACGTGTAGAGAAAAGACATAACCGATGCGTTCAAGAAAGTAAATATACGACTTCTAAATGAGCGGAATTGGCAATCAAGATGTCTACAAAAAATATCAGATTTCAGTGTGCCCTTATTATTTATGAATTCGTAAGCTCCGTTGAACACCAGCTGCTGCCTAGAGGACGTGTTCAAATAGGTCTTCTTTTGCAGCTAAGCAGTACTGAGTCCGCTTTATCACATTTTTAGTTGCTTTCTTGATGATGGACTTTAGAATTCTGCGGCAGACATCCGTTATCCTTGCCTTGAACAAATCTCACGTCCGTCTCGATCATGTAAGCACGATCTTTCACATAACCACGAAGAAAAAAAAATCGAGTGGAGTGAGGTCAGGTGACCTAGCTGGTCAATTTACAGGCCCGTGTCTTCCAATCTATTGCGCATGAAAGTCGCATCCAGCCAGTTTCGTGCTCGGCTGCTGCTGTGTGCTGGTGCCCCATCTTGCTGATACCACAGAAGTGGAAGAGGTGATAGCGGGACTTCGCTGAGAAACTCATCCACCACTCCTTCGACGATTTCGTCCACGTAACGCTGACCAATCAGTGTGTGATCGAAAAAGATAACACCGATTATAGCACCGGTGTAAATTCCGAACCACATATTGAACGACCACTGCTACTGGTGCCTAGTGCACATTACCCAGTGTGGATTTGAGTGACTCCAATAGTGTGCATTAAGCAAATTTAACTGGCCGTTTCTGCATAAACTGGCTTCATCTGTGCATATGATGTTACTCAAAAAGTCAGGTGACTCATCGGCTTTTATGAGGACTCAATTCGAGAAATCTAGACAATTCTACAGGTCCCTATCTTACAAACATTGCTGCTGGTTAAGGTGGTACGGGAGAAAGGCCGTCGTTTAGAATCCTCCAAACTGATTACTTGGAAATTGGTACCTGGGCGGCCATGTCCCCGCACGCTAGCATGAGAATTTGAGGCCATATGTGCTAGAACATCCGTGCGTAGGCTATAGGACTCAAATATGGAGTCCTCTGCCGCTGTTTCTTGAAGCTGCCGGTTTGTCTCAGGTTTTCATCATTTCTGATGATGGTCGATGCCTTTGGTCTACCGCCACACTCCCATGACTTATATGCATTTGTGGCCTTCTTCTTGTTGCCATACCGCACTTGTGCAATACCGCAGTTAGATGTCCGTTGGCTGTGCCTACATACAACTCACTGACACTTCGATAATTGTGATAGTAGGTTTCGAGTTACATAATTTACTGCAATTACCTAATTAAATATTAGTAAGGAAAAAATTACTGGCAGCTACTCCACTGTACTGGAAACAATATGTACAGGTTTTCTTCGGCTAACGCATTGCCTTTTTTTTTAAATCTTGGTGCGTGATAGTTAGTGGGGACACCCTGTATATATTTATGACCTTTGTATGCAAGTGACGACGTTTCCATCACTAATATATGGTGTAAATTATTAGAAATTTTTTTTTTCTCGTGAGTCGTTAGCATTGCTTACTGGCAAGAGAAGGAATACTGAGACACACATGATTCGCGCGAATTTCAGACGCCGTTGATAAAAGGCTTTGCCGAAGGGGTCACTGGTGTCTCTAGGTTTTTTCGTGGTCAAAAAAGCACGTAAAGCAATTTGAAGCGAGGTGAACATACAGCAAAATAATCATTCTCTAGGCATAGGCTATCCATACCGTTAGAAATAATCTTTAATTGACTAGCTCGATCTCTTTCAAAAATGTAACAAACTTTGTCCAGTGAGTATTTTCGAATATATTGCGGATGTGCAAGGTGTTTACCGTGCAAATTTAAAACAATGTTGAAGTGAGAAAATACGGATGAGGTAGCCACCGCTGGTGCTTCTAATGCCCTTATCGTCCTGCTAGAATTTGCAGAAATAAAGCGAACGTATGAATTAATAGCCGTGCACGTCCGGGCCAACAAGGATGAAGTAAGCTATTAGCCCTAATAAAATTTCAAGTGAAAGGGCTCAGGCAAGTCTAAAGAAACCTCAAATGATGCGGGTGACAAAGCTCTGCCATGGCATTAGGGTGGTTGCTTGGGCTAGTTTTCTGCGCATGCCCTTTCTTGTATATATACACACAATGTGGCAACGCAATAAAATATTGTTGGAAGTCAGCGCTGTGTGTGTCGTCTATCGCTGTCCTTGTCCTTCGCGCTGTACGTTATTTTTTATCTGCCATGGCACTATAGGTGTGCGTGGGGGAAGGGGGGGTGGTGGTGAGGGGGCTTCGACATCGCCGGGGTGGGGGCTCAGCTCCCACCCCGAAATACTCCAGAGGGCGCTCGGGCCCCGGAGCCCCCCGGCCCCCGCCCCGTAGTCGGCCCCTATGTATGGATGGATGAATGATATGAGCGTTCTTTTTGGAACTGGGTGATGGGTTGCGCCACCATCTCTTGTTATTATATTGCCTAATGTCCTACCTATGTTAAAAGAGACAAAAAACACGAGAAATTTCCATAAACAAACTTTCTGAACCCCTATCGCGAGCTTTGTTTTTGTAATCATCCGTTGTTTGTTGTTTCCCTACACTGGTGGTAAGGCAAAGAGGGAATATAAAAATCTGGCGCTCGCCTCCGCTTGGCGGAGGCGAGCGCGATCTAAAGGCCTTGCAATGAGCCGGGCGCGCCGCTCCGTGGCCCCCAAGATATTCGCATGCCAGCGCCCGCAAATGACGGACGCCGTGGCCTCTCTATGGATGCTAGAAACGCTGGAAAAGGGGTTTGTTTGAGTTTTCGCGTAACAGGATTATATTTTCTCTTATATTCAAATTGCAATCCGGCGCTATCATGTCTGTAGGTTGTGTATAACTCGTACGTTACAATTTCTTACGTATTTTATGTCGAGAAATTTCATGATTGCAGTAACTCTCTTGCGCCACATGGAGGGCCTGGGTAGCTCGAAAATCTTTTTGCCGAAACGACGTCCGACTGCGGACGCCGAACGGCGACGCGGGACGCAGACGCCGGATTTTCTGCGACACGGGGCCCTTAACTCCATCGCCTTAAGGAAGGAAAAGAGGGAGAAAGTGAGCACTGCGCGACCGCAGGAGAATAAGCAGCAGGGCCTATAAACGGTCAAGCGCAATAAAAAGACAGCACACTTGGAAAATCACTGCGTAGGCGCTGACTAAAAGTTATAGCAACGATCCAGTGTTGCGAGGGTTCTCAACCACTGCCGCACTGAAGTTGTGTTGGAGGGATGGAATAGTCGGAGGCTGTTATGCAGCTCAACATGCGGGGGGCGTGGCGAGGTAGTTTGACGCGGCACTTTGTACGCGCTTAGCGGAGGACTACAGAGCCTGCGGCCGCATTACGGAATTATTTTTTTCCCGTTTTCTCATTGGCCCCGGCGTTGCCCGGACGCTGCATGTCCAATGGCTGATCTCGGCGATGAAGGCGTCCGAGGCGTGTCCGAGCCAGTGAGGAAACGCCAAAGGAATGGGTCGCAAAAAGAATCCTTATGTAATACAGCCCACGGAATTGAAAATATTGATATGCTATGGGCGCGACATTAAAAAGGCAGATTTCTTGTGAAGAAGAATAAATCTGAACGACTTGTCGAGGGAATATCGCTGCATGGGCAGTCTAGACATGGCAGTATGGTGCTGACACATTTTAGCTGACATAAATGTGTTGGAAAGTGCGGTAAATGCGGTAAGCACATTTATTAAATGAAACCTGATTCATCGCTCATACCACAATTTCGTCTAGTTCGCTCTTAAATCGAGGAGTCTCTTACGTGAGAAAAAGAGAAAAAAAAACACGCTCCATATAACAAATTTTGAAGCAGTCATCTAATCAGCAGCGCCCTAAGATACATGCATAACGCCGTCAATGTCGTTGTTTCCGTTACTGCTAGTGATTAGGAGGACTTATATTTCTGTGGAAAATTGTATATCCAGTGCGCCAAGGGGATAAGTAAATCCAGAACTTGCAATCATAAAACCTAGCTGTATCATTTGTTATGGTGTTTTATGCTTGTATGCCGCTCTCATAAACATTGTCATACCGCGCTTCTCAAAGATGTTATTGATCGCCCACAGCCTACTTCGCCATGCGCGTCTATCACCGCCACAATGAAGGAGTTTAATCATGCGATATATATATATATATATATATATATATATATATATATATATATAGATATATATATATATATATATATATATATATATAATTTTTTGCGATTTCACATTACGTTAACACATTACGTTAAGCCCTTTGGTGCAACAAAAGTTACAATAGCCTATAAGTACATAGAACTCGCCAACTGGCACGAGCTTCGCTTCATAGATAGAATGCTTTCCAAATAAATTGTATTGCTATGCACAACAAGAATGTCGCATAGATGCGCTGGACACATTGGACACGCTCCTTATATCTTTAAGCATAATGAACATGCATACTTAGAGGGAACTGTGGGACAAATTACTTATTTTCTTCTTGGCTAATGTGGCTGTGAAAAATGCATCACCAGAACACTTTTCGGGTCATGAACACACTGCGTCGACAGCGTGGATAAAAGGGTCCATACATTCCATATGGTCTGCTTTTGTACAAGCGTTGGAGGTCGCAGCCATCATCCATGATTAACATTTTTGTTGAACCTTAGCAAATATTCTGACATCAATAAGGGCTAATTTGCTGTTATTAATACAACTCACCAAATCTGCTGCTCCGTATTGCAATTTTGTAACTGTATTCCCTTTTTTAACGTTGTAAGGCCTTCACAGTAACGAACACACAGAGGAAGAAAACTAGCAAGCGACGTCACATGTTCACATGGGGTGCGTCACCATGAATTAAATTTTTCTCTGCGCGATTTTTAAAATGCGTAAGCATTTCTCTGTCGACTCAGTGAGGAAAACCGTCGCTGACGCGTGACGCTTTGACTGCATCGAGAAAGTGTTGTATTAATAAGAATAAATCAACAAAGCAGAAAGACATATCAGATGGTTTTAAACGTTAATTAGCGACAACCAGTTTCACGTGAGGAACAGCAACAAGATTTAATGAACGGTGATGGCGACCAAGAGCTACAGCAACAACAGAAGAAGAAAGGAAGGAAGGAAAAAGTGGAGAAGGAAAAGCAGGGAGGTTAACCAGTTTAGCTTAACCGGTTTCCTACCCTACACATTGCAGCGAGATGGGGGGGGGGTGAAAGATGGGGAAAGGAGAGAGAGAGGGCACATAGCATAGCACACACACAAAGTCCGTTAGAGTCCATCACTCTGGCGTGGTACGTGGTATCACTGTCACAGCCGCTTGTCCAATCCCGTCTCTTTCAAAAACCGTAGTAGTCCCTTCGTCGCCTTCAGCTGCGATGTCTTCTGTCGGCGGCATGTGAAAATCGTGTCGAGGGACAGTGGTCTAGTGTCAAGGTGCGCTAGAACGGATGCCAGGGACTGTCGCTGAACATTATATTCAGGACAGTCGCACGGAATGTGTTCCAGCGTCTCCTGGGAAAGAAAGGCATTGCAGAGAGCGTTGTCGGCCATTCCAATGCGAAATGAGTAAGATTTAGTGAAAGCCACCCCTAGCCATAAGCGATAAAGCAGAGTCGCCTCTCTTCGGCGGAGTCCAGTTGGCATATAGAGATGCATCAAAGAAGGCAGGTGGTATTGACGGTTGCTCCGGTTGGTCTGGCTGTTTGGTGTGCACCATAGAGAGAGCGTGATCTCCTGTGCAAGCACTCGAAGTCTGCTAGCTGCTTCGGACCGTGAAAGTGGTATGGCCTCTTCTTGCGCGCCTTCAAGAGCTGCCCGAGCGGCATTATCGGCGTCTTCGTTTCCTATGACGCCGCAGTGACTTGGCAGCCACTGAAACGTCACGTGGTGCCCTTTGTCCTGTGATGTATGGAGTAGGCATCTAATATCGAATGCGAGCTGTTCGAATGGCCCGCGACGCTGAGCTGATAGCACAGATTGTAGGGCTGCCTTTGAGTCGCTGAAGATTGACCATTGTCGAGGTGGCTCCCGATTGACGAAACAAAGTGCAGCGCGAAGAGCAGCTAGTTCAGCAGATGTCGATGTTGTTGGGTGGTCAATCCTAAAGCTGATGGTAATAGCTCTTGCTGGGACAACCACAGCACCGGACGAACACTGGATGTTTGCGGAACCATCAGTATAAATGTGTTGACTGTCCGCGTAACTCTCGTGCAGAAGAAGCAGAGAGAGTTGTTTCAGCACATGCGACGACAGTGTACCAGGAATCGGGAAACCGATTCCTGGTACACTGAGATGGACTGTTGGGCTGATAAGACACCAAGGGGGTATCGATGGTTTAGATGCAGCGGTGAAGTCCGAGGGAAGTTTGTCGTTGTACTTGACGATAGTTTTAGAGAATGATGATTGGTGCCTGTCTGAAGGTAGTGTTGCAAGGTGGTGATAGAGGGCACGTGCAAAATGTCTGATGTGCGTTCTCAGGGCTTCCACCATAATGTGAGTTCGCATTGGGTGGTCCCGAGCAATCGCAAGAGTTGCCTCTGTTGACGTGCATCTGGGCAAACCAAGGCAGACTCTGAGTGCTTGAGCTTGTGCTGCCTGCAGAACACGAATATTTGCCTTGCAGGTGTTGTTCAGTACAAGTAGACTATATCTTAAAAAAGCCGAGAAAGAGAGCTCTGTAGAGTTTAAGCATTGCGTCTACTGACATCCCCAACGTCTTTCCTGTAAAGTATTTAAACAACTGGGAAGTTGCTGTCAGGCAACAGAAGAAGAAGGACGCACACCCCGCCTGACAGCGACTCCACAGGCAGCATCACGCGGTCATCTTATGCTGGTTTAATTAACACCACGGCGTTGCAATCACGTTTCTCTACACGCCTCTCGCGGTGTTTCTCGCAATTGTACCAAACAAAACAGCGTACGACGAAAAAGGCGATAAGTGTGAAATGGTCACCCCTTTTATATAACTCCCAGAGGAGTTTCTGTGTGAATTTTTTTTCGTTGCTGTTATACAAAGGTATAATAAGCGCAGTGCTGAAAACTAGCATTGAACACGGTGAGTGAAGCTAGAACAGGACCATGCACAGAAGAGTTTAACAGAAGCGTGCCCGTCGCGCAAGAGCCTCTGTGTTAGTTTCCTGTTCACTCATTTCACACTGGAGTTACATTTGGCACCGCTCATTGACTAGTCTAGAGAGCCGATAACTTTCTTCACATATCCGGTAAGTTCGAGCAAGAAAGAGCATAACAGTAAAATAATAGCCAAACTCCGACGGTGACCCAGAATGTTATAAAGCCCCATCATAGTATATTAATGCCGCAAGAAGGTAAACAAAGAGATTGCCCGTCGATTATTGAAATCACGTTTGTTTAAGAAGTCTTGTCTAAAAGTGGTACAGCCTATACTCCTTGTGCTATTTCCCTTTACATGACGTGCCGATGGCGGAAAACAAAATGAATATCGAAAATGGAATAGGCAAATTGACAATGGCAGCAGGCATGGTCACAGACACTGACAGCAGTCAGCAGTCTGTAATCATACGAGCGACTAAAGATATCGGTATCACCAGAAAACGTATCCCAAATGCTTCGCATATCCTGGGGCTGTAGAAGAACTCATCTATAAGTGTTAAATTAAGATGTTTGTTTTCTCTTCCTCTCTCTCGCGAGTATGCAAACATCGGCAGTCAGATCAACGATTAGCTTACGTACATCCCTACTTTGGAACTAGCACGCGTCGTTATCAGTCAAAGGTCATTTCGTTGGACTTTGTTGAGACGGAGCGAGTGCCGCAATATCGGCACAGTTGTTATAGTGCGTTATCAGCACTATAATGCAGACGTTTAAGGACCCGCGCATGCGGTCGACTGCAGTGTTTTTGTTCTAATGATGTGTTCTCAGTTGCAGCATGACTAGTTGATGGAGCTGTTATTCGCTAATGACGTGAGACGGTGGCAGTCATGTCAAGTGTTCATCGGTGTCGTGCCGCTCATTTGGACTGGCGTGCGCAGGGGTTATCGCAGGCACGCCGAGGCAGCTTCGGTTGGGCGTCTCCTCGGTACCCGGCTGCCAAGTAGGCGTGTTCGCCGCCGACCACATTCCGAAGGACACGCAGATGGGACCGTACCCGGGCGCACCAAAGCCGGCGCTAGCCCTCTGCAGAGACCCAGCGCTCGTCTGGGAGGTAAGGCTTGCTTGTGCGCGTGCTCAGATCGCATAAATTGAGAAAAGAGAACAGGTATAGAGAGATTGCAACATAATAATAATAACGCCTCCTTGAAGCCTAAATGACGCGTAGCTTGTGTGAGCTAACGAGGTAGCAGCAGCAGTAGCGAATGACACTCGAATGGCATCATCACCCGTAGCTTTTAGATCTCCCTGCCGCGACGACGAAGGCGATGTATGACGCTTGTTGATGAAAGAATGTCGATGAGAGATGTATGCAAGCAGCAGCGTGACACGCAACTAAATATACTTAAGGCTTCTATGCCCCTTGTGTCACAGCCGCACGTACCGTATCGAGTGGATTGGCCAAGAATTGGCACGTATCTTGCGCGCACAACCAGTGGCCCAATTTGTCGACCACTCGGCAAGACAGCGACAGCCAGGAGAAAGCACCCGCAAAGTGAGGGGAAGAATGACGGAAAGCTCGCTTTTAAGAAGCATATTTCTGGTTAAAAAATATAATGAAACTGTCAGATGTGGACGTGGACAAACAGTAAATGTAAGCTCCTTGTTGATGCAGCGTCGCATCTGGACCTTGCGTTCTATGTTTGGTGTTATGCGCATGCGTACGACGCCGCCCTGGTGTTCACCTCAGGCACATTCATATGATCATGGGCTCCACAGATTGACTATACTACGGCGACAATAAACATATTTAATGCGCACAAAGAGTGCCTGTTCTGACCTCAGCTTGGAGTAGATGCATATCTGCTGATTTCACGAAAGCCTGGTAAGCAATCCTTGCGGTAAGCAATCCTGCTGTCGCACTTTGCTCGCTCAGCACGGCACGGATGGGGCGCCGAAGCATTGTCTGCGGCTGTTCGCGCGTTTTGGCGGTGTGTATTACATGCGTGTTTTGCTACAGTATCGGTGCTTCTTGCGACACTCTTGTGCGTTTTCTATGCTATGTGCATTTTGACGAGTTTACGGCCCGTATTATCCAATTTTATTTGGTGACGCGAATGCACATTTATGCTCCGTTCCTGCAGCGAGAAACTGCCTTGAATGCGCAAGCCTGCTCGCAAGCGAGTAAAGCTCACGTATACTATAGGTTTTCACATTGCACTTGTGAATGTGGTGCTCTGATGAAATAAATAGTGCTAGCTTCATTTTTTTCAACCCGAAATGAGATGCTGCGAGTCTGTATATACAAGGTGTCCCAGCTAACTTTAGCCAGAGTTTTAAAATGTGCGAATGCCGCGTAGCTGGACAGAACCAAGTTAATGTTGCTTGCCGTCGCTTGGAGATATTCAAATTATTTTTTTCATACCGCCGTACGTTAGAACGCCACTCTTCCCTTCTTCCACGCACACGTTGAGCGAGTTTTCAGTATGGCTGCTGGTGTTTCTGCAGGAAAACGGGAGAAGATGAAAACGAATGAAATGAAATTCTGTGTTTTCATGTGCGAAGGCCGGGATGTGATTGTGAGGCCCGCCGTAGATTGGCCGCCTGGATTGCTTTTACCATCTGGAATTATTGAACGTGCGCTTAAATCTTAGTACACGCACGTCTTTCTTTTCTCTTTTCTTTCTACTTCTTTTTCCTTAATCGAACCCGCAACCCCGTGCTTAACAGCGCAACGCCATAGCCGCTAAGCAACCGCGGCGGGTTGAGAGATCACGGTCGAGAATTTCGAAAAGCCCTTTTGAAGGAAAATAAAGAACATGCAAGGGTCTGCAAATGAAGCATTAAACAGCCACGCCAGGTCGTTCTATATACTGCGTTTGTGTAATGGTAACAAAGGTTAGGGCCAAAGTAACATAAAAGTAATCAATCACATTTTAGTAATTGTTCAATTACATTTATGTGGAAGTAGTTGGTCACTGTAATCTATTATATTTCCGAATGAAGTAATTGCAATTGTCATCGCTTACTTTTTTTTCTGTAACGTGCACAAGTCTGTTATCTACATTCCCACTTTCGACTTGCTCAGGGAATTCCTTGACTTACTACTTCAGACTCCTCACGATGCGGGGGATTTTCTTCCTTTTTGTTTGAACGCCCGATCAAGAAATTTTGGGGCCCGGGACGAAATTTGCCTCGAGGCCCCAGTGATGGTAGATATGCTAATGCTGATGATGATGACAACGACGACGGCGATTACGGTGTTAAATTAAGATGCCTAATATATAAGCTGTCCCAAGTTTCGCCTACTCTTTTCGAGTTTATTCTCAGCTAAATAACAGATAAAATAAATTAACATACATTACATTTCGGCAGTCGCGCATGGCCACAGATGGGAAGAGTTGTTATTGAAGGCTTAATTTGTACAGATAAAGAAAATTCATTAAATATCGCCTGGTGAAACCATATAGCCTGAAATTATTTAACATATCTGAATATTACATTGGAAGAGAGGCAGAACGCTATATGAACGAGAGGAAAATCTTAATAATGTTCTTAACGGTCTTCACTTAAGACTTCAAGGTATCATTTGATCTTTGTGAAGACTATGAGAATCAGCTAGAGAATGTTTTCTGAAGTATATTTAATGACGCTTTTGTTTGTTTGTGCTTACAAAGAAGCGATGACTTGCTAAAGCGTTTTTTTGTATGTCGTGCTTCACCGGATCAGCTTACCAGTGCGTCAGTGTAGAATAATAAGGAATTGACCTCGGACATGTTTTCAGACTGTAGTTGATATCGCGGGATGTTTGCTACCTGCTCCTAAGTTGCGGCTCGTTCTTCTTGCTGTAATTAATAAAAAACAGGCGAACTAAAATGGAAGATTTAGTGAACGTCATTCTCCTGCCAACGCCGGTATTGCCACAGCCATGAGGTAACTTGAAAAATACTTAAGACTGTACGCAGTCTACTGCTGAGCAGGCCGTAAAACTGCGAAAGGCGTGTTTACTGTAGTGGGTGACAGGTCCACATGTCTGCAGATATTCATTCTTTTACTGATGAGATTCCATTCAAATAAAGTCAACGCCCTACCCAACGTCGCTACCGAATTTCCAAACTCCCCTACTTTCTCTTATTCTGATCTAGAATAACTCGCTACTTGCGTTTGCTCGCCTAATCAATACAGCCGCCTTACTGTCTCTCAACATCGATGCCTATCATTTTCCTAAAATCCAAAATGGCCCATGGAACGGGGCAAGAAAGTGAGACAAGCTCTCCTAAGGAATCATTTCCCACTCTATTCCTTCTCGCGCGATCCTCAGCTTGCACTCGAGTTTATTTGCTGTCCTCAGAATTGTCTGCTCCATAATTGCATAATTCTAGATTAAGCTCCCAAGGGATGAGTTTTGTTCCCCTTGTCTCCGAGCCGAGGAGTGACGTCGTCGCATGTTCGCAGGCCATCGATGGTGCCAGCGGCCGCGTGCGCTTCTTCGTGGACGGTGCCGATGCGGTGATGCCGTCGTGGATGACGTATGTGCAGTGCGCCCGCCACGAACAGGAGCAGAATCTGGACATGCTGCTGCTCCTTCCCGAAGGCGGCCTCTATTACAGGGTCACAAAGGTGAGCGGCCAGGCGGCGCCGCGCGCATGCAAAACGCCGCTTTGCTATAGCGAAGCAGCTGAGAAGGCAATAGTGCATTGCTTGGTTGATCGATTAATACCATGTGAGAGACGCCGTAGTAGAAGCATCCGGATTACTTGTGGCGTTCCTTGTGCTAAAACTGATCGTGTGCTGCGACAGTCTGCGGTGATAGCGACCGCCTCAGATTGTGTGTCCGTGCTGCCTTTCTCTGAATCTCTTTACCTACCATGTTCCCTATTGCAGAGTAGCAAACGGGATTTGCCCTTCTAGTTAACCTCCACACCTTTCCTCTTAGCTTTGTTTCCCTCTTGACCATTCTGGAAGTTCTAACGGTTACCTAAACCCGAGTACAGGGGAGGTAGGTATTCAGTAAGACTCTACCTAGTGGACATGGCCATCTCCTCTGCTGCTCAAGTGCTGATTGTCTGGGGTAGGTTGGGCGTGCACAGCGACCAGGCGCCACAGCCACTTCATCAGCCACTTCATCAATTGATCACTTCAGCAGCAGACGAAATGGAGATGTCCACTAGGTAGAGTCTTACAGAATACCTGCCCAGGATAGCTTTTGCATTTCCCCGCAGCTGTCGAAGCAGGGAGTCAGATTCCGAGATTCGTGGACGAATATGTCCTGAATGCACTGCCTATACGAAAGACTGCTGCTTTCGATTCCTGTCCTGTCCCCCTGTCTCCTGTCTCCTGTATAAAGACTAAGAAAATACAGAGGCCAGTAATCAAGTCCTATGGTTGCGGATGCAATAACGCTTACTGCTCTTGTTCCCAGGGTACGCTTGATACAGAGAAGAGCAATCAACTTTAGTAAAAAGGAAATTAGGAAAATTACATGCTTTAGTTTTTATGTGCCCCTCAAAGAATTTTTCTTCGGATAACGCACACAACGCGGTTGAAATGTAGGTATTTCAAATGCATAAAGTGATGCTTACGGGATTGGGCCAAATAAAGGGGTGCTCCTGATTAGTTTTGTGCTTAGGTGACATTGCGCAAACATGCGTTGCGCCTAAAAAGCTAGAAATCTGGCTTTCAGAAAGGCAAGCATTGTGAAATCTTAATGTATTACTGAGTTATAGAGTTGGAAACCTCATAAATTAGTTCTTTTTTGCTTTTTTCACATATTAAATACGTTTTGAAAAAAAGCTTAATATATTGTTACGTAGGAAGACGCAGACGAAAAGCTATGTACAAATATATTTACAAGGAAAATACGCTGCGCTTGGCCAAGAGGCAACAGCCCGCGCTAGCTTCTAATCGTCGTCGTCGTCTTCACACTGCTGGCCTTTCGTGATCGCGCATATTGTGCCGTAGCACTACCCCCGGCTGCAAAAGCGCCGTCCCGGAGCGACTAAAGATCGGACTCGGAAGCAGTGTAGTAGGCCTTGAGCCTACTGACGTGTACGACATCACTAGATGCCACAGGAGAGGACGAGGTTGAGGCCACAGGAGCAATTTCGTAAGTCACAGGCGTCACCTGGCGCAGCACGCGGTAGGGCCCTGTGTATCGCGAAAGGAGCTTCTCTGAAAGTCCGACGTGACGAGAGGGCGACCACAGGAGCACGAGCGCACCAGGTGAAAACTGTACGTCACGATGGCGGGCGTTGTACTGACACTGCTGAGTGGTCTGTGAGGCCGTCAGTCGAGCACGGGCAAGCTGGCGTGCATGGTCAGCGAGGGCGATGGCGTCGCGCGCATACTCGCTTGTTGAGACCGCAGCAGGAGGAAGTGCCGTGTCTAGGGGCAAGGTAGGTTCGCGACCGTACAGTAGATAAAAGGGAGAAAATCCGGCGGTGTCGTGCCGGGAAGAATTGTACGCAAATGTTACGTAAGGAAGGGCAATGTCCCAGTCGTGGTGGTCCTTGGAAACGTACTTGGCCAGCATATCGGTAAGAGTACGGTTTAACCGCTCTGTCAGGCCATTGGTTTGAGGATGGTATGAAGTAGTCAGTTTGTGTTGAATGGAGCAGGAACGCACAATGTCAGCGATAACTTTCGAGAGGAAGTTTCGACCACGGTCAGTAAGCAGCTGTCGCGGGGCGCCATGAAGCAAGATAATGTCACGCAAGAGAAAGTCCGCGACGTCAGTGGCGCAGCTGGTAGGGAGAGCCCGAGTGATAGCGTATCGGGTGGCGTAATCAGTCGCGACGGCTACCCATTTGTTCCCAGAAGATGACGTGGGAAAGGGACCGAGCAGGTCTAATCCAACACGAAAGAACGGTTCCACAGGGACGGTGATCGGCTGGAGATGACCGGCAGGTAGCACCTGAGGTGTCTTCCGACGCTGGCAGGGATCACAGGCAGCAACATAGCGTCGAACGGAGCGAGCGAGACCAGGCCAATAGAAGCGGCGGCGGACGCGGTCGTACGTGCGGGTTACCCCAAGATGTCCTGAAGTGGGTGCGTCATGCATCTCAAAGAGCACAGTCTGTCGTAGCTGTTTTGGCACGACAAGAAGAAGGTCAGAGCCGTCAGGGAGGAAGTTCCTTCGATACAGAATGCCACCCTGGAGGACATATCGGCGAACGGATGCGTCGGTAGGTGTAGAGCGCAGACGCTCGATAAGTGCTCGCAGCGATAGGTCTCGGTACTGCTCATCGGCGATGTTACCGAAGGCAGAGACAGAGAAAATGCCGTTGGCGCTACTACTGTCGGCGTCGTCAGGCTCGTCGACCGGGTAGCGAGACAGGCAGTCAGCGTCCTTGTGTAGTCGGCCAGATTTATAGGTGACAGTATACGAATATTCTTGGAGGCGTAAGGCCCAGCGACCAAGTCTTCCTGTAGGATCTTTCAGTGAGCATAACCAGCAAAGCGCGTGATGGTCTGTGACAACGGAAAAGGGTCGGCCATATAAGTATGGGCGGAATTTCGCAACCGCCCAAACTAGGGCCAGACACTCACGCTCAGTGATGGAATAGTTGCGCTCCGCGGGTGAGAGGAGCCTGCTGGCGTAAGCGATAACACGGTCGTGGCCACGCTGGCGTTGTGCCAGTACTGCTCCAATTCCGTGACCGCTGGCATCAGTACGGACTTCGGTAGGCGCAGAAGGATCGAAATGGGCCAAAACGGGAGGCGTTGTGAGAATGTCGATTAGATGAGAGAATGCAGAGGCCTCGTTATCGCCCCACTGGAAAGGAGCGTCTTTTTTCAAAAGGTCGGTTAGTGGTCGTGCTATGGCGGCGAAATTTCTCACGAAACGGCGGAAGTACGAACAAAGGCCGATGAAGCTGCGCACATCCTTGACACACTTCGGAACAGGGAAGTGCGTAACAGCATGGATCTTGCCTGGGTCCGGTTGCACTCCGTTCGCGTCAACGAGATGTCCAAGGACGGTAATCTGGCGACGGCCGAATTGGCACTTCGATGCGTTGAGTTGCAGACCGGCTCGCCGAAAAACGTCCAGGACTGCTGAGAGGCGCTCGAGGTGCGTAGCGAACGTTGGGGAGAATACGATAACGTCGTCCAAGTAGCACAGGCACGTGGACCATTTGAAACCGTGAAGAAGGGAGTCCATCATGCGTTCAAAAGTGGCAGGGGCGTTACATAGACCGAACGGCATCACTTTGAATTGATAAAGACCGTCGGGTGTGACAAAAGCAGTCTTCTCGCGGTCGAGATCGTCCACGGCAATCTGCCAGTAGCCGGAGCGAAGGTCAATAGAAGAGAAATAGCGAGCACCGTGGAGGCAGTCAAGGGCGTCATCAATCCGAGGTAGGGGATACACGTCCTTTTTGGTAACCCTGTTAAGGTGCCGATAATCCACGCAAAAGCGCCATGAGCCATCCTTCTTTTTGACCAGCACTACAGGTGACGCCCATGGACTATATGATGGTTCAATAATGTTCTTGGCAAGCATTTTGCGAACTTCTGCGTGAATAACTTGACGCTCAGCTGGTGACACTCGATACGGGCGGCGATGAATAGGAGGGGCATCGCCGGTATTAATGCGATGTTTGACAGCTGTAGTTTGGGCTAAAGGACGATCGTTAAAGTCAAAAAGATCGTGGTAGGAAAACAGAACGCGGTAGAGTTCACGAGCGTGCTCGGAGGGCAAGTCGGGGGCAATCATTTTCCGTAAGTCAGCGATGGTACAATTTGCCGACTGCGATGGTAGAGGAGTATCGGATGAAGTGTCGTCTACTGCAATGGATGCTACTGAGTGATCCTCGAATGAACAAAGCTGGGCCAAAGACATCCCACGTGGCAGCACTTGTGTCGTCAAGCCAAAGTTGACCACTGGCAGGCAGACGCAATTCGCCGTAATAGATAAAACTGTATGGGGTACTGTGATCCCATGTGTAAGGAGGACGTCTTGCATAGGAGCCGCGATGTAGTGACCGTCGGGGACTGGTGGGGATGATACTAGGTCAACGTAGGTCAGTGCCGAAGGTGGCAAGCGAACGAAGTCGGCGGAACTGAGGCGACTGGGGTGTGGTTCAGCAGGATCCAGAACAGGCAGGTCAAGGCGGAGAGTACTGGCGGAACAATCGATGAGAGCAGAATGTGCGGAAAGGAAGTCTAAGCCGAGGATGATGTCGTGGGGACAGTGGGCGATGACTGTGAATAGCACGATTGTTGAGCGATCGGCGAAGGAGACGCGGGCGGTACACATACCAATTACGGGGGCTGTTCCGCCATCGGCGACACGGACAACAGGCGTCGTGGCGGGCGTGATAATTTTCTTGAGCCGGTTACGAAGGTCAGCGCTCATTACGGACAAATGCGCCCCAGTGTCTATGAGAGCAGACACAGAAACACCGTCGACTTGCACGTCAAGAAGGTTCAGATGAGTGGGCAAAGTCAGTAGAGGATTTGGCGGCGTAGGGAGCAATGCAGCGTCACCTCGAGGCGCTGCATCGTCTAGTTTTCCGGCTGGGAGCGGCGTCCGAAGGGAGTCGGCGAATAGGAGCGACGGGGCTGGGGAGAGCGAGATTGTCGTCGTTGGGGCGAAGGCGAACGAGAATAGGGGCGGTTCGTTGCAGGAGAATCAGTGGCGGCATTATCGGAGCGTGCGGCATAGGGACGAGAAGGGCCACCTGAGGGGCGAGAGTAGGCAGTATAAGTAGGCCGGCTCGGGGAACTCCAGCGACTACGACAGTGCCGAGAAATGTGCCCGATTCGATGGCAGTGGAAACAAATAGGCTTGTCGTCAGCAGTGCGCCATTCAGATGGGTTGCGGAAACGTGGTGGGTAAGAAGATGCGGGACGGGGCGAAATCGAAGAAGCCGGGCGGGTATTAGGGCGATGGGCCGAGCAGATGGTGTGAAGACCCATGTTTTCAAACTCCTGGCGGACAACTGCCTGGATCAGTGAGACCGTGACTGCAGATGTGTTGGTGGGACTGGAGTCGAAGGCAGCCGGATAGGCGGCCTCGATCTCACGCCGGACGATCCTGGTAACATCGGCAGTGTTGTTGGGACGAGGAGCGTCGGCACAGGAAGATGTCGCTGGGGTGTTGGGCAGACGGGCAAACTGCTGGTCAATACGTCGGCTTTTGGCGAGTTCCAGGCGGCGGCACTCTCTTATAACAGCATCCACCGTCGCTACGTTGTTGCAAACGAGCAAGTTGAAGGCGTCATCGGCAATGCCTTTGAGGATGTGGGAAACCTTGTCTGACTCAGTCATGTGGGTGTCAACTTTGCGGCACAGAGCCAAGACGTCCTGAATGTACGTGACATAGGGCTCTGTTGACGTCTGCACACGGCCGGAAAGCGCCTTCTGCGCGGCAAGTTGTTGACCGTAGGGGTTGCCGAACAAGTCTCGAAGCTGTGTCTTAAGTGAATCCCAACTGGTGAGCTCATCTTCGTGCGTGCGATACCAAACTCGAGGTGTGCCACCGAGGTAAAAGACTACGTTGGCGAGCATAATAGTAGGGTCCCACCGGTTATTGCGGCTGACGTGTTCATACAGGCTGATCCAGTCATCGACGTCTTCCCCATCTTGGCCCGAGAATACGCCAGGATCACGGGGAGCGGGGAGAGTGATGTAGGTCGTCGAAGTGGCAGCAGGTGTCGGAGCCGGCGGAGTCGGGTTGTCGTCGCCGGGAGCCATGAAGGAAGGCTCGACGTACCGTCCACTGCGAAGCTCCGTGACGAGGTACAGGGAACGTCCACCTCCACCAGATATGTTACGTAGGAAGACGCAGACGAAAAGCTATGTACAAATATATTTACAAGGAAAATACGCTGCGCTTGGCCAAGAGGCAACAGCCCGCGCTAGCTTCTAATCGTCGTCGTCGTCTTCACACTGCTGGCCTTTCGTGATCGCGCATATTGTGCCGTAGCAATATTAAAGCTGCTTGATATATCAGCTAGACGCCGAGGCTCTTTCAAATGCAAAAAAATCTGAGCAGAAATCAATGCAATGGAATCCAAGCAAATCGATTTCTCCATTCCCATGTATGCTTAGATGGAAGCTCTCAAGGTCAACGTTCCGCTTAAGAAGGAAATTTTCGAATTTACCGTAAATTTTCGCTTATAACCCACACCAAAATTTCAAAAGAAATGTTGCATTAAAGTTGGGGCGCGGATTATATGCGAGTTTTCACCATGAAGTGTGACTTCACGGCAGCAAGCCGCGTGCTGCCGTGAAGCCACACCTCAAGGCAAGGGTCTGCGCCATTTAGTTTCGTTATCGCTTAGGGACCCCACCTCCTCCCCACCCTTGCTTGTCGAAGCTCCATTCTCCCCTCTTTCCTGGTCGCCCATTCTCCTCCGCTTTACGGGTCACCATTTTGCGTTTAGTAGTTAGCGAATAATAGCGCGCGTTGGCGGCAAACTCCTACGTCACTCGTTCGCGGCGCTCCCTCAGTCTGCGCGTAGCGCTACGCGATACAGCGGTGGGCCAAATCAGCGTTGGGATTTTCGGCACGGTCGCGTTTGCTCCGTCGCCGTTGCTGATGCGAGGGCTTCTCCGTCCGCGCTGTCACCCGCTATCGTACGAGTGCTAGCTGCCAAGTGATCCGATTCACGTCGGATATCATGCGACTGATTCGTGCGCGACAACGCCCACGCCGTATGAATCCAGCTCTGTAAGCGTCGTCGAAGAATGGGGAACAGAGCCGCTGGGCGAAGATACGACGTGGACGACTTGTGCATTCGCGAACGGAGACTTTTTTTTTTTTTGCAACGATTTGTGCAGTGTTGTATGCAGTGAGTGAGTGAGTGAATAAACTTTTATTTGGTCCAGCAAAGCGCGATAAAACGCGCACCCGGCTAATCCCACGACGGGACTGACAGATCTAGTCTGCCGGCCCGATCGCGGGCGCGCTGGACGGCCAGGATTTGATCCTCAAAGACAGGACTTCGCAGGAGCGCGTCCCACTCTTCCTTGGTGAACGTCGGGCCCAGCGACCCGCACTCCCAGAGCATATGAGGCAACGTAGCTACCTCACCACAGGCCACGCAAGAACAATTTGGATAAATCTCTGGATATATGCTATTAAGGGACGCCGGATTTGGGTACGAGTTCGTTTGTAGAAGTCTTAGTGTGACCGCCTGCGGCCTGCTTAGCTTGGAGTGAGGCGGGGGGAAAACCCTTCTCTCTAAGTAAAAGAATTTCGTGATTTCGTTGTGTGTGAGAGGAGCGTCTCTGTGTCCGGGGAGAGAGTCGCCCGATCCGAGGGCAGCGCGGTCGGTAAAGCCACGCGCAGCCTCGTGGGCAGACTCGTTGAGGTTCAGAGGAACCCCCGCAATCGCCCCGACATGTGCAGGGAACCAAAGGATCGAGTGCATGGAGGTGTTGCCCTGTTTGGCGCCTGTCAGAATGTGAACTACCTGCCGGGCTACCCGGCCTTTCTGGAATGCCCTGATGGCGGCTTTCGAATCGCTATACACCCTGTCTCTCCGACCGTCTTGCATGGCGAGTGCAATGGCCACTTGCTCGGCCACCTCTGGGTTCGTCGTCCGGACGGAAGCACAGTTGATGACTTTGCCCAGCGTGTCAATGACGGAAACCGCAAAAGCCTTGCCGTCTCGGTATGCAGCTGCGTCCACGAAGCTTGCTGCGATTTTGTCTTTGTTTATTTGCTTTAGTATATTAAGTGCTCTTGCCTTGCGACGACCTGCGTTGTGAACGGGATGAACGTTGCGGGGCAAAGGGGCGACCACGATCTTCTCCCCTATTTCTCTGGGGATTTGGGCGTCTTCAGCCAAGTTCTTGGTTGGTGCGAGTCCGATCTCCTCGAGGATACGCCTGCCGGCTGGCGTGGTGGACAGCCGAGTTAGCTGGGCCCGTTCCTGAGCCTCGGCCATCTCCTCCATGGTGTTGTGTATGCCGAGCCGAAGGAGGTCCTCTGTATGCGTTCTGACGGGCAGCCCGAGGGCTCTCTTGAAGAATTTTCTAATGAGGGCATTAAGCTTTTCCCGCTCGGCTCTGAGCCAGTTGTGCATGGCCACCGTGTAGGTGAAGTGACAAAGCACAAAGGCGTTGATGAGCCGAAGCAGGTTGTCCTCCTTGAGGCCACGATGTCTGTTCGTGACCCTTCGGACGAGGCGAAAAGCATTGTCGGTTTTCGCAATTATCTTGCGTAACGCAGTGCCGTTGCCGCCGCGTGATTCTATGAACATACCCAGGACTCTGATGGTGTCGACCCTGGGTATCGGGTCACCGCTCCGAGTGAACAGGTGAATGTCACTTTCTGAGACCGGTTTCCAGCCCTTGGGTCTGCGGCCTTTTTCTTTTCTATAAAGGAGAAGCTCAGATTTGGTCGGGGAACATCTGAGTCCGGTGGGTAGCAGGTACTGCTCTGTGACGTCTACCGCCTCTTGCATGGCGCTTTCCACTTGCCCTTCGCTACCGCCGGTGCACCAGATGGTGATGTCGTCTGCGTAGATGGTGTGTTTGATTCCTTCAACTTGGGCCAGATTCCTCGAGAGGCCGACCATGCAGATGTTGAAGAGAGCAGGCGAAATGACCGAGCCTTGCGGCGTGCCCCGTGCGCCCAGGAGCACCTCGTCGGAGACAAAGTCGCCGATCCGCAGCCTCGCTTTCCTCCCCGTCAGGAACGAACGGACGTAGTTATATAGTCTGGGGCCCAGCTTGAGGTCTGCCACGGAGGCCAGAATGTATTCGTGGAGAACGTTGTCAAACGCTTTCTCGAGGTCGAGTCCGAGCAGGGCCCTGGTGTCTCTGGTACTGCCATCGATGATTTGATGTTTGATCATCTTCATGGCGTCCTGCGACGAGAGGCCGGCACGAAAGCCAATCATGTTGTAAGTATAGATGTTGTTCTCTTCGAGATATCTGTTTAGCCTGTTGAGGACGACGTGCTCCGCCACTTTCCCAACGCAGGAGGTGAGAGAGATCGGTCGGAGGTTGTCCACGTTCGGAGCCTTGCCGGGTTTGGGGATCAGGACGACGTTGGCGCTCTTCCATTGCTCTGGGACGCTGCCGTTTTTCCACGTCTCGTTGATCTTCTCGGTGAGGTATGCGATCGAACCGTCGTCAAGGTTCCGCAGCATCTTGTTGGTGATTCTGTCGGCACCTGGCGCACACTTCCCCTTGAGCGCGAAAATGGCTTGCCTAATTTCCCCCACGGCGAAGTCTTCGTCCTATTCCGGACGGGCTGGTCCGAGGTAGTCGGGAAACCGGTCTTCCTCGTCGCCATGCTTTATGGGAAGGTATTTCTCCATGAGCTTGGCAACCAGCTCATCCCCGGAACAGGATATGGTAGCTTCGTGAAAGGCTCTGGCGAGCGTGTGTCTCTGACTGGATCTGGTGCTGCCCTCGTCGAGAAGATGTTTAAGCATGCCCCAGGACTTGCCGTTACGCATCTGCCCGTCGATCGAGTCACAGACCTCGTCCCATTGCTGCTTGCCGAGGGTCCGACAGTGATCTTCGATGGCCTTGTTAAGTTCGGAGATCTTTTTCCTCAGTCTTCGGTTAAACCTTTGTCCCTTCCATCTCAAAAGCAGCGCCTGCTTGGCCTCGATCAGATGGGCCAGCCTACTGTCCATCTTTTCTACCTCCAGGTCGCTGACGATCTTCTTAGTGGATGACTCGGCGTCACTCTTGATTCGCTCGCACCAATCTTCCAGGTCTTTTGGGACGGGTGCGCTGTCGTTGCCGCGGAGCTTGCGAAAAAGGTCCCAGTCCGTGACAGTGAATTGTCTGGATTTACTTCGGGTGACTTCGAAGCGGGTCTCGAGCACATAATGGTCGCTACCAAAATTTATTGCGGTGTTGCTCCACTCGGCTCCCTCGACGTTCTTCACGAACGCCAGATCGGGGGTGGTGTCCCGGCTAACCGAGTTGCCGATTCGGGTGGGGAACGCCTTGTCCGTGATGAGCGTGAGGTCCATTTCGTTGGCGTTCTGCCACAAACCCCGACCCTTGCTCGTGTCGTAGACGTAGCCCCACACGCCGTACGGTGCGTTGAAATCTCCGACGACGACCAAGGGATGGGTGCCGGCCAGGTCGACGGACTTCTTGAGTATCGTTTTGAACTGCTGTTGCGAGTCCCTAGGATTGCTGTAGATGTTTAGTATGAACACGCTGTTTCTCCGCTGGTTGCGTTGTCTCGTATTGAGCAGAACCTCCGCCATGACGTATTCGACCTTGCAACTCGCCAGCTTCAGGTCGTGAGACAAGTGTGTAAGCCTCCTGTCAACTAACGTGCACACTCCCCGACCTTCGGCCTGCACGGAGACGGCACGATAACCAGAGAGGGATGCGGCAGAGACGAGGGTTTCCTGTGATGCTATTACTTGTGGTTTGTTACGTAGCGACCTTAAATATTGCTGCAAAGGAGCCCTCTTATTGGAGTACCCCCTGCAGTTCCACTGCCAAATTTTGAACTCCTCTTTGGCACTATCCATGATTAGATAAATTGTCCGGGGTACCCGCTGTAAGCAGAGGTGCACGCAAGAAGTTCCCCCCACTCTGACATGCCGATGTGCTCGTAGCCCTGATTTGAGTCCCCGACGCGTTCGGAACAACGACCTGCATCGGAGTTACGGACGTATTATTCGGAATCACCAGACGCTCGAGGGCGTCCATGCGATCGGCCAGCGCGCCTAGGCCTCTCCTCGGGTCTCCTAGGGCGACTTGCACCTGTGCTAAGCCTTGTTGTAACTGCTGCGCGCTCTTAGTGAGCGTGGCCAGCATGCTTTTGATCTCATAAGTTTGCGAATCTGAATCGTCCTTACTGGAAACTGCCCTACGCTTGGCGGCGCCGGCCGAGTCGCAGGCCGGAACTGGTGCTTCTGTGGCGGTCGGCGCCGACGCGTTGGATGTAACACTCTGACTGATTACTAATTTCTTAATCTCTATCATTTCGCTAGCCATCTTTCTGATCATTTCTTTTAAGTCCGCGTTTTCCTTCATAAGGCGCGCTACCTCTGCCTCCCTGGATTGCTCTGGAAGCGGGTCGCGTGGGCCCCGGGTGGATCTCGCATGGGCGCCGCCAGCAACCATATCTGCCCACGATAGCGTCGACTTTCTCTTCCTCTGCTGGCCGGCACTGGACCCATACCGGGCCCATGAGACAGAGCGGCTCCTGGAGCGGCTTCCGGATCTGCCCCTGGACATAGATCTGCCCCTGGACCGGGATCTGCCCCTGGACCTGGAACGGCGTCCGGAAGGTGGAGAGGGGCTCCTGGATCTAGAGCTCCCGCGAGTCGCGGAGGGACCGGCGGCGGCCGGGAGTTGTCGCTCGCCCATGGCGAGGGCCGGAGACTTGCTTCTGTTGGCTCGGGATCGGTCCCGGCGCCTGCGTCTGACGAGGTACGGCGTCTGGTACCTCTGCTTGCACTCCTTGGCAGCGGTGAAGTGTCGGCCTCCGCACAGCCTGCATTTGGGGTCGCACTTGTGTTGTTCGTCCGGGTTGGCGATGCCGCATCCCCTGCACATAGTTTCGTCCGGCGAGGGGCAGACGTCCGCTCGATGCCCGAGGCGGCCACAGGCGTAGCACACCTCCACTTGCTTCCTATATAATGCACACCTGACAAGTGTGCCGCCGTACGACACGTAGTTTGGCACCTTGTAGCCGTCGAAGACCACAACCACGGTGCCCGTGCTCTTGATTCGTTTGGCTCCCAAGGCCAGCGGGTTCTTTGAGTTGACAATCTTGCGATCGAGCTCCTCCGGGCCTTCACTTGGTGCGATGCCGCGGATCACGCCTTTGCACGTAGAGTTGGGCGCTGCCTCGTACGCGTTCACCTCGTGCTGCTGACCGCCAACAGCGATGCACTCGACCCTGACGTAGAGGGTCGCATTCTCTCTGCTGGGGGTGCTGATGACCATGATATTTTGTTGGAAATTAGGGCACATCGTGTCCGAGTCCCGCTTCGCCTGGTCGAAACCGACTGCGTTCCATATGGCCTCGGCCACAACTGTCGGCCCCACCTTGCTGATGTTCAGACCTCCCTTCGGCCTGACGATGATCTTCGCGTCTTCTTTGGGCAGCGGAGGCATCCTTCCACCCCGAATAATTTTGGCTTTAGCGCTGCTGCGGTCTCGGCGACCCTTTGCGGTCGCGTTGTCATTTGGCTTAGCGCCGGTAGAAATGGCACCAACTCGCTCGACGGGCGCCGATTTGGCTCCGGAGCGCCTGGCAGCAACTGTTTGCCATCCGGGATCCTTGGAAAATTCCTCGGGAGTCAGAAGCTCCCCTTCCACTTCACATTCCATCACTGCAGACACTGACGAGAAAAGCTGGCGCCGCAGCAGCACTTCGCCGCGCTAACACAAGCGCGGCTAGGGTTAGCGTCGCAGCGGCGTGGTCTGGACGGAAAAGGCCGATAATATCGCAACAAGGCCACCCACCTTCAAGAGTCGGGTGTCTACAGGATCGCCACAACTTAAAGAGTCCGTTGGCACTAAAATAGTCGCACTGGGCTCAAATTAAATCACCGAAACCATTTTCAGAAGCGGGAGTCGGTCTTCGACGCTTACTGGCACGTTCGTCGTCGTCGTCGTCGCATTCTACGCAGGGATATTTTTTTTTTCTTTCAGGGCTGTTGTAATTGGGGGTGCGCATTATACGTGGTGGCGGGTAATACGCGCAAGAATACGGTGTGTTTGGTGTAGACTCGCCGAATATAATTTACCACCAAAGGGTCTGAAGCAGCTGTGCAAGTCGAATTATGAATTTGTTGCCCTGCTGAACATGGGAGACGCGCTGGTCCAAATCCCTGCAGCTGATCCTGATAGCGGCGGAATGCAGAAACAGCGCATTAAGTCTAGGTTAGAAAAAAAAACCCCGAAAGGGTCACATTTAACTGTGAGCCTTCTACTATACATAATATACGGCATCCCTCATAACCCACTGGCCATCTGAGGGAATCTGAGATTCAATACTTTAAATAATTTGTATTTGACAAAGATTTAGCGAAAGCTAAGCTTAGGGCAGAACCCTATTTCTACTAATATAACGCGAGTTTCTTTCTTTTTCTTTCTGTCTTCAATATTTTCAGCCTGAACGCGCCTCGCGTTATACTCGGGTTCGTGACATTAATATAACGAGCTTTTTTGCATTATTTTTTTTTCTTGCGCTTCAGAATGCAGCGAGCTGAGACACCCGACACCACCGCGATCAGTATGCCGCGTACGCAGTCCTTCTGCGCGTGCCGCCTGTGTGCATTTCGCTCCGTTTCTTCTCTGTTGATTTATGACGCTGTTAGTGCGGCATCGGTGTCATTACGGCGTATTATTCGCAACCTCGAGCATGACAATCGGTCCTATTGTGCGAGCGCGTCAAACGAGCCGTCTTCCAAGTGGCGCGATTGATCACAGCGCAATCCGTGGAAGGCTTTGCATTCTTCGATTGTATACTGCGAGCACTTCTGATGTGCTACCTGCCAAATGGCTTAGGTGACATGGTGGACTGAGCCGTTCTCGCGAACTGTCTGTTGACTTAAGACGCTGTTAGGCCCGCATCAGTGTTATTACGGCGTATTTTCTAAAATTTTCAGTGTTCGACATTCTTTTTTAAAATATCGACGGCCTAAATCGAAAATACACTTCCTATAGTGACTAGACATTAACGTTTTTTTTTAAACGCAGAAATTTCATTCCGACGAAAAAAAACTAAAGCAAGACAAGCAGGTTATATTGATCTCACGAAACCGAGTATAACACGAGGCGCGTTCTGAGGCTGTGACCTCAGCAGTGACAACGAGGAAGTTGTGCATGCACTCTTTCTTTCCCTTTAATGATGAGGCGGCAGTTCGCAGTAATTATGAAGTAAGCACCATGCGGGCATTCGCTTTCTTTAGCGTCTTTTACTGTTTCATTGCGCCATCACTTGACGAAGGTTTAGGTAAGGGGCTCCTGTCCGACAACATGGGAAAGGAGAGATCGTTTTTCTCGTCAGTGGCTTCGTTGAGCGGGATGAAATTTCAGCGTCTAAAAGAAAAAAGTTAATGTGTAGTCACTCTAGCAAGTGTATTTTCTATTTAGGCCGTCGATATTTTAAAAAGGATGTTGAACACTAAAAAATTTAGAAAAACTAACTGTCAAGCTTACAACTCTAGCTCAGCGATAAAAAAACGTTATAAAGTTCTGTAAACTTCATTTCATAATGCATCTAAAGCGGACAAAATTGATAGATTATGCACCCCTGTGAAATTTATTACTAATTTGTGAATAGGACTTTAAAACTTAAATTATGGGGTTTAACGTGCCAAAACCACTTTTTGATTATGAGGCACGCCGTAGTGGAGGACTCCGGAAATTTCGACCACCTGGGGTTCTATAACGCGCACCTAAATCTAAGTACACGGGTGTTTTCGCATTTCGCCCCCGTCGAAATGGGGCCGCCGCGGCCGGGATACGATCCCGCGACCTCGTGCACAGCAGCCGAATAGGACTTTTGTATAACGCATAAACAGTGTCACAAATTCACGTAAGCTGTACCTTATTACACCAAGTTTGTCCGCATTAGGTGCTCTAACTGATGTAGTCGACAGAACTGAAATATCTATTTTAGGTGCAGAGTTACAAATTTGTAAACTCCAAGCCTCTATTTTTTTTTTTTTTGCCAATGTGCGGAAATTTTCTAAAATCATGGAGGGCCTTAAATCAAGATTTGGAACAAATAGTCACTAGAATTCAACTTTATCTCTGAAATGCATCAAGTTTCTCTAAAATTGGTCACGATGTTATCTCAGAAAAGCATTTCTTTGTTTTACGTGTATTAAATGGGCGGCATCAAAGATTGGCCCGAGCTGAATATTTCTCTTAATATTTTATGATATATTTCTTTCCTCTTCTTAGACTCCGTAAGTATACCCTGGTATTATATTCGGGGTTGGTTTATTTACGTGCAGAAAGCGCATATTGCGTCTATGCATCTTACCGGCTGGCTGTTTAGCATGTATCACGTCGGCGGAACACTCGCAAACCTTCGCAACTCCTAATCATAGGTTAACAAAATTCCTTGCTAGGCTAGTTGGTTCATACTAATAAATGAATACTGGTAAGCGCATGCAGTTTCAAGACGGGACAAGAGAAAGACACCGTGTCCCATGTGTCGGTGTCTTCTCTTGTCTCGTCTTGAAACTGCTCTTGCCAGTATTCATTTACTCTAATCGTGCATGCTTTTATATCAGTCAGAAAAGTAACTTGCTGGAAGCTCTGATTTGCCCAACCGCCTCGCAGGCCATTCACCCGGACGAAGAGCTCCTGGTGTGGTACGACGGCGAGCTGCCTCACTACATGGGCATTCCAGATGCCTTGCTGCCATCGGACACGCCGGTAAAGGAGAAGCCGCAAGGTTGTACAGCTGTTTAACCCATTTCTTCTCTATCAAAGTTGAAGAAAGGCAATTGTGCGCTGACCACCACACAGATTTCAAGTTGACGAAAACAGGATTGACGCAAACACAAAGCACAGCCAAAATAGCGCTATTCGGTTCAATGATTGCACTCGGCATAAGCTCTTCTCGTAAGCTCCATCACCCATTTTCGTTGCCTCGGACACATCGAAAAGACAGTTTACCTGACTCACGGAAGAACTTGGCCCGCACGGATTTTAGTCACTTCTTTGTAGTTTTTATCTGCACCCATGGAAGAACGTTGTTTCCCAGAGATCACTTTCACGTAAATCACTTTCAAATGACGATATACTGCCTAATCCGCCAAGCAGAACACCCGTAGCTCCAGTGATGGGTCGTGCCAGACCTCACGTCACGCAAACGAGATAGTATCAGCGATCGACAGAGGATTCGGCCAGACCATGTTGCACTGTTGCCTCAACAAACAAACAAACAAACAGACAAACAAGAAAGAAGCCCATAGAACGCCTTTTTTAAGCTTCCACTCGAGAAGTTTTTATATGGTCACCCAGAGCTACGAAGTGTGCGTTTTGTGCCACAGGTACAGGATCCCTTTTTTCTGTTTATGCATTTTGGTAGTGCTTTAAACGTTTCTATTTAAAACTTCAAATACTGTCCTTCGGACCTTGGTTAGTCTCGCATAAATAAGGAAGTTTAGCCTGGATCCACTATATAGGAGAAGGGGAAATTAGAGTGGCAACCGCGAACCCTCGCCATGAGACCATCCCGGTCAGATGCAGGGAAGTAAAGAAGGCACAAAATATAGAATGGCAGCCCGATTGACTTACACTCTTAAGCAAAATTACACCCTTTGGGTCGCATCTTGCCGCACAACAATAATCGTCATCTGTCTTGTCCGCATTTCCTTCCTTAAAGGGAAGCTGAAGAGTCTGTCGAATTCAATAAGACGCTCATATACGGATGCGGGAACCTTATAAACCATGTATGTAAAATTTGGGCTTTTTTTCAATTCGGAGCGACGTAATCGTCGGTTGAAATTGCGCTGTAGCTCCGCCCCCCGTCGAATGCCGCGCGCTGCTGCTGACGCTGACGATGCGAGCGGACACCGGAAACCGCGGTGTTGTGACGTCAACTCTAGTGTTTCGTTCCTTCGCAGCGTCCGCGACCGTGCCTGACCGCGCTTGTTTCTGCGTGCGTGCCATCGTAATCTGCTTCGATCGACCCTGCATTCCTTTCTTGGTTCGTCTGCGTGTATGTAGAGTGCTAGTCAACGTGCGTGGTAGTCAACGTGAGTGGTAATCAACGTGAGTGGTAGTCAACGTGGTAGTCAACAGATGAAGGTCACTACACGTACTGCATGAACCGGGAAGCTTTTCGCGCGTTTAAACCGTCTTTGTAGATTGCCGACAGCTTTGGACAGCGCACAAATGCCGACGATCGCATCCCCGCTTACGTTCCACGTGGAGGCATGCAGGAACACAACACTACAGTTGTTTGACCGGAAACGAGCTCACTAGATCGGCGAAAGATAAGCGAGATCACTAGATCGCTTTGCAAAAAACATACTCACCAAAGAGCATTTCCAACACGAGGGGATTCCAAGACTTTGCTTTCGTTCGCGTCGAAAGCACTGCTCGCACCAGCATCGTTTACTTCTTCGAGAGGCCGGCTCTTCGCAATCGGCTCGTACATGTAGGGAGTAACGCCGAACTCCTCAGAAAAACGCAGTCTCTTTAAATTTTCCATTACCGTCTCAGAAAAACAGCACCAAACTACCTGGCACCGCGCTTCATGTGTACCGGCAGCGGTCGGTTACTAGTGTTGACGTCACCAGGCGCCCGACCAATCACAGGCGGAAACGAGACGCGCGAGCTGGGCGTGTCCGCTGCTGCACTTTTCGTCAAAATAATATATATTTGCGCTTTCTTTCGCTCAATTTCGATACGATATTCGAATTCGGAGGGTTGAAAACCATTATGTACAGATGTTCACTCATTTTTTCTGGAAAACCTTTCAGCTTCCCTTTAATGCTGCGAGCCCGGTACTTCCATGTCACGAACGGCATGCGCGTTATCAGCATGGCAGAGCATTCTCGCCAGGAAAGTAGCGAGCGCAGCGTTTTCAAGAAGGGAAACGCAAGCAAGACAGATGACGATTGTTGTTGTGTGGCAAGATACGACCCAAAGGGTGTACATTTGTTTAAGAGTGTAGTATGGCCGCAAAATATTTGAAGCCTAGGAGGTTCAGTCGATTGCCTAAAAAAACTTTTAAAAAGCGAGCCAGTAGTGCAGTGGTGGTGTAGAGGTAGAGCATCCGCCTCGCGTGCAAGAGGACCGTGGTTAGAATCCCCGTGCCGTGCAATTTTTCCACCGGATAAAAAAAATCCGCGTGTTGATAAAATTGCATAAACAGGCCTGGAGTGCGGCCTGATCCCGGTGAGCATAACCGGTAACGCACTCCCTCACCAGAGTAGGATTGGCCACCCTGGTGCAGTACTTGGTCACAACCTCCTGTATGATTACAACAATAAAACCCCGGCCCCTCATTCCCCAGCAGCTGCGAAGCAACTGACCACGGCGGTGCTCAGACCTGCAACGTAGCCGAGGGTGTTAGGAATCCCTGGTTCCGGACAGGCCGCCATTGGAATCTGAACCTGGCAACGCTTAACGCTAGAACGTTATCTAGTGAGGCGACTCTAACAGTGCTATTGGAGGAAATAGAGGGCAGTAAATGGGATATAATAGGGCTCAGTGAAGTTAGGAGGACAAATGAAGCATATATAGTGCTAAAAAGCGGGCACGTCTGGGCTTAGCGGAGAGACGAGAACTAGGAGTCGGATTCCTGATTAATAAGAATATAGCTGTTAACATACAGGAACTCTATAGCATTCACGAGAGGGTGGCAGGTCTTGTTGTGAAATTGAAGGTCATCCAGGTCTACGACCAAGGAAGTCGAAAGCTTCTATGACGGCGTGGAATCGGCGATGGATAAAGTCAAAACAATATACGCTATACTGGTGGGCCACTTCAATGCCAGGGTAGGCAAGAGGCAGGCTGGATACAAGTCAGTGGGGGAATATGGCATAGGCTTTAGGAATAGCAGGGGAGAGTTATTAGTAGAGTTTGCAGAACAGAATAATATGCGGTCCGAATTAACGAGTTTCATTGCATTAGATAATGCGTACTCCTGCCGGAACCAAAAGACGAGTCCGAATTATCCGATTTTCCGAATTAATGATGGTCAAATTAACGAGGTGCTTACAACATAAATATATGAAATCTTGTCATCTAGCAAGGAGTGATTGTTAAGCAATTTGGCCACCAAAGCTAGTCGACAAACTGTGACTGCCTTTGTTTATCAATTCGAAGGCAAGCGATGCAGCCTCGACTGGTATTTTTTTAATTAGGAACACGAAAAGTGGACGCCAAGTACCTCTGACCACATCAGAGCGAACACGGCACATATGACTTTTGTAGCCGAACGTGTTCAGGCTGTCAAAAGCGGTAATACGCAACACCACAAGAATTTGTTGGCGCTCGTGTAGGCTTTCAATTGTAATTATGAAGGTATTTTCTACTTGGATCGTCATATGACAGGCTTTGGGCTCCAGGGAACAGGGCACAAAGTGTCCTGCTTCCTGTATATCGCACGTCATTGCATGCCGCAATGCATGTTGATGTGTCGCATTGCACTTCCGTGCGACATATCTTTCAAAATACATTTGCGTGAAGGATATCAACGCTATTTTTAGATTTAATGACTACGTAAGAGGAAATATTTATTTTTGTAAATTGCATGAAACGTATCTTTTAACACTGCAGGACTCCCTCATGAATTTAACACGTATTGATATTTTATGTGCAATGGTTGTATGGTTTACCCGGCCTACACCAAACACAAGTCCCCTTGCGTCAAAGCGTGCGTCTCTTGGCAATAAAACGCAGACCCCAACACCGCTTCTCTGACGTCTATAACGATGACGAAGCCAGCTTAGTCGTCGGCATTCCTGGCCGGCAAGCTTGTGTGCACGTCGGAGAAAAGCCGGTGCTGACACAAAAATTCAAGAAAGATTCTTTTAAATTTAAAAATACAGTTGAAACTCGATTTAACGAAGTGATGACAACACTCGAATTATTCTGTTATATCGGGAAGTTCGTAAAATTGAAAAATAAATTGATCGGTCCTTCGAAATCTGAAATTCTAACATAGTGACACGCAAAAGCTTCTGCGACATTTTATTTGCCGCTAATCCAGCCATCCGTCGCATAAACCGTGAAATAACGAAAGCAACCACCGCCGCCCCTACCGATGCGGTGTTGAGTTCGCTGTTCCGTGCACGGGTGCGGCTTGCAGCCTCGTCAAAATAAAGCTAGGGCCGTGACCATGGCACCGAGATGTTTTAACACGATAGCTTTAAAGCGCACGGTCGAAGAAAACCTTTTTGTGTCAAAATTAGAAAGAAATCACCGCTTTTTTTACTCATTTATTTCACGAAAAACTTCGTTAAATTGAGTTTGGCCAAGGTAGTTTCGTTATTCAGGGTTGATGACAATAGTGAACCTCATGGGTATCTGCCAGGGAATGGAAGTTTCTTTGTTATATTAGGAACTTCGCAAAATTGGGTTTCGTTTGATCGAGTTTCAACTTTAATACCTTCTTCAACTTCACCATGCATAGCAGACATGTAGAGCTGTCTAACGACATATCGCGTATACTTTTAAGCCAAACAACAAAGCTGCTTTTTGACCTCGAACACGAAGCTTCTTCCAAAAGATTAGGATTTTACAGTTTCTTTACAGGCGATCAGCTGAACCCCCAAAGCTAATAATATTTTTCTGCTATACTACGTCAACTGGCCTACCATTCTATGTTTAACTTCTGTTTTGTGAATTGTTCTGCGTTACGAGAAAAAATTACATTGTAGTTTTACTCGTTTTTGCTGGTGCCAAAAGCACTCGAAATATTCAAATATTTGAAAATTTGGCTATTTTGGCAGTTACATCACTTCACCGTCTTTCCAAGCGCACGATTTGAACGCCTCAATCTGTACAATATGCCACTGAAAAAAATGTTGATTGACGTCCTCTAGATCAGCCGGGCAGGAAAAATAAAGTGTCACCAAAATGCCACAAAATTTTTGGCAAAATTAAATAAAAGTCGGGAAGGAGTTCTGAACTCCAGTAAACATGGAAATTTTTTCAGCTATATCTGTGGTGTTGAAAAAACACTCCTCGATTTGGTATGGAATGACCAACCTGCAAGTGTATCTGTGCCATTGTCAGAGTGGTTCTGTTCAATAAAAACGGTCTTTTACATAAGTTCACAAAAGTGGTTAATTTTGCTATCAAAAAATACATGAGTAATAATTAAGAGGTATAGGTTGGCTTAAATTTTAAGTGCAACAAAAACTCTCAGGTAATGGCAGTGATGTGCCTTTCATGTATGCATGAAATCAGATAACCTGTGAATTCGTGCATTATTTTTTGTGGCACTGAAAAAATTGAAATAGAACTCGCATGAGGAATAATTTTTGAACTCTTCCAGCAGTTCACTAATAGCTATAGTTCTTCATATAAAAATTTGTACTAGTCAAAATTAATAAGTCGCTTGACATGGAATTACTTGCTGAGGAGCCTAGTTATGATGGCAGAAAACACAACTGGATCATACAACAAGTAATGCAGCACAATCAACATCTCCCATGGCATCACTTATTGGAACTTCCGTGTTGTTTCAAAAGTATATAAGGTTTAGTGAAATTGGCAACCACCTTTCAACCAATAAATGATCATTATACAGAGTGATCCTTTCTTCAGTTTTACATATATTTTTTAATTTGCCTGTACCAGATAGCACAATTCTTTTTGAGCTGGTTTATTGAGAGGTAGGCATTGCTATCACAAGAGATGAAACATGTATTCAACTGATTCTCACAGAATTGCTAATTCCCTTAATTACTATACGGCACATGTTGCAATTTACAAATTGTAGCCCGTGAGTTTGCAAAACGTATAAACTTGAAATTAATTTGCCGGATGGCACCAGTTTTGAGATTTTTCTAGAAATATGAGACGAAATGCTTGGGTGTTCTAGTTACATTTGTGCTTCCATGCATAGAAGTACGTTTTGTTGAAAAAGTAAGTGTAACAGTGCATTTTTACTGACAGTTGGATGGCGTGTATCGTCGCTGGTTTCATTCTGAAATTATATATGCAATGGCTGTATGGTGTACCCGGCCTACACCAAGCACAAGCCGCGTTGCGTCCGAGCGTGCGTCTCTTGGCAATAAAACTCAGACCACAGCACTGCTTCCCTGTCATCTGTGTCGCTGATGAAGCCAGCTTCTGGGAATTCATTTTAAGTGCATGCACCTTGTAACATCACCGGCTACAATTTGTAAATTGCAATAGGTGCCTAAAGTAATTAATTAGAATAGTAATTAACTGAATTGGTAATTAGCTGAATATGCGTTTTCATTTCTCGTGCAAGTAATGTCAGGCACTCTGTATAATCCACCTCGATATAGAATTACGTTAGCTGCAGTAGCCAGTCTTTAAAAATTCCATAAATTTCAGACGACCACCCCGCATAGCAGTGTCTTCCGTGGGCTCATGCGAATCGTGGCATGGTTATGGTACCATTGGCTACCTAATATAGAAAGCAAGTACCTTTTTTGAGTGTTATTTTTTACTGTCATATCAGTCTGCTTGTGCATTTATTTATTCAGATATTTATTTATTTTTAATATTTACTTAGTTTGGGAAATGTGTTTTACTTGAGGGCCACCCGCTGCGCGCTAGGGCGCGCCCTAAAGGACCCTAATAAAGTTTTTCATCCATCCATCCATCCATCCATCCATCCACACAGAATACATCCGTCAGTATTCAATTTTGTTATGGCGTCAAGCTGCGGGCAGTGTGTACCTTGCAATACTTTTTTAAGAAGTTTCTGGTGTTCTCAAGCTACAAATGGTTGTACATTTCCACAGATATTTGGTTACAAATTTACACTT
Source organism: Dermacentor andersoni (assembly GCF_023375885.2). Classification (NCBI taxonomy): domain Eukaryota; kingdom Metazoa; phylum Arthropoda; class Arachnida; order Ixodida; family Ixodidae; genus Dermacentor; species Dermacentor andersoni. Next base: position 358,214,277 of record NC_092814.1, on the reverse strand, counting down.
CACCTATAAAAATAGTTTTTGTCTGCATTAGTTCTGCACTGTTGATTTCGTGGAGGACCGTTGATTTTGCTGTGTTAAGCCAATTGAAAACTGGCATAACACTTCTGCTAGCAGCTTTACAATTTGTTTTATTACTGGCTATCAAAGAGCATGCTTTTGACCCCAGGACTGCAATGCAAAAGTGCCTGTATTTAAATTTGCTCCTGTCTTCAAGGACTATATCAACGTGACATCACGAACAATGCTATGTGGCACAACATACGTGAGCAGTATTTTATGAAAAGTGCAGTTTTAAACACTGATAAATACACATTGGGGGCCTAATGGCCTTTCAACATTCTTTCAGTGTTGTTATCCGGAGACCCCCCACTACAGCGTGCCTCATAATCAGATTGTGGTTTTGGCACGTAAAACCCAATAATTTTTAAATCTTTTCAGTGTTGACATTCAATACAACTCCAACAATACTTCAATGGGCTTTCAATGTTGAGACTTCTAGCGGCACGACTATCGCCTCCAATACCGGCGAAGAAGAAGCGGGCTCGCGTGCAGGTAGCGCGAGAATAGAACACGCTAGCCTGCTCGACCCGAACGGCCGCGTAGTTGGCCGCGCCCGAGATCCCGCTGCACTATGGCTGGCTGGCCTAAATAAACCGTGGCCATGGCGTCTACCTTTCTGCGCCACCTCCCACAAATTGCTGACACCAGACGTGGTGAGCCCAGTCATGCCAGAGTCAACCCACAAACTCAACACACCTGCAACAACGCTTCAATGGGCTTTGAATATCGACACACAACACTTTTGAACAACACTTCAATGGGCTTTCACTATTGAAATACATGGTTTCAGCAATACACGAATGATCTTTCAAATTGAAATGTCCCAATGGTGTTTCGACAAAATGTCGAGGGCCAATTATCAACACTTGTCAACTTTCTGAATTATGTTTGAACAATAGCGCAATGTGCTTTCAATGCGATTTCTCGACGTTGACTAATAACATTTCAGTAACCTTTCAACAATTTTTAAGGGATATTCTCAGTGCTCGTTCAGCTTTTTTTCCTCGTTGCGCTATTGTCAACAAGTGTATGAAGCTTTGGAGTGCGAAGGCTCTGTGCTGTCATATATCATGCTAAAAACGTAACACGTGTTATTATTGCACAACTGAGATTGTGTAGCTTTGTCAATGCATGCTTTCGTTAGGCGCTGCAAATATATTTCACAATAGGGAGAACCAATTAGCGCCTTTTACCCTCGCGTGGCAGCGCAAAAGACAAACATATTTAAGGTGCTCAATGATGGAAACCATTTCTGTGTATATCTTTCGTCCTTACAAACGCTTTGTTTATAAATGAAGTACGGGTTTCACTGTGAGGTTTGCGTTTGAGAGCCAGCGGAACCAGTTTGTCATAAAGGCATAGGACCACTTTCAGTGCATGCAGAGATGACAGCGTCATGACGACGCGACGAGAATAGTTGAGATGCTCCTAGTTAATCGCGCGCCTTACGTTCGGTCATCGCGGTGCTAACATCATTAAATTATGAAGCTGCACAAGCTCGACACATGGCAGCCGATTGGGTAATGCAAGTAAACAGGCACGCTCTTCGAGCAGCGCAAACACATCCTAGTTGTTGAATCGGCAGCTACATAGTGCTGCACACATACAACTGCATCGCCTCTCGCGTGTACCGGTGAAACCTTGACTTCATCGCAGCCCTTTCACGCCGGAAAAGTGTGTTTAGTTCACTAAATAAAGAATTTGACTAATACAATAGAAATAACCTGCCAAGTGGCTTGGTCTGTGCAAGAAGCAACAGTGCTTTTGACTGCAGGTACATTGGCGGTGGACGGACAACATAACACTCAAATAAAGCTCTGGCATATGTACAGGAACATCATGTACAATACGTATACATTATTGGCGAGACAAAAAGCTCTGATTTTTTGCTTGTACTCGACACTAAAAGGAATTTGACCGCGAAACTAGCCTCAAAAGCCTCATAACTGGAAACAGGCAGCCAACCCGATGCGGCAAAACAGGTGCGCAGTTACTCTCCAGAAAAAGCACAAAAATCATCACTTCTGCCAGTTTCATAGCATTCCGTCATTGCTCCTAGCACAGCGCACAATATACAAGCCTAAAACTATTTTTGATATCTCACCTTGCATAACTCTATGAGCGAAGCCACGTGAACGAGCAAACTGCGAGGGCGAGCGACGAGGTAAAGCGCGAGTAGCGAGGAAACAAGGAGAACGAGAGGCCAGGCAAGGAGGAATGTCGCTACTTTTAGTTTTATTCAGGGGGGCTCACGCGTCCGCGGCTGAGGTGGCGTTGGTCGTGCAGGGGAAGGCGAAAAAAGAACCAGAAAGCTCGCCTTCGCGCATGTAATGAGGAAGTAAATTCTTCTTGCGGGTAGAAGGGATTCGAATTGCGCTGCTGGCGTACGCGCATGCTGCCTCAGAAACCATGGCGGGTTCAAGGTTGCGTTATACTCGCTAGTAGTAAGCAGTGCCGCTTGAAAAAAAGGCTCGGTGTAAGTTGTGTGCGCTTGTGTGTGTGTGTGTGTTTCTATGCCGTTTTGCTATGCCGGATGGTCTTAAGCGATATTTCCACCTTGACGTGGTGCGGTGCCCCGGTTCATTCGGGATGCGGGCAGTCTGTACATTGGCTCTAATTACTGAATTCCACTGAAAGTGATAGGACCGAAGCAACTCATACAAAATAGGACACCACGTCTCTGTCCAAACGTGCTTAGCATGTGATGTTTCTGTTTCTGGCAGACGGCAGCAGTGGCCCACGCTCGTGTGTCAACGGGAGCGGCAGCAGCATCTACGGCTCGTCTACGGCGCCTAGTGGCGGCTCAGGCCGGCTGAAGTGTGTGGTGTGCAGGCGCGGCTTCAACTCACGAAGCAACCTGCGTTCGCACATGCGCACACACACGCTGGAGAAGCCCTTCGCGTGCAAGTTCTGCGGCCGCTCGTTCAGCCAGTCCTCGACGCTTAGGAACCATCTGCGGCTGCACACCGGTGAGCATGCGCGTTGCGACCAACTTATTGAATCGTGGAAACACACAAGAACTAAACGCAGAGAGGTTAAGTAAAACCGTGCCCGGTTGGCTTATGCACTTGAGAAAGGCGAAGATAGGTAGGAAAAGAGAAATATTTTGAAGGAATAGGCCATCAGTAAGAACGTACTCGCAGAGGCTTGTTGACTAACAGACACAGGTGGCCACACCGACCAGTCACCTTCAGAAATCACTAGCATCGTGTATGAAAGAGTGCTTAGGCCATGGTCCCTTAAACTTCTGCTGCAAGATCAATTTGTCATTTAAGCGGCTGAAACTATAGCTCGCACAGCACGTGATTGCTTGCGGCATTGTTGGCGATCCCGACGAGGAATGAATGAGATCTCGTAAATAATGTAATACATTTTTTTGGCGACGGGAGAACCCGGGTGACAGGCGAACTCCCAAGTAAGGGTCATGTAAATACAAGCGAGAGCTGGTAAAACTTGATAGATTCCATAGCGACAGTGTTATCGGGCGAATAAATAAGTAAAATAATCATGCAGCATCCGTTTAGACGGCAGTGGAGACACACCTAAAATTGTTCTTGAGCATAGAGCACGGTTTCGCTGTCAATACCGACAATTCTGCAGTGGCTGGACAGTAAACAGATGTCCTTTATGGATCACTTGGTGGTCAGCGTACCTTATTTGATACACTCACTAGGTGACCGCGAGAACCATGACGTAGGGCAAACTACAGAGCATTGATACGAGCCCCATAAAACGAGAAAGATAAGCACCCCTCCACACCACGCCTGACAATCTGAAGAACAGAAAAGAACGGAAAGAGAAAAAGCATTTTCAGTCCCACCAATGGCAAATTTGGGCATGAGACCACATAATGGTATTACATAGTGCTCCATCTCATTCATCTCATCCGCAACAATCATCATCATCATCAGCCTGATTACGCCCACTGCAGGGCAAAGGCCTCTCCCATACTTTTCCAACTACCCCGGTCATGTACTAATTGTGGCCATGTTGACCCTCCAAACTTCCTAATCTCATCTGCCCACCTAACTTTCTGTCGCGCCCTGCTACGCTTCCCTTCCCTCGGAATCCAGTCCGTAACCCTTAATGACCATCGGTTATCTTCCCTCCTCATTACATGTCCTGCCCATGCCCATTTCTTTTTCTTGATTTCAACTAAGATGTCATTAACGCGCGTTTGTTCCCTCACCCAATCTGCTCTTTTCTTATCCCTTAACGTTACACCTATCATTCTTCTTTCCATAGCTCGTTGCGTCGTCCTCAATTTAAGTAGAACCCTTTTCGTAAGCCTCCAGGTTTCTGCCCCGTACGTGAGTACTGGTAAGACACAGCTGTTATACACTTTTCTCTTGAGGGATAATGGCAACCTGCTGTTCATGATCTGCGAATGCCTGCCAAACGCAACAACCTCCGCAACAATAGAATGCATCAAAACATATGCTTTTATACTGTACTGAACGATATGCTTCTGTAGACAATACTTCGTGTAAGAAGGTCATACATGCGTATAGAAGTGATTATTGGCGTATAGACGCTTCACAGTACCGATTCACGGGCGCTGCTATCTTTGAACAAGTGTCCGTGCCTTCTGGATTCCCCTTCCCGATAGCAGACAACGTGCTAAGTGAATGCAAGAAACCACTGTTTTTGGTTTCTGGGTAAATTATACGGCAGGGATGTGACGCTTTCAATCAAACACACAAACGGAAAAAAAGAAATGGGCACTTCTTCTTTTATAATTGGTAGAAACGAACACGCGTTCACGTATGAAACGTAAGAATTTAACTTTTTTCTTTCTGCGAATTGACGTCGTAACTGTAACGAAACTTCATAGAGTATCCATACTGAGTCCAACTTCACGTATGAAGTCCATTCTTTATGGAGGATCAAAAGACGAAGTGCCAGCAGAAAAACTGGAAAAACACGGTCGCCTTTCTCTCTTCGACTGCCCGGCTTTACACCAATATTTCAGGCAGAGTTACTGGCTATCATTCCAGCTCTACGAAAACTTCCCTCATCTATTCATTCAGCCGTAATCATAACCGACTCCTTATCTATTTGTTCTGCTCTATCAGTGTCAAATTCATCTACCATTCTCAGATATTTTTCTTCATATATCCCCCAGCATTTACGCCTCGTCCGTTTGGTATGGGTACCAGGACACATAGGACTCACTTTAAACAAGTCAACAGACGCACTAGCGGCGGCATCTCTTAAAGGCCCAGTAATGAAGATCGTAAAACCTTTGGCATACATCAAGGCTGCAAGATTAAAAAGGTGTTTCCAAGAACATGCCAAATCATGTATATTAAAGGGACACAGCAGCAAGTATTAAGTCAAGATAAAGTGAAAGATTAGTGCTCGAGAATCTCTGAGGCGTCAATATTATCATGAACACAGCCTTAACGATCGAGAAATTGAGGCAAATGCAGGACATGATGAGACTCCCCCGGGACATTCAAGTACTTGGCCGATGACGAAAGCGCTCCTCAGGTAAATTTTGTCACTAGTGCTCAACCACTCGTTGCAAAGAAACACCCTTGTATTGTAATATAAGACGAGATAAAATGCTACATTCGTAGTTCCATTCCATTTTTAGAAAAAATAACTCTTTGAAATTACCTTTACAACGATGCGGGCGGTCGAAAGGTTTCGTTTTCGCTCGTCTCTGCGCCGCCAACGCTTTCGCGTTTCAGTTTCGTTATCACGTAGTGCGGCGTTGGTTTTGCTGGCTCGCAAAACTCACACAAACTGCAAGAAGCAGAGAATTCAACTTCCATGTGATGTCACCGGATACCCACATGGTCTACGCCACTTTAGCAAAAAGCAGCTGCAGCGGCGAATACACCGCTCTGTCTTGGCTCGGTACCGCCATCTGTCGGTCGCGGTTTTACAGCAAAGGTTGGTGATGGCGTATGCGACGTCACCACTCCCGCGGATCGGTGGCGGGAGATTTGAATTTCAGAAAAAATATTCGGACCCTTCAGACGCAATTTTCTCGTAAACTAAGTCTTTTCTTGGCCCGAAACAAGCGTAGCGAGGTTTCTGGAATGGTAGTTAAACATTCAACGTCGAATTAGTATTTACCTCTAGTGTCCCTTTAAATAAGACCAATCTTCATCGCCTTAGATTCCCTTGGCACATCAGATGGTGTTCAACAAAAAAAATTTGAAGTTTCATTCACAAGAATGCATTGTCGAATACCAATGATTAATTTTTATTCTCACAAGTTTGGTTTGGCACCTTACCCTCAATGTTTTTATTGCAACGAACATGAAACTATGGAAGATTTCTTTATATACTGTAGTAGTTTTGACCTGCACAGAAAATGACTTTTAGAAGGTCCCCTTAGCCAACTTGGAATTGTTTCTTTACACAAAACTACCAATATTTTCGCAGTCCCTTTAGTTTAACGTTGATAGAGAGACTTTGGGACTGTAAAGTGCACTACGGACGAGACACCGAAGTAGAAGAAGACAGGACGAACGCAGACTACCAACTGGTTTATGGAAACCACACAATGCTGCCTCTTCGAACAAAGCGCGTGCGCAAGCCCAATCATATCCACATGACCATAGAACACTCCCTCACTAATCCCCTATCTACACAAAAAATGAAGCTCTTTCTTGAAAAGCCACACCTATGGTTCGCTGACGCACGACCACTTTGGTCCTTTGCTCATCCTAACGCCTTCGTTCTATTAAAAATCGGCTTGCACTTCTTCACACATGACCTCCAATGCACTGGTAGGTACTTTCCGCTGCCATCTTTTAATGCGCTAGAGTGCTCCATTAAAAGCTCATTAATACATCTTCCGCTTTGCCCCCCATAGAGCATTCCACGGGTCAGCGGAAACTCATACACCACTTACGTTCTACATGGTACATACATGCATCTTCGTTTCATGCCTCATCCATCTCTCTTGATTTTATGCACGTTAGAAAGGGTGCATAAGCGTGACAACTTGCAGGGTGCTTCGAAAATCACATCAACACCGAATTTTCCGGCCACCCTCTTGATCCCACCCGAAACGTTATGGACAAATGGCATTACCTCAAACTTTCGCCTCTCTATTTATCTGGTTTTCCAACCCCAGTGCCGGCGATATGGAGACATATGGCCTTCAACAGCGGCTTAGCTATGGCCTGGACTAGGGCCTGCGGAAAATCTGCATTACGAAGACGTTTCAACTAGGAGGAGAAAATAGCTTGGACCTTGCCGTGACATCACTTGGCAAGAGATGACCTCATCCCTGACACCGGACTGCCCCTCTTGACCAGCTTGAGTGACATGAATCAAACGGCAGAAGTGCCTTATTTGAACTAGGCGAGTACGACCAAAACCGGAGGCCGTTATCATCGAAGAACAGCCTTATGTCTAAAAACTGCAAAGCATTCTCGGGCAATTCAAAGGCAAAATTCAACTTGGTGGCTGCGGACTTGAAAGACTCAAGAACGTATTTCTTGAGTCCTTCGTGAGATTTCAGGATACTTTGTATGTATAAAAACGAGGTATATGTATTCGATCAAGTGTTGCACCGGTACTCACTCAGATCTTTTTAGCCGAATTAGATTGGTTGTTGTCGCGGGTACTTACTGACGGCTGCATATTTTGTGTATTTAGATACGCGGACGAGTTTTTAATCCGGTTAAATACTAACTCTGACGATGACCTTGAAGAAGTAGCGAAATACATTCCTCAGTCCTTCAAATCCGCAGCCACCAAGCTGAATTTTACCTTTGAATTGCCCGAGAATTCTTCTTTGAAGTTTTTAGACATCAAGGTGCTCTGCGATGATAAAGACCACTTATGTTGGTCGTACTGGTCTCATCAAATAAGGCACTTCCACCGTTTGATTCATGTCACTCAAAGCTGGTCAAGAGGGGCTTTGCGTTGTCATGCTTGAGGTCATCTCTTGCCAAGTCATGTCACCATAAGGTCCAAGATAATTTCTCATTCCAGGTGAAATGTCTTTGTAATGCAGGTTTTCCGCAGGCCCTACTCCAAGCCATAGCATAGTCGCTGTTAAAGGTCATATGCTATCATACCAGCAGCACTGGGGTTGAAAAAGGAGAAGAGAGAGAGGCGAAAGTTTGAGGTAATGCTACATGTCCAGAAGGTTTCGCACATGGAGGAAGGGAAAAAAAACTAGGAGGGAGCGTCACGCGATTCTGCTGCAAGCCAATCTTCTCTGAAACTGCCCTTCCCACTCGCCGGGGTCTTGTAAGCCGTGCTGCTTGGGTAGAAACAGGCCGACATTGTTGCCGGACCATTCGTGTTTGTTTGGTACGTGGTAACGATTAGTGGCTCAGCGGCGCCCGCCGTCAAAGGCATGGAAGTGCGTAGGAAGTATAACGCGTGTGTTTCTGCTACTGCGGGCGTCGTTCTTCGCTTCAGATGTGTTGCCTTGAAACGTGGGAGAAAGACTGAGGAGCCAGACCCACAGCGACATAATTCTCAAAGCATCACTTGCGCTCACCACCGCAGTTATTCGGCACTCTCACCTCGAAACCCGTCCAGAGTATGCCGGCCCGAGCGCGGTCTATTGTTTCGTCAATCCAGCTGTTGTGTACCTGAAACTCCGGTGCGTATTTTCTTGCTAATTTTTGTTCCGCTATCTAGCAACTATATAAAATGAGACGAGACCTTTCGCGTGATAGTTATTTGTTGCGCGTTTGCTTAGTAACAGGTTCTGCTGTGCGTCTTTCATTGTGAAAGAAATAAACAGCATTACCTTGCACTATAAACGACGAAGTCACCGCCTTTCCTTGAGATATACGTGCACTATTTTGTAAGATATTGGTTGGTGCGACGTCCTTACGCTCTTCAGACGTGCCTATCTGTTGAGAGGCAGAAGGCATTGAGCAGAACGACAGCGTCGACTGGCACCATGTGCCGTAGCAGTGGGCCGGCAAGGCCTCAAATATGGTTGGGGTACCCGGCTCGCCAGTCCATCACTGGGTACAAGATGGGACGAATTTTTTTCACACGGAAAAGCAGTCGCTGCGGACCCTGGACGCTCGCTTGAGCGCCTGCGCATGTTTGCAAGGGCGAAAGACATCATATTGTTGCCCAGAAGATGCCCCCAAACGCGACGAATCGCCGTGGAAAGGGCGGCGTGGTTGCCCTCACACGTTTCTTCGTTTCCCTGAAACCGCCCTGAAACGCGACCAGTCGTCGTTGAGGTGGCTGTCGCAGGTTTTTGGGCACAATGCCGGTTAATTGCCCGACGCATTCATTCGCTACAGCATTGGCGCCTGTCTGCTGCTTGCTTAAGCGGCGAAGCGCGTGGTGGTTCGGTGCGTTACCTGAATGACATAACACAGACTCGACTGCTTCACACACTTGAATTCCTTCATTCAACCTCGGCGTGCGTTTGCCACGCCGATTATGTGTGCATTTTCCGAAACCCCCGCAGCAGACGCCACCAAAGCGAGCCGACTAAAGCTACCGCTTGCCTATCACGTGAGGGCCTATTTCCCATCATCTAATTTCTTTAAACTTTGTATGACTAGGCTTCAAAATTGTCACGTGACGCTCCATCCTAGTATTTTCCTTCGTCCATGGTTTCACATATGATGAACAGGGTGGCGAAAAATTCGGTGTTGATGTGATTTTTGCCGCACCCTGCAAGTCGTCGCGTTTATGCGCCTTTTCTAACGTAGAATAAGCCAAGAAAGATGGATGTGGCATAAAACACAGATGCACATGTGTATACCATGTAGAACAGAGGTGGTGTACGAGTTTCCGCTGCCCCGTCAATTGGTGTATGTGGGGCAAACATGAAGATGTATTAATAAGCGTTCTATGCAGCGCTCTAACTCATTAAGTGCAAGCTGGCTTTTGATAGAACGAAGGTGTTAGTGCGAGCAGAGGACCAAAGCGCTCGTGAAACTTTGGACGCTTCTTTGATAGCAAGACATGGCCCAGATAGGTGCGTCACTGTATCATCAGGGTATCTTTTCAAGAAAGAGCTTGATTTTTGGTGTAGATAGGGGGCTTGGAGAGGGAGTGTGCTACGGTCACGCGGTTATGATTGCGCTTGCGCATGTGCATTGTTAGAAGAGGCAGCATTGTGCGGTTTCAGTAAACCAGTTGTGAGTCTGGGTTTGTCCTGTCTTCTTCTACTTCGGTGTCTCGTCCATAGTGCACTTTACATTCCCAAAGTCTCTCTATTAACGTTAGACTAAAGTGACTGCGAAAATATTGGTAGTTTTAGTGCAAATAATTTTTTTTACACACACACTAACTTTTGTTACAGTGATTAAATTTGTTTCAATAAAATTTATACCGTAATTTAAAACATGCACACAGTATCAGGCAAGTGTTTAGCACTGCAATACTTTGAATTTGTCAATTAACACTGCTACCATTTTCATTTCCAATAGGTGAGCGACCGTACAAATGCCTGGTGTGCCAGCGTGCCTACAGTCAGTTGGCGGGACTGCGTGCTCACCAGCGCAGTGCTCGGCACAGGCCTCAGAGTGGCGCTCCTCCTGGCAGGGAGTTTGGTGACGAGGGATGTGGTCGTGACGAAGTCAGGTCCCGGAGAGGGCCGCTGCCTGAGGTGCCGACTCGGAAGGAACAGGCCCTGCCCTTGTGCCGACCCCAAGGACCCACGACAGCGAACCCATTGCATAGCTCCCTGCTCTCTGTGTAGAGTTGCCTGCAGAAGCTCCTTGGTTCTAGTGTTAAACCGTGTGGGGACTCAATGACAATCTAGTGAGGAACCAAGAGAAGCAGTGAACACATGTGCAGGTCTGAAGACTTTATCTGCCGGCTGTAGGGTGTCTTGCAGCTGCATACTACAGCAAGGAAGAGCTAAGTCGCTGGAAATACGGCTGCTTCAGAGACTTGTGTGGGCCTGCAGACAAGGAAAAAAGAGCGCAATACCCTTTGGGCCATTCATGTTCAACTGTAGAAGAGGAGAAGTAAAGAAAAAAAAAAGGAATTTAGTTTGCGGGAATCAGCTTGCTTCGTCGCTCTTGTTGACAATGACCAAATAATGTATGGCTTGAAGCGTCAAGGGAATAAAATCAACGACTCAATGAATAAATTAATGAAAATTATTTATTCGTCAGAAAAGAACGAGAGACAAAGAAAGGCAGGGACCTGACCACACGCATGTCCAATTTGCTACCCTGCATTGGGGGAGAGGGAATGAAGCGGCGAAAGGAGAGAAAAAGGGAAGAGAGAGCACACTAGTCGCACGCACACTTGAAGGTGCACACTAAGTCTACAAATGGTCGGAGACCTGTCGACCTAAAATACTCTAACAGAGCATTCGTTGCTTTATCCAACAGCGACAGATATGGTCCAAGAATCTTGCTTTCTGAAAACGCTCTTAGTCTGTCCGCAGTGCGCGGCACTGGTCATTGGAAGAAAACAAAAGCACAGGACGCATTCAGTATTTCCTTTTACCCCCCAGGAGTCGCACGTCATACATTTCGATGAGGAGTGAGTAGTATGCTTTCGTGAATGCAACCCCGAGACGGCATAACAACGATACATTGGAACGGGAACTTTGTGATGGCAGTTGCAGCTTTAACGAAGAATCAAGTTTATGTAGGCGGCACCTTCTGAGAACTAGGAAACGAACAATAAGTGTGTGTGATAGTCAGAAAGCATATTGAAAGCATATTTAGCGCAAGCAAACAAGGACAGAAGGGAGACGACACCACAATGCGCTGTGGTGTCGTCTCCCTTCCGTCCTTGTTTGCTGGCGCTAAATATGCTTTCAGTTTACCAACACGCCCAACAAATGGCAATGCTGATAGTCAGAGCCAGGAATTAAAGTCTCCTTGCAGCATGGTTTCTTGATAGTGGCGTCGAAACCACTCGGCTTCCTCCATGGGCGGACGGGGCTGCCTCGTCGGAAAATATATTTCCAGTAATTCCAGTAATACCGGTATGTCCTGGCAGCAACTGAAATTTCTCGTGTCTTTTCTCATGAGCTTATTGGTGATCATTTCTTATCTCAGGTACTACTAATTGCTTACGAGTCCTGTCGCATGCACACAACAAACTCTGAAGCCTGGCTGCTGTTGTGTTGCAAAATATGACCCATTTTCGTGGTCGCTCTCGCAGGACCTGTATAGCAGCACACAGGGCAGCAAGCCCTGCCGCCGTAAATGTTGTTTATGCGACAATTAAAATTTGATTTTGACCAGCATAGCCGGAGTGACAAAGACACCAATGCAGCTTAAGGACAAGACCGGCCCATCATTATAGATTTGCATTCGGTCCCTATATGTCTTGTTTAGTAGCAGCAGCATCGCTTGTTTTAACACTGTTATTAGGTGATCAACCTTTTTAGTTATCCCCAGAATAGTGAGGCGCACCTGCGACCTGTGGAGAAGAAGGTCTCGCTGCTGGTGTATATCCCCACAAAATACGGTCTTGATGAGTGGCGATAACTTCGGAAAATGTCGCTCGTTGTCTTTGGGAGGGCAAGAGGTCCAAGTTGAGACCAAGAATGTCGGCGATATGTCGACTGTGCACCCTGAGACAATGAGCAGTGATTTATGTTGAGATTGGATTATCTTTGCCATGCACGCACGAGTGCTGCAGAAGTGGAAGCCCTTTAAGGTAGTCGCGCACAAGTGCGCAGTGCCTGGTACTGTAAACCCTCCAATGAGCGAACATTGTATTTGTACACATTGGACAGGCACTGGCAAGCTGTGACGCAATAATCCTAGAAATACAGGTAAATCTCGATATATCGAAGTCGGTAAAATCGGCAATTTGCTTCGTTATATCGAAGTTTCGATGTTTTGAAATTCGTCCTTTAATGCAAATAAGCGCAGTCGCCGATCAATTTTTATTTCATGGAAAGGGGCCGCAGAATTTCCTAAAATATCGGGCGACCTAAAAAAATTGGCTCAAGGCTTAGCTTGGTTAAGCCTGGAAGATTGCGAAAGCAATACCCTTGGCTGCGCCTTGGTTCGGCTGATGGTGTGGACATGGTTGCCCTTTGTCAAACTCATGGCTATACATCATCCGACATAGCGCAAGGCAGCGCGCCGACCACTGCGAAGAGCCGAGCTGTAGCCCCATTTATCCTCCTAGCGTGACGTCACACCAGCGAGCGCCCTCTCTCGGTAGCGCCGCAGCAGCGGTGCGCAAGGCTTCGCCTCCACCATCGATGCCGCGAGCTGGGGCCCCGTCTCTCGGTCTGGCGTGACGTCACACCAGCGAGCGCCCTCTCTCGGTAGCGCCGCAGCAGCGGCGCGCAAGGCTTCGCCTCCACCATCGATGCCGCGAGCTGGGGCCCCGTCCCTCGGTCTGGCATGACGTCACACGGTCACGTGACGCGCAGATGTGTAAGGAGGCGCCACGACCACCGATGGGCCGAAACTGCGAGCAGTATTGCTTTCGCAATAAAAGCAAACTTGAATCAGAAAAGATGTCGTTTTAATATATTAAGGAGCCGGTGACGAATGATACTGTTTCATGCAACGTGCGTCGCCAGTAGCTTCACAATGGCAGTACCAATTAAGCAAAGCCAGCCACGCTTTCGCGTGCACTCCGCCTCCGCGGCTGATAGCGGCACTGGCAGCGGGGAGCCAATGCTTCGTCTGACTGTCGCCCCAAGGGGTCACCGAAACTCGAGATTACGCAACATCTAATACTAAACGCGCTGGAAGAGAGCTTACAAGGTACCACGCCCTCTCGGCACGCCCACTCTATGCACACGAGGCAGATTAACTCTAATACAGGGCGCACAGCTGTGTACGGCTGCGTAGCCACGGCCGAGACGCGCACCAACTCTCTCCCTCACCCGCGCTTGATCGCGTTAGCGCGAGCTCATTTCCCTCCTCCTCTTTGCCTTTGCTCGCGCGGGAGGGCGGCACTCGCGAAGCCACCATCTTTCTTGTCTCACCCTCCCACACTTTCACTCGCACCTAAAGCACACTGTGCGCTGGGCGCGAAAGGATCTTATGGTACTTGACTTTACATAGAACATGATGCGGCTCCACTTCGGCGGTCGCTCTTGTGGCGCGGCGAGCGATTTGAGAGGTGTGCTTCGAGCAGCCGCTTGTAGTTGAATCATTTGACCATCTTCGTCCGTGGAAGTTTTCATTTATTGTCTCGGCATTCCTTTGCGGTGGCAGTGAAATTTCGTTATATTGAAATCGCATACAAACACACTTCGTTATATTGAGGTTCTAAATACATGGTGTTTTATTGACAAGAGGTTATGAAAAGCTAAATACTTTGTTATATTGAATTTCGTTATATTGAAGTCTGTTATGTCGAGGTTTAACTGTAAATCCCTGTATAGCTGTAACATGGGGCACACGGATGTTCTCCATGATTTATAATTTATGGGGTTTTACGCGCCAAAACCACTTTCTGATTATGAGGCACGCCGTAGTGGAGGACTCCGGAAATTTCGACCACCTGGGGTTCTTTAACGTGCACCTAAATCTAAGTACACGGGTGTTTTCGCATTTCGCCCCCATCGAAATGCGGCCGCCGTGGCCGGGATTCGAACCCGCGACCTCGTGCTCAGCAGCCCAACACCATAGCCACTGAGCAACCACGGCGGGTTCTCCATGATTTACCATACATGAGGTTCAAGACATGCACAACAGACAACAGTCTCTTCAGGTATGCGGAATGGGGTTCCACGAAAAGCACCTATTGATTATGATACCTGAAGATTGATGATTCATAATTGACAGTCTGTTCGTTAGCGCAGACTGGGTATGGCATCACGGATTTGCGCGTGAATGCAATAAACGTGAACTTCTCCGTGTATATTGTCAGGCCTTGTGTTTGAGGTAGGCTGATGTCAGGGTTGCTACCTGCTGCCTGTCGCACAGGAATCTCAACGACATAAATAAGCCAGCTTACTCCAACAGTGCGCAAGAAGCCCAACTTGATCCCACAGAGAATGGAAGGAGCAAGTACACGCAGACAATGCAATACCTCCTTGTCCAGGCTCTCCTCACGTCTAGGGCCAGATACCGTGTTAACGCCTTCAACTTGACGGCTGCGCGCTTTCACAAACTCGAACGGCTTGTGGCCAACGCCTACCTACCTACAACTTCTACGCTTCATGTTTGCACAGACAGCTAATCGGTGGTGAGGATGCTAAGATCAGTTAATGCAGTTACGAGTCCTCTACTCACTTCATCAAACAAGAATGCCAGTGGTCACTAACCGACAATGACATTACTAGATGTGTACACTGCGCACCCGGATATAGCGGGATCTCGGAGAACGGGAGGGACAAAA
This sequence comes from Dermacentor andersoni, assembly GCF_023375885.2. NCBI lineage: Eukaryota > Metazoa > Arthropoda > Arachnida > Ixodida > Ixodidae > Dermacentor > Dermacentor andersoni. Next base: position 358,198,974 of record NC_092814.1, on the reverse strand, counting down.
TGCGGTGAACGAGGTACTAGCTACCACCCGCCGTTGCGACCACAATATCAGCCTCCCGCCAACCATGGATCTCTCATCTGAAGTCCGCTTCAAAGTTGCTTCAAAAGCGTAACAATTGTGAACGGCTGGCACGGCAAACACTGAATGACCCGGGACCGCTCTCACCTCTGCTACTAAGAGGGCGCCAAGTTCTAGCGTACAAGGTCAGAACTGGCTCAGCGTTAATTTCGGGCGTCTTGTCCCGCCGGCGATTGTACCGTAACAAACGCAGTGCCTCCGAATTAAACACACCCCCACCTTCACCTGACCTTACCTGCAAAGCATGGAAAACGGACGCCCCCATTCATTTATCACATGCTATGGGCGTACAGTGCATTAACTTATTAGGGTTCCAAGCATCGTGCTTTGATGGCACACCTCGATGATTGAATCTGACACCGAATGGACGCGTGAGGCACCTTTCACGCGCTCTACGCATTCGGCCGCGAAACCGGCGTCGTCCGTCTCTTTTAGAGGAGCTCTGGTAGACAATCGGGATCGGTCGCTGATGCCACTGCGTGCCTCCTCTCTCCTTTGCTCCCATCAATGCATATTCTCCCTTAGACCATAGAGCCAGCATCATGTTGTTAAACACTGTGTTCATTCACTCAGTTATGCTATTGTCACGTAGTAGTGACGGTGAATAATACAGCGGTAAAACTGTGAATGACAAAACTAACTTTTTATTGGGCGAAGTTGTGCCCACGAAAGCAAGTTACACTCACAGCACAGCAATAGCGGCGAACATGGTTAGCGATCGTGGAAACCTGATCAGCGGGTCAAGCGCGTCGGCCTTTATACATCAGTCATCGAAGGTTCCAGAGTAATCGCTGGTGCCCGCGTGCCTTCCTGAAAGTTCTACACCATTCGCGTCGCGCATACATGCAATCATAATACACAATTGAGGTTCGGTGACAACAGACAGCGGATAGAACAATCGATAACATTCCAGAAACTTCCGATACATGTACGCGCGTTCTGCGCTGAGCGATAACATTTGTCAGACAATGAAACGTGGTCGATAAACAGGTGCACGTGTCAGTACCACCTCTAATAATAAAAAAAAAGCATTGTCCGATGCTACAAACATAAAAGGAGAGCGAAAAGCAAACGTACATTTCATGAAGAAGTAACGAAATAACAAAGAAACAAAGTCCAAAGCAACAAAGTCCAAAAAAAAGTCCAAAGTTCAGCTATGCAAAGTCCCAAAGTAATTTATTTCTTTCTTTATTTATTTATTTATTTATTTATTTATTTATTTATTTATTTATTTCAAGTACCTGCAGCGCCCGAAGGCATTATTGCAGGGGGGAATATACTGGGTTACACAAGGTCGGATAAAATACATAACTGATGAAAGAAATAACACAATAACAGAAAGATTCATGCCGCTATAAATTCAACAGTAATGCTCTGAGCGGTACTTCAGTGCGACAATCAGCAATTTCCTGCTGTAGCTGATTCCACTGGGATATTGTGTGTGGGAAAGACGAGTGCTGGAAGACGTACGTTCTACAAGTTTTTGCTCTTATTTTTAAAGATAGGTCACTTCAGTAAGCTAAGACACGAGGAGGTAAAAGGTAAGTTTCTTTATTTATTGGAACCATGTCGAAAGAAATTTTTAAAGGCATTTCTAATCTCATGTTTTTAATCTCATAATTCCCACCCCAAGCTATCCTTAACTGCAGGAATACTAGAAGTCATAATTACTACATACAAAACGGGCTGCGCGCTTTATAATATATCATATAATTAGGTTTAGGTTATATTATATATATTAGGTTTATATTTATATTAGACAGACTTTTGGTTTGCGGGACCCAGGTCACACCGAGATACTCTAATATGGGTCTTACGTTCGAAAGTAAAGTAGTTCTTTAATTTTGGGAGGAGCTAACAGGAAGTTACGTTTAACAAAATTTAGCACTTTACAGGCTTTCGCTGTAACATATTCAACGTCCTTAGTTCAAATTAAATTCGATGAGTAATAAACACCAAGATATTTATACTCAGTTACTCACGATAGCTGGACATTGTCTAATGTCCAGCTATCGTGTCAGACAATGAAGCAGGTATGAATTGTGTTTACGTGTAAAGAAGACGTACTGACACTTACTGGGTTTCACAGACATTTCCCGCCTAACACACCAGCGCGTTATGCAGTCCAAATTGCATTGCAAGTGCTCGTGGTCAGTAGAAGGCCTAATGCAGTGATAATTTACACAATATTCCGCATACACACGCGCTTTGCATGACACAACCTGAGCAATATTATTGATGTGTACCAGAAACAGCAATGGCCCCAAAACAGATCCCTGGCGAACTCCCGAAGTAACAGCAATGTAATCAGATTGTGAGCCATTAATTACAACACGTTGCATGCGTTCTTTTAGATAACACTTAATCCAATGAAGCAATGAAGGAGAGATAACCAGGGATGATACCTTATGTAACAGCAAAACATGGGGAACAGAATCAAATGCCTTTTTAAAATCGAGGAATATGCACTCAGTCTGTACACCGAGATCGAATGAATGAAGAAGATAGTGGCTGAATTCTAGGAGCGGGTGTCGAACAAGAACGACCAGACCTAAAACCATGCTGATATTCGGTAAAAAAAATATTGTTGTCTAGATGCTTTATTACGGCACTGTACACTATGTGCTCCAGTGTTTTACTACATATACTCGTAAGAGAAATTGGCCTGTAGTGGGAGATAATATTTTTGGGCCACTTCTATGGATCGGTACCACGTTTGCAACTTTGCACTCCTTAGGTAAACAAGAAGTACTTAACGATTTCTGAAACATTATAACCAGGTAGTGGGCGATTATGTCAGAACAAGACTTTAGCACATAAGAAGGTGTACCGTCAGGACCCCATGCAGAAGAAGCATTTATGTTGGTAAGTAACGTAAGCATACCACCGTTTGTCACGACCAGTTCCGGCATAGGTTCAAACACATTGCCGGGAATACGCGTTAATTCATTATGACAAGGAATTGTGAAAGAAGACTGCAAATAGAGATTGAAGCGAGAAGCTTTATCGATAGCAATGTGTTCAATGGGGCTGGATGGTTCATGTTTACAATAAAAATAGGAACAGCGCAACACAGGGCGAACGAGTAAAGAGCGCAGGAGAGCGCTCTGTCCTGTGCTCTTTACTCGCTCGTCCTGTGTTGTCCTGTGTTGCGCTGTTCCTGTTTTTGTTCTAAAACTTTATCGAGGTCATCAGTAAGAAGTACACTGCCGTTGTTTATGCTCGGGATGTGAACTGATTATTTGCTAGTTGTTTTTAAACATTTCCTTCGGGCTATTTTGTAACTTTGGACCCAATGTTAAGAAGTATTTTTGCTTATCAACCTTGTTTTTTACTTTATCTTTTCCAAGAGGCTTTAACATTACAAATACACAAGGTTTACGCTGCTTTATATAAGCATTCAGGAGAGGATGTCTCTTATTAATCAATCGCTTGACCTCTCGAGTAACCCAGGGCTTATCACTACGTTTTTTTTTTTTTTTTTTGCGCACAAATGTTTACATGGAACATGTGTGTCAACGAATTGCTTAAGTGTGGAGCGAAATGTGTCCCATAGGGTATTTCAATCTGCGGACTGAGCTAAGTGACTGAATTCCTGCAGAAATATGGCAAGCGCATTGGATAGTTAAACATAATTGGCTTTCTAAAAAAATATACCGTCCTTGAGTGATCATGTGCACATGAGAAGGGGACGATCTGAACATGCGCTACAATGCATTCATGGTCGCTAATACCGGGAATTACGGCGCTATCAGGCACAAGCAATGGCTCGTTTGAAAAAAGTAGATCTAAGACAGAAGAGCTATTCGGACCACACCTAGTAGATTGAGTGACAAACTGATAAATAGCATTGCCTACTAGTGCCTCGCGGAATGCTATAGGAAGAGCGGATGAGTTAACAAGGACAGGGTTATTGTCAACCCACCTCATGTCAGGCAAATTGAAATCACCGCCAATAAGACAGACATTATTTATTGTAGAGAGAAACTCGGAGAAGGATGTGAAGGTCTCATGCGATGAGGAAGCGGGGGAACGGTAAAAGGATCCAACTACCAGAAACTGCCCAGTTTTAAATCGGATATTGCACCGAACTGACTCGGGGCAATCAGTTGGGATTAAGACGGCAGACGATTGCAAGCACGAAACAACAAGTAGAAAGACTCCACAGCAATGCGCATTGCAATTGGAACGGTAGACGTAAAAACCAGGCGGAAATACTTCGGAACTACCAACAGATTCGTCGAGCCAAGACTCCGTACCTATAATCACGTGAAGTTTTACTGACGAGGTCAGAGTAGCAAATTCATCGGTTTTGTTTTTTACACTTCTGCAGTTCACGACCAAAATGGTAAGCTCTGAAATTGGATGACCAGAAGATCCCACGCGAACACATTGCTTTGAGGACTGATTACTCAGGCACCACCCTTGCTACTTTCTCAATTCAACAACAGTATCCTGAGTACCATCATATGCGTAGCACTTCTCATCTACGAGAAGCTTACCGCATCGAAGTTTGAAAGAGCCATTCAATGTTTTTGCATAACTTACAAGTTTAGATCGCGCAAGCCTGATGTCAGGGCTGAAATCCTCACGGATCGCAAAGTTAGTACGCTTAGGCCTGATACCACGAGATAGGATATGTTCCTTATCCTTGAAATTAACAAACCTAATAATGACAGGCCCGTTTTTTCTTTCGTGGGATTTACCAAGCCGGTGAGCACGCTCTATACTTTCCGGAGTAATCTGTTCACCCAGTTGGGTTTGGATGAGGCTGTTTATGTAAATAATGAGGCTGTTTCTTCTGGATCTGTTGCTCTCGTTATCAAACGACGCCCCAAGCTTCGCCATATCATGACGAAGAGCGTCAAGAGCGCCCAGAGTGGAGGCTGCACTGCGCGTGTCAATCTGTTTGAGAGAATGCATATCGTTTTCCAGAAGATTCACCCTGCTAACAAGGGCTTGCAGTGACGTGCTCAGTACATTTTACTGTTCTGTAACAACTTGTATTTCCTGAAGAAGCATCGCCCGGCTCATTTCCAAGCCTTTAACGACTTCAAAAATTTCTGCGATTTTGGCACTGTCAGAACCTGTAGGTGCTACATTGGTTCTGGGGCCAGGGTTACTCTCAATATCTCCAGAGACCATCAACAGAACACTCCATACAGAAACAAGAGCAGAAACCAACCCTACAAGGCCCTTTCACAAAACATATAGCAAGTTGGTGGGGCAAGACGCCGCTACTATACAACGATTAGAACTAGGATAACATTTAGCAGGGTCTAAGTAACTGACCTGTGCGTGGAACGGGTGTGAGAAAATAGCCAAAGCGATGTCGTACCCTGGACGCTCAGCTGAGAAGTGCTGCTTAAATATCCGCCCCTCGGATTGCTTGACGCTGGTAGGCCTTGGTTGTCAGGTGAGATCAGAGGCCCAGTCAATCTTCGATGCTGGCACAAAATTGGCTGGGAGCGATGAAACTCAACCCGCCCATCTTCTTCGATGAAGCTTGACGAAGGCCGCACCAGTGGCAAGGGAATGCCCGGCGGAGCGAAGTCACTTTGTGTGTATTCGCGGGCTACCTTCACACTCGGCAAAACACGTTTTGTGCAGCACGTATTGAGCAACACAAAGCTGTATGGAGAGTTTTCATGTCGCTCTATAATTTTCTCATTGACACTTTTAATCTAAATATAATATTTTAGTTGATTAATTATTTATGACTAATTACCGAATTAGGTAGAATGAAAAAATAATTGAGTATCTCCTAGCGACGGCAAACATTACCTTGGCTCTAACCAGCTACGTAGCATTCGCATATATTTAAACTCTGGCTAAAGCTAGCTGTGACACTGTATATGTACAGTGCTCAGCGAGTGAAGCGCAATACTCGGAGCGCATGGCTGCCGGCACTTCTTGCGCCACTGGTAGGTGCTAAGGACATTGAGGTGATGTATTTTGGTATTATATGGAATCGACAATATTTGTGAAGCATTGCGACTGCATTCGGCCCCCTCAGCGATCACTCGCAGCTCATCGGTGTCATAAGAAGCGCTTGCCGCTACGCGGTCCGAGTATCGCGTTTCAATCGCTGAGCACTGTAAGTCTTTCCACAACTTATCTGCACGATTATGCATCTGCAGCGTTCTATATTTCACCATACAATTTATTGCAATTAGCATTGGCCACCGCGGTATTAGTAAGTTCACTTACTGCTACTGTTGCCAACGTTCACCACTCGAACACCTTTTTTGTGAAGCTGCAGAATCTGCAACGCTAATGCTCATCGAAAATGATATCGAAAAAACGGAAAAAAAATTGGCTGAAGGCTTAGCTTGATAAAGCCTGGAAGATTGCGAAAGCAATACCCTTGGCTGCGCCTCGGTTCGGCTGATGGTGTGGACATGTTTGCCCTTTGTTAAACTTATGGCTATACATCATCCGACATAGCGCAAGGCAGCGCGCCGACCACTGCGAGGAGCCGAGCTGTAGCCCCATATATCCTCCTAGCGTGACGTCACACCAGCGAGCGCCCTCTCTCGGTAGCGCCGCAGCAGCGGCGCGCAAGGCCTCGCCTCCACCATCGATACCGCGAGCTGGGGCCCCGTCTCTCGGTCTGGCGTGACGTCACACGGTCACGTGATGCGCAGCTGTGTAAGGAGGCGCCACGACCACCGATGGGCCGAAAGTGCGAGCAGTATTGCTTTCGCAATAAAAAAACTAATACTGTGCGCACAATGCAGTGGTCGTTTGTCGCGCGCTGCCGACCAGCCGCATTGGCTCAGTGCCTACGGCATTTGGCTGCTGAGCCCAAGATAGCGGGATCCGTTCCCGTCCCAAGTGGCTGCATCGGCCGCATTCCGATGGGAGTGGAACACAAGAAACGGCTGTATACCGTGCTTCAGGATCTCTGAGTACCATAACCAGCTGCGACGTCAGTCTTAAAAGTTCATGCAGCGAGTCAGCAAAGAAATGAGAGAGGGTTTAGCGGCAATTCTCTCGCTTTCTCTTCTTTCGTAAGGACTGGTATGGTTGTAGGGACAGACCAGGCAGAAAACTTACAAGCAGGCAGTAAAAGTGCAGATTGGCTCTGGTATGGGCCCGGGTGGATTACTTCAGAAAGGTATGTGCCAGCGAAAGGGAGTTCAGGGGGCTCTGGCGATGTGGGTTGCATATACGCATGATTTGGCCCTTTCGAATAAACCTTGTTTTCCTGTATGGCTCCTGTAGCGGCGACGTGTGTCGCCGACGAATGAAGAGTTGTCGTGATAACGACACAGCAGCGAAAATTCCCTTTTATGAAACACACGCATATTTATATACACTGGACGACACTAGTACCACCAGTGGCCGCGATCACCAAACCAAAATCAAATATACAACATATTTCCTTCCTTACTGGAACACAGTCATATGGATAAGCAGTGCAGTGCGTTAATAAGTTAGCTCATCTACACCCATGTCTATGTACAGTAACAACAACGTGTTTGTGCTATAGACATAGCCTATACACAAAACAAAAAAAAGGAAAACAAACTCATTTGAAATGCAAAAGAGGTGCAACGCTCGCGAAATGTTTAACAGGCACAGCAGCACAACGTCGAAACCTACACTTGGTAGCCAAAGCGATCTGGGGATCGTCTACTTCATGGTGGCCGTACCCTACGTTGCGGCACGGCTGTTTTAGGAGAACCACTGGCGACTGGAATAAGTTCGGGCGCACTGCAAGTGACAGGTGGCATGGGCGACTGCTTTACAGCAGCAGCTGAAGTCCCGGTGGTCGCTTCCGGAATAGCTCCCTCATTTGTGGGCGGAGACGAGCCTTCCCTAGCCGTACATTTCTTTCGCGTCGCATATAAAGGACAGCAGAGGCTCGTGTCATTTTTGACAACTTCGAAGCATTCCACATTTTTCTGCCATCAACGCGGAAAGAGGACGGTCCCTTCTTGATGATCACTTTTCTTGGGCAACTGAATTTCAGGTCGTCAATTTTTTTTTTTTTTTTTTTTTTTTACTCTTACGAGGTCGCCGGCACGGCATCCACTCTGGTTTCTCTTGCGGCCCTCTGAGCGTCCGTGTATTGTTTGCTATACTGATGTTCTTGCTTGACCCGCTCACATAGATAGCGGAGCTCCAAACCAGGATCAGCAAAAAATGTGGCTGACGGGTGCCCGACCACATCCAGCCGAGTTCTTGGCAACCGTCCGTGCAGGAGAAGGCCAAAAGGGCTGTGGCCCTTTCAGTTGTGGCATGCGGCGTTCAACGGTAAACGCCCAATTATTCTGTTACCGCCTGGCGCAAGGGACGCTGCTCGAGTGTAGTCACTTGAACGAAGCCTTTAAGAACTTTGTTAAATCGCTCTATTTGACCGTTCGCCCGCGGGCAGTACACGGACGAATGTCTCAAGCGGATACCTTGATCTTGCACGAAAGCTTCGGACTCCCGAGATGAAAAATGTGGTCTACTATTGCAAACAATTTCATCTGGATAGCTTTCGCGTGCGAACACAGACACCAAGAAGCTTGTTACTGAGCGGGTTGTGGTATTGCTGCAGAGTGAGTGAGTGAAAAGTTTATTGAGCTCTAGTAATTGTGTTCTTCTGCCGCTGGTGCGGATTCTTCAGAGGAGTCTTCCTCCTTGTGTCTTCGGAGGTTGTCAGCCGTTGCTTCGCCCATGCTCTATTAGAATGGTCGGCTGCCCTCAGTCCAGGGCTCCGCTGGCTTCCACTGTCCGTCCTGCCCACCGCACTAGACCTAGCTGGTCTTCGCAGCGGTCGTTGGACAGAAGTTCCTCCCATTGCTCCGCACTTGGGCGTGATATGACTGGGATTACGTCAGTTTGTTGACATGCCCACGTTATGTGGTGTAATGTGGGTTTCTCATTGCACCATTGACATTTGTCCTTATATAATGTGGGGTGCAACTTAGCACGTTAAGGTAAGCATACAACCCTACTTGTAGTTGTCGCCACGCGACAGCTTCTTCCATGCTAAGGGACTTGTGCGGCAGCGGGTACCGATTCCTGCTGCCTCTGTAGCTGTCTAAAATGGCCGTGTACTCTCGGGATACATGCGTGGGTTCCTCAAGGCTGTCGACTTTGGACGCTCGGTAATTAGTGTAATCTCCAGCTATCCTGTCCGCCTCTTGGTTCCTTGCCACTCCCGTGAGTCCCGGTACCCATACGATCTTGTGTGATCGCTTCATGTCGTTCTGTGCCTGTTTGTTCTTGTGTTTCACAGTCTACAGAGCATGCAGAGTGCTCGGTGACTGATTCTGGCATACAAGTAGTTGCGACAGACTGTTTGCGAGCCCGAGAGTATTGTTAGCGACTGTCCAATCCGATAAGCCTCCGCTGCCGCTAGAGCAACGGCCACTTCTTCAGCCTCGACTAAGGTGCAGTCTTGTAGCGATACGCTGATTCCTTCTCGTAGTGCCGAGTCGACCATCGTTGTTACTGCATTCTTGGTTCCCCTTTGTCTGGTGTATATAGCTGCGTCCACATACACCGTTGTCTTTGGGGGAGCGTAAGTTTTCTGGAGGTATTCAGCCCTTGCCTCCATACGACCTTTATGGAGATTTGGGTCCATGTTCCTTGAGATTGGTGCTATTTTAAGCGTGATGTGGTACTCGTCGTCGCTTCAGAAGTATACTTCGTGCCACTTAGAATAGTAATTGACAAACGTGATTGGATATCTGCAATCATGTGGCATTCTCACAAATGGGCCAACAATGTCCATGCCCAGCTTCAGCTACGGCTTGTCTGGAAAGGGTACCGGTTTCAATGGTGCAGCCGTCAGCTTAGTGATTTTGTCCGCTGCCTGGCCGCCCATCTGGATCGCTAGCTCGATTTGCCTGTGCACTCAGTGACGCTCTTAGGGCTATACACTGTTTTTCCATGGGCGCCACCGTACTGCTACGCAGTGGCGCCATCTATGGGCAGTCGACATGCTGGCTTGGGCGAGCGCTCCGTTTTGCATGGCAGGTATACGCTCAGCGGTAGTTTCTGGCGTTTGTTTTCGCGCTCGTACGGTCTATTTAGTATAACGTGGTGTCTTCTACGTGGAATACGGTTCTGTGAGACGTACCGAAGGGGTTTAGGTCAGTATGGCCGGACTTTCTGCTGGCGTTGAGGCAGACGGAACACGCAATGCGATATGTGCGCGCATATTTGAGCCCACAATCAGCCTCCGAGATCAGTTGTGCATTTCTGAATGTTCCATTGAGTAATGTGACCTTATTGCAGTATTATCCTCTAATTCTAAGCTGCGGTTTAGCAGCAATGAAACATACGCGACGATCGTAACAGAATGGGTACCATTCTGCTACTATAGGGGCTGTGCTGTTATACTTTGACAAGCGTTCGAACTGTTCGCTGCACATTACATCGCGTGATTACTTGGTTCGGTGGATGAGGTTTCCACCCATGAATAAAATAGTTTTGGTTAGTAATAACAGCTTACCTTACAGTGTGAACTATGCTTGTCCAGCAAAGCAACCGTTTACCAACTGCGCGAGCATCCTAAGCAGTGGTAGGTGCTGGACTATATATATATATATATAATCTTTGTTCTATATAACGCATGGTTTAAGCATGCGGTATAAACGTACTATAAATGTTGTGTGGTGTGACTATGCGAGGTCGTGCTGTGGTGTTAGCCCGTTTTCTCTATCTCTTTCGAGAAATAGGATGATAACCGATTTTTTGTTCGGTTGTGTTCGTTCCGTTCTCTACCACGCACCCACACGTATTATGGAAATATTGTCCTCAAAATAGCCATCGCATTCCTTTTATGCGACTGCTCTCGGATATTGTGGCTTTACAAAGAAAACGGCAATGCCGAAGCACATAGCTTACATATGTATCGTGCTGGTTCCCCAACCGTAGTGATCGCTGTGTTGAGCAGCGCCATCGGCCTCACGCAGGAGGCTAGCGTAGACATATAGTGATTTCAACCTACTAGACTTGAAATTTATGAAAAAGATGCCGGTGCATCACAAATATATGACAGCGCCTGCCGGTTAGATGTTTCGTAGTTGCCTAATGTTGGCCGTAGACGAGCATGCGCTCTTACATTTTCGTCCCTACCAAGCGGTCAGATAGTGAGCAGATTTACCATTTCATGTTGGTAATACGGAGACACCGGTTCTCTTCGTTGAATGAAAACCGATACACCCTAAATAGTTCACAGCACATACACCGCAGCTGACGCGCGTGACATGTTTGCGCCCCCAAGAAATATTTCCGCGTACTGTAGTTACCGGACGCACCGAAAGACTTCCCTGACGACCTAATATGAACGGACATTGCGTAAATTTCACAAAGTACCATCTAAAACATTTCGAAATCGTTCCGCAGCACGCGACAGCAATACCTTCAAGCAGTGCCGCGCCAGATCACCCAAGCCAAAGAGGAGGAAAGGCTCGCCGCGCGCCCTTTCCTCCTCACCCGATGAACAGGTCTATAGAATAATGGTGCGACAAGTGGAAAATGAAAATAAATGAGAGTAAAACTGTTGTATTGCGCATAACGAATAAAATAAATCATATTTTCGATTTTATTTACACAGAAAATTCTTCGGTGCTTTCCACGGTTGACGTGCTGAAATACTTAGGCATACATATATTCGTGAATTTAAGCTGGTCAAACCATGTTATAAAGATATGCGAAGCTGCGGAAAAGAAGCATTGGTTCTTGCGACGGAAATAGCAGTTGGCCTCACAGTCAGTAAAACTAACAGCTTACTTAACGTACGTTCGGCCCACGCTAGCATATGCCAGCATAATCTGGGACCCTTATCAGTCAGGGTTAATTGACAGACTGGAAAAACTTCAACGTCGAGCAGCAAGGTTTATTCTATCAGGTTACTCTAGCACAGATTCTGTCTCCGAAATGCTCGGTTTGCTGAACTTGCCTACGCTCGCTGAACGCAGTCGCATAGCTATGTTAAATTTCTTTTTTTCTTTTTACTAAGAGGGAACGCCAGGTAGCGAAGAGCAGTGACAACAGGGTCACATTGTGCTCCGCTTCTTGAAACGATTTCATGCGGAAAGTTCAGCGAAACCAACCTAAAAAGTATATATTCTTTTTCGCGAAGTTGAAAGGATTCTAAGGACACCAAAATCTGGGACCTGGACCCGCTTCACGAGGACGTATCAACATAAGAAGAAACGAGTTGCACAGACGGAGTTAACCCTAACAACAACTTCGGTCGGCGGCGCAGTGCGGTGCGTGGACTTTCTGACAACCATAAAACGAACTTTTTCGGACATTCTCTCGCCAAGTAAGAAGCCAAAGGTGAGCAATATTTACCTCACATTTGGAGCTTTGAGCGCGAAAACCCACGTATTTGGCAAGAAACGAGTGAGCCTAAGACCTTGCGCGGCGGAAGGCAGCGGTCAACAGCATGCCTAAAGAGGCCTAACGGCTTTTCGACCATATGGAAGTCGACGAGGAGCTTCCCGGCTCCTCTCGGGCGTCCGAGAACCATGCAAACCAAGCGAGTAGCGTCTCGGAACGAGTGGAATCAAATGAGGAAACGCGGCCGTCGAGCGACGCATCTCTCGACAACGAGAGGAACGCCGCCGCGGGTCTGCCTCGTGCGTGGACGGATGACGGCTGGCACACCGTTCTTTCACGCAGACAAAAAAAGGAAAATAAAAAAAGCGAAAGAGAACCCAAGACAGGAACCGAAAAGAAAAATGAAAAACCACCGGGCAACTGGTCCGCCTCCGCACGAGGAGAGAACCAAACCAAGCGGGATTTCCGCCGTAGAAAACGCCGCGGCCCGCCGCCCCCTCCCAAAGGAGGATATAAAGATTATTCTGAGACCACACAAAGGCCTCATAGTCAAGAATCTGCTCGGATCAGAGCTCTCGGTGGCAGTGATAGAGGCCTGCCGGAACAGTTGTGGAGGGGACAGCTTTTTACTGCGGGTCCACCCCGGATCGAAAATCGTAATATTATCCACGCCACGCGAACAAGTGGTGAGCAGGCTGAGAGAGATCAGCCAGTTAAAAATCGCAGGACAGATTCACCCCTTTAACGCGTACGTGGCAGACCCCGAGGACGTCTTGCCAGGTATCGTTCACGGGCTATACCACCCGGAACCACCCAGGCCGAACTTATGGCCAACCTACGAATACGGGGTCAAGGGGTGAACATAGAGAGAGCCAGGATGCTGGGCTCTTCGAAGTCAGCAATAATAACTTTTACCGGCAACGTACTACCGAGGTGCGTCTACTTCATGGGGGCAGAGGCGATCTGTTACCCCTATAAGCTGTTGCGTACTCCAGGGTAGCGTATCGTACTGCTGCCGAGTTGTAGCGGCGCCTGCCTATCGAAGCTCCACCGACGTTACTTTTGGGGTAGTGTGGCGTTATCGGCGGGCTGCAGGCATACGGTAGACCATGGCGACCAAGCAAGGGCGAGACGATTTCTAGTGCGAAACTTGCACGGTTTATTCAAAACTTGGTGAAAGAAAATGAGAAGAGCATGAAATGATCTAAAAAGTACATTTCCGAGCCTCTTAAATAGGCTCTCTACAATCGTGGGAGGGATCTTGCTTCTGTCGACGTCACGTGACCGGCACAAAAACTCTGCTGCAGGGAGGAGGGCGTCCCGCCTCCAGGAATTGTACACGCTTGTCCGTCTCTTTTGCGCGTTGTTGGTTCGTGGAAGTTATCCTGTAGACTTTGGCCGTTCGAGGAAAGGGTCCCTCTAAGGACGCGCGCGCGCACACACACACACACACACACACACACACACACACAAAAAAAAAAGAGGCCTGTAAACACTGCGGGGCTTCCGCCAGACCAGCAGACACTCGAAATGGTCATGGCGAATTAGGAAGTCACGCTTCATTTCGACGAGGCAAGGTGTGTGAAGGTCGGGTGAGGGAAATTCCTTTCTGCACGTGGTGCCAGACGCCAACCATGCTCCGTCAAAGCTGTTTCTTTCACCACTGGACATTCGTACACTGCCTTGGCCGCGAGCTCCCTTGCCTTGGAACGAGTTAGGGCTTGCACTATTCCCTCACTAAACCCGATTCCCTTGCGTCGTAGCAAATCCTCTGATTTGTTAGAAAACTAATACGGATACTGCGGCGGGAGATGTGCCGAGACGGCGGCTTCAGTGTCCAGTACTCCAAAAGCGCCTTCGATACGAATCTTAGCCACAGGGAGAGACACTGGAGGCCTCTACGGCTTGCCTTATCGAAGCACATTCTCCTGTGAATTGGCCTTCCTCTACGTACGACGGATGCACCACGTCCATTGTGGCTGCCGAGTCGTGAAGCACTCTACAGTTTGCCGTTTACCACGAGGTCTCTAATGTATGGTTCTATCAAGTTCAGATTTTCTACGTTACTACTTAGTGACATCAACACTAGTTTGGGATTTTTGCATCCTACGGAGATTTGCCCCGTTTGCTGGCAGTTGTAGCAAACTATTGGTTTCTTGGCCTCGAAAGCTTTTTCTTTTGCCTTTCTGCCCTCTGTTCGGGTAACTCCTCCTCTCCCTCGCTATCCTCGTCACTAGTTTTCACCGAACCTGACCTTTCCAGTGTTTTATACCGACTCGCCTTTGACCATTGCTTTGGCTTGTCGGGTCTGTATTTATTGATCTCCTTCTTAGGAGCTTCGTTGCCTTCGTCCGCACGGCAAGTTACGTACTCCTCAGCGAGATCGGCCGCTCTCGTGATAGTGTCTACGCCTGGCCTATCCTGAACCCAATACTTGATGTTTACTGGCAGCCGGCGGTAGAACTGTTCTAAAGCAACGCACTGCGTTGTCTTTTCGGCGTCGCCGTGTGCACCCTCTTTTCTGAGCCATTCCTTCAGGTTTACCTCTAAGGTGTATTCAAAATCTGAGTATGACTCGCTTTTGTTTTTCTCGACTTCCCTGAATTTTCGCCTGAATGCTTCTACTGATAATCCATACTTTTTAAGCAGATTCGCTTTGACTTCATCGAAGTCCTCTGCTTCTTCTTTCCCCATGCGGGCGGTGATATCAGCTACCTCACGTGGCAGTAACGTAAGCAAGCGTTACGGCCACGTGTTTCTCGCGAATTTTGCCTTCTCACACGTGCGCTCAAACTGTACCAGAAAAAGACCAATGTCCCCTCCTACTGCGTAGGGTGCCATCAAGTCTTTCCTTCTGCGCTCGTTTTCACGTGCCTCTGTGCTAGGTCTTTCAGTATTTTGAGCTTTCAGCAACTCAATCTCTAGGCGCTTTATTTCGAGTGCGTCGCGTGCAACACGGTCGCGCTCTTCTTCTTCCTCTAGGCGCTTACGCTCTTCCTCTTTCTCAAGGCGCTTACGCTCTTCCTCTTTCTCTGCAATACTCTCTAGGCATTCCTTCAGTTCGTCGTCTGCCCCGATCGCCCCAATGATCTCCGGCTTTCTCTTTGATTCGGCAATTTGGAGGCCCAACTCTTTGGCAAAGCTCAACAATTCCGGCTTCTTTAGTGCCTTCAAGTCCATGGCTGCCTTTGGTGCTGCTAAGTCTTTATAACAACCTTGACGTACTCAAAAGTTCCATCAACGGTTAAAGAAAAATCACTCCACTGTACTTTCCAAAAAATACGTAAAAGCCAAGTGATATCTCAGTAAAGAAATGCCGTGCACTCACCATATGCAGTCATGAATCCATACATCTTCCTACCGAACGTTGTCACCAGGACGAAGTGGCTACGATTTCGTAGTTGTCGTCCAAGTTGGGGTCTCCAGGGTTCCGTATCCCAATCGCTGCCAGTCAGTTTGTTGCGTACTCCAGGGTAGCGTATCGTACTGCTGCCGAGTTGTAGCGGCGCCTGCCTATCGAAGCTCGACCGACATTACTTATTGGGTAGCGTGGCGTTATCGACGGGCTGCAGGCATCCGGTAGACCATGGCGACCAAGCAAGGGCGAAACGATTTCTAGTGCGAAACTTGCACGGTTTATTGAAACGTTGGTGAAAGAAAATGAGAAGAGCATGAAGTGATCTAAAAAGTACATTTCGGAGCCCCTTAAATAGGCTCGCTACAATCGTAGGAGGGATCTTGCTTCTGTCGACGTCACGTGACCGGCACAGAAAGTATGCTGCAAGGAGGAGGCCGTCCCGCCTCCAGGAATTGTAGACGCTTGTCCGTCTCTTTTGCGCGTTGCTGGTTCGTGGAAGTTCTCCTGTAGACATTGGCCGTTCGAGGAAAGGGTCGCTCTAAAGTCGCACGCACGCACGCACGCACGCACGCACACACACACACACACACACACACACAAAAGAGGCCTGTAAACACTGCGGGGCTTCCGCCAGACCGGCAGATACTCCAAATGGTCATGGCGAATTAGAAAGTCACGCTTCATTTCGACGAGGCAAGGTGTGTGAAGGTCAGGTGAGAGAAATTCCTTTCTGCACGTGGTGCGGGACGCCAACCGTAGCAGGAGTCACGCCTCATTTCGACGAGCCTTGGTGAGAGAAGGTCGGGTGAAATCCCTTTCTACACGTAGTGCCAGACGCCAACCATAACAAAGCCCACCATACAGGTTTGCAAGATCTGTCGGTCAACAGGACATCGCACCCACGTGCGCCCGACTCCGAACGCCAACGTGTGCTACAAGTGTGGGGCATCTAATCCGAACCAAGGACACGAATGTGCCCCGAACTGCGCCATATGCGGTGAGGTGCACGCGACGGGAGACAAAGCGTGCAGAAAAAAACTGAAAAACGTGCCTCCCCGAATATCGCGGGCGGACCAGCGCCGAAGAAAAACAGAATGGACCAACTCGGAGAGGGCATTCCCTCAGCTCACGCAACACCGGCAAAACCTCATCACTGGTTTAGCTCGGAGCGAGATGAAGCGGCGCAACAGAGCCGGCAGGGATCCAGATCGCCGTCGAGATCGCGATCAAGATCAAGGAGCCACAACAACCAACTAAAGCCAAGAGACCCGATCGAGGGGACCCCGGGAAACCCAGCCTGAAAAACACATCTTGTAGCAGCGGAGAGAAGAGTTCCCCCCAGGCCGGGAAAGCAGAGGAAGAAGCAGCAGCCGCCGGACAACCAACCAGGTGAGCTGGGTGAGGGTAGTGTCTCCCTGTGCTCCAATAACTGATAACCATCAGTACAGGAAAATTATAGAAGAGAATAAAAGATTAACACAAGAAATTAAACAGCTTAGGAATCAAATGGCCGCGGAACGCAAAGAGTATTAATCGGGAATCTCATCAATAGAGAAAAATTCGAAAATGCCATTAAAACATTGCAAAACTCAGGGTCGGTAGGCAAACCAAACGAGGGTAAGAAAGAAGCGCAAAAACGTCCTACCCACGAGGAGAAAACAAACGAGCGAAGGGATAGGAGAAGACACATTCGTACCCCGACGCAAAGCAGCGAACTAATACAGCAAGTACAGATCCAGGTTCAGGAAAACAGGGAAGGTATAGCAAATTTCAGTGAGCTTTTAGGCGATTTCATGACGGAAATTAAAGCTTTCGTCGGAGAACTGAGAATTCAGAGGCAGTACGTTAACGAAGCCGTGGGAGGATTGCAGAGGGCTATAAATAAACGCCCCTCTCCACCCTGGTTAGTGAAAAACCATCAAAAGCGGGCCGCGACGACGTGGACACGCCCATGCAGCATGGCCAAAAATAATATGAAAAGTGCAGAACAATTAGAGATTTGGCAGTGGAACTGTCGCACTTTTCACAAGTGCGCAGCAGCACTCCAAAATGACATAAACTCGGCTCCGATTCAGCCAGACGTAATATGCCTGCAGGAAGTTGGCCAAAAGATGGTCAAACTACAGGGACATTACTGTCTTCAAGATCTCAATTATCCCCGCGTAGCCGCACTGGTAAGCAAGAGTATTGCAGAGGGTAGAATATATAGAAACTCTAGAGATAAATCATGAAATAATTAGCCTTCTTCCTCTGAAGAGAGGCAGGGGAAGGAGTGTCATATTAAATCTATACAGTCCTCCTAAAGATATAAAATATGACTTTGCAGAACTCCTTACGGAGGCAGTCAAAATTGCTGGAGGCAGAGACAGACTCGTGGTGTTGGGAGGCTTTAACGCACCCAACACCACTTGGGGCTATCCGTGGGATTCTCCCAAGGGAACGCGTATCGAACATGCCGTATACTAACTAGGGTTGAGCCTAACTACGCTCCCCCCCCACGCCTACGAGGATGGGTAACAGCGTAAGTAGAGACACGTTCCCAGACCTCACCTTTACACACAATATTAAGGACACCAAGTGGACAAACTTCGAAGAGGACCTCAGCGGTGATCACTACATAACCAGCATTTCCCTCTCGACCCCCAAACTACACAGGGTCATAAGGGACGTGGTGATCACTGACTGGGAATGGTTCCGACGACACGGTCTCCCACCCGACTCCGTACCGGAATCGATGAGGGACTGGTCAGAACGCATAAGATTGTCACACAAACATCTAAACGCATCGCAAGAACAGCAGAGATGCCTGCAGTAGACAGGCACCTGCTCCACCTGTGGGAGAGCAGGCGCAGTCTGCTGAATAGGTGGAAAAACCAGAGTTTGAATAGGAACCTCCTCCGCAGAATCGGTGCTCTAGCGGAAGAGGCGAATCAATACGCTAGCAAAATTGCAACCGAGAGATGGATCCAGTTCTGCAGTACGCTACAGGACACTCTGAGCACTGCAAAAACTTGGGTCATCCTGAGGAACATGCTCGACCCAGAAAAATCCAAATTGGCGATGAGCAGAACATTACAGAGAATCACGAACGAGTTTCCGGGTACAGATCAGGAATTAATACAAGCCCTTAAAGACAGATACGTCGAAGACGCCAATACTACCAGGAGTCCAATTAACTACACGGGTGTAAAAAGCGGGAGCCTCGACGCCCCAATAACCAAGGGTCATTGCGGCAGCTCAGGTGGCCAAAAGAAATACTACCCCTGGTGCAGACCAAATTGCAAACGCAATGCTTAGGAACCTCAGCGATAAGGGCGTAGAGGCAGTGACAAACAATTTTAACGAACACTATTGCCTCAAAGGAAAGATCCTCGGTGAATGGAAAAAAGCCAATGTTATAATGATACCGAAATCCGGGAAGCCATCCCTGCAGGCACTGAGAACCATATCTTTGACGTCGTGCATGGGGTAGCTTTTTGAACGAGTTATTCACACACGCCTTCAAAATTTCATAGAGGACAAGGGCCTATTCCCAGCCACTATGCTCAGTTTCCGCAGTGGCCTCTCCACTCAGGACGCATTCCTCCTATTACAAGAGAATGTCCTGAGCTCTGTACCGAAAGGAGGAGAGCATCTAATACTAGCCCTTGATCTAAAAGGAGCGTTCGACATTATCTCGCATAAGGCCATCCTATCCGAATTAAACAACGTCGGATGTTGTGAAAACATCTTCAATTACATAAAGGCTTTCTTAACAGGGAGGAGTGCTACAATAAGCGTAGCACAAGTCACGTCGGAACCTTTTCAGATGCCAAAGGTACCCCTCAAGGAGCCATCATCTCTCTGCTCTTTAATATCGCCATGAGGGGACTCGCGCAGGCCCTGGATGACGTACCGCAGTTGAGATACACCTTATATGCGGATGATATCACTTTGTGGGCAACGTGCGGATGCCTGGCTAGCAAGGAGCAGACATTCCAAGAGGCTGCAACAGCAGTTGGAAATTTCGCCCGGGCCAGCGGGCTCAGTTGCGCCCCATATAAATGCGAAATTATCAGGGTACATGAAAAAAGATACAAAAGTCATCAAGACATACACATAAATATTGAAGGAGTCAAAACGAATGAGGTAACCGTTGCAAGAATTTGGGTTACTGGGTTCAGAGTAACGGGAGAGCAGAGCACACAATTAACATGTTAAAATCAGCGACGAAACAAGTTGCCAGAATGATACAAAGAATAACGTATCACAAAAAAGGAATGAAGGAGGCGGATACAATTAGTTAGTAAAGGCCCTTATAGTGAGTAAGATAACGCAGTCTACCTTTCCACACACTAAACAAAAGTGGCGAAGCAAACATCGAGTATATTATTAGGGGCGCCTACAAAGTGGCCCTAGGGCTACCGGTAGGCACACCAACCGAAAAACTATTAGAGCTGAGAAGAGATTTATTGGCGGCTCCTAAGGCAAAAGCGCAGCGACCGGGAACGGCGAGACAGCCTGAAGCACTGTCCAAAAAAAGGCGACAGTAATCAACAGCGCGAGCGGAGTCGAGCCGCGCGTTGGCGATGTGTCTGTGCCGCGAGGCGCGTCTTCTTCTTCACAATCTCCCCCCGGACAAAAAGAGCCATCCTGGCGCCTTAAGAATCAGGAGGCAGAGGGTCGTGGTAGGGCTTGAGACGCGAGACGTGGACAATGTCACGTCCACGCCGGCGCAAGTCTTCAGGTGGTGACAGTGGCTCAATTAGAAAATTCACCGGAGATGTTTGCTCCAAGACTCGGTAAGGCCCTTCGAATTTTGGGACGAGTTTTGAGGAAAGCCCCGGAGTCTGGAAAGGGACCGACAACCACACAAGAACGCCTGGAGCGTAGGTGGTGTTTGGATGCGTGTCGGTGCGGTTTTCTTTTTGGCGCTGCTGTTGCTCTGCCGTAAAGGAGCGCGCTAGCTGGCGGCATTCTTCGGCTTGTCGGGCGACGTCGGAAACAGGTAGACACTCGGAGGCGTCAGGACGGTATGGAAGGAGCGTGTCGATGGTATGCGTAGGCTCGCGGCCATACAGGAGGAAGAAAGGTGAAAATCCCGTAGTGGCCTGGATCGCGGTGTTGTACGCGAACGTGACGAATGGAAGGATGCGGTCCCAGTTACCATGATCAGATGCCACGTACATAGAGAGCATGTCACCAAGTGTGCGGTTAAATCGCTCTGTGAGCCCGTTAGTCTGTGGATGGTATGCCGTGCTTGTCCGATGAATAATATGGCATTCCGAAAGCAAACTTTCGACGACTTCGGAGAGGAAGGCGCGACCTCGATCGCTGAGGAGTTCCCGAGGTGCGCCGTGTCGAAGCACGAAGCGATGTAGGACGAAAGAGGCTACATCCCGCGCTGTAGCACTTGGTAAAGCAGCAGTTTCGGCGTAGCGTGTCAAATGATCAATAGCAACTACGATCCACCGATTGCCGTCCGGCGTCATAGGAAGCGGGCCGTATAGGTCGATGCCGACGCGATCGAAGGGTGTGGCAGGGCACGGGAGCGGCTGCAAAGCACCAGATGGGCGTAAAGGCGGCGATTTGCGGCGTTGACAGTCAAGACAGCACCGAACAAACTTGTGGACAAAATTGTACATGCCGCGCCAGTAGTAGCGGTGGCGAATTCGTTCGTACGTCTTGAAGACTCCGGCGTGGCCACACTGCGGATCGTTGTGGAAAGCGGCACATATTTGAGACCTTAAGCTGCGGGGCACCACCAGAAGCCACCGACGACCTTCAGGAGTGTAATTGCGTCGGTGCAGCAGCTGGTCACGAATGGCAAAATGAACTGCTTGGCGTCGGAGGGTTCGGGATACAGGGATGGTCGACGATCCAGAAAGATAGTCGAAAAGAGAAGCGATCCACGGGTCACGACGTTGTGCGGTTGCAAAGGAGTCCATGTCGAGAGATGACACGGAATGTGCGGAAGTTGTTGCGCAGGCCGAGTCTGGAGGTAAAGGTGAACGAGACAAGGCGTCTGCGTCGGAGTGTGTGCGTCCACTGCGGTATACGACGCGAATATCGTACTCCTGGATGCGTAGTGCCCAACGGGCTAGGCGGCCAGTGGGATCTTTCAAGTTGGCGAGCCAACAAAGCGCGTGGTGATCTGTGACCAAGTCGAATGGGCGCCCGTACAGATATGGTCGGAACTTGCCAAGTGCCCATACTAAGGCCAAGCACTCTTTTTCGGTCACGCTGTAATTGGCCTCAGGCTTCGTCAGTGTGCGACTCGCATAGGCGACTACGTATTCGGGGTAGCCCGGCTTTCGTTGGGCGAGTACGGCGCCGAGACCGACCCCGCTGGCATCTGTATGTACTTCAGTTGCAGCTGACGGGTCGAAATGGCGAAGAATAGGTGGGGAGATGAGAAGACGACGCAGCGTAGCGAAGGCGGAGTCACATGCAGAGGACCAGCAGGGGAGGGCGGCGTCACCGCGTAGAAGCTGAGTCAATGGCGCCATGATCGATGCGAAATTTTGAACAAAGCGCCGGAAATATGAGCATAGGCCCACGAAGCTTCGAAGTTCTTTGATGGTCTGAGGCTTCGGAAACTCAGCGACTGCTCGAAGTTTTGCAGGATCGGGTAGAACGCCGTGCTTGGACACAACGTGGCCTAAAATGGTGAGCTCTCGCGCGGCGAAGCGGCACTTCTTGAGGTTCAGTTGAAGGCCAGCGTTCGTTAGACTGGTCAAAACTTGTCTGAGGCGGAGCAGGTGAGTAGGAAAATCAGGCGAGAAAACCACGACATCGTCGAGGTAACACAGACATATAGACCACTTGAGGCCACGCAGCGTGTTGTCCATGAGTCGTTCAAAGGTGGCAGGGGCGTTACAAAGCCCGAAAGGCATCACCTTAAATTCATATAAGCCGTCAGGCGTAATGAATGTGGTTTTCTGGCGATCGGCCGCAGCCATCGGGACCTGCCAGTACCCTGAACGCAAGTCAAGGGACGAGAAGAATTCTGCTCCCTGAAGACTGTCGAGGGCGTCATCGATGCGCGGCAAAGGATAGACGTCTTTGCGCGTTACCTTATTTAACCGACGGTAGTCGACGCAAAAGCGAATAGACCCGTCCTTCTTGCGAACGAGAACGACAGGAGATGCCCAGGGACTGTGCGAAGGTTGAATAACATCACGGCGCAGCATATCTTCGACTTGGGTGGTAATGACACGACGCTCTTCGGCAGAGACGCGATACGGTCGTTGACGTAACGGCTGATGTGAACCGGTGTCAATGTAGTGCTGCACTTCCGACGTGCGGCCCAGGTGAGGTTGTGAAACGTCGAATGAACTTCTAAATTTGTGCAGGAGGTCAAGAAGGTCGGCGCGTTCGGCAGGTGTGAGGGTATCGGCGATGGCATTCGAGAACGCATCCCTGGACGTTTCCTCAAGCGCGGACATCGAAGATGGTTGGCCGGGGTCGACATCAAAAGAGTCTCCAGGGACGTCAACCAAAGACGAAGAGTCGAGGAGTTCCACGAAGCCAAGGCATTCACCAACAAGCAACGTAATAGGCGCACAGAGGGGATTGTAAAAGTATATATTGCTGCAGCCGCCAGCCATGTCAAGCGTCGCGAAGGGTAGTGGGAAAGATTTACGGCTCATGAAGACGTCGGACGGTGTGAAGAGGACCGTTGCATCAGCGATGGCATCGCAAGAGACGGGTACGAGGGCGAAGGAGCCAGGTGGAATATCTGTGTCCTCGCGCACGGTAAGTTTAGAAGGGCGGTCGCAATCTTCGTCCAAGGGTGCGTCACAAGGAGAAAATTCAACTTCGGCGCGTGCGCAGTCGATCACGGCTTTATGACTGGATAAGAAGTCCCATCCGAGGATGACGTCATGCGAGCAGGTGGGAAGAACAATACACTCGACGATGTAAACAATGCCGTGAATAAGCACACGTACAGTACAGGCTGCGTGCGGAGTGACGTGCTGCGCGCTTGCCGTACGAAGCGACAGTCCAGAAAGCGGCGTGGTTACCTTGCGCAGCGAACGGCAGTTTGGCGGCTATCACAGAAACGGCTGCGCCGGTATCCACAAGAGCGAATGCAGGAACACCTTCTACACAAATTTCGACCACGTTAGCAGGAGAGGCGCGAGGACTTTGAGAGTTCGAATGGGGCGCAGTTCTTGCCTCTTGAACTGCGACGTTCAGTTTTCCTGGTCAGGTGGTGCGGGTCGCCGACGCATTGGGGAGAGCGAGCGTCGGCGAGGGGATGGCGAGCGACGCGAAGGAAATTCTGGGATGTGAGCACGAGCATACGGTTGGGGGGAAGGAGCGGCGTATTGGCGAAATGGCTGGCTGCCGTACTGGAAGGGCCGCGAGGCGTCGCCGAACGCTTGAGGGCGACGGCGGCAATATCGGGCGACGTGTCCGGGAGTGCAGCAAGAATAACAGATGGGTCGATTGTCAGGTGTCCTCCAAGGATTAGCTCGCGGTGCGGTCCAAGACGTAGCATGGGCTTCCGGTGGCAGCGGTTGGGACTGGGTCGTGAAAGACGCCTGTGGAGTCCTGCGTACTGCCTGCGCGTACGTAAGAGGCGCGGCCACAGGCAGGACTGGCTGCGCATAGGTGAGAGGCGTGGCGACAGGCTGCACTGCCCGCGTAGAGTTGAGATTCGCGGCAGCAGGCGGCTGATGGTGTGCAGAAGGGACAACTTGGGCGACCTCTTCGGAAATGAGGGTGCGGAGCGTGTTTGGAAGACGGGAGGTGGGCTCCTGAGTGAAGGGGACTAAAGAAAGTTGGCGGGCAACTTCCTCACGCACAAAGTCCTTGACCCGCTGAAAGAATGAGGATGGGTCGCACATGTTGTCAAGGCTCGCCAACAAGTCGTCGCTTCCCAAAGGACGCCGAGTCGAAGCGCGTTGCTTCCTTAACTCATCGTAACTTTGGCATAGGCTGACAACTTCAGACACAGTGCGCGGATTCCTGGCTAGGAGCATCTGGAATGCGCCGTCATCGATGCCTTTCAGTATATGGCGAATTCGCTCAGCTTCGGGCATTGCGGCGTTGACTCGTTTACAAAGGTCCACGACATCTTCTATGTAGCTTGTGAACGTTTCTGCCGTCTGCTGTGCTCGGGCGCGCAAGCGCTGTTCGGCACGCAGCTTGCGAATAGCGGGTCGGCCGAACACTTCCGTAAAGGTTGTCTTGAAGACTGACCATGTGGGCACGTCACTTTCGTGGTTGTGAAACCACAGTTGGGCAACACCAGCCAGATAAAAGATGACGTGAGTTAACTTGGCTGGATCATCCCACTTGTTGTGTCCGCTCACCCGTTCATATGACGCAAACCAGTCTTCTACGTCTTCGTCGTCTGCACCGCTGAAGACCTTAGGGTCCCGTTGTCGTGGAACGCCGGTGCAGGTGACGGACTGTGGCGTCGGCGCCGTTTGGGATGAGCTGTCGGTCATGGCGGGCGATAGCGTTCTTGATCGCAGCTCCAGGGTTACAAGCGACGGGGTTTGAGTCCCAGCACCTCCACCAATTGAGAAGAGATTTATTGGCGGCTCCTAAGGCAAAAGCGCAGCGACCGGGAACGGCGAGACAGCCTGAAGCACTGTCCAAAAAAAGGCGACAGTAATCAACAGCGCGAGCGGAGCCGAGCCGCACGTTGGCGATGTGTCTGTGCCGCGAGGCGCGTCTTCTTCTTCACAGAGCTTGCAATACATAATACATACTCCGAGCTAAAGACGGCGGTACTGACTGCGCAGAGAAGTCGTCTAAGCCAGGCGAGAGCGGGGAGCGAGATACTCGCTAGGGTGGGCTTCCCACCGTACCCACCGAACCTGGATGAGGTACTGGTGGCAATCCCGGATCCCGTCCGGTGCAAGATCTCGGTCACTCCCCTGCCCAAGAATATGGACCCAAACCAAAACGAAAAGCGGAGAAAGATGGCTCCGTAACAACCTAAAACACAAAACAAATGTTTTGAATGTGGACGCTTCCAGGTACAACTGGAGACGGGCCGTAGCAACAGTAATTGGCAGCGACAGGAGAATGTTGAGTGCCTCCCTGTACACGTCCTCGATCACTAAGGCGGAATGCTTTGCCATTGCCCTAGTGATCAAATAGCAAGAACGCAGGAAGGAACCACACACGATTATCATCTCCGACTCGCAGGATACGTGCCGTTTCTTTTTGAACGGCCGCGTCCCAATAAAAGTTAGAAATTTCCTAGGCGGGATACTGACAAACGGATACAAGTTGATCTGGTGTCCAGGACACACAGGCCTGGAGGGACACGAGAGTGCGGACGCTTTTGCTCGAGGGCTCACGAACCAAGCAGAGCCTCGACAGCACTGTCAATCACCCCAAACATTCCAGGAGGAGTCAAGCAAGGAGGACAACGACCTATCCCAAATGGCCCCTCGCAAAGTTCTCGCTCACCAACGTGGCATGCGACAAAAATAAAACGCCCCCAGCAAATCATTAGAAGGGGAGGACAAAGATTAAACAAAATTTTTCCAACGCTCTATGGGCACACCTGTCTGTGGTGTGGTGGCTCGCCATTGCTATCCCATTTTGTCGGGCTGCCAAAATAGACCACGAAAGTTAAATGCCTTTTTTGGGAAATTTCAATTATCAAATACTTTGGATCAGTGGGAGGCACAACTCGCCAGCTCTGACCCGGAGGTGCAGCTTGCACTTTTGGGTCACGTCAGGCAGGCGGCAGCAGCCAGTCGAGCCCTGTACTTGGGGCCCCATCAATCAAGCTCATAAGCTTTCATCCCAACCCTTTTCAATAGTTATTCCTTCCTTCCTTTCTTCTTACTAACAACACATTCAACATCAATAGTGAACAGTATTTGATAGCGCGACAAGGCAGAACGTTACGGAAAAGCAAATATAATACTTTTCAAATACCTCAGATGCACACTAACGCTGCCGCATTTTCCTTCTTCCCAAGAACCATTAAAGAATGGAATGAATTACCAGTGTTAACGTGAGAAAGCACCAGTGCAGAACAATTTGAGAACTTAAAGCTACATTGAAAGATGCACGCATGTATGTGTGCTCACCGCTTTTTTTTTTTTGGCGGGGTGTGTGTGTATGAGCTCGTTTGTTAACACTGCATTTATAGTCTTGTATTATTGATCGGAGTATGTGCAGTATATTTCACTTATGTGTCTTTTTTGTTTGCTTATGTTCGCCTATTCATGTACTGTACTAATTGCCGAAATAGTGCTATTGACCTGTTTTTTTGTGCTATATGTAATATTGGAATATTCATGCATTGTACTAATTGTTGAAGTGCCGCTTTTAACCCACCCTGTAATTGCCGACAGGCCAACAGTATGAGTAAATAAAAAAAATATTCTTCAACCTGACTATTACACTTTCTCTGTTAAGGTCCTCAATCTTCGGTGCAGTTTGTCCCCAGTGTTGCTGAACCGGACAATCTCATCTGCAAACCGAAGGTTGCCGAGATATTTCTCGTTGAACCTCACTCCTAAGCCTTCCCAGTTTAATAGCTTGACTAATTCTGCCAAGTATGCAGTGAATAGCATTGGACAGATTGTGTCTTCTTTCTTTATAGAGATCATTCAACTTTTTTGTGGAGAATCAAGGTAGCTGTGGAATCTTTGTAGATATTTTCCCAAGATACTCACATATGCCTCCTGTACTCTTTGATAACGTAATGCCTCTACGACTACTGGTATCTCTACTGAATCAAATGATGCCTTTTCATAATCTATGAAAGCTATATAGAGAGGTTGATTGTATTTGCAAATTTCTCTATTACCCAATGGACGACATGAGTGTAATCCATTGTAGAGTATCCCTTCCTGAATCCAGCCTGTTGTCTTGGTCGACGGAAGTCGAGTGTTGCTCTTATTCTATTAGAAGTTATACTGGTCAATATTTTATACAATACTGAAATTAAGCTATTGGGCCTATAATTTTTCGATGCTTTAACGTCTCCCTTCTTGTGGATTAGTATAATGTTGGCATTCTTCCAGTTGTCTGAAACCTTCGAAGTCATGAGGCATTTCGTATAAAAGGCGAAAAGCTTTTCAAGCATATCTCCACCATCTTTGAATAAATCGACCGTTATTCCATGTCATCCTGCCGCTTTTCACCGGTTAACGTCTTGCAAGGCCCTTCTAACTTCACAAACAATTAGAGAAGTAGCCTGTGTATCCTGTTCATTATTACTTGGAATGGATGTTGCATGGCTGCTCTGGGTACTGTACAGGTCAGTATGGAATTCCTCTGCTTTTAATATATCTTCGAAATTGCTAATGATATTGCCCTACTTATGTCAGTGCATACATCTTGGCCTTTCTCATGCCTAGTTCTCACTGATTTCATGCTGCGTCCAGCCACAGCACGAAGGTCAGTTCAATCGCTGCTGATGCCGCGTTCCCACATTGCAGCGCTTTGACAGCGAGTTCTGCGGTCATCGAATGAGGTGTTCAAGTGTGCCTGTCCACCGTGTCACCATGGTTGGTAATTTATTTAGTATGCCTATGTTTACAACTTTATGCGGCTGATAAAATACTATCCTTATATCGCATAGCTGTCCACTTATTTTCTATCGCAATCAATGTTTCGCCTTTCGGGAGAAACTGTGCTTATTTTTCAGTACGCAGAGTGGGTCTCGCGGTATCCCCTCCATGCCCCATATAAAAAATCTAAATCGATAGACCACTTCATTGTATCTCACTAGAGTTGAATTTCCCTGTAAAACTATCATTTGTGTTTTAAACACCAGCATAAGGCCTTAGGAATATTTGTGGCGCACTTTTTTCTTTTTTTACTTGTACCAAAATATTTTCATGTTTTCTTGTGTATGTTCTTCACTTTTACCTTTTTTTTTGTTTAGTATTCTTTTCACTAAAATAATTTTATTATTCAAATGCTTTAATATTGCAATGTTTCGTCTTTGTTTCATTATTATTACTTTTATAATGCTAACACTAGTCTTCCTTTTCGGTACCTTTCATTACCCCCAATTTTTAGTTTCTCGTACATTTCTCCTAGACTGCAACCTGCCGCCGGATTGTGGGCCTTCCTGGGTACGTGCCATAACTGAAGGTTATCATCCTCATTATCCGAAGCCAACACAACGCGAGAAGCAACACGTGGCATATTGCCGTCGGGCACGGTCATCCATTAAAAAGTGGATGAGGGGGGAGTGCAAGTGGGAAACCACCAAACTGATCCTTTTTAACCAATGTGCACGGTAAAAAAAATTAGCCTTACTTTACAGAAAATCTGCTGGTAATTTGTGACCGAACATGTTTCCGTAAATAAAGAACGGTCATTTCCGTAGAACGGACAACTGAAACAGAGAGACCGTAATACAAGATACAAGTGCTTCTGTTTCTAGAAAACTGAAGACTGTATTCTGAATCTCTACTATAATTGTTAAAATACAGGTGGTTGCCGTATTCAGAAAACGAAAGACTCCGTATGCTGAATCTGTACTATATCTGTTAAAGTGCAGGTGCTTCCCATATTTCGTGTTGCAGAGCATATCCATTGTTTGGAGAAAGTACCATCGGGGACAAAATTGCCCAGGACGCGCGAGTCGACCGGATTTCAGTGGTGCGCTATTTGCAGGGATCAGCCGCACTAACATCTGCGTTCGGAATGTGCATACGTGACCCACTGTTTTCAGAGGGCTTGAACAGAGATGCAATTTGGTCGATGCTCGCACTTCCAGGGTACTTTTGTCCACGATAGTAACCTCCTTTAATGCAAATGTCATGAAGGAAGCTCATAGCCCAAGCAGCAGGTCACGATTGAGAAAATTGTCTTGCCAACGCACTGACATGGCTGCAGAGATAAAAGACTTTGCACTTTGTGATACGAAGCACTGCATTGCATATATACGAAAAGGTGCAAAATTTCAGTCAAGTTTTAGATCACAGAAGGAACTTTATTGTCTTCACTCACTCGTCTTGCACTTTTTGCTGGTGAAAGTTGTTCTTGACCCCAAACGCCTTGTGAGGATAAGCTTGCTGCTGTTAGGAGAAACAAATAGTTTTCATGAATTTCCATCTAAAGAAAGCGGCAAAAAAGCATAATCCCAGAATACAACAGAGCAGTAACTTCTGCGTTAGAAAAACATGTACGTAGACCAACATTGATGGAACAAGGGATGTTGCTGTAGCCAACATTTCGACATAGGTGCTTGTCATCAGGGTAGCAAATGTTTTCCTTGGCTGTGTTTTTTTGTTTGTGCATAGCTCACATGCCTCTAGCCTCATTGGGGGAGAAGCTGGTGCACATAATAGTCAAGAGTGGCCAAAGTGTTAAAATAAAGGCAGGAAGGGTGTGCTTAGCAGTGGTGATTGTGATGGAGCGGGTATGAGCACTGCTGTCAGTTCTTGCAAAGAGTAGGGGTGACCAAAACAGAAAACGATGTACACATGTAAGCAGTCATTAATCTAATTTTCCCAGAAGTCACAATAGGTATTAAGATAAACAGTTTGCACATTTGGAAAAAGGCAACGAAGAATTAGGGAAAATAAATTTTGTATCAACATGCATCTGGTTAACATCAGTGTAAATGGTAAATGGAGGCACATTATGAATACATATTTTGTTGAAAGCCGATGAAAAACAGATGTATTGACCAAACATTAAAAAATAGGGACATTAAAATTAAACTGGGTATGACCATAAAACAGTAAAGAACAGCCTGTGGGAAAAAATGGGTTGGACAATATGTTAACAGGTGCAAGATTGCGAAATGTCGAGCGCTGTTTATATTCATGCGCTGTTGATGGCTTAAGTGTCTGTCTTCCCGTGGAACCTTTGTCTTGAACAAGGAAATAGGTCATTTTTTAAAACAAGTCGGTGTAAATGCTGTTCAAAGCTTCAGCCTTACTATAATGAAAGAAAATATTATGGGCAGTTCTCCTGGGTGGGCTTTCATTCACCAGTTATTTCCACCGGTGTAAGCTCAAAATTTAATTGTCTAAATGGACCTTAGCTCCTGGCAAACCCTTAGCTGGTCTTTATTTTTCAACACAGATGCCTGCACATTATATGTTGGCAGGAGCACTAGCAAACTACATTATACTTGTTGCCACAACCAAAGTTAAATTCGGTAACAGTGAGTGAAAAAAAACAGCATTCCACAATACCGATTCAAATCATCTGGAGAAGTTGCTGAAGTTGTTGTACACCTCCCACCCCACCATACACACAATTATACACCACACTAACCCTCATGGTGTCAACCATACTATTATAACACTAGGCATCAAGTGACGAGAATTGGGGGATAAGAGGGCACAATTCTTTTCGTTAGAACATCAAATGTGCTTTACATTAATGCTACATTCCAACTAACAAAGAAGCAGCCGGTTTGTGAGATAGTGACCAATGCATACGAAAGCTCATGACATTCTGTGCAGCAGAATGTTGCCGATGAGGTCTTATGCGCACAAGTGCACTCTTTCACACAAAATGACATCCTGCAGTCAAAGCTTGTGTCAAGATTAGAGGTTGAAAAACACCACAGTGGAATGCAGAGTGCTAAATTTGTTGAAAATTACTAAAAATTATTCGATTATTCATTATCCTTACTGTTTGTTAAAGATTCACAGACTGTTCTCTACAGATGCTGTAAACAGGCACCCTGCTTTTACAGTCGTAGCAACAATGATCTGTGGCACAGACAAGGAGAAATGCTTATGAAGTTTATGCAAGAGTATACCCTACAAATTACACCCCATTTCACATTCCAATGTGGTAGAAGAGGAAGACATAAAAAACTATTTTCTGGTGGAGGATGCATACCCCAAAGTAGAAGAAACAAGTGTACCCTAACCATTGCTGTTGCCGATGCCTGTGCACTAGCAGTTACATATAATATGGCAGTTACAATTGTTATTCCACAAGCATTGCAAGCTGCTGCCAGTTTACCAGTACATAGCTGTAATACATTTAGGGCAAGCTAAAGCTCGCTAATGGATTTATCGCATATGACACAATTGGAATGCAATATTCTGCAAATAAATGAAGTGCGATGTGGCATCCCATAAAATGAAACACCTTTGAAGAATCTGAATCACCACCTGGGCCATGACGAGGTAAAGAGTGTTCTGTGTAGTGCACCTGTATAGCCTAAAGCTGTGGAGAATGCATTTAGTATTAGCTGTGAAGGTTTCTAATTTTAACTGCACACAGTAAAAACCTCCACGCAGTTTTGCAAAACGCAAACCCCCTACCTTTTTACTGTTTAAAGGTAATGACACGTAGGGCCATAACATGTACATTATGGGCTTCGTTCCCAAACAATCAAAGTGAATAGCACCACCCTAAGTGTTATGTGCCTGCCTCTCATTTGCTGTCAAAAATTGTTAGTGTCGGATGCTGCGATCGTCAGAGAAACTGATTTGTGGAGCAATATAAAGTATTAAGTACTGTGAACTGAGTTTTCTGTTTAAGCATTATCGGATCTTAATGTTAAAAAATGAGGAATAAATACAACATGCATATTTCACGTTGCAACCCTCATGAGGTATTTAGTAGTCTGAATTATAAAGCATTCCTGATTTACGATGCAGGACAGATTTTATTCCACTGAAAGAATGGCACCATGCCAATGATTCTTGCATTTGGTGCTACATTTATTTGTATTTAGTTCAGTTGGAATGTGTGTGCACTCCCAATTTAGGCAAATTCGTATTCTCTGATTACCTTGTATATGACACCAAGCACTTGCTTAACAGGAGTATTTCTAACATTTGGAAGATACGAGGCTCCTGAATGCAGATCTAAGCCTGGGGTGCACGCCGCCCTCTAATCTGATCAGCAAGTTTCTAGAACTCATCTACAAGGTTTCTTATGATGAATGTAAAGTTGCTTGTATGGGAGAAACAGGGAATTTAAACAGATGAATTATGCAGCATAAGAATGTCAGCAAGAAGCAAGCATCAAGAAGCACTGTCACTCGATGTACACAGGCTATCAAACAAAAGAATTATTTGAGATGATTTAAAATTCTGGCATTGGAATGAAATGTCTTTTACACTATACATAAACTTTGATTATTCACTCTACTACCACTACCTTCAACAGAAACATTCATAATCATTATCATATCTATGCCCCGTCATCCTGGCCAATGTTCAAGCCTTCATTAGCTGCTTTTTTTTTACTGCTAATTCTCTGCAGGAAAGAAGTGTCCATATGAAGACCATATCATATACTTATTACCCGTTTTTTGATAAAAGATAAGGGAAAAACTTCACACTAAAAATGCATTGAGCTTGAGCAAGTTCTATGCTTGAAGCTGTTGATTCTTTTTCCCTTTGCCATCTTTGACCTACCTGGTTAGCTAAGTAGACAGAAAAGCTGCAGAAGAAAGGTGGGGGTGCCAAATTAGACTTGTGCCCCAGGGGACCTTTTCACGGTCACTGGAGGAACTGCCTGTGGCCTCGGCATCTTCCTTGAGGGCCATGGCCATGTCTAAGAAACCTTGTCTCCACAGGCTGCATAAAGAAGGATAATTTTCTGAGCTAAGTCTTTTTTTTAAAAGCACCCATTTAAGTTGTATTCGTGGCTTTGCACCACAAAATCGCCACGTGACTGGCCACTCAAGACACTTTACGTGTATTCGCATGCTTATTTCTTGGAAAGACACTTTTATGTAGCTCACTATGAGTAACAGAAAAGTGTATTGGTAGGCTTTCTTATTGCTCTACAACTTTTCATTGACACTTTTCATTTAATTATTTGAGATGTTTATTAACTAATTAATAATTATGTAATTAGGCAGTATGCAAAAAATAATCCGAGTATCTCCAAGTAACGGCAAACATTACCTTCGTTCTGTCTAGTTACATCACATTTATATATTTCTAAATCTTGGTGCACGATAGTTAGGACACCCTGTAGATTAAAAAACATTACAATTTTCATAATCATCTCTTGCCTGTTATTGGTGGCTATGGCTGCTTCAAGTGATTCTTTCGGTAAGGTACAAGCAGTTTTGAAGTAAAATTGTTTTGCATCAAGCGTGTGTAATCTAGAAAATCAAGCAAAAGGTCAAGTTGTGTTCACTATTCAGATGCTTAACTAAGAAGCTGCAAGAAACGAAAACAGGACACAACACCTAATAAACGACGCAAAATTTGAAAATCTCAACTGAACAAGAAACCAGTTTTTGAAAATGCAGGAAAAGCCACCAGCTTAGGTCGAGTACACCCTTGCTATGTACTCCAAGTGAAATTGTTACTGCAATGCTTGGGCACCATATCAACGTAACAATCACCAACTTTGAGCAGAATATTAACACTACTAAATGAACTGGCCTTTGAAGATTCACGATCTGAAATCCTCAACAGCTTGTTCTGGCGTTTAATCTGTTGAGCTCATTCTGTATTCTCAAAAGCTGGCTCTCGGCCATAATTTCTCTAAAGGCAACATCAGCCTAAGTCTCAAGATAGGGTTGACCTGTAGATAAAGTGGATAATGCATGGCAAACATCATGAACACTCTTACATGTTAACCAGAGGGTTCACTCATGCAGCCATATGTGATGCAGACATATCATATATTGAAGCTGGTTTTGTGAAGTGTTTCATGCTTCCAAGGCTTCTTCTCCAGTTGTGAAAGCTGTCTCAACTAGCTAAATAAGCGATGAGAATAAAAAAAGAACTTCAACATGTTAACAATACGTTGGCCATTTGCAAGTAACCAGCAGTCTTTTTGGGCTCTTAGGTTGCCTGGTGCAGATCTACTTGCCACAGTGCTTGCGTTACCCAGTACCAGCCACTTTAAGATACAATGTGTTCAGAGCCTTTTCTGTTTTTCTGCTTTCGAAACAGTTTACCATGTGTTCAGTAGGCGTTGAGAAAGGGGACAGAAAACACTGTGCACCACAGATTTCTAATATGTTTTGCTGCATGCAGCATGCCACACTGGATGCAGGTGAAGCCAGTGGAAATGCGGTGTAGCAGTCGCTTGTCCTGGAAGCAGGGCATATGGTGGACTGACTAGTGCGTGCGATCAGATAATATTGCTGCCGTAAAAAATTTTCTTTGTGGTTTTTCACATTTTAGGAGGTGTTGTCTACATGTCTGGTAAGCATTTTTATGACAATCTGAACCCGTATACGATACTGTTCTCTTACATCAACTTTTTTCTCATTTACAAGTGTTTCCATTGCACGCCACATATGTTAGCGACACTGTGGACACTGCAATAAAAAAATTCTGGACACCTCGAAACACTGCTCTGGCCTGCTTGGGTAGTTTATGGTACACCAGGCAGGCATTTTAGGGGAAGAAATGCCACACACCCGTGCAGACGAAGTGCTGCTGCAAAGTTGTGAAGCACCAACTTCCGGGACAAGGTTGGCTTCAGTTGAGGGAGCTCGTGCTGTCCATCCCTGGTAGTAGAGATCAGTGGTGTGGACCCCTTTATACTGGCTTTCCTTTCTGGTCAGAAACTTGGCAACAGCTCCTACCTTACTTTTTTGAACCTGCAACATGTGCACAGAAAATCACATCACGGTGCGTTGATGGTATGGCATTATTTCTTTACACATTCTATCAAATCATTAAAAAAATACAGTTCGCACATTTTTATTACTGTACATAGACAGTCAGTTGCTAGACATGTGAAACATTGCCCTCCCTCAGACAATGCAACAATAGAAGCATACACTGGAAAGCTACACTAAAATTTAAATTTATGTGGCACCGTATGGGCATACAGTGTGCTTACTGTATGGTCTAGCCCTGTGTCAAGTAAAAGTTAATTGTCAATCGTTTATGGTGTATTTCTACTTATTCTGCGTCGTCAAACTGTACAATCAATGTTCCAAGTTTACACATTGATGGCTTTTGATTGCCTATGTGATCCATTTCCCACTTACACATGCAGTAATCCCACTGCAATAAGGAAAAAGAGAAAAAGAAATGCCGTGATAATCTTCCACATTTGCTGAGGGCAGGAGCAATGGCCAGTAGCATGTGGTTGAAGCCACATAAATATTCAGTTTTCATACAGCTTAATTGTTCAGCATGTAATAAAGAGGTATGCTGTGCGCCTCTGCATGACCAATAAAATCTGACTACTTGAGACTGCACTAAGGCTGCTGCTTGGTACTGTTCGGCAGTTCAGCTTTGGTTTTCTGATATACAGAACTGTTTAGGTATCAGTAGTTTGCGATAAAATGGAACTTGGAGCACTGGTCACTTGCCCATAAATAATGCAACAGCAAATACAACACAAGGATAGGAATACGGGTCTCTTAGAAAAAGAACATACACATTATGATTGTAATGTGATGTGATGCCACAATGAAACAGAAAACAACGCATAGAAGTGGATGGCACTTCCATGCTACCAAGGTTATTGGACAGGTGGTACTTCAGAAGTGCCCGCAACACAGTCAAACAAGGCAAAGCCACATTTTCTTGTGTTCAGCACAAGGCGTTGGCAGGCTAGTTGGTGCGAATCCGTAAATACTTTGTTTAGCACAAAACAACGGACACAAGAAAGACGACCCCCCCCCCCCCCCCAGCACAAGGCACTACTCTCAACTGACATCACTTTATTGCGTCACTCCTTTATAGACAGCAGATACTAGAAGAACATGCGCTGTGAGCACCATGTGCGGGAATCGCCAACATCCGTTCACAAGAGCACACTCATGTGACGGAATCCAAAAAACCATATTCAGCACTGTACGATGTTAAAGAAGGCAAACTAATGCAGTGTGACCCCAATGACTGTATGAAGAAAGCTTCCGATAACTCTCGGGCGGTGGTATCCCAGCACTTTTTCAAAATCGTAGTATCACGAAACGTGGCTTTGCACTTCCATATTTTACAATGTTGAGCCAAATGGGAACCTGTGCCTGCTGATATGGATCGCTCATGTTCGCCATGTTTCGTGATACTACGATTTTGAAAAAGAGCCGTGATACCACCGCCCGAGAGCTATCGGAAGCTTTCTTCATACAGTCATTGGGGTGACAGTGCATTAGTGTGCCTTCTTTAATCTTGTACAGTGCTCAATATGGTTTTTTGAATTCTGTCGCATGAGTGCGCTCTTGTGATCGGATGTTGGTGGTTCCTGCACATGCTGCTCACTGCGCATGTTCTTCTAGATTCTGCTGTCTATAAAGGAGTGACACAATAAAGTGATGTCAGTTGAGAGTAGCGCCTTGTCCTGGTCATCTTTCTTGTGTCCGTTGTTTTGCGCTAAACAAAGTAATTATGTATTCCTAGTGTGTGTTTGAAGACAGCTCCACATGCAGTAGCAATTCCAGTATTGCTGCCCAGTGGTTTAGCTCGCCACAGTTTGAAGTGCCACAAACTATAAGGAGAGAAAACTGCATTATAGTCTTGTTGCAAACAAGAATATAACGTGAAGTGCATTCCGAGGCCAGAAACTATCGAAAAAAAAAATCCTGCATTATATTCATGCAAATTGATAAGCTGCATGACATGTTTAACATGATAAGTTTTCATGACGCACCACTGTGCAGGGTTTTATAGACAAAGTCAAATATATTTAGTGCCAATATCACACTATGATGGTACACAATGGTGGTAATCTGTAATAATATAAAAGGTGTTGCCTTAATGTTACAACAAAAGTTGACATTACTTAATAATAGCCCTGTAAATTTTAATATGCAGGGGCACCACTTGGTTAAACAATAGTGATGTAATGTCTGTGTACAAGTATTACCCATGCATTTCTGCCATTGTCCAAATGGCAGAAATGAATGGGTAATACTTGTATACCTAGGTATTACATCACTATTGTTTAACCAAGTGGTTAAACAATGTCTGCCTCACACAAGATTAGAACTAAAGCATAAATTATGTATAATCACCCTAACAGTAACATTTGAGCTTCACAGTAAGTAGACGTTTGTTGATGCCAGCCTCCCCCAATGCTAAACCATGCTGCATGCTTTACAGAGAAATTATAGTGGTATCACTTAACTGTGAAGCTATTCAAGTGCAGCATTGTAGATATAAGTGCAAATTAAGATTACTTCTCCCTCTTTTGCACTTTTGCCTGCTAGACCACAATCCAATGACATCAATACATTAACTCAGAGAACCTAATTTGGCTTATATATTAACACCTTTGCATACAGCCACAGCTGCTCTCTGTCATGTGTGCTGCAATAATGAAGGAGTGCTTGTCCACCAGCACTCCAATGTCACTAACAGTGATCACCTACACAGCTGAGTAGATGGTAATGATTCAGGTAGCAAATAGAGAAGAGAAAAAAAAATCCACTCACTTTGAGAGCTGCAATACTGCGATAGCTCGACAGACGTGGACCCGTTGCAGGCAGCAGACCTCTTCTCAGCTCCTGCAGAACAACAGAAACTTGTCTTTCCCTAAAAGAAAAGATTAATTAGTAACGATAAGTTACCTTGTTCCTGCTGAGTATCAATACAATCTGACTTTCATGCATATCCACTCTCCGCTTTAGTAATACAAGTGAATTATTCGTAAAATAGTCTATGATGATACCATTCGCTTCTCTTGTATGTCCAAATTTTTTCGCACTGATACACCGTTTACTGCTTGCTTACTGACACAAATGTCTTGACTGCCCTGACATCATTCGAAGCAACACGTCTTGTACCCCAAGTTGCACCAAGGAAACACAGTAGAGCAGCCAGAGCGAAGAACTTTTGTTTGGTCAGTACAATTAAAACGTACACCCAAGCAAGAAAGTAACGATCACACGTAGTGAGCCACTGCTAATGCCTCGAACGTTTATTTCCGTATTCTAACAGAAGTTCTTGTATCGGATACAGTAGAGTACAATACAGTATAATACAGCTCTCAAGCCAATACAAGCGTCAATACAA
Organism: Dermacentor andersoni; assembly: GCF_023375885.2. NCBI lineage: Eukaryota > Metazoa > Arthropoda > Arachnida > Ixodida > Ixodidae > Dermacentor > Dermacentor andersoni. The sequence continues at coordinate 358,160,397 of NC_092814.1, read as the reverse complement.
GTGCGCTACTGAACGCAGTTTCATTCTACGCTTTTAACGCGAGTGAGCAAGAGGTTAGAAGTGCCACACGGAAATTGCGATCGAGCCGATCACGCTACCACTGGAATCGATCTGAAAGATAGGGTGATCCTTTTCCCCATTCATGCGTCATTTTTGCCCGAAGACGTTGCATAGTGGTCTTTAGAAACAATATTCCTGTTCGCGACACCGACTTACCACACATCATTTAACACCTACGTTGTGCAAACCAAATAAGATTAGAATGGGCTTACCTCATGAGCAAGTTACGAGCGCGCGTAGACTGTTGAACACTCGTTGAGAGCAACCAGGCTATCGCGTGTCCAAGCGCATACGTGCACCCAAACACAGGACAACTTCTTCGATGCCGCAGCGTGCAGAGTTTTGTACACGAAGTGAAAGACATTCGGCGCAAATATCCCCGCGCGATGACGGAAAATGACGAGCGCACAAGCGTGCACCACACAGCGACAAATTCGGAACTTTGCCAATTCGAACGTGCCGAGAGCCAAGCAGCGTAGCCATCCATCGTTTCAGTTCTTCGCTCCCGATGCGTCAATCTCTCTTCCTTGGGGTCTTGCTCCACTCTTGAGTACAAATCAAGATATATTTACGGCAAATTAACAATTTTTACAACACGACACGATAAATGCGAGCTGACAACACATGTGCAGCTTTGTCTACCACTCCTAACGGAAGCCGCGAAGCGTAAAGTCCCTCAATCATTTAAAAGTACCGCCAGGCTTTGATCCAGCCGACAACGCCTGCGATAGGCTGATCGGTGACATGTGACCTTGCTCCGCCCCTTTGCCGCCATGAAAGTTCCTGCGCGCCGGGCGAAGATCGCGCGTTTCGCCTGTTGTGCTTTGCACATCGCTGCGATAATTTCGTTTCGGGAGGTCCGGAATGCCTTGTTGCTGTGCGGTTGGGTGCCGAAACCGGACGAAGGATGGCAAGAAGTTATTTTGCATCGCGCGCGGCAACCAGAACCTAACCAGACGAAAAGTATGGTTACACAGAATTGCACGGACGGACTTTGAACCGTCGGTAATAGCACGACTATGCGAGGCAAGTAACATACAACGATACAAAGGTGCCATAGAAAGTATACACGTGCGTGTGTCGAGCGGTGATAGTATTTCACTCGCGTGCATGAATGTTGAGGGCCGAAGTTTGTGGAGATTATTTATTTTAGTTCGCTGTGAGCCCGCTGAAAAGATCGGCATGACCTAGGATGCGAAGGACCGAAATGCCTTGTTGCTGTGCGGATGGGTGCCGAGATCAGACGGAGGACGACAAGAAGTTATTTTGCATCCCGCGCAGCAAACAAAACCTAACCAGAAGGTAATTCTGGTTGCATAGAAATGGACGGAAAGACTGAACCGTCGGTAACTGCACGACTATGCGAGGAAAGTAACGTAGAGCGATACGAAGGTGCGAGAGAAAGTATACACCTGTGTGTGCAGAGCTGCAGTATTATTTCATTCGCGCGCATGAATGTTGACGGCCGAAGTTCGTAGAGATTACTGATTTTAGTGCATTACGAGCCCGTTGACTTAGCAAGTGCAGTATGACCTAGCATGCAAATAAATAGTGGGGCAGAAACGCATTAACTCGCTGACAAATATCCGCATTGCGTTACGTGCGATAAAAAATAAAATTCAGCAGTGAATCCTGCTTTTACACTTTCCTGTGTTTGTGCGCGCGTTGTTAACTGCGCTTTACAACATGTCCAAAATGTAATTTCCAATATCCTAATCGTATCTTGTGCATTGCATATGTGAATAAATATGTTGCTAAGTGCCTGCATTACTCTGTTTTTAAAAACGAATACTGCATAGCCACAGCTACTGGCCGTCAAATAATAAAGCGTAATACAGTATATGAAAGTACATTACATACAGCTGCGAGCTCGTTCCTTCCAAGTTTCCCTTACACTCGAAGATGTTTCAGTAATCGGCAATGCCATTTTACTGATGAAAAACACACAACTGCAAATGAGCATAAGAAAAACGCCACAAGCGATGCGCGGATTGCCAGCAAAACACAGTGCAGTAATAGCTGGGTCAATCCGCGTGCGTTTCGTATAAGGGCCCTCTAATTCTTACGGGGATTTAGCGGTGCACGGAGGCGAAAAGGGATAAACACAACAATGCGCGTCATGATTCCAGTTTACGCGGCGACGTCGCGCGGTTCACGAGAACAGTCAACCACATTCACACACGCGCACACACTACGCTCGATGTTGGTGTGCCGCGAGATCAGATCGCGCTGGCAGCCCGAACACGATCGAGGAGACACGCTGTCACGATCCATACCACCTCTTCATCATGTCACCACAGTTGCACTGGCTCGTAGCATTGAACCACAAGACACAGCAGTCGTCGTGTAATCGCCACACGACAGACACACCCAGCGACAAGAAGACTGTTGGCGCACTCGTTTCCACAAACACACAGGATGTTGTTTAGTTGCCGTGAGGGTCGCGCGCTTTGAGAATCGCACGTTTGAGCGACGTTATGTCGAAAGTTTTCCGGTCCAAGCGACTGTCAGCCTTCATTTCTCCACGACTTCTTCGTTCAGTGCAATCGCTATGTGTACGCAGCACACTTACATGCAAAAGATTCCACAGAGCATACGGGATTAAGCGTAAGCAATCACCAAGGCTCGCGCGGCGATTGAGCGCAAACGAACGAAATGTAAACACGCGGAATCGAGGCGATCAAGCCCTCATTACGCTCTCTTGAGCTATTTTCTTGGAGCACTTATGTGAAATTAAAGGACTAAATTTAGCAGTTCGGGTCCTTCTTTCGTTTTTCGCCACAGTCAGGCACCAGAAGGTTTTATTTCCGCGCGTATGCAGATATTTTTTCACCTCACGAATGCCGCGGCGCCGCGGTTTAGCGTGGGCGCCGTCTGCTACAGGAACTTCCTAGGTGGCGCGCGCGGCAGATGGCGCTACCTTGGAAATTATAGAGGGACCTTAGCGAAGCGCAGCGCGCGCTGCCCCCTGGTGCCGTACTCTGTGAGCGCGGAGAACAACAGAATCGGTTTCGTTTTCGCATTTGTGCTCTACAAATAATTGAATTCTAGCAGAGGAGAACGCTTTCTCTCCCACAAGTTAGTGCGTTTTATACAAAGGGAGAGAGAATGCCAGAAGCAGAAAGGCAGGGAGGTCAACCGAACCGTTCGCTACTGGGGATAGCAAACCCCTGCACTGCAACGAAGTGCAAAGCAGTGCATTGCGATGCGTCAATAAGCTCTAGTATAGTGCTACTTTGGGCTGGTTCGTGCATGTAATGAGCGGGTAAATAATGAGTTGTGTCATAACATTGACCCATAGATAAAGCGCATGGAACTAATGGTGTTGCATGCATTCTGGGTCAAAAAGAAATAAAGCTTGAATCCCTATATTTCGGCACTGGGCGTTCTTTCTTTCCGTCTGTTTTTTTTTTTTTTTTCTTTTTGACAGTACACACAGCACTAGCACGGTCATAGGTCCTTGATTTTCAGTCACCTTCCAATAGTTTGCACACATGTCGTTGCATGTTCGCGTTCTTTATTCTGCCGTACAAGAACGAGCGCGCTTACCGGTCTTGTTTCAACATGCAGCGCCAAATGTTTGCGATTACATCTTACCGCAAGAATTAACGCATGAACAGTGAAGATTATGCGTAATCGATTTGTCTCAATGAATGGGCAGTTATTGATAGAGACGAAATATTTAGGAAATATTATGGGAATGAGTTAAACCAACTACATTGCAGTTCAGCAAAGCCCTTTTCACACTTGGGTTAATTGCTTCCCGCATCCGAAAATTTCATCCGACCGTTGTAATTGGATCTATAGGCCGCCATTTCCCTTCGAGACCATTTGTTGCTAAATGTAAACGCAGTTACGGTCATTATATCAGTCCCTGCGTTTCGGTACTGATTTATAGTGCGCACAATTTTTGGCGTAGAGAACCAATGTCATTCCCAGTGCACCAGCACCTGAGTGCCGCAAGTTTGTTTACATTTGCATTGTTACGTTTCGCCTACGACGCGCGGGTATAGCCGGCGCGGATGCAACGGACGCCGGGGCTTCGTTCCAAGCAGCGGACATTTTGGCCCGTTCAGCGCCGCAGATACGCCTCCCCGCCAAGCGCGTCCAGGCGTGTTTCAGTGCCACGTGTCTTCGTGTGTGCGTGTGTGTGTGTGTGCCACGCTTGTCAAAGCGCAGCAGCCGGGGAGAGGAGCTCCCCAAGTGTGAAGCGAGGAGGTCTGTCCGGCGCCCGGCCGGCGGTTGAGTCACTACACTCGTCTCAACATGCATCTCAGCTCGTCCGTCCCCCGCCGTCACGTGGTCACATCCCGTGACCTTCCTTCTTGCCCTCAACTGCGAAAGTATAAGAGCAGCTGCCCCCGGACGCCAAGAGAGAGGCTCCGATTTCTTCTGTCGAGTTACGTGCTCTCCCGTCTCTCACTTCGGTCGACCTGACCGCGCGCTCTTTTGCGATGTTAGAATAAACCAGTTGTTCTGTTACCAGTCGACTCATGCTTTGCCGAGACCTTCGGATGCTTCCAGTGCCCCAGGCCGCCAGGCCAACGCTACCCTTGGGGCTTGCGACCCGATTGCAACAACGGGCGTCAGCGCTGAGTTTGCAACAACTCGTGCCAGCGCCGAGATTCTAACAACTGGCTGGTAGCGGTGAGATCGCGACAACGGAGGCCAGCAGCGAAGATATGCGGTTGACTGTATGCTGAGCAGCACAACGACCATCCGGGAGCAGTGCAACGAGCCCTGTGTGATGACTGGTTGCCTGCAGCGGAACGACTGCGCTGAGGTCTTGGCTGCGAGTTTTGGTGAGTGCGGGACTTTCTTCTTCTGAGTTTTGCCAGGCTTTTGTTAGTGTCAGAAACAGAGCTGGTAATTGTGGTTGTCGTTGCTGCCGGGTTAGTTTGCGGCAAGACAATAGAAGGCAGTAGAGAAAGCAGCATTCATAGCAGCCATGGATTTGAAGTCGTTGCGCAAACCGAAATTGCTGGAGCTTGCAAGAGAGTTGGGTCTCGAAGTCTCAGACAAACTCAGAAAACCAGAACTGCTAAGGGCTATTCTTGAGTTAGAGGCTGAGGATGACGAGCTGTCGGAATGCCTTGAGACCATTGAGGAGAGGGAGACGGCAAAAAGACAGGAGCGCGAACGTACAGAACAGAAAGAGAAAGATGAGCGCGAACGAAAAGAACAGAAAGAGAAACAGGAGCGCGAACTTAAAGAACAGAAAGAAAAAGAAGAGCGTGAACGTAAAGAACAGATAGAGCGAGAGCAACAAGAAAAAGAGCGCGACCGTCAACACGCTTTGGAAATGAAGCGTCTCGAGGTAGAGATGGAACGCGCTCGTAATGGAAGTCAGGCACACGGTGCAGGAGAACGAGTATTGTTCAAAATGACTGACCTGATGCGGCCGTTTAAGCTTGGAGAGGACATTGGTTTGTTCCTGGTTAACTTTGAGCGAACGTGCGAGAAGCAGGGGTTCTCTCGGGAAACGTGGCCACAGCGCTTGCTCACTTTGTTACCCGGCGAGGCGGCCGACGTAGTCGCTCGCTTGAAGAGAGAGGAGGCCGAGGATTTCGAGAAAGTGAAATCGAGTCTGCTAAAAAAGTACAGGCTGTCAGCGGAGGCGTTCCGTCGGAAGTTCCGGGAAAATGAGAAAGGCAGAAGTGAGTCGTATACAGAGTTTGCCTACAGGCTAATGTCAAACATGCAGGAGTGGCTCAAAGAAGAGAAAGCGTTTGGTGACCACGAGAAAGTTCTGCAGTGTTTCGGGCTAGAACAGTTTTATAGTCGGTTACCTGAGAACGTGCGGTACTGGGTCTTGGATAGGCCAGACGTTAGTACGGTGGCTAGAGCCGCCGAGCTAGCCGAGGAGTTTGTGACGCGTCGGGCTCGCGGAGCTAAGGACGGTCAAAAGGGTGAATTTGGCTCCAAGTTTGAGAGGCCGAAGTTCACACCCATGAGAGCAAAGGGGGACACACGTAGTTCGGATGCGAGTGAAAGCAGTCCGACCGAACGTAAGGAGACGGCGGCAGCCGAAGCCGAACGCAGAAAGCGGTTCGAGACGAGGCAAGTGCGCGTGTGTTATACGTGTCAGAAGCCGGGTCACTTTTCGGCGCAGTGTCCAGAAACAAAAACAAAAGTCGTCTTTTTGTCATTATGCAGCACTGACGAGAACATGAAGCTTCTCGAGCCTTACATGCGAGACCTCCTCGTGAACGGGAAAGAGTGCCGAGTGCTTCGCGATTCCGCAGCTACAATGGATGTTGTTCACCCTTCTTACGTAGAACCCGATATGTTCACGGGCGAGTGTGCATGGATCAAGCAAGCCGTGGAAGCTCATAGCGTGTGTCTGCCCGTAGCAAAAGTGCTGATTGAAGGACCTTTCGGAGCGCTTGAGACGGAGGCGGCAGTGTCATCTATGCTGCCCCCCCAGTACCCGTACCTATTTTCGAACAGGTCCGATCACCTCCTGCGCGAGAAGGGGCTTTTGTTTGGTGAGGCTAGCGTTCAGGCCTTAACCAGATCGAAGGTTCGGGAGCTCGCTGCAAAGGCGGTAGTTGCAGGACCGACGTTGTCAAACAATGAGAAAGGGTCAGAGGTGCAGCAAGCTGATATTCAGAGCACGCCCGAACTGAATAAAATTGCGCCTGTAGCGTTAAAGGCAGCAGATACTGGAGAGGAAATTCCCGACACAGATTTGCTCATCGCGCCTACGTCAGATGGACTTAACAGGTTGCTAAAAGTCAGCCGGTCGGCTTTGATAGCCGAGCAAAAGAAGGATGGCAGCCTAGAAAACATACGCTGCATTGTCAAGGAAGGTATCGCCAAGAAAAATGCTCGCTTTGTGGAAAGAGGTGGGGTCCTCTACCGGAAGTATCTAGACCGCAGAGGAGTGGAGTTCGATCAGCTGATCGTGCCTCAGTGCTACCGTCAGGATCTGTTGCGCTTGTCGCATGGGGGTTCGTGGTCCGGACACCTAGGAGTTAAGAAAACTAAGGACCGTCTCTTGCAGGAGTACTATTGGCCAGGGTGTTTTCGGGACGCAGACCACTTTGTGAAGACATGCGACACCTGTCAGCGGGTGGGCAAACCAGGGGACAAATCGAGGGCGCCGTTGAAGTTGGTACCTATCATTACGGAGCCTTTCAGACGGCTCGTTATTGATACAGTGGGACCTCTGCCGGTAACAGCCACGGGGTACAGACACATTTTGACTGTGATCTGCCCAGCGACAAAGTTCCCTGAAGCAGTGCCGCTTAAAGAACTAAGCTCAGTTGAGATAGTCAATGCACTACTGTCCATATTTGCGCGAGTTGGTTTTCCTGCGGAAATCCAATCAGATCAGGGCACAGTGTTTACTAGCGCTTTGACGACAGCCTTTCTTGAAAGGTGCGGGGTAAAGCTGTTACACAGCTCAGTGCACCACCCCCAGTCGAATTCCGTTGAGAAGCTCCACTCCGTCATGAAGCGCGTGTTGAGAGCATTGTGTTTTGAACATCAAACTGACTGGGAGCTGTGTCTGCCTGGGGTGATGTTTGCATTACGGACCGCGCCGCATGCGGCTACGGGGTTTTCGCCAGCTGAGCTGGTGTACGGTCGCTCGCTGCGATCTCCGCTTCGCATGCTTCGAGAATCATGGGAAGGCAGGGGCGACGACCCAGTCGTGGTGGAGTACGTGCTTAAGCTCCTCGAACGCTTAAGAAGGGCACAGGAGTTGTCAGGTGAAGCAATGGCAAAGGCCCAGCAGAGAGCCAAGGTTTATTATGATCGGACAGCCAGGGCCCGTCGTTTTGAGGTGGGCGATGAGGTCATGATATTGCGCACATCGCTAAAGAACAAACTCGACGTGCAGTGGGAGGGCCCAGCACGGATTGTTCACAAACTGTCGGACGTTAACTACGTGGTGAGTCTGCCAGGAAAGCGGAAAGCACAGCAAGTTTACCACTGTAATCTGCTCAAACCCTATAAGCAACGGGAAGCAGTGGTGTGCATGATGGTAAACGTTCCCGAAGAGCTTCCGGTCGAGCTTCCGGGACTAGGCTCAGTGACGAACAGGAAAGACACCGATCAAGTCATTAGTGACTTAATAAGTAAAGCATCGCTGTCGCCTGAGCAGAAAACCGAACTACACCAGCTCTTACAAGAGTTTCAAGGTCTGTTCTCTGAGAGGCCTGGTAGGACTTCTGTCCTTACTCATGACATAGAACTTACCTCCCCAGAGCCAGTACGATCCAAGGCGTACCGGGTGTCACCCCGCCAGAGCGATATTATGGAGGCTGAGGTAAAGAAAATGCTACAGCTCGGTGTTATTGAGGCGGGTGAGAGTGATTATACCTCCCCTTTGATTTTAGTTGAGGTACCGGGCAAGGAACCTCGTCCTTGCGTCGACTACCGCAGGCTTAATTCCATCACTAAGGATCAAATTTATCCGATCCCTAACATCGAGGAGCGCCTTGAGAGAGTGAGTAGCGCGCAGTTTATTTCCACCCTAGATCTTGTCAGGGGTTATTGGCAGGTTCCACTTACAGAAGAGGCTAGTAGGTATGCGGCGTTCATTTCACCAATGGGAACATTCCGTCCTAAAGTGTTGAGCTTTGGTTTGAAGAACGCGCCATACTGCTTTTCAAGCCTCATGGATAAAGTGTTGCGGGGACAGCAAGAATTCGCTTTACCGTATCTAGACGACGTAGCGATATTCTCCGCATCCTGGCCTGAGCATATGGCCCACTTGCGGGCAGTGCTAACCCGCCTGCGCGATGCGGGCTTGACAGTCAAGGCTCCCAAGTGCCAGTTAGCACAGGCCGAGGTTGTCTACCTCGGTCACGTGATTGGACGGGGTCGTCGCCGCCCCTCTGAAATAAAGGTGGCCGCTGTGCGAGACTTCCCGCAACCGCGCACGAAGACCGATATTCGGTCGTTCTTAGGTGTCGCCGGCTACTATCAGAGGTACATCCCCAGGTACTCTGATATCGCGGCTCCCCTGACGGATGCTCTAAGAAAGACAGAGCCGCAAACAGTCGTCTGGGACGAGACAAAGGAAAGAGCTTTTAGCGCCCTAAAGAGCGCCCTAACAAGCCAGCCTGTGCTACGATCGCCCGACTACACCAAAGGGTTCGTTGTTCAGTGCGATGCTAGTGAGCGAGGCATGGGCGTTGTACTGTGCCAACGGGAAAATGGAGAAGTAGAACACCCCGTCCTGTATGCTAGTCGTAAGCTGACCAGTCGTGAGCAGGCGTACAGCGCCACCGAGAAAGAGTGTGCGTGTATCGTGTGGGCCGTTCAGAAATTGTCATGCTACCTAGCCGGCTCGAGGTTTATCATTGAGACGGATCGCTGCCCTCTCCAATGGCTGCAGACTATCTCTTTCACAAATGGCCGCCTCCTGCGCTGGAGCCTCGCTTTGCAACAACATTCCTTTGAGGTGCGTTACAAAAAGGGGAGTCTCAACGGTAACGCCGATGGCTTAAGTCGAAGCCCCTAACGTGGGAATCAGCCTCAAAATTGTTTGTTACTGATGTTTTTCTTCCTGAGGCAGGATTTTTAACATATTGCTTTTGTGTAGTGTTTCAAAGTGATGATGTGCTTTCTAGTGAAATTTTCCGATTTGTGGACGCGTTCTGAGTGCTGCTAAACTACTGTAAGGAACTAGGCAGTAGTATAATAGGGGAAAGAGCCTGGCAGGGCTTAGTGAGGGTTGTGCCGTGCTTGCTGACTGACCGGTTGAGTTTCGGCGTAGTTCTAACGCTTGCCGGGAACGAGAACAAAAATGTCAACTCTCCCGAAGTCACTTTGCAGTGTCCTGTGTGAACCTGAACGAGAGAACGAGGCCTTCTCTGTGCGCTGCGCTCAAGAAACGCCGAAGGACGCCCGACTTCGGTTATGAGCATCATCGAGCGACATCCCTCCGGACAGCGGATGCAGTCCCCTGACCATCGGGATCTCCTTCCCCCGGCGGGGCGGTCTGTTACGTTTCGCCTACGACGCGCGGGTATAGCCGGCGCGGATGCAACGGACGCCGGGGCTTCGTTCCAAGCAGCGGACATTTTGGCCCGTTCAGCGCCGCAGATACGCCTCCCCGCCAAGCGCGTCCAGGCGTGTTTCAGTGCCACGTGTCTTCGTGTGTGCGTGTGTGTGTGTGTGCCACGCTTGTCAAAGCGCAGCAGCCGGGGAGAGGAGCTCCCCAAGTGTGAAGCGAGGAGGTCTGTCCGGCGCCCGGCCGGCGGTTGAGTCACTACACTCGTCTCAACATGCATCTCAGCTCGTCCGTCCCCCGCCGTCACGTGGTCACATCCCGTGACCTTCCTTCTTGCCCTCAACTGCGAAAGTATAAGAGCAGCTGCCCCCGGACGCCAAGAGAGAGGCTCCGATTTCTTCTGTCGAGTTACGTGCTCTCCCGTCTCTCACTTCGGTCGACCTGACCGCGCGCTCTTTTGCGATGTTAGAATAAACCAGTTGTTCTGTTACCAGTCGACTCATGCTTTGCCGAGACCTTCGGATGCTTCCAGTGCCCCAGGCCGCCAGGCCAACGCTACCCTTGGGGCTTGCGACCCGATTGCAACAACGGGCGTCAGCGCTGAGTTTGCAACAACTCGTGCCAGCGCCGAGATTCTAACAGCATGCATGCCCACGGCTCTTCGTTCACTTAAACATATATGCTGTATTATTAACTGCAAAGCGCTTAATTTGAGAACATTGCAAGAACACGCATATATTTGAGCATATGATCAACGTTACAAGGCCCGGTATGCGCGGCAAACTGCGACCGGAATAGAAGATGCGTATATATATTTATACGATGTGTTACTGCAGCTTTTGCTAGAAGGCTAGCTCTCACATTTTGCACGTATCTTCATAATGCGTGCAGTTTGCGTGTTCAATAAAATATTCTTAGCTGAAACTTTGTGAGTACGAGCGCTCATTCAGACAGCTTAAATTTTCTCGCAATAATACGGATGTTCGCATAACAAAAATACGGAATTCTGTCTGTGTCTGTGTCTGAATTCTGTGTCTGTTTCGTGCAAAACAGTGCATAGCCGCTGTATGATTACAGTGAAATGTCCGTAAAGCTTAAAAAGGAGAGCACTTTCCGTATATTAACGGGTGCTTTTGCTACGGTATATTTTTTGAAATATGAAATACTTTCCGTATTTTTACCTGCAATTCTCCGTATAATGACGGAAATTTTTTACAGTGTGGTCTCAGGTAGCCATGAGCGACGAAATTGGAAAAGGCCAACGCTTCAACGGGCACGCAGCTCGCGCATCTCCTGTATGTGTCACTGGGGTAATGTGGCACGAAATCAAACAAAACATAAATAGGAAAAAAAAAACGTGCAGCATTATAGCGTCCAAGTACTTCAGCGTCGCCTCTGCGACCTTAACTCACCCAGCGCTTACAGTTGTCCCGTACGTTGGGCTGCACAACTACCTTTCTTTACCGTCTTGCTTTTGATGACAGGAATCTCAAAGAGCACAAGTGCAACAGGTGACGAGAAACAGACGTAGCCACGGAATGCTGGCATTGAGACCGCTACTTTTTATGCGTTGCATATTGCAATCACTCAGTTCAGCCCTTGGGCGCGACCGGGCAGCCACCATTGACCTTTAGCGCAACCACGTGACGTGACGTCACGACAGCCGGAGGAAAAGCTGAGCCCCAACTCGCGCGCAATATGCAACGAATTCTTGGCTTAACCAAGCTAAGCCTGGCCATTTCATCACCAGGCCACCGTAGCAATAACAGCAACAAGAACGAAGACGAGGAAAGCAGCAACAAACTACGAGCCATGGCAGCGCATTCTACGCTATTCAGTGCTAATTCCATAGATATTAGGAAATTTGTGCTCCATTATAATTTGGAATAATCCACCCATTTCTTGGCCAATCCCCCACCGTGGGTAGAAGCCGCAAAAGTAATAGGCAAAAACAACAACAACAAATATCCGGCAGCGCAATTGCGCGTGCTGTTCGAGCCGTGCACGAGGCCCAGGAACGAACGTGCAGTCAACCCGCGTGCTCCATTCTTTCGCCGCCCCGATGATGTGGCAGTGCCAGCCGGAAGACATTTTTAAGTGAAGCCCACCTGGTCGCCCGACTCAGTGCACTGGTTCTCTACGGCTTAACTCACGGATCTAGGCGGACGCTGAAGCAGTTATGGACGCCATGGATGCCGACGACACTACCACCGAGACAGGAGACGAGAAAATGATCACCGTACGTTTCGAGGCTGCGCAGCTCTTCAACGACGATGGCCGACAGCTTGATTCCACGGCGGCCGCCGCGGCCAAGGCCATGCCGGCACTGCGCGATCTGAAGAATTCGCGGCAGGACTGCGATGTCGTCTTCCGCGTGGCCGGCGGGGTCGAGGTGTGGGCACACCGATCCATTATGGTTGCCAAGTGAGTGTCGTTCTTCGTGATACTTTTCTCTAGTCTATAGGAGTGTTGCCCATACATGCGTGCTTGCGAACGCGCTGCAGACTTTGGCAACTGCAGCGCCTGTGCGAGTACATTATCCGGGTGCTGTTCAGTGTTGCTGATAACTTGCAGTAGCGGAGTTCAAGTCCTCAGTGGCCGCGGCGTCGTTCACGCGTGGACCCGAAAGGTGCGGGTCTTGTCGGCCGGCGGGTCCGTCTAAGTCATCCCTATTCGCTAGCCGCCACATTTCCACGAACTCGACCCGCTCGCGTCGAGCTCAACACGCGAGGTCGTCTAGGTCACGCCAGTCGTCACGCCAAAGCAGGTCGAGCAAGTCAACCTAAACCTCGCAATCTGACTGACCCAACCTGCCACGACGACGCTCTCTCGGCCGAACCCACTTCCGTTTCCTTGAATCCGACTACCGCGTATTTTGGCCCGACAGAAAGCTTACTTACCACGAATTTGGTCGGTTCATGGGCCATTTCGCGTCGGGCTAGCGCTGGTCTAGTTTGAGATCTTAGCTTAGGGGGAGATCGCAACTCGCCGCCATGTACTGTTTTCTCACCGACTGCCAACGAGGCGCGAATATGTTTACGTGAGTTTTTCCAAGCAAGTCATGTGGTTTATCGCCCACTCACCTCATTTTGATACGTGTGCAAAAGCCCGGCAGTCAAATTTTGGTGCGAAAAGAAAAATAAACCCGAATTTGTCGAGTTCATGCATTAAAGGAAGAGCTTGGTGAGAAACTTTTTTTGGGGGTTCATGCAAGCTTTAGCATTTCGGTTCGGGAGAGCAAGCAACCCAGTGGACACATCTTCAAGTGACGGTGAGAGAAGAGTCAGGTGAGAGAAGAATCGTTTAACGATATTCGTACCGTGACATATCCCCTCTGACAGAAGTGTATATGACACAGGGAGCCAACAGCGGTAAATAAGGAAAGCGTGCGCAAGAATCACGATGATAACTGCTAGAGGACAAGATAAACCCTAAGTGATGTAAATTTTTTTAGTGTAGACCTCATACGACTAAAGCGGATCTGGCAGTTACTCCTTTTTATATGAGTAATAATTACCTTACTATGAGTAGCCTTTAATAACCACAATGGAACAAACCGCAGTACTCTTATTGGTCACTCTGAAGTGCAATGGGCACGGCATGGACAAGTCCACAGATAACCCCATCTAAATTCATGCAGCCACCTTAAGCTAAATCACTATGTTGTCGCTGTCGGTTCTTCGCGTGCAGGTACTCCGCCTCCAACGCACTCTTCACTTTCGCCAGGAAGCGCATGAGTTCCGAACAAAAACAGAACAAGTGGACCCCTTAGACTTGATGCGTGCATTCTTGTAGCGTTCGTGTTGTTGCTCATGTTGCTTGACCGGGCAGCGAATGAAAACGAAGTGCTTCAGATTTGTCACGGTGATTGACTTGCGACCGCATTCACTAACGGGGATACTTTCACATTTGCGTGCACACGTAACGTCCGCTGCGTCGCCCGACTTGATAGACTGGGATTTTACTCGCTGGCTTTGTGTGTCAACCAGCGCTCAAAGGGGTAAACTCCGAAGGGCATTGATGCAGAATACGTATTATGAGTTAGCGCAGTAGACTAAACACATTAGTTGGGCCAAAAAAATTTTCTCCCAAAAACTATTCCGATATTAGACAGCTTTGGTATGGCGTACGCTATACCATTGCGTACGCTATAAAATAGCGGGTCGTCACTGCGCATGCGCAGAACGCTAAAGGACCCAGAGCGTATAGCGTACGCACGCTATTTCTGAGATTTAGCGTTGGCGTCTTTGAGTGGTTTGCGGAGTTTGCGTGAAACATGGCGGTTTCCCGGCTACCCGATTCGAATTGAATTTGGTGTTGCTTTTGTAAAATGCACTTCATTCGTAGCAAATGATTGCGTAAACGGCTTTCGCTTAGTCTCAGGCAGCTTCGACGAAAGAGAATTATGGATAACCTTGTGGTGTTTTCGAGATTGCTTCTCCTTTCGAACGAGTCGAAGCCTAACGAAAGAAATGGATGGATGGTATGGATGGAAGGTAGGAACGTCCTCTTTGAAACGGGGTGATGGCAGTTGCCACAATGCTCAGCTTTTTATTATTGTTTAACTGTGTTGTAAGTTACACAAATTCGCCATTTTCTTTAAATACTTCTTTCTACACTTTTAACCTTATGTCCACTCTCTGCTTTTGAGCCACCAATCTTCCAATCGCTTTTTGCTAATTTCCAACGCATATTTATTTACATGACTATTGTTATCTCTAAACCGTAGGGCCTCAGGAAGCGTGACTGTGCCCGCATCGACATCGGGACGGATATCATCACATTTTTAGTGTTCTATTGTTTCTATAGATTTACCACATGCAGTACATGTGTCTTCTTCGTTAAGTTTCTTTTTATAGCTGCGCGTTCTAAGACATCCTGACCTAGCTTCAAAGAGTAGGGTACTGCCTCTTGAGTTATCATAAAACGCTTCTTTACTGATCTTCTGTTTCCAGTATCGATATAGTTCAACACTATGCTTCTTTTCTATTGAATTCATCCAATTTTTACCTTCCGCGTTTTTAACCTGTCATTTAATGCTCTGTCTTTCTCCGTCCTCGTGCCTGGCATACTTACTGGTTAGCTTCCTAGTTCTTTTCCGCCGTTGTGAGTTAAGGCTCTTTCTGCATAGGTATTTAAATACCTTAGCTGCCCACCGTTATCATCCAATTTCCTCAGGCGTTTTTCGTATAGGATTTTACTCTGAGCTTCCTGTACTTCGAACGATGCCCCAGCTCATACCCCGTGTACTGCCTCGTTTGTGGTTTTCCCGTGGGCACCTAGTGTTAATCTTCAAACAGCTCTCTGATTTACTTCCAGTCTCGACTAAACTTCTGCCCTTAAGCACAGGACCGCATTCCCGAAATTAGGCCCCGGCACCATTATTCCTTTCCAAATACCTCTCAGTACCTCATAGCTGTTGTACCCCCACAATGCCCTATGTTTCATTATCCCGGCATCTCTTCGCCCTTTTGCTATGAGAGACTGTTCGTGCTTTTCCGTGTACATCTGCCCTTTGTTTATCCATACCCCGAGATATTTGTATTCGGCCACTCGGGGTATTTCATGACCTTGTATTGTAAGCTCCTGATCAGTTGTATCGTTGAAAAACATCCCACCGGACTTAGCTGCGCTAAAACTGAAGCCTAGACTGTCTCCTTCGTCTCCACAACAATTAACCAGAGTTTGCAAATCTTCCTGGCTATCTGCTAACAGTGCAATATCGTCCGCATACATTAAACCCGGTAGTCGTTGCTCAACAACCTTTCCGCCTAATATGTACGACAGATTATACCCTAGATTGCTTCCTTGTAGTCTTCTTCCATACTTATCATATAAAGCATGAACAGCAGCGGTGATAGAGGACAACATCGCCTTAATCGTTTGTGTACCTCGACAGCTGTCGTACGTTTAATTCCTTCCCATGTTATTTCAACATTATTTTCTCGATATATTTCCTGTAGGAAATCAATTACCTGATGAGCGATACCTTCATCTTTCAATATGTT
The DNA here is from genome assembly GCF_023375885.2 of Dermacentor andersoni. NCBI lineage: Eukaryota > Metazoa > Arthropoda > Arachnida > Ixodida > Ixodidae > Dermacentor > Dermacentor andersoni. The sequence continues at coordinate 358,144,362 of NC_092814.1, read as the reverse complement.
CCACAGGAGTTCCCTGTTACCGTTGCCGTATGCACCACTTATGTCCAGGAAGGCTAAATACAGAGGTCTGTTTTCCGCCTTAGCTATTTCTATGCACTGGGTAAGCACGAACAGGCTACCATCTATGCGCTTACCACTTCTGAACCCGTTCTGAAGTTCTCCGAGTATTCTATTACTTTCTACACATGATTGCATTTTTAATTTCACCGCCTGCATCGCCAGCCTATATATAACTGATGTTATCGTAATTGGTCGGAATGATTTTATCTTCGTCTTATCGCCTTTCCCTTTACAAATCAAATTCATTTTACTCTGTTTCCAGCTGCGCGAAATTTGCTTATTTGTCATGACTGCCTCCAATGCTTTTATCAGCGTTTCTTTGCTTCTTGGGCCAAGTTAATTAAATTGATTGGAATTTCGTATATCCCAGCGGACGTGCATTTTGGAACAGTTGCTTCCGCCTTTTTCCAGTTAAGATTGGTCAGTTCTAAGCTGTTTTCTATTGTGCTATACTGTGTTGCTCCCTCATTTGGGGCAATTACCCTATAATCTTTCCTAAATGACCTAGCTATAACTGAACCAATATAGTTCACAGCGTCATCTCTCTCTAAACATTTTCCCTCGGCATCGTGAATTTGTTCCTGCTTTCTGTGATTCGCTTTACCCAGCCAACTTATTTGGTTCCAGAATTTTCTTGACCCCCCTTTAGTTCCATCGAACTTCAGCCAGCCAGCGATCTGAGGAGTGCTTTATTTTAGCCTGGACGAGGACCTGCACTTGTTGTTTCTTATGTGGACAAGATTCCCATCTTTGGCCTATTTCCTCTTCCCATAACTGCGCCTTCTTTGCTTCTCTGTGTTCCCGTGATGTCAACCGTCGTTGTTCGATGGTCTCCCTAATTTCCTTATTTCACCAACTTCGTGGTTTCCTCTTTCCTCTCCAGCGGTTTACTCCTTTTACTTCTTTTATTTTTGTACTAATGAGTAATTCTAACTGATTATAATCGTACTTTTCCATGGGATGTTTTTCTATTGCTTGCTCTATGCCGGCCGATATTCGCGCTATCTGTTCATTATTTAATTTTGCGTACTCTTTTTAACTTCCCTACATTCGAGATGAAACATTCGAGAAACATTGGACATGTCTGCGCCGCCTATAGCTATAATCTGGAAATAGCCGCAACAATGGCATATAGCCTCCGAGATCCAAAGATCTCGCCAGCCAACTAAAACTGTAAAAAACGGGCGCTGCTTGGCGTACGCTACACTATAGCGTAGAGCATACACTATAAGTTGCGTATGCTAAACTAAAACTGTATTTTTTTTCTCACAAAAATAAGTCGAAAGGGACAGCCCAGCGCAAGAGTCGTACAGCTAGGCATTTCATAGAGGTAAAAACCTCAGTCACATCATCGAGTGCTTCTTTAATGTGAAAGATTCAGCGCTGCTGCTAGAGCTGTAAGGAACTAACAATCAATAACAAGAAATTGCGCTTTCCATGTCTCCTGTTACCAAATGGATGTAACGACACATATTCCAATAAACGCTCAATGCCATAAGCCAGTCTCTCCGTAAAACACTATGTCATGCAATGAAGAGATCTTGCGTAGGGCAAAAGATGGCTTGTAAAATTTCTATGCAAATTTTCATTATTCATATTTTTGTTTTCACTGTGAAACACTGCTATTGCTAGAGGGAAGGATTTTGAGTTAAATATTTGCGCGAAAGACTAAACTGTTGTATTATACGACCACGAAATTGCTTTAAGAGGAAGCTTTAGCTCGGGCCCAACTCCGACGCGGCCTATTCAAATACATGTAAAACGCAAAAAACGTTTTTCTGAGATAACCGCTAGACCGCTTTTAATAAAGTTTGCTGCATTTGAGAGAAAAAGTTAAATTATACTGACTGTCGGAAGCGGAATTTCGATTTAGGGCCTGTATCTTATTGAAAGAATTTTCAAAAATGTGAAAGTTCGAAAAAGATAGAGGCACGAAGTTTACAAATTAATAGCTCTCCGTCAAGAACAGATATCGTGGTTCTGTAAATGGCATCCATTAGATTGTTGAAAGTGGACAAATTTGATATGCCAATTTATATATTATGGGAATTTGTTACGTTGTGTACAAGAGTTTTGCAAAAGGTCTATTCGTGCTTTATTAAATTTTTTGAGATTGATGTGTAACATATCAATTTTGTCCGCTTTAGATGGATGTACTATGAGATGCAATTCACAGAATAGTTATGTCATTTTTCATTGCCGAGTTACAAAGTTGTAAACTTTATAGTATCATTTTCTGGAAATTTGCGATTTTGCAAATTTTTAGTAAAAAATTGACAACCTAAATAAAAAATTTTAAACCAACAGTCAATAGATATAATGATTTTCTTTTAAATGCAACAAACCTCGTCAAGTTTGGTGGAGTGGTTGCCGATAAAACGAATTCTCTTTTACATCTATTTAGATAGGAGCACCCGAGCCAAAGCTTCCTTTTAACGCAGCACATTTATCAGTATACAAAGCACGACAAAGATTCTTACGCAGGCTTCGCAGCAGGACAGGATGTCGTCACCTCCTTTAAACCATATAAAGCGCATAATAGCTTACCGGGGAAATTTTGGAGGACACTACGAGCCGCCAAGACCTACTTGATTAACTCACGACTGATTTTTGCCGGGCGAAGCAACTCGTCGGAAACGTTGTCCAATTCATGTGAACAGGTCTACTCGAAAATGCTCAGTGAGCTACACGTATCTTGCGCTTACGGTTACTCACGGTTACTCGCATTAAATAGCTTTAAAAAAGAGGGAGACTGTAGCTGTAAAACCTGTTCCATTCACTTCAATCAGACAGAATAAGTTGTAATGACAATGGTGGTCAGTCTTGCGTGCACTTCTGCTTTTCTCACACTTTCTTGTCAGGAAGGCAACCTCAAGTTGGATTAGCGCGTGCTGCTCATGACCTTAAAGTACGAAAAGTGCCGAATGGATTTTTCACTGATCAGCAGCAGCCCTTGAACCCGAGTTGTTGGAGCATGAACCCGCAAACGACATCATCGGCGAGCGCCCACAAACATTCGAATAGGGAAGGGAGTATAGGGGAAGAATTTACACATTTGTAAAAAAAAAAAAAAAAACGCAGTTACCAGAACTAGCTTTGTTGATTGTGCGTAGCACTCTAAGCTAAGTCACTGTGTCATCGCTGTCGGTTGTTCCGTGTGCAGGTACTCGGGATGCAACGCACTCTTGGATGTCGCCAGGGAAGGCATGAGTCCCGAAGAGAAACAGAAAAACAAGCGGACTCCATCGATTCGGGTGATGATGGAAGACCTGGAGCGCGACATGATGGAGCTGCTTGTCGACTTCGCCTACGACACTCCGCTGGACGAGCTCATCGGCCCCCACAACGTCGCCAAGTTTCTCGAGCTGGCTCAGAAGAACAGGGTCAGTCAGGGGTTGCAGTGCTGGTGAAGGGGTCTCTCGAAACTTCATTTTGAGAAGATGGTGCGCCGAAGGGAGTTTACGTTAGCCAGCAAACAGTAGGGAATCAAGCAAGAGGCGTGCCCTGTTTACAATCCCCGGTCAGACTTCTCGTAAGGTAGAGGTCGCTGGTTGAAATGTGCACAACTCGATGGCTGCATTTCCACGGGGCGTCTTTCACAACCGGGCTGTTTAGCCATTGCCTTGCCTCATTCAGTCACTTGCATTGCCTTTGCCTTGTCCGGCCTATCACTTAGTCGCTCAGTCACTCTCTGTCAGTCGCGCGAAAAGATAGTAAATCATGGCAGAGAGCTAGGCTAGCTGGAATTTCGACATTTAGTGCATTTCCAGTGCTCAATGTGAAACAGGAAAACCAAAAAATAAGAAAAAAAAGGAAAAGACAGGACGCTGCATCCCCCTGTCGGATTGTATTTTCTCCTTCTGATTTCCCGTTTCCACTTAAGCGCTGCAAATGCATTAGATAGTTATTAAGTTACCGAGCCCCGCTGACTAGCACATTGAAGCACATATACGGGCTTGATATAGAGGGTCTTGAGGGGTTAAGTAGTTCTAATAAAAAAAAAAAAACGATGCTAGCTACTCAATTTCTCCTTGAAGAGATGTCTTATGCACTTTGGTGCACACAGTTTACGCAAAAAATTTGTCATCGAACGCATAAGCAATAAAATCTTCTTAATTAACTTTTTATATCACAATAGCGGTATATGTTAATATTTGAAACCGTAAGATTGTCGCATTTGAAGACGATTTCAATTTATTTGATTCTGCTGGAGCAATTCTGTTGCGAAATATTTCTCGTAACATTTGACACTCAGCTAATTTCGCATTCAAGGGCGTGGATAAAAGCGTTGGGTCGCTAAACCATCAAGCAAAACTTTTACCATGTTCTCAGCCTGACGAGTAAGCCCCACTAGACGTACGCGATGGAACGCGTCAGCAAGCGCTGCCCTGCGCTCGGCGTCGCGCCGCATCGCGCCCGGCGGAGGAGCACCGCACGCAACCGCACGATACACCAGTTGCCGCGCCTTGCCGCGCTTGTACTCACGACGGTGCAGCGTTGATAGGACGCCACGTTCAATGTAGTCCAGCAACCATGTTTAGCGATGTGTTAAAAATGGCAATCATTCAGAATAATTTTACCTTAATTCATATTTCAGTCTTTAGAAACCATTTGGGCGCTTATAGCGTTTCATCCAGTTTTGTTCCGGGATTCACATTGGCTCGCGATGTTCACGTGAGGTCACGTCACCCGGGCGAAGCAAACGGCAACTTCCAATGCCGGTGAAAAATTTAGCATTGCTTGGTCACGACGCTGCCAGGCATCAACGTGCGACGGTGCCTCTGTGCTTGACATCGAACGCTCGCAGACGCGGCGCGGCGCGTGCGGACGCTTTCCGACGCGCACGTCTGACTAGGGCTCTATTCTGCTGCGCGCGTGAGGGAAAGGGAAAAAGTCAGTAGGTGCTTGTTTTCGCCAGCTGAGAGCAAGAGCGAACCTGTCTTCTACTTCGGCCAATTTGCAAACGACTTGCCAGACGCTGCAAGCTACGTCACAGTGGGGACTCAACGTTTTGTCGCAATTGACGTCTCTGAATGCAAAATTGACTGAATAAAATTTGATTAGCGATATTTCAAAACAGAAGCATTCCAAAGTGCATAAAGCGCTCATGCAAGCACATATTACGTATCTAGCATAGCCTCTTTACGGAAATTAGTATTGAATTTAAAGTGGGAGGCTTGCCGGCTGATACATATACTTGCCTTTCCATATGCATGGTCTTCAAAGTGAAACAAACTTTGAAGACCATGCAAATGGAGAGGCAAGTATTTATATCAGCCGCCAAGCCTTCCATCGGCAAACCACCGAAACAGCGTTAGGGGTGCCACGTTCGTCCTGCAGCAAGCCGTCTTCCGCCGTTGCTGGGGGGGGGGGGGGGGGGGGGAGGGGGGGGCGCTATTATATTGTCATTATCAGTGAAGCGTTATACGGGAACATTTGCGTGCCGGCCACACCTATGAACTTTAAAATTCGTAAAAACACTTACGGACATTACAAATCGATGGGTGTGGGATAACGGAGCAGCGCACGATTTCGTTCTTGTCTGCCTTGATCGCACACGTTTTGTGAGATGCGTACGCACTCTGCTTACGATTACTCACGTTTAGACACTGCATACAAGGAGCACATAGCTAGGCACAACAGAGAACCGGAAGCAATGTAGCGTTTTTAGATCACAGTGACTTTTTCAGAGATCTTGCTTTTGCCCATTTAGCCTGGATTAGAAAGTTGTCGGAGAACGATTATGGAAGCAAATAGCCCGCTGTTTAACGCCCTGAATCACGACAAAACAGCGGTGCAGGCACTAGAGAAACTTCATCCTTGCATGGATTTTCTTATGGTCAATAGTGCTCGCCCCATTCTTCAACACCCCTAGAACTTTTTCGTGAACAAAGTGCATTCTTCGTAAAAATTGACGCTACATTTGTAAAATCACAGGAGCCCAAATTTATTTATTTTAGATAAATTTGGTGGCCTTGATAGGCATGGCACTTGATGAAAGCGATACTTTGTACAACCATAGCACATGCATGACGTTACGTGCCTGGATTTCCTACACGGTAAGCAATCGTTCTCTAGGTTGCCAGCCAGATGCACTGTGTAGGAGGACCATGTCCCCGGTTACACATAGCCGCGCACCGTCACTTCAGCCCAGTGTTCTTTACGACGCAGATATTCTGGCTACTGGATCACTGCCTTAGCACCCTCGAGAAGGACCTCGACCTGCAGAACTGCATCGGAACTTACCAACTGGCAGCCAGCTGGTGTTACTTGCATCTCGCGCAAGAAGCCTTGCGCTACCTGGTTCGCAACTTCAACGAGGTAACAAAAGCGACCTGCTTCACGGGCTTCGACCACATTACGTGCGCCTCTACGACGGCCATCCGATTAAGAGAAGTCAGGAATTTGACAGAAAATTTTAACTGCAAAGTTCTTCGGCCGTGGTTGGTGTCAGAATACGTGTGAGAATCGCCCATGAGATTACATCATTTCATTAATGTTAAGTAGTGCCCGCAGGACATGTTATAATTGTAGCACTGAAGCTGTCAGAAGTTTTGTACATTGCGCCAGTTTTGAGATAAATACTCAAAGAGCGAAGCAGTGAACAAGGTAGCAAGCACGGAAGACCTGTGTTGTCGCGCAGCGTAAACAGCACCCCATAAGCTACCAGGCGTCACAGGTGCATCCGACGCGACGGTGAGTGCGTACGTGGCGAAACATCGCCGTCAGAACTCGGGTGCGGTCACGTGCTCGCGGCCGTCCACACGTGCCCGGCATGCGCGCACACGCAAAACAGCAGACGCGTGAAAACGGTGATGATTATATTTATTGGCATCCCCTTTAAAACGGGCTAGTACATTTATCACGGCCTAGACTTTTGCCCATCTGACCTCGAGCATAAATTTCCTATTTAACATACTTATCGCTATAGTTTACGTTATCTATGCTTGCAATGACTCCGGTTCTATCAGTCTCTTCAATGCTTGATATGCACCAATACAAACAGCATGAGCCGCCGCGGTGCCACCGAGCGGTAACGGTTGTCGCAGTTGTCGGGGATTTCCCTAGAAACAGCGCCGGAAACGCAGTGGTAGCGCCGCTGCCCGTAGTGTGTCGCAAGACACTTCCAAGCCCGACCTTTATTAGGGGCTAGAAAAGCCTTCTATCATTTATACTAACATCTTTACTACCCTTACAGGCCAGCGGCCACATTTTCCATAATGTTACTCAGTAATAAAAGAAAATGTACTTGAATATCTTCATCGCAACAAATATACGTCAGCAAGGGGATGATTCGTTAAAAAGAGCAGACCTTTCTACCCTTTTATGCCTACATTCCTAAGCATTAGGTAGGCACAAAACGGCAAGGTATTGCCGTCTCGTGGATCTCCGTGATGATGATTGCGCGAGGTACGTACAATAGACAGATTTTTTTGGTGAGGCCCCTTATAAAACACTATCGTGTCAAAAAGACTCCGTCATAACCACTCGCCGAAAGTGCAAATCATTTGAAACGCGCGGCTCCCCGGCATGACCTGCGGTATTGGACACTACGCACAGTGCGCTGAAAAGTCTCGCTGGGGACGTGCTGGGCATTACGTGTTTACGTGCAATTTAAAGGCTCCTAATAAGAAAATGACACAATTACTAGGCCCTCATAATTGCCGGGATTGTTTCAGGAGTAGGTTACAACTCGCTTGTCGCCAAGTTACCCAAAATCAAAGTTTGTTGCAGCTGGTCTTGGATGCGCCAACCGTGGGAATCCCAAGTGGAGAAGGTTGCCCTCAGTGAACTCGCATAAACGAGTAGCACATCGGAGCCAGACATTTTTTCCACAGCATCAAAAAAAAAAAAAGAAAAAAGAAGAAAAAAGAACATCGCATTAGCGCTTGGCAACTCTACATAAAATAAGAATTAACTATTTCTCTTTTATTTACTGCAGGCATCGCCATTTTATTAAAAAGGTGGCGGAGAGTGTATGTACTTAAAAGTTCATAACGCGCAATAGCGAGGTTATGCGTGTCGGTTGGCTAAACCTGCAGTTCTTGGTGGTATAAAGGGACGGAATTGGAAATCTTCCGGAGCCTTCGTTTGTCAACAGCGAATGAGGTTGTCTGTATGCGTGACGCAGGTGTGGAAGAGCAGCCCTCAGTTCCAGGATCTGAGGCCGGACGAGATGCGTACCGTCCTCGCAGACGACCGCCTGAGCGTTGTCAACGAAGTGGAAGACACGTTCGCCGCCATACTCAAGTGGATCTCCAGCGACCCGAAAAAGAGGAAGGCCCACCTCGCCGAGTTCTTGCCGCTCGTGCGCTTCGGGACATGCCCCTTGACGTGAGCACACCCTCACGACGTCATAAGCCACACGTCTGCACTCAACGTTTTAGCGTTTCTAACTTCCTTACATTATCAATCATGACGCTCCGCGGAATTTATCTTGGTGCATAAAGACACAAAGCGGTTTAGTGGGAAGCGCTTGTATTGCATCCTTAGATTGACAGCGAGGATATAGTATAAGGCTAAATGAAATTGTTAGTACAGGCTGTCTTTAAAGGGACACTAAAGTGAAAAATGATTTCTTCTGTATCAGTAAATTACCGTTCTACCACACCAAAAACACCACTCTTACAACGATAAGACTTTTCGTAAGCCAGAAAAAGCGCAAGAACGAAATACGGGTGGCGACGCCCACTTAAGTTCCCGCACCTGGTGGCTGTGACGTCTTGGATTTTGATGGCATCTTCTAGGGCCTACTAATTATATATAGCGGTACAGGTTGACTACATTTTGGTATAAAGGAACCAAATATTACACATGGCAAGTTTCGGGAACCTTTATTCAGCCAACGCGGCCCAGATACGAAAACGTACTTTGGAATCGCTGACGTCACGCTGGCGTAGAGGCGCTGGGGTTTCGGCGCGAAATTCAAATACTGATACTTGGAACTTCATTTTCTTATCTAATAATCAAAATATTTTTTTGAAATGACAGCCTGCAGGGTTCTCAAACAATGCTTCATTAGTCTAAACTGATTTATTGTTTCGCTTTAGTGTCCCTTTAACTCTTTGGCATTAATGCTGGAATTGAGAAGATGGTTCCAGTCGCTGCAGGTTGGGGGTGCTAAATATTGGAAATGCAGGTTAGTGCGACAATATGAAACATTGCAACGATAATTTCTGGACGAAATAAATGTGGCGCATCGAGCAAGAGAAGGAGCCGCGCGGTAACGGGGGTTGCCCATCCCCTTAAAGAGACTTCGCTGAACTCCTTGAAGCATATATAATGACATTCATGCTCAAACGACCAGTTGCTCTTTTCCTCACAGTATTAAAATCCCAAGGATTTTAATACTGTGACTGATAACATCGTGACTGATAGTGCCGGTAGCACCATCTGATGGCGAATGCACTCAACTAGGTGGCCTGGCCTCCGAAATAAAACCCACCCCGAAGCTGGGTTTTGTTACCGCCAACGCCACCTCAAGGCTCATTTCAGAAATCACCCGACGTTTGTGCGCAGGCGCGAGTACAAGCAGGTGCGAGAGAGAAAATCTGGGGCCTTCTGCTCCTTGAATATCTGACTTCGCCTAGGTAGTACGGAGGAGAAATTGATTTGATCGCTCGGTATGCGTTTGTCCATAGGCGTGCTGGCATTACGGTCGGTGCGAGGTTGTGTGTGGGCGTGGATGCCGTGTGTCGTTCGCAAGCTTTCCTCTTGCTCCGCGGATGTTCCGAATCAGTTTGTTGCATTTTAGTGGCGACGGTAACATAGGAAATTGCGCGATAATCGTGCGCGGATCATTGAATCTGTGACATTGACGGCGAGTTAGATAACATTAACACTTCGTCTAAAGGTACGTCAGACTCATTTTCTCGGGCCTGCGGCGCTCGCGTTGAGTCTGTCATGCCGGATTGTACGTTTCACGCACCTTACGGCGCTCGGCCTTGAAAATAACATCCGATTTTCTCGAGGGAGCCCCCATACCGGGCTTGCTCTCCTGCAGCAATATCTTCGCTCGTGCCAGATTTCTCGTGTGCAACTACCTACCGATTTATGCACGTATTTTTGCAGAAAGACGTTTATTTACCTGAAAAGGGACCATTAAAAACGCCTTTGAAAAGTCTCAGAGAGTAGCATACGAAAAGCCTTGCTCGAGCGGAGATGCTGCTCCAGGAGAGCAGGCCCCGACTCAACTACGGCGCCTACTGCTTCCCCGGGAAAACAACTGATGCTATTTTGAAGGTAGAGCGCCACAGGTGCGAGAAAGTCTTTGCAACGAACGTTTAACTTCTGTGATTCGCGTACGTCCGACGCCCCTTTATACAGAGAGTTAAAGTTATCCGATTCGTCGTCAGTCTCACAGGTTAAATGATCCCCTGGTGACGATGACATGATTTCTTACGTTACGGTTGGGACAAAAACGCACCTCACCAGCAACATCCAAGGAGTAAGAGGAAAACTTGTGGACGACGCACGGCTACAACACGCACACACGACCTTATACTGCAATGGCAGCACGCTTAGGAACAAGCGCATACAAAACGATCGAAGAAGCTTCTCCCCCGTAGTACATAGGCAAAGTAAGATATTCAAGGAGCAAAAGCACCCAGATTTCATGCCTCGCGCTTGCTTGTACTTGCGCCTTCGCACAAACGATGGGTGATTCCTGAGATGACCGTCTCGTCAGCGCGATAATGTGCGAAGCAACACGGCCTCTTTATTATGGTTGTCGCATCAGTGTTTCCGCCGAGCTCAGTGGAAAGAAAATAAAAATGAAACGAAGGTAGGCGGAGGGGAGGGGGGGGGGGGTAGTTTGCTAAATTATGGCAAGGACAGCAGTAGATTAACAGCAATCACGGTCGTATTTCTAGTCCTACGAGACTCAATCAAATATTAATTTTTTATGCAAGGTGTTTGAGCGAACATTTCCAAATATTCTTAGAAATAGGCTCTTCGAGAAAAAAAGAATACCTCTTCAGAAGGAAACTGCTAGCTGCGGCAGACACCAGGAGGTATCAAGGGCGGGCTAATTAGTTAGCTGATTAATTAAACTTCACTAATAAACCTCGTAATTAGCGAAATTTGGTGGTTATTGTCAATCATGAGTTTGTAGCCCCGGAGAAGACGATGTCATATCAGTTTTTAAAAGAAAGAAAAACTCATTTTCTAAAGCCCTGCAGCGCTAGAAAGCCTGGCGTTTATTTCCGCTGAAAAACGAAACTCTGCGATTGAGGAGCGCCGGAAGTCGTGAGCAAACGCAACGTACGCTGGTGACGTATTGCAATGACTGTGGCGGCTAATTCGAAATGTACGTGCTATTTTCCCTAGCTAGGAAGCGTCAATGCTAAGCAAAGGGAGCAGCAAAGCGTTATCTTTCGCTTACTCACTCGGCGGAAGGCAGAGGCTAGTCATCGCCAACTATGCAGCTGTCCATTTTAAGGTGCTGTTCGGCACTGGCCTGGAGCTCTGCCAGTGCAGTTGCCTCCGGAAGCAATCTTTTAATTTACATTTACATTACGCTAGCTTCGTTGAAAGAATAAAGCCACACTTTTGCGACAGTGGTTTTTTTAGTGGTGCTGGTATCGTGACATGCAACTATCAGGAGTTATATTTAAGTGGTATGGGCTTGACAGCTAAATAAACGAGGAATCCGTAGCTGACAACTTCTTGACATTGCAGTGCGAGGTTGATTCGTAACAGCTCCCGTCCCATTTGTTGTAAGTGCTGGCCTAGGATTAGGAAATCCTGACTTCATGCTATGTTTAGCAGTTTTGAGTCATGTAACAAACATCAATGAACAAAAATGGTTTATTTCAATATTTCATTTGGTTGTAGGCCTATTCGGACACTCCACGAGAGTAATATCATTTTGGACGACAACATAGAATGTTTACATGATGTGCTCAAATTACTTTCCCTCCATTGCGATGCACAGATGAAGGCGCTCTTTCATTGTAGATAAAAGCATCCGTCTGGGAATGTTGTCGAAGGAGATTCTGACACGTTGCTTCGTATCATCGAGGTTGGTTGGTTCCGTCTTGAAAACCTCATTTTTAACATATCCCCAGAGAAAGAAGTCCAATGATGACAAATCGGATGACCTAGGCGGCCAGGGCGTGTTTCCGCCACGCCCAATTCACTGGTTGGGAAGGACTCGTCAACGAATTTACGAGACGGTGAACAAAAATGCGGTGAGGCTCCGTCCTGCTGGAACCGCATTTTTTTTCAGCGCAGCCAGTGGTAACTCTGAGGCAAACTCGGAGACGACGCCCTCTAAAACGCACTCTTGGTACTTCTTTCCAGTAATGTTTCCGTCGATGAAATAAGGGCCAACAATAGGGCCGTTATAAATGCCACACCATACGTTCGCTGACCACCTTACCTGGTGCTTATGCTCACGAAGCCAGTGGGGATTCTGATCGCACCAATACTGCGCGTTTTGCAATTTGACATTCGAATCCCTGCAAAATTGGGGCTCGTCGGTTCAATGCGTTCTGTTGAGAAATTCCGGGTCTTCGTCGCATTGAATAAGGCACCAGTTTCAAAAATCGAGCCGTTTCTGAAAGTCGCTTGGTCTCAGCTCTTGGGGAAGACACACATGATATTGGTGGTAGCTGTGCCTTGAAAGTGACCTCCAAACTGAAGCTGGGCTCGCTCCATATGCGCTGGCAATTTCCCTAGTGCTTGCTTCCTGCCTGACAGCGACGTATGCCAGCACATCGGTGTCAAAATCATCGGTTGCACTGGCTGGTCACTCCCTTTTCTGTGCATGGACTGATCCAGCGGTCCTAAACTGATTAAATATCGATACGAATGTGGGGCGAGCTGGAACACGACAGCCAGGATGTTGGGCAGCATACAGCATCGATGCCAGCTCCGCGTCCTTTTGCGCGCTCAGATAAGCCAGCATAATGTCCACTTTCTCAGCAACGGAGTACTGGAGTTGCGCTGGCGCGGTCATTTGCACAATATTAACGCTGCGGCGTTGAAACCTTGATCCTCAAATGGGCGAGGTCGCACCAGTGGTAATGCAATGGCTATGTCGCACGCGCACCCCGAAAACAAGCACTTTAAAGGGAAACGTCAACGTGTTTGTAAAACTGGCGCCACAAGCCACAAGAACTAACAGCATGCAGCCACTGCCGCGAAAGTCCTCCTTGTTCCTCAAACGAACCTTTCCTTCGTCTCATGCGCTTCCTAACACTCAGCGATTATAAACGAACAGCACATAAACCTAACGAATAAATGAACGGATGGTGATGCCTCACATCTAGCTCTTCAGGTAGCCACGTCAGAAGTAGTCGAGACAAAAAAAAAAAAAGCAAGCCTGCCGGAAACGCCTAAAAGGGCTCCCAAAACGGGGGACCGTGTAGTGGGCGATGACTAGCCTCTTTCTTCCGCCTACCAACGAAAGAAAAGATAACGCCAGCCGTGGTCTAAGCTGAGCGTTGAGGCTCCTTAGCCTGGGAAATCACCACAGACATTTCGAATTGAGCGCCGTAGTCACCGCAACACGTCATCAGCGGACGTTGCGTTTGCAATAGATTTCCGGCGTACCATGTTCGCCGCGTTAAGATATCATGCGGGAAAAAATACTTGATTTTCGCGGGCTGCAGGGCCTTAGAGTAGCTTTTTCTTTGCTTTAAAGACTGATACGGAATCGTCGTCTTCGTGGCTACGAACTCGCCATTGGCAATAACCGCCAAACGTGGCTAATTAAAAATTTCGTTATGCAATTTTCGTAGTTAAATATGTAATTCGCCTGTTTTTCATAATTTCTGACGTCCGCCGAACCTGAAAGCTTGCTCCTTAAGAGAATTCCTACTTTTGCTCGAAAAACCTACCTTTAGGGTTTTTTGAAAGTGTTCGCTGAAACACCCTGTAGAGTATTCGTGAGGTGCTGCTCTTTCGAAAGTTCTACTCCGAAACGTTCTACTCCGTTCCTGGCGTTCAGATGAGTTCAAGACGAGGGCAACGCAAGCGGACTTTACCGAATTCGTGTAAGTGGTTAATGGCTTCGAGAGGGCACGAAGGAAAAAGTGTCGGCTGTCTTCAATGCTCACCTCCGTGCATCGTCGACGCGCGCTGTCGCTGGACGTGCTTCTTCCGTCGGCCATCACTCGGAAGTTCACGAGCGCTGCACGTAGACTTAATGCGATGCCATACAGTCCCACTCATCAAGACGCGGCTAAACGAAATTATCATGAAAGCCGAATCCCGTTACTGTGGCCCAATGATGAACAATAATGAAAAGTGATTTGTTTCACGAGAGATACCAGCAGTCATAGAGGCATTGCGCAATGAACGAGTACGCGAGACATACGTGAATATCTTGAGAAATAGCTGCAAAGCTTGCGCCGCTGCCATGGTTCTCCGTAGTAGAAAGCTACCTATCAAGAAAAGGGTCAGGAAAGAAGAAGAATCAATCAATCAATCAATCAATCAATCAATCAATCAATCAATCAATCAATCAATCAATCAATCAATCAATCAATCAGATCTTCCCATGACCGTTGGGGGTCCCTTAGGCGAAAAGTGGTAATAACACCACTTGAAGATGCCTAAAGGCAACATGACAGCGGTATTAAAATTCATACTTTCAACAGCAAACTTACAAGAATAGAATTAAAAATGCAGTTTAGAAAAAATAAATTAAATAGAGGTTGTGCATATACAAAAACGGAACAATAGAACAAATCAGGTCAATATATAAGTGCACTCCAGGACGATTGTACATTGTAGCTGAAATATTCAATGTTCGCGTGAACCCATCATAAAAAGACGAAAACGATAAACGCGATACAAAGGGTAATGAAACATTCTTGATCATGTTCGGAGAATATATTATAAAATACATTATACAAGAGTTAGAAAAAATTCACGCATTTCTTTTTTTTTTTTGTAAACGTAGAAAAGTTGGCTTCTTTCTCTTCGTATTTATTGTGTAGGGACGGCAGTGTGAATCTAGGAGACTGCAAAAAATAGGTAGTTCGGGAAAGAGGAACAATCCACTTGTCGGCGCTGCGGGTGCGTGGATCAGTGTAATGAATGCTTATGTTAGATGAATCTTTAATAAACACTCTGAATTGTTCCTTTGGGATGAAATAAACAATCTCTGCAGTGCTACTCACTGCATGCTTAGAAAAAGTATTCAAGGTATTGGAATGGGAAGGGTTAGGAGTGAGGTTCAAGGGCGAATATCTAAGCACCTTTCGGTCTGCAGATGATATTGTCCTCTTCAGCAGCACTGGGGACGAATTACAGTAAATGATTGAACGCACTTTTAAGCATCTTCAAACCCCCTCTTACACTCTCCCTGTTGAGGTCCTGAATCATTTGTTGTAACTCGTCCGCAGTGTTCCTGAATAAAACAATGACATCGGCAAACCGAAGGTTGCTGAGGTATTCGCCGTCGATCCTTACTCCTAAGCCTTCCCATTTTAATAGCTTGAATAATTCCTCCAGGCACGCAGTGAATAGCATTGGAGAGATTGTGTCTCCCTGTCTGACTCCTTTCTTTACAGGTATCTTCCTGCTTTTCTTGTGCAGAATTAAGGTAGCTCTAGAACCTCTGTAGATATTTTCCAAGGTATTTGCGTCAGCGTTCTCTACTCCTTGATTACGTAATGCCTGTATAACAGCTAAAATCGCAACTGAATCAAATTGCTTTTCGTAATCTATGAAAGCCATATAGAGAGGCTTATTGTACTCTGCGGAGTTCTCGATACCCTGATTAATGACATAGATGTGATTCATTGTAGAGTATCCATGCCTGAAGCCAGCCTGTTCCCTTGGTTGACTAAAGTCCAGTGTTGCCCTTATTCTATTGGATGTAATTTCGGGAAATGTTTTATATAATTCTGGAAGTAAGCTAATGGGTCTATAATTTTTCAATTCTTTAACGTCTCCCTTTTTGTGGATTAGTATAATGTTTGCATTCTTCCAGTATTCTGAGATCCTTGCAGTCGATAGACACTTCGTATAAAGAGCCGCCAGTTTTCCAAGCAGTATTTCTCCTCCATCTTTGATTAAATCGACTGTTATTCCATCCTCTCCTACCGCTTTCCCCCGTTTCATGCCTTGCAAGGCACTTTTGACCTCGTCTCTAGTCATAGGAGGAGTTTCTGTATACTGTTCATTATTGTTTCGAATAGAGTACTCCTGAGTCCTCTGGGTACTGTACAGGTCAGTATACAATTATTCCGCTGCTTTTATTATACCTTCGAGATCATGATGATATTACCCTGCTTATCTTTCAGTACATACATCTTGGTTTGTCCTATGCCAAGTTTCCTTCTCACTGATTTCAGGCTGCGTTCATTTTTTAAGGCTTCTTCAGCCTTTCTCACGTTATAATTTTGAATATCACTTATTTTCATTTTGTTGATCCGTTTTGACAGTTCCGAGAATACAATCTTATCTCTTGAGCTGGACACTTTCATTGTTTGTCCTTTCTTTATTAGCTCCTTTGTTACTTGGGAGAGCATGCCGACTGGTTGCCTTGGTGCCTTGCCTCCCACTTCAATTGCTGCCTCTGAAGCCAGTCTCGTAACGGTCATTAAGAGTTACAGAATGGATTGCAAGGGAAGGAAAGCGTAGCAAAGGGCGGCAGAAAGTTAGGTGGGCGGATGAGATTAAGAAGTTTGCAGGGACAACATGGCCACAATTAGTACATGACCGGAGTAGTTGGAGAAGTATTCGAGAGGCCTTTGCCCTACAGTGGGCGTAACCAGGCTGATGATGATGATGATTTGTTTGCAAGTAACAGCCTAGATTTGTCTGCTTTTACCCTTACTGCCTCTAAGTTGACCTGTTTTTTCACGACCAATTTTACTCTTTCTCTGTTCAAATTGAGGTGAATCCTAGCCCTCACTAACCTATGATCACTGCACCTTTACTGTACCTATCACTTCTACATCCTGCACTATGCTGGGATCGGTAGAAAGTATGAAGTCAATTTCATTTGTTGTTTCACCATTTCTTGTTTCGCCATTAACCAATGGCCGCCAGTCCCCAGCAGCTGCGGAGCACCTGACCAAGGCGGCGGTTAGACCTGTAACGCAGCAAAGGGTACTAAGAATCTCTTGGTCCGGACATGCCGTGAATGGAAACTGACCCTTGCAACGTTTAACACCCGAACCCTCTCGAGTGAGGCTAGCTTAGCAGGACTCTTTGAGGAACTATCAGACATTGTTTCGGATATTATCGGCCTTAGTAAAATTAGAAGAACTGGTGAGGCTTACACGTTCTTAAATACCGGCCATGTCCTTTGCTATAGAGGTCTCCCTGATAAGAAGCAATACGGGGTAGCATTCCTAATCCATAAGGACATAGCTGGCAACATTGACGAATTCTACAGCATTAACGAGAGGGTAGCAGTAGTTGTAATCAAACTTAAAAGGTATAGATTAAAGTTAGTACAAGCCTACGCTTCAACATCCACTCATGATGATGAAGAAGTAGATCAGTTTTATGAAGATGTTGAATTAGCGATGAGAAAAGTGCAAACTCGGTGTACAGTAGCAATGGATGACTTCAATGCAAATGTGTGGAAAAAGCAGGCGGGTGAACAGGCAACTGCAAACCTAGGCGTCGATTCTAGAAACGCTAGAGGAGAGATGATGGTAGAATTCGCAGAAAGGAATAAGCTGAGAATAATGAACGCCTTTTTCAGGAAACGTAGCAACAGAAAATGGACGGCTGGCATTACGAAATCCTAACTGGCAGCTTACCACTGTCAATGAAAATAAAAGTCTACAATCATTGCATTCTACCGGTGTTAACATGTGTGGCAGAAACTTGAAGGTTAATAAATGAGCTCGAGAACAAGTTAAGGACCGTGGAAAGAGTTATTGAACGAAACATGTTAGGCGCAACGGTAAGTGACAGGAAGACAGCTGTATGGATGAGAGAGCAAACGGGGATAGATGACATTCTAGCTGACATTAAGAGGAAAAGATGGAGCTGGGCAGGCCATGTAATGCATAGGGTAGATAATCGGTGGACAATTAGAGGGAGACAGTTACAAAATAGGTACCAAGGAAAGGAAAGGGCAGGAGAGGACGTGATGAAACCAGGTGGGGTGATGAAATTATTGCAGACGTAACTTGTAATCAGCTCATGCAAGACATGGGTAATTCGAGATCGACTTCGTCCTGCAGTGGGAATAAAAAAATAGGCAGCAGCTGCTAGTGATGATGATGATGAATGAGCGTTGTCGTTGCGACGGTGAATAGACGCGGCCTCCTTCGAAACACCTCTGCCTCGCGTGTTGCTTTTGAAAGCGCTGCGGCGAACGTGACGTGATGCGTTGCCACCGCTGTGCCATCATCGATATGTTACGTGCATGTGGTGTCGCAGTATGTGAATGCGCTAAAAAACGCGACAAACTGTTGTCCCATTCATGTACACAAGGCTGCATACACGTTTTCGTCTTTGTGTTGGCTGCAGTGTAGCGCAAGGACCGATATATAGAATACTGTTTGCCTGATACCTTTGTTCGCATATTGCAAGAAACTAGGATTCCCAGCATAAAGCACTGACAACGATAGAAAGGAAGACAACACAGGCTTCAACGTGCAATTCGACGTCGTATTTACTAATGCGGGCTGTCATACGTATACTTAGTTGTGGCACACGTGAAGCCGAATACCTTAGTTGCGCCCATTGCTTTATCAAGCACCATGCTGACGATGCTTTACCCACGGCAACCATGTTCGCGGGTTCGTTAAATTATCAACTTATTTGTTGTAAGCGCCTGTAGCATTGCTCTTCCCATTTACTGTTTTGAAGTGGTTCACGTCTGATGCCATTTACCGGTAAATAGGGAGCAGTTAACGAACACGCCTGGCCTCCGAGATTGCTTGGCACCATGGGCCGCAGAGATTTCCCTGCAATAATTACTAGAGGGAACTCTGGCATTGCAATCACTCAGCCACCATGTTACTGATGGGTAGTACACGCGTCTTTCTGATCTTCGTGCTCGTGGATTCCGACGTTCTTCCGGTTTGGTTTATTGTTTAGTCTGCCTTAATTTTCCTAAATTTCAGAGCAATTTTTACTTTTTACTACCAGTTGCTCTGGTTTAGCCTGTCGAGGTAGTCAAATCGATCGAGACGCACAAAGCGTCTCAACATGCTGGCTTTCTTGCGAGAAATTCGTAAGTGCGCTCTATGTCGCTTGTCCATGCATATGGACGTCCGTGGTACAATGCTTTGAATATAGGGCTTCTGTGCTAGAGGTCCTGTGTCTGAATCCTGCCTTCGCATAATTTTATTTAATGTTTCTTTAGCTATTTATTACACAGTATTTTGTATGCAAATGACGAATTTACAAAGACGCAACGTCATTTAAAGCGAGAAGGACGAAGTTTAGGGAAATCCATGTTACTACCCATCATTCCCAAACTGGCTGAACCACCCCGCTTGCAGCTCCCGTAGACGCCAGCACCAGCGTTCCCTCTAGTAATCATTGTACGAAACTCTAGGACGGCCCCATCTCGATGATCACAGCAAATAGCAAAATCCTGCTACAAATGCAGCCATCGTTCGAAGCCTAGTAGCCGGTCTAGAGGATGAAGTTTCCACTACTGTTACGTGTTCGAAGGCAGCGGGCCGTGAAATTACGCCAGAAAAGCTGGTTTCAATGACACTTCACGTGGGAACACCACACCAAATATGTAGTAGTTAACCTTGAGTTGCCTGCTTTGTTGTGTCATTTCGTGCCGCTTCACTTTCTACAGCAGAGTTTACGTCTTTCTGCAGAGACTTCGAGAAGGTTGTCTCTCACCCACAAGTACAGAGTGATGGAGACAGCGTGAAGGTGCTGAAAGTGATTGAACGGGTTAGTTGCTTTTTCTGTGCACTGCAGCTGGGGCCTCGCTTTATTACTGATGGCACGTGTCTACAATTGCACAGGGCACGCGCACTGATCGCGACGAGCGTTAGGGCGCCTTAACACGAAGCGAGGCTTTCAAAAGGACGACGTGGTCTCCACCGACGCTATATCGGTTCTCATCTCTGCGGTGCCGCCTCGGAGCGCGTACGAAAGCTGAAGCAACTCATCCGGCAAGCAGCAACCGCAGTACACGACCGCACCAGAGATAACCAATATGGCGCCGGCGCTTCAGATAGGTGGCGCCGAATGTGTCAAAGCATGGAGTGAGGAAAAAATTAGGAGGGAGCCTCGCGCAACCCGATGGAAGCCAGGAGTGTCGTTCCTGCACGTGGCCAGAGATACAAGCAAAGTGTGACCAGATATACAGGTACAGCAGCCGAGCAGCTGCCGGCCGAGCGCGTTTCCATAAAAAATATGCATATCCCACGCACTGTGGGAGTCGGTGTAAGCGAAGCTTTCCGTGCTGGATGCTTTGATTGACGATAATTAGCGGCGATGTTGACGGCTAAAGCTTAATTTCTTCGCCGTTTAGGCTAACATGAGAGTGGTGAGTTAAACGTTACTTTGCGTGCACCGCTGATATTTGTCTGCGTAGTAAACAGAACACAGAGAGAGAGGTGGTTGCTTGAGGCGTTGTTGTGCGCCATATCTTATAACCACTGAGAGAGTTGAGCGTTGTCATTTCCTGACTTGTGATATCGCATTCTGGAGGAGTATTGAACTTGAATTGGATTATGGGGCTGTACGGGCCAAAACCACACTCGGATTAGGAGGCAAGCTGTAGTGGCGGGCTCCGGATTAGTTTTGACACTGTGATGTTCTTTAACGTGTGTGCACGTGCGTTTTCTCTTTCGCCCCCATCGACATGCGGCTGCCGCGATTGGGGTCAAATCCACGATCTCTAGCAATGCCATAGCCCCAAAGCTAATGCGGAGGGCGCAGAAGTGTTGATTTGACGGTCGAGCACTTCCGTAGTGTCACCTGGACCCTGCGGTGTGCTTTAATTAATGCAGCTCTGCTTGCACACCCTGCGTAATTTGTCAGATTGACATATTTGCATGGCGCTTATTTTTCAGAAATAGCAGCAGCGTACTGTACCGTACCTTGAACTTAAGTTTATCCTGTTTCCCCACAACCGCTGTCGTATAGTAGTGGGGTTTCCTTGCCTTCTCGCGCCACCTCACCCCCTCCCTTATATGGGAACTGCCTCTTCTCCCTCCCGCTCCTTCTTCTCTTTTTCTCCTCTCTACAGTTCTATCTGCGTGCCCTCTGGCCTTGCACGTTAGTAGAAAGGGAAGCGCCGCTGTATCTGCAAAGCTTCTGAGGGGAGTCACGGATAGTTATAGCTGTCAAGTGACTAACGTAGCGACGGCCAGGGAGCTCCAGAGAGCATTTTGCACATTGACGCGGTGGGGTGAAAACGAGTTTCTTCCGTTGCCTTTCCTCTCTTACTCGCGCCTCTCATCTATATACACGCTGTGAACCATTCCCGACGTGGTGTGTGCGACAGCAGCAGCCCCAGCAGCAGCAGTGGGAAACTCGAAGGAAGAAGCAAAGAAAGCTTCGTTTTAAGACACTGCTCATGGGATAAACAACCAACTATCGCACCCCAAGCGTCTCGGCAAATCTCGATTGTTGCTCAGTGATTCGATGCAAGAGGTCAGGTGTTGGGCCGACACTAAGAAATGCACTGAGCAAAGGGACTGGCGTCACGGAGCGTTCGCTTGCAAAGGCTGGCTGCGTGACGTCATGTTCTCTACTATCTTTTTTCTTGCTCCGTGGGTAAAAGGTTGTCTGCACCCTGAAAAATGGCGCTGCTATCGAGGCACCTTAGACATGCGTATGCTGTAAGTTTAGTCGTCAGAAATGTGTGTGAAACGAATTATTGATATTAATGAAATTTTGCGGCTTTTTCTCGCACACATGCGTACACAGTATGAGTGCCACTTAATATGACGGTGCCTACCACACGTGAAATCCGCGCATAAGTGGTTCGCACTAACGTCATCTCGAGGGCCATATTTGAGTACTAGTGCAAGCACTGTGAAACGCTGCGCCTGAATTTGATGCATTTATTTTCACCTTATCGCCAGCAGTGCAGTAGAAGGTTGGAATTAGGTCTTAATTTGCTATACGTGAGGTGCGAATCAATTGCAGGATATTGTCTGTCGCTGTTGGTGAAACTTTAGGACTCGCCAAGTGCCGCCTCAGTGGAACGACCGTTCATTCCAAGGAGGTTAAAGAATTGCTGGAGTGGAATGTATTTCCCGAAGGTGAAGAGAACTATAAATAAACGAAGAAAACGATGAAGCGCTTTTCGCACACTTCCCACGAGTTAATCAACCTCCTTCGTTAGTCATGGCTTATTTTACCAGACAGATGCTTATCTACGTATAATTCAGTATTACTGGTATTAGAGTCAAATCAGAATATCCTGGCATATTGTATTGAGGAGAAGGTCATCAATATTCAGTAGAAATTACTATTGAACAACCAGCTTTTATTTTCAAATTGGCCTATAGCATCACCATAACCGAGCCAAATGACTTTATCTGTAAGCGGACATCACCCGGCAAGGCTCTATTTCAGGTGAACGAGGGACAAGCATTGGCTCCACCTTTCCTGGTAAGAAGCTGCGGCAGCTTCGATTCTAGCAGTTTTTCTTTATCCTCATTGGTTCAGTCGGCCGCGGCGCGCCGCTGCCTGCCTACTTCATTCCAGCATATATGTGCCCGTGCCGTGAGCGGCCGGTCGGGCTTTAGATAGTATCGAAAGCTACTGCAGCTTTCTCTTGTAGTGAGAAGGAAACAACGCATGCGCTGTTAGGGATGTTGGCGCATGCTGCGCCAGCAATGTTGTCGTGCATTATTAGTGCTTATGCACTGTAGTGGTATGCAGAAGCTCAGGACCTTGCAATATCGTAAGATCTCGTGCTACGACGATCCTCCTGCCCTACAGTTACTGCGTAACGCGAACAGCAGCGTTGACAGCACCATCGCGTCATATAGAATGCAATTAGAGCACACAACACTATTGTTATGACTGCAGCTTATTTTCAGTTGTTAAGGCGCCGGCAGCAGCGTAATCATCAATTTATGTATCTCGTCGTTTACAACAGCTTGACAGTTTCTGGCGGTTTTGTTGTATATATGGGCTTTGTGTTCTGTTGCCGTGCAATATCCGGTGTTCCCATATTCCGTAAACTACAATGTGTAATTTAACGCATACAAGCATTGGCTCCACCTTTCCTGGTAAGAAGCTGCGGCAGCTCCGATCCTAGCAGTTTTTCTTTATCCGCAGAAAGCTCATCAGAATGACGACCTATAGCAGGCGTGTTATGCAGTAACAACGCTCATACGGTTGTCTTGTGACTTTTTTTCCAAGCACAACGTGGCGCTACACAGCAGCCACACAAGCAGAATCTGATTGGTCGCAGGAATAATAGCTGTGTACTGGCCGGCTGAATTCTGCGCTAGACGAAGGCGCTATTAACGGTGCTGATCTCGTCTATATCCTTGGTAACCCGGTACACGTAGACGGACAAGTTCATGCTCTCTTTCATTCGTGCTGTTACGTACTTTGTATCATTTCTCTGCTTTCCAAGATTTATGGACGGCAGGTCATTTTTACCGGACACATGCGTGAACTTTTCCCCGCAGACGCTCACCCAGCCCTCCATGCCTTTTGGCGCGTTCGCCGGCGATGAACCTTACATGGTGGTTGGATATGTTGCACGCGTCGACCTAAACAGGCGGTTGTGGCTCAAGCCTCGCTTGCCAAAGGACATTCTCTTTCTCTTCGGCGGATGGACAACGGGCGCGACCAACGACATGCTGACCTACAACTGTCGTGCTGCCAAGTGGCGCGTGATGGAGAACCAGAACGCTACGGCCAGGTAATGTGGCCCCCTCAACAAGCTAGATTGTTGCAAGTGGCTGTCAGCATGCAGAAAAAAGGGCAGATTTTTTCAATTAGATGTTTCGCACAGTCTGAAAAGAGAGGCAGCGTGCCAGAAATGGTCACCACTAGCTCGGAAGTCCACGCGCACAAATATTTCGCAGGTACCAGCTTCCGAGTGCAAAATGATGGAAGCAAGTGATAAGGCTTCGTATTGTTGAGAAAGCGCGGCCTTGACTAAGCGCTTTGATATTCGCATTCTGTGATGTTATAGCTTTCATGCACCGCTAAAACTTATTTTCCTTATTTTCCGGGTGTGCAGTTTTGTGGTCACACCTTAGAAAATACATGCAAGTGCGCTCCAGCAGTACCGAGGCATAACGTCGATAAAGCTTCGAGGCCAGATGGCTAGATTATGCAAAGTTGCTGGGGTGTACATCGCATTTAAAAAAAAAAAGGTTTTCGTCAACGTCCACCGCAGGGCGTGCCATGGCGTGGCCGTGGTCAACAAGTGCATCTACATCGTGGGTGGCAACGACGGCCGCGTGTGCTACCGCACGGTCGACTGCTTCGACGTGGCTCAGGCCCGATGGAGCGCCAAGGCTAGCATGGCGTATGAACGCAGCTACGTGAGCGTTGTAGCTCTCCAGGCAAGCACGGTTGACGAAGGGCAACCACATTACTATTGCCGCAAAACTAGCCAAACAATACGGTCGGCGCGAGCTTTTCTGGGAACTGTACACACTGCATGCAACAATTGCATACAGTGCTGTGGCAAGCAAAGAAAAAAGAGAACGAGAAAGTGGTACTTGGAATAATAAGAAATATTATTCCAAGTACCACTTTCTCGTTCTGATTACTGTATGTACTACCATTCTCGGTTTTTCGAGTCTTGCACTTAAAATGCTGCTACGAATCTTACATTGACACTAACGAACCACGAGACCCCGCGCCCTCAGCTGTCACCCGGCGTAAAAGCCACGACATTGTTAGATTAGTTTATGGAGTTTAACGTGCCAAAACCACTTTCGGATTATGAGACACGCGGTAGTGGGGGACTCCGGAAATTTGGACCACTTGGTGTTTTATAACGTGCACCTAAATCTAAGTACACGGGTGTTTTCGCATTTCGCCCCCATCGAAATGTGGCCGCCGTGGCCGAGCCCAACACCATAGCCACTAAGCAACCACGGCGGGTCCACGACGTTGTTACTTTGGACCTAGGATCGTCTAAGTCTTGAAACGTGCCCTTACTGGCGCAAAAGGCATCCTGCACTAATTCTTCCTGGCCCTAAATTCATAATAAAAGCGTAAAAATACTTATTGAGATTGAGGTCAGGCAGTCAGAGACAATCTCTCTAACGCTATCCACTGTTTACTATGTTAACCTGTTCAAGGTAATATATCCCCTTCAGTCACGAATTATGATTGACTGTCGATACATGTGTGAGACGTGGTGCTCGAGACTACACTGAAAGCAAACAAAAGTGGTAGAATGACTCATTGAGCATTTTATGATGAATCATTATAATTGCCGAGTAACTAAATATTTGTATATTGTAAAGTCAGTCATGCTACGTTTCTTCATAAAAATGATTAAAGCCCCCATTCGAATTACACGCACAAGTTATTCATTGGCCTCAAGCATTTCATGTAAGAAAAAAAAAATTGTGTTTCAAGGTTGCTAACGACATGCACCACGTCAAGCATCACGTAAAACATGGTAGTGGATCCACCAAAGCGGTACTCTGTAACGATACATACCATTCAGAAGCAAAATGGAAGCAATTTAGGTTATCAGTATGCTCAATTTGCCCTAAGCTTAATGTTTGTGCTCTATTCCTTGCTACGTACCACTGCACAGAAATGGCGAAAGTAGGTCACGTCCACAAATGTGGATGCCATGGCGGAAGGGGATATTGGAAAGAATGCGGAGTGAGATTCAACGGGGAATATCTCAGCAATATACGGTTGAAATTGTCCTATGCTAAACAAGTGATCATCCTATGCTGGGTACCTGGCCACTGTGGCACAAAAGGCAATGGAGCTGCTGACGAGAAAGCTACCTCAGTAGCTTTTAGCGACATGGACACAAACATACCCATCCCAGCAACAGATCTTAAACCATACTTGCGTCACAAGCTGAAACTCAACTGGCAGACACAGTGGAATACTCAGATATCCAATAAACTGCACTTGATCAGACCCAAATTAGGACATTGGATATCGGAGAAAACACCACGGTATAGCGAAGTGCTCCTTTGCCGAAAAAGAATAGGACGCACTTATGGCACTCACTCTTACCTCTTGACTGGGGGGTATCCTCCGACTTGTGGTAAGTGCGGCAAAAATCTCACAGTCCTGCAGGATCTTATTCAATGCCCTGCATTAGAAGCACAGAGGAAAAAGTATTTCACTTCTGCATATCGCGAAAATTTACCTCCTCACCCGACGTTTTTTCTTAGCAATGAACCGCTTTTTAATATGAAATTAGTCCTAGAGTTTTTAGCAGAAACAGACCCTTAAGGTACGGACACACCGGCGGCAAGACACGCGCGGCACGCCGCCGGTGGCAAGAACGCCGCGCGGCAGAGAGGCCACATCGGTTGTGCGCGCGGCGGCCGCCGCGGAGTCACGTGACAGCGCTGATCTCGCCTTGTCTCGAACTGCGCGAGCATAGGCGCGATATCGCGGTTGTCGCGCGTTTTTTCCTTGCTCGGTTAGCAGATACCGCGCTGATCGCGTTGATTCCTGCAATGGCAGATGCAGACGACGATGTTCTGACGACGATGAGCGTTTTGGTCATTGTGTGTTCTCTGCTGTTGCGACGGCGGCGCGCGCAAAAAGCACGCAGACGAAGCACTAGCGCTGTTTGTCGCGGCTGGCTCGGAGCGCTCGGTCGTCGATCGTGGTTCCGCCGCCGCCGCTGGAAGTTAACTTCGGCAGTAGCCAAGAGGTGGCGCTTAGGAGAAAGCCCGAACGTCTCTCATTGGTTCGCGGTACGCGGCAAGCCGCGGAAAATGGCTCCTCGACCCATCCTCTTCGCGGCAGACCAAACCGGTTCCGCGGCAGGTTTTGCGGCACGCGGCGCGCCGCCGGCGTCAAAACGCACGCGGCGCGCCGCCGGCGGCGTGCCGCGCGCGTTTTGACGCCAGTGTGTCCGTACCTTTAAAAGCATTTGGCCAGGTAATTTTTAGCACACGTATAACAGCCGTTGTACTCAAGGGATTTCTTGAAGCTATTGTGTCATTGTTATGTTATGTTGCATCATGTTGTTAACGAAACCCCGTTGCCATAGCCCCCATCACTACCTAGTCAGTGTCATTATTTTAGCACCTATATATTTTACACCATTTACAGCGACAGGTTTTAGGCCCTTTTACAGCCACGTCACATATACCATGAGGAATTCATTGTCCACGCCATTCACAATACATCGTTAACATGACCAATTGTCATGGCGCTCTATGGCCATACCTGGCCCTAGCGCCAGAAAACACCACACATCATCGAAGACACTGTCCTATTCAGTAACGACGGGGATAAATTGGAACAAATGACTGATGACCTTAGTAGAGATAGTGGGGAAGTTATGGTTGAAGATTAATATGGCAGAATACAAAGGCAATGTTGCTGGCAAGGAAGCGAGAATTCCTGAATTGCAGTCAGCCTCTAGAATGTGTGCCAGAGTTCGTTTACCTTGGTCAATTGCCTAAAAGGGACGGCAGGCATGACCAAATCATGACCGGGAGCTTACCGCTATCCCCGAAAAGAAAATTTCAGGTGTAACGTTCAGAGACAGGAAGATGGCGGTGTGGATTACAGAGCATACAGGGGAACCCAACATTCCAGTCGACACTGAAAGGAAAAATATGGAGCTTGGCCCGCCATGTAATGTGTGGGGCTAACAGTTACATTATTAAACGTTATTAAATTATTATACAGTTACATCATTAGATGTTATTACAGTATTACATTATTAGTTTAATATTAGATTTATACAATGAGTGGCAAGGTAAGCGAAGTCGAGGACGCCATAGAATAAGGAGGTGCGATGGAGGGAGGAAATTTGCAGGCGCATCTTGGAATAGGCTATAGCTCTAGAAAGCGGTAATTGGAACGAGAGGCCTTTGTGCTGCGGTGGACATAAAGATCAGCTCATGATGATTACGTTGGTGAGTGAGATCGCACTATGAAATTTCGCAAGCATACAATGGTGTGGCGGGACAGGCGGTAAAATATCGAACAGGCTGCCACTAGAAGCAAAACTAGCAGGGCTTTTAGGGAACTCATTGCGAATGTTACACTGCTGTCGCATGAAAAAAAAGGCTTTTCTTTAGTTTTGAAAGCACCATTCCTTGGATGGACCAACGGAACTACAACGCCCATATTTCTTTCCTTCTTTGAGCATCTGCATTTCCCTCTACGCACCAGCCTACTGTCCACTGCAGGGAGCCTTCATTTCCTTCAGGAAAATTGCTTGAAGCTGGGCTAACTACGCATCAGTTGAGCTATTACAGCGTAACTGCCCGAATGCCAATTGTCGCAAAAAATTTGGATAAAAATTAGTTCTAGTGATAATGTATTAGTTAGAGAAGGCAGGAAAGGCGCAGTCCGTTATTATATAGGCGAAATATGAAGGGATGCATCAAAAACGTGTCTTTCATACTGAAACTGTAAACAGCCCCCCCAGCTGCAGCTCGCCAGAAGTGACGTAGAACCCGGACTGTGCCTTAAGTGAACCGTCGGGGCTTCTCTCTACTTCCCTCGCATAGTGTATGCTACGTCACATCCGGCTTATTTTGTAGTTTCGCGACTCACCCTTAGGGGTGCCTGTCATCTGCTACGGGGCTTTTGATTATCGGTGTACTTGCTGGTCTTACGGCTTTCTAGCAATTCTTTAGCTTCATCCGCTATTATTATTTAGCATGTTGAGCTCGTGGGAGATTTCCCAGCTGTTGGCAGTCGTTTCACGGGCTGTCATGTCTTCCCAGGGTCACATTTACGCCATGGGAGGTTCTGACGGCCGGAACTGTACCGACACTGTGGAGCGGTACGACGTGGAGAGAAACCAGTGGTCCATGGTGGCCAGCATGAACGACGTCCGCAGTGACGCCAGCGCCGCCGTAGCTGCAGGACGTATCTACATGTGAGGTCGTTTTCGAATTCCCTATCTTCACAATCACTTTGTGGGGAGTGAAGACTCACTCATAGAATCACTGAATCGATTGATCAATTTACGACTCGGTGCAAGCTGTGTGACACTTGCCTATGCTATCGAACGGCTCTCGTTTCAAATTTCCTAATCGACTACACCAATGGACGACTGTTGTGATGATGATTGTTACTTCTGCGTAGCGTGAAATCACTCAACCTAATTCGGTTTTTCTATATAAAGTGCTACCTAGAATTTCGCCTATCTCTCCTTCAGTTTATTGTCGTCATTCCTTCTCCGTTTCGCGCACAGCGTGCGAAAGTGCCACAGACGCTGATCATGTTGTTTTAAACTGTCACAGTATACATCTAACGGTAAATGTGGGAGCAGTTAGCCTGTTCAAGGATTTGGGTTTCGAGGGTAGCCAGGGGAAGATAAATAAATTCGGTGTGGGGGCTAAGCGATGGCTGGAAGGTTGCTGGGGTGTCGGTGCGTTGAAATTGAAGTGATATTCGGACTTAAATTCTCCTTGGTCCTCTGATTATTTTTATTTCTCAGCTTGTTTATTTTTTTATTTCTTAAGCCGTCATGTTATTAGCATGTACGTTTTCTCACTTCTAGAATTGACGTCCTATGCGGGTTATCATGTACTTGCGCGGTACCCCGCTAGAGGTGCCTGCATGCTATCTGCTAAGGAACGGGCTGTTAGTTATCTCCGTGGCTGTTCTCTTTACGGCTTCGGGCAATTATTCTTTACTATATTTACTTGGCATTTGGCTGAAAGGGACCAAGAAACGATTTTGACGATTGTGTACAAGCGTACTGAGTCGTTAGGTTAGGTCCTTCTAATAATTAGGTGACGCATTTAAGCGGTCCGAGAAAAGCGTATAATTTATTATAACATTTTAAGTATGTGCAGCGCTTCCGATTGCAGCGGCGCCGCTCCCTCGAGTTTTCAGTCGTTCCATCCCAATGGGCGCATTTATTTATTTATTTAGAAAATACTGCAGGCCTTGTAGTGGCCCTTGCAGGAGGGGCAGAAGTACAGGAAAAAATAACAAGGAAATGCAAGAGTATGTGAGTAGCAAAACAGAAATAAGAATTACATCGGAATGATTGCAGGAAAATAAAAAAGAACAATTTCAGAAACACTGTAACAAAACAAGATATAAAAGCAAACAACATTTTTCAGCTATCGCATCGTCAGGTGTGAACGCATTCAATGCTTTCAGTGTTAAGAAGAAGTGATATGGGCAAGTTATTCCATTGGGTTATTGGGCGAGGAAACAAGGAATATATAAAGGTGTTGGTCCTGGCAACATACGGAGTTGACGACTTGGCATGCCGGTGCCTTGTTAATCGCCCTGTTAGTGGTTGTATGTATTGCTGCGGATTAATAGATAGCTGATTATTCTGAAGCAGATAGAGGAACTTAATCCTTTGAATTTTCCTTCGCAATTTTAGTGTTTGTATATTATTCATTTTCATTAACTTTGAGGGTGAGTCAGTTGGACGGTATTTAGAAAATATAAAGCGTACAGCTTTTCGCTGAATTCTTTCTAATGCATCGATGTTACGTTTCGTGTACGTGTGATGAAGTGACTTGTCAATCAACACAGCTGTATTCCGCGATAACAGAACCATCTGTATAAGATTATGATAATAGATAACGCTGCTGCGCTTCAGCGTGCTACGCTGTTGCTGCGACAGATCCCTTGGTCATTGGCTTAGATACACCTGTGTGTTCGTGTAGGCGCGTTCTTGCAAGCTGTTACGTACAGGGTCTGGCCCCGTCCGTGAAAGGAATCCACATCGGTTGGTGGCAGAAAACAGACTGAGTTTATTCTCTACAAAAGACGCAGACGAGAGCCGCATGTGTTCAAGGGGGGCAAACTCTCGGTCCCTGTCCGGTGGCCGAGATGCTGGGGGTGACGGCGAATTCTTGGAACTCGACTCAGGGCGGGGTCGCTTCCTGTTTCTTCCGCGCTGGTGCTTCGTCCAGCCGAGGAGCGGTGGTGCGTCGCTTGTACACAACACAAGCTTTCGCTAGCACAGCAACAAAAAATGCGCCATCGCGCCGGACACAACCGAGTACAAAGCGATGTAGGTTGTCTCAACGTTATGCAGTAGCAATAAACAAACAAAGAAGCGGCACAGGTAAGATGACTGCACAGTGTTCCAAAGGTGGGTCACCACGTCAACGCCACACATGCAGCACAGAACGTGACGGTGCAATAGTCGCATTTTCGCCATGACGTGGAAGCTTTCGCATGACGTGGAAGCTCTGCGCCACCTACGCGGTGGCGTAGAGGTAGAACACCCGCCTCGCGTGCAAGAGGTCCGTGGTTCGAATCCCGGTGCGGCGAAATTTTCCACCGGATAAAAAAAACATCCGCGTGTTGATAAAATTGCATAAACAGGCCTGGAGTGTGGCCTGATCCCGGTGACCAGAACCGGTAACGCACTCCTTCACCAGAGCAGGATTGGCCACCCTGGTGCAGCACTTAGCCACAACCTCCTATATGAACACAATAATCAAACCCCGGCCCCTCAGTCCCCAGCAGCTGCGAAGCAACTGACCACGGCGGCGGTCAGACCTGCGACGCTGCAGAGGGTGCTAAGAATCCCTGGCTCCGGACAGGCCGCCATTGGAATATGAACCTGGCAACGTTTAACGCTAGAACGTTATCTAGTGAGGCGAGTCTAGCAGTGCTATTGGAGGAATTAGAGGGCAGCAAATGGCATGTAATAGGGCTCAGTGAAGTTAGGAGGTCAAAAGAAGCATATACAGTGCTAAAAAGTGGGCACGTCCTGTGCTACCGGGGCTTAGCGGAGAGACGAGAACTAGGAGTCGGATTCCTGATTAATAAGAACATAGCTGGTAACATACAGGAATTCTATAGCATTAACGAGAGGGTGGCAGGTCTTGTTGTGAAACTCATAAGAGGTACGAAATGAAGGTTATAGAGGTCTACGCCCCTACATCCAGTCATGATGACCAGGAAGTCGAAAGCTTCTATGAAGACGTGGAATCGGCGATGGGTAAAGTCAAAACAAAATACAGTATACTGATGGGCGATTTCAATGCCAAGGTAGGCAAGAAGCAGGCTGGAGACAAGGCAGTGGGGGAATATGGCATAGGCACTGGGAATAGCAGGGGAGAGTTATTAGTAGAGTTTGCGGAACAGAATAATATGCGGATAATGAATACCTTCTTCCGCAAGCGAGATAGCCGAAAGTGGACGTGGAGGAGCCTGAACGGCGAGACTAGAAATGAAATAGGCCTCATACTCTGCGATAACCCTGGCATCATACAAGATGTGGACGTGCTCAGAAAGGTGCGCTGCAGTGACCATAGGATGGTAAGAACTCGAATTAGCCTAGACCTGAGGAGGGAACGGAAGCAACTGGTACATAAGAAGTCGATCAATGAGTTAGCGGTAAGAGGGAAAATAGAGGAATTCCAGATCAAGCTACAGCACAGGTATTCGGCTTTGACTCAGGAAGAGGACCGTAGTGTTGAAGCAATGAATGACAATCTTGTGGGCATCATTAAGGAGTGGGCAATAGAAGTCGGTGGTAACTCCGTTAGACAGGATACCTGTAAGCTATCGCAAGAGACGAAAGATCTGATCAAGAAACGCCAATGTATGAAAGCCTCTAACCCTACAGCTAGAATAGAACTGGCAGAACTTTCGAAGTTAATCAACAAGCGTAAGACAGCTGACATAAGGAAATATAATATGGATAGAATTGAACTTGCTCTCAGGAATGGAGGAAGCCTAAAAGCAGTGAAGAAGAAACTAGGAATTGGCAAGAATCAGATGTATGCGTTAAGAGACAAAGCCGGCAATATCATTACTAATATGGATGAGATAGTTCACGTGGCTGAGGAGTTCTATAGAGATTTATACAGTACCAGTGGCACCCACGACGATAATGGAAGAGAGAATAGTCTAGAGGAATTCGAAATCCCACAGGTAACACCGGAAGAAGTAAAGAAAGCCTTGGGAGCAATGCAAAGGGGGAAGGCAGCTGGGGAGGATCAGGTAACAGCAGATTTGTTGAAGGATGGTGGGCAGATTGTTCTAGAGAAACTGGCCACACTGTATACGCAATGCCTCAGGACTTCGAGCGTACCGGAATCTTGGAAAAACGCTAACATAATCCTAATCCATAAAAAAGGGGACGCCAAAGACTTGAAAAATTATAGACCGATCAGTTTACTGTCCTCTGCCTACAAAGTATTTACTAAGGTGATTGCAAATAGAATCAGGAACACCTTAGACTTTCGTCAACCAAAGGACCAGGCAGGATTCCGTAAAGGCTACTCAACAATAGACCATATTCACACTATCAATAAGGTGATAGAAAAATGTGCGGAATATAACCAACCTTTATATATAACTTTCATTGATTACGAGAAAGCGTTTGATTCAGTCGAAACCTCAGCAGTCATGGAGGCATTGCGGAATCAGGGTGTAGACGAGCCGTATGTAAAAATACTGAAAGATATCTATAGCGGCTCCACAGCCACCGTAGTCCTCCATAAAGAAAGCAACAAAATCCGAATAAAGAAAGGCGTCAGGCAGCGAGATACGATCTCTCCGATGCTATTCACAGCGTGTTTACAGGAGGTATTCAGAGAGCTGGATTGGGAAGAATTGGGGATAAGAGTTAATGGAAAATACCTTAGTAACTTGCGACTCGCTGATGATATTGCCTTGCTTAGTAACTCAGGGGACCAACTGCAATGCATGCTCACTGACCTGGAGAGGGAAAGCCGAAGGGTGGGTCTAAAAATTAATCTGCAGAAAACTCAAGTAATGTTTAACAGTCTTGGAAGAGAAAAGCAATTTAGAATAGGTAGCGAGGCACTGGAAGTGGTAAGGGAATACATCTACTTAGGGCAGGTAGTGACTGCGGATCCGGATCATGAGACTGAAATAATGAGAAGAATAAGAATGGGCTCGGGTGCGTTTGGCAGGCATTCTCAGATCATGAACAGCAGGTTGCCATTATCCCTCAAGAGGAAAGTTTATAACAGCTGTGTCTTACCAGTACTCACGTACGGGGCAGAAACCTGGAGGCTTACGAAAAGGGTTCAACTTAAATTGAGGACGACGCAACGAGCTATGGAAAGAAGAATGATAGGTGTAACGTTAAGGGATAAGAAAAGAGCAGATTGGGTGAGGGAGCAAACGCGAGTTAATGATATCTTAGTTGAAATCAAGAAAAAGAAATGGGCATGGGCAGGACACGTAATGAGGAGGTAAGATAACCGATGGTGATTAAGAGTTACAGAATGGAATCCAAGGGAAGGAAAGCATAGCAGAGGGCGGCAGAAAGTTAGGTGGGCGGATGAGATTAATAAGTTTGCAGGGACAACATGGACACATTTAGTACATGACCAGGGTAGTTGGAGAAGTATGGGAGAGGCCTTTGCCCTGCA
Source organism: Dermacentor andersoni (assembly GCF_023375885.2). Lineage (NCBI taxonomy): Eukaryota > Metazoa > Arthropoda > Arachnida > Ixodida > Ixodidae > Dermacentor > Dermacentor andersoni. Next base: position 358,109,902 of record NC_092814.1, on the reverse strand, counting down.
GTAGGCATAACCAGGCTGATGATGATGATGATGATGATGATGATGTGGACGCTTCAACCTACATCGACAAAAAAATGCCAGTGTCGTCTGCTGTTTGCGATAGTTGCCGACTTCGAACTGCATTGCTCTGCACACGGCCGAACGGTTGCCAGCTTTCAACAGACGTCGCATCCCCAAATCGGAGTGCGGATGCCGGCACATGTGAACCGCTCGAGCTGATAAAAACAATAACTAATAAAAGAGCAAACGTAATAACAAAATCCTGGCACGGCGTGAAGTTTACTTGGTCGCCAGCACATGAGGCTGACAACTCGCTGTTGCATGTTGCCAGTCGCTGGTTGCCTGTTTTGGACAACCAGAGGGTGCATGCGAACCGCACGGCACCATGCGGTTTCAGCGTAAATGCAATTTTGTGGCCTATCGCGACGACCGCCCGCTTTTCACGAACCGCCCGCGTGCGGTGCGTGCAGTTCAACCAACAGAGCTAATGTAGCAGTAAGTGAAGTCTACTACTACACTATATCAGTAACCAAGTGTATTCTACGTTGCTGCTGGTGTACATGTTTGAAAGGAGCATAACCACGAACAAATTGTCTTCTTAGATGTTTAAAATGTTTGATACTTGGTTACACTAATACCAGTGCTGTGTCTGGCTGCTTAAGCTCTGTGCCATCAAATGGCTGGGCCGTGCAGGCCGATAAGGCGGCTCACGTACGTCTACTGCATCTACGCTAAAGCTCGTTCATCACAGCGGTAGTAGTACAGAGGGGATTTAACAAAACGCCCAGCTCGCTTGTTGTTATTGGAATGCCGGACACGCTCTACACTGCGACAGAACATTCGCAACGCACGCTGCTTGGATAGCTCTCGCTGGGGATCGACGGCCAGGCGGCTCGCGGAGAGGTTGGAGAGGCTTCGCGCGGTTCTCCAGGACAACCGGAAGTAGACAAGACGTCGTCGCATCATGACGCAGAGCCAGTGAAGGCGGAGCCTAGCCCCGATCACTCGGCGAACGAGTTGAGGGGAAAACACATGGCTAGGGAGCAGGCTAACTTGTAATCGTGCGTAGCTATCTTAATATGAGACGCTTCACTTAAAATTGTGGCGCGATGGTTTTACTGTAGCTCTACCGAGCCCGTGCTGGTGGGCGAGTTGTTTATACATGATTACAACGACGGCACCAAATAAAACAACGGACGAAGTACCCTACACGTCTACGAAATTTGCCTGAACCGTTTTAGGGACCCTTTAGTGGGGAGTGGTGTCCTTTCCTCACTCACCTTTAAAGGAGTAATATCCTCAATATTCACGTATAGAAGAGATAGAGATCCGTAGGGGAGATTTCTAATCATAGTGTATGCTTAACTATGATGATGATGATTATTACCATTACCATACTCTCGCCTGCAGCGTGGGAGGCTTCACGGGTCGCGCTATTCTCGACACCGTCGAGTGCTACGACCCGTCGACCGATGTTTGGACCCGGCTGCAAGCCATCTCCTCGCCCCGTCGTGGCCTCATGGTGGTCGCCGACAACGAGACGCTGTACATCATGGGCGGCTTTGACGGCACCCACACTCGCGCTTCCAGTAAGCTTTTATTTGTTGTAAATCGTTACCGCGCTAAGCATCGTCTTCGTCATGTGTCAACGCGGCATCGATGTTATTGAAAATTTGCTCTGGGCAAAATGCACCCACTTTCGCGGTCATTCGGCATGGTGCGGCTACGTTGCATGAGGCTCGTTGTTTTAATGTTGTTGCCTACCGCTAATCGTACTCCCATCGATGTAAATGTTTGGCATACCGTTATTTTTCCATCATAATATTATAATTTAGAACAAGTTACCGTGAATTAGGACGCATTTATTTTTATTTTAAGTTAAGACAAGCAACAGGGGCGGCAAAATTTCCGGGTCTTTTCTGGCCAATCCGCACGTCTCCGGTATTCTTTCGCCGACCATATAAAGGTGCTCTGAAACACTTTTGGGAATATGTTTAATGAACCCGTCCAGTCGCCTATACTATGCCCTCATAAACAAACCGATCCACAAGTTACTCCCGCGGCATACTTTTGAGCGCACGCAATTGTCTAGAAAGATTGTTTGCGTTTTCGTTTAGGGACGTAATCACTGCGTATTTTGGCCGTACATTCTGACTAATCAATAAACACGACGGCTATAGGCCAGGCTTGATTAAACGTTATGACTAAGTTTGATAGGCTTTATTATCGGGCAAGTCTCTCACCTTTTAATATATGTGCTGCAGGACCTCTATAACGGAATACTCAAGCTTTCTGTCTTTTCTCCATTCAATTGGTATTTACAGAATTAAGTATTGCGCGAAGATACAGATGGCGTCACCACCCCTATTATATATTTCAGTCATGTCTAGTTTAGCGATCGTCCTCTTGCTGTTAAGAGTGTCAGTTTTTAACTAACTGTCGCGAAAGCTGAATCTTCGAATATAAAAATTATGGGGTTTTACGTGCCAAAACCACTTTCTGATTATGAGGCACGCCGTAGTGGAGGGCTCCGGAAATTTCGACCACCTGGGGTTCTTTAACGTGCACCTAAATCTAAGTACACGGGTGTTTTCGCATTTCGCCCCCATAATCTTCGAATATAGGTCAACCGATTAGGCCGAATTATACCGATAGATTATTTCTCTAGAAGTCTATCATAGTTTTTTGTGTGCCGATATGCGACTTTTTTGCATAGAAAATAGCCACCGTTGGTCCCTTGCTGCTCCTCGGTTTGAATCGCCCGCTTCAAGTGACGTAATCCCCATATGACCTCACTCCTTTGCCACTCTAAAGGCCCGTTCACACTACACGAAATATCCGGTGAGCGAAGCGGATTCGGCCGCTTTTGACGCCGAGGAGGGCGGAAAGCGGCGCGGTGAAGGTAATCGGTCCAGGACCCATTTTTCCCGCTTTCGCCGCCGCCGGAAGTTGCCTTTTGACGTCACAACCCGTCTAATCTCAATATGGCAGCCAGCATGTCTGAGCGACCGGCCTTCTTCGTGGAAACGGCGGAATACAAGCAGAGGCAACAAAAGCCCGCCAACGAGAGGCACACACGTGAACTCTCGTCTCGTTCGCGAAGTCACGAAACCAAAAAAGAAACTGCCTCGAGATGTCACTGTCGTCGCGGAAAGGCTTGAAGCGGCGGCGGATCCGCCGTTGCACGCGTCAACAGATGAGAACACGCTCTCTTTTTTCCGGCGAACGAATTCGCTTCGCTCGCCGAATTTTTGTAGTGTGAACGAGCCTTAAGTGAATCAGCCAGCGCTGGCGTCACATGAGGTGTACCAGAGTCAAAAATAGATTGCGCCACTTCAATTTTCCTTTGTTGCTATTTCCTCGATTACGAAAGTCGTGCTCGCGCTACGAATGGTGAATTGCTTTTTAGAGAGGCCTAATTTTTCAATATAGCTGTATTTTGGTGTCCTATTAGGTGCACGAAACAATATTGAGACCCGAACTGAATATCTGTATGATAGGAGCCTGAATGTGCCTTTTTAATAAACTGTATCATATCACAGACAAATCTCGGTACAACAGATAAGCGTCAACTGACGATTTCACTTGAGAGTGCTGACTTCTGATTGAGGTTAGTGCTCTCCTGCGGGTTCAGTTGTTGTGGTCGGCGGTGATGGAGGGGAGGTTGCGAGCAGTGACGATGGGGGAAAAGGGCTGCGCCCAGAGGAAGGAGGCGAGAGAAACAAGAGTTTCGTTCGGCCATTGGTTGACGCCAGTAATACGTCAGAGTGAGGAGAGGACGCGTAGCGGCGACGATTGGTTGGCGCATGCGATGACGTAATTAAGCCGCCTCAACCGGAAGGATCACGTTTCCCAAAGATTTTGCATCGGCCGGCATAACCACGAACAATCGAGAGTTACAGCTCAGCGGGCCAGCGTACGCGCCAGTGCGCATGCGCGGTACAACTTGCGCAGTGGCGCCTACGCTGGCTCGCTAAGCTGTAACTCTCTAATGTGACGAGGGGGGCGACGCTCGCTCGACGCCGAAGTCTGCCCATACCAGATCACATCGTCGACGCACGAAATGTCTGGTACAGCATGAAAGCCGGCAGACGTCCGCCGCTTAACGCCGAAAATCGTCGGGAACTTGTTCCTTGTTGTTGGGCCTTAAAGTGGAGACACCTCGTGCACTGAGGGAGGAGGAGGAGGAGGGGTGGCATGGAGCACCGGCACTCCGGTCGGCCGCATCGGCGGAATAGATGCGAAAGTTATCTTGCGCCGGTTCCAGCAATGCAAGGAGACCTGCATAATTTTTCTAATTCTGTTTATCGCAAAGGGCGTAAAGAAACTCGAGCTCTGCGCTGTACCGTCTTTCCGCTATGTCGATTTATTCTTATTTTTCTCGACTCTGAAGCCGAGCCAAGCATTCTGACTCGTTTTTATTGGCACTTTTTATTCACCGTTTTTCAGTGGAGAAGTTCGACGTGAGGACAGCGAGGTTCTCACAGTTACCCGGCATGCCTGAGGCCATGAGCAACTTCGCCGCCGTCCTGCTTGAAGGTTGCATCTACACCATAGGGGGCGTCACACGTAAGACCGGCCAACGGGTCTGTTGAGATCGCGCGCAGTGTTGCCAACCAGTGTGTGTGTATATCCTAATATGCCCCCTACGAAAATTCACAGGTGTCCGCGTTTGAGCCCGTGGAATCGTCTCTATGTACGATACAAAAAGCAGCAGTAATGTCATTGATTTATTTGTCGTGCCATGCTGAAAAGCATGGCTTGGGAGTTCTCTTGAATTCAGGGGTGTTACGCGCCATAAACCAAAATCTTATTATGAGGCAGACAGTAGTCAGGAACTTCGGACTCGTTTTGCCCACATGGTGCCCCATAAGGTGTACCTAAAAGTTTTAAACGAGCGTTTTTGGCCCGCAATGAATTGCGGGCGCCGTAGCCGGAATTCATACCGCCACTTGAAGCTCCTCAGCTCAACGCCAAATTGTCACTAAGCAACTTCGGGGTATTTATTTATTTATTTATTTATTTATTACAGTTACCCTCAATGTAAAATTAAATTAGAGGGTGGAGAGGTTATTATGAATTAGGGAGCAAAATCATTTTGCAGTTGCTGCTTGTTGAATATTCGATTTGAGAGAACAAAAAGTTCTATAATGAACAGGAGTCTACAAATACAACATAAAATATATAACGACGATTATTTCCTTACTATTCAGCTAGGTATGACATCCAAGACTGCATGGTCGTCTAGAATAGGTGCAATTGATGCGTGGAGGCGATTGCATTCGTTTGACGGGCACGATGTCTGACAATGATGGAACACCGACCGAACACTGCGTTCGAGTCTGCGGAAAATGTATTGCGGGGAAGGATTGGCTGCTTGCATAAATCAGGCGGCTAGTATACTTGATGAAAAAGTCGGTAACGAGATTATTTGCGGCGGTATTCTAAAGATGTCATGGGCAGCTGCGATGTAAAGGTGTAGGAATGTGCACCGTGGAGCATGACGCAAGGTCATACACATGCTGCATGTGATGGGTTGACGGAAATACATTGAAGAAGTTTAACATGTGACAGCTAAATAATGGCATTTCTAGAATATAGCACCGATCTCGCTTGTCGAGAATTATCTTCCGCTTTAGCCGCAGTTGGATTTTTCGCATTAAGATGCACTATGCAGAGAAGCCTGCACTCACTGCCATATTAAGGCGTCGCTCATTTATAAGGCGCGTGTTAGCCATGGACTTTGGCATGGCGACAACAAGCGTCATTTGCTCCAATTTGCGAGTCGGGCTGTTCTATTTTGTTTACGATTCACTTGGCAGGGTGCTATCCTGTTTCCACCGAAGAACTGGTTGAGCGAGTTCAAATAATTTACTGCGAACGCACTCATTTTTCCGACTGCCCAACAACATTCGTGTTTAACTCCTGCAATGCGCTGCACATTAACCTATAATGACAACGAATGGTATGACGACGATACCGGCGGTGGGGAACCGGCGACGACGCCTTGACGACCACGCTTGATCGGCCGACATTCGATAGAGCGAAGAGCTGTCATTGCTAGGGGAACGATGAAAGTGCAGCAACGCTGTAAACCCCGCTGCTGACGACTGCTAGGTGGCGCTATACTGCGGGCGCCTCGAAAGCCCCATAAACTTCGTAAAGTAGTGACACTCTCCTCCTTTGCCTTCATTTCTCCTCGTTTCTCCTCTCTTTCACGCTCCCTCCTCAACCGTGGCGTCGCCTACACTGCTCGAACGGAGCAACGGCGCCAACATGTGCTCCTCGCCACTCCGTAGACGCTTCTCGAGCAAAAATGGCGCTGATGCACGGCGCGAGGGCCCACGTGATGCTATTAGACCAATAGCGACGCGGCGTCGGACTTGGCCAGAGCTCGCGAGGAGGAAGCGGCATTCTTCAAAGCATGGCGGTACTTTACGAAGTTTTAAGGGGTTTTAGGTGCCTCTTGCTTTCCGCGGCTTCCGAGATGCGTGCGCAGGCGCCACTACCCGCAGTCCCTTGCAGCGCGCACAAGGCTATCCGCACAGACTTACTGCCACGCACTAGAGGCGCCCCATAGCTCTGTTCCTAACGTGTCCTGTACTTAATAATTGGCGCAAGGGGACACGTTAAAATCTCGGTGATGGTGGTGCGCGGTGTTCGTATTTGTTGAACGGTAGTTCGCGTTTAGAATAATGGTTACGAAAACGAAGATGGCTACATAATGCCGGACTATAGATCGTTGCGTCATTGTGGCGAGTGCAGGTGCTATACAGGGCTAGAAAAGCATATATTTTCGTGATGGCAATTTTATCGCAACTCGAAGCGCGTTTTCTCTGGCACCATCGTCGTCGCCGTGCACAGAACAGAGGGCGCGTCCCGCGTGGAGGTATAAAAAGAATGTCCACAGGTGAGAGCGTTGTGCGCTTGGCGCTACTCGATAATTTTTGCAGAGGAAACAAGGTTGCGCAATGTACGATGCACAATCCGCAGACGCGCCAACATACCGTGGTGCATACACTGGTGGAACGCACAGCAGACGTCAAGCTGACGAACGCCAACGTTTTTTTTTTTTTTCGGCGGTGTCGAATCGAGCGCTCTCGATGGGTGACGCCCGCAACGCCGCTGGCGGAGCTCCTCATCAGACCAGCGTTGAGAAGCACCCATTTCTGAGACACAACAGCAGCTTCCCGGCGTGCTGTGTCAGATCGACACATCGCCACCGCGTATCGGTAGCCCACCGTTCGAGGAGCACGAACACGACGATAAATCTGCCAGTGATCCGCGAGGACAGGCGGACATAGCGAACTGACTTAACTGATGTAGCGGGAAAGCTGAGTTTGCTGTTGTCAATGTGCGTGTTGTGCACGACAGTTTGTTCCTGGACCTTCGTTTCAACATGGCATCACGCACTAGAGGGTTTGCGGCGGAACACTGCCTATGCTTTGACGCGCACCGTAGTTATGACTGTTCAGAAAAGAGATTTTGGCACGTAAAATCCCATAATTTAATTTTAATTCAGTTCTGACTGTGTGCTACGAGGCGATGGTCCACGTATTGTCGAAAGCACCTTATTAGCGATATCGAATGTACAAATAAATCCTAAGCCTTTTTTCCTTCCTCGCCAAATATCTGTTGCACCGCACTTCTTTATCCCCTATCAGAAGTGACAACTACAGAGATCGTCAGGCGCTACGACATCGCCTCCGAGAGGTGGTACAGGGCATCAAAGATCCCAAAGAGCTGCAGCGCGTCCGCCGCCTGCATCGTTGAGGACGTCGCCAACCCTGGTAGGTCTCATCGCTGTGATGGCCATAATGGTCACCCTTGTTATCTGGCGTACCATATTAATCTTTAAGGTGTAAATTGGAAGAATTAGGGAGCAGGTAACCGAGTATAGATAGACCATGCAGCGGGGTGGACAACAGAAATGGAAAACCGCTCCTCGTAATGGTGGAAGTGCGATTGAAGATTTCCATTAGTCGAAGCGTTGGCAAAAAGACGACGATGACGGCGCGACGGCCGAATTAAACGCGTTGCAATCATGTTGCAAAACACGTACATGACGCTCACGGGGCGGACCCATTGCATTTATGGTAGCTGTGTTTAGCTTAGTCACAAGGCAGACTGCCACGCTTCATGCAGCTTTTCGTTTCCAAACCGCGGGCACACAGTTGTCGTTGTAAAACGGTACCACGCTGCGAGTTGTCCGCATATCCAGTGGCACACTTCCAGTGACCTAAGATGGCGAGAAATTGGGTCAATGAAGAGCAGTACCTATTCAGTGAATTCGTGGTGGAATTCGTTAAACGGTGGGCTGCTGTGCTTTAGGTACCCGTGAGACGTGGGTCCGATGCCGCCTAGCAAACGAGTTTCTTTTTTTTTTCTTTTTAGAGAAGCGGTCTGGGAAGACGGTTACATAGCAAAAGGGTCGCAGAGAAAAATTGCGTGAAGTAGTCGAAGATTGGTAATTGCACTAAGAAGTGAATTATGTGCTTGAATGGCTTTCTTTGCCCCTATAGCTTTCGCCCGTTTTCGTGTCCGGTGGTGCATGGTCTATCATCGGCTACGCAAAATGTGTGTGCTCTTGTGCAGCCGACTTGAGGAGTGCGAGATCTCTCTGTTACCACAATATATATATACATATATATATATACATATATATATATACAATATATATATATATATATATATATATATATATATATATATTGTGGTAACAGAGAGGCGCTATTTTGTGCAATTATTGCGCGAGCACGGCTCAAAGGGGTGCGTTAGTCGCTGTACGTGCTGTCCCACCATAGCGCTGGGGCGAAACTGTGGATGCCGCTCCTCTTCTCTCGCCACCCTCTCCCCATGTGACATCTGCGGGAGAGGAGGATGTGAGTTACTTTCTCCACCCAGGCCGTCCGCTGGAGACAACACAGATGATATGAATCGGTGGCTGCAGATCTTCTGGCTAAGAGTTCTGTCTTCCACGGAATTACGCAATAAAGTAACAAAACCTACCTAAATATTGTGGCGGCAATCAATATTATCCTTCAAGCGCATCATTTATTTCGGAAGACAAATTGATTTGTAGAAAGGCTCAGTTATTCGCTTACATCTATCATCGTGAACGGCTTCAGCACAATTTCTCGCTGTGTCTTGTTCATCGCAAGCGTTCATTCAATCTGTTTTCTTATCAGCTAAATAACATTTGTCTGCTTTTCTTGCCCTCTCTGATTACTTTTCCGGTAGCCACCTGGGTATAGGCCACCCTGATGAAGAGCCACCAGGGTGTGAAAAGCAAGACTTCAGTTGGGCCGGAAACTTGCGCAAGGTGGCTGGCAGAATAAAACACAACTGAGAAAAGACAAAAATTGTGTGAATTTTTTTAACAAAATACCCGTACGAAAGAATTAAATAAAAATTCCAGTAGCAACCACTCATAATGATTGTCAAAGTTTCCTTGTTGGAAATCGGTTGTACAGTTTCGTTGAATACTGCTTATATAGCAATAGCAGGTAATTCGATATAATGCAGTACACTGAATAACGAAACATGGACAACGTGTTGCACATCTATGAAGTGGGTGACTTTACCACATCAGCACACCAATTGACAGCACCCCGTGACCACGCAACGCAACTTATACGACTGCAGGCTATACCGTCTCCAGTATGGGCCCAGTTTTCATTGCAGCACTTTCGAGATTGGCCTAGTTGAATATGTCTCCAATGTCCTTTCATTTTACCAACTGAGACACTGAAATAGCAGACTCACCAAAAGTAGGGGAGAAGGGGGATGAAAACCTCGATTTCACATAAATTAAGCGCTCGATGACTATTATTATTCGTTGAGTCAGCGGTACATTTGTATGGAAAGAGAAACTGAGAGGCGAATGTTTATTGAGGGGTAAAGCGAAGAGCTTGGCCGGAGTATCATGTCTCAGGCCTGCTACTTCACATTGGAGTAAAAGGTAAGGGGAGAACGCAGGTAAGAAGAAAAGAATGAGGAGCGACGATGAAAAACGGCTTAGCCGTATGCGCCTGCCGTCCCATCAGTGTTCCTGAAGAGTGCGCAAGGAGGCACAGAGAGAGAGCGAGAGAGACAAAGGTTTATTCTTTTTGGGGTGGCACGCCTTCATCGTATAGAGTGGAAGGGCCCCATTGGGGGGGGATCGCGCCGCACCGCGGGCCCGCTGTATAAACCTTCGCTGCTCCGGCCGGTCTCAGCTGGTCAGTGCAGTATCTCGGGAGAAAGGCGAGGATAAAGGTATGTGATGGTAGCCCAGAGGGTGCGGGCATTCTCATGTGCAGTGATACAATGTAGGCCACACAGGGATGGAAGTGCTGCGCCAATTGTTCCATCATGCGCAAACCACTGAGCTGCGCGAATTTGCGTGCACCTAAACATTGACTTCGAATGAAGTCGAGAAATTTTGCGGGATGTTCGTGCTCAGTGACAAACCGTACAGCCGTGTGTTGGCTAGCATTTAGCCCCACAAGCCGAGCTAAATCAATCCGTTACAACGTCGGCGTCCTTGAAGTGTGGGTGTGTTTGGAGGCGCCTTGTAACTTGGCTGCAGGAAAACGAAACTCCTTTGGATACAATGCATTACGAACGCTTTAAATATATCTTACGCGTTTGCGTAATATTCGGCCCATCTAAAGATGATTTGAACTGGTTCTATTTAAATGGGGCAGTCGGGAAAGAACGCCGCAGTTTTAGCTGAGGGAATAGGTCGTGTCGTTACATATGTAGGGGTGGTTTGCGCTCCCTATTGGTAAATCTGCATCGATTAAGGCTGACACCATGCGTGTAACGCTAAAATACATTTCGCCCCTGCACCACAGGATCGTAGTACGGCTTGCTGACAAATGAGCTGCTTGCTTTTTCGAAACTTCTTGACCAAAATATGCAACGTCCAACTGTACTCGTCACTCAAATTTTCACTCAGGGTATTCTATATTCTGCAAAACTGAAGAAGTAAAACAGGTTCAAGTCTATGGCCAAATGACGGCCGTAAAAGGTCGAAGAATACGCGAACGACAGAAATTGAGTTCGTGGCAATCGTGTTCAGGACGCGACTTGCACAGACCCAGTCCGGAAGTTTGTTATTCAAAACAAAGGTCACCGTTTTGAAATTACTCTAAGGGAGCTCTAATATCCGAGCTTGTGCAAAATATTGGTCGGTGATGCTGGTAGGAAAGCCACTAAACACTTTTTTTTCCATTTATTCCTTTCATAAATGTCACAGGTTCATTTTCTTCTCGACAAGCCATGTGGAATACTGGGAAAGATGCAATGACCAACAAAATACCTTCGCATTTATTCTGTGGTAATCTTCTGTGGCAAAAGAATGTCACCAAGAATTGAAAAAATAACTGAGGATGTTACGCGAACAGCGTTCACTGTATGTTGATGTGTATCGTTCATGGTTGTCACAGTCAGATTTATTCGCGTACAATGAACAAGAAATACTGATTAGCTAACTTTATGAACTTACTTAACCGGCGAGATCTCAGTGAAATAAGCTGTGGAGGATGTCGAAACGTAAGCGATAATTGGATTTAAAGCCAACCTAGGATTTGCATTATCCAATATCTTTGTCCAATGAGTGAGGTAATAAATGCTAGCTAATTAAGCTTAAATATTAGTTGCTCGTATTAACAAAAGCCTAGCGACGTGCAGTGGGGGCTGTTCGTGTAAATCCCTTTATTTTTTTTTCTTGGCCCCATTTAGTTGCCATGTCCGGTATGTAACTTAATAGTGATTTCCGAGGAACGAAGCTGGGTTTCCTTTGCCGTGTGTATGACACTTTTTTTTTCCTTTAGTGAACGTTTCTCCACCTCGAGTGCTTCCGCAGAACTGATTCACCGGAACCTAATAGTGTTCTGCAAAATCAAATACAGAACATCTTTACTTGATTTGTCTGTACTTCACTAATGTTCAGCCTTACCTAGTATGCTCCAAAACGCATATATTTTGCTCCAGAAGAAACGATTCCTGCGAGAAACCTGCTCCAATGCGCCAAATTCTCTGCTCCCAGAGCTGCTCCATAGCTTCCTTGGCCACTTCCATCCCTGGCCATAGTATGAGGGATATTGTGTGGAGTGGAGGAGGTGAAGGTAAAGAGACAGGGGAATGAATTTGTTTGTAATTATCGCCACGCGACGGAATCTTCTCCTTTATAGAAATGGTATAGTGGTGAGAAGTGCCTCCTGCTAAGTATGTAGTGTGTTAGCGTTTCAGTGCAGTTCAGTGATTCTGTCGGTGCGTCTTCTGGTTTTGATTGCTCTTTCAATGGCGCCCAGTTAGCGAGCTCTCGGTCTACTGATTTAGCACATTCTCAAGCTGTCTCTCTGCGGCTTTTTCCTCCCTCTCCTGCTTTGTTCAATGGGAAATAAAGCTTCATTCATTCATTCTTTACTATGGAAAGAGGCGTGTATGAGTGTCCAGGCGATACGCACCCTGTGTAACGCTGTGGGTTGTAATGATGTAAGGATACTTTGTGTGTAAGGTGTCGCCAAATAATTTGCCAAAGTCCTGCAGGCGGTTTCCGAATCAGTGACCGCTGTGACTGATAGGTCTGGTTCCCGTATGGTTGAAGCGTGTATCACGGCCAGGGTGACAGAGGCCTCCTAAACGGCGCCACTGTCCACACGGATGACAGAGGCCGAAGCCTCCACAGAGTGTGTTATCTTGTACCACTATGCACAGGGCCCGCCTATCTGTACCGGGCCACGTCGGTGTATAGGGCTGGTGCGTCCGATGTGCCTTCGCCAAAGACTCGGGCGAGGGCTTGAGCTCTTGCCTATGTCAGACCTTTGTGACGGTTAGGGTAGACACTCTGGAGTTGCTTGTCAGTGAAGTCTTCAAGGAATTACCGCCTCTTGTAGCAAGATGGCTAGAAGGTGTCCGCATACACCAAGCCCAAGATGGAGTCAGCTCTGTGGTCATGACGTGCTGCATGAAAAGATGACCAGACAAAAATAAGGTGCTTCTGAAGATCGCTCAATTTTGGAAGGCTAGGGACAGATTGAGCATATGCGACAGCATCCTTTGGCTGGACTGACGACTTGTCATTTCTTCAGCTTTACGCCAGGGCAGTTTCGCCCGCTTACACGAAGGAGATCGGGGAATGCGCCGCAGCCAAGAATGGGCCAGGGAGCCTGTTTGATGGCCCAGCTGTAAGATGCATGTTGAGCATATGTTGACCCTGTGTGCCATATGCGCCAAGACTCGAGTTCAAACTTCTGAGCATATGTTGCCAACGGTTATGCCCGACAGGCCATGCCAGCACATTGGCATCGATCTGTTTCAACTTTAAGGGCGCGGTTACATGCTGATTGTTGATTATTATACCAGGTTTCCCGAAGTAGTCTCTGTAGGGTCCACCCCCGCACCAACAGCCATCTCGCCAATCAAGAGCTGCTTTGCGCATTTCGGCAAACCAGACAATTGCAACTATTACGAACAACATTTGTTCACCATAAAGTTGGAAAAATTATTGATGACGTGCCGTGGATTGCCAATCGGATAGCTCGCTCTACTAACGTCATTGGGGTGAATGACGTCAAATGAGAATGGGAGGGGCGGCTTAAAATTCAGCCGAGGGATGTGCTGCGACCGGCAGCGATGCAGATTTTTAAAACCTTATAATAAATTATAGGAGTGCAACTTTTTAGAACAGGTAATTTAGTCTAATCTAGTCTCACATCTTGAATCAAATGACTTTTTTACCTCCTGCCAACATGGATTCCGGAAACACTATTCCTGTAAAACACAGCCTCTGTTATTTACTAATCACATCGCAGCAGCTCTAGACCGAGGCTCCATTCTTCATGGTGTTTTTCTTGACTTTTCTAAGGCTTTCTACAAAGTACCTCATCAACTAATTCTGCTAAAAATCAGCACTTTGAAAATTGACGCGAACATCCTCAAATGGATCGAATGCTTTTTATCTAACCGAATCCAATATGTTATCGCTAACAATCACACTTCGTCTCCTTGCTCTGTTGAATCTGGCGTCCCTCAAGGTTCCGTTTTTGGTCCACTACTATTCCTGATCAATATAAATGATCTCCAAGACAACATTAACTCTAGTATAAAGCTATTTGCAGACGACTGCGTTATCTATCGGGAAATAAATAACCGTAATGGTACACTTGTCGTTCAATCTGACCTAAACAAGGTATCTGAATGGTGCAATAAATGGGTAATGACCCTTAACATCAGTAACTGCAAGAACATGACATTTTCGCGAAGCACTCATGCCTCAATGTCTTGAAAATACATAATTAATGACATCGGACTGGACCGCGTGTCTGCATACAAGTATCTTGGTGTCTACATATCTGATGACTTGTCATGGCATACTCACACTGACTACCTCATACGTAAAGCAAATCGCACTCTCCGTTATTTCCGACGCAATTTTTTCCAAGCGCCACAGACCAAATTCATGGTTTACCAAACCTTCGTTCGTCCGAAACTCGAATACGCGTGTGCAGTTTGGGATCCGGCTCACCGCACTCTCATTCAATCCATAGAATCCCTCCAGAATCGATCAGCCCGTTTTATTGTGTCGAACTATTCACGTACCGCTAGTGAATCGCAGATGAAATCGTCACTTTACCTTCCTAACCTTCAAACTCGGCGCAACATCTCGCGCCTTTGTTAATTCCACAAAGTGCTCCATCACCGTTCATAGAATCAGCAAATCATTTCGCAGCCAGTGTACTTATCCTCCCATATCGATCACAGCAATAAGGTAGCTGTTCCTCTTTGTCGCACTGACATGTTCCTGCACTCTTTTATGCCGAGAATCTGTTCACAGTGGAACCGCCTTCCCTCTTCTATCGCCACCTTAGGCGATGCATAATCATTCAAGACCGTTGTAACAGATCATCTTTTAAAATGACTCGAATTTTGCGGTTTTCTTTTCTTTTTATTTTGCTGCTGTTACTGTCTGTTTTTTTTTTTATTTATTTATTTCACAATACTGCAGGCCAATGTGGCCCAAGCAGGAGTGGAATTACAATGAAATGCGAAAAGAACAGCACAGAAATAATTTCCAACAACATTTGCACGACAATATAACTGGGACGGTATTTATCATACACACACGTAAAAGAACAGCACATCAATAATTTACAACAGTACTTGCACCAGAAATAACAGTTTGGCTACGTTGATATTTAAGACAAGTGGAGTTCAAGGGCTTCGTCAAAATTTTCAGCCTGACAAACAAACTCCGGTAGACTGTTCCAATCCGAAACTGTGCGTGGGAAAAAACTCTGCTTAAAAGCCTCTGTTTTGGCAAAAATTGGTTGTAGGGAGTGTTTGTGAGTGTTACGTGTTGGTCTTCTTGCGGTGGACTTTAAATATGGGGGTACCGATATATTTATTTTTCCAGACAAAATATTATGCAAGAATTTTAGTCGACTGATTTTTCTGCGTGCAGCCAGGGTGGGAATGTTATGCGCAATCATGAGCTTAGTTGGAGAATCCAGCCTTTTATATTTATTAAATATAAATCTGATAGCTTTCCTTTGCAGGCGTTCTAAGCAGTGTATATCGTTTTTTGTGTGTGGATCCCATACAACGGATGCGTACTCCAATTTAGGTCTGACAAGGGCATTGTATGCTTGAAGTTTAACATTCACCGTTGCCTTTGTAAGCTTCCTTTTTAAAAAACATAGTTTGCGAAAAGCTGTTGCGCAAACTACAGAGATGTGCGCTCCCCATGTCATATCACTAGAAAGAGTAATTCCTAAATACTTATATTGAGTTACTGCTTGAATGTGAGAGCCATGGATAGTGTAAGTGAACATGCTAGGATTAGTTTTCCGCGTTAAATTTAATAACACTGTTATGTTAACGTTTAGTTCCATGTCCCATTCTGCGCACCAGCATTCAATGTGGTAGAGCGTTCGCTGTAGTAGCATATGATCTTCATGGCAGGTTATTTCTTTAAACACTATACAATCGTCCGCAAAAAGTTTAATAGACACTGAGTCAGGGATTACTTGAACTAAGTCATTTACATATATGAGAAATAATAATGGCCCCAAAACACTCCCCTGGGGAACACCGGATGTGACGCTGAGCATCCTAGATACACTAGATTTGATTTCAACAAACTGCTGTCTATTAGTTAAATATGCCTCAACCCATTTGATAAGATATAGCGGCAATCCTAGGTTATTTAATTTTCGAAGTAATTTACAGTGCGGAACCTTATCAAATGCTTTAGAAAAATCCAACAGAAGTATATCAATTTGCCCAGAACGATCTAGAGCTGCTAAAAAGTCGTGAATAGTTGTTACCAATTGTGTCGTCGTGGACATTCCCTTCCGAAAGCCGTGTTGGCAAGGAGATAAGACGTTATTATCTGCTAAAAAGCCCTGAATATTGTGAGCCACAATATGCTCTAGTAACTTGCAACATACAGAAGTTAAAGAGATCGGCCTATAATTAGAAATGATTGACCTATCACCTTTTTTAAAGATGGGGATTACGCGTGCAATTTTCCAGTCATCCGGAAGTTCGCAACTACGCAAGGATGCATTAAAGACCTTCGCCAAGAAATCGCTTATCTGTATAGAATAGCGTTGTAAAAATGTATTTGGGATTTGATCTGGTCCTATACTCTTCCTGGTGCTCAAGTTCCTTAACATAATTAAGACACCTTCCCTTGTGACGATAGGAATGTCCCTATCATCAAGCATAGCGGGTTGGGGTACGTAAGCACTTGATGGAGAGAAAACGCTCTGAAAATATACATTAAAAGCCTGCGATATTATAAAGCCGTCAGTTTCGAATTTCCCGTTCAGTTTAATTTTATTTACCGTTTCATTGCTTTGACCCAGAAATCTCCAAAATTGAGCAGGATCATCTCTAATGAATGCAGGGAGAGTGACGTGATAGTAATATGTCCGCGCTTCATTTACTTTAGTTGCCAAATTTCTTTTCAGTTCATTGAAGTTCTCAGGTATTACGTCTCTACGCTTTCTAAGTCGCTTGAGTCTACGTTTAATATGAATAATCTCCCTAGAGATCCATGGGTTTTTACGGTTCTTACGTACCTTCCGGAATGGGACATATTGTTCAATTGAGAATATGACTGCCTTTTTAAATTGTGCCCATAAGGCATTAACATCATCATGTGTAGTGTGGTTTAGTGCAGTGTCTAAGTAATCTGTGATAGATGTATCATCAGCGCGGTCAAAGTCCTTAATACACACTGAATGAGTACTCGAATGCTCTGCGGACCTTCGATAAGACCAAGAAAAAAACAATAAGCTGTGATCCGACATGCCAGGTTCAGTACTAATAACACCATTTAAAAACATATCACTTACAAAGAATAAGTCCAAGACAGCACTGTTGCGCGTAGGTTCACAGACAATCTGATCAAGGTTCAGAGCTAGCATTGTGTCTAAAATAACATCACTCGATTTAGATTGCCCGTAAACTAATTTATCCCATTTAATAGCTGGAAGGTTGAAATCTCCTGTAATAATCACGTGTCGTGGGTGTTTTAGAAGAAGATGATCGTAAAGTTGTTCGAGAAATGATTCTGACATTTCAGGGGCTTTATAAACAACACAAAGCATAAATGTAACAGCATTAACAGTGACGTTCAGAAACAGGCTTTCGTGATCATTAATCTGGTTTGTCAGACATACATCAATACCGAGTTTAGAAATGACAGCAACTCCTCCGCCACGTGTGCCTCGATCACGCCTGTGTATCTGATAGCCGGGCGGAATAACTTCATCATCGTGTACGCCATCATGCAACCACGTCTCAGTGATAGCAACCACATGAGGGTCGTAAGTCAAAAGCAATATTTCTAGTTTTTCCACTTTGTTCACAATGCTTCTGGCGTTAAAAGAGAGCACACGAAGATTCTTAAGAGTAGACTGTGAAAGCTACGCTCTTGGTGTAGGATCTTTCCCGGATCGGACAACAACACGTGTGTTCGAAACGTCATCCCATGCGTAGAATTGGGAATCGATGCGAAGTTTATCGTTCACTAGTGCGACCTTCTTTCCTTGTTCTTTATCAGCTTTAGCACTTTGCCACAACAGTTTTCGTTTTCTTAATGTTTCGACAGAGAAGTCATTTTGCACGGAAATCTGCGTTCCCTTAAGCTTTTTGCAGTTGCGTAGCACTTCTTGTTTTTCCATATAATTTTGAAAAAACAGGATTACAGGTCGCTTTCCAGGATGTTTTCCCAGGCGATGTATCCGAGCAATAGACAAACACTTTACACCAAGTCTGTCCTCGAACACATCCTTGATTACTTTCTGTCGCAGATCAGCCTCAGTTTCATTTGTTCGGTCATCTATGCCGAAAACCACAAGATTAGATCTCCGACTCCGATCTTCCAGTTCTACAAGTTTAGCCTGTTGCAATACGAGTGTTTGTTGAAGTTTTTCAACAGAATTGCTAAGGATTTCGCAACTGTCTACTTTATGTGCTATTTCACTGACATTTGTTTCAAGGTGGGCCATTCGGGTCGAGAATGCATTGACGGTTTTTCGGCGTCTTCCAACCGCTTTTTAAGCTCTGCCAGATCATCCCTAATAGCCTTTTGGCCTTGTATCAACGTCTGGAGCATATCAGCATTGGAAGGACCCGGATTCAATTCTACATCGCCACAAAGTAACAATTTGCACACATGATAACACTCGTAGGCTAATGCAATCAAAGTGCAATCCTTGTCCTTATAGGCTTGGATGTTTTTTGTTTGAAAACCATATACCCACCCCCACTGTAATACTCATTGGGCCCTGGATATGATAATAATAAAATAAAATTACACGCTTTAGGCGGAGAACTTGGATGCGTCAAATAATGATCATAAGGACCTACTCTAACGACTCGGCACGTTTGTACCAAATCGTCAAAATCGTTTCAGGGCCCCTATAAATGAGTGAATTTTCGTTAGTTGGTAAAACGTGTTTAGACTTTCCGTGGTAATAATGTCCGCCTCTTCAAATAGTACAACTCAAGGACAATACTTATGCTATCTGCCATCGACGATATTTAAAAATCCCGTCAAACCATAAATGCGACCCCCCCGTGTATAACTCAATAGCGTGGCAATGCGGTTCTCTCATTTTTCCTTGTACGCGTTTATGGTTTTACGACGGAAGCGACCTACTTATTTGTGGGCTGTCTAAGAGCCACATGTAACCCAAACAGGGGCCAGTACTAGCTTATTTGGGTACAATGCCATACCGGTGCCATTGCTACGTACAATTACTGGGATCTTGTTAAAATGTTATTACATGTGTTAATCGTATATGCACAAAATTTTTGGGATAATAAACGCTACTAAAAGCGCCGTGCTACCTATCGTTACTAAAGAAACTAGTGCCTTTTGTGACAAGCCGTTACTATAGCGTTTGGTTAGCAAGTGACGCTACCTTTTCTTCTACGTGTGTTCCTAGCGCCTGCGGTGACTCAGCGGCCATGGCGTTGTGCGGATGAGAAAAATGTCGCGGATACGCTTGCCACTCATGGCGCCGCGTTCAGATAGGAGTGCAGTGCAGATGCAGACGATAGGAGCGCATATTCTCGGCTCTTGGAAACGAGGTCGGGTCGATTACTAACCAGGAGGCATGTATAGTACTAGGGTGTCAAAATTTTCCCCTGAGATTTTAATAACGATGCTGTAGTAGCACCTAATAGGGAAAGCAAAACATTAAAGCAAATACAGCGAGGTTATCCAGAGGACATTTCCTGTTGGGAAAAAGAAGCATACATAAAACTGGCAGTGGTAGTAAAAGCTCATATAGGCCTTAGTAAACGAAGGTAGTAATGGCACCAACAGATGGCATTTACTACCACAGGATGCACGTAGTGGACTCTATATTCAGTTCATAAGCGGCGAAGTCATGGTAAAACATGATTAGACCACTTCTGTGTACACGAATAACCAGGTAACAGATTAAAAAAGAGGTGTGCGAATCTCATATCATCTAGAAAAATGTTTAGGCGTAGCCTTCAATGGTGTTTGAGAGAAGCCGTGCTCTTCTATGGCGCTTTAACGATCGTTTGCAAGCACAAAGCACGCGACTAACCAAGTTGGACACATTTTCACAGGGAAATGCCTCACTCGACGCAAAATTTTGGCACTGCAACATACAAAGCCCACGCATGGCGCCGATTCAATGATGATGATATGACGACGATGGAACGACCATGACGGCGCGACCATGGTTGTCTGACAAGGATGCAATGGCGACGACAGCATTACGCCGTCATATTGACAACAGTATTGGCGGGGAGGACCTAGGGAGTCGCCATCTGTCGGAAGCGCCTCGCTTGCGTAGTATGAGGGATAACGCGGCGCGCTCCTCATAAACTTTATTTAACAGGGATAAGCGGGCTAGTTGGTGGTCGTTAATGGAATGCATCATGTAACCGCACTGAAAAACAAGGGACAAGGAAGGAACACACAAGACAGGCGCGGAACTTCAACTAAGATTTACTACGGGAAATCTCACATTTATACAGGTATCGTAATCACCCTTGCCAATCATCGGACAGCCATCACTCGACGTTGGCATGCGGGCGTGAGTGCCGCAAATTTGCTTGTAAATATTTGTATTCTTTATCACTCAATGATACTGAAGAACTGCTTACGCAGCTGCCAGATTGCATTTTTATACAGTAAGCTTCGTATATTTCACGGCTCAGTTGTGGCGCAAACATCTTCAAGACTTTAGTGTCGCGGAACCTGGGCGTGCAATTACTACAGTGGCGACAATGGTCAGCCAGTTTTCCACCCCCCCGCCAATCCTTCAACTCCTGCGCGGTGCTCCTGCAGTCTGACGTTTAGGCACCGTCCTGTCTGCCCTATGTAGCTATTGCCACAGGAGAGAGGTATCTGGTACACTACCCCTACTCTGCATGGGACGAACCTGTCGACGTGCTTGATATCACATTAATTTCTTTTGTTCTTACCCTGCACCATCTTGCACATGCCCGCCAGTTACTTGGGCGCCGTGAAAACCACCGGTACTTCACATTTTGCAGCCACCTTTTTGAGACGGTGGGAGATTTGGTGGTAGTACGGGATGGCAACAGGTCTACGACGTTGTGGCTCTACGCTTGGGCGGAGCTCTGATGGACCCTGCGCTTCCTTGGCAAGGGTTTCTAGCACCGAGGTGACCATATCATGCTGAAATCCTGCGCTGTGCAGTCTTTGCAACTGTAGGAACACGCTATGTTGCATTTCATGCTGGCAGGACTTATCAAGAGCAGCACGCAGGCAGTTTTTTGCGATTCCCCTTTTTACAAGCTTCGAATGAGCTGACTGGTAGCTTAAAATACCTTTTTTTGATCGAGGCTGATACCTCCAGCACGCATGGGTTCCAGCAATAATAATGAAAATGTCCAGGAACTGCAGGCATCCATGTGTAGGCAACTCACAGGTGAAATTCAACCCAAACGCGCTTTCTCGGAAAATTGCAAGAACACGCTCTACTGCAGCTGAACCGCCTCCCTCCCCAACCCCTTTCAAGAAAATGGCATAATCGTCAACATATCTAAAAATCTTAGCCGAGTAGGCTGTGTCAATGCGTTCAGCAATTCGCTTGTCACAATATGATAAAAATATGTCACTTAATAAAGGGGCAATACATGAACCAATGCACACTCCACGCTTTTGGACGTAGTTCTTTCCTTCGAAATTAACGATGGTCGATGCCAAATAAAAATGCAGAATTTCTAAAAAGTGGTCCACACTCACACCACATGCGTTCTGAAAGGCCACAGGGCCGTAGTCATCAATGGATTCTCTAATGGCGCATAGCAAAATATCTTGTGGAATGGAATAAAATAGGTCAGTGACTTCAATGGAAAACGAAAACAGCGGTTCCCTCGAACCTGTGAGTTGCCTACACATGGATGCCTGCAGTTCCTGGACATTTTCATTATTATTGCTGGAACCCATGCGTGCTGGAGGTATCAGCCTCGATCAAAAAAAGGTATTTTAAACTACCAGTCAGCTGATTCGAAGCTTGTAAAAAGGGGAATCGCAAAAAACTGCCTGCGTGCTGCTCTTGATAAGTCCTGCCAGCATGAAATGCAACATAGCGTGTTCCTACAGTTGCAAAGACTGCACAGCGCAGGATTTCAGCATGATATGGTCACCTCGGTGCTAGAAACCCTTGCCAAGGAAGCGCAGGGCCCATCAGAGCTCCGCCCAAGCGTAGAGCCACAACGTCGTAGACCTGTAGCCATCCCGTACTACCACAAAATCTCCCACCGTCTCAAAAAGGTGGCTGCAAAATGTGAAGTACCGGTGGTTTTCACGGCGCCCAAGTAACTGGCGGGCATGTGCAAGATGGTGCAGGGTAAGAACAAAAGAAATTAATGTGATATCAAGCACGTCGACAGGTTCGTCCCATGCAGAGTAGGGGTAGTGTACCAGATACCTCTCTCCTGTGGCAATAGCTACATAGGGCAGACAGGACGGTGCCTAAACGTCAGACTGCAGGAGCACCGCGCAGGAGTTGAAGGATTGGCGGGGGGGTGGAAAACTGGCTGACCATTGTCGCCACTGTAGTAATTGCACGCCCAGGTTCCGCGACACTAAAGTCTTGAAGATGTTTGCGCCACAACTGAGCCGTGAAATATACGAAGCTTACTGTATAAAAATGCAATCTGGCAGCTGCGTAAGCAGTTCTTCAGTATCATTGAGTGATAAAGAATACAAATATTTACAAGCAAATTTGCGGCACTCACGCCCGCATGCCAACGTCGAGTGATGGCTGTCCGATGATTGGCAAGGGTGATTACGATACCTGTATAAATGTGAGATTTCCCGTAGTAAATCTTAGTTGAAGTTCCGCGCCTGTCTTGTGTGTTCCTTCCTTGTCCCTTGTTTTTCAGTGCGGTTACATGATGCACTCATAAACTTGGCTGTCGGTGCTGAATAAAAACAGCACGCGGCAGCCCTCCTGAATATTTCTGTAAGTATTGCCGAAACGACAGAAGCTTTTACTGTCAAAATAACAATCTTGGGCCAACAGAAAGCACGGGATGGCTTACAGACGCTATATCTTTACCGAATACGTACAGTGAATGCCCGCTGCGCGCGGTCGCCGCGATGGAGTCCCCCGAACCGGCTTCTTGCGCGATAGCAGGCAATCGGCTGAGAGCAAACTATGTGAAATATGTTCTTGTAGTGGGCTGTCTGTGTAACGAAATAGAGCATAACAGAACGAAGCCTCAATGCAGTGATCGCACGGGTTCGTAGCGACCGACTGCGTGTCTGCATGCGTGTCCGCGTACAGAGTTTCGCTTTCGCTCTGAGCACGTTTACGCACCGTACCGTGAGCTTCAGGTCGCTGCATATGAGCATTTGACCGTACACAAGCAACCAATGTTGCGTGGACGCTATCACAGCTGCTCAAAAATAATTTCGTTATAACTAGGGACTTCGACGCTTACGGCGACTTTTTATATGCTGTCGGGACGATTCAATCTTTTTTTTTCCTTTCTTCTAAATTCTTGCACGTTTCAATATTCATAAATTGCATCAGAAGAAGAAGAAGAAGAAAAAGAAGGTAACTTTCTCAAACTGTATTTTTATAGGTCTTCTCAGCGAGCAACTTCCCGCTTCATTATACAAAAGCATGACACACATCACAACCATGAAACACAACCATGAGCATGCGCCGTGCCTTTTTCTAATGTGCTTAACCATTCCTTTCCATTCCAGTGAAGGTGCCAGCATCTAGCATCAACAAGTTCATAGACCAGAACTTCATGACATTAGCTGGGCAGCGCACGTGCGAGCGTCCCAGTGCGCGATTTCTGCTAGTCACCGAACATTACAGCCCCGACGCCATAGCAATAATCTTACTCGCAGAAGTGCTTGCTACACACCCGAGTTGTAGCCGATGGCTGCTTCGCGATCCAAGCTTCATGCAGCTTCTTGTCCTGTGGGTACGTGGGAAGGCTGCACCGGGCTCCATTGCGTACGTCCGGCACTGCGGCACCGAGCAGTAACCTACCATGTTGGACGTCTTCAAAGGCAGTCACTATCTATTATAGTGCTTTCAAGTGTTGCCAAGCAGGCACCCGAAGTGGGGAAATCTCCCTGCTTAGTCAGAACCACAGCACAGGTGGGACTTTAGACTTTCGTTTTCAGCTTGCTTCGGCGCTTCCGAAGCAGCTGACACGACCTCTGTGTCCTCGTGATCCGTCATACTACGTCATGCCGACGGCAGCGCCAGGTTTTCCAGTGGTGGAGCTCACCCCAATAATGTCGACTGCACCCGGACTACTTGCGACCTGAATGTCCAACGAAAATATTCAGTAGGGTACATTTCGTCTCGGTCAGACATTTCGCCACGCCGTAATCTAGCAGCATTGGCCGCCCCTGTCATGGGGAATTAAAGAATTGTATTTTTTGACAACTGCTACTCCAGGAGGCCACATTAACTGGGAAGAATTCACGCCTCAGGAGCACGGAGGAAAGAAACTAGAGGAGGGAGCCCACCACAGCGCGGTTGAAGCCGAAATCTACTGGGCCAGTAGTGGCCCAACACGTGATTGCACATCAAAGTGCGCGGTTGATTTTAGTGTTCCCGGTTGGCAGGCAGAGCCACGGCAAGGCAGCTGAACAAGCGCGCACCGAATAAAAACTACTGGCATCTACTGGTAACCAAACGTCTCAGAAAATCTCAACTCTTGCTCCGTGATCTCGGCGCAAGAGCTCACGTGTTGGGCCACTACTGTGGCTTCACGGCGCGTTCGCTTGCCAAGGCTGGCTGCGTGACGTAATGCTCCATCCTATATTTTCCTTCCTCCATGCTCAGGAGAGTGCCTGAGATAACAAAGAGGACGCCGCAGTATCTCCAGGGCAGCCAAGGGGCCGCGGGGGGATCGAAGCTGGAAGTTGGGAGGTCCGCGAATTCTGGGTCGCAGAGGCTGGAGCGTGTCAGATGGTGTTCGCATGCAAAACTGTCTGTCCACGACAGCGGACCGCCTTTCCTATAACATCCCCGGCACCTGCGGTCCTCGGCGAACCCCAAACCCCGCATGCATGACGTATGATGTCCCCATTGCCCCTTTGATGTCCTGAAGGGGCCGCTAGGGTGTATTGAATAATGACAAGTTGTTTCACTTATTGCTTGTGCAAGTTCTCAAATTTCTCGCGGCATAGTTGAGGGGTGTTTGCTCGATTTGCAAGCAAACACACGATGCCGGATTATAGGTGCCCAGGACGATGCCCTATACTCTCGATGACGGCAGCATTCGCTTTTGTAGCTGGACATTCCTTCTCGCTGGCCATGTGAACCGTCCGGAGAAAGCAATGATCGGTATATAATACGCAATATGTGCCGGTGCTCTCCAGTACACTTGGTGCTGGTGAGCACCTATGTAATTGGATTAATAAACAAAGTTATAGACCTAAATTAGTATAACGCACACTCTGCGCAGACGGGCTCCAAGAAGCGAGACTGAGCTGTTAATCCAACGTAATGAAAGAGAATAAGGTTCATCTAAGTGTCGCAGTATGAGAGCGCTACAGCACAGCATAATAGATCAAGGCGAGGCAGCTGCTTTTACCAACTTGACCTCCGTGCATGTAGTAGCGTGACCACCACGTCACATTCACCTAGAGCACCATGATGTGCGTGACACCAGGCAAAACTGCAGTTTTCCCTGATAGCCTCTCTCTCTCCGTTCACCTGTGTATCTTTCGTTAGTAATGAAACAGCTAGTAAGCGGCTAGTGCATCCATCTCTCCATTCGTCTGCCTTTGGTGTGAGCTGGGAAGATTTTTCAGAGAATCAGCTCTGCCTTGCAAGAAATCTCAGTAGCAGGTCATACCCTCGCAAGCACATGCAGAGCGTGTATGCACCCAGCTGATTCCTTTAAAGTGCGTGTGGTAGAGACTTAAAGCCATAATGAAAGAAGGTGCAATGAATTGTGCAAGCTCTGGCAGGCGAACGGACCACACTGAACTGGTCTACGCGGCCGGATACAGCGCCGGTGCTTCTTCCGCGTAACGGAGTACCCGTCTCTGGAATATACAGGACTGGTCCTCGAAGACCAGGTAAGTGCTGCTCTGGAAGGCCTGAAGGTACTGTTGGGAGAACCGAACCACGATCAACTGATACCTGCGATTCAGAGTCAGTTTAATGAGCTTACAGAGCAAATCAGAAACCAGGAAGCCAGGTTCGCCAAGACCATTCGTTAGCTTGGAGCACCCGAGCAACATTTAAAGGTCAACGCTTGGCTCAAATCACGGCCACGATTTCTTCGAGGGTGTCGGACCAGCTGCCTTGTGTGTCGTCCGCCGGTATAATCCGGCGGAGGACACTAGCATGTCGTCGCTGCTGCCGCTGCGCCCGGAGAGAAGGCGTTGATACTTAGAAAATGGGAACACATCGCCATCCTGTCACCCAGTGCTCTAGAACGCTTGCGGCAAACTTCCCCGCAGCCTGGTGCCCGCTGTGTCATTGCACGTTTCGCGAGCCCCACTGAACGTTGACTGTTAGCATTTAATTAGTGCGCTGTTGACGACACACAGGCGGACTGAAGCATTTAGGAGCTTCGGTTATGTCCTGACCCTCGGGAACTGTGACGCAACTGTTCTGTGGCAGGGAGGACGGAGAAAGTTTGCTCGTATTACGGTGCTGTACATGAGGGATACGTACTTTATGGTCGTTGTCTGCAAGCACGGCAGTACTATTAATTCTGATCTCGCAATGCAAATTCAGTTTTACAGGGATGTTGGTGGTCTCTCAGTGTTTGCCGCCTATTTGGTGCGTGAGGGTGTTGGATACGATACGACTGAGAAGTCTTTGATTGTCTTCCTTTCGCGAGCTTTGTTGCGGGAAGCACGATAAGGACACGTTGGCACATTTTCACCTCGCATTACGGTAAGAATTTCATTCCCTGAAAAATGGTTTCCTTCAAGATAGAAATATGAAGTTCGAGATTGAGCTCGCAGATAAGTAGTGATACAGGAGCGTCTAATATTCGTCCTCATCCTCCTTGCCACTTCCTCTGTGTCTATAAGCTTAGTGAAGTTTTGACGGCTCTTCTCCTGAATAAAGTAAGCGCTGCGAAATTTCTTTTTTCGAATTTGTATGCTTGTTAGCCAAATTATTCAAAGTATTTTTGCAAGTGTTAACGTATCGTTTAAGGCTTTATTGGCTCTACATTTTATTTATTTATTGCGCTCCTACAGAAGCCTCCCCCCCACCCCTCTTTCCACCCGCGGTTTTTAACCTTGTGGCTTCCCCCTCGATGTTTTTTCATCTATTAATTCCGTGTGGTTGCTAAAGAGATTGATTTCAAGGCGACGTTGGTGTTTGATAGTAAGATGCGCTACTACACACTGCTCTCGATCCAAAATGGCCAAATAAACTGTTTTAACGTTCGAAGTGTTAAGGCCTTCGCTTACGACATTAAACCCTATTTTCTATTTTCGGCAAACTTTGTGTTTCACCGGTGATTAACAGTGTATTCAATAACGCTAATATAACCCGAATGAGAACACTTAGTGCTTTCATAAAGCCTTTACTGTTTTCATAACAGCTCGGTTTGTCAGATAATAAAGAGGTTTGGAATAGGGGCTCCAAAATTTGGGGCCCCAACGAGCTTTACCGGCGTTAGCGTTGGGGAACGCTAACGCCGGTATCGCATTTTCGCGTTTATTTACAATTTAGAGGTTATTCTATTATTATCAACCAATTTGTTGCGTTTAGTTTTAGGTAACCAACTTTACGTGCCTTCACCAGCCAAGTTAATCCACAAGCTCATACTCGCGCCGTGCTCAGAGTGCCAGTCGTGCTTCTTGACATGTTTGTGACGTAAAGTTCAGAGTTTGCCTTCACCATTCACACCGAAAGTGAGTCAATCGCGCGTAGGTGTTCTTTGTGAGCACCTACTTTATCTAGATATCAGCTGGAGTGATCTGGAAGACATTTTCTTTGGACATCGACAGCGCAAACCCGGCAGTATAAGTCACAAAGATCGGCACAAAGATTGGCACAAAGATTGGCACAAAGATTGAAAAAGAACCATTCTATGGACCATTTCGTTTTATAAGTAATATTCTACTTGAGGCACTTCAGCTATGAAATTTCGCCCTTACTGCTCTTTGTGAAAATATTTCTTGGGTGCCTACCGAGTGCTGGAAAGAGTTGCGTATGTTGTAGGTATCCTGGGAGACAGCGACCTTTACAGCAGGCTTGAGCACTTGGTGCAGGGCTCTACGGCGACCCTGCATACCCACTACGTCCACTGCTGATAAGCCCATATGCCGGCTCTTCTCAGACAGAGACACAGCAAAGGTTTAATTCCGCCATGAGTACAGTCCGCCAGGCGGTAGAATGGGGGCTCGGCAAGGCAGTTGGACTGTTTGCGTTTTTTTTTTACTTTAAAAAAATATCAGAAGATTCTTCTACAAAACGTACCGAAGATGTACAAAGTAGGTACAATCCTCACAAACTGCCATACATGTTTGTATGGCAGTCAAGTTTCAATATTTTCTGACTTAACACTACCATCTCTGCCAGAATATCTGGTTCCTGTCACTGCTTGAGATCCTCAAACCTCGGATCGGGGATGTCACGTATATGTGTCTTTGGAACTTGCATATGTGTAGCCCATAAGTGCATTTTGGAAAGCACTTTACAATTGTCAAGCAATTATTGGCTCGATTTGAACCACTGAACAATCTGATGTTTGCAGATGCTACGGTTTGTGTGACCTGTTAAAGCAATCTTTATTTATCTTATATGCAGTACTAGAGCAGTGGTAGGGCACAGCATCAGATACTTAGCTGTAACGCACTATTTTTGCTAAATAACTTTATTTTGAAGCGTTTAGGCGTGATGTTACAAGGATAATGACTTCGTAACTTCCCTTTTGAAGAACTAAATGCATCGTAGTAAGCGTCAAGGATGTTTACTTGTCATTCTGCGAAAGCTTGTGTATAACTTCAAGAAGAGCCCTCTGGGATGCAAGGAATGCCTCTCGAAGTAATTCAACCATTTAGGCGTGGTGTCGCAAGGATTATTACTTCGTAACTTCCTTTTTGAATAAATAAATGCATTGTAGTGAGCTTCAAAGATGCTTATTTTTTATTCTGCGAAAGCTTGCGTATGTCTTCAAGAAGAGCCCTCTGGGTTGCAAGGGATGCCTCCCGTTCTGCCCTCCGCTCCTGCATTTCTGTTTCATGCTGCTTCTGCGTTCTTGCAAGTTCTTCAGTCCGCAGCTGCCGGTCTTCGTCCAGCATTCGTTGCTGCCCCTCCCACTCCCGCCTTCTTTGCTCCAGTTAGTCCCTTTCCAGACTGAGGCGCTGTTCTGCGAGGGCAATCTTTCGCTGCTCCATGAAGCACTCCGTGGCTCTCGCTGATTTCTCGTATTGTAGCCTTCTTTCAAAGAAAGCCACGTTGCCCCCCTTCGGCAGCTCTTTTCACACCTGCAAATAAAGCTCAAATGAGACGGGTACAGCTAACATGCTGTGTGTAAATAGGCAGTGACAAACTACTCCACACAACATATGTATTTTACATGTGGCCCAACTACACACAGCGTATACTTGGCTTGCCTTCCCCGCAACGACCCTCTTGCACTACACTGTTCAGGATCAGGCTGTGCGCTTGGATGCTTAGGAGAGTTGCTGCGGCTGGGCACATCAAAGTCTAGTGCAGTTTCATCACCTGGGGTGTACACCTTCGTACATTTGCAGCAACTGTGCTGATGCTGACACAAACAAACGAATTCTGTAAGATTATATTCTGGTTGGCATTACTTCTTTTCGCTGCTAAGAGGCGGTCAAAAGAAGAAATATGAAAGTCATATCACCACATCTGCTTCTTCCTGATGCATAATGGAGGCCCGGGAAGGTACCTTACAGCCCAGTTTTGTCGGCATGCTGTAGTGCTTTAAAAATACTTCAACTAAATAGCATGTGTCGTTTCACAAAATGTGTTCACAAAAACATGTATGTGCTTGGCGTAGTGCACCATTTGAAAGGTCAAGTGAAATATCTTTTCATGTACAGCCAGTAACTATGATGTTAAAGGGAGCATATTGAGTAGAACATCTCATCTACATCATAGTTACATTGTTGCATGGACAGGAAGACGACGACGTTTCCACGCAGACGTGGTTTCCTTGGGATCCTTGGAAATTGCTCGACAGCAAAGAAAATGTCGCCCTTATCCGGATGCGAAGCTCCTCGGAAGCCTATGGGGACCTGTGGACTCTGGGGAGGACTCTTCTTTGCTTTGTCCTACTGATCCTCCTCGTCTGATACGCTCAAAACAAGCACGGCTGGCGCTTAGGCCCAGTGCGGCCGCGCCGCCGCGCTCGCCCGACGAAGAAGTGTTTGTGCCAGATGTGAGCTCCTCATCTGTACCTTCCATTGGACTGCTGCGCGTGACAACATCCATGCCAACTATGCAGCCGATGTGTGCAACCAATAGCTCGAATACCCAAGATGCAACAGCGAAGGACAGTCCACTTCGTGATGTGAATGTGAACCTACCCGCAATCGTGCCGACGGACACTGGTGATCCTATGGACGTGCAGCCCTCTGGCGGTTCGACCAATGCAGCCAAGCGTGGTCCCCCTATCAACGTAATTCAACAAGACGCCATAACATCGGAGCAACCGGCAAAAAAAGTAAGGGCCACCCCAGACAATTCCTCCACGGCCTCCCCTACATCCGCTCCCTCTCAGTCTTACCCAACACCCCCCCTTCTCAATCCTATCGAGTTCATATACGCCCCCTTTCATGCTACGACATAACCTCAGTAGCCACAAAATATGCCCAAAGGGTCATCGACCAATCTCTTGAAACCACTGGATACAAAGGGTTCGCAGCATATAAATCTACCAACTCGATCACTGTGCACTTGGCATCTCTCAGTGATGTGCAGAAAATGTGCATTTTAACATCTATCCCGCTGTCAGAAGATCAACACCTACCTGTACAGTGCTACTTTGCATCGGGCCCTAATATACAGAGGTGCGTTGTCTATGGCATTGACCCGGAAGACACCCCTGAGATAATATGTCGTGAATTGACCTCCACGACACAGAGGGTGCTCGCAGCTAGATTCGTGGGCAAAAGCCGTACATGCTTAGTGACGGTACAGGGCCCTCAATGTATTCCAGAACGGTTTTATTACTATGGTTGCATATTGCGACCTAAACCCTAGCTCCCTCAGTCAATATTCTGCTACCGCTGCTTTCAACGTGGACACATGCAGGCATTTTGCCCACAGCGTACTATTGATCCAGAAAAGCTCACACCAGAAGGCCAACCACGATATCGATATGGCTTATGTAAATCTGATGAGCACGATATGACAAACACAAATTGTCCGACTAAACAGAAGGCCACAGTACGGATACGAAAGGCTATACCAAAAACGACTACAGTAACAACACACAATCGTTATGAGGTTCTTGCAGAAGAGCCAGAGATGCTCTTGGCAGAAGAAGCAAAAGCCCCAGAAACACAACTGTATTCTTCTGTTCTTAAACGTGGCAAGCAGTCGCAGACAAAGAAACAGAAATTACCGGAACCTCTGTATCAGTCGGATGATGACCATGATGACATTGATGCTCGGATAGACGCACTGGCCAGAGAGATTGAGCGACTACGCAAACATAAAGAATTGGTAATTCTGCGTCGTCAGAAAACAGGACCAACACGTGACGCATCAACCACTGCGAATGCCATCGTTACGCCTGGATCCCGTCCGGCACAACAGGTCAACCAAGCTATTTGGACAGCAGTTTTAGATCAACTTGCTCAACTAACGTTGCTCATTCAGAACTGCCTGCATCATGGCTAATTCTCTGCAGCAGCTGTCTCAGGATGGAATTTTACAGTGGAACTGTCGGGGCCTAAGCTCCAAGTTGGGAGAAATGAAAACCAAGCTTCAATACAATAAGCTACATGTATGGGCACTGCTTATTCAAGAGCATAATAAGCTATGCTCCCTGTCCAATTTTAATGGGTATCATAACCCATCTATTAGAGATAGACGTGCTACTACAATGGCTTCAGCTCCGCGAAAAGCTGCAGTTTATATATCATCGCATATTGCCCACACAGTGATTGATCTTGAGCCATGGTGTAGTGGTAATCAAGAAGTTGTCGGGGTCCTGACACGACCAGTGAAGACTCCTGTCATTCTAGTGTCATTCTACGCCAGACCACAGCGCACACGTTTGGACTTGGGGTGGATAGCCCATCTCCGGTCTACGTACCCGGGAATTCCTATTCTCGTGGGTGGAGACTTCAATGCCCCACATACAGAATGGGGGTACAAGTACAACTCCCGAAGAGGATACCAAGTTAAAGACATCATGAGCGATGCCACTTTTACACTGTTGAACCCTCACGCTGTGGCTACCTGTGCTGTACCCGCAGTATCTAGAACAAACGCTCCAGACCTCACGTGGTGGCTGGGTCCTGGAATGCCGCAGTGGCGGGTGGAACCAGATACATGGGGCAGTGATCATATGCCAATAATGATTGGTTTGCAGAGAACGTGCATAAAGAAAATTCGACGACGAGTAACAGTCACGCATGGGGATAAGTTTCGGGAATCATCGATTGATAAAGTACCCTCAGAGCCCTCAGAAATTATTCCCGCTTTGCAAGAACTGCTACGGAGAAACACCACTGTAACCACAGTTGACGAGGAACAACCTCAACCGGACCTCGCCCTTTTGCAACTTTGGGCAAAGCGACGTCAGGCAGAAGTGTATGCGTCGAGGAATCTCGATGCACCAGGTAGCCGTGCACGTGCTAACCATATAGCGGCGAAGGCGCGTCGGCACGAAAAGCAACTTTCTCGACGACGATGGTATGAGTGGTGCGAGAATCTTGGATCGGGCATTGGAAACAGAGCACTTTGGCGTACGTTCCGGTCAATGGAACGCGGTCATAAGCAACCTGACCCTGCAGCGAGCGTTAGAATAGCGATGCAGAGTTCGCCATATCAATTTGCAGAACACGCTGCTAGGGCGTTTTTCCCGAAATACGATCACGCGTCACCCATAAACTGCCCCGAAATTGATGAGTCTGACACAACTTCCAGATCCGAAATATCCAGCCCTTTCAGCATGGCCGAACTAATAGCGGCGATTGAAACTTCGAAGCAACGAACAACACCTGGTCCCGATGGTACTCCTTATGAGGTTTTCAAGAACATGGAAGGAGCAGCTCTCGACGCACTTCTTCAGGCTAATAATAAAGTATGGGAGACTGGAAACGTTCCACCTGATTGGAAGCATTCAATTGTTGTCGCGATTCCGAAACCAGGAAAGTCTCCAAATAGCCTGCAGTCTTTACGCCCAATTTCACTAACCTCAAGTGTCTGCAATCTCGCTGAAAAGATGCTGGCCACACGTGTTTCCTGGTGGTTTGAGCGCCACGATGAATATCATCCTGCTCAAATTGGATTCCGTTCTTACTTGGGAACTGAAGACGAACTTTCTATCTTATCAGACGATGTTTTACAGGTTTCACCACACAGTCACGCTGTGCGCACGGAGTAGCAACAGACATAACGAAAGCTTATGACACTATAGACCATGAAATCATTATATCCGACCTCATCGACCTGGGACTTCCACCGCGGGTGATAAGATTCATCTACTCATTCCTTCAGAATCAGAAATTTGCGATTAGAGTAGGTGGAAGGCAAGAAAGATACTTCACATCGAACAGAGGAGTCCCACAAGGTTCGGTTTTGGCTCCTCTTCTCTTCAACGTTGCTCTAATACCTCTAGCCTGGCAACTACATCGGATTCCTGACGTGAGGTACTTAATCTATGCGGATGACGTCACTTTGTGGTCCGTGCATGAAGATATATCTAGAAAAACTCAACAGCTTCAAGAAGCCCTTGATGTTCTGAACAACTACGCTCGGAAAGCAGGGTTGGACATTTCCGCCCGAAAATCAAGCTATGTTGTGGTGGCCAACAATAAAGGACGCAAAATAATCACGCAGCACCCCTTTACATTTAGGCTCGGCGCAGTGACAATCCCTGAGGCTTCTGAGGTCCGCATACTGGGTCTTGATATTCACCACTCCGGCAGTGGTGCACACTGGCTCCGTAAAACCAGACAGAGTTCGACAAAAACACTTCACCTTATTCGTCGCATTGCATCAAAAGCAGGTGGAGCTCTTACTGACGTAGCTCGACGGTTGGTGCGTGCAGTCTTGCAGCCACGAATATTATATCAGGCACAATTTCAACGGCTGACTTTGGCACAGCTGGCACAGTTGGAGACGATTAATCGCGATGCTCTGCGCACAATCACAGCACTGCCCCGCATCACTCCGATACCAATCTTACAGGAACATGCCCAGCTCAACACAATTGCTGAGCTAATTTTGCAACGTGAAAAAGCGCGTGAAATAAAAAAGCAACTTATTGCGGCTGTCGCTGCGTTGCATGCTCATTTTCAACGCGGCTCTCGGATTGACAATCAGCCCTCTCCAATGCCTCCCTGGGAATTCACCAGCATCACAACTAATAAGCCAACGAAGTTACGACGCAGCGATACAACAGGTATTATTGACGAACACAATATCGGCGATCCATCCTGCGCTAACCCCTGCAAAGTCTATACGGATGCTGCCATTCTCCCAGACGGCGGAAGGACATCATTCCTGAGTACTACGCATAATTTCATCAGCGGCCACCAGCGCTATTTATCTACGGAAGCCAGCGCTGTGGTAATGGAACTTCAAGCCATCTACGACGCTGTGCAAGATGCGACATCTAAGCTACCTACCATCAAGCAACTAGATATCTTCACTGATTCTTTAGCGGCTATTCAGGAACTCAAGGCGGAATAAGGAATAAGGAATTCAGGAATAAGGTGATGGAAATCTGCGAGACAATACACACTATGAATAGTAAAACAGTTACTTGCGTCAAGGTACGCTGGATTCAAGGCCATTCAGCAAACCCTCACAACATCGCTGCTGACCAGCAGGCACACTGCCCTCCTAATCCTGATCTTTCACCTATTCCTCTCCCACCTCAACCCCTTAACTCGCTCCGAGCCCTTAAACATTTTCTCCGGCAGGACACACGCGCTCTTATCCCACCGTGTGTCTGCTCCCTCCCCCTTCACCTTACTAGGGCGGAGGAGGTTGTGCTTAGGGGACTTCGGGCCGGGGTGGACCTTACACCGGCTGTTATCTCAAGGTGGAACTGGTCGCATTGACCACTGGGTGCTACGTGTCCATACTGCTCCGTTTCTGTGATGGTAGCAGATGCATACCACCTAATATGGACATATACTGGTTTAAAATCGGAACGCTCGCGTCTCCTACCGCAAGCCGGCCTCCGCTACAGTGTGACAACCAGCTATGACCGCTGGATACATGACAACAGATTCCACAAAACACTGCTTCATTTCATACACAACACAGGCCTTACAGCGCATATATAATACACATATACGCACCAAGAATTATGCCTTAAGGGCAAGTTTTATCGCAATAAAAAAAAATACGCTCTTTGTCCCATATGTTTGCATAAGTTTTGATACAGCACTTTCTGACTAATCTATATTCCCTTAGTTGAAATAAATGTTTGCGAACCTGACATGCTATTGTTCTCATGTTAAAAACATTGCATCAGCATCAAGGTTGTACACTTTCCCCTGCGTGCTGCTCATGACGTGCATTCGCATTAGTTGTGGTGCAGTGGTGTCTGTGTAATCCACGTTGCCTGGATCAAACTGAATGTTGACAGACATGCCATTCTTGCTAGCACTATTTCTCTTCACTGCTAAGTGGAATTCATGTTGCGGCCGACAGTGTATTCTTCTCTGGTGCTGTAGCGTAGTGCAGCCCCCTACAGAGCATAGTTCTTCCTACTTGCTGCAGTGGCTTAAATATACATACTTTAGCTAAAGCAGCACCTGAGTTAGGCACAAAAGGACGGGTGAACAGAATTTGAAACTAGGTGTCTTTCACTGTAGAGATGGCAACTAAAATGCATCTAGTGTTGTGGGAAGCACTAATGCGGAACATTGTATGACAGACACAGAATGATGTATTTTGTAACGCTGACATGCATTAAGTATACCACGGCCGCTCGATCCAAAAGCACAACCTTGCTTTGCATCGAGCGGCCGTGAGTATACAATCACAATACCCTAATATGATGTTCTAACTTCGAACATCTTTACCACATTGAATCACTGCTCCGTATACATCTGTAGCTGTTACTGTGTTGCAAATAGCAATCCATCATGGCTGCATCGTGGCAAGAAGCTATAAATGCAGGGCTTGTGCATTTCTCCTAGAACGAAAAAGTACGTTAAATGTTCGCATAACACGTGCTGAACGCGGGGTTCATGAAGTGCATGGTGCTCTCTTGCAGACACTAAAACCTTACATGTGAGGTCGGCCTCCTCTGAAACGGCGACAGCTGCTCGGTACATCTCGCGTGCGATACCGTGGTAGCACCTCTCGTGACTGAGGTGGCACTACGCTCCGCAGCCGAGATGGAAGGCGGACGCGCACAAGCCACTTTTCGCGCAACAATGAGCCTGATTTTATGCCCAAACTCATCAGCTGGGAATCGTCCTGTAGGAGATTATCTTTTTCCGAGTATTGCTGTTCAGTTCCAGACGTGCGAAGCGAGCGCTATATATGAATGAAACGAGTAGACACCGAGCCACCGCAAGAAAGAAAAACAAAAGTAGGCACTGGCGATAACTATACGGTGGATAGCACTTCCTCATGTTTGCCAGGTCGTTGCGTCGGTACTGAGCGAGAAGCAGGCCCAGCCTGTCACGGAGTGCACGCTGGCTGAAGTCCTTCCCTGTTGCCGTTTTTATGTTTGTAGATAAGCTTGCCCATCCTGCCGGATCGGCAAATAGGTTCACTGCGCGAACCTCGCGCAACAAAGCGATGTCGCCGCCCAAAGAAAATCGCGCTCCCGTAGGTGCTGCCGCCTTTGTCGTTACCATTTCAAAAATGATCGTCGGAAGAAATGTGTAGTCTTCGGCTAAGGGGCTCGCCTCGGCTGCGTTTGTCCTCAAATTTGGCTTCGCCAGTGGATTCGGACATCTCTCCTCGCCTGCTCCTTGCCCAGCCGAAGCGTTTCCGTGTTAGGCCTACTAGCCGCGATATCGACAATCGAATTCGGAATCAGCGGCGTCTAATGAATCAATCTTCATTACACACGTAAGTTGAGAGAAAGCGATAACCGTAGTCACTTCCTAGCTTAGGAACAGCACGCGTTCGCACGAATCGAGCCCAGTTTGGTGCTAAGTTAGAGCCGTCGCTTCTATGGGTGCCGCCATGTTTGTTGAAGCAAAGCTTTTGGGGCGGCTATTGGGGCTCCCGCTAAATCGGTGAAATAGCGTTCCCGACGCAAAACCAAAACGCAGTTTGCGTCTCGTGCATGCGCAGTAGCTTCAACGCTATTCCTTTGGGGCCTCAAAACGTTTGGGGCCCCTATTCTAAAGTTCTCTAATTGGTGTTGGGGGGGATAACGCCTTGAACACGAAATCACATGTTTAGATCGTTCTAGAAGGGGGTCCTGCCTAGATAGGGAAACAGCTGATGATGTTGATCAATCTACTTCAGAGCGAATTATATTACAGCGAAGCTGTTAGCCTTTCGGTGGTCAACATTCTTCCTGTCGGCGCCCGTTAGCAAAAATGTGGGCCGATCCCGGCGGCATGCAGGGCCAAGAGCAGTGACTTGTACCCACGTAAGGCAGAGGCTTCAAGCACTCACCAAAGTGAGGCGAACAGTGCCTAAATTCTTTGGAATCCCGCATACAGCATACAGGACAGCATACGTTTCAATAAAGAACAAGCACAATACAAGCAACCGAATCTCATGATTCATGATAAGATGTTCGTGATAATAATGCGAATCACGTAGCGTGCCCCGCATACGTTTCTCGGTAAATATTACCGTTGCGCAAGCTTCCGCGGCGATGGCAGCTTGCGACGTGGGGAGTGACGTCGCTAGCCTTAAGTATATAAAATAACCAGCCCAGCAACTAATGTAAATGTTGTTGCAGCACCGCTATGGGCGGCGGCCTGCTGTCAAAACGATCCCTGCCCCCCTAACTACCATTACTCTATTTTACAATTACTACTATTATTCTAAAGCAATAAAGCATTGCGTATACCCCTCAGCAGTTGTAGTGGTGTTGTTCAACAGCTTCGCTGGACATCCATTTTCGCAGTGCCGGGATGGTGACTCATTTTTTTTTTTTTGCGATTCTATAAGTTTCTATTCACTTACTCTATCAGCACACGTGTCCGAAGACCAGACAAGGCTTGAAAAGCTGCTGAACTTTACGAGAAGGCAGGCGGCAGGGGAAGACAAGAGTATCTGTGCTTTTGTTTCTTTGCTTTTTTCAACATTGTGAGCGGCGATGAAGCGATAAACACGTTCCCACGGGTGTTTTGACCATAGCTGCATGGTGAGGCCTACTGTACAAATTGGTGTTCTTCGTGTTTGTCCGGCGTCAAACTTGCGGGGCCTTTATTCCGTGCCTTTCAGGTATTGCAGTTACATCTCACGGTAACCAAGCTCTTTTGTTTCACTTTTGACAGGGTTCTTCGGCAGTCGGAGCTATAACACCCGTTCTCGGAGCTTTGTCCTAGCTACAGCATGGCTATGAGGCAAATACGAGCCGTGCGGATTAATTCTCAACGCCTGCTTGCTTCTACGGTGCGCGGAGATCAATGCACACGGGCGTTTTCGTGTTCCTCCGCTGTCCGAATAATGCCATGTCGTCCGACAATCGCAACCGCGGCCTGAAGCTCATCAGACGAAAGGCCACGCGGTAGTGTCTGCGTGCGGACCTACAGGGTAAGCAAACATATGAAAAGACAGCAGTAGCAATGACGGAAAAGTCTTAACCGTGCGATGAAAAAAACGACATGCTCGCCTTTGTATTGTGCTGACGAATGCCCGCAAGTAGACCCGCAGCGTTTCTGTGCAGGTAGGCCAGGTGGCGCTGCCACAACCTGCACACGTGCCTTAGAACACGCATTTACACAGCGAGATATAAGAAGGAAGAAGAAGCATGTGCTTGCTGCGGAAAAACTAGGGAAACGATGGAGCATGTTTTGTTAAATTGTAAAGATACCTGCCCAGCGGTCGATTTAGGTACCACTGGCCTCCTTGGAGCCCTTGGGTTCAGCGAGAGCTGGGGTAAAGTAAACATGTCCGCAATAGAGATTAGTAAGAGGTGATTGGAAGATTGGTGGAAGTAGGCAAACGACAAAAAAAAAAAACGGAGATGTACAGAAACAATGTTCACAATAGGGGGTCACAAACAAAGTTCACAATAAGGGGCCACAGAGTTTGGTTATGGGAATTCATCGTGCTTTTTTTTCTTTCTTTCTTTTTTAACTTAGGTAGGACATTGGGCAATATAGGAGCAAGAGCTTGGTGGTGCAACCCACCGCCCCATTTCAAAGGGGACGCTCATAACATCCATTCATCTATCCATTACGGGGTTTGTTGAGCAGCTGCGCGTACCACACCATTCTGCCCGAGAGGAACGGATATATATATATATATATATATAAGCAGTGAAGCGCAGAACGATAGGATCGGTCACAAAAATAGTTCGCAGAATAGAAGCACGTGGGAAAATCACAGGAGTTTACTGACGTTTCAGCCGGCGTTCGGCCTTCATCAAGGGTGTGATTGCAAGCACACAGAGCTCAATTTATTCATTTTTCTCCATAAAAAAAAAGAAAGAAGTGAGAGAGAAAAAACGTGAATACAAATTTTTTCGTACACACAGTGGCATTATGAAAAAAAAGTGCGTAGCGTTTGGCCAACAGTACGCGGACATTTAGTGGCGTCGTGAATACCAACACGTGCATTGACTCAAGTCAAAGTCGACGAAAACAACCGTGAATGTAAACTTGCGCGCCCATACAGTGGTATTATGAAAAAATAAAGAGGTAGCCAGTTTGTGAATAACCCACACGGGAACATTCACATTCAGTCACACATTCAGTCGTGTCCATTCACGTTCAGTCGTGTCCAGGAGGGCAGAAAGACGTAGCCAATGGAAGGTAGGGGAGACGGGTCACATGTGTTAACAAGGAGTATGCGAGCGGTCGTAGTTGCCAGGGGAGTGTTTCTTTTGTTCTTTGTTTGAATGTCTGCAACTTTTGTGCTACCACGAAGACGGTTAAAAAGCCCCCACCTGGTTATTGGACACCTGTACTGTGACCTCCATGACCCCTGGTTGAAGGAACTGCGTTCCATTCGCATTATTTGCATATATATACAGGGTGTCCCCGCTAACTTGGACCAAGATTTTAAAAATACCCAAGAGCTCTAGAGAAATCGTACCGGCTGCATAGTAGCCGTAGTCGTATGTACTTATGGCCAGCAATTTTTTCATCACGAAGTATTATTTAATTGATTACTTTTAATTTGAGAACTCTTTAATTATTACTTGAATCGCAAACATACCAATTACAAAGTTGTAGGGCACCTTAAATAACCTCCGAGTCAGCATTTTTTGCATGTTGAAGTGGGCCTGGTTGTTTTTCCCAAGAAAAAACAAAAGCCCGGGAAATACGCGAAATACGAAATAGACGCGCACTCGCAGGCGGCTACTCAAGCGCCTACAAGCAACCATTGAAAGATAGCTGCATTCTCTTATGGCCGCATCTTACAAGGCTCCGCAACGCTTATCAATGCGTCAGTGGCGTGTTGTCTTGATACCGCAACCATCACACAGCGTGAAGGCCTGTATCGAGCTGCCGCCTCTAGTAAAGCCATGTATCCGTGGCTATTCGCTTGGGAGCCCTTGAGTAGCGCCGCACGAGCGCCTATTTTTTCCTATTTTGAATGTTTCGCGCGCTTTTGTTTTTTCTCGGAAAAACTAACGAGGCAAAGCTGAGCACTAAACAAATGCTTGATCCGGAGGTTATTTGACATGCCCAACAACTTTGTAATTGATATGTTTGCGATTCAAACAATAATTAAAAAGTTCACTAATTAAAATTTATTAATTAAGCGATACTTCGGCATGAAAGAAACACTGACCGTAAGTAAATACGACCACGGCTACTATGCAGTCGGTACGCTTTCTCTAGAACTCTTGGGTATTTTAAAATCTTGGTCCAAGTTAGCTGGGATACCCTGCACATATATATGTATATATATATATATATATCCCCACCGCGTCTCGCGTGCCGTTGGAGTAGCCATTGCCTCGCGTGCTGCACGGTCCCATGTCGCCTCTGCCTATAGCTAAAACCGCGAGCGAGGAGCTCGAGCACGTTGCTGAACGTCGATGTGAATCCTTCGCATTCGGGCGAAACTGACATTTTTTTTTATGCTGCGCACGATTAAAGAAGACGCCACTTATTTTTCCATTGGCAGAAAAGGATGCATTAAATTGTTTTCGAAATCGAAGTTGGCTGCCGTGCAAGGCACTTTTCCAACCAAGAAACTCTCCTCCACAAACTACATTTCTCCGTCTATAGTGCCATTTCTTTAACACTGGCGCCATGAGGAACGCCTGGGGAGGAGGAGGGAGAAGAGCAATCTCGACAATGGCTTCCGACCGGGAATCCTTGCGTAAGCAGACTCACTATGGAAGTGCAGCTACCTACACAACGCAATGCGATCCGGTCCAGATGTCCTCGATCGACGTGCATCTAACCGTTATGGCGGCGCTTGTTTTATGCGAGGTCAGCGAACCGCTAATACGCGCGCAATACTGGTTGTCGCAGCCAGAACGAGTCCCTGTCCTGCTTCGATCAACGCCGGCGAAAGAGGCGTACCTATACTCCTATGCCTTCCCCGCACGTCAGACCCCACTGCGGCTAAGAAAGGGGTCGCCGTGCAAGGAGCCGAACAACTTTCTACACTGCGGAAAGCTGTACAGATCTATTCGGGCCCCTTCGAAGGCGCGCACACGGAGCCCCTAGCGTGGTGAAGCGGGCGAAGACAGCAGGTGTGTCGTTGTTGCCAAAATGACCGGGACGGGATCGGGAAACACCGGGTCCCACATGCGTGGCGGAGGCGTCGGGCATTCGGTCGCCTCTGTTTCCTGCACGGTTATGCCTGATATCAGCCGCACCCGAACATGGGCGTCCGTTCTGCTGGGCGCGGCGACATGCGACGACTTTCGCGTCTTTTTTCTTTGCAATTGACCACAGTTTCATCCGTGCAATTCGCTATGTATAGATAAATTCGCAGATACCACACTAAGGCGAGCACGAACATTAGAGTCTGTGAGCTCTCTTAATGCTGAAAATGGCGCTGTCAGTGTTCGTGAAGGGCTACCTGTTCGAATTCGTGCACGGAGCTTCATTTATGACGGAATAAAACGGGCGCAAACGAAGATATGACATTCTCAAATAGGCAGGGGAACAATTTCTTTATTTTTTAGAGTAATAGGCCTTAGCTGCGGGAAGGGCCGGGTGTTTCTGTGCTTCAAAACTCTTATATTGGACATCGAGAGAATGAAAGTAAATAATGTAATCACATTTTGTGGTTTTGTGTGCCAATACCACCACCACATGATTTTGAGGCGCGCCCTTGTGGGGACTACGGAATAATTTTTTACCATGTGCGGTTCCTTAAAATGTATTTAAATCTAAGCACACGAGCGTGCTTGCATTCCGGCCGCATCTGAATGCAACCGCCGCAGCGTGTTGTGATGGTAAATTGAACCTTCTGGACTAACCGCAATGCCTCCTCCATACTCGAGTACACAATGACTGCATTCCCACTGGGGCTGCATTCTGCAGGATCCACTACTTTCGGGCATATAACTTTCAATGGATTCCGATTGGCTACACTAGCTGGCGAAAGGCCGGTTGCATTGGACACAACGCCAAGAAAAAGCTATCACCGTCGCCCGACAGCATAAGCTTGCAGCCATGATTTCCTGCCGCATGGGCTCCAGGAAGCGACGAGGGTGGATGACACTCCCATCAAGTACGCCGCAATATTGCGACACTACCCATTCGAAAGAAGACAATATCCACTACAACATCCAGAATTAGGCAAGGAAGAAATCACCACCCTCCTCGGACTACAAAAGGATACATATCTCCATGGAATTATCATGCACCGCATTCACCCCGTGCATACAATTCTTATACTTATGCCGATTCTGTGATACACCGGACACCCTTCCTAAACGTGGTGTTGGTGTGCCCACACCGCGAGAAAAGCACTCGAGGTGAAGCGTCAGAATCGCCACAAGCTATCAAGAAAACGAGGATTAGCGAAGTCTCCTGGACTGGTCACCTGCCGCAGCCTACGGCTTACTAGACTGGGAGAACAAAGAACTAACAGATTCTCGCCATTTCTTACAATAAAAGTTCGTTCCTCCTCCCCCTTCACCGCGATGGATCACTTGCGAAAACACTGCCCGTTAATAGAACTGTTGACAGCGCCACTTACGAGTTTTCTTTCGTTCGGGGCCTGTGGCGCAACGGATAACGCGTCTGACTACGGATCAGAAGATTCCAGGTTCGAATCCTGGCAGGCTCGTACGGATGCTTCTTTTTTTTCCATTTTGCTCCTTCCTCATTTGTCTTTTCAAAATGGTTTACCATCCCGCCGACTGAAATTCAAACACTAAGAATCATTTTTTTTTTTAAGTTAGCGATATGTAAATTTAGCTATGGTATCAGTCGACAGCACGTTACCACTTCACTTGCAGTGTATGAAGTAAGGCGTTATAAATGATGAAAATTACTAAAATACTTACTAACGTAGAAATATATTTTCTCCGTTATTAACATTTCGTTATTTTACATGTGGAAAATAAGGAAATGTTGTAAG
Source organism: Dermacentor andersoni (assembly GCF_023375885.2). Lineage (NCBI taxonomy): Eukaryota > Metazoa > Arthropoda > Arachnida > Ixodida > Ixodidae > Dermacentor > Dermacentor andersoni. The sequence continues at coordinate 358,066,061 of NC_092814.1, read as the reverse complement.
ACATGATGCGCCACACTTAAGCGTGAGGTATTAAAAACAAGCAAACGAAAAACGAATCAAAATAAATTTTGAAAGCATGGTCACTGACTATCAAGTAAAAAAATATATAAGAAAACAAAAATAATGTTCAAGTGCAAATACGCTATCAGTACTTTGAAGCAAGACTGGGCGAAAAAAAATAATTCCGCGCAGCACATAATGGCTTCCCTTGCAATGCCTGGAGAAGGCCACGGTATGATGGCTAGAAGGGGGCAGTGTGACGGCAGGCGTATCTGCGCTGTGCGCGGTAGAGGCGCGTTGAGCGATGAAATTTCACGGCGTCGCTAGGGGCGCTGAAGGGCGCTGGGGGGGGGGGGGGGGATTCTGTAGGAGTCCACCTGGTGGTCTGTCCATTTCGGCCGTTCCTGATTGGCTAGGGCCGCTCGTATATCCCTCGCTCGTACAACTGCATCCAATCAGAAGCGGCCGAAATGGACAGTCCATTAGGTTGACTGTGAGAGTATACCTCTCCTGGTGTAATGAATTTGAACGCTGAACAAATGACGAATATAGGCACAAGAGTCCAGGAAGAACTTGGAAAATGGCCAAGTAAAGAGTGGGAATATAGTGAGCGTCTAAGTGTAATAACGACAGACACAGAAAGAGAAACAACATATTCGTCGGAAAGGAAAAAAGAAACCGAAAAAACTCAGTGCCCGTCCACTCTGTGAAGAAGGATGAACAGCGAAGCTGTGTATGTGGCCCCTTAATGGCGAACTGCACCTCCGCCGCGGGTCGGCCCTGCATTGCACTATCTTCGGGATCGGTCCACGTATGAGGAGTCTTTTGCTTACCATGCCAACGACACGAAAATTTCTTCGGAAGGTAGAGGTATGCAGCTTCGCTGTAAAAGCTGGTGGAACACGGAGATGCGAGAAGCGATCACCGAACAATAGAAAGCATCCCGGGTGCACAGGCAGGCAAAGAAGGCGCGGTTGCCGCAGGGTGATGCGGCCACTAAATGGGGAATATACCGGGAGAAAAAGTCTATGGTTCAAATACTGGTGCAAGCAAAGATAAAAGTGAAGGTGAATGTTGGTTGTCAGAAATACGTGGGAAAAAAAAGGCCGCGCCTAGAATATCTTGGAACCACATAAAATTATCAGGCAGGAAGTCAACAAGACAACATATCCTAGACGAAGATGGAAACAAACTGGAAGGGAAAGTGACGTTAAATTACATCAGAAAAATAACAGCCGAATCTTTCCAAGGCAATAACGAGGTTGTATTTGAAGAAAATAAGAGCATGAAAGGGAACCAGCTGGAAAAGGAGCTGGCATTGCCAAATTTCAACTAGAAGAAATCAGAAGAGAAAATTCCTAAGCGCACAGCCACAGGGCTAGACGAGGTTCCTGTTAGGCTTATCAACGAACTAGGGCCAAAAAGTATGGAAGCTCTGGTGAAAGCAGTGGAAAAAACTTTAAAAGATAGACGAATACCAGACAGTTGGCGCCAAAGTGGAATGAATTTAATTAATAAAGGTAAGGGCGAGAAAGATAAAATTCACTCGTATAGACCGTTGACCATTACATCGGTAATATACAGGCTAGCAATGCAGGCAATCAAATTAAAGCTTCAAGCGTGGGCAGATAACAATTGCATTTTGGGAGAACGTCAGAAAGGCTTCAGAACAGGTGGGTGTTTGGATGATAACTTATTTGTTTTTACTTAGTGTATTGAAATATCAAGAGTAGAAAGCAGACCGTTACATGTGGCCTTTTTAGACGTTACAGGAGCGTGTGATAACGTAGATCGCAACATTTTGTGGGATATTCTGGAAGGGGAAGGCTTAGGTAACGATTGTATACAGCTTTTGAGAGAGATTTACCTAGAAAATACCGTTTGCATTGAATGGGAGGGGATGAGGAGCGCGGAGAAAGTTCATATCAACAAGGGACTGAGGCAAGGGTGCCCTTTATCCCCGCTGCTGTTTATGATGTACATGGTGAGGATGGAGAGGGCGCTGGAAGGAAGTAATATCGGGTTTAATCTCTCATACAAACAGGCGGGTGCAGTAGTAGAGCAGCAGCTTCCAGGTTTATTTTATGCAGACGACATTGTGTTGCTAGCTAACAGGCACCGTGACTTGCAAGGTCTGAGATCTGTGGACAGGATGGCGAGAATTTAAGTTTGAAATTTAGTGTTAGAAAATCAGGTGTTATGATATTCAATGAAAACAGTGAACACACACTGGCAATACAAGGCCAGGAAATACCTCGGGTAAGAGAATATAAATACCTTGATATATGGATAAACGAAGGCAACAGATATGTGGAAACATAGGAAAAAACAATAACAGTAAAGGGGAAGAGAAATGCAGACATATGAAACACAGAGCGCTATAGGGATACAATAGGCACGAGGTGCTCCGGCGTATGTGGTAAGGTGTAATGGTTGCAGGACTTACTTTTGAAAATGCGGTTGTTTGCTTGAAATCAGGAGGTACAATCGGGGCTCGATGAGAACCAAATGTCAGTGGGATGCCTCGCATTGGGCGCTCACGGGAAGACTACAAATGAAGCTGTGCAGGGTTATATGGGCTTGACAAGTTTTGAGGTGAGGGAAGCTCACAGTAAAATGGATTATCTAGGACGACTGAAGAACATGGAAGAAAGTAAATAGCTGGGAGAGTGTTGAGGTAGTTGTATAGGAAAAGCATTGATTAACTGTGGAGGAAAAGACCTACGAAGCTTACCAGCAAGTGTGCAGCCTGTAGGGTGGGCAACACAGCAACAAAGAACGTCAAGTGGAAAGTCAGAGAGGCTGAAATAATCTCATGGGTGGCGGCAATGGAAAAGAAACCTGCCATGAGTAACTATGTAAGAGGAAAAAAACGAAATCAGGAAAGAAACAATTTATGATAACTCAAGGGGAAGCTCATTACTTTTCGAAGCGAGATCAGGATGCCTTAGAACTCGCCCCTATAAAGCGAGATATAAGAAGGAAGAAGAAGCATATGCTTGCTGCGGTAAAGCTTGGAGACTATGGAGCATGTTTTATTAGAATGTGAAGATATCTTCTCAGCGGTCCATTTAGGCACCCCTGGCCTCCTTGAAGCCCTTCGGTTAAGCGAAAGCAGGGGGAAAGTAAACATGTCCGCAATAGAGATTAATAAGAGGCCATTGGAAGATTGGTGGAAGAAAAGCACAGAAACGTACAAAAACAAAGTTCACAATAGGGAGTCAGAAAATTTGGTTATGGGAATTCATCTTGGGTGTTTTTCTTTTTTAACCTAGGTAGGACATTAGACAGCATAATAACAAGAGCTTGGTGGCGCAACCCACCACCCCGTTCTAAAGGGGACGCTAACATACATACATGCATGCATGCATGCATGCATCCGTCCGTCCGTCCGTCCGTCCGTCCGTCCGTCCGTCCGTCCATCCATCCATCCATCCATCCATCCATCCATCCATCCATCCATCCATCCATCCATCCATCCGTACAAAGGACGAGCGGCGGCGTGGCCCTTGCCAGGGAGGTCTGCCGGGCAAGCATAGGCTTGCTGACCACGCTTCTTTGCACGTCGATCGTGATCAGTGGGAAGCGTCGCACATGTGCCACTGAGATTATTTTGAGGTGGGTAGTGCGTGATCTTGTGCTGCTCATGTGTTATGTATTAGATAACGCGTCGTGCCCTCATGGCGTCGAAAGCGCGAACATGTTTTGTATACGGGCGCAAAAGCGGGTACAGAACGTACAGGCCCGCCTTTTTAGACCGCCTAAAGGCGCAGCTCGGCCTGAATTGTGCTCGGGACTCGCAAAATATCAAACAACGAGTTCACAACGGATTGTGTCCTTCGCGAACGGCACTTCGAATTGCAGTCGGACTTTTCGGCAAGTGATAAATGCGGAAGTAGTCACCGGAGAAGCAGCTGGATTCACGCAAATATTTGATAGGGGAGGCCTATTGTACCCTGGAGATGAGTTAGGCACGCTCGTGCTAGAGTATGCATTCGCATTATTTTTTTCTACAGAGAAGCTTTATGCTTTCCGTGTGCATGATTTTAGCAGTTCTTGAGCAGTTTAACAGTCCGCCAAGTGGGACGCGAGCTTCATCGCAGAGAGCTCACTGCAAAAATGATCCAGTATGTGGTGTTAACTAGGTGGCACTTTTTCACGTTGAACGAGGACAAGGCTCTTCAAAGGGGGCGCCAGAAACATTTGAAGTTATAGGAGAGTGAAGTATAGCCTACTGCTATGCTCGGTTTGATGTGTGCATGTGGATTACTGTACTACGTAATAAAGTGTTTCGTCTCGTCTTGCGGACTTGTACAACAAAAGCAGTGATGGAAAATATTTAGTGCATGTTGAGGTTCGCCAGAGCGCCGACATATGGACCTAATTTTTTTTACAAAGCTAACGCTTTTTGAAGGGCATGTTGCAGGCCCACGCAGACGCGAATAGTGAACTGAACGACGTGGTGATGTTATTCCCCGGTTTATTGCGCGCAGCCCCGGCATTATTTTCTCTGTTTGCGTGTACGATTTTCTCTGGGCCCACTGGCTGCATTTGTGGCAGATGACCCAAGTTGAAAGTAGGCGTTTCGGGTTGTTTCTGTTCACGGTCCACGTTCGTTTGCGCTAACACCATGCAACCCTTTCAAAAAAAAAAAAAAAAACCAACTCGTCCAGAGTGGCCTTCAAATGTGATCGTCCTCCTTTTTTAAATCGCATGGCGAAACATCTTCTACGTGTTCCGGTGTTGCAAATAACAGATATTTTCATTATCTGCTCTCCGACGAAGTGTCACCCTTCTTAATAATGCATCTCCGAGCTGCAAAAACCTCGCGATCTTTGCACCGCGCATTACATTAAAAATTCAAACGCGACGCAAAGTGAACGCGACGCGAGTGCTAGCTGCCGTGCACCGCACCCTTCAAAAGCCGCGAAAACTGCACACCAGCTGCAAGTAGCGACACCTACAACTTTCATCGCTACTCTGTGCAGCCAGCTGGCTCCCGCCCGTCACACTGCCCCCTTCTAGCCCCCATAGCTACGGTGCAAAAAAAGAAGAAAAAAAAACTAAAGAGACCACAGGACTCGCCGCCGTTCTAAGCATGACGTGCAGTTCTTGCCTTCGCTTGGCATAAATCGAACAGCCCATTTTCACCACAGGACCTCGAGGATGATTCAGTGCGCCCTCCTATTTTATGTAGGAAATGGTTGATGAATGACGCACCTAGCTGGTTTCGATGAAACAACGTATTTACGTTTTTTAGTAAAATTCAGAAAGTCTGAATGCTAGTTCAACAAAATCTTGGTGGTGCCATCTACTGCCCCGTTTCAAAAGGGAGCTGTCCCTACAGCACAGCTCCTCATGATCCCGGAGGCAAAGCAATTGTCATACTGCGAAGATTCATCTTGTTTTCAGTCAAGCTGTACACTGTATAGGCACAAGTTAACGTGCATAGGAAACCCGCGTTCAGTTTAGTACATTGTAAAAGGCATCCGTCGCCAAGGGCAGAGACCACAACACCCGCTGTTGCCAGCACACGATGGTGACCACCGGATAGAATCGGCGACGAAATGTGCGATGTGTATCTGGACACCATCTATCGATGCGTCTTTTCTGATGGTAAATTCGTAATCGTGGGAAATTCGTCATGCACTTGAGCAAATGTCGGCCCGAAGTCATGGTAGGGAAAAAAAAAGTGCCTTCTCTTTCATCAGTTTCTTTTTGTGTACGTGCCATAATATTTTGCGTTGTTTGTTCCACACTCGCACTGGTACTATTTGGGGATTTAAAAGCAGCGAAAGCGACAGCATCTTCTGAATGCCAGCCAAGTGAAAACCACGCCTTATTTTGTGCTTTTTAAAAGTAGACCACACTTTACCAGCATCATCATTTGGTGCGCGTTTACGCTAGCGGATATATACGGCATCTGCCCTCAAAGGGCCAAATCGTGGATCATGCAAGGTGTTCTCTTCACGTTAGGAATATCACTTCGCGCTTGCCTTAAAGTTGGTCATCACTAACCGCTGTAGTTGCTTAGTGGCTATGGCGTTAGGCTGCTAAGCACGAGGTTGAGGGATCGAATCCCGGCCACGGCGGCCTCATTTCGATGGGGGCGAAAAGCACTCATGTACTTAGGTTTAGGTACACGTTAAAAAACGCCAGGTGGTCCGGAGTTCCCTACTACGGAGGGCCTCATAATAAGAAAGTGATTTTAGCACGTAAAACCCCATAATTTATTTTTAATATCATCACCATTATAAAGAATTGGCGAATCTCATTAACCACACAGTCTTCCTGCTCTTAGCGTCCCCCGTTGTACCTTGAAAAAAAAAAAATCGATTCTCATTTCGTATAATTAAGAACGGAACAAAAAGCGCGGACGAAAGAAGACACGTCGCTCTTGTGCCTCGCATCTAGCGCCTTTCTCCATCCCTGCTCAATGTTCTGTTGCTAATTATGCACTATAACAACTTGCCCACTTACGGTTCTCGCAAAATCGCGCGTTTTCTATCATGCGCCTTGATTTCGCGGCAGTTCGGTTCTTCATCGTTTTCGGTTCCGCCGCGCAGTCAACCTCGCGTCTCGCGAATGAATCCGGAGACAGCGTGCCACGGGCAAGGCGTGCCCACAGAATCGCGCAGGTGCTCGTGCGAACCGCGCGACCGAAGATCCGGCTCGGCTTCAGGGATTTCGTCCAGCACTGCGTCCACACCTAGAGGCAGCCCAGCTACACCGTGGATGACGCCGAAGGACTTGACGCGGAGGCGAGGCTCCAACGAAAGCGTAAGACCTTTACTTCGCCCTCTGCTTCGCCACTCATTGCGGTTAATGAAAAGCTTTCTGACCCGCCGTGGTGGCTTAGTGGCTATATCGCGCTCTCCTTCTTAGCACGAGGTCGGGGATTCGATTCTCCCCAACTATACCCGCGCTATAATACTAGCAGCATTGCTGCTGTCCTGGACGCGGGAGACATTTCGGAACAAATGTAAGTGCGAACAAGAGAAAAATAATCGGAAAGCCATTTCTGCTGTTGTTCTGTACCTGGTCTATAAGCATGCTGAAATTCACACTGCTGTGCATGAATTAAGGTTCTGTTAAACATGCATATGAAGCTGGCAACGCAATAACGTAGCTTAGTTCCTTTCTATTTGCTCGCGCTTGATTTTATGCTGTTAGTACCTAAAAATATAGGCACGGCGCACGCGAAGAACGTATCATATCCCAGCAGGACATAGAAAAACATTGAAATATGCCACCTCTTGCAATTTTTTTTCTCTTCTTCCCTCCACATGCACCTGGTGTACGTGAGTATACAACGCGGTGCTATGTATTTTGCAATGAAAGAATTCGTCTGCAACGTGAGGCTTCCCGAACACATTAAGCATATCCACAGCCAGTACATAAGCCGGTACCTTTACTTACCAGTATTCATTCACTGTTGAAAATGTCCAGTTACATATAAAAATGCAGCTAAGCTTTTGCTTTGGGAAAAGACTTTGACATCGTGCGTAAAGAAGGGACGGTTTCTGATATCTCTACTTTCGGGTTCACAATTCTATGGCAGTCGAGTGTAGGCTGCCAGGCGTGTTCTGGCACTTGAAACTGCACTCGAGAATAAGTAGACAACGCCTTGACATTCGGGTATACACATTGCACGACGTCCCTTGCATCCGCGTGGTTTTCGCTCCTCATTTGGCTAGCGCCAGTGGTACTTTCTATCCCAATGCCTCACAACCATGCAATACGGTATCTAAGCAGAGAAGTTCCTCATCGTGACGTCACGAACATCTCACCGGCTGCCGTCAGTTTCAATATACGCAAGGCATTTTTCAACAAAATTACACAGGTTGAATTTTTGTAAATATGAGTTGAATATTATACTTTTTAATGTTACTTGGCGATACTTACTCTTCAAGCAGGCAGAAGCCACACCTTAACCACAACAGCAGAGTGGAGCACAAGCACGACAGGTGTTTTTCCGCAGCTCTGCAAGATGGGACCACGGAGCGGCCGCCTACGAGAGTCCGCTGCGTGCATTGTCGGCAGCTGTCCCAGCGTGTGCCTGTCGGTCAACCAGCTCTTCTCCAACGTTCCCTTCGTGCGGAGCATCTTGGGCCATCAACGGGTGGACCTCGACAAGTCATGCACGGCCAGCGCAGTCGATGGGCGCCTCCAGCTTGTGGAGCTGTCCCTGTGGAACAACTTCCTGTGGGCCATCATCATCAAGCTAGGCGAAGGATGGCTGGTCCTGGCTTGCCTGCGCGGGCGCGTGGTTCCTTTGGCCTTCAACGAGCAACGCAGGCGCTCCTTCATTCTGGTTCACTGGCCGCTGAAGGAGCACCGCTCCATCGCGTTCCCGGAGCGGTTCGAGTCACGGACGTCACCAAAGCATTTCCAGTTACGGGACGGCCTCGAGGTTAGCGAACACCTGAGGCACGCCAGGCTCTCCTACTACCTGTGGGCCTACCAGACTAGGGACATGATAGACGCGCCTAGCTCCACAGCTACCACGCTCGACACGCTGGAGATGGTGAGCGTGCGCTCCTCGAGCGTGCGCGTGAGCATGCTATGCTAGCTGCTCGACAGGTGTGACGTCATGCGCATGACGAACTGGATCGACGTGCCCGTGGCTCAGGAGTTGATGCGCTGATGCGCCGTGCTACGTGGCAGCGCCAGATCCACGTCGACGAGTTGTTCCCGACGGTCGACTCCTGCTACATTCTGGCCGACCTCGTGTCCTGCATCGCAGTCATCGAGGAGTTCGTCGTCAGCCGCTGAGCGACAGGCCCGTACGGGAAGCTGCATGGTTTTGCAGCGTTGTTCGTCCTCGTCCCCGGTCGAGGCGCGACGCTGGAGACATTCGAGAAGTATAACTTCCAAGTGAACGATGTGCACCTCGAGGAGCGCTCCATAAGGTTGAGCGAACCGATAAGCGGCCTGGCACATTTGGTTGTTTTTGCGGATCAGCGCGAGATTGTGGTGATCTTCAATGTATATTAAAGAGATTCCTTTAGCTACTTTGGCCAGTTTTGATGGTTGAATGATGTCGCACAAATAGGACATACATAGTAACCCAACTTCTCTGCTAGCTTGGGCTATTACGTATGGGCCGGCTGCTGTCTTTGCAAACATTCTACTTGTGCCACTGGGTATATGCCCGAATCAGATTTGCGCGTAACAAATTACACGCAATTACTTCCTTTAGTCAAAGGATTTTTTTACTCGGTAACGCTCGCTTCAATTACTTTTTACAGTAACCAATCACACGCAACCTGTTTTTACGAGACAATCTGCAATAGGTGAGACAGCTTTGAGCTCAAAGAGTTTGGCGACAACTACGTCAGAAGGCCTGCGGTCGGTACCACGCAGAAGCCTCCGGGACATTCGTGCTCGGACTGGCTGCCCCCGGCGATCATTTTGTTTCCTCATCATAAAGCTCCAACATATTTTAGTCGACGACTAGCACCGGCCTGTCTATATTCTCGATAGGGAGGACCACTTAGGACGATGTTGCCAGGAAATTATCTACGAAACAGTTTTCAGCTCTTGATTAGGCCCATGGGGATCACCTTCTCCAATCGCCAGCAACAATATAGTTCTGTGCTCCATAGAGGACTCGTACACCGACTTTGGTGTGTTGAGTAACAACAATCTTGCGCATATCATAAGGCAACAAATACTGACACCAAAAAAATTACTTCTGCTTAATAAATGAAATAAACCATATATCAATGGAAGTTGACGAAAAAACTTCAAGGTGGAGAACAATCCCACAACCTTCGCATTATGCGTGCGATGCTCTACCAATTGAGCTACCGCGGTGCCGTTTCCCCATCCACTTTCTTGGGTACTTATGTTTCCTAGTAGAACCCGGGAGTTTTACCCAGCGCCACCACTCACAGACCTTGGCGGCATATGTGGCACATCCTTTCTGCCGCAGGCGTCACGAGAACGTGATCTTTTTGGGGTGAAGGCAACCGGTCAATAAACCTGCACATGCTACCTGAAGGCATCAATGTTGCCGGATTCGAAACCTCATTATGTAATATACGAGAAGAAAGGGGGTTAATCGAGGGGCCCGATTTTTATTAGTCATGTCATAAGAAGCCAACAAACATAGAAGTTAGTGCAGTATTTGCATTGCACTGCATGTGGTGTTAATTTTGCTCTCTTGAATTCTCGCACATTGTAGTCTTTATCCAGGCGTGCGTTTTGAGCCAATCAAAGTGTGCGTAGCCACCTTGTGAGCCAATGAGAGCTGAGAAGAAGGCGTTTTCCAGAACACGGCGTAATTTCACTGTAGAACGGCACCGCATGACAGACTATAACTGTCGAGGATAAAAAAAATCCGTGCGACAGAATTACTGAACCTAAGAACTCTATGGTATGTTTCCCTCAGCATTTATGGGAGTAATACTTGGTAAAAGTATTCAGGACAGAATTGTCTTGCGTCTACATTATAAATTATTTTCAACAGTGCGTGAAAAAGGTTTTTCAGGTACCTTTTAACGGTTTTCCGACGCACTCGATCCTGTAACTGTAATTACACCTCAGGTCAGTTTATTGTCTGAATCATTCACTGGGAGGACAGCTACTTCTCTTCTCACTTAATTCGAACTACTGATTCATGCTGGACGAAGTCTTCTCCCGGTGATTTCCAATTACTCTGGTTCTGCATTAGCCGAAACGACATTATCCCAGCAAATTTCCTCATCTGATCACGTCTTCTAATTATTTACAGCCATTTAATCCATTTTGCTTCCGAAGAAACACGTTACATATTTAACCAAAATAAGAATTATTAGGCATTACGTAATCAAGGAGTACAGACCTCTTATGCAAATGTGTTGGAGAATGTCTACAAAAATTCCCCAGCTACCTTAATTCTACACAACAAAAGTAGGAAGATACCTATAAAGAAAGGGGTCAGACCAGGAGACACAATTTCTCCAATGCTTTTCACTGCGTACTTGGAAGAAGTATTCAAGCTATTAAACTAGGAAGGTTTAGGAGTAAGGATAGACGGCGAATATCTCAGCAATCTTCGGTTTGCACATGACTTTGTTCTATTCAGCAGCACTGCAGACGAGTTACAACAAATGATTGAGGACCTTAACAGAGAGAGTGTAAGAGTGGGGTTGAAGATCAATATGCAGAAGACAAAGATAATGATCAATAGCAGGGCAAGGAAACAAGAGCTCAGGATCAGCAGTCAGCCTCTAGAGTCTGTAAAGGAGTACGTTTACGTCGAAGGAGTAGCTGGCTAGAGGAATATACCTCAGGCCGACCTCTCTGCATTTCGTATCATTAGGCTTCTCTCACTCTCTCTCTCACCGTTTACCTAGGTCAATTAATCGCAGGAAACTCTGATCATGAGAACGAAATTCACAGAATAAAAATGGGTTGGAGCGCTTACGGCAGACATTGTCAGCTCCTGACTGGAAGCTTACCATCATCATTAAAAAGGAAGGTGTACAACCAGTGCATTTTACCGCTGCTGACGTATGGGGCAGAGACTTGGAGACTGACAAAGAAGCTTGAGAAGACGTTATGGAGCGCAGAAAGAGCGATGGAACGAAGAATGCTAGGCGTAACGTTAATAGGCAGAAAGAGAGCGGTTTCAATCATAGAGCAAACGGGTATAGCCGATACTCTAGTTGGCATTAAGAGAAAAAAAAAAATGGAGCTGGGCAGGTCATGTAATGCGTAGGTTAGGTAACAATATAGTTATAGGACCATTACGGTTACAGATTAGGTAACAAGAGAATGGAAGCGCAGTCGAGGACGGCAGAAGACTAGGTGGGGCGATGAAATTAGAAAATTTGCGGGCGCTAGTTGGAACCGGTTGCGCAGAACAGGGGTAATTGGAGATCGCAGGGAGAGGCCTTCGTCCCACAATGGACGTAAAATAGGCTGCTGCTGCTGCTGATGATGATGGTGAGACGAATAATTAACAACAGTAAAAATAATAAACAGGCGTGGAGGTAGACGCACCTTTATTGCACCTGTACCTGCTTATTGGGCTATTGTTATTGAAGAACCAATAACATGTGTAGTTCCTATAATTGTGGCTTCGCAACGGCCGGTTTCGTAGGTGCTGCCCATTACTGTAGCGTGCCCTGAAGGCGAGTAAAACTGGGCCTGCAACCGAAACCGACATCATCACAAATCTCACATCCGTAATTTTGATAACGCGCGTTTTAGGAGCGCACGGCATGACCTCGCTGCGTTTCGGTACTTCATTTTTGTTGTTTAGTATCTTTTGCGTAGAATGACGCAGCGTTGCGAGAAGGAGTGAACCCCGCGTCTCGTGAAGGAACCCCCGAGACAGTCTGCTACAAGCAAGGCGTGTCCGCGAAATCCCGCAGCTGTTCGCGTAAACTGGGTGAGGCCGGTTACAGCGTCGCGTCCGACTCGATTCCAGGGATTTCACCCAGCCTTGCGTCCAAACCTAAATGCGATACAGCTACTCGCTGAATGACACTGATGGACTTGACGCTACGGCGACGCTCCAACGAATGCGTAAGGTCTCTCCTCCACTCTCGCTTTCTCGCTGACGCAGCCGTAAAGAAAAGCTTGTTACACGCCGCGGTGGCCTACTGCTTCGCTCTACTTCTGAGCACAAGCTTCGCGGATTCGATCCTTCGGTACCCGCAATCAGATGTTAGCCAACTTACTACTGCCCTAGACGCCGAACGTATCGGCACAAGATTCTTATTCGAGGTACGTGTTTATTGTAACATTATCATAAATTAACACACGAATAGCAAAAAAAAAAAACAAAGTAAAAAAGACTGCTTGCGGAGAGTCTGGAGCCATCGTCTGGTGGACTACAAGTCGTCCACTGCCAGCGTGGCTGACGGCTGCTTCCTCCTTGCGAAACTGTCCCTATGGAACGGACTGAACTGGGTCATCAACATCAAGCTACTCGAAATGAGTGCACCACGGCTGGCCTGGCTTGCCTGCGCAAACGCATGGTTCCGATCAGGTACAGCGTGCAGCGCAGGCACTCGTTCTTCCTGGTTCATTGGCTGCTCATGAAACAATGCTGCATCGAGTACGTGCAACTGTGCGAGTGCCGCACGTCGCACGAGCAGTTCGCCTTACGGGACGAACTCAGCCTGAGCCGCAACCTTAGGCATGCCAAGCTCTGTTACCACCTGATGGACGACCACCGGTCAAGGAACCTGATGGATGTGCTACGCTCCATAGTAAACGCGCTCAACAGGCTGAAGATCGGGATCTTGCGCTCCACGGGCGTCGGCGTGCACGTGCTGCTTGGCAGGCGCAAGGATCTGTACATGCCAGACTTCCTCGAGAACTGGATCCACGTACCGGAGGCCGAGGCCTTGACGTGCTGCTGGGCCGTACACCGCGGCCTGCGCCAGATCCACGTCGACTAGCTGTTCGCGACGGATGACTCCTACAACGCGCTGACCTACCTGGAGTATCGCAGCGTGGTCATCGAGAAGTTCGTCATGAGCCACTGTGCATCGGGCACGCACGGGGCACCTCGCGGAATTCCCCTCGCCAACATTGCCTTTCCAGGCACGCTGCTCAAGTTGTTCGAGATGCCTAACATCGATCTGAACGAGGCGGACCTCTGGAACCTATCCAGTGCCCTGTGTGTCAGCTCGGATGTGAATGTGGTGATTCTCATGTGCACTGCCGCCTCCTCGGTTATCCACTTGTCTGTCGCCATTGTTATTTCGCACAGCGCGACACTTGCCGAAATTTACATCGACATTTGTTTGGGGCCCGTTGGCAACTTGGGAGCGAAGGTGATTGAGGGCAATACGACGCTTATCAAGCTGTCATTCAGTGAGGCGTGTCCTAGGGACGATGGCGGCTTCTAGATGCCCAGATCGTTAAATTGACGCAAGACCTCCAGAGCCTCCGCGCTGTAAAGAACCCGAGAGTGGCAAATTCCTAGAAGGAAATTGGCCGCAGAGACCTGAGAAGCAGGGTAGAGTTCACCAGCTTCCACACTCCCACTGATGACCTCGTCACCTGTATGCCGCACGGCCCCAAGATTTCGCACGTGTCCTTCGAACCGCCCACTCTGCCGCCCTGGTCTCACCTCGAGGAACTAACCCACGGACTTTGCGGCAACCTTAACCTCTCGAGCCTCCCGGTTCGGCTAGGCACAGTGATATAGTGCAACCAGGCCGTCCTGCAGTTCACCATTTTCGCCAGCTGTCGCTACTTCCGGGACGTGGATCTGACGCCCGGCTCTGAGACGTGGCAGGTGATGGCGCTGCTAAGAGGGATGGGCAAGAGCAGCAGCCATTGCTCCCTCATCTGCGGCTGCTGGACGTTCGATTACCGCGTAGCGACCGCTTTTATTGACATGCTGCGCTCGAGTCTCTGAACCATGTCCCGTTTGGTGCGGTGTTGCTTGAATCCACCGTCATGCCGGTGACGGAGATGCCGCGGGACCTGGAAACCAACTCGACGCTATTGGGCGAGGAAGACTACAAGCAGCGGGAGTGTACGAATAAAATGTGTTCGAAATACGTGACGCACAGCAAAGTAACCATTCCCTGATACAGCACGCGAGGCGGCTTGTTGTGCCTGCTAGTTCTAACTTCAAGGTGGTGGATGTGCCGTTCGAGTAGGTGCGCGGGAGGCATTTCTTCACTATCGGCTTCACTGGTGGGTCTGACCGAGGCCGAAACGCCCGAGGCCACCACTGAGGGTGATAATAGGCACGAACTTCCTGGTCCTCGCTGGTGTTGTCAGGGGGAGAGCCGAGTGCTGGTACGACCTCAGGTCCCTGAATAAAACTTAAAGGTAGGGACTTCCTCTGAACTTTGCCGCTTTTTCTCTTGCCTGCCACGCCTCCAGAGAGTCGACCCTCTTATTGGTCGCAGCGCCGTGGTGACGTGTTAACGCGTGCTTTTTTGGTCCGTAGCAGACGCCGGCGCCATTCCCGGGTATCGAAATCGCGCTTCGGCTGGTTTCTGGCGGCGGAGTTTCGGCGTGCAGCGCTTCGCTAGCGCTGGCGCCGCTTAAATATTGCGACGTTGCCTAGCCTATGTTGTGCATATGGGTGGAACAACCGAGGAGGCTAGGGGAAAAGGCTTTTCGTTATTCCATCCGCAAGAAGCAATAAAGCTCGCCAAAAATGTTGGCTGCAGAGGATCGGCCGCGCAAACTTTGAAAATGCGCGGTACCCGAGCCTTTGTGAGGAAAGTGGCCGTTCATCAGAAGTCACTCGTATTTTTTCGCACGATTTGGTGAGAAGCGCGAGCATCTGCAGCCTTTTTTCGCACTAAATAACGTTCGGCACGGTTGCAGTTGTAAACGGTCACTCGCTGCTACGGAAAGCCGTGGTTCATGTTGTCTGAGCCTCGCCGTTCACCCGTCTGGTTCGGCAGGCTACATTTTAATCTTGCGCACACTGATTGATGCACTGCTTTCATTGTAGTTGAAACCGTTGCTAGGCTTAGACACGAACGTTGCGATTCATATGTTAGTTGGACCAGCCGTTCAGTGACGCGTATTGCATACTGAAGTGACGTGCATGGCTAGGCGTATTTTTTTTTTTTAACTCCGCTGACGAACTTGAGACTAAAACGGCGGTTCTCATCCTTTGAGACCCCACTGTTCGTGCTACTCGCGGTGCAGGTCTAGCTTTATTGAAGCGCGCATTGGTGCATGCATTTGTATTTGGGGGGTTCTTGCCAAAGTCTGCAGTTACTGTGCCTAGGCACAGTAACGGCAGCTATATCTTGTGTGCGCCATATCTGCGCGCATAATAAATCAGAACGCAGACATCCGCTAAACACAGCCGAAATTATATTGGGTTCAAAGATGCCGTGCAAATCTAATCTGATTGAAATATTTTAACGCGTGCAGGTCGGGTAAAAGAAACCTCTAACGAAGGTTCGCGCAATGACCCAGACCATTTTTCAACGTTCTACGTTGACAAAATTGTTATTGCCACGCACACAGTGGGCTGATACATGAAGTTCTTATTTTCGAAATTATTTGTGAAATGTCACGGCGTATATTTTCTTCCGTGCCTTGTATAATTTCTCAAAAAGTTGTGCTATTCCAAATCTTAGCGTACTTATCTTAGGATCACTTCACCGAAGACCGATTTGAAAGCCAAATCCTTCGCAATTACAGCATCAAGAAATTAAAGCCCGATGCGTTACGAAACATTTTTGTAGTACCAGCGAACGCGCCTTTGACAGATTACGGAAGTAGTACACCTGCACGTGCACCATCAGTTCTTATGAAGCCTAGACCCCACGCTTGTGTTTTAAAAAAGTAAAAGATTCAAGATACATACAAAGCGTATGTTATTCCAATTTCTCTTGGCGGCGTTGAAGTTCAAATGAAGCTGATACCAAGGCGCCGTTCGAGAAAAAACACTCCGTTAGCTCACTTGCGCACACCTCCTCCACCGTTGACGCCGTAATCGAAGTGATCGCAGTGGAAGGAGCTTCGATAAAGCAGTGGATACCGGCAGTTATTGGAGTAACTCATTTAGGAACCTTTCCTGTCACAAACGCAACAACCAAATCCTTCAGGCGCGCAGTGCACTGCGCGCCAAAGGAGCAAACGTTGGGCGCGTCTGCTAGCTGTACCCGGCCGAGGTGCCGCCACCGTCGGCGCCCGGGAGGAGCCGAGGGAAGGAGCGCCGGCATAGGAGGAGGAGAGAGGAGATGTCGTTACTTTCAGAACATTTAGGGGTTTTAGGTACCACCCAGCCGAAGGCGACCTCCCTCGCCAGATGGATGAAATTTATCCTTTTGGGGAAAGTTATTGTCACACTCTAGCATCGAAGATATCCTGTGGACGATGGGGCTGCGCTGTGTAGACTTCTTCGCGGCCTGTATAAGGTCGCATTGTGCGGCTGTCACGATTGCAAACAGGACTGCAGTGCATCGAGGCGCAGTACGTGTTCTACGTCCAGAGAAAACCGCAATGGGATCCGTTGTGTCTTGCTCTTCATTATGATCGGTAAAAGCTTTTCTGCTGCATGTCATCCTAATCAGCTTCCGTAGGACACAAGGCTTGTCGCCATACGTGATTTCTTCAGTGTTAAAGCAGCTGGCTTGTAGCAGTACGCATTGCATGCGCAAGGCACCTACAATGCTGTGCTCTTCCGAGCCTGGCCTTTTACTTAAATCTTAATATCTTTTCTAGAATTAGATAACGTGGAGTGAAAAAAAATCAGAACCGTTCCACTCTGTGAAGGTGGCTGACCAGTGGAGCTCTATATATGGTGATAAATATGTTGAAAATAAATATGTTGATCGAAAATAATAGACGCATACCACGATGAATTTCTTTATTTTTCACGATTTTGTTTGTTTTATTAAATTGCACACTGAATGGTTTCCTGATTTTTAACATTCTTTTGATCGCTTTTTTGGATTTATTATTTGGTCACCAAGGTGACTATCGCCTTATGATCCTTATGATATACGTCCAGTGGCTCTGTGGCGACACTGGAAAGGTTCTTGGTCAGTGTGAGGTCTATACGCGACTGATGACGTGGCGCGGGCACACTGATGTTTGTGTAACATTGAATGTCGAACCTTTCCAAGAGAAACGCCACGAACCACTTTCCATCTGGCCGAGACAGGTCTATGTTGAAATGACCCACGATTACGATAGGAGTGGAGTCGGTGGAGGTGATCCTAGCAAAAGTGCATACAGTCAGCGTTTGCGGCACGTTCTTCGTGCGTATTTTACGTGCCGCCCGCCGTTGCCGCACACAGTCCCGCATCTGTTCGCGACGGCATTCTTCATAGGCCCGCTGTTCTTCCGCAGCCCTCACCGCACGCGACCCACCCATTGCACGGGTGGAGAGAGAGAGAGAGAGAAAAACTTTATTGATGCTATCAAGGGGTTTAGCGGTGAGCCGTCTTGCGCTTGCTGCCTGGCTCTTCAGCACGGGTGTTCCCCTATTCCAGGGCTCCACTGAGCCTGGCCACTTCGCACGCGTGCTGCACCATTGCCCTTTGGGCGGTGAGCTCGCTGCTGGTGAGCAGGCCCTCCCATTGCTCCGCACTCGGGTTTTTATGTTTATGGAATGTGTAGTTATGCTTACATTCCCATGTTATGTGGTAAAGAGTTGGTATTTCTCCGCACCATGGGCAGGAGTTTCTGTATTGTGTCGGGTACATTTTACTTAGTATGTGTAGATCATAGAAAGTTCCGGTTTGTAGCCTTCTCCAGTCGGCTGCTTCCTGTTGTTTAAGTAGTGTGTGTGGCGGAGGATATTTGATTCTCTGCCCTCTATAGTAGTTTAATATTTCCGCACACGTCGGCTCCACCGTTGTAGGGTTCTCGAGAGGCTCTATCTGTCCAGCTCGGTATGTGATCTCGCGAACTAGGCTGTCTGCTCTCGCGTTCCCTTCTATCCCGGTATGGGCCGGTATCCAGAAAAGTTTGTGTTTATCTTTATTTCCGAGGGTTCCTGCTCCGAGGAGGATTCGCAGGGCCTCTTTACAGACTCTCCCGTGCATGTAATGCCTGTATGCAGCTTTGGAGTCTGTTAATATGGTTAGTGATCTGTTACTTCGGTAGCCTTCTGTCGCTGCAAGCGCTATGGCGACCTCTTCCCCCTCCGCTACCGTGCAATTCCTTATGGTTGCGCAGCTGATTGTCTCTCCCATGTAGTCTACTACAGCCGTAGCTACTCTGTGTGTTCTAGTGTGCTTGTCCCACGGGTATAGCCCTGCATCCGTGTACACCGTGTTTTCCTGTGTTGCCAGGTGGCCTTCCACGTAATCTGCCCTTGCCTGCCTTCTGGCTGCGTGTAGGTTCGCATCCATGTTGCGTGGAATTGGACTTATTCTGAGGGTTTGTCTGACGTTGTCTGGGATGTCTGCCTCTCGATCTATTGCCCATTTCGTATCGTATCCTAGTTTCTTTAGGAGCATTCTTCCTGTAGCCGACTGCCAAAGTCTCGCTATTTGTGTGTTTAGTTGCGCTTCTGCCAGCTCGCTGAACGTGTTGTGTATTCCTAGCTGCAGTAGCTTGTCGTTTGAAGTATTCCTCGGTAGGTGTAGTGCCGTTTTGTACGCCTTCCTTAGTATGGTTTCTGCTTGTTCTCTTTCTAGCTTGTTCATCAAGTGGTAAGGTAGCGAGTATGTGACTCTGCTGACCACTAAACTTTTAACCAACTTGATCGTGTCTGCCTCTTTCATGTCATGTCTTCTATTTGAAACTCTCGTAATCATCCTGCTTACTTGATCTGTCGATTTTTGGAGTAAGCTAATTGTGTGACTGCATTTTCCGCTGCTTTGCAGCCACATTCCTAGATTTCTTATCATGTTCTTTTCCGCTATAAGCTGGCCCTCTAAGTTTATTTCGATTTCGGCCTTGGTGGGGTTCTTTCCAATTCTGAGTATTTCCGATTTCTCTGTGGAGCAAGCCAGGCCTCTTGCCTTAACATAGTTTTCTACGCGGTTTGCTGCCTCTTGCAGTTTCTCTTGCTTTTGTCCTAGCGTTCCTTGGTTGGCCCATATTGTGATATCGTCCGCATTCATTGCATGTCGTATGCCCTCGATTTCGCCTAGTTCCCTGGCCAGGCCAAGCATCGCAATGTTAAACAGTATGGGTGAAATGACTGAGCCCTGTGGCGTACCTTTGCTTGGGGTGACAAAGGTTTCTCTTCTTATATCCCCTAGTCCTATTGTGGCCGTTCTTTTTGCTAGGAAGGCTCTCACGTAGTCATGAGTCCTCTTCCCAGAATTTATGTTTTGAAGCCCTTCCATTATTGCCGCGTGGCTGACATTATCGAAGGCTCCCTTGATGTCTAGTGCCATTATGATGTTTTCTCCTGTCTTGGGTGCTTTGCTTAGCACCTCTTCCTTAATCTGTAGGAGGACATCCTGTGTTGATAGCTTTGCTCGGAAGCCAAACATACTGTGCGGATACAGTTCCTTGCCTTCCATGAGTTGCTGTATTCTCTTTGTGATTATTCTTTCGTATAACTTTCCCAAGCACGAGGTGAGGGAGATTGGTCTTAGGTTTTCTATCTGTAGTTTCTTTCCTGGCTTCGGGATCATTACGACCTCGGCATGTTTCCATTCCTCCGGGATCGTTCCCTCGTTCCACAATTTGTTTAAGTAGATTGTTAATTGATTTATCGCTTCCTCGCCTAGGTTGCGAATGAGGGAGTTGTTAATTTTGTCTGCTCCTGCTGCTGTGTTTTTGGTTAGGGACCCCAGAGCTGCGTTCACTTCTTCTCGTGTGATTGGCCTGTCCATATCTGCGTTTTCTTCCCCTTGGTATTCCCCTTTATATTCTTCGGGTCTTTCCTGTCCGTAGCATTTGTTTTTCAAGGCCTCCATTAGCTGCTCTTCGGTACCATCGTACTGGTGAATCAGCCTCTGGATTGCCTTGTTGCTCTCTGCCTTTGTTTTCCCTGGGTCCATTAATGCTTTCAGAATGCGCCACGTTTTGGCCATGTTGAGCGTACCTTGTAGCGAACTGCTAAACTGTTGCCAGCTTTGCCTGGCCAGTTGCGTTGCATATTCCTCTGCTTTTGCTGTGATTTCTGCTATTTTCTTTTTGAGTTTCTTGTTAAGCTTTTGTCTTTTCCATCTTTTAGTGAGCCCACGTCTCGCTTCCCATAGCCCAAGCAGACGTTTGTCCACCTCCGGTACTTGCTCCGTCCTATCTATTTCATGCGTATATGTTTCCTGTATTTGTTTGAGCTGCCGACACCATTCCTTGATGGATGTGATCTCTCCCATTAGTTGTTGACTTCCTTGTCTGAACGCGTCCCAATCTGTTAAATGGGCCAATCCTATCTTTCTCTTGATTGTTCCTGCCTCTATTGACGTTCTTATGATGTAGTGATCGCTGCCTACGTTTTTTAGCGTGTTCTCCCATTCGACCTGGCTTGCTCCTTTCACAAAGGTTAGATCTGGGCAGGTATCTGGGCTTACGCTATTCCCTAGTCGCGTAGGTTGGTTTTCGTCTGTGAGTAGCTCACATCTTATCCTTTCCGCCGCGTCACTTATCTTTTGTCCTTTTCGTTCTGCCTTCTGGTAGCCCCAGTTCGGACTTTTGGCATTAAAGTCCCCTGCTATGATGAGTGTGTTCGATCTGGCTAGTTTGTCTGCCTTGGCAAACAGCTTCTCGAAATCTCCATCTTTTTGTCTAGGGGGCTATATAGGTTTATTATGAACGTGCTTTTCCCTTTATATTTCTTTTTGGGTATGATTTCTGTGATCACGTGTTCGATTTTTGTCCCCTCAATCTCCTTGTGTGCTATGGTTACTATCTTATTGCTAATGAGGGTTGCGGTCCTTCCGCTCTCTTGGCACGTGTATCCCCTTAGCGTGGGTGTTATGTTGGTTTCCTGTAGCATGATTATGTCTGGTTGTGCTCCTTTAGTGTTAATAAACTGCTCTAAGAGGCCCTGCTTCCTCCGATACCCTCTACAGTTCCATTGCCATGCGTTTAATTGGTTTTGTCCTGCCATGTTGTGTTGTTATTGTTTGCACTTTGGCTTTCAGGTCCGAAACGCCTCTCATTGTAGAGTCTATCTCTGGCGTCGTTAGTGGTTCTTTGGGTATTTTGGTTTTTAGCGTAGGTGCGGAAGCTCTGTTCCTGCAAAGCTTGCTTTTGCTGCATTTCGTGCATCTGCTTCTGTACTGTTATCATGAAACCTTTGATCTCGTCTCTGAAGTTTTGCTCTTCTGTCTGTTGCGTGTCCTCAACTGATGGAGCCGACATGTTTGTCACGTTCCTCCCCTGTCTCTGCCACTGCAATTCTTTGATGAGCTCGTCTAGTTTTCTTTTAAGTTGCCTTGTCTCTTCGCGACATTGTTCTAACTCCTTTCTTAATGCCTTGTTTTCCTCCTCTAGTTTCTTTTCATTGTTTGTCTCTGTAGTGTTGGTATCCGAGTGCGGAAATAGTGATTTGGGAGGGCCTGCTCTCCAGCTCACCTTAACGCCACCTTTCGTCTGCTGTTGTTTTGGTCCGGGCCCGTTCTGCTTCCCCAGTGGCGGGTAGGACTCGTCCCGGCGTCCGTCCTGGCTCGTGCTTCTTCCTCGGCTCCGGCTCCTTGACTTGCTTCTGCTTTGGCCCCGGGAGTCGTCTTCTTCTCCGAACCACCTTGGTCTTTTTCCTCGGCTACGGCTCCTGCTCCGGCTCCGCCATTGCTGGCCCTTTTGGGCGAATCTTCCGCGCAGCTCCTCCGCTGTCTTTAGTCGTTGTTTGCAGTCCCTAGTGCCCGTCTTGTGGTCGCCCCCGCAGACT
Organism: Dermacentor andersoni; assembly: GCF_023375885.2. NCBI lineage: Eukaryota > Metazoa > Arthropoda > Arachnida > Ixodida > Ixodidae > Dermacentor > Dermacentor andersoni. The sequence goes on along the minus strand of NC_092814.1, from coordinate 358,043,824 downwards.
AGGCATTTGGGTGTGCATTGATGCTCTGTAATTGGGTCTTGCTCTCTGCATTGCTTGCAGGCCTTGATGTTCGGGTTTGGGCAAACGTCCGATCGGTGTCCTTGCTGGCAACATTTGTAGCATATCTGTCTGGTCGGCCTGTAGGGGTAGCACCACATTTCTCCCCCGTTCTTCGTAGGCGCGCTGTTCTTCCGCAGCCCTCACCGCACGCGACCTACCCATTGCACGGGTGGAAAGGAAATGTGATAAGGTTACGTGGTTTCACTATAGAGCCCGTGACATCAAAGAGTAATCCATACTAAACAGTGTCTATTCCGGTTTTATTTTTCTTTATTACGATGTTTTTTTATCGCAATACGTTTTGACACTTCTCTCTCTTAAACGCAGCTGGGGCATACCCGGCGATACGCTTTTGCTTTATGCTTTAGCTCTATTAGCTCTGGGGTGGCCGCCATTTTTCTTGCCTACGCACACAAAGCGCAAGCACCTAGCGTATAACAGCTTCGCTGTAAAAGCTCACTCTCATCGCAGGTCACATTGTCTAGATTTTGCGTCTGTTGACATCCGAAGAGAATCACCATCTCTACTACTAATTTTTTTATCAAGCGAATGTTTACTAACATCCCTTTTTGAATCGTATATTTGCACTATATCTGAACATGAAGGAATTACTGGGCAAGTTGTTGCTACGAATGGAACAGCTCAAGAGCATGAGGGTTGCAGCGATCTTTCTTTTCCTTTTTCATTGTTCTTGGGAAATACGGATTGCGTGTTCGCTTTCTTCATAAAGACTTTGCCACCTATTTCTGCCTTAACGCGTCATTGTGCTTTAGCTTTTGAACTAAAATATTTGGCGCACCCGCGATTAAAGCGCGACGTCAAATAGGAATCGTGAAGAGAAATAAAATTACTTTGAAGAACGTAAAGAAGCAAAGAAAAGCAATTCTCCTTGAAAAGACTATGCGTGGCATTCTTTTGGGCGTATTTAATCGAAGGTCTCGATTCGATTATACATGGATGAATGGCTTCTCAGTGGAATCGACCAGGTACGCTTGATCGCTATAAGGCTTTCGGGAAGTCAGAAAGTAAAGAGGGCATACGTTGTCAGAAGTTTTGGGGTTTTGGAGAAAGAAATGTGTGATATAACAAGAGAGCGTGAGTCTTATTACAGTGTTCTGCGCAGGTTCTTGGGGCTGGGAGGATCATAGAAAAATTGTGGACATATACTTCACTAACGGGATAGCGAGGCTTGTGAATTAAAAAGAACTAAATTATGCGGTTTTACGTGCCATAACCGCTTTCTCATTATAAGGCACGCGCCAGTGGAGGATTCCGGAAAATTTGACCACCTGGGGTTCTTCAACGTGCACCTAAGTACACGGGTGTATTCGCATTTCGCCCCATCGGAATGCGGCCGCCGTGGCCGGGATTCGATCCCACGACCTCGTGCTCAGCAGCCCAACACTATAGCCACTGAGCAACCACGGCGGGTAGCGAGGCTTGAGAAATAGACCCGAAAGTAGGAGACAGAAATAAACTGTGCAAGGGGAGGTGACACATGAAGCGCAGGCATTGATTCTTTAATTATTATAACAGAATGGTCCAGGAAAAGTATGGATGGTGTCTGTGATTTGTATGGAGGGATGTGTTTACATATCGCACGCTGTAGGCCCTCGAAAGATTAACTTCAGAAGCAGCATGCAAACAGCTCTGCAAGCACGCTTGTCGCTGGACATACGCGTGGCGGGAACGCTGGGAAAGGTCTTAATTGGGCAACAAAGTTAATTTCGTAGTAGACGACTGAGTGCAGTTTACTGTCATGGGAGGTCAGCATTCTCTAAGAACAAAAGTAACATCAGGTACCCGTCAAGGTTCGGTTCTTGGCCGTTGCTTATTGATGCGAAAGGGTCAAATGGCTCATTGAGCGAAAAAAGCCGGCGTCCCGCGTCTGTAGCAGCGAAACGGAACCTAAATTCCCATTAGCCGCGACGCCGCGTCACGAGCGTGCCTTGACTATAGCATAGTGGGTGAAAGGGAAAGGGAATACCTGCTGCCGCAATAGCGCTCCAGACGCTGCGTGAGGGGAGAGGGAATCGCCGCGACGACAAATCATCCTCGCTCTCGAAAGGCTGTATTATCCGCGCGTTCCTTGTCCACGCATGCTCTCACCTCTTTTAGGAAAAATCAAAACGCTCCAAGTGCCACAACGCCCTGTCTTGCCCGCGAGGGCTAGGCAGCGCGTTGCCCGCGATATCGCTCAGATGCGTTCAGCGCATTTCAGCTCAGATGCGATATCAGCGCGCTGCCCGCGATATCGCTCAGATGCGTTCAATTGCACATTAATGCTTTCGCATTCAGAGCTCGTAAGTGTTTAAGTATCTTTTTGTATTATGAGGTTTTACGTACCAAAACCACGATGTGATTATGAGGCTCGCCGTTGCGGGGGACTGCGGTTTAAATTTGACCATCTGTGGTTCTTTATCGTGCACTTATATATAAGTAGAGGCGTGTTATTTCTTTTTTCTTTTTTTCATTTCGCCCTCTTCGAAATGAGGCCGCTGCCTCCGGGATTTGATCCTGCGACCTCGTGCTTAGCACACAACGCCAAATGCACTAATCAAACACGGTGCGACTGTTTCGGGGTTCTCGGATGTTCTTAATATTTATCGACGACATACATAACGGCATTCGATCTACAATCCACCTTTTCGCAGATGACTGCGTAATTTACCATCGCATCAGTGACTACCAAGATCACGTACACATGCAGAGTAACATAAACATGATTGAAAACTGGTGATCAAAGTGGATGATGAAGCTTAATGTTTCGAAACGTAAATTTATTCATGTGTCTCCGAAAGGTCTTATTTATTAAATTTTGAATATGCAGCGTCTATTTGGAACCCCTATCAAACTTGCCTCATTGACGCCATTCAGGCAGTCCAAAACCGCGCAGCACGATTCATATGTTCTGTTTATGATTGCAAGCACAGCATCAGCAAAATATAATCCTCCCTCAGTCTCTATTCTCTAGCATATCGAAGTCTCACTGGGGCGCGCAGTCACAACGTAAACAACGCGTCATTATTCATTGGCCTGTGGTCGCTAAAGCGGCCTCTACCCATGGCCCCAACCCCCCTCCCACTGGGCTATGCTATGGGTCGCTTCGCTCGCCTTGGCTGGAGCCCTCCGTGTCAGCCGTGGTGAAGCATAAGACAAAAGAACAAGTACAGCAGATGTCAAAGGAGAAGAAAAATAATGCAGCAACCTTTAAAAAAATTTACCACAAAGACATTTGAACCCACTATCCCACAATCACGAGCCCGACGCCTTTCCGCGGCGCTATGAAAAAAAAAGATCTTTGTTTTCAGCTTGGCTACAAGCCTGAATACATGGTTGCGATCCCAGATCACACTCGGTTTATGTATGTGAAAACATCGAACATTGACATCACATCTTCGTCGCAGTCAATCGTCTTATACACCACGTACTTTGGCACCCATTTCCATGATGCACTCACGCACGGATCGGCCTTTAACGCCACATATGCCAACAGCCGGAGTAAAAAAAATAACGTCCATATATTGAAAATCACGTTAGGGTGATGAAAAACGAATGCCATGTTGATTGAGAGGTAAGTGAATCTTGAAATTTCTCTGTAATATATCCCAAAAGAGTATGGCGTTATTAGAATCTACGAAAGCATGTTGAATAGCTTCAGCTTCGTTGGACAGTAAACATCTGCTTCCCCATGGCACGGAAACCCCTTTTCTTCTAACCACGTTTTGACAAGCAAGGTGCCGGTGCGAAGCTTGAAGAAAAATGTTTACGAGACGGAAACGCTTGCTATTGCAAAGGTTCTGCATCGTTTGCTGTTAGCCATCAGTATAGTGTTATAGCTATAGTGAAGGGTCCCCTCAGTATAGTCAGTTCCTTTAGGGTATTCTATATAGGCAATCCCCCTTTTATGTAATGCCCCAAGCTTTTAGGGGAATAATAAATGATGATGATGAATATACCAATTTAGATATGCTGATTTGTCGAATGTCTCCGAGATGTCCACTTACGCCCGTTATGCGTCAGCCTAGGAAATACTATGCCTGGAAATTTGCCAATATCAATGCTCTATCTAATCTACTGCCCTAAGACACCTCTTCCTTTCATTGACACCGATTCTGTTGCTCTGGTAGGCCTACGGATACCCGATTTGATCATTATTCTACTTACCCAACTTGGATCGTTCCCCGTAATACACGGCAGAATTCCATATAATACCGTTTATTTGACTTCTAATTCATACTGCTCTCTTTTTATCCAGTAGCGTCACTCCTAATACATTCTTTTCCACAGCTCATCGTGCGTTCCTGCACTTCCTTCCAAGCACATTTATTAGCCTCCATTTTTCATCGCATGCCTTAGTGATCGCAGAATACAGAGTTCGTTATATACCCTGCAATATTTTCACAATTTCACACTGTTACGTCATAGTCGTTGCTTCCTGGCGGAAGAAGAAAAACGCAAGACGACCGAGAAATCCATGTCTTTGTTGTCCAAAATCATGACTCATTCACGGAAGGGGATTGACCACACTCAAGTTAACCAACGGTATACACAACAATAACGAATGAAACAGTACCAACAATCAACAAAGGAACATTGCAAAACATAACCGAGTTCCGTGGGCACCCTTAGCAGCGTAGCATCACAACCACGTAACCTTCCGGACGCTTCAATGAACTCGTACGGAGCTCTAATATCATGGAACTGCGGCTTGGTACCTGACTGACAGGACAATAGGTTTGATGTTAAATTCGGAATTAAAGTGTGTGAAAGTGTGTGAAGTGCGAATTAAAGTTTTACATGCGTCAACGACGATGTAGGGGCACGGCGTAGTGGGGAACTGCGGATTAATTTTGACCACTGGGGTTCTTTAAGGTCTACCTTAATCTAAGCAGACGAGCGTTATAGCAGTTCGCTCCCATGTAAATGTGGCCTACGGTGTTAGGATAGAACCCACACCCTTGTGCTCAACAGCGTAACGTCATAGTCACTGAACTACGGAGATGGGCAGAGGTTTGATGTCGATAAATTGAAGCCTCTAGATTGCTAGTGGGAAATGCAAGGAACATCCTACGGAGGGAGGAGAAGCGGTGGCAGGAAAGAAGAAAATGATCCGGTTATTCCCGGCTCGTTACAAAAAGAACAGAAACATTAGTGACTGAAAATTTAGATATGTGAAGGTGAAAATTTAGACGGCAAACTGCAGCGCTGGTGCCGTCACGTCGCATAGTCGGGAAAGGTATTTTCTCGTGTTGCATGGAAGACACTTGTGCCAGTATCGAGCCCTCCTATTCCCTTGGAGTAAAAATGTCTGCCGTACTCGAGTCCTTTGAATGGGGAGTAAAGAAAAACAGTCAGTCACTTTGGACTGATAAATTGTGTTCACAACGTTATTTTGGTTAATTTCGCCGCTCCCTAGACAATATATATATATATATATATATATATATATATATATATAGGGAGAGAGAGAGAGAGAAGTTTAATGATACGAAATGCAGAGAGGTCGGCCTGAGGGATATTCCTCTAGCCAGTGTATCTAATATTATGACGGGTCCCGTCACCATAGTAAAACGTAGGGGAAAACACGCGAGAAGTAATTCAATCAATAAAAGCAGTTGAAAAACAACAGGATACAACAGGATACAACAGGATACAACAGGATGTGGTTAAGCATGAATCACTAAAGACATATTTGAAAAAAAGATATTACACACCACGCAGATGGTGGAAGCGAAAAACACAATTCAAGAACTCTTGGTAAAGAAAAGTAAAGTTGAAAAACAAAGCAGCATTGAACAAACAAAAAGAAAGGTGAGCTGTAGTTAGCACAAATATTACGTATGATATCTATATAGATTACATAGGTATTCTGGAGAAGACAGACTGAGGCAGGAATATATTTTGCTGATGCGGTCCTTGTAATCATAATCAGAACATACAAATCGTGCTGAGCGGTTTTGGACTGCCTGAATGGCGTTAATGAGCTAAGTTTGATGGGCGTTGCAAATAGACGCCGCATATTCAAGCTTTGTGCGTACATATGTTTTGTACGCCCCTTGTCTGACAGAGGGTAGCCACAAAGATTCGTTCTGATGAATGCCAGCAACCTCGAAGCTTCTGCTGCAACCGTTATTGCATGTTCTGCCCAGGTTAGTTTTGTGTAATGAGAACGCCAAGGTACCGCTATTCCTACACCCGCGATACCGGCGTCGAGTACAAAGAGTATGTATAAAAGGCAATAAAACGTTTCCGAGATACAGGCATACATTTACATTTCGAAACGTTAAGTATCATCATTCTCTTTGAGTACCAGTTTTCAATTAGGTTTATGTCATTCTTCAGATGTACGTGATCTTGGTAATTATTGATGCGACGGTAAATTACGAAGTCATCTGCGAAAGGCGCCTTGTAGATCAACTTCCGTTAGGTATGTCGTTGATCAATATTACGAACATCCGAGGACACCTAAACACATCTTACTCGTTGTGAATGCGAAAGCATTAATATACAATTGAACGCCACTGAGCGCTCCTTCGAGCTATGAACTCCTCGCGGGGGGCGAGCGAGCGCGTTGAGACGCTTGACGCGTTTTTATTTGGCCTTACGGAGGCGTAGTTAGAACGCAGGCGAGAGCTTGCGCGGTCAAGGAGCGCGCGGATGACACAGGCTTCCGAGAGCGAGGGTGATTTGGCGTCCAAACCACCCTCGCCGGCAGCGCGACCTGCGAATCGCAGTCGTGCTGTTGCGGTCGGTTCGCGGTCGCGCTGCCGACGTTCCCGTTTCCTGCGCCAGTACGACTTCAAGCTGTACCTCCTCCCGCGTAGCCAGTCACCTAGCGAGGGAAACCATTTGCTGCAGTTCCGCAGGCACGAACTGCAAGCTTCGCGACTTCTACAAGGCCTGCACAGTCGCCAAGCAATTTATTGGACGTTTTGGTCGAAGGAACCGCCGCAACTGCGCTTATTGATACTGGGGCTGTAGTTTCTGTTATCGACGAAATGCTTTGTCGTAACCTCCTCAAGGTCACAACGCTGCTGTCTGGTATTCTTCTACGCACCGCGACTGCGCAGCATATAGCCCCGCTTGCTCAATGTACGGCAAGGGTGGTCATCAACGGCATCGTCTATGTCGTTGCATTTTTCGTGTTGTCTTTATGTTCACATGACATCATTCTCGGGCTGGGGCTTGTTGTCTCACCATCGTGCCATCATCCACTGTGCCGGGGCCGAAGCGGCGCTTTTCCCGCTTGCCAATGCCCCGCTGCCTGATCATTCTTAAGATAAAGCCTCCAAGCTCACCGTTGTGTCCCATACGGACATAACACCCTAAATGTCTATGCTTGTGCCCATCTCTTGCTCTACCGCCCCAAAGGCAACAGTACTTTTTACACCGTCGCCTATTTTTCTACGTCGCAAGGCCCTACCTCTCCAGTTTGCTGTCCTCACCACTACATCTGGATTATCCTCTATGCTTGTGTGTAACCCGTCTCACTACCCTGTGACCTTAGTGGGCGGCGAATCACTAGGTCGTGTTCAGCCCCTTGTCCCGCTTCACATTCTCGATGCTTCCGACCACACGGCCTGTTACGAGCTCGACGCCCTCACTTCTCCCGTGCTGTGCATGTCAGCATCACCATTGTCATCGTCGTCGTCAGACGTTCTTAAATCTGTCGTAGACGCCGATCTGCCGCCTGCGTATCGCCAGCAAGTCCTCGCGCTTCTTCAGAATTTTCGCTCGTCCTTTGATTGTGAACAACCATCTCTGGGGCGTACGGCAACCGTCAATCACAGCGTTCACACTGGTTGCCATCCTCTTTTACGGCAGCTACCATACCGCGTGTCGGCCGCCGAGCGACAGATCATTCACGAGCAAGCCGACGATATGCTGCCCCGTGGCGTCATTCGCCCTTCCCACAGTCCTTGGGCGCCTCCTGTAGTATTAGTACGCAAGAAGGACGGGTCAATGCGCTTCTGTGTGGATTACCGTCGACTCCATAAGACCACTCGTAAAGATGTCTATCCGCTGCCTCGGATAGATAACGCCCTCGACTCCTTACAAGGCGCGGAGTACTTCTCATCTTTGAATCATCGCTTAGGCTATTGGTAAGTGCCGATGACAGAAGATGACTGTCAGAGGACAGCTTTCGTCACGCCCGATGGCTTGCACGAATTTACCGTAATGCCATTCGGGCTCTGCAACGCGCCCGCTACTTTCGAGCGTATGATGGACACCCTCCTTCGTAACCACGAGTTGAAAATGTGTCTCTGCTACCTTGATGATATGGTGGTGTTTTCGCCAGATTTCCCGACGCACCTCGTTCGCTTGCGTGAGATACTGACCTGCCTCACCTCTGCTGGCCTCCAACTCAAAATCAAAAAGCGCCGTATTGCTGCCCACAAGTTAACAATATTGGGACACGTTGTATCGAAGGACGGTGTGCTACCTGACCCAGCCAAGCTTCGCGCGGTCGCAGAGTTTCCGATGCCCACTACTCTTAAGGCACTCCGCAGCTTTATAGGGCTGTGCTCTTACTTTCGGCGTTTTGTGCGCAATTTCGCAACTGTCATCGCATCACTGACCAATTTGCTCACCGCTACCAACGGCATCTCCACATGGTCAACTTCCTGTGACGAAGCCTTCAAGCAACTACGCGTTTACTTACTTCGCCATCGATTCTTCGACACAACGATCCCACAGCGCCTACCGAGGTACACATGGACGCCAGCGGCATCGGACTTGGTGCAGTCCTCGCATAACGGAAAGACGGCTATGACGAGTACGTCGTTGCGTATGCGAGCCGCACTTTAAAGAAGGCAGAAGGCAACTACTCTGGAACAGAAAAGGAGTGCTTGGCCATTATTTGGGCTCTCGTCAAATTGCGTCCATACCTATATGGTCGCCCTTTTTACATTGTCACCGACCACCATTCCCTTTGCTGGCTGTCCTCGTTGAAGGATCCGTCAGGTCGCCTAGGCCGATGGACACTTCGCTTACAAGAATATGACATCCGTGTTGTCTACCGATCGGGCACAAAGCACTTTGACGCCCGATGCGCTTTCCCGATCACCGTTACCTTCTGATGTGACTTCAGTGTCTCTGCTCTTCGCATCCATGTCAGCCTTCAACGTCGCTGATATGCCGGAATGAGCAGCGTAAGGATCCCCTGCTTTCAACTATGCTGAATTTCCTCCACGACCCATCCGCCACACCTTCTCCTCGAACACTTTGTCTCCAAGACGCTCACTTTGCTGTACGCGACAACGTCCTTTACCGCAAAAATTATTTGCCTGATGGTCGCAAATGGCTCCTTGGGATACCACGACACATGCGTTCTGACATATGCGCTTATTTTCTTAGTGCTCCTCATAATGGTCCCGCCGGCGTTGTGAAAACGTACACTCGGCTAAGGCAGCGTTTCTACTGGCATGGCATGTATCACTTCGTGCGCCAGTACGTACGCGCTTGCACGGCGTGCCAACGACGTAAAATTCCACATGCCCTCCTGGTGAGCTACAGCCGCTGCCCTGGCCGGCTCGGCCCTTCGATCACGTCGGCATAGACCTATGCGGGCCACTTCCCTGCAGCTCCGAGGGTAACCGATGGATAATTGTAGGTGTCGACCACTTGACGTGCTACGCCGAGGCTGCCGCACTCTCGGCAGCCGCGCGAAGTTGCGTTTTTCATCTTGCGGAACTTCGTTCTTCGACATGGCGCACCACGCGAACTTCTCAGCGACAGGGGACGTGTCTTCCTGTCCGAAGTAATCCAAGCCCTTCTTGCTGCATGTCACCGCGTCTACAGCCTACCACCCGCAAACGAACCGCTTGACAGAGAGGTTCAACCACACACTCCGTGACATGTTGACTATGTACGTCGCCTCGGACCACAGTAACTGTGACACTGTTCGGCCGTTCGTCAAGTATCCCTAAATACGGCCACACAAGCTACCACTGGCTGTTCGCGCTTTTTTCTGCTGTATGGACGAGAGCCCTCGTGTGCTATGGACATACTGCTCCCACACCGACCCGACGCTTCCGAATGCACGCCTGTGTCTGAAGCCACCAAATACGCCGATGACTGTAGGCAGCTCGCGCGAACCCTTACGACCGCTGCTAGAGGTCGTCAAAAGCTGCGGCGTGACAGTGGCGCGCTTACACCACTTTTCCCGACTGGTTCCCTTGTTTGGTTGTGGGTCCCGCCTCACAGCCCTGGCCTTTCAACCAAACTCCTTGCACGCTATGATGGCCCCTACCGCGTCAAAGACCGTACCTCCGCTGTCACCTACGTTGTAGAACCTGTGACGCCATCACACGACCTCAGGAATCGCGGGCGTGACATGGTTCATGTAAACCGACTTAAGCCGTACTACTATACTAGTATGTATACGAATGCCCGAGAGGCTACTGCGTGCCACCGACCGTGCGCCTTTTAATGTAATTCCCGCAAAATTCTATGCGCTTAAGCCTGCGTTGCATACAGAAGCTTGCCTCGTAATACCTGGTTACATGTAATTGGTTATTGTAAAAAGTAATTGGAGTAAGCGTTGCCCAGAATAAATTTCAACTCAATGCGGGTAATGAATAACGTGTAATGTGCTACGTACACGGCTCATTCGGGCATACACCTAATAGCAAAGGCAGCCTGCTTGCAAAGACAGCAGGCAGCACATGCCCAATGGCCCAAGCTACTAGACAACTTTAGTCACTGTGCTTGTCCCATTGTCTGTGTGGCATCATTCGACCGTTCAAAGTGACCAAAGTAGCTAACAAAAACTATTTAATATACACTGAAATGTCCAAAAACGTCGCGATAAGCTGAAACTACAGTCAAAGGGGCCTGGCCACTCATTGAGTCGCGCGCCGACTGGCCACGAGGACGCACAACGCTGCGAGACGGTCCAGCATCCCGCACGTGTCTGTCGCACAGCCGCTCAAAACGAGCTCCTGGATGACTGCGGTACAGGACAGTTGGTCGGCCAGCACGTAGTGGGAGTGGATCGTCGGGAACAGCTCGTGGATCGTGGGAGTGGATCGTCGGGAACGTGGATCTGGCGCTGCGCGTAGCACGGCGCCTCAGCGTATCAACGCCTGAGCATCGCGCACGTCGGTCGAGTGCTCGAGGAAGACGAGCGTGCGCATGATGTCGCAGCTGTCGAGCAGCTCACATGGCATGCTCACGCCCACGCTCGAAAAGCGCACGCTCAGGATCTCCAGCGGGTCGAGTGTGGTCAATGTGGAATGGAGCGCGTCCATCGGGTCCCTGGTCGGATAGTCGAGCAGGTGGTAGGAGGGCCTGGCGTGCCTCAGGTGTTTGCTAAGCTCCACCCCGTCCCGTAACTGGAAGTGCTTTGGTGACATCCGTGGCTCGAGCAGCTCCAGAAACTCGGTGGAGCGGTGCTGCATCAGCGGACAATGAACCAGACTGAACGACCGCCTGCGCCGCATGTTGAAAGTCGAAGGAACCACGCGTCCGCGCAGGCAAGCCAGGCCCAGCCGTCCTTCGCGTAGCTTGATGATGATGACCCACAGGAAGTTGTTCCATAGGGACAGCTCCGCAAGGTGGAGGCACCCATCGGCTGCGCTGGCCCTGCATGACTTGTCGAGGTCCACCTGGTGATGGCCCGAGATCCTCCGAACGCAGCGAACGTTGGAGAAGAGCTGGTTGACCAACCGGCACAGGCTGGGACAGCTGCCGACAAGGCACGCAGAGGACTCTCGTAGGCGGCCGCTCCGTGGTTCCTTCTTGCAAACCTGTGGACAAACACCTGTCGTGCTTATACTCCACTCTGCTGTTGATATAGCTAATCGCTGATGCGTCGTTTCTACCTCTTTGGAAAGTAAGCATCGCCAAGTAGCGTTACAAAACTAGCCTAGTATTCATCTCATATTTACAGAAAGTTAACGTGTGTGAAGTTTGTTGAAAAATGCCTTGCCTTTCTGAAACTGACGGTAGCCATCGGGGTGTTCGTGACATCAGGATGTGCAGCTTCTCGACTTAGATACCGTATTTTACGGTAGTGAAGCATTGCGATAGGAACTACCATTGGCGTTCGCCAAATCAGGAGCTAGAACCATGCCAATGCGAGTGAAATTGCGCAATGTGCCTCAGAATATGAAAGCGTTGTCTTTTCCTTTCGGGAGGCACTTTCAAGTGCGAGAGAACGCTGCGTAGCCTCCACTTCACTGCCATAAAATTGTGAAACCCAGAGTAGGGATATCGGCAACGTTCATTTCGTTACGCACAACGAAAATGTCCTTTCCCAAAGTAAAACTTCTGCTGCATTTTTCTATGTGACTGAACATTGTCAACAGCGAATGAATACCGGCAAGTAAAGCTTCCGGCTTATGTTCTATATGTGAATATGCGTGATGCATTAAGGAACCGCCACAATGTAGGTGAAGCCTTTCAATAAGCGAATAGATAGCGCTGCTATGTTTATGCATGTACAGCCGTAAGCACGCTTAACACGAACGCCGCAGCGTGACCTGGACCAGCTTGGACTGACGCCAGCGCCGCGAAATGGTATGCTGCTCTATTATCTCAGTACCTTTGCAGTGGCTTACGACAGCTGGAGCGCAGCTCGATTCGACTGCTCGTCTTGTGCTTCGCTTGTGTCTGACCGGCGGCGAGAGTGCGCTCACTTGACATGTCCGTTCCGCCACGTTTGGCTCGTAGCTGCGGGCTCACGCGCGTCCAGAAAACACGTTGCGGTTTGCTTATATCGGCAAAGAGAAATGGCGGGCGACAGCTCGCGCGCCTTTCGGGTCTGGCCTCGAAGCTGGCGCTTTAGGGACATGATAAATAGGAAAAGGAGTGGAAATGCAGGTTTGTGGCGTGTGTAAAGGTTGGACAATAAATAAATCTGCTAATCCGGTGGCATAGTTGTTCATGGTCTTCATTTCTTATATTCTCTGACAGCGCGCATCGGAGTGCTCTCACTGGTTAGTGTCTGGCTTCCAGTTTAGTCCACGATCCACTGAAGATCCACGGTCGGATCGTAAGAGCTGCGCGTGTCCTGAGCTAGAAAGACGCGTGGATGCGATTCAAGCTAAACTTTTAATGTCTAGGGATTGGCGAAAATCGCTAAGTGGCATCTTCTGGGATAAGAAACTGGCTTTTTAGGCAGCTAGAAAGACCCTGGCCATAGATGCAATGTATCGAAAGGTAGCATCTTATAGCTTATAAGTGCACATAAGGTAACTCGACGCCCCCATCGCATGTTGGTGATTTACACAGCGTGTTCCCGATCTTATTCACAGTGTCACGCTTGACACTTTGCAATGCGCGTTTCCTATATGGTTATTTCGCTTGTTTTCAAAACGGCAAACTGCAGTTAGTATAATAAATGGCTGTATATTCCTATGGAAGAAGATTCGGCAGAGACACTCACGCCTGCTTACGTATGGGAATGCGAAAACATGTCATTTAGGTTTGGTTGCGGTTTGCAAATTGAGTTTATTAAATGCGATGCATTTCTTGGCGAATATTTGCCACTTGGACAGTATCTAGCTATCTATGTAGCCGCCTACGTCTTGGTGCTGTCATGGTCGTTTCGTTAACTTGGTAGGCACCCCGCTCACCGCTTCGCAGACCACCGATTCCCACAGGACATGGGATCTGCCTGCTTTTTGAGGCGGTCAGTCTTTCCTTTTTCGAATTTTAAGCACTACGCACACACACAGACACGCGTGTATGACATCACCCGGAACGTTGTACGACAGACGGTTGCGTCACAATTTTTGGGCGAATTGCACCTGCGAGAGCACTCTGCGAGAGCACTCCGATGCGTGCTGTCAGAGAATATAAGAAATGAAGAACATGAAGTATGCCACCGAATTTGCAGATTTATTTATTGTCCTACCTTTGCAATCGCCACAAACCTGCATTTCCTCTCCTTTTCCTATTGATCATTTGAGGCCAAACCCGAAAGGCGCGCGAGCTGTCGCCCGCCATTTCGCTTTTTCGATATAAGCAAACCGCAACGCGTTTTCTGGACGCGCATGAGACCGCAGCTACGAGCCAAACGTGGCGACACGTCAAGTGAGCGCACTGTCCCCGCCGGTCAGGCACAAGCGAAAGACAAGACGAGCGGTCAAATCGAGCTGCGCTCCAGCTATCGTAAGCCGCTGAAAACATACCGAGATAACAGAGCACAACACTTCGCGGCGCTGGTGTCAGTCCAAGCCGGTCTAGGCCACGCTGCGGAGCGTTCGTGCACTCTACACTTTTAGGCAAAGTTACACCCTTTGGAGGGCCCCTTCTGCCACACAACGATAATCGTCATCTGCCTTGATGCATTTCCTTTCTTTAACGCTGCGAGCCCGGTACTTTCCAGTAACGAACGGCATGCGCGTTATCAACATGATAGCATTCCCGACAGGACAGTAGCGGGCGCGGCGTTTTCAAGAAAGGAAACGCATCAAGGAAGATGACGATTATCGTTGTGTGGCAGAAGGGGCACTCCAAAGGGTGTAACTTTGCCTAAGAGTGTACACTCTTAGGGAAAGTTACACCCTTTGGGCTGTATCTCTGCCACACAACATTATTCGCCATCTGCAATGCTTGCGTTTCCTTTCTTGAAAACGCCGCGCCCGCTACTTTCTTGTCAAAAGGGTGTCATCATCATCGTCATCATCGTCATCATCATCATCATCATCCATCATCATCATCAGCCTGTTTACCCCCACTGCAGGGCAAAGGCCTCTCCCATACTTCTCCAACTACCCCGGTCATGTACTAATTGTGGCCATGTTGACCCTCCAAACTTCCTAATCGTATCTGCCCACCTAACTTTCTGTCGCCCCCTGCTACGCTTCCCTTCCCTCGGAATCCAGTCCGTAACCCTTAATGACCATCGGTTATCTTCGCTCCTCATTACATGTCCTGCCCATGTGCATTTATTTTTCTTGATTTCAACTAAGATGTCATTAACGCGCGTTTGTTCCCTCACCCAATCTGCTATTTTCTTATCCCTTAACGTTACACCTATCATTCTTCTTTCCATAGCTCGTTGCGTCGTCCTCAATTTAAGTAGAACCCTTTTCGTAAGCCTCCAGATTTCTGCCCCGTATGTGAGTACTGGTAAGACACAGCTGTTATACACTTTTCTTTTGAGGGATAATGGCAACCTGCTGTTCATGATCTGCGAATGCCTGCCAAACGCACTCCAGCCCATTCTTATTCTTCTGATTATTTCACTCTTATGATCCGCATCAGCAGTCACTACCTGTCTTAAGTAGATGTATTCCCTTACCCCTTCCAGTGCCTCGCCACCTATCGTAAACTGCTGTTCCCTTCCGAGCCTGGTAAACATTACTTTAGTTTTCTGCAGATTAATTTTTAGTCCCACCCTTCTGCTCTGCCTCTCCAGGTCAGTGAGCATGCATTACAGTTGGTCCCCTGAGTTACTAAGCAAGACAATATCATCAGCGAAGCGCAAGTTACTAAGGTATTCTCCATTTACTCTTATCCCCAATTCTTCCCAATCCAGGTCTCTGAATACCTCCTGTAAACACGCTGTGAATAGCATTGGAGAGATGGTATCTCCCTGCCTCACGCCTTTCTTTATTGGGATTTTGTTGCTTTCTTTACGGAGGACTACAGTGGCTGTGGAGCCGCTATAAATATCTTTCAGTATTTTTATATACGGCTCGTCTACACCCTGATTCCGCAATGCCTTCATGACTGCTGAGGTTTCGACCGAATCAAACGCTTTCGCGTAATCGCTGAAAGCTATATATAATGGTTGTTTATATTCCGCACATTTCTCTATCACCTGATTGATAGTGTGAATATGATCTATTGTTGAGTAGCCTTTACGGAATCCTGCCTGGTCCTTTGGTTGACGGAAGTCTAAGGTGTTCCTGATTCTATTTGCAATTACCTTAGTAAATACTTTGTAGACAACAGACAGTAAGCTGATCGGTCTATAATTTTTCAAGTCTTTGGCGTCCCCTTTCTTATGGATTAGGATTAGGTTAGCGTTCTTGTAAGATTCCGGTATGCTCGAGGTCATGAGGCATTGTGTATACAGGGTGGCCAGTTTTTCTAGAACAATCTGCCCACCGTCCTTCAACAAATCTGCTGTTACCTGATCCTCCCCAGCTGCCTTCCCCCTTCGCATAGCTCCCAAGGCTTTCCTTACTTCTTCCGGCGTTACTTGTGGGATTTCGAATTCCTCTAGACTATTCTCTCTCCCATTATCATCGTGGGTGCCACTCGTACTGTATAAATCTCTATAGAACTCCTCAGCCACTTGAACTATCTCATCCATATTAGTAATGATATTGCCGGCTTTGTCTCTTAACGCATACATCTGATTCTTGCTAATTCCTAGTTTCTTCTTCACTGCTTTTAGGCTTCCTCCGTTCCTGAGAGCTTGTTCAATTCTATCCATATTATACTTCCTTATGTCAGCTGTCTTACGCTTGTTGATTAACTTCGAAAGTTCTGCCAGTTCTATTCTAGCTGTAGGGTTAGAGGCTTTCATACATTTGCGTTTCTTGTTCAGATCTTTCGTCTCTTGCGATAGCGTACCGGTATCCTGTCTAACGGAGTTACCGCCGACATCTAATGCACACTCCTTAATGATGCCTGCAAGATTGTCGTTCATTGCTTCAACACTAAGGTCCTTTTCCTGAGTTAAAGCCTGTAAAAGGGTGTAGTTTCGCTTAAGAGTGTAAGAAAAGTTTACACCCTCTGAGTCGTATCTTGCCACACAACGATAAAGGTAAAATGTCTTGTCTGCATTTCCTTTCTTTAACGCTGCGAGCCCGGTACTTTCCAGTAACGAACGGCATGCGCATTATCAGCATGACATAGCATTCAAGACAGGAATGCGCGGCGCGGCGTTTTCAAGAAAGGAAACGCAAGCAAGGCAGATGACGATTATTGTTGTGTGCCAGATATAAACCCCAACGGGTGTAAACTTTTTTTTAGAGTGTGTTAAGCGTGCTGACGGCTGTACATCATGTGCATGTTAAGTGGGAAACACGCACAAAGAAAAAATCACTAGGCGCCTTATGGTTCTCTCTTTACCCATGTCCTGCTGCGACATATGTTCTTCGTGTCAGCCGTGGCTGTATTCTTAGGTACTTACATTATAAATTCAAAGGTGAACAAATATAAAGGTACAAGGCTACGTTATGGCGTTTCCGGCTTAAAATGCATGTGCAACAACTGCCTAATTTATGCACAGAAATGTGAATTTGTGTCGATAGCATGCTTCAAGGCCGGCTACAGAACAACATCAGATAATATTTAGTTGAATATAGTTACATAGAAACGACCTTCCGACGATTTTCTCTTGTTCGCGCTTGCATTTATTCCGAAATCTCAGCCACGTCTAGAACGGCAGCAATGCGGCTGGCATTCTAGTACGGGTATAGTGGCAGAGAATTGAATCCTCGACCTCCTGCTGAGAACGAGTGCGCGATATAGCCACTAAGCCACCACGGCGTGTGAGACAGCTTTTCGTTACCGCATTGAGCGACGAAGCAGAGGGCGAAGCAAGCGTCTTACGCTTTCGTTGGAGCCTCCCGATCGCGTCAAGTCCTTCGGCGTCATCCACGGCGAAGCTGGGCTGCCGCTAGGTGTGGACGCAGCGCTGGACGAAATCCCTGGAGCCGAGCTCGATCTTGGGTCGCGCGGTTTGCACGAGCAACTGCGCGATTCTGTGGGCACGCCTTGCCCGTGGCACGCTGCCTCGGGATTCCTTCGCGAGACGCGAGGTTGGCAGCTCGACGGAACAGAAAACGATGAAGAACCGAATCGCCGCGAAATCAAGGCGCACTATGGAAAACGCGTGATATTAAATATGTCATTTGCGAGAACGGTAAGTGGCCAATTTCTTATCGGTGCATAATCAGCAACAACGCAATGAACAGGGACGGAGAATGTCGCAAGATACGAAACACAAGACCAGCCTGTTTTTTTTAACCGTTTCTTTTTTTTTTTGTCCTGTTCTTAATTATGCGTGATGCGAATGTTGATTTTTGGGTTGGGGGAGGACACAACGGGGGACGCCAAGGCAAGGAAGTATCTGTGCTTAACAAGTTTGGCCACTCGTTTACGATGGTAACCATATCAAGGTCAAACTTTCAAACAGGCACGAACTGATATTCCTAACGTTAAGATAACACCTTCTATCTGTGCAAACGCACAATTTGGCCCTTTGAGGACAGCCTCCATACATGTGTGGACGCGTAAACGAGCACCAAATGTTGACACAGGCACCTTGTGGCCCACTTTTAGAAAGCACAATATAACGCGTGGTTCCACTTTGCGGGCACTCAGCAGATGCTGTCACTGCGTGTTAATTTAAATCCCCTACTGCACCAGTGCCGAATATTCGTCTTTTTTCATGGAAACGTGAATACAAAACATGTGTTGTATGTTGTTTTAATTTTTGTTTTATCAGTGATACTTAAGAATGAAAAAAAGAACAGCGCAAAAATTACGACACGTGCCCGAAATACACTTAAGAAATTGAAAGGCGATTTTTTCTACAATAAATTGAGGCCCATATTCGCTGAAGTGCATAAAGAATATCCCAATATTGCCAATTTCCCATCAGAACAGGCGCATGAATACAGGTACACTCTAAGAAAAGTTTACTCCCTTTGAGTCGTATCTTGCCACACAACGATAAACGTCATCTATCTTGTCCGCATTTCCTTTCTTTAACGCTGCGAGACCGGTACTTTCCATTAACGAACGGCATGCGCATTATCAGCATGTCATAGCATTCTCGACAGGAAAGTAGATGGCGCGGCGTTTTCAAGAAAGGAAACGCAAGCAAGGCAGATGACGATTATTGTTGTGTGGCAGATATACACCCCAAAGGGTGTAAACTTTTTTTAGAGTGTAGATGGTGTCTAGATACACATTGCACATTTTCCGTCGACGATTCTATCCAGTGGTCACCATCGTGTGCTGGCAACAGCGGGTGTTGTGGTCTCTGCCCTTGGAGACCGGCGCCTTTCACTAAGTAGTAAATTGAACGCAGGTTTGCTGTGCATGTTGTGCGTAGAGCGTACAGCTTGACTGAAAGCAAGAGGAAACTTCGCAGTACGCCAATTGCTTGGGCTCCGGGATCATGGAGCGCTGTGCTGTGGCGACAGCGGAAAGCCCCGATGTTGAGGGACATGCTGAACTGCTGCGTCCTCAGATATGCATTACAGTGTTGTAAAGTTGGACAGCCCTTAATAAAATGCGAATGGTTGCGCCTCATTTTCTTACCTGCTTGAGGATGCCACTTTGGTAATTACGATATTGCCAGAATTCCATAAGCAATAACAGCGCAGAGAAAGGTAGCAGATACAAGAGTACTTAATGGCGGAATTGTAAGCAGGATAAAGTAGTACGCACAAGGTTCCATAAACAATGGAATTTTACGACAACTGTGCCGCAAGCATTACTGCAGTAGCCACACATGCCTTAAGAACATGACATCTGGAGAACTCGGAGAATGTATGTGAACCATCTTGGAAACTTTGATTCGCATCGAGATATGCTATAGCAAAACTGAAATCTGAGCATTTGTTATGCACCACTGCTTCAAAACAAAACAGTGCAGAAAATACGGGGGCGCAGAAATGTTGCTCGTCTACTTCTTCACTACATTCCCGTGTCTTTCGCTTTCTTTTGTCCATAAAGAGGCCCTGAAGCATCTTTAGGACTTCGTACACACACACACACACACACACACACACACACACACACACACACACACACACACACACACACACACACACACACACACACACACACACACACACACACACACACACACACACACACACACACACACACACACACACACACACACACACACACACACACACACACACACACACACACACACACACACACACACAAGTCCGCGGATAGCCTACGCCGCTGTGATCATGTCAGCCAAATTTTGCAGTCGTGCGCGTTGCGTGAACATCGCAAGAGGATCGCGATATCAGCTTTCCCTCAAACGCTCCCTTTACAACAGAAACCTCCTCCTCTGTTTTTTGGACGCTTTATTTCGCAATATAGCGGATTCCGATTCCCGGCTGCTATTGGCCAATAGTTGACATCAACTAAGAAGGGTGTTTGGATCAGCTCGCTTCTTCTTAATGTTACTCCTTACATTTATTGACGCAGTTAAAAAAACAGGCTAATACTAATTATGTATACTTCCGAAAGCAGCCGACACCTTTATGCTAACGCTTGGCCGCGGCCGCCCGCGTAGGAATTAAACCTTGGCCACACTGCTTATCGGTGTCGTAGCCGTCGGGTCTTGCTTAATTCGCAACTCAACCAAGCTGCAAAAACCCCAAACTTAAGGTCGAATCACACGCACGCTTGCCAGGGAGCGCTCACTCCTGGCCGGTCCTGGTTAGGCGCCTTGGCAGAATTCGCTTCGTAATGAAGAAGCAATTGAAAGCGCTTCAAAATGCGCAAGTTGGATGTGGCTACTACCCGTCGGTCAAGTTGGTGCGGAACAATAAGATCCTGAACACGTAGTACAGCCAGACGGGAGCATTTGAGCGCGAGCGCGCACTCCATCCCAGTCGTGCACAAATCAAACGCTGCTCTTGCATGTAGTTGCGGTCTGCTACTTAGAGTAGATACCGCAGCCGCTGTGGAGTGCCAGGACTAGTCGCCATACCTTTGTCAGACGCTAGACGTTTATGCGCAGGCGCGGCTAAAAGCAGGCGTGATATAGAAAATCTGAGGGCTTTTCCTCCTGTAATATCTGACTTTGCCTAGGTACTACGGAGGAGAAGTGTCTTTGCTCGTTTTGTATGCGTTGGTCCCTAGGCGTGCTGGCATTGCGCAGTGAGAACGCGCTCACCCATGGGAGCGTTTGTTTACGCTCCCACGCTAGCTCCTGGCGCGGTGAACCAGGTGAAGCAGTGGGCACTGATGCCCCGTTTGATGATCGGAAAGAAGTGGAAGCACCGCGAAGGGGGTGTTACGTTGCCAACAACTGAGGTACTGCAATGAGGTACCTTCTGCGGCAAAGTATTTCTGAAAGAAGTTAATTTACATTTAAATGCATTTCTCCACTGCCATAAAAAGTTGCAGGGGGCCCCTCTAAAGGAGCACTAAAGGCAAATATGAAATATTAAGTCGACGTGGACTTTTAAATTATCATGGAAACGCATTCTGTCATTCGCAGCGCTTGTTCTTTTCGTAACAATTAAACGCTTACTTTAAGGGAACAACGATTCTGAAGAGGCCTGCATACCTCTAGATAGATGGATAGGTGTATGCTATGGGCGTACCTTTTTTTGAATGGGGCGGCGGGTGGCGCAGCAAGTTCCGGTTCTTATTTTGCCAATCTGCTACCTATCTTTTTTTAAAAATAAACGCAAATAATTCCCGACATCAACCTTGCTGAACCACAATTGGGAATTTTGTTTTTGTGTGCCTGCGTTGTTTGTGGCCGCCCTACTTTATTGCCACCAAACTTCCAATCCCCTTTTACTAATGGCTACTAAGCAATTTAATCCAGTGACCCCAAGCTCAGAGTCTTCACACTGCATCACACTGCATCACCGCCCTTTACTGCAGTAGTGAGCAATAACGCTAAAGCAGGATGCAGAAACCGAGCGAAAGCAGAGTCAGAGCCGACAGTGAGAAACAGGAAGGGAAGGTCCGCACCGACACGTAAACACAATATCCGACATTCGTCGCGATCGGCATCATCCTCTGCTACATGGTGTTCATACGAGTTTAGTGAGCCGCTAAACCAGCGCAGCACAACGCGATGACGAAACTACTAAATGGCGAAAGCGTGAGCGGCGCAGTGTCGATCGCAATGGTTTGACTGCACCGTCGTCGTCAAGGGTAACTGTAGGAAGACTTCTTTCTATAACAATACTGTGGAAACTCAAGGCGAATTTTCGCCGTCGGCGTCGCTGTGATCTTCCATAGAAAGTCTAAGTGCGATGACACCGCGGCCGCCCGTCGTGTGCTGTAGATGCGAGCAAATGCTTGCGAAGGTGAGCACAGGGTGGTGGCTTGACGCGACTCTTTCTTTTCACGCTCGCAAGAGAGGAAGGCGGGAGAGGGATGCGCGCCGTCTTCCCACGCCCACTTATCTCATTGCACAAAAATAACTGCCATAGAAGTAAAAAGCCAGCTTCTGAAGAGTACGGCTACGACTCAACTGCGTTAACACTGATGCAACGACCTATTGCCACAAGCCCTATGGCCCACGAAATCTCGTTTGGCTGAGTTGCAGCATAAAATTCTTCACCGATCATAACCAAGAGTAGGAGGCAACAGCTCACATCCCGGTTTTGTCTGGACACACAACTAGTATTGCACCTTCATTCACTGCATTCATGTTCACCAGAAGATGCTATCGCGACAGGCACACAAAGTGATCTGGCACAGGACACGAAGAAGTCAACACATCACAGTCCGGTGGTCTACAGGACGTCCTTGATACTCAAATGCCACATTAACATCACCCAACTGCGTAAATAAATTTCATCCAACTGGCGTGGGGCGTCACCTTCGGCTGGGTCATGGCAGCATTCGCCATGCTCTCTGACGACTCCAGCGAGGACCAGGAAGTATCAACATCAGAGAGTAGTGGCTTCTGGGGCTTCGGCCTCGGTCAGACCCACCAGTGAAGACGATATTGAACACCTGCCTCTCGCGCACCTTCTCGAACAACGCAGCCTCCGTCTTGGAGTTACAGCTAGGAAGCATGACAAACCACCTGGCGTGGTGTAGCAGGGAAAGGGTATTTAGCAGTGCGTCGGATATCTAGAATAGATATTATTCGTAGTGCCGGTGCTTGTAGTCTTCCCCGCTCGACAGACAGCGCCCACTTGGTTTACAGTCCCCATAGCAGCTCCATCGTCTGCATGACTGCGGATTCATGAACACCACGTCGAACTTGACATGCTTCAGGGCGTTAATCGAGCGCAGCATATCACTAAAGATGTGGCTGCATGTAAATCGAACGTCCAGCCGGCGCCTATGAGGGAGCAGTGGCTGCTTCTTTTGAATATCCCTCTGAGCAACGTCACGCCTAGCGACGTCTGCGTGGTGAACGTTAGCTCCACGTCCCACAGGTAGCGACAGCTGGCGTAAACGGTGGACATCCGGACTGCCAAATCACAATCGATCACTCTGTTCATCTGGACCGCAAGACTGCAAAAGTAGACGTTGCCGCAGAGTACGCGGTTGGACCCCTGCAGCAGAAACCAGGCCGGTAGAGTGGGCGCTTCTAAGGACGTGTGAGAGATCATGGGGTCTTACTGCAGACCGGTCATCGCTGGTAATGTGGAATCTGGCGAAGTCAACCTGGTCCCTGTCGTCGATTTCCTTCGATAATTTCGCCTCTCTCGGCTCCTTCACCCAGCTAAGTCTCAGGAACTTTATCCCCGTAATCAGCAATGCATCTTAACATGAAGCCCTTTTCACTTGACATAAATGATGCCTGGTGTGAACGTGCCCAAGACGCTCATTGCGTTTCCTTAGCTGCGTTCAAAATAGGCCACATTGAGATCAAATCTAGCATGGCCTTCAAGTTAAGATGCATTTCTGAATACGAGGGTAAGAGTCCATGGGAACGCCAGGGCGTCTTCAAGCCGCAAACCGCAACCGCCGCTAAGACATGCTTTATGGAATAATAGCTTAACTAGCGTGGCATTGCCCTGTATCGCCTTCACTCCCATGTTGTGAAGGGGTACCGCGCAATAGTTTATGTAAATTTCGCCAAGTTTGCCGTTGTGCGAAATAACAGTGGCGACGAAGGGATGGATGCCCGAGGAGGTGGCAGTGCACATGACCATCACCACATTGATGTTCGAGCCCACTCACAAGGCGCTGGAGAGGTTACAGACCACCGCCTCATTCAGATCGATGTTGGACCTCTCGAGCAACTTGAGCAGCGTGCACCGATAGTCGATGGGCCCGATTCACAGTGGCTCATAACTAGCTTCTCGATGACGGTGCTGCGAAACTCCAGGTCGGCCAGTACGTTGTAGGAGTCCTTGGTCGCGTACAACCAGTCGATGTGGATCTTGCGCCTGCCAAGCGGCACGTGCATGCCGACGCCCGAGGATCGCACGCTCACGATTTCCATCGTGTTGAGCGTGTTCACCCGTGGAGCGTACCGCGTCCGTGAGCTTCCTGGGGAGTAGTCATCCAGCAGGTAGTAAGAGAGCTTGGCGTGTCTCAAGTTGCGGCACAGGCAGGGTCTGCCCCGTAAGTAGAACTGCTATTGCGACGTTCGGGGCTCGCCGCCGTCGCACAGTTCCACGTACTCGATGCAGCATTCTTCCATGAGCAACCAATAAACCAGGAAAAAGGAGTGCCCCCGCAGCACGTTACACGAACCCGGAACCACGCGTCCGCGGAAGCATGCCATGCCAGCCGTGGTGAAATCACTTCGCGTAGCTTGTTGTTGGTGACCCAACGGAATACGTTCCATCGGGGCAGCTTCGCAAGATGCCGCCCTCGGCAACGCTGGCAGTGTGGAACTTGTAGTCCACGTGGCGATAGCTGAGTATGCTTCGAAGGCAGCGAAGGTTAGAGAACAGCTGGTTGACCGACTGGCACACGCTGAGACAGCTGCCGACCTGGTACACGCCATAATTTTGTAGGTGGCCGCTTCAAGGTGCCGTTTCGCTGGCTTGGGTACGAAGACCTGTCGTGCTGCAGCATAACTCTAATCTTCACATTGCACAACGCTAACACCTGATTTCTGCGGCAGGTGCCGGAAGCACACGTAGCAAGCAGCATGGGCAACCATTCCCATCTGTCCAGCCTAAGGAGCTCACGTTGAAGAGCGTTCAGAGAAGTTGCACGCGTCGAAACAAAGAAAACTGTGGATGTGCATAGCTTCGAGATAGGCATTTAAGCACATAAATGCCTATTTCGAACAAATAGGAAGCGAATAAGCTGCATAATCGTGTTTCAAACTTTGCCTGCATTTTAGCAGTGGCCTAATCGAAGCTCCATGATGTGCACATTGGTTCACACCGTGGTTAAACACTGGCTACTGAACGACTGAACCTAGCACTTCCTTGTGGTTACAAGGAACAAGTGCTGCAATTATTTTCCTTTTTATTTATTATTTTTCTGGTTTTTTTTTTTTTTTTTTTGCTGTTCACGTCTCACTTTATGCTAATGTTACGATAAACTCGAACCTCGAATAAGAATCTTGCGCCGATATGTTCGGCGTCTCCGGCGGTAGTATGTCGGCTATCACTTGATTGCGGTTGCCGAAAAGTCGCGACCGCGTAAATTGCGCTCAGAAATAGAGCGAAGCAGTGGGCCACAGCAGCGTGTGACGAGCTTTTGTTTACGGCTGCGCGAGTGACGACGCTGAGAGTGAAGGAGGGGCGTTAAGGGCCCAACCACTGGCACGCTTCGGCACGTGCCAATGCATCAAATGCGTCAGTCGCGAACAGGGTGAGCCGTGGTGACGCGCAGATGTTTTGCCGACTACCGATGCCAGAAGAACGGCAACGCGCGGTGACACGTGGCCTGCGTGCACGAATCATAAGCTGCGACGCGTCGCCGGCGTCCACCAATCGGAGGCTGCGAGGCCTCCTGCTGCTATGCCTATGATGGCTGCCGATATGATTACGCACGCACCAACAACCAAGTAATTAATTAAATTGTGGGGTTTTACGTGCCAAAAACGCGATCTGATTATGAGGAACGCCATGGTGGCAAACTCGGAAAATTTGGACCACCAGGGGTCCTGCCGCGCCTAAATCTAAGTACATGGCTGTTTTCGCATTTTGCCCCTATCGAAATGCGGACGCCGTCGCAGTGATTCAATCCGGCGACCTCGTGCTTAGCAGCCCGACACCATATCCACTAAGCAACCACGGCGGGTGACACCAACAATCGTCCGAGTTCTTTGGACGTACGACGCGCACGAGAGTGTTCCTGAAAGACAGTGTTGGGATACTAGGTCGATGGCGACACGACCGACGACGGTGGGTTGTGGCAGTGCGATGCGGAGCCGAGCAGAGTTCGAACGACGCCCAGAAATCCAACCTGCCCACGGGGTTCCGCCAGTCTCAATGCGATCGTCTGCTAAAACACCCAACCGAATCACGATTGCCGTAACGTCTGTGCTTGGTGTACGTGTATTTGGTCGTGCTCGACACAAATGTAAACATGCTTTCGAACTCCGAAGTCTGGATAATCGGCACTCACCTACCACCGATGTTGACGTTACGCGTAGGTCCAGCGCGCCCATTGAGTTCGTAACTGGCGAGTGGACGGGCCCAGCTAAGAAACTATTTCGAAGGAAATGAATTTTCAGTTCCGTTTGGTGCTCAAACGATTTAAAATATGGCACTCCTGAATTCCTGTGGTGTGTAAAGTGGTGAATGAACCGTGTCGAACTTCTGTTAGTGAACTGCGGAGCTTTTCGTGTGTTCCCAGGTGAGTCAAGTTTAAGGGGTGAAATCTGCTCTGTTTCTAGCGGCAAAGATAACTTTCGAAAGCAAAAGACACTAGTACCCGAACAATGTGAAGTACGTACACCATCAGCAATGCCATCCGTTTTACTGACAGTGCCCGCCTCTATTCGGCTTGTGAATCCAGTTCACTATAAGTTCACAGTACTCCTTCCGGGAATTTTTTTCAAGTGCATGCGTCTTACGGGCTAGTTGGGGATAAATCGCTCGTGCAGCACTCAATGACGCTGACGCACTGAAGGAAACATGACACAGCGCTCTGATGTTTGAGTCAGTGTATCATTATACTTCAGCACTGCAAAAATAAATGATTTGTTTGCAATGTAAGCACTGTGTACAATGCATAGAATGACCTGCATCATGCAAGACCTGTGTATGCAGCCGCGCATACCGGGATTCCTTCGATGCACGCTTCAGAAGCAGCACGCACTGAGTCAGTGAAACTGTAATTGGCTTTTGATCTTTTTTTGTCGTTGTTTACGGAAAGAGGAGATTCTGTGAGTGCATTGCGGGAAGGGGAAAAGGTGCCATCAGTGCGTTGTGCAGTCGGTATGCTTGAACTGCCCAAATCTCTTCAGCGTTCACTAAAATGTTTGTCGCTGCGATGCTATAAACTGTATTCAGCAAAAAGATAAATTTAAAACAAAGTGCCTAATGTGTCTTCGCAGAATGTGTTTGATTAACAAGTAAATACTTCCATTGCAACATTATGCCGATGTATAACATATGCGCTTGAAATAAATACGTTCTGTAAGGTGAACTACGCGTCCTCCAATAACAAACTTTGCAGTAGCACTGCAAGAAGTGCTGCCATGCGTATCAGCCATAACAAAAATCCTGCGTGTCCAACCTACTTCCCCGGAGGCACCCATATGAAAACTGTCCGGGCCCTTCCCATTCTGGGTGTAACATTCAGCCATTCTCTCGACTTTTCCGCATACGTCAGCAACACTGAATCTAGGGATCGCCGCATTCCTGGGTTTGTGTCCCATGCCTGCCTTCCCTGTGGACCTGAATTTTTCCTACCACTCTACGCTTCTATCATTCTATTACGCCTTCAGTACTGCTCATCAGTACTGTTCCTGTACCAAACTCACCTCGCTGACAGACTTGAGTTTGTTCAGCGCCGGGCAACACGCATGCTCTACTTACATCTTTTCGGTCGTCGCAACCTCATGCCAGCTTACAAGGATCTCCTCAATGCCCTCAAGCGGCACACCCTGGTATACCAGCGCAACATTGCACTAGCCTGTCTATTCTGCAGTTTGCTTGACGGCTTTCTGGACAGCACTGATCTTTCTTCTTCAGTCCGTCTCAACAAGCGGTCAGCATAGCCTGAGCCACATCACGCCTGGATGGCACGACACCATGCTTATATACGATACACAGAGCTTTCTCCCCCTGGCCATTCGAACTCCGCTTCTTTGCGACCGGACCGAAGCGGCGGTCCTGCGCGTTGTGCACCCGTCGACCGCCCAGTTCTAGCCCTGTGTGTGTGCCCTGCTCTGCGGTTGAGCAAGTGTGTGTGGGTGGGTGGGTGTCGTCTGCCCCCTGAAAATTCCTGCTCTAGATGACTGGCTATAAGACGCTCCAGCGTGCGGGCGTGAACCTTCTTTTTAGCCTTGCGAGCTGTCTAGGGTGCCGTGTTACCGCAAATATTATTATTA
This sequence comes from Dermacentor andersoni, assembly GCF_023375885.2. Classification (NCBI taxonomy): domain Eukaryota; kingdom Metazoa; phylum Arthropoda; class Arachnida; order Ixodida; family Ixodidae; genus Dermacentor; species Dermacentor andersoni. The sequence continues at coordinate 358,015,638 of NC_092814.1, read as the reverse complement.
TTATTATAATTAAAATCATCACTACGACCACACTGAATGTGTTGAAGTCAGCATTACACGTAATTCAAGATACTTCTGAAGCTTCGTACGCTCTCACTCTTCTAAAGAGAGTGCCAAGAGAGAGAGAATGAAGAGGAATGGCAGGGAGGTTAACCAGATAGGAGTCTCCGGTTTGCTACCCTACACTGGCGATGGGGGATAGGGGTTAGAAAGATGACAGAGAGGAAAACGTTAAAAAAAAGAGGAAAAAAACACAACACGTGGAGACACAAACACAAAAGGCGTTCGAGTTAAAGTCATTCACACAGGCCGGTAGATCGCAAAAAGCGCAATAGCGCTTGCACGGCCTTCTTCTGTGACGGCAGGTCCTTTCGATGTTGTAGAATTCTTTTTTTCGGATAGCGGTTGGTCGTCCAGTTGGTCAAGTTCGTGGCGAAGGCATGCCCTCTGTGGACTGTACTGCGGGCAGGCGCACAGAATATGGCCAATTGATTCTTCACTGCCGCAGTGGTCACAGGTTGGGCTGTCAGTCATCCCTATGCGGAATGCTTAGGCTTTGGTAAAGGCAACGCCCAACCAAAGTCGATATAAAAGCGTGGCGTCTCTACGGCGGAGCTGTGATGGCGCTCGAAGACTTAGTGTCGGATCAAGTGAGTACAGTCGCGTATTTCTTAAATGTGGTTCATACCATTGCGACGCGGTGCACTGCCGAGCAAGTAGACGGAGCTTCCGTGCTGCGTCAGTTCTAGAAAGAGCAATTGGGACGCGGCGCTCCTCAGTATGGGCTGAGCGGGCAGCGTGATCCGCCCGTTCATTGCCGATAATGCCGCAGTGACTTGGAGGCCACTGAAAGGTTATTTCATGGCCTGTATCACTTATATGTTGTAACGTCTCTGTAATATGGAATATTAGTTGTTCGTGCGGTTCGCGTTGGTGCCGCCTTCGAATCGCAGAATATTGTCCACTTGTGCGGTGGTTCATCACCAATGTGATGAAGGGCAGTAAAGAGCGCTGCGAGCTCTGCTGCCGTCGATGTTGTCGCGTGGGTCGTCTTAAATTTGATTGTTGTAGCTTTCGCTGGTATGACAATTGCCGCCGCAGAGCTGCTTGGAAGGACAGATTCATCAGTGTAAGTATGCGTAGAGTCCCGGTAGTTCTCGTACAAATATAGCAGCGTGAGCTGTCTAAGGGCTGGCGATGATAGATCAGCTTTTTGGAGATACCAGGTATTGTGAGGTTGATTTTTGGCTGAGCGAGGCACCATGGAGGAATCGAAGGTCTCGCAGCCGGAGTGAAACAAGCTGGCAATGATTCATCATATGCCGTTATCGTTTGGCTGAAAGATGTGTGGGGTCTGTCCGCCGTTAGGGAGGCCAAGTGGTGACGAGGAGTCCTGGCCAGATGCCTTATATGGGTCCTTAGTACTTCAGTTTCAATGTGGGTCCTGACAAGGTGGTCTCCAGCGATTGCTATCGTAGCCACTGCTGAAGCACTCTGAGGCAGGCCTAGACAGATCCGGAGCACTTAACCCTGAAGACTTTCTATTGTGCATAGATTTCTTTGACCTGTGCTGTTTATTGCTGGCAAACTGTATCGCAGAAATCCTAGAAAAAGCATCCTGTACAGTTGCAACATGGCACTTGGCGACATTCCCCAGGTCTTGCCAGCGAAAAGCTTGAACAGGTGACAGATGCCTGTCAACCGTTTTTTTTTTCACGTATGATACGTGTGGGCTCCATGACAAGTCCCTGTCGAATATGACACCTAGAAACTTGTACGATCGCACCCGTCGTAATATTTGGCCATTTATCACTACACTGGAGTTTGCCATGGGTTTGCGCGTAAATGGCGCTAGTGCGCATTTCTCGGAGGAAATTTCCAGGCCTCGATTACGACTGTAGATAACAGTTTGTGTGGCGGCTCTCTCAATTCTCGCTCGCAACTGTAGGCGTGTTATAGCAGACGTCCATATGCAGATGTCATCCGCGTACATTGATAGCCTGACTGTAGTTGGCACGTGCTCAAGGAGAGCAATTAGTGTTAGATTAAATAACACAGGGCTAAGCACACCGCCCTGGCGGACGCTGCGGTAGCTATAATGTAGGCAAGTATGGCCTTCCTCGGTGCTTACAAAAAAGGATCGCAGGGATAGATAGCTCCGTATCCATTGAAACATCCGACCACCCACTCCTACCTCTGCGAGAGCAGAGAGGATGGCTTCATGCGTAACGTTGCCATACGCCCCTTTAACGTCGAGTAATAAAGAAGCGCAGATACGCTTACGGCATTTCTCATGTTGAATGTAGATGACCAGGTCGACGACGTTATCGATCGATGATCGACCGCGTCGAAAGCCCGCCATGGCATCTGGGTAGGTGTTGTGGTACTCCAAGTACCACTCCAGGCGTCCTAGGACCATCCTCTCCATTACTTTGCCCACACAGCTCGCCAAAGCAATCGGGCGATATGATGAGAGTTCCAACGGCGACTTGCCAGGCTTCAGCAGTGGAACAAGACGACTTGTCTTCCAGGTTGTTGGTAGTGTGCCATCTCTCCAAGATTCATTGTACACCTCAAGGAGAACTCCTCTCGCTCGCTCCCCCAGGTGACACAGAGCTCGGTAGGAAATTCCGTCAGGTTCTGCTGCTGATGTGCGGCTACACAAAGCTAATGCTGCCTTAAGTTCGTGGATTGAGAATGGTAGATCCATCCGGTGATCACGTGGTGGGGGACAGCTACTCGAAGGCAATGGAATGTTGGTAGCTGTGAGTTGGCCGGATAATCTGGCGCACAAATCCTCTGCCACGTCTATCTCCGATCTCTTTTGAGAGAGGGCAAGCGCCTTGAAATGGAATCGCTGTACGGGGAGTGTCCGGAGACCGCGCACCGTTCTCCATAAAGGCTTGCGTGGATCTAGCGACTCACAGAAGGCAGTCCAACGTTGCGATTCGAGCTTGTCTAACCGGCGCTGTATCTTCTTTTGCGTGCGCCTGGCGGTCCGTAAATCGTCCATTGTCTTCGTACGTCGGTACCTTCGTTCAGCACGTCGTCGGATTGCTCGAAGTCGTTCTAGTTCCACATCAAATTCATTCAGTTTCGAAGAGCATGTGAGAGTACGCATAGTGTCTTGCACCGCGCTCTTGAATGCCTCTTGCAAGTCGAAAGATGGATTGGCGTCGCAGTGTTCTTCCATAATAGACTGAAATTTAGGCCAGTCCATTCTTTGGATCGTATCCCGTATTTTGGAAGGGGACAATCCTCTGATCTTGATGTACGTGGGGATATGGTCGCTTCCGTGCGTCTCTATGTCGGCAAACCACTCTGCACGTCTGACAAGGCTTCGTGAGACGAAAGCCAAGTCAAGACAGCTGCTGTACGTGGAGCCACGTAAGAAGGTAGGACTTCCATCATTCAGCAGCAAAAGTTCATTACTGGAGGCGAAAGATACCAGAGCTCTGCCTCTTGCGTTGATCATCGGACTTCCCCAGAGTGTATGATGGGCGTTGAAATCTCCAATGATGACCCAGGGATTGGAAGTTGAGGAAAGGATGTCTTGTAGTCTTTTGTGACCAAATCGACTTGACGGAGATAGGTAGGCGCCCACAAAAGTAAAGGCCAAATTCTTTTTCCTTACGTTTAGGCATATATATTGATTATTGTCATTAGTTGGTACAGGCTGATGAGTGTAGGTGCGGTCACGGCGAATAAACACCATAACCTTACTGTTTTCATAAACAGTTGACGACATAATAGTTCATATCCAGAAAACCTGATTGTGTTCGATAAGTTCGGCTCGCAAATGACGATAATGGGAAACATATTGGCGTACACCAAGCGGCGGAAATCCGAAAGGCGCGCTCTGAGTCCGCGCGCATTCCACTGAAATATAGCTGCTTGTCGGACGTCTTCCCTAAACGACCGTGGCTGTGTAACCATGATTTATTCAAGGGTTGCAAGCAGCGGACTCAGAGCGTCCAGTACTTGAAGCGCACTTCTGGCAGACGGTGTGTGCATGTTACTTAGCAACACGCGAATGTCATTCATTAAAGGCATAATAAGTGCTATCACTTGCTCATCTGTTTTCCGCGACTCCTCGGATACAGCACCTTGCTGTACTGGGGGCGGCTTCTGCGGCTCTTCTAGCGGTCGTGTACGCGGAAGTGGCGGCCATTCCTTTGTGGAGAGAGATCTGGCAGTTTTCTCCCTTCCAACATCGGTGTTCAGAGTGCTGGAAATTTCCGCTGATAATGCTGCTTGACGAGTTGACTTTTCCTGAAAGCTTGAAGTTTTCCGTCGTGAAGATCTTCGACGGTGACGTCATCTTCGCCGTACTTTCACAGCGGCCTCTTTGTGGGTAGAGTTGTCTCTCACCATTTGTTTAAGAATGGTGATCTCTTTCTTGATCTGGGGACAGTCTTTGGAAGAGGCGCAGTGATCACCCTGACAGTGCCGAATGTGTCTTTATGCAAATGGTGATGTTGTCTCCAACACTGCTCATGCCTTTGCAGAACATTTCTGCTTCGTATATGTTGTAAAAGATGCTTCAACTAACTTTCCTTCTCAGTCTTGCACGGTGTGGACGCTAAGTGTCGATGAAGGCTTTTTTTTTTTTTCAAGTGTATGAAGCGCCTCAAATGTTCCCTTTCTTTCGCGCTGATGGTATTCCTTCCGCAGGGCGTAACCCTTTCAGACGCTGCCTACACAATTGGGTGCAGCAAGATAGTGTATCAACAGCAAAAGCACTGATGAAAGTAGTGATATTTAAAATTTGTCGCTTACATCCTGAAAAACTTATTATTCGTCCTGTGCTTCAATCTTGAATACCGTGCAGAATGTTTTAGCCAAATGAGTGGGAAGGTAGACGGTTGGGTGTTCTTACTCGGTGTCATTGTATTGCATGTAGTGGGTTAATTTCTTTCATTGTTTTTCACAATGTCATGCACCAGGCCTAATTTTCAAGTGACTGAAAAAGTGCTTTTCAAAACACGAAACAGTTTATGTTATCATAATTGATGCTCCTCAAGTGAGTTTTCCATTTAGTCCACATTCTGTAAACTTGGCAAAACTCAATAAACAATTGAATATAGTCATTATTTTCTGCAGCTGTACACTTTCAATGATTCTGAAGATGCAAGAAATGTGGTGAAAAGAAAAAGGGATAGTGTGGTGCCTGAAAGGGTTAAGACGTATGAAAGCATACTTGTTCCTTGTTCTCAGAAACATCTTATAATTTTCCTTAAAATCTAGTACGTTTTCTAGCACTCGGTATGATGGAAGGTATCATGGATATTGCCTGTACACAAATTGGGTGCTAGACGTGCAGTTACGCTCTGCCGCCCTATATCTATCCCCGTCGTTGCGTAAAAAGTGTTTGAATCATTATTGCATTCCCTGATTTCTGTAAGTGCTAAGAACAATTTATTAAATTAACAGCATGGCTTTGTGTGCCGATGACTTAAAGCTATTTCAAATGTCGACAGTGTTCGTCACTGCCCTGACCTCCAAAAAGACTTTTTTTTTTTCAATCTTAAACTGGTGTAGAAAGAATAAGGTACTCCTAAATGCTTCCAAAACCATGGTCAAACAGGCGCAAGAACAATAGGGTACTCTTCAATGCTTCGTAAACTGTGGTATTAAGCTATACGCGGAAAACACACAATGGGCAATTTTCGCACGCCCTTCGGGATGCTACACTGCCCACGCAAATGATGCTCTACGCTAAGCTTCTCTTCACGCGTTAAATTTACACAACGCGCCCTTGACACTGTTGGAGTTGTATGTCGTATATTGCATGATTTCCACTCACTTGTTTTGTATCTCAAATTGTATTCTGCTTTGTGCGTTCCACTACTAGAGTATGCCTGTGTATATGGGGTGCAAGATGGAAAGGTAATTCTGACCTCATTGAACGCGTCCAGAATAAATTGGTGTCTACTTCAAACACCACTTTTGCCATTCTCGCGACCTTAGTTCAGCATTATCAATTATACTTCAACTCGAACTTCTACACTCAAGACTTAATTGATCAGACAATTTATTTTTGTATGAGGTAGTCCATGACATTATGCATTCCCCAGAGCTTCTTTGTCATATGCAATTTTTCGTGCTGCAACAGTATAACAGGCAGCATTACGCATTTTCTACCTGGCCTTGTTGCATTAAAGACTGTCTATATATGGCTCGACTCCAAAAAAAAAAAAAAAAAATTAAGAATTGTGCCTGTATTGACATATATTGGAGTTCATTTCCTTTGTTTTGTATATATGTAGATAATTATTTTGTATGATTAACTCCGTTTTACGCATCCTCGTTTTCTATTTCCTTTTTCATTTGTTTCTCTATCTAGCATTGTTTTCTTTACCGCATTTGTCTTCTCTGTACATTTTCGCTCGCACATTGCTTTTTAAGTGCACCAGTACAAACGCTCTCTAGCTGTTCCTGGGCACTATAATAAACATTTGGATTGATTGATTGAATATTAATATTGTATAAAATCATGTTCTTTAAGTATGCGCTGGTTTATTATTTCGGTGGAGTTGCTTTTATGCTGCAGTATTGTTCATCATCATCATCATCATCAGCCTAGTTGCGCCCACTGCAGGGCAAAGGCCTCTCCCATACTTCTCCAACTACCCCGGTCATGTACTAATTGTGGCCATGTTGTCCCTGCAAACGTCTTAATGTCATCCGCCCACCTAACTTTCTGCCGCCCCCTACTACGCTTTCCTTCCCTTGGAATCCAGTCCGTAACCCTTAATGACCATCGGTTATCTTCCCTCCTCATTACATGTCCGGCCCATGCCCATTTCTTTTTCTTGATTTCAACTAAGATGTCATTTACCCGCGTTTGTTCTCTCACCCAATCTGCTCTTTTCTTATCCCTTAACGTTACACCTATCATTCTTCTTTCCATGGCTCGTTGCGTCGTCCTCAATTTCAGCAGAACCGTTTTCGTAAGCCTCCAGGTTTCTGCCCCGTAGGTGAGTACTGGTAAGACACAGCTGTTATACACTTTCCTCTTGAGGGATAGTGGCAACCTGCTGTTCATGATTTGAGAATGCCTGCCAAACGCACCCCAGCCCATTCTTATTCTTCTGGTTATTTCAGTCTCATGATCCGGATCCGTGGTCACTACCTGCCCTAAGTAGATGTATTCCCTTACCACTTCCAGTGCCTCGCTACCTATCGTAAACTGCTGTTCTCTTCCGAGACTGTTAAACATTACTTTAGTTTTATGTAGATTAATTTTCAGACCCACCCTTCTGCTTTGCCTCTCCAGGTCAGTGAGCATGCATTGCAATTGGTCTCCTGAGTTACTAAGCAAGGCAATATCATCAGCGAATCGCAAGTTGCTAAGGTATTCTCCATCAGCTTTTATCCCCTATTCTTCCCACTCCAGGTCTCTGAATACCTCCTGCAAACACGCTGTGAATAGCATTGGAGATATCGCATCTCCCTGTCTGACGCCTTTCTTTATTGGGATTTTGTTGCTTTCTTAGACGACGACGAAGTGTCCTGTGTGGAACGCTGCCTTTTTGTCTCTGAGAATTTGAAGCTACTTTGTGGGAGACGCCACTCCCTTAACTACGGCGATGGACGTGGAGTCGCCTGGAGAGGATCCTGGTACTTGTACGTCAACAGCGACCGCACCGAGAAAGCGGTCTAGTCGCCCGAGTGACACCTACAGCGAGGACACTGTGATCTACTCAGGAACCAGTGATGAAACCTCGGATGACAGCGACTTCGTGCCCGTAGCGAAGCACAAAGCAAAGAGAAGACTCGTCAGGACGTCTCCTTCCTCAAGTAAGGCAACTGTGATCCCGACGCGAAAGCCATCAGACCTCACCATTTTATATGTGCCTGTGGCTGCTAGCGACAATCTAAACCGGATCAACCGCCAAGCCACATCTGTATCGCTCGAGGCACTTGTTCCGGGTCAGATCAAAGATATAAGGATCAACGCCCGTAAGAACATCCTCGCTATAGATGTCACAAACCGCAGCGCGCTAGACATTCTGAGCAACGTTAAGGTGCTGGATAGCATCAACGTACGCTGCTATAAACAAGACCATCACGACTCTACGGCCGGCGTTGTGTATGACGTAGATAATTCCATAAGCGATGCTGACCTGCATATACTCATCAAGCCGGCGACAGAGGGAATTGCCATATTGCAAGCCCGTCGCCTGGGAAACTCGCAGTGTGTCAAGTTAACTTTCAAAGGAGACAGCCTACCGTCCCACGTCAAGGTCGGTCACTTCCGACACGTTGTACGGCCTTTTGTGCCAAAGCCGCTTCAGTGCAGGAAATGTCAAAGGATAGGGCACGTTAGTGCGGTTTGCACAAACGCTGCCGTGCGCTCACGGTGCTCTGGGTCGCACAGCTCCGACGCCTGTCGTGCAGAAAACCAAAAGTGCGCCAATTGTCAGGGCTCTCACGATGCAACTTCGAAGAATTGCCCACATGTGAAAAATGAGGCGAAAGTCTTGAGGCAAATGGTCAGGGATGGTTCGTCGCACAGGGAGGCTGCCGCTAAGGTGCGACGTCGACGCTCACGTCGTCAAAGATCTAGGAAACCCACTGCTATTGCTAAGGATGCACCGCGTCCACTGACAGTCCAGAAACTTACGCATACAACTAGCAATAGCAGCAATGAGATTCCTCAGCAGAAAGTCTCCAATATCATTGCCTCAAGCGAGGAGTGGCCGCCATTGCCACAGCTACATCCACCAGCGGAGCGACAAGATGTAGCACGCTCGCCGAATCACGCTTCACCTTCTGGCAGCAACCAAGACAACGACAAACAAGTTGTCACCATGATAAGGGCCCTTATGAACACGCTACGAGCACTACTGGCCGCCATACACACTCCGGCGGCTCGAGGCGCACTTCAAATACTGGATGCCCTGTATCCGGTACTGTCCGGTCTTGAGAAGCACCATGGCTGCTCCTCTACATTCGTTCCTTAGAGAAGTCAAGGAAGCGTCTATCTTCCAATGGAATGTCAGAGGCATTAAATCGCGCATTTCGGACTTTCGTCCGTTTGTTTTTAAGAACAAATTTCCAATAATCGTCCTTTGTGAACCAAACGTTGAGAGCGCCATCCGCCTATCAGGATATGAAGCTTTGATGTCTGCCACCTGTACCGACCGCAGCAAAGTCATCGTTTATATCAGATGCGATTTCACATATGTTTTACACCCAGTGGCACCTGATGACGACAATCAGTATGTGTGTTTGACTATAAAATGCAAGAACGTCGCACTCACGCTCATAGGTGCCTACATTTCACCTTCGAGTCGATTTGACAGCGCAAGGCTAAGTACAATTTTAACAGCGACACCTGGACCATGGGTTATTACCGGCGACTTCAATGCGCATCATCCGCTATGGGGAAGCTTAAAGATGGACTGTCGAGGAAGACGTGTACTATCCTTCGCGTCGGATCATGAGCTCTGCTGCCTAAATGATGGCAGTCCCACCTTTCTGCGGGGATTGACATACAGCAGCTGCCTGGACTTGACTTTTGTTTCAAGATGCCTCAGTGCCAGTGTGAAATGGTTCACGGACAACGAAACGCATGGTAGTGACCACGTTCCAACATATGTTAAAATCGACGGCATACGCAAGTCACACTCTACTACAGTTCTTCATCACATCGACTGGCCTAAATACACGTTGCTCATGGAGAAGAATAGCCAAGAGATCCAGGATTGTCTGCCTGGCAACATCGAGAAGCTAATTAACGCCGCTGCTCAAGAAGCCACAAGATCTTTTAGGCCTGTTCCTAAATTTTCTGAATTCGAAGCAGAATTGGAGCGGCTTCGAGCAATCCGCCGTCGCGCGGAAAGAAGGTACAGGCGCACCAAGTCCATCTACGACCTAAGGGAGGCGAGACGCATACAGAAGAAGATCCAGCGTCGGATCAACTCCCTGCAGTCTCTAAGATGGAAAACCTTCTGTGATACCCTTGATCCGCATAAACCCCTCTCACATATTTGGAGAACAGTGCGTGGTCTTCGAACATCACCGCAACAACGCCACCCCTTCAAATGCCTGGCTCTCTATCAAGGTCGCAGAGAGATCGACGTAGCGGAAGACTTCTGTTTCAAGGTTGCTGGTCTACCGCCATCGTTCGCTACACGTGATCCCCGTGATGTTCCAATCTCGCGAGATTCTCGTATGGACAATTTGTTTTCCATCGAGGAGTTGCAGGCGGCGTTGGCAGCGTGCAGACGTTCCTCGTCGCCTGGGCCTGACGGGGTGACATACGCAGCTCTTGGAAACCTCGGTCACACAGCCCGGCATGCACTTCTAGACGTGTACAATAATTCATGGTGTGAAGGAGAAGTTCCAGCTGCATGGAAGTCTAGCCGCCTTGTGCCTTTGCTCAAGCCAGGTAAATCACCCCTAGACGTGGCGTCTTATCGTCCCATTGCTCTGGCCAGTTGTCTAGGAAAGGTGATGGAGAGGATGGTGCTGACGCGTCTAGAGTGGTATCTAGAACATTACAAGTTATATCCTGACGCTATGGCAGGCTTTCGACGCGGACGCTCTTCTATAGACAACGTCATAGATCTTGTCTCGTCTGTTCAGCACGAAAAAAGCCTCAGGAGACTGTCAGCGGTGATGTTCCTGGATGTTAAAGGCGCATATGACAACGTAACCCATCAAGCCATCCTGGACGCCTTGGGTGATGTCGGCCTCGGCGGCCTTGTATTTCGGTGGATATCCAGCTTCTTGAAGGACAGGTCATTCTTTGTGCAAACAGAGGACGGTGCGTCATCACAGCGCAACACCTACCGAGGCGTACCACAAGGCGGAGTCTTGAGCCCCACTCTATTTAACCTGGTGCTCATCGACCTGGTTCACACCCTTCCGGAATCCATCCATGTGTCGATCTATGCAGACGATATATGCATTTGGTCATCAGGAGCGACGCGTCCTCAGGTGCGCGCCAGACTTCAAAAAGCGGCCACAGTAACATCAGGTTATCTTCGAGCACGAGGTCTGGAGCTGTCCTGCGAGAAGTGCTCTATAGTCGCTTTCACGCGTAAAGCAATGAAACCGTACGTTATCAGAATTAATGGACAGCCAATTGCCTACGAGAAGACGCACCGCTTTCTAGGAGTGATAATCGATCGAGACCTTTCCTGGAGTACTCATGTCTCCTACCTAAAAAGGAAATTAGTCATGATAACCCACTTGCTCAGATTTCTTGCGGGAAAGTCATGGGGTGCGTCTGTGAGTGCGATGCTCCAACTCTATAACGCACTGTTCCTTGGTCTCCTGCGCTATAGCTTACCTGTACTATGTGGGACCGGCAAGACCAACCTCCGTGCCCTCCAATCTGTACAAGCTCAAGCTCTGCGAATTTGCCTTGGTCTTCCCAGATGTGCGTCCACGGCAGCAACAATAGCCATCGCGCATGACCACCCCATCAACACGTATCTTCAAGTCGACACCTTAAGGATGCATATCAGGCACTTCGCCCGACTTCCATCGCATCATCTCGCCTCCCTTCCTGCCGCTCGACCTCGTTCAGCGTTTAGCAAGATTATTGCCGCCAACCATGGAACTTTACCGTTGAACTTCACGCCTGCAGCACGACCATCTCAACCGCTGTGGTGCCTCCATCCACTCCAGGCTCTTCTTGTTATTCCCGGTATTAAAAGGAAAACGGAGATGTCAACTTTCGCCCTCAAACAAACCGTGCTTTCAATGCTACATGAACAGCACAGAGGACGCATCCACGTTTACACAGACGGTTCTGTATCCTCTAATAGTTCAGCTGGAGCAGTGGTGATTCCCGCAGAGTGCGTTACCCTCAAGTTCAAGACATCTCACATCACATCATCGACGGCTGCAGAACTCGCAGCTATCCGTGCTGCTCTGGAGTTTATTGTTCACAAATCATCACATTCATGGTCCATCTTATGTGACTCAAAGGCAGCTCTTCAGTGTCTGATGTCCCCTTTCAACCATGGACCAAATGAGCAACTAGTCGCAGACATCCGACTACTCCACCATCACGCAATCAACAAGGGACACAACATCATCTACCAGTGGATACCGGGTCACTGTGGAATTTCAGGAAATGACAGTGCGGATGACGCTGCCCGGTCGGCTCATGATGGTGCCCAGATTACACCCATACCGCTGTCAAGAACAGATGCAGCCACAAGTCTTCGCTCCCTCGCCCGCGAGCTTACACAGAACCTGTGGAACACCAGTGCATTCACTAATGCACGTCTCCACAAATTGGATCCACGTCTGCAACTCCGCCTACCACCAGGGTTGCCACGAGCGGAAGCAACACTTCTGTGCCGCCTGTGGCTCGGCGTGGCATTCACAAACTCCTATTCATTCCGCATTGGAATGGCCGACAGCCCTACTTGTGACACCTGCGGCTGCGAGGAGACGATTGAACACCTCCTTTGTGACTGTCCCCGTTACGCAGTGCGAAGAAAAGTGCTCGTGACCGCTCTCGCAAAACTGGACAATCGCCCCTTTACAGAGGAAAAAGCTCTAGGACACTGGTCCAGACGGGCTTCGGCACTCAAGGCCTTAAGGGCTTTGTTGAAGTTTTTAAGGACATGCCAATTGTGTGACCGCCTCTGAACGTTGTAGCGCGTAGTTTCGCGTTACTGTGTCAATTTTCTTTGTTTTTCCATTTTTTTTTCCTCTTCTTCTTTCTCCTTTTATTCCCTTTACCCCTTTCCCCAGCACAGGGTAGCCAGCCGGGACTTACACTGGCTAACCTCCCTGTCTTTCCTCTCCTTTGTCTCTCTCTCTCTCTCTCTTGTTGCTTTCTTTGTGGAGGATTACGGTGGCTGTGGAACCGCTATAGATAGCTTCCAGTATTTTTACATATGGCTCATCTACACCCTGATTCCATAGTGCCTCCATGACTGCTGAGGTTTCGACTGAATCAAATGCTTTTTCGTAATCAATGAAGGCTATATATAAGGGTTGGTTATATTCCGCACATTTCTCTATCACCTGATTGATAGTGTGAATATGGTCTATTGTCTTTACGGAATCCTGCCTGGTCCTTTGGTTGACAGAAGTCTAAGGTATTCCTGATTCTATTTGCGATTACCTTAGTAAATACTTTGTAGGCAACGGACAGTAAGCTGATCGGTCTATAATTTTTCAAGTCTTTGGCGTCCCCTTTCTTATGGATTATGATTATGTTAGCGTTCTTGCAAGATTCCGGTACGTTCGAGGTCATGAGGCATTGTGTATATAGGGCGGCCAACCTTTCTAGGACAGTGTTCCCAACATCCTCCAACAAATCTGCTGTTACCTGATCCTCCCCAGCTGACTTCCCCCTTTGCATAGCTCCCAAGGCGATCTTTACCTCTTCCGGTGTTACTTGTGGGATTTCAAGTTCCTCTAGACTATTATCTCTCACCTTATCGTCGTGGGTGTTACTGGTACTGTATAAATCTCTATAAAACTCTTCAGCCACTTGAACTATCTCATCCATATTAGTAACGATATTGCCGGCTTTGTCTCTTAACGCACACATATGATTCTTGCCTATTCCTAGTTTCTTCTTCACTGCTTTTAGGCTTCCTCCTTTCCTGAGAGCCTGTTCAATTCTATCCTTATGTCCGCTGTCTTACGCTTGTTGATTAACTTAGAAAGTTCTGCCAGTTCTATTCTAGCTGTAGGGTTAGAGGCTTTCATACATTGGCGTTTCTTGATCAGATCTTTCGTCTCCTGCGATAGCTTACTGGTTTCCTGTTTAACGGCGTTACCACCGACTTCTATTGCGCACTCCTTAATGATACCCATAAGAAAGATTGTCGTTCATTGCTTCAACACTATGGTCCTCTTCCTGGGTTAAAGCCGAATACCTGTTCTGTAGCTTGATCCGGAATTCCTCTAGTTTCCCTCTTACCGCTAACTCATTGATTGGTTTCTTATGTACCAGTTTCTTCCATTCCCTCCTCAAGTCAAGGCTAATTCGAGTTCTTACCATCCTATGGTCACTGCAGCGCACCTTGCCGAGCACGTCTACATCTTGTATGATGCCAGGGTTCGCAGATCATTGTTACAGTGCAACAATTAAATATAAGCAGGAATTAGGAAAGCGCAATAAAATATTATGTGCCTGAACATATGCATGGTACTATTAATTTCTTCTGAGGTTTATAGCGGTTGGCTACCATATCCAGTGTTGTGGAATAAAATAGTATGCCACAGCAATTATTGCGTAGCTCACGGTACAAATTAAATGTATTTACCTGTTGAAACACCATAGCAGGCTGAAAACAATAAACTGGTGTTCTTTTTTGTGGCGACTTGAAATACATGACTTGTGAATATATATATATATATATATATATATATATATATATATATATATATATATATATATGTATATATATATATATATATATATATATTGTGACCATTAGTTGTGACCATTAGTTATCATTATTGTGACCATTATTGGTCACAATCATGACCATTATTGTGACCATTAGTTGCCCCCACACATTTGAATAAATGCTTCAAAAGTACGACTTGGCAAAGGGCAACGAAATATACGTATTAAAACTCTCCTGTTCTCAGTTTATATTATCGGACGGTTAGGGGCGCAGCCAAGGGGGGGGGGCTGGCTTATGGGGATTCAGACCCCCCCCCCCCCCCCCCGAAATTTTTTCGTGCTGCGATGCACCGCCGACCAAACAACCCCCGGCGCCGGAAATCATTCTTGATTTTGTCGAGAATGCATTTTTCACGCTCGCACTAACAGACATTTCCACGCGAAGATTGTGAGCTCCAGCTGGATTTCATGGCAAGGCCCATGCACCTGAAGTCACAGAACGCAAACATCCCCATCCGAGCACAAAGTTTTAAGGGCGCTTTGATGGCGAGCAGGCTCTTCGCGGCATCTCGCAGAGGCTGTGGTATCTACGGACCGCATGGATTTCAATTCCGAAACTTTATAGGTATAAAGATCACATAAACTTTTGATGTGAAAGGCGCATTTACATTTCCAAAGTTGTGCTTTACGTTTTCAATTCCCGATCTTTGTGAGTTAAATGTTGTTATAAACATTTGACGTCAAAGCTGCATTGACGTTTCTATAGTCGTAGATCGGACCATACAACGAGACAAGCCAAATCAACAGACTATCGCACAACTTGGCAAAGCACACAGCGACGTCCGATGAGAAGAAGCGTTGTGATGATTCATTTGTGCCATCATATCACAGAAAAGAATATCAACACTTTTTTCACCTGCGCCAAAGCATCCATGTCAAAACGCTAAAGCCAGCAAAGGTAACTACGTTCTTATTTATTTTTCTACTTTGAGTTTTATTCGCGAGGACCACATTGAGCCTCTTCAATTTTCTTGTTCTCGCTACCCGCGGGCTGCCAGAGCCAGCCAGAGGTCATGCGTTTTTCACGCGTTGCCCCGACAACCACGCGGCGCACTTTGGTGCGCGTTCGTTTTTCTCTGGCCGAGTGGATTTTGGCCTCAGAAAGTTTTGGACGCTTTCTGGCTAGCAGACGACAAAAAGAAGCAATGGTCGCTCGCCGCCACCATTGTGGGGACTCGACAGATTGCAACGCGTTCGCTTGAGGGCATCACCATCATTTCGATGTGATCGCAACGTTTACGGAAAGTCTTTATGTCGCCAGTGTGGGATAACGAGCAGGGTGAATATGGTCCTGTGTGGGCCAAGCGTCTCAGCTTTTCTTCGATATTCCTTGGGTAGCTACATTAGGTGCCCCAAGTAGGCATTCGATTGTGGTCAACATGGGGTACTATAACGTAAAACTATTCCAAACTGTTCTGTTCCAATTCTACAATTAGCCCCTCGCGATTGGTCAAAAACTTTTTTCGACCACCCCCACTTCACCTGTCTGTCACCCGACGTCACGAAAACCGCGATAACTCCCCATCTGATATGACGTGTACATACTGATTATGCATGATTCGACCAAACAAAACAAAAATAGTTATTTCTTATTCGACGCCTTTCTCTCATTAGCCCTCGGCTATTGGTTAAAAGTTTTCGGGCTGCACCCCCATCACCTGCCTCGCACGTGACGTCAGAAAACCGCAAAAACTTACCGCATCGAAGTGACGTGTACGCGTTAAAGTTGCATTAATATACCGAACAAAAATGAATTTTCTTCTGAATATCCGCGGGCTGCCCAGTTCCGAAAGGAATAAAAGATGGCTGCCGCCGATCGCTGCGGCACTGGCTACTCGACCCTGCCGTTGAGCATGGGTTCATTTGCGTCTAATAAAACTTTTTGCGTGGCCGTGAAACGTTTTCGAGCACTTTCGGCACGTTTACGACCTCGTTCTGCCAACTCTTCTTTGCTGAGAATCCGTTTTAGCGTCATTCTGAAGCTTCCGTTGCATGCCGGCGCGATTGTCGACGAGCCACCGCAAGCTAGGTAAGAGAAAGAGGACCAATCGCAGACGCCGGCACCATACCCTCTTCATCCGGTTATCGATATTCACTGTAGTGGCCCGGCCCCATCGAATCCCTCTCCACTTGAGCATGCTCCTCGCATCTTGTGAGCCAATTAGATAAGACAAGCCGCTCAGTGCAGGTAATGTTATTCGTTCTTCAAGCAAATAAAAGAGACCTCCTGTGAACGAGGGGAGCATTTGATTGGTTTGTTCAGACAACCTTGCGGTGGCCGCCCGATGCTTGCGTCGGCGGTTACGCAAATTTGACGTCAGGAGATTGGAATAAAAACAAATTTAGATTAGATTAGATTATGGGGTTTTACGTGCCAAAACCACTTTCTGAATATGAGGCACGCCGTAGTGGGGCACTCCGGAAATTCCGACCACCTGGGGTTCTTTAACGTGCACCTAAATCTAAGTACACGGGTGTTTTCGCATTTCGCCCCCATCGAAATGCGGCCGCCGTGGCCGGGATTCGATCCCGCGTCCTCGTGCTTAGCAGCCCAACACCATAGCCACTAAGCAACTACGGCGGGTTAAAAACAAATGGAAATAGTTTTACGTTATACGGCCCATGATTTCCTTTTCGTTTCTTCATTTCCATGCCCCCGTCCCACAAACACACACACACACACACACACACACACACACACGCACACACACACACACACACACACACGCACACACACACACACACACACACACACACACACACACACACACACACACACACACACACACACACACACACACACACACACACACACACACACACACACACACAAGACATTGTTGCGACGCAGGGAATTCTCGCATGGCGAAAGTTTGATTTTGTTGCTTCTTTTGCGAAAAGTAATGCGTCATGAGACTCTTCAGTTGCCGGATATTGTTATTATATTATTGCGATAGCAATTATACGGAAACTCAAGGCGCATACCTGTAGTCACCGTCATGTTCTGTATGAAGTCCAAGGGCGATAACATCGGCAGCGCGCGCCGCAATCTCTATGTGCGAGTGAAAGTTCCGGGGGGGGGGGGGTAGGGTGAGCCGACGATGGTGGGTCAGTCTTCTGCGCGCAATGGAGAAAAGTGGGGAGGAAGCGCGCCGCCTACCGTCGCGCGCGATGCATAGGGGAGTGGAAGGACGGCGGGCGGACCTTAGAGTTCTGTGATCTACCGTCGCGCGCGATGCATAGGGGGAGTGGAAGGACGGTGGGTGGACCTTAGGGTTCTGTGATCTAAAATCATGGGGTTTTACGTGCCAAAACCACTTTCTGATTATGAGGCACGCGTAGTGGAGGACTCCGGAAATTTCTATCACCTGGGGTTCTTTAACGTGCACCTAGGTGTTTTCGCCTTTCGCCGCCATCGAAATGCGGCCGCGGTGGCCGGAATTCGATCCCGCGACCTCGCGCTTAGCAGCCCAACACCATAGCCACTGAGCAACCACGCCGGGTGTTCTGTGATCTGTGAATCCGTGATTGCGCAACATGTTTATTTGCCTTGTTTCACGCATTATACAGGGTGTTCGAGCTAACTTTACCTGAGTTTTAAAATATGCCGATGCAGTCTAAGACGACGCGACCAAATGCATGTTGCTCACTTTAGTATACAGTGTGTCACGCTATTTCTGTACTTTGTTTAATTAGATAATTAGTCAAGATTAGGAAAAAAAATCCAATTAGAAAGTTGCAGAGCGATCTGCAAAACGTCCGAATAAACAGTTTCTGTCTTTCTATCTATTAACTATTAGTGTTTTTCAGCTCACTGCGGATGCCCGCGAAATACAAAAAATACAACGTGACATGCCGGCTTGCGCGTCGTGATTGCACTGCTCCCAAGTGTTCCACGCACAAATAGCCATCGGTGCGCTGCCGCTTAAAAAGTGAAGGGCAGCGACGCAAGCGTTATCTTCTGCGCTGCGTATAGCGACTGGCGGACGTGGTGGTGGTGGTGATAGGTGGTAGTTCCAGACAGTGATAAAACAGACTATCGTGCAACGGCTGTTAACGCACGATCAATTTCGTGGTGCCTTTTTCCAACGAGGAAAAAGCCGACATTATCCTTGCCCTAGGAGCTGCAGGCGGACAGAGACGGCAGGCTGATAGAATATTTCGAAGCTGGCATCCGGGTACGCGACCGAGCTCGATGACAATATTCAACACCTATGAGTCGCTGAAGCAAGCCGGCAGCTTCAAAAGAAAGAGGCAGAGAGCTTCACTCATAAATAATGAGGTTCGCTCCAACGCTTTGTCTTTCATGGCAGCTAATCCACACGCTAGCACGCGCACAGCTCGGTGTGTCCACCTCAACTGCCTGGATGATGTTGAAAACAGCTGGACTGCACCCTTATCACCTGCAGTTGCATCAATGCCTGGAGTCAAGGGATCTTGAAAAGAGACTCGACTTTCCGAATTGGATTTGGATTCAGGAGGAGCAGGATTCTGACATTCTCACCAAGGTTTCTGGACTGACGATGCGAACTTCTCCCGAAAGTGCCAAGTAACTATCCACAACGCACACTATTGCAGTGAGCAATATCCCCACTGCCTAGGAATATCCCGCCACCAATATCAGTGGTCTTAACGTTTGGTGCGGAATATATGATAGCACAGTCATTGGCCCAGTGTTTTATTTAACAACACTCTGACCGGCAAGAGTGAGTTCCTTAAAGGGCCGGTTGAAGACTTACGCTGCAACATGCCGTTAGCCCAGCTTGACGCAATGTGGTATCAGCACGACGGGGCCCCAGCCCACAGCTGCAGTGATGCACGAGCATGGCTTGATGTTACCTTTCCAGGGCAATGGATATGGAGAAGCGGGCCTGTCTTGTGGCCGGCAAGGTCACCCGACCTCAACCCTCTTGACTTTTGGTGTTGGACTGCTGAGCACCAGGTCCTGGCCACGGCGGCCGCATTTCGATGGGGCGAAATGCGAAAACACCCTGCTGCTTAGACTTAGGTGCACTTTAAATATCGCCAGGTGGTCAAAATTTGCGTAGTACTCCACTACGGCGTGCCTCATAATCAGAAAGTTCTTTTGGCACGTAAAACCCCGTAATTTAACCCTCTTGACTTATTCTTGTGGGGCTATATTAAGGATCACGTATACACAACGAAAACGACGACTCCAGAAGCCTTACAGGAGAATATAACTGAAGACTGCCACAGGATTTCACCGATGGTGCTCAACGCAGCGACAGCAAGCTTTCTCAGGAGATCCCAGTGTTGCGTCGCTGCAGAAGGTGACCTCTTCGAGCGCTTGGTGTGAAAGCGCATGAAAAATAAACGTAAATTCAGTGAAAGGCTGCGTCTGGTCAGTTAGGATACTCTTATTCTACCATTTTCAGCCTTCTAGAAATAAGTTTTTTTTTATTTAGGAATGTTCAATTTGCTTACAGCTGTCGCAAAATCACGGACCTGTTACTTCCGCCAGCAAAAGCGATAACCGCTGTGTCTGCTTAACGCTATAACAAACCTTTGCGAGGGGAGCACATCACTGGCGTAAATGGCACAGCCAACGCCCCACGTCGCTGCCCTGTTGCCTTTTAAGCGGCAGTGCGCCTATGGCTGTTTGTGCGTGGAACGTTGGAGAGCAGTGCAATCACGACGCGCGAGCGGGCATGTCACTTGGTGTTTTGTATTTCGCAGGCATCATCAGTAAGCTGAAATACACTAATACCAAATAGATGTATGTATATATGTATATGTATCGAACCAGAATTTGTTACTTGAACTGAGGCTTGGCTAACGATCGATATCAGGGAATGCTGAAATCACGCCACCAAACTACTTAATCGTACGGAAAGACCAATTAACACGTGGTGGTGGCGTCGCCTTATTGATTAAAAAGGAAATCCCTTATATCGTATTACCTGATGTCACAGGAGTGGAACGAATTCCACATCGGAACTAACATTTTCTACATGCAATATTGTCGTCGGCTGTATTTTTCGTAGTCCCTCATGTGAGGTTGAAGTGATGGAATGACTGTGTTTGTATGCGCAAAATAACGTTTTGCGGGCCCGACTAATACTTCTAGGGAATTCTAACTTGCCTGATCTGAAGTGGTAAACATTTGAACACCACTCACCAAGTGCTGATATGCTTTTCGAACTCATGCTTTCATTGAATCTCAGCCAAATCGTAACAGAGTCCACACGTGTTCAAAGAACTACTTCCAACACACTTGATTTAGTTTTTTTTGAGCCATCATTTCCCGTTAGAGCAAACGCACCTTGAATTTATTAATGGCATGTCTGATCATAAAATTACTTTATGTGTTGTACCTGCTCAGAATACATTTTCTTCCCAACCACGCATCACTTACCCGGACTTCAGTAGAGCGGACGATACCAGTATTATGGACTACTTATCCAACGAATTTAGCACCTTGGAAGCACTTTCAATGCGTTCCACTAAAAACATCACAACATTGTGGCATGGTTTAAAAAAAATTATGTTTCATCGTATTTCTAAGTATGTACCTTCTAAAGTAAAAAATAAAGGAAGCACAATCCCTGGATCTCACGTGACATCATTCATGCCAAACGTAAAATCAAGCGTCTGAAAAAATCAATGAATATAGCACCTAAACCTTCATCTCGAAGTAGTCTTACTCTAGCTGTCCAACACATGAAATCAAACATAAAGACAGCAATGTCAAACTTTTACACATACACACTTCAAGGATTCCTAAGAAATTCACCGAGCAAATTCTAGACCTACCTTAAACCTAAGTCATCAAGTGATCCCCAAGTGTCGCCCGAAACTAGCAAACAAAGCGCTAATTCAATAAATAGCTATTTTTCTTCTATCTTCACAACTGGCGATGGGAAACTAGTCCAAATTGACATCACCGTTAACAGCACACTAAGCTCTCTCACCGTCACGGAGGCCGGAGTACTGAACCTTCTCCTAAACCTGGACACAAAAAAAGGGCCAGGCCCAGATAAAATACCCAACGCTTTCTTGAAACGATACGCAGAATGGATGACGAAGTACCTTTGTATAATATTTAACAAATCATTATCGTCATCTGTTCTTCCACAGGGTTGGAAATCTGCAAAAGTTGCCCCAATACATAAGTCAGGCTGCAAAGACGACCCGTCCAGTTTTCGGCCGATTTCGCTTACGAGTACCGTGTGCAAACTTCTAGAACACATCATACTAAAACGTATAACCATTTTCTTAGAAAAGGAGAGTATCATATCACCATATCAACATGGCTTTCACAGAGGCCTTTCTACAATCACTCAACTACTGGAACTAACCTACGACATATCATTTAATATCGACCAACACAGACAAACAGACCTCATCCTACTCGATTTTTCGAACGCATTTGATCGGGTATCACACAAAAAGCTCGTAAGAAAACTTGAGATTACATTAGGTACAGGCCCCATAATTGACTCGATTTGCGACTACCTTACAAACCGTACCCAGTTTGTGGAAGTGAACGGACAGATTTCCCAGACAGCCCGGGTAACACCGGGAGTCCCCCAACGAAGCGTTCTGGCTGCCCTATTATTTCTCATTTTTATTAATGACCTACCCGCAAAGATCACAGAAAACATTAGGCTATTTGCAGACGACTGCATTCTTTATCGAAATATTAACTCACATGATGACCACATAACATTAAACAACGACTTGAAAGCTGTGTCTAACTGGTGTGCCCACTGGCAGATGACCATCAATACTAAGAAATCTGCTGTTCTTTCAATCACCAGAAAAAAAAGTTACTCGAGCTTTATGTATACCATTAACGACGGTCCACTAATGCGAGTTCATGAACACAAGTACCTCGGATTAACGTTAACACGTGACTTCAGATAGAATTCCCATATAAATAACGTTACAGGAACTGCAATGAAACCCCTTTTCTTTCTTGGAAGACACCTCCGACTAGCACCACCCGGTACAAAACTTCTGGCTTACAAAACTTTCATCAGGTCAGTCCTTGAGTACGAAAATGTTATCTGGTTCCCATACACTAAACAACTAATTTAAAATCTAGAAGGTGTACAAAGGAAAGCTCTACGGTATATATACAATAAACATAAATTAACAGACTCGCCCACCGAAATACTTAACAAAGACGGAATCCTAACAGCACAAAACCGAGCTGTACTAGCCCGTTCTAAACTTATGTACCAGTTCTTACACAACAAGCTTAATATTGATACCTCTAGATACATCTCCAGAAATGAAACACGGACAACGCGGCATAAAAACACACCAACACTCAACGAGCATTCTTTTCATACCGATTGCTTTAAGAATTTATTCTTTCCTTTAGCGATAAGAGAGTGGAATAAACTGAGTGAATCCATTAGTAACGGCCCCTCATTAGATACACTTGCTAATTCAGTGGAAGAACATCTCCTTGCCTTACAGCTTTGACTTACATACTCCGGCTTGTTACCGATCTTCATAGCCTAACACTGAATCATTGAGTGTTCTTTTTGTATGATGCATCATACGCATGACTGCATCCTGTTTGTCATGTTCATTAGGTATCTTATATCACATGTGTTTTAATGTGTGTTTTTTTCTTTTTCTTGTTTGGTTTCTTCGTTTCTCAGATTCTTCTTTGTTACAGTATATTGTACCCAAATATTGCATTTGTAATGAACTACTTATTTCTTTTGTTTAGCGAAACCAAAACCTTTGCAATAACACACTTATGAATAAATAATGTATTTATATTCTTTGTTCGCAAATACTACCATATGTACTAGCCCTTCGTGTTATAATCCCATGAGGTATTTACAGTATGTGAAATTAATTAATAAATAAATATATGGAACGAAAGAAACCGTTTATTGGGATGTTTTGCAAACCACTCTGCAATTTTTTAATTAGAATTTTTTTCCCAGCTTCGTTACTTCAGAAGTTGGTTTATTAATCTTGACTAAAATCAAATTAGGCAAAATACAAAAGATAGCGTGACACACAACGTACAAAAGTGAGCAACATGCACTTCGTCGCGTCGTCTTAGAGTTCATCAGCATATTTTTTAACTCTGGCTAAAGTTAGCTGAAACACCCTGTAAACAGTGAATTTTGCTTAGATACGTAGATTTATTGGATACTTATATGTATATTTATATATTGTTGCGAGGTTTTGTGGATGCATGCAGTGAACTTTGTTTCGAGAGACACTCTTTGCTTTTTATCAAGCTTTATCTTTGCATTTGTGTATTCCTTTGCACTTCTCGTTTCTAATGTATATATTGCAGAACTGCTGCTTTTACATGTGATCTCTGTTGCGACTACAATTGCGGTTCAATTACAATACACGACTGGTGACAGCTGCTCCTGCGCAGTAAATTGGAACGAAGGACTGCGCCGCTGAGGTTTTTCCCTGGCCGTTGCATATGCACAAAATGTAAACAAGGTTCTTGAATGACAGTTTCATTGAAATATTTGTCCTCAACTTGTTCCTTTCACGGCCTTTACAGTTATCATATCAGCGGTATGCACTACTTTGCCGGTTTCGCACTGATATAGTTCTAAAGTTCGTGTGGTATTTTCTTTCTTATTAAAGAGACAAAAAGATGGAGGTCTTGGTATTCGATATTTCTAGCATAATTTTTGGGACATAGAATATATTCTTTTATGAGAAAATACATATTTTACTTGTCTTGACAGTGCGTAGCATCCAAGAATTCGTTTGCAGCATCTTTGGCAATGGTAGTGCAGTTATTATTCGTGTATTTGATCCCTCGGCAAATTCTGCGAGGAGGCCGAGCTCCAACGTGCCCCCCCCCCCCCCCCCCCTTACGGACGAAATTTCTGATTACGCCACTGCTGGCGGTATGTCATTTCGGTATTGCCGAGACAGACAGACTTGACATGTTGAAACCAGTTACAGTAGAACATGGGCGTTGCACAATGAAAACTTTTCTAGCAATAAGCTCAATGTGAAGGCCTCCCGATGTGGTGGTGATGCTTCAACATAACATAGAAAAATAAATGAGGTGCGCCTTGGGCAACATTAGACGGAAACAAGAACCGCGAGGAGGCAGTCTACGAATTACGCAAATTTTAGCTGTTCTAGATGCTTTTTTGTTTGTGAGCGCTGCAGGTGTTTAAATTATTTTTCCTTATGTTCTCAGAACCTACATTTTTGCCTTCTTTCTTATACCTACAAGCATAGTTATATTCTCACGGATACTTCTTTACCAGTATACGGTGGCCGTATTTCACCGGCTAAAAAATGTTAAACATTATCGCTCGGCGCAGGACGTGCCCGCACGTATCGGCAGTTTCGCGAGTGCCATCGATGGTTCTATCCGTTGTCTGTTGTCGGCGAATATTGTATAATCTGATTGCAGGCGCGACACGAATTGTGCAGTAGTTTCTCGAAGGCCCGCGGGCACCGGCGAATACGCGGCCACTTTCGACGACTGGTGCATGGAAGCCGACGCGCTTGACCCGCAGTTGTCGACGATCGCGGACTTTATTAGCCGCTATCGTTGCGATTGAGTATTACTTGTTTTGCTGGGCACAAGTTCGCCCAATAAAGAGTTCAATTTGTAACTGCCAATTCTGAGCCTGCACCATTATTTAGCGTCACCACAACGTGACAATATTTCTAATATAGATTTTTTGATAATACTTTGCACGCCTCATTCCTACATAGTTGGCGGTGCAATGAGCTAGCAAAAATGAAATGGTACGACAGCTTTCGATACAATATGGCATTGTCGTGCATGTGCTTGCAAAGCCAACTTGTAGACAGACGACGACGTGAGCGCAAGCGCTGTTGATGATATTTGGTGCTCTATTGTTACTTCAAGGGCAAAAAGAAACTTTCGCGGCAGGCGTACATTCGTCAATCAAACATGTTTTTTATATCTAAGAGAACATACAGATCACTGCCTTATTGCTTCAAGCTCAGTCTACAGCTGGCTGTTTTAGGCAGGATTTGGACGGCTGACGACAAAAATATCCAGCAACGGTACGCTGCAACCGAGGAGCGAGCGTCGGCGCGCGTCAGAGCTTGTGTCCAGTGCTTGTGTGCACTTTTCCTCCGACCAACGCGAAGCGACGCGTTTGCTTGTCGGTGCGTGTCGAAGCGGGCCGACGCAAGTGCTGGGCAAAAGATCCCGCGAATGGACTCGGGGTTCCCAGGAATTGACTGTATCGAACCTCTACCGGATCAATTAACTGAACACCTGCGGGATTTGGTGGGCAGGCCTTGCTCCTGTCACGCTTTCTCGGGGTTCCTTCACGGGACAAGAGGTTGACCCGTTCTCGCGACGCGCCGTCATTCTGCGCAACAGGTACTAACCAACAAAAAATGAAGCATCAAAAATGACGCGAGATAAATGCGTGCGCTCAGAAGACGCGCGATATCAAAATTTTGTGCATGAGAATAGTAACTGGGCAAGTTCTTATTGCTTCTTCATTAACAAGAGCGCATTAGATTGGTAGAGGCGCAATAAAGATGCGTTTTATGCGCGTCTGTTTGGTTTTACGCTGTTGTTAATTATCAGCGATAATAATACTGATTTGGTTGAAGTGCGTAATGTGGTACGGCCACGGAAGGCAGGTTGTGTGGGAAACAAGATTGGTCAAGGTGTCTACGAATGGCTAGCAGCATACCGCAGCGCCGTCTCTTCTGTCATGGGCTCCTCTACACGACACCTGATAATAATATAGAATGAAATGGAACGGTACAGCATGCGGGCCGTGGTTGTATGAAAGGTAAACTTATAAGAAAAGCTCAAATTGTTTGAACGCCGCTATAGCTGTAAAATATAGTTTTGCTGGATTATCTATCCATGAAACTGTGAATGATGTATTACTTACACTGCGGGCATTGTTAATGCACCTCAAATTACTTCTTTATTTTTTCGAAATAAAGCAGCCCAAAATCTTTACCTGCAATATATATATATATATATATATATATATATATATATATATATATATATATATATATATATATATATATATATGCAGTCCCTTTGGTCGACAGCACTCGAAATTCTGGACACCTAACACGAAATATTTACAGTCGCAATTCAGTGCTGCTCTATGTGCAGTCATCAAAGGTGCCTGAGTTGCGCAATATCGAATGATTTCGAGAAAGAGGCAAATATCACGCATTAAAGCGGCGGAACGATAACTGATAGCCTTGAAGTTAAGCCACAGGAAGATATCGTTGGGGATTAGAGGATAAAACGCGAGTGCGTGATACATCCGCTGATGAGTATAAAAAGATGTGGCGAGTCACGTAAATGTGGCTGTCCGGAGCTGCTTTATTCACAGCAAGAGAACGCATTTCGTGGGAAAGAAAATACAGTAAGTGGCTGTAAATGATTAGATGAGGTGATGAGACGAGAACATTTGCTGTCATAAGGCGGGTGCGGCTAATGTAGAACCAGAGTAATTCGAAATCACTGGGTGAAGGCTTTGCCCAGCATTGGACATAAGATAGGCTTCTATAGAGAAGTAGCTTTCCTCCCAATGAGTCACTGAGGCAATGAAGTGACCTGAGCTCAACAGTGACTAGGTCACTTCGGTGTTCGTAGGCATTTGGAGTGCATATATAGCGCTTGATTCCCCTTTGCACATCCATGACAGGTGATTGGCCGAGAATGGGCTCATTCCTATATTGCACACGTACTGCCGAAGGTGTCTGTTCAGGAACACACCGAGTGGTATATATCCAGTGACTTAATCTGTTTACTCGGCGAGACAGTAGCAAGCAGCAAATTGTCTATGCAGGACCGGCATGGACACGTTACAGAAATTACAGGAACCCGTACGGGTTTCCTTTGTAGATATTGCTACAAACGGGTGGAGTTTGATTTTCCCTTTAGAGATTAAAAAATAACCGGTAGCAATCAGGAATTTCTCCTCCGAAAATGTAATTTTTTACAGTGACCAATTACTGCTCCATGAAATGAATAGAACACTTTATGAAATATAATCTTACGCATGAAATGAATATCTTACGCACATGATTATTGTTACACAGTGTTCCAAAACTAGCGGCCGAGTCCTCTGGGAAGCAGAGCATTACGTTGTTCTGTTGATAGAAAAGGGGGGTGATCCCCATAGGGCTAAAGAGTTGAAAAAACTTCCCTAGGTAGTTTCCTGTCGTCATCGTTCTAAGTGGTCATCGCTATCGTGTATATAGAAAGGCCGGTGAAAATCGTCGACGAAATCTGATGCAGGTTCAAGATAGGAAACAAATACTGAGGCCGTGTGTCTGCCAGACTGAACACAAATGCCCCGAGGCTGCAGCGTGCGATCGACCGTGCGCCTTCTAATTTAGCTCCCGGAAAATTCTATGCGCTTAAAGCTGCGTTGCATATTGCCTCGTAATAACTTGCTAAATGTAATTGCTTACTGCTAAAAAGTAACTGAACTGGAGTGAGCGTTCCAGAGTGAAAATTTGTACGGAACGCAGGTAATTAATAACGTGTAATGCGTTACGTACAAGGTTCATTCGGGCATATACGTAATGGCAAAGGTAGTCTGCTTGCAAAGACAGTAGGCAGCACATACCGAATGGCCCAATATAGTAGACAACTTTAGTCACTGCGTTTGTCCCATTGCCTGTGTGATATCATTCAACCACACAAACTGGAAGAGTAGCTAACGAAAGCTCTTTAATATACACTAAAATGCACAAGAACCTCGTGCTGAGCTGAAACAACAGACAAATGCGTCTGGCCACTCATCGATTCGCTCAACACTATGGAGCCGTTTTCAAGGTCCAACTCAGCCACTTCAAAGTTGATCTTCTCGGATGTCTCCAGTGTCGCGCGCCGACTGGCAACGAGGAAGAAAAACGCTGCGAGACCGTGCAGCGTCCCGCACGTGCCTGTCGCACAGCCGCTGAAGATGAGCTCCTCGATGACTGTGGAACAGGACACCAGGTCCGCCAGCACGTAGCGAGAGTGATTCGTCGGGAAACGCTCGGCGACGTGGATCTGGCGCTGCCGCGTAGCACGGCGCATTATCGCATGTAGGCCTGAGCCACGGGCACGTCGATGCAGTTCACAAGTAATACGAGCGTGTGCATGGCGTCGCACGTGTCCAACAGCTCGTACAGCTTGCTGACGCCCACACTCGAGAAGCCCACGCTCACAATCTCCAGCGTGTCGAGCGTGGTCACTGTGGAGCGGAGTGCGTCCATCAGGTCCTTGGTCGGGTAGCCCAACAGGTGGTAAAAGAGCCTGGCGTGCCTCAGGTGTTCGCTAAGCTCCACCCCGTCCAGTAACTGGAACTGCTTGGGTGACATCCGTGACTCGAGCAGCTCCAGGAACTCGATGGAGCGGTGCTCCTCCAGCGGCCAACGAACCAGAAGGAACGCGGGCCTGCGCCGCATGTTGGCGGCCAAAGGAACCACGCGTTCGCGCAGGTAAGCCAGGGCCAGCCGTCCTTCGCGTAGCTTGATGATGATGACCCACAGGAAGTTGTTGCATACGAACAGCTCCGCAAGCTGGCAGCAGCCACCGGCGGCGCTGGCCGTGCATGACTTGTCGGGGTCCACCGGGTGATGGCCTAAGATGCTCCGCACGCAGCGAACGCTGGAGAAGGGCTGGTTGACCGACAGGCACACGCTGGGACAGCTGCCGACCAGGCACGCAGCCGACTCTCGTAGGCGGCCACTCCGTGGTCCCATCTTGGAGATCTGTGGACAAACACCTGTTGTGCTTGTACTGCACTCTGCTGTTGACATAGCAAATCGCTAGGGCGTCGTTTCTAACTCATTGAAGAGTAAGCATCGCCAAGTAACGTTACAAAACAAGCCTAATATTCATCTTATATTTACAGAAATTTAAGGTGTGTGAAGTTTGAAAAATGCCTTGCCTTTCTCAAACTAACGGCAGCCGTCGGGGTGTTCGTGAGGTCAGGATTTACTGTATTTGATTTACTGCACTGTTGATACTGTATTTTACGGTAGTGAGGCATTGGGATAGGAACTAGCCCTGGCGTTCACCAAATGAGGAGCGAGAACCACGCGGATACGAGTGAAATCGTGCAATGAGGCCCATAATGTGAAAGTGTTCTCTACTCCTTCTAGACCGCAGTTGCAAGTCACGTAGAACACCTCGTAACCTTCAGTTTACTGCCATAGAATTGTCAAGCCCAACGTAGAAGTATCAGTAACCTTCATTTCTTTACGCAGAACGAAGACGTCGTTTCCCAAAAGAAACCTTTAGCTGAATTGTTCTGCATGATTGAAGATTGTCAACAGCGAATGAATACGGGCAAGTAAAGCTGCCGGCTTATCTTCTTCATGTGTCCATGCCTGATGTATTGGCGAAGCACCACAATGTAGGTTAAGCCTTTAAATAACGAATAGATAGCGCTGCTATGTATATGGATGTACACCATGTCCATGTCAAGTGGAAAACACAGAAAAAGAAATTACTAGGCGCGTTGTGGTTCCCTGTTTACCCACGTCCTGCTGCGACATATCTTCTTTGCGTCAGCCGTCCCTGTATTCTTATGTAGAAACATCATAAATTCAAACGCGAACAAATCGAAAGGTAGAAAGCTACGTTATGGCCTTTCCTCCTTAAACGGACACTAAAGGGAAAGAGTTATTTATATTTAGCATCATTAAATTACCCTTCTACAACACCAAAAACGCCCATCTTACCACGATAAGACGCTTAGTAAGCAAGAAAAACCGCTAAAACGAAATACAGGTGGCGACGCCTCCTTGAAGTTCCCGCACGAGGTCGCTGTGACGTCAGATTTTGGTAGCGTCTTCTAGGGCCTATTTACTTATCTAAGAGTGCAGATTGACTGCGTTGTGTTCTAACGGAACCAAACATTAAACATGTGAAGTTTGGGGAACGTTTACTGAGCCAACGTGGCCCAAATACTAAAATATACTTTGGAATTCCTGACGTCACACTGACGTGCCGCCGTCGGGATTTCGGCGCGAAATTCAAATACTGATACTTTGACATTCATTTTCTCATCGAATATTCAAACTATTATTTTGAAATGACCACCTGCAGAGTTCTCAAACAATCCTTTATCAGTCTACACTGATTGTATTGCTTTAGTGTCCCTTTAAATTGCATGTTCAACAACGACCTAATTCATGCACAGCAATGTGAATTTGGGTCGACAGCATGCTTAAAGGCCGGTTATGTGGAATATCATCACATAATATTCAGGTGTATATAGTTACATAGAAACGGCATTCCGATGGCTTTCTCTTGTTCGTGCTTGCAGTTATTCCGAAATGTCTGCCGCGTCTAGGACGGCAGCAATGCGACTACAGCACTCTAGTACGGGTATAGTTGCGGAGAATCGATTCCGCGACGTCGTGCTGGGAACGAGAGCGGGCTATAGCCACTAAGCCACCAGGGCCTGTGAGACAGCTTTTCGTTACCGCATTGAGCGGTGAAGCAGAGGGCGAAGCAAGCGTCTTACGCTTTCGTTGGAGCCTCGCCGTCGCGTCAAGTTCTTCGGCGTCATCCACGGCGTAGCTGGACTGCCTCTAGGTGTGGACGCAGTGCTGGACAAAATCCCTGGAGCCGAGTTCGATCTTGGGTCGCGCGGTTCGCACGAGCACCTGCGCGATTCTGTGGGCACGCCTTGCCCGTGGCACGCTGTCTCGTGATTCATTCGCGAGACGCGAGGTTGACTGCGCGACGGAACCGAAAACGATGAAGAACCGAATCGCCGAGAAATCAAAGCGCACTATGGAAAACGCGCGATTTTAAAAATGTCGTTTGCGAGAACAGTAAGTGGGCAATTTCTTATCAGTGCATAATCAGCAACAGCGCAATTAACAGGGACGCAGAATAGAGCAAGATACGAAACACAAGAGCAGTCTGTCTTTTTCAACCCCATTTTTTTTCCTGTTCTTAATTATGCGTGATGCGAATTTTCCTTTTTTTTTTCTACAGGAAACAGCGGGGGACGCCAAACGAAAGAAGGCTGTGCCGTTAACAAGATTGGCCAATCGTTTATGATGGTGATCATATAAAGGCCAAACTTTCAAGAAAGCGCGAAGTGATACTCCTAAAGTTAAGCTAACACCTTCTATCTGTGTAAACGCACAATTTGGCCCTTTGAGGGCAGCCTCCGTATATGTGAGGTCGCGTAAACGAGCACCAAATGTTGACGCAGGCAGCTTGTGGCCCACTTTTTAAAAACACAATATAACGCGTGGTTTTCACTTTTCGGGCACTCAGCAGGTGCTGTCACTGCGTGCTCACTTAAATCACCTACTCTACCATTCCGAAATATTTCTATTTCTTTTCATCGAAATGTGAATGCAAAATATGTGTCGAATGTTGTTTTAATTGTTGCGGTACTTCAGAATGGAAAAAAAAAAAACAGCGCAAGAATTTCGACACGTGCCCGAAAAGACACGTATGAAATTGAAAGGCGGTTTTTTATACAATTGAGGCCTATATTCGCTCAATTGCATGACGAATTTCGCACCATTACGAATTTACCATCGAAAGGGACGCATCAATAGATGGTGTCCGGATACACCTTCCAGATTCCGTTGCCGATTCTATCTAGTGGTCACCATCGTAAGCTGGCAATAGCGGGTGTTGTGGTCTCTGCCTTTGGCGAGCAGCGCCTTTCAATATGTAGTGAATAGAACGCAGGTTTCCTGTGTATGTTATCTTGTGCGTAGAGCGCACAGCTTGATTGAAAGCAAGAGGAAACTTCGCAGTACGCCAATTGCTTGGCCTCCGGGATCATGGGGCGCTGTGCTGTAGCGACAGCGGAAAGCCGCAATGTTGAGGGTCATGCTCAACTGCTGCGTCCTCATATATGTTTTGCAGTGTTATAAAGTTGGACAGCGCTTAATAAAATGGGAATGTTTGCGCGTCGTTTTCTCACCTGCATCAGGATGCCGCTTCGGTAATCACGATATTGCTAGATTTCTATAAGCAAAAACGGCGCAGAGAAGGGTAGCAGACACATGAGTCAATTGCTTTCTCTCAAACGCTCTCTTTACAACAGAAACTTGCTCCTCTGTTTACTGGGCGCTTTATTTCGCAATGTAGCGGATTGCGATGCCCGGCTCCTATTGGCCAAAAGTTGACATCAATAAAGAAGGGTATTTGGATCGGTTCGCCTATTCTTACTAATATGGTTGCACTGATTGACAGAGTTTATAAACAGGCTAATACTAATTACGTACTTCCGGAAGAAGCCTACTATCTTATGCTCGCGCCAGTGGCGTAGATAGGAATTTCGTTCGAGGGGGGCTCACGTTGGCGCTCGGCCTCCTCGCAGAATTTGCTGAGGGATAAAATACATGAGTAATAACTGCATTGCTATTGCGAAAAATGCTGCAAACGAATTCTTGGACGCTACGCATTGTCAAGACAAGTAAAATATGCATTTTTTTCATTAAAGAATATATTCCTATGTCCCAAAAAGTGTGCCATTAACTGATATCAATGCTTCCGCGTTTTTATCGATTTAATAACTAAACAAAATATCAAATGAACTTTAGAACTACATCAGTTCGAAATCAGCAAAGCAGTGCATGCCGCTGATGTGATAAATGTAAAGGCCGTGAAATGAACGAGTTGAGGACAAAAATTTGAATAAAACTTTGTCATTCACCAACCTTGTTTACATTTTTTCTACATATGCAACGGACAGGGAATACTCTCAACGACGCTGTCCTTCATTTCAATATATTGCGCAAGAGCAGCTGTGATCAGTCGTGTATCGTAATTGCACCGAAATTATAGTCGCAACAGAGGTCACATATAAAAAGCAGCAGTTCTGCAAAATATACATTAGAAACGCGAAAATACAATAGTATACACAGATGCGAAGACAAAGCTTGATAAAGGGCAAAAAAAGTGTCACTGAAAACAAAGTTCACTGCACGCATCCACAATACCTCGCAACAAGATATTTAAATATACGTATAAGTCCCCAATAAATCTACGTACCTAAGCAAAAGTCACTGTATACAGGGTGTCTCAGCTAACCAGAGTTTAAAAATATGCCCATTCACTCTAAGATGACGTGACAAAATGCATGTTGCTTGCTTTTGTATGTAGTGTGTCACGCTATATTTTCTAATTTTGCTTAATTAGATTTTTGGTTAAGATTGATTAACCAACTTCTGAAGTAACGGAGCCAGGAGAAAAATTCAAATTAGAAAGTTGCAGAACGGTTTGCAAAACGTCCGAATAAACAGTTCCTGTCTTTCTGTCAATTAAGTATTAGTGTATTTTAGCTAACTGAGGATGCCCGCGAAATACAAATCTCCACGTGGCATGCCCGCTTCCACGTCGTGATTGCACTGCTCCCAAACGTTCGGCGCACAAACAGCTATAGGCGCGCTGCCGCGTCAAAGGCGACAGGGCAGCGCCGTAGGCGTTGGCTGTGCCATTTACGCCAGCGATGTGCTCCCCTCACGACAGTTCGTTATAGCCATGAGCAAACGCAGGGGTTATCGCTCGTGCTTCCGGAAGCAACAAGTACGTCATTTCGCGACAGCTGTAAGGAAATTTAACATCCCGAAATAAGAAAGCTCACTTTTCAGAAGGCTGAAAATGGTAGAATAAGAGTATCCTAACTGACCAGACGCAGTTTTTC
Source organism: Dermacentor andersoni (assembly GCF_023375885.2). Lineage (NCBI taxonomy): Eukaryota > Metazoa > Arthropoda > Arachnida > Ixodida > Ixodidae > Dermacentor > Dermacentor andersoni. Next base: position 357,981,609 of record NC_092814.1, on the reverse strand, counting down.
ACTGAATTTACGTTTATTTTTTATGCACTTTCACAGCAAGCGCTCGAATAGGTCACCTTCTGCAGCGGTACAACACTGGGATCTTCTGAGATGGCTTGCTGTAGCTGCCTTGAGCACCGTCGGTGAAATGCTGTAGCAGTCATCAGTAATATTCTCCTGTAAGGCTTCTGGAGTCGTTGTTTCCGTCGTGTATACGTGGTCCTTAATATAACTCCGCAAGAAAAAGTCAAGATAGTTGAGGCTGGGTGACCTTGCCGGCCACACGACAGGCCCGTTTCTCCCTATTCATTGCCCTGGGAAGCCAACATCAAGCCATGCTCGTGCTTGACTGCAGGTGTGGGCTGGGATCCGTCGTTCTCATACCTTTTTTTTCAATCTTGTGATGGCTTGTCGGCTAGAATGTAAGGCCAGCCCTGGTAAGAGGGATCCAGTGACTGGCAACGGGGCACAATCTAGCCGACAGATACCACCACAAGAACTGAGTACTGGTTAGGGGCATTACTACCCGGTGCTGTTAACAGCTTCAACGAGGAGAGGTACGGTGCATGAGCGCTAGCTTCACCCATCATAAGACAGTCGTCATCCGGTGGTGCGCCCGAAAGCATCGAAGTCCCCCTTGTAGACAACGGATAGTCTTTATCTTTATGTCATTTCTTTTAAGACCTAGATCGATTAAAGATTTGAAGCTCTCTGTTTAGCCCACACCCCCCTGAAATTTAGTGTTATGGAAGAAACTATGGGAGGCTGCCCGGCCACTGAAGATATCTGTTCAAGCAAAGAGGGATCATTTTACTTTGTGCCTTTTGCAGCATGTGCGTCCAAAAGGGGGATCCTGGTTCCAACGACCTGGGAATCTAGTACGACAGATCGGTTCTCCCTTTTGAGTACCAGATCCGGGATCCTTATGCCCTGGCCTGTTTAGTATCGAGGCTCGACCTTAACGTTCCAGCCGGCCTCCCCAAGCTTTTGCCTGCATATGCTACTATGTTATCGTGTCTGGCTATTCGTGTATGGTGTATCCTATGGCATACCTGAAGGATGTGGCCCAGGCTCTCGGACGAGTTACATCCGGCCCGCCATTGTTTATCGACATCGCGACCTCTATATGTGCGGGTTAGGTTGGCTAGTGAGTTCGACCGAACCTTCAACAGGCCAATGAACTCTTTCCCCCTCAAAAAAGTGGTTCCCTCTCGGATCCGATCGCAAGACCCTGGAGCGTCGGCCACACCCTTCAGAGCATGCCCATCTGCATTGTTATAATAACTTGTTTACCAGAACTTCTTGTTGTATTTAGATGTTGTTATGGATGTATTCTTGTATTGGCAGAGTTCTGTAGCTTGTGTAATGGATGTCCTTATATGCCTCATTGCGGAGGTGGCCCTACATGTGATCGACGAAGAGTCTGCTTGTGCAGAGTAACGACGAAGTCTTAGACCGGGAATTAAAGTTCTGAGACATGGGATACCCAGTCCACCATGCGAGATTGCTGTGTAAAAGAGACCCAACGGAGCATCATGTGGCAGGGCTAACCATCGTCGCGTGGCTGCCCGAACGGAGGCATCTATTTTTAACAAAAGTTTAGCTTTGACAGGACCTAACACCAGCCGGTGATAGAGTCGTGGGAGTAAGTACTGCCTTAAAATTACTAATCTTTGCTGTGGCTTCAGAGCTGCTTTTGAAATGCGTTGCAGCATCACAAGTACTTTATGAACGGGTAGGGCACTCCGACCAGTGGCCTCAAAGGACACTCCCAGATACTTCCATGTTGAGGTGGTTGTAGATGCAGCTATGTGTTCGGTGCCAATGTGGAAGGTTTGATTTGTTAGGATTTTGGTTTTCTTGTCGCGGGCAGATGGCTGCAGGCTCAGGGAAAAGCTTTTCTTGGTGTTGATCGTCAGTCCTTTGCTGGAAAGGAAGTCTGGCAGCATGTCCAGACGTAGTTGGAGGCCTTGGGGTGTGGAAATCATAATTATAAGGTCGTCGGCGAATGCCATGCAGTCCAGTGAGAGCTCTTCACTTTGGAATGTGGTTCCACAAGTGGGTGTCTGCAGCCACTCGTCGATGACCATGTTGAAAAACGGAAGTGAAAGTGGGTCGCCTTGGTGAACCCCACTGGAGGGATGAACCAGTCAGCTATGGTTCTCGTAACTGAGAACAGTCGTTGCCGTTTCGTAGAAATATTTGATGTAGTTAATGAATTCGGCACAAAAGCCCTTTAGTTCAAGGTTATGTATAATGGCGTCGAATGAGACAGAATCGAAAGCCTTGGGCACATCTATAGAGACCATATACAGAAGCCGCTGTCTACGCAAGACCTCGTCTATTGCAGTCGATAATAGAAGTATGTTTTCTGCACAGCCATCTACCGGGATAAAGGCTCGCTGGCGGTAATCGAATTTGACTGTACGAACTATACGGCTGGCATATATTTTATGTGGAAGTCTAAGTGAGATTGGGGAAATGGTTATAGGCCGGAAGTCGCCCGGCAGGGAAGCTTCAGCTATCTTTGGCAGGAAAATAGTCCTTGCCCCTCTTAAGCAGACAGGTAGCCGCTTGAGGCACTTCAGCAGATTAAGGAGTACGCGTAGTACCGAGGATGGCACCTGTCGGAGCCTTTCAGCAGAAAGGCCGTTGGGGCCAGAAGCCGTATTGATAGGCGGCATGGCAGCCTTTATGTCTTGTGCGGTTATGACACCTAATGGATTAATTTCTAAAGCATTATTTTGAGGGACACCTGACTAGACATAAGTGGTAGTTCTCTCCATCGTGCCCTGCAAGCTGTCTAGGTACCGATCTCTATTTTCGACTTTTGCTTCAGGTATACCGTCCAAAGTTTCCCGGGCACAGCGACTTTGCTGCTTCTTAAACCTATCTTGTGTTTGCGAATATATTTGACGTCTTTGTTTCCTATGACTACGAGTACCTGGATTCAGGGTTTTCCTATTGATTGGTTGTCTGCTTGGTCTATTGTCAAAGAAAGTGTCACGTATGTAATTGTTTATGTCTGTGTGTATGTTTAGACCTTCGACAAAGCGCTTGGTTATTTCCCACAGCCGGGGTGCTTGGAATAAGCGCGGCTGTTGTTTTTGAGTGAGAGCTCTAAGCTCCTCAAATGTTTCGGAATACCAGTCATCGTTATGTTCTAAGGAGTCAACCGTTTCAAAACCAGTACTATCACTAGGACGTTCCATGTCAGATGGACCGTGTTCGTTAGAGTTCGAGCCCTCCCCCCCACATTTGTAGCTAATTGTTGCAATATCTGTGTAACTAATGATCTATATGCCGGTTTTCTTCTATGAGAATTCATAGAATCGAATGTTCGATACTTGATACGTTGATGTAATGCTTCGTTCAAGTTGCGGACATCCTGTTTCGTCAATTGAGCCTCAAGATGGGCCATGAGGGAGTCCTCCTCTTTTGTCCACCTCGCTTTGAGTGTGGTCGTGTCCATTTCCGCGTTGAATGTTTCGAAATGTTTACGGCGTCTATGCAGGCCCAGGCCTGTTTTGACGGAGAAGCATCGCGAACATTCAGGACAGATGAAACCATCTTCACTACGGTCATCCAGTGACTCGCTCGCTAACACGTCAGCCGGGGCGGGCGCCGGCCCAGCGCGAGGGCCGCCAGTCCTGTCATCAACAGAACCGGCCGTCATGGCAATAGTAGCGATCCCCTGGCCCACCCCGTCAGTTGGCGCTACCGAGATGGCATCCTGCAGTGCCATCTCCCCAGCCTGAACGGAGTTTGCGATCCGAGTGTCTCCGTCATTGTCCGAAGTGTCAGAGAACCTGACTCTCGGCCTTGCCCCCGTCGACTTTTGACCTGGTCGCAGATGGCTCTGCTGCCGGTCCTTCAGCTTTGCGCCCGAACCACACAAGACTGACGGCAGGAGGCCACTGGATGAGTCGGGCCCAACCCCCCGTGAAGCCTCCCCTGCTCGTGGGACGGATGGTAGCCGGCCAGTTCTCTTTGCAATTTCTCCCTGCTTGACGTTGATTACCGACCTCCTTCGCCCTTTCTTTCCACCACGGGTATTAAAAGCACCGCCGGGCGATGGGATAGGATGGTCGGAATCGGATGTGTCATTTACAGGGATACTTTCGCTACAGGAACTGGGGGCACCACTGACAAGGAAGGTTGGATCCCTGTCCGTGTCGTCAGTGGGACTCGACTCCTCAGAAGAAGTGAGTCTTCCTGTTACTTTGGGGCCGTAGCCCGGGTTTCCGTTCCTTGGATGAGTCTCGTGCCTTCTGATCCACCTGCTACTTGAGCAGTATACTGAGATGCACCTTGTATATTTTCATTGGTGTGTATGCTAATGGTTCGCTTTTTGTACACACCATCAGCCAATTGGGCGGCATTGTCTGCCACATTACTTTGTTCATTGCATATCACTTCTCGAGGACCAAGTCCTTGAGTTGATAGATCTGTATTACCTTCAGTTGAGTCCGAATTTTCACTAGAGTGTGGAACTCTGTGTGATTCATGAATTTCATGTGTCCTCTCTTCCGGCTGGCGTTTTTGAGAGAACATTGGTTCTGAGTCCGTGTTTGGGGAAATTGAGTCCGTGTTTGTATTGGCATTTGGGGCCGAGTGTTTTGAGATTCTGCAGTGTTTCAGCAGCCTCCTTTTCGTTTGGAATGATCGGGTACAAGTTATACATCTGTTTGGAACCAAATCCGTGACCAATTCAGCCGGGTCTACAAAAGTACGACCTCTTTGCCTCGTGAGCATCACACGCCCATGCGTCGCTTCCTCTGCCTCCGGGTTTGGTGCGACTACCGCTTGGCGGACGCTTTCTTTAGTTTTTCTCTTTGTAGTTCTCGGGCCAACCCATTTCGGGCCAGGGGTAGGCAGCCCCGTAGGCCCACTTTTGCCGCCTCCGTTGCACCACTGTACATGTCTGGTGCGAGAAAACCTCGCCTCTGAGTCCAGTATCATGAGCAGGGTGGCAGGGAGCACCACGAGCAGGTGGAGGTCGGTCTTGCACCCCATCAAGTCAAGCCGGAGTAGTGGCATGTTCACCTCATCAGTCCAGAGTACCTTGGTGAGAAAGTCAGAATCCTGCTCCTCCTGAATCAAAGTCCAATTCACAAAGCTGATTCTCTTTTTGACATTCCTTGACTCCAGGCATTGATGCAACTGCAGATGATACGGGTCCAGTCCAGCTGTTATCAAAATCCTCCGTGTAGTTGATTTGGACACACCGAGCTGTGTGCCGCGCTGCTCGTGCTAGCGTGTGGATTAGCCGCCATTAAAGACAAAACGTTGGAGCGAACCTCATTATTTATGACTGAAACTCTCTGCCTCTTTCTTGTGAAGCTTATGGTTTGCTTTAGCGACTCGTAGGTGTTGAACATTTTCATCCAGCTCGGTCGCTTACCCGGGTGCCAGCTTCGAATTATTTTTGCAGTTTGCTGTCTCTGAATCATGTCTGCTTCTTCCTCGTTGGAAAAAGATATCACGAAATTGCTCGTGCTCTAACAGCCGATGCACGATAGTCTGTTTATCTCTGTCTGGAACTACCACCTACCACCACCACCACGTCCGTCAGTCGCTTTATGCAGCGCAAGCGATAACGGTTGCTAGCTTAAATCGAACAGCCACCGCTTCTTCACTGCCCTGCCGGTTTTTAAGCGGCAGCGCACCTATGGCTGTTTGTGCACAGAACGCTTGGGAGCAGTACAATCACGACGCGCAAGCAAACATGTCATATTGTGTTTTTCATTATTTCGCGGCCATCCGCAGCAAGCTGAAAAATACTAATACCTGATAGATCGAAAGACAGAAACTGTTTATTCGAATGTTTTGCAAACTGCTCTGCAACTTTCTAATTAGCATTTTTTCCTAGCTTTGTTGCTTCAGAATTGGTTAATTAACCTTGACTAATTATTAATAAACAACGTACAAAATTAGCATGACACACTGCATAGAAAAGGGAGCAACATGCATTTGGTCGCGTCGTCCTAAAGTACATCGGCAAATTTTTAAACTCTGGCTAAAGTTCGCTGAAACACAATGCATAGTGCGTCAAACAAGGCCAATAAACATTTTGCTCAATCACAGATTCACAGATCACAATATCCTACCCCCCCCTCCCTCCCTCCCTCCACTCACTCTTATGCATCGCGCGTGACGGAAGGCGGCACGCTTCGTCCCCGCTTTTCTTTGTGGCGCACACAAGACTGACCCACCATCGTCAGCGAACGCGTTGCAATTCGTCGGGTCACCGCAGTGGTGGCGGCGAGCGACAATTACTTCTTTTTCTCGTCGGCTAGGCAGAAAGCGTTCAAAACTCTGTGAAGCCAAAATCCACTCGGCCAGAGAAAAACGAACACGCACCGAAGTGCGCCGCGCTGTTGGCAGGACAACACGTGAAAAACGAATGACTTCTGGCTGGCTCTGGCAGCCCGCGGTTAGGGAGAACAAGAAAATTGAAGAGGCTCAATGTGTCCGCGTGAATGAAAGTCAAAGTAGAAAAAATACCTTTGTTTGGTTTTGTATAGTGTCTCGACATGGATGCTTTGGCGCAGGTGAAAAAAACGATATTCTTTTCTGTGACATGACGGCACAAATGAACCACCACAACGCTTCCTCTCATCGGACCTCGCTGCGTGCTTTGTCAACTTGTCTGATAGTGTGTTGATTTGGCTTGTCTCGTCGTATGGTTCGATGTACGACTTTAGAAAAGTCAATGCACCTTTGGCATCAAATGTTTATGAGCAGATTAAACACACAAAGATCCGAATTTGAAAATCTAAAGCATGACTTTGGAAATGTCAACGCACTTTTCGCATCAAAGGTTTGTGATGTTTATACACATAAAGTTTCGGAATTGAAATCCATGCTATCCGTAGATACCGCGGCATCCGCGAGATGCCGCGACGAACTCGCTCGCAATGAAAACGCCCTTGAAACTTTGGGCTCGGATATGGCTTTTTGCGTTATGTGACTGGAGGTGCATGGGCGTTGCCACGAAATTCAGCCCGAGTTCACAATCTTCACGCTGAAATGTCTTTTCGAGCGTGAAAAATACAATCTAGACAAAAACCAGAATTATTTCTGGCGCCGGGGTTTGTTTTTGTCGGCAGTGCATGACAGCACGGAAAAATTTCGGGGGGGGGGGGCTGAAGCCCCATAAGCACCCCCCCCCCGGCTACGCCCCTGGCTCACGCTTGGCCGCGGCCGTCTGCATAGGAAATAAACGTCAGCCACTATCCTTATCAGTGTCGTAGCCGTCGGGTCTTGCTGAATTCACCACTCAACTAGCGTCGAACCAGGGCAAACTTAACAGGATGTGGTAAACGTAAACTTAAGTGGTAAACTTCGTGCTTCTATTTTTTTTTAACTTTCGGCATAGCTCGGGTGCTCCTATGTAAATACATGTAAAAGGAAAATTCGTTTTGCTCGTCATCCACTCCAGCAAATTTGACGAAGTGTGTTGTATTTGAAAGAAAATTTCAAAGTCTAGTGACTGTTGGTTTCAAATGTTCGATTCATGTCGTCAAATCTTTTTTATAAATTCGCAAATCGCAAGTTTTCAGAAAATGAAACTATCAAGTTTACCAGTCTGTAATTCACAAATAATAAATAACACAATTATTTTAATTGCATATAATAGTACATCTAAAGCGAACAAAATTGATATGCTACAAATGAATCTCAAAAACATTAGTAGTATGGAAATGCAGCTTTTGCAGAACCCTTGTACATGACGTAACAAGTTCACGTAAGATATAAAATGACATACCAAATTTGTCCGCTTTCAATGATCTAGTGGATGCCGTTCCCAAAACCGCAATATCTGTTCTTCATGCAGAGTTATTAATTGGTAAACTTCATGCTTCTATTTTTTTTCAGACTTTAGAATTTTCTGGGAATTATTTTAACAAAATCAGGCTCAAAATCGAAACTTCGCTCCCACCAGTCATTGTAATTTAGCTTTCTCTCTCAAATTCAACAAATTTCATCAAAATCAGTCCAGAGGTTTTCTCAGAAAAACGTTTTTTACGTTTTAGATGTATTTAAATAGGTCGCGTCGGAGTTTTCCAGCGCGCTCTCACTCGCTCCTCGTTAGGCGCCTTAGCAGACTTCGTTTCGTAATGACGAAGCTATTCAAAGCGCTTCGAAATGCGCAAGTTGGATGTGGCTACTTACTATCCGTCGGTCAACTCAATTGGTGCAGGACAAAGCCGGTCCGCAACACGTAGTACAGCCAGACGGGAGCATTTAAGCGTGAGCGGCGCCCTCCATCCCTGTCGTACAGAAATCAAACGCTGCTGTTGCATGTAGTTGGGATCTGCTACTTAGCGTAGATACCGCGGCCGCTGCGGAGTGCCACGACAAAATCCACTCGCTCAGCGCACTGCGGCTCCCTGAGACGAGGTGGTCATTTCAGGAACCACCCGACGTTTGTGCGCAGGCGCGACTAAAAGCCTGTGCGATAGAGAAAGTCTGGGGGCTTCGGTTCCTGAAGTATCGGACTTTGGCTAGGTACTACGGAGGAGAAGTTTCTTTGCTCCTTTTGTATGCGTTTGTGCCTAGGCGCGCCGGCATTGCGGATTGAGAAAGCCCGCTGGCCAAGCCCACGCGCGAGTTTGTTTACCCTCCTGCGCTGGCTGCTGGCGCGGTGAACCAGGTGAAGCAGCGGGCACTGACGCCTCATGATTTGTTGATCGGTGTCTCTAATGATACGTCGTACGTACGCGAATGCCATAAGCTAAAGCTTCGTCGTACAGACTTTCTCGCGCCTTGCGACGTTCTACCTGCACCATAACATCACTGATCTTCCCGGGGGAGCATAGGGGCCGTAGTAGAGAGGGCCTGCTCTCCTGATGCAGTATCTTCGCTAGTGCCAGGCTAAATATAAGTCGGACGTACCTGCTTTGCTTTTGTTTCGCCAGCTGTGGGGCTCCCGTCTACCGATTTTCGCACATGCTTTTGCCGAGACAGAGACAGAACTAAACTTTTATTTTCTGAAACAGTAATCCGAGTCAGGACCCAGTTCACCCTATAGGTGGGAGAATCTCTTATTCCAAGAACGCTCTGGCTTGGGCTGCCACCTTGCCCCGGGAGACGAGACTGCGTTGGTCGTCCAGGTCATCAGAGGAAAGCTTGGCCTCCCACGTTTCAGTTGTATAAAGATCTGAGGCGAGTTGGGCGCTCTTCTTGTGCTTCTATGGGGCGGCATTCTTTGGAGTCATCTTGTGGAGCTTGTGAGGTGGTGTCTGCCGATGTGTCACGTAGTGACAATCCTGGACCATATGTTGGAGGGTGTCTGGGAGGTCGCAGTGGGTACATGTGTACGAGTGCTGCGTAGGATATAGTCTGCGCACGATTATTCCGTGTACGTAGATGTTTGTCTGTAGGCGGCGGAGGATGACCTCTTACTCTTTGCCCAGATTCGTGTGTGGCGAAGGGTACGTTCTTCTGCTGAGTCGGTTGTGTTGCAGAAGCTCGGACTACTTTAGGGCGATGTCATCAATGCTGGTGGCCGGCCTGGTGTGAGATGACCGGAAAGCCTGGCTGGTATGCTCGCGGGTAGCGGCCTGTGCCGCCTCATTTCCTGTCATTCCCTGATAGCCTCGAACCCAGTTGATGTGGGTGTCGGGGAGCGGGGCGTGTGCGATGTGATTTCTAAGTATTTGGAGTGCGGTTTCTGACATGCGTCCTTTTTGATAGTTGCGAGCTGCTGCTTGGGAGTCTGTTAGGATTACTGCTGCTTCATTGCAAGTTATTGCCAGAGCGAGTGCCGCTTCTTCTGGAGTCTCGGCGGCTCTAGCTCGGATGGTGACAGCTGCGTGTTCTTTGGTTTTGTGATCCGTGACGTTTAGGGCAAAGGCGTTTCGTTTATTAATATACCGGGCAGTATCGGTGTACCTTGTATTATGGTCTCTCGCGTACTTCTTGCTGAGCGCGCGGATTCTGCTTTGCTGACGCTCCTTATGGTAAGCTGGATGCGTATTGCGCAGTATACTTACAACTCGGATACAGTCCCGGAGTGCACGTGGGATTCTTGCTTTCTGGTCTGTCTCTGCAATGTAGCTTTCGCTGTATTTGAGGTAGCACGAGCGGTGGGTTTTAGCTTGAACCGCTCTAGTCGGCCGATTTTAACAGCATCGACAAGCTCTTCCCACGTATTGTGGATGCTTAGCTTGAAGGGTTTCTCCGTTGATGCCATGGGTTGAAGGATCACGTCTACTCTGATTACCTTCCGAATGACAACATCGAGTTTCTTCATTTCAGCCGGCTTGAGCGTCAAGGAGGGATTTCCGTAGGTGATACGGCTACTTAGGAGAGCATTAATTATGCTTAGCGTGTCTTGCTGCTTGAGTTCGTTTCTTTGGCTTGTGATCCTCTTGACGAGGTGCGCAACTTGTGACAGTGTGCATTGGAAACGCGGGCGAATGGTCGCCCCCGATCCGTCCTTGTGGATGTGAAGTCCGAGTACATCGATGTCGTCTATTGTTGTGTTCCCGCTGAGGTTGTCTCTGAATGACTTCCAGGCTGTTAGTCGGGCAACTCTAGTCTTGGTCGGTTTCCGCTTGTGTGCGATGCCAAGTTGGATAATGTGGTGGTCGCTTTCGAGCGTCTCCGAGCGTCGACTCCACTCGACCCAGTCAACGCTCGCTGTGAAGGTGAGGTCCGGGTTTGTGGCCTTGGAGACACTGTTTCCGACTCTTGTGGCCTGTAGCGGGTCGTTCCAGAAGGTAAGCCTGTGTTGCTTGGCAGTGTCGTGCACTCGGGCTCTCTTCTTGGTGGTGTTTGGAAAAGCCCATGCTGTATGTGGAGCGTTCAAATATGCCAGTATGACAACTTGACGGCCTTTCGTGTTTTTCCTGACTTCACGGACAAAGTGGTTGAATTCCGGAACTTGATCACGAAGGGGACCATTAAAAAATGCTTATCATAGGTCACGGAGAACAGCATACGAAAACCCTGGCACGTGCTAAGATAATGCTCGAGGTGAGCAGCCCCGGTCTCTGGTACGGCGCCTAATGCTCTCCCGAGAAAATGAGTGATGTTATTTTGCAAGTACGTCGCCGTGAGGCACTAGAAAGATATAATGCGGCGTCAATGACTCAGCACGAGCACACCAGGCTCGAGAAGGTCTGTCCGACGTACCTTCAGACACAGCGATCACCCAATGGGGCATGAGTGTCCACTGCTTTACCTGGTTCACCGCGCCGGGAGCCAGCGTGGGAACGTAAATAAACTCGCGCTCGGGCATGGTCAGCGCGAGCAATCCCGCCGACAGTCCTCCACGCCATCGTACTGCGCCATCAACATCCAAGGAGACACGACCTCACTCCGCAATGCCGGCACGCCTAGGGACAAACGCAAACAAAACGAGCAGATAAACTTCTACTCCGTAATACATAGGCAAAGTCAGATATCGCGGGAGAAAAAAGCCCCCAGATTTTCTGTTTGGCACCCACCTTTATTCGTGCCTGCGCACAACAGTAGGGCTATTCCTGTTGTGACCGTCTCGTCTCGCTGAGGACAACTCCTTTTGACACGTTTGGCGCGTCGTTGGCGCAAAAATCGGAAATAGTGGCGTCTACGCGAACATCCAAAATGACATTTGAACTTCGCGCAACGCTGACGTTGAGTAGGCGGAGCGTTGTGGGCATGCCCAGCTCCTCCGAAGAATTCGCAGTGATTGCATTGAAAAAGGAGCGGAAACACAGCGAAGAGGGTTCGATTGCTGACAATTCCACTTTTGCTGTACGCAGTAAGGTAGTTCTAGCGGCAAAGTATTTCTGAAAGAGGCTAATTTAACTTGACATGCATTTCCCCACTTCTATAAAAAGTGGCAAGGGGCCCCTCTGAAGGGATACTAACGGCAAATATTAAGACAGCGTGTACATTTAAAATATAATTCTAGAAACGTGGCAGTGCGTGTTTAATTCGTGCTAATTAAAAGGCTCAGTTGAAGAGAACAACGACTCTGTAGGGATCTGCATACCTCTAGCTGGATGGACTGGTCGATGCTATGAGCACACCTTTGTAAATTGGGCGGTGGTTTGCGCCAGCAAGTTCTTGTTCTTATTTTGGGAATGTCCTAGCTATCTCTATTTTTATGTTGTCACGTACGAGTTTGTGCCGCTGTGGACACAAGGACGTTGGGAAGTGAAGAGGAGGTTGAAGTGTCTCGAAGATAGGTAGATGGTGCTACCCCGTCTGGCCACTGAGCTACAACATTGTAACTGCATATATTGTAAATACATATATATTCTACCCATAACATTTTGGTGGAGGTGCGGGGAAATCTCGCCACAAGCCGGCCCTGGATCTTCGCAGCGCGCGTCACATCGTTGTGGCTACTGACGCTGCCTCTGCCGCTGACACTGCCTCCGCGCTGAGACACCACCGTAAATAATGCTAACCCGCCAACGTCACCCGGGAATCTTCATCGGCACTGGCAAGTTCGACGTCGAAGACTGGATGACGTCGAATGAGCGCGTCAGGAAGCACAACAAGTGAGATGCCACACTTTTGCTGGCCAACGGGATCTTTTACTTGGAAAGAACCGCGAAGGTATGGTACGAGACGCATGAAGCCGACATTAAAAGCTGGGACCCCTGCAAGGAAAAGCTACGCGATCTTTTCGGAAGACCTATGGTACGTCAAATGGAGGCCAAGCAACAGCTAGCATCTCGTGCCCAGACATCAACCGAATGGTACGTCACGTATATTCAAGACGTTCTGGCTCTCTGCTGTAAAGTGGACGCAGACATGCTAGAGGCCAATAAGGTTGGACACATATTGAAGGGCATCGCGGACGATGCGTTCAACCTCCTGTTTTGCAGGAACTGCTCAGCAGTTGAATCCATCATTAAGGAATGCCAGAATTTTGATCAAGCGATAAGCAAACGCATCGTACAACGCTTCGACCGACTTCCGCATACGGCTGCCGCTTCCTGTTGCAACGACACCCCGGCGTCACATTGGCCTACAACGCCAAGCTTGACGCAGGTCATCCGTCGCGGACTTGACTCTATGTCTCTAAGTTCTTACTGCCCCCATATCCATGACAACATGACCATATCGCTCATTCAAGCTGTTGTCCGCCAAGAAATTGGAAGCATGGACATCCATGTTGTGCACTGCGCGGACGGTGACGCACGCAGGCGCGCAGCCTGACGAGCAAGTAGACCAACGGGCTCCGCAACAGAGAATGCTTTATTCGGAACAGCGCGTGCTCCTTATACGCGCTGGTGGTTGCTTATCCGCTTCTGATAACAAACACTGAATGACGCCTGTCGGCGCTATCACATTCCTTCGCCCACAATTTCAGTTCCTTTGCGAAAGTCCTCCGACTCGTAACGAACAGGTTGGTGCCGCTGTCGTGAACTTCTACGTGGTACGGTAGGGGGCTCGGGAGACGCGGCCTAGACGGGTGCCTGGCATAGGGGCCGTGCTCGTGTGGGGGTCGTGGGCTGAACGGTTCCCTCATCCTCCGGACGTACTTGAAGATGCTCTCGTTAACCCATTGGCTGACATTCTCCCTCCATGGGCTGGTCCCGCTCGGGCATACCTGTCGTGCTCTCGGGCATACCCGCCGGGACTGTCTGCGGGCCTCTCAGCTGCTCCATTAGACTGCGGGTGATAAGGTGGGCTGTACCTGTGACGCACTCCCCATGACTCGAGAAAATCATTGAACTCTCGCGCCGTAAACTGGGGGCCATTATCTGAAACTAGCTGTTCCGGCAACCCGTATGCAGCAAAGAGGGTACGAAGTCGTTCAATGGTGTTCAAGGCCGTTGTCGATCTCATGCGAAAGACCTCCATCCATTACGAATAAGAGTCGACACACAGCAAGAACGAAGCGCCTTCGCACTCGAAAAAAATCAACGTGTACTCTTTGCCAGCAGCGAGCGGGAAATGGCGAGGGTTCCAAAGGGGCGCGGGGAGCGCTACTCTGCGTTGCCTGGCAGATTTTGCAACTTTTCACGACGGTTTCGATGGCTGCGTCAAGCCCAGGCCACCACACTAGGCCGCGAGCTAACATCTTCATTCGGACTGTTCCAGGGTGCTCAGCATGCAGTAATGCCAACACATATTCTTGCAGTTTTGGCGGAACAAGGACCCTGCTAACCCATGTCACGCATCCTTGCTCTAGCGATAGTTCCATGCGTCTGGTGTGGTATGGCCGTAGCTCGGCTTCTACTAGCAGTGGCCATCCACTAAGAGTAAGTTCAGCAACCTTGCACAGCACTTTGTCCTGTCTGGTAGCCTTGGCGACATCTCTGGCCGACAGCGGCGTCGTTTCAAAAACTGCCAAACAGTCTTCCCACCTTTCACATGTTGCCGTTTCCTCGAGTTTCCGCCGCCCTGGCCTGGTTGCCTGGCCCGCTTGTTGTCAGCATCCACCGAGGTCCCGGGAAGCCACTTGCGTCGATCCCATACTCGTCGCCATGTGTTGAGCACTGCGCGGACTGTGAGGCGCGCAGGCGCGCAGTGTGACGAGCAAGAACACCAACGGGCTCCGGAACAGAGAATGCTTTATTGGGAACAGCGCGTGCGTCTTATATGCGCTGGCAGTTGCTTATCCGCTTCTGATAACAAACACTGAACGACGCCTGTCGGCGCTATCACAATCCAGTCTGCCGTCCGCCCACGTCCTTCCCCTACCGCTCCTGTGATTGCCTCTGCTGCACCCCGACAGTTCCCGAATCGATATCGGAACCCCTCTGAGTGACGAACACCCGATGACAGGCCAATCTGCTTTGCTTGCTCCTGGGTCGGTCACATCTCCCGCCACTGCCGTAGTAGCCACTGGTACTCCTCACCTCGACCGTATGCTGATCGCCGCTTCGACCGAGACCCTCGGCCTGTGTGGCCCCTCTCTGGAACCCGGCCTTCTCTCTCGGGGAAACACCACTAGCCGCTCGCACTCGCCGCAACGCCGTAAGTCCCGTTCGCCTACACCTCGACGTCCCTTGTCCCCGTCCTACGCGGGCTGCTTCTCGGGAAACTAAGCAATGCAGGCCCCGGAGGTGAGGCTGCATTGATGACTGGGAGTGCAAAACCTCTGCTGACCCCTGCTGCTCGTGCGAACTTCGTTGAAACTTTCGTTGATGATGTACCCGTTGAAGCCCTCATCGATACTGGCGCTCAGGTGTCGGTTATGCGATCAGATCTTCGTAACTGTCTCCGTAAATTCCTGACACCTGCCGAGTCGCCTCCCGTCCGAGTACCTAATGGCAGTACAACAGCCGTGATGGTAATGTGCGCCGCCCGTGTTACCATTGCCAGCCGCCCAGTGTTCGTCCTGTTCACTGTATGCTGGCCGAGTGTACCCATGAAGTGATTCTTGGAATGGACTTTCTGACTGCCAATTCAGCACTTATTGACTGTGCAACCGGCACAGTCAATAAGTGTCAACCAGCACCTTTCGCCTTCAACTGCACCATTACGTTGCCGACCCGACCGAGGACCGCATGTCCCGACTTCGTTCAAATGAATTTGTTTGACTGCAACCTGATGCTGCGACTTACGTCCTCATGTCGCCTTCTCCACCACTTCGAGATGGTCCTTACGTGGTGTCCCCACTTTGCGACGTCCTCCTCGCACGTCATATAGCACTACCATGCTCAATTGTGACTCTTGTCAACAATGGAGCATGTTTTCCTCTTCTGAACTTTGGTTCGTGCCTGCAAGTGCTTCCTGAGGGCGTATATCTCGCTGTGCTGTCCCCTTTGGAAGACTGTGGAGTAGCTGCTCTTACACCCGAGCCAGGATTCGACACTGCTGTAGCTTCGGCCTCTCCTACTTCACGCAACGACAAGTTTACGCAAATGATAGCTACTGATCTACGACCTGCTTAGGCCGACGCCCTTCGCCACATTCTGACGTCCTATAAAAACATCTCTGACTTTGACGATCGCCCGCTCGGTCAAACGAGTGTCGTCACCCATACCATCCACACTGGTGACGCTCCTCCTATACACCGGAGGCCCTACCGTGTGTGTGCGGCTGAACGCAAGGTGATCCAAACGGAGGTGGACAAAATGCTCTCCAAAGATATTATCGAGCCTTCCTGCAGTCCGTGGGCGTCACCTGTCGTTTTGGTTAAAAATAATGACAAAACCTAGAGATTTTGTATCGATTACCATCACCTCAATAAGATTACCAAAAACGACGTGTATCCGCTTCCGCGTATTGATGACGCGCTGGACTGCTTGCACGGTGCCACTTATTTTTCGTCGATTGATTTCCGCTCTGGTTACTGGCAAATCGCAGTGGATGAACGAGATCGCGAAAAGACCACCTCTGTCACCCCAGATGGTCTCTACCATTTAATGTGGTGCGTTTCGGACTGTGTAATGCCCCTACTACCTTCGAGGGCAAGACTGAATCTCTTCTGCGCTGATTCAAATGGACCACATGCCTCTGCTACCTAGATGACGTCATTGGTTTTTCACCGACGTTTGAGAGCCACCTCAACCGACTCTAAGCTATTCTTGCTGTTTTTCGAGGAGCTGGCCTACAACACAGTTCTGCAAAATGCCATTTCGGCCACCGCCAAATACGAGTGCTTGGTCACTTGGTTAACGCTGCTGGCGTCCAGCCTGATCCTGATAAAGTTCGTGCCGTTGGTGAGTTTTCACTTCCGCGTTATTCTACCGATGTCAGAAGCTTCCTAGGGCTCTGTTACACTGTTTGGCGATTTATCCAGAAGTTTGCTGAAATCGCTCGTCCTCTCAAAGACCTCCTCAAAAAGGACGTAATTTTTAGTTGGGAACCCGGCCAGGCTGCAGCGTTTTCGACGCTTATCAGTCGCCTTATCAATCCACCCGTGTTGGGTCATTTTGATCCGCATGCCTGCACAAAAATTCGCACGGATGCAAGCGGTCATGGCATTGGCGCTATCTTGTCCCAATGACAGCGGGGACACGAATCGCGTAATCGCATATGCTAGCCGTCTTCTTTCAGCATAAGAGCACAACTACTCCATAAGATAACGTGAATGCTTGGCCCTTATTTGGTCCATTGCTAAGTTCCATCCTTACCTGTAAAGGTCGACATTTCACCGTCGTGACAGATAGCCATGCCTTATGTTGGCTATCCTCACTCAGAGACCCTACAGGCCGTCTTGGCCGCTGGGCTGTACGCCTGCACGAGTACACCACTTCCGTGTCCTACAAATCTGGGCGGCTACATAAGGACGCCGACTGCCTCCCCCGTATCCTGTCGACCCACCCAATTGCACCGAAACCGATACAGATACGTGCGTTTTTTCGATCTCCGACTTCTCACTCATCGCCGCGTCGCGACCCATATTCGCGATCCATCATCGAACACCTTACCTCGGAACAACAGGACAATTACCTCGGTGTGTTTATTCTCCAGGACGCGACCTTACACCGACGCAATATGAATCCACTTGGTGCTGAACTACTTCTCGTCGTTTCCTAGCATCTGCGCTCGACAATTCTCTCGCAGTTACATGATGTGCCCACCGCTTGTCATTTGGGTGTCTCGCGTACGTACGATCGTGTGCATAGCCGATTTTTCTGGCCTGGGCTATATAGCTCTGTTCAAAGCTACATCGCTGCTTGCGAACTTTACCAACACCGCTACAAGCCTCCACTGTCTCCCGTTGGGCACCTACAGCCTATACACATCCCCAGTGAGCCATTTTTCTGCGTCGGCCTGGACCTCCTTGGCCCATTTCCAACTTCATCCTCGGGTAACAAGTGGGTGACCGTTGCGACGGACTATACAACGCGTTATACCATAACGCGGGCCCTCCATACGAGCTGCGCAACTGAAGTGGCTGATTTTCTTTTCCTTGAAGTGATCCTCCATCATGGTACCCCACGTCAGCTACTCACTGATAGAGGCCGCTGTTTTCTTTCTAAATTTGTCGACGACTTTCCTCGTTCTTGCTCAACGTCCGACAAGTTCACGCCGGCTTACCACCCACAGACCAACGGACTTACCGAGCGTCTCAACCATACACTCACGGACATGCTCTCCATGTACGTGTCTGATGATCACCGGCATTGGGACTACACCTTACCCTTCCTGACGTTTGCATACGATTCGTCGCGTCACGATATTACTGGTTATTCGCCGTTCTATCTACTATATGGCCGTGACCCACTCCTGCCTCTTGACTAGCTGCTCCCTTCCGATGACAACACTACTACGTTCTAAGTTCACGACGCCATTGTTCGCACGGCCACAGCCCGTCGCATTGCCCGTGACCGCGTCTTCTGGCTTCTCAGACTATCCAAAAGCATTGTTACCACAGTCATCGTCGGGACGCCCATTTCAACCCTGTGTCACTTGTCCTGCTTTGGTTACCCTCCCGTCGCGTCGGCCTTTGCGAAAAACTGCCGCCGCGATACGTGGGGCCATACCGAGTTCTTCGTCAAGTCACCAGCCTCACATATGAGATATCACCTGTGACTTCAACGTCTTCTACCCTACCAAGATGTGATATCGTGCACGTTTCGCGACTACAGCCCTATAACTCGCACACTGATTTCACGCCCTAAGAAGCATCGAGACGATGCTTCTGCCGCCGGGGGTTAATGTCATGCACGATTTTGTGCCGCAGTGGACACAAGGACGTTGGGACGTGAATAGGAGGTTGAAGTGTCTCGATCGGTAGATGGTGTCACCCTGGCCACTGAGCTGCAACCTTGTAACTATATGTATTGTAAATCCATATATTTTCTCCCCGTTATAATATACGCAAATAATTCCCGACCTCAAACTTGCTTAACCACCATTGGGAACTTTTCTGCCACCAAACCTCCAATCGCTTTTTACTAATCTCTATAGAGCAAATCAATCAGGAGACCCCAACCTGGGAGTCCTGACACTGCATACGCCATCACCGCCCTTTACTGCAATGGTGAGTAATACCATGCAGTGGTGAGTAAAAACACTAAAGCGGGGCCGGAAAGCGAGCCAAGACAAAGTCAGAGCTGACAGTGCGAAGCAGGAAGGGAAAGTCCGCACTGAAACATAAACACGATCTTCGACACTCGTAGCGATCGGCTTCGTCCTTTGCTACGTGCTGTTCGTACGAGTTTCGTGAGCCAGCAAAACCAACGCAGCACAACGCGATAACGAAACTACTGAAAGATGAAAGCGTGGCTGGCGCAGAGTCGATCGCAAAGGAAACGTTTTGACCTCCCGCGTTGTCGTCAAGGCTAACTTTAGAAAAAGTTATTTTATTTCGATCACAGTTCTATCGAAACTCAATGCGAATTTTCGTCGTCGGCGTCGCCGTGATCTTCCGCAGAAAGTCTAAGCGCGATGACACCGCGGCCGCCCGCTGTGTGCTGTAGGTGCGAGCGAATGCTTGTGAAGGAGAACCGAGGATCGTGGCTTGATGCGACGCTTTCTTCTCACGCTCGCAAGGGAGGAAGGCGGGGGAGAGTGCGCGCCGTCTTCCCAAGCCCCCGCAAAGTGGGGAGCGGAGAGATAGGCTCTCCCTAAAAGGGTAGGGGAGGGGGCTGAAGGGTTCAGGTGAGTGCTTAGCTCTTCTACTTCAACTACGGCGGCTTAGCGCTGCCGCACGCGCCCTCTCTTAGAGGCAATCTGCGGCGCCTTTGGAAAGCTAGCGGACCAGAGATAACTCATGGCTTCCTATGCGCTGTGTTCTCGCGCTCCTAACTCGCATTGAAACGCGAGGCAGCACCAGAGGAATTCGCTCGCCGCTGCTGCCGCTCTTTATGACGTCAGCGTTCTGACGGCAAGTGTCCGCGGTCATTGTGTGAAATGTGTCCGTATTTGTCCGTGCGCGCGTGACGTGCTTGTTCAGATATTTACAAAGCCAATGTTTTCAGCAGTCTATGCTGCTGATAAAGCGACTAACCCTACTTTATAGAGCTGGCTAATGATTTGCTATCGCAACAAATGCTTCGATTGTATGCTTAGATATCAATGCTATGGACGGAACAGTGACATATTTTTTCCCTAGAAATTGAACAAAGGAGGCAAGTAGCATTTTTCTCGCTGATATGTTTCAATACAATTATCTTTTGTTACGAGTGGTTGAGTACTAGCGACAGAACTACAATGAAGAGTCGCTACCTCATGAGCCTAGTAGTTCAATGTCGCGGTGGAGTCCCAAATAGTGTCTTCCATTTGCCTGAATTTTTCTATTAAGAAATCTGTCTTCTCGATAATATTGGCACCTTAGACATTTTCGAACAATTATCTATCGCTTTCACTTGACTGAATATTTGCCTTTACTGTCCTTTAAGCATGGGCACCAACAGCTCGATACGTATGCGTAATTCCGCGCCGCTCTAATCGCAATGTGGCAGAGCAGCAACCACCAATCAAACGCTCTACCATGCACTGGACTGTTATAGGATCAGTAGAAACTTACAGATCGGTGTAACCTATCCGTAGATTAAGTGAAGGGGACGCAGCAATTTGAGATGCTCGCTCAGCGAGTACAGTGGTGGGCAAGTGTTCGCCAACGCGTTGCGCCTAAAAAGCGGCCAAGCCGTTAATTTCGACACCCCTGCACTTGCATACTTACACACACCTGTCAGCTACTTCGAAATTCACTTTGTTCAAGAATTAGGGCCTTTCCCAGCGCTTCCGCCAAGCGTCTGTCCAGCGAGAAGCGCGCTTGCTGTAGTGGTTGTATTCTAGTATTGAAACGAACCTTTTTACGGCCTACAGCGTGCGATATCTAAACATATCGCTCCGTGCGAATAACGGACACTCTATACTGATTTTCCTTGATTATTCTGTTGTATTACTTCACGAATAGCTGCCTGCGCTTTACGTGTCATCTCCTCTCGCAATGTTTATTTCTGTCTCCTACTTTTGGCTACATGTCACAAGCCTCGCTATACCGTTAGTGAAGTATGTGTCCACCATTTTTCTATGCTCCTCCCAGCAAGCCCTTGAGTATATTGCAACACAGCTCACGTCCTGGTGTTATGTCCCCCATCTTTTCCTCAATAACGCCGCAACATCTGACAACATATGTCCACTTGAGTTTCTGACTACCTTATCGGCTTTTCTCGATCAAGCGTACCCGGCCCATTCCACTCGGAAGGCTTTCAACGATAAATAATCGAATCCAGACCTTAGATTGATTGCGCCCGAAAAATTCTATGTATAGCCTTTTCAAGAGCCATTGCTTTCCTTTGCTCCTTCCTTTCTTGCGAGTAATTTTATTTGTCTTCAATATTCCTCATTTATGTTACCAGTTTTGTTCCTGAGTGCGTAAAAAATTTTGTTTCAAAGCTAAAGCACAAGGACGCGTTAAGACAGGAACCAGTGGCGAATTCTTCGTAAACAAAACAAACGCCGAATACACATTTCTCAGCTACATCAAAGAAACAAACAAGCAAACAACTTGCCGACAATTTCTTTGTCTAAAGATTGAGAACTAATATATGGTTTTCAAGACCTTATGCAAGTAAAAATTCGTGGCGAAAAGAAAAAGTCAGGAGAAGCGATGGTGTTTCTCTTTGGATGTCAACAGACGAAAATCCCGATAATGCTACCAGCTATGAGGTTGATTTTTTTTCACTACACCTTATCTAATTGTACAAAAATAACTGCCATAGAAATAAAAAGCCAGGTTCTGAAGAAACCGGCTGCGACGCACTTGCGTTAAAACTACTGCAACAACCTATTGCCACAAGCCCTATCGCCCACGGAACCTCATTAGGCTGAGTCGCAGCA
This sequence comes from Dermacentor andersoni, assembly GCF_023375885.2. NCBI lineage: Eukaryota > Metazoa > Arthropoda > Arachnida > Ixodida > Ixodidae > Dermacentor > Dermacentor andersoni. Next base: position 357,959,928 of record NC_092814.1, on the reverse strand, counting down.
TAAAGGTTTTCGCCGATCATAACCAAGAGCAGGAGGCAACGGTTCACATCCCGCTTTTCTTTGGATGTAAAACTAGTCGTGCGCCTTGATGCACTGCTTTCCTGTTGACCAGAAGATGCAATCGCGACAGGCGCACAAAGCGACGTGGCACGGGACACGTAGAAGTCAACTCGCAGTCCGGTCGTCTACAGGATATCCTCGATACTCAAGTATCACATTAACTTCGCGCAACTGCGTAAGTAAATTTCATCCATCTGGCGAGGAGCGTCGCCTTCGGCTGGGTCATGACAGCGCTCGCCTCTCTCTCTGACGACCCCAGCAAGGACCAGGAAGTATCATCATCAGAGAGTGGTGGCCTTTGGCGCTTCGGCCTCGGTCAGACCGGCTTTGAAGACGATAGTCAAGACCTGCCTCTCGCTCACTTTCTAGAACAACGCAGCCGCCGTCTTGGAGTTAGAGCTATACTTGCCGTGACAAACCTCCTCGCGTGTTGTAGCAGGGAAAGGTTATTTAGATGTGCGTCGCCTATCTAGAATACATTTTATTCGTAGTTCCGGTGCTTGTAGTCTTCCGCGCTCGACAGACAGCGTCCAATTAGTTTACAGTCCTCATGGCAGTTCCATCATGGGTATGACTCATATTCAGGCAACACCACGTCGAACGCGTCATGGTTCAGGGTGCTACTCGAGCGCAGCATGTCGCTAAAAGCGGTGGTTACGTGGAAATCGAACGTCCAGCTGTCGCCTATTAGGGAAAAGTGGCTGCTGCTTTTGACAATCTCTTTGAGCAGCGTCACGGCCAGCGACGTCTGCGTGGTGAATGTCAGATTCACGTCCCGCAGGTAAGGACATCTGGCGTAAACGGTGGACATCCGCACCGCCAAGTTGCAATCGACCACTCAGTTCATCCGGACCGCGAGACTTGAAACGTTGACGTTGTCGCAGAGTACGCATTAGAGTCCCTTGAGCAGAGACCAGGACGGGAGATTGGGCGCTTCCAAGGACACGTGAAAGATCTGCTGCAGACTGGCCATCGTTGGCAATGTGGAAGCTGGTGAACTGAACCCTCTTCTCAGGTCTCTTTCGCCGATTTACTTCGAGAAATTCACTTCTTCCGGCTCCTTCGCCTAGCTGACGCTCAGGAGCTTGAACCCCGTATTCAAAAATGCATCTTAACTTGTAGCCCATGCTTGACTTGATCTAAATGATGCCTCGTGTGAACGTACCCAAGACGCTCACTGCGTTTGCTTTAGTGCGTTAACAACAGGCGGCATTTCAATCAAGTACAGAGTGGGCTTCAAGTTATAAGGCATTTCTGAACACAGAAGTTAGAGTCTATTGGAACGCCGTGTCGTATAAAAGCCGCAAACCGCAATCGCCGGTGAGACACACCTCACTGAATGACTGCTTAATCAGCGTTGCACTGCCCTCAATCGCCTTCACTCCTAAGTTGTCAAGGTGCATTAGGCAAGTGTTGATGTAAATTTCGACAAGTTTCGCGCTGTGCGAAATAATAGTGGCGACAGAGAAGTGGATACCCGAGGAGGCGGCAGTGCAAATGACGATCACCGCATTGACGTTCGAGCTGACGCACAGGGCGCTGGATAGGTTCCAGAGCTCGGCCTCGTTCACATCGATGTTGAGCATATCGAAAAACTTGAGCAGCACGCACCGATGGGCGATGTCGCCGAAGTTGGTCCTGTGGGGTGTCCTCTGCGTGCCTGATTCGCATTGGCTCATAACGAGCTTCTCGATGACCGCGCTGAGATACTCGAGGTCGGGCAGCACATTGTAGGAGTCATTCGTCGCTAACAGCCAGTCAACGTGGATCTTGCCCAGGGCGCCGAGCACGACCGAGCAGCACATCAGCATCTCGGCTTCCGGCTCGTCGATCCAGTTCTCGAGGAATTCGAGTGTGCACAGAGCCTTGCGGCTGCCAAGCAGCAGGTACACGCTGACGCCCAATGAGAGCAAGATCACGATCTCGATCGTGTTCAGCAGGGTCACCGTGGAGCGTAGCGCGTCCATCAGCTTCCTGGATGGGTAGTCGTCCAAAAGCTGGTAACAGAGCTTGGCGTGCCTAAGGTTGAGGTTCAGACTGAGTCCGTCCCGTAAGGGGAACTGCTCTGTAACTACTCACACAGTTCCACGTACTCGATGCAGCATTGTTCCATGAGAATCCAATGAACCATGAAGGTCGAGTGCACGCGCTGCACGTCGGACACGATCGGAACTACGCGTCCACGGAAGCATGATAGGCCAGCCTTTGTGCACCCATTTCGCGTAGCTTGATGTTGATGACCAAATGGAATGCGTTCCATAGGGACAGCCCAGCACGGAGGAAGCAGGCGTCGGCAACTCTGCCGTTGCAGAACTTGTAGTCCACTCGGCGATAGCTCGGTATGCTTCGTAGGCAGCGAAGGTTTGAGGAGACTTGGTTGACCAACTGGCACACGCTGGGACAGCTGCATGGTGTCCTCTCGTCGGCCTGGGTACAAACACCTGTCGTGCTGGAACGCAACTCTAATGTTCACGTTGCACAACGCTAAAACCTGGTTTATGCGGCACGTGCCGGAAGCACATGTAGCAAGCAGCTCACGTTGGAAAGCGTAGAGAGAAGTTGCTCCCATTTAAACAAAGAAAACTGTGCCTATGCGTAGCTTCGAAATAGGCGTGTACGTGCTATCTCGAACAAATCTGAAGCGTGTAAGCTGCACAATCCCGTTTCAATCTTTGCCTGCGTTTGTAGCACTGGCATAATCGAAGCTTCACGATGTGCGCATTCGTCCACACCATGACAAAGGCCCGCTACTGAACGACTGAATATAGCACTTTTGTGAGGATTGGTTCTTTTTTTTTTACCTTATCTATGTATCTATGATTATCTATGTATCGAATCCTATGTATTATACAGAGAATATTCTTAATGCACCGAAAAAAATGTTTTTTCTCGCTATATATATATATATATATATATTCGCAGCACTAGAAACTCCAGACAACTAGCACGAAATATTTATAGTCACAATTCAGCGCTGCCCTGTCTGTATGCAGTCATCGAAGGTGCCTGAGTTGCAGGATATCGAATGATTTCGAGAAGGAGGTAAATATCGCCCAAGAAGCGGTGGCACGAAAACTGATAGACTTGGGGTCATGCGAAGCGAAGACGTCGTTGTGGATTTGAGGATAAAACACGAGTCCATGGTACATCCGCTGATGAGTATAAAAAGAAGATGTGGCGAGTCATGTAAGGTGTGGTTATCCGATGGTGCATTATTCACAGCAGGAGAACGTATTTCGTGGGAAATAAAATACAGTAAATGGCTGTATATGATTAGGACTGGTCATAAGATGAGCACGTACAGTTGCTGTCATAAGGTGGGTGCGGCTAATGAACAAGCAGAGTAATTCGAAATCCCAGGGAGAAGCCTTGGTCCAGCATTGGATATAACATAGGCTGCTAAAGAGAAATAGCTGTCCTCCCAATGCGTCAGTGAGGCAATAAAGTGACCTGAGGTGAACAGTGACTAGGTCACTTTGGTGTTCGTAGTTATAGGAGTACATTCGGAGTGCATAAATACCGCTTGATTCTCCTTTGCAGATACAATACAGGTGAGTAGCCGAGAATGGGTACATTCCGATATTGCACACGTACTGCCGAAGGTGTCTGTTCAGGAACAAACCCAGTGACACATATCCAGTGACTTAAGCTGTCTACTAGGCGAGACTGTACCAAGCAGCAAGTTGCCTCTTCGGGACCGGCTTGGACACGTTACAGAAATTTAAAAACATAATAACTGGTAGCAATCAGGATTTCTCCTCCGAAAATGTAATTTTTTACCGTGACCAACAACTGCTCCATGAAATCAATTGCGCCTTTTACGAAATGTAATGGAATACATTTACGTTACTCTGCCATCAATCTTTATAAAGAATGCTCAAAGAGTAAATTCAGCGAGCTTGTTTGGTGCTTTGAGTGTGGTGCTTTGAGTGGCCTTCTCTAAAAAAAAACTTTTCAAAACGTTTGTCCGCAACCTTCCCTAGCTTTTGCTTGAGGACGCCGGCAGCGACAATAAATACTCCCTCATGTGCGCGCTAAGACAAAAACCAATGTTGCAAGGTACGAATATCTTCCGTACATGATTGTCGTTACTCCATGCTCCAAAACTGGCGTCCGAGTTCTCTGTGAAGTAGAGCACTACATTATTGCTGGTGTTAGAATAAGGGTGATCGCCATGGGGGCCAAAGAAATTCCTGGCATCATCGTCGTAAGTGGTCATTACTATCGAGTATATAGAAAGGCCGGTGCAAATCGTCGGCGAACATCTGGTGCAGCTTCATAATGAGGAAACGAATACTGTGGCCGTGTGTCTGCCAGAGTGAACACGAATGCCCCAGAGGCTGCAGCGTGCCATCGACCGTGGGCTTTCTAATTTAGTTCCCGGAAAATTCTATGCGCTTAAAGCTGCGTTGCACATGGAAGCTTGCCTCGTAATAACTGGTTAAGTGTAATTCGTTACTGCTAAAGAGTAAGTGAAGTGGAGTGAGCGTTGCCGAGTGAAAATTTCAACTGAACGCGGGTAATTAATAACGTGTAGTGCATTACGTACAATGCTCATTCGCGCATATACGTAATGGCAAAGGTAGTCTGCTTGCAAAGACAGCAGGCAGCACACACCGAATGGCCCAATATAGAAGACATCTTTAGTCACTGTGTTAGTCGAAGAGTAGCTAACGAAAGCTCTTTAATATACACTGAAATGCACAAGAACGTCGCGCTGAGCTGAAACAACAGCCAAATGCGCCTGGTCACTCATCGATTCGCTCAACGCTATGGAGCCGTTTTCGAGGTCCAACTCGGCCACTTCAAAGTTGATCTTCTCGGATGTCTCCAGTGTCGCGCACCGACTGGCGACGAGGACGAACGCTGCGAGACCGTGCAGCGTCCCGCACGTGCCTGTCGCACAGCCGCTGAAGATGAGCTCCGCGATGACTGTCGAACAGGACACCAGGTCGGCCAGCACGTAGCGAGAGTGATTCGTCGGGAACCGCTCGGCGACATGGATCTGGCGCAGCCGCGTAGCACGGCGCATTATCGCATCTAGGCCTGAGCCACTGCCACGTCGATGCAGTTCACAAGGAATACGAGCGTGTGCATGGCGTCGCACGTGTCCAACAGCTCGAACAGCATGCTGACGCCGACGCTCGAGAAGCGCACGCTCACGATCACCACCGTGTCGAGCTTGGTCACTGTGGACCGGAGCGCGTCCATCAGGTCCCTGGTCAGACAGTCCAACAGCTGGTAGCAGGGCCTGGCGTGCCTCAGGTGTTCGCTAAGCTCGAGGCGGTCCCGTGACTGGAACTGCTTTGGTAACATCCGTGACTCGAGCAGCTCCAGGAACTCGATGGAGCACTGCTGCATTAGTGGCCAATGAACCAGAATGAACGACCGCCTGCGCCGCATGTTGAAGGCCAAAGGAACCACGCGTCCGCGCAGGCAAGCCAGGCCCAGCCGACCATCGCGTAGCTTGATGATGATGACCCACAGGAAGTTGTTCCATAGGGACAGCTCCGCAAGGTGGAGGCAACCACTGGCTGCGCTGGCCGTGCATGACTTGTCGAGGTCCTCCTGGTGATGGCCCGAGATGCTGCGCACGCAGCGAACGTTGGAGAAGAGCTGGTTGACCAACCGGCACACGCTGGGACAGCTGCCGACCAGGCACGCAGCGGACCCTTGTAGGCGGCCGCTCCGCGGTCCTTTCTTGCAGGCCTGTGAACAAACACCTGTTGTGCTTGTACTCTACTCTGCTGTTGACATAGCAAATCGCTAAGGCGTGGTTTCTACCTCTTTGAAGAGTAAGCATCGGCAAGTAACGTTACAAAACTAGACTAATATTCATCTCATATTTACAGAAAGTTAACGTGTCAGAAGTTTGATGAAAAATGCCTTGCCCTTCTGAAATTGACGGTAGCCATCGAGGTGTTCGTGACATCAGGATGTGCTCTACTTAGATACCGTATTTTACGGTAGTGAGGCATTGCGATAGGACCTACCACTGGCGTTCGCCAAGTGAGGAGCGAGAACCACGCCAATGCGAGTGAAATTGCGCAATGTGCCCCAGAATATGAAAGCGTTGTCTTTTCCTTCCCGGAGACACTTTCAAGTGCGAGAGAACGCTGCGTAGCTTCCAGTTTACTGCCAGTGAATTGTGAAACCCAACTTAGAAATATCAGTAACCTTCATTTCTTCACGAAGAACGAAAATGTCCTTTCCCAAAGCAAAACTTTAGCTGCATTTTTCTATGTGACTGAACATTGTCAACAGCGAATGAATACCAGCAAGTAAAGCTACCGGCTTATCTTCTAGATGTGAATGTGCTTGGTGTACTGGGGAAGCGCCACCATGTAGGTTAAGCCTTTCAATAAACGAATAGATAAACACCAGGTCCGTGTGTAGTAGAAAGCACACACAAAAATATCACCAGGCGCATTTCTCTGTTTACATATGTCCTGCTGCGACTTATGTTCTTCGTGTCAGGCGTGGCTGTATTCTGAGGTAGCTACATAATAAATTCAAACGGGAACAAATCGAAAGGTCCAAGGCTACGTTATGGCGTTTCCGGCTTAAAATGCATGTGCAACAACGGCCTAATTTATGCACAGAAATGGGAGTTTGTGTCGACAGCATGCTTCAAGGCCGGCTACGGAATATCAGATAATATTTAGTTGAATATAGTTACATAGAAACGATTTTCCGACGATTTTCTCTTGTTAGCGCTTGCATTTATTCCGAAATGTCTGCCGCGTGTAGGACGGCAGCAATGCGGCTAGCATTCTAGTACGGGTATAGTTGCGGAGGATCGAATCCGCGACCTCGTACTGAGAACGAGAGCGCGGTATAGCCACTAAGCCACCACGGCGTGTGAGAGAGCTTTTCGTTACCGCATTGAGCAACGAAGCATGCAGAGGGCGAAGCAAGCGTCTTACGCTTTCGTTGGAGCCTCGCCGTCGCGTCAAGTTCTTCGGCGTCATCCACGGCGTAGCTGGACTGCCTCTAGCTGGACGCAGTGCTGGGCGAAATCCCTGGAGCCGAGTTCGATCTTGGGTCGCGCGGTTCGCACGAGCACCTGCGCGATTCTGTGGGCACGCCTTGCCCGTGGCACGCTGTCTCGGGATTCATTCGCGAGGCGCGAGGTTGACTGCGCGACGGAACCGAAAACGATGAAGAACCGAATCGCCGCGAAATCAAAACGCACTATGGAAAACGCGCGATTTGAAAAATGTCATTTGTGAGAACGTTAAGTGGGCAATTTCTTATAGGTGCCTAATCAGCAACAGCGCAATGAACAGGGACAGACAATGGCGCAACATACGAAACACAAGACCAGCCTGTCTTTTTCAACCGTTTCTTTTTTCTTTTGTCCTGTTCTTAATTAAGTGTGATGCGAATCTTGCTTTCTTTATTTAATTTTTTTTTTCGCAGGACACAACGGGGGACGCCCCGGGAAGGAAGCCTTTGCGGTTAACTAGATTGGCTAATCGTATATGATGGTGATCATATAAGGGGTTATTAAAAATTCAATTATGGGGTTTTGCGTGCCAAATCCACTTTCTGATTATGAGGCACGCCGTAGTGGAGGACTCCGGAAATTTCGACCACCTGGGGTTCTCTAACGTGTACCTAAATCTAACTACACGGGTGTTTTCGCATTTCGCCCCCATCGAAATGCGGCCGCCGTGGCCGGGATTCGATCCCGCGACCTCGTGCTCAGCAGCCTAACACCATAGCCACTGAGCAACCACGGCGGGTCATATAAAGGTCCAACTTTCAAACAAGCGCGAAGTGATATTCCTCACGTTAAGATAACACCTTCGATCTGCGTAAACGCACAATTTGGCCCTTTGAGGGCAGCCTCCGTACATGTGCGGTAGCGTGAACGAGCACCAAATGTTGACGCAGGCACCATGTGGCCCATTTTTTAAAAACACAACAAAACGCGCGGTTTTCACTTTTCGGGCACTCAGCAGATGCTGTCACTGCGTGTTCACTTAAATCCCCTACTGTACAATTCCCAAATATTTGTATTTTTTCATCGAAATGCGAATGCAAAATATCTGTCGAATGTTGTATTAATTTTTGTAATACTTCAGAATGAAAAAGAAACAGCGCAAGAATTACGGCACGTGCCCGAAAAGACACCTATGAATTTGAAACGCGATTTTTTATACAATTGAGGCCTATATTCGCTCAATTGCATGACCAATTTCCCACGACTACTAATTTACCATCAGAAAGGACGCATGAATAGATTGTGTCCGGATACACATCGCACATTCCGTTGCCGATTCTATCTAGTGGTCACCATCGTAAGCTGGCAATAGCGGGTGTTGTGGTCTCTGCCTTTGGCGAGCAGCGCCTTTCAATATGTAGTAAATAGAACGCAGGCTTGCGGTGCATGTTAACTTCTGCGTAGAGCGTACAGCCTGACTGAAAGCAAGAGGAAACTTCGCAGTACGCCAATTGCTTCGCATCCGGGATCATGGAGGGCTGGGCTGTAGCGACAGCGGAAAGCCGCGATGTTGAGGGACATGCTCAACTGCTGCGTCCTCAGATAAGCACGGCAGTGTTATAAATTTGGACGGCGCTTAATAAAATGCGAATGCTTGCGCCTCGTTTTCTCATCTGCATTAGGATGCCGCTTCGGTAATCACGATATTCCTAGATTTCTATAAGCAATAACGGCGCAGAGAAAGGCAGCAGACACATGAGTCAACTGCTATCTCTCAGACGCCTCTTTACAACAGAAACTGGTTTCTTAGTTTTCTGTACGCTTTATTTCGAAATAAAGCGGATTCCGATGCCGGGCTCCGAATGGTGTTGCATCTGGGTCGCAAGCCCCAAGGGTAGCGTTGGCCTGGCGGCCTGGGGCACAACTGGAAGCATCCGAAGGTCCCGGCAAAACATGAGTCGACTGGTAACAGAACAACTTGTTTATTCTAGCATCGCAAAAGAGCGGGCGGTCAGGTCGACCGAAGTGGAGAGACGGGAGAGCACGTTACTCGACAGAAGAAATCGGAGCCTCTCTCCTGGCGTCCGGGGGCAGCTGCTTTTATACTCTCGGAGTCGCGGGCAAGAAGGAACGTCTCTGGATGAGGCCACGTGACGGCGGCGCTCGGGCACATCGAGACTAGAAGGTGACGCATCCGCCGGGCCGGCGCCGGTCAGACCTCCTCGCTTCACACTTGGGGAGCTCCTCTCCCCGGCTGCCGCGCCTTGACAAGCGTGGGCACTAACATGCACACACACACACACGCACACACGAATACACGTGGCATTGAAACATGCCTGGACGCGCTTGGCGGGGAGGCGTTGCGGCAGCGCTGAACGGGCCAAAATGTCCGCCGCTTTGAAAGAAGCCCCGGCGTTTGTTGCATCCGCGCCGGCTATACCGCGCGTCGTAGGCAAAGCGTAACAATGGCCAATAGTTGACATCAATCTATAAAGAACGGTGTTTGGATCAGTTCGATTCTTCTTACTGTTATGCTTACACTTATGGACGGAGTTTATAAACAGGCTAATACTAATTACGTATACTTCCGGAAGAAGGCTACTATCTTATGCCCACGCTTGGCCGCGGCCGTCCGCATAGGAATTAAACATACGAAAAATTTTCTGATCGCTGTCTCTAATGGTACGTCGTACGTACGCCAATTCCAGAAGCTAAAGCTTCGTCGAACAGACTTCTACCTCCAAAATAACATCACTGATCTTTCCGGGGGAGCATAGGGGCCGTGGTAGAGAGAAGGCCTGCTCTCCTGAAGCAGTATCTTCGCTCGTGCCAGGATAATATAACTCGGACGTACCTGCGTTGTTTCTGTTTCGCCAGCTGTGCGACTCCCGTCTACCGATTTTTGGACAGACTTTTCTATAGAAGGACGTTTATTTTACTCAATGGGGACCGTTACAAATGATTTTCATAGGTGACGGAGAAGAGCGCAGGAAAAGCCTGGCACGAGCTAAGATACTGCTCGAGGAGAGAAGGCCCGTCTCTGGTACGGCCCCTATTGCTCTCCCGGGAAAATCAGTTATGTTATTTTGCAGGTAAGGTGCCGTGAGGCACGAGATAGACATAATCTGGCCTGACTGGTTCAGCACGAGCGCCCCAGGCGCGAGAAAGTCTGTCCGATGTAACTTCAGGCACAACGAACACGCGATGGGGTGTCGGCGCCCACTGCTTCACCTGGTTCACCGCGCGGGCAGCCAACGTGAGAGCGTAAACAAACTCGCGCATGGTCATGGCCAGCGCAAGCAATCGCGCTGACCGTCCTCCACGCGATCTCACTGCGCCACTAACATCCAAGGAGACGCACGTGGAAAACTCGTGGTTGACGCATGGCATCGACACAGAGACACACGACCTCACTCCGCAATGCCGGCACGCCAAGGGAAAAACGCAAACAAAACGACCGGAGAAACTTCTACTGTGTAGTACCTAGACAAAGTCTGATATTCCAGGAGAAAGAGCCCCCAGATTCTCTGTTTGCAACCACTTTTAGTCGTGCCCGCGCACAAACGTATGGGGCTTTTCCTGTAGTGACCGTCTCATCTCGCTGAGGACAGCTTCGTTTGGCACGTTTGGAAGGTCGTTGGCTCGAAAATCGGAAATAATGGAGTCTAACTGAACATCCAAAATGAAATCAGAACTGCAAGCAACGGTGACGTTGGGTAGGCGGAGTGTTGTGGGCATGCCCGGCTCCTTCGAAGCCGTCCCAGTGCAAGGCATTGAAAAGGGAGCTGAAGCACCGCGAAGAGGTTTCGATTGCTAACAATTCCGCTTTTGCTGGACGCAATGAGGTAGTTCTTGTGGCAAAGTATTTCTGCTAATTAACTTGAAATTCATTTCTCCACTTCGACAAACAGTGGCAAGGGGCCCGTCTAAAGGGATACTAAAGGCAAATATTAAGTCAACGTGTACTTTTAAAATATCGTTCTAGAAATGTCACAGTTCTTGTTTAATTCGTGCCAATTAAAGGCTCAGTTGAAGAGAACAACGATTCCGTAGGGGTATGCATACCTCTAGCTGCATGGATCGGTGGATGCTATGAGTGCACCTTTTTAAATGGGGCGGTGGTTTGCGCCAGCAAGTTCTTGCTCTTATTTTGGGAATATCCTAGTTATCTCTTTTTTTATATTGTCACGTACGAGTTTTTGCCGCTGTGGACACAAGGACGTTGTGAACTGAACAGCAGGTTGAAGTGCCTCGAAGATCGGTAGATGGTGCTACCCTGGCTAGCCACTGAGCTACAACCTTGTAACTGTATACATTGTAAACATATATATTTTCTCCCCGTAACATTTTGGTGGAGGTGCGGGGTAATCTCGCCACAAGCCGGCCATGGATTTTCGCAGCGTGCGTCACATCGGTTCTGCTGTTATGGCTACTGACGCTGCCTCCGCCGCTCAGACACCAGCGGAAATAGTGCTAACCCAGCTACGTAACCGGGAAATCTTCATCGGCACTCGCAAGGTCGACGTCGAAGACTGGATGACGTCGAATGAGCGCGTCGGTAAGCACAACAAGTGGGATGCCACACTTTTGCAGGCCACCGTGATTTTGTACTTGGGAGGAACCGCGAAGGTATGGTTCGAGATGCATGAAACCGACATTTGAAGCTGGGACTCCTGCAATGAAAAGCTACGCGATCTTTTCGGAAGACCTGTGGAACGTCAAGCAAGAGCTAGCGTCTCGTGGCCAGACATTAATCGACTGGTACGTCGCGTATATTCAAGAGGTTCTGGCTCCCTATTATAAAGCGGACGCAGACATGCTGGAGGCCGATAAGGTTGGACACATATTGAAGGGCATCGCGGATGATGCGTTCAACCTCCTGCTTTGCAGGAACTGCTCAACCGTTGAGTCCATCATTAAGGAATGCCGGAATTTTCCATTTTCAATTCAATAAAGCTAATACGGCCTCCAGTGTTCCAAGTTAGGTGCAGGTACTAATATGGCTTTGTGTCTACCGTCTGCGATCGCATTTATTTGGTTATTCACCCTGTCGGAGTGAAAAACGCACTTCCCTCATGGCGGAGAGTTGCGGAAGAGTTAGAAACAATTGTGGCCGAAGCCATGAGAGGTTTATCGTGTAGTCTGCAGCACATCGCCTTGCCATTAGTAAATCACGAATCCTTGGATCACATCAGCAGTGGCAATCTTACTGCCAGCTGTCATGCCTAATGATACGCTAGAGTGTATCATGTTGTAAACATTGCACCCCGATTGAAACTCCGCAGCAGCCCCCACTATCCCTAGTATTCTGGCTGCAACTTTGTGACAATGGTTATCCATGAAGGGATCCTGCTCGACGCGGAGCTGTCAGTTGCGGATGGTGCGATATCATTTTAATATAGTTGAGGGTAAATACCGCTTGATTAACCTTGCCACATCCTTTACAACGGATTGGCCAAGAATGGGCACGTTCCGATATTGCACACGTACTGCCGAAGGTGTCTATGCAGGAACACGCCCAGTGGCAATTACCCAGTGAACCAAGTGTTGTACTAGGAGAGACAGCAGCCAGCAGGAAGAGTTCTATTCGGGCGCGGCTTGGACACGTTACAGAAAAATCATGATAAGTGATAGCAATCACGAATTTCTCCATCCAAAATGAAATTTTTACAGTGATGAATTAGTGCTCCATGAAAGTAATAGAGCAATTACTAAAAGCTAATCGATCACATTTACGCTACTCTCCTGTCAGTCTTTATATAGACTGCTCAAACATAGTAAATTCAGCGAGCTAGTATTGTGCTTTGGGTGTATCCTCTGTAGCCCTCACGAGTTTCCTTCTCTAACAACTGCTTTTCAAAATTTTTGTCGGCAACCTTCCCTAGCTTTTACATGAGGACGGTTGCACCGACAATAAATGATGTCTTATGTGCGCGCTGAGACGAAGACCAATGTTGTAACATACGAATATCTTCCGTACATTATTGTTGTTACTCCATGCTCCAAAACAGGCGTCCGAGTCCTCTGTGAAGCTGAGCACTACATTGTTGCTTGTGATAGAAAAGGGGTGATCCCCATGGGCCAAAGAAGAGTCGAAAAAGCTTCCCTAGGCAATTTCCTGGCATCATCGTCCTAAGTGGTCATCGCTATCGAGCATATATAAAGACCGGTGCAAATTGTCGGCCAACATCTTGTGCGTAGCTTCATGATAGAAAACAAGTACTGATCGCGTGGGTCTGCCAGTCTAGAACACGGAACGAGGCAAGCTCCTCGATGACTGCGGTACAGGACACCAGATCGGCCAGTAGTGGACCACCCGGAACAGCTCGGCGACGTGGATCTGGCGTTGCCGCGTAGCACGGCGCATTATCGCATTTACGCCTGAGCCACGGGCACGTCGATCCAGATCTCGAGGTAGACAAGCCTGCGCATGGCATCGCACCTGCCCAACAGGTAGCACAGCATGCTCACGCCCGCACTCGAGAGTGCACGCTCACGATCTCCAACTCTCTCCAGCCGCTCCGTGGTCCTTTATTGCAGACCTGCGGTCAAACACCTCTCGTGCTCGTACTCAATTCTGATGTTCACGTAGCACATTGCTAAGGCTTGGTTTGTGCTTCTTTTAAGAGTAAGCATCGCCAAGTAACAATACAAAGATAGCCTAACATGCATCTTCTATTTACAGAAAGCGTGTGTACTGTTTGTTGGAAAATGACTTGCCACCATTGAAACTGACGGCAGCCGGTGGGGTACTCGTGAGGTGACGATGTGCCGCTTCTCTACTTAGATACTGTATATTATGGTAGCGAGGCATTGCGATGTAACTACCACTCGCGTTACGCAAATGAGGTGCGGGAAGCAAGCGGATGCGACTGAAATCATGCAGTGTGTGCTAGAATGTCTAAGCTTTGCCTACTCCGTCTCTTCGGCGGTTTGAAGTGTCAGATAACGCCTCGAAACCTCCACTCCATTGGTGTATGTGAAGTTAGAAAGAAAAAAAAATTCCCACAAGCGGTATATTTCTGTCTTCTTCCATGTCCTGCTTGGAACATGATGCGTTCTTCGCGTCAGCCATGACTACGTTCTTAGGTACTAACAGCGTAAATTCAAACGCGAACAAATCGAAAGGTACTAGGCTATGAACTTCTGTTTGCAGCTTCACATGCCTGTTTAACAGAACCCTAATTCCTGGACTGCAGTGCGGACTTGGGTCGACAGCATGCTTAAAGACTGGCTATACAGCAGAAATGGCTTTCCGATTTTTTTCTCTTGCTCGCGCTTGCATTTATTCCGAAATGTCTCCCGCGTCTAGGACAGTAGTAATGCAACTAGCATTATAGTACGGGTGTACCTCGAGGGAGAATCGAATCCCCGCCTTCGTGCTAAGAAGGAGAGCGCGATATAGCTACTAAGCCACCACGGCGTGTGAGAAAGCTTTTCGTAAACCGCACTGAGTGACGAAGCAGAGGGCGAAGTAAAGGTCTTACGCTTTTGTTGGAGCTTTGCCGTCGCGTCAGGTCCTTGGCTTCGTCCACTGCGCAGCTGAGCCGCATCTAGGTGTAAATGCAGTGCTGGACGAAATCCCTGGAACGGAGCAGAAACTTGGGTTGCGTGGTTCGCACGAGCACCTGCGCGATTCTGTGGGCTCGCCTTGCCCGTGGCACGCCCTCTCTGGATTCCTTCGCGAGACGCGAGGTTGTCTGCGCGACGCAACTGAAAACGATGAAGAACCGAATAGCCGCGATGTCAAGGCGCGCGCTCGAACACGCGCGATTTTAAAATTTCATTTGCGAGAACAGTAAGTGGACAAGTTGTTATCGGTGCATTTATTTCGTCATTTATCATTAGTCCAGGAGGAAGTCGCGGAGTGACAACAACAGTCATGGGGATAGCCTAATAGTAGTTTAAGGATTTAGGTAAAGGTAAAGTGTGGTTCACTTTTAAACAGCACAATCTAACGCACGATTTTTACTTTGCGGGCACTCAGTAGATGCTGTCTTCGTGGATCCATTTCAATCCTCGACTTCACTAGTGCCAATATTTTTTTTTCGCCGAAAGGTGAATGCAGAAAAAGTGTTGGATGTTGTTTCAATTTTCTTTGTAGTTATAGTTCAGAGCGGAAAAAAGAGCGCGAAAATCACGACACGTACACAAAACGAAACCGATGAAAGAAAAAGTTGTTCATTTTTTCCACCATGACTTCGGGCCTATATTCGCGCAAGTGCATAAACAATTTCCCACAATTGCGAATTTCCCATTAGAAAAGGCGCAGCAATAGATGGTGTCCAGATACACATCACACATGCCGTCACAGATTCTATCCCGTGGCCACCATCGTGTGCTAGCAACAGCGGGTGTCGAGGCCTCTGCCCTCGGCGACGGGTGCCTTTTACAGTGTTCTAAACTGAACGCGGGTTTCGTATGCATTTTAGCTTGTAGTATACAGCGTACAGTTTGAATGGAAACTAGAGGTAACTTCGCAGTGTGACAATTGCTTGGCTTGTGCGACGATGGGGCGCTGCGTTGCAGCGACAGCGGAAAGCCGCGATGTTGAGGGACATGCTCAACTTCTGCGCACTCAAGTATGTTTAGCAGTGTCATAAAGTTGGACAGCGCTTAAAGAAATGCCAATGCTTGGCGTTTTTTTTCTCAGCTGCGTCAGGATGCCGCTTCGGTGATCACGATATTGCTAGAATTTTATAAGCAATAACAGCGCAGAGGAAAGTAGCAGGCACATGAGAACTTAAAGGCGAAATTGTAAGATGCATAAAGTAGAACACACAAGGTACCATGAACAATGGAAGATTAAGACAACTGTGCTGCATGTATTATTGCTTTAGCCGCGCGCATGCCTTAAGAACATGGTATGCGGAGGAATGGAAGAATGTATGTTGGTACGGGGAGAAGAGAGGTTTAAAATATATTTAAAGGGTATTTACAAAGCACTCACTGGCATTCAGCAAGTCCGCGCGACATGAACGAACGTCATCGTCTCCTGTACTGTCCACATCTTCGTCTCTGAGCGCTGTGCTTGGTCACATGACCCCCGGCGGCGAAGGCGAGGTCCCGGATCTCGCTAGATCGTCCGAGTATTATCGCTTGATGCGGGTCACGTGGATGACATCAGTGGGAGGTCGCGAAATGGTGGAATCGAGAGGTGTGATTTCATATGTGACGTCGGTCACTTGGCGCAAGACACGGTACGGGCCACAGTAAGGAGAAATCAACTTCTCGCAAAGGCAAACTAGCCGTGACGGTGTCCAAAGAAGAACCATTTCACAATGGTTGAAGTGGGCATCGCGGTGGCAGGCATTATAGAAGCATCGCTCTGTTCCTGCGAAGCGGTAAGCCGCAGGCAGGCAATCTGGCGTGCTTCTACAGCTCCGAAGATGGTGTTACGGGTGCATTCTGACGACTTGTCAAGAACGGCGGGAAGGAGCGTGTCAAATGGCAGCGTGGGGTTTTTTCCGCACAAGAGATGAAACGGGAAAAACCCATAGAGTCATGTCGGGAGGAATTATAGGCAAACGTCACGAAGGGTAGAGCGACGTCTCTGTAATGATGGTCGACAGATGCATAAATAGAAAGCATGTCTTCGATAGTTCTATTAGATGCTCCGTAAGGCCACTGGTCTTAAGGCGGTACGCCGTTGTCAACTTGCGCTTTGTAAGGCAGGAGTGCAAAAGGTCCTGGACAGCTTTTGATGTGAAATAGCTACCCCGGTCTGTGGAGAGCTGCCGAGGAGCGCCGTGGTTAAGCATAAAGTCTTTGAGGAGGAATTAGGCGACGTCGGTTGCACAGATGCTCGGGAGAGCCCAAGTGATCGTGTACCGGGTCGTGCTGTCGGTAGCGGCTCCTATACACTTATTTCCGCAGGCAGATAGCGGGAAAGAGCCATAAATGTGAAGACCAACCCTGAACAATGACTCCGAAAGAACATCAAGGGATTCAAGGCAGCCATCTGGTAGCACTGCTTGCTTCTTGTGGCGCTGGCATTGTTCACAGAAAGCGACATTACGGCAGACGGAACGGCAAGTACCGGGCCAAAAGAAGCGATGCCGAACATAGTCATACATAGAGTCTCCAAGGTGACCTGCAGTAGGAACATCTTGAAGCTGTGCGAGGATAGTTTGATGCATTATGTGGGAATAACCAAAAGCAGTTCAGGACTGTCAGGGTGCATATTGTAGCTGTACAAGACGCCATCCTGCAGCACAAGCATACGCAGAGAAGGGGAAGGTGTCTCAGAAGTCATCCGGAGAAAAAGGTCTCGCAAGTAGGGGTCTCGTCTGTGCTCACTGCACATGCTGTGAAATGTTGTTAGCGACAGCACGCAGGTAGATTCGCAGCTGTCAGAATGCTCCGGTGAGTCTTCTGGATGGTGTGACAAGCAGTCAGCGTCTTCGTGCAGTCGGCCGCTTTTATTCACAACTGTGTATGAGTACTCCTGGAGTCGCAGAACTCGCCGACCGAGACGCTCAGTAGGATCCTTCATGGATGAGAGCCAGCGTAAGGCATAATGGTCGGTGATAATTGTTAATGCTCGGCCTTATGAGTAGGGCTAAATTTACCCAATGGAAAAACGGGGGCAAGGCGCTAGAGTCCAGTAGTAAGCAAACAGTGAAACTAGAAAACATGTCTGTTAAAAAATTATTCGAAAATTTTTAATCGGAATACTCTTGATCATACGAGTAAATATACCGTTTCAAGCATTTTTGCCGCACTAAAATAACAAATGCTAAATTTTTCTATTTCACAATACCTTAGGTCATTCTTCGTGACCCCTACCAACCAGTGATTCTGGTGCAAGGCTTGACAAGACTGTGCAAAGCAGCTATTACGTCGTGCGCGAATGGCGTTGCTCACTTGAACGCGGCGGTTCCACCCGAGTTTTTTTTTATTTCCTTGCGTGTTTGTTCAAAGTGGGTCATGCGCTTCACTTCAAATTTTGCCTGACCTAGCGCGCGGCAATCTTTGACGAGAGGTGTGACTGCACGTTTTTTGTTATCGTGCAAGTTCACGCTGCGGCGTCCGACGCGCTGTCTCGTCGTGACGATAAATGCGGAACGCCCTGCGAAAAAGCGTCGGGCTATATGTTCGTTCACTCTCCGTAACACAGGCTCTGAGTGTCCGATGGGCAACAAAATTAGTATGTCGAATGTCTTCTAAATGATAATGTGGGACAATGGTGTCTGATAACTGTTGGATATGAATACACGTTGCAGCACTGAATTGCGAAAGATTCCGTGAATAGATTTCGCATATGTTGCCATACATTACTACTGTGTGCTCGCCATAGTACTCGTCATGCATTGAAACGTGTTCTGTTTGGTCAATTATATTGGTGCCATTATTCTAGGCGAATAATAGTGAAGTTGCTTTTGAAACCTCTATGGCACTGTCATTTATATCCATCCTGTTCGCGCACCTTCCTAAGGAACCTACTGGGGCAATTGCCGTCAATAACAGGCTAATTATGTTCACATGAAGACATACGCCACTCTTATAGTTTAATGACACGCTGGCACTTCAGCTGAGGCAAGTCGCAAGCTTGCCTCAGCCTCAACAGAAAAAAAATAATTGCTGGCGTAGCGGTCGCAATGCCGGACGCTAAAGAAATTCAAACATTAACGTCAAGCAGCGCAAGGTCTTGACGTCACTGCCATTTCTGGTTGTGACGTAACTTGTCGTTGTTTTATTTTTTGCTTGCCGTTAGGTGTCCCCCCGATACGTAGATGGCGACGGTTGCAATGAGGCGCCATTTGCTCGACATGTGGGCTTCTATGGAAGCTGCGCCACCAGTTTACGTATACCTTGTAGTCAGGCCCCGTCACCAGGCTCTTTCTGTAAAATGCGCCTGAGGATAGTTGTTGGGTTCTTCTGCCAGCGTCTGACATTACTGGTTCGTCGCCGTTTCATGCTAAGGCCACAAGATGTTCTTTTGCACGTGGTTAAAGACTTATTCGCTTCGTATTTCGTTATGTCACTGTTAGCCGCATTAACGAGTGACGGCGGCCTTGAAACCATAAACAGCCGCTGCCCATTTGCTACGCTGACGTGCGCTGACTTTCATTTCGCATTCTTTTTTTTTTTGTTATCATGCGCAGCAGTGAGTGGTGATGCAAGCGATAACAGCGATGCGGCAGCGTCCGAGCGGTGAGGCAGGTTCGATACAATGACGAAGTTAGAAAATAAAACGGTTCGTTAAGAAATGCGGCCAATGATCGCACGCCATTCGGTAAAGAGCGCTTTATGTTACGTGCAGCGGCTTCTGAACAAGTATGGTGCTCCACTTTTGCAAAAGAAATGTAGCTATTTCTAAAGCGGTACGCGTGAAATATTTCAGCATGGCAATAATTCGCGCTTTCTCAACCTCTGTAACAGGCTATGTGCGCTCGAGCGTTGTTAGCTGTTTTGTATTGGGCTGAAGATACGTGTTTTTGTGATTTAATTGTGTATGGAGTCCTTACCGTAGAAAGCTTCTTCTTAGCATTTAAAACAGCGCTTTCTTGACCTTAGATCAGAAAAATATGCATTACACGAAGGAACGCAGCATCTGCATTTTATAGCTTTGAAGGCTTCAGTATTGCTTGTACGAAGGAACGTAGCGTCTACATTCAATAGCTTTTCAGCCGGCAGCATTGTTAACCTTCTGCCCGTCATTATACGTAATGCAGGAATCTCCACTATTTCCTTAAAATACCCTCTACAGCCAAAGGACATCATGCATATTCAAGGGCAAATGTCCAAGTATCAGAAGACAATTGCAAGGCTTCGAAGACATCAGGTGAAGACCCCCAACACAAAGTGCTAAATCGTAGCTGTTTAATGACAAACACACTAGCTCACACATTCGAGATGAGCATGTTGGTGCGTGCCCAATTATTTTTGTAGCCATTTTATTTTGGCACGCAACCATTCACATAATTTTGATACCTTAATTCACCCTCCTTCGCAGAAGCACAAGAGAAAGCATCACATTTTTTGCTTTCTAAAACAATCCCATTTTGAGCAAATTAATTGCTCACGTGTGTGTGAAGTTTTTTTTTTTATTATCTGGATAGTTGCAACACGTTTTGTATATGCTTTCCTTGTGCAAGGTTATTGCCATCACGCGATTAATTTCCGACTATTCTCGATTATACCGGTGTCACACGAGCACTTTTGATCGCGATCAAGCCCGATCCGGATCGAAATTCTCGACTGCGATTGGCTCCCTCGCGCAGCTTGCGCAAAAGTACCAATCGCGACCGAGAAATTCAAATCGGATCTGACTTGATCGCGATTAAATGTGCGCCGTGTGGCAGTCGTACTCCTTGCATTTCGCAGCTTCTTCACGTTTCCATGCATCTGCCTCTTACAATCTTGCTGCAATAAATTGTTCGTGTTCTTGGTTGTGCAGCAAGTTGATTTATATTTAATGGACATGGCACACTTATTTACAATACTCATTTACACCTGAGTATCTAGACGTACAATCTCACAAGCGATAAAGGTCTACTTCCTGAACAGTTGGCATGATTGTTGCGCTAAGTTACAGCTTGAAACAGCAAATATAAATTTAAATAAAAGTAACCTAAGGTGAATCACCTTTGCGCACGCGTCGTCGTAACATATAAACAGCGGCACAAGCGCCTGCATGAAATCACTCGATTTAAGCAACGGTATGCGTCATAAAGAAATAATAATAAAAGAAACGAAACTGAAATCATGGCCTCCGACATTCGGCGGCGTCCTGCGACTATCTTGGAGGCTAGTGCGTTTCGCCGATTCCACTAGGCGGCCTGAGATACAAAGTCTGCCTCTGCCAAAATGAGCCGATAGAAAGGCTTCGAGGTTGTCGAAGTAAATAGGGGAATGAGAAGGTGTGGTAGTTTTGAACGAGACGGCATCCACTTCAATTACAGGCTTGGACGAGAAGTGGGCCGGTGACTTGCGGGTCGCGCTGTTTCTTTTTTAGGGAGTGCAAGGGCGCTCAGGAGGCCAGACTAGGTAGTAATGAAGAAGGTTTCCCAAGGGAACCTCAGAATAGCACCACCGTCAATAACAGAAAAAGAAGGAAAGCAAGAAAGAGCGCTCACCATACAATAGGCTACATAAACATGCAGTGTGGCAGAAGAAAGGAAAAGTAGGCAGAGATTGAGGAGCAGCTAAAAAGAGGACAAATAGGGGTGTATGCGGTTACATAAACGCACCTTAGAGACTCGGAAGAGCCGCCAGTGATTGAGAATTATGTTTGGGAAGGGTGCAACAGAACTAAATCGGAAAGAAAAGGAGGGGGAGTCGTAATGCTCATCCACCAGGGAGCCAAATGGAAAAGAGTAAATTCAAAATGTCAAGAGCATCTTTGGTTATTAGGCACAATGAGTGGGAAAAAAGCTTGGCTGGGCGTTACCTATCTGTGGACCGCAAATAATTGCACAGAGAAGACTAAAGAGTTAGTGGAATGCATAAGTGCTGATATCAAGGGTTTCGGGAATGATGCCGAAATTATCCTGTTAGATGACATGAATTCCCACATACAGGATTTAGATGGCTATACCGACAACAACAGGAAGTCAATCCTAGACCTTTGTGAGCAAGATAACCTCGTTATCGCAAATACAGGGCCTAAGTGTCAATGGCAGATCACGTGGGAAGTGGGAAACCGGCAATCGGCCATTGATTACTGTCTGATCACAGAAGGAATTCGTGATAAGTTGAGAAATGGTCATTGTCGAGGAAGGGTACAGCAGCATAGGGAGTGACCATAAACACATCATGTTGAAAATGGGATATGTAGTTGGGAAGAGAGCAAGGAGTGCAAAATGGCCAGTCCAAATTTGAACGCTTAACAAATAATATAGTCCCAAGATTCTAGGAACAATTTGGATAATGGCCAAAAGCAGGAATATAGTGAGCTTCTAAGTGTAATAACGATATAAATATGGAAAGAGAAACAACATGTTCGTTGGAAAGGAAAAAAAAAGAAGCCGAAAAGCTGCCGGAACAGCGAAATACGAGAAGCGATCGCTGAACCTCAGAAAGCATCCCGAGAGCACAGGCAGTCAAGGAAGGCGCACATGCCCCAGGATGAAGTAGCCAGTAAATGGGATATATAATCGGGCGAAAAAGTCTATGGTTCAAATACTGCTGCAACAAGAGATAAAAGGTGAAAGTGAACATTGGTTGTAAGAAATACGTGGGAAAAAGAAAGCCGCAACAAGAATATTTTGGAACCACATAAAATTATTCGGCAGTAAGTTAAAAGCAATACAACAACATATCCTAGACGAAGATGGAAATAAACTGGAAGGGGAAGCGGCATTAAATTACATCTGAAAAATAACAGCCGAATCTTTCCAAGGCAATGACGAGATTGTATTTGAAGAAAAACAGCATGAAAGAGAACCAGCTGGAAAAGGAGCTGCTGCTGACAAATTTCAACTGGAAGAAATCCGAAAAGAAAATTCCTAAGCGCAAAGCCACGGGGCTAGACGAGGTTCCTGTTAGGCTGATCAATGAACTAGGACCAAGAAGTAAGGAAGCTCGGGTGGAAGCAGTGGAAAAAAACTTTAAAAGAAAGACGAATACAAGACCGCTGGCGCCAAAGTAGAATGAATTTAATTTATAAAGGTAAGGGCGAGAAAGATAGAATTCACTCGTATAGACCGTCGACCATTACATCGGTAATATACAGGCTAGCACTGCAGGCAATCGAATTAAAGCTGCGAGCATGGGCAGAGAATAATGGCATTTTGGGAAAACTTCAGAATGGCTTCAAAACAGGTGGGTGTTTGGATGATAGCTTATTTGTTTTTACTCAGTGTATTGATATATCAAGAGTAGAAAGCAGACCCTTACAGGTGGCCTTTTCAGATATTACAGGAGCCTATGACAACGTAGACCGCAACATTTCGTGGGATATCCTGGACGGGGAAGGCCTGGGTGACGATTGTCTGCAGCTTTTGAGAGAGATTTAGCTAGAAAATACTGTTTGCGTTGAATGGGAAGGGGGGAGGAGCGAGGAGAAAGTTGACGTGTCAATATCAACAAGGGACTGAGGAGGGGTGCCTTCCCACAGCTGTTTATGATGTACATGGTGAGGATGGAGACGGCGCTAGAAGGAAGTGATATCGGGTTCAATCTTTCCTACAAACAGGCGGGTACAGTAGTAGAGCAACAGCTTCCACGTTTATTTGGTGCGGACGACACTGTGTTGCTAGCTAACAAGAAACCTCTGGCTAATATCTGTGAACAGGAAGGCGAGAATTTAGGTTTGAAAGTTAGTGTTAGAAAATCAGGTGTTATGGTATTCAATGAAAAAAGTGAACAGACAGTGACAATGCAGGGCCACGAAATGCCTCGGGTAAAAGAGTATAAATACCTTGTACATGGATAAACGAAGGCAATAGATATATGGAAACACAGGAAAAACACAATAACAGTAAAGTGGAAGAGATAGCAGCCATAATGAAGCAGAGAACGCTATGGGGATACAATAGGTACGAGGTGCTCCGGGGTATGTGGAAAGGTGCAATGGTTCCAGGACTTACTTTTGGAAGTGCGGTTGTTTGCTTTAAATCAGGGGTACAATCAGGACTCGATGGGAAGCAAAGGTGAGTGAGACGCCTCGTATTGGGCGCTCACGGGAAGACTACAAATGATGCTCTGCAGCGTGATATGGGCTGGACAAGTTTTGAAATGAGGGAAGCTCACCGTAAAATTTATTAGGAAGCACTGAGAAATATGGAAGAAAGCAAATGGGTTGGTAGGGTGTTGAAGTATTTGTACAGGAAAGACATTCATTCAGAGTGGAAAAAGAGAAATAGGAAGCTTGCCAGCAATTATGTGGCCTGTAGGGTGAGCAACACAGCAACAAAGAACGTCGAGCGCAAAGTCAGAGAGGCTGAAATAATCTTATGGACGGCGGCAATGGAAAAGAAACGTGCTATGAACAATTACTTAAGAGGGAAAAAACGAAATCAGGAAAGAAAGAATTTATGAGAACGCAAAGGGAAGCTCATTACTTTTCGAAGCGAGATCAGGATGCCTTAGAACACGCACCTATAAAGCTAGATCCAGGAAGGAAGAAGAAGCATGTGCTTGCTGCGGTAAAGCTTGGAAACTATGCAGCATGTTTTATTAGAATGTGAAGATATCTTCTCAGCGGTCGATTTAGGCACCACTGGCCTCCTTGAAGCCTTTGGGTCCAGCCAGAGCAGGGGAAAAGTAAACACGTCCACAATAGAGATTAGTATGAGGCGATTGTAAGATTGGAGGAAGAAAACTGGAGAAATGACAAAAAACGAAGACGCACAAAAGCGAAGTTCACAATAGGGATTCAGAAAATTTGGTTGCGGGAGTTCATAGTGCTCTTGTTCTCTTTTTTTTTCGTTTTTAACCTAGGTACTACATTAGGCAGCATAATAGCAAGAGGTTGGTGGCCCAACGAACCGCTCCGTTCCACAGGGGACGCTCATACCGTCCGTCCATCCATCCATCCGGCCGCAGGCGCCTACGGGAGTATCCACTCTTTACGTTTACTATATTACTCTACGGACGCGGTACGACTATCGGTGAATCGGGCTGGCGTCACCGGTGTATATCCGATGTTTCAAACGGACGTTGGCCGAGTGGCCGGTCATCGAGATCGAAAATGTGCCGGCACGAGGCAAGAAGGCAAGGAAGTGCCTCCGCATGGTGGGCCGGAAAGTCAGGAGCGATCATTGTCGTGAAAGGTTCTAATACTCGGGTTTTAGGGTCCGAACCAACAGAGGTAGGCGACGCAGTATCACTAGTTAAGTCATAAATGGGTCTGTCGCAAGCCGGGCTCAACGCTGCAAGAGCTATGCCCTGAGGTAGCACTTGAGGGAAGAGGCTGAAATTCACCACAAGAAGACAGGTGGCACTGTGTTTTATACGGGCGACCACGGGCGGGAATGCTATGTTCTGCGACAGGAAGACGGTGGCGCTGGGCGACACGGTGTAATCGCCGTCGGCGACAGGTGGATCAGGTGATGTGGCAGTATAGGTCAGAGCTCGATGAGGTAGGCGGACGTAATGCGTGGAACATGACCGACTCTGCGCAGGATCAGGAAGGTGAACAGTATGCGTTAGCGCGAGTTAGACAACGCCCGTGGAGTAGTCAATGACGCCCTAAGTGCCGACAGAAAATCTAGGCCTACGACGATTTCGTGTGGGCACTGCTCCAAGACATAAAACAGAAGTATGGCGTCCGGTTACAGTGACGTGGGTGGCACACATCCCAGTGACTGCTAGATTTCCACCGTCGGCGACGCGGACGACAGTGAGGGGCGTAGGAGTTAGTAATTTCTTGAGGCGCGTACACAGGTTCGAGTTCATAACCAATATGTGTGCTCCTCTGTCAATTAGAGCTATTACATCTGCGCCATCCACGCCCACGTTGATCAGGTTGCGATAGCCAGGCAATGTAAGCAGAGGAATTTCGGGTCGAGTCGTCGTGGCGGGCTCATCTCTCGTCGCTGCTCCCGTTAGTTTAGGTAGCGGCGTGAGTAAGAAGATGGAGAGCGACAAGGCAGAGGCGAGCGGGAAAGACGCGTGGGCATGGCGAAGGGGAATGGTATGGTCGTGCGGGCACAGATGTTAGAATGGTTTCTTCTTCGATTTGCCTAAGCGGGTGGGGGCTACGAGGCGGGGGCCTGGTATTTCGAAAGCTCGGCCAAGGCGGCGAGTTCCAAGAACTGCGACAATCGCGGGAAATATTTCCAACGCGTCCACAGCGGAACTGCATAGACCTGTCATCAGAAGTCCGCCACTCTTCTGGGTTTCGATAACGAAGATGAGCGTACGAACTTCGTGGTAGATCGGAAATTATGACTTGTGGGTAGATAACGACAGAGTAACTGTGCAACATTGAGGCACGGGCGAACGAGGCTTGTCTGTGTTATCTCCTCAAGCCATGTCTCGTCTTTGTGCGATTACTATATATCTTTATGTAAGCATATTACGCTGTACACAATAATAAAAAAATGAGTAAAGGCAGGAATGAGGACAAAAAAATTATAACAAACAGCACCATACTGCTAAGGAGATATGCCAACGTTCGTGATACAATTTGTCTCACCTATAACGTGCTCGATAAGATGGCTAGTACCTGTGTTTGTTGCCTGCTCCTTGAATACCTCAAATAAAATACATTTCAAGATTACAAAAATATGGAGAACAGCAGTAGAGGAGTACGTGAGACAACATTGTTTCGTGCAAGAAGGTAAACTCTTCTCTGATACACGACATACCAACTCTCTTTTATTAGATTAGTAGAAGAATACACCACAATCAATTATATTTAATGCAACTATGTCAGAATTTAGTGGTAAAGGAAAACGGTATTTCTGCTTGGAAGCATTAGAATAGCAAATAGCCTTCTACTTTTTGTGGATGCGCGACTCTCACGCGTCCCCTGATATGTTGTTTTCTGGCATAGATCCCGTATTATGTAATCGGACTGCGCCGTGTGGCTTTACTGCAGCAGTCCGCATGCTTGCAGGGTAATACGAGAGATGAGCGACGCTTTACGAGCGACGCTTTAGGACTAAGGCTTTACGAAGCTGTCCGTTGCACGTGGAGGGACACAATCTGGTGGACTGTGGCGTTGAGGTGTTGCACTTTGCTTCCCTCATTCTAGTTAGCCTCGCACGAATTGAAATTACTCGTTCGATTCAAGGAAGCGAGCTTCGTTCACGTGAACTTAGCAGTAGTCGCCCGATCTTTTGCTACCGATTTGACCATCGTACCACATGGGCGATGCACATGCAGAATTTCTCTCCCTGGCACTACTTTAGTGTTTGCCGACTGCGTTGAGTGTACGCAGCGTGAGTGGAGTCACCCCTGGTTTGCTGTCACCTGCACATCGTCTGCGCAGCTGCCCCGGACTACGATCGAGCCACCCTGGGCAATGGTGATGCTGTGGCCAGTTCTGCGCAGCGACTTCGGCGGCCGCCTGTATCTGGCTCGACACTCTCGGCGGCAGAGAAAAGAGGCGGCGGTCATCAACAGCTACTGCGGCTCTCGCCAGCAGGGCACGTCGGCGGCAGCGACGCTTGCTCGTACCGACTACTGCGTCGCCGTTTCCGGAGTCCTGGCCTGGAATCGTGCCGTCGAGTCTGCAGAGCTGCTGCTGTGACCAGCGGGCGCTAGCGGAGTACCCCAGGGACAATGTCGGTTCGCATGTTAGTGACAGCGTGTGGACATTTCCTCGGCGCGGCCACTGTTGCATGTACTACCTTGTTCGCGAAGCACGCGTTGATGTTAGACCGTGTGACATGTTTCGCTGGAATATGTAGTGATTTAGGGTTGGAGGGATGTGGGGATGCGCGACTCTCACGCATCCCCGTCTGCTAACGCCACCTAACGGCAGGGTTACTTGGGCGCAAAAGGCTCTTTGGCTCGGGTTCGGAAAGCGGCACGGAGGTTCTGCGCGGGCGCCGATCCATGCTTCTGCGAGACCTTCTCGCGAGGCCTACCCCAGAATGGACGAACACGATAGTTCGAACGCGCCACCGTTCGCGTGACCATACGCGTGTACGACCAAGCGTTGGTGTCCAGCATGGGGCGAACATATTGGCTCGTTATCCGGTCGCGGTGAGTCGGATTTGCGCGATTTGTCCCTCGCCCATCGGCATGTTTTGTGGATAGCAACTCGGCTAGCAGGCATTGATCTATGAAAGGCGCAATAAATGCCCTTGTGATTGTTTGCACTACTGTGTTGTGGTTCCTTTGTCCCAACAGCACGGGCGCGAACCCGACAACTTTTGCATCAAGATATCCTGCAGCAATTAAGCCAACGATAGCTGTATTTACTTAAAATTATTATACTTACATTACAATATCCAAGGCTAGATTAACTTGGGTTCATATGAAACTTATTGCGACGAACGACTCTGAAATTAATTCAATTCTGCTTGCCAAATGCAAGCGCTAACATAAGTATACAAATGAAAGGACCCCTTTTTCCCATAAAACATAAGACACAATGTAGAAAATTCAGTAATAAAACTACAAATTCACTAGAAAACACGCCCAGGTTTGGTAAACCTAGTAGGTTTTAGCAGATAAATGTTGCAGCAAATTCATGCCTTTAAGCAGCAACAATAGTGAAAATAAAGATTACGTGAAAAATAATACAATATATATCACCTTCGATTGCTAACCAAGGTGTTTCTGACTTGCAGCCGAATACACGTTAAATGTATGTTGCTTCATCGCTTAAAGCGTTGTGCCTCTCACGTTTGTGCATGCAGCCGCTTTACCGCAACGAAAATTTATGTGGTCCCACATCGGCCGACACCCCGTACAGCATTGTAGTAGTTAAAATTATTCGCGGTAATATACCTGAAACACTAGCCAATCTTCAAAATACACAAGCTGTCTTCAATGTTCTCGACGACGTGTCATCAGCAGCGAATGTCACACTGGTGCTACTATTTTCTCTTCACTTGAATATAACTGGGAATTTTTCAATGCGACAGGCCGTTCGTCACTAGGATCGGTAAGAACGCCGTTTCTCCTGACAGCACATCTTTGTTATCACTTCACATGCTTTCCTGAGGCCTCCGTTTGATAGTAGTATATTCGCGTGCATCCACGCACGCATGCCTACGAAACGTATGTGAAGATCCCGAGCTGGAGGGAGCGGGAGGCCGAAGCCATCCGGCACCGTTGCCTGTGGGTTACTTAAACGCGACGAAGGTCAGGTGCACGCAGGTGAAGCTTCGCTCGCCCCCATTTCCCGGGAGGGGAAGGGTTGGTGATTTTTTAAGTCAACCCAGCTTCGTTTGAGATTTTGTATTGTCTTGTTCACTTCTTTTCGCTGTCTCATGAATAGAATCTTGTCAAGCAGGAGAGCAATGAACAACACAATACAAACAAAAGTAACCCTGCTCTCCACGCATCTGCGCATGCGTGTCGTCCCAAGCCAGCGCAGCGTGGCATTCCGAAACTTCTCCTTCAAAAGCGTAATATGGCGCAGAGAAAGAGAGAGAGAGAAACAACTTTATTGAGCCGAGCTCGGCATCTTCTTAGACGCCGTCTATGGAAGTGGTTCCCTATACACGGGACCCATATGCGTCCCTAGCCGCCTGGCCCCTGGAGATCAGGACGAGCTGGTCTTCCAGAGCGGTGCCGGTTAGCAAGGTCTCCCATCGCTCGGTAAGGGTGGATGAGGGATGGGGTAGGGTAGCGGGGCAGTTAAGAGGTGGGGGAATCGCCTTGATGAAATCGCATACTCTAATGACGGGTTGGAGCGTGCCTAACTGAGTTTTGCAGAAGTTACAATCCTGCTCGTACCTTTCCGGGTACATCTTGTTTTAAAGGTAAGGGTGCGGGAAGGATCCTGCCTGTATTTGCCTGCAGATCAATATGGCGCAGCGAGAAGAGACAGCGACTTCGAAACGTCGTAATCACGGCTTGATGGTCGTGGGCGCTGTAGATGTGGGTAGAATGGGCGGCATGTCTGACAGCGGCATCAACGCGAGAGATTCAACTTGTAAAAAGACAGAAAATTCTGGCCCTGGTGTGTTTGAGATGTCGGTTTGAAGTTTTCGCATTATTCCGGTCGTTGCATTTGAAGGAGTTTTTCTGCATTTCTACATGTGAAAAAATCACTGATCTATAAAACAGTTTCGACGTGCACGTTAAAAAAGAACTCTTTTTTTTTCTGAAGTAATAAGTGTGCATCCGAGCAATGCCTGCTTTTCTTGTAATCCACACTTCGTTCATTCAACCTGGTAATGTCGAGTTAATAAATTGAGCAAATTTGTTTTCTACGGCATCACAACATATCTCAGCTGAAAAAAATGTTCAGCTGCTCCAGAAAAAAACTATTTTGATTCCTTTTTGTTCAGGGAAAAAGCATGGTAAAAGAAAAGTTAAATGAGCAATAAGGGTGATTAATATACAGAACAAGGGATTTCACTTATTGTCCACTCGGGAAGGTGCGTTATAACATCTGCTGATAGGTTGACAGCTTAAGGGCTGAACGCAGCAAGAGCTGCTCATAGATGAGGTCTGTTCTTCTTTTTTTCTACGTAAAGCATTTTGTATAAACACGATCTCATTCGCAACAAGTGAAAAGAAGGTTAACACATCTACAGATTGTCACCGTCCGTGCTGGCTTAGCAATTCTAGGCAAATTCACTGACTCTTTGCGGAAAAATGTCTCATACAAGACGAGGCATAGCAAATAAAACAAATCAATTGCTACTACGACGCAACAGCGAGGCTCTGCATATTCGTGGAGAAAGGAATATGCAAAGGCACTCAACACAGACGCTTTTAGATATGGGCCCAACCTATTTTTTTTAGATATGTCGGCTGAAGAGTAAAAGACTTACAAAACGTTCGGTTTCTCTCTCGCCTTCAATGCGTCTGTATTCGCTGCTCTCAGCGCTTAGTATGAAAAGGCCAGAATTTCAACCAGTTGAGCAAAGAAGGATGTAGCAGAACCGCTTTTTTAATTTGTGGTTTCGGTTTTCACGTAGCCAAGGAAAAATGGCAGTGCCCCGCCGGCGATGAATACCTGAATACCTGGCACCGCAGACTAGAAACGACCGCCACGCCGCCACCGGTCGAAACCGACCCGGCGCATACCTTTACATACATTACACAACTGCAAAGTGGCGCTATGCTTTGGTGTCTGCGGCTCTGGATCATTTTGGATCCGCATTACGCATATCCTTGTTTCGGTTTTCTTTCTTTGCGTTGAAAAAAACTTGTTTTGCTCACTGATAACATTGCATAACGCACATGATGTTCACAAATGAAAAAAAGTTGAGTTGAGTTGAGTTTAATGGCACATAAGCAGCTAAGGCTATTATGCACCAAACACTAGATATAAGTTTATGTTTTTTAAAAAGTTGGGACACCTCAGTGAGTCCTTGTCTGTGCAAGAGCCCGGATGGTCCCAAGAAATTAACCAAAGACCTCGGCCTTCTTCTCATAAATGAGAAGGTGGATGAGGTGTACTGTAATACGTAGGGAAGCACTCAGTGAGGCTTTAAAGTTATATGAGAACACCTGCTTCCTTCAAAAAGCTTAGAAACATATGATATGCCAACAAACTCATATTTGCCTAAAATCAAAGCTGGGTGAAAAGGAATGTGTTTATTGTAAAATGAGGTAAAAAGTTTCCTCCTGAGTGGTTCAAGCTTTCTGCATGAAAATAAGATGTGGTTTCCTGTTCGTTCATCTCCACATGTTTCACTTTGGGGTTTGTCTTGCTTTGTAAGAATGAAGTTGCGTGTGAGGTGTGTGTGTCCTATGGGGGGGGGGGGGGGGGGGGGAGGGCGAAGATGGCATAGAATTACTTCTTTGAAACGTTCCTTATGTGTGCAAGATTTCCATTCGCCTAACACGGGCTTTAAAAAGTGTAGTTTGTTGTTTACTACATTGTTCCAAGCAGACTGCCATTTTCTCTTAGTTGTGAATGGATTAACTTTATGCAGTCGTTCGGAGGTATGTTTATTTTCGTGATTTGTTTGTGCCTGGTTTGTGCCGCGTATACATGTGCTCTCTCATTGCCAATAATTCCGACATGGCTCGGAACCCAGTATAATTTAACGTTCTGCCCTTGTGTGGTGGCTTTTATTAAATTGTGCATTATGTCCCCCAGTAGTGGGTGTGACTGCACTTCTGGAGTGAAGAGCTGTGAGTGCACTTAGGGTGTCTGTGTATTTAATACTATTAGCGAGTTTTTCCTTTACTATTTTCTCTATGGCTATAGAAATGGCGTAACATTCAGCAGTGAAGACGGATGTACACGGCGGAAGTCGCACTGTTTCTTCCCAATTCCCTTGGACAACTGCACTTCCAACATGGTCTGTCGTTGTCGAACCATCAGTATAAAATTACCTGAAACTGCTGTATTTTTCCTATAGTTCAAGGAATTCCTGAATAATGCGTTGTGGTGGAGTTTGTGCATTGCGGAACTGTGTCAGAGTGAGATCGCAAGCTGTGGGAAAGCGTCGGCATAGATCTATACGGGCCACTTCCCTGCAGCTCTGAGGGTAACCGATGGATAATTGTAGTTGTCGCCCACTTGACGTGCTACGCCGAGGCTGCCTCACTCCCGGCAGCCGCGCGAAGTTACGTTTTTCATCTGGCGGAACTTCGTTCTCCGACATGGCCCACCACGCGAACATCTCAGCGACAGGGGACGTGTCTTCCTGTGCGAAGTAATCCAAGCCCTTTTTGCTGCATGCAGCGTCGTTCACCGCAAGGCTACAGCCTACCACCCGCAAACGAACGGCTTGACAGAGAGGTTCAACCACACACTCGGTGACATGTTGACTATGTACGTCGCCTCGGACCACAGTAACTGGGACGCTGTTTCGCCGATCGTCAAGTATTCCCTATAATACGGCCACACAAGCTTCCACTGGCTTTTCGCCCTTTTTTCTGCTGTATGGACGAGAGCCCTCGTGTACTATGGACACACTGCTCCCATACCGACCCTCCCTAACGACCGCTGCTCAAGGTCTTCAAAAAGTGTGGCGTGAGAGTGGCACGCTTACACCACTTTTACCAACTGGTTCCCTTGTTTGGTAGTGGGTCCCGCCTCACAGCCCGGGCCTTTCACCCAAACTCCTTGCACGCTATGATGGCCCCTACCGCGTCATAGACCGTACCTCCAATGTCACCTACGTTGTAGAACCGGTGACGCCATCACCAGACCTCAGGCATCGCGGGAGTGACACATGACATTTTTATTGTTGTAACGCCATGGAGTGGCCTAAACGTTACAACATTAAAAATGCAATTTTGGTAAGTGGGCTCCTTCGTTTTTTTTCCTTCAATTATATATATATATATATATATATATATATATATATATATATGTATATCGTTCGCAGAGCTGGTAACTCCGGATAACTAACACGAAATATATACAGTCCCAAATCAGTGCTCCACTGTCTATATGCAGTCATCAAAGGTGCCTGAGTTGCACGATATTGAATGATTTCAAGGAGGAGGTAACTATCGGCCAAGAAGTAGTGGCACGAAAATTGATAGGCTTGAGGTCATGGGACACGAAGACAGCGCTGTGGATTACAGGATAAAGCATGAGTCCATGATACACCCGCTGATAGGTATAAAAAGAAGAGGTGGCGAGTCACGTAGGGTGTGTTTATCCGGGGGTGCATTATTCACAGCAAGAGAATGTGTTTCGTGGGAAAGAAAATACGGTAAATTGCTGTAAACGATTAGGAGGGGCGACGAGATGAGCAAGTTTGCTGATAAAGGTGGGTGCGGCTAATGCAGAACGCGAGTAATCGGAAATCACTGGGAGAAGCCTTGGTCCAGCATTGGATATAAGATAGGCTGCTAAAGAGAAATAGCTGTCCTCCCAATGATTCATTGAGGCAATGAAGTGACCTGAGGTGAAATGCGAATAGATCCCTTCGATGATCGAAGTTATAGAAGTGCATTTGCAGTGCATACGTAGCGATTGATTCTCCTTTGCACATCCATTGTAGGTGAATTGCCGAGAATGGGCACATTCCGATATTGCACACGTACTGCCGAAGGTGTCTTTTCAGGAACAAACCCAGTGGCACATATCCAGTGACATACGCTGTCTACTAGGCGAGACTGTAGCAAACAGCAAGTTGTCTATTCGGGACCGGCTTGGACACGTTACAGAAATTAAAAAAAGAGGAAATTAACCGATAGCAATAAGAACTTCCTCCTCCAAAATTGTTTTTTTTTTTTTTTTTTTTTTGCGGTCAGGATGAAATTAATAGAGCATTTTCGGAAATGTAATCGAGTACATTTACGTTACTCTCCTCTCAATCTTTATAAATATTGCTCAAACATGGTAAACTCAGCGAACTTGTTTGGTGCTTTCAGTGTGTCCTCTGTAGCCCTTCGCGAGTTGCCGTCTCGAACAACTACATTTCAAAATTTTCGTCCGCTACCTTCCCTAGTTTCTACATGAGGACGCCAGCAGCGAAAATAAATACTCTCTCATGTGCGCGCTGAGATAAAGGCCAATGCTTTAATGTACGAATAACTTCCCCACACGATTATGATGATGATGATAATGTCCTTGATGAGTTTGGCGCTTACCCACTCGCGGGGATTGGCCAAGAGTCGGGCACACGATTATTGTTGCTCAATGTTCCAAAAGTGGCGTGCGCGTCCTCTGCGAAGCAGAGCATTACATTGTTGCTCGTAACAGAAAAGGGGGCGATCCAAATAGGGCCAAAGAAGAGTTAAAAAGCTTCGCTGGGTAATTTCTTGGCGTCACCGTCCTAAGTGGTCATCGCTATCGAGCATATAGAAAGGCCGGTGCAAATCGTTGGCGATCATGTGGTGCAGATTCATAATAGGAAACAAATACTAATCGCGTGCGTCTGCCAGTCTGTATACGAATGCCCGAGCTTCTACTGCGTGCCACCGACCGTAGGCTTCCTAATGTAGTTCCCGGAAAACTCTATGCGCTTAAAAGTGCGTTGCATACGGAAGCTTGCCTCGTAGTAACTGGTTACATGCAATTGGTTACTGTAAATAGTAATTGAAGTGGAGGGAGCGCTGCCGAGTGAACACTTATTCTGAATGCTGGATCTTAATAACGTGTAATGTGTTACGTACAAGGCTCATTCGGGCATACACCTAATGGCAAAGGCAGCCTGCTTGCAAAGACAGCGGGCAGCACATGCCTAATGGCCCAAACTACTAGGCATCTTTAGCCACTGTGTATGTCCCATTGTCTGTGTGACATCATTCAACCGTTAAAAGTGACCAAAGTAGCAAACGAAAACTCTTTATTATACACTGAAATGTCCAAGAACGTTGCGATAAGCTGAAACTACAGTCAAAGGGGCCTGGCCACTCATCGAGTCGCGCGCCGACTGGCCACGAGGACGACAACGCTGCGAGAAGGTCCAGCATCCCGTACGTGTCTGAAGCACAGCCGCTGAAGACGAGCTGCTGGATGACTGCGGTACAGGACAGATGGTGGGCCAGCACGAAGTGGGAGTGGAACGTCGGCAACAGCTCGTCCACGTGGATCTCGCGCTGCGCGTAGCACGGCGCCTCAGCGCATCAACGCCTGAACGTCGTGCACGTCGGTCCAGTGCTCGAGGAAGACGAGCGTGCGCGTGACGTCGCACCTGTCGAGCAGCTCACACGGATGCTCACGCCCACGCACGAGAAGCGCTCGCTCAGGATCTCCAGCCTGTCCATTGTGGTCAGTGTGGAGCGGAGCGCTTCCATCGGGTCCCTGGTCGGATAGTCCAACAGGTGGTAGCAGGGCCTGGCGTGCCTCAGGTGTTCGCTAAGTTCGAGGCCGTCCCGTAAATGGAACTGCTTTGGTGACATCCGTGACTCGAGCAACTCCAGGAACTCGATGGAGCAGTGCTGCATCAGCGGCCAATGAACCAGAATGAACGACAGCCTGCGCCGCATGTTGAAGGTCAAAGGAACCACGCGTCCGCGCAGGCAAGCCAGGCCCAGCCATCCTTCGCGTAGCTTGATGATGATGACCCACAGGAAGTTGTTCCATAGGGACAGCTCCGCGAGGTGGAGGCACCCGTCGGCTGCGCTGGGAGTGCATGACTTGTCGAGGTCCTCCTGGTGATGGCCCGGGATGCTCCGCTCGCAGCGAACGTTGGAGAAGAGCTGGTTGACCGACAGGCACACGCTGGGACAGCTGCCGACCAGGCACGCAGCGGACTGTCGTAGGCGGCCGCTCCCTGGTCCCTCCTTGCAGACCTGTGGACAAACACCTGTTGTGCTTGTACTCCACTCTGCTGTTGATATAGCTAATCGCTAATGCGCGGTTTCGACCTCTTTTCAAAGTAAGCATCGCCAAGTAGCGTTACAAAACTAGCCTGATATTCATCTCATATTTACAGAAAGTTAACGTGTGTGAAGTTTGCTGAAAAATCTCTTGCCTTTCTGAAACTAACGGTAGCCATCGGGGTGTTCGTGACATCAGGATGCGCAGCTTCTCTACTTAGATACCGTATTTTACGGCAGTGAGGCATTGCGATAGGAACTGCCACTGGCGTTCGCCAAATGAGGAGCTAGAACCACGCCAATGCGAGTGAAATTGCGCAATGTGCCCCAGAATATGAAAGCGTTGTCTTTTCCTTCCCGGAGGCACTTTCAAGTGCGAGAGAACGCTGCGTAGCCTCCACTTCACTGCCATACAATTGTGAAAACTAGCGTAGACATATCAGCAACCCTCATTTCGTTACCCAAAACGAAAATTTCCTTTCCGGAACCAAAACACATAGAAAGTCACATAGAAAAAGAATGAACATTGTCAACAGCGAATGAAACAGGCAAGTAAAGCTGCCGGCTTATGTTCTAGACGTGAATATACCCGATGTATTGGGGAAGCAACACAATGTAGGTGAAGCCTTTCAACAAGCGAATAGATAGCGCTGCTATGTATATGCATGTACACCATGTGCATGCCAATAGCTAGCGCTGCTATGTATATGCATGTACACCATACGCATGTTAACTGGGAAACATACACAAAGAAAAAATCACTAGGCGCGTTATGGTTCCCAGTTTACCCATGCCCTGCTGCGACATTTGTTCTTCGCGCCAGATGTGCCTTTATTCTTAGGTACAAACATCATAAATTCAAACACGAACAAATCGAAAGGTACAACGCCACGTTATGGCCTTTCCTGCTTAAATTGCATGTTCAACAAGGACCTAATTCATGCACAGCAACGTGAATTTCTGTCGACAGCATGCTTAAAGGCTGGCTATACGGAACAACATCACCTAATATTTAGTTGTATATAGTTATCTTGTTCGCGCTTGCATTTGTTACGAAATGTCTCCCGCCTCTGGGACATAAGCAATGCGGCTGGCATTATAGTACGGCTATAGTAGGGGAGAATCGAATCCGCGACCTCGTGCTGAGAACGAGAGCGCGATATAGCCACTAAGCCACCACGACGTGCGAGAGAGCTTTTCGTTACCGCAATGAGCAACGAAGCATGCAGAGGGCGAAGCAAGCGTCTTACGCTTTCGTTGGAGCCTCGCGATCGCGTCAAGTCCTTCGGCTTCATCCACCGCGTAGCTAGGCTGCCTCTAGGTGTGCACGCATTGCTGGACAAAATCGCTGGAGCCGAGCTCGATCTTGGGTCGCGTGGTTCGCACGAGCATCTGCGCGATCCTGTGGGCACGCTTTGCCCGTGGCACGCTGTCTCGTGATTCATTCGCGAGACGCGAGGTTGACAGCGCGACGGAATCGAAAACGATGAAGAATCGAATTGCCGCGAAATCAAGGCGGACGATGCGAAACGCGCGATTTTAAAAAATGTGATTTGTGGGAATGGTAAGTGGGCAATTTCTTATCAGTGCATAATTAGCAACAGCGCAATGAACAGGGACGCAGAATGGCGCAAGATACGAAACACAAGAGGAGCCTGTCCCTTTCAACCCTTCTTTTTGTACTGTTCTGAATTATGTGTGATGCGAATCTTGCTTTTTTTTTTCAGGAAACAGCGGGGGACGCCAAGCGAAAGAAGGCTGTGTCGTTAACAAGTTTGGCCAATCGTTTACGATGGTGATCATATCAAGGTCAGACTTTCAAACAAGCGCGAAGTGATATTCCTAACGTTAGGATAACACCTTGTATCTCAATAAACGCACAATTTGGCCCTTTGAGGGCAGCCTCCGTACATGTGCGGAAGCGTAAACGAGAACCAAATGTTGACGCAGGCACCTTGTGGCCCACTTTTAGAAAGCACAATATAACGCGCGGCGTTCACTTTTCGGGAACTTAGCAGATGCTGTCACTGCGTGTTAACTTTGATCCCCTACTGTACCATTGCCAATTATTTGTATTTTTTCATCGAAACGTGAATGCAAGATATGTGTTG
This sequence comes from Dermacentor andersoni, assembly GCF_023375885.2. NCBI lineage: Eukaryota > Metazoa > Arthropoda > Arachnida > Ixodida > Ixodidae > Dermacentor > Dermacentor andersoni. The sequence continues at coordinate 357,922,047 of NC_092814.1, read as the reverse complement.
AATGCTGTTTTAATTGTTGTGATACTTCAGAATAAAAAAAAACAGTGCAAGAATTACGACACGTACCCGAAAAGACACTTATGAAATCGAAAGGCTTTTTTTTAATACAATTGAGGCCTATATTCGCTCAATTGCATGACGAATTTCCCACGACTACTAATTTACCATCAGAAAGGACGCATGAATAGATTCTGTCCGGATACACATCGCACATTCCGTTGCAGATTCTATAGAGTGGTCACCATCGTGTGCTGGCAATAGCGGGTGTTGTGGTCTCTGCCCCTGCCGACCGGCGCCTTTCACTTTGTAGTAAATTGGACGCAGGTTTTCTGTGGATGTTAACTTGTGCGTAGAGCGTACAGCTTGACTGAAAGCAAGAGGAAACTTCGCAGTACGCAAATTGCTTGGCCTCCGGGATCATGAGGCGCTGTGCTGTAGCGACAGCGGAAAGCCGCAATGTTGAGGGACATGCTCAATTGCTGCCTCTTCAGATATGTTTTGCAGTGTTATAAAGTTGGGCAGCGCTTAATAAAATGCGAATGCTTAATTGCGCGTCGTCTTCTCATCTGCATGAGGATGCCGCTTCGGTAATCACGATATTGCTAGATTTCTATGAGGAATAACGGCGCGTAGAAAAGTAGCAGACACATGAGTCAATTGCTTTCGGTCAGACGCTCTCTTTACAACAGAAAATTGCTCCTCAGTTTTCTGGACGCTTTATTTCCGCAATATAGCGGATTCCGATGCCCGGCTCCGAATGGCCAATAGTTGACATCAATCAATAAAGAAATGTTTGGATCAGTTCGCTTCCTCTTACTGTTATGTTTACACTTATTGACGGAGTTTATAAAAAGGCTAATACTAATTACGTATACTTCCAGAAGAAGCCCACTAATGCTCACGCTTGGCCGCGGCCGTCCGCATAGGAATTAAACATAGCAAAATTTGGTGATCGCTCTCTAATGGTACGTCGTACGTACGCGAATCCCAGAAGCTAAAGCTTCGTCGAACAGACTTCTTCCTCCAAAACAACATCACTGGTCTTCCCGGGGGTGCATAGGGGCCGTAGTAGAGAGAGGGCCTGCTCTCCTGAAGCAGTATCTTCGCTCGTGCCAGGCTGAAAAATACATCGGGCGTACCTGCGTTGCTTCTGTTTCGCCCATTGCGCGGCTCCCGACTACCGATTTTTGCACTTGCTTTTGCAGTAGGTAAGGCGTCGTGAGGCACGAGTGACATAACCCGGCGTGACTGGTTCAGCACGAGCGCCCCAGGCGCGAAAAAGCCTGTCCGATGTAACTTCAGATACAACGAACACCCGATGGGGTGTGAGTGCCCACTCCTTCACCTAGTTCACCGCGCGGGCAGCCAGCGTGAGAGCGTAAACAAACTCGCGCATGGCTATGGCCAGCGCGAGCAATCGCGCTGACAGTCCTCCACGCCATCTCACGGCGCCACCAACACCCAAGGAGACGCACGTGGAAAACTCGCGGACGACGCATGGCATCGACACAGAGACACAAGACCTCACTCCGCAATGCCGGCACCCTAGCGACAAACGCAAGCAAAATGACCAGAGAAACTTCTACTCCGTAGTACCTAGGCAAAGTCAGATATTCCAGGAGAAAAAGCCCCCAGATTCTTCGTTTTGCACCCAATTTTAGTCGTGCCTGCGCACAAACGTATAGGTCTATTCCTGTAGTGACCATGTCGTCTCGCTAAAGACAACCCCGTTTGACATGTCTAGAGCGTCATTGGCACGATAATGGGAAATAGTGGAGTCTACCTGAACATCCAAAATGAAATTAGAACTGCGCGCAATGGTGACGTTGGGTAGGCGGACCGTTGTAGGCATGCCCGGCTCCTTCTAAGCCGTCCCAGTGCACGGCATTGAAAAAGGAGCGGAAGCACCGCGAAGAGGGTTCGATTGCTAACAATTCCGCTTTTCCTGGACGCAGTTAGGTAGTTTTCGTGGTAAAGTATTTCTGAAAGAGGCTAATTTAACTTTAAATGCATTTCTCGACTTCGATAAAAAGTGGCAAGGGGCCACTCTAAAGGGATACTAAAGGCAAATATTAAGTCAACGTGTACTTCTAAAATATCATTCTAGAAACGTCGCAGTGCTTCTTTAATTCGTGCCAATTAAAGGCTCAGTTAAGGAGAACAACGACTCTGTAGGAATCTGCATACCTCTAGCTGGATGGATCGGTCGATGCTATGAGCACACCTTTGGAAATTGGGCGGTGGTTTGCGCCAGCAAGTTCTTGTTCTTATTTTGGGAATCTCCTCGCTATCTCTTTTTTATATTGTCCTGTACGAGTTTGTGCCGCTGTGGACACAAGGACGTTGTGAAGTGAAGAACAGGTTGAAGTTTCTCGAAGATCGGTAGATGCAGCTGCCCTGGCTGGCCACTGAGCTACAAACTTGTAACTGCATACATTGTAAACATATATATTTACTCCCCGTAACATTTTCGTGGAGGTGCGGGGTAAACTCGCCACAAGCCGACCACGGATCTTCGCAGCGCGCGTCACATATGTTATGTTGTTATGGCTACTGACGCTGCCTCCGCCGCTCAGACACCAGCGGAAATAGTGCTAACCCAGTTACGTAACCAGGAAATCTTCATCGGCACTCGCAAGGTCGACGTCAAAGACTGGATGACGTCGAATGAGCACGTCGGTAAGCACAACAAGTGGGATACCACACTTTTGCAAGCCACGATGACTTTGTACTTGGGAGGAACCGCGAACGTATGGTTCGAGACGCATGAAACCGACATTTGAAGCTGGGACTCCTGCAAAGAAAAGCTACGCGATCTTTTCGGAAGACCTGTGGGACGTCAAGCAAGAGCTAGCGTCTCGTGCTCAGACATTAATCGACTGGTACGTCGCGTATATTGAAGAGGTTCTGGCTCTCTGTTATAAAGGGGACGCAGACATGCTGGAGGCCGATAAGGTTGGACACATATTGAAGGGCATCGCGGACGATGCGTTCAACCGCCTGCTTTGCAGGAAATGCTCAACCGCTGAGTCCATCATTAAGGAATGCCGGAGGTTTGAGCAAGCGAAGAGCAAACGCATCGTATAAGACTAGATTCTCCACCACGGTGCACCTCGACAGTTACTTACAGGCCGTGGCCGCTCGACCTCCTCCGCTCCTGTGCCACTGAGCACAAGCTGTCTACCGCCTACCAGCCACAAACGAACGGTCTTACGGAATGTCTCAACTGAACAATCACAGAGATGCTGTCGATGTACGTCTCTAACGATCACCTTGACTGGGACGCCAAGCTGGCCTACGTGACGTTCGCGTATAACTCGTCCCGACATGACCGCAGGATATTCACCATTTTATCTTTTGTGTGCACGGTCGCGATCCCACATTGCCGTTTGACACCATCCTCCCTTCTGTGCACCTATTGTAATTGAGTACGCTCCTGAAGTCATCGATCACGCTCACATGGTACGTCAAGTCGCCCGATCTCGTTTAATAGCCTCGCAGCGTACGCAAAAACAGTGTTACGACCGGTGCCATCGCGATGTTAAGTTCACGCCAGGTGCTAGGGTGCTCCTTTGGTCACCATGTCGTCGGATTACCCCTCCCATATATATATATATATATATATATATATATATATATATATATATATATATATATATATATATATATATATATATATATATATAGGTAAAGGACCCCGTTGGTGAAGCGCCGAGACGGCGCTTCACCAACCGGGGTTTTGTTATGGATGGATGAAAACAGAGAGGAAGAAGAACATCGCGGGACGCTGACTGCGGCGTGTTGTTGATGGTCAGTTATTTAAACTGCTCTGACTCATCTTGAATGTACATTGTAAGTACAGTCTTGCTATATTCCCAACTTCCCCGTAAAGATATATATATATATCTATATATATATCGCAGTACTGGTACCTTCGGACAACTAGCCCGAAACATTTATAGTCGAAGTTGAGTGCTGCACCGTCTGTATGCGGTCATCAAAGGTGCCTGAATTGCAGGATATCGAATGATTTCGAGAAGGCGGTAAATACCGTGAAAGAAGTGGTGGCACGAGAACTGATAGACTTGAGGTCATTCGTCAGGAAGACATCGTTGTGGATTACAGGATAACACACGAGTCCATGATACATTCGCAGGTGTGGTTGTCCGGAGGTGCATTATTCACAGCAAGAGAACGGATTTCGTGGGACAGAAAATACATTAAGTGGCTGTAAATGATTAGAAGAGGTGATGAGACGAGAATCATAAGGTGGGTGCCGATAATGCAGAACCAGAGTAATTGGAAATCAATGGATGAAGCCTTCGTCCAGCACTGGACATAAGATAGGCTGCTAAAGATGAGTAGTTGTCCTCCCAATGAGTCATTGAGGCCATGAAGTGACCTGAGGTGAACAGTGAATAGGTCACTTCGATGTTCGCAGTTATAGGAGTGCATTCGGAAATGCGTTAAAAGATAACTGAAAAGCTTTTTTTTTAATGCACTGTTCAAAATACCTATGATATAGCCGCGAGACAACGTTGTCGTGAACAGGTAAGCCAAGTATTACTCCCATGAATTCTGGAGAAACCTACCATAAGGTACTTAGGTTGAATAATTCTTTCGCGCGGATTTTTCATATCTCCGTCATCCTTCAGTGAACCATGCGGTGCTGTCACCGAGTCAGGTTAGGCGATATTGTGAAATTCGCCTTCTTCTCACGTCACATTTGCTTATAGGGTGAATACACCTAGACTGATCGGCTCAAAACGCAAGCGTGGACGAAGAGGACAATATGTCAAAATTCCAGATTGTGAAATCAACACCCCAGGCAGCGCAATGCGAACACTAAACTAACTACTAGCCGTATTCCTTTTTATGCGTCTCGAAAAAATAAATATTTTGAGAATAATAAAGGAAGCAAATCGTGTAACTGATGAAAATGTTCGCAATAGCCTTCGGCAATAATTCAATAAAGCCTGTATAGCCTCCAGTGTTCCAAGTTAGGTGCAGGTAGTAGTATGGCTTTGTGTCTACCGTCTGCGGTCACATTTATTTGGTTATCCGCCCTGTCGGAGTGAAAAATGCACTTCCCTCATGGCGGAGAGTTGCGGAAGAGTTAGAAACAATTGTGGCCGATGCCATGAGAGGTTTATCGTGTAGTCTGCAGCACATCGCCTTGCCATTAGTAAATCACGAAACCTTGGATCACATCAGCAGTGGCAATGTTACTGCCAGCTGCCATGCCTAATGATACGCTAGAGTGTATCATGTTGTAAACACTGCACCCCGGTTCAAACTCCGCAGCAACCCCCCCTATCCCTAGTATTCTGGCTGCAACTTTGTGACAATGGTTACCCAAGAAGGGATCCTGCTCGACGTGGAGCTGTCAGTTGCGGATGGGGCGATATCATTTTAATATCATCATCATCATCATCATCAGCCTAGTTACGCCCACTGCAGGGCAAAGGCCTCTCCCATACTTCTCCAACTACCCCGGTCATGTACTAATTGTGGCCATGTTGTCCCTGCAAACGTCTTAATGTCATCCGCCCACCTAACTTTCTGCCGCCCCCTACTACGCTTTCCTTCCCTTGGAATCCAGTCCGTAACCATTAATGACCATCGGTTATCTTCCCTCCTCATTACATGTCCGGCCCATGCCCATTTCTTTTTCTTGATTTCATATAAGATGCCTTTTACCCGCGTTTGTTCCCTCACCCAATCTGCTCTTTTCTTATCCCTTAACGTTACACCTATCATTCTTCTTTCCATGGCTCGTTGCGTCGTCCTCAATTTCAGCAGAACCCTTTTCGTAAGCCTCCAGGTTTCTGCCCCGTAGGTGAGTACTGGTAAGACATAGCTGTTATACACTTTCCTCTTGAGGGATAGTGGCAACCTGCTGTTCATGACTTGAGAATGCCTGCCAAACGCCCCCCAGTCCATTCTTATTCTTCTGGTTATTTCAGTCTCATGATCCGGATCCGTGGTCACTACCTGCCCTAAGTAGATGTATTCCCTTACCACTTCCAGTGCCTCGCTACCTATCGTAAACTGCTGTTCTCTTCCGTAACTGTTAAACATTACTTTAGTTTTCTGTAGATTATTTTCAGACCCACCCTTCTGCTTTGCCTCTCCAGGTCAGTGAGCATGCATTGCAATTGGTCTCCTGAGCAAGGCAATATCATCAGCGAATCGCAAGTTGCTAAGGTATTCTCCATCAACGTTTATCCCCAATTCTTGCCACTCCAGGTCTCTGAATACCTCCTGTAAACACGCTGTGAATAGCATTGGAGATATCGTATCTCCCTGTCTGACGCCTTTCTTTATTGGGATTTTGTTGCTTTCTTTGTGGAGGATTACGGTGGCTGTGGAGCCGCTATAGATAGCTTCCATTATCTTTACATATGGCTCATCTACACCCTGATTCCGTAGTGCCTCCATGACTGCTGAGGTTTCGACTGAATCAAATGCTTTTTCGTAATAAATGAAGGCTATATATAAGGGTTGGTTATATTCCGCACATTTCTCTATCACCTGATGGATAGTGTGAATATGGTCTATTGTTGAGTATCCTTTACGGAATCCTGCCTGGTCCTTTGGTTGACAGGAGTCTAAGGTATTCCTGATTCTATTTGCGATTACCTTAGTAAATACTTTGTAGGCAACGGACAGTAAGCTGATCGGTCTATAATTTTTCAAGTCTTTGGCGTCCCCTTTCTTATGGATTAGGATTATGTTAGCGTTCTTCCAAGATTCCGGTACGTTCGAGGTCATGAGGCATTGTGCATATAGGGCGGCCAACCTTTCTAGGACAGTGTTCCCACCATCCTTCAACAAATCTGCTGTTACCTGATCCTCCCCAGCTGCCTTCCCCCTTTGCATAGCTCCCAAGGCGTTCTTTACCTCTTCCGGTGTTACTTGTGGGATTTCAAGTTCCTCTAGACTATTCTCTCTCACCTTATCGTCGTGGGTCTTACTGGTACTGTATAAATCTCTATAAAACTCTTCAGCCACTTGAACTATCTCATCCATATTAGTAACGATATTGCCGGCTTTGTCTCTTAACGCATACATCTGATTCTTGCCTATTCCTAGTTTCTTCTGTACTGCTTTTAGGCTTCCTCCTTTCCTGAGAGCCTGTTCAATTCTATCCATATTATAGTTCCTTATGTCCGCTGTCTTACGCTTGTTGATTAACTTAGAATGTTCTGCCAGTTCTATTCTAGCTGTAGGGTTAGAGGCTTTCATACATTGGCGTTTCTTGATCAGATCTTTCGTCTCCTGCGATAGCTTACTGGTTTCCTGTTTAACGGCGTTACCACCCACTTCTATTGCGCACTCCTTAATGATGCCCATAAGATTGTCGTTCATTGCTTCAACACTATGGTCCTCTTGCTGGGTTAAAGCCGAATACCTCTTCTGTAGCTTGATCCGGAATTCCTCTAGTTTCCCTCTTACCGCTAACTCATTGATTGGTTTCTTATGTACCAGTTTCTTCCGTTCCCTCCTCAAGTCAAGGCTAATTCGAGTTCTTACCATCCTATGGTCACTGCAGCGCACCTTGCCGAGCACGTCTACATCTTGTATGATGCCAGGGTTCGCGCAGAGTATAAAGTCGATTTCATTTCTAGTCTCACCATTCGGGCTCCTCCATGTCCACTTTCGGCTAACCCGCTTGCGGAAAAAGGTATTCATTATCCGCATATTATTCTGTTCTGCAAACTCTACTAATAACTCTCCTCTGCTATTCCTAGAGCCTATGCCATATTCCCCCACTGACTTGTCTCCGGCCTGCTTCTTGCCTACCCTGGCATTGAAATCGCCCATCAGTATACTGTATTTTGTTTTGACTTTACCCATCGACGATTCCACGTCTTCATAGAAGCTTTCGACTTCCTGGTCATCATGACTAGATGTAGGGGCGTAGACCTGTATAACCTTCATTTTGTACCACTTATTAAGTTTCACAACAAGACATGCCACCCTCTCGTTAATGCTATAGAATTCCTGTATGTTACCAGCTATGTTCTTATTAATCAGGAATCCGACTCCTAGTTCTCGTCTCTCTGCTAAGCCCCGGTAGCACAAGACGTGCCCGCTTTTTTGTACTGTATATGCTTCTTTTCGCCTCCTAACTTCACTGAGCCCTATTATATCCCATTTATTGCCCTCTAATTCCTCCAATAGAACTGCTAGACTCGCCTCACTAGATAACGTTCTAGCGTTAAACGTTGCCAGGTTCATATTCCAATGGCGGCCTGTCCGGAGCCAGGCATTCTTAGCACCCTCTGCAGCGTCGCAGGTCTGACCGCCGCCGTGGTCAGTTGCTTCGCAGCTGCTGGGGACTGAGGGCCGGGGTTTGATTGTTGTGTTCATATAGGAGGTTGTGGCCAAGTACTGCACCAGGGTGGCCAATCCTGCTCTGGTGAGAGAGTGCGTTACGGGTTCTGGTCCCCGGGATCAGGCCGCACTCCAGGCCTGTTTGTGCAATTTTCTCAACACACGGTTTTTTTTTTCTGGTATTTTCCGGTGGAGAAATTCTGCGGTCCGGGATTTGAATCACGGTCCTCTTGCACGGGAGGCGGATACTGTACCGTCCGCGCAGGAGTTAAATTTAAAATAAATTGTGGGCTTTTACGTGACAAAACCACTTTATGATTAAGAGGCACGCCGTAGCGGAGGACTCCGGAAATTTCGTCCACCTGGGGTTCTTTAACGTGCACCTAAATCTAAGTACACGGGTGTTTTCGCATTTCGCCCCCATCGAAATGCGGCCGCCGTGGCCGGCATCCGATCCCGCGACCTCGTGCTCAGCAGTCTAACACCATAGCCATTGAGTAACCACGGCGGGTGCCGCAGGAGTTGTACGCCTCATTTAATATATAGTGGTGCCCTATTAGATCAGTCAAGGTGTACCAATCAGAGCTCGGATATACCGCACGGATGGCACTCGGCTAGAGAACCTGGTATTTATGACCTGCACATGTGAGGTCATACATATTTGAAGATATATATCTTTCTTTTTTTTTAATTTAGGAGGGTTCCCGTACAGTGATAAAATAAAGGAGAAGACATTAAAAGAAAGAAAAAAAGAAAGAAAAAAAAAGAAAGAAAAAGGGGCGAAAAAAAAAGGAACATAACAGGCGATTTGAACTCGTGACCCTCCAGTGTTGCCCGAAAAGATAGCTCAGTCGGTTGGTTCGTCAGGCCCCAGGCTACTTTCAAGCGCCACAGCTCCTGCTCCGAGCCTCGCACTTACGTGGGAAGGGACTCATGTTGTCCGCGATAGTGGTTGGAAGACATACTTTCTTGGAAAAATGGTTGCCCAAGGAGAAGAGCGAACTCGAGCGGCTTTAGAGACAAGGAAAACTGCCTTAAAATATTTAGACTTGAGGGAAAGCTTCGTTAACAAACAATAACACGGCAATCAGAACTCGAATACGACGAGAGAAATTATTGAGACGTGGAAAATTTCCTTGAAATAAATATGGTTTGCGAGACAAATGCTTGTAAGTATTGAACCTCTTAAAAGATGAGGGGAAATTTGCGCTCACCGAGAGGGCATCGTCCGTACGAGACCACCACCAGGCACTTTACTGAGACGTGGGGAGCTTCGCGGCCGGAGCGAAGCCTCCCGTCCCCGCCAGCCAAGAGGGGGAAACACGCTTTCCGATCGCTCAAGGTTGCGCGGACATAGTGTAACTCTAGCGTCTAGGAGAAGCTTAACCAGGTGCGATGGCGGCACGCATAGCGTGGGAAGCTAGCCGCAAGAATAACAATCTCAAGGATTGCTGCTGAAGAGGGCGAAATACCTTCGTGTAATTATTATAACCCTAATAGGACTACTTTCGAAAGAAAAAAGAAAAAAAAAGAAAAAAAGGAAACGGCCCAGAGGGCTATACTACGAGAGCTATGACTGATAGTTCTCTCTCTCTCTCTGTATATATATATATTCATCTCATCTATGGGATTGTATGCGCGCGCTGTTGCTTTGTATCTGCGTGTAGTAGTTAAGAGAGCCAGTTTAAGGGCGGAGAAGAAGGAAGGAAAGGAAAGCAAAAACTGCAGCGCCGTGGTTTTAAAGCGCACCCGCGGTAGAGAAACGGAAGGCGATATAAGCGTGCGTAGCCATGATACGCACACGACAAACTGCCTTAAAATATTTAGACTTGAGGGAAAGCTTCGGTAACAAACGATAACACGGCAATCAGCACTCGAATATACTTATAACCCTAATAATAATCGTAAATATTCATCTCATCTATGGGATCTAGTGCGCGCGCTGTTACTTTGTCTCTGCGTGTAGTAGTCAAGAGAGCCAGTTTAAGGGCGGAGAAGAAGGAAGGAAAGTCTATGAAGCAAAATTGCAGCGCCGTGGTTTTAAAGCGCACCCGTGGTAGAGAAACGGAAGGCGATATAAGCGTGCGTGGCCATGATACGCACACGACAAACTGCCTTAAAATATTTAGACTTCAGGGAAAGCTTCGGTAACAAACGATAACACGGCAATCAGCACTCGAATGTACTTATAACCCTAATAATAATCGTAAATATTCATCTCATCTATGGGATATAGTGCGCGCGCTGTTACTTTGTCTCTGCGTGTAGTAGTTAAGGGAGCCAGTTTAAGGGCGGAGAAGAAGGAAGGAAAGTCTATGAAGCAAAATTGCAGCGCCGTGGTTTTAAAGCGCACCCGTGGTAGAGAAACGGAAGGCGATATAAGCGTGCGTGGCCATGATACGCACACGACAAACTGCCTTGAAATATTTAGACTTGAGGGAAAGCTTCGTTAACAAACTATAACACGGCAATCAGAACTCGAATACGACGAGAGAAATTATTGAGACGTGGAAAATTTCCTTGAAATAAATATGGTTCGCGAGACAAATGCTTGTAAGTATTGAACCTCTTAAAAGATGAGGGGAAATTTGCGTTCACCGAGAGGGCATCGTCCGTACGAGACCACAACAAGGCACCTTACTGAGACGTGGGGAGCTTCGCGGCCGGAACGAAGCCTCCCGTCCCCGCCGGCCAAGAGGGGGAAACGCGCTTTCCGATCGCTCAAGGTTGCGCGGATATAGTGTAACTCTAGCGTCTAGGAGAAGCTTAACCAGGTGCGATGGCGGCACGCATAGCGTGGGAAGCTAGCCGCCAGAATAACAATCTCAAGGACTGCTGCTGAAGAGGGCGAAATACCTTCGTGTAATTATAATAACCCTAATAGGACTACTTTCGAAAGAAAAAAGAAAAAAAAAAGAAAAAAAGGAAACGGCCCAGAGGGTTATACTGCGAGAGCTATGACTGATAGTTCTCTCTCTCTATATATATATATATATTCATCTCATCTATGGGATTGTATGCGCGCGCTGTTGCTTTGTCTCTGCGTGTAGTAGTTAAGAGAGCCAGTTTAAGGGCGGAGAAGAAGGAAGGAAAAGAAAGCAAAAACTGCAGCGCCGTGGTATTAAAGCGAACCCGTGGTAGAGAAACGGAAGGCGATATAAGCGTGCGTAGCCATGATACGCACACGACAAACTGCCTTAAAATATTTAGACTTGAGGGAAAGCTTCGGTAACAAACGATAACACGGCAATCAGCACTCGAATATACTTATAACGCTAATAATAATCGTAAATATTCATCTCATCTATGGGATCTAGAGCGCGCGCTGTTACTTTGTCTCTGCATGTAGTAGTTAAGAGAGCCAGTTTAAGGGCGCAGAAAAAGGAAGGAAAGTCTATAAAGCAAAATTGCAGCGCCGTGGTTTTAAAGCGCACCCGTGGTAGAGAAACGGAAGGCGATATAAGCGTGCGTGGCCATGATACGCACACGACAAACTACCTTAAAATATTTAGACTTGAGGGAAAGCTTCGTTAACAAACTATAACACGGCAATCAGAACTCGAATACGACGAGAGAAATTATTGAGACGTGGAAACTTTCCTTGAAATAAATATGGTTTGCGAGACAAATGCTTGTAAGTATTGAACCTCTTAAAAGATGAGGGGAAATTTGCGCTCACCGAGAGCGCATCGTCCGTGCGAGACCACCACAAGGCACCTTACTGGGACGTGGGGAGCTTCGCGGCCGGAACGAAGCCTCCCGTCCCCGCCGGCCAAGAGGGGGAAACGCGCTTTCCGATCGCTCAAGGTTGCGCGGACATAGTGTAACTCTAGCGTCTAGGAGAAGCTTAACGAGGTGCGATGGCGGCACGCATAGCGTGGGAAGCTAGCCGCCAGAATAACAATCTCAAGGACTGCTGCTAAAGAGGGCGAAATACTTTCGTGTAATTATAATAACCCTAATGGGACTACTTTCGAAAGAAAAAAGAAAAAAAAAGAAAAAAAGGAAACGGCCCAGAGGGCTACACTGCGAGAGCTATGACTGATAGTTCTCTCTCTCTCTATATATATATATATTCATCTCATCTATGGGATTGTATGCGCGCGCTGTTGCTTTGTCTCTGCGTGTAGTAGTTAAGAGAGCCAGTTTAAGGGCGGAGAAGAAGGAAGGAAAGGAAAGCAAAAACTGCAGCGCCGTGGTATTAAAGCGAACCCGTGGTAGAGAAACGGAAGGCGATATAAGCGTGCGTAGCCATGATACGCACACGACAACCTGCCTTAAAATATTTAGACTTGAGGGAAAGCTTCGGTAACAAACGATAACACGGCAATCAGCACTCGAATATACTTATAACGCTAATAATAATCGTAAATATTCGTCTCATCTATGGGATCTAGTGCGCGCGCTGTTACTTTGTCTCTGCGTGTAGTAGTTAAGAGAGCCAGTTTAAGGGCGGAGAAGAAGGAAGGAAAGTCTATGAAGCAAAATTGCAGCGCCGTGGTTTTAAAGCGCACCCGTGGTAGAGAAACGGAAGGCGATATAAGCGTGCGTGGCCATGATACGCACACGACAAACTACCTTAATATATTTAGACTTGAGGGAAAGCTTCGTTAACAAACTATAACACGGCAATCAGAACTCGAATACGACGAGAGAAATTATTGAGACGTGGAAACTTTCCTTGAAATAAATATGGTTTGCGAGACAAATGCTTGTAAGTATTGAACCTCTTAAAAGATGAGGGAAAATTTGCGCTCACCGAGAGGGCATCGTCCGTGCGAGACCACCACAAGGCACCTTACTGAGACGTGGGGAGCTTCGCGGCCGGAACGAAGCCTCCCGTCCCCGCCGGCCAAGAGGGGGAAACGCGCTTTCCGATCGCTCAAGGTTGCGCGGACATAGTGTAACTCTAGCGTCTAGGAGAAGCTTAACGAGGTGCGATGGCGGCACGCATAGCGTGGAAAGCTAGCCGCCAGAATAACAATCTCAAGGACTGCTGCTAAAGAGGGCGAAATACTTTCGTGTAATTATAATAACCCTAATGGGACTACTTTCGAAAGAAAAAAGAAAAAAAAAAGAAAAAAAGGAAACGGCCCAGAGGGCTACACTGCGAGAGCTATGACTGATAGTTCTCTCTCTATATATATATATATATATATTCATCTCATCTATGGGATTGTATGCGCGCGCTGTTGCTTTGTCTCTGCGTGTAGTAGTTAAGAGAGCCAGTTTAAGGGCGGAGAAGAAGGAAGGAAAGGAAAGCAAAAACTGCAGCGCCGTGGTATTAAAGCGAACCCGTGGTAGAGAAACGGAAGGCGATATAAGCGTGCGTAGCCATGATACGCACACGACAACCTGCCTTAAAATATTTAGACTTGAGGGAAAGCTTCGGTAACAAACGATAACACGGCAATCAGCACTCGAATATACTTATAACGCTGATAATAATCGTAAATATTCGTCTCATCTATGGGATCTAGTGCGCGCGCTGTTACTTTGTCTCTGCGTGTAGTAGTTAAGAGAGCCAGTTTAAGGGTGGAGAAGAAGGAAGGAAAGTCTATGAAGCAAAATTGCAGCGCCGTGGTTTTAAAGCGCACCCGTGGTAGAGAAACGGAAGGCGATATAAGCGTGCGTGGCCATGATACGCACACGACAAACTACCTTAAAATATTTAGACTTGAGGGAAAGCTTCGTTAACAAACTATAACACGGCAATCAGAACTCGAATACGACGAGAGAAATTATTGAGACGTGGAAACTTTCCTTGAAATAAATATGGTTTGCGAGACAAATGCTTGTAAGTATTGAACCTCTTAAAAGATGAGGGGAAATTTGCGCTCACCGAGAGGGCATCGTCCGTACGAGACCACCACAAGGCACCTTACTGAGACGTGGGGAGCTTCGCGGCCGGAACGAAGCCTCCCGTCCCCGCCGGCCAAGAGGGGGAAACGCGCTTTCCGATCGCTCAAGGTTGCGCGGACATAGTGTAACTCTAGCGTCTAGGAGAAGCTTAACGAGGTGCGATGGCGGCACGCATAGCGTGGCAAGCTAGCCGCCAGAATAACAATCTCAAGGACTGCCGCTGAAGAGGGCGGAATACTTTCGTGTAATTATAGTAACCCTAATAGGACTACTTTCGAAAGAAAAAAGAAAAAAAAAGAAAAAAAGGAGACGGCCCAGAGGGCTACACTGCGAGAGCTATGACTGATAGTTCTATCTCTCTCTATATATATATATATTCATCTCATCTATGGGATTGTATGCGCGCGCTGTTGCTTTGTCTCTGCGTGTAGTAGTTAAGAGAGCCAGTTTAAGGGCGGAGAAGAAGGAAGGAAAGGAAAGCAAAAACTGCAGCGCCGTGGTTTTAAAGCGCACCCGTGGTAGAGAAACGGAAGGCGATATAAGCGTGCGTAGGCATGATACGCACACGACAAACTGCCTTAAAATATTTAGACTTGAGGGAAAGCTTCGGTAACAAACGATAACACGGCAATCAGCACTCGAATATACTTATAACCCTAATAATAATCGTAAATATTCATCTCATCTATGGGATCTAGTGCGCGCGCCGTTACTTTGTCTCTGCGTGTAGTAGTTAAGAGAGCCAGTTTAAGGGCGGAGAAGAAGGAAGGAAAGTCTATGAAGCAAAATTGCAGCGCCGTGGTTTTAAAGCGCACCCGTGGTAGAGAAACGGAAGGCGATATAAGCGTGCGTAGCCATGATACGCACACGACAAACTGCCTTAAAATATTTAGACTTGAGGGAAAGCTTCGGTAACAAACGATAACACGGCAATCAGCACTCGAATACGACGAGAGAAATTATTGAGACGTGGAAAATTTCCTTGAAATAAATATGGTTTGCGAGACAAATGCTTGTAAGTATTGAACCTCTTAAAAGATGAGGGGAAATTTGCGCTCACCGAGAGGGCATCGTCCGTACGAGAACACCACAAGGCACCTTACTGAGACGTGGGGAGCTTCTAGCCGGAACGAAGCCTCCCGTCCCCGCCGGCCAAGAGAGGGAAACGCGCTTTCCGATCGCTCAAGGTTGCGCGGACATAGTGTAACTCTAGCGTCTAGGAGAAGCTTAACAGGTGTGATGGCGGCACGCAGAGCGTGGGAAGCTAACAGCTAGAATAACAATCTCAAGGACTGCTGCTGAAGAGGGCGAAATACCTTCGTGTAATTATAATAACCCTAATAGGACTACTTTAGGAAGAAAAAAGAAAAAAAAAGAAAAAAAGGAAACGGCCCAGAGGGCTATACTACGTGAGCTATGACTGATAGTTCTCTCTCTCTCTATATATATATATATATATTCATCTCATCTATGGGATTGTATGCGCGCGCTGTTGCTTTGTCTCTGCGTGTAGTAGTTAAGAGAGCCAGTTTAAGGGCGGAGAAGAAGGAAGGAAAGGAAAGCAAAAACTGCAGCGCCGTGGTTTTAAAGCGAACCCGTGGTAGAGAAACGGAAGGCGATATAAGCGTGCGTAGCCATGATACGCACACGACAAACTGCCTTAAAATATTTACACTTGAGGGAAAGCTTCGGTAACAAACGATAACACGGAAATCAGCACTAGAATATACTTATAACGCTAATAATAATCGTAAATATTCATCTCATCTATGGGATCTAGTGCGCGCGCTGTTACTTTGTCTCTGCGTGTAGTAGTTAAGAGAGCCAGTTTAAGGGCGGAGAAGAAGGAAGGAAAGTCTATGAAGGAAAATTGCAGCGCCGTGGTTTTAAAGCGCACCCGTGGTAGAGAAACGGAAGGCGATATAAGCGTGCGTGGCCATGATACGCACACGACAAACTACCTTAAAATATTTAGACTTGAGGGAAAGCTTCGTTAACAAACTATAATACGGCAATCAGAACTCGAATACGACGAGAGAAATTATTGAGACGTGGAAAATTTCCTTGAAATAAATATGGGTCGCGAGACAAATGCTTGTAAGTATTGAACCTCTTAAAAGATGAGGGGAAATTTGCGCTCACCGAGAGGGCATCGTCCGTACGAGACCACCACAAGGCACCTTACTGAGACGTGGGGAGCTTCGCGGCCGGAACGAAGCCTCCCGTCCCTGCCGGCCAAGAGGGGGAAACGCGCTTTCCGATCGCTCAAGGTTGCTCGGACATAGTGTAACTCTAGCGTCTAGGAGAAGCTTAACCAGGTGCGATGGCGGCACGCATAGCGTGCGAAGCTAGCCGCCAGAATAACAATCTCAAGGACTGCTGCTGAAGAGGGCGAAATACCTTCGTGTAATTATAATAGCCCTAATAGGACTACTTCCGAAAGAAAAAAGAAAAAAAAAGAAAAAAAGGAAACGGCCCAGAGGGCTATACTGCGAGAGCTATGACTGATAGTTCTCTCTCTCTCTATATATATATATATTCATCTCATCTATGGGATTGTATGCGAGCGCTGTTGCTTTGTCTCTGCGTGTAGTAGTTAAGAGAGCCAGTTTAAGGGCGGAGTGAAGGAAGGAAAGGAAAGCAAAAACTGCAGCGCCGTGGTTTTAAAGCGCACCCGTGGTAGAGAAACGGAAGGCGATATAAGCGTGCGTAGCCATGATACGCACACGACAAACTGCCTTAAAATATTTAGACTTGAGCGAAAGCTTCGGTAACAAACGATAACACGGCAATCAGCACTCGAATATACTTATAACGCTAATAATAATCGTAAATATTCATCTCATCTATGGGATCTAGTGCGCGCGCTGTTACTTTGTCTCTGCGTGTAGTAGTCAAGAGAGCCAGTTTAAGGGCGGAGAAGAAGGAAGGAAAGTCTATGAAGCAAAATTGCAGCGCCGTGGTTTTAAAGCGCACCCGTGGTAGAGAAACGGAAGGCGATATAAGCGTGCGTGGCCATGATACGCACACGACAAACTGCCTTAAAATATTTAGACTTGAGGGAAAGCTTCGTTAACTCGAATACGACGAGAGAAATTATTGAGACGTGGAAAATTTCCTTGAAATAAATATGGTTCGCGAGACAAATGCTTGTAAGTATTGAACCTCTTAAAAGATGAGGGGAAATTTGCGTTCACCGAGAGGGCATCGTCCGTACGAGACCACCACAAGGCACCTTACTGAGACGTGGGGTGCTTCGCGGCCGGAACGAAGCCTCCCGTCCCTGCCGGCCAAGAGGGGGAAACGCGCTTTCCGATCGCTCAAGGTTGCGCGGACATAGTGTAACTCTAGCGTCTAGGAGAAGCTTAACGAGGTGCGATGGCGGCACGCATAGCGTGGGAAGCTAGCCGCCAGAATAACAATCTCAAGGACTGCTGCTGAAGAGGGCGAAATACTTTCGTGTAATTATAATAACCCTAATAGGACTACTTTCGAAAGAAAAAAGAAAAAAAAAGAAAAAAAGGAAACGGCCCAGAGGGCTATACTGCGAGAGCTATGACTGATAGTTCTCTCTCTCTCTATATATATATATATTCATCTCATCTATGGGATTGTATGCGCGCGCTGTTGCTTTGTCTCTGGGTGTAGTAGTTAAGAGAGCCAGTTTAAGGGCGGAGAAGAAGGAAGGAAAGTCTATGAAGCAAAATTGCAGCGCCGTGGTTTTAAAGCGCACCCGTGGTAGAGAAACGGAAGGCGATATAAGCGTGCGTAGCCATGATACGCACACGACAAACTGCCTTAAAATATTTAGACTTGAGGGAAAGCTTCGTTAACAAACTATAACACGGCAATCAGAACTCGAATACGACGAGAGAAATTATTGAGACGTGGAAAATTTCCTTGAAATAAATATGGTTTGCGAGACAAATGCTTGTAAGTATTGAACCTCCTAAAAGATGAGGGGAAATTTGCGCTCACCGAGAGGGCATCGTCCGTACGAGACCACCACAAGGCACCTTACTGAGACGTGGGGTGCTTCGCGGCCGGAACGAAGCCTCCCGTCCCTGCCGGCCAAGAGAGGGAAACGCGCTTTCCGATCGCTCAAGGTTGCGCGGACATAGTGTAACTCTAGCGTCTAGGAGAAGCTTAACGAGGTGCGATGGCGGCACGCATAGCGTGGGAAGCTAGCCGCCAGAATAACAATCTCAAGGACTGCTGCTGAAGAGGGCGAAATACCTTCGTGTAATTATAATAACCCTAATAGGACTACTTTCGGAAGAAAAAAGAAAAAAAAAGAAATAAAGGAAACGGCCCAGAGGGCTATACTACGAGAGCTATGACTGATAGTTCTCTGTCTCTATATATATATATATATATATTCATCTCATCTATGGGATTGTATGCGCGCGCTGTTGCTTTGTCTCTGCGTGTAGTAGTTAAGAGAGCCAGTTTAAGGGCGGAGAAGAAGGAAGGAAAGGAAAGCAAAAACTGCAGCGCCGTGGTTTTAAAGCGCACCCGTGGTAGAGAAACGGAAGGCGATATAAGCGTGCGTAGCCATGATACGCACACGACAAACTGCCTTAAAATATTTAGACTTGAGGGAAAGCTTCGGTAACAAACGATAACACGGCAATCAGCACTCGAATATACTTATAACGCTAATAATAATCGTAAATATTCATCTCATCTATGGGATCTAGTGCGCGCGCTGTTACTTTGTCTCTGCGTGTAGTAGTTAAGAGAGCCAGTTTAAGGGCGGAGAAGAAGGAAGGAAAGTCTATGAAGCAAAATTGCAGCGCAGTGGTTTTAAAGCGCACCCGTGGTAGAGAAACGGAAGGCGATATAAGCGTGCGTGGCCATGATACGCACACGACAAACTGCCTTAAAATATTTAGACTTGAGGGAAAGCTTCGTTAAGAAACTATAACACGGCAATCAGAACTCGAATACGACGAGAGAAATTATTGAGACGTGGAAAATTTCCTTGAAATAAATATGGGTCGCGAGACAAATGCTTGTAAGTATTGAACCTCTTAAAAGATGAGGGGAAATTTGCGCTCACCGAGAGGGCATTGTCCGTACGAGACCACCACAAGGCACCTTACTGAGACGTGGGGAGCTTCGCGGCCGGAACGAAGCCTCCCGTCCCCGCCGGCCAAGAGGGGGAAACGCGCTTTCCGATCGCTCAAGGTTGCGCGGACATAGTGTAACTCTAGCGTCTAGGAGAAGCTTAACCAGGTGCGATGGCGGCACGCATAGCGTGCGAAGCTAGCCGCCAGAATAACAATCTCAAGGACTGCTGCTGAAGAGGGCGAAATACCTTCGTGTAATTATAATAACCCTAATAGGACTACTTTCGGAAGAAAAAAGGAAAAAGAAAGAAAGAAAGGAAACGGCCCAGAGGGCTATACTGCGAGAGCTATGACTGATAGTTCTCTCTCTCTCTCTATATATATATATATTCATCTCATCTATGGGATTGTATGCGCGCGCTGTTCTTTGTCTCTGCGTGTAGTAGTTAAGAGAGCCAGTTTAAGGGCGGAGAAGAAGGAAGGAAAGGAAAGCAAAAACTGCAGCGCCGTGGTTTTAAAGCGCACCCGTGGTAGAGAAACGGAAGGCGATATAAGCGTGCGTAGCCATGATACGCACACGACAAACTGCCTTAAAATATTTAGACTTGAGGGAAAGCTTCGGTAACAAACGATAACACGGCAATCAGCACTCGAATATACTTATAACCCTAATAATAATCGTCAATATTCATCTCATCTATGGGATCTAGTGCGCGCGCCGTTACTTTGTCTCGGCGTGTAGTAGTTAAGAGAGCCAGTTTAAGGGCGGAGAAGAAGGAAGGAAAGTCTATGAAGGAAAATTGCAGCGCCGTGGTTTTAAAGCGCACCCGTGGTAAAGAAACGGAAGGCGATATAAGCGTGCGTAGCCATGATACGCACACGACAAACTGCCTTAAAATATTTAGACTTGAGGGAAAGCTTCGGTAACAAACGATAACACGGCAATCAGCACTCGAATATACTTATAACCTTAGTAATAATCGTAAATATTCATCTCAGCTATGGGATATAGTGCGCGCGCTGTTACTTTGTCTCTGCGTGTAGTAGTTAAGAGAGGTAGTTTAAGGGCGGAGAAGAAGGAAGGAAAGTCTATGAAGCAAAATTGCAGCGCCGTGGTTTTAAAACGCACCCGTGGTAGAGAAACGGAAGGCGATATAAGCGTGCGTGGCCATGATACGCACACGACAAACTGCCTTAAAATATTTAGACATGAGGGAAAGCTTCGTTAACAAAGTATAACACGGCAATCAGAACTCGAATACGACGAGAGAAATTATTGAGACGTGGAAAATTTCCTTGAAATAAATATGGTTCGCGAGACAAATGCTTGTAAGTATTGAACCTCTTAAAAGATGAGGGGAAATTTGCGTTCACCGAGAGGGCATCGTCCGTACGAGACCACCACAAGGCACCTTACTGAGACGTGGGGAGCTTCGCGGCCGGAACGAAGCCTCCCGTCCCCGCCGGCCAAGAGGGGGAAACGCGCTTTCCGATCGCTCAAGGTTGCGCGGACATAGTGTAACTCTAGCGTCTAGGAGAAGCTTAACGAGGTGCGATGGCGGCACGCATAGCGTGGGAAGCTAGCCGCCAGAATAACAATCTCAAGGACTGCTGCTGAAGAGGGCGAAATACTTTCGTGTAATTATAATAACCCTAATAGGACTACTTTCGAAAGAAAAAAGAAAAAAAGGAAACGGCCCAGAGGGCTATACTGCGAGAGCTATGACTGATAGTTCTCTCTCTCTATATATATATATATATTCATCTCATCTATGGGATTGTATGCGCGCGCTGTTGCTTTGTCTCTGCGTGTAGTAGTTAAGAGAGCCAGTTTAAGGGCGGAGAAGAAGGAAGGAAAGGAAAGCAAAAACTGCAGCGCCGTGGTTTTAAAGCGCACCCGTGGTAGGTAAACGGAAGGCGATATAAGCGTGCGTAGCCATGATACGCACACGACACACTGCCTTAAAATATTTAGACTTGAGGGAAAGCTTCGGTAACAAACGATAACACGGCAATCAGCACTCGAATATACTTATAACCCTAATAATAATCGTCAATATTCATCTCATCTATGGGATCTAGTGCGCGCGCCGTTACTTTGTCTCTGCGTGTAGTAGTTAAGAGAGCCAGTTTAAGGGCGGAGAAGAAGGAAGGAAAGTCTATGAAGCAAAATTGCAGCGCCGTGGTTTTAAAGCGCACCCGTGGTAAAGAAACGGAAGGCGATATAAGCGTGCGTAGCCATGATACGCACACGACAAACTGCCTTAAAATATTTAGACTTGAGGGAAAGCTTCGGTAACAAACGATAACACGGCAATCAGCACTCGAATATACTTATAACCCTAGTAATAATCGTAAATATTCATCTCATCTATGGGATCTAGTGCGCGCGCTGTTACTTTGTCTCTGCGTGTAGTAGTTAAGAGAGCCAGTTTAAGGGCGGAGAAGAAGGAAGGAAAGTCTATGAAGCAAAATTGCAGCGCCGTGGTTTTAAAGCGCACCCGTGGTAGAGAAACGGAAGGCGATATAAGCGTGCGTAGCCATGATACGCACACGACAAACTGCCTTAAAATATTTAGACTTGAGGGAAAGCTTCGGTAACAAACGATAACACGGGAATCAGCACTCGAATATACTTATAACCCTAATAATAATTGTAAATATTCATCCCATCTATGGGATCTAATGCGCGCGCTGTTGCTTTGTATCTGCGTGTAGTAGTTAAGAGAGCCAGTTTAAGGGCGGAGAAGAAGGAAGGAAAGTCTATGAAGCAAAATTGCAGCGCCGTGGTTTTAAAGCGCACCCGTGGTAGAGAAACGGAAGGCGATATAAGCGTGCGTGGCCATGATACGCACACGACAAACTGCCTCAAAATATTTAGACTTGAGGGAAAGCTTCGTTAACAAACTATAACACGGCAATCAGCACTCGAATATACTTATAACCCTAATATTAATCGTAAATATTCATCTCATCTATGGGATCTAGTGCGCGCGCTGTTACTTTGTCTCTGCGTGTAGTAGTTAAGAGAGCCAGTTTAAGGGCGGAGAAGAAGGAAGGAAAATCTATGAAGCAAAATTGCAGCGCCGTGGTTTTAAAGCGCACCCGTGGTAGAGAAACGGAAGGCGATATAAGCGTGCGTGGCCATGATACGCACACGACAAACTGCCTTAAAATATTTACACTTGAGGGAAAGCTTCGTTAACAAACTATAACATGGCAATCAGAACTCGAATACGACGAGAGAAATTATTGAGACGTGGAAAATTTCCTTGAAATAAATATGGTTTGCGAGACAAATGCTTGTAAGTATTGAACCTCTTAAAAGATGAGGGGAAATTGTCGCTCACCGAGAGGGCATCGTCCGTACGAGACCACCACAAGGTACCTTACTGAGACGTGGGGAGCTTCGCGGCCGGAACGAAGCCTCCCGTCCCCGCCGGCCAAGAGGGGGAAACGCGCTTTCCGATCGCTCAAGGTTGCGCGGACATAGTGTAACTCTAGCGTCTAGGAGAAGCTTAACGAGGTGCGATGGCGGCACGCATAGCGTGGGAAGCTAGCCGCCAGAATAACAATCTCAAGGACTGCTGCTGAAGAGGGCGAAATACTTTCGTGTAATTATAATAACCCTAATAGGACTACTTTCGAAAGAAAAAAGAAAAAAAAAGAAAAAAAGGAAACGGCCCAGAGGGCTATACTGCGAGAGCTATGACTGATAGTTCTCTCTCTCTCTATATATATATATATATTCATCTCATCTATGGGATTGTATGCGCGCGCTGTTGCTTTGTCTCTGCGTGTAGTAGTTAAGAGAGCCAGTTTAAGGGCAGAGAAGAAGGAAGGAAAGGAAAGCAAAAACTGCAGCGCCGTGGTTTTAAAGCGCACCCGTGGTAGAGAAACGGAAGGCGATATAAGCGTGCGTAGCCATGATACGCACACGACAAACTGCCTTAAAATATTTAGACTTGAGGGAAAGCTTCGGTAACAAACGATAACACGGCAATCAGCACTCGAATATACTTATAACGCTAATAATAATCGTAAATATTCATCTCATCTATGGGATCTAGTGCGCGCGCTGTTACTTTGTCTCTGCGTGTAGTAGTTAAGAGAGCCAGTTTAAGGGCGGAGAAGAAGGAAGGAAAGTCTATGAAGCAAAATTGCAGCGCCGTGGTTTTAAAGCGCACCCGTGGTAGAGAAACGGAAGGCGATATAAGCGTGCGTGGCCATGATACGCACACGACAAACTACCTTAAAATATTTAGACTTGAGGGAAAGCTTCGTTAACAAACTATAACACGGCAATCAGAACTCGAATACGACGAGAGAAATTATTGAGACGTGGAAAATTTCCTTGAAATAAATATGGGTCGCGAGACAAATGCTTGTAAGTATTGAACCTCTTAAAAGATGAGGGGAAATTTGCGCTCACCGAGAGGGCATCGCCGGTACGAGACCACCACAAGGCACCTTACTGAGACGTGGGGAGCTTCGCGGCCGGAACGAAGCCTCCCGTCCCCGCCGGCCAAGAGGGGGAAACGCGCTTTCCGATCGCTCAAGGTTGCGCGGACATAGTGTAACTCTAGCGTCTAGGAGAAGCTTAACCAGGTGCGATGGCGGCACGCATAGCGTGGGAAGCTAGCCGCCAGAATAACAATCTCAAGGACTGCTGCTGAAGAGGGCGAAATACCTTCGTGTAAATATAATAACCCTAATAGGACTACTTTCGAAAGAAAAAAGAAAAAAAAAGAAAAAAAGGAAACGGCCTAGAGGGCTATACTACGAGAGCTATGACTGATAGTTCTCTCTCTCTCTATATATATATATATATTCATCTCATCTATGGGATTGTATGCGCGCGCTGTTGCTTTGTCTCTGCGTGTAGTAGTTAAGAGAGCCAGTTTAAGGGCGGAGAAGAAGGAAGGAAAGGAAAGCAAAAACTGCAGCGCCGTGGTTTTAAAGCGCACCCGTGGTAGAGAAACGGAAGGCGATATAAGCGTGCGTAGCCATGATACGCACACGACAAAACTGCCTTAAAATATTAAGACTTGAGGGAAAGCTTCGGTAACAAACGATAACACGGCAATCAGCACTCGAATATACTTATAACCCTAATAATAATCGTAAATATTCATCTCATCTATGGGATCTAGTGCGCGCGCTGTTACTTTGTCTCTGCGTGTAGTAGTTAAAAGAGCCAGTTTAAGGGCGGAGAAGAAGGAAGGAAAGTCTATGAAGCAAAATTGCAGCGCCGTGGTTTTAAAGCGCACCCGTGGTAGAGAAACGGAAGGCGATATAAGCGTGCGTAGCCATGATACGCACACGACAAACTGCCTTAAAATATTTAGACTTGAGGGAAAGCTTTGTTAACAAACTATAACGCGGCAATCAGAACTCGAATATACTTATAACCCTAATAATAATTGTAAATATTCATCCCATCTATGGGATCTAATGCGCGCGCTGTTGCTTTGTATCTGCGTGTAGTAGTTAAGAGAGCCAGTTTAAGGGCGGAGAAGAAGGAAGGAAAGTCTATGAAGCAAAACTGCAGCGCCGTGGTTTTAAAGCGCACCCGTGGTAGAGAAACGGAAGGCGATATAAGCGTGCGTGGCCATGATACGCACACGACAAACTGCCTTAAAATATTTAGACTTGAGGGAAAGTTTCGTTAACAAACTATAACACGGCAATCAGAACTCGATTACGACGAGAGAAATTATTGAGACGTGGAAAATTTCCTTGAAATAAATATGGTTTGCGAGACAAATGCTTGTAAGTATTGAACCTCTTAAAAGATGAGGGGAAATTTGCGCTCACCGAGAGGGCATCGTCCGTACGAGACCACCACAAGGCACATTTTAATATAGTTGAGGGTAAATACCGCTTGATTAACCTTGCCACATCCATTACAACGGATTGGTCAAGAATGGGCACGTTCCGATATTGCAGACGTACTGCCGACGGTGTCTGTTCAGGAACCCACCCAGTGGCACATATCCAGTGAACCAAGTGTTGTACTAGGCGAGACAGCAGCCAGCAGGAAGAGTTCTCTTCGGGCGCGGCTTGGACACGTTACAGAAAAATCATGATAAGTGATAACAATCACGAATTTCTTCATCCACAATGAAATTTTTAAAGTGATGAATTAGTGCGCCATGAAAGTAATAGAGCAATTACTAAAAGCTAATCGATCACATTTACGCTACTCTCCTGTCAGTCTTTATTTAGATTGCTCAAACATAGTAAATTCAGCGAGCTAGTATTGTGCTTTGAATGTATCCTCTGTAGCCCTCACGAGTTGCCTTCTCTAACAACTGCTTTTCAAAATTTTTGTCGGCAACCTTCCCTAGCTTTTACATCAGGACGGTTGCACCAACAATAAAGGATGTCTTATGTGCGCGCTGAGACGAAGACCAATGTTGTAACATAGGAATATCTTCCGTACATTATTGTTGTTACTCCATGCTCCAAAACTGGCGTCCGAGTCCTCTGTGAAGCAGAGCACTACATTGTTGCTTGTGATAGAAAAGTGGTGATCCCCATGGGCCAACGGAGAGTCGGAAAAGCTTCCCTAGGCAATTTCCTGGCATCATCGTCCTAAGTGGTCATCGCTATCGAGCATATATAAAGACCCGTGCAAATCCTCGGCGAACATCTGGTGCAACTTCACGATAGAAAACAAATACTTATTGCCAGGATCTGCCAGTCTCAACACGAATGCCCGGGAGGCTACTGCGTGCCACCGACCATGGGCCTTCTAATGTAGTTCCCGCAAAATTCTATGCGCTTAAACATGCGTCGCCAATGGAAATTTGCCTCATAATAACTGGTTGAATGTAAATGGTTACTGTAAAGAATATTTGAAGTAGACTGAGCGTTGCCGAGTAAAAAATGCTACTGAACGCAGGTAATTAATAACCTATAATGTGTTAGCTGCAATCTCATTCGGGTTTATACCCAGTGGCACAGGTAGTCTGCTTGCCAAGTCTTCAGCCAGCACATAACTAATGGCCGAAGACAGTAGACAACTTGAGTCACTGTGCATGTCCCATTGTTCACTGTGTGGCAGAATTCAACCATCCAAAGGGGCCAAAGTAACGAATGTGAGCGCTTTAATATATATATACACTGAAATTTACACGAACCTCGCGCTGAGCTGAAAAAAAAAGCCAAATGTGCCTCGCCACTGACCCATTGGCTCAACACGATTCAGAAGACTCCGAAGTTCACCTCGGTCGCTTCATATTTGCAGTTTTCCACTGTGCCAAGCGTCACGCACCGATCGGCGACGAGGATGAGCAACGGTGCGAGACGGTGCAGTGTCCCGTACGTGCCTGTCGCACAGCCGCTGAAGACGAGCTCCTCGATGACTGCGGTACAGGACACCAGATCGGCCAGCAGTGGACCACCCGGAACTGCTCGGCGACGTGGATCTGGCATTGCCGCGTAGCACGGCGCAATATCGCCTTTACGCCTGAGACACGGGCACGTCGATCCAGATCTCGAGGTAGACGAGCCTGCGCATGGCGTCGCACCTGTCCAACAGGTAGCACAGCATGCTCACGCCCGCGCTCGAGAAGTGCACGCTCACGATCTCCAACTTGTCGAGCGTGGTCGCTGTGGAGCGGAGCGCGTCCATCAGATCCGTGGTCGGGTAGTCCAACAGGTGGTAGTGGAGCCTGACGTGGATAAGGTTGTCGGTAAACTGGAACTGCTTTGGTGCCATCCGTAACTCGAGCAGCTCCAGGAACTCGATGGAGTGGTGCTCCATCAGCGGCCAATGAACCAGAATGAACGGGCACCTGCGCTGCTTGTTGGAAGCCAGAGCAACTACGCTTCCCCGCAGGGAAGCCAGGGCCAGCCGTGTTTCGCGTAGCTCGACAATAACCCACAGGAAGTTTTTCCATGGGGACAGCTCCGCAAGGTGGAAGCACCCGTCGGTTCCGCTGGCCGTTCATGACTTGTCGAGGTCCTCCTGGTGATGGCTCAAGATGCTCCGCACCCAGTGAGGGTTGGGGAAAAGCTGGTTGACCGACTGGCACAGGCAGCCGCTCCGTGGTCCTTTATTGCCGACCTGCGGTCAAACACCTGTCGTGTTCGTACTCCATTCTGATGTTCACGTAGCACATTGCTAAGGCTTGGTTTGTGCTTCTTTTAAGAGTAAGACGCCAAGTAACAATACAAATATAGCCTAACATTCATCTTATATTTACAGAAAGCGTGTGTACTGTTTGTCGAAAAATGACTTGCCACCACTGAAACTGACGGCAGCCGGCGGGGTACTCGTGAGGTGACGATGTGCCGCTTCTCTACTTAGATACTGTATATTATGGTAGCGAGGCATTGCGATGAAACTACCACTGGCGTTACGCAAATGAGGTGCGGGAAGCACGCGGATGCGCCTGAAATCATGCAGTGTGTCCTAGAATGACAAAGCTTTGCCTACTCCGTCTCTTCGGCGGTTTGAAGCGTCAGATAACGTCTCGAAGCCTCCACTCCACTGGCGTATGTGAAGTTAGAAAGAAAAAAAAATCCCCACAAGCGTTATATTTCTTTCTTCTTCCATGTCTTGCTTGGAACATGATACGTTCTTCGCGTCAGCCATGACTACGTTATTAGGTACTAACAGCGCAAATTCAAACACGAACAAATCGAAAGGTACTAGGCTATGTACTTTTGTTTGCAGCTTCACATGTCTGTTTAACAGAACCCTTATTCCTGGACCGCAGTGCGGACTTGGGTCGACAGCATGCTTAAAGACTGGCTATACAGCAGAAATGGCTTTCCGATTATTTTCTCTTGCTCGCGCTTGCATTTATTCCGAAATGTCTCCCGCGTCTAGGACAGTAGTAATGCAGGTAGCATTATAGTATGGGTGTACCCCGAGGGAGAATCGAATCCCCGACCTCGTGCTAAGAAGGAGAGCGCGATACAGCCACTATGCCACCACGGCGTGTGAGAAAGCTTTTCGTAAACCGCACTGAGTGACGAAGCAGAGAGCGAAGTAAAGGTCTTACGCTTTCGTTGGAGCTTTGCCGTCACGACAGGTCCTTCAGCTTCATCCACCGCGTATCTGAGCCGCAGCTAGGTGTAGATGCAGTGCTGGAGGAAATCCCTGGAACGGAGCTGGAACTTGGGTCGCGTGGTTCGCACGAGCACCCTCACGATTCTGTGGGCACGCCTTGGCCGTGACACGCCCTCTCGGGATTCCTTCGCGAGACTCGAGGTTGTCTGCACGACGGAACCGAAAACGATGAAGAACCGAACTGCCGCGATGTCAAGGCGAGCGCTCGAAAACGCGCGATTTTAAGATATCATTGGCGAGAACGATAACTGGGCAAGTTGTTATCGGTGCATTTATTTCCTCATTTATCATTAGTATAGGAGGAAGCCGCGGAGTGACAAAAACGGTAATGGGGACCGCCTAACTGTAGTTTAAAAATATGGTAAATATTAAATTATGGCAACATAGCTGTGGCAGAAATCATATTAGAGAACGTTAATGAAGCACATAATCAAATAGAAGAAGGGTGCTTACAATAACTGAACTTCAAGTCAAACACAAGCAAATGAAATAGATACTGCGTATCCGTAAATGAAGATGTAGTAATTGACGCATTAAGTGAGCATAGGAATGACCTATGAAAGAACACGACGTTGATGTATCAGATAATTGGAAAGCGAAATATGCTTACAATGTGCTAAGCACAATGAATAAGGACGGAGAGAGGCCCACAATGCAGGACACAAGAGCGGGGCGTCATTTTTCGTGCCTGCTTTTTTTTTTCTATTCCTAGGACACAACGCGGGACGCCAATGGAAGTAAGACTGTGTGGGTAACGAGACTGGCCCGCTTGTTTACAATAGTGATCATATAAAGGTCTAACTTCAAAACAAGCGCGAATTGATCGTTCTACATTGTATTTGTAGAAATACGTGATTAGGCACTTTTAGGGCAGTCGCCGTACATGTGCGGAAGCGTTAATGAGTACCAAATGATGACGCAGGTACAGTGTGGTTCACTTTTCAACAGCACAATCTAACGCATGATTTTTACTTTGCGGGCACTCTGTAGATGCTGTCTTCGTGGCTGCATTTAAATCATCTATGTCATCCGTGGAGAATATTTATATTTTTCGCCAAAAGGTGAATGCAGAATAGGTGTTGGATGTTGTTTAAGTTTTCTTTGTAGTTATAGTTCAGAGTGGAAAAAAGAGCGCGAAAATCACGACACGTAAACAAAAAGAAACTGATGAAAGAAAAAGTTGTTGCTTTTTTCCACCATGACTTCGGGCCTATATTCGCGCAAGTGAATAAACAATTTCCCACAATTGCAAATTTCCCATCAGAAAAGGCGCATCAATAGATGGTGTCCAGATACACATCACACATTCCGTCGCAGATTCTATCCCATGGCCACCATCGTGTGCTAGCAACAGCGGGTGTCGAGGTCTCTGCCCTCGGCGACGGGTGCCTTTTACAGCGTACTAAACTGAACGCGGGTTTAGTATGCATTTTAGCTTGTAGTATACGGCGTACAGTTTGAATGAAAACTAGAGGTAACTACGCAGTATGACAATTGCTTGGCTTGTGCGACGGTGGGGCGCTGCGTTGCAGCGACAGCGGAAAGCCGCGATGTTGAGGGACATGCTCAACTTCTGCGCACTCAAGTATGTTTACCAGCGTTATAAAGTTGGACAGCGCTTACTAAAATGCCAATGCTTGGCGTTGTTTTCTCAGCTGCGTCAGGATTCCGCTTCGGTGATCATGATATTGCTAGAATCTTATAAGCAATAACAGCGCAGAGGAAAGTAGCAGGCGCATGAGAACTTAAAGGCGAAATTGTAAGATGCATAAAGTAGAACACACAAGGTACCATGAACAATGGAAGATTATGACGACTGCGCCGCATGTATTATTGCATTAGCCGCGCGCATGCCTTAAGAACATTGTATGCGGAGGACTGGGAGAATGCATGTTTGTACGGGGAGAAGAGAGGTTTAAAATATATTTAAAGGGTATTTACGAAGCACTCACTGGCATTCAGCCAGTCCGCGCGACATCAGCGAACGTCATCGTCTTCTGTACTGTTCACACCTTCGTCTCTGGGCGCTGTGCTTGGTCACATGACCCCCGGCGGTGAAGGCACCGTCCCAGATATCCATAGATCATCCGAGTATTATCGCTTGATGCGGGTCACGTGCATGACATCGGTGGAAGGTCGAGAAATGGTGGAATCCAGAGGCGTGATTTCAAATGTGACGTCTGTCACTTGGAGCAAGACCCGGTACGGGCAACAGTCAGGAGAAATCAACTTCTCGCAAAAGCAAACTCGCCGTGACGGTGTCGAAAGAAGAACCATTTCACCATGGTTGAAGTGGGCATCGCGGTGGCGGGCATTATAGAAGTGTCGTTGCTTTTCCTGCGAAGCGGTAAGGCGCAGGCAGGCAATCTGGCGTGCTTCTACAGCTCCGAAGATGGCGTTACGGGTGCATCGTGACGACATGTCATTAACGGCGCGAAGGAGCGTGTCAAATGGCAGCGTGGGGTTTTTTCCGCCAAGAGATGAAACGGAGAAAAACCTATACAGTCATGTCGGGACGAATTATAGGCAAACGTCACGAAGGGTAGAGTGACGTCTTTGTAATGATGGTCGACAGATGCATAAATAGAAAGCATGTCTTCGATAGTTCTATTAGATGCTCCGTAAGGCCACTGGTCTTAAGGCGGTACGCCGTTGTCAACTTGCGCTTTGTAAGGCAGGAGTGCAAGAGGTCCTGGACAGCTTTTGATGTGAAATAGCGGCCCCGGTCTGTGGAGAGCTCCCGAGGAGCGCCGTGGTTAAGCATAAAGTCTTTGAGGAGGAATTAGGCGACGTTGGTTGCACAGATGCTCAGGAGAGCCCATGTGATCGTATACCGGGTCGTGCTGTCGGTAGCCACTCCTATACACTTATTTCCGCAGGCAGATAGCGAGGAAGAGTCACAAATGTGAAGACCAACCCTGAACAATGACTCCGATGGAACATCAAGGGGTTCAAGGCAGCCAACTGGTAGCACTGCTTGTTTCTTGTGGCGCTGGCATTGTTCACAGAAAGCGACATTACGGCAGACGGAACGGCAAGTACCGGGCCAAAAGAAGCGATGCCGAACATAGTCATACATAGAGACTCCGAGGTGAGCTGCAGTAGGAACATCTTGTAGCTGTGCGAGGATAGTTTGATGCATTATGTGGGAATAACCAAAAGCAGTTCAGGACTCTCAGGGAGCATATTGTAGCTGTACAAGACGCCATCCTGCAGCACAAACGTACGCAGAGAAGGGGACGGTGTCTCAAAAGTCATCCGGAGAAAAAGGTCTCGCAAGTAGGGGTCACGTCTGTGCTCACTGCACATGTTGTGAAATGTAGTTAGCGACGCACGCAGGTAGATTCGCAGCTGTCAGAATGCTCCGGTGAGTCTTCTGGATGGTGTGACAAGCAGTCAGCGTCTTCGTGCAGTCGGCCGCTTTTATTCACAACTGTGTGTGAGTACTCCTGGAGTCGTAGATCTCGCCGACCGAGACGCTCAGTAGGACCCTTCATGGATGAGAGCCAGCGTAAGGCATAATGGTCGGTGATAATTGTGAATGCTCGGCCTTATAACTAGGGCGAAATTTACCCACTGGAAAAACAAGGGCAAGGCGCTAGAGTCCAGTAGTAAGCAAACAGTGAAACTAGAAAACCTGTCTGTTAAAAAATTCTTCGAATATTTTTCATCGGAATACTGTCGATCATACGAGTAAATATTCCGTTTCAAATATTTTTGCCATACTAAAATAACAAATGCTAAATTTTTCTATTTCACAATATTTTAGGTCATTCTTGGTGACCCTTACCAACCAGTGATTCTGGTGCAAGGCTTGACAAGACTGTGCAAACCAGCTATTATGTCGTGCGCGAATGGCGTTGCTCACTTGAACGCGGAGGTTTTATCCGAGTTTTGTTTATTTCCTTGCGTATTTGTTCAAAGTGGGTCATGCGCTTCACTTCAAATTTTGCCTGATCTAGCGCGCGGCAATCTTTGACGAGAGGTGTGACTGCAGGTTTTTTGTTATCGTGCAAGTTCACGCTGCGGCATCCGACGCGCTGTCTCGTCGTGACGATAAATGCGGAACGCCCTGCGAAAAAGCGTCGGGCTATATGTTCGTTCACTCTCCGTAACACAGGCTCTGAGTGTCCGATTGGCAACAAAATTAGTAAGTCGAATGTCTTCTAAATGATAATGTGGGACAATAGTGTCTGATAACTGTTGGATATGAATACACGTTGCAGCACTGAATTGCGAAAGATTCCGTGAATAGATTTCGCATATGTTGCCATACATTACTACTGTGTACTGGCCATAGTACTTGTCATGCATTGAAACGTGTTCTGCTTGGTCAATTATATTGGTTGCGTTAATCTAGGTGAATAATAGTGAAGTTGCTTTTCAAACCTCTGTGGCACTGTCATTTATATCCATCCTGTTCGCTCACCTTCCTAAGGAACCTACTGGGGCAATTGCCGTCAATAACAGGCTAATTATGTTCACATTAAGACATACGCCACTTCTATAGTTTAATGACACGCTAGCCCTTCAGCTGAGGCGAGTCGCAAGCTTGCCTCAGCCTCAAAAGAAAAAAAAAATAATTGCTGGCGTAGCGGTCGCAATGGCGGACGCTAAAGAAATTCAAACATTAACGTCAAGCAGCGCAAGATCTTGACGTCACTGACATTTCTGGTTGTGACGTAACTTTTCGTTGTTTTATTTTTTGCTTGCCGTTAGTTGTCCCCCCGATACGTAGATGGCGACGGTTGCAATGAGGCGCCATTTGCTCGACATGTGGGCTTCTAGAGAAGCTTCGCCACCAGTTTACGTATACCTTGTAGTCAGGCCCCGTCGCCGGGCTCTTTCCATAAAATGCGCCTGAGGATAGTTTTTGGGTTCTTCTGCCAGCCTCTGACATTACTGGTTCGTCGCCGTTTCATGCTAAGGCCACAAGAAGTTCTTTTGCACGTGGTTAAAGACGTATTCGCTTTGTATTTCGTTATGTCACTGTTAGCCGCATTAAGGAGTGACGGCGGCCTTGAAGCCCTAAACAGCCGCTGCCCATTTGCTACGCTGACATGCGCTGACATTCATTTCGCATTCTTTTTTTTTTTTTTTGTTATCATGCGCAGCATTGAGTGGTGATGCAAGCGATAACAGCGATGCGGCAGCGTCCGAGCTGTGAAGCAGGTTCGATACAATGACGAAGTTAAAAAATAAAACGGTTCGTTAAGAAATGCGGCAAATGATCGCACGCCATTCGGTAAAGAGCGCTTTATGTTACGTGCAGCGGCTTCTGAACAAGTATGGTGCTCCACTTTTGCAAAAGAAATGTAGCTATTTCTAAAGCAGTACACGTGCAATATTTTAGTATGGCAATAATTCGCGCTTTCTCAACCTCTGTAACAGGCTGTGTGCGCTCGAGCGCTGTGCGCTGTTTTGCATTGGGCTGAAGATACGTGTTTTCGTGTTTTAATTGTGTATGTAGTCCTTGCCGTAGAAAGCTTCTTCTTAGCATTTATAACAGCGCTTTCGTGACCTTAAATCAGAAAAATTTGCATTACACGAAGGAACGCAGTAGCTTTGAAGGCTCCAGTATTGCTTGTACGAAGGAACGTAGCGTCTACATTCAATGGCTTTGCAGCCTGCAGCATTGTTAACCTTCTGCCCGTCATTATACGTAATGCAGGAATCTCCACTATTTCCTTAAGAGCCAAAAGACATCATGCATATTCAAGGGCAAATGTCCAAGTATCAGAAGACAATTGCAAGGCTTCGAAAATATCAGGTGAAGACCCCCAACACAAAGTGCTTAATCGTAGCTGTTTAATGACAAACGCACTAGCTCACACATTCGAGATGAGGATGTTGGTGCGTG
This sequence comes from Dermacentor andersoni, assembly GCF_023375885.2. Lineage (NCBI taxonomy): Eukaryota > Metazoa > Arthropoda > Arachnida > Ixodida > Ixodidae > Dermacentor > Dermacentor andersoni. The sequence goes on along the minus strand of NC_092814.1, from coordinate 357,887,828 downwards.
CCCAATTATTTTTGTAGCCATTTTATTTTGGCACGCAACCATTCACATAATTTCGATACCTTATTTCACCCTCCTTCGCAGAAGCACAAGAAAAAGCATCATATTGTTTCCTTCTAAAACAATCCCATTTTGAGCAAATTAATTGCTGACGTGTCTGTGAAGTTTTTTTTGCGCAGCTTGCGCAAAAGTAGAAATCGCGACCGAGAAATTCAAATCGGATCTGACTTGATCGCGATTAAAAGTGCACCGTGTGGCAGTCGTACTCCTTGCATTTCGCAGCTTCTTCACGTTTTCATGCATCTGCCGCTTACAATTTTGCTGCAATAAATTGTTCGTTTTCTTGGGTGTGCAGCAAGTTGATTTATATTTAACGGACATGGCACACTTATTTACAATACTCCTTTTAGCCTGAGTATCTTGACGTACAATCTCACAAACGATAAAGGTCTACTTCCTGAACAGTTGGCATGATCGTTGCGCTAAGTTACAGATTGAAACAGCAAATATAAATTTAAATAAAAGTAATCTAAAGTGAATCACCTTTGCGCACTCGTCGTCGCAACATATAAACAGCGGCACAAGCGCCTGCATGAAATCACTCGATTTAAGCAACGGTATGCGTCATAAAGAAATAATAATAAAAGAAACGAAACTGAAATCATGGCCTCCGACATTCGGCGGCGTCCTGCGACTATCTTGGAGGCTGGTGCGTTTCGCCGATTCCGCGAGGCGGCCTGAGAGACAAAGTCTGCCTCAGCCAAAATGAGCCGAGAAAAAGGCTTAGAGGTTGCCGAAGTAAATAGGGGAGTGAGAAGGTGTGGTAGTTTTGAACTAGACGGTATCCACTTGAATTAGAGGATTGGACGAGAAGTGGGCTGGTGATTTGTGGGTGGCCCTATTGCTTTTTTAGGGAGTGCAAGGGCGCTCAGCAGGCCAGAGTAGGTAGTAATGAAGAAGGTCTCCTAAGGGAACCTCAGAATAGCACCGCCGTCAATAACAGAAAAAGGAGGAAAGCAAGAAAGAGAGCTCGCCATGCAATAGGCTACACAAACATGCAGGGCGGCAGAAGAAAGGAAAAGTGGGCAGAGATTGAGGAGCAGCTAAAAAGAGGACAAATAGGGGTGTTTGCGGTTACAGAAACGCACCTTAGAGACTCGGAAGAGCCGCCAGTGATTAAGAATTATGTTTGGGAAGGGTGCAACAGAACTAAGTCGGAAAGGAAAGGAGGGGGAGTCGTGATGCTCATCCATCAGGGAGCCAAATGGAAAAGAGTAAATTCAAAATGTCAAGAGCATCTTTGGTTATTAGGCTTAATGAGTGGGAAAAAAGCTTGGCTGGGCGTTACCTATCTGTGGACTGCAAATAATTGCACAGAGAAGACTAAAGAGTAAGTGGAATGCATAAGTGCTGATATCAAGGGTTTCGGGAATGATGCCGAAATTATCCTGTTAGATGACGTGAATGCCGACATACAGGATTTAGATGGCTATACCGAAAACAACGGGAAGTCAATCCTAGACCTTTGTGCGCAACATAACCTCGTTATCGGAAATACAGTGCCTAAGTCTCACTGGCAGATCACGTGGGAAGTGGGAAACCGGCAATCGACCATTGATTACAGTCTGATGACAGAAAGAATTCCTGATAACTTGAGAAATGGTCATTGTCGAGGAAGGGTACAGCAGCATAGGGAGTGACCATAAACGCATCATTTTGAAAATGGGATATGTAGTTCGGAAGAGAGCAAGGATTGCAAAATGGCCCGTCCAAATTTGAACGCTGGACAAATAATAAATATAGTCCCAAGATTCCAGGAACAAATTGGCAAATGGCCAAAAGTAGGAATATAGTGAGCTTCTAAGTCTAATAACGACAGAAATATGGAAAGAGAAACAACATGTTCGTTGGAAAGGAAAAAAAAAGAAGCCGAAAAGCTGCCGGAACAGCGAAATACGAGAAGCGATCGCCGAACCTCAGAAAGCATCTCGAGAGCACAGGCAGGCAAAGAAGGCGCAGTTGCCGCAGGATGAAGTAGCCAGAAAATGGGATATATACCGGGAGAAAAGTCTATGGTTCAAATACTGCTGCAAGCAAAGATAAAAGGTGAAAGTGAACGTTGGTTGTAAGAAATACGTGGGAAAAAGAAAGCCGCAACTAGAATATTTTGGAACCACACAAAATTATTAGGCAGTAAGTCAACAACAATAGAACAACATATCCTAGACGAAGATGGAAACAAACTGGAAGGGGAAGCGGCATTAAATTACATCCGAAAAATAACAGCCGAATCTTTCCAAGGCAATGACGAGGTTGTACTTGAAGAAAAACAGAATGAAAGAGAACCAGCTGGAAAAGGAGCTGCTGCTGACAAATTTCAACTGGAAGAAATCCGAAAAGAAAATTCCTAAGCGCAAAGCCACGGGGCTAGACGAGGTTCCTGTTAGGCTGATCAATGAACTAGGACCAAGAAGTAAGGAAGCTCGGGTGGAAGCATTGGAAAAAACTTTAAAAGAAAGGCGAATACAAGACCACTGGCGCCAAAGTAGAATGAATTTATTTTATAAAGGTAAGGGCGAGAAAGATAGAATTCACTCGTATAGACCGTCGACCATTACATCGGTAATATACAGGCTAGCATTGCAGGCAATCAAATTAAAGCTGCGAGCATGGGCAGAAAATAATGGCATTTTGGGAGAACTTCAGAATGGCTTCAAAATAGGTGGGTGTTTGGATGATAACTTATTTGTTTTTACTCAGTGTATTGATATATCAAGATTAGAAAGCAGACCGTTACATGTGGCCTTTCCAGGTATTACAGCAGCCTATGACAACGTAGACATCAACATGTTGTGGGATATCCTGGAAGGGCAAGGCCTGGGTGGCGATTGTCTACAGCATTTGAGAGAGATTTACCTAGAAAATACTGTTTGCGCTGAATGGGAAGGGATGAGGAGCGAGGAGAAACTGATCAACAAGGGACTGAGGAGGGGTGCCTTCCCACAGCTGTTTATGATGCACATGGTGAGGATGGAGACGGCGCTAGAAGGAAGTGATATCGGGTTCAATCTTTCATACAAACAGGCGGGTACAGTAGTAGAGCAACAGCTTCCAGGTAAATTTGGTGCGGACGACACTGTGTTGCTAGCTAACAAGCAAATTGATTTTCAACCTCTGGCTAATATCTGTGGACAGGAAGGCGAGAATTTAGGTTTGAAAGTTAGTTTTAGAAAATCAGGTGTTATGGTATTCAATGACAACAGTGAACAGACAGTGACAATGCAGGGCCACGAAATGCCTCGGGTAAAAGAGTATAAATACCTTGTACATGGATAAACGAAGGCAATAGATATATGGAAACACAGGAAAAACACAATAACAGTAAAGGGGAAGAGAAATGCAACCATAATGAAGCACAGAGCGCTATGGAAATACAATAGGCACGAGGTGCTCCGGGGTATGTTGAAAGGTGTAATGGTTCCAGGACTTACTTTTGGAAATGCGGTTGTTTGCTTTAAATCAGGGGTACAATCAGGACTCGATGGGAAGCAAAGGTCAGTGAGACGCCTCGCATCGGGCGCTCACGGGAAGACTACAAATGAAGCTGTGCAGCGTGATATGGGCTGGACAAGTTTTGAATTGAGGGAAGCTCACCGTAAAATTTATTATGAAGCACTGAGAAATATGGAAGAAAGTAAATGGGTCGGTAGGGTGTTGAAGTATTTGTACAGGAAAGACATTGATTCAGAGTGGAAAAAAAGAAATAGGAAGCTTGTCAGCAATTATGCGGCCTGTAGGGTGAGCAACACAGCCACAAAAACGTCCAGCGCAAAGTCAGAGAGGGTGAAATAATCTCATGGGCGGCGGCAATGGAAAAGAAACCTGCTATGAGTAACTACTTAAGAGGGAAAAAACGAAATCAGAAAAGAAAGAATTTATGACTACGCAAAGGGAAGCTCATTACTTTTCGAAGCGAGATCAGGATGCCTTAGAACACGCACCTATAAAGCTAGATCCAGGAAGGAAGAAAAAGCATGTGCTTGCTGCGGTAAAGCTTGGAAACTCTGCCTTGTCGGTAAAGCGACAAGGCAGAGGCGAGCGGCAAAGACGCGTGGGCATGGCGAAAGGGAGCGGTTTGGTCGTGCGGGCAGAGATGCTAGAATGGTTTCTTCTTCGATTTGTCTAAGCGGGTGGGGGCTACGAGGCGGGCGCCTGGTATTTCGAAAGCTCGGCCAAGGCGGCGAGTTCCAAGAACTGCGACAATCGCGGGAAATATTTCCAACGCGTCCACAGCGGAACTGCACAGACCTGTCATCAGAAGTCCGCCTCTCTTCTGGGTTTCGATAACGAGGATGAGCGTACGAACTTCGTGGTAGATCGGAAATTATGACTTGTGGGTAGATAACGACAGAGTAACTGTGACAAATTGAGGCACGGACGAATGAGGCTTGTCTGTGTTATCTCCTCAAGCCATGTCTCGTCTATGTGCGATTACTATATGTATTTATGTAAGCATATTACGCTGTACACACCAATAAAAAAAATGAGTAAACGCAGGAATGAGGACAAAAAAATTAAAACAAACAGCACCATACTGCTAAGGAGATATGCCAACGTTCCTGCTACAATTTGTCTCACCTATAACGTGCTCGATAAGATGGCTAGTACCTGTGGTTGTTGCCCGCTTCTTGAATACTTCAAATAAAATACATTTCAAAATTACAAAAATATGCAGAACAGCAGTAGAGGAGTACGAGTACTCTTCTCTGATACACGACATACCAACTCTCTTTTATTAGATTAGTAGAAGAATACACCACAATCAATTATATTTAATGCAACTATGTCAGAATTTAGTGGTAAAAGAAAAAGGTATTTCTGCTTGGAAGCATTAGAATAGCAAATAGCCTTCTACTTTTTGGGGATGCGCGACTCTCACGCGTCCCCTGATATGTTGTTTTCTCGCATAGATCCCGTATTCTGTAATCGGACTGCGCCGTGTGGCTTTACTGCAGCAGTCGGTATGCTTGCAGGGTAATACGAGAGATGAGCGACGCTTTGCGAGCGACGCTTTAGGACCAAGGCTTTACGAAGCTGCCCGCTGCACGTGGAGGGACACAATCTGGTGGACTGTGGCGTTGAGGTGTTGCACTTTGCTTCCCTCATTCTAGTTAGCCTCGCACGAATTGAAATTACCCGTTCGATTCAAGGAAGCGAGCTTCGTTCACGTGAACTTAGCAGTAGTCACCCGATCTTTTGCTACCGATTTCATCATCGTATCACATGGGCGATGCGCATGCAGACTTTCTCTCCCTGGCACTACTTTAGTGTTTGCCGACTGCGTTGAGTGTACGCAGCGTGAGTGGAGTCAACCCTGGTTTGCTGTCACCTGCACATCCTCTGCGCAGCTGCCCCGGACTACGATCGAGCCACCCCGGGCAATGGTGATGCTGTGGCCAGTTCTGCGCAGCGACTTCGGCGGCCGCCTGTATCTGGCTCGCAACTCTCGGCGGCAGAGAAAAGAGCCGGCGGTCATCAACAGCTACTGCGGCTCTCGCGAGCAGGGCACGTCGGCGGCAGCGGCGCTTGCTCGTACCAACTACTGCGTCGCCGTTTCCGGAGTCCTGGCCTGGAATCGTGCCGTCGAGTCTGCAGAGCTGCTGCTGTGACTAGCGGGAGCTAGCGGTGTACCCCAGAGGCAATGTCGGTTCGCATGTTATGGACAGCGTGTGGACATTTCCTCGGCGAGGCCACTGTTGCATGTACTACCTTGTTCGCGAAGCACGCGTTGATGTTAGATTGTGTGACATGTTTCGCTTGAATATGTAGTGATTTAGGGTTGGATGGATGTGGGGATGCGCGACTCTCACGCGTCCCCTGATAGGTTGTTTTCTCGCATAGCTCCCGTTTCCTGTAACCCGGCTTCGCCGCGTGGCTTCACTGCGGCAGTCGGTGTGTTTGCAGGGTAGTACGAGAGATGACGCGAACGTTGCTCTGCTAACGCCAACTAACGGCGGGGTTACTTGGGCGCAGAAAGCAGAAGGCTATTCCTGTTTGGCTCGGGTTCGGAAAGCTGCACGGAGGTTCTGCGCGTGCGCCGATCCATGCTTCTGCGAGACCGTCTCGCCAGGCCTACCCTGGTATGGACGAACACGATCGTTCGAACGCGCCACCGTTCGCGTGACCATAAGCGCGAACGACCAAGCGTTGGTGTCCAGCATGGGGCGAACATATACGCTTGTTATCCGGTCGCGGTGAGTCGGATTTGCGCGATTTGTCCCTCGCCCATCGGCATGTTTTGTGGATAGCAACTCGGCTAGCAGGCATTGATCTATGAAAGGCGCAATAAATGCCCTTGTGATTGTTTACACTACTGTGTTGTGGTTCCTTTGTCCCAACAGCACGGGCGTGAACCCCACAACTTTTGCAACAAAATATCCTGCAGCACTTAAGCCAACGATAGCTGTATTTACTTAAAATTATTATACGTACATTACAATATCCAAGGCTGGATTAACTTGGGTTCATATTCAACTCATTGGGACGAACGACTCTGAAATGAATTCAATTCTGCTAGCCAAATGCAAGCGCTAACATAAGTATACAAATGAAAGGACCCCTTTTCCCATAAGACATAAGACACAATGTAGAAAATTCAGTAATAATACTACAACTTCACTACAAAACCGGCCCAGGTTTTGTAAACTTAGTAGGTTTTACTATATAAATGTTGCAGCAAATTCATGCCTTTAAGTAGCAACAATAGTGAAAATAAACATTACGTGAAAAATAATACGATATAGATCACCTTCGATTGCTAACCAATGTGTTTCTGACTTGCAGCCGAATACACGTTAAATGTATGCTGCTTCATCGCTTAAAGCGTTGTGCCTCTCACGTTTGTGCATGCAGCCACTTTACCGCAACGAAAATTTCTGTGGTGCCACATCGCCCGACACCCCGTACAGCATTGTAGTAGTTAAATTATTCTGGGTAATATACCTCAAACGCTAGCCAATCCTCAAAATACACAAGCTGTCTTCAATGTTTTCGACGACGTGTCATCAGCAGCAAATTTCACAGAGGTGCTACTATTTTCTCTTCACTTGAAAATAAGTGAGAACTTTTCAATGCGACAGGCCGTTCGTCACTAGGATCGCTAAGAACGCCCTTTCTCCTGACAGTACATCTGTGTTATAACTTCAAATGCTTTCCCGGGGCCTCCGTCTGCCAATAGTACATTCGCGTGCATCTGTGAGCGCATGCCTTCGAAACGTCTGTGAAGATCCCGAGCTGATGGAGCGGGAGGCCGAAGCCATCCGGCACCGTTGCCTGTGGGTTACTTAATCGCGACGAAGGTCAGGGGCACGCAGGTGAAGCTTCGCTCACCCCCATTTTCCGGTAGGAGAAGTGTTGGTGATTTTTTAAGTCAACCCAGCTTCGTTTGAGATTTTGTATCGTCTTGTTTAGTTCTTTTGCCTGTCTCAAGAATAGAATCTTGTCAAGCAGGGGAGCAATGAACAACACAATACAAACAAAAGTAACCCTGCTCTCCAAGTATGTGCGCATGCGTGTCGTCCCAAGCCAGCGCAGCGTGGCATTCCGAAACTTCTCCTTCAAAAGCGTAATATGGCACAGAGAGGGAGAGAGAGAGAGAGAAACAACTTTATTGAGCCGAGCTCGGCATCTTCTTAGACGCCGTCGATGGAAGTGGTTCCCTATTCACGGGACCCATACGCTTCCCTAGCCGTCTGGCCCTGGAGATCAGGACGAGCTGGTCTTCCAGGGCGGTGCCGGTTAGCAAGGTCTCCCATCGCTCGGTAAGGGTGGATGAGGGATGGGGTAGGGTAGCGGGGCAGTTAAGAGGTGGGGGAATCGTCTTGATGAAATCGCATACTCCAATGACGTGTTGGAGCGTGCCTAACTGAGTTTTGCAGAAGTTACAATCCTCCTCGTACCTTTCCGGGTACATCTTGTTTTAAGGTAAGGGTGCGGGAACGATCATGCCTGTATTTGCCTGTACATCAATATGGCGCAGCGAGAAGAGACTGCGACTTCGAAACGTCGTAATCACGGCATGATGGTCGTGGGCGCTGTAGTTGTGGCTAGAATCGGCGACATGTCTGACAGCGGCATCAACGCGACATGCAACTTGTAACTTGTAATGCAACTTGTAAAAAGAAAGAAAATTCTGGCCCTGGTGTGATTAGGATGCCGGTTTGAAGTTTTCGCATTATTCCTGCTGTTTCATTCGAAGGAGTTTTTGTACATTTCTACATGTGAAAAAATCACTGATCTATAAAGCAGTTTCGCCGTGCAGGTTAAAAAAGAACTCCTTTTTTTTCTGAAGTAAGTGCGCATCCGAGCAATCCCTACCTTTCTAGTAATCCACACTTCCTTCATTCAAGCGGGTAATGTCGAGTTAATAAATTGAGCAAATTTGTTTTCTACCGCATCATAACATCTGATTTCCCTTTATTTCCCTGATTTCCCGTCTGATTTTCCCTTTATTCATAACATACCTCAGCTGAAAAAAAATGTTCAGCTGCTGCAGCAATAAAGTATTTTGATTCCTTTTTGTTCAGGGAAAAACCACGTTATAACAAAAGTTACATGAGAAATAAGGGTGATTAATATACAGAACAAGTGATTTCACTTAGTGTCCAGTCGGGAAGGTGCGTTATAAATCTGCTAATTATTTGACACCTTAAGGGCTGAACGCGAAGAGGTCTGTTTTTTTTTTTTTCTACGTAAAGCATTTTGTATAAACACAATGTCATTCACAAGTGGAAGAAAGGTTAACATATCTGGAGATTGCCACGGGCGTCAGTGCTGGCTTAGCAATTCTAGACAAATTCACGGACTCTTTCAGTCTTTGCGGAAAAATGTCTCAACGAGGCATAGCAAAAAAACAAATCAATTGCGACTACGACGCGACTGCGAGGCTCTGCATATTCGTGGAGAAAGGAATATGCAAACACACTCAACACAGACGCTTTTAGATATGTGCCCAACTTATTTTTTTTTAATATGTCAGCTGAACAGCAAAAGACTTACAAAACGTTTGGTTTTTCTCTCGCCTTCAACACCTCTCTATTCTGTCCTCTCAGCGCTTAGTATGAAAAGGCCAGAATTTCAACCAGCTGAGCAAAGAAGGATGAAGCAAAACGGCTTTTTAAATTTGTGGTTTCGCTTTCCACGCCGCCGACGATAAGAAACGACCACCACGCCGCCGCCGGTCGAAACTGTACCGGCGCACACCTCTACTTACATTACATAACTGCAAGATGGCGCTATGCTTTTGATGGCTTCGGCTTTGGATCATTTTGGACCCGCATTACGCATGTCCTTGTTTCGGCTTTCTTTCCTTGCGTTGAAAAAAAATTGTTTTGCTCACGGATAACTTTGCATAACGCTCATGATGTTCACAAATGAAACAGAGTTGAGTTGAGTTGAGTTTAATGGCACATAAGCGGCTAAGGCTATTATGCACCATGCACTAGATATAAATTCTTTAAAAAGTTGGGACACCTCAGTGAGACCTTGTCTGGGCAAGAGCCCGGAGGGTCCCAACAAGTTAACCAATGATCTCGGCCTTCTTCTCATAGATGAGAAGGTGGATGAGGTGTTCTGTAATATGTAGTGAAGCACTCAGTGAGGCTTTAAAGTCATATGAGAACACCTGCTTCCTTTAAAAAGCTTACAAACATATGATATGTCAACAAACTCATATTTGCTTCAAAGCTGGGTGAAAAGGAATGTGTTTATTGTAAAATAAGGTAAAAAGTTTCTTCCTGAGTGGTTCAAGCTGTCTGCATGAAAATAAGACGTGGTTTCCTGTTCGTTCATCTCCACATGTGTCACTTTGGGCTTTGTCTTGCTTTGTAAGAATCAAGTTGCGTGTGAGGTGTGTCTGTCCTATGGGGGGGGGGGGGGGCGAAGACGGCATAGAATTACTTCTTTGAAACGATCCTGATGTGTGCAAGATTTCCAGTCGCCTATCACGGGCTTTAAAAATTGTAGTTTGTTGTTTACTACATTGTTCCAAGCAGACTGCCACTTTTCTCTTAGTTTGGAATGGATTAACTTTGTGCAGTCGTTCGGAGGTATCTTTATTTTCGTGATTTGTTTGTGCCTGGTTTGTGCCGCGCATACATCTGTTCTCTCATTGCCACTAATTCCGACATGGTTCGGAACCCAGTATAATTTAACGTTCTGCCCTTGTGAGGTGGCTTTTATTAAATTGTGTATTATGTCCCCCAGTAGTGGGTGTGACTGCATTTCTGGCGTGAAAAGCTGTGAGTGCACTTAGGGTGTCTGTGTATTTAATACTATTAGCGAGTTTTTCCTTTACTATTTTCTCTATGGCTATAGAAATGGCGTAACATTCAGCAGTGAAGACGGATGTACACGGCGGAAGTCGTACTGTTTCTTCCCAGTTCCCTTGGACAACTGCACTTCCAACATGGCCTGTCGTTTTCGAACAATCAGTATAAAAAGTTCCTGAAACTGCTGTATTTTTCCTATAGTGCAGAGAATTCCTGAATAATGTGTTGTGGTGGAGTTTGTGCATTGCGGAACTGTGTCAGAGTGAGGTCGTAAGCTGCGGGAAAGCGTCGGCATAGATCTATGCGGGCCACTTCCCTGCAGCTCCGAGGGTAACCGATGGATAATTGTAGGTGTCGACCACTTGACGTGCTACGCCGAGGCTGCCTCACTCCCGGCAGCCGCGCGAAGTTACGTTTTTCATCTTGCGGAACTTCGTTCTCCGACATGGCCCACCACGCGAACATCTCAGCGACAGGGGACGTGTCTTCCTGTGCGAAATAATCCAAGCCCTCCTTGCTGCATGCAGCATCGTTCACCGCGAGGCTAAGCCTACCACCCGCAAACGAACGACTTGGCAGAGAGGTTCAACCACACTCGGTGACATGTTGGCTAGGTACGTCGCCTCGGACCACAGTAACTGTGACACTGTGTCGCCGATCGTCAAGTATCCCTATAACACGGCCACACAAGCTACCACTGGCTTTTCGCCCTTTTTTCTGCTGTATGGACGAGAGCCCTCGTGTACTATGGACACACTGCTCCCATACCGACCCGACGCTTCCGATTGCACGCCTGTGTCTGAAGCCACCAAATACGCCGAAGACTGCAGGTAGCTTGCGCGAGCCCTTACGACCGCTGCTCCAGGTCTTCAAAAGGTGTGGCGTGAGAGTGGCGCGCTTACACCACTTTTATCAACTGGTTCCCGTGTTCGGTTGTGGGTCCCGCCTCACAGTCCTGGCCTTTCACCCAAACTCCTTGCACGCTATGATGGGCCCTACCGAGTCATAGACCGTACCTCCGCTGCCACCTACGTTGTAGAACCTGTGACGCCATCACCCGACCTCAGGCATCGTGGGCGTGACACAGTTCATGTAAACCGACTTAAGCCGTACTATGACCCCTTCATCCTACCTACGCCGTAAGTCGCCAGGATGGCTCCTCTTCTCTCCCGAGGGCCATTGTAGTGAAGAGGAAGACGAACAAAATGCTCTTGTGTCGGCTGCGCGCACGATCGGCGTTTGTCTACTGCCGGTGCAACTAGACGGTGCCTAGTGTCTTACAATAAATCCTCATATTACAAAATTATTACAAAATTATTCGGAGTCGAAGGATTCCTCCGCTGCCCAAAGAAGACACGAAGATCATCGTCAGGCCGTAAGGAGGTCTGAACATCAGCAAGGTGGGGCCGACAGTTGTGGCCAAGGCCATATGGAACGCAGTCGGTTTCGACCAGGCGAAGCGGGACTCGGACACGATGTGCCCGAATTTCCAACAAAATATCATGGTCATCAGCACCCCCAGCAGAGAGAATGCGACCCTCTACGTCAGGGTCGAGTGCATCGCTGTTGGCGGCCAGCAGCACGAGGTGAACGCGTACGAAGCGGCGCCCAACTCTACGTGCAGAGGCGTCATCCGCGGCATCGCACCGAGTGAAGGACCGGAGGAGCTCGATCGCAAGATTGTCGACTCGAAGAACCCGCTGGCCTTGGGAGCCAAACGAATCAGGAGCACGGGCACCGTGGTTGTGGTCTTCGACGGCTACAAGGTGCCAAACTACGTGTCGTACGGCGGCACACTTGCCAGGTGTGCATTATATAGGAAGCAAGTGGAGGTGTGCTACGCCTATGGCCGCCTCGGGTATCGAGCGGACGTCTGCCCCTCACCGGACGAAACTATGTGCAGGGGATGCGGCATCGCCAACCCGGACGAACAACACAAGTTCGACCCCAAATGCATGCTGTGCGGAGGCCGACACTTCACCGCTGCCAAGGAGTGCAAGCAGAGGTACCAGACGCCGTACCTCGTCAGACGCAGGCGCGGGGAGCGATCCCGAGCCAATAGAAGCAAGTCGCCGGCCCTCGCCATGGGCGAGCGAGAACTCCCAGCCGCCGCCGGTCGCTCCGCGGCTCGCGGGAGCTCTAGATACAGGAGCCCCTCTCCGCCTTCCGGACGCCGTTCCAGGTCCAGGGGAAGATCCGGGTCCAGGGGCAGATCTATGTCCAGGGGCAGATCCGGAAGCTGATCCAGGAGCCGCTCTGTCTCAAGGGCCCGGTATGGGTCCAGTGCCGGCCAGCAGAGGAAGAGAAAGTCGATGCTATCGTGGGCAGATATGGTTGCTGACGGCGCCCACGCGAGTTCCTCCCGGGGCCCACGCGACCCGCTTCCAGAGCAAGCCAGGGACGCCGAGGTAGCGCGCCTTATGAAGGAAAACGCGGACTTATAAGAAATGATCGAAAAGATGGCTAGCGAAATGATAGAGATTAAGAAATTGGTAATCAGTCAGAGTGCTACATACAACGCGTCGGCGCCGACCGCCACAGAAGCACCAGTTCCGGCCTGCGACTCGGCCGGGGCCGCCAAACGTAGGGCAGTTTCCAGTAAGGACGATTCAAATTCGCAAACTTATGAGATCAAAGGCATGCTGGCCACGCTCACTAACAGCGTGCAGCAGTTACAACAAGGCTTAGCACAGGCGCAAGTCCTCCTAGGAGACTCGAGGAGAGGCCTAGGTGCGCTGGCTGATCGCATGGACGCCCTCAAGCGCCTGGTGATCCCAAATAATACGTCCGTAACTCCGATGCAGGTCGTTGTTCCGAACGCGTCGGGGACTCAAATCAAGGCTACGAGCACATCGGCACGTGAGAGTGGGGGGAACTTCTTGCGTGCACCTGTGCTTACAGCGGGTACCCCAGACAATTTAGCTAATCATGGATAGTTCCAAAGAGGAGTTCAAAATTAGGCAGTGGAACTGCAGGGGGTACTCCGATAAGAGGTCTCCGTTGCAGCAATATTTAAGATCGCTACCTAACAAACCACAAGTAATAACATTACAGGAAACCCTCGTCTCTGCCGCATCCCTCTCTGGTTATCGTGCCGTCTCCGTACAGGCCGAAGGTCGGGGAGTGTGCACGTTAATTGACAGGAGGCTTACACACTTGTCTCACGACCTGAAGTTGGCGAGTTGGAAGGTCGAATACGTCATGGCGGAGGTTCTGCTCAACACGAGACAACGCAACCAGCGGAGAAACAGCGTGTTTATACTCAACATCTACAGCAATTCTAGGGACTCGCAACAGCAGTTCAAAACGATACTCAAGAAGTCCGTCGACCTGGCCGGCACCCATCCCCTGGTCGTCATCGGAGATTTCAACGCACCGTACGGCGTGTGGCGGTACGTCTAGGACACGAGCAAGGGCCGGGGTCTGTGGCAGAACGCCAACGAACTGGACCTCACGCTCATCACGGACAAGGCGTTCCCTACCCGAATCGGCAACTCGGTGAGCCGGGACACCACCCCCGATCTGGCGTTCGTGAAGAACGTCGAGGGAGCCGAGTAGAGTAACACCGCAATAAATTTTGGTAGCGCCCATTATGTGCTCGAGACCCGCTTCGAAGTCACCCGAAGTAAATCCATAGAATTCACTGTCACGGACTGGGACCTTTTTCGCAAGCTCCGTGGCAACGACAGCGCATCCGTCCCCCAAGACCTGGAAGATTGGTGCGAGTGAATCAAGAGTGACGCCGAGTCATCGACTAAGAAGATCGTCAGCGACCTGGAGGTAGAAAAGCTGGACAGTAGGCTGGCCCATCTGATCGAGGCCGAGCAGGCGCTGCTTCTAAGATGGAAGGGACAAAGGTTTAACCGAAGATTGAGGAAAAAGATCTCCGAGCTTAACAAGGCCATCGAAGATCACTGTCGGACCCTCGGCAAGCAGCAATGGGACGAGGTCTGTGACTCGATCGACGGGCAGATGCGTAACGGCAAGTCCTGGGGCATGCTAAAGCATCTCCTCGACGAGGGCAGCACCAGATCCAGTCAGAGACACACGCTCGCCAGAGCCCTTCACGAAGCTACCACATCCTGTTCCGGGGACGAGCTGGTTGCCAAGCTCATGGAGAAATACCTTCCCATAAAGCACGGAGACGAGGAAGACCGGTTTCCTGACTACCTCGGCCCAGCTCGTCCGGAATTGGACGAAGACTTCACCGCGGGGAAATTAGGCAAGCCATTTTCGCGCTCAAGGGGAAGTGTGCGCCAGGTGCCGACACAATCACAAACAAGAGGCTGCGGAACCTTGACGACGGTTCGATCGCATACCTCACCGAGAAGATCAACGAGACGTGGAAAAACGCCAGCGTCCCAGAGCAATGGAAGACCGCCAACGTCGTCCTGATCCCCAAACCCGGCAAGGCTCCGAACGTGGACAACCTCCGACCGATCTCTCTCACCTCCTGCGTCGGGAAAGTGGCGGAGCACGTCGTCCTCAACAGACAAAACAGATATGTCGAAGAGAACATCTATACTGACAACATGATTGGCTTTCGTGCCGGCCTCTCGTCGCAGGACGCCATGAAGATGATCAAACATCAAATCATCGACGGCAGTACCAGAGACACCAGGGCCCTGCTCGGACTCGACCTCGAGAAAGCGTTTGACAACGTTCTCCCCGAATACATTCTGGCGTCCGTGGCAGAGCTCGAGCTGGGCCCCAGACTATATAACTACGTCCGTTCGTTCCTGACGGGGAGGAAAGCGAAGCTGCGGATCGGTGACTTTGTCTCCGACGAGGTGCTCTTGGGCCCACGGGGCACGCCGCAAGGCTCAGTCATTTCGCCTGCTCTCTTCAACATCTGCATGATCGGCCTCTCGAGGAATCTGGCCCAATTTGAAGGTATCAAACACACGATCTACGCAGACGACATCACCATCTGGTGCACCGGCGGTAGCGAAGGGTAAGCGGAAAGCGCCATGCAAGAGGCAGTAGACGTCACGGAGCAGTACCTGCTACCCACCGGACTCAGAAGCTCCCCGACCAAATCTGAGCTTCTGCTTTATAGAAAAGAAAAAGTCCGCAGACCCAAAGGCTGGAAACCCGTCTCGGAAAGTAACATTCACCTGTTCACTCGGAGCGGTGACCCGATACCCAGGGTCGACACCATCAGAGTCCTGGGTATGTTCATAGAATCACGCGGCGGCAACGGCACTGCGTTACGCAAGATAATTGCGAAAACCGACAATGCTTTTCGCCTCGTTCGAAGGCTCCCGAACAGACATCGTGGCCTCAAGGAGGACAACCTGCTTCGGCTCATCAACGTCTTTGTGCTGTGTCACTTCACCTACACGGTGGCCATGCACAACTGGCTCAGAGCCGAGCGGGAAAAGCTTAATGCCCTCATTAAAAAATTCTTCAAGAGAGCGCTTGGGCTGCCCGTCAGAACGATACAGAGGACCTCCTTCGGCTCGGCATAAACAACAGCATGGAGGAGATAGCCGAGGCTCAGGAACGGGCCCAGCTAACTCGGCTCTCCACCACGCCGGCCGGCAGGCGTATCCTCGAGGAGATCGGACTCGCACCCACCAAGAACTTGGCTAAAGACACCCAAATTCCCAGAGAAATAGGGGAGTAGTTCGTGGTCGCCCCTTTGCCCCGCAACGTTCATCCCGTTCACAACGCAGGGCGTCGCAAGGCAAGAGCATTGAATATACTAAAGTAAATAAACAAGGACAAAATCGCAGCAAGCTTCGTGGACGCAGCTGCATACCGAGACGGCAAGGCTTTTGCGGTTTCCGTCGTTGACACGCTGGGCAAAGTCATTAACTGTGCTTCCATCCGGACGACGAACCCAGAGGTGGCCGAGCAAGTGGCCATTGCACTCGCCATGCAAGACGGTCGGAGAGACAGGGTGTATGGCGATTAGAAAGCCGCCATCAGGGCATTCCAGAAAGGCCGGGTAGCCCGGCAGGTAGTTCAAATTCTGAAAGGCGTCAAACACGGCAACACCTCCATGCACTCGATCCTTTGGTTCCCTGCACACTCCGGGACCATTGAGGGGGTTCCTCTGAACCTCAACGAGTCTGCCCACGAGGCTGCGCGTGGCTTTACCGACCGCGCTGCCCTCGGATCGGGCGACTATCTCCCCGGACACAGAGACGCTCCTCTCACACACAACGAAATCCCTAAATTCTTTTACTTAGAGAGAAGGGTTATGCCCCCGCCTCACTCCAAGCTAAGCAGGCCGCAGGCGGTCACACTAAGACTTCTGCAAATGAACTCCTACCCAAATCCGGCGTCCCTTAATAGTATATATCCCGAGATTTATCCGAATTGTTCTTGCGTGGCCTGTGGTGAGGTATCTACGTTGCGTCATATGCTCTGGGAGTGCAGGTCGCTGGGCCCGAAGTTCACCAAGGAAGAGTGGGACGCGCTCCTGCGAAGTCCCATCTTTGAGGACCAAATCCTGGCCGTCCAGCGCGCCCGCGATCGGGCCGGCAGACTAGATCTGTCAGTCCCGTCGTGGGATTAGCCGGGTGCGCGTTTTATCGCGCTTTGCTGGACCAAATAAAAGTTTATTCCCTCACTCACTCACTCATAGTACAATACACATATATATATATATATATATAGTTGAAGAAACGACGCAGCACACTTAGGATAATTGCATTTTTATTGTTTTAACGCCGTGGCACGGCCGAAACGTTAAAACATTAAAAATGCAATTTTGGTAAGTGTGCTGCTTCGTTTGTCCAAGTACCTATGCACCGGACCTACACAACCTTTCCTTCAATATACACACACACACACACATATATATATATCTATATATATATATATATATATATATATATATATATATGTGTGTGTGTGTGTGTGTGTGCGTGTGTGTGTGTGTGTGTGTGTGTGTGTGTGTGTGTGTGTGTGTGTGTGTGTGTGTGTGTGTGTGTGTGTGTGTCGTTCGCAGAACTGGTAACTCCGGATAACTAACACGAATTATTTACAGTCCCAAATCAGTGCTACACTGTCTGTATGCAGTCATCAAAGGTGCCTTAGTTGCACGATATCGACTGATTTCAAGAAGGAGGTAAATATCGGCCAAGAAGCGGCGGCACGAAAATTGATAGGCTTGAGGTCACGGGACACGAAGACAGCGTTGTGGATTACAGGATAAAACATGAGTCCATGATACACCCGCTGATAAGTATAAAAAGTAGAGGTGGCGAGTCACGTAGGATGTGTTTATCCGGGGGTGCATTATTCACAGCAAGAGAATGTGTTTCGTGGGAAAGAAAATGCGGTAAATTGCTGTAAATGATTAGGAGGGCTGACGAGATGAGCAAATTTGCTGGTAAAGGTGGGAGAATCACTGGGAGAAACCTTGGTCCAGCATCGCATATAAGATTGGCTGCTAAAGACAAGAAGCTGTCCTCCCAATAAGTCAGTGAGGCAATGAAGTGAGCTGAGGTGAAATGTGAATAGGTCACTTCGATGATCGTAGTTATAGAAGTGCATTTGCAGTGCATACATAGCGATTGATTCTCCTTTGCACATCCATTGCAGGTGAATTGCCGAGAATGGGCACATTCCTATACTGCACACGTACTGCCGGAGGTGTCTGTTCGGGAACAAACCCAGTGGCACATATCCAGGGACATACGCTGTCTACTAGGCGAGACTGTAGCAAACAGCAAGTTGTCTATTCGGGACCGGCTTGGACACGTTACAGAAATTAAAAAAAAGAAATTAACCGATAGCAATAAGAACTTTCTCCTCCAAAATTGTTTTTCTCTTTTTTTTTTTTGCGGTCACGATAAAATTAATAGAGCATTTTCGGAAATGTAATCGAGAACATTTACGTTACTCTCGTCTCAATCTTTATCAATATTGCTCAAACATGGTAAACTCAGCGAATTTGTTTGGTGCTTTCAGTGTGTCCTCTGTAGCCCTTCGCGAGTTGCCTTCTCGAACAACTACTTTTCAAAATTTTCGCCGGCTACCTTCCCTAGTTTCTACATGAGGACGCCGGCAGCAAAAATAAATTCTCTCTCATGTGCGCACTGAGATAAAGGCCAATGTTTTAATGTACGAATCACTTCCGCACACGATTATTGTTACTCAATGTTCCAAAAGTGGCGTTCGCGTCCTCTGCGAAGCAGAGCATTACATTGTTCCTGGTAAAAGAAAAAGGGGCTATCCCCATAGGGCCAAAGAAGAGTTAAAAAGCTTCGCTGGGTAATTTTCTGGTGTCACCGTCCTAAGTGGTCATCGCTATCGAGCATATAGAAAGGCCGGTGCAAATCGCGGCGAACATCTGGTGCAGGTTCATAATAGGAAACAAATACTAATCGCGTGCGTCTGCCAGTCTGTATACGAATGCCCGTGAGGCTACTGCGTGCCACCGACCGTGGGCTTCCTAATGTAGTTCCCGGAAAATTCTATGCGCTTAAAAGTGCGTTGCATACGGAAGCTTGCCTCGTAGTAACTGGTTACATGCAATCGGTTACTGTATTGACACGTGTACTTCTATTTATCGGGCGATCACGTTTCGCCGCCTAACATATGTTATCGCACAGCGCTTGACGCGCCTGCATGTATCCGAAGTTTCTGGTAAGTTATCGATGCTTCTATCCGCTGTCTGTTGTCGCCGAACCTTGTGTTATCTGATTTCATCGCGTGACTCGAATGGTGTAGAACTTTGTGGAAGGCATGCGGGTCCCAACGATTAGTCTCGAACATTCGATGACTGCTGTATAAAAGCCGACGCGCTTGACCCGCTGATCAGATTTCCGACGATCGCCGACAGTGTTCGCCGCTATCGTTGTGCTATAAGTGTAGCCTGTTTTTGTGCGCACAGGTTCGCCCAATAAAAGTTGGTTTTGTATTTCACCGTATTGCTGCTTTCTTCACCGTCACTACCACGTGACAGTATAAGGTAATTGGAGTGAGCGCTGCCGAGTGAACACTTCTTCTGAATGCTGGAACTTAACGTGTAATGTGTTACGTAAAAGGATCATTCGGGCATATACCTAATGGCAAAGGTAGTCTGCTTCCAAAGACACCGGGCAGCACATGCCTAATGGCCCAAGCTACTGGGCAACTTTAGTCACTGTGTTTGTCCCATTGTCTGTGTGACATCATTCAACCGTTAAAAGTGACCAAAGTAGCAAACGAAAACTCTTTAATACACACTGAAATGTCAAAGAACGTCGCGATGAGATAAAACTACAGTCAAAGGGGCCTGGCCACTTATCGAGTCGCGCGCCGACTGGCCACGAGGACGACAACGCTGCGAGACGGTCCAGCATCCCGTACGTGTCTGAAGCACAGCCGCTGAAGACGAGCTCCTGGATGACTGCGCTACAGGACAGATGGTTGGTCAGCACGTAGTGGGAGTGGACCGTCGGGAACAGCTCGTCGACGTGGATCTGGCGCTGCGCGTAGCGCGGCGCCTCAGCGCATAAACGCCTCAGCATTGGACACGTCAGTCCCGTGCTCGAGGAAGACGAGCGTGCGCATAATGTCGCAGCTGTCGAGCAGCTCACACTGATGCTCACGCCCACGCACGAGAAGCGCTCGCTCAGGATCTCCAGCCTGTCCATTGTGGTCACTGTGGAGCGGAGC
Source organism: Dermacentor andersoni (assembly GCF_023375885.2). Classification (NCBI taxonomy): domain Eukaryota; kingdom Metazoa; phylum Arthropoda; class Arachnida; order Ixodida; family Ixodidae; genus Dermacentor; species Dermacentor andersoni. The sequence continues at coordinate 357,867,885 of NC_092814.1, read as the reverse complement.
GCTTCCATCGGGTCCCTGGTCGGATAGTCCAACAGGTGGTAGCAGGGCCTGGCGTGCCTCAGGTGTTCGCTAAGTTCGAGGCCGTCCCGTAAATGGAACTGCTTTGGTGACATCCGTGACTCGAGCTGCTCCAGGAACTCGATGGAGCGGTGCTGAATCAGCGGCCAATGAACCAGAATGAACGACCGCCTGCGCCGCATGTTGAAGGCCAAAGGAACCACGCGTCCGCGCTGGCAAGCCAGGCCCAGCCGTCCTTCGCGTAGCTTGATGATGATGACCCACAGGAAGTTGTTCCACAGGGACAGCTCCGAGAGGTGGAGACACCCATCGGCTGCGCTGGCCGTGCATGACTTGTCGAGGTCCACCTGGTGATGGCCCGATTTGCTCCGAACGCAGCGAACGTTGGAGAAGAGCTGGTTGACCGACCGGCACACGACGGGACAGCTGCCGACCAGACACGCAGCGGACTGTCGTAGGCGGCCGCTCCGTGGTCCCTCCTTGCAGACCTGTGGACAAACACCTGTTGTGCTTGTACTCCACTCTGCTGTTGATATAGCTAATCGCTAATGCGCGGTTTCGAGCTCTTTTCAAAGTAAGCATCGCCAAGTAACGTTACAAAACTAGCCTGATATTCATCTCATATTAACAGAAAGTTAACGTGTGTGAAGTTTGCTGAAAAATTTCTTGCCTTTCTGAAACTAACGGTAGCCATCGGGGTGTTCGTGACATCAGGATGCGCAGCTTTTCTACTTAGATACCGTATTTTACGGCAGTGAGGCATTGCGATAGGAACTGCCACTGGCGGTCGCCAAATGAGGAGCTAGAACCACGCCAATGCGAGTGAAATTGCGCAATGTGCCCCAGAATATGAAAGCGTTGTCTTTTCCTTCCCGGAGGCACTTTCAAGTGTGAGAGAACGCTGCGTAGCCTCCACTTCACTGCCATACAATTGTGAAAACCAGCGTAGAGATATCAGCAACCCTCATTTCGTTACGCACAACGAAAATTTCCTTTCCGAAACCAAAACACATAAAAAGTCACATAGAAAAAGAATGAACATTGTCAACAGCGAATGAAACAGGCAAGTAAAGCTGCCGGCTTATGTTCTAGACATGAATATACCCGATGTATTGGGGAAGCAACACAATGTAGGTGAAGCCTTTCAACAAGCGAATAGATAGCGCTGCTATGTATATGCATGTATACCATGTGCATGTCAATAGCTAGCGCTGCTATGTATATGCATGTACACCATGTGCATGTTAAGTGGGAAAGATACACAAAGAAAAAATCACTAGGCGCGTTATGGTTCCCTGTTTACCTATGTCCTGCTGCGACATATGTTCTTCGCGCCAGATGTGCCTTTATTCTTAGGTACAAACATGATAAATTCAAACACGAACAAATCGAAAGGCACAACGCTACGTTATGGCCTTTCCTGCTTAAATTGCATGTTCAACAACGACCTAATTCATGCACAGCAAAGTGAATTTCTGTCGACAGCATGCTTAAAGGCTGGCTATACGGAACAACATCACATAATATTTAGTTGTATATAGTTCTCTTGTTCGCGCTTGCATTTGTTACGAAATGTCTCCCGCGTCTGGGACATGAGCAATGCGGCTTGCATTATAGTACGGCTGTAGTAGGGGAGAATCGAATCGGCAACCTCGTGCTGAGAACGAGAGCGCGATATAGCCACTAAGCCACCACGACGTGCGAGAGAGCTTTTCGTTACCGCAATGAGCAACGAAGCATGCAGAGGGCGAAGCAAGCGTCTTACGCTTTCGTTGGAGCCTCGCGATCGCGTCAAGTCCTTCGGCTTCATCAACCGCGTAGCTGGGCAGCTTCTTGGCGTGGACGCAGTGCTGGACGAAATCCCTGGAGCCGAGTTCGATCTTGGTTCGCGTGGTTCGCACGAGCATCTGCGCGATCCTGTGGGCACGCTTTGCCCGTGGCACGCTGTCTCGTGATTCATTCGCGAGACGCGAGGTTGACAGCGCGACGGAACCGAAAACGATGAAGAATCGAATTGCCGCGAAATAAGGCGGACGATGCAAAACGCGCGATTTTAAAAATGTCACTTGCGGGAATGGTAAGTGGGCAATTTCTTATCAGTGCATAATTAGCAACAGCGCAATGAACAGGCACGCAGAATGGCGCAACATACGAAACACAAGAGGAGCGTGTCTCTTTCAACCCTTCTTTTTGTACTGTTCTTAATTATGTGTGATGCGAATCTTACTTTTTTTTTTACAGGAAACAGCGGGGGACGCCAAGCGAAAGAAGGCTGTGTGGTTAACAAGTTTGGCCAATCGTTTACGATGGTGATCATATCAAGGTCAGACTTTCAAACAAGCGCGAAGTGATATTCCTAACGTTAGGATAACACCTTGTTTCTCAATAAACGCACAATTTGGCCCTTTGAGGGCAGCCTCCGTACATGTGCGGTAGCGTAAACGAGCACCAAATGTTGACGCAGGCACCTTGTGGCCCACTTTTAGAAAGCACAATATAACGCGCGGCGTTCACTTTTCGGGAACTTAGCAGATGCTGTCACTGCGTGTTAACTTAAATCCCCTACTGTACCATTGCCAATTATTTGTATTTTTTCATCGAAACGTGAATGCAAGATATGTGTTGAATGCTGTTTTAATTGTTGTGATACTTCAGAATGAAAAAAAAAAAAAGTGCAAGAATTACGACACGTACCCGAAAAGACACTTATGAAATTGAAAGGCTTTTTTTTAATAGAATTGAGGCCTATATTCGCTCAATTGCATGACGAATTTCCCACGACTACTAATTTACCATCAGAAAGGACGCATGAATAGATTGTGTCCGGATACACATCGCACATTCCGTTGCAGATTCTATAGAGTGGTCACCATCGTGTGCTGGCAATAGCGGGTGTTGTGGTCTCTGCCCCTGCCGACCGGCGCCTTTCACTTTGTAGTAAATTGGACGCAGGTTTTCTGTGGATCTTAACTTGTGCGTAGAGCGTACAGCTTGACTGAAAGCAAGAGGAAACTTCGCAGTACGCAAATTGCTTGGCCTCCGGGATCATGAGGCGCTGTGCTGTAGCGACAGCGGAAAGCCGCAATGTTGAGGGACATGCTCAATTGCTGCGTACTCAGACATGTCTTGCAGTGTTATAAAGTTGGGCAGCGCTTAATAAAATGCGAATGCTTAATTGCGCGTCGTCTTCTCATCTGCATGAGGATGCCGCTTCGGTAATCACGATATTGCTAGATTTCTATGAGAAATAACGGCGCGTAGAAAAGTAGCAGACACATGAGTCAATTGCTTTCGCTCAGACGCTCTCTTTACAACCGAAAATTGCTCCTCAGTTTTCTGGACGCTTTATTTCGCAATATAGCGGATTCCGATGCCCGGCTCCGAATGGCCAATAGTTGACATCAATCAATAAAGAAATGTTTCGATCAGTTCGCTTCCTCTTACTGTTATGTTTACACTTATTGACGGAGTTTATAAACAGGCTAATACTAATTACGTATACTTCCGGAAGAAGCCCACCAATGCTCACGCTTGGCCGCGGCCGTCCGCACAGGAATTAAACATAGCAAAATTTGGTGATCGCTCTCTAATGGTACCTCGTACGTACGCGAATCCCAGAAGCTAAAGCTTCGTCGAACAGACTTCTTCCTCCAAAACAACATCACTGATCTTCCCGGCAGTGCATAGGGGCCGTAGTAGAGAGAGGGCCTGCTCTCGTGAAGCAGTATCTTCGCTCGTGCCAGGCTGAAAAATACATCGGACGTACCTGCGTTGCTTCTGTTTCGCCCATTCCGCTGCTCCCGACTACCGATTTTTGCACATGCTTTTGCAGTAGCTAAGGCGCCGTGAGGCACGAGAGACATAATCCGGCGTGACTGGTTCAGCACGAGCGCCTCAGGCGCGAAAAAGTCTGTCCGATGTAACTTCAGGCACAACGAACACGCGATGGGGTGTCAGCGCCCACTCCTTCACCTGGTTCACCGCGCGGGCAGGCAGCGTGAGAGCGTAAACAAACTCGCGCATGGTTATGGCCAGCGCGAGCAATCGCGCTGACAGTCCTCCACGCCATCTCACTGCGCCACCAACATCCAAGGAGACGCACGTGGAAAACTCGTGGACGACGCATGGCATCGGCACAGAGACACAAGACCTCACTCCGCAATGCCGGCACCCTAGGGACAAACGCAAACAAAATGACCAGAGAAACTTCTACTCCGTAGTACCTAGGCAAAGTCAGATATTCCAGGAGAAAAAGCCCCCATATTCTTTCTTTTGCACCCAATTTTAGTCGTGCTTGCGCACAAATGTATAGGGCTATTCCTGTAGTGACCATGTCGTCTCGCTAAAGACAACCCCGTTTGGCACGTTAAGAGCGTCATTGGCACGAAAATAGGAAATAGTGGAGTCTACCTGAACATCCAAAATGAAATTAGAACTGCGCGCAATGGTGACGTTGGGTAGGCGGACCGTTGTAGGCATGCCCGGCTCCTTCTAAGCCGTCCCAGTGCACGGCATTGAAAAAGGAGCGGAAGCACCGCGAAAAGGGTTCGATTGCTAACAATTCCGCTTTTGCTGGACGCAGTTAGGTAGTTTTAGTGGCAAAGTATTTCTGAAAGAGGCTAATTTAACTTTAAATGCATTTCTCGACTTCGATAAAAAGTGGCAAGGGGCCACTCTAAAGGGATACTAAAGGCAAATATTAACTCAACGTGAACTTTTAAATTATGATTCTAGAAACGTTGCAGTGCTTGTTTATTTCGTGCCAATTAAAGGCTCAGTTGAAGAGAAAAACGACTCTGTAGGGATCTGCATACCTCTAGCTGGATGGATCGGTCGATGCAATGAGCGCACCTTTGTAAATTGGGCGGTGGTTTGCGCCAGCAAGTTCTCGTTCTTATTTTGGGAATCTCCTAGCTATCTCTTTTTTATATTGTCCCGTACGAGTTTGTGCCGCTGTGGACACAAGGACGTTGTGAAGTGAAGAGCAGGTTGAAGTTTCTCGAAGATCGGTAGATGGTGCTGCACTGGCTGGCCACTGAGCTACAACCTTGTAACTGTATACATTGTAAACATATATATTTTCTCCCCGTAACATTTTCGTGGAGGTGCGGGGTAAACTCGCCACAAGCCGGCCATGAATCTTCGTAGCGTGCGTCACATCGGTTCTGCTGTTATGGCTACTGGCGCTGCTTCCGCCGCTCAGACACCAGCGGAAGCAGTGCTAACCCAGCTGCGTAACCAGGAAATCTTCATCGGCACTGGCAAGGTCGACGTCGAAGACTGGATGACGTCGAATGAGCGCGTCGGTAAGCACAACAAGTGGGATGCCACACTTTTGCTGGCAACCGTGATTTTGTACTTGGGAGGAACCGCGAAGGTATCGTTCGAGGCGCATGAAACCGACATTTGAAGCTGGGACTCCTGCAAGGAAAAGCTACGCGATCTTTTCGGAAGACCTGTGGGACGTCAAGCAAGAGCTAGCGTCTCGTGCTCAGACATTAATCGACTGGTACGTCGCGTATATTCAAGAGGTTCTGGCTCTCTGTTATAAAGGGGACGCAGACATGCTGGAGGCCGATAAGGTTGGACACATATTGAAGGGCATCGCGGACGATGCGTTCAACCGCCTGCTTTGCAGGAAATGCTCAACCGCTGAGTCCATGATTAAGGAATGCCGGAAGTTTGAGCACGCGAAGAGCAAACGCATCGTATAAGACTAGATTCTCCACCACGGTGCACCTCGACAGTTACTTACAGACCGTGGCCGCTCGAACTATTCCGCTCCTGTGCCACTGAGCACAAGCTGTCTACCACCTACCAGCCACAAACGAACGGTTTTACGGAACGTCTCAACCGAACAATCACAGAGATGCTGTCGATGTACGTCTCTAACGATCACCTTGACTGGGACGCCAAGCTGGGCTACGTGACGTTCGCGTATAACTCGTCCCAACATGACACCACGGGATATTCACCCTTTTATCTTTTGTGTGCACGGTCGAGATCCCACATTGCCGTTTGACACCATCCTCCCTTCTGTGCACCTATTGTAATTGAGTACGCTCCTGAAGTCATCGATCACGCTCACATGGTATGTCAAGTCGCCCGATCTCGTTTAATAGCCTCGCAGCGTACGCAAAAACAGTGTTACGACCGGTGCCATCGCGATGTTAAGTTCACGCCAGGTGCTAGGGTGCTCCTTTGGTCACCATGTCGTCGGATTACCCCTCCCATATATATATATATATATATAATATATATATATATATATATATATATATATATATATATATATATATATATATATATATATATATATATATATATATATATATATATATATATATATATATATATATATATATATGTATATACATATATATATTGGCAACCGCGGTCCTGTTACGGATGGATGAAAACAGAGAGGAAGAAGAAGATCGCGGGACGCTGACTGCGGCGTGTTGTTGGTGGTCAGTCATTTAAACTACTCTGACTCTTCTTGTATGTACATTGTAAATACAGTCTTTCTACACTCCCAACATCCCCGTAACAATATATATATATATATATATATATATATATATATATATATATCGCAGTACTGGTACCTTCGGACAACTAGCACGAACCATTGATAGTCGAAGTTGAGTGCTGCATCGTCTGTATGCGGCCATCAAATGTGGCTCAATTGCAGGATATCGAATGATTTCGAGAAGGCGGTAATTATCGTGAAAGAAGTGGTGGCACGAGAACTGATAGGCTTGAGGTCATTGGACAGGAAGACATCGTTGTGGATTAGAGGATAAAACACGAGTCCATGATTCATCCGCAGGTGTGGTTGTCCGGAGATGCATTATTCACAGCAAGAGAACGTATTTCGTGGGACAGAAAATACATTAAGTGGCTGTAAATGATTAGAAGAGTTGATGAGACGAGAATCATAAGGTGGGTGCGGATAATGCACAACCACAGTAATTGGAAATCAATGGATGAAGCCTTCGTCCAGCACTGGACATAAGATAGGCTGCTAAAGATGAGTAGCTGTCCTCCCAATGAGTCATTGAGGCCATGAAGTGACCTGAGGTGAACAGTGAATAGGTCACTTCGATGTTCGCGGTTATAGGAGTGCATTCGGAAATGCGTTAAAAGATAACTGAAAAGCTTTTTTTTAATGCACTGTTCAAAATACCTATGATATAGCCGCGAGACAACACTGTCGTGAACAGGTAAGCCAAGTATTACTCCCATGAATTCTGGAGAAAGCTACCATAAGGTACTTAGGTTGAATAATTCTTTCGCGCGGATTTTTCATATCTCCGTCATCCTTCAGTGAACCATGCGGTGCTGTCATAGAGTCAGGTTAGGCGATATTGTGGAATTTGCCTTCTTCTCACGTCACATTTGCTTATAGGGTGAATACACCTAGACTGATCGGCTCAAAACGCAAGCGTGGACGAAGAGGACAATATCTCAAAATTCCAGATTGTGAAATCAACACCCCAGGGAGCGCAATGCGAACACTAAACTAACTACTCGCCGTATTCCTTTTTATGCGTCTCGAAAAAATAAATATTTTGAGAATAATAAAGGAAGCAAATCGTGTATGTAACTGGTGAAAATGTTCGCAATAGCCTTCGGCAATAATTCAATAAAGCCAGTATAGCCTCCAGTGTTCCAAGTCAGGTGCAGGTACTAATATGGCTTTGTGTCTACCGTCTGCGATCACATTTATTTGGTTATCCGCCCTGTCGGAGTGAAAAACGCACTTCCCTCATGGCGGAGAGTTGCGGAAGAGTTAGAAACAATTGTGGCCGATGCCATGAGAGGTTTATCGTGTAGTCTGCAGCACATCGCCTTGCCATTAGTAAATCACGAAACCTTGGATCACATCAGCAGTGGCAATCTTACTGCCAGCTGACATGCCTAATGATACGCTAGAGTGTATCATGTTGTAAACATTGCACCCCGATTGAAACTCCGCAGCAACCCCCAATATCCCTAGTATTCTGGCTACAACTTTGTGACAATGGTTATCCATGAAGGGATCCTGCTCGACGTGGAGCTGTCAGTTGCGGATGGGGCGATATCATTTTAATATAGTTGACGGTAAACACCGCTTGATTAACCTTGCCACATCCATTACAACGGATTGGCCAAGAATGGGCACGTTCCGATATTGCACACGTACTGCCGACGGTGTCTGTTCAGGAACACACCCAGTGGCACATATCCAATGAACCAAGTGTTGTACTAGGCGAGACAGCAGCCAGCAGGAAGAGTTCTATTCGGGCGCGGCTTTGACACGTTACAGAAAAATCATGATAAGTGATAGCAATCACGAATTTCTTCATCCACAATGAAATTAGTGCTCCATGAAAGTAATAGACCAATTACTAAAAGCTAATCGATCACATTTACGCTACTCTCCTGTCAGTCTTTATTTAGATTGCTCAAACATAGTAAATTCAGCGAGCTAGTATTGTGCTTTGAGTGTATCCTCTGTAGCCCTCACGAGTTGCCTTCTCTAACAACTGCTTTTCAAAATTTTTGTCGGCAACCTTCCCTAGCTTTTACATCAGGACGGTTGCACCAACAATAAATGATGTCTTACGTGCGCGCTGAGACGAAGACCAATGTGGTAACATATAAATATCTTCCGTACATTCTTGTTGTTACTCCATGCTCCAGAACTAGCGTCCGAGTCCTCTGTGAAGCAGAGCACTACATTGTTGCTTGTGATAGAAAAGGGGTGATCCCCATGGGCCAAAGGAGAGTCGGAAAAGCTTCCCTAGGCAATTTCCTGGCATCATCGTCCTAAGTGGTCATCGCTATCGAGCATATATAAAGACCCGTGCAAATCCTCGGCGAACAACGGGAGGCTACTGCGTGCCACCGACCATGGGCCTTCTAATGTAGTACCCGCAAAATTCTATGCGCTTAAACATGCGTCGCCAATGGAAATTTGCAGGGTAATAACTGGTTGAATGTAATTGGTTACTGTAAAAAATAATTGAAGTTGAGTGAGCGTTGCCGAGTAAAAAATGCTACTGAACGCAGGCAATTAATAACCTATAATGTGTTAGGTGCAATCTCATTCGGGTTTATACCCAGTGGCACAGGTAGTCTGCTTGCCAAGTCTTCAGCCAGCACATAACTAATGGCCGAAGACAGCAGACAACTTGAGTCACTGTGCATGTCCCATTGTTCACTGTGTGGCATAATTCAACCATCCAAAGGGGCCAAAGTAACGAATGAGAGCGCTTTAATACATATATACACTGAAATTTACATGAACCTCGTGCTGAGCTGAAAAAAAAAAGCCAAATGTGCCTCGCCACTGACCCATTGGCTCAACACGATTGAGAAGACTCCGAAGTTCACCTCGGTCACTTCATATTTGCAGTTTTCTACTGTGCCAAGCGTCGCGCACCGATCGGCGACGAGGATGAGCAACGGTGCGAGACGGTGCAGTGTCCCGTACGTCCCTGTCGCACAGCCGCTGAAGACGAGCTCCTCGATGACTGCGGTACAGGACACCAGATCGGCCAGCAGTGGACCACCCGGAACAGCTCGGCGACGTGGATCTGGCATTGCCGCGTAGCACGGCGCATTATCGCATTTACGCCGAGCCACGGGCACGTCGATCCAGATCTCGAGGCAGACGAGCCTGCGCATGGCGTCGCACCTGTCCAACAGGTAGCACAGCATGCTCACGCCCGCGCTCGAGAAGTGCACGCTCCCGATCTCCAACTTGTCGAGCGTGGTCGCTGTGGAGCGGAGCGCGTCCATCAGGTCCCTGGTCGGGTAGTCCAACAGGTGGTAGTGGAGCCTGACGTGGATAAGGTTGTCGGTAAACTGGAACTGCTTTGGTGGCATCCGTAACTCGAGCAGCTCCAGGAACTCGATGGAGCGGTGCTCCATCAGCGGCCAATGAACCAGAATGAACGGGCACCTGCGCTGCTTGTTGGAAGCCAGAGCAACTACGCGTCTTCGCAGGGAAGCCAGGGCCAGCCGTGTTTCGCGTAGCTCGATAATAACCCACAGGAAGTTGTTCCATGGGGACAGCTCCGCAAGGTGGAAGCACCCGTCGGTTCCGCTGGCCGTTCATGACTTGTCGAGGTCCACCTGGTGATGGCTCAAGATGCTCTGCACCCAGTGAAAGTTGCAGAAGAGCTGGTTGACCGACCGGCACAGGCAGCCGCTCCGTGGTCCTTTATTGCAGACCTGCGGTCAAACAAATCTCGTGCTCGTACTCCATTCTGATGTTCACGTAGCACATTGCTAAGGCTTGCTTTGTGCTTCTTTTAAGAGTAAGCATCGCCAAGTAACAATACACCTTCACCTTATATTTACAGAAAGCGTGTGTACTGTTTGTTGAAAAATGACTTGCCACCACTGAAACTGACGGCAGCCGGCGGGGTACTCGTGAGGTGACGATGTGCCGCTTCTCTACTTCGATACTGTATATTATGGTAGCGAGGCATTGCGATGAAACTACCGCTGGCGTTACGCAAATGAGGTGCGGGAAGCACGTGGATGCGACTGAAATCATGCAGTGTGTCCTAGAATGTCAAAGCTTTGCCTACTCCGTCTCTTCGGCGGTTTGAAGTGTCAGATAACGCCTCGAAGCCTCCACTCCACTGGTGTATGTGAAGTTAGAAAAAAAAATCCCCACAAGCGTTATATTTCTGTCTTCTTCCATGTCCTGCTTGGAACCTGATACGTTCTTCGCGTCAGCCATGACTATGTTCTTAGGTACTAACAGCGTAAATTCAAACGCGAACAAATCGAAAGTTACTAGGCTATGTACTTCTGTTTGCTGCTTCACATGCCTGTTTAATAGAACCCTAATTCCTGGACCGCACTGCGGACTTGGGTCGACAGCATGCTTAAAGACTGGCTATACAGCAGAAATGGCTTTCCGATTATTTTCTCTTGCTCGCACTTGCATTTATTCCGAAATGTCTCCCGCATCTAGGACAGTAGTAATGCAGCTAGCATTATAGTACGGGTGTACCTCGAGGGAGAATCGAATCCCCGACCTCGTGCTAAGAAGGAGAGCGCGATACAGCCACTAAGCCACCACAGCGTGTGAGAAAGCTTTTCATAAACCGCACTGAGTGACGAAGCAGAGAGCGAAGCAAAGGTCTTACGCTTTCGTTGGACCTTTGCCGTCGCGTCAGGTCCTTTGGGTTCGTCCACCGTGTAGCTGAGCCGCATCTAGGTGTGGACGCAGTGCTGGACGAAATCTCTGGAACGGAGCTGGAACATTGGTCGCGTGGTTCGCACGAGCACCTGCGCGATTCTGTGGGCACGCCATGCCCGTGGCACGCCCTCTCTGGATTCCATCGCGAGACGCGTGGTTGCCTGCACGACGGAACCGAAAACGATGAAGAACCGAATAGCCGCGATGTCAAGGCGCGCGCTCGAAAACGCGCGATTTTAAAATTTCATTTGCGAGAACAATAAGTGGACAAGTTGTTATCGGTGCATTTATTTCGTCATTTATCATTAGTACAGGAGGAAGTCGCGGAGTGAGAACAACAGTCATGGGGACCGCCTAATAGTAGTTTAAGGATTTAGGTAAAGGTAAAGTGTGGTTCACTTTTAAAGAGCACAATCTAACGCATGATTTTCACTTTGCGGGCACTCAGTAGATGCTGTCTTCGTGGATCCATTCCAATCCTCGACTTCACTAGTGCCAAATATTTTTTTTTTCGCCGAAAGGTGAATGCAGAATAAGTGTTGGATGTTGTTTCAATTTTCTTTGTAGTTATAGCTTCAGAGTGGAAAAAAGAGCGCGAAAATCACGACACGTACAAAAAACGAAACTGATGAAAGAAAAAGTTGTTCCTTTTTTCCACCATGACTTCGGGCCTATATTCGCGCAAGTGCATAAACAATTTCCCACAATTGCGAATTTCCCATCAGAAAAGTCGCATCAATAGATCGTGTCCAGATACACATCACACATGCCGTCGCAGATTCTATCCCGTGGCCACCATCGTGTGCTAGCAACAGCGGGTGTCGAGGTCTCTGCCCTCGGCGACGGGTGCTTTTTACAGTGTACTAAACTGAACGCGGGTTTCGTATGCATTTTAGCTTGTAGTATACAGCGTACAGTTTGAATGAAAACTAGAGGTAACTTCGCAGTATGACAATTGCTTGGCTTGTGCGACAATGGGGCGCTGCGTTGCAGCGACAGCGGAAAGCCGCGATGTTGAGGGGCATGCTCAACTTCTGCGCACTCAAGTATGTTTAGCAGTGTTATAAAGTTGGACAGCCCTTAATAAAATGCCAATGCTTGGCGTTGTTTTGTCAGCTGCGTCACGATGCCGCTTCGGTGATCACGATATTGCTAGAATTTTATAATCAATAACAGCGCAGAGGAAAGTAGCAGGCACATTAGAACTTAAAGGCGAAATTGTAAGATGCATAAAATAGAACACACAAGGTACCATGAACAATGCAAGATTATGACGACTGTGCTGCATGTATTATTGCATTAGCCGCGCGCATGCCTTAAGAACATTGTACGCGGAGGACTGGGAGAATGCATGTTTGTACGGGGAGAAGGGAGGTTTAAAATATATTTAAAGGGTATTTACAAAGCACTCACTGGCATTCAACCAGTCCGCGCGACATCAGCGAACGTCATCGTCTCCTGTACTGTCCACAGCTTCGTCTCTGGGCGCTGTGCTTGGTCACATGACCCCCGGCGGCAAAGGCGCCGTCCCGGTGCTCGCTAGATCGTCCGAGTATTATCGCTTGATGCGGGTAACGTGGATGACATCAGTGAGAGCTCGAGAAATGGAGGAATCGAGAGGCGTGATTTCATATGTGACGTCGGTCACTTGGAGCAAGACCCGGTACGGGCCACAGTGAGGCGAAATCAACTTCTCGCAAAGGCCAACTCGCCGTGACGATGTCCAAAGAAGAACCATTAAACCATGGTTGAAGTGGGCATCGCGGTGGCGGGCATTATAGAAGCGTCGCTCTGTTCCTGCGAAGCGGTAAGGCGCAGGCAGGCAATCTGGCGTGCTTCTACAGCTCCGAAGATGGTGTTACGGGTGCATTCTGACGACTTGTCATTAACAGCGGGAAGGAGCGTGTCAAATGGCAGCGTGGGGTTTTTTCCACAAAAGAGATGAAACGGAGAAAAACCCATAGAGTCATAGAGTCATTACAGGCAAACGTCACGAAGGGCAGAGCGACGTCTTTGTAATGATGGTCGACAGATGCATAAATAGAAAGCATGTCTTCGATAGTTCTGTTAGATGCTCCGTAAGGCCACTGGTCTTAAGGCGGTACGCCGTTGTCAACTTGCGCTTTGTAAGGCAAGAGTGCAACAGGTCCTGGGCAGCTTTTGATGTGAAATAGCGGCCCCGGTCTGTGAAGAGCTGCCGAGGAGCGCCGTGGTTAAGCATAAAGTCTTTGAGGAGGAATTAGGCGACGTCGGTTGCACAGATGCTCGGGAGAGCCCAAGTGATCGTATACCGGGTCGTGCTGTCGGTAGCGGCTCCTATACACTTATTTCCGCAGGCAGATAGCGGGGAAGAGTCACAAATGTAAAGACCAACCCTGAACAATGACTCCGAGGGAACATCAAGGCGTTCAAGGCAGCCATCTGGTAGCACTGCTTGTTTCTTGTGGCGCTGGCATTGTTCACAGAAAGCGACATTACGGCAGACGGAACGGCAAGTACCGGGTCAAAAGAAGCGATGCCGAACATAGGCATACATAGAGACTCCGAGGTGACCTGCAGTAGGAACATCTTGTAGCTGTGCGAGGATAGTTTGATGCATTATGTGGAAATAACCAAAAGCAGTTCAGGAGTGTCATGCAGGGTGCATATTGTAGCTGTACAAGACGCCATCCTGCAGCACAAACATACGCAGAGAAGGGGACGGTGTCTCAGAAGTCATCCGGAGAAAAAGGTCTCGCAAGTAGGGGTCACGTCTGTGCTCACTGCACATGTTGTGAAATGTAGTTAGCGACAGCACGCAGGTAGATTCGCGGCTGCCAGAATGCTCCGGTGAGTCTACTAGATGGCGCGACAAGCAGTCAGCGCCTTCGTGCAGTCGGCCACTTGTATTCAAAGCTGTGTATGAGTACTCCTGGAGTCGTAGAGCTCGCCGACCGAGACGCTCAGTAGGATCCTTCATGGATGAGAGCCAGCGTAAGGCATAATGGTCGGTGATAATTTTGAATGCTCGGCCTTATAAGTAGGGCGAAATTTACCCAATGGAAAAACGAGGGCAAGGCGCTAGAGTCCAGTAGTAAGCAAACAGTGAAACTAGAAAACCTGTCTGCTAAAAAATTATTCGAAAATTTTTAATCGGAATACTGTCGATCATACGAGTAAATATTCCGTTTCAAACATTTTTGCCGCACTAAAATAACAAGTGCTAAATTTTTCTATTTCACAATATCTTAGGTCATTCTTGGTGACCCCTACCAACCAGTGATTCTGGTGCAAGGCTTGACAAGACTGTGCAAACCAGCTATTATGTCGTGCGCGAATGGCGTTGCTCACTTGAACGCGGCGGTTTCATCCGAGTTTTGTTTATTTCCTTGCGTATTTGTTCAAAGTTGGTCATGCGCTTCACTTCAAATTTTGCCTGACCTAGCGCGCGGCATTCTTTGACGACAGGTGTGACTGCAGGCTTTTTGTTATTGTGCAAGTTCACGCTGCGGCGTCCGACGCGCTGTCTCTCGTCGTGACGATAAATGCGGAACGCCCTGCGAAAAAGCGTCGCGCTATATGTTCGTTCATTCTCCGTAACACAGGCTCTGAGTGTCCGATGGGCAATAAAATGAGTAAGTCGAACGTCTTCTAAATGATAATGTGGGACAATGGTGTCTGATAACTGTTGGATATGAATACACGTTGTCGCACGCAATTGCGAATGATTCTGTGAAAATATTGCCGCGAATCTATGCAGTGCTTGCTCACTCTTCATGTCTGCCGCCACGCGACGCAACGCAAGACGCGCTGCCGCCATGCGACGCAAGACGCGCCCAGTTGAGACGCGCCAAGACGCGCTTTAAATTGAGCGCAGACGACAGCGGCGCGCATTCTGTTCGACGACCGCCGAGCACGCTGGTCGCCTCGCCGCCGCCGGGTAACTCAGGGCATTGTGGGCGCAAGTCAGCCCAACAAACAGTCTTCTTTCGACGAACTTTTGTCCGTCCTCATCGTCCCTGCGACTGCCGTCACCACTACGTGACAATATTTCGCATATGTTGCCATACATTACTACTGTGTGCTGGCCATAGTACTTGTCATGCACTGAAACGTGTTCTGTTTGGTCAATTATATTGGTTGCGTTAATCTGGGTGAATAATAGTGAAGTTGCTTTTGAAACCTCTGTGGCACTGTCATTTATATCCATCCTGTTCGCTCACCTTCCTAAGGAACCTACTGGGGCAATTGCCGTCAATAACAGGCTAATTATGTTCACATTAAGACATACGCCACTCCTATAGTTTAATGACACGCTAGCGCTTCAGCTGAAGCGAGTCGCAAGCTGGCCTCAGCCTCAAAAGAAAAACAATAATTGCTGGCGTAGCGGTCGCAATGCCGGACGCTAAAGAAATTCAAACATTAACGTCAAGCAGCGCAAGATCTTGACGTCACTGCCATTTCTGGTTGTGACGTAACTTTTCGTTGTTTTATTTTTTGCTTGCCGTTACTTGTCCCCCCGATACGTAGATGGCGACGGTTGCAATGAGGCGCCATTTGCTCGACATGTGGGCTTCTAGGGAAGCTGCACCACCAGTTTACGTATACCTTGTAGTCGGGCCCTGTCGCCGGGCTCTTTCTGTAAAATGCGCCTGAGGATAGTTGTTGGGTTCTTCTGGCAGCGTCTGACATTACTGGTTCGTCGCCGTTTCATGCTAAGGCCACAACAAGTTCTTTTGCACGTGTTTAAAGACTTATTCGCTTCGTATTTCGTTATGTCACTGTTAGCCGCATTAACGAGTGACGGCGGCCTTGAAGCCATAAACAGCCGCTGCCCATTTGCTACGCTGACATGCGGTGACTTTCATTTCGCATTCTTTTTTTTTTTTGTTATCATGCGCAGCATTGAGTGGTGATGCAAGCGATAACAGCGATGCGGCAGCGTCCGAGCTGTGAAGCAGGTTCGATACAATGACGAAGTTAGAAAATAAAACGGTTCGTTAAGAAATGCGGCCAATGATCGCACGCCATTCGGTAAAGAGCGCTTTATGTTACGTGCAGCGGCTTCTGAACAAGTATGGTGCTCCACTTTTGCAAAAGCAATGTAGCTATTTCTAAAGCAGTACACGTGCAATATTTTAGTATGGCAATAATTCGCGCTTTCTCAACCTCTGTAACAGGCTATGTGCGCTCGAGCGTTGTTAGCTGTTTTGCATTGGGCTGAAGATACGTATTTTCGTGTTTTAATTGTGTATGGAGTCCTTACCGTAGAAAGCTTCTTCTTAGCATGTATAACAGTGCTTTCTTGACCTTAAATCAGAAAAATGTGCATTACACGAAGGAACGCAGCATCTGCATTTTATAGCTTTGAAGGCTCCAGTATTGCTTGTACGAAGGAACGTAGCGTCTACATTGAATAGCTTTGCAGCCTGCAGTATTGTTAACCTTCTTCCTGTCATTCTACGTATTTCAGCAAGCTCCACTATTTCCTTAAAATACATTCTACAGCCAAAGGACATCATGCATATTCAAGGAGAAATTTCCAAGTATTAGAAGACGATTGCAAGGCTTCGAAGACAGTAGGTGAAGACCCCCAACACGAAGTGCCTAATTGCAGCTGTTTAATGAGTTACGTATTGGCTTACACATTCGAGATGAGGATGTTGGTGCGTGCCCAATTATTTTTGTAGCCATTTTATTTTGGCACGCAACCATTTACATAATTTTGATACCTTAATTCACCCTCCTTCGCAGAAGCACAAGAAAAAGCATCGCATTCTTTCCTTCTAAAACAGTCCCATTTTTAGCAAATTAATTGCTGACGTGTCTGTGAAGCTTTTTTTTTCATTATCTGGATAGTTGCAACACGTCTTGTATATGCTTTGCTTGTGTAAGGTGATTGCCATCACGCGATCAATTTCCGACTATTCTCCATTATACCGGTGTCACACGAGCACTTTCGATCGCGATCAAGCCCGATCCGGATCGAAATTTTCGACTGCGATTGGCTCCCTCGCGCAGCTTGCGCAAAAGAACCAATCGCGACCGAGAAATTCTAATCGGATCTGACTTGATCGCGATTTAATGTGCGCCGTGTGGCAGTCGTACTCCTTGCATTTCGCAGCTTCTTCTCGTTTTCATGCATCCGCCTCTTACAATCTTGCTGCAATAAATTGTTCGTGTTCTTGGGTGTACAGCAAGTTGATTTATATTTAACGGACATGGCACACTTATTTACTCCTTTTAGCCTGAGTATCTAGACGTACAATATTGTCACGTGGTAGTGACGTTAAAGAACACAGTAGCAGTACTGTGAAAGACAAAACTAGCTTTTATTGGGCGAACCTGTGCCCACAAAACAGGCTACACTTAAAGCACAACGATAGCGGCGAACACAGTCGGCGATCGTCGAAAATCTGATCAGCGAGGCAAGCGCGTCGGCTTTTATACAGCAGTCGTCGAATGCCCCAGACCAATCGCCCGGACCCGCGTGCCTTCCACAATGTTCTACACCATTCGCGTCACGCGATGAAATCAGATAACACAATGTTCGGCGACAACAGACAGCCGGGCAGAAGCATCGACAACCCTCCAGAAACCTCGGATACACGCAGGCGCGTCCCGCGCTGTGCGATTACATTTGTTAGGCGGCGAAACGTGGTCGCCCGATAAAGATAAGTACACGTGTCAATATCACAAGCGATGAAGTTCTACTTCCTGAACAGTTGGCATGATTGTTGCGCTAAGTTACAGCTTGAAACAACAAATATAAATTTAAATAAAAGTAACCTAAAGTGAATCACCTTTGCGCACTCGTCGTCGCAACATATAAACAGAGGCATGATATCACTCGATTTAAGCAACGGTATGGGTCACAAAAAAAAATAATAATAAAAGAAACGAAACTGAAATCATGGCCTCCGACATTCGGCGGCGTCCTACTACTATCTTGGAGGCTGGTGCGTTTCGCCGATTCCGCGAGGCGGCCTGAGAGACCAATTCTGCCTCAGCTAAAATGAGCCGAGAGAAAAGCTTCGAGGTTGTCGAAGTAAACAGGGGAGTGAGAAGGTGTAGTAGTTTTGAACGAGACGGTATCCACTTAAATTACAGGCTTGGACGAGAAGTGGGCTGGTGACTAGTGAAGTGGCAGGTGAAGTGGGCTGGTGAAGTGGGCTGGTGAAGTGGGCTGGTGACAGGGAGCCCAAGGGCGCTCAGGAGGCCAGAGTAGGTAGTAATGAAGAAGGTCTCCTAAGGGAACCTCAGAATAGCATCGCCGTCAATAACAGAAAAAGGAAGAAAGCAGGAAAGAGAGCTCGCCATGCAATAGGCTACATAAACATGTAGGGCGGCAGAAGAAAGGAAAAGTGCGCAGAGATTGAGGAGCAGCTAAAAAGAGGACAAATAGGGGTGTATGCGGTTACAGAAACGCACCTTAGAGACTCGGAAGAGCGGCCAGTGATTGAGAATTATGTTTGAGAAGGGTGCAACAGAACCAAGTTGGAAAGAAAAGGAGGGGGAGTCGTAATGCTCATCCATCAGCGAGCCAAATGGAAAAGAGTAAATTCAAAATGTCAAGAGCATCTTTGGTTATTAGGCACAATGAGTGGGAAAAAAGCTTGGTTGGGCGTTACCTATCTGTGGACCGCAAATAATTGCACAGAGAAGACTAAAGAGTTAGCGGAATGCATAAGTGCTGATATCAAGGGTTTCGGGAATGATGCCGAAATTATCCTGTTAGATGACATGAATTCCCACATGCAGGATTTAGATGGCTATACCGACAACAACGGGAAGTCAATCCTAGACCTTTGTGAGCAACATAACTTCGTTATCGTAAATACAGGGCCGAAGTGTCAATGGCAGATCACGTGGGAAGTGGGAAACCGGCAATCGACCATTTTTTACTGTCTGATGACAGAAGGAATTCGTGATATGTTGAGAAATGGTCATTGTCGAGGAAGGGTACATCGGCATAGGGACTGACCATAAACGCATCATTTTGAAAATGGGATATGTAGTTGGGAAGAGAGCAAGGAGTGCAAAATGGCCAGTCCAAATTTGAACGCTCAACAAATAATAAATATAGTCCCAAGATTCTAGGAACAATTTGGCAAATGGCCAAAAGCAGGAATATAGTGAGCTTCTAAGTGTAATAACGACATAAATATGGAAAGAGAGACAACATGTTCATTGGAAAGGAAAAAAAAAAAGAAGCCGAAAAGCTGCCGGAACAGCGAAATACGAGAAGCGATCGCTGAACCTCAGAAAGCATCTCGAGAGCACAGGCAGGCAAAGAAGGCGCAGTTGCCGCAGGATGAAGTAATCAGTAAATGGGACATATACCGGGAGAAAAGCCTATGGTTCAAATACTGCTGCAAGCAAAGATAAAAGGTGAAAGTGAACGTTGGTTGTACGAAATACGTGGGAAAAAGAAAGCCGCAACTAGAATATTTTGGAACCACATAAAATTATTAGGCAGTAAGTCAACAACAATAGAACAACATATCCTAGACGAAGATGGAAACAAACTGGAAGGGGAAGCGGCATTAAATTACATCCGAAAAATAACAGCCGAATCTTTCCAAGGCAATGACGAGGTTGTATTTGAAGAAAAACAGCATGAAAGAGAACCAGCTGGAAAAGGAGCTGGTGCTGACAAATTTCAACTGGAAGAAATCCGAAGAGAAAATTCCTAAGCGCAAAGCCACGGGGCTAGACGGGGTTCCTGTTAGGCTGATCAATGAACTAGGACCAAGAAGTAAGGAAGCTCGGGTGGAAGCAGTGGAAAAAACTTTAAAAGAAAGACGAATACAAGACAGCTGGCGCCAAAGTAGAATGAATTTAATTTATAAAGGTAAGGGCGAGAAAGATAGAATTCACTCGTATAGACCGTCGACCATTACATCGGTAATATACAGGCTAGCAATGCAGGCAATCAAATTAAAGCTGCGAGCATGGGCAGAGAATAATGGCATTTTGGGAGAACTTCAGAATGGCTTCAAAATAGGTGGGTGTTTGGATGATAACTTATTTGTTTTTACTCAGTGTATTGATATATCAAGAGCAGAAAGCAGACCCTTACATGTGGCCTTTTCAGATATTACAGGAGCCTATGACAACGTAGACCGCAACATTTTGTGGGATATCCTGGAAGGGGAAGGCCTGGGTGACGATTGTCTACAGCTTTTGAGAGAGATTTAGCTAGAAAATACTGTTTGCGTTGAATGGGAAGGGATGAGGAGCGAGGAGAAAGTTGACGCGTCAATAATAACAAGGGACTGAGGCAGGGGTGTCCTTTATCCCCACTGCTGTTTATGATGTACATGATGAGGATGGAATGGGCGCTAGAAGAAAGTGTTATCGGGTTCAATCTTTCATACAAACAGGCGGGTACAGTAGTAGAGCAACAGCTTCCAGGTTTATTTGGTGCGGACGACACTGTGTTGCTAGCTAACAAGCAAATTGATTTTCAACCTCTGGCTAATATCTGTGGACAGGAAGGCGAGAATTTAGGTCTGAAAGTTAGTGTTAGAAAATCAGGTGTTATGGTATTCAATGAAAACAGTTAACAGCAGTGACAATGCAGGGCCAGGAAATGCCTCGGGTAAAAGAGTATAAATACCTTCTACATGGATAAACGAAGGCAATAGATATATGGAAACACAGGAATAAACCATAACAGTAAAGGGGAAGAGAAATGCAACCATAATGAAGCACAGAGCGCTATGGAAATACAATAGGCACGAGGTCCTCCGAGGTATGTTGAAAGGTGTAATGGTTCCAGGACTTACTTTTGGAAATGCGGTTGTTTGCTTTAAATCTGGGGTACCATCAGGACTCGATGGGAAGCAAAGGTCAGTGAGACGCCTCGAATTGGGCGCTCACGGGAAGACTACAAATGAAGCTGTGCAGCGTGATATGGGCTGGACAAGTTTTGAATTGAGAGAAGCTCACCGTAAAATTTATTATGAAGCACTGAGAAATATGGAAGAAAGTAAATGGGTTGGTAGAGTGTTGAAGTATTTGTACAGGAAAGACATTGATTCAGAGTGGAAAAAAAGAAATAGGAAGCTTGTCAGCAATTATGCGGCCTGTAGGGTGAGCAACACAGCAACAAAGAACGTCGAGCGCAAAGTCAGAGAGGCTGAAATAATCTCATGGGCGGCGGCAATGGAAAAGGAACCTGCTATGAATAACTACTTAACAGGGAAAAAACGAAATCAGGAAAGATGTAATTTATGACAACGCAAAGGGAAGCTCATTACTTTTCGAAGCGAGATCAGGATGCCTTAGAACACGCACTTATAAAGCGAGGTCCAGGAAGGAAGAAGAAGCATGTGCTTGCTGCGGTAAAGCTTGGAAACTAAGCAGCATGTTTTATTAGAATGTTAAGATATATTCTCAGCAGTCGATTTAGGCACCACTGGCCTCCTTGAAGCCCTTGGGTTCAGCGAGAGCAGGGGAAAAGTAAACACGTCCACAATATAGATTAGTATGAGGCGATTGTAAGATTGGAGGAGGAAAAGTAGAGAAATGACAAAAAAACGAAGACGCACAAAAGCGGAGTTCACGATAGGGGTTCAGAAAATTTGGTTGCGGGAGTTCATAGTGCTCTTGTTCTCTTTTTCTTTTTTTTCTTTTTTAACCTAGGTACTACATTAGGCAGTATAATAGCAAGAGGTTGGTGGCGAAACGAACCGCCCCGTTCCACAGGGGACGCTCATAACGTCCATCCATCCATCCGGCCGCAGGCGCCTACGGGAGTATCCACTCTTTACGTTTACTATATTACTCTACGGACGCGGTACGACTATCGGTGAATCGGGCTGGCGTCACCGGCTTATATCCGATGTTTCAAACGGACGTTTGACCGAGTGGCCGGTCATCGAGATCGAAAATGTGCCGGCACGAGGCAAGAAGGCAACGAAGTGCCTCCGCATAGTGGGCCGGAAAGTCAGGAGCGATCATTGTCGTGAAAGGTTCTAATACTCGGGTTTTAGGGTCCGAACCAACAGAGGTAGGCGACGCAGTATCACTAGTTAAGGCATAAATGTGTCTGTCGCAAGCCGGGCCCAAGGCTGCAAGAGATATGCCCTGAGGTAGCACTTGAGGGAAGAGGCTGAAATTCACCACAAGAAGACAGGTGGCACTGTGTTTTATACGGGCGACCACGGGCGGGAATGCGATGTTCTGCGACAGGAAGACGGTGGCGCTGGGCGACACGACATAATCGCCGTCGGCGACAGGTGGATCAGGTGAAGTGGCAGCATAGGTCAGAGCTCGATGAGGTAGGCGGACGTAATGCGTGGAACATGGCCGACTCTGCGCAGGATCAGGAAGGTGAACAGTATGCGGTAGCGCGAGTTAGACAACACCCGTGGAGTAGTCAATGACGCCCTAAGTGCCGACAGAAAATCTAGGCCTACGACGATTTCGTGTGGGCACTGCTCCAAGACATAAAACAGAAGTATGGCGTCCGGTTACTGTGACGCGGGCGGCACACATCCCAGTGACAGCTAGATTTCCACCGTCGGCGACGCGGACGACAGTGAGCTGCGTAGGAGTTAGTAGTTTCTTGAGGCGCGTACAGAGGTTGGAGTTCATAACCAATATGTGTGCTCCTGTGTCAATTAGAGCTAGCACAGCTGCGCCATCCACGCCCACGTTGATCAGGTTGTGATGGTCAGGCAATGTAAGCAGAGGAATTTCGGGTCGAGTCGTCGTGGCGGGCTCATCTCTCGTCGCTGCTCCCGTTAGTTTAGGTAGCGGCGTGAGTAAGAAGATGGAGAGCGACAAGGCAGAGGCGAGCGGGAAAGACGCGTAGGCATGGCGAAGGGGAACGGTTTGGTCGTGCGGGCAGAGATGCTAGAATGGTTTCTTCTTCGATTTGCCTAAGCGGGTGGGGGCTACGAGGCGGGCGCCTGGTATTTCGAAAGCTCGGCCAAGGCGGCGAGTTCCAAGAACTGCGACAATGGCGGGAAATATTTCCAACGCGTCCACAGCGGAACTGCATAGACCTGTCACAGAAGTCCGCCACTCTTCTGGGTTTCGATAACGAAGATGAGCGTACGAACTTCGTGGTAGATCGGAAATTATGACTTGTGGGTAGATAACGACAGAGTAACTGTGCAACATTGAGGCACGGACGAAAGAGGCTTGTCTGTGTTATCTCCTCAAGCCATGTCTCGTCTTTGTGCGATTACTATATGTATTTATGTAAGCATATTACGCTGTACACAATAATAAAAAAATGAGTAAAGGCAGGAATGAGGACAAAAAAATTATAACAAACAGCACCATACTGCTAAGGAGATATGCCAACGTTCCTGATACAATTTGTCTCACCTATAACGTGCTCGATAAGATGGCTAGTACCTGTGGTTGTTGCCCGCTTCTTGAATACCTAAAAAAAAATACATTTCAAGATTACAAAAATATGCAGAACAGCAGTAGAGGAGTACGTGAGACAACATTGTTTCGTGCAAGAAGGTAAACTCATCTCTGATACACAACATACCAGCTCTCTTTTATTAGATTATTAGAAGAATACACCACAATCAATTATATTTAATGCAACTATGTCAGAATTTAGTGGTAAAGGAAAATGGTATTTCTGCTTGGAAGCATTAGAATAGCAAATAGCCTTCTACTTTTTGTGGATGCGCGACTCTCACGCGTCCCCTGATATGTTGTTTTCTCGCATAGATCCCGTATTCTGTAATCGGACTGCGCCGTGTGGCTTTACTGCAGCAGTCGGTATGCTTGCAGGGTAATACGAGAGATGAGCGACGCTTTACGAGCGACGCTTTAGGACTAAGGCTTTACGAAGCTGTCCGTTGCACGTGGAGGGCCACAATCTGGTGGACTGTGGCGTTGAGGTGTTGCACTTTGCTTCCCTCATTCTAGTTAGCCTCGCACGAATTGAAATTACTCGTTCGATTTAAGGAAGCGAGCTTCGTTCACGTGAACTTAGCAGTAGTCGCCCGATCTTTTGCTACCGATTTCATCATCGTATCACATGGGCGATGCACATGCAGAATTTCTCTCCCTGGCACTACTTTAGTGTTTGCCGACTGCGTTGAGTGTACGCACCGTGAGTGGAGTCACCCCTGGTGTGCTGTCACCTACACATCGTCTGCGCAGCTGCCCCGGACTACGATCGAGCCACCCCGGGCAATGGTGATGCTGTGGCCAGTTCTGCGCAGCGACTTCGGCGGCCGCCTGTATCTGGCTCGCAACTCTTGGCGGCAGAGAAAAGAGCCGGCGGTCATCAACAGCTACTGCGGCTCTCGCCAGCAGGGCACGTCGGCGGCAGCGACGCTTGCTCGTACCGACTACTGCGTCACCGTTTCCGGAGTCCTGGCCTGGAATCGTGCCGTCGAGTCTGCAGAGCTGCTGCTGTGACCAGCGGGCGCTAGCAGAGTACCCCAGGGACAATGTCGGTTCGCATGTTAGTGACAGCGTGTGGACATTTCCTCGGCGCGGCCACTGTTGCATGTACTACCTTGTTCGCGAAGCACGCGTTGATGTTAGACCGTGTGACATGTTTCGCTGGAATATGTAGTGATTTAGGGTTGGAGGGATGTGGGGATGCGCGACTCTCACGCGTCCCCTGATAGGTTAGTTTCTCGCATAGCTGTAACCCGGCTTCGCCGCGTGGCTTTACTGCGGCAGTCGGTATGCTTGCAGGGTAGTACGAGAGATGGCGCGAACGTTGCTCTGCTAACGCCACCTAACGGCAGGGTTACTTGGGCGCAAAAGGCTCTTTGGCTCGGGTTCGGAAACCGGCACGGAGGTTCTGCGCGTGCGCCGATCCATGCTTCTGCGAGACCTTCTCGCGAGGCCTACCCCGGAATGGACGAACACGATAGTTCGAACGCGCCACCGTTCGCGTGACCATACGCGTGAACGACCAATCGTTGGTGTAGCATGGGGCGAACATATTCGCTCGTTATCCGGTCGCGGTGAGTCGGACTTGCGCGATCTGTCCCTCGCCCATCGGCATGTTTTGTGGATAGCAACTCGGCTATAGCAGGCATTGATCTATGAAAGGCGCAATAAAAGCCCTTGTGATTGTTTGCACTACTGTGTTGTGGTTCCTTTGTCGCAAGAGCATGGGCGCGAACCCCACAACTTTTGCAACAAAATATCCTGCAGCGATTAGGCCAACGATAGCTGTATTTACTTAAAATTATTATACTTACATTACAATATCCAAGGCTGGATTAACTTGGGTTCATATGAAACTCATTGGGACGAACGACTATGAAATTAATTCAATTCTGCTTGCCAAATGCAAGCGCTAACATAAGTATACAAATGAAAGGACTCCTTTTTCCCATAAAACATAAGACACATGTAGAAAATTCAGTAGTAATACTACAAATTCACTAGAAAACACGCCCAGGTTTTGTAAACCTAGTAGGTTTTACCAGATAAATGTTGCAGCAAATTCATGCCTTTAAGTAGCAACAATAGTGAAAATAAAGATTACGTGAAAAATAATACGATATATATCACCTTCGATTGCTAACCAATGTGTTTCTGACTTGCAGCCGAATACACGTTAAATGTATGTTGCTTCATCGCTTAAAGCGTTGTGCCTCTCACGTTTGTGCATGCAGCCGCTTTACCGCAACGAAACTTTATGTGGTCCCACATCGGCCGACACCCCGTACAGCATTGTAGTCGTTAAAATTATTCGCTGTAATATACCTGAAACACTAGCCAATCTTCAAAATACACAAGCTGTCTTCAATGTTTTCGACGACGTGTCATCAGCAGCGAATGTCACACTGGTGCTACTATTTTCTCTTCACTTGAATTAAACTGGGAATTTTTCAATGCGACAGGCCGTTCGTCACTAGGATCGGTAAGAACGCCGTTTCTCCTGACAGCACATCTTTGTTATCACTTCACATGCTTTCCTGAGGCGTCCGTTTGATAGTAGTATATTCGCCTGCATCCACGCACGCATGCCTACGAAACGTATGTGAAGATCCCGAGCTGGAGGGAGCGGGAGGCCGAAGCCATCCGGCACCGTTGCCTGTGGAATACATAATCGCCACGAAGGTCAGGTGCACGCAGGTGAAGCTTCGCTCATCCCCATTTTCCGGTAGGGGAAGTGTTGGTGATTTTTTAAGTCAACCCAGCTTCGTTTGAGATTTTGTATTGTCTTGTTCAGTTCTTTTGCCTGTCTCAAGCATAGAATCATGTCAAGCAGAGGGGCAATGAACAACACAATACAAATAAAAGTGACCCTGCTCTCCACGGATCTGCGCATGCGTGTCGTCCCAAGCCAGCGCAGCGTGGCATTCCGACACTTCTCCTTCAAAAGCGTAATATGGCGCAGCGAGAACAGACAGCGACTTTGAAACGTCGTAATCACGGCTTGATGGTCCTGGGCGCTGTAGATGTGGGTAGAATCGGCGACATGTCTCACAGCGGTATCAACGCGAGAGATACAACTTGTAAAAAGATAGAAAATCCTGGCCCTGGTGTGTTTGAGATGTAGGTTTGAAGTTTTCGCATTATTCCGGTCGTTGCATTTGAAGGAGTTTTTCTGCATTTCTACCTTGAAAAAATCACTGATCTATAAAACAGCTTCGACGTGCTGGTTAAAAAGAACTCTTTTTTTTTCTGAAATAAGTGTGCATCTGAGCAATGCCTGCTTTTCTAGTAATCCACACTTCGTTGATTCAACCTGGTAATGTCGAGTTAATCAATTGAGCAAATTTGTTTTCTACGGCATCACAACATATCTCAGCTGAAAGAAATGTTCAGCTGCTGCAGAAAAAAACTATTTTGATTCCTTTTTGTTCAGGGAAAAATCATGTTAAAAGAAAAGTTACATGAGCAATTAGGGTGATTAATATACAGAACAAGTGATTTCACTTATATTCCAGTCAGGAAGGTGCGTTATAATATCTGCTGATAGGTTGACAGCTTAAGGGCTGAACGCAGCAAGAGTTGCTCATAGAAGACGTCTGTTTTTTGTTTTTTCTACGTAAAGCATTTTGTATAAACACGATCTCATTCGCAACAAGTGGAAGGAGGGTTAACACATCTACAGATTGTCACCGTCGGTGCTGGCTTAGCAATTCTAGGCAAATTCACTGACTCTTTGACTGGTTGCGGAAAAATGTCTCACACAAGACGAGGCACAGCAAATAAAACAAATCAATTGCGACTACGACGCAACAGCGAGGCTCTGCATATTCGTGGAGAAAGGAATATGCAAAGACACTCAGCACAGACACTTTTAGAGATGTGCCCAACTTATTTTTTTTAGATATGTCGGCTGAAGAGCAAAAGACTTACAAAACGTTCGGTTTCGCTCTCGCCTTCAACGCCTCTGTATTCGCTGCTCTCAGCGCTTAGTATGAAAAGGCCAGAATTTCAACCAGTTGAGCAATGAAGGATGTAGCAAAACGGCTTTTTTATTTTTGTGGTATCAGTTTTCACGTAGCCAACGAAAAATCTCAGCGCGCCGCCGCCGATGAATACCTGAATACCTGGCACCGCAGACTAGAAACGACCACCACGCCGCCGCCGGTCGAAACCGACCCGGCGCACACCACTACATACATTACACAACTGCAATGTGGCGCTATGCTTTGGTGGCTGCGGCTCTGGATCATTTTGGATCAGCATTACGCATATCCTTGTTTCGGTTTTCTTTCCTTGCGTTGAAAAAAAATTGTTTTGCTCACTGATAACTTGGAATAACGCACATGATGTTCACAAATGAAACAAAGTTGAGTTGAGTTGAGTTTAATGGCACATAAGCAGCTGAGGCTATTACGCACCACACACTAGTTATAAGTTTTTTTAAAAAGTTGGGACACCTCAGTGAGTCCTTGTCTGGGCAAGAGCTCGGAGGGTCCCAACAAATTAACCAAAGACCTCGGCCTTCTTCTCATAGATGAGAGGGTGGATGAGGTGTTCTGTAATATGTATTGAAGCACTCAGTGAGGCTTTAAAGTTATATGAGAACACCTGCTTCCTTTAAAAAGCTTAGAAACATATGATATGCCAACAAACTCATATTTGCCTAAAATCAAAGCTGGGTGAAAAGGTATGTCTTTATTGTAAAATGAGGTAAAAAGTTTCTTCCTGAGTGGTTCAAGCTTTCTGCATGAAAATAAGACGTGGTTTCCTGTTCGTTCATCTCCACATGTTTCACTTTGGGGATTGTCTTGCTTTGTAGGAATAAAGTTGCGTGTGAGGTGTGTGTGTCCCATGGGGGGGGGGGGGGGGGCAAAGACTGCATAGAATTACTTCTTTGAAACGTTCCTGATGTGTGCAAGATTTCCATTCGCCTAACACGGGCTTTATAAAGTGCAGTTTGTTGTTTACTACACTGTTCTAAGCAGACTTCCATTTTTCTCTTAGTTTAGAATGTATTAACTTTATGCAGTCGTTAGGAGGTATGTTTATTTTCGTGATTTGTTTGTGCCTGGTTTGTGCCGCGTATACATCTGCTCTCTCATTGCCACTAATTCCGACATGGCTCGGAACCCAGTATAATTAAACGTTCTGCCCTTGTGTGGTGGCTTTTATTAACTTGTGTATGATGTCCCCCAGTAGTGGGTGTGACTGCACATCTGGCGGGAAGAGCAGTGAGAGCACTTAGGGTGTCTGTGTATTTAATACTATTAGCGAGTTTTTCCTTTACTGTATTCTCTATGGCTATAGAAATGGCGTAACATTCAGCAGTGAAGACGGATGTACACTGCGGAAGTTAAAATTAAAATTAAATTATGGGGCTTTACGTGCCAAAACCACTTGCTGATTATGAGGCACGCCGTAGTGGAGGACTTCGGAAATTTCGACCACCTGGGGTTCTTTAACGTGCACCTAAATCTGAGTACACGGGTGTTTTCGCATTACGCCCCCACCGAAATGCGGCCGCCGTGGCCGGGATTCGATCCCGCGACCTCGTGCTCAGCAGCCCAACACCATAGCCACTGAGCAACCACGGCGGGTACACTGCGGAAGTCGTACTGTTTCTTCCCAGTTCCCTTGGACAACTGCACTTCCAACATGGCCTGTCGTTTTCGAGCCATCAGTATAAAAGTCCCTGAAACTGCTGTATTTTTCCTCTAGTGCAAAGAATTCCTGAATAATGTGTTGTAGTGGAGTTTGTGCATTGCGGAACTGTGTCAGAGTGACATCGCAAGCTGTGGGAAAGCGTCGGCATAGATCTATACGGGCCACTTCCCTGCAGCTCCGAGGGTAAACGATAGATAATTGTAGGTGTCGACCACTTGACGTGCTACGCCAAGACTGCCTCATTCCCTGCAGCCGCGCGAAGTTTCGTCTTTCATCTTGCGGAACTTCGTTCTTCGACATGGCGCACCACGCGAACTGCTCAGCGACAGGGGACGTGTCTTCCTGTGCGAAGTAATCCAAGCCCTTCTTGTTGCATGCAGCGTCGTTCACCGCAAGGCTACAGCCTACCACCCGCAAACGAACGGCTTGACAGAGAGGTTCAACCACACACTCGGTGACATGTTGACTATGTACGTCGCCTCGGACCACAGTAACTGGGACGCTGTTGCGCCGATCGTCAAGTATCCCTATAATACGGCCACACAAGCTACCACTGGCTTTTCGACCTTTTTTCTGCTGTATGGAGGAGAGCCCTCGTGTACAATGGACACACTGCTCCCATACCGACCTGACGCTTCCGAATGCACGTCTGTGTCTGAAGCCACCAAATACGCCGAAGACTGTAGGTAGCTCGCGCGAACCCTTAGGACCGCTGCTCAAGGTCGTCAAAAGGTGTGGCGTGAGAGTGGCGCGCTTACACCACATTTATCAGCTGGTTCCCTTGTTCGGTTGTGGTCCCGCCTCACAGCCCTGGCCTTTCAACCAAACTCCTTTCACGCTATGACGGCCCCTACCGCGTCAAAGACCGTACCTCCGCTGTCACCTACGTTCTAGAACCTGTGACGCCATCACCCGACCTCAGGCATCGCGGGCGTGACACAGATCATGTGAACCGACTTAAGCCGTACTATGACCCCCTCATCCTACCTACGCCGTAAGTCGCCAGGATGGCTCCTCGTCTCTCCCGAGAGCCATTGTAGTGAAGAGGAAGACGAAGAAAACGTTCTTGTGTCGGCTGTGCGTACGATCAGAGTTCGTATACAGTCGGTGCAGCTAGACTGTGCCTAGTGTCTTAGAATAAATCCTCATATGTATGTATATATATATATATATATATATATATATATATATATATAGATATATATATATATATAGATATAGATATATATATGTGTGTGTGTGTAGAGGGCGAGTTGAAGAAACCAAGGAGCACACTTGCGAAAATTGCATTTTTATTGTTTTAACTCCGTGGCACGGCCGCAATGTTAAAAGATTAAAAATGCAATTTTCGTAAGTGTGCTCCTTCGTTTCTTCAACTACCTATGCACCGGACCTACAGAACATTTCCTTCAATTATATATATATATATATATATATATAGATATATATATATATATATATATATATATATATATATATATATATATATATATATATATATATATATATATAAATATATATATCGTTTGCAGAACTGGCAACTCCGTATAACTATCACCAAATATTGACAGTCCCAAATAAGTGCTGCACTGTTTGTGTGCAGTCATCAAAGGTGCCTGAGTGAGTGAGTGAGTGAATAAACTTTTATTTGGTCCAGCAAAGCGCGATAAAACGCGCACCCGGCTAATCCCACGACGGGACTGACAGATCTAGTCTGCCGGCCCGATCGCGGGCGCGCTGGACGGCCAGGATTTGATCCTCAAAGACAGGACTTCGCAGGAGCGCGTCCCACTCTTCCTTGGTGAACGTCGGGCCCAGCGACCCGCACTCCCAGAGCATATGTGGCAACGTAGCTACCTCACCACAGGCCACGCAAGAACAATTTGGATAAATCTCTGGATATATGCTATTAAGGGACGCCGGATTTGGGTACGAGTTCGTTTGTAGAAGTCTTAGTGTGACCGCCTGCGGCCTGCTTAGCTTGGAGTGAGGCGGGGGGAAAACCCTTCTCTCTAAGTAAAAGAATTTCGTGATTTCGTTGTGTGTGAGAGGAGCGTCTCTGTGTCCGGGGAGAGAGTCGCCCGATCCGAGGGCAGCGCGGTCGGTAAAGCCACGCGCAGCCTCGTGGGCAGACTCGTTGAGGTTCAGAGGAACCCCCTCAATCGCCCCGACGTGTGCAGGGAACCAAAGGATCGAGTGCATGGAGGTGTTGCCCTGTTTGGCGTCTTTCAGAATGTGAACTACCTGCCGGGCTACCCGGCCTTTCTGGAATGCCCTGATGGCGGCTTTCGAATCGCTATACACCCTGTCTCTCCGACCGTCTTGCATGGCGAGTGCAATGGCCACTTGCTCGGCCACCTCTGGGTTCGTCGTCCGGACGGAAGCACAGTTGATGACTTTGCCCAGCGTGTCAATGACGGAAACCGCAAAAGCCTTGCCGTCTCGGTATGCAGCTGCGTCCACGAAGCTTGCTGCGATTTTGTCTTTGTTTATTTGCTTTAGTATATTAAATGCTCTTGCCTTGCGACGACCTGCGTTGTGAACGGGATGAACGTTGCGGGGCAAAGGGGCGACCACGATCTTCTCCCCTATTTCTCTGGGGATTTGGGTGTCTTCAGCCAAGTTCTTGGTTGGTGCGAGTCCGATCTCCTCGAGGATACGCCTGCCGGCTGGCGTGGTGGACAGCCGAGTTAGCTGGGCCCGTTCCTGAGCCTCGGCCATCTCCTCCATGGTGTTGTGTATGCCGAGCCGAAGGAGGTCCTCTGTATTCGTTCTGACGGGCAGCCCGAGGGCTCTCTTGAAGAATTTTCTAATGAGGGCATTAAGCTTTTCCCGCTCGGCTCTGAGCCAGTTGTGCATGGCCACCGTGTAGGTGAAGTGACACAGCACAAAGGCGTTGATGAGCCGAAGCAGGTTGTCCTCCTTGAGGCCACGATGTCTGTTCGTGACCCTTCGGACGAGGCGAAAAGCATTGTCGGTTTTCGCAATTATCTTGCGTAACGCGGTGCCGTTGCCGCCGCGTGATTCTATGAACATACCCAGGACTCTGATGGTGTCGACCCTGGGTATCGGGTCACCGCTCCGAGTGAACAGGTGAATGTCACTTTCCGAGACCGGTTTCCAGCCCTTGGGTCTGCGGCCTTTTTCTTTTCTATAAAGGAGAAGCTCAGATTTGGTCGGGGAACATCTGAGTCCGGTGGGTAGCAGGTACTGCTCCGTGACGTCTACCGCCTCTTGCATGGCGCTTTCCACTTGCCCTTCGCTACCGCCGGTGCACCAGATGGTGATGTCGTCTGCGTAGATGGTGTGTTTGATTCCTTCAACTTGGGCCAGATTCCTCGAGAGGCCGATCATGCAGATGTTGAAGAGAGCAGGCGAAATGACCGAGCCTTGCGGCGTGCCCCGTGCGCCCAGCAGCACCTCGTCGGAGACAAAGTCGCCGATCCGCAGCCTCGCTTTCCTCCCCGTCAGGAACGAACGGACGTAGTTATATAGTCTGGGGCCCAGCTTGAGGTCTGCCACGGAGGCCAGAATGTATTCGTGGAGAACGTTGTCAAACGCTTTCTCGAGGTCGAGTCCGAGCAGGGCCCTGGTGTCTCTGGTACTGCCATCGATGATTTGATGTTTGATCATCTTCATGGCGTCCTGCGACGAGAGGCCGGCACGAAAGCCAATCATGTTGTGAGTATAGATGTTGTTCTCTTCGAGATATCTGTTTAGTCTGTTGAGGACGACGTGCTCCGCCACTTTCCCAACGCAGGAGGTGAGAGAGATCGGTCGGAGGTTGTCCACGTTCGGAGCCTTGCCGGGTTTGGGGATCAGGACGACGTTGGCGCTCTTCCATTGCTCTGGGACGCTGCCGTTTTTCCACGTCTCATTGATCTTCTCGGTGAGGTATGCGATCGAACCGTCGTCAAGGTTCCGCAGCATCTTGTTGGTGATTCTGTCGGCACCTGGCGCACACTTCCCCTTGAGCGCGAAAATGGCTTGCCTAATTTCCCCCACGGTGAACTCTTCGTCCAATTCCGGACGGGCTGGTCCGAGGTAGTCGGGAAACCGGTCTTCCTCGTCGCCATGCTTTATGGGAAGGTATTTCTCCATGAGCTTGGCAACCAGCTCGTCCCCGGAACAGGATATGGTAGCTTCGTGAAAGGCTCTGGCGAGCGTGTGTCTCTGACTGGATCTGCTGCTGCCCTCGTCGAGGAGATGTTTAAGCATGCCCCAGGACTTGCCGTTACGCATCTGCCCGTCGATCGAGTCACAGACCTCGTCCCATTGCTGCTTGCCGAGGGTCCGACAGTGATCTTCGATGGCCTTGTTAAGTTCGGAGATCTTTTTCCTCAATCTTCGGTTAAACCTTTGTCCCTTCCATCTCAAAAGCAGCGCCTGCTTGGCCTCGATCAGATGGGCCAGCCTACTGTCCATCTTTTCTACCTCCAGGTCGCTGACGATCTTCTTAGTGGAAGACTCGGCGTCACTCTTGATTCGCTCGCACCAATCTTCCAGGTCTTTTGGGACGGGTGCGCTGTCGTTGCCGCGGAGCTTGCGAAAAAGGTCCCAGTCCGTGACAGTGAATTGTCTGGATTTACTTCGGGTGACTTCGAAGCGGGTCTCGAGCACATAATGGTCGCTACCAAAATTTATTGCGGTGTTGCTCCACTCGGCTCCCTCGACGTTCTTCACGAACGCCAGATCGGGGGTGGTGTCCCGGCTAACCGAGTTGCCGATTCGGGTGGGGAACGCCTTGTCCGTGATGAGCGTGAGGTCCATTTCGTTGGCGTTCTGCCACAAACCCCGACCCTTGCTCGTGTCGTAGACGTAGCCCCACACGCCGTACGGTGCGTTGAAATCTCCGACGACGACCAAGGGATGGGTGCCGGCCAGGTCGACGGACTTCTTGAGTATCGTTTTGAACTGCTGTTGCGAGTCCCTAGGATTGCTGTAGATGTTTAGTATGAACACGCTGTTTCTCCGCTGGTTGCGTTGTCTCGTATTGTGCAGAACCTCCGCCATGACGTATTCGACCTTGCAACTCGCCAGCTTCAGGTCGTGAGACAAGTGTGTAAGCCTCCTGTCAACTAACGTGCACACTCCCCGACCTTCGGCCTGCATGGAGACGGCACGATAACCAGAGAGGGATGCGGCAGAGACGAGGGTTTCCTGTAATGCTATTACTTGTGGTTTGTTACATAGCGACCTTAAATATTGCTGCAAAGGAGCCCTCTTATTGGAGTACCCCCTGCAGTTCCACTGCCAAATTTTGAACTCCTCTTTGGCACTATCCATGAATAGATAAATTGTCCGGGGTACCCGCTGTAAGCACAGGTGCACGCAAGAAGTTCCCCCCACTCTGACGTGCCGATGTGCTCGTAGCCCTGATTTGAGTCCCCGACGCGTTCGGAACAACGACCTGCATCGGAGTTACGGACGTATTATTCGGAATCGCTAGACGCTCGAGGGCGTCCATGCGATCGGCCAGCGCGCCTAGGCCTCTCCTCGGGTCTCCTAGGGCGACTTGCACCTGTGCTAAGCCTTGTTGTAACTGCTGCGCGCTCTTAGTGAGCGTGGCCAGCATGCCTTTGATCTCATAAGTTTGCGAATCTGAATCGTCCTTACTGGAAACTGCCCTACGCCTGAGTTGCAGGATATTTAATGATTTCAAGAAGGAGGTATATATCGGCCAAGAAGCAGTGGAACAAAAATTGATAGGCTTGAGGTCATGGGACACGATGACAGCGTTGTGGATTACAGGATAAAACATGAGTCCATGATACACCCTCCGATAAGTATAAAAAGAAGAGGAGGCGAGACACGTAGGGTGTGTTTATCCGAGTGTGCATTATTCACAGCAAGATAATGTGTTTCGGGGGAAAGGAAATACGGTAAATTGCTGGAAATGATTAGGAGGGGTGACCAGATGAGCAAATTTGCGGGTAAAGGTGCCTGCGGCTAATGCAGACGCGAGTAATTGGAAATCACTGGGAGAAGCCTTGGTCCAGCATCGCATATAAGATTGGCTGCTAAAGACAAGAAGCTGTCCTCCCAATAAGTCATTGAGTCAATGAAGTGAGCTGAGGTGAAATGTGAATAGGTCACTTCGATGATCGTAGTTATAGAAGTGCATTTGCAGTGCATACATAGCGATTGATTCTCCTTTGCACATCCATTACAGGTGAATGGCCGAGAATGGGCAAATTCCGATATTGCACACGTACTGCCGAAGGTGTCTGTTCAGGAACAAACGCAGTGGCACATATCCAGTGACATACGCTGTCTACTAGGCGAGACTGTAGCAAGCAGCAAGTTCTCTATTCCAGACCGGCTTGGACACGTTACAGAAATTAAAAAAAAAGGAAATTACCCGATAGCAATAAGAACTTTCTCCTCCAAAATTGTTTTTCTAGTTTTTTTTTTGCGGTCACGATGAAATTAATAGAGAATTTTCGGAAATGTAATCGAGTACATTTACGTTACTCTCCTCTCAATCTTTATAAATAGTGCTCAAACATGGTAAACTCAGGGAACTTGTTTTGTGCTTTTAGTGTGTCCTCTGTAGCCTTTCGCGAGTTGCCTTCTCCAACCAATACTTTTCAAAATTTTCGTCGGCTACCTTCGCTAGTTTCTACATCAGGACGCCAGCAGCGAAAATAAGTATTCTCTCATGTGCGCGCTCAGACAAAGGCCAATGTCGTAATGTACGAATATCTTCCGCACACGATTATTGTTACTCAATGTTTGAAAAGTGGCGTCCGTGTCTTCTGCGATGCGGAGCATTACATTCTTGCTGGTCACAGAACAGGGGGCGATCCCCATAGGGCCAAAGAAGATTTAAAAAAGCTTCCCTGGGTAATATCCTGGCGTCACCGTCCTAAGTGGTCATCGTTATAGTGCATATAGAAAGGCCGTTGCAAATCGTCGGCGAACATCTGGTGCAGGTTCGTAATAGGAAACAAATACTGATCGCGCGGGTCTGCCAGTATGTATACGAATACCCAAGAGGCTACTGCGTGCCACCGACCCTCCTAATGTAGTTCCCGGAAAATTCTATGTGCTTAAACCTGCGTGGCATACGGAAGCTTGCCTCGTAATATCTGGTTACATGTAATTGGTTATTGTAAAAAGCAATTGGAGTAAGCGTTGCCGCATGAAAATTTCAAATGAATGCGGATAATTAATAACGTGTAATTTGCTACGTACAAGGCTCATTCGGGCATATACCTAATAGCAAAGGCAGCCTGCTTACAAAGACAGCAGACAGCACATGCCCAATGGCCCAACCTACTAGAAAACTTTAGTCACTGTGTTTGTCCCATTGTCTGTGTGACATCATTGAACAGTTCAAGGTGACCAAAGTAGCTAACGAAAACTATTTATTATACACTGAAATGTCCAAAAATGTCGCGATAAGCTGAAACTACAGTCAAAGGGGCCTGGCCACTCATTGAGTCGCGCGCCGACTGGCCGCGAGGACGCACAACGCTGCGAGACGGTCCAGCCTCCCGTACGTGTCAGTCGCACAGCCGCTGAAGACGAGCTCCTGGATGACTGCGGTACAGGACAGATGGTCGGCCAGCACGTAGTGGGAGTGGACCGTCGGGAACAGCTCGTCGACGTGGATCGGGCGCTGCGCGTAGCACGGCGCCTCAGTGCATAAACGCCTCAGCATTGGACACGTCAGTCCAGTGCTCGAGGAAGATGAGCGTGCGCATGACGTCGCACCTGTCGAGCAGCTCACACGGCATGCTCACGCCCACGCACGAGAAGCGCTCGCTCAGGATCTCCAGCCTGTCCATTGTGGTCACTGTGGAGCGGAGCGCTTCCATCGGGTCCCTGGTCGGATAGTCCAACAGGTGGTAGCAGGGCCTGGCGTGCCTCAGGTGTTCGCTAAGCTCGAGGCCGTCCCGTAACTGGAACTGCTTTCGTGACATCCGTAACTCGAGCTGCTCCAGGAACTCGATGGAGCGGTGCTGCATCAGCGGACAATGAACCAGAATGAACGACCGCCTGCGCCGCCTTTTGACGGCTAAAGGAACCACGCGCCCGTGCAGGCGAGCCAGGCCCAGCCGTCCTTCGCGTAGCTTGATGATGATGACCCACAGGAAGTTGTTCCATAGGGACAGCTCCGGAAGGTGGAGGCACCCATGGGCTGCGCTGGCCGTGCATGACTTGTCGAGGTCCACCGGGTGATGGCCTGAGATGCTCCGAACGCAGCGAACGTTGGAGAAGAGCTGGTTGACCGACAGGCACACGCTGGGACAGCTGCCGACCAGGTACGCAGCGGACTCTCGTAGGCGGCCGCTCCGTGGTCCCTTCTTGCAAACCTGTGGACAAACATCTGTCGTGCTCGTACTCCACTCTGCTGTTGACATAGCAAATCGCTAATGCGCGGTTTCTACCTCTTTGAAAAGTAAGCATCGCCAAGTAGCGTTACAAAACTAGCCTAATATTCATCTCATATTTACAGAATGTTAACGTGTCTGAAGTTTGTTGAAAAATGCCTTGCCTTTCTGAAACTGACGGTAGCCATCGGGGTGTGCGGGACACCAGGATGTGCAGGTTCTCTACTTAGATGCCGTATTTAACGGTAGTGAGGCATTGCGATAGGAACTACCACTGGCGTTCGCCAAATGAGGAGCGAGAACCACGCCAATACGAGTGAAATTGCGCAATGTGCCCCAGAATATGAAAGCGTTGTCTGTTCCTTCCCGGAGGCACTTTCAAGTGCGAGAGAACGCTGCGTAGCCTCCACTTCACTGCCATACAATTCTGAAAACCAGCGTAGAGATATCAGCAACCATCATTTCGTTACGCACAACGAAAACGTCCTTTCCCACAGCAAAACTATAGCTGAATTTTCTATGTGACTCAACATTGTCAACAGCGAATGAATACCGGCAAGTAGAGCTGCCGGCATATGTTCTAGATGTGCATATGCCTGATGCATTAAGGAACCGCCACAATGTAGGTGAAGCCGTTCAATAAGCGAATAGATAGCGTTGTTATGTGTATGCTATGTACAGCGGTCAGCACGCTTAACACGAACGCCGCAGCGTGGCCTGGACCAGCTTGGACTGACGCCAGCGCTGCGAAGTGGGGTGCTGCTCTATTATCTCAGTACCTTTGCAGTGGCTTACGACAGCTGGGTCGCAGCTCGATTCGACTGCTCGTCTTGTGTTTCGCTTGTGCCTGGATTGGCGGCCAGAGTGCGCTCACTTGACATATCCGTTCCGCCACGTTTGGCTCGTAGCTGCGGGCTCACGCGCGTCCAGAAAACACGTTGCGGTTTGCTTATATCGGCAAAGCGAAATGGCGGGCGACAGCGCGCGCGCCTTTCGGCTTTCGCCTCCAAGCTGGCGCTCTAGGGAAATGATAAATCGGAAAGGAAATGCAGGTTTGTGGCGTTTGTAAAGGTTTGACAATAAATAAATCTGCAAATCCGGTGTCAACTGAGCGCACTGTCCCCGCCGGTCAGGCACAAGCGAAAGACAAGACGAGCGGTCAAATCGAGCTGCGCTCCAGCTATCGTAAGCCGCTGCAAACATACCGAGATAACAGAGCACAACACTTCGCCGCGCTGGTGTCAGTCCAAGCCGGTCTAGGCCACGCTGCGGAGCGTTCGTGCACTCTACACTCTTAGGCAAAGTTACACCCTTTAGAGTGCCCCTTCTGCCACAAAATGATAATCGTCATCTGCCTTGATGCATTTCCTTTCTTTAACTCTGCGAGCCCGGTACTTTCTAGTAACGAACGGCATTGCGCGTTATCAACATGATAGCATTCCCGACAGGACAGTAGCGGGCGCGGCGTTTTCAAGAAAGGAAACGCATCAAGGAAAATTACGATTATCGTTGTGTGGCAGAAGGGGCACTCCAAAGGGTGTAACATTGCCTAAGAGTGTACACTCTTAGGCAAAGTTTCACCCTTTGGGGTGTATCTCAGCCACACAACATTATTCGCCATCTGCATTGCTTGCCTTTCCTTTCTTGAAAACGCCACGCCCGCTACTTTCCTGTCAAAAGGGTGTACTTTTGCTTAAGAGTGTAAGAAAAGTTTACACCCTCTGAGTCGTATCTTGCCACACAACGATAAACGTCATCAGTCTTGTCTGCATTTCCTTTCTTTAACGCTGCGAGCCCGGTACTTTCCAGTGACGAACGGCGTGCGCGTTATCAGAATGACAAAGCATTCCCGACAGTACAGTAGCGGGCGCGGCGTTTTCAAGAAAGGAAACGCAAGCAAGGCAGATGACGATTATTGTTGTGTGGCAGATATAAACCCCAAAGGGCCTAAACTTTTTTGAGAATGTGTTAAGCGTGCTGACGGCTGTACACCATGTGCATGTTAAGTGGGAAACACGCACAAAGAAAAAATCACTAGGCGCGTTATGGTTCTCTCTTTACCCATGTCCTGCTGCGACATATGTTCTTCGCGTCAGCCGTGGCTGTATTCTTAGCTACTTACATTATAAATTCAAACTCGAACAAATCTAAAGGTACAAGGCTACGTTATGGCGTTTCCGGCTTAAAATGCATGTGTAACAACTGCCTAATTTATGCAGAGAAATGTGAATTTGTGTCGATAGCATGCTTCAAGGCCGGCTACAGAACAACATCAGATAATATTTAGTTGAATATTGTTACATAGAAACGATCTTCCGACGATTTTCTCTTGTTCGCGCTTGCATTTATTCCGAAATGTCTGCCACGTCTAGGACGGCAGCAATGCGGCTGGCATTCTAGTACGGGTATTGTTGCGGAGAATCGAATCCGCGACCTCGTGCTGAGAACGAGTGCGCGATATAGCCGCTAAGCCACCATGGCGTGTGAGACAGCTTTTCGTTACCGCATTGAGCTACGAATCAGAGGGCGAAGCAAGCGTCTTACGCTTTCGTTGGAGCCTCGCGATCGCTTCAAGTTCTTCGGCGTCATCCACGGCGTAGCTGGGCTGCCTCTCGCTGTGGACGCAGTGCTGGGCGAAATCCCTGGAGCCGAGCTCGATCTTGGGTCGCGCGGTTCGCACGAGCACCTGCGCGATTCTGTGGGCACGCCTTGCCCGTGGCACGCTGTCTCGGGATTCATTCGCGAGACGCGAGGTTGACTGCGCGACAGAACCGAAAACGATGAAGAACCGAATCGCCGCGAAATCAAGGCCCACTATGGAAAACGCGTGATTTTAAAAATGTTATTTGCGAGAACGGTAAGTGGGCAATTTCTTATCGGTGCATAATCAGCAACAGCGCAATGAACAGGGACGGAGAATGGCGCAAGATACGAAACACAAGACCAGTCTGCTTTTTTTCAACCGTTTTTTTTTGTCCTGTTCTTAATTATGCGTGATGCGAATCTTGAGTTTCGGGTGTGGGGAGGACACAACGGGGGACGCCAAGCGAAGGAAGTATCTGTGCTTAACAAGTTTGGCCAATCGTTTACAATGGTAATCAAATCAAGGTCAAACTTTCAAACAGGCACGAAGTCATATTCCCAACGTTAAGATAACACCTTCTATCTGTGTAAACGCACTATTTGGCCCTTTGAGGGCAGCCTCCGTACATGTGCGGTAGCGTAAACGAGCACCAAATGTTGACACAGCCACCTTGTGGCCCACTTTTAGAAAGCACAATATAACGCGTAGTTTCACTTTGCGGGCACTTAGCAGATGCTGTCACTGCGTGTTAACTTAAATCCTCTACTGCACCAGTGCCAAATATTCGTCTTTCTTCATGGAAATGTGAATACAAAACATGTGTTGTATGTTGTTTTAATTTTTGTTTTATTAGTGATACTTAAGAATGAAAAAAAGAAAACAGCGCAAGAATGACGACACGTGTCCAACATACACTTAAGAAATTGAAAGGCGATTTTTTCTACAATAAATTGAGGCCTATTTTCGCTCAAGTGCATAAAGAATATCACAATATTGAGAATTTACCATCAGAAAAGGCGCGTGAATACAGGTACATTCTAAGAAAAGTTTACTCCCTTTGAGTCGTATCTTGCCACACAACAACAAACGTCATCTGTCTTGTCCGCATTTCCTTTCTTTAACGCTGCGAGACCGGTACTTTCCATTAACGAACGGCATGCGCGTTATCAGCATGTCATAGCATTGTCGACAGGAACGTAGCGGGCGCGGCGTTTTCAAGAAAGGTAACGCAAGAAAGGCAGATGACGATTATTGTTGTGTGGCAGATATACACCCCAAAGGGTTTAAACTTTTTTTTAGAGTGTAGATGGTGTCTAGATACACATTGCACATTTTCCATCGACGATTCTATCCAGTGGTCACTATCGTGTGCTGGCAACAGCGGGTGTTGTGGTCTCTGCCCTTGGAGACCGGCGCCTTTCACTATGTAGTAAATTGAACGCAGGTCTGCTGTGCATGTTAACTTGTGCGTAGAGCGTACAGCTTGACTGAAAGCAAGAGGAAACTTCGCAGTGCGCCAATTGCTTCGTATCCGGGATCATGTAGCGCTGTGCTGTAGCGACAGCGGAAAGCCCCGATGTTGAGGGACATGCTCAACTGGTGCGTCCTCAGATATGCATTGCAGTGTTGTAAAGTTGGACAGCGCTTAATCAAATGCGAATGTTTGCGCCATAAGCAATAACAGCGCAGAGAAAGGTAGGCGACACAAGAGTACTTAATGGCGAAATCGTAAGGAGGATAAAGTAGTACGCACAAGGTTCCATAAACAATGGAATTTTACGACAACTGTGCCGCAAGCATTACTGCAGTAGCCACACATGCCTTAAGAACATGGCATGTGGAGAACTCGGAGAATGTATGTGAACCATCTTAGAAACTTAGATTGGCATCGAGATATGTTATAGCAAAACTTAAATCTGAGCATTTGTTATGCACCACTGCTTCAATACAAAACAGCGCAGAAAATACGGGGGCGCAGAAATGTTGCTCGTCTACTTCTTCACTACATTCCCGTGTCTTTCGCTTTCTTTTGTCCATAAAGAGGCCCTGAAGCATCTTTAGGACTTCGTACACACACACACACACACACACACACACACACACACACACACACACACACACACACACACACACACACACACACACACACACACACACACACACACACACACACACACACACACACACACACACACACACACACACACACACACACACACACACACACACACACACACACACACACACACACACACACACACACACACACACACACACACACACACACACACACACACACACACACACACACACACACACACACACACACACACACACACACACACCACACACACACACACACACACACACACACACACACACACACACACACACACACACACACACACACACACACCCACACACACACACACACACACACACACACACACACACACACACCACACACACACACACACACACACACACACACACACACACACACACACACACACACACACACACACACACACACCACACACACACACACACACACACACCCACACACACACACACACACACACACACACACACACACACACACACACACCACACACACACACACACACACACACACACACACACACACACACACACACACACACACACACACACACACACACACACACACACACACACACACACACACACACACACACACACACACACACACACCACACACACACACACACACACACACACACACACACACACACACACCACACACACACACACACACACACACACACACACACACCACACACACACACACACACACACACACACACACACACACACACACACACACACACACACACACACACACACACACACACACACACACACACACACACACACACACACACACACACACACACACACACACACACACACACACACACACACACACACACACACACACACACACACACACACACACACACACACACACACACACACACACACACACACACACACACACACACACACACACACACACACACACACACACACACACACACACACACACACACACACACACACACACACACACACACACACACACACACACACACACACACACACACACACACACACACACACCACACACACACACACACACACACACACACACACACACACACACACCCACACACACACACACACACACACACACACACACACACACACACACACACACACACACACACACACACACACACACACACACACACACACACACACACACACACACACACACACACACACACACACACACACACACACACACACACACACACACACACACACACACACACACACACACACACACACACACACACACACACACACACACACACACACACACACACACACACACACACACACACACACACACACACA
Organism: Dermacentor andersoni; assembly: GCF_023375885.2. Taxonomy (NCBI): domain Eukaryota; kingdom Metazoa; phylum Arthropoda; class Arachnida; order Ixodida; family Ixodidae; genus Dermacentor; species Dermacentor andersoni. Next base: position 357,824,243 of record NC_092814.1, on the reverse strand, counting down.
CACACACACACACACACACACACACACACACACACACACACACACACACACACACACACACACACACACACACACACACACACACACACACACACCACACACACACACACACACACACACACACACACACACACACACACACACACACACACACACACACACACACACACACACACACACACACACACACACACACACACACACACACACACACACACACACACACACACACACACACACACACACACACACACACACACACACACACACACACACACACACACACACACACACACACACACACACACACACACACACACACACACACACACACACACACACACACACACACACACACACACACACACACACACACACACACACACACACACACACACACACACACACACACACACACACACACACACACACACACACACACACACACACACACACACACACACACACACACACACACACACACACACACACACACACACACACACACACACACACACACACACACACACACACACACACACACACACACACACACACACACACACACACACACACACACACACACACACACACACACACACACACACACACACACACACACACACACACACACACACACACACACACACACACACACACACACACACACACACACACACACACACACACACACACACACACACACACACACACACACACACACACACACACACACACACACACACACACACACACACACACACACACACACACACACACACACACACACACTAGTCGCCATACCTTTGTCAGACGCTAGACGTTTATGCGCAGGCGCGGCTAAAAGCAGGCGTGATATAGAAAATCTGAGGGCTTTTCCTCCTGTAATATCTGACTTTGCCTAGGTACTACGGAGGAGAAGTGTCTTTGCTCGTTTTGTATGCGTTGGTCCCTAGGCGTGCTGGCATTGCGCTGTGAGAACGCGCTCTCCCGTCGGAGCGTTTGTTTACGCTCCCACGCTAGCTACTGGCGCGGTGAACCAGGTGAAGCAGTGGGCACTGATGCCCCATTAGGTGATCGGAAATAAGTGGAAGCACCGCGAAGGGGGTGTTACGTTGCCAACAACTGAGGTACTGCAATGAAGTACTTTTAGCGATAAAGTACTTCTGAAAGTAGTTAATTTACATTCGAATGCCTTTCTCCACTTAGATAAAAAATTGCAGGGGGCCTCTCTAAAGGGACACTAAAGGCAAATATCAAATATTAAGTCAACGTGGACTTTTAAAATATCATAGAAACGCATTCTGTCATTCGCAGCGCTTGTTCTTTTCGTAACAATTAAACGCTTACTTTAAGGGAACAACGATTCTGAAGAGGCCTGCATACCTCTAGATAGATGGATAGGTGGATGCTATGAGCGTACCTTTTTTTAAACGGGGCGGCGGGTGGCGCAGCAAGTTCCAGTTCTTATTTTGCCAATGTGCTACCTATCCTTTTTAAAAATATAGGCAAATAATTCCCGACATCAACCTTGCTGAACCACAATTGGGAATTTTGTTTTTGTGTGCCTGCGTTGTTTGTGGCCGCCCTACTTTATTGCCACCAAACTTCCAATCCCCTTTTACTAATCGCTATTGAGCAATTTAATCCAGTGACCCCAAGCTGAGAGTCTTCACACTGCATCACACTGCATCACCGCCCTCTTCTGCAGTAGTGAGTAAAAACGCTAAAGCGGGATGCAGAAACCGAGCCAAAGCAGAGTCAGAGCCGACAGTGAGAAACAGGAAGGGAAGGTCCGCACCGACACGTAAACACAATATCCGACAGTCGTCGTGATCGGCATCATCCTCTGCTACACGGTGTTCATACGAGTTTAGTGAGCCGCTAAACCAGCGCTGCACAACGCGATGACGAAACTACTGAATGGCGAAAGCGTGAGCGGTGCAGTGTCGATCGCAATGGTTTGACTGCACCGTCGTCGTCAAGGGTAACTGTAGGAAGACTTCTTTCTATAACAATACTGTTGAAACTCAAGGCGAATTTTCGCCCTCGGCGTCGCTGTGATCTTCCATAGAAAGTCTAAGTGCGATGACACCGCGGCCGCCCGTCGTGTGCTGTAGATGCGAGCAAATGCTTGCGAAGGTGAGCACAGGGTGGTGGCTTGACGCGACTCTTTCTTTTCACGCTCGCAAGAGAGGAAGGCGGGAGAGGGATGCGCGCCGTCTTCCCACGCCCACTTATCTCATTGCACAAAAATAACTGCCATAGAAGTAAAAAGCCAGCTTCTGAAGAGTACGGCTACGACCCAACTGCGTTAACACTGATGCAACGACCTATTGCCACAAGCCCTATGGCCCACGAAATCTCGTTTGGCTGAGTTGCAGCATAAAATTCTTCACCGATCATAACCAAGAGTAGGAGGCAACAGCTCACATCCCGGTTTTGTCTGGACACACAACTAGTATTGCACCTTCATTCACTGCATTCATGTTCACCAGAAGATGCAATCGCGACAGGCACACAAAGTGATCTGGCACAGGACACGAAGAAGTCAACACATCGCAGTCCGGTGGTCTACAGGACGTCCTCGATACTCAAATGCAACATTAACATCACCCAACTGCGTAAATACATTTCATCCAACTGGCGTGGGGCGTCACCTTCGGCTGGGTCATGGCAGCATTCGCCATGCTCTATGACGACCCCAGCGAGGACCAGGAAGTATCAACATCAGAGAGTAGTGGCTTCTGGGGCTTCGGCCTCGGTCAGACCCACCAGTGAAGACGATATTGAAGACCTGCCTCTCGCGCACCTTCTCGAACAACGCAGCCGCCGTCTTGGAGTTACAGCTAGGAAGCATGACAAACCACCTGGCGTGGTGTAGCCGGGAAAGGGTATTTAGCAGTGCGTCGGATATCTAGAATAGATATTATTCGTAGTGCCGGTGCTTGTAGTCTTCCCCGCTCGACAGACAGCGTCCACTTGGTTTACAGTCCCCGTAGCAGCTCCATCGTCTGCATGACTGCGGATTCATGAACACCACGTCGAACTTGACATGCTTCAGGGCGTTAATCGAGCGCAGCATATCACTAAAGATGTGGCTGCATGTAAATCGAACGTCCAGCCGGCGCCTATGAGGGAGCAGTGGCTGCTTCTTTTGAATATCCCTCTGAGCAACGTCACGCCTAGCGACGTCAGCGTGGTGAAGGTTAGCTCCACGTCCCACAGGTAGCGACAGCTAGCGTAAACGGTGGACATCCAGGCCACCAAGTTGCAATCGATCACTCTGTTCATCTGGACCGCAAGACTGCAAAAGTAGACGTTGCCGCAGAGTACGCGGTTGGACCCCTGCAGCAGAAACCAGGCCGGTAGAGTGGGCGCTTCTACGGACGTGTGAGAGATCATGGGGTCTTACTGCAGACCGGTCATCGCTGGTAATGTGGAAGCTGGCGAAGTCAACCTGGTCCCTGTCGTCGATTTCCTTCGATAATTTCGCCTCTCTCGGCTCCTTCACCCAGCTAAATCTCAGGAACTTTATCCCCGTAATCAGCAATGCATCTTAACATGAAGCCCATTTCACTTGATATAAATGATGCCTGGTGTATTTCTGAATACGAGGGTAAGAGTCCATGGGAACGCCAGGGCGTCTTCAAGCCGCAAACCGCAACCGCCGTTAAGACATGCTTTATGGAATAATAGCTTAACTAGCGTGGCATTGCCCTCTATCGCCTTCACTTCCATGTTGTGAAGGGGTACCGCGCAATAGTTTATGTAAATTTCGCCAAGTTTGCCGTTGTACGAAATAACAGTGGCGACAAAGGGATGGATGCGCGAGGAGGTGGCAGTGCACATGACCATCACCACATTGATGTTCGAGCCCACGCACAAGGCTCTGGAGAGGTTCCAGACCACCGCCTCATTCAGATCGATGTTGGACCTCTCGAGCAACTTGAGCAGCGTGCACCGATAGTCGATGGGCCCGATTCACAGTGGCTCATAACTAGCTTCTCGATGACGGTGCTGCGAAACTCCAGGTCGGCCAGTACGTTGTAGGAGTCCTTGGTCGCGTACAACCAGTCGATGTGGATCTTGCGCCTGCCAAGCAGCACGTACATACCGACGCCCGAGGATCGCACGCTCACGATTTCCATCGTGTTGAGCGTGTTCACCCGTGGAGCGTACCGCGTCCGTGAGCTTCCTGGAGAGTAGTCATCCAGCAGGTAGTAAGAGAGCTTGGCGTGTCTCAAGTTGCGGCTCAGGCAGGGTCTGCCCCGTAAGTAGAACTGCTATTGCGACGTTCGGGGCTCGCACAGTTCCACGTACTCGATGCGGCATTCTTCCATGAGCAGCCAATAAACCAGGAAAAAGGAGTGCCCCCGCAGCACGTTACACGAACCCGGAACCACGCGTCCGCGGAAGCATGCCATGCCAGCCGTGGTGAAATCACTTCGCGTAGCTTGTTGTTGGTGACCCAACGGAATACGTTCCATCGGGGCAGCTTCGCAAGAAGATGCCGCCCTCAGCAACGCTGGCAGTGTGGAACTTGTAGTCCACGTGGCGATAGCTGAGTATGCTTCGAAGGCAGCGAAGGTTAGAGAACAGCTGGTTGACCGACTGGCACACGCTGAGACAGCTGCCGACCTGGTACACGCCATAATTTTGTAGGTGGCCGCTTCAAAGTGCCGTTTCGCTGGCTTGGGTACGAAGACCTGTCGTGCTGCAGCATAACTCTAATCTTCACATTGCACAACGCTAACACCTGATTTCTGCGGCAGGTGCCGGAAGCACACGTAGCAAGCAGCATGGGCAACCATTCCCATCTGTGCTGCCTAAGGAGCTCACGTTGAAAAGCGTTCAGAGAAGTTGCACGCGTCGAAACAAAGAAAACTGTGGATGTGCATAGCTTCGAGATAGGCATTTAAGCACATAAATGCCTATTTCGAACAAATAGGAAGCGAATAAGCTGCATAATCATGTTTCAAACTTTGCCTGCATTTTAGCAGTGGCCTAATCGAAGCTCCATGATGTGCACATTGGTCCACACCGTGGTTAAACACTGGCTACTGAACGACTGAACCTAGCACTTCCTTGTGGTTACAAGGAACAAGTGCTGCAATTATTTTCCTTTTTATTTATTATTTTTCTGTTTTTTTCTTTTTTTTTTTGCTGTTCACGTCTCACTTTATGCTAATGTTACGATAAACTCGAACCTCGAATAAGAATCTTGCGCCGATATGTTCGGCGTCTCTGGCGGTAGTAAGTCGGCTATCACATGATTGCGGTTGCCGAAAAGTCGCGACCGCGTAAATTGCGCTCAGAAATAGAGCGAAGCAGTGGGCCACAGCAGCGTGTGACGAGCTTTTGTTTACGGCTGCGCGAGTGACGACGCTGAGAGTGAAGGAGGGGCGTTAAGGGCCCAACCACTGGCACGCTTCGGCACGTGCCAATGCATCAAATGCGTCAGTCGCGAACAGGGTGACCCGTGGTGACGCGCAGATGTTTTGCAGACTACCGATGCCAGAAGAACGGCAACGCGCGGTGACACGTGGCCTGCGTGCAAGAATCATAAGCTGCGACGCGTCGCCGGCGTCCACCAATCGGAGGCTGCGAGGCCTCCTGCTGCTATGCCTATGATGGCTGCCGATATGATTACGCACGCACCAACAACCAAGTAATTAATTAAATTGTGGGGTTTTACGTGCCAAAACCGCGATCTGATTATGAGGAACGCCATAGTGGCAAACTCGGAAAATTTGGACCACCTGGGGTCCTGCCGCGCCTAAATCTAAGTACACGGGTGTTTTCGCATTTTGCCCCTATCGAAATGCGGACGCCGTCGCAGTGATTCAATCCGGCGACCTCGTGCTTAGCAGCCCGACACCATATCCACTAAGCAACCACGGCGGGTGACACCAACAATCGTCCGAGTTCTTTGGACGTACGACGCGCACGAGAGTGTTCCTGAAAGACAGTGTTGGGACACTAGGTCGATGGCGACACGACCGACGACGATGGGTTGTGGCAGTGCGATGTGGAGCCGAGCAGAGTTCGAACGACGCCCACAAATCCAACCTGCCCACGGGGTTCCGCCAGTCTCAATGCGATCGTCTGCTAAAACACCCAACCGAATCACGATTGCCGTAACGTCTGTGCTTGGTGTACGTGTATTTTGTCGTGCTCGACACAAATGTAAACATGCTTTCGAACTCCGAAGTCTGGATAATCGGCACTCACCTACCACCGATGTTGACGTTACGCGTAGGTCCAGCGCGCCCATTGAGTTCGTAACTGGCGAGTGGACGGGCCCAGCTAAGAAACTATTTCGAAGGAAATGAATTTTCAGTTCGGTTTGGTGCTCAAACGATTTAAAATATGGCACTCCTGAATTCCTGTGGTGTGTAAAGTGGTGAATGAACCGTGTCGAACTTCTGTTAGTGAACTGCGGAGCTTTTCGTGTGTTCCCAGGTGAGTCAAGTTTAAGGGGTGAAATCTGCTCTGTTTCTAGCGGCAAAGATAACTTTCGAAAGCAAAAGACACTAGTACCCGAACAATGTGAAGTACGTACACCATCAGCAATGCCATCCGTTTTACTGACAGTGCCCTCCTCTATTCGGCTTGTGAATCCAGTTCACTATAAGTTCACAGTACTCCTTCCGGGAATTTTTTTCAAGTGCATGCGTCTTACGGGCTAGTTGGGGATAAATCGCTCGTACAGCACTCAATGACGCTGACGCACTGAAGGAAACATGACACAGCGCTCTGATGTTTGAGTCAGTGTATCATTATACTTGAGCACTGCAAAAATAAATGATTTGTTTGCAATGTAAGCACTGTGTACAATGCATAGAATGACCTGCGTCATGCAAGACCTGTGTATGCAGCCGCGCATACCGGGATTCCTTCGATGCACGCTTCAGAAGCAGCACGCACTTAGTCAGTGAAACTGTAATTGGCTTTTGATCTTTTTTTGTCGTTGTTTACGGAAAGAGCAGATTTTGTGAGGGCATTGCGGGAAGGGGAAAAGGTGTCATCAGTGCGTTGTGCAGTCGGTATGCTTGAACTGCCCAAATCTCTTCAGCGTCCACTAAAATGTTTGTCGCTGCGATGCTATAAACTGTATTCAGCAAAAAGATAAGTTTAAAACAAAGTGCCTAATGTGTCTTCGCAGAATGTGTTTGATTAACAAGCAAATACTTCCATTGCAACATTATGCCGATGTATAACATATGCGCTTGAAATAAATACGTTCTGTAAGGTGAACTACGCGTCCTCCAATAACAAACTTTGTAGTAGCACTGCAAGAAGTGCTGCCATGCGTATCAGCCATAACAAAAATCCTGCGTGTCCAACCTACTTCCCCGGAGGCACGCATATGAAAACTGTCCGGGCCCTTCCCATTCTGGGTGTAACATTCAGCCCTTCTCTCGACTTTTCCGCATACGTCAGCAACACTGAATCTAGGGATAGCCGCATTCCTGGGTTTGTGTCCCATGTCTGCCTTCCCTGTGGACCTGAATTTTTCCTACCACTCTACGCTTCTATCATTCTATTACGCCTTCAGTACTGCTCATCAGTACTGTTCCTGTACCAAACTCACCTCGCTGACAGACTTGAGTTTGTTCAGCGCCGGGCAACACGCACGCTCTACTTACATCTTTTCGGTTGTCGCAACCTCATGCCAGCTTACAAGAAACTCCTCAATGCCCGATCAAGCGGCACACCCTGGTATACCAGCGCAACATTGCACTAGCCTGTCTATTCTGCAGTTTGCTTGACGGCTTTCTGGACAGCACTGATCTTTCTTCTTCAGTCCGTCTCAACAAGCGGTCAGCATAGCCTGAGCCACATCACGCCTGGATGGCACGACACCGTAACTCCATGCTTATATGCAATACACAGAGGTTTCTCCCCCTGGCCATTCGAACTCCGCTTCTTTGCGACCGGACCGAAGCGGCGCTCCTGCGCGTTGTGCACCCGTCGACTGCCCAGTTCTAGCCCTGTGTGTGTGCCCTGCTCTGCGGTTGAGCAAGTGTGTGTGGGTGGGTGGGTGTCGTCTGCCCCCTGAAAATTCCTGCTCTAGATGACTGGCTATCAGACGCTCCAGCGTGCGGGCGTGCACCTTCTTTTTAGCCTTGCGAGCTGTCTAGGGTGCCGTGTTACCGCAAATATTATTATTATTATTATAATTAAAATCATCACTACGACCACACTGAATGTGTTGAAGTCAGCATTAGACGTAATTCAAGATACTTCTGAAGCTTCGTACGCTCTCACTCTTCTAAAGAGAGTGCCAAGAGAGAGAGAATGAAGAGGAAGGGCAGGGAGGTTAACCAGATAGGAGTCTCCGGTTTGCTACCCTACACTGGCGATGGGGGATAGGGGTTAGAAAGATGACAGAGAGGAAAACGTTAAAAAAAAGAGGAAAAAAAACACAACACGTGGAGACACAAACACAAAAGGCGTTCGAGTTAAAGTCATTCACACAGGCCGGTAGATCGCAAAAAGCGCAATAGCGCTTGCACGGCCTTCTACTGTGACGGCAGGTCCTTTCGATGTTGTAGAATTATTTTTTTCGGATAGCGGTTGGTCGTCCAGTTGGTCAAGTTCGTGGCGAAGGCATGCCCTCTGTGGACTGTACTGCGGGCAGGCGCACAGAATATGGCCAATTGATTCTTCACTGCCGCAGTGGTCACAGGTTGGGCTGTCAGTCATCGCTATGCGGAATGCTTAGGCTTTGGTAAAGGCAACGCCCAACCAAAGCCGATATAAAAGCGTGGCGTCTCTACGGCGGAGCTGTGATGGCGCTCGAAGACTTAGTGTCGGATCAAGTGAGTACAGTCGCGTATTTCTTAAATGTGGTTCATACCATTGCGACGCGGTGCACTGCCGAGCAAGTAGACGGAGCTTCCGTGCTGCGTCAGTTCTAGAAAGAGCAATTGGGACGCGGCGCTCCTCAGTATGGGCTGAGCGGGCAGCGTGATCCACCCGTTCATTGCCGATAATGCCGCAGTGACTTGGAAGCCACTGAAAGGTTATTTCATGGCCTGCATCACTTATATGTTGTAACGTCTCTGTAATATGGAATATTAGTTGTTCGTGCGGTTCGCGTTGGTGCCGCCTTCGAATCGCAGAATAATGTCCACTTGTGCGGTGTTCATCACCAATGTGATGAAGGGCAGTAAAGAGCGCTGCGAGCTCTGCTGCCGTCGATGTTGTCGCGTGGGTCGTCTTAAATTTGATTGTTGTAGCTTTCGCTGGTATGACAATTGCCGCCGCGGAGCTGCTTGGAAGGACAGATCCATCAGTGTCAATATGCGTAGAGTCCCGGTAGGTCTCGTACAAATATAGCAGCGTGAGCTGTCTAAGGGCTGGCGATGATAGATCAGCTTTTTGGAGATACCAGGTTGATACCAGGCTGAGGTTGATTTTTGGCTGAGCGAGGCACCATGGAGGAATCGAAGGTCTCGCAGCCGGAGTGAAACAAGCTGGCAATGATTCATCATATGCCGTTATCGTTTGGCTGAAAGATGTGTGGGGTCTGTCCGCCGTTAGGGAGGCCAAGTGGTGACGAGGAGTCCTGGCCAGATGCCTTATATGGGTCCTTAGTACTTCAGTTTCAATGTGGGTCCTGACAAGGTGGTCTCCAGCGATTGCTATCGTAGCCACTGCTGAAGCACTCTGAGGCAGGCCTAGACAGATCCGGAGCACTTAACCCTGAAGACTTTCTATTGTGCGTAGATTTGTTCGACCTGTGTTGTTTATTGCTGGCAAACTGTATCGCAGAAATCCTAGAAAAAGCATCCTGTACAGTTGCAACATGGCACTTGGCGACATTCCCCAGGTCTTGCCAGCGAAAAGCTTGAACAGGTGACAGATGCCTGTCAACCGTTTTTTTCACGTATGATACGTGTGGGCTCCATGACAAGTCCCTGTCGATTATGACACCTAGAAACTTGTACGATCGCACCCGTCGTAATATTTGGCCATTTATCACTACACTGGAGTTTGCCATGGGTTTGCGCGTAAATGGCACTAGTGCGCATTTCTCGGAGGAAATTTCCAGGCCTCGATTACGAAGGTAGATAACAGTTTGTGTGGCGGCTCTCTCAATTCGCGCTCGCAACTGTAGGCGTGTTATAGCAGACGTCCATATGCAGATGTCATCCGCGTACATTGATAGCCTGACTGTAGTTGGCACGTGTGCAAGGAGAGCAATTAGTGTTAGATTAAATAACACAGGGCTAAGTACACCGCCCTGGCGGACGCTGCGGTAGCTATAATGTAGGCAAGTATGGCCTTCCTCGGTGCTTACAAAAAAGGATCGCAGGGATAGATAGCTCCGTATTCATTGAAACATCCGACCACCCACTCCTACCTCTGCGAGAGCAGAGAGGATGGCTTCATGCGTAACGTTGCCATACGCCCCTTTAACGTCGAGTAATAAAGAAGCGCAGATACGCTTACGGCATTTCTCATGTTGAATGTAGGTGACCAGGTCGACGACGTTATCGATCGATGATCGACCGCGTCGAAAGCCCGCCATGGCATCTGGGTAGGTGTTGTGGTACTCCAAGTACCACTCCAGGCGTCCTAGGACCATCCTCTCCATTACTTTGCCCACACAGCTCGCCAAAGCGATCGGGCGATATGATGAGAGTTCCAACGGCGACTTGCCAGGCTTCAGCAGTGGAACAAGACGACTTGTCTTCCAGGTTGTTGGTAGTGTGCCATCTCTCCAAGATTCATTGTACACCTCAAGGAGAACTCCTCTCGCTCGCTCCCCCAGGTGACACAGAGCTCGGTAGGAAATTCCGTCAGGTTCTGCTGCTGATGTGCGGCTACACAAAGCTAATGCTGCCTTAAGTTCGTGGATTGAGAATGGTAGATCCATCCGGTGATCACGTGGTGGGGGACAGCTACTCGAAGGCAATGGAATGTTGGTAGCTGTGAGTTGGCCGGATAATCTGGCGTACAAATCCTCTGCCACGTCTATCTCCGATCTCTTTTGAGAGAGGGCAAGCGCCTTGAAATGGAATCGCTGTACGGGGAGTGTCCGGAGACCGCGCACCGTTCTCCATAAAGGCTTGCGTGGATCTAGCGACTCACAGAAGGCAGTCCAACGTTGCGATTCGAGCTTGTCTAACCGGCGCTGTATCTTCTTTTGCGTGCGCCTGGCGGTCCGTAAATCGTCCATTGTCTGCGTACGTCGGTACTTTCGTTCAGCACGTCGTCGGATTGCTCGAAGTCGTTCTAGTTCCACATCAAATTCATTCAGTTTCGAAGAGCATGTGAGAGTACGCATAGTGTCTTGCACCGCGCTCTTGAATGCCTCTTCCAAGTCGAAAGATGGATTGGCGTCGCAGTGTTCTTCCATAAAACACTGAAATTTAGGCCAGTCCACTCTTTGGATCGTATCCCGTATTTTGGAAGGGGACAATCCTCTGATCTTGATGTACGTGGGGATATGGTCGCTTCCGTGCGTCTCTATGTCCGCAAACCACTCTGCACGTCTGACAAGGCTTCGTGAGACGAAAGCCAAGTCAAGACAGCTGCTGTACGTGGAGCCACGTAAGAAGGTAGGACTTCCATCATTCAGCAGCAAAAGTTCATTACTGGAGGCGAAAGATACCAGAGCTCTGCCTCTTGCGTTGATCATCGGACTTCCCCAGAGTGTATGATGGGCGTTGAGATCTCCAATGATGACCCAGGGATTGGAAGTTGAGGAAAGGATGTCTTGTAGTCTTTTGTGACCAAATCGACTTGACGGAGATAGGTAGGCGCCCACAAAAGTAAAGGCCAAATTCTTTTTCCTTACGTTTAGGCATATATATTGATTATTGTCATTAGTTGGTACAGGCTGATGAGTGTAGGTGCGGTCACGGCGAATAAACACCATAACCTTACTGTTTTCATAAACAGTTGACGACATAAATGATTCATATCCAGAAAACCTGATTGTGTTCGATAAGTTGGGCTCGCAAATGACGATAATGGGAAACATATTGGCGTACACGAAGCGGCGGAAATCCGAAAGGCGCGCTCTGAGTCCGCGCGCATTCCACTGAAAAATAGCTGCTTGTCGGACGTCTTCCCTAAACGACCGTGGCTGTGTAACCATGATTTATTCAAGGGTTGCAAGCACCGGACTCAGAGCGTCCAGTACTTGAAGCGCACTTCTGGCAGACGGTGTGTGCATGTTGCTTAGCAACACGCGAATGGCATTCATTAAAGGCATAATAAGTGCTATCACTTGCTCATCTGTTTTCCGCGACTCCTCGGATACAGCACCTTGCTGTACTGGGGGCGGCTTCTGCGGCTCTTCTGGCGGTCGTGTACGCGGAAGTGGCGGCCATTCCTTTGTGGAGAGAGATCTGGCAGTTTTCTCCCTTCCAACATCGGTGTTCAGAGTGCTGGAAACTTCCGCTGATAATGCTGCTTGACGAGTTGACTTTTCCTGAAAGCTTGAAGTTTTCCGTCGTGAAGACCTTCGACGGTGACGTCATCTTCGCCGTACTTTCACAGCGGCCTCTTTGTGGGTAGAGTTGTCTCTCACCATTTGTTTAAGAATGGTGATCTCTTTCTTGATCTGGGGACAGTCTTTGGAAGAGGCGCAGTGATCACCCTGACAGTGCCGAATATGTCTTTATGCAAATGGTGATGTTGTCTCCAACACTGCTCATGCCTTTGCAGAACATTTCTGCTTTGTATATGTTGTAAAAGATGCTTCAACTAACTTTCCTTCTCAGTCTTGCACGGTGTGGACGCTAAGTGTCGATGAAGGCTTTTTTTTTTTCGAGTGTATGAAGCGCCTCAAATGTTCCCTTTCTTTCGCGCTGATGGTATTCCTTCCGCAGGGCGTAACCCTTTCAGACGCTGCCTACACAATTGGGTGCAGCAAGATAGTGTATCAACAGCAAAAGCACTGATGAAAGTAGTGATATTTAAAATTTGTCGCTTACATCCTGAAAAACTTATTATTCGTCCTGTGCTTCAATCTTGAATACCGTGCAGAATGTTTTAGCCAAATGAGTGGGAAGGTACACGGTTGGTTGTTCTTACTCGGTGTCATTGTATTGCATGTAGTGGGTTAATTTCTTTCATTGTTTTTCACAATGTCATGCACCAGGCCTAATTTTCAAGTGGCTGAAAAAGTGCTTTTCAATACACGAAACACTTTATGTTATCATAATTGATGCTCCTCAAGTGAGTTTTCCATTTAGTCCACATTCTGTAAACTTGGCAAAACTCAATAAACAATTGAATATAGTCATTATTTTCTGCAGCTGTACACTTTCAATGATTCTGAAGATGCAAGAAATGTGGTGAAAAGAAAAAGGGATAGTGTGGTGCCTGAAAGGGTTAAGACGTATGAAAGCATACTTGTTCCTTGTTCTCAGAAACATCTTATAATTTTCCTTAAAATCTAGTACGTTTTCTAGCACTCGGTATGATGGAAGGTATCATGGATATTGCCTGTACACAAATTGGGTGCTAGACGTGCAGTTACGCTCTGCCGCCCTATATCTATCCCCGTCGTTGCGTAAAAAGTGTTTGAATCATTATTGCATTCCCTGATTTCTGTAAGTGCTAAGAACAATTTATTAAATTAACAGCATGGCTTTGTGTGCCGATGACTTAAAGCTATTTCAAATGTCGACAGTGTTCGTCACTGCCCTGACCTCCAAAAAGACTCTTTTTTTTTTCAATCTTAAACTGGTGTAGAAAGAATAAGGTACTCCTAAATGCGTCCAAAACCATGGTCAAACAGGCGCAAGAACAATAGGGTACTCTTCAATGCTTCGTAAACTGTGGTATTAAGCTATACGCGGAAAACACACAATGGGCAATTTTCGCACGCCCTTCGGGATGCTACACTGCCCACGCAAATGATGCTCTACGCTAAGCTTCTCTTCACGCGTTAAATTTACACAACGCGCCCTTGACACTGTTGGAGTTGTATGTCGTATACTGCATGATTTCCACTCACTTGTTTTGTATCTCAAATTGCATTCTGCTTTGTGCGTTCGACTACTAGAGTATGCCTGTGTATATGGGGTGCAACATGGAAAGGTAATTCAGACCTCATTGAACGCGTCCAGAATAAATTGGTGTCTACTTCAAACACCACTTTTGCCATTCTCGCGACCTTAGTTCAGCATTATCAATTATACTTCAACTCGAACTTCTACACTCAAGACTTAATTGATCAGACAATTTATTCTTGTATGAGGTAGTCCATAACATTATGCATTCCCCAGAGCTACTTTGTCATATGCAATTTTTCGTGCTGCAACAGTATAACAGGCAGCATTACGCATTTTCTACCTGGCCTTGTTGCATTAAAGACTGTTCTATATATGGCTCGACGCCAAAAAAAAAAATTTAAGAATTGTGCCTGTATTGACATATATTGGAGTTCATTTCCTGTGTTTTGTATATATGTAGATAATTATTTTGTATGATTAACTCCGTTTTCCGCATCCTCGTTTTCTATTTCCTTTTTCATTTGTTTCTCTATCTCGCATTGTTTTCTTTACCGCATTTGTCTTCTCTGTACATTTTCGCTCGCACATTGCTTTTTAACTGCACCAGTACAAACGCTCTCTAGCTGTTCCTGGGCACTATAATAAACATTTCGATTGATTGATTGAATACTAATATTGTATAAAATCATGTTCTTTAAGTATGCGCTGGTTTATTATTTCGGTGGAGTTGCTTTTCAGCTGCAGTATTGTTCATCATCATCATCATCATCATCATCATCATCATCATCATCATCATCATCATCATCATCATCATCATCATCATCAGCCTAGTTACGCCCACTGCAGGGCAAAGGCCTCTCCCATACTTCTCCAACTACCCCGGTCATGTACTAATTGTGGCCATGTTGTCCCTGCAAACGTCTTAATGTCATCCGCCCACCTAACTTTCTGCCGCCCCCTACTACACTTTCCTTCCCTTGGAATCCAGTCCGTAACCCTTAATGACCATCGGTTATCTTCCCTCCTCATTAAATGTCCGGCCCATGCCTATTTCTTTTTCTTGATTTCAACTGAGATGTCATTTACCCGCGTTTGTTCTCTCACCCAATCTGCTCAATTCTTATCCCTTAACGTTACACCTATCATTCTTCTTTCCATGTGTTACGTTTCGCCTACGACGCGCGGTATAGCCGGCGCGGATGCAACGGACGCCGGGGCTTCGTTCAAAGCGGCGGACATTTTGGCCCGTTCAGCGCCGCCGATACGCCTCCCCGCCAAGCGCGTCCAGGCGTGTTTCAGTGCCACGTGTCTTCGTGCGTGCGTGTGTGTGTGTGTGCCACGCTTGTCAAAGCGCAGCAGCCGGGGAGAGGAGCTCCCCAAGTGTGAAGCGAGGAGGTCTGATCGGCGCCGGCTCGGCGATGCGTCACTACACTCGTCTCAACATGTCTCTCAGCCTGTCCGGGCCCAGAGTCACGTGGTCTCATCCCGAGACGTTCCTTCTTGCCCTCAACTCCGAGAGTATAAGAGCAGCTGCCCCCGGACGCCGAGAGAGAGGCTCCGATTTCTTCTGTTGAGTAACGTGCACTCCCGTCTCTCCACTTCGGTCGACCTGACCGGCCGCTCTTTTGCGATGTTAGAATAAACAAGTTGTTCTGTTACCAGTTGACTCATGCTTTGGCGGGACCTTCGGATGCTTCCAGTGCCCCAGGCCGCCAGGCCAACGCTATCCTTGGGGCTTGCGACCCATTTGCAACAACGGGCGTCAGCACTGAGATTACAACACATGGCTCGTTGCGTCGTCCTCAATTTCAGCAGAACCCTTTTCGTAAGCCTCCAGGTTTCTGCCCCGTAGGTGAGTACTGGTAAGACACAGCTGTTATACACTTTCCTCTTGAGGGATAGTGGCAACCTGCTGTTCATGATTTGAGAATGCCTGCCAAACGCACCCCAGCCCATTCTTATTCTTCTGGTTATTTCAGTCTCATGATCCGGATCCGTGGTCACTACCTGCCCTAAGTAGATGTATTCCCTTACCACTTCTAGTGCCTCGCTACCTATCGTAAACTGCTGTTCTCTTCCGAGACTGTTAAACATTACTTTAGTTTTCTGTAGATTAATTTTCAGACCCACCCTTCTGCTTTGCCTCTCCAGGTCAGTGAGCATGCATTGCAATTGGTCTCCTGAGTTACTAAGCAAGGCAATATCACCAGCGAATCGCAAGTTGCTAAGGTATTCTCCATCAGCTTTTATCCCCAATTCTTCCCACTCCAGGTCTCTGAATACCTCCTGTAAACACGCTGTGAATAGCATTGGAGATATCGTATCTCCCTGTCTGACGCCTTTCTTTATTGGGATTTTGTTGCTCTCTTTGTGGAGGATTACGGTGGCTGTGGAACCGCTATAGATAGCTTCCAGTATCTTTACATATGGCTCATCTACACCCTGATTCCGTAGTGCCTCCATGACTGCTGAGGTTTCGACTGAATCAAATGCTTTTTCGTAATCAATGAAGGCTATATATAAGGGTTGGTTATATTCCGCACATTTCTCTATCACCTGATTGATAGTGTGAATATGGTCTATTGTTGAGTAGCCTTTACGGAATCCTGCCTGGTCCTTTGGTTGACAGAAGTCTAAGGTGTTCCTGATTCTATTTGAGATTACCTTAATAAATACTTTGTAGGCAACGGACAGTAAGCTGATCGGTCTATAATTTTTCAAGTCTTTGGCGTCCCCTTTCTTATGGATTAGGATTATGTTAGCGTTCTTCCAAGATTCCGGTGCGTTCGAGGTCATGAGGCATAGTGTATATAGGGCGGCCAACCTTTCTAGGACAGTGTTCCCACCATCCTTCAACAAATCTGCTGTTACCTGATCCTCCCCAGCTGCCTTCCCCCTTTGCATAGCTCCCAAGGCGATCTTTACCTCTTCCGGTGTTACTTGTGGGATTTCAAGTTCCTCTAGACTATTCTCTCTCACCTTATCGTCGTGGGTGTTACTGGTACTGTATAAATCTCTATAAAACTCTTCAGCCACTTGAACTATCTCATCCATATTAGTAACGATATTGCCGGCTTTGTCTCTTAACGCACACATATGATTCTTGCCTATTCCTAGTTTCTTCTTCACTGCTTTTAGGCATCCTCCGTTCCCGAGAGCCTGTTCAATCCTATCCATATTATAGTTCCTTATGTCCGCTGTCTTACGCTTGTTGATTAACTTAGAAAGTTCTGCCAGTTCTATTCTAGCTGTAGGGTTAGAGGCTTTCATACATTGGCGTTTCTTGATCAGATCTTTCGTCTCCTGCGATAGCTTACTGGTTTCCTGTTTTACGGCGTTACCACCGACTTCTATTGCGCACTCCTTAATGATACCCATAAGACAGATTGTCGTTCATTGCTTCAACACTATGGTCCTCTTCCTGGGTTAAAGCCGAATACCTGTTCTGTAGCTTGATCCGGAATTCCTCTAGTTTCCCTCTTACCGCTAACTCATTGATTGGTTTCTTATGTACCAGTTTCTTCCGTTCCTTCCTCAAGTCAAGGCTAATTCGAGTTCTTACCATCCTATGGTCACTGCAGCGCACCTTGCCGAGCACGTCTACATCTTGTATGATGCCAGGGTTCGCAGATCATTGTTACAGTGCAACAATTAAATATAAGCAGGAATTAGGAAAGCGCAATAAAATATTATGTGCCTGAACATATGCATGGTACTATTAATTTCTTCTGAGGTTTAAAGCGGTTGGCTACCATATCCAGTGTTGTGGAATAAAATAGTATGCCACAGCAATTATTGCGTGGCTCACGGTACAAATTAAATGTATTTACCTGTTGAAACACCATAGCAGGCTGAAAACAATAAACTGGTGTTCTTTTTTGTGGCGACTTGAAATACATGACTTGTGAATATATATATATATATATATTGTGACCATTAGTTGCCATTATTGTGACCATTATTGGTCACAATAATGACCATTATTGTGACCATTAGTTGCCCCCACACATTTGAATAAGTGCTTCAAAAGTACGACTTGGCAAAGGGCAACGAAATATACGTATTAAAACTCTCCTGTTCTCAGTTTATATTATCGGACGGTTAGGGGCGTAGCCAAGGGGGGGGGGGGGGCTGGCTTATGGGGATTCAGACCCCCCCCCCCCCCGAAATTTTTTCGTGCTGCGATGCACCGCCGACCAAACAACCCCCGGCGCCGGAAATCATTCTTGATTTTGTCGAGAATGCATTTTTCACGCTCGCACTAAAAGACATTTCCACGCGAAGATTGTGAGCTCCGGCTGGATTTCATGGCAAGGCCCATGCACCTGAAGTCACATAACGCAAACATCCCCATCCGAGCACACAGTTTTAAGGGCGCTTTGATGGCGAGCAGGCTCTTCGCGGCATCTCGCAGAGGCTGTGGTATCTACGGACCGCATGGATTTCAATTCCGAAACTTTATAGGTATAAAGATCACATAAACTTTTGATGTGAAAGCCGCATTTACATTTCCAAAGTTGTGCTTTACGTTTTCAATTCCCGATCTTTGTGAGTTAAATGTTGTTATAAACATTTGACGTCAAAGCTGCATTGACTTTTCTATAGTCGTAGATCGGACCATACAACGAGACACGCCAAATCAACAGACTATCGCACAACTTGGCAAAGCACACAGCGACGTCCGATGAGAAGAAGCGTTGTGATGATTCATTTGTGCCATCATATCACAGAAAAGAATATCAACACTTTTTTCATCTGCGGCAAAGCATCCATGTCAAAACGCTAAAGCCAGCAAACGTAACTACGTTCTTATTTATTTTTCTACTTTGACTTTTATTCGCGAGGACCACATTGAGCCTCTTCAATTTTCTTGTTCTCGGTACCCGCGGGCTGCCAGAGCCAGCCAGAGGTCATGCGTTTTTCACGCGTTGCCCTGACAACCACGCGGCGCACTTTGGTGCGCGTTCGTTTTTCTCTGGCCGAGTGGATTTTGGCCTCAGAAAGTTTTGGACGCTTTCTGGCTAGCAGACGACAAAAAGAAGCAATGGTCGCTCACCGCCACCATTGTGGGGACTCGACAGATTGCAACG
Source organism: Dermacentor andersoni (assembly GCF_023375885.2). Taxonomy (NCBI): domain Eukaryota; kingdom Metazoa; phylum Arthropoda; class Arachnida; order Ixodida; family Ixodidae; genus Dermacentor; species Dermacentor andersoni. Next base: position 357,805,168 of record NC_092814.1, on the reverse strand, counting down.
CGTTCGCTTGAGGGCATCACCATCATTTCGATGTGATCGCAACGTTTACGGAAAGTCTTTATCTCGCCAGTGTGGGATAACGAGCAGGGTGAATATGGTCCTATGTGGGCCAAGCGTCTCAGGTTTTCTTCGATATTCCTTGGGTAGCTACATTAGGTGCCCCAAGTAGGCATTCGATTGTGGCCAACATGGGGTACTATAACGTAAAACTATTCCAAACTGTTGTGTTCCAATTCTACAATTAGCCCCTCGCGATTGGTCAAAAACTTTTTTCGACCACCCCCACTTCACCTGTCTGTCACCCGACGTCACGAAAACCGCGATAACTCCCCATCTGATATGACGTGTACACACTGATTATGCATGATTCGACCAAACAAAACAAAAATAGTTATTTCTTATTCGACGCCTTTCTCTCATTAGCCCTCGGCTATTGGTTAAAAGTTTTCGGGCTGCACCCCCATGACCTGCCTCGCACGTGACGTCAGAAAACCGCAAAAACTTACCGCATCGAAGTGACGTGTACGCGTTAAAGTTGCATTAATATACCGAACAAAAATGAATTTTCTTCTGAATAGCCGCGGGCTGCCCAGTTCCGAAAGGAATAAAAGATGGCTGCCGCCGATCGCTGCGGCACTGGCTACTCGACCCTGCCGTTGAGCATGGGTTCATTTGCGTCTAAAACTTTTTGCGTGGCCGTGAAACGTTTTCGAGCACTTTCGGCACGTTTACGACCTCGTTCTGCCAACTCTTCTTTGCTGAGAATCCGTTTTAGCGTCATTCTGAAGCTTCCGTTGCATGCCGGCGCGATTGTCGACGAGCCACCGCAAGCTAGGTAAGAGAAAGCGGACCAATCGCAGACGCCGGCACCATACCCTCTTCATCCGGTTATCGATATTCACTGTAGTGGCCCGGCCCCATCGAATCCCTCTCCACTTGAGCATGCTCCTCGCATCTTGTGAGCCAATTAGATAAGACAAGCCGCTCAGTGCAGGTAATGTTATTCGTTCTTCAAGCAAACAAAAGAGACCTCCTGTGAACGAGGGGAGCATTGGATTGGTTTGTTCAGACAACTTTGCGGTGGCGGCCCGATGCTTGCGTCGGCGGTTACGCAAATTTGACGTCAGGAGATTGGAATAAAAACAAATTTAGATTAGATTAGATTATGGGGTTTTACGTGCCAAAACCACTTTCTCAATATGAGGCACGCCGTAGTGGGGCACTCCGGAAATTTCGACCACCTGGGGTTCTTTAACGTGCACCTAAATCTAAGTACACGGGTGTTTTCGCATTTCGCCCCATCGAAATGCGGCCGCCGTGGCCGGGATTCGATCCCGCGTCCTCGTGCTTAGCAGCCCAACACCATAGCCACTAAGCAACTACGGCGGGTTAAAAACAAATTGAAATAGTTTTACATTATACGGCCCATGATTTCCTTTGCGTTTCTTCATTTCCATGCCCCCGTCCCACAAACACACACACGCACGCACGCACACGCACGCACACGCACGCACACGCACACGCACACGCGCACACACACACACACACACACACACACACACACACACACACACACACACACACAAAGACATTGTTGCGACGCAGGGAATTCTCGCATGGCGAAAGTTTGATTTTGTTGCTTCTTTTGCGAAAAGTAATGCGTCATGAGACTCTTCAGTTGCCGGATATTGTTATTATATTATTGCGATAGCAATTATACGGAAACTCAAGGCGCATACCTGTAGTCACCGTCATGTTCTGTATGAAGTCCAAGGGCGATAACATCGGCAGCGCGCGCCGCAATCTGTAAGTGCGAGTGAAAGTTCCGGGGGGGGGGGGGGGGGGTAGGGTGAGCCGACGATGGTGGGTCAGTCTTGTGCGCGCAATGTTGAAAAGTGGGGAGGAAGCGCGCCGCCTACCGTCGCGCGCGATGCATGGGGGAGTGGAAGGACGGCGGGCGGACCTTAGGGTTCTGTGATCTACCGTCGCGCGCGATGCATAGGGGGAGTGGAGGGACGGTGGGTGGACCTGAGGGTTCTGTGATCTAAAATCAAGGGGTTTTACGTGCCCAAACCACTTTCTGATTATGAGGCACGCGTAGTGGAGGACTCCGGAAATTTCTATCACCTGGGGTTCTTTAACGTGCACCTAGGTGTTTTCGCCTTTCGCCGCCATCGAAATGCGGCCGCGGTGGCCGGAATTCGATCCCGCGACCTCGCGCTTAGCAGCCCAACACCATAGCCACTGAGCAACCACGCCGGGTGTTCTGTGATCTGTGAATCCGTGATTGCGCAACATGTTTATTTGCCTTGTTTCACGCATTATACAGGGTGTTCGAGCTAACTTTACCTGAGTTTAAAAATATGCCGATGCAGTCTAAGACGACGCAACCAAATGCATGTTGCTCACTTTGGTATACAGTGTGTCACGCTATTTCTGTACTTTGTTTAATTAGATAATTAGTCAAGATTAGGAAAAAAATTCCAATTAGAAAGTTGCAGAGCGATTTGCAAAACGTCTGAATAAACAGTTTCTGTCTTTCTATCTATTAACTATTAGTGTTTTTCAGCTCACTGCGGATGCCCGCGAAATACGAAAAATACAACGTGACATGGCCGCTTGCGCGTCGTGATTGCACTGCTCCCAAGTGTTCCACGCACAAATAGCCATCCGTGCGCTGCCGCTTAAAAAGTGAAGGGCAGCGACGCAAGCGTTATCTTCTGCGCTGCGTATAGCGACTGGCGGACGTGGTGGTGGTGATAGGTGGTAGTTCCAAACAGTGATAAAACAGACTATCGTGCATCGGCTGTTAACGCACGATCAATTTCGTGGTGCCTTTTTCCAACGAGGAAAAAGCCGACATTATCCTTGCCCTAGGAGCTGCAGGCGGACAGAGACGGCAGGCTGATAGAATATTTCGAAGCTGGCACCTGGGTACGCGACCGAGCTCGATGACAATATTCAACACCTATGAGTCGCTGAAGCAAGCCGGCAGCTTCAAAAGAAAGAGGCAGAGAGCTTCACTCATAAATAATGAGGTTCGCTCCAACGCTTTGTCTTTCATGGCAGCTAATCCACACGCTATCACGCGCACAGCTTGGTGTGTCCACCTCAACTGCCTGGATGATGTTGAAAACAGCTGGACTGCACCCTTATCACCTGCAGTTGCATCAATGCCTGGAGTCAAGGGATCTTCAAAAGAGACTCGACTTTGCGAATTGGATTTGGATTCAGCAGGAGCAGGATACTGACATTCTCACCAAGGTTTCTGGACTGACGATGCGAACTTCTCCCGAAAGTGTCAAGTAACTATCCACAACGCACACTATTGCAGTGAGCAAAATCCCCACTGGCTAGGAATATCCCGCCACCAATATCAGTGGTCTTAACGTTTGGTGCGGAATATATGATAGCACAGTCATTGGCCCAGTGTTTTTTTAACAACACTCTGACCGGCAAGAGTGAGTTCCTTAAAGGGCCGGTTGAAGACTTATGCTGCAACATGCCGTTAGCCCAGCTTGACGCAATGTGGTATCAGCACGACGGGGCCCCAGCCCACAGCTGCAGTGATGCACGAGCATGGCTTGATGTTACCTTTCCAGGGCAATGGATATGGAGAAGCGGGCCTGTCTTGTGGCCGGCAAGGTCACCCGACCTCAACCCTCTTGACTTTTGGAGTTGGACTGCTGAGCACCAGGTCCTGGCCACGGCGGCCGCATTTCGATGGGGCGAAATGCGAAAACACCCTGGTGCTTAGACTTAGATGCACTTTAAATATCGCCAGGTGGTCAAAATTTGCGTAGTACACCGCTACGGCGTGCCTCATAATCAGAAAGTTCTTTTGGCACGTAAAACCCCGTAATTTAACCCTCCTGACTTTTTCTTGTGGGGCTATATTAAGGATCATGTATACACAACGAAAACGACGACTCCAGAAGCCTTACAGGAGAATATAACTGAAGACTGCCACAGCATTTCACCGATGGTGCTCAACGCAGCGACAGCAAGCTTTCTCAGGAGATCCCAGTGTTGCGTCGCTGCAGAAGGTGACCTCTTCGAGCGCTTGCTGTGAAAGAGCATGAAAAATAAACGTAAATTCAGTGAAAGGCTGCGTCTGGTCAGTTAGGATACTCTTATTCTACCATTTTCAGCCTTCTAGAAAGTGAGTTTTTTTTTTATTTAGGAATGTTCAATTTGCTTACAGCTGTCTCAAAATCACGGACCTGTTACTTCCGGCAGCACAAGCGATAACCGCTGTGTCTGCTTATCGCTATAACAAACTTTCGAGAGGGGAGCACATCGCTGGCGTATATGGCACACCCAACGCCCCACGTCGCTGCCCTGTTGCCTTTTAAGCGGCAGCGCGCCTATGGCTGTTTGTGCGTGGAACGTTGGAGAGCAGTGCAATCACGACGCGCGAGCGGGCATGTCACTTGGTGTTTTGTATTTCGCAGGCATCATCAGTAAGCTGAAATACACTAATACCAAATAGATGTATGTATATATGTATATGTATCGAACCAGAATTTGTTACTTGAACTGAGGCTTGGCTAACGATCGATATCAGGGAATGCTGAAATCACGCCACCAAACTACTTAATCGTACGGAAAGACCAATTAACACGTGGTGGTGGCGTCGCCTTATTGATTAAAAAGGAAATCCCTCATATCGTATTACCTGATGTCACAGGAGTGGAAGGAATTCCACATCGGAACTAACATTTTCTACATGCAATATTGTCGTCGGCTGTATTTTTCGTAGCCCCTCATGTGAGGTTGAAGTGATGGAATGACTGTGTTTGTATGCGCAAAATAACGTTTTGCGGGCCCGACTAATACTTCTAGGGAATTCTAACTTGCCTGATCTGAAGTGGTAAACATTTGAACACAACTCACCAAGTGCTGATATGCTTTTCGAACTCATGCTTTCATTGAATCTCAGCCAAATCGTAACAGAGTCCACACGTGTTCAAAGAACTACTTCCAACACACTTGATTTAGTTTTTTTTTTGAGCCATCATTTCCCGTTAGAGCAAACGCACCTTGAATTTATTAATGGCATGTCTGATCATAAAATTACTTTATGTGTTGTACCTGCTCAGAATACATTTTCTTCCCAACCACGCATCACTTACCCGGACTTCAGTAGAGCGGACGATACCAGTATTATGGACTACTTATCCAACGAATTTACCACCTTGGAAGCACTTTCAATGCGTTCCACTAAAAACATCACAACATTGTGGCATGGTTTAAAAAAAATTATGTTTCATCGTATTTCTAAGTATGTACCTTCTAAAGTTAAAAAAAAAAGAGGAAGCACAATCTCTGGATCTCACGTGACATCATTCATGCCAAACGTAAAATCAAGCGTCTGAAAAAATCAATGAATATAGCACCTAAACCTTCATCTCGAAGTAGTCTTAGTCTAGCTATCCAACACATGAAATCTAACATAAAGACAGCGATGTCAAACTTTTACACATACACACTTCAAGGATTCCTAAGAAATTCACCGAGCAAATTCTAGACCTACCTTAAACCTAAGTCATCAAGTGATCCCCAAGTGTCGCCCGAAACTAGCAAACAAAGCGCTAATTCAATAAATAGCTATTTTTCTTCTATTTCACAACTGACGATGGGAAACTACTCCAAATTGACATCAACGTTAACAGCACACTAAGCTCTCTCACCGTCACGGAGGCCGGAGTACTGAACCTTCTCCTAAACCTGGACACAAATAAAGGGCCAGGCCCAGATAAAATACCCAACGCTTTCTTGAAACGATACGCAGAATGGATGACGAAGTACCTTTGTATAATATTTAACAAATCATTATCGTCATCTGTTCTTCCACAGGGTTGGAAATCTGCAAAAGTTGTCCCACTACATAAGTCAGGCTGCAAAGACGACCCGTCCAGTTTTCGGCCGATTTCGCTTACGAGTACCGTGTGCAAACTTCTAGAACACATCATACTAAAACGTATAACCATTTTCTTAGAAAAGGAGAGTATCATATCACCATATCAACATGGCTTTCACAGAGGCCTTTCTACAATCACTCAACTACTGGAACTAACCCACGACATATCATTTAATATCGACCAACACAGACAAACAGACCTCATCCTACTCGATTTTTCGAACGCATTTGATCGGGTATCACACAAAAAGCTCGTAAGAAAACTTGAGATTACATTAGGTACAGGCCCCATAATTGACTGGATTTGCGACTACCTTACAAACCGTACCCAGTTTGTGGAAGTGAACGGACAGATTTCCCAGACAGCCCGGGTAACATCGGGAGTCCCCCAACGAAGCGTTCTGGCTGCCCTATTATTTCTCATTTTTATTAATGTCCTACCCGCAAAGATCACAGAAAACATTAGGCTATTTGCAGATGACTGCATTCTTTATCGAAATATTAACACACATGATGACCACATAACATTAAACAACGACTTGAAAGCTGTGTCTAACTGGTGTGCCCACTGGCAGATGACCATCAATACTAAGAAATCTGCTGTTCTTTCAATCACCAGAAAAAAATGTTACTCGAGCTTTATGTATACCGTTAACGACGGTCCACTAATACGAGTTCATGAACACAAGTACCTCGGATTAACGTTAACACATGACTTCAGATGGAACTCCCATATAAATAACGTTACAGGAACTGCAATGAAACGCCTTTTCTTTCTTGGAAGACACCTCCGACTAGGACCACCCAGTACAAAACTTCTGGCTCACAAAACTTTCATCAGGTCAGTCCTTGAGTACGAAAATGTTATCTGGTTCCCATACACTAAACAACTAATTTAAAATCTAGAAGGTGTACAAAGGAAAGCTCTACGGTATATATACAATAAACATAAATTAACAGACTCGCCCACCGAAATACTTAACAAACACGGAATCCTAACAGCACAAAAACGAGCTGTACTAGCCCGTTCTAAACTTATGTACCAGTTCTTACACAACAAGCTTAATATTGATACCTCTAGATACATCTCCAGAAATGAAACACGGACAACGCGGCATAAAAACACACCAACACTCAACGAGCATTCTTTTCATACCGATTGCTTTAAGAATTCATTCTTTCCTTTAGCGATAAGAGAGTGGAATAAACTGAGTGAATCCATTAGTAACAGCCCCTCATTATATACACTTGCTGATTCAGTGGAAGAACACCTCCTTGCCTTACAGCTTTGACTTACATACTCCGGCTTGTTACCGATCTTCATAGCCTAACACTTAATCTGTGAGTGTTCTTTTTGTATGATGCATCATACGCATGACTGCATCCTGTTTGTCATGCTCATTAGGTATCTTATATCACATGTGTTTTCGTGTGTTTTTTTTTCTTTTTCTTGTTTGGTTTCTTCGTTTCTCAGATTCTTCTTTGTTACAGTATACTGTACCCAAATATTGCATTTGTAATGAACTACTTATTTCTTTTGTTTAGCGAAATCAAAACCTTTGCAATAACACACTTATGATTAAATAATGTATTTATATTCTTTGTTCGCAAATACTACCATATGTACTTGCCCTTCCTGTTATAATCCCATGAGGTATTGACAGTATGTGAAATTAATTAATAAATAAATATATGGAACGAAAGAAACCGTTTATTCGGATGTTTTGCAAATCACTCTGCAATTTTTTAATTAGAATGTTTTCCCAGCTTCGTTACTTCAGAAGTTGGTTTATTAATCTTGACTAAAAATCAAATTAGGCAAAATACAAAAGATAGCGTGACACACAACGTACAAAAGTGAGCAACATGCACTTGGTCGCGTCGTCTTAGAGTTCATCAGCATATTTTTTAACTCGGGCTAAAGTTAGCTGAAACACCCTGTAAACAGTGAATTTTGCTTAGATACGTAGATTTATTGGATACTTATATGTATATTTAAATATTGTTGCGAGGTTTTGTGAATGCATGCAGTGAACTTTGTTTCGAGAGACACTCTTTGCTTTTTATCAAGCTTTATCTTTGCATTTGTGTATTCCTTTGCACTTCTCGTTTCTAATGTATATATTGCAGAACTGCTGCTTTTACATGTGATCTCTGTTGCGACTACAATTGCGGTTCAATTACAATACACGACTGGTGACAGCTGCTCCTGCGCAGTAAATTGGAACGAAGGACTGCGCCGCTGAGGTTTTTTCCTGGCCGTTGCATATGCACAAAATGTAAACAAGGTTCTTGAATGACAGTTTCATTGAAATATTTGTCCTCAACTTGTTCCTTTCACGGCCTTTACAGTTATCATATCAGCGGTATGCACTACTTTGCTGGTTTCGCACTGATATAGTTCTAAAGTTCGTGTGGTATTTTCTTTCTTACTAAACAGACAAAAAGATGGAGGCCTTGATATTCGATATTCCTAGCATAATTTTTGGGACATAGAATATATTCTTTTATGAAAAAATACATATTTTACTTGTCTTGACAGTGCGTAGCATCCAAGAATTCGTTTGCAGCATCTTTGGCAATGGTAGTGCAGTTATTATTCGTGTATTTGATCCCTCGGCAAATTGTGCGAGGAGGCCGAGCTCCAACGTGCCCCTCCCCCTTTACGAACGAAATTTCTGATTACGCCACTGCTGGCGGTATGTCATTTCGGTATTGCCGAGACAGACAGGCTTGACATGTTGAAACCAGTTACAGTAGAACATGGGCGTTACACAATGAAAATTTTTCTAGCAATAAGCTCAATGTGAAGGCCTCCCGATGTGGTGGTGATGCTTCAACATAACATAGAAAAATAAATGAGGTGCGCCTTGGGCAAGATTAGACAGAAACAAAAACCGCGAGGAGGCAGTCTACGAATTACGCAAACTTTAGCTGTTCTAGATGCTTTTTTGTTTGTGAGCACTGCATGTGTTTAAATTATTTTTGCTTATGTTCTCAGAACCTACATTTTCGCCTTCTTTCATATACCTACAAGCATAGTTATATTGGCACGCATACTTCTTTACCAGTATACGGTGGCCGCATTTCACCGGCTAAAAAATGTTAAACGTTATCGCTCGGCGCAGGACGTGCCCGCACGTATCGGCAGTTTCGCGAGTGCCATCGATGGTTCTATCCGTTGTCTGTTGTCGGCGAATATTGTATAATCTGATTGCAGGCGCGACACGAATTGTGCAGTAGTTTCTCGAAGGCCCGCGGGCACCGGCGAATACGCGGCCACTTTCGACGACTGGTGCATGGAAGCCGACGCGCTTGACCCGCAGTTGTCGACGATCGCGGACTTTATTAGCCGCTATCGTTGCGATTGAGTATTACTTGTTTTGCTGGGCACAAGTTCGCCCAATAAAGAGTTCAATTTGTAACTGCCAATTCTGAGCCTGCACCATTATTTAGCGTCACCACAACGTGACAATATTTCTAATATAGATTTTTTGATAATACTATGCACGCCTCATTCCTACATAGTTGGCGGTGCAATGAGCTAGCAAAAATGAAATGGTACGACAGCTTTCGATACAATATGGCATTGTCGTGCATGTGCTTGCAAAGCCAACTTGTAGACAGACGACGACGTGAGCGCAAGCGCTGTTGATGATATTTGGTGCTCTATTGTTACTTCAAGGGCAAAAAGAAACTTTCGCGGCAGGCGTACATTCGTCAATCAAACATGTTTTTTATATCTAAGAGAACATACAGATCACTGCCTTATTGCTTCAAGCTCAGTCTACAGCTGGCTGTTTTAGGCAGGATTTGGACGGCTGACGACAAAAATATCCAGCAACGGTACGCTGCAACCGAGGAGCGAGCGTCGGCGCGCGTCAGAGCTTGTGTCCAGTGCTTGTGTGCACTTTTCCTCCGACCAACGCGAAGCGACGCGTTTGCTTGTCGGTGCGTGTCGAAGCGGGCCGACGCAAGTGCTGGGCAAAAGATCCCGCGAATGGACTCGGGGTTCCCAGGAATTGACTGTATCGAACCTCTACCGGATCAATTAACTGAACACCTGCGGGATTTGGTGGGCAGGCCTTGCTCCTGTCACGCTTTCTCGGGGTTCCTTCACGGGACAAGAGGTTGACCCGTTCTCGCGACGCGCCGTCATTCTGCGCAACAGGTACTAACCAACAAAAAATGAAGCATCAAAAATGACGCGAGATAAATGCGTGCGCTCAGAAGACGCGCGATATCAAAATTTTGTGCATGAGAATAGTAACTGGGCAAGTTCTTATTGCTTCTTCATTAACAAGAGCGCATTAGATTGGTAGAGGCGCAATAAAGATGCGTTTTATGCGCGTCTGTTTGGTTTTACGCTGTTGTTAATTATCAGCGATAATAATACTGATTTGGTTGAAGTGCGTAATGTGGTACGGCCACGGAAGGCAGGTTGTGTGGGAAACAAGATTGGTCACGGTGTCTACGAATGGCTAGCAGCATACCGCAGCGCCGTCTCTTCTGTCATGGGCTCCTCTACACGACACCTGATAATAATATAGAATGAAATGGAACGGTACAGCATGCGGGCCGTGGTTGTATGAAAGGTAAACTTATAAGAAAAGCTCAAATTGTTTGAACGCCGCTATAGCTGTAAAATATAGTTTTGCTGGATTATCTATCCATGAAACTGTGAATGATGTATTACTTACACTGCGGGCATTGTTAATGCACCTCAAATTACTTCTTTATTTTTTCGAAATAAAGCAGCCCAAAATCTTTACCTGCAATATATATATATATATATATATATATATATATATATATGCAGTCCCTTTGGTCGACAGCACTCGAAATTCTGGACACCTAACACGAAATATTTACAGTCGCAATTCAGTGCTGCTCTATGTGCAGTCATCAAAGGTGCCTGAGTTGCGCAATATCGAATGATTTCGAGAAAGAGGCAAATATCACGCATTAAAGCGGCGGAACGATAACTGATAGCCTTGAAGTTAAGCCACAGGAAGATATCGTTGGGGATTAGAGGATAAAACGCGAGTGCGTGATACATCCGCTGATGAGTATAAAAAGATGTGGCGAGTCACGTAAATGTGGCTGTCCGGAGCTGCTTTATTCACAGCAAGAGAACGCATTTCGTGGGAAAGAAAATACAGTAAGTGGCTGTAAATGATTAGATGAGGTGATGAGACGAGAACATTTGCTGTCATAAGGCGGGTGCGGCTAATGTAGAACCAGAGTAATTCGAAATCACTGGGTGAAGGCTTTGCCCAGCATTGGACATAAGATAGGCTTCTATAGAGAAGTAGCTTTCCTCCCAATGAGTCACAGAGGCAATGAAGTGACCTGAGCTCAACAGTGACTAGGTCACTTCGGTGTTCGTAGGCATTTGGAGTGCATATATAGCGCTTGATTCCCCTTTGCACATCCATGACAGGTGATTGGCCGAGAATGGGCTCATTCCTATATTGCACACGTACTGCCGAAGGTGTCTGTTCAGGAACACACCGAGTGGTATATATCCAGTGACTTAATCTGTTTACTCGGCGAGACAGTAGCAAGCAGCAAATTGTCTATGCAGGACCGGCATGGACACGTTACAGAAATTACAGGAACCCGTACGGGTTTCCTTTGTAGATATTGCTACAAACGGGTGGAGTTTGATTTTCCCTTTAGAGATTAAAAAATAACCGGTAGCAATCAGGAATTTCTCCTCCGAAAATGTAATTTTTTACAGTGACCAATTACTGCTCCATGAAATGAATAGAACACTTTATGAAATATAATCTTACGCATGAAATGAATATCTTACGCACATGATTATTGTTACACAGTGTTCCAAAACTAGCGGCCGAGTCCTCTGGGAAGCAGAGCATTACGTTGTTCTGTTGATAGAAAAGGGGGGTGATCCCCATAGGGCTAAAGAGTTGAAAAAACTTCCCTAGGTAGTTTCCTGTCGTCATCGTTCTAAGTGGTCATCGCTATCGTGTATATAGAAAGGCCGGTGAAAATCGTCGACGAAATCTGATGCAGGTTCAAGATAGGAAACAAATACTGACGCCGTGTGTCTGCCAGACTGAACACAAATGCCCCGAGGCTGCAGCGTGCGATCGACCGTGCGCCTTCTAATTTAGCTCCCGGAAAATTCTATGCGCTTAAAGCTGCGTTGCATATTGCCTCGTAATAACTTGCTAAATGTAATTGCTTACTGCTAAAAAGTAACTGAACTGGAGTGAGCGTTCCAGAGTGAAAATTTGTACGGAACGCAGGTAATTAATAACGTGTAATGCGTTACGTACAAGGTTCATTCGGGCATATACGTAATGGCAAAGGTAGTCTGCTTGCAAAGACAGTAGGCAGCACATACCGAATGGCCCAATATAGTAGACAACTTTAGTCACTGTCTTTGTCCCATTGCCTGTGTGATATCATTCAACCACACAAACTGGAAGAGTAGCTAACGAAAGCTCTTTAATATACACTAAAATGCACAAGAACCTCGTGCTGAGCTGAAACAACAGACAAATGCGTCTGGCCACTCATCGATTCGCTCAACACTATGGAGCCGTTTTCAAGGTCCAACTCAGCCACTTCAAAGTTGATCTTCTCGGATGTCTCCAGTGTCGCGCGCCGACTGGCAACGAGGAAGAAAAACGCTGCGAGACCGTGCAGCGTCCCGCACGTGCCTGTCGCACAGCCGCTGAAGATGAGCTCCTCGATGACTGTGGAACAGGACACCAGGTCCGCCAGCACGTAGCGAGAGTGATTCGTCGGTAACACCTCGGCGACGTGGATCTGGCGCTGCCGCGTAGCACGGCGCATTATCGCATGTAGGCCTGAGCCACGGGCACGTCGATGCAGTTCACAAGTAATACGAGCGTGTGCATGGCGTCGCACGTGTCCAACAGCTCGTACAGCTTGCTGACGCCCACACTCGAGAAGCCCACGCTCACAATCTCCAGCGTGTCGAGCGTGGTCACTGTGGAGCGGAGTGCGTCCATCAGGTCCTTGGTCGTGTAGCCCAACAGGTGGTAAAAGAGCCTGGCGTGCCTCAGGTGTTCGCTAAGCTCCACCCCGTCCAGTAACTGGAACTGCTTGGGTGACATCCGTGACTCGAGCAGCTCCAGGAACTCGATGGAGCGGTGCTCCTCCAGCGGCCAACGAACCAGAAGGAACGCGGGCCTGCGCCGCATGTTGGCGGCCAAAGGAACCACGCGTTCGCGCAGGTAAGCCAGGGCCAGCCGTCCTTCGCGTAGCTTGATGATGATGACCCACAGGAAGTTGTTGCATACGAACAGCTCCGCAAGCTGGCAGCAGCCACCGGCGGCGCTGGCCGTGCATGACTTGTCGGGGTCCACCGGGTGATGGCCTAAGATGCTCCGCACGCAGCGAACGCTGGAGAAGGGCTGGTTGACCGACAGGCACACGCTGGGACAGCTGCCGACCAGGCACGCAGCCGACTCTCGTAGGCGGCCACTCCGTGGTCCCATCTTAGAGATCTGTGGACAAACACCTGTTGTGCTTGTACTGCACTCTGCTGTTGACATAGCAAATCGCTAGGGCGTCGTTTCTAACTCATTGAAGAGTAAGCATCGCCAAGTAACGTTACAAAACAAGCCTAATATTCATCTTATATTTACAGAAATTTAAGGTGTGTGAAGTTTGAAAAATGCCTTGCCTTTCTCAAACTAACGGCAGCCGTCGGGGTGTTCGTGAGGTCAGGATTTACTGTATTTGATTTACTGCACTGTTGATACTGTATTTTACGGTAGTGAGGCATTGGGATAGGAACTAGCCCTGGCGTTCACCAAATGAGGAGCGAGAACCACGCGGATACGAGTGAAATCGTGCAATGAGGCCCATAATGTGAAAGTGTTCTCTACTCCTTCTAGACCGCAGTTGCAAGTCACGTAGAACACCTCGTAACCTTCAGTTTACTGCCATAGAATTGTCAAGCCCAACGTAGAAGTATCAGTAACCTTCATTTCTTTACGCAGAACGAAGACGTCGTTTCCCAAAAGAAACCTTTAGCTGAATTGTTCTGCATGATTGAAGATTGTCAACAGCGAATGAATACGGGCAAGTAAAGCTGCCGGCTTATCTTCTTCATGTGTCCATGCCTGATGTATTGGCGAAGCACCACAATGTAGGTTAAGCCTTTAAATAACGAATAGATAGCGCTGCTATGTATATGGATGTACACCATGTCCATGTCAAGTGGAAAACACAGAAAAAGAAATTACTAGGCGCGTTGTGGTTCCCTGTTTACCCACGTCCTGCTGCGACATATCTTCTTTGCGTCAGCCGTCCCTGTATTCTTATGTAGAAACATCATAAATTCAAACGCGAACAAATCGAAAGGTAGAAAGCTACGTTATGGCCTTTCCTCCTTAAACGGACACTAAAGGGAAAGAGTTATTTATATTTAGCATCATTAAATTACCCTTCTACAACACCAAAAACGCCCATCTTACCACGTTAAGACGCTTAGTAAGCAAGAAAAACCGCTAAAACGAAATACAGGTGGCGACGCCTCCTTGAAGTTCCCGCACGAGGTCGCTGTGACGTCAGATTTTGGTAGCGTCTTCTAGGGCCTATTTACTTATCTAAGAGTGCAGATTGACTGCGTTGTGTTCTAACGGAACCAAACATTAAACATGTGAAGTTTGGGGAACGTTTACTGAGCCAACGTGGCCCAAATACTAAAATATACTTTGGAATTCCTGACGTCACACTGACGTGCCGCCGTCGGGATTTCGGCGCGAAATTCAAATACTGATACTTTGACATTCATTTTCTCATCGAATATTCAAACTATTATTTTGAAATGACCACCTGCAGAGTTCTCAAACAATCCTTTATCAGTCTACACTGATTGTATTGCTTTAGTGTCCCTTTAAATTGCATGTTCAACAACGACCTAATTCATGCACAGCAATGTGAATTTGGGTCGACAGCATGCTTAAAGGCCGGTTATGTGGAATATCATCACATAATATTCAGGTGTATATAGTTACATAGAAACGGCATTCCGATGGCTTTCTCTTGTTCGTGCTTGCAGTTATTCCGAAATGTCTGCCGCGTCTAGGACGGCAGCAATGCGACTACAGCACTCTAGTACGGGTATAGTTGCGGACAATCGATTCCGCGACGTCGTGCTGGGAACGAGAGCGGGCTATAGCCACTAAGCCACCAGGGCCTGTGAGACAGCTTTTCGTTACCGCATTGAGCGGTGAAGCAGATGGGGAAGCAAGGGTCTTACTCTTTCGTTGGAGCCTCGCGATCACGTCAAGTCCTTCGGCGTCATCCACGGCGTAGCTGGACTGCCCCTAGGTGTGGACGCAGTGCTGGACGAGATCCCTGGAGCCCAGCTCGATCTTGGGTCGCGCCGTTCGCATGAGCACCTGCGCGATTCTGTGGGCACGCCTTGCCCGTGGCACGCTGTCTCGGGATTCGTTCGCGAGACGCGAGGTTGACAGCTCGACGGAACCGAAAACGATGAAGAACTGAATCGCCGCGAAATCGAGGTGGACAATAGAAAACGTGCGATTTTAAAAATGCCATTTGCGGGAACGGTAAGTGGGCAATTTCTTATCGGTGCATAATTAGCAACAGCGCAATTAATAGGGATGCAAAATGGAGCAAGATACGAAACACAAGAGCAGTTTGTCTTTTTCAACCCCATTTTCTTGTCCTGTTCTTAATTATGCGTGATGCGAATTTTCCTTTTTTTTTTTACAGGAAACAGCGAGGGTCGCCAAACGAAAGAAGGCTGTGTCGTTAACAAGATTGGCCAATCGTTTATGATGGTGATCATATAAAGGCCAAACTTTCAAAAAAGCGCGAAGTGATATTCCTAACGTTAAGCTAACACCTTCTATCTGTGTAAACGCACAATTTGGCCCTTTGAGGGCAGCCTCCGTATATGTGAGGTCGCGTAAACGAGCACCAAATGTTGGCGCAGGCACCTTGTGGCCCACTTTTTAAAAACACAATATAACGCGTGGTTTTCACTTTTCGGGCACTCAGCAGGTGCTGTCACTGCGTGTTCACTTAAATCACCTACTGTACTGTTCCTAAATATTTGTATTTTTTTCATCGAAATGTGAATGCAAAATATGTGTCGAATGTTGTTTTAATTGTTGCGATACTTCAGAATGGAAAACAAAAACAGCGCAAGAATTTCGACACGTGCCCGAAAAGACACGTATCAAATTGAAAGGCGGTTTTTTATACAATTGAGGCCTATATTCGCTCAATTGCATAAAGGATTTTCCCCGATTACGAGGCCTAAGCCTCAAATCTGCTGTGCACAAATAAAGTTTATTCCTCCTCCTCCTCTGATTACGAATTTACCATTAGAAAAGGCGTATGAACAGAAGGTGTCCAGATACACAACGCACATTCCGTCGCCGATTCTATAGAGTTGTCACCATCGTAAGCTGGCAACAGGGGGTGTTGTGGTCTCTGCCTTTGGCGAGGAGCGCCTTTCAATATGTAGTAAATAGAACGCAGGTTTCCTGTGCATGTTAACTTGTGCGTAGAGCGTACAGCTTGACTGAAAGCAAGAGGAAACTTCGCAGTACGCCAATTGCTTGGCCTCTGGGATCATGGGGCGCTGTGCTGTAGCGACAGCGAAAAGCTGCGATGTTGAGGGACATGTTCAATTGCAGCGTCCTCAGATATGTGTTACAGTGTTATAAAGTTGGACAGCGCTTAATAAAATGCGAATGTGTACGCGTCATTTTCTCACCTGCATCAGGATGCCGCTTCGGTAATCACGACATTGCTAGATTTCTATGAGCAAAAACGGCGCAGAGAAAGGTAGCAGACACATGAGTCAATTGCTTTCTCTCAAACGCTCTCTTTACAACAGAAACTTGCTCCTCTGTTTTCTGAACGCTTTATTTCGCAATATAGCGGATTCCGATGCCCGGCTCCCATTGGCCAATAGTTGAAATCAATCAATAAAGAAGAGTGTTTGGATCAGTTCGCTTATTCTTACTATAATGGTTGCACTGACTGACAGAGTTTATAAACAAGCTAATACTAATTACGTACTTCCGGAAGAAGCCTACTATCTTATGCTCACGCCAGTGGCGTAGCCAGAAATTTCGTTCGAGGGGGGCTCACGTTGGCACTCGGCCTCCTCGCAGAATTTGCTGAGGGATCAAATGCATGAGTAATAACTGCATTGTCATTGGCAAAAATCCTGCAAACGAATTCTTGGACGCTACGCATTGTCAAGGCAAGTCAAATATGCATTTTTTGCGTTAAAGAATATATTCCGCTGTCCCAAAAAGTGTGCGATTAACTGATATCAATGCTTCCACGTTTTTATCAATTTAATACCAAGAAAATATCACATGAACTTTAGAACTATATCAGTTCGAAATCACGAAAGCAGTGCATGCCGCTGATATGATAAATGTAAAGGCAATGAAATGAACGAGTTGAGGACAAATATTTGAATAAAACTTTGTCATTCACGAACCTTGTTTACACTTTTTTTTACGTATGCAACGGACAGGAAAAAATCTCAACGACGCTTTTCTTCATTTCAATGTATTGCCCAAGAGCAGCTGTCATCAGTCGTGTATCGTAATTGCACCGAAATTATAGTCGCAACAGAGATCACATATAAAAAGCAGCAGTTCTGAAATATATACATTAGAAACGCGAAGTACAAAGGAATACGCAAATGTAAAGATAAAGCTTGATAAAAAACCAAAAAGTGTCTCTGGAAAAAACTTCACTGCACGTATCCACAAAACCTCGCAAAAATATTTAAATATACGTATAAGTATCCAATAAATCTACGCATCTAGGCAAAATTCCCTGTATACAGAGTGTTTCAGCTAACTTTAGCCAGAGTTAAAAAATATGCCGATGCACTCTAAGACGGCGCGACAAAGTGCATGTTGCTCACTTTTCTATGTGGTATGTCACGCTATTTCTTGTATTTTGCTTAATTAGATTTTTAGTCAAGAATGATAAACCAACTTCTGAAGTAATGAAGCTGGGAAAAAAATTCCAATGAGAAAATTGCAGAGCGGTTTGCAAAACGTCCGAATAAATGGTTTCTTTCTCTCCATATATCTATTAAGTATTAGTGTATTTCAGCTTACTGATGATGCCTGCGAAATACAAAACACCAAGTGACATGCTCGCTTGCGTGTCGTGATTGCACCTGCTCCCCAACGTTCCAGACAGATGCGAAGACAAAGCTTGATAAAGGGCAAAAAAAGTGTCACTGAAAACAAAGTTCACTGCACGCATCCATAAAATCTCGCAACAAGATATTTAAATATACGTATAAGTCCCCAATAAATCTATGTACCTAAGCAAAAGTCACTGTATACAGGGTGTCTCAGCTAACCAGAGTTTAAAAATATGCCCATTCACTATAAGATGACGTGACCAAATACATGTTGCTTGCTTTTGTATGTAGTGTGTCACGCTATATTTTCTATTTTTGCAGAATTAGATTTTTAGTTAAGATTGATTAACCAACTTCTGAAGTAACGGAGCCAGGAAAAAAATTCCAATTAGAAAGTTGCAGAACGGTTTCCAAAACGTCCGAATAAACAGTTCCTCTCTTTCTATCAATTAAGTATTAGTGTATTTTAGCTTACTCAGGATGCCCGCGAAATACAAATCTCCACGTGGCATGCCCGCTTCCACGTCGTGATTGCACTGCTCCCAAACGTTCGGCGCACAAACAGCCATAGGCGATGTGCTCCCCTCACGACAGTTCGTTATAGCCATAAGCAAAGCAGCGGTTATCGCTCGTGCTTCCGGAAGCAACAAGTACGTCATTTCGCGATAGCTGTAAGGAAATTGAACATCCCGAAATAAAAAAAAAAAAAGCTCAGTTTCAGAAGACTGAAAATGGTGGAATAAGAATATCCTAACGGACCAGACGCAGTCATTCACTGAATTTACGTTTATTTTTCATGCGCTTTCACAGCAAGCGCTCGAATAGGTCCCCTTCTGCAGCGGTACAACACTGGGATGTTCTGAAATGGCTTGCTGTCGCTGCCTTGAGCACCGTCGGTGAAATGCTGTGGCACTCGTAAGTAATATTCTCCTGTAAAGCCTCTGGAGTCGTCGTTTCCGTCGTGTATACGTGGTCCTTAATATAGCCCCACGAGCAAAAAAGTCAAGATGGTTGAGGCTGGCTGACCTTCCCGGCCACAGGACAGGCCCGTTTCTCCCTATTCATTGCCCTGGGAAGGCAACATCAAGCCATGCTCGTGCTTGCCTGCAGGTGTGGGCTGGGGCCCCGTCACTCTCATACATTCCTTTTTTTTCAATCTTGTGATGGCTTGTCGGCTAGGATGTAAGGCCAGCCTTGGTAAGAGGGCTCTAGTGACTGGCAACGGGGCACAATCCAGCCGAAAGATACCACCACAAGAACTGAGTACTAGTTTGGGGCAGTACTACCCGGTGCTGTTAACAGCTTCAAGGAGGAGAGGTAACGGTGCATGAGCGCTAGCTTCACCCATCATAAGACAGTCGTCATCCGGTGGTGCGCCCGAAACCATCGAAGTCCCCCCTGTAGACAATGGATAGTCATTATCTTTATGTCATTTCTGTTAAGACCTAGGTCGATTAAAGATTTGAAGCTCACTTTAGCCCAGACCCCCCTGAAATTTGGTGTTATGGAAGAAACGATGGGAGGCTGCCCGGCCACTGCAGATATCTGTTCAAGCAAAGAGGGATCATTGTACTTTGTGCATTTTGCAGCATGTGCGTCCGAAAGGGAGATCCTGGTTCCAACGACCTGGGCATCTAGTTCGACAGATCGGTTTTCCCTTTTGAGTACCAGATCCGGGATCCTTATGCCCTGGCCTGTTTTGTATCGAGGCTCGACCTTAACGTTCCAGCCGGCCTTCCCCAAGCTTTTGCCTGCATATGCTACTATGTTATCGTGTCTGGCTATTCGTGTATGGTGTGTCCTATGGCATCCCTGAAAGATGTCGCCCAGGCTCTCGGACGAGTTACATCCGGCCCGGCATTGTTTATCGACATCGCGACCTCTATTTGTGCGGGTTAGGTTGGCTAGTGAGTTCGACCGAACCTTCAACAGGTCAATAAACTCTTTCCCCCTCGAAAAAGTGGTTTCCTCTCGGATCCAATCGCAAGATCCTGGAGCGTCGGCCACACCCTTCAGAGCATGCCCATCTGCATTGTTATAATAACTTGTATACCAGAACTTCTTGTTGTGTTTAGATGTTGTTATAGATGTATTCTTGAATTGGCAGAATTGTGTAGCTTGTGTAATGGATGTCCTTATAAGCGTTATTGCGGAGGCGGCCCTACATGTGATCGAGGAAAAGTCTGCTAGTGCAGAGTAACGACGAAGTCTTAGACCGGGAATTAAAGTTGTCAGACATGGGATACCCAGTCCACCATGCGAGACTGCTGTGTAAAAGAGACCCAACGGAGCATCATGTGGCCGGGCTAACCATCGTCGTGTGGCTCCCCGAACGGAGGCATCTATTTTTAACAAAAGTTTAGCGGTGACAGCACCTAACACCAGCCGGTGATAGAGTCGTGGGAGTATGTACTGCCTTAAAATTACTAATCTTTGCTGTGGCTTCAGAGCTCCTTTTGAAATGCGTTGCAGCATCTCAAGTACTTCTTTATGAACTGGTAGGGCACTCCGACCAGTGGCCTCAAAGCACACTCCTAGATACTTCCATGTTGAGGTGGTTGTAGATGCAGCTATGTGTTCGGTGCCAATGTGGAAGGTTTGATCGTATCCAGCTTTTCTGGACACAAGAGTTATAGTTCGCGTGAGTGCCACCACGTGGCGTACTGACCTTCAACTTTTCAAGCTTCCCGCGGTGACGCGTGATGACGTCAACTAAAAAAAATAAAAAAAAAATAAAGCTATCCCTGTGCATTGAACTTCGCCACAATGCTTGTCCCGCTGGCGTTATCAGTGTTCTTGATAAAGCGTAATCGCTCGTCGCCTGGAAATTACGCGTCATCCTAAGAGCGTTTAGTCGCGACGAGCAATGGTTGATTCTGGGCTTTTGATGCGGTTCTTTCTTTTTCTTGCTTCTTTATTTTCCTTTTCTTTTTCGTTTTTTCTTTTTTTCATTTTACGGAGTAAAGAAGCTAGCCTAACCGTCAGAAGCACTTCGGGGCAGCCTTTCTTCAGTCGGCACACATTGTTAACGTCCGAACATCGCACAGCGTCTACTAGAGACGTCGTCGTGGACGGATTTTCATTTTCCCCTATTGAATTCGTTCAGGCGCACAGAATTATTTCGCTAATGACTTTTCAATGCGCACTCATGGGCTACCGCCGCAGCTGCAAATCTAGATGTGCTTAAGTATTAAGACATATACATGGATATGTTGGTTTTTCACCTTGACACAAAAGTCACGGCACAAGAGTTGAGCAAACTGTCCCTGTGTCGTGGCAGGGTGTGAGACCGGGTTAGTTGGTATTCCGTGCTAAAATGACTAGCGCAAGAGTGGACACGGGACACTAAAGAGGCGACAAGGATAAGCGTAAGCTTCCAACTGGGCGCTTGTCCTTGTAGCGTCTTTAGTGTCCCCTGCCTCTTGCGCTAGTCACTTCAGACTGTGTCGTCGTCCGTTAGCATGCTATGGCCGAAGCTGCTCGCAATATTACGTCACATTTACTGGCCACCAGGCCAGGTACACCCTTGGGTACGACATACACAATACTTGCAGTTAGTTTCCAAAGTCGTCTCCTATGGCGGTTATCCACGTGCGTGAAGCAAGAACGCTATTTAGAGTTATTGTGCAGTAATATATGCGGGATTTGTATATTGTCCACATTCTCTACCATGTTGCCGTTCCGCCTTTATTATGTAGCCGTAATATAGACTAGCAGCTATCGAACGCCATAAAGGCTATCCACACACTCAAAGACCTCGCGCACAACTCCTGACACTTAATTGTATTCAAGAGTTGTGCGACTGTCCAGGACATCCTTAACGAATGTTACATAACACATTATGAGGTTTTACTTGCCAAAACCACGATTTCATTTTGAGGCAGGCACGCCGTAGTGGAGGATTCGGGAATAATTTAGACCACTTGGGATTTTTTAACGTGCGCCTAACCCTAAGTACGCGGGTTTTCGCATTTCACACCCATTTAAATACGGCTGCGGTGGTTGGGATTTGATCCCGAGACCTCGTGATTAGCAGCCGAACCCAATAAAAGCTAAGCAACTATGGAGGGGAAGGAATTTTGGCAGTAGGAGGAAGGTGACAGCCGGCACGTGAGACAATTTGTTCCCATCCTCATTGCGCGAGAATCGGTACCATCTGTCGAAGAATGACACCATAGAATGCACTGCGTTCAATGTGATGGAGTCCGCATCCAATATTTCAGACCCGAATCATGCTTTAACTACTGACGACTAGGCATCTCGCTAATACGTGCAGTCGCTTGACAGCTGCCGAGCGCTGGCGTCGGCCACAAGACCTACTTGACCTTTGTTCAACACTTGCCGACATTCTCGCCTTATTTCGCACCATTGCGTTTCAGCTGAACTGCTTCAACAGCCAATTTATTTCTGCCAAAATTTGGCCACCTTGTCAACGTTATGGTTTCTTATTTTTAAGTCATCTTTTATATTTAGGCTAATGCTGTTATGAAATTTCCAGCGGTTTCACCTTTCCCAAAATGGCCGCATTTTTTGAGGATATTTAATAAACGTGGAAACCATTTGCGTGGCCCCCTGACCAAGCTGCTCAAAAAGTCATTTTATATCCCTCAGGTCTTGTGCAAGCTTTTGCCTTCTTGCCGTTCATCAACCTCCTGATTTCTCTGTCAAGTGTATCCCATTTTGACGACTCCAATCCCACGGAAGTTGGCAATGATATAATGTGCATGGGATTAAAGCCATTTAAATCAATTCTATGTGGATACGAGAGCCGCTTTTGCTCACTGCGAATGGAAATATTGCGTTAATGAGCGCCATTCTTAAGCATGTAAATTGACAGTCAAAAAATTATGCGGATCCTATGTATGTGCGAATCGATGTAAGCAAAGCTTTCTGTGTTTGTTGTCATTGTCATACGTAATCTCCACAGGCTAGACAGGCACGCTCTAATGAAATGCTGTCAATGTTTGCCTGATTACGCCTGTCATTGTGATGCAAATAAACGGAACTTCAACTCATTTTCTCAGAAATAAATGCTGAATGAATGCTGACGTCATCCTAAACAAGATCAACAAGCGCCGTAGTGCTCGATCTTATGATGTCCCTATTCGTAAGCTTATATTCGCGATTTATATATATATATATATATATATATATATATATATATATATATATATATATATATATATATATATATATATTCGTGTGGGGGGGGGAGGGCGATGTGCTCTTGTAGCCTAGAAATGTCCCTCGGACGTGTCTGATGTGCTCGTTTTTATTCTCAAGTGCCCAATGAAAACTCTCATGGCTGCAACTTCATGATGTCCTGGTGGCAGGCCACCATGGCGCGTCGCGCAAGTATGACCACGATGATTCATTTGGGTTGACATATACTATTTTGTGCGTCACACTTCGCAACATTCATTTTTCAAACTATGGCAGAGATCGAAAAGGGCGGCCAACTCACTACGTCCCTTTCCTCTGTTTACTTCCGCAAAGTGTGTGTTTATCGCTGGGGGTACCAAATACGCCCAGCGGTATGCCACCACTCAAGCCTTTCTGGCGGCTGAGCAAATGAAGTCGCAGGCTTTATTCAACATGGCGTCGACGTTCATTATGGCTATCCTAAATTACTTTTCGCGGACTTTGCTCACCGCCTTCTCTCCAGTGTCATCTCTTACACTACTCGCTCCTGCTAGACACAACACAAACACGCAGCGACCTTAATGAAGTATCAATTACACGCTAGTTGACACGCTGTCTATGTATATTTCCGCTGAGCACCGGGATTGAAGCGTGGTCTTGTGTATGGGGACATTATCCGTCTACAGCCTCGCTCATCATCACCGCTCGTTACTCGTCACGGATGTTTTTTTTTTTTTTTTTTTTTTGTCGACAAGAGCATAGTGTATTTCCTCTGAATGTGCTTTCGGCTTTAGGTGTGACCTTGCACACCCGCTTATTCTGTTACGTTGACGGCGACTATTGTCGTCAGGCTGCCGCCTCATTCTGAGCTTCGCAGTCACCAGAGAGGACAGAAAGCTGGCTTCACAAACAAACCACTGGGATTCGAGCCCATCTCCCAAATGCACCATCTTGCATTTGGGAGATGGGCACGCTAACCATTACGCCACCACCTGCCTCCACCAATTTCTGTTTATCTGCCTTCCCACTTCATTATTTTGCCGCAGACGCAGGCAGAACGGATGCAGAACAAAAAAAAAAGTAAAGATTGCTTGATCCGCCAGCTGACACATGACCTTAACTTTGACAGGTTATTGTCATTGGAGCACTTGTAGGCTTGCGGCAGCGTGCAGATTGTGGGTCCCCTTAGCTTTATTGTAAATTTGCTTTCACCGACTCTTTTCAGCTAGAACTGAAATGCCGGACAAAAATGAGACCTACCGTTGAAAATTTTTTTCTTGTTTTCTAGGTTTACACCAAGAACTCTCATTTACACAAATAGTGATTTTTTAAAGAAATGGCATAATGATACTATATTTCGAGGTCATGTCGTTGTGTCAATACGGGCCCACACCACGTATCGACGAAAGGGCATCACAGTGCCGATGCACGCGGCAGGTTACTGAATGAAGAAAACAGGAAACGACTGTTTTTCAGTTTTCGCAACATATTGTACACAGAACACAAAGCACCCACCACCATGGCATTTTATTTTTGACAACAGCGACACACAGTGGCGGACTGATATACTTCCTAAAAGGGTTTCATTTTATTTTCTCATCGCAGAACCGCAGGCACTGGTTGCGTCGCGCGTATACTGCAGCCACGTACTGTGGCCACGCTCCTTTTCCTCTAACAATGTGGCCCCCGGCGGCTTCACGCGCTCCCGTAGGTGGCGGATTGGTTTGTCACTCCAGAAGTTTAAATAGATAACCTCTTTGCATAAAACGATGGCATGATTGTTAACATATTGTTGGCTTGGATATGTCTGGCACGAGGCCCAAGACCATGTCTTCAAACGCGTTCTTTGCGTTCGCGTCTCTGTCTTGAAGGGACGTGCACCCTAACTTGCGGCAGTGGTGCTTGCGATGAGCGTATGTAAGGCGAAAAACGCGGTTCTAAAGTGTCTGTTCACTAAATTGTGCAGTAAACCCATGTTTACAGTATTCGCGCAGTATAGTAGTAGTATAGTAAGAGTCACAAGTATGGCATCCGTAACCGCAAGCGTCATGTTATAGCCGTAACTTGTCGGGACAGCGTAGTTGTAATCCACAGACCCTGCCACTGAAGAATACGTGGCTACGCATGGCTGATGAATAAGTAATTGCTAAGATTGGTTTTCAGTAAAGGTTTGTTACCAAAAACGGCGGGAGCCTATACTGCCGCAAAGGACGGATGCTCAATTACTCGGCACATCACAAGTCTACACTGGAATTCAACTGGTTTCACCAACTCTTGCTTATATTCTCTCGCCCCTAAGCTGCGACTTCGCCTGCAACCCGGGCCTCAGCTTTTCCCCTTTGTCCCCCGCTTCTTTCCCAATCTGCTAAGACGTGCTTCCACGGATGCTTGCTCCTCCTTTCTCTCAATAAATGAAGGCCTTCATTCATGCATTCTTAAGTTACTGCAGAAAATAGCGTGTCTTTATCTCCATAACCACCCTACCCTGTCTCTCACCTGGACTCGCCCATCGCAAAACAAAGTTGCTGTGTTGCAAATGGCTGGGCGTAACATAAACCATTTTCTAGAAATGGCCAGTAGCACGGCGGGCAATTTTAGGCGGGTGACAAGACAGTATATAGAACACCTTAGCTGCCATATCCACACTCAGTGCTCTGCTTTGTGAGCTACTATTAGCGGCTACGACGAAGTACGAAATGAAAGAAACCTAGCTGGGCTGGTCACGGGTAGCTCTTTTGAATGAAACATTCGGAATAACCCTTTCTTTGGCGGTCGGTCTATGTCGAGGGTCCCCGACACGAACCACCTGCAAGTCTGTATGACCTTGCAAAGGGGAACTCAGATGAAACGTTGTCAAACGAATAGGCTTTTAATTATCATAATAAGTATGTCTTTATATAAATTCGTTACCATGAGGTGAAAGCCGACTAATAAGCATCTAAATTTTCTGTGTTATTAAAACATCGTGTTAATAAAAGGTTGCGCTTTACAGCCCCCCAAATTAAAAAGTAAGTTATGAAAAATAAATTGGCCCGGTAAATGTGCAAACGCAGACGCAAGAAAAGGCTATAGTCAGTTTCCCAGTATTCACTCAATGAAGATGGAGCACCTCTATACTCTCACGTTGTAGTAATGTCAAGAACAAAACACTTCCGAAAGAGTCAGTCACCTTGCAAAGGGGCGCTTGGTGTGTCGTCTCTCACGTCCGTGTCGTTTTTTGTGTCGCGCAATATCATTCAAGTCAGTCACGAATGTTACTCATTATAAGATGAGCTTGCGCTGGAAAAGAAAATAACACTGAAACATAACGATGGCTGCGCGCAAAGTGCTTCCTCTGATTCCGATCTACGGATCAAGGCGTCGGTTCGTCAGATAGGAATGCTCGTACATTGCAGCGCAATCTCGGGTCGTCAAATGTGATAGAGAATGTACGCTAGTGTTCGCTTCACGCGCTCAATCTGATAAGATAACGCTCTTTCGCTATTGAATCCGTGACAACATACTGGATATTAGAAACACATGCAGGCGCATCTTGAGCTAACTGATAACTTTGGAACTGTGGTTAGACGCTAAAAAAAAGCCCAACCCCCACCCCTTAAAAAAAGAATACAGTTGCTTTCAATATTAGCTAAACATAATGCTTGTGGTTTAAAAAGGGCCCCCAACACTGCACAGCGACGCCGACATACAGGAAATTCAAGAGCGAACCACTTTTCAATTACTGGTATTTATCAAACCAGCATATCGTGGTTCAATGTAGCCCTGTAGTCCAGAGGCCAGTTCCACTACGGGTACTCTGTCGGAGCTCATGTTTCATGTTAGCATTAATTGTCACAAAATCACAGTATTCTTTTCTTTAGATCTTATGATTAGACAGCTAAAATACATCCAGCGAAACCCTCACCTTAATATTTCAGTACTTTTCGTTATAACGTACATATCCGTGCTTATCCATATGTTACAAAGTACTGAAGATGTACCCAATGCTTTCCTCCAGGAAGCTGTTTTTATTCCTTATGATGCCAGGAAACCGAGCCTGATACCACCAACGCTCAGAAACCAAATCGGGAGTGCGCACAATGTTCTCGCACACCTTGTGGGATGTGCCGTAGCGCTGAGGTGCTTCTTGTATAATGTATGAGAATCGGTTGTAAAGACAGACGTGCAAGGTTGGGCCATGTGCTTAAGCTCATGAAGTTGATTTGTGCCAAGATAACCTGTCCAAGCTTTCACACTTAAATTAAATTATGTGGTTTTACGTGCCAAAACAACTTTCTGATTATGAGGCACGCCGTAGTGGAGGACTCCAGAAATTTCGACCACCTGGGGTTCTTTAACGTGCACCTAAATCTAAGTACACAGGTGTTCTCGCATTTCGCCCCCATCGAAATGCGGCCGCCGTGGCCGGGATTCGATCCCGCGACCTCGTGCTCAGCAGCCTAACACCATAGCCACTGAGCAACCACGGCGGGCTGTCACACTTACTTTATAAGAAGTCTACAGCACCATCAATATGCCGGCTGCTTTTAACTGCACGAAACAAAACTATTGAAACGATGCAAACAATTTTAACATCATTTTATCATTCGAGTGTTCAGATTGGTAATCTCTAGATGCGGAGTAAGTTGAGAAGTTGTTTGCGTAATTAACAAAGCTACGTTAATTAAATTTTCAGTAATGGTTCTTACGTGGCTAAAGAAAATGAACAGTTTGGAGCCCGTCCTCGAGATTATGCAGCCAAGCAAAAAACGTTCGACTAAACGTGCTTCTGTAAGAGCCATGCGAAAAAAAAATTTTCCAAGTAAACAATCTTGGAAGGCGTAACTGATGCAGAAAAAGAACATCTGTAAAGCCGCAGAAAGAACAGCTGTTCACGACGGGACACAAAGGAGGAAACACACACAAACTGCGCTAACTTTAAGCGCTGTTCTTTATGTGATAATGAAGCAACTAGCCCGTCAGTCATTCCTTCCAAACCTGTAAAGTCAACCTGACCACATCTAGCCTTTTGTGATGCTGTCATCAATAGTATGGCCCGTGAACATGTTCCCTGTGGCCACATAGTCGCGTTCCATTTTTATTCATGCTGCTTTCTCGAAGACAAGCATTTTAAAGTTTTCGTGTCAATGCGGCAGTGTACGTGTGCCGCCGAAAGCTTGCTTGGTCGCAGAAGCGATGCATGACGGTATGATGGTGCAGATTTAGCGCGTCGCTGGCATCGAGAGAATGCGCGGCCGCCAAGGGAAGGAAGATAACGAAAGTGAACAGCTTGGTAGCTGCTCACGCAGCCGTGCCGATGGTGACGGTGCCATCATGACGAAATCTGAGGCGGCGATATTGATGGCTGCAGCGTTCTTTTTTTTTCTTTTATTCTTTTATTCTTTCTTTTACAGCGAAGTCGTTAAGAGGAAGCTTTAACACGGGCCCTACTCCGACTCAGCCTATTCAAATAGATGTAAAACTGGTAAAACGCCGAAACGCTTTTCTGAGATAACGCCTGGACCGATCTTAATGAAATTTGTTGGATTCGGGAGAGAAAGGTAAATTCTAGTGACTATTGGAAGCGGAATTTCTATTTAGGGCCTGAATTTTTGTAAAAGATATTCAAAAATACGAAAGTGCGAAAAGTACACAAGCACGAAGTTTAGAAATTATTAA
This sequence comes from Dermacentor andersoni, assembly GCF_023375885.2. Lineage (NCBI taxonomy): Eukaryota > Metazoa > Arthropoda > Arachnida > Ixodida > Ixodidae > Dermacentor > Dermacentor andersoni. Next base: position 357,776,279 of record NC_092814.1, on the reverse strand, counting down.
CTCCGCATCAAGAACTGATATTGCGGTTCTGTAAACAGCATTCATTACTCAATTCAAAGCCGACAAATCCAATATGCCGATTTAGATCTTACGTGAAGTCGTGACGTTGTGAACAAGGGTTGTGGAAAAGCTGTATTTCCATATCACTAAATTTTTTGAGATTCATGCGTAATATATCAATTTTGTCTGCTTTAGATGTGCTGTTTGATGCAATGTACATAATTGTGACATCAGTTTTCATTGCCGAAAAAGAGTTGTAATCTTCATGGTTTCGTTTTCTTAAAATTTGCGATTTTTGACAATATTGAATAAACAAATGATGACCTAAATCAAGAATTCGAAACCAACAGACATTAGATTTTATGTTCTTGTTTGAAATGCAACAAACCTTGTCAAATTAGATGCAGTGGCTGTCGAGAAAAACGAATTCATCTTTTACATTTATTTAGATAGGACCACGAGAGCTAAAGCTTCCTCTTAAGGGCTACTTTCCCCACTATCGCGTCCGCGTGCAGAGCCAAATACCGAAGATAGCGTAATACCGGCCCGACCGGCAGCGGTGGTGAAGCATGCGTTCAGCGCTCCCCATACATGGGCTGATCCCGAACGTAACGCCATGCCGGGGAGACCCGCGGCGGAGATGAAGCAGGCGTTAAGCACTCCCCATACGTGGGCCGATCCCGAAGACAGTGCAATGCGGGGCCGACATACGGTGGAGGTGCAGTTCGCCATTAAGGGGCCCACATACACAGATTTGCAGGTCATGTTTCTTCACAGAGTGGAAGGGCACTGAGATTTTTTAGTTATCCGCGTTTATCCTGCATGCGTCTGCGATCAAAACAAGAAGCAGGTATGCCTGCAAAATCTAAGGTGGTGATGCAGGTGGTAGCGGAGAAGTTAGCATACCCAGCCCCTGCACGTACTTATATCTGCATTGACATGGGCTCGTGGTAGTGATAGAGACCAAAGCTCTACTTTTTCTGCGTACTCTAGTCATTGTGAAACTAAGGATGTGGTTAGCATGCCCAGCCACTGAATGCAAATTACAGCAGTTACGAGTGGTGAAATCCCGCTGGGGCTGATTGTGAAGAAAGCTTCCTTTCTCTGTCCACTCTCGCGATGGTGAAGCTAAAAATGAGGAGGAGGCCTGACGGACACAACGTTGATCGTCACCATAACAGAATGGATGGACGATCTGCGGAAAGGACAAGGCACACCAAGTTTTTAGCACTTAACTTGTCCTACAGTAAAGCGCTACAATGGCTAGTATGCCCTCATGGCAATGGTAGACCGAACTGCTTCTCACTGCTAACACTGGACTGATACTAAGAAAATACTCCGTCCGCAGGCACCACGCTACACTGAAATTAGCAAAACAATGTCAGTTTATAAACTGATATTGCCAATTATCTGGTGTCCTCCTTGTGTGTGTGTAGGGCCTAAAGGTCCTGGCAATGAAATGGTAGTATCTTCGTTTTTGCTGCAGTTGCACACAAACAAAATTCTTTGAAGTGATCGGACAGCGATCTACCGGCGGAGAGGACCAACCCAGAAATTAAAAATAATTGCTGGTTTCAGATCTTCCTATGTACTTTGCGCTTAGCTACCATCTGTTATATTTTTTCTTTTTCTGCTCTCATAAAGAAGAAAACTCCACATTACTACAATATCAACAACCCTACACAATATAGTCTGGCTTGAAGCTGTGACCACGCACCGCACTTTTGTACATTTAGCACATGTAGTATAGGGGCAACACGTTTGGGCAATATGATTAGGTTTTCAGTCAAAGCACTGTGACAGGTGGGAAGAACTCGTTGTCATGCCCGGTCGAAATAATACCATCTGAAATCTTATTTACTTATATTCATTTTTGAAAAATCACTATAGCCATTTTTACATTTGCTTCGTATGAGTTATATACTAGCTTGCCTCGTCAATCTCAAAAATGTATTCCCTTTTCGGGAGACAGCATTCGTGAAAAACGACGCAACATGACAGTGAAACATCCAGCAAGGTTCTATCCAATGGTGGGCGAAATTGTGCACTGAGAGCGTGTCGACTAGCGTGCGAGTGAAAGTTGAATTACAATCGTTGTAAGCTTGTGTTGCCTCTAGCACGAGCGAGGAGTGTTAGCGATGACATTGGTGTGAAAATGGTCAGCTTGGTCTGCGATTTGTTCTTCTGATCTCCACATTGAACGTCGCAGTTGTCACGGTGAGAGTACTTCTGTGACATTATTAGCCCAGTGGGCTGGGAAGGCTCGAGTGGTAGCTCACCTTGAGGAGTATTAGGTAACAATTATTAATATACATACTTTTGCGATGATGAAAAAGATGCAGAAACACCACTGGTGTTGTCTAACTATTCGTAAACAGGCCCCCAAATTTCAATTGGCCCACCCCCAAACATTAAGTAGGCCCATCCCCAAATTTCAAGTTGGCACACCCTCAAATTTAAGTTGGCCCACCCCCAAATTTAAAGTCGGCCACGCCCGATTTTCTTTTCGCCCAGCCTTAAACTTGGAGTTGGCCCAATCCCCAATTTCAATTGGGCCACCCCTAATTTTCAAGTTGGTCCACCCACGAATTTCCATAAATCGTCCCACAAATTTCCAGTCGACGCACCCCAAAATTTAGGTTGGCCCACCCCCATATCGCCCCCAAATACAGATTGGCCCGCCTCCACAACACCACCAAATTTATATTGGCCCACTCCAATACCACCTGCAAATCGAGGTTGACCCACCCCCATATCAGCCCCAAACTAACGCTGGCCCACCCCTCGATCACCTCAAATTTAGGATGGCCCACCGCAAATCATCCCCCAATATAGGTTAGTCCACCCATCACCCCCCTCCCTATTCACCTTGGCCCAGCCAAACATCACCCCCATGTTTAGGTTAGCCCGTCCCCACGTTACCTCCAAATTTAGGTTGACCCGCCCACATATCATCCCCAAATCCAGGTTGGCCCACCCCCATATCAGCCCCAAACTTAGCCTGGCCCACCCCTCTATCACCTCAAATTTAGAATGGCCCACTGCAAATCACTCCCAAATTTAGGTTAGCCCCCCCCCCCCCCGATTCAGCTTGGCCCAGCCCCATATCACGCCCATGGTTAGGGTGGCCCACACCCCATGTCACCCCCGAATTTAGGTTCTCCCACTCCCATATCATCCCCAAATCCAGGCTGGCCCACCCCCCATATTCCCCCAAACTTAGGCTCACCCACCCCTATATCACCTCAAATTTAGGTTGGGCCACCCCCATATCAGCCTCAAATTCAGCTTGGCTCACTACCATTTCACCCCAAATTTAGGTAGGGCCACTCCCATATTACTACCAAATTCAGCTTGGCCCATCTCTGTATCACGCCCAAATTTATGCTGATGCCACTTCCAATTTCAAGTTGGCCACTCCAACCCTTTTTATGAAGACCTATATATATATATATATGGGAAATGCGTCAAGCTTTTGGCCTTACAGACACGATTTTGCACGATTTTGCCACCAAATTGCTGGGGTACTCACCAAAGAATGCTGCGCATTAAAAGCAAATGCACCGAACGAAGGACACCATATGCTGATCCTAAATGCTGACGGCTAGCCAAGCTAGCTTCTCTGCAGAGAGACCGGGGCAGACACAGCACGGAACATTTATTCAAATGGTTTTTTACGGCCACACCTACGGACTGATACCACTCGGCTGTAGGGAACACATCAACAGTAGCTATTAGTCCGGACGCTGCACATCTTCTCCTAGTCGGTGCATTTCTTATTTGGATGAATCTTTAGAAATAATTAACGTTCGGGCAGCGACTCAGCCTAGCAGACCCTTTGTTCCGCACGAATGTTGCATAGGATTGGCACTGGCCACCGGGTGGCATTGGCGCACAGGTGGACGTGATTCGCTCGGAGTGTGTGCCATTTAGGACAGCCGAAAGTCGAAGAAAACGGACCTTCAAGAAGAACGCAATAAGAATAGCCATTTTGTTCTCCCACGTTCCACGCTACAAAGCACGAAAGTTTTTTTTTTTTTCCTTAACACAAAGCCATGCGCAAGCTTCTAGTTATGATGTCCAATGAATAAAATCTTCATAAAACCGATGACTTAACAAATGAACACGATACTGCTACGTTTTATGAAGGAAAAGTAGAAAGGATAATATTTCAAGATCACCACTGTAAAACCAGAACCGAAAGCAAATATTGAGTTTTCTGTTTCTGCCATTTGATAGGAGACTATAAAACTAAGTCCTATGCGGCTTTAAAAAAATGCGCTGCTGAAAAACCAAAACCGAAAGCAAATCTTGGGTTTTGTGATTCTGCCATCTAGTGAGAGACTACAAAACTAGGTCCTATGCGGCTTGAAAAAAAAAGTTCGAAGCGGGAATCGAACTGCGGCCATCGTGACGCGGGACCAAAGGTGCTCGCTATTCTACCACTCGGCCACGGCTACCGCGGCTTTCCCAAGCGCTACGCTCATGTTTTTATAGATACCACGTGAATTTTCACGACAGTGTTACAAAAATCGCTTTCGGGAACACTCTCACGCCATATGTGGAGAGTCGAGATAGGCATCGATCGAAAGTTGAGTCTCCGGACTACATACGCTGCACTGCGTATTACGATAGACGGGATAGTTTTATTACAGTCATCGTTCTTGCCTCAAAAATCGAGCACAAATTTTCGTCGTTTCCATAGGCTTCCATTGCTAAAACTTTAACCGCTGTGGGAACAAAATTCTTACGTGCCATAGAGTGATCACTGCATTTGGCTCGCGTGGATTGTCTTCCAGAACACGTTTGTCACCTGCGTTTTTCAATAATCGTCCTGCAGCTTTTGTTATTCGCGAAAACCCCGCTCGTTCCATTGAAAACGCGCTAGCTGCGTGCCGGGCCCGCTTGGGGCGCTAGTTGGTACGTGTCCGGAAAAGCTGGATATGAACACCCGTGTACTTAGATTTAGGTGCACGTTAAAGAACCCCAGGTGGTCGAAATTTCCGGAGTGCCCCACTACGGCGTGCCTCATATTCAGAAAGTGGTTTTGGCACGTAAAACCCCATAATCTAATCTAATCTAAATTTTTTTTATTCCAATCTCCTGAATTCAAATTTGCGTAACCGCCGACGCAAGCATCGGGCGGCCACCGCAAGGTTGTCTGAACAAACCAATCAAATGCTCCCCTCGTTCACAGGAGGTCTCTTTTGTTTGCTTGAAGAACGAATAACATTACCTGCACTGAGCGGCTTGTCTTATCTAATTGGCTCACAAGATGCGAGGAGCATGCTCAAGTGGAGAGGGATTCGATGGGGCCGGGCCACTACAGTGAATATCGATAACCGGATGAAGAGGGTATGGTGCCGGCGTCTGCGATTGGTCCGCTTTCTCTTACCTAGCTTGCGGTGGCTCGTCGACAATCGCGCCGGCATGCAACGGAAGCTTCAGAATGACGCTAAAACGGATTCTCAGCAAAGAAGAGTTGGCAGAACGAGGTCGTAAACGTGCCGAAAGTGCTCGAAAACGTTTCACGGTCACGCAAAAAGTTTTATTAGACGCAAATGAACCCATGCTCAACGGCAGGGTCGAGTAGCCAGTGCCGCAGCGATCGGCGGCAGCCATCTTTTATTCCTTTCGGAACTGGGCAGCCCGCGGCTATTCAGAAGAAAATTCATTTTTGTTCGGTATAATAATGCAACTTTAACGCGTACACGTCTCTTCGATGCGGTAAGTTTTTGCGGTTTTCTGACGTCACGTGCGAGGCAGGTGATGGGGGTGCAGCCCGAAAACTTTTAACCAATAGCCGAGGGCTAATGAGAGAAAGGCGTCGAATAAGAAATAACTATTTTTGTTTTGTTTGGTCGAATCATGCATAATCAGTGTGTACACGTCATATCAGATGGGGAGTTATCGCGGTTTTCGTGACGTCGGGTGACAGACAGGTGAAGTGGGGGTGGTCGAAAAAAGTTTTTGACCAATCGCGAGGGGCTAATTGTAGAATTGGAACACAACAGTTTGGAATAGTTTTACGTTATAGTACCCCATGTTGGCCACAATCGAATGCCTACTTGGGGCACCTAATGTAGCTACCCATGGAATATCGAAGAAAACCTGAGACGCTTGGCCCACACAGGACCATATTCACCCTGCTCGTTATCCCACACTGGCGAGATAAAGACTTTCCGTAAACGTTGCGATCACATCGAAATGATGGTGATGCCCTCAAGCGAACGCGTTGCAATCTGTCGAGTCCCCACAATGGTGGCGGCGAGCGACCATTGCTTCTTTTTGTCGTCTGCTAGCCAGAAAGCGTCCAAAACTTTCTGAGGCCAAAATCCACTCGGCCAGAGAAAAACGAACGCGCACGAAAGTGCGCCGCGTGGTTGTCAGGGCAACACGCGAAAGACGCATGACCTCTGGCTGGCTCTGGCAGCCCGCGGGTAGCGAGAACAAGAAAACTGAGGAGGCTCAATGTGTCCTCGCGAATAAAAGTCAAAGTAGAAAAATAAATAAGAACGTAGTTACCTTTGCTGGCTTTAGCGTTTTGACATGGATGCTTTGGCGCAGATGAAAAAACTGTTGATATTCTGTTCTGTGATATGATGGCACAAATGAGTCATCACAACGCTTCTTCTCATCGGACCTCGCTGTGTGCTTTGTCAAGTTGTGTGATAGTCTGTTGATTTGGCTTGTCTCCTTGTATGGTCCGACGTACGACTATAGAAATGTCAATGCAGCTTGGACGTCAAATGTTTATAAGAACATTTAACTCACAAATATCGGGAATTGAAAACGTAAAGCACAACTTTGGAAATGTAAATGCGCCTTTCACATCAAAAGTTTATGTGATCTTTATACCTATAAAGTTTCGAAATTGAAATCCATGCGGTCCGTAGATACCACAGCCTCTGCGAGATGCCGCGAAGAGCCTGCTCGCCATCAAAGCGCCCTTAAAACTTCGTGCTCGGATGGGGATGTTTGCGTTATGTGACTTCAGGTGCATGGGCGTTGCCATGAAATCCAGCCGGAGCTCACAATCTTCGCGTGGAAATGTCTTTTAGTGCGAGCGTGAAAAATGCATTCTCGACAAAATCAAGAATGATTTCCGGCGCCGGGGGTTGTTTGGTCGGCGGTGCATCGCAGCACGAAAAAATTTCGGGGGGGGGGGTCTGAATCCCCATAAGCCAGCCCCCCCCCCCTTGGCTACGCCCCTAACCGTCCGATAATATAAACTGAGAACAGGAGAGTTTTAATACGTATATTTCGTTGCCCTTTGCCAAGTCGTACTTTTGAAGCACTTATTCAAATGTGTGGGGGCAACTAATGGTCACAATATATATGTATATATATATATATAAATATATATATATATATATATATGTATATATATATATATATATATATATATATATATATATATATATATATATATATATATATATATATATATATTCACAAGTCATGTATTTCAAGTCGCCACAAAAAAGAACACCAGTTTATTGTTTTCAGCCTGCTATGGTGTTTCAACAGGTAAATACATTTAATTTGTACCTTGAGCCACGCAATAATTGCTGTGGCATACTATTTTAGTCCACAACACTGGATATGGTAGCCAACCGCTTTAAACCTCAGAAGAAATTAATAGTACCATGCATATGTTCAGGCACATAATATTTTATTGCGCTTTCCTAATACCTGCTTATATTTAATTGTTGCACTGTAACAATGATCTGCGAACCCTGGCATCATACAAGATGTAGACGTGCTCGGCAAGGTGCGCTGCAGTGACCATAGGATGGTAAGAACTCGAATTAGCCTTGACTTGAGGAGGGAACGGAAGAAACTGGTACATAAGAAACCAATCAATGAGTTAGCGGTAAGAGGGAAAGTAGAGGAATTCCGGATCAAGCTACAGAACAGGTATTCGGCTTTAACCCAGGAAGAGGACCATAATGTTGAAGCAATGAACGACAATCTTTCTTATGGGTATCATTAAGAAGTGCGCAATAGAAGTCGGTGGTAACGCCGTTAAACAGGAAACCAGTAAGCTATCGCAGGAGACGAAAGATCTGATCAAGAAACGCCAATGTATGAAAGCCTCTAATCCTACAGCTAGAATAGAACTGGCAGAACTTTCTAAGTTAATCAACAAGCGTAAGACAGCGGACATAAGGAACTATAATATGGATAAAATTGAACAGGCTCTCAGGAACGGAGGAAGCCTAAAAGCAGTGAAGAAGAAACTAGGAATAGGCAAGAATGAGATGTGTGCGTTAAGAGACAAAGCCGGCAATATCGTTACTAATATGGATGAGATAGTTCAAGTGGCTGAAGAGTTTTGTAGAGATTTATACACTACCAGTAACACCCACGACGATAAGGTGAGAGAGAATAGTCTAGAGGAACTTGAAATCCCACAAGTAACACCGGAAGAGGTAAAGATCGCCTTGGGAGCTATGCAAAGGGGGAAGGCAGCTGGGGAGGATCAGGTAACAGCAGATTTGTTGAAGGATGGTGGGAACACTGTCCTAGAAAGGTTGGATGCCCTATATACACAAAGCCTCATGACCTCGAACGTACGGGAATCTTGGAAGAACGCTAACATAATCCTAATCCATAAGAAAGGGGACGCCAAAGACTTGAAAAAGTATAGACCGATCAGCTTACTGTCCGTTGCCTACAAAGTATTTACTAAGGAAATCGCAAATAGAATCAGGAATACCTTAGACTTCTGTAAACCAAAGGACCAGGCAGGATTCCGTAAAGGCTACTCAACAATAGACCATATTCACACTATCAATCAGGTGATAGAGAAATGTGCGGAATATAACCAACCCTTATATATAGCCTTCATTGATTACGAAAAAGCATTTGATTCAGTCGAAACCTCAGCAGTCATGGAGGCACTAGGGAATCAGGGTGTAGATGAGCCATATGTAAAGATACTGGAAGCTATCTATAGCGGTTCCACAGCCACCGTAATCCTCCACAAAGAAAGCAACAAAATCCCAATAAAGAAAGGCGTCAGACAGGGAGATACGATATCTCCAATGCTATTCACAGCGTGTTTACAGGAGGTATTCAGAGACCTGGAGTGGGAAGAATTGGGGATAAAAGCTGATGGAGAATACCTTAGCAACTTGAGATTCGCTGATGATATTGCCTTGCTTAGTAACTCAGGAGACCAATTGCAATGCATGCTCACTGACCTGGAGAGGCAAAGCAGAAGGGTGGGTCTGAAAATTAATCTACAGAAAACTAAAGTAATGTTTAACAGTCTCGGAAGAGAACAGCAGTTTACGATAGGTAGCGAGGCACTGGAAGTGGTAAGGGAATACATCTACTTAGGGCAGGTAGTGACCACGGATCCGGATCATGAGACTGAAATAACCAGAAGAATAAGAATGGGCTGGGGTGCGTTTGGCAGGCATTCTCAAATGATGAACTGCAGGTTGCCACTATCCCTCAAGAGGAAAGTGTATAACAGCTGTGTCTTACCAGTACTCACCTACGGGGCAGAAACCTGGAGGCTTACGAAAAGGGTTCTGCTGAAATTGAGGACGACGCAACGAGCCATGGAAAGAAGAATGATAGGTGTAACGTTAAGGGATAAGAAAAGAGCAGATTGGGTGAGAGAACAAACGCGGGTAAATGACATCTTAGTTGAAATCAAGAAAAAGAAATGGGCATGGGCCGGACATGTAATGAGGAGGGAAGATAAGCGATGGTCATTAAGGGTTACGGACTGGATTCCAAGGGAAGGAAAGCGTAGTAGGGGGCGGCAGAAAGTTAGGTGGGCGGATGACATTAAGACATTTGCAGGGACAACATGGCCACAATTAGTACATGACCGGGGTAGTTGGAGAAGTATGGGAGAGGCCTTTGCCCTGCAGTGGGCGTAACTAGGCTGATGATGATGATTATGATGAACAATACTGCAGCATAAAAGCAACTCCACCGAAATAATAAACCAGCGCATACTTAAAGAACATGATTTTATACAATATTAATATTCAATCAATCAATCCAAATGTTTATTATAGTGCCCAGGAACAGCTAGAGAGCGTTTGTACTGGTGCACTTAAAAAGCAATGTGCGAGCGAAAATGTACAGAGAAGACAAATGCGGTAAAGAAAACAATGCGAGATAGAGAAACAAATGAAAAAGGAAATAGAAAACGAGGATGCGTAAAACGGAGTTAATCATACAAAATAATTATCTACATATATACAAAACACAGGAAATGAACTCCAATATATGTCAATACAGGCACAATTCTTAATTTTTTTTTTTTTGGAGTCGAGCCATATATAGAACAGTCTTTAATGCAACAAGGCCAGGTAGAAAATGCGTAATGCTGCCTGTTAAACTGTTGCAGCACGAAAAATTGCATATGACAAAGAAGCTCTGGGGAATGCATAATGTCATGGACTACCTCATGCAAGAATAAATTGTCTGATCAATTAAGTCTTGAGTGTAGAAGTTCGAGTTGAAGTATAATTGATAATGCTGAACTAAGGTCGCGAGAATGGCAAAAGTGGTGTTTGGTGTAGACACCAATTTATTCTGGACGCGTTCAATGAGGTCATAATTACCTTTCCATGTTGCACCCCATATACACAGGCATACTCTAGTAGTGGAACGCACAAAGCAGAATACAATTTGAGATACAAAACAAGTGAGTGGAAATCATGCAATATACGACATACAACTCCTACAGTGTCAAGGGCGCGTTGTGTAAATTTAACGCGTGAAGAGAAGCTTAGCGTAGAGCATCATTTGCGTGGGCAGTGTAGCATCCCGAAGGGCGTGCGAAAATTGCCCATTGTGTGTTTTCCGCGTATAGCTTAATACCACAGTTTACGAAGCATTGAAGAGTACCCTATTGTTCTTGCGCCTGTTTGACCATGGTTTTGGAAGCATTTAGGAGTACCTTATTCTTTCTACACCAGTTTAAGATTGAAAAAAAAAGTCTTTTTGGAGGTCAGGGCAGTGACGAACACTGTCGACATTTGAAATAGCTTTAAGTCATCGGCACACAAAGCCATGCTGTTAATTTAATAAATTGTTCTTAGCACTTACAGAAATCAGGGAATGCAATAATGATTCAAACACTTTTTACGCAACGACGGGGATAGATATAGGGCGGCAGAGCGTAACTGCACGTCTAGCACCCAATTTGTGTACAGGCAATATCCATGATACCTTCCATCATACCGAGTGCTAGAAAACGTACTAGATTTTAAGGAAAATTATAAGATGTTTCTGAGAAGAAGGAACAAGTATGCTTTCATACGTCTTAACCCTTTCAGGCACCACACTATCCCTTTTTCTTTTCACCACATTTCTTGCATCTTCAGAATCATTGAAAGTGTACAGCTGCAGAAAATAATGACTATATTCAATTGTTTATTGAGTTTTGCCAAGTTTACAGAATGTGGACTAAATGGAAAACTCACTTGAGGAGCATCAATTATGATAACATAAACTGTTTCGTGTTTTGAAAAGCACTTTTTCAGCCACTTGAAAATTAGGCCTGGTGCATGACATTGTGAAAAACAATGAAAGAAATTAACCCACTACATGCAATACAATGACACCGAGTAAGAACACCCAACCGTCTACCTTCCCACTCATTTGGCTAAAACATTCTGCACGGTATTCAAGATTGAAGCACAGGACGAATAATAAGTTTTTCAGGATGTAAGCGACAAATTTTAAATATCACTACTTTCATCAGTGCTTTTGCTGTTGATACACTATCTTGCTGCAGCCAATTGTGTAGACAGCGTCTGAAAGGGTTACGCCCTGCGGAAGGAATACCATCAGCGCCAAAGAAAAGGAACATTTGAGGCGCTTCATACACTCGAAAAAAAAAAAGCCTTCATCGACACTTAGCGTCCACACCGTGCAAGACTGAGAAGGAAAGTTAGTTGAAGCATCTTTTACAACATATACAAAGCAGAAATGTTCTGCAAAGGCATGAGCAGTGTTGGAGACAACATCACCATTTGCATAAAGACATATTCGGCACTGTCAGGGTGATCACTGCGCCTCTTCCAAGGACTGTCCCCAGATCAAGAAAGAGATCACTATTCTTAAACAAATGGTGAGAGACAACTCTACCCACAAAGAGGCCGCTGTGAAAGTACGGCGAAGATGACGTCACCGTCGAAGGTCTTCACGACGGAAAACTTCAAGCTTTCAGGAAAAGTCAACTCGTCAAGCAGCATTATCAGCGGAAGTTTCCAGCACTCTGAACACCGATGTTGGAAGGGAGAAAACTGCCAGATCTCTCTCCACAAAGGAATGGCCGCCACTTCCGCGTACACGACCGCCAGAAGAGCCGCAGAAGCCGCCCCCAGTATAGCAAGGTGCTGTATCCGAGGAGTCGCGGAAAACAGATGAGCAAGTGATAGCACTTATTATGCCTTTAATGAATGCCATTCGCGTGTTGCTTAGCAACATGCACACACCGTCTGTCAGAAGTGCGCTTCAAGTACTGGACGCTCTGAGTCCGGTGCTTGCAACCCTTGAATAAATCATGGTTACACAGCCACGGTCGTTTAGGGAAGACGTCCGACAAGCATCTATTTTTCAGTGGAATGCCCGCGCACTCAGAGCGCGCCTTTCGGATTTCCGCCGCTTCGTGTACGCCAATATGTTTCCGACTATCGTCATTTGCGAGCCGAACTTATCGAGCACAATCAGGTTTTCTGGATATGAATCATTTATGTCGTCAACTGTTTATGAAAACAGTAAGGTTATGGTGTTTATTCGCCGTGACCGCACCTACACTCATCAGCCTGTACCAACTAATGACAATAATCAATATATATGCCTAAACGTAAGGAAAAAGAATTTGGCCTTTACTTTTGTGGGCGCCTACCTATCTCCGTCAAGTCGATTTGGTCACAAAAGACTACAAGACATCCTTTCCTCAACTTCCAATCCCTGGGTCATCATTGGAGATTTCAACGCCCATCATACACTCTGGGGAAGTCCGATGATCAACGCAAGAGGCAGAGCTCTGGTATCTTTCGCCTCCAGTAATGAACTTTTGCTGCTGAATGATGGAAATCCTACCTTCTTACGTGGCTCCACGTACAGCAGCTGTCTTGACTTGGCTTTCGTCTCACGAAGCCTTGTCAGACGTGCAGAGTGGTTTGCCGACATAGAGACGCACGGAAGCGACCATATCCCCACGTACATCAAGATCAGAGGATTGTCCCCTTCCAAAATACGGGATACGATCCAAAGAGTGGACTGGCCTAAATTTCAGTCTATTATGGGAGAACACTGCGACGCCAATCCATCTTTCGACTTGGAAGAGGCATTCAAGAGCGCGGTGCAAGACACTATGCGTACTATCGCATGCTCTTCGAAACTGAATGAATTTGATGTGGAACTAGAGCGACTTCGAGCAATCCGACGACGTGCTGAATGAAGGTACCGACGTACGAAGACAATGGACGATTTACGGACCGCCAGGCGCACGCAAAAGAAGATACAGCGCCGGTTAGACAAGCTCGAATCGCAACGTTGGACTGCCTTCTGTGAGTCGCTAGATCCACGCAAGCCTTTATGGAGAACGGTGCGCGGTCTCCGGACACTCCCCGTACAGCGATTCCATTTCAAGGCGCTTGCCCTCTCTCAAAAGAGATCGGAGATAGACGTGGCAGAGGATTTGTGCGCCAGATTATCCGGCCAACTCACAGCTACCAACATTCCATTGCCTTCGAGTAGCTGTCCCCCACCACGTGATCACCGGATGGATCTACCATTCTCAATCCACGAACTTAAGGCAGCATTAGCTTTGTGTAGCCGCACATCAGCAGCAGAACCTGACGGAATTTCCTACCGAGCTCTGTGTCACCTGGGGGAGCGAGCGAGAGGAGTTCTCCTTGAGGTGTACAATGAATCTTGGAGAGATGGCACACTACCGACAACCTGGAAGACAAGTCGTCTTGTTCCACTGCTGAAGCCTGGCAAGTCGTCGTTGGAACTCTCATCATATCGCCCGATCGCTTTGGCGAGCTGTGTGGGCAAAGTAATGGAGAGGATGGTCCTAGGACGCCTGGAGGGGTACTTGGAGTACCACAACACCTACCCAGATGCCATGGCGGGCTTTCGACGCGGTCGATCATCGATCGATAACGTCGTCGACCTGGTCACCTACATTCAACATGAGAAATGCCGTAAGCGTATCTGCGCTTCTTTATTACTCGACGTTAAAGGGGTGTATGTGCATATCTCGAAGCTATGCACATCCACAGTTTTCTTTGTTTCGACGCGTGCAACTTCTCTGAACGCTTTTCAACGTGAGCTCCTTAGGCTGGACAGATGGGAATGGTTGCCCATGCTGCTTGCTACGTGTGCTTCCGGCACCTGCCGCAGAAATCAGGTGTTAGCGTTGTGCAATGTGAAGATTAGAGTTATTCTGCAGCACGACAGGTCTTCGTACCCAAGCCAGCGAAACGGCACCTTGAAGCGGCCACCTACAAAATTATGGCGTGTACCAGGTCGGCAGCTGTCTCAGCGTGTGCCAGTCGGTCAACCAGCTGTTCTCTAACCTTCGCTGCCTTCGAAGCATACTCAGCTATCGCCACGTGGACTACAAGTTCCACACTGCCAGCGTTGCCGAGGGCGGCATCTTCTTGCGAAGCTGCCCCGATGGAACGTATTCCGTTGGGTCACCAACAACAACCTACGCGAAGTGATTTCACCACGGCTGGCATGGCATGCTTCCGCGGACGCGTGGTTCCGGGTTCGTGTAACGTGCTGCGGGGGCACTCCTTTTTCCTGGTTTATTGGCTGCTCATGGAAGAATGCTGCATCGAGTACGTGGAACTGTGCGAGCCCCGAACGTCGCAATAGCAGTTCTACTTACGGGGCAGACCCTGCCTGAGCCGCAACTTGAGACACGCGAAGCTCTCTTACTACCTGCTGGATGACTACTCCCCAGGAAGCTCACGGACGCGGTACGCTCCACGGATGAACACGCTCAACACGATGGAAATCGTGAGCGTGCGATCCTCGGGCGTCGGCATGCACGTGCTGCTTGGCAGGCGCAAGATCCACATCGACTGGTTGTACGCGAACAAGGACTCCTACAACGTACTGGCCGACCTGGAGTTTCGCAGCACCGTCATCGAGAAGCTAGTTATGAGCCACTGTGAATCGGGCCCATCGACTATCGGTGCACGCTGCTCAAGTTGCTCGAGAGGTCCAACATCGATCTGAATGAGGCGGTGGTCTGGAACCTCTCCAGCGCCTTGTGCGGGGGCTCGAACATCAATGTGGTGATGGTCATGTGCACTGCCACCTCCTCGGGCATCCATCCCTTTGTCGCCACTGTTATTTCGCACAACGGCAAACTTGGCGAAATTTACATAAACTATTGCGCGGTACCCCTTCACAACATGGGAGTGAAGACGATAGAGGGCAATGCCACGCTAGTTAAGCTATTATTCCATAAAGCATGTCTTAGCGGCGGTTGCGGTTTGCGGCTTGAAGACGCCCTGGCGTTCCCATGGACTCTTACCCTCGTATTCAGAAATGCATCTTAACTTGAAGGCCATGCTAGATTTGATCTCAATGTCGCCTATTTTGAACGCAGCTAAGGAAACGCAATGAGCGTCTTGGGCACGTTCACACCAGGCATCATTTATATCAAGTGAAATGGGCTTCATGTTAAGATGCATTGCCGATTACGGGGATAAAGTTCCTGAGACCTAGCTGGGTGAAGGAGCCGAGAGAGGCGAAATTATCGAAGGAAATCGACGACAGGGACCAGGTTGACTTCGCCAGCTTCCACATTACCAGCGATGACCGGTCTGCAGTAAGACCCCATGATCTCCCACACGTCCTTAGAAGCGCACATTCTACCGGCCTAGTTTCTGCTGCAGGGGTCCAACCGCGTACTCTGCGGCAACGTCTACTTTTGCAGTCTTGCGGTCCAGCTGAACTGAGTGATCGATTGCAACTTGGCGGCCTGGATGTCCACCGTTTACGCCAGCTGTCGCTACCTGTGGGACCTGGAGCTAACCTTCACCACGCAGACGTCGCTAGGCGTGACCTTGCTCAGAGGGATATTCAAAAGAAGCAGCCACTGCTCCCTCATAGGCGCCGGCTGGACGTTCGATTTACATGCAGCCACATCTTTAGTGATATGCTGCGCTCGATTAACGCCCTGAAGCATGTCAAGTTCGACGTGGTGTTCATGAATCCGCAGTCATGCAGACGATGGAGCTGCTATGGGGACTGTAAACCAAGTGGACGCTGTCTGTCGAGCGGGGAAGACTACAAGCACCGGCACTACGAATAATATCTATTCTAGATATCCGACGAACTGCTAAATACCCTTTCCCTGCTACACCACGCCAGGTGGTTTGTCATGCTTCCTAGCTCTAACTCCAAGACGGCGGCTGCGTTGTTCGAGAAGGTGCGCGAGAGGCAGGTCTTCAATATCGTCTTCACTGGTGGGTCTGACCGAGGCCGAAGCCCCAGAAGCCACTACTCTCTGATGTTGATACTTCCTGGTCCTCGCTGGGGTCGTCATAGAGCATGGCGAATGCTGCCATGACCCAGCCGAAGGTGACGCCCCACGCCAGTTGGATGAAATTTATTTACGCAGTTGGGTGATGTTAATGTGGCATTTGAGTATCGAGGAGGTCCTGTAGACCACCAGACTGCGATGTGTTGACTTCTTCGTGTCCTGTGCAAGATCACTTTGTGTGCCTGTCACGATTGCATCTTCTGGTGAACATGAATGCAGTGAATGAAGGTGCAATACTAGTTGTGTGTCCAGACAAAACCGGGATGTGAGCTGTTGCCTCCTACTCTTGGTTATGATCGGTGAAGAATTTTATGCTGCAACTCAGCCAAATGAGATTTCGTGGGCCATAGGGCTTGTGGCAATAGGTCGTTGCATCAGTGTTAACGCAGTTGGGTCGTAGCCGTACTCTTCAGAAGCTGGCTTTTTACTTCTATGGCAGTTATTTTTGTGCAATGAGATAAGTGGGCGTGGGAAGACGGCGCGCATCCCTCTCCCGCCTTCCTCTCTTGCGAGCGTGAAAAGAAAGAGTCGCGTCAAGCCACCACCCTGTGCTCACCTTCGCAAGCATTTGCTCGCATCTACAGCACACGACGGGCGGCCGCGGTGTCATCGCGCTTAGACTTTCTATGGAAGGTCACAGCGACGCCGACGGCGAAAATTCGCCTTGAGTTTCCACAGTATTGTTGTAGAAATGAGTCTTCCTACAGTTACCCTTGACGACGACGGTGCACTCAAACCATTGCGATCGACACTGCGCCGCTCACGCTTTCGCCATTCAGTAGTTTCGTCATCGCGTTGTGCAGCGCTGGTTTAGTGGCTCACTAAACTCGCATGAACGCCATGTAGCAGAGGATGATGCCGATCGCGACGACTGCCGGATATTGTGTTTACGTGTCGGTGCGTACCTTCCCTTCCCGTTTCTCACTGTCGGCTCTGACTCTGCTTTGGCTCGGTTTCTGCATCCCGCTTTAGCGTTTTTACTCACTACAGCAGTAAAGGGCGGTGATGCAGTGTGATGCAGTGTGATGCAGTGTGAAGACTCTCCGCTTGGGGTCACGGGATTAAATTGCTCAAAAGCGATTAGTAAAAGGGGATTGGAAGTTTGGTGGCAATAAAGTAGGGCGGCCACAAACAACGCAGGCACACAAAAACAAAATTCCAAATTGTGGTTCAGCAAGGTTGATGTCGGGAATTATTTGCCTATATTTTTAAAAAGGATAGGTAGCACATTGGCAAAGTAAGAACTGGAACTTGCTGCGCAACCCGCCGCCCTGTTTAAATAAAGGTACGCTCATAGCATCCACCTATCCATCTATCAAGAGGTATGCAGGCCCCCTCAGAATCGTTGTTCCCTTAAAGTAAGCCTTTAATTGTTACGAAAAGAACAAGCGCTGCGAATGACAGAATGCGTTTCTATAATATTTTAAAAGTCCACGTTGACTTAATATTTGATATTTGCCTTTAGTGCCCCTTTAGAGAGGCCCCCTGCAATTCTTTATCGAAGTGGAGAAATGCATTCGAATGTAAATTAACTTCTTTCAGAAATACTTTACCGCTAAAAGTACTTCATTGCAGTACCTCAGTTGTTGGCAACGTAACACCCCCTTCGCGGTGCTTCCACTTCTCTCCGATCCCCAAATGGGGCATCAGTGCCCACTGCTTCACCTGGTTCACCGCGCCAGGAGCTAGCGTGGGAGCGTAAACAAACGCTCCCATGGGAGAGCGCGTTCTCTCTGCGCAATGCCAGCACGCCTAGGGACCTACGCATACAAAACGAGCAAAGACACTTCTCCTCCGTAGTACCTAGGCAAAGTCAGATATTACAGGAGGAGAAGCCCTCAGATTTTCTATATCGCACCCGCTTTTAGTCGCGCCTGCGCATAAACGTCTGGCGTCTGACAAAGGTATGGCGACTAGTCGTGGCACTCCACAGCGGCCGCGGTATCTACTTTAAGTAGCAGACCGCAACTATACATGCAACAGCAGCGTTTGATTTGTGCACGACTGGGATGGAGTGCGCGCTCGCGCTCAAATTCTCCCGTCTGGCTGTACTACGTGTTCATGATTTTATTGTCCCGCACCAACTTGACCGACGGGTAGTAGCCACATCCAACTTGCGCATTTTGAAGCGCTTTCAATTGCTTCTTCATTACGAAGCGAAGTCTGCAAAGGCGCCTAACCAGGAGCGGCCAGGAGCGAGCGCTCCCTGGCAAGCGTGCGTGTGACGCGACCTTATGTTTGGGGTTTTTCCTGGCTGGTTGAGTTGTGAATTAAGGAAGACCCGACGGCTATGATACCGATGAGCACAGTGGCCAACGTTTAATTCCTACGCGGGCGGCCGCAGCCAAGCGTTAGCATAAAGGTGTTGGCTGCTTTCGGAAGTATACGCAATTTGTATTAGCCTGTTGTTTTAACTGCGTCAATAAATGTAAGCAGTAACGTTAAGAAGAAGCGAGCTCATCCAAACACCCTTCTTAGTTGATGTCAACTATTGGCCAATAGCAGCCGGGAATCGGAATCCGCTATATTGCGAAATAAAGCGTCCACAAAACAGAGGAGGAGGTTTCTGTTGTAAAGGGAGCGTTTGAGGGAAAGCTGATATCGCGATCCTCATGCGATATCCACGCAACACGCACGACTGCAATATTTGGCTGACATGATCACAGCAGCGTAGGCTATCCGCGGACTGTGTGTGTGTGTGTGCGTGTGTGTGTGCGTGCGTGCGTGCGTGCGTGTGTGTGTGTGTGTGTGTGTGTGTGTGTGTGTGTGTGTGTGTGTGTGTGTGCGTGTGTGTGTGTGTGTGTGTGTACGAAGTCCTAAGGATGCTTCAGGGCCTCTTTATGGACAAAAGAAAGCGAAAGACACGGGAATGTAGTGAAGAAGTAGACGAGCAACATTTCTGCGCCCCCGTATTTTCTGCGCTGTTTTGTATTGAAGCAGTGGTGCATAACAAATGCTCAGATTTCAGTTTTGCTATAACATATCTCGATGCCAATCAAAGTTTCCAAGATGGTTCACATACATTCTCCGAGTTCTCCACATGCCATGTTCTTAAGGCATGTGTGGCTACTGCAGTAATGCTTGCGGCACAGTTGTCGTAAAATTCCATTGTTTATGGAACCTTGTGCGTACTACTTTATCCTCCTTACAATTTCGCCATTAAGTACTCTTGTGTCGCCTACCTTTCTCTGCGCTGTTATTGCTTATGGCGCAAACATTCGTATTTGATTAAGCGCTGTCCAACTTTACAATACTGCAATGCATATCTGAGGACGCAGCAGTTGAGCATGTCCCTCAACATCGGGGCTTTCCGCTGTCGCTACAGCACAGCGCTACATGATCCCGGAGGCCAAGCAAGTGGCGTACTGCGAAGTTTTCTCTTGCTTTCAGTCAAGCTGTCCGTTCTACGCACAAGTTAACATGCACAGCAGACCTGCGTTCAATTTACTACATAGTGAAAGGCGCCGGTCTCCAAGGTCAGAGACCACAACACTCGCTGTTGCCAGCACACGATAGTGACCACTGGATAGAATCGTCGATGGAAAATGTGCAATGTGTATCTAGACACCATCTACACTCTAAAATAAGTTTACACCCTTTGGGGTGTATATCTGCCACACAACAATAATCGTCATCTGCCTTGCTTGCGTTACCTTTCTTGAAAACGCCGCGCCCGCTACTTTCCTGTCGACAATGCTATGCCATGCTGATAACGCGCATGCCGTTCGTTAATGGAAAGTACCGGTCTCGCAGCGTTAAAGAAAGGAAATGCGGACAAGACAGATGACGTTTGTTGTTGTGTGGCAAGATACGACTCAAAGGGAGTAAACTTTTCTTAGAATGTACCTGTATTCATGCGCCTTTTCTGATGGGAAATTCTCAATATTGTGATATTCTTTATGCACTTGAGCGAAAATGGGCCTCAATTTATTGTAGAAAAAATCGCCTTTCAATTTCTTAAGTGTATGTTGGGCACGTGTCGTAATTTTTGCGCAGTTTTTTTTTTCATTCTTAAGTATCACTAATAAAACAAAAATTAAAACAACATACAACACATGTTTTGTATTCACATTTCCATGAAAAAAGACGAATATTTGGCACTGGTGCAGTAGAGGATTTAAGTTAACACGCAGTGACAGCATCTGGTGAGTGCCCGCAAAGTGAAACTACGCGTTATATTGTGCTTTCTAAAAGTGGGCCACAAGGTGGCTGTGTCAACATTTGGTGCTCGTTTACGCTACCGCACATGTACGGAGGCTGCCCTCAAAGGGCCAAATAGTGCGTTTACACAGATAGAAAGTGTTATCTTAACGTTGGGAATATGACTTCGTGCCTGTTTGAAAGTTTGACCTTGATATGATTACCATTGTAAACGATTGGCCAAACTTGTTATGCACAGATACTTCCTTCCCTTGGCGTCCCCCGTTGTGTACTCCCCACACCCGAAAGTCAAGATTCGCATCACGCATAATTAAGAACAGGACAAAAAAAAAAAAAACGGTTGAAAAAAAGCAGGCTGGTCTTGTGTTTCGTATCTTGCGCCATTGTCCGTCCCTGTTCATTGCGCTGTTGCTGATTATGCACCGATAAGAAATTGCCCACTTACCATTCTCGCAAATGACATTTTTAAAATCATGCGTTTTCCATAGTGGGCCTTGATTTCGCGGCGATTCGGTTCTTCATCGTTTTCGGTTCCGTCGCGCAGTCAACCTCGCGCCTCGCGAATGAATCCCGAGACAGCGTGCCACGGGCAAGGCGTGCCCACAGAATCGCGCAGGTGCTCGTGCGAACCGCGCGACCCAAGATCGAGCTCGGCTCCAGGGATTTCGCCCAGCACTGCGTCCACAGCGAGAGGCAGCCCAGCTACGCCGTGGATGACGCCGAAGGACTTGAAGCGATCGCGAGGCTCCAACGAAAGCGTAAGACGCTTGCTTCGCCCTCTGATTCGTAGCTCAATGCGGTAACGAAAAGCTGTCTCACACGCCATGGTGGCTTAGCGGCTATATCGCGCACTCGTTCTCAGCCCGAGGTCGCGGATTCGATTCTCCGCAACAATACCCGTACTAGAATGCAAGCCGCATTGCTGCCGTCCTAGACGTGGCAGACATTTCGGAATAAATGCAAGCGCGAACAAGAGAAAATCGTCGGAAGATCGTTTCTATGTAACTGTAATCCACTAAATATTATCTGATGTTGTTCTGTAGCCGGCCTTGAAGCATGCTATCGACACAAATTCACATTTCTCTGCATAAATTAGGCAGTTGTTACACATGCATTTTAAGCCGGAAACGCCATAACGTAGCCTTGTACCTTTAGATTTGTTCGAGTTTGAATTTATAATGTAAGTACCTAAGAATACAGCCACGGTTGAGACGAAGAACATATGTCGCAGCAGGACATGGGTAAAGAGAGAACCATAACGCGCCTAGTGATTTTTTCTTTGTGCGTGTTTCCCACTTAACATGCACATGGTGTACAGCCGTCAGCACGCTTAACACATTCTAAAAAAAGTTTAGGCCCTTTGGGGTTTATATTTGCCACACAACGATAATCGTCATCAGCCTTGCTTGCGTTTCCTTTCTTGAAAACGCCGCGCCCGCTACTGTCCTGTCGGGAATGCTTTGTCATTCTGATAACGCGCATGCCGTTCGTCACTGGAAAGTACCGGGCTCGCAGCGTTAAAGAAAGGAAATGCAGACAAGACTGATGACGTTTATCGTTGTGTGGCAGGATACGACTCAGAGGGTGTAAACTTTTCTTACACTCTTAAGCAAAATACATCCTTTTGACAGGAAAGTAGCGGGCGCGGCGTTTTCAAGAAAGGAAAGGCAAGCAATGCAGATGGCGAATAATGTTGTGTGGCTGAGATACACCCCAAAGGGTGAAACTTTGCCTAAGAGTGTACACTCTTAGGCAATGTTACACCCTTTGGAGGGCCCCTTCTGCCACACAACGATAATCGTAATTTTCCTTGATGCGTTTCCTTTCTTGAAAACGTCGCGCCCGCTACTGTCCTGTCGGGAATGCTATCATGTTGATAACGCGCAATGCCGTTCGTTACTGGAAAGTACCGGGCTCGCAGCGTTAAAGACAGGAAATGCATCGAGGCAGATGACGATTATCGTTTTGTGGCAGAAGGGGCACTCTAAAGGGTGTAACTTTGCCTTAGAGTGTAGAGTGCACGAACGCTCCGCAGCGTGGCCGAGACCGGCTTGGACTGACACCAGCGCGGCGAAGTGTTGTGCTCTGTTATCTCGGTATGTTTGCAGCGGCTTACGATAGCTGGAGCGCAGCTCGATTTGACCGCTCGTCTTGTCTTTCGCTTGTGCCTGACCGGTGGGGACAGTGCGCTCAGTTGACACCGGATTTGCAGATTTATTTATTGTCCAACCTTTACAAACGCCACAAACCTGCATTTACTTTCCGATTTATCATTTCCCTAGAGCGCCAGCTTCGAGGCGAAAGCCGAAAGGCGCGCGAGCTGTCGCCCGCCATTTCGCTTTGCCGATATAAGCAAACCGCAACGTGTTTTCTGGACGCGCGTGAGCCCGCAGCTACGAGCCAAACGTGGCGGGACGGATATGTCAAGTGAGCGCACTCTGGCCGCCGGTCCAGGCACAAGCGAAACACAAGACGAGCAGTCGAATCGAGCTGCGACCCAGCTGTCGTAAGCCACTGCAAAGGTACTGAGATAATAGAGCAGCATACCACTTCGCGGCGCTGGCGTCTGTCCAAGCTGGTCCAGGCCACGCAGTGGCGTTCGTGTTAAGCGTACTGACCGCTGACATGCATATACATAGCACCGCTATCTATTCGCCTATTGAAAGGCTTCACCTACATTGTGGCGGTTCCTTAATGCATCAGGCATATGCACATCTAGAACATATGCCGGCAGCTCTACTTGCCGGTATTCATTCGCTGTTGACAATGTTGAGTCACATAGAAAATTCAGCTATAGTTTTGCTGTGGGAAAGGACGTTTTCGTTGTGCGTAACGAAATGATGGTTGCTGATATCTCTACGCTGGTTTTCAGAATTGTATGGCAGTGAAGTGGAGGCTGCGCAGCGTTCTCTCGCACTTGAAAGTGCCTCCGGGAAGGAACAGACAACGCTTTCATAATCTGGGGCACATTGCGCAATTTCACTCGTATTGACGTGGTTCTCGCTCCTCATTTGGCGAACGCCAGTGGTAGTTCCTATCGCAATGCCTCACTACCGTTAAATACGGCATCTAAGTAGAGAACCTGCACATTCTGGTGTCCCGCACACCCCGATGGCTACCGTCAGTTTCAGAAAGGCAAGGCATTTTTCAACAAACTTCAGACACGTTAACATTCTGTAAATATGAGATAAATATTAGGCTAGTTTTGTAACGCTACTAGGCGATGCTTACTTTTCAAAGAGGTAGAAACCGCGCATTAGCGATTTGCTATGTCAACAGCAGAGTGGAGTACGAGCACGACAGATGTTTGTCCACAGGTTTGCAAGAAGGGATCACGGAGCGGCCGCCTACGAGAGTCCGCTGCGTACCTGGTCGGCAGCTGTCACAGCGTGTGCCTGTCGGTCAACCAGCTTTTCTCCAACGTTCGCTGCGTTCGGAGCATCTCAGGCCATCACCCGGTGGACCTCGACAAGTCATGCACGGCCAGCGCAGCCGATGGGTGCCTCCACCTTGCGGAGCTGTCCCTATGGAACAACTTCCTGTGGGTCATCATCATCAAGCTACGCGAAGGACGGCTGGGCCTGGCTTGCCTGCACGGGCGCCTGGTTCCTTTAGCCGTCAAAAGGCGGCGCAGGCGGTCGTTCATTCTGGTTCATTGTCCGCTGATGCAGCACCGCTCCACCGAGTCCCTGGAGCTGCTCGAGTCACGGATGTCACCAAGGCAGTTCCAGTTACGGAAAGGGGTGGAGCTTAGCGAACACCTGAGGCATGCCAGGCCCTGCTACCACCTGTTGGACTATCCGACCAGGGACCCGATGGAAGCGCTCCGCTCCACAGTGACCACAATGGACAGGCTGGAGATCCTGAGCGAGCGCTTCTCGTGCGTGGGCGTGAGCATGCCGTGTGAGCTGCTCGACAGGTGCGACGTCATGCGCACGCTCATCTTCCTCGAGCACTGGACTGACGTGTCCAATGCTGAGGCGTTTATGCACTGAGGCGCCGTGCTACGCGCAGCGCCCGATCCACGTCGACGAGCTGTTCCCGACGGTCCACTCCCACTACGTGCTGGCCGACCATCTGTCCTGTACCGCAGTCATCCAGGAGCTCGTCTTCAGCGGCTGTGCGACTGACACGTACGGGGTGCTGGACCGTCTCGCAGCGTTGTGCGTCCTCGCGGCCAGTCGGCGCGCGACTCGATGAGTGGCCAGGCCCCTTTGACTGTAGTTTCAGCTTATCGCGACATTTATGGACATTTCAGTGTATAATAAATAGTTTTCGTTAACTACTTTGGTCACTTTGAACGGTTGAATGATGTCACACAGACAATGGGACAAACAGTGACTAAAGTTGTCTAGTAGCTTGGGCCATTGGGCATGTGCTGTCTGCTGTCTTTGCAAGCAGGCTGCCTTTGCTATTAGGTATATGCCCGAATGAGCTTTGTACGTAGCAAATTACACGTTATTAATTATCCGCATTCATTTGAAATTTTCATGCGGCAACGCTCACCCCAATTGCTTTTTACAATAACCAATTACATGTAACCAGTTATTACGAGGCAAGCTTCCGTATGCAACGCAGGTTTAAGCACATAGAATTTTCCGGGAACTACATTAGGAGGGTCGGTGGCACGCAGTAGCCTCTTGGGCATTCGTATACAGACTGGCAGACCCACGCGAGCAGTATTTGTTTCCTATTACGAACCCGCACCAGATGTTCGCCAACGATTTGCAACGGCCTTTCTATATGCTTGATAGCGATGACCACTTAGGACGGTGACGCCAGGAAATTACCCAGGGAAGCTTTTTTAAATCTTCTTTGGCCCTATGGGGATCGCCCCCTTTTCTGTGACCAGCAACAATGTAATGCTCCGCATCGCAGAAGACACGGACGCCACTTTTCAAACATTGAGTAACAATAATCGTGTGCGGAAGATACTCGTACATTACAACATTGGCCTTTGTCTGAGCGCGCACATGAGAGAATACTTATTTTCGCTGCTGGCGTCCTGATGTAGAAACTAGCGAAGGTAGCCGACGAAAATTTTGAAATGTATTGGTTGGAGAAGGCAACTCGCGAAAGGCTACAGAGGACACACTAAAAGCACCAAACAAGTTCCCTGAGTTTACCATGTTTGAGCACTATTTATAAAGATTGAGAGGAGAGTAACGTAAATGTACTCGATTACAGTTCCGAAAATTCTCTATTAATTTCATCGTGACCGCAAAAAAAAACTAGAAAAACAATTTTGGAGGAGAAAGTTCTTATTGCTATCGGGTAATTTCCTTTTTTTTAATTTCTGTAACGTGTCCAAGCCGGTCTGGAATAGAGAACTTGCTGCTTGCTACAGTCTCGCCTAGTAGACAGCGTATGTCACTGGATATGTGCCACTGCGTTTGTTCCTGAACAGACACCTTCGGCAGTACGTGTGCAATATCGGAATTTGCCCATTCTCGGCCATTCACCTGTAATGGATGTGCAAAGGAGAATCAATCGCTATGTATGCACTGCAAATGCACTTCTATAACTACGATCATCGAAGTGACCTATTCACATTTCACCTCAGCTCACTTCATTGACTCAATGACTTATTGGGAGGACAGCTTCTTGTCTTTAGCAGCCAATCTTATATGCGATGCTGGACCAAGGCTTCTCCCAGTGATTTCCAATTACTCGCGTCTGCATTAGCCGCAGGCACCTTTACCCGCAAATTTGCTGATCTGGTGACCCCTCCTAATCATTTCCAGCAATTTACCGTATTTTCTTTCCCCCGAAACACATTCTCTTGCTGTGAATAATGCACCCTCGGATAAACACACACTACGTGACACGCCATCTCTTCTTTTTATACTTATCAGCGGGTGTATCATGGACTCATGTTTTATCCTGTAATCCACAACGCTGTCTTCGTGTCCCATGACCTCAAGCCTATCAATTTTCGTGCCACCGCTTCTTGGCCGATATTTACCTCCTTCTTGAAATCAGTCGATATCCTGCAACTCAGGCATCTTTGATGACTGCACACAGACAGTGCAGCACTTATTTGGGACTGTCAATATTTGGTAATAGTTATCCGGAGTCGCCCGTTCTGCGAACGATATATATATATATATATATTATTGAAGGAAATGTTCTGTAGGTCCGGTGCATAGGTAGTTGAAGAAACGAAGGAGCACACTTACGAAAATTGCATTTTTAATCTTTTAACGTTTCGGCCGTGCCACGGAGTTAAACAATAAACATTTCGCACGTGTGCTCCTTCGTTTGTTCAACTCTCTCTCTACACACACGCACACACACACAGCTATATATATATATACATATATATGTGAGGATTTATTATAAGACACTAGGCACAGTCTAGCTGCACCGACTGTATACGAACTCTGATCGTACGCACAGCCGACACAAGAGCGTTTCCTTCGTCTTCCTCTTCACTACAATGGCTCTCGGGAGAGAAGAGGAACCATCCTGGCGACTTACGGCGTAGGTAGGATGAGGGGGTCATAGTACGGCTTAAGTCGGTTTACATGAACCGTGTCACGCCCGCGATGCCTGAGGTCGGGTGATGGCGCCACAGGTTCTACAACGTAGGTGACAGTGGAGGTACGGTTTATGACGCGGTAGGGGCCGTCATAGCGTGAAAGGAGTTTGGTTTAAAGGCCAGGGCTGTGAGGCGGGACCCACAACCGAACAAGGGAACCAGCTGTTAAATGTGGTGTAAGCGCGCCACTCTCACGCCACACCTTTTGACGACCTTGAGCAGCGGTCCTAAGGGTTCGCGCGAGCTACCTACAGTCTTCGGCGTATTTGGTGGCTTCAGACACAGACGTGCATTCGGAAGCGTCAGGTCGGTATGGGAGCAGTGTGTCCATAGTACACGAGGGCTCTCGTCCATACAGCAGAAAAAAGGTCGAAAAGCCAGTGGTAGCTTGTGTGGCCGTATTATAGGGATACTTGACGATCGGCGCAACAGCGTCCCAGTTACTGTGGTCCGAGGCGACGTACATAGTCAACATGTCACCGAGTGTGTGGTTGAACCTCTCTGTCAAGCCGTTCGTTTGCGGGTGGTAGGCTGTAGCCCTGCGGTGAACGACGCTGCATGCAGCAAAAAGGGCTTGGATTACTTCGCACAGGAAGACACGTCCCCTGTCGCTGAGAAGTTCGCGTGGTGCGCCATGTGGAAGAACGAAGCTCCGCAAGATGAAAAACGTAACTTCACGCGGCTGCCGGGAGTGAGGCAGTCTCGGCGTAGCACGTCAAGAGGTCGACACGTACAATTATCCATCAGTTACCTTCGGAGTTGCAAGGAAGTGGCCCGTATAGATCTATGGCGACGCTTTCCCACAGCTTGCGATCTCACTCTGACGCAGTTCCGCAATGCACAAACTCCACCACAACACATTATTCAGGAATTATTTGCACTAGAGGAAAAATACAGCAGTTTCAGGGACTTTTATACTGATGGCTCGAAAACGACAGACCTTGTTGGAAGTGCAGTTGTCCAAGGGAATTGGGAAGAAACAGTACGACTTCCGCAGTGTACCCGCCGTGGTTGCTCAGTGGCTATGGTGTTGGGCTGCTGAGCACGAGGTCGCGGGATCGAATCCCGGCCACGGTGGCCGCATTACGGTGAGGGCGTAATGCGAAAACACCCGTGTACTTAGATTTAGGTACATGTTAAAGAACCCCAGGTGGTCGAAATTTCAGGAGTCCTCCACTACGGCGTGCCTCATAATCAGAAAGTGGTTTTGGCACGTAAAACCCCATACTTAAATTTTTAATTTTAACTTCCGCAGTGTACATCCGTCTTCACTCCAGAATGTTACGCCATTTCTATAGCCATATAGAAAATAGTAAAGGAAAAACTCGCTAATGTATTAAATACACAGACACCCTAAGTGCTCTCACAGCTCTTCACGCCAGATGTGCTGTCACACCCACTACTGGGGGACATAATACACAATTGAACAAAAGCCACCACACAAGGGCAGAACGTTAAATTATACTGGGTTCCGAGCCATGTCGGAATTACTGGCAATGAGAGAGCCGATGTGTGCGCGGCACAAACCAGGCACAAACAAATCACGAAAATAAACATACCTCCTAACGACTGCATAAAGTTAATACATTCTAAACTAAGAGAAAAACGGCAGTCTGCTTGAAACAATGTAGTAAACAACAAACCACACTTTTTAAAGCCCCTGTTAGGCGAATGGAAACCTCGCACACATCAGGAACGTTTCAAAGCAGTAACTCTATGCCATCTTCGCCCCCCCCCCCCCACACACATAGGACACACACACCTCACAGGCAATTTCATTCTTACAAAGCAAGACAATCCCCAAAGTGAAACATGTGGAGGTGAACGAATAGGAAACCACGTATTATTTTCATGCAGAAAGCTTGAACCACTCAGGAAGAAACTTTTTACCTCATTTTACAATAAACACATTCCTTTTCACCTAGCTTTGATTTTAGGTTAATGTGAGTTTGTTGACATATATGTTTCTAAGCTTTTTAAAGGAAGCAGGTGTTCTCATATAACTTTAAAGCCTCACTGAGTGCTTCACTACATATTGAAACGTGTACTTGTCTTCATCGGGTGACACGTTTCACCGCCTAACAAATGTTATCGCACAGCGCAGGACGCGCTTGCATGTGTGGGAAGTTTCTGGAATGTTATCGATGGTTCCATCCACTGTCTGTGACCGAACCTTGTGTAATCTGATTGCATGTGTGCGCGACGCGAATAATGTAGAACTTTGTGGAAGGCGCGCGGGTCCCAGCGATTAGTCTCGAACATTCGACGATTGATGTATAAAAGCCGACGCGCTTGACCCGTTGATCAGATTTTCGACAATCGCCGACTGTGTTCGCCGCTGTCGCCATTCTTTGAGTGTAGCCTGTTTTTGAGGGCAAGTTCGCCCAATAAAACGCTAGTTTCGTCTTTCGCAGTTGGGCTGCTTTCTTCACCGTCACTACCACGTGACAATATTACAGAACACCTCATCCACCTTCTCATCTATAAGAAGAAGGCTGAGGTTTTTGGTTAACTTGTTGGGACCCTCCGGGCTCTTGCCCAGACAAGGACTCACTAAGGTGTCCCAACTTTTTAAACAATTTGTATCTAGTGTTTGGTACATAATAGCCTTAGCTGCTTATGTGCCATTGAACTCAACTCAACTCAACTCTGCTTCGTTTGTGAACATCATGTGGGTTATGCAAAGTTATCAGTGAGCAAAACAATTTTTTTTCAACGCAAGGAAAGAAAACCGAAACAAGGACATGCGTAATGTGGGTCGAAAATGATCCAAACCCGAAGCCATCAAAAGCATAGCGCCATTTTGCAGATATGTAATATAAGTAGAGGCGTGTGCCGTGTCGGTTTCGACCGGCGGCGGCGTGGTAGTCGTTTCTCGTCGTCGGCGGCGGGGAAACCGAAACCACAAATTTAAAAAGCCGTTTTGCTACATCCTTCTTTGCTCGACTGGCTGAAATTCTGGCCTTTTCGTACTAAGCGCTGAGAGGAGAGAATAGAGAGGTATTGAAGGCGAGGGAAAAACCAAACGTTTTGTAAGTATTTGGTCTTCAGCCGACATATTTAAAAAGATAGGTTGGGCACATATCTAAAAGCGTCAGTGTTGATAAGTTTACATATTTCTTTCTCCACGAAT
Source organism: Dermacentor andersoni (assembly GCF_023375885.2). Taxonomy (NCBI): domain Eukaryota; kingdom Metazoa; phylum Arthropoda; class Arachnida; order Ixodida; family Ixodidae; genus Dermacentor; species Dermacentor andersoni. Next base: position 357,745,886 of record NC_092814.1, on the reverse strand, counting down.
ATGCAGAGCCTCGCCGTTGCGTCGTAGTCGCAATTGATTTGCTTTTATTGCTATGGCTCGTCTTATATGAGACATTTTTCCGCAAAGAGTCAAAGAGTCAGTGAATTTGTCTAGAATTGCTCAGCCAGCACCGACGCCTGTGACAATCTCCAGATATGTTAACCTTCCTTCCACTTGTGAATGAGATTGTGTTAAAAAAAAACGGTTTACGTAGAAAAAAAATAACAGACCTCTTCTATGAGCAACTCTTGCTGCGTTCAGCCCTTAAGCTGTTAGCCAATCAGCAGGTGTTATAACGCACCTTTCCGACTGGACAATAAGTGAAATCACTTGTTCTGTATATTAATCACCCTTGTTGCTCATGTAACTTTTCTTATAACGCCCTTTTTCCCTGAACAAAAAGGAATCAAAATACTTCTTTGCTGCAGCAGCTGAATATTTTTTTTCCAGCTGAGATATGATATGATGCGGTAGAAAACAAATTTGCTCAATTTATTAACTCGACATTACCAGGTTGAATGAAGGAAGTGGGGATTACTAGAAAAGCAGGCATTGCTCGGATGCACACTGATTTAAGAAAAAAAAGAGCTCTTTTTTAACCTGCACGTCGAAACTGTTTTATAGATAAGTGATTTTTTTCCCATGTAGAAATGTAGAAAAACTCCTTCGAATGAAACGGCCGGAATAATGCAGAAACTTCAAACCGGCATCTCAAACACACCAGGGCGGAAATTTTCTATCTTTTTACAAGTTGCATCTCTCGCGTTGATGCCGCTGTCAGACATGTCGCCGATTCTACCCACAACTACAGCACCCACGACCATCAAGCCGTGATTACGACGTTTCGAAGTCGCTGTCTCTTCTCACTGCGCCATATTACGCTTTTGAAGGAGAAGTTTCAGAATGCCACGCTGCGCTGGCTTGGGACGACACGCATGCGCAGATGCGTGGAGAACAGGGTCACTTTTATTTCTATTGTGTTGTTCATTGCTCCTCTGCTTGACATGATTCTATGCTTGAGAGAGGCAAAAGAACTGAACAAGACAATACAATATCCCAAACGAAGCTGGGTTGACTTAAAAAATCACCAACACTTCCCCTACCGGAAAATGGGGGTGAGCGAAGCTTCACCTGCGTGCACCTGACCTTCGTCGCGATTAAGTAACCAGCAGGCAACGGTGCCGAATGGCTTCGGCCTCCCGCTCCCTCCAGCTCGAGATCTTCACATACGTTTCGTAGGCATGCGTGCGTGGATGCACGCGAATGCACTACTGGCAGACGGAGGCCTCAGGAAAGCATTTGAAGTGATAACAAAGATGTGCTGTTAGGAGAAACAGCGTTCCTACCGATCCTAGTGACGAACGGCATGTCGCATTGAAAAATCCGCAGTTATTTTCAAGTGAAGAGAAAGTAGCAGCACCAGTGTGACATTCGCTGCTGATGACACGTCGTCGAAAACATTGAAGACAGCTTGTGTATTTTGAAGGTTGGCTAGCGTTTGAGGTATATTACCGAGAATAATTTTAACTGCTACAATGCCGTATGGGGTGTCGGGCGATGTTGTGCCACAGAAATTTTCGTAGCAGTAAAGCGGCTGAATGCACTAACGTGAGAGGCACAATGCTTTAAGCGATGAAGCAGCATACGTTTAACGTGTATTCGGCTGCAAGTCAGAAACACATTGGTTAACAATCGAAGGTGACATATATCGCATTATTTTTCGCGTAATCTTTATTTTCACTCTTGTTGCTATTTAAAGGTATGAATTTGCTGCAACATTTATACAGTAAAACCTACTACGCTTGCGAAACCTGGGCGTGTTTTGTGGGGAATTTGTAGTATTATTACTGAATTTTCTATATTGTGTCTTGTGTTTTATGGGAAAAAGGGTCCTTTCATTTGTATATTTACGGTAGCGCTTACATATGGCAAGCAGAAATGAATTCATTTTAGAGGCGTTCCTCCCAATTAGTTGCATTTAACCCAAGTTAATGCAGCCTAGAATATTGTAATGCCCGTACAATAATTTTAAGTAAATACAGCAGTCGTTGGCTTAATTGCTGCAGGATATTTTGTTGCAAAAGTTGTGGGGTTCGCACCCGTGCTCTTGGGACAAAGGAACCACAACACAGTAGTGCAAGCAATCACAAGGGCATTTATTGCAGTTTTCCTAGATAAATGCCTGCTAGCCGAGTTGCTATCCACAAAACATGCCGATGGGCGAGGGACAAATCGCGCAAGTCCGACTCACCGTGACCGCATAACGAACGATTATGTTCGCCCCATGCTGGACACCAACGCCTCGTCGTTCACGCGAACGTACGGTCACGAACGTATGGTCACGCGAACGGTGGCGCGTTCGAACTATCGTGTTCGTCCACTCCGGGGTAGGCCTCGCGAAGCGGTCTCGCAGAAGCATGGATCGGCGCAGGTGCAGAACGTCCGTGCCGCTTGCCGATTCCGAGCCAAAGAGGAAGAGCCTTCTCCTTTTTGCGCCCAAGTAACTCCGCCGTTAGGTGGCGTTAGCAGAGCAACACTCGCGCCATCTCTCGTCCTACCCTGCAAGCATACCGACTGCTGCAGTAAAGCCCCGTGGCGCAGTCGGATTACAGAAGACGGGATCTATGCGAGAAAACAACATATCAGGAGACGCGTGAGAGTTGCGCATCCCCAAAAAGTAGAAGGCTATTTGCTATTCTAATGCTTCCAAGCAGAAGTACCTTTTTCCTTTACCAATAAATTCTGACATAGTTGCATTAAATACAATTGATTTTGGTTTATTCTTCTACTAATCTAATAAAAGAGAGTTGGTATGTCGTGTATCAGAGATGAGTTTACCTTCTTGCACGAAACAATGTTGTCTCACGTACTCCTGCACTGCTGTTCTGCATATTTTTGTAATCTTGAAATGTATTTTATTTGAGGTATTCAAGGAGCGGGCAACAACCACAGGTACTAGCCATCTTATCGAGCACGTTATAGGCGAGACAAATTGTAGCAGGAACGTTGGCATATCTCCTTAGCAGTATGGTGCTGTTTGTTGTAATTTTTTTTGTCCTCATTCCTGCTCTTACTCATTCTTTTATTATTGTGTAAAGCGTAATGTGCCTACATAAAGACATATAGTATTCGCGCAAAGACGAGACATGGCTTGAGGAGATAACACAGACAAGCCTCATTCGTCCGTGCCTCAATGTTGCACAGTTACTCTGTCGTTATCTACCCACAAGTCATAATTTCCGATCTACCACGAAGTTCGTACGCTCATCTTCGTTATCGAAACCCAGAAGAGTGGCGGACTTCTGATGACAGGTCTATGCAGTCCCGCTATGAACGCGTTGGAAATAGTTCCCGCGATTGTCGCAGTTCTTGGAACTCGCCGCCTTGGCCGAGCTTTCGAAATACCAGGCGCCCGCCTCGTAGCCCCCACCCGCTTATGCAAATCGAAGAAGAAACCATTCTTGCATCTCTGCCCGCACGACCAAACCGTTCCCCTTCGCCATTCCGACGCGTCTTTCCCGCTCGCCTCTGCCTTGTCGCTCTCCATCTTCTTACTCACGCCGCTACCTAAACTAACGGGAGCAGCGACGAGAGATAAGCCCGCCACGACGACTCGACCCGAAATTCCTCTGCTTACATTGCCTGGCCATCACAACCTGACCAACGTGGGCGTGGATGGCGCAGCTGTGATAGCGCTAATTGACACAGGAGCACAGATATTGGTTATGAACTCGAACCTCTGTACGCGCCTCAAGAAACTACTAACTCCTACGCCGCTCACTGTCGTCCGCGTCACCGACGGTGGAAATCTAGCTGTCACTGGGATGTCTGCCGCCCGCGTCACTGTAACCGGACGCCATACTTCTGTTTTATGTCTTGGAGCAGGGCCCACACGAAATCGTCGTAGGCCTAGATTTTCTGTCGGCACTTAGGGCGTTATTGACTACTCCTCGGGTGTTGTCTAACTCGCGCTACCGCATACTGTTCACCTTCCTGATCCTGCGCAGAGTCGGCCATGTTCCACGCATTACGTCCGCCTACCTCATCCAGCTCTGACCTATACTGCCACTTCACCTGATCCACCTGTCGCCGACGGCGATTACGTCGTGTCGCCCAGCGCCACCGTCTTCCTGTCGCAGAACATCGCATTCCCGCCCGCGGTCGCCCGTATAAAGCACAGTGCCACCTGTCTTCTTGTGGTGAATCTCAGCCTCTTCCCTCAAGTGCTACCTCAGGGCATATCTCTTGCAGCCTTGGGCCCGGCTTGTGGCAGACATATTGATGCCTTAACTAGTGATACTGCGTCGCCTACCTCTGTTGGTTCGGACCCTAAAACCCGAGTATTAGAACCTTTCACGACAATGATCGCTCCTGACTTTCCGGCCCACCATGCGGAGGCACTTCCTTGCCTTCTTGCCTCGTGCGGCACATTTTCGATCTCGGTGACCGGCCACTCGGTCTAACGTCCGTTTGAAACATCGTATATACACCGGTGACGCCAGCCCGATTCACCGATAGTCGTACCGCGTCCGTAGAGTAATATAGTAAACGTAAAGAGTGGACACTCCCGTAGGCGCCTGCGACCGGATGGATGGATGGACGTTATAAGCGTCCCCTGTGGAACGGGCGGTTCGTTGGGCCACCAACCTCTTGTTATTATGCTGCCTAATGTAGTACCTACGTTAAAAAAGAAAAAAAAAAGAAAAAGAGAACAAAAGCACTATGAACTCCCGCAACCAAATTTTCTGAACCCCTATTGTGAACTTCGCTTTTGTGCGTCTTCGTTTTTTGTCATTTCTCTACTTTTCTTCCTCCAATCTTACAATCGCCTCTTACTAATCTCTATTGTGGACGTGTTTACTTTTCCCCTGCTCTCGCTGAACCCAAGGGCTTCAAGGAAGCCAGTGGTGCCTAAATCGACCGCTGAGAAGATATCTTCACATTCTAATAAAACATGCTGCATAGTTTCCAAGCTTTACCGCAGCAAGCACATGCTTCTTCTTCCTTCCTGGATCTCGCTTTATAGGTGCGTGTTCTAAGGCATCCTGATCTCCCTTCGAAAAGTAATGAGCTTCCCTTTGCGTTGTCATAAATTCTTTCTTTCCTGATTTCATTTTTTCCCTATTAAGTAGTTATTCATAGCAGGTTTCTTTTCCATTGCCGCCGCCCATGAGATTATTTCATGCTCTCTGACTTTGCGCTCGACGTTCTTTGTTGCTGTGTTGCTCACCCTACAGGCCGCATAATTGCTGGCAAGCTTCCTATCTCTTTTTTTCCACTCTGAATCAATGTCTTTCCTATACAAATACTTCAACACCCTACCAACCCATTTACTTTCTTCCATATTTCTCAGTGCTTCATAATAAATTTTACGGTGAGCTTCCCTCAATTAAAAACTACTCCAGCCCATATCACCCTGCACAGCATCATTTGTAGTCTTCCCGTGAGCGCCCAATGCGAAGCGTCTCACTGACCTTTGCTTCCCATCGAGTCCTGATTGTACCCCTGATTTAAAGCAAACAACTGCATTTCCAAAAGTAAGTCCTGGAACCATTACACCTTTCCAAGTACCCCGGAGCAACTCGTACCTATTGTATCCCCATAGCGCTCTCTGCTTCATTATGGCTGCATTTCTCTTCCCCTTTACTGTTATTGTTTTTTCCTATGTTTCCACATATCTATTGGCTTCGTTTATCCATATATCAAGGTATTTATATTCTCTTACCCGAGGTATTTCCTGGCCCTGTATTGCCACTGTGTGTTCACTGTTTTCATTGAATACCATAACACCTGATTTTCTAACACTAAATTTCAAACTTAAATTCTCGCCATCCTGTCCACAGATGTCAGACCTTGCAAGTCACTGTGCTTGTTAGCTAGCAACACAATGTCGTCTGCATAAAATAAACCTGGAAGCTTCTGCTCTGCTACTGCACCCGCCTATTTGTATGAGAGATTGAATCACTTTCTTCTAGCGCCCTCTCCATCCTCACCATGTACACCATAAACAGCAGTGGGGATAAAGGACACCCCTGCCTCAGTCCCTTGTTGATATTGACACGTCAACTTTCTCCTCGCTCTTCATCCCTTCCCATTCAACGCAAACAGTATTTTCTAGGTAAATCTCTCTCAAAAGCTGTAGACAATCGTCACCCAGGCCTTCCCCTTCCAGGATATCCCGCAAAATGTTGCGGTCTACGTTGTCATAGGCTCCTGTAATATCTTAAAAGGCCACATGTAACGGTCTGCTTTCCACTCTTGATATATCAATACACTGAGTAAAAACAAATAAGTTATCATCCAAACACCCACCAATTTTGAAGCCATTCTGAAGTTCTCCCAAAATGCCATTATTCTCTGCCCACGCTTGCAGCTTTAATTTGATTGCCTGCATTGCTAACCTGTATATTACCGATGTAATGGACGACGGTCTATACGAGTGAATTCTATCTTTCTCGCCGGTACCTTTATAAATTAAATTCATTCTACTTTGGCGCCAGCTGTCTTGTATTCGTATATCTTTTAAAGTTTTTTCCACTGCTTTAACCCGAGCTTCCTTACTTTTTGGTCCTAGTTCATTGATCAGCCTAACGGGAACCTCGTCTAGCCCCGTGGCTTTGCGCTTAGGAATTTTGTCTTCGGATTTGTTCCAGTTAATATTTGTCAGCAGCAGCTGCTTTTCCAGCTGGTTCTCTTCCATGCTGTTTTTCTTCAAATACAACCTCGTCATTGCCTTGGAAAGATTCGGCTGTTATTTTTCGGATGTATTTTAATGCCGCTTCCCCTTCCAGTTTCTTTCCATCTTCGTCTAGGATATGTTGTTGTATTGTTGTGGACTTACTGCCTAATAATTTTATGTGGTTCCAAAATATTCTAGTTGCGGCTTTCTTTTTCCCACGTATTTCTTACAACCAACGTTCACTTTCACCTTTTATCTTTGCTTGCAGCAGTATTTGAACCATAGACTTTTCTCCCGGTATATATCCCATTTACTGGCTACTTCATCCTGCGGCAACTGCGCCTTCCTTGACTGTCTGTGCTCTCGGGATGCTTTATGAGGTTCAGCGATCGCTTCTCGTATCTCGCTGTTCCGCCAGCTTTTCGGCTTCTTTTTTTTTTCCTTTCCAACGAACGTGTTGTTTCTCTTTCCATATTTCTGTCGTTATTACACTTGAAGCTCACTATATTGCTACTTTTGGCCATTTGCCAAATTGTTCCTATAATCTTGGGACTATATTTATTATTTGTTCAGCGTTCAAATTTGGACTGGCCATTTTGCACTCCTTGCTCTCTTTCAAAACTACATATCCCATTTTCAAAATGATGCGTTTATGGTCACCCCCTATGCTGCTGTACCCTTCCTCGACAATGACCATTTCTCAACTTATCACGAATTCCTTCTCTCATCAGACAGTAATCAATAGTCGATTGCCCGTTTCCCACTTCCTACGTGATCTGCCATTGACACTTAGGCCCTGTATTTACGATGACGAGGTTATGTTGCTCACAAAGGTCTAGGATTGACTTACCGTTGTTGTCGGTATAGCCATCTAAATCCTGTATGTGGATATTAATGTCATCTAACAGGATAATTTCGGCATCATTCCCGAAACCCTTGATATCAGCACTTATGCATTCCACTAACTCTTTATTCTTCTCTGTGCAATTATTTGCGGTCCACAGATAGGTAACGCCCAGCCAAGCTTTCTTCCCACTCATTGTGCCTAATAACCAAAGATGCTCTTGACATTTTGAATTTACTGTTTTCCATTTGGCTCCCTGATGGATGAGCATTACGACTCCCACTCCTTTTCATTCCGATTTAGTTCTGTTGCACCCTTCCCAAACATAATTCTCAATCACTGGCGGCTCTTCCGAGTCTCTAAGGTGCGTTTCTGTAACCGCATACACCCCTATTTGTCCTCTTTTTAGGTGCTCCTCAATCTCTGCCCACATTTCCTTTCTTCTGCCGCCCTGCATGTTTGTGTAGCCTATTGCATGGCGCGCTCTCTTTTATTGCTTTCCTCCTTTTTCTGTTATTGACGGCGATGCTATTCTGAGGTTCCCTTAGGAGACCTTCTTCATTACTACCTACTCTGGCCTCCTGAGCGCCCTTGGGCTCCCTAAAAAAGCAACAGCGCGAGCCGCAAGTCACCAGCCCACTTCTCGTCCAAGCCTGTAATTGAAGTGGATGCCGTCTCGTTCAAAACTACCACACCTTCTCACTCCCCTATTTACTTCGACAACCTCGAAGCCTTTCTATCGGCTCATTTTAGCAGAGGCAGACTGTCTCTCAGGCAGCCTAGCGGAATCGGCGAAACGCACCAGCCTCCAAGATAGTCGCAGGACGCCGCCGAATGTCGGAGGCCATGATATCAGTTTCGTTTCTTTTATTATTATTTCTTTGTGACCCATACCGTTGCCTAAATCGAGTGATTTCATGCGGGCGCTTGTGCCGCTGTTTATATGTTGCGACGACGAGGGCGCAAAGGTGATTCATTTTAGCTTACTTTTATTTAAATTTATATTTGCTGTTTCAAGCCGTAACTTAGCGCAACAATCATGCCAACTATTCAGGAAGTAGACCTTTATCGCTTGTGAGATTGTACGTCTAGATACTTAGGCTAAAAGGAGTATTGTAAATAAGTGTGCCATGTCCGTTAAATATAAATCAACTTGCTGTACACCCAAGAACACGAACAATTTATTGCAGCAAGATTGTAAGAGGCAGATGCATGAAAACGTGAAGAAGCTGCGAAATGCAAGGAGTACGACTGCCACACGGCGCACATTTAATCGCGATCAAGTCAGATCCGATTTGAATTTCTCGGTCGCGGTTGGTACTTTTGCGCAAGCTGCTCGAGGGAGCCAATCGCAGTCGAGAATTTCGATCCGGATCGGGCTTGATCGCGATCGAAAGTGCTCGTGTGACACCGGTGTAATGGAGAATAGTCGGAAACTAATCGCGTGATGGCAATAACCTTACACAAGCAAAGCATATACAAGACATGTTGCAACTATCCAGATAATGAAAAAAAAAACTTCACAGACACGTCAGCAATTAATTTGCTCAAAATGGCATTGTTTTAGAAGGAAAGAAAATTATGCTTTTTCTTGTGCTTCTGCGAAGGAGGGTGAAATAAGGTATCAAAATTATGTGAATGGTTGCGTGCCAAAATAAAATGGCTACAAAAATAATTGGGCACGCACCAACATCCTCATCTCGAATGTGTGAGCTAGTGTGTGTGTCATGAAACAGCTACGATTAAGCACTTTGTGTTGGGGGTCTTCACCTGATAACTTCGAAGCCTTGCAATTGTCTTCTGATGCTTGGACATTTGCCCTTGAATATGCATGATGTCCTTTGGCTGTAGAAGGTATTTTGAGGAAATAGTGGAGATTCCTGCATTACGTATAATGACGGGCAGAAGGTTAACAATGCTGCAGGCTGCAAAGCTATTGAATGTAGACGCTACGTTCCTTCGTACAAGCAATACTGGAGCCTTCAAAGCTACTGCGTTCCTTCGTGTAATGCATATTTTTCTGATTTAAGGTCAAGAAATCGCTGTTATAAATGCTAAGATGAAGCTTTCTACGGTAAGGATTACATACACAATTAAAACATGAAAACACGTATCTTCAGCCCAATCCAAACAGCTAACAACGCTCGAGCGCACATAGCCTGTTACAGAGGTTGAGAAAGCGCGAATTATTGCCATGCTGAAATATTGCACGTGTACTGCTTTAGAAATAGCTACATTGCTTTTGCAAAAGTGGAGCACCATACTTGCTCAGAAGCCGCTGCACGTAACATAAAGCGCTGTTTACCGAATGGCGTGCGATCATTGGCCGCATTTCTTAACGAACCGTTTTATTTTCTAACTTCGTCATTGTATCGAACCTGCTTCACAGCTCGGACGCTGCCGCATCGCTGTTATCGCTTGCATCACCACTCACTGCTGCGCATGATAACAAAAAAAAAAAAAGAATGCGAAATGAAAGTCAGCGCATGTCAGCGTAGCAAATGGGCAGCGGCTGTTTATGGCTTCAAGGCCGCCGTCACTCGTTAATGCGGCTAACAGTGACATAACGAAATTAGAAGCGAATAAGTCTTTAAACACGTGTAAAGAACTTCTTGTGGCCTTAGCATGAAACGGCGACGAACCAGTAATTTCAGACGCTGGCAGAAGAACCCAACAACTATCCTCAAGCGCATCTAATGGAAAGAGCCCGGCGACGGGGCCTGACTGCAAGGTATACGTAAACTGGTGGCGCAGCTTCCATAGAAGCCCACATGTCGAGCAAATGGCGCCTCATTGCAACCGTCGCCATCTACGTATCGGGGGGACAACTAACGGCAAGCAAAAAATAAAACAACGAAAAGTCACGTCACAACCAGAAATGGCAGTGACGTCAAGATCTTGCGCTGCTTGACGTTAATGTTTGAATTTCTTTAGCGTCCGACATTGCGACCGCTACGCCAGCAATTATTTTTTTTTCTTTTGAGGCTGAGGCCAGCTTGCGACTCGCCTCAGCTGAAGCGCTAGCGTGACATTACACTATAGGAGTGGCGTATGTCTTTATGTGAACATAATTAGCCTGTTATTGACGGCAATTGCCCCAGTAGGTTCCTTAGGAAAGTGAGCGAACAGGATGGATATAAATGACAGTGCCACAGAGGTTTGAAAAGCAACTTCACTATTATTCACCGGATGCCGCAGCGTGAACTTGCACGATAACAAACAACCTGATGTCACACCTCTCGTCAAAGAATGCCGCGCGCTAGGTCAGGCAAAATTTGAAGTGAAGCGCATGACCCACGTTGAACAAACACGCAAGGAAATAAACAAAACTCGGATGAAACCGCCGCGTTCAAGTGAGCAACGCCATTCGCGCACGACATAATAGCTGGTTTGCACAGTCTTGTCAAGCCTTGCACCAGAATCACTGGTTGGTAGGGGTCACCAAGAATGACCTAAGGTATTGTGAAATAGAAAAATGTGGTATTTGTTATTTTAGTGCGGCGAAAATGTTTGAAACGGTATATTTACTCGTATGATCGACAGTATTCCGATAAAAAATTTTCGAAGAATTTTTTAACAGACAGGTTTTCTAGTTTCACTGTTTGCTTACTGGACTCTAGCGCCTTGCCCTCGTTTTTCCATTGGGTAAATTTAGCCCTATTTATAAGGCCGAGCATTCACAATTATCACCGACCATTATGCCTTACGCTGGCTCTCATCCATGAAGGATCCTACTGAGCGTCTCGGTCGGCGAGCTCTGCGACTCAAGGAGTACTCACACACAGTTGTGAATAAAAGCGGCCGACTGCATGAAGACGCTGACTCCTTCCCGGGCTATCCAGTAGAGTCACCGGAGGATTCTGACAGCTGTGAATTTACCTGCGTGCTGTCACTAACTACATTTCACAACATGTGCAGTGAGCACAGACGTGACGCCTACTTGCGAGGCCTTTTTGTCCGGATGACTTCTGAGACACCTTCCCCTTCTCTGCGTATGTTTGTGCTGCAGGATGGCGTCTTGTACAGCTACAATATGCACCCTGACAGTCCTGAACTGGTTTTGGTTATTCCCACATAATGCATAAACTATCCTCGCACAGCTACAAGATGTTCCTACTGCAGGTCACCTCGGAGTCTCTATGTGTGACTACGTTCGGCATCGCTTCTTTTGGCCCGGTACTTGCCGTTCCGTCTGCCGTAATGTCGCTTTCTGTGAACAATGCCAGCGCCACAAGAAGCAAGCAGTGCTACCAGATGGCGGCCTTGAACCCCTTGATGTTCCATCGGAGTCATTGTTCAGGGTTGGTCTTCACATTTGTGACTCTTCCCCGCTATCTGCCTGCGGAAATAAGTGTCTAGGAGTCGCTACCGACAGCACGACCCGGTACACGATCACTTGGGCTCTCCCGAGCATCTGTGCAACCGACGTCGCCTAATTCCTCCTCAAAGACTTTATGCTTAACCACGGCGCTCCTCGGCAGCTCTCCACAGACCGGGGCCGCTATTTCACATCAAAAGCTGTCCGGGACCTCTTGCACTCCTGCCTTACAAAGCGCAAGTTGACAACGGCGTACCGCCTTAAGACCAGTGGCCTTACGGAGCATCTAATAGAACTATTGAAGACATGCTTTCTATTTATGCATCTGTCGACCATCATTACAAAGACGTCGCTCTACCCTTCGTGACGTTTGCCTATAATTCCTCCCGACATGACTCTATGGGTTTTTCTCCGTTTCATCTCTTGTGCGGAAAAAACCCCACGCTGCCATTTGACACGCTCCTTCCCGGCGTTCTTGACAAGTTGTCAGAATGCACCCGCGACGCCATCTTCGGAGCTGTAGAAGCACGCCAGATTGCATGCCTGCGCCTTACCGCTTCGCAGGAACAGAGCGATGCTTCTATAATGCCCGCCACCGCGATGCCCACTTCAACCATGGTGAAATGGTTCTTCTTTGGACACCGTCACGGCGAGTTTGCTTTTGCGAGAAGTTGATTTCTTCTGAGTGTGGCCCGTACCGGGTCTTGCGCCAAGTGACCGACGTCACATATGAAATCACACCTCTCGATTCCACCATTTCTCGACCTTCCACCGATGTCATGCACGTGACCCGCATCAAGCGATAATACTCGGACAATCTAGCGAGATCTGGGACGGTGCCTTCGCCGCCGGGGGTCATGTGACCAAGCACAGCGCCCAGAGACGAAGGTGTGGACAGTCAAGAGACGATGACGTTCGCTGATGTCGCGCCGACTGGCTGATTGCCAGTGAGTGCTTTGCAAATACCCTTTAAATATATTTTAAACTTCTCTTCTCCCCGTACAAACATGCGTTCTACTAGTCCTCCGCATACAATGTTCTTAAGGTATGCGCCTGGCTAATGCAATAATACATGCGGCGCAGTCGTCATAATCTTCCATTGTTCATGGTACCTTGTGTGTTCTACTTTATGCATCTTACAATTTCGCCTTTAAGTTCTCATGTGCCTGCTGCTTTCCTCTGCGCTGTTATTGCTTATAAAATTCTAGCAATATCGTGATCACCGAAGCGGCATCCTGACGCAGCTGAGAAAACAACGCCAAGCATTGGCATTTCTTTAAGCGCTGTTCAACTTTATAACACTGCTAAACATACTTGAGTGCGCAGAAGTTGAGCATGTCCCTCAACATCGCGGCTTTCCGCTGTCGCTGCATCGCAGCGCCCCATCGTCGCACAAGCCAAGCAATTGTCATACTGCGAAGTTACCTCTAGTTTTCATTCAAACTGTATGCTGTATACTACAAGCTAAAATGCATGCGAAACCCGCGTTCAGTTTAGTACACTGTAAAAGGCACCCGTCGCCGAGGGCAGGGACCTCGACACCCGCTGTTGCTAGCACACGATGGTGGCCATGGGATAGAATCTGCGACGGAATGTGTGATGTGTATCTGGACACCATCTTTTGATGCGCCTTTTCTGATGGGAAATTCGCAATTGTGAGAAATTGTTTATGCACTTGCGCGAATTAGGCCCGAAGTCACGGTGGAAAAAAGCAACAACTTTTTCTTTCATCAGTTTCTTTTTGTGTACGTGTCGTGATTTTCGCGCTCTTTTTTCCAATCTGAACTACAACTACAAAGAAAATTGAAACAACATCCAACACCTATTCTGCCTTCACCTTTTGGCGAAAAAAAAATATTTGGCTCTAGTGACGTCGAGGATTGAAATGCACCCAGGAAGACAGCATCTACTGAGTGCCCGCTAAGTGAAAATCATGCGTGAGATTGTGCTGTTTAAAAGTGAACCACACTTTACCTTTACCTAAATCCTTAAAATACTATTAGGCGGTCCCCATGACTGTTGTTGTCACTCCGCAACTTCCTCCTGTACTAATGATAAATGATGAAATAAATGCACCGATAACGACTTGTCCACTTACTGTTCTCGCAAATGAAATTTTAAAATCGCGCGTTTTCGAGCGCGCGCCTTGACTTCGGGGCAGTTCGGTTCTTCATCGTTTTCGGTTCCGTCGCGCAGACAACCTCGCGTCTCGCGAAGGAATACCGAGAGGGCGTGCCACGGGCAAGGCGCGCCCACAGAATCGCGCAGGTGCTCGTACGGACCACGCGACCCAAGTTCCAGCTCCGTTCTAGGGATTTCGTCCAGCACTGCATCTACACCTAGATGCGGCTCAGCTACGCGGTGGACGAAGCCAAAGGACCTGACGTGACGGCAAAGGTCCAACGAAAGCGTAAGACCTTTACTTCGCTCTCTGCTTCGTCACTCAGTGCGGTTTACGAAAAGCTTTCTCACACGCCGTGGTGGCTTAGTGGCTGTATCGCGCTCTCCTTCTTAGCACGAGGTCGGGGATTCGATTCTCCCTCGAGGTACAGCCGTACTATAATGCTAGCTGCATTACTACTGTCCTAGACGCGGGAGACATTTCGGAATAAATGCAAGTGCGAGCAAGACAAAATAATCGGAAAGCCATTTGTGGTGCAGCCAGTCTTTAAGCATGCTGTCGACCGAAGTCCGCACTGCGGTCCAGGAATTAGGGTTTTGTTAAACAGGCATGTGAAGCTGCAAACGCAAGTACATAGCCTAGTACTTCTCGATTTGTTCGCGTTTTAATTTAGAACGTAGTCATGGCTGACGCGAAGAACGTATCATTTTCCAAGCTGGACATGGAAGAAGACAGAAATATAACGCTTGTGGGGATTTTTTTTCTAACTTCACATACACCAGTGGAGTTGAGGCTTCGAGGCGTTATCTGACACTTCAAACCGCCGAAGAGACGGAGTAGGCAAAGCTTTGACATTCAAGGACACACTGCATGATTTCAGTCGCATCCGCGTGCTTCCCGCACCTCATTTGCGTAACGCCAGTGGCAGTTTCACCGCAATGACTCGCTACCATAATATACAGTATCTAAGTAGAGAAGCGGCACATCGTCACCTCACGAGTACCCCGCCGGCTGCCTTCAGTTTCAGTGGTGGCAAGTCATTTTTCAACAAACAGTACACACGCTTTCTGTAAATATAAGATAAATGTTAGGCTAGTTTTGTATTGCTACTTCGCGATGCTTACTCTTAAAAGTGGCACAAACCAAGCCTTAGCAATGTGCTACGTGAACATCAGAATGGAGTACGAGCACGACAGGTGTTTGGCCGCAGGTCTTCAATAAAGGACCACGGAGCGGCTCCCTACGGGTGTGTTCTGCGTGCCTGGTCAGCAGCTGTCCCAGCTTGTGCTGGTCGGTCAACGAGCTCTTCTCCAACCTTCGCTGCGTGCGGAGCATCTTGAGCCATCACCAGGAGGACTTCGACAAGTCATGCACGGCCAGCGGACCTGGCGGGTGCTTCCACCTTGCGGAGCTGTCCCCATGGAACAACTTCCTGTGGGTTATTATCGAGCTACGCGAAACACGGCTGGCCCTGGCTTCCCTGCGGGGACGCGTGGTTGCTCTGGATTCCTACAAGCAGCGCAGGTGCCCATCAATTCTAGTTCATTGGCCGCTGATGGAGCACCGCTCCATCGAGCTGCTGGAGCTGCTCGAGTTACGGATGCCACCAAAGCAGTTCCAGTTTACCGACAACCTTATCCACGTCAGGCTCCACTACCACCTGTTGGACTGCCCGACCAGGGACCTGATGGACGCGCTCCGCTCCACAGGGACCACGCTCCGCTCCACAGCGACCACGCTCGACAAGCTGGAGATCGTGAGCGTGCTGTGCTACCTGTTGGACAGGTGCGACGCCATGCGCAGGCTCGTCTACCTCGAGATCCGGATCGACGTGCCCGTGGCTCAGGCGTAAATGCGATAATGTGCCGTGCTACGCGGCAACGCCAGATCCACGTCGTCGAGCTGTTCTGGGTGGTCCACTGCTGGCCGATCTGATGTCCTGTACCGCAGTCATAGAGGAGCTCGTCTTCAGCGGCTGTGCGACAGGGACGTACGGGACACTGCACCGTCTCGCACCGTTGCTCATCCTCGTCGCCGATCGGTGCGCGACACTTGGCACATTGGAAAACTGCAAATATGAAGTGACCGAGGTGAACTTCGGAGTCTTCTCAATCGTGTTGAGCCAATGGGTCGGTGGCGAGGCGCATTTGGCGTTTTTTTCAGCTCAGCGCGAGGTTCGTGTAAATTTCAGTGTATATATATATTAAAGCTCTCTCATTCGTTACTTTGGCCCCTTTGGATGGTTTAATTCTGCCACACAGTGAACAATGGGACACGCACAGTGACTCAAGTTGTCTACTGATTCGGCCATTAGTTATGTGCTGGCTGAAGACTTGGCAAGCACCTGTGCCACTGGGTATATATACCCGAATAAGACTTGTACCTAACACATTAGAGGTTATTATTTACCTGCATTCAGTTGAATTTTATACTCGGCAATGCTCACTCTACTTCAATTACTTTCTACAGTGACCAATTACATTCAACTAGTTATTACAAGGCAAATTTCTATTGTCGACGCATGTTTAAGCGCATAGAATTTTGCGGGAACTATATTAGAAGGCCCACAGTCGGGGGCGCGCAGTAGCCTCCCGGGCATTCGTGTTCTAGACTGGCAGACCCACGCGATCAGTATATTCTCAAAATATTTATTTTTTCGAGACGCATAAAAAGGAATTCGGCGAGTAGTTAGTTTAGTGCTCGCATTGCGTTACCTTGGGTGTTGATTCCACAATCTGGAATTCTGACATATTGTCCTGTTCATCCACGCTTGCGTATTGAGCCGATCAGTCTAGGAGTATTTACCCTATAAGCAAATGTGACGTAAGAAGAAGGCGAATTCCAGAATATGGCCTAACCTGACTGTGTGACAGCACCGCATGGTACACTGAAGGATGACGGAGATATGAAAAATGGCGCGGAAGAATAATTCAACCTAAGTACCTGATGGTAGGTTTCTCCAGAAATCATGGGAGTAATACTTGCCTTACCTGTTCACGACAGCGTTGTCTAGCGGCTATATCATAGGTATTTTGAACAGTGCATTAAAAAAAAGCTTTTCAGTTATCTTTTAACGCACTTTCGAATGCACTCTTATAACTACGAACATCGAAGTGACCTATTCACTGTTCACCTCAGGTCACTTCATGGCCTCAATGACTTATTGGGAGGACAGCTACTTACCTTTAGCAGCCTATCTTATGTCCAGTGCTGGACGAAGGCTTCATACATTGATTTCCAATTACTCTGGTTCTGCATTATCCGCACCCACCTTATGATTCTCGTCTCATCACCTCTTCTAATCATTTACAGCCACTTAATGTATTTTCTGTCCCACGAAATACGATTGCTGTTCATAATGCACCTCCGGACAACCACACCTGCGGATGTATCATGGACTCGTGTTTTATCCTCTAATAAACAACGATGTCTTCGTGTCGAATGACGTCAAGCCTGTCGATTCTCGTGCCACCACTTCTTTCACGATATTTACTGCCTTCTCGAAATCATTCGATATCCTGCAACTCAGGCACCTTTGATGAGCGCATACAGACGGTGCAGCACTGAACTGCGACTATAAATGTTTCGTGCTAGTTGTCCGGAGTTACCTGTTGTCCAGAGTTACCAGTATATATATATATATATATATATATATATATATATATATATATATTGCTACGGGGATGTTGGGAGTATAGAAAGACTGTATTTACAATGTACATACAAGATTAGTCATAGTACTTTAAATGTCTGACCACCAACAACACGCCGCTGCCGCCGTCTCGCGATCTTCCTCTTCCTCTCTTTTTTCATCTTTCCGTAACAGGACCCCCGGGTGGTGAAGCGCCGTCTCGGCGCATGGTAGGCGAAGAATTGCGAGCGAAGTATGGCTTCTGCGCGAAATGTGCACGACGTCAACAGGCGCCGGACTTGAGGATGCATCAAACTGTAGCGGTGAAATCTGGTAATTTACGTCGTGAACTTGACGTAGGACTTCATAAGGCCCTGCGTAGCGAGAGAGAAGCTTCTGGGAGCGGCCAACCCGACGACATGGTGACTAATGGAGCACCCTGGCACCTGGCGTGAACTTAATATCGCGATGGCACCGGTCGTAACGCTGTTTTTGCAAACGCTGCGAGGATATTAAACGAGATCGCCCGACTTGACGCGCCATGTGAGCTTGATGGATGACTTCACGAGCATACTCAATTACAACAGGTGCACAGAAGGGAGGATGGTGTCATACGGCAATGTGGGGTGGCGACCGTGCACACAAAAGATAAAAGGGTGAATATCCTGCGGTGTCATGTCGGGACGAGTTATTCGCGAACGTCACGTAGGCCAGCTTGGCGTCCCAGTCAAGGTGATCGTTAGAGACGTACATCGACAGCATCTCTGTGATTGTTCGGTTGAGACGTTCCGTAAGACCGTTCGTTCGTGGCTGGTAGGCGGTAGACAGCTTGTGCTCAGTGGCACAAGTGCGGAGGAGGTCTAGCGGCCGCGGTCTGTAAGTAACTGTCGAGGTGCACCGTGGTGGAGAATCTAGTCTTATACGATGCGTTTGCTCTTCGCTTGCTCAAAATTCCGGCATTCCTTAATGATGGACTCAACGTTTGAGCAGTTCCTGCAAAGCAGGAGGTTGAACGCATCGTCCGCGATGCCCTTCAATATGTGTCCAACCTTATCGGCCTCCAGCATGTCTGCGTCCGCTTTATAACAGAGCGCCATAACCTCTTGAATATACGCGACGTACCAGTCGATTAATGTCTGGGCACGAGACACTAGCTCTTGTTTGACGTCCCACAGGTCTTCCGAAAAGATCGCGTAGCTTTTCCTTGCAGGAGTCCCAGCTTCAAATGTCGGTTTCATGCATCTCGAACCATACCTTCGTGGTTCCTCCCAAGTACAATATCACGGTGGCCAGCAAAAGTGTGGCATCCCACTTGTTGTGCTTACCGACGCGCTCAGTCGACGTCATCCAGTCTTCGACGTTGACCTTGCCAGTGCCGATGAAGATTTCCTGGTTATTTAGCTGGGTTAGCACTAGTTCCGCTGGTGTCTGAGCAGCGGAGGCAGCGTCAGTAGCCATAACAGCAGAACCGATGTGACGGGCGCTGCGAAAATCCATGGCCGGCTTGTGGCGAGTTTACCCCGCACCTCCACCAAAATGTTACGGGGCGAAAATATATGTGTTTACAATGTATACAGTTACAAGGTTGTAGCTCAGTGGCCAGCCAGTGTAGCACCATCTACCGAACTTCGAGGCACTTCGACCTCCTGTTCAGTTCACAACATCCTTGTGTCCACAGCGGCACAAACTCGTACGTGACAATATAAAAAAAAAAGAGATAGCGAGGAGATTCCCAAAATAAGAACGAGAACTTGCTGGCGCAAACCACCTCCCAATTTACAAAGGTGTGCTCATAGCATCAACCCATCCATCCAGCTAGAAATATGCAGATCCCTACAGAGTCGTTGTTCTCTTCAACTGAGCCGCTAATTGGCACGGAATAATTCAAGCACTGCAACGTTTCTAGAATGATATTTTAAAAGTTCACGTTGACTTAATATTTGCCTTTATTATCCCTTTAGAGGAGCCCCTTGCCACTTTTTATCGAAGTGGAGAAATGCATTTCAAGTTAAATTAGCCTGTTTCAGAAATACTTTGCCACAAGAACTACCTCACTGCATCCAACAAAAGCGGAATTGTTAGCAATCGAACCCTCTTTGCGGTGCTTCCGCTTCTTTTTCAATGCCTTGCACTGGAACGGTTAAAAAGGAGCCGGGCATGCCTAGAACGCTCCGCCTACCCAACGTCACCATTGCGCGCAGTTTTGATTTCATTTTGGATGTTCAGGTAGACTTCACCATTTTCGATTTTCGTGCCAACGACGCTCCAAACGTGGCAAACGGAGTTGTCTTCAGCGAGACGACACGGTCACTACAGGAATAGCCCCATACGTTTCTGCGCAGGCACGACTAAAAGTGGGTGCAAAACAGAGAATCTGGGGGCGTTTCCTCCTGGAATATCTGACTTTGCCTAGGTACTACGGAGTAGAAGTTTCTCTGGTCATTTTGTTTGCGTTTGTGCCTAGGGTGCCGCCATTGCGGAATGAGGTCGTGTGTCTCTGTGTCGATGCCATGCGTCGTCCACGAGTTTTCCACTTGCGTCTCCTTGGATGTTGGTGGCGCAGTGAGATGGCGTGGAGGACTGTCAGCGCCATTGTTCGCGCTGGCCATGACCATGCGCGAGTTTGTTTACGCTCTCACGCTGGCTGCCCGCGCGGGGAACCAGGTGAAGCAGTGGGCGCTCACACCCCATTGCGTGTTCGTTGTGCCTGAAGTTACATCGGACAGACTTTCTCGCGCCTGGGGCGCTCGTGCTGAACCAGTCACGCCGGATTATGTCTCTCCCGTGCCTCACGGCGCCTTACCTGCAAAATAACATAACGGATTTTCCCGGGAGAGCAATAGGGGCCGTACCAGAGACCGGGCCTGCTCTCCTCGAGAAGTATCTTAGCTCGAGCCAGGCTTTTCCTGTGCTCTTCTCCGTCATCTATGAAAAGCATTTTTTAATGGTCCACTATGAGCAAAATAAACGTCCTTCTGCAAAAGCATGTGCAATAATCGGTAGTCGGGGGCCGCGGAGCTGGCGAAATGGAAGCAAAGCAGGTACGTCCGATGTATTTTTCAGCCTGGCACGAGCGAAGATACTGCTTCAGGAGAGCAGGCCCTCTCGCTACTACAGCCCCTATGCTCCCTCGGGAAGATCAGTGATGTTATTTTGGAGGTAGAAGTCTCTTCGACGAAGCTTTAGCTTCTGGGATTCGGGTACGTACGACGTACCATTAGAGAGAGTGATCACCAAATTTTTCCTATGTTTTATTCCTATGCGGACGGCCGCGGCCAAGCTTGAGCACATGATAGTAGGCTTGTTCCGAAAGTATACGTAATTAGTATTAGCCTGGTTATAAACTCCGTCAATAAGTGTAAGCATAAAAGTAAAAGGAAGCGAACTGATCCAAACACTCTTGTTTATTGATTGATGTCAACTATTGGCGATTTGGAGCCGGGCATCGGAATCCGCTATATTGCGAAATAAAGCGTCCAGAAAACTGAGGAGCAAGTTTCTGTTGTAAAGAGAGCGTCTGACAGAAAGCAATTCACTCATGTGTCTGATACCTTTCTCTGCGCCGTTATTGCTTATAGAAATCTAGGAATATCGTGTTTACCAAAGCGGCCTCCTGATGCAGATAAGAAAACGAGGCGCAAGCATTCGCATTTTATTAAGCGCTGTCCAAAATTATAACACTGCCATGCGTATCTGAAAACGCAGCAGTTGAGCATGTCCTTCAACATGGCGGCTTTCCGCTGTCGCTACTGCTCAGCGCCTCATGATCCTGGAGGCCAAGCAATTGGCGTACTGCGAAGTTTCCTCTTGCTTTCAGTCAAGCTGTACGCTCTACGGACAAACCTGCGTTAAATTTACTACATAGTGAAAGGCGCCAGTCTCCAAGGGCAGAGACCACAACACCCGCTGTTGCTAGCACACGATGGTGACCACTGCATAGAATCGGCAACGCAATGTGCGATGTGTATCCGGAGACCACCTATTGATGCGTCCTTTCTGATGGTAAATTCGTAATCGGGGGAAATTCGTCATGCAATTGAGCGAATATAGGCCTCAATCGTATAAAAAACCGCCTTTCAATTTCATGAGTGTCTTTTCAGGCACGTGTCGTAATTCTTGCGCTGTCTTTTTCCATTATGAAGTATCACAACAATTAAAACAACATTCGACACATATTTAGCATTCACATTTCGATAAAAAAAACACAAATATTTGGGAATGGTACAGTAGGGGATTTATGTGAACACGCAGTGACAGCATCTGCGTAGTGCCCGAAAAGTGAAAACCGCGCGTTATGTTGTGTTTTCAAAAAGTGGGCCACAAGGTGCCTGCGTCAACATTCGGTACTCGTTCACGCTACCGCACATGTACGGAGGCTTCCCTCAAAGGGCCAAATTGTGCGTTTACACAGATAGAAGGTGTTATCTTAACGTTAGGAATATCAATTCGCGCTTGTTTGAAAGTTTGGTCTTTATGTGATCACCATCGTAAACGATTGGCCAATCTTGTTGGCTTCCTTCCCGGGGCGTCCCCCGTTGTGTCCTGCCAAAATAAAAATAAAAAAATAAAATAAAGAAAGCACGATTCGCATCACGCTTAATTAAGAACAGGACAAAAAAAAACGGTTGAAAAAGACAGACTGCTCTTGTGTTTCGTATCTTGCTCTATTCTGCGTCCCTGTTCACTGCGCTGTTGCTGATAATGCACTGATAAGAAATTGCCCACTTACCATTCCCACAAATCACATTTATATATCGCGCGTTTTGCGCCGTCCGCCTTGATTTCGCGGCAATTCGATTCTTCATCGTTTTCGGTTCCGTCGCGCTGTCAACCTCGCGTCTCGCGAATGAATCACGAGACAGCGTGCCACGGGCAAGGCGTGCCCACAGAATCGCGCAGCTGCTCGTGCGAACCGCACGACCCAAGATCCAGCTTGGCTCCAGGGATTTCGTCCAGCACTGCGTCCACACCTAGAGGCAGCCCAGCTACGCCGTGGATGACGCCGAAGAACTTGACGCGATCGCGAGGCTCCAACGAAAGCGTAAGACGCTTGCTTCGCCCTGTGCATGCTTCGTTGCTTAATGCGGTAACGAAAGCTCTCTCACACCCTGTGGTGGCTTAGTGGGTATATCGCGCTCTCGTTCTCTGCACGAGGTCGCGGATTCGATTCTCCGCAACTATACCCGTACTAGAATGCTAGCCGCATTGCTGCCGTCCTACACGCGGCAGACATCTCGGAATAACTGCAAGCGCGAACAAGAGAAAGCCTTCGGAAGGCTGTTTCTATGTAACTATATACACCTGAATATTATGTGATGTTGTTCCGCATAACCGGCCTTTAAGCATGCTGTCGACCCAAATTCACATTGCTGTGCATGAATTAGGTCGTTGTTGAACATGCAATTTAAAGAGACACTAAAACAAAACAATCAGTTTAGACTGATAAAGGATTGCTTGAGAACTCTGCAGGTGGTCATTTCAAAATAATAGTTTGAATATTCGATGAGAAAATAAATGTCAAAGTATCAGTATTTGAATTTCGCACCGAAATCCCGACGCCGGCACGTCAGTGTGACGTCAGGAATTCCAAAGTATATTTTAGTATTTGGGCCACGTTGGCTCAGTAAAGGTTCCCAAAACTTCACATGTTTAATGTTTGGTTCCTTTAGAACACAACGCAGTCAATCTGTACTCTTATATAAATAAGTAGGCCCTAGAAGACGCTACAAATATCTATGACGTCACAGCGACCTCGTGCGGGAACTTCAAGGAGGCGTCGCCACCTGTATTTCGCTTTAGCGGTTTTTCTTGCTTACTAAGCGTCTTATCGCGGAAATATCGGCATTTTTGGTGTTGTAGAAGGGTAATTTAATGATACTGAAGATATAAATTTTTCCCTTTAGTGTCCATTTGAGGAAAGGCCATAACGTAGCTTTGTACCTTTCGATTTGTTCGCGTTTGAATTTATGGTGTTAGTACCTAAGAATACAGGGACGGCTGACGCAAAGAAGATATGTCGCAGCAGGACGTGGGTAAACAGGGAACCATAACGCGCCTAGTAATTTTTTTGGTGTGTTTTCCACTTGACATGGAGATGGTGTACATCCATATACATAGCAGCGCTATCTATTCGTTTATTGAAAGGCTTAACCTACATTGTGGTGCTTCGCCAATACATCAGGCATGTTCACATCAAGAAGATAAGCCGGCAGCTTTACTTGCCGGTATTCATTCGCTGTTGACAATCTTCAATAATGCAGAAAAATTCAGCTAAAGTTTCGTTTTGCGAAACGACGTCTTCGTTCTGCGTAAACAAATGAAGGTTACTGATATTTCTACGTTGGGCTTGACAATTCTATGGGAGTATACTGGAGGTTACGAGGTGTTCTACGTGACTTGAAACTGCGCTCTAGGAGCAGAGAACACTTTCACATTCTGGGCCTCATTGCACGATTTCACTCGTATCCGCGTGGTTCTCGCTCCTCATTTGGTGAACGCCAGGGCTAGTGCCTATCCCGATGCCTCACTACCGTAAAATACAATCTCTACAGTACAGTGAACCAAATACAGTAAATCCTGACCTCACGAACACTCCGACGGGTGCCGTTAGTTTCAAAAAGGCAAGGCATTTTTCAACAAACTTCACACACGTTAACTTTCTGTAAATATAAGATAAATATTAGGCTTGTTTTGTAACGTTACTTGGCGATGCTTACTCTTCAATGAGTTAGAAACGACGCCTTAGCGATTTGCTATGTCAACAGCAGAGTGCAGTACAAGCACAACAGGTGTTTGTCCACAGATCTCCAAGATGGGACCACGGAGTGGCCGCCTACGAGAGTCGGCTGCGTGCCTGGTCGGCAGCTGTCTCAGCGTGTGCCTGTCGGTCAACCAGCCCTTCTCCAGCGTTCGCTGCGTGCGGAGCATCTTGGGCCATCACCCGGTGGACCTCGACAAGTCATGCACGGCCAGCGCAGCCGGTGAGTGCTGCCAGCTTGCGGAGCTGTCCGTATGCAACAACTTCCTGTGGGTCATCATCATCAAGCTACGCGAAGAACGGCTGGGCGTGGCTTACTTGCGCGAACGCGTGGTTCCTTTGGCCTTCAACATGCGGCGCAGGCACGCGTTCCTTCTGGTTCGTTGGCCGCTGAAGGAGCACCGCTCCATCGAGTTCCTGGAGCTGCTCGAGTCACGGATGTCACCAAAGCAGTTCCAGTTACTGGACGGGGCGGAGCTTAGCGAACACCTGAGGCACGCCAGGCTCTGTTACCACCTGTTGGGCTACCCGACCAGGGACCTGATGGACTCACTCCGCTCCACAGTGACCACGCTCGACACGCTGGAGATTGTGAGCGTGGGCTTCTCGAGTGTAGGCGTCAGCAAGCTGTACGAGCTGTTGGACACGTGCGACGCCATGCACACGCTCGTATTACTTGTGAACTGCATCGACGTGCCCGTGGCTCAGGCCTAGATGCGATAATGCGCCGTGCTACGCGGCAGCGCCAGATCCACGTCGCCGAGCGGTTCCTGACGAATCACTCTCGCTTCGTGCTGGCCGACCTGGTGTCCTGTTCCACAGCCATCGAGGAGCTCATCTTTAGCGGCTGTGCGACAGGCACGTGCAGGACGCTGCACGGTCTCGCAGCGTTTTTCGTCCTCGTCGCCAGTCGGCGCGCGACACTGGAGACATCCGAGAAGATCAACTTTGAAGTGGCCGAGTTGGACCTTGAAAACGGCTCCATAGCGTTGAGCGAATCGATGAGTGGCCAGACGCATTTGTCTGTTGTTTCAGCTCAGCGCGAGGTTGTTGTGCATGTCAGTGTATATTA
Source organism: Dermacentor andersoni (assembly GCF_023375885.2). NCBI lineage: Eukaryota > Metazoa > Arthropoda > Arachnida > Ixodida > Ixodidae > Dermacentor > Dermacentor andersoni. Next base: position 357,720,463 of record NC_092814.1, on the reverse strand, counting down.
AAGAGCTTTCGTTAGCTATTTTGGCCACTTTGGATGGTTGAATGATGTCACACAGACAATGGGAGAAACGCAGTGACTAAAGTTGTTTAGTAGCTTGGGCCATTGGTTATGTGCTGCTTGCTGTCTTTGCAAGCAGACTACCTTTGTAATTATGTATATGCCCGAATGAGGCTTTCACGTAACACATTACACGTTATTAATTACCTACATTCAGTTGAAATTTTCACTCGGCGACGCTCACTCCACTTCAGTTACTTTTTACAGTAACGATTTACATGTAACCACTTACTACGAGGCAAGCTTCCGTATGCAAAACAGGTTTAAGCGCATAGAATTTTCATGGAATTAGAAGGCCCACGGTTTTTGGCACGCTGTAGCCTCTCGGGCATTCGTGTTCAGACTGGTCGACCCATGCGATCAGTATTTTTTTCCTATCATGAACCTGCCCCAGATGTTCGCCGACGATTTGCACCGGCCTTTCTATATACACATAGAGATGACCACTTAGAACGATGACGACAGGAAACTACCTAGGGAAGTTTTTTCAACTCTCTAGCCCTATGGGGATCACCCCCCTTTTCTATCAACAGAACAACGCAATGCTCTGCTTCCCAGAGGACTCGGCCGCCAATTTTGGGACACTGTGTTACAACAATCATGTGCGTAAGATATTCATTTCATGCGTAAGATTATATTTCATAAAATGTTCTATTAATTTCATGGCGCAGTAATTGGTCGCTGTAAAAAATTACATTTTCGGAGGAGAAATTCCTGATTGCTACCGGTTATTCTTTTTTAATCTCTAAAGGGAAAATCAAAATCCACCCATTTGTAGCAATTCCTACAAAGGAAACCCATACGGGTTCCTGTAATTTCTGTAACGTGTCCATGCCGGTCCCGCTTAGACAATTTGCTGCTTCCTACTGTCTCGCCGAGTAGACAGATTAAGTCACTGGATATGTACCTCTTGGTGTGTTCCTGGACAGACACTTTCGGCAGTACGTGTGCATTATAGGAATGAGCCCATTCTCGGCCAATCACCTATTATGGATGTGCAAAGGGCAATCAAGCGCTATGTATGCACTCCAAATGCCTACGAACACCGAAGTGACCTAGTCACTGTTGAGCTCTCAGGTCACTTCATTGCCTCAATGACTCATTGGGAGGAAAGCTACTTCTCTATAGAAGCCTATCTTATGTCCAATGTTGGGCGAAGCCTTCACCCAGTGATTTCGAATTACTCTGGTTCTGCATTAGCCGCACCCACCTTATGACAGCAAATGTTCTCGTCTCTTCACCTCTTCTAATCATTTACAGCCACTTACTGTATTTTCTTTCCCCCGAAATACGTTCTCTTGCTGTGAATAAAGCAGCTCCGGACAACCACATTTACGTGACTCGCCACATCTTCTTATACTCATCAGCGGATGTATCACGCACTCGCGTTTTATCCTCTAATCCACAACGATATCTTCCAGTGGCTTAACGTCAAGCCTATCAGTTTTCGTTCCGCTGCTTTAATGCGTGATATTTACCTCCTTCTCGAAATTATTCGATATTGTGCAACTCAGGCACCTTTGATGACTGCACATAGAGCAGCACTAAATTGTGATTGTAAATATTTCGTTGTAGGTGTCCGGAATTTCGAGCGCTGTCCACCAAGGGGACTGCTTATATATATATATATATATATATATATATATATATATATATATATATATATATATATATATATATATATATATAATATTGCAGGTAAAGATTTGGGGCTCCTTTATTTTGCAAAAATAAAGAAGTAATTTGAGGTGCATTAACAATGTCCGCAGTGTAATACATCATTCACAGTTTGATGGATAGATAATCCAGCAAAACTATATTTTACAGCTATAGCGACATTCAAACAATTTGAGTTTTTTCTTATAAGTTTACCTTTCATACAACCAAGGCCCGTATGTTTTACCGTTCCATTTCATTCTATATTCTTATCATGTGTCGTGTAGAGGAGCCGATGACAGAAGAGACGGCGCTGCGGTATGCTGCTAGCCATTCGTAGACACCTTGACCAATCTCGTTTCCCACACAACCTGCCTTCCGTGGTCGTACCAATTTACGCACTTCAACCAAATCAGTATTATTACCGCTGATAATTAACAACAGCGTAAATACAAACAGGCGCGCATAAAACGCATCTTTATTGCGCCTCTACCAATCTAATGCGCTCTTGTTAATGAAGAACCAATAAGAACTTGACATGAAAACTGTTTACAGCGCAAACACATGCAACCACAAAGTATAAGGGACAGGACACAGCGCTTGTGTCCTGTCCCTTATACTTTGTGGTTGCATGTGTTTGCGCTGTAAACAGTTTTCATGTCAAGTATACACCAACTCGCCCAGAAAGAAGTTTTAATCAATAAGAACTTGCCCAGTTACTATTCTCATGCACATAATTTTGATTACGCGCGTCTTCTGAGCGCACGCATTTATCTCGCGTCATTTTGGTGCTTCATTTTTTGTTGGTTAGTACCTGTTGCGTAGAATGACGCCGCGTCGGGAGAACGGGTCAACCTCTTGTCCCGTGAAGGAACCCCGAGAAAGCGTGACAGGAGCAAGGCCTGCCCACCAAATCCCGCAGGTGTTCAGTTAATTGATCCGGTCGAGGTTTGATACAGTCAATTCCCGGGAACCCCGAGTCCATTCCCGGGATCTTTTGCCCAGCACTTGCGTCCAAACCTTGATGCGGTACATCTACGCGATGGGTGATGCCGATTGACCTGACGCCACGGCGACGCTCCAACGAATGCATCAAGGCCCAACCACTGGCACGCGTCGGCCCACTTCGGCACGCGCCGACAAGCGAACGCGTCGCTTCGCGGTGGTCGAAGGAAAAGTGCACGCAAGCACTGCACACAAGCTCTGACGCGCGCCGACGCTCGCTCCTCGGTTGCAGCGTACTGTTGCTGGACATTTTTGTCGTCAGCCGTCCAAATCCTGCCTAAAAGAGCCAGCTGTAAACTGAGCTTGAAACAATAAGTCAGTGATCTGTATGTTCTCTTAGATATAAAAAAACATGTTTGATTCACGAATGTACGCCTGCCGCAAAAGTTTCTTTTTGCCCTTGAAGTAACAATAGAGCACCAAATATCATCATCAGCGCTTGCGCTCACGTCGTCGTCTGTCTATAAGTTGGCTTTGCAAACACATGCACGACAATGCCATATCGTATTGAAAGCTGTCGTACCATTTCATTTTTGCTAGCGCATTGCACAGCCAACTATGTGGGAATGAGGCGTGCAAAGTATTATCAAAAAATCTATATTAGAAATATTGTCACGTTGTGGTGACGCTAAATAATGGTGCAGGCTCAGAATTGGAAGTTACAAACTGAACTCTTTATTGGGCGAACTTGTGCCCAGCAAAACAAGTAATACTCAATCGCAACGATAGCGGCCAGCGAAGTCGGCGATCGTCGACAACTGCGGGTCAAGCGCGTCGGCTTCCATGCATCAGTCGTCGAAAGTGGCCGCGTATTCGCCGGTGCCCGCGGGCCTTCGAGAAACTACTGCACAATTCGTGTCGCGCCTGCAATCAGATTATACAATGTTCGCCGACAACAGACAAGGGATAGAACCATCGATGACACTCGCGAAACTGCCGATACGTGCGGGCACGTCCTGCGCCGAGCGATAACGTTTAGCATCTTTTAGCCGGTGAAATACAGCCACCGTATACTGGTGAAGAAGTATCCGTGCCAATATAACTATGCTTGTAGGTATATGAAAGAAGGCGAAAATGTAGGTTCTGAGAACATAAGCAAAAATAATTTAAACACCTGCAGCGCTCACAAACAAAAAAGCATCTAGAACAGCTAAAATTTGCGTAATTCGTAGACTGCCTCCTCGCGGTTCTTGTTTCTGTCTAATCTTGCCCAAGGCGCACCTCATTTATTTTTCTATGTTATGTTGAAGCATCAACACCACATCGGGAGGCCTTCACATTGAGCTTATTGCTAGAAACATTTTCATTGTGTAACGCCCATGTTCTACTGTAACTGGTTTCAGCATGTCAAGTCTGTCTGTCTCGGCAATACCGAAATAACATACCGCCAGCAGTAGCGTAATCAGAAATTTCGTTCTTAAGGGGGAGGGGGGGGGGAGGGGGCTCACGTTGGAGCTCGGCCTCCTTGCAGAATTTGCCGAGGGATCAAATAAACGAATAATAACTGCACTGCCATTGCCAAAGATGCTGCAAACGAATTCTTGGATGCTCCGCACTGTCAAGACAAGTAAAATATGTATTTTTTCATAAAAGAATATATTCTATGTCCCAAGAATTGTGCTAGAACTAACGAATATCAAGGCCTCCATTTTTTTGTCCGTTTAATAAGAACGAAAATACCACACGAACTTTAGAACTATATCAGTGCGAAACCAGCAAAGTAGTGCATACCGCTGATATGATAATTGTAAAGGCCGCGAAAGGAACAAGTTGAGGACAAATATTTCAATGAAACTGTCATTCAAGAACCTTGTTTACATTTTGTGCATATGCAACGGCCAGGGAAAAACCTCAGCGGCGCAGTCCTTCGTTCCAATTTACTGCGCAGAAGCAGCTGTCACCAGTCGTGTATTGTAATTGAGCCGCAATTGTGGTCGCAACAGAGATCACATGTAAAAAGCAGCAGTTCTGCAAAATGTACATTAGAAAGGCGAAGTGCAAAGGAATACACAAATGTAAAGATAAAGCTTGATAAAAAGAAAAAGTGTCTCTCGAAACAAAGTTCACTGCATGCATCCACAAAACCTCGCAACAATATTTAAATATACATATAAGTGTCCAATAAATCTACGTATCTAAGCAAAATTCACTGTTTACGGGGTGTTTCAGCTAACTTTAGCCAGAGTTAAAAAATATGCTGATGAACTCTAAGACGACGCGACCAAGTGCATGTTGCTCACTTTTGTACGTAGTCTGTCACGCTATCTTTTGTATCTTGCTTAATTAGATTTTTAGTCAAGATTAATAAACCAACTTCTGAAGTAACGAAGCTGGGAAAAAAATTCTAATTAGAAAATTGCAGAGCGGTTTGCAAAACATCCGAATAAACGGTTTCTTTCGTTCCATATATTTATTTAATAATTAATTTCACATACTGTCAATCCCTCATGGGATTATAACAGGAAGGGCAAGTACATATGGTAGTATTTGCGAACAAACAATATAAATACATTATATAATCATAAGTGTGTTATTGCAAAGGTGTTGGTTTCGCTAAACAAGAGTTAAATAGTTCATCAAAAATGCAATATTTGGGTGCAATATGCTGTAACAAAGAAGAAACTGAGAAAAGAAGAAACCAAACAAGAAAAAGAAGAAAAAAAAACACCTGAAAACACATGTGATATAAGATACCTAATCAACATGACAAAGAGGATGCAGTCATGCGTATGATGCATCATACAAAAAGAACACTCATACATTAACGTGTTAGGCTATGAAGATCGGTAACAAGCCTGAGTATGTAAGTCAAAGCTGTAAGGCAAGGGGATGTTCTTCCACTGAATTAGCAAATGTATCTAATGAGGGCCTGTTACTAATGGATTCACTCAGTTTATTCCACTCTCTTCTCGCTAAAGGAAAGAATGAATTCTTAAAGCAATCGGTATGAAAAGAATGCTCATTGAGTGTTTGTGTGTTTTTATGCCGCGTTATCCGTGTTTCATTTCTCGATATGCATCTAGAGGTATCAATATTAAACATGTTGTGTAAGAGCAGGTACATAAGTTTAGAACGGGCTAGTACAGCTCGGTTTTGTACTGTTAGGATTCCAGCTTTGTTAAGTATTTCGGTGGGCGGGTCTGTTAATTTATGTTTATTGTATATATACCGTAGAGCTTTCCTCTGTGCACCTTCTAGTTTTTTAATTAGTTGTTTATTGTATGGGAACCAGATAACATTTGCGGACTCAAGGACTGACCTGATGAAAGTTTTGTAAGCCAGAGGTTTTGTATCGGGTGGTGCTAGTCGGAGGTGTCTTCCAAGAAAGAAAAGGGGTTTCATTGCAGTTGCTGTAACGTTATTTATATGGGAGTTCCTTCTGAAGTCATGTGTTAACGTTAATCCGAGGTACTTGTGTTCATGAACTCGTATTAGTGGCACGTCGTTAACGGTACACAGAAAGCTCGAGTTACTTCTTTTTTTATTGAAAGAACAGCATATTTCTTCGTATTGATGGTCATCTGCCAGTGGGCACACCAGTTAGACACAGCTCTCAAGTCGTTGTTGAATGTTATGTGGTCATCATGTGAGTTAATATTTCGATAAAGAATGCAGTCGTCTGAATATAGCCTAATGTTACCTGTGATCTCTGCGGGTAGGTAATTAATAAAAATTAGAAATAATAGGGCAGCCAGAACGCTTTCTTGGGGCACTCCCGATGTTACCCGGGCTGTCTGCGAAATCTGTCCGTTCACTTCCACAAACTGGGTACGCTTAGTAAGATAGTCGCAAATCCAGTCATTTATGGGGCCTGTACCTAATGTAATCTCAAGTTTCCTTATGAGCTTTTTGTGTGATACCCGATCAAATGCCTTCGAAAAATCGAGTAGGATGAGGTCTGTTTGTCTGTGTTGGTGGATATTAAATGATATGTCGTGGGTTAGTTCCAGTAGTTGAGTGATGGTAGAAAGGCCTCTGTGAAAGCCATGTTGATATGGTGATATGATACTCTCCTTTTCTAAGAAAATTGTTATATGTTTTAGTATGACGTGTTCTAAAAGAATGCACAGGGTACTCGTAAGCGAAATCGTCCGAAAGTTGGACGGGTCGTCTTTGCAGCCTGACTTATGTATTGGGACAACTTTTGCAGATATCCAATCCTGTGGAAGAACAGATGATGATAATGATTTGTTAAATATTATACAAAGGTACTTCGTCATCCATTCTGCCTATCGTTTCAAGAAAGCTTTGGGTATTTTATGCGGGCCTGGCCCTTTTTTGTGTCCAGGTTTAAGAGAAGGTTCAGTACTCCGGCCTCCGTGACGGTGAGGGTGTTTAGTGTGCTGTTAACGGTGATGTCAATTTGGGGTAGTTTCTTATCGTCAGTTGTGAAGATAGAAGAAAAATAGCCATTTAGTGAATTAGCGCTTTGTTTACTAGTTTCTGGCGACACTTGGAGATCACTTGATGCCTTAGGTTTAAGGTAGTTCCAGAATTTGCTCGGTGAATTTCTTAGGAATCCTTGAAGTATGTTCGTGTAAAAGTTTGACTTCGCTGTCTTTATTTTAGATTTAATGTCTTGGATAGCTAGAGTAAGATTACTTCGAGATGAATATTTAGGTGCTATATTCATTGATTTTTTCAGACGCTTGACTTTACGTTTCGCATGAATGATGTCACGTGAGATCCAGGGATTGTGCTTCCTCGTTTTTTTAACTTTAGAAGGTACATACTTAGAAATACAATGAAACATAATTTTTTGAAACCATGCCACAATGTTCCGATGTTTGTAGTGGAACGCATTGAAAGTGCTTCGAAGGTTGTAAATTCGTTAGATAAGTAGTCCATAATACTCGTATCGTCCGCTCTACTGAAGTCCGGGTAAGTGATGCGCGGTTGGGAAGAAAATGTATTTTGAGCAGGTACAACACACAAAGTAATTTTATGATCAGACATGCCATTAATGAATTCAAGGTACGTTTGCTCTAACGGGAAATGATGGCTCAAAAAAAACTAAATCAAGTGTGTTGGAAGTAGTTCTTTGAACACGTGTGGACTATGTTACGATTTGGCAGAGATTCAATGAAAGCATGAGTTCGAAAAGCATATCAGCACTTGGTGAGTGGTGTTCAAATGTTTGCCAGTTCACATCAGGCAAGTTAAAATTCCCTAGAAGTATTAGTCGGGCCCCCAAAACGTTATTTTGCGCATACATACACAGTCTTTCCATCACTTCAACCTCACATGAGGGACTACGAAAAATACCGCCGACGACAATATTGCATGTAGAAAATGTTACTTTACAGAAAATTCCTTCCACTCCTGTGACATCAGCTAATAAGATATAAGGGATTTCCTTTTTAATCAATAAGGCGACGCCACCACCACGTGTTAATTGGTCCTTCCGTACGATTAAGTAGTTTGGTGGTGTGATTTCAGCATCCCTGATATCGATTGTTAGCCAAGCCTCAGTTAAAGCAACAAAATCTGGTTCGATACATATACATATATACATCTATCTATTAGGTATTAGTGTATTTCAGCTAACTGATGATGCCTGCGAAATACAAAACACCAAGTGACGTGCCCGCTAGCGCGTCGTGATTGCACTGCTCTCCAACGTTCCACGCACAAACAGCCATAGGCGCGCTGCCGCTTAAAAGGCAACAGGGCAGCGACGTAGGCGTTGGCTGTGCCATCTACGCCAGTGATGTGCTCCCCTCGCGAAAGTTTGTTATAGCGTTAAGCAGACACAGCGGTTATCGTTTGTGCCGCAGGAAGTAACAGGTCCGTGATTTTGCGACAGCTGTAAGCAAATTGAACATTCCTAAATAAAAAAAACTCACTTTCTAGAAGGCTGAAAATGGTAGAATAAGAGTATCCTAACTGACCAGACGCAGCCTTTCACTGAATTTACGTTTCTTTTTCATGCGCTTTCACAGCAAGCGCTCGAAGAGGTCACCTTCTGCAGCGGCGCAACACTGGGATCTCCTGAGAAAGCTTGCTGTCGCTGCCTTGAGCACCATCGGTGAAAATGCTGTGGCAGTCTTCAGTTATATTCTGCTGTAAAGCTTCTGGTGTCGTCGTTTTCGTTGTGTATACGTGATCCTTAATATAGCCCCACAAGAAAAAGTCAAGAGGGTTAAATTACGGGGCTTTACGTGCCAAAACAACTTTCTGATTATGAGGCACGCCGTAGTGGAGTACTCCGCAAATTTCTACCACCTGGCGATTTTTAAAGTGCACCTAAGTCTAAGCTTCGCACTTTCGGGCAACGTTCGCATCGTCGGTCCAGAAACCTTGGTGAGAAAGTGAGAATCCTGCTCCTCCTGAATCAAAACCCAATTCGCAAAGTCGAGTCTCTTTTGAAGATCCTTTGACTCCAGGCATTGATGCAACTGCAGGTGATAAGGGTGCAGTCCAGCTGTTTTCAAAATCATCCAGGCAGTTGAGGTGGACACACCGAGCTGTGCGCTCACGCTGCGCGTGCTAGCGTGTGGATTAGCTGCCATGAAAGACAAAGCGTTGGAGCCAACCTCATTATTTATGAGTGAAGCTCTCTGCCTCCTTCTTTTGAAGCTGACGGCTTGCTTCAGCGACTCGTAGGTGTTGTATATTGTCATCGAGCTCGGTCGCGTACCCGGGTGCCAGCTTCGAAATATTCTTGCAGCCTGCCGTCTATATCGGCCTGCAGTTCCTAGGGCAAGAATAATGTCTGATTTTTCCTCGTTGGAAAAAGGCACCACGAAACTGATCGTGCGTTAACAGCCGATGCACAATAGTCTGTTGTATCACTGTCTGGAACTACGACCTATCACCACCAACACGTCCGCCAGTCGCTTTACGCAGCGCAGAAGATAACGGTTGCTAGCTTAAGTCGAACAGCCAACGCTTGCGTTGCTGTCCTTCACTTTTTAAGCGGCAACGCACTGATGGCTATTTGTGCGTGGAACACTTGGGTGCAGTGCAATCACGACGCGCAAGCGGGCATGTCACGTTGTATTTTTTGTATTTCGCGAGCATCCGCAGTGAGCTGAAAAACACTAATAGTTAATAGATAGGAAGACACAAACTGTTTATTCGGACGTTTTGCAAATCGCTCTGCAACTTTCTAATTGGAATTGGTTTCCTAATCTTGACTAATTATGTAATTAAACAAAGTACAGAAATAGCGTGGCACACTATATAACACAGTGAGCAACATGCATTTGGTCGCGTCTTCTTAGAGTGCATCGGCATATTTTTAAACTCAGGTAAAGTTAGCTAGAACACCCTGTATAATGCGTGAAACAAGGCAAATAAACATGTTGCGCAATCACGGATTCACAGATCACAGAACACCCGGCGTGGTTGCTCAGTGGCTATGGTGTTGGGCTGCTGAGCGCGAGGTCGCGGGATCGAATTCCGACTACCGCGGCCGCATTTTGATGGCGGCGAAGGGCGAAAACACCTAGGTGCACGTTAAAGGACCCCAAGTGATCGAACTTTCCGGAGTCCTCCACTACGCGTGCCTCATAATCAGAAAGTGGTTTTTGCACGTAAAACCCCATGATTTTAGATCACAGAATCCTAAGGTCCACCCATCCTCTTTCCACTCTCTCTATGCATCGCGCGCGAGGGTAGGCGGCGCGCTTCCTCCCCACTTTTCTCCATTGCGCGCGCAAGACTGACCCACCATCGTCGGCTCACCCTACCCCCCCCCCCCCACTCCCTGCCCTTTCCCTCGCACATACAGCATGCGGCGCGCGCTGCCGATGTTATCGCCCTTGGACTTCATGCAGAACATGAAGGCGACTACAGGTATGCGCCTTAAGTGTCCATATAATTGCTATCGCAACAATATAATAAGAATATCCGGCAACTGAAGAGTCCCATGACGCATTACTTTTCGCAAAAGAAGTAACAATATCAAACTTTCGCCATGCGAGAATTCCCTGCGCCGCAACAATGTCTGTGTGTGTGTGTGTGCGTGCGTGCGTGCGTGTGTGTGTGTGTGTGTGTGTGTGTGTGTGTGTGTGTGTGTGTGTGTGTGTGTGTGTGTGTGTGTGTGCGTGCGCGTGCGCGTGTGCGTGTGCGTGTGTGTGTGTGTGTGTGTGTGTGTGTGTGGAACGGGGGCATGGAAATGAAGAAACGCAAAGGAAAGCATGGTCCGTATAACGTAAAACTATTTCAATTTGTTTTTATTCCAATTTCCTGACGTCGAATTTGCGTAACCGCCGGCGCAAGCTTCGGGCGGCCACCCGCAGGGTTGTCTCAACAAACCCCGTAGGGTTGTCTGAATGCTCCCCTCGTTCACAGGAGGTCTCTTTTGTTTGCTTGAAAAACGAATAACATTACCTGCACTGAGCGGCTTGTCTTATCTAATTGGCGCACAAGATGCGAGGAGCATGCTCAAGTGGAGAGGGATTCGATGGGGCCGGGCCACTGCAGTGAATATCGATAGCCGGATGAAGAGGGTATGGTGCCGGCGTCTGCGATTGGTCCGCTTTCTCTTACTTAGCTTGCGATGGCTCGTCGACAATCGGGGCCGCATGCAACGGAAGCTTAAGAATGACGCTAAAACGGATCCTCGGCAAAGAAGAGTTGGCAGAACGAGGTCGTAAACGTGCCGAAAGTGTTCGAAAACGTTTCACGGCCACACAAGAAATTTTATTAGACGCAAATGAACCCATGCTCTCCGGCAGGGTCGAGTAGCCAGTGCCGCAGCGATCGGCAGCAGCCATCTTTTATCCCTTTCGGAACTGGGCAGCCCGCGGCTATTCAGAAGAAAATTCACTTTTGTTCGGTATATTAATGCATCTTTAACGCGTACACGGCACTTCGACGCGGTAAGTTTTTTGCGGTTTTCTAACGTCACGTGAGAGGCGCGTGAAGTGGGCGCAGCCCGAAAACTTTTAACCGATAGCCGAGGGCTAATGAGAAAAAGGCGTCGAATCAGAAATAACTATTTTTGTTTTGTTTGGTCAAATCATGCATAATCAGTGTGTACACGTAATAGCAGATGGGGAGCTATCGCGGTTTTCGTGACGTCGGGTGACAGACAGGTGAAGTGGGGGTGGTCCAAAAAAGTGTTTGACCAATCGCGGGGGGCTAATTGTAGAATTGGAACAGAAAAGTTTGGAATAGTTTTACGTTATAGCGCCCCATGTTGGCCACATTCGAATGCCTACTTGGGGCACCTAATGTAGCTACCCAAGGAATATCGAAGAAAACCTGAGACGCTTGGCCCACGGAGAACGATATGCATGCTGCTTGTTATCCCACACTGGCGACATAAAGACTTTCCGTAGACGTTGCGATCACATCGAAATGATGGTGATGCCCTCAAGCGAACGCGTTGCAATCTCTCGAGTCCCCACAATGGTGGCGGCGAGCGACCATTGCTTCTTTTTGTCGTCTGCTAGCCAGAAAGCGTCCAAAACTTTCTGAGGCCAAAATCCACTCGGCCAGAGAAAAACGAACGCGCACCAAAGTTCGCCGCGTGGTTGTCAGGGCAACACGCGAAAAACGCATGACCTCTGGCTGGCTCGGGCAGCCCGCGGGTAGCGAGAACAAGAAAATTGAGGAGGCTCAATGTGGTCCTCGCGAATAAAAGTCAAAGTAGAAAAAATAAATAAGAACGTAGTCACCTTTGCTGGCTTTAGCGTTTTGACATGGATGCTTTGGCGCAGATGAAAAAAGTGTTCATATTCTTTTCTGTGATACGATGGCACAAATGAATTATCACAACGCTTCTTCTCATCGGACCTCGCTGTGTGCTTTGTCAAGTTGTGTGATAGTGTGTTGATTTGGCTTGTCTCGTTGTATGGTCCGATATACGACTATAGAAAAGTCAATGCAGCTTTGACGTCAAATGTTTATAAGAGCATTTAACTCACAAAGATCGGGAATTGAAAACGTAAAGCACGACTTTGGAAATGTCAATGTTCCTTGCACATCAAAAGTTTATGTGATCTTTATACCTATAAAGTTTCGGAATTGAAATCCATGCGGTCCGTAGATACCGCAGCCTCTGCGCGATGCCGCGACGAGCCTGCTCGCCATCAAAGCGCCCTTGAAACTTTGTGCTCGGATGGGGATGTTTGCGTTATGTGACTTCAAGTGCATGGGCGTTGCCATAAATGCAGCCGGAGTTTACAACCTTCGCGTGGAAATGTCTTTTAGAGCGAGCGTGCAAATTACATTCTAGACAAAATCGAGAATGATTTCCGGCGCCGGGTGTCTGAATCCCCATAAGCCACCCCCGCCCCCTTTCTACGCTTTAACCATCAGATAATAGAAATTGAGAACAGGATAGTTTTAATACGTATATTTCGTTGCCCTTTGCCAAGTGGTACTGTTGAGGCACTTATTCAAATGAATGGGGGCAACAAATGGTCACAATATATATATATATATATATATATATATATATATATATATATATATATATATATATATATATATATATATCGAGAGGTCCAACATCGATCTGAATGAGGCGGAGGTCTGGAACCTCTCCAGCGCCTTGTGCGACGGCTCGAACATCAATATGGTGATGGTCATGTGCACTGCCGCCTCCTCGGGCATCTACCTGTTTGTCGCCAATGTTATTTCGCACAACGACAAACTTGCCGAAATTTACATAAACTATTGCGTTGTACCCCTTCACAACATGGGAGTGAAGGCAATAGAGGGCAATGCCACGCTAGTTAGGCTATTATTCAATAAAGCATGTCTTAGCGGCGGTTGCGGTTTGCGGCTTGTAGATGCCCTGGCATTCCCATGGACTCTTACCCTCGTATTCAGGAATGCATCTTAACTTAAAGGCCATGCTAGATTTGATCTCAATGTCGCCTATATTGAACGCAGTAAAGGAAACGCAATGAGTGTCCTGGGCACGTTCACACCAGGCATCATTTATATCAAGTGAAATGGGCTTAACGTTAAGATGCATTGCTGAATACGGGGGTAAAGTTCCTGAGCGTTAGCTGGGTGAAGGAGCCGAGGGAGGCGAGTTTATCGAAGGCAATCGGTGACAGAGACCACGTTGACTGCACCAGCTTCCACATTACCAACGATGACCTGTCCGCAGTAAAACCCCAAGATCTCTCACGTGTCCTTAGAAGCGCCCACTCTACCGTCCTGGTCTCTGCTGCAGGGGTCCAACCGCGTACTCTGCGGCAACGTCTACTTTTGGAGTCTTGCGGTCCAGATGAACAGAGTGATCGATTGCGATTTGGCGGTCCGGATGCCCACCATTTACGCCAGCTGTCGTTACCTGTGGGACGTGGAGCTAATCTTCACCACACAGACGTCGCTAGGCGTGACGCTGCTCAGAGGGATATTCAAAAGAAGCAGCCACTGCTCCCTCATAGGCGCCGGCTGGACGTTCGATTTCCACGCAGCCGCCACTTTTAGTGATATGCTGCACTCTATTAGCACCCTGGAGCATGTCACGTTCGACGTGGTGTTCATGAATCCGCAGTCATGCAGCCTATGGGGCTGCTATGGGGACTATAAACCAAGTGAACGTTGTCTGTCGAGCGGGGAAGACTACAAGCACCGGGACTACGAATAATATCTATTCTAGATATTCGACGCACTGCTAAATAACCTTTCCCTGCTACACCACGCCAGGTGGTTTGTCATGCTTCCTAGCTCTAACTCCAAGACGGCGGCTGCGTTGTTCGAGAAGGTGCGCGAGAGGTAGGTCTTCAACATCGTCTTCACTGGTGGGTCTGACGAGGCTGAAGCCCCAGAAGCCACTACTTTCTGATGTTGATACTTTCTGGTCCTCGCTGTGGTCGTCAGAAAGCATGGCGAATGCTGCCATGACCCAGCCGAAGGTGACGCCCCTCGCCAGTTGGATGAAATTTATTTATGCAGTTGGGTGATGTTAATGTGGCATTTGAGTATCGAGGACATCCATTACATACCCAGGAATTCTGGACATGCGTTTAGTTTCTTTTTTCGCCACCACGTGGCGTATCAACCTTAAAGATTTGAAATTCGCGCCGTGACGTATGCCATGACGCACAACTAAAGAAAACGCAATAAAAAGAAGCACACCCTGAGACTGTTGCTTCCCGTCGGCACTTGGAAACGAGCGCGCTTATGTATCAGCGTTACCTTAAAGACAACCTGCTACTTGCTCGACTTGCAATGAATCGACAATTTTGCTAGATATCTTGCCAGACAGCTCGTCGGCATTCCGGGTGAGATGTCTGGCCGAGATAACAGCTCCCGCAAAGCTTGCGTTGGGTTCCCTTTCTTCGTTGTTTTTTTCTATTTGTGCACAACTGCAGCCGCGGGATTCGGTATAGTCAGCGTTATTTTCTTGTGTTTTCTAAGAACCAGTGTGATTCAATAAGAGGAAGCTTTAGCTCAGGCCCGTCTTCGATGCCGGCTGCCCAAATACATGTGAAACGCATGAATGATTTTATGAGAAAATCGCTCAACCGATATGAATGAGAATTGTTGCATTCAAGAGAGAACGTTAGACACAGTGATCGCTGCAATAATAATTTTGATCTATGTCATGGAATTATTGACAAGAATTATCGGAAATCGGCAAATTTGAAAAAGAAGTACGAAGTTTACAAATCCGTTAGTCCGGATAAAAACTGATATCGCATCCCTCTATAAACTGTATCCCTTGCAGCATCTCAATTGGACAAATTCGATGTATGAATTTATAACTTATGTGAAGTTACAATGCCTGTTAAGATTTTGCGAATACCATATTCAGGAGTTAGTGATGTATTTCAGGGTGGCATATGATATATCATTTTTGTCTGCATTGAATGAAACATTAGGTGCAGCTTAGAGAATTTCGATATCGTTTTAGTTGCTGAGGTACAGAGTCGTATACTTTGAGTATTGTTTCTTGAGATTTCGCATTTTTTTTAGAATTTAGAAAAGTGGCAGCTAAATAAAAATTGGCTTTCTGAAATCTAATTTTAACTGTTTCTTTTAAGTTCAACATAACTCATGAATTGCGGTGCAGTGGTTGTAAGAAGAAAGGATTGATGATTTCCAGGAAGGAGCTAAAGCTGCCCGTTAAGTTAAGAGACGAAGCAAGACGAGTAGCGCATATACATTACGGCAGCCGCAGTTCGATGGGGGCGAAATGCGGAGACACACGTGTTCTTAGATTTAGGTGTACGTTAAAGATGCCTAGGTGGTCGAAATTTTGCAGATTCCCCAACTACGCCATGCCTCATAATCAGATCGTGGTCTTGTCACGTAAAACCCCATATTTTTTTTATTTACAAAATGTACAGTAATTAAATGTAATTGACAAAGCCAAGCCTACAGCAGGCTGGTCATTAAAGCGTTCACTTCTTCAGACCTAAGCTCGTGCTCATCTTCCTCAGCTTTGTGCAGAGCTGCGCAACATATTTCCACTTGGCGTGGAAGCGCCGTCCCGCTGCTTTTTAGGCAGAAAAGGACTGGTAGCGTTTTAGGCGGCTGACCTGAACGACGTCATGGCAAGTCTGGATGGAGCGAGTAGTAGGTGTGACCGGAGACCTATCGTAGGTTACGTAGGTTACCTGACAGAGGACCCGGTAAGCGCCGGAGTAGCGGCACATCAGTTTTTCCGAGACGCCGAAATGGCGGTTGGGAGATCGAAGAGGGTCAAGATCCCCGAGAATATAGTCGGCGTCCCGGTGACTACTGTCACAAATGCTTTTACTCTTGTTCTGAGAAGCACAAAAGCGACGGTGAGGAACTTGGCGTGTTTCTTGGGCTCGAGAAATGACATCGCTTGTATACTGAGACACGGACTCTTGAGGGGTAGGCAGTATTGTATTAAAAAGCAATACTGAATCTCGGCCGCAAAACAAATAAAATGGCGAGTAACATGCAGTGACGTGGCGTGATGAATTGTACGCTAATATGACAAATTGGCAAGCAGTATCCCAGTCACGATGGTCATGAGAAACATGAAGACATATGAAGAGCATGTGTGTAATATTCGATGAAGCCGCTCCGTAAGACCATTGGTCTGCGGATGACATGCATTAGTAAAGAGCAGAAGAGTACGCATTTGGGCTGGTTGGTTCATGATTACGAGCAATAAAAACAGCGCTAAACGACAGGACCAGTGAAGGGACACAGACAACAGCGCTGACTAACAACCAAAGTGTATTTATTCTTTCAGTCAGCATATATATGTTCTGCCGCTATCTGAAACCACAGAACCCCTGCGCATGCCCAATTCTGTTGATTCTGTGGTTTCAGATAGCGACGGAGCATATATATGCTGACTGAAAGAATAAAGACGCTTTGGTTGTTAGTCAGCGCTGTTGTCTGTGTCCCTTCACTCGTCCTGTCGTTTAGCGCTGTTTTTATTGCTCGTAATGCATTAGTACATTTGTGCTTGGTAGAATAAGGATGGAGGAAGTCGCCCACAACTGGATGGATGAATGGATGGATGGATGTTATGAGCACCCCTTTGTAACGGGGCGGTGGGTTGCGCCGCCAAGCTCTTGCTATTATACTGCCTAATGTCCTACCTAGGTTAAACAATAAAAAAACACTATGGATTACCACACCCAAATTTTCTGGTCCCCTATTGCGAACTCCGTTTGTTGTCGTTTCCCTACTTTTCTTCCACCAATCCTCCTATCGCCTCTTACTAATGCCTATTGCGGACATGTTTACTTTTCCACTGCTCCCGCTTAACCCAAGGGCTTCAAGCAGGCCAGCGGTGCCTAAATGGACTGCTGGGTAGACGTCTTCACATTCTAATAAACCATGCTCCATAGTTTCCCTAGCTTTACCGCAGCAAGCACATGCTTCTTCTGCCGTCTTATATCAGGCTTTATAGTAACTTGTTTTAAGGCATCCCGATCTCGCTTTGAAAAGTAGTGAGCTTCCGTTTCAGTTATCATAAATGGTTTCTTTCCTGATTTCGTTTTTTACTCTTAAGTAGTTACTCATGGCAGGTTTCCTTTCCATTGCCGCCACCCATGATATTATTTCAGCCTCTCTGACATTCAGCTTGACGTTCTTCGTTGCTGTGTTGCCCACCCTACAGGCCGCATGCTTGCTGGTAAGTTTCCTAGTTCTTTTCCTCCACTGAGAATCAATGTTTTTCCTGTACAGGTATCTCAACACTCTCCCAGCCCATTCACTTTCTTCCATATTCCTCAGCCGTTCTTCATACTCAATTTTACTGCGAGCTTCCGTCACTTCAAAACTAGTCCAGCCCATATCACCCTGCACAGCTTCATTTGAAGTCTTCCCGTGAGCGCCCAATGCGAGGCGACCCACTGACCTTTGGTTCCCATCGAGTCCTGATTGTAACCCTGATTTAGAGCAAACAACCACCTTTCCAAAAGTAAGTCCTGGAACCATTACACCTTTCCACATACCTCGGAGGACCTCGTCCTCCGAGGTAAAGAGAAAGGAGTGACCCCTGTCGGTAAGAAGTTGACGAGGAGCGCAGGGGCGAACGATGACGTTGTGCATTACAACAGTAAGTAGGCTACGCCAGTTGGAAGTGTCCCGCCGTGGTGCTCAGTGGCTATGGTGTTGGGCTGTTCAGCACGAGGTAGCGGGAACGCCTCCCGGCCACGGCGGCCGTATTTCGATGGGGGCGAAGTGCGAAAACCCCGTGTACTTAGATTTAGGTGCACGTTAAGGATCCCCAGGTGGTCGAAATTTCCAGAGTGCTCCACTACGGCGTGCCTCATAATCAGAAAGTGGTTTTGCCATGTTAAACCCCATGATTAAATTACGTCAGTTGGAAGGGCTCTGGTGAACGCGAACGAAGTTGCATAATGTGTTGCGACGGCAATACACTTGTTGCATCAGTCAGACCTGGGGAAAGGTACCAAGAGATCTACACCAACGCGATAGAAGGGTTGGGTAGGAACGCCAAGAGGTAGGAGTAAACCAACAGTGAGCTCAGATGGTTTCTTCTGGCGCTGACATAACTCACGAGAAGCGACGTAGCGGCGGTCAGATCGGTGCATACCAGGCCAAAAGAATCGTCGCCGGACACGGTCGTACGTACTGATTCCCCGAGGTGACCAAAAGTTGGCAGATCGTGCAGCTTGGACAGAATAGCAGTGCGAACAAGCCGCGTAATAACCAGCACCATCTCATCCACTGAAGTACATGCTACGTCCATATAAAATGCCGTCCTTGAGTAGGAACATACCAAGAAAAAGGTCACATGACCTAGATGTGAACTTTTCTATGATACCACGTATGCTTGGATCTCGGCGCTGTTCGGTAGCAAGGTCAGCTAAGCAGATAGACAAAATACAGAGCAGAAGCATAGGTCGCAGGAACATCGTTTGGGTGGCGGTACAAGCAGTCGGCATCTTGGTATAAACGTTCGGACTTGTAAGCAACTGTGTACGAGTGTTCCTGTAGGCGTAGGGCCCAGTGAACTAGGCGATCGGTAGGGTCTTTGAAGGACGAAAGCCAGCAGAGCGCGTGGTGGTTTGTGGTGTATGTAAAGGGCCGACCACATAGGTAAGGGCGCGATTTGGCCACTACCTAGAGGACTGCAAGGCACTCACTTTCAGTAATGAAATAATCCCACTCATCTAGAGAAAGCAGATGGCTGGCGTAGGATATGACGCGGTCGTGGCGTCGTTGACGTTGGCAAAAAATGGCACCGATCCCATGACCACTGGCATCAGTGCTGACTTCTCTTGAAGCAGTCTAGTCGAAGTGGGCAAGAAGAAATGGAGATGTAAGGAAAGAGATAAGCTTCGAGAAGGCAGTTACTTGTTCAGGTCCCCAAGAAAATGAAGCATCTGCCTTCAGAAGAGCAGAGGACGGGTGACCTCAGAAAAATTGTGCATGAAGCGGCGGAAGTGCGAGAACAGGCCCACGAATCTCCGGACATATTTAGCACATGTTGGCACGGGAAACTTCTGTACGGCACGAGCTTTTCCCGGGTCTGGGCGCACACCAGATGAATGAACAATATGACCGAGGATAGTAATTTTGCGCCATCCGAAGTGACATTTAGACGAATTAAGTTGAAGGCCAGCATTGGGAAAAGCAGAAAGAACGAGCGAGAGGCACTCCGGGTGCGTGGCAAATGTAGGAACAAAAACGACGGCGTCATCTAAGTAACAAATACAGATGAACCACTTGAGGTTATGAAGGAGTGTGTCCATCATGCATTCAAAGGTAGATGGAGCATTACATAAGCCGAATGATATAAATTTGAACTTGTGTAGGCCATCGGGTGTTATAAAGGCGGTTTTCTCTAGGTCCATGTTGTCGATACAGTCTGCCAGTAAGCGGAACCAAGGTCGATGGACGAAAAGTACTTCGCACCATGGAGGCAGTCGAGGGCGTGATCAACGCGTGATAGGGGATAAACGTCTTTATTGGTGATCTTTATTGGTGAACAAGGAGGTATTCCGCGAGAGGAGACAAAACACAGTCGCCATAAGGCTCAGGTGTAGATGTATAAAGCAGGACTCTGGTCATGGCTTCTGGGACGACCCGATAGTGCTCAGCGAAGCAGAGCCTGCTGGGAACTTCCTCAGGAGCGTCATGACAAGTAGGTAGGCGGAGCTAAACTATTCTAAGCCAAGTAAAAAATGGCTACTTCCTACACTAACTACAATCTTGTAGTCAGTATAGATAAAAACATAGCCCTATTGACTTCATGAAGCGCGAAATTTAAACCGTAAGGTGATTTATTAGAGCTGGCGTTGGAACTGTAATTGCAGTGCAACTGTGATTCACTCTGCCCGCAGTAGCGTCTTGAGAGGCAGCAGGGAGGGAGAGGGAGTGTATATGCGTGTGCACGTCTTGAGTGTGTATGCGCGTGTACTTGAGTTTGTGTGTTCGCCCGCGCTTGTGTCTCCGTATTTGAATCTGCGTGCGAACGTGCGCGTTTATGCGTCTGCGGGCATACGCGCATTTGTGTATGCGTGCATTGCAGTGTACGTGCGTGCGTGCGCACAGTTTTCTGTGTGTGTGCATGCGTGGGCGCGTGGAAATATGCGTGGAGGTGAAGATGCCAGTTATCTTTACGTCTGTGTGCTTGAGAAAGAGAGTGTGGTGAAAATATGTTTGTGTGTATAGGTGCGTGTGAGAAGCTAGCATTTTCTTACTTGTACCTATTCTCGCATGCAAATGAAATATCGACGTTAAAACTATGGGCTTTTTATGTGTCAAGCTCACAATCTGATTGTGATGCTCATCGTAATGGGAGACTCCGGAATAATTTCGACTCTTTAACTTGCACCTAAATCTAAGTACACGGGTGTTTTCGCATTCCGTCCCTATCGAAATGCTGCCGCCGTGGCAGGGATTTGATCCCGCGACCTCGTGCTTAGCAGCTCAACACCACAGACACTAAGCAAGCACGGCGCGGATTTAGAGTTCACTTGAATCTTATTTATATCCACAGAGACAAGATCGAATGGCACCTTCTTTATACTATTATCACTTTCTGAAAGCGAAACCGACAAAAAAATATTAGAAGCCGTTCCACTCTGTGAAGATGGATGACCAGCTAAGGTGTAGCACATCAGACAGGATTAGATAAGGGGTCATGTATTTATTTTCACCATTTGGTAATGGTAGTGACGATAGCCTTGTGGTTACTGTGATATATACGGGTTGGGCCCGGTTACAACCTTAGACCGAATCTTGGCCAAAGTAGAATCTATGCACGACCGTTGTTACTTAATTGAGTTACTTTGATTGGTCTAGCACTTCAAACCAAATTCTTCTTGCACAAGCTCAGTGAATCATTTCTTTACTGGTTTTGAAATGCCCACATTGAAGTCTCCAATGGTGATCACAAGGGTAGTGTCAGCGCGGCTAACTAAGGCAAAGTGCGTGGTCATGAACTTCTTAATACCACAGTTGGGTGTGCCTGAATATATATAGACAGTGGATATCATAATGTCGTCTTTCGTTTGTACAGCACACACAAGCCCACAGTCGGTGCCCCTCTCCTCTTACGAGTTAAGGTTGTATGGTAGTATACATACATTTCCTCCTCTGCATATATGGGGATGCCTTCTGCGCGCGAGGTCATGTGCGATTCCAGCATATCCATCGACGGGAAACAATGCATTATTATTATTATTATTATTATTATTATTATTATTATTATTATTATTATTGGCGGATCACTCGAAGCCTGCTTCACCTCCGCCGCATGACAGTCCGATACTCCGCAACCTCCAGGATCCGCGGGCATTTTTGCTCCCTGACACGACAAATGCATTTCGGGCCAGACGTACACAGCTTCGATGTGAAAGCATCTGTGCAGTCAGTATTGCCGCCCTGTATTATACCTCCACGGCACTATCACCATCGGCACGGTCCCGCGAAGAGCTGCTATAGCGGTTCGCGTTCGTTATCTCCCTTGCCTCTTGGCGGCGATGACGCGCTAAGTCTGCACCATCATTGCGTCGTGCATCCCTCCTTCGACCAAGCAAGTTTTCGGCGGCACACGTTCACTGTCGTATTGACAGTAAAACTTTAAACTTCTTGATTTCGAAAAAGACGAATGTACATCGAAAGCGGACTGGCCGCAAGGAATGTACAGTACTCACGGAGCGATGCCATTGATCACATTATCACAAAAGACTCGGCTCGTTCAGGTCGCCCTTATAAACGTTGTTTTTTAGCATCAGTTATGCTTTCAAAGAGGTTACTTGAAAAACATTTGTGCAATACAGAAGTATGTTTAATAATCATTCGCCCAGCTAGATAATCTCGAGGACTAGCTCCAAGCTACTCATGTCCGTTAGCTGCCTAAGATAAATTATTGACAATTTTATTATCGTACCTTCGTTTATTACGCAAACAACTAATGAACTTACTCCGTATCTAGACTCTAGCAATTCAACACCCGAATGATAACAATAATGTCAGCAAGATTTATATTGCTTTATTAAGGTTTGGCGCCGTTAAAAAATAACTGTCTGGATATTCATGGTGCAGTAGGCTTGTTGAAAAGCAGGTGCGATTGCTTAGACAGGTTTTCTTGGCGCAATTCAAGTTCATCAACTTAGCACATGTGCCCAACAGTGCACTTCTGCTTTTATGACGGACTCTCCTACGCTATACAAGAAACAAGTTCTTTGCGGAATATATTTTAACTGTCTATTGTTAACATATAAAGAAAAGAAATACCTGATTTTTTTTAGAATTAAAGTTGATATACGTATGCAGTCAAGGGAAACATGAGTTCCGACCTAGTGCCCGTGGTGGAAGCAGCCCCAAACCGCACGGTTACATTGGCACACGGTTTATTAAGGCGAAGGGCTCAAGTGGCTCGTAGCAATGGCTCATACCCCCCCCCCCCCCCCCAATAAGCGGTGTCTAGTCCAGTAATACAAAGTAGAAGAGTGATACAAGAAAAGTAGAGGAATGGTACAAAAAATACCAGCAGCAATGGCTCCTTCCCGAAAAAAGAACGACATAATCAGGAATGGCTCATACCCTCGTAATCAAGCAAAGATGCAATGGCTGAATATGAATGAAGAAACCAAAGGAAAAAAGAACAAAGGAAAGAAAGAAGGAACAAAAGAATGAAAGAGAGAACAAAGAAAGAAAGAAACGAAGAAAGAAAGACAGAGAGAAAGGAAAAAAAATCATGAGCCATTCCACTCCGTGAAGGTGGTTGACCAGCGATTATGTTTATCACATGACTCGGAGGTGACACATAACTTTGAACAAAACGTACAAACTCATTTATTGTCTTGAGGGTCGTCAATATTTCATTCGCAACTGCAATCACATTCTTTGAGAATGTCAAATCGGTGCACGTACGCCGCTGGGTGGTCGTTTGGGCCGGATCAGTGTGGCATCGCAAGGGATATGTCTGCAACACGGAACGCGTAAACAGCTCCATTTTCCATACCCACACATACACATTGAAATCACCGACAACGACAACAGAGGTAGTGTCATCGCAGCTAATTCACTCAAATTGAGTAGTCATGAAACTTACGGGACTATGAGTCATTGCATTTTTTGCCTGCTTACTGGGGTATGAGCCATTGATGATGACATTTTTCGACATGCTGTTTTGTATGTTGTATGCGTGATTAGAAAGAATTTAAGCACTGTTCGCTTGACTTTTCTGAGGGCTTATAGCCTCTGTCTTACGGGGCTATGAGGCATTGCATTTTTTGTTTGATCGGGAGTTTTCGTGTTGCTATACAATTTTCTCATTGACACTTTTCACCGAATTATAATATTGGAGAAGTTGATTGATTGATTAATTAGGGCTAGTTATCTAATTAAGCCGAATAAAAAAATTCATCTGAGTATCTCCAAGCGATGGCAAACAACATCACCTTGAGTCTGTTCAGCTACGTTGTATTTGCATATTTTTAATGTTTGGCTCAAATTACGTGGGACAATAGGTATATACATTGTTTGACTATGCGTATGACTTGCTGTTGAATTGACACCATGTAATTATTCGTCCTTTCATTAAAGATCATAAATCCTGATTTCTCTGTGCTAAACTTAAGGTCTAGGTTTGTCGCTGCGTTGCCACAAATATTCGCAAGTGTCTGAATCACATGCGTTGTCCGCTAGTGGCAGAATGTCGTCATCATACATCAGTCCGGTGACCTTCTGTTGAGCGATTTGTCTATTTCTCATGCAAGATAAATCAGACCCTAATTAACTGTTTTCCAGTAGCTCCCCCCCCCCCCCCCCCCGACAACAGTGCCACTTTGAAGTGATTGCGCATCGCGACAAGCTTGGAGAGGCCGGTTTTCACGCCTCCAATTTCTAGCCACCCTAAAGCTGTGACTTGGGCGTTGCGCCGCTAAGCCAGAGGGTGTGGGTTTGAATGCCAGCCGAGGCGGGCGCATTTATTTCCACGGCGACGAAATGCAAGAAGTGTAGCGTACCGTGCATTGTGTGGAAATTGAAAGAACGCCCAGGTAGTCAAAATTAATCGGGAGTCTGCCACTACGACGTGCCTGATAATTATATCGTCGTTTTTGCTCGCAAAACCGAATGATTTATTATAATTCACCTTAAGAGGAAGCTTTAGCTCGGGCCCAACTCCGACGCGGCCTATTCAAATACATGTAAAACGCAAAAACGTTTTTATTAGATAACCCCTGGACCGATTTTGATGAAATTTGTTGCATTTGAAAGAGAAAGTTAAATTCTAGTGACTGTTGGAGCGGAATTTCGATTTAGGGCTTGAATTTTCTTAAAACGATTTTCAAATATTTGACCGTTTGAAAAAAATAGAAGCACGAAGTTTACAAATTCATAGCTCTGCATCAAAAATTGATATCGCGGTTCTGTAAACGGCATCCATTCGATCATTCAAAGCGGACAAAATCAATGTGTCATTTTGCATCTTACGTGAATTTGTTACGTTGGTTACAACGGTTTTGCAAAAGTTGTATTTCCCTATGATTAAATTTTTTTATTTTCATGTGTCACATATCAATTTTGTCCGCTTTAGATGTACTATTAGATGCAATTCACAGAATTGTATTATCATTTTTAGTTGTTTAGTTACGGAGTTGTAAACTTGACAGTTTCGTTTTTTGAAAATTTTCGATTTTTGCCAATTTTTAATAAAAAATTGACGACCTAACTAAAAAATTCGAAACCAACAGTCACTAGATTTTAAGTTTGTCTTTTAAATGCAACAAACATCGTCAAATTTGGTGCAGTGGTTGCCGAGAAAAACGAATTCTCCTTTTACATGTATTTAGATAGGGGCACTCGAGCTAAAGCTTCCTCTTAAACAATCAATCTATTCGAAGCAGAGCACTCATCCTAAAATTACGATATTTTCAGTCCCAACCCAGATCTAATCGGGTCCACACTGCCCCATCTGTTACGAATTACGGAAAAACATTATCCAATGCTTTCCCCCAGACAGTTGTTATTAAGGTAAATAGTATTATTTGCCTTTATTCCGCCATTTCGAGTCCGTCCGTCCGTCCGTCCATCCGTCCGTCTGTCTGTCTGTCTGTCTGTCTGTCTGTCTGTCTGTCTGTCTGTCTGTCTGTCTGTCTGTCTGTCTGTCTGTCTGTCTGTCTGTGTCTGTCTGTCTGTCTGTGTCTGTCTGTCTGTGTCTGTCTGCCTGTGTCTGTCTGTCTGTCTGTAATATTACGCCGACCCAGTGGTGGAAGTAGTCTACCTGCTTGGGCCCTTAGGTATGTGCTCCTTTCATTCCTGATGACGCCAGAAAACCAAGCTTGATGCCGCGAACGCTCAGAAATCTACTAGAGCAAATAATGCTACCGCACACCTTTTGTGATGTACCGTGGCGCTGAGGCGTTTCTTGAACAATGTAGGAGAATACATTGTAAAGATAGAGGTGCATGCTTGGATGCATGTGTTCTAAGTTCATCAACTTGAATTGCGCCAAGAAAACCTGTCCGAGCATTCGCACCTGCTTTATTAGATGCCTACTGCACTATCAATATACAGGTGGTCTTTTTTAACGGCACCGAATTTTAAGAAATAGATCAATGTAAATATTCCTGACATTATTATCATTCGAGTGTTCAGACGGTAACCTCCGGATACGGAGCAAGTTGAGCAGTTGTGTGCGTAATTCACGAATGTATGTCGATTATCTTTTAAATAATTGATCTTGGGTGGCTAAAGCGAATGAGTAGTTCGGAGCCTGTCTTCGACATTGTATAGTTGAGCGAATATATGATTATTAAACATGATCCTGTAAGAGTAAGAACAAATATATTGCAATTAAGCGCTCTCTGAAAGCCTAACTGACGCGGAAAAAGGTCGAGTGTAACGTCGACCGGACCGCTTCCAGCCTTTTGAGATATTGTCATGAATGACACGGCTCCGTGAGCATGTTGCTTGCGGCCAGACGACTGTCGATTTTTATTCACATTGTTTTTTCCGAAGGCAAGCCGTTTAAAGTTGAAATGTCAATATAGCAACAAACGTGCGCTGCCGAAAGCTCGCTTGGTCACCGAAACGATACACGATTGAATGATAGTGCAGATTTTGCGCGTCATTGCCTTCAAGACATTGCGCTGCCACTGACGGAAGCAAGATAACGAAGTTGAACTGCTTGGCACCCTCTTACGGGCCGTGGCAGCCAAGGGCGGCATTACTGACATCGCAGGCGCTTTCTTTTTGTCGATTTCGCTTTCAGAAAGAGATAGTGCTACAAATGCAGTGTCATTCGTACTTGTCTCGTGGATTTAAACACGGCCTTTAATAGTCTCCACATCGCGTTTGTTTCCAAGAGTAGGTGTAAGCAGAAAAATGTTCTCTCACACCCGCAAACACGCAAATACCCTCGCACGCACACACACGCACTCTCTCTCCCTCGCACGAGCACACATTCTTCCTCACACGCATTCACACGCCCTCTTCATCGGGCGCATCGTACTCACAGATCTCCATGCGCACACAAACACGCACAGTTATGTCCGCAGGCGTGCATGCTGAAACACGAACAAGCACGGTCGCACACGTGCACATTCACACGCCGCCATGCATGCGCCGAAATCACGCAAGCGTACACACACATGCACTAACACGCAGATGCAGGCATGCACACACGCCGCGAACGCTCACACACACATATACGCACTCGCGTGCAAGCATATGCACATACGGAGGCACTAGCACGCGCACACACTCCCCTTGCACGCACCCACACGCACACTATCTCTCTTCCTCGCGCATACACACGCTCTCTCTCCTTCGCGCGCACACACATGCTGGAAACAGCGATAGGTGAGCGCGACAGCGATTATACGCCGGCTGTGCGAGATAGATAACACAGAACTTAGTTTAAAGGAAAAAAAACTCTAAAAGAACTTATATTCTGGTCATGCAGTACAGTTTAACAAAGGAAAACATCGCAGCGTAGTACGCAACGTCCGCTTTGTCTGGTCTCTAAACAGCGTCTCTCTCTCTCTCTCTCTCACACACACACACACACACAATACGCACGCACAGATATCCATGCGCACACAAACACGCACACATTTGTTCGCAATCCTGCATGCTGAAACTCGAAAAGCACACGTTGGCACGCGTACACGTACACACACGCCCACGCATGCACCGCAAGGGCGCGCACAAGCGCGCACACACGCAGGCACGCACATACGCCGCGAACGCTCACACACGTCGCGAACGCTGACACACGCATACACGCACTCGCGCGCATGCAAACGCAAATACGGAGGCACACGCCCGCACACTCATACACAGAGCGAACATGCACATAGAACCATGCCCAGGCACGCTCAAGACATGCACATGCATAACCACTCTGTACCATCTCGGCTGCTTCTCAAAAGCCTGCACGTGCGAACAGGCTGCATAACACTCCCTCTACCAATGCCTTCTCAATGCCAACTGTAATAAATCGCCTTATGGTTTAAATTTGGCGCTCTTTCAAGCCAATTTGCCCTCTGGCGGGAGGGTGCAAAACGATTTTCTCCTGAAGTTGGACTTCACCGCCCCTGTCTGACTTTCTTTAACTGCTTTAACGTACCACCAATGTTCCGACTAAGTGCCAAAATGCATATGTTGCTAGAAGGGACTACCCTCTTGTTGTCGTCATTTGAAACTTTTTGACCCTCGCCCTATATTCTGAAATATAAATTAGAAAAAAAAATTTCCGATTGAGTTACACTTGTGCGTTGCTGTGAAGTTCCGAAGGAGAATGTCCAGAATTCCTGGACATGGACCACCGGACTGCGATGTGTTGACTTCTTCGTGTCCTGTGCCAGATCGCTTTGTGTGCCCGTCGCGATTGCATCTTCTGGTGAACAGGAATAATGTGAATCAAGGTGCAGTACTCGTTGTATGTCCAGACAAAACCGGGATGTGAGATGTTGCCTCCCACTCTTGGTTATGATCAGTGAAGAATATTATGCTGCAACTCAGGCAAATGAGATTTCGTGGGCAATAGGGCTTGTGGCAATAGGTAGTTGCATCATTGTTAACGCAGTTGGGTTGGAGCCGTACTCTTCAGATGTTGGCTTTTTACTTCTATGGCAGTTATTTTTGTGCATCGAGATAAGATATGTGGGCGTGGGAAGACGGCGCGCACCCCTCTTCCACCTTCCTCTCTTGCGAGCGTGAAAAGAAAGAGTCGCGTCAAGCCAACACCCTGGACTCACCTTCGCAAGCATTTGCTGACATCTACAGCACACGACGGGCGGCCGCGATGTCATCGCACTTAGACTTTCTATGGAAGATCACAGCGACGCCGACGGCGAAAATTCGCCTTGAGTTTCCACAGTATTGTTATAGAGATAAGTCTTCCTACAGTTACCCTTGACGACGACGGTGCAGTCAAACCATTGCGATCGACACTGCGCCGCTCACGCTTTCGCCATTCAGTAGTTTCGTCATCGCGTTGTGCAGCGCTGGTTTAGCGGCTCACTAAACTCGTATGAACACCGTGTAGCAGAGGATGATGCCGATCGCGACGACTGTCGGATATTGTGTTTAGGTGTCGGTGCGGACCTTCCCTTCCTGTTTCTCACTGTCGGCTCTGACTCTGCTTTGGCTCGGTTTCTGCATCCCGCTTTAGCGTTTTTACTCACTACTGCAGTAAAGGGCAGTGATGCAGTGTGATGCAGTGTGAAGACTCTCAGCTTGGGGTCACTGGAAAAAATTGCTCAATAGCGATTAGTAAAAGGGGATTGGAAGTTTGGTGGCAATAAAGTAGGGCGGCCACAAACAACGCAGGCACACAAAAACAAAATTCCCAATTGTGGTTCAGCAAGGTTCATGTCGGGAATTATTTGCCTTTATTTTTAAAAAAGATAGGTAGCACATTGGCAAAATAAGAACTGGAACTTGCTGCGCAACCTGCCGCCGCGTTTAAAAAAAGGTACGCTCATAGCATCCACCTACCCATCTACCTAGAGGTATGCAGGCGTCTTCAGAATCGTTGTTCCCTTAAAGTAAGCCTTTGATTGTTGCGAAAAGAACAAGCGCTGCGAATGACAGAATGCGTTTCTATGATATTTTAAAAGTCCTCGTTGACTTGATATTTGATATTTGCCTTTAGTATCCCTTTACAGGAGCCCCCTGCGACTTTTTATCGAAGTGGAGAAATGCATTTGAATGTAAATTAACTTCTTTCAGAAATACTTTGCCGCTAAAAGTACCTCATTGCAGTACCTCAGTTGTTGGCAACGTAACACCCCCTTCGCTGTGCTTCCACTTCTTTCCGATCATCAAACGGGGCATCAGTGCCCACTGCTTCACCTGGTTCACCGCGCCAGCAGCTAGCGTGGGAGCGTAAACAAACGCTCACATGGGAGAGCGCGTTCTCACTGCGCAATGCCAGCACGCCTAGGGACCAACGCATACAAAACGAGCAAAGACACTTCTCCTCCGTAGTACCTAGGCAAAGTCAGATATTACAGGAGGAAAAGCCCTCAGATTTTCTTTATCACACCCGCTTTTAGTCGCGCCGGCGCATAAACGTCTGGCGTCTGACAAAGGTATGGCGACTAGTCCTGGCACTCCACAGCGGCCGCGGTATCTACTTTAAGTAGCAGACCGCAACTGCATGCAACACCAGCATTTGATTTGTGCACGACTGGGATGGAGTGCGCGCTCGCGCTCAAATGCTCCCGTCTGGCTGTACTACGTGTTCAGGATTTTATTGTCCCGCACCAACTTGACCGACGGGTAGTAGCCACATCCAACTTGCGCATTTTGAAGCGCTTTCAATTGCTTCTTCATTACGAAGCGATGTCAGCCAAGGCGCCTAACCAGGAGCGGCCAGGAGCGAGCGCTCCCTGGCAAGCGTGCGTGTGACGCGACCTTAAGTTTGGGGTTCTTGCAGCTTGGTTGAGTTGCGAATTAAGCAAGACCCGAAGGTTACGACACCGATAAGCTGTGTGGCCAACGTTTAATTCCTACGCGGGCTGCCGCAGCCAAGCGTTAGCATAAAGGTGTCGGCTGCTTTCGGAAGTATACGCAATTTGTATTAGCCTGTTGTTTTAACTGCGTTAATAAATGTAAGCAGTAACGTTAAGCATTATGCTTTCTAAAAGTGGGCCACAAGGTGCCTGTGTCAACATTTGGTGCTCGTTTACGCGTCCGCACATGTATGGAGGCTATCCTCAAAGGGCCAAATTGTGCGTTTACACAGATAGAAGGGGTTATCTTAATGTTAGGAATATCACTTCGTGCCTGTTTGAAAGTTTGACCGTGATATGATTACCATCGTAAACGATTGGCCAAACTTGTTAACCACAGAGACTTACTTCCCTTGGCGTCCCCCGTTGTGTCCTCCCCCCACCCAAAAATCAAGATTCGCATCGCGCATAATTAAGAACAGGGCAAAAAAAAAAAAGAAACGGTTGAAAAAAAACAGGCTGGTCTTGTGTTTCGTATCTTGTGCCATTCTGCGTCCCTGTTCATTGCGCTGTTGCTGATTATACACCAATAAGAAATTGCCCACTTACCGTTCTCGCAAATGACATTTTTAAAACCACGCGTTTTCCATAGTGCGCCTTGATTTCGCGGCGATTCGGTTCTTCATCGTTTTCTGTTCCGTCGCGCTGTCAACCTCGCGTCTCGCGAATGAATCGCGAGACAGCGTGCCACGGGCAAGGCGTGCCCACAGAATCGCGCAGGTGCTCGTGCGAACCGCGCGACCCAAGATCGAGCTCGGCTCCAGGGATTTCGTCCAGCACTGCGTCCACACCAAAAGGCAGCCCAGCTTCGCCGTGGATGACGCCAAAGGACTTGACGCGAACGCGAGGCTCCAACGAAAGCGTAAGACGCTTGCTTCACCCTCTGCTTCGTCGCTCAATGCGGTAACGAAAAGCTGTCTCACTCGCCGTGGTGGCTTAGTGGCTATATCGCGCACTCGTTCTCAGCACGAGGTCGCGGATTCGATTCTCCGCAACTATACTCGTACTAGAATGCCAGCCGCATTGCTGCCGTCCTAGACGTGGCAGACATTTCGGAATAAATGCAAGCGCGAACAAGAAAAAATCGTCGGAAGATCGTTTCTATGTAACTATATTCAACTAAATATTATCTGATGTGTTTCTGCAGCCGGCCTTGAAGCATGCTATCGACACAAATTCACATTTCCGTGCATAAATTAGGCAGTTGTTGCACATGCATTTTAAGCCGGTAACGCCATAAGGTAGCCTTGTGCCTTTAGATTTGTTCGCGTTTGAATTTATAATGTAAGTACCTAAGAATACAGCCACGGCTGACACGAAGAACATATGTCGCAGCAGGACATGGGTAAAGAGAGAACCATAACGCACCTAGTGATTTTCTCTTTGTGCGTGTTTCCCACTTAACATGCACATGGTGTACAGCCGTCAGCACGCTTAACACACTCTAAAAAAAGTTTAGACCATTTGGGGTTTATATCTGCCACACAACGATAATCGTCATCTGCCTTGCTTGCGTTTCCTTTCTTGAAAGCGCAGCGCCCGCTACTTTCCTGTCGGGAATGCTATGTCATGCTAATAACGCGCATGTCGTTCGTTACTGGAAAGTACCGGGCTCGCAGCGTTAAAGAAAGGAAATGCATCAAGGCAGATGACGATTATCGTTGTGTGGCAGAAGGGGCACTCCAAAGGGTGTAACTTTGCCTAAGAGTGTAGAGTGCACGAACGCTCCGCAGTGTGGCCTAGACCGGCTTGGACTGACACCAGCGCGGCGAAGTGTTGTGCTCTGTTATCTCGGTATGTTTGCAGCGGCTTACGATAGCTGGAGCGCAGCTCGATTTGACCGCTCGTCTTGTCTTTCGCTTGTGCCTGACCGGCGGGGACAGTGCGCTCACTTGACGTGTCGCCACGTTTGGCTCGTAGCTGCGGTCTCATGCGCGTCCAGAAAACGCGTTGCGGTTTGCTTATATCGGCAAAGCGAAATGGCGGGCGACAGCTCGCGCGCCTTTCGGGTTTGGCCTCAAATTTGGCGCTTTAGGGAAATGATAAATAGGAAAAGGAGAGGAAATGCACGTTTGTGGCGATTGTAAAGATGGGACAATAAATAAATCTGCAAATCCGGTGGCATAGTTCATGTTCTTCATTTCTTATATTCTCTGACAGCACGCATCGGAGTGCTCTCGCGGAGTGCTCTCGCAGGTGCAATCCGCACAAAAATTGTGACGCAACCGTCTGTCGTACAACGTTCCGGGTGATGTCATACACGCTTGTCTGTGTGTATGCGTATGCTTAAAATTCGGAAAAGTAAAGACTGACCGCCTGAAGAAGCAGGCAGATCCCATGCCCTGTGGGAATCATTGTTATGCGAAGCAGTGCGCGGGGAGCCTACCAAGTTAACGAAACGACCATGACAGCACCAAGCCGTAGGCGGCTACATAGATAGCTAGATACTGTCGAAGTGGCAAATATTCGCCAAGAAATGCATCGCATTTATTAAACTCAATTCGCAAACCGCAACCAAAATTAATGACATGTTTTCGCATTCCCATGCGTAAGCAGTCTTGAGTGTCTCTGCCGAATCTTTTTCCATAGGAATATACAGCCATTTATTATACTAACTACAGTTTGCCTTTTTGAAAACTAGCGAAATAACCATATAGGAAACGCGCATTGCAATGTGTCAAGCGTGACACTGTGAATAAGATAGGGAACACGCTGTGTAAATCACCAACATGCGATGGGGGCGTCGAGTTACCTTATGTACACTTATAAGCTATAAGATGCTACCTTTCGATACATTGCATCTATGGCCAGGGTCTTTCTAGCTACCTAAAAAGACAGTTTCTTATCCCACAAGATGCCACTTAGCGATTTTCGCCAATACCTAGACATTAAAAGTTTAGTTAGAATCGCATCCACGCGTCTTTGTAGCTCAGGACACGCGCAGCTCTTACAACCCGACCGTGGATCTTCAGTGGATCGTGGACTAAACAGGAAGCCAGACATTAACCAGTGAGTGCACTCCGATGCGCGCTGTCACAGAATATAAGAAATGAAGAAAATGAACAACTATGCCACCGGATTTGCAAATTTATTTATTGTCCAACCTTTACAAACGCCACAAACCTGCATTTCCTCTCTTTTTCCTATTTATCATTTCCCTAAAGTGCCAGCTTCGAGGCCAAACCCGAAAGGCGCGCGAGCTGTCGCCCGCCATTTCGCTTTGCCAATATAAGCAAACCGCAACGTGTTTTCTGGACGCGCGTGAGCCCGCAGCTACGAGCCAAACGTGGCGGAACGGACATGTTGAGTGAGCGCACTCTCGCCGCCGGTCCAGGCACAAGCGAAACACAAGACGAGCAGTCGAATCGAGCTGCGCCCCAGCTGTCGTAAGCCACTGCAAAGGTACTGAGTTAATAGAGCAGCATACCACTTCGCGGCGCTGGCGTCAGTCGAAGCTGGTCCAGGCCACGCTGCGGCGTTCGTGTTAAGCGTGCTGACCGCTGTACATAGCATACACATAACAGCGCTATCTATTCGCTTATTGAAAGGCTTCACCTACATTGTGGCGGTTCCTTAATGCATCAGGCATATTCACATCTAGGACATAAGCCGGCACGTTTACTTGCCGGTATTCATTCGTTGTTGCCAATGTTCAGTCACATAGAAAAATGCAGCTAAAGTTTTGCATTGGGA
The DNA here is from genome assembly GCF_023375885.2 of Dermacentor andersoni. Classification (NCBI taxonomy): domain Eukaryota; kingdom Metazoa; phylum Arthropoda; class Arachnida; order Ixodida; family Ixodidae; genus Dermacentor; species Dermacentor andersoni. The sequence goes on along the minus strand of NC_092814.1, from coordinate 357,686,195 downwards.
AAGGACAGTTTCGTTGTGCGTAACGAAATGAAGGTTGCTGATATCCCTACGCTGGGTTTCACGATTGTATGGCAGTGAAGTGGAGGCTACGCATCGTTCTCTCGCACTTGAAAGTGCCTCCGGAAGGGTAAAGGCAACGCTTTTATATTCTAGGGCACATTGCGCAATTTCACTCGCATTGGCGTGGTTCTCGCTCCTCATTTGGCGAACGCCAGTGGTAGTTCCTATTGCAATGCCTCACTGCCGTAAAATACGGTATCTGAGTAGAGAAGCTGCACATCCTGATGTCACGAACACCCCGATGGCTACAGTCAGTTTCAGAAAGGCAAGGCATTTTGCAACAAATTTCACACACGTTAACTTTCTGTAAATATGAGATGAATATTAGGCTAGTTGTGTAACGCTAGTTGGCGATGCTTACTTTTCAAAGAGGTAGAAACCACGCATTAGCGATTTGCTATGTCAACAGCAGAGTGGAGTACAAGCACGACAGGTGTTTGTCCACAGGTCTGCAAGAAGGGACCACAGAGCGGCCGCCTACGAGAGTCCGCTGCGTGCCTGGTCGGCAGCTGTCCCAGCGTGTGCCTGTTGGTCAACCAGCTCTTCTCCAACGTTCGCTGCGTGCGCAGCATCTCGGGCCATCACCAGGTGGACCTCGACAAGTCATGCACGGCCAGCGCAGCCGATGGGGGCCTCCACCTTGCGGAGCTGTCCCTATGGAACAACTTCCTGCGGGTCATCATCATAAAGCTACGCGAAGGACGGCTGGGCCTGGCTTGCCTGCGCGGACGCGTGGTTCCTTTGACCTTCAACATGCGGCGCAGGCGGTCGTTCATTCTGGTTCATTGTCCGCTGATGCAGCACCGCTCCACCGAGTTCCTGGAGCTGCTCGAGTCACGGATGTCACCAAAGCAGTTCCAGTTACGGTACAGGGTGGAGCTTAACAAACACCTGAGGCACGCCAGGCCCTGCTACCACCTGTTGGAGTATCCGACCAGGGACCCGATGGACGCGCTCCGTTCCACATTGAGCACACTCGACCCGCTGGGGATCCTGAGCGTGCACTTCTCGAGCGTGGGCGTGAGCATGCCGTGTGAACTGCTCGACAGCTGCGACATCATGCGCACGCTCGTCTTCCTCGAGCACTGGACCGACGTGCGCGATGCTCAGGCGTTGATGCGCTGAGGCGCCGTGCTACGCGCAGCGCCAGATCCACGTTCCAGACGATCCACTCCCACGATCCACGAGCTGTTCCCGACGGTCCACTCCCACTACGTGCTGGCCGACCACCTGCCCTGTACCGCAGTCATCCAGGAGCTCGTTTTGAGCTGCTGTGCGACAAACACGTGCGGGATGCTGGACCGTCTCGCAGCGTTGTGCGTCCTCGTGGCCAGTCGGCGCGCGACTCAATGAGTGGCCAGGCCCCTTTGACTGTAGTTTCAGCTTATCGCGACGTTTTTGGACATTTCAGTGTATATTAAATAGTTTTCGTTAGCTACTTTGGTCACTTTGAACGGTTGAATGATGCCACACAGACAATGGGACAAGCACAGTGACTAAAGTTGTCTAGTAGCTTGGTCCATTGGGTATGTGCTGCCTGCTGTCTTTGCAAGCAGGCTGCCTTTGCTATTAGGTGTATGCCCGAATGAGCCTTGTACGTAGCACAATACACGTTATTAATTACCCACATTCAGTTGAAATTTTTGCTCGGCAACGCTTACTGCAATTACTTTTCACTATAACCAATTACATGTTACCACTTATTACGAGGCAAGCTTCTGTATGCAACGCAGGCTTAAGCGCATAGAATTTTGCGGGAACTACATTAAAAGGCGCACGGTTGGTGGCACGCAGTAGCCTCTCAGGCATTGGTATACAGACTGGCAGAGGCACGCGATTATTGTTTCCTATTATGAATCTGCACCAGATGTTCGCCGATGATTTGTACCGGCCTTTCTATACACTCGATAGTAATGGCCACTTAGGACGGTGACGCCAGGAAATTACCCAGGGAAGCTTTTTAAAATCTTCTTTGGCCCTATGGGGATCGCCCCCTTTTCTCTCACTAGCAACAATGTAATGCTCCGCTTCGCAGAAGGAACGGACGCCACTTTTGGAACATTGAATAACAATAATCGTGTGCGGAAGATATTCGTACATTACAACATTGGCCTTTGTCTCAGCGCGCACATGCGCTGCTGGCGTCCTCATGTACAAAGTAGGGAAGGTAGCCGACAAAAATTTTGAAAAGTAGTTCTTGGAGAAGGCAACTCGCGAAGGGCTACAGAGGACACACTAGAAGCACCAAACAAGTTTGCTGAGTTTACCGTGTTTGAGCAATATTGATAAAGATTGAGAGGAGAGTAACGTAAATGTACTCGATTACATTTCCGAAAATGCTCTATTAATTTCATCGTGACCGCAAAAAAAAGAAAAACAATTTTGGAGGAGAAAGTTCTTATTGCTATCGGTTAATTTCCTTTTTTTTTATTTCTGTAACGTATTTCTTAACGTATTTTATTTCTGTAACGTATTTCTTAACGTATTTTATTTCTGTAACGTATTTCTGTAACGTATTTTATTTCTTAACGTATTTTATTTCTGTAACGTATTTCTTAACGTATTTTTTTATTTCTGTAACGTATTTCTGCTGAATAGGGCGCAAGCCGTTTCGCTTAGGCTTCTGCAGACCAGTACGTATCCGTGTCTGTCCGTTCTTCACGAGGCTTACCCGGACGTGTATCGCGACGACGCCTGCCCCTCCTGCGGGCAGACCTCCACTCTAGCGCACATGCTGTGGGAGTGCGGGTCGACATACCCCAAGTTCATCAAGGAGGAGTGGGGCTCGCTTCTGCGTAGCCCCGCTCTAGAAAAACAAATCCTGGCTGTCCGGCGTGCCCACGACCGGGCCGGTGGGCTAGACCTGCCGGTCCCGACGTGGGACTAGCCAGGTGCGCGACGAGTTCGCGTCCTCGCCGGACCTGCAATAAAAGTTTCTTCACTCACTCACTCACTCTGTAACGTGTCCAAGCCGGTCCCGAATAGACAACTTGCTGCTTGCTACAGTCTCGCCTAGTAGACAGCTTAAGTCACTGGATATGTGCCACTGGGTTTGTTCGTGAACTGACACCTTCGGCAGTACGTGTGCAATATCGGAATGTGCCCATTCTCGGCTACTCACCTGTATTGTATGTGCAAAGGGGAATCAAGCGGTATTTATGCACTCCGAATGTACTCCTATAGCTACGAACATCAAAGTGATCTAGTCACTGTTCACCTCAGGTCACTTCATTGCCTCACTGACTTATTGGGAGGACAGCTATTTCTCTTTAGCAGCCTATGTTATATCCAATGCTGGACCAAGGCTTCTCCCAGTGATTTCCAATTACTCGCGTTCTGCATTAGCCACTCCCACCTTTACCGGCAAATTTGCTCATCTCGTCACCTCTCCTAACCATTTACAGCAATTTACCGTATTTTCTTTCCCACGAAACACGGTCTCTTGCTGTGAATAATGTGCCCCGGATATATATATATATATATATATATGTGCGTGTGTGTGTGAGGATTTATTATAAGACACTAGGCACGGTCTAGTTGCACCGGCAGTACACGAACGCTGATCGTGCGCACAGCCGACACAAGAGCGTTTTGTTCGTCTTCCTCTTCACTACAATGGCTCTCGGGAGAGAAGAGGAGCCATCCTGGCGACTTAGGGTTGGATGAGGGGGTCATAGTACGGCTTAAGTCGGTTTACTTGAACCGTGTCACGCCCGTGATGGCTGAGGTCGGGTGATGGCCTCACAGGTTCTACAACGTAGGTGACAGCGGAGGTATGGTCTATGACTCGGTAGGAGCCATCATAGCGTGCAAGAATTTGCTTGAAATGCCAGGGCTGTGAGGTGGGACCCACAACCAAACAAGGGAACCAGTCGGGAAAAGTGGTGTAAGCGCGCCACTATCACGCCGCAGCTTTTGACGACCTTGAGCAGCGGTCGTAAGGGTTCGCGCGAGCTGCCTACAGTCTTCGGCCTATTTGGTGGCTTCAGACACAGACGTGCATTCGGAAGCGTCGGGTCGGTATCGGAGCAGTATGTCCATAGTACACGAGGGCTCTCGTCCATACAGCAGAAAAAAGGGCGAACAGCCAGTGATAGCTTGTGTGGCCGTATTATAGAGATACTTGGCGAACGGCCAAACAGTGTCACAGCTACTGTGGTCCGAGGCGACGTATCAATATGTCACTGAGTGTGTGGTTGAATCTCTCTGTAAAGCCGTCCCCTGTCGCTGACAAGTTGGATACCACGACACGCATATGTCGTGGTATCCCAAGGAGCCATTTGCGACCATCAGGCAAATAATTTCTGCGGTAAAGGACGTTGTCGCGTACGGCAAAGTGAACGGCTTGGAGACAAAGTGTTCGAGGAGAGGGTGTGGCGGATGGGTCGTGGAGAAAATTCAGCATAGTTGAAAGCAGGGGATCCTTACGCTTGTCGTCGGGCATATCAGCGACGTTGAAGGCTGACATGGATGCGAAGAGCGGAGACACCGAAGCCACATCAGAAGGTAGCGGTGATCGGGAAAGCGCATTGGGCGTCAAAGTGATTTGTGCCCGATTTGTGCCCGTTGTAGACAACGCGGATGTCATATTCTTGTAAGCGAAGTGTCCATCGGCCTAGGCGACCTGACGGATCCTTCAAGGAGGACAGCCAGCAAAGGAATGCTGGTCGGTGACAATGTCAAAATAGCGACCATATAGGTATGGACGAAATTTGACGAGAGCCCAAATAATGGCCAATCACTCCTTTCTGTTCCAGAGTAGTTGGCTTCTGCCTTCTTTAAAGTGCGGCTCGCACACGCGACGACGTACTCGTCATAGCCGTCTTTCCATTGTGCGAGGACTGCACCAAGTCCGATGCCGCTGGCGTCCGTGTGTACCCAAGTAGGCGCTGTGGGATCGTAGTGTCGAAGAATCGATGGCGAAGTAAGTAAACGACGTAGTTGCTTGAAGGCTTCGTCACAGGAAGTTGACCATGCGGAGAAGCCGTTGGTATCGGTGAGCAAATTGGTCAGTGATGCGATGACAGTTGCGAAATTGCGCACAAAACGCCGAAAGTAAGAGCACAGCCCTATAAAGCTGCGGAGCGCCTTAAGAGTAGTGGGCATCGGAAACTCTCTGACCGCGCGAAGCTTGGCTGGGTCAGGAAGCACACCGTCCTTCGATACAACGTGTCGCAATATTGTTAACTTGTGGGCAGCAAAACGGCGCTTTTTGATGGTGAGTTGGAGGCCAGCAGAGGTGAGACAGGTCAGTATCTCACGCAAGCGAACGAGGTGCGTCGGGAAATCTGGCGAAAACACCACCATATCATCAAGGTAGCAGAGACATATTTTCCACTCGTAGTTACGAAGGAGGGTGTCCATCGTACGCTCGAAAGTAGCGGGCGCGTTGCAGAGCCCGAATGACATTACGGTAAATTCGTGCAAGCCATCGGGCGTGACGAAAACTGTACTCTCACAGTCATCTTCTGTCATCGGCACTTACCAATAGCCGAAGCGATGATTCAAAGATGAGAAGTACTCCGCGCCTCCTAAGGAGTCGAGGGCGTTATCTATCCGAGGCAGCGGATAGACATCTTTACGAGTGGTCTTATGGAGTCGACAGTAATCCACACAGAAGCGCATTGACCCGTCCTTCTTGCGTACTAATACTACAGGAGACGCCCAAGGACTGTGGCAAAGGCGAATGACGCCACGGGGCAGCATATCGTCGACTTGCTCGTTAATGATCTGTCGCTCGGCGGCCGACACGCGGTATGGTGGCTGGCGTAAAAGAGGATGGCAACCAGTGTGAACGCTGTGAGTGACGGTTGCCGTACGCCCCAGTGATGGTAGTTCACAATCAAAGGACGAGCGAAAATTCTGAAGAAGCGCGAGGACTTGCTGGCCATACGGAGACGGCAGATCGGCGTCTACGACAGATTTAAGAACGTCTGACGACGACGATGACAATGATGATGATGACATGCACAGCACGGGAGAAGTGCGGGCGTCGAGCTCATAACAGGCCGTGTGGTCGGAAGCATCGAGAATGTGAAGCGGGTCAAGGGGCTGAACACGACCTATTGATTCGCCGCCCACTAAGGTCACAGGGTAGTGAGACGGGTTACACACAAGCATAAAGGATAACCCAGATGTAGTGGTAAGGACAGCAAACGGGAGAGGTAGGGCCTTGCGACGTAGAAAAATAGGCGACGGTGTAAAAAGTACTGTTGCGTTTGGGGCGGTAGAGCAAGAGATGAACACAAGCACAGACATTTAGGGTGTTATGTCCGTATCGGACACAACGGTGAGCTTGGAGGCTTTATCTTAAGAATGGTCAGGCAGCGGGGCATTGGCAAGCGGGAAAAGCGCCGCTTTGGCCCCGGCACAGTCGATGATGGCACCATGGTGAGACAAGAAGCCCCAGCCCGAGAATGATGTCATGTGAACATGAAGACAACGAAAAATTCAACAACATAGACGATGCCGTTGATGACCACCCTTGCCGTACATTGAGCAAGCGGGACTATATGCTGCGCAGTCGCGGTGCGTAGCAGAATACCAGACAGCAGCGTTGTGACCTTGAGGAGGTTACGACAAAGCTTTTCGTCGATAACAGAAACTACAGCCCCAGTATCAATAAGCGCAGTTGCGGCGGTTCCTTCGACCAAAACGTCCAATAAATTGCTTGGCGACTGTGCAGGCCTTGTAGAAGTCGCGAAGCTTGCAGTTCGTGCCTGCGGAACTGCAGCAAATGGTTTCCCTCGCTAGGTGACTGGCTGCGCGGGAGGAGGTACAGCTTGAAGTCGTACTGGCGCAGGAAACGGGAACGTCGGCAGCGCGACCGCGAACCGACCGCAACAGCACGACTGCGATTCGCAGGTCGCGCTGCCCACGAGGATGGTTTGGACGCCAAATCACCCTCGCTCTCGGAAGCCTGTGTCATCCGCGCGCTCCTTGACCGCGCAAGCTCTCGCCTGCGTTCTAACTACGCCTCCGTTTGCCAAATAAAAACGCGTCAAGCGTCTCAACGCGCTCGCTCGCCCCCCGCGAGGAGTTCATAGCTCGAAGGAGCGCTCAGTGGCGTTCAATTGGATATTAATGCTTTCGCATTCACTACGAGTACGAAGTGTTTAGGTGTCCTCGGATGTTCGTAATATTGATCAACGACATACCTAACGGAAGTTGATCTGCAAGGCGTCTTTTGCAGATGACTTCGTAATTTACCGTCGCATCAATAATTATCAAGATCACGTACATCTGAAGAATGACATAAACCTAATTGAAAACTGGTACTCAAAGAGAATGATGATGCTTAACGTTTCGAAATGTAAATGTATGCCTGTATCTCGGAAAAGTTTTATTGCCTTTTATACATATTCTTTGTACTCGAAACCGGTATCGCGGCTGTAGGAATAGCGGTACCTTGGCGCCCTCACTACAACAAAACTAACCTGGGCAGAACATGTAATAACGGTTGCAGCAGAAGCTTCGAGGTTGCTGGCATTCATCAGAACGAATCTTTGTGGCTACCCTCTGTCAGACAAGGGGCGTACAAAACATATGTACGCACAAAGCTTGAATATGCGGCGTCTATTTGCAACGCCCATCAAACTTAGCTCATTAACGCTATTCAGGCAGTCCAAAACCGCTCAGCACGATTTGTATGTTCTGATTATGATTACAAGGACCGCATCAGCAAAATATATTCCTGCCTCAGTCTGTCTTCTCTAGAATACCTATGTAATCTAGATAGATATTATACGTAATCTTTTGTGCTAACTACAGCTCACCTTTCTTTTTGTTTGTTCAATGCTGCTTTGTTTTTCAACTTTACTTTTCTTTACCGAGTGTTTTTGAATTGTGTATGTCGCTTCCACCATCTGCATGCTGCGCAATATCTATTTTTCAAATATGTCTTTAGTGATTAATGCTTAACCACATCCTGTTGTATCCTGTTGTATCCTGTTGTATCCTGTTGTTTTTCAACTGCTTTTATTGATTGAATTACTTCTCGCGTGTTTTCCCCTACTTTTTACTACGGTGACGGGACCCGTCATAATATTGAATATTAATGCTTTCGCATTGGCTAGAGGAATATCCCTCAGGCCAACCTCTCTGCATTTCGTATCATCAAACTTCTCTCTCTCTCTCTAGTGTAGGGAGCGGCGAAATTAACGAAAATAACGTTTTGAACATAATTTATCAGTCCAAAGTGCTTGACTGTTTTTATTTACTGCCCATTCAAAGGACTCGACTACGGCTGACATTTTTACTCCAAGGGAATAGGAGGGCTCGATACTGGCACAAGTGTATTCCATGCAACACGAGCAAATACCTTTCCCGACTATGCGAGGTGACGGCACCAGCGCTGCAGTTTCCCGTCTAAATTTTCGCCTTCACATATCGAAGTTTTCAGTGACTAATGTTTCTGTTCTTTTTGTAACGAGCCGGGAATAACTGGATCGTTTTCTTCTTTCCTGCTGCCGCTTCTCCTCCCTCCGTAGGATGTTCCTTGCATTTCCGACTAGCAATCTAGAGGCTTCAATTTACCGAAATCAAACCTCTCCCCATCTCGGTAGTTCCGTGGCTACGACGTTACGCTGCTGAGCAGAAGGGTTTGGGTTCTATCCTGACCCCGTAGGCCACATTTCCATGGGAGCGAACTGCAAAAACGCTCGTCGACTTAGATTAAGGTAGACCTTAAAGAACCCCAGGTGGTCAAAATTAATCCGGAGTTCCCCAGTACGCCGTGCCCCTACATAGTGGTTGACGCACGTAAAACTCCACACTTTAATTCCGAATTTAACATCAAACCTATTGTCTTGTCAGTCGGGTACCAAGCCGGAGCTCCATGATATTAGAGCTCCGTACGAGTTCATTGAAGCTTCCGGAAGGTTACGTGGTTGTGATGCTACGCTGCTAAGGGTGCCCACGGAACTCGGTTATGTTTTGGAATGTTCCTTTGTTGATTGTTGGTACTGCTTCATTCGTTATTGTTGTGTGTAGCGTTGGTTAATTACCTTGAGTGTGGTCAATCCCCTTCCGGGAATGAGTCATGATTTTGGACAACCAAGACATGGATTTCTCGGTCGTCTTGCGTTTTTCTTCTTCCGCCAGGAAGCAAAGACTATGACGTAAGAGTGTGAAATTGTGAAAAGATTGCAGGGTATATAACGAACTCTGTACTCTGCGATCACTAAGACATGCGGTGAAAAATGGAGGCTAATAAATGGGCTTGGAAGGAGGTGCAGGAACGCACGATGAGCTGTGGAAAAGAAGGTATTAGGAGTGACGCTACTGGATAAAAAGAGAACAGTATGAATTAGAAGTCAAATAAACGGTATTATATGGAATTCTGCCGTGTATTACGGGGAACGATCCAAGTTGGGTAAGTAGAATAATGATCAAAACGTTTATCCGTAGGCCTACCAGAGCAACAAAATCGGTGCCAATGAAAGGGAGAGGTGGCTGAGGGCGGTAGATTAAATAGAGCATTGATAGTGGCAAATTTCCAGGCATAGTATTTCCTAGGCTGACGCATAACGGGCATAAGTGGACATCTCGGAGACATTCGACAAATCAGCATATCTAAATTGGTATATTCATCATCATCATTTATTATTCCCCTAAAAGCTTGGGGCATTACATAAAAGGGGGATTGCCTATATAGAATACCCTAAAGGAACTGACTATACTGAGGGGGCCCTTCACTATAGCTATAACACTATTTTGACGGCTAACAGCAGACGATGCAGAACCTTTGCAATAGCAAGCTTTTCCGTCTCGTAAACATTTTTCTTCAAGCTTCGCACCGGCACCTTGCTTGTGAAAACGTGGTTAGAAGAAAAGGGGTTTGCGTGCCACGGGGAAACAGGTGTTTACTGTCCAACGAAGCTGAAGCTATTCAACATGCTTTCGTAGATTCTAATGACGCCATACTCTCTTGGGATATATTACAGAGAAATTTCAAGGTTCACTTACATCTCAATCCACATGGCATTCGTTTTTCACCGCCCGAACGTGGTTTTCAAGATATGGACGTTATTTTTTTACTCCGGCTGTTGGCATATGTGGCGTTAAAGGCCGATCTGTGCGTGAGTGCATCGTGGAAATGGGTGCCAAAGTACGTGGTGTATAAGACGATTGACTGCGACGAAGATGTGATGTCAATGTTCGATGTTTTCACATACATAAACCGAGTGTGATCTGGGATCACAACCATGTATTCAGGCTTGTAGCCAAGCTGAAAATAAAAATATTTTTTTTCTTCATGGCACCGCGGAAAAGCGTCGGGCTCGTGATGGTGGGGTCGTGGGTTCAATTGTCTTTGTGGTAATTTTTTTAAAGGTTGCTGCATTAATTTTCTTCTCCTTTGACATCTGCTGTACTTGTTCTTTTGTCTTATGCTTCACCACCACGGCTGACACGCCGTGGCGAGCGAAGCGGCCCATAGCGTAGCCCAGTGCGAGGGGGGTTTGGCCAATGGGTAGACGCCGCTTTAGCGACCACAGGCCAATGAATAATGACGCGTTGTTTACGTTGTGACTGCGCGCCCAAGTGAGACTTCGATATGCTAGAGAATAGAGACTGAGGGAGGATTATATTTTGCTGATGCTGTCCTTGCAATCATAAACAGAACATATGAATCGTGCTGCGCGGTTTTGGACTGCCTGAATGGCGTTAATGAGGCAAGTTTGATAGCGGTTCCAAATAGACGCTGCATATTCAAGCTTTGCGCGTACATGTGTTTTGTAGGCCAGTTGTCTAACAGGGGGTGGTAACAAAGATAGATTCGTTCTGATAAATCCCAGCGACCTTGAAACTTCTGCCGCAACCTTTATTATGTGTTCTGTCCAGGTTAGTTTTGTGGTAATGAGGACGCCAACGTACCGCTATTCTTGCACCAGCCATACCGATGTCCAGTGCAACGAGTATGTACAAATAGAAATAAGAACTTTAGGAGACACATGAATAAATTTACATTTCGAAACATTAAGCTTCATCATCCACTTTGATCACCAGTTTTCAATCATGTTTATGTTACTCTGCATATGTACGTGATCTTGGTAGTCACTGATGCGATGGTAAATTACGCAGTCAGCTGCGAAAAGGTGGATTGTGGATCGAATTCCGTTATGTATGTCGTCGATAAATATTAAGAACATCCGAGAACCCCGAAACAGTCGTACCGTGTTTGATTAGTGCATTTGGCGTTGTGTGCTAAGCGCTAGGTCGCGGGATCAAATCCTGGAGGCAGCGGCCTCATTTCGATGACGGCCAAATGAAAAAAAGAAAGAAAAAATAACACGCGTCTACTTATATATAAGTGCGCGATAAAGAACCACAGATGGTCAAATTTAATCCGCAGTCCCCCGCAACGGCGAGCCTCATAATCACATCGTGGTTTTGGTACGTAAAACCTCATAATACAAAAAAAAAATACTTAAACACTTACGAGCTCTGAATGCGAAAGCATTAATGTGCAATTGAACGCATCTGAGCGATTCGCGGGCAGCCCGCTGATATCGCATCTGAGCTGAAATGCGCTAAACGCATCTGAGCGATGTCGCGGGCAACGCGCTGTCTAGCCCTCGCGGGCAAGGCAGCGCGTTGTGGCGCTTGGCGCGTTTTGGTTTTTCCTAAAAGAGGTGAGAGCATGCGCGGCCAAGGAACGCGCGGATAACACAGCCTTTCGAGAGCGAGGATGATTTGGCGTCGCGGCGATTCCCTCTCCCCTCACGCAGCGTCTGGCGTGCTACTGCGGCAGCAGGTATTCCCTTTCCCTTTCACCCACTATGCTATAGTCAAGGCACGCTCGTGACGTGGCGTCGCCGCTAATGAGAATTTAGGTTCCGTTTCGCTGCTACAGACGCGGGACGCCGGCCTTTTTCGTTCAATGAGCCATTTGACCCTTTCGCATCAATAAGCAACGGCCAAGAACCGAACCTTGAGGGGTACCTGATGGTACTTTTGTTCTTAGAGAATGCTGACCTCCCGTGACAGTAAACTGCACTCAGTCGTCTACTACGAAATTAACCTTGTTGCCCAATTAAGACCTTTCCCAGCGTTCCCGCCACGCGTATGTCCAGCGACAAGCGCGCTTGCAGGGCTGTTTGCATGCTGCTTCTGAAGTTAATCTTTCGAGGGCCTACAGCGTGCGATATGTAAACACATCCCTCCATACAAATCACAGACACCATCCATACTTTTCCTGGACTATTCTGTTATAATAATTAAAGAATCAATGCCTGCGCTTCACGTGTCACCTCCCCTTGCACAGTTTATTTCTGTCTCCTACTTTCGGGTATATTTCACAAGCCTCGCTACCCGCCGTGGTTGCTCAGTGGCTATGGTGTTGGGCTGCTGAGCACGAGGTCGCGGGATCGAATCCCGGCCACGGCGGCCGCATTCCGATGGGGGCGAAATGCGAATACACCCGTGTACTTAGGTGCACGTTGAAGAACCCCAGGTGGTCGAAATTTCCGGAATCCTCACCTCTACTGCGGCGTGCCTTATAATCAGAAAGTGGTTATGGCACGTAAAATCGCATAATTTAATTATTTTCACTTCACAAGCCTCGCTATCCCGTTAGTGAAGTATATGTCCACACTTTTTCTATGATCCTCCCAGGCCCAAGAACCTGCGCAGAACACTGTAATAAGACTCACGTTCTCTTGTTATATCACACATTTCTTCCTCCAAAACCCCAAAACTTCTGACAACGTATGCCCTCGTTACTTTCTGACTTCCCGAAAGCCTTATAGCAATCAAGCGTATCTGCTCGATTCCACTGAGAAACCATTCAACCATGTATAATGGAATCGAGACCTTCGATTAAATAGGCCCAATAGAATGCCACGCATAGCCTTTTCAAGGAGAATTGCTTTTCTTTGCTTCTTTACGTTCTTCAAAGTAATTTTATTTCTCTTCACGATTTCTATTTGACGTCGCGCTTTAATCGCGGGTGCGCCAAATATCTGAGCTCAAAAGCTAAAGCACAATGACGCGTTAAGGCAGAAATAGGTGGCAAAGTCTTTGTCAAGAAAGCGAACACGCAATCCGTATTTCCCAAGAACAATGAAAAAGGAAAAGAAAGATCGCTGCAACCCTCATGCTCTTGAGCTGTTCCATTTGTAGCAACAACAACTTGCCCAGTAACTCCTTCATGTTCAGATATAGTGCAAATATACGATTCAAAAAGGGATGTTAGTAAACATTCGCTTGAGAAAAAATGAGCAGTAGAGATGGTGATTGTCTTTGGATGTCAACACACGCAACATCTAGACAATGCGACCTGCGATGAGAGTGAGTTTTTACAGCGAAGCTGTTAAGCGCTAGGTGCTTGCGCTTTGTGCGCGTAGGCAAAAAAAAAAATGGTGGCCACCCCAGAGCTAATAGAGCTAAAGCATAAAGCAAAATGTATCGCCGGGTATGCCCCAGCTGCGTTTAATCGCGAGAAGTGTCAACACGTATTGTGATAAAAAAACGTCGTAATAAAGAAAAATAAAACCGGAATAGGCACTGCTAAGTATGGATTACCGTTTGATGTCACGGGCTTTATAGTGAAACCACGTAACCTTATCTCATTTCCCTTCCACCCGTGCAATGGGTAGGTCGCGTGCGGTGAGGGCTGCGGAATAACAGCGCGCCTATGAAGAATGCCGTCGCGAACAGAAGCGGGACTGTGCGCGGCGACGGCGGGCGGCACGTAAAATACGCACGAAGAACGTGCCGCAAACGCCGACTGTATGCACTTTTGCTAGGATCACCCCCACCGAGTCCACTCCTATCGTAATCGTGGGTCATTTCAACATAGACCTGTCTCGACCAGATGGAAAGTGGTTCGTGGCGTTTCTCTTGGAAAGGTTCGGCATTCAATGTAACACAAACATCAGTGTGCCCCCGCCACGTCATCAGTCGCGTATAGACCTCACACTGACCAAGAACCTTTCCAGTGTCGCCACAGAGCCACTGGCCGTATATCATAAGGATCATAAGGCGATAGTCACCTTGGTGACCAAATAATAAATCCAAAAAAGCGATCAAAAGAATGTTAAAAATCAGGAAACCATTCAGTGTGCAATTTAATAAAACAAACGAAATCGTTGAAAATAAAGAAATTCATAGTGGTATGCGTCTATTATTTTCGATCAACATATTTATTTTCAACATATTTATCACCATATATACAGCTCCACTGGTCAGGCACCTTCACAGAGTGGAACGGTTCTGATTTTTTTTTCACTCCACGTTATCTAATTCTAGAAAAGATATTAAGATTTAAGTAAAAGGCCAGGCTCGGAAGCGCACAGCAGTGTAGGTGCCTTGCGCATGCAATGCGTACTGCTACAAGCCAGCCGCGTTAACACTGAAGAAATCACGTATGGCCACAAGCCTTGTGTCCTACGGAAGCTGATTAGGATGACATGCAGCAGAAAAGCTTTTACCGATCCTAATGAAGAGCAAGACACAACGGATCCCATTGCGGTTTTCTCTGGACGTACAACAACTACTGCGCCTTGATGCACTGCAGTCCTGTTTGCAGTCGTGACAGGCGCACAATGCGACCTTATACAGGCCGCGAAGAAGTCAACACAGCGCAGCCCCATCGTCCACAGGATATGCTGGATGCTAGAGTGTGACAATAACTTTCCCCGAAAGGATACATTTCATCCATCTGGCGAGGGAAGTCGCCTTCGGCTGGGTGGTACCTAAAACCCCTAAATGTTCTGAAAGTAACGACATCTCCTCTCTCCTCCTCCTATGCCGGCGCTCCTTCCCTCGGCTCCTCCCGTACGCCGACGGTGGCGGCACCTCGGCCGGGTACAGCCAGCAGACGCTCCCAACGTTTGCTCCTTTGGCGCGCAGTGCACTGCGCGCCTGAAGGATTTGGTTGTTGCGTTTGTGACAGGAGAGGTTTCTAAATGAGTTACTCCTATAACTTCCGGTATCCACGTTGCACTGCTTTATCGAAGCTCCTTCCACTGCGATCACTTCGATTACGGCGTCAACGGTGGAGGAGGTGTGCGCGAGTGAGCTAACGGAGTGTTTTTTCTCGAACGTAGCCTTGGTATCAGCTTCACTTGAACTTCAACGCCGCCAAGAGAAATTGGAACAACATACGCTTTGTATGTATCTTGTATCTTTTACTTTTTTAAAACACAAGCGTGGGGTCTAGACTTCATAAGAACTGATGGTGCACGTGCAGGTGTACTACTTCCGTAATCTGTAAAAGGCGCGTTCGCTGGTACTACAAAAAGGTTTCGTAACGCATCGGGCTGTAATTTCTTGATGCTGTAATTGCGAAGGATTTGGCTTTCAAGCTGGTCTTCGGTGAAGTGATCCTAAGATAAATACGCTAAGATTTGGCATAGCACAACTTTTTGAGAAATTATACAAGGCACGGAAGAAAATATACGCCGTGACATTTCACAAATAATTTCTAAAATAAGCACTTCATGTATCAGCCCACTGTGTGCGTGGCAATAAGAATTTTGTCAACGTAGAACGTTGAAAAATGGTCTGGGTCATTGCGCGAACCTTCGTTAAAGGTTTCTTTTACCCGACCTGCACGCGTTAAAAATGTTTCAATCAGATTAGATTTGCACGGCATCTTTAAACCCAATATAATTTCGGCTGTGTTTAGCGGATGTCTGCGTTCGGATTTATTATGCGCGCAGATATGGCGCACACAAGATATAGCTGCTGTTACTGTGCCAAGGCACAGTAACTGCCGACTTTGGTAAGAACCCCGCAAATACAAATGCATGCACCAATGCGCGCTTACTTAAAGCTAGACCTGCACCGCGAGTAGCATGAACAGTGGGGTCTCAAAGGATGAGAACCGCCGTTTTAGTCTCAAGTTTGTCAGCGGAGTTAAAAAAAAAATACGCCTAGCAATGAGCGTCACTTCAGTACGCAATACGCGTCACTGAACGGCTGGTCCAACTAACATATGAATCGCAACGTTCGTGTCTAAGCCTAGCAACGGTTTCAACTACAATGAAAGGAGTGCATCAATCAGTGTGCGCAAGATTAAAATGTAGCCTGCCGAACCAGACGCATGAACGGCGAGGCTCAGACAACATGAACCACGGCTTTCCGTAGCAGCGAGTGACCGTTTACAACTGCAACCATGCCGAACGTTATTTAGTGCGAAAAAAGGCTGCAGATGCTCGCGCTTCTCAGCGAATCGTGCGAAAAAATACGAGTGACTTCTGATGAACGGCCACTTTCCTCACAAAGGCTCGGGTACCGCGCATTTTCAAAGTTTGCGCGGCCGATCCTCTGCAGCCAACTTTTTTGGCGAGCCCTATTGCTTCTTGCGGATGGAATAACGAAAAGCCTTTTCACCTAGCCCCCTCGGTTGTTCCACCCATATGCACAACATAGGCTAGGCAACGCCGCAATATGTAAACGGCGCCAGCGCTAGCGAAATGCTGGCCGCCGAAACTCCGCCGCCAGAAACCAGCCGAAGCGCGATTTCGATACCCGGGAATGGCGCCGGCGTCTGCTACGGACCAAAAAAGCGCGCGTTAACACGTCACCACGGCGCTGCGACCAATAAGAGGGTCGACTCTCTGGAGGCGTGGCAGGCAAGAGAGAAAGCGGCAAAGTTCAGAGGAAGTCCCTACCTTTAAGTTTTATTCAGGGACCTTAGGTCGTACCAGCACTCGGCTCTCCCCCTGACGACACCAGCGAGGACCAGGAAGTTCGTGCCTAATATCACCCTCAGTGGTGGCCTCGGGCGTTTCGGCCTCGGTCAGACCCACCAGTGAAGCCGATAGTGAAGAAATGCCTCCCGCGCACCTACTCGAACGGCACATCCACCGCCTTGAAGTTAGGACTAGCAGGCACAACAAGCCGCCTCGCGTGCTGTATCAGGGAATGATTACTTTGCTGTGCGCCACGTATTTCGAACTAATTTTATTCGTACACTCCCTCTGCTTGTAGTCTTCCTCGCCCAATAGCGTCGAGTTGGTTTCCAGGTCCCGCGGCATCTCCGTCACCGGCATGACGGTGGATTCAAGCAACACCGCACCAAACGGGACATGGTTCAGAGACTCGAGCGCAGCATGTCAATAAAAGCGGCCGCTACGCAGTACTCGAACGTCCAGCAGCCGCAGATGAGGGAGCAGTGGCTGCTGCTCTTGCCCATCCCTCTTAGCAGCGCCATCACGTGCCACGTCTCAGAGCCGGGCGTCAGATCCACGTCCCGGAAGTAGCGACAGCTGGCGAAAATGGTGAACTGCAGGACGGCCTGGTTGCAGTATATCACTGTGCCTAGCCGAACCGGGAGGCTCGAGAGGTTAAGGTTGCCGCAAAGTCCGTGGGTTAGTTCCTCGAGGTGAGACTAGGGCGGCAGATTGGGCGGTTCGAAGGACACGTGCGAAATCTTGGGACCGTGCTGCATACAGATGACGAGGTCATCAGTGGATGTGTGGAAGCTGGTGAACTCTACCCTGCTTCTCAGGTCTCTGTGGCCAATTTCCTTCTAGGAATTTGCCACTCTCGGTTCTTTACAGCGCGCAGGCTCTGGAGGTCTGGCGTCAATTTAACGATCTGGGCATCTAGAAGCCGCCATCGTCGCTAGGACACGCCTCACTGAATGACAGCTTGATAAGCGTCGCATTGCCCTCAATCACCTTCGCTCCCAAGTTGCCAACGGGCCCCAAACAAACGTCGATGTAAATTTCGGCAAGTGTCGCGCTGTGCGAAATAACAATGGCGACAGACAAGTGGATAACCGAGGAGGCGGCAGTGCACATGAGAATCACCACATTCACATCCGAGCTGACACACAGGGCACTGGATAGGTTCCAGAGGTCCACCTCGTTCAGATCGATGTTAGGCATCTCGAACAACTTGAGCAACGTGCCCGGAAAGGCAATGTTGGCGAGGGGAATTCCGCGAGGTGCCCCGTGCGTGCCCGTTGCACAGTGGCTCATGACGAACTTCTCGATGACCACGCTGCGATACTCCAGGGAGGTCAGCGCGTTGTAGGAGTCATCCGTCGCAAACAGCTAGTCGACGTGGATCTGGCACAGGCCGCGGTGTACGGCCCAGCAGCACGTCAAGGCCTCGGCCTCCGGTACGTGGATCCAGTTATCGAGGAAGTCTGGCATGTACAGATCCTTGCGCCTGCCAAGCAGCACGTGCACGCCGACGCCCGTGGAGCGCAAGATCCCGATCTTCGGCGTGTTGAGCGCGTTTACTATGGAGCGTAGCACATCCATCAGGTTCCTTGACCGGTGGTCGTCCATCAGGTGGTAACAGAGCTTGGCATGCCTAAGGTTGCGGCTCAGGCTGAGTTCGTCCCGTAAGGCGAACTGCTCGTGCGACGTGCGGCACTCGCACAGTTGCACGTACTCGATGCAGCATTGTTTCATGAGCAGCCAATGAACCAGGAAGAACGAGTGCCAGCGCTGCACGCTGTACCCGATCGGAACCATGCGTTTGCGCAGGCAAGCCAGGCCAGCCGTGGTGCACTCATTTCAAGTAGCTTGATGTTGATGACCCCGTTCAGTCCGTTCCATAGGGACAGTTTCGCAAGGAGGAAGCAGCCGTCAGCCACGCTGGCAGTGGACGACTTGTAGTCCACCAGACGATGGCTCCGGACTCTCGGCAAGCAGTCTTTTTTACTTTGTTTTTTTTTTTTGCCATTCGTGTGTTAATTTATGCTAATGTTACAATAAACACGTACCTCGAATAAGATTATTGTGCCGATACGTTCGGCGTCTAGGGCAGTAGTAAGTTGGCTAACATCTGATTGCGGGTACCGAAGGATCGAATCCGAGAAGCTTGTGCTCAGAAGTAGAGCGAAGCAGTAGGCCACCGCGGCGTGTAACAAGCTTTTCTTTACGGCTGAGTCAGCGAGAAAGCGAGAGTAGAGGAGAGACCTTACGCATTCGTTTGAGCGTCGCCGTAGCGTCAAGTCCATCAGTGTCATTCACCGAGTAGCTGTATCGCATCTAGGTTTGGACGCAAGGCTGGGTGAAATCCCTGGAATCGAGTCGGACCCGACGCTGTAACCGGCCTCACCCAGTTTACGCGAACAGCTGCGGGATTTCGCGGGCACGCCTTGCTTGTAGCAGACTCTCTCGGGGGTTCCTTCACGAGACGCGGGGTTCACCCCTTCTCGCAACGCTGCGTCATTCTACGCAAAAGATACTAAAGAACAAAAATGAAGCACCGAAACGCAGCGAGGTATGCCGTGCGCTCCTAAAACGCGCGTTATCAAAATTACGGATGTGAGATTTGTGATGATGTCGGTTTCGGTTGCAGGCCCAGTTTTACTCGCCTTCAGGGCATGCTACAGTAATTGGCAGCACCTACGAAACCGGCCGTTGCGAAGCCACAATTATAGGAACTAGACATGTTATTGGTTCTTGAATAACAATAGCCCAATAAGCAGGTACAGGTGCAATAAAGGTGCGTCTACCTCCACGCCTGTTTATTATTTTTACTGTTGTTAATTATTCGTCTTCATTATCACCATCATCATCAGCAGCAGCCTATTTTACGTCCATTGTGGGATGAAGGCCTCTCCCTGCGATCTCCAATTACCCCTGTTCTGCGCAACCGGTTCCAACTAGCGCCCGCAAATTTTCTAATTTCATCGCCCCACCTAGGCTTCTGCCGTCCTCGACTGCGCTTCCATTCTCTTGGTACCTAATCTGTAACCGGAATGGTCCTATAACTATATTGTTACCTAACCTACGCATTACATGACCTGCCCAGCTCCATTTTTTTTTCTCTTAATGCCAACTAGAGTATCGGCTATACCCGTTTGCTCTATGATTCAAACCGCTCTCTTTCTGCCTATTAACGTTACGCCTAGCATTCTTCGTTCCATCGCTCTTTCTGCGCTCCATAACGTCTTCTCAAGCTTCTTTGTCAGTCTCCAAGTCTCTGCCCCATACGTCAGCTGCGGTAAAATGCACTGGTTGTACACCTTCCTTTTCAATGATGATGGTAAGCTTCCAGTCAGGAGCTGACAATGTCTGCCGTAAGCGCTCCAACCCATTTTTATTCTGTGAATTTCGTTCTTATGATCAGAGTTTCCTGCGATTAATTGACCTAGGTAAACGGTGTGTGAGAGAGAGAGAGAGAGAGAGAGAGAGAGAGGAGTCTAATGATACGAAATGCAGAGAGGTCGGCCTGAGGTATATTCCTCTAGACAGCTACTCCTTCGACGTAAACGTACTCCTTCACAGACTCTAGAGGCTGACTGCTGATCCTGAGCTCTTGTTTCCTTGCCCGGCTATTGATCATTATCTTTGTCTTCTGCATATTGACCTTCAACCCCACTCTTACACTCTCTCTGTTAAGGTCCTCAATCATTTGTTGTAACTCGTCTGCAGTGCTGCTGAATAGAACAAAGTCATGTGCAAACCGAAGATTGCTGAGATATTCGCCGTCTATCCTTACTCTTAAACCTTCCTAGTTTAATAGCTTGAATACTTCTTCTAAGTACGCAGTGAAAAGCATTGGAGAAATTGTGTCTCCTGGTCTGACCCCTTTCTTTATAGGTATCTTCCTACTTTTGTTGTGTAGAATTAAGGTAGCTGGGGAATTTTTGTAGATATTCTCCAACACATTTACATAAGAAGTCTGTACTCCTTGATTACGTAATGCCTAATAATTCTTATTTTGGTTAAGTATGTAACGTGTTTCTTCGGAAGCAAAATGGATTAAATGGATGTAAATAATTAGAAGACGTGATCAGATGAGGAAATTTGCTGGGATAATGTCGTTTCGGCTAATGCAGAACAAGGGTAATTGAAAATCACCGGGAGAAGCCTTCGTCCAGCATGAATCAGTAGTTCGAATTAAGTGAGAAGAGAAGTAGCTGTCCTCCCAGTGAATGATTCAGACAATGAACTGACCTGAGGTGTAATTACAGTTACAGGATCGAGTGCGTCGGAAAACCGTTAAAAGGTACCTGAAAAACCTCTTTCACGCACTGTTGAAAATAATTTATAATGTAGACGCAAGACAGTTTTGTCCTGAATACTTTTACCAAGTATTACACCCATAAATGCTGAGGGAAACATACCATACAGTTCTTAGGTTCAGTAATTCTGTCGCACGGATTTTTTTTATCGTCGACATTTTTAGTGCGTCATGCGGTGCCGTTCTACAGTGAAATTGCGCCGTGTTCTGGAAAACGCCTTCTTCTCAGCTCTCATTGGCTCACAAGGTGGCTATGCACACTTTGATTGGCTCAAAACGCACGCCTGGATAAAGACTACTATGTGCGAGAATTCGAGAGAGCAAAATTAACACCCCATGTAGTGCAATGCAAACACTGCACTAACTTCTATGTTTGTTGGCTTCTTATGACATGACTAATAAAAATCGGGCCCCTCGGTTAACCCCCTTTCTTCTCGTATATTACATAACGAGGTCTCGAATCCGGCAACATTGATGCCTTCAGGTAGCATGTGCAGGTTTATTGACCGGTTGCCTTCACCCAAAAAGATCCCGTTCTCGTGACGCCTGCGGCAGAAAGAATGTGCCACATACGCCGCCAAGGTCTCTGAGTGGTGGCGCTGGGTAAAACTCCCGGGTTCTACTAGGAAACATAAATTACCCAAGAAAGTGGATGGGGAAACGGCACCGCGGTAGCTCACTTGGTCGAGCATCGCACGCGTAATTCGAAGGTTGTGGGATTGTTCTCCACCTTCAAGTTCTTTTTCCATCCACTTCCATTGATATATATCGTTTCTTTATTTCATTTATTAAGCAGAAGCAATTTCCCCTATGTTGTTTTTGGTGTCAGTGTTTGTTGGCTTATGATATGCGCAAGATTGTTGTTACTCAACACACCAAAGCCGGTGTACGAGTCCTGTATGGAGCACAGAACTATATTGTTGCTGGCGATTGGAGAAGATGATCCCCATGGGCCTAATCAAGAGCTGAAAACTGTTTCGTAGACAATTTCCTGGCAACATCGTCCTAAGTGGTCCTCCCTATCGAGAATATAGAAAGGCCGGTGCAAGTCCTCGGCTAAAATCTGTTGGAGCTTTATGATGAGGAAACAACATGATCACCGGGGGCAGCCAGTCCGAACACGAATGTCTCGGAGGCTTCTGCGTGGTACTGACCGCAGGCCTTCTGATGTAGTTGCGCCAAACTCTGAGCTCAAAGCTGTCTCGCCTATTGAAGATTGTCTCGTAAAAACTGGTTGCGTGTGATTGGTTACTGTAAAAAGTAATTGAAGCGAGCGTTACCGAGTAAAAAACATCCCTTGACTAAAGGAAGTAATTGCGTGTAATTTGTTACGCGCAAATCTGATTCGGGCATATACCCAGTGGCACAAGTAGTATGTTTGCAAAGACAGCAGCCGGCCCATACGTAATAGCCCAAGCTAGCAGAGAAGTTGGGTCACTATGTATGTCGTATTTGTGCGACATCATTCAACCATTAAAACTGGCCAAAGTAGCTAAAGAAATCTCTTTAATATACATTAAATATCACCACAATCTCGCGCTGATCCGGAAAAACAACCAAATGCGCCAGGCCGCTTATCGGTTCGCTCAACCTTATGGAGCGGTCCTCGAGGTGCACATCGTTCACTTGGAAGTTATACTTCTCGAATGTCTCCAGCGTCGCGCCTCGACCGGGGACGAGGACGAACAAGGCTGCAAAACCATGCAGCGTCCTGTACGTGCCTCTCGCTCAGCGGCTGACGACGAACTCCTCGATGACTGCGATGCAGGGCACGAGGTCGGGCAGAATGTAGCAGGAGTCGACCGTCGGGAACAGCTCGTCGACGTGGATCTGGCGCTGCCGCGTAGCACGGCGCATCAGCGCATCAACTCCTGAGCCACGGGCACGTCGATCCAGTTCGTCATGCGCATGACGCCACACCTGTCGAGCAGCTAGCATAGCATGCTCACGCCCACGCTCGAGGAGCGCACGCTCACCATCTCCAGCGTGTCGAGCGTGGTAGCTGTGGAGCTAGGCGCGTCTATCATGTCCCTAGTCTGGTAGGCCCACAGGTGGTAGGAGAGCCTGGCGTGCCTCAGGTGTTCGCTAACCTCGAGGCCGTCCCGCAACTGGAAATCCTTTGGTGACATCCGTGACTCGAACAGCTCCGGGAACGCGATGGAGCGGTGCTCCTTCAGCGGCCAGTGAACCAGAATGAACGAGCGCCTGCGTTGCTCGTTGAAGGCCAAAGGAACCACGCGCCCGCGCAGGCAAGCCAGGACCAGCCATCCTTCGCGTAGCTTGATGATGATGGCCCACAGGAAGTTGTTCCACAGGGAGAGCTCCGCAAGCTGGAGGCGCCCATCGACTGAGCTGGCCGTGCATGACTTGTCGAGGTCCACCCGTTGATGGCAAAAGATGCTCCGCAAGAAGCGAACGTTGGAGAAGAGCTGGTTGACCGCCCGGCACACGCTGGGACAGCTGCCGACAATGCACGCAGCGGACTCTCCTAGGCGGCCGCTCCTTGGTCCCATCTTGCAGACCTGCGGACAAACACCTGTCGTGCTTGTGCTCCACTCTGCTGTTGACATAGCAAATAGCTAAGGTGCGGTTTCTGCCTGTTTGAAGAGTAAGTATCGCCAAGTAACATTAAAAAGGTATAATATTCAACTCATATTTACAAAAACTCAACCTCTGTAATTTCGTTGAAATATGTCTTGCGTATATTGAAACTAACGGCATCCGGTGGGATGTTCGTGACGCCACGATGAGCAGCTTCTCTGCTTAGATACCGTATTGTATAGCAGTGAGGCACTGGGATAGAAACTACCACTGGCACTAGCCAAATGAGGAGCGAAAACCACGCGGATGCAAGTGGCGTCGTGCAATCTGTATACCCCAATGTCAACGCGTTGTCTCCTTATTCTCGAGGGCAGTTTCAAGTGCAAATCACGCCTCGCAACCTACACTCGACTGCCATAGAATTGTGAATCCCAAAGTACAGATATCAGAAACCCTCACTTCTTTACGCGCGATGTCAAAGTCATTTCATAAAGCAAAACCTTAGCTGTAACTGTAAAACCTATAACTGAACATTTTTAACAGCGAATGAATACCGGTAAGTAAAAGGTACCGGTTTATGTACTGGCTGTGAATATGCTTAATGTATTCGGGAAGCCTCACATTGTAGACTAATCGTTTCATTACGCCAATACGTAGCGCCGCGTTGTATACTTACGTACACCAGGTGTATGTGAAGGGAAGAAGAGAAAAAAAAATCGCAAAAGGTGGTATATTTCAATGTTTTTCTATGTCCTGCTGGGACATGATAGGTTCTTCGCGTGAGTCGAGCCTATATTCTTAGATACTAACACCATAAATTCAAGCGTGAACAAATCGAAAGGAACTAGGCTACGTTATTCTGTTGGCAGCTTCACATGCATGTTTAACAGAACCTTAATTCATGCACCGCAGTGTGAATTTGAGTCGACAGCATGCTTAAAGACCAGCTACCGAACAACAGCAGAAATGGCTTTCTGATTATTTTCTCCTGTTCGCATTTGCATTTATTCCGAAATGTCTCCCGCGTCTAGGACAGCAGCAATGCGGCTAGCATTATAGCACGGGTATAGTTGGGGAGAATCGAATCCCCGACCTCGTGCTAAGAAGGAGAGCGCGATATAGCCACTAAGCCACCACGGCGTGTGAGAAAGCTTTTCGTTAACCGCACTGAGCGGCGAAACAGAGAGCGAAGTAAAAGCCTTACGCTTTCGTTTGAGCCTCGCCGTCGCGTCAGGTCCTTCGGCTTCATCCACCGCGTAGCTGGGCTGCCTCTTGGCGTGGAGGCAGTGCTGGACGAAATCCCTGGAGCCGAGCTGGATGTTGGGTCGCGGGGTTCGCACGAGCACCTGCGCGATTCTGTGGGCACGCATTGCCCGTGGCACGCTGTCTCGGGATTCCTTCGCGAGACGCGAGGTTGACAGCGCGGCGGAACCGAAAACGATGAAGAACCGAACTGCCACGAAATCAAGGCGCACGACGGAAAACGCACGATTTTAAAAATTTCATTTGCGATAACCTTAAGTCGGCAAGTTGTTATCGTGCATAATTAGCAACAGAACATTGAGCAGGGACGGAGAAAGGCGCTAGATGCGAGGCACAAGAGCGACGTGTCTTATTTCGTCCCGATTTTTGTTCCGTTCTTAATTATGCGAAATGAAAATAAATTTTTTTTTCAAGGTACAATGGGGAACGCCAAGAGAAGGAAGACTGTGTGTTTAATGAGATCGGCCAATTCTTTATAATGGTGATCATATTAAAAATTAAATTATGGGGTTTTACGTGCTTAAACAACTTTCTTATTATGAGGCACTCCGTAGTAGGGAACTCCGGACCACCTGGGGTGTTTTAACGTGTACCTAAATCAAACTACATGACTGCTTTTCGCCCCCATCGAAAGGAGGCCGCTGTGGCCGGGATTCGATCCCTCGACCTCGTGCTTAGCAGCCTAACGCCATTGCCACTAAGCAACTGCAGCGGGTAGTGGTGGTGATATAAAGGTCGAACTTTAAAGCAAGCGCGAAGTGATATTCCTAACGTGAAGAGAACACCATGTATGATCCACGATTTGGCCCTTTGAGGGCAGCTCCCGTATATATGCGCTAACGTAAACGAGCACCAAATGATGACGCTGGTAAAGTGTGGTCCACTTTTAAAAAGCGCAATATAACTCGTGGTTTTCACTTGGCTGGCACTCAGAATATGCTGTCGCTTTGGCTTCTTTTAAATCCCCAAATGGTACCAGTGCGAGAGTGGAACAAACAACGCAAAACATTATGGCACGTACACAAAAAGAAACTGATGAAAGAGAAGGCGTTGTTTTTTTCTCACCATGACTTCGGGCCGACATTCGCTCAATTGCATGACGAATTTCCCATGATTACGAATTTACTATCAGAAAAGACGCATCAATAGATGGTGTCCAGATACACATCGCACATTTCGTCGCCGATTCTATCCGGTGGTCACCATCGTGTGCTGGCAACAGTGGGTGTTGTGGTCTCTGGCCTTGGCGACAGGTGCCTTTTACAATGTGCTAAACTGAACGCGGGTTTCCTATGCATGTTAACTTGTTCATATACAGTGTGCAGCTTGACTGGAAACAAGCGGAAACTTCGCAGTATGACAATTTCTTTGCCTACGGGATCATGGGGAGCTGTGCTGTCGGGACAGCGGAAAGCTGCGATGTTGAGCGACATGCGGGACTGCTGCGTACTCGAATATGTTTTGCAGCGTTATAAAGTTGGACAGCGTTTAATAAAATGCGAACGCTTGCGCATCGTTTTCTCACCTGCATGAGGTTGCCGCTTCGGTAATCACGATATTGCTAGACTTCTATAAGCAATAACGGCGCAGAGAAAGGTAGCAGACAGTTAATACCAAAATTGTAAGAACCATAAAGTAGTACGCACAAGTTCCATGAACAAAGGAACCTCACGACAACTGTGCCGCATGCATTATTACATTAGCCGCGCATGCCTTATGACCGTTGTATGCGGAGAACTGGGAGAATGAATATGAACGATCTTGAAAATTTTGACCGGAACCAAAATATGTTGTAGCAAAACTAAAAGCTGAGCCTGGTATTATCCACCAATGCTTCAAATCTTCTTCTCCACTACGTTCGTGTGTTTTTCGCATTCTTTAGCCCTTCAAAGAATACTAAAGGCAAATAAGTCAACGTTCACTGTTAAAATATAATTCCAGAGCCCTCGCAGCGCTTGATTAATTCGTGCCAATTAAAGCCTTAGTTCAAGAGAAAATCCCGTCTGAAGGTTCTGCGTACATGTCTAATAGGATGGGTGGATGCTACGAGCGTCCCCTTTGAAACGGGGCAGTAGATGGCGTCACCAAGATTTTGTTGAACTACACTCTAAGAACAGTTTAACCCTTTGGCGTGCCCCTCCTGCCACACAACGATAATCGTCATCTGCCTTGATGCGTTTCCTTTCTTGAAAACGCCACGCCCGCTACTTGCCTGCCGGGAACGCTATCATGCTGATAACGCGCATGCCGTTCGTTACTAGAAAGTACAGGGCTCACAGCGTTAAACATAGAGTTTCTCACTACATTACCTAGAGGGAAATGTGGCGCTGCTGCGCTGTGGTATGCATGGGAATGCCGGTATATTGTGGATTCGGATTGGCATCGTTCTCGTAGAGACAGGACACATTGAAGACGCGCTTGGTAAGTACCGTTCCGTCTGTCACAATCATTCATTTTCTACTAGAACAGCACGTGAAAAGCTGTGTTAGGTTTATTATTACGCGAAAACATGTTTTGTTTAACTATAAGAACTTGTTATTGCGTGCACGATTATATGTTACGTAAAAAGTATCAGCGGGCTGCTAAAGTTGGAGGACAGACGACAAGGTTCGCGCTCGCTTTGAAACAGTTGGTCGTCTGTTCTTGATTTTCTTCGCTTGGTCATGCATCGTGGGTGAGTAAAGATGTAATACGCGTGAATAGAAACAATTTTATGAAGATTTTACTTCGAAAACGCGTTATTTGCGTAGCCATATCCACGTTTTAGACGAAGCCCCTTACAACACCAGCCAACACGAGCCTCGCAGACACATATACCGTCATTCCCATGACGGCACGGTGCCCCCTTAAGAAACTCCCTTAGACGGTGGCGCCACATTACCCTCTAGGTGTTATAGTAAGAAACTCTATGACATTAAAGAAAGGAAACGCATCAAGCCAGATGACGATTATCGTTGTGTGGCAGAAGGGGCACTCCAAAGGGTGTGAACTTTTCTTAGAGTGTAGCATTAAGACTTTCTGAATTTTACCGAAAAACGTAAAAACGTTGTTTCACCGAAACCAGCTAGGTGCGTCATTCATCAACCATTTCCTACATAAAATAGGAGGGCGCGCTGAATCATCGTCGAGGTCCTGTGGTGAAAATGCGCTGTTCGATTTATGCCAAGCGAAGGCAAGAACTGCACGTCATGCTTAGAACGGCGGCGAGTCCTGTGGTCTCATTAGTTTTTTTTTTTTTTGTTGTTTTTGCACCGTGGCTATAGTGGCTAGAAGGGGGCAGTGTGACGAGCGGGAGCCAGCTGGCTGCACAGAGTAGCGATGAAAGTTGTAGATGTCGCTACTTGCAGCTGGTGTGCACTTTTCGCGGCTCTTGAAAGGTGCGGTGCACGGCAGCTAGCACGCGTGTCGTGTTCACTTTGCGTCGCGTTTGAATTTTTAATATAATGCGCGGTGCAAAGATTGCGAATCTTTCGCAGCTCGCAGATACATTATAAAGAAGGGTGGCACTTCTTCTGAGAGCAGATAATGGAAACATCCGTTATTTGCAACACCGGAACACGCAGCAGATGTTTCGCCATGCGAGTTAAAAAAGGAGAACGATCACATTTGAAGGCTACTCTGGACGAGTTGTTTTTTTTTTTTTTTGAAAGGGTTGCATGGTGTTAGCGCAAGCGAACGTGGACCGTAAACAGAAACAACCCTAAACGCCTACTTTCAACTTGGGTCATCTGCCACGAAT